>NC_050103.1:76924517-81924517 GCF_902167145.1 Zea mays | reverse complement strand
AAGACTTGACCATTGTGGCGTCGTCCCCTCCGGAAGATGCAACGGCGACCTGATAACTCATTATGTATTGCGCTGGGTCGGTGCTGCCGTTGTACTTGGGATAGGTCCCTGCCCGGAAGTTAGCGGGCCAAGGCATCACTTGCAGGTGTGGCGCCAGGGGACTTCGCTTGTCGAGGTAGTTGACCCCTTGGAATGGCGCGGCGTGCGGGAAGGTGTGGTCGCGCTGGGGGAAACGCGGGTCTTCCGGTTGTGCGCGCTGTTGCAGGGGTGGCCCATGCTGCAGGCCGAGGTGGCCTTCGCGCGTGTCTTCCAGTTGTGCGCGCTGCTGTAGGGGTGGCCCGTGCTGCAGGCCAAGATGGCCTTCGCGCTGCATCAGCGGGATCTCCCGTTCGAGGTCCTGGGCCTTCTGCTCTTCGTCGTGTATCATTTGTCGCACCTTGGCTAGTGCGGACACGCGCTGGCGCTTGGCCTCCAGTATCTCTTTCTGCCTCTGGAGGTTGCGGTTCTTGAGGCGCAGGGCGCGCAGCTGTAGTTGTTCTTCCGCTGAGACGCCGAGGACTTCACCGTCCTCAGTGAGGTCCGCGCCCTCCAGTGGGGCGAAGCCTGGGGGTGGGTGCGATTGTCCTTCAGGGCCACAGGTGTGGAGAGTGTCGTCTTCGCAGGTGCGGCGAGTGTCGTCTTCAGTGGCTTCTTGGTGGGTGGATTGGGTGAGGGTGAGGGCCTTGCCCTTTCTTGCGGCAAGTAGCGCTGCCTTCGCAGCCTCGTCAGCCTTCGAGTTAGCTTTCTTGGGTGCCATCGCGGATGGTTTTTTCGTAGCACGAACGGTGGGCGCCAAATGTTGGAACTTGCTCTCTGCCGCAAGGGAATCCAATGGGGGGAGTAATGACGTAAACAGGGTTCTCGCGCAAGATGGCAATAGCTCTATTAACCTAGTCTCTCACGGGCACTGTGCGGGGGTATTTATAGGTATCTGAGTGCCCAGCGTCCTGTGTTAAGGACGCATGTGCCCTCAGACACCTAGGTTATCCCCAGAATATTCCTATAAAGCAGGGTTACAGACTGTAATTACAGGGATGCCTTTACAAATTAGGCCCGTAACATGCAGCGGCCACGCAGGGCCCGTTACAATGGGCCGGATCACACGTGGGCCTCTGTGCTGGACGAGGCCGCACGGTGGGATGACCTCGTCGCAGGTCTTCGTCTGATGTCGTATCGGGCGAAGGGTGCCTTCTCCCGTTGTCTTGTCTCTGTTGGACCGACGACCACGGCGAAGGCCTCGAGCGGAGGGTGACGTCTTCGCCTTCGCCCCAACAGTAGCCAAGGTAATTCGTCAGGGATTCTATTGGCCCGCAATAATATGCACGGCCAACCGAGTCACCAGATCATGCGAAGCATGCCAGAAATTCTCTCCTCGCTCAGGCACCCCTTCGCAATTTATCAAGCTAATCGCCCACACCTGGCCACTTCAGCGATGGGGGCTGGACATTGTCGGACCACTGCCTACATCATAAGGGAACCTAAAATTCACCTTTGTCGCCGTCGAATATTTTACCAAATGGATCAAGGGTAGAGCAGTCTCCATAATAACAGCGAAGACCGCGTAGAAATACTTCTTGCAGAACATCGTCTGCCGGTTCGGAGTCCCATCCGAGCTAACAGTCGACAACAGCAAGCAGTTTGACAACCAGGACTTCCGAGAATTCTACAGCTCCATCGGCACCAAGGTAGTGTTCGCCTCTATCTACCACCCACAGTCCAACGGTGTCGTCGAACGCGCCAACGGCAAGATCTTCAGCGCTATCAAGAAAAGCCTCCTCGACGACAAAAAAGGCAAATGGGCAGACCAACTACCCAAAGTCATATGGGCGCTGAACACAACAGAATGCCGAGAAACTGGGTTCACACCCTTCCGCCTGATGTACGGATCCGAGGCAATGACAACGCAAGAGTTAAAGCACGGATCCCCATGAACAAACCAATTAGCCATCCCTGACGTCAACGAATCAACTTCCAAAGATCTTATCGACGGAGACTGTGCCCTCGCCTTGTAGGCCCTGAACAAGTATCAAGCTTAGACTAAGGCATGCCGTGACAACAATGTCGTACCAAGAGAATTCAACGAAGGGGACTTAGTACTCACAAGAACCATCAGAACAGAGTCCCGGGGCAAGCTAGAGTCAAAGTGGGAAGGGCCATACATAGTCAAGACAAGAGCATCGCCAAACGCTTACAGGCTAGCCACATCATCTGGCGAAGACCTAGAGCATTCATGGAATATAGATAACCTACGTAAATTCTTTATTTAAGATCCAAGGCCCAAGTGCCTTTGTAATTCTTCAAACAATGTCGCTCAGGCCCGCACTCTTTTCCTCCTAGGGGGTGAGGCTTTTAACGAGGCAGAGCCATATAATATAATACCGAAAAGCCCCCACACAAACAATCCAGCCAATATCATGGTCTTGGGTGTCGAAAAAGACCGTGGCAACGTTCTTCGATAATCGACGCACAAAACGGTCACCACAAGAGGCAGCCTAGACTACCCTCGCGTGCGACACGTCAGAGCAAAAGCCGCCTAAGGGTGCAGCCGGGCATGCACAATAAGAGTGCGACATCACCCACATGGTGCGAAATATTTACTATAAGACACGTCCGAGCAAAAGCAGCCTAAGGGTGCAGCCGGGCATGCACAATAAGTGCGCGACATCACCCACAGGGTGCGAAGTCTTTACTATAAGACACATCCGAGAAAAAGCTGCCTAAGGGTGCAAACCGGCATGCATAATAAGTGTGCGACATCACCCACAGGGTGCGAAGTCTTTACTATAAGACACGTCCGAGCAAAAGCCGCCTAAGGGTGCAGCCGGGCATGCGCCAGAAGCGCATGACATCACCCACAGGAAGCGAAGTCCTCATCCCACCTAAGTGTCGCACCAACACGATTACAAATAGACACAATCATGCAATAAATGCAGCACGTGATATGCCATCGTAGTTTACATACATAAAACAACGGGCCCGTCGGCCACATCGCACAAATAATACAAATCATATTTTGTCGCCCTCCCTCTCTATTGCGAAGCGGGGGTGGGCAGCGTTTTCTCTCAGTATCGCAACACGGGAGCGAGGCCAGCAAAAGTGCTACATCGGCTCCGCCTTCAAATAAGAACCGCCTCCCGAAAATTAAACAACATCATCCTCAACTCTTTGCCCTCAAATAGATTCTGCAAGTCCCCCTCCCCAATACACGTCCCGGCCGTCGAGGACAGTAGATCGCGTTGGCTACCCCGATCTAGTCGAAGACGGGATCGCTCCATACCCATTCGGTGACGTCTCCCACTTCGTGACATCCCACCAACACTCTGCTTCGACACCACCTTTTGCCTGTGGTGGTCTTCGGCTATCGCCCTGGCCGAGGAAGTAGATTCTTCGCGCGCATCAAATTGCGGCGGGGACTCCGATGCGGCCAAATCCAACGCAGCAAAGTAGTCTAAATCTTCCTTAGAAGACTCCTCAATCCACGAAAGCGGGATCCTCATCCCTGTCCGAGGACCACGACTTAGTTTCAGAACCCTCAGACACATTTCCATTAAAGAGTGTTGCATTCGCAGCCGCCAAAATACTAGTATCAACATCAGCGGGGGTTGCTTGAGCAGGCTCAGACGTCAGAACCTGCGCAGCAACCGACCTTCAGTATCACAAAAAGAAACCCAAAACCCAACAACCCTAATGCGACCCTGCCACCTATGCCGGAGCAGCCGCCGCTGCAGAGTCTTCGCTAGGGTCGGCTTGAGACGCTGAGTGCCCTTCAGCCCCGTCTCCACGCCCTCTGTCCGAGTCATCGAGCTTTCAAGGCCGCCGAAGTCCTCGACTTCTTCGTCATTCATCATCTACGAAGACAACAAAAATTTTCAAAAAAATGATGATGAAAAAACGCATAGAGACAACAATACATGTGCTAATGCTCGGCCAGCCCTCTCCTAGACAGGGTCACGACCGTGAGGGCCCCACATCCTGTCATAAAGCGCCCCAGTGGACCGCTTTAGCACCTCGTCTCTGACCTGGAAGATTCCATGGTCGAAGTCCTCGGTTACCCGATCCAAGACTTCAAAATGCCTACACCCTCTCGGGACAAGGCATTCGCCGCCCCCTCACAGGTAACGAGCAAGGAGTAGGACATGAGGTCGGTCGCGATAGACGGGAGCGACTCCAGCTCCTCCTACAGCCACCCGAGAAAGCGAAGGCCCACATCCGCGCCAAACTTGTCAAACGGGGCGGTTCACGCGCCGAGCTCACGGTACGCATCCACGAGCAACGCGTGCGGCCGTTCAACCCCAGCGTGGGTGGAGGCCTCCGTCTTCTCGGTGTAGTTGTGCAAGCTCTTTAGCCCCGACTTTGCGTCGGCAACACGCTTGAGAGCAAGGCTGGCCTCAGCGCACGCGGTGTCAGCCTCAGCGCGGGTAGCCTGGGCATCTACGCGGGCCTTTTCCGTGCCCTCCCTCTCCTCCGCAAGCCGACAGCTGAGGTCCTCTTTCTCCGTCTCCGCCACCGTCAGTTTCTCAAGAAGGTTGCGGCCCTTGTTCTCAACCGTCGACTTGTCCCTGACCGCCTCCGTATGTTGCGTCCGGAGGCGCTCGATCCTCCCCTCAAGTCGCCGCCTCTCGGCAGAAAACTCTGACGTCAGCGCCCCCGAAGCAATGCGTTCGGCGAAGACAGTCACCTGTCACAACTACAAACACTGGTCACACTCACATATTTCAGCTACTGCGCAACTGATGCGGCCACGCCCTTCGCAGCGGCGACCGAGGCAATCTCGCCGCCGGCGTAGAACTTGGACCATGGGTCCTTCGGGGCTCCCACGTCACCCTTCGCCACGGTCGCCACAACCACCGGACCGACTGACACCGCCGCCGGAACAACAGCTAGTTGCCTGGACTCCGCCCCTACACCATGGTCAAGTAAGAAACGCAAACCTTGTAAAAAAACTCACCAGCAGGAGCCAGCCCCGTATGAGCGTCGAACATAGCGACCCCACCCACCAGGTAGTCGTCCACGGAGAGCTCCATGGAGACTTTGGTGCCCGCCACCGCTGTCTCAGCAGCGCGCAGTGGCAAGGGAGGCATTCGCTCACTAGTGGGCGCGGCGGGCAGAGGCATGCTGGCGCCCGGGGCGGCAGGCTTCGCAATGGGCCGCGCCACCTTCGCCTCGCGCCTCGGGTCCGCCAACCTGGCGTACGCCCGGCGCTTCCGCAGCGCATCTTGGCGATCCTTCTCCATCACTGCCGATACAACAACACCAACATTCCTTCCATAAGGGAAAATCTTCATGTCACGAGCTAATTGAGACGTAAATATGTCCTCGTCGGCCGCCTGGGGTATCGGAACATTCCTAGGCCAGCGACCCCCGGTAACCTTCAGCATTCGCGCAGAAGATTCCTGGAGCTCGGGCGAAGACATCGTCTCCCCGTGAGCCACGCACGTCTCCAACAAATCCACAACAAAATGATCGAAAGCCCTCAACCCCTTAGTTGTTGTACATAATTTCCTTTTTTTAGCGGCCGCACCCGGAGCCTTGTCCCGTGAGGGGTGAAAGTCGCCTAGAGGGGGGTGAATAGGGCGAAACTGAAATTTACAAAGTTAATCACAACTACAAGCCAGGTTAGCGTTAGAAATATAATCGAGTCCGAGAGAGGGCGTAGAAACAAATCGCAAGCGAATAAGGAAGTGAGACACAAGGATTTGTTTTACCGAGGTTCGGTTCTCGCAAACCTACTCCCCGTTGAGGAGGCCACAAAGGCTGGGTCTTTTTCAACCCCTTCCCTCTTTCAAACGGTCCCTCGGATCGGGTGAGCTTTCTCTTCTCGAATCAACCGGGAACAAAACTTCCCCGCAAGGACCACCACACAATTGGTGTCTCTTGCCTCGGTTACAATTGAGTTTTGATCACAAGAAAAGAATGAGAAAGAAGAAAGCAATCCAAGCGCAAGAGCTCAAAAGAACACAACAAATCACTCTCACTTAACACTAAAGCTTTTGTGGAATTGGGAGAGGATTTGATCACTTGAGTGTGTCTTGTATTGAATGCCTAGCTCTTGTAAGTGGTTGGAAGTTGGAAAACTTGGATGACTTGAATGTGGGGTGGTTGGGGTTATTTATAGCCCCAACCACCAAACTAGCCGTTTGGTGGAGGCTGTCTGTCGCATGGTGCACCGGACAGTGTCCGGTGCGCCAGCCACGTCACCAGGTCGTTGGGTTCCGACCGTTGGAGCTCTGACTGCTGGGCCCGCCTAGATGTCCGGTGGCACACCGGACATGTACTGTAGAGTGTCCGGTGTGCCACTTCGTGCGTGCCTGACTTCTGCGCGCTCTGGCGCGCATTTATTGCTTCTGCAGGTGACCGTTGGCGCGAAGTAGTCGTTGCTCCGCTGGCTCACCGGACAGTCCGGTGTACACCGGACATGTCCGGTGAATTATAGTGGAGAGAATTTCCGAAGCTGGCGAGTTCAGAGTCACTTCATTCCTGGAGCACCGGACACTGTCTGGTGTACACCGGACAGTCCGGTGAATTATAGCGGAGCGCCTCTGAGTTTTCCCGAAGGTGAAGAGTTCAGCTTGGAGTTCCCTGGTGCACCGGACATTGTCCGGTGGCACACCGGACAGTCCGGTGCGCCAGACTAGGGTGCCTTCGGTTATCCCTTCGCTCTTTTTGTTGAACCCAATTCTTGGTATTTTTATTGGCTAAATGTGAATCTTTGACACCTGTATAACTTATACACTAGATCAAACTAGTTAGTCCAATCATTTGTGTTGGGCAATTCAACCACCAAAATCATTTAGGAAATAGGTGTAAGCCTAATTCCCTTTCAATCTCCCCCTTTTTGGTGATTGATGCCAACACAAACCAAAGCAAATGTAGAAGTGCATAATTGAACTAGTTTGCATAATGTAAGTGCAAAGGTTGCTTGGAATTGAGCCAATATGAATACTTATAAGATATGCATGGATTGTTTCTTCTATTTTTAACATTTTGGACCCCACTTGCACCACAAGTTTTGTTTTTGCAAATTCTTTTGTAAAATCCTTTTAAAGTCTTTTTGCAAATAGTCAAAGCATTTCCAAGATTTGAAATTTTCTCCCCCTGTTTCAAATGCTTTTCCTTTTACTAAACAAAACTTCCCCTAAATGAAATCCTCCTCTTAGTGTTCAAGAGGATTTTAAGATGTCGATTTTGAAAATACTATTCTCTCCCCCTTTTGAACACAATGAGATACTAATTTGAAAATCATACCATTTGAAAAACTCTTTCTAAAATTAGTACCAATTGAAAACCAAAATTTTTAAATTGGGGGTGGTGCGGTCCTTTTGCTTTGGGCTCATGCTCTCTCCCCCTTTGGCATGAATTGCCAAAAACGGAGTCATTAGAGCCCCCCTTTTTTTAAACTATTCTCTTCCCTTTGGCAAATAAAACATATGAGTGAAGATTATACCAAAGACGGAGTCCTTTTGCTTGGGACTTATGCTCTCTCCCCCAAAGATTGAGAGTTGCTCGGAGCGACAGCGAAGGATGAGTTACGGAGTGGAAGCCTTTGTCTTTGCCGAAGACTCCAATTCCCTTTCAATACACCTATGACTTGGTTTGAAATAGACTTGAAAACACATTAGTCATAGCATATGAAAGAGACATGATCAAAGGTATATGAATGAGCTATGTGTGCAATTCAACAAAAGAAGTTCCTAGAATCAAGGATATTTAGCTCATGCCTAAGTTTGTTAAAGATTTGTTCATCAAGTGGCTTAGTAAAGATATCGACTAATTGATCTGTAGTGTTAATATATGAAATCTCGATATCTCCCTTTTGTTGGTGATCCCTTAGAAAATGATACCGAATGGCTATGTGTTTAGTGCGGCTATGCTCAACGGGATTATCCGCCATGCGGATTGCACTCTCATTATCACATAGAAGAGGAACTTTGGTTAATTTGTAACCATAGTCCCTAAGGGTTTGCCTCATCCAAAGTAGTTGCGCGCAACAATGGCCTGCGGCAATATACTCGGCTTCGGCGGTAGAAAGAGCTACGGAATTTTGCTTCTTTGAAGCCCATGACACCAAGGATCTTCCCAAGAACTGGCAAGTCCCCGATGTGCTCTTTCTATTAATTTTACACCCCGCACAATCGGTATCTGAATAACCAATTAAATCAAATGTGGATCCCCTAGGATACCAGAGCCCAAACTTGGGAGTATAAACTAAATATCTCAAGATTCGTTTTACGGCCGTAAGGTGAGCTTCCTTAGGGTCGGCTTGGAATCTTGCACACATGCATACGGAAAGCATAATATCCGGTCGAGATGCACATAAATAGAGTAATGAACCTATCATCGACCAGTATACTTTTTGATCCACGGACTTACCTTCCGTGTAGAGGTCGAGATGCCCATTGGTTCCCATGGGTGTCTTGATGGGTTTGGCATCCTTCATCCCAAACTTGCTTAGAATATCTTGAGTATACTTCGTTTGGCTTAGGAAGGTGCCCTCTTGGAGTTGCTTCACTTGAAATCCTAAGAAATACTTCAACTCCCCCATCATAGACATCTCGAATTTTTGTGTCATGATCCTACTAAATTCTTCACATGTAGATTCGTTAGTAGACCCAAATATAATATCATCAACATAAATTTGGCATACAAACAAATCATTGTCAAGAGTTTTAGTGAATAAAGTAGGATCGGCTTTTCTGACTTTGAAGCCATTAGTGATAAGGAAATCTCTAAGGCATTCATACCATGCTCTTGGGGCTTGTTTGAGCCCATAAAGCGCCTTAGAGAGTTTATACACATGGTTAGGGTACTCACTATCTTCAAAGCCGGGAGGTTGCTCAACATAGACCTCTTCCTTGATTGGTCCATTGAGGAAAGCACTCTTCACGTCCATTTGATAAAGCTTGAAGCCATGGTAAGTAGCATAGGCCAATAATATACGAATTGACTCAAGCCTAGCTACGGGTGCATAGGTTTCACCGAAATCCAAACCTTCGACTTGGGAGTATCCCTTGGCCACAAGTTGAGCTTTGTTCCTTGTCACCACACCATGCTCGTCTTGCTTGTTGCGGAACACCCATTTGGTTCCTACAACATTTTGATTAGGACGTGGAACTAAATGCCATACCTCATTCCTCGTGAAGTTGTTGAGCTCCTCTTGCATCGCCACCACCCAATCCGAATCTTGTAGTGCTTCCTCTACCTTGTGTGGCTCAATAGAGGAAACAAAAGAGTAATGCTCACAAAAATGTGCAACACGAGATCTAGTAGTTACCCCTTATGAATGTCGCCAAGGATGGTGTTGACGGGGTGATCTCGTTGGATTGCTTGGTGGACTCTTGGGTGTGGCGGCCTTGGTTCTTCATCCTCCTTGTCTTGATCATTTGCATCTCCCCCTTGATTATTGCCGTCATCTTGAGGTGGCTCATCTCTTTGATCTTCTTCTTCATCAACTTGAGCCTCATCCTCATTTTGAGTTGGTGGAGATGCTTGCGTGGAGGAGGATGGTTGATCTTGTGCATTTGGAGGCTCTTCGGATTCCTTAGGACACACATCCCCAATGGACATGTTCCTTAACGTGATGCACGGAGCCTCTTCATCACCTATCTCATCAAGATCAACTTGCTCTACTTGAGAGCCGTTAGTCTCATCAAACACAACGTCACAAGAAACTTCAACTTGTCCGGAGGACTTGTTAAAGACTCTATATGCCCTTGTGTTTGAATCATATCCTAGTAAAAAGCCTTCTACAGTCTTAGGAGCAAATTTAGATTTTCTGCCTCTTTTGACAAGAATAAAACATTTGCTACCAAAGACTCTAAAATATGAAATGTTGGGCTTTTTACCGGTTAGGAGTTCGTATGATGTCTTCTTGAGGATTGGGTGTAGATATAACCGGTTGATGGCGTAGCAAGCGGTGTTGACCGCCTCGACCCAAAACCGATCCGAAGTCTTGTACTCATCAAGCATGGTTCTTGCCATGTTCAATAGAGTTCGATTCTTCCTCTCCACTACACCATTTTGTTGTGGCGTGTAGGGAGAGGAGAACTCATGCTTGATGCCCTCCTCCTCAAGGAAGCCTTCGATTTGTGAGTTCTTGAACTCCGTCCCGTTGTCGCTTCTAATTTTCTTGATCCTTAAGCCGAACTCGTTTTGAGCCCGTCTCAAGAATCCCTTTAAGGTCTCTTGGGTATGAGATTTTTCCTGCAAAAAGAACACCCAAGTGAAACGAGAGTAATCATCCACAATGACTAGATAGTACTTACTCCCGCCGATGCTTATATAAGCTATCGGGCCGAATAAATCCATGTGTAGGAGCTCTAGTGGCCTGTCAGCCGTCATGATATTCTTGTGTGGATGATGAGCACCAACTTGCTTCCCTGCTTGGCATGCGCTACAAACCCTGTCTTTCTCAAAATGAACATTTGTTAATCCTAAAATGTGCTCTCCCTTTAGAAGCTTATAAAGATTCTTCATCCCAACATGGGCTAGTCGGCAGTGCCAGAGCCAACCCATGTTAGTCTTAGCAATTAAGCAAGTGTCGAGTTCAGCTCTATCAAAATCTACCAAGTATAGCTGACCCTCTAACACTCCCTTAAATGCTATTGAATCATCACTTCTTCTAAAGACAGTGACACCTACATCAGTAAAAAGACAGTTGTAGCCCATTTGACATAATTAAGAAACAGAAAGCAAATTGTAATCTAATGAATCTACAAGAAAAACATTGGAAATAGAATGGTCAGGAGATATAGCAATTTTACCCAATCCTTTGACCAAACCTTGATTTCCATCCCCGAATGTGATAGCTCGTTGGGGATCTTGGTTTTTCTCGTAGGAGGAGAACATTTTCTTCTCCCCTGTCATGTGGTTTGTGCACCCGCTGTCGATGATCCAACTTGAGCCCCTGGATGCATAAACCTACAAAACATGTTTAGTTCTTGACTTTAGGTACCCAAATGGTTTTGGGTCCTTTGGCATTAGATACAAGAACTTTGGGTACCCAAACACAAGTCTTTGATCCCTTGTGCTTGCCCCCAACATATTTGGCAACTACCTTGCCGGATTTGTTAGTTAAGACATATGATGCATCAAAGGTTTTAAATGAAATGTCATGATCATTTGGTGCACTAGGAGTTTTCTTCTTAGGCAACTTAGCACGAGTTGGTTGCCTAGAACTAGATGTCTCACCCTTATACATAAATGCATGGTTAGGGCCAGAGTGAGACTTCCTAGAATGAATTCTCCTAATTTTGCTCTCAGGATAACCGACAGGGTATAAAATGTAACCCTCGTTATCTTGAGGCAAGGGAGTCTTGCCTTAACAAAGTTAGATAATTTCTTAGGAGGGGCATTAAGTTTGACATTGTCCCCCTTTTGGAAGCCAATGCCATCCTTGATGCCAGGGTGTCTCCCACTATAAAGCATACTACGAGCAAATTTAAATTTTTCATTTTCAAGTTCATGCTCGGCAATTTTAGCATCTAATTTTGCTATATGATCATTTTGTTGTTTAATTGAAGCCATGTGATCATGAATAGCATTAATATCAACATCTCTACATCTAGTACAAATAGAAGTGTGCTCAACGGTAGATGTAGATGGTTTGCAAGTTTTTAATTCTACAACCTTAGCTTGCAATATATCATTTTTACTTCTAAGGTCGGAAATGGTAGTATTGCAAACATCAAAATCTTTAGCCTTAGCAAGCAATTTTTCATTTTCATCTCTAAGGCTAGCAAGAGAAATGTTCAATTCTTCAATCCTAGCAAGCAAATTATTATTATCATTTCTAGGATTGGGAATTGAAACATCACAAACATGTGAATCAACCTTAGCTAACAAATTAGCATTTTCATTTCTAAGGTTGTCTATAGTCTCATGGCAAGTGCTTAGCTCGCTAGATAGTTTTTCACACTTTTCTACTTCTAGAGCGTAAGCATTTTTAACCTTAACATGCTTCTTGTTTTCTTTAATAAGGAAGTCCTCTTGGGAGTCCAAGAGATCATCCTTCTCATGTATAGCACTAATCAATTCATTTAATTTTTCCTTTTGTTGCATGTTTAGGTTGGCAAAAAGTGTACGCAAATTATCTTCCTCATCACTAGCATTATCATCGCTAGAAGACTCATATCTAGTGGAGGGTTTGGATTTAACCTTCTTCTTTTTGCCATCCTTTGCCATGAGGCACTTGTGGCCGACGTTGGGGAATTGAAGTCCCTTGGTGACGGCGATGTTGGCGGCGTCCTCGTCGTCGGAGGAGTCGCTAGAGCTTTCGTCGGAGTCCCACTCACGACAAACATGGGCATCGCCGCCCTTCTTCTTGTAGTATTTCTTCTTCTCCTTTCTTCTTCCCTTCTTGTCGTCGCCCCTGTCACTGTCACTAGAAATAGGACATTTTGCTATAAAGTGACCGGGCTTACCACACTTGTAGCAAACCTTCTTGGAGCGGGGTTTGTAATCTTTCCCCCTCCTTTGCTTGAGGATTTGGCGGAAGCTTTTGATGACAAGCGCCATTTCCTCGTTGTCGAGCTTGGAGGCGTCGATGGGTGTTCTACTCGGTGTAGACTCCTCCTTCTTCTCCTCTGTCGCCTTAAATGCGACCGGTTGTGCTTCGGACGTGGAGGGGCCGTCAAGCTCGTTGATCTTCCTTGAGCCTTTAATCATAAACTCAAAGCTCACAAAATTCCCGATTACTTCCTCGGGAGTCATTAGTGTGTATCTAGGATTGCCACGAATTAATTGGACTTGAGTAGGGTTAAGGAAAATAAGTGATCTTAAAATAACCTTAACCACCTTGTGGTCATCCCATTTCTTGCTCCCGAGGTTGCGCACTTGATTCACCAAGGTTTTGAGCCGGTTGTACATGTCTTGAGGCTCCTCCCCTTGGCGAAGACGGAAGCGACCGAGCTCCCCCTCGATCGTTTCCCGCTTGGTGATCTTGGTTAGTTCATCACCCTGGTGCGCGGTCTTGAGCACGTCCCAAACTTCCTTGGCGCTCTTTAATCCTTGCACCTTGTTGTACTCCTCCCTACTTAGAGAAGCGAGGAGTATGGTTGTGGCTTGGGAGTTGAAGTGCTCGATTTGGGCCACCTCGTCCTCATCATAATCTTCATCCCCTACGGATGGTACCTGTGCTCCAAACTCAACAACATTCCATATACTTTTGTGGAGTGAGGTTAGATGAAATTTCATTAAATCACTCCACCTAGCATAATCTTCACCATCAAAGGTTGGCGGTTTGCCTAATGGAACGGAAAGTAATGGAGTATGTCTAGAGGTGCGAGGGTAGTGTAAGGGAATCTTACTAAACTTCTTGCGCTCATGGCGCTTAGAAGTTACGGAGGGCGCGTCGGAGCCGGAGGTGGAAGGTGATGACGTATCGGTCTCGTAGTAGACCACCTTCCTCATCTTCTTTTTCTTGTCGCCACTCCGATGCGACTTGTGGGAAGAGGCTTTCTTCTCCTTCCCTTTCCCCTTTTTGCGGGACTCTTCCGATGAAGCCTTCCCGTGGCTTGTAGTGGGCTTTTCGCCGGTCTCCATCTCCTTCTTGGCGTGTTCTCCCGATATCACTTCGAGCGGTTAGGCTCTAATGAAGCACCGGGCTCTGATACCAATTGAAACTCGCCTAGAGGGGGGGTGAATAGGGCAAAACTGAAATTTACAAAGTTAATCACTGAAAGGGAATTAGGCTTACACCTAGTTCCTAAATAATTTTGGTGGTTGAATTGCCCAACACAAATATTGGACTGACTAGTTTGCTCTAGTGTATAAGTTATACAGGTGCAAAAGGTTCACATCTAGCCAATAAAAAGACCAAGTGTTGGATTCAACAAAGGAGCAATAAGGCAACCGAGGGCACCTCTGGCTGGAGGCACCGGACTGTCCGGTGTGCACCGGACAGTGTCCGGTGCGCCCGTAGACTTCGTTTTCTACCCTTCGCCAGAGGACTTCGACTTCAACCCTTCGCCCTCGGGAATTCGCGGAGGCCGGCGCGCTATAATTCACCGGACTGTCCGGTGTGCACCGGACATGTCTGGTGCGCCAACGAACCGCGGCCTCCGGAACTCGTCATCCTCGGGTTTTCACGACAGCCGCTCCGCTATAATTCACCGGACTGTCCGGTGTGCACCGGACTGTCCGGTGTGCCAGCGGAGCAACGGCTCTCTGCGGCGCCAACGGCTCCCTGCGCAGCATTAAATGCGCGCGCAGCGCGCGCAGACGTCAGGGCTGCCCATACCGGTGCACCGGACATCAAACAGTGCATGTCCGGTGTACACCGGACACCTCGGCAGGCCCACAAGTCAGAAGCTTCAACGGTCAGAATCCAACGGCAATGGTGACGTGGCAGAGGCACCGGACTGTCCGGTGTGCACCGGACTGTCCGGTGCGCCATCGAACAGAGGCTGCCAGCAACGGTCACTTTTGGTGGTTGGGGCTATAAATACCCCAACCACCCCACCATTCATTGCATCCAAGTTTTCCACTTCTCAACTACTACAAGAGCTCTAGGCATTCAATTCTAGACACATTCAAAGAGATCAAATCCTCTCCAATTCCACACAAAACCCTAGTGACTAGAGAGAGTGATTTGTCGTGTTCATTTGAGCTCTTGCGCTTGGATTGCTTCTTTTCTTTCTCACTTGTTCTTGAGATCACAACTCCATTGTAATCAAGGCAAGAGGCACCAATTGTGTGGTGGCCCTTGCGGGAAAGTTTTGTTCCCGGCTTTGATTAGAGAAGAGAAGCTCACTCGGTCCGTGGGACCGTTTGAGAGAGGGAAGGGTTGAAAGAGACCCGGCCTTTGTGGCCTCCTCAACGGGGAGTAGGTTTGCAAGAACCGAACCTCGGTAAAACAAATCTCTGTGTCTCATTTGCTTATTCGCTTGGGATTTGTTTTGCGCCCTCTCTTGCGGACTCATTTATTATTACTAACGCTAACCCCGGCTTGTAGTTGTGTTTATATTTGTAAATTTCAGTTTCGCCCTATTCACCCCCCCTCTAGGCGACTATCAATTGGTATCGGAGCCTGGTGCTTCATTAGAGCCTAACCGCTCGAAGTGATGTCGGGAGATCACGCCAAGAAGGAGATGGAAACCGGCGAAAAGCCCACTACAAGCCTCGGGAGCACTTCATCGGAAGAGTCCCGCACCAAAAGGAGGGAGAAGAAGAAGAGCTCCTCCAACAAAGGGAAGGGGAAGAAATCTTCTTCTCATCACAAAGAGAAGAAGGAAAAATCTTCTTCCCACAAGCCGCATCGGAAAGGCGACAAGCACAAGAGGATGAGGAAGGTGGTCTACTACGAGACCGACACTTCATCAACATCGACCTCCGACTCCGATGCGCCCTCCGTCACTTCTAAGCGCCAAGAGCGCAAGAAGTATAGTAAGATCCCCCTACGCTACCCTCGCATTTCCAAACATACACCTTTACTTTCCGTCCCATTAGGCAAACCACCAACTTTTGATGGTGAAGATTACGCTAGGTGGAGCGATTTAATGCAATTTCATCTAATCTCGCTCCACAAAGGTATATGGGATGTTGTTGAGTTTGGTGTGCAGGTACCATCTATAGGGGATGAGAACTATGATGAGGATGAGGTAGCCCAAATCGAGCACTTCAACTCACAAGCCACAACAATTCTCCTCGCCTCACTAAGTAAAGAGGAATATAACAAAGTACAAGGGTTGAAGAACGCCAAGGAGGTTTGGGATGTACTCAAAACCGCGCACGAGGGAGATGAGCTCACCAAGATCACCAAGCGGGAAACGATCGAGGGGGAGCTCGGTCGGTTCCGGCTTAACAAAGGGGAGGAGCCACAACACATGTACAACCGGCTCAAGACTTTGGTAAACCAAGTGCGCAACCTCGGGAGCAAGAAGTGGGACGACCACGAAGTAGTAAATGTTATTTTAAGATCTCTCATTTTTCTAAATCCTACTCAAGTTCAATTGATTCGTGGTAATCCTAGATATACTAAAATGACCCCCGAGGAAGTTATCGGGCATTTTGTAAGTTTTGAGTGCATGATAGAAGGCTCGAGGAAAATCAACGAGCTTGGCGACACATCCGAAGCTCAACCCGTTGCATTCAAGGCGACGGAAGAAAAGAAGGAGGAGTCTACACCAAGTCGACAACCAATAGACGCCTCCAAGCTTGACAATGAGGAGATGGCACTCGTCATCAAGAGCTTCCGCCAAATCCTCAAACAAAGGAGGGGGAAAGACTACAAGTCCCGCTCCAAGAAGGTTTGCTACAAATGTGGTAAGCCCGGTCATTATATTGCTAAATGTCCTATGTCTAGTGACAGTGACCGAGGCGACGACAAGAAGGGGAGAAGAAAGGAGAAGAAGAGGTACTACAGGAAGAAGGGCGGCGATGCCCATGTTTGTCGCGAGTGGGACTCCGACGAGAGCTCAAGCGACTCCTCCGACGACGAGGACGCCGCCAACATCGCCGTCACCAAGGGACTTCTCTTCCCCAACGTCGGCCACAAGTGCCTCATGGCAAAGGACGGCAAAAAGAAGAAGGTTAAATCCAACTCCTCCACTAAATATGAATCGTCTAGTGATGATAATGCTAGTGATGAGGAGGATAATTTGCGTATTCTCTTTGCCAATCT
Source organism: Zea mays (assembly GCF_902167145.1). Taxonomy (NCBI): domain Eukaryota; kingdom Viridiplantae; phylum Streptophyta; class Magnoliopsida; order Poales; family Poaceae; genus Zea; species Zea mays. The sequence goes on along the minus strand of NC_050103.1, from coordinate 81,907,860 downwards.
TAACATGGAGCAAAAAGAAAAACTAAATGAATTGATTAGTGCTATTCATGAAAAGGATGATCTTTTGGACTCCCAAGAGGATTGTCTAATTAAAGAAAACAAGAAACATGTTAAGGTCAAAAAGGCTTATGCTCTAGAAGTAGAAAAATGTGAAAAATTGTCTAGTGAGCTAAGCACATGCCGTGAAATAATTGACAACCTTAGGAATGAAAATGCTATTTTAAATACTAAGGTTGATTCTCATGTTTGTGATGTTTCAATTTCCACTCCTAGAGATAATAATGATGATTTGCTTGCTAGGATTGAAGAATTGAACATTTCTCTTGCTAGCCTTAGAGTAGAAAATGAAAAGTTGATTACTAAGGCTAAAGAACTAGATGTTTGCAATGTTACAATTTCTGACCTTAGAACTAAAAATGATATGCTGCATGCTAAGGTTGTAGAATTAAAATCTTGCAAACCCTCTACATCTATTGTTGAGCATGTATCTATTTGTACTAGATGTAGAAATGTTGATATTGATGCTATTCATGATCACATGATTTTAATTAAGCAACAAAATGATCATATAGCTAAACTAGATGCTAAAATTGCCGAGCACAACTTAGAAAATGAGAAATTTAAATTTGCTCATAGCATGCTTTATAATGGGAGACGCCCTGGCATCAAGGATGGCATTGGCTTCCAAAGGGGAGACAATGTCAAACTTAATGCCCCTCCTAAGAACTTGTCTAACTTTGTTAAGGGCAAAGCTCCCATGCCTCAGGATAACGAGGGTTACATTTTATACCCTGCCGGCTATCCTGAGAGCAAAATTAGGAAGATTCATTCTAGGAAGTCTCACTCTGGCCCTAATCATGCTTTTATGTATAAGGGTGAGACATCTAGTTCTAGGCAACCAACCCATGCTAAGTTGCCTAAGAAGAAAATTCCTAATGCATCAAATGATCATGCCATTTCATTTAAAACTTTTGATGCATCTTATGTGCTTACTAGCAAATCCGGCAAGGTAGTTGCCAAATTTGTTGGGGGCAAACACAAGGGCTCCAAGACTTGTGTTTGGGTACCCAAAGTTCTTGTTTCTAATGCCAAAGGACCCAAAACCGTTTGGGTACCTAAAGTCAAGAACTAAAATTGTTTTGTAGGTTTATGCATCCGGGGGCTCAAGTTGGATACTCGATAGCGGGTGCACAAACCACATGACAGGGGAGAAAAGGATGTTCTCCTCATATGAGAAAAACCAAGATCCCCAACGAGCTATCACATTCGGGGATGGAAATCAAGGTTTGGTCAAAGGTCTTGGTAAAATTGCTATATCTCCTGACCATTCCATTTCCAATGTTTTTCTTGTAGATTCCTTAGATTACAACTTGCTTTCCGTATCCCAATTATGTCAAATGGGCTACAACTGTCTATTCACTGATGTAGGTGTCACTGTCTTTAGAAGAAGTGATGATTCAATAGCATTTAAGGGAGTGTTAGAGGGTCAGCTATACTTGGTAGATTTTAAAAGAGCTAAACTCGACACTTGTTTGATTGCTAAGACTAACATGGGTTGGCTCTGGCACCGCCGACTAGCTCATGTTGGGATGAAGAATCTTCATAAGCTTCTAAAGGGAGAGCACATTTTAGGATTAACAAATGTTCATTTTGAGAAAGACAGGATTTGTAGCGCATGCCAGGCGGGGAAGCAAGTTGGAGTCCATCATCCACACAAGAACATCATGACGACCAACAGGCCGCTTGAACTACTCCACATGGATCTATTCGGCCCGATCGCTTACATAAGCATCGGCGGGAGTAAGTATTGTCTTGTAATAGTGGATGATTATTCTCGCTTCACTTGGGTATTCTTTTTACAGGAAAAATCTCAAACCCAAGAGACCTTAAAGGGATTCTTGAGACGAGCTCAAAATGAGTTCGGCTTAAGGATCAAGAAAATAAGAAGCGACAACGGGACGGAGTTCAAGAACTCTCAAATTGAAGGCTTCCTTGAGGAGGAGGGCATCAAGCATGAGTTCTCCTCTCCCTACACGCCACAACAAAATGGTATAGTGGAGAGGAAGAATCGAACTCTATTGGACATGGCAAGAACCATGCTTGATGAGTACAAGACACCGGACCGGTTTTGGGCCGAAGCGGTCAACACCGCCTGCTACGCCATCAACCGGTTATATCTTCACCGAATCCTCAAGAAGACATCATATGAACTCCTAACCGGTAAAAAGCCCAACATTTCATATTTTAGAGTTTTTGGTAGCAAATGCTTCATTCTTATTAAAAGAGGTAGAAAATCTAAATTTGCTCCTAAAACTGTAGAAGGCTTTTTACTTGGTTATGACTCAAACACAAGGGCATATAGGGTCTTTAACAAGTCCACTGGACTAGTTGAAGTCTCTTGTGACGTTGTGTTTGATGAAACTAACGGCTCTCAAGTAGAGCAAGTTGATCTTGATGAGATAGGTGAAGAACAGGCTCCATGCATCGCGCTAAGGAACATGTCCATCGGGGATGTGTGTCCTAAGGAATCCGAAGAGCCTCCAAGTACACAAGATCAACCATCCTCCTCCATGCAAGCATCTCCACCAACTCAAAATGAGGATGAGGCTCAAAATGATGAAGAGCAAAATCAAGAAGACGAGCCACCTCAAGATGATAGCAATGATCAAGGGGGAGATACAAATGATCAAGAAAAGGAGGATGAGGAAGAACCAAGACCGCCACACCCAAGAATCCACCAAGCAATCCAACGAGATCACCCCGTCGACACCATCCTCGGCGACATTCATAAGGGGGTAACTACTCGATCTCGGGTTGCTCATTTTTGTGAACATTACTCTTTTGTTTCCTCTATTGAGCCACACAGGGTAGAGGAAGCTCTCCAAGATTCGGATTGGGTGGTGGCGATGCAAGAGGAGCTCAACAATTTCACGAGGAATGAGGTCTGGCATTTAGTTCCACGTCCTAACCAAAATGTTGTAGGAACCAAATGGGTCTTCCGCAACAAGCAAGATGAGCATGGTGTGGTGACAAGGAACAAAGCTCGACTCGTAGCCAAAGGGTATTCACAAGTCGAAGGTTTGGATTTCGGCGAAACCTATGCACCCGTAGCTAGGCTTGAGTCAATTCGCATATTATTGGCCTATGCTACTTACCATGGCTTTAAGCTCTATCAAATGGACGTGAAAAGTGCCTTCCTCAATGGACCGATCAAGGAAGAGGTCTATGTTGAGCAACCTCCCGGCTTTGAAGACAGTGAGTATCCAAATCATGTCTATAGGCTCTCTAAGGCGCTTTATGGGCTCAAGCAAGCCCCAAGAGCATGGTATGAATGCCTTAGAGATTTCCTTATTGCTAATGGCTTCAAAGTCGGCAAGGCCGATCCTACACTCTTTACTAAAACTCTTGAAAATGACTTGTTTGTATGCCAAATTTATGTTGATGATATTATATTTGGGTCTACTAACGAGTCTACATGTGAAGAGTTTAGTAGGATCATGACACAGAAATTCAAGATGTCGATGATGGGGGAGTTGAAGTATTTTCTAGGATTCCAAGTCAAGCAACTCCAAGAGGGCACCTTCATTAGCCAAACGAAGTACACTCAAGACATTCTTGCTAAGTTTGGGATGAAGGATGCCAAACCCATCAAGACACCCATGGGAACTAATGGGCATCTCGACCTCGACACGGGAGGTAAGTCCGTGGATCAAAAGGTATACCGGTCGATGATTGGTTCATTGCTTTATTTATGTGCATCTCGACCGGACATTATGCTTTCCGTTTGCATGTGTGCAAGATTCCAATCCGACCCTAAGGAATCCCACCTTACGGCCGTAAAACGAATCTTGAGATATTTGGCTTATACCCCTAAGTTTGGGCTTTGGTACCCTCGGGGATCCACATTTGATTTACTTGGTTATTCGGATGCCGATTGGGCGGGGTGCAAAATCAATAGGAAGAGCACATCGGGGACTTGCCAGTTCTTGGGAAGATCCTTGGTGTCTTGGGCTTCAAAGAAGCAAAATTCGGTCGCTCTTTCCACCGCCGAAGCCGAGTACATTGCCGCAGGACATTGTTGCGCGCAATTGCTTTGGATGAGGCAAACCCTGCGGGACTACGGTTACAAATTAACCAAAGTCCCTTTGCTATGTGATAATGAGAGTGCAATTAAAATGGCCGACAATCCCGTCGAGCATAGCCGCACTAAGCACATAGCCATTCGGTATCATTTTCTTAGGGATCACCAACAAAAGGGGGATATCGAGATTTCTTACATTAATACTAAAGATCAATTAGCCGATATCTTTACCAAGCCACTTGATGAACAATCTTTTACCAGACTTAGGCATGAGCTCAATATTCTTGATTCTAGAAATTTCTTTTGCTAGCTTGCACACATAGCTCATTTAAATACCTTTGATCATATCTCTTTTATATGCTATGACTAATGTGTTTTCAAGTCTATTTCAAACCAAGTCATAGGTATATTGAAAGGGAATTGGAGTCTTCGGCGAAGACAAAGGCTTCCACTCCGTAACTCATGCTTCGCCATCACTCCGAGCAACTCTCTATTCCTTGGGGAGAAATGAGCATCAAAGAAAAGGACTCTATCCTTGGGGGAGAGAGTAAAAGCTCAAAAGCAAAAGGACCGGACCTCGTCTTTGGTATAATCTTAACTCATTTACTTATGACCAAAGGGGAGGAACTTACTTCGAGGGCTCTAATGATTCCGTTTTTGGCGATTCATGCCAAAAAGGGGGAGAAATGAGCCCAAAGCAAAAGGACCGCACCACCACCACCAAATTCAAAAACTTAGTGCTTTCCAAAAGTCTTTATCATTTGGTATCCTATTGTGTTCAAAAGGGGGAGAAAGTAGTATTTCAAAAATGGTATATCAAAACCCTCTTGAACACTAAGAGGTGGATCTCTTTTAGGGGGAGTTTTGTTTAGTCAAAGGAAAAGCATTTGAAATAGGGGGAGACAATTTCAAATCTTGAAAATGCTTTGCAAACTCTTATTCATGTACCCTTGACTATTTGCAAAAGATCTTTGAAATGGATTTACAAAAAGAATTTGCAAAAACAAAACATGTGGTGCAAACGTGGTCCAAAATGTTATATAAGAAAGAAACATTCCTTGCATATCTTGTAAGTAGTTATATTGGCTCAATTCCAAGTAACCTTTGCACTTACATTATGTAAACTAGTTCAATTATGCACTTCTATATTTGCTTTGGTTTGTGTTGGCATCAATCACCAAAAAGGGGGAGATTGAAAGGGAATTAGGCTTACACCTAGTTCCTAAATAATTTTGGTGGTTGAATTGCCCAACACAAATATTGGACTGACTAGTTTGCTCTAGTGTATAAGTTATACAGGTGCAAAAGGTTCACATCTAGCCAATAAAAAGACCAAGTGTTGGATTCAACAAAGGAGCAATAAGGCAACCGAGGGCACCTCTGGCTGGAGGCACCGGACTGTCCGGTGTGCACCGGACAGTGTCCGGTGCGCCCGTAGACTTCGTTTTCTACCCTTCGCCAGAGGACTTCGACTTCAACCCTTCGCCCTCGGGAATTCGCGGAGGCCGGCGCGCTATAATTCACCGGACTGTCCGGTGTGCACCGGACATGTCCGGTGCGCCAACGAACCGCGGCCTCCGGAACTCGTCATCCTCGGGTTTTCACGACAGCCGCTCCGCTATAATTCACCGGACTGTCCGGTGTGCACCGGACTGTCCGGTGTGCCAGCGGAGCAACGGCTCTCTGCGGCGCCAACGGCTCCCTGCGCAGCATTAAATGCGCGCGCAGCGCGCGCAGACGTCAGGGCTGCCCATACCGGTGCACCGGACATCAAACAGTGCATGTCCGGTGTACACCGGACACCTCGGCAGGCCCACAAGTCAGAAGCTTCAACGGTCAGAATCCAACGGCAATGGTGACGTGGCAGAGGCACCGGACTGTCCGGTGTGCACCGGACTGTTCGGTGCGCCATCGAACAGAGGCTGCCAGCAACGGTCACTTTTGGTGGTTGGGGCTATAAATACCCCAACCACCCCACCATTCATTGCATCCAAGTTTTCCACTTCTCAACTACTACAAGAGCTCTAGGCATTCAATTCTAGACACATTCAAAGAGATCAAATCCTCTCCAATTCCACACAAAACCCTAGTGACTAGAGAGAGTGATTTGCCGTGTTCATTTGAGCTCTTGCGCTTGGATTGCTTCTTTTCTTTCTCACTTGTTCTTGAGATCACAACTCCATTGTAATCAAGGCAAGAGGCACCAATTGTGTGGTGGCCCTTGCGGGGAAGTTTTGTTCCCGGCTTTGATTAGAGAAGAGAAGCTCACTCGGTCCGTGGGACCGTTTGAGAGAGGGAAGGGTTGAAAGAGACCCGGCCTTTGTGGCCTCCTCAACGGGGAGTAGGTTTGCAAGAACCGAACCTCGGTAAAACAAATCTCCGTGTCTCATTTGCTTATTCGCTTGGGATTTGTTTTGCGCCCTCTCTTGCGGACTCATTTATTATTACTAACGCTAACCCCGGCTTGTAGTTGTGTTTATATTTGTAAATTTCAGTTTCGCCCTATTCACCCCCCCTCTAGGCGACTATCAATCACAACTACAAGCCGGGTTAGCGTTAGAAATATAATCGAGTCCGAGAGAGGGCGTAGAAACAAATCGCAAGCGAATAAGGAAGTGAGACACAAGGATTTGTTTTACCGAGGTTCGGTTCTCGCAAACCTACTCCCCGTTGAGGAGGCCACAAAGGCCGGGTCTTTTTCAACCCCTTCCCTCTCTCAAACGGTCCCTCGGACTGGGTGAGCTTTCTCTTCTCAAATCAACCGGGAACAAAACTTCCCCGCAAGGACCACCACACAATTGGTGTCTCTTGCCTCGGTTACAATTGAGTTTTGATCACAAGAAAAGAATGAGAAAGAAGAAAGCAATCCAAGCGCAAGAGCTCAAAAGAACACAACAAATCACTCTCACTTAACACTAAAGCTTTTGTGGAATTGGGAGAGGATTTGATCACTTGAGTGTGTCTTGTATTGAATGCCTAGCTCTTGTAAGTGGTTGGAAGTTGGAAAACTTGGATGACTTGAATGTGGGGTGGTTGGGGTTATTTATAGCCCCAACCACCAAACTAGCCGTTTGGTGGAGGCTGTCTGTCGCATGGTGCACCGGACAGTCCGGTGCACACCGGATAGTGTCCGGTGCGCCAGCCACGTCACCAGGCCGTTGGGTTACGACTGTTGGAGCTCTGACTACTGGGCCCGCCTAGATGTCCGGTGGCACACCGGACATGTACTGTAGAGTGTCCGGTGCGCCACTTCACGCGTGCCTGACTTCTGCGCGCTCTGGCGCACATTTATTGCTTCTGCAGGTGACCGTTGGCGCGAAGTAGTTGTTGCTCCGCTGGCTCACCGGACAGTCCGGTGTACACCGGACATGTCCGGTGAATTATAGTGGAGCGAATTCCCGAAGCTGGCGAGTTCAGAGTCGCTTCATTCCTGGAGCACCGGACACTGTCCGGTGTACACCGGACTGTCCGGTGAATTATAGCGGAGCGCCTCTGAGTTTTCCCGAAGGTGAAGAGTTCAGCTTGGAGTTCCCTGGTGCACCGGACATTGTCCGGTGGCACACCGGACAGTCCGGTGCGCCAGACCAGGGTGCCTTCGCTTATCCCTTTGCTCTTTTTGTTGAACCCAATTCTTGGTATTTTTATTGGCTAAATGTGAATCTTTGACACTTGTATAACTTATACACTAGAGCAAACTAGTTAGTCCAATCATTTGTGTTGGGCAATTCAACCACCAAAATCATTTAGGAAATAGGTGTAAGCCTAATTCCCTTTCAAGGGGCCCTCGTCGGCCGTTGACATCGCTTGTTTCCCCCAGCGGCCAGCAACGTCGGCATAGTCCCCCGCGGGTAACCACCATACGACAAATGGTTTAACTCAAAAACACGGTTCAGCCTAACGTTTGAACCGCGAATGTCCCGACTCCTTAAAGTCTCTGTCTTTGGCACATACTTCCCTACAATTTTCACGGCCTCGGCCTCGACTTCACACACAAACGCGGTCGCGTCGCGACCGCGTAGATCCACTGCGAAGGCTAGACTTTGCACCATCTGGCCGCCCAAGTAGGCATCCGGCGGGGGGTCACTTTGCCCAACGTCCAACCATGTGCCAAGGGCCACACCCCATAGGCAATAAACTCCTCCACCAGGTCGCGCCCGCTACTCAGGTGGGCAACATATCGGAGGGCCCCTTCCTCTTCGTTTTCTTCCACCACCTCGAATCGAGGAAATGCCACATAACAATGTGAGCATAGGATGGCCGGAGGCAGACTTGGCAAGCCTTCGACATCCCCGGGAGCCACATAGAACCAAAAATCACACCAGTTGCCCCACTTGTTCCTAGCACAGGGGACTATCTCCACAACCTCAGCTGAAGTCTTCCCAGTCCTCGGCGTGAAGGTGCACGATCCAAATTGGGTATCTTATCCCCTATCTTTCTCTTCTGCCAATGCAGACAATAATTTTTGGCGAAGACCTCCACAGACGGCTGCCCACCGTAGGAAGAAAATGCCCAGACGTACTTCACAAGCGCCACCACCGCGTTCGGCGTCAACTGGTGGACTTGCACCTCAAACCTTCGCAACACCTCCACCACGAATCGATGCGTCGGGAGGCGAAGACCGACAGCGAAAAAGGCCTAAAAAACTATCAACTCGCCCTCAGGCTCGGGGACCTCTTCTGCACCCGGGGCCTGCCCGACACGTTACCAAAGTAACAAAGCCGCTGCATCTCCAGCATGCGGCCCGAGAAAATCCTTGAGGTCCCAAACTCCACGGTGTGGTCGGGCTGTAACTCAACCACCGCTAAGTCACTCAAGGTCTCCTCGGACGACGGCGCGGTCGGCGATGCGCTCGCAGCAGACGAGGAAGAAGACATTGCAACATACCGTTGGTGGCGGCACATGGTCTGCTTGATACGGGCCAGATTTCCGGCGTAGAACGAGCAAGGAGGGCAGGCGAGCAACGATAAAAGCTAGGGTTTCTGCAGCGCAAATGCAAGCAAGCAGCGGTCTCGGCTGAGGTCGGCTTTTTATAGGCGTGACGCGATGCCTCGGGAAACCCGCAGTCCAACAGTAACGCGTCCATCAACGGTCATATTTAAAAAACCCCGCGGGATCACTTCGAGCGAGGGCAGCGTCTTCACCATCTCACGGTGGTCTTCGGCACTAGGTGACTTGGTCGAACTGGCCCCTCGGAGGGCAAATGTTGGGGCGACGGCGAACACGCCACCCTTCGCTCGACGACATCTACTTCGTGCTGCACGAACGAAGACTGCATCCGCAGGATCCGCCGAACAGACCAAGGACGTTGTCCATACGGAGGCCTGTTCGGCCCCCTTTGCTCCGGCAAGACAAGTCGAAGGCCCCGCGAAGGCCATAGGACCTCCCCCCTCAGAGCAGGGAGAGGCTCGTGTACAGTTCGGCCTATGTAGCAGGGCTACGCGTCCTGACGCCGCGTGAGCAGTGTGGGTTGGACCGTGTTTGTAATAAAGTATATCGTAATAACTCGCTATAACCTCCACTCGTGGGAATATTCTGGGGATAAACTAGGTAATCGAGGGTCTAAATGTCCTTGATAGGGTCAGGCAGTCCCTCGAGTACCTATAAATACCTCGTACTGTGCCAAAGCGCAAGAAAAAATATTGTGGCTTTGACACCCGTGTTAGCATTACAAATCCTTTCCCTCATCTCCCGTTGGATCTACCTGACCTGAACAGGTTCCAACAGCAGACACGATGAAGAACGAGGTCAAATCATGTATATGACGTTGTCCAGAGGACGAGGAAGTCAAAGAAGCGAAGAGTAGCGGCAACTGATGATGCGGCAAAGTCTGTCATGCCGGTGGGAGCAGTGAGGGTATCACCACAACAACGACAGAGGTGAAAAGGGGCTACCCCTATCGTAGATTTGTTCATCATGGACTATGACGTCTACAACATCGGTCTGGAGGCAGGGACCAGGGCGAAGACTATCATGGTGGTGTCTTTGTATTATCAGGGAGTATTGCTGACGCTTTGGTGTTTTCAGGTGGTCTTGCAATTGTTGCGCCAGGGACATCGCTGGCTACACGCCTAGGGGCTGGTGTTTGTGAGAAGATATGCTCTGTTGTTTGGGCTAGGGTCAGAGTGAACGCCTCCGATATCACGGAGGAGGCCCTTAGGGACGCTGCAACACATCTTCATGTTGTAGATTTTTTTAACAAGTTGAATTGTTTATGAATCAGTTGGTCACCATCGCCGACCAATTGGGTCTGATAACTAGGTCCTGCAAGACCTTGAGCCAACTCCAGAGCAAGAATGACAAACTAAAACTGGAGATGGCTCGGGTGAAGGCTTAAGCCATGGAAAACAAGAAGAGGCTGGAGATTATGCGGGCCGAGGCTGAACACCATGCAAGATGGGCGGCTAAGGCGGAGGCGGATAGTGAGGGCCTTCGTCTGGAGGCCCAGTGATGGATCTCCAAATGCAGAGAGAGTCTACGATGAAGGACCTGTTGGAGTTGGAGCATCGGCTCTATGCTGAGGGGTTTGAGTAGACTCTTCAAGCGTCTGCCCGAGCAATTTTTTGATTAATTTTGGAGGGTGTACGAATCTTTGGGGCAAGCATTCGATGGCGAGGGCATGTCATGTTCGATCGACTAGTGGAGTGGCTGTGGACCGAGATGAAGGGTATGCCCAACGTTATTCAGAGTCTGATGACCTTCTTTGCCCATGTTATATACAAGGGCAATTTTGAGGCATTGGTCGCAAAGGGTGCAGCCACAAAGTACTCTTGGCATCAAAGGATTTTGTCGTCGACCCCAGCATTTATATGAACGTCAGCCCGACATGTGGCAAGCTTCGGCCTCGATATTATGCAACTATGCTTTTTGGTGGAGCTAGAATTGGTAAATTATTTATTTGTTGGGCTCTATTTTTTTCTTTTTATTGGGTTCTGCTTATCAGTAAATTTTCCTCAGGCTAGGTAGAGGGTGAAGCCACGGTGGGTGCAGGCCCTTGCCATGTATCCAACGACCCCTTCGGTGTCATTGCCTCCTATAGTGCTTGATGATGTGGTGGCAAAGGCTGGTAAAGGGGATGGTGCGCCGCCGTCTAGCGAGGTGGCTTACTTAGAGATTTTGTAGTTGGTTGCCACTCTTCACATTTTGATGTAAATGAGAAATGTTAGTGTCTACTCGAACTCGAGTTTTTTTGCAAAGGTTCCTGTTATGGGGCCTGTGCAGAGTGATGGTGCCGAGGCCAATTTTGGAATGGAAGGGTGGACTTCAGATTTTTGCTTTGTGTGTAACCCCGTTAGCTTGTCGGAGAACATCGATGAACTCTGAAGAATTTTATAGATTTTTTTCATTCGAGAAGTCTTTAGTTATTGAAGACAACTTAGCTTATTTCGTGGCGTTAGCCGAGGTGTCTTTGGTCCTCTTATTAGTTATTATAAGTGAGGGGGACACTACCTATGGGAAGGAAGGTGTAGCATCGTGAGATACTGTTGGTCACCTGCTTTGATTCCTGAATAGGACCAAAACAGGGCAACACAATTAGAAAGAAGACCTTCATTCCCACAGTTTATTTAGTGAATATACCGAGAGAATAAGTTAGCAATAATGAAAGTTTTCCAAGTAATAGGACGAAATAAAAACATTAGAAGTAGGTCAACTGACTTCATTCTTTTATTATTCCTTCTAAGTTATGAACGATTACAAATATAACATGCCGAGTTAAGGTAAGGACATGAAGGTACAACTTCGGAGGTTGAGTGATTCCGGTCTCCCATATCCCCTCTTCGTAAAACGGTGTTTCTCTGCATGGCATTGTATCTCTATTTATAGTGGCGAGTCATAGTACAACTTTGTGTAAGATTACAAATATGTCCTTAGGCCCTAAATATTAATACTACAAAAATCCTCTAGGGGCATCATCGTCTTTTCATTTGCAGACATGTTGAACAAACCTCTGGGCTTCTCCCCTTCATCTTCATTGGCTTATTATTGCACACCCAGACCATAGAACCGAAGCTTCCTGGCTCTGCTTCTGTGAGTATGTTGTTCAACCGAAGGCTTTTGGACGAAGGTTACCTTCATCACTGCTTCGAAGGTCCTAAAACAAACTTGAAAGCCATCCATCCATATATATATATATATTAATGTTTTGAGGAACTTCGACAGGAGAAGGCCCCCAACTATACAAAATGGGTCTTGCATGTAACTAGGAATGTAACTGCTACAAAGAAAATTGCTCAAATGAAATGTGGAATGTAAAGCAAGGGTTTAGATGACTCCTCCGATTTTTTCCCGAGGTATCGAAGAGTCAGCACTCTCCACTAGTCCTCATTGGATCACCTGTGCAAGGGTATAGCTCCCCCTTAGGCCTCGCAAGGACCAAGTGCTCAATATGAGATGATCTTTTTCCTCTCTGACGCGATGGATCCCTTACAACCGCGTACAATTGCCAAGCCGGATCACCAACAAAGCCCCCGGGGTGATCACCGAGCTCTAATCACCACTAAGTTGTCTAGATGATGCCGATCATAAAGAGTAACAAGCTCTAGACTTTCACTTGACCTTGACAAGCCTAATGTGGTGTGTGCTCCAGGTGGCTCTCTCTTTCACTAATGATGTCCTAACGATGGGATTAATATTTGCTAATCACCTCACTATGCAACTGGGTCTTACAAGCTCTATGGAATGAATGGAGAGTGGATGGGGAGAAATACATTCAATATGGCTGGTGGAGGGGGTATAAATACCCCAACTACCAACATGTGACTCTACAGACTAGTCACGAGCACACTGAACCATGGTCCGGTGAGCATCAGACAACTTTCTAATAGCTCCAACAGTTAGTTTTCCAAAACTAGCAATTATTGCAGATGGGTCCGTGTGTACGGGCTGATGCTCCAACAGCTACTTCACACAATTCTGTAAGCTCTCTAGAAAAAGGGTCCGTTGAACATCGGACCATGGTCCGATGTCACTTGCTGCTGAGCTGAAACAAGAGTTCTCTAGACAACTGGTCCGATGCGCATCAGATCGGGGTCTGTTGCCCCTTTGCACGAAAGGACACAGACTAGACTCTGGGCACTGGGTCCGACGCACACTAGACCATGGTCCGGTGCACCCAGGGTACATTTTCTATGGTTTTTTATTTGGCTTTTCTCTCCAAATTTTTGTGGGCTCTTAAGAGTTGCCTAACACTAGATTTGTGTAAGAGTTAACTACCACGCTACACTCAGACATGCCTAGGTCAAGTTACTTGTCCACAACCCCTCTTTATAGTACGACTAATAGAAAATAAAGCTCCTATTACTAAACTAAGTATCCAACAACTCCTTCAACACTCAGAACTAGTACACCATGACCTTTTTGTGTCCTTTAGCCATTTCATCGATGTACGTCCTTTCGGGGGTTTTTTCTCCTATTGAAACCCAAGTTTCTGCAATGTGACTTAACTTACCATATAATCTGCAAAACATACATTAGTCACAATAATATTATGTTGTTATTAATCACTAACACCAACTAGAGCCTAGATTCTTTCACTAGGGACTTGTTTTTGGACATCTTCAAGCATGGCTACACGTTTGGTTTGATCTTTGTTTCTAGGCATAGCTATTGTTCAAATCTCTGTTACATGGGAGTTATGTGGCATTGCGTGGAAATACCACAACACAATGGTTCTATGTGCATGAGTATTGTGGTCCGAGGGGGTGTTTGGTGGTAGTAACTAAAGTGTAGCATATGTCACATTGGATGCTCAAATATATTAGAGCTCGTTTGTGACCGAGGGTAATATAGGGGATTGAGGGGATCAAAATCCCTTACTATTCAATTTAGTAAGGCTGCGTTCGTTTGTTCAGGATTGGGGGCAGGAATGGTTCCAGGTGATCAAAGCCTATACAAATTAGATAAGCATTCCTGCTTGGACTGGTTCCAGATCACGATTCCGGAACAAACGAACACACCCTAAGGCCTTGTTCGTTTGTGTCGGATTGATGGGTCGGAACGATTCCGAGCCGAATTGTTTCTCTAATTTATATAAACTTTGATTAGCTGGAACGATTCCGGGTGCAATCCGATGTAAACGAAAAGGCCTAAGGGATTTCCCCCATCCTCTCTATTACATTTACTCTCAAAGCCCTTATGAGTATTAAATATAGTCTAATTAGAAAATTAATTATACAACTAAAGACTAAAGGACGAGACAATTTTTTAAGCCTAACTAATCCATAATTTGCAAAAGTTTATTGTAGAATCACATGGGTGAATCATGGAATAATTTGGTTTAATAGGTCCATCTTATTGTTTAATTCTTATTTATGTAATTACTTTTATAAATAATCTATATTTAATACTTCTAACTACTATCGATAGATCGGATCAGATAGGTACCAAACTTACGATATGACACGGGCTAAACATTAGCAAATAGCAACCAAACAAACACCCTAGCGTTGAGAAACAAACGGATTTTATTTGTTATTAATTTTTAGAAACAACTAGTCACCGCCCTCTAGGTTACATCAATGTCGTTTCAAAAGTGACTACCCAAGTGCGCCTGATAGTGATAACTCTGATGACCGCGTCGTCGGAGAAATATGATACCATTACGTTTAATGAGATCCCAATCTACTTGTTTTGGAAGCTGTAATTTTAGGAATTGTTGAAGAAGCTCTAATCGCATGCACACACTCCGATGGACTTTGTTACTTTGTTGTTCCACACTTATACCTCAAACAACGTCTCGAAATCTTCCAAAAGGAAACCGCTACAAATTCAGGCCAACAAAAACAGACAGGATATATGTTTCTATCTATAATTATTAGAATCGATGACCCCAGATCTAGATTTCTTAAATCAGACATATTTAAAAAAAGTGAAAACAGTTTGAAAATTTATTGCAACACCAACAGTGAAGCTGGAAGAGTAGTACCATCAGAAAATACGCTAGCGGCAGTTTCAATAACTGGACTGCCATCTGATTCCCTAATTCATGAGACCACGGCGCATCAATCCCTCCAATCCTCCATGCTTTTCAGGAATTACATGTAACAGCTGATAATCAGCCAACAATATAATGTTGCTAGTCATTCGCAATTACATATCCCCAGGGCCCATCAGAAACAATAGAGATGATACAACAGCTGCCTTATATAGTTGTGCTAATAGATTACAGTGTTCTGACTGTCTGCACACATTCCAAAGAATGTAGTCTTTGTGTATAAATAACAGCATTGCCAATATAAGCTCGTGTGAACAGTTCCCACAAACAAATGATAATTTACTCTAAAACAATAAACTGCACGCATAACAAAACTTCAAAATTCACATCTTACGCTGCTGGCTAGCGCTACATGCAAGGTAGAAAGGCTCCGTGATTCTTAGTCCGCTGCAGCACCGGCACGGAAGAAGCTAATGAACAGAGGCATAACTTAGATGCAAATCCATCCTCACCTACAACAAAAGGAATTCCCATCTAGCCTCCTCAGGTGACAGGTATTTACACGAGGGGGCAGATCTTGATTGAGCCTCTTCAAATAAGAGTCACTGTCTCGATCAGCAGTTGACGCCACATTGCCCCAAGGCAGCAGCTTTCTGTGTCGGGGAGATGAAAGGATCGATCTTCACCCACAGCAAGGAGAAGATAGATGCAAGAAGGATGGACCAGACAATGACGATTGTTGGTGTGCGGTTCTGCCTTCCCATGAGACCCTTGAGGAAGGGGTAGAGATGGAGGATCACCCAGATCGAGAAGAACAGCTTTCCAAAGAGCGGACCCCAGGATTGGTAGCCACTGTTAATGGCATAAGAAATTCCAGCCACCATTCCGACCAGGTTAATGACAAGAACAGTGGTCGGAGGAATGAGCAAACTGGTCCACTTGAACACATATAGCTCAGCAAAGTCGCCATCCTCATCAGATGCCTTTGAGGTAACTGTGAAGTTGGTATCAATCCCAGCCAACACTTTCAGCAGACCCTGGAACACTGCGAAGAGATGGGCAGAGGTGCCACCAATAACCCAAAACTGCTCATTTCTCCACCAATCTTCAATGCCAACACCACTCCATCTAAGCTCCAATATACCAGTGGCAAAAATGGAGGCGAAAAGAAGAATGAAGAACATCCCAGCATAATTGCTAATCTGCACATGACGAAATGATATAAACATTAGAAAGATGACCAAATGTAATCAAATGAAAGGTCAGTAGAATCTAGAAAAAAACACAGCTCTGCTGATCTAGACCATATGACAGCACAAAATGACTTTGCTTGCATCCATTTACATCACAAGTGAAATAATTCAAAATAACAGACTATATAGAGTAAGAAAAATGCCAAGGGAAAACAAATACTAGTTATGGCTACTTGTGCGCTGGTAATATTTATTAGTTCAGTGCGATAACAGTTATACTCTGGTATATAATTCTACCCAAAAAAAACACTGAACAGAAGGGAGGATATCTTGTCACTAACCTCAGGAATGATAAATTTATTGGTAAGGAGGCAGATAGCGGGAAGCACACAATAGGCAATAAGCGGAATGGATGTGATTGGATATACAATAGTGTTGATGTAAGCCAGCCTCTCCAAAAGCTTCAATCGTCCATTGTAACCATACCAGATAGGACAATGTCTACTAAGCAGAATTTCCACTGACCCAAGAGCCCAACGGAGCACCTGATTAAGACGATCGGAAAGATTGATTGGTGCAGAACCCTTGAAACAAGGTCGTGGTGGCATGCAGTAGATTGATTGCCAGCCCCTTGCATGCATTTTAAACCCAGTCAGAATATCCTCCGTTACTGAACCATAGATCCAGCCAATCTGAAACAACATAAAAAAGGACAATCATAATCTGAGCCCTCGAATGGGAAAGATACCCCATGCCACGATGGTAAGTTAAATAACTCTATGATATGAATCAAAGAGAGGACAATATGCTTGCCACACTAACCTCTTTTCCCCATTCAGTTTTGTCCTCATATCCACAACTGATGACATGGATAGCTTCCTTTAGTAGAGAAGCTGGGTTTGTTGAAGGTGGTATGCCACCTTGTGTCATAAAGGTGGATGCAATGAAAATAGGAGACTGACCAAAGCGTTTCTCCAATTTCCTCTGGGACATAAGCACTGACCTTTCATCCTCATAACCTAATGGGATTCCACATGTAAGATAAGCAGGAGCCAGCCAACTTGAGAAGCAAAGAATCGTTTTCCTATTTACGTCCAGAAATCAAACTAAGACAATTACGTTTGAAAATGCAATAGAAGCAGCGATGTTCTCAGATCTCTAAGGATAAAAGTAAGATAAAAAATGCACAACAGCAAGAACACACCTTCAATACCCTCTTCGATGTCTTCCATATTGAAGATGGGAGCTGAAGATTCTGTTCTCTTCATAATACGGCTTTGACTATCCATATAACTCTTGTTCTTTTTCTTCCTTCTACCACAGCAGCTCTTAATAACAATGTTTGGCTCCAGATCAGCTTCAGTCAAAACAGGATCGTATCCATACAAAGCCTGTCTATTGAAACAGCATCCTGTTCCCACGTAAACTGGACCCTGAATGCCATCCAGACCTTTCATGTTGATCTGCAAAACAAATAACATGTGAGCCATGAATGTTTTGTTGTGATGATTACAAAAGCAACCATCAGTCCACAATACTTACATCAAAGAAAACTATGTTCCGATTAGCATATCGATCGTGCAAGTCAATGCCATCAAATCTCTGTGGAAATTGTACATAACAAGTTTTCCTTCCTAGAGCCGGATCCATCATGAAGCACATTGCTTCTCTAAGAGCTTTGCTGCTATTGAAGTAATGGTCGCAATCCACATTGAGAAGATAGGCACCATTTGTCAGCACAGCAGATACACGAATCTGCCCACCAGTGAAAGGGGTATAATTAGCATGGAACAGATGATCCCTGGGGTACAAGTGAATTCATGGAGAGAAAATCATACCAGCGCATTCATTGCACCAGCCTTCTTGTGATGCTGAAAGCCTGGTCTCTTTTCACGAGAGACATAGACAAGACGTGGTAACTCATTTCCATCAGTGTCGAGCCCACCACTGTGCCCCAAGAAAACCTGATTCCACATAGAAGAATACATAAAAACAAAATTACAACCAAATTTCTAAAGAAGCTTCATTTGAAACAATGGGCAGTTGAGCACCTGAATCATGCCAGGATGGTCCCTAGGATTATTCCCAGGCCATGCAGTTCCATCAGCCATGGTCCACCCCTCTTCAGGCACTTTCTGTGCTTTGGCAACAAGGGCATTGATTCTTACTTTGAATTCTTCATACTCCCTCTGAAAAAATGCATATCCAGAGTTAAAAAAGAGAGGAAGGTAGAGCAATGGTGATGTAACCATGAGATAGCAGTTTACCTTCATTGCGCGTCTTTCCTTAACAAATGAAGGTTGAATTTTGTCCTTCAGGTAATCTATTTTTTGAGCAAAGTAAAATTCTGGAGCTCTTGGTTCAATATTGTGCTTCTTACAAAAGGGAACCCACTTTCTAGCAAATTCTGCGGTTTCTGAGAGAGACTCAAAAGTCAGCATAGCTGAACCATCATCAGAAACATAGCATGACACTTTGTCAACAGGGTAATCCACAGAAAGAATGGACAAAACAGTGTTGGCTGTGATCAGTGGAGGTTCCTTCAATGGATCCACTGTACTGACGAAGACATCAATGGGAGCCAGCTGTGATGGCTCTCCCTCTCTATCATACCTGAAACATTAGAATTAGGATATCAACACACAAAATGTCAACACAAAGAGCATTTCAGCAAACAAAATCTCAAAGAAACATGTGCAATGTTGTAACTTACCTCAATGCAAGCCTGTCAAGATATGTCTCACGGTTGATTGGATACCATTTTGGGAACTGATCTAGAAGCCAAGACAAGGCAAACCAGACCTCGCAGATAACAGATACTAGCCATAATCCATAAGCATTACGCACTGGATGACTGACACGATACTGGAAGAAGAAGCACAGGATGATAAGACGGAGAATGATCACTACCCGGTAAAGGTTGAGCTGGTTTGAGGAAATTGGCACGATACGGCTCAAAGGTAGCCGTGCATCATCAACCCTGTGACAGCAAAAATTACAGAGTGCTCAATTTCTTTGAAGCAAAATAAAAATATATCTGAATGTGTGCACTATTAGTAAGGGTTAGCTAAGGAAGGATAAATAGATCTTCATCTATTTGGAAATGCAAAATTATCAGTCATTGATTGACATGAACCGGCAGTTTAATGCCCTTGTGAGTCCTCTTCAGTATACAATCGTATAGCATACCCCCACTAGTTCATCCCAAAGCAACACAATACCAGATACAACATGAACATATATCACGCAAACCTAAATCTAATGCACTGTTAGGAGGAATAATATCATAGGCAAGGGAAGGTGGTATACATTTGCATATCTTCTCCATTTGAGCCAGTCCCCTCCATGTCTCCTCCTCTAGCCTCTGGATATTTATTAGTCACTTGCATCATATTTTTGTCCTGTTTAACCCTCCAGCTCTCAACTCTTTCCTTCCAGTCAACACTATTAAGCCCATAGGAATTCAAGTCCTTCGAGGGGTCCACAATCCTCACAGGAACTGAAATCATAGTAAAGAAATATTAACGATCCCAGCTAATATGCAGACAAAATCTCCAAACATAGGAATTTATGATGTTTGATAAAATACCTGGGACGCTTGGATCAACATAGCTCGATGTTGGACTGCGGATAGAATGACGGTCAGGGGAAGCATCAGGAATCTCTCCAGATATCTGAAGATAAGTATCAGTATGTTAGTTGGTAAGAGCACATATTCATATAGAAATAAGTATTAATAACAGAAGTGCACCAGTGGGCAGTAACAACTAGCGAACAATGCACCACAGTATCACTCAAATCAACAAATGAACATGAATGACATGTATTATACCTGTTGACCGCTTGTCAGGCGTGGAATCCGATGATGTGGCTCATGGCGAGCAGATGAAGACAGATCAGCATCATCTCCTTGCAGTTGCCACTCTGGGCCTTTCCCATTGCCTTGCTTGTAGTTGAATTCATTGTCTAGGTCATCAACATCTTCCTCATCCTCATCACCATGAACTCGAGGGCTACCTGAATTTCATAAGACGAAGTAAGAAGAATTCGTTAATTACTGTTGTAGAGAATAAAATGAAGCAGATGGCTTAATCTAGGCTGTCGAATGTCATTATCATAAGGCATATCCACTATGCTGCAAGCCTGGAACCTTTTATTCACGTAAAGTAAGCATGTGATGTGAACTCCGTCATGCTAGCATCATACAAGTTACACACACACTCAAAGGAGTTGCCAGGAAACCAACCTTTCTGTCTCTTGTATCTAGTCTTGCACTGGGGGCAGCATTGGTTCCCCTCCTTGCGCTCATACTCATAGCATGGGCGGCAGACAGGGAAGGCACACTCATTGCAGGCAACAAAGACATCACCAGTGGCTGAAACACCCACAGAGTCACCACAAATCTGGCAGACCTGCCCATTCGCACTCTTTGTGGGCTTAGCCTGCATTAGCGAGATAACGACAAAGTCAGCACACATGCAATCAGAATTACAGCATTAGAGAACACATCAGTGACTCATGCACTTTACTGGTGAGCAACAGACTGTAAAAATCAACCTGCGATCAAGTGTCTATTAGTCTTGAAGTCGAGGCTAAGATCAAAATGTCAGGAAGGTAATTTTGAATTTACATAAGATGAACTAATTCAATGAACTAAGACCTCAGCCCAGATCCAGCGACAGACGCGCGCACGACATGAGCCGCTAGGAACTGAATCTGAAGCAGGCAGCGAGGACGGCACTGGGTTGGCTGGACGTACCGAGCCCGGCGCATCGCCGTCGTGGCGGATCATGACGAACTCGTTGCGGTTGTGCGAGCCCGCCACCATCCCCTTGTTGGCCGCCATCTCCGCTCCCTCCCCGCTGCTCCCACCGAGACGGCTCCACACGCCAACGACACCAACACCGACGAGGCGGGCGGAGACCAATCGGCCCGTGCGGGCCTCTAGATCCGAGCGGCGTTGGCGACCACCATGCCCCAAATTCCTCCCGCTCGATCGCTGCAATGCCGCGCAGTGCTTCTGCTGCTGCTTCCGCTTCACACCTTCCTTCCCCTTCAATTACTCCTACATAATACGCCCCCGCTCTCACTCGGTTTCGTTTAGTTGAGTTGGTGGGAGTCCCCCCGGGCTAGCGCCGGTCACTGTGGAGCTGCTGCACGTAACGGCGGGGAGGAGTACGGGCGATCTCGGCCGTTGGCGCGACCGATGGAGAGACCAAGCGCCGTCGGATGCGGAAGGGCGGGAGTGTGCACGTCGACGTCGCGTCGCTGTGCCCAGGCTGTCCCCCGCCGCGCACGCTGAGAGCGGGGCCCGGGCGACCGGCTGCAGCAGGTCGATCTGTCGGTGCCTCGTCGGCGGACCGAATTGGCCTTCTACCTGCCGCAGTGCCGCTGATTATTTGTTTTTTTCCTTTTAATTAGTAGTGGTGACAAAAGGGACTGAAAATGCAATTGCACCATGTCTGTTCCGTGTGAGTTGGCATCGACCTGATCATGGGCTTGTGATTAGTAGTACATGCATATTTCTCCTTGCTTTAAACTTTTGGTTTAAACTGTTTGGTGCATCTAAGTCCCGGGCTCCTTAAAAAACTCCTTCAACGACTTTTTAAAAAAAATCTATCAAAGGGGCTCTTTGATAAGCTTTTGCTATAAAAGAGGGAGGAGCTCTAAAAAAACAGCAGAAGTCAAGAGCTAGAAAAGGAGCTTCTATCGACTCATCTCCCATGTTTTTCTCTTCATCAACGCTACATCTTAAGAGAAGCTGCAGGAGGAGCTATATTACCAACCAAACAGGGTGCTCTTTCTAGAGTTATTCCTAAAACTAAGGAGGGGTTGTTTTCTTAGAGTTGCTAGAGCCAGGGCTGAAGCTGACATAGAAAGAGCCCTATCAAACGGGGCCTAACTTAGATCTTGTTTGGACCATTTCAGCTTCAAAAAACTTGGTGAAGTTGATAAAGCAGGACATTAGGTGCTTCGAAAAATCGTAAAACTGAAGTTGCAGACTTTTAGAAGGCATTTAGATAAATCATTTTGTTTCTCATTTAGATCAAAAATATTTTGAAACTGTTTAAATTTATATTATACACCACAGATTCACGCCGAAGCTAGAACCTAGAGCAGTGCCAAACAAGATATGAGCTGAGTCACAGATCTCGAGTTCGAATGCTAGCTAGCATAATTAAAATAAAATAATTGTTGCTCACTCCAATTCTACGCCTGAGACCAAGAAAGTGTTGGAAAATAATATGCACACCTCTTCCTATCAGCTTACCCTTTTGGTTTTGTGCGGTGAAAGAGAAATATGTCATAGGACCATTTCTACCTGTTTTGGTGATTAAGTCCTCAACGCACTACATTGGACTAACCACTTTGATATAAGAATGAGTATATGTGCATAAAAGGCAAATTGAAGAGATCAAGTCCATATGAGCTGATTTGAAGGACTAGAAGTGCAATTTTGGACAAACTAGTATAAACACAAGGTTTAAGTGTTTGGATAAACTATACCGTCGTTCGGAACTGGAGGTGGGCAGTTCACCCAACAGGTTTTGCCGGAGAGGTGGACAAAAGCGCTCATTGCAGAGATCTCGGAAGCGCTACCATGGTATGTTGGGGTTGTCGCGCTCCACCATGTCGTACGAAGTACAGCCAGCCCCGATCAAGTGATATGAGGCTAGCCATACTTTGCCTTCTTCCAGAGTGTGTTGTCCCTGGAAGAACCTGACATAATGATTGAGCCATGCCACTGGTCATCTTTGCCATCGTAGGTGGGGAAATTCAGTTTATAGAAGTGTGGAACCCTGTCGTGGGCTGAGAAGCTATCCGGGTGGGATGATGGAATGGTAAGGGATGGGTGGGAGGGCTATATGGTGGATGGAAATGATGGTATGAGTGATGGGGAAGGTGGAAAGTGGATTTGATGCAGGTAAGCCGAGGTGGAACGACAGTAGATGGTAATGGTATGGAGTTTGGCATGGTGGTTGCCAGAATACCGCCATATCCGGGCATACCATATGGGAACTCCGGCTGGCTGGTGGGGAAGGTGGTTTGGGTGGCGGTGGGGTGAGACTCCATATCGATGATGCAAGTGGAGAGGTCAGCAAATTTGGTGGCCAGGCCGGTGACAATCTTAAGGACGTTATCAAGCTTCTGACCAGCCATCGTGTTGTTTGTGGCAGCGGAGGTTGCCGTCAACTCGCCGTCCAAAGAACCTGGCATTGCCGATACCAAATTGTAAGAAACACTCCTCAGTCTCAAGTGGTAGGGATGGGAAGTAGGAGGTTGAGGCTGGTAGCCTTGACGGTGGCGAAGTGGCTGGGGCGTCGTGCTGCTGCACGACGAAGGTTGGTGGAGATATGTGAGAAGATAACCCCTTCTATTCGATTAATTCTCCACTTATTTATTTCTTTCAATCATTTGGCTTTATATATACAGCTGAACAGACCTCCTAACACAATATAACACAATCTCCTATCTTTTAGCAAACTGAATCTTCTATTCTTTCTCTCCCTATCTCAACAAAAAACTTATCCTATCTAAGCCGACAGCTCAGCCTCATGAGGTTTGGTCGACCTTTGTAACACCCTGAATTTGGGGTATAAAATTTCTTTGCTCATATCCACAAATCCAGGTGTTACTCCCCTCTTCTCCTCTCTCCCAACCCCCTTATCTCTTTTCTATAGAAGAAGAGTGTTATTCTATTTGGAAATGTAATTATACTCTAGTAGGCAAAACCCAAGGGAGTATGAAATGCTGCATCATGATGAACCCCAAACTTTACTTTTGTTGGATGCATATGCTTAAGATGCTTCCTTTTGAATTTGTGGCTCATTTGCATTTGAATTCAAAAGAGGAAATAAAAGAAAAGGAAAGTGGAAATTCAAAATAAAAGAAAAGGGAAAAGAAGCCTACAACCCCCTCCCCGTCGGCCTTTCGGCCCACCCTAGGCCACCTTCCCCGCTCCTGTGTGTGCTCTCTCCCTCTTTCTGCCCCGTGGACCCGCCCTGTCAACGCTCGTCACCCACTCGCCCGCGCCAGCCCACTAACACCCTAGTCCCACTCGTCAGCTCCGTCCCCTCCCCGCAACCTACTCCAGACTTAAGAGACACCTCATTGTCTATACTTTCCTGTTGAACCTGTGATCACTCTGTTGCATATGTTTGTTGTATTATTCTTTTGTTATTAACCAAGTGTGTTGAATGAATGATTGTTTTACGTAGACAACGAGCAGTCTGTGTTTCCCGAGGAAGTTGCAAGAGAAGTCCCTGAGCAGCAACTTGGTGAAGGCAAGTGTCCTCTGACCCATTATATCCTACTTACTTCATCATTTACTCTTCCGTATACCATGGTTAACCTAAGGATTTGACTAGTTCTCTGTTATCCTGTCCTCGAATTACCTTTTGGGTTGAGCTACTATGATTAATATCATGCTAGTGCTTTACTTTAATCAATGAACATGATGAGAATACTGAAAGGGAAATGAGCTTAATCATTTCCTATAATCAATTTTGGTGGTTGACGTCCATCACAACCACATGGACTAACTAGTTTGCCTAGATGTCTTTTATCTCAGGTGCATAAGGTTCAACATAAACCAAGAAAGAAATTAAGTTGGGGATTCAACAAGTTTGGAGCAAAGACTTGAGAGTGTGCTGCCAGTGGCGCACCGGACAGTGTCCGGTGCCCCAGGCCAAGCTATACTCAAACCAGCCACTCTCGGGTTTTCCTAGGGCGTGCTCCGCTATAATTCTCCGGACTGTCCGATGTGCACTGGAGATGTTCGGTGAGCCAACAGAGCAATGGTAACCTAGCGCTAACGGTCGACTGCCAAAGTGAACAGTGCATGTCAGAGGTCAGAGCAAAGAAGTCAGAGCACACCGGACATGTCCGGTGCAGCTATAGGACAAAAGGTTTCAATGGTCGATAGCTCCAAATCCCAATGGACGTGCTGACGTGGCACACACCAGACAGTGAACAGTACCTGTCCGGTGCACCACCGGACTGTCCGGTGTGCCCATCGACAGCAAAAACAGCCAACAGCTAGAAAGTGGTTGCAGGCTATAAATACCCCCCAACCACCCCCTTCAATTGCATCCAAGTTTTCTGAACTCCGCATTCATTGCAAGAGCAAAAGACTTCACTCCAAGACACATTCCAAAGATCAAATCCTCTCCAAGTCTCAAAATCAACTCAATCGCTTAGTGACTTAAGAGAGAGTGTTTTGTGTTCTATTGTTGCTCTTGTTGCTTGGATTGCTTTCTCCTTCTCTATTCTTATTCTTATAAGTGCTTTGTAAAGCTAGCAAGAGACACCTAAGTGTGTGGTGATCCTTGCGGGGTCTTAGTGACCCAAGTGATTAAGGAGAAGCCTCGACCGGTCTGTGTCACCGATTGAGAGAGGGAAAGGGTTGGAATAGACCTAGCCTTTGTGGCCTCCTCAACAGGGACTAGGTTCTTTGGAACCAAACCTCGGTAAAACAAATCACCGTGTTCACTTGTTGATTCTCACTTGATTTGTTTCGCCTCTTTCCTCTCTCTAAAGTTCCCTTGCTCATATTGATTTGAGTTTGCTCCCAAATGTTATCCGCATTGATTGAGCAACTCTAAGCAAGGAGAACTATCTTTCGAACTAGGATTTAATTCTAACGCCAACCCTGGCCTTAGTGTGTGTTTAAAGTTTATAAATTACAGGTTTCACCTATTCACCCCTCCCCTCTAGGCGACTTTCAATTGGTATCTGAAGCGCCCCAGATCCTCTGGGACTCAAATGTGATACAATTACTAGTCCCAGGAGGCCAGTAAACACATTATACATCAGATTATACCAAATCTGCTTAAACGAGACAAACCTATAAAGGTGGCGAACAACTTTAAGAGTTGGTCCACAACTCGGGACATATCATCAGAGTGGGGCTGAAGCAGCCCGATATACGCAGCGAAGCAAATCAGCGGTCCAACAGCCACAGGCAAGGTTGGGAACAGTCGCAACTCTTACCCGATCTCCTTTTTTCTGAAAAACAACAAATAAGCAAGGGTGAGTACAAACGTACTCAGCAGCCCACCTTCACCCGCGGAATGGGGAAATCAGATATAATGCATGGAATATGTGGAGCTCAGGATATTTTGCAGAAATAGCAATATTTTATGCAGGGTTGTTTTGTAAAACGTTTTGTATTTTTCAAAGCGCATCCTCTCCCAAAGGAGCAGGAAGTTTTTTTCAATATTAGAACAAAATACTCTGGACTAAACCATCCAGGTATCTCAGCAGTTCCCCACTGGTTTTCATTTTCAAAAACAGCTACTGGACTTCCCGTCCACCATAGCTCATGGCTCAACCGCCGGACCTTTTAAAAACCACTTTTCTCAAATGCGCCTCTTTTTTTGAAAACAAAACACTAATTGTCATACCACACCAGACTCGTCCATTCCTGTGGACACAGACTATTCGAATAGGTTTGAACTCTGCGTAGAGGGGTACACTTTACCCACTAGTCCGGCTCTGCGATGATCTCATGGCCAATGAGATCCGAATCCGAATCTCTTTCTTTCCTCGCACGTCTTAACCTTAACGGTTATACCGGAAGGAGTCAGGCCACCGCCATGTCGAAACCGGACAAAACATTCCCCTCCTTATCCTCCCGGTGCTCCCCAGCCTTCATAACCCTGGGGTTGGACCGTACGAGTTCAGATTGAGTGACTGCCCACACAGTCTCGAGTGGTTGTACTTATCATAAGTACAGGTAGTGAAAGATGACAAACCGGTCCTTATACGAGGGGACAATCCTTCTGCTCACGCCTAAACCAGCTGAGCCATCACCTTAGGCCCTCCCCTAAACCAGGGAGTCCCTGATTATTCCACTCACAAGGTGATAAGGGTGAAAACCCTTCATCATACACATTTTGAAAAGCATTTTCTTTTGAAAACTCACACCTTTTCTCAAATCATTTGTAACAAATATATCAAGGATTGATTGCGGCAAGCGTCTTGGGTGGCCATAATAACTTGTCTCAAAATCATATCATGCATAAAATAATAGGTTGAGGGTTGTGGTTGAAAAATCATAGGTAATTTATGCATCAAAGGGAACCAGTGAGCTTGTCGTGCTTATTTGATGAAGGGGGAAGGGGAGCTCGCGGAACTGGCTTCTAGCTCCACTGCCTGGCGTAGACTTGCAGATCTGGCCTCCACGAGACGACACAAACGCTCCGATAACTATGCAACATGAATAAGCAAACATACAAACAAGCAAGTATACCAACAAATATTTAGTATAGTGGTCAGAATAGTGATATATGGATGGGTAGAGTCTTGAGTGGAATCTGTGTCATGTGGTGTTGTGATATTACTGGTGGTGGAGCGGAGGTGCTTACCAGGAGGGTGGACTGGAGGTGAAGCGACACTATGCGTGTAGCCGGCAGAGCGGAGTAACTGAGTGGGGGAGGTGTTTGCCTTAGCTGAGGGTGTTGAGTGTGTGTGGAGAGGGAGAGGGTAGTTGGGTGTATTTATAGCTGGGTGTATGTGGTGTAGCACAGTGAAGTTCACTGTTGGTGAGAATAGTGACGAATGAATCGTCTGACTTAGTATGAACAGGAGAGTTATAGGCAGAATATGGGACTAGAGTATTTTGAGAGTTTTCTGGAATATGGACCAGGCTTAAGGGATGACATGGTTGGATAGGGAATAGTTTGGTAAGAATTTAGACACAAGAATTATTGGAATCTGAGTTTGGAAGCCTGGTTCAAAGGAATCTCAAAGTTAAGCATGCTCAACTTGGAGAAACCTAGGATGGGTGACCAGATGGGAAGTTCCCTACTGGAAGGAAAATCACAGTCACCGGAGTTCGTGTGACTGGAATCTGGGTCTGACTGGTCTTAGGTGGACTGGACAGCATGATGGATGAGTAGCTAAATTTTGGGGGTGACCGGATGGACGATGAATAGTAAACATGATGAATAGCAACACTGAATAGTAACGATGAATAGTGATGGTGAATAGTAATGGTAAATAGTGATGTGAATAGTTCATATGAACGAACGATGAACGATGAATAGTGGCTATGAACGAACGATGAACGATGAATATGAACTATGAACGAACGGACGAACGATCGAATGATCGGACGAACGAACGATCGAAATTTCGGCAGCATAACGACAGGATAAAGATTATCTGGAAGAACGATGAAATAGGGACTATGAACGAACGATGAACGATGAATAGGAACTATAAACAAACGATGAACGACCGAATGATCGAACGAACGAACGATCGGAATTTCGGCAGCATAACAGCAGGAAAAAGATTATTTGGACGAACGAACGGACGAACGATCGAATGATCGGACGAACGAACGATCGGAATTTCGGCAGCATAACGGCACGACAAAGATTATCTGGAAGAACGATGAATAGAGACTATGAACAAATGATGAACAATGAATAGGAACTATGAACGAACGATGAACGATCGAATGATCGAACGAACGAACGATCAGAATTTCGGCAGCATAACGGCAGGAAAAAGATTATTTGGATGAACGAACAGACGAATGATCAAATGATCAGACGAACGGACGAACGAACCATGAACGATCGGACGAACGATCGGACGAACGAACAAACAAACTAAGAACAGGGGGACGAACGATCGAAGAACGACCGAACGATCCTTGTGCTAGTGTGTGCTTGTGTGGAACATGGAGTGGGTGTGTGGGGGGGGGGGGAAGAGAGTTGCCATGAAATGGCTTGGGGTGGGATGAGAGGAGGCCCTTGCCCCTCTATTTATAGCCATGGTGGGGGGATTAGGGGGAGAGATGAGAGGATTAGTGGGAGGATGAGAGGATTAGTGGGAGATTAGCATGTATTTGTCTTGTATAAGTGAGATTAGCTTGTAGAGCTTACCGTATGACACTGGAGGCATACATATACGTATGAGCCTGAGGAAAGTTATGAAGAAAATATTTATAGGGACTTGAAAAATGATTCTGAAGGTATTTCTCAAGAGGAAAATACTTGGAGATATATCAGTGGAATATTTGGACAGTATTTCTGGAAAGAACTTGAAGGGGATCACTAGGGAAATATCTGGGCGATATTTCTGGAAAGAGTTCGAGGGTGATCACTGGGGAAATATCTGGGTAGTATTTCTGGAAGAATTTGAGGGGATCACTGGAGAAATATCTGGACAGTATTTCTAAAAAGAATTTGAGGGTGATCACTGGGGAAATATTTGTAGGATAATTTGAGGAGGATTTTGTATAGAATATAGACCACTATAATTTATTTGTTGATATCAACTTGCAAACAAGCATTTTGAAATGAAATTTGAAATTCATTTTGAATTTAGAGCGAGTTTGAGAAAATTTCAGGATTTGAATTTTTGGGATGCTACAGTATCAGAGCCAGTGCTTCATTAAGAGTCTAACAAACTCGAAGTGATGTCTGGAGATCACGCCAAGAGGGAGATTATCACCGGCAACAAGTCCATGGGCTCGGGAAGGACTCTATCAAGGGAGTCCAGTGATAAATACAAGAAGGAATCCTCTTCCTCCATCAAGTCACATAGGAAGGGTGACAAGAAGAAAAATAAAATGAAGAAGGTGGTCTACTATGAGATCGACTCTTCATCACCTTCCACATCTGGCGCCGAGTCTACAACTTCGAAGTGCCACGAGCGTAAGAAGTATAGTAAGATGCCTCTTCTCTCCTCGCATTCCTAAACACGCTCCTCTACTTTCGGTACCCCTAGGCAAGCCACCATATTTTGGTGGTGAAGGATATTGTATGTGGAGTGATAAAATGAGGCACCATCTAACCTCACTCCACGAAAGCATATGGGATATTGTTGAGTTTGGAGCGCAGGAACCATAGGTGGGCGACGAGGACAACGACTCGGACGAGGCCGCCCAAATTAGGCACTTTAATTCCCAAGCAACTTCTATACTCCTCACCTCCTTGTGTCGAGAGGAGTATAATAAGGTGCAAGGGTTGAAAATGCCAAAGAAATTTGGGACGTCCTCAAAACGGCGCACGAAGGGACAGGTGACCAAGATCACCAAGCGTGAGACGATCGAGGGAGAGCTCGGTCGATTCGTCCTCAACAAAGGAGAAGAGCTGCAAGCAATGTACAACCGACTCAAGACGATGGTCAACCAAGTGCGCAACCTCGGGAGCACCAAGTGGGATGACCATGAAATGGTCAAGGTTATTCTTAGATCTCTTGTTTTTCGTAATCCCACTCAAGTGCAACTAATACGTGAAGATCCAAGATGTAAACAGATGTCTCCCGAGGAAGTGATTGGCAAGTTTGTGAGCTTTGAACTTATGATCGAAGACTCCAAACACATTGTCAACTTGGAGCAAGGCGCCACCTCCACACCCGAGGTACAACCCGTTGCATTCAAAGTAATGGAAGATAAGAAGGAAGAGTTTACACCAAGTAGACTTCCAATCGACGCCTCCAAGCTCGACAACGAGGAGATGGCTCTTATCATTAAGAGCTTTCGACAAATCCTCAAACAAAGGAATGGGAAGGACTACAAGCCCCGTTCCAAGAGGGTGTGCTACAGGTGTGGTAAGTCCAGTCACTTTATAGCAAAATGTCCATATACAAGTGACAGTGATAGGGACGACGACAAGAAGGGGAAGAAAAAGATGGAGAAGAAAAGATACTACAAGAAGAAGGGTGGCGAGGTGCACATGGGACGGAAATGAGACTCCGATGAGAGCTCCACCGACTTCTCCTTCGACGAGGATGCCGCCAACATCGCCATCAACAAAGGACTTCTCTTCCCCAATGTCGGCTACAAGTGCCTAATGGCTAAGGACGGCAAGAAGAAGAATAAGGTACATTCTAGAGATACCCCTAAATATACTACATCTGATGATGAGGGTAGCTCTAGTGATAATGAAGATGATTTAACTTCTCTTTTTGCCAACCTTACTAAAGATCAAAAGAAGAAAATAAATGAATTGATAGAATCCATTAACGAGAAGGATGATCGCTTGGAATGCCAAGAGGACTTGCTCGTTAAGGAAAATAAAATTTTTGTTAAGTTGAAAAATGCTTATGCTCTAGAGATAGAAAAATGTGAAAATTTATCTAAAGAGCTTAACATTTGCAATGATTCAATTTCTTGTCTTAGAGATGAGAATGCTAGTTTAAATGCTAAGATTAATGAATTGAATGTTTGCAAACCATCTACATCTACTGTCGAGCATGTCACCATTTGCACTAGATGTAGAGATATTAATGTTGAAGCTATTGATGATTACCTTACCATGATTAAAGAACAAAATGATCACATAGCTAAATTAAATGCTAAAATTGTCGAGCATGAATTAGAAAATGAAAAATTTAAATTTGCTCGTAGCATGCTTTATAATGGGAGACGCCCTGGCATTAAGGATGGCATTGGCTTCCAACAAGGGAGCCAAAGCAACATCAAACTTAATGCCCCCAAGAAACTATCTAATTTTGTTAAGGGTAAGGCTCCCATGGTTCAGGATAGAGAGGGTTACATTTTATATCCTAAGAACTATCCTGAGCACAAAATTAGGAAAATCCATGCTAGAAAACCTCATACTGTTTCTCGTCATGCTTATTTGTATAGTAATGATGCATCTAGCTCTAGGCATTCCACTCATATCAAAATGCCTAAAAAGAAAATCCCTAATGAGCATAACATTTCATTTAAGACTTTTGATGCATCTTATGTATTAACTAACAAATCAGGCAAAGTAGTTGCCAAATATGTTGGGGCAAACACAAGAGTCCAAAGACTTGTGTTTGGGTACCTAAGAACAAGGCCTAAATTTATTTTGTAGGTTTATGCATCCGGTGGATCAAGTTGGATAATCGATAGCGGGTGCACAAACCACATGACAGGGGAGAAAAGGATGTTCTCCTCATATGAGAAAAATGATGATCCCCAAAGAGCTATCACATTCGGGGATGGAAATCAAGGTTTGGTCAAAGGTTTGGGTAAAATTGCTATATCTCCTGACCATTCCATTTCTAATGTTTTTCTTGTAGATTCTTTAGACTACAATTTGCTTTCTATCTCTCAATTATGTAAAATAGGCTACAACTGTCTTTTTACGGATATAAGTGTTACTGTCTTTAGAAGAAGTGATGATTCAATAGCATTTAAGGGAGTGTTAGATGGTCAACTGTATTTAGTCGATTTTAATGATAACAAAGCTGAACTAGACACTTGCTTAATTGCTAAGACTAATATGGGCTGGCTCTGGCATCGCCGACTTGCCCATATTGGGATGAAAAATCTTCACAAGCTTCTAAAGGGAGAACACATTTAAGGACTAACAAATAGAAAGACATGATTTGTAGCGCATGCCAAGCAGGGAAGCAAGTTGGAGTTCATCATCCACACAAGAACATCATGACGATCGACTGGCCGCTTGAGCTACTCCACATGGACCTATTTGGTCCGATCACTTACATAAGTATCAGCAGGAGTAAGTATTGTCTTGTTATTGTGGATGATTATTCTCGCTTCACTTGGGTATTCTTTCTACAGAAAAAATCTCAAACCCAAGAGACCTTAAAGAGATTCTTGAGATGGGCTCAAAATGAGTTCGGATTAAGAATCAAGAAGATTAGAAGCGACAATGGAACGGAGTTCAAGAACTCTCAAATTGAAGGATTTCTTGAGGAAGAGGGCATCAAGCATGAGTTCTCTTCTCCCTACACACCTCAACAAAATGGTGTAGTGGAGAGGAAGAATAGAACTCTACTAGATATGGCAAGGACCATGCTTGATGAATACAAGACACTGGATCAGTTTTGGGTAGAAGCGATTAACACCGCTTGCTACTCCATCAACCGACTCTACCTTCACCGAATCCTCAAAAAAACATCATATGAACTCCTCACCGGTAAAAATCCCAATGTTTCCTATTTTAGAGTTTTTGGGAGCAAATGCTTTATTCTTATTAAAAGAGGTAGAAATTCTAAATTTGCTCCTAAAGCAGTAGAAGGCTTTTTACTTGGTTATGACTCAAACACAAGAGCATATAGAGTCTTCAACAAGTCCACTGGATTAGTTGAAGTTTCTTGTGACATTGTGTTTGATGAGACTAATAGCTTCCATGTGGAGCAAGTTGATCTTGATGAACTAGATGATGAAGAGGCTCCGTGCGTCGCGCTAAGGAACATGTCCATTGGGAATGTGTGTCCAAAAGAATTCGAAGAGCCTACATAAGCACAAGATCAACCATCATCTTCCATACAAGCATCTCCACCAACTCAAGATGAGGACATGGCTCAGGAAGAAAAGGATGAAGACCAAGATGACGAGCCACCTCACGAGGAGGACATTGATCAAGGGGGAGATGAAGATGTTCAAGACAAGGAAGATGATTAAGAGATTCGGGATCAAAGACCACCACACCCAAGAGTCTACCAAGAAATTCAAAGAGATCACCCCATTAACTCCATACTTGGTGACATTCACAAGGGGGTAACCACTAGATCTCGAGTTGCTCATTTTTGTGAACATTACTCTTTTGTGTCTTCTATTGAGCCATACAGGATAGAGGATGCACTTAGAGATCCAGACTGGGTAGTGGCAATGCAAGAGGAGCTCAACAACTTCACGAGGAATGAGGTATGACATTTAGTTCCACTTCCTAACCAAAATGTTGTAGGTACCAAATGGGTATTTCGCAACAAACAAGATGAGCATGGTGTGGTGACTAGGAACAAAGACCGACTTGTTGCAAAAGGTTATTCACAAGTCGGAGGTTTGGATTTTGATGAAACCTATGCACCCGTAGCTAGGCTTGAGTCAATTCGTATATTACTTGTCTATGCTACTTACCATGGCTTTAAGTTATATCAAATGGATGTGAAGAGTGCCTTCCTCAATGGTCCTATCAAGGAAGAAGTATATGTTGAGCAACCTCCCATCTTTGAAGATAGTGAGTATCCTAACCATGTTTATAAGCTCTCAAAGGCACTTTATGGGCTAAAGCAAACCCAAAGAGCATGTTATGAATGCCTAAGAGACTTTATTATCACTAATGACTTCAAAGTTGGAAAAGCATATCCTACTCTCTTCACCAAAACTATTGCAAAAGACTTGTTTATATGCCAAATTTATGTTGATGATATTATATTTGGGTCTACTAACAAGTCAACTTGTGAAGAGTTTAGTAGGATAATGATACAGAAATTCAAGATGTCTATGATGGGGGAGTTGAAGTATTTCCTTGGATTTCAAATCAAGCAACTCCAAGAGGGCACCTTCATCAGCCAAACTAAGTACATTCAAGACATACTTAAGAAGTTTGGAATGAAGAATGCCAAACCCATCATGACACTCATGGGAACAAATGGGCATCTCGACCTCGACACAGGAGGTAAATCCGTAGATCAAAAGGTATACCGGTCGATGATAGGATCTTTACTCTATTTATGTGCTTCTCGACCAGACATTATGCTTTCCGTATGCATGTGTGCAAGGTTCCAAGCAAATCCTAAGGAAGTTCACCTTAAGGCCGTGAAAAGAATCATGAGGTATTTAGTTTACACTCCCAAGTTTGGGCTTTGGTACCCCAAGGGATAGACCTTTGATTTAATTGGGTATTCCGATGCTGATTATGCTGGATGTAAAATTGACACGAAGAGCACATCAGGGACTTGTCAGTTTCTAGGAATATCCCTGGTGTCTTGGGCTTCAAAGAAACAAAACTCAGTAGCTCTATCCACTGCCGAAGCCGAGTATATTGTTGCAGGCCACTGCTGTGCACAATTACTTTGGATGAGGCAAACCCTAATGGACTATGGCTACAAATTGAGAAAAGTCCCCTTCCTATGTGATAATGAAAGTGCAATCTGCATGGCGGATAATCCCATTGAACACAACCGCACTAAGCACATAGACATCCGGTATCACTTTCTGAGAGATCACCAACAAAAGGGGGATATCGAAATTGCTTATGTTAGCACCCACAACCAATTAGCCGATATATTTAACAAGCCAGTAGATGAAAAGAATTTTAGCAAGCTTAGGAATGAGCTAAATATACTTGATTCTTGGAACTTTGATTGAAACATTGCACACATAGCTAATTTATATACCTTGATCATGTCTCTTCCATTTGGTACAAATGCATATTTCTTATTCTTCTTGTACCAAGGCTAAGACTAACTTGCTTTCAAGTGTATTTCTATGAGTAATCTTAAATTGAAAGGGAAATGGAGTAATCAGCAAAGGCAAGGCTTCCACTCCAACTCTGACGGTATCATTTATCCTTTGTCGTTACTCCGAAAACTCTCAATTGGTATGACCCTTCACTCATATTTCTTTTACCAATGAGGGAGAAAGTATTAGGCCCCACAGGGGGAGAATATCAAGGGCTCTCAAGTTCTCTGTTTTTTGTGGTTAATGCCAAAGAAGGAGAAAGTATTAATCTCAAAGCAAAAGACCGCACCACCATTTTAAAATATCCAAAAACTAAAGGAAGAAATTATTTCAATTGGTATTTCAGTTAGTCTCAAAATTTTCAGTTGATATCTCATTTTGTTTCAAAATTTCACTAAGTATAAGAATTTCAATTGGTATAATTTCACTTGGTATCTATTTCAAAAAGGTAAAATCATTTCAAAAACCCTCTTGAAAGATAAGGGGAGAATTTCTTCAGGGGGGCTTTTATTAAGTCAAAAGGAAAAGCATTTGAAACAGGGGGAGGAATTTCAAATCATGAAAATGCTTCTTGAAATCATACTCATATTTGGCTAGTTGCAAAAGAATTTGAAAAGATTTTTCCAAAATATTTGCAAAAACAAGCAAGTGGTGCAAAAGTGGTCCAAAATGTTAATGGAAGAAAGCAATCACGTTTATTCTTAGACATATGAATAAAGTCTTTCTATTGGTTTAAATCTAAGTGACCTATGCACATCTATCATAATTTCAAACTAGTTACATTTTTACACTTAATATTTGCTTTGGTTTGTGTTGGCATCAATCACCAAAAATGGGGAGATTGAAAGGGAAATGAGCTTAATCATTTTCTATAATCGATTTTGGTGGTTGACATCCATCACAAACCACGTGGACTAACTAGTTTGCCTAGATGTCTTTTATCTTAGGTGCATCCAAGTTTTCTGAACTCCATATTCATTGCAAGAGCAAAAGACTTCACTCCGAGACACATTCCAAAGATCAAATCCTCTCTAAGTCTCAAAATCAACTCAATCGCTTAGTGACTTGAGAGAGAGTGTTTTGTGTTCTATTGTTGCTCTTGTTGCTTGGATTGCTTTCTCCTTCTCTATTCTTATTCTTATAAGTGCTTTGTAAAGCTAGCAAGAGACACCTAAGTGTGTGGTGATCCTTGTGGGGTCTTATTGACCCAAGTGATTAAGGAGAAGCCTCGATCGATCTGTGTGACCGATTGAGAGAGGGAAAGGGTTGGAATAGACCCAGCCTTTGTGGCCTCCTCAATGGGGACTAGGTTCTTTGGAACCGAACCTTGGTAAAACAAATCACCGTGTTCTCTTGTTGATTCTCACTTGATTTGTTTCGCCACTTTCCTCTCTCTAAAGTTCCCTTGCTCATATTGATTTGAGTTTGCTCCCAAACGTTATCCGCATTGATTGAGCAACTCTAATCAAGGAGAACTATCTTTCAAACTAGGATTTAATTCTAATGCTAACCCCGACCTTAGTGCATGTTTAAAGTTTATAAATTACATGTTTCGCCTATTCACCCCCTCTAGGAGACTTTCAAATACTTTATAATACGATGAAGTTATTTTGGATATGATCATGAACTTGTGACACTAAAGTAGGCTCAGGTTGTTTCCCATGTACTTCTCTGTAAAGACCTGTTCGTTGGATGACCACTTGAGAAAAACCATACAACCATGAGGGTGGTATGGGACGCCCATAGCTAACTAATTAGAGGAACTTGATGTGTAGCTAGCTTCACCGTTGTGCCGTCAATGGGGTCCGGGCACAGTACTTGTTCTGCCGAGGCTGGGTGCCGAGGTTCTTTTTGTTTTGCTTTTGTTAGTCACCCCTCCTACGGGGAGAGGTACCGTGTTTATCAAACTGGAGAAACCTAACGAGTGGCTATAACCTCTGGGGAATCTTTGTAAAAGCTACATAGTGAAACCTTGCCGACTCACCTTGGGAGTGTTTGAGGTTCTGTAAAACCCAAGGCAAAAAGGGATCGTGGCTCGTTGGTAAAATGTGCAACCTCTGCAGAGGGTTAGAAACTGGTATATTTGTTGTGCTCACATTTATGAGCGGCCTTGGGAGCTCATTTCATTAGAGATACTCTGGATACATTTAAGATGGTGGTTTAATGATGATGATTATAATTATGAATTCTCGTATTTCCTCTCTGAGGGTGTACCTTTTGGGTTAATAACTTGGGGTTATTGCTAAAACTTTTCTTCTATTAATAATAATTACCTTCCAAACTAAAAGCAACTACTTTGAGCCGCACCCCACCTAAAGCTATTTCACTTTAGCCAAACAGGACATTTGTTGAGTACATTGATGTGTACTCACATTTGCTTAAACACCAAACACCAGGTTGTCCCCATTGCAACCCTTGCTCAAGAGAAGATGAAGGTCATGCGGAGGACTTTCAGGAGTTCCAGGACTTCGAGGAGTTCTAGAAGAGATTAGCGGCAAACCCCAAGTCAGCTGCCTGTGAAGGCCTTATATTTACTATGTTTCGCCTTAGCACTTTGATTACTGTTTAAGTTAATGACTATGTGGATGTCTCTGACATCGTGATGTAATAAAGTAATGCCTCTTTATGTTATTATTCGAGCACTGTGTGATGATATTCAGTTATGTAATCGCTATGTACGTGAGTTTCTGATCCTGGCACGTACATGGTTCACATTCGGTTTGCCTTCCAAAACCGGGTGTAACATAAGTGGTATCAAAGTCGTACTGACTGTAGGACCACTAACCTAGAGTAGCAATGGTCGTTCTAAGGACTATAAACCCTCTTTCTCGCCTTGACCTCTAGTGTCACTTCAAAAGTCGGTCATCTTGACCAACCCTATGTTATACTACTATGTATATACTACACCTTGCCAAAACTTTGTTTTGTTCTACTTATGGTTTCCTTACTAGTCATATTAGTTCTATTCTTACTCTTATGCTTACAACATCTTTTGTAGATGGCTAGCCTTAGGCACACCATTCGTAAGCCGGTGATCCCTTTCCTGCCTCTCGCCTTGCAGAACATCCACTTCGCTGCATGGTGTCCGGTCAGTCGAGTCACCTAGAGAGGTTGCACCACTGCCTGTGTGAGGAGCAAGAGCGTCGACGTCTGGAGAGGGAGCAACAGGACTCTTCTTCCCCACCTATGCAGGAGGTGGAGTACGCAAGGCGCCCTTCCTCTGTGCCCCAGCTGGAGGCACCCCCTGCACAACCATAGGGCACCCCGGTTGCTAGAGGAGCTGCTGGAGGAGACCCCGACGAAGACGACAATGGTGGCAGCTCAGACCATAGTACTGAGCTTTCGGAGGATTAGGAGCCGGAACGATGGGTCACCCGACCCATCACTCGTGACGCCGCTCGTGGTTGTCACTTCCACGATGCTCTCGACACCCTGTTGCATCGGGCTTTTGACCGACACACCTAGTCAATCGAGTACCATTGTATGGTCTACCAGCACAGTCGCAGGAAGTATCCAGACTGCTTAGAGGCTACCTATTTGGTACACCATCTAGAGGATAGCCTTCGGGGTGTAGAGGCCTACTCAAAGCACTATGCTATCTCTGAGAGGGACACTGCTGAGGTGGCCATGCAGGATGTTGTACGATGTGCACTCTCGCAGTATTGCTCTTTGTTCAGTGGGGTGGTTGACGGTCTTAACCTTAGATATTACCCCAGCATTTTACTGGCAGTACGAAGAGCATGATTGTCTCACCCGTCGGTGAAGTCAATCCTAGGTTGAGCAGCACAGTCAACCTAGTCGTCGTGCTCAACACCGAGCTGGACCACACTTTGGAAAAGCTGAGCAGGGCTCATACAGAGATCGCGGGACTACGTGTTGAGTGCGTGGAGCACCGCCACTAGGAGGGTGGTTCCCCACCCCTACTGGGGTTCACACCCTTACCGTTCGCTGCCCCATGGTCATCATGCTTATGGCACCCCTGACTACGGGACCAATATAGACCTGGAGTGTCACACCCAGATTTAAGGGCAAATCCTGGAGTGCTAGGATCAAGTCTTACACATATGATGACTCACGGTACAGAAACGAATGTCACATCTTTATTATATAATAGGAGTTCTGTACAAAATAGCTAAATAGTTACACCAAATGAAGACAACGATCCAGCAACCATAGTTGACTAGAGACGATGGCCTAGACCTCTCATGAACTCATCATGGCATCCTTTATGCTCCTCATCTTGTGGTACATGTCCTTGACCTGGGGGGGATGTGAGTATAGAAAGGGTGAGCTCACATACGTTCATCGCTCAACAAGTTGTGAGGAATAATGTGCATGAGCTCACTTACGGTGGGGGCTCATGTGAAGTGTAAGGCTTACCAAAGAAGATGGTTAACGTTGAGCATTGCTTTTAAAGTTGGTCCAAGTTTTATTAGCAGTTACTAAGTATAAGTAGATACCAACCTAATTAAATAAGAGAGCACAATTAATAATAACACCCACAATGCAATGCATATGATAGATTAAGTTTAATTCCATAAGTTAATCATGCAAGAGTCCTGAGTCACTCTTGACCATGAGCATGACTGATATATCAGTTTTACACTCTTCAGAGATTGCACATCTTTACCCACAAGACGTGTTTCCCGTTTAGATAGGGTTAGCTAGACCCTTAGACACTTCCAAGGTGAGTGGCTAGGGGTCCACTGCGAGGCCTTTCTAAAGTTTCACTAGTTCGAGAAAACCCACTACGGATTTAGAAAGAAGGAAGCATAAGAATCCCTCATCCGAAAAGCTTTGCAGACAGTTTGACCCGAGAACCTCCCTATACTCTGCATCGACGCCTCCCCGCTTGCCCCTTTCAGGTCTCTCCCTAGATTTCCTAATTACTTGGCCAAAGGCATCCCATTTCACCATTGTGGTAGCACTGTTATCTCAAGTTAACCTCCATGTTCCAATTAACACAATAATCTTGTCATGAACAATAATTAAATCAATAGCAAAATTGGAAGATGATCATAATTCAGATGTAACTTTAATCCCAAAACCAGGTAGAGCAATAGCAAGTCTACCCAATAGTTCATTGGTTTGCAAGGTATGGGGTAAACAAAACTAAAAAACCTATTAGGTCACATCAAATTAACCTGAGCATGTCATAGTGATTAATCGAGAACACTATTAGGTAAAGAAGAGTGATCAAGGGCACAACTTGCCTTAGACTTGAGATTCTCAGGTACTTCTCCAAGTTAATCTTCGAGTTTCTCGCGATCACACTGCTACTTGTAGCAAAACATACACATAGACAAGGAGTACATAAAATAAAATTACACCAAACATGAGAACAAACAGTGTAAAAATATTCTACATGTTGCTACGAGAGCATAGGTTCGAGAATCACTAAAATAGTTGTGGTTAAAGAGATATGGTTTTCGGAAGACCTATGTGATTAAGAAATTAAAACTAGGTCTTTCGTTGATCTTATAAACCATGTGAGAAAGATAATCTAAAGAGATACCTCATTATAACTTGATTAGAGATAATATTTTAGTAAAATTATAATTATAGACATATTAACCTCGATTAGAAGAGTTAGTCTAATAAACATAAGTTAAATAAATATCTAAGTAAAAAAGTACTTGATATGCTATGAATAATGCTGTTATTGCGTAGATAATTTTATTACGAAGCTAACGCAACGGGAACGGGTTAAATCAAAGTTGAATTGATTAAGTTATGAATATTCCAAGCTTACTAGAAATGTTTTATACTAAAAATCCTTTTTCAGATTTTATTTATAATTATCAAATAATTCTGGACTAGGGGCACTGTTTTATAAGAGACCAGGGGCCGTTGCTTAAATTTTAGGGCTTAAATTAAATTCTTCCCTTCATGTATTGGACGACGAGTTGATTTGATACAAGTGAAGGGGCTCTTATGCAAAATTCATACGGCCGAAGGTGTATGGTTGTTTTCTGGCCGTCCATCCGGAGATCAGCGTCTCGAATAAATTGGCAAACCAGTACCTGATAGTAGTCGACTAATCAAATATCAACAGTCAGCAGTGCCCCACGTCTTGATCTAATCCGTGTTTGCTTATCACGACATCGACGGCTCAGAACGAATCTGGCCAAAGCAGTACTCGCGTTCTAATCACTGTCGATCACAAGGAGATCAACGACCCGCGACCATCTCCTCCCTCACGACTAAGCAAGGAGGCGGTGCTGCCCGCAACTGCAGCAGTGATATCGCCACCGGGATCCGAACGGCGCCCAGATGCACCAAATTTCGAAGAAAATCTCCCTAAACCATGCGAATACTATGGAGAATAAGATGGGAGGCACCTCACCGTGGTTTGAAGCGCGGGAGTCTCAGTCCACGGGTGTCGTGGCATGTCGCTGAATACCGGATTCCCGTGAGCGAATCCCACCAGTCCGAGGCCTCGTCCTGTTTGTTGATGCCACGGATAGCTCTGCCATGACCTGGGGATGTCTGTAGATCATGCTCTGGAGGGGGAATGCGGCATGTTAGGGACTTGTTCTCAAATACTATGAGTTAAGAATAAGGCAACACAAAAAATATTAAATGCTAATGACCTTCGTCCTTCGAGGCATTATTTCCCTTAGGATATAATGATATTCGGACGAAGGTTGTGAAGGACATACCTTCATCAGTGCAGTATATGATAATGAAAAGAGAATCATATGAAATGTAAAAGACACATGAATTATATATCATTATCAACTCATTCCTATTTTATTATCATAGAAAAATAGAAATGATATCAAGTTACAAATGTACCTTCGGCTTGAAAGAAGGTTAGGATACAAACGTGACACAAAAGCAAATGTCAAGTCAGCGTGAACAGTACGGGAGCACTGTTTATCTATTTATAGGCACGGGACGCTGCCCATGTAAAATTACACTCATGCCCTTTACATTTGCTAATGACTCTATGGTAATCCATCGAGGTCTAAATAGCCTTTTCCCTTTTAAGTCGGTTCCCCTTTCTGCTATCATGCCGAAGGTCCCCTGCGCATAGCTTCGGTTCTGTGCCAACCTTCGCATTCTTTGTACTTCTTCATATTGTGGTTCTGATCTGAGTCCGAAGGTACCTGTTCATGTATTATACTCCAGAAACATTGTTAAATCATGTTTTTGAGGATCTTCGGAAGACGAAGGCCCCCAACACGGCACACCCATGGGTTGACTGAGGCGGTGATCTCGGGTTCATTATGTCTCCTCAAATGGTGAAGTTCTCGGCGCGTGCTTGGCAGTCACAATTTGCTGGATAGGGAAGGGTGTGGGGCGTGGTTTTGTACCAGCGGCCATGCGAGGGCAAGTGATGGCCGAATTCCTGATCCGCGCGATTTGTTATGTGACCTACGAGCGAGTTAGGTACACCGGGCTGAGCTCACAACGGAGAAGACGGCGCTGACAAGTTGGACCCACGCAACAGCGGCACTTGGGAGCATGGGCACGACATCCCTGGCTAGGGAGTGGGCCGGTGTGACTTCTCTTTCCTAGGCCGAGCAGAGGGTAAGGTGATGGGCTGGCGCGAGGGAATTTTAGCCCGAGTGCTGGTTAGCTAAGCGAGTTGCACAGGTGAAGCACTGTGATGCGGGTCCCGCCGGTCATAGTACTTTGATTTCCTGAGGATGCGCGTGGTGTGAGTCCATGAAGGCTGACGATCCGGTCCCAGGTGTTAGCGGCGTAAAGCAGTTGGGTTGAGGAAGGCCGGAACTCGACCGAGCCAAAGAAGGAATCAGCCCAAGACGACTATAGGTGGTCTTTCCTTTTTTGTTTTAATTCTGTTTTCCATTTTCCTTTCTATTTCCAATTTTCTAATTTTACATTTAGATTTGTTTTGAAATCAAATCACAAGTTAAATGCATCAAATAAAGAACCAACATGGATGCATTACTTTATTTTTATCAAATGTTTTTGAATTATGGAAATCCACATACACAAAGTTAGTTAAAAATAATATTATTTAGATATGTAGTTAAATTGAATGTTTATTCAGAACTTAATATTTATTTGTTGTAATAGAAATTTTTTCTTAATATATAATCTCTTATTATGGGAAATTATTATTTATAATTCCATTCTCTTAGAGAATATATCCCAATGCATAATTCACCCAAGGTTAATTTGATTCATTTGTATAAAAATACTTTTATTTATTATCTTTTGGAAGAAGTTTTTTTCTAGATCTCAAAATAGAACTTTAATGGGGTGTTTGGTTTGAGGAACCACTCCATTCAAAATGAAGTGGTGCATCATGGGTCCATTCCTCAAATTTGGTGGGATGACTCCATTCCACATATTAGTACTAATTAACTAACTATGAGGAATGGGGTGGTGATGTATCAACTCATTCCATTTTTTCACAAACCAAACAAAAAAGTTAGGAGTGAGAAGATGATAGACTAGCTCATTACTCAAACCAAACACCCCATAAGGTGTTACATGGAGCCTTAGACTGTTAGAGTCGGAGTCCGTAATCTCTACTACTCTTAAGAAGATAGTGTAGACATCCACATGTGTGGTGCACGGTTCTGCTTCCCATTCCCATCCGCGACATCTCCCTCCCACACCCGCGCATGGCCGTCGTGCCTTCGCCCCCAAATCTCGCGCACGCCCACGCGTGAACCCAGCACTAGCCATACCCCCGCAGAGCCCCTGCCCTCGGATCCCACGCATCATGGTCGTCGAGTTCTACACCCCCTGGTGAGCCCCCAGCTTGACTGATTCTTCTAGCGGTACGGGTAGATCTCGGTTCGGGGATTAGGCTGTGGGCATGGAGTGATGCGTGGGAATTCTTTTCAGATGCTGGACTTGTGCTCGAGTTGTTTTTTTCATGTTGTTACGCGGCATCTGGTGTCTAATTCGCACCGATTTGGTCGCTGTTCTTCGCGTGGATTTGTTTTGTTTACTATTCTCTCATGCGCGCGGTAGCTCAAAATTCTAGGCCAAGACTTTAGACGAGTAGTGCTAGCTGTTGTTTTTGTCGATTTCTTGTTTGGTCTGGTTACTCGATGGCTCAAGGGTGATGAATCGTGGGTTTTGTTTGTTTTCTGCTATTGGTGTGCTTGATTTGACGTCTGTGCGATGCCTTTTTTTGTCATGTTTAAGAATCATGTCCGCTCTTAATTGTACTCATGTGCTGTTGCTTCTGTGTGACTACTTTCAGACACACTTACAAGTTTTGAACTTCATTGTTGTCTTACTTCTGTGTGATTCCTGTTGCTATCGGTAAATCATCTCTATTAGTTAAATTGTTATAGCTAATGTTGTCAAATCGAACCT
Organism: Zea mays; assembly: GCF_902167145.1. Classification (NCBI taxonomy): domain Eukaryota; kingdom Viridiplantae; phylum Streptophyta; class Magnoliopsida; order Poales; family Poaceae; genus Zea; species Zea mays. Next base: position 81,863,182 of record NC_050103.1, on the reverse strand, counting down.
GCAGGTGTGGCCACTGCAATAAACTTGCTCCAGAGGTAATGGATCTCCTACCCTGTAATCACTCCCTTTACTTACACATGGGTTGTGTTCTGATTAGTTTAATCCCATAAGCTAAAAATGTTATCTTTGATGTTTCAGTATGAGAATGCGGCCAAGGCACTTAGCAAGCATGACCCACCGATTGTTCTCGCTAAGGTTGATGCTAACGAGGAGAAGAACATGCCACTTGCTACCAAGTACGAGGTCCAAGGGTTCCCAACCATCAAGATCTTCAGGGACCAGGGGAAGAACATTTAGGAATACAATGGCCCTAGGGAGGCTGATTGCATTGTGGATTACTTGAAGAAGCAGGTTGGCCCTGCGTCCAAGGAGATCAAGTCACCGGAAGATGCGACGTCCCTTATCGATGACTAGAAGATCTACATTGTAAGCTTCCAATTCAAAGTTTTCACATGTTTTTATTCAGTAATCACTGAATCTGTATTATGATGATCAGGCCAAGTGATCATCTTGAGCTGACAACTGATTGTACATAATAATTGCAATTTTATAGGTTGGTATCTTCGCTGAATTCAGCGACACCGAATTTACAAACTTCATGGAGGTCGCAGAGAAGCTGAGGTCTGACTAGGACTTTGGCCACACTTTGCATGCCAACCACCTCCCACGTGGTGATGCAGCGGTGGAAAGGCCATTGGTCAGGCTGCTGAAGCCATTTGATGAGCTTGTTGTTGACAGCAAGGTTTTACTCACATTCTTCGTTACATTTTGGCTATAGTTTTGGAGGCACTGGACAATAGCATGCGTGATATAATGGGTCGCCCCGGACTGCCATTTGTTGGTAAAACCATTGTTTTCGGTCGAGATTTCAAACATGTCTTGCCTATTGTTCGTAAAGGGTCAAGGGCTCAAGTGGTCGCGTCTTTGCTACGGGTGTCTTACCTATAAGAGTTGCATGTTCAACTAACAAACTAATAGTATGATGTTCGACTTCTGTTTGATTGGTCTGGTGTATTATCAAGTCATGTTTGCATATGCTACAATTGTTTTTATTAGAGCCGCACAATTTTTGATAATCAGCAACCTTCTTACTGTATGTTGTCTTAAGTATTGTTGAGTTTTGGACCATTTGTGATATTAGCAATATAATTTATTAAGAATCTAACAATTTGTTATGCATGGCGAAGCACGGGCACTGACCTATATTATACCTTATTAATGTAGGTTTTTCTCCCGCGAGAATGGAATCTCTATTTGTAGGCTTGTCTCATAACAAGCAAAAAAATCGGTGGCAACCGCAATAGTTCGAGAAGGTATTATAATTTTTGTAGTACTTTATGGATCAATTTGTATTTTTTATGATAACTAATTTTAGCTTTATGTCACGACTGGTTGCTCCTAGACTATATTTGCACGCAGGGTGATCTTGCCCTCATCAATTTTATTAAGGAATTCCTTGTGAACCAATGGTAGAAGTCATGCTTATTGATGACGCCTTTGTAGAAAGGAAGTGGATGGAGTGTTTATTTCAGCCAAACGCATATTTAGGTGATGAGGTAATCCATGCTTAGTTTTTAGATTTGGCGACCTTGTTATGTATAAGTTTTTTTTACTCATCCTGATATTTTTAACCACAACTTACACACTTCCAGGTGATACACTGTTACATAAATTTAATAAAGGCTCAAAAGCATTTAAAGTGTCGATGTGGAGGTCGTGTCCACATAGAAAATGCTTTCCAGTTCAATTTTCTAAAGCGAGATGGTGATGTTGAAATTAAAACAGAGGAGCTATATACAATTAAAGACATGGCACAAATATGTAGCACTGAACGAAGGGTTTTACTTTACCTAGACCATGACATGGTAAGTACGAGTTTGCAATCTGAACAGTTAGTGTTTACATGTATTTTATTTTTATGCAATATTTATACTTGTTTTGTAGGTGTTTATTCCGATAAACATCCGAGGGACGCACTGGTATCTTGTCGTGATCAATGCAAAAAAATATGGAGATACAAGTGCTCGATTCACTTGGTACTTCACAAGACCGCAAAGACCTCTCTGACTCTGTGAGTATGTACAAACTAAACAATTATGAATTTACTATTAACTTATCCCAATCTCTAATTTTGTTTTACAATATATAAAGATTAAATGAATGCAAAGACAAATTGATATGATATCTCAACGTAAGGAGTTAAAAGACCACAGGTGGCCAGACCTCCAAGTTGCTTCTTGGCCGCTCACAGAAATAGACATGGGATATGCAAAGCAGACAGATAGGTACGCCCTAAAATCTTCTTTACCAATTTCTTCATTCATACTAATCTTTATGTTTTTATTAATATATATTGTAGCTCTTCATGTGGCCTCTTTCTTTTGAACTATATCGAATACTGGACAGGGGATGAACTGTCTGACAGTTTTACTCAGGTATATTATTACTACTATGACATATATGCACATCTACAGTCAGTGTTACATATATAATGCTAGATTAATTGTTTCTTATTTGTAGGATGACATGTCACACTTTAGGAAAAAATGGCTGCTATATTACTATCTTTAGACCTGAATAAGAGAAGGGGATGTCTGTTATACAAATATGAAAAAGAAGTTGACTCTGGAAGCCCATCCGATGTTGAGATATTAGAAAACCCAACAAATTCTAAGAAGAGGAAACTACTCCACGTGCTTGATGATAGCGAAGTAGTGTTTGAAGATGAGGAAGGCCCTATTACTCAAGCAGACTTGCAAAGGTGGTTTGATGATGATGGGGATAAAAGAACTCCTGTAAAAGTCTCGACCGATGGGTGCACCAATGACTTTTTAATGGTTGGTCTTTCCACAAAGGACATGCCAGTGACCAAAGCTGATTCATCAATAGATGTTTTATGTGATTATATCATGGCAATAGAAGATGATACGACACTAGAGTAAGTGCTCATTGATTTATCTATTTTATGTATATCAACTACTTAGATTCTTGATATAGACTTTCGTCATGCTACATTACAGGATGACATGGGTGCGAAGTTTCAATCCTTTTAAGATAGAAATATCTATCAAAGACCTGCAAAACATATTAACGATAAATCAAGATATGACTCTAAGATGTTTTGACATGGCTGTTCGACTGCTTGCCAATAAAGAGTCATGTAGGCCGAAAGAAGAAATCATAAAGAATAGAAAGCATTATACGGACATGCGTTTGTGGGTAAGTTTGTTCCCAACCATTAATGTATTAATATATAGTATCTACATCTAATCCTCATGTGGACATGTATATATACTTATCCAGAGAATGGTTGGTTTTGGTAAACTTCTAAAGTACCATCAGGATCCTACAACAGAAGAGTTAGCCAAAACACTCGATTATTGGCCATCAATGAATTATTATATCACGGGTTGTAGATATGTAAGTATGTGTTCATTTCGAATGTATTTATAAAGGACACTTCTTTGCAATCCTAATGACTGATATTTTGCAAGTTCTTATGCCATGGAAATTCAACGGATGTCACACCCTTTTCGTAATAGATCATGTTAAAAAGCATGTGACTTTTATCGACTTTACACCGACTCAAGATTGGTGTAAACACATGCCATACAAGAGGTTCGCGGAAGCGATTATCATGGCCTCAAAGAAATATAAGATTGCTTACAGCAAGAAACGTTCTAGATGGACAGAGGATATTTTTAAGTGGGAACATACAATTCGGACTGGTGTTCCAATTGACTTAAGAGGGTATTTTCTTCGTACCATCTTCGCAGTAATTTAAATTTGTTCTATGATAATCATTGTATAAAACATAGTTTGATGCGTCACGATGCCCGATCTTCACGACGTAGGATCAATCTTCAGATAACTAGCTTCAAAGAAGCCAAGATAAAGTGCTGCAAGCAGCGATAACTAGTGCAACCTGACAAATAAAACTCGAAGCCAACCACCATCTTTAACCGGCAGCCTGAATCGAGGATTCGCCCAACCACACTCTCAAAGAACCAACCAACACAGCCTACAATCAATCGAGGAGACCTCGAAGGGAGTAGGAGCACCACTTGGGAGCGGATGAAGCCGCCGCTTCTACAATCCCGCGAAGGAATTCACAAGAGCAAAGGGGTAGAGATCACTCTCAATATTTGTTAGCACACAGCTGAACAAAGGGGGTTCTGTTTTAGATCATAGACATAGGGGGGTATTTATACTAGCAAGGTATATACACGAAACAAAAGTATTTTCACGTGCTAATGTGAAGGAGCCTCTTCGGGAGATCTGCAGAGCTGATTTCCGTGTGGCTGTTTGACTTTTGCGCAGCCTTCAGTATTTTGACAATAACTTCTTCTAGGAATCTTCAAATGACGTGGGGCTGGATGCGTTGGAAATCTGACTTGATAAGCTTTCTCACCATGTATAGCATGCTTATTGAAACTTCGTAGAATGATGTAGTTTAATACGAAAACTTGGTCATCAAGCAGACTGTTGACCTTCTGACCAGTAAGCACTAAAGTAGGTCGGTTGCCTTTCTGGTAGATTTGATTAAGTCGGCTTTAGAAGCATTGGAAACTAGACTTCAAGAGATTTCCAAAAGGTACTTATGGGCCTTCATAGCTTTTGGGAATCAAAAGATATGGTTGTTTCTTCTGGACGGTTCTGTAGCGCTAGACTCACTCGGACATAGCTCTTCTTGCCGATTCGCCCTTGATATGTTTTGTCCTTCCTCTTTGGCGAACCTAAGTAATATCAACATACACGACTTAGGTAGCATAAAGTTCTCATTAGTGTTTAATTGAAATTCATAAAGTAGCATGTGTACCTCTTGCTGTAGCTTCTTAGCTCGGCTACGTGTAATTGGTCCATCAAAGACTTGTGTTGGTGATGATGTTGGTTGTACTTGAGTTGATGTAGTATGACTCAGGGGTTGTAACGTGTTGCTTAATGGCATGGTCATATCATCCTCCTCCTCTTGAAAATGAGTCGTCCTCGACTCTGAAATGTCTTCACTCGTATATGGTAAGAGGTCAGCAACATTGAACGTGTTGCTCACGCCATAGCTTGGTGGAAGATCTATCTTGTATGCATTATCATTGATCTTGGCAAGAACATGAAATGGACCATCCCCTCGTGACATTAATTTGGATTTGCGCTGATCAGGAAAACGCTTGCGCAAGTGAATCCAGACCAAGTCTCCCGGTTCAAATAACACTTTCTTCCTATGCTTGTTCATACTTGCAGCCTTGCGCACTACTTTGAGCTCAATTGCTTCCTTGGTCTTCTCATGTATCTTTTTTATATATATAGCACGCTTGGAAGCTTCCATATTGGTTCTTTCCTGCAATGGAAGGGGCAACAAATCTATGGGAGCAATAGGTTTGAACCATATACAATTTCGAAGGGGCATAAATTAGTTGTAGAATGTACTGCCCTGTTATAGGCAAACTCCACATGTGGCAAACATTCCTCCCAATCCTTCAAGTTCTTCTTTACCATTGTTCGCAGCAGCATTGACAATGTATGATTCACCACTTCAGTTTGGCCATCAGTTTGGGGGTGGCATGTGGTGGAGAACAAAAGTTTAGTCCCAAGCTTTGCCCACAATGTCTTCCAAAAATAGCTCACAAACTTCACATCACGGTCAGATACGATGGTCTTGGGCACTCCATGTAGTCTCACGATTTCTCTGAAAAAGAAATTGGCAACATGTGAAGCATCGTCGCTCTTGTTGCATGGAATAAAATGAGCCATTTTTGAAAATCTATCAACCACAACAAAAATAGAATCTCTCTCTTTTTTGAGTCTTCGGCAGCCCTAAAATAAAATCCATGCTTATGTCTTCCCAAGGAATTTTAGGAGCGGGTAAAGGAGTATATAAAACATGAGGGTTTAGTTTTGACTTAGCTTTGTGACAGGTGACACAACACTCCACAAATCTGATGACGTCTCTCCTCACCTTAGGCCAATAGAAATGATCACTGAGCAGTTCATAAGTCTTCTTTTGTCCAAAATGGCCTGTTAGACCTCCTCCATGTGACTCCTGCAATAAAAGCAATCTAACCGAAGAATTTGGTACACAAAGTTTGTTAGCTCTAAACAAAAATCCATCGTGTATATGATATTTTTCCCAACCTTTTCCATCTTTACAATGATTGTATGGTTCTGAAAATTCAGGATCATCATTATACATTTCTTTCAAATTTTCAAGACCCAAAACTTTTACCTCTAGTTGATTCAACAACACATTCCTTCGAGACAAGGCATCAGCGACCACATTGTCCTTACCTTTATTATATTTCACAATGTATGGAAATGTTTCGATAAACTCAACCCATTTGGCATGGAGACGGTTCAGTTTGGCTTGCCCTTTCAAATACTTCAAAGCTTCATGATCAGAATGAATAACAAACTCTTTTGGCCATAAGTAGTGCTGCCATGTTTCAAGCGCTCGAACCAAAGCATACAATTCTTTGTCATACACAGAATAATTTAATTGAGCACCTCCCAATTTTTCACTAAAATATGCTATAGGTTTTCCTTGTTGCATTAAAACTCCTCCTATCCCAATCCCACTAGCATCACATTCTACTTGAAAAGTTTTAGTGAAATCAGGAAGAATAAGTACAGGTGCTTCAGTCAAACGTTTTTTCAATTCTTGAAAAGCATCTTCTTGTGAGTTTTCCCATTTAAATTCAACACCTTTCTTTGTCAATTCATTTAAAGGGGAAGTGATGGTACTGAAATCTCGCACAAATCTTCTATAAAAACCAGCAAGACCATGAAAACTTCTTACTTGACTTACATTCGTTGGAGCTGGCCAATCCTTGATTGCTTTCACCTTGGATTCATCCACCTCTATTCCTTTTGCTGAAACAACAAAGCCAAGAAACACAACATGGTTTGTGCAAAAACTGCACTTCTCAAGATTAGCAAATAATTTCTCCTTTCTAAGCTCATCTAAAACTTGTCGAATGTCTTTCACATGTTCATCAAAAGACTTGCTGTAAATTAGAATATCATTAAAGTAGACAACAACAAATTTTCCAATGAAAGTTCTTAATACATGGTTCATTAATCTCATAAAAGTACTAGGAGCATTAGTCAACCCAAAGGGCATCACTAACCATTCATACAACCCAAATTTTGTTTTAAATGCAGTCTTCCATTCATCTCCGGTTTTCATTCTTATTTGATGGTATCCACTTCTCAAATCAATTTTAGTAAAAATTGTGGAACCACTTAATTCAACAAGCATATCATCTAGCCGTGGAATAGGATGGCGATAGCGAACAGTAATATTATTTATAGCTCTACAATCAACACACATCCTCCAAGATCCATCTTTCTTAGGTACTAAAATCACAGGAACAGCACAAGGGCTTAAGCTTTCACGAACAAAACCTTTATCAAGAAGTTCTTGCACTTGCCTTTGTATTTCCTTAGTTTCTTCATGATTGGTTCGATATGGTGGACAGTTAGGAAGTGCAGCCCCTGGAATAAGATCGATTTGATGCTCAATCTCTCGAATTGGAGGTAGTCCAGCCGGTGTTTCTTGTGGAAACACGTCTTCAAAGTCATGCAAAAGATCAGCCACAACACTAGGAAGAGATGTTATGTCGTTAGGAGAAATCAAAACATCTTTGTTCACAAGTACAAAGAGTACTTGATATGGGTTGTTCCTCACTTATCTCAGCTCAGATTTTGTGGCTAGCATAACTAGATGTTCTCCCTCTTCCTTCCTTTTATCTCTTGAATTTGGCTTGTAGCACTCGCTCACCGAATTGTGGATGGCACTCAATTTCTTTTGCTCTTCTCCTCCTCTACTTGCTGCACTAATTTCAGTTTTCTTTTGTAAATGTTCAGCCATGATTTGTTGAGGGGTCATAGGCTTGAGTACAAACTTTCTCCTTTTCAGATCTAGCGTGTATTGATTTGTTCTTCCACAATGCTGAGAATATCGATCATATTGCCAAGGTCTTCCTAGCAGCATGTGACACACAGACATGGGTGCAACATCGCACTCCACTGTGTCAACATACTCTCCAATCTTGAACGGAACTTTCACCTTATAACCAATCTTGATATCTCTCGATTCATTCAACCATTGGACATGATATGGATGAGGGTGTCGCTGCAACTTCAAACCAAGCTTTTCAACCATCTCACGACTTGCAAGATTATGGCAGCTCCCACCATCAATGATCACCTTTGCTACTTTGTCTTGCACTTTTGCTCGCGTTTGAAAAAGATTATGTCGCTGTCCAATTTCAGCTCCTTTCATTTGAACACTCAAGATTTGTGTAACCACAAGAGTAGTACCATGCTCAAATTCACATCCCGTATGTTCTTCAGATTTATCAAGGCCATCTTCATTTCCTGCTTCAACTTCCTCTTCACTGGCTGATGTATATTCTCCATCATCAGTCACAAGGATCACACGATTATTTGGACACTCCTTTATGACATGACCACGACCTCCACACTTGAAGCACTGAATACCACTACTCTTGGCTGTTGAACCCACTAATGTTGAAGTGGATGCTGCTAGTTTATAACTCGTGTTTGGAGCAGCACCATTCTTTCCACTAGAATTGCCTTGAATATTGGATCGCAAGCCTCCAGTTGAACCTTTGGTCACTAAGGATGCAGCAGTAAACCTTGAGATCGATTTGCTTCCTCCAGTCATGGTTCATGCACCATATGACAAGGGCTTGCTGCTCTTAGCATCTTGTTGTAGCTGGCGTTCAGCTTTGGTGGCTTGATGTACCAAATCAATAAGACTTTGGTACGGCTGAAACTCAACAATATGCTGAATGTTGCGGTGTAACCCAGCCATGAAACGTGCAATGGTTTGCTCTTCGTCTTCATACACATTGGCTCTAATCATGGCCTTCTCCATCTCCTTATAATACTCCTCAACAGAGAAACTTCCTTGCCTCAAATTCTGCAATTTATCAAAAAGATCACGCCGATAATGCTTCGGCACAAAACGAATTCTCATTTCTCGCTTCATCTCTTGCCAAGTAATAATAGGGTCCTCTCCATCTTCTTCACGATCACGAAGAAGTTGCTCCCACCAAATCAGAGCATATCCTTCAAACTCAAGAGATGCCATTGCAAGTTTCTTCTCCTCTGAATAATTATGTAGGCGGAAGATTTTCTCCACCTTCAATTCCCATGTGAAATAATCTTCAAGATCAGATCTACCATCAAATTTTGGCATGGTAAACTTAAGTTTCCCAAATCTCTCTTCTTGGTTGATGCCTCTATGATGACGGCGATCATAGCGACGTTGGGACTGATCATCATCATTCCCAAATTCAGATTCTTCATTGTCATCATTTCTTTGATTTCGGCCTCTTCCTCTACCACGTGCAGCACCTTGATTTCTCCTACCATGTTCACTTGCCCTTCTAGAATAATTTCCTTCACCTTCTTCCCCATCTTCATCATGGTTTCTTACACCGTCAGGGAGTCGACGATGACCTCTGATTTCAACCATAAGTGTCTGAAGATCTTGTGCCAACAGATCTTGCTTGGCTTCTATGCTTTGTTTGAGCTCATTGAATTGTATCATGGTGACACATTCTTCAATCTCAATGTTGGGATCCATCTTCCTGCGAAATTAGTGGCGACAAGGCAACAAATATAGGTGGAATATGAAGCTATATATAATCTCACAACCTGACCACTCTTACCAACCAAGGCTCTTATGAGTTTCCTGCAGGTTGCAAGAAAATGTGTGGTGGTAACAAGAAAGTGGTGGTTAAGCGAATACAAGACCAGAGTACCTATTACGATGGCTTATATGTGGAGCTTGGTGGAGAATAATAAACAAGAGACGCAATCTGAATCCTAGTTGTTGTAAAGTTAAATAACCATCCAACTAGAAGTTCCCTGCTTAGTGCTGACCACAAGATACGAGTGATGTAAATAGATCAAACACACGCGCAAGAAATTTCAGATTTGATGCAGACAAGGAGTATGATTGGAATGCAAGTGTTGCAATCAGATCCAACCAAAATTTTGCACCAAATGAGAATAGCAAACTGGTTGAACAACTTGATAAAACTTTCAGCACTTGTGCACATAAACAAATTGATTGTTCTACTTTTCTTTCACAATCTTGTTCAACACTTTTTTTTGGCACACTTTTTTTATACTCTTTTTTTATAGAACTAAACACAGAGATCTGATATGATATTGCACACTTTATAATAATTAACAAAGAACTCAACCAGCAGCTATAACTTAAATAGGATCAAAGTTAACGCGAAGGAAATGATGAGGTTTTTTTTAGAATTTTCTTTTTTGTGCATATTTTCAGATATATATAAGAGGCTCAAAGGAAACACAAAGGATAGAGTGACCAGCAACTAAACAAAGATTCTAAGGACTGAAACTTAACAAAACTCACTGGAACAACAGATTGAAACAAAGGGCTATGGCAAAAAATATTTTATGGCTTTTTGGTGGATAGGACGAATACAAAATATATGTAGCTAAGGGTAAAGAATCCTACCGTGGCAACTGAGGCTTTGATACCAGATGATGCATCACGATGCCCGATCTTCACGACGTAGGTTCAATCTTCAGATAACTAGCTTCAAAGAAGCCAAGATAACTTGCTGCAAGCAGCGATAACTAGTGCAACCTGACAAATAAAACTCGAAGCCAACCACCGTCTTTAACCGACAGCCTGAATCGAGGATTCGCCCAACCACACTCTCAAAGAACCAACCAACACAGCCTACAATAAATCGAGGAGACCTCGAAGGGAGTAAGAGCACCACTTAGGAGCGGATGAAGCCGCCGCTTCTGCAATCCCGCGAAGGAATTCACAAGAGCAAAGGGGTAGAGATCACTCTCAATATTTGTTAGCACACAACTGAATAAAGGGGGTTCTGTTTTAGATTATAAAAAGTTGTCTTACATCATAGACATAGGGGGGTATTTATACTAGTATCCACCAGCCTTAGCGAGGTATAAACATGAAACAAAAGTATTTTTCACGTGCTAATGTGAAGGGGCCTCTTCGGGAGATCTGCAGAGCTGATTTCCGTGTGGCTGTTTGACTTCTGCACAGCCTTCAGTATTTTGACAATAACTTCTTCTAGGAATCTTCAAATGACGTGGGGCTGGATGCGTTGGAAATCTGACTTGATAAGCTTTCTCACCATGTATAGCATGCTTATTGAAACTTCGTAGAATGATGCAGTTTAATACGAAAACTTGGTCATCAAGCAGACTGTTGACCTTCTGACCAGTCAGCACTAAAGTAGGTCGGCTGCCTTTCCGGTAGATTTGATTAAGTCGGCTTTAGAAGCATTGGAAACTATACTTCAAGAGCTTTCCAAAAAGTACTTATGGGCCTTCATAGCTTTTGGGAATCAAAAGATATGACTGTTTCTTCTGGACGGTTCTGTAGCGCTGGACTCACTCGGACATAGCTCTTCTTGCTGATTTGCCCTTGATATGTTTTGTCCTTCCTCTTTGGTGAACCTAAGTAATATCAACATACACGACTTAGGTAGCATAAAGTTCTCATTAGTGTTTAATTGAAATTCATAAAGTAGCGCGTGCACCTCTTGCTGTAGCTTCTTAGCTCGGCTACGTGTAATTGGTCCATCAAAGACTTGTGTTGGTGATGATGTTGGTTGTACTTGAGTTGATGTAGTATGACTTGGGGTTGTAACGTGTTGCTTAATGGCGTGGTCATATCATAGTTGGCCAAAGATTATTCTATAGGTTTAATACCAACTACCTCAATCTACAAGCTATGACCATGTGGGGGGAATGACAGACGAATGGAGTTTGTTAGGGTGAGTGTAGTACGTTCGTTTCATGTTCAAAACATACATTCCGGTCATATAATCAAATTAACGTTTTGTTACCTTATGTATTTGTCTGTAGAATGCAAAGATTCTTCGAAGGAACTTTGTGATTGATCTGTTAAGTTATGAGGACAATTCGTGCCGATATGTCATCCCTGCAAATATACAATAGAAACTTATCGATAACGCTAAAAAGGATTAATTGATTAGTGTATGGTTGTCTACACATTTGTCTGTAATTAAAAATTCTAATTTAACTTTTTAAAAATAATTCGTGTGATATTGATAATGTTTTCCCATGAATTTTGCATATTATAGTGATGTTTGTCGTTCCGTAACAATGTTTCATACAAAATTTTTTACTTCCGTCGCAACGCACGAGCACATACCTATAACAATATAACACACATATGTACATAAGTTATCGTGTTATTATACGGTTCGTTGCAATGCACAGGCACTCACCTAGTAAATTCTTAAGGTTAGTTTTCTTGATAGTTGCTTTTATGCTTGTTATGATGAACCTATGTTGGAGTTGGATCTTTGTAATGATTTTTGCCAAAATATGGGTCTCCCCTATAGTTTGGTTTAGTTAGTAATGATTAATAAAGTTAGTTAAATAGTTGGAAAACCTTTTACTTCTACTTTCCTCTTTATATGAGAAGTTGTGTTTGATCTTGTTGAGAATCAGTGAAGATATTTGTTCATTCAATATCACGAAGAATTATGTATGCCTTTTCCTATGCTGAAAGATTGTGAGATCAATACTAATGTGTGAGTGTCTTACACAGATGTCTGACAACAGGCGCCGAGGAGGGAGGCGTGCCTAGCAGCAACAGCGTGTCCGAAGGAGGAGCCCCATCCCTATCCGCTGCGTCCCTTGCCACCCCCGATGATCGTGGAGCAAATGTTCTTCATGCAAACCTAGGAATTGCAAGCTATCGTACAGACTCTAGCATCCATGCAGCAAGCTCAACAACAACCACAGCCACAACCGCAGATGCAGATGACACAAATGCCAAGAGACAAGCGTGTTGAGTTCATGAGAGGTCACCCCCGTATCATCACCCGCTCTGCAGACCCCATGGATGCTGAGGACTAGCTGCGTGCAGTAGAACGAGAACTGCACATAGCTTAGTGCAACTTAACGACAAGGAGAAGGTTCTGTATAGTCCCTGCCTGCTAAGGGAAGCAGCTCAGTCCTGGTGGGAGTCCTATCTCGCCACCCATCCCGACCCCAAAGCTATCACTTGGAAGGAGTTCAGAGACAACTTTCGCTGATATTATGTTCTAGAAGGCCTAATGATAGTGAAGGAGGAGGAATTTCTAGCACTGAAATAGGGACCCATGTCGATCTGTGAGTACATGGACATATTTCTGCAGCTATTTCATTATGCACCCAAAGACGTTAGCATTAATGGAAAAAGGCGGTACAGGTTCATAAGAGGTTTGGTCGACCCCCTGCATTCCCTGTTGATGAATCACACCTTCCCCACCTTCCAACATCTGATCGATAGAGCAATCATGACCGAGAGGAAGCGCAAGGAGATGGAAGATCGAAAACACAAGATGCGTGGACCACAGACCCGGAGCAGCAGTCGCCCCCGCTTCTCAAGCAGTTCATCCCAGCAGTACAAGCATGGTCACCCATAAGGATATCAGCAATAGAGCCAATGTGCGCATCAACAACAATTCCAGAGGTAGTACCCTCAACAGCATCAGTAATACCGTTAGCATAGCCAACCGGGAGGAAATCAATACTAGAGGTAGAGCAATCAAGCATCTCGCCTTCCTGCCCCAGCAACTAGGTGATCTTAGCACCAAGAGGGGGCTGAGGATGCTTCCATTGTGGAGAGCAAGGCCATTGGGCAATGCATTGCCCGAAGAAAGCAACCCAATAATAGTCAACTCCCAATGACCCAGCGAGACAAGGAGCACCGCAATAGGCATCAGGAGGCCATGGCGAGGCGTACAATCGTGGAAAGGTGAACCACTTGAAGGTTGAAGCAATCTAGGATGCACCAGATGTGACAGTAGTTATGTTTTCAGTCAAATCACATCTAGTAAAAGTACTATTTGATACTTGTGCCACACATTCTTTTGTTACTACAACATGGGTAGAAGCACATAATATCCTCATAGAACCAATGATACCACCACTAAGGGTTAATTTAGTTGGGGGAAGATTCGGTCAAATAAGATGTGCCCAAACCTAAGGATTGAAATAAGGGGATAGAATTCCCTTCTAACCTAGTGGTAATGGGTACTTAAGGGATAGATGTCAACCTAGGATGAATTGGCTACACAAGAATCAAGCAATCGTCAGCTGTGACAAGAGGACAATGAGGTTAGTGTCCCCATCTAGGGAAGAGATAGTGACCGAACTGATCATGCCTGATCTAGAGGAAGGGGCCTATCACCAAATTTCGTGGATGGTAAGGAGGCCAACCCGCTTGAGGCCATCAAACTTATGTTAGAATTTTCAGATGTGTTTCCTGAGGAGCTACTAGGCATGCCATCCCGAGTGGAAGGTCGAGTTTGCTATAGAGCTTGACCCTGGCACCACCCCCATTTCTAAGAGAGCTTACAGAGTGTCTGAGCCAGAATTGGTGGAACTCAAGAAGCAGATCGATGAGCTATTAGAGAAATGTTACATCAGACCAAGTACCTCGCCTTGGGCCGCTCCAGTCCTGTTTGTGGAGAAGAAGGATGGGACCAAGAGAATGTGCATAGACTACAGGGCTTTGAATGAGGTCACCATCAAGAACAAGTACTCTCTGCCAAGGATAGAGGACCTGTTTGACCAGCTCAGAGGTGTCGGCGTGTTCTTGAAGATAGTTCTAAGGCCATGTTACCATTAGCTCAGGATCTAACCTTCAGACATACCAAAAACGTCATTCATCACCAAGTATGGGCTATATGAGTACATAGTCATGTCCTTCAGTTTGACGAATGCACCAGCCTTCTTCATGTATATGATGAACAGTGTGTTCATGGATTATCTAGACAAGTTTGTAGTGGTGTTCATCGATGACATCCTCATATATTCTCAGAGTGAGGAAGAGCATGTGGAACATTTGAAGATGGTATTGCAAAGGTTACGAGAGCATCAGTTGTATGCCAAGCTGAGCAAATGTGAGTTCAAGATTCATGAAGTTCTGTTCTTGGGTCACATCATAAACCGAGATGGGTTAGCTATGGATCCAAAGAAGATAGCAGATATTCTGAACTAGAAAGCACTGAAGGATGTGTGTGGAATCAAGACTTTCATTGGAATGGCCGGATACTATCGGCGTTTCATTGAAGGCTTAGCCAAGATTGCCAGACCAAAGACAATGTTGCTAACGAAGAAGGTCGAGTTCAAGTGGACCCCAAAGCGCTAGGAAACATTTGAAGCGCTGAAAAAGAAGTTGACTACATCACCGGTTTTGATCCTACTTGATGTTCACAAGCCATTCTTAGTGTACTGCGATGCATCTTACACCGGACTGGGATGTGTGCTAATGCAAGAAGGGAGAGCGGTAGCATACTCCTCCTAACAACTAAAGGTCCATGAGAAGAATTATCCCACACACGACCTAGAATTTGTCGCAGTTGTTCATGCACTGAAGACATGAAGACACTACCTATATGGGCAGAAATGTGATGTTTACACAGACCACAAGAGTATTAAATACATATTCACCCAGTCAAAGCTAAACATGAGGCAGTAAAGATGGCTGGAATTGATCAAAGATTATGAGTTGGAGATACATTACCATCCAAGCAAAGCCAATGTAGTTGCAGATGCTCTGAGCAGAAAGAGTCAAGTCAACATGATGGTCGCTCATCCAATGCCATATGAGTTTGCCAAGGAATTCGATAGGCTGAGTCTTGGATTTCTGAACAGCACGTAGGGAATGACAGTTGAACTGGAACCCACCCTAGAGTGGGACATCAAAGAAGGGCAGAAGGATGATGAGAAGATCAACAAGATCCAATAGCTAATCCTAGAAGGGAGAGGCAAAGACTTTCAAGAAGACGCAGAAGGCGTGGTATGGTTCAAAGATCAACTATGTGTTCTCGACATCAAGTCGATTCGGGAGCTAATCCTCAAGGAGGCCCATAAAACAGCCTATTCCATGCATCCTGGAAGTGAGAAGATGTACCAAGACTTGAAGAAGAGATTCTAGTGGTATGGTATGAAAAGAGAAATTGTAGAGCACGTTGCCGTATGTGACAGCTGTCAGAGGATAAAGGTAGAACACCAAATGATAGTTGGTTTGCAGCTGCTATAGATTTCTCAGTGGAAATGGGATGAGATCAGGATGGACTTTATGGCTGGTTTGCCTTGCACTAGAGATGGCTACGACTCCATCTAGGTAGTGGTGGACCGTTTAACAAAGGCAGCTCACTTCATACTAGTCAAGACCAGCTATAGTAATGCAGTATTGGTAGAGTTATATATATGTCTCGGATTATTTGTTTACATGGAGTGCCAAAGAAGATAGTATTAGATTGTAGTTCACCTCTCACTTTTGGCAGCAGCTACATGAAGCTTTGAGCACGCTTCTGAATTTCAGTTCAGCTTACCACCCGTAGACAGATGGCCAGACTGAAAGAACTAATCAGATCCTAGAAGATATGTTGAGGGCCTGCGCGTTGTAGGACAAATCAGGTTGGGATAAGAGATTACCTTATGTAGAGTTCTCCTACAACAATAGTCATTAGGCTAGTTTATGGATGTCACCATTCTAGGCACTCTATGAGAGGAATTATTGAACTCCGTTGCATTGGGACTAACCTGGAGAAAGGCAGGTGTTCGGTCTAGACATTTTTCTCGAAGTCGAGGAGAATTTCAGAATGGTTCGGGGAATATGAAGATAGCACAGTCAAGACAGCGAAGTTATACCAACACCCGAAGAAGAGAGCTGAGTTTTGAGGTGAGAGATTATGCTTATTTGAAGGTTTCAACTATCAGAGGAGACAGAAGGTTCGGAGTCAAGGGCAAGTTATCACACGATATATCGGACCGTACCAAACTCTGGCAAAGCGTGCAGAAGTGTCCTACCGGCTCAGCTTGCTGAAAGGTCTATTAGCAGTGCACGATGTTTTCTATGTGCCTTAGCTGAAGAAGTGTCTGTGAGTACCTGAAGATCAGTTGCTAGTGGAGGGACTGGAGGTTCAAGAAGGCCTAACATACATCGAGAAGCCAATGCAGATTCTAGAGACTGTAGACAGAGTCACTCGTGGGACCACCATCAGAATGTGCAAAGTCATATGGGGTCACCACTCCGAGGAGGAAGCAACATGGGAACGAGAAGATGATCTAACAGCAAAGTAACCCGAGCTCTTTGCTGGCCAACCTTGACTCTTGGGGCGAGATTCTTTATGGGATAGGTTTGTAATACCCTGAATTTGGGGGTATAAAATTTCTATACTCATATCCACAAATTCAAGTGTTACTCCCCTCTTCTCCTCTCTCCCAACCCCCCTTTTCTCTCTTTTATATAGAACAGTGTTTTTCTATTTGGAAATATAATTATACTCTAGTAGGCAAAACTCCAAGGGAGTATGAAAAGTTGCACCATGCTGAACCCCAAACTTTACTTTTATTTGATGCATAGGCTTGAGATGCTTCCTTTTGAATTTGTGGCTCATTTGCATTTGAATTCAAAAGAGAGAATAAAAGAAAAAGGAAGTGGAAATTCAAAATAAAAGAAAAGGGAAAAGAAATCTGCAGCGCCCTGCCCCCTCAGCCTTTCGGCCCACCCCGACCCACCTTCCCCGCGCCCACGCGCTCTTTCCCTCTCTCTGCCCCGTGGACCCACCCTGTCAGCACTCGTCGCTCGCTTGCCGACGCTAGCCTACTGACTCCCTGGTCCCACTCGTTAGCCTCGTCCCCCTCCCCGCAACCGTCGTGCCCACGCTCACGCCACACATTCCACTCGGATAACTGCCGCCCGCACCCCACGATCCCCATCCCACGCATGTCGTCCTGGCTTCAAAGTGAAGACCTCGAATCCCTAGCACACCCCTGCCCCTCATTCACACTCTCCCTGCCCATTTTCCCCACCTAGCACGCAGCAGCAGTGCCATCGTCGCAAGGCCGTTCCGCTATCGTTGCTGAGCCACTGTCGTCGCCTTTGCCTATGTCACACTCGATTTTGGAAGGCAAAACGAATACAAACCATGTACGTGCCAGGTTCAAAAATTCATGCACACAACGATTACATAGTTGGACATCATCACACATTGCTCAAAACAATAGCGGAAATAAGTACTTTATTACATCACCATGTCCAAGACATCCACAGAGTCATTAACTTATGTCATCATCAAAGTGCTGAACGAAACACAGTACGATAAAGCCTTCACAGGCAGCTAACTAGGGGTTTGCCACTAATATAGTCTAGAACTCATCGAAGTCCTGAAACAGCTGAAAGTCCTCCATGTTTCCTTCATCTTCTCCTGAGCACTGATTGCAATGGGGACAACCTGAGGTTTTGGTGTTTTAAAGCAAGGGTGAGTACACATCAACATAGCCCAAAGTACAAATCAGGCACTTACCCAAAGTACATCATGAGCTATCATGTCGCAATTCCATCATCTGAGGGGGACAACGCCACCATGGCCAAGTCATTCATCATAGCCCTCGAGGGCCCAACTCTCACATGGTATTCAAGGTTACCGCTGTTATCAATTGATTCATGGAAGACACTCCTCGACAAATTCCTACTAAATTTCCAAGGCTACAGACCTGAAACAAACGTACTGGTAGAACTCTCACTTTGTAGGCAGCAAGAAAAGAAAAGTCTTCATGAATACAAAAAAGTTTCTTGTAACACCTAGGTGTTACCTAGGGTTTCTTCTCAGTACTAACCTGAAGACAATTATCACATGTGAATCAAATTGAGCAAAAGACACCAAAATTTAGGAGCAAAGATTTAATTAAGTCTTTTTCATCTCAAAGATCATACCTTAACACATGTCATGCACCTCAAGTGAGAAAAATGCACAAAACCTAAAATAACCCTAAGCAAGCCATTTAAGTGCAAAAGGGAAAATTGGTAAAAAGACTATGAAAAACATAAAATCATGATGAGAACCAAATAACAAAGTTAAACTGCACTAAATAAACTACAAAATGTAGTAAGAAAGCTTGATCAATGGAGCTTTGCGAAATTCCCAAAAGACCCCTCAAGCAAAAATCCCAATGGGAAATTCAGAAAATTCAGAAACTGAATTTTTACCTCTTCATAAAGTTCAGGTGTGTTCTCTGTTTTCCAAAACTCAAATCCACAAATCCCAAATATGAAAGTGGCATCAAATTATCTTGGACTTACTCTGGCAAAGTTGGAAATCAAACAAAAACCGTTTGACACGATTTGACTCGACCTTGGTCTCGGATTTCAGCCGAGCGACAAACCCAACTTCGCCCCCTCGTATCTCGTAAATTCGAGATCCAATCCACTCGAGTGCTGTAAGAGAAACAAAGAGTAAACGACAAAGAAGAAATCATGTGCAGGGATTTGGGAGAGTTACGAGAGGATCGCGAGCCAATTAGCATTTGAAAACGACCAGACCGAGCGATGTCACGCGTTCGATCGCTTGCCTGATCGGCCCAGCGCGCACTGGCCACAGCAGCGCGCGCCCGCGCGTGGTCACCCCCGCCCCACGCGCCTGCGTCTCGCCCTCTCCTATAAGTGCCCCTAGAGGCCTTAGCCATATGCACTTGTGCACCCAAAGCCTAGCCTGAGCCAGAGATCACCGGAGTTCACCGTGGAAAGCAAGCGCCACCGCCCGCCATCACTGGCCGAGCACGGCCACCATGGCCAGCCTTTTCTATCGACCCCCAGCCCGCCCTAGCCCCTGGACGGTTTCCCCGAGAGGTTGTGAAGCTTTCCCAAGCTTGAGCCGAGACATTGCCTCACCGGAGAAGCGAGCGCAACCTCGCCGGACTTCGGCCGCCCACCACCTCACGTAGACCGGGCTACCAGGTGAACCATTTTTCAATTCCTTGCACCTACGACTTCCCTGACCTTTCAAACCTCCCCAACTCACCGAATTGAGCTATCCCGCCGTGGTTAGTGAAAGGGAAATGTGCCTTTGGGCCATTTCTAAGTATTTTGGTGATTGAGTGCCAACACAAGTGCTTTTGTGTTGATCTATGCAATATGGTGGACAAAGTGCAAATCATGTCAAAAGGTATGTTTCTAAACTTAGTACATTGTTTTATGGACTAATGTATTGTGTCTAAGTGCTGGAAATAGGAAAGATTGAATTGGAAATGAGTTGGCTCTGTTCAGCTAAAGTCAGCTCGATCTGGGTGCACCGGACTGTCCGGTGGTGCACCAGACAGTGTCCGGTGTGCCAGGCTGGCTCAGGCGAACTTGCTGCTCTCGGGAAGAAATAAATGGCGTACGGCTATAATTCACCGGACTGTCCGGTGTGCACCGGACAGTGTCCGGTGAGCCAACGGTCGCCAGGCCAACGGTCGGCCGCTTAATCCGGGCGCGACGCGTGGCCGAGCCAACGACTAGAAGGAGGTACCGGACTGTCCGGTGTGCACCGGACAGTGTCCGGTGTGCCAACTGCTCCAAGGCTGCCAATGGTCGGCTTTGCCAAACAAGGAAGGAAATCCGCACCGGACAGTGTCCGGTGGTGCACCGGACTATCCGGTGCGCCAGGCGACAGAAGGCAAGAATTACTTTCCCTGATTGCTCTCAACGGCTCCTAGCCGCCTTGGGGCTATAAAAGGGACCCCTAGGCGCATGGAGGAGAAGACCAAGCATTCCTTGAGCACTCTTGATCACTCACACTCCATTCTTGCGCACTTGTTCGACATTCTAGTGATTTGAGCTCCGTTCTAGTGTGCTAGTCTTTTGAGCTTTAGTCTGGGTCTTGTGTGTGCGTATTTGCTGTGATCTTTGTGTCTTGTGTGAGTTGCTAATCCCTCCCTTACTCCGTGCTTCCTTGTGAACATCTTTGTAAGGGCGAGAGACTCCAAGTTGTGGAGATTCCTCGCGAACGGGATATAGAAGAGAAAAGCAAACACCGTGGTATTCAAGTAGGTCTTTGGACCGCTTGAGAGGGGTTGATTGCAACCCTCGTCCATTGGGACGCCACAACGTGGAAGTAGGCAAGTGTTGTACTTGGCCGAACCACGGGATAAACCATTGTGTCTACCTGTGTTGATTCTCTTGTGGTTATTGTGTTTTCGCTAAGACTCTTCTCTAGCCACTTGGCAATACTGTGCTAACGCTTAACCAAGTTTTTGTGGCATTAAGTTAAAGTTTTACAGGATCACCTATTCACCCCCCCTCTAGGTGCTCTCAATTGGTATCGGAGCCGTTCTCTTCAAGAAAGGGACTAACCGCCCGAAGAGATGGATCCTAAGGGGAAGGGAATCGTGATCAATGATAAGGAGAAGGAGTCCTTCGTCAACGAGCCGAAGGATGATAAGCCTACCGACTCGGGCTCGGGCCACAAACGAAAGGATGGGAAGAAGAAGAAGACAAGGCGCATCAAGGAGATCGTCTACTACGACGACAGCGACGAGTCCACTTCTTCCCAAAAGGACAACGACGACAACAACTACGAGAGAAGGAAACCGGTTAATTCGAACTTTTCTTTTGACTACTCTCGTATTCCGCAAAGTACAAATGCTCATTTGCTCTCCATTCCACTTGGCAAACCTCCTCACTTTGATGGAGAGGACTACGGATTTTGGAGCCACAAAATGCGTAGTCACCTGTTCTCTCTCCATCCGAGCATATGGGAGATTGTGGAAAGTGGAATGAAATTTGATAGCTCGGATAGTCCTATGTTTATCAATGAACAGATTCATAGAAATGCACAAGCTACTACTGTGTTGTTAGCCTCTTTATGCAGGGACGAGTATCATAAGGTGAGCGGCTTGGACAATGCCAAGCAGATCTGGGACACCCTCAGGATCTCACATGAGGGGAACGACGTCACCTTACTCACCAAAATGGAGTTGGTGGAGGGCGAGCTTGGAAGATTCGCAATGATCAGGGGAGAGGAGCCAACCCAAACATACAACCGGCTCAAGACCCTCATCAACAAGATAAGGAGCTACGGAAGCACACGATGGACGGACCACGACGTCGTTCGTCTAATGCTAAGGTCCTTCACTGTACTTGATCCACATTTGGTGAACAATATCCATGAAAATCCTAGGTACACCAAGATGTCGCCCGAAGAAGTTCTTGGGAAATTCGTAAGCGGGCGAATGATGATCAAGGAGGCGAGATATGTCGACGACGCGTTGAACGGTCCAATCCATGAGCCTCAACCCATTGCTCTCAAGGCAACGAGGAGAAAGGAAGCGCTACCTAGCAAGGTGGCGCAATTTGAGGCGGCCGGGCTCAATTATGAAGAGATGGCCCTCATCATCAAACGCTTCAAGACAACGCTAAAGGGTCGCAAGGGGCAGCCAAGCAAGACCAAGACAAAGGGGAAGCGATCATGCTTCAAATGTGGTAAGGTTGGTCATTTTATTGATAATTGTCCCGACAATGATAGTGACCAGGAACAAGGGAACAAGAGGGAGAAGAAGAAGAACTATAAGAAGGCAAAAGGCGAGGCACATCTTGGCCAGGAGTGGGACTCGGATTGTTCGTCGTCCGACTCCGACAACGAAGGACTCGTCGCCACTGCCTTCAACAAGTCATCCCTCTTCCCCAACGAGCATCACACTTGCCTCATGGCAAGGGAAAAGAAGGTAAACGCTCGTAACACTAGTACTTATGCTTCTTCAAGTGAGGATGAGTCTAGTGATGATGATGAAATAGATTATTCATGTTTATTCAAGGGTCTAGATAGAACCAAGGTGGATAAAATAAATGAATTGATTGATGCCTTGAATGATAAGAATAGATTGCTAGAAAAGCAAGAGGATCTCTTATATGATGAACATGATAAGTTTGTAGAAGCTCAAAAATCCCTTGCTTTAGAAATAAAGAGGAATGAAATGCTTTCTTGTGAATTGTCTACATGCCATGACTCTATTTCTAGTTTAAAAAGCATAAACGATGACTTGAATGCTAAGTTAGAAATAGCTAATAAATCAACATCTTGTGTAGAACATGTTGCGGTTTGCACTAGGTGTAAAGATTTTAATGTTGATGCTTGTAGTGAACACCTAGTTTCAATTTCTAAATTGAATGATGAAGTAGCTAGTCTTAATGCCCAACTTAAGACTAGCAAAAGCGAATTTGATAAGTTAAAATTTGCAAGGGATGCCTACACGATTGGTAGACACCCCTCAATTAAGGATGGACTTGGTTTCAAGAGGGAAGCCAAGAACTTAACAAGCCATAAGGCTCCCATCCCCGCCAAGGAGAAAGGGAAGGCCCCTATGGCTAGTAGTGCTAAAAAGAACCATGCTTTTATGTACCATGATAGAAGACAGTCTTATAAGAGTTGTAATGCCTATGATGCTTTTGACTCTCATGCCATGTTTTCTTCTAGTTCTTCCTATATGCATGGTAAAGATATGTCTAGGAGATATTTTGTTCATATGCCTAGGAGAAATGATGTTAATGTTCCTAGGAAAGTTAATGAACCTTCTACAATATATCATGCTTTAAATGCTTCCTTTGCTATTTGTAGAAAGGATAGGAAGATAGTTGCTAGAAAATTAGGGGCAAAATGCAAGGGAGACAAAACTTGCATTTGGATCCCTAAGACAATTGTGACTAACCTTGTAGGACCCAACAAGAGTTGGGTACCTAAGACCCAAGCCTAAATTTGCCTTGCAGGTTTATGCATCCGGGGGTTCAAGCTGGATTATCGACAGCGGATGCACAAACCATATGACGGGGGAGAAGAAGATGTTCACCTCCTACGTCAAAAACAAGGATTCCCAAGATTCAATAATATTCGGTGATGGGAATCAAGGCAAGGTAAAAGGGTTAGGTAAAATTGCTATTTCATCCGAGCACTCTATATCCAATGTGTTTTTAGTTGAGTCTCTTGGATATAATTTGTTATCTGTTAGTCAATTATGCAATATGGGATATAATTGTCTATTTACAAATGTAAATGTGTCTGTCTTTAGAAGAAGTGATGGTTCATTAGCTTTTAAGGGTGTATTAGACGGCAAACTGTATTTAGTTGATTTTGCAAAAGAGGAGGCCGGTCTAGATGCATGCTTAATTGCTAAGACTAGCATGGGCTAGCTGTGGCATCGCCGCTTAGCACATGTGGGGATGAAGAACCTTCACAAGCTTCTAAAGGGAGAACACGTGATAGGTCTAACCAATGTTACTTTCGAAAAAGATAGACCTTGTGCAGCTTGTCAAGCAGGTAAACAAGTGGGAGGAGCACATCACAGCAAGAATGTGATGACCACGTCAAGACCTCTGGAGCTGCTACATATGGACCTCTTCGGACCCGTCGCCTATCTAAGCATAGGAGGAAGTAAGTATGGACTAGTTATTGTAGATGATTTTTCCCGCTTCACTTGGGTATTCCTTTTGCAGGATAAATCTGAAACCCAAGGGACCCTCAAGCGCTTCCTAAGGAGAGCTCAAAACGAGTTTGAGCTCAAAGTGAAAAAGATAAGGAGCGACAATGGGTCCGAGTTCAAGAACCTTCAAGTGGAGGAGTACCTTGAGGAGGAAGGGATCAAGCACGTGTTCTCCGCTCCCTACACACCACAACAAAATGGTGTGGTAGAGAGGAAGAACAGGACGCTTATAGACATGGCGAGGATGATGCTTGGAGAGTTCAAGACCCCCGAGCGTTTTTGGTCGGAAGCCGTGAACACGGCTTGCCACACAATCAACCGGGTCTACCTTCACCGCCTCCTCAAGAAGACTTCGTACGAGCTTCTAACCGGTAACAAACCTAATGTATCCTACTTTCGTGTATTTGGGAGCAAATGCTACATTCTAGTGAAGAAGGGTAGTAATTCCAAATTTGCTCCCAAAGCCGTAGAAGGGTTTCTGTTAGGTTATGACTCAAATACAAAGGCGTATAGAGTCTTCAACAAATCATCGGGTTTGGTTGAAGTCTCTAGCGACGTTGTATTTGATGAGACTAATGGCTCTCCAAGAGAGCAAGTTGTTGATTTTGATGATGTAGATGAAGAAGAAGTTCCAACAGCCGCAATACGCACCATGGCGACTGGAGATGTGCGGCCGCAGGAACAAAGTGAACAAGATCAACCTTCTTCCTCAACATTTGTGCATTCCCCAACTCAATATGATGAACAGGAGGCGTGTGATCAAGGGGGAGCACAAGATGATCATGTAATGGAGGAAGAAGCACAACCGGCACCTCCAACCCAAGTTCGAGCAATGATTCAAAGGGATCATCCCGTCGACCAAATTTTGGGTGATATCAGCAAGGGAGTAACTACTCGATCTCGATTAGTTAATTTTTGTGAGCATTACTCCTTTGTCTCTTCTATTGAGCCTTTCAGGGTAGAAGAGGCCTTGCTAGATCCGGACTGGGTGTTGGCCATGCAGGAGGAGCTCAACAACTTCAAGAGGAATGAAGTTTGGACACTGGTGCCTCGTCCCAAGCAAAATGTTATGGGAACCAAGTGGGTGTTCCGCAACAAACAAGACGAGCATGTTGGGGACTTGTTCTCAAACGCTATGGATTAAGAACAAGGCAACATAAAATGTCAAATGCCATTGTCCTTCGTCCAAGAAATATTATCCCCTTGAGGATAATAGGCCTTGAACGAAGGCTGATAATAACATAATTACGAAGCTTAAGTCTTCGTAATAAAATTTCAGTGAAAATTATAAGATAACATAAAACAAAAAAGTATAAAAGGTTAAATACATCATGGACGTATTACATTGTATTTATTAAATATATTGAGTTATTGAATACAATAATACCTTTGCCTTGGCAAAAGGTTGAATTTCAGAAGATGCGATTGCAATTACTCGAATGCGTGAACAGTAACGGAATTCTGTTCACTATTTATAGGCACAGGACGCAGCCTGTGAGGAATTACAAATATGCCCCTTATGAAAGCTTACAACATTGACTCAGACTTTTATGGACTAAAAGGTCATTCTATCTTTAAGTCGGTTTGTAATACCGAAGCTTCACAAAGAGGAACCTTCGGCTATCTTATACAAACAGCTTCAGCCGAGGACCACTTCTTCCTATAAGACCTTCGGCGACGAAGCATAGACCCAACAGTAGCCCCTTTCGCGGTGCTAGATCGTTTTTTGTAACGAGCTTGATCCGTGAAAAAGTCTCTTAAGCTTCGGAGCGCCGAAGGTCTAAAAAACACCTTCCCTTAGCTCGTTGTCGAGAAACGATTCGATCTCCCAGCGTGTAGCGGCCCCACCTTGCAGAGTTACTGTTTAGTCTCTGCGGTCCACCACGCAGCGAGTGCGAGCGGGTGTCCGCCTGATGTAAAAATTATGGCGCTTCGCCTTCTTACCTGCAGCACTATATAAACAGACGAGTAGGTGTGAAGTTACCACAGCATTCATTGCTATTTGCACTGTTTTGCTGCCAAAATTTTTAACCGTCGCCGAAGCTTGTCTGTCAGAATCGAACGAAGCTCCAGTTTGAAACCTGCTTCGGAGGAAGAAAGTATTAACGTTCCACAAGTTCATAATTAAATGGCCAGAGTGCGTTCTACCGCCAGGGTTGAGCGTGAGGGGGACGAAACTGAAGCTTCGGAGACTGTTCCCATCTCCGAAGCTATGCAACGATCCGGGCTGGTGACTTCGGAAAAGATCCCTCATGATGATGCAGGACAAGCAGAACAAGCAATCGCTGAAGCAGAAGAAGAAGATATTGAGGAAACTGATTCTGAAGATGATTATCGCATTGCCATGCCAAGCAAGCCCAGCCACTTGGACTTCGGGAAATCTACTGTTTCGAAGGCTGATCTGTCCAAGATGGTAAAGTCAGGCTTTTTTACTGAAAATCAGAAGAAGCTATTACGCTTCGGAGGAGAAGAAACTACCCCAAAGCCAGAGAAAGATGAAATTGTTATTTTCAAGAGCTTTTTAAAAGCTGGATTAAGGTTCCCCCTACATGGGATTATTGCAGAGGTACTGAAGAGGTTCAGTATTTATTTTCACCAGCTGACTCCTAACGCTATCGTTAGGCTTATTGTTTATATCTGGGCACTCCGAAGCCAAGCAGTGGAACCATTTGCGGACAGCTTTTGCCGGGTTCACGAGTTGCATTATCAAACAAAGGCTAGAAAAGATGGGTTGCACGATAATTTTGGTTGCTATAACTTCGCCTATCGGAAAACTACAAAGTTTCCTGTAATTAGCTACCGAAGCAAGTGGGCAGCAGGCTGGAAATCAGAGTGGTTCTATGTCAAGAGTAATGACGACAAGGAAAAGCTTGTGCAAAGCCCGCTGGAACTAATCTTCGGAGAAACCCGACCTCGCTGCGACATGACACCCGAAGGTCCAACACAACAAGCAATGAGTGAATTCAGAATTATTGCAGAGCATATCAGCACAAGGGACCTGGTTCAAGAGTTTTTAGCTTTCAAAGTTTTTCCCAGTTTGAAAGAATGGGAAATGCCGAAGCTGCAGGGAGAAAAGAAAGAAGGTGAACTTGTACGTTTACCTTACTATTTCAAGTTTAAAAAGTACTTTAAAACACCTTGTCAAGAGTGGCTAGATACAATTGAAGCAATGTGCAATGAAATTCTTGGCAATTATTCCAAAAAGGAAGATCAATTGATGACCGCAGCCTTCGGCACCCGTCCGAAGCGAAGGCTAAATCGAGTGTTGGACGCCTTGGGCTTTGATTATCCTGATTATGAAAATCTGAACAAAGGTGCTGGGGGCCAAAAAAGAAAAAGGATAACTGAGGCCATAAGTGAAGAAAAAGAACCATTAAATAAGAAAATTCCGAAGAAGAGGAAAACTTCTTCTCCGAAGCACCAAATATCCGAAGCAGAAGAAACCCCCGCATCACCTTCTGCTGCTGTCGTTGAGGAAATTCTGAAGGTAATGACTGAAACCTTACCTGCGAAGCTAAGTCCACTGGACCCTCAACTGACAAAGTTTTTTCAGAAGGACAAGGAGCCCGAAAAATCGAAGAAAACAATCAAGGCAAAGAAACAAAGAATTATCACTGTGACAGAAGTAATTGACAAGACGCCGCCAAGAGCTTCGGTCCAGAAAACACCAGCGGCTGCAGAGAAGACAGATATTGAAATTGCACCTTCGGAGGCCACAGCTGCCGAAGCTGCCTCAGCTGAAGATTTGAACCTGGAGAGCACAATTGAACACATTGACCAAATACTGCTAGACATGGCTGCAGAAGAAGCTACTACCGCCGCCGAAGAGGCCATAACCGTAGCTTCGGGAAAAGGAAAAGAAACTGCTGACGAAGCTTTAGAAAATGAAGCCTTCATGTTCCAGAATTTAGTTGGAGAACAACTATCAAAAGCTGAAATAGAAGAGCTTAAAGAGTATGCCAAATCCTGTGGATACAAACCTGGGGCACTCCTCTTCGGAGGCGTTGACGACGAAAAATTAGATTGCATTCGAGATCAAACTGGGGCCAAAATTATCGGTACTCTGTCAAAGAGTATCGGCTTCCCGAAGCTGGAAACAGACATCAGCCGCTACCGACGACAACATGTCGTTGGTAGTTTATTTTATTCCAACTTCAAGGTGATACTTGTCCCTTAACTCTATTGTTTCTAAGAATAAAAACATGTCTGACGAAGGTTATTTTCGTGCAGAGTATGCTGTTGAGCAAAGCCTTGCAAATGCAGCAAGATCTTGAAGATAAGAAGCATGAAGTTATAATTGAAAATTTGGAAAGCAGAATAAAAGAGCAATCGGATGTTATTGAGAAAAAGAACTTTGAGCTCCAGGCAGCCGAAGGTTTATTGGCGGAAGCTGAAGCAAAAATAATAGAACTGAACACGAAGCTTCTCCGCCAGTCTGAACAGTTCGAACGAGAAAAGCTAGAGCTTAATGCAAAACTTGAAGCCGAAGCTCAACAAAATTCAGATTTGAGAAAACTATTGACAAGCCTTCAAGAAAAATGTCTGGAATTTAGCAACAAATGCATTCAACGCTTAAGAAAGATTTTTTACTCAGTTGGAGCCAGCAGTGAAAAATTCACCCCCTCAGCTGAAGATCTACCGAAAACCTTCGAACATATTGAGGGGGAGATTGACGAGCTCGACGAAGTCATAGCTGGGCATGGTGACTTTTGTGCCTGGGTGGCTTCTCGAGGCACTACTGCAGCTTTCCTGAAGGCTGGCTGCGATCATGCAAAGATTGTCAATAGGCCAAATTTCACCTTATCACCATCAATCCTGGATGACATTCCTGATCTCGCCCGGAGTATCTCGAATAGATTTGTAAAAATGATATGGACAAAAGGTGGGCGGGAAAAGGCTGGAGACGAAGCTCGTAGCCATCTTGAACTAGTAAGAAACCATACCTTGTACTTACCTTTTCTTGCAAACTTGATTTTGACTTTCAACGACCTTATTCATGTAGAATGATGAAGCCGAAGCCGATGATCAAAAATGATGCCGAAGCCGAAGCTCCTTGGAGATTAGTTAATAGACTGTAGACAGTACTTGAGAAACTTTTTGAGATAACTTTTGTAAATGTAACTAAAACTTGTCTTTAATGAATTCTACTCATACCTTGTTATATATCTTTATCCTTCCATTGATGTATAAGAAATGCTTTGATGTGGACGAAATTTTCTTTTGAGCCGAGGGCGAAAAAACACCTTCCCTTCTTTTCGTACGCAGCGAAGCATAGAAAATAACATTTTCCTTTTTTCCGAAGCTCTCCTTTTTGTACACGAAGCTCTCCTTTTTTTCCTTTCTTTTTTTTCTCTTTTTGCCGAAGCAACCATTTATGCCATGAAGATGATTATTCTACATATGCCTAGATGAATGTTTATGAATGCAAATGCTATGATGTAATGTGATGTGCAAATGAATGGCCAAACACGTATCCGAAGCAATATTCATAGCCATTATTCTCTTAAAAACAATTGCACCTCAGCTCTGCATTCCCTTAGGAACGACTTTGGAGCTTCTTCGCCTTTACTTTTGGCGGAATCAGCGTTGACTTTTCGCTGTAAGCTCTGCATTCCCTTAGGAACGACTTTGGAGCTTCTTCGCCTTTACTTTTGGCGGAATCAGCGTTGACTTTTCGCTGCAAGCTCTGCATTCCCTTAGGAACGACTTTGGAGCTTCTTCGCCTTTACTTTTGGCGGAATCAGCGTTGACTTTTCGCTGTAAGCTCTGCATTCCCTTAGGAACGACTTTGGAGCTTCTTCGCCTTTACTTTTTGGCACTCGATGGTGCGTTCTCAGTTTTTACATTTACATTCCTTGGGGGATTTTGCTCTTATAGAACTAAAAAAGGAAATTACATGTGCTGGCCCCATTAAAAACCTTTCTCCCCCTTCGGAAAGGAAAAGGGTGCCATGAAAGAAAAATAAAAAATATGAAAAATTACATTGAGTTATACATAATATCGCCGAAGCTCATCCGCATTCCAAGACCTAGGAATGTCGTTGCCGTCCATATCCTTCAATCTGTATGAACCGGGTCTTGACGAAGATGCTACTAAGAAAGGTCCATCCCACTTCAACTGCAACTTGCCCACTGTTTCTGGATTGGCCACTCTCCGAAGCACCAAGTGTCCTGGCTCAATATTCTTTAACCGAACCTTTCTATCTCGCCATTTAATTGTTTCGGCTTGATATTTATTGATGTTCTCCACGGCTTGCAGCCTGATCCCTTCTAAAGCATCTTTTTCCACAGAATAAGCAGCTTCGGAACCTGATTCTGCCGAAGCTATTACCCTTATTGATCCGGTTTTAGCTTCCTCCGGAGTTATTGCTTCGTCACCGAATAATAACTTGAATGGAGTAAAGCCTGTAGACCTTGATGTTGTTGTATTATGGCTCCACACCACTTTGGTTAACTGATCTGGCCATTTTCCCCTAGGTTGATTGAAGATTAACTTCATTATTCCTGTCATTATAATGCCATTGGCTCTTTCAACGAGTCCATTTGACTCCGGATGTCTGACTGATGCAAAATGGATCTTCGTACCAATTTGATCACAGAAATCCCTAAAAGCTTCGGAGTCAAACTGTGTTCCATTATCCACAGTAATAGCCTTTGGTACCCCGAACCGACAAACAATATTTTGCCAGAAAAACTTTTGAACGGTGGCCGAAGTTATTGTGGCTAAAGGCTTTGCCTCAATCCATTTAGAAAAATACTCCACCGCCACTATAACATATCTTAGGTTCCCTTGGGCCGATGGTAACGGACCTAACAAATCAAGGCCCCACCTTTGCAATGGCCAAACGGGTTGTATGAGCTGTGTTAAGGACGAAGGTTGTTTTTGATCTCGTGCACATCTCTGACAACCTTCGCACTTTTGAACTAATTCCGCTGCATCCGAAGCTGCCTTCGGCCAATAAAATCCTTGGCGGAAAATTTTTCCAAGTAACGGCCTAGACCCAATGTGAGATCCACACAGGCCTGCATGTATCTCTTTCATCAACTCTATACCTTCGGTTCTGGATAAACACTTGAGTAGCGGAGCACAAACTCCATGCTTGTACAACTCCCCTTCTATCATGACATACGGACGAGCTCTTGCCTCTATCCTCCTGTTGTAAGCTTCGTCATCTGAAAGGAATTTTTCCTGAAGATAAGAGATGATCTCAGTTCTCCAATCTTCGCTATACACAGGAGATATACTGAGGACTGCCCTTTCAAGAAGTTCCACCGAAGGTGCTTTTATTGTTTCGAAGAATACATCCGAAGGTAAAGGCAGCCCCTGTGCTGCTGACTTAGCTAACAAATCAGCATGCTCATTTTGTCCTCGAGGGATATTTTTGACAGAAAATCCTTCGAAGGAAGCTTCAACTCTTCGAACCATATCCAGATATTTTTCAAGCTTCGGATCCTTAGCCTTGCAACTCTTGTCAATATGACCCGAAACAATCTGGGAATCAGTTTTGAGTATAGCCCTTCTGATTCCCATTGCTTTTAGCTTCCGAAGACCTAGAAGCAAGGCTTCGTACTCGGCAATGTTATTTGTGCAACTAAAATCAAGCTTTGCCGCATAACAAGTTTTGACCTTGGAAGGTGAAACCAACACAGCAGCCGCTCCTGCTCCGAAGGTTCCCCAAGATCCATCACAAAACACTATCCATGCTTCAATGTCTTTATTTGCTTCTTCCTCCTGAGCCCCTGGCGTCCAGTCAGCAATGAAGTCTGCTAACGCCTGGGACTGAATCGAAGATCTATGAACATATTCAATACAAAATTCATTGAGCTCTGCAGCCCATTTTCCAATCCTTCCAGTAGCTTCTCGGTTCCTCATAATATCCTTCAGAGGTTGTGAAGAAGGAACGATTATGTTGTAAGCTTGAAAATAGTGCCGAAGCTTCCTGGATGCCATCAAAACAGCATACAGTACCTTCTCCAACTCTGTATAATTTTTCTTTGATAAACTAAGAACCTCGGATACAAAATATATTGGGGCCTGCCTCTTGACTTGACCATCAAGCTTCTCCTGGACAAGCGCTGCACTTACCGCTGAGTGCGAAGCTGCCACATATAATAACAAAGGAGCCCCTGGCATTGGTGGAGTCAATGTTGTTAGATCTATCAAATACTGTTTTAGCTCTTCGAAAGCCTTCTGCTGGATTGGTCCCCATTGAAAGACTTCGGCTGACTTCAGAACTTCGAAGAATGGTAAGTTTCTCTCTGCTGATCTGGATATGAATCTATTGAGAGATGCCAATCTTCCTGTCAATCTTTGAGCCCCCTTCTTTGTAGTTGGTGGCTCCATCCGAAGTATAGCTTCAATTTTACTTGGATTAGCTTCAATTCCCTTTGTTGAAACCAGGCATCCAAGAAATTTCCCCTTCTTTACTCCGAAGACGCATTTTTCTGGATTTAACTTTAAGCCAGCCTGTCTGAAACTGGCGAAGGTCTCCTGCAGATCAGCAATATGATTCTCTTGTTTCGTGCTTTTTACAATGATGTCATCAACAAAAGTTAGCACATTTCTGCCTATTTGAGATTGAAGAACCTTCGCAGTCATTCGGCTGAAGCTTCCTCCTGCGTTCTTGAGCCCCTCAGGCATCCGAAGATAGCAATATGTGCCACTTGGAGTTATGAAGCTAGTCTTCGGCTCATCTTCCTTCTTCATCCAAATTTGGTGATAACCTGAGTAACAATCCAGCAGACTCATGAGCTCGGAAGAAGCTGCTGCATCTACTAAAGAGTCTATCCTTGGCAATGGAAACTCGTCCTTTGGACACGCCTTGTTGAGATCTGTAAAATCGATACACATTCGCCATTTGCCATTGGCCTTTTTTACCATAACAGTGTTAGCCAGCCATTCTGGGTACTTTACTTCTCTGATGACTCCTGCACTGAGGAGTCTTTTAACTTCGTTACGAGCACCTTCAGCCTTATCATCTGACATTTTCCGAAGCCTCTGCTTTCTGGCTCTGAAGGATGGATCAACATTGAGCGAGTGTTCAATAACATCCCTATTTACTCCGCAAAGATCATTAGCTGACCATGCAAAAACATCTTTGTTGTTAAACAAAAACCTTATCAAGGTTTTCTCCTGCTCTTCGGATAATTGAGAGCCTAACAGCACCTTCTGTTCTGCTATGTCCTCACATAAGAGCATAGGCTTCGGCTGATCTGCTGAAGCTGCTTTCTCCCTTCTGAATTTGTACTGTTCACAAGCTTCAGCTCCATCTATGTTATCGATTGCTTTTGAGTCAGTCCAATTGCCTTCGGCCCTTCTTGCAGCTTCCTGACTTCCATGGATAGCAATGGGTCCTTGATCCGAAGGTATCTTCATGCAAAGATAGGCAGGATGAAGGATTGCTTCGAAGGCATTGAGGGTACCGCGACCAATAATTGCATTGTAAGGGTATTCCATGTCAACAATGTCAAACACAACTTGCTCAGTTCTAGTGTTGTTGATGAACCCGAAGGTCACTGACATGGTGATCTTGCCTAGCGCTACAATCTGTCTTCCTCCGAAGCCACAAAGAGGATGTGTAGCATCATGAATCTTATCTTCTGGCTCTTGCATTTGTCTGAAGGCCTTAGCAAATATGATGTCAGCTGCACTGCCTGTGTCAACCAAGACATTGTGGACCAGAAATCCTTTGATAACACAAGAGATAACCATGGCATCGTTGTGTGGGTAATCTTTGAGCTGAAGGTCCTCTTGGGAGAAGGTAATAGGAATGTGAGACCATCTTGACTTGATGAAGGGTCCTTGCACCCCAACATGCTGTACCCTTCTCTGTGCTTCCTTCTTTTGTTTCTTGTTAGCTGGCTCTGAGGACGAACCACCTGTGATCGGGAACACCAGCTTCGGGTCCGAAGTAGCTCCAGCTTGGTCGTTGAACGAAATCATTAGCTCAATAAGTGGAAGTGAGTTCACCGGAGGTGGGCGCCAATGTTGGGGACTTGTTCTCAAACGCTATGGATTAAGAACAAGGCAACATAAAATGTCAAATGCCATTGTCCTTTGTCCAAGAAATATTATCCCCTTGAGGATAATAGGCCCTGAACGAAGGCTGATAATAACATAATTACGAAGCTTAAGTCTTCGTAATAAAATTTCAGTGAAAATTATAAGATAACATAAAACAAAAAGTATAAAAGGTTAAATACATCATGGACGTATTACATTGTATTTATTAAATATATTGAGTTATTGAATACAATAATACCTTTGCCTTGGCAAAAGGTTGAATTTCAGAAGATGCGATTGCAATTACTCGAATGCGTGAACAGTAACGGAATTCTGTTCACTATTTATAGGCACAGGACGCAGCCTGTGAGGAATTACAAATATGCCCCTTATGAAAGCTTACAACATTGACTCAGACTTTTATGGACTAAAAGGTCATTCTATCTTTAAGTCAGTTTGTAATACCGAAGCTTCACAAAGAGGAACCTTCGGCTATCTTATACAAACAGCTTCAGCCGAGGACCACTTCTTCCTATAAGACCTTCGGCGACGAAGCATAGACCCAACAGAGCACGAGGTAGTGACGAGGAACAAGGCTCGACTTGTGGCAAAAGGTTATGCCCAAGTCGCAGGTTTGGACTTTGAGGAGACTTTTTCTCCTGTGGCTAGGCTAGAGTCTATTCGTATATTGCTAGCATATGCCGCTCACCATTCTTTCAGGTTGTTCCAAATGGATGTGAAGAGCGCTTTCCTCAATGGGCCAATCAAGGAGGAGGTGTACGTGGAGCAACCTCCTGGCTTCGAGGATGAACGGTACCCCGACCACGTGTGTAAGCTCTCTAAGGCGCTCTATGGACTTAAGCAAGCCCCAAGAGCATGGTATGAATGCCTTAGAGACTTTTTAATTGCTAATGCTTTCAAGGTTGGGAAAGCCGATCCGACTCTTTTTACTAAGACTTGTGATGGTGATCTTTTTGTGTGCCAAATTTATGTCGATGACATAATCTTTGGTTCTACTAACCAAAAGTCTTGTGAAGAGTTTAGCAGGTGATGACTCAGAAATTCGAGATGTCGATGATGGGCGAGTTAAGCTACTTCCTTGGGTTCCAAGTGAGGCAACTCAAGGATGGAACCTTCATCTCCCAAACGAAGTACACACAAGATTTGATCAAGAGGTTTGGGATGAAGGACGCCAAGCCCGCAAAGACTCCGATGGGAACCGACGGACACACCGACCTCAACAAAGGAGGTAAGTCCGTTGATCAAAAAGCATACCGGTCTATGATAGGGTCTTTACTTTATTTATGTGCTAGTAGACCGGATATTATGCTTAGCGTATGCATGTGTGCTAGATTTCAATCCGATCCTAAGGAGTGTCACTTAGTGGCTGTGATGCGAATTCTTAGATATTTAGTCGCTACGCCTTGTTTCGGGATCTGGTATCCAAAGGGGTCTACCTTTGACTTGATTGGATATTCAGACTCCGACTATGCTGGATGTAAGGTCGATAGGAAGAGTACATCAGGGACGTGCCAATTCTTAGGAAGGTCCCTGGTGTCCTGGAGTTCTAAGAAACAAACCTCCGTTGCCCTATCCACCGCTGAGGCCGAGTACGTTGCCGCAGGACAGTGTTGCGCGCAACTACTTTGGATGAGGCAAACCCTCAGGGACTTTGGCTACAATTTGAGCAAAGTCCCACTCCTATGTGATAATGAGAGTGCTATCCGCATGGCGGATAATCCTGTTGAACACAGCCGCACAAAGCACATAGACATCCGGCATCACTTTTTGAGAGACCACCAGCAAAAGGGAGATATCGAAGTGTTTCATGTTAGCTCCGAGAACCAGCTAGCGGATATCTTTACCAAGCCTTTAGACGAGCAGACCTTTTGCAAGTTGCGTAGCGAGCTCAATGTCTTAGATTCGCGGAACTTGGATTGATTTATAGAATACATGTGTTTATGCCTTTGATCATGTTCCTTATGCATTTTGTTGCTTACTTGTGGTGCTCAAGTTGTACAAACACTCCCCAGACCTCACAAGTCCTTTGCAAGTGATGCACAAATTTAGGGGGAGATGTGTTACAACTTGACCCTTTGAGACTGACCATATGCTTGAGTTTGCTTGTTTTAGTCTCAAAGGAGGTTTGAAAGGGAAAAGGTGGACTTGGACCATAAAAGACTTCCACTGCACTCCGATGAGAGGGTAACTTATTCCAAGTTCATCTCACGTACTCTTATTGCCTTTGTATTCTTATTGAAGATTTTGGTGAGGCAATGGGGTTCAAGGGCCACAATTGATCCTGTTTTGGTGCTTGATGCCAAAGGGGGAGAAAATAAAGGCCAAAGCAATAAATGAATCAGCTACCACTTGAGAATTTTGAAAATAATAGAATAGAGCTTTTGTTTTGTCAAAATACTATTATTGGCTCTTGTTGTCAAAAGGTGGCTTCTTGTGGGGAGAAGTGTTGATTATGGGAAAAGGGGAGTTTTTGAAATCTTGAATCAATTTCTCTTGAAATGACTCTCTTTATGTCTTAACAAGTGTGTTTGACTTAGAGATAGAAATTTGAGTTTGATTTGCAAAAAAAAACAAACCAAGTGGTGGCAAAGAATGATCCATATATGCCAAATTCGATTCAAAACAACTTTTGGTTTTCATTTGCATTGATATTGCACTTGTTCTAGTCACTTTATGTTGTGTTGACATAAATCACCAAAAAGGGGGAGATTGAAAGGGAAATGTGCCTTTGGGCCATTTCTAAGTATTTTGGTGATTGAGTGCCAACACAAGTGCTTTTGTGTTGATCTATGCAATATGGTGGACAAAGTGCAAATCATGTCAAAAGGTATGTTTCTAAACTTAGTACATTGTTTTATGGACTAATGTATTGTGTCTAAGTGCTGGAAACAGGAAAGATTGAATTGGAAATGAGTTGGCTCTGTTCAGCTAAAGTCAGCTCGGTCTGGGTGCACCGGACTGTCCGGTGGTGCACCGGACAGTGTCCGGTGGTGCACCAGACAGTGTCCGGTGTGCCAGGCTGGCTCAGGCGAAATTGCTGCTCTCGGGAAGAAATAAATGGCGTACAGCTATAATTCACCGGACTGTCCGGTGTGCACCGGACAGTGTCCGGTGAGCCAACGGTCGCCAGGCCAACGGTCGGCCGCTTAATCCGGGCGCGACGCGTGGCCGAGCCAACGGCTAGAAGGAGGCACCGGACTGTCCGGTGTGCACCGGACAGTGTCTGGTGTGCCAACTGCTCCAAGGCTGCCAATGGTCGGCTTTGCCAAACAAGGAAGGAAATCCGCACCGGACAGTGTCCGGTGGTGCACCGGACTGTCCGGTGCGCCAGGTGACAGAAGGCAAGAATTGCCTTCCCTGATTGCTCTCAACGGCTCCTAGCCGCCTTGGGGCTATAAAAGGGACCCCTAGGCGCATGGAGGAGAAGACCAAGCATTCCTTGAGCACTCTTGATCACTCACACTCCATTCTTGCGCACTTGTTCGACATTCTAGTGATTTGAGCTCCGTTCTAGTGTGCTAGTCTTTTGAGCTTTAGTATGGGTCTTGTGTGTGCGTATTTGCTGTGATCTTTGTGTCTTGTGTGAGTTGCTAATCCCTCCCTTACTCCGTGCTTCCTTGTGAACATCTTTGTAAGGGCGAGAGACTCCAAGTTGTGGAGATTCCTCGCGAACGGGATATAGAAGAGAAAAGCAAACACTGTGGTATTCAAGTAGGTCTTTGGACCGCTTGAGAGGGGTTGATTGCAACCCTCGTCCGTTGGGACGCCACAACGTGGAAGTAGGCAAGTGTTGTACTTGGCCGAACCACGGGATAAACCACTGTGTCTACCTGTGTTGATTCTCTTGTGGTTATTGTGTTTTCGCTAAGACTCTTCTCTAGCCACTTGGCAATACTGTGCTAACGCTTAATCAAGTTTTTGTGGCATTAAGTTAGGTGGTGTTTGGTTTGAGGAATCACTCCATTCAAAATGAGGTGGTGCATCATGGATCCATTCCTCAATTTTGGTGGGATGACCACATTCCTCATATTAGTACTAACTAACTAACTATGAGGAATGAGGTGGTGATGGATCAACTCATTCCGTTTCACAAACCAAACAAAAAAGTGATGAGTGAGAAGATGATGGACTAGCTCATTCCTCAAACCAAACACCCCATTAAAGTTTTACAGGATCACCTATTCACCCCCCCTCTAGGTGCTCTCAGTTAGGCCGGAATCCTCATCGCCGATGAGCTCCCCCGCCTGCACGCGAAGACGGACCAACTCCAGCCACCTCCAAGTGACCGTCGT
Source organism: Zea mays (assembly GCF_902167145.1). Taxonomy (NCBI): domain Eukaryota; kingdom Viridiplantae; phylum Streptophyta; class Magnoliopsida; order Poales; family Poaceae; genus Zea; species Zea mays. The sequence goes on along the minus strand of NC_050103.1, from coordinate 81,824,561 downwards.
GACCTCCCCAACGTCGACGACCACTTCGCCAGAGCTATTTCTCCGCCAGTGAGTCTCGCCGCCGTGATCTTTGTCGCGGGTACTGTTCCAAGAAACCTGGGATCGCTTGTTAGATTAGGGTAAATCCAGGGGGTTTTCCGATTTGTCAGTGACTCAATTGAATAGTGACCTGAGGACTAGTCTATAAGGAAAATAGGAAGTGCACACCAGGGACCCGAGTGCAAGATGTATTTCTTTTCCCTTTTGGAATATTAAGTTAATTAAATTGCTGGAAACTTGATAAATGTATAACCTAAAAACTATTCATCCAAATTTGGTCAAACAAATATTGCTTGATCTTATAAAATAGGAACGGTCAAACAAAAATATTGAACCCCATGTTTTCTGTACTAATTTTTAGAGTTTGAATTTAAATTAGGAAACTACCCAAATCTTATTGTTGGGGACTTGTTCTCAAATGCTTTGAATTAAGAACAAGGCAACATAAAATGTTAAATGTTAATGCCCTTCGTCCATTGAAGCATTATCTCCTTAAGAGTATAATGAACTTCGGACGAAGGTCATGAGCAAATATCACGAAGGTCATACCTTCGTGATTAGAGTTGTGAAATAGTGAAAGATGAAATATAAAATATGAAACATGGAGGAATAATATATCAAAACACATAAACTCATCCATATATTTCATTATACAAACTTAAATATTAAAACATAACATTTAATCACATTTATACCTTTGTCTTGACAGAAGGCAATAATCCAAGTGTCGCATGTAAGTGATTACAAGATTACGTGAACAGTACGACGATACTGTTCATCTATTTATAGGCACAGGGCGCAACCTGTGTGAAATTACATTTATACCCTTTACAATCGATTACAATCATGACACAAACTATCATGGGTCTATTGGTCATTTCATCTTTAAGTCGGTTCACTCCTTCGTCTTGAGACATTTCATTTTGCCGAAGCTTTATGGGTGATAGCTTCGGCACTGCTTTCGAGAGGATCTACCGAAGGTGTTTCTTTCTTCAGGATCTTCGGCTATGAAGCATACCTCCAACAGTAGCCCCTTCGCGGTGCTAGATCGTTTTTCGTAACGAGCTTGATCCGTGAAAAAGTCTCCTAGGCTTCGGGATGTCGAATAGGAATGGCAATTTTACCCGCGGGTTCGGGTATCCATGGATATCCGACCCATCGGATTCGGGTTCGGGTACGAAATTTAACCCGCGGTTCTCACCCATACCCGACCTGTGATAAAATCGGGTCGGGTACGGGTTTTATCTTTCACCCGCGAGTCCTGGCGGATATCTGAAATTAAAAGTACATGTATTTTCAGCCCACTAGAAACTGCCCCAATGGTCCATCTTTATTCACCAGGAACCCTAGTCTCTCACAGACATAGTCACGGTCTCACTCTCACCGTCTCTCTCAGCCTCTCAGCCGGCCACCACCAGCCGCCACTAGCAATAGCAAATTAGCAACACGTCGTGGTCGCCGGACTGTTGCTCGTGCTTGGCCAGGAGCTGGTCGTACTCCATGGCGGGGAGCCGGGTCTTCACCTCGCTGGGCTGCTGGTGGCCACCGTCCGCACCTTCGGGCGGGAAGCGGCACGGCCCCACGACGGCCAGCATCAGCAGGGCGGCGTCCCTGGCGACACTGAGTAGCCTGCAGAACAGCAGAAGGCAATGACCGGCTTGGGCACGACGAGGCAGTAGCACACTAGCAGCATCAGTGGATTGAGCGAGCGAGTTGGATGAACCTGGTTCATGTCCAAGATTGATCCTTGCTGTTTTTGTTTTTTTGCTGCCCAACAGTCTAAGTTTATGCCCAATGGTGGAGTGTAATTATACCCACGGATATCCGATACCCGCCCGATACCCGATGGGTACAGGCACGGGTACAAAATCCTACCCACGGGTATAGTCACGGGCGGGTATGAGTAATACCCGCGGGTATTATCGCGGGCGGATATTTACTATACCCGATTCGAACCCAACCCATTGCCATCCCTAATGCCGAAGATCCGAAAAACACCTTCCCTGAGCTCATTGCCGAGAAACGATTAAAATAATCCGAGCGCGAGGTGGCCCCACCATGCAGCGGTAACGCGCGTCGTGGCGATTCATTTGCTCGGGCTCTGTGGCCCACCATTCAGTGGGTGCGGGCGACTGTTCGTCCGGTGCGGAAGACTTGACGATTCACCTTCCCACCTGCGGTACTATATAAACAGACGAGTAGTTGTGAAGTTACCACATCATTCATTGCTATTGCACTGTTTTGCTGCCAAAAATTTGACCATAGCCGAAGCTTGTTTATTGCATCCTCAACCGAAGCTATTCATTTTGCTCAAGCTTCATAACAAAAAAGAGCTTCGGCAAAACTAAAAAAATTTCAACTTCGTTAAAAGACAAGAAATTCAATCATCAGATGGTTAGGGTACGTTCAACAGCTAGAGTTACTCGCGATGGAGAGGAAGCCAAAGGTGCCGAAACCGCTCCAATTTCTGAAGTGATGAAACGGTCAGGGCTGGTAGTATCGGAGGATGCACCTGCTGCTGAAGTTGAGCAGGTTGATGCTGAGGAAATTGAATCTGAAGATGATTACAGTGCCGTGCCATCTAAACCCAGCCACCTGGAGTTTGGGAAATCCACCATTACCGAAGGTGATATGTCTAAGCTGATGAAGTTAGGCTATTTCAGTGAAGCAAAAAAGGAACTGGTTCGTTTTGGCAGAGAGGAAATTACTCCGAAGCCGGAAAAAGATGAGGTGGTAGTCTTCAAAAGCTTCTTTAAAGCAGGATTAAGATTTCCTTTGAATGGGATGATTGCTGATGTTTTGAAGAAGTTTGGGATTTATCTTCATCAGTTAACTCCTAACGCCATCGTTAGGCTTAGCGTCTATATCTGGGCCCTCCGAAGCCAGGGGGTACAACCGTTTGCCGAAGGCTTCTGCCGAATACATGAGCTTCATTATCAAACAAAAGCTAGAGAAGATGGGTTGCATGAAAACTTCGGCTGCTACAATTTTGCTTATCGCAAAAATACGAAGTTTCCAGTTATCATCTATCATACCAAGTGGCCAGCTGGCTAGAAGACTGAATGGTTTTACGTCAAAGTTGATGAAGAAAAGGAGAAGCTGGTCCAAAGTCCACTAGAATTAATCTTCGGAGAAACTAGGCCCCAGTGCAACATGACACCAGAGAGTCCAAGCCAAATTGCACTGGGCGAATTTCGAGTTATTGCGGAGCATATTGGCACTAGGGATCTGGTGCAAGAATTCTTGGCTTTTAGAGTGTTCCCAACTTTGAAAGAGTGGGACATGCCGAAGCTCAAGGGAGAAAAGAAAAAGAGGGAACTTGTTCGGTTGCCCTATTACTATAAATTCAAGAAACATTTCAAAGTACCTTGCCAAGAATGGTTAGACACAATTGAAGTCATGTGCAACGATATTCTTGGCAATTATTCTAAAAAAGAAGATCAACTAATGACTGCAGCCTTCGGCACCCGTCCGAAGTGAAGGTTAAACCGGGTGATGGATGCTCTGAACTTTGAGTATCCTGACTATGAGTGACTGGACCGAGGTGCCGAAGTACAGAAGAGAAAGAGAGTTGCTAGCGTCCTGAATAAAGAAGCTACTAAATTGGTGAAAGATGATGAAGAAAAACTGAAAAAGAGAAAGCTGAGACCTGAGCCGAAGACAGATGCTTCGAAGAAAAGAAAGGTTGTGGCTTCGAAGCAGAAGGCAACTGATATAGAAGAAGAAACTACTGCAACACCTTCTGCCACCGACGTGGAGGAAATCTTAAAGGTAATGACTGAATCTTTGCCTATCAAGCTAAGTCCACTGGGGCCGCATCTGACGAAGCTTTTTCAGAAGGAAAAGGAGCCCTCGATAACGAAGAAGACAGCTGGGCCGAAAAAACGAAGAATTGTTACAGTGACAGAAGTTATTGAAGGGACACCACCAACAGCTTCGGCTTCGAAGGCACCAGCTGTTGAGAGTGCAACTGCCACCAAAGCTGCACCTACTGAAGCTGTAGCTGCTGAAGCTGCCACAGCCGAAGACGAACATTTAGAAAGCACACTTTCTAACATTGACAAGATACTTCTGGATATGGCCACAGAAGAAGCTGCTGCAGCCGCTGAAGAAACCATGGCTACAGTACCTGAGAAGGAGAAGGAAATAGCTGAAGAAGCTTCAGAAGAAGAAAACTTTAACTTTCAAAACTTAATTGGGCAAGAATTGTCGAAGGCTGAGAAAGAAGAGTTAAAAGAATATGCCATATCCTGCGGATATCAACCAGGGGCACTACTCTTCGGTGGTGTTGACGATGAAAAGTTAGGTTGCGTCCGAGATCAAACCGGAGCGAAGGTTATCGGTACTCTATCAAAGAGTATTGGTTTCCCGAAGCTTGAGACTGACATAAGCCACTACCGACGACAACATCTTATCGATAGTTTATTCTATTCTAATTTCAAGGTAAAAACTTTTCTTTGACTTTTTATTGTTTTTAACAACGAAGGTGTTTTCTAACGAAGGTTGCTTGTGCACAGAGTATGCTGTTGAGTAAAGCTTTGAGAATGCAACAAGATCTTGAAGATAAAAAACATGAAGTTATAATTGAGGGTTTAGAAAGCAAATTAAAAGATCAAGCAGCTGTTCTTGAAAAGAAGGACTTCGAGCTTCAGACAACAGAAGGTTTATTGGCAGAAGCTGAAGCTAAAATTGCAAAGTTAAATACGGAGCTTCTCTCAAAATCAGAAAGCTTCGAACAGGAAAAGCAGAAGTTAAATGCCAAATTTAAGATGAGGTCGAGAAAAGTTCAAATTTGCAAAAATCATTGACAGAACTTCAAAACAAATGTCTGGAGTTCAGTAGCCGATGTGTACAACGACTGAAGCAGATCTTCAATTCAGTTGGAGCCAGTTGTGAAAAATTTAGTCCTTCGACTGAAGACTTGCCAGGGGCCTTCGAACATATCGAGGGTGAAATTGATGACCTTGATGAAATTATAGCCGGACATGGTGATTTCTGTGCCCTGGTAGCTTCTCGGGGCACAGCTGTCGCCTTCCTGAAATCTGGTTGCACACATGGAAAGATTGTTAATAGACCCAACTTTAGTTTATCACCAGCAGATCTGGCTGATATTCTCAGTCTTGCCCGAAGCATAGGAAACAGGTTTATAAAACTAGTATGGACGAAGGGTGGACGAAGCATAGCTGGTGACGAAGCTCGAAGTCATCTTAAGCCGGTAACAAAATCATACCTTGTGCTTACCTTTTCCTTGAAACTTGAATTTTCCTTACAATACTTTAATATGTACAGGATGACAAAGCTGAGGAGCAAGTTGACGAAGCTGAAGAGCACAAAGCTGAAGCTTAATAGATAATGATGAAGCTTGAATAGATAGCTGTGGAAAAAACTCTAAGAACTCTTGTAGTAACCTTTGTAAAGAATATTGTAATTTAACAATTAGATCTTACTCTATAAATTTTGTCCATACCTTGTAACATATTCTCACCTTTCCATCAATGTATGAAGTGCTTCGATGTGAACGAAACTAGCATTTTTTGAGCCGAAGGCGAAAAACACCTTCCCTTCTTTTCGTACACAATGAAGCATGAAACTACTTCTTTTTCTTTTTGCCGAAGCCTTATCTTTAGAGCCGAAGCATCCGCCTGTGTTATGATGATGATGATCCTATGTATGTCTAGATGAATGTTTATGAATGCAAATGTATGATGTAATGTGTCGTGCAAATGAATGTCCAAACACACGCATATGAAGCCACAACCATATCCTTCATTCCCTTGGGAATGACCGAAGTCTCTTTGCCGTTTATTTTTCGGCTTCACCGCTTATTTTTTGGTGTATCAGCGCTGACTTTTCGCTGTAAGTTTTGCATCCCCTTAGGAACGTCTTTTGAACTTCTTCGCCTTCTATTTCGGCGGTATTCGCATTGACTTTTCGCGCTTCGCCTTATATTTTGGCGGTATCAGCGTTGACTTTTCGCTGTAAGCTCTGCATTCCCTTGGGAACGACTTTTGAGTAGAAAACTTACGCTGTGCTCCCTTAGGAATGACTTTTTGTAGCTTCGTCATGCTCTGCATCCCCTTAGGGACGACTTTCGAGCTTCTCCTTTTTTTTCTTTTTCCCTGCACTCGATGGTGCATGCTCAATTTTTACATTTTTGGGGGATTTTGCTCTCGTAGAGCTGAATAAGAAAAAAGAGAAATTACATGCTATGGCCCCATTAAAAACCTTTCTCCCCCTTCGGAAAGGAAAAGGGTGCCATAGGAAAAATAAAAAGATTACATCAAGCTAAACATAATATCGCCGAAGCTCATTCGCATTCCAAGATCTAGGAATATCGTTGCCGTCCATATCCTTTAGTCTGTAAGAGCCGGGTCTTGACGAAGATACTACCAAAAAGGGTCCTTCCCACTTCAGCTGTAGCTTGCCTACTATCTCTGGGTTGGCCACTCTCTGAAGTACCAAGTGCCCTGGCTTAATGTTCTTTAGCCGAACTTTTCTATCACGCCATTTTATTGTTTCGGCTTGGTATTTATTGATATTCTCCACGGCCTGAAGCCTGATCCCTTCTATAGCATCTTTTGCCACGGAATAATCAGCTTCGTCTTCTACCGAAGTCACTGTTCTTATTGATCCTGCTTTAGCTTCTTCTAGGGTTATTGCTTCGTCACCAAACAATAGTTTGAACGGTGTAAAACCTGTTGACCTTGATATTGTTGTATTGTGGCTCCACACCACTTTGATCAATTCATCTGGCCACTTTCCTCTGGGCTGATTGAAGATTAACTTCATTATTCCCGTCATTATAATGTCATTGGCTCTTTCAACAAGTCCATTTGACTTCGGATGTCTGACCGATGCAAAATGAATCTTCGTGCCAATTTGTTCACAGAATTCTTTGAAAGCTTCAGCATCGAATTGTGTCCCGTTGTCTACAGTAATAGCCTTTGTTGGGGGCCTTCGGCTTCCGAAGGTCCTCAAAAACATGATTTAACAATGTTTCTGGAGTATGATACATGAACAGGTACCTTCGAACTTAGGTCAAAACCACAGTGTGAAGAAGCACAAAGAATACGAAGGATGGCGCAGAGCCGAAGCTATGCGTAGGGGAGCTTCGGCGTGATAGCAGAAAAAGAAACCGACTTAAAGGGGAAAAGGCTATTTAGACCCCGATGGATTACTATAGAGTTATTAGCAAATGTAAAGGGCATGGGTGTAATTTTACATGGGCTGCGTCCCGTGCCTATAAATAGATGAACAGTGCTCCCGTACTGTTCACGCTGACTTGGCATTTGCTTTTGCGTCACGCTTGTACTTTTGCCTTCTTTCAAGCCGAAGGTACATTTGTAATTTGTTATCATTTCTATTTTTCCATAATAATAAAATAGAAATGAGTTAATAATAATATTTAAGTGTTTATGTTATTTCTCATACTTTATATGAATCCTTCTTCATTATTTGTTGTGCTGATGAAAGTATGTCCTTCATAACCTTCGTCCGAAACTCATAATATCCCAAGGGAAATAATGCTTCGAAGGACGAAGGAATTTAACGTTAACAATTTCTGTGTTGCCTTGTTCTAAATTCATAGCATTTAAGGACAAGTCCCCAACATTGGCGGCCACCTCTGGTGAACCCTTTTCGACCACCTTCGACAAGCATCGACCTTCGTCATGCCGCCAAAGAAAGCTTCAGCGACAGGGGCTGTCGTTCTGCAGCCGCTGGACCCGAACCAAAAGGCCCTTTCTCTTCGAGAGGCCCGAAGCCAGAAGAGGAAGGCCACCAGTCCAACACCCCAAGAGGATGAGTTGGACCAAGAGATCAGGAATATGGAGATGCTTCATCAGCAAGTGCAAAAGAAGAAGGAAAAAATGGCTCGGCTAGCTGACCTACAAAGGCAGATTGACGAAGCCACCGAAGAAGTACGCCATCTTGCTCAAGATGAACAAAATCGAAGGCCCCAGCATAGAGAGCTGCACCAAGAGGGCTTCTACAACGAGGATGAATGGTATGAAGATTTCCATCATGGAAATTTTGCTTTTGATAATGCTTCTCCTCTATCAGCAGAACTGCAGGCTACACCTTGGCCCTCGTCTTACAAGCCACCCCAGCTCCCCATGTATGACAGACACTCAGATCCGAAGCAGTTTCTGATGAGCTACGAAGCAACCATATCTTCATATGGTGGCAATACTGCAGTCATGGCGAAATCCTTCGTCATGGCAGTCAAGAATGTTGCACAAACCTGGTACTCCTCTCTTCGACCAGGAACAATCACATCATGGCAGAAGCTGAAGGACATGCTGATCACCAGTTTCCAAGGGTTTCAGACGAAGCCGGTTACTGCTCAAGCTTTGTTCCAGTGCACGCAAGATCACGAAGAATACCTTCAGGCGTATGTCCGAAGGTTCTTGCGTCTGAGGGCACAAGCGCCAATAGTGCCTAATGAAATTGTCATTGAGGCCATGATCAAGGGGCTTCGGCCAGGACCTGCAGCCCAATACTTCGCCAGGAAGCCCCCTCAGACCCTGGAGAAATTGCTTCAGAAGATGGATGAATACATCCGCGCTGATAATGACTTTCGGCAGAGAAGGGAGGAAGCTTACAGGTTCTCCGAAATGACCAGGGGCTTCGGAGGGAGAGTCCACCCAAGGCACGTCAGATCAATCCACTCTACTCAGAATGACGACAGAGGAGGTCAGCAGCAGAGGCCGCAATATTCCTCCCAGGCTTCGGGGCAGCAATAAAGCTATCCTCGGCCTCCAGCTCCAAGGGGCAGAGGCGTCAGGGGCTTCGGTGGAAGGTTTGGGGATCAACCCAGGAAACTTTATTGCCTATTCTGCGGTGAGGACAAGGGCCATACTACAAGGATGTGCCATGTCACCATCCAGAAACAGAAGAAGATAGCAGAAGCTGCAGCCCAATAGAACCAGCCGAAGCAAGTTATGCATACTGCTTCGTATCATTCACCGTACATACCAGAGTATGTGGGTAACCATCCTGCAGCTTCTGTTGCTTCGGCAAGCCAACCTCAGGCATCTTGGCAACAGCCTCCACCTCCACCACCAATGCAACCCGCATATCCCCAAGGCCAGCAGCCAGAAGGGAGCCAGCACACTCACTAGAAGCGAGACTTCAGGGAGCAGTCCGAAGCTCGCACAGTCAACAGTACTGTGCCAGAATCGAAGCACATCTCACTAGTACACAGAAGCTCTATAGTGGCGGTTCTAAACATATTTACACTGGCGTTTTTCAGTACCGCCAGTGCTAGGGGTCAGTGGAAATCAGCATTTCCACTGGCGGTTATTTTGGAACCGCCAGTGAAAAGTGCATTTTCACTGGCGGTTTTCTTAACGAACCGCCAGTGAAAAGTGCATTTCCACTGGCGGCTGAATAAAGAAAACCGCCAGTGGAAATGCATTTACACTGGCGGTTTTATAAAGCAAACCGCCAGTGTAAATGCACTTTTCACTGGCGGTTTTCTTTATAAAACCGCCAGTGGAAGTTTTCCCGCCTTTTTTCAAAATTTCAAACAATACTGAATTATATATATATTTATTTACACACACACAAACATATATATATATATATATCTATATTGATATTGAAAGCAACATGAAATTAAATTCTATCATACATTTATATACATCAAAGTATTCTGTTTACAACCATATATGCTTCATGCATTCTATACATCATAAGTTTTCACCTAAGCTCTAATAACTATCTCGGCTAAGAGATAATCTACTAATTTCTGTTAGTATTCTGAACTCTGGCAAAGCTAATGTCCCGGAAGCATCGTGATATTTTCCTTCTGCGGGAATGACCTCTTTCAATATGAATGTGCAGAGGTCCTCGACTATGCCATACAATGCAGCTTCGGTCAAGTTCTCCGGGTTTCCTCGTTGAAATTGCTGTAAAGGAATTTTATAAACATCATCTATTTATACTCAATAATAACACATTTGCATCTTTAATGACATAAATACATACTTAACTATTACTAATAATACCTTGTCAGGGTTCGTGATGTATCGTCCGTTCACTCTCATGAACTCGCACGCATAGAATCCACATAGGACCGATCCTTGTGGTTGCTTGTGGCACTACATAACGGGAGATTGGTTATTTAGTTGCAACATTGTGTATGATATGTATTCATAAAATCACATACTTACCGGCCAGTGATGATGGATGTCTAGTGGCACGAGTTTTTTCGACAGGTCGTACTTTCCACCTCTCATCTTATAGAATCTATAAGCACTGTGATCTCAAATAGAATCACCATGTTATTCTCAAATTTTAATCGATAAAAGTATGCATGCATAGAAAAGGCTTACAGCTCTAAGATGCTGAGGAATGTTGCATATGTCGAAGGGTCGAAGTTCAAGGAGTCGAGCACCAGCACCTTTCCAACCTTAGGATAAATGAGAAAGCATATCCAGTGGTCCCTGTACGAATCAAATTTGTGATGCATGTGTATTGAAATTATTAATTTTATTTATGCAAAATCACACTTACTTAAAGTTGTACGGGGCCATTATGGCTTCCCTGTCTTGAAATTGAAGCATTGCATGTCCTATGTATGTGGCGTATCGAGCTTCAAAATCCTTCTTCATATCCTTTATACGCTTCTCAACTTCTTCGTCCGTCTTTCCCCGTATTTCATCGTTGTCTTTCCCAATTCTAAAAGTGTGGCTTTCCTCGGATATAAGTATTGGGTTGAGATACCCAACCCTTTTACTGGCACTAGCATTGGGCTTGGTACCGTAAAGAATCTCCTGCTGATCATGTTGCATTCTGCAAGTCACACGTGCATGTCAGATATTGAAATTTTATACAGCTCACTAATAATAACACACATATGTGGAAGTATGAGCGACACTTACAATGCAAACATCGTTACAAGTTGCACGTCGAGTCTCTGAAGGTTCATCATTAACCACATGTCCTCGAATGTAACAACGGCCTTTTGGTTCGAACCAATAAAAGCATGGTCTGGTATATGCACACTGATGGTGTCGATGCCAACCGATGATGCCCGCATGTACCAGTCATGCAACCTTTTAACACCAGCCGGGACCTTCCTTAGTTTGTCAAGAGGTAGCAGAGGTCTGCCCGGCACGTATTTTTTAGGCACGTTTTTGTAATCTGCCTTAGTTGGCTTCTTTATCTTTGCGGCCGTTGCCTCAGCCTTTTTTGCAGACTCCTCGTGCTCGGCCAAATCAACAGTTTGTGACGTGAGGCTCCGTCCAATCCCTTTCAAAAACCGAACTGTGCCAGCAGTAGTAGCTTTACTCTTCTTTTTCTGATACGAGGACACCAATTTTGGTATAGGAAGTTTAGATTTCTTTGATGGCCGTGGATCGTTTGATGGCTGTGGAGAAGGTGGATCCCTTGATGGTGGCGTAGACAGTGGGTCACCAAGAGGATGGGGAGGAGAAGGTGGTGGAGCCCTGAATGGTGATGCTTGTGGCGGAGACGGTGGGTCAGAAAAAGGATGAGGAGCAGCATGTGAAGTTTGAGGAGGTGAGGATGGATGTACAATAGGAACAGCAATTTGAGAAGGCGGAGACGGTTGGGCCTGCGACGCCTGCGACGAATTCGACCAATCAAGCAATTCGACATCCCTTCGAGGCCAAAGGATAAAATTCTTGATAGCTTGTCCAAGTTTCTCGATACCTTCGGGCCCAGGGATGTCTAGCATGTCGTCCTCGCATCCTTGGACGACCGTCGTCACTTCTACTTTGCAATAATCATCTGGAATATCGTTTCCATGGAACTTGCGTCCTGGGATCGCAAGGCCTGTGGCTACTATCTTTGTACGTTTATTGTTAATACCATATCTTATAACCAGTGTGCACGCCACAGGCCTTGTGATGTCATCAATTGGATAACGGTCCTTATTTCCCGTTGAAGCAATAGAGCTTGGTAATGTCGTACAATCTGTGGAAGCCGGCGGTTGAGCTGCTGGAATTATTTGTATCTGTGGAGTGGTCATCTGTTGAACAGACATCGCACTCGCCAACTGTTGCATCAATTCTGGAGGAGGATTCGATAGCATTTGAGACATCATGGCTTTGAACTCTTTTTTGGCCTCCTCCTTAAAATAATCCGCGATCTCTTCCTTGTATCGATCACGTTTCTTGTATAGACCTTCCCACTGTGGTCCGAATCCTTCCTTCCATCCTTCCTTAGACGAGATTCCTCGTACACGACCAGGATGCTCAGGGTTACCGAGACCAGCCGTTAGGATGTCTCTTTCCCTTTGTGGCTTAAAAGTTCCTTCGCTCTGCTTAGCTGCCATTGTATATATGTTTTTTGCCGCTTCTTCGACAATGGGATCATCAAAAGATACACCGGTCTCGGTTTCCCTTGGTTTTCTAGCACGGAGCCAATTAGCCGCCCTTTCACCAAGTTGCTCGGACAACGTCGGCAACCCTGCGGCCTTCTTCTCGGCGTCTTCTTGTGTCCATTTAGGAACCTGACGCTTGTAACCACCTGTGCCTAGGTGGTGGCGGTACTTGTTCTTCTTTGATAGTTCTGAATTTGCCTCACTTAGAGATATGAAATCAGGGCTGCTCCTCTGCTCTAGAAATACTGCCCACTGACCTGCTGAGATTTTATATTTTTTGGTCGGGTCCAGACCTTTCTTTGCAAACTTTGTGTTCATCTCAGACCTCCAGTTTCGGAAATTTATTGCAAGCTGCTTCATCGTGTATTCCTTCACGAGTTCTTCTGAACCCCGAGGCAGAACGAACCTCATTAATAGCTTATTCCATATTTGATTCTTGACATCATCTGACACATCTCTCCACTGTCGTATTGTTATGTCAAGATTATCTCTAACTAAAAACCCAAGTGCATTCCGGAACTTAGGTAGTGCCTCTTCTGGAGCTAGGGGCTGACCTTTCGGGCTCACGTCTGAGATTTTGTATGTTTTGTCGGGAAATTTGTTCAGCCCCCTGTCACCTCTTTTTCGATCGCTCTGCTTCCTTTTCCTTGATGTCTCGGTTGTTGTCTTGGTCTGTTCCGGTGCGTCTTGGGTCGGCTCCGGTACGTCTTCGTATCGTGCCACGGCTTCTTCGAGCATCGCACGAAATTCAGACACGACCTCCTATTCATGTAATAAAATGCACAAGAGATCATGCATGTGAAATCAGTAGGGTACACATACGAAGCTAAAGATGCGTACTTTTACCTCAGCTTCTCGTGGATCATAAGTAGGGTCACGTTGCAACTCACGGAGAGCGGCCCTATCTATGCTAGTGGTAGGAAAAGGGTCGCTAGGCGTTTCATATCCTTCACTGCTGGATTGTTCTTGAGCAACACTCTTGTCCATGTGCTCGGGCACTAATCCTTGGTCCTTGATCGGAGAACTCATTGAGCTATATATATACAAATACATAAGCAATAATTAAATACATATTAACACATATTAACGTAAGCAATAATTAAATTCATATTAACAAACCCTAACCCTAAACCCTAAACCCTAACCCTAACCCTAAACCCTAAACCCTAAACCCTAAACCCTAAACCCTAACCCTAAACCCTAACCCTTAACCCTAAACCCTAAACCCTAAACCCTAACCCTAACCCTAAACCCTAAACCCTAACCCTAAACCCTAACCCTTAACCCTAACCCTAACTATAACCCTAAACCCTAACCTTAACCCTAACCATAACCCTAAACCCTAACCATATAGTATCGTATAGTCGTATAGTATCGTGTAGGACGGGGAGAGAGTCGCATAGGACGTATAAAGAGGGAGAGACGGAGAATCGTATGGATATTATCGAGTTACGTATAGAGAGGGAGAGAGGGAGAGTCGTATAGGACGAGGAGAGGGAGAGAGGGAGAGTCGCATAGGACGTATAGAGAGGGAGAGAGGGAGAGTCGTACGGAAATTATCGAGTTCAGATCGAATTCGGATCGGATCGGATACGTATATTATCGAGTTGTGACGGATAAAATTACAATGTATATATTCAACATACATTTGAACACATATGAACACACATATATATATTGAACACATACATTTGAACACATATGAACACACATATATATTGAACACATACATTTGAACACATATATAACACACATATGAATAAAAATAAGTATTGTATGTATGAGCCCTTCTTTTGTATGAGCCCTCTATCTCTCTCCCTCTCTCTCTATCTCTCTCCCGCTCTCTACATTTGAATACATTTGAACACATTTGAATACATTTGTATGAGCCCTCTATCTCTCTCCCTCTCTCTCTATCTCTCTCTCTCCCTCTCTCTACATTTGAATACATTTGAACACATTTGAATACATTTGTATGAGCCCTCTATCTCTCTCCTCTCCCTCTATCTCTCTCCCTCTCTCTATCTCTCTCCTCTCCCTCCTCTCTCTCTCTCTCACCCTCCTCTCCCTCCCTCTATCTCTCTCCCTCTCCTTCCTCTCTCTTCCTCCCTCTCGGCGGCGGGCGGCGCGTGCGCCCTCCTCTCTCCTCCCTCTCCCTCTCCCTCCTCTCTCTTCCCTCTCCCTCTCCTTCATCTCTCTTCCTCCCTCTCGGCGGCGGCGCGTGCCTAGGGTTTACTAAAACGCGGCGGCGGCGGCCCGGCGCGGTACGTAGACGGCGGCGGTACAGATTAGGGGAAAGAGAAAGAAACCTGGAGACGGCGGTGCGGGGGCGGGAATGGCGGCGTGGGGACGGGCGCGGGGACGATCGCCGGCGAAAACCCTCGGGGTCGAAATCCAGCAGCCTGACGGCGTCGTCTTCAAGTGAACTGGCGCCAGGGACTTGTAAAATTTTCGGCTCCCGCGCGCCACCCTTTATATAGGCGCCATTTCTACTGGCGGTTGACAACGAGAACCGCCAGTAGAAATGGCTTCCACAGACTGTAGAAGCCATTTCTACTGGCGGTTCTCTATGACAACCGCCAGTAGAAATGGTTTCTACTGGCGGTTGTCATAGAGAACCGCCAGTAGAAATGGCTTCTACAGTCTGTGGAAGCCATTTCTACTGGCGGTTCTCTATGACAACCGCCAGTAGAAATTGTTTTTTATTATTATTTAACATAGTTTTTTATATATTATATTAAGTATACTTTTATATAAGTATTGGGTTGTCATAGTTTTTTATTATTGTTTTACTTCACTTTTTATATATTATATTAAGTATACTTTTATATATTGTTTAGTATACTTTTACCTCTCTCCATCCCCTCTCTCTCCCCTCTCCCTCTCTCTCTCCTCTCCCTCTCCTCTCTCTCCCCTCTCCCTCTCCATCCTCTCTCTCCATCCCCTCTCTCTCCCCTCTCCCTCTCCATCCTCTCCTCTCTTTCCATCCTCTCTCTCTCCTCCCTCTCCATCCTCTCTCTCCATCCCCTCTCTCTCTCCTCTCTCTCCATCCTCTCTCTCTCCCTCTCCTCTCTCTCCTCTCCCTCTCCTCTCTCTCCTCTCCCTCTCCTCTCTCTCCTCTCTCTCTCCCTCTCCTCTCTCTCTATAAAGTCAATAGAAAGTCATGTAAAATTGTAAATGGTAGCCACAAAAATTGAATGAAGACAATTACATGCTTCGGTTTGTCGCTAACAATAATCAATTACATGACAAGTTCCTAACAATAATCAATTACATGACAAGTATATAATCTAGGAAGCTATTGTTCTGCCTTGTCCATCGTGGCGTACCCAGGGCAACGAATTGTGTGGGATGCTTCGCTCAACGTTCCTTATCTTGGTTGGATGGTCTATGAAAAGAGACATGTCGTTGAACTGGTTAAAATTCTCTAAATCAGATACACCATCAACTCCTATAGCTTGTTGTTTTCCAGGAAAAACTACATGCTTCAGTTTGTCGGTGCTTTTCTTCTCATTGTTAGAAATGATCTGTTCAGCATAGAAGACCTGTGCAGCACGATTAGCAAGGATCCATGGGTCATCTTTGTAACCTACCTTACTTAGATCAAGAACTCTGACCCCATAGTTGTCTACCGTGACATGTTTGTCTTCAACCCATTGACATCGGAAAACCGAGATCTGAAATGTACCATAGTCTAGTTCCCATATGTCCTCAATAAAGCCAAAATATGTAATAATCTCACCAGTTTCATCATCTATGGCCTCGCATCGAACACCACTATTTTGTGACATGCTCTTTTTGTCCTTGGACTTGGTACAAAATGTGAATCCACTAATGTCATAGGTTTGCCATGTTGTGACCTGGCGTGATGGTCCAGATGCCAAGCCCTTGATGGTTTGTTCTTCTATTGTTTCTCCACGTGGAATGTCCTTCACCATTAGCCATGTGTTGAACCGCTGCTTATGTTGCTTCATTACCCAATCATCTGTATGCCCAGGATTTTGCTCGCGAAGCTCATTGATGTGTTGTTGGATAAATGGCTCCATTATCGTTAGCTGATGTAGGATGCTCTGATGTGCCTCAAGTACTATATCGTAATCCGGTGGGATGAAAGATTTCCGTCCCATCCTCCCGCTTCCATACAGTCTACCCTCGTGTCGTGACGGAGGCAGACCTATTGCAACCTGGTCTTTTAGGATACTATTGCAGAATGGACCTCCGGACTCAATGGCCTCTTCGGTACAGTACCCCTCTATCATGGATGCCTCAGGACGAGCACGGGTTGATACATAGCCATTCAGTATTGACATGAAACGCTCATACGTCCACATTTCATGCAAGTACATAGGACCCAATGCCTCTATTTGTGGCACCAAGTGCACCACAAGGTGCACCATAATATCAAAGAACGATGGAGGGAAACACATCTCAAACTGTGATATTGTCTCCACTGCGAATTCCTGAAGAGATGCCAACTCATCACGGCCAATTACCTTTTGTGAAATCCTGTTGAAAAAGTAGCACAACCGTGTGATTGCCATCTTTAAAAACAAAGGATTTATAGCCCTGATGGCAATAGGTAGGAATGTAGTCAGCATGACATGGCAATCATGTGAGTTGTAGTTGGTGATTGCCAGGTCTTTCATTGACACAATACTCCGTATGCTAGAGCAGAATCCGGATGGGACTTTCAAATTCTTAAGCCAAACACACATCGCATGTTTCTCATCTACATTGAGATTGTAGCTTGCTGCTGGGAGATGGTACTTCCCATTTTCTTGAAGAACGGGATGTAGTTCCTTTTTTATGCCTAAATCTACCAAGTCCATGCGTGAATTGAGCCCTTCTTTTGTTTTGCCCTTTATGTCTAGCAAGGTGCCCATTATGCTTTCAAACACGTTCTTCTGAACGTGCATACCATCGATCGCATGCCGCACATCTAACTCTTTCCAGTAAGGCAAGTACTCGAAGAAAATAGACTTCTTCTTGAATATAGCCCCCGAAGTTGGTTTGACATCCTTCCTTGTTTTTCCGTCTTTTGTCTTCTTCCCGAAAACAAACTTGATATTCCTGACTATTTCAAAAACTCTATGACCTCTATTGTTACCCGATGGAGCAGTAGAATGTAGTTCACCATTATTGTCGAAGTACTTATCCATCTTTCGCATGCGGTACCTGTGTCCTTCCAATAAAAAGCGTCTGTGCCTCATGTAAACTATCTTCCTAGATGCAGCAAGGGATACGTAAGCAGTTCCATCAATGCATACTGTGCAACCAACCTTTCCCTTAAACTGGCCTGATAATGTGAAGAGAGCAGGGTAATCGTTGATCGTAACAAAAAGAATTGCTCTCAGTGTGAATGAACCTTTACGATACTCATCCAACATTTGAACACCTGTTTCCCACAATATTTTCATATCCTCCATTAAGGGCTCCAAAAATACATCCATGTCAACTCCAGGTTGTGTAGGTCCAGAAATAAGGATGGTTAGCAAAATGTACTTCCGTTTCTGCATCAACCATGGAGGAAGGTTGTATATGGTGAGGATCACCGGCCATGTGCTATGCTTGCTGCTCCTCTCAGCAAATGGGTTCATTCCATCAGTACTCAGTGCTAACCTAACATTTCTCGGTTCATCGGCAAAGTCTTGGTGGTTGTCATTGAAATCTTGCCACTGCTTCCCATCGGCTGGATGTCGAAGCTTCCCATCGTTTTTGTGCTCATCAGAAGCATGCCAGCTCATAAGTCTGGCATCCTCAGGATTAGCGAACAAACACCTCAATCGATCGACGACGGGGAGGTACCACATCACCAAAGCAGGAATCTTTTTGAGCGCATAATAGTCTACTTCTTTTTCTTTGCTCGTGGATTTTGAAGTCTTTTTTTGGGCTTTCTTTCGCTTCTTCCCTTTATACACGGATGCAACACACTCTTCGTCCTCTCGATAGTCTTTATTCGTCTTGTACCTACTTGCACCGCACTTTGGGCAGCTCTCCAAGTCTTTATAATCATCACCTCGATAAAGGATACAGTGATTTCTACACGCGTGGATCTTCTCCACACCCATAGTGAGCGGACTGATTAGTTTCTTTGCATAGTACGTGTTAGCAGGCACATTGTTCTCCTTTGGAAGCATGTCTGCGATAATACTCAAGAACGCATCGAAGCCAGCATCAGACACACCATATTTAGCTTTTAACATCAACAGCTTTAGCACAGACCGGAGCGTCGTGAACTCTTTGGTACAACCCTTAGACTCGTCGTACAAAGGCTCTTCTGCTGCCTTCTTCAGGGACTCCATACCTTTCATTAAGAACATCGATTGATCTGTATGACGACGCAACATTGCCTCTAGCAACTCTGCATCTTCCTCATCCGTAACACTTGGCAGAACATGAGGTCTATCATGTTCATTTCCTCGAGCGTAACCATGATCAGTAACATTTTGCACTACATGTTCGCTCTGTGGAAGAGGTTGGTGTGTCTCGTGAACGAACTGAAATCTGTCGTCGATGTTCTCAGGGTTTCCAGTCGTATAAGGCGAAGAGCTACCCTCTCCATGCTTTGTCCAAATTGTGTAATCCTTCATAAATCCTCGGCATACCAGATGAGATATGATTTGTTCTGTGTCATTAAATACAGCAGCATTTTTGCAGTCCATGCATGGACAATATATGTGTTTTGTCTTTGTTCTCCAAGCATGGTTCGTAGCGACATCAATAAACCTATGGACCTCGGATATGTATGATGGATCTAGCCTTGATAAGTTATACATCCAGGATGTCCTCTCCATCACCACCTGTCGGGAAGGATGAAGGGGTGAAACCCTATATCCAAAATGTGGCTAAATTTAAGGAAAATGAACAAAAATTGGCAAGAGGAACATAAAACTAAACTTTCCTAGCCATACTCTTCTCTTTAACACATGGTGAAGGCCTAGTTCCAAAATTGAGCAAAGATGAACAATAATTGGCAATTAAAACATAATTAAACCAACTTTCATAGCAACTAATAAAAACAATCTTAATTACCAAACCTATCTTCTTCTCTCTCCACACAACACATGAACCATTCATTAAACAACTTAATATCTCATGGATAAACTGATTTGAGAACTAAACATGAAAAAGGAGAGAGGATACACAAAATCTAACCATATTAAACAACTTTATTTGAGCGAATAGAGCAAAAATGTGGCTAAAATGTGGCTAAAATTGAGAGAGGATACTCTCTCTCCAATGGTGAAACCCTAGATCCAAAATGTGGCTAAAATTGAGCAAAAATGAATAAAAATTGACATTAGCAACATAAACCAACCTTTCTTAGCAATCTTCTTCCAAAAAATGAAGATCAAAACCTCTCCCCATGTATTTTGTGAATTCTGGACCTCCAAAATCGCCTCCAATGGAAGTTGGCTGCGAGCATACAGTTCACTGTCGGGGGAAGAGGGGTATTTATAACAGACACTTCACTGGCGGTTGTCTTTAAAAACCGCCAGTGAAAATTGATTTCCACTGGCTGTTATCTTTAAAAACCGCCAGTGGAAATAGGATGTTTCCACTGGCGGTTAAGTTAAGATAACCGCCAGTGGAAATCAATTTTCACTGGCGGTTTGTGTAACACAACCGCCAGTGGAAACATCCTATTTCCACTGGCGGTTGTGTTAAGATAACCGCCAGTGGAAATAGGTTTCCACTGGCGGTTTTTAAAGCCGGGCCCACCTGTTTCTTTCACTGACGTTTGATAACGGAAACCGCCAGTGAAAAGTTGAACGTGCCGCAGGCTTTGAGCTTATTTGTACTAGTGTCTACTAAGAGATATCCTACCTCTAAAACAGTTTTTGCATTCGTCATCATTTTCTTTTTTAATAAGGAACAATCATTGAAAGTCTAGTTTTTTTGTTGTTTTCAATTTCTTGTAATAGCTTCGTAATTGTCATGATATAATAAACCTTCTTAACAGACTCACGAAGTTCCAAAAGTCGGCGAACCACGAAAGTTGTTCTCAAGAGAACGTGGGGTTCACAATCATATTACAAGTTTTGTCGAAGCAACAAAAAGTCGTTCTAAGGAACGCAGCCTAAGTCTTGACGAAGCAACAAAAAGTCGTTCTAAGGAATGCAGCGTAAGTTTGCCGAAGCAACAAAAAGTCGTTCCTAAGGGAGCACAACGTAAGTTTTCTGCTCAAAAGTCGTTCCAAAGGGAATGCAGAGCTTACAGCGAAAAATAAACGTTGATTCCGCTGAAATATAAGGCAAAGCGCAAAAAGTCAACGAGAATACCACCGAAATAGAAGGCGAAGAAGTTCAAAAGACGTTCCTAAGGGAATGCAGAACTTACAGCGAAAAGTCAACACTGATACACCGAAAAATAAGCGGTGAAGCCGAAAAATAAACGGCAAAGAGATTGTATGTTCTATTGTGGGAATGTGTGTGTATCTTTGGCACAAATATCATTTTGTATAGCATAACATCATCACATCATTCGCATAACATGGCATCATACATCATATTGCATCAATGGCACAAGAAGGGGATACAATGATGATCTTCAGAAATTGTTTCGAAGAAGTTGTGCCAAGGCACAAAATAAGTTTTGATGAAGTACAGCTTCATCAACTCTAATATCAAAGGAGATCTATTGTTTACGAAGCATAATGTTTTTATGGAATATGGGTATTCTTCACGAAGCATGAAAAGAAGAGAAGGTGTTTTTTCGCCGAAGGCTCAAAAACGGTATGTACATAAAGTTTCATGCATCGTAAAGAATTGAATTACAAACAACTTATATATTACATTCAAAACTATAACATTTTACACACTTTGTTCAGCAAATATTACATTCCAAATGTTTTTACAATAACAGCTATTCTTCTTTTAAACTGTTTCCGCAGCTTCGTTTAGCAGTCGAGAAACAACTTCGTCCATAATAGCTTCGGCCACTTTAGTAATTTCATCTTCTTTCTCTGCTTCTGGGTCGGCCATTGACTCGAAGGGATCTGGAGGAGGAGATAGTTCAGCTATGATACAAAACATAAATAAGTTTGAAGTAACAAAAATAAAACATAAAACTAAAAACAATTAAGCAATACCTATCCGTCTTTCGAGTTCCGCAGCTTTCTCAGCTGCCTTCGTTGCTTCTCTTGTATCGTGAGTATCTTTTTCGCTCTTTTTTATTATCTCGTGGGCTATCCCTCGGCCGCTATTTTCCCAAATGTCAGTAAAGAACTTTCCGCCAACTAAGCTTGCTTTGACCGAGGGATCCTTCGTGTCATCAATAGAGAAAGCAGCTTCGGCTTGGGCCAGAATCTTCACATGTTCGCATCCTGCCTTCTCCAAAATAGCCGCAATTCCCCTGGCACCTGAGAAGGCGGAGATATCTCCACGGCCACTCAAAACTTCCTCAAAAGCTTCGGCTTCGCCGTTGATCTATTTGATTGGACCTTCGGGATCGCCCGGTACGAAGTTGTCTTCATTTGAATATGCACCAATATTGGCGAAGCTAGTTTTTATCTTTTGAACACATGCTACAGATTTTTCATAGCATCTTTCTTTTGAAGAACGAAGCTCTACAACAGTTTTTTCCCAGTAATTTTTCCAGTAGTCACTGGCGTCTCGGTCAGCTTCGGCAATAGCACATTTTAATTTCGCCTCAGCCAGCTGTTTCCGAAGATCCTCAATTTCGCATCTTTGGGCTTCAGCCTGGGCTTTGGAAGTAGCCTCGTCTTCTTGTATTTTGTTCAACAATGAGTTTAAAATCTTATCTTTTTCAAGACCTTCGTTCCTTAGTTCAATTACTTCGGAACGAAGGTTGTTCAAAGCTATAGTGCATCCTTTGTCTTCGGCACTTTTTTGCGCCCTGAGGGCGTTGCTAAGAATGAGGCCCTGCGAAAGAAGTGTGGTATTAGGTATAAGCAAATCAAACAAATCTTGGTTTTTTAATAAAAAAAATCATTCTCATACCTTTAAGCTATTATATGCTAAGTTGTCCGCCAGTTCATCTTTCGATAGCACCGAAAGCCCATCTTCTAGCGTCGGGAATCCGAAGCTTTTGCCCATCTCTCGGCAGACAGAAATTTCCTTGCTGCCTGGGAGACAATACAAGAAATCTTCTTCTCCGCTCCCATTGAATATTAATGCCCCCTTTGGATATTTTAATTTCTGGGCATAATATTGAGCTTCTCGCTTTTCCTCCTCAGATAACCTTTTTCCCGAAGCATGTCGTACAATATAATAAGGTACTTTGGAAGATGCTTCGGGAGTTGAAGAGATAGTTCTTTCAGGCAGAATTTGTTTTGCAGCCTCTTTTTTCGTTTCTTCTTCTCCGGTTTCCAAGGATTTCTCCTTGGCAGGCTTTGAAGGCCCAGATTCAGTCTCGGCCTGGCTCTTTGCAGCTTCGGCTTCAGTTAGTTTTGTCTCAGCCTGCATTTTCGGAGCTTCGGCAGTTTTTCCTGGAGTAGAGCTTGAACTCTTTATTGTCTCCAGTACATCTAATACATTGACCATCCTTTTCCTTTTTGGGGTCACTATAAGATCTTTTTGTGCCTTCGGCACTGTTACTTCTGTCGAAGGGCTCAGAACTGATATTTTGTCTTCGACTCCAGGATCTTCAATTTTGTTAACCTTCGGCTTTACAGCCGGTTCTTCAATCTTCTGTGTAAACGCAGGTTCTTTTGCTTCAGTAGCCGAAGAGGTCTCACCGCCAAATTCAGGCACTTCGGCCGGTTCAATATATCGCGGCCGGTGAGTAAGGACCTTCACCTTTTTCCTCTTCGGCGCGGGCTTGCTTGGAGCAGCTGGAGCAGCATCCTTCCCGGAAGTGGCACTCTTTCTCTTCTGCCCCCGGGACAGGTAGTGGTAATCAGGGTACATAAACCCAATAGCATCGAAAACTCTATTCAGCCTCTTCTTCTTCCGGCCTTCGAAGGCCGTAGATAACGCGTTATCTTCTGCCTTTGAATATGGCCCAAGCAGTTCATCGCTTGTAGCTTCAATACATTTCAGCCAATCATCATCTGGCTCAACAAACTTACCTTCATATCTGAAGGTGTATTTCAACCTGACCAACCCACCTTCGTCAGACTTGCTGATAGTCTCCTTTGGCATTTCCCATTTCTCTACAAGTGGCCACACTCTGAAGGCTATGTGCTCCAGCACTAAATCCCTTGTCCCGATGAAAGAGCAAACTACACCAAAGGCCTTTCGGCATTCTTCGGCTGCTTCATCAATTTCCACCTTCGGTTTCCGGAGGCCGAAACGCTGCCAGATAGGGCGCATGATGATCTCCTTAATATCCTCTCGTGCTTTTAAATCATTTTTCACATAGAACCATTCCTTCATCCAATCTCCGGGCCATCTCTTCCGAAAAGTCGGCACGGGGCAGCTTGACCTAGAGCGAGCAACAAAGCTATAGCAGCCAAAATTGTTATGGTATTGCTCTTTGCCCCAGGGTTTCGTCTCATATAACAGTTCGTGCATACTGCAGAAACTTTTTGCATTTGGCTCCAAGCCCTGGCTCCTTGCGGCCCAAACGAAGATTCCCATTCTTATGATTGCTTCGGGAGTAATTTGATGAAGGTAAACCTGATATATTTTTAAAAACTTCAACCACAAAATTGCTTAGGGGGAACTGAAGCCCAGCCTTGAAGAAGCTTCAGAAGATCACGACTTCATTCTCTTCGGGAGCAGGAGAAGTCTTGTCTCCATTGTCAGCCCTCACGATAGACACATCTCGAAAATATCTTCCCCTCATATTGTCGAGATGACTCTGTTTAATAGTTGATTTTCCGAAAACTGTATGACTTGGTCGCCAAGGTCGATCTTCGGAGTCTTTGCCATCGCTTTCCACATCATAAATGTCACTATCACCGGTGTCTTCAGATAAACCTTCTAAAATCTCTCTAGTAATCTTCTCTGTATTTGTTTTCGCTATTGATCCAAGAAAGCCAAGAGTCTTCTCCTCAGAAAGGCTCAGCTTCGTTTCAACAACAACTTTCTTGTCTTGAGACATCTCTTCGAAAATGTTGAAAATGTGCTCTTAAGGCTAGAGCTAAAAAATCTAAAAAGCCAAGCAAAGTGTTTGTAGGCAAGAGCTAAAAATTGAGCAGGCAGAGCAGATGGCAAAAAGCGTGCCAAATGAGCTCGCGGTGTGCTCTTATTTATACGCCTAGTGCGTTGCAAGTGGGAGGGCCCCGCTTGTCATTGACTGTTGCTATTCTAGCAAAGGGAAGGTGTTTTTTCGGACCTTCGGCTTAAGGCCTTCGTCCATATCGCAATCTTAATTTATCATTCTAACAAATTAATATTGCGAGGGGCTACTGTTGGGGGCCTTCGGCTTCCGAAGGTCCTCAAAAACATGATTTAACAATGTTTCTGGAGTATGATACATGAACAGGTACCTTCGGACTTAGGTCAAAACCACAGTGTGAAGAAGCACAAAGAATACGAAGGATGGCGCAGAGCCGAAGCTATGCGTAGGGGAGCTTCAGCGTGATAGCAAAAAAGGAAACCGACTTAAAGAGGAAAAGGCTATTTAGACCCCGATGGATTACTATAGAGTTATTAGCAAATGTAAAGAGCATGGGTGTAATTTTACATGGGCTGCGTCCCGTGCCTATAAATAGATGAACAGTGCTCCCGTACTGTTCACGCTAACTTGGCATTTGCTTTTGCGTCACGCTTGTACTTTTGCCTTCTTTCAAGTCGAAGGTACATTTGTAATTTTTTATCATTTCTATTTTTCCATAATAATAAAATAGAAATGAGTTAATAATAAAATATTTAAGTGTTTATGTTATTTCTCATACTTTATATGAATCCTTCTTCATTATTTGTTGTGCTGATGAAAGTATGTCCTTCATAACCTTCGTCCGAAACTCATTATATCCCAAGGGAAATAATGCTTCGAAGGACGAAGGACTTTAACGTTTAACAATTTTTGTGTTGCCTTGTTCTTAATTCATAGCATTTAAGGACAAGTCCCCAACAGCCTTCGGAATAACTTGAGAATCAGTCTTTAAGATGGCTCTTCTTATTCCCATTGCCCTTAGTTTCTGAAGCCCCAATAGAAGTGCTTCGTACTCAGTAATATTATTTGTGCAACTGAAATCCAGTTTGACTGCAAAACATGTTTTGACTTTTGAAGGTGCCACTAGGACCACAGCTGCTCCTGCACCGAAGGCTCCCTAAGAACCATCGCAGAACACCGTCCAAGCTTCGGTATCCTTGCTTGTCCCTTCTTCGTGAGCCCCTGGCGTCCAGTCAGCGATGAAGTCTGCTAGCGCCTGGATTGAATTGAAGATCTGTGCACATAGTCAATGGTGAATTCATTGAGCTCCGCGGCCCACTTTCCAACCCTTCCAGTAGCTTCTCTGTTCCTCATAATATCCTTCAGAGGCTGTGACGATGGAACAATTATATGGTAAGCTTGAAAATAATGTCGAAGCTTCCTGGAGGCCATTAATACAGCATACAACACTTTCTCCAATTCGGTGTAATTTTTCTTTGATAAGCTTAATACTTCGGAGACAAAATATACTGGGACTTGGTTTTTAGTTTGTCCTTCAAGCTTCTCCTGTACAAGCGCCACACTTACTACAAAGTGCGAAGTTGCCACATATAATAGCAGAGGAGCCCCTGGCGTGGGTGGAGTTAGCGTTGTTAGATCTATCAGTTATTGCTTCAGCTCTTCGAAGGCTTTCTGCTGAGCTGATCCCCATTGAAAGACTTCGACCGACTTCAGCACTTCAAAGAATGGTAAATTTCTCTCTGCTGATCTAGATATGAATTGATTCAAAGATGCCAGTCTTCCTGTCAACCGTTGAGCTCCCTTCTTTGTGCTTGGCGGCTCCATTCGAAGAATAGCTTCGATTTTGTTTAGATTAGCTTCGATCCCTTTCATTGAAACTAGACAACCAAGGAATTTTCCCTTCTTTACTCCGAAGACACATTTTTCTGGATTTAATTTCAGGCCAGCTTGCCTAAAATTAGCAAATGTTTCCTGCAGATCATTAATGTGATTTTCCTGCTTCGTGCTCTTTACTATGATATCATCAACATATGTTAGCACATTTCTGCCTATCTGAGAGTGAAGGACTTTGGTTGTCATTCTACTGAAGCTTCCTCCAGCATTCTTGAGCCCCTCAGGCATCTGAAGATAACAATATGTACCACTGGGGGTTATGAAGCTGGTTTTTGGCTCATCTTCCTTCTTCATCCAGATTTGGTGGTAGCCTGAATAACAATCTAGTAGACTCATGAGCTCTGACAAAGCTGCTGCATCTACTAGAGAATCTATTATTGGTAATGGGAACTTATCCTTTGGACAAGCCTTGTTGAGATCAGTAAAATCAATGCACATTCTCCATTTACCATTGGCCTTCTTCACCATAACAGTGTTGGCTAGCCATTCTGGGTATTTTACTTCACTGATGACTCCAGCACTAAGAAGTCTTTTCACTTCATTCCGAGCACCTTCGGCTTTGTCATTAGACATTTTCCGAAGCCTCTGCTTTCTGGGTCTGAAGGATGGATCGACATTGAGCGAATGTTCAATGACGTCCCTGTTGACACCACAGAGATCATTGGCTGACCAGGCGAAGACATCTTTGTTGTTGAACAAAAACCTTATTAGAGTTTTCTCCTGTTCCTCAGATAATTGAGATCCCAGCAACACCTTCTGCTCTGCTATATCTTCACATAGAAGCATGGGCTTCGGCTGATCGGCCGAAGCAGCCTTCTCCCTTCTGTACTTATGCTACTCACAAGCTTCGGCTCCATCTATATTATGGATTGCTTTTGAATCTGTCCAGTTTCCTTCAGCCTTTCTGGCAGCTTCCTGACTTCCATGAATAGCAATAGGCCCTTGATCCGAAGGTATCTTCATGCATAGATATGCTGGATGAAGAATTGCTTCAAAAGCATTGAGTGTCCCACGACCAATGATTGCATTGTAGGGGTACTCCATGTCGACAATATCAAACACAACTTGCTCAGTCCTTGTATTGTTGACAAATTCGAAGGTCACTGGCATCGTGATCTTGCCGAGTGCTACGATCTGCCTTCCTCCGAAGCCACAAAGAGGGTGTGTAGCATCATGAATCTTATCCTCTGGCTCTTGCATCTGTCTGAAGGCCTTGGCAAATATAATATCCGCTGCAATGCCTGTATCAACCAGAACATTATGGACCAGAAATCCCTTGATGACACAAGAAATGACCACATCATCATTGTGAGGGTAATCCTTGAGCTGAAGGTCCTCCTTGGAGAAGGTAATTGGGATGTGAGACAATTTCGACTTGATGAAGGGTCCCTACACCCTGACATGTTGTACCCTTCTCTGAGCCTCCTTCTTCTGCTTCTTGTTGGTCGGCTCTGAGCATGAACCACCTGTTATCGGGAGCACCAGCTTCGTAGCCGAACCAGCTTCAGCTTGGTTGTTGAACGAAGCCATCAGCTCAAAAAGTGGAAATGAGTTCACCGGAGGTGGGCGCCAATGTTGGGGACTTGTTCTCAAGTGCTTCGAATTAAGAACAAGGCAACATAAAATGTTAAATGTTAATGCCCTTCGTCCATTGAAGCATTATCTCCTCAAGAGTATAATGAACTTCGGACGAAGGTCATGAGCAAAAATCACAAAGGTCATACCTTCGTGATTAGAGTTGTGAAATAGTGAAAGATGAAATATAAAATATGAAACATGGAGGAATAATATATCAAAACACATAAACTCATCCATATATTTCATTATACAGACTTAAATATTAAAACATAACATTTAATCACATTTATACCTTTGTCTTGACAGAAGGCAATAATCCAAGTGTCGCATGTAAGTGATTACAAGATTGCGTGAACAGTATGGGGGTACTGTTCATCTATTTATAGGCACAGGGCGCCGCCTGTGTGAAATTACATTTATACCCTTTACAATCGATTACAATCATGACACAAACTATCATGGGTCTATTGGTCATTTCATCTTTAAGTCGGTTCACTCCTTCGTCTTGAGACATGTCATTTTGCCGAAGCTTTATGGGTGATAGCTTCGGCACTGCTTTCGAGATGATCTATCGAAGGTGTTTCTTTCTTCAGGATCTTCGGCTACGAAGCATACCACCAACACTTATTAATACAGAGAAAAATAGAAATACTTCTATACTGGACTGGAGAAAATTTGTAGAAATACTTACCAAGCATATACACTGTTTAAAAATAATGAACACCACAGTATACAAGAATAAACATGAGATATCCATTAAAGGCTATTTCTGCCCAAACTTTAGAAAAATGGAAAAGAGGATAGAAAATACAAACCAGAGAGTGACCATGTTTTTCCTAGCATGCTTAAGTGATATAGATCATAGGAAAAATATATGGAACCCTGGTCTAGTGTAATCTAAGATTATAATTTTATTTAGGCATTAAGAAATCAACCAAAGACATAGTTAAAAATAATTGGGCACATGCAATAATGACAAGAAAAATTCAGTATATCTCTAACCACTAGTATACCACTGCAAAAATGATAAACACCCCAAACTATCACAGTAAGCAAGATAAACAAATAGAACTTGGATTTAGCCAATACTTCAAATAAATCCAAATAAAGGCTAAAAATGTGAAATAGTGAGCAAACCAATTTTTACCCAACTACTTATGATGTAAACTACCGGATAAAAATATGAAACTAAGATAAAAATATGATATAATACACCTCACCCCCTACCCCATGAAAAAGACCATGTATTCCAAGAAATTTACCACCTCTTTCCCTATAAGCAAAATTAACCATCTTCAAGAATGATTGCTATTGCACAAAGTAGAAGATAGAAAAACTAGGAAATCTGTTGTTTTACATTTTTCAAATATAGTAGTAGTAGAAAGCACCACTAAGCCCTAAATATTTAGAAAATCACCATAAAATGACCAATAGGTATCATTGGCTAAAATTTGGTACAAAGTCATGTTATTACACCTAGAGGCCAGAAAAATAAACCTTAGGGAAAAATACATTGTTAGAAGAGAGTTGTAGTTCAAAGTACCCCCTCTGCCCTAAATTTTAATATTTTTGTACAGAGAAAACCATTATCAGTTTATGCCTCAATTTTTGAGACTGAGTTATGCAAACCAGTGAGAGGCCACTGAAAATTTTACAGAATTTTTATAAATTTCTAAATCAATGTTGTAGTTCAAACCTACCCTAAAAGCATAAATAGAGAAAGGAGAGAGAGAATTAGCAAGGTGATAAATCTTAACCATAAGGATTTCAGCAAGAATCTTGATAAACTCTTCACTAAGACACTAAAAGTCACTGGAGTACCAAAATCATCTGACCACTTAAAC
Organism: Zea mays; assembly: GCF_902167145.1. Classification (NCBI taxonomy): domain Eukaryota; kingdom Viridiplantae; phylum Streptophyta; class Magnoliopsida; order Poales; family Poaceae; genus Zea; species Zea mays. Next base: position 81,794,828 of record NC_050103.1, on the reverse strand, counting down.
TTGACCACAACTGATTCTAGATGACCAAGTATGCCACTGGAACTTCCAATAGAAGGGTTGACTTTATACCACTAACTTAATTCATCTCACCTTACATTATCATTGCTAACTTACATGCCATAGCATACATATCTCTTATTCATTGCATTCATTTAGATTGCAACCTTGCTGACGGAGAGTACGTGCTCATCTCCGAGGAAGGACTTGCCCAAGAGGAAGTCCAAGCGCCAGCTCTAGAGCCTGCCACTGAGGATCTTCCCGTAGCCCCATCTTTTGAAGGCAAGCCCCATTTTTATGCATAACCATTTTATATGCTACTTTACTACACTTAATGTTTGTGGGTTTGTAATGTGCACTTAAGTGTAGGAGTTGGTTGAAACCCTTAGTTGCATGAACTCAGGATTCCTTTTTGAGATGGATACTAGTATGCTAGGTCGAGTAGTTGCTTTGATAATTAAGGATCTCGGTAGAAGTCGAGTGATTTTTCTAGCACTCGCGCGAGGTCAGGCATTGATTGTATACATCTTGATAACGGGATCTATGATGGTCTATGGACTTGGATGCAGGGTGGATGCCTTGTCTATGAGACGGAAATGGAATTAAGGATTAATGTATGGATACCTGAGTCAAGCGTTTGAATGTACTAGACACATGTCGGGAAATATGGTAACAGATAAGCCTAGTACCTGAGTGAACCTGCCCGCAGACTTTACTCCTCACTGGACATGAGATGGGTTCTCCCATGCTAGCTATGGTGGGTACAAGTGCAGCCGTTGCACGGCGGCAGCCGGGGACAATTGGAGCATTGTACGCCAAGACCGTGAGCCCTGTTTTGTTGCCAGGGAATCGATGGGGACGGTTGACGTGTGTAGGGACAAAGTGCCCTGACATGTCGTGTGTTTAGGTTTACCTTGCAAGGATAAAAACTCGGTTCGAATCGTCTCCTTCTCACAGCTAATGAGACGGCTTGACCCCTTGTACTGCATTGAGTAAAAAGTGAAATGAGGTTTTACTTGAGATAACATGTTGATTGTACTAAATGATTGTTACCATGTATGCTTAGAAAGAAGCAAACCTAGCCTAAGTAAATATGCTAGAATTGGAAAGTCTAAAATTGTTTTTAGACTCAGCTAGTGCTTTTGGCAAACAAAACCCCTCAGCCAAACAACTACATGGTCTAGAGGTAGAGGAGTAGACTCTTCACACCGGGAAAGTATAGGTGAGTATTAGTATACCCAACCTTGCTTGTGGCATATTTTTTCAGGTACGCTACAGGATATGGTTGATGGTGTGACTTTGCCTTCCATCCTGCCACCGGGTTGGACGGTCGAGTGGGATGCTGCCTCGACAGGAGAGGACCAGCAGGAGTAGTGTGCTAGGCCTTGCCCTATTCCCTAGTATTCGACATCATCGATTATCCGTTGCATCTTAATTATGAACTTGTTCTCTTTTATTAAAACTCTGATTCATGTAATAACTCTAGTACCTTAATTTGTGGTTTTAGGTTTATTGTATTCTCTCTGTGCCTCACCTTCGCGTGAGCTAGTGGTATTCGATCCAAGGTAAGTGGCTTTATCAGACTAGATCTGAGGGACTGATGGGTTATTCCGATTTAAGTGTGTTGCTGCCTCTAAGGTGTGACTTGGGCACTTAAGCTAGAATAATTCGGGTGGTTCTGCCACAGCTGGTATCGGAGAGAGTGCCACTACAGAGAATCAATAAGTCTTGAATGCCAACTTTTCAAAAATAAACTTGGCTTAGAAACCAGTGTTGGAATCGTCAGGACTAGAACGCTAGACTTAGGACGAAAGGCCTTAGGAATAGTGGGGAAAATAGGTTGCTATATAAGTAGACCATGTAGGCCAGTCTTAGAATTGTAGGGATGCCTTAGAAGCACCCCTCTGATCGGTGAGAAGACGTTCTTTCCAGCATGCATGCAATATAAAATATGAAGAAATTAGAAACTAAGGAAAAATGCATCTCACTAGGAATGTACAAATAGGGTTAATAATGAATAACAAAATGAGTAGATGAATCTAATTTAACCCACCTCCTTTTTAACAACCCGGGCACATGTTTTTCCTTTCCACTACCTTAACATTTACGTCTAACCCTCTTTCATAGATGACTTTACCCACCCCCATCAATGGAGGAGACACTCGCTTCAGTTTTGACTACCTTTCCCACGAGGGCTTTCCCTCCATCTTGTGGGAGGTGCTCTGCTCTGCCGGTTACCCTACACCACCTCTGTATACGGTGCAGTTATACGAGGAGCATCGGGTGCCACATTGCAGGGTTTGGCTGACCCTGGAGTCTCTCCCTCTGCAGCCGGGTTAGCTTTCCCTTGACTCCGAGACTGTCGGGTTCAGGGCGGACGAAACCACTGAGGCCGCAGCGCTGAAAGCCCTGACAATCTTCTGTGGGTATCATCCCTTGGAGATGATGATGCACCCATTGGGACTCTTCCCCACTGAAAAGAGGGATGACCCCATGTGGTGCAACAGAGTGAGTCACGTGAAGGACATGTGTGCTATGCATCCCGACCAAGTTGGGAGGATCACTGTCTCGTGTATGAGCGCACTGTATCGCCTACAGGCCCTGCAGGGCGATGCCGTAGCACACCTCACTAATCTTGCTCAGGCTACTAAGATCAATCTCGACAGTCGAGAGGACTTTGTGGTCAACTTGTCTTCGGAATTGGTGGGAAAAGACCTACAGGTGGAACAGCTTAGCCAGCGCATCGCAACCTTAGAGCAGCAGGTGGAAATCCGGGATAACACCATCGATATCCTGAAGATCCAACTCCACGATGTGCAGGAGGAACTTGAGGAAGCCAATGACCACCTGGAGATGCACCACCAGGACATGGAGGCAAATGAGGCAGGAAGCGAGGGAGAAGAGGCTCCCGAGGAATTAGAGCCGGCTCCAGGTCCCAATGCGACTCCCTCTGAAGTGCCCCCTTCACCTGCATCCAGCGTTGCCTCTACCACTCAGGGTTGATGGGTTAGTTTGACATATTAGGAGGACAGGAACCCACGTGAGATTAGTTTAGTATCAGATTTTGGACTAGGCTTATGGGTGCATTCCCCTAAATTGTTGTAACCCAGGAAAAACTTTTATGAGCGATGAAATGGATGCAGTCATATTATCCTCGTTTGATTCAATATTATGTTATGTCATTTTCTTCGTACCGTATGATATAAAGAATATTGTTCGGAATCATGGATCGAGGTAACAATGGCAAAAATTTCTATTTCAGATGACAGCTAGGCAGCGTCGTGGGCAGAACGAGCAAGTTCCCCCGCCACCTCCTCCAGCTCCCACAGTGCAAGAGCTAATGGCTCAGCAGAATGAGATTCTGTGGTAACTATTACAGCGCCAGCCCCACCCTCAGCAGTATGGTGGAGGCTAGCCGCAACGTCCTCCGGTCGTGGCAACCTATCAAGAGTTCCTGAGCACGCAGCTACTCTTGTTCACCAAGGCAGAGGATCCGCTAGACGCCGACGTGTGGCTAAGGGTTGTGGAGTCAAAGTTCCCACTCCTCACAGGAGCTTGCCCTGACGACACGAAGACCCGTTTTTCCGCACAGCAGCTTCGCGGACCTCCTAGGACATGGTGAGACCATTTTTGTGCCATGTTACCTGCTGACCATGAGGTGGCATGGGAGGAGTTCAAGACGGCTTTCAGTGGACACCATATTCCAGCAGGGATTCTAGACCGCAAGCTCAATGAGTTCTTGACATTGACTCAGGGGACCCGCACTATGTTGCAGTATGCCTAGGCCTTCAACGACCTGTGTCAATATGAAGGTTATCATGCAGACTCAGATGAGAAGAAGGGAGACTGTTTCCGCAGAGGTCTTAACACCAAGCTTCATGAGTGCCTCAACACTGTTTGGGCTGACAGTTTCAATGAACTAGTCAACCTTGCCATATCGCAGGAAGACTGTATTGTAGCTCACCGGGCAGAGAAGAAGAGGAAGGCACCAATGTCAGGACCCTCAGCTCCACCCCAGAGGTTCCGGATTGTCTCCAACAATCAGAACAGGGGATTCCAGCAGCAGGCAGGAAGATGGGTCATTAGGCCGCCTCAGCAGCAGCAGCAAGCACCCAACTATTTTCCCAGAACACTCAACCTCAGCAGCAGCAGCAGTTCCTCCAAGGGAATGGAAACAATGCTTCACGTGTGGTAATGCAGGCCATTATGCCAAGAATTGCCCACAAAATCAGCCAAGGTTGATGCCAGCACCCAACCAAGATAGAGGAAGGAAGCAAAAAGTGCAAGTCAGGCAAGGCAAGCTGAACTTCACTACTCTGGAGGAGCTACCTGAAGGAGCGCCCGTCATGACTGGTACTTTTTCCGTTTTTAATCAACCTGCATTGATTCTATTTGACTCTAGTGTATCGCATAGCTTCATTAGTCAGAAGTTCAATGTAAAATGTCAATTGCCTTTCTATCATACCCAAGGGTCCTTCATGATCGCAACGCCGAGAGGCAAGATAGCGACCAACCAATTAAATCGAAATGTGCCTATTCAGTTGGGAAGCAAAAATGTCAAAACCACCCTCCTCATTCTAGGGATGGATAATGTGGATATTATTTTGGGAGCCAACTGGATGACCCAGCACCAAGTAGTGCTAGATGTCGCCAACCGCATCGTTGAAGTCCATTCCCCACCTATGGAAAGTTCACCTTATATTTGCCCAGCCAAGAAACCACTCGGTCATGTGCTTTTTCTATGATAGAGTTGCCCTTGAAGAAAATTCCAGTGGTTTGTGAGTATGCAGATGCTTTTCCTGATGAGTTGCCAGGAATTCCGCCAGATCGGGATATTGAATTTGCTATTGAGTTGCAACCGGGAACGACACCTATTTCCAAGAGGCCCTACCGGATGTCACCCACTGAGTTGGCAGAATTGAAGAAACAGCTTCAAGAATTGTTGGACAAAGGTTTCATTCGCCCAAGTACCTTACCTTGGGGATGTCCGGCCTTGTTCGTAAAGAAGAAGGATGAAAGCTTGAGATTATGCATAGATTACCGCCCACTCAATGCGGTGACTATCAAAAACAAGTATCCTTTGCCTCGTATTGATGTTCTTTTCGACCAGTTGATCGAAGCTAAAGTGTTTTCCAAAATAGACCTTTGCTTCGGCTATCATCAGATCAAGATACGAGCAAGTGCTATTCCAAAGACTTCCTTCTCAACCAGATATGGGTTGTATATCTAGTGATGTCTTTCGGGCTAACAAATGCGCCAGCATACTTCATGTACCTGATGAATTCAGTCTTCATGCCTGAATTGGACAAATTTGTGGTGGTCTTCATTGATGATATTCTGGTGTACTCGAAGAATGAAGCAGAGCATGCTAAACACTTGCGCACAGTACTCCAACGTCTGAGGGAGCACCACCTTTATGCCAAATTGTCCAAGTGTGATTTTTGGCTAAAGGAAATCAAATTCTTGGGTCACACTATCTCTGAGGGAGGAATAGCTGTTGATTTCGATAAAGTGCAAGAGGTGATAAATTGGAAGCCGCCAACAACTGTCCGTCAGATTTGGTGTTTTCTGGGATTGGCCGGGTATTACCGACGATTCATTCCAGATTTCTCTTGGATTACGAAACCCATGACAGAATTATTGAAGAAGGGAGCAAAATTTGAATGGGGTCAAAAGTATGAAGATGCCTTCCACACCTTGAGGCAACATCTGACCACAACACCTGTGTTAGCGTAGCCTGAAAACAACAAGCCGTTTGATGTGTATTGTGATGCCTCTGGCACTGGACTGGATTGTGTTTTATGCAAGACAACTGAGTCATTGCCTACGCATCAAGAGCACTCAGGCCTCATGAGCAAAATTATCCCACTCATGACTTAGAGTTGCCAGTTGTGGTTCATGCATTGAAAATGTGGAGACACTACTTGATGGGAACAAACTACAACATCTATATAGATCACAAGAGCCTCAAGTACATCTTTACTCAGGCTGATCTCAACATGAGACAGAGAAGATGGCTAGAGTTGATCAAGGACTACGACTTGGAAGTACACTACCACCCGGGGAAAGCCAATGTGGTAGCAGATGCCTTAAGTCAGAAGTCACAATGCAACTGTATGATGATGGATTCTTGCATCAATACCCTGTGTGACGAGTTGAGTAAGATGAGGATCGAAGTAATTCCTTCTGGTACCTTGTCTCACATCTCCATGGAGCCAACCTTGCCAGACCAGATTGTTATGGCCCAACTCAGTGACAAGAGAGTGCAAATCATCAAGGAGAATCTTAATCAGAAAAGCAGAGAAGTATAAGTGCTTTCGCCAAGACAGCAAGGGTATATTGTGGTTTGAAGACAGATTGGTGGTTCCTAAAAATAAAGACCTCAAGAAGAAAATCTTGGATGAGGCTCATCTCTCCAAATTCTCCATGCACCCAGGAAGCACCAAGATGTACCATGATCTGAAACCCCATGTACTGGTGGACCAGGATGAAAAGAGAGATAGCCCAGTATATATCAGAATGTGACATGTGTCAGAGGATAAAGGCAAGCCACTTAAAGTCAGTTGGTGCCTTGCAACCCCTATCGATACCTTCATGGAAATGGGATGACATAAGCATGGATTTCATTGTATGTCTGCCCAACACCTCTCGACAACATGATTCAATTTGGATCATTGTGGACCGATTGACGAAAGTGGCACATTTTCTTCCAGTGCACACCACCGATAAGGCTCATAAGTATGCAGAGTTGTACATTGACCGAATTGTGTGTTTGCACGGATTACCCCAGACAATTGTCTCTGGCCGAGGAGCCCAATTCGTAGCCAGATTTTGGGAGCAATTGCAAGAGTCTTTGGGAACAAAGCTAATAAGAAGTTCAGCTTACCACCCCCAAACTGATGGTCAGACCGAAAGGGTAAATCAGATTCTTGAAGACATGCTAAGGGCTTGTGCTATCGATTCTGGCAAGAACTAGGATAAGTACCTCTCTTTGGCAGAGTTTGCTTATAACAACAGTTATCAATCTAGCCTAAAAATGGCACCTTTTGAAGCCTTGTATGCAAGAAGGTGTCGAACACCCCTCAACTGGTCTCAACCTGGAGAAAGAGAAATCTTTGGGCCCGACCTAGTGTCGGAAGCCGAAAGAAAAGTCAAAATGATCAGGAAGAACCTAGAAGCTGCTCAGGCCAGGCAAAAGAGTTACCATGACAAGAGAAGGAAACCCCTCCAGTTTGAAGTGGGAGATTTTGTGTATCTGAAAGTATCACCCACAAAAGGAGTGCAAAGGTTTGGGATCAAAGGCAAGTTAGCCCCTCGCTACATTGGACCTTATGAAATCATAGAGGCATGTAGACCTGTGGCATACAAATTGAAGCTACCTCCAAAGATGTCTGTCATCCATAATGTGTTCCATGTATCCCAATTGAAGAAGTGTGTTCGATTACCAACAGAGGTCATAACAGAGCCAGAAGTGGAGATAGAGCCAGATCTATCATACCAAGAGCACCCCTCCAAGGTTCTGGATTGCAAGGAAAGATCAACTCGTGCGAGGTCGATCATAATGTATAAGATCCAATGGAGCAACCATTCGGAGGAAGAGGCTACCTGGTAGACTGAGGAATTCCTGTGCTCGAACTACCCTGATTGTCTACCTAAGGAAATCGGTACGGAACCATAACCCAGCCCCCCTGCCCTTTGAATCCAAATATAAGAAAGATGACCTTAACATAAACCGAATTAAGCTATAAAACTAAATCAAGAAGGACTTCCTTCTAAAGTTGCAAAGAGGATGACATTCGAAGAGCAGTTTTCTAAAGAAACTTGATAAGCAAACCCACACCATAAAGGCAAGCTGTAACCTTCTCCTCACCCCTAGAGGATCCCGACCCAAATCTCGGGACGAGATTCCTTTAAGGGGGGAAGGTTGTAACACGCAGGTGTTACCTAGTGTTTCTTCTCAGTACTAACCTCAAGACCATTATCACATGTGAATCAAATTGAGCAAAAGACACCAAAATTTAGGAGCAAAGATTTAATTAAGTCTTTTTCATCTCAAAGATCATACCTTAACACATGTCATGCACCTCAAGTGAGAAAAATGCACAAAACCTAAAATAACCCTAAGTAAGCCATTTAAATGCAAAAGGGAAAATTGGTAAAAAGACTATGAAAAACATAAAATCATGATGAGAACCAAATAACAAAGTTAAAGTGCACTAAATAAACTACAAAATGTAGTGAGGAAGCTTGATCAATGGAGCTTTGCGAAATTCCCAAAAAGACCCCTCAAGCAAAAATCCCAATGGGAAATTCAGAAAATTCAGAAACTGAATTTTTACCTCTTCATAAAGTTCAGTTGTGTTCTCTATTTTCCAAAACTCAAATCCACAAAACCCAAATATGAAAGTGGTGTCAAATTACCTTGGACATACTCTGGCAAAGTTGGACATCAAACAAAAACCGTTTGACACGATTTGACTCGACCTTGGTCTCGGATTTCAGCCGAGCGACAAACCCAACTTCGCCCCCTCGTATCTCGTAAATCCAAGATCCAATCCACTCGAGTGCTGTAAGAGAAACAAAGAGTAAACAACAAAGAAGAAATCGTGTGCAGGGATTTGGGAGAGTTACAAGAGGATCGTGAGCCAATTAGCATTTGAAAATGACCAGACCGAGCGATGCCACGCGTTTGATTGCTTGCCTGACCGGCTCAACGCGGACTGGCTGCAGCAGCGCGTGCCCCGCGCGTGGTCACCCCCACCCCACGCTCCTGCGTCTCGCCCTCGCATATAAGTGCCCCCCAGAGGCCTTTGCCATATGCACTTGTGCACCCAAAGCCCCGCCCGAGCCAGAGATCACCAGAGTTCGCCGTGGAAAGCAAGCGCCACCGCCCCCCATCACTGCCCGAGCACGACCGCCGTGGCCAGCCTTTCCCGTCGACCCCCAGCCTCGCCCTAGCCCCTGGACGGCTTCCCCGAGAGGCTGTGAAGATTTCCCAAGCTTGAGCCGAGACATTGCCTCACCGGAGAAGCGAGCGCAACCTCGCCGGACTTCGGCCGCCCGCCACCGCACGTAGACCGGGCTACCAGGTGAACCATTTTTCAATTCCTTGCGCCTACGACTTCCCTGACCTCCCGTGAAGCTCTCCAACTCACTGGATTGAGCTATCCCGTCGTGGTTAGACAGGAATCCTCACCACCGACGAGCTCCCCCGCCAGCGTGCGAAGACCGACCAACTCCGGCCACCTCTGACACCGACCCGCACACCGTCGTGACCGCCGTGACCTCCCCAACGTCGACGACCACTTCGCCGGAGCTATTTCGCCGCCTGTGAGTCTCGCCGCCGTGATCTTTGTCGTGGGTACTGTTCCAAGAAACCAGGGATCGCAGGTTACATTAGGGTAAATCCAGGGGGGTTTTTGATTTGCGGTGACTCATTTGAATAGTGACCCGAGGACTAGTCTGTAAGGAAAATAGGAAGTGCACGCTAGGGACCCGAGTGCAAGATGTATTTCTTTTCCCTTTTCGAATATTAATTTAATTAAATTCTTGGAAACTTGATAAATGTATAACCTGAAAACTATTCATCCAAATTTGGTCAAACAAATTTTGCTAGATCTTATAAAATAGGAATTGTCAAACAAAAATATTGAACCCCATATTTTTTGTACTAATTTTTAGAGTTTGAATTTAAATTAGGAAACTACCCAAACCTTATTAATACAGAGAAAAATAGAAATACTTCTATGCTTGACTGGAGAAAATTTGTAGAAATACTTACCAAGCATATACACTGTTTAAAAATAATGAACACCCCAGTATACACGAATAAACTAGAGATATCCATTAAAGGCTATTTCTGCCCAAACTTTAGAAAATAGAAAAGGGGATAGAAAATACAAACCAGAGAGTGACCATATTTTTTTCTAGCATGCTTAAGTGATATAGATCATAGGAAAAATATATGGAACCCTGGTCTAGTGTAATCTAAGATTATAGTTTTATTTAGGCATTAAGAAATCAACCAAAGCCATAGTTAAAAATAATTGGGCACATGCAATAATGGCAAGAAAAAATTCAGCAGATCTCTAACCACTAGTATACCACTGCAAAAATGATAAACACCCCAAACTATCACAGTAAGTAAGATAAACAAATAGAACTTGGATTTAGCCAATACTTCAAATACATCCAAATAAAGCCTAAAATTGTGAAACAGTGAGCAAACCAATTTTTACCAAACTACTTATGATGTAAACTACCAGAGAAAAAATATAAAACTAAGATAAAAATATGATATAATACACCTCACCCCTACCCCATGAAAAAGACCATGTATTCCAAGAATTTTACCACCCCTTTCCCTATAAGAAAAATTAACCATCTTCGAGAATGATTGCTCTTGCACAAAGAAGAAGATACAAAAACTAGGAAATCTGTTGTTTGACATTTTTCAAATATAGTAGTAGTAGAAAGCACCACTAAGCCCTAAAACTTTAGAAAATCACCATAAAATGACCAATAGGTATCATTGGCTAACATTTGGTACAAAATCATTTTATTACCCCTAGATGCCAGCAAAAATAAACCTTAGGGAAAAATCCACTGTTAGAAGAGAGATGTAGTTCAAAGTATCCCCTCTGTCCTAAATTTTAATATTTTTGTACAGAGAAAACCATTATCAGTTTAAGCCTCAATTTTTAGGCTGAGTTATGCAAACCAGTGATTGGCCACTGAAATTTGTATAGAAATTTTATAAATTTCTAAATCAATGTTGTAGTTCAAACCTACCCTAAAAGCATAAATAGAGAAAGGAGAAAGAGAGAATTAGCAATGTGATAAATCTTAACCATAAGGATTTCAGCAAGAATCTTGATAAACTCTTCACAAAGACACTAAAAGTCAGTGGAATACCATAATCATCTAACCACTTAAACTTGACCACAACTGATTCTAGATGACCAAGTATGCCACTGGAACCTCTAATAGAAGGGTAGACTTTATATCACTAACTTAATTCATCTCACCTTACATTATCATTGCTAACTTACATGCCATAGCATACATATCTCTTATTCATTGCATTCATTTAGATTGTAACCTCGCTGACGGAGAGTGCGTGCTCATCCCCGAGGAAGGACTTGCCCAAGAGGAAGTCCAAGCGCCAGCTCTAGAGCCTGCCACTGAGGATCTTCCCGTAGCCCCAGCTTTTGAAGGCAAGCCCCGTTTTTATGCATAACCATTTTATATGCTACTTTACTACACTTAATGTTTGTAGGTTTGTAATGTGCACTTAAGTGTAGGAGTTGCTTGAAACCCTTAGTTGCATGAACTCAGGATTCCCTTTTGAGATGGATACTAGTATGCTAGGTCGAGTTGCTGCTTTGCTAATTAAGGATCTCGATAGAAGTCGAGTGATTTTTCTAGCACTCGCGCGAGGTCAGGCATTGATTGTATACATCTTGATAACGGGATCTATGATGGTCTATGGACTTAGATCCAGGGTGGATGCCTTGTCTATGAGACGGAAATGGAATTAAGGATTAATGTGTGGATACCTGAGTCAAGCGTTTGAATGTACTAGACATATGTCGTGAAATATGGTAACTCATAAGCCTAGTACCTGAGTGAACCTGCCCGCAGACTTTACTCCTCACTAGACCTGAGACGGGTTCTCTCAAGCTAGCAATGGTGGGTAAAAGTGTGGCCGTTGCACGGCGGCAGCCGGGGAGAATTGAAGCATTGTACGCCAAGGCCGTGAGCCCTGTTCTGTTGCCAGGCAATCGATGGGGACAGTTGACGTGTGTAGGGACGGAGTGCCCTGACATGTCGTGTGTTTACGTTTACCTTGCAAGGATAAAAACTCGGTTCAAATCGTCTGCTTCTCGCAGCTAATGAGACTGCTTGACCCCTTGTATTGCATTGAGTAAAAAGTGAAATGAGGTTTTACTTGAGATAACATGTTGATTGTACTAAATGATTATTACCATGTATGCTTAGAAAGAAGCCAACCTAGCCTATGTAAATATGCTAGAATTGCAAAGTCTAAAATTGTTTTTAGACTCAGCTAGTGCTTTTGGCAAACCAAACCCCTCATCCAAACAACTACATGGTCTAGAGGTAGAGGAGTAGACTCCTCACACCGGGTAAGTCTACCTGAGTATTAGTATACTCAACCTTGCTTGTGGCATATTTTTTTCAGGTACGCTACAGGATATGGTTGATGGTGTGACTTGGCCTTCCACCCTGCCACTGGGTTGGACATTCGAGTGGGATGCTGCCTCGATCGGAGAGGACTAGGAGGAGTAGTGGGCTAGGCCTTGCCCTATTTCTTAGTTTTCAACGTCATCGATTATATGCTGCATCTTAATTATGAACTTGTTCTCTTTTATTAAAACTCTGATTCATGTAATAACTCCAGTACCTTAATTTGTGGTTTCATATTTATTGTATTCTCTCTGTGCCTCACCTTCACATGAGTTAGTGGTATTCATCCTTGGTAAGTGGCTTTATCAGACTAGATCTGAGGGACTGACGGGTTATTCCGATTTAAGTGTGTTGTTGCCTCTAAGGCGTGACTTGGGCACTTAAGCTGGAATAATTCGGGCGGTTCTGCCACATTTCTCCTGTTGAAATCACAGTTGCCCTCGGTTGATGACCATATAGCCATCTACTATGCAATTAGCGGCCTTCAAGCAAGTGTCCTATACAACCACTGCATAAGGGATCCACCAACCAACATGTAGGAATTGTACCAGCTTTTCGAAAATTATGTCTGCTTAGAAGATCTCCACCAAAGAAAAGTTGAGTCACAGCAAAAGCCAAAAGAGACTCCGCAATCCAGCAGGACATGGATCAGGCCTCCGCAGCAAGACCTAGCCCAACAAGAACATGGTTAGCTCCAAATACAGAAATATCGCAAACCAACAACAACTAGGAGAGAACCCCCCTCCCCCGTCGTCAGGGCTGCCCTCCGCAACAAGGTCGTGGTGGCAATGCGACTAGGGGTAGAGGCAAAGGCTGATGCCCTCAGTAGCCAAGAATATTCTACTATGTCTTCCATGGCAAACACTTAGTGCACCCCACCAGGGATTGCCCGGAGACCAGGGCGACCAAGGACTGAATGACTAGGGCCGCCCTGATAGACAACCAAAGAGTCATCGCTCATACCTATCAACCACAACCATACCACCACCATCAATACCAAAACAAACATCGATATTACCTCCAGCAGCAAAACCACAATCCCTTCCCCCAACAACAAAACCCCAATCCCTTCCCACAGCAACAACGCCTTCAGCACCAAGAAAGGTTAGCCCTGCAACCACCACAACATCCAAACCAACACCTACCACTGCCCCTACCACCTAAGCAAGAAGACATCGCCGATCCACCCTTTAGAGGAGTAATTCATATGATCACCGAAGGGTCTGGATCGAATTTTGAGAATAAACGACAGAAAAGGGATCACTACCGAAGGGTCAACCACGTCGTCGTCATAGGACCTGTTGTTCGGATAAAGTGGTCACATGTTCCACTAACCTTCAATGCAAGAGACATCGACTTTCACAGCGTGCCCCATGCGGACACACTCGTCATCAGTTGCAATGTCGCGGGCTGGGAGTTACACAAGGTCCTCGTTGACAATGGGAGCCAAGTCAACATCATCTTCATGCATGCCTTCGATAGAGGAAAGGGAACATCATCAACCACAGCCTACTTCAGCAAGCCGACAACCCACTCTATGATTTCTGAGGAAAGGGGACATTTCCACTTGGCAAGATAGCGCTCCCCCTCTCCGTTGGTGCAAACCCCAACGCAAGATCAGAGCAAGTGACCTTCGACATAGTCGACACTATCCGTACAACTCCATAATGGGAAGAGGGTCCATCAACAAACTTGAATCAGTAATTAACGACCTCTACCTACGCATGAAAATTCCAGGACCCGTCGGCACTAATAATTTACGGGGACCAACAAACTACTCGCAACATCGAAAGAGACTTCACCCTAGGGCAGCGCAACGTCCACTGCCTCATCTCTAAGGACAAAGGCCACGATGTTCCGTGCCACGAGAAAGTAGCACCAATTAAAGCTCAATTTCAAATCATTGACAGTCCCTCTAGACACATCGATACCAAATTAGACAATTTTGATCAGCGAAGACCTCACCAAAGATAGAGAGGCCAAGCTATTATCCTGCTTAAGTCACAACAAGAACGTCTTCACTTGGTCAACCTTAGACCTCGTTGGCGTCAGTCGTTCAATCATCGAGCATGGTCTAAGCATAGACCCTTCGGTCTGACCAAAAAAGCAGAAACTCCACAAAAATGCCGGACGAGAAAACCGAAGCAGCCAAGGTTGAGGCCCACAGACTGCTCGAAGCCAATTCATTGAAGCAATCAACTACCCCACCTGGCTTGCCAACATAGTCATGGTCAAGAAGAAAAGTGGCAAGTGGCGAATGTGTATAGATTTCACTAGCCTCAACAAAGCATGCCCCAAAGTCAATTTTCTCGTCCCCAGAATCGACAAGATTTTGATTCAGCAGCAAGCTGCCAGGTCATGTCACTCTTGGTTTGTTTCTTAGGATACCACCAGATATACATGAAGGAGGAGGACAAAGCGAAGACAAGCTTTATAACACCCTTTGGCACCTACTGCTTTGTGCGTATGCACGAAGGCCTCAAGAATGTCGGCTCCACCTTTTCACGGCTAACCAAGTCAGTGCTCAAAGAACACCTGGGCCGCAACGTCTTCACTTATGTTGACGTCATTATTGTCATAAGCAGAAATGAGGAAGATCGCATCGCTGACCGCATCGAAACATTCACAAGAATGCGTGAAGCAAGGCTACGCCTAAATCCAGAAAAGTCCGCCAGGGCAAAATCTTGGGTTACCTTGTGTCCCATAGAGGCATCTGTTGGTCACTTGTTCTCAAATGCTATGAATTAAGAACAAGGCAACACAATTGTTATGGATTAAGGACCTTCGTCCTCCGAAGCATTATCTTCTCTTGGATATAATGATCTTTAGACGAAGGTCATGAAGGCCATGCCTTTATGTAACACCTCAAAACCATCAACTAAAAATAATACATTTAGAATATTAGTAGTAATAATAATAAAGAATTCTCCTTCAAAGTGTTTGATTTTAATTGCCTTTAGAATAATTTTTATTTGCTCATATTTGATTTATGGTTGTTTGTAGAAATTTATTTTATTGAAAGCCCAATTAATTAATATATAAACATTGGTCCAAAAATTCGTATTTTAGTTATAAATAATTTTGGTATAATTATTAAGATTTTTAGAAATATTTAAAAATATATATTTTATATTTCTAATGGAAAAAAACAAATTTCAAAACCCTAGCCGCATGGCCGCATCGGCCCACCAGGGCTC
The DNA here is from genome assembly GCF_902167145.1 of Zea mays. Taxonomy (NCBI): domain Eukaryota; kingdom Viridiplantae; phylum Streptophyta; class Magnoliopsida; order Poales; family Poaceae; genus Zea; species Zea mays. Next base: position 81,779,427 of record NC_050103.1, on the reverse strand, counting down.
AACCGGCCCAGCCGCCTCCCCTCCATCCCTCCTCTCTCTATGGCGTGTGGGCCCGCCCTGGCCCCGCGGCCTGTTCTTCCCCAAGCCGCGCAGGCGCTCGGCACCGTGTTGCCGCTGTGATCTGCTCGTGTGCAAGGCCATCCGACCGCCACCCCTCGGCCTGCTTCGACGGCCGCGACCCCTTGGCTCCGGGCGTAAGTGGAGCATTCAACCGACGGTTGTTTCCTCTTCCCCCTCCCCCACTTCTTCTCCCCCATTAATGGAGGCTGCCACCATTGATGGTCGGCCGGCCACCTCCTCCCTGGCGTCCCTCTCTCTCCCTCTCTTCTCTCTATAAATGGAACCGGGTCGAGCCCTTCTCTCCCCTGCCCAAGCTCTCTCTCCCTTCTCGTGCTCTCTTCTCTCGCTCACACATCACGAGCTCGCCGCGCTCTATTCGTCGTCCGTCATCGCGTTCCTGCCCGCGCCCGTGCCCTGCGCACCGTTTGTCGGAGCCCCGCCCGAGCCTGCGTCGTCTGTCGTCGCGCCGTGCCCAACCCGTCGTTCGTCGGAGCCCCGCCCGAGTCTCGCCGCACCACCCTGTCCTGTTCCCCCTCGCCGAACCCCTCCCTGCACACGAGCACGAGCTCAAGGTAGAAGAAGTCGTTTTGTGTTTTGGCCCTCCGGTTCTCTGTAAATTATTCCTGTATTTTATGCAGTACAAATGTATTTAGAAGAAGTCCTAAAATCTTACGTACTACTCCCCGAAGTATATGTTTAATTGTGAATCAACCCCGGCAACAATATTTTGGATATGGACATTATTTTTATATTGCGGAAATAAATAATGTTACGATTCATTAACTTTGTACTAGAAGCGCATAAAACAATATTATGTTAGTAATTGTTTGTGTATAGTTTTAATGATATAAGAAATTGAAATAAGTACTAGGCCACATCTTTTTGGTTAGGTTGAAATATAGATTTTTACTAATCATGATATTTGTGTTCATACGTGTGTCACTTATTCACTAAGAATTAGTAAAATATCTTTTTATGTCAAAATAAGCATGATTATGTTACTAAAGCCCAAAATTAGTAATTTACATTATATTCTTAGAATATTATTGTTATGTGATTTATAAATAAACATTTTAGCGATACGTATGATTTCTATTTAGAAAGGAAAGGATAAAACCAAAAGATTATTATCAGTCAGAAAATAGTTAATTAGCAATTTACTTCAGTAGAATTGTTAAGTCATTTCATCTAAACTATGTTAGATAAAATACCTTCATAGTCACATGCCCATATAATTTTCACCAATGATAACTCAAAGTGGAAAACTTAGTGGATTAATAAAATAGTTATGATATAGAAGTATAGTTGTGTGATATATGATTTTTTATGTAATGGTGAATGTTACCCATGCAATGGTGTATGCTTATTTATTTGGTGTATGTATTCTTTTGTATGTACGATATGTGAATCGATGTTAGAAGTTGATTGTGAGGTAGACAAACCAAACTCGTTCGAGGATGACCCGCAGGACACGTTCGAGCAAGGCAAGTGAATTCTCCCTCTGCATTTCTATTTGTACCCAAATAATGCACATAATAATGTTTACTTTCCAGATATTGCATAATTTTATGGGATTTGCCTAAATAGGATTTCCTAGAATTACCAACCCTATTCCTTGATTTACTTTGGGATAAATGCTATGCTCAGCAATTTTTGTTATTGCTCAACTTGATAAATATGATGTCACTCCTTTAATGATACTATGTTCTGGAAATGAAGTTTTTATTTATGATGTTAACTCGATGGTTAAAACAAAAACATTTTGTATTAAATGGAACATGGAGTGTCCACCTAGGATAAAAGTGCAACCACAAGTGCTATAATGGCTCTGGCTTTGGTAATTAGCTCTATAGACTTGGTGCTTAGCAACCCTTCCTGAAAGATGGGCAAGAGGGGGCGGCAGTGGTTTGGTGGTAGCTCATGTTAACATGGGGTGGTAGTCTTGGCTAAGTTACCTCACCCAAAGGGCCATCAATATTGACGTGGAAACCTTAGTGGGTGGCTTTGTACTAAGGATATTTTGTGAAAGCCTCATAGTGGATCCCTAGCCATTTACCTAGGCAGTGTTTATTGGTCCGATCAACCAAGGCTAGATGGGATACACGGCTTGTGGGTAAAGTTGTACCACCTCTGTAGAGTGTAAAACTGATATGTTAGTCGTGCTCACGGTTAAGAGCAACCTGGACCCTCACATGATAATTGAACTTAAAGATGGAAAATAAACTATGATCCGATGATCCACAAATGGTTTGCTTAAGTTATTTCACTTAAGTATTTTGAGATATACTCATGTACTTATGTTTAACTTGGAAATTTTGGGATACACTTACAATTAGTAAGTCAGGTGTTGCTAATAAAATATTGACCAACTAAAATGCTTACCGCTTATCCATAGCCTACCTTGTTAACTTTGCATTATTTCCCCCACTGGCTGAGCCCCGACCATAAGTGAGCTCACCCTTGCTAATATTTTGATCAGAGGGTGATGACGAAGACATCACAGATGACGTTGATGAATATTGAGTCTAACGATGCGCCAGTCACCTTCCTGTGGAAGAGTGTCCATGTTTAATTCCGTCGTACTTTGATAATGATACTTGTTAAGATACTATGATCTGATGATGTAATAAAGTTACTCTACTCCCTTTTTCGCCTTTATTGCATTGTCTTTTGATATATTACACTTGTGACGTCAACATAAGTGTGGAAAATAGATCCTGGCACACATATGCTATGCATTCGGTTTTGCCCCCAAAACCAGGTGTGACACTTTATCATTTAATGAATGAATAAGAATACATAGAGATAATGAACGCAATCCATTGGCTCATTCACATAAGTATTTCATAATGTACACATGAACATTAATAAAATTTATGTTACATTGATACCTTCGGCTTGTTTGAAGGTGTTGACGCGAGAGGGATTACAATCCAGCTGCACAGTATGGTGCTACTGTTCATCTATTTATAGGCGAGGGACGCAACCCGAGTAAAATTGCATTTGTGTCCTTAACATTTACTCATAACTATAACATAGATCCTTAGGGACTAGCTAGTCTTTTTCTCTGCGGGTCAACATCATGTTTGGTCTTCACTTCAAGCTGAAGCTGCTACTTCTTCGGTTATAGCTTCAACGTTCATTCTTATCATCTTTGGGCTATACCTTCATCTTGTATACCTCTATCATGGGAGAAAACCTCCATCCTGAAGCTGAAGCTCCCTATAGCAATTCACGTTATACTAAAAGCAATGGTTAGTCATGTTTATGAGGACCTTCAGAAGAGGAAGGCTCCCAACAGCATCAAAGCCAACCCCACCAAAGTCAAAGCAATAATGGATACGCAGCATCTGCAATTAGCAAAAGACATCCAAAGGCTCACAGTGTCACACCCGGGCTTTAAGGGACAAAGCCGGGTGCATCTCATACATGCGCCAAAGAAGACAACATATATAATCACAGAGTGTATAGAGATAAATGTCACAAAACATCAGAGTACTTATTACATAGCGGAAGTCTTATTACAAAATAAAAGATAAATATAAAACGAACTAAGGATCGTCGGCGCCAATGTCAACTGAGAAACGCCACCTAGATCAGATCAAACTCCTCGCCTTGAGGCTCCTCCTGAGCCACCTGCTCTTCTCCTGTGGGGGGGGGTGTGAGACAGCAAGAGTGAGCTCACATACGTTCATAGCTCAACAAGTCGTGGGGAATAATGTGGCATGAACTCACCAAAGGTGGGAGTTCATGAAGTGTAAGGCTGATCAATGAAATAAAGGCTGAAGCTGAGCATTGCTTTTATAAGTTGGTCAAAATTTTATTAGCAATTACTAAGTGTAAGTAAATACCAAACCTTAATAATAATAAAGAAAATAATAGTAAAATAATCCCAAATGCGATGCAAATGTCCAATTAAGTTTAAGTTCCATAAATTAATCATGTGAGGGTCCGAGCCGCTCATGACCGTGAGCACGGCTAGTATACCAGTTTTACACTCTGCAGAGGTTGCGCATCTTTACCCACAAGTCATGTTACCCATCTGCCAAGAGATGGCCAATCCCATACACCTCTACCGAGGAGGCGAGGCAGGGTAACACTACGAGGCCTTTACAAAGTTCCACTAGCTTCAGAAATCCCGCTACAGTTTATAGGAAGCTCCAATGCAGGGTTCTTGCCTGACCGCCATCGCAGCAAAATCAACCCAAGGACCTCCCTACACTGACCACTCCCCTACTGCCCTTGCCCCATTCAGGTAAGGAAGACCTCCACTCTTTCCTAGTTAATCAGCCAAGGGCGTCCCATTATACCCTTGTGGTAGCACTGTTTTCCCGGGTGGTCGCTCCATGTTCCCATTAACATAATGATCTTAACATGAACAGTAATAATAAAAGAGAATAAAAGAATAATTATGAATAAAGTATCTTCATACCCAAATCCACATAAAGCAATAGCAGGTACTACCCAAAGAAATATTTCAGTGGTAAACAAGGTATAAAGATAGCCAAAACTAGGGTAACCTATTGGGTCCCATCAAAATTATCCTATGCAGATCATTATAATTAATAAGAACATGGCTGGGAAAAGTAAGTGATCAAGGGCACAACTTGCCTTCAATGAGCTCCTGCTCAGCTATCTCTACTTGTTGAACCTCAGAATCCACAGTGGCTTGCTCGTCTACTCGCATCAACACAATACATACATAGTATAGCATAAATTAACATCACATCAAACATGTAAATAAAATATACAGTAAAAATCTACACATTAAAATGAGATCATTGGAACTGGAACCATTAAATTTGGAGTTATAGAATTCAAGTTATGAATTTTCTAAGATTTAATGTGCTTGAAATAGGGTTAAATGATAAATAAATTTTTCTAACAGAGTTCATGTCAAAACAGTGACTCTAAGTGTTAGAGAATAATATTACAAAATTTTAGAAACTGGAATGGAGTAATTTGGAGTTCATGTAAATTTTCTATGAATTAACTAAGTTCTAGGAATTATTTTATATTAAAAATACATTTACTAATTCATTTATACATTTTAAACGGGCTCTGGACTGGGCATCAATTCCTGGAAAACACAGGGTTCTCGGTGTAAGTTTACCGAGACACAGAGCACAGTGCACTAGGACGGTGGGTTGATTTCAGTAAAGCAGAGGGGCTCTTATGCAAAGTTCTATGGCCGAAGGGGTATGGAATACTACTGGCCGCTCGATCCAAAACCGAGGGCCCAGATTAGATCCTATCCAAAGTGAAGCGGTACGCAAAATGGACCGTCAGATTGAAGATCAATGGCCCCGGTTTTAAATACCGAGATCGTTCTGCACTCGTCGGATCAAGATCGGACGCTCCACAACGATTCGGACAAAGGGCTAAGCTTGATCTAATCGGGACCGTTCGATTCCCATCTGACGATACACGGGTATTCCCCCCCAATCACCGCACAGCCAACCGGCGGTGCGACAGGACTCGCCCTCTCGGCGGAGCTCGCCGGCGAGCTCCGCAATCTCTGCACAAACGTGGCCCTTCGCAACGCGGAATGGGTGCTATCCCAAATTAAGGGTTTGGCGGAGACAGGGGAGGGGTCATTACCGTGAGCGATGTCGCGACGGCGGCTAACCACGAGCGACGGCGGAACACGTTGGTACGGCGAGAAATCGGCGGTGATCTTGGTGGTTCGCCCTCTCGTGAAGGCTTCGGGCACCCTTCCTACAACGCGACGAAGCTTACTGGCTCGCCAGCAAGGCCTCAACGGTGGCAACGGCGAGCATCAGTGGTAGCGGCACCCTCACTCTCCTCTCGGTTCCCTCCCTTGACGCCGGTGGCAGTGGCCAAGTAGTTCTCGTGATTGAGGGCTAAAGGTCAGCGATCTGCGCAGGGATTTATCCCCCCTCGGGCGGAAGCCGGTTATCCAGCCCCGAGCGGGTCAGGCGCCCGAGGATTCCGCGCGCGCAGGAGAAATCGCTATTTCTGTTGAGGAAGATGGAGACGAGCTCAACGCGGAACACACACGATGACCAGTGGGCCCCACAAGTCAGCGGGTAATAAGCGCAAGCGGCTGGTGGCCTGACAGAAGGGCCCCAGGTGTCGGCGCCAAGCTTCAAGTGGGCAGCGCAGGGGATATTCCCAGGTGGGCTGAATTGAGTCGGGAAGGCCCACATAAGGTGATTTATTCTTTTCTTTTTTCCATTCCTTTTTCTCTCTATTTTCAAATCCAATTTGAATTCAAATTTCGAATCAAACTTAGGCCAAATTTATTCTCAAATCATATTGTGAAATTAAAATACAAGTTTTTAGAAATATAATTATATTATTTATATATATATATTTTATATCATTTCTCTTTTTCTCATTTTCAAAAACCCTGGGTTTAATTTAGGGCTTAAGTCAACTTCTAGTAATTATTATCTTATTACCATTAACATTATTATTTTATTTAATGCACAAACATATAAACTCCAGCATGATGCATTTTTTATCATTTGTTTGACTTAATCTCTAAATTGTGTGTGTGCTCTTTTCTTATGATGCAAATGAGGCACATAAAATGAGGAAATCCTCTATGTATTTCTTGTACACAATTTTGTGTATTACAAATCCTACCCCCCTTAAAAACAATCTTGTCCTCGAGATTTAAGAAGATCTAGGGAAAAGGTGGGGAAAATCTATGCGAAGCTCTTCTTCTCTTTCCCAAGTTGCTTCATCTTCACCGTGGTGACTCCATTGAACTTTGCACATCTTTATAACCTTATTCCTTGTAACTCGAGTCAAAGTATCCAAAATCTTGATAGGGTACTCAGCATAAGTCAGGTCATCTTGAACATTAAGGTCCTCCATTGGTAACTGTTTTTCAGGCACCCTGAGACATTTCTTCAGCTGAGATACATGAAAAACATTATGAACATCCGCAAGATGATCCGGTAACTCCAATTGGTATGCAACCTCACCCACTCGCTTTAAGATTAAGAAGGGTCCAATAAAGCGAGGGGACAACTTTCCTTTGACTTTGAATCTTCTCATACCCCGGAGTGGTGACACCTTCAAATAGACATAATCACCCTCCTTAAACTCAAGCAGTCTTCTCCGGGTATCAGCATAGCTCTTCTGCCTTGACTGTGCAGTTCTCAAATTCTCCCTTATTTGCTGAACTTGTTCCTCTGCTTCTTGTATAATCTCAGGTCCGAACAACTGCTTTTCACCAGTTTGATCCCAATACAATGGAGTCCTGCACTTTCTGCCATACAAAGCTTCAAACGGTGACATCTTCAAACTGGCCTGATAGCTATTATTATAAGAGAACTCAGCATATGGTAGACTCTTATCCCAACTACCACCATGCTGAAGGGCACAAGCTCTCAACATATCTTCCAATACTTGGTTAGTCCTTTCAGTCTGTCCATCAGTCTGAGGATGGTAGGCCGAACTGAAATTTAACTGTGTATCCAAGCTCATGAAAACTTTTCCAAAATCTTGAGGTAAACTGTGATCCTCTATCCAAAATGATCCTCTTCGGTACACCGTGTAGAGACACAATCCGAGCCATATATAACTCAGCCAATTGAGATCACTTATAAGTAGTCTTGACTGGAATGAAATGAGCCACTTGGGTCAGTCTTTCCACAATAACCCATATAGAATCATATCCAGCAGACGTGCGGGGTAATCCAACAATGAAGTTCATGCCAATCTCTTCCCATTTCCACTCAGGTATCTTCAGTGGATGCAGTAGTCCGACTGGCCTCTGGTGTTCAGCCTTAACTCTTTGGCATACATCGCACATAGCCACATGTGCAGCCACATCTCTCTTTAGTCCATACCACCAATACTTTTGCTTCAAATCCTGATACATCTTAGTACTTCTAGGGTGGATAGAATAAACTGAATCATGTGCCTCCTCCAATATGGTTTTCCGAAGACTATCAATATCAGGAACACAAATCCGATTCTTGAACCATATCGTGCCTTGCTCATCCTCTGTGAATTCCGGGCCTCTACCTTCTGTTATCAGATCCTTGATCTCCTGGATTTTGGCATCACCAACCTGACCTTTATGAATTTCTTGCTCTAAGGTAGGTTCCAATTCAATGGTCACTCCTTCCGTATGTGTAACAATTCCCAGGTTGAGTCTCTCAAAAGCTTTTGCTAATTCATCAGGTAGCTGGACAACGAAAGCGGAGTGAACATGCTCCTTCCGACTCAAGGCATCTGCAACCAAATTTGCCTTGCCTGGGTGGTAATGAATCTCCAAGTCATAATCCTTAATGAGCTCCAACCAACGGCGTTGGCTAAGGTTGAGATCCTTCTAAGTGAATATGTACTTCAAACTCTTATGATTCGTATATACTTGGCACTTAGTTCCCATGATGTAGTGTCTCCAAATCTTAAGTGCGTGCACAACGGTGGCCAGCTCTAAATCATGAGTGGGGTAGTTCAATTCATGTTTCCGCAACTGACGAGATGCATAGGCGATCACATGTCCTTCTTGCATGAGCACACATCCAAGTCCTTGGCCACATGCATCACAGTAAATGTCAAATCCCTTCTGCAGATCTGGCATAATCAATACTGGAGGTGACATCAACCTCTCCTTCAATTGATCAAAGCTCTCTTGGCATTTCTCATCCCACTTGAATTCTCTTCTTTTCTCCAAAAGTGAAGTCATAGGTTTAGCAATCTTAGAAAATCCTTCAATAAATCTCCGATAATATCCTGCTAATCCCAAGAAACTCTGAATCTCGGTAACTGTAGTGGGTACTCTCCACTCCATTATCTCCTTAACCTTAGCAGGATCCACTGATATTCCTCCATTAGAAATAATATGACCAAGAAATGGCACCTCGCCAATCCAAAACTCGCACTTGCTGAACTTGGCATATAGCTGGTTATCTCGTAGCTTCTGTAGCACCAACCTCAGATGTTCCTCATGATCACTTTCATTCTTAGAATAGATAAGAATATCGTCAATGAACACCACGACGAATCTGTCCAAATACTCCATAAACACCTTATTCATCAAATTCATGAAATATGCTGGTGCATTGGTTAATCCAAATGACATGACAATGAACTCATATAAACCATATCGGGTCGAGAAATCCGTCTCGGGAATATCTGATGGCCTAATCTTCATTTGATGGTAACCCGATCGGAGATCAATCTTCGAGAATACCCTTGCACCTCTCATCTGATTAAATAAATCCTTAATGCAGGGTAACGGGTACTTGTTCTTCGCGGTAACATCATTAAGGAACCTATAATCCACGCACATCCCTTGCGATCCTCCTTCCTTCTGTACAAATAGAACCGGCGCTCCACAAGGTGAAGAATTCGAACGAATGTACACAGCCTCTTGTAATTCCGTTAATTGCTTCTTAAGTTCCTTTAGTTCCTCTATGGACATCCTGTATAGCCGTTTAGAAATAGGAGCAGTCTCAGGTAAGAGATCAATGACAAACTCAAGTTCTCTATCTGGTGGCTTCCTTGGTAACTCTTTTGGAAAGACAACCGAAAAATCTCTAACCACACGGATGTTGTCACCAACAAACTTCCCATCGACTAAGAATGGCGCTAGTCTGGTGGCGGTAGTTACTGCAATTCCAACTTCAAATCTTTCTCCTTTGGAACTGGTGAGTTCTATGGTTTCTTTAGCATAGTGTATAAACTGTCTTTACCTTTCTTAACCACGACATACCAAGGATCACATCTATAGTGTTCTCTTCTAACACTATAGGGGTAGCTCATCTGGGTTAGAAACACAGGATAAGAAAGAAAGGATTGTAGACAAGGCATGTAATTACGAAGCATGTTACTTTGGGGGTTCATTAGCTAAGTGTGTTGCCTACTAAAGCTAATTCATTACCTTATGGTGGTACATGCTAAGATGCCTGTCTATACTATTTCAATCAATCAAAGAAGCAAATCAGGCATTGATCATCAGAACAATCAACCAACATTTTTTTTAATAGAGAAAATAATTTTAATTTTTGTCTTAGGTCTCCTATCTCTTAAAAAGGACATAAATGTAAGATTCCAAGGTGTGAAATCCATCTTGTCTTAGAGCAGAAAAGATAAGAATGATCAGAGTAGAACAGTAGAAGGTGAGACATGATCAAGATAAGTATAGAAACAATCAGAGTAAGGTAAGTATAGAAGAAATCAGAATAAGGTAAGTAGGTAAGGGTTTTGTCCATTTCTATTTAGGTTTCGTCCTACAGTCAACATTTCCTCTGATACCACTTCTGTCACACCCGGGCTTTAAGGGACAAAGTCGGGTGCATCTCATACATGCGCCAAAGAAGACAACATATATAATCACAGAGTGTATAGAGATAAATGTCACAAAACATCAGAGTACTTATTACATAGCGGAAGTCTTATTACAAAATAAAAGATAAATATAAAACGAACTAAGGATCGTCGGCGCCAATGTCAACTGAGAAACGCCACCTAGATCAGATCAAACTCCTCGCCTTGAGGCTCCTCCTGAGCCACCTGCTCTTCTCCTGTGGGGGGGTGTGAGACAGCAAGAGTGAGCTCACATACGTTCATAGCTCAACAAGTCGTGGGGAATAATGTGGCATGAACTCACCAAAGGTGGGAGTTCATGAAGTGTAAGGCTGATCAATGAAATAAAGGCTGAAGCTGAGCATTGCTTTTATAAGTTGGTCAAAATTTTATTAGCAATTACTAAGTGTAAGTAAATACCAAACCTTAATAATAATAAAGAAAATAATAGTAAAATAATCCCAAATGCGATGCAAATGTCCAATTAAGTTTAAGTTCCATAAATTAATCATGTGAGGGTCCGAGCCGCTCATGACCGTGAGCACGGCTAGTATACCAGTTTTACACTCTGCAGAGGTTGCGCATCTTTACCCACAAGTCATGTTACCCATCTGCCAAGAGATGGCCAATCCCATACACCTCTACCGAGGAGGCGAGGCAGGGTAACACTACGAGGCCTTTACAAAGTTCCACTAGCTTCAGAAATCCCGCTACAGTTTATAGGAAGCTCCAATGCAGGGTTCTTGCCTGACCGCCATCGCAGCAAAATCAACCCAAGGACCTCCCTACACTGACCACTCCCCTACTGCCCTTGCCCCTTTCGGGTAAGGAAGACCTCCACTGGCTTTCCTAGTTAATCAGCCAAGGGCGTCCCATTATACCCTTGTGGTAGCACTGTTTTCCCGGGTGGTCGCTCCATGTTCCCATTAACATAATGATCTTAACATGAACAGTAATAATAAAAGAGAATAAAAGAATAATTATGAATAAAGTATCTTCATACCCAAATCCACATAAAGCAATAGCAGGTACTACCCAAAGAAATATTTCAGTGGTAAACAAGGTATAAAGATAGCCAAAACTAGGGTAACCTATTGGGTCCCATCAAAATTATCCTACGCAGATCATTATAATTAATAAGAACATGGCTGGGAAAAGTAAGTGATCAAGGGCACAACTTGCCTTCAATGAGCTCCTGCTCAGCTATCTCTACTTGTTGAACCTCAGAATCCACAGTGGCTTGCTCGTCTACTCGCATCAACACAATACATACATAGTATAGCATAAATTAACATCACATCAAACATGTAAATAAAATATACAGTAAAAATCTACACATTAAAATGAGATCATTGGAACTGGAACCATTAAATTTGGAGTTATAGAATTCAAGTTATGAATTTTCTAAGATTTAATGTGCTTGAAATAGGGTTAAATGATAAATAAATTTTCTAACAGAGTTCATGTCAAAACAGTGACTCTAAGTGTTAGAGAATAATATTACAAAATTTTAGAAACTGGAATGGAGTAATTTGGATTTCATGTAAATTTTCTATGAATTAACTAAGTTCTAGGAATTATTTTATATTAAAAATACATTTACTAATTCATTTATACATTTTAAATGGGCTCTGGACTGGGCATCAATTCCTGGAAAACACAGGGTTCTCGGTGTAAGTTTACCGAGACACAGAGCACAGTGCACTAGGACGGTGGGTTGATTTCAGTAAAGCAGAGGGGCTCTTATGCAAAGTTCTATGGCCGAATTGGTATGGAATACTACTGGCCGCTCAATCCAAAACGGAGGGCCCAGATTAGATCCTATCCAAAGTGAAGCGGTACGCATAATGGACCGTCAGATTGAAGATCAATGGCCCCGGTTTTAAATACCGAGATCGTTCTGCACTCATCGGATCAAGATCGGACGCTCCACAACGATTCGGACAAAGGGCTAAGCTTGATCTAATCGGGACCGTTCGATTCCCATCTGACGATACACGGGTACTCCCCCCCAATCACCGCACAGCCAACCGGCGGTGCGACAGGACTCGCCCTCTCGGCAGAGCTCGCCGGCGAGCTCCACAATCTCTGCACAAACGTGGCCCTTCGCAACGCGGAATGGGTGCTATCCCAAATTAAGGGTTTGGCGGAGACAGGGGAGGGGTCATTACCGTGAGCGATGTCGCGACGGCGGCTAACCACGAGCGACGGCGGAACACGTTGGTACGGCGAGAAATCGGCGGTGATCTTGGTGGTTCGCCCTCTCGTGAAGGCTTCAGGCACCCTTCCTACAACGCGACGAAGCTTACTGGCTCGCCAGCAAGGCCTCAACGGTGGCAACGGCGAGCATCAGCGGTAGCGGCACCCTCACTCTCCTCTCGGTTCCCTCCCTTGACGCCGGTGGCAGTGGCCAAGTAGTTCTCGTGATTGAGGGCTAAAGGTCAGCGATCTGCGCAGGGATTTATCCCCCCTCGGGCGGAAGCCGGTTATCCAGCCCCGAGCGGGTCAGGCGCCCGAGGATTCCGCGCGCGCGCAGGAGAAATCGCTATTTCTGTTGAGGAAGATGGAGACGATCTCAACGCGGAACACACACGATGACCAGTGGGCCCCACAAGTCAGCGGGTAATAAGCGCAAGCGGCTGGTGGCCTGACAGAAGGGCCCCAGGTGTCGGCGCCAAGCTTCAAGTGGGCAGCGCAGGGGATATTCCCAGGTGGGCTGAATTGAGTCGAGAAGGCCCACATAAGGTGATTTATTCTTTTCTTTTTTCCATTCCTTTTTCTCTCTATTTTCAAATCCAATTTGAATTCAAATTTCGAATCAAACTTAGGCCAAATTTATTCTCAAATCATATTGTGAAATTAAAATACAAGTTTTTAGAAATATAATTATATTATTTATATATATATATATATTTTATATCATTTCTCTTTTTCTCATTTTCAAAAACCCTGGGTTTAATTTAGGGCATAAGTCAACTTCTAGTAATTATTATCTTATTACCATTAATATTATTATTTTATTTAATGCACAAACATATAAACTCCAGCATGATGCATTTTTTTATCATTTGTTTGACTTAATCTCTAAATTGTGTGTGTGCTCTTTTCTTATGATGCAAATGAGGCACATAAAATGAGGAAATCCTCTATGTATTTCTTGTACACAATTTTGAGTATTACACACAGGAAGGCTAGCAGCATTAAATATATTCATCTCCCAATCCGTAGAGCGAAGCCTACCATTCCCACGGACCATGAGGGGAGCAAAAGACTTCGTATGGGGCCCCAAGCAGGCAACAACATTCGATTCACTCAAAACTTATCTATCGAAAATGATAACCTTAACAAGTCCAGATCCTGCCTTCACTCTACTCTTGTACATCGTAGCATCCTGAAAGGATCACGATGCCCAAGAGGGGGGGGGTGAATTGGGCTTTTCTAAAAATCAACACTTAATTAAAACCTAAGCAAGAGCTAAACAAGAGCCCAACTTCACCCCAACAACTAGCACTAAGAATATAAAACTAGAAATGCAACAAAGCTAAGATAATACTTCAAATACTTGCTAAACAAATACACAAGATAAAGTGCTTGAATTAAGTGCGGAATGTAAAGCAAAGTTTAGAAGACTCCTCCAATTTTTCCCGAGGTATCGAAGAGTCGGCACTCTCCACTAGTCCTCGTTGGAGCACCCGCGCAAGGGTATCGCTCCCCCTTGGTCCTCGCAAGAACCAAGTGCTCACTACGAGATGATCCTTTGCCACTCCGGCGCGGTGGATCCCTCGAGACCGCTTACAAACTTGAGTCGCGTCACCAACAAGATCTTCACGGTGATCACCGAGCTCCCAACGCCACCAAGCCGTCTAGGTGATGCCGATCACCAAGAGTAACAAGCCGTAGACTTTCGCTTGACCAAGAGAAGCCTAATGCAAGTGGTGTGTGCTCTAGGTGGCTCTCACTAGCGCTAATGAGGAACAAACGCGGATTATGATTCTCTAATCTCCTCACTAGGCTTTTGGTGCTTGCAATTCTCTAGCAATGTGCTGGAATAAATGTGGAGTGCAAGACATTGAATATGGTGGGTGGAAGGGGTATAAATAGCCCTCACCCACCAACTAGCCGTTACAGGCATCTCACTGCGCAGTGGCGCACCGGACAGTCCGGTGCGCCACCGGTGCGCCAACGGTCGTTTCCAACGGCTAGTTCTGACAGTAGCCGTTGGACTCATGGCACACCGGACAGTGAACAGTTCACTGTCCGGTGCACACCGGACAGTCCGGTGCGGTGTCCGGTGCGCCACTAAAATTCAATTCTAAAAGCTGCGCTCTCGGGTTTCTGCGGAGGGAAAGCCTCTACCGCGGACCAGCCTGGCCCCACCTGACAGAGGGTGCACCGGACAGTCCGGTGCCCCAAGGCCAGAAACACTAACTCTTGTTTTTCAGCTGATTTTCAAATCGGTTTTCGCTCTAACTTGTGTGTGAGTTCTAGAGTGACACCTAGCACTGTATATGAGTGTAATTGTGCACCAACACTACACTAGAACTCTCTTGGTCAAACTACTCATCGACAACCCCTCTTTATAGTACGGCTAAAAGAGAATAAAAGACCTAACTAAATCGCGAGTGTCCACATCTCCTTGACACTCGGACTCCGTATTTTGTTTCGTCGTTTTAGCCTTCGCTTTGAGTTCTTATCTCCGGGATTGTTTTCACGGTTGTAGTACTTCTACCTATCATGCGACCTAACTTATCATTTGTCTCTGCAAAACACACGTTAGTCACATATAATATTATGTTGTCATTAATCACTAAAACCAACCAGGGGCCTAGATGCTTTCAATCTCCCCCTTTTTGGTGATTGATGACAACCCTACAAGTTTTGTGAGAGTAGTTTGTTTTGAAGTTTCTGTCAATAGAAAGAATGGTTAGTTATACTCAGTAATCTTTGACAGAAAGAACGTGTACCATAATAATAAGAGTGAGCGCATACACATCATAAGATTCTTGTTCATATAAAAGTGAAGTTAAATCAATGAAACAAGAGCTAGAAGACTGGTGATAAAATATAAGGTGAAAACATAATACACACAGTCAATCATAAGCAACGAGAGTATATGTCGAGTTTGTGAGCCAAAAACATCAAGCTAGTACAGAGAGTAGCAAGCACATATATTACATCAAAATGACTCTCTACTAACTCTCTAACTCCCCCTAGCTCTCACAACTCATATCTCTCCCCCTTTGGCGTCAAACACCAAAAGGGACCTGAACCTAAACATCTGAAGCAGGAGGAGGAGGCGGGGGCGCATCCGGTCGAGGTCGAGGCAGCAGAGCGAACGCCGGCGGAGGGTCAGAGTCAGTCTCGGATCCAGGATCTGCGGTAGAAGCTGGAGCTGGTACTGACTCGGACTGAGGCCGCGCTGCAGGAGCTACCGGAACAGAAGCGGTCACAGATACTGTCACAGCGGTAGTGGTAACAGCAGATGCTGGTGGCACTGGCGGCTGCGGGCAGACAGTGCTGAGAACCGGAGAGGTGAACGCCAAAGTGACCGGCCGGAGCGGAGAGGTACCAACAGGGGGTCCTGACAAAATCGATGGTACCACTGGAGCGTGAAGCGGAGGAGGTGGAGCAGACTGAATAGGAGGTACTGAGATACCAGAATGCTGAAGCATAAGAGCCATGAATGCCCTAGTCTCAGCCCGATCCTGAAGTAGTTGCTGCTGAAGGGCATCCTGCCTGTCCTGCATGTTCTGAAACATCGAGAGCATCCTCTCGGATAACCGGGCCTGCTCGGCCGCCAGGTTGGCCAGAATCGAAGCAAGAGCAGGGTCCATAGCCTGAGGAGGAGGGGCAACACTAGAACTCCCAGCCTCATGATCATGAGAGCGTGGAGGCATAGGAGGCGGAGGCGGAGGAGGAACCCCAAAATCATCATCATCATCATCATCATCAGCTGCTGTACCCTGAGTGTCAAACTGTCGAAGAGCTGCATCCTCGGCCTGAGAATCAAACACAGGAGCAGAAGCTGGCACAGGAATCTCAGGCGCAGGACGGTAGGATCCAAAAACGAGGCGTGAGGCCTCAAGGGTGCTCTGAAATCGAGGGGGCTGAATTAGCTGCGCAAAGATGTGGCACAAGTAGTGAGCATAAGGCAACTGCCGACGAGCACAAATCCCATCCAGAACGGTGTCCTCGATCTCACAAATCAGGAAGTCCACAACGTCAAACTCAGAGTGGGAGACCAGGGCACCAAGGAGCCAAAGCTGAATATGAGTGGTAGCCTCCCTGTATCCCATCCTCGGCAGAAGAGTCCGTCTGATGAGCTCGTATAAGTACTTGGCTGCTGTAGTAAAGTCTGCCGGTGAACGTCGCGACCCATCTGTGAAGGGCGGGCGGAACAGAGCCGCGACGTGAGCTGTACCCGGAGCCACACCGCCGTGAGGGCGACGAGGAGGGTCAGAAGTGTTGTAGCAGAGACTGTGAAGGCGAGTCGTCGACTCGGGGAATCCAAATAGCTGGCGGATCTGACTGGCAGTAATTGTGACATCCTCTCGCTCAAAGCGGAACCTCATCCAGTGATGATCCGGGTCAATCCAAACAGAGGCGTAAAAGACTCGTACCCACTCCTCAACATACCTGCCGCTGATAGTCAGAAGGGTCTGAAGGCCAGGCAGATAGGTGAGATGCGCCTCAAAGTCAGCACCGGCTGCAAGCAGAAAGGCTGGAAGATCCAAAAGCCGGTGCACTCGCAGAGCTATCTGAGCAGACATCTGAGCTCTGAAAAACGACTCCTGAATACGTGTGCTGAAAAGATCACCTGCTGCAGGGTCTCTCTGAGCTAGTAGCCAAGACTCCACGGGTACGTATCTGAACCTACGTACCCGTGCCACTGTAGCACGCTGAAGGTCAAACAGTCGAGGATCCGAAACCAGAGGACGAACCTCAGTCTCATCACGCTCCCGAAATCGAGGTGGAGGGACAGGAGGAGCTAAAGCGGGAGCGGGAGGTGGAGGAGCAGTGGAAGCTGGCGTAGTGGAGGTAGCGGGTATGGCTGTGGAGGTGGATGGAGCAATAGGAGTGACGGGAGCAGGCAGGGTGGGTGGCGGAGTGGAAGCAGAGGTGTGAGTGGAGGACGGGAGACGGCACACGGTCAATCAAGGTCACTGAAATGACAGAAGAGGTGAGCACGTATTAGTCACATAGTCATAAGCATATGAAATGTGAATAAATACATACACAGAGAGATATGGCACAGAAAACACGAGACGAGACGATCGAGAAGTCAAACGACGTGAAAACGACGTTTGAAGGATAAATAGTGTCATAGGAGGTTTGGAATTTGAATTGAGGCACGAAACGATATGGAATTGAGCCGATACTTCACGAATAGGTTTATATAGGTGAATATGAGTGAAGTGTGTGCTTGGTTTGAATTTAGGCGAAGAAAAAGGGATTTGGGCACTCGGCTCGGAAACGATCGCTCAAAACGGGAAATTTGGTGAAATTTAAGCCTGGAATCTCGGATTGGCGTGAAATTTGGCAAGTAGGTTACTGGAAGTGTTGTGAAGGTGTCTGAAAAATTTGGGTTCTATTGGAGCATTTTTGGCTGGTTTGGGCATTTCACCGAGCACGTGGCGTGCGGGGAATTAGGTTTTCGGTGAAACGGCTATTTGAGGTGGGAAAACCCTCCCGAAGGAGCTAAGAACCTGCAGGGATACACAATGGGGACAATTGAACACATTCCACCAACTGGATTCATTGGATTTGACAAGATTTGGAGTTTTTGCACAAAAGGGAGAAGTGGGAGCCTCTGCTCACCAGAACAGAGGGAGAGTGGAGAACAGAGGGAGTGGTCTGCTCACCGAGGGAGGGAAGGAGAGGGGCCCAAAGTCGCCGGAGCACCGTCGGAGATGGTGGCCGCCGGTGGTCGGAGAACGCCGGAGGGAGAGAAGGAATCGCCGCGGGACAGAGAGAGAGTCTGGCCAGGGGAGAACAGGGAGCCTCTGGCTCGGTCGGGCTGGAGGCCTTTTTTTAAAACGCGATATGGACGCACCGGACAGTCTACAGTGCCTGTCCGGTGCACACCGGACAGCGCACAGTAGCTGTCCGGTGAACCACCGGACAGCGCACAGGAAAATGGATTTATAGCGCGCGGCTGCCGGTGCACCGGACATTGCACAGTGCAGTGTCCGGTGCACACCGGACTGTCCGGTGAGCCTAGACAGAGGGGAGTTTGGAAAATTTTGAATTTTTCTATCTAACTCCTAACCAAACCAAATCCCAACTTATAATCACACAAAATAACACTTGTTGGGACAGGTATTGGCACCCTCATATACTTTTCAAAATATTTTGCCATAGGCTAGATAATTTTTAGAGAAAATAGGCAAATGGTGAAATTTGCATTTTGGCTTGCACTAGGGGTTTTCATGAGTGATTTGAGTTTTGAATACTCCCCCTAAGTGCAGTACCTCATGCATATTTCAAGAACCAATAATTGCATAAAAGGTAAGAATTTAAGTGCTAAAAGCTTAAAACTAAGACTTGTCAAGTTTGACCCGAGTTAAGCTTTTTCACTCGCTTTGTTGGCGGTTATCTTAACTAGGTTAGACAAGCCCTAGATGCAATACAAGGAACTTAAACATGCAATGCAGGCTTGACAACTCCATTTGACATTTTACATAAAATTTCTGAGATCAAGAATATTTAGTTCATTCCTCAATATGCAAAAGCGGGTCTTATCAAGAGGCTTAGTGAAAATATCCGCTAATTGATCTTCCGACCTCACTCCTTCTAAAATGATATCTCCTTTAGCAACATGATCTCTAAGGAAGTGATGACGTATATCAATGTGCTTGGTGCGAGAGTGTTGTACAGGATTATTAGCAATTTTAACAGCACTCTCATTATGGGTGTGTTTGGTTTGGCTTTTGGCTTTGGCTTTTGCCCCCTAAAAGCCAAAAGCCAACCAAAGGGCTGGATCCAGGAAGCAGCTTTTTCTAAAAGCCGACTTTCTCGTAGTGCAAAACTGAAAGCACCTCTGGACCTGCTTTTAGTGGCTTTTGGATGGAACTGTGAAAACATATATCGAAGAACTTTTAACGACTTTTAGTGGTTTCCACCAAACGATTTTTAGCTTTTTAACAGCACACAGCCTACAGCAGCTTTTTCCACAGCTCACAGCCCACAGCAACTTTTTCCACAGCCACAGCCCAACCAAACAGACCCTATCACACAACAAAGGTACCTTTTCTAGAACTACGCCATAGTCTAGAAGAGTTTGTTTCATATATAAAATCTGTGTGCAACAAGCACCTGCGGCAATGTATTCCGCTTCGGAAGTTGACAAGGCAACACTATTTTGCTTTTTGGATGTCCATGAAACTAGTGATCTACCAAGCAGATGGCATCCCCCAAAAGTACTTTTTCTATCAATTTTGCAACCGGCATAATCCGAATCGGAATAGCCAATTAAATCAAAAGTAGCTCCTTTGGGATACCACAGACCAATGCTTGTGGTGTGCCTGAGATACCTAAGAATTCTCTTAACAGCGCGAAGGTGAGCTTTCTTAGGATTAGATTGAAATCTAGCACACATGCAAACACTGAACATAATATCGGGCCTAGATGCGGTAAGGTACAATAAACTACCAATCATAGAACGGTAGAGAGTTTTATTAACCGGGTTACCTCCCTCATCTAAGTCGAGATGTCCATTTGTAGGCATGGGGGTCTTGATTGGTTTGCACTTCTCCATGTTGAACATTTTCAACAAGTCTTTGGTATACTTCTCTTGTGAGAGAAAGTTACCATCTTTCATTTGCTTGACTTGAAAGCCGAGGAAGTATGTTAGCTCACCAATCATTGACATCTCGAACTCCTTCGACATCAACTCACCAAATTCCTTGCAATGATAGTCATTTGTCGAGCCAAAGATTATATCATCAACATATACTTGACAAATGAAAATATCACCGTTATGTTTCTTTGTGAAGAGAGTTGTGTCGACGGTCCCGATCTTGAAGCCCTTTTCGATGAGGAAGTCGCGAAGACGCTCATACCAAGCCCTTGGAGCTTGCTTTAGCCCATAAAGCGCCTTGGACAACCTGTAAGCATGGTTAGGATATCTAGGGTCTTCAAATCCAGGCGGTTGCTCAACATATACAAGTTCATTTATGAAGCCATTTAAAAATGCACTTTTTACATCCATTTGATAAAGTTTTATATCATAGCATGATGCATATGCAAGTAGGATACGGATGGCTTCCAGTCGAGCAACCGGTGCAAAGGTCTCTCCAAAATCTAAGCCTTCAACTTGAGAGAATCCCTTTGCGACAAGTCTTGCCTTGTTCCTTACAATCACACCTTGATCATCTTGTTTGTTTCTGAACACCCACTTTGTTCCAATGATTCTTGCATCTTGTGGGGGCTTCTCCAGGGTCCAAACTTTGTTACGGGTGAAGTTGTTAAGTTCTTCATGCATGGCATTCACCCAGTCCGGATCCTGTAGCGCCTCATCTATACAAGTAGGCTCAACACAAGAAACAAAAGAGTGATGTTCAATAAAAGTAGCATGTCTATGTGATCGAGTAATAACCCCTTGTGAAGGACTCCCGATGATTTGGTTTTGAGGATGAGCTTGAAGTAGTGATGAGTTTCTCCTGTCAACCACTTGGGAAGAAGATCCTGGAGCATCAATATCTTCGGCTTGTACCCTTGCTTGTTCATGAGAGACAAATGTATCTTCATTTGCATGCCTCTCATCTTTTTCATCATCTTGTGGTACATTTGATGAAGAAGGCCTTTCAATGATTTGCACCTCTTCTTCATCTTCTTTCGGTTTGATAGCTCCAATAGGCATGTTCTTCATCGCTTCCCTCAGTGGCTCATCACCTACATCATCAAGATTTTCAAGTGCTCCTTGGGAGCCATTAGTCTCATCAAATTCCACATCATATGTTTCTTCTACCACGCCAGTGGCATGGTTGAATACTCTATATGCTTTGGACTTTAATGAATAACCCAAAAGAAAACCAATATCACAACGTCTTTGAAACTTCCCTAGGTGATGGCGTTTCTTGTAGATGTAGCATTTGCACCCAAATACCCGGAAGAAAGAGACGTCTGGCTTTTTCCCATTTAGCAGTTCATAAGGAGTCTTCGCAAGTAGCCGGTGAGGAAATAGCCTGTTTGATGCGTAACAAGCAGTGCTGACAGCTTCGGCCCAAAACCTCTCCGGTGTGTTATACTCATCAATCATTGTTCTTGCAAGAGTGATCAAGGTCCTATTTTTCCTTTCAACAACTCCATTTTGTTGAGGTGTGTAAGTTGCAGATACTTCATGCTTGATCCCAATTTCATCACAGTACTCATGAATGTTGGTGTTGTCAAATTCTTTGCCATTGTCACTTCTAATCTTCTTAATCTTGCAATCAAATTCATTTTGTGCTTTCTTGGCAAACTTCTTGAATATAGATGCAACTTCAGATTTGTCATGGAGAAAGAACACCCAAGTGTATCTTGAGAAGTCATCAACAATCACTAGACAGTAGAGGTTGCCACCGGCACTGACATAATTTGTAGGTCCAAATAAATCCATATGAAGTAGTTCCAGTGGCCTTGATGTTGACATGAAAGCTTTAGTGGGATGTGTATTAGCAACTTGCTTCCCAGCTTGACATGCACTGCATGGCTTGTCTTTTTCAAACACCACATCCTTTAATCCTCTAACCATATCTTTCTTTAATACCTTCTTGAGTGTGCTCATCCCAACATGTGCAAGCCTCCTATGCCAAAGCCATCCAAGAGAAGCTTTGGTGAAGAGGCAAGTTCTTAAGTCTGCATCTTCTGAAGTGAAATCCACTAAGTAGAGGTTGTTGTATATAAATCCCTTGAATACCATTGATTCATCATCCATCTTTGTTACAATAACCTCTGTTGGAGTGAATAAGCATTGAAGTCCAAGATCACAAAGTTGACCCACTGATAATAAATTGAAGCTCAAAGGTGCAACTAAGAGAACATTTGATATTGATAAATCATTTGAGATTGCCACCTTGCCAAGTCCTTGCACTTTTCCTTTTGAATTGTCTCCAAATGTGATTTTATCTTGACCATCAACATTTTCATCTAGTGAGGTGAACATCCGTGGGTTGCCTGTCATATGTTGTGTGCATCCACTGTCAATAACCCAATTACTCCCACCGGTCTTGTAGTTCACCTACATTCACAGACAATTCAAGCTTGAGTTTTGAGGGCCCTATATTGCATAGGACCAGTGACTCTCTCAATTAAGGACTTTGCCACCCAGATTTGTCTAGGTCTACTCTTATTTGGTGGACCTAGGAATGTAACCTTAACCTTTCCATTTGCAACCTTTCTTAGAACATAGTGAGCATTGAAAGCAAATGGTCTTGAGTGCTTAGGCAAGGGAGTTGGTGGTTTAGCTTTGCAGTTGTGGGCAAAATGACCTTCATTTCCACACTCAAAGCATTTGATAGGCTTGTGAGTCTGCTTTGGCTTGTATTGAGTGATAGCTTTATTTTGCACAAAAGCATTGTATCCAATACCACTCTTGTTATTTTTCATAACAGTGTTCATAAGCAGCTCATTTTGGAGGTATTGACCCTTGTTGAACTTTTGCACACTTGTTGCAAGATGTTCATTTTCGCTTTTTAGTTTCTTGACCTCATTCTTAAGCCTTTGATTATCCACTGCCAACTCATTGTTGAAATCATTGTTCTCAATAGCAATTTTTCCTCTAGTAGTTGCATCAGTCAAGTAATTCTTCAATTTTTGGTTGTCTAAAGTCAGGACTTCAACTTTTTCAGTCAATTCAGCATGTAGACTAGTTTGCTCTTCTTGAATCAAATCATCACATGAGGTTGCTACATCAAACTTAACAACAGGGTTAATAGCCTCATGTGTTTTGCAAGATAAAAGTTCATTTTCAACAAGAAGATTGTCATGATCAAATTTAATTTGAGTATAGTCTTCCTTGATCTTTACTAGTCTATTTTGCAACTCCCTATTAGCTTCATTTAATTTGTCATATTTTTCCTTAGCATCTTTTAGGGAGTTTGTGAGCTCATTTATAGTTGATGACATAGTTTTATTCTCTTCTTTTATTTCATCACTAGCCTTTATAACTATGTCATACTTGGCATTTAAAGATTCATTTTCATTTTTCAACCTATCACATTTAGCTTTTGACTTTCTAATGATTTGAGTATATTCTTTAAGTAAGTCAGCTAACTCATCATATGAAGGTGAAGCAAATTCCTCATCACTATCACTATCACTATCATCAGCAATATTAATATCATTTTGTACCTTCCGTTCACCCCTAGCCATGAGGCATAGGTGAGAAGTGGATGATGGCGATGGTGGTGGTGAAGAGAAGTCCCCGGCGATGGCCGCAACTTTTTCATCATTCTCTTCTTCACTTGAAGAAGACCCACTTGATGACTCGATGTCGGTGAGCCAATCGCCAACAATATATGCCTTTCCATTCTTCTTCTTGTGGAACCTCTTTTGCTTCCCATCCTTTCTCTTGAAGAATTTCTTTTCCTTCTTTTCATCATCGCTGTCATCTTCTTTCTTGCCCTTGAACTTGTTCTTCTTGGGCTTGTTGCATTGATGAGCAAGATGACCAAGCTCACCACAGTTGTAGCAGTCCATCTCAGAAATGGGCTTTCTTTTGTTGGAAAAGAACTTCTTCTTTCTTGAATCAAATTTGATGCCTTCTCTATTTAGCTTCTTCAACATCTTGGTGGTCTTCCTTACCATCAAGGCAATGTTTGCATCAAGGTCATCATCACTTGAGGATTCTTCCTCAACTTGTATTTTTGTTTTTCCTTTTCTTTCATGATTTGCTTTGAGAGCCAAATCCTTTCTTTTGGAAGATGATTCTTCTTTGTCGTTGATGTGCATGTACATTTCATGGGCGTTGATCTTTCACAAAATTTGTGTAGGTGTGGTAACTGAAAGATCCATTTGATGTAGCACAGTGACAATGTGTCCATATTTGTCTATTGGGAGTACACTGAGAATCTTCCTCACAACATCCGGTTGTGAGATTTGAGTAAGCCCCAATCCATTGACTTCCTCTACAAGAATATTAAGTCGTGAGTACATAGCGTTTGCATTTTCATTACTAAGCATTTCAAAGGAATTTAACTTCCGCATGGCTATGTGATATCTTTCCTCACGTTCACTTCTAGTTCCTTCGTGTAGAGCACAAATGTCCATCCACAAATCATGAGCATTTTTATGATTCCTTACTCTATTGAACACGTCTTTGCAAAGGCCTCTAAAAAGGGTGTTTTTGGCCTTAGCATTCCATTTCTCATAATTGAACTCATCACCTACAAGATTTGTGGGATCTCTAGGTTCAGGGAACCCTTGTGTGGCGGCTTTATAGACACCAATGTCTATAGCCTCTAAGTATGCTTCCATACGAATTTTCCAATAAGGAAAATCGTCACCATCAAAAACGGGAGGAGGTCCATCCCCACGGGACATCGTAACTCTAGCGGTTAAGCTAATCTATGAGCAACAAGGTTCTGATACCAATTGAAAGGATCATGATGCCCAAGAGGGGGGTGAATTGGGCTTTTCTAAAAATCAACACTTAATTAAAACCTAAGCAAGAGCTAAACAAGAGCCCAACTTCACCCCAACAACTAGCACTAAGAATATAAAACTAGAAATGCAACAAAGCTAAGATAATACTTCAAATACTTGCTAAACAAATACACAAGATAAAGTGCTTGAATTAAGTGTGGAATGTAAAGCAAAGTTTAGAAGACTCCTCCAATTTTTCTCGAGGTATCGAAGAGTCGGCACTCTCCACTAGTCCTCGTTGGAGCACCCGCGCAAGGGTATCACTCCCCCTTTGTCCTCGCAAGAACCAAGTGCTCACTACGAGATGATCCTTTGCCACTCCGGCGCGGTGGATCCCTCGAGATCGCTTACAAACTTGAGTCGGGTCACCAACAAGATCTTCACGGTGATCACCGAGCTCCCAACGCCACCAAGCCGTCTAGGTGATGTCGATCACCAAGAGTAACAAGCCGTAGACTTTCGCTTGACCAAGAGAAGCCTAATGCAAGTGGTGTGTGCTCTAGGTGGCTCTCACTAGCGCTAATGAGGAACAAACGCGGATTATGATTCTCTAATCTCCTCACTAGGCTTTTGGTGCTTGCAATGCTCTAGCAATGTGCTGGAATAAATGTGGAGTGCAAGACATTGAATATGGTGGGTGGAAGGGGTATAAATAGCCCTCACCCACCAAATAGCCGTTACAGGCATCTCACTGCGCAGTGGCGCACCGGACAGTCCGGTGCGCCACCGGTGCGCCAACGGTCGTTTCCAACGGCTAGTTCTGACAGTAGCCGTTGGACTCATGGCACACCGGACAGTGAACAGTTCACTGTCCGGTGCACACCGGACAGTCCGGTGCGGTGTCCGGTGCGCCACTAAAATTCAATTCTAAAAGCTGCGCTCTCGGGTTTCTGCGGAGGGAAAGCCTCTGCCGCGGACCAGCCTGGCCCCACCTGACAGAGGGTGCACCGGACAGTCCGGTGCACACCGGACAGTCCGGTGCCCCAAGGCCAGAAACACTAACTCTTGTTTTTCAGCTGATTTTCAAATCGGTTTTCGCTCTAACTTGTGTGTGAGTTCTAGAGTGACACCTAGCACTGTATATGAGTGTAATTGTGCACCAACACTACACTAGAACTCTCTTGGTCAAACTACTCATCGACAACCCCTCTTTATAGTACGGCTAAAAGAGAATAAAAGACCTAACTAAATCGCGAGTGTCCACATCTCCTTGACACTCAGACTCCGTATTTTGTTTCGTCGTTTTAGCCTTCGCTTTGAGTTCTTATCTCCGGGATTGTTTTCACGGTTGTAGTACTTCTACCTATCATGCGACCTAACTTATCATTTGTCTCTGCAAAACACACGTTAGTCACATATAATATTATGTTGTCATTAATCACTAAAACCAACCAGGGGCCTAGATGCTTTCAATCTCCCCCTTTTTGGTGATTGATGACAACCCTACAAGTTTTGTGAGAGTAGTTTGTTTTGAAGTTTCTGTCAATAGAAAGAATGGTTAGTTATACTCAGTAATCTTTGACAGAAAGAACGTGTACCATAATAATAAGAGTGAGCGCATACACATCATAAGATTCTTGTTCATATAAAAGTGAAGTTAAATCAATGAAACAAGAGCTAGAAGACTGGTGATAAAATATAAGGTGAAAACATAATACACACAGTCAATCATAAGCAACGAGAGTATATGTCGAGTTTGTGAGCCAAAAACATCAAGCTAGTACAGAGAGTAGCAAGCACATATATTACATCAAAATGACTCTCTACTAACTCTCTAACTCCCCCTAGCTCTCACAACTCATATCTCTCCCCCTTTGGCGTCAAACACCAAAAGGGACCTGAACCTAAACATCTGAAGCAGGAGGAGGAGGCGGGGGCGCATCCGGTCGAGGTCGAGGCAGCAGAGCGAACGCCGGCGGAGGGTCAGAGTCAGTCTCGGATCCAGGATCTGCGGTAGAAGCTGGAGCTGGTACTGACTCGGACTGAGGCCGCGCTGCAGGAGCTACCGGAACAGAAGCGGTCACAGATACTGTCACAGCGGTAGTGGTAACAGCAGATGCTGGTGGCACTGGCGGCTGCGGGCAGACAGTGCTGAGAACCGGAGAGGTGAACGCCAAAGTGACCGGCCGGAGCGGAGAGGTACCAACAGGGGGTCCTGACAAAATCGATGGTACCACTGGAGCGTGAAGCGGAGGAGGTGGAGCAGACTGAACAGGAGGTACTGAGATACCAGAATGCTGAAGCATAAGAGCCATGAATGCCCTAGTCTCAGCCCGATCCTGAAGTAGTTGCTGCTGAAGGGCATCCTACCTGTCCTGCATGTTCTGAAACATCGAGAGCATCCTCTCGGATAACCGGGCCTGCTCGGCCGCCAGGTTGGCCAGAATCGAAGCAAGAGCAGGGTCCATAGCCTGAGGAGGAGGGGCAGCACTAGAACTCCCAGCCTCATGATCATGAGAGCGTGGAGGCATAGGAGGCGGAGGCGGAGGAGGAACCCCAAAATCATCATCATCATCATCATCAACTGCTGTACCCTGAGTGTCAAACTGTCGGAGAGCTGCATCCTCGGACTGAGAATCAAACACAGGAGCAGAAGCTGGCACAGGAATCTCAGGCGCAGGATGGTAGGATCCAAAAACGAGGCATGAGGCCTCAAGGGTGCTCTGAAATCGAGGGGGCTGAATTAGCTGCGCAAAGATGTGGCACAAGTAGTGAGCATAAGGCAACTGCCGACGAGCACGAATCCCATCCAGAACGGTGTCCTCGATCTCACAAATCAGGAAGTCCACAACGTCAAACTCAGAGTGGGAGACCAGGGCACCAAGGAGCCAAAGCTGAATATGAGTGGTAGCCTCCCTGTATCCCATCCTCGGCAGAAGAGTCCGTCTGATGAGCTCGTATAAGTACTTGGCTGCTGTAGTAAAGTCTGCCGGTGAACGTCGCGACCCATCTGTGAAGGGCGGGCGGAACAGAGCCGCGACGTGAGCTGTACCCGGAGCCACACCGCCGTGAGGGCGACGAGGAGGGTCAGAAGTGTTGTAGCAGAGACTGTGAAGGCGAGTCGTCGACTTGGGGAATCCAAATAGCTGGCGGATCTGACTGGCAGTAATTGTGACATCCTCTCGCTCAAAGCGGAACCTCATCCAGTGATGATCCGGGTCAATCCAAACAGAGGCGTAAAAGACTCGTACCCACTCCTCAACATACCTGCCGCTGATAGTCAGAAGGGTCTGAAGGCCAGGCAGATAGGTGAGATGCGCCTCAGAGTCAGCACCGGCTGCAAGCAGAAAGGCTGGAAGATCCAAAAGCCGGTGCACTCGCAGAGCTATCTGAGCAGACATCTGAGCTCTGAAAAACGACTCCTGAATACGTGTGCTGAAAAGATCACCTGCTGCAGGGTCTCTCTGAGCTAGTAGCCAAGACTCCACGGGTACGTATCTGAACCTACGTACCCGTGCCACTGTAGCACGCTGAAGGTCAAACAGTCGAGGATCCGAAACCAGAGGACGAACCTCAGTCTCATCACGCTCCCGAAATCGAGGTGGAGGGACAGGAGGAGCTGAAGCGGGAGCGGGAGGTGGAGGAGCAGTGGAAGCTGGCGTAGTGGAGGTAGCGGGTATGGCTGTGGAGGTGGATGGAGCAATAGGAGTGACGGGAGCAGGCAGGGTGGGTGGCGGAGTGGAAGCGGAGGTGTGAGTGGAGGAGCGAGACCGGGAGGCGAGACGACGAACACGGTATGCAATCTGATCGGATGGAGTCTGCGGCTGATCTCCAAGCTCGGCCTGCGCAGCGGCCGCTGCAGTCGCTGCCACTGCACGGGCTGCTCTGTCCGTACGCCGCTTCTTGCGGCCTTCCTGCTGCTCCAAGTAAACAGTCTTGCCCTTGACCTGCCTGAAGGGGCGACGAGGATCCTCATCATCGCCTCCCCCTGGTGCCGACACATTCTTCGTGCGCGGCATCCTGAACTGATGTCTGCAAATGAGAGAGAGTGTCTAAGCACAGAGCAACAGTGACTGATAGATTAGCAAAAGATGAGATGACTACCTGGAAAGCTCACACGAGAGGTGACGATCCAGGCAGGACGGGAGACGGCACACGGTCAATCAAGGTCACTGAAATGACAGAAGAGGTGAGCACGTATTAGTCACATAGTCATAAGCATATGAAATGTGAATAAATACATACACAGAGAGATATGGCACAGAAAACACGAGACGAGATGATCGAGAAGTCAAACGACGTGAAAACGACGTTTGAAGGATAAATAGTGTCATAGGAGGTTTGGAATTCGAATTGAGGCACGAAACGATATGGAATTGAGCCGATACTTCACGAATAGGTTTATATAGGTGAATATGAGTGAAGTGTGTGCTTGGTTTGAATTTAGGCGAAGAAAAAGGGATTTGGGCACTCGGCTCGGAAACGACCGCTCAAAATGGGAAATTTGGTGAAATTTAAGCCTGGAATCTCGGATTGGCGTGAAATTTGGCAAGTAGGTTACTGGAAGTGTTGTGAAGGTGCCTGAAAAATTTGGGTTCAATTGGAGCATTTTTGGCTGGTTTGGGCATTTCACCGAGCACGTGGCGTGCGGGGAATTAGGTTTTCGGTGAAACGGCTATTTGAGGTGGGAAAACCCTCCCGAAGGAGCTAAGAACCTGCAGGGATACACAATGGGGACAATTGAACACATTCCACCAACTGGATTCATTGGATTTGACAAGATTTGGAGTTTTTGCACAAAAGGGAGAAGTGGGAGCCTCTGCTCACCAGAACAGAGGGAGAGTGGAGAACAGAGGGAGTGGTCTGCTCACTGAGGGAGGGAAGGAGAGGGGCCCAAAGTCGCCGGAGCACCGTCGGAGATGGTGGCCGCCGGTGGTCGGAGAACGCCGGAGGGAGAGAAGGAATCGCCGCGGGACAGAGAGAGTCTGGCGAGGGGAGAACAGGGAGCCTCTGGCTCGGTCGGGCTGGAGGCCTTTTTTTTAAAACGCGATATGGACGCACCGGACAGTCTACAGTGCCTGTCCGGTGCACACCGGACAGCGCACAGTAGCTGTCCGGTGAACCACCGGACAGCGCACAGGAAAATGGATTTATAGCGTGCGGCTGCCGGTGCACCGGACATTGCACAGTGCAGTGTCCGGTGCACACCGGACTGTCCGGTGAGCCTAGACAGAGGGGAGTTTGGAAAATTTTGAATTTTTCTATCTAACTCCTAACCAAACCAAATCCCAACTTATAATCACACAAAATAACACTTGTTGGGACAGGTATTGGCACCCTCATATACTTTTCAAAATATTTTGCCATAGGCTAGATAATTTTTAGAGAAAATAGGCAAATGGTGAAATTTGCATTTTGGCTTGCACTAGGGGTTTTCATGAGTGATTTGAGTTTTGAATACTCCCCCTAAGTGCAGTACCTCATGCATATTTCAAGAACCAATAATTGCATAAAAGGTAAGAATTTAAGTGCTAAAAGCTTAAAACTAAGACTTGTCAAGTTTGACCCGAGTTAAGCTTTTTCACTCGCTTTGTTGGCGGTTATCTTAACTAGGTTAGACAAGCCCTAGATGCAATACAAGGAACTTAAACATGCAATGCAGGCTTGACAACTCCATTTGACATTTTACATAAAATTTCTGAGATCAAGAATTTTTAGTTCATTCCTCAATATGCAAAAGTGGGTCTTATCAAGAGGCTTAGTGAAAATATCCGCTAATTGATCTTCCGACCTCACTCCTTCTAAAATGATATCTCCTTTAGCAACATGATCTCTAAGGAAGTGATGACGGATATCAATGTGCTTGGTGCGAGAGTGTTGTACAGGATTATTAGCAATTTTAACAGCACTCTCATTATCACACAACAAAGGTACCTTTTCTAGAACTACGCCATAGTCTAGAAGAGTTTGTTTCATATATAAAATCTGTGTGCAACAAGCACCTGCGGCAATGTATTCCGCTTCGGAAGTTGACAAGGCAACACTATTTTGCTTTTTGGATGTCCATGAAACTAGTGATCTACCAAGCAGATGGCATCCCCCAAAAGTACTTTTTCTATCAATTTTGCAACCGGCATAATCCGAATCGGAATAGCCAATTAAATCAAAAGTAGCTCCTTTGGGATACCACAGACCAATGCTTGTGGTGTGCCTGAGATACCTAAGAATTCTCTTAACAGCGCGAAGGTGAGCTTTCTTAGGATTAGATTGAAATCTAGCACACATGCAAACACTGAACATAATATCGGGCCTAGATGCGGTAAGGTACAATAAACTACCAATCATAGAACGGTAGAGAGTTTTATTAACCGGGTTACCTCCCTCATCTAAGTCGAGATGTCCATTTGTAGGCATGGGGGTCTTGATTGGTTTGCACTTCTCCATGTTGAACATTTTCAACAAGTCTTTGGTATACTTCTCTTGTGAGAGAAAGTTACCATCTTTCATTTGCTTGACTTGAAAGCCGAGGAAGTATGTTAGCTCACCAATCATTGACATCTCGAACTCCTTCGACATCAACTCACCAAATTCCTTGCAATGATAGTCATTTGTCGAGCCAAAGATTATATCATCAACATATACTTGACAAATGAAAATATCACCATTATGTTTCTTTGTGAAGAGAGTTGTGTCGACGGTCCCGATCTTGAAGCCCTTTTCGATGAGGAAGTCGCGAAGACGCTCATACCAAGCCCTTGGAGCTTGCTTTAGCCCATAAAGCGCCTTGGACAATCTGTAAGCATGGCTAGGATATCTAGGGTCTTCAAATCCAGGCGGTTGCTCAACATATACAAGTTCATTTATGAAGCCATTTAAAAATGCACTTTTTACATCCATTTGATAAAGTTTTATATCATAGCATGATGCATATGCAAGTAGGATACGGATGGCTTCCAGTCGAGCAACCGGTGCAAAGGTCTCTCCAAAATCTAAGCCTTCAACTTGAGAGAATCCCTTTGCGACAAGTCTTGCCTTGTTCCTTACAATCACACCTTGATCATCTTGTTTGTTTCTGAACACCCACTTTGTTCCAATGATTCTTGCATCTTGTGGGGGCTTCTCCAGGGTCCAAACTTTGTTACGGGTGAAGTTGTTAAGTTCTTCATGCATGGCATTCACCCAGTCCGGATCCTGTAGCGCCTCATCTATACAAGTAGGCTCAACACAAGAAACAAAAGAGTGATGTTCAATAAAAGTAGCATGTCTATGTGATCGAGTAATAACCCCTTGTGAAGGACTCCCGATGATTTGGTTTTGAGGATGAGCTTGAAGTAGTGATGAGTTTCTCCTGTCAACCACTTGGGAAGAAGATCCTGGAGCATCAATATCTTCGGCTTGTACCCTTGCTTGTTCATGAGAGACAAATGTATCTTCATTTGCATGCCTCTCATCTTTTTCATCATCTTGTGGTACATTTGATGAAGAAGGCCTTTCAATGATTTGCACCTCTTCTTCATCTTCTTTCGGTTTGATAGCTCCAATAGGCATGTTCTTCATCGCTTCCCTCAGTGGCTCATCACCTACATCATCAAGATTTTCAAGTGCTCCTTGGGAGCCATTAGTCTCATCAAATTCCACATCATATGTTTCTTCTACCACGCCAGTGGCATGGTTGAATACTCTATATGCTTTGGACTTTAATGAATAACCCAAAAGAAAACCAATATCACAACGTCTTTGAAACTTCCCTAGGTGATGGCGTTTCTTGTAGATGTAGCATTTGCACCCAAATACCCGGAAGAAAGAGACGTCTGGCTTTTTCCCATTTAGCAGTTCATAAGGAGTCTTCGCAAGTAGCCGGTGAGGAAATAGCCTGTTTGATGCATAACAAGCAGTGCTGACAGCTTCGGCCCAAAACCTCTCCGGTGTGTTATACTCATCAATCATTGTTCTTGCAAGAGTGATCAAGGTCCTATTTTTCCTTTCAACAACTCCATTTTGTTGAGGTGTGTAAGTTGCAGATACTTCATGCTTGATCCCAATTTCATCACAGTACTCATGAATGTTGGTGTTGTCAAATTCTTTGCCATTGTCACTTCTAATCTTCTTAATCTTGCAATCAAATTCATTTTGTGCTTTCTTGGCAAACTTCTTGAATATAGATGCAACTTCAGATTTGTCATGGAGAAAGAACACCCAAGTGTATCTTGAGAAGTCATCAACAATCACTAGACAGTAGAGGTTGCCACCGGCACTGACATAATTTGTAGGTCCAAATAAATCCATATGAAGTAGTTCCAGTGGCCTTGATGTTGACATGAAAGCTTTAGTGGGATGTGTATTAGCAACTTGCTTCCCAGCTTGACATGCACTGCATGGCTTGTCTTTTTCAAACACCACATCCTTTAATCGTCTAACCATATCTTTCTTTAATACCTTCTTGAGTGTGCTCATCCCAACATGTGCAAGCCTCCTATGCCAAAGCCATCCAAGAGAAGCTTTGGTGAAGAGGCAAGTTCTTAAGTCTGCATCTTCTGAAGTGAAATCCACTAAGTAGAGATTGTTGTATATAAATCCCTTGAATACCATTGATTCATCATCCATCTTTGTTACAATAACCTCTGTTGGAGTGAATAAGCATTGAAGTCCAAGATCACAAAGTTGACCCACTGATAATAAATTGAAGCTCA
The DNA here is from genome assembly GCF_902167145.1 of Zea mays. Classification (NCBI taxonomy): domain Eukaryota; kingdom Viridiplantae; phylum Streptophyta; class Magnoliopsida; order Poales; family Poaceae; genus Zea; species Zea mays. The sequence continues at coordinate 81,745,819 of NC_050103.1, read as the reverse complement.
AAGGTGCAACTAAGAGAACATTTGATATTGATAAATCATTTGAGATTGCCACCTTGCCAAGTCCTTGCACTTTTCCTTTTGAATTGTCTCCAAATGTGATTTTATCTTGACCATCAACATTTTCATCTAGTGAGGTGAACATCCGTGGGTTGCCTGTCATATGTTGTGTGCATCCACTGTCAATAACCCAATTACTCCCACCGGTCTTGTAGTTCACCTACATTCACAGACAATTCAAGCTTGAGTTTTGAGGGCCCTATATTGCATAGGACCAGTGACTCTCTCAATTAAGGACTTTGCCACCCAGATTTGTCTAGGTCTACTCTTATTTGGTGGACCTAGGAATGTAACCTTAACCTTTCCATTTGCAACCTTTCTTAGAACATAGTGAGCATTGAAAGCAAATGGTCTTGAGTGCTTAGGCAAGGGAGTTGGTGGTTTAGCTTTGCAGTTGTGGGCAAAATGACCTTCATTTCCACACTCAAAGCATTTGATAGGCTTGTGAGTCTGCTTTGGCTTGTATTGAGTGATAGCTTTATTTTGCACAAAAGCATTGTATCCAATACCACTCTTGTTATTTTTCATAACAGTGTTCATAAGCAGCTCATTTTGGAGGTATTGACCCTTGTTGAACTTTTGCACACTTGTTGCAAGATGTTCATTTTCGCTTTTTAGTTTCTTGACCTCATTCTTAAGCCTTTGATTATCCACTGCCAACTCATTGTTGAAATCATTGTTCTCAATAGCAATTTTTCCTCTAGTAGTTGCATCAGTCAAGTAATTCTTCAATTTTTGGTTGTCTAAAGTCAGGACTTCAACTTTTTCAGTCAATTCAGCATGTAGACTAGTTTGCTCTTCTTGAATCAAATCATCACATGAGGTTGCTACATCAAACTTAACAACAGGGTTAATAGCCTCATGTGTTTTGCAAGATAAAAGTTCATTTTCAACAAGAAGATTGTCATGATCAAATTTAATTTGAGTATAGTCTTCCTTGATCTTTACTAGTCTATTTTGCAACTCCCTATTAGCTTCATTTAATTTGTCATATTTTTCCTTAGCATCTTTTAGGGAGTTTGTGAGCTCATTTATAGTTGATGACATAGTTTTATTCTCTTCTTTTATTTCATCACTAGCCTTTATAACTATGTCATACTTGGCATTTAAAGATTCATTTTCATTTTTCAACCTATCACATTTAGCTTTTGACTTTCTAATGATTTGAGTATATTCTTTAAGTAAGTCAGCTAACTCATCATATGAAGGTGAAGCAAATTCCTCATCACTATCACTATCACTATCATCAGCAATATTAATATCATTTTGTACCTTCCGTTCACCCCTAGCCATGAGGCATAGGTGAGAAGTGGATGATGGCGATGGTGGTGGTGAAGAGAAGTCCCCGGCGATGGCCGCAACTTTTTCATCATTCTCTTCTTCACTTGAAGAAGACCCACTTGATGATTCGATGTCGGTGAGCTAGTCGCCAACAATATATGCCTTTCCATTCTTCTTCTTGTGGAACCTCTTTTGCTTCCCATCCTTTCTCTTGAAGAATTTCTTTTCCTTCTTTTCATCATCGCTGTCATCTTCTTTCTTGCCCTTGAACTTGTTCTTCTTGGGCTTGTTGCATTGATGAGCAAGATGACCAAGCTCACCACAGTTGTAGCAGTCCATCTCAGAAATGGGCTTTCTTTTGTTGGAAAAGAACTTCTTCTTTCTTGAATCAAATTTGATGCCTTCTCTATTTAGCTTCTTCAACATCTTGGTGGTCTTCCTTACCATCAAGGCAATGTTTGCATCAAGGTCATCATCACTTGAGGATTCTTCCTCAACTTGTATTTTTGTTTTTCCTTTTCTTTCATGATTTGCTTTGAGAGCCAAATCCTTTCTTTTGGAAGATGATTCTTCTTTGTCTTTGATGTGCATGTACATTTCATGGGCATTGATCTTTCCCAAAATTTGTGTAGGTGTGGTAACTGAAAGATCCATTTGATGTAGCACAATGACAATGTGTCCATATTTGTATATTGGGAGTACACTGAGAATCTTCCTCACAACATCCGGTTGTGAGATTTGAGTAAGCCCCAATCCATTGACTTCCTCTACAAGAATATTAAGTCGTGAGTACATAGCGTTTGCATTTTCATTAGTAAGCATTTCAAAGGAATTTAACTTTCGCATGGCTATGTGATATCTTTCCTCACGTTCACTTCTAGTTCCTTCGTGTAGAGCACAAATGTCCATCCACAAATCATGAGCATTTTTATGATTCCTTACTCTATTGAACACGTCTTTGCAAAGGCCTCTAAAAAGGGTGTTTTTGGCCTTAGCATTCCATTTCTCATAATTGAACTCATCACCTACAAGATTTGTGGGATCTCTAGGTTCAGGGAACCCTTGTGTGGCGGCTTTATAGACACCAATGTCTATAGCCTCTAAGTATGCTTCCATACGAATTTTCCAATAAGTAAAATCGTCACCATCAAAAACGGGAGGAGGTCCATCCCCACCGGACATCGTAACTCTAGCTGTTAAGCTAATCTATGAGCAACAAGGTTCTGATACCAATTGAAAGGATCACGATGCCCAAGAGGGGGGGTGAATTGGGCTTTTCTAAAAATCAACACTTAATTAAAACCTAAGCAAGAGCTAAACAAGAGCCCAACTTCACCCCAACAACTAGCACTAAGAATATAAAACTAGAAATGCAACAAAGCTAAGATAATACTTCAAATACTTGCTAAACAAATACACAAGATAAAGTGCTTGAATTAAGTGCGGAATGTAAAGCAAAGTTTAGAAGACTCCTCCAATTTTTCCCGAGGTATCGAAGAGTCGGCACTCTCCACTAGTCCTCGTTGGAGCACCCGCGCAAGGGTATCGCTCCCCCTTGGTCCTCGCAAGAACCAAGTGCTCACTACGAGATGATCCTTTGCCACTCCGGCGCGGTGGATCCCTCGAGACCGCTTACAAACTTGAGTCGGGTCACCAACAAGATCTTCACGGTGATCACCGAGCTCCCAACGCCACCAAGCCGTCTAGGTGATGCCGATCACCAAGAGTAACAAGCCGTAGACTTTCGCTTGACCAAGAGAAGCCTAATGCAAGTGGTGTGTGCTCTAGGTGGCTCTCACTAGCGCTAATGAGGAACAAACGCGGATTATGATTCTCTAATCTCCTCACTAGGCTTTTGGTGCTTGCAATGCTCTAGCAATGTGCTGGAATAAATGTGGAGTGCAAGACATTGAATATGGTGGGTGGAAGGGGTATAAATAGCCCTCACCCACCAACTAGCCGTTACAGGCATCTCACTGCGCAGTGGCGCACCGGACAGTCCGGTGCACCACCGGTGCGCCAACGGTGCGCCACCGGTGTGCCAACGGTCGTTTCCAACGGCTAGTTCTGACAGTAGCCGTTGGACTCATGGCACACCGGACAGTGAACAGTTCACTGTCCGGTGCACACCGGACAGTCCGGTGCGGTGTCCGGTGCGCCACTAAAATTCAATTCTAAAAGTTGCGCTCTCGGGTTTCTGCGGAGGGAAAGCCTCTGCCGCGGACCAGCCTGGCCCCACCTGACAGAGGGTGCACCGGACAGTCCGGTGCCCCAAGGCCAGAAACACTAACTCTTGTTTTTCAGCTGATTTTCAAATCGGTTTTCGCTCTAACTTGTGTGTGAGTTCTAGAGTGACACCTAGCACTGTATATGAGTGTAATTGTGCACCAACACTACACTAGAACTCTCTTGGTCAAACTACTCATCGACAACCCCTCTTTATAGTACGACTAAAAGAGAATAAAAGACCTAACTAAATCGCGAGTGTCCACATCTCCTTGACACTCGGACTCCGTATTTTGTTTCGTCGTTTTAGCCGTCGCTTTGAGTTCTTATCTCCGGGATTGTTTTCACGGTTGTAGTACTTCTACCTGTCATGCGACCTAACTTATCATTTGTCTCTACAAAACACACGTTAGTCACATATAATATTACGTTGTCATTAATCACTAAAACCAACCAGGGGCCTAGATGCTTTCACATCCCACAGCACAATCAGTGCAACTTTAGTGCAGGGGAAAGCAAAAGACGGAAAACTGCAAAAGCAACCCATATATCTTGTCTCAGAGGTCCTCAGCAGCTCCAAATGCAATATGATGGAAATTTAAAAAATAGCATATGCAGTACGCATGGCATCACGAAAACTGTGTCATTACTTCGAAGCACACAAGATAAGAGTGGCAACAGATCGAAGCTTCAACGACCTATTCAGCAACCTAGAAGCTACAACCAGGATAGGCAAGTGGGCAACGGAACTCTTAGGGTACCATATAGTCTTTGAGTCAAGAAATTCAATCAATTCACAAGTTCTCGCTGACATTATAGTAGACTAGACAGGGCCTTCGCCTTCTCGTCACCCAGACTGGAAACACACTGGACAATCCACTGCCACGACGCCTGGTGTCATGCGGCGGCCGATGCAGCAGCAGTAATTACAACCCCATCAGGTGCCAAGTACAAATATGTTGTCCGACCGAGCTTTGCTCTCAAGACAGACAAATGTACAACCAACATAGCAGAGCATGAAGCAATCATTCTCGGACTCCGCAAGCTCAGGGTGCTCGGTGTTAAGACATGCATAGTCAAGACTGATTCCAAAGTCATTATCGGCTAGATAAAAAAGATCGTATAGCCCGAAAACCAGTCCTCCTCCAATATCTACCGCATGTTTGAAGTCTGGAGAAACAATTCAAGAGGTTTTAATCCAGCATGTGGACAAAAGCAAAAACGAAGAGACAGATGCACTTGCGAAGGCCGCTACAAGAGGAGACCCTATGTCGTCGGACGTTTTCTTTCAGATAGTCGAAGACCCTATCGTAAGGGACCCCGATGGGCAGAGAATTATAGGTCTCATTATGACCAAAGGATGGAGGGCCCCCATTGCCCTTTACCTACAAGGACACTATCACCCCACATACCAAGCCGAAGTCAAGAGACTCAAGTACTGAAGTCGTGGTTTCACCCTAATAGAAGGACAACTGTACAAGAAAGGAATCTATCAACCTCTGCTCAAATGCATCACGACGGTCGAAGGTGTAGACCTCCTCCGTGAAGTACACAAAGGAACATGCAGCTGCCACTCGGGTCCTAGAGCCCTCGCTGCCAAAGTCGTGCGCCAAGGTTTTTACTGGCCAGACATTGTATGTGCGGCGAACCGCGTAGTACGATCAAGCAAAGCCTGCCAAAAAAATTGCACCCCGAAACAGGACACCTTCATATCTCACAAAGCTAATCTCCCACACATGGCCTCTACAGCGCTGGAGCCTCGACATAGTAGGGCCGCTTCCCATAGCTCAGGGCAACCTCAAATTTGTCTTCATCATTGCAGAATACTTCACCAAGTGGACTGAAGCAAGAGCAGTCTTCACCATAACAGCAAAAACAACTTAAAAAAATTCCTGGTGAAACATCGTCTGCCATTTTGGGTACCCTCCAGCTAACGATAGACAACAGAAGACAATTCAATAATCGAGGATTTTAGTATTTTTGCTCCTCCCTAGGAACAAAGGTTGTCCTCGCATCAATGTATCACCCATAGTACAATGAAGTCGTAGAGCATGCAAATGGAAAGATCTTTACAACAATCAAGAAAATACTCCTTGAGGACAAGAAGGGCAAATGGGTAGACCAATTACCCAAAGTGCTTTGGGGACTAAACACAACTAAATCTAGGCCAACATGCTTCACCCCATTCAGACTAATGTACGGAGCTGAGGCCATGACTTCGCAAGAGCCCAAACATGGTTCGCCGAGATCAGACCCCGGTGCCATCCTAGGCGTCGACGAGTTAACAACAAAAGATCTCCTCGACGAAGATCGGGTCGACACCCTCAACACATTGAACAAGTATCAAGAAGCAACGAAGAGCTGGAGAGACCTCGTCCTTATCAGGACAGCAAGAATAGAGTCACAATGCAAACTCGAACCGAAGCAAGAAGGACCCTTTGTTATCAAGAAGAAGACATCCCTGAATTCATATAGGCTCGCAAATCAAACAGGGGTGGACCTCGAACATTCTTGGAATGTAGACAATATGAGAAAAATACTACCAATAGGACAATGCATAGCCAGATCCTTCGCGTCCTTGTAAAAAATGATTGATACATTGCTCCATTCAGGCCTACACTCTTTTCTTCACATCGGGCGAGGTTTTTAATGAGGCGGCGCCATGTAATAAAATAAACAAGAAAATCCCCCACAAAGAGAAGCACGGCCGAACACGTCGAAAAAGGGCACAAGACTGGCCTTCCCTATTCGACAACAAGGCGATCACCGCGATGACAAATAATCAAGTCAATCGTCGCGTGAGACAAATAAACAACTTCGGCAAAAGTCGCCTAAGGGTACAGCCGAATCATCACAAAATGTGTGTGAAGTCACCTAAGGGTGCAAAGTCATCCAATAGATGCAACAACGTCGGCAAAAGACATCTAAGGGTGCAACCGGATATGCACAAAATATGTGCGAAGACAGTATCTATCCAAGCAAAAGTGTAACACCCCAGTTGTTACTCAGGGTTTCTACTCTAAACCCACACCCTGACCTATTATCAATAGATTAGTGGAGCCTGAGATGACCACAACTTAACAACCAAAGGGTCAGCTAGTGTTTGTTATAATAAGATGCTTACCTTGACCATATGGTGCATATAACAGAGAAGAAAATTTCAGAACCCTAAGCATAATCACTTGGGCCATGTGAGACAAAATAGAAATTAGGTAAACAGACAATGAGACATTCAATATCATGAGTTGGGCTAATTATACAAGTCGAAGATCATCAAAATATATACTAAAGATTGTAAGGAAGTTTCCCCAAAATGGATCTAAAATAGCTCCAAATCAATCACTCAACTAGAAGAACCCTAGGGAGAAATAAGCTTTTCTCTAAGTCTCCCCAACCCGAATTCAAAAATCCACTGCATTCACTTAGCTCCTAAACTCTAACCCAAGTGGTCAAATGGACAAAGTGGCGACTAATTACCTCAGACACGCCCTGGTGAAGTTTGACACCAAACCAAGACCGTTTGACATGCCTTGGCATGGTTTTTGTCGCGACCCGGACAGAGTGACATACCCGACTTGACGTAAGCTTATCACCCCGCCCTAAGCATATCTCAGCTCGGGACTCACATGGAAAAGAAAGGATTTGGAGCAGGGAAGAGACCCTACACAGGATCCTTGTCGAGATATGCCCGTTAGGGCAGCTAAACAGGCGCTTGGACAGGGGCAGAAGCGATCCTCCAGATGTTTGACTGTGGCTGGCACTCGGGAGCGTGCTCTGACCATGCCCGTGCACGCCACGAGCTCCAGTCGGCTCGACCACACACCTAGCCCCACACCCATGCCCGAGCCCTCGCCTATAAGAATCCCTAGCCCCTCGGCCTTACCCTCCTGCACGCCTCACCCCCCCTTGCCGGTGACTGGACGGCGGTAATCGCTAGAATACCGAGCGCGACGCTGCCCGCAAGCTTACCAAAGCTTCGGCCACCATAGCCCGGCCACTCCCGCCTATCCCCGTCCAGTCTAGCTCCCTGGCCAGCTTCCCCAGAGACTAGCGAAGCTTCCTAGCCACACAGACTGAACGCTACCTCGCCGGAGAAGCCAAATCACCTCGTCGGACTTGTCCCTTCTGCCGGTTCCCTTGGTCCGAGTAATCTACCCACCCATTCATCGATTCCTTGCACACACGTACTCCCTGCCACACAGTGAAGCTTGTTGTGCGGTCTGATTGAACTCTACTGTCGTGGTATGGCCGGTACAGACTTCACTGATGAGCTCTGCCACCTGAGTCCGCGGCCAGACCAGCTCCAGGCACATCGACGTCGACCTGTACCTCGACGTGACCGCCAGAGGCTCCCCATCCTCACTCGACCCTTCTCCGGAACCCTACCAACGTTGGTAAGCCGCTCTGTCGTCTCCTTCGCAGCGGATATTGTTAAACCTAGCTAGGGACCACGGATTAGAGGTTAGAAAAGTCTAGCGGGTTATGCGTAAAGGCCTAGACTCAGATGAATAATGTACCAGGGACCAATCCGTAAGGAAAAAAGGGAGAAAAATACTAGGGATCCGTTTAGAAGTGTGTTTCCTTTCCTTTTTCGAAGATCCACTTTAATTAACCAGCAGAAAACTTTAAAAGTTCATAACTTGGACAAAATATGACCAAATTTAGTCAAACAAATTTTACTAGGTTTTGGACAAGGTAAACTTTAGAATAAAAATAGAAAACCTACTAGTCCAGTACTGTTTCTAGATGTTTAGATTTTTATTAAAATATTAAGTAATATGCGAAAAAAGAAGTAAAAATTAGTAGTAGGAGATGCAAATGGGTGAATTAGCAGTAGGAGATGCTCATGTGCTTGCACATACACTTTCACTTGCAAACCTTAGCACTAATGGATTGGCAGCCCATTAAGGGCTGATTTGGTGATTAGGGATCCTGAGGGGATCCATGTGGAAGAATCACCTTCTAATTCAATTTTGAATAGCAAGAGGATTTCTTCCCCTGGGGATCCCCGATCACCAAATCAGTCCTAACAGTTTGACACCCTCTCAGCCTCAGGCCAAATAGTGAACAAACACCACTCCAAAGTCCAAACAAGCAAACAATGAACGAGCACCAGTCCAGCAAGCAACAGACGTGATCCTAAACTACACATATGAATTAAAATAATAAATCTTGCAAAATACATCTATAGATAATAAATTACGGATAATAATAGCATAAAGAATTGAAGCTTGTAAAATTAAATATTAGAAGATTACCTTGGAGCTGGGGAGTGGGATGTGTGCCTAAATGCCTGCGTTGGGTTGGGGGAGCTAGGGAATGGGAACTCGTGCTCGCCACACGCCGTTCATCGGCTAGCCGCTCGCTGGCTCGCTGCTATCTGCTGTTTTTACGTGATGATGCCGATCCCGAGCCGCTAAGGACCTATCACCGTCACTTCGTCACTTCGTCAGTCGGCCACCCATGAAGTAGGCTGCACTGCTGCAGCCCATAGCCAGCTAGCCGCTCGCCGCTTGAGTGCGTGAAGACATGAGCGTGGTTGCGCCGCCACCTAGTTCCTGCATAGCTACGTAGGGTTTAGGCGTTTAGCGTGGCAGATGAATGTGTTGAGGGTTGAGGGCATAGGGCGTAAGAAGCAGATGCCAAAGCCTTTTCGTGCTGCTAGACCAAGTGGGCAATGGACCCGTGCTTCGGTGTTTGTCACACTATGCCCAATGACTAAAATGTACACAGATATTAAACCGGATAGTATTTCGAATATATCCGATATTTTTGTCAAATATCTGATATCCAACTGATATAACCTATATTGTATCTGTATTGATATCCAGAAAAATTGCCCAAATATCCAAAAAAATCCAAACAAGTATTTGCTCCCTTCGGACTCGAATACGAACGGATATTATCCGTATATTTTACATCCCTAGTAAACCAGCCTAACTAAAGGGGTGTTTGGTTCCCCTTACTAAAGTTTAGTTTATATAACATCAAATATTTAAATAGCAATTATAAGTATTAAACTATAGGTTTAATAAATTCTTCTCATCTTTTATTCTTCATTTATGTAATTAGTTTTGTAATTATACTTTATTTAATACTCGTAATTATCATTCAAACATTTGATTAAAGAGACTAAATTTTAGTTGGGTGAAACCAAACATCTCATAACTACAACACAGCTAGACCAGATCATTCAGTGGGCCGGATCGGGTTCTAATCGGGCCAAACAAAACTCGACATGAAAAGTATTTGGCCTGAGCCTGCCCGTGGCCCGACCCAATAGCCCACGGGCCAACCCGATGACTCGCAAACAACAATTTGCAGATCTGCACGACGCTGACTACAGAGTACAAACTACATGGCTAATACCTGCTGCTCTGGATTTGCATCACATTAAAAAAACATGGGTAATATTGAGTACCTAGCTATATATAATACTACTGAGTACTACTAAAAGCATCTCCAAGAGACTAGCTAAATAACTTGTCAAGCTAAATTTTAGCTATTTAATAGTTAAATAGCTCTCAAACAGACTAGTCATTTAATTTGTCAAACTATCCGGCTCTCTAAATTGAATCTCTCACTAGCTAAATTTGGCTAGCAACTCTCGCTAGCCAAGCTAACTTGCATGTTGGAGAGTCTATTGAAACAAGATGTTATATATAGAGTTTAATCTTTGTGGAGAGATAAATAAAAAATCAAATAGAGAGTTAAAAATAAAGAGTCTTTTAAAGATGATCTAAAACTGTCAGCTAGCTGCTAGCTATCCAGAGATGTCTTCGAGCAGGATGCTGGATGGCTGGAGCGTGGAGGATGTAGGCGCGTGTCATCGGACTCGGCCCGTCGCTCGCTCTAGCCGGCCTATAAGGCTTCGACGGTGTGGAGTGACAACCGCCGAGTTGGGATCGAAAGAGAGGATTTTAGGGTTATAATTGCATTTGAGTTATATATGGATTTTCAGTTTTCTTGTTGGGCCAGGTCGAACTAACGACCTGTATTTTGTGGCCTATCAAGTACTGGGGTGGAAGATTTTTCGAACCAACAGAATTGTTGAGAACTACGTTACCACAGATCACCAAATTCGCTCCCTTCCCTCCCGTCAGCAGTAGAGGTGCAAGAAGTTGTAGAGGACCCATCTCCCTTTCCATAAGCACGACAGAGAAAACACATAAGACACAGGATATAGGGTTGGGCCTCTGGTCTCTTTCTCTTCTCTGTATTATGAGGTGGTGTACATGTTACTTATATAGAGATGTGAGACCCCCAGGGGCAAAGCAGGTATTTGCCCACATGACCCTAACTAGGGTTACTTAACACTCCCCTTGGACGAATACCGCGACCAACACATGCCTTGTTAAAATTCCGAAAAACCCAGTGGGAAAAATGTGGAGAAAGAGTGCATGGTGATACAAATTGCATTTGCACTTTGTTGCCTCGTTAAAAACCTCATGTGAGAAACTTTAAGAAAACTCACCAAGGGAAAAAGAGTACAACAACTGTCATTGGGACAGATTTCGATCCTTTGGGATCTAGATTCTATCGAATCTTCTACAAGGGCTAACTTTAGAAATGTGCTCCCCCTGATCCTTGCAAAACCGTATCAACAAGGCAAAACATATTCTTCTAGAAGTATATGCACATAAAGATTTAGCAAACGGATTGCATATCCTTGCAAGAACTATTTCAGGAACTTTACCTCTACTCACTTCTATGATATACGAGGTAAGTGCACATATCAATATAAATAAGCCACTTTGACTGATGGTGTTCGATCGACTAGATCGATATATTTGATAGAAAGTTCCATAAAGGTTCACATATTGATCATCAAGCTCACGCCTTTAGGGCATAGAATATGACATTTATTGTCTCACAGTTGTGATTAGTATAAGCATTCGCTCCCCTTGACGATGACATCTGTCAAAGTCATTATCCCTCATAACTCAAGCATATTCTTCAAGATATGTCTCATTGTTCATCTGGAATAACGAGAATGGATGAGGTTGGGGTGCTATCATTTTCTATCTTACACCACAATTTATACATAGTTGTGCAAAGCGAATAACATGTCCTTCAATAGGACTTAGTGGATAATATAGTTGCAATAGTACATATTCTAAATATGACACATCGCTCGAGGCGTTCATCCATTGCAATATCTATGATGGTGTAACAAAAGTCCATCTAAGATCGTAATCCATCAGGGATTTTTCATCGATTAGATACATCATTATAGTCTGTCATTCTGGCACAATGGGGATATTTTGCCAGTAACACCTAAACCTTATAGGTTTCTGCCATCAGGGCTTTAGAGGATACCGTAATTCCACATCTAGTGGAAATTACCATGAGTAAAACTCATGGAATGCACATGTGCTTATTCGGTGAACTTCAAGTCCTTTGGTACCTCATCTTATTCCTTTTCGGGTATGTATGGGTCTTTATCCCTTTATAGGGATTATCAAACTTTGGTGTTTAACACAGACTTTATTTCTTCTGGAAAGGTTCCATTAAGGAACTATAATCTCATCTAGGAGATATTCTCTCTACATATGAGAGTGTTCATTCGTCAGGAATGTATTATTCGGTACGAGATTTATATGTTGCATATTTATAATTCAAAGATATGGGTCCTACTAGGATCTCATGACGAATCTTCAGAATCCTATAAACTGCATATTTTAATTCATGCCATTTACCAGATATATTACATAGCGGAACAGTGGTTATTCAACACATATGTGGGATGGGTCTCTCACAAGACCACTTGAACCATCGCATTCACCACACATTATTTCAATAGTGCCCATAAATGTCCGAACTTCAAGCTCGTGACTTTCATTTTGCGATTATTGGTTCAGCCTCGATTGCATTTATCAATGACCCGATAAAAGAGCTTCAAGCACTCATGCCTAGGACTTTGTTTTGGATCCGTTTGCAATCTATAGAGGCAAGATAGGTGTCGACACATTTGTCTCCCACATTTAATAATTATCTTCGTCATTTCCAAAAACGAAAGATTCATTGTTCCGTATTCCTAGCACAATGATATTGCGCGCATTGCTAGGAATTTCATCATCAAGATGAACCTCTTCGTGAGGCAAATCACCAGCAGGGCGAGTTCATCGGAGGAGAGTTATTACAGACCACGTGAATCTACAATCAGAACATATGCTTTGACTAAGGCCAATGGATCATATTCGCAGGCGTCCCCGAGAATAGATCAAATGTCAATAAGTCAAATGTGGATATGGTATTAATCCTGGGTATATCCACATCTACATCAGGTAGAAGCATTCAAACCAATATGGTTACTCCTCAACGATTTCTGGCAAACTCCATATATACAGGAGTACATACCGAACGACATATTCAGTTTGTCTTTTGTGCGTTTAATAGAATATTGAGGCATTACACTATATGGGCATTCCTCCCCCTAATGTCGAGATGTTCTAAAAACACACATATAAAATCCTCAACCACAATCTTGCAGTTGTGGTCAATGTATGCTATTGTGGTGATTTATTTGGGAAATCTTACGCACATTACAGGTCGGGGTTTTATGCAGTGAGCTTTGGACTTAGATTAATGTAGTGGCATGAATACTACATATTTTTCCTTCAACATGAAGGGTTAGTCTCAACATCCAGCGAGACAAGCAACAACAAGTTGCTTCGTGATTACAATTCTGCAAACTTATTGTTATTATTACCCAATGCACAATCAATCATTAAGATTTAGACTAACTTGCAAAACACTATTTTATCCATAAGGGTCCTTCAGGGGCTCATGAATGCCATTCGTCGTTTGGAGCCATTAGTTGACTTCAGATCAACAAGTAAAATGACCATCAGAGTCTAACGCTCACAAAGACATTCACTAGTTGCATTGTGCTTTTTTAAGCACATAGGAAAATATGTGTGTAGATAATGGTAGTAAAGTGCACGGCATCAGGCCAGTGCTGCCAAGCAATTTTTTTTGTATGCAGAGATGTATAGTCCAACTCATTTTACCATTGCCCATGGTTTACCCAATTACTCATACTGGTCTGAAATTGGGTTTCAAGTGATGCAACATTTTTAGGTATTATAATTTCGAGAGAGAATTAATAACAATAGTTAATAATTTGTGATGTTGCCAGCAGGGCAAACATTTCTCCTCGTATTATATACCAATTTGTTCTATAAAGCATTGTTTCGATCTCTTCGTTGTTCGACAAAAAGAGAAGCTTTGGAATAGAACAGACAAGGCCAAGAATTCATTTTTGTCTAGGAAAAACACCATATAACTAGCTTTTCATGAAACAAATGATGATAACTGCTTGGCAAGAACGAAACAAGACTGGTATCCGCCTAGGATCCGTCTTCAACAACAGATAGTACTGCTCTCATACGAAGAAATCATCTGGAGTAGAGAGGATACAACAGGTCTCTACAAGATCTTCATATTTCTATCACAAATTATCATCACTAGTAGTCTAGTGGTCAAGACATATGACTCTTCTGGCTCCGAGGACCAAGGACATGTTAATGTCTAATTTAGCTTCAAGCTCTCTAGTGATGTGGGATTTTATAGTTTTTTGTCTACTCTTCTCACTTCTGGTAGATTGGAGGTAGATAGTGGTAAGCATGCCAAAGGGTGGAATTCAGTGTAGTTCAGCTACATAAACCCCAGGTATGTGTTCGTTCAGGACCGACCTTTACCATTTAGCTTACAGTGTATACCAAACTTGTCAAAGGACTATCTCGAGTCAATTCAGTGACTATAAGTATTTACAATTCCGAGAGATGTATGCGACACAAGCATAAAGGTCCTTGATAGGACGGGCAAAGTGGTTCGACGGGAACACACGATGGTTTTTCTCACCAACATAGTCAAACTTTTCTCAGAATAACTTATACTCGCAACTCCGTGTTGCTAGCGGTTACATGTCCTTTTATCTCAGAGTTGCTTCATGTCATTTAGCGACAAAGAGAGCAATGTGCTAACATCTGGTTGAGCAATATATGGCTGAGATTTATAGTCTTAAATCATTTGGTAAGGCCTTTTGCTTACTAATAGAATCCCAATTTGTGATGTTTTCTGTGCCAAAAAGGCTTTCATGCATTAATATTGAATTTCTTCAGGCTACTTCGGGTAAAACTTTATGCTTGACAAAGAGTTAATGCAGATCTGATCCCGCAGCAACATCGAGGTAGAGCGTGCTGATAACATGTTGAGAACTACGTTACCACGGATCACCAGATCCGCTCCCTTCCCTCCCGTCAGCAGTAGAGGCGCAAGAAGTTGTAGAGGACCCATCTCCCTTTCCATAAGCACGACAGAGAAAACACACGAGACACAGGATATAGGGTTGGGCATCTGACCTCTTTCTCTTCTCTGTGTTATGAGGTAGTGTACATGTTACTTATATAGAGATGTGAGACCCCTCAGGGGCAAAGCAGGTATTTGCCCACATAACCCTAACTAGGGTTACTTAACAAGGATAACCCGTGGGTTTATTTTTTGGCCCGAGTTTGACTTGAAAATTTCACTATGTAAAAAAATATGGTGCAAACCTGTCCGATGTACTGGCCCGACTTAATCGTGTTGAGTTTTTTTTATGGATCAGGTTGGGTCGATGGGATTGGTGGCCTATGCTCACATCTAAAGTTCTAAACACAGTTAGATAGGTCCGGCTCCGGCTATACCTGTACAGGTAGGCCGACCTAGGCCCGGCACGGCACATGCACACAAAAGCAAGGCCCACAACGACATTATCCACAAAAGCAAGTCCCTAATTATGGGTCGTGCCGTGCTGGCATGTAGTCTTAACCATCGGCCCATGGCACGACCCACAATTAGTTATATGTGTCAGGCCGATCCAAATAGCCCAGAATATTTTAGTGTGATAGACCGACCCATATATATACTACAATAATACATAAACATAAAGTAAAGAATATATATGTTGGTCATTTGTTTTCGATTACTGTGAGTTAAAAACAAGGCAACACATTTGTTAAACGTTAAAGACATTTGTCCTTTGAAGCATTATTTCCCTTCGGGTATAATAAATCTTGGACGAAGGTCATGAAGAACAAGTCTTCTTCATTCACAGATATAAAAACATAGTTACAAATGTAATACCAAGCCACATATTTATTTCGTACTAAATGTATTGATAGCATCAACGTTCATATTAACTTGATACCTTCGGCTTGTTTGATGGCAATAACGTGAATACAATTACAATCCAGCGTGAATAATATGAGGTACTGTTCATCTTTTTATAGGCAATTGTACAACTTCGTACGATATTATATTCATAACCTAAAAAATTACATACAAGGTTTACAAATGTCATGAGGACAATACTATCATTTGTACTTAACAGCTTGAACAACACCTTCTTCTTACGTCTCCTTCTTGCTTCATCGTGACAAAGCTTGCTTCGTTGTACTTCCATCGATCTATATCGAAGCTTTTCTGGTGACGAAGCTCCTGTAATACTTAATAATATGCTGAAAACAAATGGTTAAACGTGCTTTTGAGGACCTTTGGAAGACGAAGGACCCCAACAGTAGCCCCTCGCAGTATTAGTTTGTTCCTTTTGTAACAAATTCAGACTACAAAATGAACGAAGACCTTTAGTCGAAGGTCCGAAAAACCACCTTCCCTTCGCTAGAATAGCGAAACCTTCTGTATCGTGGGGCCCATCGTGCAGTGGTGATTTGCATCTATATATGAGGGTTACGATGAAGAATATTTTTCGTGCTATCAAGCTTGTGTTGAGTTTGTTTTTTAGCTTGCTAATTCTGTAACCATGGTTGCTTTTGGAGCTTCAGCCTTTGGTTTCAATCAACGCTGAGATGGCCGAAGACAAGAGAAGTGAGGACCCCACACTAGTTGGTTTTTACGAAGCTATGGAAAGGACCAATGTTGAAAAGATTACTGATGAAATTTTAGCTGGACTGCCTGGAGATTCTAGTGACAGTGGTGATTTTGATATTGAGAGTGACAACGATGATGTCAAAGATCGGCCATGGAGGCCTAGTGAAGACCCCGCACTAGTTGTTTTTGGAAAATCCACTGTTAAAAAGGACAAATTGAGACGATGAAGAGCAAATATTTCCGTGATACAAGTATGGTGAGGGCCGGAGGAGAGAACATTGTTCCTCTTCCTAAAGCTGACGAAGTGGTAGTTTTCAAGGGCTTTTATGAAGGCTGGTATTCGGTTCCCTCTACATAAGATACTGGTTGAAGTACTTAAAAGGTTCGAGATATACCTTCATCAGCTTACCCCTGAAGCCTTAATTAAAATTGGGATTTTTATTTGGGCAATTAGGAGTCAGGGGCTGGAACCAAACGCCGACTGTTTCTGCAATATACATGAATTATCTTACCAGACGAAGGCAATGGGGAAGGGACAGTACCATAACAACTTTGGCTATTATTCCTTCGTATACCGCTCTGATGCAAGACGCCTTGTGCCAACGTTTCGGAAGAAATGGCCAGGATCTTGGATGAGGCAATGGTTTTATGTTAAGAATGATTTGATTGAGAGGGAGGATGTGAAAGATATAATTCAGCGTCTAATACAATCACGCTTCGGCATTCGAAGGCCCTCGATTGTGAACAGTGATAAGGCTCATGCCTGCCTGGTGGCGTTCAACACTGTGTGCAGTTACATTAGCACCAGAGACTTGGTCCAAGAGCACATAGCTTTTAAGGTATGGACCCTTGTTAATGAATGGAAAATGATGAAGGAGACCACTGACAGTTCAAGCGAAGGTGGTCTAGTTATTTGAAGTATACATACCGCTACAGAAGCCAGCTTGGGAGCCAGATGACGAATGGCTTGAGGCCATTGAGATGACTACTGATGATTTGTTGGGGGCATACACAAAAGCTGAAGATGAAGCCATGAACATTGCTTTTGGTGCCCGTGGCAAGAAAAGGCTAAATAGAGTATTTGATGTTATTGGTTTTGTCTATCCTAACTACTGCTTTTCGGCTTGGAAGTAGGGGACGAAAAGGAAAATTGCATCAACGACCCCCTCTACCGTGCCAAGACCAAAGAAAATGAAAGTTGTAACTCACCGGACGAAGTCGTATTTTTTTGGAGAAAGCTGCTATACTGCCCACTGCTGGGGTTTCAAAGACAGAGATTGTTGAATCTGCCGAAGATTCCCTCTTAGCTTCGAAGGTAATACTTTTCCCCCCTTTTTCCTTGCTTTAAATCGAAGGAAATTTAATCTACTGCTGTTTTTGGAATTTTTTGAACCGATGATGAAAATACCCGTTGTGGCAGTCGAAGTTCCCACCATTCAACTGGAGAAGACAACAACAGAGAGTTCTAAGACCGAATAGCAGCCGAAGCTACAAAGTTCTCCAGTAGTGCCAGGGCTGTCAAGGATAGAAACCGCTTCAGCAGCGACACCTAGGAAAGGGAGTAGGATGACCAGCATTCTAGACGTTGTTCTGAGGCCTTCGAAGATGGCTACTCCTGCCCTACTAGGGTTTCCAAAGATAAGGCTGGAGAATCAGAAGAAGTTGATGCCGTAAGTGCTGCTCCTGATTGCACTAAGGCTGGACCTTTGGAGATTAGGCCAATAGAGCACATAAGCGAGAGTCTACCAGAGAGAATATCACTGCCGATACCCAACGCGGTGTCGACCGAAGATCTTGAATTCATCATCTATCACGCTTCGGGAAAGCAACTGACATAGAAGCAGATTGCCGAAGCTCAGCATTATGCTAGGGACTTGAAGTATCCTCGAGGATCTCTAGTGTACGAAGGTGATGAAGAGAATGACTTCCTATACTGCCTTCCTGACAGCAAGGAAATTGACGTCTGTCGTGAAATGATGGATAACATGGGTTACCTGAAGCTTGAGCTCGGGCTATCCTTAATGCCAAAGAACCATCTGGCAGACAACTTGGCATATAATAGCTTAAAGGTTTGTGCTTACTATTTCCTCCAATCTTCTGATAATCATTTTAAGTATATTATTTGCTTGTTTTAATAAACATTTCTTTTTATTATTAGGGTCTTATTTTAAGTAAAGCTCCAAAGGCTAAAAAATATGAGGATAAGAGCACAAAAATACCCTTCGGAAATTTGCGCTTGGAGGTTATAACTCTTCGGAATGAGGCACTTGAGAAAGATAAAATCCTACTTTCTTTGGTCAAAAGGTTAAAGACAAGCGAAGCTAATTTGGGCAAACTCTCTGAAGTGGACCAAAAGATTTTAAAGTTTGAGAAAGAAAAAGAAGCAGATGCAAAATGTATAGCTGATCTGGACTATGCTTTGTCTATTCAAGTGGGATTATATAGATCTAAAGTAGCAGGACTGGAAAAGAAGCTTGATGAAGTTACTGAAAACTTCAACGTTGAGTAATCAAAGTGTGAGATATTCGACACTGAACGGTTAAGGGTTCAAAAGAATGTTGAAGAGCTTCATCAAGCGAAGGAGGAGTGCTATAATGTTGCTATGCAATGCTCAAACAAGTTAAAAAATGCTTTTTATTAGTGTTGGTGCATTCTCGGCTGAGTAAAATTTCATTCGTGGTGATCCCGAGGGTGTGATCAAATGGATTGAGAGAGAAGTCGAAGCATTTGATGAAGTTCTAACTGGCAGGGGAGATTTTTGTGCATGCACAGGGGCTCGGGGGCTGTATCACTGCTTGAAAAAGCTAGCTGTGAACATGCTAAGGCTGTAATTCAACCAGACTTCTCAGTTTCATCGAATGACATTAAAGAGTCTTCAGCCGAAGCTACATCCTTTGGTGGAAATTCTATTATGAAGTATGGATGAATGGCGGCTAAGAGATAGCAAACGAAGCTATCAGACAAAGCAAAGAAGAATCTCATCTTGCCTCAGAAGAAGCAAGAAAAGCTGAAGAGGCCGCTGAGCGCGAAAGGCGTATAGGTACGTTTGTCATATTTTAGCTTCGTATCTGACAAAAACTTATATTTTGGTGTAACTGAACTCTCTCCTCCAGAGCCATACAACCTTGACACCGATCCAGCCCTGAAGGGTACTCTCGATGAAATCAGAATAGCGAATGCAACAATTGATGAAGCTATAGAAAGACTTTTAAACGAAGTTGCTGAAAGAGTCCTGAAGGAAGGTGATTAAACTGTGTGTAAAAACATTTGCATAATTTGTATGCTGCTTTTATGTAAAAAACAATTGCAAACTATGTGATTTATTATGTAATATATTTCTTTGTGTAGTGTGAAAGTGTCATACATACCGTTTTTTAGCCGAAGGCAAAAAAACACCTACCTTCTTTTCACACTTCATAAATAAAAATCTCTTTTTCGCCGAAGTGGCAGTATTAAACTCGAAGGTCTTGCCATAGGTCTTGCATAAGGAATACCGTTGCCAAAGTGACAGTATTAGTCTCGAAGGTCTTGCCGTAGGTCTTGTATAAGGAGTTCTATACCGTTTAATAGCAACGGGTAGAGATGCAATATCCTTTCATAGTTCCTTAACAAAAACACGCTTAACTTTGAAGACTAACCATTGCGGATGAAGGAGCAATTTCCCTTGTTTTTCGTTTTTTGGACGATGCAAAATGATGAATGATGCGATGTTATGATGCAGAAGGATGTGATGTTATGATGCGACAAATGTTAATAGAAAACATTTTGCAATAGTAAGACTCTGCATCCCCTTAGGAACGACTTTGGAGTCTCTTCACCCTTTACTTAGGTGGCATTTAAGCTCTGCATCCCCTTAGGAACGACTTTGAAGCTTCTTCACCTTTTACTTAGGTGGTATTTTAGCTCTGCATCCTCGTAGGAACGACTTTGGAGCTAAGCTCTGCATCCCCTTAGGAACGACTTTGGAGCTTCTTCACCTTTAACTTAGGTGGTATTTTAGCTCTGCATTCCTGTAGGAACGACTTTGGAGCTTTTTCACCTTTACTGTTATACTCGATGGTGTAATCACAGATTTATTACAACATGTTGAATGTTGCACCTTCTCAAATTGTTTCTGTGGCAAGAACATGAAATTGAGAGAAATGAAAATTACAATAGGTGTATATGAAGTTTTTAACCCAGCCTGTCTGTAGCTTCAGTAAATGTGCCTCGACTCTGAAACAATGTTATTAACTGTCCGAGCTTCAGACTCTTCTCTTGCATCGCATTGTTGCTAAATTTGGCGCTGCCCTTCAGGCTGCTGGTTGTGGGACGAAGTTGAAGCCATGACCGGTGGTTGTGGTAAGGTCCATGCAGCTGGAGAGTGGCTTGCCGAAGCTACTGAAACTTTAGGTTGTGAAAATGGCTGTTGATTGCCCACATACTCAAGAATGTACGAGGAATAACACGAAGCAGTATGTAGGATTTGCTTCGGTTGATTCTGACGTGCTTCGGCCTCAGCTATCTCCTTTTGCTTCTGTATTGTAACTTGGCAGGTCCTAGTTGTGTGCCCCATATCCTCTCCACAGAACAAGTAGAACATCCTTCTTGATTGCGAGTTGAATCTTCCTCCGAAGCTTCGTCCCCCTCTGCCTCTTGGGGCTGGTGGTCTGAAGGAGCTTTGTTGTGTCCTAGTTGACTGGGAACTATGTTGGTGCCCTTGGTTGTGATTGCCTCTATCTTCACTTTGGCTGGGATTGTGTATCGTCCTGACATGCCTTGGGTGGAGCCTTCCTCCGAAGCCTCTAGTCATCTTAGAATATATGTAAACTTTCTCCCTTCTTTACCGGAAGTCATTGTCAGCTTTGATGTACTCATCCATCTTCTAGAGAAGCTTCTCCAGGGTTTGTGGGGGCTTTCTGGCGAAATATTGCGCTGTTGGGCCAAGACGAAGTCCCTTGATCATGACTTCAATGACAATCTCATTTGGCACCGTTGGCGCCTGAGCTCTGAGACGCAGAAACCTTCAGACATATGCCTGCAAATACTCCTCATGGTTCTGTGTGCACTGAAATAGGGCTTGAGAAGTCACTGCTTTGTCTGAAAGCCCTGAAAGTTGGTGACTAACATATCCTTCAACTTCTGCCATGATGTGATTGTTCCTGGACGAAGAGAAGAATACTAGGTTTGAGCAACACTCCTGACTGCCATGACAAAGGATTTTGCCATAACAGCGGTGTTGCCACCATATGATGATATAGTTGCTTCGTAACTCATGAGGAACTACTTCAGGTCCGAATGCCCGTCATACATGGGAAGCTGGGGTGGTTTGTATGAAGGTGGCCATGGGGTAGCCTGCAATTCTGTAGCTAGGTGGAAGCATCATTAAAAGCAATGTTATCATGATGAAAGTCATCATACCATACGTCATAATGGATTGGACTTTCTTGACGAAGCTCTCTTTGATGTGACGCATCTCTTCGGCTGCTTCATCAATCTTTTTTTAGAGCTCAGCCAGTCAAAGCATCTTCTCCCTTCTTCTCTCCATTTGTTGATGAATAGCTTCTATATCCCTGATTTCTTGGTCAAACTCTTCTTCCTGTGGTGTTGGGCTAATAGCTTTCCTTTTCTGGCTTAGAAGGAGCCCATCTTAATTGGTGTCCAGCGGTGCAAGGGCAGCCCCTGGCGCCGCTGTCTTCTTCGGTGGCATGATGAAGGTAGTTGTTCGAGTTCTTCTTGACGAAGGTGGTCGTTTGAGTTCACCGGAGGTGAGCGCCAATGTTGATCACTTGTTTTCGATTACTGTGAATCAAGAACAAGGCAACACATTTGTTAAACGTTAAAGACCTTCGTCCTTTGAAGCATTATTTCCCTTTGGGTATAATAAATCTTGGACGAAGGTCATGAAGAACAAGTCTTCTTCATTCACAGATATAAAAACATAGTTACAAATGTAATATCAAGCCACATATTTATTTCGTACTGAATGTATTGATAGCATCAAAGTTCATATTACATTGATACCTGACGTGAATGCAATTACAATCAAACGTGAACAATACGAGGGTACTGTTCATCTATTTATAGACAATCGTACAACTTCGTACGATATTGCTGAAAGCATCTAGGCCCCTGGTTGGTTTTAGTGATTAATGACAACGTATTATTATATGTGACTAACGTGTGTTTTGCAGAGACAAATGGTAAGTTAGGTCACATGACAGGTAGAAGTACTACAACGGAGAAAACAATCCCGGAGATAAGAACTCGAAGCGACGGCTAAAACGACGAAACAAAAGGTGAAGGTCTACGGAGTCCGAGTGTCAAGGAGATGTGGACACTCGCATTTTAATTAGGCTTTTTATTCTCTTTTAGCCGTACTATAAAGAGGGGTTGTCGATGAGTAGTTTGACCAAGAGAGTTCTAGTGTAGTGTTGGTGCACAATCACACTCATACACAGTGCTAGGTGTCACTCTAGAACTCACACACAAGTTAGAGCGAAAACCGATTTGAAAATCAGCTGAAAAACAAGACTTAGGGTTTCTGGCTTTGGGGCACCGGACTGTCCGGTGTGCACCGGACTGTCCGGTGCACCCTCTGCCAGGTGGGCCAGGCTGGTCCACTGCAGGGACTCTCCCAGTCGCAGAAACCCGAGAGCGCAGCCTTCGGAAATGAATTTTAGCGGCACACCGGACACCGCACCGGACTGTCCGGTGTGCACCGGACAGTGGACTGTTCACTGTCCGGTGCGCCATGAGTCCAACGGCTCTGTGTCAGAACTAGCCGTTGGAAGTGACCGTTGGCGCACCGGTGGCGCACCGTTGGCGCACCGGTGGCGCACCGGACTGTCCGGTGCGCCATCGCGCAGCAAGTTTCCTGTAACGGCTAGTTGGTGGGTGAGGGCTATTTATACCCCTTCCACCCACCATATTCAATGTCTTGCACTCCACATTTATTCCAGCACCTTGGTAGAGTATTGCAAGCACCAAAAGCCTAGTGAGGAGATTAGAGAATCATAATCCGTGCTTGTTCCTCATTAGCGCTAGTGAGAGCCACCTAGAGCACACACCACTTGCATTAGGCTTCTCTTGGTCAAGCAAAAGTCTATGGCTTGTTACTCTTGGTGATCGGCATCACCTAGACGGCTTGGTGGCGTTGGGAGCTCGGTGATCACCGTGAAGATCTTGTTGGTGACCCGACTCAAGTTTGTAAGCGGTCTCGAGGGATCCACCGCGCCGGAGTGGCAAAGGATCATCTCGTAGTGAGCACTTGGTTCTTGCGAGGACCAAGGGGGAGCGATACCCTTGCGCGGGTGCTCCAACGAGGACTAGTGGAGAGTGCCGACTCTTCGATACCTCGGAAAAAAATTAGAGGAGTCTTCTAAACTTTGCTTTACATTCCGCACTTAATTCAAGCTATTTACTTTGTGTATTTGTTTAGCAAGTATTTGAAGCATTGTTTTAGCCTTGTTACGTTTCTAGTATTATTTTCTTAGTGCTAGTTGTTGGGGTGAAGTTGGGCTCTTGTTTAGCTCTTGCTTAGGTTTTAATTAGTGTTGATTTTTAGAAAAGCCCAATTCACCCCCCCTCTTGGGCATCGTGATCCTTTCAATTGGTATCAGAGCCTTGTTGCTCATAGATTAGCTTAACCGCTAGAGTTACGATGTCCGGTGGGGATGGACCTCCTCCCGTTTTTGATGGTGACGATTTTCCTTATTGGAAAATTCGTATGGAAGCATACTTAGAGGCTATAGACATTGGTGTCTATAAAGCCGCCACACAAGGGTTTCCCCAACCTAGAGATCCCACAAATCTTGTAGGGGATGAGTTCAATTATGAGAAATGGAATGCGAAGGCCAAAAACACCCTTTTTAGAGGCCTTTGCAAAGATGTGTTCAATAGAGTTCGGAATCATAAAAATGCTCATGATTTGTGGATAGACATTTGTGCTCTACACGAAGGAACTAGAAGTGAACGTGAGGAAAGATATCACATAGCTATGCGAAAGTTAAATTCTTTTGAAATGCTTGCTAATGAAAATGCAAACGCTATGTACTCACGACTTAATATTCTTGTAGAGGAAGTCAATGGATTGGGGCTTACTCAAATCTCACAACCGGATGTTGTGAGGAAGATTCTCAGTGTCCTCCCAATAGACAAATATGGACACATTGTCACTGTGCTACATCAAATGGATCTTTCGGTTACCACACCTACACAAATTTTGGGAAAGATCAATGCCCATGAAATGTATATGCACATCAACGACAAAGAAGAATCATCTTCCAAAAGAAAGGATTTGGCCCTCAAAGCAAATCATGAAAGAAAAGGAAAAGCAAAAATACAAGTTGAGGAAGAATCCTCAAGTGATGATGACCTTGATGCAAACATTGCCTTGATGGTAAGGAAGACCACTAAGATGTTGAAGAAGCTAAATAGAGAAGGCATCAAATTTGATTCAAGGAAGAAGAAGTTCTTTTCCAACAGAAAAAAGCCCATCTCTGAGATGGACTGCTACAACTGTGGTGAGCTTGATCATCTTGCTCATCAATGCAACAAGCCCAAGAAGAACAAGTTCAAGGGCAAGAAAGAAGATGACAGTGATGATGAAAAGAAGGAAAAGAAATTCTTCAAGAGGAAGGATGGGAAGCAAAAGAGGTTCCACAAGAAGAAGAATGGAAAGGCTTATATTGTTGGTGACTGGCTCACCGACGTCGAATCATCAAGTGGATCTTCTTCAAGTGAAGAAGAGGATGATGAAAAAGTTGCGGCCATCGCCGGGGACTTCTCTTCACCACCACCATCGCCATCATCCACTTCTCACCTGTGCCTTATGGCTAAGGGTGAACGAAAGGTACAAAATGATATTGATGATGATAGTGATAGTGATAGTGATGAAGAATTTGCTTCACCTTCATATGATGAGTTAGCTGACTTACTTAAAGAATATACTCAAATCATTAGAAAGTCAAAAGCTAAATGTGATAGGTTGAAAAATGAAAATGAATCTTTAAATGCCAAGTATGACATAGTTATAAAGGCTAGTGATGAAATAAAAGAAGAAAATAAAACTATGTCATCAACTGTAAATGAGCTCACAATCTCCCTAAAAGATGCTAAGGAAAAATATGACAAATTAAATGAAGCTAATAGGGAGTTGCAAAATAGACTAGTTAAGATCAAGGAAGACTATACTCAAATTAAATTTGATCATGACAATCTTCTTGTTGAAAATGAACTTTTATCTTGCAAAACACATGAGGCTATTAACCCTGTTGTTAAGCTTGATGTAGCAACCTCATGTGATGATTTGATTCAAGAAGAGCAAACTAGTCTACATGCTGAATTGACTGAAAAAGTTGAAGTCCTGACTTTAGACAACCAAAAATTGAAGAATTATTTGACTGATGCAACTACTAGAGGAAAAGTTGCTATTGAGAACAATGATTTCAACAATGAGTTGGCAGTGGATAATCAAAGGCTTAAGAATGAGGTCAAGAAACTAAAAAGTGAAAATGAACATCTTGCAACAAGTGTGCAAAAGTTCAACAAGGGTCAATACCTCCAAAATGAGCTGCTTATGAACACTGTTATGAAAAATAACAAGAGTGGTATTGGATACAATGCTTTTGTGCAAAAGAAATCTATCACTCAATACAAGCCAAAGCAGACTCACAAGCCTATCAAATGCTTTGAGTGTGGAAATGAAGGTCATTTTGCCCACAACTGCAAAGCTAAACCACCAACTCCCTTGCCTAAGCACTCAAGACCATTTGCTTTCAATGCTCACTATGTTCTAAGAAAGGTTGCAAATGGAAAGATTAAGGTTACATTCCTAGGTCCGCCAAATAAGAGTAGACCTAGACAAATCTGGGTGGCAAAGTCCTTAATTGAGAGAGTCACTAGTCCTATGCAATATAGGGCTCTCAAAACTCAAGCTTGAATTGTCTGTGAATGTAGGTGAACTACAAGACCGGTGGGAGCCATTGGGTTATTGACAGTGGATGCACACAACATATGACAGGCAACCCACGGATGTTCACCTCATTAGATGAGAATGTTGATGGTCAAGATAAAATCACATTTGGAGACAACTCAAAAGGAAAAGTACAAGGACTTGGCAAGGTGGCAATCTCAAATGACTTATCAATATCAAATGTTCTCTTAGTTGCACCTTTGAGCTTCAATTTATTATCAGTGGGACAACTCTGTGATCTTGGACTTCAATGCTTATTCACTCCATCAGAGGTTATTGTAACAAAAATGGATGATGAATCAATGGTATTCAAGGGTTTTAGATACAACAACCTCTACTTAGTGGATTTCACTTCAGAAGATGCAGACTTAAGAACTTGCCTCTTCACCAAAGCTTCTCTTGGATGGCTTTGGCATAGGAGGCTTGCACATGTTGGGATGAGCACACTCAAGAAGGTATTAAAGAAAGATATGGTTAGAGGATTAAAGGATGTGGTATTTGAAAAGGACAAGCCATGCAGTGCATGTCAAGCTGGAAAGCAGGTTGCTAATACACATCCCACTAAAGCTTTCATGTCAACATCAAGGCCACTGGAACTACTTCATATGGATTTATTTGGACCTACAAATTATGTCAGTGCCGGTGGCAACCTCTACTGTCTAGTGATTGTTGATGACTTCTCAAGATACACTTGGGTGTTCTTTCTCCATGACAAATCTGAAGTTGCATCTACATTCAAGAAGTTTGCCAAGAAAGCTCAAAATGAATTTGATTGCAAGATTAAGAAGATTAGAAGTGACAATGGCAAAGAATTTGACAACACCAACATTCATGAGTACTGTGATGAAATTGGGATCAAGCATGAAGTATCTGCCACATATACACCTCAACAAAATGGAGTTGTTGAAAGGAAAAATAGGACCTTGATCACTCTTGCAAGAACAATGATTGATGAGTATAACACACCGGAGAGGTTTTGGGCCGAAGCTGTCAACACTGCTTGCTATGCATCAAACAGGCTATTTCCTCACCGGCTACTTGCGAAGACTCCTTATGAACTGCTAAATGGGAAAAAGCCAGACGTCTCTTTCTTCCGGGTGTTTGGGTGCAAATGCTACATCTACAAAAAACGCCATCATTTAGGGAAGTTTCAAAGACGTTGTGATATTGGTTTTCTTTTGGGTTATTCATTAAAGTCCAAAGCATATCGAGTATTCAACCATGCCACTGGCGTGGTAGAAGAAACATATGATGTGGAATTTGATGAGACTAATGGCTCCCAAGGAGCACTTGAAAATCTTGATGATGTAGGTGATGAGCCACTTAGGGAAGCAATGAAGAACATGCCTATTGGAGCTATCAAACCAAAAGAAGATGAAGAAGAGGTGCGAATCATTGACAGGCCTTCTTCATCAAATGTACCACAAGATGATGAAAAAGATGAGAGGCATGCAAATGAAGATACATTTGTCTCTCATGAACAAGCAAGGGTACAAGCCGAAGATGTTGATGCTCCAGGATCTTCTTCCCAAGTGGTTAACAGGAGAAACTCATCACTACTTCAAGCTCATCCTCAAAACCAAATCATCGGGAGTCCTTCACAAGGGGTTATTACTCGATCACATAGACATGCTAATTTTATTGAACATCACTCTTTTGTTTCTTGTGTTGAGCCTACTTGTATAGATGAGGCGCTACAGGATCCGGACTGGGTGAATGCCATGCATGAAGAACTTAACAACTTCACCCGTAACGAAGTTTGGACCCTGGAGAAGCCCCCACAAGATGCAAGAATCATTGGAACAAAGTGGGTGTTCAGAAACAAACAGGATGATCAAGGTGTGATTGTAAGAAACAAGGCAAGACTTGTTGCAAAAGGATTCTCTCAAGTTGAAGGCTTAGACTTTGGAGAGACCTTTGCACCGGTTGCTCGACTGGAAGCCATCCGTATCCTACTTGCATATGCATCATGTTATGATATAAAACTTTATCAAATGGATGTAAAAAGTGCATTTTTAAATGGCTTCATAAATGAACTTGTATATGTTGAGCAACCGCCTGGATTTGAAGACCCTAGATATCCTAACCATGCTTACAGGTTGTCCAAGGCGCTATATGGACTAAAGCAAGCTCCAAGGGCTTGGTATGAGCGTCTTCGCGACTTCCTCATCGAAAAGGGCTTCAAAATCGGGACCGTCGACACAACTCTCTTCACCAAGAAACATAACGGTGATATTTTCATTTGTCAAGTATATGTTGATGATATAATCTTTGGCTCGACAAATGACTGTCATTGCAAGGAATTTGGTGAGTTGATGTCGAAGGAGTTCGAGATGTCAATGATTGGTGAGCTAACATACTTCCTCGGCTTTCAAGTCAAGCAAATGAAAGATGGTAACTTTCTCTCTCAAGAGAAGTATACCAAAGACTTGTTGAAAAGATTCAACATGGAGAAGTGCAAACCAATCAAGACCCCCATGCCTACAAATGGACATCTCGACTTAGATGAGGGAGGTAACCCGGTTAATCAAACTCTCTACCGTTCTATGATTGGTAGTTTATTATACCTTACCGCATCTAGGCCCGATATCATGTTTAGTGTCTGCATGTGTGCTAGATTTCAATCTAATCCTAAGAAAGCTCATCTTCGCGCTGTTAAGAGAATTCTTAGGTATCTCAAGCACACCACAAGCGTTGGTCTGTGGTATCCCAAAGGAGCTACTTTTGATTTAATTGGCTATTCCGATTCGGATTATGCCGGTTGCAAAATTGATAGGAAAAGTACTTCTGGGGGATGCCATTTGCTTGGTAGATCACTAGTTTCATGGACATCCAAAAAGCAAAATAGTGTTGCCTTGTCAACTGCCGAAGCGGAATACATTGCCGCAGGTGCTTGTTGCACACAGATTTTATATATGAAGCAAACTCTTCTAGACTATGGCGTAGTTCTAGAAAAAGTACCTTTGTTGTGTGATAATGAGAGTGCTGTTAAAATTGCTAATAATCCTGTACAACACTCTCGCACCAAGCACATTGATATCCGTCATCACTTCCTTAGAGATCATGTTGCTAAAGGAGATATCATTTTAGAAGGAGTGAGGTCGGAAGATCAATTAGCGGATATTTTCACTAAGCCACTTGATAAGACCCGCTTTTGCATGTTGAGGAATGAACTAAATATTCTTGATCTCAGAAATTTTATGTGAAATGTCAAATGGTGTTGTCAAGCTTGCATTGCATATTTAAATTCATTGTATTGCATCTAGGGCTTGTCTAACCTAGTTGAGATAACCGCCAATAAAGCGAGTGAAAAAGCTTAACTCGGGTCAAACTTGACAAGTCTTAGTTTTTAAGCTTTTAAGCACTTAAATTCTTACTTTCATGCAATTATTGGTTCTTGAAATATGCATGAGGTACTGCACTTAGGGGGAGTATTCAAAACTCAAATCACTCATGAAAACCCCTAGTGCAAACCAAAATGCAAATTTCACCATTTGCCTATTTTCTCTAAAAATTATCTAGCCTATGGCAAAATATTTTGAAAAGTATATGAGGGTGCCAATACCTGTCCCAACAAGTGTTCTTTTGTGTGATTATAAGTTGGGATTTGGTTTGGTTAGGAGTTAGATAGAAAAATTCAAAATTTTCCAAACTCCCCTCTGTCTGGGCTCACCGGACAGTCCGGTGTGCACCGGACACTGCACTGTGCAATGTCCGGTGCACCGGCAGCCGCGCGCTAAAAGTCTTTTTCCTGTGCGCTGTCCGGTGGTTCACCGGACAGCTACTGTGCGCTGTCCGGTGTGCACCGGACAGCCACTGTAGACTGTCCGGTGTGCCCATCTCGCGTTTTAAAAAACGGCCTCCAGCCCGAGCCGGGCCAGAAGCCCCTTGTTTCCCAGCCAGCGCCTGTGCTCTCTGTCCAGCGGCGATTTCCCAGCGCCCGCCGGCGTCCTTCTCTCACCGGCGGCCACCGTCCTCGCCAGGCTCCGGCGACCTCGCCCGTGCCCTTCCCCTCGGTGAGCAGCTCCTTTCCTTCCCTCAATCTCCCTGCTCTCGGATTGAAGGTCTCTGTGGCATTCCACTCACCACCCCCTTTTGCAAATCTTCCAAATCTGTGAATTCCTGTGAATCCAATTGGTGGTTTGTGCTCTAATGTCTCTATTGTGTATCCTTGCAAACTCTTAGCTCCTTCGGGAGGGCATTCCCACCTCAAATGGCCATATACCTAAAACCCTAAATCCTCGCCCACCAAGTGCTCGGTGAAATGCCCAAACCAGCCAAACTTGCTCCAATTGAACCCAAATTTTTCAGGCACCTTCACCACACTTCCAGTAACCTACTTGCCAAATTTCACGCCAATCCGAGATCCCAGGCTTAAATTTAACCAAAATTCTCGTTTTGCACGATCGTTTTCGAGCCGAGTGCCCAAAACCCTATTTCTTCGCCTAAATTCAAACCAAGTACACACTTCACTCATATTGACCTATAAAAACCTATTCGTGAAGTATCGGCTCAATCCCATATTGTTTTGTGCCTCAATTTGAATTCCAATCATTCTATGTCTCTATTTGTCCGTCAAACGTCGTTTTCACGGCTTTTGACTTATCGATCGTCCCATCTCGTGCCATATCTCTTTGTGTATGTATTTAATCACATTTCATATGCTTATGACTATGTGACTAATACGTGCTCACCTCTTCTGTCATTTCAGTGACCTTGTGTGACCGTGTGCCGTCTCTCGTCCTGCCTGGATCGTCACCTCTCGTGTGACCTTTCCAGGTAGACATCTCACTCTTTGCTAAATATATCGGTCACTTTTGCTCTGTGCTTAGTCTCTCTATCTCGTTTGCAGACTTTAGTTCAGGATGCCGCGCACGAAGAATGCGTCGGCATCAGGGGGTGGCGACGATGAGGACCCTCGTCGCCCCTTCAGGCAGGTGAAGGGCAAGACTGTGTATCTGGAGCAGCAGGAAGGCCGCAAGAAGCGGTGTTCAGACAGAGAGGCTCGCGCAGCAGCGGCAGCTGCCGCAGCCGCTGCACAGGCAGCACTTGGAGATCAGCCGGATATTCCATCAGATCAGATTGCTTTCCGTGCTCGTCGTCTCGCCTCCCGGTCTCGCTCCTCCACTCACACCTCCGCTTCCACTCCGCCACCCACTCTGCCTGCTCCAGTCACTCCTATTGCTCCATCCACCTCCACCGCCATACCCACTACCAGCACCACGCCAGCTTCCACTGCTTCCCCTGCCCCCGCTCCCGCTTCAGCTCCACCTGTCCCTCCACCTCGCTTCCGGGAGCGCGATGAGACTGAGGTCCGTCCACTGGGTTCGGATCCTCGTCTATTTGATCTTCAGCGTGCCACTACAGCCCGGGTACGTCGGTTCAGGTACGTACCCGTGGAGTCTTGGCTGCCAGCTCAGAGAGACCCAGCAGCAGGAGTTCTTTTCAGCACTCGGATTCAGGAGTCTTTCTTCAGGGCACAGATGTCAGCTCAGATTGCGCTGCGAGTACACCGCCTATTGGATCTTCCAGCTTTCTTGCTAGCAGCCGGTGCTGAGTCTGAGGCTCATCTCACCTATTTGCCAGGGCTTCTGTCCTTTCTGACTATCAGCGGCAGATACGTTGAGGAGTGGGTCCGCGTCTTCTATGCCTCTGTTTGGATTGACCCGGATCATCATTGGATGAGGTTCCGCTTTGAGCGCGAGGATGTCACGATCACTGCCAGTCAGATCAGACAACTTTTTGGATTCCCTGATTCGTCGACTCGCCTCCACAGTCTCTGTTACGGCACTTCAGATCCTCCACGTCGCCCTCACGGTGGTGTAGCTCCAGGGACAGCTCACGTCGCGGCTCTGTTCCGCCCGCCTTTCACAGATGGGTCGCGATGTTCTCCAGCAGACTTCACTACTGCAGCGAAGTGCTTATATGAGCTCGTCAGACGGACACTCCTGCCTAGGATGGGATACAGGGAGGCCACCACTCATATCCAGCTTTGGCTCCTTGGTGCCTTGGTATCCCACTCTGAGTTTGATGTTGTTGACTTTCTGATCTGTGAGATTGAGGACACTGTTCTGGATGGGATTCGTGCTCGGCGGCAGCTACCCTATGCTCACTACTTATGCCACATATTTGCGCAGCTGATCCAGCCACCTCGCTTTCAGAGCACCCTTGAGGCCTCTCGCCTTGTGTTTGGATCTTACCGTCCTGCTCCAGAGATTCCAGTGCCAGCTTATGCTCCTGTGTTTGACACTCAGGCTGAGGATGCAGCACTTCGCCAGTTTGACACCCAGGGTGCAGCAGATGATGATGATGATGATGATTTTGGGATTCCTCCTCCACCTCCGCCTCCTATGCCTCCACGCTCTCATGATCATGAGGCTGGGAGCTCTAGTGCTGCCCCTGCTACCCCTCAGGCTATGGACCCTGCTCTAGCTTCGATTCTTCAGACTCTCACTCAGCAGCAGGCTCAGCTGGCAGCCGAGCAGGCCCGTATGTCCGAGAGGATGCTCTCAATGTTTCAGACTATGCAGGACAGGCAGGATTCACTTCAGCAGCAGCTTATTCAGGATAGGGCAGAGAATAGGGCATTCATGGCCCTCATGCTTCAGCATTCTGGTATCTCAGCGTCCCCAGTTCAGTCTGCTCCGCCTTCTTCGCTTCACGCTCCAGTAGTGCCTTCGATCTTGTCTGCACCCCCTGCTGTTACCTCTCCGCTCCGGCCGGTCACCTTGGCGTTCACTTCACCAGTTCTCAGCTCTGTCTGCCCGCAGCCGCCAGTGCCACCAGCATCTGCTGTTTCCACTACCGCTGTGGCAGTATCTGTGACTGCTTCTGCTCCGGTAGCTCCTGCAGCGCTGCCTGTGTCCGAGTCAGTACCAGCTCCAGCTTCTACCGCAGATCCTGGATCCGAGCCTGACTCTGACCCTCCGTCGGCGTTTGCTCTGCTACCTCGACCTCGACCGGATGCG
Source organism: Zea mays (assembly GCF_902167145.1). Taxonomy (NCBI): domain Eukaryota; kingdom Viridiplantae; phylum Streptophyta; class Magnoliopsida; order Poales; family Poaceae; genus Zea; species Zea mays. The sequence goes on along the minus strand of NC_050103.1, from coordinate 81,712,459 downwards.
CCCCCGTCGCCTCCTCCTGCATCCGATGTTTAGGTCCCTTTTGGTGTTTGACGCCAAAGGGGGAGAGATATGAGTTGTGAGAGCTAGGGGGAGTCAGAGAGAGAGTCAGTGTTCTTTTGATGTAATATTTGTGCCTGCTACTCTCTGTACTAGCTTTATGTTTTTGGCTCACAAACTCGTCATATACTCTCGTTGCTTTTGGTTGACTGTGTGTATTACGTTTTCACCTTATTTCAAATCACCAGTCTTCTAGCTCTTGTTTCATTAATTTACTTTCTCTTTTATATGAACAAGAATCTTATGATGTGTATGCGCTCACTCTTATTATTATGGTACACATTTCTTCTGTCAAAAATTACTGAGTATAACTAACCATTCTTTCTATTGACAGAATCTTCAAAACAAACTACTCTCACAAAACTTGTAGGGTTGTCATCAATCACCAAAAAGGGGGAGATTGAAAGCATCTAGGCCCCTGGTTGGTTTTAGTGATTAATGACAACGTATTATTATATGTGACTAACGTGTGTTTTGCAGAGACAAATGGTAAGTTAGGTCACATGACAGGTAGAAGTACTACAACGGAGAAAACAATCCCGGAGATAAGAACTCGAAGCGACGGCTAAAACGACGAAACAAAAGGTGAAGGTCTACGGAGTCCGAGTGTCAAGGAGATGTGGACACTCGCATTTTAATTAGGCTTTTTATTCTCTTTTAGCCGTACTATAAAGAGGGGTTGTCGATGAGTAGTTTGACCAAGAGAGTTCTAGTGTAGTGTTGGTGCACAATCACACTCATACACAGTGCTAGGTGTCACTCTAGAACTCACACACAAGTTAGAGCGAAAACCGATTTGAAAATCAGCTGAAAAACAAGACTTAGGGTTTCTGGCTTTGGGGCACCGGACTGTCCGGTGTGCACCGGACTGTCCGGTGCACCCTCTGCCAGGTGGGCCAGGCTGGTCCACTGCAGGGACTCTCCCAGTCGCAGAAACCCGAGAGCGCAGCCTTCGGAAATGAATTTTAGCGGCACACCGGACACCGCACCGGACTGTCCGGTGTGCACCGGACAGTGGACTGTTCACTGTCCGGTGCGCCATGAGTCCAACGGCTCTGTGTCAGAACTAGCCGTTGGAAGTGACCGTTGGCGCACCGGTGGCGCACCGTTGGCGCACCGGTGGCGCACCGGACTGTCCGGTGCGCCATCGCGCAGCAAGTTTCCTGTAACGGCTAGTTGGTGGGTGAGGGCTATTTATACCCCTTCCACCCACCATATTCAATGTCTTGCACTCCACATTTATTCCAGCACCTTGGTAGAGTATTGCAAGCACCAAAAGCCTAGTGAGGAGATTAGAGAATCATAATCCGTGCTTGTTCCTCATTAGCGCTAGTGAGAGCCACCTAGAGCACACACCACTTGCATTAGGCTTCTCTTGGTCAAGCAAAAGTCTATGGCTTGTTACTCTTGGTGATCGGCATCACCTAGACGGCTTGGTGGCGTTGGGAGCTCGGTGATCACCGTGAAGATCTTGTTGGTGACCCGACTCAAGTTTGTAAGCGGTCTCGAGGGATCCACCGCGCCGGAGTGGCAAAGGATCATCTCGTAGTGAGCACTTGGTTCTTGCGAGGACCAAGGGGGAGCGATACCCTTGCGCGGGTGCTCCAACGAGGACTAGTGGAGAGTGCCGACTCTTCGATACCTCGGAAAAAAATTAGAGGAGTCTTCTAAACTTTGCTTTACATTCCGCACTTAATTCAAGCTATTTACTTTGTGTATTTGTTTAGCAAGTATTTGAAGCATTGTTTTAGCCTTGTTACGTTTCTAGTATTATTTTCTTAGTGCTAGTTGTTGGGGTGAAGTTGGGCTCTTGTTTAGCTCTTGCTTAGGTTTTAATTAGTGTTGATTTTTAGAAAAGCCCAATTCACCCCCCCTCTTGGGCATCGTGATCCTTTCAATTGCATTCATACCCTCAAAAAATACATACAAGGTTTACAAATGCCATGAGGACAGTACTGTCATTTGCACTTAACAGCTTGAATAACACCTTCTTACGTCTCCTTTCTGCTTCATCATGACGAAGCTTGCTTCGTTGTACTTCCATCGATCTATATCGAATCTTTTCTGGTGACGAAGCTCCTGCAATACTTAATAATATGCTGAAAACAAATGATTAAGCGTGTTTCTGAGGTCCTTCGAAAGACGAAGGCCCCCAACAATATATATGACCAAAATAAAACTAAGATGTTTTGTGGCTGCCACATTAAAACCTTTGGCCAGAAATAAAAAAGAGTACAAGTAGCTCACAAATAATATTCAGTTATCTGTTTAGTGTTTAGTTGCCATACAGAATACATATATAATGATCATTATTACTATTCACTATCCCATGTAGGTATTGGTTCTCGAATGCCTATTGAAGTTTTAAATTTTCCAAGTTGTGTTGGTCCTATGGACTTTGACGGGTGTTAGTTAAATAATGAGTCTATGTTTAATAGGCTTCGATGAGCCTTTGTTAAATGAGCTATACTAGACTGGCCCATAACCTTGACTCGAGGCTCAGGTACAACATATATATTAGACCGTTCTGATCTAGGTCTATAATTAGGTTGAACCGTGCTAGACTTGTATAACTGAAATGGTGTGATTTGAACCGGCCTGTTAGACGGTGCACAAAAGTACACATCTGGCTCCGGCCCATATTGTCACTAGTCACTACCGCAGCTGTCAGCCCGCTGACCAGTCTCGCTCTCTCGCGGCTTCCGAATCCTAGCGCGAGTGGATCGGCGGGCGGGTGGCGGCGATGATGGTGAGGGCGCGCGACGCGGCGCGGGCGCTGCTCCGCCTCGCCGGCGCCAGAGCTGGCGTCCATAGGGACTATTTCCCTCCGCTAGCGCGCGCCACGTTTGCTCGCGCCTTCCTGGATTTCCGCAAGGTAGCTGCTTCGTCTCCGTTCCTCCTCGTTTCCTCCGCAACTGCAGTTAATTTTAGAAGATTGTTGAACCGTAGAAATGGAGATGGTTGAGAGTGAAATGAGTGACTTTTGTGTGTGTGTGTGTGTTGCTGGAGTGATCAGACGGGGAACAAGGAGGCCATCGAGAAGGATAAGGCCAGGCTGTAAGTCTCCTCTCCTTCAACCTCGTTTACTAGCCATTACTGGTTACTGCTGCTGCGCTGCAGCATTGTATGGTGTGATGTTTTGGTTCTGATTGGTCTAGTGCAGTACCGATGAACTGAGTAGAGGCTACTTCCAAGACTTTGCCGAGATCCGCGAGAACGCTGGCAAGGTATATCACCTATATATAGTATGTACTATGTAACACAAATTTACTAGTTTTTGATCGGTTTGAGTAACCAGTAATCACACTCGCAAAAAATGGTTCAGATTGCGACAGCGAGTAAGGTCATCATCCCAGAGGTAGATGCTGTGAAGTTTCCTGATCTTGATGTGGATTCCCCTGATGGAGGGGCACTGCATCTGCCTCTTGTTGCACCAACTCTGCAAGCTGATGATGGTGAGGCTGGAGACCATAAGATTCCTGGTGCTTCATTGGTGTGCCTTTCCTTCCGCGCAAGCTCGCTGGTATGAGGGACTACCCAGCTTTTCTTGGCTAGATAGTAGATTTCTGCTATGACAAATTGGACTCCAATTGTTTGGTTTTGCATTATTTCTGCAGAAATCTAGCACCACAACTCAATACCTTTTATGTTACTGCATACAATTACATATTAATAGGATTGTATAGTGTTAGAATATAAGTGAATTGCTAGTTGAAGTGCATGCAACTCAACATGATATCGTCCAGGTTTCTCCCTACCTTTCTGGTTTCTAGGTGTCTCTACATCGTGCCTCCATGATAATACATGTACATTTGGGCTGGGCTTCGTGGGCCAGACCGAAACACGTAAACAAAGCACGACCCAAATTCGGCATGGCCCGTAATAGTTTAGTGTCGGGCTAGCCTGGCCTGATGCCTTAGGTCGTGCTTGGGTTGATGCCTTGGGCTCACATGGCATGGTCAAGTCCTAGATTTATGGTGTCATCTCTCTCGAGCTAGCTGAAACCATCCAAACGTTTCGTTCTCTCTATACAACCTGCTTGGCTTGGCTTGCCATGGAGTCGCGGTTACTTGGGAACAGGGAGGCACGTGCTCTTCACCTTGATGCTCAGTTTCGAAACTTCGCCCAACTAGACCTCTCCATCACCGACTACTGCAAATGCCGCTAGGGCATGGTTGATGCCCTTGATGGTCTTGGCAAACATGTCCCTAACCGTACCATCACCCTCAACCTGGTTTGCGGTCCTAATGACATGTTCGCCTCCATCAACCTAAATCTTCTGCATGGGTGTCCCTTCCCCTCCTTGGAGGCCCAAAATGATATGCTACTGGAGTAACTCACCCAGGCGCACTCGGTGTCAACCCCTCTTACGACTTTGGTGGCTACAGACAATCAGGCACACAACGCCCCCTTGTTGCAGGTGTCCAGTGCCCCTCTCCTAATTCTTAGCCTCGCCAAGATCAGCCCCAATCGTCCTCTGGCTCTGCAGCCTCTGGGGGCGTTCCCTCCAACAATAGGCATGGCAAGCACCGTGGCAAGAGGGCCTCCAGTGGCAGCCAAGGCAGCTCCAGTGGACAGTAGGGATGGCAACATATCAAAGTTGGATCGGATATTGCACATATCTGCCCATGACCATATCCGCGGTTGCAACCAATATCTACGACTAGATTGGATATGATAGAGAGTATCATTTTTCAACAATTCAATAACATAATTAATCAAATTTCTTCCGAATTCACCATTATGCACAGTCAAAAACATAATAAAAGAATTATACAAATACACATGTCTTTTAACAAGTAATATTCTCAACATGTCAACATGAAAGGGGCGCCAGACTAGAAAGGGGTGGGAGCTGGGGGCTGCTAGGGAAGTGGCGGGGAGGCTCACCGGCGCCGAACTGGAAGCGCGAAGGGGCGACGACGACATGGACTAAGGAGCTGGGAGCGGCTGGCTCAAGATTGAGGCACATGCAGAAAAAGGGCGACCATGGGCGCAGAAAGGGGCGGCCTACGATGTGCGGGCTGCGGCCAAGCGCAGGGTATAGAACCTAGAAGGGGTGGCTGCCTGCGGTTTGTGGGACTTGGAAGGGAGCATGGGACGCAGCGCAGGAAGCCAACAAGGCTGGAAGGGGCAGCCAGCAATGGGGAATTTGAAGCGTTAGGCGTCGGCTTACGGAGTTAGGGTTTGCTCTTTTGTTGTGTAATATGAGCTAGGCGAAAAGATAAACTATTGGCCGATTTTGGATATCCGACGAGTAACCTGTGGGTGGGAGGTTATATCTTAATCTATGCCCACCCAAATTCGGATCGGATAAGGGTCTAACCCACGTGTCAAAGAAATATACCCATGTCCGGCTCCGTTGGGTCGGATATTCGACGGATATTTGAATCCATGGGTCAAATTGCCATCCCTAGTGGATAGGTAGCCAACCTAAGGCGAATGTACCCTGACCCTCCTATCTCCATTCTCCACCCTTTGGTTGGTTCCATACAGATGTGTGGACCTCGGCCTCCCCTTCCGTTTGATCCACAACAAACTTCGGCCCGGTCACACCTACAACAATCAGGGCCTCCACGTGAAGGGAAGTGTTGGAATATAAGTGAATTGTGCATCTCTCCCTCATTAGGTTAAGCTTTTGGAACTGGTGCAGGTCCATGCAACTTAATATGGTTTCAAAGATAGAGGTCTTGAGTTTGAATTCTAGTTAGTGCAATTAAATTAAATAATTGATGCATGCTCCTATTCCATGTTTGAGACTTGAGGGAGCCTCCACGTGAGGGAAAGTGTTGAACAGTGGCGGAGGACGCCACCAATTTGTGGTGTGGCGGAGAAGGTAGCAAAAACTGACGGCAATGCACATGTAGGATAAATACCTCAACGAATGTCAGCGATTACAACATAGCAATAAAAGCCTGTCCACGTATAGATGATTACAACATAGCAATAAAAACATGTCAACATAATAAAATCAGTTAATAAAATTATATATTTACACAAAGAGTTTAAAACAAGTGATATACAATATACCTCTAGTTATGTCTAGGAGACTTAGGGAATTGCATTTGTCTTTCCTTCTTTTTTTGAAATGCCTTTTTAATTTTTTGAAGATCAATCCCTTTGAATATTTCTCTTTCAATATAGCATACCATCAAATCGTTTAACCACCCATCGGTCATCTTGTTGCACAATTCAGTTTTGTTAATCTTCATAGCTGAGAAACCTCTTTCAACTGTTGCGGTTGCCATCAGCAATAACAATGCCAACTCAATGAGACGATAAACCAATGGAAAAACAGTGTGCCTCTCGAGTCTAACCATTGTTTCTGAAAGACTTGCAAGATCATAACAAACTTTAAAGTCTTCAAGCCTTGGTACATGAATGATGAAAGTTTGAAGTTGATCTTTTATCGTCTTGCGGTCGTCAAAAGAGAAGTCGTCATGATAGATATCCACAATACGAACAAGCTTATCAACATCAAACTTAGAGAATGAATCTCTATGGTCAAGACAAGAAAAACAAACAAGTAACTCCGAGGACCGCTCATTAAAGCGATGATCAAACAAACTCTGTGATAATAGCATCTATTGCAGCATAGAAGATATCAATACGAAAATAGTGATCTTGAGTGATATTGTTTCTCCCACCTCTTATTGATCGACCAAACCATGGTACTTCATCACTCATATTTGGTACTTGGATATCTTTTGCAAGGCAGAATGCTTTGGTTTCTTCAAATAATGGCTCCCAATCTTCAGCTCTCAAATTATTCAAGCGTGTGCCGACATCAATAATCAAAGACATAGCTTGAACAACATTTTGATCCTTTCTTTGCAATATGAGTGAGAGCTCATTTGTAATCCGAAGGATTTGCAACATCATCTTCATGATAAATACAAAGCTAAAAGATTCCATTGTTTGCACCAAACCTCCTACCCTAGATGGATTGCGCTCATCTTGATTCATAATTTATAGGACTTCTATTACCGAATCCCACATGGACTTCCCCTTTTTTGTCAACAAATCTAACCACTATGGCCATTTGTTCTTTGACTGATATATCACGCGATTCATCAACAAGAATAGAGAATAGACAACCCCCATTTCTTCCTTTATTACCTCTGTGATTGCTTGTGCACAAGATTTTTCAAGGTCTTTCTGAATCGTTCCAGAAGTCATTTTGGCATTTTTTGGACACAACTCATCAAAAGCACATTTCACTTCTTCATTCCTCTGTTTGTACCAATCAAGCAATTCTAAAAAAAATTCCCTTATTCAAGGAAGTAGAAGTTTCATCATGCCCCCGAAATGGTTCACCTTGTAAAGCAAGATAAGCCACAACACTCAAGGAAGCTTCCACTCGAGTTTCATATTTGACCATTGCATCTTTGCTATAAGTTGAAACCTTATTTCTTACACTTGCTCTTTGGTTATGAAAATAATGAAATGATGTTGCTGCAGTATTATGAATGCTACTAGGTCCACCAACATGTTTAGGGAGTGCTAAATAACCATTTTTCCATTGTGAGAACCTGACTTTTGTAAAGGCATCATGGCCAAATTTCTCTTCCACTCGACTGTGTCTAAAAAGATAGCAATAAAAGTAATAAGCTTTATCCTTCTCCAAACTATATTCCAACCAACTGTATTGCCTAAACCATTTTTTGAAAACTCATTTTATCATTTGAGGTAGGAAACTTATGATCCATTGGTTGAAAAGGACCTTTAACTATTAAAGCTCTTCTAATTTCATCTCTAATATTAGGGGCAAAATGATCAATTGGAATGTGAAGTCCTGGATCAGAGATGATATGATCTGTGTTGAACTCGGTTATACCTTTCTCTTGTTGAGAAACTTCCTCTTGAACTGCTTCGGTTGGCACAACAACACAATCAACATTATCTTGCACTTCCTCAACTTGTTCAACTGCTGCAATTCCACTGCTATGCGTGCTTGGTTGTCTACTTGAACTACGGTGCTAAAATAGCTCTTTAAATCTGTCAATGTTGAATGTTCCATTAAAATCAGAGATCAGTAAATCATTTCTTCAAATCAATACTGAATCGGAATCGAATTGCAGAGAGTATATAGCGGTACCTTTTTGGGATGTCATTGCTTTTCCCTTTCTATTTCCAACCATTTCTTCAAATCGGAATCGAATGGAGAAAGAGACGCCTGGGCAACGGCGACATTGCGGCAGCGAGCACCGAGCAGGTCCTGGACTCCTGGCGGTGGCAGAGCTGCAGACGTCCTGTGTGGGATAGAGTCATAGAGCTGCAGATGTCCGCGGCGAGCCGACGACGGTCGCAGCGAGCAGGGCCAAGGCCCACGGGCGAGGACGCGACTACGCAAGGTGGCGGCGGCCGGCGACGACGCAGGCACCCAGCACAGTTTCTAGGTCAATCAATAGGCAAAGCAGCTCAGTTTCATGTTTGTGGGCCGGGCGTTGGCTACGCGAGGTACCTGTGATTTGGACTTTGGAGCATATGCTGCCGTGCTGTACCTGGACGCCTGGGCTTGATAGTGGGCCAAATTCGTATCTGTTAATTTTTTTGGGGTCAGCTGTAGGTATGGCAGCTGCCAGACCTTGCTACATTGGGCCCTCCGCCACTGGTGTTGAAATATAAGTGAATTCCCTACCTCTCCCTATTGTCTTAAAGCTTTTCGGATGGATTGGTTGGTGCATGCAATCCAATATATAAAAATTGATTAGGTGGTCTTCATGGTACCTTCTGTGTCTCATAAAACCAATTTCCACCAACTACCCTAACAATACATTAAACACAAACAAACATTATGTTGTTCCTAGTCCATTTTCTAGGCAAGACTTGACATCCTGCGGCAACTGCCATGACAACAAACAATTCAGTGTAGGATATTACCCATCAGTGCATATTGGGCCTGTTTGATTCGGCTTTTTTCTAGCGAGCTTTTCTGAGAATCTGGATTTATGGAGAATCTGGTCGTGGGGAGAATCTGAATATCATGGTGCTGACGTGTGGAGAAAGATGAAGGGGTCTATAGGGTTTAGGACCTAGGAAGTGACGGATTCCTCCCATCGAGACGGTTCGGCGGATTCTGTGTTCATGTTGAATTGGACGATTTTCACCAAAGCGTTTCTCAAGCGGGCTGAGAAGCGAAGCGTTTGGCTGCAAGAAGCCGATTTTGATGGCCTGAATCTGATTTTAATCTGAAACAAACAACCCCATTGTTTGCGGATTTACTGTCCAAATTTTGGCAGTGTACTAGAAAATGTGTTCATACTTGTTAGATCCCCCTAAATGGCTGTTAACTAGGAAGTTTAGGATTGAAGATGCTCATTGTTATGGACACTTTTTTGGTCACCCTACACAGGGGCTGCTTCCTCGGTCACCCTGGTCGATAGGAGCAGTCCTCCTCTTCCCTCCTACCCCTTGCTCTCTGCCCCATTCCGCTCTTCTCCTCCACTCCCCTCTCAAGACGCCAAGGAGGCAATCCCGTATCACTCATATATATATATATATATATATATATATATATATATATATATATATATATATATATATATATATATATATATATATATATATATATATATATATATATATATATATATTACATTCTCTTACTAGCTTTTTGGTTTTCACTTTTTTTAATGGCACATTTTTGGTGTACCAAACTCTAGATTTGGGTTCCTTGCAGGCTTTTTTGGTTGCGTGAGGATTGAGGGGGATTTAAGCTCTTTCTATTTAATTTTGGCTAGCAAGAGATTTAATCCCCTTCAATCCACTCCTAACTGTACAAGCCCTACATATTTTGATTTTTTTGCTTCTTAATTAATGATTTTGTTCCAAAAGCTATTACTAATACGAATTTTCATATTTTATTTACATCTGTCACTTTACATTGCATTTTGTATGCAGTGAAGCTAATATGCTATATTGATCTTAATGATTCAATGGTTAACTGGTCCTCAACAGAAAATGGCAGAGTCATGGAGTTTACCTTACCTGGATGCTTTCGGTGCTGCCAAGAACATGCATGTTTATGAGGTATTGGTGTTATTGTACTTAATGATTACTGGCTTGGTTTTGGATCCAAAGTGCCGTTGACACTTGACAGTTTCTTAATGATTACTGGTTTGGTGTTGGATGCAACGTGCTATTTGCCATTTCTTAATGATTACTGGGTTGATGTTGGATCAAGTGCCATGGACAATTTTTTGAGAGTAAAGGAAAGAAAATATTGGACGGCACTGATGTTACCCTGTAACCGTACCATTCATTATCCATTTTTTTTGCCTTTTCACATCATTGATAATGGCTAAGATGCTTTAATGTTAATAGTTCATATAATTGCCGTTTATGTGATTCAATTTGAATTTCTTTGATTGTCGATATATGCTCAGGTTTGGTTCTATCTATGTTTATTCCATATCAGGATTAGTACAATTACTCAGCTGTTATTCTATACCATGTGATGGAAAGGAAAATGCATCTGTGGTTAAACTTTAGCTAGTGAGGTATTTTTAACATTTGGGATTTTGGGTAGTGTTGAGAGGGAAAAAATGTGACACTATTCCAAGCAGAGATTTGAAAGAAAATATATGTTATGTTCCAGGTCTCATTTATAGATTCTTGGGTATTATCATTGAGTCCTATGAGGCGAGCATTTCTGAAGGCGATGAGGAAATCTAACAATCCACGGAGACATGTTGTGTATGCTTTCGGGGACCATTATGACTTCCGGAAGAAGCTTCAAATTATAAACCTTCTCACTGGGTAACAATACTTTCTCTTTGGTCATTTCATAAATACTAAAAGTAGTTTTTCTTGTCAATATAAGGTAGGTGTACTCTTGAACTGCAGATACATATATCTGGTTGATGGCCTGGGAAGAATAAGATGGCAAGGCTCTGGATCTGCAACACAAGAAGAACTGTCGTCACTAACAGCGTGCACCTCCATTTTGTTAGATGAAAAATGAGATGGGGTGGCTAATCTTTGCTATTTTGTAACTTCTGGTACAAGATATTTTGCTTTTCACTAAGCAAATCGAGTTTTTTTCCCGTGGGTAATAAGTATTGGATGGTTAGTTTTTTTCACTAAACAACCTTGATTTTCTGGTGGAAAATGATTTTGGTATGGTATTATCGTTGTATTTAACTGCTATCCTAACTTCGTGCTATAATAAGACTGAATTAGTTTAAATCTTTCCAAATGGATGGTAATCACGATTATCTCTTGGTGGGGATTTTGGTCTCATTAGAAGGCCTTCGGATCGCAATAAACCTGGTGGCAATCATCAGGAAATGCTTAGGTTTAACTTTGTCCTAAGTAATTTAGCTCTAGGAGAATTGCTCCCTAGGAAATAAATACGCTTGGTCTCTCCTTGAGCGATTTGTCCTGTTTCCTGGAACCTTCACTATCCAGACTTCGATGTTCTTACCATTTCAAAGGAAGGAACGGATTACTCTTCAAGATCAATACTGATACTCCCAAGTTTAAGGTTTTCAAGTTTAAAGTTATTGGATGGACAATGAGTAGTTCTGGCCAATTTTACAGCAATCACTAATAGAAGTAAATTAGCACATTAATAAAATAGGTAGGCATCCAATCTCTGGTAATCATTCAAACTTTTATTTTCTATTTTTTTACGCACCTAATGCAAAAATATTAGGAATTTTCACTTTAAAGATTCTATTATGGGTTTATGAAACCTCCTTTAAACTTCATCTCGGAAAGCTTAGACAAGCGTGTGTACAGAAGAGATATATATACCAAGCTGTTGCATTACCTTCATCAACTACGCATGTTCGAGGACATAAAGTCCCCCCAAATTATCAGGTGGCTTTATTTTTTATGAAACGTGAGGGGAGAGAATACCCTACTAGTTAAGATATATTAAGAAGGAGAAAAGTTATTTAGGGTTAGTTTGTGAACCACAAAATTGGTAGGGATTCCTCCTAGGGCTTGTTCGGTTTGGAGGGGTATAATGAGGATTGGAGGGGATTAAATCTCCTCCTATTTAAATTTGTATAGAAGTGGATTCAATCCCCTTCAATCTCTCTCAATGCACCCCTAACCGAACAAGCCCTTATTCAATTTAGTCGCTCCAATCATCTCCGGTTTTTAAATTCTCAAACTAGCCCTTATAGTGTTACAAAGGACAGGTAAGGAAGAATGTACAGAAAGAGGGTTACAAAGATGTTACAAGAATTGATCTCTCCATAGTTCCACTGTGGGGAAATATTTTTTTCTTTGCCCTATGAAGAAGCAGATAAAAAAGTTCCTTCAAATATTTTTCTTTGCCATATGAAGAAGCGGAGTTATATTGTGTGATAGGACATAATTGATGGTGCTCCTCCTTCAAAGAACTAATTATTTCGTTGCTTCCGGATGGACCATATCATGAGGATAATAATCTCCATTGCTGTAGACCCTAAAAAGGGCATTAAGGAAGTTAATTAGTCCTTTTATTAATTGAGGAATAATCTTAGGGTTTATTTGAAGTTGTGTTCTATTATTGAGGCATGGCGTGTACTTTTAATAAATGCTAAATAAGTAAATTAAGATCAAATAAAGTTGCATTCCTGATGGTGGTTTGGTTGTGCACATTGAAATTAGAATCTGGGACAAAAAGTTGGAATTTGAATTTAATGGATAGATATCTGAAAATTAAATGGAAATTAAAACAAAAGAAAAAAAAGGAGGAATGGATGCATGGGCCGAGGCAACTCGTTGCTGGCCCAACTCACCACCCCTCTCGACCCATAATCCTTCCCCAATCCTGCCAGCCCAGCCAGAAGCCGCTTCTCCTGCCGTGTGGGCCCCATGGCTCGGTAGCACACACCGCGCCGACTCCATCACGGCGCCACTTCCAGGCGGGGCCCACTGCCTGGTCTTCCTTCGCGCTGCGCACGCGTTATCCGGCTAGCGGGTGGGCCCATGTCGCCAGGGGCTTTTCCTTCCCTACTGCGGGCACCCAACAATCGCACGGATTCCGTGGGGGAGGTGGTTAGTGGTTACAACTACCTCCGCGCTTTTCCCCTGCTCGTCTCCCGGGGATCCCTAGCTCCTCATTTGTGCGCTTCGTTCTTCCCCCTCCATTTGTGACTACTTCCAAGCCCACGCGGTAGAAATCGCCACCATAGTGTTGAGGGACCGAGAGGAGAGAGAGAGAGAGCCCGCGGTCACCGCCGTCACCGCACCTGCATTGTGCTTGGTTCGGGAGGCCGTTGGGGGAAGTCTTCGGGTGCTACGAAACCATTTGGAGCGACGACGGACGTATTGGGGGGGGGGGGGGGGGTCTCGGTGGCGATCCTTCATGGAGCTCTCGTCGCGTGGTGAACCTTCAAGTCGTCTTCGCCGGCCTCGTCCTTGCCTCTGCGTTGGTAAGTCTCCCCCCTATCATGGCCGCTACGAGCTTCGCAGACGATAGCATCGGTATTTAGACTGTGGTGGTCGCTGGAGCACGGGCTTATGCCGATTGGTAATGGCGCCGGCACGGCTAACGAGCGCCGCCGGCTGGGAAGGAGCTGGCATGGGAAGAAGATGATCGGCGACCGTTGGATGGTTATCCTAGGGCGACGATCGCACGACTGAGAGAGAGAGACAGTAGATCGTGAGCCATGGATCATGGATCTCGGATCTGACGATTAAGAGAGAATGCAGGCTCATAATCAGTACCGTTCTAATCTGGTGCGCAGGAGTTAGATCGGACGGCTGTGATTCATGCATACCCCTTCGCGTTGCTTGTTTTACAGAAGAGTCCCTACCTAATTTAGTTATTAACCTGCAGTCCACGCCTAGAGTAGAAACACCATAGATAGGTCTTGTGTTTTTATGATTTGAACCCTGAAACCCATTGGTATTTATGTCCGCAGTCCAAGTCATAAGAGGTATTCAAAATTAATACAGAAAATAATTTCTAATATAGAAATAATTCTAGAATATTGAAAATTCATAATTAATCCATTTTAACTCCAAATTGATCCATTCCAAGTGCATTAAACTCATGTTAATATTGTTTATCATCTAGTAACCTTATATTACTATGAAACCTATGGTTAAAATCATGTACTTCATTTGTTTTATATTAAACACCAAAACCTTTAGAAAATCATAACTTTATAACCGTAACTCTGAATTACTGATTCTTAAACCTAGGATCTCGATGCGATGCATAGATCATTATCATGCATTATGTTCTTCTGTTTGGTGTGATGTTAATTTCTCCTATACCATGTTTGTTTGTATTGCTGCGAATAGACGAGCAAGTGACCGAGGACCCTGGTACTCAGAGGTGGAAAACTCTGAGTAGGAGCTCATTGAAGGAAAGTTGTGCCCTTGACCAATTTCCTTCACTCAATAATTTTCTTTATAATCACTTTGGCATGTGTAGGTTTAATTTTGATGGGGCCCAATAGGTCACTCTAGTTTGGTCATCTTTATGACTTGTTTACCACTGAACTTTTGGATAGTATCTGTTATTGCTCTATGTGGTTTTGGGTGTTAAGATATATATCATTCATGATCATGTCTTTACTGTTATTGAATTCTTTACTGTTCATGATAAGACTATTGTGTTAATTGGAACATGAAGCTTAACTTGAGATAACCGTGTTACCACAAGGGTGGAATGGGACGCCCTTAGCTGATTAATTAGGAAAGATAGTGGAGGTCTACCTTACCCGAAAGGGGCACGGGAGTTAGGGGAGTTTGAAAGAGAAATTAACTAAATATTTTCTATAAACGATTTTGGTGTTTGACGTCCATCACAAACCTTATGGACTAACTAGTTTGCCTAGTTGTTATTTTTCTTAGGTGCATAAAGTTCACATACACATACAAAGAAAATAACTTTGGGGCAATTCTACAAATTTGGAGCAAACCGACTTGCTGCAGTCAGTGGTGCACCGGACTGTCCGGTGCCCTAGCTGGAGCACTCCGCGATCTGGCCGCTCTCGGGGTTTCTCGGAGCTCGTCCGCTAAAAATCATTGGACTGTCCGGTGTGCCACCAGACTGTCCGGTGAGCCCTCAGAGCAATGGTCGACTCCACCAACGGTCGACTGTGGGACGGCGCCCGCAGTCTGCAGCGTCAGAAGTTAGAAGACAGTCCGCGACGACAGGTCGCACCGGACTGTCCGGTGCACTAAAAGGACAGAAGTATTCAACGGTCAACAGCTCCAAACCCCAACGATCGGCTGACGTGGCACGCACCGAACAATGAATAGTGCTTTGTCCGGTGCACCACCGTACTGTCCGGTGTGCCCATCAACAGAGAATTCAGCTAACGACTAGAATAGTGGTTGGGGCTATAAATACCCCCAACCACCACCATTCAAGCCATCCAAGCATCCCACTCTCTTCATTCAATACAAGAGCAAAGAATACACTCTAAAGACACATTCAAAGCCTTCAATCCTCTCCAAGTTCCAAAATCAAGTCATGTGACCAAAAGTGTTTAGTGACTTGAGAGAGGGTGATTTGTGTTTCTTTTGTTGCTCTTGTTGCTTGGTTGCTTTCTTCTTTACCTTCTAAACTTTCCAAGAGATTTGTAAAGCAAGCAAGAGACACCTAATTATGTGGTGATCCTTGCGGGGTCTTTGTGACCAAAGTGATTAAGAAGAAGCACTCGACCGGTCTAGGTGACCGATTGAGAGAGGAAAAGGGTTGAAATAGACCCGGCCTTTGTGGCCTCCTCAACAGGGAGTAGGTTCTTTGGAACCGAATCTCGGGAAACAAATCACCGTGTCCACTTGTGTTGATCTTCACTATTCGATTTGTTTCTCCCCTCTCCTCTCTCTCTAAAAGTTCTCTTGCTCACATTGTTTTGAGTTTGCTCCCAAAGTTATCCGCATGGATTGAGCAACTCATAGCAAGAAGAATTATCTTCTGCACTCTGAATTAACTATTTTTTATTTCTAAACCTAACCCTAGGTGAAGTGCGTGTTCAAAGTTTATAAATTTCAGGTTTCGCATATTCAACCCCCTCTAGACGACTTTTAGAGTTGTTGGTATAGGGAGGTTCTCGGGTTGAGCATGCTGCGATGGCTTTTCAGACGGGGGATTCCTATATCGCTCTCCTAAAAAACCGTAGCGGGTTTTATGAAGCTAGTGGAACTTTGTAAAGGCCTCATAGTGTTACCCTGCCTCATCTTCTCGATAGAGATGAATGAGACTTCTAGACCCCTTGGAAAATGGGTAGCATGACTTGTGGGTAAAGGGTACAACCTCTGCAGAGTGTAAAACTGGTATACTAGCCGTGCTCGCGGTCATGAGTAGCTCAGGACTCTCGCATGATTAACTTATGGAATTAAACTCAATTTTGTCATGTGCATCGCATTGTGGTTTTATTATTAATTTTGATCTATTATTACTTTGGGTTGGTATATACTTACATTTAATAATTGCTCATAAAATTTGACCAACTTATTAAAAGCAATGCTCAGCTTTAACCATTATTTGTTGATCAGCCTTACACTTCACATGAGCCCCCTGAAAGGGAAATTAGCTTAATCATTTCCTATAATCGATTTTGGTGTTTGACGTCCATCACAAACCACGTGGACTAACTAGTTTGCCTAGTTGTCATTTATCTTAGGTGCACAAAGTTCAACATAAACTGACAAAGAAATGGAGTTGGGGAACTCAACAAAGTTTGGAGTAAAGACAAGCATTGGTGCTACCAGTGGCGCACCGGACATTGTCCGGTGCCTAGGCCAAGGCACCCATGAACTGGCCGCTCTCGAGTTTTTCCTAGAGTCACTCCGCTATAATTCACCGGACTGTCCGGTGTGCACCAGACATGAACGGTGAGCCAACGGAGCAACGGTCAACTGCGCCCAACGGTCGACTGCGATGTCAGATGAACAGTGAACAGTGCACAAGTCAGGAGTCAGAACTGCAAAGCCAGAATGCACCAGACTGTTCGATGCCGCAAGAGGACAAATGACTTCAAAGTTCAACTGCTCCAAACCCTAATGGGCAGCTGATGTGACACGCACCGGACAGAACAGTGCCATGTCTGGTGCACCACCGGACTGTCCGGTGTGCCCGTCGATAGCAAAGTCAGCCAACGGCTAGGAAGTGGTTGGAGGCTATAAATACCCCCAACCACCTCCATTCAAGTCATCCAAGTTTTTTGAACTCCACATTCAATACAAGAGCAAAAGCATACACTCCAAGACACAATCAAAAGATCAAATCCTCTCCAAGCCTCAAAATCAACTCAATTACTTAGTGACTTGAGAGAGGGTGTTTAGTGTTTCTTTTGTTGTTCTTGTTGCTTGGATTGCTTTCTCTTTCTCTTTCTAATTCTTCTAAGTGCTTTGTAAAGCTAGCCTAAGTGTGTGGTGATCCTTGCAGGGTCTTAGTGACCCAAGTGATTAAAGAGAAGCACTCGACTAGTCTGTGTGACCGATTGAGAGAGGGAAAGGGTTGGAATAGACCCGGCCTTTGTAGCCTCCTCAACGGGGACTAGGTTCTTTGGAACCAAACCTCGGTAAAGAAATCACCATGTTCATTTGTGTTGATCTTCACTTGATTTGTTTCCCCTCTTTCCTCTCTCTAAAAGTTCCCTTGCTCATATTGATTTGAGTTGGCTCCCAAAGTTATCCGCATTGATTGAGCAACTCCTAGCAAGGAGAACTATCTTCCGCACTCTGAATTATTTCTAACGCTAACCCCGGGCATAGTGCGTGTTCAAAGTTTTTAATTTTCAGGTTTCGTATATTCACCCCCTCTAGGTGACTTTTACCCCCACTTTTGGCAAGCTCATGCATATTATTCCCCACACTTGTAAAGCGATGAACTTTTGTGAGCTCACCCTTGCAATATATAACCCCCCTCCATAGGTGAAGAGCAGGTAGCCCAGGAGGAGGACTACTATGTGGAGTTTGATGAAGTTTAGGCGGCGTCTCCCAGTTGACTTAATGACATCAAGGAAATAATATTAGCTTGCTTTATTTGTTATCATTTATTTTTAAGACACTTCCGCTTTGTAATAATGTTTATGACATTTATCTCTAAACACTTGGTCATTATATGTGTTGTTCTTCTTTGGCGCACATATGAGACGCACCCGGGTTTACCCCTTAAATCCGGGTGTGACAATTGCATAGGGGACATGTAGGGAGTCTTTGACCTTTGCAATTGCCTGCAACCATGTAATGTGGAGTGGATAGGTTATTCCTAATTGTCTCCAGCAACATCTCACAGTTGCATCTAAAAATATTTGATTAACTGATTCCTCTATGTGTAGGAAAGTTCATAGTCATATGAATGAAAGGCTAGATTCTTCCATCTTAGGAGCTTTCTCATATTCAACCGGTCATGGATGAGGAGCCAACAAAAGACTTTGTGTTTTAACTGACATGATGTGCTCCAAAGCCATCTTATTGTTAGATGATTTGCCATTGAACCTATAACATTGAATAGAACTTTCTTGAGGAGAATTGTGTGGAGCCCCTTATGTAAGTCTAGGCATCTCTATCATTACCTTGTTGAGTGAAGTTAGATAAGATTGACTAGAGTTGCATGTATTGAGTATAAGCATGTTTCAACAGTGGAAAATAGAAAAGGTTATAGGGGTCATGCTGCTCTAGAAACTGTTTTAGGGAAATATCTTGGTTCTTGATGTTGGTAACTTGTTCTCAATTGCTATACACATTTGAAAACAAGGCAACACAGTGTTAAAAAGATAGTCAACCTTCATACTCAAACGGTTATCCCTTCGGAATAAATGTTTTGAAGATAAAGGTTAGGTTTTAATCGAATAGATCATTCAACAGTATATAATTGATTACACAGAGAATGAAAAGAAGTTAAACACATTAACTCATCTCATACATTTCAGTATTTCATTCTCCTTTGTCGTATATTAAATTTACAATCGTACATTCGATCCAACAGAATGAATTAGAGCGAAGGAGCACTAGGAAAAGATTACATAGATCTATTATCCCGCCCTTCAAAAGGTAATTTATACAGGGCACTGTTCATCTATTTATAGGGGACCGTACAACTTCACATGAATTTACAAATATGCACATAAGATCTGTACATGTGATTTATAGAACGCTGCGAGGGCAATATTGATTTCTGCCTACGATATCTTGGACATGGAATCATGAACACCTTCTCTTGGCGCTGTTCACCTTTGTTTCTACATACTGTTGTGACGAAGCTTAACATCTTTGTCTTTGTCCTCATCCTGTTTCGAAGGTATTCAATGCTGAAGTTCCTGCAACACTTAAAAACAAACTACCAACCGATAGTTAAGTGTGTTTTTGAGGACCTTCGAAAGACGAAGGCCCCCAACAGTAGCCCCTCGCAGTATTAGTTTGTTTCTTTGTAACAAACTCAAACTGCGAAATGAACAGAGATCTCATATCGAAGGTCTGAAAAACACCTTCCCGTCGCTAAGATAGCGAAACTTTCTGAGTTGTGGGGGCCACATTGAAGTGGTTTTTTGTGTATAAATATGACGATCATCATAAAATATTTATCATGCTATTTGAGCTGTCCTACTGCATTCTGAGCCGTTGAATTGCATTTGTTTTTAGCTTTAGTTGCTCCTTTAGTCTAAACGGAGATGCACGAACGTAAGAAGAGTGAGGATCTTGCTCTGGCTGGGTTTTACAAAGCCATGGAAAGGACCAAAGCTGAGAAGATAACTAATGAAATTCTTGCTAGGATGTCTAAAGATTCTGAGGACAACAAAGATTTCGATGTTGACAGTGGTAATGAAGATGCTGAAGATCGGCCATGGAGGCCGAGTCACGTGAACTTCAGGAATTCTTTTGTGAAGAAAGGGCATATTGAGGCCATGAAGGGTAGATATTTTCATGATGTATCTATAGTGAGAGTCAGGGGGAGAACTCTATCTCGCTCCCTAAAAAAGACAAAGTGGTTGTTTTTTGAAGCTATTTAAAGGTTGGATGACGCTTTCCTTTGCACAAGATGTTGGTCGAGGTGCTTAAAAGATTTGAGATATATCTTCATCAGCTTACCCCCGAAGCATTGGTTAGGATTCGGGTGTTTATTTAGGCAATGAGAAGTCAAGGCTTAGAGCCAGATGCCGAGTTCTTTTGCAATATCCAGGAGCTCTTGTATCAGACGAAGGCTACTGGGAAGCAGGAGTACCACAATAACTTCGGCTGTTATACCTTCGTTTATCGATCAGATGCCAGGCACCTCGTGCTAACATTTCGGAAAAAATGGCTGGGCTCATGGATGAAGAAGTGGTTTTACGTGAAGAATGACTTGGACAAGAGAAGTGATATTAGGGATGTGATCCAGTGGCCTATCCAATCCTGCTTCGGGATAAAGTGGCCAGTTATCGTGAATATAGATAAGTCCCAGACTTGCTTGGTGGCATTTAACACTATGTGCAGCTACATTTGCACCAGGGCTTGCTTCAAGAGCACGTAACTTTTAAATATGGCCTCTTGTCAATGAATAGGAAATGCCAAAGGATGTTGATGCTAGTTCAAGTCAGAGCGCCAGAAAGGATAGGTTATTGTACTAGAAATATTCATATCGTTATAGAAATCAATTTGACGAACCAAATGATGAGTGGCTTGAAGCTATTGAATCAACTTGCGACGAAATGCTAGGTGCTTTTACAAAGGCTGAAGATGAAGCCTTAAATGTTGCTTTCGGTGGCCGAGGAAAAAGGAGACTGAACAAGGTGTTTGACGCCATTGGGTTTATTTATCCTAATTATTGCTTTCCCGTACGAAGAAGAGTAATGAAACGGAAGAGTGCCCCCAAGACCTCCTCCGCGCTGAAACAGAAGAAAGTCAAAACTCTGACCCATCGGCCATGCGCCGAAACCGAGGCATTTTCCCCTTCTTCGCTCTTCTGCTTCCATAAAAAATCTTTCTCAAAGTCCACAAAGATTTTCTTTCTTTAATAAGCCACTTTGGAATTCTTTTTCATCTGTACATGGAAGGAACAACTCCCCTTCTTGCTCTTTTGTACTTGATACAAGATAATATGATGGTATGGTGCGTGAATGCTTGATGCAAGATGTTTATGAAGAATGTAGAAAAATCATTGCAATAAGATTCTGCATTCCCTTGGGAACCACTCTGGAGTCTTTTACATCTTTACTAGGTGTTTTGAGCTCTGCATCCCTTAGGAACGACTTTGGAGCTTCTTCACCTTTATTAGGTGGTATTTTGAGCTCTGCATCCCCATAGGAATGACTTTGGAGCTTCTTCACCTTTACTAGGTGGTATTTTGAGCTATGCATCCCCGTAAGAATAACTTTGGAGCTTCTTCACCTTTACTAGGTAGTATTTTGAGCTCTGCATCCCCGTAGGAACGACTTTGGAACTTCGTCAGCACTTTTGCTACACTCGATGGTGTAACCTCAAATTTATTACAAGATGTCGAAGGATATACCTTCGCAAAGTATATTTGGGCAAATGTTAAGGAGAAGAAACTAAAATTACAATAGATTTTTGTAGATAACTTTGGATTCTTGATCCAGCCCCTCGGTCGCTTCAGTAGTGTGACGGAACCTCCCAAGTTATTAGGCCCACCTACAGTTGTCCTTGTCAACGGACTTTGGACAACTCTGTAGATGCACATAACCACTCGACAAGTTCGGTAACTGTATCCTCATTTCCTCGCCCAAGAGCGTTTCACCTGTCACGCAGGTATTACAACACATCGGAGGAAAGAGTAACAGAAGCATATTGCAATAATTTAATTTACATTCATTCAAATATATATATATATACTAGGTAAGTGCCCGTGCGTTGCAACGGGAACATATAATATCACGATAACTTATATATAAAATGTGTATTATATTGTTATGAGAAAAATTTTTATAATCAATTTGTGATCCTGAACATACAAATTTGTAAGTCCTCCAAAAGAGAAGTTTAATAAAATGATTGTTTTAGCTCACACAATTGCTAACTGAACATGTAGTTGATATAAGATCAAAGATATGACATACAAGTAAAACCTGCTTACTTTCACATTAGTAGCTCACTTTCTAGTGTTGGAGGAAACACACATGTAATATTATGTAAAGTTGAGGCAGAAAAGAAGGAACTTCAAATGGACTGCTACTACATGAACAACTGAGTAATAAAAACATCAAGAGAAGTTGTATAATATTTTGAGATGCTACCCAGGTCGCCCATAAACATTCCCATACAGCAGGAGGTAAAGTTTATTATCAAGCGCCCATTGTAAAGACCTACAAAAAATGATTTAGTAGGGGCTTGGACAGTGCAGTACTTAAAAGCTAAGAAATGCCATGGAACTAATTTATATAATATATTCAACTTTCAGCACAAATGTATGGTGCCACACTTGTGAATTGAAAAAAAATCCTAATCATGTTGAATATAAAGTTGCCCATAACAAATGCCTATTGCAGTCATCTTTGAACATAAAAGGAGAATAACAAATGCCTATTGCAGTCATCTATGAACCCATCCAATGGCACTCCTATTTCGGCTTCTCACAAGAGTAGAAATATTGTAACGA
This sequence comes from Zea mays, assembly GCF_902167145.1. Lineage (NCBI taxonomy): Eukaryota > Viridiplantae > Streptophyta > Magnoliopsida > Poales > Poaceae > Zea > Zea mays. The sequence goes on along the minus strand of NC_050103.1, from coordinate 81,689,904 downwards.
TCTACAATACTTCCCCTCAAAACAAAAGTAACTTAACACTTCAACAGTTGGTACGATGAATCATATGAAGCTATAAAAGTTGATGTGACAATGCAGAAAGACTGGCTTGGGCGGGAGCACTGAACAACCTCTGGTACATGAGCATGCCTTCAACATTGGTCGCCTTGAATGAATCTACACAAATTCTTAGAACAGTTAAGTATGGGTCAGGTGCACAAAGGCAGAGTCATGTGTTGAATACTACCTTTCATGTTCAGATCCAGGACGTCAAAAATCCACATTCAATATGTGTTAAAAAATAAATAGCCATTGATGCATGCCACCAACAAAAGTTCAATATAATTCCACTAGTTATAAATATATTTTGGTGAAGGACAGACTTTTTAGACATTTCACTGATGCATACTCTTTCGTTTGCACTAATCCTTCCTAGCAACTAAACAATCGAAAGGAGGAAATAGTAAGTAATAAAATTCACCTTGTCGGAAGTGATGATCGCCTTTATATGCTGCTCGAGGCACCGATGAAGATTCCTTCAAAAAGTGTTAAAGCAGTAGTAGGAAAGTCCTTATATACATCATTCACACATCGGCGGTACGGATGTGAGGCTTGAATATGGTAGCTCGGGATAACTTCAAATTAGCCCAAAACTCCTCTGATGGTGAACCGCAGAGCTTAAAAATTTTGTGCAATTGTTCCACCTGTATAAGTGAACACAAAAGAACAACCATTATAAATTCATATTGATGTTCAAAAATCTAAAACTACAAGGATATATCGCAAATAAAGTAACCATTTATCATGAAGATAAAAAGGTACAGATAATATTATTTACTTCAAACTGGTATAAGTCCACGGGAAAGTAAAAATAGGCCTATTGTCAAACAACCTTTATGCATGTTAATAAAAAAGAATATGTTGTCAGACACACATATTAAAACACTAATGGTCTCTTAGTGTATAAAGCCATAAACTACTTGACATTCTCAGATTCTTAATGGAACATGCCCTACACTATGCCAACTGGCATGTACTGAAAACAACTCAAGAGCATTCATCTCCTAAACCCTTTATGCACCGAATTTGTTCTAAGAAATAGTATAATAACAGAAATGATAGATTTGCAGAAATATTATAGCATTGTTTGGATTATTGTAGACAGAGAATACTGCATTATTCCTATAATGTAACCATCTGCAAGTTTTATCACAACAAAAATAGCCAAACAGTACCTCAGTTCGTCCTGGCATGATAGGCTTCCCTGATAACAACTCAGCAAGAATGCAACCGGCACTCCATAGATCAACAGCAGCACCATAGTTAGTAGCACCCAACAAAAGCTCAGGAGGTCGGTACCACAATGTTACTACACGACTTGTCAAATGTTGTTTTTGTTTGGGATTAAAGAATGTAGCTAGACCAAAATCTGCTATTTTAAGAATGCCATTGTTGTCAAGTAGGAGATTTGCACCCTTTATATCCCGATGCAAAACACCACGGTTATGACAATGATCAAGTCCACAAAGTAGTTGTTGCATGTAACACTTGACCTGAAATGACCATCTTTTGAAGTGAGAACTTAAACCTCAATACAAATGGAATGCCAAAGGACAAATTAAGAGGGTAAACCTGAGGTTCTGAGAATTTTAAGCCAGGTGTAGCTGCAAGTCCTGCAAGGTCGTGCTCCATGTATTCAAATACAAGATACAAGCTGCTTGACATGCGTGACGTCACCAAACCTTCAAGTTTGATCAGTGCTTTGTGGGTCCAACAGCACACATGAGTAGGAAAGATTAGTCCTGGCCTTTATGGTAAAAAAACAGCTTTGGTGCAAGTGATAGCTGCTGGCTCCTTGATTCCCACTGTGTTGCTTCCAAGATCAAACAGTGAAGATATGCAGGAATCACTCTCTTCTATTTATGTGACCACCGATTGACGGGCACATGTCCAAGAACTTAAGACAAAACAATTCAATGGAGATTTAATAGCATAGCAATTTCCCGAGAAAAAATAGTGGAAGTGAACTCAAGCCTACATAGCCATAATCATAATCAAATTAATGTTGAGGATGCAAATCTTACAAGAATTAGCCAGTTGTAAGCAATAGCCTAACTCAGACATGATGAAATATCACCACTATGATAAAAAAACAGATGAATCACAATCCTTCAAAGTAGGAACTAACCTTTCCATACATGGCAGTGATGGTAGCTGAAGCCTCCTCAAGATGTGTAAGTTACAAAGCCAAAACCTCTAGACCTCCCAGACTCACGATCAACGATAATCCTAGTTAGACAAATTAAAGCATAACTGGTCAGCAAAAAGTAGAGCCAATGCAAGTGCAGCAATGAATAGGGTACCTTCAACGACATCTCCATATTTGGCAAACTCGACTATGAGACTGTGATCATCAGTTTCATAAGAAAGCCCTAAAATAATATGTACATCTATCAGGAAATTATAAAGGACAGAAAATTTTGACAAAGGAGATACAAATTATAAACAGGCTAGAACCTCCAATAAAGAGCTTGGATGATGACATACATCTGATTGCTTGGTAGACAGACATATTCTAGCTCCACTCGCACGTGTTGATTAATTATATTTATGGGCTCATTTTCATTTTAGTTTTTAACTCATCCCACTTTTATTGACATGTCAATATCTACAACCGAGAAAGTTTCTTATTTGTCCACAATCCCCTCCAACCCCCTGTGATCCCCTTACCACCAAAACAACCCTCAATGTCAAGTTCCAGCTGAAAACCTGAGCAAATATGGACCGACCTCAAAACTTAAAAAATATCATAGAAACTGATGACTCCAAAGTCCAAACAAAAACAGATCGAGGCAAGGCTTGTGTGTTGCCAACCAGTCCAATGCAAGAGACATAACCCGAACTTTAGTCCTGTACTGCTACTGTACATGAACCAGAAACTGATGATTAGGGGCATATCTAGACTCATGTTCTAACAGTTTGGACTTCAGGGAGGACTTGTTAATAGAAGTCATTTCTTTTTTTGCCAGCATACACAGCTCTTTCCCACTACGCGACATCTTCGACCCGTGAGAGCGGTGGCGGTAGGACCTCACGCTCTACCAGGTCCCAGTCGTCGAATATGGAACACGACATGCCACCATGCTTCACCAGCTTACCGGTGTACAAGAAGCTCTTGGTTTGAGTTCAGGAGGAGGTTGTCTAGAGTGCTGGGTTGACAAGAACAGAGATTCCATCAGAATCGAAAAATGAAGTCTACATGCAATTTAAGAGCAAAACAGGAATTTTACCATGATGGTTGTGTGCATGCTATCCATAAAACTGTTGTCCGACGATACGGCTGAACTTGACTTCCAAACCGATCTATTTTGCTGATGTGCTTGCTTTTCTGACCTGGAAGCAGCAGGCAAGATCAGTTTTTTTTAAAACCCTTTTGACAGCCGATAATATTGGATCACAGATATGCATGCTATGTCAGCAGGTACCTTGAAGCAATGTTCGATTCAAAAGCAGTTCTAAAGGGTTGTCATCAATAGAATGGTCAAAATATATGTGCATGCTCTGCCAAATACCCTAGCGCCGTGCTTGCAAGCTAATATGCTGCACATCATGCATTCTTCAATGATCTTTTATTATAGACCAAAAAAGTTTGGTTCTCCAGATGGAGGTTCACATGACATGTTATGGGAATAATTAGATAGATGAGAGAACAACATAGATGCAGTACGACACCTTCACAAGCCGCTTAGTGGCGTCATCGACTTCTCCGCACAGGTATGTAACTTATATCAAAAGTAATAGTACATCATATGTATGACATCAGCATATTAAATTTGTAGTGAGATGTGCAAAGGTTATGATATTGTTTTTTCTTCCGGTTCTGCTCCTGCCTTGTTTATTATTTATACACTAAGACAACCTTTAAGGTTTTCTTTTGCTCATGTAATAGCACCCAATCCACATTAGACAAGAAGATGAACATCAATTCTAAAACCTTATTTAGCACCAGGAGATAACTTTGATTTGTATCTACATTACTCCAAGATTCACCTTGACAAACTGTGCTACTGTCAGAATCCTAGCAATCCATGCTATAAGAGAGGAACACTTATATAGAAAACAAGATCAGACTGACCGTACCTTTGCAGATAACATGTCATTGCGCTTGGTAGCCACCCTTATGTCTTTCTCCACATTCTTCATCTCCCTCTGCACATCTGCAAAGATAAAGAGAAAGAAGAACAATCCACTCCAAAAATTAACAAGAAAAATAGTGAAAACAACAACAGTGAAAACAACATGAATAACTGAGTTCAATTATTTTGTTAACCAATAGTTCAAAGAAATCTAGTGTTCTGATATACAATGATGTACAAAGTATGAAGCTTTAAAAATTGTGAAGGTTCTTATGCCTCTATATCAAGGAATGTTTAATCTGCTAGATAAATAACTATGGAATCAAAACATACCTTTACAAAAGGAGCAATAGCAACAGTATCAACTTCATCATTGTGGCTGACTCCTGAGTTACAAGAGGGAACTTTCTGTCAATAAGAAGCCAACAGTGACAAATGATTTAACAAACCTGAAAACAACTACAATTGTTGAATACCCAGATTGGTTTAGGAGTCAGGTCCTCCGCAAGCTTTGATGTAGATTTCAAAGTTAATTGTTGTCAGTGAGGACACCAACAGGGAAGGAAAGCTCGAACAGAAGCAGTATAAAGTGGCACCTGAAGAAATTCATAGTATCCAAGGCCATCATCAGTCCAGTAATGCCAAACACCCCCGAAGTGTCCAGGTCTCTCTTCCCATGGACCAATAGATTCTCTCCACCTAAAGGCATTTCTTAACCAGTCACCTTCTACAAAGCAGCCTCCTACAATAGCATCATGCAATCTAGTCCATTATCCTTAAATGTATTAATATATTGCAATATATCATATACATCTTAGCATTGGGGACCTGATTCTAAATAAGAAAACACGGAGCATACCAGGAAATCTCAAGAATCGTGGTTTTAAATCCAAAATCATGGATATAAGTTCTGTGCGAAAGCCATGTCCCTGTGTGTATGCAGAGAAGCATTTTTGTTAAATACTCAGGTTAACCCTTGCACGACAAGCACTGAGTAAACTAAACAGAAGAATCAACATATAAATTCAGCAAAAGAGGGTACTGATCAGAAATACCCATCGGTGATTATATCTTCAAACAAGCCAAAGCAGTGAGCAGGATCCACACTATTCCTTCTCTTAAAATGTTGCTGCCAAGTCGCTGCCACTTGCACATGATCGAATTACCCAGCCCAAGGACTGGAGCTTCTTACACAAAGATTCTTTTTTAATCAATATTTATTATCAATATTTCATACAGGTGTTTTATTGTTCTTATTTGTGTATTCCACCATCAAAATCAAGAACAATTAATGTAATATACCTTGTATGTGTCTTCAGGCATGAGTGATACTTGATCAAACCAGACAACTCCTTTCTTGTTAGTTGTTATTTGAAGCCTTGAGGTTCTATTGGTTCCTTTAGCAACCAACTTTTGCTCCACTTTTATCCAGTTTGATTCACCGGAAACTCTGCAGCAGTGCAATCCTTTCAGATATTGTGAGAAACCAAATATTGTTGACAACATGGGTCTATGGCGACCGATCAGAATGTTTTTGACAAATATTATATATATAGAATGATTAGCAAATACATTATACAGTTAGAGATGGACATCTAATTAAGTAATCCTTCTTTAACCTGTATACCCCTTTAAGCCTTGTTTGGATATGTATACCCCTTTAAGCCTTGTTTGGATATTCTCATATTCACCTCAATCCACATGTATTAAAGTGAATTGGGGTGTAATTTAGTTTATAAGTTACACCTCAATCCATATCAATACACATGGATTGAGGTGAATACGAGAGCATCCAAACAAGGCCTGAATTTGCTACCTCAATTCCTTCGAAATTAGCCTTCCAAACTGGTGCTCTTCTTGTTGATGCGCCATGCATCAAGGCAGCATGGCAAACATGGGCAAGTCGCCGCACCACGGGATTGTGCTCCCTGGCCCACAGTTGTTGTTTCTCGATGTGGCATTGTCATCGTCGTCGCTGATGTTGACGACATTCCAGTTGCTGGTGTATCATGCCGTGTTAGAATGCGCTGTCGGGGAAGGGAGCACGTAGTAGGAGTTGTCCATGAACCACAAAGGCACGAATAGAGTGAGCTAAGAAATTAAAATATTGACACGAACCAATCAAATTCTCCTATCTAGATGCTTAGCTTCCTAATTTGTCATGTAAAGCAGTAGAACAAAAGTATAAGTTTACAACCATGCAATGGTTACCAAAGAGGATAATCAATGCAATCGGATTAAAAAATTGATACCACCTTTCAGCGTGAATGGCAGTTGCAGGTAGTCAAAGGCTTCAAGAGTCAGCTCTACATTTTCGAGCAATATTTCTTCTGCAAATCAGGGGCACCAAAAACATAGTCACAATCAGATACACAACAAAGTGAATTAAGCATTGCACTATAACCAAAAATCTATCGGATGCACTAATTATGTAATATAAATATAAAGGAAGATATTTTCTTGTATATATATTTAGTTAAAATTATAAAGAAAGATATTCAAAACATGTAATGAAACAAATACATACACTAAGCTAGTAAGCTACCGCAATTCATGCCTAGCAAAATAAAAACTGGAATCCATGCTAAAACCCAAGCAACCAGAGGACTCAACGCGAGATCTCTCTGCATAATTGCAGCAAAATCGAAATCACACAGGCGGAGAAAAAACAAGCAAAAACGCTACAAAATTTTCTAGCCCAAAAAACTGAGATTCCTTGGCAGGCAGCATTGCTCCCAAACCCAACCCCGAGCGGAGCAAAACTTCCCCGGAGCGAGCAGTAAAGGTCACAACATTGCGGCGAACCGAGCGGGAGCAGGCATGGGGAAGGGAGGGCGGCGACCCAGATCTGGGGCCAGGCAGATCTACACCTCGGGAGACCTTGGTGGCCTTGTCCTTGATGATGGTGACCTCGTCGACGGTGGCGACCTCGTAGAACAAGGCGAGTAGGTTGGCCTCGGTCACGTGCTTGGGCACGTCGCCATGGTCGAGGCACGCGCAACGACGCACCGAGGGAGGCGAGGTGGCATCCAGCAGCAGGCTGAGGTGAACGACGGGGTCACGTGCTTGGCAGCTGCTGGATGCCATTTTTTTGAGATGTTACCTGCCAACCAAAATAAGATGAAGATAGATCAGCAAGGTAAAATTAAATAACATTACTGTGAAAGCACAAAACCTAGAACAATATCCAAACTTCAGTTGACACTATTATTCTAGAAATTACCTCAAAACTATCGGCAAAGTTATCCCGTTGAAGTTGTTCCAGTGAGAAAACAAAAGCCCTTGTAGATCTTTTATAGCAATATAGCAAAGATGTCTTTGCACAGAGCTTGGAATCAACAGGTATGTTCTCCCGAAAGAGCGCCCTTCTCTTTTCAGTAATTTCAGCATTCTCTGTGTTATGTGTATCTGATTTTGAAAAATCTAGTTTCAGTTCTTCTCTAAATTTCAGAGCAGAAGCTCCCCACAGATGATCAACTTCAGTAATGGTTTGGCACACGGGTGACTCTATCTCATTCATAAGGTGAAATATCTCCAAATCTGTTTCACTAAGGGCTGCACCATAAACAGACAAAAGCAAGAAAACTAATTATCTTGATCCACTCAATTGGCTATTATTCTGTTGTCTGCTCTTAATATCATACAATACCCTTAGTAATATGATGGTTTCAACTCTTCTCTTTTCTGCAATAGAAATATCTGCCTTATTTTCTTCCATGAAAGAAAAATCAACTAATTTCAAAATATTTGGAGCTGGCTGTAGCATCCCCTGTGGTGTTACAAGCAGATGGATACTCAGAAACTTCATTGCATGTTATTGTCGATACAAAATTGGAGTGACCCAGTATAAGTTCAAGAATTTCATCAGCTGAGAACTTTCCTTGTGATAGCACAACAAGAATACATCGAATTGCTTTTATTGCGACAGGATCATTGAATCTATACAAGAGGGATGATCTGATGAATTGAGCAAGGAAAGGTATTAATTTCAGCTGATTTAGATAGCTTTGAATCTCTGAAGACAGTTCAATGAAATTCTAGAGAAATACATATTCCAGAAAACAGATGACCTTTCGTTCCTTGGTAGAGAGTGATAAGATATTGTCACTCGATGGGAAATTCATGAGTATTTTATCCATAGTTCTGACCAGTATGCTAATAAAATTTAGCTTTGCTTTGTGCACCCTCTTGGACTCCCTCTCCGAAGCTACTTCATTGGACAATGATTTCCTAGGAGATAATAATAGCCTAATTAGTGATACCTTCGCGAACAATTCATCAGTAAACTTCATAATGCCATTGCATGAAGTGGGATTAATATCACTAACATCAGAATCAAATATCTCAGATGACTCTGGAATAATTGAACTAACTATAAAGTCGCTAAAAACTTCCTCAAAAATGTTCCTGGTAACAAAGTTTTTCCAAGTTGAAAACCCTTTATCGCATAATAGTAGTTCAGAATAAAAATTGGAACTGCTTCAAGGAATTCAGCACATTGCCTAGTAGTTGAGCACGAAGCAGATCAGGAAGCTGACACACGCGATCTCGACGGAGAATGCGCGAAGGAGCTCAGCTGGGCTCCTCTTCGCGGTCGGAATCGTCTCGGCAGGAGCCTCGGCGGAGGGATCTGACTGGTCGGCCTCGGACGGCGCGGCTCAAATCTGCCATCTTCGATAGGGAGGAGAGGAAGATGTAAGCCTTTCGTGTATCTTTTGGTGCGTTTGTTTCCTAGGTCTAGATTCCTGTGGCTCAAACTGAATAGCGGGAGAAGAGTCGGAGGAAACGGGGAGGAGGCGCGGCGCACAGACCGAACAGTGCTGATTTGATGGATATAGATGGACGATTCAGATTGGCTCGAGGCAGAACAAGGTGGAGGCAGCCTACCCCTTACAGCCTTAATATAGTAGTATAGATATAGTGTTATTATTACAAAACCAGGGTATATGAGTGCATAAGTATTATTATTACAGACTTGGGAGGCAAAAACCCCTCCCGCATAAAAGTTTATTGTTTTTCAAAAGGGAGGCCAACATGCTCCCGCAACCACTTCACTGTTGAGGTTCGTCCTTGGGCACCACCTTAGAGCAAAAACAACAAAAGTTTGCTGTTTCCTCACCTACAACAACATGGGTTCAAAAACCCTGAGTATGAAGTGTACTTTCGTAAGTCTTACCCGTTAAAAGAAAAGACTCTCAAGGATATGCTGGCTTGAGGGAATCAAGGTAAGGCTGCTCAAATATCAAGACTCTGTTTGCAAAAATGCTTACTAATTGTGGATCCTTAAAAATCTAGTTTTATTAGCATGTTAAGTTATTACGTGTAACTAGAGGTCTTTCTACCCTAGTTCAAGCACTTGACCTATACTAGCCATCTTTTATCAACCCTTTTCGTTCAATGGAATGCTACGTGTAGGGCAGTGACCAAGTCTTCATGTCTGAGAAGTAACGACGATCCGAATCGATTAATACCCAGTTGGGGATCTCTAATCACACGACATATGTAACACTTAACCCTTGCATATGTTAGCTCACCACCGGGTTTCTTAAGACCAGACCGGGTTCACGCCAACCGAGAGCACAGATACACCACCGTCCAGCCTCTTGCCACAGAGGGTACACGCTACTCTCGCCATCTTTCCACTCCCATTGCATGTTGGTCTTTCTGGTATTAGTCTGCCCGAGGCAAAGCTTACCCATGATGAGGCATGTGACCAGTTAAAAGGTCCTCAATCATCAAGCCTACATCGAGATGGTCCTTAATCGACTCAGACGGAGACACTACACCGAGACTCTCTTCTCGTGCAAGTCACCCGCCGGTCTCAACTTTATCATTTAAAAACCCAAAGTTTGGTACCTGGCAGAGGTACATCTTATCCGATGTTGAACCCATCACGGCCATGATGGATCCACCATCAAGTTTTATTTTTGAAAACATCCCATCCACTGTGAAGCCTCACCTTTTGTTTTAAAACAAAACATTTGCTTTTCTAAAGCAGGACTAAGCATCAGAAAACCTTTTTAATAAAACAGGTATTCAAGGAATGGTAAACAGTCCCAAGGAAGGAAATGCAGCAATTGGTTTAGCACGCAACTCCTATCACCTAATGCATCATATAAGGTGATAAAGATTTAAAACAGTAAGGAGGTGGCAAATGCACCAGGGCTTGCCTTGTGTTGTAGGGGAGTCGGGCTCTGTCCCATAGATATCAAAATAAAAACAGTTCCCGGCAGGTGGATTTTCTGTTGATGGAGCAGTCTCCTCTTCTTCAACAGTCACTTCTTCTTCGTTTTCTATACATAACCATATATAACCATGAATGCTCATGTGATGCTTATGAAAATGCAATGATAATAAAGATACACTAAGTTGTATCTTGAATACAATTTTCCTTCACGGTGCACCAGGGAAACTAGGGTTTTCGGAGTCAGTATCTCATTTCCCTAAGGCAATTATTAACTAGAAGGCTAGGGTTTTGGGTTTGGGAACCAAACATTGTCCAAAACATGTCAAACTTCAACCAAGGGTTTTAAGTACCATATTAGACTTATCTAAAAAGTCTTGTGATTTTTGGAGTCACCAAGTATTTTCTAAAATTCCAAGGGTATATGTTTAAGCCCTTTTAAATACTGAATAATTTCTAGTTTGGGCTAAAAATCTTGGAACTATTTTTATTAAATACTAGGGGAATTTAGGAACCTAGTAAAATTGGTCTTATATTTTTTATCATTTCCCACAATTTCCTATGAATTTTCTAAGTCTGGCAGAAAAAGAAAAAAGGAAAAAGGTGAATAGTAATGGGCTGAAACTAGCCCAAGTCGGCCCACGCACAGGCAAAAGCGCGCCTGCGTGCACCTGCGGTGTCAGGTTTGCACAGAGGACCCTGGCGATTTGAAAAACCCTTAAAGAGTCCGTAGCACTATTTCTCTATGTCACTGACATTCATAGATAGGCCCTTCCCCTTTCTATTTCTTCACAAGTCGAGACCCCCGACCATGGACGGCGGAGCAGCGGCTCCGGCGAGCCAAAACCGGTCAGAAAACTCAACGACTATACCTCTCCATTGCTCAACACCTAATTCTACCTTCGACGACACTAATCCCTCACTTAATTGCAAGGTTCTAGCTCACAATCACTCTGTCCACGGTGATGGCGCAAACCAGGGACAATTCAGAGTGTCCCCGATGATCTACCTAGGTTTAGTTCAATTGGTTGGGCCGATGAGCATCTACAGCACATAGGGGTATTAAAACAAGAGCGAGGAGGACGTGAACGGACCTGCAGAGAGCTAGTCACTATGAGCTCACACACGGCGGGGTTCTTGACTGATTTGGGGGAAATTTCAAATTGGGGAGCTATGGGTGACGATTGGAGGTGAGGGCTGGTTCACTGGGTGCACAACTACTTAGCGGAGCAGGCTGGGGCACCAATTTATAGTGTCCATCGGCGATGGCGGCTAATTCTTGAGAAGGCGCGCAGCGGCCAGAGAGAGGGACTTTGTCACTGGCGCGGGTGACCGTGGCTGTTACCGTGGCAAGACCTTAGGCGATAGATGGGATGTGTATTGTGATCAATTGCGACGTGGTAAAATGGCTGACGATGTGGCATAACTGCAAGGAACAGCGACACGACGACGATGGTCACACGGCCACGTCGCCGGGTAAAGGGGCACAACAACAGGGCGGAACAGTGGCCTAAGTTCATCCTCAATGCGATATTTCTTACACCGAGCAGTTATCTGCACTCCGCCGGGCACGAATCACGGCGCCGGCGTGAATCCGAGCGCGGGGTCACCGGTGGCGAGGGGGGCTGAACCTGAGATCATATTCAGTTACTGTACTATCAGATCTTCATCAGAGCGCCTGACAGACCGATTTGCTGGGCTTGGATCTCAGATTTTTATGTGATAATTTGTTAACCCACCTATAACAAAGTTGTTGATCTATACTCCAGCTTTAATCTTGATATAGTAATCGTAGTCAAACAATCACTGGATCATGGTCGAATCCGATCTCAAAGTTCACCTAACTTCACTGTTAGCCAATATTCAGTTCAAAGACTGACTGTCAGCCCGACTTTATGTCCTTTTATTTCCAATTTCTGTACAATACCAATGTTTAGTCACTTAATAAAACTTGTACTCCTAACACAGCTCTACAAGTTTGCTATGTTGACCAAGAGCAAAATCCTCAAGAATTCTTAGAGATGGAGTACCAAATTTGACCTTATTCGACTGAATTCAGACTTAACCATATGGAGTGCATGGGGTGCTTTTTGTAAATAAGTCCAAATCCCACTATTTGACTTGCAAATCCTCAAAATATAGAAAACACATGATTTGTGGTGTTCAATCACTTTGGTATTTGCACTTCGGTCCAAAAGTGCACAAAATTTACAATTACCCCCTTAGGGTTTCAATTAGGGTTTCTAGGGTTTGTTTTTAGGGTTTTGGGCACATTAGCATTTTGATGCCACCAAAGTCCATCAAATGTGATACCTTATGATCATTTCCCATGTCTTTTGAGGTTTTAACTTATTTGGGCTTCACTTTCATTCATAAGCACTAATTTAGGGTTAAGCACTCTACCATAGGGTTAATCACACATCAAGTCACATCATTACAACTTGTTTGAAATTTTTACCTAGTGAATGCACTCTAGGTGTAACAAACACATGATATGCCAATGCTCATGATGTTATGCTCAAGTTTTAGTGACAGTAACACCAGGGGTGTTACATCCTTCCCCCATAAAAGAATCTTGTCTCGAGATTTAAGGTCCTAGGGTGAGTAGTGGAAAAGGAAACACGTCATATCTTTATTTCCTTGTTTATCGTATAGAGCAGGGGGTGGTATGGGGTCTATTTCATCTTTACAAACAAATGTATCTATCTCACAAGTTACATGAAGCTAAAAACCTAGGAAAATTCTTTTCCAAGAAGTCTTGAGTCTCCTAGGTAGCTTCATCTTCAGTAAGTTGGTTCCATTGTATCTTATAGAATTTAAGAGTTCTTTTTCGGGTGATGCTGTCCTTCCGATCCAAGACTCTAATAGGATGTTCTGAATAGGTCAAGTCTATTTCTAAGGCAACATCCACCACATCAATGGTTTGATCTGGAACCCGAAGGCATTTCTTCAATTGAGATACATGGAACACATTATGTACTGCAGACAATGTTTCTAGCAATTGAAGTCGGTATGCCATCGGTCCATATCATTCAAGAATGGGGAACAGACTAATGTATCGGGGTGCAAGCTTTCCTCTTACCCCGAAACGGTTCACACCCTTCATTGGTGATACTTTCAGGTACACATAATCCTTGACTTGAAAGTACAAGGGTCGGTGTCGTTTGTCTGCATAACTCTTCTGCCGAGCTTGAGCTTCTTTCAAGTGGTGCCTTATTCGTTGAACCTTTGCTTCTATTTCTTTAACTAAGTCAGGCCTGAAATACCACCGTTCTCCAGGTTCAGACCAATTTAAGGGTGTTCGACACCGTCATCTGTATAATGCTTCAAATGGTGCCATCTTGATGCTCTCTTGATAGCTGTTATTATACGAAAATTCTGCCAAGGGTAGACAGTCATCCCATTTCTGCGAAAATTCCAGGACACATGCCCGCAACATATCTTCAAGTATTTGGTTTACTCTCTCAGTTTGTCCACTAGTTTGCGATGATATGCCGAACTATGGAGCAGTTTAGTACCCAAGGATTTGTGTAGTTCTTCCCAAAACTTGGATACAAATTGTGGTCCCCAGTCTGACACGATTGTCTTTGGAACTCCATGTAAACTAAGAATACGGGCAATATAAAGTTCCGCATATGCGACCACTGTGTATTTTGTCTTGAAGGGTAGAAAATGGGCTATCTTGGTAAGCCGATCAATTATAAACCAGATAGAATCAAATCCTTTTGCTGTCCTAGGTAATCCTACAATGAAGTCCATGCTAATGTCCTCCCATTTTCAAGTTGGGATGGGTAAAGATTGCAATGGTCCTGCAGTCTTCATATGTATTGCTTTGACACGTCTACAGGTGTCACACCTCGCCACATAGCGTGCAATCTCAATCTTCATTTTTGTCCACCAGTAATGTTGCTTTAAATCTTGATACATCTTAGTACTTCCGGGATGAATGGAATATCGACTAAGATGAGCTTCATCCAAAATTTGTTAGCGGACTTCCGCATTCTTAGGCACAACTATGCGATCATTAAACCATACTATTCCTTGCTCGTCCTTTCTAAAGCAGTTAGCTTTGCCGGCTTCTATCTTCTCATGAATATGTTTCATACCCTTGTCATTTCTTTGGGCATCAATAATCTTTTGCAGAAGAACTAACTCAAGCTTCAATTGGGCCAAAGTTCCATGTTGTATCATTCCTAGATTTATTTTTTCCATCTCCTGGCATAGTGTGGTGTCAGAGGTCCTCACTGTAAGACAATGGTAGGAAGCCTTGTGACTTAGTGCATCTGCCACCACATTGGCTTTTCCTAGGTGATAGTGGATTTCTAAATCATAATCCTTAATCAGCTCAAGCCATCTTCTCTGCCTTATGTTTAGTTCTGACTAGGTAAAAATATACTTCAAACTTTTATGATCTATATATAAATGGCAAGTATTTCCCAGTAGATAATGACGCCATATCTTGAGGGCATGAACAAATGCAGCTAATTCCAAGTCATGAGTTGGATAGTGCTCCTCATGCCGGCGTAGCTGTCTTGAAGCATATGCTATGACTCGGCCCTCCTGCATTAAGACACATCCGAGACCACTGCCTGATGCGTCACAATACACATCAAAAGGCTTTTCAATTTCCGGTTGAGCCAATACCAGAGCAGTGGTCAATAATACCTTCATCTGCTCGAAGGCTTCGTTGCATCTCAAGGACCAGTTAAATTTTGTATCATTATTCAATAAACTTGTGATTGGTTTCACAATCTTGGAGAAATCCGGAATAAATCTGCGGTAATAGCCAGCCAGCCCAAGGAAACTTCGAACTTGATGTACTGTAGTCGACAGTTTCCATTCGAGAATATCCTTGACTTTGCTGGGGTCAACCGCAATCCCATTTGCAGACAATACATGTCCCATAAATTGGATTTCCTCCAACCATAACGCGCATTTGCTGAATTTAGCATATAATTGGTGTTCCCTTAAGCGCAGTAACACGATCCATAAATGTTTAGCATGCTCCACTTCATTCTTGGAATAGATCAAGATATCATCAATGAAGACCACCACAAATTTATCCAACTCGGGCATAAACACCGAGTTCATTAGATATGTGAAGTGGGCTTGTCGGGTACCGTAATTAGGGTTACCCCCAATGCTCCTAAACACGACCGAAAAACATCTTCAGAAAAAACCATACACGACTGATAAAGCGCGGTTCAAGTCAAGGCCACGTCTGCCGAGGGACGCGACCTCACCCGAGCCCAGCCTCGGGCGGGAACAGTAGTCCCGGACGGATTCACGCCTCGCACGAGGGTCCCCTCAGCCAGCAGACGCACCCTCGGCTCGCCCGAAGCCCAGCTTGGGCAGACTTTGTCGCGCAACGACCTTGGCCAAATCGCCTTACCAGTCGACCATATCGCATGCGCATTTAATGCGGGGATCGCCTGACACCTTATCCTGACACGCGTGCCTCAGTCGGCAAGGTCGAAGTGACCGCAGTCACTTCGCCCCTTTACTGACCGATCTGACAGGAAAACAGCGTTGTTCGCCCCGCTCCGGCTACTGTGCCAACCACCAAGATAAAGCGGAGTCACGATCTCCCACGAGTTTGGCCTCGGGCGCAACAGGGAGCTCCGCCTCGCCCGACCTCAGGCCTCGGCCTCAGCCTCATCCTCAGAAGAAGATCTCCGCCTCACCTGACCCTAGGCCTCGGCCTCAGCCTCAGCCTCGGGAGGAATCATAACCTCGCCCGAGCCCAGCCTCGGCCTCAGGAGAAGTCTCCGCCTCGCCCGACCTGGGCCTCGGACCGACTGCGCTACAGGGGATACATCATTACCCTACTCCTAGCTAGCTGCCCCAGGCTACGAAGGAACAAGACCGGTGTCCCATCTAAGGTTACTCCGGCAACAGGTAATGATGGTTCCCCACGTGCGCCCATGACGTCGGATCGCTCTCAACCCCCTACGGAAGCAAGACAACGTCAGCAGGATCCATGCCGCGCCGACAGCTGTGCTTCTACAGGGCTCAAGGCACTTCTCCGACGGCCACGTTAGCTCGTGTACAGGGCTCAAGGCGCTTCTCCGCCAGCTACGATAGCACATAGCTACGCCCCCTTGTACAGCTGGGCATCTCCTTGTATCTATAAAAGGGGATGTCCAGGGCCTTCCTAAGGCACGATGTCGTGGACAGACGTTGCAACACTGACAACGTTGGACGTCGAGGACTGTGGCGGAACCGCCCGAATTATTTCAACTTAAGTGCCTAAGTCCTGCCTTAGAGGCTAGACCACACTTAAATGGGAATAACACGTCAGTCCCTCGGATCTAGTCCGACGAGGCCACTAACAGGATCAAGTACCACGTACTCACTCGATGGTGAGGCACAGAGCAAATACAATAAAGCATAAATCCACACATTAAAGAGTATTAAATTTATTACATCATCATTGGAGTTTTAGCAAAAGTAATCATCATTGTTCGGAATGCAGCGGAAAAATAAACTAACGATAAATGAACGGAGGGATGGGGAAGCCTGTCCCATCACTCCTCATGCTCCTCCTCAGCCGAGGTAGGGTCCCACTCGACTGTCCGACCCGGTGGCAAGATGGACGACCAAGTCACTCCAGCAACCATGTCCTCTAGAGAACCTGTAAAATTATGCCACAAGCAAGGCTGAGTATACTAATACTCAGCTAGACTTACCCGGTGTGAGGAGTCTACTCCTCTACCTCTAGACTTGCAGCTGTTTGGCTGAGGGGTTTGGTTGCCAAAAGCACTAGCTGAGTCTATAAATCAAGTTTTAGCTTTGTCAAGTTTTACTGTGACTCTCTTAAGACTAAATGTATACTTATCTAATCATACATGGTATCAAACATTTAGCAATCAACAACTTTTGCCAAGTCATCACATTTCCACTTGTTACTCAATGTAGCAGCATGGATCAAGCAGTCTCATTAGCTGCGAGAAGCAGTCTCATTAAACCTTGCAAGGTAAACCTAAACACACGACGTGGCGAGGCACTCCGTCCCTACACACATCAACCGTCCCCATCGATTCCCTGGCAATAGGAAGGGGCTCACCGCCTTGGCGTACAATGCCTCACTGACCCCGACTGCTGTCGTGCAGCGACCGCACTTGTACCCACCATAACCGGAATGGGAGACCACGTCTCAGGTCGCGTGAGGAGGGCAATCTGCGGGCAGGTTCACTCAGGTACTAGGCTTACCGATTTACCATATTTCTCGGCATGTGTTTAGTACGTTCAAACGCTTGACACACGGTACCACACCTTAATCCTTATTCAAATTTCCATCTCGTAGACAACCAATCCCCATGGATTGTTGTCCACAAACCAACATCATTATGATATGAAAGTGGGTACAACCAATTCCTGACCTCGTGCGAGTGCTAGAAAAATCACTCGACTTCTACCGAGATCCCTAATTAATAAAGCAGCTACTCGACCTAGCATACTAGTATCCATCACAAAATGATTCCTGAGATCATGCAACTAGGGTTTCAAACAACTCCTACACTTAAGTGCACATTCAATCCTACAATCATTAAGTGTAGTAAAATAGCATAATAAATAGGTTATGCATAAAACCGAGGCTTGCCTTCCAAAGCTGGGGCAGGCAGATCCTCTAGGGCAGGCTCTGGTGCTGGATCCGGGGCTACCTCCTGAGCAACTCCTTGCTCCGGCACGAGGATGTATTCTCTGTCAGCGAGGTTGCAATCTATCGAATGCAATGAGTAAGAAACATGTATGCTATGATTATGCAGGATTTAGAAATCATTATGCTAAGTGAAGAAAAACTAAGTTAGCTAATAACATAGGGTTTTCTGGTTATAAGAGGCTCTTAGTGGTTTATGCTTACCAATATAGGTTTGAGATTTTGCCTAAGCATAATGGATTAAGACATGGATTGCCTCTTAAATGTTTTGGTAGGCACTCAAGAGGTTTTGCTGGTTTGGTTAGGGTAACATTAGTCTCCACTATTAATTTCCTTTTTCTTTTTCTATTTATGCTTTTTTGGGTGGGTTTGAACTACAACAGTAATTTAAATTTTTTTCCAAAAATTCTGTAAAAATTACAGTGGGTTACTATTTGTCACTGTAATCTGTCCTATAAGTTTGAGGTCCAGAAAAATTAGAATATGCCCTGGACAAAAATAACAAAAGTTGGGGCAAAGGGGTCACTTGCACTACAACTCTTATCTAGGGGTGGGTTCTGTACTAAAAGTCATTTTTGCTGGTATCTAGAGGTAATAACATGCTTCTGTGCCAAAAATCATAGAAGGTTACTTAGTGGTTATCTAGTTATGCTTCTCTAAAGTTTAAAGCTAAAATGACACTTACAACTAACTTGTTAATTGAAAAATGTCAAACAACAGAACTCATAATTTTTCTATGTTTATAATAACAAAACATTAGTTATCCCAAGGTTTGGGGTGTTTTCTCCTCAGGGTTATTTTTCTAGGGTTTTTCTATGGTTTCCTTGTTTTTATAAATTAAAAGGTATCTCCTTTCTTTTGCACTAAACAAGGGTATAATAAAATTTTCTAGTGAATTACACTGAATAAGGGGGTCAACAAAAATGTGGGTGCTCCCTGGTTCTTATTTTAAACTACCTTTAATATTTTCTCTAACTGTAGGCTAAAAATGATTTAAATGGTAAACTCTACCTTAATTTGGTGTACAGAGGGGTTTATTATTTTTAAATAGGTTAGGAAGTGATTAAGTACTTCTCTGAATTTTCTTAATCCCAGTCTAATATTGTAGCTATTTTCCCTTATTTTCTTTAGCTTTTGACCAGTTAATCAATTAAATCATAACTTTAAAGTTTTCTGCAACACTTAGGGGTTTTATATTTTTCCTAAGTAGTTTATATTATTTAGGATCTGGCAAAATTGGTTTGACTTGATTTGGATGAACCAAACTAAAGTTATGAAATTTTCAAGTTCTGTTGGCATTTAAATCAGAATATTTAAAAAGGTTTCCTGGAAATCCACTTTTAACCGAAGACCCTGGGTTCTTTCTAAACTAATCCCTACAGTTATACCCCTGCGCCACTATTCCTTTGAGTCACTAACAGCGCACAAAACCCCCTGGCCTTTTCTTCTTCTCCCCCGAGGTCCCTCCCCTTATTAAAACAGTAACCGCGGAAAGAAAAATGGCGGCGCGGCTTACCGGCGGTGAGGGAGGTCCGGCGAGGGGCGGGGTTGGCTCCGGGAGGTTCTGGCGGTCACAGCGAGGTATGACTCGACGACGGGGGTGGCCGGAATCAACCGGTCCATGTGCGCAGGCGGGTGAACTCGTCGGCGGCGAGTGCTCCGGCCTAACCACGGCGGCATAGGTCAGTCCAAGGGTAAGGGAAGCTTCACGGGGTGTTGATGAGTCGACACGTGCAAGGAATTGAAGAACAACTCACCGTGGAGCTCGGTCTACGTTCACCGGCGGTCGGGTGAGGTCCGGCGATCGTGGACTGGCTTCTCCGGTGAGGCAAAGTTTGATTCCTTGCTCGGGGAGCTTCACCGAGGCATGCATGGTCTATTCCGAGGGTCGGACGCGGCTGGGAGAGGCTCTGCTGGCCGGTCTACGGTGGCGGGGGATCGGGTGGCCGCGGGCACACCGTGCGCGGGGCAATGTCGGTGATCTGGTGCTCCGGTGAGGTCGAGCGCGCGCGGAGGAGTACGGTCGACGTCTCTGGGGGCTTTATAGGCGCGGGCGCGAGCAACGGCACCGGCTCGGCTTTGGCACGACGCGGGGCACGCGGGGGCGCGCGTCGGGCGTGCTCTGGCGAGCTCAGAGCGCGTCGAACACGTGGCTCTTTGTTTCTGTTCTTGTTCTACCCTTTGCTGAGCGGCCAAAACGTGTGAATCTTGCCCTAAGACCTGTGAGAGATCTCTTCCCTGCACCTAGGGCTACCTAGTTCATGTGAGTTCCAAGGGGAGATATGGTCGGGTTAGGGAGATATGGGGGTGGGAAGTTGTCTTTGTCCTAGCTGTCCAAACCGAGACAAATCTTGTGCCAAGTCATGTCAAACGACTTAGGGTTGGGTTCAAACTTTTCCAGGGTGGTCTAGAGGCATTTTGGCGCCACTTTGTCAATTAGGCCAAGTGGTTTTGAGTTTGGGATCAAGGTGAACATGTTTGATCTTTGGAAAAGGGGGTGGTTTTGGACTTAGAATAATTCTGATTTTTCTCTTATGCTCAACCCTTTTGTGAACCTTTTGGGGTTTTTCTGAAATCTTTTTGGGATCACTTTCTTACTATCATTTGTAGGGTATTAAGTGTACTACATCTTTTATAATTGGCCCAAGTCATGATCATGTGGTTTTCATAGCCTTTTGATCATACTTACTTCTAGTGCTCCACTTGTCCAAAGGGGTTTGAATTAGGGTTTGGGCAATTCTCCCCCTTATGTGCATGATAAGCCAAGGCATGACATCTAAGATGTGTTGCACTTACTTAGGATCTTGAGCTCCAAATTTGGTGTACTTTCCCAACTTAAGTCACATGTGATGATGGGCTTACTTGTGTAGCCTTGAGTGGAAAACTCTAAGTAACACCTGGGGTGTTACAGCCCTCCCCCCTTAAAGGAATCTCGTCCCAAGATTTTAGGTAGAGTCCTTTGGAGGGGTGCCAAGAAGGCATGCTGGTGTGTTGTTTCTTCCTTTATCCAAGTTTCTCTAGTTAACTACTCTTCGAATGTCATTCTCTTTGCGACTTCAGAAGGAAGTCCTTTTTGAGTCATTTTCAAAGCTTACACTACCTTTAACATCTAATTTTTTCTTATATTTAGATTCAAGGGGCAGGTGGGGGTGGGGTTTTTGGATTACGTACCGACTCCCTTGGGCAGAAAGTCGGGGAAGCGAGAACGTAGAAAATCCTCAGTCTCCCATGTAGCCTCTTCCACTGAATGGTGACTCCACTGAACCTTATACATTCTGATCGACTTTGCCCGCGTTGATCTCTCCTTTTGGTCCAATACCTTGACGGGGTGCTCTTGATAAGACAAGTCTGGTTCTATCTCAATTTCTGGTTCAGGTAGCACTTCAGTGGGTAAGCGGACACATTTCCGTAGCTGGGATACATGGAACACATCATGAACTGCTGACATGTGGGGTGGCAACTTCAATTGATATGCTACGGGTCCACAAGTTTCCTTGATCTCATAGGGTCCAATGTAGCGAGGAGCTAACTTGCCCTTGATTCCAAATCTCTGGACACCTTTGGTGGGTGACACCTTAAGATAAACATGATCTCCCACTCCAAACTGTAGAGGCTTCCTTCTCTTGTCATGATAGCTCTTTTGCCTGGCCTGAGCAGCTTCTAAGTTCTTCTTAATAACTCTGACCTTTTCCTCTACTTCAAGTACCAAGCCTGGTCCAAATATTTCCCTCTCTCCTGCTTGAGACCAATTTAGCGGGGTCCTACACCTTCTCCCATACAAGGCTTCAAAAGGTGCCATCTTCAAACTAGACTGGTAGCTGTTATTATAAGAGAACTCTTCCAATGAAAGACACTTATCCCAATCCTTTCCATAATGTAGCACACATGCCCTCAACATGTCTTCCAAAATCTGATTCACCCTTTCTGTCTGACCATCTGTTTGGGGATGGTATGCTGAGCTTCTTATTACATGGGTCCCAAGTGACTCCTGCAATTGCTCCCAAAATCGTGCAACGAATGGTGCTCCTCTGTCAGATACTATAGTCCTTGGTATTCCATGCAAGCGGACTATCTAGTCAATGTAGATTTCTGCATACTTCTCCGTCCTGTGGGTGGTGTGTACCGACAAGAAATGAGCTGTCTTGGTCAATCTGTCCACAATGACCCAAATGGAATCATGGTGTCGGGAGGTATTGGGCAATCCCACGATAAAATCCATGCAAATGTCCTCCCATTTCCAAGATGGTATGGGAAGGGGTTGCAAAGGGCCTGCTACCTTCAAATGATTGGCCTTGATTCTCTGGCAGGTGTCACATTCAGAGATATACTTAGCAATTTCCCTCTTCATTCTGGTCCACCAGTATAAAGACCTGAGATCATGATACATCTTGTTACCGCCGAGGTGCATGGAGAATTTTGAAAGGTGAGTTTCATCCAATATCTTCTTTCTGAGCTCAGGGTTCTTGGGAACAACTAATCGGTCTCCAAACCATAGGATTCCTTTGCTGTCCTGACGGAAGCATTTGTATTTATCCACCTTTTGCTCGACCATTTCCTTAATGACTTGAACACCCTTGTCTCCAATCTGTGCCGTGACTATTTGCTCTTGTAATGTGGGCTCCACTGAAATATAATTCAAAGCACCGGAGGAAATGACTTCTAGGTTCAGCTTGCACAACTCATCACATAGGGTGGTGACTCTTGCATCCATGTTCATACAATTGCACTGGGCTTTCCTGCTTAAGGCATCTGCCACAACATTGGCCTTGCCAGGATGGTAATGCACCTCCAAATCATAGTCCTTGATCAGCTCTAACCATCTTCTCTGCCTCATATTAAGATCAACCTGGGTGAAGATATATTTGAGACTCTTATGATCAGTGTAAATGTTACAGTGAGCTCCCATCAAGTAATGTCTCCATATCTTGAGAGCATGAACCACTACTGCTAACTCCAGATCATGTGTGGGGTAGTTCTGCTCATGGGGTCTGAGTGCCCGGGAGGCATAAGCAATGACTCTGTTGTCCTGCATTAAGACACATCCCAATCCAGTACCGGAAGCATCGCAATAAACTTCAAAGGGCTTGGTGTTGTCAGGTTGAGCTAGCACTGGTGCTGTGGTCAAATGCTGCCTCAGTGTATGAAAGGCATCCTCACACTTCTGGCTCCATTCATACTTGACTCCTTTCTTCAACAATTCAGTCATTGGCTTGGCAATCCTAGAGAAATCCGGAATAAATCATCGATAATACCCTGCCAATCCCAGAAAACTACGGATCTGTCGTACTGTGGTAGGAGGTTTCCAATCCATTACTTCTTGTACCTTCTGCCTCTTGCCTTGGTTCTGGTTGACATTCTGCCCCTGCCTCTGCTGGTTTCTAGGGCAATTCTTAGCATAATGTCCGGTGTTACCACAAGTGAAACAATTGTTGTCATTGGCCTGACGATACTGCTGCTGCTGTGGCTGATTGTTGCTCTGCACTAGAAACTGGGTGCGGCTGGGTGCTTGCTGCTGCTGCTATGGTCGGATCACCCAACGTCCTTGCTGCTGCTGAGGTCCCTTGTTCTGAGTGTCAAATACGATCCTGAAGCGCTGTGGCTGAGCTGAAGGTCCTGCCACAGTGGTCTTCCTCTTCTTCTCTGCCTGACGGGCTGTGATACAGTCCTCCTGAGAAATGGCCACGTTGACTAACTCATTATAGCTGTTGGCCCTGACTGTGTTGAGACGGTCACGAAGCTTAGTGTTGAGCCCCCTCCTGAACCTGTCCCTCTTCTTCTCGTCGGTGTCTGCATGATATTCGGCATACTGGCACATGTCATTGAAGGCCTGAGCATACTGTAACAATGTCCGGTTCCCTTGAGTGAGTGCCAGAAACTCATTGAGCTTTCGGTTCATAATGCCTGCTGGTATATGATGCCCCCTGAAAGCTGCCTTGAACTCTCTCCATTCCACCTCATGGTTAGCTGGCTGCATAGCAAGGAAATGATCTCACCATGTCTGCGCGGGTCCGCGAAGCTGCTGGGTGGCGAACCTGACCTTAGTTACCTCTGAACAAACTCCATGGAGTAGCGGGAATTTGGATTCCACTACCCTCAGCCATACATCAGCATCAAGTGGGTCCTCGGCCCTGGTGAACAACAATGGCTGAGTACTGAGGAACTCCTGATAAGTGGCTGCTGCGGGGTGACGCTGATGATCACCACCACCATAATGCTGACGTGGTGGCTTGCGCTGAGCTAACTGTCGCAAGATCTCGTTCTGCTGAGCCATCAGCTCCTGCAGAGTAGGAGGTGGTGGCGGTGGTGGAGGAATGCGCTCATTCTGTCCACGTCGCTCTCTTCCTGCCATCTGAAAAATCATGTATATTCTCAATATCACATTTCTGAGGTTCAAGGTTCAATCGTGGTGAAAGAGTCAAAAGGGTAAAACCAATATATTCTTGCATAATTATAAAAGATTCCACATGGCATAAACTTTTCTTCTTAAATTAAGACTGACATCATTCATCATCCATGCTTCCAAAAGAGTTTGTCATGATTACATCAGTAACTCAAAAGACTCAACTCTATCTAGCCTAGTACCCCAAGGGTGCAAAAGCTAAGCTAGCCTCGAGGAGTTCTACCGTCACAAACTTCTAACTCTATCTCTGCGACCTAGTGAGCAAATGAGGCAACGCTCGACTCGGGGGAAGGTGGTCTCCCTGAGCCAGCAGTGTCCAAGCTGGAGGCAGGATCCTCTCCTCCCTCGATGTCGACATCCTCGTTGGCGTCCATGTCCTGGATCTCCTGGTGGTGCATATCCAGGTGCTGGTTAGCCTCTGCAAGCTGCTGCTGAGTGTTGATCAGCTGATCCTCGAGAACCTCGATGGTGTTCTCCCTAGTTCCCACTAGCTCCTCAAGCTCTTGGATCTCATTTGACAATTGTTCCACTTGCAAGTTTTTTCCCACCATCTCAGTGGACAAGTCTACCACAAGTTCCTCTCTGTTATCCAAGGTGATCTTGGTAGCCTCCAACAATGCCATCAGATGAGACATTGCCTCTCCTCACATCACTTGCAGACGATACAGGGCATTCATGCTCCGCACCGTCAAGTGAGCAGTCTGACCTGGGTAGATAGCCCATATATCCTTGGCATGCTCCACTCGATCCTTCCACATTGGGTCATCCTCCTTTTCCGCAGGGAACAAACCAATGGGGTGAGTGGACAGGTCCAAGGGGTGGAAACCACAGAAGGTGGTCAGTCCGTGAAGGGCAATCGCCTCGATAGTATCCTCAGCCCTGTATCCAAAAGACTCATAGTCCAGCGAACGCCAGCCTGGCTGTAGGGGATGAGGCTCTAGGGTCATCCTCACCCTACAGCGGGGCACTCTGTGCTTCTCGAACAGCTGCACCGCGTACTGGGGAGGTGTCGTGTAACCAGCTCCCTGAAGTACCTCCCACAAGATACGGGGGAAACCCTCTCGTGCATGCCCGTCCGTGTGGGACTGTGCATTCCCTTCGTCCGAAGATCCGTGAGAAGTCATCTGTGTACGGTTAAGCGTAAGTAAAAGAAAAAGAATTATAAAATCAAAAGGGATCGCAACTCAGCCTCTCTATAACTACGACAATGGTACTGGGGGGGGTGCTTAATTGTCATCATTGTGTATTAAAGTTCTTACCCAATTATTAAATAGTTTAATTAAGGATGCATGCATGCTCGTCCTAAACGACACACATCAACTTAGAGGGAATAGGAAGGAACTCCCATCCCTTATAGTAGCCTATATGGCTTACTCAATTAGCCACCTAGCTACCCCTCTGTCATCCTAAGGCTTTACGTCCTAGGTCTATCCTGATCGTCCTACGATCTATCCAACATTTGTTTCTACCAAGTTTTACTTTGGAAAAGGATGGTATTTATAGTTTATTGATTCCTCTGTGGTGGTACGAGCTCCGATACCAGCTGTGGCGGAACCGCCCGAATTATTCCAACTTAAGTGCCTAAGTCCTGCCTTAGAGGCTAGACCACACTTAAATGGGAATAACACGTCAGTCCCTCGGATCTAGTCCGACGAGGCCACTAACAGGATCAAGTACCACGTACTCACTCGATGGTGAGGCACAGAGCAAATACAATAAAGCATAAATCCACACATTAAAGAGTATTAAATTTATTACATCATCATCGGAGTTTTAGCAAAAGTAATCATCATTGTTCGGAATGCAGCGGAAAAATAAACTAACGATAAATGAACGGAGGGATGGGGAAGCATGTCCCATCACTCCTCATGCTCCTCCTTAGCCGAGGTAGGGTCCCACTCGACTGTCCAACCCGGTGGCAAGATGGATGGCCAAGTCACTCCAGCAACCATGTCCTCCAGAGAACCTGTAAAATTATGCCACAAGCAAGGCTGAGTATACCAATACTCAGCTAGATTTACTCGGTGTGAGGAGTCTACTCCTCTACCTCTAGACTTGCAGCTGTTTGGCTGAGGGGTTTGGTTGCCAAAAGCACTAGCTGAGTCTATAAATCAAGTTTTAGCTTTGTCAAGTTTTAGTGTGACTCTCTTAAGACTAAATGTATACTTATCTAATCATACATGGTATCAAACATTTAGCAATCAACAACTTTTGCCAAGTCATCACATTTCCACTTGTTAGTCAATGTAGCAGCATGGATCAAGCAGTCTCATTAGTTTTGAGAAGCAGACGATTCAAATCGAGTTTTTAAACCTTGCAAGGTAAACCTAAACACACGACATAGCGAGGCACTCCGTCCCCACACACATCAACCGTCCCCATCGATTCCCTGGCAACAGAAAGGGGCTCACCGCCTTGGCGTACAATGCCTCACTGACCCCGACTGCCGTCGTGCAGTGACCGCACTTGTACCCACCATAACCGGAATGGGAGACCACGTCTCAGGTCGCGTGAGGATGGCAATCTGCGGGCAGGTTCACTCAGGTACTAGGCTTACCGATTTACCATATTTCTCGGCATGTGTTTAGTATGTTCAAACGCTTGACACACGGTACCACATCTTAATCCTTATTCAAATTTCCATCTCGTAGACAACCAATCCCCATGGATTGTTGTCCACAGACCAACATCATTATGATATGAAAGTGGGTACAACCAATTCCTGACCTCGAGCGAGTGCTAGAAAAATCACTCGACTTCTACCAAGATCCCTAATTAATAAAGCAGCTACTCGACCTAGCATACTAGTATCCATCACAAAAGGATTCCTGAGATCATGCAACTAGGGTTTCAAACAACTCCTACACTTAAGTGCACATTCAATCCTATAATCATTAAGTGTAGTAAAATAGCATAATGAATAGGTTATGCATAAAACTGGGGCTTGCCTTCCAAAGCTGGGGCAGGCAGATCCTCTGGGGCAGGCTCTGGTGCTGGATCCGGGGCTACCTCCTAGGCAACTCCTTGCTCTGGCACGAGGATGTATTCTCCGTCAGCGAGGTTGCAATCTATCGAATGCAATGAGTAAGAAACATGTATGCTATGATTATGCAGGATTTAGAAATCATTATGCTAAGTGAAGAAAAACTAAGTTAGCTAATAACTTAGGGTTTCCTGGTTATAAGAGGCTCTTAGTGGTTTATGCTTACCAATTTAGGTTTGAGATTTTGCCTAAGCATAATGGATTAAGACTTGGATTGCCTCTTAAATGTTTTGGTAGGCACTCAATGGGTTTTGCTGGTTTGGTTAGGATAACATTAGTCTCCACTATTAATTTCCTTTTTCTTTTTCTATTTATGCTTTTTTGGGTGGGTTTGAACTACAACAGTGATTTAAGTTTTTTCCAAAAATTCTGTAAAAATTACAGTGGATTACTATTTGTCAGTGTAATCTGTCCTATAAGTTTGAGGTCCAGAAAAATTAGAATATGCCCTGGACAAAAATAACAAAAGTTGGGGCAAAGGGGTCACTTGCACTACAACTCTTATCTAGGGGTGGGTTCTGTACTAAAAGTCATTTTTGCTAGTATCTAGAGATAATAACATGCTTCTGTGCCAAAAATCATAGAAGGTTACTTAGTGGTTATCTAGTTATGCTTTTCTAAAGTTTAAAGCTAAAATGACACTTACAACTAACTTGTTAATTGAAAAATGTCAAACAACAGAACTCATAATTTTTCTATGTTTATAATAACAAAACATTAGTTATCCCAAGGTTTGGGGTGTTTTCTCCTCAGGGTTATTTTTCTAGGGTTTTTCTAAGGTTTCCTTGTTTTTCTAAATTAAAAGGTATCTCCTTTCTTTTGCACTAAACAAGGGTATTATCTCTAGACTGAATAAAAAGGTATCTCCTTTTTTCTAAGGTTTCCTTGTTTTTCTAAATTAAAAGGTATCTCCTTTCTTTTGGGGTATTTTTCTAGTGAACTACACTGAATAAGGGGGCCAACAAAAATGTGGGTGCTCCCTGGTTCTTATTTTAAACTACCTTTAATATTTTCTCTAACTTTAGGCTAAAAATGATTTAAATGGTAAACTCTACCTTAATTTGGTGTACAGAGGGGTTTATTATTTTTAAATAGGTTAGGAAGTGATTAAATACTTCTCTGAATTTTCTTAACCCCAGTCTAATAGTGTAGCTATTTCCCCTTATTTTCTTTAGCTTTTGACCAGTTAATCAATTAAATCATAACTTTAAAGTTTTCTGCAACACTTAGGGGTTTTATATTTTTCCTAAGTAGTTTATATTATTTAGGATCTGGCAAAATTGGTTTGACTTGATTTGGATGAACCAAACTGAAGTTATGAATTTTTCAAGTTCTGTTGGCATTTAAATCAGAATATTTAAAAAGGTTTCCTGGAAATCCACTTTGCACCGAAGACCCTGAGTTCTTTCTAAACTAATCCCTACAGTTATACCCCTGCGCCACTATTCCTTTGAGTCACTGACAGCGCACAAAACCCCCTGGCCTTTTCTTCTTCTCCCCCGAGGTCCCTCCCCTTATGAAAACAGTAACCGCAGAAGGAAAAAGGGCGGCGCGGCTTACCGGCGGCGAGGGAGGTCCGGCGAGGGGCGAGGTTGGCTCTGGGAGGTTCTGGCGGTCACAGCGAGGTACGGCTCGACGGCGGGGGTGGCCAGAATCAGCCGGTCCACGTGCGCAGGCGGGTGAACTCGTCGGCGGCGAGTGCTCCAGCCTAACCACGACGACATAGGTCAGTCCAAGGGCACGGGAAGCTTCATGGGGTGTTGATGAGTCGACACGTGCAAGGAATTGAAGAACAACTTACCGTGGAGCTCGGTCTACGTTCACCCGCGGTCGGGTGAGGTCCGGCGACCGTGGACTGACTTCTCCGGCGAGGCAAAGTTCGATTCCTTGCTCGGGGAGCTTCACCGAGGCATGCACGGTCTATTCTAAGGGTCGGACGCGGCTGGGAGAGGCTCTGCTGGCCGGTCTACGGTGGCGGGGGATCGGGTGGCTGCGGGCACGTCGTGTGCGGGGCAATTCCGGTGATCTGGTGCTCCGGTGAAGTCGAGCGCGCGCGGAGGAGTACGGTCGACGTCTCTGGGGGCTTTATAGGCATGGGCGCGGGCAACGGCGCCGGCTCGGCTTTGACGCGACGCGGGGCACACGGGGGCAAGCGTCGGGCGTGCTCTGGCGAGCTCAGAGTGCGTCGAACACGTGGCTCTTTGTTTCTGTTCTTGTTCTACCCTCTGCTGAGCGGCCAAAACATGCGAATCTTGCCCTAAGACCTATGAGAGATCTCTTCCCTGCACCTAGGGCTACCTAGTTCATGTGAGTTCCAAGTGGAGATGTGGTCGGGTTAGAGAGATATGGGGGTGGGAAGTTGTCTTTGTCCTAGCTGTCCAAACCGAGACAAATCTTGTGCCAAGTCGTGACAAACGACTTAGGGTTGGGTTCAAACTTTTCTAGGGTGGTCTAGAGGCATTTTGGCGCCACTTTGTCAATTGGGCCAAGTGGTTTTGAGTTTGGGATCAAGGTGAACATGTTTGATCTTTGGAAAAGGGGGTGGTTTTGGACTTAGAATAATTCTGATTTTTCTCTTATGCTCAACCCTTTTGTGAACCTTTTGGGGTTTTTTCTGAAATCTTTTTGGGATCACTTTCTTACTATCATTTGTAGGGTATTAAGTGTACTACATCTTTTATAATTGGCCCAAGTCATGATCATGTGGTTTTCATAGCCTTTTGATCATACTTACTTCTAGTGCTCCACTTGTCCAAAGGGGTTTGAATTAGGGTTTGGGCAATTCTCCCCCTTATGTGCATGATAAGCCAAGGCATGACATCTAAGATGGGTTGCACTTACTTAGGATCTTGAGATCCAAATTTGGTGTACTTTCCCAACTTAAGTCACATGTGATGATGGGCTTACTTGTGTAGCCTTGAGTGGAATACTCTAAGTAACACCTGGGGTGTTACAAGGACAGGCGGGGCAGACAAGACAGGCAGCACGCAGAGACTCTCTCCCTCTCTTCCTCACTCGCTCTCGCCCTCGCTCCCTCACGATGCTTGTAACCCCTACTACAAGCATCCCGGTGCGAGATAACATAAGCCTCATTTCCCTCTTGTGTCCCATCTTGCATCAACCCATCTGGGCAGGGACACGCAGCAACAAATTTACTGGTCGATTGACGGTCCTCGCGGGTCCGAAACGCCAACAGTTGGCGCGCCAGGTAGGTGCTCGCTGCGTGTTAACGGACACTTTTTCGTTGAGTTCCAGATGGGTAGCCTCCAGCAGCCTCTTCAGCTAGGGACGGTGCTCCGCTTCGGGAGTCTCGAGTTCATGTCCCTTGACGACAGCTACGACATGGTACTCCTCCCCCCGCAGTGTGACAGCAACAACGGTCGTCGGCTCGCCCGGCGGTGGCGAACTCGACGACGACTTCCCACCGTGGCAGAAGAGGAACACCCGGGTTTGCCCCACCACCCTCCTCGCCGGAGGAGGAGGAGACGGGGCAACCATGGCCAGGCAGGAGGCGACACCTCATCGGCTGTCGGGCTAGAGCGAGTCGACGACACCGGCACCCCTGCGGGGGCCATGTTGGGTGTTGTCCTCGCACCTGCGACAACAACGGGTGTCGCTTCCCCGCAATGCGCCAACCCCAAGCGGACTGATGACGCCAGCACCCTCGCAAAGGACTTGCTGGGCGTTAGCCTTGTACCCGAGATAACGGTGCAGTCCGTCCCCGACGCGACTTCGTCACTGTCCATCGACCAAGAGGTACCGTCCACTTTCCACCCTGTCCCTTTTAGATTCAGCTTCGATCCACCAAGTGACCCTGCTTCGATGAGCGCTTCCGCAAGGGCATACCCTGACCTTCCGGGGTATCCTATGCGGTCATCTTGGGACCGACTGACGGCCGTCTCCTCCGGACCCGTGGGTTCCAAGGAAGACGACGACTCCGACTTCGGTTGGGATTTCTTCGGACTCAGTGATACTAGTGCCATGCGAGACTTCATGTCCGCATGTGACTACTGCCTCTCCGGCTGCTTTGACGATGGCCATAGCCTCGACGATGAGGGTTGCGACCCAAGCCGCGAGTGTTTCCACATCGATCAGGGGGATCACGGCGAGGACAACCACCTCGGCATGCCGCAAGATGACAACGCCCCTGTGCCTGCGTCTCGCGTTGACATCCCGCGGGAGCTAGCTGTGGTCCCGGTCCCTGCGGGGGGTTAGGACACACAGCTCGAGCAATTCCGCGAGATGCAGGCCAAGCTCGACGAAGAAGCAGGGCGGCTTGTGCAGCTCCGACAAAACATCGAGCAGGAGTGGGCAGGCCAAGCACTTGCCGGAGGAGCGCCTCATCGGGCCCGAGACGTCGAGCGCCGTATCGTTGACGATGCCAGGGCAAGGCTGCCTCCGGCCTTCAGCGGGGTCGGCCAGAATCTAGCTGCAGCGGCGATGCTACTCCGAGCAATGCCGGAGCCATCCACCACCGAGGGGCGGCGTATCCAGGGCGAACTCAAGGGTCTCCTGGAAAACGCGGCGGTCCGACGAGCCGAGAGCTCTGCCTCCCGAAGGCAAGGGTGCCCCTCGGAGCATCGCGCAACGTCCTCCCGACTCATGCGGGAGGCCTTGGTCCGCACCGAGCGCACCCAGGACAGGACGCTTGCAGCCCCGGATCACCTCGACGACGAGCACCACCGCCGTGACCATCGAGCCCGCCTCGAAGAGAAGGTGCGCCGAGGCTACCACCCCAGGCACGGAGGACGCTACGACAGTGAGGAGGACCAGAGCCCCTCGCCTGAACCGCCAGGTCCGAGGGTCTTCAGCCGGGCCATACGACGGGCGCCGTTCCCAGCCCAGTTCCGAGCCCCGACTACCATCACCAAGTACTCAGGGGAGACAAGGCCGGAGTTGTGGCTTGTGGATTACCGACTGGCATGCCAATTGGGAGGGACGAATGACGACAACCTCATCATCCGCAACCTCCTCCTTTTCCTCTCCGACGCTGCACGGGCATGGCTGGAGCATCTGCCTCCTGCACAGATCTTCGACTGGGACGACCTGGTCAAGGCCTTCGCGGGAAACTTCCAAGGTACGTACGTGCGCCCTGGGAACTCATGGGATCTCCGAAGCTGCCGCCAGCAGTCAGGGGAATCCCTGCGAGAGTACATCCGACAGTTTTCAAAGCAGCGCACCGAGCTGCCCAACATCATCGACTCGGACGTCATCAGGGCATTCCTCGCCGGCACCACGTGTCGAGACCTGGTGAGCAAACTGGGGCGCAAGACTCCCACCAAGGCGAGCGAATTGATGGACATCGCCACCAAGTTCGCCTCTGGTCAGGAGGCGGTCGAAGCCATCTTCCGGAAGGACAAGCAGCCTCAAGGAAGATAGAAGGAAGACGCCCCGAGGCGTTCGTCCAGCGTGGCTCAAAAAAGAAGGCCAAGAAGAAGGCGCAAGCAAAGCGCGTCGCCATTGACGTGGATCTCGTTGCTGCTGCCGAGCACAGGAATCCTCGGAAGCCTCCCGAAGGAATCAACACGTTTGACAAAATGCTCAAGGAGTCGTGCCCCTATCACAGGGGTCCCGTCAAGCACACCCTTGAGGAGTGTGACATGCTCCGGCGTTACTTTGTAAAGGCGGGACCCTCGACAGAAGGTGGCAAGGACCAAGGCAACAACAAGAAGGGGGGCAACAAGGATGAGGAGTTCCCAGAGGTCCGCGACTGCTTCATGATCTACGGCGGACAGGTGGCGAACGCCTCGGCTCGGCACCGCAAGCAGGAGCGCCGGAAGGTCTGCTCGGTGAAGGTAGCGGCGCCGGTCTACCTAGACTGGTCCGACAAGACCATCACCTTCGACCAAGGCGACCACCCTGACTATGTGCCGAGCCCAGGAAGGTACCCGCTCGTCGTCGACCCCGTCATCGGCAACGCTAGGCTCACCAAGGTCCTCATGGACGGAGGCAGCAGCCTCAATATCATCTACACCGAGACCCTAGGGCTCTTGGGGATAGATCTGTCCACGATCCGAGCCGGTGCAACACCCTTTCACGGGATCATCCCCGATAAGCACGTCTTGCCCCTTGGGCAACTTGATTTGCCCGTCTGCTTCGGAACTCCCTCCAACTTCCGCAGGGAAACCCTCACGTTCGAGGTGGTCGGGTTTCGAGGAACCTATCATGCGGTGCTGGGGAGACCGTGCTACGCCAAGTTCATGGCCGTCCCCAACTACACGTACCTCAAGCTCAAGATGTCGGGCCCCAACAGAATCATCATCGTCGGATCCAGGTACCGCCACGCTTACGAGTGCGACGTGGAATGTGTGGAGTACGCTGAGGCCATCGCCGAGTCCGAGGCCCTCATCGCTGGCCTGGAATGCCTCTCAAAGGAGGCGCCTGACGCGAAGCGCCACGCCGGCAACTTTGAACCAGCTGAGGCGGTTAAATCCGTCTCTCTCGACCCCAACAATGACGCCTGCAAGCAAGTCAGGATCGGCTCCGAGCTCGACCCCAAATAGGAAGCAGTGCTCGTCGACTTTCTCCGCGCAAATTTCGAAATTTTTGTGTGGAGTCCCTCGGACATGCTGGGCATAACGAGGGATGTCGCCGAGCACTCGCTGGATATCCCAGCTGGTGCCCGACTCGTGAAGCAGCACCTGCGCCACTTTGATGAAGAGAAGCGCAGGGCCATAGGCGAGGAGGTCCACAAGCTGATGACTGCAGGGTTCATCAAAGAGGTATTCCATCCCGAATGGTTAGCTAACCCTGTGCTTGTGAAGAAAAAAGGTGGGAAATGGAGGATGTGCGTAGACTACACTGGTCTAAACAAAGCATGTCCGAAGGTTCCCTACCCTCTGCCTCGCATCGATCAAATTGTGGACTCCACTGTTGGGTGCGGAACCCTGTCATTCCTCAACGCCTATTTAGGTTATCACCAAATCAAGATGAAAGAGTCTGACCAGCTCGTGACTTCTTTCATCACACCCTTTGGCATGTATTGTTATATTACTATGCCCTTTGGCTTGAGGAATGCAGGTGCAACCTACCAAAGGTGCATGAACCATGTGTTCGGAGAGCACATCGGCCAAACGATCGAGGCTTACATTGATGACATCGTGGTCAAGACAAGAAAAGCCTTCGACCTCCTCTCCGACCTCGAAGTGACTTTCGGGTGCCTGCGCACAAAAGGCGTAAAGCTCAATCCCGAGAAGTGTGTCTTCGGAGTCCCCGAGGCATGCTCCTGGGGTTCATCATCTCCGAAAGAGGCATCGAGGCCAACCCAGAGAAAATTGCAGCCATCACCAACATGGGACCCATCAAGGATCTAAAAGGAGTACAAAGGGTCATGGGATGCCTTGCGGCTCTGAGCCGCTTCATCTCGCGCCTCGGCGAGAAGGGATTGCCCTTGTACCGCCTCTTAAGCAAGGCCGAGCGTTTCACTTAGACCCCCGAGGCCGAGGAAGCCCTCGGAAACTTAAAGGCACTTCTTACTAATGCGCCCATCTTGGTGCCCCCCACTGCGAGAGAAGCCCTCTTGATCTACATAGCCGCAACCACTCAGGTGGTCAGCGCCGCGATCGTAGTCGAGAGACGGGAGGAAGGGCATGCACTGCTCGTCCAGAGGCCGGTCTACTTCATTAGTGAGGTGCTATCCGAGACCAAGATCCGCTACCAACAAATTCAGAAGCTACTGTACGCAGTAATTCTGACGCAGCGAAAGTTGCGACACTACTTCGAGTCTCATCCGGTGACTGTGGTGTCATCCTTCCCCCTAGGGGAGATCATCCAGTGCCGAGAGGCCTCGGGTAGGTTAGCAAAATGGGCAGTGGAACTCATGGGCGAAACAATTTCATTTGCCCCTCGGAAGGCCATAAAGTCCCAAGTCTTGGCGGACTTCCTGGCTAAATGGGTCGACACCCAATTGCCGACAGCTCCAATCTAGCCCGAACTTTGGACCATGTACTTCGATGGGTCGCTGATGAAAACAGGAGCAGGTGCTGGCCTGCTCTTCATCTCACCCCTCGGGAAACATGTGCGCTACGTGCTACGCCTCCATTTTCCAGCGTCAAACAACGTGGCCGAGTACGAGGCTTTGGTTAATGGGTTGCGCATCGCCGTCGAGCTAGGGGTTCGGTGCCTCGACCCTCGGGGCGACTCGTAGCTCGTCATTGACCAAGTCATGAAGAACTCCCACTGACGCGATCAAAAAATGGAGGCCTACTGCGATGAAGTTCGGCGCTTGGAGGATAAGTTCCACGGGATGGAACTCAACCATGTTGCTTGACGGTACAACGAGACCGCGGATGAGCTGGCTAAAATAGCCTCGGGGCAAACGATGGTTCCCCCGGACGTCTTCTCCAGGGACATATATCAACCATCCGTGAAACTCGACGACGCACCTGAGCCAGACGAGACCTCGGCCCAGCCCGAGGTACCCTCGGCCGCCGAGGGTGAGGCCTTGCGCATCGAGGGACATCGGAATGGGGTTGCGCCAAACCAAAACTGGCAGACCCCGTACCTGCAATATCTCCTCCGAGGAGAGCTGCCCATCGACAAGGCCAAAGCTCGGCGACTGGCTCGGCGCGCCAAGTCGTTCGTTTTATTGGGTGATGAAAAAGAGTTGTACCACCACAGCCCCTCAGGCATTCTCCAACGATGCATATCCGTCGCCCAAGGACAAGAGCTACTACAAGAAATACACTCGGGGGCTTGCAGTCACCATGCAGCACCTCGAACCCTCATCGGAAACGCTTTCCGACAAGGTTTCTGCTGGCCGACCGCAGTGGCCGACGTCACTAGGATTGTACGCTCCTGCAGAGGGTGTCAATTCTACACGAGACAGACACACCTGCCCGCTCAGACCCTGCAAACAATACCCATCACTTGGCCGTTTGCCGTATGGGGTCTGGACCTCGTCGGTCCCTTGCAGAAGGCACCCAGGGGCTTCAAGCACCTGCTGGTCGCCATCGACAAATTCTCCAAGTGGATCGAGGTCTGACCCTTAACTAGCATCGGGTCCGAGCAGGCGGTGGCGTTCTTCACAAATATTATCCATCGCTTTGGGGTCCCGAACTCCATCATCACCGGCAATGGCACGCAGTTCACTGGGAAGAAGTTCCTGGACTTCTGCAAAGACCACCACATCCGTGTGGACTAGGCCGCCGTAGCTCACCCAATGACAAATGGGCAGATGGAGCGCGCCAACGGTACAATTTTGCAGGGACTGAAGCCGAGGATCTACAATGACCTCAACAAGTTTGGCAAGCGATGGATAAAGGAACTACCCTCAGTGGTTTGGAGTCTGAGGACGACGCCGAGCCGAGCCACGGGTTTCTCGCCGTTCTTTCTAGTCTATGGGGCCGAGGCTATCCTACCCACGGACTTAGAATACGGTTCCCCGAGGACAAAGGCTTACGACGACCAAAGCAACCAGACCAACCGAGAAGATTCGTTGGACCAGCTGGAAGAGGCTCGGGACGTGGCCTTACTACACTCGTCGCGGTATCAGCAGTCCCTGCGACGCTACCACGCCCGAAGGGTTCGGCCCCGAGGCTTCCAAGTGGGAGACTTGGTACTTCGGCTGCGACAAGACGCCCGAGGGCGCCACAGGCTTACTCCTCCCTGGGAAGGGCCCTTCATCATTGCCAAGATTTTGAAGCCCAGGACATACAAGCTGGCCAACGATCAAGGCGAGGTCTACAGCAACGCTTGGAACATCCAACAGCTACGTCACTTTTACCCTTAAAATGTTTCAAGTCGTTTATGTACCTCGCTTTATTTACATGCATAAATAAAGTCTAACCATCAAGGAAGGATCAGCCTTGCCTCGGCAAAGCTCGACCCTCCCTCGGGGCTAGAAGGGGGGAACCCCCTCTGCGTCAAAAATTTTCCTCGGAAAAGTCTTTTGCCAGAACGTCTTTCGTGCTTTTTGACTGCATCGGTAAACAGAATCCTGAAGACGAGTGAGAGAGACCTTGAACGGCAAGGCCGACCGAGCCGAGGGACTCCTACGCCTCCGAGATACGAATACCTCACTCATCACCTTCTGCGAAAAGTAGCTCACGCTCGGATAAGCGATTCTGCTACCGAACAAGTCCTAACGCTCGAAAACTTTTCAGCCGGAACGACTTTCGTGCCGTTTTGACTGCGTCGATAACAGAATCCTAAAAACGACGAGGGACCACGTAAGCGGCAAGGCTGACCGAGCCGAGGGACTCCTACGCCTCCAGGATACGGATACCTCACTCATCACCTTCCGCGAAAAGTGACTCACGCTCGGACAAGGGATTCTGCTACCGAACAAGTCTTAACACACGAAACGAGAGGAAAGAAAACACAGCTTTATAATCCAACGATTAAAATGTTTAGGCCTCAGCGGCCACAAAAAACATACGCATACTTCAAACAAACTGTTCTTGCAGGCTCAGACAGCGGCAGGGGGAGGAGCAGCACCCTCGGCGTCGTTTCCACCCTCGGCAGAATCTGGCCCAGCCCCAGGCGGTGACACGAGCGGAAGGACCTCCACCTCAAAGGAGGAAGCCAGCGCCGCACTTGGACCCTCGACAGCCGCGTCAAGCCTCTGGACCTCGGCTAAGGCAGCCTCCTCATCGTTGGGTAAGCAGTACCCCTCGCTAACCCGCTCCAGATCCACGTCGTAGTGGGAAGCGAGCACGGCGAAGGCCCGCCTAACACCATGGTGCAGCGCCCCGCGGAGTCTGTTGCGCACATGGCCGCCCAAGGCCCGCAGATGACTCTGGGGGGAGCTACCCGAGGGGACGCCGTCGAGGCCAAAGGCCTGGCAGAAAGCCGAGATAGCCTCGGACATGGCCACACGCTCGGCCTCCTTCTGCTCAGCCGCCTCGGCAAGCGCTTTGCAGTTCTTGACGGCCTCGTCAAGAGCCATCTCGAACCCTGCAGACAGCAGGACAACATTTTTCAGACGAAAAGAGAAGAATGGAGACAAAAACAAAGTCACAGAGCGGGCAAAACATACCTTCGGCCCGGGCACGCTGCTGCGAGGCCTCGGCTTGGGCGGACTGGGCAGACCCGGCAGCCACGGCCAGGCTCTCCGCAAGGGTCCCGGCCCGAGCGGACGCCTCGGCTAGCCGCTCCGTAGCCTCAGCCAGCTGACCCCTAAGGGCCTCAGCCCGGCTCACGGCCTCGGCAGCTTGGCTCCGAGATTGGTCCCGCTCACCGATAGCCTGACCAAGCTCTAGCTACCGCAGCCGCATCTCCTTGGCCTGGGAAGCCACTTGCTCCCGGGCCGACAAAGCCTTCGCTCGTGCCAACACCGCCTCCGACTTCAGCTCATCGCAGAGCAGCCGAAGGTCCACCACCTCGGCGCTCCGTTGGGCGAGGCGCTCATTGGCCTCGGTAAGCACGACTCGCTAGGAATCGCTCTCACGGCGGAGGAACAACGACTTGGCGGTGCTCACGTCCACAAGTTCCTAAGGAAGGAAAACAAGATATTACAAAGAATGCCCTGGTCACGCAAGGTATACATCTAAATCCTTACCTGGAAGACCCTAGGAATGTCCCTAGAAAGGATCTCCATGGTCGACCGAAGCGACCTCATCGCCGCCTCGGTATACTCACGAAAACTGTCCCAGGACCTCTCCTCCAGCTCATCATTGAGGGAGAGGAGGGTTCCGAATCCGAGGTGCCGCGGCTCCAGAACAGGAGTGACTGCCCACCCCACTCGCTGGGGTTGAGCTACGCAGGGGTAAGGCCACTGCTCCCCAAGACGGGCCACGGCTCTGCGTGCCCCTCGACCAAGGCGTCGGGTCCCCCTACAGCCGATGCATCGGGCACCACCGCCGTCGACATACTAGGCCCCTCCTCGGCAAAGGTGGCAGGCCTCCGATCACTGACCTCGGCAACGATGGCCGCCCCCTCTTCTTGGCTGAGAACGGAGAGGTCGGGGATGACCACGGGCGAATCAGCGACGACTCCGGCAGGAGTCGACGCCGTCATCAGCAATAAGTCAGCCAGGCCTGGGGTCGCGGCCGCGTTAGCAGCCTCCCCTGGCGTGATGGCCGCTCCAACATGGGGGTCAGCCTGGGAGGCTTGCCACATGGCAACTCGCGCCGCCTGGGCCCCCCGCTGAAGAGCACCCTGTGCGGAGGCCAACCAACCGGCATGGCGCGCCGCAGCACCGGCCACCGAAGCCGGCTTCATCTTAAGTGCCTTCGCGGGGACCAGACCAGCCAAGCCCTGCCTTCGCTTGCTGAAAGAGAGAGACGGCAAGTTCAAGGCACACAATGAGAGAACCAAAGCAGAGGTATCCTCAGATACTTACCCGCTCTAGGGCAAGGCCAAAAGTGCCTGTGGGGAGGCCCCTCGGGCCCTTATCCCCGCAGGCGCTGCCGAGGGTTGCCCCGCCACCGGCTTCGGCACCATTTCCGCCTCAGACGCCCGAGGCGCCAAGGGAGCGGTCTGCCCAGGCGTCGTCACAACGGCCGAGGGACCTACCTCCTGTGCAGCCGGCGCGGGCACCTGCTCTTGGGGGACAAGCGGATCGGCCTGACCCCCTGGAGTCACAATAATTGTCTCGGCCAAGGGGTCAAGTACCCCCTCGGCCTGCCTCTGCTCCTCGAATTGGGACCTTGGTGTCCTAGCCCCAGGCACTGATGGTGCCAGCCCACTTGGAGGCTGGCTCGGCGACCCCTGGCCCAGCCTCGGGTCTGGGCTGAGGCCAAGTCGGGCCACCATGTCGTCGTCTTCGTCGTCATCATCATCATCATCGTCGTCAAGCGTCTCCGGCGACGACTCCCTCGGGAGCCCATCCCTCGCCTGCCTCCGATGACGCTTCTCCAAAGCTTCCCGAGCTAGCATCGTCTCGCGAGCTCGGGCCTTTTTCGCGTCCTTCTTCTCCTTCTCCGCGGCAAGCCTCCACGTGGCTCGGTCCGCCGCGTCCTCCGAGACCGGTGGCCAGACGGGTTTATAAATCCTCAACCCCTAGGGACGAACAAAAATCCCAACAGTTAGAATCAAAGGCGTAGAGAACTCGGCGCAAAATAGAAGGAGGATCAGACACTTACCAGGGACACATACCCACGGTAGGGACGTATCGCGGGCTAGCTAAGGACGCCGGCATCCGGCCTCCCTACCGTATTTCTTACCCGCTTGAGGAGGTCGTCGACGGAGAGGGAGGTCGAGGACATCCGCGAGTCCTCCGAATCGACCCTCGGCCTCATCTCCGCGAGCCGCAACCGCCGCTCGGTCAAAGGGAGCACCCTCCAACGATGGATAGCGGCAACGACCCCCGTAGCGGTAAGGCCCGCATCTCGTAACTTCTACAAGGCCTGCAGGATAGGCTGGAGCTTCTCCTGCTTCTCGCGCGTGGCCCCCAGCGCCAGTTAGTGCCGGCAGCGGTCACCACTTGTTGAGAAAACGGCGGAAGCATCCCGCCGTCGTTCCGGAGATAAAACCACCGGTTCTTCCATCCCTTGTTCGAAGATGCAAGGGTGGCAGGGATCTACTGCTGCGCGCGCCCCGGCCTCAGCTGGAGGGTACAGCCACCGGCCCGCACCGCCATACGGACCTTCTTCGCCTCCGTCGTCGCGGCGAAGAACTCCGCGGAAAAGAGATGGGTCCACAGGTCCCAGTGAGGGTCGATCCCCAAAAAACCCTCGCAAACCGCCGCGAAGATGGCCGCTTGCGCGATAGAGTTGGGGTTGAAGTTATGCAGCTCCACTCTGTAGTGGTGCAGGAGCGCCCGCATGAAGCGGCTCGCTGGCACTCCAAACCCCCGCTCGTGGAAGGGGATGAAACTGAGCACATACCCCGGTGGCGGAGTCAGGTCAGCCTCGCTCGAGGGGGCCATCCACTCCGGCTGCAACTCATCGGAGAGGGGACGGAGCAGACCATCGGCAACTAGGGTCTCCAGATCCTCCACAGCGATGGTGGAGAAAGGCCACGGGTCACGCGGCGGAATGACGGTCACCTTGTCAGCCATCGCCGAACGGAGGTGGTGGAGGCGGAAGGGATGAGGTGGGTGGTTTCCTTTTCTCTGGCTGCTCTCTTAGGTTGTGGAAACCAAAGTAGAAGGCAAGCGCAAATGGCAGGGTAAAGAACTAGCACCGGCCCCTCTTCCGGGTATATAAAGGCCCGGGCGAGATCCACCCAAGGCTTCGCCCGAACCCGCTGTGGAATTCAAACTCAAAGGTGAAACGGTCTTTCTATTCCTCGAATGGCTCGCGCACGCGCAACAGACGCCCTGCGAATCGCCCGTCCCGTCGCATTAACTCCTTGGCAGGGCAAGCGACACCTCCGGCAGGAGAAGCGGGCGCCGTTTCGCCTCCGTCATGATGACCGCGTCAACAAAGGTGTGCCACCTTATTTCGATTCATGTCCTTTTTCTTTCCCTCTCTCTCTCTCTTGCGACAGGGACCAGGAAAGGGGGTATTTCGAAAAAGGACCCTTCCCAGCGAAGGAAACGGGCCCCGAGCCCTCCTACTGATCAGTGGTTCGAAGGTTGCGTCCTCCAGGGTTTGGCAACCGCCCCAGAGCACTCGGGCTCCGTGCCCTTTACTGATCAGGGGTTCGAAGGCTGGCCCCTCAGAAGGGTTCGACAGCCGCCCCAGAGCATGCAGAGTCAGGGATGACCCTGGGTACGTCCGTTACATGGCCGAGGCTCGGGCTACGCTCCCGAGGTACCCTAGGACATTTCCGAGACCAGCAGGAACGATTTGTAACGGAATCCCATTGGAGGGAGGCATCGAGCCCTTGGACCCTATCGAATGGGTCCGGGTCCGGCAAATCACCTGCAGGTACTTTTGGAGCGAGCCTCTGGGCCACTAGCCGACCCTTATCGAACGGGGCTCGTGCGTCCACTCGGATCACCCGCTAGCAACTCACCGGAAACACCATGTTCGGTGCCCTCCGAGGGTAACATGGCGCTTTCCCCCCCTTCCTCCTTGCGGAAAGACGACGAAGGGGCATACAATAAAAGTCGAGACGGTCCTTGATCATCCTCTCGCTCCGTGCAGAGGCTCGGGGCTGCTCTCGCAGCAGGCTATGGCCGAACTGTTGACCACGTCAACAAACCAGCGTGAAAAACTCGAAGCCTGATCGTGCACCCGGGCTACGGCCAGGCCGTATGAGGGAACGACAAGGCCATCCGAGGCATCGCAAAAAATTAAGACCTCAGAGGAGTCAAACCACTCATCCGAGGCCTCGGGGGCTACACCCGGCGGGTGCGCTCGCGCGCACCCACCGGAACAAAATATAACCGAGAAGGGCCGGTCCCCTTGCAAAAATCTGGCAGAACCTCCAATGAGTGCCCGCACTCCCTTTGAGGCTCGGGGGCTACTGTCGGGTACCGTAATTAGGGGGTACCCCCAATGCTCCTAAACACGGCCGAAAAACATCTTCAGAACAAACCATACACGACTGATAAAGTGCGGTTCAAGTCAAGGCCACGTCTGCCGAGGGACGCGACCTCACCCGAGCCCAGCCTCGGGCGGGAACAGTAGTACCGGACGGATTCACGCCTCGCCCGAGGGTCCCCTCAGCCAGCAGACGCACCCTCGGCTCGCCCGAAGCCCAGCTTGGGCAGACTTTGTCGTGCAGCGACCTTGGCCAAATCGCCTTACCAGCCGATCGTATCGCATGCACATTTAATGTGGGGATCGTCTGACACCTTATCCTGACACGCGTGCCTCAGTCGGCAAGGTCGAAGTGACCGCAGTCACTTCGCCCCTTTACTGACTGATCTGACAGGAAAATAGCGCTGTTCGCCCTGCTCCAGCTACTGTGCCAACCACCAAGATAAAGCAGAGTCATGATCTCCCACGAGTTTGGACTCGGGCGCAACAGGGAGCTCCGCCTCGCCCGACCTCAGGCCTCGGCCTCAGCCTCGGCCTCGGAAGAAGATCTCCGCCTCGCCCGACCCTAGGCCTCAGCCTCAGCCTCGGCCTCGGGAGGAATCACAACCTCGCCCGAGCCCAGCCTCAAGAGAAGTCTCCTCCTCGCCCGACCTGGGCCTCGAACCGACTGCGCTACAGGGGATACATCATTACCCTACTCCTAGCTAGCTGCCCCAGGCTACGAAGGAACAAGACCGGTGTCCCATCTAAGGTTACTCCGGCAACAGGTAATGATGGTTCCCCGCGTGCGCCCATGACATTGGATCGCTCTCAACCCCCTATGGAAGCAAGACAACGTCAGCAGGATCCATGTCGCGCCGACAGCTGTGCTTCTACAGGGCTCAAGGCACTTCTCCGACGGCCACATTAGCTCGTGTACAGGGCTCAAGGCGCTTCTCCGCCAGCCATGATAGCACATAGCTATGCCCCCTTGTACAACTGGGCATCTCCTTGTATCTATAAAAGGGGATGTCTAGGGCCTTCCTAAGGCACGACGTCGTGGACAGACGTTGCAACACTGACAACGTTGGACGTCGAGGACAGGCGGGGCAGACGAGACAGGCAGCACGCAGGGACTCTCTCCCTCTCTCCCTCACTCGCTCTCGCCCTCGCTCCCTCACGACGGTTGTAACCCCTACTACAAGCACCCCAGTGCGAGATAACATAAGCCTCATTTCCCTCTTGTGTCCCATCTTGCATCAACCCATCTGGGCAGGGACACGCAACAACAAATTTACTAGTCGGTTGACGGTTTTTGCGGATTCGAAACGCCGACAGGGCTGGAGCATTTGTCA
The DNA here is from genome assembly GCF_902167145.1 of Zea mays. Lineage (NCBI taxonomy): Eukaryota > Viridiplantae > Streptophyta > Magnoliopsida > Poales > Poaceae > Zea > Zea mays. The sequence continues at coordinate 81,645,836 of NC_050103.1, read as the reverse complement.
ATCCGAAGGACATAACCAAATATTCAAATAATCCATACCGCGTAGTAAATGTGGTCTTGGGTATATCTTCGGGTCGAATACGGATCTGGTGATAACCTGACCTGAGGTCAATCTTGGAGAATACCCGAGCTCCAGTAAGTTGATCGAACAAGATATCGATCCGAGGAAGAGGGTACTTGTTCTTAATAGTGACCTCATTAAGGGGTCTGTAGTCCACGCACATTCGAAGTGTTTGATCCTTCTTCTTGACAAAAATTGCGGGAAATCCCCAAGGTGATGAAATGGGCCGAATGAATCCCTTCTCAAGCAAGTCTTGTAATTGAGTCTTGAGCTCCGCCAATACATTTGGTGGCATTCGGTATGACCTTCTAGAAATAGGAGTTGTACCGGGCTTTAGTTCAATCAAAATTCTACATCCCTTTCTGGAGGCAATCTAGGAAACTATTCAGGGAAGACATCTGAGAATTCACATACTACCGGAATATCCTGGATTTCTGGGATCATAGCTTCATAGACCCATCTAAATGGTTTGGCTGGGACAGCTACAGGGATGGATAAGAGAACCTCTTCATGACCATGGCTCAACTTGATAGTCCTTAAGTCAGTGTTGATGATAGCTTTATGCTGGGCTAACCAATTCATGCCCAGAATTACATCTATGTCTTGGCCCTTTAAAACAATCATGTTGGTGGGAAATTCCCGTTCAGCCAACTTTAATTACTGGCACATGGAAGACTACTTCCTTAGTAAATATTTGTCCCCCAGGTGAATGGATAATAAACCCTTCCCTTGATTCAGTGCAAGGAATGCAATGTTTTCCACGAATTTCTTGCTTATGAATGTATGGGAAGCACCATAATCAAAGAGAATAACTGCTGGGTGATTGACCACAAGGAACATACCCATCATTACCGGCTCTCCTTCCGGTGTAGTGGCCACTTGAGTATAATAAATTCGCTGAGTGTTCTTGCCATTTTTGCCCGCTAAATTATTAGCCATGTTCTCTTTACCTTGATTGGAGCTCCTAGAATTCTGTTGATTGTTGAACTTATTCTGCTTCGGATATGGACAGTCTTTTATAAAATGACCAGACTTTCTGTAGTTGAAGCAGCCAGTGGAAGAACTAGGGAGGGCGAGGAAACGAGCACCAGGGGCACTCGACTGACTTGTATAAGTGGGGGTAGTGGTAGGACGAATGAAAACAGACTGTTTGAATGGATAGGAGGGTGGATGAGGCGAAGAACGATTTTGATTAAAAGGTTAGATTACCAACCTGGTTCGCTTTTCAGGTCCCTGATTGGACCTGTCACCTCCAAATCCCTTTGACTTTCCCTGGCCTGTGTTCTTGGCTTCTACTGCCAGCGCCGTGCTGACAGCTCTACTGTAAGTAAGATCCAGACAGGTGGCCATTTTCTGTTGGAGCCGGTCGTTGGGTCCCCTCATGAAGCAATTCTTTTTCTTCAGTTCAGTGTTCACTTGGTCTATAGCATATTGAGATAAATGATTAAACTTGTTGAGATACTGCATTACAGTATCTCCCCCTTGCTTTAGTCGAATAAACTCTTCTTGTTTCATGTGAAGCACTCCGTCTGGAACATAGTGTTCACGGAATGCTAGCTTGAATTCATCCCAAGTGACCTGATGTCCGGCTGGTTGAACCGCTAAATATTCGCCCACCAGGTACTGGCAGGGCCTCTCAGTTGTTGGGCAGCAAATAACGGCTTCTGTGTTTCTGTGCAACGGACTAATCCGAACTTCTGCTCCATTACCCTTATCCACTCATCAGCTCCAAGAGGTTCTTCTGCTTTAATAAAGAGTGGAGGACACGTCTCAGAGAATTTCAGATACGAGGTTTCACGCGGTCCTTGTGGAGGAGCTCTCCTGCGATGCCACTAAAATTGATTATCCGCCATCTCACGCAAGAAGCGGGTATTATCTGCAGTAGCATTGACCAAGGCAGCGATAGCCTTGACTAGCATTGGTGGTATAGGTGGCGGATTAGGAGTATCTTCCCGACCACGGGAAGTCCCTGCACCGTCATGCGCACGAGTCCGTGATGGCATCTGAGGCAAAGAAACATTTAGGAAAAATATAACATGCCAATACACACCATCATTTTACATTACCAAAATGTAATGGTACAGACTCAAGCGTACAACATGACTTCATTACTTATTTTACATAGGTATAGTTTCTAAACTATACTAGTCTAGTCTTCGTCGTCCTTGGTTTCTTCATTTCCTGCTGCAGGAGACTGATCGTCAGCCAGGTTCATGGAAGGAGGAGGCCTAAAAAGGTCCAACTTCCCATCAGGTCCTTCACCTGCTATCCCTGATAGTCCGGCTCCCATTGCAATAGGGTCGACAGGCACGTCCGGGTGTAGTCGCGCATACAGTACATGTACTTCCTCATGTAAAGTATTGCAGTACACCTGCAAGTTGTCGAGGGCCGTGCTAAGCTCTGCTACACAAGCACGTGCTTTGGCTTCACGGTCCCAGGCAATCGAACGTGAGTTGACGGCCCAATCAACCACCAAATCTCGTTCAGCAAGCTCGTCTTGCAAGCGTCGAACGTCAGCTGCCAACTCAGTTATACGCTGATCGTCCTATGCCCACACCCTATTTCAGTGACGTAGCTCCATATGAAGCTGTTCCACCTTAGCTTCCAAGTCTCCGATTGGATCGTTGTTGCCTCTACTGCTTCCCTCATGTTGGGAAGCCAACTGATGACGAGGCACACCAATAGGTCCAGTGGACTTGCACACGGTTTTCCTTGTACGTGCCATATCTCCATAAGAGGGGAAGATTTATTAGTATAATTTTTAAACATGATGCATGCATACCCCAATAATTATGGACTCAACCTTCGTTGATCCCCATCTTCCTATATATTGCACTCTATTACCTCGTCTTTACAAGATAAGAGCTTTCAGAGAGTGGCAAGGTAAGAATGAAAGAATATTCCTGGATAAGTATTTGAAAATTCTTTTTGAAGTGCTTCATAATATCTGAAGAGATGGGCTTCGCTCCGATACCAGCTGTGATGGAACCTCCCAAGTTATTAGGCCCACATACAGTTGTCCTTGTCCAACAGACTTTGGACAACTCTGTAGATGCACATAACCACTTGACAAATTTGGTAACTGTATCCTCATTTCCTCGCCCAAGAGCGTTTCACCCGTCACGTAGATATTACAACACATCGGAGGAAAGAGTAGCGGAAGCATGTTGCAATAATTTAATTTACATTCATTCAAAAATATATATATATATAGAGTGTGTTATTATTACAAAACCAGGGTATATGAGTGCATAAGTATTATTATTACAGACTTGGGAGGCAAAAACCCCTCCCACATAAAAGTATATTGTTTTTCAAAAGGGAGGCCAACATCCTCCCGCAACCACTTCACTGTTGAGGTTCATCCTTGGGCACCACCTTAGAGCAAAAACAACAAAAGTTTGCTGTTTCCTCACCTACAACAACATGGGTTCGAAAACCCTGAGTACGAAGTGTACTTTCGCAAGTCTTACCCGTCAAAAGAAAAGACTCTCAAGGATATGCTGGCTTGAGGGAATCAAGGTAAGGCTGCTCAAATATCAAGACTCTGTTCGAAAAAATGCTTACTAATTGTGGATCCTTAAAAATCCAGCTTTATTAGCATGTTAAGTTATTACCTGTAACTAGAGTTCTTTCTACCCTAGTTCAAGCACTTGACCCATACTAGCCATCTTTTATCAACCCTTTTTGTTCACTGGAATGCTACGTGTAGGGCAGTGACCAAGTCTTCATGTCCGAGAAGTAACGGCGATCCGAATCGATTAATACTCAGCTGGGGATCTCCAATCACACGACATATGTAGCACTTAACCCTTGCATATGTTAGCTCGCCACCGGATTTCTTAAGACCAGACCGGGTTCACGCTAATCGAGAGCACAGATACACCACCGTCCAGCCTCTTGCCACGGAGGGTACACGCTACTCTCGCCATCTCTCCACTCCCATTGCGTGTTGGCCTTTCTGGTATTAGTCTACCCAAGGAAAAGCTTACCCATGATGAGGCATGTGACCAGTTAAAAGGTCCTCAATCATCAAGCCTACATCGAGACGGTCCTTAATCGACTCAGACGGAGACACTACACCGAGACTCTCTTCTCGTGCAAGTCACCCGCCGGTCTCAACTTTATCATTTAAAAACCCAAAGTTTGGTACCTGGCAGAGGTACATCTTATCCGATGTTGAACCCATCACGACCATGATGGATCCACCATCAAGTTTTATTTTTGAAAACATCCCATCCACTGTGAAGCCTCACCTTTTGTTTTAAAACAAAACATTTGCTTTTCTAAAGCAGGACTAATCATCAGAAAACCTTTTTAATAAAACAGGTATTCAAGGAATGGTAAACAGTCCCAAGGAAGGAAATGCAGCAATTGGTTTAGCACGCAACTCCTATCACCTAATGCATCATATAAGGTGATAAAGATTTAAAACAGCATGGAGGTGGCAAATGCACCGGGGCTTGCCTTGTGTTGTAGGGGAGTCGGGCTCTGTCCCACATATATCAAAATAAAAACAGTTCTCGGCAGGTGGGTTTTCTGTTGATGGAGCAGTCTCCTCTTCTTCAACAATCACTTCTTCTTCGTTATATAACCATGAATGCTCATGTGATACTTATGAAAATACAATGATAATAAAGATACACCAAGTTGTATCTTGAATACAACTTTCCTTCATGGTGCACCAGGGAAACTAGGGTTTTTGGAGTCAGTATCTCATTTCCCTAAGGCAATTATTAACTAGAAGGCTAGGGTTTTGTGTTTGGGAATCAAACAATGTCCAAAACATGTGAAACTTCAACCAAGGGTTTAAAGTACCATATTAGACTTATCTAAAAAGTCTTGTGATTTTTGGAGTCACCAAGTATTTTCTAAAATTCCAAGGGTATAGGTTTAAGCCCTTTTAATACTGAATAATTTCTGGTTTGGGCTAAAAATCTTGGAACCATTTTTATTAAATACTAGAGAAATTTAGGAACCTAGTAAAATTGATCTATATTTTTACCATTTTTCCATAATTTCCTATGAATTTACTAAGTCTGGTAGAAAAAGAAAAGGAAAAAAGGTGAATAGTAATGGGCTGAAACTAGCCCAAATCGGCCCACGCACAGGGGAAAGCGCGCCCGCGCGCACCCGTGGTGTCAGGTTTGCACAGAGGACCCTGGCGATTTGAAAACCCTTAAAGAGTCCGTAGCACTATTTCTCTGTGTCACTGACATTCGTACATAGGCCCTTCTGAAATGGAAATGTGCCTTTGGGAAATTACTATAAGTATTTTGGTGATTAGATGCCCAACACACTAATTGAGTACTTATGGGCTAAATATGCAAATCAGAGACAAATGTATGTTTCTAGACTTGGTGAATTGTTTTATGTACTAACATGTTGTCTAAGTGCTAGAAATAGTGCCAACAAAAGAAGAAAAGCAAAGGAAAAGAGTTGGCTGTGTGCAGCCAACACCAACTCTGGCCAGGCACACTGGACTGTCCGGTGGTGCACCGGATAGTGTCCGGTGCGCCAGGCCGGCCGGCGGTGAACCGGCTGCTCTCGGGAAAATTCAGAGGCGTACGACTATAATTCACCGGACAATCCGGTGAGCCAACGATCGCCAGCGCCAACAGTCGGCCGCGCAATCCGCGGGCGACGCGTGGCCCACAGCAACGGTCGGTTGGGCACACCGGACTGTCCGGTGCGCCAACCGACCCCGAGGTCCAACGATCGGATGCGCCAGATACGGAATGCATTTTGATAGTACTGACAATCCCGTTTTCATAAATGAGCAAATTCACAAAAATGCACAAGCTACTACTGTCTTGCTAGCTTCACTTTGCAGGGATGAATATAATAAGGTGAGTGGCTTGGACAACGCTAAGCAAATCTGGGACACCCTCAAGATATCTCATGAGGGAAACGACACCACTATGATCACAAAGATGGAACTAGTGGAAGGCGAGCTGGGGAGGTTCGCGATGATCAGAGGAGAGGAGCCAACTCAGACCTACAACAGACTCAAGACCCTGGTCAACAAGATTCGAAGCTATGGAAGCACAAGATGGACGAATCATGATGTCGTCCGACTCATGCTTAGGTCATTTACTGTAATTGACCCCCATCTTGTGAATTTTATTCGTGAAAACCCTAGGTACGCCAAAATGACGCCCGAGGAAATCCTCGGAAAATTCGTAAGCGGGCGCATGATGGTTAAGGAGGCAAGATATGTAGATGACGCCTTGAACGGTCCACTACCCGTCTACGAGCCACAGCCCATTGCTCTCAAAGCAACTAGCAGCAAGGAGGCGCTACCAAACAAGGTAGCACAAGTGGAGGCTGCTAGGCTAAATGAAGATGAGATGGCACTTATCATCAAGCACTTCAAGACCGCACTCAAGGGACGCAAGGAGTACCCCAACAAGAATAGAACAAGGGGAAAACGCTCCTGCTTCAAATGCGGTAAGACTGGTCACTTTATTGCTCAATGCCCCAATAACGATAATGTCCAGGGACAAGAAAAGTACGAGAAGAAGGAGAAGAAGAAAAACTACAAGAAGGTGAAGGGTGAGGCACACCTTGGACAGGAGTGGGATTCTGACTGCTCCTCATCTGACTCCGACGATGAAGGATTGGCTGCTTCGACCTTTGACAAGTCTTCGCTCTTCCCCAACGAACGCCACACTTGCCTCATGGCTAAGGAGAAGAAGGTACGTATTCGAGATTCCCCTAAATACTCTTCTTCTAGTGATGAGGAATCCTCCAATGGTGAATTAATTGATGCTCTAAATGAAAAAGATAGACTGCTAGAATAGCAAGAGGACATTTTGTATGAGGAACATGACAAATTTGTTAGTGTACAAAAGTCTCTTGCTTTAGAAACTAAGAGAAATGAAATGCTATCTTCTGAGTTATCTGCTTGCCATGAATCTATCTCTAGTTTAAAGAATTTAAATGCTAAGCTGGAGGAAGTTAGTAAAATAAGTTCATGTGTAGAGCATGTTAGTATTTGTAATATATGTAAGGACTTTGATGTTGATGCATGTGATGAACATCTTTTTTCTATTACTAAATTGAATGGTGAGGTGGCAAGTCTTAATGCTCAACTTAAGACTTGCAAAAGTGATTTTGATAAATTAAATTTGCTAGGGATGCCTACACTATTGGTAGACACCCCTCAATTAAGTATGGACTTGGTTTTCGAAAGGAAACCAAGAACTTAACAAGCCAAAAGGCTCCCGTTCTCAACAAGGAGAAAGGGAAGGCCCCTATGGCTAGTAGTCCTCAAAGGAACCATGCTTTTGTTTATGATAGGAAAATTGCTAGTCGTTCTCATTACAATAAGAGTTATGTTCATACTGCTTATAATGATTCACATGCTATGTGTGCCTCTAGCTCTACTTTTGTGCATGGTAGAAGTAGGCCTAGGAGAAATAATGTTGTACCTAGGAAAATGTGCAATGAACCCACTACTGTTTTTCATGATTGCAACACTTCTATTGTTCTTTCATGTAAGAATGCAAAAGTAGTTGCTAGGAAGTTGGGATCTAAATGCAAGGGAGACAAAACTTGCATATGGGTTCCAAAAGTTATTGTGACTAACCTTATAGGACCCAACAAGAGTTGGGTACCTAAAACCCAAGCGTAAATTGCCTTGCAGGTTTATGCATCCGGGGGCTCAAGCTGGATTATCGACAACGGATGCACAAACTACATGATGGGGGAGAAGAAAATGTTCACCTCCTACATCAAGAACAAGGATTCCCATGATTCGATTATCTTTGGAGATGGAAATCAAGGCAAGGTTAAAGGATTGGGAAAGATAGCCATTACATCCGAGCATTCTATCTCCAATGTGTTTTTAGTTGAATCGCTCAGGTACAACTTATTGTCTGTGAGTCAATTATGTAACATGGGCTATAATTGTTTATTCACAAATATAGATGTATCTGTCTTTAGAAGGAGTGATGGTTCATTAGCATTTAAGGGTGTATTAGACGACAAACTCTATTTAGTAGATTTTTCAAAAGAGAATGCCGATCTAGATGCATGCTTAATGGCTAAGACTAATATGGGCTGGCTTTGGCATCACCGTCTAGCACATGTTGGGATGAAGAACCTTCATAAAATTCTAAAGGGAGATCATGTGTTAGGACTAACTGATGTCTGCTTCGAGAAAGACATACCTTGTGCAGCTTGTCAGGCAGGGAAACAGGTGGGAAGCACTCATCACTGCAAGAATGTGATGATGACATCATGACCACTGGAGCTTCTTCACATGGACCTCTTTGGACCCGTTGCCTACCTTAGCATCGGGGGAAGTAAGTATGGTCTTGTAATTGTTGATGATTTTTCCTGCTTCACTTGGGTATTCTTCTTGTAGGACAAATCAGAAACCCAAGGGACCCTAAAGCGCTTTCTAAGGAGGGCTCAAAATGAATTTGAGCTAAAGGTGAAAAAGATAAGAAGCGACAACGGGTCCGAGTTCAAGAATCTGCAAGTTGAAGAGTTTCTTGAGGAGGAGGGCATCAAGCACGAGTTCTCCGCTCCCTACACACCACAGCAAAACGGTGTGGTAGAGAGGAAGAACAGGACACTTATAGACATGGCAAGAACGATGCTTGGAGAGTTCAAGACACCCGAGCTGTTTTGGTCGGAAGCTATGAACACAGCTTGCCACGCCATAAACCGACTCTATCTGCATCGCCTTCTCAAGAAGACCTCCTACGAACTCCGTACCGGTAACAAACCCAATGTTTCTTACTTTCGTGTATTTGGGAGCAAATGCTACATTCTGGTGAAGAAAGGTAGACATTCTAAATTTGCTTCTAAGGTTGTAGAAGGGTTTTTACTAGGGTATGAATGAAATACAAAGGCGTATATGGTCTTCAACAAATCATCAGGATTAGTTGAAGTCTCTAGCGATGTTGTATTTAATGAGACTAATGGCTCTCCAAGAGAGCAAGTTGATCTTGATGATATAGATGAAGATGAAGTTCCAACGGCCGCAATGCGCACGATGGCGATAGGTGATGTGTGACCACAGGAACTACAGGAATAAGATCAACCTTCTTCCTCGACGCTGGTGCATCCCCCAACTCAAGATGATGGACAGGTACCTCAAGAAGAGGAGCGTGATCAAGGGGGAGCACAAGAAGAACATGTTATGGAGGAAGAAGCACCACGGGTCTCTCCAACTCAAGTCCGAGCAACGATCCAAAGAAATCACCCCGTCGATCAAATATTGGGCGATATCAGCAAGGGAGTAATGACTCGCTCTTGTTTAGCTAATTTTTGTGAGCATTACTCGTTTGTCTCTTCTATTGAGCCTTTCAGGGTAGAAGAGGCCTTGTAGGATCCGTACTAGGTGCTGGCCATGCAGGAAGAGCTCAACAACTTCAAAAGAAATGAAGTCTAGAGCCTGGTGCCATGTCCAAAGCAAAACGTTGTGGGAACCAAGTGGGTGTTTCGCAACAAGCAAGACGAGCATGGGGTGGTGACGAGAAACAAGGCTCGACTTGTGGCAAAAGGTTATGCCCAAGTTGTAGGTTTGGATTTCGAGGAGACTTTTGCTCCTGTGGCTAGGCTAGAGTCATTTCGCATTTTGTTAGCCTATGCCGCTCACCATTCTTTTAGGCTATACCAAATGGACGTGAAGAGCGCTTTCCTCAATGGGCCAATCAAGGAGGAGGTGTACGTGGAACAACCCCCTGGCTTTGAGGATGACAGGTATCCCGACCATGTGTATAAGCTCTCCAAGGCACTCTATGGACTTAAGCAAGCCCCAAGAGCATGGTATGAATGCCTTAGAGATTTCTTAATTGCTAATGCTTTCAAGGTTAGGAAATCCGACCCCACTCTTTTTACCAAAACTTGTGATGGTGATCTCTTTGCGTGCCAAATTTATGTCGATGACATAATATTTAGTTCTACTAACCAAAAGTCTTGAGGAGTTTAGCCGGGTAATGATGCAGAAATTTGAAATGTCAATGATGGGCGAGTTGACATACTTCCTTGGATTCCATGTAAAGCAACTCAATGATGGTACCTTCATGTCCCAAATGAAGTACACTCAAGATATTCTCAAGAGGTTTGGGATGAAGGACACCAAGCCCGCGAAGACTCCGATGGGAACCGACAGGCATGTCGACCTCAACAAAGGAGGTAAGTCCGTTGATCAAAAGGCATACTAGTCAATGATAGGTTCATTACTTTATTTATGTGCTAGTAGACCGGACATTATGCTTAGTGTATGCATGTGTGCTAGATATCAATCCGACCCCAGGGAATGCCACCTTGTGGCCGTTAAGCAAATTCTTCGATATTTAGTTGCTATGTCGTGCTTCGGGATCTGGTATCCAAAGGGGTCTACCTTTGACTTAATTGGATACGCAGACTCCGATTATGCTGGGTGCAAGGTTGATAGGAAGAGCACATCAGGGACGTGCCAATTTCTAGGAAGGTCCCTGGTGTCCTGGAGTTCCAAGAAATAGACATCCGTTGCCCTATCCACCGCTGAGGCTGAATATGTTGTCGCAGGACAGTGTTGCGCGCAACTACTTTGGTTGAGGCAAACCCTCCGGGACTTTGGCTACAATCTGAGCAAAGTCCCACTCCTATGTGACAATGCGAGTGCAATCCGCTTAGCAGATAATCCTGTTGAACACAGCCGCACTAAGCACATAGACATCCGACATCACTTTCTGAGGGATCACTAGCAAAAGGGAGATATTGATATTTTTCCTATTAGCATCGAGAACCAGCTAGCCGATATCTTCACCAAGCCGTTGGACGAGAAAACATTTTGCATGTTGCATAGTGAGCTAAATGTCTCAGATTCACGTAACTTGGATCGATCTATAGCATACATGTGTTCTATGCCTTTGATCATATTACTTTAAGCACTTACACTATTAGTTGTATATTTGTGGTGCTCAAGTTGTACAAGTCCTCCCCGGACCTCACAAGTCCATATGCAAATGGTGCACATATTTAGGGGGAGATGTGCTACAACTTGACCCTTTGAGACTAACCAGTTTGGTTGAGTATACTTGATGTAGTCTCAAAGGTGCATTGAAAGGGAAAGGTGAACTTGGACAATGAAAAGACTTCCACTGCACTTCGTTATTAGTGTACTTACTTCCAAAGTCATACTTAAGATCTTGTTGCCTTTTTGCTCTTAATTGACATTTTTGGTGAGGCAATGGGGTTAAAGGGGCCAACAATGATCCTGTTTTGGTGCTCAATGCCAAAGGAGGAGAAATTAAGGCCAAAGCAACTGGATCAGCCAACCACTTGAGAAATTTGAAAAATAGTAGAGTTAGAATTTGTGATTTGTCCAAAATACTCTTATTGCAAAATTTGGTCTCTTGTGGGGGATAATTTTGATTATGGGAAAAAGGGGGAGTTTTTGGCACAGAATTTTGATTATGGGAAAAGGGGGGAGTTTTTGGCACTTGATCAATTTTTTCTTGGAATATCTCTCGATTTACCCAAACAAGTGTGTTTGACTTAGAGATAGGAAAAAGAATTTGATTTGCAAAAACAAACCAAGTGGTGGCAAAGAGTGATCCAAATATGCCAAATCATTAGCAAAAACAAATTGGTCTTCAATTGCATTGATGTTGCACTTCTTTTGTTGCTTTTTTGATGTGTTGGCATAAATCACCAAAAAAGGGGAGATTGAAAGGGAAATGTGCCTTTGGGCAATTACTATAAGTATTTTGGTGATTAGATGCCCAACACACTAATTGAGTACTTATGGGCAAAATATGCAAATCAGAGACACATGTATGTTTCTAGACTTGGTGAATTGTTTTATGTACTAACATGTTGTCTAAGTGCTAGAAACAGTGCCAACAAAAGAAGAAGAAAAGCAAAGGAAAAGAGTTGGATGTGTGCAGCCAACACCAACTCTGGCCTAGCACACCGGACTGTCCGGTGCGCCAGGCTGGCCGGCGGTGAACCAGTTGCTCTCAGGAAAACGCAGAGGCGTACGACTATAATTCACCGGACTGTCCGGTGGTGCACCGGACTGTCCGGTGAGCCAACGGTCGCCAGCGCCAACGGTCGGCCTCGCGATCCGCGGGCGACGCGTGGCCCGCAGCAACGATCGGTTGGGCACACCACACTGTCCGGTGTGCACCGGATACACTGTCCGGTGCGCCAACCAACCCCGAGGACCAACGGTCGGATGCGCCAGATATGGAAGGAGATCGCACACCGGACAACTACAGTGACTGTCCGGTGGTGCACCGGACTGTCCGGTGCACCACCCGACAGAAGGCAAGTTTGGCCTTCCAAGTTGGCCTCCAACGGCTCCTAGTTGCCTTGGGGCTATAAAAGGGACCCCTAGGCGCATGGAGGAGTAAACTAAGCTTTCAAGAAACATTCTAAGACTCCCAGACTCCGACTCCATGCATTTGATTCCCTGTGTTAGCGATTTGAGCTCCATTTGAGTTGCAAACTCCGTGTGTTGTGTTTCGAGCTCAAGTCGTGACGTGTGTGCATGGTTGTGCTGTGGATTTGAGTCTTGTGTGTGTTGCTCTCCCTAACCTTACTCTATGCTTTCTTTGTGATCTCAATTGTAAGGGCGAGAGACTCCAATTTGTGGAGATTCCTCGCAAACGGGAAGAATACTCTAAAGTAAAAGACCGTGGTATTCAAGTTGATCATTGGATCGCTTGAAAGGGGTTGAGTGCAACCCTCATCCATTGGGACGCCACAACGTGGAAGTAGGCAAGTGTTACTTGGCCGAACCACGGGATAAAAATCGTGTGTCTTGTGTGTTGCTTATTGTGATTGCTTTGTTCGCAAGAGTGCATTCCTTAGCCACTTGATTTCACTAACACCTTGATAAACAAGTTTGTGGCTATTTAGTGTTTAATTTTACAGGATCACCTATTCACCCCCTCTAGGTGCTCTCACCTTCCCCTTTCTATTTCTTCACAAGTCGAGACCCCCGACCATGGACGACGGAGCAGCGGTTCCGGCGAGCCAAAACCGGCCGGAAAATGCAACGACTATACCTCTCCATTGCTCAACACCTAATTCTACCTTCAGCGACACAAATCCCTCACTTAATTGCAAGGTTCTGGCTCACAATCACTCTGTCCACGGTGATGGCACAAACCGGGGACAATTCAGAGTGTTCCTGGTGATCTATCCAGGTTTAGTTCAATTGGTTGGGCCGATGAGCATCTACAGCACACAGGGGTATTGAAACAAGAGCGAGGAGGTCGTGAACGGACCTGCAGAGAGCTAGTCACGATGAGCTCACACATGGCGGGGTTCTTGACTGATTTGGGGGAAATTTTAAATTAGGGAGCTGTGGGGGACGATTGGAGGTGAGGGCTGGTTCACTGGGTGCACAACTACTTAGCGGAGCAGGCTGGAGCACCAATTTATAGTGTCCATCGGTGGTGGCAGCTAATTCTTGAGAAGACACGCGGCGGCCGGAGAGAGGGACTGAGTCACTGGCGTGGGTGACCATGGCTGTTACCGTGGCAAGACCTTAGGCGATAGATGGGCTTTGTATTGTGATCAATTACGACATGGTAAAATGGCTGACGGCGTGGCATAACCGCGGGGAACGGCGCCACGACGGCGATGGTCGCGCGGCCACGTCGCCGGGTAAAGGGGCATGGCAACAGGGCAAAACAGTGGCCTAAGTTCATCCTCAACGCGATATTTCTTACCCCGAGCAGTTATCTGCACTCCACCGGGCACGAATCGCGGTGCCGGCACGAATCCGAGCGTGGGGTCACCGGCCGCGAGGGGGATGAACCTGAGAGACCGATTTGCTGGGCTTGGATCTCATATTTTTATGTGATAACTTGTTAACCCACCTATAACAAAGTTGTTGATCTATACTCCAGCTTTAATCTTGCTATAGTAATCATAGTCAAACAATCACTGGATCATGGTCGAATCCGATCTCAAAATTCACCTAACTTCACTGTTAGCCAATATTCAGTTCAAAGACTGACTGTCAGCCCGACTTTAAGTCCTTTTATTTCCAATTTCTGTACAATACCAATGCTTAGTCACTTAATAAAACTTGTACTCCTAACATAGCTCTACAAGTTTGCTATGTTGACCAAGAGCAAAATCCTCAAGAATTCTGAGAGATGGAGTACCAAAGTTGACCTTATTCGACTGAATTCAGACTTAACCATATGGAGTGCATGGGGTGCTTTTTGTAAATCTGTCCAAATCCCACTATTTGACTTGCAAATCCTCAAATATAGAAAACACATGATTTGTGGTGTTCTATCACTTTGGTATTTGCACTTGGGTCCAAAAGTGCACAAAATTTACAATTACCCCCTTAGGGTTTCAATTAGGGTTTCTAGGGTTTGTTTTTAGGGTTTTGGGCACATTAGGGTTTTGATGCCACCAAAGTCCATCAAATGTGATACCTTACGATCATTTCTCATGTCTTTTGAGGTTTTAACTTATTTGGGTTTCACTTTCATTCATAAGCCCTAATTTAGGGTTAAGCACTCTACCATAGGGTTAATCACACATGAAGTCACATCATTACAACTTGTTTGACATTTTTACCTAGTGAATGCACTCTAGGTGTAACAAACACATGATATGCCAATGCTCATGATGTTATGTTCAAGTTTTAGTGACAGTAACACCAGGGGTGTTACATCTAGATATGCTTAGGTTCAGGAACAACGTTGTTGAATGTTCGAGCTTCAGATTGTTCCCTTACATCATGTTGTGGTTGATCCTGAAACTGCCCTTGATGCTGCTGATTATATGACGAAGTTGAAGCTAATGCAGATGGTCGAGGTAGGGCCCATCTGGCCAGCGAATGACTTGCTAAAGCAACTAAAGTTGAAGGTTGTTGGATTGGCTATTGAGTGTGTATATACTCTAGAATGTGCGGAGAATAATATGAAGAAGTATGAAGGACCTACTTTGGCTGATTCTGCCTTGCCTCAGCTTCAACAATTTCCTTCTGTTTTTGGATTGTAACCTGGCAGGTTCTTGTTGTGTGCCCCATACCTTCTCCGCAAAATAGACAAAATAGCCTTCTTGGCTGAGTGTTGTATCTCCCTCCAAAGCTTCTTCCTCCTCTTGGGGATGGTGGTCCGAAGAAGCTCTGTTGTGTCCCTGTTGATTGGGAGTAACTGTGCTGCCCTTGAGTATGACTGTTTTTGACTTCACTTCGGCCTGGGTTGTGGATTGTTCTGATGTGTCTTGGATTGAACCTTCCTCCAAAGCCCCTTGTCATCTCAAAGTTCTATAAGCTTCCTCTCTACTTCGTCGAAAATCGTTGTCGACCCTGATAACCGCACAAAGATAGAACAGACGATGAGGAGTACCATAAACCAAACTCAGGAGTGAAACCTAGGTACCTCATAATCTGCTTCACAGCCTTTCTGTGAGATGTGCGTGGGGAAGCCTAGAAACGAGCGCACAGACACACTGTGAAGTGTATGTCCGGCCTCGTCGCAGTCAAGTACATGAGAGAGTCAATCATGCTCCTGTACTCCTTCTGGTCCACGGGTTTGTCGTCCTCATCAGTATCAAGCATCGTCGAGGTGGACATGGGCGTCTAAAGAGGCTTGCCCTCACCCATGTGGAACTTCTTCAGGACATCCTTTGTATGCTTGCCTTGATGCACAAAGGTCCTATCTTGGGTCTGCTTTATTTGCAGCCCGAGGAAGAAGTTTAACTCACCCATCATGCTCATCTCAAATTCCCTGCTCATAAGATCTGAAAATCTAGACACAAGAGCATGAGAAGAACCACCAAATATGTTATCATCCATGTAAATCTGGACTAAAAGGGTGTCACTATCATGCTTGAGGAGAAAAAGAGCTTTGTCCATAGAGCCCATTTTAAAACCCTTTGAAAGCAAAAAAGATTTCAAATGCTCATTTAGGCTCTAGGGGCTTGTTTCAAACCGTATAGAGCTTTTTGGAGTTTAAAAACATGGTTAGGAAACTTGGAACTCTCAAAACCAGGGGGCTACCTAACATACACCTCTTCCTCTATATACCCATTCAAAAAGGCACTTTTGACATCCATTTGAAAAAGCTTAAAACCCTTTGAAGCAACAAAGTCTAAAAGGATCCTAATGGCCTATAAAAGGGCAACAGGGGTAAAGGTCTCCTCATAATTAATTCCCTCTTTTTGGAAAAACCCTTGGGCAACCAACCTCACCTTGTTTATCACTACCAAACCATCCTCACTCTGTTTGTTTTTGAAAACCCATTTGGTACCGATGGGATGGTAGTTAGAAGGAGGTGGCACCAAAACCCAAACCTGTTTTCTTTTAAAATTTTCAAGCTCCTCATGAATAGCATTAACCTAGTTAGGATCAAATAAAGCATGTCCAACATCTTGGGGCTCAAAAGTAGCAACAAAAGCCGAGTGAGAAAAGTGAGAAATCTGCTGTGACCTGGAGCGAGTGACTCACTCGTGAAGCTCCCCGACCATCTATTGAGGTGGGTGGCGACACTAAATGTGATGTGGAGCCTCTCATGAGGAATTGGCCTCCCCTCAACAGCAGCCTCAACTCCTCCAGTCTCAGCAGGAGCTGGCTCGAGCGAACCCCAAGTGGTGGAAGAAGTGGGGTTGGGTCCGTCAGCCGTAGTAGTGGAAGCAGGATTGACTGGGGCAGCTAGTGGAGTCAGCTCGGGATCACCCCAATCGGCGTCGTCGTGCTCCTCCTCCACAAAGATGGTCTGTCCCATCTGATCTGGACCTATAGGCTCAAAGACAGGGGATGGACAAGGTGCAGTCTCATCGAATGTAACCTCACAAGTCTCCATAATGAGGTTAGTCTCTAGGTTAAGAACACGATAAGCATGAGAATGTAATGCATAACCCAAAAAAACCCCGTCAGAAGACCGAGATTCAAATTTGTCCAAACTTCTCTATTTCAGCACAAAGCATCTGCAGCCAAACACCCTAAAATGGATAACCTTTGGTGGCCGTCCAAATCACAGCTCATAAGAAGTTTTGTTCAGAAAATCCCGAAGAAAGATGTAATTGGACACATGGCAACAAGTGTTGATCGCTTCGGCCGAAAAACGCCTAGGAGTCTTATGCTCATCAAGCATCATCCTGGCCATCTCAACACGGGTCCAATTTTTGCGTTTAACAATGCCATTCTGCTGGGGCACATACAAAGAGGAAAACTGATGCTCGAGTCCCAAAGAAGCACAAAAGGTTGCAAACTAAATATTTTTGAATTATGTGTCATTGTCACTGCGTATAACTCTCATGGCATTCTTAGGAAACTCATTCTACAACTGATCAATCAAATCTCGAGCATGAGTAAAAGCCTCATCCTTCGCCGCCGTAAAGAACACCCTAAGAGTAGCGAGAGAAGTCGTCGACAACCACAAGCACATACCACTTCCCTCCAAAAGAGCAAACCCTAGCTAGACCAATAGTGTCTATAGGAAGCAATTCACCAGGATGCGAGGTCATCACCTTGGTGACCGGGGAATGGTAAGCGACAACAATTTTTGCCATGATGATAAGGGTGACAAACAAGATCTTTCTCAAATTTTAATTTGGGCAATCCTTGGATTAGGTCAAGTGAGCTCAAACGACACAAAAGATCGAAGCTCAAGTGACCTAGCCTCCTATGTCACTTCCAAAGAGAAGAGGAAGATCCTGCCAACAAACATCGAGAAGGGGCAGAAGAATGTGAAAAATCATCACTGAAAACTCGACCAAAAGGGGAAATTTGGCAAACAAGATCCCCACAGGCATCCAAAACCCGAGACAAGCCCTTTTTAAAACACACTTCATAGTCATCCTCAAGGAGTTGCGAAACTAAAAGCAAATTGAAATGCAGATTCGAAACCAAAGCAACATCCTTGAGAACAAAGCTCTTGTTCACCCGAATGGTGCCACGAGAAACAACCTTACCTCTTGACTTATCCCTGAAAGGGAAATGTGCCCTTGTGACATTTCTATAAGTATTTTGGTGATTAGATGCCCAACACATTGTTGTAAGGTGATGCAAATAAAGAATAAAGGTAAGATCTTGACGCTTAGTCAATTGTTTTATATGCTAAACACTCTTGTCTAAGTGCCAGGGACTCAGCTAATTAAAGGCCAAAAAAGTCAAAGGAAGACAAATAAAGAATCGAAGAAAAGGTGCAGACTGCGAAGCACCGGACGGTCCGGCGCTGTTCACCGGACAGTTCGATGTGCACCGGACAGTCCGGTGCACGTTCTGCGGAACTCGTTGCTCTCGGGTTTTCCCTGGCTACGCCGGCTATAAATCACCGGACAGTCCGGTGCTCCAGCCGTGCAACGGCTACCTGCCACATCGACAAGCGCCAACGATCAAATGGTGCACCGGACGGTCTGGTGCCCCACACCGGACGGTCCAGTGCCCCTGTTGACACGGATTTTGGCCTCATCAAAATATATGCTATGCAGGTTAAATAACTCGATTAATGTGACCCCTAAATTTCGTTGCCTGTGAGAAATAAGTAAATATTCTACAAATAAAGATATGAACAGTTAAAGTGACCATTTATTTATAATGTCTTTGTGTTCCAAAAGTTTAGCACGCCGAGATATTAAAACATATGTGGCCTCAAGTGTATATAGGATCAATAAACAACCACTATAATGTGACTTATATGTGCATGCATGAGCAAATAGCACAAAAAAAGTTGTCCGGTAGTGCTATATAAAAGGATAATAAAGAAATTATATATAATAATAATAAAATATAAAAAGGATAAATAATGAAATCTGCATGTCGTCCTTTTCACGAACGTCTGCATGCTTGCATGCCTCCTCCCGCGTTTTTTTCGTTTTTTTTTCTCTTCGCGTGCTTGCTCGTACGAACTCAACTTTCTCAGCCACGTGTCAACTCCCACTCAGCGTAATACTCGAGCCGACGTGCACACGCGCCCACGACAGAGGTGCACGTCTCTGCATACGCAACACACATCTTCCCTGGCGCAACACAACCTCCGCGTAGGCCCCTTTGGCCTATAAAATACACTAGAATAAGGCAGCGCCCTATCAGGCGCTATACAACTTGCTTGATGCAACAAATAGGAGGTTAGATATAATGAAAGGCAAACACTTCATTTGACAAGTTTTTAAAAGCGGTGGTAGGCATGCAGATTTGGTGAAAAAGACTTTTTTTTGCTAACTACTGATTAGGTGTCTAAAATGGTTTCATGTACAGTGAAACAAAAAAATTGGAAACACATGACGGGGATGTGTCATATATGTCTTAGAAATGTAAATAGAATTAAATATAGTCGTATGCAAATAATACATGTACTACAGACATCTAAACATACATGTTAATTCAGTTAGCGAAAATAATTACTACAAAGAATCTTCTTGTAAAAAAACACAGTACAATCTTAGTGATATCCTCTATGTATCTACGTCCATAATAATCTCCTCTATATCTATTGTCCAGCCTGTAAAGCGGTGAGTAGGCATCGACTTGGAGCTGAATTCTAAAGAAAAAGGGAAACACAGCTCAGATAAATAATAGACTCATGATTACTAAATTAGACATGGTATTCATGTTGCACACTAAAAACAATAAAATCATATTGATCATAAACCTGAAAATGGAGAATTAATAGAAAAGCAAAGGCAGGCACAAATAATGGCAATGATACTAACGAAACATCAAGGCCCATACTTGAATTGTTACGATACAGAAAAATCCAGGCAACCGAGAATGAGAAGGTTTTTGGACTAACAATTGTTTCCTTTTGGTAACTTGTTTAGTACCCTAATACCCCATTTGGATATAGATATTGGAGCATGGAATTAGAAAGTGTAATCAGCTTTCTAGAATTCTATTGTTTGGTTGCACATGGAATCGGGATTTGAAATCAGAGACCCAACTAAAAATTAAAATCTCGCCAAATAGAGTGTTCCTTCTACAAAAACAATATTCTAGCTTTAAAATCAGAAAGATAAATGATTTCTGTTCAAAAATGAATTCTTCAGTGCTAAGCATGTGAAAACACTACACAGAAGGACACATCTAAAAGTTCAACACAGAAAGGCCCAAACTGCTGATCGGTCAGCATCTCAATATTATTCAAAACCTGGATAAACAAGCATGATCAAATCTGGCAACTCAAGATTTTAGGCAGACCCTATGGCATGCTAATAAAGATCAAGGGCCAAGGGCCAATAGTGTGATAATGGAGAAGGGATCACACCTACTCGGGTTCCAGCTTGGACTTCTTGCCTCCAATGGTGAATACAATGTCAGACTGGCAGAGTCGACGGCTGATTCTCCCATGGGACTCGGACAACGCTCACAAAGCTGTCATAGTGAAACAATTAAGCAAAGTAGAGTGCTAAATGGCACAGAAAATCTCTGTGCCCTGGGTCAGTTAAGCTCACCTGATTAATGTAGTTTAGGATGAGTTCCTATATATGTCTTGTTCTGGGAAAGTTGGTTTTGCATCCAAACCGCAGCCATCTCCCAGGCATTGCACATTGGGTCACTCTTCAGACCACCATTTGATGTCCCAGCTTCATCACGCACCATGCTCTGAATTGCAGGGTTGTGTTTGCATAGCATATATATAATAAAGGAACAAAGAAAGGTTTGCCCAGATGATCATCATTATCATGAGTTCATGATAGGCTACGTCACACTATAGAGATTATTTACAGTCCTCACGTAACACCATGAGTGCCATCAAAAGTGCATGTTTCTGGAAAATAACCCCAACAAGGCAACAACATAAGATGAATGTGCACAGAGGAAGATGAGGTTTAAATCTAAACTTCAAACAAAGGCATAGCTTTATCTTCAAAAGAGCAACATCTAGACTTTAATTTGCTATGTAGTGTCTGTTGTGCTGACCTTAAGACGTATGTTATATGTAATGAGACGTAGGGACCATTATGGCCATAAAGGAAAAATTTAGATGACATAAAGTTCAGTAGAATTGAGCGTCTAGTTCTGAAATGTTAGTAGTCACCATAGAGTCATCTCAAACGCTTCCTACAAAACTGCCTAGCTCATTAGACTAATACTTTAGCATGTCAGATAAAACAGAAATGATCTTGATTCCTAGTTATTTAGCCGCATCAAGGCTTAAGTGCAATTGGTTTTCTTATGAACTCAAATATTATAGTAGTTCGAACTTGGACAAATTCTACTGCACTCTAATTCTTCAAGCCTTTCAGCCATGTCAGATTTGACTTAGGGCCTAGCTATGTTGGATGATCTAGGGATCTTCTCCCAACTTAAGTTTAGTAATCTCATAATAAATCAAGCTATGTAAAACAAGTACCACACATGCCACAAGCGCTGAGAGAAATAAATTTGGTTAAGGAACATTACTGAAAACCATAAGAAAATTAGACCCATGGTATAAAATAAAATATTAAGAAAGAAATCTTATAGAAAACAAGTTCTCTTTCACATAAACGAGACGGGGGAAGTTGATTTGTGAGTAGCCTTCTTTTCACATCATTTTGTAATATAATTGTATCGTTCAGAAAAAAATAAAGAACCAAGAAGCTAACGACTGAAAACCATAAAAAGCTAACACTGGTCGTAGGCTCGTAGCAATCAAGAACTAAGAAGAAGAGGGGAAGAGAGATGCTGACCTGGACGACCTCGACTATGGTGCGCGTGACGGCTGCGCGCTCGATGTAATGGCTCCGAGCGACGATCCTGTCGAAGAGGTGTCGAGGTGCACGGCGTCCTCATGTGGCGCAGGTGCATGGTGTCCTCATAAACGGCACGGAGGCTGATGATGCCGGGGTGCACCGGCATGTAGCGCAGGATGTCCACCTCCCGGCGCACGTCCTCCACGTCCACGGGCGTCCACAGATAGCGCTTGGATACGGACTTGCACGGGTACCACGCCCTCATGGCAGACACATGTACGTGACGCCGAACTCGCTGCGTCCCCACTCATCGTCGAGCTCGTACTGCGCGCCGAGGTCCCTCCGCGTCGGGTCCAGCAGAACCACCAGGCCGGGGCGCGTCGGGGCCGCTGCCACGCGGTTTTACACGACGTTGTAGGGGTTCACCTTCTGCTGCTTCTGGTAGCTCTTGCCGCTTTCGTTCGTCGAGGGTGTGGCACAACAGTTTCCCATGGTCGCCGCTGCCTCCTAGCAGGCTAGCAGCAGCAAACTCTGAGAGGGGGGGGGGGGGGGGGGGGGGGGGGTCGACCGGACCCCGGGCGAGCTGGTTTCAACTTCCAGTTCAGTGGCGGCGGCGACTGACTGGAAGCGGACAACTCGAATCGAAGGTGGGGAAAGTTCTGTAGGCTTTGTACTGTGATCTGGCGTGTGAGCTACTGAGCTGGGGCGGGGCGGTGGCCGGTGGCCGGTGGGGAGTTGTAGAGGTGGGGCCGCGTTGTGGCCGACCATCACTTTGACGACAACCGCGACCATGCCTCCCGACCATCACTTTGACGACAGCCGCGGCCATGCCTCCCGAGCATCGCGGTGGCCCCCACAGTTCTCTTCCCTGTAGACTGTAGTAAATAGCGAGCTGACCATGTCTCAGCGTGGCATAGTGAGCAGTGACCCATCAACTCATTCTTCACCTTTAAGAGTATGCGGTAGTCCTTGTAAGGTGTGGGGGTGCCACGAGCCATGACAAAAGCCTGACACACTACTCAGCCGCACAAAACACTCTTACTGTTTGATGGCGACACATATCACTACCCTTACAACGTGGTGCACGACACTGCCGCGCAGGACCGGACGCTGGCGCTAGGCTGCCACGCGTGGGCACGCAGATGGCTTGCGAGACCGTGAAGCACGGAGAGCGCTTCAAACTCGTTCAGGTTTTAAGGAACAAGATGCCAGGCTACTGCATTCGCGGGGATCAGAAAGAAGGAAAAAGCACCGCAGGCTGCCTCGCTGCTCCACTAAAAAACATCTTCAATTGCTGCGCGACGCAACGAAGAAAAAAAGAAGCACCGCCAGGCTGCTGCTGAAGTCCGTCATCAAGGAATTACTGCTTCAGCGGTCTTCATCAGCGGTCTTCATCGGTAACACAAATTCTTCATAAAGCACTCCTCTCTAAGGCATACCTTAGAGAGAAATTGGTTCTACAACTTTAAGAGCATTACCCTTAAGGAAAATTGCGTCGTCGGGTTATACACAATCTCAAGGGCATATCCTTGAGAGAGATCACGCTGCATAGTTATATACTCTGTCGTGACCCATCGAAAAAGTTACTGCAAGGTAAGAAAAGTCCCTCACGTTGCTGCACTGATCTTTGTCTTCTTTATCATCGCGTTGTGCTGTCGATATGAAATCAGGAACAAGTGCTAAAGTTGATGTGTGCCAAATTTAAAATCAAGCATAGTTTCTCTACTGGATATAACCCGTCCGCTAATGGTCAAGCGGAAGCATTTAATAAAGTGTTATGCAAATTGCTTAAAAAGATGGTCTCACATAATAAGAGGCACCGGCATGAAAAGCTACTAGACTCCTTGTGGGTGTATAGAGTTACGACGCGAACTGCAACAGGGATGACCCCTTACTCCCTTGTATATGGGGGAGAAGCGGTCCTGCCATTAGAAGTACAAATCGCTTCTTTATGAGTTGCCATTCAAGAAAAACTCACAGAAGAGGAAGCGACAAAATTGCGCTTAAAAGAATTAGACAACTTGGAGGAAAAGCGGCTTCATGCATTGCAAAACTTGGAGGCATACCAAGCTAGGATGTCTCGAGCTTTTGATAAGCGATTAAAAAGAAGATCGTTTAAACAGGGCGGCCTGGTGCTTGCAGTCATCCGCCCCATGAATATTACTCATCGGATGAAAGGTAAATTTGAGCCTAAATGAGAAGGCCCTTATGTAGTAAAAGATGTTTATTCAAGTGGTGCGTATCGAATCATTTCCGCTGACAGCGAGTATTGCCCTCCTCCAATAAATGGAAAATTCTTAAAACGCTACTATGCTTAAAAAATATTATTATTATAATGCTCCATCGCTCATAAGCTTAAACTGTTAGTGAGAAATAAATAATAAAAATAAATCCATCATATGCTCCATCGCTCATGAGCTTAAACTGTTAGTGAGAAATAAATAATAAAAATAAATCCATCATATGCTCCATCGCTCATGAGCTTAAACTGTTAGCGTGAAATGAATAAGAAAAAAAACCAGCATATGCTCCAATGCTTTAAGAGCCTAAACTGCAAGTGCCAAAAACAAAAAATAAATCCACCATACGCTCCAATGCTTCATGAGCCTAAGCTGTAAGCAAAAAAAAGTACACATGCTCCATCACTCATGAGCTTAAACTGTTAGCGAGAAATAAATAATAAAAATAAATCCATCATGTGCTCCATCGCTCATGAGCTTAAACTATTAGCGAGAAATAAATAATAAAAATAAATCCATCATGTGCTCCATCGCTCATGAGCTTAAATTGTTATTGAGGAAAACATAAAAAAATAACCATATACTCCATTGCTCACGAGCTTAAACTGTTAGCGAGAAAAAAAAATCGCTATATACTCCAATGCTTCATGAGCCTAAACTGTAAGCAACAAAAAAATTACGCATGCTCCATTGCTCACGAGCTTAAACTGTTAGTACGAAGAAAAATTAAATAACCATATGCTTCATTGCTCATGAGCTTAAACTGTTAGCAAGAAAAAATAAATCACCATATGCTCCAATCCACATGAGCTTAAACTGTTAGCGAGAAATAAATAATAAAAATAAAACCATCATATACTCCAACGCTTTAAGAGCCTAAACTGCAAGCGCCAAAAAACAAAAATAAATCCAACATATGTTCCAAACTGTCAGCGAGAAAAAATATAAAAATAAAACCATCATATGTTCCAATGCTTTAAGAGCCTAAACTGCAAGCGCCAAAAACAAAAATAAATCGACCATATGCTCCAACGCTTCATGAGCCTAAACTGTAAGCAACAAAAAAACATACATGCTCCAACGCTTCACAAGCCTAAACTGCAAGTGCCAAAAAAAACAAAAACCTTCATATGCTCCATCGCTCACAAGCTTAAACTGTTAGCAAGGAAAAAAATCACCATATATTCTAACGCTTCACGAGCGTAAACTGCAAGTGCCAAAAAAACAAAAAAAACAAAACCTTCATATGCTACATCGCTCACGAGCTTAGACTATCAGCGAAAAAAATTTCACCATATGATCTAACGCTTCATGAGCCTAAACTGTAAGCGACCAATATAACTATTGAGAAACATGTGTGCAAAGGGATATGTGTACTCCTATGGCTCGAAAAAAAGATACCGAACAAATTGTTGTGTTTCAGGGAGTTTAAATAAAACTTCAACAAGAGATAACGAATGCAGACACAAAATCCTATTTAAAAATGATTGATCAAACTTCGGCTATGAGCCATGTACAAAAAAATGATCTATAAAGTCACAAGACACAATGTACACCCTTGTCGGATAAATATTATGATGGCATAAGATATAGTCTATTAAATGATAGATTAGCAAAATAATGTTTCGAGATCCGGATCCGTTAACATAAACTTTTTTCGCATTCGGACCTCGAGGGGGAATCTGTTGACACGGATTTTAGCCTCATCAAAATATATGCTATGCGGGTTAAATAACTCGATTAATGTGACCGCTAAATTTCGTTGCCTGAGAGAAATAAGTAAATATTATACAAATAAAGATATGAACAGTTAAAGTGGCCATTTATTTATAATGTCTTTGTGTTCCAAAAGTTTAGCACGCCGAGATATTAAAACATATGTGGCCTCAAGTGTATATAGGATCAATAAACAACCACTATAATGTGACTTATATGTGCACGCATGAGCAAATAGCAAAAAGAAAATAAGTTGTCCGGTAGTGCTATATAAAAGGATACTAGTCGGTTGCCCGTGCGTTGCAACGGCTTACAACAATATCCACGTAAACTATCGTTCAAAAAAAAATTCAAGATTTTTTATTGATTGTCTCCGCTCTCTGTATAATATATTTTTTGATTTGGCTAACTGATGTTATTGTTTACTCCATGCAAATATGTCTTGGTACAACACGGTCAATGAAGTGAGCGATTATAAGAGAGTTCACAACGATTGACTGAATGAACAGAGATTATAAAATAACATAATTCCATCATACAGAACCAAATAAAAGAAAGTTTGTGAGATCAAGTTTATAAAATAAGTCCCATGAAGTCAAACTTATAAAAAAGATATATCAAAATATGGAGTGATTGCTAAAGTCAGGCATCAATAAAAACTAAATACGCTCCATATAAATTACTCTACTTCGTAGCAATTACTAACGTTTAAAACCAATAAATAACATTTTATTTTGCTGTTAGTGTGACAAATCATTGCTGCTCCATCCAATTCAGCAACCTCAAACACAATGTAGTCCATTACGCCAATGTGGTCTCAGAAACGATCTAATGCTTGCAAGAGCAAAGAACGTCGTGCCGTGCTTGGGTTGTAACCTCGGCCCGTAGTGTTGGCCCAGCCCGACACAATTATTTTTTATTTTACAAAAAAAACGTATATACCTATATACAATTTATATTTAATATTTAAAATATCTTAGCGTGATGTTCTACTGGTTAGACAGTTTCACCCAGTGTCTCCCGCCCTTCTCCCATCAGGGCATGGGTTCGAACCCCACCTGCACCGTTTTTTAACATTTTATGCTCATTTAATTAAATAGATCGACGGGCTAACGGGCTGGCCCGACACAGTTAGCAGGCCGGCATGACATGCCTGTGCCATAGTTGTGGCCCGCATGCATCTAGCCCGTGTCGGGCGTCGTTACGCTGATTTAATTAAATGGATCGATGGGCTAACGGGTTGGCCCGACACAGTTAGCGGGCTGGCATGACGTGTTTGTGCCATAGTTGTGGCCCGCGTGTATCTAGCCCATCTCAGGTGTCGTTTGGTATTTATAGATGTGCAACAGATTAATTTGAAATAGCTGTGAGGGGTTATTTGTAAAAAAATGACGCATGACGACCGTTGAAACTGGTGCTTTAAATATAGTATATAGATATAGAATAAAGAAATTATATATAATAATAATAAAATATAAAAAAGGATAAATAATGAAATCTGCATGTCGTCCTTTTCACGAACGTCTGCATGCTTGCATGCCTCCTCCCGCGTTTTTTTTCGTTCTTTTTTTCTCTTCGCGCGCTTGCTCGTACGAACTCAACTTTCTCAGCCGCGCGTCAACTCCCACTCAGCGTAATACTTGGGCCGACGTGCACACGCGCCCACGACAGAGGTGCACGTCTCTGCATACGCAACACACATCTCCCCTGGCGCAACACAACCTCCTCGTAGGCCCCTTTGGCCTATAAAATACATACCAGGCTACTGCGTTCGCGGGGATCGGAAAGAAGGAACAAGCGTCGCCAGGCTGCCTCGCTGCTCCACTAAAAGCATCTTCAATTGCTGCACGACGCAACAAAGAAAAAAAGAAGCACCGCCAGGCTGCTGCTGAAGTCCGTCATCAAGGAATTACTGCTTCAGCGGTCTTCAACAGCTAGCTGTCTTCATCGGCAACACAAATTCTTCATTAAGCACTCCTCTCTAATGCATACCTTAGAGAAAATTTGGTTCTACAACCTTAAAAGCATACCCTTAAGGAAGATCGTGTCACCGGGTTATACACAATCTCAAGAACATACCCTTGAGAGAGATCACGCTCCATAGTTATATACTCTGTTGTGACCCATCGAAAAAGTTACTGCAAGGTAAGAAAAGTCCCTCACGTTGCTGCACTGATCTTTGTCTTCTTTATCATCGTGTTGTGTTGTCGATATGAAATCAGGAACAAGTGCTAAAGTTGATATTATGCTAAATATAATTACACTTCGCGCATATGTATAAATTATCGCGAATATATGTGGTGTCTTGTACGGCGGAAATCAAAATTCTGTGTCAAATAATGGATATATATTTGCGCACTTCATCCGCAAATTTTTTTTCCATTGAGCACCCCTCTTTAAGGCATACCTTAGAGAGAAACTGGCTCAATAAACCTCAAGGGCATACCCTTGGGGAAGAACACGCCACACGGTGAAATACACCGTTGTAGCCCATCAAAAAATATTTAGCGCAAGGTATGGTGGCCGATCAGGCTGCCAAGATGAGAAGTGGGAATAATCGTTTTTCTCCACACTTCATAAGATCAACATGTGTGTTGTCTGCTAGGGTATTCATGCTAAATTCTAAGACATAACCACTCAAACTAGAGAGAATTCATCTCAAACTAAACTAAACTAGTTAGACGTCACTTTTTTTGGTTTATCATGGATAGACTAGAGGGAGAATTCATAAGATCAACCAAAAAAAAGAGTTGCGTCGGCTCAAACTAAACTAAACTAAATAATATGCAATAAAATAAAATAAATAATGAATCATGTAGGCTACAATCTAGGCTGATCTTAGACTTGTCTAATTAAAAAAGAGTAAATAAAGATAAAAAATCAATGTTCCGCACCCATGAAAAAACCGTTCATGTCATAACAATCACAAAATAAAAACAAATTCTTTACACGGTAAGGTTGGTTCCCACCAAATATTATTTTGACTAACATTAATTAATCAACTCCATACATCATAATGAAGTTCGGCATTGCATTATAGCATGTCGTATAAAAAAACATGCGAGATAAAATACCTCTCGCTTTTATTTCAATATATATGTATTCACACAATCAACAGCAAAACAATCTAATATCTAGAAAGCATACTGACGTCCGAAATATGCTATATTTATGTATACTTGAAATATGCACTATGTTATATCTATAAAAAGTGACGTCTAACTAATCCTTAAATTAAATTAAATTAAATTAAATAGCATCATATATAAGCTGTGGTCAAATACCACAATATAAGCATATATATGTCTATCTTGGTAAAATAAATTGATTGCATACGCCATAATTTAACGTGGCGCTACAATATATCTATCCAAAACAAATATTTCAGCCCTAACCCAAACAAAAATGTTGTATGACCCACTAAGTATCCATAAATTGTAAAATATATCAATTTATGGTCCTGCATTATTCAGTAAAGACTATTAAATCTAGTCTTCAAAATAAATCATGTGCATAGATGACACAATGCACTATCAACTAAAGAGGCAAATATTAAGAGATGAATTCTCTCTAGTCTGTCCATGATAAAGTATATATAGTGTCCCAAAAGGCACATATACTCAAACAATTAAAAAAGGTCACATCCTGAGTTATTGAAATTCAGCGCCATGTCATAGCTTCAACAAATGACAAGATACTCATAAAAAATATATGCGTAAATTAAAATACATGCATATTATAATTCGGCAAGGAGCTGACCAAGCTAGCAAATAACCATGCAAGAGGTATCTGCTAGCTCGTCAACAATGAAGTCACATCAAACTTGCACTAGTACAATTTGGCTCTATACAAGCGGTAGGCTTTTTACATCACAGGCGGTTCGGTACGCCTGTGATGTAATAGTATCACAAGCGGTTTTTGTTTAAAACCGCCTGTGGTGCTCTATCCTTTTCACAAACGGACCCTAAGGAAAAACCGCCTGTGATTGTGAAAATATGAAAACTACAATTTAAATATGAAAATATTTTAATTTTTAACAGAAATATGCAAATACAATTTAAATGAATTAATATTTAATTTTTAACAAAAATATGCAAATACAATTTAAATGAATTATAATAGCACACATAGATAACTAGAGAGATTTTAAATTAATTGGCAACCACAATTCATAGTCGATCATACATGATAACAAATACAATTTGATTCATACAATTTTTCATGAGCTACCATTTTTCCGCATGTATGGCTTTAAGTTCTTATCAATTTTCTTTTCCACACGCTTGATTCTCTCTGGACCGTTAAAGACGAACATCTCTTCATACTTATTGTATTCCTCATCTTGGTCTCCCACATTCTCAACTCCAACAATTTTTTGCTTTCCAGAAATAACTACATGCATCTTCTCATCTGCTGGATCGAGTACATAGAACACTTGTGCAACACATTCGACGAGAACCCACGGGTCATCTTTATATCCTACTTTCTTTAAGTCTACCAGTGTGAGTCCGTAGTTATCCACTATCACCCCATGGGATGTTGTACCCATTGGCACTTAAATAAGGG
Organism: Zea mays; assembly: GCF_902167145.1. NCBI lineage: Eukaryota > Viridiplantae > Streptophyta > Magnoliopsida > Poales > Poaceae > Zea > Zea mays. The sequence continues at coordinate 81,615,657 of NC_050103.1, read as the reverse complement.
TATTTTCATGCTTGGGCCATAATCAAGTTCCCATATTTCCTCTATGAATCCAAAATATGTGGTCTTCTGTCCATGTAGGTCAAAAGCATCGATACGAACACCGCTATTTTGTGCAACACTTTTCATGTCTTTTGATTTAGTATAGAATGTGTACCCATTGATGTCATATGCTTGCCATGATGTCACAAAACACGATGGCCCAGAAGCCAAATTCTTCATTGTTTTCTCTTCCAAAGAGTCTCCGAATGGGATATTTTTGTCCATTAACCATTCGCTGAAACGATGTTTGTGCTCCCTCATGATCCAGTCCTCTGTGCGGTTCTGATTTTCTTTACGAAGCTCATCCAGGTGTTCCTCTATGTAAGGCTCGGCTATTGTGAGATGTTGTAGTACACTACCATGAGCACAATGTACTAGCTTGTAATCCTCAACGCGAAAAGTTTTCTTGCCCATTCTCCCTCTCCCACATAGTTTACCCTCATGTTTAGGTACATGCACACCTATCATTGTTCTGTCACTGATGTAATCTATACAACTCTCAATCACTTCTTCTGTAGTGTATCCCTCCAAGATTGAACCCTCTGGGTGAGCGCGATTTCGCACATAACCTTTTAATACTCCCAGGTATCGCTCCAACTGAAACATATGATGTAAATATAGTGGCCCTAATATTTTTATCTGATCCACGAGATGTATGATTAGGTGTACTTGCATATCAAAAAATGATGGAGGAAAACACATTTCAAGCTTGCACATAGTCTCGGTGATGTATGCCTTTAGATAGTCCAAGTCTTCTAAAGCTATTACTTTTTGTGAAACCGCATTGAAAAAGTAACACAAGCGTGTGATGACAACTTTGACATGCTCTGTTTCGAGGGCTCTTACCGCAATTGGGAGGAACACCGTCATCATCACATGGCAGTCATGAGAGTTGTAGCCAAATAGAGACAAGTCCTTCATCCTGACTAGTCTGCTGATATTGGATGAGAAACCTGTGGGCACTTTGACCCCACGCAAACATTTGCAAATCTTTGTTCTCTCCTCAACTGACAAGTTGTAGCTAGCTGGGGGGAGGTAAGGCTTCCCTTTGCCACTATCCACTGGATGAAGTTTCGGTCTGATTTGAAGATCTACTAGATCATTGCGTGATTTGAGTCCGTCTTTTGTCTTACTCGGTATGCCCAGCAAGGTTCCAATGATGCTGTCAAAAACATTTTTTGTTACATGCATCAAATCAATGCTGTGGCAAATTTCCATATCCTTCCAGTATGGGAGGTACTTGAAAAAAATTGATTGCTTCTTGAAAGTTGTGTAAGTTGAAGGGTCAGTTCTCTTTCTATTTTCTCCTTTGTTTTTCCCTTTCCGAATACAACATGAATGTTCTTTACAATTTCAAAAACAAGTTTCCCACTATAAGGCTTTGGTGCACCTTCACTTTCCAGTTGATTGTTAAATTCCTCTTTCATCTTTCGGTACTTATGCTGCTTCATCAAGAACCGTCTGTGTCCCATGAACACCAACTTCTTGGATGATTTAAGGTACATGGAAGTAGTTCCATCGACGCACACTACACAACCATTCTTTCCTTTAGTCTTTTGCCCTGATAGTGTGGCGCCACCGGGAGAATCATGGATGGTAACAAATATAATTGCTCTTAAGTTGAAATACTCATGGCAATACTCATCCCATATTCTAACTCCTTCATTCCAGAGCTTTGTCATATCTTCCATAAGAGGTTCTAGGAACACATCAATATCAACACCAGCTGATTTCGAACCTTGAATAAGAATAGTCAACATAATGTACTTTCTTTTGTGACACAGCCATGATGGAAGGTTGTACATCGTTAAAGTCACGGGCCAGGTGCTATGTACACTTCTTTTTTCACCAAATGGATTCATTCCGTCTGTACCCAAAGCAAATCTTACATTTCTGGTTTCTTTGGCAAACTCAGGATACATAAGATCGAAATTTTTCCATTGTGATGCATCAGCAGGGTGTCGAATCTGTTTGTTATTCTGCTTGTGATTTTCAGCATGCCAACGCATAAGCTCAGCCTCCCTAGGATTTGAGAACAAACATTTTAAGCGATCAATTACTGGAAGATACCACATCACCAAAGCTGGGATCTTTGACTTCTTTTTCCCATCCATGTCATCAAAAGTGTCATCGTCACTTTCAGGTCCAATAGTGGATTTCTTGTTTTTATTTTTCTTCGGGAATTTTTTTACACAGTCTTGATTGTAGCTCTTCTTGTATCGACTGACATTGCAAACTAGGCATCTTGATGCGTTCTCAAAATCGCCACGATACAGAATACAATGGTTTGGACATGCATGAATTTTTTGCACACCCAGAGCTATGGGAGATATAAGCTTCTTCGCTTTATAAGTGCTTGTTGGTAGTTTGTTGGGTTTTGGTAGTAATTGGGACAGAAAATTTAAAAGATCTGTGAAGCTAGTATCAGACCATCCGGCGCTAGCCTTCAACTTCAGAAGTTCTAGAACTGTACGCAGTGTAGTAAACTCTTTGTCACAACCCTTTGATTCATCATATAAAGGTTCTTTTGAGGCACTTTCCAGTCCCTCCATTTTAGATAGCCCTTTCTGCGATCCCACAGAACTCAACATTTCTGGTTCCATATGGCGCAACATCTCTTCGCAATCAAATTCTTCAAAATCTTGATTAGCATCCACATTATCCACTTTACCATCAACTTTAAGATCTAAAATTCCGACAACTCTCTCGTCATTACCAGGCACTTCACACGGATCCAACTCACCATGTTCTGACCATATTGTGTAATTGTTTTTAAACCCTCTTTTTAGCAGATGTGATTGGATTACTCCTGTATCTCTCCAAGCTATCTTATTATCACAATCGATGCACGGACATAATATCTCCTTGCTCTTTTGCAAATTCGCGTGCTTGTTGGCCGCTTCAATAAAGCTTCTCAAATTTCGAATATATGACGGATGTGGTCTTGGCACATTGTACATCCAACCTCGGTCCATTACCTATCCCTATATTGATTAACATCAATAAAATCATTAATTAATTGAATTCATCCATAAAACATGAAACGAATTGATGTGCATGAAAATGAAACAAACATTGCAACAATAGGTACCTTGAGGTGAGACAACTGTGTTTTTAAAGAATCTTTAAACTAGATCAACTATTATAAGTCCAAATCTTGAATTCCAAAGCTTTTTTCTTCAAATCCGGTCTATATTACAAAATTGAGGCAAAAATTCGCATCAAAATGAGAAAGAAAACAAATGGAGATCATATATATGCTAAACTATTGAAATCAATCAATAAACTCAAAAACAAAACCTTCTCCCTGTAGATCTAAAAAAACCCGTCGCCGCTACAGTGCTGTGAAGGTTTCTGGGAGTTAGGGTTCTGGAACCCGTGGGGGGCTAGTCCTTTTATAGTGTACACACATCACAAGCGGATATTTAGCAAAACCGCCTGTGATAGATAACATCACAGGCGGTTTTTTACTCCGACCGCCTGTGAAGTTAATCTATCACAGGCGGTCGGAATAAACAACCGCCTGTGATGTTATCTATCACAGGCGGTTTTGCTAAATATCCGCCTGGGATTCTTTACAATATAAAAGGCTCGTTGGTCGGCAGGAACCCTAACTCTTCCCGCCCGAGCTGACACAGTTGCGCCGCCAGGCTGCCGCCGTGTCCCCGTCCCCGAGCACGAGCCCGAGCGCCGCCGTCCCTGTCCCCGAGCCCGAGCGCCACCGTCCCCGAGCGCCCGAGCAACGCCGTCCCCTTCACCGAGCCCGAGCGCTGCCGTCCCCTTCACCGAGCCCGAGCACCACCGTCCCCTTCACCGAGCCCGAGCGCCGCCGTCCCCTTCACCGAGCCCTAGCGTCCGCCGTCCCCGAGCCCGAGCGCCGAGTCCCCGAGCCCAAGCGCCACCATCACGGTCCCCGAGCCCGAAGCGCCGCCGTCCACGAGCTATTTCTTCTTCCTCTCGAAGTAAGGTCGAAGTTCAGGTTCCATTTCTTCTTCCCTGAGCTCTTAATTCACATACACCGCCATACAAATGTTGGTGATTAGTCGTCGTATGCATCTCTTGATCTGTTGTAATTCAGTCTGTTGGCTACAAGCAAGCAATGTTCTACAAATTGTGTATATGCATTCTTATTTCAGTTCAAGAGCCAAGGAGAAAAATGCTCTTAATAACATTTCATTGTGTATATGAAGGTTTCCTAAGTACTTGGAGTATTTCATAAGTGCTTCACTTGCTGCGTTGAGGTGCATACATTATTCACAAAGTAATAGTCTGCCCAATCGATGGCTATCCCTGATTATCAGTGCTTAGATTAATTACTGTTGGCGTTTTCACTTACATATATTGTCAATATGCTTATTGCTTATTGTTTGGTTGTCAATTACTTCTCATGTATCAGTTTTTTTATTTCTTTTATCCCTGTTGATTAAATGTTTGTATACCATTAAGGTGTTAGTATCCTTCGAATGAAGTCTATTTTTAGTGTTTTTTGACTACCTATCTTTGTTTGATAATCATTAGGCCAAATGTGCTTATGGCCACATACATCATGGAAGTACATAGCCATGACAATGTTATTATCTCCCTATGTTATAAGACTTGTTCTTATCTCCCTTCTAAGTTTTTTGAATACCTATCTTTGCTTCCCAACCCTATGTTATAAGACTTGTTCTTATCTCCCATCTTTGACTTGTTCATAGCCACATCCTTGTTTTCCCTCTGATCCCTGCCTTTGTTGCGATCTCAATTTTGATTGTGAGACTTGGTCATTTTCAGTTTCAGAGATGGAAAAAGAGCCACTTGACATGGTTGAGAGCTCAGTTCGAGTCATCGAGACACATGTTGACATCATTCGCAGTCTAGTGACTGATGGGGTTGTGGATACTAGTGAACCGGAATCCGTGTACACACTTAAGACCACTTTGTTTCAAATTGGAGATGTATGCGACATGCTTGAGAAGTGTGCTCTGTCCATCAAAAAGTATGCTGACTCCAAGAGGGCTAAAATTATTCAAGATGAAGCCCTGCAATATGCTGAAGATGATGAAGCTGCAGATGATTTGGAGGAACTCCCAAGCCCAGATCTCCTTACTCAAGCCGACATATTGGAAAAATATTTTGGAATTGAGTATGATAGCGACCAGTCAAGGGGTTGTTGATGTTTAGTCCTAAACAACACAATATGAGTATCGTAGGTTTCACTCTTAGAGATAATGTATTTTGTATGAACCTCTTAGTGAGTGTCAAGTCAATGAACTATCTTCGAGTACTATTGGGAAGTGGATCTCTTTGGTGTATTTTTTCCCTAGTGATATCGATGGTGCCGAGTAGCACCAAATTTGAACTTGTGTCCATATCTATAGATGCTAGTAGTTGAGCACTAGCGCCTACAATCTTGACTACCTCATCCCTATTCTCTGTTTGGGACTTATATGGAGAATGGCATCGGCTGAATGCCTAAATCGGGTCGGGAAGCATGGAGGAGATAGAAGTGCACTTTCCAATGCAGTTAGACAGAGAAGGCATGGTTGTGATGTTATAATGCTGAAGGACCCCAAGAAGAGATTATGCCCTGTCATCCACCACTGCCCGTTATTTGTGGGCTTCACCGAGGGCTGGAAACATTTGGTGACAGCAAATGACCTTCGGGCTTAGGACGTCTGCGAGCTTGTTAAGGGGCCAGACGATGGTGAGCCGGTGTACTATGTCCGGATGTGTGGTCACAAAATTTAAAGCCGCCCCGGCTTCATGTGTGCGCTTCTCTTCTCTTAGGTGGGGTGCTAAGTGATCTTAGTAGCCGACATAAGAGAAGAGAAGCGCACAGATGAAGCCGGGGTGGCTTTAAATTTTGTGACCACACATCCGGACAGAGTACACCGGCTCACCATCGTCTGGCCCCTTAACAAGCTCGCAGACGTCCCCAGCCCGAAGGTCGTTTGATGTCACCAAATGTTTCCAGCCCTCGGTGAAGCCCACAAATAACGGGCAGTGGTGGATGACAGGGCATAATCTCTTCTTGGGGTCCTTCAGCATTATAACATCACAGCCATGCCTTCTCTGTCTAACTGCATTGGAAAGTGCACTTCTATCTGCTACGTGCTTCCCGGCCCGATCCTGCCCCGGAGGCGGGTTTGGGCTTTCTGTTTGGGGAGTAAAGGAGGGACACAAAGGCGGGTTTGGGCTCAATTTCTTTTGAATCACCTTTTCTCCAAGTTCCCTTATTGATGGAACTAGTATCTCAGACTAACAGTATATCCCTTTATCGATGGAACCAGCTTGAATGGCAGACAACGAGTAGCCTAGGATGGATGTGGTCTACACCGGTGCGTCTAACAAAGTTGATGAAGACGCGACCAAACTTGAATGGCAGACAACGAGCAGCTCCGATGAAGGGAGCGGGGAGGATAGTTCTAGTGACGACAATCCTTGTACTCCTATACCTCCAAGGAAGAAAAAAACATCAGATGAGCTTGATGCCGACTATATTCCCAACGATGAAGAGGTAAATAGAAATATGCCGACTATATTCTAAAATAATGTTCATATATGAAAGGCCATTAATTGTTTCAATATATAGATTTCAAATGAAGAGAAGAAAGAGGATGCATGTTCTACACGAAACACAGAGGATGCTCCGATGCCTGAATCATCCATTTCACATAAGCGGAAACGAGGGCGACGAGGTCCGAATCAGATGAAAGAAGGTGCAGTTATGTACGTAACAAAACTAAATGCAGAGGGGTTTCCTGAAGAACCACTTGACGTGGTTACAAAGTTTCGAAATTCCTGCGGGTCTACTGTTAGAGATATAGTGCCAATCACACTTCAAAAATGGAAGGATTTAGATGAAGACACCCGCAATAAGCTATGGGCTAAGTTGTCTGAGTCATTCAAGTTCCCAAAAGGCACAGAGGATGCAGTAAGGAAGTCGATGCTCTCTGCTATGGCCAAGATGTTTCGTGGGTGGAAGGCCGAGATGAATAGGGAATTTGTTAAGAAGAATAAGGTTCCTCCGCCCAAGAAAATGGGGAAAATCACTCAAGCTCAGTGGGAGGAATTTGTTCGTCAGAAGACTGAACTGAAGGCCAAAGAACTGGGCGAAACTAATTCTCAGAGAGCGAAGATGAACAAACACCCCCATCGCCTGGGGTCAACCGGATATCACCATAAAGTTGTGCAGTGGAACAGGATAATCGAGGAAGCTATAGCTAACGACACTTTGGACCCAATATTTAAAGATATCGATGAGCGAGCTATTCGTTGGATCTTAGGTTGGGCAGGTTTGAGTGAGGACGGCAAACTTTTGCATCCAGAATTGGTAGGTGAAGTTTCGACAAAAATTCAAGAATATGTAGATAAGAGAAAAAGGCGAATTTAAGCCTCGGAGGGAGAATGACATACTAACTGCAGCACTAGGCAATCCTGAACACACTGGACGGGCTCGGGGAATCTCTTCTAAGATTTCCTGGAGAGAGGCGTTTCCAGAGTATGCGTCGTCATATAGGAAACACGAGAAGTCGAAAAGGACCCTTGAAGAGACTATTGATGAAAGGGTACAAAAGGCTATTAATGACGTGATGAACAAAATGAATAAAACAGAATGCATATCATTTGAACTCAAGCCAAGCCACATGAGTCCACCTATAGTCCCTAGCAGCATAGGATCTATGCAAGACTTAACCAAGTACCCTGTAGACGATATTGTTGAGGACAAGCCTTGCTTTCTTCATATTCCAATCAATCGATCTGGGACAAAAACAAAACAAGCTGCTACTGGTTTGGTAAAACCAGGACTTGTTAACTACAAGGATAATCCTGTCCCGCCACACTATGCTGTGGTCCAAGTTCTAGAAATCACAGACAGTGATTGTGAAGATTGGGAGATAGACTTTCCAGTTGAGGGGATCATAACTTTGTAGGAGGCAATGAACGAGTTGGTCCTTTGGCATCGACGCGACATCAAGTTGGGTGATGAGCCGATCTTAAGCCGTGTATCGCGTCATAAGTCACCAACGCCGAATTCAACACCAATGCAACAAAAAGATAGTTCGATCATTCCACACCCCATGGTGCAGGAAAATATGACACCGACCTCCAAAAAAATCGTTGAAACAATCATATCGCATCTTGCGAAGGAACTCGACGAGGGGGACGTAGACAAAATTGTTCCTCAGAATGTCGACGTCAACATCAAAAAGGAAGCAAAGGTTGGCACCAATGTTGAAGGGCCAACTATTTCAAAGAAAATTCATCAGCGAATCGCCACTGACGATGTCAAGAAACCGTCAGAATCAGTGTCACGCTACCTGCATAAATTGCGGAGAGTTATGACAAATCAATCAAAAGCGGAATCAGCATCTCATGGAGTAGGCACACGGTCCCAAATAGACAATTTCAAAGTATGGGAAGAAGATGGAATGATTCATACTCGAGAATCATTACGTCTTAAAACCAATATCTCGATATACAAGAAGGAGGATGTTCCTCCTAAATTTGTGAATGGGAGGCCGTTCTTGACGACGGTGCAACTTTCTAAGTTGTCGACTCCGGAGATTAGAATGCATGAGTGGTACATGGTAGCTAGCAACAAATACAAACTCGAGGACTTCACATTTGTTGTGCCAGAAGATGCATTTTGGAGCAATGATCATATAGATCCTGTGCGGCATTTATTCTTTGACGATCTCTGGTCGTTGTACCACCGACAAAGGATGGAAACCAACTACTTAACCCTCTTTTGCTTGTAAGTACCTCTAAACTTTCATATTTGTTAGTTTTGTACACGCACACATAAACGAGAGTCTAACGATTAACACTTTTACACGTAGGATGCAATACATGGATGATAAGAAGAAACAACTTAAGACAGGGTTTCTTGACCCGTTGATGATATCCCAAGCTCGATACAAAGAAGTTGCTCAGAGACATGGAGAAGAATACAAAGACTTGGACGATGCTGAATTTGAGAAAGCCGTCAAACAGAATCAGAGAAAGAAAATGAAGGTAATGGCGGCATACATTGGACGAGCCATGTATAATCATGTACAACATGGCAAGGACTTAATAATAGCTCCACACCACTTTAAGTAAGTTATCGACATGGTTTTGAACTATAAATTATGGCAACGTGATCTTAACATGTGTTTTCGTCTATGTCTATATAGTGACCACTACATTTGTATCATGATCTTTCCAAAGGACGGTAAATTCGTGGTCTTCGACTCACTGAGAATGGAAAAGGCTACGTATAATGACTTCTTGAAGATTTTAGAGAAGTATGATTATTATTGCACACTTGTACTTATTACAACTTAACAAATGTATTCTTAATCTCACAATGCTATTCTTATATGCAGTGCATACCGTTTTTATTGGAAAGATCTTGGCGGCGAACATCCAGAGGACAAGCCTAATTTGTCAATATCATTATTTCCATATGGTGACAAACAACCTCCGGGTACTGTCCTGTGCGGTTATTATGTATGCGAATGGTGTCGTGTCACCTTCCATTACATGGTCAATCGTGAGGATGTAAGTTCGCTATCATTGTCTATGTTGCAATTTTTATGTTATATTGTTGCTCATCACATTACTCTTAGCACTGCTTGCTTTTTGCTTTCATTGCAGGTTCCTAAATCCAAGATCAATGCTGAATGGTTAGAAAGAGATATGGTTTCCGTCGGCGTGGCTAAGGTTGTAAGAGACTTGCTTTACTCTATGCGCCGTGAAGTTCTTCATCAACAAGGGCTATTCTACAATACAAATGGAAATTTGCAACAATTCCCAGAACTAAGTTTGTACACGATATCACACAGTGTTTAGGTCTTTAGTTAGGAACTTTAGATGTTTAGTTGTCTATGGAACTTTGAGATGTTTAGTTGTCTATGGAACTTGATATGTGTATAAATCTGTGTATGACGATGGAACTTGATATGTGGATGAATCTGTGTATGGAACCTGTTATGGAACTTGATATGTATAAATATGTGTATGCAATCTGTGTGAATCTGTGTATAATCTGTGTATGAAATTTGTGTATAATCTGTGTTTGAAAATTCTGTATATGAATCTGTATATTGAAAACCGTCTGTGATTTATATTGTATGCAGTCGGACTTATATTAAAAACCGCTTGTGATGTGTGGCTAACACAAGCGGCTAGGATAAGAAACCGCCTGTGATGTGTGTCTATCACAGGCGGTTCCTTTGAACTGGACCGCCTGTAATGTGTGTGTTTCACAGGCGGTTTTTGATTGACCGCATGTGATGTTGTTTTACATCACAGGCGGTGCACCACAAGCGGTTCCTGGAACCGCCTGTGTAGAGGCTAACAAAACCGCTTGTACAGAGGTTTGCTGTAGTAGTGTTGCCAAGTTCAGACAGACATATGAAACCATCCACGACTACACGAGTTGAAGACTTTTGTTTTCTTTTGTAGTTTATAATAGGATAGTCATATGATGTAAATTTATTTTTCTTTTATGTATTCATGTTGGAACTCTTAATCAAGGGTTTTCTCTACGGAGATGTAATTAACATAATTTTTATGCAAATATAAGAATTATGGAAGTATGAGCCTGCAATATCTGTATTATTTACTCTGTTATATCTAAATTAAAACTTGTCTATTGACGTGGAGATGGCGCTTTTGCCACCCGTTTTCCCGACATCTGCCCCACATAAAAGGAAATCAGCCAATTTGGGATTCTTTATCGTGTCCTGTGCACGTACTCTTCACTGTCTGGTGCGCCACCGGACAGTCCGTTGCACCGACGAACAGAAGGCAAGAATTGCCTACCAAATGGAGCTCCAACGGCTCCTAGCTGCCTTGGGGCTATAAAAGAGAACCCTAGGCGCATGGAGCAATACACCAAGCCTCCATTGAACATTCTAAGACGCCTAGACTCCACAAACATGCATTCAGATCATTGTGTTTGAGATTTGAGCACTTCTTGAGTCGTGAACTCCCTGCGTTGTGTTTGTGTGCTCATCTCTTGACTTGTGTGCGTGGGATTGTTGTGATTCTAGTTCTTGTGTGTCTTTCTTTCCCTCCCTTACTCTTGTGCTTTTACTGTGGTCAACATTGTAAGGGCGAGAGGGTCCAACTTGTGGAGATTCCTCGCAAACAGGAAAATACTGCTAAGGAAGAAAACCGTGGTACTCAAGGTTGATCATTGGATCACTTGAGAGGGATTGAGTGCAATCGTTGATCGAAGGAGGTCACCACAACATGGAGTAGGCATTGGCCGAACCACGGGATAAAAATCACTGTGTATCGTGTCTCTTTTCATTGTGATTGGTTTTCTTCTAGAGTTCTTGCTATAGCAACTTGGTTTTAATCGTGCTAACATTTCATAACCAAGTTTGGGCTATTTAGTGTTGAATTTTACAGGATCACCTATTCACCCCCTCTAGGTGCTCTCAATTGGTATCAGAGCTGTACTCTTCATTTAGGGACTAACCACCCGAAGAGATGGATCCTAAGGGTAAGGGGATGGTGATCAACGACAAGGAGAAGGAGTCCCTCTTCAACGAGCCAAGAGATGACAAGCCCACTGACTCAGGATCGAGTCACATGAAGAAGGACGGGAAGAAGAAGAGGCGCATAAAGGAGATCATCTACTACGACATCGATGCCTCCTCTTCACCAAGGGATGACGAAGACGAAGACTCTTCATCGAAAAAGAAAACGGTTAATCAAAATTATTCATTTGATTATTCTCACATCCCTTACAATTCAAATGCCCATTTACTATCTATTCCTCTTGGAAAACCCCACACTTTGATGGAGAGGACTATTCATTTTGGAGTCACAAAATGCGTAGTCACTTATTTTCCCTCCATCCTAGTATTTGGGAAATTGTTGAAAATGGAATGCATTTCGATAGCACTGATAATCCTGTATTTATCAATGAACAAATACATAAAATGCCCAAGCCACTACTGTTTTGCTAGCATCTCTATGTAGGGATGAATATAACAAAGTAAGCGGCTCGGACACTACCAAGCAAATATGGGATACCCTCAAGATTGCCCACGAGGGTAATGACGCCACCATGATTATCAAAATGGAACTGGTGGAAGGCGAGCTGAGGAGATTCGCCATGATAAGGGGAGAAGAGCCAACTCAAACGTACAACCGGCTCAAGACCCTTGTCAACAAAATTCGAAGCTAGGGAAGCACAAGATGGACGGATCATGACATCGTCCGACTCATGCTAAGGTCATTTACTGTTATTGACCCCCCATCTTGTAAATCTTATTCGTGAGAACCCCATGTACACCAAGATGACGCCTGAGGAAATTCTCAGAAAATTTGTAAGCGGGCGCATGATGCTGAAAGAGGCAATATATGTGGACGATGCCTTAAATGGACCACTTCCTCTCCACGAGCCGCAACCCGTTGCTCTCAAAGCAACAAGCAGCAGGGAGGCACTACCAAGCAAGGTAGCACAAGTGGAGACCACCAGGCTAAGTGAAGAAGAAATGGCGCTCATCATCAAGCGTTTCAAGACCGCCTTGAAGGGACGCAAGGAGTATCCCAACAAGAACAAATCAAGGGGAAAGCGCTCCTGCTTCAAGTGTGGTAAGTTTGGTCATTTTATAGCACAATGTCCCGATAATGATGATGACCAGGTGCAAGAGAAGAAAGGGAAGAAGGAAAGAAAGAAGAACTACAGGAAGGCAAAGGGCGAGGCGCACATTGGAAAGGAATGGGACTCCGACTCCGATGATGAAGGACTAGCTGCCTCAGCCTTCCACAAGTCTTTCCTCTTCCCCAACGAATGCCACACATGCCTCATGGCTAAGGAGAAGAAGGTATGTACATGAGATACACCTAAGTACACTTCTTCTAGCGATGAGGAACTTTCTGATGATGATGAGATAGATTATAGTGATATTTAAATGTTTAGATAGATCTAAGGTAGACAAAATAAATGAATTAATTGATGCTCTTAATGAAAAAGATAGACTGCTAGAAAAGCAAGAAGATATACTGTATGAGGAACATGATAAGTTTATTAGTGTTCAAAATCTATTGCTCTAGAAATTAATAAGAATGAACTATTGTCTTCTGAATTGTCTACCTGTCATGATTCTATTTTTAGTCTAAAGAATTTGAATGTTGATTTAAACGCTAAGCTAGAAAAACTTAATATGGCTAGTCCATGTGTAGAGCATGTTGTAATCTGCAATAGGTGTAAAGATGTTGATATTGATTCTTGCAATGAACACGTTTCTACTATTGTTAAGTTAAACAATGATGTTGCAAGTCTTAATGCTCAACTTAAGAATTGCAAGGATAATTATGAGAAACTCAAATTTGCTAGGGATGCCTATACCGTTGGTAGACACCCCTCTATTAAGGATGGACTTGGTTTCCGAAAAGAAACCAAGAACTTAACAAGCCAAAGGACTTCCAGCTTCATCAAGGAGAAAGGGAAGGCTCCTATGGCTAGTAGCTCTTACTCTTCACATGACCAAAAGAACCATGCTTATCTTTATGCTCATGTCAAGAATATTTCCAATGTTGCCCATCATGATAGGTGTTATAATAATGCTACTTTACCTGCTTATCATGATTCTCATGATATGTTTGCAACTATCTCCTCTCGTGCTCATGGTAGAAGTAGGCCTAGGCATAATCATGTTGTTTCTCATGCGCCTAGAAAAGTATATTGTTGGTTACTTGTTCTCAAAAGCTATAGATCAAGAACAAGGCAACACAAATGTTAATGATTAGAGACCTTCGTCTTTCGTAATATTATCGCCTTTTGGACATAATGATCTTCGGATGAAGGTCATGAAGGACGTATCTTCATCATTTCAATATTCAAAGATATAAATATGGACATATGAAACACGGAAAAAGCATGAATAATCATCTTAACCCATTAGATTATTCACATTGTCATTATATAATCATGAACAAACATGAGTGATATTTAAATTACATTTGTACCTTCGGCTTGACAGAAGGTAAAATTCCGAGAGTGATGTGCGAGTGATTACAAGTCAGCGTGAACAGTACGGTGTTACTGTTCATCTATTTATAGGCACAAGACGCAGCCTGAGCAAAATCACATTCATGTCCCTGACATTTACTATTAGGCAAAAGGTAAGTTGTCGAGGATTAGGTAGTCTTTTCTCTATTAGGTCAGTTTCATTCTCCACCACTGTCCTTGTGCTAAGATGAAGCTTTTCCATCCACAGCTTCAGAGCTGATTCATCCTTCTTCCCGATCACGCTTTTCATACCATGCACACCTTCATCTTGAAGCTGAAGCTTCCTGTGACAGTATATTATACTAGAAAGCATGTTAGTCGTGTTTTTGAGGACCTTCGGAAGATGAAGGCCCCCAACAGTAGCCCCTAGCAGTGTTAATTTGTTCTTGTGTCTAACAAATTTAGACTGCGACGTGAACGAAGGCCTTTAGCCGAAGGTCCGAAAAAACACCTTCCCTTCGCTAGAATAGCGAAAGTCAATAACAAATGGGGCCTGCCAAGTTGCAAGTCACTAGGCATATAAATAGAAACCCACAGCGACAATATCTGTTGTGCCATTTCAATCGCTTGTGTTATTTTTCTCAACTTTTAATTTTCTTGCTGTCAGATTTCACTTGTTTTGTGAGTTTCGACATTTGTTCAAGTGCTCGTTGGATGTTTGAAGAGAAGAAGATGCCTGAGGAGAAGAAGGTTGTGGACCCTGCTCTAACTGGGTTTTATGAAGCTATGGAAAAAATAAACACAAAAAATATTACGAATGAAATATTAGCTGGGTTGTCTGAGGATTCTGATGATAGCAAGACCTTTGATGTGGAAAGTGGGAACGAAGATGCCGAAGATCGGCCCTGGCGGCCAAGCCATACTATCTTCGGAAAGTCGTCCATCAAGCAAAGTCAAATTGATGCCATGAAGGGTAGATATTTTTGTGATATGTCTATTGTGAGAGCTGGAGGGGACAGCGCCGCTCCTGCTCCCGAGGAGGATGAAGTTGTGGTCTACAGGAGCTTCATGAAAGCGGGTCTTCGGTTTTCATTGAGCAGATTTTTGGTTGAAGTGTTGAAGACATTTTAGATCTTCCTTCATCAGATTAATCCCGAAGCTATAATTAGGATGGGTGTTTTTGTTTTGGCCGTGAGGAGCCAAGGGCTAGAACCAAGCGCGAAGTGCTTCTGCAATATGCACAAACTATTGTACGAGACGAAGGCCACTGGCAAAGAGCAGTATCACAATAATTTCGGTTGTTATGACTTCATTCCTCGTTCTGATGCAAGTTATCCAGTCCCAACATTTCAGAAAAAGGTGGCCAGGAGCCTGGATGTAAGAATGGTTTTATGTTAAAAATAATCTGATTGAAAGAGAGGACATAAAGGGGATTATCCAACGTCCTATCTGGTCTCGCTTCGGCCTCAGAAGGCCAGCTACTATGCTTGGGAATGATACCGAAGCATGACAGAAGGCTTTCAACAATGTTTGCGCCTTCATTGGCACAAGATACCTAGTTCAAGAGCACATAGCCTACAGGGTATGGCCACTTGTGGATAACTGGGAGATGCCGAAGGAGACTGCTGTCGGGTCAAGTCAAGGTGGCTTGGTTTACTTAAAATACACCTTCAGGTATAGAGACCAGTTTGACGAACCAAATGACGACTGGCTGACATGTGTTGAGGCAACAAGTGATGAGTTACTTGGAGCGTACACAAGAGCCGAAGATGATGCCTTGACCTTAGCCTTCGGAGGGAGAGGCAAGAAAAGGTTGAACATAGTTTTTGACATTATCGGCTTCGTGTACCTAGACTACACTTACCCCTAGCGAAAGCAGGGGAAGAAAAGGAAAACTGCCACCTCAGCCATCTCTGTTGTGCCGAAGGGCAAGAAAATCAAGGTCTTGACCCACCAGCCAAGATACATTGAAACGGCCACAGTGCCGAAGATTGGTGAAGGAACATCTTCTACTGCCGAGGCAGAACAAGCTGCGTTTGTCGGTCAGAGCGCCGAAGGCTTCTGCAACCGGATCGGCTGAAGTGCCGATACATACTACCGAAGCTGAAAGAAAAACGGCCGAGGAGCCAGACCGAGAGGAAACGGCAGGTTCACCGGAGCCAGAATTGCCGAAGATGGAAAAAACTCCTACAGTAACTCCCAAGAGGAGGAGAATGGCAAGCGTGTTAGACGCTGTCATGGAGACGGCAACGGTATTAACTCCTACCCCTATGAAGAAGGTTGTCGAGGCTGCTACAGCCCGCGCTAAAACTGAAGCTGGGCCCTTAGTGCTCACCGAGGCAGAGCCTGCTGAAACTGAGCAGAGTACTGAGCAAGAGTCTTTAGATGCTGGCCTGATTCTAGAAAAGAAAGTCGTGCCCGAAAAAGCTAAATCTGCTATTCCCGAAGCACCCTCCGAATATTGTGACTTTGTCATTCGACATGCTTTAGGAAAAATGTTGTCTGAAGAAGAAATCACGGAAGCCAAACACTACGCCTGAGAACTGAAATACCGAAGGGGGCTTTGGTGTACAATGGCACCAACGAAGATGATTTCTTATACTGTCTCCCAGACAACAAAGAAATATCCGTTTGCTGGGAGATGGCCAAAAATATGGGATTTCCGAAGCTTGAAGTTGGCCTTTCTGCCATGTCGAAGGATGACCTTACGGACAGCCTTGCATACAACAGTCTGAAGGCATAGAAGTTATGGACATAAAAATAAAGTCTATGAACTTAAAAATAAATTCTTTTATTCTCATGCTAATCCTTTATCCTCTTCTTTTTTGCAGGGCTTAATTCTTAGCAACGCTTTGAGGGCGCAAAAGAATGCTGAAGATGAAAGTTGCTAGATAGCCCTCAGCAACCTTCAGTCAGAGGTTATCAAGCTGTGAAATGAAGCCTTAGAAAAAGATAAAATTATGCTTTCATTGGTAGACAGAGTGAAAAAAGACGAAGCTAAATTCTATGCTCAATCTGAAGCTCACAAAGCTGAAATGGAAGACCTTCGGAAAAAACTTGCCGAAGCTAATGAAAATTTTGAGCTTGCAAAAGTGAAGCAAGAAATTAGTGAATGGTCGAACACTAGGCTGGAGAAAAATGTTGAGGAGCTTCGTGAATCCAAGGAGAGATGCTTTGAGAAATCCTTGGATTGCGTAAGGAAATTGAAAACTAGCTTTGCCAAGGTGGGTGCATATTCTTCCGAAGAGAATTTCATCCGAGGTGACCCCGAGGGTGTTATTGATTGGATAAGTGGAGAAGCCGAAGCTTTTGAAGAGACCCTCAGTGATTGTGGGGACATTTGTGCCTTCACCGGTGCTCGAGGGGTTGCAGCAATTCTGGAGAAGGCTGGTTGCGACCATGTTAAAGCTGCAGCCCAGACCGAGACCGCCTTCTCCACAGACGACACAAAAGACCCCTCGGCCGAAGCTACTTTAGTGGGCGGAAAATTTTACTCTAATGTTTGGGTAAATGGTGGCCGAGAATTGGCCAACGAAATCATAAAGAAGAATGAAAAAGAAACCCACGACGCTCGAGAAGAAGCTAAACGAGCCAAAGAAGCTACCGAGCGCGCAAGGAGTATAGGTATTATTATTGAATTTTAGCTTCGGTGTTTATTTTCTGGCTTCGGACTAACAGTTTGTCTACTACAGCTAAACTCTCACCGTTGCCCGAGCCATACGACCTCCAGGCTGATCCCGTCATGAAGGAGGCGCTGGATGTAATGAGTGTCGCTAATTCCATCGTCGACGAAGTCGTTGATAGGCTGCTGAATGAAGTCACCGAGAAAATTCTTAGAGAAGATTAGGCTTTTATTGTAATGATACAATGTAACATTTGGTGTATGAAGGAATTAACAGACATGTAAATTAATGTAATATATTTCTTTGCGATGCATGAAATTTACGCACATACCGTTTTTGAGCCTTCGGCGAAAAAACACCTTCCCTTCTTTTCATGCTTCGTAAAGAAATAAGCCCCTTTTTATAACGAATCTGTTATATGATAAAATTGTATTGGTCGAAGGTTTGCTTCGTGCCTCAGCACATTTTTATTCAACAAATTATTGCCGAAGATCTTCTTCGTACCCAATCTTTGTTGTTGATGCGATATGATGTATGATGTAATGTTATGCGGAATGGTGCGATGATATGATGCAATATGATGGTTATGCCGAACGCATACACACGCTCACACTGGAACACCCAAAACTCTGTATCCCCTTAGGGACGTCTTTGGAGTCTTTAAGCTCTACATCCCCTTAGGAACGACTTTGGAGCTTGTTCACCTTCTATTTCGGTGGCATCTAAGCTCTTCATCCCCTTAGAACGACTTTAGAGCTTCTTCACCTTCTATTTTGGTGGTATTTAAGCTCTCCATCCCCTTAGGAACGATTTTGGAGCTTCTTCACCTTCTATTTCGGTGGTATTTAAGCTCTGCATCCCCTTAGGAACGACTTTGGAGCTTCTTCACCTTTTATTTCGGTGGTATTTTGGCTCTGCATTCCCTTAGGAACGACTTTGGAGCCTAGGAACTTACTCTGCGCTCCCTTAGGAACGACTTTTTTAGGTTCGAAACTTACTCTGCGCTCCCTTAGGAACGAATTTTTGTATCTTCGAAACTTACTCCGTTTCCTTAGGAACAACTTTTGTAGCTTCGGAAGTCTATTAGGAAGAAGCATTTTACTTAATGGTACGGGCACAATTATTACATGAGACCAAAATTCAGTCCTTCGTGACTTGTTTTTCATACAAGAAAAATAAGATGACAAAAAAGATAAAGATACATCAGGGGTAGGATATTCTTTAGTAAATGTGCTTGGATTTAGGCACAGTGCTGTTGACTGTGTGAGCTTCGGACTCCTCCCAAAAATCACGTAGCTGTTGTGCGTGCTGGTGCCCTTCTGGCTGCTAGCTTCGGGGTCAGAGTGGGTGGTAGCGATGGTGGTAGTGGGAGCTGAGCCCAAGAAGCTTGAGAGTGACTTGCCAAAGCGACAGAGGCTGTAGGGTGTTGATTACCTACATACTCTGGGACATAAGGAGAGTAGCATGAGGCAGTATGTAGGACCTGCTTCGGCTGATTCTGTCGTGCCTCAGCTTCGGCAATCTCCTTTTGCTTTTGAATTGTGACTTGGCATGTTCTTGTGGTGTGGCCCTTGTCTTCACCACAAAATATGCAGTATGGTTTTCTAGGTTGATCTCCGTATCTTCCTCCAAAGCTTCTGCCGCCTCTACCCCTTGGGTCTGGTGGTCTGAAGGAGCTTTGTTGTAGCCCTGAAGATCGGGAGCTATGTTGCTACCTTGTTGGTTGACTTCCTCTATCATCACTTGGGTTGGAATTATGGATCGATCTGATGTGCTTGGGGTGAATTCTTCCTCCGAAGCCCCTGGTCATCTCAGAAAACCTATATGCTTATTCCCTTCTTTGGCGGAAATCATTATCAGCCCGGATGTATTCATCCATCTTCTAAAGAAGCTTCTCCAGGGTTTGTGGGAGTTTCCTGGCAAAATACTGAGTCGTAGGTCCTGGCCGAAGCCCCTTGATCATGGCCTCAATGACAATTTCATTGGGCACTATAGGTGCTTGTGCTCTCAGACGCAGGAACCTTCGGACATATGCCTGAAGGTACTCCTCGTGGTCTTGCGTGCACTGAAACAAAGCTTGAGCAGTGACTAGCTTCGTCTGAAAGCCTTGGAAGCTAGTGATTAGCATATCCTTGAGCTTCTGCCATGATGTGATTGTCCCTGGCCAGAGAGAAGAGTACCAAGTTTGTGCGACACTTTTGACTGCCATGATGAAAGATTTTGCCATGACTGTAGTGTTGCCTCCATATGAAGATATGGTTGCCTCGTAGCTCATTAGGAACTGCTTCGGGTCTGAGTGTCCGTCATACATAGGAAGCTGATGTGGCTCGTATGATGGGGGCCATGGGGTAGCCTGCAACTCTGCTGCTAGAGGAGAAGCAGCATCAAAAGCAAAATTGACATGATGGAAGTCCTCATACCATTCATCATCGTTGTATGAATTGTCTTGACGAAGCTCTCTGTGTTGAGGTCTTCGGTCTTGGTCATCTTGAGTAAGATGACGCATTTCTTCAGCAGCCTCATCAATCTTCCTCTGAAGATCGGCGAGACGAAGCATCTTTTCTTTCTTCTTCTGAACCTGTTGATGGATGGCTTCAAGGTCCCTGATTCCTTGGTCCAACTCCTCCTCCTAAGGTGTTGGACTGGTAGCCTTCCTTTTCTGGCTCCAAGATTCGCGTAATGTTTCTTGATTAACGTCCAGTGGCTACAGTGTAGCCCTTGGCCCTGATGACTTCTTTGGCGGCATGACGAAGGTCAAAGCTTGCCGAAGGTGGTCGAGTGAGTTTACCGGAGGTGGGCGCCAATGTTGGTTACTTGTTCTCAAAAGCTATAGATCAAGAACAACGCAACACAAATGTTAATGATTAGAGACCTTCATCTTTTGTAACATTATCTCCTTTTGGACATAATGATCTTCGGACGAAGGTCATGAAGGACGTATCTTCATCATTTCAATATGCAAAGATATAAATATGGACATATGAAATGCGGAAAAAGCATGAATAATCATCTTAAACCATCATATTATTCACATTGTCATTATATAATCATGAACAAACATCAGTGATATTTAAATTACATTTGTACCTTCGGCTTGACAGAAGGTAAAATTCCAAGAGTGATGTGCGAGTGATTACAAGTCAGCGTGAACAGTACGGTGTTACTGTTCATCTATTTATAGGCATAAGACACAGCCTAAGCAAAATTACATTCATGTCCCTGACATTTACTGTTAGGCAAAAGGTAAGTTGTCGAGGATTAGGTAGTCTTTTCTCTTTTAGGACGGTTTCATTCTCCACCACCGTCCTTGTGCTAAGACGAAGCTTTTCTAGCCACAGCTTCGGAGCTGATTCATCCTTCTTCCTGATCACGCTTTTCATACCATGCACACCTTCATCTTGAAGCCGAAGCTTCCTGTGATAGTATATTATACTGGAAAGCATGTTAGTCGTGTTTTTGAGGACCTTCGGAAGATGAAGGCCCCCAACATATACACTATTCCAACTACTATTTATCAAACATGTAATGCTTCTTTTGTATTGTCATGTAAAAATGCTAAAGTAGTTGCTAGAAAGTTGGGATCTAAATGCAAGAGAGACAAAACTTGCATTTGGGTTCCAAAATCTGTTGTAACTAACCTTGTAGGACCCAACAAGAGTTGGGTACCTAAAACCCAAGCTTAATTACCTTGCAGGTTTATACATCCGGGGGCTCAAGCTGGATTATTGATAGCGGATGCACAAACCACATGGCGGGGAGAAGAAAATGTTCACCTCCTACGTCAAGAACAGGGATTCCCAAGATACTATCATCTTTGGAGATGGGAACCAAGGCAAGGTTAAGGGCTTAGGCAAAATAGCCATCACAACTGAGCATTCAATTTCAAATGTGTTTTTAGTAGAATCGCTCGGGTATAATTTATTGTCTGTAAGTCAATTATGTCATATGTGCTATAATTGTTTATTTACAAATATTGATGTATCTGTCTTTAGAAGAAGTGATGGTTCATTAGCTTTTAAGGGTGTATTAGAAGACAAGCTCTATTTAGTTGATTTCTCAAAAGAGAATGCCGATCTAGATGCATGCTTAATCGCTAAGACCAATATGGGCTAGCTTTGGCACCACCGTCTAGCACATTTTAGAATGAAGAACCTTCATAAGCTTCTAAAGGGAGAACATGTGTTAGGACTAATCGATGTCTGTTTTGAGAAAGACAGACCTTGTGTAGCGTGCCAAGCAGGAAAGCAGGTGGGAAGTACTCATCATAGCAAAAATGTGATGACAACATCAAGACCACTAGAACTCCTACATATGGATCTCTTTGGACCCGTTGCCTATCTCAGCACCGGGGGAAGTAAGTATGCTCTTGTTATAGTTGATGATTTTTCCCGCTTCACTTGGGTGTTCTTTTTGCAGGATAAATCTGAAACCCAAGGAACACTAAAACACTTCTTAAGGTGAGCTCAAAATGAATTTGAGCTAAAAGTAAAGAAGATAAGGAGCGATAATGGATCTGAGTTCAAGAATCTTCAAGTTGAAGAATATCTTGAGGAGGAAGGCATCAAACATGAATTCTCCGCTCCCTACACACCACAACAAAATGGTGTAGTAGAGAGGAAGAACATGTCACTAATTGATACGGCAAGGACGATGCTTGGAGAATACAAGACACTTGAGCGATTTTGGTCAGAAGCTGTGAACATAGCTTGCCATGCCATAAACCGGCTCTATTTGCATCGCCTCCTCAAGAAGACCTCATACGAACTCCTAACTGGTAACAAACCCAATGTTTCCTACTTTCGTGTATTTGGGAGCAAATGCTACATTTTGGTAAAGAAAGGTAGGCATTCAAAGTTTGCTCCCAAAGCTGTAGAATGGTTTTTACTAGGGTATGACTCAAATACAAAAGCGTATAGGGTCTTCAACAAATCATCAGGATTAGTTGAAGTCTCTAGCGATGTTGTATTTGATGAAACTAATGGCTCTCCAAGGGAGCAAGTTGATCTTGATGACATAGATGATGATGAGGTTCCAACGGCCGCAATGCGAACAATGGCGATAGGTGATGTGCGACCATAGGAACCACAAGAGCAAGATCAACCTTCCTCCTCTACACTGGTGCATCCCCCAACTCAAGATGGTGAATAGGTACCTCAAGAAGAAGGGCAGGATCAAGGGGAGCACATGAAGAACATGAAAAGGAGGAAGAAGCATCACAAATTCCTCCAACTCAAGTTCAGTTCACAATCCAACGGAGTCATCCAGTGGATCAAATTCTGGGTGATATCAGCAAGGGAGTAACAACTCGCTCATGTCTAGCCAATTTTTGTGAGCATTACTCGTTTGTTTCTTCTATTGAGCCTTTTAGGGTAGAAGAAGCCTTGCAGGATCTGGACTAGGTGTTGGCCATGCAGGAAGAGCTCAACAACTTCAAGAGAAATGAAGTCTGGAGCCTGGTGCCACGTCCAAAGAAAAACGTTGTGGGAACTAAATGGGTGTTCCGCAACAAGCAAGACAAACACGGAGTGGTGACAAGAAACAAGGCTCGACTTGTGGCAAAAAGGTATGCCCAAGTTGTAGGTTTGGATTTTGAGGAGACTTTCGCCCATGTGGCTAGACTAGAATCAATACGCATATTATTGGCCTATGCTGCTCGCCACTCGTTTAAGTTGTTTCAAATGGACGTGAAGAGCTCCTTCCTCAACAAACCAATCAAGGAGGAGGTGTATGTGGAACAACCCCCTGGCTTTGAGGATGATAGGCATCCCGATCACGTCTACAAGCTCTCTAAGGTGCTCTATGGACTTAAGCAAGCCCCAAGAGCATGGTATGAATGCCTTAGAGATTTTCTCATTTCTAATGCTTTAAAGGTTGCGAAAGCTGATCCTACTCTCTTTACTAAGACTTGCAATGGCGATCTTTTTGTATGTAAAATATATGTCAATAACATTATATTTGGTTCTACTAGTCAAAAGTCTTGTGAGGAGTTTAGCAGGGTGATGATGCAAAAGTTGATGATGTCAATGATGGGCGAGTTGAACTAATTCCTTGGATTTCAAGTGAAGCAACTCAAGGAAGGCACCTTCATCTCCCAAACGAAGTACACTCAAGATCTACTCAAGAGGTTTGGGATGAAAGATGCAAAGCCCGCAAAGACACCTATGGGAACAGACGGACATTTGGACCTCAACAAAGGAGGTAAGTCCGTTGATCAAAAGGCATACCGGTCTATGATAGGATCTTTGCTTTGTCTTTGCGCTAGTAGACCGGATATTATGCTAAGTGTATACATGTGTGCCAGATTTCAATCCGGCCCCAAGGAGTGTCACCTTGTGGCTATTAAGCGAATTCTTAGATATTTAGTTTCTACGCCTTGCTTCGGGATCTGGTATCCAAAGGGGTCTACCTTTGACCTAATCGGATATTCAGATTCCGACTATGTCGGTGCAAGGTTGATAGAAAGAGCACTTCAGGGACTTGTCAACTTATGGGAAGGTCCCTGGTGTCTTGGAGCTCTAAGAAACAAACATCCGTTGCCCTATCCACCGCTGAGGCCGAGTACGTTGCCACAGGACAGTGTTGCACACAACTACTTTGGATGAGGCAAACCCTCCGGGACTTTGGCTACAATCTGAGCAAAGTCCCACTCCTATGTGATAATGGGAGTGCAATCCGCTTAGCGGATAATCCTGTTGAACACAGCCGCACTAAGCACATAGACATCCGGCATCACTTCTTGAGAGACCACCTGCAAAGGGTAGATATCGATATTTATCATATTAGCACTGAGAACCAGCTAGCCAATATCTTCACCAAGCCTTTAGATGAGAAAAGGTTTTGCAGGTTGCGTAGTGAGCTAAATGTCTTAGATTCGCGTAACTTGGATTGATCTATAACATACATGTGTTCTATGCCTTTGATCATGTTACTTTAAGCTTTATTGTCTTTAATTGCTTATATTTGGTGCTCAAGTTGTACAAGTCATCCCCGGACCTCACAAGTCCCTATGCAAATTATGCACATGTTTAGGGGGAGATGTGCTACAACTTGACTCCATTGAGACTAACCTGTTTGTTGAGTATTCTTGAAATAGTCTCAAAGGGATATTGAAAGGGAAAAGTGAACTTGGACAAAGAAAGAGCTTACACTGCATTCCGGTATAAATGTATCTTCTCCCAAGTTCTTTGTTGTGCTCTTATTGCCATTTTGCTCTTATTTGACATTTTGGTGAGGCAATGAGGTTAAAGGGCCAAAAAGGTCTCCCATTTTGGTGCTTAATGCCAAAGAGGGAGAAATTAAGGCCAAAGCAAATGGATCAGCCAACCACTTGTGAAATTTCAAAAATGTAGAATTAGAAGCTTTGTATTTAATCAAAACCCTTTTATTGCAAAATCGTTCTCTTATGGGGGGAGAAGTTTCATTATGAGAAAAAGGGGGAGTTTGTGGCATTTGATTTATTGCAAAATCATTCTCTTATGGGGGAGAAGTTTCATTATGAGAAAAAGGGGGTGTTTGTGGCATTTGATTAAAACTACTCTTGAAATATCTCTCTATTTGCCCAAACAAGTGTGTTCGACTTAGAAATAGAAAAAAGAAAATTGTTTTGTGAAAATAAACCAAGTGGTGGCAAAAGTGATCCAAATATGCCAAATTCTATGTGAGATAAATTGATCTTCAATTTGCACTCTTTAAAGGATGATATTGTACTTTGAGTTGCTTTTAAATGTGTTGGCATAAATCACCAAAAAGGGGGAGATTGAAAGGGAAATGTGCCCTTGGGCCATTTCTATAAGTATTTTGGTGATTAGATGCCCAACACATAAGGTAAGATCTTGACGCTTAGTCAATTGTTTTATATGCTAAACACTCTTGTCTAAGTGCCAGGGACTCAGCTAAGTAAAGGCCAAAAGAGTCAAACGAAGACAAACAAAGAATCGAAGAAAAGGTGCAGACTAGACAGCACCGGACGGTCCGGCGTTGTGCACCGGACAGTCCGGTGCACGGTCTGTGGAACTCATCACTCTTGGATTTTCCATGGCCACGTCGGCTATAAATCACCGGACAGTCCGCGCGAGGCGTCGGGCAGTCCGGTGCTCCAGCCAGGCAATGGCTACCTGCCACGTCGATAAGCACCAACGATCAAATGGTGCACCGGACGGTCCGGTGCCCCACACCGGATGGTCCGGTGCCCCACAGAAAAGGAAATCAGCCAATCAGGGGATTCTTTGTCGTGTCCTGTGCATGTACTGTTCACTGTCCGGTGCGCCAACGGACAGTCCGGTGCACCGACGAACAGAAGGCAAGAATTGCCTACCAAATGGAGCTCTAACGGCTACTAGCTGCCTTGGGGCTATAAAAGGGACCCCTGGGCGTATAGAGCAATACACCAAGCCTCCATTGAACATTCTAAGACACCTAGACTCCGCAAACACGCATTCGGATCATCATGTTTGAGATTTGAGCACTTCTTGAGTCGTGAACTCCCTGCGTTGTGTTTGTGTGCTCATCTCTTGACTTGTGTGCGTGGGATTGCTGTGATTCTAGTTCTTGCGTGCATTTCTTTCCCTCCCTTACTCTTGTGTTTTATTGTGATCAACATTGTAAGGGCGGGAGGCTCCAACTTGTGGAGATTCCTCGCAAACGGGAAAAGACTGCTAAGGAAGAAAACCGTGGTACTCAAGGTTGATCATTGGATCGCTTGAGAGGGATTGAGTGCAATCCTTGACCGAAGGAAGTCACCACAACGTGGAGTAGGTATTGGCCGAACCACGAGATAAAAATCACTGTGTCTCGTGTCTCTTTTCATTATGATTGGTTTTCTTGTAGAGTTCTTGCTTTAGCAACTTGGTTTTAATCGTGCTAACATTTCATAACCAAGTTTGGGCTATTTAGTGTTGAATTTTACAGGATCACCTATTCACCCCCTCTAGGTGCTCCCAATCCCCAAATGTGATGTATTCCTTACCAATCACGGGGTCAAGGCTCGAGAACCATTTGGAGCTTCTAGTCATGTGGCGCGAACAACCGAAATCCATGAGCCACGTGTTCTCCAGGCCTCCGTCCTGCATCATTTGTAAGACACGGGGTGAGAAAATGGCACAACACTGAGGTAAGTAAACTGTGAAGAATACCAGTGCTACGACATTTGCTCCTAAAAAGTGTTAGGGAAAACACCAAACATCCCCGGTCTTGAAGGGAAGCGATCACCACAAGAAGGAAACTATGGTCTACTAGGGAAGTAAGAACCAAAGCCTCTATCACAGGGTCCTTGGCCATATGGCACACGACTAGTGAAATTCGCCTAGAGGGGGGGTGAATAGGGCGAATCTGAAATTTATAAACTTTAAGCACAACTACAAGCCGGGGTTAGCGTTAGAATTAAATCCGAGTCCGAAAGAGAGGGCAAAAACAAATCACAAGCAAATAAGACGGATGACACGGTGATTTGTTTTACCGAGGTTCGGTTCTTGCAAACCTACTCCCCGTTGAGGTGGTCACAAAGACCGGGTCTCTTTCAACCCTTTCCCTCTCTCAAACGGTCACCTAGACTGAGTGAGCCTTTCTCTTCAATCAAATGGGACACTAAGTCCACTACAAGGACCACCACAACTTGGTGTCTCTTGTTTTGATTACAAGTGAGTTGAACACAAGAATAGAAGGAAGAAGAAAATCAATCCAAGCGCAAGAGCTCAAATGAACACAAATGTCTCTCTCTCTAGTCACTAATTTGTTTGGAGTGATTCCGGACTTGGGAGAGGATTTGATCTCTTTGTTTGTGTCTTGTATTGAATGCTATAGCTCTTGTATGAGGTATGAAGGCTGAAAACTCGGATGCAATGAATGATGGGTGGTTGGGGGTATTTATAGCCCCAACCACCAAAGGAGCCGTTGGTTGAGGCTGCTGTCGCATGGCGCACCGGACTGGACACTGTCCGGAGTGCCAGCCACGTCACCCGACCGTTAGGGTTCGACCATTGGAGCTTCTGTCTTCTGGGCCACCGGACAGTCTGATGCTGCACCGGACAGTCACTGTTCACTGTTCGGTGCGCCTTCTGGCTCTGCTCTGACTTCTGCGCGCACTGTAGCGCATTAACTGCTCTCTGCAGACAACCGTTGGCGCGAAGTAGCCGTTGCTCCGCTGGCACACCGGACAGTCCGGTGCTGCACCGAACAGTCCGGAGAATTATAGCGGAGCGGCTCCCAGAATTCCCGAAGGTGGCAAGTTCAGAGTTTGGTTCCCTGGTGCACCGGACACTGCCCGGTGGTGCACCGGACACAGTCCGGTGCGCCAGACCAGGGCACACTTCGGTTGTCTTTTGCTCTCTTTGTTTGAACCCTTTCTTGGTCTTTTTATTGGTTTGTTGTGAACCTTTGGCACCTGTAAAACTTATAATCTAGAGCAAACTAGTTAGTCCAATTATTTGTGTTGGGCATTTCAACCACCAAAATCAATTAGGAAAAGGTGTAAGCCTATTTCCCTTTCAATCTCCCCCTTTTTGGTGATTGATGCCAACACAAACCAAAGCAAATATAAAAGTGCAGAATTGAACTAGTTTGCATAATGTAAGTGCAAAGGTTGCTTGGAATGAGACCAATAACTATTTCTACTAGATATGTATGGAATGATTTTCTTCTTATTTAAAATTTTGGACCACACTTGCACCACTTGTTTTGTTTTGCAATGTTTTGGAAATTCTTTTTCAAAAATCTTTTGCAAATAGTCAAAGGTATATGAATAAGATTTTGAGAAGCATTTTCAAGATTTGAAATTTTCTCCCCCTATTTCAAATGCTTTTCCTTTGACTAAACAAAACTCCCCCTTAATGAAATCCTCCTCTTAGTGTTCAAGAGGGTTTTAGATATTAATTTTGAAAGAGGGTATACCAATTTGAAATTATATCAAAGATAAGATACCAATTGAAAAATCACCATTCGAAAAATCTTTTCTTAACACAAATTTGAAAGACTACATTTTTGAAATTGGTGGTGATGTGGTCCTTTTGCTTTGGGCTCATACTTTCTCCCCCTTTGGCATGAATCGCCAAAAACGGATACTTGTGAGTGAAATATAAGCCCTTTCTCAAACTTTCTCCTCCTTTGGTACATAATATAGGAGTGAAGATTATACCAAATTGGAGAGCGTTGCGGAGCGACGGTGAAAGATGAATAATCGATGGAGTGGAGTGGAAGCCTTGTCTTCGTCGAAGACTCCATTTCTCCTTTCAATCTATGACTTATCATAAAATGCACTTGAAGAACACATTAGTCATAGCACATGAAAGGGATGATCAAAGGTATATATATGAGCTATATGTGCAAAATATCAATCAAAATTTTTAGAATCAAGAATATTTAGCTCATGCCTAAGTTTGGTAAATGTTTGCTCATCTAGTGGCTTGGTAAAGATATCGGCTAATTGTTCTTTGGTGTTAACATATGCAATCTCGATATCCCCCTTTTGTTGGTGATCCCTCAAAAAGTGATACCGAATGGCTATGTGTTTAGTGCGGCTATGCTCAACGGGATTATCCATCATGCGGATTGCACTCTCATTATCACATAGAAGAGGAACTTTGGTTAATTTGTAACCATAGTCCCTAAGGGTTTGCCTCATCCAAAGCAATTGCGCGCAACAATGGCCTGCGGCAATATACTCGGCTTCGGCGGTAGAAAGAGCCACAGAATTTTGCTTCTTTGAAGCCCAAGACACCAGAGATCTTCCCAAGAACTGGCAAGTCCCTGATGTGCTCTTTCTATTAATTTTGCACCCTGCCCAATCAGCATCGGAATAACCAATTAAATCAAATGTGGATCCCTTGGGGTACCAAAGGCCAAACTTAGGAGTATAAACTAAATATCTCAAGATTTGTTTCACGGCCCTAAGGTGAACTTCCTTTGGATCGGCTTGGAATCTTGCACACATGCATACGGAAAGCATAATATCCGATCGAAATGCACATAAGTAGAGTAAAGAACCTATCATCGACCGGTATACCTTTTGATCTACGGATTTACCTCCCGTGTCGAGGTCGAGATGCCCATTGGTTCCCATGGGTGTCTTGATGGGCTTGGCATCCTTCATCCCAAACTTTGTGAGTATGTCTTGAATGTACTTCGTTTGGCTAATGAAGGTCCCCTCTTGGAGTTGCTTCACTTGAAATCCTAAGAAATACTTCAACTCCTCCATCATAGACATCTCGAATTTTTGAGTCATGGTCCTACTAAACTCTTCACATGTAGATTCGTTAGTAGACCCAAATATGATATCATCAACATAAATTTGGCATACAAACAAATCATTTGCAAGTGTTTTAGTAAAGAGAGTAGGATCGGCTTTTCCGACTTTGAAACCATTAGTGATAAGAAAATCTCTTAGGCATTCATACCATGCTCTTGGGGCTTGCTTGAGCCCATAAAGCGCCTTAGAGAGTTTATATACATGGTTAGGATACTCACTATCTTCAAAGCCGGGAGGTTGCTCAACATAGACCTCCTCCTTGATTGGTCCATTGAGGAAGGCACTTTTCACGTCCATTTGATAAAGCTTAAAGCCATGGTAAGTAGCATAGGCAAGTAATATACGAATTGACTCAAGCCTAGCTACGAGTGCATAGGTTTCACCGAAATCCAAACCTTCGACTTGTGAATATCCCTTGGCCACAAGTCGGGCTTTGTTCCTTGTCACCACACCATGCTCATCTTGCTTGTTGCGGAAGACCCACTTGGTTCCTACAACATTTTGGTTAGGACGTGGAACTAAATGCCATACCTCATTCCTTGTGAAGTTGTTGAGCTCCTCTTGCATTGCCAGCACCCAATCCGAATCTTGAAGTGCTTCCTCTACCCTGTGTGGCTCAATAGAGGAAACAAAAGAGTAATGTTCACAAAAATGAGCAACACGAGATCGAGTGGTTATCCCCTTATGAATATCGCCGAGGATGGTGTTCACGGGGTGATCTCGTTGGATTGCTTGGTGGACTCTTGGGTGTGGCGGTCTTGGACCCTCATCATCTTCCTTGTCTTGATCATTAACATCTCCCCCTTGATCATTGTCCTCCTCTTGAGGTGGCTCCTCTTGATCTTCATCATCATCTTGAGCTTGATCCTCATCTTGAGTTGGTGGAGATTCTTGCATGGAGGAAGATGGTTGATCTTGTGCTTGTGGAGGCTCTTCGGATTCCTTAGGACACACATCTCCAATGGACATGTTCCTTAGCGCGATGCATGGAGCCTCTTCATCATCTAATTCATCAAGATCAACTTGCTCTACTTGAGAACCGTTAGTCTCATCAAACACAATGTCACAAGAAACTTCAACTAGTCCAGTGGACTTGTTAAAGACTCTATATGCCCTTGTGTTTGAATCATAACCAAGTAAAAAGCCTTCTACAGCCTTAGGAGAAAATTTAGATTTTCTACATCTTTTAACAAGAATAAAACATTTGCTACCAAAGACTCTAAAATATGAAACATTGGGATTTTTACCGGTGAGGAGTTCATAAGATGTCTTCTTGAGGATTCGGTGAAGATATAACCGGTTGATGGCGTAGCAGGCGGTATTGACTGCCTCGGCCCAAAACCGATCCGAAGTCTTGTATTCATCAAGCATGGTTCTTGCCATGTCCAATAGAGTTCTATTCTTCCTCTCCACTACACCATTTTGTTGTGGCGTGTAGGGAGAAGAGAACTCATGCTTGATTCCCTCCTCCTCAAGAAAGCCTTCTATTTGTGAGTTCTTGAACTCCGTCCCATTGTCGCTTCTTATCTTTTTGATCCTTAAGCCAAACTCATTTTGAGCCCGTCTCAAGAATCCTTTCAAAGTCTCTTGGGTTTGAGATTTTTCCTGCAAAAAGAATACCCAAGTGAAGCGAGAATAATCATCCACAATTACAAGACAATACTTACTCCCGCTGATGCTTATGTAAGCGATCAGGCCGAATAGATCCATGTGGAGTAACTCAAGCGGCCTGTCGGTCGTCATGATGTTCTTGTGTGGATGATGAACACCAACTTGCTTCCCTGCTTGACATGCGCTACAAACCCTGTCTTTCTCAAAAAGAACATTGGTTAGTCCCAAAATGTGGTCTCCCTTTAGAAGTTTATGAAGATTCTTCATTCCAACATGGGCTAGTCGGCGGTGCCAAAGCCAACCCATGTTAGTCTTAGCAATTAAGCAAGTGTCGAGTTTAGCTCTATCAAAATCTACCAAGTATAGCTGACCCTCTAACACTCCCTTAAATGCTACTGAATCATCACTTCTTCTAAAGACAATAACACCTATATCTGTAAAAAGACAGTTGTAGCCCATTTTGCATAATTGAGAAACAGAAAGCAAATTGTAATCTAAAGAATCTACAAGAAAAACATTGGAAATAGAGTGGTCAGGAGATATAGCAATTTTACCAAGTCCTTTGACCAAACCTTGATTTCCATCCCCGAATGTGATAGCTCGTTGGGGATCTTGGTTTTTCTCATAGGAGGAGAACATCCTTTTCTCCCCTGTCATGTGATTTGTGCACCCGCTATCAATGATCCAACTTGAGCCCCCGGATGCATAAACCTACAAAACAAGTTTAGGCCTTGTTCTTAGGTACCCAAACGGTCTTGGGTCCTTTCACATTAGAAACAAGCACCTTGGGTACCCAAACACAAGTTTTTGACCCCTTGTGTTTGCCCCCAACATATTTGGCAACTACTTTGCCTGATTTGTTAGTTAGCACATAAGAAGCATCAAAAGTCTTAAATGGAATGTTATGTTCATTTGATGTAATAGGAGTTTTCGTCTTAGGCAATTTAGCACAGGTTGATTGCCTAGAACTAGATGCCTCACTCTTATACATAAAAGCATGATTAGAGCCAGAGTGAGACTTCCTAGAGTGAATTCTCCTAATTTTGTGCCCGGGATAACCGGCAGGGTACAAAATGTAACCCTCGTTATCCTGAGGCATGGGAGCCTTGCCCTTAACAAAGTTAGATAATCTTTTAGGAGGGGAATTGAGTTTGACATTGCCTCCCTGTTGGAAGCCAATGCCATCCTTAATGCCAGGGCGTCTCCCACTATAGAGCATACTACGAGCAAATTTAAACTTTTCATTTTCTAACTCATGCTCGGCAATTTTAGCATCTAATTTTGCTATATGATCATTTTGTTGTTTAATCATAGAAATGTGATCATGAATAGCATCAATGTTAATATCTCTACATCTAGTACAAATAGTAACATACTCAACGGTAGATGTAGAGGGTTTGCAAGAATTTAGTTCAACAATCTTAGCATGTAAAATGTTATTCTCATCTCTAAGATTGGAAATAGAAGCATTGCAAACATCTAATTCCTTAGCCTTAGCAATTAATTTTTCATTCTCATTTCTAAGGCTAGCAAGAGAGGCATTCAATTTTCAATCTTAGCAATTGAACTAGCATTATCATTTCTAAGATTGTCAATTGAATCATTACAAACATTTGATTTCTCAACCTTAGCAATTAATTTGGCATTTTCATTTCTAAGGTTGGAAATAACATCATGGCAAGTGCTTAGCTCACTAGATAATTTTTCACATTTTTCTACCTCTAGAGCATAAGCATTTTAACCCTAACATGCTTTTTGTTTTCTTTAATTAGGAAGTCCTCTTGGGTGTCCAAGAGTTCATCCTTCTTATGAATAGCACTAATTAACTCATTTAATTTCTCCTTTTGTTGCATGTTTAGGTTGGCAAAAAGCGTTAATAAATCATCCTCATCATCACTAGAGCTAGCCTCATCACTAGATGTTGCATACTTAGTGGAGGATTTTGTTTTTACCTTCTTCTTCTTGTCGTCCTTTGCCATGAGGCACTTGTGGCCGACGTTGGGGAAGAGGAGGCCTTTGGTGACAGCGATGTTGGCGGCATCCTCGTCGGAGGAGGAGTCGGTGGAGCTCTCGTCGAAGTCCCACTCCAGGCAAACATGGGCATCGCCGCCCTTCTTCTTGTAGTACCTCTTCTTTTCTCTTCTCTTTCCCTTCTTGTTGTCGCCCCTGTCACTATCACTAGATAATGGACATTTAGCAATGAAATGACCGGGCTTACCACACTTGTAGCAAACTTTCTTGGAGCGGGGCTTGTAGCCCTTCCCCCTCCTTTGCTTGCGGATTTGGCGAAAGCTCTTGATGATGAGCACCATCTCCTCGTTGTCGAGCTTGGAGGCGTCATTGGGAACTCTACTCGGTGTAGAGTCTTCTTTCTTCTCCTCCGTTGCCTTGAATGCAACGGGTTGCACATCGGGTGTGGAGGAGGCGCCTTGCTCGATGATTTTCTTGGAGCCTTTGATCATAAATTCAAAGCTCACAAAGGCGCACTTGGTTCACCAAGGTTTTGAGCCAGTTGTACATAGCTTGTGGCTCCTCCCCTTGGTGAAGCATGAAGCGACCGAGCTCCCCCTTGATCGTCTCCCGCTTGGTGATCTTGGTCACCTCGTCTCCTTCGAGCGTGTCACACCCGATTTCAGAAGGCAAACCGAATGCGAACTATGTACGTGCCAGGATCAGAACTCACGTACACAGCGATTACATAAATGAACATCATCGCACAGTCCTCGAATAATAACATAAAAGAGTATTAACTTATTACATCACAGAGTCAGAGACATCCACATAGTCATCAACTTAACTGATAAATCAAAGTGCTAAGCGAAACGCAGTAAAGATAAGGCCTTCACAGGCAGCTGACTGGGGGTTGCCGCCAACCCACACCTAAAACTCGTCGTAATCTTGGAACTCCTGGAAGTCTCCTTCCACGACTTTGCCTTCTCCTGAGAAGTGGTTACAATGTGGACAACCTGGTGTTTTGTGGTAAAGCAAGGATGAGTACACATCAACGTACTCAGCAAATGCCCCGTTTGGCTGAAGTGGACTAGCTTTAGGAGGGGTTAGGCTCAAGCAGTTGCTTTTAGTTGGTCAAGTATTTATTGTTAGTAGAAGCCAGATTTTATCATGAAACCCAGGTTTTAATCCCAAAAGTACCTCCTCAGAGAGGAAAATACTAGAATACATACTTAAAGTCACCATCATTAACCATCATCATTAAAGTCATCCTCCAAAGTGTATCCGGAGTATCTCTAATCAAAGAGGATCCCAAGGCTGCTCTTAACCGTGAGCACGACTGATATATCAGTTTCACTACCCTCTGCAGAGGTCGCACACTTTACCCATGAGCCGTGATTCCCGTTCTGCCCGGGGAGAGCTAGTCCCCATTGATCACTTCCTAGGTGGTCCGGCAGGGTATCACTACGTAGCTTTTACAAAGGTTCCCTAGAGGTCATAGTCGCCCGTTAGGTTTCTCCAGTTTGATAAACACAGTACCCCTCCCCGCAGGAGAGTGACTAACAAAAAGCAAAACGAAAGAACCTCGGCACTCGGCCTCGGTAGAGCAAGCACTGTGCCTGGACCCCATTGACAGCACGACGGCGAAGCAACTACACCTCTAGTTCCTCTAATTAATTAGCTAAGGGCATCCCATTTCACCCTCATGGTGGCACTGTTATCCCGGGTGGTCTCTCAACGAACAGGTCCTTACGGAGAGGTGCTCAGGAAAATGGCCTGAGTCCCCTAAAAATATCACAAGTATACCACCATCGTATCCAAAATAAAAGCATCGTATCATCAAGTGATTCTCATCATGTTCGTTAATTAGAGTAAAGCGCTAGCATGCAGTTAATCATAGTAACCCAAAAGGTAAATCAAGGACAAGGTAAATAGAAAGCTAGTAGATCTTTAGGTTTCAATTAAGTAGTGCAGGACAGTGAATTATAAATAGATAGGACATAATGGGTCAGAGAACACTTGCCTTCACCAAGCTGCTGCTGCTCAGGGTCTTCTCCTGCAATTCCCTCAGACTCCACGAACGGCCCGATATCTACGCGAGTGCAAACATACATCCAACATTCTTGAAATGGTAGAAAATAGTACACCATACAACAGTATAGATCAAATAAATATGCACGCGACATAGAATTCACATCTATGACTACGCGAGAACGGAACCGAGACGACTGATACTACGGTCGAGGGATATCACATGTATACTAAGCGAATATGAATTATAATATTTAATTCGGCTTAATCATATTAACGGACAATAATCACATGCCGAGTAAAATTACTACTTAGTCCCGATTAGTGTGTTGTTCGAATAACCGTTGCTTAAATATATATTAAATTAGCGTGAGCTATTCTAGGTGAGGCGAATTATTAACGTGCGTAAAACGCACGACGACACGTGTGAACAGCACGCACAACGCGCGCGAACAGCACGCGACGATTTATTGCGCGACGCGCGAGCGATGGCGAACGACACGAAGGCATACGGGGGGGGGGTAGACGAGGGGTTGACAGGGGTAGACGAGAGTTGTCTAGGGGTAGACGAAGGGTAGGCGAACGTAGACAGAGTCCCGTCGACGTACTGCGCGCAAGCAAACGCGAGCGCGCGCACTCGTTGTGCGACGCACGACACATTAAATAATTAACAAACCGCGGCTAATTAATGACGTGACGACGAACAACCTATATTACGTTTAAATGCGAAAATTATATTTCTAAGTTCAATTTAGTTGACGTAAACTACTTGTGTGGAATATTTTAGATAACAAAAGAATTATCAATTAATCGATGATTAATACGAGAACTAATTGACTAATGCGTACGGACGATTATAATGAAGTAATTAATTAATGCGCGCAGAACGCGCGCGCCACACGCGCGAAACAGCGCGAGGACTCTACAAACAACGACGACGGTGCGCGCGATACCCGTGATCATGTGCGAAATTGCGCGCGTGAGGCTTGACGAGTACGCAATGCACTAGGTAACTGTACCGAGGCACGGCGATGGTAGACGAACGGCCGGGGCGAGCTGGGCAGCGGCGAGCGCGCAACAACGCAGCTGCGACGCGCCGGGGCGAGGTTCGACGGCGAACGGTTGCTACGGCGCTAAACGTCAACGCGGCTGGGCGTGCTGCGAGTGCGCGCTGAGCTTGGGCTGCGCGGCATGGGGACGGGTCTGAGCGCGCCGAGTGCGCAGCTACTCGGCCGCTGCGCGCAGGGACGAGGCGAGGGCGCGCGGGGTCTGCACGTCGGGGGATCGGGCTTGCTGCGCGCTGCAGGCCGCGACAGCAGGGAGTTCAGTCGCGCGCATAGGAACTTGACTGCGCGCGGCCGGAGGGGAGTAGCAGAGCCGCACGCAGGAGAGTCCTTGGCTGGGCGGGCGGAGGAACGACGCGATGGAGAGCCTCGACCATGGGGGCTGGCAGTGGACCGAGCAGGAAAGAAAAACTTGGCAGCCAACGCTCATCCGCGGCGAGCAGAAGGCCAAGCGTCGGCCATGGCGAGCTAGCAGTACGTCGAGAGAAGAGTGGGGGAGAGAGGAAGGAGGCGAGCTCACCTCGACGGCGAGAGGCAGGCGACCGGCACGGCGACAACGGCGTTCCGGGCGGTGGTTCGGCGAGGTGAAGCAGCGATGGGCGAGAACTGCGCAGGGAATCGCGGGTGTTCGTGGCGAGAAACTGGGCAACGAGCGGAAGAAATCGTGCGTGGCGGTTCCAAGAAGATAAACAGGAGCGCTCCTGACGCGCAGGCCCCTGGCTGAGTAGTGGCGGCGGCTGCGGGCGTCCTCCACGCGTGGCGTGCGCGCACGCACGCAGGGCGCGCGACACCTGGGCTGCCAGGCGCGCGCGGCTGGGCTGCCGCGGGGGAGCTGGGCCTGCTGGCCATTAGCCCAAGCGCAGGCGGGGGGGGGGGGGGGGGCGCGTGGGCTGGCCGCAGCGCTGGGGTGGGCCGCGGTGCGCGCGGGCCCGCGAGGGGGGAGGAGTTGGCGCGGGGGAAAAAAGGCCGGGAGCTGGGCCGCCGCGGTGGGCCGAGCGGGGGGAAAAGGGGAGAGAGGGAAGGGGAGGCTGGGCCGGCCGAGCTGGGCCAGGGAGGGAGTTGGGCTGAATTCTGTTTTTCCTTTTCTTTCTCTTTTCCTTCTCTTTTCTATTTATTTCAGTTGGACGCTATGCGTAAATAAATAATTAGATGAAAGATTAAGCAACTCATTCATCAACCAAAAAGAACAAATGCTTTCTAACATGATGCAACAGCCATTGTTCTCTTTTCTACTAGATTATAATTACCTTTACACTTAAAAATAACCACTCCTCTTCTATAAAAAGGAGAAGGAGGAGGTTGGGGAAGATGTGAAGAGAGAAGTAACACCTGAATTTGTGAATACGAGCAAAGAAATTTTTATACCCCAAATTCAGGGTGTTACAAACCTATCCCCCTTAAAAGAATCTCGCCCCAAGATTCAGGGTTGGTCAGCAAAGAGTTCGGGGTATTTGGCTTTCAGATCATCTTCTCGTTCCCAGGTTGCTTCTTCCTCAGAGTGGTGGCCCCATCTGACTTTGCACATTCTGATGGTGTTTCTTCGGGTGACTCTGTCTGCAAACTCCAGAATCTGCGTTGGCTTCTCTATGTAGGTCAGATCCTCTTGGACTTCCAAGTCCTCCACTGGCAACTGTTCTTCTGGTACTCGCAGACACTTCTTCAATTGCGACACATGGAACACATTGTGCACTGCCGACAGACTTTCTGGTAGGTTGAGCTGGTAGGCCACTTCCCCACGCTTTGCTTGAATCTGATAAGGTACAACGTACCGGGGTGCTAACTTGCCCTTGACTCCGAACCTTCTGACTCCTCTGGTAGGTGACACCTTCAGATAGACGTAATCTCCCACTTCAAAACTCAGTTCTCTTCTCCTACTATCAGCATAACTTCGCTGCCTTGATTGCGCTATCTTCAGATTCTCCCGAACCATTTTGATATTCTCTTCGGCTTCAAGCAAGATGTCGGGGCCAAACACCTGTCTCTCTCCAGGCTGGTCCCAATGCAGCGGAGTCCTACAACTCCGTCCATAGAGTGCCTGGAACGGTGACATCTTCAAGCTGGCCTGGTAACTATTATTGTAGGAGAATTCTGCATAAGGTAACCTTTTGTCCCATCCTGACTTGTCTTGCAACGCACAGGCTCTCAGCATATCTTCTAGGATCTGATTAGTTCTTTCGGTCTGACCGTCTGTCTGCGGGTGATAAGCCGAGCTGAAGTTCAAATGTGTGCCCAAAGCTTCCTGTAGCTGCTGCCAAAAATGAGAGGTAAACTGTGTTCCTCGATCTGACACTATCTTCTTCGGCACACCATGAAGGCAGACTATCCGAGACATGTATAACTCAGCTAGTGTTGCTCCCGTGTATGTTGTCTTCACAGGTATGAAATGGGCTACCTTTGTTAAGCGGTCCACAACCACCCAGATGGAATCATAGCCGGCCCGGGTACGAGGTAGGCCAACTATAAAATCCATCCCGATCTCATCCCACTTCCACTGAGGGATCTGCAATGGCTGCAACAGTCCGGCGGGCCTCTGATGCTCTGCTTTGGTTCTTTGACAGCTATCACAGATGGCGACATATTCTGCGATCTCCCTTTTCATGCCATACCACCAAAACCTCCTTTTTAAATCCTGATACATCTTTTCACTTCCAGGGTGTATGGAGTAGGCTGTCTCATGAGCTTCCTTGAGGATCAGCTCCCGAATAGGTTTGATGTCGGGAACACACAATCGGTCCTTGAACCATATTACTCCCTCTTCATCCTCTCGAAAGTCTTTGCCTCTTCCTTCTAAGATCAGCTGCCGGATCTTGTTGATGTTTTCATCATCCTTCTGCACTTCTTTGATCTCCCGCTCTAGGGTGGGCTCTAATTCCACTGTTACTCCTTGTGTACTGTTCAGAAAACCAAGACTCAATCTGTCGAACTCTTTGGCTAACTCATATGGCATTGGGTACATGGCCATCATATTACTTGACTCTTCCTGCTCAGAGCATCTGCAACAACATTGGCTTTGCCTGGATGGTAATGTATCTCCAACTCGTAGTCTTTGATCAATTCCAACCATCTTCGCTGCCTCATGTTTAACTCTGACTGGGTGAATATGTACTTCAGACTTTTGTGATCTGTGTAGATGTCGCACTTCTGTCCATACAGGTAATGTCTCCATGTCTTTAAAGCATGAACCACTGCTGCCAACTCTAGGTCGTGTGTGGGATAATTTTTCTCATGGATCTTCAGCTGTCGAGATGAGTACGCTACAACTCTTCCTTCTTGCATCAGCACACATCCCAATCCGGTGTAGGAAGCATCGCAATACACCGAGAATGGCTTGTGAACATCAGGCAGGACTAACACAGGTGCTGTAGTCAATCTATTCTTCAGTTCTTCAAATGCCTCTTGGCACTTTTGGGTCCACTTAAACTCAACTTTCTTCGCTAGGAACGCTGTCATTGGTCTATCAATCTTTGAAAAGCCTTCAATGAAACGCCTATAGTATCCAGCCATTCCAATGAAGCTCTTGATCCCACGAACATCCTTCGGTGCTTTCCAGTTCAGGATATCTGCTACTTTCTTTGGATCCACAGCTAACCCATCTTGGTTTATGATGTGACCCAGAAACAAAACTTCATGAATCCAGAACTCGCATTTGCTCAGCTTGGCATACAACTGATGCTCTCGAAGCCTTTGCAATACCATCTTCAACTGCTCCACATGTTCTTCCTCACTTTTGGAATATATGAGAATATCGTCGATGAACACTACCACAAACTTGTCTAGGTAGTCCATGAACACACTGTTCATCAGATACATAAAGAAGGCTGGTGCATTTGTCAAACCAAAGGACATAACTTTATACTCATATAACCCATACTTGGTGATGAATGTTGTCTTCGGTATGTCCGAGGGTCGGATTCTGAGTTGATGGTAACCTGATCTCATATCTATCTTCGTGAATACTCTGGCACCTCTGAGTTGGTCAAACAGATCTTCTATTCTTGGCAGGGGGTACTTGTTCTTAACAGTGACTTCATTCAGGGCTCTGTAATCTATGCACATCCTTTTGGTACCATCTTTCTTCTCTACAAACAATACTGGAGCGGCCCAAGGCGAGGTACTTGGTCTGATGTAACCCTTCTCTAACATCTCATCTATCTGCTTCTTGAGTTCCACCAATTCTGGTCCAGACACCCGATAGGCTCTTTTGAAAATGGGGGCAGTACCAGGGATAAGCTCTATGGCAAATTCAACCTTTCTCTTGGGTGGCATGCCCGTTAGCTCCTCGGGAAACACATCCGGAAAGTCCGACACAACCCTGATAGCCTCAAGCGGGTTGGCCTCCTTACTATCAACTGAAATCTGGTGACAATCTCCCTCCGCTGATTTAGGCATCCTTAGCTCAGCCACTACCTCCTCTCCGGACGGGGACTTCAATGTTACGGTCCTCTTGTCACAGCTAACATTCGCTTCATATTTCATTAACCAATTCATCCCTAGGATGACATCTACCCCAGGGGTGTCTATTACTATTAGATCACTGGGGAACCCTATCCCCCTTATTTCCACCCTTATATTTGAGCATATTCTATCTGCTTGCACTTTACCACCGACCGAATTAATCCTCATGGGCGGCATCATTGCCTCTACTGAGATGTTATGCATTTCTACCCATATTGCAGTGACAAATGAATGAGTTGCACCAGTATCAAATAGCACTTTTGCGGAATGAGATTCGACTGAGAACATACCTACTGCCACATCTGGTGCATCCTGGATCGCTTCGGCCTCCAAGTGGTTCACCTTCCCACGGTTGTACGCTTGGCCACGATTACTTGCTACCTGTTGAGGTACACCTTGCCTTGTTGGAGCATTGGGGTTGGCCTGCTGCAGCGCCATCTTCTTTGGGCACTGCATCGCCCAGTGGCCTTGTTCTCCACAGTGGAAACATCCTCTGCCTCCTCCTTGTGTTGGGGCTGCTTGGTTGTTCTGATTTGCTGCAGGGGCAGGAAGGCGAGGTGCCTGGTTGTTCTGCTTCTGATACTGATTACCTCCCTTCTGGCTGTTCTGACGATGCTGCTGCTGTTGTGGGTACTGCCTCTGAAACTGCTGCTGATGCGGACGCTGATTCTGATGCTGATATCCCTGTGGGTGACCGGGCCTGCCTTGCTGAGATGAACTACCTGCGAAGCGGGGGCGGCTGATGCTCCCGGACTGTGGTCCACTCATCTTGCGCTTCCGATCTTCCATATCCTTGTGCTTCTTCTCGGTCATAACTGCCCTATCGATCAGGTGCTGGAAGGTGGGGAAGGTGTGATTCATCAGCTGGTAATGCAGGGGATCCACCAAACCCCTCATGAACCTGTACTGCCTTTTAGCACCAGTGTTGACATCTTCGGGTGCATAACGAGACAGCTGCAGAAACTTGTCTCTGTATTCACTAACAGACAGGGGTCCCTGCTTCAGAGCCAGAAACTCCTCCTTCTTCACGATCATCAGTCCCTCTGGCACATGGTACCTGCGGAAACTCTCGTTAATTCTTCCCAGGTGATGGCTTCGGGGTCAGCATGGGTAGCGAGGTAGGACTCCCACCAGGACTGGGCTGCTCCCCTTAGCTGACGGGGACCGTACAGAACCTTCTCCCTGTCGTCACATTGGGCGGTGCGCAGTTCCCTTTCCACTGCGCGCAGCCAGTCTTCTGCATCCATGGGGTCAGCAGAATGGGCGAAGGTAGGAGGGTGCCCTCTCATGAACTCGCCACGCTTATCCCGTGGCATCTGGGGCATCTGCACTTGCAACTGGGGCTGAGGTTGTTGTTGAGCCTGCTGCATGGCCCCAGAGTCTGCCCAATAGCCTGCACTGCCTGAGTCTGCATCAAGAACATCTGCTCCACGGTCATCGGGGGTGGTGGGGGAGGCTGCCTCTGATGTTCCTCCTGCTGGGCATGCTGCTCTTGCTGAGCACGCCTGTTGCATCGACGCCTGTTGTCAGACATCTGTGGAAGACATTCATACATCAGCATTGATCTTACAATCCTTCAGCATAAGAAAAGGGAATACAGAATTCCTCACGACACTGAGTGAACAGAGAGCTTCACTGATCCTCATTATGATTCAACACAGCTTCTTAGATAAAAAGGAAAGTAGAAGTAAATGGTTTCCCAACTAAATAACTGACTTCATTAACATCACTAGCTAAGCCAAACTGCAGGGGAAACCCACATGTTGGCTACAGTCATTACAAAGATTCAAATCCAGCACAAGTTCATCATAACAAGCATGTAAGCAACTGATAAGCAAACTAAACCGAATGGAAGCAACTGATAAGCAAACTAGACTGACTATCTAAGACTGAGACATCTGACTTAAGAATTATTACAAACTCCGACGCTAACGATCTAAGGATCCAGATCTATCCTGGTCTTACAGGCAGGGGAACCATAAGTGTGGTGACCACGTGGCGGCGAGCGGTATGGGTGCTGAGTCCCAACAGGAGCGGGAGAACCACCCTCCTGGTGGCGGCGCTCTGCCAGCTCAGCACGCAACTCCGCAATCTCCGTTCGAGCCTTGCTTAGCTCACCAGAGAGTGATCCAGCTTGGTGTTAAGCACTGCGACTAGGTTGACTGCGCTGCTCAACCTAGGGTTATCCTCACCAACAGGTGAGACAACCACACTCTCTGTGTTACCAGTCGGACGGCGGGGGTAGTACCTAAGGTTAAGACCGTCGGCCACCCCACCGAACAAGGAACAGTACTGGGAGAGTGCACGCCGTGCTGCATCCTGCATAGCCGCCTCTGCAGTGTCCCTCTCGGAGATGGAGTAGTGCTCCGAAACGGCCTCTGCACCCCGGAGGTCATCCTCCGGACGGCGAACTAGGCAGGTAGCCTCCCAGCGGTCCGGGTACCTCCCGCGACTGTGCTGGTAGACTACACAACGATACTCGATCGACCAGGTGTGCCAGTCAAAAGCCTGGCGCAACAAGGTGTCGAGTGCGTCGTGGAAGTGACAACCGCGAGCGGCGTCACGGGTGATGGGTCGGGCGACCCATCCCTCAGCCTCCTGCGGCTCAGAGGACTCCGTGCTGTGGTCTGAGTCGTCGTCGTCGGGGTCTCCTCCAGGACCTCCTCCAATAGCCGGGGCGTCCCGTGGTGGTGCAGGGGCGCCTCCAGCTGGGGAGCAGAGGAGCGGCGCCTCACGGACTCCACCTCCTGCTGGGGTGGAGAGGAAGAGCCCTGCTGCTCCCTGTGCTGACGCTAGCGCTCCTGCTCCTCACGCAGGCGGTAGTGTAGCCTCTCCAGGTGACTCGACTGACCGGACACGGTGCGGCGCAGAGGGCGCTCCGCAAGGCGAGACGGCAGGAAAGGAATCACCGACTTACGAGCAGTGTGTCTAAGTCGAGCCATCTACAAAAGACACCGTAAGCATAAGAGTAAGAACAGAACTAATATGACAAGTGAGTAAACCATAGACAGAACAAAATAAAATTTTAACAAGGTATAATATATATATATATATATGTAGTAAAACATAGGGTTGGTCGAGGTGACCGACTTTTGAAGTGACGCCAGAGGTCAAGGTGAGGGTGAAGGTCAATAGTCCTTAGTACGACCAATGCTACTCTAGGTCAGCGGTCCTACAGTCAGCACGGCTTTGATACCACTTATGTCACACCCGGTTTCAGAAGGCAAACCGAATGCGAACTATGTACGTGCCAGGATCAGAACTCACGTACACAGCGATTACATAAATGAACATCATCGCACAGTGCTCGAATAATAACATAAAAGAGTATTAACTTATTACATCACAGAGTCAAAGACATCCACATAGTCATCAACTTAACTGATAAATCAAAGTGCTAAGCGAAACGCAGTAAAGATAAGGCCTTCACAGGCAGCTGACTGGGGGTTGCCGCCAACCCACACCTAAAACTCGTCGTAATCTTGGAACTCCTGGAAGTCTCCTTCCACGACTTCGCCTTCTCCTGAGCAGTGGTTACAATGTGGACAACCTGGTGTTTTGTGGTAAAGCAAGGATGAGTACACATCAACGTACTCAGCAAATGCCCCGTTTGGCTGAAGTGGACTAGCTTTATGAGGGGTTAGGCTCAAGCAGTTGCTTTTAGTTGGTCAAGTATTTATTGTTAGTAGAAGCCAGATTTTATCATGAAACCCAGGTTTTAATCCCAAAAGTACCTCCTCAGAGAGGAAAATACTAGAATACATACTTAAAGTCACCATCATTAACCATCATCATTAAAGTCATCCTCCAAAGTGTATCCGGAGTATCTCTAATCAAAGAGGATCCCAAGGCTGCTCTTAACCGTGAGCACGGCTGATATATCAGT
Organism: Zea mays; assembly: GCF_902167145.1. NCBI lineage: Eukaryota > Viridiplantae > Streptophyta > Magnoliopsida > Poales > Poaceae > Zea > Zea mays. The sequence continues at coordinate 81,570,818 of NC_050103.1, read as the reverse complement.
TTCACCACCCTCTACAGAGGTCACACACTTTACCCATGAGCCGTGATTCCCGTTCTGCCCGGGGAGAGCTAGTCCCCATTGATCACTTCCTAGGTGGTCCGGCAGGGTATCACTACGTAGCTTTTACAAAGATTCCCTAGAGGTCATAGCCGCCCGTTAGGTTTCTCCAGTTTGATAAACACAGTACCCCTCCCCGCAGGAGAGTGACTAACAAAAAGCAAAACGAAAGAACCTCGGCACTCGGCCTCGGCAGAGCAAGCACTGTGCCTGGACCCCATTGACGGCACGACGGCGAAGCAACTACACCTCTAGTTCCTCTAATTAATTAGCTAAGGGCATCCCATTTCACCCTCATGGTTGCACTGTTATCCCGGGTGGTCTCTCAACGAACAGGTCCTTACGGAGAGGTGCTCAGGAAAATGGCCTGAGTCGCCTAAAAATATCACAAGTATACCACCATCGTATCCAAAATAAAAGCATCGTATCATCAAGTGATTCTCATCATGTTCGTTAATTAGAGTAAAGCGCTAGCATGCAGTTAACCATAGTAACCAAAAAGGTAAATCAAGGACAAGGTAAATAGAAAGCTAGTAGATCCTTAGGTTTCAATTAAGTAGTGCAGGACAGTGAATTATAAATAGATAGGACATAATGGGTCAGAGGACACTTGCCTTCACCAAGCTGCTGCTGCTCAGGGTCTTCTCCTGCAATTCCCTCAGACTCCACGAACGGCCCGATATCTACGCGAGTGCAAACATACATCCAACATTCTTGAAATGGTAGAAAACAGTACACCATACAACAGTATAGATCAAATAAATATGCACGCGACATAGAATTCGCATCTATGACTACGCGAGAACGGAACCGAGACGACTGATACTACGGTCGAGGGATATCACATGTATACTAAGCGAATATGAATTATAATATTTAATTCGGCTTAATCATATTAACGGACAATAATCACATGCCGGGTAAAATTACTACTTAGTCCCGATTAGTGTGTTGTTCGAATAACCGTTGCTTAAATATATATTAAATTAGCGTGAGCTATTCTAGGTGAGGCGAATTATTAACGTGCGTAAAACGCACGACGACACGTGTGAACAGCACGCACAACGCGCGCGAACAGCACGCGACGATTTATTGCGCGACGCGCGAGCGATGGCGAACGACACGAAAGCATACGGGGGTAGACGAGGGGTAGACGGGGGTAGACGAGAGTCGTCTAGGGGTAGACGAAGGGTAGGCGAACGTAGACGGAGTCCCATCGACGTACTGCGCGCAAGCAAACGCGAGCGCGCGCACTCGTTGTGCGACGCACGACACATTAAATAATTAACAAACCGCGGCTAATTAATGACGTGACGACGAACAACCTATATTATGTTTAAACGCGAAAATTATATTACTAAGTTCAATTTAGTTGACGTAAACTACTTGTGTGGAATATTTTAGATAACAAAAGAATTATCAATTAATCGATGATTAATACGAGAACTAATTGACTAACGCGTACGGACGATTATAATGAAGTAATTAATTAATGCGCGCAGAACGCGCGCGCCACACGCGCGAAACAGCGTGAGGACTCTACAAACAACGACGACGGTGCGCGCGATACCAGTGATCATGTGCGAAATTGCGCGCGTGAGGCTTGACGAGTACGCAATGCACTAGGTAACTGTGGTGAGGCACGGCGATGGTAGACGAACGGCCGGGGCGAGCTGGGCAGCGGCGAGCGCGCAACAACGCAGCTGCGACGCGCCGGGGCGAGGTTCGACGGCGAACGGTTGCTACGACGCTAAACGTCAACGCGGCTGGGCGTGCTGCGAGTGCGCGCTGAGCTTGGGCTGCGCGGCATGGGGACGGGTCTGAGCGCGCCGAGTGCGCAGCTACTCGGCCGCTGCGCGCAGGGACGAGGCGAGGGCGCGCGGGGTCTGCACGTCGGGGGATCGGGCTTGCTGCGCGCTGCAGGCCGCGACAGCAAGGAGTTCAGTCGCGCTCATAGGAACTTGACTGCGCGCGGCCGGAGGGGAGTAGCAGAGCCGCACGCAGGAGAGTCCTTGGCTGGGCGGGCGGAGGAACGACGCGATGGAGAGCCTCGACCATGGGGGCTGGCAGTGGACCGAGCAGGAAAGAAAAACTTGGCAGCCAACGCTCATCCGCGGCGAGCAGAAGGCCAAGCGTCGGCCATGGCGAGCTAGCAGTACGTCGAGAGAAGAGTGGGGGAGAGAGGAAGGAGGTGAGCTCACCTCGACGGCGAGAGGCAGGCGACCGGCACGGCGACAACGGCGTTCCGGGCGGCGGTTCGGCGAGGTGAAGCAGCGATGGGCGAGAACTGCGCAGGGAATCGCGGGTGTTCGTGGCGAGAAACTGGGCAACGGGCGGAAGAAATCATGCGTGGTGGTTCCAAGAAGATAAACAGGAGCGCTCCTGACGCGCAGGCCCCTGGCTGAGTAGTGGCGGCGGCTTCGGGCGTCCTCCACGCGTGGCGTGCGCGCACGCACGCAGGGCGCGCGGCACCTGGGCTGCCAGGCGCGCGCGGCTGGGCTGCCGCGGGGGAGCTGGGCCTGCTGGCCACTAGCCCAAGCGCAGGCGGGGGGGGGGGGGGGGGCGCGTGGGCTGGCCGCAGCGCTGGGGTGGGCCACGGCGCGCGCGGGCCCGCGAGGGGGGAGGAGCTGGCGCGGGGGGAAAAAAGGCCGGGAGCTGGGCCGCCGCGGTGGGCCGAGCGGGGGGAAAAGGGGAGAGAGGGAAGGGGCGGCTGGGCCGGCCGAGCTGGGCCAGGGAGGGAGTTGGGCTGAATTCTGTTTTTTCTTTTCTTTCTCTTTTCCTTCTCTTTTCTATTTATTTCAGTTGGACACTATGCGTAAATAAATAATTAGATGAAAGATTAAGCAACTCATTCATCAACCAAAAAGAACAAATGCTTTCTAACATGATGCAACAGCCATTGTTCTCTTTTCTACTAGATTATAATTACCTTTACACTTAAAAATAACCACTCCTCTTCTATAAAAAGGAGAAGGAGGAGGTTGGGGAAGATGTGAAGAGAGAAGTAACACCTGAATTTGTGAATACGAGCAAAGAAATTTTTATACCCCAAATTCAGGGTGTTACAGTGCGCGGTCTTGAGCACGTCCCAAATCTCCTTTGCACTCTTCAACCCTTGAACCTTATTATACTCCTCTCGACTTAGAGAGGCGAGGAGTATAGTAGTGGCTTGGGAGTTGAAGTGTTGGATTTGATCGACCTCCTCCGAATCATAATCATTGTCCCCTTCCTTTGGTACCTGCGCTCCATACTCAACAATATCCCATATGCTTTTGTGGAGTGAGGTTAGGTGATGCCTCATTTTATCACTCCACATAGAATAATCTTCACCATCAAACATATGTGGTTTGCCTAATGGGATGGAAAGTAATGGAGTGCGTTTTGAAATACGAGGATAGCGAAGGGGCATCTTACTATACTTCTTGTGCTCATGGCGCTTAGAAGTGGCGGATGCCGATTTCGAGCTGGAGGTGGAAGGTGACGAAGAGTCGGTCTCGTAGTAGACCACCTTCTTCATCTTCTTCTTCCTGTCACCCTTCCGTTGGGACTTGATGGAGGAAGAGGATTCCTCCTTGTGCTTGTGGGCGGACTCCCTTGAGTGTGTTCTCCCCGAGCTTGCAGACTTGTCGCCGGTCCCGATCTCCCTCTTGGCGGATGCTCCCGACATCACTTCGAGCAGTTAGGCTCTAATGAAGCACCGGGCTCTGATACCAATTGAAAGTCGCCTAGAGGGGGGTGAATAGGGCGAATCTGAAATTTATAAACTTTAAGCACAACTACAAGCCGGGGTTAGCGTTAGAATTAAATCCGAGTCTAAAAGAGAGGGCGAAAACAAATCACAAGCAAATAAGACGGATGACACGGTGATTTGTTTTACCGAGGTTTAGTTCTTGCAAACCTACTCCCCGTTGAGGTGGTCACAAAGACCGGGTCTCTTTCAACCCTTTCCCTCTCTCAAACGGTCACCTAGACCAAGTGAGCCTTTCTCTTCATTCAAATGGGACACTAAGTCCACTACAAGGACCACCACAACTTGGTGTCTCTTGTTTTGATTACAAGTGAGTTGAACACAAGAATAGAAGGAAGAAGAAAAGCAATCCAAGCGCAAGAGCTCAAATGAACACAAATGTCTCTCTCTCTAGTCACTAATTTGTTTGGAGTGATTCCGGACTTTGGAGAGGATTTGATCTCTTTGTTTGTGTCTTGTATTGAATGTTATAGCTCTTGTATGAGGTATGAAGGCTGAAAACTTGGATGCAATGAATGATGGGTGGTTGGGGGTATTTATAGCCCCAACCACCAAAGGAGCAGTTGGTGGAGGCTGCTGTCGCATGGCGTACCGGACACTGTCCGTTGCGCCAACCACGTCACCCGACCATTAGGGTTCGACCGCTGGAGCTTCTGTCTTCTGGGCCACCGGACAGTACCGTGGTGCACCGGACAGTCACTGTTCACTGTCCGGTGCGCCTTCTGGCTCTGCTCTGACTTCTACGCGCACTATAGCGCATTAACTGCTCTCTGCAGATGACCTGTACCGCGAAGTAGCCGTTGCTCCGCTGGCACACCGGACAGTCCGGTGAATTATAGAGGAGCGGCTCCCAGAATTCCCGAAGGTGGCAAGTTCAGAGTTTGGTTCCCTGGTGCACCGAACACTGTCCGGTGGCACACCAGACAGTCCGGTGCGCCAGACCAGGGCACACTTCGGTTGTCTTTTGCTCTCTTTGTTTGAACCCTTTCTTGGTCTTTTTATTGGTTTGTTGTGAACCTTTGGCACCTGAAAACTTATAATCTAGAGCAAACTAGTTAGTCCAATTATTTGTGTTGGGCATTTCAACCACCAAAATCAATTAGGAAAAGGTGTAAGCCTATTTCCCTTTTAACTAGCACCACGTAGGGCATGACCACCATGTGGTCTCATTCCCTGAGGCCTAGCAGCAAAAGGCAAAGCATCTCTAGGCCTCGCAAGACATCTCTGAACAGGACAAGCATGAACACAATGAGAGGGGAAGTTCATGTTCTTCCTGCTCGACTCAGAAACCCGTCGCTCATCTCTCTTCCTCCTAATGCAAAAAGAAGCCAGATGCCCATCCCTCTCACAATACTCACAATGGTACCTCACCTCTCTCTTGGGCACCTATTCCCTGCCTTGTGGGCATGAGATTGTGTGTCTGATTGTGCTCCTATTCCCTGCCTTGTGGGAAGGCTGAACGCCACCTCCTCCTCCTTATTTAACCAGGGGTTGCTGAAAGGAAATGTGCCCTAGGGCAATTTCTAGTATGTTTTGGTGATTAGGTGCTTAACACATTTAATTAAGTTCATTTGTGCTAAATGAAGAGAGAAGTGCAAAACAAAGAGAAGGTATGTTTCTAGTCTTAGTACATTGGTTTTTGTGTACTAACATATATGGTCTAAGTGCTGGAAACAGAGAAAAGAAGAAAAGAAAAGAAATGCAAAAGAGTTGGCTGAGTACAACCAAAGTTCAGCTCGGTCTGGCACACCAGACTGTCCGGTGGTGCACCGGACAGTGTCCGGTGCGCCAGGCTGAACTCCGGTGAACAGGTCGCTCTCAGTAGAATTTGGCGGCGTACGGCTATAATTCACCGGACTGTCTGGTGGTGCACCGGACTGTCCGGTGAGCCAACGGCCGCCAGCGCAACGGTCGGCCGCGCAATCCGCGGGCGACGCATGGCCCGCGCCAACGGTCGGCAGGGGGCACCGGACTGTCCAGTGTGCACCGGACAGTGTTCGGTGCGCCAACTGCCACGACTCTGCAATGGTCGGCTATGCCAAAAATGGAAGGAGATCGCGCACCGGACATGAACAGTGGCTGTCCGGTGCGCCACCCGACAGAAGGCAAGGATAGCCTTCCTTGTTGGCCTCCAACGGCTCCTAGCTGCCTTGGGGCAATAAAAGGGACCCCTAGGCGCATGGAGGAGTCACCCAAGCACACTCTAAGCATTCCAAGACTTCTAGACCTCACTTTCACGCAATCGTTCATCGTTCTTGAGATTGGAGCACTTTTCGAGTTGTAAACTCCCCACGCGTGTTTTGTGTGCTCATCTTCTCACTTGTGTGCATGTTTGTGGTGTGGATTTAATTCTAGTGTGCGTTTCTCTTCCCAACCTTACTCCGTGCTTTCATTGTGATCTTTGTTGTAAGGGCGAGAGACTCCAACTTGTGGAGATTCCTCGCAAACGGGAAAAAGAGATAAACAAAGAAAAGTCGTGGTATTCAAGTTGATCATTGGATCACTTGAAAGGGGTTGAGTGCAACCCTCATCCATTGGGATGCCACAACGTGGAGGTAGGCAAGTGTTATACTTGGCCGAACCATGGGATAAACCACTGTGTCTCTTGTGTTGTCTTTCTTTATGGTTATTGTGATTTACAAAAGCTCGCTCCATAGCCACTTGGTTCTATTGCACCAACATCTTTATAACCAAGCTTGTGGCTATTTAGTATTGAATTTTACAGGATCACCTATTCACCCCCCTCTAGGTGCTCTCAATTGGTATCAGAGTCGTTCTCTTCACGTAAGGGACTAATCGCCCAAAGATATGGATCCTAAGGGAAAGGGGATGGTGGTCAACGATAAGGAGAAGGAGTCCATCTTCAACGAGCCAAGAGATGACAAGCCCACTGACTCTAGCTCGAGTCACAAGAAGAAGGACGGGAAGAAGAAGAGGCGCATCAAGAAGATCTTCTACTACGACAGCGACGAATCTTCCTCTTCACCAAAAGACGACGACGACGAGAAAAAGCAACCGGTTAATTCAAAATTTTCATTTGATTATTCTCGTATTCCTTTCAATTCTAATGCTCATTTGCTTTCAATTCCTCCTGGTAAACCTCCACACTTTGATGGAGAGGACTACTCTTTTTGGAGTCACAAAATGTGTAGTCATCTATTCTCTCTCCATCCTAGTATTGGGAGATAGTTGAAAATGGAATGCAATTTGATAGTATGGATAACCCTGTGTTTATTAACGAGCAAATTCATAAAAATGCACAAGCTACCACTGTTTTGCTAGCATCTTTGTGCAGGGATGAGTACAATAAGGTGAGCGGCTTGGACAATGCCAAGCAAATCTAGGACACCCTCAAAATATCACATGAGGGAAACGGTGCCACCATGATCACCAAAATGGAGTTGTTGGAAGGCGAGCTGGGAAGGTTCGCTATGATCAGGGGAGAGGAGCCAACACAAACGTACAACATGCTCAAGATCCTGGTCAACAAGATTAGGAGCTATGGGAGCATGAGATGGACGGACCACGATGTCATCCGACTTATGCTTAGGTCTTTCATTGTTGTTGACCCTCATCTTGTGAACCTCATCCGTGAAAATCCCAGGTACACAAAGATGACGCCCGAGGAGATACTCGGAAAATTTGTGAGCGGGCGCATGATGGTCAAGGAAGCAAGGTATGTTGATGATGCATTAAACGGCCCAATGCCCATCTACGAGCCGTAGCCCATTGCGCTCCAGGCAACAAGCAGCAAGGAGGCGCTACCAAGCAAGGTAGCACAAGTAGAGGCTGCCGGACTCAACGAGAGTGAAATGGCGCTTATCATCAAGCGCTTCAAGACCGCTCTTAAAGGACGCAAGGAGTACCCCAACAAGAACAAAACAAGGGGAAAGCGCTCCTGCTTCAAATGCGGTAAGACTGGTCACTTTATTGCAAACTGTCCTGATAATGATAGTGACCAGGGACAAGAAAAGAGCGGGAAGAGGGAGAAGAAGAAGGCCTACAAGAAGGTGAAGGGCGAGGCGCATCTTGGCAAAGAATGGGATTCAGACTACTCTTCCTCCGACTCCGACGACGAAGGACTTGCTGCCTCAGCCTTCAACAAGTCCTCTCTCTTCCCCAACGAACGCCATACTTGCCTCATGGCAAAGGAGAAAAAGGTAAGCATTCGAGAAACCCCTAAGTATACTACTTCAAGCGATGATGATTCTAGTGATGATGAAGTAGATTATACCGATTTATTTAAGGGTTTAGATAGAGCAAAAGTAGATAAAATTAATGAGTTAATTGATGCTTTAAATGAAAATGATAGACTTTTAGAAAAGCAAGAGGATATTTTGTATGAAGAACATGATAAGTTTGTTAGTGTGCAAAAATCTCTTGCGTTAGAGGTTAAAAAGAATGAAATGATATCTTCTGAATTATCTGCTTGTCATGAAACTATGTATAGCTTAAAGAGTGTTAATGATGATTTAAATGCTAAGCTAGAAGTAGCTAATAAAACTAGTTCATGTGTGGAACATGTTGTAATTTGCAATAGATGCAAGGATTTTGATATTAATGCTTGTAATGAACATCTTGCATCCATTACTAAATCAAATGATGAAGTGGCAAGTCTTAATGCTCAACTTAAGACTTGCAAGATAGATTTTGATAAATTAAAGTTTGCTAGGGATGCCTACACAATTGGTAGACACCCCTCAATTAAGGATGGACTTGGCTTTCGAAAGGAAGACAAGAACTTAACAAGCCAAAGGGCTCCCATTCCCAACAAGGAGAAAGGGAAGGCCCCTATGGCAAGTAGTAATCAAAAGAATCATGCTTTCATGTATAATAGGAAAATTGCTAGTCATAATAGGAGATATGATCATGATGCCTGTGATTCACATGCTATGTTTGCTTCAAGTTCTAATTTTAATGGTAGGCCTAGGAGAAATTTTGTGTCTCATGCTTCTAAGAAAATGTGTAATAAACCTACCACTGTCTTTCATGCTTGCAACACTACGTTTGTACTTTCATGTAAAAATGAAAAAGTGGTTTCTAGAAAATTGGGATCCAAATGCAAAGGAGACAAGGCTTGCATTTGGGTACGAAAAGATATTGTGACTAACCTTATAGGACCCAACAAGAGTTGGGTACTGTCGGCGTTTCGACCCCGGGGGGTCCCTGGACCGACGAGTAAATTGTCGATGCGTGTCCCAGCCCAGATGGGTCGGCGCGAGATGGAACACAAGGGGGAAAGTAAAAGGGGAACCACGGCTCGTGTTATCCTGTGCCCAGGGCGGATGCGCTTGCAGTAGGGGGTTACAAGCGTTCGTGAGAGAGGGAGAGAGCCTGTTCGTCAGCCCGTCCTCCCGCGTGGCCACCTTCTCGTACGAGGGCCCTAGACCTTCTTTTTATAGACGTAAGGAGAGGGCCCAAGTGTACAATGGGGGGTGTAGCAGTATGCTAACGTGTCCGGCAGAGAGGAGCCAGAGTCCTATGTACATGCCGACGTGGCTGTCGGAGAGGTGTTAGTGCCCTGTGCATGTGGCGTCGTGGCCATCGGAGGAGCGCTTGAGCCCTGTAGAAGCACAACTGTCGGGGCTGTCGGGACCTTGCTGACGTCTCCTTGCTTTCGTAGGGGGCTGAGAGCCGCCGTCGTCATGGGGGTATGCGAGGTGCCATAATTACTTGTTTTACCGAGGCGAGCCAGATGGGATGCCGGTCTTGTTCCCCGTAGCCTGAGCTAGCTAGGGGTAGGGTAATGATGTACCCCCTGCAACGTGGTCGGTCCGAGCCCAAGGTCGAGCGAGGCGGAGACTCCTCTGAGATCGAGGTTGAGTCCAAGCCCTGGGTCGGGCGAGGCGGAGACCGTCTTCCAAGGTCGAGGCTGAGTCCGAGCTCTGGGGTCGGGCGAGGCGGAGACCGTCTTCCGAGGTCGAGGATGAGTCTGAGCCCTAGGGTCGGGCGAGGCGAAGACCGTCTTCCGAGGTTGAGGTAGAGTCCAAGCCCTAGGGTCGGGCGAGGCGGAGACCGTCTTCCGAGGTCGAGGCTGAGTCCGAGCCCTAGGGACGGGCGAGGCGAAGACCATCTTCCGAGGTCGAGGTAGAGTCTGAGCCCTAGGGTCGGGCGAGGCGAAGACCGTCTTCCGAGGTCGAGGTTGTGTCCGAGCCCTGGGGTCGGGCGAGGCGCAGACCGTCTTCTGAGGTCGAGGTAGAGTCCGAGCCCTGGGGTCGGGTGAGGCGGAGACCGTCTTTCGAGGTCAAGGTTGTGTCCGAGCCCTGGGGTCGGGCGAGGCGGAGCTTCCTATGGCACCTAAGGCTGGACTCAGCGGCTGTCAGCCTCACCCTAGCGGGTGGCACAGCAGTCGGAGCAGGGCAGGCGGCGCTGTTTTCCTGTCAGGTCAGTCAGTGGAGGGTCGAAATGACTGCGTCACTTTGGCCCTGCCAACTGAGGAACGCGCGTCAGGATAAGGCGTCAGGCGATCCTTGCATTGAATGCTCCTGCGATACGGTCGGTTGGCGAGGCGATCTGGCCAAGGTTGCTTCACTGCGAAGCCTGCCCGAGCTGGGCCTCGGGCGAGTCGAAGGTGCACCCATTGCTTGAGGAGGCCCTCGGGCGAGGCGTGAATCCACCTGGGTCTACTGTTCTTGCCCGAGGCTGGGCTCGGGCGAGGTGAGATCGTGTCCCTTGAGTGGACGGAGCTTTGACCTGTGTTGCACCCATCAGGCCTCTGCAGCTTTGTGCTGATGGTGGTTACCAGCCGAGTTTAGGAGTCTTGGAGGTACCCCTAATTATGGTCCCCGACAGTAGCCCCGATCCTCAAAGGGAGTGTTGGTACTCGCTTGGAGGCTTTGTCGCACTTTTTTGCAAGGGGATCGGCCTTTCTCGGTTACATTTTGTTCCGGTGGGTGCGTGTGAGCGCACCCACCGGGTGTAGCCCCCGAGGCCTCGGAGGAGTGGTTTGACTCCTCCGAGGTCTTAATGCCTTTTGTGATGCCTCGGCCGGTCTGGTTGTTCCCTTATGCGATCTGACTGTAGCCCGGGTGCATGGTCAGGTTCCGAGTTCTCGGGCTGGTATGTTGACGCTGTCAACGGTTTGGCCGGAGCCGGGTTTGCGAGAGCAGCCCCCGAAACTCTACACAGGGTGAGAGGACGGTCAAGGACTGACTCGGCTTTTATTATACGCCCCTTCGTCGCCTTTTCGCAAGGAGGAGGGGGAAAAGCGCCATGTTGCCCTCGGAGGGCGCCGAACATGGTGTCTCCAGTGAGTTGCTAACGGATGATCCGAGTGGACACCCGTGCCCCGTTCGATAAGGGTCGGTTAGTGGCCCAGAGGCGCGCTCCAAAAGTACCTGCAGGTGATTTGCCGGACCCGGTCCCGTTTGATAGGGTCCGAGGGCTCGATGCCTCCCTCTGATGGGATTTCATTACAGAATCGCTCCTGCTGGTCTTGGAAATGTCCTAGGGTATCTCAGGAGCGTAGCCCGAGCCTCGGCCATGTATCGGACGTACCCAGAGTCATCCCTCGCTCTGCGTGTTCTGAGGCGGCTGTCGAACCCTTCGGGGGGCCAGCCTTCGAACCCCTGATCAGTAGTGGGCGCGGAGCCCGAGTGGCCTGAGGCGGCTGTCGAACCCTTCCGAGGGGCCAGCCTTCGAACCTCTGACCAGTAGTGGGCGCAGAGCCCGAGTGCTCTGAGGCGGCTGTCGAACCCTTCCGAGGGGCCAGCCTTCGAACCTCTGATCAGTAGGAGGGCTCGGGGCCCGCTTCCTTCGCGGAGAAGGATCCCTTTCTGGGTATCCCCTTTCCCGGTCCCTGTAGCAAGAGAGAGAAAGGGGAAGAGGAAAAGGATACGAATTTAAACGATGTGGCGCACCTTTTTTGACGCGGTCATTATGGCGGAGGTGAAACGTCGCCCGTTTCGCCTGCCAAAGGTGTCGCCTGCCCTGCCGCGAAGTTAATGCGACAGGACGGGTGGTTCGCGGGGCAGCCGTTGCGCATGCGCGAGCCGTTTCGAAGAACGGGCGTTTCGCCTTTGAGTTTTGAATTTTGCGGCGGGTTCGGGCGAAGTGTTGAACGGGTCTTGCTTGGGCCTTTATATATCCAGAAGAGGGACCGGTGGTGGTTCTTTACTCTGCTGCTCGCCTCCTGCTTTGGTTTCCGCAACCCAAGGGAATAGCCAGAGAAAGGAAGCCACACACCTTGTCCACTCCGCCGCCATCCCCTTCGCTTGGTGATGGCCGACCGGGTAACTTTCGTTCCGCCGCGCGACCCGTGGACTTTCTCCACCGTCACGGTGGACGATCTGGAGGCCCTTGTCACCGATGGCTTGCTCCGTCCCCTCTCTGGTGACCCGCAGCCGGAGTGGATGGTCCCTCCGAGTGGGGCCGCCCCATCCCCGCCGCCGGGGTATGTGCTGAGTTTCGTCTTTTTCCATGAGCGGGGGTTCGGAGTGCCAGCAAGCCGTTTCATGCGGGTGATCCTGCATTTCTATGGGGTGGAGCTGCACAATCTCAACCCCAACTCCATCGCGCAAGCGGCCATCTTCGCGGCGGTTTGCGAAGGATTTTTGGGGATTGACCCCCATTGGGATCTGTGGACCCATCTCTTCTCCGCGGAGCCTTTTGCCTTGATGACGGGGGAAAAGAGAGTCCACATGGCGGTGCGGGCCGGTGGCTGCATCCTCCAGTTGAGGCAGGCGCGCGCGCAACAGTACATCCCCGCCATCCTTGTGTCCTCGAACAAGGGGTGGCAGCGCCGGTGGTTTTACCTCCGAAATGACGATGGGAGGCTCCCGTCGTTTTCTCAACGAGTGGTGACCGCCACCGGCAGCAACTGGCGCTATGGGGCCGTGCGCGAGAAACAGAAGAATCTCCAGCCCCTCCTGGAGGCCTTGCAGGAGCTACGAGATGGAGGGCTTGCCGCCACGGGGGTGGTTGCCGCCATCCATCGCCGGAGGGTGCTTCCCTTGACGGAGCGGCGATTGCTGCTTTCGGAGATGACGCCGGGGGTCGACTTGGAGGGTTCGTAGATGTCCTCGGTCCCCCTCCCCGTCGATGACCTCCACAGGCGCGTAGCCGGCACGGTAGGGAGGCTGGACGCCGGCGCCCTTACCCAACCCTTGATGCGTCCCGAGCGCGGGTGCATATCCCTGGTGAGTGTCCGCTCCTTCTTCTTTCTTATGTCAGATTGCCCTTGGTTCTCACAGCCGAGATTTCCATCCGTCTCTAGGAGCTGGGGTTTCACAAGCCTTCCCTGCCACCGGTCCCAGAGGACGCGGTGGACCGAGCCACGCGGAGGGTCGCCACGGAGAAGAAGAAGGAGAAGAAGGACGCGAAAAAGGCTCGGGCTCGCGAGCGGATGCGGGCTCGGGACGCCTTGGAGAGGCGCCGCCGGAGGCAAGAGAGGGACGGGCTCCCGAGGGAGCCTTCGCTGGAGACGCCCGATGACGACGATGATGATGATGATGACGAAGATGACGACATGGCGGCCCGCCTTGGTCTCAGCCCGGATCTGAGGCTGGGCCAGGGGTCGTCGAGCCAGCCCCCGAGTGGGCTGGCGCCGTCGGTATATGGGGCCGGGACATCAGGGTCCCGGTCCGAAGAACAAGGACAGGCTGAGGGGGTACTTGACCCCTTGGCCGAGGTAGTTGAGGTGACCCCGGGGAGTCAAGCCGACCCGCTTGTCCCCCAAGAACCGTCGCCCGTGCAGGCCACACAGGAGGTCGATCCTCCGGTCATTGCGATTGCGCCTCGGCGGACCGTCCCTTCGGTGCCCCGGGCGCCCGAGGCGGGGATGGTGCCGAAGCCGGCAGCGGGGCAAACCTCGGCAGTGCCCGTGGGGACCGAGGCCCGAGGGGCCTCCCCGCAGGCACGATTGGCCTTGGTCCGGAGTGGGTAAGTATCTTAGGATACCTCTGTCCCGGCTCCTTCTTCGTGTGTCCTGATCCTGCTTTTCCTTTTCTTCCCAGCAAACGGAGGCACGGTTCGACCGGTCTGGCTCCCCGGAAGGTCCTTAAGACGGCGCCGGCTTCTGCAGCCGGTGCCACACCGGGCCACGCCGGTCGGCTGGCCTCCTCACAAGATGCCCCAGAGCGGGGGGCCCAGGCGGCACGAGTTGCCGTGGGGCGAGCTCCCCAGGCTGACCTCTCCGTCGAGGCGGCCGTCGTGCCAGGGGAGACTGCTGGCGTGGCCGTGGCCTTGAGCCCACTTGACGTGTTGCCGGCGCCGGCACCAGCTTCTACCGAGGCTGTTGCCATTCTGCCCATGGAGTCACCCGTCGCCGCTGATGCTGAGATGGCTGAGGCGCCGCAACTCGAGGTCGGTGATCGGAAACCTCCCCCCTTAGCCGAGGAGGTACCCGATGCGCCGACTGCAGGGGGTCCTGACGCCTTGGAGGAGAGGGGCGCAGAATCGCGGCTCGTCGTGGGGAGCGGCGACCTCATCCTCGCGCGGCGCAATCCCAATGAGCGGCGTGGGGAGGCGCTCCGGTTCTGGACCCGTGGTGCCTCAAAGCCCCTCTTCGTTCTTGACGATGAGCGGGAGGAGCAGTCTCGGGACGATGGAGGTCGACCATGGAGGTCCTTTCCAGGAACGTTCCTAGGATCCTCCAGGTAAGGATTTCAGGCATACCTTTCACGTGATCAAGGCACTCTTTGTGACGCCCTGCTTCCCTTCCTCAGGATCTGACGGATCTGAGCACCGCCAAGTCGTCGTTCATCCGCCGCAAGGCCGACGTCTGGGGTTCGCTGCGGTTATTGAGGGCCGCGCTTGCCGAGGCTACCGAGCGCCTCTCTCAACGGAGCGCTGAGGCGGCGGACCTTCGGTTGCTTTGTGACGAGCTGGGGGTGGAGGCAGCGGCGGCACGCGCAGAGGCGCAGCGAAGACAGTTGGAGCTTGGCCAGGTCGTCGGTGAGCGGGACCAATCTCGGAACCAGGCTGCCGAGGCTGAAAGCCGGGCCGAGGCCCTTGGGGGCCAGCTAGCCGAGGTGTCTTCTCGGGCCGGAGCCCTTGCGGAGGACCTGGCCGTGGCCGTCAGGTCTGCCCAGTCCGCCCAAGCCGCAGCCTCGGAGCAGCGTGCCCGGGTCGAAGGTATGTCTTGGCTGCTTTGAGAGTTTGATTCAGCTTCATTCTTCAACTCGTGTTTGAAGAATTCTGTTTTGGCCGTTTGCAGAGTTCGAGTCTGCCCTCAACGAGTCCGCCAAGGCACTTGCCCAAGCGGCTGAGCAGAAGGAGGCTGACCGTGTGGCCATGTCCGAAGCTATCTCGGCCTTCTGCCAGGTCTTCGGTCTTGACGATGTCCCCTCGGGAAGCTCCCCCTAGAGTCGCCTGCAGGCCTTGGGCGGCCATGTGCGCGGCAGACTCCGCGAGGCGCTGCATCACAGCGTTAGGCGGGCCTTCGCTGTGCTCGCTTCCCACTACGATGTGGATTTGGAGCGGGTCAGCGAGGGGTACTGTCTTCCCAACGAAGACGAAGCCGCCCTGGCCGAAGTTCAGAGGCTTGACGCGGCCGCCGCAGGCCCAAGCGCGGTGTTGGCGTCCTCCTTCGAGGTGGAAATCCTTCCGCTTGCGTTGCCGTCCAAGGCCGGGGCGGATCTCGCCGAGGGTGGAAGCGGTGCTGAGGGTGGAGACGAAGCCGAGGGTGTCGCTCCTCCCCCGGGCGATGCCTGATTCTGCCGGAGCAGTTTGTTTTGAACATGTATGTGTCTTTCGCGGCCGCCGAGGCCTGAACACTTTGTCGTCGTGTTATAAAGTTGCGTTTCTTTTCCTCCTGTTTCGAGTATTCGGGCTTGTTCGTCAGTAGCAGAATCGCTTATCCGAGTAAGAGTTATTTTTCGCGGAAGGTGACTAGTAAGGTATCCATATCCCGGAGGCGTAGGAGTCCCTCAGCTCGGTCGGCCTTGCCGCTTACATGCGCTCTTATTCGTTTTGCGGGGTTCTGTTACTGATATAGCCGGGAAACACGAAAGTCATTTTGGTGGAAGACTTTTTCCGAGGAAAATTTTTACGCAGAGGGTGTTTCCCCCTTCTAGCCCCCGAAGGAGAGTCGGGCTTTGCCGAGGCAAGGCTGACCCTTCCTTGATGGTTAGACTTTATTTGTGTATGTAAAGAGAACGAGGTATATGAATGACTCGAAAACATCTTTAGGGTAAAAGCATCGTAGCTGTCGGATGTTCCAAGCGTTGCTATAGACCTCGCCTTGACTGTTGGCCAACTTGTAGGTTCCGGGCTTCAAAATCTTGGCGATGATGAACGGCCCTTCCTAGGGAGGAGTGAGCTTGTGACGCCTCGGGCGTCTTGTCATAGCCGAAGCACCAAGTCGCCCACCTGGAGGTCTCGGGACCAAACCCCTAAGGCGTGGTAGCATCGCAGAGACTGCTGATACCAAGCCGAGTGTAGCAAGGCCATGTCCCGAGCCTCCTCCAGCTGGTCCAGTGAGTCTTCTCGGCTTGTCCGGTTGCTTCGGTCGTCGTACGCCCTCGTCCTCGGGGAACCGTATTTTAAGTCTGTGGGCAAGATAGCCTCGGCCCCATAGACTAGAAAAAACGATGTGAAGCCCGTGGCCCGGCTTGGCGTCGTCCTCAGACTCCAGACCACCGAGGGGAGTTCCTTCATCTATCGCCTGCCGAACTTGTTGAGGTCGTTGTAGATCCTCGGCTTAAGTCCCTGCAGAATCATGCCGTTGGCACGCTCTACCTGCCCATTCGTCATGGGGTGAGCTACGGCGGCCTAGTCCACCCAGATGTGGTGGTCCTCGCAGAAGTCCAGAAACTTCCTGCCAGTGAACTGGGTGCCGTTGTCGGTGATGATGGAGTTCGGGACCCCAAAGCGATGGATGATGTTGGTGAAGAACACCACTGCATGTTCGGACCTGATGCTGTTTAGGGGTCGGACCTCAATCCACTTGGTGAATTTGTCGATAGCGACCAGCAGGTGCGTGAAGCCCCCGGGTGCCTTCTGCAAGGGACCGACGAGGTCCAGACCCCACACAGCAAACGACCAGGTGATGGGTATTGTTTGCAGGGCCTGAGCGGGCAGGTGTGTCTGCCTTGCGTAGAATTGACACCCTTGGCAGGTGTGTAGAAACCTTGTCGGAAGGCGTTTCCAACGAGGGCTCGAGGCGCTGCGTGATGACCGCAAGCCCCCGAGTGTATTTCTTGCAATAGCTTCTAACCTTCGGCGATGGATATGCATCGCTGGAGGATGCCTGAGGGGCTGCGGTGGTAGAGCTCCTTCTCGTCACCCAGCAAGACGAATGACTTGGCGCGCCGCGCCAGTCGCCGAGCCTCGGCTCTGTCGAGGGGTAGCTCTCCTCGGTGGAGATATTGCAGGTATGGGGTCTGCCAGTTTCAATTAGGCACGACCCCATTCTGCTCTTCCTCAACGCGCAAAGCCTCACCCTTAGGGGCCGAGGGTGCCTCGGGCTGGGCCGAGGCCCCCTCGGGCTCGGGCGTGTCGTCGGTCTTGACGGAGGGTTGGTGTAGGTCTCGGGAGAAGATGTCCGGGGGGACCGTTGTCCGCCCCGAGGCTATTTTAGCCAGCTCGTCCGCAGTCTCGTTGTACCATCGGGCGACGTGGTCGAGCTCGAGCCCGTAGGACTTGTCTTCCAGGCGTCGAACCTCGTCACAGTAGGCTTCCATCTTCGGGTCGCGGCAGTGGGAGTTCTTCATGACTTGGTCGGTGACAAGCTGCGAGTCGCCACGAGCATCGAGGCGTCGAACCCCTAGCTCGATGGCGATGCGCAACCCGTTAACTAGAGCCTCGTACTCGACCACATTGTTTGACGCCGGGAAATGGAGGCGCAACACGTAGCGGAGGTGCTTTCCGAGGGGTGAGATGAAGAGCAGGCCCGCGCCCGCTCCTGTTTTCATCAGTGACCCGTCGAAAAACATGGTCCAGAGTTTCGGTTGGATCGGAGCTACTGGAAGTTGGGTGTCGACCCATTCAGCCACAAAGTCCGCCAAGACTTGGGACTTGATGGCCTTCCGAGGAGCGAACGAGATTGTCTCGCCCATGATCTCCACTACCCATTTTGCAATCCTACCCGAGGCCTCTCGGCACTGGATGATCTCCCCCAGGGGGAAGGATGACACCACAGTCACCGGATGAGACTCGAAGTAGTGTCACAACTTTCGCCGTGTTAGAATTACCACGTACAGTAGCTTCTGAATCTGCGGGTAGCGGATCTTGGTCTCGGACAGTACCTCACTGATGAAGTAGACCGGTCTCTGGACGAGCAATGTATGCCCTTCTTCTCGACTCTCGACTACGATCGCGGCGCTGACCACCTGAGTGGTTGCGGCTATGTAGATCAAGAGGGCTTCTCCGGCAGCGGGGGGACCAGGATGGGCGCGCTTGTAAGGAGCGCCTTTAAGTTCCCGAGGGCTTCCTCGGCCTCGGGGGTCCAAGTGAAGCGCTCGGTCTTCCTTAAGAGGCGGTACAAGGGTAGGCCTCTTTCGCCGAGGCGCGAGATGAAACGGCTCAGAGCCGCAAGGCATCCCATGACCCTCTGTACTCCTTTTCAAGTCCTTGATAGGCCCCATGTTGGTGATGGCCGCGAGTTTCTCCGGGTTGGCCTCGATGCCCCACTCGGAGACGATGAACCCCAGGAGCATGCCTCGGGGGACTCCGAAAACACACTTCTCGGGATTGAGTTTCACGCCTTTCGCCTTGAGACACTTGAATGTCGTTTCAAGGTCAGTGAGGAGGTCGGAGGCTTTCTTCGTCTTGACTACGATGTCATCGACGTAAGCCTCGACCGTTCGGCCAATGTGCTCTCTGAACACGTGGTTCATGCACCTTTGGTATGTCGCGCCTGCATTCCTTAAACCGAATGGCAAAGTAATATAGCAGTACATGCCAAAAGGTGTGATGAAGGAAGTCGCGAGCTGGTCGGACTCTTTCATCCTGATTTGGTGATACCCTTAGTAGGCATCAAGGAATGACAGGGTTTTGCACCCAGCGGTGGAATCCACGATTTGATCTATGCGAGGCAGACGGTAGGGAACCTTCGGACATGCTTTGTTTAGACCAGTATAGTCTATACACATCCTCCACTTCCCACCTTTATTTTTCACAAGCACAGGGTTGGCTAGCCATTCGGGATGGAATACCTCTTTGATGAACCCTGCAACCATCAGCTTGTGGATCTCCTCGCCTATGGCTTTGCGCTTTTCTTCGTCGAATCGGCGTAGAGGCTGCTTCACGGGTCGAGCTCCAGCTCGGATATCCAGCGAGTGCTCGGCGACATCCCTCGGTATGCCAGGCATGTCCGAGGGACTCCACGCAAAAACCTCGACGTTCGCGCGGAGAAAGTCAACGAGCACTGCTTCTGTCACACCCGGATTTAAGGAACAAAGCCGGGTGCATCTCATACATGCGCCAAGAAGACAACATATATAATAACAGAGTGTATAGAGATAAATGTCATAAAACATCAGAGTATTTATTACATAGCGGAAGACTTATTACAAGATAAAAGTGTAACATAAAACGAACTAAGGATCGTCGGCGCCAATGTCGACTGAGAAACGCCACCTAGATCAGATCAAACTCCTCGCCTTGTAGCTCCTCCTGAACCACCTGCTCTTCTCCTGTGGGGGGGTGTGAGACAGCAAGAGTGAGCTCACATACGTTCATCGCTCAACAAGTTGTGGGGAATAATGTGGCATAAACTCACCAAAGGTGGGAGTTCATGTAGTGTAAGGCTAATCAATGGAATAAAGGCTGAGGCTGAGCATTGCTTTTATAAGTTGGTCAAAATTTTGTTAGCAATTACTAAGTATAAGTAAATACCAAACCTTAATAATAATAAAGAACAGTAATAGTAAAATAATCCCAAATGCGATGCAAATGTCAAATTAAATTTAAGTTCCATAATTAATCATGTGAGGGTCCGAGCCGCTCTTGACCGTGAGCACGACTAGTATACTAGTTTTACACTCTGCAGAGGTTGCGCATCTTTACCCACAAGTCGTGTATCCCATGTCGCCTGGGTTTGCAAGGCCCTTAGACACTACCGAGGTGAATGGCTAGGGATCCACTACGAGGCCTTTACAAAGTTCCACTAGCTTCCGAAAACCCGCTACAGTTTATGGGAAGATCCAGTAAAGGGTTCCTGGCTGATAGCCATCGCAGCAAAATCAACCAGGGACCTCCCCGCACTGACCTCTCCCCTACTGCCCTTGCCCCTTTCGGGTAAGGTAGTCTTCCACTAGCTTTCCTAGTTAATCAGCCAAGGGCGTCCCATTAAACCCTTGTGGTAGCACTGTTTTCCCGGGTGGTCGCTCCATGTTCCCATTAATTTAATGATCTTAACATGAACAATAATAATAACAAGATCATAACAGAATAATCATGAATAATGAATCTCCATACCCAATCCACATAAAGCAATAGCAAGTACTACCCAAAAATATTCCAGGGGTGAACAAGGTATAGAGTAATCAAAACTGGGGTACATAAAGGATCCCATCAAAATTAACCTATGCAGATCATTAAAATTAATAAGAACATGGCTGGGAAAGTAAGTGATCAAGGGCACAACTTGCCTTCAATGAGCTCCTGCTCAGCTACTTCTACTTGCTGAACCTCAGTTTCCACAGTGGCTTGCTCGTCTATTCACATCAACACAATACATACATAGTATAGCATAAATTAACATCACATCAAACATGCAAATAAAATATACAGTAAAAATCTACACATTAAAATGAGAACCTAGGAACCAGAATCATTAATTTTGGAGTTATAGATTTCAAGTTATGAATTTCCTAAGATTTAATGTGCTTGAAATAGGATTAAATGATAAATTAATTTTCTTACTGTTTTCATGTCAAAACAGAGACACTAAATGATGGAGAATATTATTACAAAATTTTAGAAATTGGAATGGTTCAATTTGGACCAAAAATGGAATTTCTATGAATTTTACAAGTTTCTAGATTTGTTTTTGTATTAAAAATGAATTTCTAATATAAATTCTCTGTTTTTAATATTCCCAGGACTGGGCCTCGAATACCAAAAAGCGCAGGGGTCTCGGTGTAAGTCGGCCCAGACACAGAAAACAGTGAAGATAGGATGGCGGGTTTATTTCCCGGAAACCCGAGGACTCTTTAACAAAATGACCCGCGAAGGGGTACGGTGCAATCTGGGCCGTTCGATCAAACGTGGATGGCTCGGATTATATCCACGCCACCGTGAACCGGTACACCTAGCCGACCGTTGGATTAGCGATCCATGGCTAGGATTTAATGCGCTCGCGATCTATTCGGATCCGTCGATCACACAACGGACGGCCACCAATCCATTCAACTCAAACGTTTTCCATAATCTAATCTGTACCGTTCAATCAAGGATGAATGACAGAGGGATCATCTTCCCCTACCCAGCAGAGCCGCACGGTGGCGCGTGCCCAATCACGGCGGTCCGCCCGCCGGCGATCCCGAATCCGGCCAGAACGAACGCCATAACCCGATTCACTCATCCCACGTATAATTGACGACTCCCAGAACCCAATGCTACCACTAATTTTGGCTGAGGTCGAGTGTAGGACCCGGCCCCCGGCGTGCCGCGGCGGTGCTTCGCCGCCGAGCGCGGCCACCGCAATACCGTGCCCCAAGACCTAATCCGACGGGCATCCTACGTAGAGGAGAGTTGGGCAAAGGGCAGGGAGGTGGTCTTACCTCAGATTTGCAACGGTAGCAGCTCCGCCCACGTTGTAGCGCGGTCGGCGGAAATCTCCCAGCAACGGCGAGGAATTCCCACGTGACGCAGGCACACGAATTCAACCCTCGGCCACACCCGGCCTTACTGATGATAGCGGCACCCCCTCGGTCAAGAACCGAGGACGGAAACCCTGCACTGGCGGAGATCACCGACGGCGGCACCGCGCAACCTCCCCTATTCTCTCTCTCTGGTTCTACGGCTCCGGCGGCTGGGTGAGGTGGACACAGGGTGCCACGGATGGGTTGGCTATTTGTATCCGTGGGACTCGTCAACGCACGACGCCGCCCGCCCGAGATCTCCGGCGAGCTCGACGCGGAGCGCGCGAAATCTGTTGACAAGCGAGGGCTGACGCGCTTGGCCCACGCGCCAGTGGAGGGGAGGAGATCGAGCGCGCGGGCGCGAGGGAGGGTCTGTCGAGTGGGTCCCACCCCGCAGCGAGAGTGAGAAGTCAGCCACGCGCGCGTGTGGAGGAGGCGGCTGTCACGCGGGATCCACACGCCAGTGGAAAGAGGGGGAACGGGTGCGGCGTGTGACTGACAGGCGTGGCCCACCTGTCGGCACGCCCTGTGAATGGAGATGGGCCGCGCGGTGAGGATTCCTTAGGTGGGCCGAATTTCCTTCTGGCGGCCCAGGTAGGCTTTTTACCTTTTTCTTTTTTATGTTTTTCTGCTTTCTTTCTTTTGAATTTGAATTTGAATTTAGTTTTCAACCCTTGTGCACATTTGTTGTCAAATCATATTCTGGAATATGAAATACAAATTTTTGGAATATATTTACATTATTTTCTTTATTTTCATAACATTTCTCTTCTTCCTTTAAACCCTAGTTTTCAATGTGGCTTAATCAAGCTTCCAATAATTATTACCTTATCATTTTTTTTATCATTATGGTTTTATTTAATGCACAACACATAAAACTCCAACAAATGCACTTTTTCTTTATTTTAGCATAATTGTTTTATCTAGTCACTCTCAATTACATAGGTGCTCTTTTTATGATGCAAATGAAACACACAAAATGAGGAATTCTCTTTATTACACTTGGTATATAACTTGAGTATTACAAATCCTACCCCCCTTAAAAATAATCTCGTCCTCGAGATTTAAGAAGAACTAGAGAAAAGGTGGGGAAAATCTATACGAAGTCCTTCTTCTCTTTCCCAAGTTGCTTCATCTTCACCATGGTGGCTCCATTGAACTTTGCACATCTTTATAACCTTATTCCTCGTAACTCGAGTCAGAGTATCCAAAATCTTGATGGGGTACTCAGCATAAGTCAAATCCTCTTGAACACTAAGGTCTCCCATTGGTAATTGTTCTTCAGGCACCCTGAGACATTTCTTCAGCTGAGATACATGAAAGACATCATGTACATCTGACAGATGATCGGGTAACTCCAATTGATATGCAACTTCTCCCACTCGCTTCAAGATTAAGAAGGGTCCAATAAAGCGAGGGGACAACTTTCCTTTGACTTTGAACCTTCTCATGCCCCGGAGTGGTGACACCTTCAAATAGACATAATCACCCTCCTTAAACTCAAGTAGTCTTCTCCGGGTGTCAGCATAACTTTTCTGCCTGGATTGTGCAGTTCTCAAATTCTCCCTTATTTGCTGAACTTGTTCCTCTGCTTCTTGTATAATTTCAGGTCCAAACAACTGCCTTTCACCAGTTTGATTCCAATACAAGGGAGTCCTGCACTCTCTGCCATACAAAGCCTCAAACGGTGACATCTTCAAGCTGGCCTGATAGCTATTATTGTATGAGAACTCCGCATACGGTAGACTCTTATCCCAACTTCCACCATGTTTAAGAGCACAAGCTCTTAGCATATCTTCCAGTACTTGGTTAGTCCTCTCAGTCTGCCCATCAGTCTGTGGATGGTAAGCCGAACTAAAATTCAATCTCGTATCCAATGACTCGTGCAACTGCTTCCAATATCGAGAAGTAAACTGTGATCCTCGATCAGACACGATCTTCTTTGGCACACCATGTAAGCATACAATCCGTGCCATGTACAACTCTGCTAACTTGGCTCCTGAATACGTGGTCTTTACTGGAATAAAGTGGGCTACCTTGGTTAGCCTGTCCACAATCACCCATATAGAATCATATCCAGCAGACGTGCGGGGTAATCCAACAATGAAGTCCATGCCAATCTCTTCCCATTTCCACTCAGGTATCTTCAGTGGGTGCAGTAGTCCGGTTGGCCTCTGGTGTTTAGCCTTAACTCTTTGACACACATCGCACATAACCACAGGTGCAGCCACATCTCTCTTTAGTCCATACCACCAATACTTTTGCTTTAAATCCTGATACATCTTAGTGCTCCCAGGGTGGATAGAATAAACTGAATCATGTGCCTCCTTCAATATGGTTTCTCGAAGACTATCGATATCGGGAACACAGATCCGATTCTTGAACCATATCGTGCCTTGCTCATCCTCTGTGAACTTTGGGCCTCTACCCTCTGTTATCAGATCCTTGATCTCCTGGATTTTGGCATCACCAACCTGACCTTTACGAATTTCTTGCTCCAAGGTAGGTTCCAATTCGATAGTAACTCCTTCCGTATGTGTAACAATTCCCAGGTTGAGTCTCTCAAAATCTTTTGCTAATTCGTCAGGTAGCTGGACAACGAAAGCGGAGTGAACATGCTCCTTCCGACTCAAGGCATCTGCAACCAAATTTGCCTTGCCTGGGTGATAGTGAATCTCTAAATCATAATCCTTAATGAGCTCCAACCAACGGCGTTGCCTAAGGTTGAGATCCTTCTGAGTAAATATGTACTTCAAACTCTTATGATCCGTGTATACTTGGCACTTAGTTCCCATAATGTAGTGTCTCCAAATCTTAAGTGCATGCACAACTGCTGCCAGCTCTAAGTCATGAGTGGGGTAGTTCAATTCATGCTTCCGCAACTGACGAGATGCATAGGCAATCACATGACCATCTTGCATAAGCACACATCCAAGTCCTTGGCCACATGCATCACAGTAAATATCAAATCCCTTCTGCAGATCTGGCATAATCAATACTGGAGGTGACATCAATCTCTCCTTCAATTGATCAAAACTCTCTTGGCATTTCTCATCCCACTTGAATTCTTTCCCTTTCTCCAAAAGCGATGTCATGGGCTTAGCAATCTTAGAAAATCCTTCAATAAATCTCCGATAATATCCTGCGAGTCCCAAGAAACTCCGAATCTCAGTAACTGTAGTGGGCACTCTCCACTCCATAATCTCCTTTACTTTAGCAGGATCCACAGCTATTCCTCCATTAGAAATAATATGACCAAGGAATGGCACCCTGTCAATCCAAAACTCGCACTTGCTGAACTTAGCATAGAGTTGATTATCTCGTAACTTCTGTAGCACCAACCTCAGATGTTCCTCATGATCATTTTCATTCTTAGAATAGATAAGAATATCGTCGATGAACACCACGACGAATCTGTCCAAATACTCCATAAACACCTTATTCATCAAATTCATGAAGTAAGCTGGTGCATTGGTTAGTCCAAATGACATAACAGTAAACTCGTATAATCCATATCGGGTTGAGAAAGCCGTCTTAGGAATATCCGATGGTCTAATCCTCATCTGATGGTAACCTGATCGGAGATCAATCTTCGAGAATACTCTAGCACCTCTCATCTGATCAAATAAATCTTCAATACGGGGCAACGGATACTTGTTCTTCACCGTAACATCATTAAGTGATCTATAGTCCACACACATCCGTTGCGATCCATCCTTCTTTTGCACAAATAACACCGGTGCTCCCCAAGGTGATGAACTTGAACGAACGTATCCAACTTCTTGTAATTTCGTTAACTGCTTCTTCAGTCCCTTTAACTCTTCTACAAACATCCTGTATGGCTACTTGAAAGTAGGGGCAGTCCCAGGTAAGAGATCAATGACCAACTCAACTTCCGTATCTGGTGGCATCCCTGGTAACTCCTCTGGAAAGACATCCAGAAAATCCTTAACCACACGGATGTTGTCACCAACAAACTTCCCATCGACTAAGAATGCTGCTAATCTGATGGTGGTAGTTACTGCAACTTCAACTTCAAATCTTTGTCCTTTGGAACTGGTGAGTTCTATGGTTCCCTTAGCACAGTGTATAAACTGTCTTTGCCTTTCTTAACCACGACATACCAAGGATCACGTCTATAGTGCTCTCTTCTAACACTATAGGGTAGCCCATCTGGGTTAGAAACACAGGGTACGAAAGAAAGGATTGTAGACAAGGCATGTAATTATGAAGCATGTTACTTTGGGGGATTTATTAGCTAAGTGTGTCACCTACTAAAGCTAATTCATCATCTTATGGTGGTACATGCTAAGATGCCCGTCTATACTATTTCAATCAATCAAAGAAGCAAATCAGGCATTGATAATCAGAACAATCAACCAACATTTTTAATAGAGAAAATAATTTTAATTTTTTTGACTTAGGTCTCCTATCTCTTAAAAAGGTCATAAATGTAAGATTCCAAGGTGTGAAATCCATCTTGTCTTGGAGTAGAAAAGGTAAGAATGATCAGAGTAGAACAGTAGAAGGTGAAATAGGATCAAGGTAAGTGTAGAAAGAATCAGAGTAAGGTAAGTGTAGAATCAATCAGAATGAGATAAGTAGGTAAGAGTTGTCCATTTCTATCTAGGTTTCGTCCTACAGTCAACATTTCCTCTGATACCACTTCTGTCACACCCGGATTTAAGGAACAAAGCCGGGTGCATCTCATACATGCGCCAAGAAGACAACATATATAATAACAGAGTGTATAGAGATAAATGTCATAAAACATCAGAGTATTTATTACATAGCGGAAGACTTATTACAAGATAAAAGTGTAACATAAAACGAACTAAGGATCGTCGGCGCCAATGTCGACTGAGAAACGCCACCTAGATCAGATCAAACTCCTCGCCTTGTAGCTCCTCCTGAACCACCTGCTCTTCTCCTGTGGGGGGGTGTGAGACAGCAAGAGTGAGCTCACATACGTTCATCGCTCAACAAGTTGTGGGGAATAATGTGGCATAAACTCACCAAAGGTGGGAGTTCATGTAGTGTAAGGCTAATCAATGGAATAAAGGCTGAGGCTGAGCATTGCTTTTATAAGTTGGTCAAAATTTTGTTAGCAATTACTAAGTATAAGTAAATACCAAACCTTAATAATAATAAAGAACAGTAATAGTAAAATAATCCCAAATGCGATGCAAATGTCAAATTAAATTTAAGTTCCATAATTAATCATGTGAGGGTCCGAGCCGCTCTTGACCGTGAGCACGACTAGTATACTAGTTTTACACTCTGCAGAGGTTGCGCATCTTTACCCACAAGTCGTGTATCCCATGTCGCCTGGGTTTGCAAGGCCCTTAGACACTACCGAGGTGAATGGCTAGGGATCCACTACGAGGCCTTTACAAAGTTCCACTAGCTTCCGAAAACCCGCTACAGTTTATGGGAAGATCCAGTAAAGGGTTCCTGGCTGATAGCCATCGCAGCAAAATCAACCAGGGACCTCCCCGCACTGACCTCTCCCCTACTGCCCTTGCCCCTTTCGGGTAAGGTAGTCTTCCACTAGCTTTCCTAGTTAATCAGCCAAGGGCGTCCCATTAAACCCTTGTGGTAGCACTGTTTTCCCGGGTGGTCGCTCCATGTTCCCATTAATTTAATGATCTTAACATGAACAATAATAATAACAAGATCATAACAGAATAATCATGAATAATGAATCTCCATACCCAATCCACATAAAGCAATAGCAAGTACTACCCAAAAATATTCCAGGGGTGAACAAGGTATAGAGTAATCAAAACTGGGGTACATAAAGGATCCCATCAAAATTAACCTATGCAGATCATTAAAATTAATAAGAACATGGCTGGGAAAGTAAGTGATCAAGGGCACAACTTGCCTTCAATGAGCTCCTGCTCAGCTACTTCTACTTGCTGAACCTCAGTTTCCACAGTGGCTTGCTCGTCTATTCACATCAACACAATACATACATAGTATAGCATAAATTAACATCACATCAAACATGCAAATAAAATATACAGTAAAAATCTACACATTAAAATGAGAACCTAGGAACCAGAATCATTAATTTTGGAGTTATAGATTTCAAGTTATGAATTTCCTAAGATTTAATGTGCTTGAAATAGGATTAAATGATAAATTAATTTTCTTACTGTTTTCATGTCAAAACAGAGACACTAAATGATGGAGAATATTATTACAAAATTTTAGAAATTGGAATGGTTCAATTTGGACCAAAAATGGAATTTCTATGAATTTTACAAGTTTCTAGATTTGTTTTTGTATTAAAAATGAATTTCTAATATAAATTCTCTGTTTTTAATATTCCCAGGACTGGGCCTCGAATACCAAAAAGCGCAGGGGTCTCGGTGTAAGTCGGCCCAGACACAGAAAACAGTGAAGATAGGATGGCGGGTTTATTTCCCGGAAACCCGAGGACTCTTTAACAAAATGACCCGCGAAGGGGTACGGTGCAATCTGGGCCGTTCGATCAAACGTGGATGGCTCGGATTATATCCACGCCACCGTGAACCGGTACACCTAGCCGACCGTTGGATTAGCGATCCATGGCTAGGATTTAATGCGCTCGCGATCTATTCGGATCCGTCGATCACACAACGGACGGCCACCAATCGATTCAACTCAAACGTTTTCCATAATCTAATCTGTACCGTTCAATCAAGGATGAATGACAGAGGGATCATCTTCCCCTACCCAGCAGAGCCGCACGGTGGCGCGTGCCCAATCACGGCGGTCCGCCCGCCGGCGATCCCGAATCCGGCCAGAACGAACGCCATAACCCGATTCACTCATCCCACGTATAATTGACGACTCCCAGAACCCAATGCTACCACTAATTTTGGCTGAGGTCGAGTGTAGGACCCGGCCCCCGGCGTGCCGCGGCGGTGCTTCGCCGCCGAGCGCGGCCACCGCAATACCGTGCCCCAAGACCTAATCCGACGGGCATCCTACGTAGAGGAGAGTTGGGCAAAGGGCAGGGAGGTGGTCTTACCTCAGATTTGCAACGGTAGCAGCTCCGCCCACGTTGTAGCGCGGTCGGCGGAAATCTCCCAGCAACGGCGAGGAATTCCCACGTGACGCAGGCACACGAATTCAACCCTCGGCCACACCCGGCCTTACTGATGATAGCGGCACCCCCTCGGTCAAGAACCGAGGACGGAAACCCTGCACTGGCGGAGATCACCGACGGCGGCACCGCGCAACCTCCCCTATTCTCTCTCTCTGGTTCTACGGCTCCGGCGGCTGGGTGAGGTGGACACAGGGTGCCACGGATGGGTTGGCTATTTGTATCCGTGGGACTCGTCAACGCACGACGCCGCCCGCCCGAGATCTCCGGCGAGCTCGACGCGGAGCGCGCGAAATCTGTTGACAAGCGAGGGCTGACGCGCCTGGCCCACGCGCCAGTGGAGGGGAGGAGATCGAGCGCGCGGGCGCGAGGGAGGGTCTGTCGAGTGGGTCCCACCCCGCAGCGAGAGTGAGAAGTCAGCCACGCGCGCGTGTGGAGGAGGCGGCTGTCACGCGGGATCCACACGCCAGTGGAAAGAGGGGGAACGGGTGCGGCGTGTGACTGACAGGCGTGGCCCACCTGTCGGCACGCCCTGTGAATGGAGATGGGCCGCGCGGTGAGGATTCCTTAGGTGGGCCGAATTTCCTTCTGGCGGCCCAGGTAGGCTTTTTACCTTTTTCTTTTTTATGTTTTTCTGCTTTCTTTCTTTTGAATTTGAATTTGAATTTAGTTTTCAACCCTTGTGCACATTTGTTGTCAAATCATATTCTGGAATATGAAATACAAATTTTTGGAATATATTTACATTATTTTCTTTATTTTCATAACATTTCTCTTCTTCCTTTAAACCCTAGTTTTCAATGTGGCTTAATCAAGCTTCCAATAATTATTACCTTATCATTTTTTTTATCATTATGGTTTTATTTAATGCACAACACATAAAACTCCAACAAATGCACTTTTTCTTTATTTTAGCATAATTGTTTTATCTAGTCACTCTCAATTACATAGGTGCTCTTTTTATGATGCAAATGAAACACACAAAATGAGGAATTCTCTTTATTACACTTGGTATATAACTTGAGTATTACAGCTTCCTATTTGGGGTCGAGCTCGGAGCCGATCCGGACTTGCTTGGAGGCGTCGTTGCTGGGGTCGAGAGGGACGGATTTAACCGCCTCTGCTGGCTCGAAGTTGCCCGCGTGGCGCTTCACATCTGGCACCTCCTTGGAGAGGCTCTCCAAATTAGCGATGAGGGCCTCGGACTCGGTGAGGGCCTCAGCGTACTCCACACACTCCACGTCTCATTCGTATGCATGTCGGTATGTGGATCCGACGGTGATGACCCCGTTGGGGCCCAGCATCTTGAGCTTGAGGTAGGTGTAGTTGGGGACGGCCATGAACTTGGCGTAGCATGATCTCCCCAGCACTGCGTGGTAAGTTCCTCGGAACCCGACCACCTCGAACGTGAGGGTTTCCTTTCGGAAGTTGGAGGGAGTCCCGAAGCAGACGGGCAGATCGAGTTGTCCAAGGGGCTGGACGCGCTTCCTAGGAATGATCCCGTGAAAGGGCGCCGCACCGGCCCAGATCGTGGACAGATCGATCTGCAAGAGCCCGAGGGTCTCGGCGTAGATGATGTTGAGGTTGCTGCCTCCGTCCATGAGGACCTTGGTGAGCCTGACGTTGCCGATGACGGGATCGACAACGAGCGGGTACTTCCCCGGGCTCGGCACGCGGTCGGGGTGGTCGCCTTGGTCGAAGGTGATGGGCTTGTCGGACCAGTCTAGGTAGACTGGCGCCGCCACCTTCACCGAGTAGACCTCCCGGCGCTCCTGTTTGCGGTGCCGAGCCGAGGCGTTCGCCACCTGCCCACCGTAGATCATGAAGCAATCATGGACCTCGGGGAACTCTTCTGCCTTGTTGCCTTCCTTCTTGTCGTTGTCGTGGGCTCTGCCACCTTCCACCGGGGGCCCGGCCTTGTGGAAGTAGCGCCGAAGCATGACGCACTCCTCAAGGGTGTGCTTGACGGGACCCTGATGATAGGGGCACGACTCCTTGAGCATCTTGTCGAACAGGTTGGCCCCTCCGGGAGGCTTCCGAGGGTTCCTGTGCTCGGCGGCGGCGATAAGATCTGCGTCGGTGGCGTCGCGTTTCGCTTGCGACTTCTTCTTGCCCTTCTTCTTCGTGCCGCGCTGGGCGGACGCCTCGGGGACGTCTTCCTGCTGGCGTCCCTAAGGCTGCTTGTCCTTCCGGAAGATGGCCTCGACCGCCTCCTAACCAGAGGCAAACTTGGTGGCGATGTCCATCAGCTCGCTCGCCCTGGTGGGAGTCTTGCGACCCAGCTTGCTCACTAGGTCGCGGCAAGTGGTGCCGGCGAGGAATGCGCCGATGACATCTGAGTCGGTGATGTTGGGCAGCTCGGTGCGCTGCTTCGAAAATCGCCGGATGTAGTCCCGCAGGGATTCCCCTGGCTGCTCGCGGCAGCTTCGGAGATCCTAGGAGTTCCCAGGGCGCACGTATGTGCCCTGGAAGTTTCCAGCGAAGGCTTTGACCAGGTCGTCCCAGTTAGAGATCTGCGCAGTAGGCAGATGCTCCAGCTAGGCCCGGGCGGCGTCGGAGAGGAACAGGGGGAGGTTGCGGATGATGAGGTTGTCATCGTCCGTTCCACCCAGCTGGCAGGCCAACCGGTAGTCCACGAGCCACAGTTCCGACCTTGTTTCCCCCGAGTACTTAGTGATGGTAGTCAGGGCTCGGAACCGGGTCGGGAACGGCGCCCGTCGTATGGCCCGGCTGAAAGCTTGCGAACCGGGTGGTTCGGGCGAGGGGCTCCGATCCTCCCTGCTGTCGTAACGTCCCCCACGCCTGGGGTGGTAGCCTCGGCGCACCTTCTCGTCGAGGTGGGCTCGACGGTCGCGGAGGTGGTGCTCGTGGCCGAGGCGACCCGAGGCTGCAGGCGTTGCGTCCCGCGTGCGCCCGGTGTGGACCGAGGCTTCCCGCATGAATCGGGAAGTCACGGCGTGATGCTCTGGGGGGCTACTCCTGCCTTCGGGAGGCAGAGCTTTCGGCCCGTTGGACCGCAGCATCCTCCAGGAGATTCTTGAGCTCTCCCTGGATACGCCGCCCCTCGGTAGTGGATGGCTCCGGCATCGCTCGGAGTAGTATTGCTGCTACAGCCAGGTTCTAGCCGACCCCACTGGAAGCCGGGGGCAGCCTTGCCCTGGCATCATCGGCGATGCGGTGCTGGACGTCCTGGGCCTAATGGTGCGCTTCTCCGGCTAGCGCTCGGCCTGCCCATTCCTGCCCGATGTTTTGCCGGAGCTGCACAAGTTGTCCTGCTTCCTCATCGAGCTTGGCCTGCATCTCGCGGATTTGCTCGAGCTGTGTCCTGACCCCCCGCAGGGACTGGGACCATATCTAGCTCCCGAAGGATGTCAACGTGAGGCGCATGCCTAGGGGGATCGTCGTCCTCCGGCATACCAAGGTGGTTGCCTTCGTCGAGACCCCCTAGATCGACGTGGAAACATTCGCGACTTGGGCCACAGTCCTCGTCGTTGAGGCTCTGGCCACCATCGGAGCAATCGGAGAGGCAGTAGTCACATGCGGTCATGAAGTCCCGTAGGGCACTAGGAGCACGGAGCCCGGAGAAATCCCAACCAGAGTCAGGGTTGTCATCTTCCTCGGAACCCAGGGGCCCGTAGGTCGAGACGGCCGTCAGTCGGTCCCAGGTGGACCACATATGGTATCCCGGAAGGTTCGGATATGCCTTTATGAAAGCGTCCACCGAAGCGGGGTCGCTCGGTGGGTCGAAGCTGAATCTAAAAGGCACATGATGGAAAACGGACAGTACCTCTTGATCGACGGATGGTGACGAAGTCGCGTCGGGGACGGACTGCACCGTTATCTCGGGTACGAGGTTAACGCCTAGCAAGTCTTTCACGAGCGTGCTGGCGTCATCCGTCCGCTTGGGGTTGGCGTGTTGCGGGGAAACGTCGCTCGTCTTCATCTCAGACGCGAGGTCAACGCCCGACGTGTCCCCCGCTGGGGCGCCGGCGTTGTCGACTCGCTCGACAGCAACGAGGTGCCGCCTCCTGTTTGACCGTGTTTGCCCCGCCCTCCCCTCCTGCGGCGGGGAAGGTGACGGGACAGATCCGGATGCCGCTCTTCCGCCACGCGGGGAAGACGTTGTTGATTCCGCCGCCGTCGGGCGGGCTGACGGCCGCCATTGTCGTTGTCGCATGGCGGAGGAAGGAGAACCATGTCGTAGCTGCCGTCGAGGGACATGAACTCGAGACTCCCGAAATGGAGCAGTGTCCCGGGCTGGAGAGGTTGATGGAGACTACCCATCTGGAGCTTGACGGGAAGCTGTTCGTCAACACGCAGCAGGCCCCTACCTGGCGCGCCAACTGTTGGCGTTTCGACCCCGGGGGGTCCCTGGACCGACGAGTAAATTGTCACTGTGTGTCCCAGCCCAGATGGGTCGGCGTGAGATGGAACACAAGGGGGAAAGTAAAAGGGGAACCGCGGCTCATGTTATCCTGCGCCCAGGGCGGATGCGCTTGCAGTAGGGGGTTACAAGCGTTCGCGAGAGAGGGAGAGAGCCTGTTCGTTAGCCCGTCCTCCCGCGCGGCCACCTTCTCGTACGAGGGCCCTGAACCTTCCTTTTATAGACGTAAGTAGAGGGCCCAGGTGTACAATGGGGGGTGTAGCAGTATGCTAACGTGTCCGACAGAGAGGAGCCAGAGTCCTATGTACATGCCGACGTGGCTGTCGGAGAGGTGTTAGTGCCCTGTGCATGTGGCGTCGTGGCCGTCGGAGGAGCGCTTGAGCCCTGTAGAAGCACAGCTGTCGGGGCTGTCGGGACCTTGCTGACGTCTCCTTGCTTCCATAGGGGGCTGAGAACCGCCGTCGTCATGGGGGTATGCGGGGTGCCATCATTACTTGTTTTACCGGGGCGAGCCAGATGGGACATCGGTCTTGTTCCCCGTAGCCTGAGCTAGCTAGGGGTAGGGTAATGATGTACCCCCCCTGCGACGTGGTCGATCCGAGCCCAAGGTCAGGCGAGGCGGAGACTCCTCTGAGGTCGAGGCTGAGTCCGAGCCCTGGGATCGGGCGAGGCGGAGACCGTCTTCCGAGGTCGAGGCTGAGTCCGAGCCCTGGGGTCGGGCGAGGCGGAGACCGTCTTCCGAGGTCAAAGCTGAGTCCGAGCCCTGGGGTCAGGCGAGGCGGAGACCGTCTTCCGAGGTCGAGGTAGAGTCCGAGCCCTGGGGTCGGGCGAGGCGGAGACTGTCTTCCGAGGTCGAGGTTGTGTCCAAGCCCTGGGGTCGGGCGAGGCGGAGACCGTCTTTTGAGGTCGAGGTAGAGTCTGAGCCCTGGGGTTGGGCGAGGCAGAGCTTCCTATGGCACCTAAGGCTGGACTCCGCGGCTATCAGCCTCACCCTGGCGGGTGGCACAGCAGTCGGAGCACGGCAGGCGGCGCTGTTTTCCTGTCAGGTCAGTCAGTGGAGGGGCGAAGTGACTACGGTCACTTTGGCCCTGCCAACTGAGGAACGCGCGTGAGGATAAGGTGTCAGGCGATCCTTGCATTGAATGCTCCTGTGATACGGTCGGTTGGCGAGGCGATCTGGCCAAGGTTGCTTCACTGTGAAGCCTGCCCAAGCTGGGCCTCGGGCGAGTCGAAGGTGCACCCGGTTCTTGAGGAGGCCCTCGGGCGAGGCATGAATCCACCTGGGTCTACTGTTCCTGCCCGAGGCTGGGCTCGGGCGAGGCGAGATCGTGTCCCTTGAGTGGACGGAGCTTTGACCTGTGTTGCATCCATCAGGCCTCTGCAGCTTTATGCTGATAGTGGTTACCAGCCGAGTTTAGGAGTCTTGGGGGTACCCCTAATTATGGTCCCCGACAGGTACCTAAAACCCAAGCCTATATTTCCTTGCAGGTTTATGCATCCGGGGGCTCAAGCTGGATTATCGACAGCGGATGCACAAACCACATGACATGGGAGAAGAAGATGATCACCTCCTACGTCAAGAACAAGGATTCCTAGGATACGATTATTTTTGGAGATGGGAACCAAGGCAAGTTTAAAGGTTTGGGAAAGATAGCCATCACAAGCGAGCACTCTATTTCCAATGTATTTTTAGTAGAGTCGCTAGACTATAATCTCCTGTCTGTAAGTCAAATATGCCACATGGGCTACAATTGTTTGTTTACAAATGTTGATATATCTGTCTTTAGAAGGAGTGATGGTTCATTAGCGTTTAAGGGTGTACTAGATGGCAAACTCTACTTAGTTGATTTTTCGAAAGAGGAGGTCGATCTAGATGCATGCTTAATCGCTAAGACTAGTATGGGCTGGTTGTGGCATCGCCGTCTAGCACATGTTGGGATGAAGAACCTTCACAAACTTCTAAAGGGAGAGCATGTGTTAGGACTAACCAATGTATGTTTCGAAAAAGATAGACCTTGTGCAGCTTGTCAGGCAAGGAAACAAGTGGGAAGCAATCATCACAACAAGAATGTGATGACATCATCAAGACCACTGGAGCTACTACATATGGACCTCTTCAGACCCGTCGCATATCTTAGCATCGGGGGAAGTAAGTATGGTTTAGTAATTGTTGATGATTTTTCCCGCTTCACTTGGGTATTCTTTTTGCAGGATAAATCAGAAACCCAAGGGACCCTGAAGCGCTTTCTAAGGAGGTCTCAAAACGAGTTTGAGCTCAAGGTGAAAAAGATAAGAAGCGACAACAGGTCCAAGTTCAAGAATCTGCAAGTGGAGGAGTACCTTGAGGAGGAAGGCATCAAGCACGAGTTCTCCGCTCCCTACACACCACAGCAAAATGGTGTGGTAGAGAGGAAGAACAGGACGCTTATCGACATGGCGAGGATGATGCTTGGAGAGTTCAAAGCGGTTTTGGTCGGAAGCTGTGAACACAGCTTGCCACGCCATAAACCGGCTCTACCTTCATCGCCTCCTCAAGAAGACCTCTTATGAACTTCTTACCGGTAACAAACCCAATGTCTCATACTTTCGTGTATTTGGGAGCAAATGTTACATTCTAGTGAAGAAAGGTAGAAATTATAAATTTGCTCCCAAAGCTGTAGAAGGGTTTTTACTAGGGTATGACTCAAATACAAGGGCGTATAGAGTCTTCAACAAATCATCGGGTTTGGTTGAAATCTCTAGCGACGTTGTATTTGATGAGACTAATGGCTCTCCAAGAGAGCATGTTGATCTTGATGATGTAGATGAAGATGATGTTCCAATGGCCGCAATACGTACCATGGCGATTGGAGATGTGCGACCACAAGAACAACAAGAGCAAGATCAACCTTCTTCCTTAACGATGGTGCATCCCCCAACTCAAGATGATGAACAGGTTCCTCAAGAAGAGGCGTGTGATCAAGGGGGAGCACAAGAAGAACCAGCTATTGAGGAAGAAGCACCATAGGCCCCTCCAACTCAAGTCCGAGCGACGATCCAACAGAATCATCCCGTTGACCAGATTCTAGGTGACATAAGCAAGGGAGTAACTACTCGCTCAAGATTAGCTAACTTTTGTGAGCGTTACTCGTTTGTCTCTTCTATTGAGCCTTTCAGGGTAGAAGAGGCCTTGCAGGATCCGAACTGGGTGTTGGCCATGCAGGAAGAGCTCAACAACTTCAAGAGAAATGAAGTTTGGAGCCTGGTGCCACGTCCAAAGAAAAACGTTGTGGGAACCAAGTGGGTTTTCCGCAATAAGCAAGATGAGCATGGAGTGGTGACAAGAAACAAGGCTCGACTTGTGGCAAAAGGTTATGCCCAAGTCGCAGGTTTGGATTTCGAGGAGACTTTTGCTTCTGTGGCTAGGCTAGAGTCTATTCGAATTCTATTAGCCTATGCCGCTCACCATTCTTTCAGGTTGTTTCAAATGGATGTGAAGAGCGCTTTCCTCAACGGGCGAATCAAGGAGGACGTGTACGTGGAACAACCCCCTGGCTTTGAGGATGACAAGTATCCTGACCATGTTTTTAAGCTCTCTAAGGCGCTCTATGGACTTAAGCAAGCCCCAAGAGCATGGTATGAATGCCTTAGAGATTTCTTAATTGCCAATGCTTTCAAGGTTGGGAAAGCCGATCCCACTCTTTTCACTAAGACTTGTGACGGTGACCTTTTTATGTGCCAAATTTATGTCGATGACATAATATTTGGTTCTACTAATCAAAAGTCTTGTGAGGAGTTTAGCAGGGTAATGACACATAAATTTGAGATGTCCATGATGGGCGAGTTAACATACTTTCTTGGGTTCCAAGTGAGACAACTCAAGGACGGCACCTTCCTCTCCCAAACGAAGTACACTCAAGATCTTCTCAAGAGGTTTGGGATGAAGGACGCCAAGCCCGCGAAGACGCCAATGGGAACCGACGGACATGTCGACCTCAACAAAGGAGGTAAGTCCGTTGATCAAAAGGCATATCGGTCTATGATAGGTTGCTTGCTTTATTTATGTGGTAGTAGACCGGATATTATGCTTAGCGTATGCATGTGTGCTAGATTTCAATCCGACCCAAGGGAATGTCACCTTGTGGCCGTTAAGCGGATTCTTAGATATTTAGTTACTACGCCTTGCTTCGGGATCTGGTATCCAAAGGGGTCTACTTTGACTTGATTGGATATTCAGACTCCGATTATGCTGGATGCAAAGTTGATAGGAAGAGTACATCAGGGACGTGCGAATTCCTAGTTAGGTCCCTGGTGTCTTGGAGTTCTAAGAAACAAACCTCCGTTGCCCTATCCACCGCTGAGGCCGAGTATGTTGCCGTAGGACAGTGTTGCGCGCAACTACTTTGGATGAGGCAAACCCTTCGGGACTTTGGCTACAATCTGAGCAAAGTCTCACTCCTATGTGACAATGAGAGTGCAATCCGCATGGCGGATAATCCTATTGAACACAACCACACTAAGCACATAGACATCCGGCATGACTTTTTGAGAGACCACCAACAGAAGGGAGATATCGAAGTGTTCTATATTAGCACCGAGAACCAGCTAGCCGATATCTTTACCAAGCCTTTAGATGACAAAACCTTTTGCAGGCTGCGTAGTGAGCTAAATGTCTTAGATTCGCGTAACTTGGATTGATCTACAACATACATGTGTTTTATGCTTTTGATCATGTTATTTTTCCATTTATGCAATTTGTTGCTTATTTATGGTGCTCAAGTTGTGCAAGGGATCCCCGGACCTCACAAGTCCATGTGTAAATGATGCACATATCTAGGGGGAGAAGTGCTACAACTTGACCCTTTGAAGACTAACCCTTGTGTTTAAGTGTATTTGATATAGTCTCAAAGGTGGATTGAAAGGGAAAGGTGAACTTGGACCATGCAAAGACTTCCACTGCACTCCGGTATTAGTGTACTCACCTCCAAGTTCATTCTTAAGCTCCTATTGCCTTTTTGCTCTTAATTGACATTTTTGGTGAGGCAATGGGGTTAAAGGGCCAATCATGAACCTGTTTTGGTGCTTAATGCCAAAGGGGGAGAAATTAAGGCCAAAGCAAATGGATCAGCTACCACTTGAGAATTTTGAAAATAGTAGAGTTAGAACTTTTGATTTGTCAAAATACTCTTATTGTCAAAATTTGGTCTCTTGTGGGGAGATTCTATGATTATGGGAAAACGGGGAGTTTTTGGATTATGTTCAATTTCACTTTTGGAATATCTCTCTTTAGGCCCAAATAAGTGAGTTTGACTTAGAGATAGGAAAATGAATTTGATTTGCAAAAACAAACCAAGTGGTGGCAAAGAATGATCCAAATATGTCAAATCTTGTCAAAGACAATTTTGTTCTCAATTGCATTGATGCTGCACTTCTTTTTGTTGCTTTTGGATGTGTTGGCATAAATCACCAAAAAGGGGGAGATTGAAAGGGAAATGTGCCCTTGGGCAATTTCTAGTATGTTTTGGTGATTAGGTGCTCAACACATTTAATTAAGTTCATTTGTGCTAAATGAAGAGAGAAGTGCAAAACAAAGAGAAGGTATGTTTCTAGACTTAGTACATTGGTTTTTGTGTACTAACATATATGGTCTAAGTGCTGGAAACAGAGAAAAGAAGAAAAGAAAAGAAATGCAAAAGAGTTGGCTGAGTACAGCCAAAGTTCAGCTCGGTCTGGCACACCGGACTGTCCGGTGGTGCACCGGACAGTGTCCGGTGCGCCAGGCTGAACTCCGGTGAACAGGCCGCTCTCGGGAGAATTTGATGGCGTATGGCTATAATTCACCAGACTGTCCAGTGGTGCACCGGACTGTCCGGTGAGCCAACGACCGCCAGCGCAACGGTCGGCCGCGCAATCCGCGGGCGACGCATGGCCCGCGCCAATGGTCGGCTGCGCCAGAATTGGAAGGAGATCACGCACCGGACATGAACAGTGGCTGTCCGGCGCACCACCCGACAAAAGGCAAGGATAGCCTTCCTTGTTGGCCTCCAACGGCTCCTAGCTACCTTGGGGCTATAAAAGGGACCCCTAGGCGCATGGAGGAGTCACCCAAGCACACTTTAAGCATTCCAAGACTTCTAGTCCTCACTTTCACGCAATCGTTCATCGTTCTTGAGATTGGAGCACTTTTCGAGTTGTAAACTCCCCACGCGTGTTTTGTGTGCTCATCTTCTCACTTATGTGCATGTTTGTGGTGTGGATTTAATTCTAGTGTGCGTTTCTCTTCCCAACCTTACTCCGTGCTTTCATTGTGATCTTTGTTGTAAGGGCGAGAGACTCCAACTTGTGGAGATTCTTCGCAAACGGGAAAAAGAGATAAACAAAGAAAAGGCGTGGTATTCAAGTTGATCACTGGATCACTTGAAAGGGGTTGAGTGCAACCCTCGTCCATTGGGATGCCACAACATGGAGGTAGGCAAGTGTTATACTTGGCCGAACCACGGGATAAACCACTGTGTCTCTTGTGTTGTCTTTCTTTATGGTTATTGTGATTTACAAAAGCTCGCTCCATAGCCACTTGGTTCTATTGCACTAACATCTTTATAACCAAGCTTGTGGCTATTTAGTATTGAATTTTACAGGATCAACTATTCACCCCCCCCCCCCTCTAGGTGCTCTCAATGCCCTCTCCTAGAGTTGGGTTTTCTTTGATAAGTTTAGCCATCGTGCAAACATATGTACTGCAGTTGTGCTTAGCGACCACCTGTGGACAGCCATCGTGAACCCCAATTCATGAGTGATTGATATTCAGTTTTACCTACATCTTGTTCTTGCTTGTTTCTTTGATTGCTTGCAGGAATAGAACTTCGTGTTCAGGTTGATCTTGTCACCAGCAAGGTCAATAACCAATTGGAGTTGGTTCTGTGATTGCTAAGGCGCCACAACCTATTCGTTTGTAGTCGGATCGTGAGAGTCACGCCCTCCACCAATCGAAATTATCCACCTCACCAAAAGATCGGGCACTCCAGCTCTATCAGTGATGTTCGACATGTGTAGAGCGCAATAATCACATTTATTCTCATCGAACACCACAACTGATGCTCTAGCAGACTCAAGTTCCCTAAGCGTGCTATCGTACTTGGATATAAATTCTCTCCTCTCACGAGCAGCCTACTTAAGCAACTTTTCCTGACTAGCCAAAGCAGCGTTCAGCTCTTCTATCTCAACGGCGAGATCATTGGTGGAAGGTAGTACCTCGGAAGTAGTGTTGTCGATGACGTCTTTGTCATCTTTGGTGTCGACCACATCCTCACCAATTGCCATGGTGTAGAGGCTCCCGTGGCGTCGGCGATGAAGCACAGCCTGTTCAGCTTGTCCTTGACCCGCCTCTCAAGCTCCTCGTCGTTTGAGGAAGATACGTCATTGTCGGAGTCGTGGTTGAGGTCACTGAGGGAGGCAAGAAAGGCACGCTCCTTGATATTTGCTTTTGAAGGTACTTCTTCTTGAGCGCCTCCTTGTCGAATCCTCCCTTGGACTTTTACTTGTTGGAGGAGTACTTGCCCTTGCGTCGACCAGAGTGATGCCCGCGCGAGCTAGACTCCGCCTTGCCTTCCTTAGGGAAGCTAGCAACGAAGTGGTCGGAATCGCCATAGTTGTAGCATCTGTCCTTAGACCCGCCATGCCGCTGGCTCATACGGTTGTTGTGGAACCAAGTGAACTGGCTGGCCACAAGTGCCAGCTCGTCATCTCCAAGGCTCTCCACCTACTTCTCTATGATAGACAACAAAGAAGATAAAGGAAATATAGTAGGTGAGGGGTTAGAAGCAGAACCACATCTAGAAACCAGGGCCATGGTGGGTGCACCAAGATTCTCAATCTTGGCTCGAGTCTGGTGGTCAATCTCTATGGACTTAAGGTTGCTGAAGAGCTCGTCCACAGTGAGAGTCTCGTAGTTGGGCAACTCGATGATCGCCGAGACCTTCACCTCCCAAACCCTCTGATCTAGAGCATGTAGTAATTTCAACGCTCTCTCATGATCGTTATAGGGAAGTTGTGCCTTCTTGGCACGCATCTTGTTCACAATTGGCTGGAACCTGAAGAACATAGTATCGATGGTCTCTCCAGCCAATTGTGTGAAGTTCTCGTACTCTCGCCTGTACGTCTCAAATAGTCTAGTCTTCACATGATCGTTGCCCTCATGGAATCTGTCGAGGGTAAACCAGATCTGATGAGTCATAGTCAGATGCTCAACTCACTCAAACTCACCAAATGATAGACACGAGAACAAAGCATTTCAAGCTTTATTGTTCGAATCATGGAACTCCATTTGAATTGGAGTGATCCAATCACTTGTAGCATAGAAATTCGCATCGAGGCAAATCTCCCAAACCTGGTATCTGATGCTCTGAAGATACGCAGACATGTGAATCTTCCAGTACGGGTAGTTGGTCCCATCGAAGAACGGAGGTTTGCCAGCACCTCGTTCCATGTCGCCTATGTGGATTTCGAACTGATTAGGGAAGGGAAATCCTTAACCGGCTCTGATACCAATTGTAGGACCGGTGAGGCGACCAGGGGGTGAATGGGAACCACTAAAAATTCTCATCATGCGAGTACGTGACTTTTAATCCAAAGATCAACCCGAAAGGCCCTCTAGGGACTCAGAGCAGTAGATCAGAGTGCAACACAAACCAGTGTCGTTTGTATGCACCAAAAGCCCTAAGAACTGCAGACCTAACTTCCTAGAAATTATCAGAGTCAAAATCACCAGAAAGTCAGAGCCACAATGTCGTCCTTAGGTCTGGCAGTGCCGGAGGTCCGGCAGAGCCGCACAGACGGGGCGATAGTGCCAGGCAAGCAAAAACATCTAGAACGATCTCAAATTTGATAGATAGTTTGTGCGGGGTGTAAGAAGTTCTCTGGTGAAGTATGAACCCGAACAAACAAGAGATCAAATCGCAAATCAGAAATCCCGAGATGGACGCGGTTTTCTCAAAACGAACTCAAAGAGAACTCAAGTCGGATCATGGCCAAGAACAGCACCGTGAGGGCGTATGCAGTGATCCAAAGAGTCTATCTCTCCCCAAATCAGTCCCCAACAACATCCATATCAAAAGAACTCAAAGGTTCTCCACAAAACCACATTATAAGGGAAAGGGAGAAACCAAAAATAGAAGGCTTCAGAAATTCCAGCAAGGG
This sequence comes from Zea mays, assembly GCF_902167145.1. NCBI lineage: Eukaryota > Viridiplantae > Streptophyta > Magnoliopsida > Poales > Poaceae > Zea > Zea mays. The sequence goes on along the minus strand of NC_050103.1, from coordinate 81,528,612 downwards.
TACAAATTGAGATTTAAAGCCAAAGACCCTGTGGGCTAGACAAGCGACCATTCCTCTGATTAGACTTGAAGACAAGAATATAGTCGAAGTACAAAATCGCTACGGGATCTATCGGCTCAACTGGTGTCTACCTAGATAGAAAAATAGGAGCTCTAGAATGAGTGCCCTAAACAAATGGCATCCAAGATATGCTGAACTAATCAGCCCTCCCCTCTATTTATAGAGGGTTATTATCATTTCCTAAACTACCCTATTTATATAAAGCATATCCACTCAACCAGGGGCAAAATGGACCAACTCCTAAGTTTAGGATCCAATGGCCACGTCCTTCACATAGAGTTGCTTCGTCTTGACGCACCCTCCGCAATCACGTCACGTGTTGCCACCGGTTCCCTCCGGAACTACCGCCACCGAGTTTTGAGGCCCAAACTCAGGAAAACCCGCCATCCGTACCGCTATGTGGTTTTAAGGCCCAAACCACCAAACCTGCCGTGAGCACCGCACCTTGTGCACGTCCTCCGTGACCAGACGCGTGTCTCGCTAGTCCTCGACCACACCAGCAACACGATCCACTCCACCACATCCTCGTGCGAGTGTGTGTCCTAGGTGTCAGCCACCGCAGCTGGTCACTCGACTACTCTGGTCCGTCAATCATGACCCATCACTCGCCCTTCACCGCCCCTGGTCCATCAGCACGAGCCCGCATGACCTTCACCTCAGCCGTCGATCACCATCCCTATGCTCCACACCTACACACCACAAGCCGACCGACATGGTTGCACAAAAAGAATCTCACACTCTGGTCAGTCCATTGGCTACCCTAGAGTGCTACCCGTTGACAATCACTCATCATCAACCCGAACCACAAGAGACAAGTCAACCTTGTATTTGCAGAAGTACTGCTTGAGCATGGAGAAGACCTACAATGGAACACCACTTACGCAAGGAGAAGACCCAAAGTTGTCTATGGAGTTACCTGATCAATGTGTTGTTCTTGATACATCGGTAAAAATACCAACATGTCTATCAGATTGTGTATCGCTATTTAAGCTTTACCTTTTTCAGCTTTGTTAGATGCTAGTTAGTAGGATTGGAACTTGTAAGATAGCAACACTTAGACAAAAACCTTAGTTGCACTAGCCTGATTAATTTCCCGCATATGTTTGGGTTAAGATGTAAAATTAGAGGTCTAAACTTGTTCTGATTTACCCTCTGTTTGGCATTACCATTTCCTGCAACTTATATCCTCCACCATCAAAATCACAAAACTGAAATTGAAGCTTAGATGTGTTTAACATGCAGTTCTTTTGTCTTTATATTTTTTTACAAACATTTTCCAGCTCTGCTACATTCCTCTGCTCATCCCCGTGTATTTGCCCCAAAGTCAGTACCTAAAATGAGTTGCTTGCTTCAGAAAATACTCTGTAAGCAATTAGGCCATGAGACTTCGCACCCCCATGCTTAATTGGAGTTCGGATTCAGAAACCGCGTATTCTTCCAGGATTCATGTAAGCCGAGAAGGAGCCCGAGAAAGCTCTCTCGTCATCTTGATAGAGTTAAGCTGCCAAACCAAAATAATAAAGGAAATATCAAGTTCCAACTCCAGAGTTGAAGGGGAGACCTTTAATTAATTAATCTTACGAAAACCAGAGGCACTAATGTTTGCGCGAAAATGTTACCTGAAGTAGTCTCCCATCACGGAAGGTAGAGTTCCTGCGCTTCAGCTCTCCACGGTGAGTCGTGAATTCCTCGAGTATTTCGGAAGCATATCCAGGCTGAGCATCTCCGCTGCGAACAGACTCGTCCTCACACTGCGTGAGAAGGGGCATGTTAACAATACACAGATGAATGAAGTAGCCTTTGTTGAATAGTATATGCTAACAGCAATTGATAAAACCAGGTAGATCAAGACTTCTTACCACTGATGGATCAGGTGTAAAACCTTTCAGTTCTTCGTACTCGGCTGCATCTAATTCCCTCAGGTGGCTCGGATCAAAATATTTCGGGATGAAGTGCTGCCTGATGATAATGAGGAAGAAGAAGAGCAGTGGGAAGAGGATTCCTGCTACTGGTATCCATGTCATCCCAAAGACGATCAACAGATAGATTAGCTGGAAGAGTGTGAAGGTGCATATTGTGTTGAAAGGCACTGACTCCATGAAGGATGCATGTGCTCCTTCAAGAACCCTGCCAGAGTTAAAACAGACAAATGAGCACTCCTATGTCTGGCTTCCTAGATCAAAACTGTTGGTTGAGCACACACGTCCTTTCTTCATAGGTAACCTAAGGTGACAAGACATGAAAAATTACTACAGCTAACAAGGCATACTTGTAGCGTCTTTGAGGCGTGATGAAAAGAAGTTGTATCCTCTCCCAGAACTGGTTTCCAGGAAGGCTGTCGATGGACATATAGGCGAAGTAACCCCAGAGGACTGATGTTGGTATCTTCTGAATGAGCGGTGTAACTCCAATACAACCAGCAATCAACAGAGACTGCAACAGATTGCTTACTCTCTGCTCATTCACCCGGACAGGCAAGTAAGCATCTACATGCTTTTCAGGATCAAATACTTCAGGCACTGTTCCTGATCCATTCCCTTCTGGAATAATTGCATCCTTCAGGTCCTTCAGTTCTTTGTGAGCAGAAACAGACTGCACAATTTTACAGAAGAACTCTTAGTGCCTCCAGGGTAGTTATATATTTTCTTTCTTTTTTTGTTTCTTACATAATTATTTTCTGGAGCAATTTTCTGAAACAATTAGTAGGGGAATGATCTCAGACACATACAGTAACATTACAACACTTGCAACAAAAGTAGAAAACCTTTGAAAGAGAAAGCAAAACAAAATAGAGGCATCAAACAAAATGGAACAATGTTGTAATTTAGGAACACTATGCAGTTACCTTTTACAAACAATAGAAATAAGTCACCGTTATAGTTTTATGAAAATCCTTCAACTAACTCTAGCATCTGTCATATGAAATAATTAATAAGCCACCACGACAACTAACAGAGCTTTAGTAATGTAGTGAGAAGAACATGGCATGTGATAATGTAAATGTTTGGTGGATATAGTACTCACGTCGCCTCCGTGGTCCATTTTTATGAAAACATCTTGCATTTTGACATAAACTTCGGAACTGGTAGCATTATTCATCATGCCCTCCTTGGCAGTTTGGACCATCTTCTTGCGAAGCAACTATTTAAAATGAAAGAGAGACAGAGAGGGGAGATGTGAGCAAATTTAATTGTATAACAGACCACATCTATCTATGTATCTGAACACCAACCTGCCTCTTGAGGACCGCTAGGCTTCTTGTATGCATCGGAGATTGGGGGAGTACTCCATTAGATGGAGGAATGCCAAGAAGACCACAGATCAAGGTCTACACCACATTTCCAACGTATGAGAACAAGAAACACATTAATAAAGAGTCCGCTATCATGTTTGTTTATGAAAATGCAACTTAACTACTATGTCCCACCATTAATTTCTTATCTTTTTCCAGTTCCAACAAGCAGTGCGAATTCATTGGTAAAATGTTTTTTTATTAAGTGACATCCCTAATTTAAAATAATGTTATGTCAAAGAGGTAACTACAAATCAGCATATATGACATACTGTCAAGCTCAGGACCAAAATGTCATAATGGTAGGCTGATGGGTTCTTCAAATTAAATTCCTTCTGCTGACTCATCTGGGAAGCTACACTGTGGTCAAAGAAATAGAGCCCTGCGACCATGGTGGCAGGCACAATAGCCAGGAATATATGTACTGTAGGGACTGAAAACAAATCCTGCAAGATCATCAATGAAGAAAGTGGAAGTCATAAAAAGCAGAAAATCCTGAAGTCATTGTAACAAACTGCCTAATTACTTTTGCTACTGTCCAATGCTGGAGCGACTTGGGTTCCCAAGGAAGTGGGGTGAAGAGCCTCCTAGGGACCCCTGAAGGGATCCTGCTTGGCAATGAATATGACAATGCTGTCCAAAGTATCACCATCAGTGGAACACCGTAGTCCGCAATTAAGCTCCTTTGCCATGCTGCAGGTATTTTATCTAGAGCATTAGTAACTATTGTGTTGAAACCATAATGGAAACGGAAGTACATATGTGCCATATGACAAACCAGTGCCATATAGCGATGACCTTGCGCTCCTGCTAGCTAATGCAGTATATAGTACACCCATTGAAAAGATAAATCCAAGCAAACCATTAATATATAGCCACTGGAACTGGAATGTTGATTGACTTTGATTACTACCGTCAGGGGCACTGAATTCACCAACCATCCCCTATATATGGCATATTATGCGATCAGCAGCTAAAACTAAATCATTCAGATTTAACAGATGTAAATTACATACCTTTATCGCCTCTTGCATAAACAAAATTGTGATTAACATTCCAAAAAGTTCTCCTGCAAACCTGGTAAATTTGTTTAGAATAGCTGCAACGTTGAAAATTGCCATGAGGAACAGCATAACAGCTGTCCAGATGCAAACCCTGTCAAATGCCCAATAAAAAGGAAATACAATTAGCATTTAGTTCGGTGATTGAAAAACTAATGCAGGATATATTATAGTTTTAAGTCCTTACCAGGCAGCCCATGGCAGAAACATTTTTTCTCCCAGGTTTGGCTGATTTTTGGCAAAATTGTAGATATAGGTGTACATGATAATTGTCGGTTCTGCAACACCCACGATCAATAGTGGCTGTCCACCTATTATTGAATGTATGATGCCACAAATAGCCGTTGATGCTAATGTCTCAACTGTGGTTAGTGCACTATCTGAAACATGTCAGTTTAATTGTCAGAAACTGTGCCTAAGAAAAAGGATTTAGGATTTACTTTTTTAATATTCTATTCTACAATTTGAATTGCAATCAATAGATCAAACTGTTATTATTTTTTTCATATTCCCAGTTTCAAACAACACTTGATATGTTGTTAATTTCCCCTTTTTCTTTTTTACTGAGCAGGAGAGAGAGGGATAGACGGAAAGTGCAGTGTGTCATAACAGCAACCCCAGATCAAATATTCATCCTGATGGTGAGAGCAGGATAACCAACCTGTATCTTTGCTCAATTGCTCCCCAAAGGCTATAACAGGGACTGCAGATGCAAAGAATATGTAGAGCGTAGGTGCCAGTATCCTGACAACAGAATTCATGTAACACAGTGAACACAACATGCTAATTAAGTAATGATGACATGTCAAGCAATTACAACATGGTGTTGTGCAAACCTTAAACCAGAACGAAATCCATGGTTCCAGTCTTGTTTGTAGCAACCTGCTCTTCCTTTCAAATCCTCAGTCACTCCACTAAATGGAGCTTTATTAGGTCTCGACATCTGAACATGGAGGTAAAAAAATAATCAAATATTGTGCTTGCCAAACCATGGATGGGTTTTACAAACCAGCCGTAAGTCAAAGTGCATCACAAACAGTATTCTTCACAGAAAAATGTCTGCGGTTCCAGAACATTACATCACAATACACAGCTTGTGCTGAGATGTTGTCTCTGAAAAAAAACAAGTACCATTAGAAGACTGGTCAGTTGGGTGTGTGCCTACTTGTTTTACTCCCTTGTTCTAATTTATAAGACGTTTGACTTTTTTTAGATTTATAGCATTTGATATGTTAGATGTACACTAGGTGAGTGTCCGTGCATTACAACGAGAACATATAATACTACGATAACTTATATATAAATATGTTATATTGTTATGAGAAAAATGTTTTGTAATCTATTGTTGATCCTGGCCATATATGAATTTTATTAATTTAATCTACCTGCTTCAACACTACATTACAACCATCAATATCATGTAGACTTCTATATATGATAGTTAGGTGTCCGTGCGTTGCGATGGCTAACAAATTATTAATAAAACGTTAGTGCACAACAATTACATGAAACGAACTATACATATTGTCATCGACCTCAATATCTCACTATTTTTTCCAACAAACAATATATAACTAAACTGGAACAAATCAAATTATACTACAATGTGTATATCACACAATTTGCTGTTATTGAAAACATATATAATCTTTCTTTAGACAATGCTCCTTTTGATCCATACATCCTCGCTTGAACCCTCATTTGATGAGTGCACCGTATTAAGTTGCATGCACCAAGCAGTTCAACCCAAAATCTTAAGCTGTTAGGAGGAGGTGGTCAATTTACTTATATTATATTTCAACACTTCCCCTCGCGTCGAGCCTCACTTGGGTCTCAGACGTGAAATAGGAGTGAGCAACAATTATTTTATTTAATTGTGCTAACCAGGATTCGAACTTGAGATATATGGCTCTTATATCATATTAAGTTGCATGCACCACACAGTTCAATCCAAAAGCTTAAAGTGATAGGAGGAGTTGGACAATTCACTTATATTATATTCCAACACACCATTGCTACATTTGCCTAAATAATCTATACTGTCAAGAGTGAGATTTTGTCTTGGTAGAACTTTGGCCCTTTGTTGAAATGATTGTGGTTGGTGAAGATAGTTTATTTTCCCATTTGTAATGGACTTCTCTGTCACTTTTCAAACATTCCTTGCATTGAGTGAACCACGAGTTGGGTCGATTTTTAAGTCATTGTCTGCGTAATTGGTTTTACCTTTTGCCACTGTTAATATTGACAATTTCAGAGCATGCTACTTTAGTCCCTTTTAGCATCATGTTTTTAAGGAAAATGTTAAAAGAGTGTTTGTGTGTGGAATCAGCAAGAGTGTTTTTATTGATCCCCTTATCCTTATGATGCGTCTATATATATATATATATATAACGCTAATGCAATTGATGCAGGTGTAGGATGTCCTTAGCAACCAGGAGGCCGTTGACATCGTGTTGTCGTCCCCAGGCCGATCAAAGGCCGCGAGATCCCTGGTCGGGCTGCCGCTCGCGAATGGAAAACCAAGTACGACATCTAAGATCGACGACTATGCAGTGGTCTGCCTATACATGGACGGCAAGATGGACCACGAAAGCGACTCGACGGCCTCAATGCTCAATGGACAACATCAGCCTGGACTACGAATTCGAAGGCTCAGCCGCGGACCCGAACGAAGCTCAGGAGCAGGAGCCAGCGCTGACCCTCAACTTCACGGTCAGGACGGTGGCCGGAACTGAAGTGCCCACGAGAAGGCGCTGTCGAGGGCGGCAGACGCGGTCGTCGCCGCCCACGACCAGAGCTGGTCGGGCCTTGACGGAGTGACGCAGGTGAACTTGCTCGTCCAGCTCCCCAGGTTCTCCGAGGAGAAGGCGGTTGGCTGATGAGCCGGCTGCTGCGATTCTTTGGTTTTGATTGAGTTGTTTTTTCCCATCCTGTTTGGCAATCTAGTTTAGTAGTTGCCCCGTTGTTTGAGAGGAACACGGTAGAAACAAAAATATGGCATTGTAGCTTGCATCGGCGCGTGGTTAGCCGTGGACTCCTCCATAGAATCAGTCAGGGTTCGATTCGATCCTGGACGCTGCACATTTTTGCCGCGCGGGAGGGCGTACGGCCGGGTGGCAAAACAGCCGCGCCGTTAGGTCTTAAGCACGGGAAATTTAAGTTGCAACGCCAATGCAAAATCAACCCATGAAATTGCGGCGCTCCTATATACAATTGAAAACGAGCATGACCATATATACTACCCCTCCATTCTTTTTTATTTATCGCGATTTAGTTTAAAAATTAATTAGCGGACGACAAATATTAGTACATGCAACTAGTGGCGAAGCTAGAATGAATCAGGAGGAGGGTGCAAACGTCTTGAGGGTGTATAGTAATAATTTATATGTGGTGCATATATGGCGAAAAATTGGTCTATACCACTGGTTTTTCAAATTTTTGGGGTACATGTGCATCCACCATCTCCTAACTACCTACGCTCATGCATGCAACCCCCAAATGTTGTACACAAGCTTCCGAAATGGAATATCTGCCTGGAAATGAATTAGCCTCCATTTAGCTCAACGAATGTGATAATGGCAAATTTATCATAAACACGTATGCAAACAACCCAGAATCAAAACTCCCGATCGATAGGCAACCAATTGAACACTCAGACAGCAATAGCAACAGCAAAGCAATGCAGGCGCGTGAACACCAATCACCTCTCACCTAATGAAGCCCCTTGGTCGTGAAAGGGCGCTGAAGCCTAGAAGCCGGGCCACCGCCACACGAGGCAGGGAGCACTAGGCGCGGGGTGTGGGGGGGGGGGGCAGAGTGGAACAGAGGAGGGCACCGGGGTGGCGAACGGGGGTGATCCCCCTCCATTTTCATGCTATTTAAAGATGGTGTCGTGTCCAAATTGGTGGGATTAGCGGCACAGACAGACGAGCAAAGCAAGGCAAGCATCGCCCATGTGCGCTGTGTGTTTGCTCCACATGCCGTCTAAAAATACAGTTTTAGCCTCTCTTTTTTTACATGTTGACCATAAGCCTCGTTTTGCACGACTTTTTCACAACCTTTTAGGTTAAAACAAAATGGCTCCACTCAAAAATCACTTTAAATCATGTTTATATATGTTTAATATGAGATGGACAATAAATAGTGGTTTTATCCAGCTTCATCTCGTCCTAATAAATAGACTTCATCTCATCCTAATGAACAATTATGTAAGTGCAACTTTTAAAAAGTTCTTTATATGAAGTTGTTTATACAACCAAAGCAAAAATACGACTTCACTGGTGAAAGGAAAGCATACCAAAGATGACCTAAATAAAAGAATCTTGGATCTTTCAAACTTGTCCAAAGTTATAGCATAATGAGTATAACACACATATCTTTTTTACGACAACAGATACAATGAGCAAGTATGGGTATGGAGACCAATAGAGTGACATGCATGGCCCATGCCCTTTGAAGGCAAGACCTGATTAATGTTGGATCAGCATGGCATGCTCAGTCTTTCATACGATGATACAGGTGAAAAGGGTATGGATGCTGAGAGATAGTAGGTCATCATATATGCTACGCTTATAAATTTATTCGGATTAGAAAACGGATATTGTTGACGGTTCTTGTGCCAATTGGATTTTACTCTGCAAGCACACAAAGGTCAATTGTAGCCCTTTATGGGGAGTATTCCAGGTATTGTATTTTCCACAGGTAAGCAATAGGCTAGAGATGGATTGAACAAACTCATACTTGCATTGACATGTAAACTTTGGTAAGTGTACACATTAGTGATTAGATGGGAGTAAGCACAATAAAAGATAGGTGTATGGGGAGGAAACTAGTATGAACCCTATGTTCCATAGTAAGGTAAAGTTGTTTGGGAGGTTAATAAAGAGTAAAAGAAGCAAACTATTACTTTTACTACTCTATAATCGCGGTTAGCCAATTGCTCATAAACTTCAATAAAGAACTTGCGTCAAGCGAAATTCTGAGTGCCAAAGAGTTTCTATAGAAAAAAAGGCAAAACACCTAAGATAGCCAGCTATCACCTATGGGTTTACCGACGACGGGGTCAGGATACATAGACCACATTCCTATTGTCGCCAGGAGGGACTACCAACCATAGCTGCATTGATAGCATGATACGTTATAATAGTGATCTAGTGAAGCTTGATCACTGAAGCTCTGCTTGGATAAGAGGTTAAGAACAAGGCAACACAAATAAGTATACTTATTCTTCTCCCCTTAATTGACTCTCCTCAAGGGTGTTAATTAAGGAGGAAGGTTAATGATAAATAAATAAGAATTGGAATGTAGATCAAGAGATAGTAACACAAATTGTTTTTGGAAGCTTGAAGAGTTCAAGACTTTGGATCAGTTTTGGGAAGAAGCGTTAGCATGGCTTGCCACACCATCAACTGGTTGTATCTTCACTAACTTCTCAAGAGAACATCATATGAACTCCTAAACAGTAACAAACCCAATATTTCATACTTTAGTCCTTGGGAGAAAATGCTACATTTTAGTAAAGAGAGATAGTGTGACACCCCGGGTGTTTATTTCGTGTTATATCGGGAGAAAATGCTACATTTTAGTAAAGAGAGATTTGTCTTAAGCTCAGATCCTTAGTGGAAATTTCGATTTCTCAAATCGCGTCTATCTCTGTTTCTTAAATTCATTCCTAAAAGTTTCACCAAATTCGGAGTTATTCGATCTAGAGAAAAGCCGAATTTGGAGCCTTTAAAACTGTTATTTCTCGAAACAAGTGCAAATCCAAAGATCAATTCTGTCTTGTCAATCTCATCTAAAGCTCATTTATTTGAACTCTTGTCTGTTGTCATCTGATCTGTATCTGAATCTTATTTCTTGATATTCGGTCTTTGTCCAAATATTTAAATCGAATTCACATTCTCCAGCGGAATCTCTGTTGTGTCAACCTCTAATTAATTTCTATCCAAACCAACTTGTTACCTATATATCATCATTCATCTATATCTATCAAGTGTATTATAAAGATTTTTCGAAGTTTGAACCAAATACTCATATGAAAAGATAAATCCTACGCTTGCTTGAAACTGCTCGTTTGAACAAATGCAAAATTTAAAGTTCAAAGAAGTCTTGTCATCTTTCTCAAACAACTCTATACAAACTCTACAACAGAAGTTATTAAGGGTCCATGTTAAGAAAATATCGAAAAATGCTCTGATTTCCCTAAAAATATAATTTGAAGCTTTATAACGATACTACTTTGACCAAAGTGAATTTCAATTTGTAATCAAGATATGAGGTTTGACCTTTAATAAAAGTTGTAGAACCAGTGTAATATAACAAAAGTTATAATTAAACCAAGCCTTGATTCAATCCCGAAGTATCCCAAACAGAGCCCTCAAGTTGGAAAAAAATTGAATTAAGGATGTGAAATCCTTCTAAGTCTCAAATCAGTGTCGATCGGTTTGACGTCTCGCGTTACCAAATTTGTTTTAAACAACTCGAGTTTTTCCAAATATAAAAGTTGTTAATAACTATTGGAGGCACATCATATCAAAAGATGGTGTCCATCTAACCCTCCTCCTCTCCCTCCCCGGCTCATCCTTCTCCTTCACGCCCGTCTCACTCCAGAGTCACGACCCGTTTCTTACTGCTGCGTCGATGCTCGCACACATGCACAGTAGCCCTTCCAGCAGGCAGCAGCCGAGCACCGCAGCTACCTCCAGACAGCGCCCATCGTCCTCTCCAAGGCCTGGAGCCGGTGCTTGCCGCACCAGCAAGGTCGGCCCTCACCTTAGCTCCTCCCACTGTCGTACACCATGCTCCTCCATGCTCATCTACGTGAGGTAGAAGCCCCATTGAGTTATGACATGCGGGCCCATGTGGCATATTCTTTTGCTGAAAATTTCAGATTTTTGTGTGTGTTCTAAAACTCGTATCTATTGTTTGGTAGTTCCAAAAACCATGAAACTTGATTTTGTTAGTTTTCTTATGAAATGCTTTACCCATTGGACCTATAATATGGCGGGCTTTAGTAGACATTTTCGGTCGTACAAACTTATTTTGGAAAGATGTTTAAAAACTAACTTAAACTGCTTCTCTTCATAGTTTTAATTTTAGATGTCCAAAAAGAATGAGACTAATTTTGTTAGTCTCATGGTGTCATGCTTTAGCTAATAAAAATATCAAACCCATATATTTATTTTCTTGGTGTATTAGTTAAATATTGTTAAATAGGAAAAAGTTGATTGTTTTGCTTGTTATTTTTGGATCTGTAGCTCTAGTGCTCCAAATGACTTTAAATGTTTACAGTAGACTCTTGTTGTGATGCTGGTAAAAATTTCATGATTTATGGTGCATGTATCACTGAGTTAGTGATTTAACTTGCTTGATGCATATTAAGGAGTGTTAAATGGTTTATAAATAATATATGAACGTAAAAATGGAAATGGTGTTCCACTGTGTCGGAGAGGAAATCTCCGGCTGGGTGGCGGAGTGCACCCGTCCTAAAACCTAAGATGAGGAGGGGCCTAAGAGTTTTGCTTGTTAGTTGGAAAATGGGAAGAACACAAGAGCACACAAGGATTTAGAGTGGTTTGGGCCGCCGGAGCGTAATACCCTAATTCACTGTGTGATGTATTGCTTGAGGGTTTGAGTTGTCTTGAATCACTTGGGTCTAAGTCCCTTGTAATGTTGTATGCCTCCCCTTTTATAGCTGAAGGGGGGCATGCACAAAGGTACTGAGCCCCGACATATGGGCCCAGGGACAATCGGATATAGCACTTGTAGTTACAAATGTTCGCCGCTGGAGCAATCTTCTCGCGTCCTGACATCCGAGATCTGCGTATCCTCGGCGTGCAGGGGAAGCTTCTCGTAGCTTCTCGTATAAGGGATGGTGAGCACAGTGTGCCGCACGGCACGGGCGCACTGTTTGACAATAGACTGGACAGGCGCACCGTCTTCAGGGTGACCCTGACGCCGTCTGCCAGCGGAATGGACAGGACAGAATAAATACCGTGGGGGCACATCGCCTGTCAGGAGGGCGGACAGGCGGCGCGTCTTCTCCGCAATAAATGCAGAGATCGCGTGGCCCAAAGCCCTTACGTCATGCACCGCCCGCTGGCCTACGTCACGGGGAATAAGCCACGTGGCAGTATTAGACCCTTGACCGAGTGGGGAGCGGAGGCGCTCCGGATAGAGCCTGGACACGCGTCAACACCGGACCCATGCCTAAGTCACGGCACTTCCTCTCCCGGGACCTTGTTACGGGTGGTCCGGAGCTCACTTGGTGGGGTCCGAACCCTATCCAATGGCTCCGGGCTGCTTTACTTTGGGGGTCCGGGTGGCGCGTACGGGGGTCCCGTGCCTTGTGGGTCCGACGACGTTGTCTCCGAGAACGCCACCTTAACTGCTCACGAGATACCCCTAGGGTTGTTCTCCGTGCGGTTAAGGGTAGCTGCGCAGGCATCATGCCTTTATGCTGCAGTAAGGGGTACCCCTAATCCAGGGTACCAACAGTGGCCCTCGGGCCCGCCTCAGGGGAGGATGTGTGGCAGAACCTCCCAAGTTATTGGGCCCACATGCACCTGTCCTTGTCTCGAAGACCTCAGACGGCTATGCATGTGCACCAAATAACTTAACAGGATCCGTCCGAGTGTCCCAAGGACCTCGGATAAACCACTTACAACCAGAATCGCGGGATTAAGTAAACACAAATCACACACCAACAATTTTACAGCGGAAATCTTATTACCAAATTTTACATGTTACATCAAGTTTTACAATGTACATGATCAGAGTGGTTACAAAAGTGATTCAAAGAAATAAGTTTGAATTGTTATAAATTGTTTATAAGTTTGAAATATATGCTAGCTCAAGTGACCATCCTCAATAAGAAGATAAATATGGGGTATACTTATATAAGAAGGCCGAGCCCACCGGCACTTAACACCATCAACAGCAGCACAAAACTATAACCTGAAAAATAACAGGGAATAAAACCCTGAGTATGGAATTACTCAGCAAGACTTACCCGACTAAAGAAAAGACTCTCAAGGATATGCTGGATTTGGGAATCAAGGAGAGGCTTTAGCAAGAATCAACTTAGATACTTTTGCAGAATTAGCTTACTGAAGTGAGTCCTTACTTTCAATATTTTAACACCGTGCCCTAGATAATTTATTAGAGAATCAAATCTCAATTATAAATCCTTGGACGCGATTTCGTCGTCAAAACAACGTGCGGACGGATAAATTAAATCATATTCGCGTGCACGACTTCACTCAGACGACGCGCGATCCCAATTATTTTGCCCCGAAAATTTTAGTCGTCGAGTTCCAATGAATTTGTTTGGAATAAAAATCGTCCAAGTGGGTCGGACTTCCGAACTTTGTATTCGCGCGAGCGATGAATTTAAATAATCACCGGACGCACCAATTTTCAGAACGACTATGTTCCGAACAACATGAAAATTTCGGAAGAGCCCAGACAGATAAAAATAAAAACGACGTCGCACTCGTGACAAACGAAACAGATGCGATGTTTGGGTAAAATCGCGATAGGTGAAAATAATTAGACCTTAGTGTTCATCTTATTCACTGATATCATGTGCTTAAATTCGTACTCATTGTCGAGCGGAATATAAACACCTGGGGTGTTACAGCCCTCCCCCCTTAAAAGAATCTCGTCCCGAGATTCGGAGCGAAAGACTTCTAAGAGTAGAGAAGCATGTAACCCATATCCATATCAACGATAATCATGAGACAGTCCTGAGCGAGAGCAAGTGTCTCATGATGTGGTTTCTCTAGTGGACATATCATGTATCGCCTTAGGCTAATTTTAGATATGTCCAACAATAGAGACGCTGTCTGCCAGAGGAACACATAAGGTTCCATGTGTGCAGTTTATTTTTCCTGATGACACTATACTATCTGAATCTGTTGAGCAAGTGACAGATATGCGATTTTACTCAAGCAGAATCAGATGCACCATCTTGGGTAAAACACACAAAAGGAGGTTTACCAACAAGTGGTCACGGTAAGTCCGTAGCACTTGAGACGGGTGTGAATGTCAAATAACATCATAGTTAACTCATGTTAGCTAGAGAATCCAAGTTTATGAAAGGTGATATAGATTCGAGAAAATCACCAGCGGAGGGATCTGTAGATGCGGACTTTGTAACCAATCCATTTTATCGAGCACTAATCATGGATCGACTTAATCACATGTGCTAGAAAAGCACACGTGAGACGATCGAGGCATGACTAGAGTGATGATTAGGTGGTTATCAGTCGGCTTAACTTGATTTTTGTAAGTACTTTCTCAGAATGGGTTGAACCAAAGTGAGTTCAGGCAAATCGATAAAACGATCTCTAAACTCAACCTTTGTTCACTGGGTAGTTACAAGTTAGTAAAACCAACTTGTTGAACTACTTTTGACATTGAGTAGGTCCTCTCAGTACCATCGGTAAGCCAAGGGTTGAGAGTTCACTCTTATTAACAGTTGATCATGCATTTGGGCAGGAATCCATTTGCTCATGTTGTTCATCTATTTCTCCATGCGAGATGAACTGACTTGGTCCAGGAATACATGGATTAAATAAGAGAGCGAATGAACAAACTCCTGCATCTCAACAGCAGGGGAAAACCAATCTCCATTTTGAGAGTTAATCATTTGTCTCTCAACACTAAAAAGTTCCAAGGCTTCACCTTTACAAGAAAGGATGTAAAGGGAACTTGTATGTGTGAAGTCACCATCAACGTCAAGGAAAACAGACCACACATGAAAGTGGTATGTCCCTTTTGGTCCAACAGAGATGATAGATGTTGCTTGGTCACTTCGACAAACAACATCGAAATCGTTTCAAGGAAAGGTCAATGGAAGATAACACATCAGTGTAGTTCCATAATGGATCATGACCAGAGACCTCGGTACCCGCATGCGCCAAGCACCAAAATTATGTGTGCGCATTCACAGGAGGCTCTCAGTTTCGCCGCGGTACCATAAGTCCTTAACCATGACACCATTACAAAACTGGCACCAATACTGAATCTCACGTGGCGAGAACAATTTGTGCAGAGATAACATATTGATATAATCTCATAATGGATTATGACTACCAACTGTGATACTAGCGTGTGTCGAGCAGCACAACTATGTGTGCGCACACACAGAAGGGCCCCAGTTTTGTCGTGGTATCATCAATTTTAGTCATAACGCCAATACCAGACATAACCAATAAGAAATCTCACACAACATAAATAGACTGGATGCAAGGATGACAATATTCAAAGAGACTCTACCTGTCAAAACGATTACAAGTAGAGAGCCAAATAGATTATGGCCCGATGAAACGAACAAGACATGGCCATAACCTGAACTTGTTGAAAGGAGCACGATGGAAGACTGTTAATTCAGCCCCGAGCATATTTCTATGCCCAACCCAGAGATCACAAGGTCAAGGATTAAATTGGTATGCCTTCGATAGGTATGGGGAAACCAAAGGCATCAAATTCAAGAAAATGGTCGGACATGCTTTTCCTAGGTTAGGTTGATAAAACAACATTGTGATCTTCAAGAACAGGCAAACTGGAATGGAGACATCAGCTTGCACACATCGAACAAGGGAATGATTTTAGAAGGAAAACATGACTCGTGATTCTTTTTTTTAAGCCTGAGTACACTTTATGTCCAGCAAAGAAATTATCTAAGCATTTATTTGTATGTGTTTGGTCATGGAGGGATAACAGAAATTTCAAATTTTGGGTCATGGTTCACTAAATAAGAACATGGCCTAGTTTTGGGTTTAGACAATCAAGTCAACACCATTCTATCGGCACATCAAGTGCATGAGCAAACACATATAACACCTAACATATTACCTAAAAAATGGAGGATAACTATTTCATCGAAGTTCACAATACAATATTACACCACATTATCTACAATCATTGGTTACTGGAATAAAGATGAGAGAAGCATTTTGGATGTATAGGTGACAAGCACAATGCAACAATCAGGATGCATGCTCATCTTATTCGTCCTCACAAATTTTGCCAACCTAATGTGGCAATAGCGTTCTATATCGGTGGCATACATACGACTCTCACGGTATTTTGCTAGTCGTCAACTACATATACGTTTTCGGGGTTAGTGTACCTGCAGAAGATTACATCATAGCCCAATTTCCCATGATGCAGTTCACACATGACAGTTTATCACAATTTATACTCCATATATTTCTATATGGAGGCCAGCTCATCATTAAGCGCCGAGCCACGCATAGGCGTCGTTGCCACACTTTAACCATAGGGCAACCCATTATGGTAACTGTTGGAGACTTGTTCTCAAATGCTATGAGTTAAGAACAAGGCAACATAGAAAATGTTAATCGTTAAAGTCCTTCGTCCTTCGAAACGTTATTTCCCTTAGGATATAATGGTTTTCGGACGAAGGTTATGAAGGATAAAACTTCATAAATTCATTATATAGTGACGAAGGATGAAATGTAAGGAATATAAATGACAACATGAAAGATTATGTATTATTATTAAGCATAAACAGAAATATCATTGAATTACAAGTGTACCTTTAACTGAAAGGAGATGATAGTACAATCGTGATGCAAAAAGCGAATGCCAAGTCAGCGTGTCCAGTACGGGGGTACTGTTCACCTATTTATAGGCGCGGGACACAATCCATACAAAATTACATTCATGCCCTTTACACTTGATAATAATTCTATAGTAATCTGTCGAGGTCTAAATAGCCTTTTCATCTTTAAGTCGGTTTCACCTTCTGCTGTCACGCCGAAGCTTTCCTGCTTACACCTTCGGCGCTGCACCAACCTTCGTATTATTCTGGTCTACTGTGATGCCGACTTGAGTCCGAAGATACCTGTTCACACATTATACTCCAGAAATACTATTAAATCCTGTTTTTGAGGACCTTCGGATGCCGAAGGTCCCCAACAGTAGCCCCTCGCAATAATAATTTGTTTAAAATAATAAATTTAGATTGCGACATGGACGAAGGCTTTACGCCGAAGGTCCGAAAAAACACCTTCCCTTTGCTAGAATAGCAACATTCACTGACAAGCGGGGTCTTTCAATTTTCAACGCACCTGGCGTATAAATAGGGCCATACCGCAAACTCATTTGACACGCTTTCTGGCCAACTGCTCCCGCTCACTCAATTTTTAGCTCTTGTGCACTACGATTTGCTAAGCTTTTAGTTTTGAAGCTTCGGCTTTGAAAATAGTTTTTTAGTGTCTCCGAAGATGTCTGAAGATAAGAAGACTGCTGCTGAGATGAAGCTGAGCCTCGACGAAGAGAAAAACTTGGGGTTTCTCATAGCAATGTCAAAGACCAACACAGAAAAAATTACCAAGGAGATTATGGAAGGTTTGTCTGAAGATACTGGTGACAGTGACAGCTATGATGTGGACAGTGGTGGCGAAGACTCCGAAGATCGTCCCTGGCGACCAAGCCATTCAGTTTATGGTAAATCAACTATCAAAGAGAATCATCTTGTCAACATGAGAGGAAGGTATTTTCGGGATTTGTCCATTGTGAGGGCCGACGAAGGGGAAAAAACTTGCCCACACCCTGAAGAGAATGAAGTCGTAGTATACCGAAGTTTTTTGAAAGCTGGACTGCGATTTCCTTTAAGCAGCTTCGTTGTAGAGGTGCTGAAAATATTCGAAGTCTATCTCCATCAACTTACCCCTGAGGCAATTATAAGGCTGAATATCTTCGTGTGGGCCGTGAGAAGCCAAGGTCTGAAGCCTGACGCAAAAAGCTTCTGCAATATACATGAATTATCATATGAAACAAAACCTTGGGGTAAGGAACAGTATCACAACAATTTTGGCTGTTACAATTTCGTTTCCCGGTCCGGGTCAAGCTGCCCCGTGCCAACCTTTCGGAAGAGGTGGCCCGGAGACTGGATGACAGAATGGTTTTATGTGAAGAATGATCTGACAGTACGAGAAGATATCAAAGGTATAATCATGCGCCCTATTTGGCAAAGCTTCGGCCTTCGGAGGCCGAAGGTTGAAATGAATGAAGCTGCCGAAGAATGCCAGAGGGCCTTCGGTGTTATCTGTTCTTTTATTGGAACGAGAGACTTAGTACAAGAGCATATTGCCTTCAGGGTATGGCCGCTCGCGGAGAAATGGGAAATGCCACAGGAAACCATAAAAGAGGCCGACGAAGGTGGACTTATCAGATTGAAGTACACTTTTAAATTTGGAGATAAATTCGTTGAGCCAGATGATGACTGGTTAAAAAGCATTGAAAATTTAAGTGATGAACTGCTTGGGGCTTACTCGAAGGCCGAAGACACTGCAATGTCAGCAGCCTTCGGAGGCCGAAAAAAGAAGAGGCTAAATCGGGTATTTGATGCAATCGGGTTTGTCTACCCTGACTATTGCTATCCCATTCGGAGGCAAAAGAGAAAAAACCCAACCTCTGCAAAAGAAGAAGTTGCAACTGCTCCTAGCGAGCCAGAACCGAAAAGAAAAAAGATAAAGGTCCTCACACATAGGCCGCGCTATATTGAACCAGCTTCGGTGCCTGAATTTACCGGAGAAACCTCTTCGGCCACTGAAGCTGAAAAACCAACCGAGCCAACCCTGCTGCCAGAAGTCCCAGAAACGGCCGAAGTGCCGACAAAAATAGAATTGGAACAATCAAAGATTTTGTTATCAAAAACGAAAGAGAAGGCCGAAGCGCCGTCCACAGTGAAAGAAGCAACTGAGGGATCAAAAACATCAGAAGTTTTGAGTCCTGCAGCAAATATTGAAGCAGTAAAAGACCAAAAGGTGCCAGCAGTGACCCCGAAAAGGAAAAGAATGGTCAACGTGCTAGATGTTCTGGAGACAATTAAATCTTCAAACACACCTCCGAAGGAGACTGCTGTCATCCCCGAAGAAAAAACTGAAATTTCTGATACCAAAGCTCCAGAACAAGAAACTGAAGCCGAAGCTGGGTCCTCAGAACCCACGAAAATAAAATCCCTAGAATTCGAGGAAGAAAAAATTGCAGAGCCAACTTTTGTTGAAGAAATAAGTGCTGCTGCCCCCGAAGCATCTCCCAAAATTCTTGATTATATTATTCGCCATGCTTCGGGGAAACAACTATCAGAAAAAGAAAAACAAGAGGCCCAACTTTACGCCCAAAAACTGAAGTATCCGAAGGGGGCATTAATATTCAATGGCAGTGGAGAAGAAGACTTTTTTTATTGTCTCCCTGACAGCAAAGAGATTTCTGTCTGTCGGGAGATGAGCAAGAGCTTCGGATTCCCAACACTGGAAGACGGGCTCTCAGTGCTATCGAAAAATGATCTGGCCGACAGCCTGGCGTATAATAGCTTGAAGGTGCAACAAATGGAATCTTTGCATTTTTTGTTGAGACCAAAATTTTTCGTTTGTTTAAACCTATTGACACACACATATTTCTCTTTGCAGGGCCTAATACTTAGCAATGCCCTCAGGGCACAGAAAAATGCTGAAGACGAAGGGTGTACTATAGCCCTGAGCAACCTTCGTTCCGAAGTAATTGAACTGAGGAACGAAGGTCTCGAGAAAGATAAAATATTATACTCATTGATAAATAAAATAAAGGAAGACGAAGCTGTTTTTAAAGGTCAAGCTGAAGCTCATAAACGCGAACTTGAAGATCTTCGGAAACAACTGGCCAGAGCCAAGGAAGAACGTATACTTGAAGAAACAAAGCGAGAACTCAGCGACCAATGGGCAGATCACCTAGAGGGAACTGTTGAAGAGCTTCGGTCGTCCAAAAAGAGATGCTATAACAAATCTATAGAATGTGTTAAGAAGCTAAAGGCTAGCTTCGCCAAGGTCGGCGCATTCTCAAGTGAGGAAAACTTTACAAGAGGCAACCCCAAAGGCCCCATCGAATGGATTGACCACGAAGCTGAAGCCTTCGAAGAAATCTTAAATAGCCGTGGAGATATATGTGCCTTCTCGGGTGCCAGAGGAATTGCCACTATTCTAGAGAAAAAAAAGGCTGCGAACATGTAAAGATTCTAGCGCAATCTGAAGGTGCTTTTTCCTTCGAAGATGCAAGGGATCCATCGGCCGAGGCTAGTATGGTTGGTGGAAAATTTTTCACCGATATCTGGGATAATGGTGGCCGAGAAATGGCCCGAGAGATTATTCGAAGAAGCGAAAAGGGCATTCATGATGCTAGAGAGGTAGCTGAGGCTGCTGAGAAGAGCGCAGAACCCGAAGGTCAATTAGGTATTATCTAATAGTTTTTATTGTGCTGTAATTTTAGGTTTTATGATTCGTTTGCAATTTGTCATAGCAATGTGGCCATATCCTGTTCTACTTCAGATTCTGTTAAAGCCCCTTCGGACACTCAGCCGAAAGGAGACGACGAAATAAAAAAGATGGCTGAAGCTATTATGGACGAAGTCGTCAATCGACTTCTAAACGAGGCTGCAGAAGTCGTCTTGAGAGAGGACTAAGTATTATTGAAAAAACTTCTGAAATGTAATATGTATTGTAACATTTTGTAACCCTGAATGTAATATACCTGTTTTTCTTGCTTAATTCTTTACGATGCATGAAACTTTACACGTACCGCTTTTGAGTCTTTGACGAAAAAACACCTTCCCTTCTTTTCATGCTTCGTGAAGAAGAATTTTTCAACAATGTCCAGCGTTCTGATGAATAATATCCAGGCTTCGTGAAAATATTTTCCGAAGCTACATCTCCGAAGATCGATAATGTATCTCCTTGTGACATTATGATTTTTCCCTTTCTTCAAAACATTCTTCTGTAGATTGATATTGTATCCACCTCTTGTGTCATATGCAATATGATGTATGATGCTTATGCTATGCGAAATGATGCGATGATGTTATGTTATGTGATGCGATGCGTATTCCGAAGATGCACACGCATCCCTGCGATAAAACACACAATTTTTACAAGCCTCCCTTAGGAGCTTCTTCGCCTTTTAATTTAGCGGAATCAGCGTTTATTTTTCGCTATAAGCCTCCCTTAGGAGCTTCTTCGCCTTTTACTTTCAGCGGTATTCGCGTTGACTTTTCGCGCTTCGCCTTTTACTTAGGCGGTATCAGCGTTGACTTTTCGCTGTATGCTCTGCATTCCCTTTGGAACGACTTTGGAGCAGAAAACTTACGCTGCGCTCCTCTGGAGCGGCTTTTTGTGACTTCGGCAAACTTACTCTGCGTTCCTTAGAACGACTTTTTGTTACTTCGAAGAATTTTCAATATTTCGAAGGTCCTCTTTGCTGTCACAAGTCTTTTAACAATTTAAGCCTGTGAAGAAAATATATTTTCCTTGTGGGAATCGACGAAACTATTTACATGAAACCTGAACAATGTCCTTTATTACAGAAAAATAAAACTGAATGAAAAAGATTGCTATTAAGGTAGGATATTTGGCAATAGATGTGCTTTGACTCTGGCACAGTGCTGTTAACTGTGCGAGCTTCGGACTGCTCTCTGAAGTCCCTTTGGTGTGGAGCATATTGGCTCCCTTCTGGCTGCTGGCCTTGTTGCAGCGGTGGTGGAGGCGGAGGCTGTTGCCAGGAAGCCTAAGGTTGACTCGCCGAAGCAACAGAAACTGCAGGGTGATTGCCTACATACTCTGGGATGTAAGGCGAATGATACGAAGCAGTGTGCATGACCTGCTTCGGCTGAGCCTACTGTGCTGCCGCTTCGG
Source organism: Zea mays (assembly GCF_902167145.1). Lineage (NCBI taxonomy): Eukaryota > Viridiplantae > Streptophyta > Magnoliopsida > Poales > Poaceae > Zea > Zea mays. The sequence goes on along the minus strand of NC_050103.1, from coordinate 81,506,503 downwards.
CTATTTCTTTTTGCTTCTGGATGGTAACATGGCACATCCTGGTGGTATGACCTTTGTTCTCACCACAGAATAAGCAAAAGATTCTTCTCGGTTGATCACCAAATCTTCCTCCGAAGCCCCTGGCGCCTCTGCCCCTTGGAGCTGGTGGTCGAAAGGAGCCTTGCTGTTGCCCCGAAGCCTGTGAGGAACATTGTGGCCTTTGTTGTTGGCTCCCTCTATCATCATTTTGTGTAGAGTTATGAATTGATCTAACATGCCTTGGGTAGAACCTCCCTCCGAAGCCCCTGGTCATTTCAGAAAACCTGAAGGCCTCCTCCCTTCTTTGGCGAAAATCATTATCGGCCCGAATGTACTCGTCCATCTTCTGGAGCAGCTTCTCCAAAGTTTGAGGGGGCTTCCTAGCGAAGTACTGAGCTGACGGTCCTGGCCGAAGCCCCTTGATCATGGCCTCAATGACAATTTCATTGGGCACCGTTGGTGCCTGTGCCCTCAGACGCAAGAACCTTCGGACATACGCCTGTAGGTATTCTTCGTGATCCTGGGTGCACTGGAACAGAGCCTGAGCAGTGACCGGCTTCGTCTGAAACCCTTGGAAGCTAGTTAACAACAAATCCTTCAGCTTCTACCATGAAGTGATCGTTCCTGGTCGAAGGGAGGAATACCAGGTTTGAGCAACACTCCTGACAGCCATGACGAAAGATTTGGCCATGACTGAAGCATTGCCACCATACGAAGATACTGTTGCTTCATAGCTCATCAAAAACTGCTTCGGGTCCGAATGGCCATCAAATACGGGAAGCTGAGGCGGCTTGTAGGACGGAGGCCAAGGTGTAGCCTGCAGCTCAGCGGACAGAGGAGAAGCATCATCAAAAACAAAATTCCCATGATGGAAATTGTCATACCAGTCATCTTCGTTGGGAAAACCCTCCTGATGAAGATCTTGATGCTGAGGCCTTCGGTTTTGCTCATCCTGAGCAAGATGACGAACTTCTTCAGAGGCTTCGTCTATCTGCCTCTGCAGTTCAGCTAGCCTGGCCATCTTTTCTTTCTTCCTCTGAACTTGTTGATGAAGCATCTCCATATCTCTGATTTCTTGATCTATCTCGTCCTCTGGTGGTGTCGGACTGATAGCCTTCCTTTTCTGGCTTCGGGCCTCCCGCAGGGAGACTGTCTCCTGATTGTGGTCTAGTGGTTGCAGAGCTGTAGCCCCAGTCGCTGAAGCTTTCTTCGGCGCCATAACAAAGATTTATGATCGCCGAAGGTTTTCAAAAAACTTTAAAGAGTGGAAGTGAGTTCACCGGAGGTGGGCGCCAATGTTGGAGACTTGTTCTCAAATGCTATGAGTTAAGAACAAGGCAACATAGAAAATGTTAATCGTTAAAGTCCTTCGTCCTTCGAAACGTTATTTCCCTTAGGATATAATGGTTTTCGGACGAAGGTTATGAAGGATAAAACTTCATAAATTCATTATATAATGACGAAGGATGAAATGTAAGGAATATAAATGACAACATGAAAGATTATGTATTATTATTAAGCATAAACAGAAATATCATTGAATTACAAGTGTACCTTTAACTGAAAGGAGATGATAGTACAATCGTGATGCAAAAAGCGAATGCCAAGTCAGCGTGTCCAGTACGGGGGTACTGTTCACCTATTTATAGGCGCGGGACACAACCCATACAAAATTACATTCATGCCCTTTACACTTGATAATAATTCTATAGTAATCTGTCGAGGTCTAAATAGCCTTTTCATCTTTAAGTCGGTTTCACCTTCTGCTTTCACGCCGAAGCTTTCCTGCTTACACCTTCGGCGCTGCACCAACCTTCGTATTATTCTGGTCTACTGTGATGCCGACTTGAGTCCGAAGATACCTGTTCACACATTATACTCCAGAAATACTATTAAATCCTGTTTTTGAGGACCTTCGGATGCCGAAGGTCCCCAACAGTAACTTACCTTCTTACCTAAGCATAGGTGCGTCGTTACAAGTACATTACAATTCTCAGGATTCCCATGTCTGTATACCCATACACATCCATGGGGTACTGCATTCCCGAAAAAGTAAATACTCCACATCGCAGCCTTCATATATACATATGTGGAACATGTATATAATCAAGCGCTACAATTAAGCACTTCCCTAGACCGACGGTTGTTCGGTCATGCTCTCACATCTCACCTTACCTTGAGCGTCGATCCATTCAAAACTGAATGGCCTTAGAAATAACAATACACATGTATGCAATACCCACCCGGTTGTGGGTTAGTGGTTTTCAAATAAGCCACCTGATAGTCCTTAGTTTAGGGCTTAACAGAGGATGTCGCTAGCATTATAGTTTTTTTTAAACTGTTTTTCAAAGCCAAATAATGTGTTTTGTTGAAAATAGGTTTTTCAAAACCAAAACTTTTGTTCAGAAAATACGTATGTGACCGTATATACTTAATCCTGCTCCGATACTAGCTGTGGCAGAACCTCCTAAGTTATTGGGCCCACATGCACCTGTCCTTGTCTCAAAGACCTCAGACGACTATGCATGTGCACCAAATAACTTAACAGGATCCGTCCGAGTATCCCAAGGACCTCGGATAAACCACTTACAACCAGAATCGCGGGATTAAGTAAACACAAATCACACACCAACAATTTTACAGCGGAAATCTTATTACCAAATTTTACATGTTACATCAAGTTTTACAATGTACATGATCGGAGTGGTTACAAAAGTGATTCAAAGAAATAAGTTTGAATTGTTATAAATTGTTTATAAGTTTGAAATATATGCTAGCTCAAGTGACCATCCTCAATAAGAAGATAAAGATGGGGTATACTTATATAAGAAGGCCGAGCCCACCGGCACTTAACACCATCAACAGCAGCACAAAACTATAACCTGAAAAACAACAGGGAATAAAACCCTAAGTATGGAATTACTCAGCAAGACTTACCCGACTAAAGAAAAGACTCTCAAGGATATGCTGGATTTGGGAATCAAGGAGAGGCTTTAGCAAGAATCAACTTAGATACTTTTGCAGAATTAGCTTACTGAAGTGAGTCTATACTTTCAATATTTTAACGCCAGATTAAATATTAATAGACTCTGTTTGCATCTAGTCTAATTTCACCATTTCATCAATACAACATTATTTTTACTCATAATGTTTACATCCAGACTTAGGTTGTAGGTCAGTGATCAAGTCTCCACTGTCCGGGGACATAACAGCGATCCGAATCGATTTACTCAGTTGAGGATCTCTAACCACACGACATATGTAGCACTTAACCCTTGTATATGTCAACCGTTCCCACAGATCCTCCATAACGTGAACCGGTCCGCGCTACCCGGGAGCACAGTACTCCTCCATCCAGCCTCTAGCCAGGAGGGTACACGCTACTCCCACCATCTCCCACTAGGGGTGGGCATATTAAAACCAAAAACCGAACCCGAACCCAAATAGACCAAATTGTTGGTCTATTCGGGTTTTCGGGTTCGGGTTCGGTTCCTAAATATGCTATATTTCGGAGTATGGGTTCGGGTTCGGTTCCTAACCTTTAAAACCCGAATAGACCGAATAACCCGAAATATAAAAAAGCTCTTAATATGTGATGGTATTATTATATGATTTATGAACTTATTAACCAAAAATAATGATATCATCTTAACGATAGTATATATATCTATGTATGCTATTTTTTATCGTCACTTGTTGTAATAATAGTACTTCCAATTAATTATTCAGTGTATATATTTTAACAAAAGATACTAGCCTCTCTACTATTCGAGTCTATTCGGTATACCGAATAGACCGAACCGAAATTGTGAGTCTATTCGGGTTCGGTTCCTAAAATTATTTTGAAAATTTCGGTTCTCATTTTACAGAACCCGAAATTTCACAAACCCGAATAGACCGAACCGAATTACCCTAATAGACCGAATGCCCAGCCCTATCTCCCACGCCCAGTGCGCGGTTGTCTTTTCACGTATGGAATAGCCGGGTTCAAGCTTACCCTGTCCCATATCTAGGGTATGTGGCAGTTAAGATAGTCCCTGATCATACAGGCCTACATACGCATCCAATCCTTAATTGACCCAGACGGAACATCACCTGTTCCTAGCCCAAGTCCCGATTTAAGTACTTCCACCCTTAGGATTGTTTTGTGTTACTAAGGATGAAAAGAGCATTATAGGGAACTTTGCAGTAAGATCCCACCATGCTCCCAATGAAAATATTCTTGCAGGTAGAGGTCATCCTTCCTCAGGATAAACCTGAGCTAGGCATAAGTGCAAAGGACAAACTCTATCTGCTTATAAGCAGGGCTAAGCATTTTTTTGTAAATCATATTTTGATACTTCACCAGAAGTACCTATAAAGGTATGGATATCAAGGTAGGCAATGCATCAAAGGGTTTCCAAGCAACTCCTATAAACTTAATGCACATTTCACTAGACTTAAAGTGTATAAAAATATTTTTAAAAACACAAGGAAGGGGTAAATGCACCGGGGCTTGCCTAGAATAAACACTACGTTATTGTTTGTTAGCAGACGATTACTTGGCGACCATCCTATGTCTTGGCATTCGCCAGATTATCCATCTTCGGTTCTGTCCATCAACATCATCCTGGGGGTTAGCTCGCGCTTGGGGTCGACCTGGGTCGTCTTCCGCATCACGCGATTAATTAACGTACCTGAATGAAATGCATTATGCACATGAATGCATATAGATAAGAATATCATAAACCATAGCGAGCCGTTTACAGGCGCTCTATCTCTCTTGACTAGAGCACAATATCTAAACTTAGAATAGAAATAGAAATCATTCCATTAACTTCTAGAATTACTGTTCTCAATTATTATGCAGCATAAGTCCCACTAAATTAAATATTTCATTTAACCTGCATTATAGACCTAAGGTGCACCATAGTACGCATTTATTTCACACGATTACATTACCGGAGGGGCTGAGGTATTTTAGCAAACATCTAACACGAACACGACGCATCTGCTAAACACGAGAATTATTACGACTAGCAAGTCAAGTTAATCCAATTCGATTAGCCGAAATAATAAATTGGCTTACCAAGACCGAATGGATTTGATAACCGCGATGACGACAACGGCTCTAAGTTTAGACATTCGGTCGAGCTCCTGGCAATTGTTGCACGGATCTCGCTTCATTACCCGGTTCCTAGGAATTTCTCTCCTTGGCACCACCGTATGCTATGGATCTTCGATGTGTCCACGGTGTAAGGTCGTCCAGTATCCACTTGGAACATCTCTAACTCAAGCACATCCTCGAACCACCAATGAACAGCGCGCCGAGACATTACCACCCACGCCACCCAGCACACGGAGGTGAACACGAGCGACGACCGACAACTCGGAGGGACGTCGACGACCAGCAGCTGTGCACGGCCGAGCACCACGCGAGGTCGAGGCGAAGATGAGGATAAAGAAGGACGACAACGTCGAGTCAGCATGCCGACATAGGTCGTGACGGGAATTATGGCCAGGATTTGGACGAGCTAAGCGACGGCATCCGCGACAGCGCACCGAAAACTCGGTGAGCCCGACATAGTGCACAACCCACCAACTAGTGACAGCTTGAACATGACACAGGAGCAGATACATCGGTCATCCATGCCATGGCGAGGGGAGCAGGAGGTGTGTGTGGAGGGAATACACAGCCAACGAAGTGGAGGAACAATGGGCGTTGGCGAGCTCCGACCACAGGGAAATAGGCATGGCATGGAGAGGTGGCTGGAGTCCGACGAGCTGGAGCATTGGCAAGCTCAGCAGACGCGGGCAAGGAAGCTGGCGAGCGCATGCCGACACGACAACAAGAGAATACATGTGGTCGTGTAGTGCCCACTGCCCAGATGTCGTCGTGCTTGAGAGAGGGAGACAAGACCGACAGCCAGAGAAGAGGAGCGCCAGGAACCCGGATGGGGTTGACGGCGAGCTCGCAGCGACGCAACTGGAGTGCTGCGCAGGGGACGAGCCAGTGGCGCAGCCATGGATGAGCGCCGACGAACTGGGAGAGGAAGAGAGCTTCGGCCATGGAAACACAGGGGAACGGGGATCCGGCGCAGGGAGCAGGGCGAGCGCCGCAGGGAGCCGCGCGGTCCGAGCTGGGGAGCGAGCAACACGCCGTCCTGGGCGAGCTGAAGAACTTGAACGGCAGAGCAGATAGCCAGATACGACGGTCTTGGTTGACAGCGAAGGGTCGGGCACCATGGGGGCGAGCACGTGGCGAGGAAATCCGTTGAGCTAGGGGCGAGCATGTAACACCCTAGTGTTTATCGTGTGCTCGACCACAAGTGCGGACCTTAACACGTGATAGCGATGAATAAAACGGACACTAAATTTTAATTATCTCGCAAAGGTTCGAGTTTGGTGCCATTTTCATTTCGATAATCTGTGTAATTAAAAGGGGTTTGAGAATTTTTTGGATTATCGAATCTTCATTTGCTGGCGATTTTTGAACTGTTCGGATCATGCGCGTAAGTGAATACGGAAATCAGAAAACTTCTGATTTTATGAACAATTTGGAGCCCGCGCTGTCCGAACAGAACGTTGCGCCAGCTGATTAAGTAAATCGTTCCTCTCAGCATGTGATCGTTGGTGTCAGATCAAATGATCGATCACTGGTGAGGATCGTAAAAATTTGATGAAACTAAATAACAGTCTCTCTGTTTTAATCTGTTTCGTCTTTCGCGGGTTCGACATCGTTTTTTATCTATCCGGGCTTTTCCTAAATTTTCATGATGTTCGGAACATAATTGTTCCGAAAATCGGTGCGTCCGGTGATTATTTAAAATTCATCGCCCGTGCGAATACAAATTCGGAAGCTCGACCCACTCTGATGATTTTATCCGGAACAAATTAATCGGAACTCGACGAAAATGGTTTTCAGTCCGAAACAAACCAGACCAGTGTAATTAGAACTGAAAGCGAGTAATTGATAATTAAGTTGGTTCACTAATTCGTAGTCCGAAAAATAATATGTGTAACCTAAATATCATTTTAATTCGATCTGTTTACCTCCTACCTGAACAAATCCAAATAATTGGATATTAATAACTGGTAGAAATTTATCTGGTTCCAGGAATGTTTTCCAAGTTAAACAGATATTGTCGTCAATATTATTTCGGTCTGGCTCATTTATACCTCTCTCAAACTATAACCTAATATTTAGATTTATGTTTTTGTTATAAATATATCCTTGTTTTGATAGCGTCGTGTGGGAAAAAAATAGAGATATTTTTTTTGCTGTGATATCCATGGTGCTTAATGCTTGGTTTTAAAGTGTTTCATCCTTTTTAGTGTAAATTATCTATATTATACTCGTTATACATGTGCTCATTCATGTGCATCGTGCATCTCATGAGGTATGATAAATAATCGCGTGATGCGAAAGATGAGCCAAGTCGACCCCAAGCGCGGGCTACTCCGCATGGTGATGCTGATAGACCGACGAAACAAGTATCAGAACAAAGGATACTCGTCAAGCGAACATCGCCTAACAAACACTAACCTAGTGTTATTCAGGCAAGCCCCGGTGCATTTGCCACCTTCCTTGATGTTTTAAAATCTTTCTCACTTGCTTGATGCATTAGGTGATAGGAGTTGCTTGATAAAACAATTCCTGCATTACCTTCCTTGAATTTGATTACCTTCCTTGATCACCCGTTTTACAAAAGATTTTGATGCTTAGCCTTGCTTTAGAAAAACAAAATGTTTTGTTTTACAAAAGATGATGTGGCAAAAGTGGGTGGGATGTTTTCGAAAATAAAATGTGATGGTGGATCCATCAGGGCCTTGATGGGTTCAACATCGGAAAAGATGTACCTCTGCCAGGTACCAAACTTTGGGTTTGAAATGATTAAGCCGAGACCGGGCGGGTGACTTGCACGAGAAAGGAGTCTCGGTGTAGTGTCTCTGTCTGAGTCGATTAAGGACTGTCTCGATGTAGGCCTGCTGACCGGGGACCCTTTAACTGGTCACATGCCTCGTCATGGGTAAGCCTTGCCTCGGGCAGACTAAGGCCAGAATAAGATAACACGGAATGGGCGTGGAGCGGTGGCGGGAGTAGCGTGTACCCCCCGTAGCAAGAGGCTGGACGGTGGTGTATCTGTGCTCTCGGTTTGCGTGAACCTGATCTGGTCTTAAGAACCCCGGTGGCGGGTTGAATTATGCAAGGGTTAAGTGCTACATATGTTGTGTGATTGGAGATCCTCAGCTGAGTATAATCGATTCGGATCGCCGTACCTTCGCGGTTATGAAGACTTGGTCACTGACTTACACGTAGCAATCCACTAAAGATGATGGTTTGTTTAAGAAATTGGCTAGTGCAGGTCAAGTGATTGAACTAGGGTAGAAATAACTCTAGTTGCAGGTAATTTTACTTAACTTGACAAATAAAACTGGATTTTTAAGGATCCACTTTAGTAAGCATTTCTGCAAAACAGAGTCTTTGATTATTGAGAAGCCTTACCTTGACTCCCTTAAGCCAGCATACCCTTGAGAGTCTTTTCTTTAGTCGGGTAAGACTTGCTGAGTAATTCCATACTCAGGGTTTTATTCCCTGTTGTTTTTCAGGTTTTAGTTTTGTGCTGCTGATGATGGTGTTAAGTGCCGGTGGGCTCGGCCTTCTTATAAGTCTAAGTAACCCTTCTATACTTCTTATTGAGGATGATCCCTTGAGCTAGCATATATTTCAAACTTATACTTTTGTAATCACTCCGACAAACTAATGTAAAATTTTTGTAACCTGTAAAATTTGGTAGTAAGATTTCCGCTGCAACAATATTGGTGTGTGTGATTTGTGTTACTTAATCCCGCGGTTCTGGTTGTAAGTGGTTTATCCGATGTCCTTGGGCAATCGGACGGATCCTGTTAAGTTATCTGGTGCACATGCATAGCAGTCTGAGGTCTTTGAGACAAGGGCAGGTGCATGTGGGCCCAATAACTTGGGAGGTTCTGTCACAGGCTGGTATTGGAGCAGGATTAAGTATATACGGTCACATACGTAGTTTCAAAACAAAAGTTTTGGTTTTGAAAAACCTATTTTCAACTAAACACATTGTTTGGCTTTGAAAAACAGTTTTGAAAAACTATAATGCTAGCGACATCCTCTATTAAGCCCTAAGTTAAGGACTATTAGGTGGCTTAGTTCAAAACCACTAACCCACAACCGGGGGTATTGCATACATGTGTATTGTTATTTTTGAGGCCATTCAGTTCTGAATGGATAGACACTCAGGTAAGGTGAGATGTGAGAGCATGACCGAACAAACGTCTGTCTAGGGGAGTGCTTGATTGTTGCGCTTGATTATATACATGTTCCACATATGTATATATGAAAGCTGCGATATGGAGTATTTACTTTTCTGGGAATTCAGTACCCCATGGATGTGTATGGGTATACAGACATGGGAATTGTCGGCGTCTCGAGACCGGGGGGTCCCTAAGCCGACGAGTGAGTGTGCCGCGTGCCCCAGCCCAGATGGGTCGAGCGCGTGGGCGAGCGCGAAGGGGGGAAGCGAGGTGGCCGGAGACGGGCGTGAGAGAGGTGGAAATCCCGCGGCCTTCGTGTTCGTCCCGCGCCTAGGTCGGGTGCGCTTGCAGTAGGGGGTTACAAGCGTCCACGCGGGTGAGGGAAGCGAGCGGCCCCAAGAGAGCGCCTGTCCCGTCCTCGTCCCCGCGCGGCCAACCTTCTCTAAGAAGGCCCTGGTCCTTCCTTTTATAGGCGTAAGGAGAGGATCCAGGTGTACAATGGGGGTGTAGCAGAGTGCTACGTGTCTAGCGGGGGGAGAGCTAGCGCCCTAAGTACATGCCAATGTGGCAGCCAGAGAGATCTTGGCACCCTGCTGGTGTGATGTCGTGGCTGTCGGAGGAGCAACGGAGCCTGGCGGAGGGACAGCTGTCGGAGCGGTCGAGTCCTTGCTGACGTCCCCCTGCTTCCGTAAGGGAGCTGAGAGCCGCCGTCGTCACAGGGCTAGCGGGGCGCCATCATTGCCTATCTGGCGGAGCTAGCCAGATGGGACACCGGTCTTGTTCTCTGCGGCCCGAGTCGGTTCGGGGTAGGGTGATGATGGCGCTTCCTGTTGACGTGGCTGGCCTGTGCCCTAGGTCGGGCGACGTGGAGGCTCCTCCAAAGCCGAGGTCGAGTCTGTCTTCCATGGCCGAGGCCGAGCCCGAGCCCCTGGGTTGGGCGAGGCGAAGGTTGTTCGGCAGAGGCCAGGGCGGAGTCCGAGCCCTGGGGTCGGGCGAAGCGGAGTTCGTCGTCTTCTGGGGCTGAGCCCGAGTCCGAGCCCTGGGTCGGGCGAAGCGGAGTTCGCCGTCTTCCGGGGCTTAGCCCGAGTCCGGGCCCTGGGTCGGGCGGAGCGGAGTTCGCCGTCTTCCGGGGCTTAGCCCGAGTCCGAGCCCTGGGTCGGGCGGAGCGGAGTTCGCCGTCTTCCGGGGCTTAGCCCGAGTCCGAGCCCTGGGTCGGGCGGAGCGGAGTTCGCCGTCTTCCGGGGCTTAGCCCGAGTCCGAGCCCTGGGTCGGGCGGAGCGGAGTTCGCCGTCTTCCGGGGCTTAGCCCGAGTCCGAGCCCTGGGTCGGGCGGAGCGGAGTTTCCTATGGCGCCTTTGGCAGGGCCTGACTGCCTGTCAGTCTCACTCTGTCAAGTGGCACTGCAGTCGGAGTGGCGCAGGCGGCGCCGTCCTTCTGTCAGACCGGTCAGTGGAGCGGCGAAGTGACGGCGGTCACTTTGGCTCTGCCGGGGGCGCGCGTCAGGATAAAGGTGTCAGGACACCTTTGCGTTAAATGCTCCTGCGACTTGGTCGGTCGGCGCGGCGATTTAGTCAGGGTTGCTTCTTAGCGAATGCAAGGCCTCGGGCGAGCCGGAGATGTGTCCGCCGTTAAAGGGGGGCCTCGGGCGAGACGGAAATCCCTCGGGGTCGGCTGCCCTTGCCCGAGGCTAGGCTCGGGCGAGGCGTGATCGAGTCGCTCGTATGGACTGATCCCTGACTTAATCGCACCCATCAAGCCTCTGCAGCTTTATGCTGATGGGGGTTACCAGCTGAGAATTAAGCGTCTTGAGGGTACCCCTAATTATGGTCCCCGACAGTAGCCCCCGAGCCTCGAAGGGAGTGTTAGCACTCGCTTGGAGGCTTTCGTCGCACTTTTTTGCAAGGGGACCAGCCTTTCTCGGTTGCATTTTGTTCCGGTGGGTGCGCGCGAGCGCACCCGCCGGGTGTAGCCCCCGAGGCCTCGAAGGAGTGGTTTCACTCCCTCGAGGTCTTAATGCCTTGCGTAATGCTTCGGCTGGTCTGGTTGTTCCCTCATGCGAACTGGCCGTAGCCCGGGTGCACGGTCGGGGCCTAAGTTCTCGGGCTGGTATGTTGACGCTGTCAACGGTTCGGCCGGAGCCGGGTTTGCGAGTGCAGCCCCCGAGCCTCTGCACAGGGCGAGAGGGCGATCAGGGACAGACTCGGCTTTTTTACATATGCCCCTACGTCGCCTTTCCGCAAGGAGGAGGGGGGGAGAGCGCCATGTTACCCTCGATGGGCACCGAACATGGTGTCTCCGGTGAGCTGCAAGCGGGTAATCCGAGTGGACGTCCGTGCCCCGTTCGTTGGGGGTCGGCTAGGGGCCCAGAGGCACGCCCAAAAGTACCTGCGGGTGATCTGCCGGACCCGGTCCCCTGGCGACGGGGTCCGAGGGCTCGATGCCTCCCTCCGATGGGATTCCGTTACAAGATCGCTCCCGCTGGTCTCGGAAATGTCCTAGGGTACCTCGGGAGCGCAGCCCGAGCCTTGGTTATGTATCGAATGTACCCCTGGTCATCCCTCGCTCGGCGTCTGAGGCGACTGTGAACCCTTCGGGGGCCAGCCTTCGAACCCCTGATCAGTAATGGGCGCGGAGCCCGAGTAGCCTGAGGCGGCCGTGGAGCCCTTCGGGGGGCCGGCCTTCGAACCTCTGACCAATAGTGGGTGTAGGGACCACGCGATCTGAGGCGACTGTTGAACCCCTCGGGGGGCCAGCCTTCGAACCTCTGATCAGTAGGGGGGGCTCAGAGCCCGGTTCCTTCACAGGGAAGGATCCTTTTCGGGGTATCCCCCTTTCCCGGTCCCTGTTGCAAGAGATAGAGAAAGAGGAAAAAAGGAAAAGGATACGAAATCGAACGACGTGGCGTACCTTTTTTGGCGCGGTTATTACGGCGAAGGCGAAGCGTCGCCCGCTTCTCCTGCCAGAAGTGCCGCCTGTCCCGCCGCGGAGTTAATGCGACGGGGTGAGTTGTTGGCAGGGAGGCCGTTGCGCGTGCGCGAGCCGTTCGAGGAACGGATCACGGGCGCCCTGTCTTCACGCCGTGAGAGGGGGTTCTCTTGCTGCCCCCGGACGGGACGTGAGTCTGGCCGACGACGTGACCGCTTGTAACACCCTAAAATCATGCCTTGATTATTGGGGATAGTTCTTCAAAGTATTTAGATAAAATGTCTTTTAATAAGGCATTTTAATGGTTTGGGATCATTTTCTTAAAATAAATAAATGATAATATTAAATTTTAATATGGTGGTTCAAATCTAAGAATAGATCTTGAAACAAGAATTTGAATTATGAGGTACATAATAATAAATAAAAGTAGCATTAAAATTTTGATATCTCAAATAGAGCATTGACTTTTTGAATATAATATTTCAAACCCAGAACGTGATGATAGAAATATTTATTTTATTAATTTGGGTAAAACTATTCTTTCATGGATGATACATTGAGAAGTTGTACCCAAATGAATAAAATAACTAACACACATATGGATGACTTTGCATTACATGCTGAGCTTTACTTGATGGTGCATTGTGTTTGAGGTTGGAATTTATTCAAAACTGAAAGTTTAGATTTAATTTGAATCTAGGAAACTAAAAATAGAGATTAGAAAAGAAAAGAATAAAACTAACCTAGCCAGTTGGGCCGCCTCCCCTCAATTCGGCCCAGCTCCACTTGCCCTCACCGCGCGTGTGGCCCATGTCAGCCGAGCCACTCGCTCTCCCGCGCCTCGGCACTGGCAGGCGGGACCCACCCGTCAGACCGCCCTCACACGCGTCACCCAAGCCTCTGTTATTGGGCCCCACCCGCCGGGACCTTCCTCTACCTGAAGCCGGTCTCCAACCGAATCCGGCGGGCGCTCTCGCCATTACCGCGGGCTCGGTTGCGGCGGCCAAGCTCAACGACTCACGCCTATTTCTCCGGGTGGTTGGACCTTATCCCCTGCGCTGCGGGTCGCCTCCATTGAAACCGAGCTCAACGGCTTCCTCGCATGCCGCGGCCTACTGACCGCTCGGACTCCATTAGGTTGGGATCGCCCAAGCCGCCGTGGAGATATAAACCCTCCCCCCCCCCTTGCGTCCTTGGCTCCTGGTTCTGCGCCGTACCCGAACACCGAGAGGCACACAACCGTGGAACCTGTCGCCGCCAGGAGAAAGTGCGGCCGCCGCATTCCACCATCCCTCACGTCGTTGGCGGGCACTTGAGGATCTGGTGTTATCCGAGAAGCTGCGTGGGATCACGTGGAGTACGTACGACTCAACCACGCGTGCGATTGGCGACCGGTGAGGGAGGAATCGCTCACCGTTGACCTCGGGCATCCGCAAATTCGTGTGGCACCGTGGCCGAGCTCCTGGGCATCATTTCGTCGGTAAGAAACCCATCCAATCGACTCGCCTCGTCCTCCTCTACGTGTATCTCGGTCCAATTTGTATATGGCGCTCGGGAACGGCCGATTGCATCCTCACCGGCGTGCTCCGCCGAGCATGCGGGGCGGCGCCGCCGTGCGTTTGGTCGGGGGAAAGACGACGTCTGTGAACCGTTGATTTCTCGTTGGGCGGTCACAATTTAGCCAGAAGCGCATCCCGTCGTTCGTGCAATCTGAGCCGGTAATTGGGTGATGGATGGTCAAAACGAGCCTAGGGTTATTTAAAACACTGGGCGTCGGATCTCGATCCGATGGCTACCATTGGATACCGGTTTAGGTGATGCTCGATCTAATCTTGCCCATCGGTCCTAGATTGGACGACACTGATCGGCCGATACCCCTTCGGCCTGGACATTTTACTTAAGAGCCCTCAAGAAAAATACGAATCAACCCGCCGTCCATGCCTGGGGTTTTCTGAGTCTTGGGAATGTTGCACCGTAGCCCCTGCACTTTCCATAATATGAGGCCCCGTCCAGAATAGTTTTAACCCGAGAAATTGAATTATAAAAGGATTTTTAATGTGAAAATATATGCTAGAACTTTGATAATTCATAGAAAATTCATATGAGCTCCAAATTACTCCATTCCAGTTTCTAAAATTTTGTACTTTTATTCTCCATCACTTAGAGCCTCTGTTTGGTCATGAAAACAGTAAGAAAATTTATTCCTCATCTAATTATATTTCAAACACATAAAACCTTTGAAAATTCATAACTTAAAATCTGTAACTCCAAAAATTATAATTCCTGTTCCTGTGATCTTATTTCAATATATAGATCATTATTATGTATTTTGCATATATGTTTGATGTGATGTTAATTTTGCCTATGCCATGTTTGTTTGTATTGCTACGACTAGCGCGAGGTTACGAGCCACCTGAAGATCATCCTGGTACCTGGAATCTCAAGTCCCAGGCAAGTTGTGCCCTTGATCACTTCTTTTACCCACTCATGTTCTAATTAATCATAATGATCTGCATAGGTTTAATTTTGATGGGACCCAATAGGTCACCCTAGTTTGTTTATCCTGAATACCTTGTTTACCCTGAATCACTTGGGTAGTTCTGCTACTGCTTTATATGGTTTTGGGTTAATATTTTATTATATCTATGTTCCAATTATGTTGTTATTTTATTTATGTTCATGACAAGATCATTAAATGTTAATTGGAACATAGAGCTTAACTTGAGAAACACGTGCCACCACAAGGGTTTATGGACGCCCTTGGCTGATTAATTAGGAAAGCTAGTGGAGGACTACCTTACCCGAAAGGGGCAAGGGCAGTAGGGGAGTGGTCAGTGTAGGGAGGCCCTCGGGAGGATTTTGCTGCGATGGCGGTCCTGCAAGGGATTCCTGCATTGGAGCTTCCTATAAACTGTAGCGGGTTTTCTGAAGCTAGTGGAACTTTGTAAAGGCCTCGTAGTGTTACCCTGCCTCGCCTCCTCGGTAGAGGTGTATGGGAAGTCGCGATCCCTTGGCAGATGGGTAACATGACTTGTGGGTAAAGGGTACCACCTCTGCAGAGTGTAAAACTGGTATACTAGCCGAGCTCACGGTCATGAGCAGCTCAGGACTCTCTGATGATTAATTTATGGAATTAAATTCAATCTGTCATATGCATTGCATCGCAGGTGATGTGGTTACTTTTGTTCTACTATTTAATTGGGTTGGTATTTACTTATACTTAGTAACTGCTAATAAAATTTTGACCAACTTTAAAAGCAATGCTCAGCTCTAACCATCTTCTTTGGTAAGCCTTACACTTCACGTGAGCTCCCACCTTTGGCGAGTTCATGCACATTATTCCCCACAACTTGTTGAGCGATGAACGTATGTGAGCTCACTCTTGCTGTCTCACACCCCCCCACAGGTCAAGAACAGGTACCGCAGGATGAGGCGCATGGAGGATGCTGCGATGAGTTCGTGAGAGATCTAGGCCGTCGTCTCCCAGTCAACTTTGGGTTGCTGGACCGTTGTCTCCATATAATGTAATTATTTATTTATTTTGTACAAAACTCTGGTTATATAGTAAAGATGTGACATTCGATCCTGTGCCATGAATCATCCTACGTGTGAGACTTGGTCCCAGCACACCTGGTGATTATGTTCGCGCCCGGGTCTTGGTGCCCCAAAATCCGGGTGTGACACCGCTGCTCCCGCCCGCCTGCCACCGTCATTACTGCCGGCCCACTTTCGGCCGTATTGACCGTCGCGCCAGGCTGGCGCTGCTGGGTCGTGCGCTGGGCCGCCTCGAGTCGCGGTATTGGTTCCGCAACCGAAGAGGCGCGGTGGTGGCGCAAGTGGCGGTGCAGTTGCTTGCATGCAGCATCTGGCGCGCCGGTTGCGTGACGCGTGGGCCTGGGCCTCCATGCTGGCGTGTTGGGAGTCGGAGAAGCGCGTCCACCTGGCGCGATTGCATGCCGCCTGCATGGCTGCCCGCCCCTTCCGCCCGTTGGTCTGGGCAAAAGTGGGGGGTCGCTTGTAACTGCTGGGCGGTTGTGTGCACCACGCGCGGTGGTTTGGCTTCTTCTGCTCTGAGCCGGTTTGCATGACACGCGAGACCCAGCCCCCGCGCCACAGGGGAGGGCCTTGGAGCGTGTTGGAGAAGACTCAGCCCGTGACGTTTGGGGTCGCACGTAGGGAGAGTTGCCTTTAAAAGGAGGGCGACCCCTTTCGTAAGGCGACCATGTCTTCTCGCTCCCTTATGCGTCGCGTCTTTCCACCTTCCAAGCCCCCGGATGGGGGGTACCCGCCGTCTTTTTGCCTCATCGTTGGAGGAACGCAACCCCGTGGGAGTTGGTACCTTTCAGCCATCGTTCGGCTTCAAGGATTTTCATCACACAGCCCGGTTGCTCCCCTCCGCTGGTGGTCACCCAAGACGGTGACCTCCAGCTCCTGGATGGGGAGAGGCAAGCCAGGTTGTGATCCCGCCCTCAGCATCGGGGGTGTTCGTCATCCTCGCTGGGGCGGGGAGCGAGGCGAGCCGGGGCTCTACCTCCTGCGCGGGTCGGCGGACCACCTCTTCTTCCAGCTTCTGGTGGTGGCAATCGTCCTCCCGCGCTGCGATGGAGACGTCCTCCAGTCATGCCGGGGAAGGCGAACTGCTGCTGCCCAGCTAGGATGCAACATTCCGTCCTTTCCCTCTCATTCGCGGCGAGGA
The DNA here is from genome assembly GCF_902167145.1 of Zea mays. NCBI lineage: Eukaryota > Viridiplantae > Streptophyta > Magnoliopsida > Poales > Poaceae > Zea > Zea mays. Next base: position 81,489,598 of record NC_050103.1, on the reverse strand, counting down.
CGGCAACGAGGATCTGCCGGTGCGCTTGGGAGCGGCCCGCTCTTTGGCTTTAATAGCTGGTTCGCGTCCCTTGAGCGGGACCGCGAACGTGAGCCCTCTGGTGGCCGCGTCCACCCGGGACCATGGCTGCTGCCGCAGAGGTTGCTGGCGAGCCTTCCGACGTTCGTCGCCCCGCAGGCTCGAGGTTGCTCATACCCGCGGGGACGGAACCAGAGTTCCGTTTGTAAAGGCACTTTGAATGCCAGTGTCTTTGTTCATTGTGGCTGTCGAGGCCTGAACATGTATGTAATTTTGGCACGGAGCCGTGTCTTTTCCTCATTTTCGAGCACTAAGTCTCGCCTGTTGATTATCTGAACTGCTTCACCAAGCATGAGTCGCCCCGTGTCAAGGTGACGAGTGAGGTATCCGTATCCCAGAGGCGTAGGAGTCCCTCGGCTCGATCGGCCTTGTTGTCTGAGGCTCCTCTAGCTTAGTTAAAGAGACCCCTTGGCCGCTCTTCGATGAGCCGAGGCCAGGGGTAGCGATATCAGCACGAACAGAGGCGGAGTTGGCTCGAAAATGAAAACCTGGTTGGCCGGAGCCTAGCCGGGTTGTCCGTCAGCGGGACCGATGCCGGAGTTGATCAGCCGAGGCCTCGGACCGGGCTGGCGCCCTTGGAAGATGGTTGGCCAAGGCCCCTGGGGTAACCGGCCGAGCCGCCTGCTCAGGCTGGATTCCCGGAGAAGTCCCTGGACCGCGTCGCCGTCCGAGGCTGGGTCGGACCTTGCTGAAGGTGTCGTCGATGCCGAGGGTGCTACAGCCCCCTTCCAGCGTGAAGACCCGAGCCTGCAGGATCAGATTGTCTTGTAGCGTGTGCCTTATGCGGCCGCTGAGGCCAGAAAACACACCCTCGCTGCGTTGTAAAGCTGCGTCTCCTTTCCTCTTATTTCGAGCATCTGGACTTTTTTGTCGATAACAGGGATGTTTGTGCAAGCGAGAGTTGCTTCTCGCGGAAGGTAATGAGTGAGGTATCCGTATCCCGGAGGCGTGGGAGTCCCTCGGCTCGGTCGGCCTTGTCGCTTACGCGTACTTTCACCCGTCCATGAGGCCCTGTCACCGATTCAGTCGAGAAGGCTCGAAGGATCGCTTCGGCAGAAGAGCTTCCGATCGTAAAGACTTGTTCGGTCCGCGGAATCACTTTATCCGAACGCGAGTTACTTATCGCAGAAGGTGATGAGTGAGGTATCCGTATCCCGGAGGCGTAGGAGTCCCTCGGCTCGGTCAGCCTTGGCTGCTTACGTGTACTCCGTCGTTTTCAGGATCCGCTTTTCGAAGTAGTCAAAAAGCACGAAAGATATTCTGCTAAAAGAGATCTTTTTCGAGGAAAATTTCAACGCAGAGGGGGTCCCCCCCTTTTTAGCCCCCGAGGGAGGGTCGGGCTTTGCCGAGGCGAGGCCGACCCTTCCTTGATGACTAAACTTTGCGTGGGTGCGAGGTATATGAACAACTTGAAAAAATCTTAAGGGTAGAAGCGACGTAGCTGTTGGATGTTCCAAGCGTTGCCATAGATCTCGCCTTGATTGTTGGCCAGCTTGTACGTTCCGGGCTTCAGAACTTTGGCGATGACGAATGGCCCCTCCCAGGGGGGCGTGAGCTTGTGCCTCCCTCGGGCGTCTTGCCGCAGCCGAAGCACCAGGTCGCCCACCTGGAGGTCTCGGGGCCGGACCCCTCGGGCGTGGTAGCGTCGCAGGGACTGCTGGTACCGCGCCGAGTGTAGTAAGGCCTTGTCCCGAGCCTCTTCCAGCTGGTCCAGCGATTCTTCTCGGCTAGCTTGGTTGCTTTGATCGTTGTAGGCCCTCGTCCTCGGGGAGCCGTATTCCAGGTCAGTGGGCAGGATGGCCTCGGCCCCGTAGACCAGGAAGAACGGCGTGAAACCCGTGGCTCGGCTCGGCGTTGTCCTCAGGCTCCAGACCACCGAGGGGAGTTCCTTCATCCATCGCTTGCCGAACTTGTTGAGGTCGTTGTAAATCCGGGGCTTGAGCCTTTGTAGAATCATGCCGTTGGCACGCTCTACTTGCCCATTCGACATGGGATGAGCCACGGCGGCCCAGTCCACCCGGATGTGGTGATCCTCGCAAAAATCCAAGAATTTTCTGCCGGTGAACTGGGTACCGTTGTCGGTGATGATGGAGTTTGGGACCCCGAAGCGATGGATGATGTTGGTGAAGAACGCCACCGCCTGCTCGGACCTGATGCTGTTCAGGGGTCGGACCTCGATCCACTTGGAGAATTTGTCGATGGCGACCAGCAGGTGCGTGTAGCCCCCGGGCGCCTTCTGCAAGGGACCGACGAGGTCCAGACCCCATACAGCAAAGGGCCAGGTGATGGGTATCGTCTGTAGAGCCTGAGCGGGCAGGTGGGTCTGCTTCGCATAGAATTGGCACCCTTCACAGGTGCGGACAATTCTAGTGGCGTCAGCCACCGCCGTTGGCCAGTAGAAGCCTTGCCGGAAAGCATTCCCGACAAGGGCTCGAGGCGCTGCATGATGGCCGCAAGCCCCCGAGTGTATTTCTTGCAGGAGTTCCTGACCTTCGGCGATGGAGATGCATCGCTGGAGGATGCCCGAGGGGCTGCGGTGGTAGAGCTCCTCCTCATCGCCCAGCAAGACGAACGACTTGGCGCGTCGCGCTACCCGCCGAGCCTCGGCTTGGTCGAGGGGTAGCTCTCCTTGGCGGAGATATTGCTGGTACGGGGTCTGCCAATTTCGATCAGGCGTGGCCCCGTTCTGCTCCTCCTCGACGTGCAGTGCCTCGCCCTCGGGGGCCGAGGGTACCTCGGGCTGAACCGAGGACGCCTCGGGCTGAGCCGAGGGTACCTCGGGCTGAGCCGAGGGTACCTCGGGCTGGACCGAGGGTGCCTCGGGCTCGGGCGTGTCGTTGATCTTGACGGAGGGTTGATGCAGATCCTGGGAGAAGACGTCCGGGGGAACCGTCGTTCGCCCCGAGGCTATTTTTGCCAGCTCGTCCGCAGTCTCGTTGTAGCGCCGAGCGATGTGGTTAAGCTCGAGCCCGTAGAACTTGTCTTCCAGGCGCCGAACCTCATCGCTGTAGGCCTCCATCTTCGGGTCGCGGCAGTGGGAGTTCTTCATGACTTGGTCGATGACGAGCTACGAGTCACCGCGGGCGTCGAGGCGTCTGACCCCTAGCTCGATGGCGATCCGCAACCCGTTGACCAGAGCCTCGTACTCAGCCACATTGTTGGACGCCGAGAAATGGAGGCGTAGCACGTAGCGTAGGTGTTTCCCGAGGGGCGAGATGAAGAGCAGGCCCGCGCCGGCTCCCGTCTTCATCAGCGACCCGTCGAAAAACATGGTCCAGAGCTCCGGTTGGATTGGAGCGGTCGGCAGCTGGGTGTCGACCCATTCGGCTACGAAGTCCGCCAATACCTGGGACTTGATGGCCTTCCGAGGGGCGAACGAAATTGTCTCGCCCATGATTTCCACCGCCCACTTTGCGATCCTGCCCGAGGCCTCTCGGCACTGGATGATCTCCCCCAGGGGGAAGGATGACACCACAGTTACCGGATGAGACTCGAAGTAATGTCGCAACTTTCGCCTCGTCAGGATCACTGCATACAGCAGCTTCTGAACTTGTGGGTAGCGGATCTTGGTTTCGGACAGTACCTCGCTGACGAAGTAAACTGGCCTCTGAACGGGCAATGCATGCCCCTCTTCTTGCCTCTCGACCACAATCGCGGCGCTAACCACCTGAGTGGTCGCGGCGACGTAGACCAAGAGGGCTTCTCCGTCAGCTGGGGGCACCAAGATAGGCGCCTTTGTAAGGAGCGCCTTCAGGTTCCCGAGAGCTTCCTCGGCCTCAGGGGTCCAAGCGAAACACTCGGCCTTCCTTAAGAGGCGGTACAGAGGCAGACCTCTTTCGCTGAGGCGTGAGATGAAGCGGCTCAGGGCCGCGAGACATCCCATGACCCTCTGTACGCCTTTTAAGTCCTTGATGGGCCCCATGCTGGTGATAGCTGCGATCTTCTCCGGGTTGGCTTCGATGCCTCGCTCGGAGACGATGAACCCCAAGAGCATGCCCCGGGGCACCCCGAAGACACACTTCTCGGGATTGAGCTTGACGCCTTTTGCTTTGAGACATCGGAATGTCACTTCAAGGTCGGAGAGGAGGTCGGAAGCCTTCCTTGTCTTGACTACGATGTCATCGACGTAGGCCTCGACTGTGCGACCGATGTGTTCGCCGAACACATGGTTCATGCACCGCTGGTACGTTGCGCCCGCGTTCCTCAAACCGAACGGCATGGTGACATAGCAGTACATGCCGAAGGGCGTGATGAAAGAAGTCGCGAGCTGGTCGGACTCTTTCATCCGGATTTGGTGATACCCTGAGTAGGCATCAAGGAAGGACAGGGTTTCGCACCCAGCAGTGGAATCCACGATTTGATCGATGAGAGGTAGAGGGTAGGGAACCTTCGGACATGCTTTGTTGAGACCAGTGTAGTCTACACACATCCGCCATTTCCCCCCTTTCTTCCTCACAAGCACAGGGTTGGCAAGCCATTCGGGATGGAATACCTCTTTGATGAACTCTGCTGCCATTAGCTTGTGGATCTCCTCGCCTATCACTCTGCGCTTCTCCTCGTCGAATCGGCGCAGAGGCTGCCTGACGGGTCGGGCTCCGGCCCGAATATCCAGCGAGTGCTCGGCGACATCCCTCGGTATGCCGGGCATGTCCGAGGGACTCCACACAAAGACGTCGGCATTTGCGCGGAGAAAGTCGACGAGCACTGCTTCCTATTTGGGGTCGAGCCCGGAACCGATCCGGATCTGCTTGGAGGTGTCGCCACTGGGGTCGAGAGGGACGGCCTTAACCGTCTCCGCTGGCTCGAAGTTGCCGGCATGATGCTTCACGTCTGGCACCTCTTTGGAGAGGTTCTCCAGGTCGGCGATGAGGGCCTCGGACTCGGCGAGGGCCTCGGCGTACTCCACGCACTCCACGTCGCATTCGAACGCGTGTTTGTACGTGGGGCCGACGGTGATGACCCCGTTGGGGCCCGGCATCTTGAGCTTCAGGTAGGTGTAGTTGGGGACGGCCATGAACTTCGCGTAGCATGGCCTCCCCAGTACCGCGTGGTAGGTTCCTCGGAACCCGACCACCTCGAACGTCAAAGTCTCCCTTCGGAAGTTGGAGGGCGTTCCGAAGCAGACGGGAAGGTCGAGTCGTCCGAGGGGCTGGACGCGCTTCCCAAGAATGATCCCGTGGAAGGGCGCAGCGCCTGCTCGGACGGAGGACAGATCGACGCGCAGGAGCCTGAGGGTCTCGGCGTAGATGATGTTGAGGCAGCTGCCCCCGTCCATCAGGACCTTGGTGAGCCTGACGTCGCCGACGATGGGGTCGACGACGAGCGGGTATTTCCCCAGGCTCGGCACGTGGTCGGGGTGGTCAGCTTGGTCGAAGGTGATGGGCTTGTCGGACCAGTCTAGGTAGACTGGCGCCGCCACCTTCACCGAGCAGACCTCCCGGCGCTCTTGCTTGCGATGCCGAGCCGAGGCATTCGCCGCATGCCCACCGTAGATCATGAAGCAGTCGCGGACCTCGGGGAACTCTCCTGCTTGGTGATCTTCCTTTTTGTCATCGTCGCGGGCCCTGCCACCTTCTGCGAGTGGCCCGGCCCTGTGGAAGTGGCGCCGAAGCTTGACGCACTCCTCGAGGGTGTGCTTGACGGGCCCCTGATGGTAGGGGCACGGCTCCTTGAGCATCTTGTCGAAGAGGTTAGCACCTCCGGGGGGCTTCCGAGGGTTCTTGTACTCGGCGGCGGCGACAAGGTCCGCGTCGGCGGCGTCACGTTTCGTTTGCGACTTCTTCTTGCCTTTCTTCTTGGCGCCGCGCGGAGTAGACGCCTCGGGAGCCTCTTCCGATGGGCGGCCCTGGGGCTGCTTGTCCTTTCGGAAGATAGCCTCGACCGCCTCCTGGCCAGAGGCGAACTTGGTGGCGATGTCCATCAGCTCACTCGCCCTGGTGGGGGTCTTGCGACCCAACTTACTCACCAGGTCGCGGCAGGTGGTGCCGGCAAGGAACACGCCGATGACATCCGAGTCGGTGATGTTGGGCAGCTCGGTGCGCTGCTTCGAGAATCGCCGGATGTAGTCCCGAAGAGACTCTCCCGGCTGTTGCCGACAGCTTCGGAGGTCCCAGGAATTCCCGGGGCGCACGTACGTGCCCTGGAAATTGTCGGCGAAGGCTTGGACCAAGTCATCCCAGTTGGAGATCTGCCCCAGAGGCAGGTGCTCCAACCAGGCGCGAGCAGTGTCGGAGAGGAACAGGGGAAGGTTGCGGATGATGAGGTTGTCGTTGTCCGTTCCACCCAGTTGGCAGGCCAGGCGGTAGTCTGCGAGCCACAGTTCCGGTCTTGTTTCCCCCGAGTACTTTGTGATAGTAGTCGGGGGTCGGAACCGGGTCGGGAACGGCGCCCATCGGATGGCCCGACTGAAGGCCTGCGGACCGGGTGGTTCGGGCGAGGGACTCCGATCCTCCCCGCTGTCGTAGCGTCCCCCACGCCTGGGGTGGTAGCCTCGGCGCACCCTTTCGTCGAGGTGGGCCCGACGGTCGCGACGATGGTGCTCGTTGCCGAGGTGGCCTGGGGCCGCAGGCACGGTGTTGCGCGTGCGCCCGATGTAGACTGAGGCTTCCCGCATGAATCGGGAAGTCGCGGCATGAGGTTCCGAGGGGTATCCCTGCCTTCGGGAGGCAGAGCTCTCGGCCCGTCGGACCGCAGCGCCTTCCAGGAGATTCTTGAGCTCTCACTGGATTCGCCGACCCTCGGTGGTTGATGGCTCCGGCATCGCGCGGAGGAGCATCGCTGCGGCTGCCAGGTTCTGACCGACCCCGCTGGATGCGGGTGGCGGCCTGACCCTGACGTCGTTGGCGACGCGGTGCTGGAAACCCTGGGGCAGGTGACGTATTTCTCTGGCCGGGGGTTGGCTCGCCCATACCTGCCCGACGTCCCGGCGGATCGACTCAAGCGCTCCTGCTCCCTCGTCGAGCCTGGCCTGCGCCCCGCGGAATTGCTCGAGTTGTGGGTCGTGACCCCCCACCAGAACAGGGACCATAGCTAGCTCTCGCGGGATGTCAGCGCGAAGCACCGGCCTAGGGAGATCACCGTCCTCCGGCATGCCGAGATGGTTGCCTTCGGAGGGATCCCCTAGCTCGACGTGGAAACATTCGCGGCTTGGGCCGCAGTCCTCGTCGTCAAGGTTGCGGCTTCCATTGGAGCAGTCGGAGAGGCAGTAGTCACATGCGGTCATGAAGTCCCGCATGGCACTGGGGTTGCCAAATCCGGAGAAATCCCAACAGACACTGGGATCGTCATCTTCCTCGGACCCAGAGGGCCCGTAGGTCGAGACGTCTGTCAATCGGTCCCAAGGCGACCGCATACGAAACCCCAGAGGGGTTGCACTCGCCTCAACGAGAGCGCCCGCCAAAGCAAGGTCGCTAGGCGGGTTGAGGCCGAGTCGAAATGACGTAAGATGGGAATCAGTCAGTACCTTTTGGTCGACGAGGAGCGACATAGTCACGTCGGGGACTGATTGCACCGTCGTCTTAGGTACGAGGGCGACGTCCTGCAAGCCCTCCGCGAGCGCGCTGGCGTCGTCCACTTGCTCGGGATTGGTGTGTCGCGGAGGGACGGCGCTCGCCTTCGTCTCAAACGTGAGGTCGACGCCCGACGCGCCCCCCGTTGGGGCGCTGGGGATGTCGATTCGCTCGACAGCCGACGAAGCGCGGCCTCCCGCTTGGCCTTGGTTGCCCCGCCTCCTCCTCCGTTGGCGGGGGAGAGGACGGGGCGAGCTCGAATGTTGTTCTTCCACCGCGCGGGGAAGATGTCGTCGATTCCGCCGCCGGCGGGCGGGTCATCGGCCGCCATTGTCGTTGTCGCGCAGCGGTGGAAGGAGTATCATGTCGTAGCTGCCGTCGAAGGACATGAACTCAAGACTCCCGAAACGGAGCACCGTCCCGGGCCGGAGAGGTTGCTGGAGACTGCCCATCTGGAGCTTGACGGGAAGCTGTTCGTCAGCACGCAGCAGACCCCTACCTGGCGCGCCAACTGTCGGCGTCTCGAGACCGGGGGGTCCCTAAGCCGACGAGTGAGTGTGCCGCGTGCCCCAGCCCAGATGGGTCGAGCGTGTGGGCGAGCGCGAAGGGGGGAAGCGAGGTGGCCGGAGACGGGCGTGAGAGAGGTGGAAATCCCGCGGCCTTCGTGTTCGTCCCGCGCCCAGGTCGGGTGCGCTTGCAGTAGGGGGTTACAAGCGTCCACGTGGGTGAGGGAAGCGAGCGGCCCCAAGAGAGCGCCTGTCCCGTCCTCGTCCCCGCGCGGCCAACCTTCTCTAAGAAGGCCCTTGTCCTTCCTTTTATAGGCGTAAGGAGAGGATCCAGGTGTACAATGGGGGTGTAGCAGAGTGCTACGTGTCTAGCGGGGGGAGAGCTAGCGCCCTAAGTACATGCCAATGTGGCAGCCGGAGAGATCTTGGCACCCTGCTGGTGTGATGTTGTGGCTGTCGGAGGAGCAACGGAGCCTGGCGGAGGGACAGCTGTCGGAGCGGTCGAGTCCTTGCTGACGTCCCCCTGCTTCCGTAAGGGAGCTGAGAGCCGCCGTCGTCACAGGGCTAGCGGGGCGCCATCATTGCCTATCTAGCGGAGCTAGCCAGATGGGACACCGGTCTTGTTCTCTGCGGCCCGAGTCGGTTCGGGGTAGGGTGATGATGGCGCTTCCTGTTGATGTGGCTGGCCTGTGCCCTAGGTCGGGCGACGTGGAGGCTCCTCCAAAGCCGAGGTCGAGACTGTCTTCCATGGCCGAGGCCGAGCCCGAGCCCCTGGGTCGGGCGAGGCGAAGGTTGTTCGGCAGAGGCCAGGGCGGAGTCCGAGCCCTGGGGTCGGGCGAAGCGGAGTTCGTCGTCTTCTGGGGCTGAGCCCGAGTCCGAGCCCTGGGTCGGGCGGAGCGGAGTTCGCCATCTTCCGAGGCTTAGCCCGAGTCCGAGCCCTGGGTCGGGCGGAGCGGAGTTCGCCGTCTTCCGGGGCTTAGCCCGAGTCCGAGCCCTGGGTCGGGCGGAGCGGAGTTCACCGTCTTCCGGGGCTTAGCCCGAGTCCGAGCCCTGGGTCGGGCGGAGCGGAGTTCGCCGTCTTCCGGGGCTTAGCCCGAGTCCGAGCCCTGGGTCAGGCGGAGCGGAGTTTCCTATGGCGCCTTTGGCAGGGCCTGACTGCATGTCAGTCTCACTCTGTCAAGTGGCACTGCAGTCGGAGTGGCGCAGGCGGCGCCGTCCTTCTGTAAGACCGGTCAGTGGAGCGGCGAAGTGACGGCGGTCACTTCGGCTCTGCCGGGGGGGGCGCGTCAGGATAAAGGTGTCAGGCCACCTTTGCGTTAAATGCTCCTGCGACTTGGTCGGTCGGCGCGACGATTTAGTCAGGGTTGCTTCTTAGCGAAGGCAAGGCCTCGGGCGAGCCGGAGATGTGTCCGCCGTTAAAGGGGGGCCTCGGGCGAGACGGAAATCCCTCGGGGTCGGCTGCCCTTGCCCGAGGCTAGGCTCGGGCGAGGCGTGATCGAGTCGCTCGTATGGACTGATCCCTGACTTAATCGCACCCATCAGGCCTCTGCAGGTTTATGCTGATGGGGGTTACCAGCTGAGAATTAGGCGTCTTGAGGGTACCCCTAATTATGGTCCCCGACAGGAATACTGAGCAGTGTAATGTACTTGTAACAACGCACCTACGCTCAGGTAAGAAGGTTAGTTACCATAATGAGTTGCCCTATGGTTAAAGTGTGGCAACGGCGCCTATGCGCGACTCGGCGCTTAATGATGAGCTGGCCTCCATATAGCAATATATGGAGTATAAACTATGATAAACTGTCATGTGTGACTTGCATCATTGGGAAATTAGGCTGTGATGAGAATTTTCTGCAGGTACACTAACCTCGAAAACGTATGTGTAGTTGACGATAAGCAAAATACCGTGAGAGTCATAAGTATGCCACCGAGATAGAACGCTATTGCCACATATGTTGGCAAAATTTGTGAGGACGTGTAGGACGCGCATGCATCCTGATTGTTGCATTATGTTTGTTACCTGTACATCCAAAATGCTTCTCTCATCTTTATTCCTGTCGGGGACCATAATTAGGGGTACCCTCAAGACGCCTAATTCTCAGCTGGTAACCCCCATCAGCATAAAGCTGCAGAGGCCTGATGGGTGCGATTAAGTCAGGGATCAGTCCATACGAGCGACTCGATCACGCCTCGCCCGAGCCTAGCCTCGGGCAAGGGCAGCCGACCCCAAGGGATTTCCGTCTCGCCCGAGGCCCCCCTTTAACGACGGACACATCTCCGGCTCGCCCGAGGCCTTGCCTTCGCTAAGAAGCAACCCTGACTAAATCGCCGCGCCGACCGACCGAGTCGCAGGAGCATTTAACGCAAAGGTAGCCTGACACCTTTATCCTAATGCGCGCCCCCCAGTAGAGCCGAAGTGACCGCCGTCACTTCGCCGCTCCACTGACCGGTCTGACAGAAAGACAGCGCCGCCTGCGCCACTCCGACTGCAGTGCCACTTGACAGAGTGAGACTGACAGGCAGTCAGGCCCTGCCAAAGGCGCCATAGGAAACTCCGCTCCGCCCGACCCAGGGCTCGGACTCGGGCTAAGCCCCGGAAGACGGCGAACTCCGCTCCGCCCGACCCAGGGCTCGGACTCGGGCTAAGCCCCGGAAGACGGCGAACTCCGCTCCGCCCGACCCAGGGCTCGGACTCGGGCTCAGCCCCAGAAGACGACGAACTCCGCTCCGCCCGACCCAGGGCTCGGACTCGAGCTCAGCCCCAGAAGACGACGAACTCCGCTCCGCCCGACCCAGGGCTCGGACTCGGGCTCAGCCCCAGAAGACGACGAACTCCGCTTCGCCCGACCCCAGGGCTCGGACTCCGCCCTGGCCTCTGCCGAACAACCTTCGCCTCGCCCGACCCAGGGGCTCGGGCTCGGCCTCGGCCATGGAAGACAGACTCGACCTCGGCTTCGGAGGAGCCTCCACGTCGCCCGACCTAGGGCACAGGCCAGCCACGTCAACAGGAAGCGCCATCATCACCCTACCCCGAACCGACTCGGGCCACAGAGAACAAGACCGGTGTCCCATCTGGCTAGCTCCGCCAGATAGGCAATGATGGCGCCCTGCTAGCCCTGTGACGACGGCGGCTCTCAGCTCCCTTACGGAAGCAGGGGGACGTCAGCAAGGACTCGACCGCTCCGACAACTGTCCCTCCGCCAGGCTCCGTTGCTCCTCCGACAGCCACGACATCACACCAGCAGGGTGCCAAGATCTCTACGGCTGCCACATTGGCATGTACTTAGGGCGCTAGCTCTCCCCCCGCTAGACACGTAGCACTCTGCTACACCCCCATTGTACACCTGGATCCTCTCCTTACGCCTATAAAAGGAAGGACCAGGGCCTTCTTAGAGAAGGTCGGCCGCGCGGGGACGAGGACGGGACAGGCGCTCTCTTGGGGCCGCTCGCTTCCCTCACCCGCGTGGACGCTTGTAACCCCCTACTGCAAGCGCACCCGACCTAGGCGCGGGACGAACACGAAGGCCGCGGGATTTCCACCTCTCTCACGCCCGTCTCCGGCCACCTCGCTTCCCCCATTCGCGCTCGCCCACGCGCTCGACCCATCTGGGCTGGGGCACGCGGCACACTCACTCGTCGGCTTAGGGACCCCCCGGTCTCGAGACGCCGACAGTTGGCGCGCCAGGTAGGGGCCTGCTGCGTGCTGACGAACAGCTTCCCGTCAAGCTCCAGATGGGCAGCCTCCAGCAACCTCTCCGGCCCGGGACGGTGCTCCGTTTCGGGAGTCTTGAGTTCATGTCCTTCGACGGCAACTACGACATGATACTCCTTCCACCGCCGCGCGACAACGACAATGGCGGCCGACGACCCACCCGCCGGCGGCGGAATCGACGACATCTTCCCCGCGCGGTGGAAGAACAACATTCGAGCTCGCCCCGTCCTCTCCCTCGCTAACGGAGGAGGAGGCGGGGCAACCAAGGCCAAGCGGGAGGCCGCGCTTCGTCGGCTGTCGAGCGAATCGACGTCCCCAGCGCCCCAACGGGGGGCGCGTCGGGCGTCGACCTCGCGTTTGAGACGAAGGCGAGCGCCGTCCCTCCGCGACACACCAATCCCGAGCAAGTGGACGACGCCAGCGCACTCGCGGAAGGCTTGCAGGACGTCGCCCTCGTACCTAAGACGACGGTGCAGTCAGTCCCCGACGTGACTATGTCGCTCCTCGTCGACCAAAAGGTACCGACTGATTCCCATCCTACGTCATTTCGACTCGGCCTCAACCCGCCTAGCGACCTTGCTTTGGCGGGCGCTCTCATTGAGGCGAGTGCAACCCCTCTGGGGTTTCGTATGCGGTCGCCTTGGGACCGATTGACGGACGTCTCGACCTACGGGCCCTCTAGGTCCGAGGAAGACGACGATCCCAGCATCTGTTGGGATTTCTCTGGATTTGGCAACCCCAGTGCCATGCGGTACTTTATGACCGCATGTGACTACTGCCTCTCCGACCGCTCCAACGGAAGCCGCAGCCTTGACGACGAGGACTGCGGCCCAAGCCGCGAATGTTTCCACGTCGAGCTAGGGGATCCCTCCGAAGGCAACCATCTCGGCATGCCGGAGGACGGTGATCTCCCTAGGCCGGTGCCTGGCGCTGACATCCCGCGGGAGCTAGCTGTGGTCCCCGTTCCGGCGGGGGGTCACGACCCACAGCTCGAGCAAGTCCGCGGGGCGCAGGCCAGGCTCGACGAGGGAGCAGGAGCGCTTGAGTCGATCCGCCGGGACGTCAGGCAGGTATGGGCGGGCCAACCCCCGGCCGGAGAAATACGTCACCTGCCCCAGGGTTTCCAGCATCGCGTCGCCTACGACGTCAGGGTCAGGCCGCCACCCGCATCCAGCGGGGTCGGTCAGAACCTGGCAGCCGCAGCGATGCTCCTCCGCGCGATGCCGGAGCCATCAACCACCGAGGGTCGGCGAATCCAGGGAGAGCTCAAGAATCTCCTGGAAGGCGCTGCGGTCCGACGGGCCGAGAGCTCTGCCTCCCGAAGGCAGGGATACCCCTCGGAACCTCATGCCACGACTTCCCGATTCATGCGGGAAGCCTCGGTCTACACCGGGCGCACGCGCAACACCGCGCCTGCGGCCCCAGGGCACCTCGGCAACGAGCACCATCGCCGCGACCGTCGGGCCCACCTCGACGAAAGGGTGCGCCGAGGCTACCGCCCCAGGTGTGGGGGACGCTACGACAGCGGGGAGGATCGGAGTCCCTCGCCCGAACCACCCGGTCCACAGGCCTTCAGTCGGGCCATCCGACGGGCGCCGTTCCCGACCCGGTTCCGACCCTCGACTACTATCACAAAGTACTCGGGGGAAACGAGACCGGAACTGTGGCTCGCAGACTACCGCCTGGCCTGCCAACTGGGTGGAACGGACGATGACAACCTCATCATCCGCAACCTCCCCCTGTTCCTCTCCGACACTTCTCACGCCTGGTTGGAGCACCTGCCTCCGGGGCAGATCTCCAACTGGGATTACTTGGTCCAAGCCATCGCCGGCAATTTCCAGGGCACGTACGTGCGCCCCGGGAATTCCTGGGACCTCCGAAGCTGCCGGCAACAGCCAGGAGAGTCTCTTCAGGACTACATCCGGCGATTCTCGAAGCAGCGCACCGAGCTGCCCAACATCACCGACTCGGATGTCATCGGCGCGTTCCTTGCCGGCACCACCTGCCGCGACCTGGTGAGTAAGTTGGGTCGCAAGACCCCCACCAGGGCGAGCGAGCTGATGGACATCGCCACCAAGTTCGCCTCTGGCCAGGAGGCGGTCGAGGCTATCTTCCGAAAGGACAAGCAGCCCCAGGGCCGCCCATCGGAAGAGGCTCCCGAGGCGTCTACTCCGCGCTGCACCAAGAAGAAAGGCAAGAAGAAGTCGCAAACGAAACGCGACGCCGCCGACGCGGACCTTGTCGCCGCCGCCGAGTACAAGAACCCTCGGAAGCCCCCCAGAGGTGCTAACCTCTTCGACAAGATGCTCAAGGAGCCGTGCCCCTACCATCAGGGGTCCGTCAAGCACACCCTCGAGGAGTGCGTCATGCTTCGGCGCCACTTCCACAGGGCCGGGCCACCCGCAGAAGGTGGCAGGGCCCACGACGACGACAAAAAGGAAGATCACCAAGCAGGAGAGTTCCCCGAGGTCCGCGACTGCTTCATGATCTACGGTGGGCATGCAGCGAATGCCTCGGCTCGGCATCGCAAGCAAGAGCGCCGGGAGGTCTGCTCGGTGAAGGTGGCGGCGCCAGTCTACCTAGACTGGTCCGACAAGCCCATCACCTTCGACCAAGCTGACCACCCCGACCACGTGCCGAGCCCGGGGAAATACCCGCTCGTCGTCGACCCCATCGTCGGCGACGTCAGGCTCACCAAGGTCCTGATGGACGGGGGCAGCTGCCTCAACATCATCTACGCCGAGACCCTCAGGCTCCTGCGCGTCGATCTGTCCTCCGTCCGAGCAGGCGCTGCGCCCTTACACGGGATCATTCCTGGGAAGCGCGTCCAGCCCCTCGGACGACTCGACCTTCCCGTCTGCTTCGGAACGCCCTCCAACTTCCGAAGGGAGACTTTGACGTTCGAGGTGGTCGGGTTCCGAGGAACCTACCACGCGGTACTGGGGAGGCCATGCTACGCGAAGTTCATGGCCGTCCCCAACTACACCTACATGAAGCTCAAGATGCCGGGCCCCAACGGGGTCATCACCGTCGGCCCCACGTACAAACACGCGTTCGAATGCGACGTGGAGTGCGTGGAGTACGCCGAGGCCCTCGCCGAGTCCGAGGCCCTCATCGCCGACCTGGAGAACCTCTCCAAAGAGGTGCCAGACGTGAAGCGTCATGCCGGCAACTTCGAGCCAGCGGAGACGGTTAAGGCCGTCCCTCTCGACCCCAGTGGCGACACCTCCAAGCAGATCCGGATCGGTTCCGGGCTCGACCCCAAATAGGAAGCAGTGCTCGTCGACTTTCTCCGCGCAAACGCCGACGTCTTTGCGTGGAGTCCCTCGGACATGCCCGGCATACCGAGGGATGTCGCCGAGCACTCGCTGGATATTCGGGCTGGAGCCCGACCCGTCAGGCAGCCTCTGCGCCGATTCGACGAGGAGAAGCGCAGAGTGATAGGCGAGGAGATCCACAAGCTAAAAGAAGCGAAAAGTGTCAAGCTCAGCCCTGAAAGGCGAGTCCTCGGGGCGTCCCAGGGCACGGTCTTGGAGTTCATTATCTCCAAACGGAGCATCGAAGCCAACCAGGAGAAAACCCCGACCATCGCACGGCACCCCGAGCCCTTGCTGGGGGTACCCGGGGGCTGCACACACCCCCGAGAAAGGCCGCCTGTCATCGCCGACGTTCTGGAGCCCGGAACGTACGAGCTGGCCGGCGGTCAAGGCGAGGTCTACGGCAACGCTTGGAACGTCTGACAGCTACGTCGCTTCTACCCTTAAGATGTTTTCAAGCTGTTCGTATACCTCGCTCATACACAAGTATCAGTCGTCAAGGAAGGGTCGGCCTCGCCTCGGCAGAGCCCGACCCTCCCTCGGGGGCTAAAAAGGGGGAACCCCTCTGCGTCGAGATTGGGTGTACTTCTCCGCATCAAAAAATTTCGATCAAAAAGGGGCTTTTGCGTTCTCCCGGCTATGTCAGAAGCAGGGTCCCGAGGAGCGAACGTGGGTACATGTAAGTGGCGAGGCCGACTGAGCCGAGGAACTCCTATGCCTCCGGGTTAGGGACACCTCACTCATCACCTGCCACGAAAAATGACCCAACTCGGGAAGCCACCCTATTATTGACAAGCTAGGCCGGACACGCAAATTGAAAGAAAGGAGAGTACGACTTCATGCAAGAAAAACAAAGTGTTCAGGCCTTAGCGGCCGCGGTAAGACGCACATCCAACAGAAACTGTTCCAACAAGAGTTAGGCGCCGCCTTGGGAAGGAGCCGCGCCCTCAGTTCCGTCCCCACCGTCGGTAAGGTCCATCTCGGCTTCCGGCGACGGCGCAGGGGGAAGGATCTCCGCCTCAAAGGTGGTCGCCAGCGCCGCGCTCGGACCCGCGGCGACCTCGTCGAGCCGCTGAACTTCTGCCAGGGCAGCTTCGTCTTTGTCAGGAAGACAATACCCCTCACTAACCCGTTCCAGGTCCACAACATAATGGGAAGCGAGCACGGCGAAGGCCCGCCTGACGCCGTGGTGTAGAGCCTCGCGGACTCTGCCGCGCGCGTGATCACCCAAGGCTTGAAGGCGGCTTTGAGGGGAGCTTCCTGAAGGGACGTCGCCGGAGCCAAAGATCCGATAAACGTCCGAGACGGCCTCGGACATGGCCGCGAGGTCAGCCTCCCTCTTCTCGGCAGCTCCGGCAAGCGCCTCGGCGAGCGCCTTGGCGGACTCGTCAAGGGCGGACTCGAGCTCTGCGAACAACCAGAAGAAAGACCTCAAGCACAAGCAGAGGAAACAGACAAGAACAAGAACCAGGGACGGCCAAGGCGTACCTCCGGCTCGGGCACGCTGCTCCAAGGCCGCGACCTGGGCTGCGGCTAGGTCAGCCGCGAGGGTCTCAGCCCGGCTTTCGGCCTCGGCAGCCCGGCCCCGAGATTGGTCCCGCTCCTCGACGACCTGGACGAACTCCGACCGCTGCCGTTGCGCCTCCGCGCGCGCTGCTGCCGCCTCGGCTCTCAGGTCAGCGCAGAGCAACTGGAGGTCCGCTACCTTGGCATCCTGCTGAGAAAGGCGCGCAGTAGCCCCGGCGAGCGAGGTCCTCAGGGATCGCAGCGAGCCCCAGACATCGACCTCGCGGCGGATGAACGACGACTTGGAGGCGCTCAGATCCGTCAGATCCTGGGGGATGGAAACAGGGCGTCACGACGAATGCCTCGCTCACAGAAAGGAAAAGGTATGCCTGAAACCGTTACCTGGAGGATTTTGGGGACGTCCCTGCAGAAAACCTCCAGCGACGACCGGAGTGACCCCACCGTTGCTTCAGCATGCTCGCGGAGCTCATCCCAGGATTGGTCCTCCTGTTCATCGTCGAGAACAAAGATAGGGTCCGAGGCCTCGCGGGTCTGGAATCGGAGCAACTGGCGCCGGGCCTCGGGGCTCCGCCGCACAGCGATGAGGCTGCCGCCCGGCTGGACGGATCGCGCGTCCACGCCCACCTCTTCCGAGGCACTGGGCGCCGACGCATCAGCCATCCCGACGCTGGCAGCAACCGGTCGCTCTCCGACTGGGACGGCGGCGACTTCGGTAGCGGCAGGCGCCAGCATGGCCGGCACGACAGGCGGGCTCGGGACCACGTCGGCGTCAGCCGCCTCCCCTATCACGATGGCCGCCTCGGCAGAAGAGCCAGCCTCGAGAACCTGCTCCCCAGAGACAGGCGACGCCCGAGCCCCCTGCGGTGAAACGCCCTGCGAAAGGGTCGGCTGAACGACAAGGCCCGGGGCGGCGCTGGCCGCACAGACCGGCGCCGTCTTAAGGGCCTTCCGGGGTGCCAGGTCGGTCTGGCCATGGCTTCGCTTGCTGAATAAAAAAAAGAAAAAAAAAGAAAAGGAAAATCACGGCCGAGACATATGAATGGGAAGCCAAGACGAAGACATTCCGAGATACTTACCCACTTCGGGCCATGATCCACCGCGCCTGGGGGGAGGTTTCTTGGATCCCGGCTCCCGAAACAGCCGCCGAGGTCCGCTTCGCCGGCAACTTCGGCGCCACCCTTGCTTTGGACGCCCGGGGAGCAGATTGCCCGGGCACGGTCGCGATGACTTGAGGGTCACCCCCATGCGCTGCCGGTACGAGCGGCGGCCCCTAGGGAGCAGACGCCCTGACCTGGCCCTCTGGAGCCACCTCAGCTCCTCCAGCCGAGGGGTCAGGTGACCTCTTGGGTCGCCCCCGTGCCTCGGGCCGGGACCCCGACGCCCCAACTCTGGGGACTGACGGTGTCGGCCCGCTCGGGGGCTGGCTCGACGGCTCCTGGCCACACCCCAAGCCGGGGCTGAGGCCGAGACGGGCGGCCATGTCGTCCTCCTCCTCATCATCGTCGTCATCGTCGTCGTCGGGCGTCTCCGGCGACGGCTGCCTTGGGAGTCCTTCCCTCTCCTACTGGCGACGGCGCTTCTCCAAGGCGTCCCGAGCCCGCCTCCGCTCGCGGGCCCGGGCCTTCTCCGCGTCCTTCTTCTTCTTCTTCTCCTCCGCGGCGACCCGCCTCGCTGCTCGGTCCACCGCGTCCTCCGGGACCCGTGGCAGGGAGGGCTTGTGCCACCCCACCTCCTAAAGAAGGGGGGAAAGAAACCCGATCGTAAGAACCAGGAGCAACCCGATGTATGAAGAAGGAAGGAGCGAACACTCACCAGAGTTACGCACCCCTGGTCGGGGCGCATCCGAAGCTGGGAGAAGGCGTGGGAGTCCGGCTTCCCCATCGCAGCCGACACCCGCCATTGGAGGGCGTCGAAGGGAAGAGGATCAGGGGACATTCGTGAGCCCTCCCAGTCAGCCTCCGGGGTCATCTCCCAAAGCGGCAGCCGCCGCTCCGCCAAGGGAAGCACCCTCCGACGGTGGATGGCGGCAACCACTCCCGCAGCGGTGAGTCCCTCCTCCCGCAACGCCTTCAGGGCCTAGAGAAGAGGTTCGAGGTTCTTCTGTCTCTCGTGCGGGGTCCCATGACGCCAGGCGTCGGTGGCGGCGGTGACTACTCGCTGGGAGAACGGCGGGAGCAACTCACCGTCATTCCGGAGGTAGAACCACCGGCGCTGCCACCCCTTGTTCGAGGACGCGAGGATGGCAGGAATGTACTGCGACGCCCGCGACTGCCTCAGCAAGAGGGTGCAGCCGCCGGCCCGCACCGCTGCACGGACCTTCCTCTCCCCCGTCGGCAAGGCAAAAAGCTCGGCGAAGAAGAGATGAGTCCACAAATCCCAATGGGGGGCGATCCCCAAATACCCTTCGCACACCGCTACGAAGATAGCAGCCTGCGAGATGGAGTTGGGGGTGAGGTTATGCAACTCCACCCCATAGTGGAACAGGATTGCCCGCATAAAGCGGCCCGTCGGCACACCGAATCCTCGCTCGTGGAAGGAGACGAAGCTCACGACGTACCCCGGCGGTGGGGATGGAGCGACTCCGCCCATGGGAGGAATCCATTCTGGTCGCTGCTCATCGGTGAGAGGGCGAAGCAAACCCTCGCCAACCAGCTCCTCCAGATCGCTCGCCGTCACCGTGGAAAAGGGCCACGGATCGCGCGGGGAGATTATGGTCACCCGATCAGCCATCACCAAAACGGAAGGGATGGCGGCGCAAGGGGCAGGAAGGGCGGTTTCCTCTTCTCTGGCTAAAGTTTCTCGGGTTGCGAAAACCTAAAGGAAGAGGCAGGAAGCGGAGCGAAGAACCGTCACCAGACCCTCTCCCGGGTATATAAAGACCAGGGCGAGACCGTTTCCAGCGCTCCGCCCGGACCGGACGCGGGATTCAAAAAACACGAAGCGAAACAGCCGTTCCTCGAACGGCTCGCGCACGCGCAACGGCCGCCCTACCAACAACTCACCCCGTCGCATTAACTCCGCGGCGGGACAGGCGGTGCTTCTGGCAGGAGAAGCGGGCGACGCTTCGCCTTCGCCGTAATAACCGCGCCAAAAAAGGTACGCCACGTCGTTCGATTTCGTATCCTTTTCCTTTTTTCCTCTTTCTCTATCTCTTGCAACAGGGACCGGGAAAGGGGGATACCCCGAAAAGGATCAATCTCTGTGAAGGAACCGGGCTCCGAGCCCCCCTACTGATCAGAGGTTCGAAGGCTAGCCCCCCGAGGGGTTCAACAGTCGCCTCAGATCGCGTGGGCCCTACACCCACTACTGGTCAGAGGTTCGAAGGCCAGCCCCCCGAAGGGCTCCACAGCCGCCTCAGGCTACTCGGGCTCCGCGCCCATTACTGATCAGGGGTTCGAAGGCTGGCCCCCGAAGGGTTCACAGTCGCCTCAGACGCCGAGCGAGGGATGACCAGGGGTACGTTCGATACATAACCAAGGCTCGGGCTGCGCTCTCGAGGTACCCTAGGACATTTCCGAGACCAGCGGGAGCGATCTTGTAACGGAATCCCATCGGAGGGAGGCATCGAGCCCTCGGACCCCGTCGCCAGGGGGACCGGGTCCGGCAGATCACCTGCAGGTACTTTTGGGCGTGCCTCTAGGCCCCTAGCCGACCCCAACGAACGGGGCACGGACGTCCACTCGGATTACCCGCTTGCAGCTCACCGGAGACACCATGTTCGGTGCCCATCGAGGGTAACATGGCGCTCTCCCCCCCTCCTCCTTGCGGAAAGGCGACGTAGGGGCGTATGTAAAAAAGCCGAGTCTGTCCCTGATCGCCCTCTCGCCCTGTGCGGAGGCTCAGGGGCTGCTCTCGCAAACCCGGCTCCGGCCGAACCGTTGACAGCGTCAACATACCAGCCCGAGAACTTGGGCCCCGACCGTGCACCCGGGCTACGGCCAGTTCGCATGAGGGAACAACCAGACCAGCCGAAGCATTACGCAAGGCATTAAGACCTCGGGGGAGTGAAACCACTCCTCCGAGGCCTCGGGGGCTACACCCGGCGGGTGCGCTCGCGCGCACCCACCGGAACAAAATGCAATCGAGAAAGGCTGGTCCCCTTGCAAAAAAGTGCGACGAAAGCCTCCAAGCGAGTGCTAACGCTCCCTTCGAGGCTCGGGGGCTACTGTTGGGGACCATAATTAGGGGTACCCTCAAGACGCCTAATTCTCAGCTGGTAACCCCCATCAGCATAAAGCTGCAGAGGCCTGATGGGTGCGATTAAGTCAGGGATCAGTCCATACGAGCGACTCGATCACGCCTCGCTCGAGCCTAGCCTCGGGCAAGGGCAGCCGACCCCGAGGGATTTCCGTCTCGCCCGAGGCCCCCCTTTAACGACGGACACATCTCCGGCTCGCCCGAGGCCTTGCCTTCGCTAAGAAGCAACCCTGACTAAATCGCCGCGCCGACCGACCGAGTCGCAGGAGCATTTAACGCAAAGGTAGCCTGACACCTTTATCCTGACGCACGCCCCCCAGCAGAGCCGAAGTGACCGCCGTCACTTCGCCGCTCCACTGACCGGTCTGACAGAAAGACAGCGCCGCCTGCGCCACTCCGACTGCAGTGCCACTTGACAGAGTGAGACTGACAGGCAGTCAGGCCCTGCCAAAGGCGCCATAGGAAACTCTGCTCCGCCCGACCCAGGGCTCGGACTCGGGCTAAGCCCCGGAAGACGGCGAACTCCGCTCCGCCCGACCCAGGGCTCGGACTCGGGCTAAGCCCCGGAAGACGGCGAACTCCGCTCCGCCCGACCCAGGGCTCGGACTCGGGCTCAGCCCCAGAAGACGACGAACTCCGCTCCGCCCGACCCAGGGCTCGGACTCGGGCTCAGCCCCAGAAGACGACGAACTCCGCTCCGCCCGACCCAGGGCTCGGACTCGGGCTCAGCCCCAGAAGACGACGAACTCCGCTCCGCCCGACCCAGGGCTCGGACTCGGGCTCAGCCCCAGAAGACGACAAACTCCGCTCCGCCCGACCCAGGGCTCGGACTCGGGCTCAGCCCCAGAAGACGACGAACTCCCCTTCGCCCGACCCCAGGGCTCGGACTCCGCCCTGGCCTCTGCCGAACAACCTTCGCCTCGCCCGACCCAGGGGCTCGGGCTCGGCCTCGACCATGGAAGACAGACTCGACCTCGGCTTCGGAGGAGCCTCCACGTCGCCCGACCTAGGGCACATGCCAGCCACGTCAACAGGAAGCGCCATCATCACCCTACCCCGAACCGACTCGGGCCGCAGAGAACAAGACCGGTGTCCCATCTGGCTAGCTCCGCCAGATAGGCAATGATGGCGCCCCGCTAGCCCTATGACGACGGCGGCTCTCAGCTCCCTTACGGAAGCAGGGGGACGTCAGCAAGGACTCGACCGCTCCGACAGCTGTCCCTCCGCCAGGCTCCGTTGCTCCTCCGACAGCCACGACATCACACCAGCAGGGTGCCAAGATCTCTCCGGCTGCCACATTGGCATGTACTTAGGGCGCTAGCTCTACCCCCGCTAGACACGTAGCACTCTGCTACACCCCCATTATACACCTGGATCCTCTCCTTACGCCTATAAAAGGAAGGACCAGGGCCTTCTTAGAGAAGGTCGGCCACGCGGGGACGAGGACGGGACAGGCGCTCTCTTGGGGCCGCTCGCTTCCCTCACCCGCGTGGACGCTTGTAACCCCCTACTGCAAGCGCACCCGACCTGGGCGCGGGACGAACACGAAGGCCGCGGGATTTCCACCTCTCTCACGCCCGTCTCCGGCCACCTCGCTTCCCCCCTTCGCGCTCGCCCACGCGCTCGACCCATCTGGGCTGGGGCACGCGGCACACTCACTCGTCGGCTTAGGGACCCCCCGGTCTCGAGACGCCGACAATTCCAGTAGCCATTGATTGTAGATAATATGGTGTAATGCTGAATTATGAACTTCGATGAAATAGGTGTCCTCCATTCTTTAGGTGACCTCTTAAGGTGCTTTATGTGCTTGCTCCTGTGCTTGATGTGTCGATAGAAAGTTGGTAATTGATTGCCTAAACCCAAAACTAGGCCATGTTCTTATTTAGTGAACCATGACCCAAAACTTAAATTTTTCCGTTATCACTCCATGACCAAACACATACAAATAAATGCTTAGATAATTTCTTTGTTGTACATAAAGTGTACCCGGACTGGAAACAAGAATCTTGAGTCATATTCCCATCTTAGATCATGCCCTTGTTCGATTGGCGCAAGCTGATGTCTCTATTCCAGTTTGCCTGTTCTTAAGGATCGCCATGTTATTTTACCAACCTAATTTAGGAAAGACATGTCCGATCATTTTCTTGAGTTTGATGCCTTTGGCTTCCCCATACTTATCGAAGGCATACCAACTTAATCTTATGATTGTTTTCCCCTGTATCTAGTCAGATACTGATCCTTGACCTTGTGATCTCTACGATGGGCATAGAAATATGCTTGGGGCTGAAGTAACAGTCTCCCATCGTACTCCTTTCATCAAATTTAGGTTATGGCCATGCCTTGTTCATTTCATCGGGCCATGACCTCTTTGACTCTCTACTTGTAACCATTCTTACAAGTAAAGTATCTCTTATATATTGTCACCCTTGCTCAGTTTATTTGTGATGCGTGAGATTTCTTATTGGTTACATCTGGTAATGGTGTTATGACTAAAACAAGTGGTGTCGTGACGAAACCGAGGGCCTTCTAGGTGTGCGCACATGGTTGCGCTACTCGGCACACGTTAGTATCATAGTTAGTAGTCATAATCCATTATGAGATTATATCAATATGTTATCTTCCGTGGACCTTTCCTTGAAACAATTTCTATGTTGTTTGTCAAGTTATCAAGCAACATCTATCATCCCTGTTGGATCAAAAGGGCATACCACTTTCATGTGTGGTCTTATTTCTTTTGATCTTGGTAGTGACTACTCATACAAGTTCCCTTTACGTACTTTGTGTAAAGGTGAAGCCTTGGAGTTTTTTAGTGCTGGAAAACAACTGATTAGCTCTCAATATGGAGATCTGTTTCCCCTGCTGCTGAGATGCAGGAGTTTGTTCATTCGCTCTCTTATTTAATCCATGTATTCCCTAACCAAGTGGATAATGCGTCTCGCATGAAGAAACGGATGAACAACATGACCAAATAGATTTCTAACCAAGTGCAGGATTTCCTATTAGCAAATGTGAACTCTCAACCCTTGGCTTACTGATGGTACTGAGAGGACTTGCTCAATGTCAAAAGTAGTTCAACAAGTTGGTTTTGACTAACTTGTAACTGCATTTGAAACAAAGGTTGAGTTTAGAGATCGTTTTATCGATTTGCCTGAACTCACTTTGGTTCACCCCACCCTAAAGGAAGTACTTACGAGAATCAAATTAAGTCAACTGGTAACCACCTAGTTATCGCTCTAGTCACGCCTCGACCGCCACATGCGTGCTTTTCCAGCGTGTGTGATCATGTCGAGCCATGCCTAGTGCATGATAAAATGGATTGGTTGCGAAGACAACATCAACGGATCTCTTCGTTGATATTTTTAGAGTCTCTATCATTTTCTTGGACTTGGATTTTCTAGCTAGCCACGAGTTAAATGTGATGTTATTCGACATTCACACTCGTCTCGTGTGCTATGAACTTATTGCGACCACTTGTTGGTAAACGTTTTCTGTGTGTTTACCCAAGAGGTTGCATTTGGTTCTGTTTGGGTAAAAATCGCGTAATTGCCACTCGCTCAACAGA
This sequence comes from Zea mays, assembly GCF_902167145.1. Lineage (NCBI taxonomy): Eukaryota > Viridiplantae > Streptophyta > Magnoliopsida > Poales > Poaceae > Zea > Zea mays. The sequence continues at coordinate 81,465,191 of NC_050103.1, read as the reverse complement.
CTCAGATAGTACTGTGTCATCAGAAAAAGCAAACTGCACACATGGAACCTTATGTGTTCTTCTGTCAGACAGCGTCTCTATTGGTGGACATCTCTAAATTAGCCTAAGGCGACACATGATATGTCCACTAGAGAAACAACATCCTGAGACACCCGCCTTTGCTTGGAGCTGTTTTATGGTTACCACTGATATGGATAGGAGTTACATTATTCTCTACTCTTAAAAGTCTTTCGTTCCGAATCTCGGGACGAGATTCTTTTAAGGGGGAGGGTTGTAACACCCCAGGTGTTTATCGTCTGCTCGACCACAATTGCGGGCCTTAACACGTGATAGCGATGAATAAAACGGACACTAAATTTTAATTATCTCGCAAAGGTTCGAGTTTGGTGCCATTTTCATTTCGATAATCTACGTAATTAAAAGGGGTTCGAGAAATTTTTGGATTATCGAATCTTCGTTTGCTGGCGATTTTTGAACTGTTCGGATCATGCGCGTAAGTGAATACGGAAATCAGAAAACTTCTGATTTTATGAACAATTTGGAGCCCGCGCTGTCCGAACAGAACGATGCGCTAGCTGATAAAGTAAATCGTTCCTCTCAGCATGTGATCGTTGGTGTCAGATCAAATGATCGATCACTAGTGAGGATCGTAAAAATTTGACGAAACTAAATAACAGTCTCTCTGTTTTAATCTGTTTCGTCTGTCGCGGGTTCGACATCGTTTTTTTATCTATCCGGGCTTTTCCTATATTTTTGTGATGTTAGGAACATAGTTGTTCCGAAAATCGGTGCGTCCGGTGATTATTTAAAATTCATCGCCCGTGCGAATATAAATTCGGAAGCTCGACCCACTCTGATGATTTTATTCGGAACAAATTAATCGGAACTCGACGAAAATGGTTTTCAGTCCGAAACAAACCAGACCAGTGTAATTAGAACTGAAAGCGAGTAATTGATAATTAAGTTGGTTCACTAATTCGTAGTCCGAAAAATAATATGTGTAACCTAAATATCATTTTAATTCGATCTGTTTACCTCCTACCTGAACAAATCCAAATAATTGGATATTAATAACTGGTAGAAATTTATCTGGTTCTAGGAATGTTTTTCAAGTTAAACAGATATTGTCGTCAATATTATTTCGGTCTGGCTCATTTATACCTCTCTCAAACTATAACCTAATATTTAGATTTATGTTTTTGTTATAAATATATCCTTGTTTTGGTAGCGTCGTGTGGGGAAAAAATAGAGATATTTTTTTGTTGTGATATCCATGGTGCTTAATGCTTGGTTTTAAAGTGTTTCATCCTTTTTAGTGTAGATTATCTATATTATACTCGTTATACATGTGCTCATACATGTGCATCGTGCATCTCATGAGGTACGATAAATAATCGCGTGATGCGAAATATGAGCCAAGTCGACCCCAAGAGCGGGCTACTCCGCATGGTGATGTTGATAGACCGACGAAACAAGTATCAGAACAAAGGATACTCGTCAAGCGGACATCGCCTAACAAACACTAACCTAATGTTATTCAGGCAAGCCCCGGTGCATTTGCCACCTTCCTTGATGTTTTAAAATCTTTCTCACTTGCTTGATGCATTAGGTGATAGGAGTTGATTGATAAAACAATTCCTGCATTACCTTCCTTGAATTTGATTACCTTCCTTGATCACCCATTTTACAAAAGATTTTGATGCTTAGCCTTGCTTTAGAAAAACAAAATGTTTTGTTTTACAAAAGATGATGTGGCAAAAGTGGGTGGGATGTTTTCGAAAATAAAATGTGATGGTGGATCCATCAGAGCCTTGATGGGTTCAACATCGGAAAAGATGTACCTCTGCCAGGTACCAAACTTTGGGTTTGAAATGATTAAGCCGAGACCGGGCGGGTGACTTGCACGAGAAAGGAGTCTCGGTGTAGTGTCTCCGTCTGAGTCGATTAAGGACCGTCTCGATGTAGGCCTGCTGACTGGGGACCCTTTAACTGGTCACATGCCTCATCATGGGTAAGCCTTGCCTCGGTCAGACTAAGGCCAGAATAAGATAACATGGAATGGGCGTGGAGCGGTGGCGAGAGTAGCGTTTACCCTCCGTAGCAAGAGGCTGGACGGTGGTGTATCTGTGCTCTCGGTTTGCGTGAACCTGATCTGGTCTTAAGAACCCCGGTGGCGGGTTGACATATGCAAGGGTTAAGTGCTACATATGTCGTGTGATTGGAGATCCTCAGCTGAGTATAATCGATTCGGATCGCCGTACCTTCGCGGTTATGAAGACTTGGTCACTGACTTACACGTAGCAATCCACTAAAGATGATGGTTTGTTTAAGAAATTGGCTAGTGCAGGCCAAGTGATTGAACTAGGGTAGAAAGAACTCTAGTTGCAGGTAAACTTAACTTGACAAATAAAACTGGATTTTTAAGGATCCACTTTAGTAAGCATTTCTGCAAAACAGAGTCTTTAATTATTGAGAAGCCTTACCTTGACTCCCTTAAGCCAGCATACCATTGAGAGTCTTTTCTTTAGTCGGGTAAGACTTGCTGAGTAATTCCATACTCAGGGTTTTATTCCCTGTTGTTTTTCAGGTTTTAGTTTTGTGCTGCTGATGATGGTGTTAAGTGTCGGTGGGCTCGGCCTTCTTATAAGTCTAAGTAACCCTTCTATACTTCTTATTGAGGATGATCCCTTGAGCTAGCATATATTTCAAACTTATACTTTTGTAATCACTCCGATAAACTAATGTAAAATTTTTGTAACCTATAAAATTTGGTAGTAAGATTTCCGCTGCAACAATATTGGTGTGTGTGATTTGTGTTACTTAATCCCGCGGTTCTGGTTGTAAGTGGTTTATCCGATGTCCTTGGAGCAATCGAACGGATCCTGTTAAGTTATCTGGTGCACATGCATAGCAGTCTGAGGGCTTTGAGACAAGGGCAGGTGCATGTGGACCCAATAACTTGGGAGGTTCTGCCACAGAGCACGCGCGACCAGGACGAGGATTGGAGCAAGGACGGCGAGCTGGGGGAAGAGCGAGCAGGAGCCAGGCGCAGAGGCGAACTCCACGACGAGCTCGCGCACAAAATTCAAGTAGAGGAGGGCGCGGTCCGCTGGGAGAAGCGCCGGCCATGGAAACTGAAGGCCAGAGGGAGCTACGCGAGCAGAGCACGACGCAGAGGAGCGCGCAGGCGAGGAAGTTCCAGGGGCTTGATGGCGGCCATGCCACGGACCAGGGGCACGGCTGGAGCAGCCCCACGATGGATTCGCGGCTTGGGGAAAGCGCGCGGCAGGGAAAACTCCAAGCAGAGCGGAGGGGCGCGAGTACAGGGCGCGAGCGGTCGAGCGCCGGCTGCCAGGAAGACGCGAGGAGGAAGAAGCTTGAGAAGATCGCGTGCAGGAGATAAGGATAGGGGCGTGGTGGCTGTAGAAGATGAGCACGAGCATGACTCGCGCAGGAGATAAAGAAAGGCTGAGGCGGTGGGATTTTTGTTTTTCAGAGTTGAGCGGCGCAGGATAACGACTGGAGATAGAGTTGGCTGTAAAAATATCCGAGAAGATATTTCCTCTGCTACAAAAACTTGTATGCATCTATGTTCCCAGATTTGAATCAAAACAAGATGCAAATAGAATAAACCCAAACAATATTGGTTATACTAATATAAACTGGATCTGTCATAGTTTAAAATTAGACACTTTCATCTACTGCTCGAACACTTGATCGATGTGCCCTAGATAATTTATTAGAGAATCAAATCTCAATTATAAATCCTTGGACGCGATTTCGTCGTCAAAACAGCGTGCGGACGGATAAATTGAATCATATTCGCGCGCACGACTTCACTCAGACGACGCGCGATCCCAATTATTTCGCCCCGAAAATTTTAGTCGTCGAGTTCCAATAAATTTGTTCGGAATAAAAATCGTCCAAGTGGGTTGGACTTCCGAACTTTGTATTCGCGCGAGCGATGAATTTAAATAATCACCGGACGCACCGATTTTCGGAACGACTATGTTCCGAACAACACAAAAAATTCGGAAGAGCCCGGACAGATAAAAATTAAAACGACATCGCACTCGCGATAGACGAAACAGATGCGATGTTTGGGTAAAATCGCGATAGGCAAAAATAATTAGACCTTAGTGTTCATCTTATTCACTGATATCACGTGCTTAAATCCGTACTCGTTGCCGAGCGGAATATAAACACCTGGGGTGTTACAGGATGCGAGCCTGCAGGTGGGGCCAGAGTTTGACTGGTGATCGGCTCGCTGCTCCTGCGCACTCGTTGATGCAGTTACTGCCGGCCCGCCTATGATCACGTCGATTGCCATGCCTGTCCCCGCGGCTGACTGGCTCGTGACCTCCGTACTTAATGTCTTTGTTGGGCCATGCGCGGGGTGCCTCGAGTTGCTGCATCAGTTTTGAAAATTTATCTCCTTAGCCTTCTGCGACGAACCCGAGAAGGCACGGTATTGGCACGAGCGGTGGTGCGACTTTCTTGCACCCAGGAACCGGCGCACCGGATGTATGACATGTGGGCCCGGGCCCCCATGCCAGAGGTTGAGCCACCGGTTGCAGCGAAGCTGAGGGGGCGCGCAACCGCGGGGCGGTTGCATGCTCCTTGCGCGGCGGTTCGCCTCCTTGATCGTTGGTTGTGGCGAAGATATAAGGGCGAATAACCGCAGGACGGTTGCACGCTTCTTGCGCGGCGGTTCGCCTTCTTGACCGTTGGCTACGGCAAAGATGGAAGGGCGTATAACCGCAGGGCGGTTGTATGCTCCCTGTGGGACGATTTGCCTTTCTCGCGCTTCGGGCCAGCGCCGGATGTATGACATGTGGGGCCTGGCCCCCATGTCATAGAATGGGAACCCTGACGCACGTCGGGGGAGACCTTGATCGTGACGCTTCGGGGCACGAGCGAGGAAATCTGCCTTTAAAAAGGAGTTCGTCCCTCGGGCAGTAGCCATGCCTCGCTTTTCTTGCATTTACCGCGCCCTTCCGCGTTCCGTGCCTCCGGATGGGGCACGCTGGCGTTCGCTGGAGGGATCCGCGTCAGGGCCACCCCCCAGTGGTCTCACCGCCGGGGAGCTCGCGCTTTTCGTTTCCTGCGCGGTGTTGCTGCCAGCTGTGGCAGAACCTCCCAAGTTATTGGGCCCACATGCACCTGTCCTTGTCTCAAAGACCTCAGACAGCTATGCATGTGCACCAGATAACTTAACAGGATCCGTCCGATTGCCCAAGGACATCGGATAAACCACTTACAACCAGAACCGCGGGATTAAGGGCCTGTTTGGTTCACTACCTCAGTTGCCACACTTTGCCTAACTTTTCTGCCTAAGGTTAGTTATTCAATTCGAACGACTAACCTTAGGCAAAGTGTGGCACATTTAGCCACGAACCAAACAGGCCCTAAGTAACACAAATCACACACACAACATTTTTGCAGCGGAAATCTTATTACCAAATTTTACAGGTTACAAAAATTTTATATTATTTTATCGGAGTGATTACAAAAGTATAAGTTTGAAATATATGCTAGCTCAAGTGATCATCCTCAATAAGAAGATAAAGACGGGGTATACTTATATAAGAAGGCCGAGCCCACCGGCACTTAACACCATCAACAGCAGCACAAAACTATAACCTGAAAAACAACAGGGAATAAAACCCTGAGTATGGAATTACTTAGCAAGACTTACCCGACTAAAGAAAAGACTCTCAAGGATATGCTGGATTTGGGAATCAAGGAGAGGCTTTAGCAAGAATCAACTTAGATACTTTTGGAGAAATAGCTTACTAAAGTGAGTCCTTACTTTCAATATTTTAACGCCAGATTAAATATTAATAGACTCTGTTTGCATCTGGTCTAATTTCACCATCTCATCAATACAACGTCATTTTTATTCATGAGGTTCACATCCTGACTTAGGTTGTAGGGCAGTGACCAAGTCTTCATAACCGCGAAGGTACGGCGATCCGAATCGATTATACTCAGCTGAGGATCTCCGATCACACGACATATGTAGCACTTAACCCTTGCATATGTCAACCCACCACCAGGGTTCTTAAGACCAGATCAGGTTCACGTCAACTGAGAGCACAGATACACCACCGTCCAGCCTCTTGCCACGGAGGGTACACGCTACTCTCGCTGCCGCTCCACTCCCATTGCGTGTTATCTTATTCTGGCCTTAGTCTGCCCGAGGCAAAGCTTACCCATGATGAGGCATGTGACCAGTTAAAGGGTCCTCGATCATCAAGCCTACATACGCATCCAATCCTTAATTAACCTGGGTAGAACATCACCTGTTCCTAGCCCAAGTCCCGATTTAAGTACTTCCATCCTTAGGATTGTTTGTGTTCCTTAGGATAAAAAGAGCATCACAGGGAACTTTGCAGTAAGATCCCACCATGCTCCCAATGAAAATATATTCTTGCAGGTAGAAGCCATCCTTCCTCAGGATAACCCCTGAGCTAGGCAGTATTGCAAAAGACAACCTATATCGACAAGATCTAAGCAGGGCTAAGCATTTTTTTGTAAATCATATTTTGATACTTCACCAGAAGTATCTATAAAGGTATGGATATCAAGGAAGGCAATGCATCAAAGGGTTTCCAAGCAACTCCTATAAACCTAATGCACATTTCACTAGACTTAAAGTGTGCAAAAATTATTTAAAAACACAAGGAAGGGGTTGCATGCACCGGGGCTTGCCTGGAAGAAACACTAGGTTAGTGTTTGTTAGACGACGACTTGGCGAGTATCCTTTGGCTTGGCACTCGTTCAGATTATCCATCTTCCAGTTTGTCCATCAGCATCACCTCGCGAACGGCTCACGCATAGCTACATCTTGTGGTCGACTCAGTTCTGGTTCTCCGCATCGCGTGATTAATTCACGTACCTGAATGAAATGCATTATGCACATGAATGCATATAGACCGGAATATTTCAAACCTAAATAGTACTACGCAATAGCGAATTAAACACCTAGCGGCGAGGCGTTGTACAATTTTGTACGGAAACACTAGTTGTTAATATACGACTACGCGCAATAATTACGCTTCTCGAACCTAACACAAACATCACGAACAACAAACTATACACATGAAATACAATTAGCCTAATCACAACTTATCAGTTAATTAATTAAATTCTAAACTAATCCCTTGCCTTATAAATTATACTACATCTTTATAAGTGATTAAAATATTTTATCATCACACGTGCCTACCAAAATTTTACTCGGTTCACTAATTCAGCTAAGTGACCGGAATAGCGAAATAATTCGCCATAGCTGAATCTGGCTCGATAATTGCAAGAACTGCGAAGTCGACGAGAGTTTCATGACTCACGCAATTTATCGAGCACCTAATGAGCATCGCACTAGCACATTAATTTATTTAACGTTCGAATTATTCTAAACAATTCATCAGCTTACCGTTTCAACAGCTGACACAAATCCGCGAGATCGGTAGCGATTTTCTGATCCAGGCAATTTGTCGAGCGCTTAGGGAATATCGCGCTGCTAGCTTCGTCTTCACCCGATTCTTAGGATTTCTTGCTGACACGCGGAACGACGATTTGAACATGCGGAGACACGAACCATCAGGGAATCACGGCGAGACGGTAACATCACGGCGACGCGCTAGCGCTAAAGGCTGAGCAGAGAACCCAAGTTCGACGGCGAGCAGGGAGACATGTCAAAATCCTGGACGCGACGGCGATTTCACACCGAGGCGACCAACTTCGGATCCGGACAGGCCGAACGCGATAGCAAGCGCGGCACAATCCGAGCAGGGTAGGAAGGAGAGAGATCCGCGCGGCGAGGAGACTCCACATCACAGAGAAAAACAAGGAGCAGGGACTGGGCGCGACATGCTGGAGAAATACCGCGCGCACGGAGCAGAGAATCGCTCGGCTGGGCGCACTGGAGCAGCAGGGTGATTGCCGCGGCATGGAATAGCAAGAAGAAGCGACCGGCGTCGAGGGACACGACCAGCACCATGGGGGCGAGCCGAGGGGGCGCCGAGTGGAGCTGGGACGGCCAGAGCGCGGCTGGGGCAAGCGCAGGGAACGCGCGCGCAGGGGATCGCTCGACTGGGCGCACGACAAAGATTCGATCTGCGGCCAGCGCAGAACACCAGAGAGATGGCGACGTTCAACGTTGAAGACCGAGGGGAGGGCGCGACGCGGCACCAGGGAGAATCTCGGCGAGCAGAGAAGACCAGAGGGAGCTCGGCGAGCATGGCAAGGGCCCGCGGCCAAGGGAAGATGAGCAGGGGCATCCTGGCGAGCTCGCAGCAGGCGCTGGGGCAGGGAAATCGCGACTGGGGAGGGACTCCGAGCAGCGCGCGGTTGGGGAAGATGGAGCAGAGGGCGCGATGGGGAAACTCCACGGCGCGCAGGGAATAAGCCGAACGCGACGAGCTTGGAGAATCCCGAGCGCACCATGGAGACGGAGCTCGGGGAGCCGCCAGGAAGAAGCCGGACCCAGGGGAGGCCGACGCAAGGAGCCGGGGCCAGGTGCCATGAGGGAAGCAAGGGAGAGAGACGACCGTGAGTGCCCACGGCAGGAGGTTGAAGATAACCGAGCACCGGCTGGATAGAAACGAAGGGGATATAAATAGATCGAAAGAGCAGCGGATAGGATAGGGAAGAACAGATATTTTCCCAGATTTTTTTATTTAGATTTTCTTTTCTTCTTTTTTTTACTGAGAATTAGAGATATTTATGAATTGAAGATTTTTAGCGATGAATCATGGATCGAATCAAACGAAATTGATAACAATAAATGGGACACGCTTTGATTTGGTGAATATTTTAGAATCAGATGCATTTGCACCCGTTATTTATATCCAAAGTTTTGGATCGGGGCGAGATGTCGTCGGAACAAATCCGAACGGTGTGAACAACCGTATTTCAGACGGTGTTCAATTTGATTTGAAATCAAATTATTTCATCCGCAGTCGACACCCGATTCCACGTCAACAGATAATTTATGTGGAGAATCGAATCTCAATTATAAATTCTCAGACGCGATTTTCTCGGTTAACGAGTGAAGACAGAATTATTTGCACCGAAAACCTTAGTCGACGAATTCTATTTAATTGGACCGAGATAAATCGTCCGAGTGGGTCGAGCTTTCGAATTCGGATTCGCGCGGCGATGAATTTTAAATAATCATCGGACGCACCGACTTTCGGAACAACGATGTCCCGAACATCACAAAAATTTAGGAAGAGCCTGGACGATTAAAAACAAAAACGACGTCGCACTCGCGACAGATGAAATAGATGCGATATTAAAATCGCGATAGGCGAAGATGTTTAAAATTTTGGCATCCGTTTTATCCATTGATTACGTGCTTACATCCATACTCGTTGTCGAGCGGAATATAAACACCTGGGGTGTTATAGCCCTCCCCCCTTAAAAGAATCTCGTCACGAGATTTGGAGCGAAAGACTTTTAAGAGTAGAGAAGCATGTAACCCATGTCCATATCAGCGGCAACAAAGGCAGTTCCAAGCAAAGACGAGTGTCTCAGAATGTCGTTTCTCTAGTGGACATAACACGCATCGCCTTAGGCTAATTTAGAAATGTCCACCAATAGAGATGATGTCTGCCAGAAGAACACATAAGGTTCCATGTGTGTAGTTTGCTTTTTCTGATGACACTGCACTATCTGAGTCTGTTGAGCGAGCGGTAAATACGCGATTTTACCCAAACAGAATCAGATGCACCATCTTGGGTAAAACACACAGAAGGAGGCTTACCAACAAGTGGTCACTGTAAGTTCATAGCACACGAGACGGGTGTGAATGTCGAATAACATCACAGTTGACCCGTGGCTAGCCAGAAAATCCAAGTCCCTGAAAGGTGATATAGATTCGAGAACATCACCAACGGAGGGATCTGTAAACACTGTCTTTGTAACCAATCCATTTTATTGAGCATTAATCCTGGATCTACTTGATCACACATGCCGGAAAAGCACACGTGAAGCGATCGAGGCATGACTAGAGCGATGATTAGGTGGTTATCAGTCGACTTGACTTAATTCTTGCAAGCTCTTCCTTAGGATGAGTTAAACTAAAGTGAGTTTAGACAATTCGACAAAACGATCTCTAAACTCAACCGTTGTTCACAAAGCAGTACAAGTTAGTAAAACCAACTTGTTGAACTACTTTTGACATTGAGCAGGTCCTCTCAGTACCATCGGTAAGCCAAGGGTTGAGAGTCCACATTTGCAATAGGAGATCATGTATTTGGGTAGAAATTTATTTGGTCCGGTTGTTCATCCGTTTCTTCATGCAAGATGAAGTGACTTAGTTCGGAAATACATGGATTAAATAGGAGAGCGAATGAACAAACTCCTGCATCTCAGCAGCAGGGGAAAGTCAATCTCCAATTTGAGAGCTAATCAGTGGTTTTCCAACACTAAAAAGCTCCAAGGCTTCACCTTTACACAAAGGATGTAAAGGGAACTTGTATGAGTAGTCAATACTAAGATCAAAGAAAAGAGACCACACATAAAAGTGGTATGCCCATTTGATCCAACAGAGATGATAGTTGTTGCTTGGTCACTTAACAAACAACATAGAAATTGTTTCAAGGGAAATGTTTACGGAAGATCACACATCAGTGTAGTTCCATAACGGATCATGACTAGAGACATCGATACCAGCATGTGCCAAGCAGCATAACCTTGTGTGTACATTCACAAGGGGCTCTCAGTTTCGCTGCGGCACCATAAGTCCTTAATCATGACACCATCACCGAACTGGCACCAATAATGAATCTCACGTAGCAAAAACAGATTGTGCTAAGATAACACATTGATATAGTCTCATAATGGATTATGACTACTAACTGTGATACCAGCGCGTGCCAAGTAGCGCATCCATGTGTCGATCATCCACAGGAGGCCCTCGGTTTCGTCGCGGCACCATCGGTTTTAGTCACAACACCATTACCAGACGTAACCAATAAGAAATCTCGTGCCACGCCAATAGATTGAGCAAGGGTAACAATATACAAAGAAACTCTACCTGTCAAAATGGTTACAAGTAGAGAGCCAAATAGATTATGGCCCAATGAAATGAACAAGGCATGGCCAGAACCTAAATTGGTTGGTGAGGGAGTACGATGGGAGACTGCAACTTCAGCCCCAAGCATATTTCTATGTCATCGCAACAATTACAAGGTCAAGGATTGGTATCTGATTAGATACGGAGGAAAATGATGATAAGATCAAATTAGTATGCCTTCGAGAGATATAAGAAAACCAAAGGCATCAAATTCAAGAAATTGATCGGGCATGTCTTTTCTAGGTTGATAAAGCAACATAGCAATCCTTAAGAACATGCGAACTGGATAAGGTACATCAGCTTGCACCAATTGAATAAGGATATGGTTTAGGTTGGAGACATGGCTCGAGATTCTTGTTTCAAGTCCGGGTACACTTTAGGTCCAACAAAGAAATTATCTAGGCATTTATTTTTTTATGTGTTTGGTCATGGAGTGATAACGGAAAAATCAAATTTGGGTCATGGTTCACTAATTAAGAACATGGCCTAGGTTTGGGTTTAGGCAATCAAGTCACCAACCTTCTATCAACGTATCAAGCACAAGAGCAAACACATATAATTCCTAAATAGATTACCTAAATAACGGAGGACAGCTATTCCACCGAAGTTCATAATACTGCATTACACCACATTATTTACAATCACTGGTTACTGGAATAAAGATGAGAAAAGCATCTTGGGTGTATAGGTGACAAACATGATGCAACAATCAGGATGCATGCTCGTCCTATTCGTCCTCACTGATTTTGCCAACATAATGTGGCGATAGCGTTCTATCTCGGTGGCATACTTATGACTCTCACGGTATATTGCTAGTCGTCAGCTACACATACGTTTTCGAGGTTAGTGTACCTGCAGAAAATTCCATCACAGCCCAATTTCCCATGATGCAATTCACACATGACAGTTTATCACAGTTTATACTCCATATATTTCTATATGGAGGCCAGCTCATCATTAAGCATCGAGCCACGCATAGGCACTGCTGTCACACTTTAACCATAGGGCAGCTCATTATGGTAAGTCACCTTCTTACCTGAGCGTAGGTGCGTCGTTACAAGTACATTACACTTCTCAGTATTCCCATGTTTGTATACCCATACACATCCATGGGGTACTGAATTCCCAGAAAAATAATACTCCACATCGCAGCCTTCATATATACATATGTGGAACATGTATATAATCAAGCGCTTTTTACACTCTTCCCTAGACCGACGTTTGTTCGGTCATGCTGTCACATCTCACCTTACCTTGAGCGTCGATCCATTCAAAACTGAATGGCCTCAAAAATAACAATACACATGTATGCAATACCCACCCGGTTGTGGGTTAGTGGTTTTCAAATAAGCCACCTGATAGTCCTTAGTTTAGGGCTTAACAGAGGATGTCGCTAGCATTATAGTTTTTTTAAAACTGTTTTTCAAAACCAAACAATGTGTTTAGTTGAAACTAGGTTTTCTAAAACCAAAACTTTGTTTTAAAAATAAATATGTGATCGTATATACTTAATCCTGCTCCGATACCAGCTGTGGCAGAACCTCCCAAGTTATTGGGCTCACATGCACCTGTCCTTGTCTCAAAGACCTCAGACAGCTATGCATGTGCACCAGATAACTTAACAGGATCCGTCCTATTGCCCAAGGACATCGGATAAACCACTTACAACCAGAACCGCGGGATTAAGTAACACAAATCACACACACAACATTTTTGCAGCGGAAATCTTATTGCCAAATTTTACAGGTTATAAAAATTTTACATTATTTTATCGGAGTGATTACAAAAGTATAAGTTTGAAATATATGCTAGCTCAAGTGATCATCCTCAATAAGAAGATAAAGACAGGGTATACTTATATAAGAAGGCCGAGCCCACCGGCACTTAACACCATCAACAACAGCAGAAAACTATAACCTGAAAAACAACAGGGAATAAAACCTTGAGTATAGAATTACTCAGCAAGACTTACCCAACTAAAAAAAGACTCTCAAGGATATGCTGGATTTGGGAATCAAGGAGAGGCTTTAACAAGAATCAACTTAGATACTTTTGCAGAAATAACTTACTAAAGTGAGTCCTTACTTTCAATATTTTAATGCCAGATTAAATATTAATAGACTCTGTTTGCATCTGGTCTAATTTCACCATCTCATCAATACAACATCATTTTTATTCATGAGGTTCACATCCTGACTTAGGTTGTAGGGCAGTGACCAAGTCTTCATAACCGCGAAGGTACGGCGATCCGAATCGATTATACTCAGCTGAGGATCTCCGATCACACGACATATGTAGCACTTAACCCTGCATATGTCAACCCGCCACCGGGGTTCTTAAGACCAGATCACATTCATGTCAACCGAGAGCACAGATACACCACCGTCCAGCCTCTTGCCATGGAGGGTACACGCTACTCTCGCCGCCGCTCCACTCCCATTGCGTGTTATCTTATTCTGGCCTTAGTCTGCCCGAGGCAAAGCTTACCCATGATGAGGCATGTGACCAGTTAAAGGGTCCTCGATCATCAAGCCTACATACGCATCCAATCCTTAATCAACCTGGGTAGAACCTCACCCGTTCCTAGCCCAAGTCCCGATTTAAGTACTTCCATCCTTAGGATTGTTTGTGTTCCTTAGGATGAAAAGAGCATCACAGGAAACTTTGCAGTAAGATCCCACCATGCTCCCAATGAAAATATATTCTTGCAGGTAGAAGCCATCCTTCCTCAGGATAACCCCTGAGCTAGGCAGTATTGCAAAAGACAACCTATATCCACAAGATCTAAGCAGGGCTAAGCATTTTTTTTGTAAATCATATTTTGATACTTCACGAGAAGTATCTATAAAGGTATGGATATCAAGGAAGGCAATGCATCAAAGGGTTTCCAAGCAACTCCTATAAACCTAATGCACATTTCACTAGCCTTAAAGTGCGCAAAAATTATTTAAAAACACAAGGAAGGAGTTGCATGCACCGGGGCTTGCCTGGAAGAAACACTAGGTTAGTGTTTGTTAGACGAAGACTTGGCGAGTATCCTTTGGCTTCGCACTCGTTCAGATTATCCATCTTCCGGTTTGTCCATCAGCATCACCTCGCGAGCGGCTCACGCGTAGCGACATCTTGTGGTCGACTCAGTTCTGGTTCTCCGCATCGCGTGGTTAATTCACGTACCTGAATGAAATGTATTATGCACATGAATGCATATAGACCGGAATATTTCAAACCTAAATAGTACTATGCAATAGCGAATTAAACACCTAGCGGCGAGGCGTTGTACAATTTTGTACGGAAACACTAGTTGTTAATATACGACTACGCGCAATAATTACGCTTCTCAAACCTAACGCAAACATCACGAACAACAAACTATACACATGAAATACAATTAGCCTAATCACAACTTATCAGTTAATTAATTAAATTCTGAACTAATCCATTACCTTATAAATTATACTACATCTTTATAAGTGATTAAAATATTTTATCATCACACGTGCCTACCAAAATTTTACTCGGTTCACTAATTCAGCTAAGTGACCGGAATAGCGAAATAATTCGTCATAGCTGAATCTGGCTCGATAATCGTAAGAACTGCGAAGTCGACGAGAGTTTCGTGACTCACGCAATTTATCGAGCACCTAATGAGCATCGCACTAGCACATTAATTTATTTAACGTTCGAATTATTCTAAATAATTCATCAACTTACCATTTCAACAGTTGACACGAATCCGCGAGATCGGTAGCGATTTTCCGATCCAGGCAATTTGTCGAGCGCTTAGGGAATATCACGCTGCTAGCTTCGTCTTCACCCGATTCTTATGATTTCTTGCTGACGCGCGGAACGGCGATTTGAACATGCGGAGACACGAACCATCAGGGAATCACGGCGAGACGGTAACATCACGGCGACGCGCTAGCGCTAAAGGATGAGCAGAGAACCCAAGTTCGACGGCGAGTAGGGAGACTGTCAAAATCCCAGACACGACGGCGATTTCACACCGAGACGACCAACTTCGGATCCGGAGCAGGCCGAACACGACAGCAAGCGCGGCACAATCTGAGCAGGGACTCCACATCACAGAGAAAAACAAGGAGCAGGGACTGGGCGCGGCATGCTGGAGAAATACCGCGCGCACGGAGCAGAGAATCGCTCGGCTGGGCGCACTGGAGCAGCAGGGCGATTGCCGCGGCATGGAATAGCAAGAAGAAGCGACCGGCGCCGAGGGACACGACCAGCAGCATTGGGCCGAGCCGAGGGGGCGCCGAGTGGAGCTGGGACGGCCAGAGCGCGGCTGGGGCAAGCGCAGGGAACGCGCGCGAAGGGGATCGCTCGACTGGGCGCACGGCAAAGCTTCGATCTGCGGCCAGCGCAGAACACCAGAGAGATGGCGGTGTTCAACGTTGAAGACCGAGGGGAGGGCGCGACGCGGCACCAGGGAGAATCTCGGCGAGCAGAGAAGACCAGAGGGAGCTCGGCGAGCATGGCAAGGGCCCGCGGCCAAGGGAAGATGAGCAGGGGCATCCTGGCGAGCTCGCAGCAGGCGCTGGGGCAGGGAAATCGCGACTGGGGAGGGACTCCGAGCAGCGCGCGGTTGGGGAAGATGGAGCAGAGGGCGCGACGGGGAAACTCCACGGCGCGCAGGGAATAAGCCGAACGCGACGAGCTTGGAGAATCCCGAGCGCGCCATGGAGACGGAGCTCGGGGAGCCGCCAGGAAGAAGCCGGACCCAGGGGAGGCCGACGCAAGGAGCCGAGGCCAGGTGCCATGAGGGAAGCAAGGGAGAGAGACGGCCGTGAGTGCCCACGGCAGGAGGTTGAAGATAACCGAGCACCGGCTGGATAGAAACGAAGGGGATATAAATAGATAGAAAGAGCGGTGGACAGGATAGGGAAGAACAGATATTTTCACAGATTTTTTTATTTAGATTTTCTTTTCTTCTTTTTTTACCGAGAATTAGAGATATTTTTGAATTGAAGATTTTTAGCGATGAATCATGGATCGAATCAAACGAAATTGATAACGATAAATGGGACACGCTTTGATTTGGTGAATATTTTAGAATCAGATGCATTTTTACCTGTTATTTATATCCAAAGTTTTGGATCGGGGTGAGATGTCGTCGGAACAAATCCGAACGGTGTGAACAACCGAATTTCAGACGGTGTTCAATTTGATTTGGAATCAAATTATTTCATCCGCAGTCGACACCCGATTCCACGTCAACAGATAATTTATGTGGAGAATCGAATCTCAATTATAAATTCTCATACACGATTTTCTTGGTTAACGAGTGAAGACAGAATTATTTGCGCCGAAAACCTTAGTCGACGAATTCTATTTAATTGGACCGAGATAAATCGTCCGAGTGGGTCGAGCTTTCGAATTCGGATTCGCGCGGGGATGAATTTTAAATAATCACCGGACGCACCGACTTTCAGAACAACGATGTCCCGAACATCACGAAAATTTAGGAAGAGCCTGGACGATTAAAAACAAAAACGACGTCGCACTCGCGACAGATGAAATAGATGCGATATTAAAATCGCGATAGGCGAAGATGTTTAAAATTTTGGCATCTGTTTTATCCATTGATTACGTGCTTACATCCATACTCGTTGTCGAGCGGAATATAAACACCTGGGGTGTTACACCAATCTTGTCTTCTTCTTGCTGCTGTTGGAGGAGCGCGACCTCGCGGGGGTTGACGCTCTTCTGCCATCGTTCGGCTTCAATGATTTTCATCATGCAACCCGGCTGCAATCTCCCACCAGTGGTCATCTAGAAGGATGACCACCAGCCTTGTGGTGGAGAGAAGCGAGCCGGGCTGCGGCCTCCCCCTGCCCTCAGCTTCAAGGATGTTCATCATCCTCGCTGGGGTGGAAGGCGAGCCGAGTTGGGGTCCTGCCTTCCGCATGGGCTGGCGACCCGCTTCTTCCTCCAGCATTCGAGGGAGAAGGGCGTTCACCAGCCTTGCGGAGGAGGCGAACTTCAGCTACGCGGGGCCGGCCAGCTGCAGGCGCCGTCAGCTGCCGCGTGTCTGGCTCCTTGGCTTGGATGGCCTCGGTGCCGCCTCTGACACTGTCTCCTGCCGCTTGGTCGGGGCGTGGCTGTCCGTCCACCACACGGGCGACGGTCGCGCCGTGCGCAGGTCCGCCACATCTATGGCGTCTCCCGCGCCGCCGGCCGCACTGGTCCGACGCCGTCCGGGGGGTCGTACAAGGCGTCGTACGCCATGGGGGTGGCGGCCGCGTTCTTGGATGGTCTTGTCCTCACTCCCGTAGGAGGACGGGAGCGAGGACCTCTTCACGCGCGCTGAGGCGGCCGCCGTCGCTGGTAAGCCACCGACGCGGAGGTGGCTGCTGTCGTTGGTGCTGAGGTGGTCGTCGCCGCTGGTGAGGCTACCCACTGCAGAGGTGGTTGCCTCCGTTGGTGAGACCATCAGTGCCACCTGCCGCCGAGCCTCCAACTCTTTGGCTTTAATGGCCTCGTTGTCGCCCCCCATAGGAGGACGGGGGCAAGGACCTCTTCGCAATGGCGCACGCATTGAGGTGGCCATCACCGTTGTTACGCCGTCTTGGGGGATTCCGCAAGGCTAGTGGCCGCGGGCTTTCCAGCTTGACTCCGCTGGCGTCTGGTAGCTTATACCTGCAGAGTAGAGATGGAACTAGGATTCCGCTTGAGGGTGGATGTAATACTTTTGCTTTTTGTAAGGTACTTTTGAGTACTATTTATCAAGTAGTATTAGCACTTATATGTGTACCACTTGTCCCTGTTGCGTGTGGTGTAACTGACTCTTCCTTGGTACCTGGCCCCCCTGGGATGTAGGCTCGATTTGTCGAGGCTGCAGACCAGCATACCTAAGAAAGAGTTTGGCGGTGGCCCCTAGGTGGTAGCCTCGATTGGGACCTGGGCCTGCACACAGCTTCGGCTAGGGAGCGTTAGTAGTACACCCACAGGACCCGTCATCTGACACTAGCCATCCTTTGATACATGCTCGGGACCTGCAAGGTCTAGTCTGGGAGGCCAAGTTGTGAGTCCGGACCCTTGGATGGTGGTTCTAGGTACTAGGACACTTGTTGCAGAGTGGTGGAGTGTGCAGGCCCACGGTACGGAACCAGGCTGAGCGGCTACACGGGCTCTAGACCACCCTAGGAGACAAATGCCCATTCTCTAGTTTCGGACCCCAGGTTGCCGGACCCACAGGACTTATAGCTCCGAATACTAGGTACCTGTCATGGAGTGGTGGAGTGTGTGGGATTTCGGGTACGGAACCAGGCTAAGCGGCCACACAGGCCCCGGACCACCCCATGGAACGGGGTCCCGTTCTCTAGAGCCGGCTCCCAGGCTGTCGCGCCCTCCTGCTTTCGCAGAGAGGTCCTATACTGCAAACCTGGCTGTTTAATTCGGAAGTCATTATGTCTGATGGAAAGGGAACTATTCGGGTGGGTTAGACAAAATAATATCTGAAAAACTGCAGGGCAGTACCATGGAGCAGTAAGATGAATCTATCATAGGGGCACATCTGATGGGGTAATTCTTTCCTTTATAACTCATCATGCATGGGTGCGGACCAACAGGCCAGGTTTATGGGGACGGACCTCACCGGGTAGGTGTACACGTATGTGTTACCTAGTTACAAAAGGGAAACAAATTCGACCCCTCAGACTTGCTCCTATGGATAGAACTTACAGAGATGATCCAGCACCAAGGGAGGCACTCCTTTAGTCATAGCTAGACGGTCACCCTCGGGTCGGCGTATTCCCGTTACCTTGAAGGGTCCTTCCCAGCTGGGGGAGAGTTGCGGAGCCCTTCTTGGTTTGGTACTTGCCGTAGGGCTAGGTCCCGACCCTGGGTTCCCATCCGCGTTTGACGAGGGAGCCCTCGTCTTCGGCTGTGGCTTTTTCTGCATGATCCTATCGGAAGTCTGGGCCCGTGGGGAGTCTAGAAGGGTTTCCGGGGGAAGGCAGGCTTCGGCCCCGTAGACTGGGGGCACGGGGTCCCTCTGGGGGTCCGTCTAGTTGTCTCCACCGGAGTAGGAGCCTCCGGTGAAGACATCCTTCAGGTCCCCCTCAGGTGACTGATACCTGAGGTCCCGTTCAGTTGCGGCCACCTCGCAGTCGTCGACCTTTTCTTTGCCAGGCCGGCGACGAGGTGGGGAGCCATCCTTGGAGGACTACTCGCGCCGTTTGTTGACACGTTTCGCGAGATCAATGATCTTGCAACACTCCGCGGCGCTGTGGCGACCGTTGGGGTGCACAGGGCATGGGCCGCTGTTACCCTTCTGTGGCCGTGGGTGCTTGTTGCGATCGCCCCGGCCCCCGGTCGCGGCTGCAACGACCAGAGCGGTGGACCGTGGCTTCTGGTAGTCGCAGTCCTTCTTCTTTTTCTTCTTACCGTCTCGATGGACGGCACCCGAGCCACCCGACTAGGCAGCTCTGGTTTGTGGGCCGAGTGCCATGCGCGGCCCTCGGCGGCTCTGGCGTATTTGTCGGCCAGAGCGAAGAGTGTGGGTACAGTCTCCACGTCATGCATGGCCAACTTCTCCAACATTTTCTCATCACGTACTCCCTGGCGGAAGGCCGTGATGATAGAAGCATCGGAAATGCGAGGTATAGTACCTCGCACCTTGGTGAAGCGGGAGATGAACGTCCGGAGAGTCTCCCCAGGCTCCTGCCTCACCGCATGGAGGTGGGCCTCCACACCGTGCTGCTGGTAAGCACTGGCAAAGTTCGCAACAAACCGCGCGCATAGCTCTTCCTAGGAGTAGATTGACCCTGGGGCGAGGTTCATGAGCCAGGTTCGGGCAGGTCCAGACAAGGCGACATGAAATTATGTTGCCATCACAGCGGTGTTTCCACCTGCTGCCGTGATGGCGCTGACGTACACCTGCAGGAACTCCGACGGGTTTGACGTTCCATCGTATTTTTCCGGCAGGTGTGGCCGGAACTTAGGTCGCCACGACGCCGCGCGGAGATGATCCGCGAGAGTGGTGCAGCCCACGCTGGCCAAGGGGACACCCACTTGGGACCGGGTGCCCATTGGTGTCTACGGTGCTGCTGCAACGAAGTCTTGATCGAGGTTGCGGCCCTCGATGTTTTGGCGGCGCTCGCGTGCCCTCTCCAAAGAGAACCGGGCATCCTCTCCCGCACGCCTACGGTCGAGTTCTGCTCGAAGGTCGTTGGTCTGTATGCACCTCACTGAGGGTGAGCGCATAGACGTCGACGCCTCATGTTGGCGCCAGGATGACCGAGGCCTCGATCTGGTCGAGGTAGAATGTGCCATGCCGAGCAGTCGGTCGACGTCATCCCGCCATTGCTTCATGGCCCCTGGTGAGGCCGTGGAGCTTGGAGGGTGTCGCAACAACTCCCTGGCTGCTGACAACGCTCCCGGAGTCGCCCTCGACGGAGTCTGGGATGTCTGTGCAGCTGTATGTTGTCGTGTGGCATGCACAGCAGCAGTGCCCGGTACAGGGCGGTTGGGAACCAGTGGTGTGTAAGAAGCAGCTTCTTCCTCCACCACAAAATCCATCAAAGTCTTGGCGCGGTGCTCAATGATTTGCACCATCATGCTGAGCGAGAAAACAAGCAAAAACCTAATGCCTCGCCCCCTACCTGTCGCGCCAAATGTCAGAGAGGAAATCTTCGGCCGGGTGGCGGAGTGCACCCGCCCTAAATCCTAAGATGAGGAGGGGCCTAAGCGTTTTGCTTGTTAGTTGGAAAATGGGAAGAACACAAGAGCACACAAGGATTTAGAGTGGTTCGGGCCGCCGGAGTGTAATACCCTACTCCACTGTGTGATGTATTGCTTGAGGGTTTGAGTTGTCTTGAATCACTTGGGTCTAAGTCCCTTGTAATGTCGTATGCCTCCCCTTTTATAGTTGAAGGGGGCATGCACAAAGGTATTGAGCCCCGACATATGGGCCCAGGGACAATCGGATATAGCACTTGTAGTTACAAATGTTTGCCGCTGGAGCAATCTTCTCGCGCCCTGACATCCGAGATCTGCGTATCCTCGGCGTGCAGGGGAAGCTTCTCGTATAAGGGATGGTGAGCACAATGCGCCGCATGGCACGGCCGCACTGTTTGACAACAGACTGGACAGGCGCGTCGTCTGCAGGGTGACCCTAACTCCGTCTGCCAGCGGAATAGACAGGATGCAATAAATGTCGTGGGGGGCACATCGCCTATCAGGAGGACGGACAGGCGGTGCGTCTTCTCCGCAATAAATGCAGAGATCGCGTGGCCCAGAGCACTTACGTCATGCACCACCCGCTGGCCTACGTCATGGGGAATAAGCCACGTGGCAGTATTAGACCCTTGACCGAGTGGGGAGCGGAGGCGCTCCGGATAGAGCCTGGACACGTGTCAACACCGGACCCATGCCTAAGTCACGGCACTTCCTCTCCTGGGACCTTATTACGGGTGGTCCAGAGCTCACTTGGTGGGGTCCGAACCCTATCCAATGGCTCTGGGCTGCTTTACTTTGGGGGTCCGGGTGGCGCGTACGGGGGTCTCGTGCCTTCTGGGTCCGACGACATTGTCTCCGAGAACGCCACCTTAACTGCTCACGAGATACCCCTGGGGTTGTTCTCCGCGTGGTTAAGGGTAGCTGCGCAGGCATCATGCCTTTATGCTGCAGTAAGGGGTACCCCTAATCTAGGGTACCGACACACTGTATTTACATGATGTTGTAGTGGCCTAATAAAACTTAATATGTTCATGCATTCATAGAAAATAATTAATTTTAGATTTAACTTGCCCTCACATGCTTTATTGCATTAACAATTTGTTCTTTTTGTTGTAATTAATATATAAAACCTAAGCATGTGAAATATATACAGTAGTCATGATTTGTTATTACCTATACCTCATAAAAATCTCAGCCTCAAATTATATAGTCTCATATGGTGCTAAAATAAAACCCATTATATAATTATAAGAGGAGTTAAGGGAAGGATTAGGACTAAACAAATCATGCATGCTTCTTAAAATGCCCGTCTTATGATGAACACATATGGTTAGTATTATTGAATCAAGTCGATGTTGGATGATGGTAACATTCATGAGGAAAGTAGGTGTCCGAAATTAGCATAGTAAAGCTTAGGTTTAAGTTGCAAGCGATGCGGTGAATGTTTTGGTAAAGATATATGTGAAATATAGATGAGTCGTTCTATGTATGAAGCGATGCAGGGAATGTTTGGTAAAGATTTATGTGAAACGTGGATGAGTTATTCTATGTATGCGGTATGTAGTGTAGTGATGGTATGAAAAATAGGTTAGAATGCAATCGACTAGTTGATGAGTTTGGTTAGAATTGTTTTATTAATGTGGATTGTATGGTGAAGTGATGACATGACTCTGTAGCCATTATGCCACCTATTGTGTGACTATGGTTGAATGTTAAAAAAATAGAGAAGCATAAGTGAATAAATCTTGTGTTGGTAAAATATACTTCATGAATGATGATGTCCATATTACTCATATTGTCTTCTTAGACCATTTGCATTTAGCATATATGCAGTTTAGGTCTTTTGCTCTAAAGGTATAGTGATAGAATTGTATCATGTCTAGTAATACTCTACTTAATAAACTAAAGAATGTGGCATTCCTCTCTGGTTCATATATCAATGGAAATTATATCAGATTTGGTAAAATTAGTAGTGCAAAGAATATGTTTAGTTCTAGTATTTCATTGATAAAAATTATTAATGTTGCTATTTATGTTCCTAACATATGGTAATATGAATGCCTTGTTATATTAGGTGGTTGTCAGCTCTAATTTATGATAAGTTGTTAAAATATTCGAAGTGTCGAACACATGATAATTATAGAAGATAAGTTAAATCAAAATACTTGTTCTTGGACTGCACGTACAATTTTTTGTGTGATTAATCTAGTAAAGTAATGTGTGTTTTCTGTTGACATGTACTATACAAAAGTTGTAGTTAACTTATATTTTTAGCTCGTCCTAAAATTTCATGAGCTAAGGATTAATGGTTTAGAAGTTATGCTTTTCACAAGTCCAGCACCCGAATAATTATGTATAGATTTCGAAGGTTGCATTGTTTGCTTAATTTAAGTATATAATTAATTCATGTTGATCATAAGAAAGTCATATATAACTTCCTTATCTTGTTTATGTTAACATTTCATAACCATAGACCTCATAGTTTGAGAGTTATGAATTTTACAAAATGATTGTTGTGTTCTGTCCACTCTCTCGACAGATTTCAAAGACTGTATTGTTTGGGTTGATTAAACTTGGAATCACTTCTTCATGATTATAGAAGTTGTGTGGTACTTTTGTTAAGATTTCCAAATTGCATAAAATCAACGCTTTTGGTGGTCTAGATCTCCAGTTATAGGTGTTTGAAGTAAGAAGATAGAATCTGTCCAAGTCTGGACAGAGGTGTCTAAATTGTATTGTTTGACCTTGTTAAATGTTGAACCATCTTAAGATGGTAATAAGAAGGTTATAGACAGTGTAATAAACTTCCTATAAAACTAAGAACTATTTTATTTGATGTCTAGGAGACGAGATATGTTTCTCTAAAGTCCATATCAATCTATTGTCCTGGTTGGCATAAGTGTGATGCTTGGTGTGTTTTTGCCTTCATAGCTCTTGAAATTCGATTTGAGTAATAATACCAAAATTTGTGTATGGTTTGTTATGCTTTCTATAAAGTCATAGATCACTCTTTTTGGTTGAATATATTTAAAGTTATGATTAAAACATATAACTGTTGTACTGTTGTCCAAGCATGTTTGTTTTGAATCGATTGCTTTACTTGCTTGGGTCGTGATTGAGCATGATTGATAGTGTTATCTCATGATCCATATAATAGTAGCTTATATAATTGGCAATATATAAGTAACTAGTGTGTGTCTCCCTAAGTAGTAAATAAAAATGTTGGAGTCTAGAAAGTAGTTAGCTTCAATCAACCTTAATTTAGCAAGTGTCGTTATATGGACAAGAAACCCAATTAATGATATATTGTCACACCCGGATTTAAGGGACAAAGTCGAGTGTGTCTCATATGTGCGCCAAAGAAGATGAACACACATAATAACAGAGTGTATAGAAATAAATGTCACAATATTATAAAAGTATTTATTACATAGCGGAAGTCTTATGAAAATAAAAGATAAATATAAAGCGAACTAATATCCATCCTTGGCACCATAAAGTCGACTGGAAGACACCACCTAGATCAAATCGTACTCCTTGTTGTACGGCTCCTCCTGGACGACCTGTTCTTCTCCTGTGGGGGTTTATATATCGCAAGTGTGAGCTCACAAAAGATCATAGCTCAACAAGTCATGGGGAATAATGTGCATGAACTCACCAAAAGTGGGAGTTCATGTGATGTGTAAGGCTGATCAATAATAGGGGTTAAAGCTGAGCATTGCTTTTAATAAGTTGGTCAAATTTTATTAGTAGTTACTAAATGTAAGTATATACCAAACCATAATAATAATAGAATAAAATTAGTAGTAAATCCCATGCAATGCAAATGACAAATTGAATTTAGTTTCATAGTTTAATCATGCGAGAGTCCTGAGCTACTCATGATCGTGAGCATGGCTAGTATACCAGTTTTACACTCTGCAGAGGTTGTACCCTATACCCACAAGTCATATTACCCATCTGCCAAGGGGTCATGAATCCCATACACCTCTACCAAGGAAGCGAGGCAGGGTAACGCTATGAGGCATTTACAAAGTTCCATTAGCTTTAGAAAATCCGCTACAGTTTCTAGGAAGAGCAATGTAAGAATCCCCCGTCTGACCGCCATCACAGCAAAATCAACCCGGGAACCTCCCTACATGCCTACTCCCCTACTGCCCTTGCCCCTATCGGGTAAGGTAGTCCTCCACTAGCTTTCCTAGTTAGTCAGCCAAGGACGTCCCATTCCACCCTTGTGGTGGCACGTGTTTCTCAAGTTAAGCTCCATGTTCCAATTAAAAATAATGATCTTGACATGAATAATAAATAAAATAACAGTATAATTAGAACATGAACATAATGTAATATTAAACCCAAAACCATATAGAGCAATAGCAAAAACTACCCAAATAATTCAGGGGTAAACAAGGTAACAAGATAAGCAGACTAGGGTGACCTATTTGGTCCCATCAAAATTATACCAATGCATGAATAAATAATTATAAAGAACATTATTGGGTAATAGAAGTGGTCAAGAGCACAACTTGCCTTCAATGAGCTCCTGCTCAGTAACTTCTACCTGCTAAACACCGGGATCCTTTGCCACTAGCTCTTCTACTCGTCACAATACAAACAAGCATAGTGCAAAGGAGACATTAACATCACACTAAACATGTATCCAAAATACATATTAATAATCTACACATTAAAATAAGATCATAGGAAAAAATCATTAAATTTAGAGTTATGGATTTTAAGTTCTGAATTTCTAAAGATTTATGCGCTTGGTACAAGATTAATTAAGAGATCAGTTTTAATACAATTTTCATGTCAAAACAGTGGCACTAAGTGATAAACAATATTATTACAAAAATATAGGAACTAGAATGGACTAAAAAGGAGTTAAAATGAATTTTATATGAATTTTACAAGTTTCAAGAATTATTTTTGTAACAAAAATCAGTTTCTATAATTAATTCTCTAATTTCTATGATTTCTGGACTGCGCGCCAATTAAATAGAAATACAGGGCCACTGCGCAAGATTCACTAGACTCAGCGAACAGTGGATAGGGACGGTGGGTTGATTTCCTAAAATTCAGGGGCTACTTTGAATATTTACCTGGCCGAAACGGTATGACCCATTCACGACCGCGCGATTGCACATGGACGGTGCGAATTATATTAGTCTCTCCGCGAATCGGTATGGGTCCACGACCATCGGATCAGAGATCAGCGGACCCGGTATAAAATACTCCCGATTGAATCTCATGCGCCAAACCCGAATCGAATGATCCACGGCTTTCCCCCCAACCGGTAAGCATGATCTAATCTAAGCCGTCCAAAGGAGGATCAACGGCTAGGGTCATTTCCCCCCCTCTGACGTGGAAAGGTGGCGGCGCGCGCCGATCCCACGGCGGTGGACATTGCCGGAGTCAGGTCATCGGCGATCCAGCATGTTAGGCTAGAGGAAAGTTAACCCAACATGTAGCTAGTACCCTACTGAGTTTGGCCGGAGCAATATTAATCGTCGTTAGGGCACCAAAGCGCCATGACCATGCGACCAGCGGTCCGAGGGTAGCGCAGCAACTCCGGCGACGCATTACTTTGGCTAAACGAACTTGCGAGCTACGATTCTTGGTTCTACGCATTCTAGGGAACATAGATAGTATCAGAGTGGTTTCTCACCTGCGCTCAAGTCGTGGTGTGGCCGTTTCACGAAGCGGTGGATCCCGTGGCGGAGATGGGCTCCGGTGAGCAATTAGTCGCACACGAGGCGATGGCAGCCATCCGTGGTACTCAAATTGACTTCAACGACTCCTGGAAATGGCCAACCACGCTTCCACTGCGTTGATTCGCTGAGGAACCGGGGAAAGACTGGCGCTGTGATCTCTCTTCCTCATGGCGGTGAATTTGGTCTGCGTGGTGGCTGGAAGAAGGGGGCAAAAAGGGTGAGCATGAGGAGGGATTGGGTCTGCTTTTGAAGTTCGGGCGGTGTGGAATCATGGTCGCGAGGATCTCGCGCAGCGCAACAACCCTTGCCGCCTCACCGTCGCAAAGCCCACCGTTGGACGCGATCGTGCTGTTGAGGACAACGTGGGGAAGGGACTGACAACAAGGGCCCACAGCCAGAGTAACGCTGTCGGGTACCGTAATTAGGGGTACCCCCAACACTCCTAAACACGGCTGGTAACCACCATCAGCACAAACCGCAAAGACTGATGGGTGCGGTTCAGGTCAAGGCCTCGTCTACCAAGGGACGCAATCTCGCCTCGCTCGAGCCCGGCCTCGGGCGGGAACAGTAGCCCCGGACGAATTCACGCCTCGCCCGAGGGACTCCTCAGGCGGTGGGCGCACCCTCGACTCGCCCGAAGCCCAGCTCGGGCAGGCTTCGTTGTGAAGCAACCTTGGCCAAATCGCCTGTAGCATCCCAAAAATTCAAATTCTGAAATTTTCTCAAACTCGCCCTAAATTCAAAATGAATTTCAAATTTCATTTCAAAATGTTTGTTTGCGAGTTGATATCAACAAATAAATTATAGTGGTCTATATTCTCTCTAAAATCCTCCTCAAAATATCCTACAAATATTTCTCCAGTGATCCCCCTCAAATTGTTTACAGAAATACTGCCCAGATATTTCCCTAGTGATCCTCTTCAAGTTCTTTCCAGAAATACTGCCAAAATATTCCACCGATGTATCTCCGGATATTTTCCTCTTGAGAAATACCTTCAGAATCATTTTTCAAGACCCTACAAATATTTTCTTCATAACTTTCCTCATGCCCATACATATACGTATGCCTCCAGTGTCATACGGTGAGCTCTACAAGCTAATTACACTTATACAAGACAAATACATGCTAACCTCCCACTAATCCTCTCATCCTCCCACTAATCCTCTCATCCCTCCCCCTAATCCCTCCACCATGGCTATAAATAGAGGGGCAAGGGCCTCCTCTCATCCCACCCCAAGCCATTTTATGGCAACTCTCTCCCCCCCCACACACACCCACTCCATGTTCCACACAAGCACACACTAGCACAAGGATCGTTCGATCGTTCTTCGATCGTTCGTCCCCTGTTCTTAGTTTATTCGTTTGTTCGTCCGATCGTTCGATCGTTCGTCTGATCGTTCATGGTTCGTTCGTCCGTTCGTCCGATCGTTCAATCGTTCGTCCGTTCGTTCGTCCAAATAATCTTTTTCCTACCGTTATGCTGCCGAAATTCTGATCGTTCGTTCATTCGATCATTCGATCGTTCATCGTTCGTTCATAGTTCCTATTCATCGTTCATTCATAGTCCCTATTCATCGTTCTTCCAGATAATCTTTGTCTTGCCGTTGAGCTGCCGAAATTCCGATCGTTCGTTCGTTCGATCATTCGATCGTTCATCGTTCGTTCATAGTCCCTATTCATCGATTCATCGTTCGTTCATAGTCCCTATTCATCGTTCTTCCAGATAATCTTTGTCCTGCCGTTATGCTGCCGAAATTCCGATCGTTCGTTCGTACGATCATTCGATCATTCGTCCGTTCGTTCGTCCAAATAATCTTTTCCTGCCGTTATGCTGCCGAAATTCCGATCGTTCGTTCGTCCGATCATTCGATCGTTCGTCCGTTCGTTCATAGTTCCTATTCATCGTTCATTCATACGACTATTCACTATCACTATTCACCATTACTATTCACCATTACTATCCATCGTTACTATTCACATACACTATTCATCATCGTTACTATTTATCATTACTATTCATCATCGTTACTATTCATCGATGATATCTATAATTTCTTTTCCATCGCCACTATTCATCGTTACTAATCATCGTTACTATTCATCGGTCATCTAGTCATCCCAAATTTCAACTACTCGTACATCATGTTGTCCAGTCCACCTAAGACTAGCCAGACCCATATTCCAGTCATACGAACTCCGGTGACTGTGATTTTTCTTCCAGTAGGGAACTTCCCATCTGGTCACCCATCCCAGGTTTCTCCAAGTTGAGCACGCTTAACTTTGAGAATCCTTCGAACCAGGCTCCCAAACTCAGATTCCAATAAATCTCGTTTCTAAATTCTTATCAAACTATTCCCTACCCAACCATGTCATCCCTTAAGCATGGTCCATATTCCAGAAAACTCCCAAAATACTCTTGTCCCACATTCTGCCTATAACTCTCCTGATCATACTAAGTCAGACGATTCATTCGTCACTATTCTCGCCAACAGTAAACTTTACTGTGCTACACCACATACACTCAGCTATAAATACACCCAGCTACCCTCTCCCTCTCCACACACACTCAACACCCTCAACCAAGGCAAACACACCACCCACTCAGTTACTCTGCTCTACCGGCTACACGCATAGTGTCGCTTCGCCTCCAGTCCACCCTCCTGGTAAGCACCTCTGCGCCACCACTAGTAGTATCTCAACACCACATGACACATTCTACTCAAGACTCTACCCATCCATGTATCGCTATTTTGACCACTATACTAAATATTTGTTGGTATACTTGCTGGTTTGTATGTTTGCTTGTTCATGTTGCATAGTTATCGGAGCGTTCGTGCCGTCTCGTGGAGGCCAGATCTGCAAGTCTACACCAGGCGGTGGAGCCAGAAGCCAGTTCCGCGAGCTCCCCTTCCCCCTTCGCCGAATAAGCACGGCAAGCTCACTGGATCCCTTTGATGCATAAATTACCTATGTTTTACAACCACAACCCTCGGCCTGTTATTTTATGCATGATATGATTTTAAGACAAGTTATTATGGCCACCCAGCCGCTTGCTGCAATCAATCCCAGGGTTATGAAGTTGCATAGTCATCTTCTCTACCTGTACTCTTTAATAGTACAACCACTCGAGACTGTGTGGGCAGTCACTTAATCTGAACTCGTACGGTCCAACCCCAGGGTTATGAAGGCTGGGGAGCACCGGGAGGATAAGGAGCGGGAAAGTTTTGTCCGGTTTGGACATGGTGGTGGCCTGACTCCTTCCGGATAACCGTTAAGGTTAGGACGTGCGGGGAAAGAAAGAGAGTCGGATTCGGATCTCATTGATCATGAGATCGCAGAGCCGGACTAGTGGGTAAAGTGTACACCTCTGCGCAGAGTTTGAAAACCTATTCGAATAGTCTGTGTCCACAGGAATGGACGAGTCTGGTATGGTATGGCAATTAATGTTTTGTTTTAAAAAAGGGGATGCGTTTGAGAAAAGTGGTTTTTAAAAAAAGGTTCGGCGGTTGAGCCATGAGCTATGGTGGACGAGAAGTCCAGTAGCTGTTTTTGAAAAGGAAAACCAGTGGGAAACTGCTGAGATACCTGGATGGTTTAGACCAGGGGATTTTGTTCTAATATTGAAAAACTTCCTGCTCCTTTTGGAGAGGATGCACTTTGCAAAATACAAAATGTTTTTCAAAACAACCCTGCATAAAATATTGCTGTTTCTGCAAAATATCCTGAGCTCCACATATTCCATGCATTATATCTGATTTCCCCATTCCGCGGGTGAAGGTGGGCTGCTGAGTACATTTGTACTCACCCTTGCTTATTTGTTGTTTTTCAGAAAAAGGAGATCGGGTAAGAGTTACGACTGTTCCCAACCTTGCCTGTGGCTGTTGGACCGCTGATTTGCTTCACTGTGTATATCGGGCTGCTTCAGCCCCACTCTGATGATATGTCTTGAGTTGTGGACCAACTCTTAAAGTTGTTCGCCACCTTTATAGGTTTGTCTCGTTTAAGAAGATCTGGAATCATCTGATGTATAAATGTGTTTACTAGCCTCCTGGGACTAGTAATTGTATCACATTTGAGTCCCAGAGGATTGGGACGCTTCAGGTGGTATCAGAGCTGTTAGGTTGGCCGCAGGACGTAACCCTTAGCCTGATCAAAAGTTTTTGAGTCAAAACTATTTTCTTAAAAAAAAATCTTGCTCTCATCCCTTCATTTCAAAAATGTTTTCCCCCTTTCCTTCTCTCAGAAGTCAGATGGAGGTTCAGTGCCAAACCAGCTTCTGCCATAATGAAGATGGTTTCCCCAAGTTGCTGAGAGCATGCACAGTCCGCCTCGGAATCAGGAGCCAGCCAGAGTATGATGGTCGTGAATTCATCGAGCATGGCACAGAGAAGTGTGTCGTGACTGTATACATTGGATCCAGTCCGCACCATGTGGAATGGAGTGTCACTACTGCTGGGCACAGATTCAAAGACACCTGCCAAGTCGTCGCTCGCAAGGCATTGAGGGCCCTGTGTCAGATCTATGAAGAAGTGGCCGACACCCCGCTCAGATTCTTTCCGCCCTTTCAGAGAGACCGTCCCGCTTGGATGGCCAGGATGCGTGCATTGGAGGAGGAGCAGCTGCTTGAGGACGACCCCACAGTCGTGTACCTCACTGCATACCTGCTCACCCTTGATGCACAATATGATTTCTTGGCTCGGCACCACCGTCAGATGATTGCCCGAGCAGAAGATGCAGAGAAGCGCAACCGTCAGCTGCATGTGGATCTCACCACAGCTCAAGCCCGTGCAACTGCCTTGGAGAGTCGTGAAGTCATTGTTGTTGAAGCCCTGAAGCAAGCCAAGGATGAGCACGTCCAGAAATTGATGGAGGCCTACTTGGTAACCCATAACCAACGTAGAGCCCTGCGGATCCAAGAGCCCGCTCCATCCAACCCTGTTCAACCAATCAAAGTTGAAGACCCTCAGATTCTTGAAGGTCACCCGGTCTCTACCAGAGGAGAAAAGAAGGCTTGGGAACTCCCGGAAGGAGCCATAGTCTTGGAAGGAATTCCAGTCTCCCCTAAGGCTGTGGATAAGCAAGAGCACCCCGAGTCCTCCCAAGATCCCCCGCCAGAGTTGTTTGAGCCCCTCGCCATGAAGAAGATTCCAGCACCCTCCCTTGAGGTCAAAGAAGAAGCTGCAAGCACCCCGCCAGCACCGCCGCCCTCAGAGGAGCTACAAGAGCCAGTCCCGCTTGAAGAAGAGTTCGACCCTGTTCTGCCATCTCAGTCGCCGCCAGAAGAAGTCATCAACATCAGCTCCCTCTTAACCCATCCAGGAGATGTCTCAGATTGAAGTTGTGTGCAAGCCTTGCCAGAAGAGAAGTTGCCTGGTCTGAAGTTAGTATGCCCAGTCCTCTGCATGCATTGGGTAGTGAAGTTTTCTTCGCTTTGGCTAGAGCCCTGCATGTATGAGAGGTAATCGTGTAGACTCATGTTTTGCAAAACTCTAATTGTGTGGCCCCCTAGGGCATTTCAAAATGAATTTCGCTTGATGTTTTCTCCCCTTTTGAGTGCATATGTGATGCTTTAACGTTAGTGCTCATAGGTCGCATTTAGCATAGTTCTCAATTCAGGAGCCAAGCAATAGTAGTTATGCTTAGCCCCCGAATCTGAGTAGTCTGTGCTTTGGAAAAACTCTATCCTTCCCTTATTCAAAACATTCGATTTGTTTGTGCTTATCATTGCTGAGCTTGTGTGTTTTCTTTTTTTTAAGAAAGGTTTTCTCTAAAAACATAGATCACAAATTAGATCTAATCCTCACCTTATGCTTCCATTCTCATCTTAACCCATCTCAAGAGAAAAGTGCCTTACCCAAGAAGATACCGGGAAGCTTACCCTTGAAGCCTGGAACAAGCTACAGAAGAAGCCAGTCCAGCCGCTCAGTCAAAAGGACCGACTGTGAGAATCAAAGCACTGCCCCTGAGTCAAAGTAAACAGGAAAAGAGGACAGAAGGAGTTATTACCATACACAGAGGCAAAGATTCTTGGAACCAGAGACCACAAACATCAAGGTCATCGACCCCACCACTCACCCGTGCCCCTCGCACGCGTGCCCGCCTCCATGCGCACTACCACCGCCCCACGCCCCCCTTTGCAGCGCACTACCGCCACCCACGCCCCCTTTGCAGCGCACCCACCGCCGCCATCATCGCCGGCAACAGGCCCCCCTTTCCCTTATCACACCTGCTTCCACGTAGCACCTGCTCCATCACCGCCACTCCGCACCTGAGCACCACCTCGCATACCGCTCGCCTATAAAAACCCCCCCACCAGCTCCCTCAACTCCCATCTCGCACAAAGCAAAAACAGCCCCGGTAAAATCCCCTCTGCCAAATCGCAAGCAACTCCATTTTCCACTCCCTCGCCCCTAAGATCACAATGCTTGGTGATTCTTGGGTTGAAGACTGTTGTATATGGTTCAACATCTTCGGTTTCCTCCTCTGTATGATGGTAATACTCTTTGATAGAATCCTCCAGTGGGAAGAGCAAAGAGAAAGAAAGGGTCAGTGAAAAGAAGATAGTGAAGAGAAGATGAGAAGAAGGTTGTCCCAGAATCAACCATGTGTCAGTCATCTCTCCGCAGCCTGGTCAAGCAGCAACAGCAGAAGAAGGCCCCGTAACACCCTTGTTATGAGGTACTTCAAGGAGTTCAAATCCCCAAGATTCAAGAGTTCTACCCTCATTCTTTTTAAGTGGGGTAGTGTTCCAGTAAGGTTCCTGCTATGGAGAAAAAGAAGAAGGCATGTAGCAAGCTTGTGGAGGACCCGATCGTCCAAGCATATAAGTTTCTGGATGAGAAGTGGTCACCCAAGTTTTGTTGATGAAGCACCAGAAGACCAATCAAGAAAGGAATCCATGTGGGAGTTCACAAGAGAAAGGTTTGCGTGTTGGCATCAATGCTTCCTCAATAAGCTAGCTGCCAAGCGAAAGCCAGAAGCCTAAAGATGATCTTTGAGTAGCCAGAATCAGTGTTGCAATCGGCAACCAGATGCCCCTCAAAGGCCAGATTTTGTTGAAGCTCTATCTCCTCGAAGAGTTTGCAAAGTGAAGATATGTAGCTGAAGTAAAGCTATACCCATAACCCTTCTAAGCCAAATCTCGAGGACGAGATTCCTTTTAAGTGGGGTAGATTTGTAGCATCCCAAAAATTCAAATTCTGAAATTTTCTCAAACTCGCCCTAAATTCAAAATGAATTTCAAATTTCATTTCAAAATGTTTGTTTGCGAGTTGATATCAACAAATAAATTATAGTGGTCTATATTCTCTCTAAAATCCTCCTCAAAATATCCTACAAATATTTCTCCAGTGATCCCCCTCAAATTGTTTACAGAAATACTGCCCAGATATTTCCCTAGTGATCCTCTTCAAGTTCTTTCCAGAAATACTGCCAAAATATTCCACCGATGTATCTCCGGATATTTTCCTCTTGAGAAATACCTTCAGAATCATTTTTCAAGACCCTACAAATATTTTCTTCATAACTTTCCTCATGCCCATACATATACGTATGCCTCCAGTGTCATACGGTGAGCTCTACAAGCTAATTACACTTATACAAGACAAATACATGCTAACCTCCCACTAATCCTCTCATCCTCCCACTAATCCTCTCATCCCTCCACCATGGCTATAAATAGAGGGGCAAGGGCCTCCTCTCATCCCACCCCAAGCCATTTCATGGCAACTCTCTCCCCCCCACACACACCCACTCCATGTTCCACACAAGCACACACTAGCACAAGGATCGTTCGATCGTTCTTCGATCGTTCGTCCCCTGTTCTTAGTTTGTTCGTTCGTTCGTCCGATCGTTCGATCGTTCGTCTGATCGTTCATGGTTCGTTCGTCCGTTCGTCCGATCGTTCGATCATTCGTCCGTTCGTTCGTCCAAATAATCTTTTTCCTACCGTTATGCTGCCGAAATTCTGATCGTTCGTTCATTCGATCATTCGATCGTTCATCGTTCGTTCATAGTTCCTATTCATCGTTCATCGTTCATTCATAGTCCCTATTCATCGTTCTTCCAGATAATCTTTGTCCTCCCGTTATGCTGCCGAAATTCCGATCGTTCGTTCGTTCGATCATTCGATCGTTCATCGTTCGTTCATAGTCCCTATTCATCGATTCATCGTTCGTTCATAGTCCCTATTCATCGTTCTTCCAGATAATCTTTGTCCTGCCGTTATGCTGCCGAAATTCCGATTGTTCGTTCGTACGATCATTCGATCGTTCGTTCGTTCGTCCAAATAATCTTTTCCTGCCGTTATGCTGCCGAAATTCCGATCGTTCGTTCGTCCCATCATTTGATCGTTCGTCCGTTCGTTCATAGTTCCTATTCATCGTTCATCGTTCATTCATACGACTATTCACTATCAGTATTCACCATTACTATCCATCGTTACTATTCACATACACTATTCATCATCGTTACTATTTATCATTACTATTCATCATCGTTACTATTCATCGATGATATCTATAATTTCTTTTCCATCGCCACTATTCATCGTTACTAATCATCGTTACTATTCATCGGTCATCTAGTCATCCCAAATTTCAACTACTCGTACATCATGTTGTCCAGTCCACCTAAGACCAGCCAGACCCATATTCCAGTCATACGAACTCCGGTGACTGTGATTTTTCTTCCAGTAGGGAACTTCCCATCTGGTCACCCATCCCAGGTTTCTCCAAGTTGAGCACGCTTAACTTTGAGAATCCTTCGAACCAGGCTCCCAAACTCAGATTCCAATAAATCTCGTTTCTAAATTCTTATCAAACTATTCCCTACCCAACCATGTCATCCCTTAAGCATGGTCCATATTCCAGAAAACTCCCAAAATACTCTTGTCCCACATTCTGCCTATAACTCTCCTGTTCATACTAAGTCAGACGATTCATTCGTCACTATTCTCGCCAACAGTAAACTTCACTGTGCTACACCACATACACTCAGGTATAAATACACCCAGCTACCCTCTCCCTCTCCACACACACTCAACACCCTCAACCAAGGCAAACACACCACCCACTCAGTTACTCTGCTCTACCGGCTACACGCATAGTGTCGCTTCGCCTCCAGTCCACCCTCCTGGTAAGCACCTCTGCTCCACCACTAGTAGTATCTCAACACCACATGACACATTCTAATCAAGACTCTACCCATCCATGTATCGCTATTTTGACCACTATACTAAATATTTGTTGGTATACTTGCTGGTTTGTATGTTTGCTTGTTCATGTTGCATAGTTATCGGAGCGTTCGTGCCGTCTCGTGGAGGCCAGATCTGCAAGTCTACACCAGGCGGTGGAGCCAGAAGCCAGTTCCGCGAGCTCCCCTTCCCCCTTCACCGAATAAGCACGGCAAGCTCACTGGATCCCTTTGATGCATAAATTACCTATGTTTTACAACCACAACCCTCAGCCTGTTATTTTATGCATGATATGATTTTAAGACAAGTTATTATGGCCACCCAGCCGCTTGCCGCAATCAATCCCTGATATATTTGTTACAAATGATTTGAGGAAAGGTGTGAGTTTTCAAAAGAAAATGTTTTCCAAAATGTGTATGATGAAGGGTTTTCACCCTTATCACCTTTGAGTAGGGATAATCAGAGACTCTCTGGTTTAGGGGAGGGCCTAAGGTGATGGCTCAGCTGGTTTAGGCGTGAGCAGAAGGATTGTCCCCTCGTATAAGGACTGGTTTGTCATCTTCTCTACCTGTACTCTTTAATAGTACAACCACTCGAGACTGTGTGGGCAGTCACTCAATCTGAACTCGTACGGTCCAACCCCAGGGTTATGAAGGCTGGGGAGCACCGGGAGGATAAGGAGGGGGAAAGTTTTGTCCGGTTTGGACATGGTGGTGGCCTGACTCCTTCCGGATAACCGTTAAGGTTAGGACGTGCGGGGAAAGAAAGAGAGTCGGATTCGGATCTCATTGATCATGAGATCGCAGAGCCGGACTAGTGGGTAAAGTGTACACCTCTGCGCAGAGTTTGAAAACCTATTCGAATAGTCTGTGTCCACAGGAATGGACGAGTCTGGTATGGTATGGCAATTAATGTTTTGTTTTAAAAAAGGGGATGCGTTTGAGAAAAGTGGTTTTTAAAAAAAGGTTCGGCGGTTGAGCCGTGAGCTATGGTGGACGGGAAGTCCAGTAGCTGTTTTTGAAAAGGAAAACCAGTGGGAAACTGCTGAGATACCTGGATGGTTTAGACCAGGGGATTTTGTTCTAATATTGAAAAACTTCCTGCTCCTTTTGGAGAGGATGCACTTTGCAAAATACAAAATGTTTTTCAAAACAACCCTGCATAAAATATTGCTGTTTCTGCAAAATATCCTGAGCTCCACATATTCCATGCATTATATCTGATTTCCCCATTCCGCGGGTGAAGGTGGGCTGCTGAGTACGTTTGTACTCACCCTTGCTTATTTGTTGTTTTCAGAAAAAGGAGATCGGGTAAGAGTTACGACTGTTCCCAACCTTGCCTGTGGCTGTTGGACCGCTGATTTGCTTCACTGCGTATATCGGGCTGCTTCAGCCCCACTCTGATGATATGTCTTGAGTTGTGGACCAACTCTTAAAGTTGTTCGCCACCCTTATAGGTTTGTCTCGTTTAAGCAGATCTGGAATCATCTGATGTATAAATGTGTTTACTAGCCTCCTGGGACTAGTAATTGTATCACATTTGAGTCCCAGAGGATCGGGACGCTTCATCGCCTCACCAACCGACCGTATCGCAGGCGCATTTAATGCGGGGATCGCCTGACACCTTATCCTGACACGCGTGTCCCAGTCGGCAAGGTCGAAGTGACCGCAGTCACTCCGCCCTTTCACTGACCAACCTGACAGGAAAACAACACCGCTTGCCCCGCTCCGACTGCTGTGCCACCCACCAGGGTGAGACTGACAACAATCGAGTTCAGCCTAGGGCGCAACAGGAAGCTCCGCCTCGCCCGACCTTAGGCCTCGGCCTCGGGAGGAATCGCGTCCTCGCCTGACCCCGGCCTCGGCCTCAGGAGAAGTCTCTGCCTCGCCCGACCTTGGGCTCGAACCGACAGTGCCACGGGGGATACATCATTACCCTACCCTAGCTAGCTCAGGCTACGAGGGAACAAGACCGGCGTCCCATCTGGCTCGCCCCGGTAACAGGTAATGATGGATCCCCGCCTACGTCCATGACGTCGGTGGTTCTCAGCCCCTATGAAAGCAAGGAGACGTCAGCAGGATCCCAGCAGCATCGACATCTATGCTTCTACAGGGCTCAGGCACTTCTCCGACGGCCACGTTATCGCGTACACAGGGCTCAAGCACTTCTCCGACAGCCACGTTGGCATGTACACAGGGCTCAGGCACCTCTCTGCTAGACACGTTAGCGCATAGCTACACCCCCATTGTAAATCTGGACCCTCTCCTTGCATCTATAAAAGGGAGGTCCAGGGCCTTCCTGGATGGGGTCGCGCGGGGGAACGAGCTGACGAACAGGCTCACTCTCTCTCTCTGGCGCGACGCTTGTAACCCCTACTACGAGCACACCCCTGGTGCGAGATAATACAAGCCACGTTTTCCCCCTTGTGTTCCATCTCGCATCAACCCATCTGGGCAGGGGCACGCAACGACAAATTTACTAGTCGATCCAGGGACCCTCCGGGTCCGAAACGCCAACAGTTGGCGCGCCAGGTAGGGGCCTGCTGCGTGTTAACGAACACCTTCCCATTGAGTTCCAGATGGGTAGTCTTCAGCAACCTCTTCAGCCCAGGATGGTGCTCCGCTTTGGGAGTCTCGAGTTCATGTCCCTCGACGGCAGCTACGACATGGTACTCCTCCCCCCGCAGCGCGACAGCAACAACGACGGTCGTCAGCTCGCCCGGCGGCGGCGAACTCGACGACGTCTCCCCCCTGTGGCGGAAGAGCAGCATCTGGGTTTGTCCCGCCACCCTCCTCGCCGCAGGAGGAGGAGACGGGGCAACCGTGGCCAGGCAGGAGGCAGCACCTCGTCGGTTGTCGGTCCAGAGCGAGTCGACGACGTCGACACCCCAGCGGGGGACATGTCGGGTGTTGTCCTCGCACCTGAGACAACGACGGATGTCGTTTCCCCGCGATGTGCCAACCCCAAGCGCACTGATGACGCCAGCACTCTCGCGAAGGACTTGTTGGGCGTTAGCCTCGTACCTGAGATGACGGTGCAATTCGCCCCCGACGCGACTTCACCACCGTCCATTGATCAAGAGGTACCGTCTGTTTTCCACCCTATCCCTTTTAAATTCAGCCTTGATCCACCAAGCGACCCTGCTTCGGTGAGTGCTTTCGCAAGGGCATACCCTGACCTTCCAGGGTATCCTATGCGGTCATCTTGGGACCGACTGACGGCCGTCTCGACCTCTGGACCCACGGGTTCCGAGGAAAGAGACGATCCCAACTCCGGTTGGGATTTCTCCGGGCTCCGTGATCCCAGTGCCATGCGAGACTTCATGACTGCATGTGATTACTGCCTCTCCGGTTGCTCTAACGATAGCCACAGCCATGACGACGAGGGTTGTGGCCCAAGTCACGAATGTTTCCACGTCGATCTGGGGGATCGCGACAAAGGCAACCACCTCGGTATGCCGGAGGATGACAATCCCCCTGGGCCTGCTTCTCGCGTTGACATCCCGCGGGAGCTAGCTGTGGTCCCAGTCCCTGTGGGGGGTCAGGACACACAGCTCGAGCAAATATGCGAGATGCAGGCCAAGCTCGACGAGGAAGCAGGGCAACTTGTGCAGCTCTGGCAAAACGTCGAGCAGGAGTGGGCAAGCCGAGCACTCGCCGGAGAAGCGCGTCATCGGGCCTGGGACGTCCAACGTCGTATCGCTGCCGATGCCAGGGCAAGGCTGCCCCCGGCCTCCAGCAGGGTCGGCCAGAATCTAGCTGCAGTAGCAATGCTACTCCGAGCAATGCCAGAGCCATCCACCACCGAGGGGCGGCGTATCCAGGGAGAGATCAAGAATCTCCTGGAGGATGTCGCGGTCCGACGGGCCGAAAGCTCTGCTCCCGAAGGCAAGGGTGCCCCCCGGAGCATCGCACAACGACTTCCCGACTCATGTGGGAGGCCTCGGTCCACACCGGGCGCATGCGGGACGCGATGCCTGCAGCCCCAAATCGCCTCAGCAACGAGCACCACCGCCGCGACCGTCGAGCCTGCCTCGACGAGAAGGTGCGCCGAGGCTACCACCCCAGGCGCGGAGGACGCTATGGCAGTGAGGAGGACCGGAGCCCCTCGCCCGAACTGCTAGGGTCGAGAGTCTTCAGCCAGGCCATACGACGAGCGTCGTTTCCAGCTCGGTTTCGGGCCCCGACTACCATCACCAAGTACTCGGGGGAAACAAGGCCGGAGTTGTGGCTTGCGGACTACCGGCTGGCCTGCCAGCTGGGAGGAACGGACGACGACAACCTCATCATCCGCAACCTCCCCCTGTTCCTCTCCGACGCCGCCCGGGCCTGGTTGGAGCATCTGCCTCCTGCGCAGATCTCCAACTGGGACGACCTGGTCAAGGCCTTCACGGGAAATTTCCAGGGCACGTACGTACGCCCTGGGAAATCATGGGATCTCCAAAGCTGCCACCAGTAGCCAGGGGAATCCCTGCGAGAGTACATCTGACGGTTTTCGAAGCAGCGCACCGAGCTGCCCAACATCACCGACTCGGATGTCATCGGAGCGTTCCTCGCCGGCACCACTTGCCACGACCTGGTGAGCAAACTGGGGCGCAAAACTCCCACCAAGGCGAGCAAATTGATGGACATCACCACCAAGTTCGCCTCTGGTCAGGAGGCGGTTGAGGCCATCTTCCGGAAGGACAAGCAGCCTCAGGGACGGCAGTAGGAAGACGTCCCCGAGGCGTCCGCCCAGCGGGGCACGAAGAAGAAGGCCAAGAAGAAGTCGCAAGCGAAGCGCGACGCTGCTGACACAAATCTTGTCGCTGCTGCCGAGCACAGGAACCCTCGGAAGCCTCCTGGAGGGGCCAACCTGTTCGACAAGTTGCTCAAGGAGTCGTGCCCCAATCACCAGGGTCCCGTCAAGCACACCCTTGAAGAATGCGTCATGCTTCGGCGCTACTTCCATAAAGCCGGGTCCCCGGTGGGAGATGGCAAAGGCCAAGACAACAACAAGAAGGAGGGCGACAAGGCAGAGGAGTTCCCCGAGGTCCATGGCTGCTTCATTGTAACACCCTGAATTTGGGGGTATAAAATTTCTTTGCTCATATTCACAAATTCAGGTGTTACTTCCCTTTTCTCATCCTTCCTCATTCTTTTCTTTCTCATTTCTATAGGAGAAAAGTGCTTATTTTATTTGTAATTATAGTTTAATATGTTAAACCCTAAGGGAGTATGTATTGTTGCATCATGTTGAACCCTAGATTTCACTTTTGCTTGGTGCATAATTCTTGGAAAGTTTAATTTGAATT
This sequence comes from Zea mays, assembly GCF_902167145.1. Lineage (NCBI taxonomy): Eukaryota > Viridiplantae > Streptophyta > Magnoliopsida > Poales > Poaceae > Zea > Zea mays. The sequence goes on along the minus strand of NC_050103.1, from coordinate 81,424,214 downwards.
TGTGGCTCATTTGGATTTGAATCAATTGGAGAAAATAAAAAGAAAAGGGAAAACAATTCCAGAATAAAAAGAAAAGAGAAAGAGGCCCAACCCCGCCGCCCCTCGGCCTTTCGGCCCACTAAGCCCTCCCCCGCGCGCGCGCCTCTCCCCCCCCCGCTCTCTCTGCCCTGGCGGGCCCGCCCGTCAGCGCAGCCGCCTCTCGTGCGCCCGCCTCCGCTCTCCTCTCTCTCTCTGCTCGCGGGCCCGGCTTGTCAGCTCCCTCGTCCTCGCGTAACCGCCGCCCGAGCTGCGCGCGCCCGCCTTCTCCGCGCCCACGTCGCGCGTGGAGCTCGCAACTGACCCGCCCCTGGCCACTTGAGCCCCGAACCCCACTCGCCCTCGCCCCCTCCCCCATTTGCGCTCTAGCGGACCCCTCTTCCACCTCTCCCTTGCTGCGCGCACGCCAGAGCGCCGCCGCCACGAATCCCCGCCGTCCCGAGCTCGTTTCTCGGCCGCCGTCGGAGCTCCGCCGTGTCCGTTGCCACGGTGAGCCTCGCCCCGGCGTCCGCAACCCGGGACGCGCCCCAATTCCCTCTTCCCCTCCCTATTTCTCTCTGCCCGCGCTCACCCGCCGTTCCCCGTGCAGCCGCGGAGGTCCGCCACCGTCGCCCCAGGGCACCGTCGCGTCATTGCCGCCGCCGAGGAGTCCCCGGAGCCCACCTTGAGGTAAGGGACCTCTCCCGCCCCTATCGACCTTTGTGTTGCTCTCTGCCGCGCTTAATTCCTCGCCGGAGTAGATGTATGCCGCCGCCGAGCCGCTCCGCCGTGAACCGCCCCCCCTCCGGTGCCCCTGCCCCGACCCAGACCCCACCAGAGGACTCCCCGTGCCCTCCCCAACCTTCCCGGCCACTCAGGTCGCCCCAGAGGCCCGCCAAACGCCCGTGCCCCTCGTCTCCGGCGAGTTCTCCGCCGCGGGGACGAGCGCCGCCGCCCCAGCGAGCCGTAGGAGAAGCCCAGGCCGGCCACCCGATCCCCACCGTCCGTCCCAGATCGGGCGGCCCCGTTTTAATTAGGCCAAGCCCAATCCTGGCCGTCCGCCGGAGATCAAGCGGCCCAGGCCCGCTTCCCCCTCACCCCGTCTCCATGCCGTTTGGGCCCCGCCTGTCAGCCCGCCCGCGCGCTCGCTCTGCCCGCCGGCCCCGCCTGTCAGCCCGCCCGCGCGCTCGCTCTGCCGTTTGGGCCCCGCCTGTCAGCCCGCCCGCGCGCGCTCTGCCCGCCGGCCCCGCCTGTCAGCCGCCCAGGCCGCCACGCGCTCGCGCGCCCGCCCGCAGGATCTAATCCTGACCGTTCGCTTTAGATCTGACGGCCGTAGTAGCCCGATACCTCTTCGCCCGCGCGTTTTCTTAAAGAGACCCCCGGTTTTCTGAATTTTGAACCCGCCGTTCCTGGTTTCTCGCAGTTAGGTCCCTGGACCTTTTAATTAATTCAAAATAGGTATTTAGGGTATATTTTTAATCCCCAAACTTGTAAAATTCATAACTTTGTCATATGAACTCCAAATGAGGTGCTTCAAATTGCAAAATGCTCATGATGTTTTTGTCTATCCATTTAAACAATGTTTCCCTGCTGTTTCCATGTACCAATTAATAATTAATCATTAGGATAGGAGTAAGGTTATTGGAACCCTATTTGAAATAATTAGAAGTTGGTAGACTTTAATAAAAGTTAGAATACTTAAGTTTATGGACTTAAACACCTAAGTTTAGGAACTTAAAACCATGTAATAATTTAATCCCACCACTGACTTAAACCTGATTAGTGGATAGTGAATCACTTTGTATAGTCCTCTACCCCAGACCTAGGGAACACCAGAGTGCCTATCCCTTTCCAACTATGAACTTGTGATCTCTCTGCTGCATATGTTTGGTATGTTGCTTTTTGTTTGTTATCTTCCCAAGTGCATAGTGTGAATGATTACTTTACGTAGACAACGAGCAGTCTGTGTTTCCCGAGGAAGTTGCAGAGGAAGTCCCTGATCAGCAGTTTGGTGAAGGCAAGTGTCCTCTGTCCCACTATGTCCTATTCATTTATAACTTACTACCTCGCATTACTTACTTGAAACCTAAGGATTGACTAGCTTTACACTTTACTTTGTCCTTGATGACCTATTGGGTTGTTATGGTTAGCACTCTGCTTTTGCCTTAACTTAATCAATGAACATGATGTGACTATTTATGATACTGTTATCCTGATGATGTTGATGATCTTGTGATACTCTAGGGGGCTCAGGCTGTTTCCTGAGTACCTCTCCGTAAGGACTGGTTCGTTGAGAGACCACCCGGGATAACAGTGCAACCATGAGGGTGAAATGGGATGCCCTTAGCTGATTAATTAGATGAACTAGAGGTGTAGTTGCTTAGCCGTCGTGCCGTCAATGGGGTCTAGGCACAGTGCTTGCTCTGCCGAGGCTGAGTGCCGAGGTTCTTTCGTTTTGCTCTTTGTTAGTCACTCTCCTGCAGGGAGGGGTACTGTGTTTATCAAACTGGAGAAACCTAACGGGCAGCTATGATCTCTAGGAAATCTTTGTAAAAGCTACGTAGTGATGCCCTGCCGGACCACCTAGGTAGTGGTCAATGGGGATTAGCTCTCCCCGGGTAGAAAGGGAATCATGACTCATGGGTAAAGTGTGCAACCTCTGCAGAGGGTAGTGAAACTGATATGTCAGCCGTGCTCACGGTTAAGAGCAGCCTTGGGATCCTCTTTGATTAGACATACAGATGGTTCGAGAGACAAGGATTATGTTATGGTTTCGGTTCGACTACGATGATGTTGTTCCTCGATGAGGAAATGGTTTACGGGTTGGATAATGCTAAAATCTGGCTTCTACTAATGATAAATACCTGACCAACTAAAAGCAACTGCTTGAGCCTAACCCCACATAAAGCTAGTCCACTTCAGCCAAACGGGACATTTGCTGAGTACGTTGATGTGTACTCATCCTTGCTTTACCACAAAACACCAGGTTGTCCGCATTGTAACCACTGCTCAGGAGAAGGTGAAGCCGTGGAAGGAGACTTCCAGGAGTTCCAAGACTACGACGAATTCTAGGTGTGGGTTGGCGGCAACCCCCAGTCAGCTGCCTGTGGAGGCCTTATCTTTACTACGTTTCGCTAGTACTTTGATTTACCTGTTAAGACAATGACTATGTGGATGTCTATGACTCTGTGATGTAATAAGTTAATACTCTTTTATGTTATTATTCGAGCATTGTGCGATGATGTTCATTTATGTAATCGCTGTGTACGTGAGTTCTGATCCTGGCACGTACATAGTTCGCATTCGGTTTGCCTTCCAAAACCGGGTGTGACATAAGTGGTATCAAAGCCGTGCTGACTGTAGGACCGCTGACCTAGAGTAGCACTGGTCGTACTAAGGACTATTGACCCTCCCCCTCACCTTGACCTCTGATGTTACTTCAAAAGTCGGTCACCTCGACCAACCCTATGTTTTACTACATATATATACTATATTATACCTTGTCAAAATTTTTTATCTGGTTCTGTTTATGGTTCATTCACTTGTCATATTAGTTCTGTTCTTACTCTTGTGCTTACGGTGTCTTTTGTAGATGGCTCGTCTTAGACACACTGCACGTAAGTCGGTGATCCCTTTCCTGCCGTCTCGACTTGCGGAGCGTCCTCTGCACCGCACCGTGTCCGGTCAGTCGAGTCACCTGGAGAGGCTGCACCACCGCCTGCGTGAGGAGCAGGAACGCCGGAGCCAGCACAGAGAGCAGCAGGGCTCTTCCTCCCCACCCCAGCGAGAGGTGGAATCTGTGAGGCCCCGTTCCTCTGTGGCCCAGCTGGAGGCGCCCCCTGCACCGCCGTGGGACGTCCCGGCTGTTCGAGGAGCTACTGGAGGAGATCCTAGAGGAGACCCCGACGACGACGACTCAGACCACAGCACAGAGTCTTCTGAGCCGCAGGAGGCGGAAGGATGGGTCGCCCGACCCATCACCCGTGACGCCGCTCGCGGTTGTCACTTCCACGACGCACTCGACACCTTGCTGCGCCAGGCTTTCGACCGGCACACCTGGTCGATCGAGTATCGTTGTGTAGTCTACCAGCACTGTCGCGGGAGGTACCCGGACCGCTGGGAGGCTACCTACCTAGTTCGCCGTCCGGAGGATGACCTCCGGGGTGCGGAGGCCGTTTCGGAGCACTATTCCATCTTCGAGAGGGACACTGCAGAGGCGGCTATGCAGGATGCAGCACGGCGTGCACTCTCCCAGTACTGTTCTTTGTTCGGTGGGGTGGCCGATGGTCTTAACCTTCGGTACTACCCCCGCCGCCCTACTGGCAGCACCGAGAGTGTGGTTGTCTCACCTGTTGGTGAGGGTAACCCTAGGTTGAGCAGCACAGTCAACCTAGTCACAGTGCTTAACACTGAGCTGGATCACTCTCTGGACGAGCTAAGCAGGGCTCGAACGGAGATTGCGGAGTTGCGTGCTGAGCTGGCAGAGCGCCATCACCAGGAGGGTGGTTCTCCCGCACCTGTTGGGACTCAGCACCCATACCGCTCACCGCCACGTGGTCACCACACTTATGGTTCCCCCGTCTGTAAGACCAGGATAGATCTGGATCCTTAGATCGTTAGCGTCGGAGTTTGTAATAATTCTTAAGTCAGATGTCTCAGTCTTAGGTAGTCAGTTTAGTTTGCTTATCAGTTGCTTCCATTTAGTTTAGTTTGCTTATCAGTTGCTTGCATGCTTGTTATGATGAACTTGTGCTGGATTCGAATCTTTGTAATGACTGTTGCCAACCTGTGGGTTTCCCCTGCAGTTTGGCCTAGCTAGTAATGTTAATGAAGTCAATTATTTAGTTGGGAAACCCTTTACTTCTACTTTCCTTTCTTATCTGAGAAGCTGTGTTGAATCATAAATGAGGATCAGTGAAGCTCTTTGTTCACTCAGTGTCATGAAGAATTCTGTATTCTCTTTTCTTATGCTGAAGGGTTGTAAGATCAATGCTGATGTATGAATGTCTTCCACAGATGTCTGACAACAGGCGCCGATGCAACAGGCGTGCTCAGCAGGAGCAGCATGACCAGCAGGAGGAACAACAGAGGCAGCCTCCCCCACCACCCCCGATGTCAGTGGAGCAGATGTTCTTGATGCAGACTCAGGCAGTGCAGGCCATTAGGCAGACTCTGGCAGCCATGCAGCAGGCTCAACAGCAACCCCAACCCCAATTGCAAGTGCAGATGCCCCAGATGCCACGAGATAAGCGTGGTGAGTTCATGAGAGGACACCCTCCTACCTTCGCCCATTCTGCTGACCCCATGGATGCAGAAGACTGGTTGCGTGCAGTGGAAAGGGAACTACGCACCGCCCAATGTGACGACAGGGAGAAGGTTCTGTATGGTCCCCGTCAGCTAAGGGGAGCAGCCCAGTCCTGGTGGGAGTCCTACCTCGCCACCCATGCTGACCCCGAAGCCATCACCTGGGAAGAATTCAGCGAGAGTTTCCGTAGATACCATGTGCCAGAGGGACTGATGATCGTGAAGAAGGAAGAGTTTCTGGCTCTGAAGCAGGGACCCCTGTCTGTTAGTGAGTACAGAGACAAGTTTCTGCAGCTGTCTCGTTATGCACCTGAAGACGTCAACACTGATGCTAAAAGGCAGTACAGGTTCATGAGGGGTTTGGTGGATCCCCTGCATTACCAGCTGATGAATCACACCTTCCCCACCTTCCAGCACCTGATCGATAGGGCAGTTATGACTGAGAAGAAGCGTAAGGATATGGAAGATCGGAAGCGCAAGATGAGTGGACCCCAGTCCGGAGGCATCAGCCGTCCGCGTTTCTCAGGCGGTTCATCTCAGCAAGGCAGGCCTGGTCACCCACAGGGATATCAGAATCAGAATCAGCGTCCGCATCAGCAGCAGTTTCAGAGGCAGTACCCACAGCAGCAGCAGCAGCAGTATCGTCAGCACAGCCAGCAGGGAGGTAATCAGTATCAGAAGCAGAACAACCAGGCACCTCGCCTTCCTGCCCCAGCAGCAAATCAGAGCAACCAAGCAGCCCCAGCACAAGGAGGAGGCAGAGGATGTTTCCACTGTGGAGATCAAGGCCACTGGGCGATGCAGTGCCCAAAGAAATTGGCGCAGCAGCAGACCAACCCCAATGCTCCAACAAGGCAAGGTGTACTGCAGCCGGCAGCAGGCAATCGTAACCAAGCGTACAACCGTGGAAAGGTGAACCACTTGGAGGCCGAAGCAATCCAGGATGCACCAGATGTGGCAGTAGGTATGTTCTCAGTCGAATCTCATCCCGCAAAAGTGCTATTTGATACTGGTGCAACTCATTCATTTGTCACTGCAACATGGGTAGAATTGCATAACATCTCAGTAGAGGCAATGATGCCGCCCATGAGGATTAATTCGATTGGTGGCAAGGTGCAAACAGATAAAATATGTTCAAATATAATGGTGGAAATAAGGGGGATAGGATTCCCCAGTGACTTAATAGTAATAGACACCCCTGGGATAGACGTTATTCTAGGGATGAACTGGTTAATGAAATATGAAGCAAATGTTAGTTGTGACAAGAGGACAGTAACATTGAAGTCCCCGTCAGGAGAAGAGGTAGTGGCCGAGCTAAGGATGCCTAAGTCAGAAGAGGGAGTCTGTCACCAGATTTCAGTTGATAGTAAGGAGCCTAACACGCTCGAGGCTATCAAGGTTGTGTCGGACTTTCCGGATGTGTTTCCCGAAGAGTTAACGGGCATGCCACCCGAGAGAAAGGTTGAATTTGCCATAGAGCTTATCCCTGGTACCGCCCCCATTTCCAAAAGAGCCTACCGAGTGTCTGGACCAGAATTGGTGGAACTCAAGAAGCAGATAGATGAGATGTTAGAGAAGGGTTACATCAGGCCAAGTACCTCGCCTTGGGCCGCTCCAGTGTTGTTTGTAGAGAAGAAAGATGGTACCAAAAGGATGTGCATAGACTACAGAGCCTTGAATGAAGTCACTGTCAAGAACAAGTACCCCCTGCCAAGGATAGAAGATTTGTTTGACCAGCTCAGAGGTGCCAGCGTATTCTCGAAGATAGATCTGAGGTCAGGTTACCATCAACTCAGAATCCGACCCTCAGATATACCGAAGACGACATTCATCACCAAGTATGGGTTATATGAGTTCACAGTTATGTCCTTTGGTTTGACAAATGCGCCAGCCTTCTTTATGTATCTGATGAACAGCGTGTTCATGGACTATCTAGACAAGTTTGTGGTAGTGTTCATCGATGACATTCTCATATACTCTCAAAGTGAGGAAGACCATGTGGAGCATTTGAAGATGGTATTGCAAAGACTTCGAGAGCATCAGTTGTATGCCAAGCTGGGCAAATGCGAGTTCTGGATTCATGAAGTCTTATTTCTGGGTCACATCATAAATCAAGATGGGTTAGTAGTGGATCCAAAGAAAGTAGCAGATATCCTGAACTGGAAAGCACCGAAGGATGTTGGGATCAAGAGCTTCATTGGAATGGCCGGATACTATAGGCGTTTCATTGAAGGCTTCTCAAAGATTGCTAGACCAATGACAGCGTTGCTAGCGAAGAAAGTTGAGTTTAAATGGACTCAAAAGTGTCAGGAAGCATTTGAAGAACTGAAGAATAGATTGACTACAGCTCCTGTGTTAGTCCTGCCTGATGTTCACAAGTCATTCTCAGTGTATTGCGACGCTTCTTACACCGGATTGGGATGTGTGCTGATGCAAGAAGGAAGAGTTGTAGCATACTCGTCACGACAGCTAAAGATCCATGAGAAAAATTATCCCACACATGACCTGGAGTTGGCAGCAGTGGTTCATGCCTTAAAGACCTGGAGACATTACCTGTATGGGCAGAAGTGCGACATCTACACAGATCATAAAAGTCTGAAGTACATATTCACCCAGTCAGAGTTAAACATGAGGCAGCGAAGATGGTTGGAATTGATCAAAGACTATGAGCTGGAGATACATTACCATCCAGGCAAAGCCAATGTTGTTGCAGATGCTCTGAGCAGGAAGAGTCAAGTCAATATGTTGGCCTCGTACCCGATGCCGTATGAGTTAGCCAAAGAGTTCGACAGACTGAGCCTCGGTTTCCTAAACAGTACGCAAGGAGTAACAGTGGAATTAGAGCCCACCCTAGAGCGGGAGATCAAAGAAGGGCAGAAGGATGATGAACACATCAACAAGATCCGGCAGCTGATCTTAGAAGGAAGAGGCAAAGACTTTCGAGAGGATGAAGAGGGGATAATATGGTTCAAGGACCGATTGTGTGTCCCCGACCTCAAAACTATTCGGGAACTGATCCTCAAGGAAGCTCATGAGACAGCCTACTCGATACACCCTAGAAGTGAGAAGATGTACCAGGATTTAAAAAGAAGGTTTTGGTGGTATGGTATGAAAAGAGAGATCGCAGAATATGTCGCCATCTGTGATAGCTGTCAGAGAACCAAAGCAGAGCATCAAAGGCCCGCCGGATTGTTGCAGCCTTTGCGGATTCCTCAGTGGAAGTGGGATGAGATCGGGATGGATTTTATAGTTGGCCTACCTCGTACCCGGGCCGGTTATGATTCCATCTGTGTGGTTGTGGACCGCTTAACAAAGGTGGCCCATTTCATACCCGTGAAGACGACATACACCGGAGCAACACTAGCTGAGTTATACATGTCACGGATAGTCTGCCTTCATGGTGTGCCGAAGAAGATAGTGTCAGATCGAGGCACGCAATTCACCTCTCATTTTTGGCAGCAGCTACAAGTAGCTTTGGGCACACATTTGAACTTCAGCTCAGCTTATCACCCGCAGACAGACGGTCAGACTGAAAGAACTAATCAGATCCTAGAAGATATGCTGAGAGCCTGTGCGTTGCAAGACAAGTCAGGATGGGACAAAAGGTTACCTTATGCAGAATTCTCCTACAACAATAGTTATCAGGCCAGCTTGAAGATGTCGCCGTTTCAGGCACTCTATGGACGGAGTTGTAGGACTCCGCTGCATTGGGACCAGCCTGGAGAGAGACAGGTGTTTGGCCCCGACATCTTGCTTGAAGCCGAGGAGAATATCAAAATGGTTCGGGAGAATCTGAAGATAGCCCAGTCAAGACAGCGAAGCTATGCGGACAGAAGGAGAAGGGAACTGAGTTTTGAAGTGGGAGACTACGTCTATCTGAAGGTGTCACCTATCAGGGGAGTCAGAAGGTTCGGAGTTAAAGGCAAGTTAGCACCCCGGTACGTCGGACCATATCAGATCCAAGCAAAGCGTGGAGAAGTGGCCTACCAGCTCAACCTACCAGAGAGCTTGTCAGCAGTGCACAACGTGTTCCACGTATCACAATTGAAGAAGTGTCTGCGAGTACCAGAAGAACAGTTGCCAGTGGAGGGTTTGGAAGTCGAAGAGGATCTGACATACATAGAGAAGCCAACGCAGATTCTGGAGTTTGCAGACAGAGTCACCCGGAGGAACACCATCAGAATGTGCAAAGTCAGATGGGGTCACCACTCCGAAGAAGAAGCAACCTGGGAACGAGAAGATGATCTGAAGGCCAAATACCCTGAACTCTTTGCTGACCAACCTTGAATCTCGGGGCGAGATTCTTTTAAGGGGGATAGGTTTGTAACACCCTGAATTTGGGGGTATAAAATTTCTTTGCTCATATTCACAAATTCAGGTGTTACTTCCCTTTTCTCATCCTTCCTCATTCTTTTCTTTCTCATTTCTATAGGAGAAAAGTGCTTATTTTATTTGTAATTATAGTTTAATATGTTAAACCCTAAGGGAGTATGAATTGTTGCATCATGTTGAACCCTAGATTTCACTTTTGCTTGGTGCATAATTCTTGGAAAGTTTAATTTGAATTTGTGGCTCATTTGGATTTGAATCAATTGGAGAAAATAAAAAGAAAAGGGAAAACAATTCCAGAATAAAAAGAAAAGAGAAAGAGGCCCAACCCCGCCGCCACCTCGGCCTTTCGGCCCACTAAGCCCTCCCCCGCGCGCGCGCCTCTCCCCCCCGCTCTCTCTGCCCTGGCGGGCCCGCCCGTCAGCGCAGCCGCCTCTCATGCGCCCGCCTCCGCTCTCCTCTCTCTCTCTGCTCGCGGGCCCGGCTTGTCAGCTCCCTCGTCCTCGCGTAACCGCCGCCCGAGCTGCGCGCGCCCGCCTTCTCCGCGCCCACGTCGCGCGTGGAGCTCGCAACTGACCCGCCCCTGGCCACTTGAGCCCCGAACCCCACTCGCCCTCGCCCCCTCCCCCATTTGCGCTCTAGCGGACCCCTCTTCCACCTCTCCCTCGCTGCGCGCACGCCAGAGCGCCGCCACCACGAATCCCCGCCGTCCCGAGCTCGTTTCTCGGCCGTCGTTGGAGCTCCGCCGTGTCCGTTGCCACGGTGAGCCTCGCCCCGGCGTCCGCAACCCGGGACGCGCCCCAATTCCCTCTTCCCCTCCCTATTTCTCTCTGCCCGCGCTCACCCGCCGTTCCCCGTGCAGCCGCGGAGGTCCGCCACCGTCGCCCCGGGGCACCGTCGCGCCATTGCCGCCGCCGAGGAGTCCCCAGAGCCCACCTTGAGGTAAGGGACCTCTCCCGCCCCTATCGACCTTTGTGTTGCTCTCTGCCGCGCTTAATTCCTCGCCGGAGTAGATGTATGCCGCCGCCGAGCCGCTCCGCCGTGAACCGCCCCCCCTCCGGTGCCCCTGCCCCGACCCAGACCCCACCAGAGGACTCCCCGTGCCCTCCCCAACCTTCCCGGCCACTCAGGTCGCCCCAGAGGCCCGCCAAACGCCCGCGCCCCTCGTCTCCGGCGAGTTCTCCGCCGCGGGGACGAGCGCCGCCGCCCCAGCGAGCCGTAGGAGAAGCCCAGGCCGGCCACCCGATCCCCACCGTCCGTCCCAGATCGGGCGGCCCCGTTTTAATTAGGCCAAGCCCAATCCTGGCCGTCCACCGGAGATCCAGCGGCCCAGGCCCGCTTCCCCCTCACCCCGTCTCCCTGCCGTTTGGGCCCCGCCTGTCAGCCCACCCGCGCGCTCGCTCTGCCCGCCGGCCCCGCCTGTCAGCCCGCCCGCGCGCTCGCTCTGCCATTTGGGCCCCGCCTGTCAGCCCGCCCGCGCGCGCTCTGCCCGCCGGCCCCGCCTGTCAGCCGCCTAGGCCGCCGCGCGCTCGCGCGCCCGCCCGCAGGATCTAATCCTGACCGTTCGCTTTAGATCTGACGGCCGTAGTAGCCCGATACCTCTTCGCCCGCGCGTTTTCTTAAAGAGACCCCCGGTTTTCTGAATTTTGAACCCGCCGTCCCTGGTTTCTCGCAGTTAGGTCCCTGGACCTTTTAATTAATTCAAAATAGGTATTTAGGGTATATTTTTAATCCCCAAACTTGTAAAATTCATAACTTTGTCATATGAACTCCAAATGAGGTGCTTCAAATTGCAAAATGCTCATGATGTTTTTGTCTATCCATTTAAACAATGTTTCCCTGCTGTTTCCATGTACCAATTAATAATTAATCATTAGGATAGGAGTAAGGTTATTGGAACCCTATTTGAAATAATTAGAAGTTGGTAGACTTTAATAAAAGTTAGAATACTTAAGTTTATGGACTTAAACACCTAAGTTTAGGAACTTAAAACCATGTAATAATTTAATCCCACCACTGACTTAAACCTGATTAGTGGATAGTGAATCACTTTGTATAGTCCTCTACCCCAGACCTAGGGAACACCAGAGTGCCTATCCCTTTCCAACTATGAACTTGTGATCTCTCTGCTGCATATGTTTGGTATGTTGCTTTTTGTTTGTTATCTTCCCAAGTGCATAGTGTGAATGATTACTTTACGTAGACAACGAGCAGTCTGTGTTTCCCGAGGAAGTTGCAGAGGAAGTCCCTGATCAGCAGTTTGGTGAAGGCAAGTGTCCTCTGTCCCACTATGTCCTATTCATTTATAACTTACTACCTCGCATTACTTACTTGAAACCTAAGGATTGACTAGCTTTACACTTTACTTTGTCCTTGATGACCTATTGGGTTGTTATGGTTAGCACTCTGCTTTTGCCTTAACTTAATCAATGAACATGATGTGACTATTTATGATACTGTTATCCTGATGATGTTGATGATCTTGTGATACTCTAGGGGGCTCAGGCTGTTTCCTGAGTACCTCTCCGTAAGGACTGGTTCGTTGAGAGACCACCCGGGATAACAGTGCAACCATGAGGGTGAAATGGGATGCCCTTAGCTGATTAATTAGATGAACTAGAGGTGTAGTTGCTTAGCCGTCGTGCCGTCAATGGGGTCCAGGCACAGTGCTTGCTCTGCCGAGGCTGAGTGCCGAGGTTCTTTCGTTTTGCTCTTTGTTAGTCACTCTCCTGCAGGGAGGGGTACTGTGTTTATCAAACTGGAGAAACCTAACGGGCAGCTATGATCTCTAGGAAATCTTTGTAAAAGCTACGTAGTGATGCCCTGCCGGACCACCTAGGTAGTGGTCAATGGGGATTAGCTCTCCCCGGGTAGAAAGGGAATCATGACTCATGGGTAAAGTGTGCAACCTCTGCAGAGGGTAGTGAAACTGATATGTCAGCCGTGCTCACGGTTAAGAGCAGCCTTGGGATCCTCTTTGATTAGAGATACAGATGGTTCGAGAGACAAGGATTATGTTATGGTTTCGGTTTGACTACGATGATGTTGTTCCTCGATGAGGAAATGGTTTACGGGTTGGATAATGCTAAAATCTGGCTTCTACTAATGATAAATACCTGACCAACTAAAAGCAACTGCTTGAGCCTAACCCCACATAAAGCTAGTCCACTTCAGCCAAACGGGACATTTGTTGAGTACGTTGATGTGTACTCATCCTTGCTTTACCACAAAACACCAGGTTGTCCGCATTGTAACCACTGCTCAGGAGAAGGTGAAGACGTGGAAGGAGAGTTCCAGGAGTTCCAAGACTACGACGAATTCTAGGTGTGGGTTGGCGGCAACCCCCAGTCAGCTGCCTGTGGAGGCCTTATCTTTACTACGTTTCGCTAGTACTTTGATTTACCTGTTAAGACAATGACTATGTGGATGTCTATGACTCTGTGATGTAATAAGTTAATACTCTTTTATGTTATTATTCGAGCATTGTGCGATGATGTTCATTTATGTAATCGCTGTGTACGTGAGTTCTGATCCTGGCACGTACATAGTTCGCATTCGGTTTGCCTTCCAAAACCGGGTGTGACATTCATGATCTACGGTGGGCAAGTGGCAAACGCCTCGGCTCGACACCACAAGCAGGAGCACCGGGAGGTCTGCTCGGTGAAGGTGGCGGCGCCAGTCTACCTAGACTGGTCCGATAAGCCCATCACCTTCGACCAAGGTCCTCATGGATGGAGGCAGCAGCCTCAACATCATCTACGCCGAGACCCTCGGGCTCTTGGGGATCGATCTGTCCACAATCCGGGCCGGTGCGGCGCCCTTTCACGGGATCGTCCCCGGAAAGCGCGTCTCGCCCCTTGGACAACTCGAGTTGCCCGTCTTCTTCGGAACTCCCTCCAACATCCGCAGAGAAACCCTCACGTTCGAGGTGGTCGGGTTCCGAGGGACCTACCATGCTGTGTTGGGAAGGTCGTGCTACGCCAAGTTCATGGCCGACCCGAACTACACATACCTCAAGCTCAAGATGCCAGGCCCCAACGGGGTCATCACCGTCGGATCCACGTACTAACACGCATACGAATGCGACGTGGAGTGCGTGGAGTACGCTGAGGCCCTCGCCGAGTCCGAGGCCCTCATCGCCGACCTAGAGTGCCTCTCCATGGAGGTGCCTGATGCGAAGCGCCAAGCCGGCAACTTCGAACCAGCTGAGGCGGTTAAGACCGTCGCCCTCGACCCCAGCAACGACGCCTGCAAGCAAGTACGGATCGGCTCCGAGCTCGACCCCAAATAGGAAGCAGTGCTCGTCGACTTTCTCCGCGCAAATGCCGAATTTTTTGCGTGGAGTCCCTCGGACATGCCCGACATACCGAGGGATGTCGCCGAGCACTCGCTGGATATTCGAGCTGGAGCCCGACCCGTGAAGCAGCACCTGCGTCGTTTCGACGAAGAAAAACGCAGAGCCATAGGCGAGGAGGTCCACAAGCTGATGGCTGCAGGGTTCATCAAAGAGGTATTCCATCCTGAATGGTTAGCTAACCCTATGCTTGTGAAAAAGAAAGGTGGCAAATGGAGGATGTGCGTCGACTACACCGGGTTGAATAAGGCATGTCCGAAGGTTCCCTACCCTCTGCCTCGCATCGATCAAATTGTGGATTTCACTGCTGGGTGCGAAACCCTGTCATTCCTCAACGCCTATTCAGGTTACCACCAAATCAAGATGAACGAGTCCGACTAGCTCGCGACTTCTTTCATCACACCTTTTGGCATGTATTGTTATATTACTATGCCATTTGGCTTGAGGAATGCAGGTGCGACATACCAAAGGTGCATGAACCATGTGTTCGGAGAGCACATCGGCTGAACGGTCGAGGCTTACGTCGATGACATCATTGTCAAGACGAGGAAAGCCTTCGACCTCCTCTCTGACCTTGAAACGACATTCAAGTGTCTGAGAGCGAAAGGCGTGAAACTCAATCCCGAGAAGTGTGTCTTCGGAGTCCCCCGAGGCATGCTCCTGGGGTTCATCGTCTCCAAGCGGGGCATCGAGGCCAACCCAGAGAAAATCGCGACCATCACCAACATGGGACCGATCAAAGATTTGAAAGGAGTACAGAGGGTCATGGGATGCCTTGCGGCTCTGAGCCGCTTCAACTCGCGCCTTGGTGAGAGAGGGCTGCCCTTGTACCGCCTCTTAAGGAAGGCCGAGCGCTTCACTTGGACCCCCGAGGCCGAAGAAGCCCTCGGAAACCTTAAGGCACTCCTTACCAACACGCCCATCTTGGTGCCCCCTGCTGCGGGAGAAGCCCTCTTGACCTACATAGCCGCAACCACTCAGGTGGTCAGCGCCGCGATCGTAGTCGAGAGACGAGAAGAAGGGCATGCACTGCTCATCTAGAGGCCGGTCTACTTCATAAGTGAGGTACTATCCGAGACTAAGATCCGCTACCCACAAATTCAGAAGCTACTGTACGCGGTAATTCAGACGCGGCGAAAGTTGCGACACTACTTCGAGTCTCATTCGGTGACTGTGGTGTCATCCTTCCCCCTGGGGGAGATCATCCAGTGCCGAGAGGCCTCGGGTAGGATAGCAAAGTGGGCAGTGGAGCTCATGGGCGAAACACTCTCATTTGTCCCTCGGAAGGCCATAAAATCTCAAGTCTTGGTAGACTTCCTGGCGGAATGGGTCGACACCCAATTGCCGACATCTCCGATCCAGGCCGAACTTTGGACCATGTACTTCGACGGGTCGCTCATGAAAACTGGAGCAGGCGCTGGCCTGCTCTTCGTTTCGCCCCTCGGGAAGCATCTTCGCTATGTGCTGCGCCTCCATTTTCCGGCGTCAAACAACGTGGCCGAGTATGAGGCTTTGGTTAACGGGTTGCGCATCACTGTCGAGCTAGGGGTTCGGTGCCTCGACGCTCATGGCGACTCGTAGCTTGTCATTGACCAAGTCATGAAGAACTCCCACTGCCGCGACCAGAAGATGGAGGCCTACTGCGACGAAGTTCGGCGCCTGGAAGACAAGTTCTACGGGCTGGAGCTCAACCATATCGCTCGATGGTACAATGAGACTGCGGATGAGCTGGCGAAAATAGCCTCAGGGCGGACAACGGTTCCCCGGGACATCTTCTCCCGAGACATACATCAACCCTCCGTCAAGATCGATGACACGCCCGAGCCCAAGGAGGCCTCGGCCCAGCCCGAGGAGGCCTCGGCCCAGCCCGAGGTATCCTCGGCCGTCGAGGGTGAGGCCCTGCACGTCGAGGGAGAGTGAAATGGGGTCACGTAACCCAAACTGGTAGGCCCTGTACCTGGAATATCTCCTCCGAGGAGAGCTACCCCTCGACAAGGCCAAAGCTCGGCGACTGGTGCGGCGCGCCAAGTCGTTTGTCTTACTGGGTGATCAAAATAAGCTCTACCACCACAGCCCCTCAGGCATTCTCGAACGATGCATATTCGTCGCCGAAGGACAAGAGCTATTGCAAGAGATACACTCGGGGGCTTGCGGTCACCATGCAGCACCTCGGGCCCTCGTCGGAAACGCCTTCCGACAAGGTTTCTACTGGCCGACCGCGGTGCCCGACGCCACTAGGATTGTACGCTCCTGCCAAGGGTGTCAATTCTATGCAAGACAGACGCACCTGCCCGCTCAGGCCCTGCAGACAATACCCATCATCTGGCCGTTTGCCGTGTGGGGTCTGGACCTCGTCGGTCCCTTGCAGAAGGCACCCGGGGGCTTCTCGCACCTGCTGGTCGCCATCGACAAATTCTCCAAGTGGATCGAGGTCTGACCCCTAACCAGCATCAGGTCCGAGCAGGCGGTGGCATTCTTCACAAACATCATCCATCGCTTTGGGGTCCCAAACTCCATCATCACCGACAATGGCACGCAGTTCACTGGGAAGAAGTTCCTGGACTTCTGCGAGGACCACCACATCCGTGTGGACTGGGCCGCCGTAGCTCACCCCATGACGAATGGGCAGGTGGAGCATGCCAACGATATGATTTTGCAGGGACTTAAACCGAGGATCTACAACGACCTCAACAAGTTTGGCAAGCGGTGGATGAAAGAGCTACCCTCTGTGGTCTGGAGTCCGAGGATGACGCCAAGCCGAGCCACGGGTTTCTCACCGTTCTTTCTAGTCTATGGGGCCGAGGCTGTCCTACCCACGGACTTAGAATACGGTTCCCTGAGGACAAAGGCGTACGATGACCGAAGCAACCAGACCAGCCGAGAAGATTCACTGGACCAGCTCGAAGAAGCTCGGGATGTGGCCTTACTACACTCGGCGCGGTATCAGCAGTCCCTGCGACGCTACCACGCCCGAATGGTTCTGCCCCGAGGCTTCCAGGTGGGAGACTTGGTACTTCGGCTGTGGCAGGACGCCCAAGGACGCCACAAGCTTACTCCTCCCTAGGAAGGGTCGTTCATCATCGCCAAGATTTTGAAGCCCAGGACATACAAGCTGGCCAACGAACAAGGCGAGGTCTACAACAACGCTTGGAACATCCAACAACTATGTCGCTTCTACCCTTAAGATGTTTCAAGTCGTTCATATACCTTGTTCTCTTTACATACATAAATAAAGTCTAACCGTCAAGGAAGGATCAGCCTTGCCTTGGCAAAGCCCGACCCTCCCTCGGGGGCTAGAAGGAGGAACCCCCTCTGCGTCAAAATTTTCCTCGAAAAATCTACCAAAACGACTTTCGTGCCTTCTCGACTATATCGATAACAGAATCCTGCAAACGGGTAAGGGTGCACGTAAGCGGCAAGGCCGACCGAGCCGAGGGACTCCTATGCCTCTGGGATACGGATACCTCACTCATCACCTTCCGCGAAAAGTAACTCTCGCTCGGATAAGCGATCTTGCTACCGACGAACAAGTCCTGATACTCGAAACGAGAGGAAAAGAAACGCAGCTTTATAACACAACGATAAAAGTGTTTAGGCCTCAGCGGCCGCGAAAGACACACGTACACTGCAGATAAACTGTTCCGACAGGATCATACATTAGCAGGGCCACCCTCGGCGTCGTCTCCACCCTTGGCAAGATCTGGCCTGGCCACAGACGGCGACGCAAGCGGAAGGATCTCCACCTCAAAGGAGGACGCCAGCACCGCGCTTGGGCCCGCCGCGGCCGCGTCAAGCATCTGGACCTCGGCTAAGGCAGCCTCATCTTCGTCGAGTAGGCAGTACCCCTCGCTGACCCGCTCTAGATCCACATCGTAGTGGGAAGCAAGCACGGCGAAGGCCCGCCTAATGCCGTGGTGCAGCGCCCCGCGGAGTCTGCTGCGCACATGGCCGCCCAAGGCCCGCAGGTGACTCTAGGGGGAGCTACCCGAGGGGACGTCGTCAAGGTCAAAGGCCCGGCAAAAGTCCGAGATGGCCTCGGACATAGCCACGCGGTCGACCTCCTTCTGCTCGGCCGCCTGGGCAAGCGCCTTGACGGACTCGTTAAGAGCCGTCTCGAACTCTACAGAAAGCCGAATGAGATTCTTCAGACACGAGTTGAAGAATGGAGCTGAATCGAGGTCACAAAGCGGTCGAAACATACCTTCGGCCCGGGCACGCTCCTGCGAGGCCATGGCTTGGGCGGACTGGGCAGACCCAACGACTACGGCCAGGTCCTTAGCAAGGGTCCTAGCCTGAGCGGACGCCTCGGCTAGCAGCTCCGTAGCCTTAGCCAGCTGACCCCTAAGGGCCTCAGCCCGGCCCACGGCCTCGGCAGCTTGGCTCCGAGATTGGTCCCGCTCGCCGATGACCTGGCCAAGCTCCAGCCGCCGCTGCTGCATCTCCGTCCGTGCCAACGCCACCTCTGCCCGCGCCGCCGCTGCCTCCGACTTCAGCTCATCACAGAGCAGCCGAAGGTCCGCCACCTCGGTGCTCCGTTGGGCTAGGCGTTCATTAGCCTCGGCAAGCGCGGCCTTCTGGGACCGTAGCGAACCCCAGACGCCGCTCTCACGGCGGATGAACAGCGACTTGGCGGTGCTCATATCCGCAAGTTCCTGAGGAAGGAAAACATGATATTACAAAGAATGCCCTGGTCACGCAAGGTGTACGCCTAAATCCTTACCTGGCAGACCCTGGGAACGTCCCTGGAAAGGACCTCCATGGTCGACCGAAGCGACCACATTGCTACCTCGGCATGCTCACGGAGCTCATTCCGAGACTGCTCCTCCTGATCATCATTGAGAAAAAGGAGGAGCTCCAAGGCGCTGCGGCTCCAGAACTGGAACGGCTGCCCATGCCACTCATTGGGGTTGCGCTGTGCGGGGATAAGGTCGCTGCTCCCCAAGACGGGTCGTGGTTCCGCGCGCCCCTCCACTAAGGCGTCGGGTCCCACTGCAGTCGACGCGTCGAACACCATCGTCGTCGACGTACTAGGCCTCCCCTTAGCTAAGGTGGTGGGCCTCCAATCACCAACCTCGGCGACGGCGGTCGCCCTCTCCTCGTGGCCAGGAATGGGGAGGTCAGGGATGACCACGAGCGGTGGCACCTCAACCGTCCCGACATCAGAAGCAACGGGCGGCTCCGCGGGCGAATCAGCGATGGCCCCGGCGGGAGTCGACGCCGGCGCCAGCAACAGGTCAGGCGGGCTTGGGGCCACGGCCGCGTCAGCGTTCTCCTCCGGCACGATGGCCGCTCCGACAGAGGGTCGGCCTGGGGGACTTCCCCATGGCAACTCGTGCCGCCTGGGCCCCCCGCTTGAGGGCACTATGTGCGGAGGCCAGCCAACTGGCGTGGTGCGCCGTGGCACCGGCTGCAGAGGCCAGCCCCATCTTAAGGGCCTTCTGGGGGCCAGACCAGTCGAGCCCTACCTCCGCTTGCTGAAAGAAAGAGAGAGGACAAGATCAAGACACACGGAGAAAAAACCAAAGCGGAGGTATCCTCGGATACTTACCAGCTCCGGACCAGGGCTAATCGTGCCTGCGGGGAGGCCCATCGGGCCTCGGGCCTCGCAGGCGCTGCCGAGGGTAGCCCCGCTGCCGACTTCGGCGCCACCTCCACCTCGGGCTCCCGAGGCGCCGAAGGGGCGGCCCGCCCTGGCGTCGTCACAATGGCCGGAGGACCAACTTCCTGTGCAGCCGGCACGAGCGCCTGCTCTTGGGGGACAGGCAGATCAGCCTGACTCCACGAAGTCACCTCAACTACCTCGGCCAAGGGGTCAAGTACCCCCTCGGCCTGCCCCCGCTCCTCGGACCGGGACCTTGATGTCCCAGCCCTAGATACTGATGGCGCCAGCCCACTTGGAGGCTGGCTCGGCGACCCCTGGCCCAGCCTCAGATTCGGGCTGAGGTCAAGACGGGCCGCCATGTCGTCGTCCTCGTCATCATCATCATCGTCGGCAGGCGTCTCCGGCGACGGCTCCCTCGGGAGCCCGTCCCTCTCCTGCCTCCGACGACGCCTCTCCAAGGCTTCCCGGGCCTTTTCCGCGTCCTTCTTCTCCTTTTTCTTCTCTGCGGCGACCCTCCGTGCGGCTCGGCCCACCGCGTCCTCCGGGACCGTTGGCAGGGAGGGCTTGTAAAACCTCAACCCCTAGAGACGAACGGAAATCCCGACGATAAGAATCAAAGGCGACTCGGCGCAAAACAGGATAAGGAGCGGACACTCACCAGGGACACGTACCCACGCTCGGGACGCATCACGGGCTGGGTAAGGGCGCCGGCATCCAGCCTCCCTACCATACCCGCTACCCGCCTGCGGAGGTCGTCGGCGGAGAGGGAAGCCGAGGACATCAACGAGCCCTCCAAATCAACCCCCGGCTTCATCTCCGAAAGCGGCAACCGCCGCTCCGCCAAAGGAAGCACCCTCCGGCGATGGATGGCGGCAACAACCCCCGCAACGGTGAGTCTGTCATCTCTTAACTTCTGCAAGGCATCCAGAAGAGGCTGGAGCTTCTCTTGTTTCTCGCGCGTGGCCCCCAGCTCCAGTTAGTGCCGACGGCGGTCACCACTCGTTGAGAAAACGATGGGAGCCTCCCGTCGTCGTTCCGGAGATAGAACCACCGGCGCTGCCACCCCTTGTTCGAAGACACGAGGGTGGCGGGGATGTACTGTTGCATGCGCCCTGGCCTCAGCTGGAGGGTGCAGCCCCCGGCCCGCACCGCCATACGAACCTTCTTCGCCTCCGTCGTCGAGGCAATGAGCTCCACGGAAAAGAGGTGGGTCCACAGATCCCAGTGAGGGTCAATCCCCAAGAAACCCTCGCAAACCGCCACAAAGATGGTCGCTTGCGCGATGGAGTTGGGGTTGAATTTATGCAGCTCCACCCCGTAGTAGTGCAGGAGCGCCCGCATGAAGCGGCTCGCTGGCACTCCAAACCCCCGCTCATGGAAGGGGATAAAGCTGACCACGTACCCCGGCAGTGGAGTTGGGTCGGCCTCGCTCGGGACCATCCACTCCAGCTGCGGCCAACCGGAGAGGGGACGGAGCAAACCATCGGCAACAAGGGCCTCCAGATCCCCCACGACGACGGTGGAGGAAGGCCACGGGTCGCGCGGCGGAACGACGGTCACCTTGTCAGCCATCGCCGAACGAAGGTGGTGGAGGCGGAGGGGATGAGGTGCGCGGTTTTCTTTCCCCGACTATTCTCTTAGGTTGTGGAAACCAAAGCAGAAGGTGAGCGCAAATGGCAGGGTAAAGAACCGCCGCCGGCCCCTCTTCTGGGTATATAAAGGCCCATGCGAGATCTATTCAAAACTTCACCCGAACTCGCCGCGAAATTCAAACTCGAAGGTGAAACACCCGTTCCTCGAACGACTCGAGCACGCGTAAAGGCCGCCCCGCGAATCGCCCGTCCCGTCGCATTAACTCCTCGGCAGGGCAAGCGACACCTTTGGCAGGCGAAGCGGGCGTCGTTTCACCTCCGCCATGATGACCGCGTCAAAAAAGGTGCGCCACACTATTTAAATTCATATCCTTTTCCTCTTCCCCTTTCTCTCTCTTGCTACAGGGACCCGGAAAGGGGATATTTCGAAAGGGATCCTTCCCAGCGAAGGGAAGCGGGCCCCGAGCCCTCCTACTGATCAGGGGTTCGAAGGCTGGCCCCTCGGAAGGGTTCGACAGCCGCCCCAGAGCACTCGGGCTCCAAGCCCATTACTGATCAGGGGTTCGAAGGCTGGCCCTTCGGAAGGGTTCGACAGCCGCCGCAGAGCACTCGGGCTCCGCGCCCACTACTGATCAGGGGTTCGAAGGCTGGCCCCTCGGAAGGGTTCGACAGCCGCCCCAGACCACGCAGAGCGAAGGATGACTCTGGTACGTCCGTTACATGGCCGAGGCTCGGGCTATGCTCCCGAGGTACCCTAGGACATTTCTGAGACCAGCAGAAGCGATTTTGTAACGGAATCCCACTAGAGGGAGGCATCGAGCCCTTGGACCCTATCGAATGGGTCCGGGTCCGGCAAATCACCTGCAGATACTTTTGGAGCGCGCCTCTGGGCCACTAGCCGACCCTTATCGAACGGGGCACGGGCGTCCACTCGGATCACCCGTTAGCAACACACTGGAAACACCATGTTCGGCGCCCTCTGAGGGCAACATGCTGCTTTCCCCTCCTTCCTCCTTGCGGAAAGGCGACGAAGGGGCGTATAATAAAAGTCGAGACAATCCTTGATCGTCCTCTCGCTCCGTGCAGAGGCTCGGGGGCTGCTCTCGTAATCCGGCTACGGCCAAACTGTTGACAGCGTCAACAAACCAGCTCAGAAACTCGGAACCTGACCATGCACCCGGGCTACAGCCAGGCCACATTAGGGAACGACTAGGCCAGCCGAGGCATCACGAAAAGCATTAAGACCTTAGAGGAGTCAAACCACTCATCCGAGGCCTCGGGGGCTACACCCGGCGGGTGCGCTCGCGCGCACCCACCAGAACAAAGTATAACTGAGAAAGGCTGGTCCCCTCACAAAAAAGTGTGGCAGAGCCTCCAAGCGAGTACCAACACTCCCTTCGAGGCTCGGGGGCTACTGTCGGGTACCGTAATTAGGGGTACCCCCAACACTCCTAAACACGGCTGGTAACCACCATCAGCACAAACCGCGAAGACTGATGGGCGCGGTTAAGGTCAAGGCCTCGTCTACCAAGGGACGCAATCTCGCCTCGCCCGAGCCCGGCCTCGGGCGGGAACAGTAGCCCCGGACGAATTCACGCCTCGCCCAAGGGCCTCCTTAGGCGGTGGGCGCACCCTCGACTCGCCAGAAGCCCAGCTCGGGCAGGCTTCGTTGTGAAGCAACCTTGGCCAAATCGCCTCACCAACCGACCGTATCGCAGGCACATTTAATGCGAGGATCGCCTGACACCTTATCCTGACACGCGTGCCCCAGTCGGCAAGGTCGAAGTGACCGCAGTCACTTCGCCCTTTCACTGACCGACCTAACAGGAAAACAGCGCCGCTCTCCCCGCTCCGACTGCTATGCCACCCACGAAGGTGAGACTGACAACAGCCGAGTTCAGCCTCGGGCGCAACAGGAAGCTCCGCCTCGCCCGACCTTAGGCCTCGGCCTCAGAAGGAGGTCTCCGCCTCGCCCGACCCCAGGGCTCAGCCTCAGCCTCGGCCTCGGGAGGAATCGCGTCCTCGCCCGACCCCGGCCTCGGCATCAGGAGAAGTCTCCGCCTCGCCCGACCTTGGGCTCGGACCGTCCGCGCCACGGGGGATACATCATTATCCTACCCTAGCTAGCTCAGGCTACGAGGGAACAAGACCGGCGTCCCATCTGGCTCGCCCCAGTAACAGGTAATGATGGATCCCCGCCTGCGTCCATGACGTCGGTGGTTCTCAGCCCCCTACGGAAGCAAGGAGACGTCAGCAAGATCCCAGCAGCATCGACAGCTGTGCTTCTACAGGGCTCAGGCACTTCTCCGACGGCCACGTTATCGCGTACACAGGGCTCAAGCACTTCTCCGACAGCCACGTTGGCATGTACACAGGGCTCAGGCACCTCTCTGCCAGACACGTTAGTAGATAGCTACACCCCCATTGTACATCTGGACCCTCTCCTTGCATCTATAAAAGGGAGGTCCAGGGCCTTCCTAGAGGGGGTCGCGCGGGGGGAACAAGCTGACGAACAGGCTCACTCTCTCTCTCTCTCTCGCGACGCTTGTAACCCCTACTATGAGCACACCCCTGGTGCGAGATAATACAAGCCGTGTTTTCCCCCTTGTGTTCTGTCTCGCATCAACCCATCTGGGCAGGGGCACGCAGCGACAAATTTACTAGTCGGTCCAGGGACCCCCCGGGTCCGAAACGCCGACAAACGTGTAGGACGGTGGAGGTTGGCGTGTGGGGCCAGTGACGCAGCAACAACCAACGCGCGGGATTGATGGAGCAGCAGTGAGTGACTGGCACATGGGCCCACAGTGTCGGCGTCGAGTTCTTGAAGTTGGGCTACGCGGAGAGGGATTGGCTAGGTGGGCCGAAAGGTGAACTCTAGGCCATTAAGCGTTTTTCCTTTTTATTTTATATTTTCCTTTTTCCTTTTCTTTTCCTTTTAATTTTCAAATTCATAATTTAAATTCCCATTCAAATTCAAAGTCCTTGGTAAATTTGTTTTCTCATTAAATGTTCATCTTAGTCATGGCATGGGTGAATTTATTTATTTATAGTATTTATTTTGTGATATCTAGTGCTTTGCTTTCTCCCATTTCTAGGATTCCAAATTTATGTTTAATGCCCATATCAACTTTAGTATATTTCTTTTATCATTATCTTCATGAGTGAATGCACAAACAAATAAACCACAACATGATGCATGAATTATTTTAGGTGTCACTAATTAGTTGCTCAATTTAAATGTGAGTTTCTCATGTACTAATAGAATTTCACACAAAATAAAGAAACCAACTCTATCTTTATTATTTAAACTTTTGGGTATTACGAATCCTACCCCCCTTAACAAGAATCTCGTCCTCGAGATTTAGGAAGGACTAGAGAAAAGATGCGGAAATTCTATTCGAAGCTCTTCTTCTCTCTCCAAAGTAGCTTCATCTTCTCCATGGTGACTCCATTGCACTTTACACATCTTTATCACTTTATTTCTTGTAACTCGAGTCAAAGTATCAAGAATCTTGATAGGATACTCCGTGTAAGTTAGATCACCCTGAACACTGAGCTCTTCCATTGGTAGTTGTTCCTTAGGGACACGAAGACACTTCTTGAGTTGAGACACGTGGTACACATCGTGCACATCAGACAGATGATCAGGTAGCTCAAGTTGGTAGGCCATCTCCCCTGAAAGTCGCCTAGAGGTGGATGAATAGGCGAAACCTGAAATTTATAAACTTATACAAGCACTAAGGCCGGGGTTAGCATTAGAATTAAATTCGAGTGCGGTAGATTGTTTCTCTTGCTATAAGTTGCGCAAATAATGTGAATGACATTTGGGAGCAAACTCAAATCAATATTAGCAAGGAAAATTTAGAGAGAGGAAAGAGGACAAACAAATCAAGCGAAGATCAATGCAAGTGAACACGATGATTTGTTTTATCGAGGTTCGGTTCCAAAGAACCTAGTCCCTGTTGAGGATGCCACAAAGGCCGGGTCTATTTCAACCCTTTCCCTCTCTCAAATGGTCACTTGACCGGATGAGCCTTCTCCTTAATCAATTGGGTCACTAAGACCTCGCAAGAACTACCACACACTTAGGTGTCTCTTGCTAGCTTTACAAGCACTTAGATGAATAAAAATGGGGAAGGAGAAAACAATCCAAGAAACAAGAGCAACAAAAAAACACAAATAATCCTCTCACAAGTCTCTAAGCACTAGAGTTGATTTTTGGAGCTTGGAGTGGATTGAATGCTTTGAATGTGTCTTGGAGTGTTTGGCTTTGCTCTTGCAATGAATATGGAGTTCAGAAAACTTGGATGCAATTGAAGGAGGTGGTTGGGGGTATTTATAGCCTCCAACCACTTCCTAGCCGTTGGCTAAGTCTACGGGCGATGGGCACACCGGACAGTCCGGTGGCGCACCGGACAGATACTGTTCACTGTCCGGTGCACGCCACGTCAGTGCGCCCGTTGGGGTTTGGAGCGTTCGACCGTTGAGGTTGTTTGTCCTATAGTTGCACCGCCTAGTCCGGTGCCACACCGGACATGTCTGGTGCGCTCTGACTTTTCTGCTCTGACTTCTGCAGAGCACTATTCACTGTGGCAGTCGACCGTTGGTGCCAGGTTACTGTTGCTCCGTTGGCTCACCAGACATGTCCGGTGCTGTCGGGGACCATAATTAGGGGTACCCCCAAGACTCCTAATCTCAGCTGGTAACCCCCATCAGCACAAAGCTGCAAAGGCCTGATGGGCGCGATTCCGGTCAAGGCTCTGTCCACTCAAGGGACACGATCTCGTCTCGCCCGAGCCCAGCCTCGGGCAGGAACAGTAGACCAAGGCAGATTCACGCCTCGCCCGAGGGTCTCCTCAAGCAACGGACGCACCTTCGACTCGCCCGAGGCCCGGCTCGGGCAGGCTTCGCGGAGAAGCAACCTTGGCAAGATCGCTACGCCAACCGACCGTATCGCAGGAGCATTCAATGCAAGGATCGCCTGACACCTTATCCTGACGCACGCTCCTCAGTCGACAAGGCCGAAGTGACCGCAGTCACTTCGCCCCTCAACTGGCCGACCTGACAGGAAAACAGCACCGCCTGCGCTGCTCCGACAGCTGTGCCACCCGTCAGGGTGAGGCTGACAGCCGCCAAGACCGGCCTCAAGCGCCATAGGAAGCTCCGCCTCGCCCGACCCCAGGGCTCGGACTCAGCCTCAACCTCGGAAGACGGACTCCGCCTCGCTCGACCCTAGGGCTCGGACTTAGCCTCGACTCCGGAAGGCGGTCTCCGCCTCGCCCGACCCTAGGGCACGGACTCAGCCTCGACCTCGGAAGACAGACTCCGCCTCGCCCGACCCCAGGGCTCGGACTCAGCCTCGACTCCGGAAGGCGGTCTCCGCCTCGCCCGACCCCAGGGCTTGGACTCATCCTCGACCTCGGAAGACAGACTCCGCCTCGCCCGACCCCACGGCTCGGACTCAGCCTCGACTCCGGAAGACGGTCTCCGCCTCGCCCGACCCCAGGGCTCGGACTCAGCCTCGACCTCGGAAGACGGACTCCGCCTCGCCCAACCCCAGGGCTCGGACTCAACCTCGACCTCGGATGACGGTCTCCGCCTCGCCCGACCTCCGGGGCTCGGACTCAGCCTCGACCTCGGATGACGGTCTCCACCTCGCCCGACCCCCGGGCCCAGACTCAGCCTCAACCTCGGAGGAGCCTCCGCCTCGCCCGACCTCGGGCTCGGACCGACCACGTCACAGGGGGGCATCATTACCCTACCCCTAGCTAGCTCAGGCTATGGGGAACAAGACCGGCGTCCCATCTGGCTCGCCCCGGTAAACAAGTAATGATGGCACCCCGTGTGCTCCATGACGATGGCGGCTCTCAGCCCCTTACGGAAGCAAGGAGACGTCAGCAAGGATCCGACAGCCCCGACAGCTATACTTCCACGGGGCTCAAGCGCTCCTCTGACGGCCACGACATCACATGAACAGGGCGCCAAAACCTCTCCGTCAGCCACGACGGCATGTACATAGGGCTCTGGCTCCCCTTTGCTAGACACATTAGCACATTGCTACACCCCCCATTGTACACCTGGGCCCTCTCCTTACATCTATAAAAGGAAGGTCCAGGGCTCTCGTACGAGAAGGTGGCCGCGCGGGAGAACGGGCCGACGCACAAGGCTCGCGCCCTCTCTCTCTCTCTCCCACGCGAACGCTTGTAACCCCCTACTGCAAGCGCATCCGCCCTGGGCGTAGGACAACACGAAGGCCGCGGTGTGACACCCCAGTGTCATCTAGGGTTTCTCTCAAAAAGCCAAACCAAGAACCATCATTTCATGTGAACCAAAGTGAGCATGAGCATCAAATTAACTTAAGTAAGAAAGAATTCACCAAGCATATACTTAAAAGTGTCATGATCAAACAAATGGGTCCTTCAAAAAGGTAAGAATGTTGTAACCCTAATAAAAACCCTAAGTGAGCCCCATGAGCAAAATTCAAGAAAATAAGGAAAAGGGTATGAAAATTTTAAAATTATGACTTGAGCCAATTATAAAAATTGAAGTATATTTAATAAGCAACAAGAAAGGTTGAGAAAGCTTGGCCAAAATAACTCAAATAAAACCCCAAATCAAGCTTCTCATGTGGGGACTTAATGGGAATTCTGAATTTCAGAATTCTGAAATTCAGACCTTGAGCCAAAGATCAGGGATGTTTACCTTGATCCCTAACTCGAATCCTAATGGCCCCATTAACAAAAATGTGCCTAACTAACCCCTCTGTCGTGTGCCAGAAGATGGCATTGGGACGCGAGCCCTAGACACGACAAAACCTTGGATTTGCCTCGGGTTTGCGCAGGGAGACAGACCGGATTTCCGGGCTCCATATCTCTGCAACCAGTAGGCAAAATCCTATGATCCCCACACAAGATTGGTAGCTTGTAGGGAGGAGAAGAGGTTTTGTGCACTGACCAAGGCGAGAGCAGGCTCGGATGGGCGACCACACGCGCCAGAACTTGGGCAGAACGCACGGGCACACGTGTTCGACCCTGGTCGGCACGCCGGCGCTCGCCCAACCCGCGCGCGCGCTCGCCCAACCCACGCGCGCGCTCGCCCAACCCGCGCGCGCGCTCGCCCCGGCGTTCGATCAAGTCCGCCGTGCGCCCTTGCCCTCGGCCGTGCTCGCCCGCGCCTATAAAGCCTCCCCAGGCATGCCCCACTTCACCCCGCGCTCACCTTCACCGGCCAGCCCCCTCTCCTTAGCTCCGGCGAGCGCATTTCCGCCCGCCATTGCCACCATAGCTTCTACCACCGCGGCCAGCCCCCTCCAGCCACCCCGAGTCGAGCCAGTGCTTCGGCTAGCTCCGCCAGTGACCCGTGAAGCTTTCCAAGCCCTCGGACCAGGCCGGACTTCACCGGAAGCCCGAGATCGACCTTACCGGACTTCGGTCTTTCGCCGCCGCGCGTGGACAGAGCTAACCGGTGAGTCTCCGCCCAATTCCTTGCATCCATATCTTCTCTGGCATCCCATGAACCTCTCTGACCCGTCCAATTGAACTATCTCGCCGTGAGCAGGCCGGACTCCTCGCCGTCGACGAGCATCCCCGCCTGCGCACGTGGACCGACCGACTCCGGCCATCCCCGACGGCGACCCGCACACCGTTGTGATCCCCGAGACCTCTCCTACGTCCTCGACCACTTCACCAGAGCAATCTCGCCGCCGGTAAGCCCCTCCGCCCTTTCCTCCGCCACGGTTACTGTTTGAGTTAGGAGAAGGACCTCAGGTTAGGATTTGTATAACCCGAGGGGTTTTCTGTAACGTCAGTGACCCATGTGAATAGTGGCCTAGGGACTGATCCGCGAAGAAAACTTAAAATACCCACCAGGGACCCCAGTGCAAAGTGGTTTTCCATTTAATCAATTCTGTTAATCTTTTTAAAAATGACCAGAGAACTTAGAAAACCCATAACTTGATGAATTTTTAATAAAAAGTTGTCAAACTAATTTTGCTAGCTCCTGAATATTATGAACTATCATTTAAAAATGATGAACCCTATGCTTTCTGTTCTGAATTTTTGAGTTTAAAATTAAAAACAGAAACCCACCAAACCTTGTTTAATTAAGGAAAATTAGTTTTTCTTCTGTACTGAACCTAAGAAAATTTGTAGGTATTCAAACCTCATTTAGACACTGTTTAAAAATAGTAGGAACCCCAGCATTGAAAAATATGATGTAGATATTCATTTAAAGCTATTTTGCCCAAAACTTAGAAAAAATCAGAAAGGCATTAGAAATTGATGAACAGTGAGTAAAATTATTTTTCCTAGTTTGCTTAAGTAACAGAGAACCTAGGAAAAATAAAGAGACCATTAGTCCAGATCAGTTTTAAATTAAAATGCTTTATTTAGCCTTAATTGGACTGAAAATCAATTATTAGAGTTACAAAACTATACCCAAAATGGATAATAAAATTTTAGTGGACTTACAACCACCAGAGCCCCACTACAAAAATAAAGAACACATCAGCCCAACTTTTTAAGTAAGGAAAATAAATATAAAATGCTAATGAGGTATTTTCCAAATAAATCATGAACAACCCCTAATAATGTGATAATAGGCAAGCAAAAATTAGCTAAGTCCATAGTGAGATAAACCACCAGAGAAAAATGCAAACCCATGAAAAAGAAGCAAACTCATACCTATTGCTAGTGATTTAAGAAAAAAGGCCACTTAATTCAAATAATGCATACCACCCCTTCCCTTAAGCAAAAAGAGGCCAAACTTCAGAATGATTGCTCTTGCACAAAACAATAACTAAGAAAAATAAGAACTCTGTTGTTTGATATTTTTCAAATATAGTGGTAGTAGAAAGCACCCACTTGGCTAGAAACTTGAGAAAACCATAGAAACATAATTAAAAGGTATTAATGACTAGAAATTTGTATCAAGTCATGTTATAACACCTAAAAGCCAGCAAAAATAAGTTTTAGAGAACTACCCACTGTTAAATAAAAGTTGTAGTTCAAAGCACCCCTTCTGCCCTAGAATTTAATAATTTTGTCCAGAGAAAACCATTCACTTTCTGATCCCCAAATTTTGAGACAGAGAAACATACACCAGTACCAAGCCACTGTAATTGTTGCAGAATTTTTAGAATTTTATAAAAGCAACTTGTAGTTCAACCCACTCCAAAACGTTTAAGAGAGTAAAAGAAAAGGGAAGAAGAAATAAACCCCACCCCAATAAGTCTAACTTGAGTACTTGTCAACTCTCACTAAGACTTAAAAGGAATTCAGTGGAACCCCAAAAATAAACCTACCACTTACCTTAGCTAAGTTTAATCCAATTTACCAAGTATACCACCCAAGGGTCTTACATAAGTAAAGTTAACCTTGTTTAACTCAAGTAGATCATACACCTCCAAAGTTGTAATTTCTAAAAAGCACATATCATATCATGCATATATCTTATGCATTGCATTCATTAGATTGTAATCTTGCCGACGGAGAGTACGTGCTCATCCCCGAGCAAGGACCTGTCCAAGAGGAGGACCAGGAGCAGGCTTCCGAGGCTGCTATTGAGGATCTCCCGCAGCCCCAGCAATTGAAGGCAAGCCCCGGTTTTTTATGCATAACCGTATTATTATATGCTACTTTACTACACTTAATGCTTGTAGGATTGTAATGTGCACTTAAGTGTAGGAGTTGCTTGAAACCTCTAGTTGCATGAACTTAGGATTCCTTTTTGAGATGAATACTAGTATGCTAGGTCGAGTAGCTGCTTGCTAATCTGGATCTTGGTAGAAGTCGAGTGATTTTTCTAGCACTCGCGCGAGGTCAGGAATTGATTGTATTCATCTTGATAACGGGGTATATGTTAGTCTATGGACTTGGATCTAGGGAGGATGCCTTGCCCATGAGACAGGAAAAGGAATTAAGGATTAATGTGTGGATACCTGAGTCAAGCTTTTGAACGTACTAAGCACATGCCGGGAAAAATGGTAACCGGTAAACCTAGTACCTGATTGAAGCCGGGCGTGGACTTTATCCCTCATGCGACCTGAGACTGGGTCTCCCATGCTAGCTATGGTGGGTACAAGTGTGGCCACTGCACGGCGGCAGCCGGGGTCAGTGGAGCATTGTATGCCAAGGCGGTGAGGCCTGGACGCGAATGGGGAATCGATGGGGACGGTTGTCATGTGTGGGGTCGGAGTACCCTGACATGCCGTGCGTTTAGGTTTACCTTGCAAGGTTAAAACTCGATTCGAATCGTCTGCTTCTCGCAGCTAATGAGACTGTTTGACCCCTTGTACTGCATCGAGTAAGAAGTGAAATGAGGTTACATGAGATAACTTGTTGATTGAACTAAATGCTTGTCACCATGAATGCTTAGAAGGAGCAAATCTAGGTAAGTTAATGATGATAGAATTTGAAAAGCTAAAAATTGATTTTAAGAACAGCTAGTGTTTTTGGCAAACCAAACCCCTCAGCCAAACAGCTGCATAGTCTAGAGGTAGAGGAGTAGACTCCTCACACCGGTTAAGTCTAGCTGAGTATTAGTATACTCAGCCTTGCTTGTGGCACAATTTTTGCAGGTACCATTCAGGAAATGGTTGATGGTGTGACTTGGCCTACCACCCTGCCACCGGGTTGGACGGTCGAGTGGGATGTTGCTCCGGCAGGAGAGGAGCATGAGGAGTAGTGGGCTAGGCCTTGTCCATTTCCTCATTACCGACGACATCGATTATCCGCTGCACTTTATTTTGTGAACTTTATTTGCTACTCAAAAACTCCAATTTATGTAATAACTCAATACTTAATTTGAGGTTTCCTGTTTTATTGTATTTCTTCTGTGACTCACCTTCGAGTGAGATTGTGGAATTTGATCCTGGTTAAGTGGCTCTATCAGACTAGATCTGAGGGACTGACGGGTTATTCCGATTTAAGTGTGTTACGGCCCCTGAGGCGTGACTTAGGCACTTAAGCTAGAATAATTCAGGCGGTTCCGCCACACGCGGTTTCCCCTTACTGTTTTCCCCCCTTGTGTTCCGTCTCGCGCCGACCCATCTGGGCTGGGACACGCAGTGACAATTTACTCGTCGGTCCAGGGACCCCTCGGGGTCGAAACGCCGACAGTTGGCGCGCCAGGTAGGGGCCTGCTACGTGTTGACGAACAGCTTCCCGTCAAGCTCCAGATGGGTAGTCTCCAACAACCTCTCCAACCCGGGACAATGCTCCGTTTCGGGAGTCTTGAGTTCATGTCCCTCGACGGCAGCTACGACATGATGCTCCTTCCTCCGCCGCGCGACAACGACAATGGCGGCCGTCAGCCCGCCCGCCGGCGGCGGAATCGACGACGTCTTCCCGCGTGACGGAAGAGCAACATCCGGGTCTGTCCCGTCACCTTCCCCGCCGACGGAGGAGGAGGCGGGGCAGGCATGGCCAAGCAGGAGGCGGCACCTCGTCGGCTGTCGAGCGAGTCGACGGCGCCGGCGCCCCAACGGTGGACACGTCGGGCGTTGACCTCGCGTCTGAGACAAAGACGAGCGTCGTTTCCCCGCGACACGCCAACCTCGAGCAGACGGACGCTGCCAGCACGCTCGCGAAGGACTTGCTGGGCGTTAGCCTCGTACCTGAGATAACGGTGCAGTACGTCCCTGACGCGACTTCGTCACCATCCGTCGATCGAGAGGTACCGTCCGTTTCCCATCCTATGCCTTTTAGATTCAGTTTCGATCCACCAAGCGACCCCGCTTCGGTGGACGCTTTCATAAAGGCATATCCAAACCCTCCGGGGTATCATATGTGGTCAACCTGGGACAGACTGACGGCCATCTCGACCTACGGGCCCTCGGGTTTCGAGGAAGATGACGAGCCCGACTCTGGTTGGGATTTCTCCGGGCTCGATAACCCCAGTGCCATGCTGGACTTCATGACCGCATGTGACTACTGCCTCTCTGATTGCTCCGATAGTAGCCACAGCCTCGGCGACGAGGACTGTGGCCCAAGTCGCGAATGTTTCCACGTCGATCTAGGGGGTCTCAACGAAGGCAACCATCTTGGTATGCCAGAGGACGGTGATCCCCCTAGGCCTGTGCCTCGCGTTGACATCCTTCGGGAGCTAGCTGTGGTCCCAGTCCCTGCGGGGGGTCAGGACGCATAGCTCGAGCAAATCCACGAGGTACAGGCTAGGCTCGACGAGGAAGCAGGACAACGTGTGCAGCTTCGACAAAATATCGGGCAGGAGTGGGCAGGTCGAGCGTCGGCCGGAGAAGCGCGTCATCTGGCCCAGGACATCAGGCACTGCATCACCGACGATGCCAGGGCAAGGCTGCCCCCGGCTTCCAGTGGGGTCGGCCAGAACCTGGATGCAGCAGCAATACTACTCCGAGCGATGTCGGAACCATCCACCACCGAGGGGCGGCGTATCCAGGGAGAGCTCAAGAATCTTCTGGAGGATGCCGCGGTCCGACGGGCCGAAAGCTCCGCCTCCCGAAGGCAAGGGTACCCCCCGGAGCATCGCGCCGTGACTTCTCGATTCATGCCATCACCAAGTACTCGCGGGAGACAAGACCGGAACTGTGGCTCGCGGACTACCGGCTGGCCTGCCAGCTGGGTGGAATGGACGATGACAACCTCATCATCCGCAACCTCCCCATGTTCCTCTCCGACGCCGCCCGAGCCTGGCTGGAGCATCTACCTCCTGCGCAGATCTCCAACTGGGACGACCTGGTCAAAGCTTTCGCCGGCAACTTCCAAGGCACATATGTGCGCCCTGGGAACTCCTAGGATCTCCGAAGCTGCCGCCAGCAGCCAGGAGAATCCCTCCGGGACTACGTCCGGCGATTTTCGAAGCAGCGCACCGAGCTGCCCAACGTCACCGACTCAGATGTCATTGGCGCGTTCCTCGCCGGTACCACTTGTCGCGACCTGGTGAGCAAGCTGGGTCGCAAGACCCCCACCAGGGCGAGCGAGCTGATGGACATCGCCACCAAGTTCGCCTCTGGTCAGGAGGCGGTCGAGGCCATCTTCCGGAAGGACAAGCAACCTCAGGGGCGCCAGTAGGAAGACGTCCCCGAGGCGTCCGCTCAGCGCGGCACCAAGAAGAAGGGCAAGAAGAAGTCGCAAGCAAAACGCGACGCCGCCGACGTGGACCTTGTCGCCGCCGCTGAGCACAGGAACCCTCGGAAGCCTCCTGGAGACGCCAACCTGTTCGACAAGATGCTCAAGGAGTCGTGCCCCTATCATCAGGGTCCCGTCAAGCACACCCTTGAGGAGTGCGTCATGCTTCGGCGCTACTTCCACAAGGCCGGGCCACCGACGGAAGGAGGAAGAGCCCCCGACAACGACAAGAAGGAGGGCCACAAGGCAGAGGAGTTCCCCGAGGTCCACGATTGCTTCATGATCTACGGTGGGCGAGTGGCGAACGCCTCGGCTCGGCACCGCAAGCAAGAGCGCCGGGAGGTCTGCTCGGTGAAGGTGGCGGCGCCAGTCTACCTAGACTGGTCCGACAAGCCCATCACCTTCGACCAAGGCGACCACCCTGACCGCGTGCCGAGCCCGGGAAGTACCCGCTCGTTGTCGATCCCGTCATCGACAACGTCAGGCTTGCCAAGGTCCTCATGGACGGAGGCAGCAGCCTCAACATCATCTACACCGAAACCCTCAGGCTCCTGCAGATCAATCTGTCCTCGATTCGGACCGACGCGGCGCCCTTTCACGGGATCATCCCCGGGAAACGCGTCCAACCCCTTGGGAAACTCGATCTGCCCGTCTGCTTCAGGACTCCCTCCAACTTCCGAAAGGAAACTCTCACATTCGAGGTGGTCGGGTTCCGAGGAACCTACCAAGCAGTGTTGGGGAGACCATGCTATGCCAAGTTCATGGCCGTCTCCAACTACACCTACCTCAAGCTCAAGATGTCGGGCCCCAACGGGGTCATCACCGTCGGCTCCACGTACCGACACGCGTACGAATGCGACGTGGAGTGCATGGAGTACGCCGAGGCCCTCGCCGAATCCGAGGCCCTCATCGCCGACCTGGAGAGCCTCTCCAAGGAGGCACCAGATGTGAAGCGCCACACCGGCAACTTCGAGCCAGCTGAGACGGTTAAGTCTGTCCCTCTCGACCCCAGCAACGACGCCTACAAGCAAGTTCGGATCGGCTCCGAGCTCGACCCCAAATAGGAAGCAGTGCTCGTCGACTTTCTCCGCGCGAACGCTGAGGTTTTTGCGTGGAGTCCCTCGGACATGCCTGGCATACCGAGGGATGTCGCCGAGCACTCGCTGGATATCCGAGCTGGACCCCGACCCGTGAAGCAGCCTCTGCGCCGATTCGACGAAGAAAAGCGCAGAGCCATAGGCGAGGAGATCCACAAGCTGATGGCTGCAGGGTTCATCAAAGAGGTATTCCATCCCGAATGGCTAGCCAACCCTGTGCTTGTGAGAAAGAAAGGCGGGAAATGGAGGATGTGTGTAGACTATACTAGTCTAAACAAAGCATGTCCGAAGGTTCCCTACCCTCTGCCTCGCATCGATCAAATCGTGGATTCCACCGCTGGATGCAAAACCCTGTCTTTCCTTGATGCCTACTCAGGGTATCACCAAATGAGGATGAAAGAGTCCGACCAGCTTGCGACTTCTTTCATCACACCCTTTGGCATGTACTGCTACGTTACTATGCCATTCGGTTTGAGGAATGCGGGTGCGACATACCAAAGGTGCATGAACCACGTGTTCGGAGAGCACATTGGTCGAACGGTTGAGGCTTACGTCGATGACATCGTAGTCAAGACGAGGAAAGCCTCCGACCTCCTCTCTGACCTCGAAACGACATTCAAGTGTCTCAAGGCGAAAGGCGTAAAACTCAATCCTGAGAAGTGTGTCTTCGGAGTCCCCCGAGGCATGCTCTTAGGGTTCATCGTCTCCGAGCGGGGCATCGAGGCCGACCCGGAGA
The DNA here is from genome assembly GCF_902167145.1 of Zea mays. Taxonomy (NCBI): domain Eukaryota; kingdom Viridiplantae; phylum Streptophyta; class Magnoliopsida; order Poales; family Poaceae; genus Zea; species Zea mays. The sequence goes on along the minus strand of NC_050103.1, from coordinate 81,388,082 downwards.
AAATCGCGGCCATCACCAACATAGGCCCCATCAAGGACTTAAAAGGAGTACAGAGGGTCATGGGATGCCTTGCGGCTCTGAGCCGCTTCATCTCGCGCCTCGGCGAAAGAGGCCTACCTCTGTACTGCCTCTTAAGGAAGACCGAGCACTTCACTTGGACCCCCGAGGCCGAGGAAGCCCTCGGGAACCTAAAGGCGCTCCTTACAAGAGCGCCCATCTTGGTGCCCCCTGCTGCCAGAGAAGCTCTCTTGATGTACGTCGCCGCTACCACTCAGGTGGTCAGCACCGCGATCGTGGTCGAGAGACGAGAAGAGGGGCACGCATTGCCCGTCTAGAGGCCGGTCTACTTCATCAGTGAAGTACTGTCCGAGACCAAAATCCGCTACCCACAAATCCAGAAGCTACTGTACGCGGTAATTCTGACGCGGCGAAAGTTGCGACACTACTTCGAGTCTCATCTGGTGACTATGGTGTCATCCTTCCCCTTGGGGGAGATCATCCAGTGCCGAGAGGCCTCAGGTAGGATTGCAAAGTGGGCAATGAAGATCATGGGCGAGACAATCTCGTTCGCCCCTCGGAAGGCCATCAAGTCCCAAGTCCTAGCAGACTTCGTGGCTGAATGGGTCGATACCCAGCTTCCAGCAGCTCCGATCCAACCGGAACTTTGGACCATGTTTTTCGACGGGTCATTGATGAAAACAGGAGCGGGCGCGGGCCTGCTCTTCATCTCACCCCTCAAGAAGCACCTCCGCTACGTGCTGCGCCTCCATTTCCTGGCGTCCAACAACGTGGCCGAGTACGAGGCTCTGGTTAACGGGTTGCGCATCGCCATCGAGCTAGGGGTCCGGCGCCTCGACGCTCGTGGCGATTCACAGCTTGTCATCGACCAAGTCATGAAGAACTCCCACTGCCGCGACCCGAAGATGGAAGCCTACTACGATGAGGTTCGGCGCATGGAGGGCAAGTTCTACGGGCTCGAGCTTAACCACATCGCCCGATGATACAACGAGACTGCGGACGAGCTGGCTAAGATAGCCTCGGGGCGGACAACAGTTCCTCCGGACGTCTTCTCCCGAGACCTACATCAACACTCAATCAAGACCGACGACACGCCCGAGCCCGAGAAGGTCTCGGCTCAGCCTGAGGCGCCCTCGGCTCAGCCTGAGGCACCCTCGGTTCAGCCCGAGGCACCCTCGACCCCCGAGGGTGAGGCACTGCGCGCCGAGGAAGAGCGAAATGGGGTCACGCCTGATCGAAACTGGCAGACCCCATACCTGCAATATCTCCACCGAGGGGAGCTACCCCTCGACAGAGCCGAAGCTCGGCGACTGGCGCGGCGCGCCAAGTCGTTCGTCTTGTTGGAAGGAGCTCTACCACCGCAGCCCCTCAGGCATCCTCCAGCGATGTATATCCATCGCCGAAGGTCAGGAACTATTGCAAGAAATACACTCGGGGGCTTGCGGTCATCACGCAGCGCCTCGAGCCCTTGTTGGAAACGCCTTCCGACAGAGTTTCTACTAGCCAACCGCGGTGGTTGACGCCACTAGGATTGTACGCACCTGCCAAGGGTGTCAATTCTACGCAAAGCAGACCCACCTGCCCGCTCAGGCTCTGCAAACAATACCCATCATCTGGCCATTTGCTGTGTGGGGTCTGGACCTCGTCGGTCCCTTGCAGAAGGCACCCGAGGGCTACACGCACCTGCTGGTCGCCATCGACAAATTCTCCAAGTGGATCGAGGTCAGACCCCTAAACAACATCAGGTCCGAACAAGCGGTGGCATTCTTCACCAACATCATCCATCGCTTCGGGGTTCTGAACTCCATCATCACCGACAACGGCACCCAGTTCACTGGCAGAAAGTTCCTAGACTTCTACGAGGACCACCACATCCGGGTGGACTGGGCCGCCGTAGCTCACCCCATGACGAATGGGTAGGTAGAGCGTGCCAACGGCATGATTCTGCAAGGACTCAAGCCACGGATCTACAACGACCTCAACAAATTCGGCAGGCGGTGGATGAAGGAACTCCCTTCAATGGTCTAGAATCTGAGAACGACGCCAAGCCGAGCCACGGGCTTCACGCCGTTCTTTCTAGTCTATGGGGCCGATGCTATCTTGCCCACAAACTTAGAATACGGATCCCCGAGGACGAAGGCGTACGACGACCGAAGCAACCGGACCAACCGAGAAGACTCGCTGGACCAGCTGGAAGAGGCTCGGGACGTAGCCTTACTACACTCGGCAAGGTATCAGCAGTCCCTGCGACGCTACCACGCCCAAGGGGTTCGGTCCTGAGACCTCCAGGTGGGCGACTTGGTGCTTCGGCTACGACAAGACGCCCGAGGGCGCCACCAGCTCACGCCTCCCTGGGAAGGGCCGTTCATCATCGCCAAGATTTTGAAGCCCGGAACGTACAAGCTGGCCAACAGTCAAGGCAATGTCTACAACAACGCTTGGAACATCCGACAGCTACGTCGCTTCTACCCTTAAGATGTTTTCAAGTCGTTCATATACCTCGTTTACATACAAAAGCAAAGTCTAACCATCAAGGAAGGGTCAACCTTACCTCGGCAAAGCCCGACCCTCCCTCGGGGGCTAGAAGGGGGGAACCCCCTCTGCGTCAAAATTTTCCTCAGAAAAAATCTTTCTGCCAGAACATCTTTCGTGCTTTTAGACTACTTCGATAGTGGGATCCTGAAAATGACGGAGTACACGTAAGCAGGCAAGGCCGACCGAGCCGAGGAACTCCTATGCCTCTGGGATACAGATACCTCACTCATCACCTTCTGCGATAAGTAACTCACGCTCGGATAAGCGATTCCGCTGGCCGAACAAGTCTTAACGTTCGAAAGCTTTTCTGCCGAAATGATTTTTCGTGCCTTCTCGACTATATCGATAACAGAATCCAACGAACGAGTAAGGGTACACGTAAGCGGCAAGGCCGACCGAGCCGAGGGACTCCTACGCCTCCGGGATACGGATACCTCACTCATCACCTTCCGTGAAAAGTAACTCTCGCTCGAATAAACAATTCTGTTACCGACGAACAAGTCCTGATACTCAAAACAAGGGGAAAAGAAATGCAGCTTTGCAACATGACGACGGTATGTTTGGGCCTCGGCGGCCGCAAAAAACATACGCACACTACAGATAAACTGTGTTAGAAATATGCCCTAGAGATAATCATAGAGATGAGCATATTTCTTTGTATCCATGATATATATATTGCTTAATTGAATATCCATGGAAGGCCCCTTGTATTGATTAGCAATTATGTGAATTGTTTGTGAGATTCTTTACTTATATGGTTATTCTAAATGATGTCCCTAGTCAGAGTCGATGACTAGCACATGTATTAGTTGATGACTATATTTCACAAGTCATGAACATGGAGATGTTAAACTAATAATGTGGGCGTATGTATGACATGAGGCTGGACCGACCCAACGTGAGATATTGTAATATAGTTCTCTTCTTGCAACATGAATACTGTATCCTTAGACCTGAGATTGTCGCATGTTCTCAAGATGTGAATTGACTTACTTAGGGACTATCAAACGCTATCCCGTAACTGGGTAGTTATAAAGGTAGTTTTGGGTTTGTCAGGAAACATGCTATGAGGCATGGTCAGTCAAGATGGAATTTGTCCCTCTCTTTGTGAGAGAGATATCTCTGGGCCCCTCGAGTGATTGGATCAAGAAATGCATGGTCGTGCTAGGGTTAAGAGTTAACCATTGAAAGGATTCCAATTCACAGTATCGAGAAAGAGAGGTCAGCTTAGAGCCAGACCAAATATCGTGAGACAAAGGGAACAGCATGTACGTAATGTCGCAATGGTTCGTCTGATATGATCTTTACGTACACATAGGAGTTGACATGTCTTGCTAGAGGCCGCTGTCAATTATTGGGCCAAGTAAGAGTACTCGGGCTATGTCTATTTGTACGTGAACCTATAGGGTCACACACTTAAGGGGAAGGAAGCCTAATTCGGATTAGATCCGAAATTAGACTGGACTTTAGGGTTAATGATGGCCCTCGGCGTCAGAAGCCCACCATAACGCCTATATAATGAGGGGTGGGGGCGCGGTTAAGGAATAACCTAATTCGCCACCTGCAAACCAGCAGCCGCCGCTCACCTCTCGCCCTCGCCAAGCCGCCGTCGCGAACCTAGCAGTTCGGTACGCGGCGCTTCCTCCCTGTACGTGTGGATACCTCGGAGGTGCTGCATCTGGAGCACTTGGACGAACCGTGCGAGGACGTGAAGGACGCCGGCGACTGCACGGCACTGCTCGACGCGTTCGTCTACATCGAGACGTCTTCCGCTGCTCTGCGCGTCTAGTGGTAATTCCATGACCTATAACCGCAGTAGTTCTTGGTATTATGGGGTTGAAAATTTTGTTTTGCACTAGCGTAGCCTCCCCGTAATCCTCCATTCCTGCAGGATCAGACCTCAGTAGGGGGAGCAGCAGCACCCTCTGCATCGACTCCACCTTCGGCGGAATCCGACCCAGCCTCGGACGGCGACACAGTCGGAGGATCTCCACCTCGAAGGAAGATGTCAGCATTGCGCCTGAGCCATCGCCGCCAGGGTCTTCTCCAGGAACCTGGCCCAAGCAGACGGCTGGACCGGCCGTCCCGAAGCCTCAACCAGCTGTCCCCCGAGGACATCAGCCCGACTCATGGCCTCGGTAGCCCGACTCCAGGGTTGGTCCCACCAGTGGACGACCTGGCTAGGTTCCAGCCGCCACTGCTACGCCTCCTCGGCCTGGAAAGTCACCTGCTCCTGGGCTGATGAAGTCTTCTTTTTGAGCCAACTCCGCCTCTGTCCGTGCTAACACCGCTGCCTCCGGCTCCGGCTCATTGCAGAGCAGCCGAGGGTTTCTTTAACTGAGTAAGAGAAGCCTCGGGCGGCAAGACCGACCGAGCCGAGGGACTCCTACGCCTCCAGGATACGGATACCTCACTCGTCACCTTCCACACGAGGCAACTCACACTTGGTTAAGTGGTTCAGCTAGCCGACAGGCGAGTTCTAGTGCTCGAAATGAGGAAAAAACACGGCTTTATGCCCAATTACATCAACGTTCAGGCCCCGACAGCCACAATGAACAGACACCAACACTCAAGGTGCCATTACAAACGGAACTCCGGTTCCACTCCTGTAGGTACGAACAACCCCCCACATTGGAGGGCCTGCGGGACGACAAAATCTCAGGTGGCTCGCCGACGCCCGCTCCGGCTGCAGCGACAACGACCTCCGCTCCGAGCGGCCAAACAACAGCAGCGATGACCTCAGGGCAAACGCTGCTGCGATAAGGCCCTCACCCACGACCCCACTCGAGGGGCGAGGACAAGCTACCAAGGCCGTAGAGCCGGAGGTCAGACCGCGGGTGGCACCGACTATCTGGTCGGCAGAGAAACCTCCTCCGACTGCCTCGGTGGGAGGTGGCACCGGAAGCAGCACCGGAGCCGCTTAGGCCGGAGAGCCAGACACGCGGCAGCTACCAGCGCCACGAACGGCGAACCCCCTTCCCCCCCGATCACTGAGGGAAGGAGCGGGCTGCTGCCCGCGCGGGGACAGGCCCCAACTCGGCGCACTCCCCTCCCTAGCACGGATGATGAACATCCTTGAAGCTGAGGGCGGGGCAGATGCCGCAGCCAGGCTTGCTTCTCCCCACCATCAAACTGGTGGTCACCGTCTTGGGTGACCATCGGCAAGGGGATGCAGCCGGGCTGCCTGATGAAAATCCTTGAAGCCGAGCGATGGCTGAAAGGTACCAACTTCCGCGAAGTTGCGTTCCTCCAACGACGGCAAGACGAAAGCGACGCGGGCGCTCCCCATCCGGGGGCTCGGAAGGTGGAAGGACGCGACGCATGAGGGGAGTGCGAAGGCATGGCTGCCATCCAAGGGGGTCGCCCTCTTTTTAAAGGCAACTCTCCCCACTAGCGTCCTCAAGCGTCGCGGACTGAGTCTTCACCAACACGCTCCAAGGTCTTCCCCCTACGACACGGGGGCTGTGTCCCGCGCGTCATGCAAGCTGGCCCAGGGCAGAAGAAGCCAAACCGCCGCGCGCGGAGCGCGTAACTGCCCAGCGGTTACAAGCACTCCTCCACTTTCGCCCATACCAGCGGGTGAAAGGGCGGACCACCATGCAGGCGGCATGCAACCGCACCAAGGGGGCCCACCCTTTCGACTTCGACGCGTCCAGCATGGAGGCCCAGGCCCACACATCATGTAACCGGCGTGCCGGTTACTACGTGCGAGAAACTACACCGCCACTTGCGCTAGTGTCGCGCCCTCTCGACTGCGGAACCGGAGCCGCGACTCGAGGCGACCCTGCGCATGGCCCAACAGTGCCAACCGAGCACATCGGTCATGGGTCAGTCAGCCACGGGAGAAGGCGCGACAGTCGATATGGCCAGAAGTCGGCCGCAGTAATGGCGGCAGCAGGCGAGCGGAAGCAGCGATCAAATCGACTGCAGGCTCATGTCCCCTCCTGGAGTAGCAGGAGAGCCCTCTCCCACGGCGTGAAGACGACGTGCCCGTGTTCCGTTCCTCGAACGGCTCGCGCACGCATAACGGCTGCCCCACGAACCACTCGTCCCGTCTCATTAACTCTGCGGCAGGACAGGCGACGCCTTTGGCAGGCGAAGCAGGCGACGCTTCACCTCCGCCATGATGACCGCGTCAAAAAAGGTACGCCACATCATTCGATTTCATATCCCTTTTTCTCTTCCCCTTTCTCTCTCTTGCTACAGGGACCGGGAAAGGGGATACTCCGAAAGGGATCCTTCTCTGCGAAGGAAGCGGGCCCCGAGCCCTCCTACTGATCAGAGGTTCGAAGGCAGGCCCCTCGGAAGGATTCGACAGCCGCCTCAGAGCACTCGGGCTCCGCACCCACTACTGGTCAGAGGTTCGAAGGCTGGCCCCTCGGAAGGGTTCAACAGCCGCCTCAGGCCACCCGGGCTCCGCGCCCACTACTGATCAGGGGTTCGTAGGCTGGCCCCCGAAGGGTTCGACGGCCGCCTCAGAGCACGCAGAGCGAGGGATGACTCTGGGTACGTCCGATACATGGCCGAGGCTCGGGCTACGCTCCCGAGGTACCCTAGGACATTTCCGAGACCAGCAGGAGCGATTCTGTAACGGAATCCCATCAGAGGGAGGCATCGAGCCCTCGGACCCTATCAAACGGGACCGGGTCCGGCAAATCACCTGCAGGTACTTTTGGAGCGCGCCTCTGGGCCACTAGCCGACCCTTATCGAACGGGGCATGGGCGTCCACTCGGATCACCCGTTAGCAACTCACTGGAGACACCATGTTCGGCGCCCTCCAAGGGCAACATGGCGCTTTCCCCCCCTCCTCCTTGCGGAAAGGCGACGCAGGGGCGTATGAAAAAAGCCGAGTCAGTCCTTGACCGTCCTCTCGCTCTGTGCGGAGGCTCGGGGGCTGCTCTCACAAACCCGGCTCCGGCCAAACCGTTGACAGCGTCAACATACCAGCCCGAGAACTTGGAACCTGACTATGCACCCGGGCAACGACCAGTTTGCATGAGGGAACAACCAGACTGGCCGAGGCATCATGAAAGGCATTAAGACCTCGAAGGAGTCAAACCACTCCTCCGAGGCCTCGGGGGCTACACCCGGCGGGTGCGCTCGCGTGCACCCACCGGAACGAAATGCAACCGAGAAAGGCCAGTCCCCTTGCAAAAAAATGCGACAAAAGCCTCCAAACAAGTACTAACACTCCCTTCGAGGCTCGGGGGCTACTGTCGGGGACCATAATTAGGGGTACCCCCAAGACTCCTAATCTCAGCTGGTAACCCCCATCAGCACAAAGTCGCAAAGGCCTGATGGGCGCGATTCCGGTCAAGGCTCCGTCCACTCAAGGGACACGATCTCGTCTCGCCCGAGCCCAGCCTTGGGCAGGAACATTAGACCAAGGCAGATTCACGCCTCGCCCGAGGGTCACCTCAAGCAACGGACGCACCTTCGACTCGCCCGAGGCCCGGCTCGGGCAGGCTTCGCGGAGAAGCAACCTTGGCCGGATCGCTACGCCAACCGACCGTATCGCAGGAGCATTCAATGCAAGGATCGCCTGACACCTTATCCTGACGCATGCTCCTCAGTCGACAAGGCCGAAGTGACCGCAGTCACTTCGCCCCTCCACTGGCCGACCTGACAGGAAAACAGCGCCGCCTGCGCTGTTCCGACAGTTGTGCCACCCGTCAGGGTGAGGCTGACAACCGCCAAGACCGGCCTCAGGCGCCATAGGAAGCTCCGCCTCTCCCGACCCCAGGGCTCGGACTCAGCCTCACCTCGGAAGACGGACTCTGCCTCACCCGACCCTAGGGCTCGGACTCAGCCTCGACTCCGGAAGGCGGTCTCCGCCTCGCCCGACCCCAGGGCTCGGACTCAGCCTCGACCTCGAAAGACGGACTCCGCCTCGCTCGACCCCAAGGCTCGGACTCAGCCTCGACTCCGGAAGGCGGCCTCCTTCTCGCCCGACCCCAGGGCTCGGACTCAGCCTCGACTCCGGAAGGCGGTCTCCGCCTCGCCCGACCCTAGGGCTCGGACTCAGCCTCGACCTTGGAAGACGGACTCCGCCTCGCCCGACACCAGGGCTCGGACTCAGCCTCGACTCCGGAAGACGGTCTCCGCCTCGCCCGACCCCAGGGCTCGGACTCAGCCTCGACCTCGGAAGACGGACTCCACCTCGCCCGACCCCAGGGCTCAGACTCAACCTCGACCTCGCACGACGGTCTCCGCCTCGCCCGACCCCCGGGCCTAGACTCAGCCTCGACCTCGGAGGAGCCTCCGCCTCGCCCGACCTCGGGCTCGGACCGACCACGTCACAGGGGGGCCATCATTACCCTACCCCTAGCTAGCTCAGGCTCGCCCCGGTAAACAAGTAATGATGGCACCCTGCGTGCTCCATGACGACGACGGCTCTCAGCCCCTTACGAAAGCAAGGAGACGTCAGCAAGGATCCGACAGCCCCGACAGCTGTACTTCCACGGGGCTCAAGCGCTCCTCCGACGGCCACGACATCACATGAACAGGGCGCCAAAACCTCTCTGACAGCCACGACGGCATGTACATAGGGCTCTGGCTCCCCTTTGCTAGACATGTTAGCACATTGCTGCACCCCCCCTATTGTACACCTGGGCCCTCTCCTTACATCTATAAAAGGAAGGTCCAGGGCTCTCGTACGAGAAGGTGGCCGCGCGGGAGAACGGGCCGACGCACAAGGCTCGCGCCCTCTCTCTCTCTCCCACGCGAACGCTTGTAACCCCCTACTGCAAGCGCATCCGCCCTGGGTGCAGGACAACACGAAGGCCGCAGTTTCCCCTTACTGTTTTCCCCCCTTGTGTTCCATCTCGCGCCGACCCATCTGGGCTGGGACACGCAACGACAATTTACTAGTCGGTCCAGGGACCCCCCGGGGTCGAAACGCCGACAGGTGCACACCATACAGTTCGGTGAAATATAGCGGAGCGCGCCTAGAAGAAACCTGAGAGTGAGCTGTTCGAGAGCTGCTCGGCCTGGCACACTCTCAAGTCCTTTGCTCCAAATCAAATTGAGTCCCCAACTCAATTTCTTTCTTAGTTTGTGTTGAACCTTATGCACCTGAGATAAATGACATCTAGGCAAACTAGTTAGTCCACGTGGTTTGTGATAGACGTCAACCACCAAAATCGATTATAGGTAATGATTAAGCCCATTTCCCTTCCAATCTTCCCCTTTTTGGTGATTGATGCCAACATAAACCAAAGCAAATATGAAGTGTAGAAATGTAACAAGTTTGCATTTATGATTGATGTGCATAGGTTACTTAGAATTAAACCAATTGAAAGACTTTATACATATGTCTAAGAATAAACGTGATTGCTTTCTTCTATTTAACATTTTGGACCACATTTGCACCACTTGCTTGTTTTTGCAAATATTTTGGAAAAACCTTTTCAAATTATTTTGCAAATAGCCAAAGGTATAAGAATATGATTTCAAGAAGTATTCTCAAGATTTTGAAATTCCTCCCCCTGTTTCAAATACTTTTCCTTTAACTAAATGAAAGCTCCCCCTGAAGAAATTCTCCCCTTAGCTTTCAAGAGGGTTTTTGAAATGATTTTCCCTTTTTGGAATAGATACCAAATGAAATTTAAACCAATTGAAATTCTTATACTTAGTGAAATTTTGAAATCAATTGAGATACCAATTGAAAAACCATTTTGAGGCTAACTCAAACACCAATTGATATAAACACTAGTTGAAGTAATTTCTTTCTTTAGTTTTTGAAAATTTTAAGAATGGTGGTGCGGTCCTTTTGCTTTGGGCTTAATATTTTCTCCCCTTTGGCATAAATCGCCAAAAACGGAGAACTTGAGAGCCCTTTGAATTCTCCCCTTATGGGGCCGAATATTTTCTCCCCCATGGTAAAAGAAATATGAATGAAGGATTATACCAATTGAGAGATTCTAGAGTAACGACAAAGGGTAAATGATACCGTTGGAGTTGGAGTGGAAGCCTTGCCTTTGCCGGATACTCCATTTCCCTTTCAATCTAAGACTAATCATAAAGATATACTTGAAAGCACATTAGGCTTAGTCGTGGTACAAGAAGAATAAGAAATATGCATTTGTACCAAATGAAAGAGACATGATCAAAGGTATATGAATTAGCTATGTGTGCAATGTTTCAATCAAAGTTCCGAGAATCAAGTATATTTAGCTCATTCCTAAGCTTGTTAAAGGTCTTTTCATCTAGTGGCTTGGTAAAGATATCGGCTGATTGGTTGTGGGTGCTAACATAAGCAATTTCTATATCCCCCTTTTGTTGGTGATCTCTAAAAAAGTGATACCGGATGTCTATGTGCTTAGTGCGGCTGTGTTCAACGGCATTATCCGCCATGCGGATTGCACTCTCTTTATCACATAGGAGAGGGACTTTGCTCAACTTGTAGCCATAATCCCTAAGGGTTTGCCTCATCCAAAATAATTGCGCGCAACAATGGCTTGTAGCAATACTCAGCTTCGGTGGTGGAAAGAGCTACTGAGTTTTGTTTCTTTAAAGCCCAAGACACCAGCGATCTTCCCAAAAATGGGCAAGTCCCTGATGTGCTCTTTCTGTCAATTTTACATCCAGCATAATCGGCATCGGAATACCGAATTAAATCAAAGGTAGATCCCTTGGGGTACCAAAGCCCAAACTTAGGAGAGTAAACTAAATATCTCATGATTCTTTTCATGGCCCTAAGGTGAACTTCCTTAGGATTTGCCTGGAACCTTGCACACATGCATACTGAACGCATAATATCCGGTCGTGAAGCACATAAATAGAGTAGAGAACCTATCATCGACCGGTATACCTTTTGATCTACGGATTTACCTCCCGTGTTGAGGTCGAGATGTCCATTTGTTCCCATGGGTGTCTTGATGGGTTTGGCATTCTTCATTCCAAACTTCTTAAGAATATCTTGAATGTACTTAGTTTGGCTGACGAAGGTGCCCTCTTGGAGATGCTTGATTTGAAATCCAAGGAAATACTTCAACTCCCCCATCATTGACATCTCGAATTTTTGTATCATGATCCTACTAAACTCTTCACAAGTTGACTTGTTAGTAGACCCAAATATAATATCATCAACATAAATTTGGCATATAAACATGTCTTTTGCAATAGTTTTTTAATGAAGAGAGTAGGATCAACTTTTCCGACTTTGAAGCCATTAGTGATAAGAAAGTCTCACAGGCATTCATACCATGCTCTTGGGGCTTGCTTGAGCCCATAAAGTGCCTTTGAGAGTTTATACACATGGTTAGGATACTCACTATCTTCAAAGCTGGGAGGTTGGTCAACATACACCTCTTCCTTGATAGGGCCATTGAGGAAGACACTTTTCACGTCCATTTGATATAGCTTAAAGCCATGGTAAGTAGCACAGGCAAGTAATATACGAGTTGATTCAAGCCTAGCTACGGGTGCATAGGTTTCATCGAAATCCAAACCTTCGACTTGTGAATAACCTTTTACAACAAGCCGGGATTTGTTCCTAGTCACCACACCATGATCATCTTATTTGTTGCGGAATACCCACTTGGTACCTACGACATTTTGGTTAGGACGTGGAACTAAATGACATACCTCATTCCTCGTGAAGTTGTTGAGCTCTTCTTGCATTGCCACCACCCAATCCGGATCTCTTAGAGCATCCTCTACCTTGTATGGCTCAATAGAGGACACAAAAGAGTAATGTTCATAGAAATTAGCAACTCGAGATCTAGTGGTTACCCCCTTGTGAATGTCATCGATTATGGAGTTGACGAGGTCATCTCTTTGAATTGCTTGGTGGACTCTTGGGTGTGGCGGTCTTTGATCACGGATCTCTTAATCATCTTCCTTGTCTTCATTATCATCATCTCCCCCTTGATCAATGTCCTCCTCTTCAGGTGGCTCATCGTCTTGATCTTCATTTTCTTCTTCTTGAGCCTGATCCTCATCTTGAGTTGGTGGAGATGCTTGCATGGAAGATGATGGTTGATCTTGTGCTTGTGGAGGCTCTTCAAATTCTTTGGACACACATCCCCAATGGACATATTACTTAGAGCGACACATGGAGCCTCTTCATCATCTAGTTCATCAAGATCAACTTGCTCTACTTGGGAGTCATTAGTCTCATCAAACACAATGTCACAAGAAACTTCAACTAATCCAGTGGACTTGTTGAAGACTCTATATGCCCTTGTGTTTGAGTCATAACCGAGTAAAAGCCTTCTACTGCTTTAGGAGCAAATTTAGAATTTCTACCTCTCTTAATAAGAATAAAGCATTTGCTCCCAAAAACTCTAAAGTAAGAAACATTGGGATTTTTACCTGTGAGGAGTTCATATGATGTTTTCTTGAGGATTCAGTGAAGATATAACCAGTTGATGGAGTAGCAGGCGGTGTTAATCGGCTCCGCCCAAAACCGATCTGGAGTCTTGTACTCATCAAGCATGGTCCTTGCCATATCTAGGAGATTTCTATTCTTCCTCTCCACTACACCATTTTGTTGAGGTGTGTAGGGAGAGGAGAACTCATGCTTGATGCCCTCCTCCTCAAGAAATCCTTCAATTTGAGAGTTCTTGAACTCCGTTCCATTATCGCTTCTAATCTTTTTGATTCTCAATCCGAACTCATTTTGAGCTCGTCTCAAGAATCTCTTTAAGGTCTCTAGGGTTTGAGATTTTTCCTGCAAAAAGAACACCCAAGTGAAGCGAGAATAGTCATCCACAATTACAAGACAATACTTACTCCCGCCGATGCTTATGTAAGCGATCGGGCCAAATAGATCCATGTGGTGTAGCTCAAGCGGTCTGTCGGTCGTCATGATGTTTTTATGTGGATGATGAACTCCAACTTTCTTCCCTGCTTGACATGCGCTACAAATCTTGTTTTTCTCAAAATGAACATTTATTAGTCCTAAAATGTGCTCTCCCTTTAGAAGTTTGTGAAGATTCTTCATCCCAACATGGGCAAGTCGGCAATGCCAGAGCCAGCCCATATTAGTCTTAGCAATTAAGCAAGTGTTTAGTTCAGCCTTATTATTATTAAAATCAACTAAATATAGTTGACCCTATAACACTCCCTTAAATGCTATTAAATCATCACTTCTTCTAAAGACAGTAACACCTATATCAGTGAATAAACAGTTGTAGCCCATTTTGCATAATTTCTTGGGAGCCTTACCCTTAACAAAACTAGATAATTTCTTGGGGGGCATTAAGTTTAGTGTTGCTTTTGTTCCCTTGTTGGAAACCAATGCCATCCTTAATGCCAGGGCGTCTCCTATTATAGAGCATGCTTCTAGCAAATTTAAAATTTTCATTTTCTAGCTCATGCTCAGCAATTTTAGCAGTTAATTTAGCTATGTGATCATTTTGTTGTTTAATCATAGCAAGGTGACCATCAATAGCTTCAACATTAATATCTCTACATCTAGTGCAAATGGTGACATGTTCAATAGTAGATGTAGTAATATTGCAAACATTCAATTCCTCTATCTTAGCATTTAAACTAGCATTCTCATCTCTAAGACAGGAAATTGAATCATTGCAAATGCTAAGCTCCTTAGATAAGTTTTCACATTTCTCTACTTCTAGAGCATAAGCATTTTTCAACTTAACAAATTTTTTATTTTCTTTAACAAGCAAGTCCTCTTGGCATTCCAAGAAATTATCCTTCTCATTAATGGTTTCTATTAATTCATTTAATTTTTTCTTTTGGTTCATGGTAAGGTTGGCAAAGAGAGAAACTAAATCATCTTCATTATCACTAGAGCTACCCTCATCATCAGATGTAGTGTATTTGGGGGGTAACTCTAGAATGTACCTTCTTCTTTTTGCCATCCTTAGCCATGAGACACTTGTGGCTGAGAGCACCTAGAGGGGGGTGAATAGGTGATCCTGTAAAATCAAACACTAAATAGCCACAAACTTGATTATATAAAAGTTAGTGCGAGTTAATCAAGTTGCTATGAAGCAATCTCTTGCGAACAAAACAATCACAGAAGAGCAACACAAGAGACACACGATTTTTATCCCGTGGTTCGGTCAAGTAACACTTGACTACTTCCACGTTGTGGTGTCCCAATTGGACGAGGGTTGCACTCAAACCCTTTCAAGTGATCCAATGATCAATTTGAATACCACGGTCTTTTCTCTTTTGAGTATTCTTCCCATTTGTGAGGAATCTCCACAAGTTGGAGCCTCTCGCCCTTACAATATAGATCATAAAGAAAGCACAAGAGTAAGGATGTGGGAGAGCAACACACGCAAGACCCAAATCTGCAGCACACCCACGCACACAAGCCAAGACTTGAGCTCGAAACATAGCACAGAGAGTTTGCAACTCAAACGGAGCTCAAATCACTAACACAATCGATCAAATGCGTGGAGGCGGAGTCTGGGAGTCTTAGAATGCTTAGAGAAGGCTTGGTGTTCTGCTCCATGCGCCTAGGGGTCCCTTTTATAGCCCCAAGGCAGCTAGGAGCCGTTGGAGATCAACTTGGAATGTTATTCTTGCCTTCTGTCGAGTGGTGCACCGGATAGTCCGGTGCACCACCGGACAGTCACTGTAGCAGTCCGGTGCTCGATTTCCTTCCATACCGGGCACAGCCGATCGTTGGTCCTTAGGGCTCGTTGGCGCACCGGACACTGTCCGGTGCACACTGGATAGTCCGGTGTGCCCAACCGACCGTTGGCGCGGACCACGTGTCGCGCGTTGATCGCGCAGACGACCGTTGGCCGCTGGCGCCGTTGGCTCATTGGATAGTCTGGTGCACCACCGGACAGTCCGGTGAATTATAGCCACGTCGCATCTTTCTTTTCCCGAGAGTAGCCGGTTCACCGTTGACCAGCCTGGGGCACCGGACACTGTCCGATGCACCACCGGACAGTCCAGTGTGCGAGGCCCGAGCTAGTTTTGGCTGTACACAACCAACTCTTTTCCAACGTCTTTCTTCTTTTCTTGGCACTTTTTCTAGCATTTAGATAAACATGTTAGTATTTAAAAACAATTCACTAAGTCTAGAAACATACCTTGTTCTTTGATTTGCACTTCTCACTCATTTAGCATATAAGAACTTAATTAATATGTGTTGGACATCTAATCACCAAAATACTTATAGAAATGGCCCAAGGGCACATTTCCCCTTTCAATCTCCCCCTTTTTGGTGATTTATGCCAACACATCAAAAAGCAATAAAAAAGTGCAACATCAATGCAAATGAAGACCAAATTCTTTTTACTTAAGATTTGGCATATTTGGATCACTCTTTGCCACCACTTGGTTTGTTTGCAAATCAAATTCTTTTTCCCATCTCTAAGTCAAACACACTTGTTTGGGCAAATCGAGAGATATTCCAAGAGTAAAATTGATCAAGTGCCAAAAACTCCCCCTTTTCCCATAATCAAAATTCTCCCCCATAAGAGACCAAATTTTGCAATAAGAGTATTTTGACAAAAAAACAAATTCTAACTTTTCTATTTTCAAAAGTAAGTCACACGTGGTTGGCTAATCCATTTGCTTTGGCCTTAATTTCTCCCCCTTTGGCATTAAGCACCAAAACAGGATCATTTTTGGCCCTTTAACCCCATTGCCTCACCAAAATGTCAAATAAGATCAGAAAGGCAACGAGAACATTAGTATGAACTTGGAATTAAATACACTAATACCGGAGTGCAGTGGAAGTCTTTTCATCGTCCAAGTTCATTTTCCCTTTCAATGGCCCTTCGAGGCTACTTCAAGTGTACTCAAGCAAACAAGTTAGTCTCGAATAAGTCAAGTTGTAGCACATCTTCCCCTAAACGTGTGCATCATTTGCATACGGACTTGTGAGGTTCGGGGATGACTTATACAACTCGAGCACCACAAATAAGCAATAAATGATTTAAATGCTCAAAGTAACTTGATCAAAGGCATAGAACACATGTATGCTATAGATCAATCCAAGTTACGCGAATCTAAGACATTTAGCTCACTACGCAACCTGCAAAACCTTTTCTCATCTAAAGGCTTAGTGAAGATATCGGCTAGATGGTTCTTGGTGCTAATGTGGTACACATCGATATCTCCCTTTTGTTGGTGGTCTCTCAGGAAGTGAAGCCGGATGTCTATGTTCTTAGTGCGGCTGTGTTCAATAGGATTATCCGCAAAGAGGATTGCACTCTCATTGTCACATAGGAGTGGGACTTTGCTCAGATTGTAGCCAAAGTCCTGGAGGGTTTGCCTCATCCAAAGCAATTGCGCGCAACACTGTCCTGCGACAACGTACTCGGCCTCAGCGGTGGATAGGGCAACAGATGTTTGTTTCTTGGAACTCCAGGACACCAGGGACCTTCCTAGAAATTAGCACGTCCCTGATGTGCTCTTCCTATCAACCTTGCACCCGGCATAGTCGGAGTCTGAGTATCCAATCAAGTCAAAGGTAGACCCCTTTGGATACCAGATCCCGAAGCAAGGCGTAGAAACTAAATACCTAAAAATTCGCTTAACAGCCACAAGGTGACATTCCTTGGGGTCGGATTGAAATCTAGCACACATGCATACACTAAGCATAATGTCCGGTCTACTAGCACAAAGAAAAAGTAATGAACCTATCATTGACCGGTATGCCTTTTGATCAACGGGCTTACCTCCTTTGTTGAGGTCAAGATGTCCGTCAGTCCCCATCGGTTTCTTTGCGGGCTTAGCATCCTTCATTTCAAACCTCTTGAGAAGATCTTGGGTATACTTCGTTTGGGAGATGAAGGTGTTGTCCTTGAGTTGCTTCACTTGGAATCCAAGAAAGTAAGTAAACTCACCCATCATGGACATCTTGAACTTTTGCATCATCACCCTGCTAAACTCCTCACAAGACTTTTGGTTAGTAGAACCAAATATTATGTCATCGACATAAATTTGGCAAACAAAGAGATCACCATCACAAGTCTTTGTAAAAAGAGTGGGATCGGCTTTCCCAACCTTGAAAGCATAAACAATTAAAAAATCTCTAAGGCATTCATAACATGCTCTTGGGGCTTGCTTAAGTCCATAGAGCGCCTTAAAGAGCTTAAAACATGGTTGGGATACCTGTCATCCTCAAAGCCAGGGGGTTGTTCCACGTATACCTCCTCCTTGATTGGCCCATTGAGGAAAGCGCTCTTTACGTCCATTTGGAATAGCCTAAAGGAATGGTGAGCGGCATAGGCTAATAAAATTCGAATTGACTCTAACCTAGCCACAAGAGCAAAAGTCTCCTCGAAATCCAAACCTGCGACTTGGGCATAACCTTTTGCCACAAGTCGAGCCTTGTTTCTTTTCACCACTATGTGCTCGTCTTGCTTGTTGCGGAACACCCACTTGGTTCCCACAACGTTTTGCTTTGGACGTGGCACCAGGCTCCAGACTTCATTTCTTTTGAAGTTGTTGAGCTCTTCCAGCATGGCCAACATCCAGTCCGGATCCTGCAAGGCCTCTTCTACCCTGAAAGGCTCAATAGAATAGACAAACGAGTAATGCTCACAAAAATTAGCTAATCGTGAGCGAGTAGTTACTCTGTTGCTGATGTCACCTAGAATTTGATCGATGGGGTGATGTCTTTGGATCGTCGCTCAGACATGAGTTGGAGGGACCCGTGGTGCTTCTTCCTCCATAACATGTTCTTCGTGTGCTCCCCCTTGATCCTGCCCTTCTTCTTGAGGTACCTGTTCATTGTCTTGAGTTGGGGGATGCACCAATGTCGAAGAAGAAGGCTGATCTTGTTCCTGTAGTTCTTGTGGTCGCACATCTCCTATCGCCATCGTGCGCATTTCGGTCGTCGGAACTTCTTCTTCATCTATATCATCAAGATCATCTTGCTCTCTTGCAGAGCCATTAGTCTCATCAAATACAACGTCGCTAGAGACTTCAACTAATCCTGATGACTTGTTGAATACCCTATACGCCTTTGTATTTGAGTCATATCCTAGTAAAAACCCTTCTACTGCCTTGGGAGCAAATTTTGAATGTCTACCTTTCTTCACCAGAATGTAGCATTTGCTCCCAAATACACGAAAATAAGAGACATTGGGTTTGTTACCAGTAAGGAGTTCATAGGAGGTCTTCTTGAGGAGACGGTGCAGGTAGAGCCGATTTATGGCATGGCATGATGTGTTCACAGCTTCCGACCAAAAACGCTTAGGCGTCTTGAACTCTCCAAGCATCGTTCTCGCCATGTAGATTAGCGTCCTGTTCTTCCTCTCTACCACACCATTTTGTTGTGGTGTGTAGGGAGCGGAGAACTCGTGCTTGATGCCTTCCTCCTCAAGAAACTCTTCAACTTGTAGATTTTTGAACTCGAGCCCATTGTCGCTTCTTATCTTCTTCACCTTTAGCTCAAATTCATTTTTAGCTCTCCTTAAGAAGCGCTTTAGAGTCCCTGGGGTTTCTGACTTATCCTGTAAAAAGAATACCCAAGTGAAGTGGGAAAAATCATCAACAATCATAAGACCACACTTACTTCCCCCGATGATGAGGTAGGCAACAGGTCCGAAGAGATCCATGTGAAGAAGCTCCAGTGGTCATGATGTCGTCATCACATTCTTGTTGTGATGAGTGCTTCCTACCTGTTTCTCTGCCTGACATGCTACACAAGGTCTGTCTTTCTCAAAACAGACATCGGTTAGTCCTAACACATGATCTCCCTTTAGAAGCTTATGAAGGTTCTTCATCCGAACATGTGCTAGACGCTGATGCCACAGCCAGCCCATATTAGTCTTAGCGATTATGCATGCATCTAGATTGGCATTCTCTTTCGAAAAATCAACTAAATAGAGCTTGTCGTCTAATACACCCTTAAAAGCTAATGAACCATCACTCCTTCTAAAGACAGATACATCTACATTTGTGAATAAACAATTATAACCCATGTTACATAATTGACTCACAGATAACAGATTATACCCAAGAAATTCAACTAAAAACACATTAGAGATAGAATGCTCGGATGTGATGGCTATCTTTCCCAATCCTTTGACCTTGCCTTGGTTCCCATCTCCAAAGATGATCGAATCCTGGGAATCCTTGTTTTTGACGTAGGAGGTGAACATCTTCTTCTCCCCCGTCATGTGGTTCGTGCATCCGCTGTCGATAATCCAGCTTGAGCCCTAGGATGCATAAACCTGCAAGACAATTTAAGCTTGGGTTTTAGGTACCCAACTCTTGTTGGGTCCTACAAGGTTAGTCACAATAGCTTTTGGAACCCAAATGCACGTTTTGTCTCCCTTGCATTTGGATCCCATCTTCCTAGCAACTACTTTTGCATTTTTGCATGACAGCACAAAAGAAGTGTTACAAGCATGATAGACAGTAGTAGGACTATTGCAATTTCTCCTAGGCGCATGAGACACAACATGATTATGCCTAGGCCTATTTCTACCATAAGCATAAGTAGAGCTAGAAGCAACCATAGCATGAGAATTATGGTAAACAGGTAAAGCGGCATGATTATAGCACCTATTATTATAAGCATGACTAGTGAATTTCCTATCATAAATATAGGCATGGTTGTTTTGAGTGCTACTAATCATTGGAGCCTTCCCTTTCTCCTCGTTGAGAACGAAAGTCTTTTGGTTTGTTAAGTTCTTGGTTCCCTTTCGAAAACCAAGTCCATCCTTAATTGAGGGGTGTCCACCAATGGTGTAGGCATCCCTAGCAAATTTTAATTTCTCAAAATCATCTTTGCAAGTCTTAAGTTGAGCATTAAGACTTGCAACCTCATTGTTTAATTTAGCAATAGTGATAGCATGTTCATCAAAATTAACATCTTTACACCTATTGCAAATAACTACATGTTCTACACATGAACTAGTTGCATTTGTTTTCTCTAGTTTAGCATTTAATTCATCATTTAACTCCTTTAGACTAGAGATAGATTTATGACAAGGGACAACTCAGAGGATAGCATTTCATTTCTTTTAATCTCTAGAGCAAGAGATTTTTGAACACTAACAAATTTATCATGTTCCTCATACAAGATATCTTCTTGCTTCTCTAGCAATCTATCCTTTTCATTAAGGGCATCAATTAATTCATTTATTTTGTCTACTTTATTTCTATCTAATCCTTTAAACAAATTAGTATAATCTACTTCATCATTAGATGACTCTTCATCACTAGAAGAAGTATACTTGGGAGAGTCCCAAGTACGTACCTTTTTCTCCTTAGCCATAAGTCAAGTATGGCATTTGTTGGGGAAGAGCGAAGATTTGTCAAAGGCCGAGGCAGCCAATCCTTCATCATAGGAGTCGGATGAAGAGCAGTCAGAATCCCATTCCTTTCTAAGATGCGCCTCGCCCTTCGCCTTCCTGTAATTCTTCTTCTTCTTCTTTTTCTTCCCATGCCTTTCTTGTTCCTGGTCATTATCATTATCGAGGCATTGAGCTATGAAATGACCAATCTTACCGCATTTGAAGCAGGAGCGCTTTCCCCTTGTTTTATTCTTGTTGGGGTACTCCTTGCGTCCTTTTAGCGCGGTCTTGAAACGCTTGATGATGAGTGCCATCTCATCTTCATTGAGCCCGGCCGCCTCTACTTGTGCCACCTTGCTTGGTAGCGCCTCCCTGCTGCTAGTTGCTTTTAGAGCAACGAGTTGTGGCTCATAGACGGGCAGTGGATTGTTTAAGGCATCGTCCACATATCGAGCTTCTTTCACCATCATACGCCTGCTCACAAATTTTCCGAGGATTTCCTTGGGCGTCATCTTGGTGTACCTGGGGTTTTCACGAATAAGGTTGACAAGATGGGGGTCAATAACCGTAAATGACCTGAGCATGAGTCGGACAACATCATGACCCGTCCATTTTGTGCTTCCGTAGCTTCGGATTTTGTTGACCAGGGTCTTGAGCCTGTTGTAGGTTTGTGTTGGCTCCTCTCCCCTGATCATCGCAAACCTTCCCAGCTCGCCTTCCACCAGTTCCATTTTGGTAATCATGGTGGCATCATTTCCCTCATGAGGTATCTTGAGGGTGACCCATATTTGTTTGGCATTGTCCAAGCCGCTCACCTTATTGTATTCATCCCTGCAAAGAGATGCTAGCAAAACAGTAGTGGCTTGGGCATTTTTATGAATTTGTTCATTTATGACCATAGGATTATCAGTACTATCAAAATGCATCCCATTCTCTACAATTTCCCAAATACTAGGATGGAGAGAAAATAGATGACTACGCATTTTGTGGCTCCAAAATGAATAGTCCTCTCCATCAAAGTGTGGAGGTTTTCCAAGGGGAATTGATAGTAAATGCGCATTTGAATTGTATGGCATGCGAGAATAGTCAAAAGAGTAGTTTTGATTAACCGTTTTCTTTTTCAACGAAGAGTCGTCGTCGTCTCTTGGTGAAGACGAGGAGGCATCGCTGTCGTAGTAGATGATCTTCTTGATGCGCCTCTTCTTCTTCCTGTCCCTCTTCTTATGACTCGAGCCTGAGTCAGTGGGCTTGTCGTCTCTTGGCTCGTTGAAGAGGGACTCCTTCTCCTTGTCATTGACCACCATCCCCTTACCCTTAGGATCCATCTATTCGGGCGGTTAGTCCCTTAAATGAAGAGTACGGCTCTGATACCAATTGAGAGCACCTAGAGGTGTGTGAATAGGTGATCCTGTAAAATCAAACACTAAATAGCCACAAACTTGATTATATAAAAGTTAGTGCGAGTTAATCAAGTTGCTATGAAGCGATCTCTTGCGAACAAAACAATCATAGAAGATTAACACTTGCCTACTTCCACGTGGAAGAGACACACGATTTTTATCCCGTGGTTCGGCCAAGTAACACTTGCCTACTTCCACGTTGTGGCGTCCCAATTGGACGAGGGTTGCACTCAACCCCTTTCAAGTGATTCAATGATCAACTTGAATACCATGGTCTTTTCTCTTTTGAGTATTCTTCCCATTTGCGAGGAATCTCCACAAGTTGGAGCCTCTCACCCTTATAATATAGATCACAAAGAAAGCACAAGAGTAAGGATGGGAGAGAAACACACGCAAGACCCAAATCCGCAGCACAATCATGCACACAAGCCAAGACTTGAGCTCGAAACACAACATAGAGAGTTTGCAACTCAAACAGAGCTCAAATCACTAACACAATCGATCAAATGCGTGGAGGCGGAGTCTGGGAGTCTTAGAATTCTTAGAGAAGGCTTGGTGTTCTGCTCCATGCGCCTAGGGGTCCCTTTTATAGCCCCAAGGCAGCTAGGAGCCGTTGGAGATCAACTTGGAAGGCTATTCTTGCCTTCTGTCGAGTGGTGCACCGGACAGCCACTGTAGCAGTCCGGTGCTCGATTTCCTTCCATACTGGGCACAACCGACCATTGGTCCTCCGGGCTCGTTGGCACACCGGGCACTGTCCGATGCACACCGGACAGTCCGGTGTGCTCAACCAACCATTGGCGCGGACCACGTGTCGCGCGTTGATCATGCGGACGACTATTGGCTGTTGGCGCCGTTGGCTCACCGGATAGTCCGGTGAATTATAGCCACATCGCCTTTTTCTTTTCTCGAGAGCAGCCGGTTCACCGTTGACCAGCCTGGGGCACCAGACACTGTCTGGTGCACCACCGAACAATCCGGTGTGCCAGGCCCGAGCTGGTTTTGGCTGTACACAGCCAACTCTTTTCCAACGTCTTTCTTCTTTTCTTGGCACTGTTTCTAGCACTTAGATAAACATGTTAGTATTTAAAACAATTCACTAAGTCTAGAAACATACCTTGTTCTTTGATTTGCACTTCTCACTCATTTAGCACATAATAACTTAATTAATATGTGTTGGACATCTAATCACCACAATACTTATAGAAATGGCCCAAGGGCACATTTCCCATTTCAGTGGCCGACGTTGGGGAAGAGGAGGCCTTTGTTGATCGCGATATTAGCGGCGTCCTCATTGGAGGAGGAGTCGGTGGAGCTCTCGTCGGAGTCCCATTCCTCGCCCCATGTGAGCCTCGCCACCCTTCTTGTAATACCTTTTCTTCTCCATCTTTTTCTTCCCCTTCTTGTCGTCGTCCCTGTCACTGTCACGTGTATATGGACATTTAGCTATAAAGTGACCGGACTTACCACACTTGTAGCACACCCTCTTGGAACGGGGCTTGCAATCTTTCCCCTTCCTTTGTTTGAGGATTTGCCGAAAGCTCTTAATGATAAGAGCCATCTCCTCATTGTCGAGCTTGGAGGCGTCGATTGGTAGTCTACTTGGTGTAGACTCTTCCTTCTTTTCTTCCGTTGCTTTGAATGCAACGAGTTGCACCTCGGGTGTGGAGGTGCACCTTGCTCCAAATAGACGATGTGTTTGGAGTCTTTGATCATAAGTTCAAAGCTCACAAACATACCAATCACTTCCTCGGGAGACATCTGTTTATATCTACGGTCTCCATGGATTAGTTGCACTTGAGTGGGATTACGAAAAACAAGTGATCTAAGACTAACCTTAACCATTTCATGGTCATCCCACTTGGTGCGCCCGAGGTTGCGCACTTGATTCACCATTGTTTTGAGCTGGTTGTACATCGCTTGCGGCTCTTCTCCTTTGTTGAGGACGAATCGACCGAGCTCTCCCTCGATCGTCTCGCGCTTGGTGATTTTGGTCACCTCGTCCCCTTCGTGTGCCGTTTTGAGGACGTCCCAAATCTCTTTGGCATTTTCAACCCTTGCACCTTATTATACTCCTCTCGACACAAGGAAGCGAGGAGGATATAAGTTGCTTGGG
The DNA here is from genome assembly GCF_902167145.1 of Zea mays. Taxonomy (NCBI): domain Eukaryota; kingdom Viridiplantae; phylum Streptophyta; class Magnoliopsida; order Poales; family Poaceae; genus Zea; species Zea mays. The sequence goes on along the minus strand of NC_050103.1, from coordinate 81,363,821 downwards.
AATTAAAATGCCTAATTTGGGCGACCTCGTCTGAGTTGTAATCCTCGTCGCCTACATGTGGTGCCTGCGCTCCAACTCAACAATATCCCAAATACTTTCGTGGAGTGAGGTTAGATGGTGCCTCATTTTATCACTCTACATGCAATAATCTTCACCATCAAAATATGGTGGTTTGCCTAGGGGTACCGAAAGTAATGGAGTGCGCTTTGGAATGCAAGGATAGCATAGAGGCATCTTACTATACTTCTTACGCTCGTGGCGCTTCGAAGTTGTCGAGTCAGCACCGGAAGTAGAAGGTGATGAAGAGTCGGTCTCGTAGTAGACCACCTTCTTCATTTTCTTTTTCTTCTTGTCACCCTTCCTTAGTGACTTGATGGAGGAAGAGGATTCCTCCTTGTATTTGTCACCGGACTCCCATGATAGGGTCCTCCCCTTGCCTATGGGCTTGTCGCCGGTGACGATCTCCCTCTTGGCGTGATCTCCAGACATCACTTCGAGTTTGTTAGACTCTTAATGAAGCACTGGCTCTCATACCAATTGAAAGTCGCCTAGAGGGGGGTGAATAGGCGAAACCTGAAATTTATAAACTTAAACATGCACTAAGGCCGGGGTTAGTGTTAGAATTAAATTCGAGTGTGGAAGATTGTTTCTCTTGCTATGAGTTGCTCAAATAATGCGGATTACGTTTGGGATCAAACTCAAATCAATATTAGCAAGGAAACTTTAGAGAGAGGAAAGAGGGCAAACAAATTAAGCGAAGATCAATGCAAGTGAACACGGTGATTTGTTTACCGAGGTTCGGTTCCAAAGAACCTAGTCCCCGTTGAGGAGGCCACAAAGGCCGGGTCTATTTCAACCCTTTCCCTCTCTCAAATGGGCACTTAGACCGGATGAGCCTTCTCCTTAATCAATTAGGTCACTAAGACCCCGCAAGGACCACCACACACTTAGGTGTCCCTTGCTAGCTTTACAAACACTTAGATGAATAAGAATGGGGAAGGAGAAAGCAATCCAAGCAACAAGAGCAACAAAAGAACACAAATAATCCTCTCACAAGTCTCTAAGCACTAGAGTTGATTTTGGGAGCTTGGAGTGGATTGAATGCTTTGAATGTGTCTTGGAGTGTTTGGCTTTGTTCTTGCAATGAATATGGAGTTCAGAAAACTTGGATGCAATTGAAGGAGGTGGTTGGGGGTATTTATAGCCTCTAACCACTTCCTAGCCGTTGGCTGAGTCTGCTGGAGATGGGCACACCGGACAGTCTGGTGGCGCACCAGATAGATATTGTTCACTGTCCGGTGTGCGCCACGTCAGCGCGTCCATTGGGGTTTGGAGCGGTCGACCGTTGAGGTTGTTTGTCCTGTAGTTGCACCGGACAGTCCGGTGCCACACCGGACATGTCCGGTGCGCTCTGACTTCTCTACTCTGACTTCTGCATAGCACTATTCACTATGGCAGTCGACCATTGGCGCCAGGTTACCGTTGCTCCGTTGGCTCACTGGACATGTCCGGTGCACACCGGACAGTCCGGTGAATTATAGTGGAGCGTGCCCAGAAGAAACTCGAGAGTGAGCTGTTCGAGAGTTGTTCGGCCTGGTGCACTGGACACTGTCCGGTGCGCCATTTGCAGCGCACTCTCAAGTCCTTTGCTCCAAATCAAATTGAGTCCCCAACTCAATTTCTTTCTTGGTTTGTGTTGAACCTTATGCACCTGAAATAAATGACATCTAGGCAAACTAGTTAGTCCACGTGGTTTATGATGGACGTCAACCACCAAAATTGATTATAGGAAATGATTAAGCCCATTTCCCTTTCATCCACAACTCGCCTAAAAATTCTGAAGGGTCCAATAAAGCGAGGGGATAGCTTGCCCTTTGTTGGTCCTTGTTCTCAGATGCTATACACCTAGAACAAAGCAACACAATTGTTAACGATTAGAGACCTTCGTCCTTTGAAGCATTATCTCCCTTGGGATATAATGATTTTTCAGACGAAGGTCATGAAGGGCATACCTTCATCATTTCAGTGAGCAAGGATATAAACAAGGACATATGAAACACAAAAGGAATATGAACAGTCATTCCAAATTATTGAACTATTATATTCTTATTTTATAAACATGGATAAACATTAATAATATTTATATTACATTTGTACCTTCGGCTTGACAGAAGGTGAAAAAGCAAGAATGACGCGAAGGTGATTACAAGTCAGCGTGAACAGTACGGTGTTACTGTTCATCTATTTATAGGCATATGACGCAGCCTAGACAAAATTACATTCATGCCCTTGACATTTACTGTTGACTGTTAGGCAATCTATTGAGGACTAAGCAGTCTTTTCTCCTTTAGGTCGGTTTCTCCCTTCACCATCGTCGACTTGCCAAGCCGAAGCTCCTTCAGCCACAGCTTCGGAGCTAGCTTGTCCTTCCTTCAGACCACACCTTCATACTATGCACACCTTCATCTCAAAGCCGAAGCCTTCTGTAACGGTCTGATACTAAAAAACATGTTAGTTAGGTTTTTGAGGACCTTCGGAAGAGGAAGGCCTCCAACAGTAGCCCCTCGCAGTATTAATTTGTTTTTGCATTTAACAAATTCAGACTGCGATGTGAGCGAAGGCCTTTAGCCGAAGGTCAGAAAAAACACCTTCCCTTCGCTAGAATAGCGAAAGTCAATGACATGTAGGGCCAGCCAAGTTGCAATGCACTGGGCATATAAATAAGAACCCGCATCGACAGCATTTGTTGCGCTATCTCAATTGCTTGTGCTATTTTTTCAAGCTTGAAATTTCTTGCTCTGTCAGATTTCGCTTGATTTGTGAGCTTTGTCATTTACACAAGTGCCCGTTAGATGTCTGAAGAGAAGAAGATGTCTGAGGAGAAGAAGATTGTGGACTCTGCTCTAGCTGGGTTTTACGAGGCTATGGAAAAGACAAACACAGAAAAGATTACAAATGAAATATTAGTTGGGTTATCTGAGGATTCTGATGATAGCGAGAACTTTGATGTGGAAAGTGGGAATGAAGATGCCAAAGACAGCCCTGGCGGCCGAGTCATACTATCTTCGGAAAGTCGTCCATCAAACAGAGTCAGATTGATGCTATGAAGGGAAGATATTTTCGTGATATGTCTATTGTGAGGGCTGGGGGAAACAAGGCCGCCCCTGCACCTGAGGAGGATGAAGTTGTTGTTTACAGGAGCTTCATGAAGGCAGGACTTTGGTTTCCATTGAGCAAATTTCTGGTTGAAGTGTTAAAGACCTTTGAAATCTTTCTTCATCAGATTACTCCCGAAGCTATAATCAGGATGGGTATTTTTGTTTGGGCCGTGAGGAGCCAAGGGCTAGAGCCAAGCGCAAAGTGCTTCTGTAACATGCACGAGTTGCTGTATGAGACGAAGGCCACTGGCAAGGAGCAGTATCACAATAATTTTGGTTGTTATGGTTCGTTCCTCGTTCTGATGTAAGTTATCCAGTTCCAACGTTTCTAAAAAGGTGGCCAGGGGCGTGGATGGAGGAATGGTTTTATGTAAAGAATAATCTAATTGAAAGGGAAGACATAAAGGGGATTATCCAACGCCCTATCTGGTCTCGCTTCGGCATCAGAAGGCTGGCTACTGCGCTTGGGAATGATATCGAAGCATGCCAGAAGGCTTTCAACAATGTTTGCGCCTTTATTGGCACAAGAGACCTAGTCCAGGAGCACATAGCCTACAGAGTGTGGCCTCTTGTGAATGACTAAGAGATGCCGAAGGAGACTGCTACCGGGTCCAGTCAAGATAGTTTGGTTTATTTGAAATACACCTTCAGATACAGAGATCAGTTTGACGAGCCGAGTGATGACTGGCTGACCTGTGTTGAGGCGACTAGCGATGAGTTGCTTGGGGCGTACACGAGAGCCGAAGATGATGCCATGACCTTAACCTTCGGAGGATGAGGCAAGAAAAGGTTGAACAGAGTTTTCGACATTATCGGCTTCGTGTACCCGGACTATACTTATCCCTCGCGAAAGCAGGGAAAGAAAAAGGAAAACTGCCACTTCAGCCATCTCTGTTGCGTCGAAGGGCAAAAAGATTAAGGTTTTAACGCACCGGCCTAGGTATATTGAAATGGCCATGGTGTCGAAGCTTGGCGAAGGGACAACTTCTACTGCTGAGCCAGGGCGGCCTGCTCCTGCTGGCTCCAAGGAAGAATTGGCTGGGGTGCCAAAGGTTCCTGCAACCGAATTGGCCGAAGCACCGAAACATGCTGCCGAAGCCAAAGGAAAAGCCGCCGAAGAACCAGAACGAGAGAAAACGGCAGGGCTACCAAAAATCTTGAGTCCGCCACCGGAGCCAGAATTGCCTTAGGTATTAAAAGCTCCTGCAATAACTCCCAAGAGGAGGAGGATGGCAAGTGTGCTAGACGCTGTCATGGGGTTGACAAGGGCATCAACTCTACTCCTGCAAAGGAGACTGCCAAAGTTGCCACAGCTCGCATTGAAACCGAAGCTGGGCCATCAGTTCCCACTAAAATAGAGCCTGCTGGCACTGAGCAGAGAACAGAACAAGGATCTTCAAACGTTGGTTTGGCTCTAGAGAAAAAATACGTGCCTGAGAAAGTTAAATCTACTACTCCCGAAGCACCTTCTGAAGATTTTGACTTTATTATTCGACATGCTTCGGGTAAAAGGTTGTCTGAAGAAGAAATTGCGGAAGCCAAACACTACGCCCAGGAGCTGAAGTACCCGAAGGGGGCCTTGGTGTACAATGGCACCAACGAAGATGAATTTCTATACTGTCTCCCGGACAACAAGGAAGTATCTGTTTGCCGGGAGATGGCAAAAAACATGGGATTTCCGAAGCTTGAAGTTGGCCTTTCTGCTATGTCAAAGGATGACCTCGCAGACAGCCTTGCGTACATTAGTCTGAAGGTACAAAAGTTATAGACTTATAAATAGATTATTTTTTGTATTTTATGCTTGTGCTGATCCTTTGTCTCCCTTCTTTTTGTAGGGCTTAATTCTGAGCAACGCTTTGAGAGCACAGAAAAATGCTGAGGATGAAAGTTGCCAGATAGCCCTTAGCAACCTTCGGTCGGAGGTTGTCAGACTGAGGAATGAAGCTGCAGAGAAGGACAAAATTCTGCTTTCCTTAGTGGACAGAGTCAAGGCTAGTGAAGCTAATCTTGCCGCACAGTCCGAAACTCATAGAGCCAAAATTGAAGATTTAAAGAAAAAGCTTGCCGAGAAGAATGAAGATTTCGAAGTGGCTAAGGCAAAGCAGGAGATAAGCGAGTGGACTAGCGCAAGATTGCAAAAGAACGTAGACGAGCTTCAGGAATCAAAAGAAAGATATTACGAAAAATCCTTGGATTGTGCCAAGAAGCTGAAAGATAGTTTTGCGAAGGTGGGTGCTTTCTCATCCGAGCAAAAATTTATTAGAGGCGATCCCGAAGGGATTATCGAATGGATCGGTGAAGAAGATGAAGCTTTTGAAGAGATCCTCAGCGACCGTGGTGATTTTTGCGCTTTTGCTGGTGCCAGAGAGGTTGCAGCAATTTTGTGAACATGTTAAAGCTGCAACCCAGACGGAGGCTATGTTTACTGTGGAGAACACGAAGGATCCTTTGGCTGAGGCAACTCTGTTGGGCGGGAAATTTTACTCCAATGTTTGGATGGAAGGCAGCCGAGAATTGGCCACCAAAGCTATAAAGACGAATGAGAAAGAAACTCATGAAGCTCGAGAAGAAGCCAAGCGAGTCGAAGAGGCTGCCGAGCGCGCAAGGCGCATAGGTATTTTAACTGTTTCAAAGCTTTAGTATTTTTTCTGGCTTCAGATTAACAACTTATTACTTTTACTGTAGCTGAACTTTCTTCGCCACCCGAGCCCTATGATCCCGAAGCTGATCCAGCAATGAAGGCGGCACTGGAAACTATAAGAATTGCTGAAGAAGCTGTTGACGAAGCTGTCAACAAACTTCTGAACGAAGCTACCGAGAAAATTTTGAAGGAAGACTAGACTTTTGTGTAGCTAGAAGATTGAACATTTTTGTGATGTAATATGCATACAAGTTGAACATTGTATGTCTATGTGTATATTAATGTAATATATTTCTTTGCGATGCATGAAATTTGCGTACATACCATTTTTGAGCCTTCGGCGAAAAAACATCTTCCCTTCTTTTCATGCTTCGTAAAGAAAAAACCCTTCTTTAGCAAAGCTGTTATATGATGTTGACGACAAAAAAATCATTGTAAGATTGTAATTGCCAAAGGTGTGCTTCGTGCTCTGGCACACTTTCATTCATCATGTAACTGTCGAAGATTTGCTTCATGCTCAATTCTTGCTGTTGATGCGACATGATGTATGATGTGATGCTATGCGGAATCATGCGATGATATGATGCAGCATGATGTTTATGCCAGACACATATCCACATAGAAACACTATCAGACTCTGCATCCCCTTAGGAACGACTTTGGAGTCTCTTCACCTTCGATTTTGGTGGCATTTAAGCTCTGCATCGCCTTAGGAACGACTTTGGAGCTTCTTCACCTTCTATTTTGGTGGTATTTAAGCTCTGCATCCCCTTAGGGATGACTTTGGAGCTTCTTCACCTTCTATTTTGGTGGTATTTTGGCTCTGCATTCACTTAGGAACGACTTTGAGCTTCGGAACTTACTCTGCGCCCCCTTAGGAACGACTTTTGTAGCTTCGAAACTTACTCTGCGCTCCCTTAGGAACGACTTTTGTAGCTTCGAAATTTACTCGGATCCCTTAGGAACGACTTTTGTAGCTTCGAAATCTTGCTTAGAGGAAACATTCCACTCGACTATATGAGTACAATATTATTACATGAAACAGAAATTCAATCCTTCGTGAATTGTTTTTCATACAAGAAGAAATAAAACGACAGAAAAGATAAAGGTGCACCAGAGGTAGGATATTCTTCAGTAGATTTGCTTGGATTCAGGCACAGTGCTATTGACTATGCGAGCTTCGGACTCCTCCCGAAAATCGCGCAGTTGTTGAGCATGTTGGTGCCCTTCTGGCTGCTAGCTTCGGGCCAGAGTAGGTGCTAGCGGTGGTGGTGGTGGAAGCTGGGCCCAGCAAGCTTGAGAGTGGCTTCCGAAGCGACAGAGGTCGTAGGCTATTGATTACCTATGTACTCTAGGACATAGGGAGAATAGCATGAAGTAGTATGTAGGACTTGCTTTGGTTGATTCTGCCGTGCTTCAGCTTCGGTAATCTCTTTCTGCTTCTGAATCGTGACTTGGAACGTTCTTATGGTGTGGCCTTTGTCTTCACCACAGAACAAGCATATCTGTGACCATAGAACTAGTGACTTGCATATCCTTGAGCTTCTGCCATGATGTGATTGTCCGTGGCCGAAGAGAAGAGTACCAGGTTTGGGCTACGCTTTTGACTGCCATGACGAAGGATTTCGCCATGACCGCAGTATTGCCCCCATATGAAGATATGGTTGCTTCGTAGCTCATCAAGAACTGCTTTGGATCTGAGTGCCCATCATACATAGGAAGCTGAGGTGGCTTGTATGATGGGGGCCATGGGGTAGCCTGCAATTCTGCTGCCAAAGGAGAAGCATCATAGAAAGCAAAATTGCCATGATGAAAATCACCATACCATTCATCATCATTGAATGGATTCTCTTGACGAAGCTCCCTGTGCTAGGGTCTTCGGTCTTGGTCATCCTGGGTGAGGTGACGCATTTCTTCGGCGACCTCATCAATCTTCCTCTAGAGATCGGTGAGCCAAAGCATTTTCTCTCTCTTCTTTTGAACTTGTTGATGGATAGCTTCGAGGTCCCTGATTTCTTGGTCTAGTTTCTCCTCTTGAGCTGTTGGGCTGGTAGCCTTCCTCTTCGGGCTCCTAGCTTCGCGTAGCGTCTCCTGATTAACGTCCAGTGGCTGCGGTGCATGTGGCAGAACCACCCGAATTATTCCAGCTTAAGTGCCTAAGTCACGCCTCAGGGGCAGTAACACACTTAAATCGGAATAACTCGTGAGTCCTTCAGATCTAGTCTGATAGAGCCACTTAACCAGGATCAAATTCCACAATCCCACTCGAAGGTGAGTCACAGAAGAAAATACAATAAAACAGGAAACCTCAAATTAAGTACTGAGTTATTACATAAATCGGAGTTTTTGAGTAGCAAATAAAGTTCATAAATTGAAGTGCAGCGGATAATCGATGTCGTCGGTAATGAGGGAATGGGCAAGGCCTGGCCCACTACTCCTCATGCTCCTCTCCTGCCGGAGCCACATCCCACTCGACCGTCCAACCCGGTGGCAGGGTGGTAGGCCAAGTCACACCATCAACCAAATCCTGCATGGTACCTGCAAAAATGGTGCCACAAGCAAGGCTGAGTATACTAATACTCAGCTAGACTTAACCGGTGTGAGGAGTCTACTCCTCTACCTCTAGACTATGCAGCTGTTTGGCTGAGGGGTTTGGTTTGCCAAAAGCACTAGCTGTTTCTAAAATCAATTTTTAGCTTTTCAAATTCTACCATCATTAACTTAGCTAGATTTGCTCCTTCTAAGCATTCATGGTAACAATCAATTAGTTCAATCAACAAGTTATCTCATATAACCACTTTTCACTTCTTACTCGATGTAGTACAAGGAATCAAGCAGTCTCATTAGCTGCGAGAAGCAGACGATTCGAATCGAGTTTTAACCTTGCAAGGTAAACCTAAACACACGGCATGTCAGGGTACTCCGACCCCACACATGACAACCGTCCCCATCGATTCCCCGTTCGCGTCCAGGCCTCACCGCCTTGGCATACAATGCTCCACTGACCCCGGCTGCCGCCGTGCAGTGACCGCACTTGTACCCACCATAGCTAGCATGGGAGACCCAGTCTCAGGTCGCATGAGGGATAAAGTCCGCGCCCGGCTTCACTCAGGTACTAGGTTTACCGGTTACCATTTTTCCCGGCATGTGCTTAGTACGTTCAAAAGCTTGACTCAGGTATCCACACATTAATCCTTAATTCATTTTTCCCGTCTCATGGACAAGGCATCCTCCCTGGATCCAAGTCCATAGACCAACATAAATCCCGTTATCAAGATGAATACAGTCAATTTCTGACCTCGCGCGAGTGCTAGAAAAATCACTCGACTTCTACCGAGATCCTGATTAGCAAGCAGCTACTCGACCTAGCATACTAGTATTCATCTAAAAAAGGAATCCTAAGTTCATGCAACTAGAGGTTTCAAGCAACTCCTACACTTAAGTGCACATTGCAATCCTACAAGCATTAAGTGTAGTAAAGTAGCATATAATAACATGGTTATGCATAAAACCGGGGCTTGCCTTCAATTGCTGGGGCTGCGGGGAGATCCTCAATAGCAGCCTCTGAAGCCTGCTCCTGGTCCTCCTCTTGGACAGGTCCTTGCTCGGGGATGAGCACGTACTCTCCGTCGGCAAGATTACAATCTAATGAATGCAATGCGTAAGATATATGCATGATATGATATGTGCTTTTAGAAATTACAACGTTAAAGGTGTATGCTCTTCTTGGGTTAAACAAGGTTAACTTTGCTTACGTAAAACCCTTAGTGGTATACTTGGTAAATTGGGTTAGACTTAGCTAAGGTAAGGGGTAGGTTTATTTTTGGGGTTCCACTGAATTCTTTTTAAGTCTTAGTGATAAATGATAAGTTTTCAAGTTAGACTTATTGAGGTGGGGTTTATTTCTTCCTTCCTTCTTCTTTTATTCTTTTGATGTTTAGAGTAGGTTTGAACTACAAGTTGCTTTTATAAAATTCCAAAAATTCCACAAAAATTACAGTGGCTTGTTACTGGTGTGTGCTGCTCTGACTCAAAATTTGAGAATCAGAAAGTGAATAATTTTGTTCTGGACAAAATTATTAAACTCCAGGGCAGAAGGGGTGCTTTGAACTACAACTACTATTTAACAGTGGGTAATTCTCTAAAACTTATTTTTGCTGGCTTTTAGGTGTTACAACATGACTTGATACAAATTTCTAGCCATTACTACCTTTTAACTATTTTTCTATGGTTTTCTCAAGTTTCTAGCCAAATGGGTGCTTTCTACTACCACTATATTTGAAAAATATCAAACAACAGAGTTCTTATTTTTCTTAGTTAGTATTTTGTGCAAGAGCAATCATTCTGAAGTTTGGCCTCTTTTTGCTTAAGGGAAAGGGTGGTTTGCATTATTTGAATTAAATGGCCTTTCTCATAAATTACTAGCAAAAGGTATGGGTTTACTTCTTTTTCATGGGTTTGCATTTTTCTCTGGTAGTTTATCTTATCATGGACTTAGCTAATTTTTGGTTGCCCATTATCACATTAAAATGGGTTGTTTATGATTTATTGGAAAAATGCCTTATTATCACTCTGTATTTATTTTCCCTACATAAAAAGTTGGGCTGGGGTGTTCTGTATTTTTTTAGTGGGGCTCTGGTGGTTATAAGTTCACTGGATTTTTATTAATCACGTTGGTTATAGTTTTGCAATTCTAATAATTGATTTTCAGTCTATATAAGGCTAAACAAATCATCTTAATTCAAAACTGGTCCAAATTAATGGTCTCTGTATTTTTCCTAGGTTCTCTGTTGCATAAGTAAACTAGGAAAAATATTATTAATCACTGTTCATTAATTTCTAAGGCCTTTCTGATTTTCTCTAAGTTTTGGACAAAATAGCTTTAAATGAATAACTACATCATATTTTTCAATGCTGGGGTTCCTACTATTTTTAAACAGTGTCTAAATAAGGTTTAAACATCTACAAATTTTCTTAAGTTTAGCACAGAAGAAAAACTAATTTTCCTTAATTAAACAAGGTTTAGTGGGTTTCTGTTTTTAATTTTAAACTCTAAAATTTAGAACAGAAAGCATAGGGTTTACTATTTTTAAATGATAGATCATAAAATTCAGGAGCTAGCAAAATTGGTTTGACAACTTTTTATTAAGATTTCATCAAGTTATGAATTTTCTAAGTTCTCTGGTCATTTTAAAAGAATAACAGAATTGATTAATTGGAAATCCACTTTGCACTGGGGTCCCTGGCGATTTTCTAAGTTTCCTTCGCGAATCAGTCCTTAGGTTACTATTCACATGAGTCACTGACATTACAGAAAACCCCTCGGGTTCTACAAAACCTAACCCGAGGTCCTTCTTCTACCTCAAACAGTAGCCGCGGCGGAGAAAAGGGCGGAGGGGCTTACCGGCGGCGAGACTGCTCCGGTGAAGTGGTCGAGGGTGAAGGGGAGGTCGCGGGGATCACAACGGTGTGCGGAACGCCGTCGGAGATGGCCGGAGTCGGTCGGTCCACGCGCGCAGGCGGGGATGCTCGTCGGCGGCGAGGAGACCGGCCTGGTCACGGCGAGATAGTTCAATCAAACGGGTCAGAGAGGTCCACGGGATGCCAGAGAAGCTATGAGCGCAAGGAATTGGTCGGAGACTCACTGGATAGCTCGGTCCACGCGTGGCGGCGGAAGACCGAAGTCGGTGAGGTCGATCTCGGGCCTCCGGTGAAGTCCGGCCGGGTCCGAGGGCTTGGCAAGCTTCACGGGCTACTGGCGGAGCTAGCCGAAGCACTGGCTTGCCCAGAGGATGGCTGGAGGGGGCTGGCCACGGTGGCCGAGGCTCTAGCGGCAATGGCGGGCGGAATTAAGCTCGCCGGAGCTAAGGGAAAGTGGCTGGCCGGTGAGGGTGAGTGCGGGGCGAAGTGGGGCGCGCCTGGGAAGGCTTTATAGGCACGGCGCGGTGCACGGGCGGTCGTGGACCGGCGAGTGCGCGCGGACGTGCACTGGGAGGCGCGGTGCGCGAACGGGCGTGAACTAGGGGTGTCAGCCGCGGTCGAACACGTGTTCCCGTTGCCTCTGCCCCTGTTCAAGCGCCGATTGGGAGCAAATCTTCGCGAATTTGGGCAAGATCACTGCAAGGGATTTGTTCACCAGACCAAGCTTTGTCTTTTGTGTATGGACGACGTGCGGTTTTAGGCTAGGGACAGGGAGTTGTAGCGTCACCAAGGTGCCAGTGTCAGAATGCCTGGTCCCGAGGTTAAGCTGCGCCAAAACCGTGTCAAGTGAATTTGGTTTGAGTTCAAACTTCCCCAGAATGTGTTCAAGGTAATTTGGCACGACTTTGATATTTGGATCTTCTGGCTTTGAGTTTTAAAAAGCAGAGAACACAGATGATCTTTGGGAAGAGGTCTGAAATTCAGAAATTCAGAAATCTGAATTTCTCTAAAGGTTCATTGATCAAGGGCTGATTTGGGGATTTGTTTGAGTTATTTTGGCTAAGCCTTCTCAATCTTTCTTGTTGCTTAATAAATATACTTTAACTTATATATTTGGCTCAACTCAAAATTTTAAACTTTTCATCCTCTTTTTCATATTTTCTTGAATTTTGTTCATGGGGCTTACTTAGGGTTTTGAATTAGGGTTGCACATTCTTATCTTTCAAAAGTCTCAATTGTTTTGATCATGACACTTTTAAGTATATACTTGGTGAATTCTTTCTCACTTAAATTGTTTTGATGTTCATGCTTACTTTGGTTCACATAAAATGATGGTTCTTGGTTTGGCATTTGAGAAAAACCCTGAGTGACACTGGGGTGTCACAGCCTTCCCCCCTTAAAGGAATCTCGTCCCGAGATTCGGGCCAGAGTCCTTCCGGGGTGAAGCGAAGGGTGAGACTGATAGGAAAAAGGGTGATGATTGTTATTATTAGGGCAAAACTGCTATTCGAATGTCATTCTCTTTGCAACTTCAGAAGGAAGTCCTTTTTAAGTTTTACTTTATAGTTACTTCATTCTGAATTAAGATCATATTTTTGGAAATTAGATTCGAAAGGCAGGAGGAGGGGTTGGGGGTGATTACGTACCAGCTTCCTTAGGTAGGCAATCGGGGAAGTTGGATCTCAGGAATTCCTCGGTTTCCCAAGTAGCTTCCTCCTCTGAGTGATTACTCCACTGGACCTTAAACATCTTAATCGATTTAGCCCGAGTTGATCTTTCCTTGCAATCCAGAATCTTGGAGGGGTACTCTTGGTACGAGATATCTGGCTCTATCTCCAATTCTGGCTCTGCTATGATCTCAGTCGGCAATCGAACACACTTCTTCAGCTGAGATACATGGAATACACTGTGAATGGCAGACATCTTTGAAGGTAACTTCAGCTTGTATGCCACGGGTCCACATGCTTCGATGATCTCATAAGGTCCAATGTAACGAGGGGCTAGCTTGCCTTTGATCCCAAACCTCTGCACTCCCTTGGTGGGTGATACCTTGAGGTATACGAAACTTCCCACCTCGAACTGGAGAGGTTTCCTTCTTCTATCATGATAGCTCTTCTGCCTGGCCTGAGCAGCTTCTAGATTATTCCTGATTAGCTTGACCTTCCTTTCGGCTTCAGTCACCAAATCAGGTCCAAAAACTTCTCTTTCACCAGGCTGAGACCAATTGAGTGGTGTCCTGCACCTTCTCTTTCACCAGGCTGGATTGATAACTATTGTTATAAGCAAACTCTGCCAAGGAGAGGTGCTTATCCCAGTTCTTGCCACAATCGATCGCACAAACTCTCAGCATATCCTCCAGAATCTGGTTTACCCTTTCCGTCTGACCATCAGTCTGTGGGTGGTGAGCTGAACTCCTGATTAGCTTGGTTCCCAAAGACTCTTGCAATTGTTCCCAAAATCTGGCAACAAATTGGGCCCCTCGGTCAGAAACAATGGTCCGAGGTAATCCGTGCAAACACACGATCCTGTCGATATACAATTCTGCATACTTCTGAGCCTTATCAGTGGTGTGCACAGGAAGAAAATGTGCCACTTTCGTCAATCGGTCCACAATAACCCAAATTCAATCATGATGACGAGAGGTGTTGGGCAGACCCACAATGAAATCCATGCTGATGTCGTCCCACTTCCACGAAGGTACGGACAGTGGTTGCAAAGCTCCAGCGGACTTCAAGTGGCTTGCCTTTATCCTCTGACAGGTGTCACACTCTGATACATACTGGGCTATCTCCCTCTTCATTCTGGTCCACCAGTACAAAAGCTTCAAATCATGGTACATCTTGGTGCTTCCCGGATGCATAGAGAATTTGGAGAGATGAGCCTCATCCAAAATTTTCCTCTTGAGATCCTGGTCCTTAGGAATTACCAATCTGCTTTTGAACCATAACACACCTTTCTCATCCTGGCGGAAACAATTATACTTCTCAACCTTCTGATGGAGATTCTTCTTGATAATCTGCACTCCCTTGTCACTGAGCTGGGCCATGATAATCTGGTCTTGCAAAGCTGGCTCAACATCAATTTGAGACAAAGAACCAGAAGGAATCACTTCAATTTGCATCTTGCTCAACTCATCACACAAGGTGTTAATGCAAGAATCCATCAGAATACAGTTGCATTGCAACTTCCGACTCAAGGCATCTGCTACCACATTAGCTTTCCCTGGGTGATAGTGTACCTCCATGTCATAATCCTTGATCAGCTCTAGCCATCTTCTCTGCCTCATGTTGAGATCAGCCTGAGTAAAAATGTACTTAAGGCTCTTATGATCAGTGAAGATGTTGCAGTGGGTTCCCATTAGATAGTGCCTCCACATCTTCAATGCATGAACCACTTCTGCTAACTCAAGGTCATGAGTGGGATAATTTTGCTCATGAGGCCTGAGTGCTCTTGAGGCATAAGCAATGACTTGGTTGTCTTGCATCAAGACACAACCTAGCCCGGTGCCAGAGGCATCACAATATACATCAAAAGACTTGCTGCTGTTGGGTTGCGCCAATACTGGTGTTGTGGTCAGATGCTGTTGGCATCTTCGCATTTATGACTCCACACAAATTTGACTTCTTTCTTCAGCAACTCAGTAATAGGCTTCGCAATTCGAGAGAAGTCCGGAATAAATCTTCGGTAGTAACCAGCCAATCCCAGAAAACTCCGAATCTGGCGAACAGTTGTTGGTGGCCTCCAATTCATCACCTCTTGCACTTTATCAGGATCAACAGCTATTCCAGCCTGAGAGATAGTGTGACCCAAGAATCTGATTTCCTTTAGCCAAAAATCACACTTGGATAACTTGACATAAAGGTGGTGCTCTCGCAGACGTTGAAGCACTACATGCAAATGCCCGGCATGTTCTTCTTCGTTCTTTGAGTACACCAAAATGTCATCGATGAAAACCACCACGAACTTGTCCAATTCCGGCATGAAAACAGAATTCATCAGATACATGAAATAGGCTGGTGCATTTGTCAGCCCGAATGACATCACAAAGAATTCATATAGCCCATATCTGGTTGAGAATGCCGTCTTCGGAATATCACTTGCTCGTATTTTGATCTGATGGTAGCCAGAGCGAAGGTCTATCTTGGAAAACACCTTGGCCCCGACCAACTGGTCAAAGAGAACATCAATACGAGGCAAAGGATACTTGTTCTTGATAGTTACCGCATTAAGAGGGCGGTAATCTATACACAGCCTCAAGCTTTCATCCTTCTTCTTCACAAACAGTGCTGGACATCCCCAAGGCGAAGTGCTTGGGCGAATAAAACCCTTATCCAGCAATTCTTGCAATTGCTTCTTCAACTCTGCCAACTCAGCGGGTGGCATTCGGTAGGGCCTCTTGGAAATTGGGGCCGTTCCCGGTTGCAACTCGATGGCGAACTCAATATCCCGGTCCGGTGGCATTCCTGGCAACTCATCAGGGAAGACATCTGCATACTCACAGACCACTGGGATCTTCTTCAGGGGTAACTCCGTCATAGAGAAAGCACATGACTGAGAAGAACCCTGACTAGGCAGAATCAAAGTGAAATTTCCACAGAAAGGAGAATTAACTTCCACGGTACGACTGGCTACATCAAGCACAACTTGGTGCAAGGTCATCCAATTTGCCCCTAGAATAATGTCCACATTTTCCAATCCCAACACAAGAAGAGTGGTTTTGATAATGTGGCTTCCCAGTTGAATAGGCACACTTTGGTTTAATTGATTAGTTGCAATTTTACCCCCAGGTGTGACTATCATGAATGACCCTTTTGAGTGAGAGAATGACAGTTTGCAATTAGCACTGAACTTTTGGCTAATGAAACTATGAGATGCACCAGAATCAAACAGAATTAAAGCAGGTTGATTATATACTGAAAAGGTACCGGTCATGATAGGAGCTCCTTCTGGCACTTCCTCTAGAGCAGTGAAGTTGAGCTTCCCTTGCCTGACTTGCACCTTCTGCTTTCTTCCCTTGTCTTGATTTGGTGCTGGCATCTGCCTCTGCTGGTTCCTGGGACAATTCTTGGCATAGTGGCCCACATTGCCACAAGTGAAACACTTGTTCCCATTGCCCTGGCGGAACTGCTGCTGCTGCGGAGGCTGATTGTTTCTTGGGGCGGGAGCTGGGTAGCGGTTGGGTGCCGGCTGCTGCTGCTGAGGTGGCCTGATCACCCATCTGCCTGCCTGCTGCTGAAAACCCCTGCTCTGATTGTGAGAAACAATCCGGAACCTCTGAGCCTGAGCGGATGGTGCTGCCATTGGTGCCTTTCTCTTCTTCTCTGCCCGGTGAGCAACAATGCAATCCTCCTGAGAGATGGCCATGTTGACCAACTCATTGAAGCTATCAGCCCGGACAGTGTTGAGTCGTTCCCGCAGCTTGGTATTGAGACCCCTGCGGAAGCGATTCCTCTTCTTCTCATCAGAATCAGCATGATACCCTGCATACTGGCATAAGTCGTTGAAGGCTTGCGCATACTGCAGTACCGTGCGGGTTCCTTGATTGAGGGCCAGAAATTCATTCAACTTCCGATCAAGAATGCCAGCTGGAATGTGGTGTCCTCTGAAGGCAGTCTTGAATTCCTCCCAAGATACCTCACGATCAGCGAGGAGCATAGCACGGAAGTGGTCCCACCAAGTCCGAGCAGGGCCGCGAAGCTGCTGTGCGGCGAAGCGAGCCTTGGCCTCATCAGGGCAGTCTCCCGTGAGGAGGGGAAACTTGGACTCGACGACGCGAAGCCATACGTCGGCGTCCAACGGATCCTCTGCCTTGGTGAACAAGGGCGGCTGCGTGCTCAGAAACTCCTGGTATGTTGCCATAGCCGGAGGTCGCTGATGCTGGCCTCCACCATGATGCTGTTGGTGGGGCTGGCGCTGCAAGAGCTGTCGCAGAATCTCATTCTGCTGGGCCATCAGCTCCTGCACTGTGGGAGCTGGGGGAGGTGGCGGGGGAGCTTGCTCGTTCTGCCCGCGACGCTGCCTAGCTGCCATCTGAAAACAGAGATTGTCGCCATTGTTATCCCAACTCACATTTCCGAACGACAAGATATCATCTCATATGGAAGAAAAAAATGCCATAATCATAATATTGGGTTCGAAATGAAGATAACATGGTGACAAAGATCCCACAGATATCAAAAGTTTACAGGGTTACATCAATCAGGGGAAAGTACCCACAAGCCTAGTCCAAAATGATATTACTAAGCTCGCATAGGTTTCGATCCGCCTAAAAATGTCAAAGCGACTGCTTAACCCTGAGCGGTGGAAGCGACACTGGATACGGGTGAAGGAGGCATCGCGGAGGTAGTCCCATTGGCACCAGGGGCTGGTCCTAGCTCCTCGGGAGCCTCTTCTCCCTCGCTTCCTGCTTCATTGGCCTCCATCTCCAGGTGGTGCATGTCAAAGTGGTCATTTGCTTCCTCGAGTTCCCTCTGCACATCGTGAAGCTGGTTCTCCAAGACATCAATAGTGTTGTCTCGGATCTCCACTTGCTGCTCCAGGGTAGCGATACGCTGGCTCAGCCTTTCCACCTGCAGATCCTTCTCCACCAACTCTGTGGATAGGTTGACCACAAAATCTTCCCGACTGTCGAGAGTGAGCTTGGCAGTCTGAGCGGTGTTAGCAAGAATTGTCATAGCATCGCTCTGAAGGGCCTGAAGGCGGTACAGCGCACTCATGCACTCAACAGTGACCCTCCCAACCAAGTCAGGATACATTGCCCACACATCCTTCACATGGCTCACGCGGTTACACCACATGGGATCATCCTTCTTCTCAGCAGAGAAGAGTCCCAAGGGGTGCATCACCATCTCCAGGGGATGGTAGCCACAGAAAGTCGTCAGAGTCTTCATGGCTGCTGCCTCAACGGTGTCGTCCGTCCTGAGTCCAATCGTCTCAGAGTCAAGAGAACGCCAACCCGGCTGAAGGGGATGAGCCTCCAAAGTTAGCCAGACCCGAAAACGAGGTACCCGATGCTCCTCATACAACTGCACTGTGTATAAAGGGGGCGTAGGGTAACCGGCGGAGTTAAGCACTTCCCACAAGATGGAGGGAAAGCCATCGCGAGAAAGGAAGTCAGAACTGAAACGAGAGTCTCCTCCACTGGCGGGGGTGGGTGAGTTCATCTGCGGAAGGGAATCAAAGATAAAGATTATGGTGGAAGGAAAAAGAAAAAGAGAGCCCGGATGATTTTAAAGAAAAAGGGTTAGCTCAAATTTTAATTCCTCTTGGTATTTTATAATGCATGCATGCTGTAAGAAACGTTGCCTCTCAAAGAGAAAATAGGGTGCCTTTTTAGGGCATCCAAAAAATATAAGTATTGGCCCACAGGGCCTAATTAATTAGCCACCTATTTCTCCCTCTATGCCTAAGGCCTTTCGTCCTAGGTCTAGCGGTCTAGTCCTGACGATCCGTAACAGTTTCTAGGCAAGTTTTAGGTTTTGAAAATTGGTATTCATGGTTTATTGCCCTTCTCTGTGGTGGAATTTGCTCCGATACCAGCTGTGGCAGAACCACCCGAATTATTCCAACTTAAGTGCCTAAGTCACGCCTCAGGGGTCGTAACACACTTAAATCGGAATAACCCGTCAGTCCTTCAGATCTAGTCTGATAGAGCCACTTAACCAGGATCAAATTCCACAATCCCACTCGAAGGTGAGTCACAGAAGAAAATACAATAAAACAGGAAACCTCAAATTAAGTACTGAGTTATTACATAAATCGGAGTTTTTGAGTAGCAAATAAAGTTCATAAATTAAAGTGCAGCGGATAATCGATGTCGTCGGTAATGAGGGAATGGGCAAGGCCTGGCCCACTACTCCTCATGCTCCTCTCCTGCCGGAGCCACATCCCACTCGACCGTCCAACCCGGTGGCAGGGTGGTAGGCCAAGTCACACCATCAACCAAATCCTGCATGGTACCTGCAAAAATGGTGCCAAAAGCAAGGCTGAGTATACTAATACTCAGCTAGACTTAACCGGTGTGAGGAGTCTACTCCTCTACCTCTAGACTATGCAGCTGTTTGGCTGAGGGGTTTGGTTTGCCAAAAGCACTAGCTGTTTCTAAAATCAATTTTTAGCTTTTCAAATTCTACCATCATTAACTTAGCTAGATTTGCTCCTTCTAAGCATTCATGGTAACAATCAATTAGTTCAATCAACAAGTTATCTCATATAACCACTTTTCACTTCTTACTTGATGTAGTACAAGGAATCAAGCAGTCTCATTAGCTGCGAGAAGCAGACGATTCGAATCGAGTTTTAACCTTGCAAGGTAAACCTAAACACACGGCATGTCAGGGTACTTCGACCCCACACATGACAACCGTCCCCATCGATTCCCCGTTCGCATCCAGGCCTCACCGCCTTGGCATACAATGCTTCACTGACCCCGGCTGCCGCCGTGCAGTGACCGCACTTGTACCCACCATAGCTAGCATGGGAGACCCAGTCTCAGGTCGCATGAGGGATAAAGTCCGCGCCCGGCTTCACTCAGGTACTAGGTTTACCGGTTACCATTTTTCCCGGCATGTGCTTAGTACGTTCAAAAGCTTGACTCAGGTATCCACACATTAATCCTTAATTCATTTTTCCCGTCTCATGGACAAGGCATCCTCCCTGGATCCAAGTCCATAGACCAACATAAATCCCGTTATCAAGATGAATACAGTCAATTCCTGACCTCGCGCGAGTGCTAGAAAAATCACTCGACTTCTACCGAGATCCTGATTAGCAAGCAGCTACTCGACCTAGCATACTAGTATTCATCTCAAAAAGGAATCCTAAGTTCATGCAACTAGAGGTTTCAAGCAACTCCTACACATAAGTGCACATTGCAATCCTACAAGCATTAAGTGTAGTAAAGTAGCATATAATAACATGGTTATGCATAAAACCGGGGCTTGCCTTCAATTGTTGGGGCTGCGGGGAGATCCTCAATAGCAGCCTCTGAAGCCTGCTCCTGGTCCTCCTCTTGGACAGGTCCTTGCTCGGGGATGAGCACGTACTCTCCGTCGGCAAGATTACAATCTAATGAATGCAATGCGTAAGATATATGCATGATATGATATGTGCTTTTAGAAATTACAACGTTAAAGGTGTATGCTCTTCTTGGGTTAAACAAGGTTAACTTTGCTTACGTAAAACCCTTAGTGGTATACTTGGTAAATTGGGTTAGACTTAGCTAAGGTAAGGGGTAGGTTTATTTTTGGGGTTCCACTGAATTCTTTTTAAGTCTTAGTGATAAATGATAAGTTTTCAAGTTAGACTTATTGAGGTGGGGTTTATTTCTTCCTTCCTTCTTCTTTTATTCTTTTGATGTTTAGAGTAGGTTTGAACTACAAGTTGCTTTTATAAAATTCCAAAAATTCCACAAAAATTACAGTGGCTTGTTACTGGTGTGTGCTGCTCTGTCTCAAAATTTGGGAATCAGAAAGTGAATAATTTTGTCTGGACAAAATTATTAAACTCCAGGGCAGAAGGGGTGCTTTGAACTACAACTACTATTTAACAGTGGGTAATTCTCTAAAACTTATTTTTTTGGCTTTTAGGTGTTACAACATGACTTGATACAAATTTCTAGCCATTACTACCTTTTAATTATTTTTCTATGGTTTTCTCAAGTTTCTAGCCAAATGGGTGCTTTCTACTACCACTATATTTGAAAAATATCAAACAACAGAGTTCTTATTTTTCTTAGTTAGTTTTTTGTGCAAGAGCAATCATTCTGAAGTTTGGCCTCTTTTTGCTTAAGGGAAGGGGTGGTTTGCATTATTTGAATTAAATGGCCTTTCTCATAAATTACTAGCAAAAGGTATGGGTTTACTTCTTTTTCATGGGTTTGCATTTTTCTCTGGTAGTTTATCTCATCATGGACTTAGCTAATTTTTGGTTGCCCATTATCACATTAAAAGGGGTTGTTTATGATTTATTGGAAAAATGCCTTATTATCACTCTGTATTTATTTTCCCTACTTAAAAAGTTGGGCTGGGGTGTTCTGTATTTTTGTAGTGGGGCTCTGGTGGTTATAAGTTCACTGGATTTTTATTAATCACGTTGGTTATAGTTTTGCAATTCTAATAATTGATTTTCAGTCTATATAAGGCTAAACAAATCATCTTAATTCAAAACTGGTCCAAATTAATGGTCTCTGTATTTTTCCTAGGTTCTCTGTTGCATAAGTAAACTAGGAAAAATATTATTAATCACTGTTCATTAATTTCTAAGGCCTTTCTGATTTTCTCTAAGTTTTGGACAAAATAGCTTTAAATGAATAACTACATCATATTTTTCAATGCTGGGGTTCCTACTATTTTTAAACAATGTCTAAATGAGGTTTAAACATCTACAAATTTTCTTAAGTTTAGCACAGAAGAAAAACTAATTTTCCTTAATTAAACAAGGTTTAGTGGGTTTCTGTTTTTAATTTTAAACTCTAAAATTTAGAACAGAAAGCATAGGGTTTACTATTTTTGAATGATAGATCATAAAATTCAGGAGCTAGCAAAATTGGTTTGACAACTTTTTATTAAGATTTCATCAAGTTATGGATTTTCTAAGTTCTCTGGTCATTTTAAAAGAATAACAGCATCGATTAATTGGAAATCCACTTTGCACTGGGGTCCCTGGCGATTTTCTAAGTTTCCTTCGCGAATCAGTCCTTAGGTTACTATTCACATGAGTCACTGACATTACAGAAAACCCCTCGGGTTCTACAAAACCTAACCCGAGGTCCTTCTTCTACCTCAAACAGTAGCCGCGGCGGAGAAAAGGGCGGAGGGGCTTACCGGCGGCGAGACTGCTCCGGTGAAGTGGTCGAGGGTGAAGGGGAGGTCGCGGGGATCACAACGGTGTGCGGAACGCCGTCGGAGATGGCCGGAGTCGGTCGGTCCACGCGCGCAGGCGGGGATGCTCGTCGGCGGCGAGGAGACCGGCCTGGTCACAGCGAGATAGTTCAATCAAACGGGTCAGAGAGGTCCACGGGATGCCAGAGAAGCTATGAACGCAAGGAATTGGTCGGAGACTCACTGGATAGCTCGGTCCACGCGCGGCGGCGGAAGACCGAAGTCGGTGAGGTCGATCTCGGGCCTCCGGTGAAGTCCGGCCGGGTCCGAGGGCTTGGCAAGCTTCACGGGCTACTGGCGGAGCTAGCCGAAGCACTGGCTTGCCCAGAGGATGGCTGGAGGGGGCTGGCCACGGTGGCCGAGGCTCTGGCGGCAATGGCGGGCGGAATTAAGCTCGCCGGAGCTAAGGGAAAGTGGCTGGCCGGTGAGGGTGAGTGCGGGGCGAAGTGGGGCGCGTCTGGGAAGGCTTTATAGGCACGGCGCGGTGCACAGGCGGTCGTGGACCGGCGAGTGCGCGTGGACGTGCACTGGGAGGCGCGGTGCGCGAACGGGCGTGAACCAGGGGTGTCAGCCGCGGTCGAACACGTGTTCCCGTTGCCTCTGCCCCTGTTCAAGCGCCGATTGGGAGCAAATCTTCGCGAATTTGGGCAAGATCACTGCAAGGGATTTGTTCACCAGACCAAGCTTTGTCTTTTGTGTATGGACGACGTGCGGTTTTAGGCTAGGGACAGGGAGTTGTAGCGTCACCAAGGTGCCAGTGTCAGAATGCCTGGTCCCGAGGTTAAGCTGCGCCAAAACCGTGTCAAGTGAATTTGGTTTGAGTTCAAACTTTCCCAGAATGTGTTCAAGGTAATTTGGCACGACTTTGATATTTGGATCTTCTGGCTTTGAGTTTTGAAAAGCAGAGAACACAGATGATCTTTGGGAAGAGGTCTGAAATTCAGAAATCTGAATTTCTCTAAAGGTTCATTGATCAAGGGCTGATTTGGGGATTTGTTTGAGTTATTTTGGCTAAGCCTTCTCAATCTTTCTTGTTGCTTAATAAATATAATTTAACTTATATATTTGGCTCAACTCAAAATTTTAAACTTTTCATCCTCTTTTTCATATTTTCTTGAATTTTGTTCATGGGGCTTACTTAGGGTTTTGAATTAGGGTTGCACATTCTTATCTTTCAAAAGTCTCAATTGTTTTGATCATGACACTTTTAAGTATATACTTGGTGAATTCTTTCTCACTTAAATTGTTTTGATGTTCATGCTTACTTTGGTTCACATAAAATGATGGTTCTTGGTTTGGCATTTGAGAAAAACCCTGAGTGACACTGGGGTGTCACAGCCTTCCCCCCTTAAAGGAATCTCGTCCCGAGATTCGGGCCAGAGTCCTTCCGGGGTGAAGCGAAGGGTGAGACTGATAGGAAAAAGGGTGATGATTGTTATTATTAGGGCAAAACTGCTCTTCGAATGTCATTCTCTTTGCAACTTCAGAAGGAAGTCCTTTTTAAGTTTTACTTTATAGTTACTTCATTCTGAATTAAGATCATATTTTTGGAAATTAGATTCGAAAGGCAGGAGGAGGGGTTGGGGTGATTACGTACCAGCTTCCTTAGGTAGGCAATCGGGGAAGTTGGATCTCAGGAATTCCTCGGTTTCCCAAGTAGCTTCCTCCTCTGAGTGATTACTCCACTGGACCTTAAACATCTTAATCGATTTAGCCCGAGTTGATCTTTCCTTGCAATCCAGAATCTTGGAGGGGTACTCTTGGTACGAGAGATCTGGCTCTATCTCCAATTATGGCTCTGCTATGATCTCAGTCGGCAATCGAACACACTTCTTCAGCTGAGATACATGGAATACACTGTGAATGGCAGACATCTTTGAAGGTAACTTCAGCTTGTATGCCACGGGTCCACATGCTTCGATGATCTCATAAGGTCCAATGTAACGAGGGGCTAGCTTGCCTTTGATCCCAAACCTCTGCACTCCCTTGGTGGGTGATACCTTGAGGTATACGAAACTTCCCACCTCCAACTGGAGAGGTTTCCTTCTTCTATCATGATAGCTCTTCTGCCTGGCCTGAGCAGCTTCTAGA
The DNA here is from genome assembly GCF_902167145.1 of Zea mays. Taxonomy (NCBI): domain Eukaryota; kingdom Viridiplantae; phylum Streptophyta; class Magnoliopsida; order Poales; family Poaceae; genus Zea; species Zea mays. The sequence continues at coordinate 81,339,630 of NC_050103.1, read as the reverse complement.
TTCTTCCTGATTAGCTTGACCTTCCTTTCGGCTTCAGTCACCAAATCAGGTCCAAAAACTTCTCTTTCACCAGGCTGAGACCAATTGAGTGGTGTCCTGCACCTTCTTCCATAGAGAGCTTCAAAAGGTGCCATCTTTAGGCTGGATTGATAACTATTGTTATAAGCAAACTCTGCCAAGGAGAGGTGCTTATCCCAGTTCTTGCCACAATCGATCGCACAAGCTCTCAGCATATCCTCCAGAATCTGGTTTACCCTTTCTGTCTGACCATCAGTCTGTGGGTGGTAAGCTGAACTCCTGATTAGCTTGGTTCCCAAAGACTCTTGCAATTGTTCCCAAAATCTGGCAACAAATTGGGCCCCTCGGTCAGAAACAATGGTCCGAGGTAATCCGTGCAAACACACGATCCTGTCGATATACAATTCTGCATACTTCTGAGCCTTATCAGTGGTGTGCACAGGAAGAAAATGTGCCACTTTCGTCAATCGGTCCACAATAACCCAAATTGAATCATGATGACGAGAGGTGTTGGGCAGACCCACAATGAAATCCATGCTGATGTCGTCCCACTTCCACGAAGGTACGGACAGTGGTTGCAAAGCTCCAGCGGACTTCAAGTGGCTTGCCTTTATCCTCTGACAGGTGTCACACTCTGATACATACTGGGCTATCTCCCTCTTCATTCTGGTCCACCAGTACAAAAGCTTCAAATCATGGTACATCTTGGTGCTTCCCGGATGCATAGAGAATTTGGAGAGATGAGCCTCATCCAAAATTTTCCTCTTGAGATCCTGGTCCTTAGGAATTACCAATCTGCTTTTGAACCATAACACACCTTTCTCATCCTGGCGGAAACAATTATACTTCTCAACCTTCTGATGGAGATTCTTCTTGATAATCTGCACTCCCTTGTCACTGAGCTGGGCCATGATAATCTGGTCTTGCAAAGCTGGCTCAACAGCAATTTGAGACAAAGAACCAGAAGGAATCACTTCAATTTGCATCTTGCTCAACTCATCACACAAGGTGTTAATGCGAGAATCCATCAGAATACAGTTGCATTGCAACTTCCGACTCAAGGCATCTGCTACCACATTAGCTTTCCCTGGGTGATAATGTACCTCCATGTCATAATCCTTGATCAGCTCTAGCCATCTTCTCTGCCTCATGTTGAGATCAGCCTGAGTAAAAATGTACTTAAGGCTATTATGATCAGTGAAGATGTTGCAGTGGGTTCCCATTAGATAGTGCCTCCACATCTTCAATGCATGAACCACTGCTGCTAACTCAAGGTCATGAGTGGGATAATTTTGCTCATGAGGCCTGAGTGCTCTTGAGGCATAAGCAATGACTCGGTTGTCTTGCATCAAGACACAACCTAGCCCGGTGCCAGAGGCATCACAATATACATCAAAAGGCTTGCTGCTGTCGGGTTGCGCCAATACTGGTGCTATGGTCAGATGCTGCCTTAATGCATGGAAGGCATCTTCGCATTTCTGACTCCACACAAATTTGACTTCTTTCTTCAGCAACTCAGTAATAGGCTTCGCAATTCGAGAGAAGTCCGGAATAAATCTTCGGTAGTAACCAGCCAATCCCAGAAAACTCCGAATCTGGCGAACAGTTGTTGGTGGCCTCCAATTCATCACCTCTTGCACTTTATCAGGATCAACAGCTATTCCAGCCTGAGAGATAGTGTGACCCAAGAATTTGATTTCCTTTAGCCAAAAATCACACTTGGATAACTTGGCATAAAGGTGGTGCTCTCGCAGATGTTGAAGCACTACATGCAAATGCCCGGCATGTTCTTCTTCGTTCTTTGAGTACACCAAAATGTCATCGATGAAAACCACCACGAACTTGTCCAATTCCGGCATGAAAACAGAATTCATCAGATACATGAAATAGGCTGGTGCATTTGTCAGCCCGAATGACATCACCAAGAATTCATATAGCCCATATCTGGTTGAGAATGACGTCTTCGGAATATCACTTGCTCGTATTTTGATCTGATGGTAGCCAGAGCGAAGGTCTATCTTGGAAAACACCTTGGCCCCGACCAACTGGTCAAAGAGAACATCAATACGAGGCAAAGGATACTTGTTCTTGATAGTTACCGCATTAAGAGGGCGGTAATCTATACACAGCCTCAAGCTTTCATCCTTCTTCTTCACAAACAGTGCTGGACATCCCCAAGGCGAAGTGCTTGGGCGAATAAAACCCTTATCCAGCAATTCTTGCAATTGCTTCTTCAACTCTGCCAACTCAGCAGGTGGCATTCGGTAGGGCCTCTTGGAAATTGGGGCCGTTCCCGGTTGCAACTCGATGGCGAACTCAATATCCCAGTCCGGTGGCATTCCTGGCAACTCATCAGGGAAGACATCTGCATACTCACAGACCACTGGGATCTTCTTCAGGGGTAACTCCGTCATAGAGAAAGCACATGACTGAGAAGAACCCTGACTAGGCAGAATCAAAGTGAAATTTCCACAGAAAGGAGAATTAACTTCCACGGTACGACTGGCTACATCAAGCACAACTTGGTGCAAGGTCATCCAATTTGCCCCTAGAATAATGTCCACATTTTCCAATCCCAACACAAGAAGAGTGGTTTTGATAATGTGGCTTCCCAGTTGAATAGGCACACTTTGGTTTAATTGATTAGTTGCAATTTTACCCCCAGGTGTGACTATCATGAATGACCCTTTTGAGTGAGAGAATGGCAGTTTGCAATTAGCACTGAACTTTTGGCTAATGAAACTATGAGATGCACCAGAATCAAACAGAATTAAAGCAGGTTGATTATAAACTGAAAAGGTACCGGTCATGATAGGAGCTCCTTCTGGCACTTCCTCTAGAGCAGTGAAGTTGAGCTTCCCTTGCCTGACTTGCACCTTCTGCTTTCTTCCCTTATCTTGATTTGGTGCTGGCATCTGCCTCTGCTGGTTCCTGGGACAATTCTTGGCATAGTGGCCCACATTGCCACAAGTGAAACACTTGTTCCCATTGCCCTGGCGGAACTGCTGCTGCTGCGGAGGCTGATTGTTTCTTGGGGCGGGAGCTGGGTAGCGGTTGGGTGCCGGCTGCTGCTGCTGAGGTGGCCTGATCACCCATCTGCCTGCCTGCTGCTGAAAGCCCCTGCTCTGATTGTGAGAAACAATCCGGAACCTCTGAGCCTGAGCGGATGGTGCTGCCATTGGTGCCTTTCTCTTCTTCTCTGCCCGGTGAGCAACAATGCAATCCTCCTGAGAGATGGCCATGTTGACCAACTCATTGAAGCTATCAGCCCGGACAGTGTTGAGTCGTTCCCGCAGCTTGGTATTGAGACCCCTGCGGAAGCGATCCCTCTTCTTCTCATCAGAATCAGCATGATACCCTGCATACTGGCATAAGTCGTTGAAGGCTTGCGCATACTGCAGTACCGTGCGGGTTCCTTGATTGAGGGCTAGAAATTCATTCAACTTCCGATCAAGAATGCCAGCTGGAATGTGGTGTCCTCTGAAGGCAGTCTTGAATTCCTCCCAAGATACCTCACGATCAGCGGGGAGCATAGCACGGAAGTGGTCCCACCAAGTCCGAGCAGGGCCGCGAAGCTGCTGTGCGGCGAAGCGAGCCTTGGCCTCATCAGGGCAGTCTCCCGTGAGGAGGGGAAACTTGGACTCGACGACGCGAAGCCATACGTCGGCGTCCAACGGATCCTCTGCCTTGGTGAACAAGGGCGGCTGCGTGCTCAGAAACTCCTGGTATGTTGCCATAGCCGGAGGTCGCTGATGCTGGCCTCCACCATGATGCTGTTGGTGGGGCTGGCGCTGCAAGAGCTGTCGCAGAATCTCATTTTGCTGGGCCATCAGCTCCTGCACTGTGGGAGCTGGGGGAGGTGGCGGGGGAGCTTGCTCGTTCTGCCCGCGACGCTGCCTAGCTGCCATCTGAAAACAGAGATTGTCGCCATTGTTATCCCAACTCACATTTCCGAACGACAAGATATCATCTCATATGGAAGAAAAAAATGCCATAATCATAATATTGGGTTCGAAATGAAGATAACATGGTGACAAAGATCCCACAGATATCAAAAGTTTACAGGGTTACATCAATCAGGGGAAAGTACCCACAAGCCTAGTCCAAAATGATATTACTAAGCTCGCATAGGTTTCGATCCGCCTAAATATGTCAAAGCGACTGCTTAACCCTGAGCGGTGGAAGCGACACTGGATACGGGTGAAGGAGGCATCGCGGAGGTAGTCCCATTGGCACCAGGGGCTGGTCCTAGCTCCTCGGGAGCCTCTTCTCCCTCGCTTCCTGCTTCATTGGCCTCCATCTCCAGGTGGTGCATGTCCAAGTGGTCATTTGCTTCCTCGAGTTCCCTCTGCACATCGTGAAGCTGGTTCTCCAAGACATCAATAGTGTTGTCTCGGATCTCCACTTGCTGCTCCAGGGTAGCGATACGCTGGCTCAGCCTTTCCACCTGCAGATCCTTCTCCACCAACTCTGTGGATAGGTTGACCACAAAATCTTCCTGACTGTCGAGAGTGAGCTTGGCAGTCTGAGCGGTGTTAGCAAGAAGTGTCATAGCATCGCTCTGAAGGGCCTGAAGGCGGTACAGTGCACTCATGCACTGAACAGTGACCCTCCCAACCAAGTCAGGATACATTGCCCACACATCCTTCACATGGCTCACGCGGTTACACCACATGGGATCATCCTTCTTCTCAGCAGAGAAGAGTCCCAAGGGGTGCATCACCATCTCCAGGGGATGGTAGCCACAGAAAGTCGTCAGAGTTTTCATGGCTGCTGCCTCAACGGTGTCGTCCGTCCTGAGTCCAATCGTCTCAGAGTCAAGAGAACGCCAACCCGGCTGAAGGGGATGAGCCTCCAAAGTTAGCCAGACCCGACAACGAGGTACCCGATGCTCCTCATACAACTGCACTGTGTACAAAGGGGGCGTAGGGTAACCGGCGGAGTTAAGCACTTCCCACAAGATGGAGGGAAAGCCATCGCGAGAAAGGAAGTCAGAACTGAAACGAGAGTCTCCTCCACTGGCGGGGGTGGGTGAGTTCATCTGAGGAAGGGAATCAAAGATAAAGATTATGGTGGAAGGAAAAAGAAAAAGAGAGCCCGGATGATTTTAAAGAAAAAGGGTTAGCTCAAATTTTAATTCCTCTTGGTATTTTATAATGCATGCATGCTGTAAGAAACGTTGCCTCTCAAAGAGAAAATAGGGTGCCTTTTTAGGGCATCCAAAAAAATATAAGTATTGGCCCACAGGGCCTAATTAATTAGCCACCTATTTCTCCCTCTATGCCTAAGGCCTTTCGTCCTAGGTCTAGCGGTCTAGTCCTGACGATCTGTAACAGTTTCTAGGCAAGTTTTAGGTTTTGAAAATTGGTATTCATGGTTTATTGCCCTTCTCTGTGGTGGAATTTGCTCCGATACCAGCTGTGGCAGAACCACCCGAATTATTCCAGCTTAAGTGCCTAAGTCACGCCTCAGGGGCCGTAACACACTTAAATCGGAATAACCCGCCAGTCCTTCAGATCTAGTCTGATAGAGCCACTTAACCAGGATCAAATTCCACAATCCCACTCGAAGGTGAGTCACAGAAGAAAATACAATAAAACAGGAAACCTCAAATTAAGTACTGAGTTATTACATAAATCGGAGTTTTTGAGTAGCAAATAAAGTTCATAAATTAAAGTGCAGCGGATAATCGATGTCGTCGGTAATGAGGGAATGGGCAAGGCCTGGCCCACTACTCCTCATGCTCCTCTCCTGCCGGAGCCACATCCCACTCGACCGTCCAACCCGGTGGCAGGGTGGTAGGCCAAGTCACACCATCAACCAAATCCTGCATGGTACCTGCAAAAATGGTGCCACAAGCAAGGCTGAGTATACTAATACTCAGCTAGACTTAACCGGTGTGAGGAGTCTACTCCTCTACCTCTAGACTATGCAGTTGTTTGGCTGAGGGGTTTGGTTTGCCAAAAGCACTAGCTGTTTCTAAAATCAATTTTTAGCTTTTCAAATTCTACCATCATTAACTTAGCTAGATTTGCTCCTTCTAAGCATTCATGGTAACAATCAATTAGTTCAATCAACAAGTTATCTCATATAACCACTTTTCACTTCTTACTCGATGTAGTACAAGGAATCAAGCAGTCTCATTAGCTGCAAGAAGCAGACGATTCGAATCGAGTTTTAACCTTGCAAGGTAAACCTAAACACACGGCATGTCAGGGTACTTCGACCCCACACATGACAACCGTCCCCATCGATTCCCCGTTCGCGTCCAGGCCTCACCGCCTTGGCATACAATGCTCCACTGACCCCGGCTGCCGCCGTGCAGTGACCGCACTTGTACCCACCATAGCTAGCATGGGAGACCCAGTCTCAGGTCGCATGAGGGATAAAGTCCGCGCCCGGCTTCACTCAGGTACTAGGTTTACCGGTTACCATTTTTCCCGGCATGTGCTTAGTACGTTCAAAAGCTTGACTCAGGTATCCACACATTAATCCTTAATTCATTTTTCCCGTCTCATGGACAAGGCATCCTCCCTGGATCCAAGTCCATAGACCAACATAAATCCCGTTATCAAGATGAATACAGTCAATTCCTGACCTCGCGCGAGTGCTAGAAAAATCACTCGACTTCTACCGAGATCCTGATTAGCAAGCAGCTACTCGACCTAGCATACTAGTATTCATCTCAAAAAGGAATCCTAAGTTCATGCAACTAGAGGTTTCAAGCAACTCCTACACTTAAGTGCACATTGCAATCCTACAAGCATTAAGTGTAGTAAAGTAGCATATAATAACATGGTTATGCATAAAACCGGGGCTTGCCTTCAATTGCTGGGGCTGCGGGGAGATCCTCAATAGCAGCCTCTGAAGCCTGCTCCTGGTCCTCCTCTTGGACAGGTCCTTGCTCGGGGATGAGCACGTACTCTCTGTCGGCAAGATTACAATCTAATGAATGCAATGCGTAAGATATATGCATGATATGATATGTGCTTTTAGAAATTACAACGTTAAAGGTGTATGCTCTTCTTGGGTTAAACAAGGTTAACTTTGCTTACGTAAAACCCTTAGTGGTATACTTGGTAAATTGGGTTAGACTTAGCTAAGGTAAGGGGTAGGTTTATTTTTGGGGTTCCACTGAATTCTTTTTAAATCTTAGTGATAAATGATAAGTTTTCAAGTTAGACTTATTGAGGTGGGGTTTATTTCTTCCTTCCTTCTTTTATTCTTTTGATGTTTAGAGTAGGTTTGAACTACAAGTTGCTTTTATAAAATTCCAAAAATTCCACAAAAATTACAGTGGCTTGTTACTGGTGTGTGCTGCTCTGTCTCAAAATTTGGGAATCAGAAAGTGAATAATTTTCTCTGGACAAAATTATTAAACTCCAGGGCAGAAGGGGTGCTTTGAACTACAACTACTATTTAACAGTGGGTAATTCTCTAAAACTTATTTTTTCTGGCTTTTAGGTGTTACAACATGACTTGATACAAATTTCTAGCCATTACTACCTTTTAATTATTTTTCTATGGTTTTCTCAAGTTTCTAGCCAAATGGGTGCTCTCTACTACCACTATATTTGAAAAATATCAAACAACAGAGTTCTTATTTTTCTTAGTTAGTATTTTGTGCAAGAGCAATCATTCTGAAGTTTGGCCTCTTTTTGCTTAAGGGAAGGGGTGGTTTGTATTATTTGAATTAAATGGCCTTTCTCATAAATTACTAGCAAAAGGTATGGGTTTACTTCTTTTTCATGGGTTTGCATTTTTCTCTGGTAGTTTATCTCATCATGGACTTAGCTAATTTTTGGTTGCCCATTATCACATTAAAAGGGGTTGTTTATGATTTATTGGAAAAATGCCTTATTATCACTCTGTATTTATTTTCCCTACTTAAAAAGTTGGGCTGGGGTGTTCTGTATTTTTGTAGTGGGGCTCTGGTGGTTATAAGTTCACTGGATTTTTATTAATCACTTTGGTTATAGTTTTGCAATTCTAATAATTGATTTTCAGTCTATATAAGGCTAAACAAATCATCTTAATTCAAAACTGGTCCAAATTAATGGTCTCTGTATTTTTCCTAGGTTCTCTGTTGCATAAGTAAACTAGGAAAAATATTATTAATCACTGTTCATTAATTTCTAAGGCCTTTCTGATTTTCTCTAAGTTTTGGACAAAATAGCTTTAAATGAATAACTACATCATATTTTTCAATGCTGGGGTTCCTACTATTTTTAAACAGTGTCTAAATGAGGTTTAAACATCTACAAATTTTCTTAAGTTTAGCACAGAAGAAAAACTAATTTTCCTTAATTAAACAAGGTTTAGTGGGTTTCTGTTTTTAATTTTAAACTCTAAAATTTAGAACAGAAAGCATAGGGTTTACTATTTTTAAATGATAGATCATAAAATTCAGGAGCTAGCAAAATTGGTTTGACAACTTTTTATTAAGATTTCATCAAGTTATGGATTTTCTAAGTTCTCTGGTCATTTTAAAAGAATAACAGAATTGATTAATTGGAAATCCACTTTGCACTGGGGTCCCTGGCGATTTTCTAAGTTTCCTTCGCGAATCAGTCCTTAGGTTACTATTCACATGAGTCACTAACATTACAGAAAACCCCTCGGGTTCTACAAAACCTAACCCGAGGTCCTTCTTCTACCTCAAACAGTAGCCGCGACGGAGAAAAGGGCGGAGGGGCTTACCGGCGGCGAGACTGCTCCGGTGAAGTGGTCGAGGGTGAAGGGGAGGTCGCGGGGATCACAACGGTGTGCGGAACGCCGTCGGAGATGGCCGGAGTCGGTCGGTCCACGCGCGCAGGCGGGGATGCTCGTCGGCGGCGAGGAGACCGGCCTGGTCACGGCGAGATAGTTCAATCAAACGGGTCAGAGAGGTCCACGGGATGCCAGAGAAGCTATGAGCGCAAGGAATTGGTCGAAGACTCACTGGATAGCTCGGTCCACGCGCGGCGGCGGAAGACCGAAGTCCGGTGAGGTCGATCTCGGGCCTCCGGTGAAGTCCGGCCGGGTCCGAGGGCTTGGCAAGCTTCATGGGCTACTGGCGGAGCTAGCCGAAGCACTGGCTTGCCCAGAGGATGGCTGGAGGGGGCTGGCCACGGTGGCCGAGGCTCTGGCGGCAATGGCGGGCGGAATTAAGCTCGCCGGAGCTAAGGGAAAGTGGCTGGCCGGTGAGGGTGAGTGCGGGGCGAAGTGGGGCGCGCCTGGGAAGGCTTTATAGGCACGACGCGGTGCACGGGCGGTCGTGGACCGGCGAGTGCGCGCGGGCGTGCACTGGGAGGCGCGGTGCGCGAACGGGCGTGAACCAGGGGTGTCAGCCGCGGTCGAACACGTGTTCCCGTTGCCTCTGCCCCTGTTCAAGCGCCGATTGGGAGCAAATCTTCGCGAATTTGGGCAAGATCACTACAAGGGATTTGTTCACCAGACCAAGCTTTGTCTTTTGTGTATGGACGACGTGCGGTTTTAGGCTAGGGACAGGGAGTTGTAGCGTCACCAAGGTGCCAGTGTCAGAATGCCTGGTCCCGAGGTTAAGCTGCGCCAAAACCGTGTCAAGTGAATTTGGTTTGAGTTCAAACTTTCCCAGAATGTGTTCAAGGTAATTTGGCACGACTTTGATATTTGGATCTTCTGGCTTTGAGTTTTGAAAAGCAGAGAACACAGATGATCTTTGGGAAGAGGTCTGAAATTCAGAAATTCAGAAATCTGAATTTCTCTAAAGGTTCATTGATCAAGGGCTGATTTGGGGATTTGTTTGAGTTATTTTGGCTAAGCCTTCTCAATCTTTCTTGTTGCTTAATAAATATAATTTAACTTATATATTTGGCTCAACTCAAAATTTTATACTTTTCATCCTCTTTTTCATATTTTCTTGAATTTTGTTCATGGGGCTTACTTAGGGTTTTGAATTAGGGTTGCACATTCTTATCTTTCAAAAGTCTCAATTGTTTTGATCATGACACTTTTAAGTATATACTTGGTGAATTCTTTCTCACTTAAATTGTTTTGATGTTCATGCTTACTTTGGTTCACATAAAATGATGGTTCTTGGTTTGGCATTTGAGAAAAACCCTGAGTGACACTGGGGTGTCACAGCGCAGCCCCTGGCGCGACTGTCTTCTTCGGCGGCATGACGATTGTCAATGTTTGTCGAAGGTGGTCAGATGAGTTCATCGGAGGTGGGCGCCAATGTTGGTCCTTGTTTTCAGATGCTATACACCAAGAACAAAGCAACATAATTGTTAACAATTAGAGACCTTCGTCCTTTGAAGCATTATCTCCCTTGGGATATAATGATTTTCAGACGTAGGTCATGAAGGGCATACCTTCATCATTTCAGTGAGCAAGGATATAAAAAGGACATATGAAACACAAAAAGAATATGAACAGTCATTCCAAATTATTGAACTATTATATTCTTATTTTATAAACATGGATAAACATCAATAATATTTATATTACATTTGTACCTTCGACTTGACAGAAGGTGAAAAAGCAAGAATGGCGCGAAGGTGATTACAAGTCAGCGTGAATAGTACGGTGTTACTGTTCTTCTATTTATAAGCATAGGACGCAGCCTGGACAAAATTACATTTATGCCCTTGACATTTACTGTTGACTGTCTGGCAATCTATTGAGGACTAAGCAGTCTTTTCTCCTTTAGGTCGGTTTCTCCTTTCACCATCGTCGACTTGCCAAGCCGAAGCTCCTTCAGCCACAGTTTCGGAGCTAGCTTGTCCTTCCTTCAGACCACACCTTCATACTATGCACACCTTCATCTCAAAGCCGAAGCCTCCTGTAATGGTCTGATACTAAAAAAATGTTAGTTAGGTTTTTGAGGACCTTCGAAAGAGGAAGGCCCCCAACACCCTTATCTTTGAATCTCCTCATTCCACAAAGTGGTGACCCCTTGAGGTACACATGATCACCCTCCTCAACTCCAGAGGTCTTCTTCGATTATCAGCATAGCTCTTTTATCAAGTTTGTGCTACCCTCAAGTTCTCCCGGATTATATAGACTTGTTCTTCCGCCTCTTGAACAAGTTCAGGCCCAAAGAACTGTGTTTCTCCAGTCTGATCCCAATATAGAGGAGTCCAACACTTCCTGCCATATAAAGCTTCAAATAGTGACATCTTCAGACTGGCCTGATAACTATTATTATATGAGAACTCAGCATATGGTAGACTCTTGTCCCAACTCTCTCCATGCTGAAGGGCACCAGCTCTCAACATATCTTCCAATACTTGATTGGTCCTTTCAGTCTGGCCATCAGTTTGAGGATGATAGGCCGAACTGAAACTCAACTTTGTATTCATATTCTCATGAAAGCTTTTCTAAAATCTGGAGGTAAACTATGAGCCTCTATCGGAAACGATCTTCTTTGGTACTCCATGTAAACACACAATCCGAGCCTTGTATAACTCTGCCAACTGAGATCCCTTGTAAGTAGTCTTGACCGGAATGAAGTGAGCTACTTTGGTTAGCCTGTCCACAATCACCCATATGGAGTCATATCCTTTCAGGGTGCGAGGCAACCCAACAATGAAATCCATACCAATCTCTTCCCACTTCCATTTGGGTACCTTTCACGGGTGTAATAGTCCAGCTGGTCGTTGGTGTTCGGCCTTGACTCTTTGACACACATCACAGATAGCCACGTGTGCAGCCACATCTCTTTTTAGCCCATACCACCAGTACTTCTGCTTCAAATCCTGATACATCTTAGTGCTCCCAGGATGAATAGAGTAATCAGAGTCATGATCTTCCTTCAATATAATCTAATGGAGGCTATCAATATCAGGAATACATATCTAGTTCTTGAACCATATTGTGTCTTGCTCATCCTTCGTGAATTCTAGACCTCTACCTTCAGTAATCAGATCTTTGATTTCTTATATTTTAGCATCACCAATCTGACCCTTGCGGATTTCTTCCTCCAAGGTAGCTTCCACTTCAATAGTGACTCCTTAAGTATGTGCGACTATTCCCAGGTTGAGTCTCCTGAAATCCTCAACAAGCTCATTAGGTAACTGGGCAACAATGGCTGAATGGATGTGCTCCTTTCGACTCAAGGCATCTGCAACCAGATTCGCCTTGCCCGGATGATAGTGAATATCCAAGTCATAGTCCTTGATAAGCTCCAACCAACGGCGTTGCCTAAGGTTGAGATCCTTCTAAGTGAATATATATTTCAAACTCTTGTGATCGGTGTAGACTTGGCACTTGGTTCCCATTATATAATGTCTCCATATCTTGAGCGCATGCACTACGGCTGCCAGTTCTAAGTCATGAGTGGGATAGTTCAACTCATGTTTCCGCACCTGACGAGACGCGTAGGTGATCATGTGTCCTTCTTGCATAAGAACACATCCCAAGCCTTGGTCGCATGCATCACAATAAATATCAAATCCCTTTTGCAGATCCAACATAATCAATATTGGGGGTGACATCAATCTCAACTTCAGTTGATTAAAGCTATCTTGGCACTTCCAGTCCCACTTAAGCTCTCTCCCCTTCTCTAGAAGTGAGGTCATAGGCTTAGCAATCTTAGAAAACTCTTCAATAAATCGTCGGTAATAGCCTGCAAGCCCCAAGAAATCGTAACCCACGTGCTCTCCGATAGGAATGCAATAATTAGCTGGTTCATTATTTAGATTCCATAAGATTTGGACTAGTGTTATATTTACATATTTTTTTCATTTTTTATTATTTTATAAGAATTTACATAGTATGCGCTTTCATCGTCAATTTGCCATATAGATCTCACTAGTGAATTCTCGAAACAAAATTAGTATACTATGTCATGGCAAATGAGATGGACGTCGATGTGAGTACACTTATATTATAATTACAAATCAGGTTCTATTTCGGACGTTTTATAAGTATGATTTGTAAAGTGTATGTTTTGTTGTTTTTTTAATTGTGTATGTTTATTTATTGGTGTATGTTTTCTTTTTGTATGGCGACGTGCGACGTTATTAGAAGCTGACTATGTGATAGAGGATCCGAGTTTGTTTGAGGACGACCCGTAGGACACGTTCGAGCAAGGCAAGTGGATTATCCCTCTGCATTTCTATTTGTACCTAAATAATGCATATAATAAAGTTTACTTTTTGGATATTTGCATAAATTGATGGGATTTACCTAAATAGGATTTCCTAGAAATACCAACCTTATTCCTTGATTACCCTGGGAAAAATACTATGCTTAGCAATTTGTGCTACTGTTCATCTTGATAATAATAATAATGTCACTCTTTAATGATACTATTGTTCTGAAAATGAAGTTTTTATTATGATGATAATCCGATGGTTAAACAAGATTATTTCATATTAAATGGAACAAGAAGTGATCACCCAGGATAACAGTGCAACCACGAGTGCTATCATGGCTCTGGCTTTGGTAATTAGCTTAATGCGCTTAGTACCTAACAACCTTACCTGAAATATGGGCAAGAGGGGGAGCGGCAGTGGCAGCAGCTCACGTTAACATGGGGACGTATTCTTGGCTAAGGTACCTCACCCAGAGGACCTCCACATCGACTTAGAAACCTTAGCAGGTTGCTTTGTATTAAGGGTATTTTGTGAAAACCTCATAGTGGATCCCTAGCCATTCACCTCGGTAGTGTTTAAGGTTCCGTACAACTCAGGCTAGATGGGATACATGACTTGTGAGTAAAGTTATACCACCTCTGCAGAGTGTATAACTAATATGTCAGTCGTGCTCACGGTTAAGAGCAACCTGGACCCTCACATGATAATTGAATATAAAGATAGAGAATAAATCGTGATTCGATGATTCACAAATGGTCTGGTTAAGTGATTTCACTTAAGTGTTTTTGATATGATCTTATGTCTTCGATTAATTGGGATATTTGGGACACACTTATTAGTAATATAGACTTGCTAATAAAATATTGACCAACTAAAATACTTACCGCTTAACCTTAGCCTTACCTTGTTAAACTTGCATAATTTTCCCCACTTGCTGAGCCCCGACCATAAGTGAGCTCACCCTTGCTAATATTTTGATCAGAGGGTGATGAAGAGGACTTTGATGGAGATTTTGATGAATACTGAGTCTAACGATGTGCCGGTCATCTTCCTGTGGGAGATTACCCATGTTATTTCCGCTATACTTTGATGATACTATTTAAGATACTTATGTCTAGATGATGTAATAAAGTTATTCTATTCTCTTTACGCCTTTATTGCATTGTCTTTTGATATATTACACTTGTGACGTCAACATATGTGTGGAAAATGGATCCTGGCACACATATACTATGCATTCGGTTTTGCCCCCAGAACCGGGTGTGACAAAAGTGGTATCAAAGCCTACGCTAACTCTAGGTCGTTAGACTAGTTAGAAATAGAAAGCCTAGTCTATTCAAAACATGCTTATTTTGTTCTTACAAAATTATTTTATTAATCTTACCTCTTTAAAATTTAACTAAGTTGATATTTTCTCTTGTAAATGGTGAGTACAATCCAAACCACCCGAGTCAACACCAACTACATCCCTTCACCACGGCAGGCTCCCGTCTACCCAGTGGTAGTTGAGGAAATCCCTGTGGATCTCCCTCGCATTCGTGTGGAGAACAGAGTTATTCTGGAAGACAGCTCAGAGGAGTTTCTGCCTACGCCCACCCTGTTGGCAGAATCAAAAGCCTTCGCAGCTGGATCATCATCTTTAGCACCGCCAGCACCAGCATTTCAAGCCCCTGCTCCCGGAGGCGACGAATCGGACGACTCTAGTGACGATGGTGAAGACGACGACAAATAAGAAGAAGAGAACATAAACGAGGAGCAACGGTGAACAACAGGACCACTTCATGGGGATATGGCCTATCATCGAACATTATACATCAATGTTCGAGACGGGGCACTTTCCTAACCTGTTGCAGAATGTTCTGCATGCGTTGGGAACCTACGTCCAACCCCTGTATGAGACCAGGCAAGTGTACGAGCCCCCTCGGACTTGCTACTACATCACTCGCATTCATGTCAGGGTGATGGATGCAGGTGATAGAGGGTTCAGGACTCTGTCAGCTCATGAGTCTCTGACACCGCTATCCACCTACGGTGTTTCTGTCAGCGATGCTGCTAGGCGAACTCTGTGGTCCCTCATCCACACTTACCGGCAGTAGCTGCACAACACGAAGTACATACATCTTCCTCTGCGTCTTCCTGTAGAAAGCCAGACCAGCATTGTTCCAAGTGGAGCTGGAGAAGATCGCCTCAACACCCTAGCTAGTATACTAGTAGGTCTTAACACCGACCTGGACAGTGCTACCCTGGACCTCTCCAGGGTTCACTTGGAGCTAGAGGATGCACACGCAAGGATCGCAGCCCTGGAAGCTCAAGTCCCTGCCATGGCGTTGTCCCCTCCCCGCAAGAGGATCCGCTATGGAGAACCATGATCCATCACCAGGCTGCTATAAATTTTTAAGTTATATTGTAATAAGATAGTTTTCGCGTTAGACGATGAACATTTTATTTTATAATATTATGCTTATAGTAATAACAACCATTCACCAAGCTCGACCTCCACTCCGGCTACCACCAGGTCTGCATGCGGCAGGCCGACATCCACAAGACCGCGTTCTGGACGCACGACGGCTATTACGAGTTCCTCGTCATGGCGTTCGGACTGTGCAACACGTCGGCCATGTTCTAGGCCCTGATGAATGACGTCCTGCGGCCATTTCTTCGCCGTTTCGTGCTGGTATTTTTTGACGACATTTTGATCTATAGCAAGTCCTGGGCGGACCACCTGAGACACCTCCGTGCGGTCTTCAGCAAGCTCCAGCGGCACCAGCTCTTCCTCAAGCGCACTAAGTGTGCATTCGCGGCTCAGGCGGTTGCCTACCTCGGCCATGTTGTCACCGCCGGCGGCGTGGCCATGGACCCCACCAAAGTGCAGGTCGTGTGAAACTGGCCATGCCCTCGGTTCGTGCGAGCTGTTCGCGGCTTCCTTGGCTTGGAAGGCTACTACCGCAAGTTCGTGCAGAACTACGACGTCATCGCCGCGCCGCTCAGCTCACCGCCCTTCTCAAGAAATAGGGCTTCTCCTGGTCGGAAGCGGCTGCGGGCGCGTTTGCCACACTCAAAGATGTGGTGACCTCGGTACCTGTCCCCGCCATGCTGGACTTTGCCAAGGTGTTCATCGTCGAGTGCGACGCCTCCACTTACAGCTTCGGCGCCATCCTAGTCCAAAAAGGGCACCCAATTGCTTTCTTCAACCACCTCGTCGCGCCTCGTCACCATGCCCTCGCTGCATATGAGCGCGAGCTCATAGGGCTCGTTCACACCGTTTAGCATTGGCGTCCATACTTGTGGGGTTGGCGCTTCATCGTCAAAACTGACCACTACAGCTTGAAGTATCTTCTCGACCAGTGCCTCACGACCATCCCTCAGCACCATTGGGTTGGTAAGCTGCTCGGCTTTGATTTCACGGTGGAGTATAGATCCGGTGCCACCAACACCGTGGCTGATGCCCTATCCAGACGGGACACAGACACGGCTAGGCTGATGGTGATCTCGGCCCCCTCGGTTTGACTTCATCGCCCAGCTCTGGCAAGCCCAGGCGACGAACCCCAGCTTGGTCACCATCCTTGATGAAATCTGCGCCGGCACCCGCACCGCGCCTTAGGTTGTGCGTGATGGCATGGTCGTCTTCGAGGGGCGCCTCTTCATCCCGCCCTCCTTGCCGCTTCTCCAAGAGATCATCACAGTGATCCACGAAGACGACCACGAGGGCGTCCACCGCACGCTGCACCTTCTCCGACGCGACTTCCACTTTCCCAGCATGCGTCGCCTAGTTTTGGACTTCGTCCACGCGTGCGCAACGTGCCAGCGCTACAAGTATGAACACTTGCACCTAGCCGGACTACTACATCCACTGTCGGTACCCTCCATCGTCTAGGCCGACATCGCCATGGAATTTGTCGAAGCGCTTCCCCGCGTGCACGGGAAGACAATCATACTCTCCGTCGTCCACCGCTTCAGCAAGTACGCCCACTTCATTCCACTGGCACACTCGTACACCGTCGAGTCGGTAGCCTAGGCCTTCTACACCGACATTATCCGCCTCCACGGGATTCCACAGTCCATCGTCTCCGACCAGGACCCCGTCTTCACGTCTACATTTTGGAGTGAGCTCATGCGACTCTCAGGCACCAAGCTCCTCATGTCGTCGGCGTTCTACCCACAGATGGACGGCCAGACGGAGGCGGCAAACAGGGTCATCATCATGTACCTTAGGTGCTTCACCGACGATCGCCCTCGGCAATGGGTGTGTTGGCTCCCCTAGGTGGAGCTTACCTACAACACCGCCTACCAGTCTTCCCTGCAGGAGACGCCGTTCCAGGTGGTCTACGGCCGTGACCCCCCCCCCCCCCCACCATTCGCTCCTATGAGCTCAGGGACACGCGCGTCGCCGTGGTCGGGCTAGACATGGAGGCCCGGGAGTCCTTCCTCGCTGACGTCCGCTACCGTCTCCATCAGGCTCAAGAGGTGCAGAAACAACACTCTGATCGACTTCATCGGCGGGTCACCTACCAGGTGGGCGAGTGGGTGCTGTTGCTCCTACGCCAATGCCAAGCCACCTCTCTGCCGCGCACCACGACATGAAAGCTCAAGCCACGCTACGTCGGTCCCTACCGCATCGTCGAGCTCGTCAACAACGTCGCCGTTCGATTGGAATTACCACCAGGAGCACGACTCCATGACGTGTTTCATATTGGAGTGATCAAGAAGTTTGTTGCCACGCCGCCGGCTACGCCTCCCGCCCTGCCCACCATCCTTCACGGTGCGGTACTGCCCAAACCTGACCAGGTGGTGAACGCACGTCTGGCGCGCAACGTTCGCCAGCTGCTCGTCCATTGGTGCGATGAACCAGCTACCTCAGCTACATGGGAAGACTTCGACGATTTCCGCACCCGCTACCTAAACTTTCATATCGAGGACGAGCTGAATCTTGAGGAGGGGAGAGATGTCATGTGCGGTCGCACATATACACGTCGCAGGCGTGCACGTGATGTCCGTCGCGCCGTTGAACGCGCAGCGCGCGAGCTGGAACAACCAAGCAGTCAGGATTAGTTGCCTTGCTGGGTGCCTAGAATTTAGGAGTGATTAGCTCCTGGCGGTTCAGATAAGTTAGAAAGTCAGGATTAGCTGCCTTGTTGGTTGCCTAGAATTTAGGAGTGATTAGCTCCTTGCGGTTCAGATTTGGGCCTATAAATTGTAATTGGTGGGATGAGGAAATTACGCAAAAATTATCACCAATCTAATCTCCCCTTCCCCAACTCTCTCTACCCGGCGTCTTGGGGGGATAACCCAGACAACCAAGGGCTACAGCGTGGGAATAACCCCGTCGGCGACCATGGAACACAACTACGATCTTCGTAGTCGCAGTCCAGTTACCTTCGGACCGGAGGTCCTTGACATAGGGATGGCAATCGGGTGGGTAGTACGTGGATATATAGTTCGCGAATCCATACCCGGGAGACAAAACTCAACCCATACCCGTACCCATAAACGTTCGTGGGTATGGATCTCTACCCATACCCGTACTTGTTGGGTATCCGTTATCCAGCGGATACCCGTTACCCGCCCGCCCACTACAATTTTAGCATTCAACATCAAACAACGATTTTATCACATTTCAAAAACAATTATCATTCCAGCAGCATAAAATGATAATTTCAACACCAAACAACATGTCCTGGATAAAAATTGAAAAATGAGAATTTAGGATAATATATTAAATCCGGATGGCCCACATGTCATATATCCGTTGGGTAACTGGTATGGATACTGGATATCCATACCCACGGATAACAAATTTCACCATACCCATATCCATTGGATAATTATCCGCGGTTATTTACCCATACCCGTACCCATTGCCATCCCCACCTTGATAGTTCCTCACGATGTTCTGTGCAAGGTATGAGTAAATATGCAACAAAGGTTTTGTAATAATGAACTCTAACTTATGCAGTAAAATGCGTTCATTTTTCTTATTCAAAGGGAAGAAGTTATGATTTTGGCATGTTTGTTCTTTGGGACAAAGTTGGGATTTCCAATCAAAGAAGCTATTTTTTTTGTTAAAACTATAAGGGGGGACCACCTAAAAGACAACTGCAAAAGGAACTTTTGGTGAGAATCATTTATGGTACATTTAGTTGTGCTTCAGGTACATTTGTTGCGTTGTGGCCTTATTAACCAAGATCATATGTCGAGAAACACCAACAATCTAAATGAACGATTTGCCACTGTACCGACAATATTTTGATTGTCCCTCCCGTCACCGACTTTCGTCACGGTGGCAGATTAACAGAGCAAAGTTAATGGCAGAACTACATAGTATGTTGATAAATGGTTGAATAGGTCTCAAAATGTATATATCTGATATAACAGTAACGAATGTAATGCACTACTTAGTTGGTAATGACTCACTCTTTTATGTTCATTTTATTAGCTTGATGTATATTTTGTCCCACATTTTTGAGACGCCGGCAATTTCTTATTTTTAGATCTCTGAACCGTGCATTGCTTTTATTTTTTGACTTGTTATGCAAAAGTGTTCAACATTTACGATGTGTTTTACGTTGAAATCCTTCTACACGACATGCATGGAAACTACCGCTACATTGTGTGCGATTTTCACGTCGTCATGCTCTGTTACGAAACAAATTTCTGATTTATGTTAAAACTTATAAACATTTATGATATTTTAGTTTAGGTTTTACGATCTGATCTGCCCAACCAGAAACAAGCGCATAGCATGCGTGCCGGCCTAGCCCGCAAAACGCATGCGGGGTTTGCATGGCCGATTTTCACGCGTCACGCTCTGTTATAAAACAGATTCCCGATTCACGCTAAAATTTGTAGTTGTTTACACTGTTTTGGTTTACGGTTTATGCTCTGATTTGCTCGAACCAGAAACATGCGCGTCGGCCCAAATCACAAAAATGTAGGTGGGATTGCCAAGTTAGGGCTTCTCGGTACTATTGGAAGCACTAGACTTCCATTACCTTCTATATATATAGTTTATGTATTAAAAGCCCTGATCTCTCAATAAGTGAGAAAGCCAGAGCCCTATAGCTCCGACCCATTCCAACCTATCCACAAAGGGTTTTTTACACTAGTCCCCTTAGTTTCGCCACGGTACTCGTTGTTACCCTTAGTTTTTCTTCTTGCTCAGTTTTACCCAACGCTACTTCCATTTGCTCAGAAATCCGCCTGGCCGCCGTCTCCGTCCATTCTAACGTGACTTACAGCGCGGGCCCACTGCGCAGTTCCATCCTTACCTTCGCCGCGCAGCCGCCTCTGCTCTTCCTCCCAACGCGCGACGAGATCTCACGCGCGACTGGCAGCCTCCCGACTCCAACTCTCCCTCTCTCCTTCGCCTGGCAGCCTGCTTCTCGGACCTGCGTCTTCAACGGCCTGGCAGATCACGCCGGGAGGAGCTCCAAGCGACGGATCCGCGGACGAATCGGCGGCGCGGCGCCTGGCGGACGGAACGACGGCGCGGCAGGACTCTTCTTCACCGGCGCGGCGGCCTGCGTCTTTAACCCCTTCGAGTGATGTTGCTTGCCCTTCGAGTCTGAAGGACGATAGTGCTCCAGCAAAGCAGAAAAAAGGCTGACAGCGGCTACACCTTCATCAACCTCGCTACGATTCGACGAATCCGCCCAAGCCCACGCCGGGAGTAGCTCCAATTCGACGAATCCGCCGCCGGGAGTGAGGGAGGAAGCCGTCCGGAAGGACCTGCAGCTGCCCCGTGCCGCCGGCCACAGGCTGCTTCGTGGGGGAGCCCCGTGCCCCGTGCTGCAGGCGACAGGCTGCCAGTCTGCCGGCTCGGCGCGCTCGCTGCAGCGCTCAGCACATCTGGCCACCGGGGACGGCAACGCTCCGGCGCCGGCAGCGGAGGCCAGTTGCTCCTGGTCCGGGGTAAGCTCTCGGTTGACTTTCATTCTTCCAATTAGCGCAGCGTTCATCCTGCACAAAATCCACAATCTTGACCTGCACGATTTTGATATGGTTACCCATTTTGATAGGGTTATTGTCTTATTGAATCGAGGGCCTGCTGCGCAGCGGCGTCGACGTCAACAGCATTAACCTCGACAGCGACACCGCCCTGCACATCGCCACGTGCTAGAGCCACCGCGACGTCGTCAGGGTGCTGCTCAGCTTTTTTTGAAGAATTGGTGCTGCTCAGCTGGAAGGCCAACATCGACGCGCGCGACCGCTGGGGAAGCACGGTGAGCCGCCCGCACGCCATTGCCATTTCTCTCAGCTCATGCCCTGTACTCTCTATAAATGTTGGCTACTATATGAGTTCTTAAAGTCGTTATTTCCTATGAAATAGGATGAATCATATTATTCCCAATGATGATGTTGAACCAATAGAAGTAGTTGCTGCACCTGATGATGATGAAAGACAGTATCCTGAGTTTGTTGACAAGTGGGATATGCTAGAATTCGAGGACTATGATGGAGACATTTTCACAGGGGCACAATTTGAAGAGACTGATGAAGAGGAGGAGGAGGAAAACATAGATATGGGTGTGGATGAGCAAGGAGAGGGTGATGATGTACCAAGAAATGATTATGACAGAGATAATCCATCCTTAAAAGAAGGCAGCACATTTGCATCGATGACCGAATTTAGGAATGCACTTGCTACCTATTGCATCAAAGGTGAGTATGATTATGTAATTGAAAAGAGTGAGCCAACAAGAATGACTGTTCA
Organism: Zea mays; assembly: GCF_902167145.1. Taxonomy (NCBI): domain Eukaryota; kingdom Viridiplantae; phylum Streptophyta; class Magnoliopsida; order Poales; family Poaceae; genus Zea; species Zea mays. The sequence continues at coordinate 81,317,841 of NC_050103.1, read as the reverse complement.
TTGCGCATTTGAGAGGTGTCAGTGGAGGATACATGCTTCCTGTATGCGGAATAGTACAATTATTCAGGTCAAAGTGAATCCATCTCCTCACACTTGTCCAAGTGAAAGAAAAGGGTCACATAAGGTAGCTAAAAGTAGATGGTGTGCAGATGCAGTATTAGAATGGGTGACAGATAACCCATGCATTGGTACAACTGAACTGGTAAAGAAGATTAAAGAGAAGTACAACATTTTGGTGCCTTACATGAGAGTGTATTATGGCAAGGAAATGGCTCTTGACAAGATTTATGGCCCATGGAAGGAAAGCTTTAACTTATTATTCACTTTCAAAGCTGAAGTGGAGAAGGCGTGCCCAGGTAGTGTTGTTGAGATTGACCATCATACGGTGGATTATAAAGTGAATGGAAAGATTTTGAACAAAGAATGTTTTAGAAGGGTGTTCGTTTCATTCAAAGCATGTTGGAGTGGGTTCTTAGCTGGTTGCAGGCCTTATTTAGCAGTGGATGCAACAGCTCTTTATGGGAGGTTTAGAGGCCAGTTAGTAGCTGCTTGTGCCATTGATGCACATAATTGGCTCTTTCCAGTGGCTTATGGTGTCCTCGAGGCAGAGTCAACAGAAAGTTGGACATGGTTCCTACAGAATTTGCGTCAGGTTATAGGGTTTCCACATGGATTGACTATACACACAGACGCTTGCAAGGGTTTAGAAACTGCAGTGGATTATGTGTTTCCTGGAGTAGAGCATAGGGAATGCATGAGACATTTTGCTTCAAACTTGGGCAAATCATTCAAGGGAAAGTTGATTGATGACAACTTATGGCCAGCATCATTGACATATAGCCTTAGAAAGCATAACTATCATGTGAATCAATTGTACACAAACTCTAGGTTAAAAATATACATTGAAAGTCATCACAAATATCTATGGGCTAGAAGCAAATTTGGTGAAGGGTGCAAGGTGGACTATGTGAACAATAACTTGGCGGAGTCATTCAATGCATGGATCAGAAAAACAAAGGGGCTTCATTTGGTGGAGTTGCTAGATAAGATTCGACAAATGCTTATGGTAAAGTTTGAGTTGCGTCAAAGAATTGCACTTGAGAGGTTTCATGGCCACATCATAATCCCAGCTGTGATGAAGACACTGCATGAAAAGACCAGAGGTTTGAAAATGTCTTTCATCAAGCGCAGACCGCTTGAGGCAGAGGTGACAGTGTTGGACAAACAAAAGAGGGAATGGAGATATCCAGTGGACTTATCGAACAGGACATGCACTTGTAGGCAGTGGCAGATTACCGGGCTGCCATGCACTCATGCCCTATTTTTCATTACTTCTCTTCGTGGTGTAGCCAGCGAAATTGATCAATATGTACATAAGTACTACTCTATTGCCAAGTTCAAAGCAACATATGCTGAGAATGTGCCTTCCATAGAGGCAAAACATCAGTGGGAGGTCGTGAATCCTGGTTTCGTTCTCAACCCTCCAATCCAGACTAGAGCACCAGGAAGACCAAGAAAAACTAGAATAAGGTCAAGTGCCGAGGGTAGTGGACTTGGACCAAGGAAGAGAAAATGCAAAAGGTGTGGAGGATTAGGACATATTGCGAGAAATTGCAAGAATGCAGTAGATCCAGCTTTTGGAGAGGATCAGCCACTAGAGCCACAATTGGCACTTGATACAACTTTTGGAGATGATCAGTCACTACAACCACTAGAGCCACAAGTGCCACTGGATCAGCCACAAGTGCCACTGGATCAGCCACAAGTGTCACTGGATCAGTCACTACAACCACTAGAGCCACAAGTACCCTCCTCTGTTGGCTCTGTGGTACCCTCCTCTGTCGTGCCTTCCTCTGTTGGCTCCGTGGTACCCTCCTCTGTCATGCCTTCCTCTGCTGCCTCTGTTGTGCCTTCCTCTGCTGCTTCTATCGTGCCCTCCTCTGCTGCTTCTATCGTGCCCTCCTCTGTTGCTATGATAGAGCCCTCCGACCTTGCTTTGGTGCTGCCCTCCATTGCTGCCTCGTCAAGGTTATATTCATCTAAAATATACTTTATTTTTTCAAGTTTCTAAAATTCACATGATTATTTACTATTTTCATGTTTTGTGTAGGGAAAAGAAAAGGAAGAGAGGAAAAGAGGTTGTAACTGAATGTGCGCGTACAACTGACGACAATCCAACGACTAATACAACGACCAAGGTTATGAAGAAGGCAAAAATCAAGAAAAGGCTCGTTGCGGACTTGTAACTGAATGTGCTCGGTTTAGCTGAATTTGGATGTAACTGAATTTGGACTTGTAGCTGAATTTAGCTGGATGTAACTCAAATATCTGGATGCAACTGAATTTAGCTGTTGCCGGTTTGCTTGTGCTCGGTTTGCCTGCTTGTGCTCGATGTAGCTGTTGCCTGCTTGTGCTCGGTTTGCTGGACTTGTAACTGAATTTAGCCTGTCTTCAGTCACTTGTTCAGTCGCTGTTGCTTGTTCATTGCTTGTCCATTGCCTGTCTTCAGTCACTTGTTCAGTCACTCGGTTTGCCTGCTCGGTTTAGCTGAATTTAGTTGCTTGTCCATTTCTGGCGCATGTTCAGTCACTTATTCAGTGCGCTTGTTCAGTCACTTGTCCATTTCTGTTGCTTGTCCATTTCTATTGCTGGATATAGAGTGCTTCATTTCTTGTATTGCTGAATGGGTACCTTATCTGAATTTGCAGACTGAATTTGCTCGTTGAAAGTGCAGACTTGTATTGCTGAATGGGTACCTTATCTGAATTTGCAGACTGAATTTGCTCGTTGAAAGTGCAGACTTGTATTGCTGAATGGGTACCCTATCTGAATCGCTGTTGCTTGTATTGCAGACTGAAAGTGCTCGGTTTGCTGTTAAAGTGCAGACTGCTTGTGCTCGGTATCCCCACGCATGTAATTGGTCAAATATATTTTCTTTGTCAAAACGTACGTGACTTACATATGGCCCAGTGGTTTGTGTTAGTAGTTAGGTGTTTGAGGTGCTGGGTTCAATCCTTCCTTGGGCCTTTTTTTTTACATTTTGTCCAATTAAACTATATTCACTGAATCAGAGGTCCGATTAAAATATATTTTATCCAATTTTTTACCTTAAGTAAATAAGGCCAAAACATGACTCCATGCCAAGTTTCACTATTTTTTGACCAAATTTGCTATTTATTTATTTATTTTTGGCTAGGAAGGCATTTAACCCACAAAATAGTAAATAGTCCAAAAAAAGGGACAACTATGGATGAAGTAAGTTTGTAGTGGATAGATGAACAAATTGTACATTTTCCTTGGAAAGAAACCACACAAAACTATAAAATGTAGCTCAAACTATGTAGTTGTAGTCCAATGTCATGAAACTTAGTGAGGTATGTGTCCGTTTGTGAAGCACCTATATTCAAACTTTTGCATAATCCTCTGAATTTTTTACCTTAAGTAAATAAGGCCAAAACATGACTCCATGCCAAGTTTCACTATTTTTTGACCAAATTTGCTATTTATTTATTTATTTTTGGCTAGGAAGGCATTTAACCCACAAAATAGTAAATAGTCCAAAAAAAGGACAACTATGGATGAAGTAAGTTTGTAGTGGATAGATGAACAAATTGTACATTTTCCTTGGAAAGAAACCACACAAAACTATAAAATGTAGCTCAAACCATGTAGTTGTAGTCCAATGTCATGAAACTTAGTGAGGTATGTGTCCGTTTGTGAAGCACCTATATTCAAACTTTTGCATAATCCTCTGAATTTTTTACCTTAAGTAAATAAGGCCAAAACATGACTCCATGCCAAGTTTCACTATTTTTTGACCAAATTTGCTATTTATTTATTTATTTTTGGCTAGGAAGGCATTTAACCCACAAAATAGTAAATAGTCCAAAAAAAGGGACAACTATGGATGAAGTAAGTTTGTAGTGGATAGATGAACAAATTGTACATTTTCCTTGGAAAGAAACCACACAAAACTATAAAATGTAGCTCAAACCATGTAGTTGTAGTCCAATGTCATGAAACTTAGTGAGGTATGTGTCCGTTTGTGAAGCACCTATATTCAAACTTTTGCATAATCCTCTGAATTTTTTACCTTAAGTAAATAAGGCCAAAACATGACTCCATGCCAAGTTTCACTATTTTTTGACCAAATTTGCTATTTATTTATTTATTTTTGGCTAGGAAGGCATTTAACCCACAAAATAGTAAATAGTCCAAAAAAAGGACAACTATGGATGAAGTAAGTTTGTAGTGGATAGATGAACAAATTGTACATTTTCCTTGGAAAGAAACCACACAAAACTATAAAATGTAGCTCAGATAATAGAAGCATGTCAAATAGCTACACTTCCCTACCTCTTCAATAGTCTTTGCGTGGTGTAGTGGTGTGTCCTCTATGTGATTTGCGTGAGGTACTGGGTTCGAGCCCTATTTTTTGCCCCTCTTTTTTTGTTTTTATATCTGTTTGGGCACACTGGCCAGCCACCTCCTGCGGTTGGAACGCCGAGCGAGGCAATCAGCGGCCTCCTCGTTGCCTTTGTTCTGCGTAGGATTAATTGACCGCCATTTTGTAATGCAAAAATTATTGGAGGCGACATTAGCGGCCAAGAAACGTCATCTACTTCGCTGGCGTAATGGTGCCCGAGTCCGAGCGAGCGCGCAGGTGCTGGAGACGCAGACGGCCAATTGTTTTGCTGCAATTCTGTATACAATATACAAGTGGCGACTTCAGCAGGGATGAGATCTCAAACCAGTACCACTACTGGCAATTCTTTACTGACCAGCGACTACTTTACTGGCAAATGCTCATGAAAGACGCAAGAACCGTCCAGAGCTGGAAAGGGCCAAGCCAGAGTGCTGCTGAATTGAAAATTGATTGTCAAACAACGGAACAAGTCACAGATCGATGCCAATGGATAATCTTACCAGCAGTCAAAAAAATCCAGAACAGGAGGTCCATCATACATATACTCTCCATATTAAAAGGACAATACACAACTTCTCAGTCATCTAGAATGGCATCACAAGGAGATCCATCATACATATACATATTTAACGCTTGCAACCATAATTCATAACAAAGAAAAGCAAGGCAATAAAAATCATGGAAGCATACAAAACTCCAAACATCTTCTTCAAGTCGCTCAAGTTGTTATTCAATTTCTTCAGTTCTGCAGTAAACATGTCCCAGTTCGCCGCCACTCGTTCGTCCCCATAATTATGCGCCATCATCTCCCCCAGGCCGCTAGTAAACCCTGTCCCTTCGACCATCTTAATGTAATCATCCATCCACATGAAAAATTTGCATTTTTCCTGAACCTAGACCACAAAAATAAACATAATTCAGCAGTAATAAAGCAGTAACCATCAAAATAAGTAGTAATCAGCAAAACAAAGACATACCTTCCCTGGGCGTGGCTTGCTTTCACACTTAACGAATTCCCTACCAAAGTTGCCATTCTCTGACCTTTTCGATATGAGCCTCACTAGTGGCTCTGGACGTTCGCACTCGGGGCAGCGGGTGAGCAGCACAGACCCATACCTGGGCCATCCATGTCCTGCATTGAAGGGGCTGCTCGCACGCGACATGCTACTAAACACAAGTGCCATTTGAAAAGGACGAATTGTTACATACTGCTGTTTACCGCGCGCGTGGATTGTTACATGCTACTAAACACAAGGTTTTAAATGATAGCTTGAGCTGAATAATCTGATAGCATGAATAGCTGTGGCAAGTAGTGCTTGACTGAATGATATCGTTAGGTGCAGCAGAACCAAACATGCTGCTGGTCTGCTTTTTCGTTTACTTTTTTCTTCCTACTGCAACTAATAAGTCATTGGTTGTATTGTTGCGAGTATGAATTGTTATTTAAGATAATGGAACATCGGAAGCAACACATACGGAATAAGGTTCAGATAAGGAATAAGGATCATTTGTACAATTTCAGAGAAACACGCTTGAATAAGGTTCATGTTGCAAACCATAATAATATTTCAGTTCAGGTTCAGTTGGTGCTACCAATTAAAAATTTAAAATATTGCTGTGTACATTCAATTCCTATCGCAGATGCATACGGCAGATGCCAGATGGTGGGAAATAGTTGTCCGCGCCAGCAAACATGCGCCAAAACACTCACGCTGGCGCTAAAAACAACTAATTGGATTAATTAAAGGGCACACTGTTGGAGGTTGCCGTTTGGTTTCGGCTCTATTTTCTCTAGATTAGACAAGTTTTAAAATTAAGGGCATAATTATAAGGCACTCTCTTGGAGATGCTCTAAGAAAACAAGAGTACCTGTAAGCCACGCCTAGGAAACACACAGCACAGTACCTTGGAGACGACGTTGGCGCAGGACACCCTGTTGGCGCAGCGCGGGTCGGCGTCCACGGCGGCCTTGGCGCGGGTGACCAGGTCCAGCGCGTCCGGGGACAGCGTGGTGTCGGCGCCCGCGCTGTGCTCGTCGTCGGGGCCCGACAGCAGCACGGACGCATCGCAGCCCTGGGAGGGGAGTCGCCGAGTCGGTCGATCGGTCAGGTGTCAGGACCATCTCTCAAGAGTCGGGCGAGCGTGGAGCACGACGACGGACGGGGTACGTACCTTGACGAAGCAGACTGAAAGTGCTCGGTTTGCTGTTCCTTGAATCCCCACACAGACCCTATCTGAATTTGCAGATTGACGAAGCAGTCGTGGAAGAAGAGGCGGAGCGTCCCCGGCGCCGCGTTGAAGGTCGGGGCACGTCGACGCGTAGTAGCTCTGGCTCAGCTGCGCCTGCGCCGACGCGCACCACCACCACGCCGCCGCGCAGGCTGTCCGCCGAGCTCGGATTCGCCTAGGGTTTAGGGTCCGCCGCGCCTAGGGTTTAGGGTCCGCCGCAGGCCGCCGCCGAGCTCGGATTCGGGGAGGGAGGAGAGGAATGGGTCGCCGTAGGCCGCCGCACGAGCTCGGATTCAGGGATTCGCAGGCCGTCGCGTCTGCAGGCCGCGTCCGCGCGCAGGAGCGCCGCGCCCGCACCGCGCGCAGGAGCGCCGCGCCCGCACCGCGCGCAGGAGCGCCGCGCCCGACGGTTGCCGCGCCGAGCCGGCCGAGCAGCTTCCGCGCGCAGGTTCCCCGCTGGACGCCGCGCCCAGCTGCGTTGGGAGGAAGAGCAGAGGCGGCTGCGCAGCGTAGCGTGGGCGCGCGGCGAAGGTAAGGATGGAACTGCGCAGTGGGCCCGCGCTGTAAGTCACGTTAGAATGGACGGAGACGGCGGCCAGGCGGATTTCTGAGCAAATGGAAGTAGCGTTGGGTAAAACTGAGCAAGAAGAAAAACTAAGGGTAGCAACGAGTATCGTGGCGAAACTAAGGGGACCAGTGTAAAAAACCCATCCACAAACTGCTGCCGGCCTGATAAAACTACCTTATCACCTTGATCTACACCACGTCGGCTCTAACCCTATCTCTTTCGATGTTTCCACTTCCTGCTCCAATCCCATCCGTCATCATGCCGATTGCCGACGGCGCGACAGATCCACTCTCCCTCGCATGCCCCTCCCTCCTCCGTTCGATGGCGCACTACTGCATGGGCGCGGTCTGTGTCCTGTGCCCCCGCTTCACCTGTCATCTCCCCAGCGCGTAGCACCTCCCCTATTTCTGCCCCCACTCTCTCCAATCTTCTTTCTCGCGTCGACAGACAGCTTGGCAAGGCCGAACCAATGGCGGTCGACCTGCGGAAGGTGGTGGCGGGCTTCCTCACCCTCTCCATGTTCGTCATGCTCGGCAACATGATCAAGCACGACCACTTCTCTCCCGTCACCGAGGTTTATTTCCCACCTTCCCCTCTCCCTCTTTCCTTTCCTAGGTCTGGTGCCCGCCTGCTGCTTCTTAATTTGGTGGCATGTAGCAAATCTATGTGCTCCGAGGATCAGTCGTTCGTTTCGAGAAATCCGTGTTGTACAGGCGAGCAGACACAGATGGATTCCATTGTTGATCTGTGTTTTGTCCTGCGTGGTCTGCGAAGAGTGTAGTATGCGATTAGTGTTTCTATTTCAATTCAGTTCTTGCCAAATCTCAAGCAGTTTGGGGAACCAATGATGAAGGCAGCTCTCACACTGTTGTGTGGCCGTGACTTTTGGGGCTTAGCTAGGGTTTATATTATTCGATTCTAGTCCATAAGCACGTTGCCCCAAGGTTATATTTGTTAAATGGTCAAAGGAATCACAAGTTCGAAATCTGTAAATTATACATTATTATGAGCTTCCACAAGAAAAATCGTTTATTGCATAAATCATTTTTTGCCGAAGTTGTATACTTGTATTGTATGCTTTATGGCTTCTCTGAGCATGCTATTTAGATTTGAATGGTCAATCAGATGCATTGGTTGATTTAGCTGTTTAGTGATAATCTTGGATTGTTGAGAGGCTAAGCAAATATTATGGGTACGGGCTTTAATATGAATGAAAAAATTTGCATACATACCTTTGTTGATGAGGCTAATATATGTGTTGTGAACATTTTGTTTTGAATGCAAAAACCTTTAAGCTATGTTCAACTGTCTCAGTGTCTGACTAACCTTTAGTAATCTGCACTGTTGATTATTATGTTGCTTGTTGATTTTCTTTGATTCCCTTCTAACTGACAAAATCTATATATTTTATGTACGATACAGCTATGGATATCACTCAGGTTCTGATAGCTGCTCAATCAACAAATGCTAACCTTCGAACAGTGGCAGAAAGCAAGCTCACACAGTTCCAGGAGCTAGATCTTCCTAACTTTCTCCTCTCCTTATCAATAAATCAAGCTTAATTGTATACATTTTATATGTGCTTGCAATCGTGTACAAGTGATCATTGCTAAAATTTACATAATTGCCTGAAAGGTTGTAGCAAGTAACAGGTTGTACCTACGCTATCAATATATATGTGGAGGTTATAGTAGTTGTTAATTTGGATCTGCAGACTAAAATGGTTGCGGAGCTGGACGGCCATGTTATGTGTTTTGACAAGTTATCAGTTAACATTCTTGATGTATCGGTTATCTAATCTGGTTGTAGTTATCATACACAGGATGATGAACTTGCACAACATCAAGTGTCTATGCTACTGTTTCTTGCTCTTGCTTGTGGCGTAGGAATGTTTTTGTGTCACCAAGGTGTTTGGTACTCAAGTATTGACTAGTAAGAGTAAGTAGAAAAGTATTCTACGAACCTACAACAATCATCTTGTTCTTTATATTTCCATGGAAGTGCTGAGCATTTATGTATTTTCTAATGAAAAAACTGATGACTCACCTTTTCAGTGTATTATCTTGTTTTCTACTTTGTTGCCTTGTCTTAGACAATCAACTAAGCATGCAGGTAGAAATTATGTACTGTTTTTTTGTTTACTGCTGATCTTATTTAAATCGTTTCTCAGATTAGCATATTATGTTTAGGGGTTGTAACACCCCTGGTGTTACTCAGGGTGTCCACCCAGGGCTACACCATTTAACCTACTATCACATGTGGGTTAGTTTGAGCAAAGTACATCAAACTTAGAATTCAAGGTCCTAAGCAAGTGCAACCCATCTTGGATATCATACCCTAACTTATCATGCACATCTAAAGGGGAGAATTGCCCAAAACCCTAAAGCAAACCCCTTTGGACAATGGGAACCCTAGATGTAAGTAGGACCAAAAGGTCATGAAAACCTTATGATCATGGCTTGGGCCAAATATAAAAGTTGTAGTACACTTACTAACCTACAAATAATAGTAAGAAAGTAACCACAAAAAGATTTCACAAAAGCCCCAAAAAGTTCACCAAAGGTTTGACCACAAAAGAAAAATTAGAAATTGCCTAAGTCCAAAACTAACCTTTGGCCAAGGATCACACATGTTCACCCTCATTCAAACTTCAAAACACTTCGACCCAATTGACAAAGTGGTGCCAAATTAACCCTAGAATGCCCTGGAAAAAGTTGACACCTACCCTAAGACGTTTGACATGACTTGGCACCATTTTTGTCTCAGTTTGGACATCTCTGACATAGCCGACTTCCCACCCCCATATCTCTCTAACCCGATCACATCTACCCTTGGAACTCACATGAACTAGGTAGCTCTAGGTGCAGGGAAGAGATCTCTCACAGGCTCTAGGGCAAGATTCGTACGTTTTGGCCGCTCAGCAGAGGGAAGAACACGGGCAGAAGCAAAGAGCCACGTGTTCGACGCGCTCTGAGCTCGCCAGAGCACGCCCGCGCGCGCCCCCGCGTGCCGCGCGTCGCGCCAAAGCCAAGCCGGCGCCATGGCCCGCGCCCGCGCCAATAAAGCACCCAGGGACCTTGATCGTACCCCTCCGCCTGCGCACGTGGACCGGACGATTCCGGCCACCCCCGCCGTCGAGCCGTACACCGTTGTGACCGCCAGAACCTCCCGGAGCCAACCCCGCCCCTCGCCGGACCTCTCTCGCCGCCGGTAAGCCGCGCCGCCATTTTCTTTCTCGCGGGTACTGTTTAAACCTAGGGAGGGACCGCGGGAGAGAAGAAGAGAAAGCTAGGGGGTTTTGCGCAATGTCAATGACTCGGATGAATAGTAGCGCGGGGGTATAACTGAGAGAGTAGGTTTGGAAATAACCCGAGGACTTCGGTGCAAAGTGGTTTTCCAGGAAACCTTTAATTAAATCTGATTTAAAATTTAAACAACACTTAAATAATTTATATCTTTTGTTTTATTCATCCAAATTGAGTCAAACCAATTTTGTCAAATCTTAAATAATATAAACTACTGAAGAAAAATATAAAACCCCTATGTGCTACAGAAAACTTTAGGGTTCTGAATTAAATACTGATTTCGCCAAAAGCTAAATAATAGGAAGAAAAATAGTTGCACTATTTAACTGAGGTTAAGAAAATTTGGAGAAGTACATGACCACCTACTGACCTATTTAAAAATGATACACCCCTTTTTGTACACCCCATTAAGGTAGAGTTTGCCATTTATTTACATTGTGCTTAAGGTTAAAGAAAATAGAAAAGGTAAATTAAATAAAGAACCAGGGAGCCCCCATATTTTTGTTAGTCTACTTATTCAATATAGTTCACTACAAAAATCTATTATACTCTGGTTTAGTACAAAATAATTGGGATACCTTTTATTTTAAGAAAACAAGGAAAAGTTAGAAAAACCCTAGAAAAATAACCCCAAGGTGAAAACACCCCAAACCTTGGGATGATTAATGTTTTATTATTAAGAACTTAGGAAAAATATGAAATCTGCTGTTTGACATTTTTCAAATAGCAAGGCAGTAGAAAGTGTCTTTTTGGCATTAAACTTTGGAAAATCACAACTAAATAACCACCCCTTAGCTTTCTGTGATTTTTGGCACAGAAGCTTATTATTACTGTTAGATGCCAAAAAAATAACCCTTAGGACAGAACCCACCCCTAGTTAAGAGTTGTAGTACAAAGTGGCCCATTTACACAACTTTTGTTATTTTTTTCTAACTCATATCCTTTTTATTTTGAACCTCAAATTCCTAGAACAGGCTATATTGACCAATGGCAACCCACTGTAATTTTTACAGAATTTTGGAAAAAGTTAAACAACTGTTGTAGTTCAAACCCACACTAGAATTCATAATTAGAAAATGAAAAAGGGGAAATTGATAATAGAAACTTGTGTCACCCTAGCCCAACTAGCAAAACTCTTTTTAAATTGTCCACTGAAATATGTAGGGAGAAAAATACAAATCCACTATGCTTATCCTTACCAAAACCTAAACCTAGAATGATAAGCATAAACTACTAAAAGCCACGTATAACCAGGAAACCCTAAGTTACTAACTAACTTAGTTTTCCTCCCTTTAGCATAATTTTGTTTAATCCTGCATAATCATGACATACATATTCATTGCATTTCGATAGACTGTAACCTCGCTGACGGAGAGTACGTCCTCGTGCCGGAGCAAGGAGCTGCTCAGGAGGTAGCCTCGGACCCTGCACCAGAGCCTGCACCAGAGGATCTGCCTGCCACTGCTTTGGAAGGCAAGCCTTGGTTTATGCATAACCTATTATTTATGCTATTTTACTATACTTAATGATTGTAGGATTGATTGTGCACTTAGGTGTAGGAGTTGTTTGAAACCCTAGTTGCATGATCTCAGGAATCCTGTTGAGATGAATACTAGTATGCTAGGTCGAGGTAGCTGCTTTATTAATTAGGATCTCGGTAGAAGTCGAGTGATTTTTCTAGCACTCGCGTGAGGTCAGGAATTGGCTGTATCCACTTTCGTATCATAATGATGTTGGTTTGTGGGCAACAATCCATGGGGATTGGTTGTCTACGGGATAAAATTTGGAATAAGGATTAAGGTGTGGTATCGTGAGTCAAGCGTTTGAACGTACTAAGCACATGCCGAGAAATATGGTAAATCGGTAAGCCTAGTACCTGAGTGAACCTGGCAGTGGACATATCCCCTCACGCGACCTGAGACGTGGTCTCCCATTCCGGTTATGGTGGGTACAAGTGCGGTCACTGCACGACGACAGACGGGGTCAGTGAGGCATTGTACGCCAAGGCGGTGAGCCCTGATGTGCTGACGGGGAATCGATGGGGACAGTTGATGTGTGTGGGGACGGAGTGCCTCGCCACGTCGTGTGTTTAGGTTTACCTTGCAAGGATAAAAACTCGATTCGAATCGTCTGCTTCTCGCAGCTAATGAGACTGCTTGATTCATGCTGCTACATTGAGTAACAAGTGGAAATATGATGAGTTGATACAAGATGTTGATTGCTAAAAATGTTTGCTACTATGTATGAGTAGATAGTACATATTTAGCCTTAAGAGAGTCACACTTAAATTTGCAAAGTTAAAACTTGATTTAGAAACTCAGCTAGTGCTTTTGGCAACCAAACCCCACAGCCAAACAGCTGCATGTCTAGAGGTAGAGGAGTAGACTCCTCACACCGGGTAAGTCTAGCTGAGTATTAGTATACTCAGCCTTACTTGTGGCATAATTTTTATAGGTTCCTTGGAGGACATGGTTGCAGGAGTGACTTGGCCGTCCATCTTGCCACCGGGTTGGACTGTCGAGTGGGACCCCGCCTCGGCTGAGGAGGAGCATGAGGAGTGATGGGACAGGCTTCCCCATCCCTCCATTTATCTATCGTTAGTTTTATTCCGCTGCACTTCGAACAATGATGACTACTTTTGCAAAACTCCGATGGTGATGTAATAATTTAATACTCCTTAATGTATGGTTTTATGCTTTATTGTATTTGCTCTGTGACTCACCTTCGAGTGAGATTGTGGTACTTGATCCTGTCAGTGGCCTCGTCGGACTAGATCCGAGGGATTGACGGGTTATTCCCATTTAAGTGTGGTCTAGCCTCTAAGGCGGGACTTAGGCACTTAAGTCGGAATAATTCGGGCAGTTCCGCCACAGCTGGTATCGGAGCTTGTACCACCACAGAGGAATCAATAAAATATAAATGCCATCCTTTTCCGAAGTAAAACTTGATAGAAACAATGTTGGATAGATCGTAGGACGATCAGGATAGACCTAGGACGTGAAGCCTTAGGATGATAGAGGGGTAGTTAGGTGGCTAAGTGATTAAGCCCTATAGGCTACTATAAGGGATGGGAGTTCTTCCCTGTTCCCTTTATATTGATGTGAGGTCGTTCAGGACGAGCGTGCATGCATTCTTCATTAAACAAATGGATAATTGAGTAAGGACTTAAATACAAATGATGACCAACTAAGTACCCCAGTACCATTGTCATAATTAGAGAGAGGCTGAGTTGTTTTTTTCTTTTCTTCCTTTCTTTTTATAATTCTTTTTCTTTTACTTATGCTTAACCGTACACAGATGACTTCCCACGAATCCTCGGATGACGGGAATGCACTGTCCCACACTGACGGGCTTGCACGAGAGGGCTTTCCCCGCATTTTGTGGGAGGTACTTCAGGGGGTCGGATACACGACACCTCCTCAGTACGCGGTGCAGCAGTTCGAGAAGCACCGAGTGCCCCGCTGTAGGGTGAGGATGACCTTGGAGCCTCATCCCCTGCAGCCAGGCTGGCGTTCGCTGGACTCTGAGTCCTTTGGATACCGGGCTGAGGACACGATTGAGGCGATTGCTCTGCACGGGTTGACCACTTTCTGCGGATTCCACCCCTTGGAGCTGTCCACTCACCCCATTGGCTTGTTCCCCGCTGAGAAGGAGGACGACCCAATGTGGAAGGACCGAGTGGAGCATGCCAAGGACATCTGGGCTATCTACCCAGGTCAGACTGCTCACTTGACAGTGCGGTGCATGAATGCCATGTACCGTCTGCAAGTGATGCGCGGTGAGGCGATGTCCCATCTGATGGCATTGTTGGAGGCAACAAAGATCACCCTGGACAACAGAGAGGAGCTTGTGGTTGATTTGTCCACTGAGATGGTGGAAAAGGACTTGCAGGTGGAGCAGCTGTCCAATGATATCCAAGAGCTGGAGGAATTAGTGGGGACCAGGGAGAACACCATCGAGGTTCTCGAGGATTAGCTTATCAACACCCAGCAACAACTTGCTGAGGCTAATGAGCACCTAGATATGCATCACCAGGAGATCCAGGACATGGAGGCCAACGAGGACGTCGACATTGAGGGAGGAGAGGAGCCTGCGTCCAGCTTGGACACTGCTGGCTCAGGGAGACCACCTTCCCCCGAGTCGAGTGTTGCCTCGTTCGCTCACTAGGTTCAGGAGTAGGGCTAGAAGTCGGTAATGGTGGGACTCCTCAAAGCTAGCTTAGCTTTTGCACCCTTGGGGTACTAGGCTAGATAGAGTTGAGTCTTTTGGGCCATTGATGTAATCGTGATAAACTCTTTTGGAAGCATGGTTCATGGATGATGTTAGTCTTAATTTGGGAAGAAAAGTTTATGCCTTAAGAAATCCTTTATATTTATGCAAGAATCTATCAATTTTGCCTTTTGACTCTTTCACCGCAATTAAACCTTAAACTTGAAGATGTGTTATTAAGAAAATATGTGATTTTTCAGATGGCCAGGAGAGCGCGTCGTGGCCAGAATGAGCACGTTCCTCCACCGCCGCCACCGCCTCCCACTCTGCAGGAGCTGATGGCTCAGCAGAATGAGATCTTGAGGCAGCTAGCTCAGCGCCAGCCACCACCTCAACACTATGGTGGTGGAGATCATCAACGTCACCCCGCGGCAGCTACCTACCAGGAGTTCCTCAGTACCCAGCCACCATTGTTCACCAGGGCAGAGGACCCATTGGATGCGGATGTATGGTTGAGAGTAGTGGAATCCAAATTCCCGCTACTC
Organism: Zea mays; assembly: GCF_902167145.1. Classification (NCBI taxonomy): domain Eukaryota; kingdom Viridiplantae; phylum Streptophyta; class Magnoliopsida; order Poales; family Poaceae; genus Zea; species Zea mays. The sequence continues at coordinate 81,302,559 of NC_050103.1, read as the reverse complement.
CATGGAGTTTGCTCAGAGGTCACTAAGGTCAGGTTCACCACCCAGCAGCTTCGCGGACCCGCAAGGACTTGGTGGGACCATTTTCTTGCTATGCAGCCAGATGACCGAGAGGTGGAATGTAGAGAGTTCAAGGCAGCTTTCAGGGGGCACCATATACCAGCCGGAATTATGGACCGAAAGCTCAACGAGTTTCTGGCACTCACTCAGGGCAACAGGACAGTGTTGCAGTATGCTCAGGCCTTTAATGACCTGTGCCAGTATGCTGGGTATCATGCAGACACGGACGAGAAGAAGAGAGACAGGTTCAGGAGGGGGCTCAGCACCAAGCTCCGTGACCGTCTCAACACCGTCAGGGCCAACAGCTATAATGAGTTAGTCAACATGGCCATTTCTCAGGAGGACTGTATCACCGCTCGTCAGGCAGAGAAGAAGAGGAAGACCCCTATGGCAGGACCTTCAGCTCAGCCACAACGTTTCAGGATTGTGTCTAACACTCAGAACAGGGGGCCTCAGCAGCAGCAAGGGCGATGGGTGATCCGACCACATCAGCAGCAACAGGCACCCAACCGCACCCAGTTTCTAGCTCAGAGGAACAATCAACAGCAGCAGCAATATCGCCAGGCAAATGACAACAGGTGTTTCACATGTGGCAACACCGGACATTATGCCAAGAATTGCCCCAGAAACCAGCAGGGTCAGGATGTTAATCAGAATCAGGGCAAGAGGCAGAAGGTGCAAGTGAGGCAAGGCAGGCTGAACTTCACCACCATGGCTGATATTCCAGAGGGAGCACCCGTCATGACTGGTATCTTTACAGTTTTGAGTTATCCTACTATTATTCTTTTTGATTCTGGTGCATCGCATAGTTTTATCAGTGCCAAATTTAGCGCCAAGTGTCAGTTACCTTTTCACCACACCAATGGGGGTATCACAATTTCAACACCAGGAGGCAGGGTTACCACCTACCAAATCAATAAGAATGTACCTATAAAGTTTGGTAGTCTGATAATCAAAACTAACCTCCTCATTTTGGGTTTGTATAGCGTGGATATCATATTGGGAACTGACTGGTTAACCAGGCATCAGACAGTTATTGATATTGCAGCTAGGGCCATTGAGGTGCACTCACCGACTTGTGGTGAAACCACACTCTATTTGCCCAACCAAGGTTGTACCCATTCTTGTGCCTTCGTTATGATAGAATCCCCAGTGGAAAAGATCCCAGTGGTCTGTGACTACCCAGATGTTTTTCCGGATGAATTGCCAGGGATGCCACCTGACCGAGACATCGAGTTCGCAATCGAATTGCAACCCGGGACTGCTCCTATCTCCAAGAGACCCTATAGGATGCCTCCCGCAGAATTAGCAGAGCTGAAAAAGCAACTGCAGGAGTTGTTGGACAAGGGGTTCATTCGCCCAAGTACTTCACCTTGGGGATGTCCGGCATTATTTGTGAAGAAAAAGGATGAGAGTTTGAGAATGTGTGTTGATTACCGCCCTCTCAATGCGGTGACTATCAAGAACAAATACCCACTGCCCCGCATTGATGTTTTGTTCGATCAGTTGGTGGGAGCCAAAGTGTTCTCCAAGATAGATCTTCGCTCAGGTTACCATCAGATCAAGATCCGTGCCAGCGATATTCCCAAGACGGCCTTCTCAACCAGATATGGGCTTTATGAGTTTTTGGTGATGTCTTTTGGGCTGACCAATGCCCCGGCTTATTTTATGTACCTAATGAACTCAGTATTCATGCCAGAGTTGGACAAGTTCGTGGTCGTTTTCATTGATGATATTCTGGTCTATTCCAAGAATGAAGACGAACATACTGAGCATCTGCACATCGTGCTTCAGCGGCTACGCGATCATCATCTTTATGCTAAGTTGTCTAAATGTGAGTTCTGGCTAAAGGAAATTAAATTCTTGGGTCACACAATTTCTCAGGATGGGATATCAGTTGATCCTGAGAAGGTACAAGAGGTAATGGATTGGAAACCTCCGACTACAGTGAGGCAGATTCGGAGTTTTCTGGGATTGGCAGGGTATTATCGATGATTTATTCCGGATTTCTCCAGAATTGTCAAACCAATGACTGAACTGTTAAAGAAGGGAGTCAAGTATGATTGGAGCCAAAAGTGCGAAGATGCCTTTCATACTCTGAGGCAGCATTTGACAACAGCCCCAGTGCTGGCTCAACCTGATAACACCAAGCCCTTTGAAGTTTATTGTGATGCTTCTAGTACTGGTTTGGGATGTGTCTTAATGCAAGATAACAGAGTAATTGCTTATGCCTCCCGAGCACTCAGACCCCATGAGCAGAACTACCCTACACATGATCTGGAGTTAGCAACCGTGGTTCATGCTCTCAAGATATGGAGACACTACTTGATGGGAGCTCACTGTAACATTTACACTGATCACAAGAGTCTCAAATACATTTTCACCTAGGCAGATCTTAACATGAGGCAGAGGAGATGGTTAGAATTAATCAAGGACTATGATTTGGAGGTGCATTACCATCCCGGCAAGGCCAATGTTGTGGCAGATGCCTTGAGCAGAAAGGCCCAGTGCAATTGTATGAGCATGGATGCGAGAGTTACCACCCTGTGTGATGAATTGTGCAAGCTGAACCTGGAAGTTGTTTCTTCAGGTGATTTAACTTATATCTCGGTGGAGCCCACATTACAAGAGCAAATAGTCAGGGCACAGATTGAAGACAAGGGTGTTCAGGTTATCAAAGAAATGATCAAGCAGAAGGCAGAGAAATACAAGTGCTTCCGTCAGGACAACAAGGGAATTCTATGGTTTGGAGATCGATTGGTTGTTCCCAAGGACCCTGAGCTCAGAAAGAAGATATTGGATGAAGCTCACCTTTCAAAATTCTCCATGCACCCGGGCAGCAACAAGATGTACCATGATCTCAGATCCTTATACTGGTGGACCAGAATGAAGAGGGAAATTGCCAAGTACATATCCGAGTGTGACACCTGCCAAAGGATTAAAGCCAGTCATTTGAAGGCAGCAGGCCCTTTGCAACCCCTTCCCATACCATCTTGGAAATGGGAGGACATTTGCATGGACTTTATCGTGGGACTGCCCAATACCTCCAGGCACCATGATTCAATTTGGGTTATTGTGGACAGATTGACCAAGACCGCTCATTTCTTGCCAGTGCATACCACCCACAGGACGGAGAAGCATGCAGAAATCTACATTGACCAGATAGTTCGTTTGCATGGGATACCAAGGACTATAGTATCAGACAGAGGAGCACCATTTGTGGCACGATTTTGGGAACAATTGCAGGAATCACTTGGGACCCATGTAGTACGAAGCTCAGCATACCATCCTCAAACAGATGGCCAGACAGAAAGGGTAAACCAGATTTTGGAAGACATGTTAAGGGCATGTGTGCTGCACTACGGAAAAGATTGGGACAAGTGCCTTTCTTTGGCAGAGTTTTCTTATAATAACAGCTACCAGTCTAGTTTGAAGATGGCACCTTTTGAAGCCTTATATGGGAGAAGATGTAGAACCCCGCTGAATTGGTCTCAAGCAGGAGAGAGGGAAATATTTGGACCAGACTTGGTACTCGAAGCAGAGGAAAAGGTCAGAGTTATTACAAAGAACTTAGAAGCTGCTCAGGCCAGGCAAAAGAGCTATCATGACAAGAGGCGGAAGCCTCTACAATTTGAAGTGGGAGATCATGTTTATCTGAAGGTGTCACCCACCAAGGGTGTCCAAAGATTCGGGATCAAGGGCAAGTTAGCTCCTCGCTACATTGGACCCTACGAGATCAAGGAGGCTTGTGGACCTGTAGCCTATCAATTGAAGTTGCCACCCAACATGTCAGCTGTTCATGATGTGTTCCATGTATCTCAGCTGCGGAAATGTGTCCGCCTACCCACTGAAGTGCTACCTGAGCCAGACATTGAGATAGAACCAGACTTGTCCTATCAAGAGTACCCCGTCAGGGTATTGGATCAGAAAGAGAGGTCAACACGGGCAAGGTCAATCAGAATGTATAAGGTTCGGTGGAGTCACCATTCAGTAGAAGAAGCCACATGGGAGACTGAGGATTTTCTACGCTCTCGCTTCCCCGACTTTCTGCCCAAAGGAGTCGTTATGTAACCCAAAACCCCACCCCCACCCGCCCTTTGAATACAATTATAAGAAAAACTTAGATAACAAGGATAGTCTAAGTTGTGGTTTTAACTTAAAAAGGACTTCCTTCTGAAGTTGCAAAGAGAATGACATTCGAAGAGCAGTTAACAAGAGAAACTTTGGTAAAAGAAAGGGGTAGCACACCAACACACCTTCACGCAACCCTCCAAGGGACTCTACCTAAATCTCGGGACGAGATTCCTTTAAGGGGGGAGGGCTGTAACACCCCTGGTGTTACTCAGGGTGTCCACCCAGGGCTACACCATTTAACCTACTATCACATGTGGGTTAGTTTGAGCAAAGTACATCAAACTTAGAATTCAAGGTCCTAAGCAAGTGCAACCCAACTTGGATATCATACCCTAACTTATCATGCACATCTAAAGGGGAGAATTGCCCAAAACCCTAAAGCAAACCCCTTTGGACAATGGGAACCCTAGATGTAAGTAGGACCAAAAGGTCATGAAAACCTTATGATCATGGCTTGGGCCAAATATAAAAGTTGTAGTACACTTACTAACCTACAAATAATAGTAAGAAAGTAACCCCCAAAAAGATTTCAGAAAAGCCCCAAAAAGTTCACCAAAGGTTTGAGCACAAAAGAAAAATCAGAAATTGCCTAAGTCCAAAACTAACCTTTGGCCAAGGATCACACATGTTCACCCTCATTCAAACTTCAAAACACTTCGACCCAATTGACAAAGTGGCGCCAAATTAACCCTAGAATGCCCTGGAAAAAGTTGACACCTACCCTAAGATGTTTGACACGACTTGGCACCATTTTTGTCTCCGTTTGGACATCTCTGACATAGTCGACTTCCCACCCCCATATCTCTCTAACCCGACCACATCTACCCTTGGAACTCACATGAACTAGGTAGCTCTAGGTGCAGGGAAGAGATCTCTCACAGGCTCTAGGGCAAGATTCGTACGTTTTGGTCGCTCAGCAGAGGGAAGAACACGGGCAGAAGCAAAGAGCCACGTGTTCGACGCGCTCTGAGCTCGCCAGAGCACGCCCGCGCGCGCCCCCGCGTGCCCCGCGTCGCGCCAAAGCCAAGCCGGCGCCATGGCCCGCGCCCGCGCCTATAAAGCACCCAGGGACCTTGACCGTACCCCTCCGCACGCGCTCGACCTCACCGGAGCTCAAACCCACCGGCGTTTGCCCGTGCACGGCGTGTCCGCGGCCGCCCGATTCCCCTGCCACCGTAGACCGGCCAGCAAGGCCTTTCCCAACCCCGTCTTGCCCTCGGAGAAGACTGTGCACACCTCGGTGAAGCTCCCCGAGCGAGGAATCGGAGTTTGCTTCGCCGGAGAAGCCAGTCCACGGTCGCCGGACTCCACCCGACCGCCGGCGAGCGTAGACCGGGTAATCCTCTGCTCCATTCTTCGATTCCCTGTGCACACAGCCTCTACGTCACCCCATGAAGCTCACTGTGTCATTGGATTGAACTAGGTCGCCGTGGATTGGCCGGAACACCCGCCGCCGACGAGAGCGCTCGCCTGTGCACGTGGACCGGACGATTCCGGCCACCCCCACCGTCGAGCCGTACACCGTTGTGACCGCCAGAACCTCCCGGAGCCAACCCCGCCCCTCGCCGGATCTCTCTCGTCGCCGGTAAGCCGCGCCGCCCTTTTCTTTCTCGCGGGTACTGTTTAAACCTAGGGAGGGACCGCGGGGGAGAAGAAGAGAAAGCTAGGGGGTTTTGCGCAATGTCAGTGACTCAGATGAATAGTAGCGCGGGGGTATAACTGAGAGAGTAGGTTTGGAAATAACCCGAGGACTTCGGTGCAAAGTGGTTTTCCAGGAAACCTTTAATTAAATCTGATTTAAAATTTAAACAACACTTGAATAATTCATATCTTCTGTTTTATTCATCCAAATTGAGTCAAACCAATTTTGTCAGATCTTAAATAATATAATCTACTGATGAAAAATATAAAACCCCTATGTGCTACAGAAAACTTTAGGGTTCTGAATTAAATACTGATTTGGCCAAAAGCTAAATAATAGGAAGAAAAATAGTTGCACTATTTAACTGAGGTTAAGAAAATTTGGAGAAGTACATGACCACCTACTGACCTATTTAAAAATGATACACCCCTTTTTGTACACCCCATTAAGGTAGAGTTTGCCATTTATTTACATTGTGCTTAAGGTTAAAGAAAATAGAAAAGGTAAATTAAATAAAGAACCAGGGAGCCCCCATATTTTTGTTAGTCTACTTATTCAATATAGTTCACTAAAAAAATCTATTATACTCTGGTTTAGTACAAAATAATTGGGATACCTTTTATTTTAAGAAAACAAGGAAAACTTAGAAAAACCCTAGAAAAATAACCCCAAGGTGAAAACACCCCAAACCTTGGGATAATTAATGTTTTATTATTAAGAACTTAGGAAAAATATGAAATCTGCTGTTTGACATTTTCAAATGGCAAGGCAGTAGAAAGTGCCTTTTTGGCATTAAACTTTAGAAAATCACAACTAAATAACCATCCCTTAGCTTTCTGTGATTTTTGGCACAGAAGCTTATTATTACTGTTAGATGCCAACAAAAATAACCCTTAGGACAGAACCCACCCCTAGTTAAGAGTTGTAGTACAAAGTGTCCCATTTACACAACTTTTGTTATTTTTTTCTAAAGCATAGCCTTTTTATTTTGAACCTCAAATTCATAGAACAGGCTATATTGACCAATGACAACCCACTGTAATTTTTACATAATTTTTGGAAAAAGTTAAACCACTGTTGTAGTTCAAACCCACACTAGAATTCATAATTAGAAAATGAAAAAGGGGAAATTGATAATAGAAACTTGTGTCACCCTAACCCAACTAGCAAAACCCTTTTTAAATTGCCCACTGAAATATGTAGGGAGAAAAATACAAATCCACTATGCTTATCCTTACCAAAACCTAAACCTAGAATGATAAGCATAAACTACTAAAAGCCACGTATAACCAGGAAACCCTAAGTTACTAACTAACTTAGTTTTCCTTCCTTTAGCATAATGTTGTTTAATCCTGCATAATCATGACATACATATTCATTGCACTTCGATAGACTGTAACTTCGCTGACGGAGAGTACGTCCTCGTGCCGGAGCAAGGAGCTGCTCAGGAGGTAGCCTCGGACCCAGCACCAGAGCATGCACCAGAGGATCTGCCTGCCACTGCTTTGGAAGGCAAGCCCCGGTTTATGCATAACCTGTTATTTATGCTATTTTACTATACTTAATGATTGTAGGATTGATTGTTCGCTTAGGTGTAGGAGTTGTTTGAAACCCTAGTTGCATGATCTCAGGAATCCTGTTGAGATGAATACTAGTATGCTAGGTCGAGGTAGCTGCTTTATTAATTAGGATCTCGGTAGAAGTCGAGTGATTTTTCTAGCACTCGCGCGAGGTCAGGAATTGACTGTATCCACTTTCTTATCATAATGATGTTGGTTTGTGGGCAACAATCCATGGGGATTGGTTGTCTACGGGATAAAATTTGGAATAAGGATTAAGGTGTGGTACCGTAAGTCAAGCGTTTGAACGTACTAAGCACATGCCGAGAAATATGGTAAATCGGTAAGCCTAGTACCTGAGTGAACCTGGCAGTGGACATATCCCCTCACGCGACCTGAGACGTGGTCTCCCATTCCGGTTATGGTGGGTACAAGTGCGGTCACTGCACGACGGCAGTCGGGGTCAGTGAGGCATTGTACGCCAAGGCGGTGAGCCCTGATCTGCTGACGAGGAATCGATGGGGACGGTTGATGTGTGTGGGGACGGAGTGCCTCGCCACGTCGTGTGTTTAGGTTTACCTTGCAAGGATAAAAACTCAATTCGAATCGTCTGCTTCTCGCAGCTAATGAGACTGCTTGATCCATGCTGCTACATTGAGTAACAAGTGGAAATATGATGAGTTGATACAAGATGTTGATTGCTAAAAATGTTTGCTACTATGTATGAGTAGATAGTACATATTTAGCCTTAAGAGAGTCACTCTTAAATTTGCAAAGTTAAAACTTGATTTAGAAACTCAGCTAGTGCTTTTGGCAACTAAACCCCACAGCCAAACAGCTGCATGTCTAGAGGTAGAGGAGTAGACTGCTCACACCGGGTAAGTCTAGCTGAGTATTAGTATACTCAGCCTTGCTTGTGGCATAATTTTTACAGGTTCCTTGGAGGACATGGTTGCTGGAGTGACTTGGCGTCCATCTTGCCACCGGGTTGGACTGTCGAGTGGGACCCCGCCTCGGCTGAGGAGGAGCATGAGGAGTGATGGGACAGGCTTCCCCATCCCTCCATTTATCTATCGTTAGTTTTATTCCGCTGCACTTCGAACAATGATGACTACTTTTGCAAAACTCCGATGGTGATGTAATAATTTAATACTCCTTAATGTATGGTTTTATGCTTTATTGTATTTGCTCTGTGACTCACCTTCGAGTGAGATTGTGGTACTTGATCCTGTCAGTGGCCTCGTCGGACTAGATCCGAGGGATTGACGGGTTATTCTCATTTAAGTGTGGTCTAGCCTCTAAGGCGGGATTTAGGCACTTAAGTCGGAATAATTCGGGCAGTTCCGCCACAGGGGTGGTAATGAATCATGATCCAAATGATACTTCACAAAATGTTAGGCCCTAAATAAAATTTAGTTAAAAAATGAATAGAAATAAGGTCCGATTCTAACCTGATTCGATCCTTAAATCTTATAGCGTAAAATTTAGAGCCTATTGTCACCACTAATTATGTTAGGACCTACAAAATAATGACACATTTGAGTTTCTCCTATCAGTTTATTCTTTGGCTATATTTTTTGGTCCTCATGATAGATTGCTTCGTTAACTATATAACATTATTAACTTATTTCGCCCCCCTCTCTGTGCATATTTTACTAGATCTGGGAATTATGAGCTTATTTCTTTGGCCAATACATATGCACACGTTTGTACAAAAAAATATCCTCAGTTCGAATTATGAATTATGTGCACTTCTTTACTAGATCTGGGAATTATGAATTATGTGCACTTCTTTATGCAGTTTTTGCCATTTTATAAGCATCTTCAGTTATGCAGTCTGGGAACAAAATAATATCCTCAGTTCGAACATGTGAACAGAGAAGCTTGATAGGCATAGGGGCTTCTAAATTTACGCAGTATGTTGTATGGCATACCTTTAGGCACTCGCAAAATTTTCTTGGCATTTTGTTGTAGTATAGTGTGCAGTTTCTCTGCGGTATGCCATACAACAAATGAACTAGATCAACAGGATGACCCTCAGTTATGCATCTGCTTTCTGCTGAATCAAAATAATACCGCTTGAATTCAGCTACTATTGTTTGTATGCTTCTATTGTTCCTTCTATATGGTGAACCAAAATGCTGAATCATACAACAGACCAGGAACTACAAGTTTGCATCCAGTTTAGATTGTATGCTATGTTAGTCATAACAAGCCGGAAAAGATGATCATATTAATAATAAAAGATCATATTAATAGTTCATGTTAACAGTTCATGTTAACTATTCATAATGAAAGATGATCATATTAACAGTTCATGTTACGTTTGCAGATATGGACCTCGGTGGTGAGTCTTTTGTACTTAGTTTTATGCTAACAATGGTGTTATAGTGAAACAGAGTTTTGTGTGTATATACAAACAACTAAACTGTAAACATGACATTATCATAGTTGAGTACAGGAATAATTATCTCTTATATCTTATTGTAAAATCTAAAACAGTTGTCTTATAGATGGTTAGCTTGTATTTTACGCTACAATTACCTCTAACTTCTTGTAGCATTTTACATCAATTTACGACATTTCTTCATGCGTTTTATGGCAACCCCAAGTGGAGAGAGATACATTTGACCATATTCGTTGTTATGAAACGGATCAATGATTTACGCTAAATTTTGTACTTATTTACGCTGTTTTGGTTCACGTGTTACATTTAAATACGTCTAAGCCAGAACTCGTTACTATTGTATATGCCGATTTTTGCGCCGTAATTCGTGCCATATTTGTCGTTACAAAACATATCGATGATTTACCTTAAAATACATACCCATTTACGCTGTTTTGGTTCATGTTTTACGTTGAAATCCGCCCGAGCAAGAACACGCGCGCGATTTTCTCGCCGTAATTTTCGGGCCTCGTTCTCCGTTACAAAACATATCTATGATTTACGCTAAAATTTATACTCATTTACGATGTTTTAGTTCATGTTTTACACTAAAACTCGTCTGAGACAGAACCCATGCACGATCGAGCGCGCTCTGGTATACCTGGCTGGGGCTTCCAGGTACTAATGAAAGCTCTGGGCTTCCATTAAGTCGTTCCTATATATATAGGAGTTCCAAATGGTAGAGGAAGGTTTGACCAACCACCCCTGCGACTTAGTTGGACCGCACCAGCGTGCCCACCCACACCCCACGCTTGTGTACACCTGTTCAAACCTCCCCCACATGCGTCAGTCAAAGCCACGGTCCAACATTCTAACCCTGCATGGGATACACACCATAATTGTGGTACTGTTTTTTGCGCAAATAGCATAAATATTTCACAAAAATAGCATAAATCGTTCATAGAGATGGCATAAAAACCTCGCCCAGCCACTAGACCCATGCACACGTGCATGCATGCAGATCTTATTGTTATGGTAGATCCGATAATTATGGCAGATCTTGAAAGTTTACGTTGCATCTCTGCAAATTTTGGATGTCATTTTCGTTCCACTAATTGCGCGCAAAATTGCATGGCTCCATAAATATAGGATCGCTTCAACAACCATGCAGTTAGGCTCGTTAGAACAAGTTTATGGCATATGCTGATATGGATTATGCTACACGGTGTAGGTATTTATGCAATTCAGTACACTACGTAAAAATATGTTTCCAGATGCATGCGCAAAAAATAGGATGGCAACATGTGCGATGAAAGGAAATTGAGTGGCATCCATAGAAACAAAAAATCTTATTTAAATATTTTATTTCCTTCATAAATATAGGATCACTCTAACACCCATGCAGCTAGGCTCGTTAGAACCAGTTTATGATATATATTAATACTAATTATGATGCACGGTGTAGTTATTTATGCAATGTTGTACACTACGTAAAATGTGGTTCATTGGTGGACGCATCACCATCTTCGAGCGTAAAAACCTTCAGATTTGAGCGTAAAACCCTATAGTTATGAGCATAAATACCGAGCCAATGTGAGAGAGGTTACAATCTGTGCGTTGTATTCACGATCATATTTTTATGGCAGAACCAAAAAATATGGGAGTCGCATGCATGCGGTTTCTATTTTTATGCAGATTCAAAAATTATGGCAGAGCGTGGAAGTTTCCGTTGCATGCGCGCAAATTTTGGATGATATTTTTGTTTCCACTGCACGCGCGCAAAAAATTGGATGATATGAGTCACGCAGAGCATAAATTCTTATATAAAGTCTCATAAAAACCTACACAGTGTAACATAATTGATAATAAAAATCTAATATTGGTCCAACTAATAGCCCCACAGGAATTAGGAACAATTTTATTGTAAACGTACAAATCTGGCAGTTACAAATATAAGTGATTTGATTTGGTTTTTATGGTAATTACGAACAACATAAATCAAAGAATTTCCTTTTCAATGTGCATGCAGCAAATATGGCATCCAATAAATTGATGTACGAATTCCATGTCCGAGCATAAAATCCTTTAGTTTTTAGCGTAAATAGTGTATGTGGTAAGCATAAAACACAACAATCAAAGGCATACCACGGATTTGAGGAGCTAGTCGCCGAAGGACACCGTCGAGGAGACAAGATCGTAGGGAGGTCGTCACTTGGGGCGCTCGAACTATGCCGGATCATAGGATGTCACGTGCGACCGTCGCCGCGTGCACCTCACGCCTTTCGTGGACGTTGCTCGATCCTCGCGCCTTGTGCGACGCCTTCGCTGCTTGCACGTAGAGGGACACCACCATCATTCGTGGTTTATGGTGTGCCGCCGCCGCTCGGTCCTGGGGGTGCGAAGCGTTTCTCGCCCGCCTCGAGAGCACTGTCGCCGCTTGCCCGCATGCCTCGGGAGTGTCACCGCCTCTCGTCCGTCTCGATGCCCCGGAGTAGCTGCCGCTTGCCCTCCGGATCGGGGAGCCACCGAGCCTTCGAATCTAGGAACCGCCACCACGACTCCAGATCGAGGAACTACCGTCGTGACGTGTCCGAGTTAGAGAGCCACCGCTTCCACAACCACAGTCCTGGGGGTCCACCGCAGCCGCGCGCTCTCGAGCAACCGCTGATGTCGCACGCACCTGGGTGGGCGTCGTCGCTCGTGCATCGATGTGGGTTGTCAAGAACTGAGCCCTAGCGCTCTAGGGCTTATTTTATAGACGCCTGAACTGGCTTAACCAGATGGCACGTCTAGCAATGGCTTCCCGAGTTATTAGAAGGGCATATATATATATATATATATATATACCATAGGAAATTTATAATTTTTGGTGACCAAGGATGAGCCATCAAAAATTGTGGCTTATTTTTAGCTAATTTTTTGGCCAACATATGTTGTCAAAAACAATTTATTTTCAGCGGCTTATAGGCTATTTTCAGTGGTATATAGCCACCGAAAATGTGTCAGCCTACACCTATTGTTGTATACAAGGGCCTATGTGCCATTTAAAACAATTTTGTTGCTGAGCTTACATACAATATGATGGCATCGCAACAATCCAAAGGTTAATTTCACTCAAATATTACAATGTCGCTATTCAGAACGCTGATGCTAAAACCACGGACAATAGATAAGGCATCCGTCAAGAATACAATGAAGTTAAGTAGAGTTATAATCCAAAAAACTAACACATATGTTCCATGTGCTATGAATTTTTGTGCATAGGGATATCAAATTTACTATGGCTCTTATCTTCTTGCTTAAATTTTAGATCACTTACACAATCATCTGATGTGCTGTTGTTGATGTAATCTATCTCGTGCTCTGACCGACCAAAATCATGGTCACGTCTCTGGTTGTACGTGACTTCGTTAACGATTGACTTATTGCAAGATGATCCTTCTGTCCCTTCCAAGTCCTCTAGATGTTCATGCTCATGGTCATGTTCCCCTTCATGCTCATGTGCATGATCTTGTCCTTGTCTGATGCCGAATGATAGGTCATACGAATGGGGTCCCTGCACCCTCATTTGCACTGACCTCAGTAGTGCTGTTCGCCTCAAATCTGCTACATGGCACATGTCATTTGGCGAGGACGGGAACCGGCCTTCATTATCGGAGCCACGCCGAGCATGAGAGCAGACTACTGACGAAAGGGAGCAGCTTGGGAGAGGGTATGGGTTTGAAGGTAACAAAGAAGATTGTGGTCTCTGGTGTCGATGAGGAGATGACATTGGGCTAGTTGAAGGGCTGATCATCGCATCAGGATGATTCCCACTGGGGTTTAATTGAGTGTCATAGCACCGGTAATCATCCGAGTCTTCTGACATCGGTGAGTATTGGGATAATATCTCATCCCTGAAAGGAGACAAGTATGATCATTCAGTATGAAATTCATATCATCAATGCAGGACAATATAGTTGCTGACAAGAAGTACCAAATCAACAGAAGTAAAACCCAGTTCCCACATGGTTAACCAGCTATCGACAAAGTGTGATGGACACATCAACGTTCATAGCCATGTACATGCACTATTCAGGTAATAACATTAACTACATATCGATAATTTGACATGATCTGGAACATTAAAGGAACCTATTAGGGCTAGTTTGGGAACCCCATTTTCCCAAGGGATTTCCATTTTCCCAAGGGAAAATGAACTAATTTTCCTTGGGAAAATGGAAATCCCTTGGGGAAATGGGGTTCCCAAACTAGCCCTTAGGTTTAAAATATGTTCAATACTTAACCGCTTACATGTGAGTGCAACCACTGTAGTAATTATGTGCGATCAAACTATCTCCAGAATCTCCAGATTTACTAACACTAATTTCTGTAACCATGTATAGTGCAAAACCATGCATACATGTTCTGTAATAGCATGGATCTTAGTATGAAACAAGTAAAAAGTATGAAGTGTCAATAATTGATTTTAGAAGATACTAAGTTGCAGTGGTGTGCAAACAAAAGTGCCAGTTAATTAAAGGCAGAAATGATATGGAAATGGCAATTGAATGATTGAATCTGACAACAAACTAGCATCCATGCTACAAAGGCTACTCTTCAATTATATATTCAGTAGCAATTACACTAAAGCCTTCTCTAACAACAGTTTTGTTGCTTCCTAACTGTACTAGAAGCGAAGGCCATATTTCTTGACTTGCACAAATATTTCCTGTTACCTAAATTCTCAGTTAATGAACATGCTTTCTCCAAATTTTTTAGGAAACTGGGGAAATTGGGGTGCCTACATAGTTACAAATGCATGGTGTGGAATTGGACGAGAATAAGGATTATGCATTTCAGGGGTTGATGGATTAGCAACTTAAAACACACGGAACACTAACACTGTTTGTCTCATCTGCCATCTCGCAGCTAAGACTCAGATGAACCATAAATTTGGAAGATCCATTTCTGGGGAAACAATTTTGTTGAACAACACTAATATTAATGAGCAATATTATTTTTCAATAATGGGCAATATTGCGAGATGAGTATTGTAGTTTATTTTCATCTCGTCATTTTCAAGCCTACTGCTTCACGGTATGCAATACACGATGTAGGCCCTGTTTGGATTACAAGGACTAATTATTAGCCACTAAAGTTTAGTTCATTTGTTGCCAAACAGGCCGACTAATAGAGGGACTAAAGTTTAGCTTTCCCTTGAACTAACAATTAGTCCATTAGTCCAAAAATATGAGCTAATCAGGACTAAACACACAAACAACCTATTAGTCCATGGTATCTAAACACCCCGTGACTAATAGCTAATGGGCTAAACATTAGCCGGACCAAACTTTAGCTCTATCGAATCCAAACAGGGCCGTAATATGCATTCGTAAACATTCATAGATAAATCGTTTGCAATTAATGTATACGAGATGAGAGCACACAGACCTGTAGCAGGAAGCAGTCTCTGACCTTGCAGGGGACTCCATGATGTTGTCAGGCAGTGAATCCCCAACAGACAGTCCATTCAGACTGGATGCCATTATCTGCAAATGTTAGCCTATCGTCAACGAACAATACACAGGGAGGGAAGAGGATAGCTAATCAAAACATCAGAACGCTAATTGCTCAGCTATTCTGATTTGTAGAGGAGTAGAGATGGATACGGAGCAATATGCGGCTTCGAATTACCAAATCACCTGGTTTTCCCAAGGAATTACACAGTAGGGGAAGTGGAAAGTAAGCCAACATTGCACGAATTGAGGCCAAAACTAGGTTTTAATACCACCCAATGTTGGAGCCAAAGAGGCACAAACCAAAAGAAAAGCAGAGGAGTAATACAGCAACAGACGCAAACAGTGAAATCATCCGAACCCTCACCAAGGAACCATCCAATTCGAGGAATTAACACCCAAACCCTGGAGCCCAGACGGAGGAGCCAAACAATCGACTCGAGAATCGACAACGGCTGTATCCGATGAATTGGCCAAGGAACCACACGGAACCCGCGACCCCTTTCCCGAGAAGCGAGAACCCGATAACCAACTACCCAGACCGAAACTCAAGCGAGACGGAACGCAGAGGAGCAGGGCGTGGGATGGGCGACCGACCTCGCTGAGATACCGTTTGTGGGAATGGAGATTGTCCACGTACACGTCCTCCTCCGGGTCCCGCCCGCGCTTCCCGCTGGCACTAGAGGACGGCGGAGACATAGCCGCCTCGCCGCTTCCGCCCGCCATTCGCAGGCCACCAGCAGCGAGAGAAGGGGAGATGGGGATTAGGGAAAGAAGAAAGGGAAGTGACAGCACACAGCACGAGTGCATATGGACGGTAGGCGGGCTGTCTCGAGCAGGTAGGATGAAAACGGAAACGGACGGAAACGAAGGAAAAACCTTTTCTCGTTTTCGTATCCGCATTTTATTATCTCTACTATCTCTTAAGGACGTAGTGTAGGCGTGCACACACCACGGTTCTGCCTCCCGCGACATCCTCCGCTCCCTCCCACGCCCGCGCATGGAAGTCCGTCCTGCCCTCGCCCCCAGATCTCGCGCACGCCCGCAATCTCGCCCACGCCCACGCCCACGCCCACGCCGCCAGATCTCGCCCACGCCCACGCCCACGCGTTAACCCAGCCCTAGCTATGCCCGCGCCGAGCCCTCACCCACGGATCCAAGATCTCCTACCCCTCTGTCCCATTCGTCGCTCTCGGCCGCACCATCTGCCGATGATGACGAGAGCCCAGGGTTGACCGGCCCGGAATCCCCCGCACCACCCCCATGAGCAGATTGATATCATCCGCAGAGGTGGACCGCTTCGCGGGAGGTGCGGGCTCCCCTCCATCGTCGTCCTCGTCGGCCCAATCGCCGGTCGGGTCGACCCCAGGTATGGATTCGCTCCCTCCTAGGAGCCAGTCATCGTCGGGTCATGATAGCGCGGAGGTGGATTGTGGGGTATGAGTGGGGATGAGGATGTCCGTGTAGAGGTCGCCGAACTCATCGTCTTCCTCCATCGCGGTGGGATCCGAGGAGGTGGAGGATGCGAGGCGGCGGCGGCTGGATGGACCGACGTGATCGAGCAAAGCGAATCGGGAGTCCCCCATGGCCGATGTGATCGAGCGAAGGCCAAGGTGGCCAGCATCAACCGGGCCTTGGAGGACCGCCATTAAGGCGTCGTCCCCTTCGTCGACTCGGCCCCCCATGCTGCCTCCTTCCCCGTCGAGGACTACCTCGTCGCCACATGCCACCTAAGCCCGGTGCAGGCGCTCAAGGCCAAGGGGATCTAGGAGGAGGAGGTCGTGGTGCCGTCCTCCGCCAAGCGCAGCAGCACCTCATTCCCGCATGCCATCGATCCCGGCCTCCGTGACTCCGTCGACCCCAACCATCGTTGCACGGAGATGTGCCCTGGGCCTACGCTCCTGCTGACCAAGCTACTGAAATGTGCTCTTTGCTATTTCACAAAAGAGGCAAAAACAAAAGCCGATAACAGAAAACTTAATCCCCCAAACCCCAATCCATCTCGAGTTGCTATTTAATGTTTCTGTTCTTCCCCTCCGATCTGATGTCTCTAGCTCCTCTTCCCGTGGCGATCGAGTTGCTATTTAATTGCCTCTGTTTTCTCCTTCGACAACTGTCCAATACCTTCTCCCTTAGGCCTGGCACGGTCTTGGTTGGTACTGCGTCACATAGCTCCTTTGTATAGTTGTGCTTACTCGTTGCAGCTAGCAAAGCCAGGTTCCAAGTAAGTATTTGTTTGTTATCTTATTTAGATGTTTGCTGCCTACACAAATGAAGATTTATGGATATAGAGAAATCAGGTTGCTGATGAAAAACCAATGATGCAATTAATTCCTAAATATATTGTACCAATTACTATGATAATACTTTGTTGTTATCTAATGGTTCATGAAAATATGTACTGCAGAAGCTCAAAAAAGTTATTTACCAAAATGCTCCCGCTTCATCATCAATAGTCCAAACGTTGAAGTGTAACAACATGCTGCTCTCAATAATATTGTTAATTTTGAATGTGCGCATCATGCAGGTACATCTACTTATCACTACAACACATTTCTTTGTCTTCCTAAGTTTACAGCTTCTCCTGGCAGTTTTCATATTGGGAACGCATTGAAGACATTTTTTTGAGACAGATATTTAATCGTTTGAATGGAATCATGGGCGCTTATCACGTGGAGAGACATATGTAGATTACACATGATGTTGCACTTGTATTGCTCTTTATCTTTTGACACTAGATCCTATGACTGTTTTGTGCCAGCAATTAGTAGAAGAAATTTTGGACCATATGTTCTTCCAGTGCCCCTTTGATTAATCATCTTTGGTAAGCAGCTAATTGTCCTATAATTGTTTCTCTACATTTTCCATCTCGCAGTTTCAGTTGTGTTAATTTGGAGCTGCTGCAGGAGCACGTCATCACGGCGCTTTCAGTGGAGAGCTACTACAGGTACGAACATGCTTATTTTGCAAACTGTGCTTGCTGTTCATGTAAAGTTTTAGAAATCCGACTTTTGCCATTCGATCGGCCACTATTGTACTTATTACTACAGTGGTATATATGTGCTATATGTATCACAAGTAATACCAATGGTCACATCAATTAGAAATTCTAACACAGATCAAACTCAATAACCTGGTGTGCCCTCGCCCAATGTATATGAGCAATGCAAAGGACGAGAGCCTAATTGATAAGCAACTAACAATTATTTCTAGAGTGGGATGTACGCACTATATTTGTAGTGCAAATAAGATTAGCTCATGTGATTCCAAGTATACAATAAAAATAAAAAGTATGGAGAATATCGTAGGAAACTGTATTAAAAACTTATCATCGTGAACATAACAGGCCAATGCAAAGAAAGAAAAACCAACTAAAACTCAACTTAATCATGCATATATATATATATATATAGTTATTAGCACATATGTACTTCACTAGGAGTTAAGGAGAGGCTCATGCATGATCACCGCCTACTCGTGCTTAGCTTTTGATCATTAAGTTATGTAATTAAATATTTATAGGAATAGTAATTTGTCTAAATGTTCAAGGAAAAAAATAAGAGCAGCTAGCTCCTATCTCACGTGTCGTCAAACAATAAGGACAAGTTCAGAAGCCAAGGCATATAATTTATTCTCTAAGTGACATATACATGTGTAGAATGGTAGCATATATTGATTGTCTATAATGGGTCTGGCCAACTAACAATAAATAAATCCCTATCTGGAGAAGCGGTAGACAAATTTCTTCATTCATGAACTCAATTTCTTCATTCATGAACTCAATTTTGCCCTTAGTAGTTGAGTGGTCCCAGAAACAACTCAATTTGAATACTGCTCTTATTGCTATTATTTTCAAAGCAAAATTTACAAAATCCATCAAAAGAAGAATATAGAAAACTCAAGTGACCTGACCTACAGTTGGTTGCTTCTAAGATAGATATCAGAATTCAGAAGCAAGTTCTTCTTACCTTTTTTCTGGCCTCAGCCTCATCCTTCTCTGCTTCCAAAGCTTTGTGTTTCTCCTCTAATTTTGTGTAGAACTGGGTAATAACAACACTGTCACTACCAGACCCTTTTTGGAACAAATGTGCTTTCTAGGAGATACCTAGGTAATAACAACACTGGGTATGAAGCTACGTATATCCTTCAAAACCACAGTTACACAATGGCGCCACATGTTTTTTTCCAGAAAGAATGGAGGGGGTATTCCTGTGTGCCATCAGTACACAAACACATTCAGATAATAAACTCTATCCTGCATAATGGACATCTGTTTGCCTTTTTCTGAAATTTCAGAAGCAGTGCGAGCTTTGAGCTGTTCCATAAAATTCTTCAAATTTCTTGACTGTTTCTGTTCAGCTTGAGACTGGATAATAATGCAAGATTGTTCTTCTAAATGTCTCTTGGCAGAACCAATTTCCTTTTCAATTTCTTGACAATGATGCTGCATATTCAGTTTAGCAGTATCAACAAATGAGCAGGACAATGTGTGGACCTTCATTCTAACAGATGCAACCTTCAAGAGCGCTGAGATTCAAGATGGAAAAGTTGCTCCCTAGCTGTTGCTATGGATAAACTTGTGTGGTTCCTAATGCTTGGAATATATTCCTTTATATAGTGCAGTTATATTTACCTATTGTGTGCCTTTACCTATATGTAGACTCTCTTGCACGCTTTCAAGGAGGATCACCTTATATCTATCCACTATATGGGCTGGGTGAGCTACCACAGGTCTGTCAAAATCGAATTTGTTAATGTAATACTTCTCGAGTAGGCACATGTTCCTTGTTGATGATCAGTGCTTGTTTTGGGCTACAGGGTTTTGCACGACTGAGTGCTGTTTATGGTGGTACTTACATGTTAAACAAGCCAGATTGCAAGGTCTTCTTTTTCACCTCGCTTCACATAATTTGAATAACAAGAAAATGCTCTCATTTTTTCCTGTGTTGCCTCATTTTATAGGTTGAATTCGATATGGAGGGGAAAGTGTGTGGTGTCACATCTGAAGGTGAAACTGCAAAGTGCAAGAAGGTGGTGTGTGATCCTTCGTATTTACAAAACAAGGTGAATACTATCTATATCCAAATTTTAGAGGGCTTGGTTATTTCGGTGCCAAATACTTATATTTTGCTTGATGACAAGCTAATTTACTGATTTTTTCCATCTTGAAAAAGTATTTGTTATTATGACCTTCTGGTGTTTTTGGTAAACTTTTTTTTCTCATTTTTTGCCACCCTAATGTTTCTCGACAGGTTAGGAAGATTGGTAGAGTTGTTTGTGCAATTGCTATCATGAGCCACCCAATCCCTAATACAAACGAGTCCCACTCGGTTCAAATTATTTTGCCTCAGAAGCAACTTGGACGCAGATCAGACATGTGAGGCCTTCTCTCATGCTGAAATAGTTTTCATTTCATTAATGACTAGGTTTACTTAAACACTTTTATCAAACAGATCACTATGCTTGACACAGTTATGATATTTCTGTCGGTATTCTCTTTCTAGGTATGTTTTCTGTTGCTCATACACGCACAATGTTGCACCGAGAGGGAAGTTCATTGCATTTGTGTCTGTAGAAGCAGAGACTGATAATCCCCAGTCTGAGCTAAAGCCTGGAATTGATCTACTTGGTTCTGTAGATGAGATTTTCTATGATATCTATGACAGATATGAACCAGTGAATGAACCATCTCTTGATAATTGCTTTGTCTCGACAGTAAGATTTGCAGTTTATGTTAGCAGAATGAACATTTAACTTCACTGTTTAAACATTCTACTAAATTTTTCTGGCTGTTTCACCGTGCAGAGCTATGATGCCACCACACATTTTGAGACAACTGTAACAGATGTTCTGAACATGTATACAATGACCACCGGAAAGGTAACATGGACTTCATCTTTTTATTTATTGGAGTGATGTAGCCTGCAGTAGTTTTTGTACTAACATGTTGGTCAAACTTAAGTCCAATTAAAAGAAGACCTGTGAATCTGTGATTTTTTATCGAGTAGTTACAACTAACTGAGCATTGTTTAATCATGACTTGAAACACACCTCCAATTCAAGTTCGTCTGTTTGTATGGGCACTTCTATGTAGAGCACCAAAGTTGTTATTTACTTAATATTTTTTGCCATCATTTTTTAGAAACGAATCAGTCATTGATTATGGTGGTTAACATATATATGAACTGTTTATGAGACTCTTTACTTGTGATCATATCCAGTGTTTCCTTGCATTTGTTTATGGTGGTGATCCACTGACAGACCTATCACTTCATGCTCTCCTTGACAAATTCATGGAAAATAAACCAAGAGGGAGCCGCATAGCTGAAGGAAGATGGCACGGTGGATCACAAATTGCCCCAGCTAAAAAGGTTGGCCCTTTTTACTTGGATTCTCTTGACTCTGGGAGTCGTTTTCCTATATCTAGATTTGTAGATGACCTGATTACTCTTCCCTCCAATCACAGTAGATGCTCTTGAGAAAATATGCTCAAAACTTAGACTTAAAATATTTGTGTCAAAATTTGAATAAATGTGTTTAGATTTTCTTAAATACTAAATACTATCAAACACATTTTTTATACCTTTCTGACCCATGCCTGTGTCTTCAGCTTAACCTGAATCATCATATTATTGGAGAGCTTCTAGAATTGTCAGAAAATGAAGTGCCTCCTGAAGATATTGTTTTCCACCGTTTCTATTTGAACAAGACTGGCCCAGTTAAGCATAAGGCAAAGTGGAAGGACTCAGTTCTTGATGAAGGAATAGTGTGAGGAGATTAGTTAGTTACTCTAACACTCTCCTTCCTCTTTTGTTGGCACAACTGATATGCCATAGAGAGTCGGCTTATATATTATCCCCTGGGACACCATTTAATTGTTAACATTGTGATGGTATTATGTACTGTTAATTGTGTTGATTGAGACACTGAGCAATATTATTGCAGAGTATTTTCGTATAAACACATGATTGAGCAGATACTTAAATCAGATACTTAAGAGGAAGGAGAGCAGATACTTAAATCAGATACAGCCAGTTTGTCAGGAATCAAATCTCATGAATCAGATACTTAAATCCAACTACATTGTCAGAATGAGGTCCTATAATGAAGTTGGTTGTAGGCTTCACTACCAAAACATCTCAAACAAAAATCAGCTATCAGCATGAGTTATATATCTTTGTCAATGAACAACCTTTTTGTTATTCTTACATGCTAACGGTTGATACGACTTGCTTATCTGCTGATTTTCTTTGTTGTTTGCAGTTGTTAATATCTTGACAATTAAGTCGTAATTGTCTCTACATAAATATAGAAATTCGGTAATTATCTGCTGACACTACATTCTTCTGACAAGGAAATTATGTTCGTTGTCCTGATTTAGTTACCACTCAATAGGAAAATTGTTTTGGAGGAGGACTAGACCAGATCTTTAGTGACCACGCGAATAGGCTTGTCACAAAAACAATAGCATTAATACCCCCACTTTGTATGGCATATCAGTTGCAGATAAGGATATACTATCAAGGCTATGAAAATAGCTGCTGCTAGGAATCTAGATGGACATATTGACATGGTGAAGGTGGTTGTCTTAAAGAACAAGACAAACTTGCCCTCACCAACTCCTCAGTAAACCTTTGGTACACCAAATTCAAATGCCCTCCCTAACATAAATTTTCTATCTGATGTTGCATGTTCAGATAGGCTCGGCAACATAGATTTTAAGTTGGGATACGATAGCTCTATAGTTAATTTTTCTATTAATGCTCTCAAACAAATTGAAGTGGACAAGTCTAATGTACCAAAAAATAAATGGGCATGCGGCAAACCCCACTTCTGAAACATATAATACCATTGGTAACTTATGTAAGCTGGGGATGAGCATCGACGCATATTTGATCGGATCTTTTTCTTCCTTGGGGATCTGGGAGTGTTGTAACGGGAACATATAATACCATTGGTAACTTATTTATCGATTTAGGTGGGGCAGCAGGCTGATGCGCTCTTGGGAGAGCAGCTCGTCTACCACGTCGTACAACGTACCATTGGCTGCGGGGCCGCCATGCCCCCAGTGGCGCTGCCCGACAAGGAGGGTGGGTATTTGGGGGGAGTATCGACGAAGTATTACTCAGATCATCTAACCAACTCAGCTAATTTGCAGTTCCAGTGAACACAACTGAAGCCGCGTGTATTCCGTTTCATCATCGATTATATGCATTATTATATACAAGTTAATGCAGCATAGATACTGCTTTCTACCCACCCAATTCTCCTAATAATATGCATTCAGAATAAATACAACAATCTCTTAGCAACAAAAACCTAAAAAAACAAATATATTCCTGAGCGCGTCACTTGTAGGCGTGGATGTAGTCTTGGAAGTAGAAGTTCTGGATGAAGTTGGCAAGCCAGCGGGAGGCAGCGAATCACAGCACGGCCGCCGACACGACCGCGGCCCTCTGAACAGTTATATGTTTCCGTTGCAACGCACGGGCACACACCTAGTCAAATGTAAAAAACGGTACAGGTCGGGACAAAAAAATTTCCATCCGTTTTCAACCCTACGAGCAGTCGAGCGATTATTATCTTATCCCTTATCTTAATTTCTACTATATTTTTATTATATAAATAATATAATCTAATATTTCAAACTTCACTATATAAATAATATAATCTAGGATCTGTTGTGAATAGGGATGTTTGATTTCTCTTACTAAAGTTTAGTTAATATTACAATAAATATTTAAATATCAATTATGAGTATTAAATACAGCTTAATTAGATTTAATAAATTTGTCTCGTCTTTTAGTCTTTATACTTGTCATTAGTTTTATAATTAGACAATATTTAATACCCGTAATTATTAGTCAAACATTCAATATGAAAGGAACTAAACTTTAGTTGTGTGGAACCAAAAATCCAAAAGCAATACCATTTCTCTTCTCTATCTCTATTCTCTATCAAGGAAAACAAAACTGATGGTTTTCAGCGGTGTTCCCACCGATTTTTTAAAATTTTTCTTAAAATTTGAAAATTATACAAAAACAAAATATATATAATCAAAGAATAAATAGTTTTCTGGTATATATTATATTTATTTTTAATTTTAAAATTAACTAGCATTTTGGGTTAAAAACAATGAAAACCTGTAAAAACAACAAAACCAGCAAAAAAAAGTACCGATTTACCGCCGAGAAATCTTTGAAAACCGTCTTATTTAAATTTAAATACAAACCGGTTTATGTCGGTTCACTGGTTTTTTAAAAAAACTTCTATTTGAATTGCTAAATTGACCAGTTTTTAGGGGTTTTGCGGTAGACTGATACTACCAAGGGGTGTTTTTTTGTTCTAAAATGGTTTGGTGTTCCTTGATCTCTAATAAGGCCCCGTTTGTTTCCACGGTCCTAAATTTAACATGGTGCTAAATTTTAGCATTGCCAATGGAGGTGCTAAAGTTTTACACTTTACTCCTGTTTGGATACTAGTACTAAAGTTTAGCATGTGGTCATAGAAAGTCTGTATTGCCCCTAATTATTACACTTTTCTCTCCAACATCATGTCCTCCACGTAAAATGGCACCAAACAACGGTTCACAGGAAAGCAACATGCCAACAACATTTGACAAAAACAATGAAAAATGAACACAATATAAACAAAAAACGTACACGCTTATTGAACATTGTTCATACAATCACGAATCACAAAGTTAACACAATAACTAAGCTGAATGAAATTGTTCATACAAACTGGGTGCAAAAAATGTTTGGTAATGTGATCATCCACACACAGACCCAACGATTCATTTAACAAACAAAACACAAAAAAACTATGATCTATTGAATAAACCATTAGCTTTTTATCATGAAAAGCATTCATATGAACATCTTCCTCCACTTGGTGTGCATGATGCACATTACCTTGAGATGTTGATGCTTGGGACATAGGTATAATGTTCTCATGAGTGTCAGACTTGTGAAAGTCTATATCTGCAACATCACTTTCTCTAATAAAATTGTGAATAGTCATGCAAGCTATTATGATTTTGCTTTGTTTTTGCATTGGATAACTATGCAGATCTAACATTATACTCCATTTCATCTTCAATACTCTAAATGCCCTCTCAGTAACATTTCTATGTG
This sequence comes from Zea mays, assembly GCF_902167145.1. Taxonomy (NCBI): domain Eukaryota; kingdom Viridiplantae; phylum Streptophyta; class Magnoliopsida; order Poales; family Poaceae; genus Zea; species Zea mays. Next base: position 81,277,147 of record NC_050103.1, on the reverse strand, counting down.
AAGAATGTGCAAAATTAAATGTTTCTTTTATATATTGTGGCATTGGACCACTATAAAATCCTGGGATATGATATTTTGTCCCCTTGCAAGGTGCAAGATATCTCAGACAATTTGGTGTCACGTTCGGTTTCAAAAGGCAAACTGAATGCGAACCATGAACGTGCCAGGATCAGAACTCACGTACACGTCGATTACATAAATGAACATCGTCAAACAATGATTGAATAATATAACATAAAGGAGTATTAACTAATTACATCACGATGTCAAGGACATCCACATAGTCATCAACTTAACGAGTAATCAAAGTGCTAAAGCGAAACACATTAAAGACAAGGCCTTCACAGGCAGCTGAATGGGGGTTGCCACTTATCTAGTCTGGAACTCCTCGAAGTCCTAGAACTCTTGAAAGTCCTCTGCATTGTTGTCATCTTCTCCTGAGCTGAGCAGTGGTTGCAATGTGGACAACTTGGTGTTTTGTGTTTAAGTAAGGGTGAGTACACATCAACATACTCATCAAATGTCTCGTTTGGCAGAAGTGGACTAGCTGTATGTGGGGTTAGGCTCAAAGCAGTTGCTTTTAGTTTGTCAGGTACTTATTATTAGTAGAAGCCAACTTTTATCATAGAACCCAAGTTATTATCCCAAAAGGCACCTCCTTGGAGAGGAAAATACAAGAAACCATAAGTATAGCCATCATCATTAAACCATCATCATAAAGTTATCCAAAGTATCTCTCATAAAAGAGGATCCCAAGGCTACTCTTAATCATGAGCACGGTTGATATACCTCTAACCCTGTGCATACGTTGACACTTTACCTATGAGTCGTGATTCCCATTCTGCCCCGGGGATCATGACTCCCCATTGATCACTTCCTAGGTGGTCTGGTAGGGTATCACTATGTAGCCTTTACAAAGAATTTCTAGAGGTCATAGCTGCCTATTAGGTTTCTCTAGTTTGATAAACACAGTACCCCTCCCCGCAGGGGGTGACTAACAAAAGCAAAACGAAAGAAACTCGACACCCAACTCGGCAGAGCAAGCACTGTGCCTGAACCCCATTGACGACACGACGGCGAAGCGACTACACCTCTACTTCCTCTAATTAATTAGCTAAGGGTGTCCCATTTTATCCTCATGGTTGCACTATTATGTCAGGTGGTCTCTCAACGAACAGGTCCTTACTGAGGGAAACAACCCGAGCCCCCTATAGTGTCACAAGTTCATCATCATATCTAGAATGTAAAGCATTATATCATAAGATAATCTTATCATGTTCATTGATTAAAGTAAAGCACTAGCATAATGTTGATCATAATAATCCAACCCAAAAAGGTAACAGGGATAGGTTAAATAGCAAACTAGTAAACCCTTAGGTTGATCATAGTATGCGGGAGATCGAATTGTAAAGTAAGTAGGACATAATGGGTCAGAGGACACTTGCCTTCACCAGGCTACTGCTCAGGGACTTCTCCTGCAACTCTCTCGGGAAACACGAACTGCTCGTTGTCTACGCAAAGTAATCACTCATTCAACACACTTGAGGAATAACAAAATAACAATACACCAATCACATGTAATAGAGTAATCGCAGGTCCAACAAAAAGATACAGACAATGTGGTGTTCCCTAAGTCTAGTATAGATCACTACATATGGTGGTTTGCTATTCACTAACCAAGTCTATGTTATTATAATATTTGTTCAAATAAAGTTAGTGTAATGATGGGGTTAATCATTAGATGATGCTAAGTTTCAAAATTAGAACATTTGTTAGAATTGTCTACCCCTATTTTATTAAGGCTCTAATAACTTCATTTTCAAACCAAAGGTTATCTATTTGTTAAGATATCAAAACAGTGTATGAACATAATTCCAGCAGATAGACAAAATCATAAAGAACATTTTGCAATTTGAAGTAGTTAATTTGGAGTTCATATGACAAAGTTATGAATTTTTGGAAGTTTTGGGATTTAAAACTCTATTTTAAATACATTTTCCATATAAAAAACCTGAGGGCCTAACTATAAGACTCTAAGGGCTCGGACGAAAGAAATAAGGACGGCGGGTTAATTCCCAAGAACCCGGGGGTCTCTTTAGCAAAAATGCGCGAGCGAAGGGTACCAGGTTCCCTCGACCGTTGGATCTCGGATCAAGGCTGAGATTAGATCGAACGGAGGCGGGTGCACGCACGTGGGGTGCGGGTGACCGACAGGTGGGGCCCAGGGGCAAGGGTGCGGGTGCAGTGGCTCCCAGGCCCAGTGGCAGGGTATGTGAGCGGCTCTGGGGCATCAGATCTCGTGCGAACGGTTAGGATTAGGTGCAGTTTTTATAAAAATAGACTGTCCGATCAGAGATGGACGACGGAGATCGGGTGACTGTCTCCGGCCATTTTTCTCAATGGCCTGAGGCGGCGCCTGTAACACCCCAAGTGTTACTCAGGGTTTCTCTTCAACACTCACACCCTTGACCTATTATCACATGTGGTTTAGTTTGAGCAAAAGGCACTAAACTTGAGAACTCTAATTAAATGGTAATTATCTTAGAATACCTACCTTAGACATTTCATGCACATACAAAGAGAAGTGCTTAAACCCTAAATCCACTTACTTTAAGCATATAGAGCCTCAAAGGAAAATAAGTAAGAATGCAATGTAAATGACATTATCATGACTTCGGCCATTTGTAAAAGTGGTAGCTCACTAAAATACCTACAAGAAATAGTAATAAAGTTACCCCAAAAGGTTCCACAAAAACCCCAAAAAGGTTATTCAAGTACAGAACTAAAAGGAACAATCAGATTTTCTCTAAGTTCATTTTTTAGCCCTTACAAAGATCAACAGTGTTCACCTAGTTCCAAAACCCAAAACCACATGGCTCAATGGACAAAGTGGCACCAAAATACCCTAGGCACACACTGGTAAAGTTTGAATCAAACCAAAATCGTTGACACGATTTGGCCTGGCTTTTGTCTTGGTTTGGGCTGTGAGACAGACCTGACTTGACCTAGCTTTTTCTCCAAGTTCCAAGCCTATCTACACTCGGGACTCGCATAGAAAAAGCTAGGATTTGGCACAGGGAAGAGATCTTACAAGAGATTCTTGCCAAGATTTGCATGTTAAGGCAACCAAATGGACGCTTAGATAAGAGCAGAAGCAAACCACCACGTGTTCGACCTCTGATGGCAACGTCGAGCGCACACTGGTCGTTCCCCTCATGCACCCGAGCATCGGTCGGCCCGACCGCGCGCCCAACCTCGAGCCTATGACTACGTCACGCCTATAAGATAGACCGAGCCCTAGCCTCGCTCTCCTGCACGCCCTTCACCCTCACCAAGGCCTCGGCACCGGTGACCGCCTGAGAACCGAGCCCAGTGCCGCCCGCAAGATCACCCAAGCCTCGACCACCATGGCCCGACCACCCCAGCCCCTCTCCACTCAATCAAGCTCCACCATTGGCTTCCCTAGAGGCCAGTGAAGCTTCCCAAGCCCCCAGACAAAACACTACCTCATTGGATAAGCTAGATCACCCTTGTCGGACTTCACCCGCCCGCCGCACGTGTGTGGTCCAAGTAATCCAGCGATCCATTCTTCGATTCCTTGCACACACACACACCCTATCATCCAGTGAATCTCCATGTGTGGTTTGATTGACCTCTACCACCATGGTTTGGCCGGAGCAGGCCTCGCCAATGAACATCGCCGCCTGAGCTCGTGGCAAATGATTTGAGAAAAGGTGTGAGTTTTTCAAAAGAAAATGTTTTTCAAAATGTGTATGATGAAGGGTTATCACCTTTATCACCTTTGAGTGGAATGATCAGGGACTCCTCGATTTGGGGAGGGCCTTAAGGTGATGGCTCAGCCGGGTTAGGTGTGAGGATGAAGGATTGTCCCTTTTGTACAAGGACTGATTTGTCATTCTTCACTACCTATACTCTTATCAAGTACAACCACTCGAGATTGTATGGGCAGTCGCTTGATCCGAACTTGCACGGTCCGCACCCTAGGGTTATGGTGGTTGGGGAGCACCGGGAGGACAAGGAGGGGGAATGTTTTGTCCTAGTTTGGGCATGGAGGTGGCCTTGTTCCTTTTAGTATAACTGCCAAGGTAAAGTCATGCAAGGGATGAGAGAGTTTTGGCATTCAGATATCACGACGGTGAGGTTGCAGAAACCGGACTAGTGGGTAAAGTGTACACCTCTACGCAGAGTCCAAAAACCTATTTGAATAGTCTGCGTCCACGAATATGGATGAGTTATGGATTGGTATGACAATTAGTGTTTTGTTTCCCAAAAATTCTTTTGAAAAGTGGTTTTAAAAGGTCCGGTAGTTGAGCCGAGCTATGGTGGACGGGAAGTCTAGTAGCTGTTTTTTAAAAAGAAAACCGGTGGGAAACTACCAAGTTTCTTGGATGGTTTAGTCTAGGGGATTTTGTTCTATATTGAAAAACTTCATGCTCCTTTAGGAGAGGATGCACTCTGAAAAAGATAAAATGTTTTACAAAATAGCCATGCATCAAAAATTGCTCTTTCTGCAAAATATCCTGAGCTCCACATACTCCATGCATTATATCTGATTTCCTCATTCTGTGGGTGAAGATGGGCTGCTTAATATGTAAGTACTCACTCTTGCTTATTTGTTGTTTTTAGAGAAGGAGATCGCTGATCAGGTAAGAGTTATGCCTGTTCCCAACCATGCACATGGCTGTTGGACCGCTGATTTGCTTCACTGCGTATATTAGGCTGCTTCAGCCCCACTCATATGATATATCCCGAGTTGTGGACCAACTCTTAAAGTTGATCGCCACCTTTATAGGTTTGTCTTATTTAAGCAGATCTAGAACCATCTGATGTATAAATGTGTTTACTAGCCTCCTGGGACTAGTAATTGTATCACATTGAGTACCAGAGGATTGGGATGCTTCAGGTGGTATCAGAGCTGTAGGTTGGCCACAGGACGTAACCCCTAGGCTTGGACCAAATATTTTTGAGTCAAAACTATTTTCTTAAAAAATCTTGCTCTCATCCCTCCATTTCAAAAATGTTTCCCCCAATCCTTCTCTCAGAAGTCAGATGGAGGTCCGCTGCCAAACTAGCTTTTGCAAGAATGAAGTTGGTTTCCCCAAGTTGTTGAGAGCATGCACATTTCGCCTCGGAATCAAGAGCCAGCCAGAGTATGATGGTCGTGAATTCATCGAGCATGGCACAAAGAAGTGTATCGTGACTGTATACATTAGATCTAGTCTGCACCATGTGGAATGAAGTGTCATGTTGCGGGGCACAAATTCAGAGACACCTGCCTAGTCATCGCTCGCAAGGCATTGAGGGCCCTGTGTCAAATCTATGAAGAAGAAGTGATTGACACCCCGCTCAGATTCTTTCCGCCCTTTTAGAGAGACCGTCCTGTTTGGATGGCCAGGATGCGTGCATTAGAAGGGCAGCAACTGCTTGAGGACGACCCCACAGTCATGTACCTCACTGCATACCTGCTCACCCTGGATGCACAGTATGATCTCTTGGCTCGGCACCATCGTCAGATGATTGCCCGAGCAGAAGATGCAGAGAAGCGCAACCGTCAGCTCCATGTGGATCTCTCCACAGCTCAAGCCCATGCAGCTACCTTGAAAAGTTGTGAAGCCATTGCTGTTGAAGCCCTAAATAAATCCAAGGATGAGCACGTCCAGAAGTTGATGGAGGCCTACTTGGTCACCCATAACCAACATAGAGCCCTGCGGATCCAAGAGCCCGCTTCATCCAACCCAGTTCAACCCATGAGATGAAGATCTCCAGATTCTTGAAGGCCTCTTGGTCTCTATAAAAGGAGAGAAGAAGGCTTGGGAACTCCTGGAAGGTGCTATAGTCTTAGAAGGAATGCTAGTCTCCCCTAAGGCTATGGATAAGCAAGAGCACCCTGAATCCTCCCAAGATCCACTGTTAGAGTTGTTTGAGCCCCTCACCATGAAGAAGATTCCAGCACCCTCCCTTGAGATCAAAGAAGAAGCTGCAAGCATCCCACCAGCACCGCCGCCCTTTGAGAAGCTATAAGAGCTAGTCCAACTTGGAGAAGAGTTTGACCCCGTCCTACCATCTCAGTTGCCGCCAAAAGAAGTGATCAACATCAGCTCCCTCTTGACCCATCCAAGAGATGTCTCAAAATGAAGTTGTGCACCAGCCTCGCTAGAAGAGAAGTTGTCAGATCTAAAGATAGTTATGCCTAGGCCTCTGCATGCATTGGTCAGTGAAGTTTTTTCTTCACTTTGGCCAGAGCGCTGCATGTATGAGAGGTAATCGTGTAGCCCCGTGTTTTGAAAAACCCGCCCCTAGGGCATTTCAAAATAATTTATGCTTGATGTTTGCTCCACGTTTGAGTGCATATGTGATGCTTTAACGTTAGTGCTCATAAGTCGCATTTAGCATAGTTCTTGATTCAAGAGCCGAACAATAGTAGTTATGCTTAGCTGTGATATCCTAGCCCCTGGGATGGTGATTTTCTGGCCTAAGGCTTAATAGAATTAATAGAGTACCGATACCAATAAGGTGCATCTTCTTTTTTGGAACCCTGTCTCAAAAGAACCTCTAAGTTAAGCGTGCTTGGTTTGGAGCAATTTGGGATGGGTGACCGACCGGGAAGTTTTCTCGGGTGTGCATGAGTGAGGACAAAGTGCGCACAAAAGACTCGTGTTGGTTTGTGGGGACAATATATGATCCTAGAGAGCTGCTAGGAGTAAGTACCGCCGGTCCAGGGATTGGATAGGGTGTTACAAGTGGTATCAGAGCCGACCCTCGAGGTTTAACGGGCGTGTGTGGGCTAGGAGGTTTGGGTATATGGCGCATGGTGCATGTGGGCCCAGAGTGGTCACGTGGCATGGCATATGACGACACTAGACACAGAGACATGGCTAAGAGGGGAGGTTCCTCGATTGGGGTTGACCGACGAGGACATCGGTCTTATAAGGGGGGTAGATTGTGATATCCTGGCCCCTGGGTTGGTGATTTCCTGGCCCAAGGCTTAATAGAATTAATAGAGTATCCATACCAACAAGGTGCATCTTCTTTTTCATAAGCCTATCTCAAAAGAACCTCCAAGTTAAGCGTGCTTGGCTTGGAGCAATTTGGGATGGGTGACCGACTGGGAGTTTTCTCGGGTGCGCATGAGTGAGGACAAAGTACGCACAAAAGACTTGTGTTGGTATGTGGGGATAATATATGATCCTAGAGAGCTGCCAGGAGTAAGTACCGTTGGTCCAGGGATTGGACGGGGTGTTACATTAGCCCCTGAATCTGAGTAGTCCGTGCTTTGGAAAAACTCTATTCTTTCCCTAGTCAAAACATTTGATTTATTTATGCTTATCATTACTGGGCTTGTGTGTTTTCTTTCCTTTTTTGATAAAAAGGATTTTCTCTAAAAACATATATCACAAATTAGAGCTAATCCTCACCTTATGCTTCCATCCTTCTCTTAATCGATCTCTAGAGAAAAACACCTTACCCAAGAAGTTACCCTTGAAGCCTAGAATAAGCTAAAGAAGGAACCTGCCCAGCCGGCAGCCGCTCAGTCAAAAGGACCGACCATGAGAATCAAAGCACTATCAAAGTAAATAGAAAAAGAGCACAGAAGAAGTTATTACCATACAGAGAGGCAAAGATTCTTAGAACCAGAGACCACAAACATCAGGGTCATTGACCCCACCACTCACCCGTGCCCCCCGCATGCGTGCCCCACCTCCATGCGCACTACCACTGCCCCACGCCCCCTTTGCAGCGCACCCACCGCCACCATCATCACTGGCAACACTGCCTCTCCCCTCCATCGCACCTGCTGCTGCCTGGCACCTGCTCCATCACCACCACTCCACACCCCTGAGCACCACCATCGGTGTCGCTCGCCTATAAACCCCCCCACTAGCTCCCTCAGTTCCATCCTACTGTCACACCCTATTTTAGAAGGCAAACTGAATGTGAACCATGTATTTGCCAGGATCAGCAATTCACGTACACATCAGTTACATAGTTGGACATCATCACACAATGCTTAAATAATAACATAAAAGGGTATTTATTTGATTACATCATGATGCCCGAGACATCCACATAGCCTTAAACATAAATCAAAGTGCGAAAACGAAATGTAGCAATACACGACCTTCATAGGCAGTCGACTGGGGGTTTGCCGCTAACCCGCGCCTAGAACTCATCATAGTCTTGGAACTCCTGGAAATCCTCCACCATGACTTCATCTTCTTTTGAGCAGTGGTTGCAATGTGAACAACCTGGGGGGTTTGGTGTTGTAAAGCAAGGGTGAGTACACATCAGCGTACTCAGGAAATGTCTTGTTTGGCTGAAGTGGACTAGCTGTATGTGGGGTGAAGCTCAGAGCGATTGCTTTTAGTTGGTCAGGTAATTATTACTAGTAGAGAGCCAAGTTTTATTATTAAACCCAAGTTATTAACCCAAAAGTACCCCTTCCAAATGGAAAGAATACCAGTAATCATAATCATAATCATCGAAACCATAATTATCCTCATCATCATATGTGATCATAGTATCTCTAATCAAAGGAGCTCCCAAGGCCACTCATAACCGTGAGCACGGATGATATATCCGATAACACTCTACAGAGGTTGCGCACTTTACCCACGAGCCATGATTCCCTCTCTAGCCCGGGCTTGCAAGACCCTTGTTTACTCCCGAGGTGATCGGCCAGGGATTCACTAAGAAGCCTTTACAAAGATTCCCTAAGGCTATAGCCGCCCATTAGGTTTCCTAAATGTACCGCACTCCTCCCCAAGGGGCAAACCACCCTCGGCAGAGCGAGCCGCATACACCGAGCCCCATTGATGCCACGACAGTGAAGTAAACTACACCTTAGTTCCTCTAATTAATTAGCTAAGGGCGTCTCATTCCACCCTCATGGCTGTACTGTTTTCCTAGGTGGTCATCCAACGAACCAGTCCTTACGGAGAGGCACTCGAGAAACCGCTCGAGCCCCCTTGAATATCACAATGCCATAATCATTTCCAAAAGTAAACACCATATTATAAATACTCTCATCATGTTCATTGATTAGAGTAAAGCGCTAGCATAGAGCTAATCCAAAAATGATCCAACCCAAATAGGTGAACAAGAATAGGATAAACAAAGACTAGTAAATCCTTAGATATAAGTTATGTAAATACGGGGAGATGAATTAATAATTGAGTAGGACATAGGTAGATCAGAGGATACTTGCCTTCACCAACCAGCTGCTACTCAGGGTCTTCACTTGCAACTTCTTCGGACTCCGCCAATGGACCATTATCTATACGAGTTCAAACATATATTCCACAATCTTAACATAGAAAGAAACAATACACCACACAATAAAATATTACAACTAAACAGACGCGCGACGCAGGGCTCGCATCTACGACTATTGGAGAAAAGAAACTACGACGGTCGAAGCTGCAGCCGAGATACATAGCGATTACGCTCAGCAGCTATGGATTAAAATATTTATCTAAACATAATCATATTAATTGATAATCGTACAATGCATAAATAAAATTGGCACTAGGTCCTGATTAGATTGGTGTTTGATTAATCGTCGTTACACTACACACTTAAATTAATATACACAATTCTAGGTGAAATTAAAAAGGATTTTCGTGCGGCGAAGCGTGCAACACAATGCACTACTCGAACGGAAATTAAAAGGGTTGTCGCGCGTGCAATTCCGATAGAGGTTTAAAACATTACGACGAGCGCATGGGGACCAGGCCGTGCTAAGGCCGCGATAGGGCTACACCGGGGCGGGCATGTCGAGCCACGCCGAGAGGGCGCGCCGCACCGGGGCCGCGCTGCTGGGGACCACGCCGATGGGGCCACACAGGGGGCAGGGGCTGGGTTCGGCCGCCGGGGGCAGGGGGCGGCACCGCTAGGGGCAGGGGGGTCGTGCGCGCCGGGGTAGGGGCTCGACTAGGGGGCACCGCGTGGCGGGAGGAGGGGATGAGAGGGAGGGGAGGGAAGAAAGGGGAAACACACCATGGACTCGACGAACGACAGCAACCGCTCACCAGGATCCACCCTAAGGAAGGGAGAGAGTGGGAGAGAGGTGGAAGAGGGAGAGGGAGGTTACTTTGCCCGGGAAAGAGAGTGGGCGAGGGGTGCATGCATGGGGGAGGGCAGGGGCGCCTGGGCCACGCGCCTAGGGCCAGGCTGGGCCACACCGTGGGCGGGGCTGGACCGTGGGGCCGATTCCCTCTACTCAATCTTGCGTGCTTCTAATCATGATCATTCCGCGAATCGAAAACCAAAACTAGATGAATGCACGCCTAGGCACAACATCAGACAAAATAAATATTATCCAGCATGATGCAACAACAATATCAACTTAGGTTTTGGTTACACGCGATATGGACACTACTCTATATATTGCTTTGAAAATAGGAGGAAGGAGCAAAACAGGAAGAGAAAAAGAGAGTAACACCTGAATTTGATGAATATTGGTGGAGAAAATTTATGCCCCCAAATTTAGGGCGTTACGAACCTATCCCCTTTAAAAGAGTCTCGCCCTCGAGATTCGAGGTTGACCAGCAAAGAGCTCAGGATACTTGGCCATCAGATCATCTTCACGCTCCCAAGTTGCTTCTTCCTTAGAGTGGTGACCCCATCTGACTTTGCACATTCTGATAGTGTTCCTCTAGGTGACCCTGTCTACAGTCTCCAGAATCTACGTTGGCTTCTCTATGTAGGTCAGGTCTTCTTGAACTTCTAGACCTTCCACTAGCAATTGCTCTTCCGGCACACGTAGACACTTCTTCAACTGAGACACATGAAAAACATCATGCACCACTGATAAACCTTCTGGTAAACTGAGCTGATTGGCCACTTCTCCACGCTTTGTGAGAATCTGGTATGGACCAACATATCGGGGTGCTAGCTTGCCTTTGACTCTGAACCTTCTAATTCCTCTTATAGGCGATACCTTCAGGTAGACAAAATCTCCCACTTCAAAACTCAACTCTCTTCTTGTGTCTGCATAACTTTGTTGCCTTGACTGTGCTATCTTCAGATTCTTCCGAACCATCTCGATGTTCTCTTCGGCTTCGAGCAAAATGTTGGGCCCAAACACTTGCTTTTCTCTAGGCTGATCCGAATGCAACAGAGTTCTACAACTCCTTCCATAAAATGCCTGAAACGATGACATCTTCAAACTAGCCTAGTAACTGTTGTTATAGGAGAATTATGCATAAGGTAGTCTCTTGTCCCATCTGGACTTATCTTGCAACACACAAGCTCTCAACATATCTTCTAGGATCTGGTTAGTTCTTTCAGTCTGACCATCTGTCTACGAGTGATAAGCTAAACAAAAATTCAAATGTGTACACAAAGCTTCATGCAACTGCTGCCAGAAATGAGAGGTGAACTGTGTTCCTCAGTCTGACACTATCTTCTTTGACACACCATGGAGACAAACGATCCGGAACATGTACAGCTCTGCCAATACTGCACCGTTGTAGCTAGTATTGACTGGTATGAAGTGGGCTGACTTGGTCAAGCAGTCCACTACTACCCAAATGGAATTGTAGCATGCTCGAGTGCAGGGCAACCCAACTATGAAATCCATTCCGATCCCATCCCATTTCCATTGAGGAATTTGCAATGGCTGCAACAGACCGACTAGCCTTAGATGCTCTGCCTTGATTCTCTGACAACTGTCACATATAGCCACATGCTATGTGTTGGTCACTTGTTCTCAAATGCTACGAGTTAAGAACAAGGCAACACAAATGTTAATGGTTAAAGACCTTCGTCCTTCGAAGCATTATCTCCCTTAGGATATAATGATCTTCAGACGAAGGTTATGAAGGACATACCTTCATCATCTCAATACGTAATGAAAAGCAGGAGCATATAGGACATGTAACGAATATGAATAATCATATTTAATTCATTAGATTATCTATATTCTCATTATATAATCATGAACAAACATTGACGATATTAAATTACATTTATACCTTCGGCTTGACAGAAGGTAAGGATCCAAGAGTGACGTGCAAGTGAATACAAGTCAGCATGAACAGTACGGGGGTACTGTTCATCTATTTATAGGCACGGGATGCAACATGGACAAAATTACATTTATGCCCTTGACAATTAATCATAATCATGATATGAACTATCAAGGACTATGCAGTCTTTTCCTCTTTAAGTCGGTGCCACCCTTCGTCTCAAGCGTATCATCGTGCCGAAGCTCTTTCGATTGTAGCTTCGGCATACAGCTTCATGTCACGCCTGTTAGCATGTCATCTTGCCGAAGGTGTTTTTGCTTAGAGGACCTTCGGCAGAGAAGAAGGCCCCCAACAGTAGCCCCTTCGCGGTGCTAGATCATTTTTCATAACGAGCTCGATCCGCGAAAAAACTCGAAGGCTTCGGAATGCCGAAGGTCCGAAAAACACCTTCCCTAAGAACGTTGCCGAGAAACAATTATAATATTCCGAGCGCTGAGTGGTCCACCGTTCAGCGAGTGCAGGCGACCTGGTGGTTCGTCTTCCCACCTGTAGCACTATATAAACAGACGGGTTGGTGAGGAGTTACCACAACATTCATTGCCATTGCACTGTTATGCTGTTAAAAATTTAACCATAGCCGAAGCTTTCCGCACTGTGCTCTCAAGCGAGCACTTCATCATTTAAAGTTAAATTCGTCAGACGAGTTAGCTTTGTCAAATTGTGAAAACCATCCAAATGGCTAGAGTGCGATCAACTGCAAGGGTGTCTCGTGAGGGAGAAGAAACCAAGGTCACTGAGACAACACCAATCTCAGAAGTCATGGAACGATCAGGTCTAGTTGTGACAGAGGGAGCTATTGATGAAGGTGCTCGTGATGCCGAAGCTGAACAGGCTGTTGCTGAAGAAGAAAATGTTGATGAAAGTGAAGATTACAGTATTTTGATCCCAATAAGGCCCAGTATTTAGATTTTGAAAAATCTACTATGTCCGAAGACGACATGCCCATGATGATGAAACTAGGCTATTTTGGAGAAGTTGAAAGCAAACTTGTTCGATTTGCTGGAGAAGAAACTACCCCAGTGTCGAAGGTAGATGAAGTTGTGGTTTTCAAGAGCTTTTTCAGAGCGGGGTTGCGATTTCCCCTGAATGAGATGATAGGGCAAGTCCTAAAATTGTTTGAAATATACCTTCATCAGCTGACTCCTAACGCTATCGTTAGGCTCAGCGTCTTCATCTGGGCCCTCCGAAGCCAAGGGATGAGCCCAGATGCCCAAGCGTTCTACCGAGTGCATGAGTTGCACTATCAGACAAAGGCCAGGGCAGATGGTCTTCACGAAAATTTTGGTTGTTACAATTTTGCGTATCGCAAGGATACAAAGGCACCGGTCCTCAGCTACCGTACAAAGTGGCCGACTGGCTGGAAAAATGAATGGTTTTACATGAAAGATGATGAGAAAAAGAGAGGGAAACTGATGACGATGGTCATGAGTCCGCTGTCTTTGAACTTCGGAATGACCAGGCCTCTATGCAACATGCAACTAGGGTCGCCATGCCAGTTGGCCGAAGTGGAGTTTAGAGTGGTGGCTGAGCAAATCAGTACCAGGGACCTAGTGTAGGAATATCTGGCCAACCGGACATATCCAACGTCAAGCGGCTGGAGAATGCCGAAGATGAAAGAAATGAAGAAGCATGAACTTGTTCGACTAGCTTATCGTTTCAAGTTTGAAAAACAGTTTAAAGAACCTTGCCAAGAATGACTGGACATGATCGAGACAACGTTTAATGAAATACTCGGGAATTATACAAAGAAAGAAGATCAATTGATGACAGCAGCCTTCGGCACCCGGCCAAAACAAAGGTTAAACCGGGTGATGGATGCCCTTAAATTTGAATAACCTTATTATAAAAGACTTGATAAGGGTGCCGAAGGTGTAAAAAGAAAGAGAGTTGTCAGTATTCTGAGCAGGCAGACTGCTAGAATGGTGAAAGAGGATGAAAAGGCTTCAAAGAAAAGAAAAACCACTCCTGAGCCGAAGGCTGCTGCTACGAAGAAGAGGAAGGCTGAAAGTCTAGAGCCGAAGATAACCGAAGCAGTAGAGGAGACTCCTTTGACGTCTCCTGCTGCCGAAATAGCAGAAATTTTAAAGGTAATGACTGAATTTTTACCCGTCAAGCTGCTAAGTACTCTAGGACCAGAACTGACGAAACTTTTACAGAAGAAGGATGAGCCTTCGGCTACAAAGAAGAAGGCGGATGGGTAGAAAAAACAAAGAATCGTTATTGTTATGCAAGCCATTGAACAAACTCCACCGTCGGCCTCGGCATCCAAAATAACACCTATTGCAAGCGCCGAGGCTATTGCCGAAGCTGCAGCTGCCGCCGAAGCCACCAACCTTGAGAGTACACTGTCTGGAATTGATAAACTGCTCTTGGATATGACTGCGGAAGAAACAGCTGCGGCTACAGAGAAGGTCATGGCCACAGTGCCTGGCAAAGAGAGGAAGATTGCTGATGCTGCTTCGGAAAAAAGAGACTTCGACCTTCGGAACCTGGTCGATCAAGAATTATCCGAGGCTAAAAAGAAGGAGCTACAGGAATATGGGATATCATGTGGCTACCAGCCAGGAGCTATGCTCTTTGGTGGAATCGACGAAGGGGCCTTAGGATGTATTCGAGACCGCGCCGGGGCAAAGATAATCGGCACTCTATCGAAGAGTGTCGGTTTCTCGAAGCTTGAAGCTGATATCAGTGGCTACCGACAACAACATATCGTCGGCAGTTTGTTCTACTCCAATTTCAAGGTATAATTCCTTTTGCTAGGTTTGTTTTATTTTTGTCATGAAGCAAAGTTTTCTGATAAAGGTTTATTTTTGCATAGTATGTTGCTAAGTAAGGCACTGAGAATGCAACAAGACCTCGAAGACAAGAAGAATGAAATCATAATCGAGGGCTTGGAAAACAAAATTAAAGGCTACGAAGCTTCTCTTGAGAAGAAAGACTTCCTGCTTCAGGCAACAGAGGGTTCCCTCGTGGATCTTCAAACTGAAAATGCCAAATTAAACAAGGAGCTTTTCCAGGCTCAAGAAACTTTAAAGAAAGATTCAGAACACTTCGAGCAAGAGAAACAAGAACCGCAAACAAACTGCAAAGCCAAAGCTGATAAAAATACGAAGCTGCAGGAGTCTTTGAAAGAGCTTCGGAATAAGTGTCTGGAATTCGGTAGCAGTTGCGTGCAGCGATTGAAAAAGGTCTTCAGCTCAGTTGGGGCCAGCTCCGATGATATTACCCCTTCGGCTGAAGACATATCAAACACCTTTGATCATATTGAGAATGAAGTTGATGCTCTTGATGAAGTGATAGTCAGGCACAGTGACTTCTGTGCCTTGCTAGCTTCTCGCGGCACATCTGCAACATTTTTGAAGGCTAGTTGTACGCACGCAAAGACTGTGAATAGACTAACTTTCAGCCTGTCTCCAACAGATTTGGTTGACATCCCTAGCGAAGCTCGGAGCATCGGGAACAGATTTATAACACAGATTTGGGCTAAGGGTGGGCGAGAACTGGCTGGTGACGAAGCCCGAAACTTGCTCAAGCTGGTATGGAACTTATTCCTGTTGCATGCCTTCTCTTGTAATTACTTTTTACCTTATACCGTTTGTTTGTTTGCAGGATGGTGGTGCTGAAGATTGATAATCCGAAGCACGTTCTGAAGGCTGCTGAATCTTCTCTTTAGGCCTGCCTGTATAGAACTTAGGAACATATGTATTAACTTTGTAGAAAAAACTGTAATCGAGGATTGAACAATGGTATGTATAACTGTCCATACCTTGTAATATATTTTTACCTTTTCGTCCATGTACAAGTTGCTTTGCTGTGGACAAAACTTGTATTTTTTGAGCCGAAGGCGAAAAATACCTTCCCTTCTTTTCATACACAACGAAGCATGCTATTGTGTCACATGTATTCGTTTGAAACGAAGCTTATTTGTATTCATTGAAGCCCTGTCGTCGAAGATGGAGTATTTCTGTTCGTGCTTCGTGTTATGATGATGATGATCCTACAAATGTCTAAATGAATGTGTATGAATGCAATGAATGATGTAATGTAATGTGCAAATGAATGTTCCGAACACACACGAAGCCACACCCAGACTCTGCATCCCCTTAAGAGAGACTTTGGAGTCTTTAAGCTCTGCATCCCCTTAGGAACGACTTTGGAGCTTCTTCACCTTCTATTTCGGTGGCATTTAAGCTCTGCATCCCCTTATGAACGACTTTGGAGCTTCTTCACCTTATATTTCGGTGGTATTTGGCTCTGCATTCCCTTAGGAACGACTTCTGAGCAGAAAACTTACTCTGCGCTCCCTTAGGAACAACTTTTTGCAGCTTCGTCATGCCCTGCATCCCCTTGGGGACGTCTTTTGAGCTTTTCCCTGTTTTCTTTTTGCACCCGATGGTGCAGGCTCTGACTTTACATATTACATCTTTGGGGGATTTTGGCCCTTGTATTGCATAGGGCTAAGTAAGAATGAAAAAATTACAAGCTATGGCCCCATTAAAAACCTTTCTCCCCTCCTAAAAGAAAAAGGGTACCATAGAAAAAAGAATGAAAAAAGATTACATCAAATTACACATAGTATCGTTGAAGCTCATCTGCATTCCAAGATCCGGGTATGTCGTTGTCGTCTATATCCTTTAATCTATAAGAACCGGGTCTTGACGAAGATACTACCAGAAAAGGACCTTCCCACTTCTGTTGTAACTTGCCCACTGTATCCGGGTTAGCCACTCTTTGAAGCACCAAATGCCCTGGCTTGATGTTTTTCAATTAAACTTTCCTGTCACGCCATCTTATTGTTTCAGCCTGATATTTATTGATGTGCTCTATGGCCTGAAGTCTGGTCCCTTCTATAGTATCATTTGTTGTTTGATAATCAGCTTCGTCTTCCGCCGAAGCTGTTGTTCTTATTGATCCTGTCTTTTCTTCTTCTGGTGTTATTGCTTCGTCACCAAAGAGAAGCTTGAAAGGTGTAAAACTTGTTGACCTTGACACAGTTGTGTTGTGGCTCCACACCACTTTAATCAATTCATCTGGCCATTTTCCTCTGGGCTGGTTGAAGATTAACTTCATTATTCTTGTCATTATAATGTCATTTGCTCTTTCTACTAGCCCATTTGATTCTGGATGCCTTACTGATGCAAAATGGATTTTTGTACCAATTTGGTCACATAAATCTTTGAATGTTTCAGCATCAAATTGTGTTCCATTGTCCATAGTTATTTCCTTCGACACGCCGAAGCAGCAAACAATGTTTTGCCAAAAGAATTTTTGTATTGTAGCCGAAGTTATTGTGGCTAAAGGTTTTGCTTTGATCCACTTAGAGAATTCCACTGCTACAATGACATATTTCAAATTTCCTTCTGCAGGTGGAAGTGGACCTAACAAATCCAGACCCTACCTTTGCAGTGGCCAAGTTGGCTGTATTAACTAGGTTAGAGATGAAGGTTGTTTCTGGTCTCTTGCACACCTTTGACAATTTTCACACTTTTGAACCAGATCTGCTGCATCCGAAGCTGCCTTCGGCCAATAAAATCCTTGTCTAAAAACCTTCCCTAGCAAAGGCCTAGACCCAATATGAGATCCACATAAACCTTCATGTATTTCCTTCATAAGCTCTTGACCTTCGGTTCTGGATAAACACTTAAGTAGTGGAGAGCAGACTCCATGTTTATAGAACTCCCCTTGTATTATCACATATTGTTGGGGACTTGTTCTAAAATGCTATGAGTTAAGAACAAGGCAACACGAAACATTAGTGGTCAAAGTCCTTTGTCCTTCGAGACATTATTTCTCTTAGGATATAATGATCTTCGGACGAAGGTTATGAAGGACGTACCTTCATAATCATAGTGTATATTAATAGAAGTAGAAGCATATGAAACATGAGAAATAACATGAATAATCATATGACATCATTTATATATCTTTATTATATCATCATGAATAAACATGAACAATATTGAATTACATTTGTACCTTCGGCTTGATAGAAGGCAAAAGTCCAAGTGTGACGCACGAGTGAATACAAGTCAGCGTGAACAGTACGGGGGTACTGTTCATCTATTAATAGGCACAGGGCGCAGCCTGTGTAAAATTACATTCATGCCCTTTATGTTTACTATGGACTTAAGGACAATCTATTGAGGACTAGATAGGCTTTTCCTCTTTAAGTTGGTTATGTTTTCTGCTGCTGAGCCGAAGCTTCCCCGTGCGTAGCTTCGGGACTGATTCAACCTTCATCCCGACCATGCTTTTCATATTTTGTACAGCTTCATTCCGAGTCCGAAGGTTCCTGTACATATATTATACTTGGGAAACATTGTTAATCGTACTTTTGAGGACCTTCGGAAGACAAAGGCCCCCAACAGTAGCCCCTCGCAGTATTAATTTGTTATAACAACGAATTCAGACTGTGACGTGAACAAAGGCCTTAAGCCAAAGGTCCAAAAAAACACCTTTCCTTTGCTATAATAGCAACAGTCAATGACAGTCGGGGCCCACCAAGTTGCGACACACTGGGCGTATAAATATGAATCATAGCGGCAGCATTTGATACGCCATTTCTGCCATTTGCATTATTTTCTCAAATTTCTAGCTCTTGTTCACCAGCTCTCGCCTGATTTTCAAGCTTTTTGAGCTTCGGTTTAAAGACATGTTTTCGCCATGTTTGAGGAGAAGATGATGACTGAGGAGACGAAGATAACTGAGGACACGAAGCTGTTTGAAGAGAAAAAAGTTGCGGATCCCTTCATCGATGGGTTTTTCAAATCCATGGCAAAAACGAACACAGAAAAAATTACAAGAGAAATACTGGCGGATCTGTCTAAAGACTCCAACGACGGTGATGAGTATGATGCAGAAAGTGGAGACGAAGATTCTGAAGATCGGTTGTGGCGACCAAGCCATACCATTTTCGGAAAATCGACTATCAAACAAAGTCATGTTGATGCTATGAGAGGAAGATACTTCCGCGACATGACTATTGTGAGGGTTGGAGGAGACAACGCTGCTCCTACTCCTGAAGTAAATGAGGTGGTTATTTACCGAACCTTTTTGAAAGCAGGGCTTCGATTCCCGTTGAGCAGATTCTTGGTTGAAGTATTGAAGACGTTTCAGATCTTTCTTCATCAACTTACCCCTGAAGCTATAATTAGGATGGGTTTGTTTATTTGGGCTATGAGAAGCCAAGGATTGGAACCAAGCGCAAGGTGTTTTTGCAGCATGCATGAACTTTTGTACGAGACGAAGGCTACCGGCAAGGAGCAGTACCACAACAACTTCGGTTGTTATGGATTCATTGCTCGATCCAATGCAAGCCATCCAGTTCCTACATTACGAAAAAGATGGCCTGGGGCCTTGATGGAAGAATGGTTTTATGTCAAGAATGATCTGATTGAAAGAGAGGACATTAAGGAAATCATCCAACGCCCCATCTGGTCTCGATTCAGCCTTCGGAGGCCGAAGATGACAATGGATCAGAATGACGAAGCATGCCAAAAGGCTTTTAGCAACGTCTGTGCCTTTATTGGCACAAGGGATATAGTTCAAGAGCACATAGCGTACAGAATATGGCCACATGTAGAAAACTAGGATATGCCAAAGGATACTATTGCCGAGTCAACTGAAGGTGGGTTGGTCCGATTGAAGTAAACCTTTAGATTTAGAGACTGGTTTGATGAGCCAAATGATGATTGGCTAAAAAGTATTGAGGCTATCAGCGACAAGCTACTTGGAGCATATAGCAAAGCCGAAGATGATGCCTTGTCCGCAGCCTTCGGGAGCCAGGGGAAGAAAAGATTAAACAGAGTATTTGATGCATCGGCTTTGTATACCCTGATTACCGCTACCCGCTGCGAGGGCAAGGAAAAAAGAGAAAGACTGTCGCTTCGGCCACCACAGTTGTTCCGAAGGGCAAAAGGTGAAGGTTCTGACCCACTGGCCGCGTTATATTGAACCGGTCGTGGTGCCTGAATTTGGTGAAGAAGCCTCTTCAACTGCCGAAGCAAGACAAGGTGCTCCGATTGTGCAGAGTGTTGAAGAGCCGATTGTAGTGCCGAAGGTGCCTACAGTCGAGCCTACCAAAGCCAAAGATGGTGCGGCCGAAGGGCCGATAGCGCAAAAGGTATTGAAACTGCCAGAAATTCTGAGCCCATCAGCAAGAGCAGAATTGCCAAAGGTACAAAAAACTGCTGCCACAACTCCCAAAAGGAGGAGGATGGCCAGCGTACTAGACACTATCGTAGAGACCACAAAGGCCTTAACTCCTGCTTCTACCAAGAAAGCTGCCGAAGCTGCCAAAAATCAAGTCAAAGCCAAAGCTAGGCCTTCAGCGCCTACTAAGACAAAGGCCGACGTGCCTGAAGATAAGGTGGGTCAGCAAATTTCAGATACCGGCAAGACGATAGAGCAAGACGTGACAGAAAAAGCAAAATCTTCTGTCCCCGAAGCCTTAGCTGAAGATATTGATTATATTGTTCGACATGCTTCGAGGAAGAAATTATCTGAAGAAGAAATCTTGGAGGCCAAACACTACGCCCAAAGACAGAAATATCCGAAAGGGGCCTTAGTGTTCAATGGTACTAACGAAGATGATTTCATGTACTATCTCCCGGATAACAAAGAAATATCCGTTTGCTGGGAGATAGCTAAGAGTATGGGATTTCCTAAACTTGAAGAAGGCCTTTCGGTCTTGTCGAATGATGATCTTGCTGATAGCCTCGCATACAATAGTATAAAGGTATAGAGGTTAACTTTGAAGCTAAGAAATGAAGTATTTTATTGCCATGCTCAACTCTTTCTTCTTCTTTTGCAGGGCTTAATTCTTAGTAATGCCTTGAGGGCTCAGAAGAGCGCCGAAGACAAAGGCTGTACAATGAGTCTTAACAACCTTCGCTTTGAGGTGATTGAACTGAGAAACAAAGGTCTAGAGAAAGACAAAATTTTGATTTCATTGGTGAACAAAGCAAAGGAAGACGAAGCTAATTACAAAGCTCAGGCCGAAGCCCAGAAAACCGAAATTGAAGACCTTCGGAGACAACTAACCGAAGCTAAAGAGAACTGCGCGCTCGCACAGGCTAATCAAGAGATCAGTGAATACTAGAAACATAAGCTATAGAAAAATGTTGAAGAACTTCGCGAATCCAAGGAAAGGTGTTTTGAGAAATGCTTGGATTGTGTGAAAAAATTAAAAACTAGCTTCACCAAAGTGGGCGCCTACTCTACTGAAGAAAACTTCATACGAGGCGACCCCGAGGGCGTCGTTGAATGGATAAGTGGAGAAGCCGAAGCCTTCAAGGAAATTTTGAGTGATCGCGGGGATATTTGCACGTTTTTCGGTGCGCGAGGAATCTCAGCTATTCTGGAGAAGGCCGGATATGATCACATTAAGGCCATAGCCCAGGCCGAAGCTGCCTTCTCCATAGATGATACGAAGGATCCTTCAGCCGAAGCAACTTTAATGGGTGGGAAATTTTATAACGATGTCTGGGTGAACGGTGGTCGAGAGCTAGCCCACGAGATTATAAAAAAGAGTGAAAAAGACACCCACGACGCCCGAGCAGAAGCAAAGCGAGCTAAAGAAGCTGCAGAACGCGAAAGGCGTATAGGTATTATTTCTTGATTATTTAGCTTAGCTTCGGTACTTGCTTTGTGGCTTTGAACTAATCTATTTACCTACTTCAGCTGAACTATCCCCGCCTCCGGAGCTGTATGATCCCCTAGCTGAGCCATAAATGAAGGAAGCATTGAAAATTATAAGCCTAGCGGACTCCATTATCGACGAAGTCGTCGATAAGCTTTTGAACGAAGTTGCAGAAAAAGTTCTTAAAGAAGAATAAATTTTATTGTAATAATATTTTGAAACACTTGATGTATGAAACAATGGAAGGAAGATTAAGCTTCTACTGTAACAAAACTATGTAACATTTGATGTATGTGACATTGAATCGAATGTGTAAATTGTTGTAATTTATTTCTTTGCGATGCATGAAACGTACACACATACCGTTTTTGAGCCTTCGGCGAAAAAACACCTTCCCTTCTTTTCATGCTTCGTAAAGAAAGAGATCCCTTCTTATGGCAAGTCTGATAAAACTGTATTTCCCGAAGCTTACTTCGTGCCTTAGCACATTTTCAGTTTGACGAAGCATTTGCCGAAAATTGGCTTCATATTCAATTTTTGTGTCGTTAATGCAGTATGATGTATGATGTGATGTTATGCAAAATGATGTGATGATATGATGCAAAATGATGAGGATGCCGAAGACACACGCCCACACTGGAATATACAAGACTCTGCATTCCCTTAGGAACGTCTTTTGAGTCTAAGCTTTGCATCCCCTTAGGAACGACTTTTGAGCTTCTTCACGTTCTATTTCGGTGGTATAAGTTCTGCATCTCCTTAGGAATGACTTTTGAACTTCTTCTCCTTCTATTTCGGTGGTATAAGTTCTGCATCCCCTTAGGAACAACTTTTGAGCTTCTTCGCCTTCTATTTCGGCGGTATTTGGCTCTGCATTCCCTTTGGAACGACTTTTGAGCAGAAAACTTACACTGCGCTCCCTTAGGAACGACTTTTTGTAGCTTCGTCAATTTTGGCTCTGCATTCCCTTAGGAACGACTTTTGAGCAGAAAACTTACACTGCGCTCCCTTAGGAACGACTTTTTGTAGCTTCGTCAATTTTGGCTCTGCATTCCCTTAGGAACGACTTTTGAGCAAAAATCTCACGTTGTGCTCCCTTAGGAATGACTTTTGAGCTTCGTAAATCTGTGATGAAGATATATTTCATTCTAGTACAGGCAGAACCATTACAAGAAATTAAAACTAAGTTTTCGTTGCTTGTTCCTCATACAGAAAGCAAAATGGCGTAAAAAGTAAAAGTATTTTAGAAGTAGGATATTGCTCAGTATATGTGCTTTGATTCTGGTACGGTGCTGTTGACCGTATGAGCTTCGGACTTCTTCCTGAAGTCATGTTGATGTTGTGGGTGTTGGCACCCTTCTGGCTGCTGGCTTCGGGTATAAGTAGGTTGCAATGGAGGTGGCGGTGGGAGCTGAGGCCAGGAAGCTTGTGAATGGCTTGCTGAAGCAACAGAGGCTGCAGGTTGATTGCCCACATACTCTGGTATGTAGGGAGAGTGGCACGAAGCAGTATGTAAGACCTGCTTCGGCTGATTCTGTCGGGCTTCTGCTTCGGCAATCTCTTTTTGCTTCTGAATGGTGATCTGACGCGTTCTTGTAGTGTGGCCCTTATCTTCACCACAGAATAAGTAATAGATTTTCCTAGGCTGATCCCCATATCTTCCTCCGAAGCCCCTGCCGCCTCGGCCCCTTGGAGCTGGTGGCCTGAAGGAGCTTTGCTGCTGTCCTGAAGACTGTGAGCTGTGCTGTGGCCTTTGAAACTAGCCTCCTTTGTCATCATTCTGACTGGAGCTGTGGATTGATCTGACATGCCTAGGGTGGATTCTTCCTTCGAAGCCCCTAGTCATCTCAGAAAATGTGTAAGCTTCCTCCCTTCTTTGGCGGAAGTCATTGTCGGCCCGGATGTACTCATCCATTTTCTGAAGCAGCTTCTCCAGAGTCTGAGGGGGTTTCCTAGCGAAGTATTGAGCCATAGGCCCTGGCCGAAGACCTTTGATCATGGCCTCAATGACGATTTCATTGGGCACCGTAGGCGCTTGTGCTCTCAGGCGTAAGAACCTTTGGACATATGCCTAAAGGTACTCCTCATGGTCTTGAGTGCACTGGAACAAGGCCTGAGTAGTGACTGGCTTCGTCTGAAACCCTTGAAAACTGGTGACCAGCATGTCCTTAAGCTTCTGCCATGACGTGATTGTCCCTGCCTGGAGAGAAGAGTACCATGTCTGGGCCACACTTCGGACTACCATGACGAAGGACTTTGCCATGACTGCGGTATTGCCCCCATACGAAGATATAGTTACTTCGTAGCTCATCAGAAACTGCTTCAGATCTGAGTGCCCATCATACATGGTGAGCTGAGGTGGCTTGTATGATGGGGGCCATGGGGTAGCCTGCAGTTCTGCTGATAGAGGAGAAGCATCATCAAAAGCAAAATTTCCATGATGGAAATCGTCATACCAATCATCATCATTGTAAGAATTGTCCTGACAAAGCTCTCTTTGTGGAGGTCTTCGGTCCTGGTCATCTTGAGTAAGATGACGTATTTTTCAGCAGCTTCATCGATCTTCTTCTGTAGATCGGAAAGACGAAGCATTTGCTCTCTCTTCCTTTTGACCTGTTGATGGATAGCTTTGAGATCCCTTATCTCCTGGTCCAGCTCCTCCTCCTGGGGTGTTGGACTTGTAGCCTTCCTCTTTTGAGTTCTGGCTTCGCGCAGAGTGTCCTGGTTAACGTCTAGTGGCTGCAGTGCAGCCCCTAGTCCTGACGAAGCTTTCTTCGGTGGGATGACGAAGGTCACAGCTTGTCGAAGGTGGTCGAATGAGTTCACCGGAGGTGGGCGCCAATGTTGGGGACTAGTTCTCAAATGCTATGAGTTAAGAACAAGGCAACACGAAACATTAGTGGTCAAAGTCCTTCGTCCTTCGAGACATTATTTCCCTTAGGATATAATGATCTTCGGACGAAGGTTATGAAGGATGTACCTTCATAATCATAGTGTATATTAATAGAAGTAGAAGCATATGAAACATGAGAAATAACATGAATAATCATATGACATCATTTATATATCTTTATTATATCATCATGAATAAACATGAACAATATTGAATTACATTTGTACCTTCAGCTTGATAGAAGGCAAAAGTCCAAGTGTGACGCACGAGTGAATACAAGTCAGCATGAATAGTACGGGGGTACTGTTCATCTATTTATAGGCACAGGGCGCAGCCTGTGTAAAATTACATTCATGCCCTTTATGTTTACTATGGGCTTAAGGACAATCTATTGAGGACTAGATAGGCTTTTCCTCTTTAAGTCGGTTCCGTTTTCTGCTGCTGAGCCGAAGCTTCCCCGTGCTTAGCTTCGAGACTGATTCAACCTTCGTCCTGACCATGCTTTTCATATTATGTACAACTTCATTCCAAGTCCGAAGGTTCCTGTACATATATTATACTTGGGAAACATTGTTAATCGTACTTTTGAAGACCTTCGGAAGATGAAGGCCTCCAACACATATGGTCTTGTTCTTGCTTCCATTCTTTTATTATAAACTTCGTCATCCAAAAGACAGTTACCTTGGAGGAAAGATATAATTGCAGCCCTCCAATCTTCACTATGTACAGGTGATATTGCAAGCACTGCTCTCTCCATAAGTTCAACCGAAGGTGCCTTTATTGTCTCAAAGAATACTTCCGAAGGTAGAGTGAGCCCCTGTGCCGCTGACTTAGCTAGCAGATCTGCATGCTCATTTTCCCCTCTTGGAATATTTTTTACAGAAAATCCTTCGAAGGAGGCCTCTAATCTTCAGACTGTTTCCAGGTATTTTTCAAGCTTCGGATCCCTTGCCTTGCTGCTTTTGTCTACATGGCCAGAAATAACTTGAGAATCAGTTTTAAGGACTGCCCTTCTTATACCCATTGCCTTTAGCTTCCGAAGCCCTAACAGAAGGGCTTCGTATTTGTTGGGGACTTATTCTCAAATGCTAAGAGTTAAGAACAAGGAAACATAAAATGTGTTAAATATAAAGGTCCTTCGTCCTTCAAGACATTATGTCCCTTCGGATATAATGTATTTTGGACGAAGGTCATGAAGGAAAAATCCTTCGTAAGCACCATAGATAATAAGGAGGAATTCATATGCAAAATATGAAGAATAATATAGATATCATTACCAATTTATTTTTATTTTTGTTATCATATCCAAAATAACAATTTATAAATGTACCTTCGGTTTGACGGAAAGTAAAGGTACAAGGCGTGATGCAAAAAGCGAATGCCAAGTCAGCGTGAACAGTACGGGAGCACTGTTCATCTATTTATAGGCACGGGACGCAGCCCATGTAAAATTACACCCATGCCCTTTACATTTGATAATGACTCTATAGTAACCCATCGAGGTCTGAATAGCCTTTTCATCTTTAAGTCGGTTCCCCTTTTCTGCTGCCATGTCGAAGCTTTTCTGCACATAGCTTCGTGATCATCTTATCCTTCGTCATAATCGCCTTCCGTCTTACTCAAGCTTCATCCTGACCATACTTTTGTATACTCATAACCCGATTCCGAAGATACCTGTTCACATATTTCACATGGAAAACATTGTCAAATCATGTTTTTGAGGACCTTCGGAAGCCGAAGGCCCCCAACAGTAGCCCCTCGCAATATTAATTTGCTGGAATAATAAATTCATATTGCGACATGGACGAAGGCTTTAAGCCGAAGGTTCGAAAAAACACCTTCCCTTTGCTAGAATAGCAACAGTCATTGACAAGCGGGACCCTCCAGTTTTCAACGCACTAGGTGTATAAATAAGAGCTCACCACGAGTTTATTTGGCACACTTTCTTGCCATCTGCTCTTGCTCACTCAACTTTTAGCCTGTGCGCAAGAACACCTGCTTGGCTTTTTAAATTTTTAAGCTTCAGTTTCGAGAGCACTTTCTCAGCGTTTGCGAAGATGTCTGAAGATAAGAAAGTTGTTGGTGATTCGAAGCTGAGCCTTTCTAAGGAGATGCATCTGGGCTTTCTTCAATTAATATCAAAGACCAATACAGAGAAGATTACTAGGGAGATTTTGGAGGGTTTATCTGAAGATACTGGTGACAGTGACAGTTATGATGTGGATAGTGGTGGTGAAGACTCCGAAGATCGACCTTGGCGACCAAGCCATGCGGTTTTTGGTAATCAAGTATTAAAGAAAGCCATCTTGTCAATATGAGGGGCAGATATTTTCGGGACTTGTCTATTGTGAGGGCTGACGAAGGAGAGAAGACTTGTCCGACTCCCGAGGAAAATGAAGTCGTGATATTCCGAAGCTTCTTAAAGGCTGGACTGCGATTTCCCTTGAGCAGTTTTGTCATGGAAATACTGAAGATATTTGAAATCTACCTTCATCAACTTACTCCCGAAGCAATCATAAGGATGGGCATCTTTGTGTGGGCCATGAGGAGCCAAGGTTTAGAACCAAATGCAAAAAGTTTCTGCAACATACATGAGCTATTATACGAGACGAAACCCTGGGGTAAAGAGCAGTATCACAACAATTTTGGCTGCTACAGCTTCGGCGCCCGATCTGGGTCAAGCTGTCATGTGCCAACCTTTCGAAAGAAGTGGCCCGACGACTGGATGACAGAATGGTTTTATGTGAAGAATGACTTGAAAACACGGGAAGATATTAAAGATATCATTATGCGCCCTATCTGGCAACGCTTCGGCCTCCGGAGGCCGAAGGTGGAAATGAATGAAGCAGCCGAAGAATGCCAGAGAGCCTTCGACGTGGTTTGCTCTTTTATTGGGACAAGGGATTTGGTCCAAGAACACATTGCCTTCAGAGTATGGCCACTTGTAGAAAAGTGGGAAATGCCGAAGGAGACCATTAAAGAAACTGACGAAGGTGGATTAGTTAAGCTAAAATACACATTCCAATATGGAGATAAATTCGTCGAGCCAGATGACGACTGGCTAAAAAGCATTGAGGCCATAAGTGATGAATTGCTTGGAGTATACTCAAAGGCCGAAGATACTGCATTATCAGCGGCCTTCGGAGGTCGAAAGAAAAAGAGACTCAACCGAGTATTTGATGCAATTGGGTTTGTCTACCCCGACTACCGTTATCCAATGCGGGGTCAAAAGAGAAAGAATACATCTTCTGCGAAGGAAGTTGCTTCAGCCGCTCCTAGCGAGCCGACGCCGAAGAGGAAAAGGGTAAAGGTTCTCACACACCGGCCACGTTATACTGAACCGGCCACAGTGCCTGATTTTGTCGGTGAGACCTCTTCGGCCACTGAAGCTAAAGAACCAACTCCCCTACCGACTATTGAAGGGCCGGCCGAAGTGCCGGCAACAGAGAAAATAGAAGAACCGAGGGCTGAAGATCCAAAAACATCGGAAGTTCTAAGTCCTTCAGCAAAAATTGGGGCAGCAACAAGTCAAAAGGGGCCAGTAGTGACCCCCAAAAGAAAAAGGATGGTTAACGTGCTGGATGTTTTGGAGACAATAAAGTCTTCAAGCACAACTCCGAAGAAAACTGTTGAATCTTCTGAAGTGCATATTGAAGCACCTGATGCCGAAGTTTCAAAACATCAATCTGAGACTGAAGCTGGGCCTTCAGAGCCCACCAAGGTGAAATCCTTGGAGGCCGAAGAAACAGAAATAACAGAACAAATTTCGGCTAAAGAAACTGGTACTGCCGCCCCTGAAGCTTCTTCCGAAGCCTTCGATTATATTTTACGTCATGCTTCGGGGAAAAAATTGTCTGAAAAAGAAAAGCAAGAGGCCCAGTTTTACGCCCAAAAATTGAAATATCCAAAGGGGCCGTTGATTTTCAACGGTAGTGGAGAAGAAGACTTTTTGTATTGTCTCCCTGACAGCAAGGAGATTTCTGTCTGTCGGGAGATGAGCAAGAGCTTCGGATTCCCAATACTAGAAGACGGGCTCTCTGTGCTGTCGAAAAACGATCTAGCCGACAGCTTGGCGTATAATAGCTTAAAGGTGCAAAAATGAGGTTTTTGTATTTTTTCTTGAAACCAAAATTTTTCGTTTGCTTAAGTTTATTGACGCACACACATTTTTCTTTGCAGGGCCTTATACTTAGTAATGCCCTCAGGGCCCAAAAAGATGCCGAGGATGAAGGATGTGTTATGGCCCTGAGCAACCTTCGTTCCGAAGTAATTGAACTAAGGAACGAAGGTCTCGAAAAAGATAAAATACTGCATTCATTGACAAATAGAATAAAAGAAGACGAAGCTACTTTTAAAGTTCAAGCTGAGGCTTAGAGGCATGAAATTGAAGATCTCCGAAAACAACTAGCCAGAGCTAAAGAGGAACGCACACTTGAAGAAACAAAACGGGAAATCAGTGAACAATGGGCAAACCATTTGGAAAAAAGCATTGAAGAGCTTCGTGCATCTAGGAAAAGATGCTATGAAAAATCAATAGAATGTGCTAAGAAAGTAAAAACTAGCTTCGCCAGCGTTGGCGCTTTTTCAAATGAAGAGAACATAAGGGGTGACCCCGAAGGCCCAATCAAATGGATCAGCCACGAAGCTGAGGCCTTTGAAGAAATTTTGAATAGCCGCGGAGACATATGTGCCTTTTCGGGTGCCAGGGGGATTGCTACCATTTTGGAGAGGAAAGGCTGTGAGCATGTGAAATTTTTGGCGCAATCCGAAGCTGCCTTATCCTCCGAAGATATAAAAGACCCCTCGGCCGAAGCAAGCCTGGTCGGTTTGACGGAAAGTAAAGGTATCATTACCAATTTATTTTTATTTTCGTTATCATATCCAAAATAACAAGTTATAAATGTACCTTCGGTTTGACGGAAAGTAAAGGTACAAGGCGTGATGCAAAAAGCGAATGCCAAGTCAGCGTGAACAGTACGGGAGCACTGTTCATCTATTTGCTAATGACTCTATAGTAACCCATCGAGGTCTGAATAGCCTTTTCATCTTTAAGTCGGTTCCCCTTTTCTGCTGCCATGCCGAAGCTTTTCTGCACATAGCTTCGTGATCATCTTATCCCTCGTCATAATCGCCTTCCGTCTTACTCAAGCTTCGTCCTGACCATACTTTTGTATACTCATAACCCGATTCCGAAGATACCTGTTCACATATTTCACTTGGAAAACATTGTCAAATCATGTTTTTGAGGACCTTCGGAAGCCGAAGGCCCCCAACAGTATTCAGCAATGTTATTTGTGCAACTAAAGTCTAGCCTTGCTGCGTAGCATGTGCTGACTTTAGAGGGCGCTACTAGAACAACAGTTACTCCTGCGCCGAAGGTTCCCCAAGAACCGTCACAGAATACTGTCCAGGCTTCGGCATCTTTTATTGCTTCTTCTCCCTGAGCCCCTAGCGTGCAATCAGCAATGAAATCTACTAACACCTGAGACTGAATTGAGGATCTATGTACATAATCAATAGTGAATTCATTGAGTTCCTCAGCCCATTTTCCAATTATTCCTGTAGCTTCTTTGTTTCTCATTATGTCCTTCAGAGGTTGTGATGAAGGTACAATTATATGATAGGCTTGAAAGTAATGCCGAAGCTTTCTGGAGGCCATTAGCACAGCATACAGCACCTTCTCCAATTCTGTGTGATTTTTCTATGATAAACTTAGTACTTCGGAGACGAAGTATATTGGTGCTTGTCTTTTTACTTGGCCATCTTGCTTCTCCTGTACAAGTGCCGCACTGACTACAGAATGAGAGGCTGCCACATACAGGAGTAACGGAGTCCCTAACGAAGGTGGGGTTAGAGTTGTCAAGTCCATCAAGTATTTCTTTAACTCTTCGAAAGCCTTTTGTTGAGCCGGACCCCATTGAAAAACTTCGGCTGACTTTAGTATTTCAAAGAATGGCAGATTCCTTTCTGCTGATCTTGATATAAATCTATTTAACGATGCCAGCCTTCCTGCTAATCGTTGAGCCCCCTTCTTTAAATTTGGTGGCTCCATCGAAGGATAGCTTCGATCTTACTTGTGTTAGCTTCGATTCCCTTCGTTGATACTGAAAGTCGCCTAGAGGGGGGGGGGGGTGAATAGGGCGAAACTGAAATTCTTAAAAACAATCACAACTACAAGTCGGGTTAGCGTTATAAATATAATCGAGTCCGCGAGAGAGGGTGCAAAACAAATCGCAAGCGAATAAGGAGTGTGACACGTGGATTTGTTTTACCGAGGTTCGGTTCTAGCGAACCTACTCCCCGTTGAGGTGGTCACAAAGACCGGGTCTCTTTCAACCCTTTCCCTCTCTCAAACGGTCCCTCGGACCGAGTGAGCTTTCTCTTCTCAAATGCTTGGAACACAAAGTTCCCACAAGGACCACCACAAGATTGGTGTCTCTTGCCTCAATTACAAGTGAGTTTGATCGCAATGAAGAATCAAAGAAAGAAGAAAGCAATCCAAGCGCAAGAGCTCGAAGGAACACAAGCAAATCTCTCTCACTAATCACTAGGGCGTTGTGTGGAGTTTGGAGAGGATTTGATCACTTGGGTGTGTCTAGAATTGAATGCTAGAGCTCTTGTAAGTAGTTGAAGTGGGAAAACTTGGATGACTTGAATGTGGGGTGGTTGGGGGTATTTATAGCCCCAACCACCAAACTAGCTGTTTGGTGGTGGCTGAATGTCGTATGGCGCACCGGACAGTCCGGTGAACACCGGACAGTGTCCGGTGCACCAGCCACGTCACCAGGCCGTTGGGTTCCGACCGTTAGAGCTCTGACTTCTGGGCCCGCCTAGATGTCCGGTGGCACACCAGACATGCACTGTAGAGTGTCCGGTGCGCCACATCACGCGTGCCTGACTCCTGCGCGCTCTGGCGCGCATTTAATGCTTCTGCAGGTGACCGTTGGCGCGAACTAGCCGTTGCTCTGTTGGTTCACCGGACAGTCCGGTGAATTATAGCGGAGCAATTTCCCGAAGCTGGCGAGTTCCAGAGCCGCTCTTCCTTGGGGCACCGGACACTGTCCGGTGTACACCGGACAGTCCAGTGAATTATAGTGGAGCGCCTCTGGATTTTCCCGAAGGTGATGAGTTTGACTTGGAATCCTCTGGTGCACCAGACACTGTCCGGTGGTTCATCGGACACTGTCCGGTGGCACACCGGACAGTCCGGTGCGCCAGACCAGAGGTGCCTTCGGTTATCCCTTGCTCTCTTTGTTGAACCCCATACTTGGTCTTTTTATTGGCTAAGTGTGAACCTTTGGTACCTGTATAACTTGTACACTAGAGCAAACTAGTTAGTCCAATTATTTGTGTTGGGCAATTCAACCACCAAAATCATTTAGGAAATAGGTGTAAGCCTAATTCCCTTTCAATCTCCCCCTTTTTGGTGATTGATGCCAACACAAACCAAAGCAAGTATAGAAATATATAATTGAACTAGTTTGCATAATGTAAGTGCAAAGGTTGCTTGGAATTGAGCCAATATAAATACTTATAAGATATGCATGGATTGTTTCTTCATTTTTAACATTTTGGACCACGCTTGCACCACATGTTTTGTTTTTGCAAATTCTTTTGTAAATTCTTTTCAAAGTCCTTTTGCAAAAAGTCAAAGGTAAATGAATAAGATTTTTGTGAAGCATTTTCTCCCCCTGTTTCAAATGCTTTTCCTTTGACTAAACAAAACTCCCCCTAAATGAAATTCTCCTCTTAGTGTTCAAGAGGGTTTTGATATATCAATTTTGAAATACTACTTTTCTCCCCTTTTGAACACAATAAGATACCGATTTTAAATTTATCAATTGAGAATCATACCAATTGAAAAACTCTTTTTAAATTAGGTGGTGGTGCGGTCCTTTTGCTTTGGGCTATTATTTTCTCCCCCTTTGGCATGAATCGCCAAAAACGGAGTCATTAGAGCCCTTTAATTACTCTCTCCCCCTTTGGTCATAAATAAATGAGTGAAGATTATACTAAAGACAGAGTGTTGCTCGGAGTGATGGCGAAGGATGATTTACGGAGTGGAAGCCTTTGTCTTTGCCGAAGACTCCAATTCCCTTTCAATACACCTATGACTTGGTTTGAAATAGACTTGAAAACACATTAGTCATAGCATATGAAAGAGACATGATCAAAGGTATATAAATGAGCTATGTGTGCAAATCATCAAAATAAGTTTCTAGAATCAAGAATATTTAGCTCATGCCTAAGTTTGTTAAAAGTTTGTTCGTCAAGAGGCTTGGTAAAGATATCGGCTAATTGATCTTTAGTGTTAATGTAACAAATTTCGATATCTCCCTTCTGTTGGTGATCCCTTAAAAAGTGATACCGAATGGCTATGTGTTTAGTGCGGCTATGCTCAACGGGATTATCCGCCATTTTGATTGCACTCTCATTATCACATAGAAGAGGAACTTTGGTTAGTTTGTAACCGTAGTCCCTAAGGGTTTGCCTCATCCAAAGTAGTTGCGTGCAACAATGTCCTGCGGCAATGTACTCGGCTTCGGCGGTAGAAAGAGCAACAGAATTTTGCTTCTTTGAAGCCCAAGACACCAAGGATCTTCCCAAGAACTGGCAAGTCCCCGATGTGCTCTTTCTATTGATTTTACACCCCGCCCAATCGGCATCCGAATAACCAATCAAATCAAAAGTGGATCCCCTAGGATACCAAAGCCCAAACTTAGGAGTATAAACCAAATATCTCAAGATTCGTTTTACGACCGTAAGGTGAGCTTCCTTAGGGTCGGCTTGGAATCTTGCACACATGCATACGGAAAGCATAATATCCGGTCGAGATGCACATAAATATAGCAAAGAACCTATCATCGACCGGTATACCTTTTGATCGACGGATTTTCCTCCTTCGTCGAGGTCGAGATGCCCATTGGTTCCCATGGGTGTCTTGATGGGTTTGGCATCCTTCATTCCAAACTTGTTTAGAATATCTTGAATGTACTTTGTTTGGCTTAGGAAGGTGCCTTCTTGGAGTTGCTTCACTTGGAATCCTAAGAAGTATTTCAACTCCCCCATCATAGACATCTCGAACTTTTGTGTCATGATCCTACTAAATTCTTCACATGTAGACTCGTTAGTAGACCCAAAGATAACATCATCAACATAAATTTGGCATACAAACAAGTCATTTTCAAGAGTTTTAGTGAAGAGTGTAGGATCGGCCTTTCCGACTTTGAATCCATTAGTGATAAGGAAATCTCTAAGGCATTCATACCATGCTCTTGGGGCTTGCTTGAGCCCATAAAGCGCCTTAGAGAGTTTATAGACATGGTTAGGGTACTCACTATCTTCAAAGCCGGGAGGTTGCTCAACATAGACCTCTTCCTTGATTGGTCCATTGAGGAAGGCACTCTTCACGTCCATTTGGTAAAGCTTGAAGACATGGTAAGTAGCATAGGCCAATAATATATGAATTGACTCAAGCCTAGCTACGGGTGCATAGGTTTCACCAAAATCCAAACCTTCGACTTGGGAGTATCCCTTGGCCACAAGTCGAGCTTTGTTCCTTGTCACCACACCATGCTCATCTTGCTTGTTGCGGAACACCCATTTGGTTCCTACAACATTTTGGTTAGGACGTGGAACCAAATGCCATACCTCATTCCTAGTGAAGTTGTTGAGCTCCTCTTGCATCGCCACCACTCAATCCGAATCTTGAAGGGCTTCCTCTACCCTGTGTGGCTCAATAGAGGAAACAAAAGAGTAATGCTCACAAAAATATGCAACACGAGATCTAGTGGTTACCCCCTTATGAATGTCGCCGAGGATGGTGTCGACGGGGTCATGTCGTTGGATTGCTTGGTGGACTCTTGGGTGTGGCGGCCTTTGTTCTTCATCCTCCTTGTCTTGATCATTTGCATCTCCCCCTTGATCATTGCCGTCATCTTGAGGTGGCTCATTTGCTTGATCTTCTCCTTCATCAACTTGAGCCTCATCCTTATTTTGAGTCGGTGGAGATGCTTGTGTGGAGGAGGATGGTTGATCTTGTGCATTTGGAGGTTCTTCGGATTCCTTAGGACACACATCCCCAATGGACATGTTCCTTAGCGCGATGCACGGAGCCTCTTCAATACCTATCTCATCAAGATCAACTTGCTCTACCTGAGAGCCGTTAGTCTCATCAAACACAACGTCACATGAAACTTCAACTTGTCCAGAGGACTTGTTAAAGACTCTATATGCCCTTGTGTTTGAATCATATCCTAGTAAAAAGCCTTCTACAGTCTTAGGAGCAAATTTAGATTTTCTACCCTTTTTAACAAGTATAAAGCATTTGCTACCAAAGACTCTAAAATATGAAATATTGGGCTTTTTACCGGTTAGGAGTTCATAGGATGTCTTCTTGAGGATTCAGTGTAGATATAACCGATTGATGGCGTAGCAGGCGGTGTTGACCGCCTCGGCCCAAAACCGATCCGAAGTCTTGTACTCATCAAGCATGGTTCTTGCCATGTCCAATAGAGTTCTATTCTTCCTCTCTACTACACCATTTTATTGTGGGGTGTAGGGAGAAGAGAACTCATGCTTGATGCCCTCCTCCTCAAGGAAGCCTTCGATTTGTGAGTTCTTGAACTCCGTCCCATTGTCGCTTCTAATTTTCTTGATCCTCAAGCCGAACTCATTTTGAGCCCGTCTCAAGAATCCCTTTAAGGTTTCTTGGGTATGAGATTTTTCCTGCAAAAAGAACACCCAAGTGAAGCGAGAATAATCATCCACAATAACTAGACAGTACTTACTCCCGCCGATGCTTATGTAAGCTATCGGGCCGAATAGATCCATGTGTAGGAGCTCCAGTGGCATGTCGGTTGTCATGATGTTCTTGTGTGGATGGTGGGCACCAACTTGCTTCCCTGCTTGGCATGCGCTACAAATCCTGTCTTTCTCAAAATGAACATTTGTTAATCCTAAAATGTGCTCTCCCTTTAGAAGCTTGTGAAGATTCTTCATCCCAACATGGGCTAGTCGGCGGTGCCAGAGCCAACCCATGTTAGTCTTAGCAATTAAGCAAGTGTTGAGTTCAGCTCTATCAAAATTCACTAAATATAGCTGACCCTCTAACACTCCCTTAAATGCTATTGAATCATCACTTCTTCTGAAGACAGTAACACCTATATCAGTAAAAAGACAGTTGTAGCCTATTTGACATAATTGAGAAACGGAAAGCAAATTGTAATCTAATGAATCTACAAGAAAAACATTGGAAATAGAATGGTCAGGTGATATAGCAATTTTACCCAATCCTTTGACCAAACCTTAATTTCCATCCCCGAATGTGATAGCTCGTTGGGGATCTTGGTTTTTCTCATAGGAGGAGAACATCTTCTTCTCCCCTGTCATGTGGTTTGTGCACCCGCTGTCGATAATCCAACTTGAGCCCCCGGATGCATAAACCTAGAAAACATGTTTAGTTCTTGACTTTAGGTACCCAAATGGTTTTGGGTCCTTTGGCATTAGAAACAAGAACTTTGGGTACCCAAACACAAGTCTTTGACCCCTTGTTCTTGCCCCCAACATATTTGACAACTACTTTGCCGGATTTGTTAGTTAAAACATAAGATGCATCAAAAGTTTTAAATGAGATATCATGGTCATTTGATGCACTTGGAGTTTTCTTCTTAGGCAACTTAGCATGAGTTTGTTGCCTAGAACTAGATGTCTCACCCTTATATATAAAAGAATGATTAGGGCCAGAGTGAGACTTCCTAGAATGAATTTTCCTAATTTTTTCCTCGAGATAACCGGCAGGGTATAAAATGTAACCCTCGTTATCCTGAGGCATGGGAGCCTTGCCCTTAACAAAGTTGGACAATTTCTTAGGAGGGGCATTAAGTTTGACATTGCCTCCCTGTTGGAAGCCAATGCCATCCTTAATGCCAGGGCGTCTCCCACTATAAAGCATACTACGAGCAAATTTAAATTTTTCATTTTCAATTTCATGCTCGGCAATTTTAGCATCTAATTTTGCTATATGATCATTTTGTTATTTAATTAAAGCCATGTGATCATGTATAGCATTAACATCAACATCTCTACATCTAGTACAAATAGAAGTGTGCTCAACGGTAGATGTAGAGGGTTTGCAAGATTTTAATTCTACAACCTTAGCATGCAATATATCATTCTTAGTTCTAAGGTCGAAAATAGTAGCATTGCAAACATCAAAATCTTTAGCCTTAGCAATTAATTTTTCATTTTCATTCCTAAGGCTAACAAGAGATAAGTTTAATTCTTCAATCTTAGCAAGCAAATCATCATTATTATTCCTAAGATTGGGAATTGAAACATTACAAGCAATAGAATCAACCTTAGCTAACAAATTAGAATTCTCATTTCTAAGGTTGTCTATAGTCTCATGGCAAGTGCTTAGCTCACTAGATAATTTTTCACATTTTTCAACTTCTAGAGCATAAGCATTTTTAACCTTAACATGCTTTTTGTTTTCTTTGATTAGGAAGTCCTCTTGGGTGTCCAAGAGATCATCCTTCTCATGGATGGCACTAATTAATTCATTTAACTTTTCTTTTTGTTGCATGTTTAGGTTGGCAAAAAGAATGCGTAAGTTATCTTCCTCATCACTAGCATTTTCATCACTAGAAGACTCATATCTAGTGGAGGATTTAGATTTAACCTTCTTCTTTTTGCCGTCCTTTGCCATGAGGCACTTGTGGCCGACGTTTGGGAAGAGAAGGCCCTTGGTGAAGGCGATGTTGGCGGCGTCCTCGTCGTCGGAGGAGTCGCTAGAGCTTTCGTCGGAGTCCCACTCACGACAAACATGGGCATCGCCGCCCTTCTTCTTGTAGTACCTCTTCTTCTCCTTTCTTCTCCCCTTCTTGTCGTCACCCCTGTCACTGTCACTAGAAATAGGACATTTAGCTATAAAGTGACCGGGCTTACCACATTTGTAGCAAACCTTCTTGGAGCGGGGCTTGTAATCTTTCCCCCTCCTTTGCTTGAGGATTTGGCGAAAGCTTTTGATGGCGAGCGCCATTTCCTCGTTGTCGAGCTTGGAGGCGTCGATGGGTGTTCTATGTAACACCCTAAAAAATAAAACAAATTTTTATAATCCAAATATGGTGTGTCCTATGGATGATCAGAGGCCGTAGATGTATAGATCTCATCAAGATGATTCCGATCAATCACTGGTTTGCCTTGTTTGGAGTCCGGATGAGTCTTTTCGAGTGCCGGTTGATCTGAGCCATTGGATATTAGGATTGTGGAAGTTTTCTTCTATTTATACCTCCCTAACCCTAGAATCCACGTCCTCCACCCCTAGCAGTCGTCACCCTTTTGTGCCTTGCCCCAAGAGAAGAGAGGATGAAAAAAGAAGAGAAGAGAGGGGAGATGAGGGCATACAATCGTGCATCATCGTCGTTCCTCTCCAAGAATTGGTTGGATTTCCTTTCCTTTCTCTCTTTTCTCCACTTGATGAATGCTTTCCCTTGTTTTGGATGAGTTTTAGGCCCTGCAATTAGTTTTTTTGGTTGGATTAGATGAGAGATTAGATTTTGATCTCGAAATTAGTTTCTGCAGGATGACAGATTCAGTAGTTTCTGTTCATACCAGTTTTCCATAGTCTTAGTGGCCTCAAAAAAATAAAAAGTCTATCTATGAGTCGTAGATAATTTGTAGATCTTTCCGTGGCCACGAAGAACACCTCAATCGGACATCAGATCAGAATGTTATTGCAGTTTGATTATAGCAGTTTTTCAGTCTCATAATTCTGTGCAGAATCTGTTCTCTTAAGATTTAGGCAATTTTATCAACAGAATTAAACTTTAGGATTCTAACATAAGTTGTAGAAAATTTTATAAGCTTTCCAGATTGTTAAAGATTGCATTCATATGAATTATGAAACTCCAGTTATGTTTGTTTTACTGTGGCTGTTCCTGTTTGCGTGATAAAAATGAGCGGGTCTGTTCATTGGTGGGTTTCATATAGTAAATAGCCGAATTGGCTGTTCCAACTATGGAGACATTTGTAGAGGGATAAAAGTTCTTACTGCCAGCAGAATTTCATAATTTTTGGTTGAGTAGTTTGATATATAATGAATTTTGAAGTTAACTATGCTGCTGTCTGAAACAGATTCAGACATTTATCTTATCAGATGTTTTAGAACTTATAGATGGCAGAATTTAATTATCCATTGAATACCGAAGTTGTAGAGTATTTTTCTAGACACTCCTAGAGTATTTGTTTAATATCACCACAGTTATAATTTTAAAGATACAAAATTAACAAACAGCGCTGCTGCTGTTTGGCATGTGGTTCAGGGTGGGAGTCTTTCCACCGGGTCTTGGTTTCAAGTGTAGGAGCGATTTGTTGATTGTTGGCAAATGTTGTGAAATATTTGTACTAAGTTTTATGCCTGCTAGCAGGTGGCTACACTCCGGATCATGCCTAGTACATCTTTCTTCTTCGATGAAGGCAAGTGAATGTAGCAGTGGTTTCTACCGTTTTGACTTGTTGTTTTTTTATCGCCTACACTCTAATATTCAGAATTATGGAATTCTTTCATAATTGAACTCTATGGTGATGCTTTACTTGCTTGTATTATACTAATGCTCAATCATATATTGATGATGATTATGGTTCGAGTATGACCCATGAGATTAATTTACACCCCTGAAGGCAGATAAAGTATTATTTGAGGTTTGTATTGTATCTGAAGGCAGATGAAGTATTATTTGAGGTTTGTTTTGTATCTGAAGGAAGTGAAGTATATTAATAAATGCAGCATGCCATATGCATTACATGATTCATTTGCATCTGAAGTTTGGTCGTGACCTATGGTCCGACCGTACCGGTACAACTTAGCATCGTACGTTGCCCGAGGAGGGGTACGATGCGGCTTCATACCCTTAGAGGTATGAAGGCAGAGGACATATGCATTGCATTTATATGCATTCATTGAAGTGATATTAGCAGATGATGTGGTTTTATTCTCTCAGAGGTATGATGGCAGATGACCTTCACATTGCATTCCTATGCATACATTGAAGTGACATCTGCAGGTATTGTTGACGCAGGGAAGGGTTATACAACCTATTGTTGTTGTTCGAGGAAATGAGATGGTATTGGTTATATTGGGACTATTGAGTTCTATATCAACAAGTATTTCTGATCTCAATTGTGTTTCCTTTAAAATGTTGTTTAATTCAATTTGTGGTTTAAATATCTCGTCAAAACAATTTGCTTGCTGAGATGTATCATCTCACTCTTGCATTACTCAATGCAGGTACTTGATTCATGTTGGGAATGAGGGAAGTAGCAGCACGTCCACCTTCACTATTATAATAACGCTGCCCAGTTGCAGCCATGATTTAATTAGAAACTCGATGTCAAATGATATTTTTTCTAGTCGTGTGCACTGGTTAATTCAGTTTATGTCATTATGTTTAACTTTCCTTTGCTAGCAGATTAATAATGCTTAGTATGTTTTTTCATGATATATGTTTATACACTGTTGCCCCTCGTTTATGCAATCTTTCGAAGGAGATGCTACCAAAATTTTATATATGGATGTCAGATGTGTAGTTCAGTACCATTCCAGGGTGTTTGTGGACCCCGGGGTGTTACAGTTGGTATCAAAGCATAGGCTTTAGATTCTTGGCAATTTGAAGATAAATTTGACACACTTGCACATATAGGAAGGGTATGGGTTCAAATATATTGATATATATTAGTGTCTTTGAAGTGCAGATGACAATAATTTTACCCTTCCCTATTCCTTTACGGTGATGTGGTAAGTTGTTTATGACTTAATGCCTAATATGATTTATCTCTTAATCTTTATATTGTTTTATTAATGCGATTGATATCGCTGGTCTTTGGTAATATTGAAGTTGTTATTATGATTGTGATATACAAGTATGCCTATGTTGTTTTCATCATGTTTTTCATGGTTGAGTATTATTGCAATAATATTGTTATATATGCTTGATTGAGGATGTTCCTAAGAGGATTGTGAATTGTGTGTTTTGGGTTACAAGTTAACCATCAATTTGAATTTAAGTTGTTGAGTGGTTGGTGGATAGTTCCAACTATCTTTGCAAAGAATGATTGTTTATGTCGAGAAACTAGTTCTGAAAGAAATGAATATTGGTACTTTTATATGAATTTTGGGGAAGTCTTTACATAGCCATAATGGCTTACATGTCTCTCTTCTATTGTGTGTTTTAGTAGCCACAAAGCCTAGAGGTGGTTTAAAGTGGTTGCATGTTAGTCATGCTAGTTGTAGAATAAATCTTTGTTTTTCTTGATCCATTGATTATGTATTAATACGTTGAGGATCAGATGGTTCTCTCCTCGATGCATGCTGGTGGAGCCATTGTTGCACCACCTATCTATTGGTTTGAATGAAGTCATTGCCTAGCCTAGAGTTGGTTATGTATGGTTAGTCACCTATTCCTAAATGATGTGGTTTTTTACATCAACTTGAGATGTTTGTCAAATGTGTGAAGGATTACGGGGTTATTATTGACCTCGTATGTCTGGTACTTTGAGTGCATCGTATGATAGAATGAAATGTAAGTTTCTGAACTACAGTAGATGAAGACTTATATTATTTGTAGGTTAACCTTAGTAGTTTGGTTATTTTTCTTAGTTGAGTTGTTGGATGAAGTATAGCGACATTGGTTAAGCAAGTATTGTGTTGTTGTTGTGCTATCAATGCTCTTTGTGGAGTTTTTGGCATTTCTTCGATGAAATGTGCCGCGCAGAATGTTATGGGCTTCTTGTCGGGTTTATTGCTCCATTAGTTCTGTAGACTTTCTCCCTTTTGTGGGGTGCAAAGAATGTTAGATTACATGATTATCTTTTCATGATGGCAAGAACGGGGTTTAGGAAGATTAGGAGTTTTGTTTCAATAGAACTACTTGTTTTGTGGTGCTGTGAGGTGAGATGTTTGATCTTCTTATACGTTCATCTGGTGTGGATGTTTTACCATTGAATTAAAATGAATTGTTGAAGTTGGTAAGGGTGTGCTTAGTGCATATTACCCCTTCATAAAAGAGTGTCGTTTTAAGACATTGATGCTGATGTATGGCTGCATCCAAATTTGATGTTGTGAAATCGTAGTGTTGATCGCATCTATGACTTGCTTTGAGCTTCATTGCAGGTTGTTTCATGCTTGTTGTCAGGTTGTGTAGCTTCCTTAGACCATTAGTCCGACGTAGAAGTTCTTGTGTTGATTAATACCAATAATGGACCCATGTTTTGAATGGTGGTGTTATTTGGGGTACCTTGGATGTTTTGCTTGGAGTGGTCGAATTCGAGGATGAATTCTTTTTAAGGGGGTAGAATGTAACACCCTCAAAAATAAAACAATTTTTATAATCCAAATATGGTGTGTCCTATGGATGATCAGAGGCCGTAGATGTATAGATCTCATCAAGATGATTCCGATCAATCACTGGTTTGCCTTGTTTGGAGTCCGGATGAGTCTTTTCGAGTGCCGGTTGATCTGAGCCATTGGATATTAGGATTGTGGAAGTTTTCTTCTATTTATACCTCCCTAACCCTAGAATCCACGTCCTCCCACCCCTAGCAGTCGTCACCCTTTTGTGCCTTGCCCCAAGAGAAGAGAGGATGAAAAAAGAAGAGAAGAGAGGGGAGATGAGGGCATACAGTCGTGCATCATCGTCGTTCCTCTCCAAGAATTGGTTGGATTTCCTTTCCTTTCTCTCTTTTCTCCACTTGATGAATGCTTTCCCTTGTTTTGGATGAGTTTTAGGCCCTGCAATTAGTTTTTTTGGTTGGATTAGATGAGAGATTAGATTTTGATCTCGAAATTAGTTTCTGCAGGATGACAGATTCAGTAGTTTCTGTTCATACCAGTTTTCCATAGTCTTAGTGGCCTCAAAAAAATAAAAAGTCTATCTATGAGTCGTAGATAATTTGTAGATCTTTCCGTGGCCACGAAGAACACCTCAATCGGACATCAGATCAGAATGTTATTGCAGTTTGATTATAGCAGTTTTTCAGTCTCATAATTCTGTGCAGAATCTGTTCTCTTAAGATTTAGGCAATTTTATCAACAGAATTAAACTTTAGGATTGTAACATAAGTTGTAGAAAATTTTATAAGCTTTCCAGATTGTTAAAGATTGCATTCATATGAATTATGAAACTCCAGTTATGTTTGTTTTACTGTGGCTGTTCCTGTTTGCGTGATAAAAATGAGCGGGTCTGTTCATTGGTGGGTTTCATATA
Organism: Zea mays; assembly: GCF_902167145.1. Classification (NCBI taxonomy): domain Eukaryota; kingdom Viridiplantae; phylum Streptophyta; class Magnoliopsida; order Poales; family Poaceae; genus Zea; species Zea mays. Next base: position 81,234,301 of record NC_050103.1, on the reverse strand, counting down.
GTAAATAGCCGAATTGGCTGTTCCAACTATGGAGACATTTGTAGAGGGATAAAAGTTCTTACTGCCAGCAGAATTTCATAATTTTTTGTTGAGTAGTTTGATATATATTGAATTTTGAAGTTAACTATGCTGCTGTCTGAAACAGATTCAGACATTTATCTTATCAGATGTTTTAGAACTTATAGATGGCAGAATTTAATTATCCATTGAATACCGAAGTTATAGAGTATTTTGTGTAGACACTCCTAGAGTATTTGTTTAATATCACCACAATTATAATTTTAAAGATACAAAATTAACAAACAGCGCTGCTGCTGTTTGGCATGTGGTTCAGGGTGGGAGTCTTTCCACCGGGTCTTGGTTTCAAGTGTAGGAGCGATTTGTTGATTGTTGGCAAATGTTGTGAAATATTTGTACTAAGTTTTATGCCCGCTAGCAGGTGGCTACACTCCGGATCATGCCTAGTACATCTTTCTTCTTCGATGAAGGCAAGTGAATGTAGCAGTGGTTTCTACCGTTTTGACTTGTTGTTTTTTTATCGCCTACACTCTACTATTCAGAATTATGGAATTCTTTCATAATTGAACTCTATGGTGATGCTTTACTTGCTTGTATTATACTAATGCTCAATCATATATTGATGATGATTATGGTTCGAGTATGACCCATGAGATTAATTTACACCCCTGAAGGCAGATAAAATATTATTTGAGGTTTGTATTGTATCTGAAGGCAGATGAAGTATTATTTGAGGTTTGTTTTGTATCTGAAGGAAGTGAAGTATATTAATAAATGCAGCATGCCATATGCATTACATGATTCATTTGCATCTGAAGTTTGGTCGTGACCTATGGTCCGACCGTACCGGTACAACTTAGCATCGTACGTTGCCCGAGGAGGGGTACGATGCGGCTTCATACCCTTAGAGGTATGAAGGCAGAGGACATATGCATTGCATTTATATGCATTCATTGAAGTGATATTAGCAGATGATGTGGTTTTATTCTCTCAGAGGTATGATGGCAGATGACCTTCACATTGCATTCCTATGCATACATTGAAGTGATATCTGCAGGTATTGTTGACGCAGGGAAGGGTTATACAACCTATTGTTGTTGTTCGAGGAAATGAGATGGTATTGGTTATATTGGGACTATTGAGTTCTATATCAACAAGTATTTCTGATCTCAATTGTGATTCCTTAAAAATGTTGTTTAATTCAATTTGTGGTTTAAATATCTCGTCAAAACAATTTGCTTGCTGAGATGTATCATCTCACTCTTGCATTACTCAATGCAGGTACTTGATTCATGTTGGGAATGAGGGAAGTAGCAGCACGTCCACCTTCACTATTATAATAACGCTGCCCAGTTGCAGCCATGATTTAATTAGAAACTCGATGTCAAATGATATTTTTTCTAGTCGTGTGCACTGGTTAATTCAGTTTATGTCATTATGTTTAACTTTCCTTTGCTAGCAGATTAATAATGCTTAGTATGTTTTTTCATGATATATGTTTATACACTGTTGCCCCTCGTTTATGCAATCTTTCGAAGGAGATGCTGCCAAAATTTTATATATGGATGTCAGATGTGTAGTTCAGTACCATTCCGGGGTGTTTGTGGACCCCGGGGTGTTACATTCTACTTGGTGTAGACTCCTCCTTCTTTTCTTCCGTCGCTTTGAATGCGACCGGTTGAGCTTCGGATGTAGAAGGACCGTCAAGCTCGTTGATCTTCCGTGAGCCCTTAATCATAAATTCAAAGCTCACAAATTTCCCGATTACTTCCTCGGGAGTCATTAGTGTATATCTTGGATTACCACGAACTAATTGTACTTGAGTAGGGTTAAGGAAAATAAGTGATCTTAGAATAACCTTAACCACCTCGTGGTCATCCCATTTCTTGCTCCCGAGGTTGCGCACTTGATTCACCAAGGTTTTGAGCCGGTTGTACATGTCTTGTGGCTCCTCCGCTTGGCGAAGACAGAAGCGACCGAGCTCCCCCTCGATCGTTTCCCGCTTGGTGATTTTGGTGAGTTCATCACCCTCGTGCGCCGTCTTGAGCACATCCCAAACTTCCTTGGCGCTTTTTAGTCCTTGCACCTTGTTGTATTCCTCCCTACTTAGAGAGGCGAGGAGTATGGTTGTGGCTTGGGAGTTGAAGTGCTCGATTTGGGCCACCTCGTCCTCATCATAATCCTCATCCTCTACGGATAGTACCTGTGCTCCAAACTCAACAACATTCCATATACTTTTGTGGAGTGAGGTTAGATGAAATTTCATTAAATCACTCCACCTAGCATAATCTTCACCGTCAAAGGTTGGCGGTTTGCCTAAGGGAACGGAAAGTAATGGAGTATGTCTAGAAGTACGAGGATAGTGTAAAGGGATCTTACTAAACTTCTTGCGCTCATGGCGCTTAGAAGTTATGGAGGGCGCGTCGGAGCCGGAGTAGAAGGTGATGAAGTGTCGGTCTCGTAGTAGACCACTTTCCTCATCTTCTTTATTTTGTCGCCACTCCGATGTGACTTGTGAGAAGAAGTCTTCTTCTCCTTCTTCTTTTCCTTCCTCTTCTCCTTGTTGCGGGACTCTCCTGATAGGGCTTTCTCGTTGCTTGTAGTGGGCTTTTCGCCGGTCTCCATCTCCTTCTTGGCGTGATCTCCCGACATCACTTCGAGCGGTTAAGCTCTAATGAAGCACCGGGCTCTGATACCAATTGAAAGTCGCCTAGAGGGGGGGGGTGAATAGGGCGAAACTGAAATTCTTAAAAACAATCACAACTACAAGTCGGGTTAGCGTTATAAATATAATCGAGTCCGCGAGAGAGGGTGCAAAACAAATCGCAAGCGAATAAGGAGTGTGACACGTGGATTTGTTTTACCGAGGTTCGGTTCTAGCGAACCTACTCCCCGTTGAGGTGGTCACAAAGACCGGGTCTCTTTCAACCCTTTCCCTCTCTCAAACGGTCCCTCGGACCGAGTGAGCTTTCTCTTCTCAAATGCTTGGAACACAAAGTTCCCACAAGGACCACCACAAGATTGGTGTCTCTTGCCTCAATTACAAGTGAGTTTGATCGCAATGAAGAATCAAAGAAAGAAGAAAGCAATCCAAGCGCAAGAGCTCGAAGGAACACAAGCAAATCTCTCTCACTAATCACTAGGGTGTCGTGTGGAGTTTGGAGAGCATTTGATCACTTGGGTGTGTCTAGAATTGAATGCTAGAGCTCTTGTAAGTAGTTGAAGTGGGAAAACTTGGATGACTTGAATGTGGGGTGGTTGGGGGTATTTATAGCCCCAACCACCAAACTAGCTGTTTGGTGGTGGCTGAATGTCGTATGGCGCACCGGACAGTCCGGTGAACACCGGACAGAGTCCGGTGCGCCAGCCACGTCACCAGGCCGTTGGGTTCCGACCGTTGGAGCTCTGACTTCTGGGCCCGCCTGGATGTCCGGTGGCACACCGGACATGCACTGTAGAGTGTCCGGTGCGCCACATCGCGCGTGCCTGACTCCTGCGCGCTCTGGCGCGCATTTAATGCTTCTGCAGGTGACCGTTGGCGCGAAGTAGCCGTTGCTCTGCTGGTTCACCGGACAGTCCGGTGTACACTGGACAGTCCGGTGAATTATAGCGGAGCAATTTCCCGAAGGTGGCGAGTTCCAGAGCCTCTCTTCCTTGGGGCACCGGACACTGTCCGGTGTACACCGGACAGTCCGGTGAATTATAGTGGAGCGCCTCTGGATTTTCCCGAAGGTGATGAGTTTGACTTGGAGTCCTCTGGTGCACCGGACACTGTCCGGTGGCACACCGGACAGTCCGGTGCGCCAGACCAGAGGTGCCTTCGGTTATCCCTTGCTCTCTTTGTTGAACCCCATACTTGGTCTTTTTATTGGCTAAGTGTGAACCTTTGGTACCTGTATAACTTGTACACTAGAGCAAACTAGTTAGTCCAATTATTTGTGTTGGGCAATTCAACCACCAAAATCATTTAGGAAATAGGTGTAAGCCTAATTCCCTTTCAGATACCAGACAGCCAAGGAACTTGCCCTTCTTTACTCCAAAAACACACTTTTCTAGATTTAACTTGAGACCAGCTTGCCTAAAATTGGCAAACATCTCTTGCAGGTTAGCAATATGATTCTCTTGCTTCCTGCTTTTTACTATGATGTCATCAACATAAGTCAGCACATTCCTGCCTATTTGAGAGTGAAGAACCTTGGCTGTCATTCTGCTGATGCTTCCTCCAGCATTTTTGAGCCCCTCGGGCATCCGAAGGTAGCAATAAGTACCACTAGGAGTTATGAAACTTGTCTTTGGCTCATCTTCTTTCTTCATCCAAATTTGGTGGTAGCCCGAGTAGCAGTCTAATAGACTCACGAGTTCCGAAGAAGCTGTTGCATCTACAAGGGAGTCTATTCTTGGTAAAGGAAACTCGTCCTTCGGACATGTCTTGTTGAGATCTGTGAAATCAATACACATTCTCCATTTCCCATTAGCCTTCTTCACCATAACAATGTTGGCTAACCATTCTGGATATGTTACTTCTCTGATAACACCAGCACTGAGAAGTCTCTTTACTTCATTCCGAGCACCTTCGACTTTATCCTCAGACATTTTCTGAAGTCTTTGCTTCCTTGGCCTTAAAGATGGATCCACATTGAGTGAATGTTCAATGACATCTCTGTTAACACCACAAAGATCATTAGCTGTCGAAGCGAAGGCATCTTTGTTGTTGAACAAAAATCTTAGCAGAGTCTTTTCTTGTTCATCAGATAACTAAGATCCCAGCAGTACCCTTTGATCTGCTATATCTTCACACAGGAGCATAGGCTTCGGCTAATCTGTCGAAGCAGCCTTCTCTCTTTTGTGCTTATATTGTTGACAGGCTTCAGCTCCATCTATGTTATGGATCGCCTTTGAATCCGTCCAACTCCCTTCAGCCCTCCTGGCAGCTTCTTGACTCCCGTGAACAGTAATAGGCCCTTGTTCCGAAGGTATCTTCATGCATAAGTACGCTGGGTGAAGTATGGATTCTAATGCATTAAGCGTCTCTCGACCAATGATTGCATTGTATGGATATTCCATGTCAACGATGTCAAAGACTACTTGTTCAAACCTTGTGTTGTGGACGTAACCGAAGGTAACTGACATTGTCATTTTGCCAAGTGCCACAATCTGTCTCCCTCCGAAGCCACAAAGAGGGTGTGTTGCATCATGAATCTTGTCTTCTGGTTCTTGCATCTGTCTGAAAGCCTTTGCAAATATGATATCCGCTGCACTGCGTGTGTCAACCAGAACATTGTGGACCAGGAATCCCTTGATGACACAAGATATAACCATGGCATCATTGTGAGCATAGTCTTTAAGCTAAAGATCCTCCTGGGAGAAGGTGATTGGGATATGAGACCACTTGGATTTGATGAAGGGTCCTTGCACCCCAACATGCTGCACTCTTCTCTATGCTTCCTTCTTCTGTTTCTTGTTAGCTGGCTCTGAGCTTGAACCTCCTGTGATTGGGAGCACCAACTTCTTGACCAAAAGTGCTTCAGCTTGGTCATTGTACTAAGCCATTGTCACAACAGTGGAAGTGAGTTCACCGAAGGTGGGCGCCAATGTTGGTCACTTGTTCTCAAATGCTACGAGTTAAGAACAAGGCAAGACAAATGTTGATGGTTAAAGACCTTCGTCCTTCGAAGCATTATCTCCCTTAGGATATAATGATCTTCAGACGAAGGTTATGAAGGACATACCTTCATCATCTCAATATGTAATGAAAAGCAGGAGCATATAGGACATGTAACGAATATGAATAATCATATTTAATTCATTAGATTATCTATATTCTCATTATATAATCATGAACAAACATTGACGATATTAAATTACATTTATACCTTTGGCTTGACAGAAGGTAAGAATCCAAGAGTGACGTGCAAGTGAATACAAGTCAACGTGAACAGTACTGGGGTATTGTTCATCTATTTATAGGCACAGGACGCAGCCCGGACAAAATTACATTTATGCCCTTGACAACTAATCATAATCATGATACGAACTATCAAGGACTATGCGGTCTTTTCCTCTTTAAGTCGGTGCCACCCTTCGTCTCAAGCGTATCATCGTACCGAAGCTCTTTCGATTATAGCTTCGGCATACTGCTTCATGTCACGCCTGTTAGCATGTCATCTTGCCGAAGGTGTTTTTGCTTAGAGGACCTTCGGCAGAGAATAAGGCCCCCAACACTATGTGATCTCCCTTTTCATTCCGTACCACCAGAATTTCTTCTTCAGATCCTGATACGTCTTCTCACTTCCCGGATGTATGGAATATGTCGTCTCATGAGCTTCCTTGAGGATCAACTCCCAAATGGATTAGACATTGGGAACACACAGGCGGTCTTTGAACTATACCACACTTTCTGCATCTTCCCGAAAATCTTTGCCTCTTTATTCTAGAATCAGCTGTCGGATTTCATTGATCTTTTCATCATTCTTTTGCGCTTCTTTGATTTCCCGCTCTAAGATGTGTTCTAATTCGACTGTTACTCCTCGCGTGTTGTTCAAAAATCCAAGGCTCAATCTGTCAAATTCTTTGGCCAACTCATAAGGCATCGGGTGAACAACCATCATATTGACTTGACTTTTCTGCTTAAAGCATATGCCACCATGTTCGCTTTGCCTGGATGGTAGTGGATTTCCAATTCATAGTCTTTGATCAGCTTTAACCATCTTCGCTGCCTCATATTTAGCTTCGACTAAGTGAATATGTACTTCAAACTCTTGTGGTCTATATAAACATCGCACTTCTGCCCATATAGATAGTGCCTCCATGTCTTCAATGCATGAACCACTACTGCTAACTCTAGGTCATGGATTGGATAATTCTTCCTGTGAACCTTCAGCTATCAGGACGAGTATGCCACAACTCTTCCCTTTTGCATCAATACACATCCCAATCTGGTGTAGGAAGCATCACAATACACCGAGAAGGGCTTGTGCACAACAGGCAGAATTAAGACAGGCGTTGTAGTCAACTTCTCTTTCAGCGCTTCAAAGGACTCTTGGCACATATGGGTCCACTTGAACTTCACTTTATTTGCTAGTAGAGCAGTCATTGGTCTCGCAATCTTTGAAAAACCTTCAATGAATCGCCGATAATATCTAGCCATTCCAATGAAGCTCTTGATTCCTCGAACATCTGTTAGCGCTTTCTAGCTCAAAATGTCTGCCACTTTCTTCGGATCCATAGCTAATCCATCTCTGTTTATAATGTGACCCAAGAACAGGACTTCATCAATCTAGAACTCACATTTGCTCAACTTTGCATATAGTTGGTGCTCTCGCAACCTCTGTAATACCATCTTCAGATGATCTACATGCTCTTCCTCACTTTGAGAATATATGAGAATGTCATCAATGAACACCACCACAAACTTGTTGAGATAATCCATGAACACATTGTTCATCATATTCACGAAGAAGGCTGGCGCATTCGTTAGGCCAAAAGACATAACTGTGTACTCATACATCCCATACTTGGTAATAAATGTCGTCTTCAGGATGTCCGAAGGTCGGATCCTGAGTTGATGATAATCTGACCTCAGATCTATCTTCGAGAACACGCTGGCTCCTCTCAGCTGGTCGAACAGATCTTCTATTCTGGGCAGAGGGTACTTGTTCTTGATTATGACTTCGTTTAGAGCTCGGTAATCGATGCACATCCTCCTAGTGCCATCTTTGTTTTCCACAAACAGGATAGGGGTGGCCTAAGGTGAGGTACTTGGTCTGATGTAACCTTTCTCTGACAGCTCATCTATCTGCTTCTTGAGCTCAACTAATTCTGGTCTAGATACCCTGTAGGCTCTTTTAGAAATAGGGGCGGTGCCAGGAATAAGATCTATGGCAAACTCAACTTTCCGCTCAGGTGGCATACCTGGTAGGTCTTTAGGGAACATGTTCGGAAATTCTGACACTACCTTGATAGCATCGAGTGGGTCAGCCTCTTTGCTATCAATAGCCATAAGGTGACAACCTCCTTTCTTTAGCTCGGGTGAGACTAGCTCAGTCACCACTTCCTCTCCTAGTGGGGACACCAACTTCACCGTCCTCTTGTCATAGCTGATAACTGCTTGGCACTTATCTAGCCAATTTATCCCTAGGATAACAGTCACAGTGGCCAACGTACATCGGCCGACATACATTGCTGATCCAGCGCATCGTTGGGACAAACATGGTACTGGGAAAAGGAGCCGGTGCAACATGGTCATGGATCAGGTTTCTGACCGCTTAGGAGGTCGAGCGTCCCCCTTTCTCGTGGACCTAGAGCAGAACGAATGTGGAAAATGCGGCAGACTTGGCCACAACTCACGTACATGCATTTGGACACTTAATCAGGTGTGATATAATATTTACTCACATGCAGAGTACACATCTGTTATTCTACTATGTCATTGTTGTTGTTACATTTTAATATTTTACTAACCTTATTTTCTTAATCTGTAGGATGGCGCGGTTCCACTTGCTGGACCCTCACTACGACGAGCACCACAAGGGCCATCTCACCGCAGATGGAGAGGTAATTTTTTGCATATATATTAAATTTTCAAATTAGTAAATGCAACGTATATTTGACTAATGAAATTACTATGATTGTTAGGTGTTGCCCGTTTTGCGGGTCCGGACCTGTAACACCCTGAATTTGGGGGTATAAAATTTCTTTTCTAATATCCACCAAATTCAGGTGTTACCCTCTACTTAATTTGCTTTACTTCTTTTTCTCTAAATATTGAGGAGTTATTTTGTACTATATAAGCATTAATCGTAGTATGTTCAAAACCCTAGGGAATTTCGATTGTTTCATCATGTAGGAGTGCATATTTCTTTTGATTGACGATTTTGCTTGCTATGAATTCTTCTCATTTGTGAGGGTGTGCTCGAGCTTGAAATTAAATCAGAGGGAATAGAAACAAAAGAAAGAGGGAACAGAAAATAAATAAATAAATAAATAAAAAGGAAATAAAAAGAGGCCCAGCCCCCTCCCTTTCCCCTGGCGGCCCACCCCGCTTCCCCCTTGCGCGGCCCGCGGCCCAACTCGGCCCCCCTCTCCCCATCAGCCGCCTCGCTAGCCGGCAGCAGCGCGCGGGTGGTTTTACCGCCGCCGCCACTGTCTGGTGGGCCCGCGCGCACCCGCCTCCTCCCTTCTCTCTCTCACGTCGCCCAACGCTCCTCCCCTTCTCCCTAGCGCCCGCATCCGCCCTGGAGCCGTCCCTGCCCCTCGGAACCGCTCGCCCCGTCGTCCTCGCCCCGCGGTGAGCCGTCCCCCGCTCCCTTCTTCCCTGTTCCCCCCTCCTCCTTGTGTTCACGGAGCTCGGCGTTGCCCCGACGCCCGCCGCGGTGTGGCCTTGGCTCGCGGCCATGGCGGCCTCACCCCCCTTCTTCCCCAACCCCGGTCCCTGCGCAGCCCCGCCCCCGGCCCGGCGCGCTCGCCCAGCGCGCGGCCCCGGCTCGCGATCAAGGCAGCCTGGCATGCCATGCGCACGGCTGTGGCGCCCCGCCCGGCGTGGCGCGGCTCCCCCTTGCGCGCTCTCGTTTCCCGTTGCGGCGCAGACGCGGCCTGCCCCCGGCAGGGCGCTCACGCGGATCGGCGCGGCGGCCCGGCGTGTCCGAGCCCGCGCAGGGCGCTCGCGCGGATCGGCGCGGCGGCCCGGCGTGTCCCAGCCCGCGGCGCGCCCAGGCTCGCTCGCCCTGCTCGCCCCACCTCCTCGCGCCCCCTGGCCCGGCCATGGCGCGGCTCGTGGCCACGGCGCGACCCCGGCATGGCTCGCGGCGCCCTTGCTCGGCCAGCGCGGCTCGAGTAGCCCCGACGCAGCTGCTCGCGCCCTTGCTCGTCGTGCAGGACTGGTTCGTGGGTGAGATGGGTTGAGGCCGCATGAGATTCCATCGTTTTGAACCGTGAACTAGTATGTATTCAATGTGTTTGCATCACAAATACATTTGATCCTGTTCTGATTGTGGTAACTTTGTAATCATGTCAAGTACACGGTAATAATAGTATTTTGTCGCATCATAGGATTTAGCTATTTAATTGATTATTTGTTGGTTCAATGATTAATAAAATAACATTCCAATTTAGGTATGGCTCTAAATTGTTCTCGTATAAATGCTCGTTAATGTGATTACGTCGATGCAAATGTTATAATTAGAACTTTCTTAATAGAGATGCAGGATCGGTTAGCGATTCTAGTTAATCGTTGCACGGTTTTCGCGTGTGACCGCGTGTTGTTTCACGTGATGTCGCGCGCGTCGTCGCGTGTGTCACGCGCCTTGCCGTGTGCAAGATTAAACAATTTGTTTATAATTACTCATGTGAATTAATTAGTTACTTATTTGATCATCAACTATTAAAATGGTAAGTTAGACAAGATCTAAGTAGTAGTGTTAATTTACATTTAATTAATATCAATTAATGTAGAGATATCGGATTAAATATTCCAATTAATATTTGCTTAGCGTAAACCCGTTGACTTCTCGACCATAGCTCCAACTACCGCGTTTCTTTGTCCTCGTGTGACCGTAGTAGCACACTCTATTTTATTTTGCGTATTTTACTATGTTTTACTTGAATGGTGTAATGTTCTTATGCATATATATGGTTGTTTGTTTGTTCCTGTTTGTATTCGCTGTGCGTCGCGAATAGACTGCGATCCAACTCCGAGCGTCGAGGAATCGACGATCAAGCTTCGGCGACCAAATGACCCAGCTCTTCGAGTTCCACGATGTTAAAGACCCTGAGCATCTGTTTGGTGAAGGCAAGTGTCCTCTGACCTATTATGTCCCATTTACTTTATAATTTATCAACCCGCATACCATGATCAACCTAAGGATTGACTAGGTTTGTATTTACCTTGTCCTTGATTACCTTTTGGGTTATTATGGTTAGCTTCATGTTATTGCTTTACTTTAATCAATGAACATGATGTGAACACTTATGATACGATGTTGTCTCTATGATTATGATGTTGGACTGGTGATAATTTAGGGGGCTCAATCAGTTTCTCGAGTGCCTCTCCGTAAGGACCTGTTCGTTGGATGACCGCCCGGGAAAACAGTGCAACCATGAGGGTAGAATGGGACGCCCTTAGCTGAATAATTAGAGGAACTGGGGTGTAGTTCGCTTCGCCGTCGTGCCGTTAATGGGGCTTGGTGTATGCGGCTCGCTCTACCAAGGTTGGTTCGCCCCTTGGGGAGGAGTGCGGTGCATTTAGGAAACCTAACGGGCGGCTACAGCCTCAGGGAATCTTTGTAAAGGCTTCGTAGTGAATCCCTGGCCATTCACCTCGAGAGTGAATAAGGGTCTTGCAAGCCTGGGCTAGAGAGGGAATCACGGCTTGTGGGTAAAGTGCGCAACCTCTGCAGAGTGTTATAAAATTGATATATCAGTCGTGCTCACGGTTATGAGCGGCCAAGGGAGCTCCATTGATTAGAGATACTTGATCAGAGATTGTTGGTTTTACAGATGGTGACAAGGATGATGGTTTTGACTATGGTAATGGTAAGTGGTATTCTTTCCGTTTGGAAAGGGTACTCTGGGTTAATAACTTGGGTTAACGCTAAAACCTGGCTTTCTACTAGTAATAATAACCTGACCAACTAAAAGCAACTGCTTGACTTAACTCCACATAAAGCTAGTCCACCTCAGCCAAACAGGACATTTGCTGAGTACGTTGATGTGTACTCACCCTTGCTTTCACAAAACACCAGGTTGCCTTTGGTGCAATCTATACTTAGGTAAAGAAGAAGGCGTCGAGGCGGATCTCCAGGAGTTCCAGGACTTCGACGAGTTCGAGGATTAGGCTAGCGACCTCCCCTAGTCAGCTGCCTGTGGTGGGTTGTTTACGTTGGCTACGTTTCGATTCTGTGTACTTTGATTTATATTATGCAAATGGCTCTAGTTTGTAATAGTATTACTTACTCTTTATTGTAATTCGAAGCATTGTGCTATGATGAGTCATTTATGTAATCAATGTGTACGTGAATTACTGATCCTGGCACGTACATGGTTCGCATTCGGTTTACCTTCTAAAACCGGGTGTGACATAAGTGGTATCAAAGCCGTGCTGACTGTAGGACCGCTAACCTAGAGTAGCATTGGCCGTTTTAAGGACTTATTGATTATTACTTCATCTCATCCTTGATTCTGCTTCGAAATATTAGTCACCTCGACTAATTCTATGTTGTGCTCCGATATGCCCCCTTGCCAAAAAGTATTTTATTCTAGTATGGTCTATACTTCTCTCAATCTATTAGATCTGATCTCATCTTGTGCTTGCGACATCTTTGTAGATGCCCCCTGACCATAGCCTTTAGTCTTTTGGGACTCTTCCCTCATCCATTATTAAATTGCTACTATTTGATCATCTCTATTCCATTTTGTTATTGACATGCTCATATCCTTGCATTTTTAATACCCTTATCCCTTAATCTAAAGCACTTACCCTTGTACCTCTACTACCTATTTAAACATTTCAGTTTATACGTCCATGATCTTACTGTCTTTTGAGACCCTTTCCCATTCTATTGATAAGTCGCTATCTTTTTGGCAATTTGTACTTTCTTGGTCTTGGTATGCTCGTACCATTGGAATCTTGCATACTCTTATTTTTATATATGCTTACATTTATGTCCCAATATCTGTTTGAAATATTTCAGTTAACATGCCCTTGACCACCCTTGTTTTCTAATTATCCATGAGTGATCATTTTATTTTGCACACCTGTAGTAATCTCGTTGTTTCCTTGTAACTCCACTCGGTAATGAATCTTTACTTCAACCCTTCTGTTGGAACCTTACCGATCTTACCCTTGATTGTTTTCTCCACTTTGTCGTTTCGCGAGTCTTGCCTTAACTCTATCCTTTGTTATGCTTTTAATTATTATCATGTGCACCCTTGACACCTCTATATCCTACATTGATGTTTGTCTCATACCTGCCCTTTAAAATCGCCCCTCTTCCTTCTCATACCTTCTTTCTCGCGAGTTTGTAACCTCATCCTTTGTTGTACTTTTGTTTCTTATTGTCTTTACCCTTCTCATCTCTCAATCTTACCTTGGTGATTACGCTATGTTCGTTACCTAAAACCTCCAATCTCCCACCTCAGTTCAAGCGTGGTCCCTTACTTATCTCACCCGTGGTTACATCCTATACCTTACCACTTGCAAGACTTATCTTAACTCTATTCTTGGTTGTACCTAGATTCCTGGGTTTTTATGCACATTTACCTCTTCCTTATTATCCTTGCCTATTATCACCTTTGACCCTTGACCTCTCTCTCCATATTTACCATGATGTTTACCTATTTTTTGCCTCATTTATTCCATTTCAATCCGAGAGTGTTGTTTTCCCTATCCCTCTCTTGTTCGTTTCCTTTCCCTTTGTCGCTTTGCAAGTCTTGTCTTACCTTAACTTCATCCTTTGTTGAGCTTTTGTTTGATATACCTTTGTAATCTGTAGATCTTGCCTTGATACTTATCTTAGGTCTACTTGTTGAAATCCCCTCTTTTCTATCTCAATTCGAGAGCTATGTTTTACTTATCTCACCCTTGGCTATATCCTCTTCTTTGCCGCGTGTAAGCCTTGACCTACCTCCATTCTTTATTGTACTTATACCACTGGCTCTTCTGTGCTCTCGTCTTTTCCCTTATGCCCTTGTCTGTTATCGCCTTGACCCTTGTGATATTGAGGCCTTATACCTAAATGTTTACTTTGAACTTATCGTTTAAAAGCCTCCCCTTTCTTTCGACCAAGTTTGAGGGCTGTGAGTTACCTATCTCTCCCTTGATTTCTTTTCACGCCTTGACTCCTTACAAGTTTTGTCTTAATTCCATCCGTTGGTGTGTTTTACTTGCTATCACCATCATCTTGCCACCCATCAACCTTGCTTTGACACTCATCTTAATTCCTGCTCTCCAAAGATCTCTCTTCCACCTCAATTTGAGAGTGGCAGTTTACCTATCTGGCCCTTGGACGTACCTTCTTCTTTTCCATTTGCAGGTCCTGTTTTAACTCCATCCTTTGTGGTACTTATATCCTTTGTTCTTATGCCCATTTACCTCCTCTCTTACATTCTTGTCCGTTATCACCTTAATATCCATACCCTTACACGCTTACTTTGAACCTACCTTTTAAAGCCTCCTCTTTTCTGTCCCTGTTCGAGGGTAATGCCTCATCCACTTCACCATTGATTGCTCCCCCTTCTTTGACACCTTCCAAGTTTTGTCTGAAATACACCCCATCATGAGTGTTTGTCTGTTATCACCTTAACCCTTGTCATTCTTCAATCTTTACCTTGATGCCTATCATGTATTCGTATTTTAAAGCCCCCCTGTCCCGTTTCAGTTCAAGAGTGTTGTCTTACCCCTCCCCGCTCTTGTTCGTTCCCTATTCCTCTATCGTGTTGCAAGTCTTGTTTTAACTCGACCTTTTGGTGTGCTTTTCCTTGTTACCTTATGTACCTTTGTAATCACTGGATCTTTCCATGATGCTCATCTTATGCCTACCTTTTGGATTATCATCTTTCCCATCTCGATTTGAGAATAGTGTTTTACCTATCCTGACCTTGGTTGCATTCTCTCCCTGTCGGTTACAATGCTTGCTTTAACTCCATCCTTTATGGTGCTCGTGCCCCTATCCTACACGTCTTGTTCTTCTCCTTGTCCTTCAACAACCTTAGAGAGTAGTTATTCCCTTTTCAATAAAGACCACCATTTAATTAAAAGGAACGTATAGCAACGAGATGTTTGTTGTTGTATGCTTGTGATGTTTGTCTTTGTGTTATGATTGATTTGCTTCTTTGTGATGAGTGTTGATGTGTTGTCGCCCTTGGTATGCAATGGCATCAGTTTACTAGGCGAGTGCCATAAAGTTAAGTAGTTGGGTTCTCCCCCTTCTCTCTCTAATCCGTCTATACTTACCTTTTCTCGCTATTCTTTCCTCTTGCACCTGTCTATTTGGCAACCTCCAACTCCTCCAAATCGGTCAAGATCAGAGTTGGGAACATCTTCATCAAGCGCATATCAATGCTCCTGTTAAGGGGGTTAGCCGCTAACCCCAATGAAGACAATGAGATCAACATCAACCAACAAGAATCAAAGTGGCATAGCGGAAGTGTGTGTGGGTCCTAACCCACAGGTCCAAGAGATCCTCAAGAATTGCATCAATCGGTCTCGAGCATCTGAAGGTCAAAACAACCAGTCCACAAGTTAAAGTTGCCAGAGCCAAAGCTGGGTTACAAGAAGCTATGAAAAACTAATGAACCAATCTCATTTTCTTGCTAGCCTCTTCTTGAATCTCGAGGACGAGATTCTGTTAAGGGGGTTAGATTTGTAACACCCTGAATTTGGGGGTATAAAATTTCTTTTCTAATATCCACCAAATTCAGGTGTTACCCTCTACTTAATTTTCTTTACTTCTTTTTCTCTAAATATTGAGGAGTTATTTTGTACTATATAAGCATTAATCGTAGTATGTTCAAAACCCTAGGGAATTTCGATTGTTTCATCATGTAGGAGTGCATATTTCTTTTGATTGACGATTTTGCTTGCTGTGAATTCTTCTCATTCGTGAGGGTGTGCTCGAGCTTGAAATTAAATCAGAGGGAATAGAAACAAAAGAAAGAGGGAACAGAAAATAAATAAATAAATAAATAAATAAAAAGGAAATAAAAAGAGGCCCAGCCCCCTCCCTTTCCCTTGGCGGCCCACCCCGCTTCCCCTTGCGTGGCCCGCGGCCCAACTCGGCGCCCCCTCTCCCCATCAGCCGCCTCGCCAGCCGGCAGGAGCGCGCGGGTGGTTTTACCGCCGCCGCCACTGTCTGGTGGGCCCGCGCGCTCCCGCCTCCTCCCTTCTCTCTCTCACGTCGCCCAACGCCCCTCCCCTTCTCCGTAGTGCCCGCAGCCGCCCTAGAGCCGTCCCTGCCCCTCGGAACCGCTCGCCCCGTCGTCCTCGCCCCGCGGTGAGCCCTCCCCCGCTCCCTTCTTCCCTGTTCCCCCCTCCTCCATGTGTTCGCGGAGCTCAGCGTTGCCCCGGCGCCCGCCGCGGTGTGGCCTCAGCTCGCGGCCATGGCGGCCTCGCCCCCCCTTCTTCCCCAACCCCGATCCCTACGCAGCCCCGCCCTCGGTCCGGCGCGCTCGCCCGACGCGGCCCCGGCGCGCGGCCAAGGCGGCCTGCCGTGCCATGCGCGCGGCCGTGGCGCCCCGCCCAGCGTGGCGCGGCTCCCCCTTGCGCGCTCTCGTTTCCCGCTGCGGCGCGGACGCGGCCTGCCCCCGGCAGGGCGCTCGCGCAGATCGGCGCGGCGGCCCAGCGTGTCCCAGCCCGCGGCGCGCCCAGGCTCGCCCGCCCTGCTCGCCCCACCTCCTCGCGCCCCCTGGCCCGGCCATGGCGCGGCTCGTGGCCATGGCGTGACCCCGGCATGGCTCGCGGCGCCCTCGCTCGGCCAGCGCGGCTCGAGTAGCCCCGGCGCAGCTGCTCGCGCCCTTGCTCGTCGCGCAGGACTGGTTCGTGGGTGAGATGGGTTGAGGCCGCATGAGATTCCATCGTTTTGAACCGTGAACTAGTATGTATTCAATGTGTGTGCATCGCAAATACATTTAATCCTGTTCTGATTGTGGTAACTTTGTAATCATGTCAAGTACACGGTAATAATAGTATTTTGTCGCATCATAGGATTTAGCTATTTAATTGATTATTTGTTGGTTCAATTATTAATAAAATAACATTCCAATTTAGGTATGGCTCTAACTTGTTCTCGTATAAATGCCCGTTAATGTGATTACGTCGATGCAAATGTTATAATTAGCACTTTCTTAATAGGGATTCGGGATCGGTTAGCGATTCTAGTTAATCGTTGCACGGTTTTCGCGTGTGGCCGCGTGTTGTTTCACGTGATGTCGCGCGCGTCGTCGCGTGTGTCACGCGCCTTGCCGCGTGCGAGATTAAACCATTTGTTTATTATTACTCATGTGAATTAATTAGTTACTTATTTGATCATCAACTATTAAAATGGTAAGTTAGACAAGATCTAAGTAGTAGTGTTAATTTACATTTAATTAATATCAATTAATGTAGAGATATCGGATTAAATATTCCAATTAATATTTGCTTAGCGTAAACCTGTTCAATTCTGACACTACCTTGATAGCATCGAGTGGGTCGGCCTCTTTGCTATCAATAGCCATCAGGTGACAACCTCCTTTCTTTAGCTCGGGTGAGACTAGCTCAGTCACCACTTCCTCTCCTAGTGGGGACACCAACTTCACCGTCCTCTTGTCATAGCTGATAACTGCTTGGTACTTATCTAGCCAATTTATCCCTAGGATAACAGTCACAGTGGCCAACGTACATCGGCCGACATACATTGCTGATCCAGCGCATCGTTGGGACAAACATGGTACTAGGAAAAGGAGCCGGTGCAACATGGTCATGGATCAGGTTTCTGACCGCACTAGGAGGTCGAGCGTCCCCCTTTCTCGTGGACCTAGAGCAGAACGAATGTGGAAAATGCGGCAGACTTGGCCACAACTCACGTACATGCATTTGGACACTTAGTCAGGTGTGATATAATATTTACTCACATGCAGAGTTGTTGGAACTTGCTCTCTGGTGCAAGGGGATCCAACGGGGGTGTGTAGTGACGTAAACAGGGTTCTCGCATGAGATGGCAATAGCTCTGTTAATCTAGCCTCTCAAGGGCACTGTGTGGGGGTATTTATAGGTATCTGAGTGCCCAGCGTCCTGTGTTAAGGACGCATGTGCCCTCAGACACCTAGGTTATCCCCGGAATATTCCCATAAAGCGGGGTTACAGACCGTAATCACATGGATGCCTTTACAAATTAGGCCCGTAACGCGCAGCGGTCACGCAGGGCCTGTTACAATGGGCCGGATCACACGTGGGCCTCCATGCTGGACGAGGTCACAAGATGGGGCGACCTCGTCACAGGTCTTCGTCCGATGACGTATGGGACGAAGGGTGAGCCTGACCGTTGTCTTGTCTCCGTTGGTCCAACGATTGCGGCGAAGGCATCGAGCGAAGGGTGACGTCTTCGCCTTCGCCCCAACATTTGCCCTCCGAGGGACCAGTTCGACTAAGTCATCTGGTGCCGAAGACGTCGCTAGATGGCGGAGACGCTGCCCTCGCTCGAAGTGGTTCCGCGGGGGTTTTTGACATGACCGTTGATTGACACCGTACTGTTGGACTGCGGGTTTCCCGAAGCGCTGCGCCCTGTGTATAAAAGGGGGCGGAGGGCGGCGCGTTTTGAACTTTATCTTTCCGCGCTCCGTGAAAACCCTAGCCGCCTTTTCCACCTTCTTGCTGCTCGTCTGCCCTCCTTGCTCCTGTTCGCCGGAGATCTGGCCCGAGTGAAGCAGACCGCCCGCCGCCGCCGACGGTACGTAGCGATGCCGACCTCTTCTTCTTCTGTTGCCGCTACGCCGCTGGCCGACGCGTCGTCTGAGGAGACGCTGAGCACTGTGGCGGCGGAGGAGTTGCGCACCGGCGATACGGTGGATTTCGGTGTGTCGCGGATGTCCTCGGTCCGCGTGCAAGATATGCAGCAGCTTGGTTACTTTGGCGGCGGAGTCGCTCGTGTCCCGGGGACGGAGGAGGTCCCCGAGCCGGAAGGCGAGTTGGTTGTGTTCGAGGTGTTCTTTGCCGCTAGTCTTCGCCTGCCTGCGCACCGATTTGTGGGAGAAGTCCTGCGCAGATTTAACGTTCAGATCCATCAGCTGACTCCGAATGTCGTGGTGGCTCTGTCGAAGTATGTCTGGGCGACGACTTCGTACGGCGGACAACCATCAGTCGAAGTCTTCGCGAAGTACTATTGCCTGCACTAGCAGAAGAGGATGATCGGAAATGAAGTTGCCCAGTTTGGGTCCTGTACATTTACGCCGAAGACCGGCAAGACCTCGATGGAGGTAGTTGAGTTGGTTCCTTGCGCCCGCAACAAGTGGGGCAACTGGCATGAGTTTTGGTTCTACGTCGCGGAGGGCACAGTCGAAGACCATACGGGGCTCCCCGTGTCCGAGATGTGCTCGCATTATTACTCAGCATACCCGCCGTTTGAAGTGGCGGAGGAGGATGCGGACGAAGGGGCCCTTCGGTGCGCCGCCGGCCTGAGCAGCGGGCGCGATTTGGTTGAGGAGTTTGTGGCGTACGGGGTATGGCCTTTGGCGCATGGCTGGGCGTTGGGCGAAGTATGCTCTCGCCAGATGCCTTCCCATGGTGGGAAGTTGGTGCGAAGTCCCGCCTTCGCGCTGGATCTGCATAGCCGCGATCCGGCCGCCTTTATGCGTGAGGCGGAGGATAGGGCGGTGCGGATCGTCGGTCGGTACGTGCCGAAGACAGAGGGCCAGCGTAGCTGGGATATTCGCGGGTCTAATGACCGCTTGAACAGGGTTTTCGAGTTGAACCGTCTGCCGTATGGCAGTTATCCCGGCCAAGACGATGTGGATCGTCGCGGGAAGAAACCGGTGGTAGAGACTGGAGACAACCCCGCGCCGGCGGCCGCCCCGTCCTCTAAGAAGAGGAAACTAGGTATTGCTATGGGAGGACTGGGGGTTTCTGATGGTTTTGCTAGGGAATTGATGAGGACATGCGCGGCCCCGGGGGGAAGGAAGTCTTCGCCCGAGCTTCGGGAGTCTTCGGCGCGGATGCTGAGGGTTACCGGGGTTGGTGGCCTAGGAATGTTCCTATCCCCCGCGCGGCCGGCGAAGACTTTTTTACATCTCGCATGGTTCGTGATTGGAAAGTGTTTCCTTACGGGCGGAATATTGCTGTTGTTGTGTCGGCAGTGATGGACAAGGATCGTCAGGGAGCTGCGCAGAAGCGCCAGGCGGTCGTCAGGCTTCATGAGGCTAGGCCAAAGAGGCCGCGGGGGGCTGCGAAGGCTGCTGCCCCTGGCGGAAGCCAGCTGCCGCTGGTGGCGAAGTCGGCCGCCCCTGCATCCAGCAGGGCGCCGGAGGCTGCGAAGGCTGCTGCCGCCGGTGGTTCCAAGTCTGTGAAGGCCGCCCCTGTGTCCAGCAGGGTGCCGGAGGCTGCGAAGGCGGCCCGAGAGTTGCCGCCGCCGGGCAAGCGCGTCGCCGACTTCGCCACCGACATTAGTGTGGAAGATTATCTTGTTGGTAAGTCGTTGGCTCGAGTTTTTTTTTAATCTGTTGATACGTTGCAGGGTCGGACGAAGGCCAACTTGTTGTTGTTTTGCCTGCCGTGGCGACCGTGGCGGCTGCCGTGGTGCCCAGGGCGAAGGGCAGTGCCCTTAGTGCCAGCGGCGAGATACCGGCACTCACTGCCGTCAGGGACAAGGCGGGTGCTGTGTCCTGCCGGCTGAGGGAGATGAAGGAGGCACTAAGTCAGGTACGTTGAGCTAGACTTTGGTTTTTTACCGGCTTCGTTGGGGCTGCGACCTTATGTGTGTCTTGTAGGCGGCTAACTTCGCAGACCGCACGGCGTCGGGGGCCCTCACGGCAGTTGTGTCTGCCGAAGTCGAGAGACTTCGGACGCAACATGCTGACGCCGTTCGGGAAAAGTCGGCCGCCGACAGTAAATGCCGCAAGTTGGCGGATAAGGTGGCCGTGCTAGAGGGTGAGAAGACTGACCTCCGGCGCCAACTGGCGGAGGAGAGGAAGGAGGCTAATGAGGCCCTCGCCAAGGCGCAGTCTGCGCAGGCGGAGGCCAATTTGGTGCGGGCAGAGGGCAGTCTTGCCAGGCAGCACGCCGAGTAGTTGGAGGAGCGGCTCAGCGCTCTGTAGGCCCGTGTGGAGAGGGCCGAGGCCTCGACGCGCTCGGAGGCTGAGCGGACACGCAAACAGCTTATGGATTCATACCATGAGCTGGGCGCGCGGACCGCTGACTTCGAAGTGCCAGACCGAGAGCCCGGACTTCACTGCCTCGAGTGGATACAGGAGGAGTTGCTGGCGCTTCCCGCCATCGTGGAGGGGTTTATGGCCTATGCCTCCCTGGTCACCTGCGAGGGGGCGATGAACGCGCTCTCTCGCGAAGGGTGCCGGCAATATGAGGTCTTCGACCAAGCTGATGAAGATTTCGAGCGCGATATCTACAAGGTTGAAGACCCTGTGGTGAAGGAATCCGTGGGAGCCCTCTACGACCGGATGTGGGGCCCCCACGGTCGGAAGGTGGTCAGGGAGCGGGCCGAGACGGCAAGGGGTCAGGTAATGTTTGGCTTTTGTTTGGTGTTAGTTGAATGTGGGCTATATGTGGGTTTGATGAATCTGTGTGCTGTGTCTCAGGTGGCGCGTGGCGAGAGGGTGGATGACTTTGGGGCTTTGAACAGCGTGCTGTCTGACCCGGAGCCGAACCCGGCGGTGGCTGTGTCCGAGGCCGCCCTGCAGCCGCCCCCGGAAACCGCCGAAGGCGTTCCTGATGCCCCCGCAGCCACTGCGGCCGGCGGAGGCCCGTCGCCAACTGCCGCGCCGAGGACTGAGGATTCTGTGAAGGTGGCGGCGGAGCCGACAGCGGAGGATCCTGCGACGGCTGGGTCTTCGCAGGTGGCTTAGTTGGTGTGGGTAGTTAGGGAATTTTGGATATGTTGCTGAATCTTGGTTGCTGCGCAGGTTCAAGATTTTGGGCCTGCGCACGCAACCGCTACAACTAATTTTTTGGCGGCTTCGACCGTGGATGATGGTAATAAATCGGATGGGTCTGCATCTAAGTTTTCTGATTTTGGTGACTCTGGGAGCTCGGTTGAGTGGACTGAGGAGTCGTCGGATGAGGACTTGGACTACTTTGCGGCCTTGGATGTGGCAGCGGCGGAGGCTTCGCCGCATGCTGCGGATGCTGAAGTTATTCCTGGTCCGAGTACTGGGCGTAGGCGGCGAAGGGCGGTTGCGAAGCGTAGAGTGAGTGGGGCGGACGGCGGTTGGCTTCGTGTGAGTAGGGCTGGCAGGCAGGAACTGTTGTCTTTGCCGGCCGCTGTGAGTGCAGGTGAAGGGGAGTTGCGAAGTCTTTTTGCGGGTGAGGAGCTTAGGATAATGTTATTTAACTATAGGGAGATGGGAATTATTCCGAAGGTTGAGCCGATGTAGAGTGTGATGCCCTCGCTTGTACATGTGTAATGGCTTGTATGATGAGGTTGTGTGCCTTCGCACATTCGGCTATGCTCGCGAAGGCGTTACGTACTTGGTCTGATGTATTTGTTATGTTGGTCTGGTGCGCATGTAGTCGGTCTTTGCGCGGACAGTTTGGTGTAGTCGTTTTCGCACTTGTTAAGCTTCGTCCGGCTGCACCCTTAGGCAACTGTTGCCCGAATAGTCTTCGCGAAAGACTTCGATTTTTCGCACTTGTTGTGCTAGCCCGGCTGCACCCCTAGGCGATTTCTGCACGGATAGTCTGCGCGGAAGACCACGATTTTTCGCACTTGTTGTGCTAGCCCGGCTGCACCCCTAGGCGATTTCTGCACGGATAGTCTGCGCGGAAGACCACGATTTTTCGCACTTGTTGTGCCAGTCCGGCTGCACCCTTAGGCGACTTCTGCACGGATAGTCTTCGCTGAAGACTTCGATTTTTCGCACTTGTTGTGCTAGCCCGGCTGCACCCTTAGGCGACTTCTGCACGGATAGTCTTCGCGGAAGACTTCGATTTTTCGCACTTGTTGTGCTAGCCCGGCTGCACCCTTAGGCGACTTCTGCACGGATAGTCTTCGCGGAAGACTTCAATTTTTCGCACTTGTTGTGCTAGCCCGGCTGCACCCTTAGGCGACTTCTGCACGGATAGTCTTCGCGGAAGACTTCGATTTTTCGCACTTGTTGTGCTAGCCCAGCTGCACCCTTAGGCGACTTCTGCACGGATAGTCTTCGCGGAAGACTTCGATTTTTTGCACTTGTTGTGCTAGCCCGGCTGCACCCTTAGGCGACTTCTGCACGGATAGTCTTCGCGGAAGACTTCGATTTTTCGCACTTGTTGTGCTAGTCCGGCTGCACCCTTAGGCGACTTTTGTGCGGAGTTGTCGCACGCGAGGGTGGCTAGCGCTGAGCCTCGCGGTGACTTTGTATTGGTCGAATGTCGAAGACCGTCGGCGCGGTCTTTTTTCGATGCAGGTTTTTGCGGGGGATTTTTGACTTGTATATTACGTGACTCTGCCTCGTTAAAAACCTCACCCCCCGGGAGGAAAAGAGTGCGGGCCAGAATAAAATTGTTTTTGCGAATTACAAGGGCGAATCGGCCCTGGTGAGTCAAACAAAAAATTTGCGGAGATTGTCGATGTTCCAGGAGTGCTCCAGGTCTTCGCCGTTTGGCGTTGCGAGCCTGTAAGCGCTGGGGGAAGCCTTCGTCTTGACAATGAAAGGGCCCTCCCACTTGGGCTCCAGCTTGCCCCTGGACTCTGTCCGAGCTGTTCAGACGAGTACGAGGTCCCCTTCGCTGAATTCCCTCGGGATGACTGTGTGGTCGCGCCATGCTTTTGTCTGGGCTTGGTATTTATTGAGAGCCTGTAGGGCGAAGACTTGGTCTCCATCGATGAGATCCTTCGAAGTGGGCTCATCCACGTCGGGGACGGCTGACAGAACTGTTCGCGGGGACCCATGTTTTATTTCTTGTGGGGTCATGGCCTCCGATCCATATAGAAGGCGGAAAGGGGTGAACCCGGTCGCCCTGCACTCAGTCGTGTTTAGCGCCCAGACCGCCTCGGGTAACAAATCGGCCCACCTGCCCTTTTTTCGTCGAGGAGCATCTTTTTGACAGTTGTGAAAATTTTTCCATTGGCGCGTTCCACAACTCCGTTGGACTGCGGGTGATATACTGAGGCGAAGGCAAGCTTGGTGCCAATGGAGAAGCAAAAATCCTTGAAGTCTTGGCTATCAAACTGCTTGCCGTTGTCAACTGTTAGTTCGGACGGTACTCCGAAGCGGCAAACAATGTTTTGCCAAAAGAATTTCTATGCAGTCTTTGATGTTATTGTGGAAACAGCCCTCGCCTCGATCCATTTGGTAAAGTATTCGACAGCGACGAAGGCGAACTTAAGGTTCCCCTGAGCCGTGGGCAGGGGCCCGACGATGTCCAGGCCCCAGCGCTGGAGAGGCCATGTGTGGGCGATCAGTTTTGTGAATTGCGAGGGGCTGCCTGATCGAGGAGAAAACTTCTGGCAGGCTTCGCAGGACCTTGCAACCCGATTTGCGGTGCAGATCATCGCGGGCCAGTAGAAACCTTGGCGGATCACCTTCGCGGCTAGGGCCCTTGGCCCTGCGTGAGAGCCGCAAGTACCACTGTGGACTTCGCGCAGGATTTGGACGCCTTCAGTCTCGGTGACACATTTAAGCATTGGCTGACTGACCCCTTTCTTGTAGAGTTGGCCTTCAATCAGTGCGAAGTCCCGGCTTTGATGTTTGAGGCGCTTGGCCTCGTTGATGTCGGTTGGGTGGTAGTACCCCTGTAGGAACAGGGTTATTGGTGCCCGCCAGTCTTCGGTCATAATAAGGTTGACTATGCGGTGGCCCTCGCTGTCATTGGTTATTTGGAGCCCTTCGGGGCTCCGGACGGCTGGCGTGTCGATGACATGGTAGAACACGTCGGAGGGCAAGGACTCGCCTCTGGCGGCAGCCTTGGCCAATGCGTCGGCCTCTTCATTCTTGGCCCGGTCCACATGCTGCAAGGTGAATCCCTTGAATTGTCTCTCGAGACTTCGGATGGCCGCGAGGTATTGCATAAGTGCGGGGTCCTTTGCTGCATAGTCTTTTTTGACTTGGCTGGCAACTACCTTGGAGTCTGTTCTGATAATGCAGGTGGTGACACCAAGGGCCCGCAGCTTGCGGAGGCCGAGGATGACTGCTTCGTATTCTGCTATGTTGTTTGTGCATCTGTCAGACTCCAGAGCGAAGCTGATCTGTCGCGTATCTGTGCTTGACCCCGGCGGGTGAGGTGATGACTGCAGCGGCGCCTTCCCCCGCGTGGCACCATGCGTCGTCGCAGTGAATCGTCCAAACCTTCTCCGCGGACGGGTCCGGCTGTGTTATTTGTGACACCCCAGTGTCACCTAGGGTTTCTCTCAAATGCCAAACCAAGAACCATTATTTTATGTGAACCAAAGTAAGCATGAGCATCAAAATAACTTAAGTAATAAAGAATTCACCAAGTATATACTTAAAAGTATCATGATCAAAACAATTGAGTCCTTGAAAAAGGTAGAATGTGCAACCCTAATTAAAAACCCTAAGTGAGCCCCATGAGCAAAATTCAAGAAAATAAGAAAAAGGGGATGAAAAGTTTAAAATTATGAATTGAGCCAATTATAAAAATTGAAGTATATTTAATGAGCAACAAGAAATGTTGAGAAAGCTTAGCCAAAATAACTAAAATAAAACCCCAAATCAAGCTTCTCATGTGGGGACTTAATGGGAATTCTGAATTTCAGAATTCTGAAATTCAGACCTTGAGCCAAAGATCAGGGATGTTCACCTTGATCCCTAACTCGAATCCTAATGGCCCCATTGACAAAATTGTGTCTAACTAACCCCTCTGTCGTGTGCCAGAAGATGGCATTGGGACGCGAGCCCTAGACACGACAAAACCTTGGATTTGCCTCGGGTTTGGGCAGGGAGACAGAACGGATTTCCTGGCTCCATATCTCTGCAACCAGTAGGCAAAATCCTATGACCCCCACACAAGATTGGTAGCTTGTAGGGAGGAGAAGAGGTTTTGTGCACTGACCAAGGCGAGAGCAGGCTCGGATGAGCGACCACACGCGCCAGAACTTGGGCAGAACGCACGGGCACACGTGTTCGACCCTGGTCGGCACGCCAGAGCTCGCCCAACCCCCGCGCGCGCTCACCCCGGCGTCTGGTCAAGTCCGTCGCGCGCCCACGCCCTCGGCCGTGCCCGCCCGCGCCTATAAAGCCTCCTCGGGCGCACCTCACTTCGCCCCGCACTCACCCTCACCGGCCAGCCCCCTTTCCTTAGCTCCGGCGAGCTCAATTCCGCCCGCCATTGCCGCCAGAGCTTCGGCCATCGTGGCCAGCCCACTCCAGCCATCCTCTGGGCAAGCCAGTGCTTCGGCTAGCTCCGCCAGTAGCCCGTGAAGCTTGCCAAGCCCTCAGACCCGGCCAGACTTCACCGGAGGCCCGAGATCGACCTCACCGGACTTCGGTCTTCCGCCGCCGCGCGTGGACCGAGCTATCCAGTGAGTCTCCGTCCAATCCCTTGCGCTCATATCTTCTCTGGCATCCCGTGAACCTCCCTGACCCATCCAATTGAACTATCTCGCCGTGACCAGGCCGGACTCCTCGCCGCCGACGAGCATCCCCGCCTGCGCGCGTGGACCAACCGACTCTGGCCATCTCCGACGGCGTCCCGCACACCGTTGTGATCCCCGAGACTTCCCCTTCGTCCTCGACCGCTTCACCGGAGCAATCTCGCCGCCGGTAAGCCCCTCCGCCCTTTCTTCCGCCGCGGTTACTATTTGAGGTAGAAGAAGGACCTCGGGTTAGGATTTGTAGAACCCGAGGGGTTTTCTGTAACGTCAGTGACTCATGTGAATAGTAGCTTAAGGACTGATCCGCGAAGAAAACTTAAAAACCCGCCAGGGACCCCAGTGCAAAGTGGATTTCCATTAAACCAATTCTGTTATTCTTTTAAAATGACCAGAGAACTTAGAAAACCCATAACTTGATGAATTTTCTATAAAAAGTTGTCAAACCAATTTTGCTAGCTCCTGAATATGATGATCTATCATTTAAAAATAATAAACCCTATGCTTCTGTTCTAAATTTTAGAGTTTAAAATTAAAAACAGAAACCCACTAAACCTTGTTTAATTAAGGAAAATTAGTTTTTCTTCTGTGCTGAACTTAAGAAAATTTGTAGATGTTCAAACCCCATTTAGACACTGTTTAAAAATAGTAGGAACTCCAGCATTGGAAACTATGATGTGCTTATTCCTTTAAAGCTATTTTGCCCAAAACTTAGATAAAATCAGAAAGGCATTAGAAATTAATGAACAGTGATTAAGATTATTTTTCCTAGTTTACTTATGTAACAGAGAACCTAGGAAAAATACAGAGACCATTAAATTGGACCAGTTTTAAATTAAAATGATTTATTTAGCCTTATTTGGACTGAAAATCAATTATTAGAGCAGCAAAACTATAACCAAAATGAATACTAAAAATCCAGTGGACTTAGAATCACCAGAGCCCCACTACAAAAATACAGAGCACCTCAGCCCAACTTTTTAAGTAAGGAAAATAAATGTAAAGTGATAATAAGGCATTTTCCAAATAATTCTTGAATAACCCCTAATGATGCAATAATGGGCAACCAAAAATTTGTTAAGTCCATAATGAGATGAACTACCAGATAAAAATGCCAACCCATGAAAAAGAAGCAAACTCATACCAATTGCTAATGATTTAAGAGAAAGGCCATTTAATTCAAATAATGCATACCACCCCTTCCCTTAAGCAAAAAGAGACCAAACTTCAGAATGATTGCTCTTGCACAAAATAATAACCAAGAAAAATAAGAACTCTGTTGTTTGATGTTTTTCAAATATAGTGGTAGTAGAAAGCACCCATTTGGCTAGAAACTTGAGAAAACCATAGAAAAATAATTAAAAGGTATTAATGATTAGAAATCTGTATCAAGTCATGTTATAACACCTAAAAGCCAGCAAAAATGAGTTTTGGAGAATTGCCCACTGTTAAATAGTAGTTGTAGTTCAAAGCACCCCTTCTGCCCTAGAATTTAATAATTTTGTCCAGAGAAAACTATTCACTTTATGATCCCCAAATTCTGAGACAGAGAAACACACACAAGTAACAAGCGACTGTAATTTTTGCAGAATTTTTGGAATTTTATAAAAGCAACTTGTAGTTCAAACCTACTCCAAAACATTAAAGAGAATAAAAGAAAAAGAAAGAAGAAATAAACCCCACCTCAATAAATCTAACTTGAGTACTTATCAATTCTCACTAAAACTTAAGGGGAATTCAGTGGAACCCAAAAATTAAATCTACTACTTACCTTAGCTAAGTTTAAACCAATTTACCAAGTATACCACCCAAGGGTCTTACATAAGTAAAGTTAACCTTGTTACCTCAAGAAAGATCATGCACCTTTAAAGTTGTGATTTCTAAAAGCACATGTCATATCATGCATATATCTTACGCATTGCATTCATTAGATTGTAATCTTGCCGACGGAGAGTACGTGCTCATCCCCGAGCAAGGATCTGTCCTAGAGGAGGACCAGGAGCAGGCTTCAGAGGCTGCTATTGAGGATCTCCCCGCAGCCCCAGCAATTGAAGGCAAGCCCCGATTTTTATGCATAACCTGTTAATTATGCTATTTTACTACACTTAATGCTTGTAGGATTGCAATGTGCACTTAAGTGTAGGAGTTGCTTGAAACCTCTAGTTGCATGAACTTAGGATTCCTTTTTGAGATGAATACTAGTATGCTAGGTCGAGTAGCTGCTTGCTAATCAGGATCTCGGTAGAAGTCGAGTGATTTTTCTAGCACTCGCGCAAGGTCAGGAATTGGTTGTATTCATCTTGATAACGGGATCTATGTTGGTCTATGGATTTGGATCCAGGGAGGATGCCTTGTCCATGAGACGGGAAAAATGAATTAAGGATTAATGTGTGGATACCTGAGTCAAGCTTTTGAACGTACTAAGCACATGCCGGGAAAAATGGTAACCGGTAAACCTAGTACCTGAGTGAAGCCGGGCGCGGACTTTATCCCTCATGCGACCTGAGACTGGGTCTCCCATGCTAGCTATGGTGGGTACAAGTGCGGTCACTGCACGGCGGCAGCCGGGGTCAGTGGAGCATTGTATGCCAAGGCGGTGAGGCCTGGACGCGAACGGGGAATCGATGGGGACGGTTGTCATGTGTGGGGTCGGAGTACCCTGACATGCCGTGTGTTTAGGTTTACCTTGCAAGGTTAAAAACTCGATTCGAATCGTCTGCTTCTCGCAGCTAATGAGACTGCTTGATTCCTTGTACTGCATCGAGTAAGAAGTGAAATGTGGTTACATGAGATAACTTGTTGATTGAACTAAATGATTGTTACCATGTATGCTTAGAAGGAGCAAATCTAGCTAAGTTAATGATGGTAGAATTTGAAAAGCTAAAAATTGATTTTAGAAACAGCTAGTGCTTTTGGCAAACCAAACCCCTCAGCCAAACAGCTGCATAGTCTAGAGGTAGAGGAGTAGACTCCTCACACTGGTTAAGTCTAGCTGAGTATTAGTATACTCAGCCTTGCTTGTGGCACCATTTTTGCAGGTACCATTCAGGAAATGGTTGATGGTGTGACTTGGCCTACCACCCTGCCACCGGGTTGGACGGTCGAGTGGGATGTTGCTCCGGTAGGAGAGGAGCATGAGGAATAGTGGGCTAGGCCTTGCCCATTTCCTCATTACCGACGACATCGATTATCCGCTGCACTTTATTTTGTGAACTTTATTTGCTACGCAAAAACTCTGATTTATGTAATAACCCCGCACTTAATTTGAGGTTTCCTGTTTTATTGTATTTCTTCTGTGACTCACCTTCGAGTGAGATTGTGGAATTTGATCCTGGTTAAGTGGCTCTATCAGACTAGATCTGAAGGACTGACGGGTTATTCCGATTTAAGTGTGTTACGACCCCTGAGGCGTGACTTAGGCACTTAAGCTGGAATAATTCGGGTGGTTCTGCCACATTATTGGCCCAGTCCAGTCGACGACGAAGTCTGCCAGGACTTGTGACTTGATGGCTGTCCTGGGCTCGAAATTGATGTGGTAGCCGGATAGCTCGGCCGCCCACTTGGCAATCCTGACCGATGCCTCCGAGTTTCGGAACAATTCACCTAGTCCCCTGTCTGAGGTGACTTAGACCTTGAATGCTTCAAAATAATGGCGCAATTTGCGCAAAGACATAACAACTACATAGGCAATCTTCTCCAGTTCTGTCATATTACATTTGGATGGTGTTAGCACTTCGGAGACGTAATAGACTGGGCACTGCCTGATCACGTCGTCAACTGTCTGCTCCTGCACCAGTGCCGCGCTGACCGCATGTGGCGAAGCCGCAACATAGAGAAACAGGGGTAGCGAAGAGTCGGGGCTTGTAAGGACTACCAACTCCAACATGTACTCTTTTAATGAGGCGAAGGCCGCTGCCTGCTCCGGTCCCCAAGCGAAGTCTTTTGCGCCACGGAGAGTTTTGAGGAAAGGGAGACTTCGCTCAGCAGATTTGGAGATGAATCTGTTGAGGGCGGCCAACCTGCCGTCAGGCGCTGGACGTCTCTGGTGGACTGCGGAGGCGTCATGTTGATGATGGCCTGAATTTTGGTTGGGTTGGCCTCGATGCCGCGGTGTGATACCAGGTAGCCCAATATTTTCCCTTGGCGAACGTCGAAGACGCACTTTTCCGGGTTTAGGCAAAGTCGTGCGTCTCGCATGTTCGCGAATGTCTCGGCGAGGTCAGAGAGATGGTCCTCCTTGCTCCTGCTGGCGACGACGATGTCGTCCACATATGTGAATATATTTCTGCCAACTTGCCCCTCGAGCACTGTTTTGGTAAGCCGGGAGAAAGTGGATCCGGCGTTCTTGAGTCCCTCCGGCATTCTGATGAAGCAGTATGTGCCGAAGGGTGTTATAAAGCCGGTGCTAGCCTTGTCTTCCTCCTTCATGTATATTTGGTGGTATCTGGAGAAGCAGTCGAGGAGTGACATGACTTCGCATCCGGCTGCGCTATCGACTATTTTGTCGATCCGCGGCAACAGGAAGTTGTCCTTTGGGCAGGCCTTGTTGAGACTGGTGAAGTTGATGCACATTTGCCACTTGCCGCTCTTTTTCTGCACCATCACAACGTTGGAGAGCCACGTGGGGTAAGCCACTGGCTCGATAAATTTGGCTTCGAGGAGGCGGTGTACCTCTGCCTTGGCGGCCTCTGTCTTCTCGTCGGACATTTTGCGAAGCCGTTGTTTTTTTGGTCTCACCGAAGGGTCGATTCCCAAGCTGTGCTCAATTATGGATCGGCTGACCCCGACCAGGTCGAGGGCTGACCAGGTGAAGACGTCTTTGTTCTTGGACAAGCAGCAGAGGAGTTTCTCCTCTTCATGCGAAGTGAGGTCTTCGCTGATAGTGACTGTCTGCTTGGGCGTGGCCTGGTCGAGGGGAACAGTCTTGGTCCCGTCGTTGCTCTGCAGCTGTGCCTTGTCGTGCTCTTTGTCAGTTGGGCTAACGGACGCAGGGACCTCGCGCTGGGCCGTGAGGCAGTGCACATTTCTTTGTCCGGGGACGAAGTCCCGCTCTATGCTGCGTGCAGTCTGTTGATTGTCGTAGACCACAATGGCGCCTAACGGACCTAGTATCTTCATGCACAGGTATAGTCCGTGAATGGCTGCCTCGAACTTGTTGATAGAGCCCCGGCCCATGATGGCATTGTACGGATACACCATATCGACGATATCAAAGGTTATTTGCTCACTTCGGGCATTGGGTGCTACACCGAAGGAGAGAGGCAGCTCTATTTTACCGAAAGGAAAAGTGCCCTTGCCGCCGAAACCATACAATGGGTTGTCCGAAGGCTTGAGCAGGCTATGGCTTATGCCCATGCGGTCGAAGGCATGGAGGAAAATGATGTCTGCTTGACTGCCATTGTCGACTAGGACTTTGTGCAGGTCCCAGCCTGCCACACTGCAGTTAATAACCATGGCGTCGATGTGGGGGGCGCTGCGCAGGTCGACGTCTCGTGCGTCGAAGGTTAGCGGTACGTGGGACCACTTCGTCTGCACGACTGGGCCGATGATGGCGACGTGGTTAATGCTGCGGTAGTGGTCCCGCTTCTGCCGCTTTGTGTCGAAGTCGGTGCTGGACCCCCCAGTGATCATATGAATGATTCCGCGATACGGCTGATCGGCGAAGTCTTCTTGTTTCGGGGCGTGGGGGTGGGGGATGTTATGATGTTGCTGGTGTGGAGGTGGGGGTGGGGGAGGTACGATTTGTACTTCCTGGTGGTGTTGGTATGCGTGGTGCGGTGGATGCGAGGCGGGGGCGTGGATGTATGGTGGAGGGGGTTGCTGATAAGTGTGCGCGACAACTCTGGGGTTGTCGGCTGGCTGCGCCCGTGCCATCCTGTCTTTGGTGGCCTTCGTTTCTGGGCAGTCTCTGGTTTGGTGGGCGTAGTCTTCGCCATGAAAAAGACAGTAGAATCGGCGCGGCGGCTGCGCACGCCCCCGACCCCTACCGCGGGTTCCGTTTCCGCGGCCCTGGGGGGATACTCCTGGCGGTGAGGGGCGTCAGCAGCGGGGTGCTGGTTGGCGATGTTGTGCACTTGCTGCTGATTGCGGCCGTCTCGACCGGAGTCTGGTTGCGGAGTCCTCGTCCACGTGCGGCTGGACTGTGGAGCATCTTTGGGTTTCCGCTGAGACTCAACCTTGCACTGGTGGAGCTCTTCGGATTTGGCATATTTTTCAAAGAGCTGATATAATTCCTGGAGGTTCTTGGGCGGGTCCCTGATGCAGTGGCTGTAAAGGACGCCGGCGCGAAGGCCACTGATGGCGTAGTGGATGACGATCTGGTCATCAACTGAGGGCAGCTGTGACTTGAGTGTTAGAAACTTGCGGTAATACTCCCGCAGAGTCTCTTTTTCCAGCTGCTTGCAGAGTGAGAGTTCGGCCAAGGCGTCGGTGTCTGGGCGGTACCCTTGGAAGTTGAGCAGGAATTTGTCCCGGAGGCTTCTCCAGGAGTCAATGGACAGCGGGAGCAACCTGGTGAACCAGGTGAGAGCTGGGCCTTCGAGGGCGATGATGAAAGACTTGGCCATCGTGGCGTCGTCCCCTCCGGCAGATGCAACGGCGACCTGATAACTCATGATGTACTGTGCTGGGTCCGTGCTGCCGTTGTACTTGGGATAGGTCCCTGCCCGGAAGTTGGCAGGCCAGGGTGTCACTTGCAGGTGTGGCGCCAGGGGACTTCGCTCGTCGAGGTAGTTGACCCCTTGGAAAGGCGCGGCGTGTGGGAAGGCGTGGTCGCGCTGGGGGAAGTGCAGGTCTTCCATTTGCGCGCGTTGTTGCAGGGGTGGCCCGTGCTGCAGGCCGAGGTGGCCTTCGCGTATGTCTTCCAGTTGTGCGCGCTGTTGCAGGGGTGGCCCGTGTTGCAGGCTGAGGTGGCCTTCGCGCTGCATCAGTGCGATCTCCCGCTCGAGGTCCTGTGCCTTCTGCTCTTCGTCGCGTATCATTTGTCGCACCTTGGCTAGTGCGGACACGCGCTGGCGCTTGGCCTCCAGTATCTCCTTTTGCCTCTGGAGATTGCGGTTCTTGACGCGCAAAGCACGCAGTTGTAACTGTTCTTCCGCTGAGACGCCGAGGACCTCGCCGTCCTCGGTGAGGTCCGCGCCCTCCGGTGGGGCGAAGCCTGGGGGAGGTTGCGGTTGTCCTTCGGGGCCGCAGGTGCGGAGAGCGTCGTCCTCGCAGGTGCGGAGAACGTCGTCTTCAGTAGCCTCTTGGTTGGTGGAGTGGGTGAGGGCGAGGGCCTTCGAGTTAGCTTTCTTGGGTGCCATCGCGGGTGGTTTTTTCGTAGCACGAACGGTGGGCGCCAAATGTTGGAACTTGCTCTCTGGTGCAAGGGGATCCAACGGGGGTGTGTAGTGACGTAAACAGGGTTCTCGCACGAGATGGCAATAGCTCTGTTAATCTAGCCTCTCAAGGGCACTGTGCGGGGGTATTTATAGGTATCTGAGTGCCCAGCGTCCTGTGTTAAGGACGCATGTGCCCTCAGACACCTAGGTTATCCCCGGAATATTCCCATAAAGCGGGGTTACAGACCGTAATCACAGGGATGCCTTTACAAATTAGGCCCGTAACGCGCAGCGGCCACGCAGGGCCTGTTACAATGGGCCGGATCACACGTGGGCCTCCATGCTGGACGAGGTCACAAGATGGGGCGACCTCGTCACAGGTCTTCGTCCGATGACGTATGGGACGAAGGGTGAGCCTGTCCATTGTCTTGTCTCTGTTGGTCCAACGATTGCGGTGAAGGCATCGAGCGAAGGGTGGCGTCTTCGCCTTCGCCCCAACAAGAGTACACATATGTTATTCTACTATGTCATTGTTGTTGTTACATTTTAATATTTTACTAACCTTATTTTCTTAATTTGTAGGATGGCGCGGTTCCACTTGCTGGACCCTCACTACGACGAGCACCACAGGGGCCATCTCACCGCAGATGGAGAGGTATTTTTTTGCATATATATTAAATTTTCAAATTAGTAAATGCAACGTATATTTGACTAATGAAATTACTATGATTGTTAGGTGTTGCCCGTTTTGCGGGTCCGGATCCACGACCGGTTTCAAGAGGAGTTGTGGTATGATGACAGGTACACTCCTCTCCTACGGAGGGCTAGCTTGGACGTCGTATCATTCTAGGTTCGCCGTGGGTTACCGACATTCAACCCTGCAGCGTTGACAGCTATGGTCGATAGGTAACGACATCCACATTTTTTAACTTGTATAATCATTGTAGCTTTTTTCATACTTCTGAATTTTTATTCGTTTGTATTCCAACAGGTGGTGGCCAGAGACTCACACTATCCACCTGCCCTGCGGCGAGATGAATGTGACGCTGGAAAACTGTTAGAAGTTTCTTGGTCTCAGCATTCGTGGTTGTCCAGTGATCGGTCAGGCAGCACCTGGTGGTTGGAGGCAGAGGGTCGAGGCCTTCCTTGGGAGAGTGCTTCCTGATGACCTATGTGGTAGCCACACCACCAGAGTCCCACTCACCTGGCTTAGGAAGTCTTTTGGGGTGTGTCCACCTAGAGTAGACGAGCAAATGGTTGGCTACCATTGTCGTGCTTGGATCCTCCACCTTTTTGGCTCAGCTCTTTTTCCAGACGCGACGGGTGATAGCGCGTCATGGATGTTTCTGCCCTGCCTTACTGACCGGGACACAACAGGAGCTTACAACTGGTCTTCTGAAGTGTTGGCCTTCCTCTACAGGAAACTCTATGAGGCCTGTCATCGATCGTTGAGGTCCACGAGGTTAGGTGGTTGTGTGT
Source organism: Zea mays (assembly GCF_902167145.1). NCBI lineage: Eukaryota > Viridiplantae > Streptophyta > Magnoliopsida > Poales > Poaceae > Zea > Zea mays. Next base: position 81,199,260 of record NC_050103.1, on the reverse strand, counting down.
ACCTACTCCAGCTGTGGATGCGGTCACACATACCCGTCGATCGCCCGAGAGAGTTTGCTCCTCGTGAGTCGCCCGTCGTAGCTGGGCAGCCTCTGAGGCCCATGGCTGCCTACCGCTGGGACCAGGTTCAGGAGCCCTTTGCACGACACCAGTGTGCCTACGTGGAGTACTCCAATGAGCTAGACGTTATTACACCTTCGATGGTGAGTTTCGTACTTGAATGTCAATTTATCTTTCTTCTTAAGACGTTGGTACCATTACTATAAACTTATATGGGAATTCTAATCCTTTTTAGGTGACCTAGCAACCATATCATGAGCTAGCTTTTGCCCACATCTAGTTGAGCTCCATGTGTGCGATAGACAAGGACATTTACTTAATGATATGTCCCCTCATTTGCTTCTATGCCGTTGAGTACCACTTGCCCCACGGAGTGGCTCGACAGTTCGGAATGCGACAGGAGTTTCCGATGGAGCCCTTCTCCACTTCAATAGAACTCCACAAGTTAGTGACTTCGTCCTCTTATTAGTCTAACTATTATTTCAGATATGCAATGAATTCCTAAAAGAGGAGTCTACCTTTTGCAGGTTCGACAGATAGAGGCAGAAGGTCACCGATTTCGAGACCCACCACCGAGATTATATTGATGAATGGGTTCAGGAGGCCAACCTAAACTACGTTAATGACCAGCCGCACACGAACTACCACTTCCGCAGGTATTTGACTTGGTATGCTGGTATCACTAGGTGCAAGCTTAAGGGCCAGTGAATAGCTATAGACTATGCGGAGCAAGAGTTGTCAAACAACGAAGGCACTTTGTTCGACATAGCAGCTCGGCTAGGGTCTCAAATTGAGGCTACTCTAATTCTACATAGAGTGGTACCAAGTTGTTTACTCAATTTATTTTTGTTAATTCGATGACTTATGTTTTGTTTTGTGCATCCTAATGTTTTAACTTGTGCATAGGGAAACTCTATGCTGGTATCTATGGGTGAACTTGAGTGTATCTCACGAAGGACTTCAGACACCACGACACTTTCTTTACTATCAGTGAGTATGAATGTTTAGAAGTGAAGCGAATTCGTTTATTTGTATATTCTAAACTATGGATGTAACTAACCTTTCAATTATAGAGGGTGTCACATCGCCTTCGTCGTGTTGCGGCTCGTTGTGGATGCAAGTCCCTAGCATGCGTGGACGGGCAACTTCGTGTGCCTCCTTTGCAACCGCACATTCAAATTCCCGCTCCCGTAGTTAGACCTTCTGCAGCTGGACAGATGCCGACGCTCTTGGGGCCAAGGGTATGGTTAAGACTAGGAGGAAGTGAGTCTGGGTATGTGGATGATCAATCATACTCTTTATGTTATGGACTATGTAATGTTTGTGATATGGACTTTGTGATGTGGACTTTGTGTTATGGACTATGTGATGTGGACTTTGTGATGTGGACTATGTGATGTGGATGATATAATGATTGTGATGTGAATTATGTGGACTTTGTGATATTCTGTGTTTATTGTGATGTATTATATGCTAAAATGTGGTGATATCTTATCATGTGTGATTATTTCAAGTGTGGTTGTTAATAAAACAAGGCAAGCTCTTGTGATTTTTTTTTGTAAATTGGAAAAAAACATGACAATGCAATAGAAACATTATGAATTTGAAACATTATGGTTCTGAAACATTTTGGAAATATAAAAGTACTATATAACACACTACTAGCTTATTCAATCAGAATCACAATTTATAAGCAAGTCATCATCAGAGTCATCTGTCGCACAATCCTCAACGACAACCTCGTTCCACTTGCTACATTGTCATGCATCATACTTTTCCGCCTTTCTCTTGTAATAATTGGCTTCTGCTTCATCTGTAGCTTGGGAGAATAGCTGGTCCTCAGCCTCAGCCTCACCACACTTCTGCTTGTAATAAGATGCCTCTACTTCTTCGACGGCCTAAGACATAAACTCGTCCTCCTCCTCCTGAGCATGTAATCCTTCCTAAGCTAGTGCAATGAGCTTAGTCAACCTTGATGTGTCATCCTCCTCTTCCCCATGTAATCCTACCTCAGCGAGCGCGATAAGCTCACTCAACCTTGATGTGTCATCCTCCTCCATCAGCTCCACCGTCGCCATTTTTCCTGAACGTATCTTGCATGAGCCTCATCTGCGAGACAGTTCATGACACATCCAATCTCTGCAAATATAATGGGACAAGTAAGTTTGCAAAGACAGGAAAAATAAAATGTACAAGCGACACTTCCACTCAGACGACCTACAAGATTTCCCAACATCTGTTACTCGGCTCTAGCCGCCTCCCATTCCCTTGCATCATGTGCTCTCTTCTCATTTGCCGCCTTCAATCCCCTCCGCTCTGCACGCATCAGGCTGTTAAACCACATTGATTACGCGAACCTACGCATGTCTTCTCTGCAATATTTAATGTATGAATCGACGAGCTGAGATCCACAACGCATCTTCTGTCCCATTAGTCTCTTGGACTTTATTGTATGTGTCACCTCTTCTTTCTCATCGTATCTCTCCCAACTGCATTTCCTCGTCTCCTACACAAAAGACATTAAGTACGGGTGCAACATTACAGCTGATGCAAACAAAAAGAAATACCAACCTCATTGTAATCTACCATATGTCCACAAAAATAGCCAACACCAAGCCCGGAAGGAACTAATCCATACTTAGCTTCAATACCACATTTGCAGAGCACTGGGTCAGACTTCAACTCTTCCATCCACTCATTTTTTTTCTTTTCCTTTGCCTCTGGCTCAGGCCAATGGGACATAGGACCATACAACCACTCTAAGAAATGACACTTACGCCAACCGTATGGCTGTAGGAGTATAAATTAGAAAATTTGTGCAAAAAATAACACAATTTTGGACAGTTGTTATGCACTCACATAATCAATGTTGGGATAGACGAAGTACTTCACAGTGTCCTCACAAATGATAGCACGATCTCCACAATCGTATCAAGGCAGAGACTCCAGTCATCTTTCTACGGCTATGTCCTTCTCCTCATCCGTCATTGGTGGCAGATTCAGGGGAGGAGGCACCCAACGCTTAAAACGTTCATGACTACTTGAAAGGGAAATAGTCTCAAACATTTCCTATAATAGATTTTGGTGTTTGACGACCATCACAAACCTTGTGGACTAACTAGTTTGTCTAGTTGATCATTTCACAGGTGCATAAGTTCATCTACAACTATTCTAAGTCGACTGTCCGGAATACCGTAGATTATTCCGGACAGGAGAAGCTTTTTGGAAAAATAGACTAAGCGCGGACCGTCCGGGCCCTTGCGGCGGACCGTCCGCGACACCAGGATGACCCTCGGACAGAACCAATGCAAAAATCCAAGTCTACACTACGGACCGTCCGGAGGAAAAGCAAGCACCATCCGAGACCACGCGCGGACCGTCCGGTCGGTGAGAAACCGAAAAACCCGAAGGTGACGGTTTCGGTAAAATGAATTATAGCGTCCTCGCGGACCGTCCGGGGTGCACGACCGGACCGTCCGCGACTGCCTTTATCTGACATCTGATGACGCATTTAATGCATTATAGCTGTTGATATAGCTGTTACTGCTGACCGTTGCGATTTTAGCCGTTGATGTATAGGGGCGGACTGTCCGGACCAGGGGCGTGGACCGTCCGTGGTCGGCAGAAAAGGAGCAACGGCTAGTAAGTGGTTGGGGCTATAAATACAACCCCAACCACCTCCATTCATTACACCCAAGCATTCCAACCTTTCACATTCAATACAAGAGCTAGCGATCAATTCCAAGACACAATCAAAGCTTCCAATCTCTCCAAGTTTCACAATTGAGACAAGTGATCATTAGTGAATAGCGACTTGAGAGAGAGAGAGAGTGATCCGTGTGATATTTGTCGCTCTTGTTGCTTGGCTTTTGCAATCATGCTTTCTTCTTCCCCATTCTTATTCTCGAGACACTTGTAATCAAAGCAAGAGACACTAAGTTTGTAGTGGTCCTTGTGAGGTCTAAGTGACCCATTTGATTAAGGAGAAAGCTCACTCGGTCTAAGTGACCGTTTGAGAGAGGGAAAGGGTTGAAAGAGACCCAATCTTTGTGACCACCTCAACGAGGAGTAGGTTTGCAAGAACCGAACCTTGGTAAAACAAATAACCGTGTCACTCGCTTTATTTCTTGGTTGATTTGTTTTCACCCTCTCTTTCGGACTCGACTTTATTTCTAATGCTAACCCCGGCTTGTAGTTGTGCTTAAAGTTTATAAATTTTAGATTCGCCTATTCACCCCCCTCTAGGCGACTTTCAATTGGTATCAAAGCCCGGTACTTCATTAGAGCCTAACCGCTCGAAGTGATGTCAGGAGCTCACGCCAAGAAGGAGATGGTGACCGGCGAGAAGCCCGCCACAAGCCACGGGAAAGCTCCATCGGAGGAGTTCGGCAACAAGAAGAGGGAGGAATCACCTCCCCGCGTCAAGTCACACCGGAGTGGTGACAAGAAGAAGAAAATGAAGAAAGTGGTCTACTACGAGACCGACTCTTCGTCGCCTTCCACCTCCGGCTCCGACACGCCGTCCGTCACTTCTAAGCGCCATGAGCGCAAGTTTAGTAAGATCCCCTTACGCTATCCTCGCATTTCCAAACACACTCCTTTACTTTCTGTCCCACTAGGCAAACCACCAGTTTTTGACGGTGAAGATTATTGTATGTGGAGTGATAAAATGAGGCACCATCTAACCTCACTCCATGCTAGTATTTGGGACATTGTTGAGTTTGGAGCGCAGGAACCATCCGTGGGGGATGAAGGCTATGGCTCGGACGAGGTAGACCAAATCCAGCACTTCAACTCCCAAGCCACTACTATACTCCTCGCCTCTCTAAGTCGAGAGGAGTATAATAAGGTGCAAGGGTTGAAGAGTGCCAAAGAGATTCGGGACGTGCTCAAGACCGCGCACAAAGAAGATGAGGTGACCAAGATCACCAAGCGGGAAACGATTGAGGGGGAGCTCGGTCGATTCATGCTCAACCAAGGAGAGGAGCCACAAGCCATGTACAACCGGCTCAAGACCTTGGTGAACCAAGTGTGCAACCTCGGGAGCACAAAATGGGATGACCATGAAATGGTCAAGGTTATTCTAAGATCACTCGTTTTTCTTAATCCTACACAAGTTCAATTAATTCGTGGTGATCCTAGATATAAGCTAATGTCTCTCGAGGAGGTTATAGGAAAGTTTGTGAGCTTTGAGTTGATGATCAAAGGCTCCAAACAAATCATCGAGCGAGGCGCCACCTCCATGCCCGAGGTGCAACCCATCACATTCAAAGCGACGGAGGAGAAGAAAGAAGAGTCTACATCAAGTAGGCTCCCCATCGACGCCTCCAAGCTCGACAACGAGGAAATGGCGCTCATCATCAAGAGCTTCCACCAAATCCTCAAGCAAAGGAGGGGAAAGATTACAAGCCCCGCTCCAAGAAAGTTCGCTACAAGTGTGGTAAGCCCGGTCATTTCATTGCAAAATGTCCATTATCAAGTGATAGTGACAGGGGCGACGACAAGAAGGGAAAGAGGAAGGAAAAGAAGAGATACTACAACAAGAAGGACGGCGATGCCCACGTGTGTCGGGAATGGGACTCCGATGAGAGCTCCACCGACTCCTCCTCTGACAAGGACGCCGCCAACATCGCCGTCAACAAGGGCCTCCTCTTTCCCAACGTCGGCCACAAGTGCCTCATGGCAAGGGACGGCAAAAAGAAGGTAAAATCTAGAGCTTCTACTAAATATGCAACATCTAGTGATGAGGCTAGCTCTAGTGATGATGAGGATGATTTGCTTACACTTTTTGCCAACCTCAACATGCAACAAAAAGAAAAATTGAATGAATTGATTAGTGTTATTCATGAGAAGGATGAACTCTTGGATAGCCAAGAGGACTTCCTTATTAAGGAAAACAAGAAGCATGTTAAGGTTAAAAATGCTTATGCTCAGGAAGTAGAAAAATGTGAAAAATTAACTAGTGAGCTTAGCATTTGCCATAACACTATCTCCAACCTTAGAAATGAAAATGCCAAATTAATTGCTAAGGTTGAGAAATTAAGTGTTTGTGATGATTCTCTTATCAACCTTAGAGATAATAATGCTAGTTTGATTGCTAAGATTGACAAGTTGAATGAATCAATTTCTAGCCTTAAAATTGAGAATGATAAATTAACTGCTAAGGCTAAGGATTTAAATGTTTGCAATATTTATATTTCCAATCTTAGAAATGAGAATGCTATTTTACATGCTAAGATTGATGAATTAAATGCATTCAAACCATCTACATCCAGTGTTGATCATGTTACTATTTGTACTAGATGTAGAGACATTAATGTTGATGCTATCCATGATCACCTAGCCTTAATTAAACAACAAAATGATCACGTAGCTCAACTTAGTGCTAAAATTAATGAGCATGAGATAGAAAATGAAAATTTTAAATTTGCTAGAAGCATGCTCTATAGTGGGAGACGCCCTGGCATTAAGGATGGCATTGGGTTCCAACAGGGAGACAATGTCAAGCTTAATGCCCCTAAGAAATTGTCTAACTTTGTTAAGGGCAAAGCTCCCATGGTTCAGGATAACGAGGGCTATATCTTATATCCTGCTGGTTATCTCGAACATAAGATTAGGAGAATTCATTCTAGGAAGTCTCACTCTGGCTCTCATCATGCTTTTATGTATAAGAGTGAGGCATCTAGCTCTAGGCAATCCACTCATGTTAAATTGCCTAAAAAGAAATCTCCTATTGCATCAAATGAACCCAATGTCTCATTTAAGACTTTTGATGCATCCTATGTTTTAACTAACAAATCAGGCAAAGTAGTTGCCAAATATGTTGGGGGCAAACACAAGGGCTCCAAGACTTGTGTTTGGGTACCCAAGGTGCTTGTTTCTAATGTCAAAGGACCCAAGACCGTTTGGGTACCTAAGAACAAGGCCTAAACTTGTTTTGTAGGTTTATGCATCCGGGGGCTCAAGTTGGATAATTGATAGCGGGTGCACAAACCACATGACAGGGGAGAAAAGGATGTTCTCCTCCTACGAGAAAAACCATGATCCCCGAAGAGCTATCACATTCAGGGATCGAAATCAAGGTTTGGTCAAAGGACTTGGTAAAATTGCTATATCACCTGACCATTCTATTTCCAATGTTTTTCTTGTAGATTCCTTATATTATAACTTGCTTTCAGTTTCTCAATTATGCAAAATGGGCTACAATTGTCTTTTTACGGATATAGGTGTTACTGTCTTTAGAAGAAGTGATGACTCAGTAGCATTTAAGGGAGTGTTAGAGGGTCAGCTATACTTGGTTGATTTTAATAGAGCTGAACTTGACACCTGCTTAATTGCTAAGACTAACATGGGTTGGCTCTAGCATCGCCGACTAGCCCACGTTGGGATGAAGAATCTTCATAAGCTTCTAAAGGGAGAGCACATTTTGGGACTAACAAATGTTCATTTTGAGAAAGACAGGGTTTGTAGCGCATGTCAAGCAGGGAAGCAAGTTGGTGTTCATCATCCACATAAGAACATCATGACGACTGACAGGCCGCTTGAGCTACTCCACATAGACCTATTTGGCCCGATAGCTTACATAAGCATCGGCGGGAGTAAGTACTGTCTAGTTATTGTGGATGATTATTCTTGCTTCACTTGGGTGTTCTTTTTGCAAGAAAAATCACAAACCCAAGAGACCTTAAAGGGATTCTTGAGACGGGCTCAAAATGAGTTCGGCTTAAGGATCAAAAAGATTAGAAGCGATAATGGGACGGAGTTCAAGAACTCTCAAATTGAAGGCTTTCTTGAGGACGAGGGCATCAAGCATGAGATCTCTTCTCCCTACACACCACAACAAAATGGTGTAGTGGAGAGGAAGAATAGAACTCTACTTGACATGGCGAGGACCATGCTTGATGAGTACAAGACTTCGGACCGGTTTTGGGCGGAAGCAATCAACACCGCTTGCTACACCATCAACCGTCTCTACCTTCACTGAATCCTCAAGAAGACATCATATGAACTCCTTACCAGTAAAAAGCCCAATGTTTCATATTTTATAGTCTTTGGTAGCAAATGTTTCATTCTTGTTAAAAGAGGAAGAAAATCTAAATTTGCTCCTAAAGCTGTAGAAGGCTTTTTACTTGGTTATGACTCAAACACAAGGGCATATAGAGTCTTTAACAAGTCCACTGGACTAGTTGAAGTTTCTTGTGACATTGTGTTTGATGAGACTAATGGCTCTCAAGTAGAGCAAGTTGATCTTGATGAGCTAGATGATGAAGAGGCCCCATGTGTCGCGCTAAGGAACATGTTCATTGGGGATGTGTGTCCTATGGAATCCGAAGAGCCTCCACAAGCACAAGATCAACCATCATGTTCAAATCAAGCATCTCCACCAACTCAAGATGAGGATCAAGCTCAAGATGATGAAAATGAAGATCAAGAGGATGAGCCACCTCAAGAGGAGGACAATGATCAAGGGGGAGATGCCAATGATCAAGACAAGGAAGATGATCAGGGTCCAAGACCGCCACACCCAAGAGTCCACCAAGCGATACAAAGAGATCACCCCGTGAACTCCATCCTCGGTGATATTCATAAGGGGGTAACCACTCGATCTCGTGTCGCTCATTTTTGTGAACATTACTCTTTTGTGTCTTCTTTTGAGCCATATAGGGTGGAAGACACATTAAGAGATTCGGATTGGGTGTTGGCAATGCAAGAGAAACTCAACAACTTCACGAGGAATGAGGTATGGCATTTAGTTCCACATCCTAATCAAAATGTTGTAGGAACCAAGTGGGTCTTCCGCAACAAGCAAGATGAGCATGGTGTGGTGACAAGGAATAAAGCCCGACTTGTAGCCAAGGGTTATTCACATGTCGAAGGTTTGGATTTCGGTGAAACCTATGAACCCGTAGCTAGGCTTGAGTCAATTCGTATATTACTTGCCTATGCTACTTACCATGGCTTTAAGCTTTATCAAATGGATGTGAAAAGTGCCTTCCTCAATGGACCAATCAAGGAGGAGGTCTATGTTGAGCAACCTCCCAGCTTTGAAGATAGTGAGTACCCTAACCATGTGTATAAACTCTCTAAGGCGCTTTATGGGCTCAAGCAAGCCCCAAGAGCATGGTATGAATGCCTAAGAGATTTTCTTATCACTAATGGCTTCAAAGTCGGCAAAGCCGATCCTACTCTCTTTACTAAAACTATTGCAAATGAATTGTTTGTATGCCAAATTTATGTTGATGATATCATATTTGGGTCTACTAACAAATCTACTTGTGAAGAGTTTAGTAGGATCATGATTCAAAAATTCGAGATGTCTATGATGGGGGAGTTGAAGTATTTCTTAGGATTTCAAGTGAAGCAACTCCAAGAGGGCACCTTCATCAGCCAAACTAAGTACACTCAAGACATACTCACCAAGTTTGGAATGAAGGATGCCAAGCCCATCAAGACACCCATGGGAACCAATGGGCATCTCGACCTCGACACGGGAGGTAAATCTGTAGATCAAAAGGTATACTGGTCGATGATAGGATCTTTACTCTATTTATGTGCATCTCGACTGGATATTATGCTTTCCGTATGCATGTGTGCAAGATTCCAAGCCAATCCTAAGGAAGTTCACCTTAGGGTCGTGAAAAGAATCTTGAGATATTTAGTTCATACACCTAAGTTTGGTCTTTGGTACCCCAAGGGATCCACCTTTGATTTAATAGGTTATTCAGATGCTGATTGGGCAGGGTCTAAGATTGATAGAAAGAGCACATCAGGGACTTGTCAGTTCTTGGGAAGATCCCTGGTGTCTTGGGCTTCAAAGAAACAAAATTCAGTAGCTCTTTCTACCGCCGAAGCTGAGTACATTGCCGCAGGCCATTGTTGCGCGCAATTGCTTTGGATGAGGCAAACCCTTAGGGACTATGGCTACAAATTAACCAAAGTCCCTCTCCTATGTGATAATGAGAGTGCAATCCGCATGGTGGATAATCCCGTTGAGCACAGCCGCACTAAGCACATAGCCATTCGGTATCACTTTTTGAGGGATCACCAACAAAAGGGGGATATCGAGATTTCATATGTTAGCACCAAAGAACAATTAGCTAATATCTTTACCAAGCCATTAGATGAGAAAACTTTTACCAAACTTAGGTATGAGCTAAACATTCTTGATTCTAGGAATTTTGATTGATACCTTGCACACATAGCTCATTTATACCTTTGATCCTATCTCTTTCATGTGCTATGACTAATGTGTTTTCAAGTAAATTCTTATGCTAAGTCATAGATTGAAAGGGAAATGGAGTCTTCGGCGAAGGCAAGGCTTCCACTCCACTCCATAGTATTATTTACCCTTCGCCGTCACTCTGCATCGCTCTCCACTTTGGTATAATCCTTCACTCATATATTGTTTGCCAAAGGGGGAGAGAATTCAAAAAGGGGCTCATATTTCACTCACAAAGTATCCGTTTTTGGCGATTCATGCCAAAGGGGGAGAAAGTATTAGCCCAAAGCAAAAGGACCGCACCACCACGCCAATTTCAAAATTTTTTGGAAAGTTATTTTCAATTGGTATTTTTCAAATTAGTATTCCTCAAAAAATTCTATCTCAATTGGTATATTTTAAAGAAGAGGTTTTCAAAAATTAAATATCTAAAACCCTCTTAAACACTAAGAGGAGAATTTCATTAAGGGGGAGTTTTGTTTAGTCAAAGGAAAAGCACTTGAAACAGGGGAGAAAATTTCAAATCTTGAAAATGCTTCTCGATATATTATTCATATACCTTTGACTATTTGCAAAAAGACTTTGAAAAGAATTTCCAAAAGAACTTGCAAAAACAAAACAAGTGGTGCAAATGTGGTCCAAAATGTTAAAATTATCGTATCAAACTTATCTGCTTAGAAATGCTTACACTTCAAAATAACTTATGCACATCTGTCAAAATGCAAACTAGTTACATTTCTACACTTTGTATTTGCTTTGGTTTGTGTTGGCATCAATCACCAAAAAGGGGAGATTGAAAGGGAAATAGTCTCAAACATTTCCTATAATAGATTTTGGTGTTTGACGACCATCACAAACCTTGTGGACTAACCAGTTTGCCTAGTTGATCATTTCACAGGTGCATAAGTTCATCTACAACTATTCTAAGTCGACTGTCCGGAATACCGTAGATTATTTCGGACAGGAGAAGCTTTTTGGAAAAATAGACTAAGCGCGGACCGTCCGGGCCCTTGCGGCGGACCGTCCGCGACACCAGGATGACCCTCGGACAGAACCAATGCAAAAATCCAAGTCTACACTATGGACCGTCCGGAGGAAAAGCAAGCACCGTCCGAGACCACGCGCGGACCGTCCGGCCTCAGGCACGGACCGTCCGGTCGGTGAGAAACCGAAAACCCGAAGGTGACGGGTTCGGTAAAATGAATTATAGCGTCCTCGCGGACCGTCCGGGTTGCACGACCGGACCGTCCGCGACTGCCTTTATCTGACATCTGACGACCCATTTAATGCATTATAGCCATTGATATAGCCATTACTGCTGACCGTTGCGATTTCAGTCGTTGATGTACAGGGGCGGACCGTCCGGACCAGGGGCGTGGACCGTCCGCGGACGGCAGAAAAGGAGCAACGGCTAGGAAGTGGTTGGGGGCTATAAATACATCCCCAACCACCTCCAATCACTACACCCAAGCATTCCAACATTTCACATTCAATACAAGAGCTAGCAATCAATTCCAAGACACAATCAAAGCTTCCAATCTCTCCAAGTTTCACAATTGAGACAAGTAATCATTAGTGAATAGCGACTTGAGAGAGAGAGAGAGTGATCCGTGTGATATTTGTTGCACTTGTTGCTTGACTTTTGCAATCGTGCTTTCTTCTTCCCCATTCTTATTCCGAGACACTTGTAATCAAAGCAAGAGACACTAAGTTTGTAGTGGTCCTTGTGGGGTCTAAGTGACCCGTTTGATTAAGGAGAAAGCTCACTCGGTCTAAGTGACCGTTTGAGAGAGGGAAAGGGTTGAAAGAGACCCGATCTTTGTGACCACCTCAACGGGGAGTAGGTTTGCAAGAACCGAACCTCGGTAAAATAAATCACCGTGTCACTCGCTTTATTTCTTGGTTGATTTGTTTTCACCCTCTCTTTCGGACTCGACTTTATTTCTAACGCTAACCTCGGCTTGTAGTTGTGCTTAAAGTTTATAAATTTCAGATTCGCCTATTCACCCCCCTTCTAGGCGACTTTCACTACTCCTTCCACACAACCAATTAGAAAAAGGAGATATCGAGGGTCAAATTTATCAGGACCGTCGATCCACTGGAAAAAAACACCTCAGGTGCTCCTACACAAATGGAACGAAGCATTAGTACACATCTAGTAAACAATAAAAACACACAAGTCATAAGTGAAAGGGAATTAGGCTTACACCTATTTCCTAAATGATTTTGGTGGTTGAATTGCCCAACACAAATAAATTAGACTAACTAGTTTGCTTCAGTGTATAAGTTATACAGGTGCCAAAGGTTCACACTCAGCCAATAAAAAGACCAAGAATTGGGTTCAACAAAGAGAGCAAGGGATAACCGAAGTGTGCCCTGGTCTGGCACACCAGACTGTCCGGTGTGCCACCGGACAGTGTCCGGTGCACCAGGGGACTTCACGCTGAACTCCTCACCTTCGGGAAAATCCAGAGGCGCTCCGCTATAATTCACCGGACTGTCCGGTGTACACCGGACAGTGTCCGGTGCCCCAGGGAAGAGCGGCTCTGGAACTCGCCAGCCTCGGGAAATTGCTCCGCTATAATTCACCGGACTGTCCGGTGTACACCGGACTGTCCGGTGAACCAGCAGAGCAACGGCTACTTCGCGCCAACGGTCACCTGCACACGCATTTAATGCACGCTAGAAGCGCGCAGGAGTCAGGCACGCGCGAGATGGTGCACCGGACAATCTACAGTACGTGTCCGGTGTACACCGGACAGCCAGGCGGGCCCAGAAGTCAGAAGCTCCAACGATCGAATCCCAACGGCCTGGTGACGTGGCTGGCGCACCGGACATGTCCGGTGTGCACCGAACTGTCTGGTGCACCATACGACAGTCAGCCACCACCAAATGGCTAGTGTGGTGGTTGGGACTATAAATAACCCCAACCACCCCACATTCAAGTCATCCAAGTTTTCCCACTTCAACTACTTACAAGAGCTCTAGCATTCAATTCTAGACACACCCAAGTGATCAAATCCTCTCCAAACTCCACACAACGCCCTAGTGATTAGTGAGAGAGATTTGCTTGTGTTCTTTCGAGCTCTTGCGCTTGGATTGCTTTCTTCTTTCTTTGATTCTTCATTGCGATCAAACTCACTTGTAATTGAGGCAAGAGACACCAATCTTGTGGTGGTCCTTGTGGGAACTTTGTGTTCCAAGTGATTGAGAAGAAAAGCTCACTCAGTCTGAGGGACCGTTTGAGAGAGGGAAAGGGTTGAAAGAGACCCGGTCTTTGTGACCACCTCAACGGGGAGTAGGTTTGCAAGAACCGAACCTCGGTAAAACAAATCCGCGTGTCACACTCTTTATTTGCTTGCGATTTGTTTTCCACCCTCTCTCGTGGACTCGATTTTATATTACTAACGCTAACTCGGCTTGTAGTTGTGATTATTTTTGAGAATTTCAGTTTCGCCCTATTCACCCCCCCCCCCCTCTAGGCGACTTTCAATAAGCTACTGAAGGAAACAGTGACGCCTAAGAGGGGGTAAATTAGGACTTCTAAAACTTTCTCTAAACTAGGCCACAAATAAATCCCTAGAATAAAACCTATGCAAATAAACAATCTAGAATGTGCAAACTAGGTTTTGTCTAAGTGTCGCTATCTCTACCGCAATGGCTAAGTTTCAATCCTAAATAATCTAAGTATAAAGACAAGATTGAAACTTAAATGCTTAATATAAATGCGGAAGCTAAAGAGCAAGGTAGAGATGCAAACTCTCATAGATGACGCCGATATTTTTACCGAGGTGTCCGGAACCACGCAAGGTTCCGACTAAACCTCGTTGGTGCCTCTACGCAAAGAAAGGTCCACGCGAGGGCCAAGCACCACGGTCGAGTAAATCCATAGAGAGTTGTGGGCCTTCTCCACGCGCAAGTGGTGCTCCGCTTCCGGGTCCTCTCGGACGCTCCCCGCTGTCTCCACTATTGAGCTTCTGACCGAAAATGCCACGGGCCTCGTTCCCTCCGGTACACGGTGGTGGCCATGACACAATCTCGATTGTCACGGTCTCGCAAGACTCTCGCCCCACTTGATACAATTACAACGGCTCACGTAAGAGTTGAGGGGTTGTGTGGTTTTTCTAAACTCACTCAACTAACTAGGATTCACCTAGAGCAAGCGCTAGTGCGATGTAACTAACATAAGCACTTCGCAAAGCAGCCAAGCTAATTACCGAGTGATTCTATTAAGCACTTGGATGTTTGAGCACTTGGAAATGTCTACAATATGTCTTGGTATGTTGCTTGGTCTCCCACACCTCTAAATGTCTGTTTGGGGGGTATTTATAGACTCCCCACACTTCTAGCCGTTGGACAGAAAGCAGCAGCTTTCTGTCGACGGGCACACCAGATAGTCCGGTGCGCACCGGACATACACTGTTCACTGTCCGGTGTCTGCCATGTCAGTCGGTCGTTGGGGTCTGTAGCAGTCGATCTTTGGATCCGACCGTTACCTAGACTGTCTGGTGCACACCGGACAGTCTGGTGCTACAGCCCGAGAGCGCCCGTTGTGGGCCTCTCAGCGCAGACTGTCCGGGTGTCCCACCATACAGGGTACTGTTCACTGTCCGGTGTGGCACCAGGGCGCTGGCTGACTGCCCACTTCATGGATTTCTTTGTTGATTCTTTGGGCTTCTGTTGTTCTTGAGTCTTGGACTTCTAAGCCCTTTTTATGTCTTCATTTGAGGTGTTGCATCCTCAGTGCCTTAGTCCAATCCTCTTTGTATCCTGTGAACTACAGACATAAACACTAGCAAACACATTAGTCCACAAGTTATGTTGATCATCAAACACCAAAATCTATTGAGCCAAATGGCCCAGGGTCCATTTTCCTTACAGCTACGTACGTTAAAACCGCCACAAAGGTAGAAGCAGCGAGCAGCCGTGTCTAGATGTTTGGATTGGCATACCCAAGCCGGTCTGCCAAAGTCACAGTTAGGCACAGGAGGAGCAGGAGCATCTTTACTAGATACATCCGGATATAACTCGTGAGGACGACCTCTCTTCTATCACAACGCCTCTCGATACATGTCTTTCATCTGAGAAACGATTATATATTAACACAACTATATGCAGATAGCAGAAATGATTTTAACTTATAAATACATGTATTTCACAAACTATCTGACAAACTGTAGTAATCATATGAACTATATATCCTAGGATTCATAATTAATAGCAACGATCAAAACTAATAATTGAAACTATACAACACAATATACAAAACAAACGAATCAGTAAGACACCATATCTTGGTCTACAAATTTTTCCAACTCGAATACAACGATTGCGATGTGAATCTGGTTGGTTTTGAAGAAGATTGAAATGGAGAGAAAGAACAAAGAAGAGGTGGGCGCAGCTCTTGGCCAGGAGAACGGTCGATTTATAGGACTTTCTAGCTCAGCGCCAAGATCTGTGGCGTCGAGCTAGGACGCCACGTCAGCGCCACGGTAGCCCTGGCCGCCTGTAACTCGCAAAATCCTATCTTAGGATTTAGGAAGGATCACCAACAAGGTTTCAATTATGATGTCTTCAAAATAGATTTTTATTACCTTTTAAAATAAGTAAATGGTAATGTTATATCTTGGCCATTCCAAAGTTAGTCTTATATATATATACTAGCTGAATGCCCGTGCGTTGCAACGGGAATATATAATACCAGTATACTATGATAACTTATATACAAAATGTGTGTTATATCGTTATGAGAAAATGTTTCATAACTAATTTGTGATTCTGACCATACATAAATTTTGTTATTTATAATCTATCTGTTTTACCACTACATTGCAACCATCAGTATCAAGCAAACTTCGATATATGTTACGATTTGCATGGTCTCATCATTGGAGAGCACGTTCCACACATACCGGAAGAAATTTTCTCGTACATCGTTAGTCATCAGACACATACCACCATACGCTTTTGCTTAAACAAAAAGGCAAGTGTGTGTTTGCGAAGAGAATTAAAGGCAAGTCGGCACAAAAGCTACCTCAACGGTGGCGAGGATGACGAACTGGTCATTGTTGTCGGTCCTCCCCTGCGTCACCTCTGGCGCCAAGATGATGCCACAGTCATCGATATAGTAGTCGTCGAACGTGCGCGACATACCGAGTACTAATGACTCTTGGCTAGGCTGTAAAACGAAGTGCACCCCGGGCTCATCAGCAAGGTAGTACCCCTGGCCGTTGCACCACCGGATGCGCTACTCCTCTACATACATCATGTTCGAGGATACGCATACAACGTCAGCAACGGCTATCATCTCAGCACACAAGAATTCATGGCTAGTTAGTAGCGACTTACGTGGCAGGTTGGGCTTCAGGTGGACGATGAGCTGGACGACGTGATGGCGTCGTCATTGAATGCAGTGCCCAGAACAACCCGAGAGTAGCCGACGTTGGCGACGACCATGAGGTCCCCCTGCTTGACGATGGACAACGCGGAGCAGCCGCTCTGCACCGCGTCCAAGCGGCGGCGCCGCCAGAGTTTGTCGTACATAGCGGCACATGCGGCCACGTAGGCCTGTTTCTAGAGGTCGAACTGGCAGTCGCCAAGTTTCTTCTTGTCGTCGATGAGCGACCCCAACGCGAGTGCCTCCTGCTAATGATGTCTGTTTGGGGTTTTCAAGTAAGAAACATGAATTCATGTTTGGCGTTAGTTTATAAAAATGACTCACAAGTCAGATCCATGGAAAAAATATTACGAAGAATAAATGTCACACATGCAAAAAAAGAATTTAAGTTGAAAACATTATTCAAACAAAAGAAATTGCATGCAAGGCTCTTCTTTAAATACTACTCCCTTCATCCAAAAATATAATTCAAGAATCTCGGTGATACTTATCTACTACTACGCATTGTGCAAGGGTAGCAGGTGGGCTTGGAGAGAGATGTAGTAGATGTGTTTTTTGTTATAGATGTAGACATAAACACACATGTGGTGTAGTGGTAGCTACTGGTAGCATTTGTTTGAGAGGTCGTGGGTTCAAATCCCTTTGGGGCCATGTTTATTTTTTTAATTTAGCTAGGCGTTGGCTGTACGGGGGAATGGGAATGGGAACATGAGAATGGACTGTGTGCGGGGAGGAGGGAATCGGAAAGGCAGAACTTTTAGCTAGGTGTTGGCTGTACGGGGGAATGGGAACATGGGAATGGACTGTGTGCGGGGAGGAGGGAATCGAAAAGGCAGAACACGGAATGGGCAGAACGCAGAATGGCCGACTACTATTGCAGCCTTAATAAGTAGTAGAGATATAGAAGCCCTTCAGTCTAGTAGCTGAAAGTGTGTGTTTCCCTCATAAAACATACCCTTAGAAATACTTTAATAATAGATACATAATACTTTACCCCAAAATAAGTAAATAGCAAATATATACTTTTGAATTAAACTTATAATTGCTCATGCATTGAGAGAAATAATGTTATTGGTTTAAAAATAACAATGTGCGAATTAGGTTGTTACTACATATTTTGGAGCACTGTTTGCCTAAATAAATGATTAACATATGAAACAGATAAACTTTGCATCTCAAGCTGGTGTTTTGACTGAGCATTTTCCTCAAATTATAAACTCAGATTTGAATTCAACTTGGATTTGAAACTAAGAACTACAAGGAGGAAAACAGGAAATAGAAAAGGAATAAGAAAAATAGAACCGCTCTGGGCCAAATCCTTACCTCGGCCCAGGAACACCTTCGCCAGTCCATGGGCCTATTTCTTCTCTCCCCCGCGTCTGCCTGGAAACACTTGTGCCCGCCCTCTCGTGGAAGTCTGGCGGGAGGGTCCCACCTATCAGATCTTCCATCCTCCCTCATATCCTTTCTTACGGCCATAGTAATAGAAAGCCCGATTCCTCTGTCGCGCTATCCTCTCCTGCACAAACTTCGTCCACGTGATCTTCGCTCGCCCTAAGGACTATATAAGACAAGCACCTAGGGCTCTAACCCCTCGATTTTGTCGCAGTGGGGAGAGGGTGGATCGTCGGGTGCTGCTTTGCCGCCACCGCCGCCACATAGCCGTCCACACCATCGGTTGGGGTCTGGCCTGGGATCTCTGTGGGTCATGTGCGGGATTCTAGTGGGCGCCTCGTGCGGGGTCAACGGCCAGGGCATACTTCACCGGTGACCCGCGGCACCACGGAGCCACTGCGTGGAGTGGCGGGGACAACACCTGCAGCACCGTGATCCTGGGTAAGAAAAGCCTCTCGCATACTTGGGGCGTGTTTGGGAGGGTGACCCAGTAGCCCGGTTGCACCTAGGGATGGCAACGGGGAATTCCCCGTCGGATTTTAGCTCCCCAAACCCGTCCCCGCGACGAAAAAATTTCCCCACGGGGATCCCCACGAATGCTTGCGGGGGACATTTCTTCTCCATCCCCGTTCCCCGCGGGGATAAATCCCCGTCGGGTATCCCCATCCCCGCTTAAATTATAATTAAATCGTACTTCATTTGTTATTAATGTAAAACATTGTCACTTATACACATTGTTAGATGTAAAAATCATTATGTATGCATTAAAATCAATGTATTTGTACAACGGGTGATCTCTTAACAAGGTAATTCTTTATTTTTATCATTAACTATTACATGAAAACATTGTCACATGTAAGTTTAACGGGTCCCCGCGGGGAACGGGGATGGGGAATGCTTCCCCATCCCCGTCCCCGTTTACCCGTCGGGGAGAATTTTCTCCCATTTACATCCCCGTGGGGGAAGAAACTCCCCCATCCCCATCCCCTAATAGAGGAATTCCCCGCGGGGAATCGGGGATCGGGTCCCCATTGCCATCTCTAGTTGCGCCCGTGGGCTGCAACTAGCCTTGTTTGCAAGGCTGGCCCGTTTCGCGGCCTGGCTGAAAACAGCCAAAAGGCTGCCTCCTGGGTGGCTCCCAGGAAACGCGGCTAGGGTTCGTTTTCTGGGAGCGCGGCTGCGCGCGGCGCATTGGCGGAATGTGGCGGCGGGCGAGGTGGCTGGCGGGAGCTCGCGCGGGCTCGCGCGGGAATGGTGAGGTTTTCGCGCGCGCGGGAAGGAGCGCTCCGGTGAATCCTCTTGCGGCTATATATGGCGACGGTGCACCCTCCTTTTCCCCTCCTCTCGCTGCTCGTTCTTCTTCCACCCCCTCCCTCCCTCGTGAGAGACCGGCGGCGAGTGGCTGTGCGTCGCGGCTGCGTCCAGCTCCGCCTGGTGCCGGGACTCCGTGGCGTTGGGCATCTGCTTCGTCGCTTCATCTCTGGTCGATCTGCTTCCTATACTTCTAGATCTGCTCCGTCTCCGTTGCTACGACCTTGACCCCAAGGTGAAATCAACCCCCAATCGTTCTATTTTCTGGTTCATGCTTCATGAGTTAGGGTTTGGTACAGTGTGTTGTTCATGTTATACCTGCTGCGAGTTTGATTTTCATGTGGTTTGCTTTGGATTTATATTAAATTGGTCAATGATGTTGTCCTTTACGTTCACTTGGAGGTATCATATAGATGATGCAGCCGTGTTCTTTTTCCTTACTGATTCATTTTGCAAACATGCTGAGGCCAAGCAGGGTATGATTAGATTAATTCTTGTATCATTGTTATATGCATGTAGATGGATCCCTCTTTGAGCCGCGAGCTGTTGTGTAAGCAAGCAGCTGCCTTGACAGTAGTGATGGTTTCATTTGTTACAACTAGACTTAAAAGAAAAAGGTTTGATCCTAAAGTAGAGCCTGACCCTCTAGTCTATGTACTTAGGGAACAAAGTGAACTTCACAGACAGAGGACCCTCAACATGATTTACAACTCCACTGATGTAGAGTGCATTTCCATGCTTAGGATGAAGAGAGCCCCTATTTTTGCTTTATGCACGACCTTTAGAGAGAGGGGACTGGTAACTGATAGGGAGGGGGTGTCAGTAGAGGAGCAAGTTGCCATGTTCTTGCATGTTGTTGGTCACAACCAAAGGTTCAGAGTTGTGCACCAGGCCTTTAGGAGGTCCATTCAGACAGTACACAAGCACTTTCATCAGGTTTTGTATGCTGTTGGAGAGCTTAGGAAGGAACTTATCAAGGCACCTAGCCCTACCACTCACCCAAAGATCACTGGAAGCTATAGATGGAATCCATATTTAAAGGTATTTGCCTACCTTGGGTTCATTAGTTATTCATATTCACATGTTCATTTATCTTACATGTATGGTTTTTAGGACTGCATTGGTGCCATTGATGGCACCCATGTGCTGGCAAGGGTGCCTAGACACATGCAGCAAGCTTTCAGGGGTAGGAAAATTAACCCGACACAAAATGTGATGGTTGCTGTGGACTTTGACCTCAAGTTCACATACGTTCTAGCTGGCTGGGAGGGGTCTGCCCATGATGCACTTATCCTGGCTGATGCCATTGAGAGGGATGATGGGTTCACTGTCCCACAAGGTAATTGCACTACCAAGTTCACATTGTAGGTAAATTCTACAATGTCACACAAGCTCACAGTAGATTTCACATTGTAGGTAAATTCTACTTGGTAGATGCGGGGTATGCATGCCGCACTGGCTTTCTACCCCCCTTCAGGGGGGGTTAGGTACCATTTGAGTGAGTTTGGGAGCAGAAATCGACCTACCAATGCAAGAGAACTGTTCAACCTGAGACACTCATCACTTAGAGTAACTGTGGAGAGGGCTATAGGTGCATTGAAGAACAGGTTTCGTATCTTGGACAACAAGCCCTTTCACAAGTATAAGACACAAGTCAAGCTTGTGTTGGCATGCTCGATCCTGCATAACTGGATTTTAGGCTTTGGCATTGATGAAGTAGTGCCTGATGAGGAGGGTTTCACTGGCACACAACAAGATCCACTAGATGACAATGGTAGCCAGAGCCAAGAATCCAGTGCCATGGCTGCAAAGAGGGATGCCATTTGCAATGTTATGTGGGAAGGGAGGGGAAGCTCTAGGATATGATGGTTTGTTTACCCTGCTATGGAACTCATGTTTGTTTGATGATAATGTAATAATATGATGGACATGGCTGAGACCAATTTTTTTATTCCCATTTGACTCTTCTTGTTGTGCTGATATTATTATACTAATTTGTACATGCAAACCAGTGGTAAGATGCCTTCAGTCCCAGCTGGTGATCAGGGTGGGTTTGTCCAAGCTACTGATGTGATGACTGAGATGATAAGGGTTGGTGCTAGTGCAGCAGCTAACGCTGATGATGCTACTGCATCTAGTGCCGGTGCTGCTCCAGCAGCAGCTGGTCTTGTTGCTGCTGTTCCTGGGGGTCCTAGGGCAATGAGGTGGAACGACAACACCTCTGGATTTATTCTTAGGAGGATGGCTCAACTTCTTAGTGATGGTAGCAGGCCTGACAAGGTCTTCAAGGACAAGGATGTCAACTCTGTGGCCAAAGCCCTTAAGGAGTACAGTGGGGAGGCAGTGAGCCCAACTCAGGTGTATAACCACTTGAGGAAATGGAGGCAAAAATGGTCTAGGGTGTCTAAGCTCAAAGACCTTAGTGGGGCTTTATGGGATAGTGACTCCAATGCTATCTTGCTTGATCAGGAGCACTACCTTGGCCACTGCAAGGTAGCACTATGATTTGTTTCCTATGTCTCCTTGCTTTTTTTACTTGTCTAAAACATTATCTTTTCAATTACTTGATCAGGACCATCCAAAAGATGCAGAGTTCCTAAACTGCCCTATTAGGTTCTACACTGAGATGGAGGCCATTTTTGGCCATGCTATGGCCACTGGCACATTTGCACTTGGTTCTGGTGAAGCCTTAGGACAGAACCAGGTTGATAGTGTTGCTGCCAAGGTTGAGGGACCTGCCTTCACCTATATCTCTGAAGAGAGAGCACAAACTGATGTTGGAGAGGGTAGCAAGGCCACCGAGATCCCCTCCATAGCTGTGGGTAGGAAGAGGAAGAGAGGGAACTTCAGTGAGGATGAGATGCTTATGTTGACCAATATGTCTGATGCAGTGAACAATGTGGCTAATGCCCTTAGAGAGACTGGACCTGCCCATGTGGATGGTAACCTCTACCTAGCTGTGATGGAGATGCCTGGCTATTCTGAGGAGGCACTGATTGTTGCCTACACCTTCCTCCTGGACAACAAGGCTCAAGGCAGGGGCTTTGTTCACATGACTGAGGCACATAGAAACATTTGGCTTAGGACCTTCCTAGCCAAGAACTACTACATGTAGGTGAATTACATGTTGGTGTGCACCACCACCCACTCTCTCTTCCTGCCCACTCTCTCTTTTGACTACAACTAGGAATAATTTGTTGTAGACATTTTGGTGTGCAGTCTGGTTTACTCCCACCAGTCCTTTTGTCTAATTTACCTAGGAGGGTGGCTAACAATAGGTAACATTTGGGTGGACACCATTTGAACCCTAAGCTATTGGGCTCAAACTTATTGTAAGGCACTATTTGTATTCTTACTATGATTGAAGTTTTTACTATGATTGAAGTTTTTATTGTAAGGCTCAAACATTTCATACTATGATTGAAGTTTTTACTTGGCCAATGATGCTATATACACTAATCTGAGGAGCATTTGCATTGGATGTGTTGTAGTGCAGCTGAGGCCCGTGTTTACTTGTGCTTTCCTTTATGCCTATGATGACATAATTGCCATGGAACCATGTTGTCATTATTGCCCGTGTTAATGTGGATGATCTTTAAATTGTGAGGTACTGGGCATATGCTGAAAATTATGTTGTTTCCACCATGTTGTGATTATTGCCATGGAACCATGGGGCACATCCATGCCCAATGCAACTGTTATCCACCATAGATTACTTGATGGCTGGGTTGGATGAATATCATGGTTTCATGGCTGCCCAGCTATGTTCCTTATGCTCCAAGTTAAAAAATCACATGAAAATGGCAATTATATCTGAGTAAAATCATTGCTATTGTCAATCTTGCCTGGCTTCTTTGATGGATATGTTGCAGATGGATGCCCAACTACCTGTTGCAGATGGATATGTTATTCTGAGGAAGATCACATGAAAATAGAGATGGCTTCTTTGATAGTAACTTGTAGCCAGCAATGACAATAATTGATGAAGTTAAGTTAAATTTGTCTGAGGCTAACTCAGTTGATGCTTGTATTGTTCAATTGACATATGTTGTTCTAATCCTCTATTTTCTGTCAGCAATGTCCATCTCTTTTTTATGTTAGCAATGTCCATCTCTATTTCCTGTCTATGGGCCAGGCCGACCACAGCCAACTGCCAAACATATTCCCAGTTTGGCAGTTGGGCAGTTGGCCTCTTAGCCCAGCTGTCTGTAAGGGTCACAAACATGTTCTTGCCTGGGCCGAGCTCATTTTGTACAGCAACACAAACAAAGGGATTTGCACCAACTGGGCCATGCCAACCTAGGGCTGGGCCAGTAGGGCAGGCCGAGCCAGCTTGGTGCAGGGTCGCAAACACGCCCTTGATGTCTCCCCCTCTCCGTGATTCACGGCATGGCCACGGCGCGCCCACACCTATGCTCTGGTTCCCGAGGTGAGGTAGAAGACAAGGCTGGGTGCCGTTGGTCTGATGATCAACGGTGTAGATTAGTTCTTACACGTACCTATTCGCGGTGTGATCCGTGGCATTGGTGAACGATCGGATGGATCCGAGGTGATCATGAATATTTGAAACATGGACCGTGCATCTTAAATCCAACGGCTTGGCGTGCATACCGGTTCGACGTAGTTCCGTGGGCCCTACATCTCAGATCGCGCGGCCAGAAACAGTCCATACCCCTTCGGCTGAACGATTTAGCATAAGAGCCCTCAGGTTTCTTTAAAATCAACCCTTAGTCCATCCATAATCAAAAGTAATTACGAATGAGTCCTGTTTTTAGCAAATTAAACCCTGATTTTATACAGAATAGTGCCCCCGGTCCGGATTCCTTAACATTTATAAAATTAAACCCGAGAGAGTGAATTTTTAGCATAAAACAATTCTAGAAGCTTAATAAACCCATAACTTAATTGGTTTAACACTGATTTAAGCTGTTCAAGTTGCGATAACTTTCTAATAAAATTGCCTACGCAGTAGTAGCCTTATTTGTGCAATAGAAGATTATCTTTAACTGTGTATAGTAGATTAATCTATCTAATTAAAGTAATATGTTTATAATTATAATGTGAATAGAAGATTATATTTAACTAAGATATTACTTATATTAATCCTTAATGCATATCTCACATCTATACTTACTATACTTAAAGCACCAGTTTCAACGGTCGTCATGGGTCATTTTTTACAAATAACCTCCCATAGCTATTTTAAATTAATCTGCTACACGTCTATAGATACCAAACAACTATGGCACAGTCACGTCATGCTGTCTGCTAACTGTGTCGGGCCAGCCCGTTAGCCCGTCGATCCATTTAATTAAATCAGCGTAACAACGCCCGACACGGGCTAGATGCACGCGGGCCACAACTATGACACAGGCACGTCATGTCGGTCTGCTAACTGTGTCGGGCCAGTGTGGCGGAACCGCCTGAATTATTCCAACTTAAGTGTCCAAGTCACGCCCACAAGGGCAGCAACACACTTAAACCAGAATAACCCGTCAGTCCCTCGGATCTAGTCCAATAAAACCACTTACCAGGATCGAATACCACTAGCTCACTCGAAGGTGAGGCACAGAGAAATACAATGAAGCATAATACCACAAGTTAATAAGTATCATTAGTGATTACATTATCGGAGTTTCAGAAATAATAACCATAAATTTTAATGCAGCGGAAATAACTAACGGAGAAAACCGAGTAACATGGCGAAGCCTGGCCACGCTACTCCTCCTGGTCCTCTCCTGCGGAAGCAATAACCCACTTGATCGTCTATCCTGGTGGCAGGGATGGATGCCAAGTCACACCATCAACCAATCATCCTAAGGAGTACCTACAAAAATTATGCCACAAGCAAGGCTAAGTATACTAATACTCAGCTAGACTTACCCGGTGTGAGGAGTCTACTCCTCTACCTCTAGACATGCAGTTGTTTGGCTGAGGGGTTTGGTTTGCCAAAAGCACTAGCTGAGTCTAAAATCAAGTTTTAGCTTTCAAGTTTTAGTATGATCCTTTTTAAACTAGATGAGTACCTAGATACTCATACATGATATCAAACATTTTTAAGCAATCAACCTTTTTGCCAGTCAACTCATTTCCACTTATTACTCAATGTAGCAGCATGGATCAAGCAGTCTCATTAGCCGCGAGAAGCAGACGATTCGAATCGAGTTTTTAAACCTTGCAAGGTAAACCTAAACACACGACGTGGCGAGGCACTCCGTCCCCACACACATCAACCGTCCCCATCGATTCCCCGTCAGCAGATCAGGGCTCACCGCCTTGGCGTACAATGCCTCACTGACCCCGACTGCCGTCGTGCAGTGACCGCACTTGTACCCACCATAATCGGAATGGGAGACCACGTCTCAGGTCGCGTGAGGGGTAAAGTCCACTGCCAGGTTCAATCAGGTACTAGGCTTACCGATTTACCATATTTCTCAGCATGTGCTTAGTACGTTCAAACGCTTGACACATGGTACCACACCTTAATCTTTATTCCAATTTCCGTCTCGTAGACAACGCATCCCCATGGACCGTTGTCCACAGACTATCATCATTACGATATCAAAATGGATACAACCAATTCCTGACCTCGCGCGAGTGCTAGAAAAATCACTCGACTTCTACCGAGATCCCTAATTAATAAAGCGGCTACTCGACCTAGCATACTAGTATCCATCACAAAAGAATTCCTGAGATCATGCAACTAGGGTTTCCAAACAACTCCAACACTTAAGTGCACAATACAAGCCTACAATCATTAAGTGCAGTAAAATAATATATAGAACTGATTATGCATAAACCGGGGCTTGCCTTTAATTTAACACTTATATAGTGTTTGCTGAGGGAGGTACTCGATTGGCGAGCATCCACTGGTTATGTCCATCCTTCCTTGGGTCATCCACCGACTGCATCTTGTGGGTGGCACCACATCACTTGCACGATCGTCATCTCTCGGTCCTAAATGAGATGCAAGGTGCATATGTATGAATATAATGAAAAATATCACAAGATATACAAATACACGGTAGTGAACTAAGCACTAAATTATAAGACACCGTAAACAACCACATGCTAGCATTAGCTATCGACACTTCATCGAGCGCACCACATCAACACCACTAGAAAGGGCGACTATTACTACCTATAATTAACCAATGCAACACGACATCACACGTACAAGCATTTATTTAATTGATACGGCTTTCCATTAGTTCTTCTATTAATCACACAAAAGCATCACAAACACCGATTTAACATAGGACCTATGCATCAAGGGCTATGGAAACTCCTATATCACAACCAACTAGAGAAGGAAACATATAAAACAAGACACACATGTCATCACTAGCTTAGTCATGGCAAGTCTATATTAATTTAGTGCTAACCAACCATTTTTAGCCAAAAGGGTGAACTAACAATCAAATAGGCACTAGCAGAATTTTTGGACAGCAATACAGCAGTCACTTGTTTTGAGCATAACTTTTCAATTATTAGTTCAAAAATATTAAACTACGACTTTCTGGAAAGATTAGAAAGTGTTCTACAATTTTGGTACTATCATCTCAATATGATTAGACTCTTAGCAAGGTCGAATTGTGCAAACACAGCAGCTCTGTCCAGATTTGGACAGATTCAGACTTGCAGCTTCAAAAATTCACAACTAAAGATTCAGACATCCAAACAAATTGATTCTAGACTTTCTGGAAAGATAATAAAATTTTCTACATATCATTTATAAACATCTCAAGGTGATTAAATATTTTACTAAGGATAAAATACAATAGAAGACTTTGCTGTCCAGAACTGGACAGATTCAGTCTTCAGACTTTAAACATCCATAACTAAACCTTCAGACCACCAAAAATAGTGATCCAAGACTTTTTGGAAAGCTTGGCAAATGCACTACATAACTTTTATAATCGCCAAGAAGTGATTCCAGGTTTAATCAAATCAAACATTACAGTTTTCGAAATCTGTTCTGACAGTGGACAGAACACAGCAACCAAGTTGTAAAATTCATAACTCTTAAACCGTCAGGCCTTTAGTTATGAAATTTTAACACAAGCAAGATAAGAAAAACATCTACAACTTTCTTCTAACGACCATGAACAGATTGCAACATTAAATTGAGCAAACAATGCAGTTTCTGAAATCTGTACAGAATTTGGACAGATTCAGTTACTGAATGTGTAAAAAACATAACTATTAAACGATCAGACTTATGCCTGTCAAATTTTAACACCAGTAAGATAATAGAGTTATCTACAACTTTCTTGTGACCACCAATAACTTATTTCAACATTAACTTAAGCAACCATTGCAATTTCTGAAATCTGTTCAGAAATTCGACAGATTCAGGTGCTGGGCTTGTGAAAAGCACAACTCCTAAACGATCAGGTTTATGGCTGTCAAATTTTAGTACAAGCAAGATAATCATGTTATCTACAACTCTTCTATATGACTTTTCTACAGAAAACATGATTTGGTTTATCAAAAAAACAGCACAACAAAAACAATGCGTGCAGCCCAAAACAGCAATCAATAAATTCCAACTTCTATATAATTCAAGAATTGCCGCATTTTAGAGACTTGAATCATTCTAGCACTTTACCATTTTTTTAGAGTTAAATTAATTAAATGAGAACTAGCAAGTAGACTTACAAATTTTATCCAAATCATTTAGTGCACTAAAATTACTACAACCAATTAACAACGCATTCTTCACGATAATCACCCAACAATTTGCGTTTTAAATTAGACATCACATAAGCACTACTACTTTTTACCCGCGATCATAACCATACGCATTTAGACTACAACAAGTAATTCATCATAACTACGAGCTTAACCAAATTCATCTAACAAGTTGATTAACCAAAGGAATGGCATAGCCCGCCATACGACATACACGTCGGCTTGCCTATTATTAACGCAGTCCGAGACACCACATGTATATATATCACAATCACTTACGCCATTGACTCTTACTTAACATGAGTTGGCTAACGCCGTATAAGACTTAGCAAACCATTTTAGACATTGTAACTCGAAACATGGGTTGAAGCAGGTTAATTAGTTTTTCTTAACCATTTCTCTACTCGAATTAGTTAACACACAAGTCACTTAAAACACCATATTTTAGGAGGTCTAACATAGAGACATTAAAACATGGCATAAAACTTCATAAGACTTACATTGGCTACTGAAGGACCTAAAGCACTTATGTGTATATCTTAGCGGATTGTTCTTCAATTTTAACAAGGACCGACTTGTGCACGCTACTTGCCTCCAATAATTATTGGGCTGCGATAACACTCGTATAAGACCTCTAATCGATCAACAAGACATTTATTTATCCAAAGGGGCATGGAATGCAATATTTGACAAGGCAAGGCATCGACCCGCCATACAACAGAAAGCATGACGACACCGACAGCTACTATCCACTAACCGTTGAAAAACTAAACTTACTGCTCGCTTGCCACTACATCACTCCTTAATCACACAACCATCACGAGCATTCTTCACACGATTATATAATAGCGACCTAAGCGTCGTGTTACACAATACATGCATCTTTCCTCGTCGCGAGTATAACCATATTACGGCATATACCCGCACACCTCAAACAAATATCTTACGCCACCATCACTATAATACACCACGGCACACACACACATACATGTACTAATTCAACCCTCACATAACTTGTATTTCCAAAATTACTCCTCACATAAATTTCCATTGATGCATTTCTCACAACATAACCGGCATTTTTAAAAAATTATCTTACACTAACTCATTAGCCGAATACGGAAGTCACCGAGCATGCTTTAGGCTTTATTAAATTTACCACATCTAACACACTACTTTACGACGAAGTGTTTTAACAACCAATTAATACTTCTGTGAACCACTCTCGCGACACGTAAATGAACCATTGTAGTCACACATATTCAACACCAATATACACCATATCTATATGCACGCCATCAACCGAATCACATCAATAGTAAATTATAAATCCATCAACTTATCAAACCGGGATTCGAGTCGCGCATGCGTCCACGGTTTAGGTGCTTCACCGAATCATGCATCACGCGAGGCGCCGCAGCAACATCTAGCTGCGATTAACATCACTCAATGGTTCAAACAGTTCTACCGCGCAAAAAAAAATATGACAGCAGCAAGGGCAGCGAGGAATCTCACCGAGGACTTATGGCGTCGCGATTGGGGCTGCGCAGCGCAATGCTTCCCATGGGAATTTTGTCGAACACCTACGACGCGTCGATGTTGTGGGGCTGCATGGAAGACTCGACTACGAGGATTGTGTTGCAGAGGGCTGGGCGCGTTCACATGGGGCAGCCGAGGCAGGGAGGGGCGAGCTGCTGGGGGTATGACGCCATGGGAGCTGCTGCCGCTGCTTGGGGAAAGGAGGATGGGCTACTGCATCCATGGATAGGGAGCGGATTGTGCTGCGGGGAAGAGGAACAGGGAGGGCGCTGGGTAGAGGAGATGGGAGCAGGGAGCTCGGTGGCCACCATGGCTAGGCTGTGAAGTAGAGGGAGCTCGCAGGGGCGAACGCCGGTGGTGCCCTACGCACGACGGGGAAGAAGCCAGCAGAGAGCTCCGCGGCGAGCAGCAGCAAGGGGGAAAATGGAGGTCCAAGTGGGGGAATGTCGGCCGTCGACCCCAGCCGCGGCCATGGAGCTATGCTCGGCAATGGAGGCCGCGGCCCCCTGCGCTGCGCGTGAAACAGGGGCGCCATGGACGCCAAGGAGGGGCGCCGAGTTGGGGAAGCCCCCTGTGCCTGGACCAGCGGCTGGAAGCAGGAAGGGAGCACCGAGGAAGCTAGAGTCGACCTCCATGCCTGCTGTCGTGGGGAGCTTCTGTAGGGGAGTTCGGCTAGGGGCAAGCAGGGAGGAAGATGAACAGGCGCTGGCTGCTACTACACGAGGAAGAAGGAGCAAGGGGGCGCCACGCCATGGCTGCTGGGAGCGGCCGGAAAAAATTTCTAGGCGCCATGAACAGAGAGGAAGCGCTGTGTGCGTGTGGAAGAGGAAGAAGAAGGTTGTGGCGGCTAGGGAAAAATGGAGGGTGGGAGTGAAAAATTGCCAAGTGCAAGAGAGGGGCACTTCTATTTATAGGCATGAGGTAGTGTTAGGGTTTCTTAGTGGGCCTATTGGGCTGGGTTGGGCTGGCCCAAAATGCTAAATCGGGCCACGCTAATTTATTTCTATTTTATTTTATGGTGTTTTGCTTAAACATGGATCATCCGATCGCTAATTATTTTCCGGGATACAAACACTCTTGCGGAATTCGTCTCGATAGAGAACAGAGCGAGATACAGTTCGGACGAACGGACGATTGAGCGATTAATTCGGTCGAGAGTCTAATTTGATTTTGCTCAAAAATAATTACCTAAGCATGGTTCGAAAATAAATTGCCTCGAGATACGACCGGCTTTCGGATTTTTAGTCGGAGAAGGTGAATCGTGGCATTTTAAAATCGCTGTCGATACGGGGTTTTGAATTCGGTTCGGACATGAGATATTTGGCCGAATCTGATAAAATTTATTAGAGGACGACATATTGAGTATTCCATTTGAGAGTACGGATCCGAATAAAATAGTCGAACATAGATCAAGGTTCGAAAAATTAGACTCGGGCTCAGATCAAATAACAACCGTCGAGAGTTTGATTTAAAGAGCTTCAGATGAGATTTATAATTCGAGAATGATCTTCGAGTCTGCATTTGTTCTGAGAATTAAAAGTTTTTAACACGCTCCAAAATTGGTTGTTTCTCGCGATCGATTAACTCCGAATTCGGTGAACTTCCAAGAGAAAGCATGATAGACAAAGATAGACACGATCGAGAAATAGAAATTTTCACTGAGCATAGGGACAAATCTCTCGACATAACACGAAACTGACACCTGGGGTGTCACAGCCAGCCTGTTAGCCCGTCGATCTATTTAATTAAATCAACGTAAAATGTTAAAAACGGTGCAGGAGGTGGGGTTCGAACCCATACCTGATGAAGAAGGGCGAGAGACACTGAGTGAAACTGTCTAACCAGTAGAACATCACGCTAAGATGTTTTTAATATTGAATATAAATTGTATATAGGTATATACGTTTTTTTGTAAAATAAAAAATTAATCGTGTCGGGCCAGGCCAGCACTACGGGCCGAGCCTACATCCCAAGCACGGCACAACGTTCTTTGCTCTTGCAAGCATTAGGTCGTTTCTGAGACCACATTGACGCAAGGACTACATGGTGTTTGAGGTTGCTGAATTGGATGTAGCAGCAATGATTTGTCACACTAACAGCAAAATAAAAGGTTATTTGTTGGTTTTAAACGTTAGTAATTGCTACAAAGTAGCGTAATTTATATGGAGCGCATCCAGTTTTTATTGATGCTTGACTTTAGCAATCACTCCATATTTTGATCTATCTTTTTTATAAGTTTGACTTCATGGGACTTATTTTATAAACTTGATCTCACAAACTTTCTCTTATTTGGTCTCTGTATGATGGAATTATGTCATTTTATAATCTCTATTCATTCAGCCAATCGTTGTGAACTCTCTTCTAATCGCTCACTTCATTGGTCGTGTTGTACCAAGACATATTTGCATGGAGTAAACAATAACATCAGTTAGCCAAATCAAAAAATATATTATACAGAGAGCGAAGACAATCAATAAAAAATCTTGAATTTTTTTTGATGGATAGTTTACGTGGGTATTGTTGTAAGCCGTCGCAACGCACGGGCAACCGACTAGTGATTTATAAAATCAATCTAAGGCCTAGTTTTACTTATTTAATCATGGAATCCTCCGAAAACCATACCTTCTTAACTGTAACTCCGATTTTAGTCATTCTCGAACCGACGATCTCGTAGCGGCACATAGAATATTCTTACACAGTTTGTTCCCATGTTTGGCGTACTGTTATTTTTATGTAGTCCTTGTTTATTTGTATGTATTGCTACGAGTAGTAGTGATGTCACGAGAATCTGAAGACCAACTTGGTACCTGAGATCTCAAGTCACAGGCAAGTTGTGTCCTTGATCACTCTTCATTACCTAATAATGTTATTGTTAATCACTGTGACAGGCTCAGGTTAATTTGATGGGACCTAATATATTTCCCTAGTATTGTTTATCCCACACCTTGTAAACAAATGAACTATTGGGTAGATTTGCTATTGCTCTACCTGGTTATGGGAAATTAATGATATATATGATCATGTTCCATTAATACTGTTGGTTTATTTATTGTTCATGATAAGATTATTGTATTAATTAGAACATGGAGAACAACCCAGGAAAACAGTGCTACCACAAGGGTGGAATGGGACGCCAATGGCCAAGTAATTAGGAAAGCTAGGGAGAGATTACCTTA
Organism: Zea mays; assembly: GCF_902167145.1. NCBI lineage: Eukaryota > Viridiplantae > Streptophyta > Magnoliopsida > Poales > Poaceae > Zea > Zea mays. Next base: position 81,166,469 of record NC_050103.1, on the reverse strand, counting down.
CCCGAAAGGGGCAAGCGGGGAGGCATCGCTGCAGAGTTGTCACACCCGGTTTTGGAAGGCAAACCGAATGCGAACCATGTACGTGCCAGGATCAGGAACTCACATACACAACGATTACATGGTTGGACATCATCACACATTGCTCAAAGTAAATAGCGGAAATAATACTTTATTACATCAAGATGTCCAAAACATCCATAGAGTCATTAACTTAACATAGTCATTATCATAATCAAAGCGCGCATACGAAACATAGAAAGATAAGGCCTTCACAGGCAGCTGACTGAGGTTTGCCACTAAACACAACTAGAACTCATCGTAGTCCTGAAACTCCTGGAAGTCCTCCATGTTGCCTTCATCTTCTCCTGAGCACTGATTGCAATGGGGACAACCTGGGGTTGGGTGGTTTTTAAAGCAAGGGTGAGTACACATCAACGTACTCAGTAAATGTCCCGTTTGGTTAAAGTGGAATAGCTGTATGTGGAGTTAAGATTAAAGCAGTGCTTTTAGTTGGTCAGGTATTTATTACTAGTAGTACACCAAGTTTTAGTAATAAACCCAGTTATTACCCAAAAGTACTCCCTCCAAGAGGAAATACCAGAAACCATAGTTATAATCATCACCATTAACCATCATCATAAAAGTATCCAAAGTTACTCTAATCAAAGAGGATCCCAAGGCTGCTCTTAACCGTGAGCACGCCTAATATACCAGTTTCAAACACTATGTAGAGGTTGCACACTTTACCCACGAGTCGTGATCACATCCCAGCTTGGGTTGTCCAGACCCAAATTTCACCACCGAGGTGAATGAAAGAGATTCACTATGTAGCCTTTACAAAGATTCCCCAGAGGTCATAGCCGCTCGTTAGGTTTCTCCAGTTTGATAAACACAGTACCTCTCCCCATAGGATGGGTGACTAACAAAAGCAACACGAAAGAACCTCGGTAGAGCAAGTACTATGCTCGGACCACATTGACAGCACGACGGCGAAGCCAACTACAACTCAAGCTCCTCTAATTAATTAGCTAAGGGCATCCCATTCCACCCTCATGGTTGTATTGTTGTCCCGCGTGGTCTCTCAATGAACAGGTCCTTACGGAGAGGTACTCAGGAAACAACCCGAGTCCCCTAAAGTACCACAAGTTCATCATCATAATCAAGATAAAATAATCGTATCATAAATATTCTCATCATGTTCATTGATTAAAGTAAAGTAATAGCATGAAGCTAACCATAATAACCGAAGAGGTAATCAAGGACAAGGTAAATACAAAGCTAGTCTATCCTTAGGTTTCAATTAATTAATGCGGGATAGTGAATTATAAAGTAAGTAGGACATAATGGGTCAGAGGACACTTGCCTTCACCAGGTTGTTGCTCAGGGAGGTCTCCGGCAACACACTGAGGAACCACGGACTGCTCGTTGTCTACACAAAGCAATCATTCATTCAACACATTTGGGAAAAGATAAAGGAACAGTACACCACACATGTGCAAGCAAGTGAACACAAGTTCAATAGAAAAGTATAAACACAAAAGTGAAATCTAGGTTCTAGGGCAGGTTAATACACCTAGAGGTTGATGGTTCTCTAAGTCTTGTCTATCTCAGTGTGTCACATAACTTAACTATAGTTATCTTAGTGAGCTACTAAAGTTATTCTAGGGGTGGGATCATACATTACATGACATTACTTTCCCAAAGTTAACCACCTAACTATTCACTATGGTTTCCCTTTTTCAAAATAACCCATCCCTTTAAATGAACCTATTATGTAGTCATAAAATTCAGACAAGCAAACAGTGAAAGATTATAATTTAAACAGACAGAGAATAATATTATGAACATTTTGCAATTTGAACCACCCAATTTGGAGTTCATATGCAAAAGATATGAAATAAAGAAGTTTTGGAACTTAAAACCCTAAACTAGACCCATTTCTGTGATTAAATACATTCCTAGGGTTCTCTCTGCAAGATTTCAGGGGCTCGGCTGCAAAACCTAGGGATGGCTGGTTCTATTACCCAGGAACCGAGGGTTCTTTTTGCAAAACTGCAAACCGAATGGGTATCGGGTTTTCTCTACCGTTAGATCTCAGATCAACGGCTAGGATTAGATCTGGCGGGCGAGCGCTCGGGCGCACAGACGCCTGAAAGGTGGGGCTCTGGGCGGGCCGAGACATTGACACGCGAGGCCCATGGGACAACAGCGCACAAGGGGGAGCAGGGCGCTCTGGCCACCAGATCTCGGATCAATGGCTCCGGTTCAACGAACCAAGCGAATCGTTATCCGAGCACTCGGGCCATCGAATCAAGGATGAACGGCCAGGATTAGGCGTCAAGGGGGGGGGGGGGGTTATCAGCACTAGTCGGCCAGGGGTGGTGCCGTGCATGGTTGCAGTGGTGCAGTCGCGGAGTCGAGGCTGACCGAGATTTCTAGGGGCGCTGGGGTGGTCTGGGTAGCCAGAGAGGTTGGGGAGGACCTTCCAAACACTATGGCGAAGCCTTGGTCGCAAGAACGGGGCTGAGACGGGCAGACGGTGGAGGGGGACCTTGGGCGGACTGGAGGCCACTCCTGCGAGCAGTACCCACCGCGGTGGGGAGAAATCCGGCGCATCGAGGCTGGCATGAGTTTCTGTGAGAGGATAGGAGTGCTCTACGCATAGGTATGGGCACGGGGAAGTGATGTACCTGCCGGATGCTGTGAGGACACAGCGGCCCGACGAGGGGTGACTCCGACGAGCCAAAATTACCCACGGTGAGACAAAGTTAGTGCAGAGGAAGGGTGGGGGAAGGTTACTTACCTAGAGATGGCGCTCTGATCAACTTGGCATGGTGCGAGGGGGCTCTGGTTGGCCGGACGATGAGAAACCGTGGCGGCGGCAAACTCCGACCTGCGTAGGGGAGAGGTTGAGCACGGACTGGGCAGAGGGATCGGTGGAAGGGAAAACCACTGTGGGTACCTGGCGCACAGGACTCCGGTGAAGCTCACCATGGCTGAGGCGAAGGCGGAGACCCGGCGAGGACGACGGAACGATGGGACAACGACGGGGGCGGCGCTGCGAGCTGTGTGAGCGCGAGGTCACGGAGAGAGCGAATGAGGGGCAGGGGCGAGCTGAGGGGGGGCACGAGGTCTTCACCTAGGCGCTCAGGCGACGTTGTCACACCCGGTTTTGAAGGTAAACCGAATGCGAACCATGTTCGTGCCTGGATCAGTAATTCACGTACACAGCGATTACATAAATGACTCATCATAGCACAATGCTTCGAAATACAATAAAGAGTAAGTAATAAAGTTACAGACTAGAGCCATTTACATAATATAAATCAAAGTACACAGAATCAAAACGTAGCCAACGTAAACAACCCACCACAGGCAGCTGACTGGGGGAGGTCGCTAGCCTAATCCTCGAACTCGTCGAAGTCCTGGAACTCCTGGAGATCTGCCTCGACACCTTCTTCTTTACCTGAGCATAGATTGCACCAAAGGCAACCTGGTGTTTTGTGAAAGCAAGGGTGAGTACACATCAACGTACTCAGCAAATGTCCCGTTTGGCTATAGTGGACTAACTTTATGTGGGGTTAAGTCAAGCAATTGCTTTTAGTTGGTCAGGTTATTATTACTAGTAGAAAGCCAGGTTTTAGCATTAACCCAAGTTCTTAACCCAAAGTACCCTTTCCAAACGGAAAGAATACCACTTACCATTACCATAGTCATAATCGTAACCATCATCCTCATCACCACTTGTAAACCAACCATCTCTGATCAAGTATCTCTAATCAATGGAGCTCCCTTGGCCGCTCATAACCGCGAGCATGGCTGATATATCAGTTTCATAACACTCTGCAGAGGTTGTGCACTTTACCCATAAGTCGTGGTTCCCTTTCTGCCCGGAGAGAGATACTCCCCATTGACCACTACCTAGGTGGCCTAGCAGGGTATCACTACGTAGCCTTTTTACAAAGATTCCCCGAGGCTGTAGCCGCCCGTTAGGTTTCCTGAATGCACCGCACTCCTCCCCAAGGGGCGAACCAACCTTGGCAGAGCGAGCCGCATACACCGAGCCCCATTAACGGCACGACGGCGAAGCGAACCACACCCAGTTCCTCTAATTATTCAGCTAAGGGCGTCCCATTCCACCCTCATGGTTGCACTGTTTTCCCAGGCGGTCATCTAACGAATAGGTCCTTACGGAGAGGCACTCGAGAAACCGCTCGAGTCCCCTTAAATGCCATAAGTATATCATCATATCCAGAATAAAACCATAGTATCATCATTGTATCTCATCATGTTCATTGATTAAAGTAAAGCGCTAGCATGAAGCTAACCATAGTAACCCAAAAAGTAATTAAGGACAAGGTAAATAGAAAGATAGTCAATCTTTATGTTGTTCATAGTACGCGAGATAGTGAATTATAAAGTAAATGGGACATAATGGGTCAGAGGACACTTGCCTTCACCAAGCAGATGCTCAGGGTCTTCGATCTCGTAGAACTCGAAGAACTGGATCATTTGGTCGCCGAAGCTTGACCGTCGATTCCTCGAAGCTGAGAAACGAATCGTGATCTAATCGCAATGCGAAGCGAAGGCAAACAGACACAAGCAAACAAACATATATATATATATATATATATGCATAAGAACATTACATCATTCAAAGATAAACATAATAAAACATGCAAAACGAAATAGAGCGTGCTACTACGGTCATACAAGGAAAAAGAAACACGATAGTTGGAGCTATGGTCGAGAGGTTAACGGGTTTACGCTAAGAAAATGTTAATTAGAATATTTAATCTGGCATTTCTATATTAATTGGTATTAATCAAATGTAAATTAACACTACTACTTAGTTTTGTCTAACTTACTATTTTAATAGTTGATGATTAGATAAGTAACTAATTAATTCACATGAGTAATTATAAGCGAACGGTTTAATCTCACGCGCGGACAACGCACGATATGCGCGAACGGCGCGCGACAACGCGTGCGAACAACACGTGCGGACGACACGCGACAATGCGCGCGACAACACGTGAAACAACACGCGGCAACACGCGAAAACAGTGCAACGATAAGCTAGAATCGCCAACCGATCCTGCATCCCTATTAAGAAAGTGTTAATTACAACATCTCATTAACGAGTATTTATACGAGAACAGGTTAGAGCTATACCTAAATTAGAATGTTATTTTATTAATCATTGGACAAACAAATAACCAATTAAATAGCTAAATCCTGTGATGCGACAAAATACTATTATTAACATGTACTCGATATGATTACGAAGTTACCACAAGTAGAACAGGATCAAATGTATTTGCGATGCACACACATTGAATACGTACTAGTTCATAGTTCAAAACGATAGGATCTCATGTGGCCACAATCGTCTCCATTTCCCACAACTGCACAGCACCGAGGCCTCAGCCGGCCAAGCCTGGTGGCTGCTCCCACCGACGGTCGGACTCGCGTTGGGGTGCCGGGGCCGCACTAGCCGCCATGGCCGAGCCGTGCTGGGCTACGCGTGCCACACTGGCCAGCTGCGAGACTGCGCAGGGCTCGGACAGCCACGCCGCGGGCTGAGCCGACCTTTCCCTGGCCGCTGTGTCGAGGATCGTGCCATGTCGGGGCGACGCTCCACACCAGCCGGGCCAGCCGGCCGGGGATGGCTGGCCGCGCGCCGCCGCGCTGGCAGGCCGGCGAGCTGCCGCACCGGGCAGAGGCCAGGCAGGTCGCGAGCCGCCGCGTCGGGCAGGCTGGCCACGCCACGGGCCGCTGCTGCGAGCGCGCCGCGGGCGGGCAGGCCGTGCCACACAGGTCGTCACGAGCAAGCCGCCCAGGCTGCCGCGAGCGCGCCGCGGGCGGGATGGCCGCACAGGCAGGCCACGCCGGGCCGCCACACAGGACAGAGGCCGCGCAGGCCAGCCGCGAGCCGCCACGCCGGTCGCGCTGAGCCGCCAGGGGAGCCACCGCGCCGCGCGAGGCTGCGCCGTGTGCCGGGGACCGCACCGCCACGGAGGGTCGTTGCCCAAGCCAGGACCGCCACGCCGAGAGGGCTGCCGCGCCGCGAGCATGGGGGCAGGGGCGGCTGGCTGGGCCGCGCCCTAGCCGTCAGGCTGCTGGAGGTTGAAGACGGGGAGGGGCATGCGTGAGGAGGAAGTTTGGCAGCTAGGAAAAGAGAAGGGGAGATGGCGGCTGAGCGAGCGGCGCCTGCGGCTGGGAGCGCATGCAGGCGGCATGCTAGGGTTTGGAGGGGGATGGACCGCGCGCGCCAGGTGGCCAGGTGGGCCACCGCGGGGAGGGGACGCGAGATGGGCTGGGCCACGGGGGGCTGGGGTGGTTTTCCCCTTTTTATTTCTTCTTTTTATTTTCTTCTCCTCTTCTTTCATCTTTTTCTATTCGAATTTAGATATAGCTTTTGAATCCAAAATTCAAATATACTCCTTGAGTTTGAATGGATGCACAACCACAACAATTCAACATACAATAAAATGTCTCGGCATGTTATGCAATAATCAAGGGCTCTTTTAGGGTTCTTTTTTTACTAGGCTTACATATATAAAACAAAATAACTCTCCACTATTTGGAAAAAGAGTGGAAAAGAAGGAAAGAAAGAGGGTAACACATGAATTTGGTGGATATTAGAAAAGAAATTTTATACCCCCTAAATTCAAGGTGTTACAGACGTGGGCGGGCGAGTCGTGGGGCAGTGGGCACAGTTTAACCGCGCGCGGGGCGCACACCATGGGCGCGGGCGCGGCGGGCGGCTAGCTGGGCCGAGTGGGCCGAAAGGCCGAGAAGGGGAGGTGGCTGGGCTTCTTTTCCTTTTTCTTTTATTCCTGAATTTCTAATCCTTTTTCCTTTTGTTTTTCTTCTTTTGAATTCAAATTCAAACATGCTCCAAATTCAAATTCAAACAATTCAAACATGTGCATCAAACAAAAGAATAATTTAGGCTCAGCATGATGCAACATCCCATGACTCACATAGGTTTTGATATAGTAAAGAAATAATTAATCTCCCAGCTAGTATACATAATTCTAATAAAAAGAAGAGAGAGAATACTAGAGAGAGAGAAACAAGAGGTAACATCTAAATTTGGTAGATCATGAAGAAGAAATTTTATAGCCCAAAATTTAGTGTGTTACAAACCTATCCCCATTAAACAGAATCTTGCCCTCGAGATTTAGGGTTGGCTAGCAAAGAGCTCGGGATATTTAGCTTTCAGATCATCTTCTCTTTTCCAAGTTGCTTCTTCTTTCGAATGAGGCCCCACTTGACTTTGCACATTCTGATGGTGCTTCTTCGAGTGACTTTGTCTGCTGTCTCCAGAATCTGGGTTGGCTTCTCCATATATGTTAGATCTTCTTGGACTTCGAGATCCTTGGTTGGCAGTTGTTCTTCTTGTACTCGCAAATACTTCTTCAGCTGAGACACATGGAACACATCTTGCACTTCTGACAGATTTTCTGGTAGGCTGAGTTGGTATGCTACTTCTCCGTGTCTTGCCTGAATCTGGTACGGTCCGATTTATCGAGGTGCTAGCTTGCCCTTGAATCTGAACCTTTTGATTCCCCTGATTAGTGACACCTTCAGGTAAACATAATCTCCCACTTCAAAACTCAGCTCTCTTCTTCTAGTGTCGGCATAACTTCGCTGCATGGATTGTGTGACGGAACCTCCCAAGTAATTAGGCCCACCTACAGTTGTCCTTGTCCAACGGACCTCAGACAACCCTGTAGGTGCCCCTGAACTACTTGACAAGTTCGGTATCTTTCCTCACCTTTCCAGGAACGTCTCACCCGTCTTGCAGACATTACAGAACATCGGAGATAAAGAATTGCGGAAGCGATTACATAAACTTACATTTCTTAAAAAGTAAGATCAAGTTGGTTATTACAGACCAGAAATATAAGCGAGTGCTGAGTAGTAATATTACACATACCAAGGGAGGCACAAACTCCTCCCGATAAGTTTTAAGCAAAAGATTTCTATGTGGAGGACCAAGTCCTCCCGCACTTCAGTCTTGTTTCTCCTCCTTAGGAACCACCTTGGCACAGAAGCAACAGAAATCTGCTACTTCCTCACCTAAAAACAACGAAGGGATAAACCCTGAGTATGGAATTACTCAGCAAGTCTTACCCGACTAAAGAAAAGACTCTCAAGGGTATGCTGGCTTAAGGGAGTCAAGGTAAGGCTTTTCAATAATCAAAAGACTCTGTTTTGCAGAAATGCTTACTAAAATGGATCCTTAAAAATCCAATTTTATTTGTCAAGTTAAGTACAATTACCTACAACTAGAGTTCTTTTTACCCTAGTTCAATCACTGGTCCTGCACTAGCCAATTTCTTAACAAAAACCCATCATCTTTAGTGGAATGCTACGTGTAGGGCATTGACCAAGTCTTCATAACCGCGAAGGTACGGCGATCCGAATCAATTATACTCAGCTGAGGATCTCCAATCACACGACATATGTAGCACTTAACCCTTGCATATGTCAACCCGCCACCGGGGTTCTTAAGACCAGATCAGGTTCACGCAAACCGAGAGCACAGACACACCACCGTCCAGCCTCTTGCCATGGAGGGTACACGCTACTCTCGCCACCGCTCCACGCCCATTTCGTGTTACCTTATTCTGTCCTTAGTCTGCCCGAGGCAAGGCTTACCCATGACGAGGCATGTGACCAGTTAAAGGGTCCTCGATCATCAAGCCTACATCGAGACGGTCCTTAATCGACTCAGACGGAGACACTACACCGAGACTCTCTTCTCGTGCAAGTCACCCGCCCGGTCTCAGCTTAATCATTTAAACCCAAATCTTGGTACCTGGCAGAGGTACATCTTTTCCGATGTTGAACCCATCAGGGCCCTGATGGATCCACCATCAAATTTTATTTTCGAAAACAACCCTCCCACTTTGCCAAACATCTTTTGTAAAACAAATCCTTTTGTTTTTCTAAAGCAATACTAAGCATAGAAAAACCTTTTTTGTAAAAACAGGGTTTCAAGGAAGGTAATCAAGTTCAAGGAAGGTAATGCAAGAATTGTTTTATCAACCAACTCCTATCACCTAATGCAGCAAGCAAGTGAGAAAGATTTTAAAAACATCAAGGGAGGTGGCAAATGCACCGGGGCTTGCCTTCGTTCACAGGTGAGTCTGGCTCGGATCCACAAATATCAAAGTAGAAGCAGTTGCCTGTTTGAGAATCCGAGGGTGGTGGTGTCCTTTCTTCGGTGACTTCCACTTCTTCTTCACGTTCTAACATAACCATATATATACATATATAAGAATGAATGCCATGTAATGTGCATGAGAGTGCAAAGATAATAAAGATTTATTATCTAAGTCTTGAATATAACTTTCCTTCACGGAACTCCGAGAACTTAGGGTTTCTGGAGTCAGTAAAGGAGTTCAAAGGGCAGGGGGGTTTTAGGTTCTAATTATCAAACAAGGTCCAAATCAACCCAAATTCTACCCAAGGCTTCTAAATAGTGTATAAAACTCATATAAAAATTTTGGGCATTTTTGGAATTACCATTTGTTTTCTAAAAATCCAGAACTATTGATTTAAGCTATTTTAAATGCCTTAAAATTCCTTATTTAAACTAAAATTCATGAAACTATTTTTATTAAATATTATGGAAAATAAGAAGCCTAGAAAATTGGTTTCACAATTTTAGGATTTTTCTACAATTTTTAATATATTTCCAAAGCTCTGCTGAAAAAGAAAAAGGAAAAGGCTTCAACAGTAATGGGCTGGTTTCAGCCCAGTCGGCCCAGTCCAGAGGGGACAGCGCAAGCGCGCGCCCGCGCCCTGGCGGTTTTGCAGAATGGCCCTTGGACTAACAGCTAAACCGAAATAGGTCCTCGGCTATTTTCTCAGCGTCACTGACAAGTTGCGATTACACCCCTCAACTTCTATCTCTTCTCCGAAGGGGTCCAAATCGACGGCGCACACGTAGATCGTCCCGGACGTGGTCCGTACCGGCCATGGCCGGCGATGACTGCTCGGAATAACTAACGGAGAGGCTTCACTGATCTAAGGCGACCTAGGAACAACTATTAAACTAACATGAACTCTACTGGGAGTCGCTTGTCCACGATCACGGCGGACACCGATCATGGGAGCACACGTTCCCGCGGATTGGGGATGGTCTAGTTCGATCTGGTGGGTTGATGAGCATCACGAATGCACACAGGTACTGAAACAGAACCGCAGAGAGCATGATCAGACCTGGAAGTGGCTGGCCACGACGAGGGTGCTTTTACGGTGGCGGTAAACTGATTTGGGGGAAAACTCGAATTCGAGCTCACTGGTGGATGATTGCTAACGATTAGCGGGGGTTGGCTAGCTGATGACTTTGCGGAACTGGTGGGGGGCTCAATTTATAGGGAGCGACAGCGGCGACGGTCAATTCGAGCAGGTTGTGCTGGCGGCCGGAGGGGAGAAAGTTCACTGGTGCGTGCGATAGGTGGCGAACATCGTGGCAAGGCCTTAGGTAATAGAAGGATGGTGTGTGGTAATCAACTGCGACGTGGTAAGATGGCCGACGGCGTGGCATAACTACAAAGAACGGCGGCACGCCTGTGATGGCCATGTGGCCACGTCGCCGGTAAGTGGAGGAGCGACCGAGTGGCCACTGTGCTCCAAGTTTATCCACGGTGAGATCTTTTCAGGGTGAGCAAAATCCACACGGCCGCGGCACAAATCCCGGCAAAGAGGTCGCCGGCGGTGAACATCCGGTGCTGGCAGTCTTATCCATATCCGAGCACTGTACCATGGTGTTTCTTCAGTCAGTCGACCTGACAGAGCATCTTGGAGCTCGATTTACTCCTGATTTTGTGTGGTGACCCGACTAGCTCTCTGTACCAAAATTATATACCTATAGTTAATCTTAAACTTTGCCATGGAGCTTACCATAAAATAGTTACCGAATCCAACTCAAAAGCAGGTTCAAAGTCTGTCCAATTTCACTGTTACTGGAATTTCAGACTTAAGATGTCCTGACAGCCTGACTTTGAGGGTGATTATCTCCAAATTCTTCACAACAACTGAGCTCACTCACTTAAGCAAAAATGTTCTCCTTTGTTAGGTCTACAAGTTTGATGTGGTGACCTAGGGCAAAAACCCAATAATTTAAAAGTTACAAGGCTCCAAAGTTGAGCCAATTCTCTGATTTTCAGACTTAGCATGAAATCTCAATTAAGGTCCTTTTTGCAAATGAGTCCAAATCTTAGGGTTTGGCTTTCAAATTCATACCTTAGTGAACCAAGTGACTTAATATACTTTATTAACTTGGTTTTTGCACTTTAGTCCAAATGTGCATCAATTTTGCACATAAGCCCCTAGGTTTTAGTTTTAGGGTTTTCCAGGGTTCTAATTAGGGTTTTTGGTACCTTAGGGGTATAAAGGTGATTCAACTTTATTCTTGGGAATATTTTATGACTATTCGCCTAAAGCCTTTAGGTTTTCTCAACTTGGGTTATGTTTTACCCCTTTAATCCCTATTTAGGGTTAAGTTTCCTATCCAGGGTTCTATTTGCAAAAACACTTAAACAATACAACTTGTTTGAAATTTTTTGCCTAGTGAATGCACTCTAGGTGTATCAAACATATGCAATGCCAATGCTTATGATGCCATGCTCAAGTTTTAGTTACAGTAACACTAGGGGTGTTACATCCTTCCCCCCATAAAAGAATCTCGTCCCGAGATTAAAAATCCTAGGGTAAGTAATGGAAAAGGAAACGCGGCATACTTTTATTTCCTTATTTCTGGTACAAGGCAGGGGTGATGTGGGGGTCACTTCTTTATTACACAGTTAAACAGGCTTTTACAATTTACAAGAGGCTAAAAAGCCTGGGAAATTCTTATCTAAAAAGTCTTGAGTTTCCCACGTAGCCTCATTTTCGGAATGCTGGTTCCACTGTATCTTATAAAACTTGAGAGTTTTTCTCCGGGTAACCCTGTCCTTTTGATCCAAGACTCGAATAGGGTGCTCATAGTATGTCAAGTCCGGTTCAAGGACAACATCTGTCACTTCAACGGTTCGATCAGGAACCCGAAGACACTTCTTCAATTGTGACACGTGGAACACATTATGCACAGCAAACAATGTTTCGGGTAGTTGGAGTCGGTATGCCACAGGTCCATATCTTTCCAGAATAAGAAAAGGACCAATATATCGTGGTGCAAGCTTCCCTTTAATCCCAAAACGCGATACCCCCTTCATTGGTGAGACCTTCAGATAGACATAGTCTCCTTCCAGGAAATATAAGGGCATTCGCCGTTTGTCTACATAACTCTTCTGACGAGCTTGTGCTTTCTTCATATTATGTATTATTTTCTGAACTTTGTCTTCAGTTTCTTTTACCAGGTCAGGCCTGAAGAAGTACCTTTCACCTGGTTCAGACCAATTTAGCGGAGTACGACATCGTCGTCCATATAAAGCTTCAAAGGGTGCCATCTTGATACTTTCTTGATAGCTATTATTATATGAAAACTCCGCTAAGGGCAAACATTCATCTCATTTCTGTGAGAAGTCCAGAACACATGCTCACAACATATCTTCAAGTATTTGATTAACCCTCTCAGTCTGTCCACTGGTTTGAGGGTGATAGGCCGAACTGTGGAGCAATTTAGTACCCAGGGATTTATGAAGTTCTTCCCAGAATTTGGATACGAACTGAGGTCCACGATCCGACACTATAGTCTTCGGAATACCATGCAAACTGAGAATACGGGCAATGTACAATTGGGCATAGACAGTAACCGGGTGATCTGTCTTGACTGGCAGAAAATGAGCAATTTTTTGTAAGCCGATCAATTATAACCCAGATAGGATCATACCCTTTTGCAGTCCTGGGTAATCCCACGATAAAGTCCATACTTATGTCTTCCCATTTCCATGTTGTTATTGGTAGAGACTGTAATGGACCAGCAGTCTTCATGTATGTGGCCTTGACACGTTTACAAGTGTCACATCTAGTCACATAACATGCAATTTCAATCTTCATCTTCGTCCACTACTAGAGACGATGTCAGCCAGAAAAACACATAAGGTTACATGTGTGCAATTTGCTGCTTCTGATGACACTGTACTATCTGAGTCTGTTGGGTGGGCGGCAATTATGCAACTTTACCCAAATAGAATCAGATGCACCATCTTGGGTAAAACACACAGAAAGAGGTTTACCAACAAGTGGTTACAGTAAGTTCATAGCACACGAGATGGGTGTGAATGTCGAATAATATCACAGATAACTCGTGTTAGCCAGGGGATCCAAGTCCACGAAAGGTGATATTGATTCAAGAAAAATCACCAGCGGAGGGATCTATAAATGCGGTCTTTGCAACCAGTCCATTTTATCCAACACTAGTCATGGATCGGCATGATCACACATACAGGAAAAGCATGCGTGAGATGGTCGAGGCGCGACTAGAGCGATAATTAAGTGGTTACTGGTCGACTTAATTTGATTTTGGTAAGCACTTTCTTTAGGGTGGGTTGAACCAAAGTGAGTTTAGACAACTCGATAAAACGATCTCTAAACTCAGCCTTTGTTCCATGTGCAGTTACAAGTTAGTCAAAACCAACTTGTTGAACTACTTTTGACATTGAGCAAGTCCTCTCAGTACCATCGGTAAGCCAAAGGTTGAGAGTTCACATTTGCTAACAAGAAATCCTGCACTTGGTTAAAAATCTATTTGGTCATGTTGTTCATCCATTTTTCTCATGCGAGATGAATTATCCACTTGGTTAGGGAATACATGGATTAAATAAGAGAGCGAATGAACAAACTCTTGCATTTCAGTAGCAGGGAAAACAGATCTCTATTTTGGGAGCTAATCAGTTGTTGTCCAACACTAAAAAGATCCAAGGCTTCACCTTTACACCAAGGATGCAAAGGGAACTTGTGTGAGTAGTCACTACCAAGATCAAAAGAAATACGACCACACATGAAAGTGGTATGCCCTTTTGATCCAATGGAAATGACAGATGTTGCTTGATCTCTTCACAAACAACATAGAAATTGTTTTAAGGAAGGAGTCCATAGAAGATCACACATCAGTGTAGTTTCACAATGGATCATGACCAGAGACCTTGGTACCGTCATGCGCCAAGCAGCAAAATCCTGTGTGCATATTCACAGGAGGCTCTCAGTTTCGCTGCGGTACCACAAGTCCTTAACCATGACACCATTACAAAACTGGCACTAATAATGAATCTCACGTGGTAAGAACAATTTGTGTAGAGATAACCTATTAATATAATCTCATAATGGATTATGACTGCTAACTGTGATACTAGCGTGTAACGAGCAGCACAACCATGTGTATGCATCCACAGGAGGCCCTCGGTTTTATCGCAGTATCATCAATTTTAGTCATAACACCATTACCAGACATAACCAATAAGAAATCTCGTGTAACCCTAATGGATTGGGTAAGGGTGACAATATACAAAGAGATACTCCACTAGTACAGATGGTTACAAGTAGAGAGCCAAATAGATCATGGCCCGAGGAAGTGAACAAGGCATGGATATGACCTAACTAAATGAAAGGAGTACGATGGGAGACTGTTATTTTAGCCACAAGCATATCTCTATGCCCATCGCAGAAATCACAAGGTCGAGGATTAAGTTGGTATGCCTTCGATAGATATGAAGAAACCAAAGGCATCAAATTCAAGGAAATGGTCGGACATGTCTTTTCTAGGTTGGGTTAATAAAGCAACATGGCGATCCGCAAGGAGAGACCAAATATACTAAAGACTTCAACCTGTATCAGCTGATCAAGAGAATGACTCTAAAAGGAGGCATGACTTGAGATCCTTGTTTGAAGTCTAGGTACACTTTAGGTCCGCAAAGAAATTATCTAGGCATTGATTTGTATGTGTTTGGTCATGGAGTGATATCAGAAAATTCCACTTTGGGTCGAGTCATGGTTCACTACATACTAATATAGCCTAATCTTGGATTTAGGCAATCAAATCACCAACTCTCTATTGGTCATAACTCAACCTGATGGTTCTTAGATCAGGGTTGAGAATTGCTTTTTGCTGGGCTAACCAGTTCATGCCCAAGATGACATCTATTGTCTTGGTCTTTCAGAACAATCATATTAGTAGGAAAGTTCCGTTCAGCCAATGTTACGGGCACTTGGTAAGCCACTTCTTCTCACTTTTGGTAGCTTTACTGTCGGGCATAGGAGACCATTTGTCAACCCACTTCATAGAAGGAGGGGGCCTGAAAAGGTCCAGTTCACCACCAAGTGCTTCTCCAGCTATATCAAAAGGTCCGGCTTTCATCCCGACAGGATCCACAGGGACGTTCGGGTGCAGTTGTGAATACAACACATGAACTTCTTCATGTAGTGTATTACAACGGACCTGCAAGTTATCCATGGCTAAGCTAAGCTCCTCCATACGAGCTCGAGCTTTAGCTTCCTTAGCCCAGGCGAGCAGACGAGAGTTAACCGCCCAATCGAGCGCTAGATCTCGTTTCACGAGTTGGTCTTGCAAGTAGTGGATGGCTGCATCCGCGACCCATAGACCATTCCTGTGACGGAGTTCTGATTGAAGCAGTTCAACTTGTGCTTCCAGATCCCCGATAGGATCGTTGCTACCACTGCTACTTTCTTCATGTCTTGGGGCAAGTTAATGGCGGGATATGCCAACGGGTCTAGTAGATTTGCGCGCGGTCTTTTGGTGCGCGACAACATTTTTCTAAGGGGGAAAACATTATTTAGTATAATTCTTAGCATGATGCATGTGTAAGTACAGAATCAATCTTAGTTAATTCAACCTTCTATACATTACACTCTTCCTATCTGGTCTTTAAGATAGACTCTTCAGAATACTTAGGTAAGAAGAGAAGAGAGTTTCTAGGTAAGACTTTTAGAAAATCTTTTTGAAGATGCCTCATAATATCTGCAAAGAAGGGCTACGCTCCGATACCAGCTGTGACGGAACCTCCCAAGTAATTAGGCCCACCTACAGTTGTCCTTGTCCAACGGACCTCAGACAACCCTGTAGGTGCCCCTGAACTACTTGACAAGTTCGGTATCTTTCCTAACCTTTCCAGGAATGTCTCACCCGTCTTGCAGACATTACAGAACATCGGAGATAAAGAATTGCGGAAGCGATTACATAAACTTACATTTATTAAAAAGTAAGATCAAGTTGGTTATTACAGACCAGAAATATAAGCGAGTGCTGAGTAGTAATATTACACATACCAAGGGAGGCACAAACTCCTCCCGATAAGTTTTAAGCAAAAGATTTCTATGTGGAGGACCAAGTCCTCCCGCACTTCAGTCTTGTTTCTCCTCCTTAGGAACCACCTTGGCACAGAAGCAACAGAAATCTGCTACTTCCTCACCTAAACACAACGAAGGGATAAACCCTGAGTATGGAATTACTCAGCAAGTCTTACCCGACTAAAGAAAAGACTCTCAAGGGTATGCTGGCTTAAGGGAGTCAAGGTAAGGCTTTTCAATAATCAAAAGACTCTGTTTTGCAGAAATGCTTACTAAAATGGATCCTTAAAAATCCAATTTTATTTGTCAAGTTAAGTACAATTACCTACAACTAGAGTTCTTTCTACCCTAGTTCAATCACTGGTCCTGCACTAGCCAATTTCTTAACAAAAACCCATCATCTTTAGTGGAATGCTACGTGTAGGGCAGTGACCAAGTCTTCATAACCGCGAAGGTACGGCGATCCGAATCGATTATACTCAGCTGAGGATCTCCAATCACACGACATATGTAGCACTTAACCCTTGCATATGTCAACCCGCCACCGGGGTTCTTAAGACCAGATCAGGTTCACGCAAACCGAGAGCACAGATACACCACCGTCCAGCCTCTTGCCACGGAGGGTACACGCTACTCTCGCCACCGCTCCACGCCCATTTCGTGTTATCTTATTCTGGCCTTAGTCTGCCCGAGGCAAGGCTTACCCATGACGAGGCATGTGACCAGTTAAAGGGTCCTCGATCATCAAGCCTACATCGAGACGGTCCTTAATCGACTCAGACGAAGACACTACACCGAGACTCTCTTCTCGTGCAAGTCACCCGCCCGGTCTCAGCTTAATCATTTAAACCCAAATCTTGGTACCTGGCAGAGGTACATCTTTTCCGATGTTGAACCCATCAGGGCCCTGATGGATCCACCATCAAATTTTATTTTCGAAAACAACCCTCCCACTTTGCCAAACATCTTTTGTAAAACAAATCCTTTTGTTTTTCGAAAGCAATACTAAGCATAGAAAAACCTTTTTGTAAAAACAGGGTTTTGAAGGAAGGTAATCAAGTTCAAGGAAGGTAATGCAAGAATTGTTTTATCAAGCAACTCCTATCACCTAATGCAGCAAGCAAGTGAGAAAGATTTTAAAAACATCAAGGGAGGTGGCAAATGCACCGGGGCTTGCCTTCGTTCACAGGTGAGTCTGGCTCGGATCCACAAATATCAAAGTAGAAGCAGTTGCCTGTTTGAGAATCCGAGGGTGGTGGTGTCCTTTCTTCGTTGACTTCCACTTCTTCTTCACGTTCTAACATAACCATATATATACATATATAAGAATGAATGCCATGTAATGTGCATGAGAGTGCGAAGATAATAAAGATTTATTATCTAAGTCTTGAATATAACTTTCCTTCACGGAACTCCGAGAACTTAGGGTTTCCAGAGTCAGTAAAGGAGTTCAAAGGGCAGGGGGGTTTTAGGTTCTAATTATCAAACAAGGTCCAAATCAACCCAAATTCTACCCAAGGCTTCTAAATAGTGTATAAAACTCATATAAAAATTTTGGGCATTTTTGGAATTACCATTTGTTTTCTAAAAATCCAGAACTATTGATTTAAGCTATTTTAAATGCCTTAAAATTCCTTATTTAAACTAAAATTCATGAAACTATTTTTATTAAATATTATGGAAAATAAGAAGCCTAGGAAAATTGGTTTCACAATTTTAGGATTTTTTTCTACAATTTTTAACATATTTCCAAAGCTCTGCTGAAAAAGAAAAAGGAAAAGGCTTCAACAGTAATGGGCTGGTTTCAGCCCAGTCGGCCTAGTCCAGAGGGGAAAGTGCACGCGCGCGCCCGCGCCCTGGCGGTTTTGTAGAACAGCCCTTGGACTAACAGCTAAACCGAAATAGGTCCTCGGCTATTTTCTCACCGTCACTGACAAGTTGCGATTACACCCCTCAACTTCTATCTCTTCTCCGAAGGGGTCCAAATCGACGGCGCGCACGTAGATCGTCCAGGACGTGGTCCGTACCGGCCATGGCCGGCGATGACTGCTTGGAATAACTAACGGAGAGGCTTCACTGATCTAAGGCGACCTAGGAACAACTATTAAACTAACATGAACTCTACTGGGAGTCGCTTGTCCACGATCACGGCGGACACCGATCATGGGAGCACACGTTCCCGCGGATTGGGGATGGTCTAGTTCGATCTGGTGGGTTGATGAGCATCACGAATGCACACAGGTACTGAAACAGAACCGCAGAGAGCATGATCAGACCTGGAAGTGGCTGGCCACGGCGAGGGTGCTTTTACGGCGGCGGTAAACTGATTTTGGGGAAACTCGAATTCGAGCTCACTGGTGGATGATTGCTAACGATTAGCGGGGGCTGGGTAGCTGATGACTTTGTAGAACTGGTGGGGGGCTCAATTTATAGGGAGCGACAGCGGCGACGGTCAATTCGAGCAGGTTGTGCTGGCGGCCGGAGGGGAGAAAGTTCACTGGTGCGTGCGATAGGTGGCGAACATCGTGGCAAGGCCTTAGGTAATAGAAGGACGGTGTGTGGTAATCAACTGCGACGTGGTAAGATGGCCGACGGCGTGGCATAACTGCAAAGAACGGCGGCACGCCGGTGATGGCCGTGCGGCCACGTCGCCGGTAAGTGGAGGAGCGACCGAGTGGCCACTGTGCTCCAAGTTTATCCACAGTGAGATCTTTTCAGGGTGAGCAAAATCCACACGGCCGCGGCACAAATCCCGGCAAAGAGGTCGCCGGCGGTGAACATCCGGTGCTGGGAGTCTTATCCATATCCGAGCACTGTACCATGGTGTTTCTTCAGTCAGTCGACCTGACAGAGCATCTTGGAGCTCGATTTACTCCTGATTTTGTGTGGTGACCCGACTAGCTCTCTATACCAAAATTATATACCTATAGTTAATCTTAAACTTTGCCATGGAGCTTACCATAAAATAGTTACCGAATCCAACTCAAAAGCAGGTTCAAAGTCTGTCCAATTTCACTGTTACTGGAATTTCAGACTTAAGATGTCCTGACAGCCTGACTTTGAGGGTGATTATCTCCCAATTCTTCACAACAACTGAGCTCACTCACTTAAGCAAAAATGTTCTCCTTTGTTAGGTCTACAAGTTTGATGTGGTGACCTAGGGCAAACCAAGAATTTAAAAGTTACAAGGCTCCAAAGTTGAGCCAATTCTCTGATTTTCAGACTTAGCATGAAATCTCAATTAAGGTCCTTTTTGCAAATGAGTCCAAATCTTAGGGTTTGGCTTTCAAATTCATACCTTAGTGAACCAAGTGACTTAATATACTTTATTAACTTGGTTTTTGCACTTTAGTCCAAATGTGCATCAATTTTGCACATAAGCCCCTAGGTTTTAGTTTTAGGGTTTTCCAGGGTTCTAATTAGGGTTTTTGGTACCTTAGGGGTATAAAGGTGATTCAACTTTATTCTTGGGAATATTTTATGAATATTCCGCTAAAGCCTTTAGGTTTTCTCGACTTGGGTTATGTTTTACCCCTTTAATCCCTATTTAGGGTTAAGTTTCCTATCCAGGGTTCTATTTGCAAAAACACTTAAACAATACAACTTGTTTGAAATTTTTGCCTAGTGAATGCACTCTAGGTGTATTAAACATATGCAATGCCAATGCTTATGATGCCATGCTCAAGTATTAGTTACAGTAACACCAGGGGTGTTACAGATTGCGTTGTTTTCAGGTTCTCTCGAACCATTCTGATATTTTGTTTGGCTTTGAGCAAAATATCAGTACCAAATACCTGTCTTTCACAGGGTTGGCCCCAGTGCAACGGAGTTTGACAATTTCTCCCATAGAGTGCTTCGAACGGTGACATCTTCAAACTGACTTGATAGTTGTTGTTGTAGGAGAATTCTGCATAAGGTATCCTTTTATCTCAACCTAACTTGTCTTGCAAAGCATAAGCCCTCAACATATCTTCAAGGATCTCGTTGGTTCTTTTAGTCTGACCATCTGTCTGTGTCACACCCGGTTTTAGAAGGCAAACCGAATGCGAACCATGTACGTGCCAGGATCAGCAATTCACGTACACATCAGTTACATAACTGGACATCATCACACATTGCTCAAATCATAATATAAAAGGGGAATAATAGTTGATTACATCATATGTCTAAGACATCCACATAGTCTTTACAATAATAAAAGTGCGGAAAAGAAACGTAGATACACGCGGCCTTCACAGGCAGCCGACTGGGGGTTGCCGCTAACCCACGCCTAGAACTCGTTGTAATCTTGGAACTCCTGGAAATCTCTTTCTACGGCTTCATCTTCTCCTGAGAAGTGATTGCAATACGGACAACCTGGGGAAGGGGGGGGTCTGGTGTGTAGAGCAAGGGTGAGTACACATCAATAAACTCAGCAAGTGTCCTGTTTGGCGGTAGTGGACCAGCTTTATGTGGGGGGTAAGTCAAGCATTTGCTTTTAGTTGGTCAGATTATTATTACTAGTAGAGAAAGCCAAGTTTTAGAATAAACCCACGTTATTAACCCAGTCGTACCCTTTCCAAACGGAAAGAATACCACTTACCATCACCAGAGTCAATACCAAAACCACCATTCACATCGCCACCTATAATCCGAACATCTCTGATCAAGTGTCTCTAATCAATGGAGCTCCCTTGGCCGCTCATAACCGCGAGCATGGCTTATATATCAGTTTTCAAACACTCTGCAGAGGTTGCGCACTTTACCCACAAGTCGTGATTCCCTTTCTGCCCGAAGATCATGACTCTCCATTGATCACTACCAAGGTGACCCGGCAGGGTATCACTACGTAGCCTTTACAAAGATTCCCCGGGGCTGTAGCCGCCCGTTAGGTTTCCTAAATGCACGCACTCCTCCCCAAGGGGCGAACCAAACTTGGCAGAGCGAGCCGCATACACCGAGCCCCATTAACGGCACGACGGCTAAGCGAACTACACCTCGGTTCCTCTAATTATTCAGCTAAGGGCGTCCCACTCCACCCTCATGGTTGCACTGTTTTCCCAGGTGGTCATCCAACAGGTCCTTACGGAGAAGCACTCGAGAAACCACTCGAGCCCCCTTAAATGCCACAAGTACAATATCATAATAAAGAAGGAAACAACGTATCATTGATAAATCTCATCATGTTCATTGATTAGTGTTAAGCACTAGCATAAAGCTCAACCATAATAATCCAACCCAAATAGGTAAACAAGGACATGGATAACAAAAGCTAGTCAATCCTTAGGTATAACTGTGTAAATGCGGGAAGTGAATTATAGAATGTGTAGGACAAAGATAGGTCAAGGGACACTTGCCTCCACCAACCAGCTGCTGCTCAGGGGCTTCTCCTGCGAGTTCTTCGGACTCCTCAACCAGACCGTTCTCTATGCGAGCGCAAACATACATCCACCCATTTGAATTAGGAAATAAAAAGTACACCATACAAGAGAGCAGATAAACTGAATATGCATAAGATATGACATACGATATTGCATTTGCAATGGCTAGAACAAGAAGAAGGAAGGTCTCACAGTGGTCCAAGCTATAATCGAAGCGTACTACGGGTAGATGTACAATTAATCATTACATCATCTAGTTCCACCTAGTTACGCTAACAAGTATTAGTCACATGCGCTAATAGAATTATGACTATTTCCAATTGGTTGACATTAAACTAAGTCGATAATTAACTACATGAAATAACTAACGTAATCAATTTCTGAGTTGAGTTTCCATTTCATTTATATAAGTAACGTGATCACTACGCATAGAATACATGGGGGGTAGATGGGTGGCTAGGGGTAGACGGGCACGTCTAGGGGTAGACGAGCACGTCACCCGCGACAGGACGCTACGCATAGCGCCGAGGACACGGCGAGCCGCGCCAAAGCACTGCGCGCAACACGCGAGCACGCGCGCGCGCAAGGCCGCGCAGACGCGCCACGAACGTGCCGCGCACACGCTGGGGCCAAGCCGCGCACGCGTCGCGAGCAGGCAGCGGGGCCGCGTCGGGGCCAAACGCGCTGCGCAAGCAGCGGGGCTGCGCCGGGGGTCGACCGCGCCAAGCCACGGACGCGTCGCGTCGGGGACGCGCCGGACTGCGCGAGCAGCAGGGCCGCGCCGCCACGGACACGCGCGGGGAGGGGCGGGCGAGCCGGGGCTGGGCAGGGGAGCGCGCCGGGACGGGGCCGAGCGCGCCAGGGCGGGCGAGCGCCATGGCCGGGTCGCGCCGGGGCCACTGCGCCGCGCCGGGCGAGCGCCATGGCCGGGGGAGGGAGGGGGCCGCGCCGGGGCAGGCTGGGACGCCGGGGTCACGGGCCGCGCCGGACCGAGCGCCACCGCGCGTAGGGAGGGGCCGGGGCGGGCGCACGCGCCACGGCCGCGCCATGGCTGGGGGAGGGAGAGCCGGGGGCAGGCTATCGCGGGGGAGGGCACCACACCGGGATGGCGCCATGGCCAGAGAAGGGGAGGAAGGGGGGAGGAGAGAGGAGGGAGGGGCTTACCGCGAGGGGGCGAGGGCGAGCGGCGTCGAGGGAGAGAGAGAGAGACGTGCGCGGGGTAGGGGAGAGAGGGAGGTTTGGGGGAGGGGTGGGGATGACGGGCGGGGCCCACCAGGTGGTGGCGGCGGTTGCGCCCACGCGCGCAGCGCGCGGAGGACGCGGGGGAGGGGGCGGCTGGGCCGCGCGCCTGGCTAGGCCGCGCGGGGCCCACGGCGGGGAGGGGAGGGACGCCGGCTGGGCCGCGGCTGGAAGCCGGCCCAAAAAGGGGGGAGAGAGAAATTCTCCTTTTTAATTCTTCTCCTAATTTCCCATTTTAATCTACTTTCAAAATGAATGATTTCACAAATTCACTCAACCAAAACAAATGCATGGACCGGCATGGTGCAACAAACCAAAGAAAGTATTTCTAGGGTTTACTTACACAAGGTATCGAGCTAAATCTCGCTAGAACTTTGAAAATGAACAAGGCTCAAAGAGAAGAAAAAGAAAGAGGAAAGGTAACGCCCAAATTTGGTGAGTGCTGGAGAAAGAAAAATTCAACTCTCAAATTCGGGGCGTTACAAACCTATCCCCCTTAAAAGAATCTCGCCCTCGAGATTCAAGGTTGATTAGCAAAGAGCTCAGGATATTTAGCCATCAGATCATCTTCACGCTCCCAAGTTGCTTCTTCTTCGGAGTGATGACCCCATCTGACTTTGCACATTCTGATAGTCTTCCTTCGGGTGACTCTATCTGCAGTCTCAATGATTTGCGTTGGCTTGTCAATATATGTCAAATCTTCTTGGACTTCGAGACCCTCCACTGGCAACTGCTCTTCTGGCACACGCAGACATTTCTTCAACTGAGACACATGAAAGACGTTATGCACGACAGACAAATTTTCTGGCAGACTAAGCTGATAGGCCACTTCTCCACGCCTTGCGAGAATCTGATACGGACCGATGTAGCGGGGTGCTAGCTTGCCTTTAACTCCGAATCTTCTGACTCCTCTGATAGGTGACACTTTCAGATAAACAAAATCTCCAACTTCGAAACTCAGCTCTCTTCTTCTTGTGTCTGCATAACTTCGCTGCCTTGATTGCGCTATCTTCAGGTTCTCCTGAACCATCTTGATGTTCTCTTCAGCTTCAAGCAAAACGTCTAGCCCAAACACTTGCTTTTCTCTAGGCTGATCCCATTGCAACGGAGTTCTACAACTCCTTCCATAGAGCGCCTGAAATGGTGACATCTTCAAGCTAGCTTGGTAACTGTTGTTATAGGAGAACTCTGCATAAGGTAGTCTCTTGTCCCATCCAGACTGATCTTGCAACGCGCAGGCTCTCAACATATCTTCGAGGATTTGATTTGTTCTTCCGGTCTGACCGTCTGTCTACGGATGATAAGCTGAACTGAAATTCGGATGTGTACCCAAGGCCTCATGCAACTGCTGCTAGAAATGAGAGGTGAACTGCGTTCCTCTGTCTGACACTATCTTCTTTGGCACACCATGAAGACAAACGATCCGGGACATGTACAGCTCTGCCAACGCTGCACTACTATAGTTGGTCTTGACGGGTATGAAGTGGGCTGACTTGGTTAAGCGGTCCACCACTACCCAAATGGAATCGTAGCCGGCGCGAGTGCGAGGCAATCTGACTATGAAATCCATATCGATTTCATCCCATTTCCACTGAGGAATTCGTAACGGTTGCAATAATCCAGCTGGCCTCTGATGCTCTGCCTTGATTCGTCGACAACTATCACACATAGCTACATGCTTTGCGATTTCCCTCTTCATTCCGTACCACCAGAATTTCTTCTTCAGATCCTGATACATCTTCTCACTTCTAGGGTGTATCGAGTAAGCGGTCTCATGAGCTTCCTTGAGGATCAACTCCCAAATAGACTGGACATTGGGAACACACAAGCGGTCTTTGAACCATATCACACCTTCGGCATCTTCCCGAAAGTCTTTGCCTCTGCCGTCTAGAATCAGTCGCCGGATTTCACTGATCTTCTCATCATTCTTCTGTGCTTCTTTTATTTCCCGCTCTAAGGTGGGTTCTAGCTCAACTGTTACTCCTCGCATATTGTTCAGAAATCTGAGGCTCAACCTGTCAAACTCTTTGGCCAACTCATAGGGCATCAGATGAGCGACCATCATATTGACCTGACTCTTCCTGCTCAAAGCATCTGCCACTACGTTCGCTTTGCATGGGTGGTAATGAATCTCCAATTCATAGTCTTTGATCAACTCTAACCATCTTCTTTGCCTCATATTCAACTCTGACTGAGTGAATATGTACTTTAGACTCTTGTGATCTGTGTAAACATCACATTTCTACCCATATAGATAGTGCCTCCATGTCTTCAGTGCATGAACCACTGCTGCCAACTCTAGGTCATGTATTGGATAATTCTTCTCATGAACCTTTAACTGTCGGGACGAGTAAGCCACAACTCTTCCCTCTTGCATCAACACACATCCCAAACCAGTGTAACAAGCATCACAATACACCGAGAAGGGCTTGTGCACATCAGGCAAGACTAAGACAGGCGTTGTAGTCAACTTCTCTTTCAGCGCTTCAAAGGCTTCTTGGCATTTTTGGGTCCACTTGAACTCAACCTTGTGGCCTAGCAAAGCTGTCATTGGTTTCGCAATCTTCGAAAACCCTTCAATGAATCGCCGATAATATCTGGCCATTCCAATGAAGCTCTTGATTCCTCGGGCATCTGTTGGCGCTTTCCAGTTCAGAATGGCTGCCACTTTCTTCGGATCCACAACCAATCCTTCTTTGTTGATTATGTGACCCAAGAACAGGACTTCATCAATCCAGAACTTGCACTTGCTCAACTTTGCATACAGCTGGTGCTCTCGCAATCTCTGCAAAACCATCCTCAAATGACCCGCATGCTCTTCTTCGCTTTGAGAATATATAAGAATGTCATCAATAAATACCACCACAAACTTGTCAAGATAATCCATGAATACACTGTTCATCAGATTCATGAAGAAGGTTGGTGCATTTGTTAGGCCAAAAGACATCACAGTGAATTCGTACAACCCATACTTGGTAATGAATGCCGTCTTCAGAATGTCTGAAGGTCGAATCCTGAGCTGATGATAACCTGACCTCAGATCTATCTTTGAAAACACGTTGGCTCCTCTCAACTGGTCGAATAGATCTTCTATTCTAGGCAAGGGGTACTTGTTCTTGATTGTGACCTCATTCAGAGCTCGATAATCAATACACATCCTTCTGGTGCCACCTTTCTTCTCCACGAATAGGACAGGGGTGGCCCAAGGCGAGGTGCTTGGCTGGATGTAACCTTTCTCTAACAGCTCGTCGATCTGCTTCTTAAGCTCAACCAACTCTAGTCCAGATACTCTGTAAGCTCTCTTAAAGATGGGGCGGTTCCAGGAAGAAGCTCTATAGCAAACTCAACTTTTGCTCCACAGTGCGCAGCCAATCTTCAGCATCCATGGGGTCAGAAGAGTGAGCGAACACTTGGGGATGACCTCTCATGAATTCAGCACGCTTGTCTCTGGGCATCTGAGGCTGAGGTGGTGGCTGCTGCTGAATGGCGGCCAGAGTCTGACCGATGGCTTGAACTGCCTGAGTCTGCATCATGAACATCTGCTCGATGGACATCGGGGGCGGGGGTGGCAGTTGCTGTTGCTGGGGTGCCTCATCCTATGGGGCTGCCTGCTCCTGCTGAGCACGTCTTCCTCCTCTGCGCCTGTTTTCTGACATCTGCAGAATGCAATCACACATCAGAACTGATCTTGCAACTTGCAGCATAAGAAAAGAGTATAGAATCCTCCCTAATACTGAACAGATGAACATCTTCACCGATTTCCAACACAACTTCTTAAATAAAGAGGAAAGTAGAATAAAAAGGCTTCCCAACTAGATAACTAACTTCATTAACATTTAACAGGTAAACCAAAATGTAGGGAATACCCACACTCTGGTGACAGTCATTACAAAGGTCCAACTCCAACATTGTTCATCATAACAAGCATAAAAGCACAGGATAAGCAAACTACCCTGTCTAACTAAGACTAACTAAAAGTAAGACCGAGACTAGGACTAGGACTGAGACTAAGACTTAAAACTTCTATATTAAGCATTTATTACAGGACCCAACACTGACGATCTATGGTTCTAAATTTATCTTGGTCCTGCAGTCGGGGTCGCCATAAGCCTGGTGTCCACGCCGAGGTGAGCGGTACGGGTGCTGAGTCCCGACGGGAGCGGGGGAGCCATCCTCCAGGTGACGATGCTCCGTGCGCTTAGCCCGCAGCTGGGCGATCTCAACACGAGCCCTACTCAGCTCGTCTAATGCATGGTCCAGCTCTGTGTTTAGCACGACGGCTAGGTTGACTGTGCTGCTCAACCTAGGATTGTCGTCGCCAACGGGTGAGACAATCACGCCTCCTATGCTGCCAGATGGGCGACGGGGGTAGTACTTCAGGTTGAGACCATCGGCTACCCCGCCGAGAACTGAGCAGTAGTGCCAAAGCGCACGCCGTGCGACATCTTGCATGGCCGCCTCAGCTGAGTCCCGCTCAGAGATGGAATAGTGCTCTGAGCAGATCTCTACACCTCGGAGACTATTCTACGGACGGCGCACCAAGCAGGTCGCCTCCCAGCGGTCCGGGTAGACCCCGCGACTGTGCTGGAAGACCACACAGTGATACTCGATGGACCAAGTACGCTGGTCAAGTGGCTGACATAGCAGGGTGTCGAGCGCATCGTGGAAGTGACACCCGCGAGCAGCGTCGTGAGTGATGGGTCGAGCAACCCATCCTTCTGGCTCCTGGTCGGCTGAAAGGTCGGTGCTGAAGCTCGAGCTGTCATCACCGCCTCCGTCATCTGGGCCTCCTCCAGCAGCTACTCCAGGGGCTAGGGCGCTCAGTGGTGGTGCAGGGGGTGCCTCCAGCGGAAGCACGGGGGAGCAGTTCCTCACACACTCTATCTCCTGCTGGAGCGAGAAAGAAGAGCCCTGCTGCTCCTGCTCCTACCATCGACGTTCCTGCTCCTCGTGCAGGCGGTGGTGCAGCCTCTCCAAGTGGCTAGACTGACCAGTCACTGGACGGCGAAGCGGACGCTCAGCGAGACGAGAGGGCAAGAAGGGGCTGACAGACTTCCATGCGGTGTGTCTAAGACGAGCCATCTACAAAAGACACCGTAAGCACAAGAGTGAGAACAGAACTAATATGACCAGCAAGTAAACCATAAATAAATGAAGGATTAGAATAAAACACAATTTTCAGCAAGGTATAATATATAGTAGAACATAGGTTTGGTCGATATGACCAACTTTTGAAGGGATATCAAAGTCAAGGTGATAATAGGGGTCTAAAATCCTTAGAACGACCATTCTATTCTAGGTTAGAGGTCCTACAGTCAGCACGGCTTTGATACCACCTATGTCACACCCGGTTTTAGAAGGCAAACCAAATGCGAACCATGTACGTGCCAGGATAAGCAATTCACGTACACGACAGTTACATAACTGGACATCATCACACAGTGCTCAAATCATAATATAAAAGGGGAATAATAGTCGATTACATCATATGTCTAAGACATCCACATAGTCTTTACAATACTCAAAGTGCGGAAAAGAAATGTAGATACACGCGGCCTTCACAGGCAGCCGACTGGGGGTTGCCGCTAACCCACGCCTAGAACTCGTCGTAATCTTGGAACTCCTAGAAATCTCCTTCCACGGCTTCATCTTCTCCTGAGCAGTGGTTGCAATGCGGACAACCTAGGGAAGGGGGGTTTGGTGTGTAGAGCAAGGGTGAGTACACACCAACATACTCAGCAAGTGTCCTGTTTGGCGGTAGTGGACTAGCTTTATGTGGGGGGTAAGTCAAGCAGTTGCTTTTAGTTGGTCAGATTATTATTACTAGTAGAGAAAGCCAAGTTTTAGAATTAACCCACGTTATTAACCCAATCGTACCCTTTCCAAACGGAAAGAATGCCACTTACCATCACCAGAGTCAATACCAAAACCACCATTCACATCGCCACCTGTAATCCGAACATCTCTGATCAAGTGTCTCTAATCAATGGAGCTCCCTTGGCCGCTCATAACCGCGAGCACGGCTGATATATCAGTTTTCAAACACTCTGCAGAGGTTGCACACTTTACCCACAAGTCGTGATTCCCTTTCTGCCCGGAGATCATGACTCTCCATTGATCACTACCAAGGTGACCCGGCAGGGTATCACTACGTAGCCTTTACAAAGATTCCCCGGGGCTGTAGTCGCCCGTTAGGTTTCCTAAATGCACCACACTCCTCCCCAAGGGGCGAACCAAACTTGGCAAAGCGAGCCGCATACACCGAACCCCATTAACGGCACGACGGCTAAGCGAACTACACCCCAGTTCCTCTAATTATTCAGCTAAGGGCGTCCCACTCCACCCTCATGGTTGCACTGTTTTCCCGGGCGGTCTTCCAACGAACAGGTCCTTACGGAGAGGCACTCGAGAAACCGCTTGAGCCCCCTTAAATGCCACAAGTATAATATCATAATTAAGAAGGGAAACATCGTATCATTGATAAATCTCATCATGTTCATTGATTAGTGTTAAGCACTAGCATAAAGCTAAACCATAATAATCTAACCCAAATAGGTAAACAAGGACATGGATAACAAAAGCTAGTCAATCCTTAGGCATAACTGTGTAAATGCGGGAAGTAAATTATAGAATGTATAGGACAAAGATAGGTCAAGGGACACTTGCCTCCACCAACCAGCTGCTGCTCAGGGGCTTCTCCTGCGAGTTCTTCGGACTCCTCAACCAGACTGTTCTCTATGCGAGCGCAAACATACATCCATCCATTTGAATTAGGAAATAAACAGTACACCATACAAGAGAGCAGATAAACTGAATATGCATAAGATATGACATACGATATTGCATTCGCAATGGCTAGAACAAGAAGGAAGGTCTCGCAGTGGTCTAAGCTATAATCAAAGCGTACTACGGGTAGATGTATAATTAATCATTACATCATCTAGTTCCACCTAGTTATGCTAACAAGTATTAGTCACATGCACTAATAGAATTATGACTATTTCCAATTGGTTGGCATTAAACTAAGTCGATAATTAACTACATGAAATAACTAACGTAATCAATTTCTGAGTTGAGTTTCCATTTCATTAATATAAGTAACGTGATCACTACACATAGAATACACGAGGGGTAGACGGGTGGCTAGGGGTAGACGGGCACGTCTAGGGGTAGACGAGCACGTCAACCGCGACAAGACGCTATGCGTCGCGCCGAGGACACGGCGAGCCGCGCCAAAGCACCACGCGCAACACGCACGTGCGCAAGGCCGTGCTGACGCGCCGCGAACGGGCCGCGCACACGCCGGGGCCGAGTCGCGCACGCGCCGCGAGCAGGCAGCGGGGCTGTGCCGGGGCCGACCGCGCCAAGCCGCGGATGCGTCACGCCGGGGCTGGGCGGGGCGAGTGCGCCAGGGCAGGGGAGCGCGCCGGGACGGGGCCGCGCGCCGGGACGGGGCCGAACGCGCCAGGGTGGGCGAGCGCCATGGTCGGGCCGCGCCGGGACCATTGCGCCGCGCCGGGCGGGCGCCATGGCCGGGGGAGGGAGGGGGCCGCGCCGGGGCACGCTGGGACGCTGGGGCCGCGGGCCGCGCCGGACCGAGCGCCGCTGCGCGCAGGTAGGGGCCGGGGCGGGCGCACGCGCCACGGCAGCGCCGAGGCTGCGCCATGGCCGGGGGAAGGAGAGCCGGGGCCGGGCTACCGCGAGGGAGGGCGCCGTGCCGTGACGGCGCCATGGCCGGAGAAGGGGAGGAAGGGGGAGGAGAGAAGAGGGAGGGACTTACCGCGCGGGGGGCGACAGCGAGCGGCGTCGAGGGAGAGAGAGAGAGACGTGCGCGGGGTAGGGGAGAGAGAGAGAGGGAGGTTTAGAGGAGGGGTGGGGATGACAGGCGAGCCCCACCAGGGGGTGGCGGCGGTTGCGCCCACGCGCGCAGCGCGTGGAGGACGCGGGGGAGGGGGCGGCTGGGCCGCGCGGGGCCCACGCCGGGGAGGGGAGGGACGCCGGCTGGGCCACGGCTGGAAGCCGGCCCAAAAAGGGGGAAGAGAGAAATTCCCCTTTTTAATTCTTCTCCTAATTTCCCATTTTAATCTACTTTCAAAATGAATGATTTCACAAATTCACTCAACCAAAACAAATGCATGGACCGACATGGTGCAACAAAAAAAAGAAAGTATTTCTAGGATTTACTTACACAAGATATCGAGCTAAATCTCGCTAGAACTTTGAAAATGAACAAGGCTCAGAGAGAAGAAAAAGAAAGAGGAAAGGTAACGCCCGAATTTGGTGAGTGCTGGAGAAAGAAAAATTCAACTATCAAATTTGAGGCGTTACAGTCTACGGGTGATAAGCTGAACTGAACTTCAAATGTGTGCCCAAGGCTTCATGCAACTGCTGCCAAAAGTGAGAAGTGAATTGGGTTCCCCGGTCTGATACTATCTTCTTAGGTACTCCATGCAAGCATACAATCCGGGACATGTATAACTCTGCCAACACTGCACTATTATAGGTTGTCTTGACTGGTATGAAATGAGTCGCCTTTGTTAAGCGATCCACTACTACCCAGATGGAGTCATAACCGGTTTGAGTGCGAGGCAAACCGACTATGAAGTCCATCCCTATCTCATCCCACTTCCACTGAGGAATCTGCAATGGCTGCAACAAACCTGCAGGCCTTTGATGCTCCGCCTTAATTCTTTGGCAGTTGTCGCATATGACAACATACTCTGTGATCTCTCTTTTCATACTGTACCACTAGAATCTTTTCTTTAAGTCTTGGTACATTTTCTGGCTACTAGGGTATATGGAATAAGTTATCTCATGGGCTTCCTTAAGAATTAGCTCGCGAATCGATTTTATGTCGGGAATGCACATCCTATCTTTAAACCATACTATCCCTTCTGCGTCTTCCCGGAAATCTTTGCCTTTTCCATCTAAGATCATCTGTCGAATTTCATTGATCTTTTCATCATTTTTCTGCCCATCCTTGACTCTTGCTCTAGAGTGGGTTCCAGCTCAACTATCACTCCTTGGGTACTGTTTAGAAATCCGAGACTCAGCCTGTCGAATTCCTTTGCTAGTTCATATGGCATCGGATGAGAAACCATAATGTTGACTTGGCTTTTTTTCAAAGCATCTGCAACCACATTAGCTTTGCCTAGGTTATAATGTATCTCCAGCTCATAGTATTTGATCAACTCCAACCATCTTTGTTGTCTCATGTTCAACTCTAACTAGGTGAATATATACTTAAGACTCTTGTGGTCCATGTAAACATCACACTTCTGCCCATATAAATAATGCCTCTAGGTCTTCAACGCATGAATCACTGCTACTAACTCCAGGTCATGTGTGAGATAATTCCTCTCATGAATGTTCAACTATCGAGACGAGTACACCACTACTCTCCCTTCTTGCATTAGCACACATTCCAGACCAGTGTATGAAGTATCACAATACACTGAGAATGGCTTCTGAACATCCGGGAGAATCAACACCGGTGATGTAGTCAACTTCTTTAATGTTTCAAAAGACTCTTGGCACCTTGGGGTCCACTTGAACTCAACCTTCTTTGCTAGCAAGGCTGTCATTGGTCCGGCAATCTTGGAGAAACCTTCATTGAAACGACGATAGTATCCGGTCGTTCCAATGAAGCTCTTGATTCCCCAAACATCTCTTGGTGTTTTTCAGTCCAGGATAGCTACTACCTTCTTTGGATCCACATCTAATCCATCTCGGTTTATAATATGACCCAAGAACAGGACTTCGCTGATCCAGAATTCACATTTACTAAGCTTGGCATACAACTGACAATCCCGTAGCCTCTGCAATACTTTCCTCAAATTGTCTTCATGCACTTTCTCATTCTGGGAATATATGAGGATATAATCAATGAACACCACTACAAATTTGTTAAGTCCATGAACACGCTATTCATCAAGTACATAAAGAAAGCTGGCGCATTCGTCAAACTGAATGACATGACTGTGAACTCATAAAGCCCATACTTGGTGATAAATGCGATTTTTGATATGTCCTAAGGTCGGATTCTAAGCTGATGATAACCTGACCTTAGAACTATCTTCGAGAACACACTGGCTCCTCTCAACTGATCGAACAAATCTTCAATTCTAGGCAGGGGGTACATGTTCTTGATAGTGACTTCATCTAGAGCTCGGTAATCTATGTGCATCACTGTGGTGGGCCAAGGCAAGGTGCTAGGTCTGATGTAACCTTTCTCCAACAACTCATCTATCTGCTTCTTCAGTTCCACCAATTCTGGTCTGGACACTCTATAAGCTCTCTTGGAAAGAGAGGTGGTGCCAGGGATAAGCTCTATGGAAAATTCAACTTTTCTCTCAGGTGGCATGCCTAGTAAATCCTCGAGAAACACATCCGAGAATTCTGATACTACTTTGATAGCTTTCGGTGGCTCGATTTCCTCAATATGAGCAGTGATCTAGTGACAACTTCCTTTCTTTGGTCCGAATAAGACCAACTCCACCGACACTTCTTCTCCTGACAAGGACACTAATCTCACAGTCCTCTCGTCACATCTAAGGCTTGCTTGACATTTGGTTAGCCAATTCATCCCTAGGATGGCATCTATGGTTACATCCTGGGTACCCATTACTATCATATCAGTGGGGAACTCTATCCCCCATATTTGAACTCTTGCACTAGGGCAAAAACTATTTGTCTAGGTCCTCCCACCAATTTAACTAACCCTCATAGGTGGATACATGGGTGTTACTGGTATGTTGTGTGTTTCTACCCATGATGCAGTCACAAAACAATGTGTTGCTCCAGTATCAAATAACACATTTGCAGAATGGGATTATATTGAGAACGTACCTAGTGCCACTCCTGTGGTCTCCTAAACTGTATCGGCCTCCAGGTGGTTCACCTTTCCATACTAGGCATGAAGCTACCCACAGTTGTTGCCTCCTTGCTGAGGTGCATTTTGTCTTGCAGGGGCATTGGGAGCTGACTGCTGCTGAGCTACCTTCTTTGGGTAGTGATTCATCCAATGACCTTGTTCTCCACAGTGGAAACATCTGCGGCCTCCTCCTTGCGCTGGCGCTGCTTGGTTGCCCTGATTGGTTGCTGGGGTAGGAAGGCAAGGTGCCTGGTTGTTCTGGCGGTATTGCTGCTGCTGCTGAGGGAACTGCCTCTGATACTACTGCTGGTGTTGACGCTGATGCTGGTGCTGGTGCTAGTGCTGATGTCCTTGAGATATGGGGATGACTGCTGGTCCCGGCCTAAGATCCACTGATCTTGTGTTTCCTGTCTTCCATCTCCCAGTGCTTCCTCTCGGTCATGATGGCTCTATCGATCAGATGCTGGAAGGTAGGGAAGGTATGGTTCATCAGCTGATAGTGAAGGGGATCAACCAAACCTCTCAGGAAACGGTACTGCCTCTTGGCATTAGTATTGACATCCTTGGGTGCGTAACAAGATAGCTGCAGAAACTTGTCCCTATACTCACTGACAGACAGGGGACCTTGCATCAATGCCAGGAATTCCTCCTTCCTTACTATCATCAATCCCTGAGGCACGTGATATCGACGGAATTTGTCTCTGAACTCCTCCCAGATGATAGCTTCAGGGTCGACATGGGTGGCGAGCCAGGACTCCCACCAGGACTGTGCTGCTCCCCTTAGCAGGCGGGGACCATACAGAACTTTCTCACGGTCATTGCACTGAGCGGTATGCAACTCTCGCTCCACTATGCGCAACCAGTCTTCGGTGTCCATGGGGTCTGCAGAGTGGGCAAACACAAAGGGATGACCCCTCATGAACTTCGCACGCTTGTCTCTGGGCATCTACGACATATGTACTTGCATCTGAGGTTGAGGTGGGGTTGCTGCTGCTGAATTGCTGCTAGAATCTGACCAATTGCTTGGACTGTCTGGGTTTGCATCAGAAACATCTGCTTAATAGTCATTGGGGTGGTGGTGGCAATTGCTGCTGAGGTTCCTCATCTTAGGGTGCCTTCTGCTCCTACTAAGCACGCCTTCCACCTCTACGCCTGTTGTCAGACATCTGTAGAAAGCAAACACACATCAAATCTGCCTCTATAGTCTTTCAAAAAAGAAAAGATATATAGAAGTCTTCATAAAACTGAACAAATGAGCATCTTCACTGACTCTCAACACAGCCAACACAACTTCTCAGTTAAAGAGGAAAGTGGAAATAAAAGGTTGCCCAACTAAATGACTGACTTTATTAATAACTACACCAAGTTGCAGGGGATGTCCACACCTTGATGACAATCATTACAAAGATCCAACTTCATTACGAGTTCATCACGACAAGCATCGAAACATGTGATAAACAAACTGGAACTAACTAAGACTAAATAAGACTAAGACACTGACTTAAACATTATTATAGACTTCGACTCTGTCGATCCATGGCTCCAAATTTATCTGGGTCCTACAGTTAGGGGTGCCATAAGCATAATGACCACGGGGCGGCGAGCGATAAGGGTGCTGAATCCTGACAGGAGCGGGGAACCATCTTCCTGATGGCGGTGCTCCGCGTGCTCAGCATGTAGTTCCGCAATCTCTGCCCGAGCCTTGCCCAACTCGTCCAGGGCGTGATCCAGCTTGGTGTTCAGCACAGCGACCAGGTTGACCATGCTGATCAATCTAGGATTGCCCTCACCAACTGGTGAGACGATCACACCTCCGGCACTACCAGTCGAACAGCGAGGGTAGTACTTCAGGTCGAGGCTGTCAGCTACCCTGCTGAACAACGAACAGTACTGCAAAAGCGCACGTCGTGCAGCATCCTGTATGGCTGCCACAACTGTATCCCTCTCAGTGATAGAGTAATGCTTTGAGAAGACCTCTGCACCCTAGAGATCATCGTCCGGACGGCACACCAAGCAAGTAGCCAACCACTGGTACAGGTATAACCCGCGACGATGATGGTAGACCACACAACGGTACTCGATAGACCAAGTGTGTTGGATGAAGGCCCGACACAGCAAGGTGTCGAGAGCGTCGTGAAAATGAAAACCGCGAGCGGCGTCACGAGTGATGGGTCGGGCAATCCATCCTTGTGACACCCCAGTGTCACCTAGGGTTTCTCTTAAAAATGCCAAACCAAGAACCATTATTTTATGTGAACCAAAGTAAGCATGAGCATCAAATTACCTTAGGAATAAAGAATTCACCAAGCATATGCTTAAAAGTATCATGATCAAAACAAATGGGTCTTTCAAAAAGGTAAGAATGTGTAACCCTAATAAAAACCCTAAGTGAGCCCCATGAGCAAAATTCAAGAAAATAAGGAAAAGGGTATGAAAAATTTAAAATTATGACTTGAGCCAATTATAAAAATTGAAGTATATTTAATAAGCAACAAGAAAGGTTGAGAAAGCTTAGCCAAAATAACTCAAATAAAACCCCAAATCAAGCTTCTCATGTGGGGACTTAATGGGAATTCTGAATTTCAGAATTCTGAAATTCAGACCTTGAGCCAAAGATCAGGGATGTTCACCTTGATCCCTAGCTCGAATACTAATGACCCCATTGACAAAAATGTGCCTAATTAACCCCTCTGTCATGTGCTAGGAGATGGCATTGGGACGCGTGCCTCGGACACGTCAAACCAGAGATTTTCTCTCTGTGTGTGGCAGTGA
Source organism: Zea mays (assembly GCF_902167145.1). Lineage (NCBI taxonomy): Eukaryota > Viridiplantae > Streptophyta > Magnoliopsida > Poales > Poaceae > Zea > Zea mays. The sequence continues at coordinate 81,129,956 of NC_050103.1, read as the reverse complement.
GACAAACCGGATTTCTCCCCTCTCTATCTCCTAATCCAGTCAGCGAAACTTGCTAACCTCCACACACAAACGACAAAGGGACCTGAGAGGAAGAGATCTTTCAACAGGATCGTGGCCTTAATCTCAAAGATTTGGGCCCAATCCGCGTTTGAACTTGACCTCTCTCTGCGCTGCCTCGTGCTCGACGATGTGCCAGGCGCCAGAGCGCGCACTGGCGTTCGCCGCGCACGCCCCGAGCGCATGTCAGAGCCCCGCCCTCGGCCATGCTCGCCCGCGCTTATAAAGCCTCCCCGGGCGTGCCTCACTTCACCCCACGCTCACCTTCACCGGCCAGCCACCTCTCCTTAGCTCCGGCGAGCTCAATTCCGCCCGCCATTGCCGCCAGAGCTTCGGCCACCGTGGCCAGCCCACTCCAGCCACCCCCGAGTTGAGCCAGTGCTTCGGCTAGCTCCGCAAGTAGCCCGTGAAGCTTTCCAAGCCCTCGGACCAGGCCGGACTTCACCGGAGGCCCGAGATCGACCTCACCGGACTTTGGTCTTTCGCCGCCGCGCGTGGACAGAGCTCACCGGTGAGTCTCCGTCCAATTCCTTGCACCCATATCTTCTCTGGCATCCCGTGAACCTCTCTGACCCGTCCAATTGATCTATCTCACTGTGAGCAGGCCGGACTCCTCGCCGCCGACGAGCATCCCCGCCTGCGCGCGTGGACCGACCGACTCCGGCCATCTCTGACGGCGACCCGCACACCGTTGTGATCCCCGAGACCTCCCCTACGTCCTCGACCACTTCACCGGAGCAATCTCGCCGCCGGTAAGCCCCTCCGCCCTTTCTTCCGCCGCGGTTACTGTTTAAGTTAGAAGAAGGACCTCGGGTTAGGATTTGTAGAACCCGAGGGGTTTTTTGTAACGTCAGTGACCCATGTGAATAGTAGCCTAAGGACTAATCCGCGAAGAAAACTTAAATACCCGCCAGGGACCCCAGTGCAAAGTGGTTTTCCATTAAATCAATTCTGTTAATCTTTTTAAAATGAACAGAGAACTTAGAAAACCCATAACTTGATGAATTCTTCATAAAAAGTTGTCAAACTAATTTTGCTAGCTCCTGAATATCATGAACTATCATTTAAAAATGATAAACCCTATGCTTTCTGTTCTAAATTTTAGAGTTTAAAATTAAAAACAGAAACTTACCAAACCTAGTTTAATAAGGAAAATTAGTTTTCCTTTTGTACTGAACCTAAGAAAATTTGTAGGTATTCAAACCCCATTTAGACACTGTTTAAAAATAGTAGGAACCCCAGCATTGGAAAATATGATGTAGATATTCATTTAAAGCTATTTTGCCCAAAACTTAGGAAAAATCAGAAAGGCATTAAAAATTAATGAACAGTGATTAAAATTATTTTTCCTAGTTTGCTTAAGTAACAGAGAACCTAGGAAAAATACAGAGACTATTAGTTCAGACCAGTTTTAAATTAAAATGTTTTATTTAGCCTTATTTGGACTGAAAATCAATTATTAGAGTTACAAAACTATAACCAAAATGAGTAATAAACATCCAGTGGACTTACAACCACCAGAGCCCCACTACAAAAATAAAGAACACCTCAGCCCAACTTTTTAAGTAAGGAAAATAAATATAAAGTGATAATAAGGCATTTTCCAAATAAATCATGAACAACCCCTAATAATGTGATAATGGGCAACCAAAAATTTACTAAGTCCATAATGAGATAAACCACCAGATAAAAATGCAAACCCATGAAAAAGAAGCAAACTCATACCTATTGCTAAGGATTTATGAGAAAGACCACTTAATTCAAATAATGCATACTACCCCTTCTCTTAAGCAAAAAGATGCCAAACTTCAGAATGATTTGCTCTTGCACAAAACAATAACTAAGAAAAATAAGAACTCTGTTGTTTGATATTTTTCGAATATAGTGGTAGTAGAAAGCACCCACTTGGCTAGAAACTTGAGAAAACCATAGAAAAATAATTAAAAGGTATTAATGACTAGAAATTTGTATCAAGTTATGTTATAACACCTAAAAGCCAGCAAAAATAAGTTTTAGAGAATTACCCACTGTTAAAAAATAGTTGTAGTTCAAAGCACCCCTTCTGCCCTAGAATTTAATAATTTTGTCCAGAGAAAACCATTCACTTTCTGATCCCCAATTTTTTAGACAGAGACACATACACCAGTACCAAGCCACTGTAATTTTTGCAGAATTTTTGGAATTTTATAAAAGCAACCTGTAGTTCAAACCCACTCCAAAACATTAAAGAGAATAAAAGAAAAGGAAAGAAGAAATAAACCTCACCCCAATAAGTCTAACTTGAGAACTTATCAATTCTCACTAAGACTTAGAAAGAATTCAGTGGAACCCCAAAAATAAACCTACCACTTACCTTAGCTAAAGTTCGACCCAATTTACCAAGTATACCACCTAAAGGTCTTACATAAGTAAGGTTTAACTTTATTTAACTCAAGTAGATCATACACCCCCAAAGTTGTAATTTCTAAAAGCACATATCATATCATGCATATATCTTACGCATTGCATTCATTAGATTGTAATCTTGCCGACGGAGAGTACGTGCTCATCCCCGAGCAAGGACCTGTCCAAGAGGAGGACCAGGAGCAGGCTTCAGAGGCTGCTATTGAGGATCTCCCCACAGCCCCAGCAATTGAAGGCAAGCCCCGGTTTTATGCATAACCGTATTATTATATGCTACTTTACTACACTTAATGCTTGTAGGTTTGTAATGTGCACTTAAGTGTAGGAGTTGCTTGAAACCTCTAGTTGCATGAACTTAGGATTCCTTTTTGAGATGAATACTAGTATGCTAGGTCGAGTAGCTGCTTGCTAATCAGGATCTCGGTAGAAGTCGAGTGATTTTTCTAGCACTCGCGCGAGGTCAGGAATTGATTGTATTCATCTTGATAATGGGATATATGTTAGTCTATGGATTTGGATCCAGGGAGGATGCCTTGTCCATGAGACAGGAAAAAGGAATTAAGGATTAATGTGTGGATACCTGAGTCAAGCTTTTGAACGTACTAAGCACATGTCGGGAAAAATGGTAACCGGTAAACCTAGTACCTGATTGAAGCCGGGCACGGACTTTATCCCTTATGCGACCTAAGACTGGGTCTCCCATGCTAGCTATGGTGGGTACAAGTGCGGTCACTGCACGACGGCAGCCGGGGTCAGTGGAGCATTGTATGACAAGGCGGTGAGGCCTGGACGTGAACGGGGAATCAATGGGGACGATTGTCATGTGTGGGGTCGGAGTACCCTGACATGCCGTGTGTTTAGGTTTACCTTGCAAGGTTAAAACTCGATTCGAATCGTCTGCTTCTCGCAGCTAATGAGACTGCTTGACCCCTTGTACTGCATCGAGTAAGAAGTGAAATGAGGTTATATGAGATAACTTGTTGATTGAACTAAATGCTTGTTACCATGTATGCTTAGAAGGAGCAAATCTAGCTAAGTTAATGATGATAAAATTTGAAAAGCTAAAATTTGCTTTTAGAAACAGCTAGTGCTTTTGGCAAACCAAACCCCTCAGCCAAACAGGTGCATAGTCTAGAGGTAGAGGAGTAGACTCCTCACACCGGTTAAGTCTAGCTGAGTATTAGTATACTCAGCCTTGCTTGTGGCACAATTTTTGCAGGTACCATTCAGGAAATGGTTGATGGTGTGACTTGGCCTACCACCCTGCCACCGGGTTGGACGGTCGAGTGGGATGTTGCTCCGGCAGGAGAGGAGCACGAGGAGTAGTGGGCTAGGCCTTGCCCAATTCCTCGATACCGACGACATCGATTATCCGCTGCACTTTATTTTGTGAACTTTATTTGATACTCAAAAACTCCGATCTATGTAATAATCCAGCACTTAATTTGAGGTTTCCTGTTTTATTGTATTTCTTCTGTGACTCACCTTCGAGTGAGATTGTGGAATTTGATCCTGGTTAAGTGGCTCTATCAGACTAGATCTGAGGGACTGACGGGTTATTTCGATTTAAGTGTGTTACGGCCCCTGAGGCGTGACTTAGGCACTTAAGCTGGAATAATTTGGGCGGTTCCGCCACAGCTGGTATCGAAACAAATTCCACCACAGAGAGGGACAATAAACCATGAATACCAATTTTCAAAATCTAAAACTTGCCTAGAAACTGCTATGGGTCGTCAGGACTAGACCGCTAGACCTAGGACGAAAGGCCTTAGGCATAGAGGGAAAAATAGGTGGCTAACTAATTAGGCCTCGTAGGCCAGTACTTATATTTCAATGGATGCCCTAAAAAGCACCCTATTTTCTTTCGAGAGGCAACGTTTCTTCCAGCATGCATGCATTATAAAACACAAAGAGCAGTTAAAATTTGAGCTAACCCACTTTCTTTAAAACCATCCAGGCTCTCTTTTTCTTTTTCCTTCCACCATAATCTTTACCTTTGATTCCCTTTCGCAGATGAATTCACCCACCCCCGCCAGTGGAGGAGACTCTCGTTTCAGTTCTGACTTCCTTTCTCGCGATGGCTTTCCTTCCATCTTGTGGGAAGTGCTTAACTCCGCCGGTTACCCTACGCCCCCTTTGTACACGGTGCAGTTGTATGAGGAGCATCGGGTACCTCGTTGTCGGGTCTGGCTGACTTTGGAGGCTCATCCCCTTCAGCCGGGTTGGCGTTCTCTTGATTCCGAGACGATTGGACTCAGGACGGACGACACCGTTGAAGCAGCAGCCATGAAGACTCTAACGACTTTCTGTGGCTACCATCCCCAGGAGATGGTGATGCACCCCTTGGGACTCTTCCCTGCTGAGAAGAAGGATGATCCCATGTGGTGTAACCGCGTGAGCCATGTGAAGGATGTGTGGGCGATGTATCCTGACTTGGTTGGGAGGGTCACCGTTCAGTGCATGAGTGCGTTGTACCGCCTTCAGGCCCTTCAGAGCGATGCTATGGCACTCCTTGCTAACACCGCTCAAACTGCCAAGCTCACTCTCGATAGTCGGGAAGATTTTGTGGTCGATCTATCCACCGAGTTGGTAGAGAAGGATCTGCAGGTGGAGAGGCTGAGCCAGCGCATCACCACCCTAGAGCAGCAGGTGGAGATCCGAGACAACACTATTGATGTCTTGGAGAACTAGCTTCACAATGTGCAGAGGGAACTCGAAGAAGCAAACGACCACTTGGACATGCACCACTTGGAGATGGAGGCCAATGAAGCAGGAAGCGAGGGAGAAGAGGCTCCCGAGGAGCTAGGACCAGCCCCTGGTGCCAATGGGACTACCTCCGCAATGCCTCCTTCACCCGTATCCAGTGTCGCTTCCACCGCTCAGGGTTAAGCAGTCACTTTGACACTTTTAGGCGGATAAAAACCTATGCGAGCTTAGTTAACGTAAGATTTTGGACTAGGCTTATGGGTAGTTTCCCCTGATTGATGTAACCCTGTGAACTTTTGAAATCTGTGGGATATTTGTCACCATGTTATCTTCATTTCGAACCTAATATTATGATTATGGCATTTTTCCTTCCATATGAGATGATATCTTGTCATTCGAAACTGTGAGTTGGGATAACAATGGCGATAATCTCTGTTTTCAGAAGGCAGCTAGGCAGCGTCGCGGGCATAACGAGCAGGTTCCCCCGCCACCTCCTCCAGCTCCCACAGTGCAGGAGCTGATAGCTCACCAGAATGAGATTCTGTGACAGCTCTTGCAGCGCCAGCCCCACCCTCAGCAGCATGGTGGAGGCCAGCATCAGCGACCTCCGGCAATGGCAACTTACCAGGAGTTTCTGAGCACGCAGCCACCCTTGTTCACCAAGGCAGAGGATCCGTTGGACGCCGACGTATGGCTTCGCGTCGTCGAGTCCAAGTTTCCCCTCCTCACGGGAGACTGCCCTGATGAGGCCAAGGCTCGCTTCGCCGCACAGCAGCTTCGCGGCCCTGCTCGGACTTGGTGGGACCACTTTCGTGCTATGCTCCCCGCTGATCGTGAAGTATCTTGGGAGGAATTCAAGACTGCCTTCAGAGGACACCACATCCCAGCTGGCATTCTTGATCGGAAGTTGAATGAATTTCTGGCCCTTAATCAAGGAATCTGCACGGTACTGCAGTATGCGCAAGCCTTCAACAACTTATGCCAGTATGCAGGGTATCATGCTGATTCTGATGAAAAGAAGAGGGATCGCTTCCGCAGGGGTCTCAATACCAAGCTGCGGGAACGACTCAACACTGTCCGGGCTGATAGCTTCAATGAGTTGGTCAATATGGCCATCTCCCAGGAGGATTGTATTGTTGCTCACCGGGCAGAGAAGAAGAGAAAGGCACCAATGACAGCACCATCCGCTCAGGCTCAGAGGTTCCGGATTGTTTCTCACAATCAGAGCAGGGGTTTTCAGCAGCAGGCAGGCAGATGGGTGATCAGGCCACCTCAGCAGCAGCAGCAGCCGGCACCCAACCGCTTCCCAGCTCCCGCCCCAAGGAACAATCAGCCTCCGCAGCAGCAGCAGTTCCGCCAGGGCAATGGGAACAAGTGTTTCACTTGTGGCAATGTGGGCCACTATGCCAAGAATTGTCCCAGGAACCAGCAGAGGCAGATGCCAGCACCAAATCAAGACAAGGGAAGAAAGCAGAAGGTGCAAGTCAGGCAAGGGAAGCTCAACTTCACTACTCTGGAGGAAGTACCTGAAGGAGCTCCTATCATGACCGGTATCTTTTCAGTTTATAATCAACCTGTTTTAATTCTGTTTGATTCTGGTGCATCTCATAGTTTCATTAGCCAAAAGTTCAGTGCTAAATGTAAACTACCATTCTCTCACTCAAAAGGGTCATTCATGATAGTCACACCTGGGGGTAAAATTTCAACTAATCAATTAAACCAAAGTGTGCCTATTCAACTGGGAAGCCACATTATCAAAACCACTCTTCTTTTGTTGGGATTGGAGAATGTGGACATTATTCTGGGAGCAAATTGGATGACCTTGCACCAAGTTGTGCTTGATGTAGCCAGCCGTACCGTGGAAGTTAATTCTCTGTTCTGCGGGAACTTCACCTTAATTCTGCTCAGCCAAGGTTCTACTCAGTCATGTGCTTTCTCTATGACGGAGTTACCTCTGAAAAAGATCCCAGTGGTCTGTGAGTATGCAGATGTCTTCCCTGATGAATTGCCAGGAATGCCACCAGACCGGGATATTGAATTCGCCATCGAGTTGCAACCGGGAATGACCCCAATTTCCAAGAGGCCCTACCGAATGCCACCCGCTGAATTGGCAGAGTTGAAGAAGTAATTGCAAGAGTTGCTGGACAAGGGATTTATTTGCCCAAGCACTTCGCCTTGGGGATGTCCAGCACTGTTTGTCAAGAAGAAGGATGAAAGCTTGAGGCTGTGTATAGATTACCGCCCTCTTAATGCGGTAACTATCAAGAACAAGTATCCTTTGCCTCGTATTGATGTTCTTTTTGACCAGTTGGTCGGGGCCAAGGTGTTTTCCAAGATAGACCTTCGCTCTGGCTACCATCAGATCAAGATACGAGCAAGTGATATTCCAAAGACGGCATTCTCAACCAGATATGGGCTATATGAATTTTTGGTGATGTCATTCGGACTGACAAATGCACCAGCATATTTCATGTATCTGATGAATTCTGTTTTCATGCCGGAATTGGACAAGTTCGTAGTGGTTTTCATTGATGATATTCTGGTGTACTCAAAGAACGAAGAAGAACATGCCGGGCATTTGCATGTAGTGCTTCAACGTCTGCGAGAGCACCACCTTTATGCCAAGTTATCCAAGTGTGATTTTTGGCTAAAGGAAATCAAATTCTTGGGTCACACTATCTCTCAGGCTAGAATAGCTGTTGATCCTGATAAAGTGCAAGAGGTGATGAACTGGAAGCCACCAACAACTGTCCGTCAGATTCGGAGTTTTCTGGGATTAGCTGGTTATTACCGAAGATTTATTCCGGACTTCTCTCGAATTGCGAAGCCTATAACTGAGTTGCTGAAGAAAGAAGTCAAATTTGTTTGGAGTCAGAAGTGTGAAGATGCCTTCCATGCATTAAGGCAGCATCTGACCACAGCACCAGTATTGGCACAACTCGACAACAGCAAGCCTTTTGATGTGTATTGCGATGCCTCTAGCACCGGGCTAGGTTGTGTCTTGATGCAAGACAACCGAGTCATTGCTTATGCCTCAAGAGCACTCAGGCCTCATGAGCAAAACTATCCCACTCATGACCTCGAGTTGGCAGCAGTGGTTCATGCATTGAAGATGTGGAGGCACTATCTAATGGGAACCCACTGCAACATCTTCACTGATCATAAGAACCTTAAGTACATTTTTACTCAGGCTGATCTCAACATGAGGCAGAGAAGATGGCTAGAGCTGATCAAGGATTATGACCTGGAGGTACATTATCACCCAGGAAAAGCTAATGTGGTAGCAGATGCCTTAAGTCGGAAGATGCAATGCAATTGTATTCTGATGGATTCTCGCATTAACACCTTGTGTGATGAGTTGAGCAAGATGCAAATTGAAGTGATTCCTTCTGGTTCTTTGTCTCACATTTCTGTTGAGCCAGCTTTGCAAGACCAGATTATCATGGCCCAGCTCAGTGACAAGGGAGTGCAAATTATCAAGAAGAATCTCCATCAGAAGGTTGAGAAGTATACTTGTTTCCGCCAGGATGAAAAGGGTGTGTTATGGTTCAAAAGTAGATTGGTGATTCCTAAGGACCAGGATCTCAAGAGGAAAATCTTGGATGAGGCTCGTCTCTCCAAATTCTCTATGCATCCGGGAAGTACCAAAATGTACCATGATCTGAAGCCTTTGTACTGGTGGATCAGAATGAAGAGGGAGATAGCCCAGTATGTATCAGAATGTGACACCTATCAGAGGATAAAGGCAAGCCACTTGAAGTCAGCTGGAGCTTTGCAACCCCTATCCATACCTTCGTGGAAGTGGGATGACATCAGCATGGATTTCATTGTGGGTCTGCCCAACACCTCTCGTCATCATGATTCAATTTGGGTTATTGTGGACCGATTGACGAAAGTGGCACATTTTCTTCCTGTGCACACCACTGATAAGGCTCAGAAGTATGCAGAATTGTATATTGACCGGATCGTGTGTTTGCACGGATTACCTCGGACCATTGTTTCTGACCGAGGAGCCCAATTTGTTGCCAGATTTTGGGAACAGTTGCAAGAGTCTTTGGGAACCAAGCTAATCAGGAGCTCAGCTTACCACCCACAGACTGATGGTCAGACGGAAAGGGTAAACCAAATCCTGGAGGATATGCTGAGAGCTTGTGCGATCAATTGTGGCAAGAACTGGGATAAGCACCTCTCCTTGGCAGAGTTTGCTTATAACAATAGTTATCAATCCAGCCTAAAGATGGCACCTTTTGAAGCTCTCTATGGAAGAAGGTGCAGGACACCACTCAATTGGTCTCAACCTAGAGAAAGAGAAGTTTTTGGACCTGACTTAGTGACTGAAGCCGAAAGGAAGGTCAAACTAATCAGGAAGAATCCAGAAGTTGCTCAGGCCAGGCAGAAGAGCTATCATGATAGAAGAAGGAAACCTCTCCAGTTCGAGGTGGGAAGTTTTGTATACCTCAAGGTATCACCCACCAAGGGAGTGCAGAGGTTTGGGATCAAAGGCAAGCTAGCCCCTCGTTACATTGGACCTTATGAGATCATAAGAAGCATGTGGACCCGTGGCATACAAGTTGAAGTTACCTTCAAAGATGTCTGCCATTCACAGTGTTTTCCATGTATCTCAGCTGAAGAAGTGTGTTCGATTGCCGACCGAGATCATAGCAGAGCCAGAATTGGAGATAGAGTCAAATCTATCGTACCAAGAGTGCCCCTCCAAGATTCTGGATTGCAAAGAAAGATCAACTCGGGCTAAATCGATCAAGATGTACAAGGTCCAGTGGAGTAATCACTCGGAGGAGGAAGCTACTTGGGAAACTGAGGAATTCCTGAGATCCAACTTCCCCAATTGCCTACCTAAGGAAGCTGGTACGTAATCACACCCAACCCCTCCTCCTGCCCTTCGAATCTAATTTTCAAAAATATGATCTTAATTCAGAATGAAGTAACTACGAAGAAACACTTAAAAAGGGCTTCCTTCTGAAGTTGCAAAGAGAATGACATTCGAAGAGCAGTTTTACCCTAATAATAACAATAATCACCCATTTCCTATAAATCTCACCCTTCGCTTCACCCTGGGAGGACTCTGGCCCAAATCTCGGGACGAGATTCCTTTAAGGGGGAAGGCTGTGACACCCCAGTGTCACCTAGGGTTTCTCTTAAAAATGCCAAACCAAGAACCATTATTTTATGTGAACCAAAGTAAGCATGAGCATCAAATTACCTTAGGAATAAAGAATTCACCAAGCATATGCTTAAAAGTATCATGATCAAAACAAATGGGTCTTTCAAAAAGGTAAGAATGTGTAACCCTAATAAAAACCCTAAGTGAGCCCCATGAGCAAAATTCAAGAAAATAAGGAAAAGGGTATGAAAAATTTAAAATTATGACTTGAGCCAATTATAAAAATTGAAGTATATTTAATAAGCAACAAGAAAGGTTGAGAAAGCTTAGCCAAAATAACTCGAATAAAACACCAAATCAAGCTTCTCATGTGGGGACTTAATGGGAATTCTGAATTTCAGAATTCTGAAATTCAGACCTTGAGCCAAAGATCAGGGATGTTCACCTTGATCCCTAGCTCGAATCCTAATGACCCCATTGACAAAAATGTGCCTAATTAACCCCTCTGTCATGTGCCAGGAGATGGCATTGGGACGCGTGCCTCGGACACGTCAAACCAGAGATTTTCTCTCTGTGTGTGGCAGTGAGACAAACAGGATTTCTCCCCTCTCTATCTCCTAATCCAGTCAGCGAAACTTGCTAGCCTCCACACACAAACGACAAAGGGACCTGAGAGGAAGAGATCTTTCAACGGGATCGTGGCCTTCATCTCAAAGATTTGGGCCCAATCCGCGTTTGAACTTGACCTCTCTCTGCGCTGCCTCGTGCTCGACGCTGTGCCAGGCGCCAGAGCGCGCACTGGCGTTCGCCGCGCACGCCCTGAGCGCATGTCAGAGCCCCGCCCTCGACCGTGCTTGCCCGTGCTTATAAAGCCTCCCCGGGCGCGCCTCACTTCACCCTGCGCTCACCTTCACCGGCCAGCCACCTCTCCTTAGCTCCGGCGAGCTCAATTCCGCCCGCCATTGCCGCCAGAGCTTCGGCCACCGTGGCCAGCCCACTCCAGCCACCCCCGAGTCGAGCCAGTGCTTCGGCTAGCTCCGCCAGTAGCCCGTGAAGCTTTCCAAGCCCTCGGACCAGGCCGGACTTCACCGGAGGCCCGAGATCGACCTCACCGGACTTTGGTCTTTCGCCGCCGCACGTGGACAGAGCTCACCGGTGAGTCTCCGTCCAATTCCTTGCACCCATATCTTCTCTGGCATCCCGTGAACCTCTCTGACCCGTCCAATTGATCTATCTCTGAGAGCACCTAGAGGGGGGTGAATAGGTGATCCTATAAAACTTTAAACTTAAGCCACAAAACTTGGTTAGACGTTAGCACAGTAATCGCCAAGTGGCTAGAGAGAAGTCTTAGCAAAACACAATAACCACAAGAGAATAATCACAGAGATGACACAGTGGTTTATCCCATGGTTCGGCCAAGACCAACGCTTGCCTACTCCACGTTGTGGCGTCCCAACGGACGAGGGTTGCAATCAACCCCTCTCAAGCGGTCCAAAGACCCACTTGAATACCACGGTGTTTTGCTTTGCTTTTCTTAATCCCGTTCGCGAGGAATCTCCACAACTTGGAGTCTCTCGACCTTACAAAGATGTTCACAAAGAAGCACGGAGTAAGGGAGGGATTAGCAACTCACACAAGTCACAAAGATCACAGCAAATACGCACACACAAGACCCAGACTTAAGCTCAGAAGACTAGCACACTAGAACGGAGCTCAAATCACACTAGAACGGAGCTCAAATCACTAGAATGTCGAACAAGTGCGCAAGAATAGAGTGTGAGTGATCAAGAATGCTCAAGGAATGCTTGGTGTACTCCTCCATGCGCCTAGGGGTCCCTTTTATAGCCCCAAGGCAGTTAGGAGCCGTTGAGAGCAATCTGGGAAGGCAATCCTTGCCTTCTGTCGCGTGGCGCACCGGACAGTCCGGTGCACACCGGACACTGTCCGGTGCCCGATTTCTTTCCTTAAATGGCGCAGCCGACCGTTGGCAGCCAGAGAGCCGTTGGCGCACCGGACATGTCCGGTGCACACCGGACAGTCCGGTGCCCCCTTCTAGCCGTTGGCTCGGCCACGTGTCCCGCGCAGATCGCGCGGCCGACAGTTGGCCCGGCCGACCGTTGGCTCACCGGACAGTCCGGTGCACACCGGACAGTCCGGTGAATTATAGTCGTACGTCGCCGGTGAATTCTCGAGAGCGGCCAGTTCGCTCGAGCCAGCCTGGCGCACCGGACACTGTCCGGTGCACCACCGGACAGTCCGGTGCTCCCAGACTGAGCAGACTTTGGATGAACAAAGCCATCTCATTTCCAATTCGATTTTTCCTGTTTCCAGCACTTAGACACAACACATTAGTCCATAAAATAATGTACTAAGTCTAGAAATGTACCTTTTGACATGATTTGCACTTTGTCCACCACATTGCATAGATCAACACAAAAGCACTTGTGTTGGCACTCAATCATCAAAATACTTAGAAATGGCCCAAGGGCACATTTCCCTTTCAATCTCCCCCTTTTTGGTGATTTATGCCAACACAATATAAAGTAAGTAGAACAAATACAAAATCAATTCAAATAAGAACTCAAATTGTTTTGATTCAAATTTGACATATATGGATCACTCTTTGCCACCACTTGGTTTGTTTTTGCAAATCAAACTCAAATTTCTATTTCTAAGTCAAACACACATGTTAAGACATAAAGAGAGTCATTCCAAGAGAAACTGATTCAAGATTTCAAAAAACTCCCCTTTTCCCATAATTAACACTTCTCCCCACAAGAAGCCAACTTTTGACAAGAGAGACAATTAAAAGAGTTTTGACAAACCAAAAGCTCTATTCTACTATTTTCCCAATCTCTCAAGTGGTAGTTGATCCATTTATCACTTTGGCCTTTATTTTCTCCCCCTTTGGCATCAAGCACCAAAACGGGATTAATCTTGGCCCCTTAACCCCATTGCCTCACCAAAATCTTCAACTAAGAGTAAAACGGCAATAAGAGTACATGAGATGAACTTGGAATAAGTTACCCTCTCATCGGAGTGCAGTGGAAGTCTTTCATGGTCCAAGTCCACCTTTTCCCTTTCAAACCTCCTTTGAGACTAAAACAAGCAAACTCAAGCACATGGTTAGTCTCAAAGGGTCAAGTTGTAGCACAGCTCCCCCTAAATATGTGCATCACTTGCAAAAAGGACTTGTGAGGTCCGGGGAGTGTTTGTACAACTTGAGCACCATAAGTGAGCAACAAAATGCATAAGGAACATGATCAAGGGCATAAACACATGTATGCTATAAATCAATCCAGGTTCCGCGAATCTAAGACATTTAGCTCACTACGCAACCTGCAAAAGGTCTGCTCATCTAGAGGCTTGGTAAAGATATCGGCTAGCTGGTTCTCGGTGCTAACATGAAACACTTCGATATCTCCCTTTTGCTGGTGGTCTCTCAAAAAGTGATGCCGGATGTCTATGTGCTTTGTGCGGCTGTGTTCAACAGGATTTTCCGCCATGCGGATAGCACTCTCATTATCACATAGGAGTGGGACTTTGCTCAGATTGTAGCCAAAGTCCCAGAGGGTTTGCCTCATCCAAAGTAGTTGTGCGCAACACTTTCCTGCGGCAACATACTCGGCCTCAGCGGTGGATAGGGCAACGGAGGTTTGTTTCTTAGAATTCCATGACACCAGGGACCTTCCTAAGAATTGGCACGTCCCCGATGTACTCTTCCTATCGACCTTACATCCAGCATAGTCGGAATCTGAATATCCAATTAGGTCAAAGGTAGACCCCTTTGGATACAAGAGCCCGAAGCAAGGCGTAGCAACTAAATATCTAAGGATTCGCTTCACTGCCACTAAGTGACACTCCTTAGGATCGGATTGAAATATAGAACACATGCATACGCTAAGCATAATATCCGGTCTACTAGCACATAAGTAAAGTAATGACCCTATTATTGACCGGTATGCCTTTTGATCAACGGACTTACCTCCTTTGTTGAGATCAGTGTGTCCGTCGGTCCCCATCGGAGTCTTTGCGGGCTTGGCATCCTTCATCCCAAACCGCTTCAGCAAGTCTTGCGTGTACTTCGTTTGAGAGATGAAGGTGCCATCCTTGAGTTGCTTCACTTGGAACCCAAGGAAGTAGTTCAGCTCGCCCATCATTGACATCTCGAATTTCTGCGTCATCACCCTGCTAAACTCTTCACAAGACTTTTTATTAGTAGAACCAAATATTATGTCATCGACATAAATTTGGCACACAAAAAGATCACTGTCACAAGTCTTAGTGAACATAGTTGGATCGGCTTTCCCAACCTTGAAAGCATTAGCAATTAGAAAGTCTCTAAGGCATTCATACCATGCTCTTGGGGCTTGCTTAAGTCCATAGAGCGCCTTAGAGAGCTTACACACGTGGTCGGGGTACCGTTCATCCTCGAAGCCAGGGGGTTGCTCTACGTACACCTCCTCCTTGATTGGCCCATTGAGGAACGCGCTCTTCACATCCATTTGGAACAACCTGAAAGAATGGTGAGCGGCATATGCTAGCAAAATACGAATGGACTCTAGCCTAGCCACAGGAGCAAAAGTCTCCTCAAAGTCCAAACCTGCGACTTGGGCATAACCTTTTGCCACAAGTCGAGCCTTGTTCCTCGTCACCACTCCGTGCTCGTCTTGTTTGTTGCGGAACACCCACTTGGTTCCCACAACGTTTTGCTTGGGACAAGGCACCAGTGTCCAAACTTCATTGCGCTTGAAGTTGTTGAGCTCCTCTTGCATGGCCAACACCCAGTCCGAATCTAGCAAGGCCTCTTCTACCCTGAAAGGCTCAATAGAAGAGACAAAGGAGTAATGCTCACAAAAATTAACCAATCGAGATCGAGTAGTTACTCCTTTGCTAATATCACCCAGAATTTGGTCGACGGGATGATCCCTTTGAATCATTGCTCGAACTTGGGTTGGAGGTGTCGGTTGCGCTTCTTCCTCCATCACATGATCATCTTGTGCTCCCCCTTGATCACACACCTCCTTTTGATGAACCTGTTCATCGTCTTGAGTTGGGGGATGCACCATACTTGAGGAGGAAGGTTGATCTTGCTCATGTTGTTCCTGTGGCCGCACATCTCCAATCGCCATGGTGCGTATTGCGGCCATTGGAACGTCTTCTTCATCTACATCATCAAGATCAACAACTTGCTCTCTTGGAGAGCCATTAGTTTCATCAAATACAACGTCGCTAGAGACTTCAACCAAACCCGATGATTTGTTGAAGACTCTATACGCCTTTGTATTTGAGTCATAACCTAACAAAAACCCTTCTACAGCTTTGGGAGCAAACTTAGAATTTCTACCCTTCTTCACTAGAATGTAGCATTTGCTCCCAAATACACGAAAGTAAGATACATTGGGTTTGTTACCGGTTAGAAGCTCATATGACGTCTTCTTGAGGAGACGATGAAGGTATACCCTGTTGATGGCGTGGCAAGCCGTGTTCACGGATTCCGACCAAAAGCACTCGGGGGTCTTGAACTCTCCAAGCATCGTCCTCGCCATATCGATGAGCGTCCTGTTCTTCCTCTCTACCACACCATTTTGTTGTGGTGTGTAGGGAGCGGAGAACTCGTGCTTGATCCCTTCCTCCTCAAGAAACTCCTACACTTGAAGGTTCTTGAATTCGGACCCGTTGTCGCTTCTTATCTTCTTATCAAGTAGTGTCTCCATATCTTGAGAGCATGAACCACAGCTGCCAATTCCAGATCATGTGTAGGGTAGTTCTGCTCATGGGACCTGAGTGCTCGGGAAGCATAAGCAATAACTCTGTTCTCTTGCATCAAGACACATCCCAATCCAGTACCAGAAGCATCACAATAAACTTCAAATGGCTTGGTGTTGTCAGGTTGAGCCAGCACTGGGGCTGTTGTCAAATGCTGCCTCAAAGTGTGAAAGGCATCCTCGCACTTTTGGTTCCAATCATATTTGACTCCCTTCTTCAACAATTCAGTCATTGGTTTGGCAATTCTGGAGAAATCCGGAATAAATCGTCGATAATACCCTGCCAATCCTAGAAAACTCCGAATCTGCCTCACTGTAGTCGGGGGTTTCCAATCCATTACCTCTTGCACCTTCTCAGGATCAACTGATATCCCATCCTGAGAAATTGTGTGACCCAAGAATTTGATTTCCTTCAGCCAGAACTCACACTTAGACAACTTAGCATAAAGATGATGATCGCGCAGTCGTTGAAGCACGGTGTGCAGGTGCTCAGTATGTTCGTCTTCATTCTTGGAATAGACCAAAATATCATCAATGAAAACGACCAAGAACTTATCCAACTCTGGCATAAATACTGAGTTCATCAAGTACATGAAATAAGCTGGGGCATTGGTCAGCCCAAAAGACATCACCAAAAACTCATACAGCCCATATCTGGTTGAGAAGGCCGTCTTGGGAATATCGCTGGCATGGATCTTGATCTGATGGTAACCTGAGCGAAGGTCTATCTTGGAGAATACCTTGGCTCCCACTAGCTGATCAAACAGAACATCAATACGGGGCAGCGGGTATTTGTTCTTGATAGTCACCGCATTGAGAGGGCGGTAGTCAACACACATCCTCAAACTTTCATCCTTTTTCTTCACAAATAATGCTGGACATCCCCATGGTGAATTACTTGGGCGAATAAACCCCTTGTCCAACAGTTCTTGCAATTGCTTCTTTAATTCTGCCAATTCTGCGGGAGGCATCCTATAGAGTCTCTTGGAGATAGGAGCAGTCCCGGGTTGTAACTCGATTGCGAACTCAATGTCTCGGTCTGGTGGCATCCCTGGCAACTCATCCGGAAACACATCCGGGTAGTCACGGACCACTGGGATCTTTTCCACTGGAGAATCTATCATGACGAAGGCACAAGAACGGGTACAACCCTGGTCGGGCAGATATAAGGTAATCTCGCCATCCAAAGGAGAGTGGATTTCTATGGCTCTGGCTGCGACATCAATTACCGCGTGGTGCCGTGATAACCAATCAGTCCCTAAGATGATATCCACACTATCCAATCCCATTATTAAAAGAGTGGTTTTGAAAATGAAACTACCCAGCTTAATTGGTACGTGTCTATTGATCTGATAGGTGGCAACCCTGCCTCCTGGTGTTGAGATGGTAATACCCCCATTGGTGTGGTGAAAAGGCACTTGGCACTTGGCACTAAATTTGGTACTAATAAAACTGTGTGATGCACCAGAATCAAAAAGAACAATAGCAGGATAATTCAAAACTGTAAAGATACCAGTCAAGACGGGTGCTCCCTCTGGAATATCAGCCATGGTGGTGAAGTTCAGCCTGCCTTGCCTCACTTGCACCTTCTGCCTCTTCCCTTGGTTCTGATTAACGTTCTGCCCCTGCCTCTGCTGGTTCCGGGGGCAATTCTTGGCATAATGTCCGGTGTTGCCACACGTGAAACACCTGTTGTCATTTGCCTGGCGGTACTGCTGCTGCTGATTATTCCTCTGAGCTGGAATCTGGGCGCGGTTGGGTGCCTGCTGCTGCTGCTGCTGTGGTCGGATCACCCATCTTCCTGGCTGCTGCTGGGGTCCCCTGTTTTGTGTGTCGGACACAATCCTGAAGCGCTGTGGCTGAGCTGAAGGTCCCGCCACAGGGGTCTTCCTCTTCTTTTCTGCATGTCGAGCTGTAATGCAGTCCTCCTGGGAGATAGCCATGTTGACCAACTCATTGTAACTATTGGCCCTGACAGTGTTGAGACGATCACGGAGCTTAGTGCTGAGCCCCCTCCTGAACCTGTCTCTCTTCTTCTCATCTGTATCCGCGTGGTATCCAGCATACTAGCACAAGTCATTAAAAGCCTGGGCATACTGCAACACTGTCCTGTTGCCCTGAGTAAGTGCCAGAAACTCGTTGAACTTTCGGTCCATAATTCCGGCTGGTATGTGGTGTCCCCTGAAAGCTGCCTTGAACTCCCTCCATTCCACCTCTCGATCCTCTGGCTGCATGGCAAGAAAATGGTCCCACCAAGTCCTTGCGGGTCCGCGAAGCTGCTGGGTGGCGAACCTGACTTTGGTGACTTCTGAGCAAGCTCCATGGAGTAGTGGGAATTTGGATTCCACTACCCGCAACCACACATCTGCATCAAGTGGGTCCTCTGCCCTGGTGAACAATGGAGGCTGGGTGCTGAGAAACTCCTGGTAGGTAGCTGCTGCGGGGTGACGCTGATGGTCTCCACCACCATAATGCTGAGGTGGTGGCTGACGCTGAGCTAGCTGCCTCAAGATCTCATTCTTCTGAGCCATGAGCTCCTGCAGAGTGGGAGGCGGTGGCGGCGGTGGAGGAACGCGCTCATTCTGGCCACGACGCTGCCTCCCAGCCATCTGAAAAACCACATATATACTTAACACCATAACTCCAAGTTCAAGGCTTAATCGCGGCGAAAAGAGTCAAAAGCAAAACGATAGCTTCCAACTTAAACAAGAGGATTGAAAAGGCATAAATTTTTCCTTCCAATTTAGACTGATAACAGCATCCATCAACATGCGTCCAAGAGAGTTTAGCACTATTACATCAATTGTCCCAAAAAGACTCAACTCTATCTAGCCTAGTACCCCAAGGGTGCAAAAGCTAAGCTAGCTACGAGGAGTCCTACCATCACCACGTCTAACTCTATCCCGGACACCTAGTGAGCGAACGAGGCAACACTCGACTCGGAGGAAGGTGGTCTCCCTGAGCCAGCAGTGTCCACACTAGAGGCAGGCTCCTCTCCTCCCTCGATGTCGACGTCCTCGTTGGCCTCCATGTCCTGGATCTCCTGGTGATGCATATACAGGTGCTCATTAGCCTCGGCAAGCTGATGCTGGGTGTTAATGAGCTGGTCCTCGAGAACCTCGATGGTGTTCTCCCTGGTGCCCACCAATTCCTCCAACTCTTGGATATCAGTGGATAGCTGCTCCACCTGCAAGTCCTTTTCCACCATTTCAGTGGACAAATCAACCACAAGCTCCTCTCTGTTGTCCAACGTAATCTTGGTCGCCTCCAAAAGTGCCATCAGATGGGACATCGCCTCACCGCGCATCACTTGCAGACGGTACAGAGCATTCATGCACCGTACGGTCAAGTGCGCAGTCTGTCCTGGGTAGATGGCCCAGATATCCTTGGCATGCTCCACCCGATCCTTCCACATTGGGTCGTCCTCCCTTTCGGCGGGGAACAAGCCAATGGGATGGGTAGCCAGCTCCAAGGGATGAATCCGCAGAAAGTGGTCAACCCATGCAGAGCGATTGCCTCGATCGTGTCCTCAGCTCGGTATCCAAAAGACTCGGAGTCCAAGGAGCGCCAGCCTGGCTGCAGGGGATGAGGCTCCAAGGTCATCCTCACCCTACAACGAGGTACTCGGTGCTTCTCGAACTGCTGCACCGCGTACTGAGGGGGTGTTGTGTATCCGGCCCCCTGAAGTACCTCCCACAAAATGCGGGGAAAGCCCTCTCGTGCAAGTCCGTCAGTGTGGGACAGTGCATTCCTGTCGTCTGAGGATCCGTGGGAAGTCATCTGTGTACAGTTAAGCGTAAGTAAAAATAAAAAGAATTATAAAAAGAACAAGAAAAATAAAACTCTGCCTTTCTCTAAAAAAAATACTGGGGACCTAGTTGGTTATCATTTTGTAATTAGGTCCTCAGTTAATCTTTCATTTGTTTAATTTTAAGAATGCATGCATGCTCGTCCTGAACGACCTCACAACAAGATACAAGGAATAGGGAAGAACTCCCATCCTGTAAATGTGGCCTGTAGGGCCTAATCACTTAGCCACCTAGCTACCCCTTCTATCATCCTAAGGCTTCACGTCCTAGGTCTATCCTGCTCGTCCTACTATCTATCCAACACTGTTTCTACCAAGTTTTATTTTGGAAAATGATGGTATTCACATTTTATTGATTCCTCTGTGGTGGTACAAGCTCCGATACCAGCTATGGCGGAACTGCCCGAATTATTCCAACTTAAGTGCCTAAGTCCCGCTTTAAAGGCTAGACCACACTTAAATGGGAATAACCCGTCAATCCCTCGGATCTAGTCCGACACGGCCACTGACAGGATCAAGTACCACAATCTCACTCGATGGTGAGTCACAGAGCAAATACAATAAAGCATAAAACCATGCATGAAAGAGTATTAAGTTATTACATCATCTTGGGAGTTTTGCAAAAGTAGTCATCATTGTTCGAAGTGCAGCGGAATAAAACTAACGGTAAATAAACAGAGAGATGGGGAAGCATGTCCCATCACTCCTCATGCTCCTCCTCAGCCGAGGTAGGGTCCCACTCGACAGTCCAACCCGGTGGCAAGATGGACGGCCAAGTCACTCCAGCAACCATGTCCTCCAGAGAACCTGTAAAATTATGCCACAAGCAAGGCTGAGTATACTAATACTCAGCTAGACTTACCCGGTGTGAGGAGTCTACTCCTCTACCTCTAGACATGTAGCTGTTTGGCTGTGGGGTTTGGTTGCCAAAAGCGCTAGCTGAGTTTCTAAGTCAAGTTTTAACTTGTCAATTTAAGTGTGACTCTCTTAAGGCTAAAAGTGTACTATCTACTCATACATAGTAGCAAGCATTATTAGCAATCAACAGCTTATATCAACTCATCATTTTTCCACTTGTTACTCAATGCAGTACAATGGATCAAGCAGTCTCATTAGCTGCGAGAAGCAGACGATTCGAATCGAGTTTTTATCCTTGCAAGGTAAATCTAAACACACGACATGTAAGGGCACTCTGTCCCCACACATATCAACCTTCCCCATCAATTCCCCGTCAGCAGAACAGGGCTCACCGCCTTGGCGTACAATGCCTCACTGACCCCGACTGCCGTCGTGCAGTGACTGCACTTGTACCCACCATAACCGGAATGGGAGACCACGTCTCAGGTCGTGTGAGGGGCAAAGTCTACTGCCAGGTTCAATCAGGTACTAGGCTTACCGATTTACCATATTTCTCGGTATGTGTTTAGTACATTCAAACGCTTGACACAGGTATCCGCACGTTAATCCTTATTCCATTTTCCCATCTCGTAAACAACCAATCCCCATGGATTGTTGTCCACAAACTAGTATCATGATAGTATGAAAGTGGGTACAATCAATTTCCTAATCTCGCGCGAGTGCTAGAAAAATCACTCGTCTTCTACCGAGATCCTAATTAATTAAAGCAACTACTCGACCTAGCATACTAGTATCCATCTCAACAGGATTCCTGAGATCATGCAACTAGGGTTTCAAACAATTCCTACACCTAAGTGCACAATCAATCCTACAATCATTAAGTGAAGTAAAATAGCATAAATAACGGGTTATGCATAAAACCGGGGCTTGCCTTCCAAAGCAGTGGCAGGCAGATCCTCTGGTGCAGACTCGGGGGCTGGATCCGGGGCTACCTCCTGAGCAGCTCCTTGCTCCGGCACGAGGACGTACTCTCCGTCAGCAAGGTTACAGTCTATCGAAATGCAATGAACATGTATGTCATGATTATGCAAGATTTAATAACATTATGCTAAAGGAAACTAAGTCAAGAAGTGACTTAGGGTTTCTTAGTCATGCGAGGCTCCAAGTGGTTTATACTTATTACCTTTTACGCTTAGGTTTTCATTGAGGATAACATAGTGGACTTGTATTGTCTTTATACATTTAAGTGGACAAATTACAAGGGTTTTAGGATGACACTAATTACCCTTATTCATTTTCCTTTCTTTAATTTCTCCTTATGGTTTCTAGTGTAGGTTTGAACTACGACAGTGGTTTAATATTTTCCAAAAATTCTGTAAAAATTACAGTAGGTTGCCATTTGTTGTTCTAGCCGAATTTAAGAATTTGAGGCTCAACATATAAAGGCTATGCTTAAGACAAAAAGAATCAGAATTGGGTAAATGGGTCACTTTGTACTACAACTCTTAATTAGAGGTGGGGTCTGTCCTAAGGGTTATTTTTGTTGGCATCTAACAGTAATAATAGGCTTCTGTGCCAAAAACCACAGAAGGCTAAGGGGTGGTTATTTAATTATGATTTTTCTAAAGTTTAATTTCAAAAAGGCACTTTCTACTACATTGTTATTTGAAAAATGTCAAACAGCAGATTTCATATTTTTCCTAAGTTCTTAATAACAAAACATTAACTATCCCAAGGGTGGGGGTGTTTTCACCTTGGGGTTATTTTTGTAGAGTTTTTCTAAGTTTTCCTTGTTTTATTTAAATAAAAGGTATCCCAATTATGTTATACTAAACCAGGGTATGATAGATTTTTCTAGTGAACTACATTGAATAAGTACCCTAACAGAAATAGGGGTGCCCTCTGGTTCATTATTTAACTTACATTTTCTATTTTTCTTAACCTTAAGCATATTATAGAATAAGGGGTAAAAACTAACTTAATGGAGTGGACAGAGAGGTTTAACATTTTTAAACAGGTCACTAGGTAGATATAAACTTCTCCAAATTTTTCTAACCCTAGTCAAATAGTACAATTATTTTTCTTTCTATTATTGAGCTTTTGGCCAAAACTATACTTAAATCAGAATCTTATAGTTTTCTACAGTACATAGGGGTTTTGTATTTTTCTTAAGTAGGTTACATTATTTAGAGTCTGACAAAATTGGTTTGACCAAATTTGGATGAACTAAACAGAAGTTATGAATTTTTAAAGCTTCTGTTCAATTTTAACAAAAGATTTAATAAGAGTTTCCTAGAAAAACCGTTTACACCGAGGCCCCTGGGTTTAGACTAAATCAACTCGCACAAATCTACCCCTGCGCCACTGTTCCCTTGGGTCGCTGACAGTTCAAAAAGCCCCCTGACCTTCTCTTCCTCTCACCCGCAGTCCTTCCCCTAATGTAAACAGTACCCGCGGGAAAGAAAAGGGTGGCGCGGCTTACCGGCGGCGAGATAGGTCCGGCGAAGGGCAGGGTTGGCTCGGGGAGGCTCTGGCGGTCACATCGAGGTGTGGCTCGACGGCGGGGATGGCCGGAATCGCTCGGTCCACGTGTGCAGGCGGGTGTTCTCGTCGCCGGCGAGTGTACCGGCCAAACCACAGCGATCTGGTTCAATCCAAGGGCACTGTGAGCTTCCTGGGGTGACGTATAGGCTATCTGTGCAGTGAATCGAGAAATGGCTCAGTGATTTACCCGGTCCACGCACTCCGGCGGGGTTGTGAACTCCGGCGACCGTGGACTGGCCTCTCCGGTGAAGTAGGCTTCGATTCCTTGCCTGGGGAGCTTCACCGAGGTGTGCTCACTCGTCTAAGAGGGTTGGATGGGGCTGGGGAAAGCTGGACTGGCCGGTCTACGGCGGCAGTGGCTCGGGTGGCCGCGGACACGCCGCGCACGGGCAAACGGCGGTGAACTGAGCTCTACTGAGGTTTGAGCGTGCACGGAAGAGTGTAGCCGACGCTCGAGCGGGCTTTATAGGCGCGGGCGCGGGACAGGGCGCCGGCTGGCCGTTGGCGCGACGCGGGGCGCGCGCGGGCGGGCTCTGGCGCACACAGAGCGCGTCGAACACGTGGAGCTTTCATTCTGCCCGTGTTCCACAGCTCACCCAAGTCGCAAACGTGCGAATCTTGGCAAAAATCCGGCGCGAGTCTTTTCCTGACACCTAGGGCTGTCTCTCATCCATGAGCTGCCATGGCAGATATGGCCTAGGTAGGGAGATCTTTGGTCGCCAAATCGGGTGTGTCACACTGCCCACTTCGCGACAAAAACCATGCCAAGGCATGTCAAACGTCCAAGTCTCGGGCTCAGCTTTTTCCAGTGGGTGCCTTGGGTGGTATGCCACATTTTTGGTATAGGACATAGGTGGATTTGGTGCCAGCTTCGAGGTGAACACGACTGATCTTTAGTGTAGGTGTAGTTTTTAACTTAGAGAGAAATAGAGAGCTCTAGCTCTCTCTCCACTTGGAGATTTGATTTGGGGTTTCTCCAGGGGTCTTTTTGCAATAACTCCTTCCCCTAATTGCTGGTTATAAGGTTACTTAAGGTTTGGGTAAAGATTACTCATGTTTTGCACATTTGCTCACTCTCTTTTCCCTCTTATCTAGGGTTTTGGGAGATAGGGTTTAAGAGAGGTCTAGGGTTCTTCTCCCCTCTTATCCAAGGTAGTAAGTGTGCAAGGATTAGAGTAATGCTTCTTAGGTCATTGACAACTTTGATTATCACATGATCTCCAAAGTTCTTATGTGTTGCCTTAAGCCTCTACCACATATGATCACAGTCCTTAGTGCTAAGGTGTGCTCTAGCCATGGTAACACCTAGGGTGTTACAACAGCCAGCCCATGCTAGTCTTAGCTATTAAGCAGGCATCTAGAACGGCCTCCTCTTTTGCAAAATCAACTAAATAAAGTTTGTCGTCTAATACACCCTTAAAAGCTAATGAACCATCACTTCTTCTAAAGACAGACACATCTACATTTGTAAATAGACAATTATATCCCATATTACATAATTGACTAACAGATAGCAAATTATATCCAAGGGACTCAACTAAAAACACATTAGAGATAGAGTGCTCATTTGAAATTGCAATCTTGCCTAAGCCTTTCACCTTGCCTTGGTTCCCATCACCAAATATGATTGAATCTTGGGAATCCTTGTTTTTGACGTAGGAGGTGAACATCTTCTTCTCCCCCGTCATATGGTTTGTGCATCCGCTGTCGATAATCCAGCTTGAACCCCCGGATGCATAAACCTGCAAGGCAAATTTAGGCTTGGGACTTAGGTACCCAACTCTTATTGGGTCCTACAAGGTTAGTCACAATTGTCTTAGGGACCCAAATGCAAGTTTTATCACCCTTGCATTTTGCCCCTAATTTCCTAGCAACTATCTTCCTATCCTTTCTACAAATAGCAAAGGAAGCATTTAAAGCATGATATATTGTAGAAGGACCATCCATAACTTTCCTAGAAACATGAACAATATTCTTTCTAGGCACATGATGAACATATCTCCTAGACATATCTCTATCATGCATATAAGAAGAACTAGAAGCAAACATAGCATGTGAATCATAAGCATGTGAATCATAACTTCTATAGTCATTTCTATCATGTCTCCTATTATGATACATAAAAGCATGGTTCTTTTTAGTACTACTTGCCATAGGAGCCTTCCCTTTCTCCTTGGCGGGGATGGGAACCTTATGGCTTGTTAAGTTCTTGGCTTCCCTCTTGAAGCTAAGTCCATCCTTAATTGAGGGGTGTCTACCAATCGTGTAGGCATCCCTCGCAAATTTTATCTTATCAAATTCGCTCTTGCTAGTCTTAAGTTGCGCATTAAGACTAGCCAATTCATCATTAAGTTTGGAAATTGAAACTAGGTGTTCACTACAAGCATCAATGTCAAAATCTTTACAACTATTACAAGTTGCAACAATTTCTACACAAGATGTTGATTTACTAGCTATTTCTAACTTAGCATTCAAATCATCATTAATGCTCCTTAAGTTAGAAATTGTCTCATGGCAAGAAGATAATTCACAAGAAAGCATTTCATTTCTTTTAACTTCTAGAGCATGAGATTTTTGTGCTTCTACAAATTTGTCATGTTCTTCATACAACAAATCCTCTTGCTTTTCTAAAAGCTTATTCTTATCATTCAAGGCATCAATCAATTCATTAATTTTATCTACCTTGGTTCTATCTAGGCCCTTAAATAAACATGAATAATCTATTTCATCCTCATCACTAGATTCGTCCTCACTTGAAGCATAAGTAGAGTTTCGAGTACATACCTTCTTCTCTCTTGCCATAAGGCATGTGTGACGCTCGTTGGGGAAGAGGGATGACTTGTTGAAGGCGGTGGCGGCGAGTCCTTCATTGTCGGAGTCGGAAGAGGAGCAATCCGAATCCCACTCCTTGCCTAGATGCGCCTCGCCCTTTGCCTTCTTATAGTTCTTCTTCTTCTCCCTCTTGTTCACTTGATCCTGATCACTATCTGTCGGGGACCATAATTAGGGGTACCCTCAAGACGCCTAATTCTCAGCTGGTAACCCCCATCAGCGTAAAGCTGCAAAGGCCTGATGGGTACGATTAAGTCAGGGATCAGTCCACACGAGTGACTCGATCACGCTTCACCCGAGCCTAGCCTCGGCCAAGGGCAGCCGACCTCGAGAGACTTCCGTCTCGCCCGAGGCCCCCCTTTTTACGGCGGACACACCACCGGCTCGCCCGAGGCCTTGGCTTCGCCCAGAAGCAACCCTGACTAAATCGCCACACCGACTGACCAAGTTGCAGGAGCATTTAACGCAAAGGTGGCCTGACACCTTTATCTTGACACGCGCCCCCCCGGCAGAGCCGAAGTGACCGCCGTCACTCCACCGCTCCACTGACCAGTCTGACAGAAGGACAGCGTCGCCTGCGCCACTCCGACTGCGGTGCCACTCGACAGAGTGAGTCTGACAGGCAGTCAGGCCTTGCCAAAGGCGCCACGGCGAACTCCGCTCCGCCCGACCCTAGGGCTCGGACTCGGGCTAAGACCCGGAAGACGGCGAACTCCGCTCCGCCCGACCCCAGGGCTCGGACTCGGGCTAAGACCCGGAAGACGGCGAACTCCGCTCCGCCCGACCCCAGGGCTCGGACTCGGGCTAAGACCCGGAAGACGGCGAACTCCGCTCCGCCCGACCCCAGGGCTCGGACTCGGGCTAAGACCCGGAAGACGGCGAACTCCGCTCCGCCCGACCCCAGGGCTCGGACTCGGGCTAAGACCCGGAAGACGACGAAACTCCGCCTCGCCCGACCCCAGGACTCGGACTCCGCCCTGGCCTCGGCCGAACGACCTCCGCCTCGCCCGACCCAATGGCTCGGACTCGGCCTCGGCAACAGAAGACAGACTCAACCTCGGCTTCGGAGGAGCCCCCACGTCACCCTGCCTAGGGCACAGGCCCGCCACATCAACAGGAAGCGCCATCATCGTCCTACCCCGAATCGACTCGGGTCACGGAGAACAAGACCGGCGTCCCATCCGGCCAGCTCCGCCGGATGGGCAATGATGGCGCTCCACAAGCTCTGTGACGACGGCGGCTCCCAGCTCTCTTACGGAAGCAGGGCGACGTCAGCAAGGACTCGACCACTCCAACAGCTGTCCCTCCGCCAGGCTCCGCCGCACCTCCGACAGCCACGACATCACGCCAGCAAGGTGCCAAGACCTCTCCGGCTGCCACATTGGCATGTACCTAGGGCGCTAGCTCTCTCTTCGCTAGACACGTAGCACTCTGCTACACCCATTGTACACCTGGATCCTCTCCTTACGACTATAAAAGGGAGGACCAGGGCCTTCTTAGAGGAGGTTGGCCGCGCGGGACCGAGGACGGGACAGGCGCTCTCTTGGGGCCGCTCGCTTCCCTCACCCGCGTGGACGCTTGTAACCCCCCTACTGCAAGCGCACCCGACCTGGGCACGGGACGAACACGAAGGCCGCGGGACTTCCACCTCTCTCACGCCCGACTCCGGCCACCTCGCCTCTCCCCCCTTCGCGCTCGCCCACGCGCTCGACCCATCTGGGCTGGGGCACGCAGCACACTCACTCGTCGGCTTAGGGACCCCCTGTCTCGAAACGCCGACAGTTGGCGCGCCAGGTAGGGGCCTGCTGCGTGCTGACGAACAGCTCCCCGTCAAGCTTCAGATGGGCAGTCTCCAGCAACCTCTCCGGCCCGGGGCGGTGCTTCGTTTCGGGACTCTTGAGTTCATGTCCTTCGACGGCAGCTACGACATGATACTTCTTCCACCGCCGCGCGACGACGACAATGGCGGCCGACAACCCGCCCGCCGGCGGCGGAATCGACGACATCTTCCCCGCGTGGTGGAAGAACAACATTCGAGCTCGCTCCGTTCTCTCCCCCGCCAACGGAGGAGGAGGCGGGGCCATCAAGGCCAAGCGGGAGGCCGCGCTTCGTTGGCCGTCGAGCGAATCGACGCCCCCGACGCCCCGACGGGAGGCACGCCGGACGTCGACCTCGCGTTCAAGGCGAAGGCAAGCGCCGTCCCCCCGCGACACGCTGACCCCGAGCAAGAAGACGACGCCGGCGCGCTCGCGGAAAGCCTATAGGACGTCGCCCTCGTACCTGAGATGACGGTGCAACCAGTCCCCGATGTGACTACGTCGCTCCTCGTCGACCAAAAGATACCGACTAACTCCCATCTTACGTCATTTCGACTCGGCCTCAACCCGCCAAACGACCTCGCTTTGGCGGGCGCTCTCATTGAGGCGAGTGCAACCCCACTGGGGTTTCGTATGCGGTCACCTTGGGACCGACTGACGGACGTCTCGACCTACGGGCCCTCTGGGTCCGAGGAAGATGATGATCCCAGCATCTGTTGGGATTTCTCCGGGCTTGGCAACCCCAGTGCCATGCGGGACTTCATGACCGCATGTGACTACTGCCTCTCCGACTGTTCCGACGGAAGCCGCAGCCTTGGCGACGAGAGCTGCGGCCCAAGCCGCGAATGTTTCCACATCGAGCTAGGGGATCCCTCCGAAGGCAACCATCTCGGCATGCCGGAGGACGGTGATCTTCCTAGGCCGGTGCCTCGCGCCGACATCCCACGGGAGCTAGCTGTGGTCCCCGCTCCGGCGGGGGGTTACGACCCACAACTCGAGCAAGTCCGCGAGGCGCAGGCCAGGCTCGACGAGGGAACAGGAGCGCTTGAGCCGATCCGTCGGGACATCGGGCAGGTATGGGCGGGCCAACCCCTGGCCGGAGAAATACGTCACCTGCCCCAAGGTCTCCAGCACCGCGTCGCCAACGATGTCAGGGTCAGGCCGCCGCTCGCATCCAGCGGGGTTGGTCAGAACCTGGCAGCCGCAGCGATGCTCCTCCGCGCGATGCCGGAGCCATCAACCACCGAGGGTCGGCGAATCCAGGGAGAGCTCAAGAATCTCCTGGAAGGCGCTGTGGCCCGACGGGCCGAGAGCACTGCCTCCCGAAGGCAGGGATATCCCTCGGAACCTCATGCCGCGACTTCCCGATTCATGCGGGAAGCCTCGGTCTACACCGGGCGCACGCGCAACACCGCGCCTGCGGCCCCGGGCCACCTCGGAAACGAGCACCATCGACGCGACCGTCGGGCCCACCTCGACGAAAGGGTGCGCCGAGGCTACCACCCCAGGCGTGGGGGGCGCTACGACAGCGGGGAGGATCGGAGTCCCTCGCCCGAACCACCCGGTCCGCAGGCCTTCAGTCGGGCCATCCGACGGGCGCCATTCCTGACCAGGTTCCGACCCCCGACTACTATCACGAAGTACTCGGGGGAAACGAGACCGGAACTGTGGCTCGCGGACTACCGCCTTGCCTGCCAACTGGGTGGGACGGACGACGACAACCTCATCATCCGTAACCTCCCCCTGTTCCTCTCCGACACTGCTCGTGCCTGGTTGGAGCACCTGCCTCCGGGGCAGATCTCCAACTGGGACGACTTGGTCCAGACCTTCGCTGGCAATTTCCAGGGCACATACGTGCGCCCTGGGAATTCCTGGGACCTTCGAAGCTGTCGACAACAGCCGGGAGAGTCTCTCCGGGACTACATCCGGCGATTCTCGAAACAGCGCACCGAGCTGCCCAACGTCACCGACTCGGATGTCATCGGTGCGTTCCTCGCCGGCACCACTTGCCGCGACCTGGTGAGCAAGCTGGGTTGCAAGACCCCCACCAGGGCGAGCGAGCTGATGGACATCGCCACCAAGTTCGCCTCTGGCCAGGAGGCGGTCGAGGCTATCTTCCGAAAGGACAAGCAGCCCCAGGGCCGCCCATCGGAAGAGGCTCCCGAGGCGTCTGCTCCGCGCGGCGCCAAGAAGAAAGGCAAGAAGAAGTCGCAATCGAAACGCGACGCCGCTGACGCGGACCTTGTCGCCGCCGCCGAGTACAAGAACCCTCGGAAGCCCCCCGGAGGTGCAAACCTCTTCGACAAGATGCTCAAGGAGCCGTGCCCCTACCATCAGGGGCCCGTCAAGCACACCCTCGAGGAGTGTGTTATGCTTCGGCGCCACTTCCACAGGGCCAGGCCACCCGCCGAGGGTGGCAGGGCCCGCGACGACGACAAAAACGAAGATCACCAAGCAGGAGAGTTCCCCGAGGTCCGCGACTGCTTCATGATCTATGGAGGGCATGCGGCGAATGCCTCGGCTCGGCATCGCAAGCAAGAGCGCCGGGAGGTCTGCTCGGTGAAGGTGGCGGCGCCAGTCTACCTAGACTGGTCCAACAAGCCCATCACCTTCGACCAGGCCGACCACCCCGACCATGTGCCGAGCCCGGGGAAATACCCGCTCGTCGTCGACCCCGTTGTCGGCAATGTCAGGCTCACCAAGGTCCTGATGGATGGGGGCAGCTGCCTCAACATCATCTACGCCGAGACCCTCAAGCTCCTGCGCGTCAATCTGTCCTCCGTCCGAGCAGGCGCTGTGCCCTTCCACGGGATCATCCCTGGGAAGCGCGTCCAGCCCCTCGGGCGACTCGACCTCCCCGTCTGCTTCGGGACGCCCTCCAACTTCCGAAGGGAGACCCTGACGTTCGAGGTGGTCGGGTTCCGAGGAACCTACCACGCCGTACTAGGGAGGCCATGCTACGCGAAGTTCATGGCCGTCCCCAACTACACCTACCTAAAGCTCAAGATGCCGGGCCCCAACGGGGTCATCACCGTCGGCCCCACGTACAAACACGCGTTCGAATGCGACGTGGAGTGCGTGGAGTACGCCGAGGCCCTCGCCGAGTCCGAGGCCCTCATCGCCGACCTGGAGAACCTCTCCAAGGAGGTGCCAGACGTGAAGCGCCATGCCGGCAACTTCGAGCCAGCGGAGACGGTTAAGGTCGTCCCTCTTGACCCCAGTGGCGACACCACCAAGCAGATCCGGATCGGTTCCGGGCTCGACCCCAAATAGGAAGCAGTGCTCGTCGACTTTCTCCGCGCAAACGCTGATGTCTTTGCATGGAGTCCCTCGGACATGCCCGGCATACCGAGGGATGTCGCCGAGCACTCGCTGGATATTCGGGCCGGAGCCCGACCCGTCAGGCAGCCTCTGCGCCGATTCGACGAGGAGAAGCGCAGAGTGATTGGCGAAGAGATCCACAAGCAAATGGCAGCAGGGTTCATCAAAGAGGTATTCCATCTCGAATGGCTTGCCAACCCTGTGCTTGTGAGGAAGAAAGGGGGGAAATGGCGGATGTGTGTAGACTACACTGGTCTCAACAAAGCATGTCCGAAGGTTCCCTACCCTCTGCCTCGCATCGATCAAATCGTGGATTCCACCGCTGGGTGCGAAACCCTGTCCTTCCTCGACGCCTACTCAGGGTATCACCAGATCCGGATGAAAGAGTCCGACCAGCTCGCGACTTCTTTCATCACGCCGTTCGGCATGTACTGCTACGTCACCATGCCGTTCGGTTTGAGGAATGCGGGCGCGACGTACCAGCGGTGCATGAACCATGTGTTCGGCGAACACATCGGTCGCACAGTCGAGGCCTACGTCGATGACATCGTAGTCAAGACAAGGAAGGCTTCCGACCTCCTCTCCGACCTTGAAGTGACATTCCGATGTCTCAAGGCGAAAGGAGTCAAGCTCAATCCTGAGAAGTGTGTCTTCGGGGTGCCCCGAGGCATGCTCCTAGGGTTCATCGTCTCCGAGCGAGGCATTGAAGCCAACCCGGAGAAGATCGCGGCCATCACCAGCATGGGACCCGTCAAGGACTTAAAAGGTGTACAGAGGGTCATGGGATGCCTCGCGGCCCTGAGCCGCTTCATCTCACGCCTCGACGAAAGAGGTCTGCCTCTGTACCGCCTCTTAAGGAAGGCCGAGTGTTTCGCTTGGACCCCTGAGGCCGAGGAAGCCCTCGGGAACCTGAAGGCGCTCCTTACAAAGGCGCCTGTCTTGGTGCCCCCGGCGGATGGAGAAGCCCTCTTGGTCTACGTTGCCGCGACCACTCAGGTGGTTAGCGCCGCGATTGTGGTCGAGAGGCAAGAGGAAGGGCATGCATTGCCCGTTCAGAGGCCGGTCTACTTCGTCAGCGAAGTGCTGTCCGAGACCAAGATCCGCTACCCACAAGTTCAAAAGCTGCTGTATGCTGTGATCCTGACAAGGCGGAAGTTACGACACTACTTCGAGTCTCACCCGGTAACTGTGGTGTCATCCTTCCCCCTGGGGGAGATCATCCAGTGCCGAGAGGCCTCGGGCAGGATCGCAAAGTGGGCGGTGGAAATCATGGGCGAAACAATCTCGTTCGCCCCTCGGAAGGCCATCAAGTCCCAGGTGTTGGCGGACTTCGTGGCCGAATGGGTCGACACCCAGTTGCCGACGGCTCCGATCCAACCGGAGCTCTGGACCATGTTTTTCGACGGGTCGCTGATGAAGACAGGAGCCGGCGCGGGCCCGCTCTTCATCTCGCCCCTTGGAAAGCACCTGCGCTACGTGCTGCGCCTCCATTTCCCGGCGTCCAACAATGTGGCCGAGTACGAAGCTCTGGTCAACGGGTTGCGGATCGCCATCGAGCTAGGGGTCAGACGCCTCGACGCCCGCGGTGATTCGCAGCTCGTCATCGACCAAGTCATGAAGAACTCCTACTGCCGCGACCCGAAGATGGAGGCCTACTGCGACGAGGTTCGGCGCCTGGAAGACAAGTTCTTCGGGCTCGAGCTCAACCACATCGCTCGGCGCTACAACGAAACTGCAGACGAGCTGGCTAAAATAGCCTCGGGGCGAACGACGATCCCCCGGACGTCTTCTCCCGGGACCTGCATCGACCCTCTGTCAAGATCGACGATGCGCCCGAGCCCGAGGCACCCTCGGCTCAGGCTGAGGCGCCCTCGGCTCGGCCCGAGGCACCCTCGGCTCAGCCCGAGGAACCCTCGGCTCAGCCCGAGGTACCCTCGGCCCCCGAGGGCGAGGCACTGGACGTCGAGGAAGAGCAGAGCGGGGCCACGCCTGATCGAGATTGGCAGGCCCCGTACCTGCAATATCTTCGTCGAGGAGAGCTACCCCCCGACCAAGTCGAGGCTCGGCGGGTAGCGCGACGCGCCAAGTCGTTCGTCTTGCTGGGCGACGAAGAGGAGCTCTACCATCGTAGCCCCTCGGGCATCCTCCAGCGATGCATCTCCATCACCGAAGGTCGGGAACTGCTGCAAGAAATACACTCGGGGGCTTGCGGCCATCACGCAGCGCCCCGAGCCCTTGTCGGGAATGCTTTCCGGCAAGGCTTCTACTGGCCAACGGCGGTGGTTGACGCCACTAGAATTGTCCGCACTTGCGAAGGGTGCCAATTCTATGCGAAGCAGACCCACCTGCCCGCTCAGGCTCTGCAGACAATACCCATCACCTGGCCCTTCGCCGTATGGGGTCTGGACCTCGTCGGTCCCTTGCAGAAGGCGCCCGGGGGCTACACGCACCTGCTGGTCGCCATCGACAAATTCTCCAAGTGGATCGAGGTCCGACCTCTGAACAGCATCAGGTCCGAGCAGGCGGTGGCGTTCTTCACCAACATCATCCATCGCTTCGGGGTCCCGAACTCCATCATCACCGACAACGGCACCCAGTTCACTGACAAAAAATTCTTGGATTTTTGCGAGGATCACCATATCCGGGTGGACTGGGCCGCCGTGGCTCATCCCATGTCGAATGGGCAAGTAGAGCGTGCCAACGACATGATTCTACAAGGGCTCAAGCCTCGGATCTACAACGACCTCAACAAGTTCGGCAAGCGGTGGATGAAGGAACTCCCCTCGGTGGTCTGGAGCCTAAGGACGACGCCGAGTCGTGCCACGGGTTTCACGCCGTTTTTCCTGGTCTACGGGGCTGAAGCTATCTTGCCCACTGACCTGGAATACGGCTCCCCGAGGACGAGGGCCTACACCGATCAAAGCAACCAAGCTAGCCGAGAAGAATCGCTGGACCAGCTGGAGGAGGCTCGGGACAGGGCCTTACTACACTCGGCGCGGTACCAGCAGTCCCTGCGACGCTACCACGCCCGAGGGGTCCGGTCCCGAGACCTCCAGGTGGGCGATCTGGTGCTTCGGCTGCGGCAAGACGCCCGAGGGAGGCACAAGCTCACGCCCCCCTGGGAAGGGCCATTCGTCATCGCCAAAGTTCTGAAGCCCGGAACATACAAGCTGGCCAACAATCAAGGCGAGATATACGGCAACGCTTGGAACATCAAACAGCTACGTCGCTTCTACCCTTAAGATGTTTCCAAGTTGTTTATATACCTCGCACCTACGCAAAGTTTAGTCGTCAAGGAAGGGTCGGCCTAGCCTCGGCAAAGCCCGACCCTCCCTCGGGGGCTAAAAGGGGGGAGACCCCCTCTGCGTCGAATTTTTCCTCGAAAAAGGATCTCTTTTTAGCAGGATTACTTTCGTGCTTCTTGACTACTTCGGAAAGCGGATCCTGGAAACGACGGAGTACACGTAAGCAGCCAAGGCTGACCGAGCCGAGGGACTCCTACGCCTCCAGGATACGGATACCTCACTCATCACCTTCTGCGATAAGTAACTCGCGTTCGGATAAAGCGACTCCGTGGACCGAACAAATCTTCACGTTCGGAAGCTCTCCTGCCGAAGCAGTCCTTCAAGCTTTCTCGAATAAGTCGGGGACAGGGCCTCATGAACGGGTGAAAGTACGCGTAAGCGGCAAGGCCGGCTGAGCCGAGGGATTCCCACGCCTCTGGGATACGGATACCTCACTCGTCCCTTCCGCGAGAAGCAACCCTCGCTCACACAAACATCCCTGTTACCGACAGAGTCCAGATGCTCGAAACAAGAGGAAAAGAGACGCAGCTTCGCAAGCACGGCGAGGGTGTGTTTTCTGGCCTCGGCGGCCGCAGAAGGCACACGCTACAAGACGATCTGATCCTGCAGGCTCGGGTCTTCACGCTGAAGGGAGCCGTAGCACCCTCGGCATCAACGACGTCTTCAGCAAAGTCCGACCCAGCCTCGGACGGCGACGCGGTCCAGGGATTCCTCCGGGAATCCGGCCCGAGCAGGCAGCTCGGCCGGTTACCCCTGGGGCCTCGGCCAACCGGCTTCCAAGGGCGCCAGCCCGACCCGAGGCCTCGGCTGATCGACTTTGGCGTCGGCTCCGCTGACGGACAACACGGCAAGGCTCCGGCCAACCAGGTTCCCATTCTCGAGCCAACTCCGCCTCTATTCATACTGATATCGCTACCCCTAGCCTCGGCTCATCGAAGGGCGGCCGAGGGGTCTCTTTAACTAAGCTAGAGGAGCCCCGGACAACAAGGCCGATCGGGCCGAGGGATTCCTACGCCTCCGGGATACGGATACCTCACTCGTCACCTTGACACGGGGCGACTCATGCTTGGTAAAGCGGTTCAGATAATCAACAGGTGAGACTTAGTGAAGGAGCGGGCCACCGCCCGCGCAGGGGCCGACCCCAACTCGGCGCTCTCCCCTCCCCAGCCTTGGTGATGAAAATCCTTGAGGCTGAGGGAGGGGCAGAGGCCGCAGCCCGGCTCGCTTTCCCCCACCATCAAGCCGGAGGTCGCCATCCTGGGTGACCACCGGTGGAGGGGTGCAACCGGGCTGCATGATGAAAATCCTTGAAGCCGAACGATGGCTGAGAGGTACCAACTCCCATGGGGTTGCGTTCCTCCAACGAGGAGGCGGAAAGGCAGCGGATACCCCCCATCCGGGGGCTTGGAAGATGGAAAGACACGACGCATACGGGAGGAAGAAGACACGGTTGCCTTCTGAAAGGAGTCTCCCTCCTTTTAAAGGCAACTCTCCCTACGTGCGCCCCCAGACGCCACGGGCTGAGTCTTCTCCAACACGCTCCAAGGCCCTCCCCTGCGACTCGGGGGCGGGGTCCCGCATGTCATGCAAACCGGCTCAGGGCAGAAGAAGCCAAACCGCCGCGCGTGGTGCGCACGATCGCCCAGCGGTTACAAGCGACCCCCTACTTTTGCCCAGACCAACGGGCGGAAGGGGCGGGCAGCCATGCAGGCGGCATGCAACCGCGCCAGGTGGACGCGCTTCTCCGACTTCTGACACGCCAGCGGGGAAGCCCAGGCCCACGCGTCAAGCAACTGGCGCGCCGGTTGCTGCATGCAAGCAACCGCACCGCCACTTGTGCCACCGTCGCGCCTCTTCGGTTGCGGAGCCTATGCCGCAACTCGAGGCGACCCAGCAGCACCAGCCTGGCGCGTTGGTCAAAGCGACCGAAAGTGGGCCGGCAGTAATGGCGGTGGCAGGCGGGCGGGCGCAGCAGTCACGTCGTCAGCCAGGCTCACGTCCCATCCAGGGACAGCAAGAGAGCCTCCTCCCACGGCGTGAAGACGGTGCACCCGTGACCCGTCCCTCGAACGGATCGCGCACGCGCAACGGCCGCCTCGCCAACCACCCGCTCCGTCGCATTAACTCCGCGGCGGGACACGCGGCGCCTCCGGCGGGAGAAGCGCGCGACGCTTCGCCTTCGCCGTGATAACCGCGTCAAAAAGAGGTACGCCACGTCGTTCGATTTCATATCCTTTTCCTTTTTTCCTCTTTCTCTATCTCTTGCAACAGGGACCGAGAAAGGGGGATACCCCGAAAAGGATCCTTCTCCGCGAAGGAACCGGGCTCCGAGCCCACCCCCTACTGATCAGGGGTTCGAAGTCTGGCCTTCCGAAGGGATCAACAGTCGCCTCAGATCGCGTGGGCCCGACACCCACTACTGGTCAGGGGTTCGAAGGCCAGCCCCCCGAAGGGTTCCATGGCCGCCTCAGGCTACTCGGGCTCCGCGCCCATTACTGATCAGGGGTTCGAAGGCTGGCCCCCGAAGGGTTCACAGTCGCCTCAGACACCGAGCGAGGGATGACCAAGGGTACGTTCGATACATAACCGAGGCTCGGGCTGCGCTCCCGAGGTACCCTAGGACATTTCCGAGACCAGCGGGAACGATCTTGTAACGGAATCCCATCGGAGGGAGGCATCGAGCCCTCGGACCCCGTCGCCAGGGGACCGGGTCCGGCAAATCACCCGCAGGTACTTTTGGGCGTGCCTCTGGGCCCCTAGCCGACCCCCAACGAACGGGGCACGGACGTCCACTCGGATTACCCGCTTGCAGCTCACCGGAGACACCATGTTCGGTGCCCATCGAGGGTAACATGGCGCTCTCCCCCCCCTCCTCCTTGCGGAAAGGCGACGTAGGGGCGTATGTAAAAAAGCCGAGTCTGTCCCTGATCGTCCTCTCGCCCTGTGCAGAGGCTCGGGGGCTGCTCTCGCAAAAACCGGCTCCGGCCGAACCGTTGACAGCGTCAACATACCAGCCCGAGAGCTTGGGCCCCGACCGTGCACCCGGGCTACGGCCAGTTTGCATGAGGGAACGACCAGACCAGCCGAAGCATTACGCAAGGTATTAAGACCTCAAAGGAGTGTAACCACTCCTCCGAGGCCTCGGGGGCTACACCCGGCGGGTGTGCTCGCGCGCACCCACCGGAACAAAATGCAACCGAGAAAGGCTGGTCCCCTTGCAAAAAAGTGCGACGAAAGCCTCCAAGCGAGTGCAAACACTCCCTTCGAGGCTCGGGGGCTACTGTCGGGGACCATAATTAGGGGTACCCTCAAGACGCCTAATTCTCAGCTGGTAACCCCCATCAGCGTAAAGCTGCAAAGGCCTGATGGGTACGATTAAGTCAGGGATCAGTCCACACGAGTGACTCGATCACGCTTCACCCGAGCCTAGCCTCGGCCAAGGGCAGCCGACCTCGAGAGACTTCCGTCTCGCCTGAGGCCCCCCTTTTTACGGCGGACACACCACCGGCTCGCCCGAGGCCTTGGCTTCGCCCAGAAGCAACCCTGACTAAATCGCCACACCGACTGACCAAGTTGCAGGAGCATTTAACGCAAAGGTGGCCTGACACCTTTATCCTGACACGCGCCCCCCGGCAGAGCCGAAGTGACCGCCGTCACTCCACCGCTCCACTGACCAGTCTGACAGAAGGACAGCGCCGCCTGCGCCACTCCGACTGCGGTGCCACTTGACAGAGTGAGTCTGACAGGCAGTCAGGCCTTGCCAAAGGCGCCATGGCGAACTCCGCTCCGCCCGACCCCAGGGCTCGGACTCGGGCTAAGACCCGGAAGACGGCGAACTCCGCTCCGCCCGACCCCAGGGCTCGGACTCGGGCTAAGACCCGGAAGACGGCGAACTCCGCTCCGCCCGACCCCAGGGCTCGGACTCGGGCTAAGACCCGGAAGACGGCGAACTCCGCTCCGCCCGACCCCAGGGCTCGGACTCGGGCTAAGACCTGGAAGACGGCGAACTCCGCTCCGCCCGACCCTAGGGCTCGGACTCGGGCTAAGACCCGGAAGACGACGAAACTCCGCCTCGCCCGACCCCAGGGCTCGGACTCCGCCCTGGCCTCGGCCAAACAACCTCCGCCTCGCCCGACCCAATGGCTCGGACTCGGCCTCGGCAACAGAAGACAGACTCAACCTCGGCTTCGGAGGAGCCCCCACGTCACCCTGCCTAGGGCACAGGCTCGCCACGTCAACAGGAAGCGCCATCATCGTCCTACCCCGAATCGACTCGGGTCACGGAGAACAAGACCGGCGTCCCATCCGGCCAGTTCCGCCGGATGGGCAATGATGGCGCTCCACAAGCTCTGTGACGACGGCGGCTCCCAACTCTCTTACGGAAGCAGGGCGACGTCAGCAAGGACTCGACCGCTCCAACAGCTGTCCCTCCGCCAGGCTCCGCCGCACCTCCGACAGCCATGACATCACGCCAGCAAGGTGCCAAGACCTCTCCGGCTGCCACATTGGCATGTACCTAGGGCGCTAGCTCTCTCTCCGCTAGACACGTAGCACTCTGCTACACCCATTGTACACCTGGATCCTCTCCTTACGACTATAAAAGGGAGGACCAGGGCCTTCTTAGAGGAGGTTGGCCGCGCGGGACCGAGGACGGGACAGGCGCTCTCTTGGGGCCGCTCGCTTCCCTCACCCGCGTGGACGCTTGTAACCCCCCTACTGCAAGCGCACCCGACCTGGGCGCGGGACGAACACGAAGGCCGCGGGACTTCCACCTCTCTCACGCCCGACTCCGGCCACCTCGCCTCTCCCCCCTTCGCGCTCGCCCACGCACTCGACCCATCTGGGCTGGGGCACGCAGCACACTCACTCGTCGGCTTAGGGACCCCCCTGTCTCGAAACGCCAACACTATCATTGTCGGGACAGTTAGCAATAAAATGACCAAGCTTACCACATTTGAAGCATGAGCGCTTCCCCTTTGTCTTGGTCTTGCTTGGCTGCCCCTTGCGACCTTTTAGTGTCGTCTTGAATCTCTTGATGATGAGAGCCATCTCTTCATCATTAAGTCCGGCCGCCTCAATTTGTGCCACCTTGCTAGGTAGCGTTTCCTTGCTTCTTGTTGCCTTGAGAGCAAGGGGTTGAGGCTCATTGATTGGACCATTCAATGCGTCATCCACGTATCTTGCTTCCTTGATCATCATTCGCTCGCTCACGAACTTTCCAAGTATCTCCTCGGGCGTCATCTTGGTGTACCTAGGATTCTCACGAATATTGTTCACAAGATGAGGATCAAGGACAGTAAAAGACCTTAACATTAGGCGGACGACGTCGTGGTCCGTCCATCGCGTGCTTCCATAGCTTCTTATCTTGTTGACAAGGGTCTTGAGCCGGTTGTACGTTTGGGTTGGCTCTTCTCCCCTTATCATAGCGAATCTCCTGAGTTCGCCCTCCACCAACTCCATCTTGGTGAGCATTGTGACATCATTCCCCTCATGAGAGATCTTGAGGATGTCCCAAATTTGCTTGGCGTTATCCAAGCCGCTCACTTTGTGGTATTCATCCCTGCACAATGAAGCTAGAAGAACAGTAGTAGCTTATGCATTTTTATGAATTT
Organism: Zea mays; assembly: GCF_902167145.1. Taxonomy (NCBI): domain Eukaryota; kingdom Viridiplantae; phylum Streptophyta; class Magnoliopsida; order Poales; family Poaceae; genus Zea; species Zea mays. Next base: position 81,089,803 of record NC_050103.1, on the reverse strand, counting down.
GCTCATTAATGAACATGGGACTATCCGTACTATCAAAGTGCATTCCACTCTCTACAATCTCCCATATACTAGGATGGAGAGAGAACAAGTGACTACACATTTTGTGACTCCAAAATCCGTAGTCCTCTCCATCAAAATGGGGAGGTTTACCAAGTGGAATAGATAGTAAATGAGCATTTGTACTTTGAGGAATACGAGAGTAATCAAAAGAAAAGTTTGAATTGACCGTTTTCTTTTTCTCGTAGTCATCGTCGTCCTTTTGGGAAGAGGAAGATTCGTCACTGTCGTAGTAGACGATCTCCTTGATGCGCCTTGTCTTCTTCTTCCCATCTTTGAGCTTGTGGCCCGAGCCCGAGTCGGTAGGCTTGTCATCCTTCGGCTCGTTGAAGATAGACTCCTTCTCGTTGTTGTTGACCACCATCCCCTTTCCCTTAGGATCCATCTCTTCGGGCGATTAGTCCCTTCTTGAAGAGAACGGCTCTGATACCAATTGAGAGCACCTAGAGGGGGGGTGAATAGGTGATCCTATAAAACTTTAAACTTAAGCCACAAAACTTGGTTAGACATTAGCACAGTAATCGCCAAGTGGCTAGAGAGAAGTCTTAGCAAAACACAATAACCACAAGAGAATAATCACAGAGATGACACAGTGGTTTATCCCATGGTTCGGCCAAGACCAACGCTTGCCTACTCCACGTTGTGGCGTCCCAACGGATGAGGGTTGCAATCAACCCCTCTCAAGCGGTCCAAAGACCCACTTGAATACCACGGTGTTTTGCTTTGCTTTGCTTAATCCCGTTCGCGAGGAATCTCCACAACTTGGAGTCTCTCGCCCTTACAAAGATGTTCACAAAGAAGCACAGAGTAAGGGAGGGATTAGCAACTCACACAAGTCACAAAGATCACAGCAAATACGCACACACAAGACCCAGACTTAAGCTCAAAAGACTAGCACACTAGAACGGAGCTCAAATCACTAGAATGTCGAACAAGTGTGCAAGAATAGAGTGTGAGTGATCAAGAATGCTCAAGGAATGCTTGGTGTACTCCTCCATGCGCCTAGGGGTCCCTTTTATAGCCCCAAGGCAGTTAGGAGCCGTTGAGAGCAATCTGGGAAGGCAATCCTTGCCTTCTGTCGCGTGGCGCACCGGACAGTCCGGTGCCCGATTTCTTTCCTTAAATGGCGCAGCCGACCGTTGGCAGCCAGAGGGCCGTTGGCGCACCGGACAGTCCGGTGCCCCCTTCTAGCCGTTTGCTCGGCCACGTGTCCCGCGCAGATCGCGCGGCCGACCGTTGGCCCGGCCGACCGTTGGCTCACCGGACAGTCCGGTGAATTATAGCCGTACGTCGCCGGTGAATTCCCGAGAGCGGCCAGTTCGCTCGAGCCAGCCTGGCGCACCGGACAGTCCGGTGCTCCCAGACTGAGCAGACTTTGGCTGAACAAAGCCATCTCATTTCCAATTCGATTTTTCCTGTTTCCAGCACTTAGACACAACACATTAGTCCATAAAATAATGTACTAAGTCTAGAAACATACCTTTTGACATGATTTGCACTTTGTCCACCACATTGCATAGATCAACACAAAAGCACTTGCGTTGGCACCCAATCACCAAAATACTTAGAAATGGCCCAAGGGCACATTTCCCTTTCAATCTCGCCGTGAACTGGCCGGACTCCTCGCCGCCGACGAGCATCCACGCCTGCGCGCGTGGACCGACCGACTCCGGCCATCTTCGACGGTGACCCGCACACCGTTGTGATCCCCGAGACCTCCCCTACGTCCTTGACCACTTCACCGGAGCAATCTCGCCGCCGGTAAGCCCCTCCGCCCTTTCTTCCGCCGCAGTTACTATTTGTGTTAGAAGAAGGACCTCGGGTTAGGATTTGTAGAACCCGAGGGGTTTTTTGTAACGTTAGTGACCCATGTGAATAGTAGCCTAAGGACTAATCCGCGAAGAAAACTTAAATACCCGCCAGGGACCCGAGTGCAAAGTGGTTTTCCATTAAATCAATTCTGTTAATCTTTTTAAAATGACCAGAGAACTTAGAAAACCCATAACTTGATGAATTCTTCATAAAAAGTTGTCAAACTAATTTTGCTAGTTTCTGAATATCATGAACTATCATTTAAAAATGATAAACCCTATGCTTTCTGTTCTAAATTTTAGAGTTTAAAATTAAAAACAGAAACTTACCAAACCTAGTTTAATTAAGGAAAATTAGTTTTTCTTCTGTACTAAACCTAAGAAAATTTGTAGGTCTTCAAAACCCATTTAGACACTGTTTAAAAATAGTAGGAACCCCAGCATTGGAAAATATGATGTAGATATTCACTTAAAGCTATTTTGCCCAAAACTTAGGAAAAACCAGAAAGGCATTAAAAATTAATGAACAGTGATTAAAATTATTTTTCCTAGTTTGCTTAAGTGACAGAGAACCTAGGAAAAATACAGAGACTATTAGTTCAGACCAGTTTTAAATTAAAATGTTTTATTTAGCCTTATTTGGACTGAAAATCAATTATTAGAGTTACAAAACTATAACCAAAATGAGTAATAAAAATCCAGTGGACTTACAACCACCAGAGCCCCACTACAAAAATAAAGAACACCTCAGCCCAACTTTTTAAGTAAGGAAAATAAATATAAAGTGATAATAAGGCATTTTTCAAATAAATCATGAACAACCCCTAATAATGTGATAATGGGCAACCAAAAATTTACTAAGTCCATAATGAGATAAACCACCAGAGAAAAATGCAAACCCATGAAAAAGAAGCAAACTCATACCTATTGCTAAGGATTTATGAGAAAGGCCACTTAATTCAAATAATGCATACTACCCCTTCTCTTAAGCAAAAAGATGTCAAACTTCAGAATGATTGCTCTTGCACAAAACAATAACTAAGAAAAATAAGAACTCTCTTGTTTGATATTTTTCGAATATAGTGGTAGTAGAAAGCACCCACTTGGCTAGAAAATTAAGAAAACCATAGAAAACTAATTAAATGGTATTAATGACTAGAAATTTGTATCAAGTTATGTTATAACACCTAAAAGCCAGCAAAAATAAGTTTTAGAGAATTACCCGCTGTTAAATAATAGTTGTAGTTCAAAGCACCCCTTCTGCCCTAGAATTTAATAATTTTTCCAGAGAAAACCATTCACTTTCTGATCCCCAATTTTTGAGACAGAGACACATACACCAGTACCAAGCCACTGTAATTTTTGCAGAATTTTTGGAATTTTATAAAAGCAACTTGTAGTTCAAACCCACTCCAAAACATTAAAGAGAATAAAAGAAAAGGAAAGAAGAAATAAACCTCACCCCAATAAGTCTAACTTGAGAACTTATCAATTCTCACTAAGAATTAGAAAGAATTCAGTGGAACCCCAAAAATAAACCTACCACTTACCTTAGCTAAAGTTTGACCCAATTTACCAAGTATACCACCTAAAGGTCTTACATAAGTAAGGTTTAACTTTATTTAACTCAAGTAGATCATACACCCCCAAAGTTGTAATTTCTAAAAGCACATATTATATCATGCATATATCTTACGCATTGCATTCATTAGATTGTAATCTTGCCGACGGAGAGTACGTGCTCATCCCCGAGCAAGGACCTGTCCAAGAGGAGGACCAGGAGCAGGCTTCAGAGGCTGCTATTGAGGATCTCCCCGTAGCCCCAGCAATTGAAGGCAAGCCCCGGTTTTATGCATAACCGTATTATTATATGCTACTTTACTACACTTAATGCTTGTAGGTTTGTAATGTGCACTTAAGTGTAGGAGTTGCTTGAAACCTCTAGTTGCATGAACTTAGGTTTCCTTTTTGAGATGAATACTAGTATGCTAGGTCGAGTAGCTGCTTGCTAATCAGGATCTCGGTAGAAGTCGAGTGATTTTTCTAGCACTCGCACGAGGTCAGGAATTGATTGTATTCATCTTGATAATGGGATATATGTTAGTCTATGGATTTGGATCCAGAGAGGATGCCTTGTCCATGAGACAGGAAAAAGGAATTAAGGATTAATGTGTGGATACCTGAGTCAAGCTTTTGAACGTACTAAGCACATGCCGGGAAAAATGGTAACCGGTAAACCTAGTACCTGATTGAAGCCGGGCACGGACTTTATCCCTCATGCGACCTGAGACTGGGTCTCCCATGCTAGCTATGGTGGGTACAAGTGCGGTCACTGCACGGCGGCAGCCGGGGTCAGTGGAGCATTGTATGCCAAGGCGGTGAGGCCTGGACGCGAACGGGGAATCAATGGGGACGGTTGTCATGTGTGGGGTCGGAGTACCCTGACATGTCGTGTGTTTAGGTTTACCTTGCAAGGTTAAAACTCGATTCGAATCGTCTGCTTCTCGCAGCTAATGAGACTGCTTGACCCCTTGTACTGCATCGAGTAAGAAGTGAAATGAGGTTATATGAGATAACTTGTTGATTGAACTAAATGCTTGTTACCATGTATGCTTAGAAGGAGCAAATCTAGCTAAGTTAATGATGATAAAATTTGAAAAGCTAAAATTTGCTTTTAGAAACAGCTAGTGCTTTTGGCAAACCAAACCCCTCAGCCAAACAGCTGCATAGTCTAGAGGTAGAGGAGTAGACTCCTCACACCGGTTAAGTCTAGCTGAGTATTAGTATACTCAGCCTTTCTTGTGGCACAATTTTTGCAGGTACCATTCAGGAAATGGTTGATGGTGTGACTTGGCCTACCACCCTGCCCCCGGATTGGACGGTCGAGTGGGATGTTGCTCCGGCAGGAGAGGAGCACGAGGAGTAGTGGGCTAGGCCTTGCCCAATTCCTCGATACCGACGACATCGATTATCCGCTGCACTTTATTTTGTGAACTTTATTTGCTACTCAAAAACTCTGATCTATGTAATAATCCAGCACTTAATTTGAGGTTTCCTATTTTATTGTATTTCTTCTGTGACTCACCTTCGAGTGAGATTGTGGAATTTGATCCTGGTTAAGTGGCTCTATCAGACTAGATCTGAGGGACTGACGGGTTATTCCGATTTAAGTGTGTTACAGCCCCTGAGGCGTGACTTAGGCACTTAAGCTGGAATAATTCGGGCGGTTCCGCCACAATCCTTCTGGCTCCTGCTCCTCCAAAAGCTCCATGTTGTGGCTCAAACTGCCATCGTTGTCGTCGTCTCCGTCAGGGTCTCCTCCAGCAGTCGGGATGCCCTGTGGTAGTGCAGGGGGCATCTCTGGCTGAGGCGTAGGGAGGGCTACCTCCCAGAATCCACCTCCTGCTAAGGCGAGTGGGAAGAGTCCTGCTGCTCATGCTCCTGGTGTCAAGGCTCCTGCTCCTCGAGCAGGCGGTGATGCAGTCTCTCTAGGTGGCTAGACTGACCTGTCACCGTGCGACGCAGTGGGCGCTCCACAAGGCGAGAGGGCAAGAAAGGGATCACCGACTTACGTGCAGTGCATCTAAGACGGGCCATCTACAAAAGACATCGTAAGCACAAGAGTGAGAATAGAACTATATGACCAGCAAGTAAACCGAAAGCAAAGTGAGATAAAAATTTTGTAAGATGAGTATATAGATAGTAATATAACATAGAATTGGTCAAGATGACCAACTTTTGAAGTGACACCAAAGGTCAAGGAGAGAATAAGGGTCTATAATCCTTAGGGCGACCATTCTAGTCTAGGTTAGCAGTTCTACAGTCAGCAAGGCTTTGATACCAGTTATGTCACACCCAGTTTTGGAAGGCAAACCGAATGCGAACCATGTACGTGTCAGGATCAAAAACTCACGTACACAACGATTACATAATTGGACATCATCACACATTGCTCAAAATTAATAGCGGAATAGGTACTTTATTACATCAAGATGTCCAAGACATCCACAGAGTCATTAAGGTAACATAGTCATTAACATGATCAAAGTGCGGAATACAAAACATAGAGATATGGACTTCACAGGCAGCTGACTAGGGGTTTGCCACTAACACAACCAGAACTCATCGTAGTCCTAAAAGTCTTCGAAGTCCCCATTGATGGCCCTCCGGCAAAGTCAACTACACCCCAGGTTCATCTAATTATTCAGCTAAGAGCGTCCCATTCCACCCTCATGGTTGCACTGTTATCCCGGGTGGTCACTCAACGAACAGGTCCTTACGGAGAGCTGCTTAGGAAAACAGCCTAAGTCCCCTTAAGGGCCATAAGAACATCATCATAATCATAATAACAGTATGGTATCATAAATATTCGCATCATGTTCATTGATTAAAGTGGACCAATAGCATGAAGCTAACCATAATAACCCAAAAGGTAAACAAGGACAAGATAAATATAGACTAGTCAATCCTTAGGTTTCAATCAAGTAATGTGGGATAGTGAATTATAAAGTAAGTAGGACATAATAGGTTAGAGGACACTTGCCTTCACCTGGTTGTTACTCAGGAAGATCATTGGCAACACACTCAGGAACCACGGGCTACTCGTTGTCTACGCAAAGCGATCATGCATTCAACACATTTGGATAATGACAAAGAAACAGTACACCAAACATGTACAAACAAGTGAACACTAACTCAAAAGAAAGTAACAAACTCAAAAGCGAAGTCTAGCATCCGAGGTGGACTAATACACCTAGATGTTTGTGGTTCTCTAAGTATTACTTATCTCAATAGATTACATAACTTAATTTCATTTATCTTAATGAGACACAAGAATTATACCAGGGACATGTTCATATATTATATATTATTAACCTCACAAAGTTAAACATCTAATTACCATTATGGTTTTCCTTTTATCTTTCTTATTAATAAAAGCCATCACTTACACTAACCTATAGTCTATGCATACAATTAGCACATGCAGACAGTAAAAGTTCGTAATTTAGACAGGTAGAGAATAACCTTATGAATCTTTTTCAGTTTGAATCACTCAATTTGGAGTTCATATGCAACAAATATGAAATAAACAAGTTTTGGAATTCAAAATACAAAACTAGGTCTAATTCTGTGATAACTTAAGAGATCAGTGCCTTTCTGCAAAAGTACAAGGGCCTGCGCATGAAACCTAGGGACGGCGGGTTGATTCCTAAAAAGCCGAGGGTCCTCTTAACAAAAAGACCACGTGAAGGGGTATCGGCTGATCTCGACCGCACGATCACAGATCAACAGCCAGGATTAGATCTGAGCAAGCGAGCGTAAGCGCGGACGCGAGCGCGGGTTGACAAGTGGGCTAGGGGTGCCAGCGACCTACGGGCGAGGTGGACTGACCAGCCAGGCCCAATTGCAGAACGCAAGTGAGGGGGCGGATCCGAGCGGCCAGATCGCCATCGGACGGCTAGGATCAGATCGGGTTTAATTGAAGCTAGGTCGTCATATCCCAGATGGACGGCTGAGATCAGATGGTGAGCTCGGGCAGGGTTGCTGGGCTGCCCATGGCGGCGCTGCCCGATTTCACGATGGAGGTTCGCCGGAGGCGATGGTGTGGCCACAGTGTGGCCACGGTGAGGGTCTAGGGCACTGGGAAAGGGCTAAGGCGAGTTTGGGGTGATACGGCGGGCTCAGCTGTGGGCGCGACATCAGCGCAAAGGGACCAGAGGGTGCGGTCCACGGCAGAGCAGCCCGACAGTGACTCAGCTCGACTCCGGGGAACGATTGCGCGGACAGCAGGGTAGTAAATGGGAAATTAAAGGCATGGGTGGGTTGGTTACCTCAAGAGACGGCTCTGGAGCGCTTGAGCAATGGCGAGGACACCTGAAAGGGAAATGTGCCCTTGGGCAATTTCTATTATATTTTGGTGATTAAGTGTCCAACACATTTATTTGAGTTCTTATGTGCAAAATGAAGAGAGAAGTGCAAATCAAAGAGAAGGTATGTTTCTAGACTTAGTAGTTGGTTTTTGTATACTAATATATTTGTCTAAGTGTTAGAAACAGAGAAAAGAAGAAAAGAGAAGAATTGCAAAAGACTTGGTTGGGTGCAGCCGAAGTCCAGCTCTGCCAGGCTCACAGGACTGTCCGGTGGTGCACCGGACAGTGTCTGGTGCGCCAGGCTGGCCTCCGGTGAACAGGCCGCTCTCGAGAAAGTTTGACGGCGTACGGCTATAATTCACTGGACTGTCCAGTGGTGCACCGGACTGTCTGGTGAGCCAACGGTCGCCAGTGCAACAATCGGTCGTGCAATCCGTGGGCGACGTGTGGCCGGCGCCAACGGTCAGCAGGGGGCACCGGACTGTCCGGTGTGCACCAGACAGTGTCCGGTGCGCCAACTGGCCCGGAGGTGCAACGGTCATCTACGCCAAAATAGGAAGGAGATCGGCACCGGACCGTCTATAGTGACTGTCCGGTGGCGCACCGGACTGTCCGGTGCGCCACTCGACAGAAGGCAAGGATGGCCTTCCTTGTTGGCCTCCAACGGCTCCTAGCTGCCTTGGGGCTATAAAAGGGACCCCTAGGTGCATGGAGGAGTTACCCAAGCATTCAAGAAACATTCTAAGACTCCAAGACTCCAACTTCGCGCATTTGATTCTTTGAGATAGTGACTTGAGCTCCATTTGAGTTGTGAACTCCGTGGGTTGTGTTTTGAGCTCAAATTGTGACTTGTGTGTGTGATTGTGCTATGATTTGAGTCTTGTGTGTGTTGCTCTCCCCTCCCTTACTTTTGTGCTTCTTTTGTGATCATCATTGTAAGGGCGAGAGGCTCCAAGTTGTGGAGATTCCTCGCAAACGGGAAAAAGACTAAGAAAGGAAAAAACCGTGTTATTCAAGTTGATCATCGGATCACTTGAAAGGGGTTGAGTGCAACCCTCGTCCATTAGGACGCCACAACGTGGAAGTAGGCAAGTGTTACTTGGCCGAACCACGGGATAAAAATCATGTGTCTCTTGTGCGCTTTCTCTTTGATTGTCTGTGTTCATAAGAGCTCGTTTCAAGCTATTTAGCCATTCTAACTTTCATAACTAAAGTTTTGTGGCTATTAGTGTTGAATTTTACAGGATCACCTATTCACCCCCCCCCCCCCCCCGCCGCTCTAGGTGCTCTCAATTGGTATCGGAGCCGTTCTCTTCATCTAAGGGACTAATCGCCCGAAGAGATGGATCCTAAGGGAAAGGGGATGGTGGTCAACGACAAGGAGAAGGAGTCCCTCTTCAACGAGCCAAGGGACGACAAGCCCACTGACTCAGGATCGAGTCACAAGAAGAGCGACAGGAAGAAAAAGAGGCGGATCAAGAAGATCATTTACTATGACAGCAACGCCTCCTCTTCTTCACCAAGAGACGACGACGACGACGATGACTCGTCTAAAAAGAAACCGGTTAATCAAAACTATTCATTTGATTATTCTCGTATTCCATTCAATTCCAATGCCCATTTGCTTTCAATTCCTCTTGGTAAACCTCCACACTTTGATGGAGAAGATTACTCTTTTTGGAGTCACAAGATGTGTAATCACTTATTTTCTCTCCATCCTAGTATTTGGGAGATAGTAGAAAATGGAATGCATTTCGACAGTACGGGTAACCCGGTGTTTATTAATGAGCAATTTCATAAGAATGCACAAGCTACCACTGTTTTGCTAGCATCTTTGTGCTGGGATGAATACAACAAGGTGAGTGGCTTGGACAACGCCAAGAAAATTTGGGATACCCTCAAGATATCACATGAGGGAAACGATGCCACCATGATCACCAAAATGGAGTTGGTGGAAGGCGAGCTGGGAAGGTTCGCGATGATAAGGGGAGAGGAGCCAACCCAAACATACAACAGGCTCAAGACCCTGGTCAACAAGATTAGAAGCTATGGAAGCACAAGATGGATGGACCACGACGTCGTCCGACTAATGCTAAGGTCATTTACGGTAATTGACCCCCATCTTGTCAACCTTATTCGTGAGAATCCCAGGTACACCAAGATGACGCCCGAGGAGATACTTGGGAAGTTTGTGAGTGGGCGCATGATGGTGAAGGAGGCTCAATATGTGGACGATGCTCTAAATGGTCCACTACCCGTCCACGAGCCTCAAACCGTTGCTCTCAAAGCAACCAACAGCAGGGAGACGCTACCAAGCAAGGTGGCACAAGTGGAGGTCGCTGGCCTCAACGAAGATGAGATGGTGCTTATCATCAAGCGCTTCAAGACCGCACTAAAAGGACGCAAGGAGTACCCCAACAAGAATAAGACAAGGGAAAAGCGCTCCTGCTTCAAATGCGGTAAGACTGGTCATTTTATTGCTCAATGTCCCGATAATGAAAATGACCAGGGGGAAGAAAGACATGGGAAGAAGGAGAAGAAGAAAAGCTATAGGAAGGCAAAAGGTGAGGCTCACCTTGGTAAAGAATGGGATTCGGACTGCTCTTCATCCGACTCCAACGATGAAGGACTAGCAGCCTCGGCCTTCAACAAGTCCTCTCTCTTCCCCCAACGAACGACACACTTGCCTTATGGCCAAGGAGAAGAAGGTAAGTGTTCGTGATACCCCTAAATACACTACTTCTAGCGATGATGATTCTAGTGACGATGAAGTAGATTACTCTAGCTTATTCAAAGGTTTAGATAGAGCTAAGGTAGAAAAGATCAATGAACTAATTGATGCCTTAAATGAAAAGGATAGACTTTTAGAAAAGCAAGATGATATTTTGTATGAAGAGCATGATAAATTTGTTAGTGTTCAAAAATCTCTTGCTCTAGAAATTAAGAGAAATGAAATGTTATCCTCTGAATTGTCTGTGTGCCATGAATCAATCTCTAGTTTAAAGATTTTGAATGATGATTTAAATGCTAAGCTAGAGGAAGCTAATACTACTAGATCTTGTGTAGAACATGTAGTTATTTGCAATAGATGCAAGGATGTTGATATTGATGCTTGTGATGATCATCTTGCATCCATTTCTAAATTAAATGATGAGGTGGCAAGTCTTAATGCTCAACTTAAGACTTGCAAGAGTGATTTTGATAAATTAAAGTTTGCTAGGGATGCCTACACAATTGGTAGACATCCCTCAATTAAAGATGGGCTTGGTTTTCGAAAGGAAGCCAAGAACTTAACAAGCCAAAAGGCTCCCATTCTCGCCAAGAAGAAAGGGAAGGCCCCTATGGCTAGTAGCATTCAAAAGAATCATGCTTTTATGTATAATAGGAAAATTGCTAGTCATCCCAATTATAATAGGAGTTATGATCATGATGCTTTTGATTCACATGCAATGTTTGCCTCGAGTTCTACTTTTGTCCACGGTAGAAGTAGGCCTAGGAGAAATCATGTTGTGCATCATGTGCCTAGGAAAGTATGTAATGAATCTACTACTATTTACCATGCTTGCAATACTTCATTTGTGCTTTTATGTAAGAATGCAAAAGTAGTGGCTAGGAAATTGGGATCCAAATGCAAGGGAGACAAGACTTGCATTTGGGTTCCAAAGGCTATTGTGACTAACCTTGTAGGACCCAACAAGAGTTGGGTACCTAAAACCCAAGTGTAAATTGCCTTGCAGGTTTATGCATTCGGGGGCTCAAGCTAGATTATCGACAGCGGATGCACAAACCACATGACGAGGGAGAATAAGATGTTCACCTCCTACGTCAAGAACAAGGATTCCCAGGATACGATTATTTTTGGAGATGGGAACCAAGACAAGGTTAAAGGTTTGGGAAAGATAGCCATCACTAGCGAGCACTCTATTTCAAATGTATTCTTAGTAGAGTCATTAGGGTATAATCTCCTGTCTGTAAGTCAATTGTGCCACATGGGCTACAATTGTTTGTTTACAAATGTTGATGTTTCTGTCTTTAGAAGGAGTGATGGTTCATTAGCTTTTAAGGGTGTATTAGACAGCAAACTCTACTTAGTTGATTTTTCGAAAGAGGAGGCCGATCTAGATGCATGCTTAATAGCTAAGGCTAGTATGGGCTAGCTGTGGCATCGCCGTCTAGCACATGTTGGGATGAAGAACCTTCATAAACTTCTAAAGGGAGAACATGTGTTAGGACTAACAAATGTTTGTTTCGAGAAAGATAGATCTTGTGCAGCACGTTAGGCGAGAAAACAAGTGGGGAGCACTCATCACAACAAGAATGTGATGACAACATCAAGACCACTGGAGCTACTACATATGGACCTCTTTGGACCCGTTGCCTACCTCAGCATCAGGGGAAGTAAGTATGGTTTAGTAATTGTTGATGATTTTTCCCGCTTCACTTGGGTATTCTTTTTGCAGGATAAATCAGAAATCCAAGGGACCCTCAAGCACTTTCTAAGGAGGGCTCAAAATGAATTTGAGCTCAAGGTGAAAAAGATAAGGAGCAACAACGGGTCCGAGTTCAAGAACTTACAAGTTGAGGAGTATCTTGAGGAGGAAGGTGTCAAGCATGAGTTCTCCGCTCCCTACACACCACATCAAAATGGTGTGGTAGAAAGGAAGAACAGGATGCTTATCGACATGGCGAGGACGATGCTTGGAGAGTTTAAAACGCCCGAGCGGTTTTGGTCGGAAGCTGTGAACACAGCTTGCCACGCCATAAACCGGCTCTATCTGCATCGTCTCCTCAAGAAGACCTCCTACGAACTCCTTACCGGTAACAAACCCAATGTATCTTACTTTCGTGTATTTGGAAGCAAATGCTACATTTTGGTGAAGAAAGGTAGACATTCCAAATTTGCTCCCAAAGCTGTAGAAGGGTTTTTACTAGGGTATGACTCAAATACAAAGGCGTATAGAGTCTTCAACAAATCATCGGGGTTGGTTGAAGTCTCTAGAGACGTTGCATTTGATGAGACTAATGGCTCTCCAAGAGAGCAAGTTGATCTTGATGACATAGATGAAGATGATGTTCCAACGGCCGCAATACGCACCATGGCGATTGGAGATGTGTGACCACAGGAACAACAAGAGCAAGATCAACCTTCTTCCTCAACAATGGTGCACCCCCCTACTCAAGATGATGAACAAGTTTCTCAAGAAGAGGCGTGTGATCAAGGGGGAGCACAAGAAGAACAAGTTATGGAGGAAGAAGCACCACTGGCCCCTCCAACTCAAGTCCGAGCGACGATCCAAAGGAATCACCCTGTTGACCAGATTCTGGGTGACATAAGCAAGGGAGTAACTACTCACTCAAGATTAGCTAATTTTTGTGAGCATTACTCGTTTGTCTCTTCTATTGAGCCTTTCAGGGTAGAAGAGGCTTTGCAAGATCCGGACTAGGTGTTGGCCATGCAGGAAGAGCTCAACAACTTTAAGAGAAACGAAGTTTGGAGCCTGGTGCCACGTCCCAAGCAAAATGTTGTGGGAACCAAGTGGGTGTTCCGCAACAAGCAAGACGAGCACGGGGTGGTGACAAGAAACAAGGCTCGACTTGTGGCAAAAGGTTATGCCCAAGTCGCAGGTTTGGATTTCGAGGAGACTTTGGCTCTTGTGGCTAGGCTAGAGTCTATTATAATATTATTAGCCTATGCCGCTCACCACTCTTTCAGGTTGTTTCAAATGGATGTGAAGAGCGCCTTCCTCAACGGGCCAATCAAGGAGGAGGTGTATGTGGAACAACCCCCTGGCTTTGTGGATGACAGGTACCCCGACCATGTGTGTAAGCTCTCTAAGGCGCTCTATGGACTTAAGCAAGCCCCAAGAGCATGGTATGAATGCCTTAGAGATTTCTTAATTGCTAATGCTTTTAAGGTTCGGAAAGCCGATCCCACTCTTTTCACTAAGATTTGTGAAGGTAACCTTTTTGTGTGCCAAATTTATGTCGATGACATAATATTTGGTTCTACTAACCAAAAGTCTTGTGAGGAGTTTAGCAGGGTGATGACTCAAAAGTTTGAGATGTCAATGATGGGCGAGTTGAACTACTTCCTTGGGTTCCAAGTGAAGCAACTCAAGGACGGCACCTTCATCTCCCAAACAAAGTACATTCAAGATCTTCTCAAGCGGTTTGGGATGAAGGACGCCAAGCCTGCAAAGACACCTATGGGAACCGACGGACATGTCGACCTCAACAAAGGAGGTAAGTCCGTTGATCAAAAGGCCTACCCGTCTATGATAGGGTCATTACTTTATTTATGTGCTAGTAAACCGGATATTATGCTTAGTGTATGCATGTGTGCTAGATTTCAATCCGACCCCAGGGAATGTCACCTTGTGGCCAGTAAGCGGATTCTTAGATATTTAGTTGCTACGCCTTGCTTCGGAATCTGGTATCCAAAGGGGTCTACCTTTGACTTGATTGGATACTCAGACTCCGATTATGCTGGATGAAAGGTTGATAGGAAGAGTACATCAGGGACGTGCCAATTCCTAGGAAGGTCCCTGGTGTCTTGGAGTTAAAAGAAACAAACATCTGTTGCCCTATCCACCATTGAGGCCGAGTATGTTGTCGCAGGACAGTGTTGCGCGCAACTACTTTGGATGAGGCAAACCCTCCGAGACTTTGGCTACAATCTGAGCAAAGTCCCACTCCTATGTGACAATGAGAGTGCAATCCGCATGGCGGATAATCCTGTTGAACTCAGCCACACTAAGCACATAGACATCCGGCATCACTTTTTGAGAGACCACCAGCAAAAGGGAGATATCGAGGTGTTCCATATTAACACCGAGAACCAGGTAGCCGATATCTTTACCAAGCCATTAGATGAGAAAACCTTTTGCAGGCTGCGTAGTGAGCTAAATGTCTTAGATTCGCGTAACTTGGATTGATCCATAGCATACATGTGTTTTATGCCTTTGATCATGTTACTTTATGCATTTATGAAATTTGTTGCCTATTTATGGTGCTCAAGTTGTGCAAGGGATCCCCGGACCTCACAAGTCCATGTGTGAGTGATGCACATATTTAGGGGGAGAAGTGCTACAACTTGACCCTTTGAGACTAACCTTTGTGTTTGAGTTACTTGATGTAGTCTCAAAGGTGCATTGAAAGGGAAAGGTGAACTTGGACCATGCAAAGACTTCCACTGCACTCTGGTATTAGTATACTCACCTCCAAGTTCAATCTTATGCTCTAATTGCCTTTTTTCTCTTAATTGACAATTTTGGTGAGGCAATGGGGTTAAAGGGCCAAGAAGGATCCCGTTTTGGTGCTTAATGCCAAAGGGGGAGAAAGTAAGGCCAAAGCAAATGGATCAGCTACCACTTGTGAATTTTGAAAACAATAGAGTTAGAACTTTTGATTTGACCAAAATGCTCTTATTGCAAAATTTTGTCTCTTGTGGGGGAGAATTTATGATTATGAGAAAAAGGGGGAGTTTTTGGCACTTGATCATTTTTCCATTGGGATATCTCTCTTTGTGCCTAAACAACTGTGTTTGACTTAGAGATAGGAAAATGAATTTGATTTGCAAAAACAAACCAAGTGGTGGCAAAAAATGATCCAAATATGTCAAAACTTGTGCATAGACAATTTTGTTCTCAATTGCATTTGATGTTGCACTTCTTTTGGTTGCTTTTGGATGTGTTGGCATAAATCACCAAAAAGGGGGAGATTGAAAGGGAAATGTGCCCTTGGGCAATTTCTATTATGTTTTGGTGATTAAGTGTCCAACACATTTATTTGAGTTCTTATGTGCTAAATGAAGAGAGAAGTGCAAATCAAAGAGAAGGTATGTTTCTAGACTTAGTAGTTGGTTTTTGTATACTAATATATTTGTCTAAGTGTTACAAACAGAGAAAAGAAGAAAAGAGAAGAATTGAAAAAGACTTGGCTGGGTGCAGCCGAAGTCCAACTCTGCCTGGCACACCAGACTGTCCGGTGGTGCACCGGACAGTGTCCGGTGCGCCAGGCTGGCCTCCGGTGAACAGGCCGCTCTCGGGAAAGTTTGACGGTGTACGGCTATAATTCACCGGACTGTCCGGTGGTGCACCGGACTGTCCGGTGGTGCACCGGACTGTCCGGTGGTGCACCGGACTGTCCGGTGAGCCAATGGTCGCCAGCGCCAACGGTCGGCAGGGGGCACCGAACTGTCCGGTGCGCCAACTGGCCCGGAGGTGCAACGGTCATCTGCGCCAGAATAGGAAGGAGATCGGAACCGGACCGTCTACAGTGATTGTCCGGTGGCACACCGGACTGTCCGGTGCGCCACCCGACAGAAGGCAAGGATGGCCTTCCTTGTTGGCCTCCAACGGCTCCTAGCTGCCTTGGGGCTATAAAAGGGACCCCTAGGCGCATGGAGGAGTTACTCAAGCATTCAAGAAACATTCTAAGACTCCAACTTCGCGCATTTGATTCTTTGAGATAGTGACTTGAGCTCCATTTGAGTTGTGAACTCCGTGGGTTGTGTTTTGAGATCAAGTTGTGACTTGTGTGCGTGATTGTGCTGTGATTTGAGTCTTGTGTGTGTTGCTCTCCCCTCCCTTACTTTTGTGCTTCTTTTGTGATCATCATTGTAAGGGTGAGAGGCTCCAAGTTGTGGAGATTCCTCGCAAACAGGAAAAAGACTAAGAAAGAAAAAACTGTGGTATTCAAGTTGATCATCGGATCACTTGAAAGGGGTTGAGTGCAACCCTCGTCCATTGGGACGCCACAACGTGGAAGTAGGCAAGTGTTACTTGGCCGAACCACGGGATAAAAATCATGTGTCTCTTGTGCGCTTTCTCTTTGGTTGTCTGTGTTCACAAGAGCTTGTTTCAAGCTATTTAGCTGTTCTAACTTTCATAACTAAAGTTTTGTGGCTATTAGTGTTGAATTTTACAGGATCACCTATTCACCCCCCCTCTAGGTGCTCTCAACACCACGGGGACCTTGGTCGATGGAGGCGGAGACTTGGCTGTACGGTGAGGAGTCCGATGAGCGTGAGCAGAGAAAGACAGAGGGGGAAGGGGTGAACCAAGGGGTGTCCCAAGTTGATGGCGTCGAGGCAGAGCTCATCGGGGCAACAGACATAGCGGGCTCCCGATGGTGGCCGCGGAACAGGTCCGAAACCACGGCGGACGGCGGTGAAGCTCCCTGGGTGTGTGTGCGGTGCGAGGCGAGTGCAGGAGTGCTGCGCGTGTGCGAATGAGGGAGGAGGAGAGCGAGTGGGGTACTAGGCAGCTAGAAAAGGTGGGCGCGACCTCAGCGTGCGTCGTGGGCGTGGATTCCACGGCGACGCGTAGGTCGTGCGCGCGGGCAGTTTGGGAGGGACGAATCCGACAGGCGAGACCCATTGGCCATGCGAGAGTGGGTGACCGAACGGGCATCTAGGGTTGACGCGTGGAGCCTGCAGAACAGAGAGAGCAGGCACATGGACGAGGGAAATCGGCGCCAACAATCCGATCCCACCGGGCAGCGGGAGGGAGAGAGGGAGAGAGCGTGCGCGGACGCGGCCATCGCTGATAGGTGGGACCCACCTATCAGGTGAAGCGGACGCGAGCGCGCGCGGCCTGGCTGGGCTGGACTGGGCTTAATGGGCTGAAATCTAGTTTTCGTTTTCCAGGGAATTTCTAAACGCTTTTCTTTTTATTTGTCTATGGATTTCAAATCAAATTCAAACAATTTCAAACATGTGCATCAAACAAAAGAATAATTTGGCTCAGCATGATGCAACATTTCATGACTCACATTGGTTTTGATATAATAATTAATTAATTAATTCCTCACCTAATTAACATAACTCTAATCAAAAGGAAGAGACAAGAGGTAACACCTGAAATTGGTAGGCATTAGAGAAGAAATTTTATAACCACAAATTCAGGGTGTGGCAATTATAAAGAGCCAAATTCATCATAAGTTCATCACGATAAATATAGAAACACATGATAAGCAAACTAAAGCTAACTAAGACTAAGACACTGATTTAAACATTATTACAGACTCCGACTCTATCGATCTAGGGCTCCAAGTCTATCTTGGTCCTACAGTCAGGGGTACCATAAGCATGATGACCATGGGACAACGAGCGGTAGGGGTGCTGAGTCCCAACATGGGCTGGGGAACCATCCTCCTAATGGCGGCGCTCTGCGCGCTCAACACGCAGTTCCGCAATCTTCGCACGAGGATTGCCCAACTCGTCAAGGGCGTGGTCTAGCTTGGTGTTGAGCACAGCGACCAGGTTGACTGTGCTGCTCAATCTGGGATTGCCTTCACCAACAGGTGAGACAATCACACCTCCGGTACTGCCGGTCGAACGACAGGAGTAGTACTTCAGGTCGAGGTTGTCAGCTACCCCGCTGAACAATGAATAGTACTACGAAAGCGCACGCCGTGCAGCATCCTGCATGGCTGCCTCGGTAGTGTCCCGCTCAATGATAGAATAATGCTTTGAGTAGGCCTCTGCACCCCGGAGATCATCGTCCGGATGACACATCAAGAAGGTAGCCTCCCACTGGTCCGGGTATAACCCATGACTGTGCTGGTAGACTACACAGCGGTACTCGATAGACCAAGTGTCTCGGTCGAAGGCCCGACACAGCAAGGTGTCGAGAGCGTTGTGTAAATGACAACCACGAGCGGCGTCACAAGTTATGGCTTGGGTGATCCATCCTTCCGGCTCTTCCTCCTCCGAAAGCTTCGTGTTGTGGCTCGAACTGCCACCATTGTCATCGTCTCCGTTAGGATCTCCTCCAGCATCTAGGGTGCCCTATGGTGGTGCATGGGGTACCTCTAGCTGAGGCACAGGGGAGGGCTGCCTCCTAGACTCCACCTCCTGCTGAGGCAAAGGGGAAGAGTCCTGCTGCTCCCTCTCTTAGCGTCGGTGCTCCTGCTCCTCATGCAGGCGGCAGTGCAGTCTCTCCAGGTGGCTCGACTGTCCTGTCACTGTGCGGATCAGTGGACGCTCCGCAAGGTGAGAGGGCAGGAAAGGTATCACCAACTTACGTGAATTGCATCTAAGATGGGCCATCTACAAAAGATGTCGTAATCACAAGAGTGGGAACAAAACTATATAACCAGCAAGTAAACCAAAAGCAAAGTAAGATAAAAAAATTGTAACATAAGTATATAAATAGAAATATAACATAGAATTGGTTGAGATGATCAGCTTTTGAAGTGACACCAAAGGTCAAGGTGAGAATAAGGGTCTATAGTCCTTAAAGCGACCATTCTAGTCTAGGTAACGGTCCTACAGTCAGCAAGGCTTTGATACCACTTATTCGCATCCGGCTTTGGAGGCAAACCGAATGCAAACCATGTACTTGCTAGGATCAGAAACTCACATACACATCTGATTACATAATTGGACATCATCACACATTGCTCAAAGTAAATAGCGGAAATAGTACTTCATTAAATCAAGATGTCCAAGACATCCACAGAGTCATTAACTTAACATAGTCATTATCATAATCAAAGTGCGAATATGAAACGTAGAAAGACAAGTCCTTCATAGGCAGCTGACTGGGGGTTTGCCACTAAACACAACTAGAACTCATCGTAGTCCTGAAACTCCTGAAAGTTCTCCATGTTGACTTCATCTTCTCCTGAGCACTGATTGCAATGGGGACAACCTGGGGTTGGGTGGTTTTTAAAGCAAGGGTGAGTACACATCAACGTACTCAGCAAATGCCCCGTTTGGTTAAAGTGGACTAGCTGTATGTGGAGTTAAGCTTAAAGTAGTGCTTTTAGTTGGTCAGGTATTTATTACTAGTAGTATGCCAAGTTTTAGTAATAAACCTAGTTATTACCCAAAAGTACTCCCTCCAAGAGGAAATATCAGAAACCATAGTTATAATCATCACCATTAACCATCATCATAAAAGTATCCAAAGTTACTCTAATTAAAGAGGATCCCAAGGCTGTTCTTAACCGTGAGCACGCCTGATATACCAGTTTCTAACACTCTGCAGAGGTTGCACACTTTACCCACGAGTCTTGATCCCTTCCCAGCCTGGGTTGTCCAGACCCGATCTTCACTACCGAGGTGAATGGCCAGGGATTCACTACGTAGCCTTTACAAAGATTCCCCAGAGGTCAAAGTCGCTTGTTAGGTTTCTGAGTACCTCTCCCCACATGATGGGTGACTAACAAAAGCAACACGAAAGAACCTCGGCACCCAGCCTCGGTAGATCAAGTACTGTGCCCGGACCCCATTGATGGCACGCCGGCGAAGCCGACTACACCTCAAGCCCCTCTAATTAATCAGCTAAGTGTGTCCCATTTCATCCTCGTGGTTTTACTATTGTCTAGGGTGGTCTCTCAATGAACAGGTCCTTACGGATAGGTACTCTGGAAACAGCTTGAGTCCCCTAAAGTACCATAAGTTCATCATCATAATCAAGATAACATCATCATATCATAAATATTCTCATCATGTTCGTTGATTAAAGTAAAGCAATAGTATGAAGCTAACCAAAACAACCCAAGAGGTAATTAAGGACAAGGTGAATACAAAACTAGTATATCCTTAGGTTTCAATTAAGTAATGTGGGACAGTGAATTATAAAGTAAGTAGGACATAATGGGTCAGAGGTCACTTGCCTTCACCAGGTTGTTGCTCAGGGATGTCTCCGGCAACACATAGGAACCACAGACTGCTCATTGTCTACGCAAAGCAATCATTCATTCAACATATTTGGGAAAAGATAAAGGAATAGTACACCACACATGTTCAATTAAGTGAACACAAGTTCAATAGAAAATTATAAACACAAAAGTGAAATTTAGATTCTAGGGCATGTTAATACACCTAGAGGTTGGTGGTTCTCTAAGTCCTGTCTATCTCAGTGGATCACATAACTTAACTATAGTTATCTTAATGAACTACTAAAGTTATTCTAGGGGTGGGATCATACATTACATGAGATTACTTTCCCAAAGTTAACCACCTAACTATTCACTACGGTTTCCTTTTTTATTTCCCTTTTTCTAAATAATCCATCCCTTCAAATTAACCTATTATCTAGTCATAAAATTCAGACATGCAAACAGTGAAAGATTATAATTTAAATAGATAAAGAATAATATTATGAACATTTTGCAATTTGAACCACCCAATTTGGAGTTCATATGCAAAAGATATGAAATAAACGAGTTTTGGAATTTAAAACCGTAAACTAGACCAATTTCTATGATTAAATATATTCCTAGGGTTCTCTCTGCAAGATTTCAGGGGCTCGGCTGCAAAAAATAGGGACGATGGGTTCTATTACCCGGTAACCGAGGGTTCTTTTTACAAAATTGCAAACCGAAGGGGTATCGGGTCTTCTCAGCTGTCAGATCTCAGATCGACGGCCAAGATTAGATGTGGCAGGCAGGCGCGCGGGTGTGCGGACGCGGACGCCTGATAGGTGGGGCTCAGGGCGAGGCGAGACGCTAACGCGCGGGGCCCACGGGACAACGGCGTGTAGGAGCGCGAGGCGCTCTGGCCACCAGATCTCAGATCAACGGCTCCGGTTCAACGAACCAAGCGAACCATTATCCAAGCAGCCGAGCCATCGGATCAAGGATGAATGGCCAGGATCGGGCGTCGGGGGGGTATCAGCTCCGGCTAGCCAAGGGTGGTGCCGCTGGAGGTGAGGCTGACCAGGATTTCTAGGGGCGCTGGGGTGGTCTGGGAAGCCAGGGAGGTTGGGGAGGACCTTGCGAACACTATGGCAAAGCCTGGGTCGCAAGAACGGGGCTGAGACGGGCAGATGGCGGAGGGGGACCTCGGGCGGACCAGAGGCCACTCCGGCGAGCAATACCCGTCGCGGTGGGGAGCAATACTCGCCGTGGTGGGGAGCAACACTATGGAATTAAACAAGAAGAAATAAGAAATAAGTAAATAAGTTGTTCAAGTTGCGATAGCTTTATAACAAAATTGCCTACGCAGTAGTAGCCATATTTGTGTCATATCACATACTTTTATAATTAGATATTTGTTTATCCTATGTATAGTAGATTAATCTATCAAATTAAAGTAATATGTTTATAATTATAATGTGAATAGAAGATGATCTTTAACTAAGATATGACTTATATTAATCCTTAATGTATATCTGACATGATTTATAAAATCAATCTAAGACACTTATTTAATCATGAAAATCCTCCGAAAACCATACCTTCTTAACGGTAACTCCGATTTTAGTCGTTCTCGAACCTACGATCTCGTAGCAGCGCGTAGAATATTCTTATGCTGTTTGTTCCCATGTTTGGTGTAATGTTATTTTTATGTACTCCTTGTTTATTTGTATGTATTGCTACGAGTAGCAGTGAGGTCACGAGAATCTAAAGACCAACTTGGTACCTGGGATCTCAAGTCACAGGCAAGTTGTGCCCTTGATCACTCTTCTTTACCTCATAATGTTATTGTTAATCACTCTGACATGCTTAGATTAATTTGATGGTACCTAATAGGTTTCCCTAGTATTGTTTATCCCACACCTTGCAAACAAATGAACTATTGGGTAGATTTGCTATTCCTCTATCTGGTTTTGGGAAATTAATGATATATGATCATGCTCCATTAATATTGTTGGTTTATTTATTGTTCATGATAAGATTATTGTATTAATTAGAATATGGAGAACCACCCAGGAAAATAGTGCTACCACAAGGGTGGAATGGGACGCCCTTGGCCAAGTAATTAGGAAAGCTAGGGAGAGATTACCTTACCCGAAAGGGGAAAGCGGGGAGGCGTCGCTGCAGAGTATAGGGAGGTCCTCGGGTCGAACTGTTGCGATGGCATTTCGGACAAGGGATTCCTATGCTTCCTTCTTCCTGAATCCGTAATGGTTTTTTTCAAACTAGTGGAACTTTGGAAAGGCCTCGTAGTGCTACCCTGCCTCGCCTTCTTGGTAGAGGTGTATGAGATTCATGACCTCGTGGCAAATGGGTTACATGACTTGTGGGTAAAGATGTGCAACCTTTGCATAGTGTAAAACTGGTATATCAGCCATGCTCACGGTCATAAGCGGCTCGGACACTCACATGATTAACTTATGGAATTAAACTTAATTTGTCATTTGCATTGCATTGTGGGTGTTATTATTAATTGTGATCTCTTATTTATTTGGGTTGGTATCAACTTATACTTAGTAACTGCTAATAAAACTTTGACCAACTTTAAAAGCAATGCTCAACTTTAACCACCTCCTTTGGTAAGCCTTACACCTCACATGAGCCCCAGTGTAAGTGAGCCCATGCTCATTATTCCACACAACTTGTTGAGCGATGAACGTATGTGAGCTCACCCTTGCTGTACTCACGTCCCTAGGTGTGAATCATCTAGGCCCCTAAGTTATGTTTTAGTAATTAATGACAACTGATTGTGGATTAACAATTCTTGGAGAAATAAGAATGTAGGATTGGACCATAGGAAACAATAAAGTCTTTGAGACTTATAACCATTGATTGTGGATCAAATGAAGGAAAAGGTAAAATATAGGTTTTGTCTTTAGCCGGTCAGCAGGTGTTTAGAGAAGAAATTGACTGGATTAATAGGATAGATAGTCGTACTATTGAGAGGGGTCAATAAACTTGATCGGTGTAAAACTTAGTGCCTCGTAGAGCATAAACAGTTGCATTTGCATGAGGGCTAACAACGCTTCGTTTTTCAAAACACAAATCTTTTGAAAAGCGCAAAAATATCAACTCTCTGGTCCACGGACCGTCCGGGCCAGGAGGCCGGACCGTCTGTGACTCTGCCAGAGAAGTCTGCTGGCGGTCTGTCTCTATCTCCCTTCACGGATCGTCCAGGCCAGGAGGTCGTACCGTCCGCATAAGCTAAATTGAGTTTGGGCGAGGACATTGTGTTTTTGAGTCCTTGCACTACAAACCGTCCAGGGTTTTTAGCTGGACGATAAGTGGTCCATGTGCGGACCGTTCGGCCATGAATGGCAGACGGTCCGCTCGGATTGTTTTAACTGACCAGTGCTCTGATATTCCAAGTTGACAGGCCCCGGACCGTCCGGCCTAGGAGGGGCAGACCGTCCGTGCTTGACTTTTTCTGACAGCACTGATAGGTTTCAAAAGGTCTTTATAGCCGTTACTGGTATGGTGGACTGTCTGGCCATGGGGCACGGACCGTCCGCGTGTGCGTAGAAGTTGTGCTATTTGCACATAACAAATAGGTTTGAGTTGTGGACTATAAATAGAAGTGGAGCTCGTGTGTGAGGGCTCTCTTAGCCACTCCTAGCATACATTGAGCTCATTTATGATCCTCTAACTCAAACTCTCACACTCGTTGCTTGAGATCCCATTCTAGTGAGTGATTAAGAAGTTCTAGTGCATTTGCATCATTTGTGATCTTTTGAGGCACTAGGTGGTACACCGGGCGAGCGTCATCGACTTGTTACTCTTGGAGGTTGCCGCCTCCTAGACGGCTCGGGTGTTGTCTCCGTTGAGCTCTCCGTGAAGATTGTGGAGGAGCCACGGTGTTGATTGTGAGGGGTTCACGCCCACCTCGCCGGAGCGGCAAAGGCGATGCAAGTGGAATCGAGGTATTGAGTGAGTTCTTGTCCACTTGGCTCAAAGATCAAGTCATGTATTGATAGAGGAGCAAGTGAGAGCTTGAATTCCACCTCAACATGGGTTAGGGGTGATCGGCAAATCATCGATACCAAGACATAAATTTCGGTGTCATTCTCTCACCTTTTACTCATTACTTGCAAGTAGTTAGTAATTTGTGCATTGTCTATCTTTTGTAGTGTTAGCATAAATTGCTCATTATATTTTGTTGACCTATCAAGGCTAGTAAATTTATATATCTTGTTGTTTTGATTAAATTTATCTAGTGTATTTTATTTTAGTCAAAATCGTCTATTCACCCCCTCTAGTCGGTGTCCTAGATCCTACAAGTGGTATGAGAGGCAAGGACTCCATTGTTTGTGGATTTAATCACTCCGTAGTTGGACAAAATGGCTAGTAACAACAATGTGCACATTGGGAAGCCACCAAATTTTGATGGGAACAATTATGACTATTGGAAAATAAGAATTTCAATGCATCTTAAATCTATGGGAGGAAAGATTTGGCCTATTATTAGAGATGGATTTGTTGTATTGAAGGAAGATGAACAGTCACCGAGTGATAATGAAAATGTTCTAACCAATGATCAAGCTACGAATGTATTATATGATGCATTAGACATAAATGAGTTCAACCGCATCAAAAATCTCACAACCGCTCATGAGATTTGGACAAAGCTAATGGAAATTTATGAAGGAACTACAATTGTGAAGATTGCTAAGTTGTATGTATGCAAAAGAAAGTTTGAGCAATTTCTCATGAAGGAGGATGAAAGTGTGTTCGACATGTTTAACCGGTTAAATGAGATAGTGAAGGAGCTCAAGGGACTTGGCTTTAATGTACCGAATCTGGATTTCACTCACAAGTTCCTTAGATCTCTCCCAGAGAAATATGACACTATTGTGACCATCTTAGTAAGGAGTGATTTGACCACTACCTCTCCAACCGAAGTTTTGGGAGAAATTCTCACTCAAGACATATTCAAGAAGTCTCAAGCCAAAGCTATGAGTTTGGCTAAAAAGGTGAAAGGGGAATCAATAGCTCTCAAAGCTAAAGTTTCAAAAACAATTGAAAAGGAAGAAAGTGAAGATGAAGGAAATGGAAGTGAAAGTGATGAGGAATTGGCTTTCTTTGTGAACAAATTTAACAAATTCATGAGGAAAAAGAAGGGTCAACCTAGAAGGGGACAAACATCAAGAAAGAATGCTTTCAATGATAGAAAATGTTTTGAGTGTGGGGAACCTGGTCACATTACCATGAATTGTCCAAGCAAGAAGAACAAGGGCAAGGATGGAGATGACAAAAAGAAAAGGAAGTTCTATCACAAGAAGAAGGATGGCAAAGCCTATCTAGTTGAATGGGATTCGGATGCAAGCTCGAATGATGATGATTCTTCATCCAAACTAAATGCCAGAATTGCTATCAAAGAGGCTCCTTCACTTTTCTCATCTCCTCATTGTCTCATGGCAAAAGGTGATGTTAAGGTAAAAATTATAACCGATTTAAATGATATAGATGATGATGATGATGATCTTGATGATGATGGATATTCTTATGATGATCTTGCTAGAATGTTGGGTGAGGCCGATGGCTACATGCACAAAGAAAAAGAAAAGTTTAGGACCTTGAAGGAATTATACAAAAACCTTCAAGTGTCTTTTGAGGAGCTCAAGACATCTCACAACAATCAAAAAGAAAGTTGTGAGAAGCTTGTGGAGGCTCAAAACTCACCTCTTGTGCATGAAGTTGTGGTGGTCACCAAGGATGTTGGAATCACTTGTGACTTACTTGATAGCTCTACTAGTGATTCATAACCTACTATTTTCATTTGTGATAAATGTAAAATTTCTCTTGTGAATGATGATATTGGTTGTGATGAATCAAACATCATTATTGAGAATGAAGCTTTGGTAGGAAGAGTAAATGCTCTAACTCATGACTTAGAGAAAGCCTATGGTGGAAAAGCTAAAGTAGATTTTATATTGGGAAGCCAACGTTGCTCGCTTAATCGTGAGGGTCTTGGGTATCTTCCTAAGAAAGTAAAGAATGCATTTGTGAAGCAAAAGAGCATGTTTGTGAAAGAATGTGACAAAGTATGTCACAAATGCAACAAGAAGGGACATGTCAAGAAGAATTGTCCTAAATTCAAGAATGTATCCTTATCTTGTTTTGAGCATTGCTATGTTCTTTCACATAATGCAAAATGTGTACATGCTAAGTTTGTTGGCACTTCAATTGTTGGTACCAAAAAGAAAGCCATTTGGGTGCCAAAATCCTTGGTCACTAACATCCAAGGACCCAAACAAATTTGGGTACCTAAAAGAGATTGATTTCCTTTTGTAGGTAAATTACAAGGCTGGAGGAAATCATTGGGTGTTGGGTAGTGGTTGTACACAACATATGACCGGGGATATGAGGATGTTCACCGAAATGAGTAAGAAAGGTTGCTCAACCTATGATAGCATCACTTTTGGAGACAACCGCAAAGGAAATGTTAAAGGTTTGGGTAAAATTTCTATTTCAAATTACCATTCCATTTCAAATGTACTTTTAGTTGAATCTCTTAACTTCAATTTGTTATCCGTAGCTCAACTATGTGATTTGGGTTTTAGTTGCAATTTTACTGTTGATGATGTTCTCATCTCTAGTGTTGATGGTAGAAATCTAATATTTAAAGGTTTTAGACATGAAAATCTTTATCTTGTTGATTTTTCATCTAATGAGGCAAAGCTTACAACTTGTCTATTCTCTAAGACTTCACTAGGTTGGTTATGGCATAGAAGACTTGGTCATGTTGGTATGACACAATTGAATCAATTATCCAAGCATGACTTAGTTCGAGGGTTGAAGGATGTGAAATTTGAAAAGAACAAATTGTTTAGTTCATGTCAAGCTGGGAAGCAAGTGGTAAATACTCATCCCTACAAGAGTCAAATGTCTACTCATAGACCATTAATTCCTATTGCCTTGTAATTGTGGATGATTATTCTAGATTTACTTGGGTCTATTTTCTTCGAGATAAATTAAATGTGTTTGAAACATTTAAGTCATTTGCTATATTGTCCCAAAATCAATTTGAATTTGACATCAAGAAAGTTAGAAGTGATAATGGGTCGGAATTCAAGAATGCTAGAATTGATGAATATTTTGATGACAAGGGTATAAAGATGAATTTTCTTCCAAATATACATCGGAACAAAATGGAAATGTTGAAAGGAAAAATAGAACTCTCATTGATATGGCTAGGTCTATGGTAGCTGAATATAATGTGTCAGATCCTTATTGGGCCGAAGTCATCAATAACGCTTGTCATGCATCAAATATATTATATTGTCACAAGCTCTTGAAAAAGACTCCCTATAAATTGCTTATTGGTAGAAAGCCAAACATTTCTTATTTTAGGGTGTTCGGTTGCAATTGCTATATTTTGAGGAAGGGCGGTCGACTCTCTAAATTTGAGAAGAAATGTGATGAAGGTTTTCTCCTTGGATATTCATCAAATAGCAAGGCATATAGAGTTTTCAACAAAACTCATGGCATCATTGAAGAAGAATATGATGTAGAGTTTGATGAAACAAATGGATCTCAAGATGAAAATGAGAACCTTGATGATGTTGGTGGAGTTCAATTGAGAAATGAAAACCATGGCTATTGGTGAAATAAAGCCAATGGAAGATGATGATGATGGTATCGTTGGCATTCCATCCTCTTCAACCATAAATGAGGAAACCTAACAAAGCCAACAAAATGGTGAAATTGAGGATGATGGTGTTCAAGATATCTCGAGTCATTCGATCCCTCCTCAAACTTCAACTAATGACTTTCAATTTACTTCGAAAATTCATCATTCAATTATAAAATATCACCCAACAAATCAAATTGTGGGTGATATAAGCAAGGGTGTTCAAACTCGATCGCATATTGCTTCATTTTGTGAACATTTATATTTTGTATCTTGCGTTGAACCTAACCGTGTAGATGAAGCTCTATTTGATGTTGATTGGGTGAATGCAATGCATGAGGAATTAAATAACTTTACCCGTAATGAAGTTTGTGAGCTTGTTGAAAGACCAAAGAATCACAATGTTATTGGAACCAAATGGGTATTTTGGAACAAGCATAATGAAGATGGTTTGGTGGTAAGAAACAAGGCAAGACTAGTGGCACAAGGTTATACTCAAGTAGAAGGATTGGGTTTTGATGAGACATTTGCACCCATGGTAAGATTGGAAGCCATTCGAATCCTTCTTGCCTATGCTTGTGCTCATAATATCAAGCTCTACCAAATGGATGTTAAGAGTGCCTTCTTAAATGGTAAGTGTCACACCCGGTTTTTGGAAGGTAAACCGAATGCGAACCATGTACATGCCAGGATCAGAACTCACGTACACAGCGATTACATAATTGGACATCATCACACAATGCTTGAATTAAATAGCAGAAAGGTACTTTATTACATCAAGATGTCCAAGACATCCACAGAGTCTAGTACATAACCATAGTGTTTAACAATAACATCAAAGTGCGGAGTATCGAAACGTAGAATGTAAGCCTACACAGGCAGCTGATTGGGGGTTTGCCACTAAGATAAACTAGAACTCATCGTATTTCTGGAACTCCTCGAAATCATCCATGTTGCCAACTTCACCTCCTAAGCACTGAGAACAGTGGGGACAACCTGGGGTGGGGTGGTTTGTAAAGCAAGGGTGAGTACACATCAACGTACTTAGTAAATGTCCTGTTCGGCTAAAGTGGACTAGCTGTATATGGAGTTGAGGTTAAGCAGTTGCTTTTAGGTTGGTCAAGCATTTATTATTGTTAGTAGAGCCAAATTTTAGTAGTAACCCAGTTATTACCTAGAGGCACTCCCTCCAAGAGGAAATACCAGCGATCAGGATTATAATCACCATAGGTGAGTACACGTGCGTTGCAACGGAAACATATAATACCATGATAACTTATATACAAAATGTGTCTTATATTGTTATAAGAAAATGTTTCATAATCCATTTGTGATCCTAGCCATACATAAATTTTGTTATTTTAATTTAGTTGTTTCACTAATATATTGCAACAATCAGTATCATGCAGACTTCGATATATGTCATGATTTGCATGGTCTCATCATTGGAGAGCACATGCCACATCTGCCTGTAGAAGTTCCGTCGTACATCGTTAGTCATCAGGCACGCACCACCATACACGCTTGCTTAAACAAAAAGGAAAGTGTGTGTTTGCGAAGAGAATTAAAGGCAGGCCGGCACAAAAGCTACCCCGACGATGGCGAGTGGTCATTGTTGTCGGTCCTCCTCTGCGTCACCTCCGGCACCGAGATGACGCCACAATCCTTGATATAGTAGTCGTCGAACGTGCGCGACATGGTGAGTACCGATGACTCTTGGCTGGGCTGCCAAATAAAGTGCACCCCAGGCTCATCAGCGAGGTAGTACACCTAGTCGTTGCACCACCGGATGTGCTACTCCTTTACATACATCTTGTTTGAGGACACTCACACAACAACAACAATGGTCGTCATCTCAGCGCACAAGAATTCTTGGCCGGTCAGTAGCGACTTACGTGGCAGGTTGGGCTTCAGGTGGATGATGAGCTGGACGGCGTGATGGCGTCGTCGTCGGTTGCGGTGCCCAGAACAACCCGAGAGTCGTTGGTATTGGTGACGACCATGAGGTCCCCTGTTTGACGATGGACAGCGCGATGCAGCCGCTCTGGACCGCGTCCAAGCGGCGGCTGCGCTGAAGCTTGCCGTACACAGGGGTGCATGGGCCACGTAGGACTGCTTCCAGAGGTCGAACTGACAGTCGCCAAGCTTTTCTCGTCATCGATGAGCGACGCCAACGCGAGCGCCTCGTGCTAGTGGTGTTTGTTCGAGGTTTTCAAGTAAGAAACATGGATTCATCTTTGTCATTGGTTTATGAAAATGACTTATAAGTCAGATCCATGGAAAAATATTATGGAGAATAAATGTCACACATGCAAAAAAGAAATTTAAGTTGAAAACATTATTCAAACAAAAGAAATTGCATGCAAGGCTCTTCTTTAAATACTACTCCCTCAATCCAAAAATATAATTTAATAATCTCAGTGATGCTTATCTACTACTACACATTGTGCAAGGGTAGCAGGTGGGCTTCGGGAGAGATGTAGTATATGTTTTTACTATAATAGATGTAGACATAAACACACATGTGGTGTAGTGGTAGCTACGAGCACATTTGCTTGAAGGGTCGTGGGTTCGAATCCCCTTGGGACCTGTTTTTTAATTTAATTTTAGCTAGGCGTGGGATGTACGTGGGAATGGGAATGGGCTTTGTGGGGAGGGGAGAATGAGAAAGGAAACAGGAAATGGTGACCGAACATAAGAATGAACTGTGAACATGGAATGGTGAGAATGGAATGTGCTGGGAGAGGGGAATCGAAATGGCAGAACAGGGAATGGCAGCCTATCCCTTACTGCTTTAATAAGTAGAAGAGATTGTTAATCATCATAAAAGTATCCATTGTTCTTCTAATCGAAGAGGATCCCAAGGCTGCTCATAACCGTGAGCACGGCTGATATACCAGTTTCTAACACTCTGCAGAGGTTGCACACTTTACCCATAAGCCGTGATTCCCATTCTGCCCGGGGTTCTAGCCTCCCCATTGATCACTACCAAGGTGACCTAGTAGGGTCTCAATACGTAGCCTTTACAAAGATTTCCCAGAGGACATAGTCGCCCCTTAGGTTTCTCCCGTGGGGGAGGAAACTCCCCCATCCCCATCCCCTAATAGAGGAATTCCTCGCGGGGAATCGGGGATCGGGTCCCCATTGCCATCTCTATACATCTCCCCAAAGGAAGGGTGACTAACAAAACCAAATTAAAGAACCTATGCAACCAACCTCGGTAGAGCAAGTACTGTGCCCGGACCCCATTGACGGCCCTACGGTGAAGCCAACTACTCCTCTGGTTCCTCTAATTAATCAGTTAAGGGCGTCCCATTCCACCCTCATGGTTGCACATTCCACCCTCATGGTTGCACTGTTATCCCGGGTTGTCACTCCCCAAGCAGGTCCTTACAGAGAGGTACTCAGGAAAGAGCCTAAGCCCCCTAAAGTAATCACAAGGACCTCATCAGGATAACATCATTGTATCATAAAAGATCACATCATGTTCATTGATTAAGTTTAAGCAATAGCATAAGCTAACCATGATTAACCCAAAAAGGTAAACAAGGGTAAGGGAAATACAAACTAGTCAATCCTTAAGTTTCAATAAAGTAATGCAGGACAGTGAATTATAAAGCAAAGTAGGACATGATAGGTCTGAGGACACTTGCCTTCACTAGGTTGTTGCTCAGAGGGATCTTCGGCAACACACTCAGGAACCACGAGCTGCTCGTTGTCTAAGTAAAGCGAGCATACATTCAATACATTTGGAAGGTAAAAATGAACATCACATCACACATGTACAACTATTGGCACACAACTCAAGAAGGTACAGTATTAAGTACAGAGGAATGAGGTTAAGTTATAAAAATGGACTAATCCTAATTGGGGAATTGATTACTTTCTAAATGTTTGGAACATAGCTCAAAAAGGTTAAGTAGTGATTAAAACAAATGAAAGCTAGAATTATAAGATAAACTACTCTCATTTAGAAATTTGATTATCTTTTAAGTATTATCCATAATTACATTCCTAATTCTATTTATGTCATTAAGGCCTAGAGGTTAAGCCAAAAATAAATCCAAGTAATGCATAACACTAATCTCACAAGATTGAATATACTTTATTCCTAGGGTTCCCCTTTTATTTATTTCATTAAATAAATAAATCAACATATACTTTAATTCTATATTCGAAGTGTAAACATTAAAGTGTACATATTATAGTTGGTCATATTTTATTTGAACAGAGAATAATTTGGTGAACATTTTGCAATTTGAACCACTAAATTTGGAGTTCATATGAAAAAGATATGAAATAAACAAGTTTTCAAGTTCGAAATATGAAATTAGGGCTAAATTTGTGATTAAATAAAAGTCCAGGGGTCTAATTAAAACAAACCAGGGACCTATGCGCTAAAACAGAGGACGGCGGGTTGATTTCCTAAAACCGGGGGGTTTCTTAAGCAAAACAGCCACACGAAGGGGTATCGGGTGAATCCAACCGTCAGATCTAAAACCAACGGTTGAGATTAGATCTACAGCCGAGCGGGCCCAGCGTCAAAGGAGCATCAGCGGAAGAGGGGGAGAGCACGCTGACCGAGCGGGCCCAGCGTCAAAGGACATGGGCGCTGACAGGCGGGCCAGGGCGTCAGGCGCGCGTGCGCGAGGCGGTATCCCGTGGTCTAAGCCGTTCGATCTGAATTGGACGGAGGGGATCAGACCGGGGAAACAGACGGTTGCGGGCGCCACCGCTCCTCTCTGCGGCGGTGAAGTCGCCGTAGTTGAGGTAGGCGTAAGCTAGGGTGACTCCGGGGTCGCCGGAGTTGGGCAGAGACGGAGAGGGCGCCACGGCGAACTCAATGGCGGGAAGTGGTCATGAATCCGTGGGCAGAGAGGGTTGAACAGCGGTGAGAAAGCCTCGGGCGGGCCGGAGCAACTCCGGTGAGCCATTCCGGCCACGGGGAGGGGACTTAAGGCGCGCTAAGGCCTGGGCTAGCTTCAGCAGAGGCAGGGGCGACACAGGGACCTACTCTGGGGAACTAGACCGGGCTAAATCGGCCGGCCACCGTGCGAGCATGGTGGACCGCCGCGATCGAGCACCGGCGAAAGCGAAATTGGACGAACATAGGGCGGAATAAGGGAAATTGGGCACGGGGACGGGTGTCTCACCTCGGGGCGGAGCTCGGGGAGGCTTGGAGCGGTCTTCGGCGAGCTGGATGGTCGGTAACGCAGGCGTGGGTCTCCGGCGGCGGCTGGCGGTGTGGGTAGAGCGCGAGAGAGGGTGAAGCTGAGCGAAATGAGGCGAGGGGTGTGCGCGGGGCACTGGCGGGGCTCTAAGAAGGGAGCTGGGCGCGTGGGCGGGCGTCGTGGCCGAGAAATCCGGCGACGTGCGCGAGTGCGCACGCGCCGGTCAACAGAGAGCGCGGAGGGGGCGGAACCGACAGGTAGGGTCCACGGCGCAGAGAGAGGAGAAAGGGGCGTGCGGGGCAACGGCTCTGCGACTGGCGGACCGGGCCCGCGAAATAGAGGGAGGGAAGGAGCGCGCGGGGGAGAACTGCCGCTAACAAGCGGGTCCGCCTCTCAGGCGGCGCGGGCGCACGGCCTGGCTGGGCTTACTGGGCTGGTTTGGGCTGCTTTCTCCTTTTCTTTTTCTCTTAATTTTCTAATTCCTTTTCCACTTATTTTTCTATAGGGTTTTTCAAATCCAAATTCAAACTAGGTTTCAAATTCAAATAAATTCAAACTTGTGCAACACTTCAAAGAATATTTTAAACTCAGCATGATGCAACATGTCATGACCCATAAGGTTTTGGCAAAAATAAATAATTAATCTCCACTAGTTTAGGCTATCTCTAATCAAAAAAGGAAAAAAAGAGAAAGAATCTAGAGAGAGAGAACCTAGAGTGAGAAACAGAAGAGTAACATATGATTTTGGGTGATAATTAGAAAGAAATTTTATACCCCCAAAATCAGGGTGTTACAGACCTATTCCCCTTAAAAGAATCTCGCCCTCGAGATTCAGGGCTGGCTAGAAAAGAGCTCAGGGTACTTGGCTTTTAAATCATCTTCTCTTTCCCAGGTTGCTTCTTCTTCTAAGTGATGACCCCATTTGACTTTGCACATCCTGATGGTACTTCTCCGAGTGACCCGATCTGCTGTCTCCAGAATTTGAGTTGGCTTCTCAATATAAGTCAGATCTTCTTGAACTTCAAGATCCTCTGGTGGCAACTGCTCTTCTGGCACTCTTAAACATTTCTTCAACTGAGACACATGGAACACATCATGCACAGCGGACAGATTCTCTGGTAAGCTGAGTTGATAAGCCACTTCTCCACGTCTTGCTTGAATCTGATACGGCCCAATATATCGGGGTGCTAGCTTGCCTTTGACTCCAAAGCTTTTGGTTCCTTTGATAGGTGACACCTTCAAATAGACGTAGTCTCCCACTTCAAAACTGAGTTCCCTTCTTCTAGTGTCAGCATAGCTTCGTTGTCTAGACTGCGCTACCTTTAAATTCTCTCGGACCATTCTGATGTTCTCTTCGGCTTCAAGCAAAATATCTGGACCGAACACCTGTCTTTCACCAGGTTGGTCCCAATGCAATGGAGTTCTGCAATTCCTCCCATAGAGCGCTTCAAATGGTGACATCCTCAGACTAGCTTGGTAGTTGTTGTTGTAAGAGAATTCTGCGTATGGTAGCCTCTTGTCCCATCCTAACTGGTCTTGCAGAGCACAAGCTCTCAACATATCCTCAAGAATCTGGTTTGTTCTCTCTGTTTGACCATCTGTCTGCGGGTGATAAGCTGAACTGAATTTCAAGTGCGTACCCAAAGCTTCATGTAGCTGTTGCCAAAAGTGAGAAGTAAACCGGGTGCCTCTATCCGATATTATATTCTTTGGAATACCATGTAAGCACACAATCCGAGACATGTATAACTCTACCAACACTGCACTATTATAGGTGGTCTTGACTGGTATGAAATGGGTTGTCTTTGTCAAACGGTCCACTACTACCCAGATGGAGTCATAACCAGTACGAGTGCGGGGCAGTCCCACTATAAAATCCATCCCAATCTCATCCCATTTCCACTGCGGAATCTGCAACGGCTGCAACAAACTCACGGGTCTCTGATGTTCTGCCTTGATCCTTTGACAACTATCGCATCTGACCATACTCTGTTATCTCTCTCTTTCAAACCATACCACAAGAATCTCTTCAAGTCTTGGTACATTTTCTCACTAACCGGGTGTAGAGAATATGTTGTCTCATGAGCTTCCTTGAGAATCAGTTCCCGGATCGAGATGATGTTGGGAACACAGCCTATCTTTGAACCATACTACTCCTTCGGCATCTTCACGGAAATCTAGACCTTTCCCATCGATGATCAGCTGTCGGATCTCATTGATCTTCTCATCATCCTTCTGACCCTCTCTGATGTCTTGCTCCAGAGTGGGCTCTAGCTCAATTGTCACTCCTTGAGTGTTGTTTAGAAATCCGAGACTCAACCTATCGAATTCCTTCGCTAACTCATATGGCATCGGGTGAGCGGCCAACATATTGACTTGACTCTTCCTGCTAAGAGCATCTGCAACTATGTTTGCTTTGCCTGGGTGATAATGAATTTCCAGCTCATAATCTTTGATCAACTCTAGCCATCTTCGCTACCTCATGTTTAACTCTGACTGAGTGATACGTACTTGAGGCTCTTGTGGTCCGTGTAGATATCACACTTCTACCCATAAAGATAATGTCTCCAGGTCTTCAATGCATGAATCACCGCTGCTAGCTCCAAAACACGAGTAGGATAGTTCTTCTCATGAATCTTCAACTGTCGGGACGAGTATGCCACTACTCTCCCTTCCTGCATCAATACACATCCCAGTCCGGTGTACGAAGCATCGCAATATACTGAGAATGGCTTGTGAACATCTGGCAGAACCAACACTGGCACTGTTGTTAACTTCTGCTTCAACATTTCAAATGATTCTTCACATGTTGGGGTCCACTTGAACTCAACCTTCTTTGCTAGCAAGGCTGTCATTGGTCTGGCAATCTTGGAGAAACCTTCAATAAAGCGTCGATAGTAACCGGCCATTCCAATGAAACTCTTGATTCCTCGGACATCTTTTGGTGTTTTCCAGTCTAGAATCGCTGCTACCTTCTTTGGATCCACAGCTAGTCCATCTCGGTTTATAATATGACCCAAGAATAGAACTTCGCTGATCCAAAACTCACACTTGCTAAGCTTGGCATACAACTAGCAATCTCGTAGCCTTTGAAGTACTTTCCTCAAATGTTCCTCATGGTCTTGCTCATTCTGGAAATATATAAGAATATCATCAATGAACACCACTACGAACTTGTCGAGGTAGTCCATGAACACACTGTTCATCAGATACATGAAGTACGCTGGCGCATTCGTGAAAGGGAAATGTGCCCTTGGGCCATTTCCATAAGATTTTGGTGATTAAGTGCTCCACACAAAAATGCCTTGAGTGATATTTGTGCCAAAGACTCAAGAAGTGCAAATCAAGATTAAAGGTATGTTTCTAGACTTAGTACATTGTTTTGAAGACTAATGTATTGTGTCTAAGTGCTAGAAACAGGAGAAATCGCTTTGAAGATAAGTTGGCTGTGTTCAGCCAAAGGCTGCTCGGTCTGGGTACACCGGACTGTCCGGTGGTGCACCGGACAGTGTCCGGTGTGCCAGGACCAGTCCAGGTGAACAACCTGCTCTCGGGTCTCGACGGCGGCGTATGGCTATAAATCACCGGACTGTCTGGTAGTGCACCGGACTGTCCGGTGAGTCCTCTGCGACGAAGTAGCCGCTCTCGGGAAACAGTCAACAGCGTACGGCTAAAATTCACCAAACTGTCCGGTGGTGCACTGGACTGTTCGGTGAGCCAACGGTCGGGCGCGCCAACGGTCGGCCACGAAATCCGCGCGTGACGCGTGGCCGAGCCAACGGTCGGATGGGGGCACCAGACTGTCTGGTGTGCCAACGGCTCCAAATCTTCAACGGTCGGCTGCGCCAGATTAGGAAAGCAATCAGCACCGGACACTGAACAGTGCATGTCCGGTGGTGCACCGGACTGTCCGGTGCGCCACCCGACAGAAGGCAAGATTTGCCTTCCTGGATTGCTTCCAACGGCTCCTAGCTGCCTTGGGGCTATAAAAGGGTCCCCTAGGCGCATGGAGGAGTACACCAAGCATTCTTTGATCAACTCTAAGCACCAAGACTCCATTTCCACGCATTTGATTCTTTGTGATAGCAACTAGAGCTCCATTTGAGTAGAGAACTCTTTGAGTTGTGTTGCGAGCTCAAGTTGTGACTTGTGTGCGTGTTTGTGCTCTGATTTTGTGTCTTGTGTGCATTGCTCTCCCTCCCTTACTTCCATGTTTCTTTGTGATCATCCTTTGTAAGGGCGAGAGGCTCCAAGTTGTGGAGATTCCTCGCAAACGGGAGATAGTAACCAAAAGCAAAACACCGTGGTATTCAAGTTGATCATTGGATCACTTGAGAGGGGTTGAGTGCAACCCTCGTCCGTTGGGACGCCACAACGTGGAGTAGGCAAGTGTTGGACTTGACCGAACCATGGGATAAACCACTGTGCCTCTCTGTGTTGATTTCCTTGTGGTTATCGTGATTAGCAAGAACTCCTCTCTAGCCACTTGGCTTTATTGCTCTAACACTTAATCAAGTTTGTGGCTTTAAGTTTCATGTTTTTATAGGATCACCTATTCACCCCCCCCCCCTCTAGGTGCTCTCAATTGGTATCGGAGCCGTTCTCTTCACGAAAGGGACTAATCACCCGAAGAGATGGATCCTAAGGGAAAGGGGATGCTGGTCAATGATAAAGAGAAGGAGTCCACCCTCAACGAGCCAAGAGACGATAAGCCCACCGACTCTGGCTCGAGTCACAAAAAGAAAGACGGGAAGAAGAAGAGGCGCATCAAGAAGATAGTCTACTACGGCAGCGACGAGTCTTCTTCTTCCCAAAGAGACGACGACGACTACGACGAGAAAAAGAAAACGGTCAACTCAAACTTTTCTTTTGATTATTCTCGTATTCCGCATAATTCGAATGCTCATTTGCTTTCCATTCCTCTTGGTAAACCTCCACACTTTGATGGAGAGGACTACGGATTTTGGAGTCACAAAATGCGTAGTCACTTGTTCTCTCTTCATCCAAGTATATGGGAGATAGTAGAGAATGGAATGCATTTTGATAGTTCGGATAGTCCAATGTTTATCAATGAACAAATTCACAAAAATGCATAAGCTACCACTGTTCTATTAGCATCCTTGTGCAGGGAAGAGTACCATAAGGTGAGCGGCTTGGATAACGCCAAGCAGATTTGGGACACCCTCAGGATCTCGCATGAGGTAAATGATGTCACCATGCTCACCAAGATGGAATTGGTGGAGGGCAAACTGGGAAGGTTCGCAATGATCAGGGGGGAGGAGCCAACCCAAACATACAACAGGCTCAAGACCCTGGTCAACAAAATAAGGAGCTATGGAAGCACGAGATGGACAGATCACAATGTCGTCCGGCTAATGATAAGGTCCTTCACTGTCCTTGATCCTCATCTTGTAAACTCTATTCGTGAAAATCCTAGGTATACCAAGATGATGCCCGAGGAAATACTTGGAAAGTTTGTAAGTGGGCGAATGATGATCAAGGAGGCTAGATATGTTCATGAGGCGCTAAATGACCCAATCCACGAGCCTCAAACGTTGCTCTCAAAGCAACAAGTAGCAGGGAGGCACTACCTAGCAAGGTGGCGCAAATTGAGGCGGCCGGGCTTAACGAGGAAGAAATGTCCCTCATCATCAAGCGCTTCAAGACGGCGCTAAAAGGTCGCAAGGAGCATCCCAACAAGAGCAAGACGAAGGGAAAGCGCTCCTGCTTCAGGTGTGGTAAGTATGGTCATTTTATAGCAAATTGTCCCGACAATACTAATGACCAGGAGCAAGAGAAAGGCGGGAAGAAGGAAAAGAAGAATGCCTACAAGAAGGCGAAGGGCGAGGCACACCTCGGCAAAGAGTGGGACTCGGATTGCTCGTCGTCCGACTCCGACGACGAAGGACTCACTGCCTCGGCCTTCAACAAGTCGTCGCTCTTCCCCAACGAGCACCATACTTGTCTTATGGCAAAGGAAAAGAAGGTAATCACTAGAGAAACTCCTAAGTCCTCTACTTCTAGTGATGAGGAATCTAGTGATGATGAAATTGATTACACTAGCTTATTTAAAGGATTAGATAGAGCAAAGGTAGAAAAGATCAATGAATTAATTGATGCTCTAAATGAAAAGGATAAACTTTTAGAAAAGCAAGAGGATCTTTTATATGAAGAACATGATAAATTTGTAAGTGTGCAAAAATCTCTTGCTTTAGAAGTTAAAAGGAATGAAATGCTTTCATGTGAATTATCTACTTGTCATGAGACTTTGGCTAGCTTAAGAAGTATTAATGATGATTTAAATGCTAAGCTAGAAGTAGCAAATAAATCTAATTCTTGTGTTGAGCATGTTGTGATTTGCACTAGGTGTAAATATTTTAATGTTGATGCTTGTAGTGAACATTTAATTTCTATTTCTAAATTAAATGATGAAGTAGCTAGTCTTAATGCCCAACTTAAGACTAGCAAAAATGATTTTGATAAACTAAACTTTGCAAGGGATGCCTACACGGTAGGTTGACATCCCTCAATTAAGGATGGGCTTGGCTTTCGAAGGGAAGCCAAGAACTTAACTAGTCAAAGGGCCCCTATCTCTGCCAAGGACAAAGGGAAGGCCCCTATGACTAATAGTGTTCAAAGGAATCATGCTTTCTTGTATCATGATAGGAAATATTCTATAAATGTTCATTATAATAGGAGTTATAATACTTTTGACTCTCATGCCATGATTGCTTCAAGTTCAAACTTTAATGGTAGATCTAGGAGGAATTTTGTGTCTCATGCTCCTAGGAAAGTGTATAATGGATCTACCACTGTCTTTCATGCTAGCAATGCTAAATTTGTTCTTTCATGTAGAAATGAAAAAATAATTGCTAAAAAGGTGGGGGCCAAATGCAAAGGAGACAAGACTTGCATTTGGGTCCCTAAGACTATTGTAACTAACCTTGTAGGACCCAACAAGAGTTGGGTACCTAAAACCCAAGCCTAATTTGCCTTGCAGGTTTATGCATCCGGGGGCTCAAGCTGGATTATCGACAGCGGATGCACAAACCACATGACGGGGGAGAAGAAGATGTTCACCTCCTACGTCAAGAACAAAGATTCCCAAGATTCAATCATATTCGGTGATGGGAATCAAGGCAAGGTTAAAGGCTTAGGCAAGATAGCCATCTCAAATGAGCACTCTATCTCCAATGTATTTTTAGTAGAGTCGCTAGGTTATAATCTTCTATCGGTTAGTCAATTATGTAATATGGGATACAATTGCTTATTCACAAATGTAGATGTGTCTGTCTTTAGAAGGAGTGATGGTTCATTAGCTTTTAAGGGTTACTAGACGGCAAACTCTATTTAGTTGATTTTGCAAAGGAGGAGGCTGGTCTAGATGCATGCTTAATTGCTAAGACTAGCATGGGCTGGCTGTAGCATCGCCGTCTAGCACATGTTGGGATGAAGAACCTTCACAAACTTCTAAAGGGAGAACACGTGTAGGTCTAACAAATGTGTATTTCGAAAAAGATAGACCTTGTGCAGCTTGTCAAGCAGGTAAACAGGTGGGAAGCGTTCATCACAACAAGAATGTGATGACTACATCAAGACCCCTGGAGCTGCTGCATATGGACCTCTTCGGACCCGTCGCCTACCTTAGCATCGGGGGAAGTAAGTATGGTTTAGTAATTGTTGATGATTTTTCCCGCTTCACTTGGGTATTCTTTTTGCAGGATAAATCTGAAACCCAAGGGACCCTCAAGCGCTTCGTAAGGAGAGCTCAAAATGAATTTGAGCTCAAGGTGAAGAAGATAAGGAGCGACAACGGGTCCGAGTTCAAGAACCTTCAAGTAGAGGAGTACCTTGAGGAGGAAGGAATCAATCACGAGTTCTCTGCTCCCTACACACCACAGCAAAACGGTGTGGTAGAGAGGAAGAACAGGACGCTCATAGACATGGCGAGGACGATGCTTGGAGAATTCAAGACGCCCGAGCGGTTTTGGTTGGAAGCCGTGAACACGGCTTGCCACGCCATAAACCGGGTCTACCTTCATCGACTCCTCAAGAAGACTTCGTATGAGCTTCTAACTGGTAACAAACCCAACGTTTCATACTTTCGTGTATTTGGGAGTAAATGCTACATTCTAGTGAAGAAAGGTAGAAATTCCAAATTTGCTCCCAAAGCTGTAGAAGGGTTTTTGTTAGGTTATGACTCAAATACAAAGGCGTATAGAGTCTTCAACAAATCATCGGGTTTGGTTGAAGTCTCTAGCGACGTTGTATTTGATGAGACTAATGGCTCTCCAAGAGAGCAAGTTGATCTTGATGATGTAGATGAGGATGATGTTCCAATGGACGCAATTCGTACCATGGCAATTGGAGACATGCGACCACAGGAACACAAGGAGCAAGATCAACCTTCTTCCTCAACGATGGTGCACCCCCCAACTCAAGATGACGAACAGGTCCCTCAAGAAGAGGTGTGTGATCAAGGGGGAGCACAGGATGTCGAAGATGAGGAGGAAGAAGTACACAGGCCCCTCCAACTCAAGTTCGAGCAATGGTTAAAGGAATCATCCCGTCGACCAGATTTTGGGTGATATTAGCAAGGGAGTAACTACTCGCTCTTGATTAGTTAATTTTTGTGAGCATTACTATTTTGTCTCTTCTGTTGAGCCTTTCAGGGTAGAAGAGGCCTTGCTAGATCCGGACTGCGTGTTGGCCATGCAGGAGGAGCTCAACAACTTCAAGAGAAATGAAGTTTGGACACTGGTGCCTCGTCCCAAGCAAAACGTTGTGGGAACAAAGTGGGTGTTCCGCAACAAACAAGACGAGCACGGGGTGGTGACAAGGAACAAGGCTAGACTTGTGGCAAAAGGTTATGCCCAAGTCGCAGGTTTGGACTTTGAGGAGACTTTTGCTCCTGTGGCTAGGCTAGAGTCGATTCATATATTGTTAGCTTATGCCGCTCACCATTCTTTCAGGTTGTTACAAATGGACGTAAAGAGCGCTTTCCTAAATGGGCCAATCAAGGAGGAGGTGTACATAGAGCAACCCCCTGGCTTTGAGGATGAACGGTACCCCGACCACGTGTGTAAGCTCTCTAAGGCGCTCTATGGACTTAAGCAAGCCCCAAGAGCATGGTATAAATGCCTTAGAGATTTTCTTATTGCTAATGCTTTCAAGGTTGGGAAAGCCGATCCAACTCTTTTTACTAAGACTTGTGATGGTGATCTTTTTGTATGCCAAATTTATGTCGATGACATAATATTTGGTTCTACTAACCAAAAGTCTTGTGAAGAGTTTAGCAGGGTGATGACTCAGAAATTCGAGATGTCGATGATGGGCGAGTTGAACTACTTCCTTGGGTTCCAAGTAAAGCTACTCAAGGACGACACTTTCATCTCCCAAACGAAGTACACACAAGATTTGATCAAGCGGTTTGGGATGAAGGACGCCAAGCCCGCAAAGACTCCAATGGGAACCGACGGACATGTCTACCTAAACAAAGGAGGTAAGTCCGTTGATCAAAAGGCATACCAGTCTATGATAGGGTCTTTACTTTATTTATGTGCTAGTAGACCGGATATTATGCTTAGTGTATGCATGTGTGCTAGATTTCAATCCGACCCAAGGGAGTGTCACCTTGTGGCCGTTAAGCGAATTCTTAGATATCTAGTTGCTACGCCTTGCTTCGGGATCTGGTATCCAAAGGGGTCTACCTTTGACTTAATTGGATATTCAGACTCCGATTATGCTGGATGTAAGGTCGATAGGAAGAGTACATCAGGGACGTGCCAATTCCTAGGAAGGTCCCTGGTGTCGTGGAGTTCTAA
This sequence comes from Zea mays, assembly GCF_902167145.1. NCBI lineage: Eukaryota > Viridiplantae > Streptophyta > Magnoliopsida > Poales > Poaceae > Zea > Zea mays. The sequence goes on along the minus strand of NC_050103.1, from coordinate 81,046,789 downwards.
GAAACAAACCTCTGTTGCCCTATCCACCGCTGAGGCCGAGTACGTTGTCGCAGGACAGTGTTGCACGCAACTACTTTGGATGAGGCAAACCCTCCGAGACTTTGGCTACAATCTGAGCAAAGTCCCACTCCTATGTGACAATGAGAGTGCTATCCGCATGGCGAACAATCCTGTTGAACACAGCCGCACAAAGCACATAGACATCCGGCATCACTTTTTAAGAGACCACCAGCAAAAGGGAGATATCGAAGTGTTTTATGTTAGCACCGAGAACCAGCTAGCCGATATCTTTACCAAGCCTTTAGATGAGAAGACCTTTTGCAGGCTGTGTAGTGAGCTAAATGTCTTAGATTCGCGTAACTTGGATTGATATAGAGCATACATGTGTTTTTATTTTTGATCATGTTCCATTATGCATTTTATTGCTTCTTTTTGGTGCTCAAGTTGTACAAGGGATCCTCGGACCTCACAAGTCCATGTGTGAATGATGCACATACTTAGGGGGAGAAATGCTACAACTTGACCCTTTGAGACTTACCGTGTGCTTGAGTTTTCTTAATTTAGTCTCAAAGGAGGTTTGAAAGGGAAAAGGTGAACTTGGACCATGCAAGACTTCCACTGCACTCCGATGAGAGGGTAACTAATTCCAAGTTCATCCCCATGCTCTTTTTGCCTTTTTACTCTTAATTGAAGATTTTGGTAAGGCAATGGGGTTCTAGGGCCAAAAATGATCTCGTTTTGGTGCTTAATGCCAAAGGGGGAGAAATTAAGGCCAAAGCAAGCAAATGGATCAGCTACCACTTGACAATTTTGAAAATAGTAGAATAGAGCTTTCGTTTTGTCAAAATACTCTTAATGTCTCTTATTGTCAAAAGTTGGTCTCTTGAGGGGAGAATGTGGGGAGAATGTTTAATTATGGGAAAAAGGGGGAGTATTTGAATCTTTGATCAATTTCCTTTGGAATACCTCTCTTTATGCCTCAACAAGTGTGTTTGACTTAGAGATAGGAAATTGAATTTGATTTGCAAAAACAAACCAAGTGGTGGCAAAGAATGATCCAAATATACCAAATTTGAATCAAACAAATTTTTGTTCTCATTTGCATTGATGTTGCACTTCTTTTAGTTGCTTTTTGTTGTGTTGACATAAGTCACCAAAAAGGGGGAGATTGAAAGGAAAATGTGCCCTTGGGCCATTTCCATAAGATTTTGGTGATTAAGTGCTCCACACAAAAATGCCTTGAGTGATATTTGTGCCAAAGACTCAAGAAGTGCAAATCAAGATTAAAGGTATGTTTCTAGACTTAGTACATTGTTTTGAAGACTAATGTATTGTGTCTAAGTGCTAGAAACAGGAGAAATCGCTTTGAAGATAAGTTGGCTGTGTTCAGCCAAAGGCTGCTCGGTCTGGGTACACCGGACTGTCCGGTGTGCACCGGACAGTGTCCGGTGTGCCAGGACCAGTCCAGGTGAACAACCTGCTCTCGGGTCTCGACGGCGGCGTATGGCTATAAATCACCAAACTGTCCGGTGGTGCACCGGACTGTCCGGTGAGTCTTCTGCGGCGAAGTCGCCGCTCTTGGGAAACAGTCAACAGCGTACGGCTAAAATTCATCGGACTGTCCGGTGGTGCACCGGACTGTCCGGTGAGCCAACGGTCGGGCGCGCCAACGGTCGGCTGCAAAATCCGCGCGTGACGCGTGGCCGAGCCAACGGTCGGATGGGGGCATCGGACTGTCCGGTGTGCCAACGGCTCCAAATCTTCAATGGTCGGCTGCGCTAGATTAGGAAAGCAATCAGCACCGGACACTGAACAGTGCCTGTCCGGTGGTGCACCGGACTGTCCGGTGCGCCACCCGACAGAAGGCAAGATTTGCCTTCCTGGATTGCTTCCAACGGCTCCTAGCTGCCTTGGGGCTATAAAAGGGTCCCCTAGGCGCATGGAGGAGCACACCAAGCATTCTTTGATCAACTCTAAGCACCAAGACTCCATTTCCATGCATTTGATTCTTTGTGATAGCAACTAGAGCTCCATTTGAGTAGAGAACTCTTTGAGTTGTGTTGCGAGCTCAAGTTGTGACTTGTGTGCGTGTTTGTGCTCTGATTTTGTGTCTTGTGTGCGTTGCTCTCCCTCCCTTACTTCCATGTTTCTTTGTGATCATCCTTTGTAAGGGCGAGAGGCTCCAAGTTGTGGAGATTCCTCGCAAACGGGAGATAGTAACCAAAAGCAAAACACCGTGGTATTCAAGTTGATCATTGGATCACTTGAGAGGGGTTGAGTGCAACCCTCGTCCGTTGGGACGCCACAACGTGGAGTAGGCAAGTGTTGGACTTGACCGAACCATGGGATAAACCACTGTGCCTCTCTGTGTTGATTTCCTTGTGGTTATCGTGATTAGCAAGAACTCCTCTCTAGCCACTTGGCTTTATTGCTCTAACACTTAATCAAGTTTGTGGCTTTAAGTTTCAATTTTTTACAGGATCACCTATTCACCCCCCCTCTAGGTGCTCTCAATTTGTCAATCCGAATGACATAACCATGAACTCATATAGTCCATACTTGGGGATGAATATTGTCTTCGGTATGTCTGCAGGTCGGATTCTGAGCTGATGGTAACTGACCTCAGATCTATCTTTGAGAACACACTAGCTCCTCTTAGTTGATCAAATAAGTCTTCAATTCGAGACAGAGGGTACTTGGTCTTGACAGTGACTTCATTCAAAGCTCTGTAATCGATGCACATCCTCTTCGTGCCATCATTCTTCTCCACAAATAACAATGGGGCTGCCCAAGGTGAGGTACTTGGTCTGATGTAGCCTTTCTCTAGCAACTCATCAATCTGCTTCTTGAGTTCCACCAACTCTGGTCCGGACACTCGATAAGCTCTCTTGGAAATAGGGACGGTGCCTGGGATAAGCTCTATGGCAAATTCAACTTTCCTTTCAGGTGGCATGCCTGGTAACTCTTTAGGGAATACATCAGGGAATTCTAACACAATCCTAATTGCCTCAATCGAATTGGAATCCTTGTCATCTACTGATAAATGGTGACAAGCTCCTTCTTCTAGTTCAGGTAAGTACAGCTTGGTGTAACGCCCTGAATTTGGGGGTAGAATTTTTTTCTTCTTTTCTCTCACCAAATTCAGGTGTTACCCTTTTCTTTTCTCGTTCCCTCGCTAAACCTTGACCTTTTCCAAAGTTTTAGCGGGGATCGGCTTGGAATTCCCGTGTTAAGAAAAACCCTAAATTACTTTATGTTGTTTGATGCACCATGCCGAACCATGCGTTCTTTCGATTGCTTAAAAATGTAAGTGCATTCATCCAGGAAAAAACGGATTTCGAAAAGGAGAAAAACATTTTCTTTATTTTTCTTTTCTTTTCTTTCTTTTTCCCTTCTCTATCCCCTCCCTTTTCTCTCTCCCGCGCCGTGGGCCGCCCCTGGCCGGCCCAGCTGCCCCCCCCCCCCCCCCCCGCGCGCCCCCTTTGGGCCAAGCTGGCCCAGCCGCCCCTCCCTCTCCCCCCAAAATCCCTCTCTCTCCCTCCATTTCTCCCATTTTCTCCCTAGCCGCCGCCCCCTGCCCTAGCCGCCGCCCCTGCTCGTCGCCGGTTCGGCCGCCCGTCCCCGTCCCCGGTGAGGTCCCCCTCCCCCTCTCCTCCCTCCCCCATCTCCCCTCCCCTTTCCCCTACCTGGCTCGGCCCCGCCGCTCGGCCGCCCCTGCGCCCCGGTCCGACCGCCCGCCGCCCAGCTCGGCCGCCCCATGGCCGGCTCGGCCGCCGCCGCCCCTGCGCGCCCTGCCCCGCCCCCTGGCCAGCTCGGCCGCCCCCTGCCCCGCGCCCCCGCCGGTTCAGCCGCCCCGCCAGCTCGGCCGCCCGCCGCCGGCTTGGCCGCCCCCGCCCCTGCCCCAGGCCGGTTCAACCCCCCCCCCCCTTTTTTATTTTTTTTTTTATTTTTTTATTTATTTTATTTTCTTTCATTACTGTTATTTATTTTATTTTAGGCAGATTAATCATTGTTCATGTTATTGAAATAGGAAACTTAATTTAGAATTCTGTTACGCTAGTTAATTCATATAATCAATTGTTTTTCTAGTTCAATGTTGATCAACTAAAAATGACTAGGTTTCCATTAGTGCATATAACTAAATTCTTTTGTTAGAACCAATTGTAACTAATCATTAGTGCATAAGCTTTAACCCCCCCCCCCCCCGCGAGACCTTTTCCCGTTTCTTTCTAACCATAATGAATGCGATATCGAATGTCATACTTGATGCATAGTCACTTTATTTGTTCCCTTGTATGATGTACTGTTTGTTTCCCAATTTGAATGGATGAATGTATGTATGCTTGCAATCGCATAGAGAACGATCCGGTCGAAGAGCCCGAGGAACTCGCAGGAGAAGCCCCTGAGCAGCAGTCGGTTGGTGGAGGCAAGTGTCCTTTGACCTATCTCTGTCCTATTCATTATTTAATTCACCTCCCGCATTACACATTTATGCCTAAGGATTGACTAGCTTTTGTTATCCATGTCTTTGTTTACCTATTTGGGTTGGATTATTATTGTTTAGCCTTATGCTATTGCTCAAACTCTAATCAATGAACATGATGAGATTATCTATGATACGCTGTTTTCCCTTCTCTTATTATGATGTTATACTTGTGGTCTTCAAGGGGGCTCGAGCGGTTTCTCGAGTGCCTCTCCGTAAGGACCTGTTCTATGGATGACCGCCCGGGAAAACAGTGCAACCATGAGGGTGGAATGGGATGCCCTTAGCTGAATAATTAGAGGATCCGGGGTGTAGTTCACTTAGCCGTCGTGCCGTCAATGGGGCTCGGTGTATGCGGCTCGCTCTGCCAAGTTTGGGTTCGCCCCTTGGGGAGGAGTGCGGTGCATTTAGGAAACCTAACGGGTGGCTACAACCCCGGGGAATCTTTGTAAAGGCTACATAGTGATGCCCTGCTGGGTCACCTTGGTAGTGATCAATGGAGAGTCATGATCTCCGGGTAGAATGGGAATCACGGCTTGTGGGTAAAGTGCACAACCTCTGCAGAGTGTTTGAAAACTGATATATCAGCCGTGCTCGCGGTTATGAGCGGCCAAGGGAGCTCCAGTGATTAGTGGTACTTGATTAGAGATACTTTGGTACAGGTGGTTATGAGATTGATGGTTTTGGTTATGACTATGGTGCTGGTAAGTGGTATTCTTTCCGTTTGGAAAGGGTACATCGGGTTAATAACTTGGGTTAATGCTAAAACTTGGCTTTCTACTAGTAAGTAATAATCTGACCAACTAAAAGCAACTGCTTGACTTATCCCCACATACAGCTAGTCCACTACAGCCAAACAGGATACTTGCTGAGTATGTTGATGTGTACTCACCCTTGCTCTACACACCAAACCCCCCCCATCCCCAGGTTGTCAGCATTGCAACCACTGCTCAGGCGAAGATGAAGCTGTGTGTTGGAGCGAAGGCAGAAACGCCACCCTTCGCTCGAAGTCTCCGCTGCTTAGCCGCTGCTCTGACAGACAAAGCAGGCAGGGACACCCTTCGCTTGATCGGCACCAGACGAAGACCGGCGACGAAGGCATCCCACAGTGCGGCCTCGTCCAGCTCAGAGGCCCACGTGCGATCCGGCCCATTGTAACGGGCCCTGCGTGGCCGCCGCGTGTTACGGGCCTAATTTGTAAAGGCATCCCTGTAATTACAGTCTGTAACCCTGCTTTATGGGAATATTCTGGGGATAACCTAGGTAGCTGAGGGCACATGCGTCCTTAACACAGGGCGCTGGGCGTTCAGGTACCTATAAATACCCCCGCACAGTGCCCGTGAGAGGCCTGGTTAATAGAGCTATTTGCCATCTCACGCGTAACCCTACTGTCCACACTGTTCACCCCTGTTGGCTTTCTTGCGACTGATAGCAAGTTCCAACATTTGGCGCCCACCGTTCGTGCTACGACAAAACCACCCGCGATGGCACCCAAGAGAGCTAACCCGAAGGCTGACGAGGCTGCGAAGGCAGCACTGCTTGCTGCAAGAAAGGGCAAGGCCCTCGTCCTCACCAAATCCACCCACCAAGAGCCCACTGAAGACAATGTTCCCCGCACCTGCGAAGACGACACCTTCCGCACCTGCGGGCCCGAAGGACAATCGCAGCCGCCCCCAGGCTTCGCCCCACTGGAAGGCGCGGATCTCACCGAGGACGGCGAGGTCCTCGGCGTCTCAACAGAAGAACAGCTACAGTTGCGCGCCCTGCACCTCAAGAACCGCAATCTCCAGAGGCAGAAAGAGATACTGGAGGCCAAGCGCCAGCGTGTGTCCGCACTAGCCAAGGTGCGGCAAATGATATGCGACGAGGAGCAGAAGGCCCAAGACCTCGAGCGCGAGATCGCGCTGATGCAGCGCGAAGGCCACCTCGGTCTACAGCAAGAGCCGCCCCTCCAGCAGCGCGTGCAACCGGAAGACACGCGCGAAGGCCACCTCGGCCTGCAGCATGGCCCACCCCCGCAACACCGAGCGCAGCCGGAGAACCCGCGTTTCCCCCAGCATGACTACACCTTCCAGCACGGCGCGCCATTCCAAGGGGTCAACTACCTCGACGAGCGAAGTCCCCTGGCGCCACACCTGCAAGTGACGCCTTGGCCAGCTAACTTCCGAGCAGGGACCTATCCCAAGTACAACGGCAGCACCGACCCGGCGCAATACATAATGAGTTATCAGGTCGCCGTTGCATCCGCCGGAGGGGACGACGCCACAATGGCGAAGTCTTTCATCATCGCCCTAGAGGGCCCAGCACTCACCTGGTTCACCAGATTGCCTCCGCTGTCCATTGATTCATGGAGAAGTCTCAGGGACAAGTTCCTGCTCAACTTCCAAGGGTACCGCCCAGACACCGACGCCTTGGCCGAGCTCTCGCTTTGCAAGCAGCTGGAAAAGGAGACTCTGCGGGAGTATTACCGCAAATTCTTAACACTCAAGTCACAGCTGCCCTCCGTCGATGATCAGATCGCTATCCACTACGCCATCAGTGGCCTTCGTGTCGGCGTCCTCTACAGTCATTGTATCAGAGATCCACCCAAAAACCTCCAGGAGCTATATCAGCTCTTTGAAAAATATGCCAAATCTGAAGAGCTCCACCAGCGCAAGGTTGAGTCACAGCGGAAGCCCAAAGATGCCCCGCAGTCCAGCCGCACATGGACGAGGACTCCGCAGCCAGACTCCGGTCGAGACGGCCGCAGTCAGCAGCAAGTGCACAACATCGCCAACCAGCATCCCGCTGCTGACCCCCCTCGCCGCCAAGAATATCCCCCCCAGGGCCGCGGAAATGGAACTCGTGGCAGGGGCCGAGGGCACGCACAGCCGCCGCACCGATTCTACTGCCTTTTTCACGGCGAAGACTGCGCCCACCAAACCAAAGACTGCCCCGAAACGAAGGCCACCAGAGACAGAATGGCACGGGCGCAGCCAGCCGACAACCCCAGAATTGTCGCGCACAACTACCAGCAACCCCCTCCACCATATATCCACGCCCCCGCTCCGCATCCACCGCACCACGCTTACCAACACCATCAGGAAGTACAAATCGTACCTCCTCCACCCCCACCTCCACACCAGCAACATCAAAACATCCCCCATGCCCCAAAGCAGGAAGACTTCGCCGATCAACCATATCGCGGAGTCATTCACATGATAACAGGGGGGTCAAGCACTGACTTCGACACCAAGCGGCAGAAGCGGGACCACTACCGCAGCATCAACCATGTCGCCGTCACTGGCCCAGTCGTGCAGACAAAGTGGTCCCACGTACCGCTAACCTTCGACGCACGAGACGTCAACCTGCGCAGCGCCCCCCACATCGACGCTATGGTCATCAATTGCAGCGTGGCAGGCTGGGACTTACACAAAGTCCTAGTCGACAACGGCAGTCAGGCGGACATCATCTTCCTCCACGCCTTCGACCGCATGGGTATAAGCCACAGCCTGCTCAAGCCAATGCTTAAGTGCGTCACCGAAATCGAAGGCATGCGGATCCTACGTGAAGTCCACAGTGGCACGTGCGGTTCGCACGCAGGGCCAAGGGCCCTAGCTGCCAAGGTGATCCGCCAAGGGTTTTACTGGCCCGCAATGATCTGTGCCGCAAATCGGGTCACAAGGTCCTGCGAAGCCTGCCAGAAGTTTTCTCCTCGGTCAGGCAGCCCCTCGCAGTATACAAAGCTGATTGCCCATACATGGCCTCTCCAGCGCTGGGGCCTGGACATCGTCGGGCCCCTGCCCACCGCTCAGGGGAACCTCAAGTTCGCCTTCGTAGCCGTCGAATACTTCACCAAATGGATCGAAGCGAGGGCTGTTTCTACAATAACATCAAAGACTGCCCAGAAATTCTTCTGGCAAAACATTGTTTGCCGCTTCGGAGTACCGTCCGAGCTAACAGTTGACAACGGCAAGCAGTTTGACAGCCAAGATTTCAAGGATTTTTGTTTCTCCATCGGCACCAAGCTTGCCTTCGCTTCAGTCTATCATCCGCAATCCAACGGGGTCGTGGAGCGCGCCAATGGGAAAATCTTCACAGCTGTCAAGAAGATGCTCCTCGATGAAAAAAAAGGCAGATGGACCGAATTGTTACCGGAGGCAGTCTGGGCGCTAAACACAACTGAGTGCAGGGCGACTGGGTTCACTCCTTTCCGCCTTCTATACGGATCGGAGGCCATGACCCCGCAAGAAATAAAGCACGGGTCCCCGCGCACAGTTCCGTCAGCCGTCCCCGACGTGGACGAGCCAACTTCAAAAGATCTCATTGACGGAGACCGGGTCTTCGCCCTACAGGCCCTAAACAAATACCAAGCCGAGACCAAAGCATGGCGCGACCACACAGTCATCCCGAGGGAGTTCAGCGAGGGGGACCTCGTACTCGTCCGAACAGCTCGGACGGAGTCCAGGGGCAAGCTGGAGCCCAAGTGGGAGGGCCCCTTTATAGTCAAGACAAAAGCTTCCCCCAGCGCTTACAGGCTCACAACGCCAAACGGCGAGGACCTAGAGCACTCCTGGAACATCGACAACCTTCGCAAATTTTTTGTTTGACTCATTAGGGCTGATTTCGCCCTTGTAATTCGCCAAAAACAATCTTGTACCGGCCCGCACTCTTTTCCTCCCAGGGGGTGAGGTTTTTAACGAGGCGGAGCCATGTAATATATGTGTGAAAAATCCCCCGCAAAAACATGCGTCGAAAAAAGACCGCGACGACGGTCTTCGACATTCGACCAATTCGAGGTCACCGCGAGGCTAAGCGCTAGCCACCCTCGCGTGCGACAAATCCGCGCAGAAGTCGCCTAAGGGTGCAGCCGGACTAGCACAACAAGTGCGAAAAAACACGAAGTCTATCGCGAAGACTATCCGCGCAGAAGTCGCCTAAGGGTGCAGCCGGACTAGCACAACAAGTGCGAAAAAACACGAAGTCTATCGCGAAGACTATCCGCGCAGAAGTCGCCTAAGGGTGCAGCCGGACTAGCACAACAAGTGCGAAAAAACACGAAGTCTATCGCGAAGACTATCCGCGCAGAAGTCGCCTAAGGGTGCAGCCGGACTAGCACAACAAGTGCGAAAAAACACGAAGTCTATCGCGAAGACTATCCGCGCAGAAGTCGCCTAAGGGTGCAGCCGGACTAGCACAACAAGTGCGAAAAAACACGAAGTCTATCGCGAAGACTATCCGCGCAGAAGTCGCCTAAGGGTGCAGCCGGACTAGCACAACAAGTGCGAAAAAACACGAAGTCTATCGCGAAGACTATCCGCGCAGAAGTCGCCTAAGGGTGCAGCCGGACTAGCACAACAAGTGCGAAAAAACACGAAGTCTATCGCGAAGACTATCCGCGCAGAAGTCGCCTAAGGGTGCAGCCGGACTAGCACAACAAGTGCGAAAAAACACGAAGTCTATCGCGAAGACTATCCGCGCAGAAGTCGCCTAAGGGTGCAGCCGGACTAGCACAACAAGTGCGAAAAAACACGAAGTCTATCGCGAAGACTATCCGCGCAGAAGTCGCCTAAGGGTGCAGCCGGACTAGCACAACAAGTGCGACAAACACGAAGTCTATCGCGAAGACTATCCGCGCAGAAGTCGCCTAAGGGTGCAGCCGGAATAGCACAACAAGTGCGAAAAAACCCGAAGTCTACCGCGAAGACTATCCACGCAGAAGCCGCCTAAAAGGCGCAGCCGAACTAGTACAACAAAAGCAGAAACGACAACATCAAACCATTCGCGTTAAGACCAACTATAACCACACCAGCACAGCATAACAAAACATACCAGACAAAGTACACAACGCCTCCGCAGGCACAGGCAAGCGAGGGCACACAACTTCATCGTACAAGCCTTTACACATATACACGCGAGGGCGCCACACTCTACATCGGCTCAACCTTAGGAATAATTCCCATCTCCCTATAATTAAATAACATTATCCTAAGCTCCTCACCCGCAAAAAGACTCCGCAGTTCCCCTTCCCCTGTACTCGCGGCGGCCGGCAAAGACAACAGTTCCTGCCGACCAGCCCTACTCACACGAAGCCGAGACCTTTCCTCCGTACTAACTCTACGCTTTGCAACCACCCTTCGCCGTCGGCGCCCGGTGCTAGGACCTGGCACATCTTGCGCGTCCGCAGCGTGCGGCGAGGTCTCCGCCGCAGCCACATCCAAAGCCGCGAAATAGTCCAAATCCTCCGACGACGACTCCTCAGTCCACTCAACCGAGCTCCCAGAATCAGCAACATCAAAAAACTCAGAAAATTCAGATCCAGATCCACCACATTCATTACCACCTTCCGCGGTCGAAGCCACCAAAAATTTAGCAGTAGCGGTTGCGTGCGCAGGCCCAAAATCTTGAACCTGCGCAGCAACCAAAATTCAGTAACATATCCAAAATTCCCCAACCCTATTTCACCCACTATGCCACCTGCGAAGGCCCTGACGCTGCGGGGGCCTCTGCCACTGTCTCCGTCGCTGCTTCTGCTGTAGTTTCCGCCGCCTCCGCCGCGGGATCTTCAGCACTCGGCACAGCAGCTGCGGGGGCATCAGGGGCGCCTTCGGCCACCTTTGGGGGCAGGTCTTCGCCGGCTGCAGCAGATGTGGGGGCAGCCGTCGCGATCGCCACGGTCTCCGGGGTTGGCTCCAGGGCGACCCCGGACACGGCCTCCGCAGGGGTCGGCTCCGGGTCAGGCAGCGCGCTGTTCAGCGCCCCGAGGTCGTCCACCCGCTCGCCACACAACGCCTAAGACAAAACACGCAAGATTCAGCAAACACACGCACACCCCACATCCAACAAACGCCAAACAAACGAAAATATTACCTGAGCCATCGCCGTCTCCGCCCGCTCCCTGACCACCTCGCGACCGTGCGGGCCCCACATCCGGTCGTAGAGGGCCCCGGCAGAATCCTTCATCACGAGGTCTTCAACCTTATAGACATCTCGATCAAAATCTTCATCCGCCTGGTCGAAGACCTCGAAGTGCCGGCACCCTTCGCGGGAGAGCGCGTTCATCGCCCCCTCGCAGGTGACCAGGGAGGCGTACGACATGAACCCCCCCCCCCCACGACAGCGGGGAGTTCCTGCAGCTCCTCCTGCACCCACTACAGACAGCGAAGCCCGGGCTCTCGGTCCGGCACCTCGAAGTCACCGGTCCGCGCACCCAGCTCACGATATGTATCCATAAGCTGCGTGCGCGTCCGTTCTGCCTCCGCACGCACTGCGGCCTCGGCCCCCTTCGCGCGGCTCTCCAGGGCGGTGAGCCGCTCCTGCAGATGTTCGGCGAGCTCCTTGGCAAGATTGCCCTCCGCCCGCGCCAGTTTGGCCTCCGCCTGAGCAGCCTGCTCCTTGGCGATGGCCTCGTTGGCCTCCCTCCTCTCCGCCGCCAGTTGGCGCCGAAGGTCAGCCTTCTCCTTCTCCAGCACGGCCACCTTGTCCGTCAGTTTTCGGCACTTGCTGTCGGAGGCTGATTTCTCACGGACAGCGTCAGCATGTTGCGTCCGAAGTCTCTCGACTTCGGCAGACACAGCTGCCGTGAGGGCCCCCGACGCAGTACGGCTGACGAAGTCAGCCACCTGCAGAGCACATGTAAGGCCGTTGCTAAAAAAAAGTATAGCTCAGCGGACCTGACTCAGCGACTCCGTCGCCTGACTCAGCGCCTCCGTCACTCCCTTCAGCCGGCGGGTCGCTGCGCCCGCCTCGTCCCTGACAACCGCGAGGGCCGACACCTCGCCTCCGGAGCCAAGAGCCTCGCCCCTCGCCTTCGGCACTATGCCAGCCGTCGCGATCGCCGCGGCAGGCGCAACCATAGCAAGCTGGCCCTCGTCCGACCCTGCCACGCACCAGCGAATTAAAAAAACACAAGCCAGCGACTTACCACCGAGATAGTCCTCCACACAAATGTCGGTGGCGAAGTCGGCGACACGCTTGCCCGCCGACGGCAACGCTCGGGCCGCCTTCGCGGCCTCCGCCACCCTGCTGAGCGGCGGCACAGCCTTCGACGGTTTGGAGCCTCCGGCGCCCGCCGCTGCCTCTGGCGCCTTGCTAGATGCAGGGACGCCTGACTTCGCCGCCAGCGGCGGCTTGCCTCCGCTGGGGGCCGCATCCTTCGCCGACCCACGCTTTTGCCTCTTTGGCCTGGCTTCAACAATCCTGATAGTCGCCTGCCGCTTTTGTGCAGCCCCCTGGCGATCCTTGTCCATCACTGCCGACACAACAGCAGCAATATTCCGCCCGTAAGGAAAAACTCTCCATTTGCGAACCATGCGAGATGTAAAAACGTCCCCGCTGGCCGCGCGGGGGATAGGAACATTCCTAGGCCAGCAACCCCCGGTAACCTTCAGCATCCGAGCCGAAGACTCCCGGAGCTCGGGCGAAGACATCCTTTCCCCCGGGGCTGCGCATGTCCTCATCAACTCTCTAGCAAACCCATCGGAAACCCCAAGTCCTCCCATGGCAGTACCTAGTTTCCTCTTCTTAGAGGATGGGGCGGCCGCCGGCGCAGGGTCGTCTTTAGTCTCCACCACCGACTTCTTCCCCCGGCGGTCCGCATCGTCTTGACCAGGATAGCCGTCATATGGCAGTTGGTTCAATTCGAAGACCCTATTCAAACGGTCATTCGACCCACGGATCTCCCAGCTGCGCTGGCCCTCGGTCCTCGGCACATAACGCCCAACAAGTCGCACCGCCTCATCCTCAGCTTCACGCACAAAGGTGGCCGGATCACGGTTTCGCAGATTTAGCGCGAAGGCGGGACTCCACACCATCTCTCCACCACGGAAAGGCATCTGGCGAGGGCATACTTCGCCCAACGCCCAACCATGCGCCAAGGGCCATACCCCGTACGCCACGAACTCTTCAACTAAATCACGCCCACTGCTCTGACCGGCGGCGCACCGAAGGGCCCCTTCGTCCGCATCCTCCTCTGCCACTTCAAAGGGCGGATACGCTGAATAGAAATGAGAGCACATCTCGGACACATGGAGTCCCTCATGACCTTCGACGGTACCCTCAGCAACGTAAAACCAAAATTCATTCCAGTTGCCCCACTTATTGCGGGCGCATGGAACCAACTCTACTACTTGCATTGTGGTCTTGCCGGTCTTCGGCGTGAAAGTGCATGACCCAAACTGAGCAACTTCGTCCCCAATCATCCTCTTCTGCCAGTGTAAACAATAATGCTTCGCAAAAACTTCGACCGATGGTTGTCCGCCGTACGAAGTCGTCGCCCAAACATACTTCGCCAGGGCCACCACGGCATTCGGCGTCAGCTGATGTATTTGAACGTTGAACCTGCGCAGGACTTCGCCGATGAATCGGTGTGCAGGCAAGCGGAGGCCGGCGGCGAAGAACGCCTCAAAAACAACCAACTCGCCCTCCGGCTCGGGGACTTCCTCCGTCCCCGGGGCACGAGCAACTCCGTCGCCGAAGTAGCCCAACCGCTGCATATCCTCCACGCGGGCCGACGATATGCGTGACACGCCGAAATCAACAGAATCGCCGGCGTGCAAATCCGCCATCAAACTACTCAGTGTCTCCTCCGACGAGGCGGCGGCCGGCGGCGAGGAATCGGCCGGCGGAGTAGCGGCAGCGGAAGAAGAGGAGGACGGCATCGCTACGTACCGTCGGCGGCGGCGGGCAGTCTGCTTCACTCGCGCCAGATCTCCGGCGAACAAGAGCACGGCGGGCAGACGAGCAGCAAGACGGCGGGCGGCTAGGGTTTTCGCGGAGCACGGAAAGTAAAGTTCAAAAAGCGCCGGCCCCCGGCCCCTTTTATAGGCAGGGCGCGGCTCTTCGGGAAACCCGCAATCCAACAGAGCGCGGCGCTTCGGGAAACCCGCAATCCAACAGTACGCGGTCAATCAACGGTCACATCAAAAACCCCCGCGGAACCACTTCGAGCGAGGGCAACGTCTCCGCCATCTAGCGACGTCTTCGGCACCAGGTGACTTTGTCGAACTGGTCCCTCGGAGGGCAGATGTTGGAGCGAAGGCAGAAACGCCACCCTTCGCTCGAAGTCTCCGCTGCTTAGCCGCTGCTCTGACAGACAAAGCAGGCAGGGACACCCTTCGCTTGATCGGCACCAGACGAAGACCGGTGACGAAGGCATCCCACAGTGCGGCCTCGTCCAGCTCAGAGGCCCACGTGCGATCCGGCCCATTGTAACGGGCCCTGCGTGGTCGCCGCGTGTTACGGGCCTAATTTGTAAAGGCATCCCTGTAATTACAGTCTGTAACCCTGCTTTATGGGAATATTCTGGGGATAACCTAGGTAGCTGAGGGCACATGCGTCCTTAACACAGGGCGCTGGGCGTTCAGGTACCTATAAATACCCCCGCACAGTGCCCGTGAGAGGCCTGGTTAATAGAGCTATTTGCCATCTCACGTGTAACCCTACTGTCCACACTGTTCACCCATGTTGGCTTTCTTGCGACTGATAGCAAGTTCCAACACTGTGGAAGGAGACTTCCAGGAGTTTTAAGACTACGACGAGTTCTAGGTGTGGGTTAGCGGCAACCCCCAGTCGGCTGCCTGTGAAGGCCGCGGTTATCTACGTTTCTTTTCCGCACTTTGATTTATTGTAAGGACTATATGGACGTCTCAGACGTATGATGTAATCGACTATTATTTCCCCTTTTAATACTATTTTGAGCACCGTGTGATGATGTCCATGTTATGTAACTACTGTGTACGTGAATAACTGATCCTGGCACGTACATGGTTCGCATTCGGTTTGCCTTCTAAAACCGGGTGTGACATAAGTGGTATCAAAGCCGTGCTGACTGTAGGACCGCTAATCTAGAATAGAATGGTCGTTCTAAGGACTATAGACCTCTGTCCCTGCCTTGACTTTGATATCCCTTCAAAAGTTGGTCATACCGACCAAACCTATGTTCTACTATATAAAATACCTTGCTGAAAATCATGTTTTATTCTAATCCTTCATTTACTTATGATTCATTATTTGCTGGTCATATTAATTCTGTTCTCATCCTTTTGCATGCGATGTCTTTTGTAGATGGCTCGACTTAGACACAGTGCACGAAAGTCAGTCATCCCCTTCTTACCCTCCCGCCTTGCTGAGCGTCCGCTTCGCCGTCCCGTGGCCGGACAGTCCAGCCACTTGGAGAGACTACACCACCGCCTGCGTGAGGAGCAGGAACGTCGACGACAGGAGCAGCAGGGCTCTTCCTTCTCGCTCCACCAGGAGATAGAGTCTGTGAGGAGCTGCTCCCCTGTGCTTCCTCTGGAGGCACCCCCTGCACCACCACTGGGCGCCCCAGCTTCTGGAGTAGCTGCTGGAGGAGACCCAGACGACGGAGGTGGCGACGACAGCTCGAGCCACGACACCGACTTCTCTGCTAACCCTGAGCCGGAAGGATGGGTTGCTCGACCCATCACTCGCGACGCTGCTCGCGGGTGTCACTTCCACGATGCGCTCGATACCCTGCTACGTCGGGCATTTAACCGGCATACTTGGTCCGTCGAGTATCGTTGTGTGGTCTACCAGCACAGTCGCGGGGTCTACCCGGACCGCTGGGAGGCAACCTGCTTGGTGCGCTGCCCGGAAAACAGTCTCCAGGGTGCGGAGGCCTGCTCAGAGCACTATTCTATCTCTGAGCGGGACTCAGCTGAGGCAGCCATGCAAGATGCTGCACGGCGTGCGCTTTCGCACTACTGCTCGTTTTTCGGCGGGGCAGCTGACGGTCTTGACCTGAAGTATTACCCCCGCCGTCCATCCGGCAGCACAGGAGGCGTGATTGTCTCACCTGTCGGTGAGGGCAATCCTAGGTTGAGCAGCACAGTCAACCTAGCCGCCGTGCTAAACACGGAGCTGGACCATGCATTAGACGAGCTGAGTAGGGCTCGTGCTGAGATCGCCCTACTGCGGGCTGAGCGCGCGGAACGTCGTCACCTGGATGATGGTTCCCCCGCTCCCATCGGGACTCAGCACCCGTACCGCTCACCTCAGCGTGGACACCAGTCTTATGGCAATCCCGACTGCAAGACCAAGATAACTCTAGAACCATAGATCGTTAGAGTTGGATCTTGTAATTAATACGAAATATATACATAGAAGCTACAGTCTTAGCGTTAGTCTCGGTCTTAGTTAATCTTAGTTAGACAGGGTAGTTTGCTATATCCTGTGCATCTATGTTTGTCATGATGAACTATGTTTGGTTTGGATCTTTGTAATGACTGTCACCAGAGTGTGGGTATCCCCTGCATTTTGGTTTACCTATTATGTTAATGGAGTTAGCTATATAGTTGGGAAAACCTTTTATTCCACTTTCCTCCTTATCTGAGAAGCGGTGTGGTCTGTGTTGGAGATCAGTGAAGATGCTCATCTGTTCAGTGCTGTTGAAGAAGTCTATTCTCTTTTCTTATGCTGCAAGATTTGCCAGATCAGTTCTGATGTGTGGTTGCATTATGCAGATGTCAGAGAACAGGCGCAGAGGAGGAAGGCGTGCTCAGCAGGAGCGAGCCGCTCAACAGGATGAGGTGCCCCAGCAGCAGCACCAGCCGCCCCCGCCCCCGATGTCAATCGAGCAGATGTTTCTGATGCAGACTCAGGCAGTTCAAGCCATCGGTCAGACTTTGGCCGCCATTCAGCAGCAGCAGCAGCAACAACAACAACAACAGGCCCCACCTCAGCCTCAGATGCCTCAGATGCCCAGAGACAAGCGTGCTGAATTCATGAGAGGTCATCCACCAACGTTCGCTCATTCTTCTGACCCCATGGATGCTGAAGACTGGTTGCGCACTGTGGAGCAGGAGTTGCATACCGCTTAGTGCGATGACAGGGAGAAAGTTCTGTATGGTCCCCGTCTGTTGAGAGGAGCAGCCCAGTCATGGTGGGAGTCTTACCTCGCCACCCATGCCCACCCTGATGCCATCACCTGGGAGGAGTTCAGAGGTAGCTTCCGTCAGTACCATGTTCCCGCAGGTCTGATGACAGTGAAGAAGGAGGAGTTCCTGGCCCTCAAGCAAGGGCCATTGTCTGTCAGTGAGTACCGGGACAGGTTTCTGCAATTGTCTCGCTATGCTCCTAAAGATGTCAACACCGACGCCAAGCGACAGTACTGTTTCCTGAGAGGCTTGGTTGACCCTCTGCAGTACCAACTGATGAATCATACCTTCTCGACATTCCAGCACCTGATTGACAGAGCAATCATAACAGAGAGAAAGCGTAAGGAGATGGAAGATCGTAAGCGCAAGATCAGTGGACCCCAGCCTGGAAGCAACAGTCGTCCTCGTTTCTCAAGCAATCAACCTCAGCAGTTCAGGTAGAACCAGCGTCCACCTCAGCAGCATCAGCAGTTTCAAAGGCAGTATTCTCAGCACCAGTACCAGAACCGCCAGAGCAATCAGTCAGGAGGTCAGTTTCAGAGGCAGAATCAGCAGGCACCTCGTCTTCCTGCCCCAGCAACCCAGTAGAACAATCAGGCAGCACCAGCTCAGGTTGGAAACAGAGCCTGTTTCCACTGTGGAGAGCAAGGCCACTGGGTGATGCAATGTCCGAAGAAGGCAATCCAGCAGCAGTCAGGCCCCAGTGCCCCAGCAAAGCAGAATGTGCCTCAGCCTGGAGCAGGCAATCGCTCTCAGCCACGCTATAATCATGGAAGGCTGAACCACTTGGAGGCTGAAGCAGTTCAGGAGACCCCCGGCATGATAGTAGGTATGTTCCCAGTCGACTCCCATATTGCAGAAGTGTTATTTGATACTGGAGCAACACATTCTTTCATTACTGCATCATGGGTAGAAGCACATAATCTTCCAATTACTACCATGTCAACCCCCATTCAAATTGACTCAGCCGGTGGTAGAATTCGAGCCGATAGCATTTGTTTGAATATAAGTGTGGAAATAAGGGGGATAGCGTTTCCCGCCAACCTTATAGTAATGGGTACTCAGGGAATAGATGTCATCCTAGGGATGAATTGGCTAGATAAGTATCAGGCAGTTATCAGTTGTGATAAAAGGACCATCAAGTTGGTGTCCCCACTAGGAGAGGAAGTGGTGACCGAGTTAGTCCCGCCCGAGCCAAAGAAAGGAAGTTGTTATCAGATAGCTGTTGATAGCAGTGAAGCAGACCCAATTGAGAGTATCAAGGTTGTGTCCGAGTTCCCAGATGTGTTTCCAAAGGACTTACCGGGTATGCCACCAGAGCGGAAAGTTGAGTTTGCTATAGAGCTTCTTCCTGGAACCGCCCCTATCTTTAAGAGAGCTTACATAATATCTGGACCAGAGTTGGTTGAACTTAAGAAGCAGATTGATGAGCTGTCAGAGAAAGGTTACATCCGGCCAAGCACCTCGCCTTGGGCCGCCCCTGTCCTGTTTGTGGAGAAGAAAGATGGCACCAAGAGGATGTGTATCGATTATCGAGCTTTGAATGAAGTCACGATCAAGAACAAGTATCCCTTGCCCAGAATTGAAGATCTGTTCGACCAGTTGAGAGGAGCCAGTGTGTTCTCCAAGATTGATTTGAGGTCAGGTTATCATCAGCTCAGGATCCGACATTCGGACATTCCGAAGACGGCATTTATTACCAAGTATGGTTTGTATGAGTTCACAGTGATGTCTTTTGGTTTGACCAATGCGCCAGCGTTCTTCATGAACTTGATGAACAGTGTATTCATGGATTACCTTGATAAGTTTGTGGTGGTATTCATTGATGACATTCTGGTTTATTCTCAAAGCGAAGAAGAGCACGCAGATCATTTGAGGATGGTATTGCAGAGATTGCGAGAGCACCAGTTGTATGCAAAGTTGAGCAAGTGTGAGTTCTGGATCAATGAAGTCCTGTTCTTGGGTCACATAATCAACAAAGAAGGATTGGTTGTGGATCCGAAGAAAGTGGCAGACATTTTGAACTGGAAAGCGCCAACAGATGCTCGAGGAATCAAGAGCTTCATAGGAATGGCCGGATATTATCAGCGATTCATTGAAGGGTTTTCGAAGATTGCGAAACCAATGACAGCGTTGCTAGGCAACAAGGTTGAGTTCAAGTGGACCCCGACATGTCAAGAGGCCTTTGAAGCGCTGAAAGAGAAGTTGACTACAGCGTCTGTCCTAGTCTTGCCTGATATGCACAAGCCCTTCTCGGTGTATTGTGATGCTTGTTACACAGGTTTGGGATGCGTGTTGATGCAAGAGGGAAGAGTTGTGGCTTACTCGTCCCGACAGCTGAAGGTTCATGAGAAGAATTACCCAATCCATGATCTAGAGTTGGCAGCAGTGGTTCACGCACTGAAGTCATGGAGGCACTATTTGTATGGACAGAAATGTGATGTTTACACAGACCACAAGAGTCTGAAGTATATATTCACTCAGACAGAGTTGAATATGAGGCAGCGAAGATGGTTAGAGTTGATCAAAGACTATGAGTTGGAGATTCACTACCATCCAGGCAAAGCAAACGTAGTGGCAGATGCTTTGAGCAGAAAGAGTCAAGTCAATCTAATGGTCGCTCGTCCGATGCCTTATGAGTTGGCCAAGGAGTTTGACAGGTTGAGTCTCGGATTTCTGAACAGTTCGCGAGGAGTCACAGTTGAGTTGGAACCTACCTTAGAGCGCGAAATCAAAGAAGCGCAGAAGAATGATGAGAAGATCAGTGAGATCCGGCGACTGATTCTAGATGGCAGAGGCAAAGATTTTCGAGAAGATGCAGAAGGCGTGATATGGTTCAAAGACCGCTTGTGTGTTCCCAATGTCCAGTCCATTCGGGAGTTGATTCTTAAGGAAGCTCATGAAACAGCCTATTCGATTCACACTGGTAGTGAGAAGATGTATCAGGATCTGAAGAAGAAATTCTGGTGGTACGGAATGAAGAGGGAAATCGCAGAGCATGTGGCTATGTGCGATAGTTGCCGAAGAATTAAGGCAGAGCACCATAGACCTGCTGGATTGTTGCAACCGTTGCAGATCCCTCAGTGGAAATGGGATGAAATTGGTATGGACTTCATAGTCGGATTGCCTCGCACTCGAGCCGGCTACGATTCCATTTGGGTAGTAGTGGACCGTTTGACCAAGTCAGCCCACTTCATACCTGTCAAGACCAACTACAGCAGTGCAGCATTGGCAGAGTTGTATATGTCTCGGATCGTTTGTCTTCATGGTGTGCCAAAGAAGATAGTGTCAGACAGAGGAACGCAGTTCACCTCTCATTTCTGGCAGCAGTTGCATGAAGCTTTGGGCACGCATCTGAATTTCAGTTCAGCTTATCATCCGCAGACAGATGGCCAGACCGAAAGGACCAATCAAATACTTGAAGATATGTTGAGAGCCTGTGCGTTGCAAGATCAGTCCGGATGGGATAAGAGATTGCCTTATGCGGAGTTTTCCTATAACAACAGTTACCAGGCCAGTTTGAAGATGTCACCATTTCAGGCGCTCTATGGAAGGAGTTGTAGAACTCCGTTGCAATGGGATCAGCCTGGAGAAAAGCAAGTGTTTGGGCCAGACATTTTGCTTGAAGCCGAAGAGAACATCAAGATGGTCCGAGAAAATCTGAAGATAGCGCAATCGAGGCAGCGAAGCTATGCAGACACAAGAAGAAGAGAGATGAGTTTCGAAGTCGGAGACTTCGTCTATCTGAAAGTGTCACCGATCAGAGGAGTCAGAAGATTCGGAGTGAAAGGCAAGTTAGCACCCCGCTACATTGGTCTGTATCAGATTCTTGCAAGACGTGGATGAAGCGTCCCCAATCCTCTGGGACTCAAATGTGATACAATTACTAGTCCCAGGAGGCTAGTAAACACATTTATACATCAGATGATTACAGATCTGCTTAAACGACAAACCTATAAAGGTGGCGAACAACTTTAAGAGTTGGTCCACAACTCGGGACATATCATCAGAGTGGGGCTGAAGCAGCCCGATATACGCAGCGAAGCAAATCAGCAGTCCAACAGCCACAGGCAAGGTTGGGAACAGTCGTAACTCTTACCCGATCTCCTTTTTCTGAAAAAAAGTAAATAAGAAAGGGTGAGTACAAACGTACTCAGCAGCCCACCTTCACCCGCGGAATGGGGAAATCAGATATAATGCATGGAATATGTGGAGCTCAGAATATTTTGCAGAAACAGCAATACTTTATGCAGAGTTGTTTTGAAAAACATTTTGTACTTTTGCAAAGCGCATCCTCTCCAAAAGGAGCAGGAAGTTTTTCAGTATTATAACAAAATCCCCTGGACTAAACCATCTAGGTATCTCAGCAGTTTCCCACTGGTTTTCATTTTCAAAAACAGCTACTGGACTTCCCGTCCACCATAGCTCACGGCTCAACCGCCGAACCTTATAAAACCACTTTTCAAAAGCATCTCTTTTTTTTGAAAAACAAAACATTAATTGCCATACCATACCAGACTCGTCCATTCCTGTGGACACAGACTATTCGAATAGGTTTAAACTCTGCGCAGAGGTGTACACTTTACCCACTAGTCCGGCTCTGCGATCTCATGATCAATGAGATCCGAATCCGACTCTCTTTCTTTCCCCGCACGTCCTAACCTTAACGGTTATCCGGAAGGAGTCAGGCCACCACCATGTCCAAACCGGACAAAACTTTCCCCCTCCTTATCCTCCCGGTGCTCCCTAGCCTTCATAACCCTGGGGTTGGACCGTACGAGTTCAGATTGAGTGACTGCCCACACAGTCTCGAGTGGTTGTACTATTAAAGAGTACAGGTAGAGAAGATGACAAACCGGTCCTTATACGAGGGGACAATCCTTCTGCTCACGCCTAAACCAGCTGAGCCATCACCTTAGGCCCTCCCCTAAACCAGAGAGTCCCTGATTATCCCACTCACAAGGTGATAAGGGTGAAAACCCTTCATCATACACATTTTGAAAAGCATTTTCTTTTGAAAACTCACACCCTTTTCTCAAATCATTTGTAACAAATATATTAAGGATTGATTGCGGCAAGCGGCTTGGGTGGCCATAATAACTTGTCTCAAAATCATATCATGCATAAAATAACAGGCTAAGGGTTGTGGTTGAAAAATCATAGGTAATTTATGCATCAAAGGGATCCAGTGAGCTTGCCGTGCTTATTCGGCGAAGGGGGAAGGGGAGCTCGCGGAACTGGCTTCTAGCTCCACTGCCTGACGTAGACTTGCAGATCTGGCCTCCACGAGACGACACGAACGCTCCGATAACTATGTAACATGAACAAGCAAACATACAAACCAGCAAGTATACCAACAAATATTTAGTATAGTGGTCAGAAAAGCGATATATGGATGGGTAGAGTCTTGAGTAGAATCTGTGTCATGTGGTGTTGAGATACTACTAGTGGTGGAGCGGAGGTGCTTACCAGGAGGGTGGACTGGAGGCAAAACGACACTATGCGTGTAGCCGGCAGAGCAGAGTAACTGAGTGGGTGGGGTGTTTGCCTTGGCTGAGGGTGTTGAGTGTGTGGAGAGGGGAGGGTAGTTGGGTGTATTTATAGCTGGGTGTATGTGGTGTAGCACAGTGAAGTTCACTGTTGGTGAGAATAGTGACGAATGAATCGTCTGACTTAGTATGAACAGGAGAGTTATAGGCAGAATATGGGACAAGAGTATTTTGGGAGTTTTTCTGAAATATGGACCAGGCTTAAGGGATGACATGGTTGGATAGGGAATAGTTTGGTAAGAATTTAAAAACAAGAATTATTGGAATCTGAGTTTGGAAGCCTGGTTCGAAGGAATCTCAAAGTCAAGCGTGCTCAACTTGGGGAAACCTGGGATGGGTGACCAGATGGGAAGTTCCCATTGGAAGGAAAACCACAGTCATCGGAGTTCGTATGACTGGAATATGGGTTTGGCTGGTCTTAAGTGGACTGGACAGCATGATGGATGAGTAGTTGAAATTTGGGGCGATCGGATGATCGATGAATAGTAACGATGATTAGTAACGATGAATAGTGGCGATGGAAAAGTAATTATAGATATCATCGATGAATAGTAACGATGATGAATAGTAATGATAAATAGTAACGATGATGAATAGTGTATGTGAATAGTAACGATGAATAGTAACGATGAATAGTGATAGTGAATAGTCCGTATGAACGAACGATGAACAATGAATAGGAACTATGAACGAACGGACGAACGATCGAATGATCGGACGAACGAACGATCGGAATTTCGGCAGCATAACGGCAGGAAAAGATTATTTGGACGAACGAACGGACGAACGATCGAATGATCG
Organism: Zea mays; assembly: GCF_902167145.1. Classification (NCBI taxonomy): domain Eukaryota; kingdom Viridiplantae; phylum Streptophyta; class Magnoliopsida; order Poales; family Poaceae; genus Zea; species Zea mays. The sequence goes on along the minus strand of NC_050103.1, from coordinate 81,023,081 downwards.
GACGAACGAACGATCGGAATTTCGGCAGCATAACGGCAGGACAAAGATTATCTGGAAGAACGATGAATAGGGACTATGAACGAACGATGAACGATGAATAGGAACTATGAACGAACAATGAACGATCGAATGATCGAACGAACGAACGATCGGAACTTCGGCAGCATAACGATAGGAAAAAGATTATTTGGACGAACGAACGAACGAACGATCGAACGATCGGACGAACGGACGAACGAACCATGAACGATCGGACGAACGATCGAACGATCGGACGAACGAACGAACAAACTAAGAACAGGGGACGAACGATCGAAGAACGATCGAACGATCCTTGTGCTAGTGTGTGCTTGTGTGAAACATGGAGTGGGTGTGTGTGGGGGGGGAAGAGAGTTGCCATGAAATGGCTTGGGGTGGGATGAGAGGAGGCCCTTGCCCCTCTATTTATAGCCATGGTGGGGGGATTAGGGGGAGGGATGAGAGGATTAGTGGGAGGATGAGAGGATTAGTGGGAGATTAGCATGTATTTGTCTTGTATAAGTGAGATTAGCTTGTAGAGCTCACCGTATGACACCGGAGGCATACGTATACGTATGAGCATGAGGAAAGTTTTAAAGAAAATATTTGTAGGGACTTGAAAAATGATTCTGAAGGTATTTCTCAGGAAGAAAATACTTGGAGATATATTGGTGGAATATTTGGGCAATATTTCTGGAAAGAATTTGAGGGAGATCACTGGGGAAATATCTGGGCAGTATTTCTGAAAAGAAATTGAGGGTGATCACTGGGGAAATATTTGTAGAATATTTTGAGGAGGATTTTGGAAAGAATATAGACCACTATATTTTATTTGCTGATATCAACTTGCAAACAAACATTTTGAAATGAAATTTGAAATTCATTTTGAATTTAGAGCAAGTTTGAGAAAAATTCAGGATTTGAATTTTTGGGATGCTACAAATCTACCCCACTTAAAAGGAATCTCGTCCTCGAGATTCGGTTTAGAAGGGTTATGGGTATAGCTTTACTTCAGCTACATATCTTCACTTTGCAGACTCTTCGAGGAGATGGAACTTCAACAAAATCTGGCCTTTGAGGGGCATCCGGTTGCTGATTGCAAACGCTGGTTCTGGCTACTCAAGAATCATCTTCAGGCTTCTAGCTTTTGCTTGGCAGCTTGCTTATTGAAGGAGCATAGATGCCAACACACAAACCTTTCTCTTGCGAACTCCCACATGGATTCCTTCCTTGATTGTTCTTCTGGTGCTTCATCAACGGAACTTGGGTGACCACTTCTCATCCAGAAACTTATAAGCTTTGGTGATCTGGTCCTCCACAAGCTTGCTACAGGCCTTCTTCTTTTTCTCCATGATAGGAACCTTATTGGAACACTACCCCACTTAAAATGAATGAGGGTAGATCTCCTGAATCTTGGGGATTTGAACTCCTTGAAGTACCTCATAACAAGGGTGTTATGGGGCCTCCTTCTGCTGTTGTTGCTTGAACAGGCTGCGGAGAGATGACTGACACAGGGTTGATTCTGGGACAACCTTCTTCTCATCTTTTCTTCACTATCTTCTTTTCTCTTCTCACTTTTAACTTTTCACTGCCTCTTTCTTTCTCTTTGCTCTTCCCACTGGAGGATTCTATCAAAGAGCATTACCATCATACAGAGGAGGAAACCAAAGACTATGAACCATGTGCAACAGTCTTCAACCCAAGAATCACCAAGCATTGTGATCTTAGGGGCGAGGGAGTGGAAAATGGAGTTGCTTGCGATTTGGCAGAGGGGATTTATCTGGAGTGTGCTTTGAGCGAGTTGGGAGTTGAGGGAGCTGGTGGGGGGTTTTATAGGCGAGCGGGGGTGTTCGGTTGTGGAGTAATGGTGATGGAGTTGGTGCTACGCGGCAGCGGGTGCGATAAGGGGAGGGGGGGCCTGGTGTTGCCGGCGATGATGGTGGCGGTGGGTGCGCTGCAAAGGTGGCGTGGGCGGCGTTAGTGCGCTGCAAAGGGGGGCATGGGGCGGTGGTAGTGCCATTGAGGCGGGCACGCGTGCGGGGGGGCACGGGTGAGTGGTGGGGTCAATGACCCTGATGTTTGTGGTCTCTGGTTCCAAGAATCTTTGCCTCTCTGTATGGTAATAACTTCTTCTGTCCTCTTTTCCTATTTACTTTGACTCTGGGGCAGCACTTTGATTCTCACGGCCGGTCCTTTTGACTGAGCGACTGGATAGGTTCCTCTGTAGCTTATTGCAGGCTTCAAGGGTAAGCTTCCCGGTATCTTCTTGGGTAAGGCACTTTTCTCTTGAGATGGGTTAAGATGAGAATGGAAGCATAAGGTGAGGATTAGATCTAATTTGTGATTTATGTTTTTAGAGAAAACCTTTCTTAAAAAGAAAGAAAACACACAAGCTCGGCAATGATAAGCACAAACAAATCAAATGTTTTGAATAAGGGAAGAATAGAGTTTTTCCAAAGCACGGACTACTCAGATTCGGGGGCTAAGCATAACTACTATTGCTTGGCTCCTGAATTGAGAACTATGCTAAATGAAACTTATGAGCACTAACGAGAAAGCATCACATATGCACTCAAAAGGGGAGAAAACATCAAGCGAAATTCATTTTGAAATGCCCTAGGGGGCAACACAATTAGAGTTTTTCAAAACACGAGTCTACACGATTACCTCTCATACATGCAGGGCTCTAGCCAAAGTGAAGAAAAACTCCACTACCCAATGCATGCAGAGGACTGGGCATAACTAACTTCAGACCAAACAGCTTCTCTTCTAGCAAGGCTGGCGCACAACTTCAGTCTGAGACATCTCCGGGATGGGTCAAGAGGGAGCTGATGCTGATGACTTCTCCTGGCAGCGACTGAGGTGGCAAAACGGGGTCAAACTCTTCTTCAAGCTGGACTGGCTCTTGTAGCTCCTCAGAGGGCGGCAGTGCTGGCGGGGTGCTTGCAGCTTCTTCTTTGATCTCACGGGACGGTGCTGGAATCTTCTTCAGGGTGAGGGGCTCAAACAACTCTGGCAGGGGATCTTGGGAGGACTCGGGGTGCTCTTGCTTATCTATAGCCTGAGGGAAGACTGGAATTCCTTCCAAGACTATGGCTCCTTCCGGTAGTTCACAAGCCTTCTTCTCTCCTCTGATAGAGTCTGGGTGGCCTTCAAGAATCTAGGGGTCTTCAGCTCTCCTTGGTTGAACTGGGTTGGATGGAGCGGGCTCTTGGATCCGTAGGGCTCTACATTGGTTATGGGTTACCAAGTAGGCCTCCATCAACTTCTGGACGTGCTCATCCTTGGCTTGCTTCAGGGCTTCAACAGCAATGACTTCACGACTTTCCAAGGCAGTTGCACGAGCTTGAGCTGTGGTGAGATCCACATGCAACTGACGGTTGTGCTTCTCTGCATCTTCTGCTCGGGCAATCATCTGACGGTGGTGCCGAGCCAAGAAATCATACTGTGCATCCAGGGTGAGCAGGTATGCGGTGAGGTACACGACTGTGGGGTCGTCCTCAAGCAGCTGCTGCTCTTCCAATGCACGCATCCTGGCCATCCAAGCGGGACGGTCTCTCTGAAAGGGCGGAAAGAATCTGAGCGGTGTGTCGGACACTTCTTCTTCATAGATCTGACACAGGGCCCTCAATGCCTTGCGGGCGACGACTTGGCAGGTGTCTCTGAATCTGTGCCCAGCAGCAGTGACACTCCATTCCACATGGTGTGGACTGGATCCAATGTATACAGTCACGACACACTTCTCTGTGCCATGCTCGACGAATTTACGTCCATCATACTCTGGCTGGCTCCTGATTCTGAGGCGAACTGTGCATGCTTTCAACAACTTGGGGAAACCATCTTTATTCTGGCACAAGCTGGTTTGGCAGCGAACCTCCATCTGACTTCTGAGAGAAGGAAAGGGGGAAAGCATTTTTGAAATGAAGGGATGAGAGCAAGATTTTTTTTTAAGAAAATAGTTTGGACTCAAAAACTTTTGATCAGGCTAAGGGTTACGTCCTGCGGCCAACCTAACAGCTCTGATACCACCTGAAGCGTCCCCAATCCTCTGGGACTCAAATGTGATACAATTACTAGTCCCAGGAGGCTAGTAAACACATTTATACATCAGATGATTACAGATCTGCTTAAACGACAAACCTATAAAGGTGGCGAACAACTTTAAGAGTTGGTCCACAACTCGGGACATATCATCAGAGTGGGGCTGAAGCAGCCCGATATACGCAGCGAAGCAAATCAGCAGTCCAACAGCCACAGGCAAGGTTGGGAACAGTCGTAACTCTTACCCGATCTCCTTTTTCTGAAAAAAAGTAAATAAGCAAGGGTGAGTACAAACGTACTCAGCAGCCCACCTTCACCCGCGGAATGGGGAAATCAGATATAATGCATGGAATATGTGGAGCTCAGAATATTTTGCAGAAACAACAATACTTTATGCAGAGTTGTTTTGAAAAACATTTTGTACTTTTGCAAAGCGCATCCTCTCCAAAAGGAGCAGGAAGTTTTTCAGTATTATAACAAAATCCCCTGGACTAAACCATCCAGGTATCTCAGCAGTTTCCCACTGGTTTTCATTTTCAAAAACAGCTACTGGACTTCCCGTCCACCATAGCTCACGGCTCAACCGCCGAACCTTATAAAACCACTTTTCAAAAGCATCTCTTTTTTTTGAAAAACAAAACATTAATTGCCATACCATACCAGACTCGTCCATTCCTGTGGACACAGACTATTCGAATAGGTTTAAACTCTGCGCAGAGGTGTACACTTTACCCACTAGTCCGGCTCTGCGATCTCATGATCAATGAGATCCGAATCCGACTCTCTTTCTTTCCCCGCACGTCCTAACCTTAACGGTTATCCGGAAGGAGTCAGGCCACCACCATGTCCAAACCGGACAAAACTTTCCCCCTCCTTATCCTCCCGGTGCTCCCCAGCCTTCATAACCCTGGGGTTGGACCGTACGAGTTCAGATTGAGTGACTGCCCACACAGTCTCGAGTGGTTGTACTATTAAAGAGTACAGGTAGAGAAGATGACAAACTGGTCCTTATACGAGGGGACAATCCTTCTGCTCACGCCTAAACCAGCTGAGCCATCACCTTAGGCCCTCCCCTAAACCAGAGAGTCCCTGATTATCCCACTCACAAGGTGATAAGGGTGAAAACCCTTCATCATACACATTTTGAAAAGCATTTTCTTTTGAAAACTCACACCCTTTTCTCAAATCATTTGTAACAAATATATTAAGGATTGATTGCGGCAAGCGGCTTGGGTGGCCATAATAACTTGTCTCAAAATCATATCATGCATAAAATAACAGGCTAAGGGTTGTGGTTGAAAAATCATAGGTAATTTATGCATCAAAGGGATCCAGTGAGCTTGCCGTGCTTATTCGGCGAAGGGGGAAGGGGAGCTCGCGGAACTGGCTTCTAGCTCCACTGCCTGACGTAGACTTGCAGATCTGGCCTCCACGAGACGACACGAACGCTCCGATAACTATGCAACATGAACAAGCAAACATACAAACCAGCAAGTATACCAACAAATATTTAGTATAGTGGTCAGAAAAGCGATATATGGATGGGTAGAGTCTTGAGTAGAATCTGTGTCATGTGGTGTTGAGATACTACTAGTGGTGGAGCGGAGGTGCTTACTAGGAGGGTGGACTGGAGGCGAAACGACACTATGCGTGTAGCCGGCAGAGCAGAGTAACTGAGTGGGTGGGGTGTTTGCCTTGGCTGAGGGTGTTGAGTGTGTGTGGAGAGGGAGAGGGTAGTTGGGTGTATTTATAGCTGGGTGTATGTGGTGTAGCACAGTGAAGTTCACTGTTGGTGAGAATAGTGACGAATGAATCGTCTGACTTAGTATGAACAGGAGAGTTATAGGCAGAATATGGGACAAGAGTATTTTGGGAGTTTTTCTGAAATATGGACCAGGCTTAAGGGATGACATGGTTGGATAGGGAATAGTTTGGTAAGAATTTAAAAACAAGAATTATTGGAATCTGAGTTTGGAAGCCTGGTTCGAAGGAATCTCAAAGTCAAGCGTGCTCAACTTGGGGAAACCTGGGATGGGTGACCAGATGGGAAGTTCCCACTGGAAGGAAAACCACAGTCACCGGAGTTCGTATGACTGGAATATGGGTCTGGCTGGTCTTAAGTGGACTGGACAGCATGATGGTTGAGTAGTTGAAATTTGGGGCGATCGGATGATCGATGAATAGTAACGATGATTAGTAACGATGAATAGTGGCGATGGAAAAGTAATTATAGATATCATCGATGAATAGTAACAATGATGAATAGTAATGATAAATAGTAACGATGATGAATAGTGTATGTGAATAGTAACGATGAATAGTAACGATGAATAGTGATAGTGAATAGTTCGTATGAACGAACGATGAACGATGAATAGGAACTATGAACGAACGGACGAACGATCGGAATTTTGGCAGCATAACGGCAGTAAAAGATTATTTGGACGAACGAACGGACGAACGATCGAATGATCGGACGAACGAACGATCGGAATTTCGGCAGCATAACGGCAGAACAAAGATTATCTGGAAGAACGATGAATAGGGACTATGAACGAACGATGAACGATGAATAGGAACTATGAACGAACGATGAACGATCGAATGATCGAACGAACGAACGATCGGAATTTCGGCAGCATAACGGTAGGAAAAAGATTATTTGGACGAACGAACGAACGAACGATCGGACGAACGGACGAACGAACCATGAACGATCGGACGAACGATCGAATGATCGGACGAACGAACGAACAAACTAAGAACAGGGGACGAACGATTGAAGAACGATCGAACGATCCTTGTGCTAGTGTGTGCTTGTGTGAAACATGGAGTGGGTGTGTGTGGGGGGGGGAAGAGAGTTGCCATGAAATGGCTTGGGGTGGGATGAGAGGAGGCCCTTGCCCCTCTATTTATAGCCATGGTGGGGGGATTAGGGGGAGGGATGAGAGGATTAGTGGGAGGATGAGAGGATTAGTGGGAGATTAGCATGTATTTGTCTTGTATAAGTGAGATTAGCTTGTAGAGCTCACCATATGACACCGGAGGCATACGTATACGTATGAGCATGAGGAAAGTTTTAAAGAAAATATTTGTAGGGACTTGAAAAATGATTCTGAAGGTATTTCTCAGGAAGAAAATACTTGGAGATATATTGGTGGAATATTTGGGCAATATTTCTGGAAATAATTTGAGGGGGATCACTGGGGAAATATCTGGGCAGTATTTCTGAAAAGAAATTGAGGGTGATCACTGGGGAAATATTTGTAGAATATTTTGAGGAGGATTTTGGAAAGAATATAGACCACTATATTTTATTTGCTGATATCAACTTGCAAACAAACATTTTGAAATGAAATTTGAAATTCATTTTGAATTTAGAGCAAGTTTGAGAAAAATTCAGGATTTGAATTTTTGGGATGCTACAGTGGAGAAGTGGCCTATCAGCTCAGTTTGCCCGAGAATTTGTCTGCTGTGCATGATGTCTTTTGAAAGTCGCCTAGAGGGGGGGTGAATAGGGCGAAACTGAAATTTACAAATATAAACACAACTACAAGTCGGGTTAGCGTTAGTAATAAAGAAATGAGTCCGCGAGAGAGGGTGGAAAACAAATCGCAACCAAATGAAGAGTGTGACACGTGGATTTGTTTTACCGAGGTTCGGTTCTTGCAAACCTACTCCCCGTTGAGGAGGCCACAAAGGCCGGGTCTCTTTCAACCCTTCCCTCTCTCAAACGATCCCTCGGATCGAGTGAGCTTTCTTTTCACAATCGCTTGGAACACAAAGTTCCTACAAGGATCACCACAAGATTGGTGTCTCTTGCCTCAATTACAAGTGAGTTTGATCGCAATGAAAGAATCAAGAAAGCACGATTGAAAAAGCCAAGCGACAAGAGCGACAAATAACACACGGATCACTTTCTCTCTCAAGCCACTAATCACTAATGATCTCTTTTCTCAATTGTGAAACTTGGAGAGATGGAGGTTTTGAATGTGTCTTGGAATGGATTGCTAGCTCTTGTATTGAATGTTGAAGGTTGGAATGCTTGGATGAAGTGAATGGAGGTGGTTGGGGTTGTATTTATAGCCACCAACCACTTCCTAGCCGTTGGGCCATTCTGCTTCGCGCGGACGGTCCGCCCGCCTGGTGCGGACGGTCCGCCCCTGTAGATCAACGGCTGAAAATGCAACGGTCAGCAGTAACGGCTATATCAACGGCTATATTGCATTTAATGTGTCGTCAGATGTCAGACAGAGCCAGTCGCGGACGGTCCGGTCGTGCACCCCGGACGGTCCGCGAGGCTCCTTATAATTCATTTCTCCGAACCCGTTACCTTCGGGTTTTTCGGTTTCTTACCGACCGGACGGTCCGCGCCTGAGGCCGGACGGTCCGCGCGAGGGCTCAGACGGTCTTTCCTTTTCCTCCGGACAGTCTGTAGTGGAACCTTGTATTTTTGCATTGGTTCTGTCCGAGAGTTATTCCAGTGTCGCGGACGGTCCGCCGCAAGGGCCCGGACGGTCCGCGCTTGGCCTGTTTTTCCAAAAAGCTTCTACTGTCCGGAATAATCTACGGTATTCCGGACAGTCGATTTAGTCTAGTTATAGATGAACCTTTGGCACCTGTAGAACATATAATCTAGAGCAAACTAGTTAGTCTATCAATTTGTGTTGGGCAATTCAACCACCAAAATTATTTAGGAACTAGGTGTGAGCCTAATTCCCTTTCAATCTCCCCCTTTTTGGTGATTGATGCCAACACAAACCAAAGCAAATATAAAAGTGCATAATTGAACTAGTTTGCATAATGTAAGTGCAAAGATTGCTTGGAATTGAGCCAATGTAAATACTTACAAGATATGCATGAATTGTTTCTTTCTTATATAACATTTTGGACCACGCTTGCACCACGAGTTTTGTTTTTGCAAACTATTTTGTAAATCCTTTTCAAAGTTCTTTTGCAAATAGCCAAAGGTAAATGAATAAGATTTTTTGCAAAGCATTTTCAAGATCTGAAATTTTCTCCCCCTGTTTCAAATGCTTTTCCTTTGATTTAAACAAAACTCCCCCTAAAAGAGATTCTCCTCTTAGTGTTCAAGAGGGTTTTGATATATCATTTTGAAATACTACTTTCTCCCCCTTTTGAACACAATAGGACACCAATTGAAAATATTCAACGCTTAAGTTTTTGAATTTGGTGGTGGTGCGGTCCTTTTTGCTTTGGGCTCATTTCTCCCCCTTTTTGGCATGAATCGCCAAAAACGGAATCATTAGAGCCCTCAAAGTACGATCTTCCCCTTTGGTTATAAATAAATGAGTTAAGATTATACCAAAGACGAAGTCCTTTTGCTTTGAATTCTCCCCCTAAAGATGGAGAGAAGCGCGGAGTGGCGGCGAAGGATGAGTTACGGAGTGGAAGCCTTTGTCTTTGCCGAAGACTCCAATTCCCTTTCAATATCCTATGACTTGGTTTGAGATAGACTTGAAGACACATTAGTCATAGCATATAAAAGAGACATGGTCAAAGGTATATAAATGAGCTATGTGTGCAAGCTAGCAAAAGAAATTGCGAGAATCAAGAATATTGAGCTCATGCCTAAGTTTGGTAAAAGATTGTTCATCAAGTGGCTTGGTAAAGATATCGGCTAATTGATCTTTAGTGTTAATGTAAGAAATCTCGATATCCCCCTTTTGTTGGTGATCCCTAAGAAAATGATACCGAATTGCTATGTGTTTAGTGCGGCTATGCTCGACGGGATTGTCGGCCATTTTGATTGCACTCTCATTATCACATAGCAAAGGAACTTTGGTCAATTTGTAACCATAGTCCCGCAGGGTTTGCCTCATCCATAGTAATTGCGCGCAACAATGGCCTGCGGCAATGTACTCGGCTTCGGCGGTGGAAAGAGCGACCGAATTTTGCTTCTTTGAAGCCCAAGACACCAAGGATCTTCCCAAGAACTGGCAAGTCCCCGATGTGCTCTTCCTATTGATTTTACACCCTGCCCAATCGGCATCCGAATAACCAATCAAATCAAATGTGGATCCCCGAGGGTACCAAAGCCCAAACTTAGGAGTATAAGCTAAATATCTCAAGATTCGTTTTACGGCCGTAAGGTGGGATTCCTTAGGGTCGGATTGGAATCTTGCACACATGCAAACGGAAAGCATAATGTCCGGTCGAGATGCACATAGATAGAGTAATGAACCTATCATCGACCGGTATACCTTTTGATCCACGGACTTACCTCCCGTGTCGAGGTCGAGATGCCCATTGGTTCCCATGGGTGTCTTGATGGGTTTGGCATCCTTCATCCCAAACTTAGCAAGAATGTCTTGAGTGTACTTTGTTTGGCTAATGAAGGTGCCCTCTTGGAGTTGCTTGACTTGGAATCCTAGAAAATACTTCAACTCCCCCATCATAGACATCTCGAACTTTTGTGTCATGATCCTACTAAACTCTTCACATGTAGATTCGTTAGTAGACCCAAATATAATATCATCAACATAAATTTGGCATACAAACAAATCATTTTCAAGTGTTTTGGTAAAGAGTGTAGGATCGGCCTTTCCGACTTTGAAGCCATTAGCAATAAGGAAATCTCTAAGGCATTCATACCATGCTCTTGGGGCTTGCTTGAGCCCATAAAGCGCCTTAGAGAGCCTATAGACATGGTTAGGGTACTTACTATCTTCAAAGCCGGGAGGTTGCTCAACATAGACCTCTTCCTTGATTGGTCCATTGAGGAAGGCACTTTTCACGTCCATTTGATAAAGCTTAAAGCCATGGTAAGTAGCATAGGCCAATAATATGCGAATTGACTCAAGCCTAGCTACGGGTGCATAGGTTTCACCGAAATCCAAACCTTCGACTTGGGAGTATCCCTTGGCCACAAGTCGAGCTTTGTTCCTTGTCACCACACCATGCTCATCTTGTTTGTTGCGGAAGACCCATTTGGTCCCTACAACATTTTGGTTAGGACGTGGAACTAAATGCCATACCTCATTTCTAGTGAAGTTGTTGAGCTCCTCTTGCATCGCCACCACCCAATCCGAATCTTGAAGTGCTTCCTCTATCCTGTGTGGCTCAATAGAGGAAACAAACGAGTAATGTTCACAAAAATGTGCAACACGAGATCGAGTAGTTACCCCCTTATGAATGTCGCCGAGGATGGTGTCGACGGGGTGATCTCGTTGGATTGCTTGGTGGACTCTTGGGTGTGGCGGTCTTTGTTCCTCATCCTCCTTGTCTTCCTCATTTGCATCTCCCCCTTGATCAATGCCATCATCTTGAGGTGGCTCATTTGCTTGATCTTCTACTTCATCAACTTGAGCTTCATCCTCATTTTGAGTTGGTGGAGATGCTTGCGTGGAGGAGGACGGTTGATCTTGTGCATTTGGAGGCTCTTCGGATTCCTTAGGACACACATCCCCAATGGACATGTTCCTTAGAGCGATGCATGGAGCCTCTTCTTCACCTATCTCATCAAGATCAACTTGCTCTACTTGAGAGCCGTTAGTCTCATCAAACACAACGTCACATGAGACTTCAACTAGTCCAGTAGACTTGTTAAAGACCCTATATGCCCTTGTGTTTGAGTCATAACCTAGTAAAAGGCCTTCTACAGTCTTAGGAGCAAATTTAGATTTTCTACCTCTTTTAACAAGAATAAAGCATTTACTACCAAAGACTCTAAAATATGAAATGTTGGGCTTTTTACCGGTTAGGAGTTCATATGATGTCTTCTTGAGGATTCGGTGTAGATACAACCGGTTGATGGCGTAGCAAGCGGTGTTGACCGCCTCGGCCCAAAACCGATCCGAAGTCTTGTACTCATCAAGCATGGTCCTTGCCATATCCAATAGAGTTCTATTCTTCCTCTCCACTACACCATTTTGTTGTGGCGTGTAGGGAGAAGAGAACTCATGCTTGATGCCCTCCTCCTCAAGGAAGCCTTCGATTTGAGAGTTCTTGAACTCCGTCCCGTTGTCGCTTCTAATTTTCTTGACCCTTAAGCCGAACTCATTTTGAGCCCGTCTCAAGAATCCCTTTAAGGTCTCTTGGGTTTGAGATTTTTCCTGTAAAAAGAATACCCAAGTGAAGCGAGAATAATCATCCACAATAACTAGACAGTACTTACTCCCGCCGATGCTTATGTAAGCAATCGGGCCGAATAGGTCCATGTGTAGGAGTTCCAGTGGCCTGTCGGTCGTCATGATGTTCTTATGCGGATGATGAGTGCCAACTTGCTTTCCTGCCTGGCATGCGCTACAAATCCTGTCTTTCTCAAAATGAACATTTGTTAGTCCTAAAATGTGTTCCCCCTTTAGAAGCTTATGAAGATTCTTCATCCCAACATGGGCTAGTCGGCGGTGCCAGAGCCAACCCATGTTAGTCTTAGCAATTAAGCATGTGTCGAGTTCAGCTCTATCAAAATCTACTAAGTATAGCTGACCCTCTAACACACCCTTAAATGCTATTGAATCATCACTTCTTCTAAAGACAGTGACACCTATATCAGTAAAAAGACAATTGTAGCCCATTTGACATAATTGTGAAACGGAAAGCAAATTGTAATCTAAAGAATCTACAAGAAAAACATTGGAAATAGAATGGTCAGGAGATATAGCTATTTTACCCAATCCTTTGACCAAACCTTGATTTCCATCCCCGAATGTGATCGCTCTTTGGGGATATTGGTTTTTCTCGTAGGAGGAGAACATCTTCTTCTCCCCTGTCATGTGGTTTGTGCACCCGCTGTCGAGTATCCAACTTGAGCCCCCGGATGCATAAACCTACAAAACAAGTTTAGTTCTTGACTTTAGGTACCCAAATGGTTTTGGGTCCTTTGGCATTAGACACAAGAACTTTGGGTACCCAAACACAAGTCTTTGACCCTTTGTGCTTGCCCCCAACATATTTGGCAACTACCTTGCCGGATTTGTTAGTTAAAACATAAGAAGCATCAAGAGTTTTAAATGAAATGCTATGATCATTTGATGCACTAGGAGTTTTCTTCTTAGGCAACTTAGCATGGGTTGGTTGCCTAGAGCTAGATGTCTCACCCTTATACATAAAAGCATGATTAGGGCCAGAGTGAGATTTCCTAGAGTGAATTCTCCTAATTTTGCTCTCGGGATAACCGGCAGGGTATAAAATGTAACCCTCGTTATCCTGAGGCATGGGAGCCTTGCCCTTAACAAAGTTGGATAATCTTTTAGGAGGTGCATTAATTTTGGCATTGTCTCCCCTTTGGAAGCCAATGCCATCCTTAATGCCCGGGCATCTCCCATTATAAAGCATGCTACGAGCAAATTTAAATTTCTCATTTTCTAAGTTGTGCTCGGCAATTTTAGCATCTAGTTTTGCTATATGATCATTTTGTTGTTTAATTAAAGCCATATGATCATGAATAGCATTAACATCAATATCTCTACATCTAGTGCAAATAGATACATGCTTAACGATAGATGTAGAGGGTTTGCAAGAATTAAGTTCAACAATCTTAGCATGTAGAATATCATTTTTATCTCTAAGATCGGAAATTGTAACTTTGCAAACATCAAAATCTTTAGCCTTAGCAATCAATTTTTCATTTTCAATTCTAAGGCTAGCGATAGAAATGTTTAATTCTTCAATCCTAGCAAGCAAATTATCATTATTATCTCTAGGATTGGGAATTGAAACATTACAAACATGAGAATCAACCTTAGCTAACAAATTAGCATTTTCATTTCTAAGGTTGTCTATTGTTTCATGGCAAGTGCTTAGCTCACTAGATAATTTTTGACATTTTTCAATTTCTAGAGCATAAGCATTTTTAACCTTAACATGCTTCTTGTTTTCTTTAATTAGACAATCCTCTTGGGAATCCAAAAGGTCATCCTTTTCATGAATAGCACTAATTAATTCATTTAATTTTTCTTTCTGTTCCATGTTAAGATTGGCAAAAAGGGTACGCAAGTTATCCTCCTCATCACTAGCATTTTCATCACTAGAGGTTTCATATTTAGTGGAGGATCTTGATTTTACCTTCTTTCTTTTGCCGTCCTTTGCCATGAGGCACTTGTGGCCGACGTTGGGGAAGAGAAGTCCCTTGGTGACGGCGATGTTGGCGGCGTCCTCGTCGTCAGAGGAGTCGCTTGAGCTTTCGTCGGAGTCCCACTCCCGACAAACATGGGCATCGCCGCCCTTCTTCTTGTAGTATCTCTTCTTCTCCTTTCTTCTCCCTTTCTTGTCGTCGCCCCTGTCACTATCACTTGATAATGGACATTTAGCAATAAAATGACCGGGCTTACCACACTTGTAGCAAACCTTCTTGGAACGGGATTTGTAATCCTTTCCCTTCCGTTGCTTGAGGATTTGGCGAAAGCTTTTGATGATTAAAGCCATCTCCTCATTGTCGAGCTTGGAGGCGTCAATTGGTTGTCTACTTGGTGTAGACTCCTCCTTCTTCTCCTCCGTCGCCTTAAATGCCACCGGTTGTGCCTCGGACGTGGAGGGTTCATCAAGCTCGTTGATCTTCTTGGAGCCTTTGATCATGCATTCAAAGCTCACAAAATTCCCGATAACTTCCTCGGGGGTCATTTGAGTATATCTAGGATTACCACGAATTAATTGAACTTGAGTGGGGTTAAGAAAAATGAGTGATCTAAGAATAACCTTAACCACCTCGTGGTCATCCCACTTCTTGCTCCCGAGGTTGCGCACTTGGTTCACCAAGGTCTTGAGCCGGTTGTACATGTCTTGTGGCTCCTCCCCTTGGCGAAGACGAAAGCGACCGAGCTCCCCCTCGATCGTTTCCCGCTTGGTAATCTTGGTGAGTTCATCACCTTCGTGCGCGGTCTTGAGTAGATCCCAAATTTCCTTTGCATTCTTCAACCCTTGCACCTTGTTGTATTCCTCTCTATTTAGAGAGGCCAAGAGTATGGTTGTGGCTTGGGAGTTGAAGTGCTCGATTTGGGCCACCTCGTCCTCATCATAGTCCTCATCCCCTATGGATGGTACCTGTGCTCCAAACTCAACAACATTCCATATACTTTTGTGGAGTGAGGTTAGATGAAATTTCATTAAATCACTCCACCTAGCATAATCTTCACCGTCAAAGGTTGGCGGTTTGCCTAATGGAACGGAAAGTAATGGAGTATGTCTAGATGTACGAGGATAGTGTAAGGGGATCTTACTAAACTTCTTACGCTCTTGGCGTTTAGAAGTTACGGAGGGCGCATCGGAGTCGGAGGTCGATGTTGATGAAGTGTCAGTCTCGTAGTAGACCACCTTCCTCATCCTCTTGTGCTTGTCACCTTTCCGATGTGACTTGTGGGAAGAAGATTTTTCCTTCTTCTCTTTGTGGTGTGAGGAAGAAGATCTTTTCTCCTTCCGTTTGGAGGAGTCCTTCTTCTTTTCCTTCCTCTTGGTGCGGGACTCTTCCGATGAAGTGCTCCCTTGGCTTGTAGTGGGCTTGTCGCCGGTCTCCATCTCCTTCTTGGCGTGATCTCCCGACATCACTTCGAGCGGTTAGGCTCTAATGAAGCACCGGGCTCTGATACCAATTGAAAGTCGCCTAGAGGGGGGGTGAATAGGGCGAAACTGAAATTTACAAATATAAACACAACTACAAGTCGGGTTAGCGTTAGTAATAAAGAAATGAGTCCGCGAGAGAGGGTGGAAAACAAATCGCAACCAAATGAAGAGTGTGACACGCGGATTTGTTTTACCGAGGTTCGGTTCTTGCAAACCTACTCCCCGTTGAGGAGGCCACAAAGGCCGGGTCTCTTTCAACCCTTCCCTCTCTCAAACGATCCCTCGGATCGAGTGAGCTTTCTTTTCACAATCGCTTGGAACACAAAGTTCCTACAAGGATCACCACAAGATTGGTGTCTCTTGCCTCAATTACAAGTGAGTTTGATCGCAATGAAAGAATCAAGAAAGCACGATTGAAAAAGCCAAGCGACAAGAGCGACAAATAACACACGGATCACTTTCTCTCTCAAGCCACTAATCACTAATGATCTCTTTTCTCAATTGTGAAACTTGGAGAGATGGAGGTTTTGAATGTGTCTTGGAATGGATTGCTAGCTCTTGTATTGAATGTTGAAGGTTGGAATGCTTGGATGAAGTGAATGGAGGTGGTTGGGGTTGTATTTATAGCCACCAACCACTTCCTAGCCGTTGGGCCATTCTGCTTCGCGCGGACGGTCCGCCCGCCTGGTGCGGACGGTCCGCCCCTGTAGATCAACGGCTGAAAATGCAACGGTCAGCAGTAACGGCTATATCAACGGCTATATTGCATTTAATGCGTCGTCAGATGTCAGACAGAGCCAGTCGCGGACGGTCCGGTCGTGCACCCCGGACGGTCCGCGAGGCTCCTTATAATTCATTTCTCCGAACCCGTTACCTTCGGGTTTTTCGGTTTCTTACCGACCGGACGGTCCGCGCCTGAGGCCGGACGGTCCGCGCGAGGGCTCGGACGGTCTTTCCTTTTCCTCCGGACAGTCTGTAGTGGAACCTTGTATTTTTGCATTGGTTCTGTCCGAGAGTTATTCCAGTGTCGCGGACGGTCCGCCGCAAGGGCCCGGACGGTCCGCGCTTGGCCTGTTTTTCCAAAAAGCTTCTACTGTCCGGAATAATCTACGGTATTCCGGACAGTCGATTTAGTCTAGTTATAGATGAACCTTTGGCACCTGTAGAACATATAATCTAGAGCAAACTAGTTAGTCTATCAATTTGTGTTGGGCAATTCAACCACCAAAATTATTTAGGAACTAGGTGTGAGCCTAATTCCCTTTCATCTTTCATGTGTCTGAGTTGAAGAAGTGCTTGCGTGTGCCAGAAGAGCAGTTGCCAGTGGAAGGTCTTGAAGTCCAGGAGGACTTGACCTACGTTGAGAAGCCAGTGCAAATCCTTGAGGTTGCAGACAGAGTCACCCGAAGGAAGACCATCAGAATGTGCAAAGTCAAATGGAATCACCACTCTGAGGAAGAAGCAACCTGGGAGCGTGAAGATGATCTGATGGCTAAATACCCTGAGCTCTTTGCTAGCCAACCCTGAATCTCGAGGGCGAGATTCTTTTAAGGGGGATAGGTTTGTAACGCCCTGAATTTGGGGGTAGAATTTTTTTCTTCTTTTCTCTCACCAAATTCAGGCGTTACCCTTTTCTTTTCTCGTTCCCTCGCTAAACCTTGACCTTTTCCAAAGTTTTAGCGGGGATCGGCTTGGAATTCTCGTGTTAAGAAAAACCCTAAATTACTTTATGTTGTTTGATGCACCATGTCGAACCATGCATTTTTTCGATTGCTTAAAAATGTAAGTGCATTCATCCAGGAAAAAACGGATTTCGAAAAGGAGAAAAACCTTTTCTTTATTTTTCTTTTCTTTTCTTTCTTTTTCCCTTCTCTCTCCCCTCCCTTTTCTCTCTCCCGCGCCGTGGGCCGCCCCTGGCCGGCCCAGCCGCCCCCCCCCCCCCCCCCCCCCCGCGCCCCCCCTTTGGGCCCAGCTGGCCCAGCCGCCCCTCCCTCTCCCCCCAAAATCCCTCTCTCTCCCTCCCTTTCTCCCATTTTCTCCCTAGCCGCCGCCCCTGCTCGTCGCCGGTTCGGTCGCCCGTCCCCGTCCCCGGTGAGGTCCCCCTCCCCCTCTCCTCCCTCCCCCATCTCCCCTCCCCTTTCCCCTACCCGGCTCGGCCCCGCCGCTCGGCCGCCCCTGCGCCCCGGTCCGGCCGCCCGCCGCCCAGCTCGGCCGCCCCATGGCCGGCTCGGCCGCCGCTGCTCCTGCGCGCCCTGCCCCACCCCCTGGCCAGCTCGGCCGCCCCCTGCCCCGCGCCCCCGCCGGTTCAGCCGCCCCGCCAGCTCGGCCGCCCGCCGCCGGCTTGGCCGCCCCCGCCCCTGCCCCAGGCCGGTTCAACCGCCCCCCCTTTTTATTTTATTTTTTATTATTTTATTTATTTATTTTCTTTCATTACTGTTATTTATTTTATTTTAGGCAGATTAATCATTGTTCATGTTATTGAAATAGGAAACTTAATTTAGAATTCTGTTACGCTAGTTAATTCATATAATCAATTGTTTTTCTAGTTCAATGTTGATCAACTAAAAATGACTAGGTTTCCATTAGTGCATATAACTAAATTCTTTTGTTAGAACCAATTGTAACTAATCATTAGTGCATAAGCTTTAACCCCCCCGCCCCGCGAGACCTTTTCCCGTTTCTTTCTAACCATAATGAATGCGATATCGAATGTCATACTTGATGCATAGTCACTTTATTTGTTCCCTTGTATGATGCAATGTTTGTTTCCCAATTTGAATGGATGAATGTATGTATGCTTGCAATCGCATAGAGAACGATCCGGTCGAAGAGCCCAAGGAACTCGCAGGAGAAGCCCCTGAGCAGCAGTCGGTTGGTGGAGGCAAGTGTCCTTTGACCTATCTCTGTCCTATTCATTATTTAATTCACCTCCCGCATTACACATTTATGCCTAAGGATTGACTAGCTTTTGTTATCCATGTCCTTGTTTACCTATTTGGGTTGGATTATTATTGTTTAGCCTTATGCTATTGCTCAAACTCTAATCAATGAACATGATGAGATTATCTATGATACGCTGTTTTCCCTTCTCTTATTATGATGTTATACTTGTGGTCTTCAAGGGGGCTCGAGCGGTTTCTCAAGTGCCTCTCCGTAAGGACCTGTTCTATGGATGACCGCCCGGGAAAACAGTGCAACCATGAGGGTGGAATGGGATGCCCTTAGCTGAATAATTAGAGGATCCGGGGTGTAGTTCACTTAGCCGTCGTGCCATCAATGAGGCTCGGTGTATGCAGCTCGCTCTGCCAAGTTTGGGTTCGCCCCTTGGGGAGGAGTGCGGTGCATTTAGGAAACCTAACGGGTGGCTACAACCCCGGGGAATCTTTGTAAAGGCTACATAGTGATGCCCTGCTGGGTCACCTTGGTAGTGATCAATGGAGAGTCATGATCTCCGGGCAGAATGGGAATCACGGCTTGTGGGTAAAGTGCACAACCTCTGCAGAGTGTTTGAAAACTGATATATCAGCCGTGCTCGCGGTTATGAGCGGCCAAGGGAGCTCCAGTGATTAGTGGTACTTGATCAGAGATACTTTGGTACAGGTGGTTATGAGATTGATGGTTTTGGTTATGACTATAGTGCTGGTAAGTGGTATTCTTTCCGTTTGGAAAGGGTACATCGGGTTAATAACTTGGGTTAATGCTAAAACTTGGCTTTCTACTAGTAAGTAATAATCTGACCAACTAAAAGCAACTGCTTGACTTATCCCCACATACAGCTAGTCCACTACAGCCAAACAGGATACTTGCTGAGTATGTTGATGTGTACTCACCCTTGCTCTACACACCAAACCCCCCCCCCATCCCCAGGTTGTCAGCATTGCAACCACTGCTCAGGCGAAGATGAAGCTGTGGAAGGAGACTTCCAGGAGTTTCAAGACTACGACGAGTTCTAGGTGTGGGTTAGCGGCAACCCCCAGTCGGCTGCCTGTGAAGGCCGCGGTTATCTACGTTTCTTTTCCGCACTTTGATTTATTGTAAGGACTATATGGACGTCTCAGACGTATGATGTAATCGACTATTATTTCCCCTTTTAATACTATTTTGAGCACCGTGTGATGATGTCCATGTTATGTAACTGATGTGTACGTGAATAACTGATCCTGGCACGTACATGGTTCGCATTCGGTTTGCCTTCTAAAACCGGGTGTGACACTTGGTTACTACTTCCTTTCCGGATGGGGACACCAACTTAATTGTTCTCTTGTCACAACTGACAGTGGCTTGATTTCTGGGTAGCCAATTCATCCCTAGGATGACATCTAACCCTTGAGTTCCCATGACTACTAGGCTAGCGGGGAAGGCTATCCCCCTTATTTCAATCCTTAGATTCGGACAAATCCTATCGGACTGAATTTTTCCCCCAGCTGAATTAACTCTCAAAGGTGGGATCATTGGTTCTATGGGGATGTTATGTGATTCTACCCAAGATGCAGAAACAAAAGAATGTGTGGCACCAGTATTAAATAGTACTTTTGCTGGGTAGGATTTGACTGGAAACATACCTACTGCCACGTCCTAAGCCTCCTGGACTGCTTGGACTCTAGGTGATTCACCTTTCCACGGTTGTAGGCCTGACCAGGACTCCTGGTGCTTGTTGTGGTGCTCCTTGTCTTGCTGGGGCATTGACTGCTGGCGGTTACTGGGCTGCTTTCTTTGGACAATTCTTCGCCCAGTGATTTTGTCCTCCACGGTAGAAGCATGCACGACCTTCTACTTGTGCTGGGACTGCTTGGCCATTCTGGTTGGTTGCTGGGGCAGGAAGATGAGCTGCCTAGTTGCTCTGACGCTGGTATTGATTTCTTCCTTGTTGGTTGCTCTGACGGTACTGCTGTTGTTGAGGAAACTGCCTCTGGTACTGCTGCTGCTAGTTCTGACGATGATGCTGGTGCTGGTGCTGGTGACCTTGCTTGAATTGCTGAGGTGGGTTGCCTGAGTAGCGGGGACGACTGCTACTCCCGGCCTGAGGTCCACCGATCTTGCACTTCCCATCCTCCATCTTCCGACACTTCCTTTCAGTCATGATTGCTCTTTCGATCAGATGCTGGAAGGTGGGGAAAGTGTGGTTCATCAACTGATAATGGAGGGGATCAACCAATCCTCTCAAAAAGCGATACTGCCTCTTGGCATCTGTGTTGACATCCTCTAGGGCATAACGCGACAGCTGCAGAAACTTGTCCATGTACTCACTGACGGACAGGGGACCTTGCTTCAAGGCGAGAAACTCCTCCTTCCTCACTATCATCAGTCCCTCGGGCACATGGTAGCGACGGAAGTTATCCCTGAACTCCGCCCAAGTAATGGCTTCAGGGTTGGCATGGGTGGCGAGGTAAGACTCACACCAAGACTGTGTTGCTCCCCTCAGCTGTCGGGGACCATACAACACCTTCTCATGATCGTTGCACTGGGCAGTGTGCAACTCACGCTCCATGGTACGCAGCCAATCTTCCGCGTCCATGGGATCTGTAGAGTGGGCAAAGACTGGGGAATGGCCCCTCATGAATTCTGCCCGCTTGTCCCTGGGCACTTGAGGCATCTGGACTTGCACTGGAGGCTGAGGTGGCGGTGGCTGCTGCTGAGCTTGCTGCATCGCTGCTAATGTCTGACCAATTGCCTGAACTGCCTGGGTCTGCATCAAGAACATCTGCTCAATGGTCATCGGGGGTGGCGGTGGCAAATGCTGTTGCGGAGCTACCTCCTCTTGGGGTGCCTGCTGCTCTGGCTGGGCACGCCTCGCACCTCTACGCCTGTTCTCAGACATCTGTAGAAGCCACACACATATCAGATCTGACTCTGCAGTCTTTCGGCATAAGAAAAGATATACATAAATCTTCACAACACTGAACAATTGATCATCTTCACTGACAACTTCTCAGATAAAGAGGAAAGTGGAAATAAATGGATTACCCAACTAAATAACTGACTTTATTAATAACTACTCCAAGTTGCGGGGGATACCCACACCTTGGTGACAATCATTACAAAGATCCAACTTCATTACATGTTCATCATGACAAGCATCCAACAAGAGATAACCAAACTAGCTCTAACTAAGACTGACTAGACTAAGACACTGAATTAAGCATTATTACAAACTCCGACTCCATCGATCTATGGATCTAAATCTATGCGGGTCCTACAGTCTGGGGTACCATAGTCGAAGTGACCATGGGGCGGTGAACGGTAAGGGTGCTGAATCCCAACAGGGGCGGGAGAACCACCATCAAGATAGTGGCGTGTCGTGCATTCAGCATGCAATTCCACAACCTCCGCACGAACCTTGCCCAACTCGTCAAGGGTGTGGTCCAACTCTGTGTTGAGCACAGCGACCAAGTTGACCATGCTGCTCAGCTTGGGATTGCCCTCACCAACTGGCGAGACAATCACACCTCCAGCACTGCCGGTCGAACGGCGAGGGTAGTACTTCAGGTCAAGGCCATCAGCTACCCTGCTGAACAACGAGCAATACTGGGAAAGTGCTCGTCGTGCTGCATCTTGCATGGCTGCCTCGGCAGTATCCCTCTCAGTGATAGAATAGTGCTCTGAGAAGGCTTCTGCACCCTAGAGATCATCATCCGGACGGCGCACCAAGCAAGTAGCCTCCCACTGGTCTGGGTATAGCCCGCGACGATGCTGGTAGACTACACAACGGTACTCGATAGACCAAGTGTGTCGGTCAAAGGCCCAACACAACAAGGTATCGAGAGCGTCGTGGAAGTGACACCCGCGAGCGGCGTCATGAGTGATGGGTCTAGCGATCCATCCCTTCGCCTCCGGCTCCTCCAAGAGCTCTGTGTCATGGCTCGAACTGCCACCGGCGTCGTCGTCTCCGTCTCCGTCAGGGTCTCCTACAGCAGCCGGGATGCCCTGAGGTGGTGCAGGGGCATCTCTGGCTGAGGTGCAGAGGAAGGAGGCCTCTCAGACTCCACCTCCTACTGAGGCAAGGGGGAAGAGTCCTACTGCTCCTGCTCCTACTCCTGCTCCTGGCGTCGACGCTCCTGCTCCTCGTGCAGGCAACGATGCAGTCTCTCCAGCTAGCTGGACTGACCTGACACCGTGCGACGCAGTGGACGCTCCGCTAGTCGAGAAGGCAAAAAGGGGATCACAGACTTACGTGCAGTGCACCTGATACGGGCCATCTACAAAAGACATCGTAAGCACAAGAGTAAGAATAGAACTATGAGACCAGAAAGTAAACATAAAGGAAAGTGAGACAAAACTTTTTGAGATAAGTAAATAACATAGAGTTGGTCAAGATAACCAACTTTTGAAACGACACTGAGGTCCAGGTAAGAGTAGGGGTCTATAGTCCTTAGGTCGACCATTCTAGTCTAGGTTAGCGGTCCTACAGTCAGCAAAGCTTTGATACCACTTATGTCACACCCGGTTTTGGAAGGTAAACCGAATGCGAACCATGTACGTGCTAGGATCAGAAGTCACGTACACAGCGATTACATAATTGGACATCATCACACAATGCTTGAATTAAATAGCGGAAAGGTACTTTATTACATCAAGATGTCCAAGACATCCACAGAGTCTAGTACATAACCATAGTGTTTAACAATAACATCAAAGTGCGGAGTATCGAAACGTAGAATGTAAGCCTACACAGGCAGCTGACTGGGGGTTTGCCACTAAGATAAACTAGAACTCGTCGTATTCCTGGAACTCCTCGAAGTCATCCATGTTGCCAACTTCACCTCCTGAGCACTGAGAACAGTGGGGACAACCTGGGGTGGGGTGGTTTGTAAAGCAAGGGTGAGTACACATCAACGTACTCAGCAAATGTCCCGTTCGGCTAAAGTGGACTAGCTGTATATGGAGTTGAGGTTAAGCAATTGCTTTTAGATGGGTCAAGCATTTATTATTAGTAGTAGAGCCAAATTTTAGTAGTAACCCAGTTATTACCCAGAGGCACTCCCTCCAAGAGGAAATACTAGCGACCAGGATTATAATCACCATTGTTAATCATCATAAAAGTATCCATTGTTCTTCTAATCGAAGAGGATCCCAAGGCTGCTCATAACCGTGAGCACGACTGATATACCAGTTTCTAACACTCTGCAGAGGTTGCACACTTTACCCACAAGTCGTGATTCCCATTTTGCCCGGGGTTCTAGCCTCCCCATTGATCACTACCAAGGTGACCAAGCAGGGTCTCACTACGTAGTCTTTACAAAGATTTCCCAGAGGACATAGCCGCCCGTTAGGTTTCTCCAGTTTGATAAACACAGTACATCTCCCCAAAGGAAGGGTGACTAACAAAACCAAATTAAAGAACCTCTGCAACCAACCTCGGTAGAGCAAGTACTGTGCCCAGACCCCATTGACGGCCCTACAGCGAAGCCAACTACTCCTCTAATTAATCAGCTAAGGGCGTCCCATTCCACCCTCATGGTTGCACTGTTATCCCGGGTTGTCACTCCCCAAACAGGTCCTTACGTAGAGGTACTCAGGAAAGAGCCTGAGCCCCCTAAAGTAATCACAAGGACCTCGTCAGGGATAACATCATCGTATCATAAAAGATCACATCATGTTCATTGATTAAGTTTAAGCAATAGCATAAGCTAACCATGATTAACCCAAAAAGGTAAACAAGGGTAAGGGAAATACAAACTAGTCAATCCTTAAGTTTCAATAAAGTAATGCGGGACAGTGAATTATAAAGCAAAGTAGGACATGATAGGTCTGAGGACACTTGCCTTCACCAGGTTGTTGCTTAGAGGGATCTTCGGCAACACACTGAGGAACCACAAGCTGCTCGTTGTCTAAGTAAAGCGAGCATACATTCAATACATTTGGAAGGTAAAAATGAACATCACATCACACATGTACAACTATTGGCACACAACTCAAGAAGGTACAGTATTAAGTACAGAGGAATGAGGTCAAGTTATAAAAATGGACTAATCCTAATTGGGGAATTGATTACTTTCTAAATGTTTGGAACATGGCTCAAAAAGGTTAAGTAGTGATTAAAACAAATGAAAGCTAGAATTATAAGATAAACTACTCTCATTTAGAAATTTGATTATCTTTTAAGTATTATCCATAATTACATTCCTAATTCTATTTATGTCATTAAGGCCTAGAGGTTAAGCCGAAAATAAATCCAAGTAATGCATAACACTAATCTCACAAGATTGAATATACTTTATTCCTAGGGTTCTCCTTTTATTTATTTAATTAAATAAATAAATCAACATATACTTTAATTCTATATTCTAAGTGTAAACATTAAAGTGTACAGATTACAGTTGGTCATATTTTATTTGAACAGAGAATAATTTGGTGGACATTTTGCAATTTGAACCACTAAATTTGGAGTTCATATGAAAAAGATATGAAATAAACAAGTTTTAAAGTTTGAAATATGAAATTAGGGCTAAATCTGTGATTAAATAAAAGTCCAGGGGTCTAATTAAAACAAACCAGGGACCTATGCGCTAAAACAGAGGACGACGGGTTGATTTCCTAAAACCGGGGGGGTTTCTTAAGCAAAACAGCCACGCGAAGGGGTATCGGGTGAATCCAACCATCAGATCTAAAACCAACGGCTGAGATTAGATCTGCGGCCGAGGGCGCGCGCGGGCGGGCGAGCACTGATAAGCGGGCCAGGAGCGTTAGCGGCAGAGGGGGAGAGCGTGCTGACCGAGCGGGCCCAGCGTCAGAGGACATGGGCGCTTACAGGCGGGCCAGGGCGTCAGGCGCGCGTGCGCGAGGCGGTATCCCACGGTCTGAGTCGTTCGATCTGAATCGGACGGAGGGGATCAGACCGGGGAAACAAACGGCTGCGGCGCGGCACCGCTCCTCTCCGCAGCGGTGAAGTCGCCGGAGTTGAGGTAGGCGCAAGCTAGGGTGACTCTGGGGTCGCCGGAGTTGGGCAGAGAGGGAGAGGGCGCCACGGCAAACTCAATGGCGGGGAAGAGACCGTTAATCTGCGGACAGAGAGGGTAGAACGGCGGTGAGAAAGCCTCGGGCGGGCCGGAGCAACTCCGGTGAGCCATTCCGGCCACGGGGAGGGAACTTAAGGCACGCTAAGGCCTGGGCTAGCTTCAGCAGAGGCAGGGGCGACACAGGGACCTACTCCGGGGAACTAGACCGGGCTAAATCGGCCGGCCACCGTGCGAGCACGGCGGACCGCCGCGATCAAGCACCGGCGAAAGCGAAATTGGATGAACACATGGCGCAATAAGGGAAATTGGGCACGAGGACAGGTGTCTCACCTCGGGGCGGAGCTCGGGGAGGCTTGGAGCGGTCTCCGGCGAGCTGGATGGCCGGGGACGCGGGCGCGGGTCTCCGGCGACGGCTGGCGGTGTGACAGAGTGCGAGAGAGGGTGAAGCTGAGCGAAATGAGGCGAGGGGTGTGCGCGGGGCACTGGCGGGGCTCTAAGAAGGGAGCTGGGCGCGTGGGCGGGCGTCGTGGTCGAGAAATCCGGCGACGTGCGTGAGTGCGCACGCGCCGGTCAACGGCGAGCGCGGAGGGGGCGGAACCGACAGGTAGGGTCTACGACGCAGAGAGAGGAGAAAGGGGCGTGCGGGGCAACGGCTCGGCGACTGTTGGACCAGGCCCGTGAAACAGAGAGAGGGAGGGAGCACGCGGGGGAGAACTGCCGCAGACAGGCGGGGTCCACCTGTCAGGCGGCGCGGGCGTGCGGCCTGGCTGGGCTTACTGGGCTGGTTTGGGCTGCTTTCTCCTTTCCTTTTTCTCTTAATTTTCTAATTCCTTTTCCATTTCTTTTTCTATAGGGTTTTTCAAATCCAAATTCAAACTAGGTTTCAAATTCAAATAAATTCAAACTTGTGCAACACTTCAAAGAATATTTTAAGCTCAGCATGATGCAACATGTCATGACCCATAAGGTTTTGGCAAAAATAAATAATTAATATCCACTAGTTTAGGCTATCTCTAATCAAAAAAGGAAAAAGAGAGAAAGAATCTAGAGAGAGAGAAAACCTAGAGTGAGAAAAAGAAGAGTAACACATGATTTTGGGTGATAATTAGAAAGAAATTTTATACCCCCAAAATCAGGGTGTTACAGTAAGATAAGTGAACTAGTGTACGTGGAACAACCTCCCAGTTTTGAGAATCACAAAAGATCTAACCATGTGTACAAGCTCTCTAAAGCTCTCTATGGGCCTAAGCAAGCTCCACGCGCTTGGTATGAAAGGCTTAGGGATTTCTTGCTTTCCAAAGACTTCAAAATTGGGAAAGTTGACACTACTCTATTCACTAAAAGAATTGGTAAAGATTTATTTGTTTGTCAAATTTATGTTGATGATATTATTTTTGGATCAACTAATGAGTCATTTTGTGACGAGTTTGGCAAAATGATGTCAAATGAATTTGAAATGTCTATAATTGGAGAATTGAGCTTCTTTCTCGGTCTTCAAATCAAACAATTGAAAGATGGAATTTTTGTAAGTCAATCTAAATATTTGAAGGATATGCTCAAAAAGTTTGGCTTAGAAAATGCAAAATCAATCAAGACTCCTATGAAAACAAATGGTCACCTTGATATAGATGAGGGAGGTACAATTGTTGATCAATAACTTTTTCGTTCAATAATTGGTAGTTTGCTTTATATTACTGCATCTAAGCCCGATGTTTTATGTTTAGTGTTTGCATGTGTGCTCAGTTTCAAGCATCACCTAGAGAGGTTCACTTGAAGGCCGTCAAAAGAATTCTATGATATTTGAAGCATACCCCCAATATTGGTCTATGGTATCCCAAAGGTGCTCAATTTGAATTAATTGGTTATTCGGATTCGGACTATGCGGGGTGCAAGGTCGATAGGAAGAGCATATCCAGATGTTGTCAATTTCTTGGAAGGTCTCTTGTTTCATGGTCATCTAAGAAACAAAACTCGGTCGCTCTTTATACCGCCGAGGCGGAATATATATCGAGCAGTAATTGTTGTGCTCAATTATTATGGATGAAACAAACTTTATTGGATTATTGGATTTCATTCAAAAATGTTCTTCTTATATGTGACAATGAGAGTGTCGTAAAATTGGCTACAAATCTCGTTCAACACTCAAGAACAAAGCACATTGATATTAGGCATCATTTCTTAAGAGATCATGTTGGAAAAGAAGATATCTCCGTTTATTCTATCGACACAGATGATCAATTGGTGAATATATTTACGAAGCCGTTGTATGAAGCAAGGTTTTGCAAATTAAGAAGTGAAATGAATATAATTGATCTCTCCAATGTTGCTTGAAGTTGAGTACACACGTGTTCTACTAAATTTGATCTCTAGAAGGTATTTTTAGGTATTTATTTCCTATTTTTGATGATTTATTTTCATTGCATGATGGAAATGATGTTAATGCAAATTATTAGTCACTCACGTTTATTATATATGTACGCATATAAACCAACCCTTAGATTGATAAAAATGTCTATGTTTGAGCTAAGAACCCTGGTTGAAATTTATTTTCAAAAACTGGATAGAGTATGGAGAACTGTCTGTCAGGCCGCGGACCGTCCGCCCTCTGACCGCGAACCGTTCGCCGCATCAGGGTTGGACTGTCTGGTGGGCAGAGCAGATCGTCTACGCTCTCCAGGGCGCAGACCGTCCGAGCTCCCACACGGACCGTCCGCGAGTGGCTTTTTAGTCACCCTAAGTAGACAACAGTCATTCATTCTATATTGCCTCACAAACTCTCTTCACTCGGTTAAAAAAAATCGCCTTTTGTGTGGCTAAAGATTCGGATTCGAGCGTGGACTATCCGAGAGTATTCTTGACGATCATCAACAATGTCTTCTTATCGGTATTCAAATCCTCCAAGCATTTTGTTCAAATATTGTGGAATTTAGGGTTTCTATAAATTGGTCTCTGATCTATTTTTGGATATATTATTCGTCAAATTAATTGGTGGAATTGGTCATGGTTGTCATCATGAACTCAGTGCAAAATTTTGGTTTCATATCAATGGTTATTTTGTTCTAATTTCAAGTTTGAACTTTTGGGGCGTTTTGGTGTTTGAAAATCGCCCCTGGTCTATCGCGGACCGTCCGCCAGGGTGGCGCGGACTGTCCGGCCGTGGGCGCGCGGACCGTCCGGCTCCCTGTCATGAACCGTCCGCCCTCTTGCAGAGCTCCCTATAGATCTTGCTCTCTTTTCCAGGTTATCATCTTATTATTATTGGGATTCTTCATATTCTATTTTAGTGGATTTGGTGGTCTAAAGAAGAAGCTAGTAGGACGGTTTTTGTCCAAACATCGTCGTGCAGATGATTCTGATTATAACCCTGCCACGGACTCCGAGGCCCAATCATCAGCCGAGGCAATGTCTCTTTGGATGCTGAAGATGCTCCACACTCACATCCAGACTATCCTATTGACATCACAGTGTGGACGTATCCCAGGATAAGATTCTTTATGGCTGAATATTCTTCTAAGAGGATTGTTGATCAATTTTCTCTTCCAAATGACACAAACATTCATTATTTTCATACTCAGCTACAGTTCGATGTCTTCTGGGGAACTCTTATGGACATCAAATTCCATAAGCATCAAGTAATTGACTGAGAATATATGCAGGGTCAAACAGTTATGGAAGGATTATTTGTTAAGTTTTAGGCATGTGGATTATATGAGTTTATGGGACAACAGACTGACTTCAATGAACTGACTGTCAAGCAGTTTCTTGCTACTGCTGAAATTAATATTCAAGATTAGTTGATTGTCTGGATGACTGGGTTTAAGAGCTATGTGGCTACCTTTGCTGAATTTGCCACTGCTAACAGTCTGGATTATGACATGATCTCTCAGGGGGTAGATCTTTACACTGAGGACCAGTTTGAAGATTATGCTCAATATTATGAACCTGCCAGGCTGGGTATACCCAGGCGTTTCGGTGATACTCCAGGCCTGTGACATCATCCTGTAGTCATCAACAAAATTGCTAGAGTCACCATTCTTCCCAAGAGTGGGGACAAAAGCAGAATCCAGGATAAATTTTGGAATATCATTGATCATGTCATGAAGGGGGAGGTGATGAATATTGTTCTCTTTATGATGAGGCAGCTAAATGATCTCAAGATGGACAAAAATCAGAACCTGGCATATGCTCCTTATATTATAGCTCCGATTAAAGCCAAAACCAGGTTTAAAGGGCGGTGTGAAACATCTCACACTCCATTTAGGCCATTTAAGTATGAGATTGGTTTTCTTACCAGGCCCCTCACTCCTTTTCCTGATGATGAGGGAGTTCAGGCAGATGATTTTGCTGCTCAGTCTGAGGCGCATCCAGCTCAACAAATGCCTCCTCCTCCACCTCCTCAGCAGCAAGGACAATACTGCAGCCTGCACCTGGATATTTTGATCCTTATTTTCAACAAATGCAGCACGGGCTCCAGACACATGGATGGTCAATTCTAGGGCATGATGTCATATGTCGATGGCCGCTTTGATCACATGCAATCTACCTTTAATGGCCAATTCTCTAATCTGCATGATCGATTTTCTGTTGTTGACTCTCACCTGGATGTGGTTTATTCACAGTTTACTGACCTTCGCTCTCATATTCAAACTAGTGTACATGATCCAATTATGAGTCGAATGAACAACATGCTACAAAGTTTTCAAGACAATATGGATGCTTTGTCCAGTCAATTCGAGTCTCTGTCTACCAGTGATAGCATTCACTCCTTGGATGAAAGGCAACAACAACTTCAAAATGACTTCAGTCAGTTCACCTCTATGTTTGACAACTTCAGATCCCACTATTACATAGTGTATCCGCGTCCGCCACCTGGTGCACAATGATGTCCCTTGTGAAAATTGATGCCAAAGGGGAGAGAAAAGAAGTTGGGGATGGAGAAATCAGGGTGAGCTTGCATATTTATTTCGTCTACGTTTTATATTACTAAGTTATTATGTTGCTTCGAACCATGTTTGAATTTTTAAGGTTCTATCTACCGAACTTGTAATGGTTAATCAAAGTGGTTTTTCTCTTGCCGCGTTTATTTTTCATACTACTATTCCTATGTACCTCGATAACCATGATTATAGGAAGATCTCCACCAAAACTCTGATATACGATGTGTGTGAATTCATCAACTAGATATTCTTCATGCACACATATAGGGTGAGCTATTCCTATTTGTTGAGTTTTCTGTGCTGACTTATCAACATTTCAGATTAACTTTAAAATCAAGATAAGTCACTCAAAACTCATCTCAAATCTTTCTTATACCCAGTATGTAAGGAAGGTTTGGAAAACAAAATCTACTTTTCTATAAAATATGCAATGTTATCATCAATTACCAAAAGGGGAGATTGTGAATCATCTAGGCCCCTAATGGTGTTTTGGTAATTAATGACAACTGATTGTGGACTAACAATTCTTGGAGAAATAAGAATGCAGGATTGGACCACATGAAACAGTAAAGTCTTTGAGACTTATAACCATTGATTGTGGATCAAGTGAAGGCAAAGGCAAAATATAGGTTTTGTTTAGAAAAGAAATTAACCAGATTAATAGGATAGACAGTCGTACTATTAAGAGGGGTCAATGAACTTGATCGGTATAAAACTTAGTGCCTCGTAGAGCATAAACGGTTGCATTTGCATGAGGGCTAGCAACACTTCGTTTTTTAAAATACAAAATCTTTTGAAAAAGCGCAAAAATATCAACTCTGTGGTCCGCGGACCGTCCGGACCAGGAGGCTGGACCGTCCGCGACTCTGCCAGAGAAGTCTGCTGGGGCCATGTCTCTGTCTCCCTTCGCGAACCGTCTGGGCCAAGAGGCCGGACCGTCCGCATAACCTGAATTGAATTTGGGCAGGGACATTGTTTTTTTGAGTCCTTGCACTATGGACCGTCCGGGGTTTTTAGTTGGACGATAAGTGGTCTATGTGCGGACCATCCGACCATGAATGGCGGACAATCCGCTCGGATTGTTTTGACTGACCAGTGCTCTGATATTCCAAGTTGACAGATCCCGGACCGTCCGGCTCAGGAGGGCGGACCGTCCGGGCTTGACTTTTTCTGACAACACTGACATGTTTCAAATGGTCTTTATAGCCGTTACTGGTACGGCGGACCGTCCGGCCATGGGGCGCGGAACGTCCGCGTGTGCGTAGAAGTTGTGCTATTTGCACATAACGACTAGGTTTGAGTTGTAAACTATAAATAGAAGTAGAGCTTGTGTGTGAGGGCTCTCTTGGCCACTCCTAGCATGCATTAAACTCATTTGTGATCCTCTAACTCAAACTCTCACACTCGTTGCTTGAGATCGCATTCTAGTGAGTGATTGAAAAGTTCTAGTGCATTTGCATCCTTTGTGATCTTTTGAGGCACTAGGCGGTACACTGGACGAGCGTCATCGACTTGTTACTCTTGGAGGTTGTCGTCTCCTAGACGTCTCAGGTGTTGTCTCCGTCGAGCTCTCCGTGAATATTGTGGAGGAGCCGCAGTGTTGATTGTGAGGGGTTCGTGCCCACCTCGCCGGAGCGACAAAGGTGACACAAGTGGAATCGAGGTATTGAGTGAGTTTTGTCCACTTGGCTCAAAGATCAAGCCCTGTCTTGATAGAAGAGCAAGTGTGAGCTTGAATTCCAGCTCAACATGGATTATGGGTGATCGGCAAATCATCGATACCACGGGATAAATTTTGGTGTCATTCTCTCACATTTTACTCATTACTTGCAAGTAGTTAGTAATTTGTGCATTGTCTATCTTTTGTAGTGTTAGCATAAATTGCTCATTATGTTTTGTTGACTTATCAAGGCTAGTAAATTTATATCTCTTAGGGCTAGTTTGGGAACACCGTTTTCCCCTTGGGAAAATTGGAATCCCTCGGGAAAACGATGTTCCCAAACTAGCTCTTATTGTTTTGATTAAATTTCTCTAGTGTATTTTATTTTAGTCAAACCGTCTATTCACCCCCCTCTAGCCGGTGTCCTAGATCCTACACCAGGTCAAGAACAGGTACCGACATGATGGGGAGCATGAAAGATGTCGCGATGAGTTCATGAGAAGTCTAGGCCGTCGTCTTCCAGTCAACTATGGTTGCTGGATCGTTGTCTTCGTATGATGTAATTATTTAACTATTTTATACGTAATTTTATTATATATTAAAGATGTGACATTCGTTTCTGTACTATGAGTCGTTATATGTGTGAGACTTGATCTTAGCATACATTTGAGACGCACCTAGGTTTAATACTTAAATCCGGGTGTGACACAGTCATTGGTCGTCGATGCCACGTCCGAGTTTGACGCTATAGCTTATGACACCGAGCTGTGTTGCTCTGGTGCCATAGGCTATAACGCTGAGTAAAGAGTTTAAACCATGAAATAAGTTATCGAGATGTCTAAATATATTTTTTTTTCGAAAAATGACTAAAAACAAAAAAATCGGCCGCTTCTCCGTCTATTACTGACGTGTATCCGTTTGTAGTGAACCTAGCAATTTCGGCTGACCGCAAAAGCGCGAACCGTATCTACGTGGACCTACCCCATTCGTCAGAGAGCCCAGTATCCCGCACTCTATTGGTCCACGTCACACGCTCCACGTCCCCCCACTCGCCCCTCTCCGACGAACAGGCACCCGATTTTCCTTCTAGAAAGTTTTAAACCGCAGGAACCAAAAGGCCACTGCAGCAGACGGAGGACGGCGACGGTGGCGGCGGGGAAGAGCCGAAGAGGACGACGAGGGATAGAACGGCGAGGGAGAAGCTGTCTCTCTTCACGCTCGGGATCGTTAACCGTAGCTGACAACCGTGCGGAAACACCGGATTGTGAGGGCCGAGGAGAGAGGTGCGGCGAGGCCTCTCGAGGAGGCGGGGGCGGGATGGCGACGCCGGGGAAGGGAGGGGCAGCGCGGTTTGCGGCCGCGCTCTTCGTCCTCCTGAATCTCGCTGTGGCCATTGCTGGGTAGGTTTATGGGTTCTGATGACGTGTTGTTTCTGGCGTGGATTACCCGAGATCTCAAAATCCTTTCTGTTACTGGCGGATTTGTCGCTCGAAACCCCCCTCGTAGATCGTTTGATCCATTTTTCCCATTTGACAGCCTTTTTTCTACTGGTTCATTTACTCTTCATTTGTCATGCGTCAGGTCGAGATCTGTGTGCTCGACTCCCCTCCAGTTTAATCAGTAATGCTTGTGATTTGACTGAATATTGATGGCGATGACGCAGGAAGAGCTACTACGACGTGCTGCAAGTTCCCAAGGGCGCGTCCGAGGATCAGATTAAGAGGTCGTACCGCAAGCTCGCGCTCAAGTATCATCCGGATAAGAACCCCGACAACGAGGAGGCCAACAAGCGCTTCGCTGAGATCAACAACGGTACTAGTCGCTGAGTACTTTACAATTGAATGGATAATCTGAAATTGATAAGTTGCACTGTAAATTTAATAAATGTATTTTGTTGCAGCGTATGAGGTGTTGACGGACCAGGAGAAGAAGAAGATCTATGACCGGTATGGCGAGGAGGGGTTGAAGCAGTTCCAAGGCGGGAGAGGAAGTGGCGGTGGAATGAACATTCAGGACATCTTTAGCAGGTGAGGTGGATGCTAATCATTAGGTTTCAACAGATCAACTAGAAGTTTTGCTACTGAAATATCAATTATCATGCTTGTATTGCCCGCTTGCCCCTAGGTTGGTGTGTATGTGTCAGCATAGTTTTTGCATCTCATGGATACTAGCATACATATGATACCAAAAAACTGTAAAAATAGCAGGTGCACACAGTTTAGGATGAAATCTCAAATGTGGGGAGTAACCTAGCTTGTATGCACTTTGATTATCCAAAAAGAAGACTCATTGACATGTGTTAACTTGCAAGATGGAATTTCCGATATGACATATCTGGAATGTGTACCTTCCATTCTGTAGGATTTGAGAGCACCACCATAATGATTTTTTTATCAGCAAATGTGTCACTTTGCTATTCATCGTTCCAATGGAAGATGAGTCATGTCTGGGAATATTGTGGAATGTTGGAGAAACGAGTGCCTTTCCTGCATTTCTAACAAATTCTAGAGGAAGACGAGTGATGTCTGGGAATATTGTGGAATGTTGAAGAAACGAGTGTGTTTCCTGCATTTCATAACAAGAAACCAACTATGTGTCTAATACACCATAACAACATATCTACTCCCTTCGATCTGAGAAGTATCCTTTTTTTCAGCATTGGTTGTTACAATCATGGAAACCAATTTTTGTAATTTACTTACAAAAGGTGGAAGACAAAAGGACAACAACAAAGCTTCACTCCATAGCTGAGTTTGGGTAGGATAAAAGATAGCAAAAGTACAATGTTTCAATATTTCAATATTCACGCATAAAGCATATTGATGGTCAGGTTTAGATGGCTGATGTTATGGTTGCTAGACCGGTGAGGATTGGAGAGGGGTATCGATGGGCAGGAACACCGGCCAGGGGCCTCTGCCCACGGCCGAGCAAGAGGAGGGTTTCTCCCTTCTAATTCTTGCCTACTTTATTTCTCATCCATTGATTACATAAATAGGCCGGCTAGTCGTTCCTGTCTAGCTAGAGATCCTTATTTCCTTAAAACTCTCCTAAAAACTCTCAACAAACTAACTAATAACCTTCCTAGATAATCTCAACTAATCTCCTAAATAATCTTCTAATCTTATCTCTAACTATCCTTATCTAATCTCCCTTAGAGGGCCCATGGCTGCTGCTGTCGCAGCCTCTCCGTGGGCCTCCTTAGGCCCTGACACTACACCCCTCCTGGACAAGCAGCTCGTCCTCGAGGTGCAACATGACGGGTGCTCAAAGACCGAGTCTACTTGACCCAAAACCAGACACCTAGAAGATAAGCCTTTTACATCTTGCTTATCTTATTATTCCGAATCTGATTTTTTTGACCCCATAAGATAAGGCGAACACCCTCCGCGCATTGGACTTGCACGTGTGCAGCTACCTGGATCTCATGGACGCCATCTGGACGAAAGGGGAGCACATGGACAGGCACCTGGAATAGGTCGCAACAATAACCTGCGGAGGCGCCCTCGTGGCGGCCAGTAGCGGAATGTGGTGGCGCTAAACAATGCGCCCTTGCCGCTGACGAGGGGAGTGCCTTCCCTACTGCGGCTGCCGTAGAGTTGAAGTTCGTCGCCCGTGGGACATGTACCGTGCTCGCACTTGGAGATAGCGGCTCGGTGCCGCTGCTGATGGCTGGCCGACAGGGCGAGGTCGCTCCCCCGTGTGCCAAGGTCAACCGTCACCAAGGCTGCCTCGAGCATCTGCCGGCGCATCTCTCGCACTCTCCGTCGTGCAAGGAAGCCACGAACATCAGCCTGTATGCCCACAGCCGCCGACGTCTGGAGCCGTGTGGACAAAGCCAACTGCTGCTGCTCATGTTGCACTGCTGCCTTGATTTGCAGCAGCCCCTGCTCAACCATCCGGAGTGAGGCTTGCATCTTTGCGAGATCAGCCCTTATGTTGGTCCACACGTCCCCCATCGATGGAGCTGGTGATTGTTGAGCCGTGGCTACCCCTAGTGGTGTCGCTCATGGGGATGAAGACGCGGTCAATGAAGATGATGTGATGAAATTTGGCGTTGTCCCTGGAGATGGGCACACCGGCGTCCAGGATGTGGTGACAAAATTGGCAGGCGATGCTGCCCATGGAGATGGGGACGCCGGTTGCCAGGATGGCGTGACGAAGGTGGAATGCGGCACAACCCATGTAGATGGGGACGCCGGTTGCTAGGTGACATGTGGCGCAGTCCATGGAGATGGGGACGCCGGTTGCCAGGACCTTAGTAACCAGGTTTCCGGATCGATGGGATCGAGGAACGGGAACGTGGTACGTGGTACGCTACTAAAACTAGGATTTAACACTACTGGAACGAGATCATTCCAACGTTCCCGGAACGGAACGAACGTTCCTAGAACGAGGAATGTGGCCAAGTTCCCGGTTACTAAGGCCAGGATGATGCCACAAAATTGGCAGCAGAAGCCATGTGATCGGATCTAAACCCAAGCTAGCTGATACCACATGTTATGGTTGCTAGATCGGTGAGTGATTGGAGAGGGGTATCGATAGGCAGGAACACCGGCCGGGGGCCTCTGCCACGGCCGAGCAAGAGGAGGATTTCTCCCATCTAATTTTTGCCTACTTTATTTTTCATCCATTGATTACATAAATAGGCTGGCTGGCCGCCCCTGTCTAGTTAGAGATTCTTATCTTCTTAAAACCCTCCTAAAAACTCTTAACAAACTAACTGATAACCTTCCTAGATAATCTCAACTAATCTCCTAAATAATATCAACTAATCTTCTAATCTTATCTCTAACTATCCTTATCTAATCTCCCTTGAAGGGCCCATAGCTGCTGCTGCCGCAGCCCCTCCGTGGGCCTCCTTAGGCCCTGACAGCTGAACTGCAACAATCTAAAACAGTTCCTTTTTTGGGGGTTTGGAGAGTACCATTTTGAAGTTCTGACTAGAAATAGCTTGGTTGATGCCTGTCTTTTCGTAGGAACATGTCTCTTGCAAAGCTTCAGCTAGATGCACCACAATAGTGATTCCTGATAATTCTGTTCTTACTGCAACCCAATTACCCAAATGGTTGAGCATTATGTTTCAATTATTTAGTGTTCACCTTGCTGATTTTTTCACAATTTTCTTCAGTTTTTTTGGTGGTGGTGGTGGTGGGATGGAAGAGGAGGAACAACAAATTTTAAAAGGTGATGAGGTGATTGTTGAACTGGATGCTTCATTAGAGGACTTGTACATGGGCGGTTCATTAAAGGTAACATGATTTTCCTTGCTGACAGACTGTAATAAGTATATAGGTAAGTTTTCACCTTGATTTTTAAACTTTTTCTTCTGCCATTCAGTCATGCTTGCGAGAAGGGCAGGCCTGATGCAGTGGTAAGAGTAAGAGCTGTCTCACTGAGTTGGGTCACGAGTTCGAAGCAGCCTCTCTACACCCCATGCCCTACTCATGTGGGAGCCTCTGGCACTGGGTCTGCCCCTTCAGGCCCCCGTTGGAATGCGGGATTTTTTGTTTCCTGTGTTTTTCCTGTGAAAATGAACTGATTCCTGTGAAATTCCTGGATGATTCATCTGAAATTCTTGCATTCCAAATGGGGCTTCAATGCTGCTTAAAAATGGTTCCACTAAATAGTGTTTCTGGTTTCTTTTTAGAGAAATCTGTACTGTGTTGTGCATAAGGGAAAAGTATAGTATTTACATTTACGTTTCTATGTTCAATGTGTCATAGGTTTGGAGAGAGAAAAATGTCATAAAGCCAGCACCAGGAAAGAGGCGCTGCAACTGTAGGAACGAAGTTTACCATCGACAAATAGGTCCTGGAATGTATCAACAGATGACTGAGCAGGTATTTTTCTTGTTACATTGTTCATGATCTTTATTTTAATCCATTGAGAGTTGTGATATAGAAGGGCAGGCCTGGTGTAGTTTTGAGAGCTGTCTCATGGAGTTCGAAGCAGCCTCTCCGAAGTTGTGGGGGAAGGCTTGCCTCAGTTTTTATCCCTTCCCTAGACCTCACTCACGTGGGAGCCTCTGATACTAGGTCTGCCCTTTTTTATTGAGAGTTTTGATGTACTGAGGTTATTTCTTATTTCTAAGGTCTGCGACCAATGTCCAAATGTGAAATTTGTACGAGAAGGTGAATTCTTGACTGTTGATATTGAGAAGGGAATGAAAGATGGACAGGTATAATCTATTTTATATGTCCTCGGTCCTTTAATTCTAACCATGGTTGGACTGTACCGTATTACACATATTTGTTATTTGTCCTATATTGTAATTTTGATATAGCATACAAATTAAGCCATGTAGGTAAACGTTACAAGCTGTGTACTTATTATGTACTACTTGACTACAGTACTACAGTGAATGCTAAACTATATAAAACTCAGACGTAACAATTCTTTGGATTATTTGGAGAAATTGGCTGGTTTCCTGCTTTGCTAGTGCCAACCACTGCTGCTTGTGACTTGTTAGGGTTGAATTGCTAGTTGCTACTAGTTATTGCAGCCTTATCTCTTACTTCAAAACATGATAAACTATTGGCAGCTTGTGATGTATCTTTAAGTTTCCTTAAAGACAGCTCTGCAGACAAGATGTCATCTGAATTTGTGATTAGACATACAGTTCTATTTTGTGACACTACTAAGACTGTCTTCAGTAGATCGTGTAAAATAGGGGACGCGAAACTGTAGATGACACTGGTTGACACTGTTTGCAGAGTGAAGTTTGAAATAGAGGATGATATAGGAGATGTGATAGGGGATCTGCTGGAGATGGCCTAAGGACTAAGGATGAAAACAATTTCGGAATTTTTCGGTTTTCTGGAAACCGTTTCGATTTTTTAGACCAGATTTACCGGTAACGGTATTTTTCGAAAACAGGCTCGGTTATCGGAATTTTATGTTGGTATAGATATAGGAATCGGTTTGTCGTTTTATCGACCGTTTCCTTCGGTTATCGATTTTAATCGGAATTTACCGAATTTAAATCTCGGAATTTTCCGAAAATAAAAACAAACTGGCGGCCCAAGGCCCACATCTCAGAATTGTCTCGCTCGGGAGCATGTCTTTATATACAAAATTCATGCCTCCATGCTATTTTGTTGAGTGAGGTGAAACTAAATGCCTGCATCGCGCGCGCTACGCTGCTTGTGGGCGAGGTGGCTAGGTGGGCCGTCACACTTCTCGTGGGAGGTCAGAGGTGGCTGAACACGTACGTACGAGGTACGACTAGTACGATGCTTTCTGTTTCTTAATTAACAACTAGCAATGGTTGAGCAGAAGCCCATAATCATCTTGGCCCAAGCGACAATTTGGCCCTTAGATCGTATGATGCTTTCTCTTTTATTATTATATTTAATATCCGTAATTATCATTCAAACATTCGAAAACTTGACCCCTAGATTGTACGATGCTTTCTGTCTATAGGGTGGAACCAAACACCCCTATAGACAAGGGCGTAGCTAGGATTTTTATATAGAGAGGGCCATAAACAATATTTAATAGATTATATGTAGTATATGAGTGTCTGATTTCAATTTAAATTTAATTTAATAGACTACATGATTTTATCAAACACAAACAAATAAATAACCAATATTTATTGAATCAATCACTGTTTTGTTATACTTAAGTACTTAAAAATTAGTAGTAATTAGTATATATTTATATGATTGTACAAACCTTACGGGGTTAGGGCCTGCTAGCCCTCCTTGTCTACGCCACTGCCTATAGGCTGATCTCTGTCACCTTCACCTGCTCTCGTACTTGGACTGAAGTCGTCTATGCCATAAGACAAGTTGGTTAAACTTAGTGTAAAAAAGTCAAACAAATTATAAATTGGAACGGACGAAGTACTTGTGAACTTCTGATCTTTATGAACTTGTTATATTGTGAATTTGTGATCTTTGTTGTATTGTGAACTTTATATTGAGGTGTTTTTATATTGATATGTTTACCGATTGTATTTTAGATTCCGACCGTTACCGGTGTATTTTCCGTACTGGACTTTTGTTTCCGATGTTTCTGAAATACCGATGTCGTTTCCGTTTCCTAAGTTACCGTTTTCAGTTTCGTTTCCGATAAAAAAAAACTGAAAACAGAAATAGTTTTAGTGTTTACCGACTGTTTCCGACCGTTTTCATCCCTACTAAGCACATGCCCTTTTTAAGTTCCCCTTGACACCCTAATTTAAGGGTTATCTGAATTGTCTTCCTTCGCTTTTTGATGTCATTTTTTGTAGTGTTCTGCCTACACTTCTCTTGTTTTAGACATCTGATACATCCTAGTGCCACTTTTTGTGGACTGTTAAGTTTATACGCTTGCGTGGTAAAGTCAAATGTTAATATGCATAGTCTGACACTTGGTTAGAGACATTTAATGATTTTAAGAGGTTCATTACGAACTTCCTGTTATGTATGGGTCCTCTCTGCAAAATGCAGGGGTAAGACTTGCTTCGATTATTCCTTCACCATACCCCACTCACGTGAGAGCTGCTAGCACTGTGTGTCCTTAATAGAATCATATGATTCTTTCAGGAGGTTTTGTTTTTCGAGGAAGGCGAGCCTAAGATTGATGGCGAACCAGGCGATTTGAAGGTTTATTTTGTCCCTGTCTCTATTTGGTTGAAATTTACTTGGTGTACCACCATGTTTACTAATTGTGGGCTTCGATTAAATAACCTTACAAGCAGTTCAGGATCCGAACAGCATTACACAGCCACTTCAAACGAGAAGGCAATGACCTGCATGCAACAGTTACAATATCCCTGGTACCATCTCTCTTGTCCTCTGCATGTTCTGCGTCTTGGCCGGAAAAGCATGGTGTCATCTCACATAAACCAAAAAGCATTTCTGTTACCGATGACTTTATTAAAGCACCGTGTCATCTCACATGAACCAGAAAGCATTTCTGTTACCGATGACTTCATTAATTCAATACAAGCCAGAATTGCAATTTTGCTACTAAACAGACTACATGTTAAACTTTCCCTCTTAAAGAACCCAATATCACCATTTGTACTTTAGAAATTGCATTATCCTCTTAACTTTCTACCTGTCCGACGATTCTGTCTAGTAGTTTTCCATGCAAGATGCATTGACTTTCGCTTTAGATCCCCTCTAATCACAGTTTTCTGTGCCTTGTTTTATGGGCACATTTTGCTATTGCAGCTGCAAGCTCTGGTTGGTTTCGAGAAGACAATCAAGCATCTTGACAACCATCTGGTAGAAATTGGCACCAAGGTAAAGGCAGGCATACGTCAACATGATTTTTGTCATCTGCAACAGACCAGACCGGCTCAATTTTGGCCTTAATTCACAGGGCATCACCAAACCGAAGGAGATCAGGAAGTTCAAAGGTGAAGGCATGCCACTATACCAAAGCAACAAGAAAGGTGACCTGTATGTGACATTCGAGGTGTTATTCCCGAAAACCCTAACCGCTGACCAGAAGGCCAAGCTTAAGGATGTTCTCGTGTAGACCATTGTTTTCCACTTGTATGCTACTGAGTTTGAGGCAGAGCGCCTTGAGGAAAATTTTCGGAGTAGCTTGCATAGGAAGCAGCAGCTGCTTCCTTTTTATGTGATTTTCCATTGCAAATCCTAGCAGCATGGTCTTCTTTTTCTTTCCCTTGCGTTTTGTTATGCGCCCTTAACAGCTCGGTGTAGGTTTAGAAGGCACAACAAAACTGTACCAGAATATTTGTACCTTTGGAATTCTGAATACATAGATTGAACACCTCGGGTGCTTGCTTATTCTATGCTCACTGGCCACTTCTCGAATACATGTTAAATTTACCGATAATCGCTGCTGTATATATACACTTACATCTGTAGTGAACAGAAGATCAGAAAGCTCAAATCGCACAAGCTGGAGTTCCAAACATATTGTACTCTCTATTCCAATTTATATTTTGTTTGACTTTTTGGCACCAAATTTGACCGTCTTGTCTCATTCAAAAAAATTGCAAAAAATGAAAAAAAAATCAAAGCTATATTTAAAGTATATTATCTCTACTGATTATTAAGGATGTAAGGGTAGCCTGACCTCCTCGTTCTGCATCTCCCTTTCTATTTGTCGTCAATCTGTACCATTGCCCATGCCTCCTTCGTCCCTCAATTTGCCCCACACCACCGTCCAACCTCTCTCTGACTCTCTTCCCTCATCCCCGCGCACAGCCACGACGCTGTCGACCCCAGTCACCGTCGCACGGGTATAGATGGCCATATGGCACTAACACGGTGGGGTGGCCCGGGCACGACACTAAAAAGCACGACCCGGTCCATTCGTACACAGTGTCGTGCCTGGACCACCAGCTCGGCCCTATAGTGTCGGCCCAAGCCCGACACGGTAAACTGGGTTGGCACGGCCCAGGCGCCAAGCCCAGCCAGCCAAGCACCCAAAGCGCCATATGCCCCCGCCCCCCATATCCCAAAGCCGCGCCCACGCGCTAAACCCTAAACGCCTCGTCCGTGGACAACTCTCCCTCTCGCACCACACAGCCGCGAACTCCTCCCTCGGTCCCTCCGCCTCCGCTGGAATCTGTCCTCTCTCCGGTCTCCCTCCCCTCTCTCCGGCTCTCCTCCTCCGCTCAGGTCCGTCGTCGGAGATCCTCTACCCCGCTCCATCCTCAACGGATTTGCGCGTTTGTGGAACCGGGTAACTCCTATCCATAACCCTAACTCGATAACTCCTATCTTCTTCTCCCCCTCCGGTGTCATCTACACCAACTGGTGGCCACTGTCCGACACTAGCACACGACACAACATCATCCTCGTCTACCTCGTCGTCTCCCTCGAGCTCATACGCCGTCGGTTGCTACGGTGCTCCGGATTCAAATCCGTCGAGGAACCGGGTGGCCGGATCGGTTGTTCATCAACGGTCGACCAATCGACGTCGCCTACGGAGATCCCGGTGCTCCAGCTTATTCGGTAACCCTAACCCTAACCTCTTTTATTATGTAACCCTAACCCTAATATTGTATTCCTGTTGTAGCCGTTGAGGAACCAGGACTCCGACGTGGGTCGATGGCCGTCTCCGACGATGAAACTGTTGAGATTGACGACAACGAGGAGAGGCGGTTGTGCGGGTTGGCTAGAGATGACGATGAGGATGACCTCCGGGAGGATGCTGCAGCGCTCTTCGACCATAGCAGTGAGCATCCCGTCCATGTCAGTGATGAACACCAAGGCGGTGGTGAGGAAGGTCAAGATGAAGGGGACAAACACAGCGCCAAGCGTTGTCGTCCTTCTACTTCTCTAGTCTGGTTAGATTTCGAGAAACTTTTCAAAATTGTGAATGGTAAGAAGGTAAGGTATGCAGCTAAGTGCATACATTGCTTTAAGCAATATTTTGCTCTCTCTAGTGGTGGCACTTGCCACCTCACCCGACATAGTGATAGATGTCCCAGGAGGCGTGAAAAACCCGCATGTCTCAGTCTCAGATATCTTTTAATCCTGATGGTAGTATGCGTAACGGGGAGTACTTTCCTATGGTTGCACGTAATGAATTGGTTCGATTGCTTGCTAGGCTAGAAGTTCCTATTAGTTTGGGTGAAAATGCTGCATTTGAACACTACATTAGAACTGCTCATAATCCTAAATTTGTGCCTATCTCTAGGCAAACCACCACCAGAGACATGGTTAAATACTTCACTGACAAAAAGGTTAAGCTTGTTGAGACTCTTACTTCTTCTGATGTTAATTGTGTGTGTGTTTGACCTCTAACAATTAGTCTGGTAATGCCAAAGAGGACTACCTTAGTGTTGTTGCCCATTACATAAACCCTGATTGGCAACTAGAGAAAAGAGTGCTTGCTTTAGTGCTTATTGATGTTTATGATAAGTATGAAGAGAAATATGGATCTGTTAGGTTGAGAAGGGTTGTCCCTCCTAACTTGTCTGGTAAGAAAAGGTCTGCTTGGGATGAAATTTATGATGATGTTGATGATGTGGGTGATTCTGTGGTATGCATTCTTTTGCTTCTACTCTAAACATTGCTAGAGACAGAAGCAGGCCCAGACATTTGAGATTGGGTATTCAAAAATTCAAAAGATTAAAGAAATTAGTGCTCTAATGCTATTTTGTGTAATACATTATTGACAAATTATTATAGATCACCAAAAACTTGGATATTCAATGAATACCCATGAAACCCCCCTGTGCCCGCCTCTGGCTAGAGAACCTCTGCAACTGCTCTGCTGCATGCTGTAAACTCTTTAGCTTCTAATGCTTCTGAACTCATTTCTTACTTAGATTGTGACACTATAAACCAATTAACTGATGATTTCAACATCTTGCACTGGTGGCATCAGCACAAACTAACTTATCCAATACTGTCAATTATGGCTAAAGATATTTTAACTGTTCCTGTGTTTACCATCTCTTCATAATCCACTTTTAGTTTAACTGGCAGGATCATCGACGAGCGGAGGAGGTTGAAGTTTGATGTGGTTGAGGTGTTGACATGCATTAAATATTGGGAGGATGCTGAAGCAAGGATGCGACACATGGTGGATGACAAAGAGCTTAAAGAAACATTTGAAAATCTTTATCTTGATTAGTCTCTTTGTGACCATTTGTGTAATGGGACTGTAATATTATGCACCTGGATTTTGTTTGATGTAAGGACAATGAACTTTTTAATGAGCTGAGTTGTACTCTTTTTTCATGTCTAGGGTTTCTCACAAGGGTGAGTTTAACCTAGACAG
Organism: Zea mays; assembly: GCF_902167145.1. NCBI lineage: Eukaryota > Viridiplantae > Streptophyta > Magnoliopsida > Poales > Poaceae > Zea > Zea mays. The sequence continues at coordinate 80,978,247 of NC_050103.1, read as the reverse complement.
ATTTTTAACGAGGCAGCCATTGCACTACAGCTCATAATAAAACTGTTTTCATAAACATAGCAGTTTGAAGTTATGTTTCTTATCTGTTTGATGCTAAAAAGTATGTTTTCAGACTTAGTGCGTGCGATGGAACTAGCACTACCATGCCACCGTGTCTGGTGGCACAGCACGACCCGCCTGGACATTGATAGTGTCGTGTCTGGGCCTGTGATCCAGTATGGAGGTACTAATCGACACGACACGAATCTTTTACCATGCCTAGATGTGTCGTGCCTGGTCGTGCTGTGTCGTGAGCCCCCATTGGCCATCTATACGCACGTCGTGTCGCGCTCCTCCTCAGTCGCGCTGATGCAAGCTCTCCTCTTCGCATTGGCAGAGGGTTTGGTTCGCATCCCCTCACCGATCCCCGTGCATGTAGCTGTTGCGCCATCGACCCCAGCTGCTGTTGCAAGGGTCGACGACGCCGATGGAGCGCGTCGGCGGGTGCTATTTCTTGACGGCGATCTGCGTGGATGTGAGGTCTCCTCCACCGTCGCGGAATCCTGCTCAAGGCCATCCAGCGGCGACTCGGCATGGACGAGATGTGGACCTCGGTGGAGGAGACTCCGACCATCGCTCCATAGCGATCGTGGACTTCGACCCCGTCTCCATCTCCACCTGGAGAAAATTGGAATTCTGCCATTATCAAACTAAGGATTCGCTCGAATGCCATTATAAAGACATACTTCGTTAATACGCTATTCTCAAACACTGGCTTACAAATAAAATGCTATTTAGGGGGTTATTTGACAAAATATCAATTGATCGGACTATTTTACCCCTAAACTAAAACTGTTGCAATGAATTTTATTTTGTGAGGCTCCTCTCTACATCCTCCTCTCGCTCGTGTTCTATCTCCTCTCGCTCGTTCTCTGTCTCCTCCTCTCTGCTCTCTGGACGGCCCACGGCGCACGGCTCAAACATCCTGACCAAACATCCTGACCGTGTTATAATGACACGCAGAAATAGTGGGTGTGATTGGTTGCTCGGATAGCCAGACCCAAGTCCGTTGTGTGCAGTGACCATGAACGAGCATGTGATTGGTTGTCTGCGCCATCCGGACGCAGTCTGCACGCGCGGAAGCAGGCCAGACGTTTTTCCAGCCCTCGGCCTGCACGCGCGGAGACACAGGAGAGGAGCTTCCCCGGTCGCCCAGGCCGGCGTGAGCATGGCTCGCATTGGCACTGCAACTAATCACGTAGAGTAAGGGTAAAAAAAACACGACTCTGCCGAAGCCCGGGCAGCAGCAGGCTCCGGTGCTCCTCCTCGCTTCTATGACACCTCCCCCTCTGCGCCGCCTTCACCCACCGTCGTCGCCACCTCTCTCGCTGCGGAACAAGACGCTGAGGAAGAAGAGCCGGTACGGAGATGGCAAGAAGACGCAGAGCAGTACGTACGTCTGCGATCTGGTGAGCTTCCACCCTCTTTTGCTTCTCCGATTCGACCTGGTGAGCGCAGCATAGAAACAAGACGCTAGTATATGTTTTAGGTACATAAATACTATATATGTTTCTTTCATGACCTTCATGCAGCATAGAAAGCACTACCATATTCCTAACCAGATGTTCCTAAAATTGTCAGATAGATACTTCAGCTCTCGTCTACGTCAGCTCTCGTCTACGTCGTTCTTTTTTTCAGTTAGTTTCTTCAGTTCAGTCGTCAATATGCAGCCGTTCAGAGTGGAGGAGACAGAGAACGAGCGAGAGGAGGATGCAGAGAGGAGCCGCACAAAATAAAATTCATTGCAACAGTTTTAGTTTAGAGGTAAAACAGTCTGATCAATTGATATTTTGTCAAATAACCCCTTAAATGACATTTTATCTGTAAGTCAGTGTTTGAAAATAGCGTATTAACGAAGCGTGTTCTCATAATGATATTCGATGACATTCGAGTAAATCCTTAGTTTGATAATGACAAAATTCCAATTTTCTCCTCCACCTGCCCGCACCGGTAACGCTCTCCCACTGTCGTCCTGTCCTTCCCTCGCCTTCCCAGTGTCTCTGTTTACCCACCACCGGTTGATTACTTGGTCCGCCTCCGCCACCCGACAGGATGAGATTCAGGGTCATCAACTTGCTTCTACTACCGATTGTTCGATTGTTTGTGGACAACTTTTTTATGCTTATTTTATTATTATGTAGCTTCTATCTCAGATGTAAAATGTGACGACCCAAAAGAGGAGGACAAGGTATAGCAAACCAAAAGGTTAGATGATTTCACTTCCCTTATTGTTTGGTTTCGTTGTTCAATTTCGAGGGGCAGCGATTGATGCTATATTTTTTTTCAAATAAATAAGTTGTAATGGTATGAAGTTGCCCCTCTAACTATGTTCTCTATTATAATAGGCTCGAATCAAAAAGATAACTCAAGCAGACGAGGATGTTGGAAAATATGCACTAGTGGTGCCTGTTTTAGTCTGTTAGTTCTGCAAGAATCATTGTGCCTTCGTATTATTATGTACATATATTTTTTCCACAATAATCTAAGTACTTAAATTAATGACAGGTGAAAATAATCTTTGTTTTTCCACAACAAACGTCCGAGAGACAGACATCTATGGACCATGCACAATTTTCTCATAAATACATAACCAACAAGACCACCTCTTTGTTGATCTGGGTGTACTTTAGACGCTCTGATGATGTGCTCATAAAACTGAAAGAACTGTACCTAAGCACCTGCTTGCCATACACCAACCATGTTTCTGCTCATTTGCCGCAAGGGGCAGATAGTTAATCTATGAAGGTGATAACAATGCCAGCTGACTTAACTGGTGCCTGATTCTTGAATTGTATCAGCCTGTATGAATCAATAAAAAGGTGGAAAAAACTTTTTACCACAGCAGCGATGGAACCTATCCAGAAAATGAGCCATTGGTCCATAGATCTCTATCTCTTCTTTACTATAGTAAAACACCAGTTTCAACGGTCGTTCCGCGTCATCTTTTTACAAATAACTCCTTACATCTATTTCAAATTAACCGCCACACGCTCGTCCCCCTTGTGCAACCAACCTTCACGTCCCAAACCACACCTCCGCATATAGATGGCCAAAGGACGGCCCGACACGGGCCCGCAACTTAGGCTTATTAGCCCGTCGGGTCATTTGGTTAAATCAACGTAAAATGTTAAAAACGATACAGTACGTGAACCCACGTACTGATGGGAAAAGGGCGGAAGACACTAAGTGAAGCCGTCTAACCAATGGAACATTATGCTTAGGTCTTTTAATTATTGAATATAAATTGTACATATGTATATACGATTTTGTGTAAAATAAAAAATATAATAGCGTTGGGCCAACACTACGGGCCGAGCCTATGGCCCAAGTACGGCACGACGCTCATGCCGGGCTAGCCCAGGCACTATTAAATGTGTTGTGCCTCAGGTCGGCCCGTCAGATACGACACATTTGGCCATCTATAGCTCCGCACGATAATGGTGGTCCTAGCCTCAGTTGTTGCCACCTCATTCACCATCCTACTTCTTTTCTCTCTCCCCTCATGCCTCCGCCTTCAGTCCTTCACGCCACCCCATCCTCGGCAGAGGGCGTGGGAGCAGGCGCCTCCTCCCCGTATTCCTCCGACACCAGCCCCGACACCGACCCGCATAGTAGCTATTGCACGTCCACGAGGACGTTTCATAGCATGCGTGCACCATAGTTTTCGCCGTCGTTGGACGTCTCGTTCGTCTTCCCGGCTTTTGCCCTGTTCTTCCTCCCCAACTTGCTGCCCCCGCCCACGATCGTAGCCGCGAGCCGACCGACACTCGTCGACGCGGGTATGGGGCAAGTTGGTCTTGCCCCTGGCCTTTCTGTGCGCGTGCCGCCGAGGAGGGCACAGAGGTGCCTGCCACGCTTAGGTTATCTTGGCGATGAGGAGTCCAGGTCTGAGATATTGAACAATCAAGGCCCGTAGCGCGGCAGCAGTCGGCATATGCTACGGAGTTGGTGGTGGTGTTTTGTCGCCTCAACGATCCAGGACTGGGAAGGCACTCACATTCTCTCGCCCTTCTTAGACTGGCGACTGGTGCGGGGTGCCTGTCGGTTTGGAGCTGCTCCGGCTGGGCTTCTTTCTCCGCTTGCGTGCTCTCTCCCTATATGTATCTAGCGGTATACTACCTATGTCGCCTCCAGATGCCCAGGTCTTCGTCGTGTCCTTCTCCGGCAACGAACAAGTATGCCCGTCTCTTCCCTTCCCTTCCTGCTCTACAAAACCTTGGAAGTGCGGGAGGCGAGGGATGGGGGTCCCTGATTTGTTGCCTATGGTACCCGTTCGATGGCTCGACATCGCCTGTCTACATGGCATTTCCCTTACCACGGTGTCGACTTGGTATGCTTCTACCACTTCTATGTACCTGTCACCCATCCTTCTGTTATTGCAAAAATTATTGTGTTGTTCCTCAGTTGTTTTGGGAGTTAGTTTTTTGTTGTGTTAAGGACTGAACATAATTTAGGTGTGTTAATACCTTATTTATTGTCTGCACATGGTTTGTGTTCTTCTGATGATGGCTCATGGATCCTACAAAATATGTGTTACAATTTGGAGATCCATGCAGACACTACCACAGGGTGCTCGTCCCTTGTGTTCTTGGCTCTTGCATGCATTAGGTCGTTTCTGAGACCACATTGACGTAATGGACTCTATGATGTTTGAGGTTGCTGAATTGGATGGAGCAACAATGATTTGTCACGCTAACAGTAAAAGGAAAGGTTATTTGTTGGTTTTAAACGTTAGTAATTGGTACGGAGTACAATAATTTGTATGGAGCGCATCTAGTTTTTATTGACGCCTAACTTTAGCAACCACTTCATATTTTGATCTATATTTTTTACAAGTTTTAGTTCATGTGACTTATTTTAAAAATTTGAGCTCACAAACTTTCTATTATTTGGTCTCTGTGTGGTGGAATTATGTCATTCAATAATCTATGTTCATTCAGTCAGTCGTTGTGAACTCTCTTCTAATCTCTCTCTTCATTGGTTATGTTGTACCAAGACATATTAGATGGAGTAAACAACAACATCAGTTAGTCAAATAAAAAAATATTATGCAGAGAGCAGAGACAATTAATAAAAAATCTTGAGATCTTTTTGGTGGATAGTTTACGTGGGTATTGTTGTGAGCCGTCGCAAAGCATGGGCAATGAACTAGTATAGTATAATATATCCATACTGCCCACCATATTCCACCATCGAACCACCTCTTCCGATGTAGTACAATATCAGTACTGCCCACTAACAAACACATGGTATAGATTTTATGCTTTGATTGTATATGTTCTGATTATTTCTAATTGGACAGAACCCTATGCCCCTGATTGTATATATTCTGAATCAATTAGCAATGAGGTGGTCTGATCAAATTGCCCATCACCCTTTCCAACCTTATTCCACTAGTTGTATGTATGTTGACATAGATGAAAGGGAAACAGGGTTAACCTTTTCCTATAATTAATTTTGGTGGTTGATAGTAAACACAAACACATGGACTAACTAGTTTGCCTAGAATTCATGTATTACAGGTGCATAAGATTCAACACAAATCAATAAAAGTGTCGGGGACCATAATTAGGGGTACCCTCAAGACGCCTAATTCTCAGCTGGTAACCCCCCATCAGCATAAAGCTGCAGAGGCCTGATGGGTGCGATTAAGTCAGGGATCAGTCCACACGAGCGACTCGATCACGCCTCGCCCGAGCCTAGCCTCGGACCAGGGCAGCCAACCCCGAGGGATTTCCGTCTCGCCCGAGGCCCCCCTCCAACGGCGGACACGTCTCCGGCTCGCCCGAGGCCTTGCCTTCGCTAAGAAGCAACCCTGACTAAATCGCCGCGCCGACCGACCGAGTCGCAGGAGCATTTAACGCAAAGGTGGCCTGACACCTTTATCCTGACGCGCGCCCCCCGGCAGAGCCGAAGTGACCGCCGTCACTTCGCCGCTCCACTGACCGGTCTGACAGAAGGACAGCGCCGCCTGCGCCACTCCGACTGCAGTGCCACTCGACAGAGTGAGACTGACAGGCAGTCAGGCCCTGCCAAAGGCGCCATAGGAAACTCCGCTCCGCCCGACCCAGGGCTCGGACTCGGGCTAAGCCCCGGAAGACGGCGAACTCCGCTCCGCCCGACCCAGGGCTCGGACTCGGGCTAGGCCCCGGAAGACGGTGAACTCCGCTCCGCCCGACCCAGGGCTCAGACTCGGGCTAGGCCCCGGAAGACGGCGAACACCGCTCCGCCCGACCCAGGGCTCGGACTCGGGCTAGGCCCCGGAAGACGGCGAACTCCGCTCCGCCCGACCCAGGGCTCGGACTCGGGCTAGGCCCTGGAAGACGGCGAACTCCGCTCCGCCCGACCCAGGGCTCGGACTCGGGCTAGGCCCCGGAAGACGGCGAACACCGCTCCGCCCGACCCAAGGCTCGGACTCGGTCTAGGCCCCGGAAGACGGCGAACTCCGCTCCGCCCGACCCAGGGCTCGGACTCCGCCCTGGCCTCTGCCGAACAACCTCCGCCTCGCCCGACCCAGGGGCTCGGGCTCGGCCTCGGCCATGGAAGACAGACTCGACCTCGGCTTCGGAGGAGCCTCCACGTCGCTCGACCTAGGGCGCAGGCCAGCCACGTCAACAGGAAGCGCCATCATCACCCTGCCCCGAGCCGACTCGGGCCGCAGAGAACAAGACCAGTGTCCCATCTGGCTAGCTCCGCCAGATAGGCAATGATGGCGCCCCGCAAGCCCTGTGACGACGGCGACTCTCAGCTCTCTTACGGAAGCAGGAGGACGTCAGCAAGGACTCAACCGCTCCGACAGCTGTCCCTCCGCCAGGCTCCGTTGCTTCTCCGACAGCCACGACATCACACCAGCTGGGTGCCAAGATCTCTCCGGTTGCCACATTGGCATGTACTTAGGGCGCTAGCTCTCCCCCGCTAGACACGTAGCACTCTGCTACACCCCCATTGTACACCTGGATCCTCTCCTTACGCCTATAAAAGGAAGGACCAGTGCCTTCTTAGAGAAGGTTGGCCGCGCGGGGACGAGGACGAGACATGCGCTCTCTTGGGGCCGCTTGCTTCCCTCACCCGCATGGACGCTTGTAACCCCCTACTGCAAGCGCACCCGACCTGGGCGCGGGACGAACACGAAGGCCACGGGATTTTCCACCTCTCTCACGCCCGTCTCCGGCCACCTCGCTTCCCCCCTTCGCTCTCGCCCACGCGCTCGACCCATCTGGGCTGGGGCACGCGGCACACTCACTCGTCGGCTTAGGGACCCCCCGGTCTCGAAACGCCGACAGTTGGCGCGCCAGGTAGGGGCCTGCTGCGTGTTGACGAACAGCTTCCCGTCAAGCTCCAGATGGGCAGTCTCCAGCAACCTCTCTGGCCCGGGACGGTGCTCCGTTTCGGGAGTCTTGAGTTCATGTCCTTCGACGGCAGCTACGACATGATACTCCTTCCACCGCCGCGCGACAACAACAATGGCGGCCGACAACCCGCCCGCCGGCGGCGGAATCGACGACATCTTCCCCACGTGGCGGAAGAACAACATTCGAGCTCGCCCCGTCCTCTCCCCCGCCAACAGAGGAGGAGGCGGAGCAACCAAGGCCAAGCTGTAGGCCGCGCTTCGTCGGCTGTCGAGCGAATCGACATCCCCAGCGCCCCAACGGGGGGCGCGTCGGGCGTCGACCTCGCGTTTGAGACGAAGGCGGGCGCCGTCCCCCCACGACACGCCAATCCCGAGCAAGTGGACGACGCCAGCGCGCTCGCGGAGAGCTTGCGGGACGTCGCCCTCGTACCTGAGACGGCGGTGCAATCAGTCCCCGACGTGACTATGTCGCTGCTCGTCGACCAAAAGGTACCGATCGAATCCCATCCTACGTCATTTCGACTCAGCCTCAACCCGCCCAGCGACCTCGCGTTGGCGGGCGCTCTCGTTGAGGCGAGTGCAACCCCTCTGGGGTTTCGTATGCAGTCGCCTTGGGACCGGTTGACGGACGTCTCGACCTACGGGCCCTCTGGGTCCGAGGAAGATGACGATCCCAGCATCTGTTGGGATTTCTCTGGATTTGGCAACCCCAGTGCCATGCGGGACTATATGACCGCATGTGACTACTGCCTCTCCGACTGTTCCGACGGTAGCCGCAGCCTCGACGACGAGGACTGCGGCCCAAGCCGCGAATGTTTCCACGTCGAGCTAGGGGGTCCCTCCGAAGGCAACCATCTCGGCATGCCGAAGGACGGTGATCTCCCTAGGCCGGTGCCTCGCGCAGACATCCCGCGGGAGCTAGCTGTGGTCCCCGTTCCGGCGGGGGGTCATGACCCACAGCTCGAGCAAGTCCGCGGGGCGCAGGCCAGGCTCGACGAGGGAGCAGGAGCGCTTGAGCCGATCCGCCGGGACGTCGGGCAGGTATGGGCGGGCCAACCCCCGGCCGGATAAATACGTCACCTGCCCCAGGGTTTCCAGCACCACGTCGCCAACGACGTCAGGGTCAGGCCGCCACCCGCATCCAGTGGGGTGACCGGTCAGAACCTGGCAGCCGCAGCGATGCTCCTCCGCGCGATGCCGGAGCCATCAACCACCGAGGGTCAGCGAATTCAGGGAGAGCTCAAGAATCTCCTGGAAGGCGCTGCGGTCCGACGGGCCGAGAGCTCTGCCTCCCGAAGGCAGGGATACCCCTCGGAACCTCATGTCGCGACTTCCCGATTCATGCGAGAAGCCTCGGTCTACACCGGGCGCACGCGCAACACCGCGCCTGCGGCCCCGGGCCACCTCGGCAACGAGCACCATCGTCGCGACCGTCGGGCCCACCTCGACGAGAGGGTGCACCGAGGCTACCACCCCAGGCGTGGGGGACGCTACAACAGCGGGGAGGATCGGAGTCCCTCGCCCGAACCACCCGGTCCGCAGGCCTTCAGTCGGGCCATCCGACGGGCGCCGTTCCCGACCCGGTTCCGACCCCCGACTACTATCACAAAGTACTCGGGGGAAACGAGACCGGAACTGTGGCTCGCGGACTACCTCCTGGCCTGCCAACTGGGTGGAATGGACGATGACATCCTCATCATCCGCAACCTCCCCCTGTTCCTCTCCGACACCGCTCGCGCCTGGTTGGAGCACCTGCCTCCGGGGCAGATCTCCAGCTGGGACGACTTGGTCCAAGCCTTCGCCGGCAATTTCCAGGGCACGTACGTGCGCCCCGGGAATTCCTGGGACCTCCGAAGCTGCCGACAACAGCCGGGAGAGTCTCTCCGGGACTACATCCGGCGATTTTCGAAGCAGCGCACCGAGCTGCCCAACATCACCGACTCGGATGTCATCGGCGCGTTCCTTGCCGGCACCACCTGCCGCGACCTGGTGAGTAAGTTGGGTCGCAAGACCCCCACCAGGGCGAGCGAGCTGATGGACATCGCCACCAAGTTCGCCTCTGGCCAGGAGGCGGTCGAGGCCATCTTCCGAAAGGATAAGCAGCCCCAGGGCCGCCCATCGGAAGATGCTCCCGAGGCGTCAACTCCGCGCGGCGCCAAGAAGAAAGGCAAGAAGAAGTCGCAAGCGAAATGCGACGCCGCCGACGCGGACCTTGTCGCCGCCGCCGAGTACAAGAACCCTCGGAAGCCCCCCGGAGGTGCTAACCTCTTCGACAAGATGCTCAAGGAGCCGTGCCCCTATCATCAGGGGCCCGTCAAGCACACCCTCGAGGAGTGCGTCATGCTTCGGCACCACTTCCACAGGGCCGGGCCACCCGAAGAGGGTGGCGGGGCCCGCGACGACGACAAGAAGGAAGATCACCAAGCAGGAGAGTTCCCCGAGGTCCGCGACTGCTTCATGATCTACGGTGGGCATGTGGCGAATGCCTCGGCTCGGCATCGCAAGCAAGAGCGCTGGGAGGTCTGCTCGACGAAGGTGGCGGCGCCAGTCTACCTAGACTGGTCCGACAAGCCCATCACCTTCGACCAAGCTGACCACCCCGACCGCGTGCCGAGCCCGGGGAAATACCCGCTCGTCGTCGACCCCATCGTCGGCGACGTCAGGCTCACCAAGGTCCTGATGGACGGGGGCAGCTGCCTCAACATCATCTACGCCGAGACCCTCAGGCTCCTGCGCGTCGATCTGTCCTCCGTCCGAGCAGGCGCTGCGCCCTTCCACGGGATCATTCCCGGGAAACGCGTTCAGCCCCTCGGACGACTCGACCTTCCCGTCTGCTTCGGAACGCCCTCCAACTTCCGAAGGGAGACTCTGACGTTGGAGGTGGTCGGGTTCCGAGGAACCTACCACGCGGTACTGGGGAGGCCATGCTACGCGAAGTTCATGGCCGTCCCCAACTACACCTACCTGAAGCTCAAGATGCTGGGCCCCAACGGGGTCATCACTGTCGGACCCACGTACAAACACGCGTTCGAATGCGACGTGGAGTGCGTGGAGTACGCCGAGGCCCTCGCCGAGTCCGAGGCCCTCATCGCCGACTTGGAAAGCCTCTCCAAAGAGGTGCCAGACGTGAAGCGTCATGTTGACAACTTCGAGCCAGCGGAGACGGTTAAGGCCGTCCCTCTCGACCCCAGTGGCGACACCTCCAAGCAGATCCGGATCGGTTCCGGGCTCGACCCCAAATAGGAAGCAGTGCTCGTCGACTTTCTCCGCGCAAACGCCGACGTCTTTGGGTGGAGTCCCTCGGACATGCCTGGCATACCGAGGGATGTCGCCGAGCACTCGCTGGATATTCGGGCCGGAGCCCGACCCGTCAGGCAGCCTCTGCGCCGATTCGACGAGGAGAAGCGCAGAGTGATGGGCGAGGAGATCCACAAGCTAATGGCGGCAGGGTCATCAAAGAGGTATTCCATCCCGAATGGCTTGCCAACCCTGTGCTTGTGAGAAAGAAAGGGGGGAAATGGCGGATGTGTGTAGACTACACTGGTCTCAAAAAAGCATGTCCGAAGGTTCCCTACCCTCTGCCTCGCATCGATCAAATCGTGGATTCCACTGCTGGGTGCGAAACCCTGTCCTTCCTCGATGCCTACTCAGGGTATCACCAAATCCGGATGAAAGAGTCCGATCAGCTCGCAACTTCTTTCATCACGCCCTTCGGCATGTACTGCTATGTCACCATGCCGTTCGGTTTGAGGAATGCAGGCGCGACGTACCAGCGGTGCATGAACCATGTGTTCGGCGAACACATCGGTCGCACAGTCGAGGCCTACGTCGATGACATCGTAGTCAAGACGAGGAAGGCTTCCGACCTCCTCTCCGACCTTGAAGTGACATTCCGATGTCTCAAAGCGAAAGGCGTCAAGCTCAATCCCGAGAAGTGTGTCTTCGGGGTGCCCCGGGGCATGCTCTTGGGGTTCATCGTCTCCGAGCGAGGCATCGAAGCCAACCTGGAGAAGATTGCAGCTATCACCAGCATGGGGCCCATCAGGGACTTAAAAGGCGTACAGAGGGTCATGGGATGTCTCGCGGCCCTGAGCCGTTTCATCTCACGCCTCGGCGAAAGAGGTCTGCCTCTGTACCGCCTCTTAAGGAAGACCGAGTGCTTCGCTTGGACCCCTGAGGCTGAGGAAGCTCTCGAGAACCTGAAGGCGCTCCTCACAAAGGCGCCTATCTTGGTGCCTCCAGCTGACGGAGAAGCCCTCTTGGTCTACGTCGCCGCGACCACTCAGGTGGTTAGCGCCGCGATTGTGGTCGAGAGGCAAGAAGAGGGGCATGCATTGCCCGTTCAGAGGCCAGTCTACTTCGTCAGCGAGGTACTCTCCGAGACCAAGATTCGCTACCCACAAGTTCAGAAGCTGCTGTATGCAGTGATCCTGACGAGGCGGAAGTTGCGACACTACTTCGAGTCTCATCCGGTAACTGTGGTGTCATCCTTCCTCCTGGGGGAGATCATCCAGTGCCGAGAGGCCTCGGGCAGGATTGCAAAGTGGGCGGTGGAGATCATGGGCGATACAATCTCGTTCGCCCCTCGGAAGGCCATCAAGTCCCAGATATTGGCGGACTTCGTGGCTGAATGGGTCGACACCCAGCTACCGACGGCTCCGATCCAACCGGAGCTCTGGACCATGTTTTTCGACGGGTCGCTGATGAAGACAGGAGCCGGCGCGGGCCTGCTCTTCATCTCGCCCCTCGGGAAACACCTACGCTACGTGCTACGCCTCCATTTCCCGGCGTCCAACAATGTGGCTGAGTACGAGGCTCTGGTCAACGGGTTGCGGATCGCCATCGAGCTAGGGGTCAGACGCCTCGACGCTCACGGTGACTCGCAGCTCGTCATCGACCAAGTCATGAAGAACTCCCACTGCCGCGACCCGAAGATGGAGGCCTACTGCGATGAGGTTCGGCGCCTGGAAGACAAGTTCTACGGGCTCGAGCTTAACCACATCGCTCGGCGCTACAACGAGACTGCGGACGAGCTGGCAAAAATAGCCTCGGGGCGAACGACGGTTCCCCCGGACGTCTTGTGCCAGGATCTGCATCAGCCCTCCGTCAAGATCGACGACACGCCCGAGCCCGAGGCACCCTCGGACCAGCCCGAGGTACCCTCGGCTCAGCCCGAGGCACCCTCAGTTCGACCCGAGGCGCCCTCGATTCAGCCCGAGGTACCCTCGGCCCCCGAGGGCGAGACACTGCACGTCGAGGAGGAGCAGAGCGGGGCCACGCCTGATCGAAATTGGCAGACCCCGTACCTGCAATATCTCAGCCAAGGAGAGCTACCCCTCGACCAAGCCGAGGCTCGGCGGGTAGCGCGACGCGCCAAGTCGTTTGTCTTGCTGGGCGATGAGAAGGAGCTCTACCACCGCAGCCCCTCCGGCATCCTCCAGCGATGCATCTCCATCACCGAAGGTCAGGAACTCCTGCAAGAGATACACTCGGGGGCTTGCGGCCATCATGCAGCACCTCGAGCCCTTGTCGGGAATGCTTTCCGGCAAGGCTTCTACTGGCCAACGGCGGTGGCGGACGCCACTAGAATTGTCCGCACCTGCGAAGGGTGCCAATTCTACGCGAAGCAGACCCACCTGCCGCTCAGGCTCTGCAGACGATACCCATCACCTGGCCCTTTGCTGTATGGGGTCTGGACCTCGTCGGTCCCTTGCAGAAGGCGCCCGGGGGCTACACGCACCTGCTGGTCGCCATCGACAAATTCTCCAAGTGGATCGAGGTCCGACCTCTGAACAGCATCAGGTCCGAACAGGCGGTGGCATTCTTCACCAATATCATCCATCGCTTCGGGGTCCCGAACTCCATCATCACCGACAACGGCACCCAGTTCACCGACAGAAAATTCTTGGATTTTTGCGAGGATCATCACATCCGGGTGGACTGGGCCGCCGTGGCTCATCCCATGTCGAATGGGCAAGTAGAACGTGCCAACGGCATGATTCTACAAGGGCTCAAGCCTCGGATTTACAACGACCTCAACAAGTTCGGTAAGCGATGGATGAAGGAACTCCCCTCGGTGGTCTGGAGCCTGAGGACAACACCGAGCCGAGCCACGGGTTTCACGCCGTTCTTCATGGTCTACGGGGCCGAGGCCGTCTTGCCCACTGACCTGGAGTACGGCTCCCCGAGGACGAGGGCCTACAACGATCAAAGCAACCAATCTAGCCGAGAAGACTCGCTGGACCAGTTGGAAGAAGCTCGGGACAAGGCCTTACTACACTCGGCGCGGTACCAGCAGTCCCTGCGAGACCTCCAGGTGGGTGACCTGGTGCTTCGACTGCGGCAAGACGCCCGAGGGAGGCACAAGCTCACGCCCCCCTGGGAGGGGCCATTCGTCATCGCCAAAGTTCTGAAGCCCGGAACGTACAAGCTGGCCAACAGTCAAGGCGAGGTCTACGGCAACGCTTGGAACATCCAACAGCTACGTCGCTTCTACCCTTAAGATGTTTTCAAGTTGTTCATATACCTCGCACCCACGCAAGGTTTAGTCAACAAGGAAGGGTCGGCCTCGCCCCGGCAAAGCCCGACCCTCCCTCGGGGGCTAAAAGGGGGGAAACCCCCTCTGCGTTAAAATTTTCCTCGAAAAAGGATCTCCTCCACCGGAATGTCTTTCGTGCTTTTTGACTACTTCGAAAAGCGGATCCAGAAAACGACGGAGTACACGTAAGCAGCCAAGGCTGACCGAGCCGAGGGACTCCTACGCCTCCGGGATACGGATACCTCACTCATCACCTTCTGCGATAAGTAACTCACGTTCGGATAAAGTGATTCCGCGGACCGAACAAGTCTTTATGTTCGGAAGCTCTTCTGCCGAAGCGATCCTTCGAGCCTTCTCGACTGAGTCGGTGACAGGGCCTCATGGACGGGCGAAAGTACGCGTAAGCGGCAAGGCCGACCGAGCCGAGGGACTCCCACGCCTCCGGGATACGGATACCTCACTCATCACCTTCCGCGAGAAGCAACTCTCGCTCGCACAAACACCCCTGTTACCGACAAAAAGTCCAGATACTCGAAACAAGAGGAAAAGAGACGCAGCTTTACAACGCAGCGAGGGTGTGTGTTCTGGCCTCGGCGGCCGCAGAAGGCACACGCTACAAGGCAATCTGATCCTGCAGGCTCGGGTCTTCACGCTGGAAGGGGGCTGTAGCACCCTCGGCATCGACGACACCTTCAGCGAGGTCCGACCCAGCCTCGGACGGTGACGCGGTCCGGGGGCTTCTCCGGGAATCCGGCCCGAGCAGGCGGCTCGGCCGGTTACCCCTGGGGCCTCGGCCAACCATCTTCCGAGGGCGCCAGCCCGATCCGAGGCCTCGTCTGGACAACTCCAGCGTCGGTCCCACTAACGAACAACCCGGCTAGGCTCCGGCCAACCAGGTCTTCACTCTCGAGCCAACTCCGCCTCTGTTCGTGCTGATATCGCTACCCCTGGCCTCGGCTCGTCGAAGAGCGGCCAAGGGGTCTCTTTAACTAAGCTAGAGGAGCCTCAGACAACAAGGCCGATCGAGCCGAGGGATTCCTACGCCTCCGGGATACGGATACCTCACTCGTCACCTTGACACGGGGCGACTCATGCTTGGTGAAGCGGTTCAGATAATCAACAGGCGAGTCTTAGTGCTCAAAAATGAAGAAAAAACACGGCTCCGTGCCAAAATTACATACATGTTCAGGCCTCGACAGCCATAATGAACAAAAAACCCTGGCATTCAAAGTGCCATTACAAACGGAACTCCGGTTCCCCCTCCGTAGGTACGAACAACCCCACTCCATGGGGGAAGGCCCGTGGAGCAACAGAAGACTGACGAGCGGCTTGTCACCGCCCGCTCTGACTACAACAACAACGACCCCCGCTCCGGATGGTCGAGCTGCAGCAGCGCAGGCCTCAGGGTGGGCGCTGCTGCAACCTTGCCCTCGCCCACGCCGACACTCGAGGGGCGAGGACAAGTACGAAGGACCGGGGGCCCGAAGCGCGGATGGTGGCGGTGATCCCGTCGGTGACGGGGACTTCTCGAGCCGCCTCTGCCTTGGCGCTGATGGCAGGGTCCACCAGCCCCCCCGGCAGATCCCCACTCAAATCCTCCCAGACGAGTGGGGGACCGGCCTCTGCGCGAGGGCGCCATCCCGGTGCAAAGGCAGGGCCACCCCAGAACACGAACGCCGCCCTAGCAGCGCGCGACATCGTGGGTGGTCCTCCCGTGCACACGGCGCGGCAGCCGCCCTCCGGCAGGAGGGGCCGCCGGGAGCCAAGCCGACGACTCCGACACGCTGGAGGTGACGACGCCCGTCGTCGACCAGCCCCACGTTGTCCAAGTCCGGGCCGCCCGCAGGGCCAGTGAGCGCCCTCTCCCTCGAACGCCGCGGGAGAGGGTGACCCACGGACCCGCGCGGGAGGTAGAGCGCCGGCTCAGCCCGGTCCCCACCCCAGCGAGGATGATGAACATCCTTGAAGCTGAGGGTGGGACCAAGATCGCAGCCCGGCTTGCTCCTCCCCACCCAGGAACTGGTGGTCACCATCTTGGGTGACCGCCGGCGTGGGGGTGCAGCCGGGCTGACTGATGAAAATCCTTGAAGCCGAACGATGGCTGAAAGGTACCAACTCCCACGGAGCTGTGTTCCTCCAACGATGAAGCGAAAAGACGGCGGGTTCCCCCCATCCGGGGGCATGGAAGGCGGAAAGACGCGAGGCATAAGGGAGGAAGAAGACATAGTCGCCTTCCGAAAGGGGTCGCCCCCCCTTTTAAAGGCAACTCTCCCTACATGCGCCCCCAAACGTCATGGGCTGAGTCTTCTCCAACACGCTCCAAGGCCCTCCCCTGCGGCGCGGGGGCTGGGTCCCGCATGTCATGCAAACCGGCTCAGAGCAGAAGAAGCCAAACCGCCGCGCGTGGTGCATACAACCGCCCAGCGGTTACAAGCGACCCCCCACTTTTGCCCAGACCAACGGGCGGAAGAGGCGGGCAGCCCTGCAGGCGGCATGCAATCGCGCCAGGTGGACGCGCTTCTCCGACTCCCAACACGCCAGCATGGAGGCCCACGCCCACGCGTCACGCAACCAGCGTGCCGGATGCTGCATACAAGCAACTGCACAGCCACTTGTGCTACCACCGCGCCTCTTCGGTTGCGGAACCAATACCGCGACTCAAGGCGGCCCAGCTGTAAACCCTGGAATCTAGTTCTAAAACTCTAATCAGTCAAAAAAATGAGGAATCTATTAAAGAGACACATTTCTTTTAAATAAATGTTTTCTTTTATAAAAGGGTATATAAAAGGTTCCTTATATGGGTAATATATTTATAAACACTTCCTTGAAATATACAAGTAACATATTCAAAAGCATTTTTATAAACAAAATAATGAATAGATCCTATATTGGTAAGTTCAAATTGAATATATAAACTGAGAATAAACTTGCCACAAAGTTTGGAAACTTAAACCTGGAATTGATTTGAAAATTTGAATTTGAAATAGAAAAGGAAAAAAAGAAAAAGAATAAACCCTGGTATTGGGTCGCTCCCCTCCTTTCGGCCCATCTAGACATTTCTTCACCCGCGCCCAGCCCATCACCGTTGCACTGACCGGCGGGCCACCCTCGTCAGCGCTCCCTTTTACCGCGCCGTGAACCCACTGCCACGCGGGACCCACTGGTCAGGTCCGCCTTCTTCCCCGAGTCCGCGCTCGCGATGACTGGGCCGAGCTCCGTATCCACCGTGGATCTCGCCGGTTGACTCGCGCACGCCGGGACTCTTGCCCTCCATGACCATCTCACGGCTTGGTGGGTCTAGAGCGTCAGCATCGGAGCGAACTCCCCAATTCCTCGCGGTGAACCGAACCTGACCGGGATCTGCGGAGCTCATGCCGTAGTCCCCGCGCGAACCAAACTCGGGAATCCGTTGATCCTGCTCGACCGTGCTATCCCTATATGATGCAACGAGGTTCCGGCTTGCCTTCTACTCCATCTTCGCAACCCCTGGCGCACCATCGCGACGAGAGTGAGAGTATTCGAGGGTGAGCGGGTCGGCGGAAAGAGGGACGCCGTGGGCATCAACTCTGGCCAGACCTACGGTGCCCGCGGGTGGCCGTGGAGCATCGCCGTCGATCGGGGAAGGCGCGAGGACCATCTTCGGGCGGACTTCGGACTGTTGCGCGGGCGAATTTCTCGCCGAAGTACGACCTCCGCCGCAGTACCGTGGTGCGCCGTCGCCAGGAAGCTCCGTGCCCCCTCCGGTGAGAATTCCTTTGCACATTGGTTCACTAGCCCCCTTAGATGGTGAAGCACCGCGTGGAAGGGAGAATAGCGCGCTAAATCGCGGGGTTGGGAGCTCTGGCAATGGCGTCCGCCGCGTCCGGGTCGCATGGTGGCGCCGCCGCTCGGGATGATGGTGCTGGCCGACGATTTTCGGCCGTTGGATGCACGATTGGCGGACGCGATTAGATGATGGACGACGATTCGATCGGGTGACTGAGATCCGTCCGATTCCGATCCCGCGGTCACGAATAGTTCTGAGTTAAATAGAATCCGGACCCTTGCGCTTGAATCCGACGGCTCAGGATGTGTACCGGTTCGCGGTGGCATGGATCTAATCCGAGCCATCAACGTTTGATCGAACGGTCCAGATTAGATGGTACCCCTTCGCGGGTGCATTTTGTTAAAGAGTCCTCGGGAAATAAGAGAATCAACCCGCCGTCCATTTTTACTGTTCACTGTGTCTCAAAAGATTTACCCCGAGCCCCCTGTGCTTCTGTTTAATTGAGGCCCAGTCCAGAGAGTTATAAAATCAGGAAAATAAATTAGAAAATGAGTTTTTAATATAAAAATAATTCCTAGAATTTATATAATTCATAGAAAATGCATATGAACTCCAAATTAATCCATTCCACTTCCTATAAATTTGTAATATTATTGTTTATCAATTAGTGCCACTGGTTTTACATAAAAGTCACATTAAAATTGTTATCTTAACTAATCTTGTAATAAGCACATATAATCTTTGGAAAATTCATAACTTAAAATCTATAACTCCAAAATTAATAATTCTTTTTCCTGTGATCTTATTTTAATATGTAGATTATTAATATGTATTTTGGCATACATGTTTGGTGTAATGTTAATTTTGCCTATACCATGTTTGTTTGAATTGCTACGACTAGCAGTGAGGTCACGAGTCATCTGAAGATCATCCTGGTACCTGGAATCTCAAGGCCCAGGCAAGTTGTGCCCTTGATCACTTCTTTTTACCTACTCATGTTCTAATTAATCATAATGATCTGCATAGGTTAATTTTGATGGGACCCAATAGGTTACCCTAGTTTGTCTATCTTTATACCTTGTTTACCACTGAACTTTCTGGGTAGTACTTGCTAGTGCTATATGTGGTTTTGGGTATGGAGATACACTATCCATGGTTACATTTTTGTTATCAGTTGTTATTTATTGTTCATGTTGAGATCATTATGTTAATTGGAACATGGAGAACCACCCGGGAAAACAGTGCTACCACAGGGGTTTAATGGGACGCCCTTGGCTGATTAATTAGGAAAGCTAGTGGAAGACTACCTTACCCGAAAGGGGCAAGGGCAGTAGGGGAGAGGTCAGTGCGGGGAGGCCCTCGGGAGGATTTTGCTGCGATGGCGGTCCTGCAAGGGATTCCTGTACTGGATCTTCCTATAAACTGTAGCGGGTTTTCGGAAGCTAGTGGAACTTTGTAAAGGCCTCGTAGTGGATCCCTAGCCATTCACCTCGGAAGTGTCTAAGGGCCTTGCAAACCCTGGCGACATGGGATACACGACTTGTGGGTAAAGATGCGCAACCTCTGCAGAGTGTAAAACTGGTATACTAGCCGTGCTCACGGTCATGAGCGGCTCGGACACTCACATGATTAAATTATGGAACTTAAATTCAATTTGTCATATGCATTGCATCGCAGGTGATGTTGTTACTTCTATTCTACTATTTAATTGGGTTGGTATTTACTTATACTTAGTAATTGCTAATAAAATTTTGACCAACTTTAAAAACAATGCTCAGCTTCAGCCATCCTCTTTGGTAAGCCTTACACTTCACATGAGCTCCCACCTTTGGCGAGTTCATACACATTATTCCCCACAACTTGCTGAGCGATGAACGTATGTGAGCTCACTCTTGCTGTCTCACATACACCACAGGTCAAGAACAGGTACTGCAGGATGATGCTCATGGAGGATGCTGCGATGTGTTCGTGAGTGGTCTAGGCCGTCGTCTCCCAGTCAACTTTGGGTTGCTGGACCGTTGTCTCCTTATAATGTAATTATTTATTTTGTACAGAACTCCTGTTGTATATAAAGATGTGACATTCGATCCTGTGCCACTATACATCATATGTGTGAGACTTGGTCCCAGCATACCTGGTGTTTATGTTAACCCCGGGTTTTGGACCCCTAAAATCCGGGTGTTACAGAAGTGGTATCAGAGGAATGTTGACTGTAGGACGAAACCTAGATAGAACTGGACAACCATTATTTACTTACCTTTGCTGCTCTGATTCTTTTCTAAACTTTTCTTAATCTTTTCTCATCTATTTCCGCTTACTCTGATTATTCTTATCTTTTCTTTCTAAGGACAAATGTGGATTTCACACTTTGAAATCCAGTGCCTAAAGTGACCTTTAGGAATAGGAGACCTAATCTTAGGAACAAAAACAAAACTATTTTTATCTATGCACTTGAATGTTTGTTCTTATGATATCTGTCTGATTTGGATCTTTGATTGAGTGTGATGGGTTGTGGAGTAATGTCCACAATTACATCTGCATATACACATAGGTATAAAAATATATTTATAAAATAACTAGGCAACCTAAATTATCCCATTTGGAACCTATCTAGCTTAAGAGATTTATCTTATCCTAAAAAGATCTCATTCTAATTCACCTTATCTTAAAAGATTCTCCCTTATCTTAATAGATCCATCTTATCTTAAAAGATACTCACCCTATCTTGAAAAGATTGTATTTCATCCTAATAGGTCTAACTGGTCTCAAAAGATTCTATCTTATCTTTATGGATATATCTTATCCTAATAAGCATACTTATCCACCCTAATCTAACAACCATGATCTAATGCAAATTAATTAGATCATATCTAGTCAAACTAGTCATACCAATCTAATCTAGATCCCATCTAACCTAACATGATCTAATCTAGTGTGTGTTACTTAATGCTGGTACACAAGATAAGACCATACTCCTAAATCACTTAAGCCTAATTTGGAAACTTATATCAACTTGGCCATACACAACAACTCGATCTATATAACAAGTTACATAACTTACCCAATCAATAAAGTCTTAATGGATTGCATAATCTATCAACCACCACTTGACATCAAACCAGATTTTGACCCACATAATAGGTTACATAACCTATCCAACCAATATAGAGGCAAACAACCAAACCAAATTTTGACCAATCTCATTTAACTCCTAAGCCACCCACTAAACTAGCTGCTCTACCTACTTGTCACCCACAAATCTATCTTAACCATAGGTCCCTAACTCTGGTGGCAACCCCAAGAATGAAGATACCAAGGTCTGAAAAAGAACAGCTCAACCTCGGCAAGGAAGAAGATGAGTCAAGATCCACAAATCTTGGATGGAGTCTTTTCTTACCCTACACTTTCTTACCTAAACCCATCTATGCTTTAAAGACATCTTCTATCCTACATAATTATGTGGACATACATATATATACCTCTGCTCTCCTAATCACTTACTAATGAAAAGAAAGAGAGACTCTTGATTTTGAACTAATTAGAAACTAAAAGCTAAATTGCAAACCACTCTTCCTATATCCTCTTACTAATCTCGAGGACGAGATTTCTGTTAAGGGGGGTAGGATTTGTAAACCCTGGAATCTAGTTCTAAAACTCTAATCAGTCAAAAAAATGAGGAATCTATTAAAGAGACACATTTCTTTTAAATAAATGTTTTCTTTTATAAAAGGGTATATAAAAGGTTCCTTATATGGGTAATATATTTATAAACACTTCCTTGAAATATACAAGTAACATATTCAAAAGCATTTTTATAAACAAAATAATGAATAGATCCTATATTGGTAAGTTCAAATTGAATATATAAACTGAGAATAAACTTGCCACAAAGTTTGGAAACTTAAACCTGGAATTGATTTGAAAATTTGAATTTGAAATAGAAAAGGAAAAAAAGAAAAAGAATAAACCCTGGTATTGGGTCGCTCCCCTCCTTTCGGCCCATCTAGACATTTCTTCACCCGCGCCCAGCCCATCACCGTTGCACTGACCGGCGGGCCACCCTCGTCAGCGCTCCCTTTTACCGCGCCGTGAACCCACTGCCACGCGGGACCCACTGGTCAGGTCCGCCTTCTTCCCCGAGTCCGCGCTCGCGATGACTGGGCCGAGCTCCGTATCCACCGTGGATCTCGCCGGTTGACTCGCGCACGCCGGGACTCTTGCCCTCCATGACCATCTCACGGCTTGGTGGGTCTAGAGCGTCAGCATCGGAGCGAACTCCCCAATTCCTCGCGGTGAACCGAACCTGACCGGGATCTGCGGAGCTCATGCCGTAGTCCCCGCGCGAACCAAACTCGGGAATCCGTTGATCCTGCTCGACCGTGCTATCCCTATATGATGCAACGAGGTTCCGGCTTGCCTTCTACTCCATCTTCGCAACCCCTGGCGCACCATCGCGACGAGAGTGAGAGTATTCGAGGGTGAGCGGGTCGGCGGAAAGAGGGACGCCGTGGGCATCAACTCTGGCCAGACCTACGGTGCCCGCGGGTGGCCGTGGAGCATCGCCGTCGATCGGGGAAGGCGCGAGGACCATCTTCGGGCGGACTTCGGACTGTTGCGCGGGCGAATTTCTCGCCGAAGTACGACCTCCGCCGCAGTACCGTGGTGCGCCGTCGCCAGGAAGCTCCGTGCCCCCTCCGGTGAGAATTCCTTTGCACATTGGTTCACTAGCCCCCTTAGATGGTGAAGCACCGCGTGGAAGGGAGAATAGCGCGCTAAATCGCGGGGTTGGGAGCTCTGGCAATGGCGTCCGCCGCGTCCGGGTCGCATGGTGGCGCCGCCGCTCGGGATGATGGTGCTGGCCGACGATTTTCGGCCGTTGGATGCACGATTGGCGGACGCGATTAGATGATGGACGACGATTCGATCGGGTGACTGAGATCCGTCCGATTCCGATCCCGCGGTCACGAATAGTTCTGAGTTAAATAGAATCCGGACCCTTGCGCTTGAATCCGACGGCTCAGGATGTGTACCGGTTCGCGGTGGCATGGATCTAATCCGAGCCATCAACGTTTGATCGAACGGTCCAGATTAGATGGTACCCCTTCGCGGGTGCATTTTGTTAAAGAGTCCTCGGGAAATAAGAGAATCAACCCGCCGTCCATTTTTACTGTTCACTGTGTCTCAAAAGATTTACCCCGAGCCCCCTGTGCTTCTGTTTAATTGAGGCCCAGTCCAGAGAGTTATAAAATCAGGAAAATAAATTAGAAAATGAGTTTTTAATATAAAAATAATTCCTAGAATTTATATAATTCATAGAAAATGCATATGAACTCCAAATTAATCCATTCCACTTCCTATAAATTTGTAATATTATTGTTTATCAATTAGTGCCACTGGTTTTACATAAAAGTCACATTAAAATTGTTATCTTAACTAATCTTGTAATAAGCACATATAATCTTTGGAAAATTCATAACTTAAAATCTATAACTCCAAAATTAATAATTCTTTTTCCTGTGATCTTATTTTAATATGTAGATTATTAATATGTATTTTGGCATACATGTTTGGTGTAATGTTAATTTTGCCTATACCATGTTTGTTTGAATTGCTACGACTAGCAGTGAGGTCACGAGTCATCTGAAGATCATCCTGGTACCTGGAATCTCAAGGCCCAGGCAAGTTGTGCCCTTGATCACTTCTTTTTACCTACTCATGTTCTAATTAATCATAATGATCTGCATAGGTTAATTTTGATGGGACCCAATAGGTTACCCTAGTTTGTCTATCTTTATACCTTGTTTACCACTGAACTTTCTGGGTAGTACTTGCTAGTGCTATATGTGGTTTTGGGTATGGAGATACACTATCCATGGTTACATTTTTGTTATCAGTTGTTATTTATTGTTCATGTTGAGATCATTATGTTAATTGGAACATGGAGAACCACCCGGGAAAACAGTGCTACCACAGGGGTTTAATGGGACGCCCTTGGCTGATTAATTAGGAAAGCTAGTGGAAGACTACCTTACCCGAAAGGGGCAAGGGCAGTAGGGGAGAGGTCAGTGCGGGGAGGCCCTCGGGAGGATTTTGCTGCGATGGCGGTCCTGCAAGGGATTCCTGTACTGGATCTTCCTATAAACTGTAGCGGGTTTTCGGAAGCTAGTGGAACTTTGTAAAGGCCTCGTAGTGGATCCCTAGCCATTCACCTCGGAAGTGTCTAAGGGCCTTGCAAACCCTGGCGACATGGGATACACGACTTGTGGGTAAAGATGCGCAACCTCTGCAGAGTGTAAAACTGGTATACTAGCCGTGCTCACGGTCATGAGCGGCTCGGACACTCACATGATTAAATTATGGAACTTAAATTCAATTTGTCATATGCATTGCATCGCAGGTGATGTTGTTACTTCTATTCTACTATTTAATTGGGTTGGTATTTACTTATACTTAGTAATTGCTAATAAAATTTTGACCAACTTTAAAAGCAATGCTCAGCTTCAGCCATCCTCTTTGGTAAGCCTTACACTTCACATGAGCTCCCACCTTTGGCGAGTTCATACACATTATTCCCCACAACTTGCTGAGCGATGAACGTATGTGAGCTCACTCTTGCTGTCTCACATACACCACAGGTCAAGAACAGGTACTGCAGGATGATGCTCATGGAGGATGCTGCGATGTGTTCGTGAGTGGTCTAGGCCGTCGTCTCCCAGTCAACTTTGGGTTGCTGGACCGTTGTCTCCTTATAATGTAATTATTTATTTTGTACAGAACTCCTGTTGTATATAAAGATGTGACATTCGATCCTGTGCCACTATACATCATATGTGTGAGACTTGGTCCCAGCATACCTGGTGTTTATGTTAACCCCGGGTTTTGGACCCCTAAAATCCGGGTGTTACACCAGCGCACGACCCAGCAGCGCCAGCCTGGCGCGACGGTCAATGCGGCCGAAAGTGGGCCGGCAGTAATGACGGTGGCAAGCGGGCGGGAGCAGCGGTCACGTCGTCGGCCACGCTCACGTCCCATCCAGGGGCAGCGAGAGAGCCTCCTCTCACGGCGTGAAGACGACGCGCCCGTGATCCGTCCCTCGAACGGCTCGCGCACGCGCAATGGCCGCCCCTCCTACCACTCGCCCTGTCGCATTAACTCCGCGGCGGGACAGGCGGCGCTTCTGGCAGGAGGAGCGGGCGACGCTTCGCCTCCGCCCTAATAACCGCACCAAAAAAGGTACGCCACGTCGTTCGATTTCGTATCCTTTTCCTTTTTCCTCTTTCTCTATCTCTTGCAACAGGGACCGGGAGAGGGGGATACCCCGAAAAGGATCCTTCCCTGTGAAGGAACCAGGCTCTGAGCCCCCCTACTGATCAGAGGTTCGAAGGCTGGCCCCCCGAGGGGTTCAACAGCCGCCTCAGATCGCGTGGGCCCTACACCCACTACTGGTCAGAGGTTCGAAGGCCGGCCCCCCGAAGGGCTCCACGGCCGCCTCAGGCTACTCGGGCTTCGCGCCCATTACTGATCAGAGGTTCGAAGGCTGGCCCCCGAAGGGTTCACAGTCGCCTCAGACGCCGAGCGAGGGATGACTAGGGGTACGTTCGATACATAACCAAGGCTCGGGCTGCGCTCCCGAGGTACCCTAGGACATTTCCGAGACCAGCGGGAGCGATCTTGTAACGGAATCCCATCGGAGGGAGGCATCGAGCCCTCGGACCCCGTCGCCAGGGGACCGGGTCCGGCAGATCACCCGCAGGTACTTTTGGGCGTGCCTCTGGGCCCCTAGCCGACCCCCAACGAACGGGGCACGGACGTCCACTCGGATTA
This sequence comes from Zea mays, assembly GCF_902167145.1. Taxonomy (NCBI): domain Eukaryota; kingdom Viridiplantae; phylum Streptophyta; class Magnoliopsida; order Poales; family Poaceae; genus Zea; species Zea mays. The sequence goes on along the minus strand of NC_050103.1, from coordinate 80,952,729 downwards.
CCCGCTTGCAGCTCACCGGAGACACCATGTTCGGTGCCCATCGAGGGTAACATGGCGTTCTCCCCCCTCCTCCTTGCGGAAAGGCGACGTAGGGGCGTATGTAAAAAAGCCGAGTCTGTCCCTGATCGCCCTCTCGCCCTGTGCGGAGGCTCGGGGGCTGCTCTCGCAAACCCGGCTCCGGCCGAACCGTTGACAGCGTCAACATACCAGCCCGAGAACTTGGGCCCCGACCGTGCACCCGGGCTACGGCCAATTCGCATGAGGGAACAACCAGACCAGCCGAAGCATTACGCAAGGCATTAAGACCTCGGAGGAGTGAAACCACTCCCCCGAGGCCTCGGGGGCTACACCCGGCGGGTGCGCTCGCGCGCACCCACCGGAACAAAATGCAACCGAGAAAGGCTGGTCCCCTTGCAAAAAAGTGCGACGAAAGCCTCCAAGCGAGTGCTAACACTCCCTTCGAGGCTCGGGGGCTACTATCGGGGACCATAATTAGGGGTACCCTCAAGACGCTTAATTCTCAGCTGGTAACCCCCATCAGCATAAAGCTGCAGAGGCCTGATAGGTGCGATTAAGTCAGGGATCAGTCCACACGAGCGACTCGATCACGCCTCGCCCGAGCCTAGCCTCGGACCAGGGCAGCCGACCCCGAGGGATTTCCGTCTCGCCCGAGGCCCCCCTCCAACGACGGACACGTCTCCGGCTCGCCCGAGGCCTTGCCTTCGCTAAGAAGCAACCCTGACTAAATCGCCGCGCCGACCGACCGAGTCGCAGGAGCATTTAACGCAAAGGTGGCCTGACACCTTTATCCTGACGCGCGCCCCCCGGTAGAGCCGAAGTGACCGCCATCACTTCGCCACTCCACTGACCGGTCTGACAGAAGGACAGCGCCGCCTGCGCCACTCCGACTGCAGTGCCACTCGACAGAGTGAGACTGACAGGCAGTCAGGCCCTGCCAAAGGCGCCATAGGAAACTCCGCTCCGCCCGACCTAGGGCTCGGACTCGGGCTAAGCCCCGGAAGACGGCGAACTCCGCTCCGCCCGACCCAGGGCTCGGACTCGGGCTAGGCCCCAGAAGACGGCGAACTCCGCTCCGCCCGACCCAGGGCTCGGACTCGGGCTAGGCCCCGGAAGACGGCGAACACCGCTCCGCCCGACCCAGGGCTCGGACTCGGGCTAGGCCCCGGAAGACGGCGAACTCCGCTCCGCCCGACCCAGGGCTCGGACTCGGGCTAGGCCCCGGAAGACGGCGAACACCGCTCCGCCCGACCCAGGGCTCGGACTCGGGCTAGGCCCCGGAAGATGGCGAACTCCGCTCCGCCCGACCCAGGGCTCGAACTCCGCCCTGGCCTCTGCCGAACAACCTCCGCCTCGCCCGACCCAGGGGCTCGGGCTCGGCCTCGGCCATGGAAGACAGACTCGACCTCGGCTTCAGAGGAGCCTCCACGTCGCCCGACCTAGGGCGCAGGCCAGCCACGTCAACAGGAAGCGCCATCATCACCCTGCCCCGAGCCGACTCGGGCCGCAGAGAACAAGACCGGTGTCCCATCTGGCTAGCTCCGCCAGATAGGCAATGATGGCGCCCCGCAAGCCCTGTGACGACGGTGACTCTCAGCTCTCTTACGGAAGCAGGAGGACGTCAGCAAGGACTCAACCGCTCCGACAGCTGTCCCTCCGCCAGGCTCCGTTGCTTCTCCGACAGCCACGACATCACACCAGCTGGGTGCCAAGATCTCTCCGGCTGCCACATTGGCATGTACTTAGGGCGCTAGCTCTCCCCCGCTAGACACGTAGCACTCTGCTACACCCCCATTGTACACCTGGATCCTCTCCTTACGCCTATAAAAGGAAGGACCAGGGCCTTCTTAGAGAAGGTTGGCCGCGCGGGGACGAGGACGAGACAGGCGCTCTCTTGGGGCCGCTCGCTTCCCTCACCCGCGTGGACGCTTGTAACCCCCTACTGCAAGCGCACCCGACCTGGGCGCGGGACGAACACGAAGGCCGCGGGATTTTCCACCTCTCTCACGCCCGTCTCCGGCCACCTCGCTTCCCCCCTTCGCGCTCGCCCACGCGCTCGACCCATCTGGGCTGGGGCACGCGGCACACTCACTCGTCGGCTTAGGGACCCCCCGGTCTCGAAACGCCGACAAAAAGATTCAAGTTAGGGACTCAATTTTAAAGGAGCAAAAGGACTTGAGTGTGCTGAAGAATGGCGCACCGGACAGTGTCCGGTGCACCAGGACAGTACAGGTGTCAACCAGCCACTCTCGGGAAAACGAAGGCGTGCTCCGCTATAATTCACCGGACTGTCCGGTGTGCCACCGGACTGTCCAGTAAGCCAGCGGAGCAACGACTATCTACGCGCAACGGTCGACTCTAACAGATGAACAGTGTCACGATAGAAGTCAGAGCAGAAGTCAGAGGGGCACTGGACTATCCGGTGTGGCACCAGACTGTCCGGTGCTGCAAGAGGACAAAGCTCCAACGGTCGACCGAGTTCCGAACCCTAACGATTGGGTGACGTGGCGGCACACCAGACAAGGAACAATGCCTGTCCGGTGGTGCACCGGACTGTCCAGTGCGCCCATCGCCAGCAGCCTCCCCAACGGCTACCCAAGTGGTTGGGGGCTAAAAATACCCCCAACCACCACAACAATTGTAGTCCAAGTTTTCTGAAGATCACATTCAATACAAGAGCTCTAGCATTCACTCCAAGACACAATACAAAAGATCAAATCCTTTCTGAGTCCCAAATTCATTCCAAACACTTAGTGGCTTGTGAGAGAGAGATTTTTGTGTTCATTTGCGCTCTTGTCGCTTGGATTGCCTTTCTTCTTTTTCATTCTTATTCTCAAGTGCTTTGTAAGCGAAGCAAGAGACACCAAGTGTGTGGTGGTCCTTGCGGGGTCTTAGTGACCCGTGAGATTAAGGAAGAAGACTCACTCGGTCTAAGTGACCATTTGAGAGAGGGAAAGGGTTGAAATAGACCCGGTCTTTGTGACCTCCTTAACGGGGACTAGGTTCTTTGGAACCGAACCTCGGTAAAACAAATCACCATGTTCACTCTCCTTGATTCTTTGTTGTTTTGTTTTCCCTCTCTTTCGTACTTGAATTTAATTCTAACGCTAACCCTCGACCTTAGTGTGTGCTTAAGTTTATAAATTTCAGGTTTCGTCTATTCACCCCCCTCTAGGTGACTTTCAATTGGTATCAGAGCCAGTGCTTCATTAAGAGTCTAACCAACTCGAAGTGATGTCTGGAGATCACGCCAAGAGGGAGATCATGACCAGCGAAAAGGCCGCAAGATCGGGGAGGACTCTCTCAAGGGAGTCCGACAACAAACACAAGGAGGAATCCTCTTCCTCCATCAAGTCGCATCGGAGAGGTGACAGGAAGAAGAAGATGAAGAAAGTGGTCTACTACGAGACTGACTCTTCGTCACCCTCCACATCAAGCTCCGAGTCATCCGTCGCTTCTAAGCGCTATGAGCGCAAGAAGTATAGTAAGATGCCTCTTCACTATCCCCGTATTTCAAAGCACGCTCCATTACTTTTCGTACCCCTAGGCAAACCACCATATTTTGATGGTGAGGATTATTGTATGTGGAGTGATAAAATGAGACACCATTTAACCTCACTCTATGAAAGTATTTGGGATATTGTTGAGTATGGAGCGCAGGTACCTCAAGTCGGGGACAAAGACTATGACTCGGACGAGGCCGCCCAAATTAGGCACTTTAACTCCCAAGCAACGTCTATACTCCTCGCCTCCTTGTGTCGAGAGGAGTATAACAAGGTGCAAGGATTAAAGAGAGCCAAAGAAATTTGGGACGTCCTCAAGACCGCGCACGAAGGGGACGAGGTGACCAAGATCACCAAGCACGAGAGGATCGAGGGGGAGCTCGGTCGATTCGTCCTCAACAAAGGAGAAGAGCCGCAAGCCATGTACAACCGACTCAAGACTATGGTCAACCAAGTGCGCAACCTTGGGAGCACCAAATGGGATGACTATGAAATGGTCAAGGTTATTCTAAGACCCCTTGTTTTTCGTAATCCTACTCGAGTTCAATAAATACGTGGGGATCCTGATACAAACTAATGTCTCTTGAGAAAGTGATTGGTAAGTTTGTGAGCTTTGAACTTATGATCAAAGCCTCCAAACACATTGTCAACTTGGAGCAAGGCGCCACCTCCACACCCGAGGTGCAACCCGTCGCATTCAAAGCAACGGAAGAGAAGAAGTAGGAGTCTACATCAAGTAGGCTTCCAATCGACACCTCCAAGCTCGACAACGAGAAAAATGGCGCTCATCATCAAGAGCTTCCGCCAAATCCTCAAGCAAAGAAGGGGAATGACTACAAGTCCCGCTCCAAGAAGGTGTGCTACCGGTGTGGTAAGTCCGGTCATTTCATAGCAAAATGTCCAATTTCTAGTGGAAGTGACAGGAACGACGACAAGAAAGAAAACGAGAAGAAGAGATACTATAAGAAGAAGGGCGGCGATGCCCACGTATGTCGGGAATGGGACTTCGACGAGAGCTCCACTGACTCCTCCGACGAGGACGCCGCCAACATCGCCGTCAACAAGAGCCTCCTCTTCCCCAACGTCGGCCACAAGTGTCTTATGGCTAAGGACGACAAGAAAAAGAAGGTACACTCTAGAGCCACCCCCAAATATACAACATCTAGTGATGAGGGTAGTTCTAGTGATAGTGAAGATAATTTAATGTCTCTCTTTGCCAACCTTAGCATGGACCAAAAGAAAAAATTAAATGAATTAATTGAAGTCATTAATGAGAAGGATGAACTCTTGGATAGCCAAGAGGACTTCCTCATTAAAGAAAACAAAAAAAATTGTTAAATTGAAAAATGCTTATGCTTAGTAAGTAGAAAAATGTGAAAAATTAACTAAGGAGCTTAGCATTTGTCATGATTTAATTTCTAGTCTTAGAAATGAAAATACTAGTTTAGTTTCTAAGGTTGAAGAATTGAATGTTTGTAATGATTTTATTTCCTGTCTTAGAGATGAGAATGTTAGATTAAACACTAAGATAGAAGAATTAAATACTTGCAAACCATCTACGTCTACTGTTGAGCATGTTTCTATTTGCACTAGATGTAGAGATATTAATGTTGAAGCTATAGATGATCACCTTGCCATGATTAAGAAACAAAATGATCACATAGCTCAATTATTGCCGAGCATGAGCTCGAAAATGAAAAATTTAAATTTGCTCGTAGTATGCTTTATAATGGGAGACGCCCTGGCATTAAGGATGGCATTGGTTTCCAACAGGGAAGCAATGTCAACCTTAATGCCCCTAAGAGATTGTCTAACTTTGTGAAGGGAAAGGCTCCCATGGTTCAGGATAGTGAGGGTTACATTTTATATCCTGCAAATTATCCCGAACATAAGATTAGGAAGATTCATGCTAGAAAATCTCATAATGTTTCTCACCATGCATTTATGTACAAAAATGAGGCTTCTAGCTCTAGGCATACCACTCATGTTAAATTGCCTAGAAAGAAAATTCCTGCTGCATCAAATGAACATAATGTGTCATTTAAGACTTTTGATGCTTCATATGTTTTAACTAACAAATCAGGCAAAGTAGTTGCCAAATATGTTGGGGGCAAACACAAGAGTTTTAAAACTTGTGTTTGGGTACCCAAGGTGCTTGTTTCTAACGTCAAAGGACCCAAGACTGTTTGGGTACCTAAAAACAAGGCCTAAAATTGTTTTGTAGGTTTATGCATCCGGTGGTTCAAGTTGGATAATCTATAGCGGGTGCACAAACCACATGACAGGAGCGAAGATATTGTTCTCCTCCTATGAGAAAAATGAAGATCCCCAACGAGCTATCACATTTGGGAATGGAAATAAAGGTTTGGTCAAAGGCTTGGGTAAAATATCTATATCTCCTGACCATTCTATTTCCAATGTTTTTCTTGTAGATTCTTTAGACTACAATTTGCTTTCTGTTTCTCAATTATGCAAAATGGGCTACAACTGTCTATTTACAGATATAGTTGTCATTGTCTTTAGAAGAAGTAATGATTCAATAGCATTTAAGGGAGTGTTAGAGGGTTAGCAATATTTAGTTGATTTTAATGAGAACAAAGCTGAACTTAACACTTGCTTCATTGCTAAGACTAATATGGGCTGGCTCTGGCATCGCCGACTCGCCCATGTTGGAATGAAGAATCTTCACAAGCTTCTAAAGATAGAACACATTTTAGGACTAACAAATGTTCATTTTGAGAAAGACAGGATTTGCAGCGCATGACAAGTAGGGAAGCAAGTTGGATTCCATCACCCACACAAGAACATCATGACTACTGACAGGCCGCTCGAGCTACTCCACGTGGATTTATTCGGCCCGATTGCTTACATAAGCATCGACGGGAGTAAGTACTGTCTTGTTATTGTGGATGATTATTCTCGCTTCACTTGGGTATTCTTTTTGCAGGAAAAATCACAAATCCAAGAGACCTTAAAAGGATTCTTAAGATGGGCTCAAAACGAGTTTGGATTAAGAATCAAAAAGATAAGAAGCGATAATAGGACGGAGTTCAAGAATTCTCAAATTGAAGGATTTCTTGAGGAGGAGGGCATCAAGCATGAGTTCTCTTCTCCCTACACACCTCAACAAAATGGTGTAGTGGAGAGGAAGAATAGAACTCTACTGGATATGGCAAGAACCATGCTTGATGAGTACAAGACTTTGGATCGATTTTGGGCTGAGGCAATTAACACCGGTTGCTACTCCATCAACTGGTTATATCTTCACCGAATCCTTAAGAAGACATCATATGAACTCCTCACTGGTAAAAAGCCCAATGTTTCCTATTTTAGAGTCTTTGGGAGTAAATGCTTTATTCTTATTAAAATATGTAGAAAATCTAAATTTGCTCCTAAAGTTGTAGAAGACTTTTTACTTGGTTATTACTCAAACACAAGGGCATATAGAGTCTTCAACAAATCCACTGGATTGGTTGAGGTTTCTTGTGACATTGTGTTTGATGAGACTAATGGCTCCAAAGTGGAGCAAGTTGATCTTGATGAATTAGATGATGAAGAGGCTCCATGCGCCGCGCTAAGGAACATGTCCATTGGAGATGTGTATTCTAAGGAATCCGAAGAGCCTCCACAAACACAAGATCAACCATCATCTTCCATGCAAGCTTCTCCACCAACTCAAGACGAGGATCAGGCTCAAAATGATGAAGATGAAGATCAAGAGGATGAGCCACCTCAAGAGGAGGACAATGATCAAGGGGGAGACGATGATAAAGATAAGGAAGATGAGCAAGAAATACAGGGTCAAAGACCGCCACACCCAAGAGTCCACCAAGCAATTCAACGAGATCACCCCATCAACTTCATCCTTGGTGACATTCATAAAGGCGTAACCACTAGATCTCGAGTTGCTCATTTATGTGAACATTACTCTTTTGTGTCCTCTATTGAGCCATACAGGGTGGAGGATGAACTAAGAGATCCAGATTGGGTGCTGGCTATGCAAGAGGAGCTCAACAACTTCACAAGGAATGAGGTATGATATTTAGTTCCACGTCCTAATCAAAATGTTGTATGTACCAAGTGGGTATTCCGCAACAAGCAAGATGAGCATGGTGTGGTGGCAAGAAACAAAGCCCGACTTATGGCCAAAGGTTATTCACAAGTCGAAGGTTTGGACTTTGATGAAACATATGCACCTATAGCTAGGCTTGAGATGGCTTTAAGCTTTATCAAATGGACGTGAAAAGTGCCTTCCTCAATGGACCTATCAAGGAAGAGGTCTATGTTGAGCAACCTCCCGGCTTTAAAGATAGTGAGTACCCTAACCATGTGTATAAGCTCTCAAAGGCATGTTCTATTGTGTTATGGGTGCTGCATGGTGGTCGGCGAGGAGAATGTAGGGGAGAGTGGAGGAGAAGAGAGGCTTGAGAACAGGAACGTAGAATGTAGAGAGGAGGACTGTCGTCTCTGGCGGCTGAAGGCGCCATCGTCAAAGAACAGCCCACCTCTAGGAGGTAGTTGTATTATTCTTCGATGCCCTTTTACAAACTAGCAGCCAACCTTTATGGTATAGGCGGCAGGGAACATATCCAATCAACTTGTTACTTTCTATAAAGAAATAGGAAACTCTACTATCTGCTATAACAACAATAGGAAACTACTTGATTGGTATAACTGGAATAGGACTCGCCTGATTCCCCTTTCCTTGCTTCCAGTCCGGTTGCCTGAGTTAGTTGCTTCCTTTCCTATTCTTCTAGCTCGGTTGCCTTATTGGTGGAGGTTTCCTTCTTGTGCCTATGCCCATAAGTGTTCCTGTAGAAGAATGAGTCCACAACACTTCCCCCCTCCCCCTGGAACAACTCGTCCTCGTGCTAAAACACCGGATACTCTTTCTTGAATTCTTCGAGTGAAATCCAAGAGGCATCAATACTTGTATGTCCTTCCCAATGTCCCAATAATTCCCATAATCCATGGTTGAGACGAGCATGAATGATCTTCAATGGATTAGGATCCACTCTTCCATGCACAAGAGATGGCAACTTTACTGGATCACCTACCGGAGGGGTACCCACAAAAGGCTTAAGAAGAGCCACATGAAACACATTATGGATGTGAGCAGCTGCTGGTAAAAGAAGCCGATAAGCCACTGACCCAATCTTCTCTAGCACTTCATAAGGTCCAAAATACTTTGGGCCCAACTTAGTGGCACGAGCTGGAGTGATACCCACGGCTGTGTGGTGATGCAAACGGAGCCAAACCCAGTCGCCTACTGCAAAGACAACCTCTCGGTGCTACTTATCATGCTGAGCACACATTAACTCTTGAGCCAACAATAACCGGTCACAGATTTCAGCAAGGAATACATTTCTATCTTTGAGTTGGGCTTCTACTGCTGCCGCACTTGCCGACCCGTGTTGAAACTGCAGCAAGGTTGGTGGAGGTCGACCATAAACCACCTGGAAAGGAGAAATACCAATAGCTGTTTGGAAGGAAGAATTGTAAAAAAAAATCTGCCCATGGTAACCACTGTAGCCAAGAACAAGGTCGATATCTGCTAAGCAATGAAGATACATAGTGATAATGCGATTTGAAAGGGAAATAGGGTCAAACCTTTCCCTAAATAATTTTGGTGGTTGAAATGCCCAACACAAATAATTGGACTAACTAGTTTGCTCTAGATTATATGTTCTACAGGTGCTAAAGGTTCAACACAAACCAATAAAAAGATCAAAGTTAGGGTTCAAAACAAAGGAGCAAAAGAAACCGAAGAGAACCCTGGTCTGGCGCACCGGACTGTGTCCGGTGCACCAGGGGTGATTGACTCCAACTCTTCACCTTCGAGTTTCTGGAGAGCCGCTCCGCTATAATTCACCGGACTGTCCGGTGGGCCACCGGACTGTCCGGTGTGCCAGTGGAGCAACGACTATCGAGCGCAACGGTCAACTCCTACGGTCGCCTGCAAACGTGAATAGTGCACGGACAGTTCGCGCAGAGTCAGAGCAGCGCCAAATGGCGCACCAGACAGTGAACAGTGCCTGTCCGGTGCGGCACCGGATTGTTCGATGCCCCCAAGTTGTCAGAGCTCCAACGATCGAAACCGTCAGAACCCTAATGGTTGGGTGACGTGGCTGGCGCACCAGACTGTCCGATGCGCCCATCGACAGCAGCCCTCCCCAACGGCTATTTTGGTGGTTGGGGCTATAAATACCCCCAACCACCACTATTCAAGGCATCCAAGTTTCCAGCATATTGCATTCAATACAAGAGCTCTAGACTTTACTCCAAGACACAAACAAGAGATCAAATCCTCTCCAAAGTCCAAAACCACTCCAAACACTTAGTGACTTGTGAGAGAGAGATTTTCGTGTTCATTTGAGTTCTTGTCGCTTGGATCGCTTTTCTTCTTCCTCTTTCTTGTTCTCAAGACACTTGTAATCAAAGCAAGAGACACCAAGTTGTGGTGGTCCTTGTAGGGGTCTGAGTGACCCAGTTTGATTAAGGAGAAAAGCTCACTCGGTCTAGGTGTCCGTTTGAGAGAGGGAAAGGGTTGAAAGAGACCCGGTCTTTGTGACCACCTCAACGGGGATTAGGTTTGCAAGAACAGAACCTCGGTAAAACAAATCACCATGTCACTCTCTTCATTTTCTTGTGATTTGTTTTCACCCTCTCTTTCGGACTCGGATTTATTTCTAACGCTAACCTCGGCCTGTAGTTGTGTCTAAAGTTATAAATTTCAGTTTCCGCCTATTCACCCCCCTCTAGGCGACTTTTAATTGGTATCAAAGGCTGGTACTTCATTAGAGTTTAACCACTCGAAGTGATGTCGGGAGATCACGCCAAGGGGATCGTGACCGGCGGTGACAAGTCTACAAGCCACGGGAATGGGATGAGGTGACCAAGATCACCAAGCGGGAAACGATCCAGGGGGAGCTCGGTCGATTTATCCTCAACCAAGGAGAGGAGCCACAAGCAATGTACAACCGGCTCAAGACCTTGGTCAACCAAGTGCACAACCTCGGGAGCACCAAATGGGATGACCATGAAATGGTCAAGGTTATTCTAAGATCACTTGTTTTTCGCAATCCTACTCATGTTCAATTAATACGTGGTGATCCTAGATACAAGCTAATGTCTCCCGAGGAAGTGATAGGAAAGTTTGTGAGCTTTGAGTTGATGATCAAAGGCTCCAAACAAATCGTTGAGCAAGGCGGCACCTCCACACCCGAGGTGCAACCCGTTGCATTCAAAGCAATGGAAGAAAAGAAAGAAGAGTCTACATCAAGTAGGCACCCCATCGACGCCTCCAAGCTCAACAACGAGGAAATGGCGCTCATCATCAAGAGCTTCCACCAAATCCTCAAGCAAAGGAGGGGGAAGGATTATAAACCCCGCTCCAAGAAAGTGTGTTACAAGTGTGGTAAGCCCGGTCATTTCATTGCTAAATGTCCTATGTCTAGTGATAGTGACAGGGGCGACGACAAGAAGGGAAGGAGGAAGAAAAAGAAGAAGTACTACAAGAAGAAGGGCGGTGATGCCCACGTATGTCGGGAATGGGACTCCGACGAAAGCACGACCGATTCCTCCTCCGACGAGGACGCTGCCAACATCGTCGTCAACAAGGGCCTCCTCTTCCCCAACCTCGGCCACAAGTGCCTCATGGCAAAGGACGGCAAAAAGAAGAAGGTAAAATCTAGAGCCTCCACTAAATATACAACATCTAGTGATGAGGGTAGCTGTAGTGAAGATGAGGATGATTTGCTTAGTCTTTTTGCCAACCTTAACATGCAACAAAAGGAAAAACTAAATGAATTGATAAGTGCTATTCATGAGAAGGATGAACTCTTGGTTAGCCAAGAGGAATTCCTTATTAAGGAAAATAAAAAACATGTTAAGGTAAAGAATGCTTATGCTCAGGAAGTAGAGAAAAATGAAAATTTGACTAAGGAGCTTAGCATTTGCCATGACACTATTTCCAACCTTAGAACTGAGAACACTAATTTATTTGCTAAGGTTGAGAAGTTAAATGCTTGTGATGATTCAATTACCAATCTTAGAAATGATAATGCTAGTTTAATTACTAAGATTAAAAATGATAATCTAGCCTTAAAATTGAAAATGCTAGTTTAATTTCAAAGGCTAAAGACTTGAATGTTTGCAATGTTTCTATTTCCAATCTTAGAAATGAGAATGCTATTTTACATGCTAAGATTGATGAATTAAATACTTGCAAACCCTCTACATCTAGTGTTGATCATGTTACTATTTGTACTAGATGTAGAGATGTTAATATTGATGCTATTCATGATCACCTTGCTTTAATTAAACAACAAAATGATCATATAGCTCAAATAACTAGTAAAATCAATGAGCATGAAATTGAAAATGAAAAATTTAAATTTGCTAGAAGCATGCTCTATAATGGGAGACGCCCAGGCATCAATGATGGCATTGATTTCCAACAGGGAAGCAATGTTAAACTTAATGCCCCAAAAGATTGTCTAATTTTGTTAAGGGCAAGGCTCCCATGACTAAGGATAACAAGGGTTACATTTTATATCCTGCTGGTTATCCTGAGCACAATATTAGGAGAATTCATTCTAGGAAGTCTCATTCTGGTTCCCATCATGCTTTTATGTATAAGAATGAGGCATCTAGCTCTAGGCAATAAACCCATGTTAAATTGGCTAAAAAGAAATCTTCTATTGCATCAAATGATCATAACATTTCATTTAAAACTTTTGATGCTTCATATGTGCTTACTAACAAATCAGGCAAAGTAGTTGCCAAGTATGTTGGGGGCAAACACAAGGGCTCCAAGACTTGTGTTTGGGTACCCAAGGTGCTTGTCTCTAATGTGAAAGGACCCAAAACCGTTTGGGTACCTAAGAACAAGGCCTAAACTTGTTTTGTAGGTTTATGCATCCAGGGCTCAAGTTGGATTATCGATAGAGGATGCACAAACCACATGACAGGGGAGAAAAGGATGTTCTCCTCCTACGAGAAAAACGAAGATCCCCAAAGAGCTATCACATTCGGGGATGGAAATCAAGGTTTGGTCAAAGGACTTGGTAAAATTGCAATATCTCCTAACCATTCTATTTCCAATGTGTTTCTGATAGTCGCCTAGAGGGGGGGGTGAATAGGGCGAAACTGAAATTAACAAATATAAACACAACTACAAGCCGGGTTAGCGTTAGAAATATAAACGAGTCCGCGAGAGAGGGTGGAAAAACAAATCCCAAGCAAATGAAGAGTGTGACACGCGGATTTGTTTTACTGAGGTTCGGTTCTTGCAAACCTACTCCCCGTTGAGGAGGCCACAAAGGCCGGGTCTCTTTCAACCCTTCCCTCTCTCAAACGGTCCCTCGGACCGAGTGAGCTTCTCTTCTCAAATCAAAACCGAGAACAAAACTTCCCCGCAAGGGTCACCACACAATTGGTGCCTCTTGCCTTGATTACAATGAAGTTTTGATCACAAGAACAAGTGAGAAAGAAAAGAAGCAATCCAAGCGCAAGAGCTCAAAAGAACACGGTAAATCTCTCTCGCTAATCACTAAAGCCTTGTGTGGAATTGGAGAGGATTTGATCTCTTTGGTGTGTCTAGAATTGAATGCCTAGCTCTTGTAAGTGGTTGAGAAGTGGAAAACTTGGTGCACACCAGACATGTCCGGTGCCCCAGCCACGTCACCAATGCCGTTGGATTCTGACCGTTGGAGCTTCTGACTTCTGGGCCCGCCTGGATGTCCGGTGCACACCGGACATGTCCTGTTCATTGTCCGGTGCGCCAGTATGGGCGTGTCTGACTTCTGCGCGCGCTGCACGCGCATTTAATGCGTCGCAGGTAGCCGTTGGCGCCGAAATAGCCGTTGCTCCGCTGTTACACCGGACAGTCCGGTGAATTATAGCGGAGCAGCTCAAATGAATTCCCGAGGCTGGCGAGTTCCTGAGGCCATCCTTCCTTGGAGCACCGGACATGTCCGGTGTGCACCGGACAGTCCGGTGAATTATAGTGGAGTCGCCTCTGGAATTTCCCGAAGGTGGCAAGTTTGAGTTGGAGTCCTCTGGTGCACCGGACACTGTCCGGTGGTGCACCGGACACTGTTCGGTGTACACCGGACAGTCCGGTGCCCCAGACCAGAGGTGCCTTCGGTTGTCCCTTTGCTCCTTTGTTGAATCCAATATTTGATCTTTTCATTGGTTAAGTGTGAACCTTTTACACCTGTATAACTTATACACTAGAGCAAACTAGTTAGTCCAATTATTTGTGTTGGGCAATTCAACCACCAAAATTATTTAGGAACTAGGTGTAAGCCTAATTCCCTTTCAATCTCCCCCTTTTTGGTGATTGATGCCAACACAAACCAAAGCAAATATAGAAGTGCATAATTGAACTAGTTTGCATAATGTAAGTGCAAAGGTTGCTTGGAATTGAGCCAATATAAATACTTACAAGATATTCATGGATTGTTTCTTCTCTTGTTAACATTTTGGACCTCGCTTGCACCACATGTTTTGTTTTTGCAAGTTATTTTTTAAATCCTTTTCAAAGTTCTTTTGCAAAAAGTCAAAGGTAATTGAATAAGATTTTGCAAAGCATTTTCAAGATTTGAAATTTTCTCCCCCTGTTTCAAATGCTTCTCCTTTGACTAAACAAAACTCCCCCTAAATGAGATCCTCCTCTTAGTGTTCAAGAGGGTTTTGATATATCATTTTTGAAATTCTATTTTCTCCCCCTTTTGAACACAATAGGATACCAATTGAAAATACTTTTTGAGACTAAGTTTTTGAAATTGGTGGTGGTGCGGTTCTTTTGCTTTGGGCTCATACTCTCTCCCCCTTTGGCATGAATCGCCAAAAACAGAATCATTAGAGCCCTTGAAGTACTTTCTTCCCCTTTGGTCATAAATAAATGAGTTAAGATTATACCAAAGACGAAGTCCTTTTGTTCTCTCCCCCAAAGATGGAGAGTGGCTCGGAGCGACGGCGAAGGATGAGTTACGGAGTGGAAGCCTTTGTCTTCGCCGAAGACTCCAATTCCCTTTCAATACACCTATGACTTGGTTTGAAATAGACTCAAAAAACACATTAGTCATAGCATATGAAAGAGACATGATCAAAGGTATATAAATGAGCTATGTGTGTAAATCAACAAAAGAAGTTCCGAGAATCAAGAATATTTAGCTCATGCCTAAGTTTGTTAAAAGTTTGTTCATCAAGTGGCTTGGTAAAGATATCGGCTAATTGATCTTTAGTGTTAATGTAAGAAATCTCGATATCTCCCTTTTGTTGGTGATCCCTAAGAAAATGATACCGAATGGCTATGTGTTTGGTGCGGCTATGCTCGACGGGATTATCCGCCATCTTGATTGCACTCTCATTATCACACAGCAAAGGGACTTTGGTTAATTTGTAACCGTAGTCCCGCAGGGTTTGCCTCATCCAAAGCAATTGCGCGCAACAATGGCCTGCGGCAATGTACTCGGCTTCGGCGGTGGAAAGAGCCACTACAGGAAACTGGTTAAAGAACGTGGGTGACAAACCGTCAAACTTAATGTAATAAGCCGTCGAACTTACCGTAAGAACGTGGGTGTACCGACGAATATAGCCGACGGCGATTTTTGGACGAACTTAGAGAAGTAAGTTCGACGGCCCCGTCGAACTTAACGTTAAGAACGTGGGTACCGTCGAACTTAACATTAAGAACGTGGGTACCGTCGAACTTAACATTAAGAACGTGCGTTTTTAAGTTCGACGGGGGCCGTCGAATTTTTGCCCATAAGTTCGACGGCACCCACGTTCTTACGGTTAAGTTCGACGGGGCCACGTGGCCGTCGACCTTATGTGTCCTGCGTGGGTCTGCGAGGACTGCACAATAAGTTCGACGGTACCCACGTTCTTAACGTTAAGAACGTGGGTACCCACGTTCTTAACCCTTTTCCAGAAAAAAATAAAAAATACAGAAATGAAAATTTATATAAACATAATATCACATGCAACACAAAATATCACATACAATAAAGATTTCAAACACATGGATATATGTTCATATCACAAATTCACACAAGTCCAAATACAAAAGTTCACAAGAATTGGAGATTGTACCAGTAGTAATACAACACACATGAATTGAAGATGCATGCGTCCATCAATCCCTCAAGACTCTGTTCCTAACTAGACAGTATCCACCTATCACTAAGAGAAACATGTCAAGAATGGACACCCTAGCTCTAGGTGATGTCTGACTTCCAAAGACGACGTCCTTCATTCACTCCAGAGCTCAGTGGTCTCATGTTCGCTCAAAGTCGCTGTTGTAGCATGAATAAAGTTACCTATTTTTCCATGAAAAGAGAGGTCATTCAATGGCCATGAGAGCTCCTTCAGTAGCGATCAGAGTTTCCTCAATATCTCTGAGAGGTTCTTCAATGTCTTTGAGAGCACCTTCTATGTCTGTAAAGAAAGCACAGGTAATCATAACTAACAAAATCATCGTAGAAAATAGTGCATGAGATGGGACATGGGTCTTTTCGGGTCATCGCTTGAGAGGTGGGCTTCCACAGAAAAAAGTGCATGGGATGGTAACGAATCAGTTGCCCTGAGCCTGAGCAAGATAATATAAGGTTGAGTGTTCCAATTAATTCTGGGCAAACTAGATCATTCAGAAAAAGAAGAAAGCTGGTTTATCACAGTTTCATTGTGGCACCAAGCTCTATAAATTCAGACAGTGTGCTTCATGAATTCCATCACTGAAACTTATTAGAAAACTTTAGTATTATTCTTGGCAGCAACAGGTGAGTATAAACATATATGCTAACTACAGTTAATAAATACTGTTAGGCAAGTGTAGGATACTGCAACACACGGAAACTCCATGTTTTTGTTGGCCAGTATCTTTGTACTTCGCCCAACACTTGCTACCTGAAAATGCTCAGGTATCAAGGACAAGGGTAGAAAGGTTCATGTATGAAATCAAGGAGCCAGAACAGAAGATCACAAGAACTTGCAAGAAGCAAAATAGCACATGAAGGAGCATGTGACCAAATAAAATCATACGAAGAACAATGGAGTTCAGAAAATGGTAGCAAAACTTACAGAGTGACTTACACGACTGAAATGAGAAGCAATTGATTAGGGATCTTCTAACTGTACTCCAGCATTAAACACCTGGATAAATTAATACCTCAAGCAAACATAATGTGGCAGATTCTTAGCAATATGTCCTGCAAATAAGCATTATTCATATAATTGAGCTGAAGTAAATGGTACTGTTTAGGAAGGCTGATCCCAAATCTAGCACCAATGTCTGTCAACCAAAAACACTAACCACTCTACAAAACTTTGACGATGGGCAACTACAGTAGCTAGACGACCTGAAAAAAATACAAGAAACAAAAATCAAGGCCAGGAATCAAAATAGAGAGGGGGCAATGAAATATAACATAACAAAAGAAGTACATTTCTATACCCAATACAATCTCTACTACTACTTAAGTTAGGAGGGTAAGTTTATTCCTTGTACAGACAATTGCACGAGGTGGAGCAGTGGTCATCTGTGCTTGTTGGTACTTTAGAATGGTCCAGTCAAAAACATAATCAAACTAAAAACCTGCCCAATGGATAACATAATTCCGAGTTAGCATTTTTGCTACACTGAGAAATGCAGACATGGTTTAGTCATTAAATGAAATATTGGTTGTATTAAACCAACCTTCCCGAATAAAAAGGTCTCTGAACAATCTCTTCAGGTACTGATAGTCCGGTGCATCTTCGAAACGCAGTGAGCGACAGTAATGGAAGTAAGAAGCAAATTTGGTAGGATATCCACGACAGAGAGCCTAAAGTTGGGGAAACACAATAAGAACAGATACACCAAAGAAGGAAGGCAACACAGTTAGTAGAGAACAATGTGTGGCCTCAGTTGAAGTAGCAATTTTCCTTTCGCTGATCTTTCATACTTTTGTTTTTTGTTCCCAGCTTTCAGGCCCAGCAAAGTAGTACATAAAAAAGCAGTGTCACGGAAGCAAACTATGGGGTGATTTTTATCATAAATGTGGTGCATTCATCCAGTTACATCCTGCATTTGAAGTTCAAATCTAGGCCCATTCTACAAGAGATCAATCAGTATGCAGATAATGAGATAAAGGATTGGTAACATAATATGTTGGGAAGTAAATGACAGCAAAGAGATCTCGACATAAATGATGATTTGAAGTGACTTTAGGATAATCATTGCAGAAGAAATAAGACTAAGTGAAATGAGGTAAAATAACAAGAAGCCAAGTGCAACCTCAGAAACTTCAAAGGTATATTTAATTAGCATGCCAGACTACCAATATCACAATAAGAACCCATCTTGTAATACAAGGTGAAACAGAGTTGAGTGTAGTAACCACCTCATAATATATACTTGCTGAGCAAATTCACGTTGCATGTCTGCATTTATTCTCTCAGGTTTCAGCACTTTAATAGCAACATCTTGACTGCAATATGTACCCCGGTAACTGGAAACAAAAACATATTGTTAAGTGAACTATGAAGAAAACCTCAAAAGGATTTTTTCCCATGATAACTAGCACAAAACACTCACAGGTCACCATATGATCCTGATGCTACTTTATTCCCAAACTTGAGAAGCTTTACATCAATTTCCCATTCACTAGCACCATCTGTTGGTACCTCAACACGGTCAGCTGCTGAATTCTCAGCAATCTGCATTTTTTCAACTGGAGTAGACCATGAATTGAATGAGATGAAGACCATGCTTGTGTCTGTTGAATCCAAGACAGTAGAAAAATGAGGATACAGAAAAAAGAATCTGTTGCAGTTAGAGCTCAACTAGTCAACAACGAATGAGTCTGTTCTACCTCTTCAATCCTGCCAATTTCCTTCTGCACTGCTTCTATTACCTCTGTTTCCTAAGTAAATTAACAGGTATATAAATAGTAAGAGACTGATAATAACAAAACAAAATGTGTAGATCACAGTGATGATTCTCTGAAGAATCAACAGTTCATTGGTGGCTGTTACCAACATTATTTTGTTGATTACATGCTCGATATATGTTACAGTACTCCGCTAGTTACACTAGCTAGGGAGGAAATTTGTGCCTAGCTGGCAGGGGTTTAAGTCCTGGTTTAATTTAGTTGAAAAAAATGGTGGGATGTCTAAGGTTCTCTACTCTCTAAGATAAGATATTATAATATAAAGGTACCTAGAGACTAGAGTTTAAAAGCAAAGAGTACCTGTATCGTGACACTGCTTTTTTATGTACTACTTTGCTTTTTTATGTTTTTGAATGTCTCAAGGTAATAAAATTCTGATGATTTAGAGTGCATTACTTCTACCTAATGTTTCAAACTTCAAGACCATGAACATCAAGCCAACATCAAAATAAATGGGGGCACCAAGGATTTCAGTTTCATTCATTAGCATTGGCCCATGCTGCCACTGTGAACCATAAATACATCAAATAGAATGCCCCCCTAATCTGGCTGTGACACCAGATACGTAACATGAGATTATCAAACAATTCAAATAAATCAATAAAAATGATGATACTTAAGGAAACGAATAGGTCATCTTTTGAAGTTGAAAAATGGTGCCGGCCCACACACACACTCACACACACAGTCTAACACTTTCAAGTTGAAAAATGAAGAACTAAAGGGCCCAAATAGCCTCACCTTTTATGGAGGATTCTTCTGTGAAGCCTTCATTTACTTTGCCCTTTAGTTCTCCAACCGCTTAATTTGAATATCAGTTGCTTCGAACATTAACCCAGCTACACAAAAATGCAACAGTTAAAGCACATTTGTAGTGAATGTTCCCTCTCACTCTACATACTTCCATAATGCAGTGACTAATTTGATTAAGAAAAAAAAGTAGAAGACACTCAGCAGTCAGCACGACACGAAGATTCCATGGGACAGTCCAAAGCAGGAGCCATATCTTTCCATCCTTCAAGAAAAGAAGCACCAACCAACTAAAGCTATTCATAAACCATGTCACAATAAAAGGCTTTCAAAAGATAATGCTAACATGTTAAGTCCTTTTAGGACATCCAGGCTCAGAATTATGCGGAGGACCACAATAGGTTATGTCAGGAACCAACTCTGAATCAACTTTGTCTTAAATAAAAAAAAGGATGACCAGACAACAACATCCAGCCTAAATTTCCTGTATGAATGATGATGGTGCTCTACTATGAACCGTTGACAGAAATGTTGTTAGTTCATAGAATCTAATCCGGTAGCAGGGTGAGGTGTCCTCAGCCTCACAGATGATTGACTTTTATATTATCAGGTACTAAAGGTTTGAAGTTCAAATATTACAGGAACAGGAATCCATGAGTGGAGAAAACTGAAACTTGAAGAAAAAACTGTTAACCAAGAAAAGTACAAGGTGGGTCGATTTACATGGGAAATTAAGCGTGCTCTTTCTGAGAATTCAGCAAAGGGACAAAGTTTTTTGCATTTCGTGAGGCTCCCCATATTCCCACAGCACCATTAGCCCCGCCCACTCTAGCCACCAACCGAAGGCAAAAAAGAAATTAATGCCAGGAAAAGGCCAGCAAACGAGGCTCACACCCAACTAACTCTGTCTCAAATCTCTGACCTCAGAACATGCACTAATACCTCACCATCAATAAATACCCTCCTCCACCACTGCCCCTCACAACCATAGTAACCTCCCTACAAATAGCCTCCAGTTCAAGGAATCAAGGCACATAGAAAGCAGTAGCAGCAAGCAAGCAATGGAGATAGAATTGGTCAAGTGCGAGTGCTGTGGCCTGAAGGAGGACTGCACCCCTCACTACATTGCCAGCGTGAGATCAGGCTTCCATGGCCAATGGTTGTGTGGGCTGTGTTGTGAGGCGGTCAGAGATGAAGCATGCAGGAGGAAGGCTCACCCAGTGGCTGGGAACGTCTTCACTTGTGGCGGCGTCCTTCCTCGGTGGCGCGTAGGGCGTGGTGGCGGCCTCCAGCAGTGCGCGAGCGTGCTCCTCCCTCGGCGGCAGCGCGGCCCGCTCGCGGTGGCATGGCGGCGGCGCGGGTGGCGCGCAGGGTGTGGTGGCGGCCTCCAGTAGCGCGCAAGCGTGCTCCTCCCTCGGCAGCGGCGCGGCCCGCTCGTGGTAGCGCGGCGGCGGCGTGGCCTGCCGGCGGCGGCTTGGCTTGGCACTGGTGAGAGAGAGAGGAGCGCGTGGGTGGGAATGAGACATGTGAGAGAGAGAACAACGTGTGGGATTTGATTTAGGTTTTCAGGATTAAGTTCGACGGTGTTCACGTGCCCGACGAACTTAAATTAAGAACGTGGGTACCCACGTTTCTAACTCGTTAAGTTCGACGGTTTTACCCAGGGCCCACGAACTTAACTTAAGAACGTCGGTACCCACGTTCTTAACATAACCCATGAACTTAACTCAAGTAAGAACGTCGGTACCCACGTTCTTACTTTTACCCACGAACATTTATCAGTTTCTTGTAGTGAGCGACCGAATTTTGCTTCTTTGAAGCCCAAGACACCAAGGATCTTCCCAAGAACTGGCAAGTCCCCGATGTGCTCTTCCTATTGATTTTACACCCCGCCCAATCGGCATCCGAATAACCAATCAAATCAAATGTGGATCCCCTAGGATACCAAAGCCCAAACTTAGGAGTATAAGCCAAATATCTCAAGATTCGTTTAACGGCCGTAAGGTGAGCTTCCTTAGGGTCGGCTTGGAATCTTGCACACATGCATACGGAAAGCATAATATCCGGTCGAGATGCACATAAATAGAGTAAAGAACCTATCATCGACCGGTATACCTTTTGATCCACGGACTTACCTCCCGTGTCGAGGTCGAGATGCCCATTAGTTCCCATGGGTGTCTTGATGGGCTTGGCATCCTTCATCCCAAACTTGTTTAGAATGTCTTGAGTATATTTCGTTTGGCTAATGAAGGTGCCCTCTTGGAGTTGCTTCACTTGAAATCCTAAGAAATACTTCAACTCCCCCATCATAGACATCTCGAACTTTTGTGTCATGATCCTACTAAACTCTTCACATGTAGATTCGTTAGTAGACCCAAATATAATATCATCAACATAAATTTGGCATACAAACAAATCATTCTCAAGTGTTTTGGTAAAGAGCGTAGGATCGGCCTTTCCGACTTTGAAGCCATTAGCAATAAGGAAATCTCTAAGACATTCATACCATGCTCTTGGGGCTTGCTTGAGCCCATAAAGCGCCTTATAGAGCTTATAGACATGGTTAGGATACTCACTGTCTTCAAAGCCGGGAGGTTGCTCAACATAAACCTCTTCCTTGATTGGTCCATTGAGGAAGGCACTTTTCACGTCCATTTGATAAAGCTTAAAGCCATGGTAAGTAGCATAGGCCAATAATATACGAATTGACTCAAGCCTAGCTACGGGTGCATAGGTTTCACCGAAATCCAAACCTTCGACTTGGGAGTATCCCTTGGCCACAAGTCGAGCTTTGTTCCTTGTCACCACACCATGCTCATCTTGCTTGTTGCGGAAGACCCATTTGGTTCCTACAACATTTTGATTAGGACGTGGAACTAAATGCCATACCTCATTCCTAGTGAAGTTGTTGAGCTCCTCTTGCATCGCCACCACCCAATCCGAATCTTGTAGTGCTTCCTCTACCCTGTGTGGCTCAATAGAGGAAACAAAAGAGTAATGCTCACAAAAATGTGCAACGCGAGATCTAGTAGTTACCCCCTTATGAATGTCGCCGAGGATGGTGTCGACGGGGTGATCTCGTTGTATTGCTTGGTGGACCCTTGGGTGTGGCGGCCTTTGTTCCTCATCCTCCTTGTCTTGATCATTTGTATCTCCCCCTTGATCATTGCCGTCATCTTGAGGTGGCTCATTTGCTTGATCTTCTACTTCATCAACTTGAGCCTCATCCTCATTTTGAGTTGGTGGAGATGCTTGTGTGGAGGAGGATGGTTGATCTTGTGCATTTGGAGGCTCTTCGGATTCCTTAGGACACACATCCCCAATGGACATGTTCCTTAGCGCGATGCATGGAGCCTCTTCATCACCTATCTCATCAAGATCAACTTGCTCTACTTGAGAGCCGTTAGTCTCATCAAACACAATGTCACAAGAAACTTCAACTTGTCCAGTGGACTTGTAAAAGACTCTATATGCCCTTGTGTTTGAATCATATCCTAGTAAAAAGCCTTCTACAGTCTTAGGAGCAAATTTAGATTTTCTACCTCTTTTAACAAGAATAAAGCATTTGCTACCAAAGACTCTAAAATATGAAATGTTGGGCTTTTTACCGGTTAGGAGTTCATAGGATGTCTTCTTGAGGATTCGGTGAAGATACAACCGGTTGATGGCGTAGCAAGCGGTGTTGACCGCCTCAGCCCAAAACCGATCCGAAGTCTTGTACTCATCAAGCATGGTCCTTGCCATGTCTAATAGAGTTCGATTCTTCCTCTCCACTACACCATTTCGTTGAGGGGTGTAGGGAGAAGAGAACTCATGCTTGATGCCCTCCTCCTCAAGGAAGCCTTCAATTTGAGAGTTCTTGAACTCCGTCCCGTTGTCGCTTCTTATTTTCTTGATCCTTAAGCCGAACTCATTTTGAGCCCGTCTCAAGAATCCCTTTAAGGTCTCTTGGGTTTGAGATTTTTCCTGTAAAAAGAATACCCAAGTGAAGCGAGAATAATCATCCACAATAACTAGACAGTACTTACTCCCGCCGATGCTTATGTAAGCAATCGGGCCGAATAGGTCCATGTGTAGGAGCTCTAGTGGCCTGTCGGTCGTCATGATGTTCTTGTGTGGATGATGGGCTCCAACTTGCTTCCCTGCCTGGCATGCGCTACAAATCCTATCTTTCTCAAAATGAACATTTGTTAATCCTAAAATGTGTTCTCCCTTTAGAAGCTTATGAAGATTTTTCATCCCAACATGAGCTAGTCGGCGGTGCCAGAGCCAACCCATGTTAGTTTTAGCAATTAAGCAAGTGTCGAGTTCAGCTCTATCAAAATCTACCAAGTATAGCTGACCCTCTAACACTCCCTTAAATGCTACTGAATCATCACTTCTTCTAAAGACAGTGACACCTACATCAGTGAATAGACAGTTGTAGCCCATTTGACATAATTGGGAAACAGAAAGCAAGTTGTAATCTAAAGAATCAACAAGAAAAACATTGGAAATGGAATGGTCAGGAGATATAGCAATTTTACCCAAACCTTTGACCAAACCTTGATTTCCATCCCCAAAAGTGATAGCTCGTTGGGGATCTTTGTTTTTCTCGTATGAGGAGAACATCTTCTTCTCCCCTGTCATGTGGTTTGTGCATCCGCTATCGAGTATCCAGCTTGAGCCCCCGGATGCATAAACCTACAAAACAATTTTAGTTCTTGACTTTAGGTACCCAAACGGTTTTGGGTCCTTTGGCATTAGACACAAGAACTTTGGGTACCCAAACACAAGTCTTGGAGCTCTTGTGTTTGCCCCCAACAAACTTGGCAACTACTTTGCCGGATTTGTTAGTCAAAACATAAGATGCATCAAAAGTCTTAAATGAAATGATATGTTCATTTGATGCACTAGGAGTTTTCCTTTTAGGCAACTTAGCACGAGTTGGTTGCCTAGAGCTAGATGCCTCACCCTTATACATAAAAGCATGGTTAGGGCCAGAGTGAGACTTCCTAGAATGAATTCTCTTAATTTTGTCCTCAGGATAACCGGCAGGGTATAAAATGTAACCCTCGTTATCTTGAGGCATGGGAGTCTTGCCTTTTACAAAATTAGACAATCTTTTAGAAGGGGCATTAAGTTTGACATTGTCTCCCCTTTTGAAGCCAATGCCATCCTTGATGCCAGGGCGTCTCCCATTATAGAGCATACTTCTAGCAAATTTGAATTTTTCATTCTCTAAGTTATGCTCGGCAATTTTGGCGTCTAGTTTAGCTATATGATCATTTTGTTGTTTAATTAAAGTCATGTGATCATGAATAGCATTGATATCAATATCTCTACATCTATCACAAATAGACACATGCTCATTAGTAGATGTATAGGGTTTGCAAGAATTAAGTTCAACAATCTTAGCATGCAATATATCATTGTTATCTCTAAGATTGGAAATTGTAACATTGCAAACATCTAATTCTTTAGCCTTAGCAATTAATTTCTCATTCTCATTTCTAAGGCTAGCAATAGAGACATTCAATTCATCAATCCTAGCAAGTAAATCAACATTATCATTTCTAGGATTGGAAGTTGAATCAATACAAACATGAGAATCAACCTTAGCAATTAATTTAGCATTTTCATTTCTAAGGTTGTTAATGGTCTCATGGCAAGTGCTTAGCTCACTAGACAATTTTTCACATTTTTCTACCTCTAGAGCATAAGCATTCTTAACCTTAACATGTTTCTTATTTTCTTTAATTAGAAAATCCTCTTGGGAATCCAAAAGGTCATCTTTTTCATGAATGGCACTAATCAATTCATTCAACTTTTCCTTTTGTTCCATGTTAAGGTTGGCAAAAAGGGTACGCAAATTATTTTCCTCATCACTAGCATTATCATCACTAGAGGACTCGTATTTAGTGGAGGATTTAGATTTAACCTTCTTCCTTTTGCCGTCTTTTGCCATGAGGCACTTGTGGCCGACGTTGGGGAAGAGGAGTCCCTTGGTGACGGCGATGTTTGCGGCGTCCTCGTCGTCGGAGGAGGAGTCGGTGGAGCTCTCGTCGGAGTTCCATTCGCGGCACACGTGGGCATCGCCGCCCCTCTTCTTGTGGTACCTCTTCTTTTCTCTCCTCTTGCCCGTCTTGTCGTTATCCCTGTCACTGTCACTTGATAATGGACATTTAGCAATAAAGTGACCGGGCTTACCACACTCGTAGCAAACCTTCTTGGAACGGGATTTGTAGTCCTTCCCCTTCCGTTGCTTGAGGATTTGGCGAAAGCTTTTGATGATTAAAGCCATCTCCTCATTGTCGAGCTTGGAGGCGTCAATTGGTTGTCTACTCGGTGTAGATTCCTCCTTCTTCTCCTCCGTCGCCTTAAATGCCACCGGTTGTGCTTCGGACGTGGAGGGTTCGTCAAGCTCGTTGATCTTCTTTGATCCTTTAATCATACATTCAAAGCTCACAAAATTCCCGATTACTTCCTCGGGAGTCATTAGTGTATATCTTGGGTTACCACGAATTAATTAAACTTGAGTGGGGTTAAGGAAAATAAGTGATCTCAAAATAACCTTAACCACCTCGTGGTCATCCCATTTCTTGCTCCCGAGGTTGCGCACTTGGTTCACCAAGGTTTTGAGCCGGTTGTACATATCTTGTGGCTCCTCCCCTTGGCGAAGACGGAAGCGACCGAGCTCCCCCTCGATCGTTTCCCTCTTGGTGATCTTGGTGAGTTCATCACCCTCGTGCGCGGTCTTGAGTAGGTCCCAAATCTCCTTTGCATTCTTCAACCCTTGGACCTTGTTGTACTCCTCCTTGCTTAGAGAGGCGAGGAGTATGGTTGTAGCTTGAGAGTTGAAGTGCTCGATTTGGGCCACTTCGTCCGTATCGTAGTCTTCATCCCCTACGGATGGTACCTGTGCTCCAAACTCAACAACATTCCATATACTTTTGTGGAGTGAGATTAGATGAAATTTCATTAAATCACTCCACCTAGCATAATCTTCGCCATCAAAAGTTGGCGGTTTGCCTAATGGAACGGAAAGTAATGGAGTATGTCTAGATGTACGAGGATAGTGTAAGGGGATCTTACTAAACTTCTTGCACTCTTGGCGCTTAGAAGTTACGGACGGCGCATCGGAGTCGGAGGTCGATGTTGATGAAGTGTCGGTCTCGTAGTAGACCACCTTCCTCATCCTCTTGTGCTTGTCGCCTTTCCGATGCGACTTGTGGGAAGAGGATTTTTCCTTCTTCTCTTTGTGGTGTGAGGAAGAAGATCTTTTCTCCTTCCGTTTGAAGGAGTCCTTCTTCTTCTCCTTCCTCTTGGTGCGGGACTCTTCTGATGAAGTGCTCCCTTGGCTCGTAGTGGGCTTGTCGCCGGTCTCCATCTCCCTCTTGTTGTGATCTCCCGACATCACTTCGAGCGGTTAGGCTCTAATGAAGCACCGGGCTCTGATACCAATTGATAGTCGCCTAGAGGGGGGGTGAATAGGGCGAAACTGAAATTAACAAATATAAACACAATTACAAGCCGGGTTAGCGTTAGAAATATAAACGAGTCCGCGAGAGAGGGTGGAAAAACAAATCCCAAGCAAATGAAGAGTGTGACACGCGGATTTGTTTTACCGAGGTTCGGTTCTTGCAAACCTACTCCCCGTTGAGGAGGCCACAAAGGCCGGGTCTCTTTCAACCCTTCCCTCTCTCAAACGGTCCCTCGGACCGAGTGAGCTTCTCTTCTCAAATCAAAATCGGGAACAAAACTTCCCCGCAAGGGTCACCACACAATTGGTGCCTCTTGCCTTGATTACAATGAAGTTTTGATCACAAGAACAAGTGAGAAAGAAAAGAAGCAATCCAAGCGCAAGAGCTCAAAAGAACACGGCAAATCTCTCTCGCTAATCACTAAAGCCTTATGTGGAATTGGAGAGGATTTGATCTCTTTGGTGTGTCTAGAATTGAATGCCTAGCTCTTGTAAGTGGTTGAGAAGTGGAAAACTTGGATGCTTTGAATGTGGGGTGGTTGGGGTATTTATAGCCCCAACCACCAAACTTGACCATTGGTGGAGGCTGTCTGTTCGATGGCGCACCAGACAGTCCGGTGCACACCGGACATGTCCGGTGCCCCAGCCACGTCACCAATGCCGTTGGATTCTGACCGTTGGAGCTTCTGACTTCTGGGCCCACCTGGATGTCCGGTGCACACCGGACATGTCCTGTTCATTGTCCGGTGCGCCAGTATGGGCGTGTCTGACTTCTGCGCGCGCTGCGCGCGCATTTAATGCGTCGTAGGTAGCCGTTGGCGCCGAAATAGCCGTTGCTCCGCTGTTACACCGGACAGTCCGGTGTACACCGGACAGTCCGGTGAATTATAGCGGAGCAGCTCAAATGAATTCCCGAGGCTGGCGAGTTCCTGAGGCCATCCTTCCTTGGAGCACCGGACATGTCCGGTGTGCACCGGACAGTCCGGTGAATTATAGTGGAGTCGCCTCTGGAATTTCCCGAAGGTGGCAAGTTTGAGTTGGAGTCCTCTGGTGCACCGGACACTGTCCGGTGTACACCGGACAGTCCGGTGCCCCAGACCAGAGGTGCCTTCGGTTGTCCCTTTGCTCCTTTGTTGAATCCAATATTTGATCTTTTCATTGGTTAAGTGTGAACCTTTTACACCTGTATAACTTATACACTAGAGCAAACTAGTTAGTCCAATTATTTGTGTTGGGCAATTCAACCACCAAAATTATTTAGGAACTAGGTGTAAGCCTAATTCCCTTTCAGTTTCTCATAGATTCTTTAGATTACAATTTGCTTTCCGTATCTCAATTATGCAAAATGGGTTACAACTGTCTTTTTACGGATATAGGTGTTACTGTCTTTAGAAGAAGTAATGATTCAATAGCATTTAAGGGAGTATTAGAGGGTCAGCTCTACTTAGTTGATTTTAATAGAGCTGAACTCGATACTTGCTTAATTGCTAAGACTAATATGGGTTGGCTCTGGCATCGCCAACTAGCCCATGTTGGGATGAAGAATCTCCACAAGCTTCTAATGGGAGAACACATTTTGGAACTAACCAATGTTCATTTTGAGAAATACAGGGTTTGTAGCGCATGTCAAGCAGGGAAGAAAGTTGGTGCCCATCATCCACATAAGAACATCATGACGACTGACAGGCCGCTTGAGTTACTCCACATGGATCTATTCGGCCCGATAGCTTACATAAGCATCGGCGAGAGTAAGTACTGTCTAGTTATTGTGGATGATTATTCTCGCTTCACTTGGGTATTCTTTTTACAAGAAAAATCTCAGACCCAAGAGACCTTAAAGGGATTCTTGAGACGGGCTTAAAATGAGTTCGGATTGAGAATCAAGAAGATAAGTAGCGACAACGGGACAGAGTTCAAGAACTCTCAAATTGAAAGCTTTCTCGAGGATGAGGGCATCAAGCATGAGTTCTCTTCTCCCTACACACATCAACAAAATGGTGTAGTGGAGAGGAAGAATAGAACTCTATTGGATATGGCAAGAACCATGCTTGATGAGTACAAAACACCGGACCGGTTTTGGGCGGAAGCAATCAACACTGCTTGCTACTCCATCAATCGGTTATATCTTCATCGAATCCTCAAGAAGACATCATACAAACTCCTCACCGGTAAAAAGCCCAATGTTTCATATTTTAGAGTCTTTGGTAGCAAATGTTTTATTCTTATTAAAAGAGGTAGAAAATCTAAATTTGCTCCTAAGGCTGTAGAAGGCTTTTTACTTGGTTATGACTCAAACACAAGGGCATATAGAGTCTTCAACAAATCCACTGGGTTAGTTGAAGTTTCTTGTGACATTATGTTTGATGAGACTAATGGCTCCCAAGTGGAGCAAGTTGATCTTGATGAGCTAGATGATGAAGAGGGTCCATGCGTCGCGCTAAGGAACATGTCCATTGGGGATGTGTGTCCTAAAGAATCCGAAGAGCCTATACAAGCACAAGATCAACCGTCATCGTCCATGCAAGCATCTCCACCAACTCAAGATGAGGATCAGGCTCAAAACAATGAAGATGAAGATCAAGAGGATGAGCCACCTCGAGAGGAGAACAATGATCAAGGGGGAGATGACCATGACAAAGACAAGGAAGATGAGCAAGAAATTCAGGGTCAAAGACCGCCACACCCAAGAGTCCATCAATCGATTCAAAGAGATCACCCCGTGAACTCAATTCTCGGTGACATTCATAAGGGGGTAACAACTCGATCTCGAGTCGCTCATTTTTGTGAACATTACTCTTTTGTCTCTTCTATTGAGCCATACAGGGTGGAAGATGCATTAAGAGATTCGGATTGGGTGTTGGCAATGCAAGAGGAACTCAACAACTTCACAAGGAATGAGGTATGGCATTTAGTTCCACGTCCTAACCAAAATGTTGTAGGAACCAAGTGGATTTTCTGCAACAAGCAAGATGAGCATGGTGTGGTGACAAGAAACAAAGCCCGACTTATGGCCAAGGGCTATTCACAAGTCGAAGGTTTGGATTTCGGTGAAACCTATGCACCCGTAGCTAGGCTTGAATCAATTCGTATATTACTCGCCTATGCTACTTATAAGCTTTATCAAATGGACGTGAAAAGTGCCTTCCTCAATGGACCAATCAAGGAAGAGGTCTATGTTGAGCAACCTCCCGGCTTTGAAGATAGTGAGTACCCTAACCATGTGTATAAACTCTCTAAGGCGCTTTATGGGCTCAAGCAAGCCCCAAGAGCATGGCATGAATGCCTAAGAGATTTCCTTATCACTAATGTCTTCAAAGTCGGAAAAGCCGATCCTACACTCTTTACTAAAACCATTGCAAATGATTTGTTTGTATGCCAAATTTATGTTGATGATATCATATTTGGGTCTACTAACAAATCTACATGTGAAGAGTTTAGTAGGATTATGATTCAAAAATTCGAGATGTCTATGATGGGGGAGTTGAAGTATTTCCTAGGGTTTCAAGTAAAGCAACTCCAAGAGGGAACCTTCATCAGCCAAACCAAGTACATTCAAGATATACTTACCAAGTTTGGAATGAAGGATGCCAAGCCTATCAAGACACCCATGGGAACCAATGGGCATCTCAACCTCGGCACGGGAGGTAAATCCATAGATCAAAAGGTATACCGATCGATGATAGGATCTCTACTCTATTTATGTGCATCTCCACCAGATATTATGCTTTCCGTATGCATGTGTGCAAGGTTCCAAGCCGATCCTAAGGAAGTTCACATTAGGGCCGTGAAAAGAATCATGAGATATTTAGTTTATACACCTAAGTTTGGTCTTTGGTACCCCAAGGGATCCACTTTTGATTTAATAGGTTATTCAGATGCTGATTAGACAGGGTGTAAAATTGATAGAAAGAGCACATCAGGGACTTATAAAGTTTTTGGGGAGATCCCTGGTGTCTTGGGCTTCAAAGAAAAAATTCAGTAGCTCTTTCTACTGCCGAAGCCGAGTATATTACCGCAGGTCATTGTTGTGCGCAATTACTTTGGATGAGGCTAACCCTCAGGGACTATGGCTACAAGTTGAGCAATGTCCCTTTCCTATGTGACAATGAGAGTGCAATCCGCATGGCGGATAATCCCGTTGAACACAGCCGCACTAAGCACATAGCCATTCGGTATCACTTTTTGAGGGATAACCAACAAAGGGGGATATCGAGATTGCTTATGTTAGCACCAAAGAACAATTAGCCGATATCTTCACCAAATCATTAGATGAGAAAACCTTTACCAAACTTAGGAATGAGCTAAACATTCTTGATTCTCGGAACTTTGATTGACACTTTGCACACATAGCTCATTTATATACTTTTGATCATATCCATTTCATGCGCTATGACTAATGTGTTTCCAAGTGCATTTTTATGCTAAGTCATAAATTGAAAGGGAAATGCAGTCTTCGACAAAGACAAGGCTTCCACTCCACTCTATCGGTATTATTTACCCTTCGCCATCACTCCACTCTCAATTGGTATAATCTTCACTCTTATTACTTGTACCAATAAGGAGAAAGTGAAAGGGCTCACAAAGACTCCGTTTTTGGCGATTAATGCCAAAGGGGGAGAAAGAGTATTAGAGCCCAAAGCAAAAGGACCGCACCACCACCAATTTCAAATTTTATGAAATAAAGTTTTTAATTGGTATCTTGTTAATATCTTTCAAAATTGGAATTCCCCTAGAAATTATTATCTCAATTGGTATCTATATATAGTGTCAAAGATTTTTCAATAGGTATCTAAAACTCAAAACCCTCTTAAACACTAAGAGGAGAATTTCATCTAGGGGGAGTTTTGTTTAATCAAAGGAAAAACATTTGAAACAGGGGGAGAAATTTCAAATCTTGAAAATGCTTCTTGAAATCTTATTTATGAACCTTTGACTATTTGCAAAAAAAACTTTAAAAGAATTTTCCAAAAGAATTTGCAAAAACAAAACACGTGGTGCAAATGTGGTCCAAAATGTTAAAAGAAAGAAAGCAATCCATGCATATCTAGTGAAAGTATAAATTGGTTTAATTCCAAGCAACCTTTGCACTTACCTTATGCAAACTAGTTCAATTTTGCACTTATATATTTGCTTTGGTTTGTGTTGGTATCAATCACCAAAAAGGGGGAGATTGAAAGGGAAATAGGGTCAAACCTTTCCCTAAATAATTTTGGTGGTTGAAATGCCCAACACAAATAATTGGACTAACTAGTTTGCTCTAGATTATGTGTTCTATAGGTGCCAAAGGTTCAACACAAACCAATAAAAAGATCAAAGTTAGGGTTCAAAACAAAGGAGCAAAAGAAACCGAAGAGAACCCTGGTCTGGCGCACCGAACTATCCGGTGTGCCACCGGATAGTGTCCGGTGCACCAGGGGCGATTGACTCCAACTCTTCACCTTCGGGTTTCTCGAGAGCCGCTCCGCTATAATTCACTGGACTGTCTGGTGGGCCACCGGACTATCTAGTGTTCTAGCGGAGCAACGGCTATCGAGCTCAACGGTCAACTCCAACGGTCGCCTGCAAACGTGAACAGTGTGCAGACAGTTCGCGCAGAGTCATAGCAGCGCCAGAAGGCGCACCGGACAGTGAACAGTGCCTGTCCGGTGCGGCACCAGACTGTCCGGTGCCCCAAGTTGTCAAAGCTACAACGGTCGAAACCGTCAGAACCCTAACGGTTGGGTGACGTGGCTGGCGCACCGGATAGTGTCCGGTGGCGCACCGGACTGTCTGGTGTGCCTATCGACAGCAGCCCTCCCCAACGGCTATTTTGGTGGTTGGGGCTATAAATACCCCCCAACCACCACTATTCAAGGCATCCAAGTTTCCAGCATATTGCATTCAATATAAGATCTCTAAACTTTACTCCAAGACACAAACAAGAGATCAAATCCTCTCCAAAGTCCAAAACCACTCCAAACACTTAGTGACTTGTGAGAGAGAGATTTCTGTGTTCATTTGAGTTCTTGTCGCTTGGATCGCTTTTCTTCTTCCTCTTTCTTGTTCTCAAGACACTTGTAATCAAAGCAAGAGACACCAAGTTGTGGTGGTTCTTGTAGGGGTCTGAGTGACCCAGTTTGATTAAGGAGAAAAGCTCACTTGGTCTAGGTGACCGTTTGAGAGAGGGAAAGGGTTGAAAGAGACTCGGTCTTTGTGACCACCTCAACGGGGATTAAGTTTGCAAGAACCGAACCTCGGTAAAACAAATCACTGTGTCACTCTCTTCATTTGCTTGTGATTTGTTTTCACCCTCTCTTTTGGACTCGGATTTATTTCTAACGCTAACCTCGTCTTGTAGTTGTGTCTAAAGTTATAAATTTCAGTTTCCGCCTATTCACCCCCCCTCTAGGCGACTTTCACGATTAGTGACCTCCGACTGCCCATCCGTTTGTGGGTGAAAGGCTGAACTGGAAGCAATGTCATCCCTGCTAAATGGAATAATTTAGTCCAAAAAGTGCTAGTAAAAACCGGGTCCTGTTCACTAACAATAGAACATGGGAACCCATGTAGCCGAACAATCTAATAAAAAAAGGCTTTGGAAACAAAGGTGGCTGAATATGGATGGCTGAGTGGGATGTAATGAGCATATTTGGAAAATTGGTCTACCACAGTCAAAATAACTGATTTCCCACCAACTTTGGGAAAGCCTTCAATGAAGTTGTCGGTACCCTGAAACAAGGGTACCCCTTACTATAGTAAGAAGACGCGATACCCACGCGGCTATCTCTAGTCGCGTGGTAAACAGCGACCGACCCCACCACGTGGATGGCTCCGGGGCCGCCACGTGGCCAGAGAAGACAATATCCTCCAAGGTATCAACAGTGGGTCCAGACCCCCATGGGAAGGTGCCGGACCCCTGCATATACAGACCGGACCTCCAGGTAAGGCCTAGGACCTCCGCAGGCGCGAACCGGACCCCTGGGATGAGTCCCGGACCCCTCTGTGTGGGGTCCGGGCCACTCACGGCGGGGTCCCGGGATTCTGGGACAAAGAATACCCAGACCTTAATCAAGGTCAGGCAGGGATCCGGAGCCGACACGTGTCCGGACCATACCGTGTGCGCTTCTGCTCCCCGCTCAAGCGGAGACCCGATGCTGCCACGTGGCCTACTGCCCGTGACGTAAGCCAGCGAATGGAGCCTAACGTAAGGCCTCTGGGCCGCGGGGCCTCTGCATTTATTGCGGATAAGGCGTGCCACTTGTCCATTTCACTGGCAGGTGATGTGCCGCCTCGGCATTTAATGAGCCATGTCCACTCCACTGGCAGGCGATGTGCTGCCTCACCATTTAATGTGCCCTGTCCACTCCGCTGACGAGCGGCGACCAGGCTATCCCACAGGTGGTGTGCTTGTCCTTTCCGTTGGCAGGCAGTACGCCCATGTTGCCGCACTCATCATGACTCGCGCATTACCGAGGAGGCAACCACGGCATATCAATATTGTATGCACTACGGACATTATGGCGCTCGGAGATCACCCTGGCGTTACAGGCACTAGTTACTTCCTTCCATTTTGCCCCTGGGCCCACATGTCGGGGCTCAGTACCCTTGTATGTGCCTCCCTTGAGCTATAAAAGGGAAGGCACACTATGTTACAAGGCAAGTTCACTCAGACTCAAGCTCACTCACACGCTCACAAGTTCATACAAGCTCTCAAGCTCAATACTACACAGTGGAGTAGGGTATTACGCTCCGGCGGCCTGAACCACTCTAAAACCCTTGTGTGTTCTTGTGTTCATCCCGAATCCATATAACAGGCAAAACGCTTAGGCCCCTCCTCATCTTAGGATTTAGGGCGGGTGCGTTCCGCCACCCGGCCGGAGAATTCCCTCTCCGACATTTGGCGCGCCAAGTAGGGGGCTTAGGCTTTAGGTTTTTACTTGTTTTCCTGCTCGACACCATGGTCCACATCGTCAAGCACCATGATTTCATGCTCGAGGGCTTCCTGGTGGAGGAAGAAGCTGCGTCTTCCACACCACGGGCCACCAACCGCTCTGCGCCTGGTGCTGCTGCTGTGCACTCTGCGCGACAGCACACTCCCACGCAGACGTCCAGAGCGTCTAGGGCTGCGCCTGGGGCGTTGTCTGCGGCTAGGGAATTGTTGCGCCACCCTCCTAGCTCCACGGCCTCACCGGGGGGCCATGAAGTAGTGGTGTGACGATGTCGACTGGCTACTTGTCACACCCGTTTCCAAGGGGCAGAGCCGGGTGCATACCATATGTGTGCCAGGATCTATTTCCACACATATATTGACGTCACAAGTGTAATATATCAAAGGAACAATGCATAAAAGCGTAAATAACGATTATATTAACATATTACACTTCGAACAGACAATATGTCTTAACCTTTATTCATCAAAGTACAGCGAAACAAGGACATCCATCCACAGGAAGATGACCGGGGTATCACTAGACTAGCATCCATGGAGCTCAGCATCATAACTTCATCTGCAAACTCTGATCAAAATTAAGCAAGGGTGAGCTCACTTATGGTCGGGGCTCAGCAAGTGGGGGAAAAACTAATGCAGGTTTAACAAGGTGAGGCTAAGGTTGAGCAGTAAGCATTTTAGTTGGTCAACATTTTACTAACAACACCTGTCTTACTAATAAGTGTGAATCCCAAGTATTCCCATTAAGCAAAGGTATAAGAGTATATCAAAAACACTTAAGTGAAACCACTTAAGCAAACCGTTGGCAGATCATCGGATCTCGATTTATTTTCATCTTCAAGTTCAATTATCATGTGAGGAGTCCAGGCTGCTCATAACCGTGAGCATGGCTGATATATCAGTTTTACACTCTGCAGAGGTGGTACAACTTTACCCACAAGCCGTGTATCCCCTCTAGCCTGGGTCGGCCAAAACCCATAAACACTTCCGAGGTGAGTGGCTAGGGATCCACTATGAGGCTTTCACAAAATACACTTAATACGAAGCAACCCGCTAAGGTTTCTAAAGACGATGGTGGAGGCCCCCTGGGTGAGGTACCTTAGCCAAGAATACGTCCCCATGTTAACGTGGGCTGCCAACACCTACCGCTCCCCCTCTTGCCCATATTTCAGGTAAGGTTGTCAGGCACTAAGCATATAAAGCTAATTACCAAAGCCAGAGCCATGATAGCACTCGTGGTTGCACTGTTTTCCCGGGTGGTCACTCCATGTTCCAATTAATATGCAATAATCTTATTTAACCATCGGGTTAACAACAATAATGTAAACTTACCATTTTGGAACATTAATATCATAAGCGGGAGTGACTGCATAAAGTTAAGTTGTAGCAATAGCATAGCTACGAAGGTAAAGTATAATTCCCAGGTTTGATCAAGGAATAAGGATGGAAAGGTTATCTAAATAGGTAACCCGTCAAATTATGCATATATATCCAAAAGAATAAACTTTATTAAATGTATTGTTTGGGATCAAGCAGAGTATGCAGAGGGAGAAGTCCACTTGCCTTGCTTATTGAAAACTTGAGGTTCTTCCACGGATAGGAATAGATCTTGATTCTTAACTACTAGATCAACCACTGAATATCACACAAACAAACAAGAAGAACAAACACCACTCAATAACATACAATATTCACCATACGTAAAGCTAAAAGAAAGCCTAACGAAAAGAGCGTTCGCTTTTCAAAACATTACACGCAAGGTTATAATAAAAAGGTATTCTTTTCAAACATGTGATCTATACTTCATAAAATAAGACATGAGCTTATAAGTGTCTTAATTAAAATATACAAATATTAGGTTCACTAATTTAATCTTTTATAAATCGTCATACGTGATATGTCTAGATTAAGGGTTTATAACACGATAAACACGTAATAACGATATTAAACATTTTTAACCTTTTAGAATAGATATAAGTTATATATATGTAAAGTTAATGGGCTACTAATCGCGTTATTAATTTTAGAAGCATTATGAAGCATTTTTATAAATATTGTTAACCAATTACTTATGACAAATTAAGATATAAGTCTAAATAGATTTTATGTGAAAAGATCATTATTATTAAACACCTATTTATGGAAAGTTATGTATATGTCTTAAATGAACTTTTAAAAATGAACAAACAACTATATTTTATTTTTATTAGAAAGTACATGTCTTATATTTTTTATTTAGAAAGCTATATTCAAAGTCAGTATATAAAGTAACATTTTAGTTATTACTTTATTTTATCCTTTAGGAAAAACTAAGTGATTCGTATATAATGTGGACTAAATTTTATGAAATCATTAATCATGCCATGAACTTAGTTAAGAACAAATTG
This sequence comes from Zea mays, assembly GCF_902167145.1. NCBI lineage: Eukaryota > Viridiplantae > Streptophyta > Magnoliopsida > Poales > Poaceae > Zea > Zea mays. Next base: position 80,915,743 of record NC_050103.1, on the reverse strand, counting down.
ACTATAGATTTGATTAATAAATTATGATAAAGGATAATTAATCTATTAATTATCTTTAATTCTATTGTAGGAACAAATGATCTAGATAATTAAAATGAATACTATATTTATTGGTATATTATCAACTATCATTTTAGTTATGACAGTGTGAGCACTTATTTAAGCCATTATATCATTATTAGAAAAGTTATATGACCTATTACTTTTACGTTTCTATTTAATACGGCTATACTTAAACATCTATAACAAATCCTATCAAAATTATGATGTCTATTAAAAAGGTCATTTTATAGTTAGAAACAAATTCTCTAATTCTTTAGTAAGAAACCTATATTTATCAATATAACTATCAATTTCTTTATTAGGAAAGCATGGATGCCTAATTAAGTCATTTTAACACAATAAAATTCTATTCTTTCAATTTTTCTCCTTAAGTAGAATTTATACGTATACTAAAAAAATTGTTTATTTATAATTTTCTAACATAATATACTAAGAATCAATTGTAAATTACTAAATGAGACTTTTAATACCGTATTCATGGTTATTATGACATAAATGAGCATTTTACTATTCTAAGTAATTAAGTGCTATACTTATGAATATATTTATTATGAATGGAAAAAATTATATTTTCATTCGACTAGAAAATACATGACTTGGTGTCTATTTCAATTTCTTCATGCAAATAAGTTTATACTTAAACTACTACTAACAATTATCGTTCCACACACAAAAGTGAAATTAATTATAAATATTTCTAGTATGAAAATCACTAAGTTAGTGAATAGTGACCGTGTTCATTTTTAAAATTATAAAATCATACACCTATTAAAGCATTGTCGCGGGGTTCGATTTTGACTACACGTATAAATCGAATCTCTAAAATCATTCACGAATCACCAAATCGCATCATAATATTACAACGATAAATCGCAAGATTCAAAATATGATTTAGAAAATAAATCAGTGGGTTGTCTTCAACCTTGGTTGGGTTCTCGTTCATGCGCATGGATGAACGACGGTCAAGGGAACGAGCGCGAGGTCCAGCCGGGTTGTTGCGTGGGTGAGTACGAACTCCGTCGAGTTCCACGGGCGGCGAACCTCGTGCGGATGTCCGGCGACGAGCTTCACGACGGCGAGCTCGAGACGGCGCGAGCAGGGGCTCGACGGCGGTTACGTGCGCGACGAGTGGCAACGGCACAACAATACGCTGTCGCGAGTTGATCAAAGGCATGGCTCTGCTCGACAGCAGCAGCAAAAAGGAGAAATGGCGAGCAGGGAAAGAGGAGGGGTGCGGGGTTGGCGACATCGGGCAGTGAGCAGCATGGAGGGGAGAGGCACGGGCGTCCATTTTATAGGCAAGAAAGGGGAGGTCGAGGGGAGAAACGGCGGCCATGAATTCCATTGATGGCCATCAACGGAGCTTTAATGAGGGAGAGGAAATGGAAGCAATGAACTCCAATAACGCAGGGAGAAACGGTCGGTCGCGCGGGACGTGGGCGCGGCGTCGTCGGTCGTCTGCGCGGGCGCGCAGGAGCAGGGCGCGGACGGCTGGCTCGGCCGGTTGCTGGCGGCTGCTCGTCGGTGTCACGGCTCCTGGGCGGTCCTCGGCTTGCAGCGCGCCGCGGCTTGAGGCGAGGCATGGGCTTGCTCGGCCGGTTGGGCGGTTGCGCAGCAGAGAAAATGAGAGGAGGGAGATGGCTTGGTGGGGCCCGCGCGCAGAAAGGAGGTAGGGGAATTTCCTCCCCTGGCGGCGGCTGTGCAGGAACTGGGGAGCGGCGGCTGGGAAGGGAGGCAAGGGAGCCGGAAAAATGCTAATTGTGCCTCGCATGCCAATCAAAGGAGGAGAGAGGGGATATGAACCATTTGGAAAGGCTCACCGTCGGCCTCATTTTTTTTAATTTCAAAATTCTTTTTTTAAATAACAATATATAATAGAAATTCAAAATAAAACCAATTTTATTATTAACATAACAAAAGCTTATTTTACAAAATAAATTATTTTAAGACGTTCTCTTGTTTAAATAAAAGGTTTTTTTTGACATAAAATATAATAAAATGAAAATTTGAAATTCTTACACACAAAAATCATTAACATATCAAAAATGCATATTCATTAATATTTTATAAAACGAGATCTTCCTCGCACAATTAAATCCAATAATTAGATTTACCAATCAAGCCAAACAAAATATATGCTTTGACATGAGTGCATCAAACACTTGATAAAATTTTATCTAGTTAAGAAATTGTTCAATTTATTTATATTACCTTTATGTTATTTGAGAATATAAATATTTTCCATTCTATTGAAAATTAATAAATAAAACTGGATCGCTTTTAATTGATGGATTTAGGGTGTTACAAAATCTACCCCTCTTAAAAAGAATCTCGTCCTCGAGATTAGGGAAGGCTAGCAAGAAAACAATGGTGATATATGGTTACTCGTAGGTTCTTGGTTCACATTGAACTCTTCTAAACTTAAGGAGCTTACTTACTTCTTTGCTTCGAAATGTATACTAATCAAGCGACCTTCATCATCATACTTATAAAATGGTGGGTCTTCTGAATTATTGCTTAGGTCATGCTTGGCAGCTTTCTTCTCTAGTCGATCTAGATGCTTCTTGGGGCGTTCGTGAATAATATGTCCTTCATTTTTGCAGTAGTAGCAAGCACCTCTTGCATTGAGTTCTTTGCGAGTCAACTTTGCTTGACCAACAGGGGGTGAGGGTTGATTGTGTGTCTATATCTTATATAGCTGAGCCTGACTTAATTCTTCTATTTGGGCATCCATGTGTTTCGGGGCTTTTGCTTGTGGTTGAGGTGAACTACTCATGTATCCAAACATTTTCCTATTCCTTTTTTGTTCTTCACGATGTTGATAGAAGTTTCTGTGCATTTTTGTTCATATTCCATGTCTAAAGACTGAGATAGCTTTATCTTGGGGGTGTTTGGTAGTGAAATCTTCTCAGGACAATTACGAAGGTAATGGTCTTTACGTCCACATAGATAGCAAGCTTTTCTTGCACTTGACTTTTTCCATGTTTCCATTTTTGTTTCTTGGAACTGATGCGACGACGAGGCTGAAACTGTGTGCAAGTAATAGTCCATCCATCAATGTAACACTCATGTGTTTCTTCTTGGGGCTGGGCATCCTTGTGATGTTTCCTTTTTGGAATACTTTGCAATTCATCAACTGACAGTGCATTAGGTATGAGAGAATCTGCTATTAGTTGTTCTTGGGGAGACATTTGTCTGTTTATGCCAGAAAATAAAATCCGGTTCTTCTGTTTTGTAGTTTCACTTTCGTTTGTACTGATTTGGTGACAAGGAATTCCATAGTACTCACAACAACAACATGTTCCAAGGGTACTTGTCTGTTGGTTTGGTTGTGCATCCTTTTGGGTCTTGAATGTCTGTTCATCAGCTATTTTATTTATAGTGTTGTTTTGACTTGCCAACACACCACATTCTTTGCACTTAGTAACATCACTGGTAGTTGACATTCCAAGGTCTGACATCTGTATGGGTATAGAAGAATGGAAGGGACGAAAGGGTTGAGCAAAGACAGATTATAGAGAGTAGAGAAAACCCATCTATCTAAGGTTTTACCTAGCTAACTGATGTCATTGTGAACAAAAGTCACAATACACCAACAATCATTTCAAAGAAGCAAATCAAACATGAACACAAAGGACAATGAATTCAAACATACCAGCACAACATAATCCAATTCTACTCATTCAACCAAACAAAAGGTGAGACAAGGGTTGAAATAAGAAAAATATGATAACATCAAGGAGTTGGGTAAGAATTATCAAGGAGTTAGACAAGACATATTTGTTGGTGGCCAAGAGTGAAATAAGATAACCATGAACTATTAAAGTGAGGATAAATGATATAACCAAGGATATGAAGTGAGTTAGGGAGAAAGCATTATACAGGGGAAAAGTAGAGAGGCAAAGGTTTAATATATATCAAGGTAGATATTGCACAAAGGGGGCAATACAATGGCACGAAAGCAAAAGTGTAAGAATTTAAATAGGGAGAAATCATTATCAAGGAGAAAAGTAGAGAGGAAAAAGTTTTAATATATATCAAGGTAGATATTGCGCAAGGATGGCAATACAATGGCAAGAAAACAAAAGTATAAGAAGTCAAGGGTTATATAGCAATATTAGGGATTAGAAAACCACTTATAATATAATATCGCCATTACCGATCTAGTCGAAAATCTTAATACTAAAGAACAATCCTATCAACCTAACCAAGAAGTCTGGTAATAGATCCAAAGGATCCATAACAAAACTTCTTGCGGAGTGGAGATAAGACAGAGAATAGGACATCGTTGATAGCTTCGAAAAGGTTTCTTCTGGCAAACTTTGCTTCAAGTTCCGCAATCCTAGCTTGATCATCTTGCAATGCTTCTCATTAGAACCTTCTGATAGACGAAGAATCAGACAAGAAAAGTTGAAAATAAAAGAGACGAGTTTTGATATAAAGTAAGTTTTAATGGAAGAAAATATATCAAGCTTTGAAAGACTGACTGGGCTTTCCATTTCTAACTAATCTAGCGACCTATGGTCACATTGCTTTGATACCACTTCTGTCACACCCGTTTCCAAGGGGCAGAGCCGGGTGCATACCATATGTGTGCCAGGATCTATTTCCACACATATATTGACGTCACAAGTGTAATATATCAAAGGAACAATGCATAAAAGCGTAAATAACGATTATATTAACATATTACACTTCGAACAGACAATATGTCTTAACCTTTATTCATCAAAGTACAGCGAAACAAGGACATCCATCCACAGGAAGATGACCGGGGTATCACTAGACTAGCATCCATGGAGCTCAGCATCATAACTTCATCTGCAAACTCTGATCAAAATTAAGCAAGGGTGAGCTCACTTATGGTCGGGGCTCAGCAAGTGGGGGAAAAACTAATGCAGGTTTAACAAGGTGAGGCTAAGGTTGAGCAGTAAGCATTTTAGTTGGTCAACATTTTACTAACAACACCTGTCTTACTAATAAGTGTGAATCCCAAGTATTCCCATTAAGCAAAGGTATAAGAGTATATCAAAAACACTTAAGTGAAACCACTTAAGCAAACCGTTGGCAGATCATCGGATCTCGATTTATTTTCATCTTCAAGTTCAATTATCATGTGAGGAGTCCAGGCTGCTCATAACCGTGAGCACGGCTGATATATCAGTTTTACACTCTGCAGAGGTGGTACAACTTTACCCACAAGCCGTGTATCCCCTCTAGCCTGGGTCGGCCAAAACCCATAAACACTTCCGAGGTGAGTGGCTAGGGATCCACTATGAGGCTTTCACAAAATACACTTAATACGAAGCAACCCGCTAAGGTTTCTAAAGACGATGGTGGAGGCCCCCTGGGTGAGGTACCTTAGCCAAGAATACGTCCCCATGTTAACGTGGGCTGCCAACACCTACCGCTCCCCCTCTTGCCCATATTTCAGGTAAGGTTGTCAGGCACTAAGCATATAAAGCTAATTACCAAAGCCAGAGCCATGATAGCACTCGTGGTTGCACTGTTTTCCCGGGTGGTCACTCCATGTTCCAATTAATATGCAATAATCTTATTTAACCATCGGGTTAACAACAATAATGTAAACTTACCATTTTGGAACATTAATATCATAAGCGGGAGTGACTGCATAAAGTTAAGTTGTAGCAATAGCATAGCTACGAAGGTAAAGTATAATTCCCAGGTTTGATCAAGGAATAAGGATGGAAAGGTTATCTAAATAGGTAACCCGTCAAATTATGCATATATATCCAAAAGAATAAACTTTATTAAATATATTGTTTGGGATCAAGCAGAGTATGCAGAGGGAGAAGTCCACTTGCCTTGCTTATTGAAAACTTGAGGTTCTTCCACGGATAGGAATAGATCTTGATTCTTAACTACTAGATCAACCACTGAATATCACACAAACAAACAAGAAGAACAAACACCACTCAATAACATACAATATTCACCATACGTAAAGCTAAAAGAAAGCCTAACGAAAAGAGCGTTCGCTTTTCAAAACATTACACGCAAGGTTATAATAAAAAGGTATTCTTTTCAAACATGTGATCTATACTTCATAAAATAAGACATGAGCTTATAAGTGTCTTAATTAAAATATACAAATATTAGGTTCACTAATTTAATCTTTTATAAATCGTCATACGTGATATGTCTAGATTAAGGGTTTATAACACGATAAACACGTAATAACGATATTAAACATTTTTAACCTTTTAGAATAGATATAAGTTATATATATGTAAAGTTAATGGGCTACTAATCGCGTTATTAATTTTAGAAGCATTATGAAGCATTTTTATAAATATTGTTAACCAATTACTTATGACAAATTAAGATATAAGTCTAAATAGATTTTATGTGAAAAGATCATTATTATTAAACACCTATTTATGGAAAGTTATGTATATGTCTTAAATGAACTTTTAAAAATGAACAAACAACTATATTTTATTTTTATTAGAAAGTACATGTCTTATATTTTTTATTTAGAAAGCTATATTCAAAGTCAGTATATAAAGTAACATTTTAGTTATTACTTTATTTTATCCTTTAGGAAAAACTAAGTGATTCGTATATAATGTGGACTAAATTTTATGAAATCATTAATCATGCCATGAACTTAGTTAAGAACAAATTGACTATAGATTTGATTAATAAATTATGATAAAGGATAATTAATCTATTAATTATCTTTAATTCTATTGTAGGAACAAATGATCTAGATAATTAAAATGAATACTATATTTATTGGTATATTATCAACTATCATTTTAGTTATGACAGTGTGAGCACTTATTTAAGCCATTATATCATTATTAGAAAAGTTATATGACCTATTACTTTTACGTTTCTATTTAATACGGCTATACTTAAACATCTATAACAAATCCTATCAAAATTATGATGTCTATTAAAAAGGTCATTTTATAGTTAGAAACAAATTCTCTAATTCTTTAGTAAGAAACCTATATTTATCAATATAACTATCAATTTCTTTATTAGGAAAGCATGGATGCCTAATTAAGTCATTTTAACACAATAAAATTCTATTCTTTCAATTTTTCTCCTTAAGTAGAATTTATACGTATACTAAAAAAATTGTTTATTTATAATTTTCTAACATAATATACTAAGAATCAATTGTAAATTACTAAATGAGACTTTTAATACCGTATTCATGGTTATTATGACATAAATGAGCATTTTACTATTCTAAGTAATTAAGTGCTATACTTATGAATATATTTATTATGAATGGAAAAATTTATATTTTCATTCGACTAGAAAATACATGACTTGGTGTCTATTTCAATTTCTTCATGCAAATAAGTTTATACTTAAACTACTACTAACAATTATCGTTCCACACACAAAAGTGAAATTAATTATAAATATTTCTAGTATGAAAATCACTAAGTTAGTGAATAGTGACCGTGTTCATTTTTAAAATTATAAAATCATACACCTATTAAAGCATTGTCGCGGGGTTCGATTTTGACTACACGTATAAATCGAATCTCTAAAATCATTCACGAATCACCAAATCGCATCATAATATTACAACGATAAATCGCAAGATTCAAAATATGATTTAGAAAATAAATCAGTGGGTTGTCTTCAACCTTGGTTGGGTTCTCGTTCATGCGCATGGATGAACGACGGTCAAGGGAACGAGCGCGAGGTCCAGCCGGGTTGTTGCGTGGGTGAGTACGAACTCCGTCGAGTTCCACGGGCGGCGAACCTCGTGCGGATGTCCGGCGACGAGCTTCACGACGGCGAGCTCGAGACGGCGCGAGCAGGGGCTCGACGGCGGTTACGTGCGCGACGAGTGGCAACGGCACAACAATACGCTGTCGCGAGTTGATCAAAGGCATGGCTCTGCTCGACAGCAGCAGCAAAAAGGAGAAATGGCGAGCAGGGAAAGAGGAGGGGTGCGGGGTTGGCGACATCGGGCAGTGAGCAGCATGGAGGGGAGAGGCACGGGCGTCCATTTTATAGGCAAGAAAGGGGAGGTCGAGGGGAGAAACGGCGGCCATGAATTCCATTGATGGCCATCAACGGAGCTTTAATGAGGGAGAGGAAATGGAAGCAATGAACTCCAATAACGCAGGGAGAAACGGTCGGTCGCGCGGGACGTGGGCGCGGCGTCGTCGGTCGTCTGCGCGGGCGCGCAGGAGCAGGGCGCGGACGGCTGGCTCGGCCGGTTGCTGGCGGCTGCTCGTCGGTGTCACGGCTCCTGGGCGGTCCTCGGCTTGCAGCGCGCCGCGGCTTGAGGCGAGGCATGGGCTTGCTCGGCCGGTTGGGCGGTTGCGCAGCAGAGAAAATGAGAGGAGGGAGATGGCTTGGTGGGGCCCGCGCGCAGAAAGGAGGTAGGGGAATTTCCTCCCCTGGCGGCGGCTGTGCAGGAACTGGGGAGCGGCGGCTGGGAAGGGAGGCAAGGGAGCCGGAAAAATGCTAATTGTGCCTCGCATGCCAATCAAAGGAGGAGAGAGGGGATATGAACCATTTGGAAAGGCTCACCGTCGGCCTCATTTTTTTTAATTTCAAAATTCTTTTTTTAAATAACAATATATAATAGAAATTCAAAATAAAACCAATTTTATTATTAACATAACAAAAGCTTATTTTACAAAATAAATTATTTTAAGACGTTCTCTTGTTTAAATAAAAGGTTTTTTTTGACATAAAATATAATAAAATGAAAATTTGAAATTCTTACACACAAAAATCATTAACATATCAAAAATGCATATTCATTAATATTTTATAAAACGAGATCTTCCTCGCACAATTAAATCCAATAATTAGATTTACCAATCAAGCCAAACAAAATATATGCTTTGACATGAGTGCATCAAACACTTGATAAAATTTTATCTAGTTAAGAAATTGTTCAATTTATTTATATTACCTTTATGTTATTTGAGAATATAAATATTTTCCATTCTATTGAAAATTAATAAATAAAACTGGATCGCTTTTAATTGATGGATTTAGGGTGTTACACTACTCGACATGGCGCACTCTGGCTCAGCCAGGCCCAGGCCTCGGTCATCTCGACGTCAACATGAGGCGTCGGTGTCAGTGCGCTCACCCTCGGTGAAGGCCGTGCTGACTGAGGACCTGCGGGCAGAGCTCAACCGTAGGCGTGCGGGAGAGGACGCTCCAGTCTCTCTGGAGAGGTCTAACGACCTACGGGCAGAACTTAACCGCAGGCGCGCGGGCGAGGATGCCCACGTTTCTCTGGAGAGGACGCGTGAACGCCGACAGAACGTCGAGGGTCGCAACCTCGACTACGACTTCGCTGCGGTTGCACCGCAAACCCCAACGGGCGCCCGGATCCAAGCGGATGTCCCATTGGCCGGCGTGGGTTGTGCCGCACTGGCGGATCATCTCCGCGCGGTGGCCTAGCCATCCAAGTTCCGGCCACACCTGCCGGAGAAGTACGACGGTACGTCAAATCCGTCGGAATTCTTGTAGGTTTATGTCACCGCCATTACGGCAGCAGGTGGAGACACTGCCGTGATGGCAACATACTTCCATGTAGCCTTATCTGGGCCAGCCCGGACTTGGCTCATGAACCTAGCCCCAGGATCGATCTACTCCTGGGAAGAGCTCTGCGCGCGGTTCACAGCGAACTTCGCCAGCGCTTATCAGCAGCATGGCGTGGAGGCCCACCTCCACGCAATGAGGCAGGAGCCCGAGGAAACTCTCCGGGCATTTATCTCCCGCTTCACCAAGGTACGAGGCACTATACCTCGTATTTTCGATGCTTCCATCATCACCGCTTTCCGCCAAGGGGTGCGTGATGAAAAGATGCTGGAGAAGTTGGCCACGCATGACGTGGAAACTGTCACCACGCTCTTCGATCTGGCCGACAAGTGCGCCAGAGCTGCCGAGGGTCGTGCACGGCACTCGGCACCACAGACCGGGGTCGCCTAGGCAGGTGGCTCGGATGCCGTCGCTCAGGACGGCAAAAAGAAGAAGAACCGCGGCCACAAAAAGCCACAGACTGCTGCTCCGGTCGTCGCAGCCGCGAGTGGGGGCCGGAACAAGCGCAACAAGCGCCCACAGCCACAGGGGGGCAACAGCGGCTCATGCCCTATGCACCCCAATAGTCGTCATAGCACCGTGGAGTGTCGCGAGATCATCGAGCTCGCAAAGCGCGTCAGCGAGCGGTGCGAGCAGTCTTCCAAGGACGGCTCCCCACCTCGTCGCCGACCTGGCAAGGAAAGGGTCGACGACGGCGAGGTGGCCGCGGGAGAATGGGACCTCGGGTATCAGTCACCCGAGGGGGTCCTGAAGGATGTTTTCACCGGAGACTCCGACTCCGGTGACGACAGCTAGTCGAGCTACCGGGGTGACCTCGTCCTTCCTGGTCTACGGGGCCGAAGCCTGCCTTCCCCTGGAAACCCTTATGGGCTCCCCACGGGTCTAGTCTTTTGATGAGTCTATGCAGGAACAACTACGACGTGAGGACGTGGACTTCATCGACGAACGAAGATGGCAAGTGGCGATCCGAAATGCACGTTACAACCAAGCGCTCGGGCGCTACCGCCAGTGGTTCGTGCATAGTAGGGAGCTCAGGGTCGGGGACCTGGTCCTAAGGCGAATTCTAAACCGAGAAGGGCTCCACAAACTCCCCTCCAGTTAGGAAGGACCCTTCAAGGTAATGGAAGTATGCCGACCCGGGTGTGTCCGCCTCGCCATAACTGAAGGAGTGCCTCTTCCCAACACCTGGAACATAGAGCATCTCCGTAAGTTTTACCCATAAAAGCAAACCTGGGGAATTCAATTTTCTTCCTTTGTAACTAGATTGTGCATATATGTACGCCAGCCTGGTGAGGTCCGCCCTCATAAACCCGGTCTGTTGGCCTACACTCATGAATATCAAGTTATAAGGAAAAGATTCACCCTCAGATTTGCTTTTGTGATGGTCTTATCTTGCTTCAATTTACAAGCATCATTTTTTATCTAACCCACCCATACAGTTCCCACCCTCGCTGGTATCATGACATCCTAATTGAGTAGCCAGGCTTGCAGTTTGGGATCCCTCGGTAGGGGGGTCCGGCAGCCTGGGGGCCAGTTCTAGAGAACGGATACTTGTCTCCTAGGGTGGTCCGGAGCTGTGTAGCTGTTTAGCTTGGTTCCGTACCCTAAGCCTGCACACTCCACCACTCTGTGACGGGTACCATAGTATTTGGAACTATAGTTCTGTGGGTCCGGCAACTTGGGGTTCGGTTCTAGAGAACGGACACACATCCCCTGGGGTGGTCCGGAGCTGTGTAGCCGCTTAGCCTAGTCTCGTACCCTAAGCCTACACACTCCACCACTCTACGACGGGTGTCCTAGTATTTGGAGCTGTGATCCAGGGGGTCCGGACACATGGATTGGCTTCCCGGTCTAAATCCTGCAGGTCCTGTTGCGTGAATCAAAGGATGGCAGATACTAGAGGATGGGTCCTATGGGTGTGCTACTAACGCTCCCTAGCCGAAGCTGTGTACAGGTCCAGGTCCTAGTCGAGGCTACCTCCTGGGGGTTGTTGCCAACTCTTTCTTACGTATACTGGTATCCAGCCTCGACACGTCGAGCCTACATCCCAGGGGGGCCAAGTACCAGGGAGGAGTTGGTAACGCCACACACAACAAGGAAAAATAGTATACAGATAAGTGCTAATACTGCTCGATAAATAGTACTCAAAAGTATCTTACAAAAACAAAAGTTATTACATCCACCTTCAAGCGGAGCCCTAGCCTCATTTCTATAGGTATGGACTACTCGGCATCAGCAGGGTCACGCTGTAAGCGCGCGGCCACCGTCTCCACGGCATCTTGTACGGCCTCTCGGGCGGCGTCTTTAGTGTTGGCCACCAGTCCTGCGATCAACGGCTCCAGGGAGATGGCCGGGTCGTTGGCACAAGCAGCCACGACCACGGCCACGGCCACGACTAGCACCACTACCACCGCCCATGGGCATCCTCCCTCAGCCTTGTCATAGCGTAGCTGCCGCCGCAACCGCCAGGCACAGGCCTAGCCGCTACGACAAAGCTAGAGCTGGACCAGTTCATGGAGGCGTACCACGAGATGCTGGTGAAGTTCAAGGAGGAGCTGACGAGGCCGCTACAGGAGGTGATGGAGTTCATGCGAAGGGTGGAGTCGCAGCTCAACTCGCTTTCCATCTCCAGAAGGTCGCTGCGCAACATCCTTTCATCTGAGCACCGATGAAAGAAGGGTGAGATCGGCAGCGCCAACCCGCGAGATCACCGAGGGGAGTGGCACCGACGCGGATCCTTCCGGCAAACACCGACGCGCTCCATCCAAGCATGTTGCGCACCAGGTTGAGTCCCCCCTCAGACTGGAAACGCTCAGGATGGACTAGCAAGGCCGTGGCGACTACGGCGGCGGAAAGCAGAAGAACGCAAATGCAAAGGGGCGCGGAGAGCTCGAAGGCGAAAGGGCGCAACAGTTGGAGAGAATGCGAAAGCGTAACTGCTGCACGCGGGGTGAATCCCTTTTCAAGGAAGACTCTCCCGCTCACGCCCCGAGACGTCGCAGAAACTCTCGCCCGACGCGCACCAAAGCAACCCAGCCTATGACATGGGGGCCCGGGCCCACAAGTCATACAGCTGGTGTGCGGGTCTCCGGGTGCGAAAAAGGCAAATCGCCACGCGAGAAAGTGAACCGCCTCCCACGGTAGTGCGCCTCTTCATCTCCGCCGAAAACAACGGCCCAGTCTCTGACACGGGGGCCCGGGCCCACGAGTCATACTCCTTGGGCGTTGGTTTCTGAGTGCAGAAAGAGCGAACCGCCGCTCGCGCCAGTACTGCGCCTCCTCGGGGCTGCCGCAGAAGACAGAGAAGGTAAATTTTTAAACCAATGCATCGGTATCGAGGTGCCTCGCACGTGGCCAGGCGAAACCATCAGGCGTGGGGGCCGCGGGTCAGACAGCCACGGGGACAGACATGGCAGTTGGCATGACTGAAGGCGGATTAGCGGTGATTACATCAGGAAGAGCACGGAAGCGGTGCACCAATCCCTAGTCAAGCTTTGGCCCCACCTGTAGGCTCGTATCCTCCCCTGAGGTGGGCCCGGGGGCCACTGCTGGTACCCTGAAACAGGGGTACCCCTTACTACAGTATGAAGACGTGATACCCACGCGGCTATCTCTAGTCGTGTGGTAAATAGCGACCGACCCCACCACGTGGACGGCTCCGAGGCCGCCACGTGGCCAGAGAAGACAATATCCTCCAAGATATCAACAGTGGGTCCGGACCCCCATGGGAAGGTGCAAGACCCCTGCATATACAGACCGGACCTCCGGGTAAGGCCCAAGACCTTCGCGGGCGCGAACCACGTGATCCTACTGCCTGTGACGTAAGCCAGCGGGCGGAGCCTGACGTAAGGCCTCTGGGCCACGCGGCCTCTGCATTTATTGCGGATAAGGCGCGCCGCCTGTCCATTTCACTGGCAGGTGATGTGCCGCCTCGGCATTTAATGAGCCTTGTCCACTCCGCTGACGGGCGGCGACCAGGCCATCCCACAGGCGGCGTGCCTGTCCATTCCGTTGGCAGGCAGTACGCCCATGCTGCCGCACTCATCATGACTCGCGCGTTACCGAAATACTGTATGCACTACGGACATTATGGCGCTCGGAGATCACCCTGGCATTACATGCACTAGTTACTTCCTTCCATTTTGCCCCTAGGCCCACATGTCAGGGCTCAGTACCCTTGTATGTGCCTCCCTTGAGCTATCAAAGGGAAGGCACACTACGTTACAAGGCAAGTTCAATCAGACTCAAGCTCACTCACACGCTCACAAGTTCATACAAGCTCTCAAGCTCAATACTACACAGTGGAGTAGGGTATTACGCTCCAGCGGCCTGAACCACTCTAAAACCCTTGTGTGTTTTTGTGTTCATCCTGAATCCATCTAACAGGCAAAACGCTTAGGCCCCTCCTCATCTTAGGATTTAGGGCGGGTGCGTTCTGCCACCCGGCCGGAGAATTCCCTCTCCGACAGAAGTCCATAGCAATATCACTCTAAATAGAAGAGGGAACTGGCAGGGGCTGCAGCAGTCTAGCTGGGTGTAAGTGCTTAGTTTTATTGCCTGACAAACTCTGCAACCTTTGACATACTCTCTAACCAAACGGTTGTTGTGAGGGTTGAAAAAGGATAACCAAAGACGATAGAGTGTCTTCTGAATACCCTCATGTCCTGTTATATGTGCATTCTCTAGTAGCTGCGACCATAAGGGAGATAAATATAGAACATATGCTTTGCCCTGAAATAACAGCAGTCCATCCACATTCGTCCATCTTGCAGGCGCTGCGCCTTTTCACGGGATCATCCCCGGGAAGCGCGTCCAGCCCCTCGGACAATTCGATCTACCCGTCTGCTTTGGGACACCCTCCAACTTTTGAAGGGAGACCCTCACGTTTGAAGTGGTCGGGTTTCGAGGAACCTACCACGCAGTGCTGGGGAGGCCATGCTACGCCAAGTTCATGGCTGTCCCCAACTACACCTACCTCAAGCTCAAGATGCCAGGCCCCAACGGGGTCATCACCATCGGCCCCACGTACCGACATGCGTACGAATGCGACGTGGAGTGCGTGGAGTACGCCGAGGCACTCGCCGAATCCGAGGCCCTCATCGCCGACCTGGAGAGCCTCTCTAAGGAGGCACCAGACGTGAAGCGCCACGCCGGCAACTTCGAGCCAGCGGAGACGGTTAAATCCGTCCCTCTCGACCCCAGCAACGACGCCTCCAAGCAGATCCGGATCGGCTCTGAGCTCGATCCCAAATAGGAAGCAGTGCTCATCGACTTTCTCCGTGCAAACGCCGACGTCTTCGCGTGGAGTCCCTCGGACATGCCCGGCATACCGAGGGATGTCGCCGAGCACTCACTGGACATCCGAGCTGGAGCCCGACCCGTGAAGTAGCCCCTGCGCTGATTCGACGAAGAAAAGCGCAGAGCCATAGGCGAGGAGATCCACAAGCTACTGGCGGCAGGGTTCATCAAAGAGGTATTTCATCCCGAATGGTTGCCAACCCTGTGCTTGTGAGAAAGAAAGGAGGGAAATGGCAGATGTGTAGACTACACTGGTCTAAACAAAGCATGTCTGAAAGTTCCCTACCCTCTGCCTCGCATCGATCAAATCATGGATTCCACTTAGGGATGGCAATTCTGCCCGCGGGCACGGATATCCGCGGGTTTCGTACCCGATGGGCATGGATACGGGTAAGAAATCTCGCCCACGGGTAAGGATACGGGCAACACTTCTCACCCGCGGGTAATTGACGGATATAAAATTTCGCCTGCGGGTATTACCCGTTACCCGCTTAATTTACTAGCCCATCAAAATATTGCCCATGTGTTCATTTTATCCTAAAACATTGCATTGTAATAATTAATTATCTTAAGAGTTTGAGACTATGTTTGTGGATGATCGATCATGTTTGTGGACTTTTAAGTTTGAACTATGTTCCTTGTCATTATTATGTCTGTCAAGTTGTTGTGTTCTTGGTAAAATGAACATGACCACATACTCTATGGTATTTTCTGGCGGGTAACGGGTTGCCCAATATCCGCGGATATCCTACGGGTACGGGCACGGGTCGAAAATTTTACCCGCAAGCTCTCGCGGGCACGGATAAGCACTAGAGGCGCGGATATGTTAGCGGGCGGGTAAATGGCTTACCCGCACTTTACCCGACCCGCTGCCATCCCTAATTCCACTGCTAGGTGCGAAACCCTGTCTTTCCTCGATGCCTACTCTGGGTATCACCAAATCAGGATGAAAGAGTTCGACCAGCTCGCGACTTCTTTCATCACACCTTTCGGCATGTACTGCTATGTTACCATGCCGTTTGGTTTGAGGAATGCGGGTGCGACATACCAAAGGTGCATGAACCACGTGTTCGGCGAACACATTGGCCGAACGGTCGAGGCCTACGTCGATGACATTGTAGTCAAGACGAGGAAAGCCTCCAACCTCCTTTCCGACCTTGGAGCGACATTCCGATGTCTCAAGGCGAAAGGCGTAAAACTCAATCCCGAGAAGTGTGTCTTCGGGGTCCCCCGAGGCATGCTCTTGGGGTTCATCGTCTCTGAGCGGGGCATCGAGGCCCACCCGGAGAAGATCGCGGCCATCACCAGCATGGGGCCCATCAAGGACTTGAAAGGCGTACAGAGGGTCACGGGATGCCTTGCGGCTCTGAGTCGTTTCATCTCGCGCCTCGGCGAAAGAGGCCTGCCTCTGTACCGCCTCTTAAGGAAGGCCGAGTGCTTCACTTGGACCCCTGAGACCGAGGAAGCCCTCGGGAACCTGAAGGCGCTCCTCACGAACGCGCCCATCTTGGCGCCCCCCGCTGCCGGAGAAGCCCTCTTGATCTACGTCGCCGCTACCACTCAGGTGGTTAGCGCCGCGATCGTGGTTGAGAGACGAGAAGAGGGGCATGCATTGCCCATCCAGAGACCAGTCTACTTCATCAGTGAGGTACTGTCCGAGACCAAGATCCGCTACCCACAAATTCAGAAGCTGCTGTACGCGGTGATCCTGACGCGACAGAAGTTGCGACACTACTTCGAGTCTCATCCGGCAACTGTGGTGTCATCCTTCCCCCTGGGGGAGATCATCCAGTGCCGAGAGGCCTCGGGTAGAATTGCAAAGTGGGCGGTGGAAATCATGGGCGAAACGATCTCGTTCACCCCTCGGAAGGCCATCAAGTCCCAGGTCTTGGCGGACTTAGTGGCTGAATGGGTCGACACCCAGCTCCCAACAGCTCCGATCCAACCGGAACTCTGGACCATGTTTTTCGACGGGTCGCTGATGAAGACAGGAGCAGGCGCGGGCCTGCTCTTCATCTCGCCCCTCAGGAAGCACCTACGCTACGTGCTACGCCTCCATTTCCCAGCGTCCAACAATGTGGCCGAGTACGAGGCTCTGGTCAACGGGTTGCGCATCGCCATCGAGCTAGGGGTCCGACGCCTCGACGCTCGCGGTGACTCGCAGCTCGTCATCGACCAAGTCATGAAGAACTCCCACTGCCGCGACCCAAAGATGGAAGCCTACTGCGATGAGGTTCGGCGCCTGGAAGACAAGTTCTACGGGCTCGAGCTCAACCACATCGCCCGACGCTACAACGAGACTGCGGACGAGCTGGCTAAAATAGCCTCGGGGCGAACAACGGTTCCCCCGGACGTCTTCTCCCGAGACCTGCATCAACCCTCCGTCAAGACCGACGACACACCCGAGCCCGAGAAGGCTTCGGCCCAGCCCGAGGCACCCTCGGCTCAGTCTGAGGCACCCTCGGCCCCCGAGGGTGAGGCTCTACGCGTCGAGGAGGAGCGGAGCGGGGTCACGCCTAATCGAAACTGGCAGATCTCGTACCTGCAATATCTCCACCGAGGAGAGCTACCCCTCGACCGAGCCGAAGCTCGGCGGTTGGTGCGGCGCGCCAAGTCGTTCGTCTTGCTGGGAGACGGGAAGGAGCTCTACCATCGCAGCCCCTCAGGCATCCTCCGGCGATGCATTTCCATCGCCGAAGGCCAGGAGCTCTTACAAGAGATACACTCGGGGGCTTGCGGCCATCACGCAGCGCCTCGAGCCCTTGTTGGGAACACTTTCCGACAAGGCTTCTACTGGCCGACCGCGGTGGCCGACGCCACTAGAATTGTCTGCACCTGCCAAGGGTTTCAATTCTATGCAAGGCAGACCCACCTGCCCGCTCAAGCTCTGCAGACCATACCCGTCACCTGGCCATTTGCTGTGTGGGGTCTGGACCTCGTCGGCCCCTTGCAGAAGGCACCTGGGGGCTACACACACCTGTTGGTCGCCATCGACAAATTCTCCAAGTGGATCGAGGTCCGACCCCTAAACAGCATCAGGTCTGAACAGGCGGTGGCGTTCTTCACCAACATCATCCATTGCTTTGGGGTCCCGAACTCCATCATCACCGACAACGGCACCCAGTTCACCGGCAGGAAGTTCTTGGACTTCTGCGAGGATCACCACATCCGGGTGGACTGGGCCGCCGTGGCTCACCCCATGACGAATGGGCAAGTAGAGCGTGCCAACGGCATGATCCTGCAAGGGCTCAAGCCGCGGATCTACGATGACCTCAACAAGTTCGGCAAGCGATGGATGAAGGAGCTCCCCTCGGTGGTCTGGAGTCTAAGGACAACGCTGAGCCGAGCCACGGGCTTCACACCGTTCTTTCTAGTCTATGGGGCCGAGGCCATCTTGCCCACAGACTTAGAATACGGTTCCCCGAGGACAAGGGCCTACGACGGCCAAAGCAATCGATCTAATCGAGAAGACTCACTAGACCAGCTGGAAGAGGCTCGGGACATGGCCTTACTACACTCGGCGCGGTACCAGCAGTCCCTGCGACGCTACCACGCCCGAGGGGTTCGGTCCCGAGACCTCCAGGTGGGCGACCTGGTGCTTCAGCTGCGACAAGACGCCCGAGGGCGGCACAAGCTCACGCCTCCCTGGGAGGGGCCGTTCGTCGTCGCCAAGGTTCTGAAGCCCGGAACGTACAAGCTGGCCAACAGTCAAGGCGAGGTCTCCAGCAACGCTTGGAACATCCGACAGCTATGTCGCTTCTACCCTTAAGATGCTTTCAAGTCGTTCATACACCTCGGTCACATACAAAGTCTAGTCATCAAGGAAGGGTCAACCTTGCCTCGGCAAAGCCCGACCCTCCCTCGGGGGCTAAAAGGGGGGAACCCCCTCTGCGTCAAAATTTTCCTCGGAAAAAGATCTTTTCTGTCAGAGTGTCTTTCGTGCTTTTCGACTACTTCGAAAGTGGATCCTGAAAACGACAGAGTACACGTAAGCAGCCAAGGTTGACCGAGCCGAGGGACTCCTACGCCTCCGGGATACGGATACCTCACTCATCACCTTCTGCGATAAGTAACTCACGCTCGGATAAGTGATTCCGCGGACCGAACAAGTCTTCACGCTCGAAAACTCCTCTGCCGAAATTATTTTTCGGGCCTTCTCGACTACGTCAGTGACAGAACCATATGGACGAGTAAGAGTGCACGTAAGCGGCAAGGCCGACCGAGCCGAGGGGTTCCTACGCCTCCGGGATACGGATACCTCACTCATCACCTTCCGTGAAAAGTAACTCTTGCTCGGACAAGCAATTCTGTTACCAACAAAAGTCCAGATACTCGAAACAACAAGAAAAGGAACGCAGCTTTACAACACGACGACAGTATATTTGGGCCTCGGCGGCCGCAGAAAACATACGCACACTACAAGATAACCCGATCCTGCAGGCTCGGATCTTGACAGTTGAAGTTTGGCATCAACTACACCTTCGGCGAGGTCCGGCCTAGCCTCGGACGGCGACGCGGTCGGAGGATCTCCACTCCGAAAGACGACATCAGCACCGTGCCCGGGCCATCGCCGCCAGGGTCTTCTCCAGGAATCCGGCTCGAGCAAACGGCTCGGTCGGCCACCCCGAAGCCTCAGCCAGCTGTCCCCCGAGGACATCAGCCCGGCTCGTGGCATCGGCGACTCAACTCTGGCGTCGGTCCCGCCGGTGGACGACCCGGCCAGGCTCCGACCGACCAAGTCTCCTTTTCGAGCCAACTCCGCCTCTGTCCGTGCTGACACCGCTACCTCCGGCTTCGGCTCATCGAAGAGCGGCCGAGGGTTCCTTTTACTAGGCAAGAGAAGCCTCGGACAGCAAGGCCGACCGAGCCGAGGGACTCCTACGCCTCCGGGATACGGATACCTCACTCGTCACCTACGCACGAGGCGACTCACGCTTGGTGAAGCGGTTCAGATAGCCGACAGGCGAGTCTTAGTGCTCGAAATGAGGAGAAAACATGGCTCCGTGCCGAAAATACATACATGTTCAGGCCCTGACAGCCGCAATGAACAAGACACCGGCACTCAAGGTGCCAATACAAATGGAACTCCGGTTCCACCTCTGCAGGTACGAACAACCCCACACGATTAGGGGGCCTGCGGAGCAACAGAAGGCCGACGGGTGGCTCGCCGCCGCTCGCTCCAACAACGACGACGACGGCTTCTGCTCCGAGGGGTCGAACGGCAGCAGCGATGACCTCAGGGCGGATGCTGCTGCCATAGGGCCCTCGCCCACTTCCTCACTCGAGAGGCAAGGACGAGCAGAAGGTCGTAGAGTTGGAGGTCAGTCCGTGGGCGGCACCGGCTATCTCGTCGGCGGAGAAACCTCTTCCGGCTGTCGTGGCGGAAGGCGGCGCCGGAAGCGGCACCGAAGCCGCTCGGGTCAGAGAGCCGGGCACGCGGCAGCTGCCAGCGCCACGAACGGCGAACGCCCTTCCCCCCAATCACTGAGGGAAGGAGCGGGCCGCTGCCCGCGCAGAGACCGACCCCAACTCGGCGCACTCCCCTCCCCAGCACTGATGATGAACATCCTTGAAGCTGAGGGAGGGGCAGAGGCCGCAGCCCGGCTTGCTTCTCCCCACCCAGGGGCTAGTGGTCACCGTCTTGGGTGACCACCGGCGAGGGGAAGCGGCCGGGTTGCCTGATGAAAATCCTTGAAGCCGAACGATGGCTGAAAGGTACCAACTTCCACGAAGTTGCGTTCCTCCAATGACAAGGCAGAAGGATTGCGGGTGTTCCCCATCCGGGGGCTCGGAAGGTGGAAAGACGTGATGCATAAGGGAGCGTGAAGACATGGTCGCCTTTCAAGGGGATCACCCTCCTTTTAAAGGCGACTCTCCCCACTTGCGTCCTCAGCCATCGCGGGCTGAGTCTTCTCCAACACGCTCCAAGGTCCTCCCCCTACGACTCGGGGGCTGGGTCCCACGCGTCATGCAAGCTGGCCCAGGGCAGAAGAAGCCAAACCGCTGCGCGCGGTGCATGCAACTGCCCAGCGGTTACAAGCATTCCTCCACTTTCGCCCGGACCAGCGGGTGAAAGGGCGGACAGCCATGCAGTCGGCATGCAACCGCGCCAAGTGGGCGCACCCCTTCGACTCCAACGCGCCCATCATGGAGGCCCAGGCCCACACGTCATGCAACCGGCGCGCCGGTTGCTACGTGCGAGCAACTGCACCGCCCCTCGCGCCACTACCGCGCCTCCTCGACTGCGGAACCAGTACCGCGACTCGAGGCAACCCTGCGTTTGACCCAACAGTGCCAGCCGGGCGCATCGGTCACGGGCCAGTCAGCCGCGGGAGAAGGCGTGACGGTTGATACGGCCAAAAATGGGCCGGCAGTAATGGCGGTGGCAGGCGGGCGGAAGTAGCGGTCACGTCGTCAGCCAAGCTCACGTCCCCTCATGGGACAGCGAGAGAACCCTCTCCCACGGCGTGAAGACGGCACGCCCGTGATCCGTTTCTCGAACGGCTCGCGCACGCGCAACGGCTGCCCCGCGAACCACTCGCCCCGTCGCATTAACTCCGCGGCGGGACAGGCGGCACCTTTGGCAGGAGAAGCGGGCGACGCTTCGCCTTCGCCATAACGACCGCGTAAAAAAAGGTGCGCCACGACGTTTCGATTTCGTATCCTTTTCCTCTTTCTCTCTCTTACGACAGGGACCGGGAAAGGGGATACCCCGAAAGGGATCCTTCTCCGCGAAGGAAACGGGCCCCGAGCCCCCCTACTGATCAGAGGTTCGAAGGCTGGCCCCTCGGAGGGGTTCAACAGCCGCCTCAGAGCGCTCGGGCTCCGCGCCCACTACTGGTCAGAGGTTCGAAGGTCGGCCCCTCGGAAGGGTTCAACGGCCGCCTCAGGCCACTCGGGCTCCGCGCCCACTACTGATCAGGGGTTCGTAGGCTGGCCCTCAAAGGGTTCACAGCCACCTCAGACACAGAGCGAGGGATGACCCTGGGTACGTTCGATACATAACCAAGGCTCGGGCTACGCTCCCGAGGTACCCTAGGACATTTCCGAGACCAGCGGGAACGATCTTGTAACGGAATCCCATCAGAGGGAGGCATCGAGCCCTCAGACCCCGTCAAAAGGGGACCGGGTCCGGCAGATCACCCGCAGGTACTTTTGGAGCGCGCCTCCGGGCCTCTAGCCGACCCCTAACAAATGGGGCACAGGCGTCCACTCGGATTACCCGTTAGCAGCTCACTGGAGACACCATGTTCGGCGCCCTCCAAGGGCAACATGGCGCTTCCCCCCCCCTCCTCCTTGCGGAAAGGCGACGCAGGGGCGTATGTAAAAAAGTCAAGTCTGTCCTTGACCGTCCTCTCGCTCTGTGCGGAGGCTCGAGGGATGCTCTCGCAAACCCGGCTCCGGCCAAACCGTTGACAGCGTCAACATACCAGCCCGAGAACTTGGGACCCGACCGTGCACCCGGGCTATGGCCAGCTCGCTTGAGGGTACAACCAGACCGGCCGAAGCATCGCGAAATGCATTAAGACCTCGAAGGAGTCTAACCACTCCTCCGAGGCCTCGGGGGCTACACCCGGCGGGTGCGCTCGCGCGCACCCACCGAAACAAAACGCAACCGAGAAAGGCCGGTCCCCTTGCAAAAAAGTGCGACAAAAGCCTCCAAGCGAGTATTAACACTGCCTTTGAGGCTCGGGGGCTACTGTCGGGGACCAAAATTAGGGGTACCCTCAAGACTCCTAATCTCAGCTGGTAACCCCCATCAGCACAAAGCTGCAAAGGCCTGATGGGTACAATTAAGTCAAGGCTCGGTCCACTCAAGGGACACGATCTCGCCTCGCCCGAGCCCAGCCTCGGGCAAGGGCAGCCGACCCCGGAGGATTCACGTCTCGCCCGAGGACCCCCTCAAGCAACGGACGCACCTTCGGCTCGCCCGAGGCCCAGTCTTCGCCAAGAAGCAACCTTGGCCAAGCCGCCACGCCAACCGACCGTATCGCAGGAGCATTTAATGCAAAGGTGGCCTGACACCTTATCCTGACGCGCGCCCTTCAGTCGACAGAGCCGAAGTGACCGCAGTCACTTCGCCACTCCACTGACCGGCCTGACAAGAGGACAGCGCCGCCTGCGCCGCTCCGACTGCTGCGCCTCTCGATAGAGTGAGGCTGACAGCAGCCAAGTCCGGCCTCAGGCGCCATAGGGAACTCCGCTTCGCCCGACCCTAGGGCTCGGACTCGGGCTCAGCCCCGGAAGACGACGAACTCCGCTTCGCCCGACCCCAGGGCTCGGACTCAGGCTCAGCCCCGGAAGACGACGAACTCCGCTTCGCCCGACCCTAGGGCTCGGACTCAAGCTCAGCCCCGGAAGACGACGAACTCCGCTTCGCCTGACCCCAGGGCTCGGACTCGGGCTCAGCCCCGGAAGATGACGAACTCCGCTTCGCCCGACCCCAGGGCTCGGACTCGGGCTCAGCCCTGGAAGACGACGAACTCCGCTTCGCCCGACCCCAGGGCTCGGACTCGGGCTCAGCCCCAGAAGACGACGAACTCCGCTTCGCCCGACCCCAGGGCTCGGACTCGGGCTCAGCCCCGGAAGACGACGAACTCCGCATCGCCCGACCCCAGGGCTCGGACTCAGCCCTGGCCTCAGCCGACGGTCTCCGCCTCGCCCGACCCAGGGGCTCGGACTCGACCTCGGCCTCGGAAGACAGACTCAACCTCGACCTCGGAGGGGCCTCCACCTCGCCCAACCCAGGGCTCGGACCGACCATGTCACAGGAGGCGCCATCATTACCCTACCCCAAGCTAACTCAGGCTACGGGGAACAAGACCGGCGTCCCATCTGGCTCGTCCCGGTAAACAAGTAATGATGGCGCCCCGCATGCTCTATGACGACGGCGGCTCTCAGCCCCCTTACGGAAGCAAGGAGACGTCAGCAAGGACTCGACAGCCCCGACAGTTGTCCTTCCGCCAGGCTCCAGCGCTCCTCCGACGGCCACGACACCACATGAACCGGGTGCCAAAACCTCTCCGGACGCCACGATGGCATGTACTTAGGGCACTAGCTCTCCTCCGCTAGACACGTTAGTACACTGCTACACCCCCCATTGTACACCTGGATCATTTCCTTACGTCTATAAAAGGAAGGTCCAGGGCCCTCTTACAGAGGGTGGGCCGCGCGGGGAAGGACGGGACGGCGCTCGCGTAAGCCGCTCGCTCCCTCCCGCGTGGACGCTTGTAACCCCCTACTGCAAGCGCACCCGACCTGGGCGCGGGACAAACACGAAGGCCGCGGGTTTCCCCTTTTACGCCTGTCTCCCTCCGGCTTCTTCCCCCCTTCGCGCTCCGTCTCGCGCCGACCCATCTGGGCTGGGGCACGCGGCGACAATTTACTCGTCGGTCCAGGGACCCTCGGGTTCGAAACGCCGACAATAATCATCATCATTAAGCATCATCATAAAAGTATCCAGAGTTACTCTAATCAAAGGAGCTCACAAGGCTGCTCATAACCATGAGAACGGTTGATATACCAGTTTCTAACACTGTGCAGAGGTGCACACTTTACCCACGAGTTGTGATTCCCTTTCTGTCGGAGGAGCGCTACTCCCCATTGATCACTACCTAGGTGATCTTGCAGGGTATCACTACATAGCCTTTACAAAGATTCTTCTGGTGTGTTTGCCCGTTAGGTTTCACCAGTCATACAAACACAGTACTCCTCCCTAAGGTGGGTGACTAACAAAACCAAATCGAATGAACCTCGGCACCCACCCTTAGCAGAGCAAGCACTATGCCCTAGCCCCCATTGACGGCACAACGGTGAAGCAAACTACACCCCCAAGTTCCTCCAATTAATCAGCTAAGGGCATGAATACTAAAGTAATAATACATCTCCAAAATAAATACTCAAAACTCTATTAAAAGGAAGAGAAAAGAAATCTATAGAGAGGAGAAAAGAGGTAACACCTGAATTTGGTAGATATTAGAGAAGAAATTTTATACCCCAAATTTAGGGTGTTACACGCAGCGTCGTCTAGGGACAGACAGAACACGCCGCCCCGCGTCACACACTTGTGATCCCGGGAGAATTTCTCCAGGCAAAAATAACATTACCCTTTGGCACGTTTGTCGGCGATCTCCTCCGCCGACAGCCGACGGACGTGGGGTTGCTATGGTTTCTCCATTGTTGGTGCTGGTGCAGTTGACGATGGACAAGGACGGGAAGGCTGGTGTGGCGTGTATGAGTTTTGACCAACAAAATTATTAGATTGGTATACACTTATACTTAGTAATTGCTAATAAAATTTTGACCAACAAAATTAAAACTGATGCTCAGAGCTAACCATTTTCCTTGGTAAGCCTTACACTACATGAGACCCAACTGTAAGTGAGCTCATACACACCTTTTCCCACACTGCCGAGTGATGAACGTATGGGAGCTCACCCTTGCTATAATCACACCAAGTCAAGAACAAATGTTGCCGAAAGAGGACTACTACAACGAGTTTGATGAGATCAAGGCGTCGTCTCTTAGTCAACTATGACGTTACGGAGATAGTTATCTTAGCTTTACTTATTTATTATCAATTATTTTGTAAGACATTATTGTCATGTAATTAAGTTTATGACATTTGTCTCTATACAATAAGTCATTGTATGTGTGGAATTAATCTTGGCGCACATATGAGATGCATCCAGATTTTCCCATAAATCCGGGTGTGACAACAGATTTCTGCTCCACTCCACAACTTCAGGTGGAGCAAACTCCACGTGGAGTTAGAGTTGTTTGAGAAGAGGTGTTTGGGTAGCAAGATGTCCCTAACTCCACAAAAAATGTTTTTGTGACTGAATTGATATTCTCTTCCTTTGTTCCATTTTTTAGTGAAATAAATTATTGATGACGACAAGAAGGGATCCCAAAACAGGAGTATCACACAAGGATCCATCGTGCTGGCGCGTTCTCATTTCTATTTATCTCATACTGCTTTCATTGTTGTGTGTGTTCTTTAGCTGGCCACTGCGACCGCCGGCCAGGGCTTCCTATGTTGTTGTCATATCCAACCGTGGTGGGCGGCAACGTGGTGAGCGAGGTGGGCATGGCTGCC
The DNA here is from genome assembly GCF_902167145.1 of Zea mays. Classification (NCBI taxonomy): domain Eukaryota; kingdom Viridiplantae; phylum Streptophyta; class Magnoliopsida; order Poales; family Poaceae; genus Zea; species Zea mays. The sequence goes on along the minus strand of NC_050103.1, from coordinate 80,889,720 downwards.
ACCGCTTCTTGAGCGGGTTCTTCGCTTGGCTAGGCCTCGGCGCTGCTCACCACTGACGTCGTGCCATGTAGGTTCATGAACGACTTTGACTTGCCAAAGAATAAGTTAGACATGAACAAGGGCTCGAGGGTGGGCGCACGACCGGATTGCTGGGACCACCAAACTCCATATTGGAGGGCCATGTCTACCTCACTCACCACATTGCCGCCCACCACGGTTGGAGATGACGACAACATAGGTAGCCATGGCCGATGGTGGCAGTGGCTAGCCAAAGAACACACGAACACGTCGTCTAGGAGGAGGAGATCGAGCTACTTGCACATACACACAACAATTGAAAGCAGTACGAGATGAATTGAAATGAAAACACGCCAACACGATGGATCCCTCCTGTTTTGGGATCCCTTCTCATCTTCATCAACAATTTATTTCACTAAAATGGAACAAAGGAAGATAATGTCAAATCAGCCACAAAAAACTCTTTTGTGGAGTTAAGGACATCTTGCTAGCCAAACACCTCTTCTCAGATAGCTCTAACTCCATGTGGAGTCTGCTCCACCTGAAGTTGTAGAGTGGAGCAGAAATCTGTGGAGTTGGAGTCATGCCAAACAGGGTCTAATATCCAAGCTCAAAATAAAATATAGCTCCACCAACTCCATGGTGTGAGGCTGCTTAAAAAAGGTGAAGTTGGGGTGTTTAGGGCATGTTTGGCATGACTCTCCTTCACTAGAGAGCGGCTCTACTTCAAAACTCTAGGTGAAGCAGCTCTGCTCCATAATTTAGATTGTTTTATCGTAACCAATGACAGTGGTGGGTAAATAAATCCAAGCTCTATGTCTAAGTTGTTTTTACCATGTGATTGGTTGCTTCATGATGGCAACCTGGTCCGGTTTGGCCAGTACCTGAGGAGCCAGGCTCATATGATCAGGCTGATCCATGCAACAGATTTTTGTTTGGTTGTTTGTATTAGTGCATTCAGACCAAGTGCATCATTTGTTTGGTTATCCGCACCAAAATAAAATGGAATAAAATAAATAAATAAATCTTTAAAATTTACATAGCAAGTGTAGTCTAGCTTTGTTCGTAAAAATATCAAGAACACAGATCTAAAATTGGTTTAGTGATTGAACATTTCAATTAAAATATACGATGGAAAAATAAAATAAAAAGTGCTCTAGGAATACGTGCCATACCAAGGTTGTATGCACGAAGCCTGCTTGGTCTATATGCACGCTGCCTGCTCCACCAGCTACGCTCTGGCTAAGAAATGATTTTTGCATGTCTGAAGCTCGGTTGCGTTATGCAGGAAAACAAATAAGAGGTGCGTTGGGAATCCGCGGCTGCAGGAACTCGGCAAACGCAGGAAACCAAAAACACACGGTTAGAGTTTTCGGAGCAGTAAAAGAGGTACTCCAAAAATTTGTAATACGGCTCTGAAAACTGAGTTTGCAACTTTAGAGTTAGGGTATTTAGCGAGCTTTGATTAGCTACTCCTTATAGTTTTGCTTTGGAGCTATACCAAACACGTTCTTAGCAAGCTCTCCACTCAACTCCAATCTAAAGTTTGAAGTTAGAGTCATGTCAACTAGAGCCTAAATTTAGGAGGTTGTTTTGGGTGGGATGTAACTCTCACGGGAAAAGAAATAGGTTCGTTGGAGAAGACATGCAGTCGCTCTGTTCCGGTCAAGCGTGGGTGGGCCCGTGGCCCACATTTCTCCATGCGCCACTTCGCTCATGGACCGAGTGCATAGCATAGTACGCACTAAACAGCAGCACACGCCTTGGGCCCGTCTATCTGAAATCCATTTTAAGCCATTTTCGTAACAAATGGTCTCCCAGAATTCCATAAACGCATACGAACGTAGTATCTAAACACATTGTACACCACTTGATCCCAAATAAATTCCTATCCGATTCCTTGATGGCCTTTTTCGGTGTACACATATAATTGACCTTAAAATTGCTCGTCGGTCCTTTGCTCTAAACCTTTATTAAAACTTTCCAAGTCATCAGCGAGAAATGCTCGGAACAATTGAAAGTATCAGCACCAAAGCCACCAAAGAGCGCAATCACAAAACGTTAAAGGGAACTAATCAATTTATCTGTTATTTTCTATGGTTTCTATATATTATATGGGTATATATTAATTAAACGAGACATTTACTTAAATATAATTGTATTTTTAAACTTTCAAATATTAGAAGTATATTTAAATTATTGTTCTTTTTTAAACACAAACGAACTCGATGTTTTGCCCTATGACAGGAGCGGGTTCGAGTACCAGCCCACACCATTTTTTTGCCAGTGGACGCGTGCTCGGCGTAGAGCACGCAGCGATCGCATGCGTAGGCAACATACTAAAGGAGATTCTCACCTAAATATAGTAGAGACTAGACTAGTTAATACATGGTAAGCTGGTGGTGAAAAAATAAGTCTTAAATATAATATATGGTTGGATTATAATCTAACGGATCAAAAAACTCACTTACGTATTTGTATTTAAGGACTGTTTATATATCAATCGTTGCCTTCTATCGAGCGAGTGAAAACGTACCCAAAAAGTCACAATAAATGAGTATTTTTATTTCCATAGGATCATAGACTATTTCTGTTTCAAAAAAAAAATGCGGCTGTGTAAAGTAGCTTAATGCTTAATTTTAACTAAATTTGTAGTGAATAATGTCCGATATTTATATCTCCAATTTAGTTGTAAAAACATCTTGTAATTGATGTAATTATCCTTATTTTATATTATAAGGTTGTCTACAGTAGCTATTCTATCACATTCTCTATTTTAAACTTCACTCTGTAAATAATGTAATCTACTGTGTAAATCCCTTATTTTACTCGGCGTAAGTGTTAGTATTTTTTACTGGTGACATCAAAAAGTGGGGCGGTAGGCCAAGGAAATAATATAAAGGACGAAAGGACCACATTGCAGTAACGTAGTAACTGAATTGCTCAGGATTCTTATGCTGTTCCTAGCAGCTATCTTATCAAATCTTCTTATTTACACGATATAGCCTTATTCTTCCTACCTGCATGTACCTTCCTGTTTGGGCAATTTACTAGTAGGCACAGCAGATTGTTAAACGTCTCTGGTCGCCCCTTTTGGCCGTTTCATTCGTAGATTATTGCTCCTGCCATAGGTTTGTAGAGATCTGGTCAGCTAGCTGGAGCTGAAAACACATGGTAGTAACAAAATTGCATAAATGTGCTGTCGTAAACCAATGTTTTATACAATAAAATCAGCCAGTGTCAGACCAGCAATTTTCAAATCTGTTAATTAAATATTTTAAGTTTATACAGTTAGGCCATTTTAGAAACTTCGATAATCAGTAGACTATTGGGGATCAGTACTTTCGCTTTTACAAATCCACGAGCAGATGGAGCCATTCCACCGTGGTGCTTCTATGTGACCATTGTTATGAATATTAAACTTCTAAGCAGTTGCTACTGCTCGAGTTGTCATGCCCAATGGTCGTGTCCTTTGCAGGTCTTCACTTTAGGTGGGACACGTCCCATAGACTGCTCTCCTGTGTATATACTCAAGCAATAAAGAATCTCTCTATTGTTCATTTCAATAGTTCAACAGCAGTTACTTTATCAACCATATCCATCTTTAACACAGCAAATCGGGTAAAACATTAATGTTCGCAATCTCGATAAGCTAAAACATTGTCAGAGACGATAGCATAGCGTCGCCCCTAACAGGACGGGGACCAGGCCAAAAAACTAGACTAAAACTTTCCAAGTCATCAGCGAGAAATGCTCGGCACAATTGAAACTATCAGCACCAAAGCCACCAAAGAACACAATCACAAGACGTTAAAGGGAATTATCTGAATAGATATTAATTAAAGTATTTAATTAAATATAGTTATATTTTAAAATTTTCCAAATATTAGTATACGTATATATATTCTAATTTTTGTGTGTCTAAATATATATACTCTAAATTTTGTACATCGCAATTAATTAAAGTTTAATATAGTGATTGGTAATAAATGATCCATAACTCTATTGTAATATGCCAACCAAAGTCTAAAAAGACAAAGAATATAAGATGAAATATTCGTTGAATGACCAATCGATCCATAAAACGTCAAACTTAATTTACTTGCAGATGTTGATATCCGAACTGCACCTCCTTTATGATTCATCCTATCGTTTGGCTAGGCAGCTGTCGATTGGCGCTGACCACCTGACTTGTCTTTATTATAGTCCCACAACTAAAGTCCAAAGAAGGTGATCACTGAAGTAGTAGAATGAGCGCAGCAACTTATATACATACTACATCAGATCTCGTGGATAATAAAATCTATAAATTTCAACTAAAGTTGTCACCTGATAGTTGGTGTGTACAACAAATTTGACATTTACTCGAGTAGGTTGACGAATTTTCATGGATCATTGAGGCTAGTTGGATTTTTGAATTATCTCAAAAATTTGTTAGCTGCCTCATGAATTGAGTCATTATATAAAAGTTGAATCTCATCAGTCGGATATTCATCGTTATATCGTCTTTATTATTTTAGTATTGTTCTTGTGTCACAACTTTAGTTCAATATATTAATTAGCTAGAAAATGGACTTATGCACTAAGACAATTTGTAAAGATCTAGAATTTTTATTTCATGCTGAGTGCTTAAACTTGATAACAATATACAATATTATTTTATCATATAGTATTGATGAATTGGTCGGCCCCTCTTCTATCATAATCCTGGCTCCGCCCTTGTGGGGACCACTACTTTCGCTTTTACAAATCCACATGCAGATGGAGCCATTCCACCGTGGTGCTTCTATGTGACCATTGTTATGAATATTAACCTTCTAAGCAGTTGCTACTGCTCGAGTTGTCATGCCCAATGGTCGTGTCCTTTGCAGGTCTCCACTTTAGGTGCGACACGTCCGATAGACTCCCAATGGTGGTGTCCTTTGCAGGTCTTCACTTTAGGTGAGACACGTCCCATAGACTGCTCTCCTGTGTATATACTCAAACAATAAAGAATCTCTCAGTTGTTCATTTCAATAGTTCAACAGCAGTTACTTTATCAACCATATCCATCTTTAACACAGCAAATCGGGTAAAACATTAATGTTCGCAATCTCGATAAGCTAAAACATTGTCAGAGACGATAGCATAGCGTCACCCCTAACTGAAAGTCGCCTAGAGGGGGGGTGAATAGGGCGAAACTAAAATTCTCAAAAATAATCACAACTACAAGCCGGGTTAGCGTTAGAAATATAAACGAGTCCGCGAGAGAGGGAGCAAAACAAATCGCAAGCAAATGAAGAGTGTGACACGCGGATTTGTTTTACCGAGGTTCGGTTCTTGCAAACCTACTCCCCGTTGAGGAGGCCACAAAGGCCGGGTCTCTTTCAACCCTTCCCTCTCTCAATCGGTCCCTCGGACCGAGTGAGCTTCTCTTCTCAAATTACTTGGGAATCAAACTTCCCACAAGGGCCACCACACAATTGGTGCCTCTTGCCTCAATTACAAGTGAGTGTTTGATCACAAGAAAGAATCAAGAAAGAAGGAAGCAATCCAAGCGCAAGAGCTCGAAAGAACACAAGCAAATCTCTCTCTCTAGTCACTAGGGCGTTGTGTGGAATATAGAGAGGATTTGATCTCTTTGGTGTGTCTAGAATTGAATGCTAGAGCTCTTGTAGTAGTTGGGAAGTAGAGAACTTGGATACCATGAATGGTGGGGTGGTTGGGGTATTTATAGCCCCAACCACCAAACTTGACCGTTGGCTGGGCTGTCTGTTCGATGGCGCACCGGACAGTCCGGTGCCCCCGCCACGTCACCAGTGCCATTGGAAATCGACCGTTGGAGTTCTGACTTCTGGGCCTGCCTTGATGTCCGGTGGCGCACCGGACACGTACTGTAGAGTGTCCGGTGCGCCAGCATGGGCGTGACTGCCCTCTGCGCGCGCTGGCGCGCAATAAATGCGCTGCAGGTAGCCGTTGGCGCCTGAAGTAGCCGTTGCTCCGCAGATGCACCGGACAGTCCGGTGCACACCGGACAGTCCGGTGAATTATAGCGGAGCGGCTGGAATGAAAACCCGAGGCTGGCGAGTTCCTGGGGGCCGCCCTTCCTTGGAGCACCGGACATGTCCGGTGCACACCGGACAGTCCGGTGAATTATAGCGGAGTGGCCTCTGGAAATTCCCGAAGGTGACGAGTTTCAAACCTGAGTCCTCTGGTGCACCGGACATGTCCGGTGGCACACCGGACAGTCCGGTGCGCCAGACCAGAGGAGCCTTCGGTTGCTCCTTTGCATTTTTGTTGAACCCAACACTTGGTCTTTTTATTGGCTAAGTGTGAACCTTTGACACCTGTATAACTTATACACTAGAGCAAACTAGTTAGTCCAAAGATTTGTGTTGGGCAATTCAACCACCAAAATTATTTAGGAACTAGGTGTAAGCCTAATTCCCTTTCAATCTCCCCCTTTTTGGTGATTGATGCCAACACAAACCAAAGCAAATATAGAAGTGCATAATTGAACTAGTTTGCATAATGTAAGTGTAAAGGTTGCTTAGAATTGAGCCAATATAAATACTTACTGGATATGCATGGATTGTTTCTTTCTTATATAACATTTTGGACCACGCTTGCACCACATGTTTTGTTTTTGCAAAATCTTTTGTAAATCTTTTCAAAGTTCTTTTGCAACTAGTCAAAGGTAAGTGAATAAGAGTTTGCAAAGCATTTTCAAGTTTTGAAATTTGTCCTTTGTTTCAAATGCTTTTCGTTTGACTAAACAAAACTCCCCCTAAATGAAACCATCCTCTTAGTGTTCAAGAGGGTTTTGATGATTCAAATTGAAATACTACTTTCTCCCCCTTTTGAACACAATAGGATACCAATTGATAAATACTCTTGGAAAACACTAAGTTTTTGAAATTGGTGGTGGTGCGGTCCTTTTGCTTTGGGCTCATACTCTCTCCCCCTTTGGCATGAATCGCCAAAAACGGAATTATTAGAGCCCTCGAAGTAATGTCTTCCTCTTTGGTCATAAACAAAGTGAGTTAAGATTATACCAAAGATGAAGTCCTTTTGTTCTCTCCCCCAAAGATGGAGAGTGGCTTGGAGCGACGGCGAAGGATGGGTTGCGGAGTGGAAGCCTTTGTCTTCGCCGAAAACTCCAATTTCCTTTCAATATACCTATGACTTGATTTGAAATAGACTTGGAAACACATTAGTCATAGCATATAAAAGAGATATGATCAAAAGTATATGAATGAGCTATGTGTGCAATCTAACAAAAGAAGTTGCGGGAATCAAGAATATTGAGCTCATGCCTAAGTTTGGTAAAAGTTTGTTCATCAAGTGGCTTGGTAAAGATATCGGCTAATTGATCTTTAGTATTAATGTAAGCAATCTCGATATCTCCCTTTTGTTGGTGATCCCTAAGAAAATGATACCGAATGGCTATGTGCTTAGTGCGGCTATGCTCGACGGGATTGTCGGCCATTTTGATTGCACTCTCATTATCACATAGCAAAGGAACTTTGGTTAATTTGTAACCGTAGTCCCGCAGGGTTTGCCTCATCCATAGTAATTGCGCGCAACAATGACCTGCGGCAATGTACTCGGCTTCGGCGGTTGAAAGAGCGACCGAATTTTGCTTCTTTGAAGCCCAAGACACCAAGGATCTCCCCAAGAACTAGCAAGTCCCTGATGTGCTCTTCCTGTTAATCTTACACCCCGCCCAATCGGCATCCGAATAACCAATCAAATCAAATGTGGATCCCCGAGGGTACCAAAGCCCAAACTTAGGAGTATAAGCCAAATATCTCAAGATTCGTTTTACGGCCGTAAGGTGGGATTCCTTAGGGTCGGATTGGAATCTTGCACACATGCAAACGGAAAGCATAATGTCCGGTCGAGAAGCACATAAATAGAGTAAGGAACCTATCATCGACCAGTATACCTTTTGATCCACGGACTTACCTCCCGTGTCGAGGTCGAGATGCCCATTGGTTCCCATGGGTGTCTTGATGGGCTTGGCATCCTTCATCCCAAACTTGCTTAGAATATCTTGAGTATACTTCGTTTGGCTAAGGAAGGTGCCCTCTTGGAGTTGCTTCACTTGAAATCCTAAGAAATACTTCAACTCTCCCATCATAGACATCTCGAATTTCTGTGTCATGATCCTACTAAATTCCTCACAAGTAGATTCGTTAGTAGACCCAAATATGATATCATCAACATAAATTTGGCATACAAACAAATCATTGTCAAGAGTTTTAGTGAATAGAGTAGGATCGGCCTTGCCGACTTTGAAGCATTAGCGATAAGGAAATCTCTAAGGCATTCATACCATGCTCTTGGGGCTTGCTTGAGCCCATAAAGCGCCTTAGAGAGCTTATAGACATGGTTAGGGTACTTACTATCTTCAAAGCCGGGAGGTTGCTCAACATAGACCTCTTCCTTGATTGGTCCATTGAGGAAAGCACTTTTCACGTCCATTTGATAAAGCTTAAAGCCATGGTAAGTAGCATAGGCTAATAATATGCGAATTGACTCAAGCCTAGCTACGGGTGCATAGGTTTCACCGAAATCCAAACCTTCGACTTGGGAGTATCCTTTGGCCACAAGTCGAGCTTTGTTCCTTGTCACCACACCATGCTCATCTTGCTTGTTGCGGAAGACCCATTTGGTTCCTACAACATTTTGGTTAGGACGTGGAACTAAGTGCCATACCTCGTTCCTTGTGAAATTGTTGAGCTCCTCTTGCATCGCCACCACCCAATCCGAATCTTGTAGTGCTTCCTCTACCCTGTGTGGCTCAATAGAGGAAACAAACGAGTAATGCTCACAAAAATGTGCAACACGAGATCTAGTAGTTACCCCCTTATGAATGTCGCCGAGGATAGTGTCGACGGGGTGATCTCGTTGGATTGCTTGGTGGACTCTTGGGTGTGGCGGCCTTGGTTCTTCATCCTCCTTGTCTTCATCATTTGCATCTCCCCCTTGATCGTTGCCGTCATTTTGAGGTGGCTCATCCTTTTGATCTTCTCCTTCATCAACTTGAGCCTCGTCCTCATCTTGGGTTGGTGGAGATGCTTGAGTGGAGGAGGATGGTTGATCTTGTGCATTTGGAGGCTCTTTGGATTCCTTAGGACACACATCCCCAATGGACATGTTCCTTAGCGCTATGCATGGAGCCTGTTCTTCACCTATCTCATCAAGATCAACTTGCTCTACTTGAGAGCCGTTAGTCTCATCAAACACAACGTCACAAGATACTTCAACAAGTCCTGAGGACTTGTTAAAGACTCTATATGCCCTTGTGTTTGAGTCATATCCTAGTAAAAAGTCTTCTACAGTTTTAGGAGCAAATTTAGATTTTCTACCTCTTTTAACAAGAATAAAGCATTTGCTACCAAAAACTCTAAAATATGAAATGTTGGGCTTTTTACCGGTTAGGAGTTCATAGGATGTCTTCTTGAGGATTCGGTGAAGATATAACCGGTTGATGGCGTAGCAGGCGGTGTTGACCGCCTCGGCCCAAAACCGATCCGAAGTCTTGTACTCATCAAGCATGGTCCTTGCCATGTCCAATAGAGTTCGATTCTTCCTCTCCACTACACCATTTTGTTGAGGGGTGTAGGGAGAAGAGAACTCATGCTTGATGCCCTCTTCCTCAAGAAAGCCTTCAATTTGAGAGTTCTTGAACTCCGTCCCGTTGTCGCTTCTTATTTTCTTGATCCTTAAGCCGAACTCATTTTGAGCCCGTCTTACGAATCCCTTTAAGGTCTCTTGGGTTTGAGATTTTTCCTGTAAAAAGAATACCCAAGTGAAGCGAGAATAATCATCCACAATAACTAGACAGTACTTACTCCCGCCGATGCTTATGTAAGCAATCGGGCCGAATAGGTCCATGTGTAGGAGCTCCAGTGGCTTGTCGGTCGTCATGATGTTTTTGTGTGGATGATGGGTACCAACTTGCTTCCCTGCTTGACATGCGCTACAAATCCTGTCTTTCTCAAAATGAACATTTGTTAATCCTAAAATGTGTTTCCCCTTTAGAAGCTTATGAAGATTCTTCATCCCAACATGGGCTAGTCGGCGGTGCCAGAGCCAACCCATGTTAGTCTTAGCAGTTAAGCAAGTGTCGAGTTCAGCTCTATCAAAATCTACCAAGTATAGCTGACCCTCCAACACTCCCTTAAATGCTATTGAATCATCACTTCTTCTAAAGACAGTGACACCTGCATCAGTGAATAGACAGTTGTAGCCCATTTGACATAATTGTGAAACGGAAAGCAAATTGTAATCTAAAGAATCTACAAGAAAAACATTGGAAATAGAATGGTCAGGAGATATAGCAATTTTACCAAGACCTTTGACCAAACCTTGATTTCCATCCCCAAATGTGATAGCTCGTTGGGAATCTTGGTTTTTCTCGTAGGAGGAGAACATCTTCTTCTCCCTTGTCATGTGGTTTGTGCACCCGCTGTCGAGTATCCAACTTGAGCCCCCGGATGCATAAACCTACAAAACAAGTTTAGTTCTTGATTTTAGGTACCCAAATGGTTTTGGGTCCTTTGGCATTAGACACAAGAACTTTGGGTACCCAAACACAAGTCTTTGACCCCTTGTGCTTGCCCCCAACATACTTGGCAACTACCTTGCCGGATTTGTTAGTAAGCACATAAGAAGCATCAAAAGTTTTAAAAGAAATATTATGATCATTTGATGCAATAGGAGTTTTCTTTCTAGGCAACTTGGCACGGGTTGGTTGCCTAGAGCTAGATGTCTCACCCTTATACATAAAAGCATGGTTAGGACCAGAGTGAGACTTCCTAGAATGGATTTTCCTAATTTTGTCCTCGGGATAACTGGCAGGGTATAAAATGTAACCCTCGTTATCCTGAGGCATGGGAGCCTTGCCCTTAACAAAATTTGACAATCTTTTAGGAGGGGCACTAATTTTGACATTGTCTCCCCTTTGGAAGCCAATGCCATCCTTAATGCCAGGGCGTCTCCCATTATAAAGCATGCTACGAGCAAATTTAAATTTCTCATTTTCTAAGTTGTGCTCGGCAATTTTAGCATCTAGTTTAGCTATATGATCATTTTGTTGCTTAATTAAAATCATGTGATCATGAATAGCATCAACATCAATATCTCTACATCTAGTACAAATAGTGACATGCTCAATGGTAGATGTAGAGGGTTTGCAAGAATTAAGTTCAACAATCTTAGCATGTAGTATATCATTCTTATCTCTAAGATCGGAAATTGTAACTTTGCAAACATCAAGATCTTTAGCCTTAGCAATCAAATTTTCATTTTCTACTCTAAGGCTAGTAAGAGAAATGTTCAATTCTTCAATCCTAGCAAGCAAATCATCATTATTATCTTTAGGATTGGGAATCGAAACATTACAAACATGTGAATCAACCTTAGCATTTAAACTGGCATTCTCATTCCTAAGGTTGTCAATCATCTCACGGCAAGTGCTTAGCTCACTAGATAGTTTTTGACATTTTTCTACTTCCAGAGCATAAGCATTTTTGACCTTAACATGTTTCTTGTTTTCTTTAATTAGAAAATCCTCTTGGGAATCCAAAAGGTCATCTTTTTCATGAATAGCACTAATCAATTCATTTAATTTTTCTTTTTGTTCTATGTTAAGATTGGCAAAAAGAGAACGCAAGTTATCTTCCTCATCACTAACATTATCATCACTAGAGGATTCATATTTAGTGGAGGATCTTGATTTTACCTTCTTTTTGTCGTCCTTTGCCATGAGGCACTTGTGGCCGACGTTGGGGAAGAGGAGTCCCTTGGTGACGGCGATGTTGGCGGCGTCCTCGTCGTCGGAGGAGTCGCTTGAGCTTTCGTCAGAGTCCCACTCCCGACAAACATGGGCATCGCCGCCCTTCTTCTTGTAGTACCTCTTCTTCTCCTTTCTTCTCCCCTTCTTGTCGTCGCCCCTGTCACTATCACTTGATAATGGACATTTAGCAATGAAGTGACCGGGCTTACCACACTTGTAGCAAACTTTCTTGGAGCGGGACTTGTAGTCTTTCCCTCTCCTTTGCTTGAGGATTTGGCGGAAGCTCTTGATGACGAGCGTCATTTCCTCATTGTCGAGCTTGGAGGCGTCTATTGGTTGTCGACTTGTTGTAGTCTCCTCCTTCTTCTCCTCCGTCGCCTTGAATGCGACGGGTTGAGCTTCGGATGTGGATGGATCATCAAGCTCGTTGATCTTCCTCGAGCCTTCGATCATGCACTCAAAACTTACAAAATTCCCGATAACTTCCTCGGGGGTCATTTTAGTATATCTAGGATTACCACGAATTAATTGAACTTGAGTGGGGTTAAGGAAAATGAGAGATCTTAGAATAACCTTAATCATTTCGTGGTCGTCCCACTTCGTGCTCCCGAGGTTGCGCACTTGGTTCACCAAGGTCTTGAGCCGGTTGTACATGTGTTGTGGCTCTTCCCCTTTGCGAAGCCGGAACCGACCGAGCTCCCCCTCGATCGTTTCCCGCTTGGTGATCTTTGTGAGCTCATCTCCCTCGTGCGCGGTTTTGAGCACATCCCAAACCTCCTTGGCGCTCTTCAACCCTTGAACTTTGTTATACTCCTCTCTACTTAAAGATGCGAGGAGTATTGTTGTTGCTTGAGAGTTGAAGTGCTCGATTTGGGCCACCTCATCCTCATCATAGTCTTTATCCCCTATGGACGGTACCTGTGCACCAAACTCAACAACATCCCATATACTTTTGTGGAGTGAGGTTAGATGAAATTGCATTAAATCACTCCACCTAGCATAATCTTCACCATCAAAAGTTGGTGGTTTGCCTAACGGAACGGAAAGTAAAGGTGCATTTTTAGAAATGCGAGGGTAATGTAGGGGAATCTTACTAAACTTCTTACGCTCTTGGCGTTTAGAAGTTACGGAGGGTGCATCGGAGTCGGAGGTCGATGTTGATGAAGTGTCGGTCTCGTAGTAGACCACTTTCCTCATCCTTTTGTGCTTGTCCCCTCTCTGATGTGGCTTGTGGGAGGAAGATCTTTCCTTCTTCTCTTTGTGGTGCGAAGAAGATTTCTTCTCCTTCCCTTTGTTGGAGGAGCTCTTCTTCTTCTCTTTCCTCTTGGTGCGGGACTCTTCCGATGAAGTGCTCCCATGGCTTGTAGTGAGCTTTTCGCCGGTCTCCATCTCCTTCTTGGCGTGATCTCCCGACATCACTTCGAGCGGTTAGGCTCTAATGAAGCACCGGGCTCTGATACCAATTGAAAGTCGCCTAGAGGGGGGGTGAATAGGGCGAAACTGAAATTCTCAAAAATAATCACAACTACAAGCCGGGTTAGCGTTAGAAATATAAACGAGTCCGCGAGAGAGGGAGCAAAACAAATCGCAAGCAAATGAAGAGTGTGACACGCGGATTTGTTTTACCGAGGTTCGGTTCTTGCAAACCTACTCCCCGTTGAGGAGGCCACAAAGGCCGGGTCTCTTTCAACCCTTCCCTCTCTCAATCGGTCCCTCGGACGAGTGAGCTTCTCTTCTCAAATTACTTGGGAATCAAACTTCCCACAAGGGCCACCACACAATTGGTGCCTCTTGCCTCAATTACAAGTGAGTGTTTGATCACAAGAAAGAATCAAGAAAGAAGGAAGCAATCCAAGCGCAAGAGCTCGAAAGAACACAAGCAAATCTCTCTCTCTAGTCACTAGGGCGTTGTGTGGAATATAGAGAGGATTTGATCTCTTTGGTGTGTCTAGAATTGAATGCTAGAGCTCTTGTAGTAGTTGGGAAGTAGAGAACTTGGATACCATGAATGGTGGGGTGGTTGGGGTATTTATAGCCCCAACCACCAAACTTGACCGTTGGCTGGGTTGTCTGTTCGATGGCGCACCGGACAGTCCAGTGCACACCGGACAGTCCGGTGCCCCCGCCACGTCACCAGTGCCGTTGGAAATCGACCGTTGGAGTTCTGACTTCTGGGCCTGCCTTAATGTCCGGTGGTGCACCGGACACTCCACGTCACCAGTGCCGTTGGAAATCGACCGTTGGAGTTCTGACTTCTGGGCCTGCCTTAATGTCCGGTGGTGCACCGGACACGTACTGTAGAGTGTCCGGTGCGCCAGCATGGGCGTGCCTGCCCTCTGCGCGCGCTGGCGCGCAATAAATGCGCTGCAGGTAGCCGTTGGCGCCTGAAGTAGCCGTTGCTCCGCAGATGCACCGGACAGTTCGGTGCACACCGGACAGTCCGGTGAATTATAGCGGAGCGGCTGGAATGAAAACCCGAGGCTGGCGAGTTCCTGGGGGCCGCCCTTCCTTGGAGCACCGGACATGCCCGGTGCACACCGGACAGTCCGGTGAATTATAGCGGAGTGGCCTCTGGAAATTCCCGAAGGTGACGAGTTTCAAACCTGAGTCCTCTGGTGCACCGGACATGTCCGGTGGTTCCTGGGGGCCGCCCTTCCTTGGAGCACCGGACATGTCCGGTGCACACCGGACAGTCCGGTGAATTATAGCGGAGTGGCCTCTGGAAATTCCCGAAGGTGACGAGTTTCAAACCTGAGTCCTCTGGTGCACCGGACATGTCCGGTGGCACACCGGACAGTCCGGTGCGCCAGACCAGAGGAGCCTTCGGTTGCTCCTTTGCATTTTTGTTGAACCCAACACTTGGTCTTTTTATTGGCTAAGTGTGAACCTTTGACACCTGTATAACTTATACACTAGAGCAAACTAGTTAGTCCAAAGATTTGTGTTGGGCAATTCAACCACCAAAATTATTTAGGAACTAGGTGTAAGCCTAATTCCCTTTCACTAACAGGACGGGGACCAGGCCAAAAAACTAGACTAAAACTTTCCAAGTCATCAGCGAGAAATGCTTGGCACAATTGAAACTATCAGCACCAAAGCCACCAAAGAACGCAATCACAAGACGTTAAAGGGAATTATCTGAATAGATATTAATTAAAGTATTTAATTAAATATAGTTATATTTTAAAATTTTCCAAATATTAGTATACGTATATATATTCTAATTTTTGTGTGTCTAAATATATATACTCTAAATTTTGTACATCGCAATTAATTAAAGTTTAATATAGTGATTGGTAATAAATGATCCATAACTCTATTGTAATATGCCAACCAAAGTCTAAAAAGACAAAGAATATAAGATGAAATATTCGTTGAATGACCAATCGATCCATAAAACGTCAAACTTAATTTACTTGCAGATGTTGATATCCGAACTGCACCCCCTTTATGATTCATCCTATCGTTTGGCTAGGCAGCTGTCGATTGGCGCTGACCACCTGACTTGTCTTTATTATAGTCCCATAACTAAAGTCCAAAGAAGGTGATCACTGAAGTAGTAGAATGAGCGCAGCAACTTATATACATACTACATCAGATCTCGTGGATAATAAAATCTATAAATTTCAACTAAAGTTGTCACCTGATAGTTGGTGTGTACAACAAATTTGACATTTACTCGAGTAGGTTGACGAATTTTCATGGATCATTGAGGCTAGTTGGATTTTTGAATTATCTCAAAAATTTGTTAGCTGCCTCATGAATTGAGTCATTATATAAAAGTTGAATCTCATCAGTCGGATATTCATCGTTATATCGTCTTTATTATTTTAGTATTGTTCTTGTGTCACAACTTTAGTTCAATATATTAATTAGCTAGAAAATGGACTCATGCACTAAGACAATTTGTAAAGATCTAGAATTTTTATTTCATGCTGAGTGCTTAAACTTGATAACAATATACAATATTATTTTATCATACAGTATTGATGAATTGGTCGGCCCCTCTTCTATCATAATCCTGGCTCCGCCCTTGTGGGGACCACTACTTTCGCTTTTACAAATCCACGAGCAGATGGAGCCATTCCACCGTGGTGCTTCTATGTGACCATTGTTATGAATATTAACCTTCTAAGCAGTTGCTACTGCTCGAGTTGTCATGCCCAATGGTCGTGTCCTTTGCAGGTCTCCACTTTAGGTGCGACACGTCCGATAGACTCCCAATGGTGGTGTCCTTTGCAGGTCTTCACTTTAGGTGGGACACGTCCCATAGACTGCTCTCCTGTGTATATACTCAAACAATAAAGAATCTCTCAGTTGTTCATTTCAATAGTTCAACAGCAGTTACTTTATCAACCATATCCATCTTTAACACAGCAAATCGGGTAAAACATTAATGTTCGCAATCTCGATAAGCTAAAACATTGTCAGAGACGATAGCATAGCGTCACCCCTAACAGGACGGGGACCAGGCCAAAAAACTAGACTAAAACTTTCCAAGTCATCAGCGAGAAATGCTCGGCACAATTGAAACTATCAGCACCAAAGCCACCAAAGAACGCAATCACAAGACGTTAAAGGGAATTATCTGTATTTTGCTACGGTTTATATATATTATATGAATAGATATTAATTAAGGTATTTAATTAAATATAGTTATATTTTAAAATTTTCCAAATATTAGTATGCGTGTATTTAAATTATTGCTCCTTTTAAACACAAACAAACTCAGTGTTTGTCTATGACGGGCTGGAAACGAGTCAGACACGACTCGATGTGGCTCTGAGGTAAAACGGCTCGAGCGGCTCGCCAGTACACCGAGCTATTAAAAATAGGCTCGACTCGGATCCGGCTCGCGAGCCTGTCCCACATGCTGGGCTTTGGGCGGTTGCAGCCTTATGGGCTTATTTGTATTGGGCCACTGATACATACGCACGCGCTGGGCTTGGCTCGTGAGCCAGCTCACGAGCTTGTGCGAGCTAGCTCGGCTCGAGAATTTTTCGAGCTTGCAAAACTGACTCGGCTCGACTCGTCCACAGCTCACGAGCCGGCTCAAGCCTACCCGAGCCACAACGAGCTCGAGCCAGCTCGCCGAGCCTGAACTTTTTTTACAGCCCATTGACGGGCGGGCGCGAGTTCGAGTACCACCCCCACACCAATTTTTTGCCAGCGGACGCAGAGAGCAAGCAGCGATCGCAGGAGGCAACGCACGAAGGGAGATTCTCAATAAATATAGTAAGGGATAGTTTGCGAACAACATTTTCCCAAGAGATTTCAATTTTCGTTTGGGAAAATGAACTAATTTCACTTGAGAAAATAAAAATCCCTTGGAAAAATGGTGTTACCAAACTAGCCCTAAAGAAATGAAAACAGGCCAGAGGAAGTGGGTTTCGAAATATACATAGCACAGACTAAAGGCAAATTTGAGGTCGAAATAACGTCAAAACCCACTTTGGCTGCACTCCGATTGGATCTATAGAAGCAGGCGGCGTCAAACTGATGACTACTAGATGTGACAGTAGCATATTTGGTCTGGATGACCAACATGACTTGAATGTAGATTGTAGACAGCACTTCCTCAGTTGCGTGGATTGCTGCACAACACTGCAATTTCCAAAATTATCAGACTAAACATAGTACGTGAGGAATTACAGCACCATAATTATTTGCTTCTAAAAGTGACAGTTGTCCAAGAATTTATCAGTACTGATATAACATTAAAGTAGAGCCTTAAAGTGTGAAGATGTTATTTGCCAGCAATAGATACGAAAAATGAGGGATTTAGTATCATTTTCAACATCTAGCAGAGATTGTGAATCGTTTATAATAATTGGTGTAGTCCACATGGTTATCAAAAGAAAGCAAGTGTTCAAGGTTTCAAGTGGATAATCAATTCAATATGATTGTGCGTCAAATTGTTTCTGCATAAAAAGTGCCTAATACTGTGAGATGGTACCTTTATATTTACACTACCAACTTAGAGTCAAGTGCCGCCACAACATTTGCCTCTCCAGGGTCCTGATTTGGAACAGATTGCTCAGCGTTTTATATTTTATATAATACAAAGGACAAGTTTTGATTACATTAAACTTACCTCCATTCCCCATTTGATGTAGTCAGGCGACTCGCAGGCCTTGTATTCATCAACTAGGCTCTCTATTATCTCTCGAGATTCATCAAATTCAGATAGATCATTGTCCTGCATAAAGAGATCAGAGATCAGTATGTTGCACAAAAGATTGAAATCATCCACAAGGTTGTACATTGTTGACAGTGCTGTTCTCAAGAAAAAAATACATATGTATGTCATTTTATTTAAGAAAACATGTGAGCAATCATAGTGACATGGTATCTAAATTTCTTTGCAACTGCAAGATCAGAATCAGTTGTTGACATAAGAAAGGTTACTGAACTTGACCACACCAACTTAACAGGGAATAGATTACTTGACCAAACAACAGCTATGTAAACAGCTCAAAATATGCATATGCACTAAACAATTCAAGTCAATGAGCTAGGAAATTCAAAACACTGAAATATGTTCTTACCGCAAACATTGGGAACTTCCTGTAGTTGTCAAGAAAAGCCTGCTTTTTCCTTAGCTTTTCATATTGTCCCAGGCATTTGCTGAATAAATGACGGATGCTTGTATGATTTGCTAACATCAGACCACTAACCTGTAGCACATTGTCATTTAGTACAGCATTATCCATTTTTTCAAAATAAATAAAAGACTGAAATCCAACAAAGGTTAGGGAGGGAGGGAAGGTAGGAAGAGATCGTTTTACCCTGTGGGTTGTTTGAACATAAGGGGATTTTCTTGACAAAGCAACCTGTTGCAATTGAAATGTTTACAAATTTTAATGCCAGCCAATGGAACAAAAAAAATAGTTGTCCGATAACCTGAATGGTTGCAAAAAAAAGGGATAACCTGAATGCTTGCAGGTGCCCAGTCTATAAAGTTAACAAGCTTCCTTTCGCGTATTCTTTGCAGGCTCTCGTGAACCTGAATCCATGACAGGATCAAATAAAATAAGACAGCGAACAAATAATTTCATGGTACACAAAATAAAACAATATCAAACCATATTTTACTTCAACTAAAAGTTATTAACTAACAAATAACCTGTATGTACAAGAACCCATTTACAAATTTGTAGTTAAAGTTCATGACATTGTCGGCCAATACATGTTATATAGGAGCGTATAAGGAGAAAGGTGGATACAAATGTGCTTTGTTTGAAGTATCAATGAAACAACACATCTTAAAATTACATATGTTTCCAGCAACTTCCTGTAGAAAAATGGACAGAGAATGCACGGTCAGACACTGCCATGTTTTATTGTGACTTCTTGATTCAAAATGTCACATGGCCATTCCATGTAACTCCTAAGTCATTACACATCAGCACTTGGCACATTTTAGTCCATGATGTCATCATTCGATTTGACCAAGATATATCCACACTTCAGAAAAAAAATCACTTAACAAAACTGTACCTGTGTAGGGTCCACCTCCCCTTGAATGATGTTCAATATGGAGATGTATTTAGCCTGGCTAGCTTCTTTTGTTCGAGCATATGATGACACCATTATATTCTTTGTCTGCAATATTTCATAACTAAAGGATTCAAACTTCATGAAGACTTAAAGAGTTAACCACCCTTCCTACAGCAACAGGTAATACCTGCAGAAGTCTTCTCATAACATCCAATACCGTCGTTTTGCGTATCATGTTAACCTGCCACATAGTAGATCCAATATATTGTGAACTGAATGGTTCAGTGATTGCCGCCCAAAACAAACATCAATTTAACTAGTTTCTCTAATTATTTTGTTGAAGTGCCACAATGGACAAGCACAAGTAACTAAAGATTGCACAAAGGCTGCAAAATGTGACAAAACATGACATGAACCAATGTAACAGCTGAAGAAGAATATATCGAATTACCTGGCGCTCGACAGTCAACGGAGTATAACCTGTCATCAAAAAATGACACCTTGGAGTGGGAATCAAGGAGGCAAGAAGGCCAACCAGATCATTGTTCATATATCCAGGATACCTTAAAGTAGTTGTGCTTGCAGACATAACCGTGGAGACCAAAGAGTTTGTTTGTGCAAACGTAGGATTTGATAGATGAAGGCGCTCGACGGCAATCCTATTAAGAGCCGTATTGTCAAGAACAACCACACAGTCAGCATTCAGTGTCAGCCGCTTCAGAGTCAAAAGTGAGTTGTAAGGTTGGACGACAACATCACTTGTTTCCACCTGATTTGGGAAAACACTATATGTCTGCACAAGCTTTTTACTGTATCGATCATTCAGTGTCTCCAATAGATAAGAACCCATACCTAAATGAACATGGGCAACAGGACAAATTAGACAAATGGCAGGAGAATAACCGTTTAAATGTTTCATAATAACAAGTAAGCACCACAAAATACTCCGAGTACAATATGTAGAATCAACAGAGAAATGGGAGAATAGAAAAAAATGCAAATAAAGAAAATGAAAATATGAGAGCCAGATAACCAACCTGAACCAGTTCCACCAGCAATAGAGTGGCACAGGACAAAACCCTCAAGGCTATCACTTCCATCAGCTTCTCTGTCAACCATGTCCATGATATCATCAACAAATTGTTCACCCTATGAAAATATAAAAAGGCATTTGAGCATTTTCCAAAACGAGAAAAGGAGCAATTGGCCTAGTGACAAAACAAGCAAGTCTACAAAGCCTACGATTGGTTTCGACCAGTGGAACCTAAGGTGCAAACAGATATACACAGCGCAACTCTACCTGATGATACCCACTGGCCCAGTTGTTCCCGGCACCACCACCGTGCTCAGCAACAAATATGTTCTCATGGTTGTACAGGTTCCTGTACTCGCTGTTCTGAATCCCATTGATCACTCTCGGCTCCAGGTCAATAAGCAGAGACCTGGGTATGAAGTGCTGATCATCAGCCTGGTAAAAGAAGACATCCTTCCTGTCGCCCCCCTGCAGTTAGAGCTGGCTCTTGTTTAATTTAGCCTTCCCATATAAACAGCAATGGCAAATACTGCATCCTACCAGTACAGACGGAAACATAAGTGTTACAGTGGGTGCTTTTAAGGGCTGCACAATTATAGGTTCGAGAAACAGTTTCCAGCAACCAGCATAATGAAGCACATGACACATGGGTGTTGTAGCCTTGTAGGTTCAAATGTTCATTCAGTTTCTAGTGTGGAGTTCTCATTAATTACAACTAAATCTAACACTAGAAATAACGTGTTGACATTTGACGGAAAGCTGAATTCCGTACCCATCCACCAATACCAATAGAAACCTCTAAAGTTCTCACAGTGACATAAGCATGACTTGTGAGAATCCTACGAGTACGAGCCCTAAAACGGAGGTCCTAAGACGAGCCACCTGGCCTTGCCGCCATTTCCACAAACAGCACAGATCAGAGCACCCGCGGCGCTGATCTCGAACAACCACCGCGGCCAGCGCGTGAGAAGCACTCGAACAGGTCACGCACGCTTAGACGGGGATGGGGGCGTGGGACGTACCTGAGTGGCGAAGTCCTCGAGGAGGCCGTCCTTGCCGATGCCGTGCTCGAGGCAGAGCTGCTTCCAGAACTCCATCCCGATCTGGTTCCCGCATTGCCCCACCTGGATCGTGATGATCTCGCGCGGCATCTTTTTCCCCTGCTCTGGCAGCGGCGGGAGGGGGGTAGGGTTAGGGTGATGCGAGGCTAGGGTCAACCGGGGCCGGAGGGAGGGAGCACGGCCGGTGGCGACGCCGGCGGAAGGTAGGATTTGTGGGGTTTGCTTGGTTTGGACGCGAGCGCACGCCAACAGCCACTGCGAGTGCGATTGGTGGCGGTGGGAGCGGGGAGGTGACGGCTGAGGGGAAGCGGAAGCGGGAGAGGACGGACCCGGCGGAGATTTTGGAGGAAAGAAACTAAATGGGCGCAATTTCCGAATTTTCAGACGGTTTAAAGTGCGTTTGGTTTCATCATGGGGTGAGGCTCGTCACACGATCAAAAAAGCATCTAAATTGGTTTTGTTTTCATATTGTCAAGGTGCAAACGAAAATCAACGATCGAAATACGGAGTTATTGGTTATTCAAAAATGATCGAAAACGATAAACTATTTTCGAAAAGACAAATATTTTATACTTTTCACAAATACATAATAAAATAGTATATTATCTATTTTTCAAGATATTAAAATACACAAATAACCTTTTTCGTCATTCATATTATTCAGAGTAATTAAAACATTTGTTTTTCTCTTCTTCATTCACTTGAACACAACAAAAGTTTGTAACTTGCAAAAATTATACGCTAAATGTATCTCATATTATATAGAAACGGTAAAAAACGGTGCCATCATGACTCAAAAACGGAAAATACAAAAATGGTCGGAAAACTAGTCAAATTGTTTTTGTATTGTTTCTAATACGAATACGAAAATGGTTTGTGATAGCGTCCTAAAGGGACATGTCTCTTCCAACCCTCTCAAGTGATTCTAAAGATCAAATTTGAGGCATTTCTTTTTGCTCAACTCAATCCAGGAGACTGGAATCTCCGCAAGGCACTCCATAGACTCGTAGCCTCTTGGTAGCCTTTATAATCAATAGGAGTTCACAACTCCAAGCGCGAGAGCACAAGATCGCATCAACACACTCTTCTCTATCACACTCACACAAGGCACTATCACAAACCACTCTAGAATGGATATCATTTGCTCGATTCTCTCTATTTGGCACTTGGGAGGCTTTTGATCTTTTGGAGTGTTGCTCTAGCTTGTATGAGTTATTTCTCAGTTGTTGAGTATTGAATGGACTGGTTGGAGTTGTATTCATAGCCCCCCAACCATCCAAATAGTCGTTGGGTACAATCCCCCAAATTTGCACTTTCCTCGAGTGCACCGAGCCACCAACAGTATAGGACCGATGCACCACCGAACCTCTGTCAGGCTGTGAAATCAGTAGTTGTTCTAACGGAAGGCCGCCTTGTCAGTGGCACCAGACCTCGCCACGTGTGCTACCACGTCATCTAGCCATTGGAACTAGGAACTGATCGTCGGGTCCTGACAGGTCCGGTGCGCCATGGTCTTCATCTCTTCAAAACATTTGTTATACGCAAGTGGTCTGATGGACCATCGGACTGGTCTTGTGCACCAACCACACAACCCCCGTAAAAATGCCTCTTTGCGTACCTGTCTGATGACCCACTGGACTGGCCCGGTGCACACTAGACTCGGTATGTTGCGTCGCGGAGCAGCTCACTCAAGTCCATTTTGGGCTTTACTATTTGTCTTATTTTAGCTATGTTCATGAGCATTTCTATGACTTAGACAAACATATCTAGAGTCGTTCCAACTAATCTAAGTCATAGTTCTTCATTTTTTTGATATATCCAACTTAGATTCCAATTCTAGCTCAACTTTAGCTCCAATGCACCTTATTTAAAATCTAAGCTTTTCAATCCTTCTAAGGTGCACAATTATTTGCCTAAGGGCATTTAGAACTCATCCAAGCATATCAACTACTCATAGTTCATCTTATCCAAAATATGTCCTTTCTAGCCTTGGTTTGACTATTGTTGCATTGAATATTTCAATTTCATTCTTATGAACCTACAACCATATACTGAGCAAGCTAGTTAGACCATAATGTTGTGTTGGTTATCAAACACCAAAAACAATATAGAAATGGCTTACAACCCATTTCCCTTTCAGTCTCTCCTTTTTGGTGATTGATGACAACACAACCAAAGCAAATATGAAATATCTAATTCAATACTTCTTTGCTATTCATCATAAGTTCATAAGATGCAAATTAAAATTCAGAACTAAGTTGGATATGAGTTTGTAGCAATTTTAACATGTTGGACCACATTAGCCACCACTTGCTTTTGATTTTGCAAATCAAATTATTTTAAAAGTTTTGAATATTTTTCCCCTATGTCAAAGGATCTCAAATCATTTGTTTTGGCCAATCAAAAACTTTTGATTTGAAAATTCTCCTCCCTTTTCAATTGTTTTGGCCTAAAAACTTTTTCTCTCCCTTTAGCATAAAGAAATTCCCTTTTGGTAAATTCTCCCTCTTTTGATAAACTTTCATAAGAAACTCTCCTCTTAGCTATCAAGAGGATTTTTATACTAATTGATAATTTTGAACACATAATTTAGAAAACTTAAGCGGTGGTGCGGTCGTATAAATTATCTCCCTTTGTCATCAAACACTAAAAATGGATACATTCAAGTGGCCTTAAATGTTGCTCCTTCATAGGATATGACAACTAAAACATAAATTAGATCAATGAAAATATGAATCAGAGCAAAGGGTCTTTTATACCAATTGAATATATAGTGGAAGCGCCTTCCTTTGTTTGAAATCTTCATTTCTATTTCAATTTGAGACTACACAAATGGTATACTTGAAAACATTATTAGTCTCAAAAGTTCAACTTGTATACCATACTCTTCCTAAATATGTGCATACAAGTGATGAATACTTGTCTAACCAAAACACTTGGACTTGTGAGGCCCGGGGATGACTTTCTACATTTTAAACCTTGGTACAAGCAAAATATGAATAATTAAAATTGTACCAATTGAAAGAGCTACTATTGATCAAAGGTATAACAAATAAGCAATGTGTACAATATTTCAATCCAGGTTGTGAGAAACAAGAATATTTTAGCTCACTTCTAAGCTCGCAAAATCTTTTTCTATCTAAGGTTTTGGTGAAAATATTGGCTAATTGTTTATGGGTGCTCACATGGTCAATAATGATATCTCTCCTTTGTGAGTGATCTCTCAAAAAGTGATACCAGATGTCTATGTGCTTAGTGCAGTCGTGATCAACGGTAGGGCTGGAAAAAAGCTCGAAGCTCGTGAGCCAGTTTGGGCTCGGTCAGGCTCGGAGAGGCTCGCGAGTCTAAACGAGCCTGAGTCGATCCTAATTCTAAGGTTCGCTAGAGTTTCGAGCCGAGCTGGCTCGTGGCTCGCCCAACGTAATAGACCAAGAGGCCAATCGGTCCACTCCGCCCAGTCGCCTAGATGGCCCAATGTAATACCCTGAATTTTGGGATATAAAAATGTCTTTGCTCTATACTCAAAATTCAGGTCTTACTCTTTCCTTTCTTTGCTTTTCTTTTCCCTTTATTAAAATAATATAGAGTTATTTTGTTCTATGTTGGCGTGAGCCCTAGAAGTGTCTTGGTTGTTGCATTCATGTTATTGCATAGGGTTTCTAAGTGCTAGAAGTGTTTGAAATACGTTAATATGTCTTGTAGAAGTTTTTGCTAATTTTTCATATTTTTCTATTTTCCGAAATTCAAAATCTATTTATTTGAGGTACTTAAAAACATTTTCAAAAGTTCTAAATATGTTTTTTGAGTTTATTTGGTGCCAAATCATGTCTAGAAGTTTTCTTAGAATTTTGGAGCCTTAGAGATATTTTTCGAACATTAAAAATGATTTCAACCTTTTCTGGAATTATTTTAATTTTAAAAATCGGATTACAAAAAATAAAATATCTTCAAACCCTAGCAATATATATGGCTGGAACCCTTTCCAAATCCTGAAACTGTTTCCCCAAATTCGATACACAATTCCCGGAATTGCTCACCGAAGTTCGGGGCGGTTCCAACTCCGACGACAACTCCGGTGAGCAATTACTTTCAATCCGTGCATCGTTGGTGAAATCCTTAGGTACCGTTGCGTTCGTCTCGTCGAGAGATTCGTCCTGGTGCTTTCGATTCCTCGATCCGACCGTCAGTTCGCTATCAATCGAAGATTTTCTTCTCGTCTTCGGTGAACTTCGTCTTCCCCGGTCAGCTTCCCTCCATTGTTGTCCATGGAGTTTCTCCATTTTCCCATATGCACAGCCCCTCCCTCTTTCCCCTCTCTCTCTTTCCCCGACGGAGGCCCCCCTGCGTCCGTCCCCTCTCCTACCCCGCGGCCTGAGAGCGTCGCGCCCGTGCCCGTGCCGACAGTGGCCTTCCGGCTCCCTTTCTCTTGCCATGGTGGGAGGAAGAAGATGGAGGGAGAAAGGAGATGGTGTTTTGCGGGAAAAAAATCTCTAGGAGTATTGTAAAACTATGCACAGAGAAGTGTTCTAGTTTAAAAATGAAATATCTTTTCCATTTTAAATCCGATTCGCTCCGTTCAAGTCGCGTTAGATTCGTATTAAAATTGTCTACATGTTAGAAGTATTATTCTATGTTGTTACATATTTTATTTAATTATTTAAATGTTAGTTTGACTGATGATTATTAAAGTAGCGTTCCAATTAAATCTAATTTAGGGTTTTCAACTTACGCGTTATAACAAACACCGATGTGGTTAATATTAACTGAAATATTCTTTATTAATAATTGTTTGGTATAAATGTGTTATTTATCTAATAGTCCTCGCGTGTCGCGTTGGTCCATGCCCCATGCTCGTGTTGTTCGTATGCTGTCGTGCTGTTTCGCACGATGCGCACCTCGTCTCTCGTCGTTAATTCGCCTCGCATAGAGCCGCTAATATTATTTAAATTACTTGTTTAACCAAGAGTTGTTAGTGTAACAGATTAATTAAAACAAGGCAATAGCCTTAGGTTACATTTAATAAATGTCGATTAATGCAAGTATGACGAATTTAATGTTCTATTCCATTTTTTGTATAACTCGTAGCTTCGATCTCGGCATTTCTTTTTCTTGTGCGTCCGTAGAAGCGAGCTCTATTTTGTATTGCACGTGTTTATATTGTTTTCCCTTGTATGGTATACTTGTAACACCCGTCCACTCCTAGACCGGTGATACTTACTCTTGGTAGCCCTCTAGAACCATAGACCATCCCCACAGACCATCACGAGTCTTTTATGCGCACTTTGTGCTCACTCATGTGCACCCGAGAAGACTTCCCATTCGGTCACCCATCCCAAGATTTCTCCAGGCCAATCACGCCTAAATTGGAGTTTTTTCAAGACAGACTTTCGAAAAAAGATGCACCTTGCTGGTATGAGTACTCTATTAATTCAATTAAGCCTTGGACCAGGATATTACCATCCATTAGGGTCAGGCAGTATTGTTCCTTTCTGTTTCAAGAACGTTGAATGTATGTTCGCACTCACTTAGATAAAGTTCCTTCCACGGAGTCCGAGAAAGTTGCAGAATAAGCCCCTGAGCAGCAACAGTTTGGTGAAGGTAAGTGTCCTCTGACCTATTATGTCGTATTTACTTTATATTTCATTGTCCTGCACACTATGATTAACCTAAGGATTGACTAGCTTTCTATTTATCCTATCCTTGATTACCTTTTTGGGTTGGTTATTATGATCAGCTACATGCTAGTGCTTTACCCTAATCAACGAACATGAT
The DNA here is from genome assembly GCF_902167145.1 of Zea mays. Taxonomy (NCBI): domain Eukaryota; kingdom Viridiplantae; phylum Streptophyta; class Magnoliopsida; order Poales; family Poaceae; genus Zea; species Zea mays. The sequence continues at coordinate 80,862,551 of NC_050103.1, read as the reverse complement.
GAAAAATACTTTATGATACAATGTTTCATTTTGATTATGATTATGAGCTTATGGCATTTTAGGGGGCTTAAGTTGTTTCCCGAGTACCTCTCTATAAGGACATGTTCATTGAGAGACCACCCAGGACAACAGTACAACCTTGAGGTTGGTATGGGACGCCCTTAGCTGATTAATTGGAGAAACCTGGGTCTGTAGTTTGCTTTGTCGTTGTGCCATCAATAGGGGCCAGGGCATAGTGCTTACTCTGCTAAAGGTGGTGAAAGTCGCCTAGAGGGGGGGTGAATAGGCAAATCTGAAACTTATAAACTTTTAAGCACAATCTACAAGCCGGGGTTAGCGTTAGAAATAAAGTCGAGCCCGAAAGAGAGGGCAAAAACAAATCACAAGCAAATGAGAGCGGATGACACGGTGATTTGTTTTACCGAGGTTCGGTTCTTGCAAACCTACTCCCAGTTGAGGTGGTCACAAAGACCGGGTCTCTTTTAACCCTTTCCCTCTCTCAAACGGTCACCTAGACCGAGTGAGCTTTTCTCCTTAATCAACGGGTCACTTAGACCCCTCACAAGGACCACCACAACTTGGTGTCTCTTGCGTTGATTATAAGTTGCTTGAGAACAAGAAAGAAGGAAGAAGAAAAGTGGTCCAAGTGACAAGAACTCAAATGAACACAAATGTCTCTCTCTCACTAGTCACTAAATGTTCGGAGTGATTCCGGACTTGGGAGAGGATTTAATCTCTTGTTTGTGTCTTGGAGTGAAGTCTAGAGCTCTTGTATTGAATGCAATGGCTGAAAGCTTAGATGCCTTGAAGTATGGTGGTTGGAGGGTATCCGGACAGTCCGGTGCGCCACCGGACACTGTCCGGTGCGCCAGCCACGTCACCCAACCGTTAAGGTTCGACCGTTGGAGCTCTGACAAACTGGTCCACCGGACAGTCCGGTGGTGCACCGGACAGTCACTGTTCACTGTCCGGTGCGCCACTCTGTGTGAACTGTCCGCGCAGTGTAGCGTTCACTGTTCACTTTTGCAGACGACCGTTGGCGCAGTAGTCGTTGCTCCACATGGCACACCGGACAATCTGGTGAATTATAGCGGAGTGGCTCTCCAAAAACCCGAAGCTGAGCAGTTCAGAGTTGATCTCCCTGGTGCACCGGACAGTCCGGTGCGCCAGACTAGGGCAGCCTTCGGTTGGTTTTGCTCTTTTCTATTTGAACCCTTTCTTGGACTTTTATTGGTTTGTGTTGAACCTTTGGCACCTATAGAACTTATAATATAGAGCAAACTAGTTAGTCCAATTATTTGTGTTGGGCAATTCAACCACCAAAATCATTTAGGAAAAGGTTTGACCCTATTTCTCTTTCAATCTCCCCCTTTTTGGTGATTGATGCCAACACAAACCAAAGCAAATATATAAGTGCAGAATTGAACTAGTTTGCATAAGGTAAGTGCAAAGGTTGCTTGGAATTAAACCAATTTAAACATTCATAAGATATGCATGGATTTCTTTCTTTCTTTTTACATTTTGGACCACGCTTGCACCACTTGTTTTGTTTTTGCAAATTATTTTGGAAATTCTTTTCAAAGTCTTTTTGCAAATAATCAAAGGTAAATGAATAAGATTTCGAGAAGCATTTTCAAGATTTGAAAGTTTCTCCCCCTATTTCAAATGCTTTTCCTTTGACTAAACAAAACTCCCCCTTAATGAAATTCTCCTCTTAGTGTTCAAGAGGGTTTTACCAATTGAGATAGAATTTCTTAGAGAAATGCTAATTTCAAGGATACTAATTAAAAAACATTTAAAAACTTAAACTTGTTTCGAAAAATTTTGAAATTGGTGTGGTGGTGCGGTCCTTTTGCTTTGGGCTAATCCTCTCTCCCCCTTTGGCATTAATCGCCAAAAAAGGAGTCTTTAGAGCCCTTTTGAAATTCTTTCCCCCTTTAGCAAACAATATATGAGTGAAAGATTATACCAAAGTGGAGAGCGATGCGGAGTGACGACGAAGGGTAAATAATACGATGGAGTGGAGTGGAAGCCTTGTCTTCTCCGAAGACTCCATTCAATCTATGACTTAGCATGAAATACACTTGAAAGACACATTAGTCATAGCAAATGAAAGAGATATGATCAAAGGTATGTAAATGAGCTATGTGTGCAAAATATCAGTCAAAATTCCTAGAATCAAGAATGTTTAGCTCATTCCTAAGGGTGTGTTTGGTTTGACTTTTGGCTTTTGGCTTTTGCCCCCTAAAAGCCAAAAGCCAACCAAAGGGTTAGATCCAGGAAGCAGCTTTTTCTAAAAGCTGGCTTTCTCACAGTGCAAATCTGAAAGCACCCCTGAACCTGCTTTTAGTGGCTTTTCGAATGGAACTGTGAAAACATATATCGAAGAACTTTTAACGACTTTTAGTGGTTTCCACCAAACAGTTTTTAGCTTTTTAACGGCTTACAGCCTACAGCAGCTTTTTTCACAGCTCACAGCCCACAACAACTTTTTTCACAGCCACAGCCCAACCAAACAGACCCTAAGTTTGGTAAAGGTTTTCTCATCTAGTGGTTTGGTAAAGATATCGGCTAATTGTTCTTTGGTGCTAACATAAGCAATCTCGATATCCCCCCTTTGTTGGTGATCCCTCAAAAAGTGATACCGAATGGCTATGTGCTTAGTGCGGCTGTGCTCAACGGGATTATCAGCCATGCGGATTGCACTCTCATTATCACATAGGAGAGGGACTTTGGTTAATTTGTAGCCATAGTCCCTAAGGGTTTGCCTCATCCAAAGCAATTGCGCGCAACAATGGCCTGCGACAATATACTCGGCTTCGGCGGTAGAAAGAGCTACTGAATTTTGTTCCTTTGAAGCCCAAGACACCAGGGATCTTCCCAAGAATTGACAAGTCCCTGATGTGCTCTTTCTATCAATTTTACACCCTGCCCAATCAGCATCTGAATAACCTATTAAATCAAAAGTGGATCCCTTGGGGTACCAAAGACCAAACTTAGGTGTATGAACTAAATATCTCAAGATTCTTTTCACGACCCTAAGGTGAACTTCCTTAGGATCGGCTTGGAATCTTGCACACATGCATACGGAAAGCATAATATCCGGTCGAGATGCACATAAATAGAGTAGAGATCCTATCATCGACCGGTATACCTTTTGATCTACGGATTTACCTCCCGTGTCGAGGTCGAGATGCCCATTAGTTCCCATGGGTGTCTTGATGGGCTTGGCATCCTTCATTCCAAACTTGGTGAGTATATCTTGAATGTACTTGGTTTGGCTAATGAAGGTACCCTCTTGGAGTTGCTTGACTTGAAATCCTAGAAAATACTTCAACTCCCCCATCATAGACATCTCGAATTTTCGTACCATGATCCTACTAAACTCTTCACAGGTAGATTTGTTAGTAGACCCAAATATGATATCATCAACATAAATTTGGTATACAAACAAATCATTTGAAATAGTTTTAGTAAAGAGAGTAGGATCGGCTTTTTCAACTTTGAAGCCATTAGCGATAAGAAAATCTCTTAGGCATTCATAGCATGCTCTTGGGGCTTGCTTGAGCCCATAAAGCGCCTTAGATAGTTTATACACATGGTTAGGGTACTCACTATCTTCAAAGTCAGGTGGTTGCTCAACATAGACCTCCTCCTTGATTGGTCCATTGAGGAAGGCACTTTTCACGTCCATTTGATAAAGCTTAAAGCCATGGTAAGTAGCATAGGCAAGTAATATGCGAATTGACTCAAGCCTAGCTACGGGTGCATAGGTTTCACCGAAATCCAAACCTTCGACTTGTGAATATCCCTTGGCCACAAGTCGGGCTTTGTTCCTTGTCACCACACCATGCTCATCTTGCTTGTTGCGGAAGACCCACTTGGTTCCTACAACATTTTGGTTAGGACATGGAACAAGATGCCATACCTCATTCCTCGTGAAGTTGTTGAGTTCCTCTTGCATTGCCAACACCAAATCTAAATCCCTTAATGCATCTTCCACCCTCTATGGCTCAATAGAAGACACAAAGGAGTAATGTTCAAAAAATGAGCGACACGAGATCGAGTGGTTACCCCCTTATGAATATCGCTGAGGATGGAGTTCACGGGGTGATCCCGTTGTATCGCTTGGTGGACTCTTGGGTGTGGTGGTCTTGGACCCTGATCATCTTTCTTGTCTTGATCATTGGCATCTCCCCCTTGATCATTGTCCTCCTCTTGAGGTGGCTCATCCTCTTGATCCTCATTTTCATCATCTTGAGCTTGATCCTCATCTTGGGTTGGTAGAGATGCTTGTATGAAAGATGATGGTTGATCTTGTGCTTGTGGAGGCTCTTCGGATTCCTTAGGACACACATCCCCAATGGACATGTTCCTTAGCGCGACGCATGGAGCCTCTTCATCATCTAGCTCATCAAGATCAACTTGCTCTACTTGAGAGCCATTAGTCTCATCAAACACAATGTCACAAGAAACTTCAACTAGTCCAGTGGACTTGTTGAAGACTCTATATGCCCTTGTGTTTGAGTCATTGAGAGCACCTAGAGGGGGGGGGGGTGAATAGGTGATCCTGTGAAACTTAAACTTATAGCCACAAAAAAACTTGTTAAGTGTTAGCACAATAATTGCCAAGTGGCTAGAGAGGAGTCTCAACAAAACACAATACCACAAGAGATCAAACACAGAGATGACACAGTGGTTTATCCCGTGGTTCGGCCAAGACCAACGCTTGCCTACTCCATGTTGTGGCGTCCCAACGGATGAGAGTTGCACTCAACTCCTCTCAAGTGATCCAATGATCAACTTGAATACCACAGTGTTTTGCTTTGCTTATCTTTATCCCACTTGCGAGGAATCTCCACAAATTGGAGTCTCTCGCCCTTACACTTAAGATTCACAAAGAAATACGAAGTAAGGGAGAAACTAGCAACGCACACAAGACTCAAAATCAGAGCAACAGCACGCACACAAGTCGCAACAAGAGCTCGCAACACAACTCAATGAGTCCACAACTCAACAAGAGCTCTAGATGCTATCACAATGAACCAAATGCGTGGAATCGATGTCTTGGTGCTTAGGAATGTTGTAGGAATGCTTGGTGTGCTCCTCCATGCGCCTAGGGGTCCCTTTTATAGCCCCAAGGTAGCTAGGAGCCGTTGAGAGCAATCCAGGAAGGCCATTCTTGCCTTCTGCCGTCGGGCGCACCGGACAGTCCGGTGCACACCGGACACTGTCCGGTGCCCGATTTCCTTCCTTAAACAGCGCAGTCGACCGTTGCAGATCTGGGAGCCGTTGGCGCACCGGACATGTCCGGTGCACACCGGACAGTCCGGTGCCCCCTTCCGACCGTTGGCTCAGCCACGTGTCCCGCGCAGATCGCGCGGCCGACCGTTGGCCCGGCCGACCGTTGGCTCACCGGACAGTCCGGTGCACACCGGACAGTCCGGTGCACACCGGACAGTCCGGTGCACACCGGACAGTCCGGTGAATTTTAGCCGTACGCCGTCGGCGAATTCCCGAGAGCGGCCACTTCACGCCGAGTCAGCCTGGCGCACCGGACACTGTCCGGTGCACCACCGGACAGTCCGGTGCCCCAGACCGAAACAGCCTCTTGGCTGTACACAGCCATCTCTCCTCTTTTCTTCTTCTTCCTGTTTCTGATACTTAGACAAGTATATTAGTACACAAAACCAATGTACCAAGACTTAGAAACATACCTTCGCTCTTGATTTGCACTTTGTCCATCCATGGGCATAGATTCACATTTAAGCACTTGTGTTGGCACTCAATCACCAAAATACTTAGAAATGGCCCAAGGGCACATTTCCCTTTCAATCTCCCCCTTTTTGGTGATTTATGCCAACACAACATAAAGCCACTAGAACAAGTGCAAAATCACTTCAAATAAAACTCAAATTTATTTTGATTCAATTTTGGCATATATGGATCATCCTTTGCCACCACTTGGTTTGTTTTTGCAAATCAACCTCAAAATCCTATCTCTAAGTCAAATCCACTTGTAGAGACATAAAGAGAGGTTTTCCAAAGAAAATTGATTCAAGATTCCAAAAACTCCCCCTTTTCCCATAATCAACACTTCTCCCCACAAGAGGCCAACTTTTGACAAAAGAGACAATGCAAGAGTTTTGACAAACCAAAAGCTCTATCCTACTGTTTTCAAAGTTTCTCAAGTGGTAGCTGATCCATTTATTGCTTTGGCCTTTATTTTCTCCCCCTTTGGCATCAAGCACCAAAACGGGATCAATCTTGGCCCTTTAACCCCATTGCCTCACCAAATTCTTCAATTAAGAGCAAATAGGCAATAAGAGTTTAAAGATGAACTTGGAATAAGTTACCCTCTCATCGGAGTGCAGTGGAAGTCTTTCATGGTCCAAGTCCACCTTTTTCCCTTTCAATCCTCCTTCGAGACTAAATCATCAAACTCAAGCACATGGTTAGTCTCCAAGGGTCAAGTTGTAACACATCTCCCCCTAAACATGTGCATCACTTTGCAACGGACTTGTGAGGTCCAGGGAGTGTTTGTACAACTTGAGCACCATAATAAGCAACAAAATGCAAAAAGGAACATGATCAAGAGCATAAATACATGTATGCTACAATTCAATCCAAGTTCCGCGAATCTAAGACATTTAGCTCACTACGCAGCCTTCAAAAGGTCTTCTCATCTAGAGGCTTGGTAAAGATATCGGCTAGCTGGTTCTCGGTGCTAACATGAAACACTTCGATATCTCCCTTTTGCTGGTGGTCTCTCAAAAAGTGATGCCGGATGTCTATGTGCTTTGTGCGGCTGTGCTCAACAGGATTTTCCGCCATGCGGATAGCACTCTCATTGTCACATAGGAGTGGGACTTTGCTCAGATTGTAGCCAAAGTCCCTGAGGGTTTGCCTCATCCAGTTGCGCGCAACACTGTCCTACGGCAACATACTCGGCCTCAGCGGTGGATAGGGCAACAGAGGTTTGTTTCTTAGAGTTCCACGACACCAGGGACCTTCCTAAGAATTGGCACGTCCCTGATGTACTCTTCCTATCGACCTTACATCCGGCATAGTCGGAGTCTGAGTATCCAACCAAGTCAAAGGTAGACCCCTTTGGATACCAGAGCCCGAAGCAAGGCGTAGCGACTAAATATCTCAGAATTCGCTTCACCGCCACTAAGTGACACTCCTTAGGATCGGATTGAAATCTAGCACACATGCATACGCTAAGCATAATGTCCGGTCTACTAGCACATAAATAAAGTAAAGACCCTATCATTGACCGGTATGCTTTTTGATCAACAGACTTACCTCCTTTGTTGAGGTCGGTGTGTCCGTCGGTCCCCATCGGAGTCTTTGCGGGCTTGGCGTCCTTCATCCCAAACCGCTTCAGCAAGTCTTGCGTGTACTTTGTTTGGGAGATGAAGGTGCCGTCCTTGAGTTGCTTCACTTGAAACCCAAGGAAGTAGTTCAATTCGCCCATCATCGACATCTCGAATTTCTGCGTCATCACCCTGCTAAACTCTTCACAAGACTTTTGGTTAGTAGAACCAAATATTATGTCATCGACATAAATTTGGCACACAAACAAATCACCATCACATGTCTTAGTAAAAAGAGTTGGATCGGCTTTCCCAACCTTGAAAGCATTAATAATTAGAAAGTCTCTCAGGCATTCATACCATGCTCTTGGGGCTTGCTTAAGTCCATAGAGCGCCTTAGAGAGCTTACACACGTGGTCGGGGTACCGTTCATCCTCGAAGCCAGGGGGTTGCTCCACGTACACCTCCTCCTTGATTGGCCCGTTGAGGAAAGCGCTCTTCACATCCATTTGGTACAACCTGAAAGAATGGTGAGAGGCATATGCTAGCAAGATACGAATTGATTCTAGCCTAGCCACAGGAGCAAAAGTCTCCTCGAAATCCAAACCTGCGACTTGGGCATAACCTTTTGCCACAAGTCGAGCCTTGTTCCTCGTCACCACCCCGTGCTCGTCCTGTTTGTTGCGGAATACCCACTTGGTTCCCACAACATTTTGCTTCGGACGAGGCACCAGTGTCCAAACTTCATTGCGCTTGAAGTTGTTGAGCTCCTCCTGCATAGCCAACACCCAGTCCGGATCTAGCAAGGCCTCCTCTACCCTGAAAGGCTCAATAGAAGAGACAAAGGAGTAATGCTCACAAAAATTAACTAATCGAGATCGAGTAGTTACTCCCTTGCTAATGTCACCCAGAATTTGGTCGACGGGATGATCCCTTTGAATCATCGCTCGAACTTGGGTTGGAGGTGCCGGTTGCGCTTCTTCCTCCAACACATGATTATCTTGTGCTCCCCCTTGATCACACGTCTCCTTTTGATGAACCTGTTCATCGTCTTGAGTTGGGGGATGCACCGTTGTTGAGGAAGAAGGTTGATCTCGTTCATCTTGTTCCTGTGGCCGCACTTCTCCAATCGCCATGGTTCGTATAGCGGCCGTCGGAACATCTTCTTCATCTACATCATCACAATCAACAACTTGCTCTCTTGGAGAGCCATTAGTCTCATCAAATACAACGTCGCTAGAGACTTCAACCAAACCCGATGATTTGTTGAAGACTCTATACGCCTTTGTATTTGAGTCATAACCTAACAAAAACCCTTCTACAGCTTTGGGAGCAAATTTGGAGTTTCTACCCTTCTTCACTAAGATGTAGCATTTACTCCCAAATACACGAAAGTACGATACATTGGGTTTGTTACCGGTTAGTAGCTCATATGACGTCTTCTTGAGAAGGCGGTGAAGGTAGACCCTGTTGATGGCGTGGCAAGCCGTGTTCACGGCTTCCGACCAAAATCGCTCGGGGGTCTTGAACTCTCCAAGCATAGTCCTCGCCATATCGATTAGCGTCCTGTTCTTCCTCTCTACCACACCATTTTGCTGTGGTGTGTAGGGAGCAGAGAACTCGTGCTTGATCCCTTCCTCCTCAAGGAACTCCTCCACTTGAAGGTTCTTGAACTCGGACCCGTTGTCGCTCCTTATCTTCTTCACCTTGAGCTCAAACTCATTTTGAGCTCTCCTGAGGAAGCGCTTGAGGGTCCCTTGGGTTTCAGACTTATCCTGCAAAAAGAACACCCAAGTGAAGCGGGAAAAGTCATCAACAATAACTAGACCATACTTACTCCCTCCTATGCTCAGATAGGCGACGGGTCCGAAGAGGTCCATATGCAGCAGCTCCAGGGGTCTTGAAGTGGTCATCACATTCTTGCTGTGATGCGCTCCTCCCACTTGTTTACCTGCTTGACAAGCTGCACAAGGTCTATCTTTTTCGAATTGCACGTTAGTCAAACCTATCACGTGTTCTCCCTTTAGAAGCTTGTGAAGGTTCTTCATCCCCACATGTGCTAAGCGGCGATGCCACAGCCAGCCCATGCTAGTCTTAGCTATTAAGCATGCATCTAGACCGGCCTCTTCTTTTGCAAAATCAACTAAATAAAGTTTGCCGTCTAATACACCCTTAAAAGCTAGTGAACCATCACTTCTTCTAAAGACAGACACATCTACATTTGTAAATAGACAGTTATACCCCATGTTGCATAATTGACTAACAGATAGCAAATTATATCCAAGAGACTCTACTAAAAACACATTAGATATGGAGTGCTCATTAGAAATTGCAATTTTACCTAACCCTTTTACCTTGCCTTGATTCCCATCACCGAATATAATTGAATCTTGGGAATCCTTATTCTTGACGTAGGAGGTGAACATCTTCTTCTCCCCCGTCATATGGTTTGTGCATCCGCTGTCGATAATCCAGCTTGAACCCCCGGATGCATAAACCTGCAAGGCAAATTTAGGCTTGGTACTTAGGTACCCAACTCTTGTTGGGTCCTACAAGGTTAGTCACAATTTCCTTAGGGATCCAAATGCAAGTTTTATCACCCTTGCATTTTTCCCCTAACTTCCTAGCAATCACCTTTCTATCCTTTCTACAAATTGCAAAGGAAGCATTCAAAGCATGATATATTGTAGAAGGTTCATTTACTTTCCTAGGAACATTAACAACATTTCTCCTAGGCATATTATGAACAGCATTTCTCCTACCAATACTTCTATCATGCACATACGAAGAGCTAGAAGCATACATGGCATGAGAATCAAAGGCATTATATGCATTACAACTCCTATAAGCATTTCTAGGTTGTCTTCTATCATAGTACATAAAGGCATGGTTCTTTTGCACACTACCAGCCATAGGGGCCTTCCCTTTCTCCTTGGCGGAGATAGGAGCCTTATGGCTTGTCAAGTTCTTGGCTTCCCTTTTGTAGCCAAGTCCATCCTTAATTGAGGGGTGTCTACCAATCGTGTAGGCATCCCTTGCAAATTTTAGCTTATCAAAATTACTCTTGCTAGTCTTAAGTTGATCATTAAGACTAGCCAATTCATCATTAAGTTTGGAAATTGAAACTAGGTGTTCACTACAAGCATCAATGTCAAAATCTTTACACCTATTACAAGTTTCAACAATTTCTACACAAGAATTAGATCTACTAGCTACTTCTAGTCTAGCATTTAAATCATCATTAAAACTCTTTAACTTAGCAATAGTTTCATGACAAGAAGATAGTTCACTAGAGAGCATCTCATTTCTTTTAATTTCTAGAACAAGAGAATTTTGTGCACTAACAAATTTATCATGCTCCTCATATAAAAGATCCTCTTGTTTTTCTAGTAATCTATTCTTATCATTCAAAGCATCAATCAACTCATTAATCTTATTAATTTTAGATCTATCTAATCCCTTGAATAAGCATGAGTAATCTATCTCATCATCATCACTAGACTCATCCTCACTTGAAGAAGCATAAGTACTAGTATCATGAGTGCTTACTTTCTTCTCCCTTGCCATGAGGCAAGTGTGACGCTCGTTGGGGAAGAGGGATGACTTGTTGAAGGCGGTGGCGGTGAGTCCTTCATTGTCGGAGTCGGAGGAGGAGCAATCCGAATCCCACTCCTTTCCTATATGTGCCTCGCCCTTGGCCTTCTTGTAATGCTTCTTCTTCTCCCTTTTGTTCCCCTTTTCCTGGTCACTTTCATTATCGGGACAGTTAGCAATGAAATGACCAATCTTACCACATTTGAAGCACGAGCGCTTCTCCTTTGTCTTGGTCTTGCTTGGCTGTCCCTTGCGACCTTTAAGCGCCGTCTTGAAGCGCTTAATGATGAGGGCCATCTCCTCATTATTGAGCCCGGCCGCCTCAACTTGCGCCACCTTGCTTGGTAGTGCCTCCTTACTCCTCGTTGCCTTGAGAGCGATGGGTTGAGGCTCGTTGATCGGACCATTCAAGGCGTCGTCCACGTACCTCGCCTCCTTGATCATCATTCGCCCACTGACAAATTTCCCAAGAACTTCTTCGGGCGACATCTTGGTGTACCTGGGATTTTCACGAATATTGTTCACCAAATGAGGATCAAGAACGGTAAATGACCTTAGCATTAGGCGGACGACGTCGTGATCCGTCCATCGCGTGCTTCCGTAGCTCCTTATTTTGTTGATAAGGGTCTTGAGCCGGTTGTATGTTTGAGTTGGCTCCTCGCCCCTTATCATTGCGAACCGTCCAAGCTCGCCCTCCACCAACTCCATCTTGGTGAGTAAGGTGACATCGTTCCCCTCATGAGAGATCTTGAGGGTGTCCCAGATCTGCTTGGCATTGTCCAAGCCGCTCACCTTATGGTACTCGTCCCTGCACAAAGAGGCTAGCAACACAGTAGTAGCTTGTGCATTTTTATGAATCTGTTCATTAATAAACATGGGACTATCCGTACTATCAAAGTGCATTCCATTTTCTACAATCTCCCATATGCTAGGATGGAGAGAGAACAAGTGACTACGCATTTTGTGACTCCAAAATCCGTAGTCCTCTCCATCAAAATGAGGAGGTTTACCAAGTGGAATAGATAATAAATGAGCATTAGTACTTTGAGGAATACGAGAGTAATCAAAAGAAAAGTTCGAATTGACCGGTTTCTTTCTCTCGTATTCGTTGTGGTCGTCGTCCTTTTGGGAGGAAGTAGACTCATCGCTGTCGTAGTAGACGATCTCCTTGATGCGTCTTGTCTTCTTCTTCTTCCCATCTTTGCGTCTGTGGCCCGAGCCCGAGTCGTTGGACTTGTCATCCCTTGGCTCGTTGACGAAGGACTCCTTCTCCTTGTCGTTGATCACGATTCCCTTCCCTTTAGGATCCATCTCTTCGGGCGGTTAGTCCCTTTGTGAAGAGAACGGCTCCGATACCAATTGAGAGCACCTAGAGGGGGGGTGAATAGGTGATCCTGTGAAACTTAAACTTATAGCCACAAAAAACTTGTTAAGTGTTAGCACAATAATTGCCAAGTGGCTAGAGAGGAGTCTCAACAAAACACAATACCACAAGAGATCAAACACAGAGATGACACAGTGGTTTATCCCGTGGTTCGGCCAAGACCAACGCTTGCCTACTCCACGTTGTGGCGTCCCAACGGACGAGAGTTGCACTCAACTCCTCTCAAGTGATCCAATGATCAACTTGAATACCACAGTGTTTTGCTTTGCTTATCTTTATCCCACTTGCGAGGAATCTCCACAAATTGGAGTCTCTCGCCCTTACACTTAAGATTCACAAAGAAATACGGAGTAAGGGAGAAACTAGCAACGCACACAAGACTCAAAATCAGAGCAACAACACGCACACAAGTCGCAACAAGAGCTCGCAACACAACTCAATGAGTCCACAACTCAACAAGAGCTCTAGATGCTATCACAATGAACCAAATGCGTGGAATCGATGTCTTGGTGCTTAGGAATGTTGTAGGAATGCTTGGTGTGCTCCTCCATGCGCCTAGGGGTCCCTTTTATAGCCCCAAGGCAGCTAGGAGCCGTTGAGAGCAATCCAGGAAGGCCATTCTTGCCTTCTGCTGTCGGGCGCACCGGACAGTCCGGTGCACACCGGACACTGTCCGGTGCCCGATTTCCTTCCTTAAACAGCGCAGTCGACCGTTGCAGATCTGGGAGCCGTTGGCGCACCGGACATGTCCGGTGCACACCGGACAGTCCGGTGCCCCCTTCCGACCGTTGGCTCAGCCACGTGTCCCGCGCAGATCGCGCGGCCGACCGTTGGCCCGGCCGACCGTTGGCTCACCGGACAGTCCGGTGCACACCGGACAGTCCGGTGAATTTTAGCCGTACGCCGTCGGCGAATTCCCGAGAGCGGCCACTTCACGCCGAGTCAGCCTGGCGCACCGGACACTGTCCGGTGCACCACCGGACACTGTCCGGTGCACCACCGGACAGTCCGGTGCCCCAGACCGAAACAGCCTCTTGGCTGTACACAGCCAACTCTCCTCTTTTCTTCTTCTTCCTGTTTCTGATACTTAGACAAGTATATTAGTACACAAAACCAATGTACCAAGACTTAGAAACATACCTTCGCTCTTGATTTGCACTTTGTCCATTCATGGGCATAGATTCACATTTAAGCACTTGTGTTGGCACTCAATCACCAAAATACTTAGAAATGGCCCAAGGGCACATTTCCCTTTCAATGAGTCATAACCAAGTAAAAAGCCTTCTACAACCTTAGGAGCAAATTTAGATTTTCTACCTCTTTTAACAAGAATGAAACATTTGCTACCAAAGACTCTAAAATATGAAACATTGGGCTTTTTATCGGTAAGGAGTTCATATGATGTCTTCTTGAGGATTCGGTGAAGGTAGAGACGATTGATGGCGTAGCAAGCGGTGTTGATTGCTTCCGCCCAAAACGGTCCGAAGTCTTGTACTCATCAAGCAGGGTCCTCGCCATGTCAAGTAGAGTTCTATTCTTCCTCTCCACTACACCATTTTGTTGTGGTGTGTAGGGAGAAGAGAACTCAAGCTTGATGCCCTCGTCCTCAAGAAAGCCTTCTATTTGAGAGTTCTTGAACTTCGTCCCATTGTCGCTTCTAATCTTTTTGATCCTTAAGCCGAACTCATTTTGAGCCCGTCTCAAGAATCCCTTTAAGGTCTCTTGGGTTTGAGATTTATCCTGCAAAAAGAACACCCAAGTGAAGTGAGAATAGTCATCCACAATTAAAAGACAATACTTACTCCCGCCGATGCTTATGTAAGCTATCGGGCCGAATAGGTCCATGTGGAGTAGCTCAAGCGGCCTGTCGGTCATCATGATGTTCTTGTGTGGATGATGGGCACCAACTTGCTTCCCTGCTTGACATGCGCTACAAACCCTGTCTTTCTCAAAATGAACATTTGTTAGTCCCAAAATGTGCTCTCCCTTTAGAAGCTTGTGAAGATTCTTCATCCTAACATGGGCTAGTCGGCGATGCCATAACCAACCCATATTAGTCTTAGCAATTAAGCAAGTATTGAGTTCAGCTCTATTAAAATCAACTAAGTATAGCTGACCCTCTAATAATCCCTTAAATGCTACTGAATCATCACTTTTTCTAAAGACAGTAACACCTAAATATGTAAAAAGACGGTTGTAGCCCATTTTGCATAATTGAGAAACAAAAAGCAAATTGTAATCTAAAGAATCTACAAGAAAAACATTGGAAATGGAATGGTCAGGTGATATAGCAATTTTACCAAGTCCTTTGACCAAACCTTGATTTCCATCCCCGAATGTGATAGCTCTTTGTGGATCATGGTTTTTCTCGTAGGAGGAGAACATTCTTTTCTCCCCATTCATGTGGTTTGTGCACCCGCTATCAATGATCCAACTTGAGCCCCCGGATGCATAAACCTACAAAACAAGTTTAGGCCTTGTTCTTAGGTACCCAAACAGTCTTGGGTCCTTTCACATTAGAAACAAGCACCTTGGGTACCCAAACACAAGTTTTGGAGCCCTTGTGTTTGCCCCCAACATATTTGGAAACTACTTTGCCTGATTTGTTAGTTAAAACATATGATGCATCAAAAGTCTTAAATGAAACATTGGGTTCATTTGATGCAATAGGAGATTTCTTTTTAGGCAATGTAACATGAGTGGATTGCTTAGAACTAGATGCCTCACTCTTATACATAAAAGCATGATGAGAGCCAGAGTGAGACTTCCTACAATGAATTCTCCTAATCTTATGTTCGGGATAACTAGCAGGATATAAAATATAGCCCTCGTTATCCTAAACCATGGGAGTTTTGACCTTAACAAAGTTAGACAACTTCTTAGGGGCATTAAGCTTGACATTGTCTCCTTGTTGGAAGCCAATGCCATCCTTAATGCCAGGGCGTCTCCCACTATAGAGCATACCTCTAGCAAATTTAAAATTTTCATTTTCTAAGTTATGCTCATTAATTTTAGCACTAAGGTGAGCTATGTGATCATTTTGTTGTTTAATTAAAGATAGGTGATCATGGATAGCATCAACATTAATGTCTCTACATCTAGTACAAATGGAAACATGATCAACAGTAGATGTAGAGGGTTTGCATGCATTTAATTCATCAATCTTAGCATGTAAAATAACATTCTCATTTCTAAGGTTGGAAATAGAAACATTGCAAACATTTAAATCCTTAGCCTTAGCAATTAATTTATCATTCTCAATTTTAAGGCTAGAAATTGATTCGTTCAACTTGTCAATCTTAGCAATCAAACTAGCATTATCATCTCTAAGGTTGACAAGAGATTCATCACAAGCATTTAATTTCTCAACCTTAGCAATTAATTTAGCATTTTCAATCCTAAGGTTAGAGATAGTGTCATGGCAAATGCTAAGCTCACTAGTTATTTTTTCACATTTTTCTACTTCCTGAGCATAAGCATTTTTAACCTTAACATGCTTCTTATTTTCCTTAATAAGGAAGTCCTCTTGGCTATCCAAGAGTTCATCCTTCTCATGAATAGCACTAATTAATTCATTCAATTTTTCCTTTTGTTGCATGTTTAGGTTGGCAAAAAGAGTGAGCAAGTCATCCTCATCATCACTAGAGCTAGCATCATCACTAGATGTTGCATATTTAGTAGAAGCTCTAGATTTTACCTTCTTCTTTTTGCCGTCCTTTGCCATGAGGCACTTGTGGCCGACGTTTGGGAAGAGAAGGACTTTGATGATGGCGATGTTGGCGGCGTCCTCGTCGGAGAAGTCGGTGGAGCTCTCGTCGGAGTCCCACTCCCGGCATACATGGGCATCGCCGCCCTTCTTGTAGTACCTCTTCTTTTCCTTCCTCTTTCCCTTCTTGTCGTCGGCCCTGTCACTATCACTTGATAATGGACATTTAGCAATAAAATGACCGAGCTTACCACATTTGTAGCAAACTTTCTTGTAGCGGGGCTTGTAATCTTTTCCCCTCCTTTGCTTGAGGATTTGGTGGAAGCTCTTGATGATGAGCGTCATTTCCTCGTTGTCAAGCTTGGAGGTGTCGATGGGGAGCCTACTTGACGTAGACTCTTCTTTCTTCTCCTCCGTCGCTTTGAATGCAACGGGTTGCACCTCGGGTGTGGAGGTGGCGCCTCGCTCGATGATTTGTTTGGAGCCTTTGATCATCACTTCAAAGCTCACAAACTTTCCTATCACCTTCTCGGGAGACATTAGCTTGTATCTAGGATCACCACGAATTAATTGAACTTGTGTAGGATTAAGAAAAACAGGTGATCTTAGAATAACCTTGACCATTTCATGGTCATCCCATTTTGTGCTCTCGAGGTTGCGCACTTGATTCACCAAGGTCTTGAGCTGGTTGTACATGGCTTGTGGCTCCTCCCGTTGGTTGAGCATGAATCGACCGAGCTCCCCCTCGATCGTTTCCCGCTTGGTGATCTTGGTCACCTCATCTCCTTCGTGCGCGGTCTTGAGCACGTTCCAAATCTCTTTGGCACTCTTCAACCCTTGCACCTTATTATACTCCTCTCGACTTAGAGAGGTGAGGAGTATAGTAGTGGCTTGGGAGTTGAAGTGCCGGATTTGGGCAACTTCGTCCGAATCATATCCCTCATCCCCTATGGATGGTACCTGTGCTCCAAACTCAACAACATCCCAAATACTAGTGTGGAGTGAGGTTAGGTGATGCCTCATTTTATCACTCCACATACAATAATCTTCACCATCAAAAACCAGTGGTTTGCCTAATGGGACGGAAAGTAATGGAGTACGTTTAGAAATGCGAGGGTAGCGTAAGGGGATCTTACTAAACTTCTTGAGCTCATGGCGCTTAGAAGTGACGGACGGTGTGTCGGAGCCGGAGGTGGATGGCGACAAAGAGTCAGTCTTGTAGTAGACCACTTTCTTCATCTTCTTTTTCTTCTCGCCACTCCGATGCGACTTGTTGTGTGAAGGGGATCCCTTCACCTTGTTACCGGACTCCCCCGATGGAGCTTTCCCGTGGCTTGTGGCGGGCTTCTCGCCGGTCACCATCTCCTTCTTGGCGTGATCTCCCGACATTACTTCGAGCGGTTAGGCTCTAATGAAGTACCGAGCTCTGATACCAATTGAAAGTCGCCTAGAGGGGGGTGAATAGGCAAATCTGAAATTTATAAACTTTTAAGCACAATCTACAAGCCGGGGTTAGCGTTAGAAATAAAGTCGAGTCCGAAAGAGAGGGTGAAAACAAATCACAAGCAAATGAGAGTGGATGACACGGTGATTTGTTTTACCGAGGTTCGGTTCTTGCAAACCTACTCCCCGTTGAGGTGGTCACAAAGATCGGGTCTCTTTCAACCCTTTCCTTCTCTCAAACGGTCACCTAGACCGAGTGAGCTTTTCTCCTTAATCAACGGGTCACTTAGACCCCTCACAAGGACCACCACAACTTGGTGTCTCTTGCGTTAATTACAAGTTGCTTGAGAACAAGAAAGAAGGAAGAAGAAAAGCGATCCAAGCGACAAGAACTCAAATGAACACAAATGTCTCTCTCTCACTAGTCACTAAATGTTTGGAGTGATTCCAGACTTGGCAGAGGATTTTTGATCTCTTGTTTGTGTCTTGGAGTGAAGTCTAGAGCTCTTGTATTGAATGCAATGGCTGAAAGCTTGAATGCCTTGAAGTGTGGTAGTTGGGGGTATTTATAGCCCCACCCACCAAAATGGTTGTTGGGGAGGTTGTCTGTCGATGGGCGCACCGGACAGTCGGGTGCGCCAGCCACGTCACCCAACCATTAGGGTTCGACCATTGGAGCTCTGACAAACTGGTCCACCGGACAGTCCGATGGTGCACCGGACAGTCACTGTTCACTGTTCGGTGCGCCTTCTGGCGCCTGCTCTGACTCTATGCAAACTGTCCGCGCACTGTAGCGTTCACTGTTCACTTTTGCAGACGACCGTTGGCGCAGTAGCCGTTGCTCCGCATGGCACACCGGACAATCTGGTGCTACACCGGACAGTCCGGTGAATTGTAGCGGAGTGGCTCTCCAAAAACCCGAAGCTGAGTAGTTCAGAGTTGATCTCCCTGGTGCACCGGACACT
Source organism: Zea mays (assembly GCF_902167145.1). NCBI lineage: Eukaryota > Viridiplantae > Streptophyta > Magnoliopsida > Poales > Poaceae > Zea > Zea mays. The sequence goes on along the minus strand of NC_050103.1, from coordinate 80,844,140 downwards.
GTCCGGTGCGCTAGACCAGGGCAGCCTTCGGTTGGTTTTGCTCTTTTCTATTTGAACCCTTTCTTGGACTTTTTATTGGTTTGTGTTGAACCTTTGGCACCTGTAGAACTTATAATCTAGAGCAAACTAGTTAGTCCAATTATTTGTGTTGGGCAATTCAACCACCAAAATCATTTAGGAAAAGGTTTGACCCTATTTCCCTTTCAGGTGGGTGTCGAGGTTCATTCGATTTGGTTTTGTTAGTCACCCACCTTAGGGAGGAGTACCGTATTTGTACGACTAGCGAAACCTAATGGGTGGCTACACATCAGGAGAATCTTTGTAAAGGCTATGCAGTGATACCCTACCGGACCACCTAGGAAGCGATCAATGGGGAATCCTGATCCCCGGGCAGAACGGAAATCACGACTCGTGGGTAAAGTGTGCAACCTTTGGAGAGGGTTAGAAACTGGTATATCATCCGTGCTCACAATTAAGAGCAGCCTTGGGATCCTCTTTGATTAGAGATAATCTGGATTCATTTATGTCGATGGTTTAATGATGATGGCTATACTTATGATATCTGATACTTTCCTCTATGAGGAGATGCTTTCTTTTGGGAATACCAACTTGGGTTCTATTATAAGACTTGACTTCTACTAATGATAAATACCTGATCAACTAAAAGCAAATGCTTTGAGCTTAATCCCACATACAACTAGTCCACTTCAACCAAACGTGACATTTGCTGAGTACGTTGATGTGTACTCACCCTTGCTTAAACACCAAACACTGGGTTGTCCCCATTGCAACCATTGCTCAGAAGAAGATGAAGGCAACACGAGGATTTTCAGGAGTTTCAGGACTTCCAAGAATTCTAAACTAGATTAGCGACAAACCCCTAGTCGGCTGCATGTGAAGGCCTTATCTTACTACGTTTCATTTAGCACTTTGATTTATGTTTAAGTTAATGACTATGTGGATGTTTTGGACATCATGATGTAATAAAGTAATACTTCTTTCCGCTATTATTTGAGCATTGTGTGATGATGTCCAATTATGTAATCGTTGTGTACGTGAATTTCTGATCCTAACACGTATATGGTTCGCATTCGATTTACCTTCCAAAACCGGGTGTGACATAAGTGGTATCAAAGCTAGGTTGACTGTAGAACCACTAACCTAGAGTAGAATGGCCGTTCTAAGGATTATGGACCCTTACTCTCACCTTGACCTTTGGTGTCACTTCAAAAGTCGGTCGTCTCAACCAACCCTATGCTTCACTATTGTATATATTACACCTTGCTAAAATTTTATTAGTATTTTATTTTCTATTCTGTTTATGGTTTACTTGTTGGTCCTATTAGCTTTAATCTTATCCTTATGCTTACAGTGTCTTTTGTAGATGGCTTGCCTTAAGCACACTGGGCATAAGTCAGTGAATCCTTTTCTGCCCTCTCGTCTTGTGGAGCGTCCGCTTCACCGCATAGTGACTGGTCCGTCGAGTCACTTGGAGAGGCTGCACCACCATCTGCTTGAGGAGCAGGAACATCGGCGTCAGGAGAGGGTGCAACAAGATTCTTCTTCCCTGCCTCAACAGGAGGTGGAGTCTGTGAGGCGTCCCTCCCCAGTACCCCCGCTGGAGGCACCCCTGCACCACCATAGGGTGTCCTGACTACTGGAGGAGCTACTAGAGGAGATCCCGATGGAGACGATGATGGTGCCAGCTCAAGCCACAATACCGAGATTTCTGAGGAGCAGGAGCCTGAAGGATGGATCACCCGACCCATCACCCGTGACGTCGCTCACGGTTGTCACTTTCACGACACGCTCGATACCCTATTGCGTCGGGCTTTAGACCGACACACCTAGTTAATTGTGTAGTCTACCAGCATAGTCGCGGGGCGTACCCGGACTGCTGGGAGGCTACCTGTCCGGTGCGCCATTCGGAGGATAATCTATGGGGTGCAGATGCCTGCTTAGAGCACTATGCTATCTCTGAGAGGGACACTGTAGAGGCAGCCATGCAGGATGCTGCATGGCATGCACTCTCGCAGTATTGCTCATTGTTCAGTGGGGTGGCTGATGGTCTTAACCTCAGGTATTACTAGGGATGAAAACTGTTTCGGAATTTTTTGGTATTCCGGAAACCAGTTTCAAAAATTTTCGATCGGATTCACCGGTAACGATATTTTTCGAAAACGGAATCGGTTTTCGGAATTTTCTATCGGTATTGGTATCGGAATCGGCGTGGTGTTTTACCGACCGTTTCCTTCGATTACCGGTTTTGTCGGAAATTACCGGATTTGTGTCTCGAAGTTTTTCCGGAATTGTGTCTCTGAAAGGGAATTAGGCTTACACCTATTCTCTAATTGATTTTAGTGGTTGAATTGCCCAACACAAATAATTGGACTAACTAGTTTGCTCTAGTCTATAAGTTATACAGGTGCCAAAGGTACACACTAAGCCAATAAAAAGACCAAGAAAAGGGTTCAACATAGAGAGCAAGGGATAACCGAAGGCTGCCCTGGTTTGGCGCACCGGACTGTCTGGTGCACCAGGGAACTCGACGGCCAACTCTTCACCTTCGGGAATTTTTAGAGGGCTCCGCTATAATTCACCGGACTGTCCGGTGTACCACCGGACAGTGTCCGGTGCTCCAGAGGAGAGCGACTCTGAACTCGCCAGCTTCGGGAATCTGCTCCGCTATAATTCACCGGACATGTCCGGTGCACACCGGACTGTCCGATGAGCCAGCGGAGCAACGGCTACTTCGCGCCAACGGTCGACTGCAACGCATTAAATGCGCGCCAGCGCGCGCAGAGAAGCAGAGCACGCGCGGGTGGCACACCAGACAGTCTACAGGACTTGTCCGGTGCACCACCGGACAGCCAGGCGGGCCCACACGTCAGTGCTCCAACGGTCGGAACCCAACGACCTGGTGACGTGGCTGGCGCACCAGACTGTCCGGTGCGCCATGCGATAGCAGCCTCCACCAAACGGCTAGTTTGGTGGTTGGGGTTATAAATACCCCCAACCACCTCACATTCAAGTCATCCAAGTTTTCCACCTTCCAACTACTTACAAGAGCTCTAGCATTCAATTCTAGACACACCCAAGTGATCAAATCCTTTCCCAATTCCACACAAGGCTTTAGTGATAAGTGAGAGAGATTTGTTGTGTTCTTTTGAGCTCTTGCGCTTGGATTGCTTCTTCTTTCTCATTCTTTCTTGAGATCAAACTCACTTGTAACTGAGGCAAGAGACACCAATCGTGTGGTGGTCCTTGTGGGAACTTTGTGTTCCAATTGATTGAGAAGAAAAGCTCACTCCGTCTGAGGGACCGTTTGAGAGAGGGAAAGGGTTGAAAGAGACCCGGTCTTTGTGACCACCTCAATGGGGAGTAGTTTTGCGAGAACCGAACCTCGGTAAAACAAATCCGTGTGTCACACTCTTTATTCGCTTGCGATTTGTTTTGCACCCTCTCTCGCGGACTCGATTATATTTCTAACGCTAACCCGGCTTGTAGTTGTGATTAAGTTTGTAAATTTCAGATTCGCCCTATTCACCCCCCTCTAGGCAACTTTCAATTGGTATCAGAGCCCGGTGCTTCATTAGAGCCTAACCGCTCGAAGTGATGTCGAGAGATCACGCCAAGAAGTTGATGGAGACCGGCGACAAGCCCACTACAAGCCACGGGAAGGCTTCATCGGGAGAGTCCCGCAACAAAGGGAAGGGGAAGGAGAAGGAACCTTCTTCCCACAAGTCGCATCAGAGTGGGGACAAGAAAAAGAAGATGAGGAAGGTGGTCTACTACGAGACCGACACCTCATCGCCATCTACCTCCGGCTCCGACGCGCCGTCCGTCACTTCTAAGCGCCATGAGCGCAAGAAGTTTAGTAAGATCCCCCTACGCTATCCTCGCATTCCTAAACATACGCCTTTACTTTCCGTCCCATTAGGCAAACCACCAACATTTGATGGTGAAGACTATGCTAGGTGGAGTGATTTAATGCGATTTCATCTAACCTCACTCCACAAAAGTATATGGGATGTTGTTGAGTTTGGTGTACAGGTACCATCCGTAGGGGATGAAGATTATGACGAGGACGAAGTGGCCCAAATCGAGCACTTCAACTCCCAAGCCACAACCATACTCCTCGCCTCTCTAAGTAGAGAGGAGTACAACAAGGTGCAAGGATTAAAGAGTGCCAAGGAAGTTTGGGACGTGCTCAAGACCGCGCACGAGGGAGATGAGCTAACCAAGATCACCAAGCGAGAGACGATCGAGGGGGAGCTCGGTCGCTTCCGTCTTCGCCAAGGGGAGGAGCCACAAGACATGTACAACCAGCTCAAAACCTTGGTGAATCAAGTGCGCAACCTCGGGAGCAAAAAATGGGATGACCACGAAATGGTTAAGGTTATTCTAAGATCACTTGTTTTCCTTAACCCTACTCAAGTCTAATTAATTCGTGGCAATCCTAGATATACACTAATGACTCCCGAGGAAGTAATCGGGAATTTTGTGAGCTTTGAGTTTATGATCAAAGGCTCAAAGAAGATCAACGGCTTGATGGCCCCTCCGCATCCGAAGCACAGCCGGTCGCATTCAAAGCGACGGAGGAGAAGAAGGAGGAGTCTACGTCAAGTAGACAACCAATCGACGCCTCAAAGCTCGACAATGAGGAGATGGCGCTCGTCATCAAGAGCTTCCGCCAAATCCTCAAACAAAGGAGGGGGAAAGATTACAAGCCCCGCTCCAAGAAAGTATGCTACAAGTGTGGTAAGTCCGGTCACTTTATAGCAAAATGTCCTATTTCTAGTGACAGTGACAGGGGCGACGACAAGAAGGGGAGAAGAAAGGAGAAGAAGAAATACTACAAGAAGAAGGGTGGCGACGCTCATGTATGCCGCGAGTGGGACTCAGACGAGAGCTCCTCCGACTCCTCCTCCAACGAGGACGCCGCCAACATCGCCATCAACAAGGGCCTTCTCTTCCCCAACGTCGGCCACAAGTGCCTCATGGTAAAGGACGGCAAAAAGAAGAAGGTTAAATCCAAATCCTCCACTAGATATGAATCCTCTAGCGATGATAATGCTAGTGATGAGGAAGATAATTTGCGTACTCTCTTTGCCAACCTAAACATGCAACAAAAAGAAAAATTAAATGAATTGATTAGTGCCATTCATGAGAAGGATGATCTCTTGGACACTCAAGAGGACTTCCTTATTAAAGAAAACAAAAAGCATGTTAAGGTGAAAAATGCTTATGCTCTAGAAGTAGAAAAATGCCAAAAATTATCTAGTGAGCTAAGCACTTGCCATGAGACCATTGACAACCTTAGAAATGAAAATGCTAGTCTAATTGCTAAGGTTGATTCAAATGTTTGTGATGTTTCAATTCCCAATCTTAGAAATAATAATGATGATTTGCTTGCTAAGATTGAAGAATTGAACATTTCTCTTGATAGCCTTAGAAGTGAAAATGAAAAATTGCTTGCTAAGGCTAAAGAATTAGATGTTTGCAATGCTTCCATTTCCGACCTTAGAAGTAAAAATGATATATTACATGCTAAGGTTGTAGAATTAAAATCTTGCAAACCCTCTACATCTACCGTTGAGCACACTTCTATTTGCACTAGATGTAGAGATGTTGATATTGGTGCTATTCATGATCATATGGTATTAATTAAGCAACAAAATGATCATATAGCAAAATTAGATGCTAAAATTGTCGAGCATGAACTTGAAAATGAAAAATTTAAATTTGCTCGTAGTATGCTTTATAGTGGGAGACGCCCTGGCATTAAGGATGACATTGGCTTCCAACAGGGAGACAATGTCAAACTTAATGCCCCTCCTAAGAAATTGTCCAACTTTGTTAAGGGAAAGGCTCCCATGCCTCAGGATAACGAGGGTTACATTTTGTACCCTGCCGGTTATCCCGAGAGCAAAATTAGGAGAATTCATTCTAGGAAGTCTCACTCTGGCCCTAATCATGCTTTTATGTATAAGAGTGAGACATCTAGCTCTAGGCAACAAACCCGTGCTAAGTTGCCTAAGAAGAAAACTCCTAGTGCATCAAATGACCATAATATTTTATTTAAGACTTTTGATGCCTCATATGTTTTAACTAACAAATCCGGCAAGGTAGTTGCCAAGTATGTTGGGGGGAAGCACAAGGGATCAAAGACTTGTGTTTGGGTACCCAAAGTTCTTGTGTCTAATGCCAAAGGACCCAAAACCATTTGGGTACCTAAAGTCAAGAACTAAACTTGTTTTGTAGGTTTATGTAACACCCCAGGTGTTACCTTGGCTAGAACCACCTTGGCACTAGAAGCTGTGTTCACCAGGGTAAAGACTTAGGGCACCATATAAGGACTTTGGAGCTCATGTGCTAATCAAGTTGCCAATGACATAAGAAACATTACTCTAATCCTTGCACACTTACTACCATGGATAATAGGGGGAGAAGAACCCTAGACCTCTCCAAAGCCCTACCTTCCAAAACCCTAAGTAAGGGGGGAAAAAGAGAGTGAGCAAGTGGGCAAAGCATGTGTAACTTTTACCCAAACCCTAAGCAACATTATAACCATCAATTAGGGGAGGGAAATATTACAAAAAGGCCCCTAGGGAAACCCCATTTCAAATCTCCAAGTGGAGAGAGAGCTAGAGCCCTCTAATTCCCTCTAAGTCCCATTTTAGCCCTAAATCAAAGATCAACCGTGTTCACTTTAAAAATGGCGCCAAAACCACTTGGGTTCTATACCAAAAATGTGCAATACCACTTAGGGCACCCACTGGAAAAAGTTGAGCTCGAGACTCGGACGTTTGACATGCCATGGCATGGCTTTTGTCGCGAAGTGCTCAGTGTGACACACCTGATTTGGCACCCGAAGATCTCCCTCCCTAGGCCGTATCTGCCCCGGCGTCTCACAGTTGAGTGACAGCCCTAGGTGCCAGGAAGAGGTCTGCGCCGGACCTTTGCAAAGATTCGCACGGTTGCGACCTCTGGCGACATTTGAACACTGGAAGAAACAAACCGCCACGTGTTCGACGCCGTCTGCCGCGCCAGAGCACGCCCGAGCACGCCCCGCGCCGCGCCCGAGCCAAGCCGGTGCCCTGGTCCGCGTCCGCGGCTATAAGACGCCCAGGAGCCTTGGCCGTACCCCTCCGCACGCGCTCAAGCCTCACCGGAGCTCAGTTCACCGCCGTCTGCCCATACGCGACGTGCCCGCGGCCACCCGAGCCCCCTGCCACCGTAGACCGGCCAGCCCAGCCATTCCCAACCCCGTCCAGCCCTCGGAGAAGACTGTGCACGTCTCCGTGAAGCTCCCCGAGCGAGGAATCGGGCTCTGCTTCACCGGAGAGGCCGACCCAAGGTCACCGGACTTCAACCGACCGCCGGCAACCGTGGACCGAGGTACACCGTGCACCTCTCTTCGATTCCTTGCACGATCAGACTCCTTAGACCTCCACGAAGCTCCCTATGCCCTTGGATTGAACTATGCCGCCGTGGATAGGCCGGAGCACACGCCGCCGACGAGCTCGCCCGCCTGCTCACGTGGACCGGGCGATTCCGGCCATCTCCGACGACGAGCCGTACCTCGACGTGATCGTCAGACCCTCCCCGAGCCAACCCTACCCTTCGCCGGACCTCCCTCGCCGCCGGTAAGCCGCGCCACCCTTTTCTTTCCCGCGACTACTGTTTCGGTTGAGAGAGGGACTGCGGGTGAGAGGGAGAGAAACCCAGGGGGTTAAGTGAAAGGTCAGAGACTCAAGTGAATAGTGCCGCGAGGGTAGATCTGTGAGGTTTGAATTGTTTTAAACCTAGGGACCTCGGCGCAAACTGTATTTCCAGGAAAACTTAATTAAAACCTGATTTAAATTCAAACAGAAACTTTAAAAACCCATAACTTCTGTTTGGTTTATCCAAATTTGTTCAAACTAATTTTGCCAGACTCTAAATAATGTACCCTATTTAGGAAAAATATAAAACCCCTTGGTGCTGTGGAAAACTTAAAAATTCTGATTTAATGTTAACTTTGGCCAAAAGCTAAATAATAGTAAGAAAAATAGTTGGGCTATTTGACTAGGGTTAGGAAAATTTGGAGAAGTTTATATTCACCTACTAACCTGTTTAAAAATGTTAAACCCCTCTGTCCATTACATTTAAGTTAGTTTTACCCTTTATCCTAAAATATGCTTAAAGATGAGGAAAATAGAAAATACAACTTAATTAATGAACCAGAGAGCACCCCTATTTTTGTTAGGTCACTTATTCAATATAGTTCACTAGAAAAATACATCATACCCTGTTTTAGTGTAAAGTGATCAAGATCTCTTTTATTTTAATAAAACAAGGGAAACTTAGGAAAATTCTACAAAAATAACCCCAAGGTAAAAACACCCCCACCCTTGGGATAACTATTTTTTATTAGAAAGAACCTAAGAAAAATATGAAATCTGCTGTTTGACATTTTTCAAATAATAAGGTAGTAGAAAGTGCCTTTTTGACATTAAACTTGGGAAAATCATAGCTAATTAACCACCCCTTAGTTTCCTGTGATTTTTAGCACAAAGACCTATCATTACCAGAGGATGCCAACAAAAATAACCTTTAGGACAGAGCCTACCCCTAACTAGGAGGTGTAGTGTAAAGTGCCCCTTTTTGCCTAACTTTTGTTATTTTTGTTTAAGGCCTAACTTTTATACCTTAAGCCTCTAATTCTTAAAACAAGCTAAAATAGCCAGTGACAACCCACTGTAATTTTTACAGAATTTTTGGAAATTATTAAAACCCTGTTGTAGTTCAAACCTACCCTAGAAAACCTAAATGGAAATTAAGGGAAGAGAAATAAAAGATATGAATAAAGGTTGTCCCTAAAAACTTTATTTGCTGTCCACAAAAATATATCAAAGCAATACCAAACCAATATGTTGTCCTAAAGGAAAAACCTAAGTCCAAAGAGTAATAAGTCTATATATGTACCACTAGAAGCCCCGCATAACTAAGAAAACCCTAAGTTACTTCTCGACTTCGTTTCTTTTGCATAATGTTATTAAATCGTGCATAATCATGACATACATGTTCATTGCATTTCGATAGACTGTAATCTTGCTGACGGAGAGTACATCCTCGTGCCGGAGCAAGGAGCTGCCCAGGAGGTTGCCCCCGATCCAGCACCCGAGCCTGCATCAGAGGACCTGCCTGCCACTGCTTGGGAAGGCAAGCCCCGGTTTTATGCATAACCTGTTATTTATGCTATTTTACTTCACTTAATGATTGTAGGTTTGATTGTGCACTTAGGTGTAGGAGTTGCTTGAAACCCTAGTTGCATGATCTCAGGAATCCTTTTGAGATGAATACTAGCATGACAGGTCGAGTAGCTGCTTTATTAAATAGGGATCTCGGTAGAAGTCGAGTGATTTTTCTAGCACTCGCGCGAGGTCAGGACATTGATTGTACCCACTTTCATATCATACTAATGTTGGTATGTGGACACGGATCCATGGGGATGCGTGGTCTACGAGATGAAATTGGAATAAGGATTAACGTGCGGATACCTGTGTCAAGCGTTTGAACGTACTAAGCATATGCCGAGAAATATGGTAAATCGGTAAGCCTAGTACCTGAGTGAACCCGGCAGTGGACATATCCCCTCACGCGTCCTGAGACGAGGTCTCCCATTCCGGTTATGGTGGGTACAAGTGCGGTCACTGCACGACGGCCAGTCGGGGTCAGTGGGGCATTGTACGCCAAGGCGGTGAGCCCTGATCCGCTGACGGGGAATCGATGGGGACGGTTGATGTGTGTGGGGACGGAGTGTCCCTGCATGTCGTGTGTTTAGGTTTACCTTGCAAGGATAAAAACTCGATTCGAATCGTCTGCTTCTCGCAGCTAATGAGACTGCTTGATCCATTGTACTGCATTGAGTAATAAGTGGAAGTATGATGAGTTGAGATAAGATGTTGATTGATAATAATGATTGCTACCATGTATGAGTAGATAGTCCACTTTTAGCCTTAAGAGAGTCACACTTAACTTTGACTAAGTTAAAATCTTGATTTAGAAACTTAGCTAGTGCTTTTGGCAACCAAACCCCACAGCCAAACAGCTGCATGTCTAGAGGTAGAGGAGTAGACTCCTCACACCGGGTAAGTCTAGCTGAGTATTAGTATACTCAGCCTTGCTTGTGGCATAATTTTTACAGGATCTCTGGAGGACATGGTTGCTGGAGTGACTTGGCCGTCCACCTTACCACCGGGTTGGACTGTTGAGTGGGACCCTGCCTCGGCTGAGGAGGAGCATGAGGAGTGATGGGACAGGCTTCCCCATCTCTCTGTTTTATTTACCGTTAGTTTTATTCCGCTGCACTTCAAACAATGATGGTTACTTTTGCAAAACTCCGATGATGATGATGGTGATGTAATAATTTAACAATGTGACATGTATGGTTTTATGCTTTATTGTATTTGCTCTGTGACTCACCTTCGAGTGAGATTGTGGTACTTGATCCTGTCAGTGGCCGTGTCGGACTAGATCCGAGGGATTGACGGGTTATTCCCATTTAAGTGTGGTCTAGCCTCTAAGGCGGGACTTGGGCACTTAAGTTGGAATAATTCGGGCAGTTCCGCCACAGTTTATGCATTCGGGGGCTCAAGTTGGATCATCGACAGCGGGTGCACAAACCACATGATAGGGGAGAAGAAAATGTTCTCCTCCTATGAGAAAAACCAAGATCCCCAACAAGCTATCACATTCGGGGATGGAAACCAAGGTTTGGTCAAAGGTTTGGGTAAAATAGCTATATCTCCTGACCATTCCATTTCCAATGTTTTTCTTGTTGATTCATTAGATTACAATTTGCTTTCCGTATCTCAATTATGTCAAATGGGCTATAACTGTCTATTCACTGATGTAGGTGTCACTGTCTTTAGAAGAAGTGATGATTCAGTAGCATTTAAGGGAGTGTTAGAGGGTCAGCTATACTTGGTAGATTTTGATAGAGCTGAACTCGACACTTGCTTAATTGCTAAGACTAACATGGGTTGGCTCTGGCACCACCGACTAGCCCATGTTGGGATGAAGAATCTTCATAAGCTTCTAAAGGGAGAGCACATTTTAGGATTAACAAATGTTTATTTTGAGAAAGACAGGATTTGTAGCGCATGCCAAGCAGGGAAGCAAGTGGGTGCTCATCATCCACATAAGAACATCATGACGACTGACAGGCCACTGGAACTCCTACACATGGACCTATTCGGCCCGATAGCTTACATAAGCATCGGCGGGAGTAAGTACTGTCTAGTTATTGTGGATGATTATTCTCGCTTCACTTGCGTGTTCTTTTTGTAGGAAAAATCTCATACCCAAGAGACCTTAAAGGGATTCTTGAGACGGGCTCAAAACGAGTTCGGCTTAAGGATCAAGAAAATTAGAAGCGACAACGGGACGGAGTTCAAGAACTCTCAAATTGAAGGCTTCCTTGAGGAGGAGGGCATCAAGCATGAGTTGTCTTCTCCCTACACCCACAACAAAATAGTGTAGTGGAGAGGAAGAATCGAACTCTATTGGACATGGCAAGGAGTTAAGGACCATCCTTGATGAGTACAAGACTTCGGATCGGTTTTGGGCCGAGGCGCTCAACACCGCCTGCTACGCCATCAACCGGTTGTATCTACACCGAATCCTCAAGAAGACATCGTATGAACTCCTAACCGGTAAAAAGCCCAATATTTCATATTTTAGAGTCTTTGGTAGCAAATGCTTTATTCTTGTTAAAAGAGGTAGAAAATCTAAATTTGCTCCTAAGACTGTAGAAGGTTTTTTTACTAGGATATGATTCAAACACGAGGGCATATAGAGTCTTTAACAAATCCTCTGGACAAGTTGAAGTTTCTTGTGGCGTTGTGTTTGATGAGACTAACGGCTCTCAAGTAGAGCAAGTTGATCTTGATGAGGTAGGTGATGGAGAGGCTCCATGCATCGCGCTTAGGAATATGTCCATTGGGGATGTATGTCCTAAGGAATCCGAAGAGCCTCTAAATGCACAAGATCAACCATCCTCCTCCACGCAAGCATCTCCACCAACTCAAAATGAGGATGAGGCTCAAGTTGATGAAGGAGAAGATCAAGCAAATGAGCCACCTCAAGATGACGGAAATGATCAAGGGGGAGATGCAAATGATCAAGACAAGGAGGATGAAGAACCAAGGCCGCCACACCCAAGAGTCCACCAAGCAATCCAACGAGATCACCCCGTCGACACCATCCTCGGCGACATCCATAAGGGGGTAACCACTAGATCTCGTGTTGCACATTTTTGTGAGCATTACTCTTTTGTTTCCTCTATTGAGCCACACAGGGTAGAGGAAGCACTACAAGATTCGGATTGGGTAGTGGCGATGCAAGAGAAGCTCAACAACTTCACTAGGAATGAGGTATGGCATTTGGTTCCACGTCCTATTCAAAATGTTGTAGGAACCAAGTGGGTGTTCCGCAACAAGCAAGATGAGCATGGTGTGGTGACAAGGAACAAAGCTTGACTTGTGTCCAAGGGATACTCTCAAGTCGAAGGTTTGGATTTTGGTGAAACCTATGCACCCGTAGCTAGGCTTGAGTCAATTCGTATATTATTAGCCTATGCTACTTACCATGGCTTCAAGCTTTATCAAATGGACGTGAAAATTGTCTTCCTCAATGGACCAATCAAGGAAGATGTCTATGTTGAGCAACCTCCCGGCTTTGAAGATAGTGAGTACCCTAACCATGTTTATAAACTCTCTAAGGCGCTTTATGGGCTCAAGCAAGCCCAAAGAGCATGGTATGTGTCGGCGTTTCGAGACCGGGGGTCCCTAAGCCGACGAGTGAGTGTGCTGCGTGCCCCAGCCCAGATGGGTCAAGCGCGTGGGCGAGCGCGAAGGGGGGAAAGGAGCGAGGAGGCCGGAGTCCGGCGAGAGAGAGGTGGGAATCCCGCGGCCTTCGTGTTCGTCCCGCGCCCAGGTCGGGTGCGCTTGCAGTAGGGGGTTACAAGCGTCCACGCGGGTGAGGGAAGCGAGCGGCCCCAAAAGAGCGCCTGTCCCCGTCCTCGTCCCCGCGCGGCCAACCTTCTCTAAGAAGGCCCTGGTCCTTCCTTTTATAGGCATAAGGAGAGGATCCAGGCGTACAATGGGGTGTAGCGGAGTGCTACGTGTCTAGCGGGGGGAGAGCTAGTGCCCTAAGTACATGCCAATGTGGCAGCCAGAGAGATCTTGGCACCCTGCTGGCGTGATGTCATGGCTGTCGGAGGAGCAACGGAGCCTGGCGGAGGGACAGCTGTTGGAACGGTTGTGTCCTTGCTGACGTCGCCCTGCTTCCGTAAGAGAGCTGAGAGCCGCCGTCGTCACGGGGCTAGCGGGGCGCCATCATTGCCTATCTGGCGGAGCTAGCCAGATGGGACACAGGTCTTGTTCTCTGCGACCCGAGTCGGCTCGGGGTAGGGTGATGATGGCGCTTCCTGTCGACGTGGCTGGCCTGTGCCCTAGGTTGGGCGACGTGGAGGCCCCTCCGAAGCCGGGGTCGAGTCTGTCTTCCATGGCCGAGGCCGAGTCCGAGCCCTTGGATCGGGCGAGGCGGAGGTCGTCAGCAGAGGCCGAGTCCGAGCCCCTGGGTCGGGCGAGGCGGAGGTCGTCAGCAGAGGCCGAGTCCCAGCCCCTGGGTCGGGCGAGGCGGAGGTCGTCAGCAGAGGCCGAGTCCGAGCCCCTGGGTCGGGCGAGGCGGAGGTCGTCAGCGGAGGCCGAGTCCGAGCCCCTGGGTCGGGCGAGGCAGAGGTCGTCAGCAGAGGCCGAGTCCGAGCCCCTGGGTCGGGCGAGGCGGAGTTCGTCGTCTTCCGGGGCTTAGCCCGAGTCCGAGCCCTTGGTCGGGCAGAGCGGAGTTCGCCGTCTTCCGGGGCTTAGCCCGAGTCCGAGCCCTTGGTCGGGCGGAGCGGAGTTCGCCGTCTTCCGGGGCCTAGCCCGAGTCCGAGCCCTGGGTCGGGCGGAGCGGAGTTCGCCGTCTTCCGGGGCTTAGCCCGAGTCCGAGCCCTGGGTCGGGCGGAGCGGAGTTCGCCGTCTTCTGGGGCTTAGCCCGAGTCCGAGCCCTTGGTCGGGCAGAGCGGAGTTCGCCGTCTTCCGGGGCTTAGCCCGAGTCCGAGCCCTGGGTCGGGCGGAGCGGAGTTCGCCGTCTTCCGGGCTTAGCCCGAGTCCGAGCCCTGGGTCGGGCGGAGCGGAGTTCGCCGTCTTCCGGGGCTTAGCCCGAGTCCGAGCCCTGGGTCGGGCGGAGCGGAGTTCGCCGTCTTCCGGGGCTTAGCCCGAGTCCGAGCCCTGGGTCGGGCGGAGCGGAGTTTCCTATGGTGCCTTTGGCAGGGCCTGGTTTCCTTTGCGTTAAATGCTCCTGCGACTTGGCCGGTCGGTGCGGCGATTCAGTCAGGGTCGATTCTCAGCGAAGGCAAGGCCTCGGGCGAGCCGGAGATGTGTCCGCCGTTGAAGGGGGGCCTCGGGCGAGACGGAAACCCCTTCGGGGTCGGCTGCCCTTGCCCGAGGCTAGGCTCGGGCGAGGCGTGATCGAGTCGCTCGTATGGACTAATCCCTGACTTAATCGCACCCATCAGGCCTCTGCAGCTTTATGCTGATGGGGGTTACCAGCTGAGAATTAGGCGTCTTGAGGGTACCCCTAATTATGGTCCCCGAAAGTAGCCCCCGAGCCTCGAAGGGAGTGTTAGCACTCGCTTGGAGGCTTTCGTCGCACTTTTTTGCAAGGGGACCAGCCTTTCTTGGTTGCTTTTGGTTCCGGTGGGTGCGCGCGAGCGCACCCGCCGGGTGTAGCCCCCGAGGCCTCGGAGGAGTGATTTCACTCCTTCGAGGTCTTAATGCCTTGCGTAATGCTTCGGCTGGTCTGGTTGTTCCCTCATGCGAGCTGGCCGTAGCCCGGGTGTACGGTCGGGGCCCAAGTTCTCGGGCTGGTATGTTGACGCTGTCAACGGTTCGGCCGGAGCCGGGTTTGCGAGAGCAGCCCCCGAGCCTCTGCACAGAGCGAGAGGGCGATCAAGGACAGACCCGGCTTTTTTACATACGCCCCTACGTCGCCTTTCCGCAAGGAGGAGGGGGGAGTGCGCCATGTTACCCTCGATGGGCGCCGAACATGGTGTCTCCGGTGAGCTGCAAGCGGGTAATCCGAGTGGACGTCCGTGCCCCGTTCGTTAGGGGTTGGCTAGGGGCCCAGAGGCACGCCCAAAAGTACCTGCGGGTGATCTGCCGGACCCGGTCCCCTGGCGACGGGGTCCGAGGGCTCGATGCCTCCCTCTGATGGGATTCCGTTACAAGATCGCTCCCGCTGGTCTCGGAAATGTCCTAGGGTACCTCGGGAGCGCAGCCCGAGCCTCGGTTATGTATCGAACGTACCCCTGGTCATCCCTCGCTCGACGTCTGAGGCGACTGTGAACCCTTCGGGGGCCAGCCTTCGAACCCCTGATCAGTAATGGGCACGGAGCCCGAGTAGCCTGAGGTGGCCGTGGAACCCTTCGGGGGGCTGGCCTTCGAACCTCTGACCAGTAGTGGGTGTAGGGCCCACGCGATCTGAGGCGGCTGTTGAACCCTTCGGGGGCCAGCCTTCGAACCCCTGATCAGTAAGGAGGCTCGGAGCCTGGTTCCTTCTCGGGGAAGGATCCCTTTCGGGGGATCCCCCTTTCCCGGTCCCTGTTGCAAGAGATAGAGAAAGTGGAAAAAAGGGAAAAAGGATACGAAACCGAACGACGCGGCATACCTTTTTTGGTGCGGTTGTTTCGGCGAGGGCGAAGCGTCGCCCGTTGCTCCTGCCAGAAGCGCCACCTGTCCAGCCGCGGAGTTAATGCGACGGAGCGAGTGGTTGGCGGGGCAGCCGTCGCGCGTGTGCGAGCCGTTCGAGGAACGGATCACGGGCGCGTTGTCTTCACCCCGTGAGAGGGAGCTCTCTCGCTGCCCCCGGATGGGACGTGAGCTTGGCTGTCGACGTGCCCGCTGCTCCCGCGCGTCTGCCACCGTCATTACTGCCGGCCCACTTTCGGCCGCATTGACCGTCGCGTCAGGCTGGCGCTGCTGGGTCTTGTGCCTGGTGCGCCTCGAGTCGCGGTATTGGTTCCGCAACCAAAGAGGCGCGGTGGTGGCGCAAGTGGCGGTGCAGTTGCTTGCATGCAGCATCCGGCGCGCCGGTTGCGTGACGCGTGGCCCTGGCCTCCAGGCTGGGCGCGCTGGGAGTCGGAGAAGTGCGTCCACTTGGCGCGGTTGCATGCCGCCTGCATGGCTACCCGCCTCTCTCGCCCGTTGGTCTGGGCAAAGGTGGAGGACCGCTTGTAACCGCTGGGCGGTTGCGTGCCCCACTCGCGGCGGATTGGCTTCTTCTGCTCGGAGCCGGTCTGCATGACATGCGAGACCGAGCCCCCGCGCCGCAGGGGAGGGCCTTGAAGCGTGTTGGAGAAGACTCCGCCCGTGACGGTTGGGGGCGCACGTAGGGAGAGTTACCTTTAAAAGGAGGGTGACCCCTTTCGTAAGGCGACCATGTCTTCTCGCTCCCTTATGCGCCGCGCCTTTCCACCTTCCAAGCCCCCGGATGGGGGGAACCCGCCGTCTTTTTGCCTCATCGTTGGAGGAACGCAACTCCGTGGGAGTTGGTACCTTTCAGCCATCGTTCGGCTTCAAGGATTTTCATCATGCAGCCCGGCCGCACCCCTCCACCGGCGGTCACCCAAGATGGTGACCTCCAGCTTGATGGTGGGGGAAAGCGAGCCGGGCTGCGGCCTCTGCCCCTCCCTCAGCCTCAAGGATTTTCATCACCAGGGCTGGGGAGGGGAGTGTGCCGAGTTGAGGTCGGCCCCCGCGTGGGCGGCGGCCCGCTCCTTCACTCAGTGATCGGAGGGAGGAGCGGTTGTCGTCCATGGCGCTGGCATCTGCAGCGTGCCTGGCTTTTGGACGCGAGTGGCTTCGGGGCCGCTCGCGGCGCCGGCGTCTGCCACGGCAGCCGGAAGACGTTCTTCCGCCGGCGTGATAGCCGAGGCTGGCCACGGACCGACCTCCAACTCTACGGCCTTCTGCCCATCCTTGCCTCTCGAGTTTTAGGCATGGGCGGGGGCCTCCCAGCAGCAGCATCCGCCCTGAGGTCATCGCTGCTGCTGTTCGGCCCCCCGGGACAGAAGTCTCCATCGTCGCCGCTGCTGGGGCGGGCAACGACAAGCCGTTCGTCGGTCTTCTGTTGCTCCGCAGGCCTCTCCCCCGTCGAGTGGGGTTGTTCGTACCTGCGGAGGGGGGAACCGGAGTTCCGTTTGTAATGGCACTTCGAATGCCAGGGTTTTTGTTCATTACGGCTTTCGGGGCCTGAACATGTATGTAATTTTGGCACGGAGCCATGTTTTTTCCTCATTTTCGAGCACTAAGACTCGCCTGTTGATTATCTGAACCGCTTCACCAAGCATGAGTCGCCCCGTGTCAAGGTGACGAGTGAGGTATCCGTATCCCGGAGGCGTAGGAGTCCCTCGGCTCGATCGGCCTTGTTGTCTGAGGCTCCTCTAGCTTAGTTAAAGAGACCCCTTGGCTGCTCTTCGACGAGCCGAGGCCAGGGGTAGCGATATCAGCACGAACAGAGGCGGAGTTGGCTCGAAGATGAGAACCTGGTTGGCCGGAGCCTAGCCGGGTTATCCGTTAGCGGGACTGATGTCGGAGTTGATCGGCCGAGGCCTCAGGTCGGGCTGGCGCCCTTGGAAGATGGTTGGCCGAGGCCCCAGGGGTAACCGGCCGAGCCGCCTGCTCGGGCCGGATTCCTGGAGAAGTCCCTGGACCGCGTCACCGTCCGAGGCTGGGTCGGACCTCGCTGAAAGTGTCGTCGATGCCGAGGGTGCTACAGCTCCCTTCCAGCGTGAAGACCCGAGCCTGCAGGATCAGATTGTCTTGTAGCGTGTGCTTTCTGCGGCCGCCGAGGCCAGAACACACACCCTCGCTGCGTTGTAAAGCTGCGTCTCTTTTCCTCTTGTTTCGAGTGTCTGGACTTTTTGTCGGTAACAGGGATGTTTGTGCGAGCGAAAGTTGCTTCTCGCGGAAGGCGATGAGTGAGGTATCCATATCCCGGAGGCGTAGGAGTCCCTCGGCTCGGTCAGCCTTGGCTGCTTACGCGTACTCCGTCGTTTCCAGGACCCACTTTTCGAAGTAGTCAAAAAGCATGGAAGATATTCTGGTGAAAGAGATCTTTTTTCGAGGGAAATTTCGACGCAGAGGGGGTTTCCCCCCTTTTTAGCCCCCGAGGGAGGGTCGGGCTTTGCCGAGGCGAGGCCGACCCTTCCTTGTTGACTAAACTTTGCGTGGGTGCGAGGTATATGCACAACTTGAAAGCATCTTAAGGGTAAAAGCGACGTAGCTGTTGGATGTTCCAAGCGTTGTCGTAGACCTCGCCTTAGCTGTTGGCCAGCTTGTACGTTCCGGGCTTCAGAACTTTGGCGATGATGAATGGCCCCTCCCAGGGGGGCGTGAGCTTGTGTCTCCCTCGGGCGTCTTGCCGCAGCCGAAGCACCAGGTCGCCCACCTAGAGGTCTCGGGGCCGGACCCCTCGGGCGTGGTAGCGTCGCAGGGACTGCTGGTACCGTGCCGAGTGTAGTAAGGCCTTGTCCCGAGCCTCTCCTAGCTGGTCCAGCGAGTCTTCTCGGCTAGCTTGGTTGCTTTGACCGTTGTAGGCCCTCGTCCTCGGGGAGCCGTACTCAAGGTCAGTGGGCAAGACAGCCTCGGCCCCATAGACCAGGAAGAACGGCGTGAAACCCGTGGCTCGGCTCGGCGTTGTCCTCAGGCTCTAGACCACCGAGGGGAGTTCCTTCATCCATCGCTTGCCGAACTTGTTGAGATCGTTGTAAATCCGAGGCTTGAGCCTTTGTAGAATCATGCCGTTGGCACGCTCTACTTGCCCATTCGACATGGGATGAGCTACGGCGGCCCAGTCCACCCGGATGTGGTGATCCTCGCAAAAATCCAAGAATTTTTTGCCGGTGAACTGGGTGCCGTTGTCGGTGATGATGGAGTTCGGGACCCCGAAGCGATGGATGATGTTGGTGAAGAACGCCACCGCCTGCTCGGACCTGATGCTGTTCAGGGGTCGGACCTCGATCCACTTGGAGAATTTGTCGACGGCGACCAGCAGATGCGTGTAGCCCCCGGGCGCCTTCTGCAAGGGACCGACGAGGTCCAGACCCCATACAGCAAAAGGCCAGGTGATGGGTATTGTTTGCAGAGCCTGAGCGGGCAGGTGGGTCCGCTTCGCATAGAATTGACACCCTTCGCAGGTGCGGACAATTCTAGTGGCGTCGGCCACCGCCGTTGGCCAGTAGAAGCCTTGCCGGAAAGCATTCCCGACGAGGGCTCGAGGCGCTGCGTGATGGCCGCAAGCCCCCGAGTGTATCTCTTGCAGAAGTTCCTGACCTTCGGCGATGGAGATGCATCGCTGGAGGATGCCCGAGGGGCTGCGGTGGTAGAGCTCCTTCTCATCGCCCAGCAAGACGAACGACTCGGCGCGTCGCGCTACCCGCCGAGCCTCGGCTTGGTCGAGGGGTAGCTCTCCTTGGCGGAGATATTGCAGGTACGGGGTTTGCCAGTCTCTGTCGGGTGTGGCCCCGCTCCGCTCCTCCTCGATGCACAGCGCCTCGCCCTCGGGGGCCGAGGGTACCTCGGGCTGGACCGAGAACGCCTCGGGATGGGCCGAGGGTACCTCAGGCTAGGCCGAGGGTACCTCAGGCTGGGCCGAGGTTACCTCGGGCTCGGGCACGTCGTTGATCCTGACGGAGGGTTGGTGTAGATCCCGGGAGAAGACGTCCGGGGGAACCGTCGTTCGCCCCGAGGCTATTTTTGCCAGCTCATCCGCAGTCTCGTTGTAGCACCGAGCGATGTGGTTAAGTTCGAGCCCGTAGAACTTGTCTTCCAGGCACCGAACCTCATCGCAATAGGCCTCCATCTTCGGGTCGCGGCAGTGGGAGTTCTTCATGACTTGGTCGATGACGAGCTGCGAGTCGCCGCGAGCGTCGAGGCGTCGGGCCCCTAGCTCGATGGCGATTCGCAATCCGTTGATCAGAGCTTCGTACTCAGCCACATTGTTGGACGCCGGGAAATGGAGGCGTAGCACGTAGCGTAGGTGTTTCCCGAGGGGTGAGATGAAGAGCAGGCCCGCGCCGGCTCCCGTCTTCATCAGCGACCCGTCGAAAAACATGGTCCAGAGCTCCGGTTGGATCGGAGCCGTCGGTAGTTGGGTGTCGACCCATTCGGCTACGAAGTCCGCCAATACCTGGGACTTGATGGCCTTCCGAGGCGCGAACGAGATGGTCTCGCCCATGATTTCCACCGCCCACTTCGCAATTCTGCCCGAGGCTTCTCGGCACTGGATGATCTCCCCCAGGGGGAAGGATGACACCATAGTTACCGGGTGAGACTCGAAGTAGTGTCGCAACTTCCGCCTCGTCAGGATCACTGCATACAGTAGCTTCTGAACTTGTGGGTAGCGGATCTTGGTTTCGGACAGTACCTCGCTGACGAAGTAAACTGGCCTCTGAACGGGCAATGCATGCCCCTCTTCTTGCCTCTCGACCACAATCGCGGCGCTAACCACCTGAGTGGTCGCGGCGACGTAGACCAAGAGGGCTTCTCCTTCAGCTGGCGGTACCAAGATAGGCGCCTTTGTAAGGAGCGCCTTCAGGTTCCCGAGAGCTTCCTCAGCCTCGGGTGTCCAAGTGAAGCTCTCGGCCTTCCTTAAGAGGCGATACAGAGGCAGGCCCCTTTCGCCGAGGCGTGAGATGAACCGGCTCAGGGCCGCGAGACATCCCATGACCCTCTGTACGCCTTTTAAGTCCTTGATGGGCCCCATGTTAGTGATGGCTGCGATCTTCTCTGGGTTGGCTTCGATGCCCCGCTCGGAGACGATGAACCCCAAGAGCATGCCTCGGGGCACCCCGAAGACACACTTCTCGGGATTGAGCTTGACGCCTTTTGCCTTGAGACACCGGAATGTCACTTCAAGGTCGGGGAGGAGGTTGGAAACCTTCCTCGTCTTGACTACGATGTCATCGACGTAGGCCTCGACTTGTGCGACCAATGTGTTCGCCGAACACGTGGTTCATGCACCGCTGGTACGTCGCGCCCGCATTTCTCAAACCGAACGGCATGGTGACATAGCAGTACATGCCGAAGGGTGTGATGAAAGAAGTCGCGAGCTGGTCGGACTCTTTCATCCGGATTTGGTGATACCCTGAGTAGGCATCGAGGAACGACAGGGTTTCGCACCCAGCAGTGGAATCCACGATTTGATCGATGCGAGGCAGAGGGTAGGGAACCTTCGGACATGCTTTGTTGAGACCAGTGTAGTCTACACACATCCGCCATTTCCCCCCTTTCTTTCTCACAAGCACAGGGTTGGCAAGCCATTCGGGATGGAATACCTCTTTGATAAACCCTGCCGCCATCAGCTTGTGAATCTCCTTGCCTATCACTCTGCGCTTCTCCTCGTCGAATCGGCGCAGAGGCTGCCTGACGGGTCAGGCCCCGGCCCGAATATCCAGCGAGTGCTCGGCGACTTCTCTCGGTATGCCGGGCATGTCCGAGGGACTCCACGCAAAAACGTCGGCGTTTGCGTGGAGAAAGTCGATGAGCACTGCTTCCTATTTGGGGTCGAGCCCGGAACCGATCCGGATCTGCTTGGAGGCGTCGCCGCTGGGGTCAAGAGGGACGGCCTTAACCGTCTCCGCTAGCTCGAAGTTGCCAGCATGTCGCTTCACGTCTGGCACCTCTTTGGAGAGGTTCTCCATGTCGGCGATGAGGGCCTCGGACTCGGTGAGGGCCTCGGCGTACTCCACGCACTCCACGTCGCATTCGAACGCGTGTTTGTACGTGGGGCCGACGGTGATGACCCCGTTGGGGCCCGGCATTTTGAGCTTCAGGTAGGTGTAGTTGGGGACGGCCATGAACTTTGCGTAGCATGGCCTCCCCAATATCGCGTGGTAGGTTCCTCGGAACCCGACCACCTCGAACGTCAGAGTCTCTCTTCGGAAATTGGAGGGCGTTCCGAAGCAGACGGGTAGGTCGAGCCGTCCGAGGGGCTGGACGCGCTTCCCAGGAATGATCCCGTGGAAAGGTGCAGCGCCTGCTCGGACGGAGGACAGATCGACGCGCAGGAGCCTGAGGGTCTCGGCATAGATGATGTTGAGGCAGCTGCCCCCATCCATCAGGACCTTGGTGAGCCTGACGTCGCCGATGATGGGGTCGACGACGAGCGGGTATTTCCCTGGGCTCGGCACGTGGTCGGGGTGGTCAGCTTGGTCGAAAGTGATGGGCTTGTCGGACCAGTCTAGGTAGACTGGCACCGCCACCTTCACCGAGCAGACCTCCCGGCGCTCTTGCTTGCGATGCCGAGCCGAGGCATTCGCCGCATGCCCTCCGTAGATCATGAAGCAGTCGCGAACCTCGGGGAACTCTCCTGCTTGGTGATCTTCCTTTTTGTCGTCATCGCGGGCCCTGCCACCCTCCGCGGGTGGCCCGGCCTTGTGGAAGTGGCGCCGAAGCATGACGCACTCCTCGAGGGTGTGCTTGACGGGCCCCTGATGATAGGGGCACGACTCCTTGAGCATCTTGTCGAAGAGGTTGGCACCTCCGGGGGGCCTCCGAGGGTTCTTGTACTCGGCGGCGGCGACAAGGTCTGCGTCGGCAGCGTCGCGTTTCGCTTGCGACTTCTTCTTGCCTTTCTTCTTGGCGCCGCGCGGGGTAGACGCCTCGGGAGCCTCTTCCGACGGGCAGCCCTGGGGCTGCTTGTCCTTTCGGAAGATGGCCTCGACCGCCTCCTGGCCAGAGGCGAACTTGGTGGCGATGTCCATCAGCTCGCTCGCCCTGGTGGGGGTCTTGCGACCCAACTTGCTCACCAGGTCGCGGCAGGTGGTGCCGGCAAGGAACGCGCCGATGACATCTGAGTCGGTGATGTTGGGCAGCTCGGTGCGCTGCTTCGAGAATCGCCGGATGTAATCCCGAAGGAACTCTCCCGGCTGTTGCCGGCAGCTTCGGAGGTCCCAGGAATTCCCGGGGCGCACGTACGTGCCCTGGAAATTGTCGGCAAAGGCTTGGACCAAATCATCCCAGTTGGAGATATGCCCCGGAGGCAGGTGCTCCAACCAGGCGCGAGCAGTGTCGGAGAGGAACAGGGGGAGGTTGCGGATGATGAGGTTGTCGTCGTCCGTTCCACCCAGTTGGCAGGCCAGACGGTAGTCCGCAAGCCACAGTTCCGGCCTCGTTTCCCCCGAGTACTTTGTGATAGTAGCCGGGGGTCGGAAATGGGTCGGGAACGGTGCCCGCCGGATGGCCCGGCTGAAGGCCTGCGGACCGGGTGGTTCGGGCGAGGGACTCCGATCCTCCCCGCTGTCGTAGCGTCCCCCACGCCTGGGGTGGTAGCCTCGGTGCGCCCTTTCGTCGAGGTGGGCTCGACGGTCGCGACGATGGTGCTCGTTGCCGAGGTGGCCCGGGGCCGCAGGCGCGGTGTTGCGCGTGCGCCCGGTGTAGACCGAGGCTTCCCGCATGAATCGGGAAGTCGCGGCATAAGGTTCCGAGGGGTATCCCTGCCTCCGGGAGGCAGAGCTTTCGGCCCGTCGGGCCGCAACGCCTTCCAGGAGATTTTTGAGCTCTCCCTGGATTCGCCGTCCCTCGGTGGTCGATGGCTCCGGCATCGCGCGGATAAGCATTGCTGCGGCTGCCAGGTTCTGACCGACCCCGCTGGACGCGGGTAGCGGCCTGACCCTGACGTCGTTGGCGACGCGGTGCTGGAAACCCTGGGGCAGGTGACGTATTTCTCCGGCCGGGGGCTGGCCCGCCCATACCTACCCGACGTCCCGGCGGATCGACTCAAGTGCTCCTGCTCCCTCGTCGAGCCTGGCCTGCGCCCCGCGGACTTGCTCGAGCTGTGGGTCGTGACCCCCCGCCAGAACGGGGACCACAGCTAGCTCCCGCGGGATGTCGGCGCGAGGCGCCGGCCTAGGGAGATCACCGTCCTCCGGCATGCCGAGGTGGTTGCCTTCGGCGGGATCCCCTAGCTCGTCGTGGAAACATTCGCGGCTTGGGCCGCAGTCCTTGTCGTCAAGGCTGCGGCTACCGTCGGAACAGTCGGAGAGGCAGTAGTCACATGCAGTCATAAAGTCCCGCATGGCACTGGGGTTGCCAAATCCAGAGAAATCCCAACAGATGCTGGGATCGTCATCTTCCTCAGACTCAGAGGGCCCGTAGGTCGAGACGTCCGTCAACCGGTCCCAAGGCGACCACGTACGAAACCCCAGAGGGGTTGCACTCGCCTCAACGAGAGCGCCCGCCAAAGCGAGGTCGCTAGGCGGGTTGAGGCCGAGTCGACATAATGTGGGATGGGAATCAGTCAGTACCTTTTGGTCGACGAGGGGCGATGTAGTCACGTCGGGGGCTGATCGCGCCATCGTCCTAGGTACGAGGGTGACGTCCTGCAGGCCCTCCGCGAGCTCGCTGGCGTCGTCCACTTGCTCGGGATTGGCGTGTCGCGGGGGGACGGCGCTCGCCTTCGTCTCGAATGCGAGGTCGACGCCCGACGCGCCCTCCGTTGGGGCGCTGGGGACGTCAATTCGCTCGACAGCCGACGAAGCGCGGCCTCCCGCCCGGCCTTGGTTCCCCCGCCTCCTCCTCCGCTGGCGGGGGAGAGGACGGGGCGAGCTCGAATGTCGTTCTCCCACAGCGCGGGGAAGACGTCGTCGATTCCGCCACCGGAGGGCGGGTTGTCGGCCGCCATTGTCGTTGTCGCGCGGCGGTGGAAGAAGTATCATGTCGTAGCTGCCGTCGAGGGACATGAACTCAAGACTCCCGAAACGGAGCACCGTCCTGGGTTGGAGAGGTTGTTGGAGACTGCCCATCTGGAGCTTGACGGGAAGCTGCTCGTCAACACGCAGCGGGCCCCTACCTGGCGCGCCAACTGTCGGCGTTTCGAGACCGGGGGGTCCCTAAGCCGACGAGTGAGTGTGCTGCGTGCCCCAGCCCAGATGGGTCGAGCGCGTGGGCGAGCGCGAAGGGGGGAAAGGAGCGAGGAGGCCAGAGTCCAGCGAGAGAGAGGTGGGAATCCCGCGGCCTTCGTGTTCGTCCCGCGCCCAGGTCGGGTGCGCTTGCAGTAGGGGGTTACAAGCGTCCACGCGGGTGAGGGAAGCGAGCGGCCCCAAGAGAGCGCCTGTCCCCGTCCTCGTCCCCGCGCGGCCAACCTTCTCTAAGAAGGCCCTGGTTCTTCCTTTTATAGGCGTAAGGAGAGGATCCAGGCGTACAATGGGGTGTAGCGGAGTGCTACGTGTCTAGCGTGGGGAGAGCTAGTGCCCTAAGTACATGCCAATGTGGCAGCCGGAGAGATCTTGGCACCCTGCTGGCGTGATGTCGTGGCTATCGGAGGAGCAACGGAGCCTGGCGGAGGGACAGCTGTTGGAACGGTTGTGTCCTTGCTGACGTCGCCCTGCTTCCGTAAGAGAGCTGAGAGCCGCCGTCGTCACGGGGCTAGCGGGGCGCCATCATTACCTATCTAGCGGAGCTAGCCAGATGGGACACAGGTCTTGTTCTCTGCGACCCGAGTCGGCTCGGGGTAGGGTGATGATGGCGCTTCCTGTCGACGTGGCTGGCCTGTGCCCTAGGTTGGGCGACGTGGAGGCCCCTCCGAAGCCGGGGTCGAGTCTGTCTTCCATGGCCGAGGCCGAGTCCGAGCCCCTGGATCGGGCGAGGCGGAGGTCGTCAGCAGAGGCCGAGTCCGAGCCCCTGGGTCGGGCGAGGCGGAGGTCGTCAGCAGAGGCCGAGTCCCAGCCCCTGGGTCGGGCGAGGCGGAGGTCGTCAGCAGAGGCCGAGTCCGAGCCCCTGGGTCGGGCGAGGCGGAGGTCGTCAGCGGAGGCCGAGTCCGAGCCCCTGGGTCGGGCGAGGCGGAGGTCGTCAGCAGAGGCCGAGTCCGAGCCCCTGGGTCGGGCGAGGCGGAGTTCGTCGTCTTCCGGGGCTTAGCCCGAGTCCAAGCCCTTGGTCGGGCAGAGCGAAGTTCGCCGTCTTCCGGGGCTTAGCCCGAGTCCGAGCCCTTGGTCGGGCGAAGCGGAGTTCGCCGTCTTCCGGGGCTTAGCCCGAGTCCGAGCCCTGGGTCGGGCGGAGCGGAGTTCGCCGTCTTCCGGGGCTTAGCCCGAGTCCGAGCCCTGGGTCGGGCGGAGCGAAGTTCGCCGTCTTCCGGGGCTTAGCCCGAGTCCGAGCCCTTGGTCGGGCAGAGCGGAGTTCGCCGTCTTCCGAGGCTTAGCCCGAGTCCGAGCCCTGGGTCGGGCGGAGCGGAGTTCGCCGTCTTCCGGGGCTTAGCCCGAGTCCGAGCGCTGGGTCGGGCGGAGCGGAGTTCGCCGTCTTCCGGGGCTTAGCCCGAGTCCGAGCCCTGGGTCGGGCGGAGCGGAGTTCGCCGTCTTCCGGGGCTTAGCCCGAGTCCGAGCCCTAGGTCGGGCGGAGCGGAGTTTCCTATGGTGCCTTTGGCAGGGCCTGGTTTCCTTTGCGTTAAATGCTCCTGCGACTTGGCCGGTCGGTGCGGCGATTCAGTTAGGGTCGCTTCTCAGCGAAGGCAAGGCCTCGGGCGAGCCGGAGATGTGTCCGCCGTTGAAGGGGGGCCTCGGGCGAGACGGAAACCCCTTCGGGGTCGGCTGCCCTTGCCCGAGGCTAGGCTCGGGCGAGGCGTGATCGAGTCGCTCGTATGGACTAATCCCTGACTTAATCGCACCCATCAGGCCTCTGCAGCTTTATGCTGATGGGGGTTACCAGCTGAGAATTAGGCGTCTTGAGGGTACCCCTAATTATGGTCCCCGACAGTATGAATGCCTTAGAGATTTCCTTATAGATAATGGCTTCAAAGTCGGAAAGGCCGATCCTACACTCTTTACCAAAACACTTGAAAATGATTTGTTTGTATGCCAAATTTATGTTGATGATATTATATTTGGGTCTACTAACGAATCTACATGTGAAGAGTTTAGTAGGATCATGACACAGAAATTCGAGATGTCTATGATGGGGGAGTTGAAGCACTTATTGGGATTTCAAGTAAAGCAACTCTAGGAGGGCACCTTCCTAAGCCAAACGAAGTATACTCAAGATATTCTAAGCAAGTTTGGGATGAAGGATGCCAAACCCATCAAGACACCCATGGGAACCAATGGGCATCTTGACCTCGACACGGAAGGTAAATCCGTCGATCAAAAGGTATATCGGTCGATGATAGGTTCTTTACTCTATTTATGTGCATCTCGACCGGATATTATGCTTTCCGTATGCATGTGTGCAAGATTCCAAGCTGACCCTAAGGAAGCTCACCTTACGACCGTAAAACGAATCTTGAGATATTTAGTTTCTACTCCTAAGTTTGGGCTTTGGTACCCTCGGGGATCCACATTTGATTTGATTGGTTATTCGGATGCCGATTGGGCAGGGTGTAAAATTAATAGAAAGAGCACATCGGGGACTTGCCAGTTCTTGGGAAGATCCTTGGTGTCTTGGGCTTCAAAGAAGCAAAATTCCGTAGCTCTTTCTACCGCCGAAGCCGAGTATATTGCCGCAGGTCATTGTTGCGCGCAACTACTTTGGATGAGGCAAACCCTTAGGGACTATGGTTACAAATTAACCAAAGTTCCTTTTCTATGTGATAATGAGAGTGCAATCCGCATGGCGGATAATCCCGTTGAGCATAGCCGCACTAAACACATAGCCATTCGGTATCATTTTCTAAGGGATCACCAACAAAAGGGAGATATCGAGATTGCATATATTAACACTAAAGATCAATTAGCCGATATCTTTACCAAGCCACTTGATGAACAAACTTTTAACAAACTTAGGCATGAGCTAAATATTCTTGATTCTAGGAATTTCTTTTGATGTCTTGCTCACATAGCTCATAAGTGTACCTTTGATCATGTCTCCTTTATATATGCTATGACTGATGTGTTTTCAAGTGTATTTCAAACCAAGTCATAGGTGTATTGATAGGGATATGGAGTCTTCGACGAAGACAAAGGCTTCCACTCCATAACTCATCCTTCGCCGTCGCTCCAAGCAACTCTCCGTCTTTGGTATAATCTTAACTCATATGTTTTACTTGCCAAAAGGGGAGAAAGTAGTTATACAAGGGCTCTAATGACTCTGTTTTTGGCGATTTATGCCAAAGGGGGAGAGAGCATGAGCCCAAAGCAAAAGGACCGCACCACCACCTAATTTTAAATGATTTTCAATTGGAAATTTCAAATTGGTATCTTATTGTGTTCAAAAGGGGGAGAAATTAGTATTTTCAACATTGATATCTTAAAACCCTCTTGAACACTAAGAGGAGAATCTCTTTGAGGGGGAGTTTTGTGTAGTCAAACGAAAAGCATTTGAAACAGGGGGAGAAAATTTCAAATCTTGAAAATGCTATGCAAAACCTTTTTCATTTACCTTTGACTATCTGCAAAAGAACTTTGAAAAGGATTTACAAAAGAACTTGCAAAAACAAAACAAGTGGTGCAAGCGTGGTCCAAAATGTTAAAAAATAAAAGAAACAATCCATGCGTATCTTATAAGTATTTATATTGGCTCAATTCTAAGTAACCTTTGCACTTACATTATGCAAACTAGTTCAATTATGCACTTCTATACTTGCTTTGGTTTGTGTTGGCATCAATCACCAAAAAGGGGGAGATTGAAAGGGAATTAGGCTTACACCTATTCTCTAATTGATTTTGGTGGTTGAATTGCCCAGCACAAATAATTGGACTAACTAGTTTGCTCTAGTCTATAAGTTATACAGGTGCCAAAGGTACACACTAAGCCAATAAAAAGACCAAGAAAAGGGTTCAACATAGAGAGCAAGGGATAACCGAAGGTTGCCCTGGTTTGGCGCACCGGACTGTCCGGTGCACCAGGGAACTCGACGTCCAACTCTTCACCTTCGGGAATTTTCAGAGGGCTCCGCTATAATTCACTGGACTGTCCGGTGTACCACCGGACAGTGTCCGGTGCTCCAGAGGAGAGCGACTCTGAACTCGCCAGCTTCGGGAATCCGCTCCGCTATAATTCACCGGACATGTCCGGTGCACACCGGACTATCCGGTGAGCCAGCAGAGCAACGACTACTTCGCGCCAACGGTCGACTGCAACGCATTAAATGCGCGCCAGCGCGCGCAGAGGAGCATAGCACGCGCGGGTGGCACACCAGACAGTCTACAGGACTTGTCCGGTGCACCACCGGACAGCCAGGCGGGCCCACACGTCAGTGCTCCAACGGTCAGAACCCAACGGCCTGGTGACGTGGCTGGCGCACCGGACAGTGTCCTGTGGCGCATCGGACTGTCCGGTGCGCCATGCGACAGCAGCCTCCACCAAACGGCTAGTTTGGTGGTTGGGGTTATAAATACCCCCAACCACCTCACATTCAAGTCATCCAAGTTTTCCACCTTCCAACTACTTACAAGAGCTCTAGCATTCAATTCTAGACACACCCAAGTGATCAAATCCTCTCCCAATTCCACACAAGGCTTTAGTGATAAGTGAGAGAGATTTGTTGTGTTCTTTTGAGCTCTTGCGCTTGGATTGCTTCTTCTTTCTCATTCTTTCTTGAGATCAAACTCACTTGTAATTGAGGCAAGATACACCAATCGTGTGGTGGTCCTTGTGGGAACTTTGTGTTCCAATTGATTGAGAAGAAAAGCTCACTCCGTCCGAGGGACCGTTTGAGAGAGGGAAAGGGTTGAAAGAGACCCGGTCTTTGTGACCACCTTAACGGGGAGTAGGTTTGCGAGAACCGAACCTCGGTAAAACAAATCCGCGTGTCACACTCTTTATTCGCTTGCGATTTGTTTTGCACCCTCTCTCGCGGACTCGATTATATTTCTAACGCTAACCCGACTTGTAGTTGTGATTAAGTTTGTAAATTTCAGATTCGCCCTATTCACCCCCCCTCTAGGCGACTTTCAGTCTCGGAATTTTTTTCGGAATTTTCCAGCATGTGATTTTTTTATATCGCATGTACGTCTCTGGATAAGGATTACTTATTTTTGTATTTTTTGGACGCCTTAAGATTTTTTTGGGATAGATGGTGTTGGAAGGCAGTTGAGATTAACGATTTGGTCTCTCGAACGAATCCACCATTTTCTATGCACATGCTATGTATTAGTAATATATAATGATAGAGAGCCGACAGTCTGTCTTTTCCACACACTAGATTTTAGGGTTTTCCTGTGAGGCTGTGAAAAAAACTCTTTATGTGAGGAAAAAATACTTCATGAGTAAGCATGCCATGTCAGCTAAATCGAGTGGATATTGTGAATTGTCAATTTTGAGTCTGTGAACTTGTTATACTGTGAACTTATTATATTGTGAACTTGTGATCTTTGTAAACTTTTTATATTATAAATTTGTGATCCTTGTGAACTTGTTATATTGTGAACTTATTATATCATGAATTGTGAACTTGTGGTCTTTGTGATCTTTTGTCAACTTTGTTGTATTGCGAAGTTTGATATGTGTACCGATCATATTTTAGATTTTGACTGTTACCGGTGTATTTTCTGCACCGAAATTTCGTTTTCGATGTTTCCGAAATACCGATATCATTTCCGTTTCCGGATTTATCGTTTTTATTTTGTTTTCGATAAAAAAAATATGAAAACAATAATGATTTTAGTGTTTACGGATCGTTTCCGACCGTTTTCATCCCTAGGTATTACCCTCACCGTTCGACTGGCAATACAGAGTGTGTGATTGTCTCACCTGTTGGCAAAGGCAATCCTAGGTTGTGCACCACACTCAACCTAGTCGTTGTGCTCAACACTGGACCACGATCTTGACGAGTTGAGTATGGCTCATGCTGAGATCGCGAAGCTATGGGCTGAGCGCGTGGAGCACCATCACCAGGAGGATGGTTCTCCCGCCCCCGCTAGGACTCAGCACCCGTACCGCTCACCGCCACGTGGACACCATGCTTATGGCACTCCCGACTATAGGACCAAGGTAGATCCAGATCCTTAGATCGTCAGCGTCAGAGTTTGTAATAAATTCTTAAGTCAAGTGTCTTATTCTTAGTTAGTCAGGATAGTTTGCTTAACCTATGTGTCTATGCTTGTCATGATGAACCTATGCTAGATTTGGATCTTTGTAATGACTGTCACCAAAATATGGGTGTTCCTGAAAGGGAAATAGAGTCAAACCTTTTCCTAAATGATTTTGGTGGTTGAAATGCCCAACACAAATAATTGGACTAACTAGTTTGCTCTAGATTATATATTCTACAGGTGCTAAAGATTCAATACAAACCAATAAAAAGATCCAAGTTAGGGTTCAAAACAAAGGAGCAAAAGAAACCGAAGAGAACCCTGGTCTGGCGCACCGGACAGTGTCCGGTGCCCAGGGCCATACTCCTTCAAACTTGCCACCTTCGAGTTTCTGGAGAGTCGCTCCGCTATAATTCACCGGGCTGTCCGGTGGTTCACCGGACTGTCCGGTGCACCAAGCGGAGCAACGGCTCCCAGCGCAACGGTCGACTTCAACAGTCACTGTCAAACGCTACAGTGCGCAACAGTGCGCGGCAGAGTCAGAGCGCACCGGACACTGAACAGTAGCTATCCAGTGAAGCACCGGACTATCCGGTGACCCAAGAAGTCTGAGCTCCAACGGTCGAAACCGTCAGAACCCTAACGGTTGGGTGACGTGGCTGGCACACCGGACAGTGTCTGGTGGCGCACCGGACTGTTCGGTGCACCCATCGACAGACAGCCTCCCTAACGGTTGGTTTGGTGGTTGGGGCTATAAATACCCCTCAACCACCACCAATCCAAGCATCCAAGTTTTTCAGACATCTCATTCAATACAAGAGCTAGTGCAATCAATACAAGACACAATTCAATAGAATCAAAGCCTCTCCAAGTCCCAAATCCGCTCCAAACAAATAGTGACTAGAGAGAGTGTTTTGCTCGTGTTCTTTGAGCTCTTGTTCTTGGATCGCTTTCTTCTTCCTCATTCTTATTCCTCAAAGCACTTGTAATCAAATCAAGAGACACCAATCGTGTGGTGGTCCTTGTGGGGTCTAAGTGACCTATTTGATTAAGGAGAAAGCTCACTCGATCTAGGTGAGCGTTTGAGAGAGGGAAAGGGTTGAAAGAGACCCGGTCTTTGTTACCACCTCAACGGGGACTAGGTTCTTTGGAACCGAACCTCGGTAAAACAAATCACTGTGTCATCTGCTCTATTTCTTTGGTTGATTTGTTTTTCCTCTCTTTTGGACTCGATTTTATTTCTAACGCTAACTCCGGCTTGTAGTTGTGCTTTAAGTTTATAAATTTCAGTTTTCTCCTATTCACCCCCCTCTAGGTGACTTTCAATTGGTATTAGAGCCCGATACTTCATTAGAGTTTAACCACTCGAAGTGATGTCGGGAGATCACGCCAAGAAGGAGATTGTGACCGGCAGTGACAAGTCTACAAGCCACGGGAAGGCTGCATTGGGGGAGTCTGGCAACAAAATGAAGGGATCCCCTTCACATGCCAAGTTGCATTGGAGCGGTGACAAGAAAAAGAAGATGAAGAAGGTGGTCTACTACGAGACCGATTCTTCGTCACCATCCACTTCCGGCTCGGATGCGTCGTCCGTCACTTCTAAGCGCCATGAGCGCAAGAAGTTTAGTAAGATCCCCCTACGCTACCCTCGCATTTCCAAACGCACTCCTTTACTTTCCGTCCCATTAGGCAAACCACTCGTTTTTTATGGTGAAGACTATTGTATGTGGAGTGATAAAATGAGGCACCATCTAACCTCACTCCACGCTAGCATTTGGGACATTGTTGAATTTGGAGCGCAGGTACCATCCATGGGGGATGAAGGCTATGACTCGGACGAGGTCGCCCAAATCCGGCACTTCAACTCCCAAGCCACTACTATACTCCTTGCCTCTCTATGTCGAGAGGAGTATAATAAGGTGCAAGGGTTGAAGAGTGCCAAGGAGATTTGGGACGTACTCAAAACTACGCACGAGGGAGATGAGGTGACCAAGATCACCAAGCGAGAGACGATCGAGGGGGAGCTCGGTCGGTTTGTCCTCAACCAAGGAGAGGAGCCACAAGCAATGTACAACCAGCTCAAGACCGTGGTCAACCAAGTGTGCAACCTCGGGAGCACCAAGTGGGATGACCATGAAATGGTCAAGGTTATTCTTAGATCACTTGTTTTTTTGTAATCCCACTCAAGTTCAATTAATTCGTGGTGATCCTCGGTATAAGTTAATGTCTCCCGAGGAAGTGATAGGAAAGTTTGTGAGCTTTGAGTTGATGATCAAAGGCTCCAAACAAATCATCGAGCAAGGTGGCACCTCCACACCCGAGGTGCAACCCGTCGCATTCAAAGCGACGGAAGAAAAGAAAGAAGAGTCTACGTCAAGTAGGCTCCCCATCGACGCCTCCAAGCTCGACAACGAGGAAATGACGCTTATCATCAAGAGCTTCCACCAAATCCTCAAACAAAAGAGGGGGAAGGATTACAAACCCCACTCCAAGAAAGTGTGCTACAAATGTGGTAAGCCCGATCATTTTATCGCTAAATGCGCTATGTCTAGTGACAGTGACAGGGATAACGACAAGAGGGGGAAGAAGAAGGAGAAGAAGATATATTACAAGAAGAAGGGCGGCGATGCCCACGTGTGTCGGGAATGGGACTCCGATGAGAGCACCACCGACTCCTCCTCCGACGAGGACAGCGCCAACATCGCCGTCAACAAGGGCCTCCTCTTCCCCAACATCGGCCACAAATGTCTCATGGCAAAGGACGGCAAAAAGAAGAAGGTAAAATCTAGAGCCTCCACTAAATACACAACATCTAGTGATGATGGTAGTTCTAGTGAAGATGAGGATGATTTGCTTAGTCTTTTTGCAAACCTTAACATGCAACAAAAAGAAAAACTAAATGAATTGATAGGTGCCATTCATGAGAAGGATGAACTCTTGGATAGCCAAGAGGAATTCCTTATTAAGGAACATAAGAAGCATGTTAAGGTAAAAAATGCTTATGCTCAGGAAGTAGAAAAGAATAAAGATTTGACTAAGGAGCTTAGCATTTGCCATGACACCATTTCCAACCTTAGAAATGAGAACGATAATTTACTTGCTAAGGTTGAAAAATCAAATGTTTGTCATGATTCAATTATCAATCTTAAAAATAATAATGCTAGTTTGATTGCTAAGATTGATAAATTGAATGAATCAATTTCTAGCCTTAAAGTTGAAAATGCTAGTTTAATTTCAAAGGCTAAAGATTTAAATGTTTGCAATGTTTCTATTTCCAATCTTAGAGATGAGAATGCTATTTTACATGCTAAGACTGATGAATTAAATGTTTGCAAACCCTCTACATCTAGTGTTGATCATGTCTCTATTTGTACTAGATGTAGAGATATTAATGTTGATGCTATGCATGATCACCTAGCTTTAATTAAAAAATAAAATGATCA
Source organism: Zea mays (assembly GCF_902167145.1). NCBI lineage: Eukaryota > Viridiplantae > Streptophyta > Magnoliopsida > Poales > Poaceae > Zea > Zea mays. The sequence continues at coordinate 80,809,649 of NC_050103.1, read as the reverse complement.
CATAGCTCAATTGACTGCTAAAATTAATGAGCATGAGATAGAGAATGAAAATTTTAAATTTGCTAGAAGCATGCTCTATAATGGGAGACGCCCTGGCATCAAGGATGGCATTGGTTTCCAATAGGGAAGCAATGTCAAACTTAATGCCCCTAAAAGATTGTCTAACTTTGTAAAGGGCAAGGCTCCCATGACTCAGAATAACGAGGGTTACATTTTATATCCTGCTGGTTATCCTGAGCACAAGATTAGGAGAATTCATGCTAGGAAGTCTCATTCGGTTTCCCATCATGCTTTTATGTATAAGAATGATGCATCTAGCTCTAGGCAATCAACCCATGTTAAATTGCCTAAAAGGAAATCTCCTATTGCATCAAATGATCATAACATTTCATTTAAAACTTTTGATGCTTCATATGTTTTAACTAACAAATCAGGCAAAGTAGTTGCCAAATATGTTGGGAGCAAACACAAGGGCTCCAAGACTTGTGTTTGGGTACCCAAGGTGCTTGTTTCTAATGTGAAAGGACCCAAGACCGTTTGGGTACCTAAGAACAAGGCCTAAACTTGTTTTGTAGGTTTATGCATCCAGGGGCTCAAGTTGGATAATTGATAACGGGTGCACAAACCACATGATAGGGGAGAAAAGGATGTTCTCCTCCTACGAGAAAAAAATGAAGATCCCCAAAGAGCTATCACATTCGGGGATGGAAATCAAGGTTTGGTCAAAAGACTTGGTAAAATTGCAATATCTCCTGACCACTCTATTTCCAATGTTTTTCTTGTAGACTCTTTAGATTACAATTTGTTTTCTGTATCTCAATTATGCAAAATGAGTTACAACTGTCTTTTTATGGATATAGGTGTTATTGTCTTTAGAAGAAGTGATGATTCAGTAGCATTTAAGGGGGTATTAGAGGGTCAGCTATACTTAGTTGATTTTAATAGAGCTGAACTTGATACTTGCTTAATTGCTAAGACTAATATGGGTTGGCTCTGGCATCGCCGACTAGCCCATGTTGGGATGAAGAATCTTCACAAGCTTCTAAAGGGAGAACACATTTTGGGACTAACAAATGTCCATTTTGAGAAAGATAGGGTATGTAGCGCATGTCAAGCAGGGAAGCAAGTTGGTGCCCATCATCCACACAAGAACATCATGACGACTGACAGGCCACTTGAGCTACTCCACATGGATCTATTCGGCTCGATAGCTTACATAAGCATCGGCGGGAGTAAGTACTGTCTAGTTATTGTGGATGATTATTCTCGCTTCACTTGGGTGTTCTTTTTGCAGGATAAATCACAAACCCAAGAGACCTTAAAAGGATTCTTGAGATGAGCTCAAAATGAGTTCGGATTAAGGATCAAGAAAATAAGAAGCGACAACGGGATGAAGTTGAAGAACTCTCAAATTGAAGGCTTTCTTGAGGAGGAGAGCATCAAGAATGAGTTCTCTTCTCCCTACACACCTCAGCAAAATGGTGTAGTGGAGAGGAAGAATAGAACTCTATTGGACATGGCGAGGACCATGCTTGATGAGTACAAGACTCCGGACCGGTTTTGGGCTGAGGCGATTAACACCGCCTGCTACTCCATCAACCGGCTCTACCTTCACCAAATCCTCAAGAAGACATCATATGAACTCCTAACCGGTAAAAAGCCCAATGTTTCATATTTTAGAGTCTTTGGTAGCAAATGTTTTATTCTTATTAGAAGAGGTAGAAAATCTAAATTTGCTCCTAAGGTTGTAGAAGGCTTTTTACTAGGATATGATTCAAACACAAGGGCATATAGAGTCTTCAACAAACCCACTGGATTAGTTGAGGTTTCTTGTGACATTGTGTTTGATGAGACTAATGGCTCCCAAGTGGAGCAAGTTGATCTTGATGAGCTAGATGATGAAGAGGCTCCGTGCATCGCACTAAGGAACATGTCCATTGGAGACGTGTGTCCTAAGGAACCCGAAGAGCCTACTCATGCACAAGATCAACCATCATCTTCCAATCAAGCATCTCCACCAACTCAAGATGAGGATCAGGCTCAAGACAATGAAGATGAAGAACAAGAGGATGAGCCACCTCAAGAGGAGGACAATGATCAAAGACGAGATGACAATGATAAAGATAAGGAAGATGATCAGGAGATTTAGGGTCAAAGACTGCCACACCCAAGAGTCCACCAAGCAATTCAAAGAGATCACCCCGTGAACTCCATCCTCGGCGATATTCATAAGGGGCAACAACTCGATCTCGAGTCACTCATTTTTGTGAACATTAATCTTTTGTGTCTTCTATTAAGCCATACAGGGTGGAAGATGCATTAAGAGATTTGGATTGGGTGTTGGCAATGCAAGAGGAACTCAACAACTTCACAAAGAATGAGGTATGGCATTTAGTTCCACGTCCTAACCAAAATGTTGTAGGAACCAAGTGGGGTTCCGCAACAAGAAAGATGAGCATGGTGTGGTGACAAGGAACAAAGCCCGACTTGTGGCCAAGGGCTATTCATAAGTTGAAGGTTTGGATTTCGGTGAAACCTATGCACCCGTAGCTAGGCTTGAGTCAATTCGCATATTACTTGTCTATGCTACTTACCATGGCTTTAAGCTTTACCAAATGGACGTGAAAAGTGCCTTCCTCAATGGACCAATCAAGGAAGAAGTCTATGTTGAGCAACCTCCCGGCTTTGAAGATAGTGAGTACCCTATCCATGTGTATAAACTCTCTAAGGCGCTTTATGGGCTCAAGCAAGCCCCAAGAGCATGGTATGAATGCCTAAGAGATTTCCTTATCACTAATGGCTTCAAAGTCAAAAAAGTCGATCCTACACTCTTTACTAAAACCATTGCAAATGATTTGTTTGTATACCAAATTTATGTTGATGATATCATATTTGGGTCTACTAACAAATCAACTTGTGAAGAGTTCAGTAGGATCATGATTCAAAAATTCGAGATGTCCATGTTGGGGGAGTTGAAGTATTTTCTAGGATTTCAAGTCAAGCAACTCCAAGAGGGCACATTCATCAGCCAAACGAAGTACATTCAAGACATACTCAACAAGTTTGGGATGAAGGATGCCAAGCCCATTAATACACCCATGGGAACTAATGGGCATCTCGACCTCGACACGGGAGGTAAATCCGTAGATCAAAAGGTATACCAGTCGATGATAGGATCTTTACTCTATTTATGTGCATCTCGACCGGATATTATGCTTTCCGTATGCATATGTGCAAGGTTCTAAGCCGATCCTAAGGAAGTTCACCTTAGGGCCATGAAAAGAATCATGAGATATTTAGTTTATACACCTAAGTTTGGTCTTTGGTACCCCAAGGGATCCACTTTTGATTTAATAGGATATTCAGATGCTGATTGGGTAGGGTGTAAAATCGATAGGAAGAGCACATCAGGGACTTGTCAGTTTTTGGGAAGATCCCTGGTGTCTTGGGCTTCAAAGAAACAAAATTCAGTAGCTCTTTCTACCGTCGAAGCCGAGTACATTGTCGCAGGTCATTGTTGTGCGCAATTACTTTGGATGAGGCAAACCCACAGGGACTATGGCTACAAATTGATCAAAGTCCCTCTCCTATGTGATAATGAGAGTGCAATCCGCATGGCGGATAATCCCGTTGAACATAGCTGTAACACCCGGTTTTAAAGGACAAAGCCGGGTGCATCTCATACATGCGCCAAGAAGACAACATATATAATAACAGAGTGTATAGAGATAAATGTCATAAAACATCAGAGTATTTATTACATAGCGGAAGACTTATTACAAAATAAAATAATAAAGATAAAGCGAACTAAGGATCGTCGGCGCCAATGTCGACCGAGACACGCCACCTAGATCAGATCGAACTCCTCAGTGTTAGGCGGCTCCTCTTCGACCACCTGTTCTTCTCCTGTGGGGGGGGGGGTGTGAGACAGCAAGAGTGAGCTCACATACGTTCATAGCTCAACAAGTTGTGGGGAATAATGTGGCATGAACTCACCAAAGGTGGGAGTTCATGTAGTGTAAGGCTGATCAATGAAATAGAGGTTGAGGCTGAGCATTGCTTTTATAAGTTGGTCAAAATTTTATTAGCAATTACTAAGTGTAAGTAAATACCAAACCTTAATAATAATAAAGAACAGTAATAGTAAAATAATCCCAAATGCGATGCAAATGTCAAATTGAATTTAAGTTCCATAATTAATCATGTGAGGGTCCGAGCCGCTCTTGACCGTGAGCACGGCTAGTATACTAGTTTTACACTCTGCAGAGGTTGCGCATCTTTACCCACAAGTCGTGTATCCCATGTCGCCTGGGTTTGCAAGGCCCTTAGACACTACCGAGGTGAATGGCTAGGGATCCACTACGAGGCCTTTACAAAGTTCCACTAGCTTCCGAAAACCCGCTACAGTTTATAGGAAGATCCAGTACAGGGTTCCTGGCTGACAGCCATCGCAGCAAAATCAACCAGGGACCTCCCCGCACTGACCTCTCCCCTACTGCCCTTGCCCCTTTCGGGTAAGGTAGTCTTCCACTAGCTTTCCTAATTAGTCAGCCAAGGGCGTCCCATTATACCCTTGTGGTAGCACTGTTTTCCCGGGTGGTCGCTCCATGTTCCCATTAATTTAATGATCTTAACATGAACAATAATAATAACAAGTTAATAACAGAATAATCATGAATAGTGTATCTCCATACCCAATCCACATAAAGCAATAGCAAGTACTACCCAAAAATATTTCAGGGGTGAACAAGGTATAGAGGTAATCAAAACTGGGGTAACATAAAGGCTCCCATCAAAATTATCCTATGCAGATCATTAAAATTAATAAGAACATGGCTGGGAAAGTAAGTGATCAAGGGCACAACTTGCCTGGCACTTGAGATTCCAGGTACCAACTTGCTTTTCAAATGACACGTGTCCTCGCGCTAGTCGGAACAATACAAACAAACATGGTATAGATAAAATTAACATCACACCAAACATAATAATATACTGCATAATAATGATCTATGTGTTGCTACGAGACTAACGCAACTTGAACAGATTAAATCGGAGTTAAAACGGAGGAGTTATGAATTTGCTAGGGTTTTATGTATTTGATACATGATTAATTATGAGATCAATTTTAATGTGGTTTTCATGTCAAAACAGAGATACTAGGTGATAAAAAACATTATTACAAAATTATAGAAACTGGAATGGGTAAATTTGGACTAAATATGGATTTTCTATGGAATAAACAAGTTTCTATCAATTATTTATACACTAAAAATCTATTTCTACTTTATTTTCTCTGATTTTACAATGCTCTGGACTGGGCCTCAATAACAGGGAAATCTGGGGTTAAGAGCGCAAAAATGCCTAAGACACAGAGGCGTTCCAGTCGAGGACGGCGGGTTGATTCTCATTAAACCCAGGGGCTCTTTTGAAAACTGGTTCACGCGAAGGGGTATGCTTTTGTCTCAGCCGTCGGATCAAAGCCCGACGACCGCGATTAGATTCGACATCCATCAACCCTGCGAGTAACCCAGGCCGTCGGATCTGGGATTCACGGTTCTGATTTAATGGCTCGAAGGGGTACACTAAGACTCGATCTAGACCATCCCCCGCACGATCAACGGTTGGGGGCCAACTTTCCCCTAGATCTAATCCTAGCCCTACAGCGTTTGATCAACGGTTGCTGGCCTTCTTCTACCTCACGGCCCGTACTCTCTCTCCTCGCAAGCCAGCCAGAGGCGACCGTAACACCCGAGCGGCCGGCTACACCGGTGTTTGACCAACCACCACGCTTCGGCTGCGCTAACTCCCTCAAGAAAACAGTGCTACGCGGTAATTAGACAAAAACGAAATGAGGGCAGAGGGTCTCACCCACGGCGGTGCCAACTACGGTGGTGCGCGTCGAGGCAGTGCCCTGGAGACGATGAGCTTGCCCAACGCTACGAGGAAGAATCCGCACGGCGCCCTATACGCACGGTCAGGGCGAGATCCACGCTGGCGGCCAACCTCTCTGTTGCATCTCTCTCATATCACCTTCACGATGTGCTCGGAACACGGCGGGGTGGTTGGCGGTGTGTTGCAAAGCGAAACAGAAGAGGAGTCCGCGGCAGGGTTTTATGCTCCCACCGGCCGGTTCAGAGAAGCACGAGCTAGCGCATGCAGTGGCGCAAGAATCGGGCACCATCGGTTCCAGAGAGGAAGATCTACAGGGCGCACAGCGGCTGACACGCGGACTCCACCCGTCAGAGAACTCGGGTGCGCGAACGTCCGCGCACGGCTGAGACGGCCAGGCGTGTTCAGCAGGCAGGGGATTCAACACTAGCTCCGCCATAGCCGGGGATCCGTTGAGGCGAACGCGCGGAGCAGACTAGGCGACTGACACAGCGGACCCATGGTCCAGTGCAGAGTAGACACGGCGCGCGCATGCGGTATACTGGCGAGTGGGCCCAATCCGCAGCGACCGATAATGGAGAGGCTGGCGTGCGCGCTTGGTCTTGGGCCGCGCAGAGGTGGGTTAGGTGGGCCGCCAGGAACCGACTCGGCCCAAGCAAGGTTTCCCCCTTTTTTTCTTTTTTTTTTCCTTTTTATTTATTCCTTCCCTCTCTTCTAGGTTTAAATTTGAATGTGAATTTAGTTTCAAACCTTGTACAAATTTGTTATCAAATAATATTATGGAATGAAAAATACAAATTTTAGAAATATATTTATATTATTTATATTTTTCATATCATTTCTCTTCTTACTTTCAAACCCTAATTTTCAATTTAGGGTTTAATCCAATTTCTAGTTTTTTTTATATATTATTATTATTTTTATTTAATGCACAAACATAAAACTCCAACAAGATGTACTTTATTTTATTTTAGAATCATTTGTTTGGATTAAATCCTCTTACTTACATGTATGCTCTTTTCATGATGCGAATATGGCACATAACACAAGGATATCCCCATATAATCCTTTTATACACTTTTGAGTATTACAAATCCTACCCCCCTTAAAAATAATCTCGTCCTCGAGATTTAAGAAGATCTAGGGAAAAGGTGGGGAAAATCTATACGAAGCTTTTCTTCTCTTTCCCAAGTTGCTTCATCTTCTCCGTGGTGACTTCATTGAACTTTACACATCTTTATAACTTTATTCCTCGTAACTCGAGTCAAAGTATCTAAAATCTTGACGGGGTACTCAGCATAAGTCAAATCCTCTTGAACACTAAGGTCCTCCATTGGTAACTGTTCTTCAGGCACCCTGAGACATTTCTTCAGCTGAGATACATGAAAGACATCGTGAACATCCACGAGATGATCCGGTAACTCCAATTGGTATGCAACCTCTCCCACTCGCTTTAAGATTAAGAAGGGTCCAATAAAGCGAGGGGACAACTTTCCTTTGACTTTGAACCTTCTCATGCCCCGGAGTGGTGACACCTTCAAATAGACATAATCTCCCTCTTTAAACTCAAGCAGTCTTCTTCGGGTATCAGCATAACTTTTCTGCCTGGATTGTGCAGTTCTCAAATTCTCCCTTATTTGCTGAACTTGTTCCTCTGCTTCTTGTATAATCTCAGGTCCAAACAACTGCCTTTCACCAGTTTGATTCCAATACAAGGGAGTCCTGCACTTTCTGCCATACAAAGCCTCAAACGGTGACATCTTCAAGCTGGCCTGATAGCTATTATTATATGAGAACTCCGCATACGGTAGACTCTTATCCCAACTACCACCATGCTTAAGAGCACAAGCTCTTAACATATCTTCCAGTACTTGGTTAGTCCTCTCAGTCTGCCCATCAGTCTGTGGATGGTAAGCCGAACTAAAATTCAATCTCGTATCCAATGACTCGTGCAACTTCTTCCAATATCGAGAGGTAAACTGTGGTCCCCGGTCTGACACAATCTTCTTTGGCACACCATGTAGGCAGACAATCCGTGCCATGTACAACTCTGCTAACTTGGCTCCTGAATACGTGGTCTTTACTGGAATAAAGTGGGCTACCTTGGTTAGCCTGTCCACAATCACCCATATAGAATCATAACCAGCAGACGTGCGGGGTAATCCAACAATGAAGTCCATGCCAATCTCTTCCCATTTCCACTCAGGTATCTTTAGTGGGTGCAGTAGTCCGGCTGGCCTCTGGTGTTCAGCCTTAACTCTTCGACACACATCGCACATAGCCACATGTGCAGCCACATCTCTCTTTAGTCCATACCACCAATACTTTTGCTTTAAATCCTGATACATCTTAGTGCTCCCAGGGTGGATAGAATAAACTGAATCATGTGCCTCCTTCAATATGGTTTCCCGAAGACTATCGATATCGGGAACACAGATCCGATTCTTGAACCATATCGTGCCTTGCTCATCCTCTGTGAACTCTGGGCCTCTACCCTCTGTTACCAGATCCTTGATCTCCTGGATTTTGGCATCACCAACCTGACCTTTACGAATTTCTTGCTCCAAGGTAGGTTCCAATTCAATAGTAACTCCTTCCGTATGTGTAACAATTCCCAGGTTGAGCCTCTCAAAATCCTTTGCTAATTCATCAGGTAGCTGGACAACGAAAGCGGAGTGAACATGCTCCTTCCGACTCAAGGCATCTGCAACCAAATTCGCCTTGCCTGGGTGATAGTGAATCTCCAAGTCATAATCCTTAATGAGCTCCAACCAACGGCGTTGCCTCAGGTTGAGATCCTTCTGAGTGAATATATACTTCAAACTCTTATGGTCCGTGTATACTTGGCACTTAGTTCCCATAATGTAGTGTCTCCAAATCTTAAGTGCATGCACAACGGCAGCCAACTCTAAGTCATGGGTGGGGTAGTTCAATTCATGCTTCCTCAACTGACGAGATGCATAGGCAATCACATGACCATCTTGCATAAGCACACATCCAAGTCCTTGGCCACATGCATCACAGTAAATGTCAAATCCCTTCTGCAGATCTGGCATAATCAATACTGGTGGAGACATCAATCTCTCCTTCAATTGATCAAAACTCTCTTGGCATTTCTCATCCCACTTGAATTCTCTTCCTTTCTCCAAAAGCGATGTCATGGGCTTAGCAATCTTAGAAAATCCTTCAATAAATCTCCGATAATATCCTGCGAGTCCCAAGAAACTCCGAATCTCAGTAACTGTAGTGGGCACTCTCCACTCCATTATCTCCTTCACTTTAGCAGGATCCACTGCTATTCCTCCATTAGAAACAATATGACCAAGGAATGGCACCTTGTCAATCCAAAACTCGCACTTGCTGAACTTAGCATAGAGTTGATTATCTCGTAACTTCTGTAGCACCAACCTTAGATGTTGTTCATGATCACTTTCATTCTTAGAATAGATAAGAATATCGTCGATAAACACCACGACGAATCTGTCCAAATACTCCATAAACACTTTGTTCATCAAATTCATGAAATAAGCTGGTGCATTGGTTAATCCAAATGACATAACAGTAAACTCATATAATCCATATCGAGTTGAGAAAGCCGTCTTGGGAATATCCGATGGTCTAATCCTCATCTGATGGTAACCCGATCGGAGATCAATCTTCGAGAATACCCTGGCTCCTCTCATCTGATCAAATAAATCCTCAATACGGGGCAACGGGTACTTGTTCTTCACTGTAACATCATTAAGAGATCTATAATCCACACACATCCGCTGTGATCCATCCTTCTTCTGCACAAATAACACCGGTGCTCCCCACGGTGAGGAACTCGGACGAATAAACCCCGCTTCTTGTAACTCAGTTAACTGCTTCTTAAGCTCCTTCAACTCTTCTACAGCCATCCTGTATGGTCTCTTAGAAATAGGGGCAGTTCCAGGTAAGAGATCAATAACAAATTCAACTTCTCTATCAGGTGGCATCCCTGGTAACTCCTCTGGAAAGACATCCAGAAAATCCTTAACCACACGGATGTTGTCACCAACAAACTTCCCATCGACTAAGAATACTGCTAATCTGATGGTGGTAGTTACTGCAACTTCAACTTCAAATCTTTGTCCTTTGGAACTGGTGAGTTCTATGGTTCCCTTAGCACAGTGTATAAACTGTCTTTGCCTTTCTTAACCACGACATACCAAGGATCACGTCTATAGTGCTCTCTTCTAACACTATAGGGGTAGTTCATCTGGGTTAGAAACACAGGGGACGAAAGAAAGGATTGTAGACAAGGCAGTGATTACGAAGCATGTTACTTTGGGGGATTTATTAGCTAAGTGTGTCACCTACTAAAGCTAATTCATTATCTTATGGTGGTACATGCTAAGATGCCCATCTATACTATTTCAATCAATCAAAGAAGCAAATCAGGCATTGATCATCAGAACAATCAAACAACATTTTTTTAAATATAGAAAATAGTTTTGATCTTGTCTTAGGTTCCCTAACTCTTAAGAATGTCATAGGGGTAGGGATTCCAAGGTGTGAAATCCGTCTTGTCTTGGAGTAGAAAAGGTAAGAATGATCAGAGTGGAACAGTAGAAGGTGAGACAGGATCAAGATAAGTGTAGAAAGAATCAGAGTAAGGTAAGTGTAGAATGAATCAGAATGAGATAAGTAGGTAAGGGTTTGTCCATTCTATCTAGGTTTCGTCCTACAGTCAACATTTCCTCTGATACCACTTCTGTAACACCCGGTTTTAAAGGACAAAGCCGGGTGCATCTCATACATGCGCCAAGAAGACAACATATATAATAACAGAGTGTATAGAGATAAATGTCATAAAACATCAGAGTATTTATTACATAGCGGAAGACTTATTACAAAATAAAATAATAAAGATAAAGCGAACTAAGGATCGTCGGCGCCAATGTCGACCGAGACACGCCACCTAGATCAGATCGAACTCCTCAGTGTTAGGCGGCTCCTCTTCGACCACCTGTTCTTCTCCTGTGGGGGGGTGTGAGACAGCAAGAGTGAGCTCACATACGTTCATAGCTCAACAAGTTGTGGGGAATAATGTGGCATGAACTCACCAAAGGTGGGAGTTCATGTAGTGTAAGGCTGATCAATGAAATAGAGGTTGAGGCTGAGCATTGCTTTTATAAGTTGGTCAAAATTTTATTAGCAATTACTAAGTGTAAGTAAATACCAAACCTTAATAATAATAAAGAACAGTAATAGTAAAATAATCCCAAATGCGATGCAAATGTCAAATTGAATTTAAGTTCCATAATTAATCATGTGAGGGTCCGAGCCGCTCTTGACCGTGAGCACGGCTAGTATACTAGTTTTACACTCTGCAGAGGTTGCGCATCTTTACCCACAAGTCGTGTATCCCATGTCGCCTGGGTTTGCAAGGCCCTTAGACACTACCGAGGTGAATGGCTAGGGATCCACTACGAGGCCTTTACAAAGTTCCACTAGCTTCCGAAAACCCGCTACAGTTTATAGGAAGATCCAGTACAGGGTTCCTGGCTGACAGCCATCGCAGCAAAATCAACCAGGGACCTCCCCGCACTGACCTCTCCCCTACTGCCCTTGCCCCTTTCGGGTAAGGTAGTCTTCCACTAGCTTTCCTAATTAGTCAGCCAAGGGCGTCCCATTATACCCTTGTGGTAGCACTGTTTTCCCGGGTGGTCGCTCCATGTTCCCATTAATTTAATGATCTTAACATGAACAATAATAATAACAAGTTAATAACAGAATAATCATGAATAGTGTATCTCCATACCCAATCCACATAAAGCAATAGCAAGTACTACCCAAAAATATTTCAGGGGTGAACAAGGTATAGAGGTAATCAAAACTGGGGTAACATAAAGGCTCCCATCAAAATTATCCTATGCAGATCATTAAAATTAATAAGAACATGGCTGGGAAAGTAAGTGATCAAGGGCACAACTTGCCTGGCACTTGAGATTCCAGGTACCAACTTGCTTTTCAAATGACACGTGTCCTCGCGCTAGTCGGAACAATACAAACAAACATGGTATAGATAAAATTAACATCACACCAAACATAATAATATACTGCATAATAATGATCTATGTGTTGCTACGAGACTAACGCAACTTGAACGGATTAAATCGGAGTTAAAACGGAGGAGTTATGAATTTGCTAGGGTTTTATGTATTTGATACATGATTAATTATGAGATCAATTTTAATGTGGTTTTCATGTCAAAACAGAGATACTAGGTGATAAAAAACATTATTACAAAATTATAGAAACTGGAATGGGTAAATTTGGACTAAATATGGATTTTCTATGGAATAAACAAGTTTCTATCAATTATTTATACACTAAAAATCTATTTCTACTTTATTTTCTCTGATTTTACAATGCTCTGGACTGGGCCTCAATAACAGGGAAATCTGGGGTTAAGAGCGCAAAAATGCCTAAGACACAGAGGCGTTCCAGTCGAGGACGGCGGGTTGATTCTCATTAAACCCAGGGGCTCTTTTGAAAACTGGTTCACGCGAAGGGGTATGCTTTTGTCTCAGCCGTCGGATCAAAGCCCGACGACCGCGATTAGATTCGACATCCATCAACCCTGCGAGTAACCCAGGCCGTCGGATCTGGGATTCACGGTTCTGATTTAATGGCTCGAAGGGGTACACTAAGACTCGATCTAGACCATCCCCCGCACGATCAACGGTTGGGGGCCAACTTTCCCCTAGATCTAATCCTAGCCCTACAGCGTTTGACCAACGGTTGCTGGCCTTCTTCTACCTCACGGCCCGTACTCTCTCTCCTCGCAAGCCAGCCAGAGGCGACCGTAACACCCGAGCGGCCGGCTACACCGGTGTTTGACCAACCACCACGCTTCGGCTGCGCTAACTCCCTCAAGAAAACAGTGCTACGCGGTAATTAGACAAAAACGAAATGAGGGCAGAGGGTCTCACCCACGGCGGTGCCAACTACGGTGGTGCGCGTCGAGGCAGTGCCCTGGAGACGATGAGCTTGCCCAACGCTACGAGGAAGAATCCGCACGGCGCCCTATACGCACGGTCAGGGCGAGATCCACGCTGGCGGCCAACCTCTCTGTTGCATCTCTCTCATATCACCTTCACGATGTGCTCGGAACACGGCGGGGTGGTTGGCGGTGTGTTGCAAAGCGAAACAGAAGAGGAGTCCGCGGCAGGGTTTTATGCTCCCACCGGCCGGTTCAGAGAAGCACGAGCTAGCGCATGCAGTGGCGCAAGAATCGGGCACCATCGGTTCCAGAGAGGAAGATCTACAGGGCGCACAGCGGCTGACACGCGGACTCCACCCGTCAGAGAACTCGGGTGCGCGAACGTCCGCGCACGGCTGAGACGGCCAGGCGTGTTCAGCAGGCAGGGGATTCAACACTAGCTCCGCCATAGCCGGGGATCCGTTGAGGCGAACGCGCGGAGCAGACTAGGCGACTGACACAGCGGACCCATGGTCCAGTGCAGAGTAGACACAGCGCGCGCATGCGGTATACTGGCGAGTGGGCCCAATCCGCAGCGACCGATAATGGAGAGGCTGGCGTGCGCGCTTGGTCTTGGGCCGCGCAGAGGTGGGTTAGGTGGGCCGCCAGGAACCGACTCGGCCCAAGCAAGGTTTCCCCCTTTTTTTTTCTTTTTTTTTCCTTTTTATTTATTCCTTCCCTCTCTTCTAGGTTTAAATTTGAATGTGAATTTAGTTTCAAACCTTGTACAAATTTGTTATCAAATAATATTATGGAATGAAAAATACAAATTTTAGAAATATATTTATATTATTTATATTTTTCATATCATTTCTCTTCTTACTTTCAAACCCTAATTTTCAATTTAGGGTTTAATCCAATTTCTAGTTTTTTTTATATATTATTATTATTTTTATTTAATGCACAAACATAAAACCCCAACAAGATGTACTTTATTTTATTTTAGAATCATTTGTTTGGATTAAATCCTCTTACTTACATGTATGCTCTTTTCATGATGCGAATATGGCACATAACACAAGGATATCCCCATATAATCCTTTTATACACTTTTGAGTATTACAATAGCCGCACTAAGCACATAGACATTCGGTATCACTTTTTGAGGGATCACCAATAAAGGGGGGATATCGAGATTGCTTATGTTAGCACCAAAGAACAACTAGCCGATATCTTTACCAAACCATTAGATGAGAAAACCTTTACCAAACTTAGGAATGAGCTAAACATTCTTGATTCTTGGAACTTTGATTGACACTTTGCACACATAGCTCATTTATATACTGTTGATCATATCTCTTTTATGTCTACGACTAATGTGTTTTCAAGTGCATTTCTATACTAAGTCGTAGATTAAAAGGGAAATGGAGTCTTCAGCGACGACATGGCTTCCACTCTACTCTATCGGTATTATTTACCCTTCACCGTCACTCCGCATCACTCTCCAATTTTGGTATAATCTTCACTCTTATTACTCATACCATTGGGGAGAGAATAAAAGGGCCCCCAAAGTCTCCGTTTTTTGGCGATTAATGCCAAAGGGGGAGAGAGAGTATTAGCCCAAAGCAAAAGGACCGCACCACCATCAATTTCAAACTTTTCTAAATAAAGTTTTCAATTGGTATCTACATTTAAATTGATATATGGTTTCAAAGATTTTTCAATTGGTATCTAAATGTTTTTCATATTGGTAAAACCCTCTTGAACACTAAGAGGAGAATTTGATTAAGGGGGAGTTTTGTTTAAGTCAAAAGAAAAGCATTTGAAACAGGGGGAGAAAATTTCAAATCTTGAAAATGCTTCTCGAAATCTTATTCATGTACCTTTGACTATTTGCAAAAAGACTTTAAAAAGATTTTCCAAAAGAATTTGCAAAAACAAAACAAGTGGTGCAAATGTGGTCCAAAATGTTAAAAGAAAGAAAGCAATCCATGCATATCTAATGAAACTATAAATTGGCTTAATTCCAAGCAACCTTTGCACTTGCCTTATGCAAACTAGTTCAATTCTGCATTTATATATTTGTTTTGGTTTGTGTTGGCATCAATCACCAAAAAGGGGGAGATTGAAAGGGAAATAGAGTCAAACCTTTTCGTAAATGATTTTGGTGGTTGAAATGCCCAACACAAATAATTGGACTAACTAGTTTGCTCTAGATTATATATTCTACAGGTGCTAAAGGTTCAACACAAACCAATAAAAAGATCCAAGTTAGGGTTCAAATCAAAGGAGCAAAAGAAAACTGAAGAGAACCCTGGTCTGGCGCACCGGACAATGTCCGGTGCCCAGGGCCGTACTCCTTCAAACTTGCCACCTTCGGGTTTCTAGAGAATCGCTTCGCTATAATTCACCGGACTGTCTGATGCACCAAGCGGAGCAACTGCTCCCAGCGCAACGGTCGACTTCAAAGGTCACTGCCAAACGCTACAGTGCGCAACAGTGCGCGATAGAGTCAGAGCGCACCGGACACTGAACAGTAGCTGTCCGGTGCAGCACCAGACTGTCCTGTGACCCAAGAAGTCTAAGCTCCAACGGTCGAAACCGTCAGAACCCTTACAGTTGGGTGATGTGGCTAGCGCACCGGACAGTGTCTGGTGGCGCACCAGACTGTCCGAGGTGCGCCCATCGACAGACAACCTCCCCAACGGTTGGTTTGGTGGTTGGGGGCTATAAATACCCCCCAACCACCACCACTCCAAGCATCCAAGTTTTTCAGACATCTCATTCAATACAAGAGCTAGTGCAATCAATACAAGACACAATTCAATAGAATCAAAGCCTCTGCAAGTCCCAAATCCACTCCAAACAAATAGTGACTAGAGAGAGTGTTTTGCTCGTGTTCTTTGAGCTCTTGTTCTTGGATCGCTTTCTTCTTCCTCATTCTTGTTCCTCAAAGCACTTGTAATCAAAGCAAGAGACACCAATCGTGTGGTGGTCCTTGTGGGGTCTAAGTGACCCGTTTGATTAAGGAGAAAGCTCACTCGGTCTAGGTGAGCGTTTGAGAGAGGGAAATGGTTGAAAGAGACACGGTCTTTGTGACCACCTCAACGGGGACCAGGTTCTTTGGAACCGAACCTCGGTAAAACAAATCACCGTGTCATCCGCCCTATTTCTTTGGTTGATTTGTTTTTCCCTCTCTTTTGGACTCGATTTTATTTCTAACGCTAACCCCGGCTTGTAATTGTGATTTAAGTTTATAAATTTCAGTTTCCGCCTATTCACCCCCCTCTAAGCGACTTTCAGTTCCCTGCAGTTTGGTTTAGTTAATAATGTTAATAAAATTAGTTATTTAGTTGGGAAACCTTTTACTTCTACTTTCCTCTTTATCTGAGAAGATGTGTTTGGTTGCGTTGAGAATCAGTGAAGATGCTTGTTCTTTCATCGTTATGTAAAACTATGTGTGCCTATTCTTATGCTAAAAGATTGCAAGGCAATTGTGATGTGTGAATGCCTTCCACATATGTCTAACAACAGGCACCGAGGAGGGAGGTGTACTCAGGAGGAGTAGCATGCCTGCAGGATGAGGTGCCCCAGCATTTGCCTCCACCACCATCCCCAATGATAGTGGAGCAAATGTTCTTCATGCAGACCTAGGTAGTGCCAAGGCGCGCGGGTGGTTGCTGACAGGAGGACCCCAGCGGGCCGGGTCCCGCTGGTCAGCGGCGAGGTAGGGGCAGGGCGCGATGAGGCACGGGACCGCACGAACAGGCGGGGCCCACCTGTCGGCGACCCAGAGAGGAGAAAAAAGTGGGTGGCGCTGAGAGGCTGATGGGTGGGCCCTGGCTGTCAAGGTCCTCGTCTTCCTCCTAGCCGCGCACGACGCAAGGCGAGCTCGGCGGCGCACGCGCGAGAGGGGGGAAGGTGTTGGCCAGTGGCGCGGGGTGCTCGGGGACCGGCACGCGGGCGCAGAGCCACCGCGAACACCTGTCGGCGAGGGCAGAGGGAGGAGGAAGGGGAAACATACACCACCGACTATGGAGCTCACGTTGGGACAACGCTCGGGCGAGCTCGGCGGCACGGACGACGGTGACCGTTGAAGCGACGGCGATGCAGAGCGGTTGATGGGGTGGGTGAGCGCGCCTGCGCCGGAGAAACGGCTCGGGCCGGTTGCAGGGGAGGAGGAAATGACAGGTGGGGCCAGGGCACTGGGCGAACGCGCCGCTGACGGGCGGGCCTAGGCGAGAGAGAGGGCGTTGGATGGGCCACGACGGGGACTGGGCCACGCGTGGGGCAGGGGGGAAACGCTGGGTGGGCCACGAGATGGGTCCGAGCCGAGGGAGGGGGAAAAGAAGGGTTTTCATTTTCTATTTCTTTTTCCTTTTCCTTTTCCTTTTTATTTCTTTTTTTTTTGAACTCAAAAACAAATCTGCTCCAAATTCAAATTTAAACTCCACAAACATATGCATCAAACAAAATAAATAGAATTTAGGGTTCAGAATGATGCAACACTTCATATCCCCTTAGGGTTAATCTCCTAGAGTATTAATACACCTCCAAATGAATAATCCAACTTCTACTAAAAGGAAGAGAAAAGAAAACTATAGAGAGGAGAAAAGGGGTAACACCTGAATTTGGTAGATATTAGAGAAGAAATTTTATACCCCTAAATTCAGGGTGTTACAAGTGTTTTTGCTCATTGTGTTTGTTTGTTTGTTTGTGTTCTTCGTCCTCTCACCATTCCGTGGAAGAATTGTTGATATCTTTTTGGTGTGTGGATTTTGAGAAGTGCCCTTTTCAGATCTACTACTTTGAACCTTGTGGATCATCTAGGACATCCCATTTACAAAGTTAACTGGGTGAATTTCGAGATAAATTCAGTTTTATACCTCATTCTTTAGTTGAGTTCGTGCAAACCAGTTGAACCGGTTTTAACAACGGTTGAATCGGTTTTACCTAGTTTGTTTCTAGTTTTTATTAAAAATATTTCCGCTTGCCCAGGTTGGCCAGGCAACCTTTAAGGAGTGACTTGGCCAGACTTCACTAGGTTGCTCGGTTATCGTCGTTAGTTTATTTCCGCTGCACTGAAAATAATGATTTACTTCCTTTAAAAACTCTGATGATGTATTAACATTTGGTACTCCTTAATTTGTGGTATTATGCATTATTGTATTTCTATGTGTCTCACCTTCAAGTGAGCAAGTGGTATTCAATCTAGTGTAAGTGGTTTCATCGGACTAGATCCGACGGACTGACAATTTATTCAAGTTTAAGTGTGTCGTCGCCTCTAAGGCGGGACTTAGGCACTTAAGCTGGAATAATCTGGACGATTCCGCCACAATTACCTAATTCTTAGTAGAAATCTCAAGCACATCACCTTGGTGGTGAGTTAGAGAAGAAAATTGAGTTGAATGAGACTCGAAAGCATTTATGGTTTCCTCAACGATGTGGACATACACAAGTCTTGTTTATGCGAGATAAACCACGAAATAAATGGTCTATCTTGTCTCTTATGTTTTGAATTGTAGTACTTGCTTTCCACTCAATATACTTGGTTGTGCATGTTTATGAGTGCATCACTAAGCACCTTATCTCTAAGTATTGTTTGCACATCTCTAAATGGTCGAGCACTCTACATCGAGCGACAATGCCAGGAAGTGACAGTGATGTGTGCCAAGCGACAATGTCGCACTAGTTTCTAACATGTTTGAGTTTCATTTTAAATAGGCTTATTCATCCTAAAGCCCTTTAGGTGACATCAAAGCCTTTTCACATTTGCACCTTCACAAGTAAAATAATAAAATTTAGGACTACTAGAAAAAACTTTCTAAAAGTAAAAGTAGTGCTTAGACGAATTAAAATTCAAGTAAAATAATAATCATTCATCAGAGTATCTCTTTTAAAAAAATTAAATCATCGCTAGATACATAAAAAATAAACTTTTACATAAAATATGAAACAGAAGTACTCAACTTTTATCACGATAGCTCTTATAATTGATACATTTTTAATAATAATTTGCATTGGCTTTAAATTAGATAGAACAAATTTATAAATATTTCTAAAATTATGCAGCGAAACAATATAGTTTATAAATATTTCTAGAACATTCTATATCTCGGAAAACATTTTTTCGTTCTTTTTGCATTTCTTTGTCTCCTTTAATTCTGCATATTTGGAAAAGGAGAAAAAATAAATTCTGAAAATTTTAACTGAATTCGGCCCACCCTGTGTCTGGCCCGTTAGTGTGCAGCGGGATCTCCTGTGGGCCTGCCTGGTAAGGATATGGCCAGCAAATCGTGTGCCGTGCAAAATATTGTTTTGCAGCTTACTGAAGATAACCAACTAATCCATTGTGTCGGCGCAATACATCTGAGTTTTGAAACATGAATTATTTCAAACTAGCTGAGCTAGCCTCGGCACTTCATCTTACAGGGCAACCAACAACAAATATGCAAATAACGAAGCCAACAAAAACCCACCCCACCGTCAAAAAAAAAGACCCTTTTAACAATCTGGACCAAAAAAAGAAACATTTGTGTGCTTGTATTCACTGATGAATTTCTTCCTCAAATTTGTAACCTACAGCAACTGCCTACAACAACACCCTCCCCGTTACCGTTGTCAATCTCGTTTTGGGGAAGAAAACAGGGTCGTGACGAAGCTGAGGACCTTCAGGAGTGGTTGGGGTGGCTGCCTTGGCTTGCTATCCGGCCTTTCTCTAGGCTGCAACTGGTTCATTTACAGAATGAGAAACACCGGAATTAACCTGTTGGAAACAGAGAGCGTCGCTTGCACTTGTTCAGAATTGAGGGCCAAGAAACGTGATAGCAGCAAGAAATGAGGGCATCGATCGATGTATACCTTGGCTGCTTTGAAGAGTTCATCCAGGACCTCAGACAATGTAGGGTGTGCGTGAACAGCAAACTTGATGTCCTGCAAATACAGAAACGATTATGTACAGGTTCAAGATGAACTGCTAGCTACGAGTATGACAGAATCCAACAAAGATGAATGCTCAATAAAAAATAGATTATCAGCGACACTCACTTGCACACGAGTTCCTAGGGCGATGGCATTTGATGCCTCGTGAATGAGATCAGCAGCATGCAAACCCAAAATGTGAACCCCAAGAATTTCACCCGTGTCAGGTCGGTAAATCAACTGCAGTGAGGACCACATATTGTCAAATTCTGTTAATGAAAACTTGACAAAGAACATGTGTAAATTCTGGAGAAAACATGAACGTGAAGTAGCAAACAGAATGACCTTAGCAATCCCATCTCCTTCATTTTCTGCCAAAGCTTTAGTGTTAGCCTTAAAGCTAGTCTTCACAACATTTACCTCAAATCCTTCTTTATCTGCCTTCTCTCTGGCTTGTGGCTGAGAAAGTTTCAAAAAAAAAAACAGTATGTTAAGCAAAAAAATAAGACGTTGCCTATTTATATCCTTCCATAATTGCAGTCAAATGAGCAAAACGGCCATTAAGAACATGATAGTCCAAATATTCACCCAATGAAATTCATGTACATTATTGATTAGAAGGGAGTGCCTGAAAAGTACAGGTCTGACAACTTCAATAAGAAGATAACTTACCTCTGTCAATCCAACCATACTAATCTCTGGATGGGTGAAACATGCTGCTGGGATGCTTAAATGATTTAGGATGTGATCCTTTCCAGAGATTTGTTCAACAACTACATTTGAATAGGAAGTCAACATCAGACAAGTACACCAATAAGCATGCTCCAAGAAACCACAAGAAAAAGGAACTCTCAAGTACCTGAAATTCCTTGTGCACTGGCAGCATGGGCAAGCATGAGCTTGCCATTGGCATCTCCAATGCAATATAAATTGGGTACCTGTATAATAATGCTATATGTGAATTATGCAGAAATCTTGAGGGTACACTTGTTCTAAGGAAAGAATCCGTGCAATAAAAGTTGCAACATACCACATTGCCACCTGCATCCATGACTCGCATCCGTTCATCAACAGGCACAAAACCACGTTGTGTAACAACATTGATCTGAAGAAAAGAAAAATAAGCTTCAGTATTCTTATATTTTAAAATGTAGCATAAGATCTGGTAGTTAGGCTCAATTTCCAGATGCTCACGTTTTCCAAGCCAAGCCCTTTGGTGAATGGCGCCCTTCCTGTAGCTATAAGGGCTGCGTCAACCTACACACAAATTTCCATCCTTCCCAGTGAGCCATTGTGGTTAACATGTAAAGAATCAAATGGTAATTTGCAGTGCAATTGGTGTTGCTTAGCATATTGTTGCTTCTGATGACAATTTGCATTTACAAGTGGACTTATGACTTTGAATATCTTAAATTTATATGGATTGACATTACTCATTCATTACAGAAACAATTTCATAATATATAAATGTCTCTATATATGCACTGTTGTCAGTCAATGTCCTAATGGACATGCATTTCTGTTTGGATGAAGTAGAAAAGCATAACATATCATTGACACAAAACATTTCTACTGGCTGATTTCAATTACAATGCTTGTAACAAATAATTGTTACAGCATTCTGTGCTCAACCAACTATACACATGGCAGGTATAGGACCAATGTGAAGCATTCATTCAGTAAAGCCATAAAGCTCTAGATAACGAGATAACAAAAGATTATGCATGCTGTAGTTGCACCATTATACCATAACAAAGCGATGAATGGCAAAAGTAATCCAAAAGAACAAAAGCAAGTTGCCAAAGATTGAAAGATATCAGAAATGTTACCTCAAGGGTTTCTTTGTGCTCCTTTGTCTTTGCATCAATAAGCTCGATGAGCACAGGTTTTCCATCCTTTGCAGGAGTAATCTGGTGAAAAATCAATAGACCATTCAACATACAGATTATTCAACTATGTCAAAAAAAAGTCTGGAATACTTTGAGGAAGCTAGAGCAAAGGTGAACCTTGCTTGCAAAAACACCAGTGTGATAGTCAATTTTCCGAGGATTGATAAGAACTCTCTGGGCTAATTTTGCAATTTCAGGATCAAATCCAGGCATCAGCTGGTCAAGAGCTTCAACAAAAGTAACCTGCCCAATTTTGAATTGAGTAAATTCAAGTGAATTAACTGAGAACAATCATATTCATCAGGCAACAGATGTCTAAGGAGCATTCTAGAATTCATCCAGCTTATCTGAATTATTTAGCATTTACTTAGTTCAAAATGCTGGAACCATATTTTGCACGATACCCAAACAATCAGTAGTGCTAAGATGAAAAATCAGAGAAAATAACATCAGATATGTAAAGAACACTAGAATACTGGGCAAGTTTCATTGTTTCTCTGGTGTTGCCAAGAATGGTTCTTGGAGAAATCAGCATAGCAAATAATCCGAGCAAGAGCTTCTAATGTACCTCACTTCCAAGAGCTGTGTATACATCACTGAACTCAAGTCCAATGTAACCACTTCCAACAATAGCTATCCAGTCTGGAACTGACTCAAGTTTCAGTGCATGATCACTAGTAAATACAGTTTTCCCTGCATATAATCATCCAGTAGAATTTTGTGAGAACATACAACAAGGAAAGTACACAAAAAATGTCAACTAATACACATGTCACAATAAAAAATGCACCCAATATTCATATCTCGAATGCGTCAAATTTCTAGGCTTGTTTATGATGTGACAGAAATTGGGCCAGCGACAACAGAATGGTCACAAGGATCACATATCCTACAGTTTTTGCTCTCAAAATCTGAATCCAACACTGAAAAATCTCTAGAAACAGGTATATACCCATATGGGTATTCAAGACATAACAAATGGCACCTCATGCTTTGCTTTTTGTCCCTGGTGATTCCAGATCCAACCTAAATCAGTGTGGTGGGATTGGATTCTTGGTGCTACAACATTATAACATTTGGGTCCTTCTAGAAACGGTGAAAAGCAAAATAGATAGAGTTGAATTAAACAAACAGACAAGCAAAACAGCATTGTGTGTCACACTGAATTAGGAATGACTGCATCATTTTATGAACCACCAGAAAGTTCTGAAAAGCAGAGCAGTGCCAAAAATCACAATGTGCATTAAAGATGACTATCACACTACATTTCATGGCCATATCTATATCCTCCTCATTATTGATATTGAAGTTTAACAGAACTGAAATAAATAATTTTTTATTATAAATCTCCAGCATGCACCATAATTCCATAACTTTCCTATAGTACTTAGTTTTCAATATTTGAAGAGAACTCAAACAGAGAAGCATTTACCATCAATCTCAATCCCTTTCGGAACAAAAGGAACTGAACCAGTGGCGATTATGATGTTCCTGGCAGTGATTTCTTTATCTGGGAAACCAGCTTTTCCATATCGTACCTTTTGCTTTCCCTAGTCAGGACATCAGTGAAAACGTGTTAGAACATGCAATTTGTATAACTACAGAGAGCTCATTTTTCACATTCATGGATAAGATCTGGTTACACATAATCTCATTGGAGTGTTGGACATAATTAATCTCATAATCCTAACCAGAAATATTCAGGTTGTTTCATTTCTGGTTAGATCATGCAGGTAACTATTAACTGATCCATACCTAACTAGTCTTCAATCTGCTCATAGATTATAGATGAGCGCTGCTACAAGAACGACTATAGTGGTAGAATCAGGTACGATTAAGATCATTTAATGGCTCATGATTCATTAGCCCGAACAAGAGGCAATAAGAACTGTAGATTAACGTTGGCCGTACTCCAGTCGTACGTGAAGCATTTCCCATTATAGATATGTGCTTTTGCTTAAGTTTATGCATATTAAGAAAAACCAACATAATTGAAAAAAAATAAAAAAAAAGTAGGGACAAACATAGTTATTAACAATTAAAAACAGTATATAGGGCACACGAACTAAATGTTTAGCATTGATAATTCATCCAAGTGCTGTCGAAGTTAAATAGTCCATAGCATGCAACTCTGAATTATTAACCTCCGGTGAAAGAACAGGGATAAGATTCTCATGCACATAACTGTTTGTTCCACATCAATCAAGGACTATAGATAACTTACCACAATAGTGCCAACACCTGTCAATATATCCACTCCTAGAGCTTTCATTGAGTTAGTCAAGTTGATACGGATTTTCGAGGCAAGATTGTTTGCATGATCAGCAACAGCTTGTCTGTCATATCCAGGAGAGGAAACCTGTTACAAGGTAATATGCCTAAAAATTCAGCATCAATCAGGATAATAGATAATAACATGTTCGAGTAAGAATTGCTAATGACCACAAGAAATGGTTGAGACCTTCACATGCCTCCTAAGAACAAGTAGATTCCTTGTTTAAATTGTTGCTTTTTTTGAGTGGGGGTGGGGGAAACTTTAATAAAGATACAAATAATGCATGTAACTAATTCAAATTTAAATGTTAATTTTACACTTGTGGAGGTAAATATAACCAGGGAACCTGAATCCTGCACTGTATGACCTTCCCTTGTTTATTACAGCTTTACTTTGTCTATTGGATTCTGTCAAACACCAAGAAAGATTTGACTCTAAATGAAGAAATTGGAATGAACAAATTAAGTACAATTCTACTCATTGCAACTAACATTGATGCATTTAGGCGCTAGAATGGACAAAAGTACTCAGACAAGCTCCTAGCTGTAGCTTTTTGTCAGTTTTGCACTAGCCAATTTGAAACAGCAAATCAAGAATTGCTCTCGCCGAATTCATCTGACCACATTACCTGTAGACCCAAAGACTTCATATGATGTTCATCATGAAGCTCCCGCATTCGACCGCTGACAGCAAGAAGCGCTTTCGATGGGACACAGCCTCTGTTTACACAAGTCCCACCCACAACATCTCCCTCAATTATTGCTGTTTTTAAGCCCTGAACAAATTAGAGCAGAGTGAAACAAGATCAATATAGAAGCAGTGCAAACTCTTAGAAATTTATTGGTATGGTTAATGTTTGGCATCATTCTTCTTTGCTAGTCTATCGTATGACAAGAGCTTAAAATGGGAAAATACTGTTGTTTCTTGAAATTAATACTACTTAGAAGATCAACTAACACCAGTCCAACAACAATGGTATGCAATGCCAGAACAATATGTACTTGGATCTTAAAAAAACAATGGTATGGAGGGCACCAAACCTCCAAATTCACCCAAGTAATCGATGGTAGTCCCTGACCAAGCACCCAAATTCGCAAAAAAAAAGGAATTGTTTTAGACTAGGCATAGGTTGCAAATGGCTCGCTCTGTGCGCTAGCACCAAAAGTAACAAGTATTTCAAGTTTTAAACTAACTGCTAGCAAGAAAGTTTCACACCCAAATTACAGGCACATGTCTAGGCCTTCCACCAACCTTAGCCTAGTGGCACCTCACCACCTCATCGATCTAAAATCCTTATCACACAGACAAAATGGGAACATACCTTGTGCAATTAGTCATGTTGGTGCAATCATGCAATAAAGCGAATGCATCTAATCAAAATATAACGGTGACTACTATTTTATATCTAACCCCTTCCACCTGAAACATAGTAGCTATTTTACATTTAACCTCTTCCACCTAAAATAACATCACCATTGGATTTGATTGGATGCACTCGGTCGCTTGATTGTACGGTTGCACCAGCATGACTGATTGCACAGGATATATTCCCGACAACAATCATGATCAATTCAAGCAAAATTTCCATTTCTAATGCTAAATTACCAATCAGGCATCACATTTATCATTTCTGGTCAATACTGACGCATCTCATGGCAGACCAATTTCGCAGCTCAACTATACCAGGATTACTCATTAACTTACGATTCCTAGTCATTCCACGTCCCAACAGACACTACTCACTAAAACACCGTGCTGATTCTACACCGAGTCACCGAGCACTCAATAAAAGAAGCAGACCTCTTCAACGGCGTGCAGCGCGGCGCCGTGACCCCCGACGCCCGCGCCGATGATGACGAGATCGTAGTCGAACCCGCAGCTCCCCGCCGCCGCGCCATTGGTCGCCGCCGCCGGCGGCGGCGGCCTCGTCACCATCAGCCTCGCGGGCGCCTGCGAGATCCGAAGCGAGTGACACGTGAGGGCCTCGCTCCGGAGTCCGCAGACCCGGATTCCACCTGGCCGCCGCGCAGCCTCGGATCTGGCGCAGCCGCGGGACGCGATCGCCGAGGCGGAGACGGAGACGGCCGCTGTGGACCCCATAGCGACGAAATGCGACAATTGGCTGAGGCTAGTGCGTCGAGTTAAGAGAAGGAGGCGTATAAGTCGATGAGGAGGCAGGCTCGGGCGGAGGAGGCGAGGAGGGGTTTATGCGACGGGGCGGAGGTTTCGAAGCTGGCAGACTAGAAGCAGAGGGCGGAGGCCGAGGGAAGAAGGCAGA
Organism: Zea mays; assembly: GCF_902167145.1. Taxonomy (NCBI): domain Eukaryota; kingdom Viridiplantae; phylum Streptophyta; class Magnoliopsida; order Poales; family Poaceae; genus Zea; species Zea mays. The sequence goes on along the minus strand of NC_050103.1, from coordinate 80,783,448 downwards.
GGCGTTGCTGGCCAGCGGCGATGGGACCCGCATTTTCAGTGTCAGGTCAGCTGCTGAGATGAGTGGACGCTAGGTCAGCTGCTGGCGTGGTTTACATGTAGGATGGAGCCACCCGACCCGACCTGTCTGGAAAAAACCGACCTGATCCAATCAATACGATGGATAAATACGGTCATATTTTTTAATCTATAAAAGGTTAGATGAAATATTTATGGTTTGATAACTTGTTCGACTCGACTTATTAGTAACTCAACTACTCGTTTTAATTTTGTAGCGAGTTGAACAAGTATTCTAGCTCGATTATTTAATGAGCTAGATTAGGCTAACTCGCAAGTTAGCTCGCGAGCGAGGTGAGTCAAGTCAAGCCACAACACAAGTTTATCTAGTCCTTAGTGTGGCCTTGTCTCTTATAGTTTTGCTCTTCCATAGTTATGATCAATGATATGAACATGTATGGATGTGGCATGTGATTAATTTTGCATTATTGTATTATTCTATGGCTGCATACTTGCATTGTATATTTAATATTTGATTATTGATTGTGTTCTTTGAACTTGTGGTTGCTAGCAGCATATAACTGTTGGGACCGACTAACACGTGGTCAGGTGGGCCAAATCACTCGAGAAATAGGGAACTCAGGTGCTCCACAAAACAGTAAGTAGGGAACTATAGCGTCTTGTTTAGCGTGTCCCGTCTATATACAGTGCATGGGTATTTATAGGTAACCGAGCACGTAGGTGTGCCCCCTAGTACTGTTATGCCCCCGGTTACCTGCTATAGCTCTTGAATATCCCCCTAATGAGGTCATTACAGCGATGATAAGTACAGACTGATTAGATGTACAACGGAACCTACCCCGAGGAGGGGCTTACAAATGGGCCCAAATGACGACGGAACGCAGCCTGGGCCCCGCCATTGGGCGACGTGGCCTTCGCCCGCGTGCGGCACCCTTCACCCCGTGAAGCCGACCTGCAACCTCGTCGGGACTGTCGTCGTGCAGAACTGTCCGAGCCGAAGGGGGCGCCTTCGCGAGGCTACAACGAGTCCCCTTTTAAACAGTGTGGTCCTTCGCTCCGACGTCTCCATCAGCTCCGGTCGAAGACCTCGATTCTGATACCAGTTGAAATACCCTTCGCTTCCTGTACCTGCGACAAAAACATGTTCGGTTGAAGTTAAAGAAGTTTGATCGAGGGGGCAGTCGGCCTTCGCTCCAACACTAGCCCACCGAGGGGCCGATTCAACTTGGTGAGCTGGTCCCGAAGTCTTTTCTGGGAGATGGTCGAAAGCTGCCCTCGTCAGGTTGAAGTAGTCCTTGAGGGAGGGGTTGAAATATGACCGTTGGGAGGTGACATTTTACTGTGGGGCCGTTGGTTTCCCGAGGCGCTTTCTTGGGCCTATAAAGGTCGGTCCCGGCCGCAATGGAAAAACTTTACGCGCTGGCACAGAGAAACCTTGGCTTCTTCATCAGAGAAAACGGCTGCGTGTTTTCCATTTTCTCGCCACCGGTGAACTGGCCAGCGTGAAGCAAATCGCTCGCCGCCGCAGACAGTACATAATGTCGTCCTCTTCCTCGTCGCCGTCTACCGCGTCTGTGCCGTCGAGCGCGTCATTGTCGGAGAAGACGGTTAGCGATTCAACGTCGGTAGTGGAGTTGTTCCTGGGGCACACTATGGAGTTTGGGACGTCAAGGATATGCTCGGGCCACGTGCATAAGATGTAGTGCTTGGGTATTTTGGGGATGGTGTGGGGCACGCTCCGGGAGCCGAAGAGGACGTCTATTTGTATGTTTTGCTATGAGTAGCAGTGAGGTCACGAGAAATCTGAAGACCAACTTGATGAAGTACCTGGGAATCTCAAGTCTAAGGCAAGTTGTGCCCTTGATCACTTTTCTCTCTACCTAATAATGTTCTCTGGTAATCACTGTTACGTGCTCAGGTTAATTTGATGGGACCTAATAGGTTTCTCTAGTTTTGTTTACCCCACACCTTGCAAACAAATAAACTATTGGGTAGATTTGCTATTGCTCTACCTGGTTTTGGGAAATTAATGTTATATTATGATCATGTTCCAATTTTACTATTGTATTAATTATTGTTCATGACAAGATCACCATGTTAATTGAAACATGGAGAACCACCCATGAAAAAAGTGCTACCACAAGGGTGGAATGGGTCGCCTTTGGCAAAGTAATTAGGAAAGCTAGGAAGAGATTACCTTACCCGAAAGGGCAAGCAGGGAGGCGTCGCTGCAGAGTATAGGGAGGTTCTCGGGTCGAACTATTGCGATGGCATTTTGGACGAGGGATTCCTATGCTTCCTTCTTCCTAAAACTGTAGTGGGTTTTCTCAAACTAGTGGAACTTTAGAAAGGCCACGTAGTGCTACCCTGTCTTGCCTCCTCGGTAGAGGTGTATGGGGTCCGTACAACCCCGTGGCAGTTGGGTAACATGACTTGTGGGTAAAGATGCACAACCATGTAGAGTGTAAAACTGGTATATAAGTCGTGCTCACGGTCATGAGCAGCTCGGACCCTCACATGATTAATTTATGGAACTAAGCTTAAGTTGTCATATGCATTGCATTGTGGGTGTTATTATCAATTGTGATCTCTTATTTAATTAGGTTGGTATCTACTTATACTTAGCAACTGCTAATAAAATTTTAACCAACTTTAAAGGCAATACCCATCTTTAACCATCCTCTTTGGTAAGCCTTACACTTCACATGAGCCCCAATGTAAGTGAGCTCATGCACATTATTCCCCACAACTTGTTGAGCGATGAACATATGTGAGCTCACCCTTGTTGTACTCACATCCCCCTAAGTCAAGAACAGGTACTACCAAGATGAGGCGCATGAAGGATGATGTGATGAGTTCATGAGTGGTCTAGGCCTTCGTCTCCCAGTCAACAATGGTTGTTGGATCGTTGTCTTCGTATGATGTAATTATTTAACTATTTTGTATAGAACTCCATTATATAGTAAAGATGTGTCATTCGTTTCTGTACCATGAGTCATCATATGTGTGAGACTTGATCCTAGCACACATTTGATTCACGCCCGGGTATGCCCTTGAATCCGGGTGTGACAGCTACTCCTCGACCTTCTCCTTGTCCATCTTGTCGTCGGTAAGTTGTCGGTCGGGCACGCCTTTTTCGCTCTCCCTCTCTCTATTTTGAGGAAGAAGACGGACCTCGCGCTCGAATAAGCTAGTGAAAGGGAAATTGGGTTAACCATTTCCTATAACTAATTTTGGTGGTTGATAATCAACACAAACATATGGACTAACTAGTTTGTTCTAGAATTCATGTATTACAGGTGCATAAGGTTCAACACAAACCAAGAGAAAAATCAAGTTAGGGACTCAATTTGAAATGGAGCAAATAACTTGAGTATGCTGAAAATTGGCGCATCGGACTGTCCGGTGTGCCACCGAACTGTGTCTGGTGCACCAGGACTGTACAGTTGCCAACCAGCCACTCTCGAGAAAACTTAGGCGCGCTCCGCTATAATTCACCGGACTGTCCGGTGAGCCAGCGGAGCAACGACTATCTGTGCGCAACGGTCGTCTCTGCCAAATGAACAGTGCAGCAACAGTGCAGCGCAGAAGTCAGAGCAGCAAGTTAGAGGGGCACCGAACTGTCCGGTGTGGCACTGAATTGTCTCGTGCCGCAAGAGGACAAAGCCTCCAACGGTCGACCAGCTCTGAACCCTAACGGTTGGGTGACGTGGCGGCGCACCGGACAAGGAATAGTGCCTCTCCGGTGGCGCACTAGACTGTCAGGTGCGCCCATTGTCAGCAGCCTCCCCAACGGCTACCAAGGTGGTTGAGGGTTATAAATACCCCCCAACCACCACAACCTTTGGTATCCAAGTTTTTCAGAGATCACATTCAATACAAGAGCTAACACATTCACTCCAAGACACATTTCCAAAGATCAAACCCTCTCCAAGCCTAGAATTCAACTCAAACATTTAGTGACTTGTGAAAGAGTGTGTTCGTGTTCTTTGCGCTCTTGTTTCTTGGATCGCCTTTCTTTTTTCTCATTCTTGTTCTCAAGTGATTTGTAATCAAAGCAAGAGACACCTAAGTGTGTGGTGGTCCTTGCGAGGTCTTGGTGACCGATTGATTAAGGAGAAGGCTCATTCGGTCTAAGTGACCGTTTGAGAGAGGGGAAGGGTTGAAATAGACCCGGTCTTTGTGACCTCCTCAACGGGGACTAGGTTCTTTAGAACTGAACCTCGGTAAAATAAATCACCATGTTCACTCACTTGATTCTTGATTAATTTGTTTTCCCCTCTCTCCTGGACTTGAATTTAATCCTAACGCTAACCCCGGCTTGTAGTGTGTGTTTAAAGTTGTAAATTTCAGGTTTCGCCTATTCACCCCCCTCTAGGCGACTTTCAATTGGTATCAGAGCCAATGCTTCATTAAGAGTCTAACCAACTCAAAGTGATGTTTGGAGATCATGCCAAGAGGGAGATCATGACCAGCGACAAGTCCGCAAGCTCGGGGAGGACTCTCTCAAGGGAGTCCGACAACAAACACAAGGAGTAATCCTCTTCCTCCATCAAGTCGCATCGGAAAGGTGACGAGAAGAAGAAGATGAAAAAGGTGGTCTACTACGAGACCGAATCTTCGTCACCCTCCACATCAAGCTCCGAGTCATCCGTCGCTTCTAAGCGCCAGGAGCGCAAGAAGTATAGTAAGATGCCTCTTCGCTATCCCCGTATTTCAAAGCGCGCTCCATTACTTTTTGTTCCCCTAGGCAAACCACCATATTTTGATGGTGAAGATTATTGTATGTGGAGTGATAAAATGAGGCATCATCTAACCTCAATCCACGAAAGCATATGGGACATAGTTGAATTTGGAGCGCAAGTACCACAAGTGGGGGACAAAGACTATGACTCGGACGAGGCCGCTAAATTAGGCACTTTAACTCCCAAGCCACGTCTATACTCCTCGCCTCCTTGTGTCGAGAGGAGTATAACAAGGTACAAGGGTTAAAGAGCGCCAAAGAAATTTGGGACGTCCTCAAGACCGCACACGAAGGGGACGAGGTGACCAAGATCACTAAGCGTGAGACGATCGAAGGATAACTCGGTCGATTCGTCCTCAACAAAGGGGAAGACCCGCAAGCAATGTACAACCGGCTCAAGACGATGGTCAACCAAGTGCGCAACCTCAGGAGCACCAAGTGGGATGACCATGAAATGGTCAAGGTTATTCTAAGATCCCTTGTTTTTCACAATCCTACTCAAGTGCAACTAATTCGTGGGGATCCTAGATATAAACTAATGTCTCCTGAGGAAGTGATTGGCAAGTTTGTGAGCTTTGAGCTAATGATCAAAGACTCCAAACACATCGTCAACTTGGAGCAAGGCGCCACCTCCACACCCGAGGTGCAACTCGTCGCATTCAAAGCGACGGAAGAAAAGAAGGAGGGGTCTACATCAAGTAGGCTTCCAATTGACGCCTCCAAGCTCGACAACGAGAAAATGGCGCTCATCATCAAGAGCTTCCGCCAAATTATCAAGCAAAGGAGGGGGAAGGACTACAAATCCTGCTCCAAGAAGGTGTGCTACCGGTGTGGTAAGTTTCCTCAACACTGAATATTTTGGACCACTGAATATTTTGAACCACGCTTGCACCACTTGTTTTGTTTTTGCAAATTCTTTTGGAAAATATTTTCAAAGTCTTTTTGCAAATAGTCAAAGGTATATGAATAAGATTTCGAGAAGCATTTTCAAGATTTGAAATTTTCTCCCCTTGTTTCAAATGTTTTTCTTTGACTTAAACAAAAACTCCCCCTGAATGAAATTCTCCTCTTAGTTTTCAAGAGGGTTTTAATAGATACCAATTGGAAATATATTGAGATGCTAGTTTTGAAATATACCAATTGAAGGTAAACATACCAATTTGAAATATATCAATTAAAATTTTTCGAAAGGTGGTGATTCGGTCCTTTTGCTTTGGGCTAATACTTTCTCCCCCTTTGGCATTAATCACCAAAAAAGAAGACTTTTGAGAGCCCTATAAACTTTCTCCCCATTGGTACAAGTAAATAAGAGTGAAGGATTATACCAATTTGGAGTGCGGAGTAACGACGAAGGATAAACGATATCGGTAGAGTGGAGTGGAAGCCTTGTCTTCATCGAGTACTCCATTTCCCTTTCAATCTACGACTTAGTATAGAAATAAACTTTGAAAACACATTGTCATAGACATAAAAGAGATATGATCAAAGGTATATAAATGAGCTATGTGTGCAATGTTTCAATCAAAGTTTCGAGAATCAAGTATATTTAGCTCATTCCTAAGTTTGCTAAAAGTTTTCTCATCTAATGGCTTGGTAAATATATCGGCTAATTGTTCTTTGGTGCTAACATAAACGATCTCGATATCCCCCTTTGTTGGTGATCCCTCAAAAAGTGATACCAAATGTCTATGTGCTTAGTGCGGCTGTGTTCAACGGGATTATCTGCCATGCGGATTGCACTCTCATTGTCACATAGGAGAGGGACTTTGCTCAATTTGTAGCCATAATCCCTAAGGGTTTGCCTCATCCAAAGTAATTGCGCGCAACAATGGCCTATGACAATGTACTCGGCTTTGGCGGTAGAAAGAGCTACCGAGTTTTGTTTCTTTGAAGACCAAGACACCAGGGATCTTCCCAGAAACTGACAAGTCCCTGATGTGCTCTTTCTATCAATTTTACACCCTGCCCAATCAGCATATGAATATCCTATTAAATGAAAAGTGGATCCCTTGGGGTACCAAAGACCAAACTTAGGAGTGTAAACTAAATATCTCATGATTCTTTTCATGGCCCTAAGGTGAACTTCCTTAGGATCGGCTTGGAACCTTGCACACATGCATACGGAAAGCATAATATCTGGTCGAGATGCACATAAATAGAGTAAAGATCCTATCATCGACCGGTATACCTTTTGATCTACGGATTTACCTCCCGTGTCGAGGTTGAGATGCCCATTTGTTCCCATGGGTGTCTTGATGGGCTTGGCATCCTTCATTCCAAACTTGGTAAGTATGTCTTGAATGTACTTTGTTTGGCTGATGAAGGTGCCCTCTTGGAGTTGCTTGACTTGAAATCCTAGAAAATACTTCAACTCCCCCATCATAGACATCTCGAATTTTTGTATCATGATCCTACTAAACTCTTCACAAGTTGATTTGTTAGTAGACCCAAATATGATATCATCAACATAAATTTGGCATACAACAAATCTTTTGCAATGGTTTTAGTAAAGAGAGTAGGATCGACTTTTTCGACTTTGAATCCATTAGTGATAAGGAAATCTCGCAGGCATTCATACCATGCTCTTGGAGCTTGCTTGAGCCCATAAAGCGCCTTTGAGAGTTTATATACATGGTTAGGGTACTCACTATCTTCAAAGCCGGGAGGTTGCTCAACATAGACCTCTTCCTTGATTGGTCCATTGAGGAAGGAACTTTTCACGTCCATTTGGTAAAGCTTAAAGCCATGGTGAGTAGCATAGACAAGTAATATACAAATTGACTCAAGCCTAGCTATGAGTGCATAAGTTTCACCGAAATCCAAACCTTCGACTTGTGAATATCCTTTGGCCACAAGTCGTGCTTTGTTCCTTGTCACCACACCATGCTCATCTTGCTTGTTGCGAATACCCACTTGGTTCCTACAACATTTTGGTTAGGACGTGGAACTAAATGCCATACCTCATTCCCCGTGAAGTTGTTGAGCTCCTCTTGCATTGCCAGCACCCAATCCAAATCTCTTAGTGCATCCTCTACCCTATATGGCTCAATAGAGGAGACAAAAGAGTAACATTCACAAAAATGAGCAACTCGAGATCTAGTAGTTACCCTCTTATGTATGTCACCGAGGATTGAGTTGACAGGGTGATCTATTTGAATTGCTTGGTGGACTCTTGGGTGTGGCAGTCTTTGACCCTAAATCTCCTGATCATCTTCCTTATCTTTATCATTGTCATCTCGTCTTTGATCATTGTCCTCCTCTTGAGGTGGATCGTCATCTTGATCTTCATTTTCATCTTCTTGAGCTTGATCCTCTTCTTGTGTTGGTGGAGATGCTTGATTGGAAGATGACGGTTGATCTTGTGCTTGTGTAGGCTCTTTGGATTCTTTAGGACACATATCCCCAATGGACATGTTCCTTAGCGCGACACATGGAGCCTCTTCATCATCTAGCTCATCAAGATCAACTTGCTCCACTTAGGAGCCATTAGTCTCATCAAACACAATGTCACAAGAAACCTCAACTAATCCAGTGAATTTGTTGAAGACTCTATATGCCCTTGTGTTTGAGTCATAACCAAGTAAAAAGCCTTCTACAGCCTTAGGAGCAAATTTAGATTTTCTACCTCTTTAACAAGAATAAAGCATTTGCTACCAAAGACTCTAAAATATGAAACATTGGGCTTTTTACCGGTAAGGAGTTCGTATGATGTCTTCTTGAGGATTCGGTGAAGGTAGAGCCGGTTGATGGAGTAGCAGGCGGTGTTAATCGCCTCAGCCTAGAACCGGTCCGGAGTCTTGTACTCATCAAGCATGGTCCTCGCCATGTCCAATAGAGTTCTATCCTTCCTCTCCACTACACCATTTTGTTGAGGTGTGTAGGGAGAAGAGAACTCATGCTTGATGCCCTCATCCTCAAGAAAGCCTTTTATTTGAGAGTTCTTGAACTCCATCCCATTATCGCTTCTTATTTTCTTGATCCTTAATCCGAACTCATTTTGAGCCCTTCTCAAGAATCCCTTTAAGGTCTCTTGGGTTTGTGATTTTTCCTGTAAAAAGAACACCCAAGTGAAGCAAGAATAATCATCAACAATTACAAGATAGTACTTACTCCCGCCGATGCTTATGTAAGCTATCGGGCCGAATAGATCCATGTGGAGTAGTTCCAGTGGCCTGTCCGTTGTCATTATGTTTTTGTGTGGATGGTGGGAACCAACTTGCTTTCCTGCTTGGCATGCGCTATAAACCCTGTCTTTCTCAAAATGAACATTGGTTAGTCCCAAAATGTGTTCTCCCTTTAGAAGCTTGTGAAGATTCTTCATTCCAACATGGGCTAGTCGGCGATGCCAGAGCCAACCCATATTAGTCTTAGCAATTAAGCAAGTATCGAGTTTAGCTTTGTTAAAGTCAACTAAGTATAGCTGATCCTCTAATACTCCCTTAAATGTTACTGAATCATTACTTCTTCTAAAGACAGTAACACCTAAATTCGTAAAAAGACAGTTGTAGCCCATTTTACATAATTGAGAAACAGAAAGCAAATTGTAATCTAAAGAATCTACAAGAAAAACATTGGAAATAGAATGGTCAAGTGATATAGCAATTTTACCAAGTCCTTTGACCAAACCATGATTTTCATCCCCGAATGTGATAGCTCTTTGGGGATCTTCGTTTTTCTCGTAGGAGGAGAACATCCTTTTCTCCCCTGTCATGTGGTTTGTGCATCCGCTATCAATAATCCAACTTGAGTCGCCGGATGCATAAACCTGCAAAACAGTTTTAGGCCTTGTTCTTAAGTACCCAAACAGTCTTGGGTCCTTTCATGTTAGAAACAAGCACCTTGGGTACCCAAACACAAGTCTTTGACCCCTTATGTTTGCCCCCAACATATTTGGCAACTATTTTGCCTGATTTGTTAGTTAAAACATATGATGCATCAAAAGTCTTAAATTTAATGTTATGATCACTTGATGCAGTAGGAGTTTTCTTTTTAGGCAATTTAACATGGGTTGATTGCCTAGAGCTAGAAACCTCATTCTTATACATAAAAGCATGATGGGGAAACAGAATGAGATTTCTTAGCATAAATTCTCCTAATCTTGTGCTCAGGATAATTAGCAGGATATAAAATATAGACCTCATTATCTTGAACCATGGGAGCTTTGCCCTTAACAAAATTAGACAATCTTTTAGGTGCATTAATTTTGACATTGCTTCCCTGTGTGAAACCAATGCCATCCTTAATGTCTGGGTGTCTCCTACTATAGAGCATGCTTCTAGCAAATTTAAATTTTTCATTTTCAATTTCATGCTCATTAATTTTTATAGTTAATTGAGCTATATGATCATTTTGTTGTTTAATTAAAGCAAGGTGATCATGAATAGCTTCTACATTAACATCTCTACATCTAGTGCAAATAGTAACATGATCAATGGTAGATGTAGAGGGTTTGCAAGATTTTAATTCTTCTATCTTAGCTTTTAAAATTGCATTCTCATCTCTAAGACAGGAAATAAAATCATTGCAAACATTTAAATCCTTAGCCTTAAAAATTAAGCTATCATTTTCAGTTTTAAGTCTAGAAATTGATACATTCAACTTATCAATCTTAGCAATTAAACTAGCATTTTCATTTCTAATATTGATAATTGAATCATGGCAAATGCTAAGCTCCTTAGTCAAGTTTTCACTTTTCTGTACTTCCAGAGCATAAGCATTTTTAACTTTAACATGCTTTTTGTTTTCTTTAATAAGGAATTCCTCTTGGCTGTCCAAGAGTTCATCCTTCTCATGAATGGCACCTATCAATTCATTTAATTTTTCCTTTTGTTGCATGTTAAGGTTGGCAAAAAGGGTAAGTAGATCATCTTCATTATCACTAGAACTACCCTTATCACTAGATGTAGTATACTTGGGGTTGGTTCTAGTTTGTACCTTCTTTTTGCCGTCCTTTGCCATGAAGCACTTGTGGCCGATGTTGGGGAAGAGAAGGTCTTTATTGACGACGATGTTGGCGGCATCCTCATCGGAGGAGGAGTCGGTGGAGCTCACGTTGGAGTCCCATTCCCGACACACGTGGGCATCGCCGCCTTTCTTCTTGTAATACCTCTTCTTTTCTCTCTTCTTCCCTTTCTTATCATTGTCCCTGTCACTATCACTAGACATTGGGCATTTAGCAATAAAATGACCGGGCTTACCACATTTGTAGCACACCCTCTTGGAGAGAGGTTTGTAGTCCTTCCCCCTCCTTTGCTTGAGGATTTGACAATAGCTCTTGATGATGAGCGCCATCTCCTCATTATCGAGCTTGGAGGCGTCGATGGGGAGCCTACTTGATGTAGACTCTTCTTTCTTCTCTTCCGTCGCTTTGAATGCGATGGGTTGCACCTCGGGTGTGGAGGTGCCGCCTTGCTCCAAGTCGACGATGTGTTTGGAGCCTTTGATCATTAGTTCAAAGCTCACAAATTTCCCAATTACCTCCTTGGGAGACATTAGCTTATATCTAGGATCACCACGTATTAATTGAACTTGAGTAGGATTACGAAATACGAGGGATCTAAGAATAACCTTGACCATTTCATGGTCATCCCATTTTGTGCTCCCGAGGTTGCGCACTTGGTTGACCAAGATCTTGAGCCGGTTGTACATCGCTTGTGGCTCCTCTCCTTTGTTGAGGACGAATCGACCGAGCTCCCCCTCGATCGTCTCCCGCTTGGTGATCTTGGTCACCTCATCTCCTTCGTGCGTGGTCTTTAGGACGTTCCAAATTTCTTTGGCACTCTTTAACCCTTGCACCTTATTATACTCCTCTCAACACAGAGAGGCGAGGAGTATAGTAGTTGCTTGGGAGTTAAAGTGCCATATTTAGGCGACTTTGTCCGAGTCGTAGTCTTCGTCCCCCACATTGGGTACCTGCGCTCAAAACTCAACAATGTCCCATATGCTTGCGTGGAGTGAGGTTAGATGATGCCTCATTTTATCACTCCAAATAAAATAATCTTCACCATCAAAACATGGTGGCTTGCCTAATGGAATGGAAAGTAATGGAGTGCGCTTAGAGATACGAGGATAATGAAGTGGCATCTTACTATACTTCTTACGCTCATGGCGCTTTGAAGTGACGGACGCCGCGTCGGAGCCGGATGTGGAGGGCGACGAAGAGTCGGTCTCGTAGTAGACCACTTTCTTCATCTTCTTCTTGTCGCCACTCCGATGCGACTTGACGCGGGGAGGGGATTCCTCCTTGCCTTTGGTGCCGGACTCCCTTGATGGAGCCTTCCCGTGGCTTGTGGCCTTCTCGCCGGTTTCCATCTCCCTCTTGGCGGATCCTCCCGACATCACTTCGAGTGGTTAGACTCTAATGAAGTACCGGGCACTGATACCAATTGAAAGTCGCCTAGAGGGGGGTGAATAGGCGGAATCTGAAAATTATAAACTTAAGCACACACTACAAGCCGGGGTTAGCATTAAAACGAATATCAAGTCCGATAGATAAGGGAAAACAAATCAAATGAAAGACAAGCGAATGAACATAGTGATTTGTTTTACCGAGGTTCGGTTCTAATGAACCTAGTCCCCGTTGAGGTGGTCACAAAGACCGGGCCTCTTTCAACCCTTTCCCTCTCTCAAACGGTCACCTAGACCGAGTGAGCTTTCTCCTTAATCAAATGGGTCACTTAGACCCCGCAAGGACCACCACACACTTGATGTCTCTTGCTTTGATTACAAGTGTCTTGAGAACAAGAATGAGGAAGAAGAAAGCGATCCAAGAACAAGAGCTCAAAGAACACGAACAAAACACTCTCTCTAGTCACAAGGTGATTGGAATGGATTTGGGACTTGGATAGGCTTTGATTCTATCGAATTGTGTCTAAGAGTGAATGCACTAGCTCTTGTATTAAATGTGAAGTGCTGGAAACTTGGATGCTTGGAGTGGTGGTGGTTGGGGGTAATTATAGCCCTCAACCACCACATAGCCGTTGGGGATGGCTTCTGTCGATGGGCGCACCGGACAGTGGTGCGCCACCGGACACTGTCCGGTGCGCTAGCCACGTCACCCAACCGTTAGGGTTTGGGCGCTGTCGACCGTTGGAGGCTTTGTCTTCTAGTGGCACCGGACAGTCCGGCGCCGCACCGGACACACACTGTTCACTATCCAGTGCGCCTCTGACTCTGCGCAGTGTTCTTCACTGTTCAGCGGTCAGCACGGCTTTTGCAGTCGACCGTTGCGCGAGATAGCCGTTGCATTGCTGGTGCACTGGACAGTCCGGTGGCACACCAGACAGTCCGGTGAATTATAGCGGAGCACGCCCAGAGAAACCCAAGGGTGGAGAGTTGGATGTTGTATGGTCCTGGTGCACCGAACACTGTCCGGTGCGCCAGACCAGGGCATACTCGGTTTCTTTGCTCCTTTCTTTTTGAACCCTTTCTTCAATCTTATATTGGTTTGTGTTGAACCTTTATGTACCTGTAGAATATATAATCTAGAGCAAACTAGTTAGTTCATATATTTGTGTTGGGCATTCAATCACCAAAATTATTTATAGGAAAAGGTTAAACCATATTTCTCTTTCAGTCACAATACACACTAAGTTTGTAGCAACGTATGAAGTAGCTAGACAGACGACGTGGACAAAGAAATTTGTACTCAGATTAAAGTGGTTGGTAGCATATGGTGCTGCAACGTGGGACATGCCGTGCCGGCCCAGCACAAGCCCGCCGTGCTTCGGGCCTCAGTTAGTCGGGACTGGCTAGCACGAAATAGAATCGGGTCGTGCCTTATCGGGCCTGGTGAGTAGAAATAAGGCCTAGCACGGCCCTAAAGCATGACAGGCTTCCGTCGGGCCGTGCTGACCCAGGCACGGCACGCTAACGCACACGGTAGTACGGCACATCAGCAGTCGGCGTCTCGACGACTCTACACATACCTTAGGGCCTAGGGGCGTGGGCAGTCCCGATAAGCGTGCATCGGCCTCTCGGTCGCTGTGGTGCTGGGCGTGCGCAACAGCGCATCTTGGCGACTAGCGAGCTGCCGAGGCACCGACACCCAACTGGCTGGGGAGATGGCCGTTGGGCGCCTGGGCATGCGCGACTACGCGCCTGCGCGGTGCGCATCGTGGGCGTGGCCCGATAGGCTGGGGCGCTGGCCGCTGGGCGTGCGCGATAGGCTGGGGTGCTGGGCGGCCCGTAGTCGGTGTGCATCATGGGCTCGTGGCGGCTGGCGGAGAAGATCGAATGGATGGCGGCGACCGACGGAGGAGTCGAGGAGAGACTTGGAGACGGGAGAAGTGGGAGTAAAAGTAAACCCTAAACCTAATTAAATGGTGGCGGACGTGCGGACCGTGCTGTTTTCGTGTCGGGCCGGCACGAACACGGCCCACAACGATGTGTCGGGCCTTGTAGCATGACGGGCTAAAATTTAGAGCACGGCCCAACCCGCGGTTCGTGTCATGCTAGCCCGAATTTAAACCAGTCGTGTCGGGTCGGGCCTTGTTCCATTTTTCACGGCCCGTGCTCGGGCTGGCCCTTTGGGCACGACCCAGACTTTCAGGACTAGTAGCATAGAATGACCACTTAGAATATTCTACAATAATGAGCCAACGATATTTTACCCCCTACAACAAAACAAGTCAAAGTGGAGTTGTCAAGTTCATTGACATTAAGTATTTTGTTGTTAAGGAGAAGATCCATGATCACAATATCATAGTTAAGTATATAGAACCTAGCCTATGCTAGCGGATCCGTCATAAAATGTCTTCCAGCCAACGTGTTTATAGCACATACGTAGCTGGCATGGGAATAAGGGAGCACCAGTGATTTTGAATCAAGGAGCTATAGAAACAACCTTAGAAAAGTTATTTTCATTCTAAGGTAGGCGCATGTTATAATCAATGAGTGTGGTGGAACTTAATCTGTCGTTGTTACGGACCGGTCTTTATGCGTAAACTTGTCAAGGGATGGAACCTAGAAAAGCTAAAGAACAACAAGGAAAGTATAGAACAAATGGGAGAATGTTAGGGTGTTCTCTAGGCTCATAACATAATGGAGTCCTGATAGGTATCGTTTCACCATGTGTATGGATAACATGTGCCCTGATTGGGGGGCGCAATCCATTCTATCGCTATGGCCCCCGATCACGCTGGGCGCTATCACTACTGGAATCTGGCTCTTTACCGAGTGCTCGACACTTTGTCAAGTGTTTTTTGTCGGGCACTCGGCAAAGGATTCTTTGCCAAGTGCCGTACTCAGCAATGTCCTACTCTCGGTAACGACCACCTTTACCGAGAGCAGGACTCTCGACACAGGCAGACACTCGGCAAAGTCTGCTTTGCCGAGTGCCGAACACTCGGCGAACGGTGACGCTCAACAAAGGGTCATCAGTAGCCATCTATACATGACAGTTGTTAGCTTTGCCGAGAGCTGGGTTTTGGCACTCGGCAAAGAAGCTACTTTGCTGAGTGGCTAAAGCCTGACACTCGGCAAACATTGCTTTGCCGAGTGTCTATCTTGGACACTCGGCAAAATATATATTTTTTCTTTTCTCAACCAAACATTTTGTGGTTTGTTCCTACACTATATAGACTTACATGTTCCATTTTGGCACAATTATAAAAGTGTTTGTTATAACTATTAGATTTTTTCGTTTAATTGAATTTCCTCAGATAATTCGGATTTGAACTTGCAAGTCACTGGAAAATGTAAAAGCGTGAATGTAAAAATGGTATCCATGTTATTTAGCACAAGTTACGGTTGACTTAAGGAGCAGACCGGAATTTTTGAGCACCATGCTCACTAAACATGACAGTGAACTTATCATCCATTTGTTTAAAAATTGTATAAAACACAAATAAAGTTAGAAAATCATGAAACTTGTCCATATGTCATGATACCATATGTATATGATGTGATAAAAATTTGAGAATGTATCGAGAAAGTTGTGACACACTATGTGTAGAAACCTAGCCAGTCTACATTGAAGTTTTATGATTTCATGTGTAGGACACTTAGCTTTCTACATATAGTACAATGAAACTTTCTCGAAATAGTCTCAAATTTTTATCATAGGCTCTACATATGATATCATGACATGTCGACAAGTTTCATGATTTTTTGATTCTGTATGTATTTTATACAATTTTAAAACAAATGGATGGCAACTTCACAGCCATGTTTCGTGAGCATGGTGCTCGAAAATTCTGGTATGTTTCTGAAATAAGTCGTAACTTGTGCTAAATAACATGGACATCATTTTTGCATTCACCGTTTCCATATTTCGAGTGACTTGCAGTTCAAATCTGAATCATCCGAAGAAATTCAACTAAACAAATTAAATCAAATAGCTATAGCAAACACTTTGATAATTGTACCAAAATTGAACATGTAGGTCTACCTATTGTAGGAAAACACCACAAAAAGTTTGGTGAAAAAAGGAAAAAAAATACAATACGTTCTTTGTCGAGTGTCTGACCGGGGACACTCGACAAAGAATTTATATAAAAATAAAACAATCTTTACCGAGTGCTAGCCACGGGGCACTCGGCGAAGTGTATTTTTAAATTTTAAAAAAAATTGTCGAATACCGGATCATGGACACTCGGCAAAGTCTGTTTACTTAGCCGTGGGCACCGGCGTTCTTCTCTTCACTTCTCTTCACTTCTGACACAAACACCGCCGCCGCCCATCTCCATCGCCACCCCTGCCACCCCGGCCAACCCCGCCGCCACCGGCCACCGCCAACCCCGCCGCCTCGGCCACCGTGGCCACCGCCAACCACGCCGCCCCATCCATCTCCACCGCCACATGACGTCTCCACCGCTGCTCGACCATCTTCAGCCATCCTCCCCGGCTAACCCAACACTACTCCGCCCACCGCAAAGGTATACATTTTTAGTATATGCATATGGTTGATCTATACGAAACTACATGCTATTGAAAATGTAGTTTCCATGTAGTGTATATGCTATCAAAACATTTAGGTATGTAGTTGGTCTACATGTAGTTATATAAATGTAGTATATATACTATAAATGACCTTGTAGTTTTCATGTAGTATATATAATATAAATGTAGTTTACATGTAGTTATGTAGTATGTAGTCTTGTTGTGCTAAATCTCATGGATTAAATATATATTCGTGATTGGCGACCATCGTGTCGTTGATGTATATCTGCATGTTAGCCATCGTGATGTTACTTTTATTTGCAGGCTTTGGAAACCTCCCCATGCAGGGGAGGTGCTGCCAAAAAATTTTGTTGATAGACTTGTTTTTTTGCAGAGATCTTCCTATCAATTGCGGCTCTGCCTGCACCACGAAGCGTCGCCACTGCACCGACCCACCACAGCCCGGCTAGCCGTACTCCACCGTCACCCTAGGTATAACGTATTAGGACATATCCTCACCTATTAGAAGGTAGGAACGTAGTGTACATGCATTACATGTTTATATTAAACTATAGTCGGTTATATATGTTAGAGTATGGAGGACCGTGAGTGGATGTACACAGGCCGTGTAGGAAGAAACGATGTCACCTCTAAATGGATTAGAAAGACTGATGCTTTCGTGGAACGAGCATTTAGCAAAGCTGCTAAAGGAGCAAGTCTAGTCCCATGCCCATGCAACAAATGTGCCAACCGGAAAAGAAAATCAAAGAAGGCCATGGTAGAACATATTTTGAAGAATGGATTTACACCAGACTATACTCGGTGGATCTTCTATGGTGAAGTGCATCATACAAGAGAGGAGGTGGTTAGACAATGCGTACAGTATTATGATGTTGATGCCGGGGTAGTAGATATGTTGAACGACTATCACGAGGCACAGTTCACCGGAGGAAGGGGTACGGAGGACGAGCCAGAGCCGACCGTAAAGGCGTTCTACGACATGTTTGACGTGGCACAGAAGCCCTTTCATGGCTAGACAAAGATTTCTCAACTGGATGCCATTGGGCGTGTAACATGAGTCGAGACACATTCGATGGCTTGTTGACAGTTATTGGAAGCCTGCTTCCGGAGGATCACGTTCTGCCAAAGAGCATGTACGAGGAACAGAAACTCCTTCGTGCACTCAAGATGATGTATGAGCAGATACATGCTTGTCCGAAGGGCTGCATGCTATTTAGGAAAGAATACGCGGAGGTAAAGTACTGTCCCAAGTGTAAATCGTCTAGGTTCATGGAGGTAGACTCTGGTGATGGACAGAAGAGGCAGCTTGACATCCTCGTGACAATCCTACGCCACCTTCCATTCATACCGAGGATCCAGACCGAGGATTCCGCGAAATAGATGACATGGAACAAAAATGGCAAACGATACAATCCTGACAAGATGGTGCGCGCATCTGATGGTGAAGCATGGAAACACTTTGATCATGAGAAAGCCGAAGAGGCTCGTAATGTACGTGTTGCGCTGGCCACAGATGGGTTCAATCCCTATGGAATGAGCGATGTCATGTACACATGTTGGCCCGTGTTTGTTACCCCAATCAATCTCCCCCTCGGTGTATGCTTTCAAAGATAGAATATATTCATGTCGTTGATAATTCCCGGACACCCATGGAATAAAATGGGCGTGTACATGGAGCCTTTGATTGATGAATTGGTACGTGCTTGGCAGGAAAGGGTGTGGACATATGCCTGAGCTACGAAGACAAACTTCAAAATGCATGTTTGGTACCAGTACTCCATGCATGACTTACCGGTGTAAGGGCTATTCTGTGCCTGGTCAGTTCATGGTAAGTTCCCATGCTCAGTTTGCAAGGAAGCTCTTAGGTTCATTTGGTTGAAGAAGGGTGACAAATATTCGTCGTTCGATAAATATCGACAATTTCTCCCTCCTAACCATCCATTCTGCCTAGACATCAAGAACTTTACGAAAGGTGACGTAGTGACAGACCGCCCACCTGCAATGATGACTGGTACCGAAATTCGTCAACATATAGAAGGGCTCGTGGCCAATCCAGAAGGTGGATTTGTGGGATATGGTGAGTTGCATATGTGGACACATAAGTTGGGCCTGACTTGGCTCCCCTATTATGACGACCTGCTCCATGCACACAACATTGACGTGATGCACACTGAAAAGAATGTCACCGAGGCACTTTAGACAACAATTATGGACATTTCTGATAAGTCAAAGGATAACATAAAGGCAAGAGTGGATCTGGCAGCGTTATGTGATAGACCAAACCAAGAGATGATGCCGCCTAGTGGTGGAAAGACATGGAGAAGGCCTAAGGCCGATTTTGTCCTAAGCAGGGCCTAGAGGAAGGAAGTACTTCAGTGGATCAAGATTTTGATTTTCCCTGATGGGTATGCAACTAACTTGAGTAGGGGGTGAACTTATCTTCTCTGCGAGTCTTAGGGATGAAGAGTCATGACTTTGACATATGGATTGAATGGATTCTTCCAGCGATGGTTCGAGGCTATGTCCCTGAGCATGTCTAGCAAGCGCTTACAAAGTTGAGCTATTTCTTCCGTCAGCTTTGTGCAAAAGAGTTATCTCGGACTGTGATTGCTGACTTGGAAAGATTGACACTTGTGTTACTGAGTAAGCTTGAGAAGATATTTTCACCCGGCTTCTTCAATCCAATGCAGCATTTGATTCTTCATCTCCCGTATGAGGCACGAATGGGGGGGTCCGTGCAGGGACGTTGGTGCTATCCAATCGAGAGATGTCTAAAGACTATTCGAAAGAAATATAGAAATAAATGCAAAATTGAGGCTTCCATTGCAGAGGCATACATTCTAGAGGAGGTGTCAAACTTCACAACAACTTACTATGGTGACAAACTACCGAGCGTGCAAAATCCACCCCTCATTACAATGATGGCGGCAATGAATCGAACCTCAACATATTTCAAGGCCAACTCGGAAACGCAAGTGGTTCGACCACCAAGACCTTGAGACATGAAGAGTGGCGCCATATCAGGCTATATGTATTGACCAACCTTGAAGAGGTGACACCATATATAGAACAATTTCTTCATGAATTTTGGCGTCGATCAAGGGACCCAACTTCATAGGAATATGATAGCCTTCTTAGAAAGGGTGCGGGAAATGGATTGCTCGATTTCATTTCCTGGTTCAAACATAAGGTACATGCTTAGTTTGTCAAAGAGATCCGTCTATGAACTCAATTTAGCTTCTTTTAACTTGCAAATACTTGCAGGGCCAAAGAGATCCGTCTATGAGTGTCGAGTTGAGACAAGTAGCAAATGGCTTTGCTTATAGGGTCAGTTAATATTCTGTGTATGATGTCAATGGATACCGTTTTCGCACAACAAGCTACGACCAAAGTTGGCCTAATCGAAAAACAACGTGTTCTGGAGTCTGTCTTGACGAGGTCGATTATTTTGGACGAATCAAAGAAATATATGAACTCAATTTTCATGGTTCCAAACCTCTTACTCCAGTGATATTCAAATGTCATTGGTTTGACCCTCAAGTGACGAGACAAACACATTCAAATCTTCGGATAGTCGAAATTAGACAAGATTCCACCTTACCAGGAGACGATGTCTATATCGTGGCCCAACAGGCCACACAAGTGTATTATCTCCCATATGTGTGCCAAACGAAAGAACATCTTAAGGGTTGGGATGTTGTGTATAAGGTATCACCGCACGGTAAATTACCTGTTCCAAACGATGAAGATTATAACTTAGACCCGGACACATATGACAGAGAGTTCTTCCAAGAAGATGGGCTAGAAGGGCAATTTGAGATAGACTTAACTGAAGCTATCGGAATGGAAGTATATATTGAAATGGTTGTTGATGAGGAGGAGGATGAGGTGCAAAATGAGAATGACTTAGTAATACTTGAAGGCAATGGCATTAATGACGAAATTGCGCCTTCAGATGGTGTTGACTATGAAATGGTTGATAGTGATGATGAGACTTATGATCCGGCTAACCCCGACATATATGAAGATTATTTTTAATCGATGTAATGCTATATTTTTATTTCGCACTTGTTTCTAAATACATCTTTTTTATATGTGCTTATTTGCTTACTCTTAATTGCAGGTTGTTGGACAAAGATGGTGGGCGGTGGGATGAGGACGAGGAGGGGGAGGAGGAGGACCCGTAGGTCGGTGGAGGAGGCACGGTAGGACGACGATGTCCGACAACTGTAACACCTCATTGCTCCCACACAATGAATGTTACCCAATACCCTACCCACAAAACTTAAACAACATAAGAAAAGAAATAGAGACAGAAAGTAAAGCAAAATCCGGCAGCACCTTCCCTGAAAGTAGCATAACGAGAGGAACATAAAGTTTATACATAATGTAAAAAAAGATAATCCACGTAGTTTAAACAGAATGCAGAGATAGTAATGAATAATCATGACCAAATAAAAAGAGAGGGAACCCGACCAACCCAAAAGAAAATTCGACTATCATGAAGACTAGAACATATTAATCCCCTAGACTTGAACCCCTGTTTAACATCATTACTAAGCAATGGTACATTTATTTAAATGTGTAGTGGGCGTGCTACTACTTCCCTCCTTTCCCAAAAGCAAGGATCAAGTGCCTGCATCAAATATTGCAAGAGTGAGATGACACATCTCAGCAAATAAAAAGATCAACAACGACTGGACAATGTAAATAAGCCATGCTTAAACAACCACGCAGTTCACAATTTCCCTCTTGAATATTAAATTGCAGCAAGTAAACAAGTAACCAATTACTCAATTCCAAAATGAATCACAACGAAAAGATCCACACTATCCACACCACCATGACAGGTGCCACACTTCACCCATGAATGCACATGGCTACAGATGCAGTAATGACTTCTGCCTTCATACCTCTAAGGATATAAAGCTGCATCATACCCCTTCTCAGGCAACGTATGATGCTTATTGTACCGGTACAGTCGGACCATAAGATCACGACGAAACTTCCATGCAAAGGATGATGAATGCACTATACATATCAACAACATGAGTCCTCCCCAAATAAAATGTGTTAAACATATACTTCCACCCATTCCAAATAATAAACAACATGGGCAACATGATCAAACCACACCCTACACATATGTAATCAATAGAACATGGATATATTCAAATGATGGTACCCAACATGGAATATGAGTACGAACACAAATAACAGAAATATAATCAAGTATAAGACACATTAATCGACCGACAGAATAACCAACACTATTTTACTTGCCTTCACCGGGAAACTTGGACAAAGCCCTAAGTGCAATCCGGAAGTCTACCACCTGTTTTTAATACACCACTTAGTACACAAAATTCACATAACCAACGCTCATAAACGAGCCGCACCTACGCACGATTCCAAACCCGTCGCAAGCCACTTATCACCCCCATCACACACCAACTGCAGCGGTGCTGCTTGTCAATTTCATATCTTTAAAATTATGACAGCAGTGGTAACAAATAAAAACTCCAGAAGCATCTACATAAAATTCCCCACAAGTTTTGTATACAAATTATAATTAAATTCCAAACCCTAATTAGCCCAAAACAGTCCACAAGATGAACCCTACAATCTGTTTTTGGACAGCAGCATACCCGGATTCAAACAGCGATATCTCCTAAATTATAACTCCGAATCGAGCGCATAAGTACTCGTTGGAAAGGTATGACAAAGCTCTACATGATTATATCACTGATCCTCACTAATTACCCACGAAAAATTCCTAGAAATCACTAGAACTACTGCTGTTCGCCCACCCACAAAAATTCTGGACAACACCTCTACCGATTCGCATAGATAAACATATAATCAATTGAATTTTAGCGCAAAAACATAGATAACTTCAAGATCACCTTGAGTTCCACCTTTTTCCTCCTTCCTTCCTCCCACCAATTCTCCAATTGAAACTTGCACCCACACGAAGAAGATCCGACGAGGAAGAACGACACTTGGAGAAGAGGAGATGGGGGTGGCGGCTAGGGTTGAGGAGATGGCTGCTGCAAGAAACTTGAGAATGGAGGGGGGCGGCTGCAGCACTTGGGGAAGAGAGAAGAGGGAAGATGTGGGGAGGGTGGCGGCCAAAGGAGGGAAGGGGGGCAGCTGCCCACAAGGGGCCTTAAGAGAGGGGCGGCTAGGGTTTGGGGGGGGGGGGAAGTGGGCTTCCCACCGCTGGATCGCGATCAACGGCCCAAAACCATTCCTACGCCAGAGCTCCTGACCCCCGCGCACACATCAAACATACATTTTACTGATTTACGGATGCTTACCTCCTAAAATTCCAAACCCCCCATAGCACGGAACCCGCAAGAGAAAACACAGAAAAAAGTAAACTTCAATTTCTCTTCTTTTTTGAAAATTGGGTATCACAATAGCAGGTGGAGCAGCAGGTCGCTGTTGATGTGGCGCAGCAGGATGACGACGATGCTCAGTAGGATGCCTCAGGTTCTGGCGCCTTAGGTTTGAGGAACGTCTACCTGCGAAGTCCCACGAGTCTCCCTCAGCATCCCATACTTCGAGACAGGCGGCCGCTGATTCGGCCGCATGGGGAGAGGCATGTAACTTTATGTTCTCCCTGCTTGTTCATATTATGTGTTCAAATTCATAATATAAACTAATACTTTTTATTTATCATTTGGACAGGTGTTGGAAGGTTGTGGAAAATGCAGGGGGTCACGCACGCAACCCCAATCGCATCCTCGACCTTCTGTGCAGGGAACACTTCCGTGGACTGATTGAGTACGCCGGAGTGATGGGCCAGCCTACACCTTCGACCACTACGCCGTTGCCCTCGATGTAGTAGACCGGGATGGCAGGGAATTCAACAACAAGGCGGAGCGGGGTGAAGCAAGAGCTGTGGTTAAGTCTTACTATAATGTAAAATATATCACATTCGTTGCACATTCTTGAAATAATGTATGGATACATCGTCTTTGTATGCAGGATTTCTTCATATGCGAGGCTGGATACGAGGCCAGGTCGGATGTGGTGGCCACCACGAGCTGTAAGAAGCTCATCGTGGACATGCACTACGAGGCACGAATTCAGGCCATCGTCAGCTACCATGGCTCCGTCCTTGGGGAGAAGGTGATCAAGCAGGACGCCCGAACCATGTCGTTGACTAGGGACCAGTACTTGCAGGTAAATACAACACTTTAATATTTGTGATAAATTTGCTTAATTTTATCTTTTGATATGCAATTTACATGTTTTACTTTGTACATGGTTCCTTATTGGTGCGCCACACATCCTCGGTGCTGGGAGCAGATGGTGGATAGGTGGTGCTCGCCTGAGTGGGACGAGGCGCACAATGCTAGCTGGGAACGATGTCTGATGATGCAAGGTCCCTCCCACCACCAAGGAAACTGTAGCCTTGGGAAATATGCAAAATCATGGGTACGCCCTCTTTTTTATTTAGGTATATAACACTAGATTAGATATTATGTCTAACTATCTCGTTGGTTTTCTTACAGTCGGCATCACATGGTGGCTAGCCTTGTTCTATCTTCTCGGCTTATGCTATGGCCCACAAGGGCAAGGCGACATCCGACGTCACCTACAACCTGGATGACGGGCCCGGGGCATAGCAACCTTACCGTCACAACCGCCTTCGTGAGTACACCGCCATGGCACAGGAGGTCCATGGCCCAGATTTCGATCCGAGGACATCGACGGAGATGTCCTCATGAGGATCGGAGGAGGCAAGAGGCATGGGCGGTACTGGATTGCCGACTGGGCAATCGACTCGTCGTCCACTCCCACTCTGTCTCAGGTGCGAGCAAGGAGCACGAGCTCGAGCCCAACCATACCATCTCGGCAGGACAACTCACATTATCAGATACAACAACTCTAGGTTAGTGCTTCTATAACTCATCATTCCTTGAGTTATATACCTTCTCTTTGAGTTATTATAACATTGGGTTGGAATATTACAGGCCCAGCTAGAAGAAGAGAGGAGGGAACGACAGGAGATGGAGGTGAGGACGATGGAGGAGCGGGAGGCCCGCTTGGCAGATCAGCATAGGATGACGGAGATGTTACAGTACATGCAGAGCCTTGGCGCCGCACAGGGTTTTGCTCCACCACCTCTGTTGTTCCCTCTAGTTGACAATGTTCAGTTCCATACTCCTGTGAGTATCAAAATTCTAGTACTGCATGATATATATTTGTCTGGTATAACACATGCAATCTCTTCTCTGTGCAGGGACAATCTAGGGCAACATCCAACAACCCTCATAGATCACCTAGCCCATCGCCGCACCAGTCTAGCCGCCCACCTCGCTCATCATCTTCTCTTAGCTTGTGTGATAAATTTGTCCTGAACTTATGTTTGTGAAAAACTTATGTTTTAGAGTTGTGTGATACTTATGTTGGTGAATCTTGGTATGAATATAGACATGTTTGTGAAAAACTTGTGAGATTTGTGCTTTTTGTGATATATGTGGTCTCTATTATGTATGTGATGATTATGTGATATCTGTGTGATGTATATGTGATGATTATGTGATATATCTTTTGTTTGTTTGGATGGAATAGAAAAAACAAATATAAAAGGGGTAATCTATCACTTTGTTGAGTCTCAAGGTTATAGCACTCGGCAAAGAAGGCACACCTGGGCACCGGTAAAGCCTCTTTATCGAGGGTTGTGGCCTTGGCACTCGGCAAAGAAGCAAGCTTTGTCGAGTGCCTACAAATGCAATCGATAAAGAAACTAACAAATGGGCCCACCGGTGATCTCTTTGCCGAGTGCTGGTCAGGTGAGCACTCGGCAAAGAGGGAGTCTTTGCCGAGTGCCACCTAATACGCTCGGCAAAGGACCTGGTAAAGGGGCCCACGAGAGGTTTCTTTACCAAGTATTTGTACAGTGGACACTCGACAAAAAGAGTGAGCCTTTGCTGAGTGTCACCGTCACCTGCGCCGTGACGATGACTTTTATTTGCCGAGTACCGTCAGACATTCGGCAAAGACTTTATCAAGTGCCCGATAAAAAGTACTCGGCAAAGAAGTTGTTGCCGATATACAGTTCATCGAGCTTTCTTTGTCGAGCCTTCACCGAGTGTTTTATAGGCTTTGCGAGTGCTTCAGACACTCGACACTCGAAAGAAGCTGATTCCGGCGGTGTATATAAAGCAGGCGGCCTTCCCAAGGTCTTGCACTACCGGAATCGCGTTCTTTGCCGAGTGTCTAAGACACTCGGCAAAGGCTATTTTACACTCGGCAAAGGCTTTGCCGAGTGTAACACTCGGCAAAGAACACTCGGCAAAGATTTCATCGGCAAAGGGTTCTTTGCCGAGTACTTTTTTTCGGACACTCGGCAAAGACTTTGCCGAGTGTCAAAAAGCACTCGGCAAAGAAAAACACGCGGCAAATTAAAAATCGAAAAAATTTAAAAAAAACAGCAAAACATTTTTTAAATTCTAGGAACAACTCTCCAACCCTACCCTATTACCTTACCCGTTGCCCTATCATTTTTCACTATTATTTTAAATCAAACTTATATATGTTTTGTAAATGGTGAGATTCGAACTCACAACCTCTCTCTCGCGCATACCCTCCTATACCACTACACTACTACACCAATTATGTTTATATTACGTTTCCATTCCCTATGTACTATAACAAATCGAGAGTAATTTGATTATTTAAGACACTAAATGAGTTCATTTGAAAATGTGACCAACTATAAAGTTGCATAACTTTTTGAGATGTAAAAGTTTTATTTTAATAGTTTCTACATCCGAGACCGTTTATAAAATTTGAATTTTAAATTTAAAAACTTCACACGAAATTTTCAATGATAAGATGATTTCAAATCAAAAAATTGTCAACAACAAAGTTTCATTATATTTCAAGACCTACAACTTTTATTTTGGTGGTTTTTCCATCCGAGACAGTTTGAAAAATTTAAATTTCGAAATTCAAACATAGTTTTGCATAACAAGATGATTTCAAACTAAAACATTGTCAACTATAAAGTTTCATAACTCTTCAATACCTACAACTTTCATGTTGGTGGTTTTTCCTTTCGAAGTCGTTTTCAAAATTCAAATTTTAAATTTTTTAAATTCAGACGTAGTTTTTGTTGACAATATGACTTCAAATGAAAAAGTTGTCAACTATAAACTTCTATAACTTCTCAAGATCTACAAAGTTTATTTTGGTTGTTTGGTAATTTGTTTATCTCAGATGATGGTTCTAACAATATGCATAAATTCTATACGTCTCTCTCGTAGTTTCATAAACTACGAGAGAGATATAGGTTTTATGAACAAATTTATTTTTATTTTGTCATATGAAGAAATGTTCAATATATAAATTGTACATCATGATGAGTTATACAAATTTGTAGTTGAAAATTTTTTCATTTGAATTAATTTACTACTTTAAAATGTGATTTTTAAATTGTCTTTGACTAGTGTTGGAGAAAAAACACTCAGGGCCCCTATCAATGACTGGAATCACCGTAGCTGTGGCTTCCACCGCTCCTAGATCCCCCATGCATGGCACCAAGGCCCGTGGAGAGCCCCAGGAGACAACCGGAGGAGGAAGACAGGGAGGTGGATCATACGGAGGATGGTGGTGTTCCCATGCAGGACGCCACGGCCATATATAGCAACTGCCGCCCTCAACGTCGGACAAGAAGGTATGGTTTAACCGTTTAAGTTTATACCTCCCAGATTAGTATCAGCATAATCACGACGACGACGTAAAAAAGGTAAAGCTAGATAGCTCTACTTCACTATGTGTTATACCATGCCCATGCATGCATGCGCTTGAAGGATATATAGCAAGAGAAGGAAGGACACAAATACAGCGAGCTAGCTGGCTACATACTTCATATAAGTAAGCAAATGGATGGAGCCATGCATTTGTTATTATGTTAATTATATGGCGGCGGCCATGGCTGACGAGTATATGATATGCTGATTATGATTCTCCTCCTGCGGCTTCTGCTCGGCCGTGTCCTGACCGAAGATCTGCTGCACCTCGTAGGCAAGATCCTCAACACTGAGCTGGCACTCGAGGCCGATCTTGAGCACCAAGGAGTGGAGGACGGTGTCTTCCATGGTGCTGATGTTGAGGTGGAGCACCTCCAGGTGGAGGCCCTCCAGCACGGCGATGAGCCTGACGGCCTGTCGTCCGGGGATGCTGCTGCGGCGGGAGAGCGTGCGCAGCAGGACGTTGGAGCCGGAGATCTTGGCCTCGACGTCGGCCACGGCGGAGTTGCAGCAGGCGGCGAGCTCCTTGATCATGACAGGCGGCGACGGGGTGGAAACGGAGGAGAGGAGGTGGGAGCGCGGGCTGGGCGTGGGGCTGGGGCTACCCGTAAGGAAGCTGTGGCCGCCGCCGCTGCTGCGCCGTTTCTTCCTGGCCTCCAGCGACTCCAGCACCTGCTGCAGCTCCTTGATGAACTCGATGGCGCCGCCGATGATGGATGCTTGGTCGCCGCGCTTGATGTAGAGACCGGGCGTCAGGGACCGGAGCACCTTGAGATGCTCGTTCATCTGACGCCGCCGGTTGCGCTCCACCGCGATGTGGGACATAATGTGATCGATCGACGACTACTGGTTGGCCGGCCGCCCCCTGATGCATGTATCATCCAGCACAGCTATAGCCGGCGCGGACACCATGCATATATATACACACATGCATGCATGACCAGACGGCAGAGAGCAAGCAGGTCATTGATCGACTGGAAGGTGCATCTGCATGACTTACCTGTCGCCCGTCGTGACCCGGAGCCACGAATTGAACGCAGCGCGAGCTGAGGCGCGTACACACTACTGCATGCAGCTGCCTTGATGGCAATACAACGTACCATGCATGCATCTTCTTCATTCCTCACCGTACCACCGGCCATGCATGACCCAAATTGCGTTGCGTGCACTATTACTGTGTAACTTAATTTAGTGTAGTCTAGCTATATCGCGCTCGCTTAACATCAACGTCGTTAATTAAACGACATAACTACTAGTGATATATACAATTATTATAGAAACTAAAATATTCAAGCATTCTTACTAGTACGTATAATATCGATTTAATTTAAATAAAGAATACGTCTTCATAGAAAAAAAAGAAAGTAACCGGAACTGGGCAGGAGTATCTGCATGAACGCAATGAAACAGCATGGATCCATTCAAATCAAATTAATTAAACACGCATGGCCCACCCGCCGTGCGCCGCATTTACTCGCAACGGGACACAATACGTGTGCACGCACGCTGCTGCCGTATCATTTACTCCATTGCAAGCAGCTTAATTACTATAAAATGTTATATACAAGAGATCATATATTAGGAGCACTAGACTTTCAATAACTAGAGTTGTGGATCCAAGGCCACCATATAAACTATGTGGCTGTCTATGATGTCGCTATTTACACTCAGCCCTAGCTGTCTCGCCAGTAACTCGCCATTCTGCATCGCGACGGCCGTACCAAGGCCATTCGATAGATCCTATGTCAAAGGACGTCGACGCCGGTGAGAAATAGTTTTCGACTTCCGTCGTGGATCTAGCGACGGCTATGGGAGAAGGATATACCATGGGTCATTGCAACACAGATATGTTCCATGCATGGGTAGCCTAATAGGCCCGCGGTAAGTCACCCAACAGTGCGTATTATCGGGACGCATGCAGGCGAAACAAGACAACATGCCAAGAGGGAAACAAGCTCGAAGAATACGACACAAGAACATTATCCATGTGTGTTTGTCGCAGAAGAATGGCGAGACTCTAAGACACATCTTAGACGTGACCAGGTAGTGACCTACTCGGAGGAAAAGCAACCGAACCCTCGAAGAGTAGGCATACTCGCAATAGAAGATGATAGACTCAAACGATATGTAAGATATGATATCTCTCAAGTCGCCTACCAAAAAGACTGGCTCACCATTAGATCGATATGAACTCTTTCATTCACCTCCACAGCTACCTGTAATTCGCAATAATCCACAAACTCAGAGCAATCAAATACTCAACATCGCACAGGACGTAGGGTGTTACGCATTTACGTGGCCTAAACCTATATAAATCTTGTGTTCTGACATACATTCGCACGTACCATCGAGCAGCGATCAACATCGTCGTCCTCCCAAAATGTAATACCTAAAGTGTATAAAATGAAAATATTGTTGATCTCCTTATTTGTGTATCATCTATTCATTATAACATGAGAATAACGATGTTTAAGAAGGAATAATTAAACAAATGACATCTAAATAATGTATATGCATCATGCTGGAGTTTGTGTATCATGCTGGAGTTAGCTCCTGCGCTCTTTGGTTATTATGCGCGCAGTCCATGGGATTAGAAAATCAAGGAAAAATAAATAGAAAGTGATTTTTAATGTAAAAATAATTGTTAGATCTTATTTAATCCCTACAAAATTCATATTTAGTCATAATTGATCCATTCCAGTTCTTATAATTTTGTATTAATGTTGTCTATAACTCAGTAATACTGTTTTAACATGAAAACTGTATTAAAATTGATCTCTTAATTAATATTGCACCAAACACATAAAACCTTTAGAAATTCGTAACTTAAAATCCATAACTCTGAATTTAGTGATTCTTTTTCCTATGATCTCATTTTAATGTGTAGATTAATAATATGTATTTTGTATAAATGTTTGGTGTGATGTTAATTTCTCCTTTGTACTATGCTTGTTTGTGTTGTGGCGAGTAGAAGAGCCAGTGGCAGAGGATTCCGGTGTTCAGCAGGTAGAAGTTGCTGAGCAGGAGCTCATTGAAGGCAAGTTGTGCCCTTGACCACTTTTATTACCCAATAATATTCTTTATAATCATATATTCATGCATATGTTTAATTTTGATGGTACCCAATAGGTCACCCTAGTCTGGTTATCTTTTTACCTTGTTCATCCCTGAATCATTTGGATAGTTTTGCTATTGCTCTATATGGTTTTGTGTTTAATATTATATTATGTTCATGTTCTAATTATACTGTTATTTTATTTATTGTTCATGTCAAGGTCATTATTTTTAATTGGAACATGGAGCTTAACTTGAGAAACACGTGCCACCACAAGGGTGGAATGGAACGCCCTTGGCTGACTAACTAGGAAAGCTAGTGGAGGACTACCTTACCCGATAGGGGCAATGGCAGTAGGGGAGTAGGCGTGTAGGGAGATTCCCGGGTTGATTTTACTGCGATGGCGGTCAGACGGGAGATTCCTGCATTGATCTTCCTAGAAACTGTAGCGGGTTTTCTGAAGCTAGTGGAACTTTGTAAATGCCTCGTAGTGTTATCCTGTCTCGCTTCCTTAGTAGAGGTGTATGGGGCATGTACAACCCCGTGGCAGATAGGTAACATGACTTGTGGGTACAGGGTACAACCTCTGCAAAGTATCAAACTGGTATACTAGTCGTGCTCGCGGTTATGAGCAGCTCATGACTCTCGCATGATTGAATTATGAAACTAAATTCAATTTATCATTTGCATTGCATGGGATTTATTATTAATTTTGTTCTATTATTATTATTATGGTTTGATATTTACTTACATCTAGTAATTGCTAATTAAATTTGACCAACTTATTAAAAGCAATGCTCAACTTTAACCCCTATTATTGATCAGCCTTACACATCACAGGAATTCCCACCTTTGGTGAGTTCATGCACATTATTCCCCACAACTTGGTGAGCTATGATTTTTTGTGAGCTCACACTTGCGATATATAAACCCCCCACAGGAGAAGATCAGGTGGACCAGGAGGAGCCGCACAACGAGGAGTACGACTTGATCTAGGTGGCGTCTCCCAGTTGACTTTATGGCGCCAAGGACGGACATTAGTTCACTTTATATTAATCTTTTATTTTTCATAAGGCTTCCGCTATGTAATAATTACTGTTATGATATTGTGACATTTATCTCTATACACTCTGTTATTATATGTGTTGTTCTTCTTTGGCGCACATATGAGACGCACCTGACTTTATCCCTTAAATCCGGGTGTGACACAAAAGCATTATGTGGGCTACCCCATAGTGTGCAGTCACGACTTAAACACCGACAGCGACGGCCGAAGATCCAGACCCGTGGCCGATGCCGGGGCATGTTACAAGGGCGATGAGCCTGACCACATGGTCAGAGACTATCTTAGCGCTGATGGCATTACAAATTAATAAACCTAAGATTAATTTGATAATGCAACATAAACATAAAACCTAGATCTACTAGCAGATAATATCAATAACGCTAGTACAAAACAAATCTAGAACATCTCATAAAAATTAATGTACAAATGGTAAACGAACAGCGGATCTATCCCAAAGATGTGCATTGCAATGAATAGAAATATGCAGATCTACTTATAGTGTTTCACACGGCTCGAGTTGAAGAACATGAGCGGACATGAGACGCACTTCCAAGAAACCGGGTTCGCCGGCACACGTGCAGGTTGTCAAATCGACGGTGTCGGTTCCAGGACACCGCTCTCCATTGATTTGTTGCACGGCTAACAGAGTAACAACAGTCATAGAGAGTTGAGAAGCAGATGGAGAGTCAGTTGCTTTTCCTGTGCGCCCTCCGACTGAAGGACGTCCCCTTTTATATAGGATCACAGCAATTTGATAGGTTCAATATGCTAAATTCCAATAACTGCTCCTGAAATCGCTCTACGTGCAACCGCACGGAGTTCACGCGGTGCGCGTCCAATTATTCCCGGTAGACATGGCAATCTAGGTGTGGTACTCGATAACTAAATAAATAAAAGGCAAAAAATAAACTGCTATTTAGAACACGTCACAGCGCGATCACACATCGTCGCATGTCACAAGTCACGCGTTAATTTTGCGAAAAATGTGAAACGCGAGCGAGTCTGTGCGTGTGGTCGGTTCATAGCATCCTCTGTAACCCTTTGTGTGTTAGATGTGAAGAGAAGTGCACACTCACACTTATAAATTGGTTATCTCCTACATGGATAAGCAACATGGGACGATCTGTTTGATTGGGTTGTGGCTGTAAAAAAAAGCTGTTGTGGGCTGTGATCTGTAAAAAACTGTTGTAGGCTGTGAACTGCTAAAAAGATTTAAAAAACTGTTGGTTGGAAACCGCTAAAATTCGTGTGTGTGTGTGTATATATATATATATATATATATATATATATATATATATATTCACAGTTCCATTCGAAAGCCGCTAAAAGTAGGTATAGAAGTGCTTTCAGTTTTGCACTATGAGAAAGTCGATTTTTTTTAAAACTGCTTTCTGGATCCGGTTCTTTGATTTAGCTTTTGTCTTTTAGTAGACAAAAACCAAAGTACAACCTAAGGCTATGCACAACGGTTATCGTGCGCTGCCCCCTCCGCTACGTTGTAACCGCTCGCTATCCCCTTCGCTACGTGTAGAGGCTGCAGTGCAACGTAGAAGTGTAGCGGTGCCCCCTCCGTTGCCCCCTAAACGGTGGTAAGTTTCTCTCTCCCTCCTGTTCTGGCGTCTTCTGGCTTGCCCCCTAAATGGTGGTAAGTTTCTCTCTCCCTCCCGTTCTGGCGTCTTCTGGCGTCTCCTCTAAACGTTGTAGCTTTCTTGACTTTTGTGTCCTCTATTAATTGTTAGTTTACAAAAAATTGATAATAGATGATAAATAGGTATAGGAAATGATATTTTATGGTTGTAGTGGATATAGGAGGAGAATTTAGAGAAAACTGTTGCGGAAGGAAGTAAAATAGAGGTAGAATATGGGTGACGTGTTGAAAAAGTAAGTTACAGGGAGCAAAATTTAGAGGGAACCGTTGCGGATAGTCTAAAGGCACTCATGCCATCCCTCACACCACCTTGACTTTTTTTTTGAATTGGTCCACCTACAAGTGGACTAAATAGGCCAAATTCCAACATGCAGGGGCTGCGGTGGATACATCCATCAACATTTACCTTGCCCGCCTAGTTTGATCTCGCCGCCGTGAAGGTCCAACACAGCAGCCAACACCTCAGTCGCGTGTTCCGTCGGGAGCTCGATGTGTTCCCCACATCAATCGGCTCCTCGCCTTCAGTGACTAGAGAGACGAAGGTGTCCTCGTGCTGAAGTTTACAACCATTGTAACAATATTTACGTTATATTTGTCATCATTACGATTAAACTTTAGAATTTTACGATCATGAATATGACATCCGAGAGATATTCATGTATCTCATGTTGTCTTGATATGTACGGTAACCATCTAGATTCGCGCATGCCTATTATGCGGGGTTGTACGTGACATCGCGCCAATCATTGTGACAATATTTACGCTATATTTGACACTATTTAGGCTCAAACTTTAAGACCTTTGAGTGTATTGTGTATGTTCGGAACCTAAAGAAGCTTGATATATGATCACGGGCAAAAAATGGTGTTCATCGGCTATGAGTGTGGCTCCAATCAAGGCATACCGGGCCATTACTAAGTGTGTCCACGTGACGTGCAATGTAGTGTTTGACAAACAAGCTCATTAGGACAGCAGGGGCACAGACAGTAGTAACACTGGAGAGACGGGTGGTGGCAACGATGACACCTCCATCGAGTACACCATCACAAATCCGATGGCACCAATAGATGAAGCACTAGCTGAACAGGTTTCTAAACATTTATTAGGAAATAAATCATGTTATTTTGGAAATAAAAGGTTAGAAATAGTGTACAAAACCAGGCAAGAGCTCTAACATATGTGATTCTATATTTATGACCTAAGAGGTCGGGTTCTATAAATATTTGATGGATTTTTTGAAATAGTAACCATATTGAAGTAAGTTTTTGGTGTTATAGTCCTATATTTCAAAATGAAATTCCGTTTAGAACTCCTATTGAAGATGCTCTAATTAAGGAGTTGGAACGAGGGAAAATAGGTTGTGTCATTCATATCATGTTGTTACAAACAAAAGAATGCACACTGCACCATCTGTATTATTGATTTCTTTCTTATGGCGTGCTAACAGCCAAGAACATGTGTTAATTGTAAAAAAAATGAACTCTAATTAATAATAACTCGGATAAGTCTACTCTAGTAGTAGATGGTGTTCTTAATTTACTTTACATGCATGTGGAGAAGGGTTGCTGCACTTGTTTTCTTTGTTGTTGATGATGATTCTGCTTGAGCATTATCATCCAATGCAAACCACCTCCATGATTCAATAATACTGAATGGATCGATGGTCATAGCTTGACAGATTCAACGCATTCCATTCGGTTCGATTCCCTCTTCTGTTCCAGTCTACACGTCATCCACGACGTGGACAGCTCGGTGCTCTTCCTCATTCCCTCTGCTGGCGCGCCCGGCGGCGAACCACCGCGCCGTCCGCCGTGCGATCGTCAGCCACCGCCGATTGTCCTCCTCCGACAGCCGCTCCCTCGACAGACTCACGATCTCCGACATGGAGCGCACCCCGGAGGATATCATCCTCGCCGCGGACGCCGAGGCCGACACGGCGAAGCCGCTTCTGCACCCGTCACCTAGTAGGTCGTCGTCCACCACGTCGTCGACAGGCTCCAGCAGCCGCTTCCTCCCCATCGCCGTCGGCATGATACCGTCGTCCTCCTCCTCCTCCTCCTCTGCTGCTGCTGCTGCTATCATCTCGTTGTTGTACTCTGGCGGGAACACAAAGCGGCCGCTGGACACGGAGCGCAGCATCTCCGTGTCGAGCGCGATAAGGTCTGCGGAGTTGAGCTCGCTCCACCGGCTCCTGAACAACACGTCGGACACGATGATGCGGTGCTTGTGCCTGTCCAGCCCCGGCGGCGGCGGCGATGATGATATCGTCTTCTTAATGTACGGTCCGGGCACGCGCTCCACGAAGATGTCGAGGAGGTCGCGGCCGCTCCCCGTCCCAGCACCAGCAGCGTCGTCGAAGCGTCCAGAAGACAGCGCGTCGCCGCCGAAGACGATGCGCGCGCTGGAGGGGTACTTGAGGCCGAGCGTGGCGTGGTCGGCGTCGACGCTGGTCCGGCAGAGCGGGCAGCTAGCGTTGGACTGGAGCCAGCGGTCGACGCAGTGGAGGTGGAAGGCGTGGCGGCAGCGCGGCAGGAGGCGGAGGAGGTCGGCGTCGTCGAAGCGGGCGAGGCAGACGGAGCACTCCATCCCCTGGCGCGCCCCACGGAGGGTGGCGAACCGGAAGAAGGGCAGCGACTGGATGACCTGCTTGGGGACTCCGACGCTGCACACCGCTGCTGCGGCTGCGCCGTTGTTGGAGGAGGAGCCGGAAGGGTGGCAGAACTTGGCGTACATGAGGACGAGGAAGGTGAGGGAGAAGATCATGGTGAAGATGCCCACCACGATTGCCACTCGGGGGCGGAAGGACACCTTGATGCCCACGCCCGCCACTAGTGCGCTGTTGTTATCCGCCGGAGAAGCAGAAAGCTCGTCTGTGGTCGTCTGCGCTGCCACGGCGGCAGAGACAAGGACTGCGACGAGAGCGAGGTGCTGGCGCGGCAGCGCCATGGCCCCCCTGGCACAGGCACTCTCGGCGGACGGTCTTGGATGCTCACCGTCTATCTGCTGCTATATAGCTAGTTTATGGGACACGGAGGAGATAGGAGACGCGCTGCCATGGATTGGTTGGGGGGCTGCTGGTGCTGGCTGCTCCACAAGATAGTATAACGTTGCATTGCAGAGGATGAAACAGGAGGAGGAAGAGGTCTTCGATCTTGTTCACGCAGAGCACGGCAAACAGACGGCATTATTCCTCTTTGTCTCCTTGCTTTTTCCCTTTCCCTGTAACAAACAACAACAAATAATAATAATAATAATAATAATAATAATAATAATAATAATAATAATAATAATAATAATAATAATAATAATAATAATAATAATAATAATAATAATAATAATAATAATATCTAGCTAATGGTGGGTGGTCTTTACCTGCTATCGGTGCTATGCGACTTGCAAACTACCATGGTTGACCTTCGAATGATTTTCAGTGCAATCATTTCCATACTGCTGTTGGGCCATGGTTGCTCCTGAACGGAGGGAGTTTTTTTTTTCTATCATAGTATTATAGTGAACACTTTTTTCTTTTAGTATGGATAAATCTAATAACTTCTCTAAAATATTTACTTATAATATGTACTTATAAGTTATTATTGTCTTTAAAAGAGGATTGAGTGTCTTTTTACTCTCTCTTTTTTCTTTTCTTTTCTGTCTCTAGAGCTTTAGTTTTCAGTAAGTCGTCAGGGTGCTGTCCACTCGCCCTTTCTCGGACTAAATGAAAGTTCTGTTCCAGCAGGCTTGTGTAAACATCTGAATGTTTTGTTCGTGATAAAAAAAAAGGCCAACACCTCGCTGTTTTGTTCCAGTTACATTAAAAAAATCGAGAATGCTGGATACTACAATCTGACCATATTTCTGAATGCAAAATAATATCCATCAATCAAGCAGTATAAGGGATCGTTTGGTTTCACTAAACTAAAGTTTAGTTCGTGTCACATATTGCATAGATGAAGACTAAATAATAAGACAAATCTATATTTAATATTCGTAATTTATATTTAAACATGTAATATCATAAAAACTAAATACCCATAAATTCATTAATTGAGCAGTGTCAGATCGGAGGAGGACAGCTAGTGCGGTAGCCTCATTGAGTAAGACGGTGCACCACTCCCTTGAAAAAAGAAGGCCTTTGATCTAGGAGACTAATCGCTCCTGGTGTTCGATGTGGGAGAGTTACGATCTAAAGAAACAAAATCTCTAACAGCCCGTTTGGATATCTAGAAATGAAACATTTTCCAAGATATAAATTCCAAGAAATGAATTATATAGAATTCAATCGACTAGAAAGTGATTCAATTCCATTATTTTTGTTTGGTTGTACAAGCAATTGAATTCCTAGAATTAAATTCTAGATGTTGTTTGGATACTTTGCACACGGAATTTGAATACAAACAAGTATCACTTGAATTGCATCTGCTTAAAAATGAGCATGAACAATTTATAACTATCACAAACTATTAAGTTCACATAACAGCTCCACAAAGGCAAGTCACACATAATAGTTTCACAAAGTCATCAAGTTCGCACATAAAAGTTCTACAAAGACATCAAATCTTCACATAGCAATTTCACAAAGCCATCAAGTTCACACAAAACAGTTTCACATAGCCATCAAGTTCGCACACAAAAGTTTCACAAAGACAAGTTCACACAATCAGTTCAACACAAAGATCTAAAGTTCACATATAAGTTGTTTCACTTCCTTAGTTGCATCATAAGCCACCTCTTCCTCCTTTCCATTGGGAGTGCCATCATCGACTCAAACTTGCGTGCATTAGAGGTGAGGATGTCATAAAGCTCAAGTTTTGTGTCTTCATCAAGTCCCTCAACCTCTTGTAATGCGGTGAGAACTTCGGCGGAAGAGGGTAGCTTTGGACCATCATCTTTCAATGCAGATGTAAGCATGTCAAACTTATCACACCACATAGAGTTAAATGAATCATCTGATCTTTGTCTTTTTAAACTACTCGAGGAAGATACAGAATATGGAGCATCCTTGCCTCCGGTATCATTCTCTTTTGCCATTTCCTTTAAACTTCCAGCTGCTGTTTTAGCACCCTCTCCATTTGCTTGGTCTTTATTGTACACTAGGCTGAGTAGATCCCAAAACTTCACAACTTTATGTCTATATCCTTTTGCTTCCTCATTCTTCTGCAAAAAAATTGTTACAAAGATACATCAACAAATAAACTTAGAACTGAAACATAAACTAAACTGCAAAAAACTGAACTACAAAAATTGAACTGAAAAAATTGAACTACAAAAAATTTCTTACCTCAACGTACTCATCACATACAATGTCACTATCAACTTTGAGCTTGTTCTTCTCCCAATCCCATCCAAAACCACTAGTGGACAACAAACCATCAATGATATTGTAGTGCTTATCAAAGGTCTTGATGCGAGGGCTAATATTTTCCTTTGTAATGGTGACATTACACTTCTCACAAACATTCTTCACAGCAGTTGTGTATACATGAGACTTCCACCCATTCTGACATATATCACCTTTATTGTAATAGTCCACAAATGTATCAAGGAGTACCTTATCCATCTCATCATTCCAAGGAACATAGCCCTTGTTTTCTTGTCCTACAATCAAAAAACCACACATATAAAAAACACAAACACAAAAATTCAGAAAAGACGAAGACATAGAAAACAGAAGCATACAACTATGAGCTTTGACCACGCCTCACTTGATAATCAACAAACATTTCACTAGCTTTGGTGTCTCTAAAATCACCCCACTCATTAGTTGATTGAACATGCGTAATCAGACTCATTTCTCCTTGATTTTCAGTAGG
Source organism: Zea mays (assembly GCF_902167145.1). NCBI lineage: Eukaryota > Viridiplantae > Streptophyta > Magnoliopsida > Poales > Poaceae > Zea > Zea mays. The sequence goes on along the minus strand of NC_050103.1, from coordinate 80,744,438 downwards.
AGCAGCAGAGATGAGACTATCAACTTCATGTATTAGAATATCGTCCATATCTCTTTGTCTATCCCTTAAAAAATTATGCAATATGCAACAAGCATGGATGGTCCTAATCTGCATAGAATAATATGGCTAAGTCAATACACAATTTTAAAACTAACGATTGAATTTTAATTGAATACCTACTATGTTATACCTGGTTTTCTAAATCAAAATATGAGCTGGTCCTCAAGATTGCCCATCTCATCTTCAATAGCCCAAAAGTTCTCTCTATCACATTCCTAGTTGTTGCATGGCGTAGGTTGAATAAATCTCTCGCAATAGATGGATTGTTGACTTGATAGCCCATTCATTCAAGTGGTACCGTGTAGATCGGTACGGGGCAAGAAATCCCGGACTATTTGTATATCCAGCATCCACTAGATAGTGTTTACCACTAGGAACAACAAAATGAGTCCTCCCGTGACATATCATCACGTAGTATGCGTGAATCCGAAGCCGACCCTTCCATCCAGCCAAGACATACAGAAACTTCATTTGTCGATCACAAACCCCTAATACATTAGTGGTGATTCGTTGCTTCCTATCTCTATACCTACCTTGGTCAGTCAATGGAACATTCACATCGATATGTGTGCCATCTAGTGCACCTAGGCAGTCCTCAAACCATTTCCACTTTGGATCCTCGGGTAGAGTGGTTTCTGGATTAGGAAGCTTGATGAACTCATGACTTAAAGATAGAATACCTCTAAGCACTTCGTTGAAGTGTCGACTGATTGGTTCAAGGGACCACCCATAAGTGCTACAGACCAGCCTCATTTTGGTGTTATGACCTACTATAAGCAGAAAAATTGCAAGCTTTTCTTCTACCGACACATTTAAGGTATCTTGTAGGCCACTCTTTTCTCGTAAGATGGCACTCAAGTCACTAAAAGATCTCTTAGTTAGGCGCAAACTGTCATAGCAATAGACATTTGAACCCTGGTACATATTACAGAGCATTTGTTTTCTGCACTCGACATTTCTCTCTTGAACTTCGTTAGCATCTACGATGTGTCTAGGTCTCCTCCTTTGATACCGGTTTGCAATAATAGCCATAAAAGACATAGCTAATACAACAACTCTCTTTCGCTTCTTTCTCTTCCTTTTAATTTCCTCCTCGATAGTATATTGAGTTGATATCTAGAACACGTAATTTATATGCAATTAGACATGCTAGTTGAAAGCAAAATGCTCTACTCAAGAATAAAACACTACTAGTAGGAGCACATGGTGGAATAGGAGAAGTACCGATGTAGCCATGGAGATTGAAGGATTTGTTGGAGGTAGCTAGATGAAACTTGAGGCGGCAAATCCCAAAACAGCGAGCTGTTTTAACACTCCTGCAAATGACTCTATGGCAAATAGGTCGTTAGATGAGACTGCAAAAAAACTTTATTGGAAACATTACTTGCCCACAGACTCATAGGAAACCATTTGGTGGCAGAATTTCACACACAAAACAAAAACAAAATAATATTCTTCTCTAAATTGCAAATGATATAGCATCAGGATACAGTAAAGAATTCAGAAATGATGATTATATTACTTGCGTGTAAAATTGTTATTCCTTCGTCTTCATATATAAGGATAATAGGGATATCTCTAATTACTTCTCTAAAAACTTACTAAAGAAATACAATATATGGTACGTCAACTGAGGTACCAAGAGTTTTTTTCCTTCTAAATTTAATACATAAACCATCACAAAAGATGACATGTTTTTTCCAGAGCATGTAAACAATTGATGATATTTGTTTGTAGCAATATTTTCTATCAGATCTAGCGATTCAGAGACTCTAAAAGCTCATCTCACCTCGTCGTCGTCGATGCCGTCATCGGCCAGGAACAGTCCCGCAGCCAACTTTCAGTGATGCTGCCGTCGATTCAGTGATGCAGCCGTCGTGGTGTGCGGGGGTCACCTGCCAGCCAGGAACAACCCGCAGCCAACTTTCAATGATGCCGCTGTCGATTCAATGATGCAATCGTCATGGTGTGCGAGGGTCACCTTCCGGCCAGGAAGCGTATGTGCGCAGGTGCTATGCAGGTCGTCGAGGATGATCACCTGCCGGCCAGGAAGTGTCGCGCTGACGGCGACCACCACAAGCACAAATAGCGGCGTGAAGCACGAGCAGTGCGTGAGGCTTGAAACCTAGCTAACTTTCAAACCATTTTCGACGGGTGAGGGTCTGAAACGTGCATAGGCTAAAATTTCAGGGATAGGAAATGGGCTGAAATAGTGAATTGAATTCTATGAACAGCCAAACGGGCCGAGATATGGAAACTGATTTAATTTGGACCAATTCCTACGAACCAAACGGGTGTAAGAGCAGTTTGATCATTTATTCTTGGGAAAAATAAGGGTTCCTTTGAAACACGGGATTCTTAAAACGTGAGAAGAAAAACACAGGATTAGAATGCCCATGCTATTGGAATCATACATGAATTTATAACATAAAACCCTACAAAATATGTGTTTGGATCATGCGCAAGAAAACATAGGAATGCAATACACAAAAAAAGGAAACATGATATTGGACCTTATGCTTATTTTCCTCTAAAATGGCTATGGAGAATGCCATTCCATAGAGGTTTTAAAGGAACTGATAGGATTCAATAATGTTGATAGTTAATTTCTGTGGGGGACAGATATCCTCTGGGTCCACTAGAAGGCGAAAACCCTTGTGTGGGGCCACAAACCAGTCACCCCGCAAGGTCGTCACATCGTGGGCCGGGGCAAAGACTACAGTTGAAATGGGTCGACCCAAGAAGGCGATGGGCTCGCGCCCGGATCGTCCGCGGATCAAGCATAATCGAGGAAGCCGTTTGTCTTTCCCGCGCCCAACGCCCTCAAACGCCGGAGATAGATCGGAACGAAGCCACCGGGTTTTCCTTAAGATAAGCAAAGTCTGTTCGCTATTAACTAGGAGATAAGTTGTAAGAGTGTGATCAGCGTGTGCGTAGAGAGTGTCCCACGGTCATGTATATATGGCCTAGGGGGAACCCCATCATTTTCATCTCATTAACACCTCTCAACTCACGAAACACCACTTTTAATCACACCACACATACAAATCCACACCAGAAAAGTAGGGTATTACGCCTTTCAAAGCGGCCTGAACCTGCAGAAAATCGTCCTACTCCCCTTCTCGTGCTTCTGGCACGAACCATCGAGCTACCATCAGCGACACCGTCCTACACAAAAGCACCACGAGGGTACCCTCGGGTGTGCGGTCGGACACTAAACACCGACAATTTCAACCCTCCTTTAAGGCATCGAAAATCAAGGCAACATAAGTTAGATATAAAGACCTTCGTCCTCCACAACTAGAACATAAGGATGAAGGTCTTTGATGAGAAACATAATGAAATAGTGTAAGAGTGACGAAGTGATACTTTATATGTGACTCTTCTCATATGCCTTAGCATTTTATTCTATCTCTCTTCGTAAATAAATATACAAGCATACCTTCGGCTCCTGCACATAGAATGACACGAAGGCTCTTCGTAAGTACGAAGTGAGAGATCCCCAAAAAGGTGCCTTATGTAGGACACTATTTATTTATTTATAGGGAAGATAACAGCCTTTATACAAAATTACAATTGTATCCCTTAAGTTTTTACACTCATTGTTTACAAATGATGTAGGGATACTGCTGTCCTTTCCATATCTTTTTTGTTGTGCAAGTCTTAGACTTCTTTTCCTTCATCAGCTTGCGTCCGAAGCCTTTCTCCATATGTTTTTGGACGAAGCTTTTCTCTACGCCAAAGCTGCCAGCTTCGTCCAGCCTTCATTATTCATATGAAACACACTTCGTTATACCGAAGTTCAGATGTTTTGAGCAACTTCGACAAGGCAGACTCCAAGTAATCCTTTGTTTCAAAGGCTCTCGTAGGAAAACTTTGTGTAGGAATTGAATCCTCTAAAATTCATTTGTTTTTCCTTCATTTCAAAGGAAGCCTAAGAAAAAGAAAAGAGAGTAAAAATTCGCTTAATCCTGTTTTAGAGAAGAGGTCAACTTATAAGTATTAATACAATTCTCGTATGTTGCGACCACGGGTCCAGTAAACCAGTATGGCACACCATTCCCACAAAAGATACTTATACAAAAGTGAACATATGCTCCACATAGCATGTAAGCATGTATTAAACTGAAAAGAATAAATACTATATTTTATCTTGGTAGTGAAAAAAGGTATGAGTTAAAAATAAACCTGCCCCTTTTTATAACTCGCTCATTCGCTCGTCCTCTTTTAGGTATCATATGGAATGTTGCGCTACATACGACTTACTGTTATATTAGGCTTGGTAGTTTATCATGAATCATAAATAATAGTCCACTAAAGGCAAGAAGTAGGAGAGAGAAACAAACCTACGTGCATATACGACGATTTAAAAGAAGTATAAGGATTTTTTAAAGGAACCACGGTGAAAACGAGAAAGAGTACATACTCCTTTAGAGAAGTTAGATTTGTAGATAAAAAAAGCTGCTTAAACGACTACTGTAATAGCAAAATACTCGAACGGAACGAAGATTTGGCATCACCCACCCCCTAGCTGGCGTTTCTTAATTCACGTGGAGCGAATGCTGCTCCTGCTCGGCATCGGCTGCTCTGCTGCCGTGGCCCGTGCGTGGGATTTAGCTCAGGAACCCACGCCTGACATCCCCTCTTCCTCCCCGGCCGGCGATGTCGTCTTCGTCTTCCGCGCTGGCCAAAGGCAAGTCGGCAATCGGATCCGCAGCCGGATCTGCCAAATTCGAGGTAGGCCTCCTTCCTTGTTCGCTTAGCTTGTTGGTTGCCTGCCCTCCCTCTTTGTCCAAGTCAAACCAAACCAAACCAGATCCAGATCAGATCCCGTAGTCTCCTCCTCCTCCTCCTCGTATGGCAATTTTCAGACTGGTCGATTCTAACTAAGCCAGGCTCTAAATCGGGGGGGATATCTCATGCTCATGCTGTGGTGCAGGCCAAGGGGAAATTCTCCTCCTCCTCCTCCCCAGCTGCGGCAGCTACCAAGCGTGGAACCACCACCAGCAGCAGCAGAGGTAGAGGTAGAGGGAAGGCCGACAAGAAGGTCTACTCCTTGCCCGGCCAGAAGTTCGATCCTCCGGAGGAGAGGGAGCCTCTCAGGATTTTCTACGAGTCACTGTCCAAGCAGATCCCCTCCAGTGAGATGGCTGAATTCTGGTATGCATTATGCTTTCTCCCCTCACCCGATGGACGATCAGTATTTAGTAGTAATTCTTATGCTGCAAAGAAATACCTTTCTTGGATTGGACTGACATGCTAACGTTCAAAGTAGGCAGTGTTTGTACAGTACAGTACGCTCTTCGCTCCCTTTGCATTCATCCTTAATTCCTTATCTAGACTTAAGGCTATGAGCCTATGACTATGAGCACGCACCTACAGGCTACAATATTGTGTTAATGGCCCTCTTCTACATGCACCCCCCCCCCCCCCCCCCCCCCCCCCCCCCCCCCCCCCCCCCCCCCTTACGTCTAAACAGGTTGATGGAGCATGGTATGTTGTCTCCTGAGAGAGCAAGGAAGGCATATGAAAGGAAGCAAAAGCGGCAGCAGCAAGTGAGGATGGGTACCCCAATCAAGTCTTGTGCAGTGAGAAAAGATAATAAACCTGAAAGTTCCAAGAAGCCAGGCATTATGGATTCCAAGGCAAAGAGAAGAGTTGATTACAGTGACGACGACGACGATGACTTCATTGTGAAAATGAAGAGATCCAGGGGATGACATTTACTTGTAATTTTTTTATTAATTATATCAAGTACAGATACCAAAAAGACATGCTTTATATAAGCTAGGGTCCTAATTAATTAAACCCTGCAACTGTACCCGCATGCATCTTGAATAGATATACTGAGGTTTGCAAGTTTATGCTGTTGAATTGAATTGTAATACTATGTATGTGCAGAATTTAATTTGTCTACAAATGTATTCTGCTTGGGGAATGCAAGGGTGATGCCACAGCATGTATGGAACTACCTACAGCGGTTTAGGACCTGTTTGGAAGCATCCAATTTTTAAAAAACTGGTTTATAGAAATTAAGATGGTTCCAAGCATATCAGTTTATTATAGAAATTAGATTATCAGTTTCTTAAAAAACCAATAAACTGGTCCTAATTAATTAAACCCTGCAACTGTACCCGCATGCATCTTGAATAGATATACTGAGGTTTGCAAGTTTATGCTGTTGTATTGAATTGTAATACTATGTATGTGCAGAATTTAATTTGTCTACAAATGTATTCTGCTTGGGGAATGCAAGGGTGATGCCACAACATGTATGGAACTACCTCCAGCGGTTCAAGACCTGTTTGGAAGCATCTAATTTTTAAGAAACTGGTTTATAGAAATTAAGGTAGTTCCAAACATATCAGTTTATTATAGAAATTAGATTCTCGGTTTCTTAAAAAACCAATAAACTGACCCCTCCTAGCTAAAAGATCTAAAAGATAAACTGGGTTGTTTCCAAACAGTGTCTTAAACATGTAACCCCCGCTTCTCTCTCATTATGAATGTAATCCTCTTACAGAGTGGGTATATACTCCAAGATAATCAGCAAATGAAGAAGTGAAATAAACATAACACAGGCAAGGCAGCTGAGCTACCTGCTTCTTTTGTTACATACAGCGAAGTGCATGCATGGTCTGGTCCTTTAATTTTGTAGAGATAGAGAAGAGAGAACGAATTAATTGACGCGATGCACGACAGTAGAGGAGGAATTGCCATTATTATTATTATAGACCTCTCCGCCTTTGCTGTTGTGGAGATGATGGGTGTTGCACTTGTCCTTCCTGAACCTCATCTTCCCCTTTCCGTGGTCGATCTCCCAGATGTACTCCTGCATGAGCACGTTGCCCAAGATCCCGGGCCCTCCCCGCGGCAGCTTCCTAAAGGCCAGGCACGCCACCCCGGGCACTACCTCCGGCATCACCACGCTCTTGGCTTCCGGCTCTAGCCTCGCGCCACCGGCCATCTCCACCGTCAACCTGGGCACCGTCACGTTGTGCGCCAGGTCCACGCCGTCGCCGGCGAAGGTCCACCTGTAGCAGTACTCGAAGCCGTCCAGCTCGTACACCCGCGGCAGGTGGGACAGGTGCCTGTCCAATGCGCTCGTCACCGCCGCGTACGCCTCCGGCACCAGCGACGTCACCGACGTGCTCGTGTCCAGGATGACGCCGCCGCCGACCACCTTCTCGGCATCCCAGATCTCCTGCGGGATGTCCAGGCGCTCCCCGCCCACGAAGATGCCCGTCACCAAGGGCCCGTACGCCGGCTTCACGTCCACGTTGTACACGATGTCCGTCTCCATGGTGCCCGGCCCCATCACCGCCGGGTTGGGACCGAAGGTGAGGTAGCTCGAGGCGTCGCGGGAGCTATTGGCGCTGAGGAGGCAGAAGGAGAAGCGCTGGCCGAAGCGCTTGGCGGCGTGGACGGCGAAGGACATCTCGCCGTTCCCCAGCGAGAGCACGCCGTCGTGGGCGTCCACGCTGCCGCCGGCCTCCAGGACGGAGCAGCCCAGGATGAGGCCAGGGAGCTTGGCCATCCGCCCGTCCGACACCGTCACCGTCGCCTTCTCCTTGCCGTAGATGCCCATCGTCAACGTGCCGTCCTGCATCTGCTGGTAGTAGCTGCACGACTCCGCCTTGCTGGGGCTCTGGCACGTGTTGTAGGGCAGCAGCGCGCACTCCTTCTGCGAGCACCGGATCCTGCGCCACGACGACGACTTGGCCGGCCGGTACCAGTTCTTCCTCCTCGCCTCCTTGGCCGCCGCGCCATCGTCCCCGGCGCCCACCGACATGGTCCGCCCGTAGTGCTTGCCCTTGCGGCGCCGCAGCCGGCAGTTGATCCACGTCAGGTCGTTGGCGGTGTCCAGCACCAGGTTGTACGGCAGCGCCGGCGTGCCGAAGCGCACCGACACCAGGTACATGCCCACGTGCGCGATGTTGAGCGCGCTCCGCATGGGTAGCTCGAACATGGACGTGGCGGACATCACCTCCGGCAGCTTGGACGACTCCTTGGCCTGCCGCCTCCTGCTGCTGCCGCTGCCAGTGCCACTGCCGTTCCCCATCATCTTGATCATCTGCTGGTGCCGGAACAGGTCCTTGGCCTCCATGGCGCGGAAATAGTTGCGACGCTCATCGGCGTCCTCGGGCGGAGCAGCCGGCGGGGAGACACTGAAATGCATGCAGCTGCCGCCCTCCATCTCGATCTCGGCCAAGGCAACCAGCTGCAGGCAGAGGAGGCCATGGAGGAGGACGGAGGCCACAGAGCGTCCCGGCGGCATGATCGATCCAGGTGCCATATTGCTGCTTCGTTGATAGGCTATCTCTTCATTCTCCGGCTTCGAGACAGGCGTATGGGGCTATGTGAGGTCGCCATTGTTTTGGCCCTCCTTCCTTGCTTAGTTTGTGGTCAGCAGCGCTTGTCGACCTGTTGGCGGCTGCTGCTGCTGCTGCATCTCTCTCTATCATCCTATTATAAGCGGGTCTGTTCGCTCTGAATGCTCCTCGACCAGCCTTGTATCCTCGTTTTCCCTGAAAAAATGGTATGTTGCTTCGTTTACATGCACCGGATAGCATTCTGTGTGGGAGTTGTGCTTCGTTTACATGCATGTACTCTTCTTTCCTAGTTAACAGGAAATATGGACCAAATATGAAACATTTTTGGAAAGCCAAACTCCCACCCTAAAATTAAAATCTTCTTGTGGCTGACGGAAAACAATGCAATTCTTTCTAAAGAAAATCTCCTTCAGGCCTTGTTCGTTTACATCGGATTATACCCGGAATCGTTCCGGCTAATCAAAGTTTATACAAATTAGAGAAGCAATCCAGCTCGGAATCGTTCCGACCCACCAATCCGACACAAACGAACAAGCCCTCAAAGAAAATGGAGTGGGGATCCAACTTGTTGTTTCTGTCCCCTCCCTGAAACTGTTAATCACCTGTTTTTCTCTTGTCCCATTGCCAAAGTGGTTTGGGGACACATTGCTAATTGCCTAAATTCTAGGCACATCCCTGCTCACTTGTACCAATGCAAAATATGGCTCCAAAGAGAATATGCGATGGGCATCCGTGCGATCATGCATCAAATATATCTAAGGCCCCGTTTGTTTCCTTTCATTTCGAGGAATTGGAATCTTACTAATGGAATAGGCTAATTTTTTAGAATATGACATTCCACCACTTTCCAAAGTTATCATATAAGCCTATCACAAATTCATGCGGTGAGAGATGGAAATTGATTCTATAGATTTACATGCTAATTTTCCGATGTACAACTTATAGCACACTCTTCTACCTGCACCTCTATAACATAAATATACTATATAACCAACTCTCTCATGTGATTTAGGATAATATACAAATATATTATATATATAAATATATAAACTTAATTAGTTTTGTCTAAATTATAATTATTAAAATGGAATTCAATTCCAACGAAACAAACGGGCCCTAAGAGAATTTGCTATAGGCATCAATAAAACTAATGTAATATTTAAACCCAGAAACAGATTTAGGGGCAAGATCCTACACATCAGAAAAAATTAATTCTAATGGTGAAGTGGATTGATGAAGAGAGACGGTATATGGTAGCTGATGACTTTTAGCTAATTGGCAAGCATCACAAACGGACGCAGGGTTCACTAGTACATCGAATATTATTAAGACGTAAAATGGATTGAACTACTTGTGAAGAGGGATGGCCGAGACGGGCATGCTACTGGGTCTTGCTTGCAGACCTGCTGAGAAGAGCATGTTTGAGTGTAGTAGCTGCAGACGATCGGATTGGGTAGAGACCAGACTCACATTGGCCGGTCAGCAGGCTGCGTCCCGATTGTCGGTCCTTTATAGAGAAATGCCATGGATGATATTTAAAGAAAACATAATTATTTTTAGAAGATTTACGAACTGAAAGGAGATTTTTAGAAATTTCAGGAACATGTAAAATATGGCGCAAAGCAAGAGGACGAGCAGCAGTAGTAATTGAAGACTGACCGGTATGTAAGATGTGCAAACCTGTGTCGTTGCCCACTCGAACTTGGTCGTTGTTGTGATAACGTTCCCGAACAGCAAGGCGATCTAGATCGCTGTTGATATGATCAGTAGCGCCCGTGTCAGTGTACCAATCGGGATCAACGTTGTAGGAGGATGAAGCAGCTAATGCAGCCGACGACGGTACTTCGTCGTAGGAATCATCATGACGATACCAGCAGCGAACTGCAGTATGACCCTCTTTGCCACAAATCTGACAAGTTGGTCGAGTAGCTGATCCTCGATTATCCCCTGAATAACGAGGAGAAGTATCAACACGAGGAGGCGGGAACCGGCCACGGCCACGACCACGACCACGACCACGGCCACGATTCATCGGTGTACCACTACGTCCGGCATAGTTGGCAGATGAACCAGTATGAAGTTGTAGCTCGGCCTGATGCTGAAGTTGGCGGGCCTCAAACGCCATGAGGTGGGCAAATACATCATCCAATGTAATGGTTTCAGATCTAGTGGTCATCGATGTGACAAAAGAATCATAGTCTAAGCCAAGGCCAGCCAGAAGATATGCTATTATCTCATCATCACATAAAGCAGCACCTGTAGCAGCAAGTTCATTGGCCAGCCCCTTGATTCGGCGAAAAAATCAGCCGCAGATAGATCTCTTTTTTTGGATGTAGCCAGTTCAACTCAAATTTGCACCATGGGAGCATGAGTAGCAGAGAAGAACATTCGCTGCAAGATATCCCAGGCCTCCTTTGATGTGGAGGCTGAGATCACATCTCGCAGAACCTCTTCAGACATGGATGACAGCAGGCCGCTAAGAACCTGCTGATCCTGGTCAAACCAGCGATCATAATCTGAATTGGAGACCATGGTGATGCTATTGTCAGATGTAGATGCAATTTGTTGAGCTGGAGGTGAAAGAGAATCATCGAGATAGCCCAGCAATTTGGCGTTGCAGAGAAAGGACAGTAATTGAGCTCGCCAGAGGAGGAAGTTAGACTTCGTGAGTCGTATTGTAACAGCATGATGAATAGGAATTGGCACAAAGGAAGACACCATGGAAGAAAGCGTGGTAGTAGTGGTGGAAGGAGAGGAGGAGGTAGAGGATGAAGTTAGATTTTGCTGGAAAAATTATGGTTCTGTTACCATGTTAATGTATGGCGTCTTGACCTTCATAGGTCACGCCTTCTCATATTTATAGAAGAGGATTACATGATAAAGGAGGATTACATGATAAGGACTCTGTAACAAACATAGGAGAAAAAGGAGGCGCAGCTCCACAAGACCAGGAGAGAATATGGAGTCCCCTAAACTACCTTTCTATAGATGGATATAAATTATATCTCTAACAGCCCCCATTCAAATAAAATATACATGATTGTCATTGCTGCAAATGTGCTGGGCTATTTAGAAGGCTAGGAATAATGTGTTTTGAAAAAGGAAAAAAAACTTATTAACTCTCCTAATGATATCATTTGACACGCGGGTGCGTTGATAACTTCCCGGGCATGGCTCAGTAAGAAAGAGCTTAAGGATCTTCTCCAGGAGGGTGCCAAACTGATGATGAGTGCGTGCTCGGTTATGTTAGTTGTCGTTGTTTTTCATTCTGTTTGGCCCCTCCCCTTCGTGGGTATGCATGTGGCTTTTTGGCTTGTCTGGTGAGATCTGAACCAGATCATCCAAGAGTGACACTGTCCCGCAGTTGCTTTGCACCTGGCCGTTTGTTCTGGCTGTCACAACTTGAAACTCTGTATTTCTGTTATGATCATAATAGAAATGGGGATCTCCCTTGCATTAAAAAAAATGTATGTACAGTGCATTGGCTAATGCATATCACATTCTGTGAATGCAAGAACCAGCCTTATAGACTGTACTGCACACACACTTCTGGGGGAATTACTTGACAGTGCTCTAACCCATGAATCAACCTGGAAAACAACCAAATCCAATGCAAATCAGTCTCTGTCACACGTATTTTTTTTCTTTCTGCATTTCAGAGTACGTGTCACCTGTATTTCGGAGGTACTTACTGGAGCATTCAAACTTCAACAACATCACATAACAGCGTAGATTCATGTGGGCTCAGATCTGAAACACAGAAATGTCACGAGTTCAGTAACAGCTAATAACATCCAAGTGCATGCCAAATTTACCTGTAGATTTTAGATAATAGTGTATAAACACTGTCCTTGTAGAACAACATCCAAGTGCATAATAGCATCATCTAATAGAGTTGGGTCCATCGCTATACAGTCATATACACCAAAAGTCCCATAGTCGTCTCGTTGTTAGGTTTCAACACTTGTGACAAGAGTGATGCAAAAGGAACAGATACTGACATAGGTTTCGTACACTTGTAATGTAACTTCATCAACATTTTCCAACCCGCAAGGTCAAAGCACAAAAAAATTTCAAATAATATCATCAGCATATCTCAAAATTAATGGGCTATTCAACAAAAGTGTGCATATTTAAGTGAGATTCCCTTTCCTCAACACCCGCGCGCTATTTGGGATCGTACTTGAGCTTTGGATAATTCAATCCGCCGCCAACGAAAATTGTTGGTGTCGCAATCATGATTGTTGCGGTTTTGGAAGCAGGGAAACTTTATATAGATTATTCAGCAACCTTGTCGTCGTCCTCGTTCATGGACGAAAACGGGACGCATACAGTCGGATACTGGGTCATCATGTATCCTACTCTAATGCATTTCTTTCGGATACGAGATCAGATACAGATAGTTAAGATTCGGGACGGATATATGACAGGACCGAGTAATAATCCGGGCGGGTAAAAAACGGATAACAGATACTACTCGGATAGGTACCAGATAGTTGTCGGGTAGTTTGTCACGATGATATTAATTGTCCAACCATCCAACAAACACATAAATTAAGCAATACATAATCATGTATACGATAGATCAAATATAGGAAAGTAAACCGATAAAATTGACATCATGTAGTTCAAAGTTATTAATCACAAGGACATTGTAGAACCAACACCACAATATTAAAAATTCATAAAATATTCTAGTTTCACTAAAAAATTGCAAATAAGTTACAAAAACTAATAAACATTTTTTACGAAGATAACTCAAGTCCTCATATGAAAATGATAAAGTAAAGTACTGATTATGTTGAAACTTGAATACTTACAGTGATTTCACATGTAACTCATACAAATAAATACAAATAAGTGAAAATGAAATGGAAGAAACGCGGGCATCTTATAGATCTTATGATCCAAACATTTTTATGGCTTTATATGGCCATATGTTGTGCCTCCGTAAAATTTCACGATTTTTAGGCTATTTATGTATTATTAATTTCTTGTCATAGAAAATCATCAAAATATAATTAAATGCATAAAATATTGTAGCGTCGACCGAAAATTTCAAATAAGTCATGCTTAGCCTAATTTATTCTTTTGTTTGATGCACATGTTTGAAACGGTTTGAATTTGTATTTGATTCGAATTTGATTTAAAAACCCTAAAGTAAATAAAATAGAAAAGCAATTGAAAATTCCAGGAACATAGAAAAATCCCTTTTCGGCCCAAATCAGCCTAGTCGGCCCAGCCCCCGCGCGCGCGCCCGCGCCCGCGCACCAGCCCTCCCTAACAGGCGGCCCCTGCCTGTCGGTGCCCTCTCGCGCCCGCTCTCTCTCCCTCTCGCTGCCTGGTGGGGTCGACTTGTCGGCGTCAAACCCATCCGCACGCTCTTGCCCTCTCTCGCTGATCCGTGGGTCCCGCTCGTCAGCGCAGAAGCTCGTTCGCTCGCCTGCTCTCTCTCTGACCCGTCGGGCCCGTCTGTTGGACCCTTCCTCTCTGAACCGCCACACTCTCGCCGTGGACGCGCCCACGACCGCGCGATTCCCGGCCACACCCCCACGCGCATGAGTCTTTTCTGGACCCCGCTCTCACTCACTCGCCCTCCCCCGCTCATTTGCGCCCTCAGCCTGTCGTCCTTTAAGTTTTGCCCGCAGACCCCTAGATTCTTATAAACAGAGCCCTGACCTTTTTATTAATCACAGAATTGGACCTAATTTTGTATTTTAAACTTCAAAACTTGTTTATTTCATATCTTTTGCATATGAACTCTAAATTGAGTGATTCAAATTGCAAAATGCTCATAGAATTATTCTCTATTCAAATAAATTAGGATCATTCACTGTTGGTGCATTCTTATTTTATGCCTAGGCTATAGGCACTACCGGAATCGACGGCTTTGTCGAGTGCCTCAAGCACTCGACAAAGCCTTAAAAACACTCGACAAACTCTTTGCCGAGTGTCGTACTCGGCAAAGAGGGCTCGGCACACAGTGCATCGGCAAAGCCTTCTTTGCCGAGTACATTTTCTCGGGCACTCGGCAAAGAAAAGTCGCTGTCACGGCGCTGGGTGACGGAGACGACGTCTTTGCCGAGTGTCCTAGGTGACACTCGGCAAAGAAGTTACCTTTGTCGAGTGTCTGCCGGTCAGCACTCGGCAAAGAATCCGCCAGCGGGGTCCCCATGTCAGGTTCTTTGTCGAGTGCTTTGTATGGCACTCGGCAAAGCGTGCCTCTTTGCCGAGTGCCTGGGCCACTACACTCGGCAAAGAACCTATATCAGTGCCTAGGTCTTGGTTCTTTGCCGAGTGATATGGTCCTGACACTCGGCAAAGCACCTTTTTGCCGAGTGTCACACTCGGCAAAGTGACTAGTACACACCATTTTTATTTGTTTTTCCTATTCTATCCAAACAAACAAAAGATATTTCATAGATATCACATATATACATCACAGATCATCACAGACATATATAGCCAACACAAACAGTATTAACACAAATTCTGACATAAGTATTCAACATAAGTTCAGAGGTTCTCAACACAAACAGTATTAACACAAGTTCAGAAGTATCAACACAAGTTCACAAGCTCTGACATAAGTATTCAACATAAGTTTTGTAGTCGAAACACTAAAAACATAACTCTCATGGAGGTGGGCGATTGGATTGGTGCTGCGTTGGGTTGTACCCTTCATGAGGGTTGTTGGATGCCGCCCAGATTGGCCCTGCACAGAGAAGAGATTGCATGTGTTATACCAGATGCATTACCAACATCTAACTACAATTTTGATACTCACAGGAGTATGGAACAAAGCAGGGTCAACTGCAGGGAACAATGGAGGTGGCGGAGCGAAACCCTATGCGGCGCCAAGGCTCTGCATGTACTGGAACATCTCCGCCATCCTCTGATGATCTGCCAGGCGAGCCTCTCGCTCCGCCATCATCCTCGCCTCCATCTCTTGACGTTCCCTCCTCTCTTCTCCTAGTTGGGTCTATAATATTACAAGCCAACGTTATAGTGGGTAAAGATGCGCAACCTCTGCAGAGTGTAAAATTGGTATACTAGTCGTGCTCACGGTCATGAGCAGCTCGGACACTCACATGATTAATTTATGGAACTAAATTCAATTTGTCATATGCATTGCATCGCAGGTGATGTTGTTATTTTTGTTCTACTACTTAATTGGGTTTGGTATTTACTTATACTTAGTAACTGCTAATAAAATTTTGACCAACTTTAAAAGCAATGCTCAGCTCTAACCATCCTCTTTGGTAAGCCTTACACTTCACGTGAGCTCCCACCTTTGGTGAGTTCATGCACATTATTCCCCACAACTTGTTGAGCTATGAACGTATGTGAGCTCACTCTTGCTGTCTCACACCCCCCACACACAGGTCAAGAACAGGTACCGCAGGATGAGGCGCTTGGAGGATGTTGTGTCGAGTTCGTGAGAGGTCTAGGCCGTCGTCTCCCAGTCAACTTTGGGTTGCTGGACCGTTGTCTCCTTATAATGTAATTATTTATTTTGTATAGAACTCCTATTATATAGTAAAGATGTGACATTCGATCCTGTGCCATGATTCATCATATGTGTGAGACTTGGTCCTAGCACACCTGGTGATTATGTTCGCGCCCGGGTCTTGGTGTCCCGAAGCCCGGGTGTGACACCAGAGCCAACCCATATTAGTCTTAGCAATTAAGCAAGTATCGAGTTCAGCTTTGTTAAAATCAACTAAGTATAGCTGCCCTCCAGTACTCCCTTAAATGCTACTGAATCATCACTTCTTCTAAAAACAGTAACACCTACATCCGTAAATAGACAGTTGTAGCCCATTTTGCATAATTGAGAAACTGAAAGCAAGTTGTAATCTAAAGAATCTACAAGAAAAACATTGGAAATGGAGTGGTCAGGTGATATAGCAATTTTACCAAGTCCTTTGACCAAACCTTGATTTCCATCCCCGAATGTGATAGCTCTTTGGGGATCTTCGTTTTTCTCGTAGGAGGAGAACATTCTTTATCCCCTGTCATGTGGTTTGTGCATCCGCTATCAATAATCCAACTTGAGCCCCCGGATGCATAAATCTGCAAAACAGTTTTAGGCCTTGTTCTTAGGTACCCAAATAGTCTTGGGTCCTTTGATGTTAGAAACAAGCACCTTGGGTACCCAAACACAAGTCTTTGACCCCGACATATTTGGCAACTACTTTGCCTGATTTGTTAGTCAGCACATAAGAAGCATCAAAGATTTTAAATGAAATGTTAGGTTCATTTGATGCAGTAGGAGTTTTCTTTTTAGGCAATTTAACACGGGTTGATTGCCTAGAGCTAGAAGCCTCATTCTTATACATGAAAGCATGATGGGAAACAGAATGAGATTTCTTAGCATGAATTCTCCTAATTTTGTGCTCAGGATAATTAGGAGGATATAAAATGTAATCCTCATTATCCTGAACCGTGTGAGCCTTACCCTTAACAAAACTAGACAATCTTTTAAGGGCATTAAGTTTGACATTGCTTCCCTGTTGGAAACCAATGCCATCCTTGATGCCAGGGCGTCTCCCATTATAGAGCATGCTTCTAGCAAATTTAAACTTTTCATTTTCAATTTCATGCTCATTAATTTTTGCAGTTAACTGAGCTATATGACCATTTTGTTGTTTAATTAAAGCAAGGTGATCATGAATAGCTTCTACATTAACATCTCTACATCTAGTACAAATAGCAACATATTCAACTGTAGATGTAGAGGGTTTGCAAGATTTTAATTCCTCTATCTTAGTATTTAAAATTGCATTCTCATCTCTAAGACAGGAAATGGAATCATTGCAAACATTTAATTCTTTAGCCTTGGAAATTAAACTAGCATTTTCAGTTTTAAGGCTAGAAATTGACTCATTCAATTTATCAATCTTAGCATTTAAAATTGCATTCTCATTTCTAAGATTGGTAATTGAATCATGGCACATGCTAAGTTCTTTAGTCAAGTTTTCATTTTTCTCTACTTCCTGAGCATAAGCATTTTTACTTTAACATGCCTTTTGTTTTCCTTAATAAGGAATTTCTCTTGGCTGTCCAAGAGTTCATCCTTCTCATGAATAGCACCTATCAATTCATTTAATTTCTCTTTTTGTTGCATGTTAAGGTTGGCAAAAAAGTGTAAGCAAATCATCTTCATCTTCACTAGAACTACCCTCATCACTAGATGTAGTATATTTGGGGTGGCTTAAGTTTGTACCTTCTTATTTTTGCCGTCCTTTGCCATGAGGTACTTGTGACCGACGTTGGGGAAGAGGAGTCCCTTGTTGACGGTGATGTTTGCCGCATCCTCATCGGAGGAGTCGGTGGAGCTCTCATCGGAGTCTCATTCCCGACACACAGTGGCATCGCCGCCCTTCTTCTTGTAGTACCTCTTCTTCTCCTTCTTATTTTCCCTCTTGTCGTTGCCCCTGTCACTATCACTAGACATAGGACATTTAGGAATAAAATGACCGGGCTTACCACATTTGTAGCACACCCTTTTGGAGCGGGGTTTGTAGTCCTTCCCCCTCCTTTGCTTGAGGATTTGGTGAAAGCTCTTGATGATGAGCGTCATCTCCTCATTGTCGAGCTTGGAGGCGTCGATGGGGAGCCTACTTGATGTAGACTCATCTTTCTTCTCTTTCGTCGCTTTGAATGCGACGGGTTGCACCTCGGGTGTGGAGGTGACGCCTTGCTCCAAGTCAACGATGTGTTTGGAGCCTTTGATCATCAACTCAAAGCTCACAAACTTCCTAATTACCTCCTCGAGAGACATTAGCTTATATCTAGGATCACCACGTATTAATTGAACTTTAGTGGGATTGCGAAATACTAGGGATCTAAGAATAACCTTGACCATTTCATGGTCATTCCATTTTGTGCTCCCGAGGTTGCGCACTTGGTTGACCAATGTCTTGAGCCGGTTGTACATCGCTTGTGACTCCTCTCCTTGGTTGAGGACGAATCGACCGAGCTCCCCCTCGATCGTCTTCCGCTTGGTGATCTTGGTCACCTCATCTCCTTCGTGCAGTCTTTAGGATGTCCCAAATTTCTTTGGCACTCTTTAACCCTTGCACCTTATTATACTCCTCTCGACATAAAGAGGTGAGGAGTATAGTAGTTGCTTGGGAGTTAAAGTGTCGGATTTGGGCGACCCCGTCTGAGTCGTAGCCTTCATCCCCTATGGTAGGTACCTGCGCTCCAAACTCAACAATGTCCCATATGCTTGCGTGGAGTGAGGTTAGGTGATGCCTCATTTTATCACTCCACATACAATAATCCTCACCATCAAAATATGGAGGTTTGTTTAATGGAACGGAAAGTAAAGGAGCGTGTTTAGATATGCAAGGATAGCATAGGGGAATCTTACTAAACTTCTTGCGCTCATGGCGCTTAGAAGTGACGGACGCCGCGTCGGAGCAGGATGTGGAAGGCGATGAAGACTTGGTCTCGTAGTAGACCACCTTCTTCATCTTCTTCTTCTTGTCGCCACTTCTATGCGACTTGACGCGGGGAGGGGATTCCTCCTTGCCTTTGGCGCCGGACTCCCTTGATGGAGCCTTCCTGTAGCTTGTGGCCTTCTCGCCCCTTTCCATCTCCCTCTTGGCGGATCCTCCCAACATCACTTCGAGTGGTTAGACTCTAAATGAAGTACTGGGCTCTGATACCAATTGAAAGTCGCCTAGAGGGGGGTGGATAGGCGGAATCTGAAAATTATAAACTTAAGCACACACTACAAGCCAGGGTTAGCATTTGAACGAATATCAAGTCCGGGAGAGAGGGGAAAACAGATCAAATGAAAGACAAGCGAATGAACACGGTGATTTGTTTTACCAAGGTTCGGTTCCAATGAACCTAGTCCCCGTTGAGGTGGTCACAAAGACCGGCTCTCTTTCAACCCTTTCCCTCTCTCAAACGGTCACCTAGACCGAGTGAGCTTTCTCCTTAATCAAACGGTTCACTTAGACCCCGCAAGGACCACCACACACTTGGTGTCTCTTGCTTTGATTACAAGTGTCTTGAGAACAAGAATGAGGAAGAAGAAAGCGATCCAAGAAACAAGAGCTCAAAGAACACGAACAAAACTCTCTCTAGTCACTAGGTGATTGGAATGGATTTGGGACATGGAGAGGCTTTGATTCTATTGAATTGTGTCTAAGAGTGAATGCACTAGCTCTTGTATTGAATGTGAAGTGCTGGAAACTTGGATCTTGGAGTGGTGGTGGTTGCTGTCGATGGGCGCACCGGACAGTCCGGTGCGCCAGCCACGTCACCCAACCGTTAGGGTTCGGGCGCTGTCGACCGTTGGAGGCTTTGTCTTCTAGTGGCACCGGACAGTCCGGTGCCGCACCGGACAGGTACTGTTCGCTGTCCGGTGCGCCTCTGGAGACTGCTCTGACTTCTGCGCGCACTGTTTGCGCACTGCAGCTCTGACCCGCGCTTTTGCAGTCGACCGTTGCGCCGAAGAGCCGTTGCTCCGCTGGTGCACTGGACAGTCTGGTGGCACACCGGACAGCCCAGTGAATTATAGCGGAGCGCGCCCAGCGAAACCTGAAGGTGGCGAGTTTGGAGTTGTACGGTCCTGGTGCACCAAACATTGTCCGGTGCGCCAGACCAGGGCACGCTCGGTTTCTTGCTCCTTTTGGATTTGAACCCTTTCTTCAATCTTTTATTGGTTTATGTTGAACCTTTATGCACCTGTATATCATATACTCTAGAGCAAACTAGTTAGTCCAATTATTTGTGTTGGGTATTCAACCAGCAAAATTAATACTGGGAAAAGGTTAACCCTATTTCCCTTTCAGGCCCGATACCCCTTCACGTGTGATTTTGTTAAACAAACCCCCAGCTCTTTAGTATTCAACCCGTCGTCTTTTAGGTTTTGCACGCATGCCCCTAGATTCTTATAAACTGAAAGTCGCCTAGAGGGGGGGGTGAATAGGGCGAAACTGAAATTCTCAAAAATAATCACAACTACAAGCCGGGTTAGCGTTAGAAATATAATCGAGTCCGCGAGAGAGGGTGCAAAACAAATCGCAAGCGAATAAGGAGTGTGACACGTGGATTTGTTTTACCGAGGTTCGGTTCTTGCAAACCTACTCCCCGTTGAGGTGGTCACAAAGACCGGGTCTCTTTCAACCCTATCCCTCTCTCAAACGGTCCCTCGGACCGAGTGAGCTTTTCTTCTCAATCACTTGGAACACAAAGTTCCCACAAGGACCACCACAAGATTGGTGTCTCTTGCCTCAATTACAAGTGAGTTTGATCGCAATGAAGAATCAAAGAAAGAAGAAAGCAATCCAAGCGCAAGAGCTCGAAAGAACACAAGCAAATCTCTCTCACTAATCACTAGGGCGTTGTGTGGAGTTTGGAGAGGATTTGATCACTTGGGTGTGTCTAGAATTGAATGCTAGAGCTCTTGTAAGTAGTTGAAGTGGGAAAACTTGGATGACTTGAATGTGGGGTGGTTGGGGGTATTTATAGCCCCAACCACCAAACTAGCCGTTTGGTGGTGGCTGACTGTCGTATGGTGCACCAGACAGTCCGGTGCACACCGGACATGTCCGGTGCGCCAGCCACGTCACCAGGCCGTTGGGATTCAACCGTTGGAGCTTCTAACTTCTGGGCCCGCCTGGCTGTCCGGTGTACACTGGACATGTATTGTAGATTGTCCGGTGCACCGTCCCGCGCGTGCCTGACTTCTGCGCGCTTCTGGCGCGCATTAAATGCGCCTGCAGGTGACCGTTGGCGCGAAGTAGCTGTTGCTCTGCTGGTTCACATGTCCGGTGAATTATAGCGGAGCAAATTCCCAAAGCTGGCGAGTTCCAGAGCCGCTCTTCCCTGGGGCACCGGACACTGTCCGGTGTACACCGGACAGTTCGGTGAATTATAGCGGAGCGCCTCTGGATTTTCCCGAAGGTGAAGAGTTCAGCGTGAAGTCCCCTGGTGCACCGGACACTGTCCGGTGGTGCACCGGACAGTCCGGTGCGCCAGACCAGAGGTGCCTTCGGTTATCCCTTGCTCTCTTTGTTGAACCCCATACTTGGTCTTTTTATTGGCTAAGTGTGAACCTTTGGCACCTGTATAACTTGTACACTAGCGCAAACTAGTCAGTCCAATTATTTGTGTTGGGCAATTCAACCACCAAAATTAATTAGGAAAATAGGTGTAAGCCTAATTCCATTTCAATCTCCCCCTTTTTGGTGATTGATGCCAACACAAACCAAAGCAAATATAGAAGTGCATAATTGAACTAGTTTGCATAATGTAAGTGCAAAGATTTCTTGGAAATAAGCCAATATAAATACTTATAAGATATGCATGGATTGTTTTCTTCATTTTTAACATTTTGGACCACGCTTGCACCACATGTTTTGTTTTTGCAAATTCTTTTGTAAATCCTCTTCAAAGTTCTTTTGCAAATAGTCAAAGGTAAATGAATAAGATTTTGCGAAGCATTTTCAAGATTTGAAATTTTCTCCCCCTGTTTCAAAATGCTTTTCCTTTGACTAAACAAAACTCCCCCTAAATGAAATTCTCCTCTTAGTGTTCAAGAGGGTTTTGATATATCAATTTTGAAATACTACTTTTCTCCCCCTTTTGAACACAATAAGATACCAATTTGAAATTTATCAATTGAGAATCATACCAATTGAAAAACTCTTTTTAAAATTAGGTGGTGGTGCGGTCCTTTTGCTTTGGGCTAATACTTTCTCCCCCTTTGGCATGAATCGCCAAAAACGGAGTCATTAGAGCCCTTAGAATTACTTTCTCCCCCTTTGGTCATAAATAAATGAGTGAAGATTATACCAAAGTAGAAGAGTGATCTCTCCTCCAAAGATGGAGAGTTGCTTGGAGCAACGGCAAAGGATGAGTTACGGAGTGGAAGCCTTTGTCTTCGCCGAAGACTCCAATTTCCCTTTCAATAGACCTATGACTTGGTTTGAAATAGACTTGAAGACACATTAGTCATATCATATAAAAGAGATATGATCAAAGGTATACTTTATGAGCTATGTGTGCAAATCAAAAGAAGTTCCTAGAATCAAGAATATTTAGCTCATGCCTAAGTTTGTTAAAGGTTTGTTCATCAAGAGGCTTGGTAAAGATATCGGCTAATTGATCTTTAGTATTGATGTACGAAATCTCGATATCTCCCTTTTGTTAGTGATCCCTTAAAAAGTGATACCGAATGGCTATGTGTTTAGTGCGGCTATGCTCGACGGGATTATCCGCCATGCGGATTGCACTCTCATTATCACATAGAAGAGGAACTTTGGTTAGTTTGTAACCATAGTCCCTAAGGGTTTGCCTCATCCAAAGCAATTGCGCGCAACAATGCCCTGCGGCAATGTACTCAGCTTCGGCGGTAGAAAGAGCGACCGAATTTTGCTTCTTTGAAGCCCAAGACACCAAGGATCTTCCCAAGAACTGGCAAGTCCCCGATGTGCTCTTTCTATTGATTTTACACCCCGCCCAATCGGCATCAGAATAACCAATTAAATCAAATGTGAATCCCCTAGGATACCAAAGCCCAAACTTAGGAGTATAAACTAAATATCTCAAGATTCGTTTTACGGCCGTAAGGTGAGCTTCCTTAGGGTCGGCTTGGAATCTTGCACACATGCATACGGAAAGCATTATATCCGGTCGAGATGCACATAAATATAGCAAAGAGCCTATCATCGACCGGTATACCTTTTGATCGACGGATTTACCTCCCTCGTCGAGGTCGAGATGCCCGTTGGTTCCCATGGGTGTCTTGATGGATTTGGCATCCTTCATTCCAAACTTGCTTAGAATATCTTGAGTATACTTTGTTTGGCTTAGGAAGGTGCCCTCTTGGAGTTGCTTCACTTGAAATCCTAAGAAATATTTCAACTCCCCCATCATAGACATCTCGAACTTTTGTGTCATGATCCTACTAAATTCTTCACATGTAGACTCGTTAGTAGACCCAAATATAATATCATCAACATAAATTTGGCATACAAACAAGTCATTTTCAAGAGTTTTAGTGAACAAAGTAGGATCCGCTTTTCCGACTTTGAATCCATTAGTGATAAGGAAATCTCTAAGGCATTCATACCATGCTCTTGGGGCTTGCTTGAGCCCATAAAGCGCCTTAGAGAGTTTATATACATGGTTAGGGTACTCACTATCTTCAAAGCCAGGAGGTTGCTCAACATAGACCTCTTCCTTGATTGGTCCATTGAGGAAGGCACTCTTCACGTCCATTTGATAAAGCTTAAAGCCATGGTAAGTAGCATAGGACGAATTGACTCAAGCCTAGCTACGGGTGCATAGGTTTCACCGAAATCCAAACCTTCGACTTGGGAGTATCCTTTGGCCACAAGTTGTGCTTTGTTCCTTGTCACCACACCATGCTCGTCTTGCTTGTTGCGGAACACCCATTTGGTTCCTACAACATTTTGATTAGGACGTGGAACCAAATGCCATACTTCGTTCCTAGTGAAGTTGTTGAGCTCCTCTTGCATCGCCACCACCCAATCCGAATCTTGAAGTGCTTCCTCTACCCTGTGTGGCTCAATAGAGGAAACAAAAGAGTAATGCTCACAAAAATGTGCAACACGAGATCTAGTGGTTACCCCTTATGAATGTCGCCGAGGATGGTGTCGACGGGGTGATCTCGTTGGATTGCTTGGTGGACTCTTAGGTGTGGCGGCCTTTGCTCTTCATCCTCCTTGTCTTGACCATTTGCATCTCCCCTTTGATCATTGTCGTCATCTTGAGGTGGCTCATTTGCTTGATCTTCTCCTACATCAACTTGAGCCTCATCCTCATTTTGAGTTGGTGGAGATGCTTGCGTGGAGGAGGATGGTTGATCTTGTGCTTTTGGAGGCTCTTCGGATTCCTTAGGGCACACATCCCTAATGGACATGTTCCTCAGCGCGATGCATGGAGCCTCTTCAATACCTATCTCATCAAGATCAACTTGCTCTACTTGAGAGCCGTTAGTCTCATCAAACACAACGTCACAAGAAACTTCAACTTGTCCAGAGGACTTGTTAAAAACTCTATATGCCCTTGTGTTTGAATCATATCCTAGTAAAAAGCCTTCTACAGTCTTAGGAGCAAATTTAGATTTTCTACTTCTTTTAATAAGAATGAAGCATTTGCTACCAAAGACTCTAAAATATGAAATGTTGGGCTTTTTACCGGTTAGGAGTTCGTATGATGTCTTCTTGAGGATTCGGTGTAGATATAACCGGTTGATGGCGTAGCAAGCGGTGTTGACCGCCTCGGCCCAAAACCTATCCGATGTCTTGTACTCATCAAGCATGGTTCTTGCCATGTCCAATAGAGTTCTATTCTTCCTCTCCACTACACCATTTTGTTGTGGGGTGTAGGGAGAAGAGAACTCATGCTTGATGCCCTCCTCCTTAAGGAAGCCTTTAATTTGTGAGTTCTTGAACTCCGTCCCGTTGTCGCTTCTAATTTTCTTGATCCTTAAGCTGAACTCGTTTTGAGCCCGTCTCAAGAATCCCTTTAAGGTCTCTTGGGTATGAGATTTTTCCTTCAAAAAGAACACCCAAGTGAAGCGAGAATAATCATCCACAATAACTAGACAGTACTTACTCCCGCCGATGCTTATGTAAGCTATCGACCCGAATAGATCCATGTGTAGGAGTTCCAGTGGCCTGTCAGTCGTCATGATGTTCTTATGTGGATGGTGGGCACCAACTTGCTTCCCTGCTTGGCATGCGCTACAAATCCTGTCTTTCTCAAAATGAACATTTGTTAATCCTAAAATGTGCTCTCCCTTTAGAAGCTTGTGAAGATTCTTCATCCCAACATGGGCTAGTCGGCGGTGCTAGAGCCAACCCATGTTAGTCTTAGCAATTAAGCAAGTGTCGAGTTCAGCTCTATCAAAATCTACCAAGTATAGCTGACCCTCTAACACTCCCTTAAATGCTATTGAATCATCACTTCTTCTAAAGACAGTGACACCTACATCAGTAAAAAGACAGTTGTAGCCCATTTGACATAATTGAGAAACGGAAAGCAAATTGTAATCTAAAGAATCTACAAGAAAAACATTAGAAATGGAATGGTCAGGTGATATAGCAATTTTACCCAGACCTTTGACCAAACCTTAGTTTCCATCCCCGAATGTGATAGCTCGTTGGGGATCTTGGTTTTTCTCATATGAGGAGAACATCTTCTTCTCCCCTGTCATGTGGTTTGTGCACCCGCTGTCGATAATCCAACTTGAGCCCCCGGATGCATAAACCTACAAAACATGTTTAGTTCTTGACTTTAGGTACCCAAATGTTTATGGGTCCTTTGGCATTAGATACAAGAACTTTGGGTACCCAAACACAAGTCTTTGATCCCTTGTGTTTGCCCCCAACATACTTGGCAACTATCTTGCCGGATTTGTTAGTTAAAACATAAGATGCATCAAAAGTTTTAAATGAGATGTCATGATCATTTGATGCACTAGGAGTTTTCTTCTTAGGCAACTTAGCACGGGTCGGTTGCCTAGAGCTAGATGTATCACCCTTATACATAAAAGCATGATTAGGGCCAGAGTGAGACTTTCTAGAGTGAATTCTCCTAATTTTGCTCTCGTGATAACCGGCAGGGTACAAAATGTAACCCTCGTTATCCTGAGGCATGGGAGCCTTGCCTTTAACAAAATTAGACAATTTCTTAGGAGGGGCATTAAGTTTGACATTGCCTCCCTGTTGGAAGCCAATGCCATCCTTAATGCCAGGGCGTCTCCCACTATAAAGCATACTACGAGCAAATTTAAATTTTTCATTTTCAATTTCATGCTCGGCAATTTTAGCATCTAGTTTTGCTATATGATCATTTTGTTGTTTGATTAAAGCCATGTGATCATATATAGCATTAACATCAACATCTCTACATCTAGTGCAAATAGAAGTGTGCTCAACGGTAGATGTAGAGGGTTTGTAAGATTTTAATTCTACAACCTTAGCATGGAAAATATCATTTTTAGTTCTAAGGTCGGAAATAGTAGCATTGCAAACATCAAAATCCTTAGCCTTAGCAAGCAATTTTTCATTCTCAATCCTAAGGCTAGCAAGAGATATGTTTAATTCTTCAATCTTAGCAAGTAAATCATCATTATCATTTCTAATATTGGGAATTGAAACATTACAAGCAATAGAATCAACCTTAGCTAACAAATTAGAATTCTCATTTCTAAGGTTGTCTATAGTCTCATGGCAAGTGCTTAGCTCACTAGATAATTTTTCACATTTTTCAACTTCTAGAGCATAAGCATTTTTAACTTTAACATGCCTTTTGTTTTCCTTGATTAGGAAGTCCTCTTGGGAGTCCAAGAGATCGTCCTTCTCATGGATGGCACTAATTAATTCATTTAATTTCTCCTTTTGTTGCATGTTTAAGTTGGCAAAAAGAGTGCGCAAGTTATCTTCCTCATCACCAGCATTTTCATCACTAGAGGATTCATATCTAGTGGAGGATTTAGATTTAACCTTCTTCTTTTTGTCGTCCTTTGCCATGAGGCACTTGTGGCCGACGTTGGGGAAGAGAAGTCCCTTGGTGATGGCGATGTTGGCGGCATCCTCGTCGTCGGAGGAGTCGCTAGAGCTTTCGTCGGAGTCCCACTCACGACAAACATGGGCATCGCCGCCCTTCTTCTTGTAATACCTCTTCTTCTCTTTTCTTCTCCCCTTCTTGTCGTCACCCCTGTCACTGTCACTAGAAATAGGACATTTAGCTATAAAGTGATCGGGCTTACCACATTTGTAGAAAACCTTCTTGGAGCGGGGCTTATAATCTTTCCCCCTCCTTTGTTTGAGGATTTGGCGGAAGCTCTTGATGACGAGCGCCATTTCCTCATTGTCGAGTTTGGAGGCGTCGATTGGTTGTCTACTTGGTGTAGATTCCTCCTTCTTCTCCTCCGTTGCCTTGAATGCAACCGGTTGAGCTTCGGACGTGGAGGGACCGTCAAGCTCGTTGATCTTCCGTGAGCCCTTGATCATAAATTCAAAGCTCACAAAATTCCCGATTACTTCCTCGGGAGTCATTAGTGTATATCTTGGATTACCACGAATTAATTGTACTTGAGTAGGGTTAAGGAATATAAGTGATCTTAAAATAACCTTAACCACCTCGTGGTCATCCCATTTCTTGCTCCCGAGGTTGCGCACTTGATTCACCAAGGTCTTGAGCCGGTTGTACATATCTTGTGGCTCCTCCCCTTGGCGAAGACGGAAGCGACCGAGCTCCCCTCGATCGTTTTCCGCTTGGTGATCTTGGTGAGTTCATCACCCTCGTGCGCCGTTTTGAGCACGTCCCAAACTTCCTTGGCGCTTTTTAGTCCTTGCACCTTGTTGTACTCCTCTCTACTTAGAGAGGCGAGGAGTATGGTTGTGGCTTGGGAGTTGAAGTGCTCGATTTGGGCCACCTCGTCCTCATCATAATCCTCATCCCTACGGATGGTACCTGTGCTCCAAACTCAACAACATTCCATATACTTTTGTGGAGTGAGGTTAGATGAAATTTCATTAAATCACTCCACCTAGCATAATCTTCACCGTCAAAGGTTGGAGGTTTGCCTAATGGAACGGAAAGTAATGGAGTATGTCTAGAAGTACGAGGATAATGTAAGGGGATCTTACTAAACTTCTTGCGCTCATGGCGCTTAGAAGTTATGGAGGGCGCGTCGGAGCCGGAGGTAGATGGTGATGAGGTGTCGGTCTCGTAGTAGACCACCTTCCTCATCTTCTTTATCTTGTCGCCACTCCGATGCGACTTGTGGGAAGAAGTCTTCTTTTCCTTCTTCTTCTCCTTCTTCTTCTCCTTGTTGTGGGACTCTCCCGATAGAGCTTTCTTGTTGCTTGTAGTGGGCTTTTTGCCGGTCTCCATCTCCTTCTTGGCGAGTTCTCCCGACATCACTTCGAGCGGTTAGGCTCTAATGAAGCACCGGGCTCTGATACCAATTGAAAGTCGCCTAGAGGGGGGTGAATAGGGCGAAACTGAAATTCTCAAAAATAATCACAACTACAAGCCGGGTTAGCGTTAGAAATATAATCGAGTCCGCGAGAGAGGGTGCAAAACAAATCGCAAGCGAATAAGGAGTGTGACACGTGGATTTGTTTTACCGAGGTTCGGTTCTTGCAAACCTACTCCCCGTTGAGGTGGTCACAAAGACCGGGTCTCTTTCAACCCTTTCCCTCTCTCAAACGGTCCCTCGGACCGAGTGATCTTTTCTTCTCAATCACTTGGAACACAAAGTTCCCACAAGGACCACCACAAGATTGGTGTCTCTTGCCTCAATTACAAGTGAGTTTGTGAAAGGGAAATGTGCCCTTGGGCCATTTCTAAATATTTTGGTGATTGAGTGCCAACGCAAGTGCTTTTGTGTTGATCTATGCAATGTGGTGGACAAAATGCAAATCATGTCAAAAGGTATGTTTCTCAGACTTAGTACATTGTTTTAAGGACTAATGTATTGTGTCTAAGTGCTGAAAATAGGAAAAGAACAATTGGAAATGTCTTGGCTCGAGCAGCCAAGACTCTGCTCAGTCTGGGAGCACCGGACTGTCCGGTGCGCCAGGCTGGCTCAGGCGAACTGGCCGCTCTTGGGAAGAAATAAACGGCGTACGGCTATAATTCACCGGACTGTCCGGTGTGCACCGGACTGTCCGGTGAGCCAACGGTCGGCCGGGCCAACGGTCGGCTGCGCGATCTGCGCGAGACACGTGGCCGAGCCAACGGTCGGGAGGGGGCACCGGACAGTGTCCGGTGCGCCAACGGCTCCCAGGCGCCAACGGTCGGCTTCACCAAATAAGGAAGGAGATCCGCACCGGACAGTGTCCGGTGGTGCACCGGACCGTCCGGTGCACCAGGCGACAGAAGGCAAGAATTGCCTTCCCAGATTGCTCTCAACGGCTCCTAGCTGCCTTGGGGTTATAAAAGGGACCCCTAGGTGCATGAAGGAGAACACCAAGCATCCTTTGAGCATTCTTGATCACTCACACTCCATTCTTGCGCACTTGTTCGACATTCTAGTGATTTGAGCTCCGTTCTAGTGTGCTAGTCTTTTGAGCTTAAGTCTGGGTCTTGTGTGTGCGTATTTGCTGTGATCTTTGGGTCTTGTGTGAGTTGCTAATTCCTCCCTTACTCGGTGCTTCTGTGTGAACATCTTTGTAAGGGCGAGAGGCTCCAAAGTGTGGAGATTCCTCGCAAACGGGATATAGTAAAGCAAGCAAAACACCGTGGTATTCAAGTGGGTCTTTGGACCGCTTGAGAGGGGTTGATTGCAACCCTCGTCCATTGGGACGCCACAACGTGGAGTAGGCAAGCGTTGGTCTTGGCCGAACCACGGGATAACCACCGTGCCATCTCTGTGATTGATCTCTTGTGGTTACTGTGTTTTGTTGGGACTCCTTTCTAGCCACTTGGCGATTATTGTGCTAACGCTTAACCAATTTTTTATGGCTTAAGTTTCAAGTTTCATAGGATCACCTATTCACCCCCCCTCTAGGTGCTCTCAATTGGTATCAGAGTCGTTCTCTTCACGAAGGGACTAATCGCCCAAAGAGATGGATCCTAAGGGGAAGGGAATCGTGATCAACGATAAGGAGAAGGAGTCATTCGTCAACGAGCCCAAGGATGACAAGCCTACCGACTCGGGCTCGGGCCACAGACGCAAAGATGGGAAGAAGAAGAAGACGAGACACATCAAGGAGATCGTCTACTACGACGACAGCGATGAGTCCACTTCTTCCCAAAAGGACAACGACGACAACGACTACGAGAGAAGGAAACCGGTTAATTCGAACTTTTCTTTTGACTACTCTCGTATTCCGCAAAGTACAAATGCTCATTTGCTCTCCATTCCACTTGGCAAACCTCCTCACTTTGATGGAGAGGACTACGGATTTTGGAGCCACAAAATGCGTAGTCACCTGTTCTCTCTCCATCCAAGCATATGGGAGATTGTGGAAAGTGGAATGAAATTTGATAGCTCGGATAGTCCTATGTTTATCAATGAACAGATTCATAGAAATGCACAAGCTACTACTGTGTTGCTAGCCTCTTTGTGCAGGGACGAGTACCATAAGGTGAGCGGCTTGGACAATGCCAAGCAGATCTAGGACACCCTCAAGATCTCTCATGAGGGAAACGACGTCACCTTACTCACCAAAATGGAGTTGGTGGAGGGCGAGCTTGGAAGATTTGCAATGATAAGGGGCGAGGAGCCAACCCAAACATACAACCGGCTCAAGACCATTATCAACAAAATAAGGGGCTACGGAAGCACGCGATGGACGGATCACGACGTCGTCCGCCTAATGCTAAGGTCCTTTACTGTACTTGATCCACATTTGGTGAACAATATTCGTGAAAATCCTAGGTACACCAAGATGTCGCCCGAAGAAGTCCTTGGAAAATTCGTAAGCGGGCGAATGATGATCAAGGAGGCGAGGTACGTGGACGACGCGTTGAACGGTCCAATCCATGAGCCTCAACCCATTGCTCTCAAGGCAACGAGGAGCAA
The DNA here is from genome assembly GCF_902167145.1 of Zea mays. Classification (NCBI taxonomy): domain Eukaryota; kingdom Viridiplantae; phylum Streptophyta; class Magnoliopsida; order Poales; family Poaceae; genus Zea; species Zea mays. The sequence continues at coordinate 80,713,508 of NC_050103.1, read as the reverse complement.
GGAGGCGCTACCTAGCAAGGTGGCGCAAGTTGAGGCGGTCGGGCTCAATGATGAAGAGATGGCCCTCATCATCAAGCGCTTCAAGACGGCGCTAAAGGGTCGCAAGAGACAGCCAAGCAAGACCAAGACAAAGGGGAAGCGTTCATGCTTCAAATGCGGTAAGATTGGTCATTTTATTGCTAACTGTCCCGATAATGAAAGTGACCAGGAACAAGGGAGCAAGAGGGAGAAGAAGAAGGCATACAAGAAAGCTAAGGGCGAGGCACACCTTGGAAAGGAGTGGGACTCGGATTGTTCGTCATCCGACTCCGAAAATGAAGGACTCGCCACCACCGCCTTCAACAAGTCATCCCTCTTCCCCAACGAGCGTCACACATGCCTCATGGCAAAGGAGAAGAAGGTATGTACTCGAGACAGTACTACTTATGATTCTTCTAGTGATGATGAATCTAGTGATGAAGAAATAGATTACTCTAGTTTGTTCAAAGGATTGGATAGAACTAAAGTAGATAAGATTAATGAATTGATTGATGCCTTGAATGAAAAGGATAGACTCTTAGAAAAACAAGAGGACCTTTTATATGAAGAGCATGACAAATTTGTAGAGGCACAAAAATCTTATGCTTTAGAAGTTAAAAGAAATGAAATGCTTTCTTGTGAACTATCTTCTTACCATGAGACAATTTCTAGCTTAAGGAGCATGAATGATGATTTGAATGCTAAGTTAGAGATAGCTAGTAAATCTAACTCTTGTGTAGAACATGTTATGATTTGCAAGAGGTGTAAAGATTTTGACATTGATGCTTGTAGTGAACACCTAGTGTCAATTTCTAAATTAAATGATGAAGTGGCTAGTCTTAGTGCCCAACTTAAGACTAGCAAAAACGAATTTGATAAGTTAAAATTTGCAAGGGATGCCTACACGATTGGTAGACACCCCTCAATTAAGGATGGACTTGGTTTCAAGAGGGAAGCCAAGAACTTAACAAGCCATAAGGCTCCCATCCCCGCTAAGGAGAAAGGGAAGGCCCCTATGGCTGGTAGTGCTAAAAAGAACCATGCTTTTATGTATCATGATAGGAGACATGCTAGAAATGCAAATAGAAGTTATGATGTTTTTGATTCACATGTTTATGACTCTCATGCCATGTTTGCTTCTAGTTCTTCCTATATGCATGGTAGAGATATATCTAGGAGATATTTTGTTCATAGGCCTAGGAGAAATGTTGTTAATGTTCCTAGTAAAGTTAATGAACCCTCTACAATATATCATGCTTTAAATGCTTCCTTTGCTATTTGTAGAAAGGATAGGAAGATAGTTGCTAGAAAATTAGGGGAAAAATGCAAGGGAGACAAAACTTGCATTTGGGTCCCTAAGGATATTTGTGCTAACCTTGTAGGACCCAACATGAGTTGGGTACCTAAGACCCAAGCCTAAATTTGCCTTGCAGGTTTATGCATCCGGGGGTTCAAGCTGGATTATCGACAGCGGATGCACAAACCATATGACGGGGGAGAAGAAGATGTTCACCTCCTACGTCAAAAACAAGGATTCCCAAGATTCAATAATATTCGGTGATGGGAATCAAGGCAAGGTAAAAGGGTTAGGTAAAATTGCTATTTCATCCGAGCACTCTATATCTAATGTGTTTTTAGTTGAGTCTCTTGGATATAATTTGTTATCTGTTAGTCAATTATGCAATATGGGATATAATTGTCTATTCACAAATGTAGATGTGTCTGTCTTTAGAAGAAGTGATGGTTCACTAGCTTTTAAGGGTGTATTAGATGACAAACTTTACTTAGTTGATTTTGCAAAAGAGGAGGCCAGTCTAGATGCATGCTTAATTGCTAAGGCTAGCATGGGCTGGCTGTGGCATCGCCGCTTAGCACATGTGGGGATGAAGAACCTTCACAAGCTTCTAAAGGGAGAACACGTGATAGGTTTAACTAACGTACAATTCGAAAAATATAGACCTTGTGCAGCTTGTCAAGCAGGTAAACAAGTGGGAGGAGCACATCACAACAAGAATGTGATGACCACATCAAGACCCCTGGAGCTGCTACATATGGACCTCTTCGGACCCGTCGCCTATCTAAGCATAGGAGGAAGTAAGTATGGTTTAGTTATTGTTGACGACTTTTCCCGCTTCACTTGGGTGTTCTTTTTGCAGGATAAGTCTGAAACCCAAGGGATCCTCAAGCGCTTTCTAAGGAGAGCTCAAAACGAGTTTGAGCTCAAGGTGAAGAAGATTAGGAGCGACAATGGGTCCGAGTTCAAGAACCTTCAAGTGGAGGAGTACCTTGAGGAGGAAGGGATCAAGCACGAGTTCTCCGCTCCCTACACACCACAACAAAATGGTGTGGTAGAGAGGAAGAACAGGACACTCATTGATATGGCAAGGACGATGCTTGGAGAGTTCAAGACCCCCGAGCGATTTTGGTCGGAAGCCGTGAACACGGCTTGCCACGCCATCAACAGGGTCTACCTTCACCGCCTCCTTAAGAAGACGTCATATGAGCTACTAACCGGTAACAAACCCAATGTTTCGTATTTTCGAGTTTTTAGGAGTAAATGCTACATTCTAGTGAAGAAGGGTAGGAATTCCAAATTTGCTCCCAAAGCCGTAGAAGGGTTTTTATTAGGTTATGACTCAAATACAAAGGTGTATAGAGTCTTTAACAAATCATCGGGTTTGGTTGAAGTCTCTAGCGACGTTGTATTTGATGAGACTAATGGCTCTCCAAGAGAGCAAGTTGTTGATCTTAATGATGTAGATGAAGAAGACGTTCCAACGGCCGCTATGCGCACCATGGCGATTGGCGATGTGCGACCACAGGAACATTTGGAACAAGATCAACCTTCTTCCTCAACAATGGTGCATCCCCCAACCTAAGATGACGAACAGGTACCTCAAGTGGAGGCGCATGATCAAGGGGAGCACAGGATATTCAAGTTGAAGAGGAAGAAGCACCTCAGGCACCTCCAACCCAAGTTCGAGCGACGATACAAAGGAATCATCCCGTCGACCAAATTTTGGGTGATATTAGCAAGGGAGTAACTACTCGCTCTAGATTGGTGAATTTTTGTGAGCATTACTCTTTTGTCTCTTCTATTGAGCCTTTCAGGGTAGAAGAGGCCTTGCTAGATCCGGACTGGGTGTTGGCCATGCAGGAAGAGCTCAACAACTTCAAAAGAAATGAAGTTTGGACACTGGTGCCTCGTCCTAAGCAAAATGTTGTGGGAACCAAGTGGGTGTTCCGCAACAAACAAGACGAGCACGGAGTGGTGATGAGGAACAAGGCTCGACTTGTGGCAAAAGGTTATGCCCAAGTCGCAGGTTTGGACTTTGAGGAGACCTTTGCTCCTGTGGCTAGGCTAGAGTCAATTCGTATTTTGCTAGCATATGCCGCTCACCATTCTTTCAGGTTGTTCCAAATGGATGTGAAGAGCGCTTTCCTCAACGGGCCAATCAAGGAGGAGGTGTACGTGGAGCAACCCCTGGCTTCGAGGATGAACGGTACCCCGACTACGTGTGTAAGCTCTCTAAGGCGCTCTATGGACTTAAGCAAGCCCCAAGAGCATGGTATGAATGCCTTAGAGACTTTTTAATTGCTAATGCTTTCAAGGTTGGGAAAGCCGATCCAACTCTTTTTACTAAGACTTGTGATGGTGATCTGTTTGTGTGCCAAATTTATGTCGATGACATAATATTTGGTTCTACTAACCAAAAGTCTTGTGAAGAGTTTAGCAGGGTGATGACTTAGAAATTCGAGATGTCGATGATGGGCGAGTTAAGCTACTTCCTTGGGTTCCAAGTGAGGCAACTCAAGGATGGAACCTTCATCTCCCAAACCAAGTACACGCAAGACTTGATCAAGAGGTTTGGGATGAAGGACGCCAAGCCCGCAAAGACTCCAATGGGAACCGACGGACACACCGACCTCAACAAAGGAGGTAAGTCCGTTGATCAAAAAGCATACCGGTCTATGATAGGGTCTTTACTTTATTTATGTGCTAGTAGACCGGATATTATGCTTAGCGTATGCATGTGTGCTAGATTTCAATCCGATCCTAAGGAGTGTCACTTAGTGGCTGTGAAGCGAATTCTTAGATATTTAGTCGCTACGCCGTGCTTCGGGATCTGGTATCCAAAGGGGTCTACCTTTGACTTGATTGGATATTCAGACTCCGACTATGCTGGATGTAAGGTCGATAGGAAGAGCACATCGGGGACGTGCCAATTCTTAGGAAGGTCCCTGGTGTCATGGAGTTCTAAGAAACAAACTTCCGTTGCCCTATCCACCGCTGAGGCCGAGTATGTTGCCGCAGGACAGTGTTGCGCGCAACTACTTTGGATGAGGCAAACCCTCCGGGACTTTGGCTACAATCTGAGCAAAGTCCCACTCCTATGTGATAATGAGAGTGCTATCCGCATGGCGGATAATCCTGTTGAACACAGCCGCACAAAGCACATAGACATCCGGCATCACTTTCTGAGAGACCACCAGCAAAAGGGAGATATCGAAGTGTTTCATGTTAGCTCCGAGAACCAGCTAGCCGATATCTTTACCAAGCCTTTAGATGAGCAGACCTTTTGCAAGTTGCGTAGTGAGCTAAATGTCTTAGATTCGCGGAACTTGGATTGATTTATAGCATACATGTGTTTATGCCTTTGATCATGTTCCTTATGCATTTTGTTGTTTATTTATGGTGCTCAAGTTGTACAAGCACTCCCCGGAGCTTACAAGTCCATTTGCAAGTGATGCACAAATTTAGGGGAGTTGTGCTACAACCTGACCCTTTGAGACTAACCATGTGCTTGAGTCTGCTTGATTTAGTCTCGAAGGAGGATTGAAAGGAAAAAGGTGGACTTGGACCATGCAAGACTTCCACTGCACTCCGATGAGAGGGTAACTTATTCCAAGTTCATCTTTATGATCTTATTGCCTTTTACTCTTAGTTGAAGATTTTGGTGAGGCAATGAGGTTAAAGGGCCAAAATTGATCTTGTTTTGGTGCTTGATGCCAAAGGGGGAGAAAATAAGGCTAAAGCAATAAATGGATCAGCTACCACTTGAGAATTTTGAAAAAGTAGAGTTAGAGTTTTTGTTTGCCAAAATACTCTTATTTGCTTCTTTTTGTCAAAAGTGGGCTTCTTGTGGGGAGAAGCGTTGATTATGGAAAAAAGGGAGAGTATTTGAAATCTTGAATCAATTTCTCTTGGAATGACTCTCTTTATGTATTAACAAGTGTGTTTGACTTAGAGATGAAATTTGAGTTTGATTTGCAAAAACAAACCAAGTGGTGGCAAAGAATGATCCATATATGCCAAATTTGATTCAAAACAAATTTAAGTTCTTATTTGATTTGATTTTGCACTTGATCTACTTGCTTTATGTTGTGTTGGCATTAATCACCAAAAAGGGGGAGATTGAAAGGGAAATGTGCCCTTGGGCCATTTCTAAATATTTTGGTGATTGAGTGCCAACGCAAGTGCTTTTGTGTTGATCTATGCAATGTGGTGGACAAAGTGCAAATCATGTCAAAAGGTATGTTTCTCAGACTTAGTACATTGTTTTAAGGACTAATGTATTGTGTCTAAGTGCTGAAAACAGGAAAAGAACAATTGGAAATGTCTTGGCTCGAGCAGCCAAGACTCTGCTCAGTCTGGGAGCACCGGACTGTCCGGTGGTGCACCGAACAGTGTCCGGTGCGCCAGGCTGGCTCAGGCGAACTGGCCGCTCTCGGGAAGAAATAAACGGCGTACGACTATAATTCACCGGACTGTCTGGTGTGCACCGGACTGTCCGGTGAGCCAACGGTCGGCCGGGCCAACGGTCAGCTGCGCGATCTGCGCGAGACACGTGGCCGAGCCAACGGTCGGGAGGGGGCACCGGACTGTCCGGTGTGCACCGGACAGTGTCCGGTGCGCCAACGACTCCCAGGCGCCAACGGTCGGCTTCGCCAAATAAGGAAGGAGATCCGCACCGGACAGTGTCCGGTGGTGCACCGGACTGTCCGGTGCGCCAGGCGACAGAAGGCAAGAATTGCCTTCCCAGATTGCTCTCAACGGCTCCTAGCTGCCTTGGGGCTATAAAAGGGACCCCTAGGCGCATGAAGGAGAACATCAAGCATCCTTTGAGCATTCTTGATCACTCACACTCCATTCTTGCGCACTTGTTCGACATTCTAGTGATTTGAGCTCCGTTCTAGTGTGCTAGTCTTTTGAGCTTAAGTCTGGGTCTTGTGTGTGCGTATTTGCTGTGATCTTTGGGTCTTGTGTGAGTTGCTAATTCCTCCCTTACTCCGTGCTTCTGTGTGAACATCTTTGTAAGGGCGAGAGGCTCCAAAGTGTGGAGATTCCTCGCAAACGGGATATAGTAAAGCAAGCAAAACACCGTGGTATTCAAGTGGGTCTTTGGACCGCTTGAGAGGGGTTGATTGCAACCCTCGTCCGTTGGGACGCCACAACGTGGAGTAGGCAAGCGTTGGTCTTGGCCGAACCACGGGATAACCACCGTGCCATCTCTGTGATTGATCTCTTGTGGTTACTGTGTTTTGTTGGGACTCCTTTCTAGCCACTTGGCGATTATTGTGCTAACGCTTAACCAATTTTTTATGGCTTAAGTTTCAAGTTTCACAGGATCACCTATTCACCCCCCCCCTCTAGGTGCTCTCAATTGGTATCGGAGTCGTTCTCTTCACGAAGGGACTAATCGCCCGAAGAGATGGATCCTAAGGGGAAGGGAATCGTGATCAACGATAAGGAGAAGGAGTCATTCGTCAACGAGCCCAAGGATGACAAGCCTACCGACTCGGGCTCGGGCCATAGACGCAAAGATGGGAAGAAGAAGAAGACGAGACACATCAAGGAGATCGTCTACTACGACGACAGCGATGAGTCCACTTCTTCCCAAAACGACAACGACTACGAGAGAAGGAAACTGGTTAATTCGAACTTTTCTTTTGACTACTCTCGTATTCCGCAAAGTACAAATGCTCATTTGCTCTCCATTCCACTTGGCAAACCTCCTCACTTTGATGGAGAGGACTACGGATTTTGGAGCCACAAAATGCGTAGTCACATGTTCTCTCTCTATCCAATCATATGGGAGATTGTGGAAAGTGGAATGAAATTTGATAGCTCGGATAGTCCTATGTTTATCAATGAACAGATTCATAGAAATGCACAAGCTACTACTGTGTTGCTAGCCTCTTTGTGCAGGGACGAGTACCATAAGGTGAGCGGCTTGGACAATTATTTGTGTTGGCAATTCAACCACCAAAATTAATTAGGAAAATAGGTGTAAGCCTAATTCCCTTTCATAAACAGACCTCTGACCTTTTTATTAATCACATAATTGGACCTAATTTTGTATTTTAAACTTCAAAACTTGTTTATTTCATATCTTTTGCATATGAACTCCAAATTGAGTGATTCAAATTACAAAACGCTCATATAATTAATCTCTGTTCAAATAAATTAGGATCATTCATTGTTGGTGCATTATAATTTTATGCCTAGGCTATAGGTTAATTTGTGTAATAATTTATTTAATAAGATAAGTAAAGACGAAAAACCCTAGTGGAAAATAGATGCTTAATCTTGTGAGATTAATAATAGGTAGTATATGGATTTATCCCTAGTTTAACCCTATGTCTCATTAAAATTAGTAGAATTAGAATATGTAATCATAGAGATAAACAACACTTAGAGAATAACAAACCACTGAATGTGATTAATTCACCCTATAACCTAAACTCCCTTTTGAGTTTAACTCTACATACAGCTAGTCCACTTTAGCCAAATGAGACATTTGCTGAGTACGTTGATGTGTACTCACCCTTGCTTTAAAAACCACCCCACCCCAGGTTGTCCCTACTGTATTCAATGCTCAGGAGGAGATGCTGGCAACATAGAGGACTTTGAGGAGTTTCAGGACTACGACGAGTTCTAGTTATCTTAGTGGCAAACCCCCAGTCAGCTGCCTGTGAAGGCCTTATCTACTACGTTTCGTATTCCGCACTTTGATAATGTTAATGACCATGTCATAGACTCTGTGGATGTCTTGGACATTTTGATGTAATAAAGTACATTGTCGCTATTTACTTTGACCATTGTGTGATGATGTCCAATTATGTAATCGATGTGTACGTGAGTTTCTGATCCTGGCACATACATGGTTCGCATTCGGTTTGCCTTCCAAAATCAAGTGTGACACTTAAGCCCCCCACATAAAAATGATAAAGTTTATTAATTTGATATAAATTTGGACAATTTTCAATGATTTTGGCCTAAAGATGCGTTTAAACAAAAAATTGATGTATTACAAAGTTGTAGATCTCCTCGAGCTCTACAATTTTCATATAAGCTTTATCTCCATTCAATTTCATACGTAAAAGTTATGATTTTATAACTATATAATGTAGAAAAAGAAAAAACGGGTACCCGAATTACGGGTACCCCTATTCGACCCAAATCCGAAGTTGTAGTATCCGGGTATTACCTGTATCCGTCTCAAATATAAAAATGACTGAATCTGTATCCGAAAAAACAGATATTTTTACTAACTGTATCCGGTACCCGACGGGTACACCCGACCCATTTTCACCCCTATCCTCGTTGCTTTTAGGCCATCTTATGTGGGGTAATTTGTTGTTTTGGTTCCGATATTTGTAACATAATGGGTAACTGAAATCATGTTTGTTCATGTTCAATCGTAATCAGATATCACACTAAAAATTGATACCAGCCTATTCAAATTTATCATCGCTAGTACTCGAGTGCATGTGAATCGTTATTGTTGTTAAATTTTATGCACCTACATGCAAAATGGATGCAGTTCCCTTAACATCGTGTTGTTGTAGTTACCTACCTACACAAGCGGAGAACGAGTTTAGCGGCAACAGAATTCGTTTCGCCACAGGTATAACTCACCTTTGTGGACAAACAACATTACTAAGCTATCACATAAGTTGCTGGTGGTGATTTGTTATCTAAATCTCAACTTGTTAATTCATTGCAAGAGACACCAACAATTTTTTACTTTCATAACTACACAGGTGTGCTAAGTAATTAGGACAAACTGGTCCACACACATTATTGACAGCGAGACTCCTGTCCTTTTTACTTGTTGAGAAAAATAGGGTCCTTCCTGCAATGCAATTCGTACTCATGCTTATGAGCAACCATACATCATATTTAGCACTTAAACTCTTTTACCACCACCTCGTGTAGCTTTATAAAAACACCCTTAACAAATCACAATTACATTTACAGTTGGATCTAAATCTAACGGACCAAGACACCTGCTTTGCTTACGGTTGTTTTCTCTGCGAACGACTGGCCAGGCGGAAGAGCGCATCCCTCGGCCAACGCATGAACAACACTTAAATATAATACAAATTTAAGTCATATGTTATGTCAAAAAATAGATATAACTTTTATTAAAGAATTATAATTGTCGGCTATCTAGAAAAAGGGTATCCAAAATAAGTGAAAGTTCCCTTTGACCCGGGAACAGGATCTGGATGTCGCCTAGAGGGGGGGTGAATAGGCGAATAAAACTTATTACTTTAAAACTTAAATTCTTACTCTACTCGAAGACTTAGTACGCAGTGGAATGAGAAGACTCTTCGAGTAGGTCGCAGCGGAATGGAAGATCCTGTCTCAATATGTCCTGCACTTCAAATCAAGCTTATAACACAGATAAGTATTGAAGTGCAGATATAAAAACGAGTAAGGCAGAGAGTCAGGATAGAACAGAGCACACAGACGCAAGAGTTTATCCCGAGGTTCGGCCAAGCCTGAAATGCTTGCCTAGTCCTCGTTGGAGTTAGCCACACCTGGGCTTGGAGTCTATTTCAACTCCTTCCTCCGTTTGCTCAGATCTGTCAATATGACAGATAGAGCCTTTCACTATTGAGTGGGGTTACAACAGAACCGCGGCTGCTTACAAACTTCTTGGCAGCACTCCGGCAGAGTAACGATACGCTCAAGACCTTGCTCTAGCTCTAAGCAGCACTTCTCCTCTCTCTTAAGGCTTATAGCTGTGCCTTCTACACAAACTATAGAGTTACACACACGAGGGAGAGTGAGAATTGATTCGAGTGATGTCTACACTTGTTGGCTGCACTTGTATATTGCTTGAGGCGCCTAGGGGTCCCTTTTATAGGCACAAGGGGCCTAGGAGCCGTTGGAAGCAAACCAGGAAGGCAAATCTTGTCTTCTGTCGGGTGGCGCACCGGACAGTCCGGTGCACACCGGACACTGTCCGGTGCCCGATTTCTTTCCTTCTATGGCGAAGCCGACCGTTGGCAGTCTTGGAGCCGTTGGCGCACCGGACATGTCCGGTGCACACCGGACAGTCCGGTGCCCCATTTGACCGTTGGCTCGTCCACGTGTCACGCGCGGGTTGCGCGGCCGACCGTTGCCCAAGCCGACCGTTGGCTCACCGGACAGTCCGGTGTACACCGGACAGTCCGGTGAATTATAGCTGATCGTCGCCAGACTTCTCCCGAGAGCGGCCTGTTCACTGGAGTTCAGCCTGGCGCACCGGACACTGTCCGGTGCACCACCGGACACTGTCCGGTGCACCACCGGACAGTCCGGTGTGCCAGACTGAGCTGCCTTGGCTGTACATAGCCAGGCCCTTTGCACCTCTCTTCTTTTCTTCTTCTTTCTGTTTCTAACACTTAGACAAGTATATTAGTCCACAAAACCAATGTACTAAGTATAGAAACATACCTTCTCTTAACCATTAAATCTATAGCATTCCACATGCTTGAGCTTTGATGTTGGACTCATAAATCATCAAGTTGGCTTGACTTGATCTAGATTGACATTTCTTCGCTCCAACATCCTGCAAAGGTCACATAGAACATCTCCAAACATAGGAACAACCCAAACTAAAGATCAAGATGAACTTAGCTCTTTTGGGTTGCTTCCAGTTCTGGTTTTGACACTTGTTCTCCTTCTAGTGACCTTGATCTCCTTCTTAGAGCTTGATCTTGAGCCTTATGACTTACACCACATGACTGTAGCTTTTACCTCATTGGTTGTAAGTCACGTCCTTATGTAGTGATCCTTGATGTGTCGTAGCTGTTCTCAACTCGATCACCCTTGACTTTGCAAGCCTTCTTCTTCACCCTTGGCTTTGGGTTCCTCAGTCTCCTTGACCTTCTCCCGTGCACTTGGTACCTCGAAGCTCTTCTTGCCTCAGTCCTTGGCTTGATCAGTTGTCTCCGAGCTACTCACCCGAGTATCACTTTTGCACTGTCCATCTTACTTGTGATGTCCATCATGTATCCATAATCCAGTTCTTGGACCATCACATTTGTTCACTTGTGTTGAACCCTGTCAGCTTTACACTAAGCACCTGTTCAACACTTAACACACTTGTTAGTCCTTTAATTGAGTTGTCATCCAAACACCAAAACCACAAGAGAGCTTTCAATCTCCCCCTTTTTGGTGATTGATGGCAACGCAATTAAAGCTTACATTAGAATATGATTTAAAGCACAAACTTTGAAATCTAAGTTTATAGAATTGCTCCCCCTAAATATGTGCTTACTTCAAAATCATAATTTTGGCCTAATATGCCAATTTGCACATACTTAGGCAATTCGAAGCATTTCTAAACCTTAGCACTTTTTGGAATGCATTGTGTCAAGAATCAAACCATGATGTTATAACACACAAATGCACATAATCAGAGTTAAGCACCATTCAAATTAGTGGATATCTCACAGGAATATCAACCTACCACTATTCACCATTAAGATACCAATTTAAACTCAGATACTAATTTAAAGCAATCTTAAGCACCATAAACCATATGCATCATTATCCACATGACTGTCTATTTCAGAATGAACACAATAGATGCCAATTAATTCATAGCAACGGAAGCACTAGTCCATATGATGCACCACATATAATACTGCAAGAAGCATATGAATAACACACTAGCAAAGCTCAAACTAACACATCACCAAAGCTCAAACTAACACATTACTCCTTAGGATAAGCTTTCCTCTCAGGTTGAGATATAAGCTTTAATGCACATATTCTCCCCCTTTGACATCAAACACCAAAACCATATTCAAGCAAGAACATAGGATGATGTCAAGGGACAGCAGGGTGTTAAGGAGGAGAGACACAGTATCAAAACTCCCCCTTACTTATTGAGCATATGCACTACCAACATTTAAGTAAGATACAAATACGCAAAAAGATTACCACTTCCTTTTGTACCTTTACCATGTTGTAGTGTACTTCCCATCTTGAGAGTATTTAATCTCTCGAGAGCTTCTCCACACTTGTGCCTGATTCTTTATCCTAACCTTTTCTTGTTGCTAAGACACCAGACTTAGAACAAGTTATAGTATTGGGCACAAGAAGAAACTTCTATTCTAGTGATTACCAAAAGATACCAATTGAAGCACACTACCAAGGCTACCAATTGAAAAATCATCACTGTCATAGCTATGATCACAATCAACGGAACTTCAAGATATTCAATGAAATTGCATAGTTCCATTCTCCATACCTTTGCCTTTTACCTGAATGCCATGAGATTCATTCTTTTAGGTATTGTGTAGTGAGAGCACATGTTGTCACCAATTTAGGGCACCTTTTGCTCATGCACCTCATAGCTCGAGAGGGTGCATTAGAGACACAACATGGATTTCTTGTTTTGGTATACACAGAGTACCAAGACAGAGTAATCATGTGAACATGGACTAAACAAAACTATCATGCTTGCACATAGGTTAATCATTAAAAAAAACATAGCATGACTTACAAAAAGATACATGTTTATCCACATACACTAAGAGAGTTAATCATGGTGGATATAACAAATGAAAGAGCTACCCATGAATGATTCAAAAGATATATCCTATAGTGCACTAGTCATGATTAAACAAACATCATTATGATTCATTTAGCACAGGCAATCATAAAGCATAACTACTCCAAGGACAGGTAGCACAACAAGCTAACTTAAGAGCAATACTAAATTGCAGTTATGTACTTAAAATACACGAGTACCGTCCTTTGGAGAGCACGTTGTAGATTCTCATCAAAGTCCTTTACTTGATTCACCAATAATGATTCAGGACCTATACACCTTATTTCACTTGAGATGAACATGGGATTAGTGTTTTACAATAAATCAACCTTGGGTCAATAAACACCAAAACAATTAAAAAGCTTAAGCATAGAGTTTGATATAACCGTCTTAAGCTCTCCCATGGTCTCCAGTCCATCTCAAGGCACCTGCATGATCTAGTTAGTACAGTTTGGTACCCACCTAGGGATGGGTCCCTGACATTCAACTAAAAGTGCCTTTGGTACCCAAATAGTCTTTGTGCTAGTTCTAGGTGATCTAGATCTAGCACAAGTGTATGATTTGGGTCTCCTAAGCGAATAAGATTGAGACAAATTTACTTGCTTAGGAACCTCACCTTTATTACATACCTTAGATAGATGACCCTGCTCACCATACTTGTAGCAGAAACGTCGCTTAACCTGACATGACGCTTGTTGTTTGTCATTTTCCTTGGTGAGAGTCATCTTGGAGGATGCACATTCTTGATTCTTCATGACCGAACATGAAGTGATCATGTGGTCCTTATTGTTGCATCCAAAACAACTCCTTGTCCCTTCATTCTTGTCTTTGTACGGACAAGACGCGATGAGGTGGCCTAACTTCTTGCACTTGAAGCACCTCCTTTTTCCTTTTCCCTTTTTGTACTTGAATGACATGGAGAGATGATCAGTGCAAACAACATGACTAATTGAATTTTTACCTTTTTTCTTGTTCATGTTGATTTCTTCATTTATAGCTTTGGGAACATTCTTCTTATTGAGCTTAACACTTGCTGCAGTTTTTCCTTTCTCAAGCTTCTTCACCACGCGCCCGTGGATATCTTGAGAGAGTTGAGCTAAGCGTCTTCTCCTCAGTTGTCGTTGCTTCTTATTCCCACAGAATTTCTTTTGTGACCCTAAAACTTGTTGCTCAATCAATGATTGGCTTTCTTTTGAGCAACAGGGGTTAGCACATGATGATATACAATCTAAATGCGCACACGTGCGAGAATGAGGTTCACATGAATTTAAGTTTGAAATTACAACCTCATGAGCAACATTAAGCATGATATGGTCATCAACTAATTTACTATGAGAGTATGACAACATATCATACTTTTCACTAAGAGCAAGCTTTTCTAAATTCATTGTTTCTACTTGACTTCTAAGCATAGAATTTTCAGTTTTAAGTTGAGCAACATTAGATAGAGCGTCATAATTATTACTTTGCTCAATTAACATTGAATCATACCGTTGGACCAAGACATCATGAGAGCACCTCAGCTCCTCATGTTCTTTGGTCATCTTCTCAAGGCTGTTGTTTGTTTTGATGAGAGTCTCCTCTAGCCTGAGAAGCGTCTCGCCTTGTTCCTTGTTCCTTCTCAACAACTTAACCAAGAGAGCTTTGTCCGCTTTGTTGAGATGGTTGTAGAAACGGCGAATCTCCACTTCTTCCACATCATCGGTCTCATTTTCCCTGTCATTAATGTCAGTGGAAGCAATATAGGAAAAAGTACCTTGTGATGATGAAGATTCATCCTCGCTATCATCCTCATATTCCTCCTCATCATGGCTTTTGTCTCCACCGTCATTGTAAGCAATAAAACATTTATTATTAGTGGAGACCAAACCTATCGACGAGGTAGATTCATCGTTGGGTGTCCATCGTTCTTGATCTTCTCCCTTTGAATGGTTAGCATCACAAGCAATATAGGGAGTAGAAGTAGTACAATTTGCCACAAAATATTTTACTTTAATTCTATTCCATAAATCATGAGCATCAACCATTAAATCATTATCACTACTCATGATGGCAAAATAAGCACCTCTAGAAAGAGAATCAACTAAGATGCTACAAGCACGGTGATTGAGAGAAAAACATCTTAGTTCATCATTAGAGGGATTTTTACTAATATCGGATGGAAAAATACTTCTCCTAAAGATCTGTCTCAAATCAGGATCAACACTCATGAAAGCATTATAAATAGAGACAGACCAAGATTTGTAATTAGAGCCATCGCCTAAAAGAAGTTCTACAGTTACCTCTTGTGACGACATCGTTATCTCCGGACGGCTAAGCCCACACTGGAGAGGCCTAGCTCTGATACCAATTGAAAGTTCCCTTTGACCCGGGAACAGGATCTGGATGTCGCCTAGAGGGGGGGTGAATAGGCGAATAAAACTTATTACTTTAAAACTTAAATTCTTACTCTACTCGAAGACTTAGTACGCAGTGGAATGAGAAGACTCTTCGAGTAGGTCGCAGCGGAATGGAAGATCCTGTCTCAATATGTCCTGCACTTCAAATCAAGCTTATAACACAGATAAGTATTGAAGTGCAGATATAAAAACGAGTAAGGCAGAGAGTCAGGATAGAACAGAGCACACAGACGCAAGAGTTTATCCCGAGGTTCGGCCAAGCCTGAAATGCTTGCCTAGTCCTCGTTGGAGTTAGCCACACCTGGGCTTGGAGTCTATTTCAACTCCTTCCTCCGTTTGCTCAGATCTGTCAATATGACAGATAGAGCCTTTCACTATTGAGTGGGGTTACAACAGAACCGCGGCTGCTTACAAACTTCTTGGCAGCACTCCGACAGAGTAACGATACGCTCAAGACCTTGCTCTAGCTCTAAGCAGCACTTCTCCTCTCTCTTAAGGCTTATAGCTGTGCCTTCTACACAAACTATAGAGTTACACACACGAGGGAGAGTGAGAATTGATTCGAGTGATGTCTACACTTGTTGGCTGCACTTGTATATTGCTTGAGGCGCCTAGGGGTCCCTTTTATAGGCACAAGGGGCCTAGGAGCCGTTGGAAGCAAACCAGGAAGGCAAATCTTGTCTTCTGTCGGGTGGCGCACCGGATAGTCCGGTGCACACCGGACACTGTCCGGTGCCCGATTTCTTTCCTTCTATGGCGAAGCCGACCGTTGGCAGTCTTGGAGCCGTTGGCGCACCGGACATGTCCGGTGCACACCGGACAGTCCGGTGCCCCATTTGACCGTTGGCTGGCTCGTCCACGTGTCACGCGCGGGTTGCGCGGCCGACCGTTGCCCAAGCCGACCGTTGGCTCACCGGACAGTCCGGTGTACACCGGACAGTCCGGTGAATTATAGCCGATCGTCGCCAGACTTCTCCCGAGAGCGGCCTGTTCACTGGAGTTCAGCCTGGCGCACCGGACACTGTCCGGTGCACCACCGGACACTGTCCGGTGCACCACCGGACAGTCCGGTGTGCCAGACTGAGCTGCCTTGGCTGTACATAGCCAGGCCCTTTGCACCTCTCTTCTTTTCTTCTTCTTTCTGTTTCTAACACTTAGACAAGTATATTAGTCCACAAAACCAATGTACTAAGTATAGAAACATACCTTCTCTTAACCATTAAATCTATAGCATTCCACATGCTTGAGCTTTGATGTTGGACTCATAAATCATCAAGTTGGCTTGACTTGATCTAGATTGACATTTCTTCGCTCCAACATCCTGCAAAGGTCACATAGAACATCTCCAAACATAGGAACAACCCAAACTAAAGATCAAGATGAACTTAGCTCTTTTGGGTTGCTTCCAGTTCTGGTTTTGACACTTGTTCTCCTTCTAGTGACCTTGATCTCCTTCTTAGAGCTTGATCTTGAGCCTTATGACTTACACCACATGACTGTAGCTTTTACCTCATTGGTTGTAAGTCACGTCCTTATGTAGTGATCCTTGATGTGTCGTAGCTGTTCTCAACTCGATCACCCTTGACTTTGCAAGCCTTCTTCTTCACCCTTGGCTTTGGGTTCCTCAGTCTCCTTGACCTTCTCCCGTGCACTTGGTACCTCGAAGCTCTTCTTGCCTCAGTCCTTGACTTGATCAGTTGTCTCCGAGCTACTCACCCGAGTATCACTTTTGCACTGTCCATCTTACTTGTGATGTCCATCATGTATCCATAATCCAGTTCTTGGACCATCACATTTGTTCACTTGTGTTGAACCCTGTCAGCTTTACACTAAGCACCTGTTCAACACTTAACACACTTGTTAGTCCTTTAATTGAGTTGTCATCCAAACACCAAAACCACAAGAGAGCTTTCAATAAGGCATGTAAACCTTCTTACTGGCCAAAGTCTTTCTGTCGAACAAGTCTGCAAGACAGAACAGCCGACAAGGTTCATGCCGAGCAAGCCCGCGAGTCAGAGCCACCGACCAGGTCCCGGCCGAGCAAGTCCGCGAGGCGGTGCGACTGACCAGGTCCCTACCGAGCAAGTTCACGAGGTGGAGCGATCGACCAGGTCCCTTCTAAGCAAGTCCGCGAGGCGGAGCGGCCGATCAGGTCTGTGCCGAGCGAATCCATGAGGCAGGATACCCACCCATGTCCCAACCAAGAAAGAGAAGCCCAGAAACCTAAGTCAAACATCGCGAAGTCCACACTGATTAAAGACAAGACATGACACTCTAGGCTACACCAGTCATCCGAACGATAGGCTGAGGGTATGTCGTATGTTGTAAAGCCCAAAATTGGTAGGAGAAAAAACAATGATGAAATAAATAAATGAATATATTTAAGATAGTGTTTTAGGTATTTTTGAAACCTTTGGGATTCTATAAAGGTTCTCCAAATGATTTGAGTCGAAAAGGTCTCAATATTAGGTAAATCATATTTTTTTTCTTCTTTTCCTAAAAGTAAACTTTTAAATTTGACTTCATATATAAATAAACACCATGTGTGTGTGCATTTCATATTAGAAATATTTCCTAGATAAATACATAAAGTAACTAAAAAAACTATAAAATATAACTCATTTTGGTATTCATCCTTTTGCGCACTTATGATTGAGTCTGATTGAATCTAGTTGGAATTAAAAAAAATTGAAATAGAAGACAAAATAGAAAATCTAAAAGAAACTAGAAATAAAATAAAAGAGGAGAACCTCACTTGCACTTGGGCCACTATCCCTACCCTGGCCTAGCTCAGCGGCCATCTGGGCCACTCCCGCCGGCCCAACAGACATCACGCGCCAGCCCAGTCGGAGTGTGGTGCCGACATACGGGACCCATTCGTCAGTCTCAGCGCCAATCTACGTGGCCCACTGGCCAGTACCTCCACTAGTTGCGCCACCAGAATATGTGCGCCGTTGTACCAATGACATGTGGGGCCCTCTGGCCAGCCGACGAGCGCCTCAACTTCCACGACCGAACACCTGGCATGTGGGACCGCTTCTATTGCCGCGCTTGTGCCCTCTCTTTTCCTCTCTGAGTGGTGGTCCCAGTCGTCAGCTAGATCCTCTCCCACCTTCAACAGACCGCGCGGATCTCGCTCTCCGGCGACCCCCCAAATCAGCGCTGAGTCCGAAACTTTAACGCCCGCCGCGCTATAAAATCCGGGTCGCGGCCCTTCGACCCTCACCTGCCATGCCCCTTTTCCCTTCTTCCATTGGACCAGGTCTCACCGTGACACCAATGACGGGCGCATGAGTGAGACCCGCCGCCGCCACCGTGAATTCGTGAATCGGTCGTCGCTTCGGCCTCGGCTTGTGGTCGGGAATCTACACCGGTGTATGTCGCATGGTCCGGGAGCTTCCTCGTGCGGCTTGGGTGGCCGGAGGCAATGTAATTGCTTGCCGGAGTTCAGTGATGCCTCGAGTCCGCATGGCTCCATGGGCAGCGTGTTCCGTTGCTCGATTCCAGGTATAGAGGCCTCCCTCAAGTTCACCTATCTCCCTCTGTTCGTTTACGTTTAGCCGCGGTCATTAGAACAGGCTAGGGCGCGGCATGCACTACTCTTCGATGAGCACGCCGCCACGATAGGACCCCCCTGCGCTGCTGCTCTGTCCGACGTGTGGGAAGACAATCTCGGGACCGTCCGATTGACTTTGGGCGGTTAGGATTAGAAGTAAAGCCTACCCTTCGGCGTGTTAAAACGTGGTCGTAGATCGCTTCATCGGACGGTGCTCGTCGCGCGATCGAATCGGGACCATAGATCTAGGGTCGGGCGGTTGGGTTGGAGTTGAACCCTAATATGATCTGGGCCGTCCATTTCGGATTTGACGCCTTTCATTGCGTACCCGTTTGGATTGATGGGAATCTAATCTCGACCATCCAGACTCGATCTGGTGGCCCTGGATACTTCATACCTTTTCAGCCGAGCAGATTTACAAAAGAAACCCCCTGGTTTCCAGTATTCAACCCGTCGTTCGCACACAGTGTTAAATAATTACAACTGTGCCCTGGAATTTTCAGATTAAGCCCCGATCTCTCTGGAAATCATATACGCGGTCCAGAGCCATTGGGAAAATTCATAAATAAATTCAGAAATTGATTTTTAGTGTAAAAATAAATCCATAAACTTGTATAGATCATATTTAATTCATTTTAGCTCCAAATTGATTCATTTCATTTGCAATAATTTTGTTTTAATATTGTTAATCATCTAGTACCTTTATTTAGCCATGAAACTTGAATTAAAATTATTCACTTGAATTACTCTATTCTAGGTACTAAATAACTTCGGAAAATCATAATCAATTCATTTTAACTCTGTTTCAATCCGTTCAAGTTGCGTTAGCTTCGTATAAATATTTACTACGTCGTAGCAACATTGATTATATGATATCTCATACTTTTATAATTAGGTAACTAATTTGATTAATCTATGTTTTCTGGATTAGTTTTTTCTAATATTAATATAGTATTCTGATCTTATAATTATAATTGTATAAAGGGAAATTTAGATCCATACCATTAAAAGATCACCACTTTGGATCCATACCATTACTATCTCACTTACATGTGGGTCCACATGAGTCAATGACATGTGGGGTCCATGGTATATATCTAAAGTTTGGATCTTTTAATGGTATAGATCCAATTGTTCCTTGTATAAAATATAATCTCTAGTCAAGTTATAATTAAGATTAAAGGTAAATTGATTATTTCATTAGATTATCTTTATAAAATCAACTCAAGACCTAGTTTTAATTGCTTCATCACATAGATCTCCCGTAAATCATAACTTTGTTACCGTAGCTCCGAATTTAGTGATTTTCGAACCCACGATCTCGTAGCAACGCATAGATTATTATTATGCAGTTTATTCTTATGTTTGGTAGGATGTTAATTTTGTCTATACCATGTTTGTTTGTATTGCGACGACTAGCAGTGAGGTCACGAGAATCTGAAGATCATCCTGGTACCTGGAATCTCAAGTCCCAGGCAAGTTGTGTCCTTGACCACTTTTATTACCCAATAATGTTCTTTATAATCATTTATTCCTGCATAGGATCAATTTTGATGGGACCCAATAGGTCACCCCAGTCTGATTATCTTTTACCTTGTTTACCAATGAATCAGTTAGGTAGTTTTGCTATTGCTCTATATGGTTTTGGGATTAATATCACATTATGTCCATGTTCCAATTATTCTGTTATTTTATTTATGTTCATATCAAGATCATTATTCTTAATTGGAACATGGAGCTTAACTTGAGAAACACGTGCCACCACAAGGGTGGAATGGGACGCCCTTGGCTGACTAACTAGGAAAGCTAGTGGAGGACTACCTTACCTGATAGGGGCAAGGGCAGTAGGGGAGTAGGCGTGTAGGGAGGTTCCCGGGTTGATTTTGCTGCGATGGCTGTCAGACGGGGGATTCCTGCATTGCTCTTCCTAGAAACTGTAGCGGGTTTTCTGAAGCTAGTGGAACTTTGTTAAGGCCTCGTAGTGGATCCCTAGCCATTCACCTCGGAAAGTGTCTAAGAGCCTTGCAAACCCTGGCGACATGGGATACACGACTTGTGGGTACATGGTACATCCTCTGCAGTGTGTAAAACTAGTATACTAGTCATGCTCGCGGTCATGAGCAGCTCAAGACTCTCGCATGATTAAATTATGGAACTAAATTCAATGTGTCATTTGCATTGCATGGGATTTATTATTAATTTTGTTCTATTATTATTATGGTTTGGTATTTACTTACATTTAGTAACTGCTAATAAAATTTGACTAACTTATTAAAAGCAATGCTAAGCTTTAACCCCTATTATTGATCAGCCTTACACATCACATGAATTCCCACCTTTGGTGAGTTCATGCACATTATTTTCCACAACTTGTTGAGCGATGAACATATGTGAGCTCACCCTTGCTGTCTCACACCCCCACAGGTCAAGAACAGGTACCGCAGGATGAAGCGTATGAAGGATGCTATGATGTGTTCGTGAGAGGTCTATGCCGTCGTCTCCCAGTCAACTTCGGGTTGCTGGATCGTTGCCTCCTTATGATGTAATTATTTATTTATTTTGTATATAACTCCTATTATAGTAAAGATGTGACATTCGTTTTCTATACCATGATTCATCATATGTGTGAGATTCCCATGACACCTGGTGATTATGTTCGCGCCCGGGTCCCTAAAACCCGGGTGTGACATATGTCGAGTGGCCACTATAGTCATGACCGCACCTCCCCAAGTACGGCCTTATCCATAAAGTACCTAACCTCGACGGACCGGATGACCCTATCCATAAAGTACCTCAACATCGGAGCTTCTATGATGACCCGAGTACTGGGTAGTGCACAACAGATACACCATATCGCGTGTATGCCTACGCACGCCAACGAGTGGCACGAGCTCGTGACGACGGGTAAGACCGCACGACGCACAACTGCTCCCTACATCTGACCTGCGGGACCCCCCGCGCACCACCACGACGATGTCAGCAGAAGACCAACTAAAGGGACCCGTACAACGAGCGGATGAGACAGTACGATATGATCGGAGTAGGCTATGCACGACCCTACGGACAACATAAGAGGAACCACGCTACCAAAGGGCCAACGGTCGAGCTCCCTCCAGCAGAATACAAGTCCCCATTGTAAAGTCCAATCCTTAAAGTATAAAAGAGAAGGACCCCCTCTTTTCTGAACACACGAGCACACCGGTTGTAACACGCTCTCAGCATTACTACGATCAGCACTACACTGGACTAGGATGAAAACTTGAACCAGTATAACTCACCGTCTCAAATCCATCGCTTGAGTCCTAGCGACTCACCATTCGGAGTGAGTCCACGCTAACTTTCCCTCCGAACACAAATCTTATCGTCCCTGGTTTTCGAAACCACGACAATAATGATGGTGGGTAATTTAGTCTGAATTTGTCATGTATAGTGAGTCTTTTTATAAAAAAAGCTAGCATAAGCATATGTTGAACATTTTATAAGATTATGATAATCTGATCTAATAATTTGATTGTTTGTTTCTCTTATAGATTATTTAAGGTGGATTGTATAATCCCAACAGATTATAAGTTGAAATAAACAATGTCCTAGTTAAGGGTTGTTTGTGTTTTAGAGATTAAATTTTAGTCCCATCACATCAGATATTTAAATACTAGTTAAAAATATTATATATAATTTAACTATAAAACTAATTACATAGATAAGGACTAAACAGTAAGACGAGTTTATTAAACCTAATTAGTTCATGATTCACTCATTCGATGCTATAGTAAACATTTGCTAATTATAAATTAACTAGGTTTATTAACTTCATCTCATTATTTAGTCTCCATCTATATAATTAATTTTATAATTAAACGATATTTAATATTCGTAATTGGTATTCGAATAACGTACTAAACTTTAGTCGGAAACCAAACACACTATATAAGATCTTATTTATGGTTATGGTAGCAGATTGAGGGTCACGTAATCTCTTACTAAAAATTTTACGTACCCCTTAAAAATTCAAGTTCTTTAGGATTGGAGTGGATTGAAGTAAAAATAAACTATTTTCCTCTTATCTTTGGGTCTGTTTGGAACCACCCAGTTTTTTAAGAAACTGGTTTATGAAAAAATGAGATGGTTCCAAATATACCAATTTATATCTCAGTTTATACAAATTAGATTCACAGTTTCTTAAAGACCGAAAAGATAGCCTCTACTAGCTAAAAAATAAAAAAAATTGGTTTCTTAAAAACTAGGTTACTTTCAAACATGACCTTGGTCTGAAAAGTTTTGAGATTCTAGCTCTGAGTAGGGATGGATATCGAGCCAGCTCGACTCGTTATGACTTGTTACTGTAATGAGCTAAACATCTGGATCGGCTCGGCTCGTTAGGGAGCTCGAGCTAGCTCGTTAGGCTCGCAAGCCACACAACTAAATACAAAGATCTATGTACATAAATATATACTAGGTGAATGCCCGTGCGTTGCTACGGAGTAAACATATTATGATAAGATATATTGAAATTCAAAAATACTAATTGTCATGGTATGTTTTTCTTAACATCTTGTAAAAGTTAAGAGTTTTTTTGCATACGTTAAAAGACTTACGCATCGAACAAATCTATCATATCCATAAAATGCAATGTTCATCGGTGACTCAAGTAATATGCTTTGGTAACTTGAAGCAATCAAAATAGGCCAATGATCAGCAACCGCCTTGTGCTAAGGTAGAAAAATAACAAGCAGAAAGTTATAATACAAGATATCATGCACCGTATCCGAGTACAAACACGTGTAGATCCACCAAATAAGTTCGTTACAAGGGAGAACCAATGAGAGGTATGATAACCCTAGAATTTGCATGCTTGTCAAGGTCAGCTAGCACCTCCAGACCTTTATACAGTTTATCATAATCTAGTGACTTCGCTGTAATAAAACAAAAAAACACAAACTATCATTAAGCAATTCAAGCATGGCTTATCTACTCATTCCAAATCACAAACCAATAGAAACAAATGAAACACAGAGACCACCATGCACATACATTCTTCTATGCATTTCTCATATTCTTCCTTGTATTGCTTAGAGAGCATGTTCCATGAATTTCTTAGGTCTCCCAATTTCCCCAATTTTGCACGATCGAGGTTATTATCAATCCCACTTTGATTTGCCTTTTGGAATGACAAAATTGCAATCTCCGTAAAAATGGCAAATGAATCAACAATATTGCACATCAAATCAAAATTTGAAAAGATCAAGGGTTTATTTTTTGGATCACAATATCTTGAAAATGGAGCTACAACAGGTTGGTCTACAAGTTGAGAACTGCAGTTATTTCGGATTTTTGTGAAAATAGTCACTTAAATATGCAATTATTTTAGATTTCTGTGAAAATAGTCACTTGAATGTGCAGTTATTTTAGATATATGTGAAATTGAACAATATTTATTTCTAAGAAACTATACAACAGTTCATGACAGCATGGTCATGGTGAGGTTTTAGGTCCATCTTCACCTGGTGAATTGTCCATTGCATGCTCTCCAGTTTCTGAAGCTCGACCATGGTGTCGGCGTTTCGACCCCGGGGGGTCCCTGGACCGACGAGTAAATTGTCGCCGCGTGCCCCAGCCCAGATGGGTCGGCGCGAGACAGAGCACGAAGGGGGGAAAAGCCGGAGGGAGACATGCACAAAAGGGGAAACCCGCGGCCTTCGTGTTTGTCCCGCGCCCAGGTCGGGTGCGCTTACAGTAGGGGGTTACAAGCGTCCGCTAGGGAGGGAGCGAGAGGCTTACGCGCACGCCGTCCCGTCCTTCCCCGCGCGGCCAACCCTCTGTAAGAGGGCCCTGGACCTTCCTTTTATAGGCGTAAGGAGAGGGTCCAGCTGTACAATGGGAGATGTAGCAGTGTGCTAACGTGTCTAGCAGAGAGGAACTAGTGCCCTGAGTACATGCCGTCGTGGCAGCCGGAGAGGTTTTGGCACCCTGTTCGTGTGATGCCGTGGCCGTCGGAGGAGCGCTGGAGCCTTGCGGAAGGACAGCTGTCGGGGCCGTCGAGTCCTTGCTGACGTCTCCTTGCTTCCGTAAGGGGGCTGAGAGCCGCCGTCGTCACGGAGCACGCGGGGCGCCATCATTATTTGTTATACCGGGGCGAGCCAGATGGGACGTCGGTCTTGTTCCCCGTAGCCAGAGCTAGCTAAGGGTAGGGTAATGATGGCCCCTCCTGTGACGTGGTCAGTCCGAGCCCTGGGTAGGGCGAGGCGGAGGCTCCTTCGAGGTCGAGGTCGAGTCTGTCTTCCGAGGTCGAGGTCGAGTCCGAGCCCTTGGGTCGGGCGAGACGGAGGCCGTCGGCTGAGGCCGAGGCTGAGTCCGAGCCCTGGGGTCGGGCGAGGCGGAGTTTGTCGTCTTCCGGGGCCGAGCCCGAGTCCAAGCCCTGAGTCGGGCGAGGCGGAGTTCGTCGTCTTTCGGGGCCGAGCCCGAGTCCGAGCCCTGGGTCGGGCGAGGCAGAGTTCGTCGTCTTCCGGGACCGAGCCCGAGTCCGAGCCCTGGGTCGGGCGAGGCGGAGTTCGTCGTCTTCCGGGACCGAGCCCGAGTCCGAGCCCTGGGTCGGGCGAGGCGGAGTTTCCTATGGCGCCCGAGGCCGGGCTTGGCCGCTGTCAGCCTCACTCTGTCGAGTGGCACATCAGTCGGAGCGACGCGGGCGGCGCTGTCTTCTTGTTAGACTGGTCAGTGGAGCGGCGAAGTGACTGCGGTCACTTTGGCTCAGTCGACTGAAGGGCGCGCGTCAGGATAAGGTGTCAGGCCATCTTTGCATTAAATGCTCATGCGATACGGTCGGTCGGCGTGGCGACTTGGCCAAGACTGCTTTTTGGCGAAGATTGGGCCTCGGGCGAGCCGAAGGTGTGTCCGTTGCTGGAGGGGGCCCTCGGGCGAGACGTAAATCCTCTGGGGTCGGCTGCCCTTGCCCGAGGCTGGGCTCGGGCGAGGCGAGATCGTGTCCCTTGAGTGAACCGAGCCTTGACTTAATCGCACCCATCAGGCCTTTGCAGCTTTGTGCTGATGGGGGTTACCAGCTGAGATTAGGAGTCTTGGGGGTACCCCTAATTATGGTCCCCGACAGTAGCCCCTGAGCCTCGAAGGGAGTGTTAATACTCGCTTGGAGGCTTTTGTCGCACTTTTTTGCAAGGGGACCGGCCTTTCTCGGTTGCGTTTTGTTTCGGTGGGTGCGCGCGAGCGCACCCGCCGGGTGTAGCCCCCGAGGCCTCGGAGGAGTGGTTTGACTCCTTCGAGGTCTTAATGCGTTTCGCGATGCTTCGGCTGGTCTGGTTGTTCCCTCATGCGAGCTGGCCGTAGCCCGGGTGCACGGTCGGGTCCCAAGTTCTCGGGCTGGTATGTTGACGCTGTCAACGGTTTGGCCGGAGCCGGGTTTGCGAGAGCAGCCCTCGAGCCTCCGCACAGAGCGAGAGGACGGTCAAGGACAGACTCGACTTTTTTACATACGCCCATGCGTCGCCTTTCCGCAAGGAGGAGGGGGGGAAAAGCGCCATGTTGCCCTTGGAGGGCGCCGAACATGGTGTCTCCAGTGAGCTGCTAACGGGTAATCCGAGTGGACGCCCGTGCCCCATTTGTTAGGGGTTGGCTAGAGGCCCGGAGGCACGCTCCAAAAGTACCTGCGGGTGATTTGCCGGACCCGGTCCCCTTTTGACGGGGTCCGAGGGCTCGATGCCTCCCTCTGATGGGATTTCGTTACAAAATCGTTCTCGTTGGTCTTGGAAATGTCCTAGGGTACCTCGGGAGCGTAGCCCGAGCCTTGGTTATGTATCGAACGTACCCAGGGTCATCCCTCGCTCTGCGTCTGAGGCGGCTGTGAACCCTTCGAGGGCCAGCCTACGAACCCCTGATCAGTAGTGGGCGCGGAGCCCAAGTGGCCTGAGGCAGACGTTGAACCCTTCCGAGGGGCCGGCCTTCGAACCTCTGACCAGTAGCGGGCGCGAAGCCCGAGCGCTCTGAGGCGGCTGTTGAACCCCTCCGAGGGGCCAGCCTTCGAACCTCTGATCAGTAGGGGGGCTTGGGGCCCGTTTCCTTCGCGGAGAAGGATCCCTTTCGGGGTATCCCCTTTCTCGGTCCCTGTTGTAAGAGAGAGAAAGAGGAAAAGGATACGAAATCGAATGACATGGCACACCTTTTTTTTGACGCGGTCATTATGGCGAAGGCGAAGCGTCGCTCGCTTCTCCTACCAAAGGTGTCGCCTGTCCCGCCGCAGAGTTAATGCGACGGGACGAGCGGTTCGCGGGGCAGCCGTTGCGCGTGCGCGAGCCGTTCGAGGAACGGAACACGGGCGCGCCGTCTTCACGCCGTGGGAGAGGGTTCTCTCGCTGTCCCAGGAGGGGACGTGAGCTTGGCTAACGACGTGACCGCTGCTTCCGCCCGCCTGCCACCGCCATTACTGCCGGCCCATTTCTGGCCGTATCGACCGTCGCGCCTTCTCCCGCGGCTGACTGACCCGTGACCGACATGCCTGGTTGGCACTGTTGGGTCATACGTAGGGTTGCCTCGAGTCGCGGTACTGGTTCCGCAGTCGAGGAGGCACGGTAGTGGCGCGAGTGGCGGTGCAGTTTCTTGCACGTAGCAACCGGCGCGCCGGTTACATGACGTGTGGGCCTAGGCCCCCATGCTGGGCGCGTTGGAGTCGAAAGGGTGCGCCCACTTGGTGCGGTTGCATGCTGCCTGCATGGCGGTCCGCCCTTTCACCCGCTGGTCTGGGCGAAAGTGGAGGACTGCTTGTAACCGCTGGGCAGTTGCGCGCACCGCGCGTGGCGGTTTGGCTTCTTCTGCCCTGGGCCAGCTTGCATGACGCGTGGGACCCAACCCCCGTGTCGTAGGGGGAGGACCTTGGAGTGTGTTGGAGAAGACTCAGCCCGCGATGGCTGAGGACGCAAGTGGGGAGAGTCGCCTTTAAAAGGAGGGTGATCCCCTTGAAAGGCAACCATGTCTTCACGCTCCCCTCATGCATCGTGTCTTTCCACCTTCTGAGCCCCCGGATGGGGGGCACTCGCAGTTCTTCCGCCTTGTCGTTGGAGGAACGTGACTTCGCGGAAGTTGGTACCTTTCAGCCATCGTTCGGCTTCAAGGATTTTCATCAGGCAGCCCGGCCACATCCCCTCGCCGACGGTCACCCAAGACGGTGACCACCAGCCCCTGGGTGGGGAGAAGCAAGCCGGGCTGCGGCCTCTGCCCCTCCCTCAGCTTCAAGGATGTTCATCATCAGTGCTGGGGAGGGGAGTGCGCCGAGTTGGGGTCGGTCTCTGCGCGGGCAGCGACCCGCTCCTTCCCTCAGCGATCGGGGGGAAGGGCGTTCGCCGTTCGCGACGCTGGCAGCTGCCGCGTGTCCGGCTCTCCGGCCCGAGCGGCTTCGCCGCCGCTTCCGGTGCCACCTTCCGCCACGGCAGCCGGAAGAGGTTTCTCCGCCGACGAGATAGCCGGTGCCGCCCACTGACTAACCTCCAACTCTACGACCTTCTGCTCGTCCTCGCCCCTCGAGTGGGGACGTGGGCGAGGGCCTTATGGCAGCAGCATCCGCCCTGAGGTCATCGTTGCTGCTGTTCGGTCGCTCGGAGCAGAAGTCGTCGTCGCTACTGCTGAAGCGGGCGGCGGCGAGCTGTCCGTCGGCCTTCTGTTGCTCCGCAGGCCCTCCGATCGTGGGGGGTTGTTCATACCCGCGGAGGTGGAACCGGAGTTCCGTTTGTAATGGCACCTTGAGTGCCGGTGTCTTGTTCATTGTGGCTGTCGGGGCCTGAACATGTATGTATTTTCGGCACGGAGCCGTGTTTTTTCCTCATTTCGAGCACTAGGACTCGCCTGTCGGCTAATCTGAACCGCTTAACCAAGTGTGAGTTGCCTCGTGCGAAGGTGATGAGTAAGGTATCCGTATCCCGGAGGCGTAGGAGTCCCTCGGCTCGGTCGACCTTGCCGCCCGAGGCTTCTCTTGCTTAGTTAAAGGAACCCTCGGCCGCTCTTCGATGAGCCGAAGCCGGAGGCAGCGGTGTCAGCACAGACAGAGGCGGAGTTGGCTCGAAAAGAAGATTTTGGTCGGCCGGAGCCTCGTCGGGCCGTCCGCTGGCGGGACCGACGCCGGAGTCGAGTTGCCGAGGCCACGAGCCGGGCTGATGTCCTCGGGGGACAGCTGGCTGAGGCTTCGGGGTGGCCGACCGAGCTGTCTGCTCGAGCCGGATTCCTGGATGAGACCCTGGCGGCGATGGCCCGGGCGCGGTGCTGATGTCGTATTTCGGAGTGGAGATCCTCCGACCACGTTGCCGTCCGAGGCTAGGTCGGACTTCGCCGAAGGTGTAGTTGACGCCGAGGGTGCTGCTGCTCCCTTCAACTGTCAAGGTCCGAGCCTGCAGGATCGGGTTATCTTGTAGTGTGCGTATGTTTTCTGCGGCCGTCGAGGCCCAAACATACTGTCGTCGTGTTGTAAAGTTGTGTTTCTTTTCCTCTTGTTTCGAGTGTCTGGACTTATTTGTCGGTAACAGAATTGTTTATCCGAGCGAGAGTTACTTTTCACGGAAGGTGATGAGTGAGGTATCCGTATCCCGGAGGCGTAGGAGTCCCTCGGCTCAGTCGGCCTTGCCGCTTACGTGTACTCTTACTCATCCGTAGGATTCTGCTATCGATATAGTCGAGAAGGCCCGAAAAATCGTTTCGGCAGAAGAGTTTTCGAGCGTGAAGACTTGTTCGGTCCGCGGAGTCACCTATCCGAGCGTGAGTTACTTATCGCAGAAGGTGATGAGTGAGGTATCCGTATCCCGGAGGCGTAGGATTCCCTCGGCTCGGTCAGCCTTGGCTGCTTATGTGTACTCCGTCGTTTTCAGGATCCCACTTTCGAAGTAGTCGAAAAGCACGAAAGACGCTCTGGCAGAAAAGATCTTTTCCGAGGAAAATTTTGACGCGGAGGGGGTTCCCCCCGTCTAGCCCCCGAGGGAGGGTCGGGCTTTGCCGAGGCAAGGCTGACCCTTCCTTGATGGTAAGGCTTTGTGTGTGAACAAGGTGTATGAACGACTTGAAAGCATCTTAAGGGTAAAAGCGACGTAGCTGTTGGATGTTCCAAGCGTTGTTGTAGACCTCGCCTTGACTGTTGGCCAGCTTGTACGTCCTGGGCTTCAGAACCTTGGCGATGACGAACGGCCCTTCCCAGGGAGGCGTGAGCTTGTGCCGCCCTCGGGCGTCTTGTCGCAACCGAAGCACCAAGTCGCCCACCTGGAGGTCTCAGGACCGAACCCCTCGGGCGTGGTAGCGTCGCAGGGACTGCTGGTACCGCGCCGAGTGTAGTAAGGCCATGTCCCGAGCCTCTTCCAGCTGGTCCAGTGAGTCTTCTCGATTAGCTCGATTGCTTTGGTCGTCGTAGGCCCTCGTCCTCGGGGAACCGTATTCTAAGTCTGTGGGCAAGATGGCCTCGGCCCCATAGACTAGAAAGAACGGTGTGAAGCCCGTGGCTCGGCTCGGCGTTGTCCTCAGACTCCAGACCACCGAGGGGAGCTCCTTTATCCATCGCTTGCCGAACTTGTTGAGGTCGTTGTAGATCCGTGGCTTGAGCCCTTGCAGAATCATGCCGTTGGCACGCTCTACTTGCCCATTCGTCATGGGGTGTGCCACGGCGGCCCAGTCCACCCGGATGTGGTGATCCTCGCAGAAGTCCAGGAACTTTCTGCTGGTGAACTGGGTGTCGTTGTCGGTGATGATGGAGTTCGGGACCCCAAAATGATGGATGATGTTGGTGAAGAACGCCACCGCCTGTTCGGACCTGATGCTGTTTAGGGGTCGGACCTCGATCCACTTGGAGAATTTGTCGATGGTGACCAGCAGGTGCGTGTAGCCCCCGGGTGCCTTCTGCAAGGGGCCGACGAGGTCCAGCCCCCACACAGCAAACGGCCAGGTGATGGGTATCGTCTGTAGGGCCTGAGCGGGCAAGTGTGTCTGCCTCGCATAGAACTGACACCCTTCGCAGGTGCAGACAATTCTAGTGGCATCGGCCACCGCGGTCGGCCAGTAGAAACCTTGTCGGAAGGCGTTTCCAACAAGGGCTCGAGGCGCTGCGTGATGGCCGCAAGCCCCCGAGTGTATTTCTTATAAGAGCTCCTGGCCTTCGGCGATGGATATGCATCGCTGGAGGATGCCTGAGGGGCTGCGGTGCTAGAGCTCCTTCCCGTCCCCCAGCAAGACGAACGACTTGGCGCGCCGCGCCAACCGCCGAGCTTCGGCTCGGTCGAGGGGTAGCTCTCCTCGGTGGAGATATTGCAGGTACGGGGTCTGCCAGTTTCGATTAGGCGTGACCCCGCTCCGCTCCTCCTCGACGCGCAGTGCCTCACCCTCGGGGGCCAAGGGTGCCTCGGGCTGGGCCGAGGGTGCCTCGGACTGAGCCGAGGGTGCCTCGGGCTGAGCCGAGGCTTTCTCGGGTTTGGGCGCGTCATCGGTCTTGACGGAGGGTTGATGCAGGTCTCGAGAGAAGACGTCCGGGGGAACCGTTGTCCGCCCCGAGGCTATCTTAGCCAGCTCGTCCGCAGTCTCGTTGTATCGTCGGGCGATATGGTTGAGCTCGAGCCCTTAGAACTTGTCTTCCAGGCGCCGAACCTCATCGCAGTAGGCTTCCATCTTCGGGTCGCGGCAGTGGAAGTTCTTCATGACTTGGTCGATGACGAGCTGCGAGTCACCGCGAGCGTCGAGGCGTCGGACCCCTAGCTCGATGGCGATGCGCAACCCGTTGACCAGAGCCTCGTACTCGGCCACATTGTTGGACGCCGGGAAGTGGAGGCGTAGCACGTAGCGTAGGTGCTTCCCGAGGGGCGAGATGAAGAGCAGGCCCGCGCCTGCCCCTGTCTTCATCAGCGACCCGTCGAAAAACATGGTCTAGAGTTCCGGTTGGATCGGAGCTGTTGGGAGCTTGGTATCGACCCATTCAGCCACAAAGTCCGCCAAGACTTGGGACTTGATGGCCTTCCGAGGGGCGAACGAGATTGTCTCGCCCATGATTTCCACCGCCCACTTTGCAATCCTACCCGAGGCCTCTCGGCACTGGATGATCTCCCCCAGGGGGAAGGATGACACCATAGTCACCGGATGAGACTCGAAGTAGTGTCGCAACTTCCGCCGCGTCAGGATCACCGCGTACAGCAACTTCTGAATTTGTGGGTAGCGGATCTTGGTCTCGGACAGTACCTCACTGATGAAGTAGACTGGCCTCTGGACGGGCAATGCATGCCCCTCTTCTCGTCTCTCAACCACGATCGCGGCGCTGACCACCTGAGTGGTAGCGGCGACGTAGATCAAGAGGGCTTCTCCGGCCGCGGGGGGCACCAAGATGGGCGCGTTCGTGAGGAGCGCCTTCAGGTTCCCGAGGGCTTCCTCGGCCTCGGGGGTCCAAGTGAAACACTCAGCCTTTCTCAAGAGGCGGTACAGAGGCAGGCCTCTTTCGCCGAGGCGCGAGATGAAACGGCTCAGAGCCGCAAGGCATCCCGTGACCCTCTGTACGCCTTTCAAGTCCTTGATGGGCCCCATGTTGGTGATGGCCGCGATTTTCTCCGGGTTGGCCTCGATGCCCCGCTCAGAGACGATGAACCCCAAGAGCATGCCTTGGGGGACCCCGAAGACGCACTTCTCGGGATTGAGCTTTACGCCTTTCGCCTTGAGACACCGGAATGTCGCTTCAAGGTCGGAAAGGAGGTCGGAGGCTTTCCTCGTCTTGACTACGATGTCATCGACGTAGGCCTCGACCGTTCGACCAATGTGTTCGTCGAACACGTGGTTCATGCACCTTTGGTATGTCGCACCCGCATTCCTCAAACCGAACGGCATGGTAACATAGCAGTACATGCCGAAAGGTGTGATGAAAGAAGTCGCGAGCTGGTCGGACTCTTTCATCCTGATTTGGTGATACCCTGAGTAGGCATCGAGGAAAGACAGGGTTTCACACCCAGCAGTGGAATCCACGATTTGATCGATGCGAGGCAGAGGGTAGGGAACTTTTGGACATGCTTTGTTTAGACCAGTGTAGTCTACACACATCCGCCATTTCCCTCCTTTCTTTCTCACAAGCACAGGGTTGGCAAGCCATTCGGGATGGAATACCTCTTTGATGAACCCTGCCGCCATTAGCTTGTGGATCTCCTCGCCTATGGCTCTGTGCTTTTCTTCGTCGAATCGGCACAGAGGCTACCTCACGGGTCGGGCTCCAGCTCAGATATCCAGCGAGTGCTCGGCGACATCCCTCGGTATGCCGGGCATGTCTGAGGGACTCCACGCGAAAACGTCGGCGTTTGCGCGGAGAAAGTCGACGAGCACTGCTTCCTATTTGGGATCGAGCTCGGAGTCGATCCGGATCTGCTTGGAGGCGTCGTTGCTGGGGTCAAGAGGGACGGACTTAACCGTCTCCGATGGCTCGAAGTTGCCGGCATGGCGCTTCACGTCTGGGGCCTCCTTGGAGAGGCTCTCCAGGTCGGCGATGAGGGCCTCGGATTCGGCGAGGGCCTCGGCGTACTCCACGCACTCCACGTCGCATTCGTACGCGTGTCGGTACGTGGGGCCGACGGTGATGACCCCGTTGGGGCCCGGCATCTTGAGCTTGAGGTAGGTGTAGTTGGGGACGGCCATGAACTTAGCGTAGCATGGCCTTCCCAACACCGTGTGGTAGGTTCCTCGGAACCCGACCACCTCGAACGTGAGGGTCTCCCTTAAGAAGTTGGAGGGTGTCCCAAAGCAGATGGGTAGATCGAGTTGTCCGAGGGGCTGGACGCGTTTCCCAGGGATGATCCCGTGGAAAGGCGTCGCGCCCGCCCGGACCGAGGACAGATCGATCCGCAGGAGCCCGAGGGTCTCGGCGTAGATGATGTTGAGGCTGCTGCCTCCGTCCATGAGGACCTTGGTGAGCCTGATGTTGCCGATGACGGGGTCGACAACGAGCGGGTATTTCCCCGGGCTCGGCATGCGGTCGGGGTGGTCGCCCTGATCGAAGGTGATGGGCTTGTCGGACCAGTCTAGGTAGACTGGCGCCACCACCTTTACCGAGCAGACCTCCCGACGCTCTTGCTTGCGGTGCCAAGCCGAGGTGTTCGCCACTTGCCCACCATAGATCATAAAGCAGTCGTGGACCTCGGGGAACTCCCCTGCCTTGTGATCTTCCTTCTTATCGTCGTCGCGGGCCATGCCACCCTCCGCAGGTGGCCCGGCCTTGTGAAAATGGCGCCGAAGCATGGCGCACTCCTCAAGGGTGTGCTTGACAGGCCCCTGATGATAGGGGCACGACTCCTTGAGCATTTTGTCGAAGAGATTGGCGCCCCCGGGAGGTTTCCGAGGGTTCTTGTACTCAGCGGTGGCGACAAGGTCCGCGTCGGCGGCGTCGCGTTTCACGTGCGACTTCTTCTTGCCTTTCTTCTTGGTGCCGCGCTGAGTGGACGCCTCGGGAACATCTTCCGGCTGGCGGCCTTGGGGCTGCTTATCCTTCCGGAAGATGGCCTCAACTGCCTCCTGGCCAGAGGCGAACTTGGTGGCGATATCCATCAGCTCGCTCGCCCTGGTGGGGGTCTTGCGACCCAGCTTGCTCACCAGGTCGCGGCAGGTGGTGCCAGCGAGGAACGCGCCGATGACATCCGAGTTAGTGACGTTGGGCAGCTCGGTGCGCTACTTCGAGAATCATCGGATGTAGTCCCGGAGAGACTCTCCCGGCTACTGGCGGCAGCTTCAGAGATCCCAGGATTTCCCAGGGCGCACGTACGTGCCCTAGAAGTTGTTGGCAAAGGCTTGGACCAGGTCGTCCCAGTTGGAGATCTGGCCCGGAGGCAGGTGCTCCAGCCAGGCTCGAGCGGTGTCGGAGAGGAACAGGGGGAGGTTGCGGATGACGAGGTTGTCATCGTCCGTTCCACCCAGGTGGCAGGCCAGCCGGTAGTCTGCGAGCCACAGTTCCGGCCTCGTCTCCCCCGAGTACTTTGTGATAGTAGTCGAGGTTCGGAACCGGGTCGGGAACGGCGCCCGTCGCATGGCCCGGCTGAAAGCCTGCGGACCGGGTGGTTCGGGCGAGGGACTCCGATCCTCCCCGCCGTCGTAGCGTCCCCCACGCCTGGGGTGATAGCCTCGGCGCACCTTCTCATCGAGGTGGGCTCGACGGTTGCGGTGATGGTGCTCGTTGCCGAGGCGACCCGGGGCCGCAGGCGCTGTGTTGCGCGTGCGCCCGGTGTGGATCGAGGCTTCCCGCATGGGTCGGGAAGTCGCGACGCGATGTTCCGAGGGGTACCCCTGCCTTCGGGAGGCAGAGCTTTCGGCCCGTCGGACCGCGGCATCCTCCAGGAGATTTTTGAGCTCTCCCTGGATACGCCGCCCCTCGGTGGTTGATGGTTCCGGCATTGCGCGGAGAAGTATTGCCGCTGCAGCCAGGTTCTGGTCGACCCCACTGGAAGTCGGTGGCGGCCTTGCCCTGACATCGTCGGCGATGCGGTGCTGGATGCCCTGGGGTAGATGACGCGCTTCTCCGGCTGGAGGTTGGCCTGTCCATTCCTGCCCGATGTCCCGGCGGAACAGCTCAAGTGTTCCTGCTCCCTCGTCGAGCCTGGCCTGCATCTCGCGGATTTGCTCGAGCTGTGAGTCCTGACCCCCCGCAGGGACTGGGACCACAGCTAGCTCTCGTAGGATGTCAACGCGAGGCGCAGGCCTAGGGGGATCACCGTTCTCCGGTATACCAAGATGGTTGCCTTCACCGGGACCCCCTAGATCGACATGGAAACATTCACGACTTGGGCCGCAGTCCTCGTCGCCGAAGCTGCGGCTACCGTCGGAACAGTCGGAAAGGCAGTAGTCGCATGCGGTCATGAAGTCCCGCATGGTACTGGGGTTGCCAAGTCCGGAGAAATCCCAACAAAAGTCGGGCTCGTCGTCTTCCTCAGGACCCAAGGGCCCGTGGGTCGAGACGGCCGTCAGCCGGTCCCAGGGTGACCGCATACCGTACCCCGGAGGGTTTGGACTCGCCTCTATGAAAGCGTCCACCGAAGCGAAGCCGCTTGGTGGGTCGAGGCTGAATCCAAAAGGCACGAGATGGGAATCGGTCAGTACCTCTTGGTTGACGGGCGGTGACAAGGTCTCGTCAAGGGCAGACTGCACCGTCGTCTCAGGTACGAGGGTGACGCCCAGCAAGTCTTTTGCGAGCGTGCTGGCGTCGTCCGTCCGCTTGGAGTTGGCGTGTTGCGGGGAGACGGCGCTCGTCTTCGTCTCAGACGCGAAGTCGATGCCCGACGTGTCCCCCGTTGGGGCGCCGGCGTCGTCGACTCGCTTGACAGCCGACGAGGTGCCGCCTCATGCTTGGCCTTGGTTGCCCCGCCTCCTCCCCCGTCGACGGGGGAGGCGACGGGACAAACCCGAACGTTGTTCTTCCGCCACGTGGGGAAGACGTCGTCGATTCCGCCGCCGGCGGGCGGGTTGCCGGCCGCCATTGTCGCTGTCACGCGGCGGAGGAAGGAGTATCATGTCGTAGCTGCCGTCTAGGGACATGAACTCAAGACTCCCGAAACGGAGCACCGTCCCAGGCTGGAAAGGTTGCTGGAGACTGCCCATCTGGAGCTTGACGGGAAGCTGTTCGTCAACACGCAGCAGGCCCCTACCTGGCGCGCCAACTGTCGGCGTTTCGACCCCGGGGGGTCCCTGGACCGACGAGTAAATTGTCGCCGCGTGCCCCAGCCCAGATGGGTCGGCGTGAGACGGAGCGCGAAGGGGGGAAAAGCCGGAGGGAGACATGCACAAAAGGGGAAACCCGCGGCCTTCGTGTTTGTCCCGCGCCCAGGTCGGGTGCGCTTGCAGTAGGGGGTTACAAGCGTCCGCGTGGGAGGGAGCGAGAGGCTTACGCGCGCGCCGTCCCGTTCTTCCCCGCGCGGCCAACCCTCTGTAAGAGGGCCCTGGACCTTCCTTTTATAGGCGTAAGGAGAGGGTCAAGGTGTACAATGGGAGATGTAGCAGTGTGCTAACGTGTCTAGCAGAGAGGAGCTAGTGCCCTGAGTACATGCCATCGTGGCAGCCGGAGAGGTTTTGGCACCCTGTTCGTGTGATGTCGTGGCCGTCGGAGGAGCGCTGGAGCCTTGCGGAAGGACTGTTGTCGGGGCCGTCGAGTCCTTGCTGACGTCTCCTTGCTTCCGTAAGGGGGCTGAGAGCCGCCGTCGTCACGGAGCATGCGGGGCGCCATCATTATTTGTTTTACCGGGGCGAGCTAGATGGGACGCCGGTCTTGTTCCCCGTAGCCAGAGCTAGCTAAGGGTAGGGTAATGATGGCCCCTCCTGTGACGTGGTCGGTCCGAGCCCTGGGTAGGTTGAGGCGGAGGCTCCTCCGAGGTCGAGGTCGAGTCTGTCTTCCGAGGTCGAGGTCGAGTCCGAGCCCTTGGGTCGGGCGAGACGGAGGCCGTCGGCTGAGGCCGAGGCCGAGTCTGAGCCCTGGGGTCGGGCGAGGCGGAGTTCGTCGTCTTCCGGGGCCGAGCCCGAGTCCGAGCCCTGAGTCGGGCGAGGCGGAGTTCGTCGTCTTTCGGGGCCGAGCCCGAGTCCGAGCCCTGGGTCGGGCGAGGCGGAGTTCGTCGTCTTCCGGGACTAAGCCTGAGTCCGAGCCCTAGGTCGGGCGAGGCGGAGTTCGTCGTCTTCCGGGACTGAGCCCGAGTCCGAGCCCTGGGTCGGGCGAGGCGGAGTTTCCTATGGCGCCCGAGGCCGGGCTTGGCTGCTGTCAGCCTCACTGTGTCGAGTGGCACATCAGTCGGAGCGACGCGGTCTTCTTGTCAGACTGGTCAGTGGAGCGGCGAAGTGACTGCGGTCACTTCGGCTCAGTCGACTGAAGGGCGCGCGTCAGGATAAGGTGTCAGGCCATCTTTGCATTAAATGCTCCTGCGATACGGTCGGTCGGCGTGGCGACTTGGCCAAGGCTGCTTTTTGGCGAAGACTGGGCCTCGGGCGAGCCAAAGGTGTGTCCGTTGCTGGAGGGGGTCCTCGGGCGAGACGTAAATCCTCCGGGGTCGGCTGCCCTTGCCCGAGGCTGGGCTCAGGCGAGGCGAGATCGTGTCCCTTGAGTGAACCGAGCCTTGACTTAATCGTACCCATCAGGCCTTTGCAGCTTTGTGCTGATGGGGGTTACTAGCTGAGATTAGGAGTCTTGGGGGTACCCCTAATTATGGTCCCCGACACATGGTTAGCAAGCAAACTAATGGCAGCAACATCGGAAAGATTACCCATACAATTTCAAGGTATTGCCTTGCAATCACATCAAAATGTGAATCTACACCCTGGTACTCACGCAACCGTGAAACCTGACGCCAATAACAAGCGTTAGTGAACTTGGCTTCAAAATTGTGCCTACACAGTTGAATTGAGTTTTCCCTATTTTATTTTTTAGAACAAAAAATGTATGTAAAAAATCCTTTAACATTGATAGAGACAGATGTCTATATAAAATTATTGATCATAAAAGCAATTAAACTGCATGGCAAATGCCTCAGTTATCGCTCTTTCATTGACATTGTTTTGTCACATATTATAAAGTTACAAACTAAGTGCATTCATCAAAATAGCATTACCGACCAAATGCGTCGAGATCACTGTTTGTTGTTTGTGATCAATAGATTTTTGCTGCTAGTGATACTACCCAAACACTCAGAGCAGGTGGATGCTACCAGGGGAGACATAGATGGGAAGTGCTAACAGAAGATTTTGGAAGGAAATAACAAAGATATATATATATATATATATATATATTAGGATTGCCGACTTCAAGTGTTTACTTATCATTCGGGTCTGAATTTTAAAAAA
Source organism: Zea mays (assembly GCF_902167145.1). Lineage (NCBI taxonomy): Eukaryota > Viridiplantae > Streptophyta > Magnoliopsida > Poales > Poaceae > Zea > Zea mays. The sequence continues at coordinate 80,674,902 of NC_050103.1, read as the reverse complement.
TCAAAAGAAATCTTGGCAAAGTATGGAAAAGAAGGTACCTGGCGTTCAGCACGAGTAGCATCCACATCAGGCAATGGAAAAAACGATGATTGAGGAAGAGAGTGAGAAAAAAAGTAGATTGAAGTAACCTTATTTTGATGAAGACTTGAAAGTAACCGTGTTTTGATGAACACAACAAAACTGTTGAATATGTTCTAGTTATCATACTGATGGAAAAAAACTCCCCAAGATTTTGTGATATCCATTAGATTAGAATTAAAGAGCAGAATTGATGGAGATGTTCTAGCTACCCATGAGTAGATCTGTAGCATTATTCATTCTTGACATGTTCGATAGCGGCCCAAAAAATACCCCACAAATTCACAATTTTAACTCATAAGCGAAATTATTCTATGCCATCAACCAACAAAAAGTGTTGTGGTGCCTTTGAAAAGAGTTAATGCACAGTTAACTTTATTATTTCACAAAGGCGCATACTCATTGCATTTTCTTTTGCAAATCACATAAACAGATTAATCATATCATACTAAAAACTATGTAATGAAATAGGGTAAAACAATCATAGTGAAAAGGGATGAAAACTAAAAACAATGGGAAGCAACATTACCCGAGCACGCATTGCAACAACATGACCACGACGATTTTCAGAACTGTCTATTTTCAGTGTCACTTGCTATCTGTCTGCAGAGCACGCCTTACTTTCTCTATTTTTTTGTTAAGATCTGATATTTTCAGATCATGCAACAATTAAGGAGTTATGTAGATAGGCGAAAGCTTACTCAAGAAAAATGGAGAAACATATCTTGGAGAAAACAGAGTCCTGCACAAAGAGGCGCTCCAACTGAGGACACAGGCAGGTCTTGAGGAAGCTATAGATGTCAGCAAGGTTGGAGTTTGGCCATCCCGAACATGAGCAAATAAAGTTCCCTCAAGCCATGTAGGTTGCTCTCCGTTACAACGTTGGCTGTGAAAGAAGAAACATATTACAAGGCAAAGCGAGCAGGTATAAGCGTAGAGGCAATGAAATAGGCTGGAAGGAAATGGCACAAACTCCTGATCAAATTATACTATAATGGGAATATTACAAAAACAAAATCTAAAAAGTGAGGACTAAAACAAATACCATTCCTAGATACTGAGACTTTCTGGGAAGGCACTAAGCAGCATCAACATTTTATGTCACTGCAATTGAGGCTCAAGAAGGGGATATAGGTTAATAGAGAAGCATAATTCTTATCCTAATTAACTATAACTATACTGCTGACCTACAGATTTGTCCTAAATACTGATGAATGATGTCCAAATAAAAAAGCTGCAAAACATATGATTTCATAGGTTAAACAAATACTCACCACACGTAAGGCTTTTGCCCTTATTACAAGAGAATTTTCCCTCAAGCTAGCCTGAAAGCATTGGAAATTAACTCTAGAACATATAGATTAAAGTGACGCATCTGGAAGCAACCACATACCAAAAGAAGGGCAAGAATTTTATCAAAAACCCTGCAAAATGAGTTCTTCTGATGTGTCAAGCAAATTTTCTTTGTTGAATCTCTAGAAATTGCCAAAACCTCGTAGAATCTCCTTGGATTTTAATCTAGCAAGATAGTAGATAATTTATCCTGAGAGTGCTGGTTTTCTTTGTTCCAAATGCACAGATAGAAACTTTTCATGACTAATAGTGAAGATTATTTTGAAAATTTGAAGTATATGAATTAAGGCATAGGTAGATGATCAATAGTTAAGAAGACCCTACCGCATATCGAGCTAAGAACAGCACATCATATTTTATAGCATAATGGGACAAGAACTGTGCAATTATTTGTAACAGCAGGTGCCTATATTATGTAAATAACAGACCAAAACTCTCTGATCTCACAGCAGGGGATGAAGTCGCTGTTGCAGGGGCTCAGGGGCTTTAGCCACGACCACCCCAAGGAGCGGATGGAGCACCAGCCACCATCGACCAAGCTCGACAAGCTTGTATGCGCCGCCCAAGTTCGTGCCTTCCATCTAGGGTTTGGGTGCTCAGTTGCGCACATTAAAAAAGGAACACCAGAGGGCAGGCGTACCTAGTGTTGCTCATCGTGGCTAAGGGCGACCTAGGCGTTGCCGCGTAGGGCTGCAACGATGGCAGCCCAATTGTCTCCACAAGAGAGAGGGAGGAGGAGATGAGAGAGAGCACTTCTCTGGGGACGGTGCCCGCTTGGACCTCGACCTCCGGTTCGACCTTCGCACGATCGGTCTTTGCCTGCGGCTTTTCTGGAGATGGCGTTGCTTTCTTCGTCTTGCTCACGACGACTTGTGCGTTCCCCAACAACACATCCGCCACTGTGTCGTTCCCTGCGGAGCCGCCACCGGAGGTCGACATTTCAGGTGCCGCCGCTGTAGATACTGTGTCGGCCCACTTCGCCCTCGCATCGGTGGCTGCACCCGCGGTGGGGATAGGTAGTGGTGGAAGCAGAAAAGCGGGAGCGGGTGTAGATGGAGAGGATAGCAGGATGCGGGATGAGTGCTAGGGTTTTTTAGGCGACCACCTTCACTCGGGCTTCGGGCTTCCATAGTGGCGGCGGAGTGGGACGCGACCTGCTCCCACCCGAACTCCTCAACGGGGAAGGCAATTAGCGGTTCATCGGCGGCAGCGGCGGGGGGAGTGGGTCAGTCATCGCGAGCGGGGGGAGGACGACCGTGAAGTGGGGGTGGAGATGACGGGTGAGGGCGGAGGCAATCTCGATCTCAGGGGCGGGGTGTGCTGCCATCACACGGCAATCTCGGGAGGGGGAGGGATGGACGGACGACCTACGCGATGATGGCGTGCGGGGAGGGCGCAGGGCATTGCGGGGGAATGGCGCCGACGCGAGTTCTCCGGGGATGGGGCGCGGCGCGGACGCGAGAATGGCGAGAGGGGCGGGAGCATCGTGAGGTTGTGGACGCCCACGGTACGTACGCTAGGTGGGGGGAGGTGGCTGGACGGCGCGGGTGAGAGCACCTAGAGGGGGGGTGAATAGGTGATCCTGTGAAACTTGAAAACTTAAGCCACAAAACTTGGTTAATTGTTAGCACAATAATTGCCAAGTGGCTAGAGAGGAATCCTCAACAAAACACAATAACCAACAAGGATCAATCACAGAGATGGCACGATGGTTATCCCGTGGTTCGGCCAAGACCAACTCTTGCCTACTCCACGTTGTGGCGTCCCAACGGACGAGGGTTGCAATCAACCCCTCTCAAGCGGTCCAAAGACCCACTTGAATACCACGGTGTTTTGCTTGCTTTTACTCAATCTCGTTTGCGAGGAATCTCCACAACTTGGAGCCTCTCGCCCTTACACTTTAAGATCACAAAGAAACACAGAGCAAGGGAGGGATTAGCAACGCACTCAAGACAAGAAATCACAGCAACACCACGCACACAAGTCGCAAAGAGAGCTCTCAACACAACTCAAAGAGTTCACACTCAACTAGAGCTCTAATTGCTATCGCAAAGAATCAAAGGCGCGGAATCGATGCCTTGGTGCTTAGGAATGTTGTAAGTATGCTTGGTGTGCTCCTCCATGCGCCTAGGGGTCCCTTTTATAGCCCCAAGGCAGCTAGGAGCCGTTGAGAGCAATCTAGGAAGGCTGATTTTGCCTTCTGTCGACTGGCGCACCAGACAGTCCGGTGCACACCGGACATGTCCGGTGCCCGATTTCTTTCCATAAGTGGCACAGTCGACCGTTGGCTGCCAGAGAGCCGTTGGCGCACCGGACAGTCCAGTGCCCCCTTCTAGCCGTTGGCCCAGCCACATGTCCCGCGCAGATCGCGTGGCCGACCGTTGGCCCGGCCGACCGTTGGCTCACCGGACAGTCCGGTGAATTATAGTCGTACGTCGTCGGTGAATTCCCGAGAGCGGCCAGTTCACTCGAGCCAGCCTGGCGCACCGGACACTGTCCGGTGCACCACCGGATAGTCCGGTGCTCCCAGACTGAGCAGGCTTTGGCTGAACAAAACCATCTCATTTCCAATTCGATTTTTCCTGTTTCCAGCACTTAGACACAATACATTAGTCTCTAAAACAATGTACTAAGTCTGAGAAACATACCTTTATCCTTGATTTGTACTTTGTCCACCTTTTTACACTTAGGCACTCGTGTTGGGCACTAAATCACCAAAATACTTAGAAATGGCCCAAGGGCACATTTCCCTTTCAATCTCCCCCTTTTTGGTGATTTATGCCAACACAACATAAAGCAAGTAGAACAAGTACAAAATCAATTCAACTAAGAACTCAAAATTGTTTTGATTCAATTTTGACATATATGGATCATCCTTTGCCACCACTTGGTTTGTTTTTGCAAATCAAATTCAAATTTCTATCTCTAAGTCAAACACACATGTTAAGACATAAAGGGAGTCATTCCAAGAGAAATTGATTCAAGATTTCAAAAACTCCCCCTTTTTCCCATAATCAATACTTCTCCCCACAAGAAGCCAACTTTTGACAAGAGAGACAATAAAAGAGTTTTGACAAACCAAAAGCTCTATTCTACTATTTTCAAAATCTCTCAATTGGTAGCTGATCCATTTATTGTTTTGGCCTTTATTTTCTCCCCCTTTGGCATCAAGCACCAAAACAGGATCAATCTTGGCCTTAGAACCCCATTGCCTCACCAAAATCTTCAATAAGAATACAAAGGCAATAAGAGTACATGAGATGAACTTGGAATTAGTTACCCTCTCATCGGAGTGCAGTGGAAGTCTTTCATGGTCCAAGTCCACCTTTTCCCTTTCAAACCTCCTTTGAGACTAAAATAAGCAAACTCAAGCACATGGTTAGTCTCAAAGGGTCAAGTTGTAACACAGCTCCCCCTAAAAATGTGCATCACTTTGCAACGGACTTGTGAGGTCCAGGGAGTGTTTGTACAACTTGAGCACCATAACTAAGCAACAAAATGCATAAGGAACATGATCAAAGGCATAAACACGTGTATGCTATAAATCAATCCAAGTTCCGCGAATCTAAGACATTTAGCTCACTACGCAACCTGCAAAAGGTCTTCTCATCTAGAGGCTTGGTAAAGATATCGGCTAGCTGGTTCTCGGTGCTAACATGAAACACTTCGATATCTCCCTTTTGCTGGTGGTCTCTCAAAAAGTGATGCCGGATGTCTATGTGCTTTGTGCGGCTGTGCTCAACAGGATTTTCCGCCATGCGGATAGCACTCTCATTATCACATAGGAGTGGGACTTTGCTCAGATTGTAGCCAAAGTCCCTGAGGGTTTGCCTCATCCAAAGTAGTTGCGCGCAACACTGTCCTGCGGCAACATATTCGGTCTCAGCGGTGGATAGGGCAACGGAAGTTTGTTTCTTAGAGTTCCATGACACCAGGGACCTTCCTAAGAATTGGCACGTCCCCGATGTACTCTTCCTATCGACCTTACATCTAGCATAGTCGGAATCTGAGTACCCAATCAAGTCAAAGTTAGACCCCTTTGGATACCAGATCCCGAAGCAAGGTGTAGCGACTAAATATCTAAGAATCCGCTTCACAGCCACTAAGTGACACTCCTTAGGATCGGATTGAAATCTAGCACACATGCATACGCTAAGCATAATATCCCGTCTACTAGCACATAAATAAAGCAAAGAACCTATCATGGATCGGTATGCTTTTTGATCAACGGACTTACCTCCTTTGTTGAGGTCGGTGTGTCCGTCAGTTCCCATCGGCGTCTTTGCGGGCTTGGCGTCCTTCATCCCAAACCGCTTTAGCAAATCTTGCGTATACTTCGTTTGGGAGATGAAGGTGCCGTCCTTGAGTTGCTTCACTTGGAACCCAAGGAAGTAGTTCAACTCGCCCATCATCGACATCTCGAATTTCTGCGTCATTACCCTGCTAAACTCTTCACAAGACTTTTGGTTAGTAGAACCAAATATTATGTCATCGACATAAATTTGGCACACAAAAAGATCACCATCGCAAGTCTTAGTGAAAAGAGTTGGATCGGCTTTCCCAACCTTGAAAGCATTATCAATTAAAAAGTCTCTAAGGCATTCATACCATGCTCTTGGGGCTTGCTTAAGTCCATAGAGCGCCTTAGAGAGCTTACACACGTGGTCGGGGAACCGTTCATCCTCGAAGCCAGGGGGTTGCTCCACGTACACCTCCTCCTTGATCGGCCCGTTGAGGAAAGCGCTCTTCACATCCATTTGGTACAACCTGAAGGAATGGTGAGCGGCATATGCTAGCAAAATACGAATGGACTCTAGCCTAGCCACAGGAGCAAAGGTCTCCTCAAAGTCCAAACCTGCGACTTGGGCATAACCTTTTGCCACAAGTCGAGCCTTGTTCCTTGTCACCACTCCGTGCTCGTCTTGTTTGTTGCGGAACACCCACTTGGTTCCCACAAGATTTTGCTTGGGACGAGGCACCAGCGTCCAAACTTCATTGCGCTTGAAGTTGTTGAGTTCCTCCTGCATGGCCAACACCCAGTCCGGATCTAGCAAGGCCTCTTCTACCCTGAAAGGCTCAATAGAAGAGACAAAGGAGTAATGCTCACAAAAATTAACTAATCTTGAACGAGTAGTTACTCCCTTGCTGATACCACCCAAAATTTGATCGACTGGATGATCCCTTTGGATCGTCGCTCGAACTTGGGTTGGAGGTGCATGTGATGCTTCTTCCTCTTCGACTTGAACATCCTGTGCTCCCCCTTGATCATGCGCCTCCACTTGAGATACCTGTTCGTCATCTTGGGTTGGGGGATGCACCATAGTTGAGGAAGAATGTTGATCTTGCTCCAAATGTTCCTGAGGCCGTACATCTCCAATCGCCATGGTGCGTATCGCGGCGGTTGGAACGTCTTCTTCATCTACATCATCAAGATCAACAACTTGCTCTCTTGGAGAGCCATTAGCCTCATCAAATACAACGTCGCTAGAGACTTCAACTAAACCCGATGATTTGTTGAAGACCCTATACGCCTTTGTATTTGAATCATACCCTAACAAAAACCCTTCTACAGCTTTGGGAGCAAACTTAGAATTTCTACCCTTCTTTACTAGAATGTAGCATTTGCTCCCAAATACACGAAAGTAAGATACATTGGGTTTGTTACCGGTTAGAAGCTCATACGACGTCTTCTTGAGGAGGCGGTGAAGGTAGACCCTGTTGATGGCGTGGCAAGCCGTGTTCACAGCTTCCGACCAAAAACGCTCGGGGGTCTTGAATTCTCCAAGCATCGTCCTCGCCATATCGATTAGTGTCCTGTTCTTCCTCTCTACCACACCATTTTGCTGTGGTGTTGAGGGAGCGGAGAACTCGTGCTTGATCCCTTCCTCCTCAAGGTATTCCTCCACTTGAAGGTTCTTGAACTCGGACCCATTGTCGCTCCTTATCTTCTTTACCTTGAGCTCAAACTCATTTTGAGCTCTCCTTAGAAAGCGCTTGAGGGTCCCTTGGGTTTCAGACTTATCCTGCAAAAAGAATACCCAAGTGAAGCGGGAAAAGTCATCAACAATAACTAGACCATACTTACTTCCTCCTATGCTCAGATAGGCGACAGGTCCGAAGAGGTCCATATGCAGCAGCTGCAGAGGTCTTGAGGTGGTCATCACATTCTTGCTGTGATGTGCTCCTCCCACTTGTTTACCTGCTTGACAAGCTGCACAAGGTCTATCTTTTTCGAATTGCACGTTAGTCAAACCTATCACGTGTTCTCCCTTTAGAAGCTTGTGAAGGTTCTTCATCCCCACATGTGCTAAGCGGCGATGCCACAGCCAGCCCATGCTAGTCTTAGCGATTAAGCATGCATCTAGACCGGCCTCCTCTTTTGCAAAATCAACTAAATAAAGTTTGCTGTCTAGTACACCCTTAAAAGCTAGTGAACCATCACATCTTCTAAAGACAGACACATCTACATTTGTAAATAGACAATTATATCCCATATTACATAATTGACTGACAGATAGTAAATTATATCCAAGAGACTCAACTAAAAACACATTAGAGATAGAGTGCTCATTGAATATTGCAATCTTGCATAAACCTTTCACCTTGCCTTGGTTCCCATCACCGAATATGATTGAATCTTGGGAATCCTTATTCTTGACGTAGGAGGTGAACATCTTCTTCTCCCCCGTCATATGGTTTGTGCATCCGTTGTCGATAATCCAGCTTGAACCCCCGGATGCATAAACCTGCAAGGCAAATTTAGGCTTGGGTCTTAGGTACCTAACTCTTGTTGGGTCCTACAAGGTTAGTCACAATTTCCTTAGGGACCCAAATGCAAGTTTTATCACCCTTGCATTTTGCCCCTAATTTTCTAGCAATTATCTTCCTATCCTTTCTACAAATAGCAAAGGAAGCATTTAAGGCATGATAAATTGTAGAGGGTTCATTCATAACTTTCCTAGGAGCATGAACAAAATTCTTTCTAGGCACATGATGAATATTTTTCCTAGGCATATCCCTACAATGCATATAGGAAGAACTTGAAGCATACATAGCATAGGAATCATAGGTATGTGAATCAAAAGCATTACAACTCCTATGAGACTGTCTTCTATCATTGTACATAAAAGCATGGTTCTTTTTATTACTACTTGCCATAGGGGCCTTCCCTTTCTCCTTGGCGGAGATGGGAGCCTTATGGCTTGTTAAGTCCTTGGCTTCCCTCTTGAAGCCAAGTCCATCCTTAATTGAGGGGTGTCTACCAATCGTGTAGGCATCCCTTGCAAATTTTAGTTTATCGAAATCACTTTTGCTAGTCTTAAGTTGGGCATTAAGACTAGCTACTTCATCATTTAATCTCGAAATTGAAACTAGGTGTCCATTACAGGCATCAATATCAAAATCCTTACACCTAGTGCAAATCATAACATGTTCTACACAAGAATTAGATTTATTTGCTACTTCTAATTTAGCATTTAAATCATTGTTAACACTTTATAAAGTAGAAATGGTTTCATGACACGTAGATAGTTCACAAGAAAGCATTTCATTTCTTTTAACTTCTAAAGCATAGGATTTTTGTGCCTCTACAAATTTGTCATGTTCATCATACAACAAATCCTCTTGCTTTTCTAAAAGCCTATCCTTTTCATTCAAGGCATCAATCAATTCATTGATTTTATCAATTTTATTTCTATCCAATCCCTTGAACAAGCTAGAGTAATCTATTTCCTCATCACTAGATTCGTCTTCACTTGAAGAAGCATAAGTAGAGTCTCGAGTACATACCTTCTTCTCCTTAGCCATAAGGCATGTGTGACGCTCGTTGGGGAAGATGGATGACTTGTTGAAGGCGGTGGCGGCGAGTCCTTCATTGTCGGAGTCGGACGAGGAGCAGTCCGAATCCCACTCCTTGCCAAGATGAGCCTCGCCCTTTGCCTTCTTATAATTCTTCTTCTTCTCCCTCTTGTTCCCTTGGTCCTGATCACTATCATTGTCGGGACAGTTAGCAATAAAATGACCAAGCTTACCGCATTTGAAGCATGAGCGCTTCCCCTTGGCTTTGGTCTTGCTTGGTTGTCCCTTGCGACCCTTAAGCGCCGTCTTGAATCTCTTGATGATGAGGGCCATCTCTTCATCATTAAGTCCGGCTGCCTCAATTTGTGCCACCTTTCTAGGTAGCGCCTCCTTGCTTCTTGTTGCCTTGAGAGCAAGGGGTTGCGGCTCGTTGATCGGACCATTCAAGGCATCGTCCACGTACCTCGCCTCCTTGATCATCATCCGCCCGCTAACGAATTTTCCAAGGACTTCTTCAGGCGACATTTTGGTGTACCTAGGATTCTCACGAATATTATTCACCAAATGAGGATCAAGAACGGTAAAGGACCTTAGCATTAGTCGGACGACGTCGTGGTCCGTCCATCGCGTGCTTCCGTAGCTCCTTATTTTGTTGATAAGGGTCTTGAGCCGGTTGTATGTTTGTGTCGGCTCCTCGCCCCTTATCATCGCGAACCGTCCAAGCTCGCCCTCCACCAACTCCATCTTGGTGAGCAAGGTGACGTCGTTCCCCTCATGAGAAATCTTGAGGGTGTCCCAGATCTGCTTGGCGTTATCCAAGCCGCTCACTTTGTGGTATTCATCCCTGCACAATGAAGCTAGAAGAACAGTAGTAGCTTGTGCATTCTTATGAATTTGTTCATTAATGAACATGGAACTATCCGAACTATCAAAGTGCATTCCACTCTCTACAATCTCCCATATACTAGGATGGAGAGAGAATAGGTGACTACGCATTTTGTGGCTCCAAAATCCGTAGTCCTCTCCATCAAAGTGTGGAGGCTTGCCGAGAGGAATGGAGAGCAAATGTGAATTTGAACTTTGCGGAATACGAGAGTAGTCAAAAGAAAAGTTCGAATTAACCGGTTTCCTTCTCTCGTAGTCGTTGTGGTCGTCGTCCTTTTGGGAAGAAGTAGACTCATCGCTGTCGTCGTAGTAGACGATCTCCTTGATGCGCCTCGTCTTCTTCTTCTTCCCTTCCTTCCGTCTATGGCCCGAGCCGGAGTCGGTAGGCTTGTCGTCCTTTGGCTCGTTGACGAAGGATTCCTTCTCTTTATCGTTGATCACGATACCCTTCCCCTTAGGATCCATCTCTTCGGGCGGTTAGTCCCTTTGTGAAGAGAACGACTTTGATACCAATTGAGAGCACCTAGAGGGGGGTGAATAGGTGATCCTGTGAAACTTGAAAACTTAAGCCACAAAACTTGGTTAATTGTTAGCACAATAATTGCCAAGTGGCTAGAGAGGAATCCTCAACAAAACACAATAACCAACAAGGATCAATCACAGAGATGGCACGGTGGTTATCCCGTGGTTCGGCCAAGACCAACGCTTGCCTACTCCACGTTGTGGCGTCCCAACGGACGAGGGTTGCAATCAACCCCTCTCAAGCGGTCCAAAGACCCACTTGAATACCACGGTGTTTTGCTTGCTTTTACTCAATCTCGTTTGCGAGGAATCTCCACAACTTGGAGCCTCTCGCCCTTACACTTTAAGATCACAAAGAAACACAGAGCAAGGGAGGGATTAGCAACGCATTCAAGACAAGAAATCACAGCAACACCACGCACACAAGTCGCAAAGAGAGCTCTCAACACAACTCAAAGAGTTCACCACTCAACTAGAGCTCTAATTGCTATCGCAAAGAATCAAAGGCGCGAAATCGATGTCTTGGTGCTTAGGAATGTTGTAAGTATGCTTGGTGTGCTCCTCCATGCGCCTAGGGGTCCCTTTTATAGCCCCAAGGCAGCTAGGAGCCGTTGAGAGCAATCAAGGAAGGCTGATCTTGCCTTCTATCGACTGGCGCACCGGACAGTCCGGTGCACACCGGACATGTCCGGTGCCCGATTTCTTTCCATAAGTGGCGCAGTCGACCGTTGGCTGCCAGAGAGCCGTTGGCGCACCGGACAGTCTGGTGCCCCCTTCTAGCCGTTGGCCCAGCCACGTGTCCCACGCAGATCGCGCGGCCGACCGTTGGCCCGGCCGACCGTTGGCTCACCGGACAGTCCGGTGCACACCAGACAGTCCGGTGAATTATAGTCGTACGTCGCCGGTGAATTCCCGAGAGCGGCCAGTTCACTCGAGCCAGCCTGGCGCACCGGACACTGTCCGGTGCACCACCGGACAGTCCGGTGCTCCCAGACTGAGCAGGCTTTGGCTGAACAAAACCATCTCATTTCCAATTCAATTTTTCCTGTTTCCAGCACCTAGACACAATACATTAGTCTCTAAAACAATGTACTAAGTCTGAGAAACATACCTTTATCCTTGATTTGTACTTTGTCCACCTTTTTACACTTAGGCACTCGTGTTGGGCACTAAATCACCAAAATACTTAGAAATGGCCCAAGGGCACATTTCCCTTTCAGCGGGGCATGGCGAACGTAGATCCGAAGAAGGGGTGTGGGGTGGAAGATGGGACGGCGGTCACGGACCTGTGCTGGGGCAGGGGCTGCGGGGCGGGGGTCACAGATGCGGGTGGGGCGAAGCAAATGTGTGCGCGGGGTTCGCGTCGGGAGGACGGGGGCGGTGGCGGGGGCAGAGGGGGGAGCAATCTCCGGGCGGCTCTCACGAGCGCGGAAATCTGGGGTGGGAAGACAAAGGGGGCGGACGCAGACGAGCGCGGGCGTGGAGGGGGCGAGCGGGGGCACGACCCTCGGTGGACGCCCTCGTTGTACTCTTAAGGAGTAGTACAGATAACCAAAAATAGTATCATATTTTTAGTGTTTAACACTACAACCCCTAAACCTTTATAACATTATTACCATATTATCGTCCTACCTTCTCTAACTTTCAATATTAAATTGAATAACCAAATATATATTAACCTACAGATTTACAAACCCTTATTATAATATGATAGAGCATCATTATAAAGCAATTTATCATTCATTCCATAAACATGTAATGTTTCATTGTACATGTCGGCATTTCGAGACCGGGGGTCCCTCAGGCCGACGAGTGAGTGCCGCGTGCCCTAGCCCAGATGGGTCGAGCGCGTGGGCGAGCACAAAGGGGGGAGAGAGCGAGGCGGCCGGAGTCCGGCGTGAGAGAGGTGGGAATCCCGCGGCCTTCGTGTTCGTCCCGCGCCCAGGTCGGGTGCGCTTGCAGTAGGGGGTTACAAGCGTCCACGCGGGAGAGGGAAGCGAGCGGCCCCAAGAGAGCGCCTGTCCCGTCCTCGTCCCCGCGCGGCCAACCTTCTCTAGGAGGGCCCTGGTCCTTCCTTTTATAGGCGTAAGGAGAGGATCCAGGTGTACAATGGGGGTGTAGCAGAGTGCTACGTGTCTAGCGGGGGAGAGCTGACGCCCTAAGTACATGCCAATGTGGCAGCCAGAGAGATCTTGGCACCCTGCTGGTGTGATGTCGTGGCCGTCGGAGGAGCGACGGTGCCTGGCGGAGGGACAGCTGTTGGAGCGGTCGAGTCCTTGCCGACGTCCACCTGCTTCCGTAAGAGAGCTGAGAGCCGCCGTCGTCACAGAGCGTGCGGGGCGCCATCATTGCCTATCTGGCGGAGCTGGCCAGATGGGACACCGGTCTTGTTCCCTGCGACCCGAGTCAGCTTGGGGTAGGGTGATGATGGCGCTTCCCGTTGATGTGGCTGGCCTGCGCCCTAGGCTGGGCGATGTGGAGGCTCCTCCGAAGCCGAGGTCGAGTCTGTCTTCCATGGCCGAGGCCGAGTCCGAGCCCCTGGGTCGGGCGAGGCGGAGGTCGTCGGCAGAGGCCAGGGTGGAGTCCGAGCCCTGGGGTCGGGCGGAGCGAAGTTCGTCGTCTTCTGGGGCTGAGCCCGAGTCCGAGCCCTAGGTCGGGCGGAGCAGAGTTCGCCGTCTTCCGGGTCTTAGCCCGAGTCCGAGCCCTGGGTCGGGCGGAGCGGAGTTCGCCGTCTTCCGGGACTTAGCCCGAGTCCGAGCCCTGGGTCGGGCGGAGCGGAGTTCGCCGTCTTCTGGGTCTTAGCCCGAGTCCGAGCCCTGGGTCGGGCGGAGCGGAGTTCGTCGTCTTCCGGGACTTAGCCCGAGTCCGAGCCCTGGGTCGGGCGGAGCGGAGCTTCCTATGTTGCCTTCGGTAGGGCCTGACTGCCTGTCAGTCTCACTCTGTCGAGTGGCACTGTAGTCGGAGTGGCGCAGGCGGCGCTGTCCTTTTGTCAGACCGGTCAGTGGAGCGGCGAAGTGACGGCGGTCACTTCGGCTCTGCCGGAGGGCGCGCGTCAGGATAAAGATGTCAGGCCACCTTTGTATTAAATGCTCCTGCGATTCGGTCGGTCGGTGCGGCGATTTAGTCAGGGTTGCTTCTTAGCGAAGGCAGGGCCTCGGGCGAGCCGGAGATGTGTCTGCCGTTGGAGGGGGGCCTCGGGCGAGACGGAAACCCTCTGGGGTCGGCTGCCCTTGTCCGAGGCTAGGCTCGGGCGAGGCGTGATCGAGTCGCTCGAATGGACTGATCCCTGACTTAATCGCACCCATCAGGCCTTTGCAGCTTTATGCTAATGGGGGTTACCAGCTGAGAATTAGGAGTCTTGAGGGTACCCCTAATTATGGTCCCCGACAGTAGCCCCCGAGCCTCGAAGGGAGTGTTAACACTCGATTGGAGGCTTTCGTCGCACTTTTTTGCAAGGGGGCCAGCCTTTCTCAGTTGCATTTTGTTCCGGTGGGTGCGCGCGAGTGCACCCGCCGGGTGTAGCCCCCGAGGCCTCGGAGGAGTGGTTTCACTCCTTCGAGGTCTTAATGCCTTGCGTAATGCTTCGGCTGGTCTGGTTGTTCCCTCATGCGAACTGGCCGTAGCCCGGGTGTACGGTCGGGGCCCAAGTTCTCGGGCTGGTATGTTGACGCTGTCAACGGTTTGGCCGGAGCCGGGTTTGCGAGAGCAGCCCCCGAGCCTCTGCACAGGGCGAGAGGGCGATCAGGGACAGACTCAGCTTTTTTACATACGCCCCTACGTCGCCTTTCCGCAAGGAGGAGGGGGGAAAGCGCCATGTTACCCTCGATGGGCACCGAACATGGTGTCTCCGGTGAGCTGCAAGCGGGTAATCCGAGTGGACGTCCGTGCCCCGTTCGTTAGGGGTCGGCTAGGGGCCTAGAGGCACGCCCAAAAGTACCTACGGGTGATCTGCCGGACCCGGTCCCCTGGCGACGGGGTCCGAGGGCTCGATGCCTCCCTCCGATGGGATTCCGTTACAAGATCGCTCCCGCTGGTCTCGGAAATGTCCTAGGGTACCTCGGGAGCGCAGCCCGAGCCTCGGTTATGTATCGAACGTACCCCTGGTCATCCCTCGCTCGGTGTCTGAGGCGACTGTGAACCCTTCGGGGGCCAGCCTTCGAACCCCTGATCAGTAATGGGCGCGGAGCCCGGGAAGCCTGAGGCGGCCGTGGAACCCTTCGGGGGGCCGGCCTTCGAACCTCTGACCAGTAGTGGGTGTAGGGCCCACGCGATCTGAGGCGGCTGTTGAACCCTTCGGGGGGCCAGCCTTCGAACCTCTGATCAGTAAGGAGGCTCAGAGCCTGGTTCCTTCACGGGGAAGGATCCTTTTCGGGGTATCCCCCTTTCCCGGTCCCTGTTGCAAGAGATAGAGAAAGAGGAAAAAACGAAAAGGATACGGAATCGAAACGACGCGACGTACCTTTTTTGGCGCGGTTATTTCGGCGAAGGCGAAGCGTCGCCCGCTTCTCCTGCCAGAAGCGCCGCCTGTCCTGCCGCGGAGTTAATGCGATGGGGCGAGTGGTTGGCGGGGCGGCCGTTGCGCGTGCGCGAGCCGCTCGAGGAACGGATCACGAGCGCGTCGTCTTCACGCCGTGAGAGGGGGTTCTCTTGCTGCCCCCGGATGGGATGTGAGCCTGGCTGACGACGTGACCGCTGCTCCCGCCCGCCTGCCACCGCCTTTACTGCCGGCCCACTTTTGGTCGCGTTTGACCGCCGCGTCAGGCTGGCGCCGCTGGGTCGTACTGTCGTCGTAGTCAGGGCGGGCGGCGGCGTGCCGCTCGTCAGTCTTCTGTTGCTCCGCAGGCCCACCCCAATCGAGTGGGGTTGTTCGTACCTGCGGAGGGGGGAACCGGAGTTCCGTTTGTAATGGCACTTCGAATGCCAGTGTTTTGTTCATTACGGCTTTCGGGGCCTGAACATGTATGTAATTTTGGCACGGAGCCGTGTTTTTTCCTCATTTTCGAGCACTAAGACTCGCCTGTTGATTATCTGAACCGCTTCACCAAGCATGAGTCGCCCCGTGTCAAGGTGACGAGTGAGGTATCCGTATCCCGGAGGCGTAGGAGTCCCTCGGCTCGGTCGGCCTTGTTGTTTGAGGCTCCTCTAGCTTAGTTAAAGGGACCCCTTGGCCGCTCTTCGACGAGCCGAGGCCAGGGGTAGCGGTATCAGCATGAACAGAGGCGGAGTTGGCTCGAAAATGAAACCTGGTTGGCCGGAGCCTAGCTGGGTTGTCCATCAGCGGGACCGACGCCGGAGTCGATCAGCCGAGGCCTTGGGTCGGGCTGGCGCCCTTGGAAGATGGTTGGCCGAGGCCTCAGGGGTAACCGGCCGAGCCGCCTGCTCGGGCCGGATTCCCGGAGAAGTCCCTGGCAGCGGTTGCTCGGGCGTGATGATGACGTCGTCCTCCAGAGCGGAGATCCTCAGACCGCGTCGCCGTCCGAGGCTAGGTCGGATCTCGCCGAAGGTGTCGTCGATGCCTGCTGCCCCCTTCCAGCGCCAAGACCCGAGCCTGCAGGATCAGAGTGTCTTGTAGCGTGTGCCTTCTGCGGCCGCCGAGGCAAGAATACACACCCTCGCTGTGTTGTAAAGCTGCGTCTCCTTTCCTCTTATTTCGAGTATCTGGACTTTTTTGTCGGTAACAGGGATGTTTGTGCGGGCGAGAGTTGCTTCTCGCGGAAGGTGACGAGTGAGGTATCCGTATCTCGGAGGCGTAGGAGTCCCTCGGCTCAGTCGGCCTTGCCGCTTACGCGCACCTTTACCCGTCCATAAGGCCCTGTCACCGACTCAATCGAGAAGGCTCGAAGGATCGCTTCGGCAGAAGAGCTTCCGAACGTAAAGACTTGTTCGGTCCGCGGAGTCACTTTATCCGAACGCGAGTTACTTCTCGCAGAAGGTGATGAGTGAGGTATCCGTATCCCGGAGGCGTAGGAGTCCCTCGGCTCGGTCAGCCTTGGCTGCTTACGTGTACTCCGTCGTTTTCAGGATCCACTTTTCGAAGTAGTCAAAAAGCACGAAAGATATTCTGGCAGAAGAGATCTTTTTTTTGAGGAAAATTTCAACGCAGAGGGGGTTCCCCCCCTTTTAGCCCCCGAGGGAGGGTCGGGCTTTGCCGAGGCGAGGCCGACCCTTCCTTGATGACTAAACTTTGCGTGGGTGCGAGGTATATGAATAACTTGAAAACATCTTAAGGGTAGAAGCGACGTAGCTGTTGGATGTTCCAAGCGTTGTCGTAGACCTCGCCTTGGCTGTTGGCCAGCTTGTACGTTTCGGGCTTCAGAACTTTGGCGATGACGAATGGCCCCTCCCAGGGGGGCGTGAGCTTGTGCCTCCCTCGGGCGTCTTGCCGCAGTCGAAGCACCAGGTCGCCCACCTGGAGGTCTCGGGGCCGGACCCCTCGGGCGTGGTAGCGTCGCAGGGACTGCTGGTACCGCGCCGAGTGTAGTAAGGCCTTGTCCCGAGCCTCTTCCAGCTGGTCCAGCGAGTCTTCTCGGCTAGCTTGGTTGCTTTGATCGTCGTAGGCCCTCGTCCTCGGGGAGCCGTATTCCAGGTCAGTGGGCAAGACGGCCTCGGCCCCGTAGACTAGGAAGAACGGCGTGAAACCCGTGGCTCGGCTCGGCGTTGTCCTTAGGCTCCAGACCACCGAGGGGAGTTCCTTCATCCACCGCTTGCCGAACTTGTTGAGATCGTTGTAGATCCGAGGCTTGAGCCCTTGTAGAATCATGCCGTTGGCACGCTCTACTTGCCCATTCGACATGGGATGAGCCACGGCAGCCCAGTCCACCCGGATGTGGTGATCTTCGCAGAAATCCAAGAATTTTCTGCCGGTGAACTGGGTACCATTGTCGGTGATGATGGAGTTCGGGACCCCGAAGCGATGGATGATGTTGGTGAAGAACGCCACCGCCTGCTCGGACCTGATGCTGTTCAGAGGTTGGACCTCGACCCACTTGGAGAATTTGTCGATGGCGACCAGCAGGTGCGTGTAGCCCCCGGGCGCCTTCTGCAAGGGGCCGACGAGGTCTAGACCCCACACAGCAAAGGGCCAGGTGATGGGTATCGTCTGCAGAGCCTGAGCAGGCAGGTGGGTCTGCTTCGCATAGAATTGACACCCTTCGCAGGTGCGGACAATTCTAGTGGCGTCCGCCACCGCCGTTGGCCAGTAGAAGCCTTGCCGGAAAGCATTCCCGACAAGGGCTCGAGGCGCTTTGTGATGGCCGCAAGCCCCCGAGTGTATCTCTTGGAGGAGTTCCTGACCTTCGGCGATGGAGATGCATCGCTGGAGGATGCCTGAGGGACTGCGGTGGTAGAGCTCCTTCTCATCGCCCAGCAAGACGAATGACTTGGCGCGTCGTGCTACCCGCCGAGCCTCGGCTCGGTCGAGGGGTAGCTCTCCTTGGCGGAGATATTGCAGGTACGGGGTCTGCCAATTTCGATCAGGCGTGGCCCCGCTCCGCTCCTCCTCGATGCGCAGTGCCTCGCCCTTGGAGGCCGAGGGTACCTCGGGCCGAACCGATGGCGCCTCGGGCCGAGCCGAGGGTGCCCCGGGCTGTGCCGAGGGTACCTCGGGCTGGACCGAGGGCGCCTCGGGCTCGGGCGAGTCGTCGATCTTGACGGAGGGCTGATGCAGATCCCGGGAGAAGATGTCCGGGGGAACCGTTGTTCGCCCCGAGGCTATTTTTGCCAGCTCGTCCGCAGTCTCGTTGTAGCGCCGAGCGATGTGGTTGAGCTCGAGCCCGTTGAACTTGTCTTCCAGGCGCCGAACCTCATCGCAGTAGGCCTCCATCTTCGGGTCGCGGCAGTGGGAGTTCTTCATGACTTGGTCGATGACGAGCTGCGAGTCACCGCGAGCGTCGAGGCGTCGGACCCCTAGCTCGATGGCGATCCGCAACCCGTTGACCAGAGCCTCGTACTCAGCCACATTGTTGGACGCCGGGAAATGGAGGCGTAGCACGTAGCGTAGGTGCTTCCCGAGGGGCGAGATGAAGAGGAGGCCCGCGCCGGCTCCCGTCTTCATCAGCGACCCGTCGAAAAACATGGTCCAGAGCTCCGGTTGGATCGGAGCCGTCGGTAGCTGGGTGTCGACCCATTCGGCTACGAAGTCCGCCAAGACCTGGGACTTGATGGCCTTCCGAGAGGCGAACGAGATTGTCTCGCCCATGATTTCCACTGCCCACTTTGCGATCCTGCCTGAGGCCTCTCGGCACTGGATGATCTCCCCCAGGGGAAAGGATGACACCACAGTTACCAGATGAGACTCGAAGTAGTGTCGCAACTTCCGCCTCATCAGGATCACAGCATACAGCAGCTTCTGAACTTGTGGGTAGCGGATCTTGGTTTCGGACAGTACCTCGCTGACGAAGTAGACTGGCCTCTGAACGGGCAATGTATGCCCCTCTTCTTGCCTCTCGACCACAATCGCGGCGCTAACCACCTGGGTGGTCGCGGCGACGTAGACCAAGAGGGCTTCTCTGTCAGCTGGAGGCACCAAGATAGGCGCCTTTGTGAGGAGCGCCTTCAGGTTCCCGAGAGCTTCCTCGGCCTCAGGGGTCCAAGCGAAGCACTCGGCCTTCCTTAAGAGGCGGTACAGAGGCAGACCTCTTTCGCCGGGGCATGAGATGAAGCGGCTCAGGGCCGCGAGACATCCCATGACCCTCTGTACGCCTTTTAAGTCCTTGATGGGCCCCATGCTGGTGATGGCTGCGATCTTCTCCGGGTTGGCTTCGATGCCCCGCTCGGAGACGATGAACCCCAAGAGCATGCCCCGGGGCACTCCGAAGACACACTTCTCGGGATTGAGCTTGACGCCTTTCGCCTTGAGACATCGGAATGTCGCTTCAAGGTCGGAAAGGAGGTCGGAGGCCTTCCTCGTCTTGACTACGATGTCATCGACGTAGGCCTCGACCGTGCGACCAATGTGTTCGCCGAACACATGGTTCATGCACCGTTGGTACGTCGCACCCGCATTCCTCAAACCGAACGGCATGGTGACATAGCAGTACATGCCGAAGGGTGTGATGAAAGAAGTCACGAGCTGGTCGAACTCTTTCATCCTGATTTGATGATACCCTGAGTAGGCATCGAGGAAAGACAGGGTTTCGCACCCAGTAGTGGAATCCATGATTTGATCGATGCGAGGCAGAGGGTAGGGAACCTTCGGACATGCTTTGTTGAGACCAGTGTAGTCTACACACATCCGCCATTTCCCCCCTTTCTTTCTCACAAGCACAGGGTTGGCAAGCCATTCGGGATGGAATACCTCTTTGATGAACCCTGCCGCCATTAGCTTGTGGATTTCCTCGCCTATCGCTCTGCGCTTCTCCTCGTCGAATCGGCGCAGAGGCTGCTTGACGGGTCGGGCTCCGGCCCGAATATCCAGCGAGTGCTCGGCGACATCCCTCGATATGCCGGGCATGTCCGAGGGACTCCACGCGAAGACGTCGGCGTTCGCGCGGAGAAAGTCGACGAGCACTGCTTCCTATTTGGGGTCGAGCCCGGAACCGATCCGGATCTGCTTGGAGGTGTCGCCACTGGGGTCGAGGGGGACGGCCTTAACCGTCTCCGCTGGCTCGAAGTTGCCGGCATGACGCTTCACATCTGGCACCTCTTTGGAGAGGCTTTCCAGGTCGGCGATGAGGGCCTCGGACTCGGCGAGGGCCTCGGCGTACTCCACGCACTCCACGTCGCATTCGAACGCGTGTTTGTACGTGGGGCCGACGGTGATGACCCCGTTGGGGCCCGGCATCTTGAGCTTCAAGTAGGTGTAGTTGGGGACGGCCATGAACTTCGCGTAGCATGGCCTCCCCAGTACCACGTGGTAGCTTCCTCGGAACCCGACCACCTCGAACGTCAGGGTCTCCCTTCGGAAGTTGGAGGGAGTTCCAAAGCAGACGGGGAGGTCAAGTCGTCCGAGGGGCTGGACGCGCTTCCCGGGAATGATCCCGTGGAAGGGCGCAGCGCCTGCTCGGACGGAGGACAGATCGACGCGCAGGAGCCCGAGGGTCTCGGCGTAGATGATGTTGAGGCTGCTGCCCCCGTCCATAAGGACCTTGGTGAGCCTGACGTTGCCGACGACGGGGTCGACGACGAGCGGGTATTTCCCCGGGCTCGGCACGTGGTCGGGGTGATCGGCTTGGTCGAAGGTGATGGGCTTGTCGGACCAGTCTAGGTAGACTAGCGCCGCCACCTTCACCGAGCAGACCTCCCGGCGCTCTTGCTTGCGATGCCGAGCCGAGGCATTCGCCGCATGCCCGCCATAGATCATGAAGCAGTCGCGGACCTCGGGGAACTCTCCTGCTTGGTGATCTTTCTTCTTGTCGTCGTCGCGGGCCCTGCCACCCTCCGCGGGTGGCCCGGCCCTGTGGAAGTGGCGCCGAAGCATGACGCACTCCTCCAGGGTGTGCTTGACGGGCCCCTGATGATAGGGGCACGGCTCTTTGAGCATCTTGTCGAAGAGGTTGGCACCTCCGGGGGGCTTCCGAGGGTTCTTGTACTCGGCGGCGGCAACAAGGTCCGCGTCGGCGGCGTCGCGTTTCGCTTGCGACTTCTTCTTGCCTTTCTTCTTGGCGCCGCGCGGAGTAGACGCCTCGGGAGCATCTTCCGATGGACGGCCCTGGGGCTGCTTGTCCTTTCGGAAGATAGCCTCGACCGCCTCCTGGCCAGAGGCGAACTTGGTGGCGATGTCCATCAGCTCGCTCGCCCTGGTGGGGGTCTTGCGACCCAACTTGCTCACCAGGTCGCGGCAGGTGGTGCTGGCAAGGAACGCGCCGATGACATCCGAGTCGGTGATGTTGGGCAGCTCGGTGCGCTGCTTCGAGAATCACCGGATGTAGTCCCGGAGAGACTCTCCCGGCTGCTGCCGGCAGCTTCGGAGGTCCCAGGAATTCCCCGGGCGCACGTACGTGCCCTGGAAATTTCCGGCGAAGGCTTGAACCAAGTCATCCCAGTTGGAGATCTGCCCCGGAGGCAGGTGCTCCAACCAGGCGCGAGCGGTGTCGGAGAGGAACAGGGGGAGGTTGCGGATGATGAGGTTGTCGTCGTCCGTTCCACCTAGTTGGCAGGCCAGGCGGTAGTCCGCGAGCCACAGTTCCGGTCTCGTCTCCCCCGAGTACTTTGTGATAGTAGTCGGGGGTCGGAACCGGGTCGGGAACGGCGCCCGTCGGATGGCCCGGCTGAAGGCCTGCGGACCGGGTGGTTCGAGCGAGGGACTCCGATCCTCCCCGCTATCGTAGCGCCCCCCACGCCTGGGGTGATAGCCTCGGCGCACCCTTTCGTCGAGGTGAGCCCGACGGTCGCGATGATGGTGCTTGTTGCCGAGGCGGCCCGGGGCCGCAGGCGCGGTGTTGCGCATGCGCCCGGTGTAGACCGAGGCTTCCCGCATGAATCGGGAAGTCGCGGCATGAGGTTCCGAGGGGTATCCTTGCCTTCGGGAGGCAGTGCTCTCGGCCCGTCGGACCGCGGCGCCTTCCAGGAGATTCTTGAGCTCCCCCTGGATTCGCCGACCCTCGGTGGTTGATGGCTTTGGCATCGCGCGGAGGAGCATCGCTGCTGCAGCCAGGTTCTGACCGACCCCACTGGATGCGGGCGGCGGCCTGACCCTGACGTCATCGGCGACGCGGTGCTGGAGACCCTGGGGCAGGTGACGTATTTCTCCGTCCGGGGGTTGGCTCGCCCATACCTGCCCGACGTCCCGGCGGATCGGCTCAAGCGCTCCTGCTCCCTCGTCGAGCCTGGCCTGCGCCCCGCGGACTTGCTCGAGCTGTGGGTCGTAACCCCCCGCCGGAACGGGGACCACAGCTAGCTCCCGCGGGATGTCAGCGCGAGGCACCGGCCTAGGGAGGTCGCCGTCCTCCGGCATGCCGAGATGATTGCCTTCGGAGGGACCCCCTAGCTCGACGTGGAAACATTCGCGGCTTGGGCCGCAGTCCTCGTCGTCGAGGCTGCGGCTACCGTCGGAACAGTCGAAGAGGCAATAGTCGCATGCGGTCATGAAGTCCCGCATGGCACTGGGGTTGCCAAATCCAGAGAAATCCCAACAGATGTTGGGATCGTCGTCTTCCTCGGACCCAGAGGGCCCGTAGGTCGAGACGTCCGTCAACCGGTCCCAAGGCGACCGCATGCGAAACCCCAGAGGGTTTGAACTCGCCTCTACGAGAGCGCCCACCAAAGCAAGGTCGCTAGGCGGGTTGAGGCTGAGTCCAAATGACGTAGGATGGGAATCGGTCGGTACCTTTTGGTCGTCAAGCGGCGATGAAGTCACGTCGAGGACTGACTGCACCGTCGCCTCAGGTACGAGGGCGACGTCATGCAAGCTTTTCACAAGCGCGCTGGCGTCGTCCACTTGCTCGGGTTTGGCGTGTCGCGGGGAGACGGCGCTCGCCTTCGTCTCAAACGCGAGGTTGACACCCGACGCGCCCCCCGTTGGGGCGCTAGGGACGTCGACTCGCTCGACAGCCGACGAGGCGCGACCTCCTGCTTGGCCTTGGTTGCCCCGCCTCCTCCTCCGTTGGCGGGGGAGAGGACGGGGCGAGCTCGAAAGTCGTTCTTCCACCACGCGGGGAAGACGTCGTCGATTCCGCCGCCGGAGGGCGGGCTGTCGGCCGCCATTGTCGTTGTCGCGCGGCAGTGGAAGGAGTATCATGTCGTAGCTGCCGTCGAAGGACATGAACTCAAGGCTCCCGAAACAGAGCACCGTCCCGGGTTGGAGAGGTTGCTGGAGACTGCCCATCTGGAGCTTGACGGGAAGCTGTTCGTCAACACGCAGCAGGCCCCTACCTGGCGCGCCAACTGTCGGCGTTTCGAGACCGGGGGTCCCTCAGGCCGACGAGTGAGTGCCGCGTGCCCCAGCCCAGATGGGTCGAGCGCGTGGGCGAGCACAAAGGGGGGAGAGAGCGAGGCGGCCGGAGTCCGGCGTGAGAGAGGTGGGAATCCCGCGGCCTTCGTGTTCGTCCCGCGCCCAGGTCGGGTGCGCTTGCAGTAGGGGGTTACAAGCGTCCACGCGGGAGAGGGAAGCGAGCGGCCCCAAGAGAGCGCCTGTCCCGTCCTCGTCCCCGCGCGGCCAACCTTCTCTAGGAGGGCCCTGGTCCTTCCTTTTATAGGCGTAAGGAGAGGATCCAGGTGTACAATGGGGGTGTAGCAGAGTGCTACGTGTCTAGCGGGGGAGAGCTGACGCCCTAAGTACATGCCAATGTGGCAGCCGGAGAGATCTTGGCACCCTGCTGGTGTGATGTCGTGGCCGTCGGAGGAGCGACGGTGCCTGGCGGAGGGACAACTGTTGGAGCGGTCGAGTCCTTGCCGACGTCCACCTGCTTCCGTAAGAGAGCTGAGAGTCGCCGTCGTCACAGAGCGTGCGGGGCGCCATCATTGCCTATCTGGCGGAGCTGGCCAGATGGGACACCGGTCTTGTTCCCTGCGGCCCGAGTCAGCTTGGGTTAGGGTGATGATGGCGCTTCCCGTTGACGTGGCTGGCCTGCGCCCTAGGCTGGGCGATGTGGAGGCTCCTCCGAAGCCGAGGTCGAGTCTGTCTTCCATGGCCGAGGCCGAGTCCGAGCCCCTGGGTCGGGCGAGGCGGAGGTCGTCGGCAGAGGCCAGGGCGGAGTCCGAGCCCTGGGGTCGGGCGGAGCGAAGTTCGTCGTCTTCTGGGGCTGAGCCCGAGTCCGAGCCCTGGGTCGGGCGGAGTAGAGTTCGCCGTCTTCCGGGTCTTAGCCCGAGTCCGAGCCCTGGGTCGGGCGGAGCGGAGTTCGCCGTCTTCCGGGACTTAGCCCGAGTCCGAGCCCTGGGTCGGGCGGAGCGGAGTTCGCCGTCTTCCGGGTCTTAGCCCGAGTCCGAGCCCTGGGTCGGGCGGAGCGGAGTTCGTCGTCTTCCGGGACTTAGCCCGAGTCCGAGCCCTGGGTCGGGCGGAGCGGAGCTTCCTATGGTGCCTTCGGCAGGGCCTGACTGCCTGTCAGTCTCACTCTGTCGAGTGGCACTGTAGTCGGAGTGGCGCAGGCGGCGCTGTCCTTCTGTCAGACCGGTCAGTGGAGCGGCGAAGTGACGGCGGTCACTTCGGCTCTGCCGGAGGGCGCGCGTCAGGATAAAGATGTCAGGCCACCTTTGTATCAAATGCTCCTGCGATTCGGTCGGTCGGCGCGGCGATTTAGTCAGGGTTGCTTCTTAGCGAAGGCAGGGCCTCGGACGAGCCGGAGATGTGTCTGCCGTTGGAGGGGGGCCTCGGGCGAGACGGAAACCCTCTGGGGTCGGCTGCCCTTGTCCGAGGCGTGATCGAGTCGCTCGAATGGACTGATCCCTGACTTAATCGCACCCATCAGGCCTTTGCAGCTTTATGCTGATGGGGGTTACCAGCTGAGAATTAGGAGTTTTGAGGGTACCCCTAATTATGGTCCCCGACAGTACAACACTAACATCATATGCTGCGATAAAACAAAGTTTACAAAACCATATCCAATAATCAAATATTGATAAAACAAAGTTTACAAAACCATATCCAATAATCAAATATTAAATATGCAATGTAGGTACGTAGTCATATAATAATGCAAATGTTTAAGTACATCACACATCCACACATGTCCATATCATAGATCATAACTACGAGAATACAAGACTACGAGGAGATAAGACGACACCAACGACTACATAAACTTGTGTATTAGAAAATCGAACTGAAATATTAGCTTGGCTCGCTATAAAACTAAAACGAGTCGAATCGAGTCTCGTTAATAAGCGCTGTTTGTTTCAGCTTTTTGGAGCTTCTGGCCACCAAAAGTTGTTGCGGACTGGCAAACGCTTAGCTTTTCAGTCAGCTTCTATTAAATTTGTTTGGGTAAAACCATTCAAAATCAACATAAACACATAATAGGTTGAGTCGTTGCAATAGTAAGAATCCGTCACTTTCTAGATCCTGAGTCCTATGGACACATTTATCTTCATCCGCACGTAATCCTAATAATACTCAGATTTTCTATACAGCCAGATTTTTTCCCTCAGGCCAAGCGATTTAGCGAGATTTCGTCCACCCATCGAGGAATCGCATCGCGTGCTTTTCCGGCCGCAGCGGCTAACGCGTGGCCACGCCATCCCTCCGCGTGCCTAATTAATTGGAAGCACCCAGCGCACATCATCAGTCGAAGTGAGCGTCAGCGAGCGACCGCACCGGCACGGCGCCCATCCATCCATCGCCATCCTCTAGCCCAGTCCAAAGGAACCCTAGCCATGAGCGCCGCCTCCAAGAAGCTCTTCCAGGCCGCCAGGTCCCTCGTCCTCTCCGCTTCTCACCGCTCCGTCCTCGCCGCCGGTATGTATATTCACTGACTATTCCTTGGGTGGTCCTTGGGCCAACCCTTGGATTCCTGTGCAATGCCATGCAATCTAATTCATTCCTACGCTAGTATTCCCACAATTTCCAATCCGAATCACGCCGGGAGGGGGGAGTTTCTGATTGATTGATTGTTCAAAGGTTTCAGTTTTTTTTCCTAACTAGGAGCGGGAGATATAGTTATTAGTTATAAAAAAATCCGTCTTTGATGTGATGTGTGATGTGCAGAGGGCCGCACCGCCGCGCTCGCCACGCTCACCAACTTTGGCAGGAAGACCCTCCCCACCGCCTACTTATCCTACCACAAGCAGGGATCCCACCATGCCGCGTCGGGGTGGGGAGCCATCGCCGCCGCAGTCCCAGCTGCAGGTCCGTACGCACTCGTCGTCGATCCGATTCGACCCACCCCCCACCACTCTGATCTAACAGTAATCGCTCCGATTCGGATCTTACCGCAGTCACTCAGATCCGATATGCTTATGTTCATTCGAATGTTACGATTTTCCCTCTGACAAATAATTCCCTGTCTGTCCTCTCCGCGTGTAGTTTACATGCTCCAGGACCAGGAGGCTCATGCTGCAGAGGTACCCTACCCTAATTCTCTTGTCTCTTCTGTTTTTTCCCTTGCATTCTGTTGGGTCCGTGTGGTCCAATAATACCGGAGCAATGGCCACCCCCTCTCTCTCTAAAATCACTGCTTCACCAATCACCATGCTGCCTATATGTTAGGCGGGGTAGGCCAACTCAAACTGATTGAGTGGGCTCTGGGCTCCTCCCATGTAATTTTGGCATCCTAATTACAGAATGCCCCGCCTTTTCCATGTCCAGTTAGCATGCCTGTGTAGAGCTAATGTCAGGTGATTTTTCCCCTTTTGTCAAGCTTACTAACAGTCTAACACTCCTCTGCTGTAATTCCAGATGGAGCGCACCTTCATTGCCATCAAGCCTGATGGCGTCCAAAGAGGCCTGGTCAGTACTAGCAACTGTCACAACACCATAGTTTCTTCAGATGCAATTATGGATCCTAATAACCAGTATGCATGTGTGTTGCCACAATTGGTAGCTAAGACTTTCTTTCTTTACAGCTTTTGAGGCCTCGTGCTCTGTTCTGTCCTGTCCTGTTCTTGGCCATATAATAGTGATCATTTGTAATTTCTTGAGATGCGACTCTGGATCCTAGTAACCTACTCCATATGTTCCAAATTATAAGGCATATTGTACATCTAAGTGCATAGCAAAAATCTACCATCTAGAAAAGCCAAAATGTCTTATAATTTGGAATGGAAGGAGTACTAGCTTCATACTGCTTTTCATATACTCGGTTAGCATGTATGCTGCTGCAATAGGCTACAAACTTTTTCCTTTACAATTTTGAGACCTTGTGCTCTTTTCTGTTCTTTTTTTTGGCTATATATATATATATATATATATAAATCAACCCACTGCTGCGTTCAACACGCTTCACCTACAGTACACTCTGCATGTTGACATTTTTTTTTGTGTGTGTCTGATCTTGCCACATGATATACCTTGAGATCCTTTAGCAACTATTTTATGCTGCAAACCATGTGGATACATAGGACAGAAGCCTGCATACATATTATAAAAAAGAGAAATCTGTGCTATCTATTTAGGTCTTCGTGTTCCCAAATTTTGATTTTACTGGTATCAGAAGTTGGGTTCTTTAGCCCAATACATTGCCTGGTTTAAGACACCAAACGAAATCTTGTTCATCGCTGTATGGTACACCTCTAGTCATATGCAGGCTGACATGTGAACCATTTCGCTTCAGATTTCTGAGATTATGAGCCGATTTGAGAGAAAAGGCTATAAGCTTGTTGCCATCAAGCTGATTGTTCCATCCAAAGAATTTGCTGAGAAGCACTACCATGATCTCAAGGAAAGGCCTTTCTTCAGTGGGTTGTGTGATTTTCTCAGCTCTGGCCCTGTGCTTGCAATGGTAAGAACATCTGCCATGTCCCTACAGAAAGTGTTCTTACATCAACAAAAGGAGAATTGTGCATAAGTTGGCATGACAATTTCTGTAGGTTTGGGAAGGAGAGGGTGTCATCAAGTATGGGAGAAAACTAATTGGTGCCACAGACCCACAGAAATCTGAACCAGGAACCATCAGGGGCGATCTTGCCATTGTTGTTGGAAGGTATGCTTTCATTTTATTTTCATCCTACACTTTAGTTTTGAGTTTCTTCGATAGCATCATGCAAGCTTATTGCAAGTTAGAATTCCTTTGTACTCACATGCCACCGCTTGAACACCAGAAACATTATTCATGGAAGTGATGGCCCAGAGACAGCGAAGGATGAGATCGCTTTATGGTTTGAACCCAAGGAGCTGGTCTCTTACACCAGCAATGCGGAGAAGTGGATCTATGGGGTGAATTAACGAGAGAGTCAATCTGTTTTTTTTCCCTTCTTTTGATCTCGGTTTTCACATAATTGCCGACAGACCTAGGCACAAGGATGTAATAAAGTCGCTACCGTCACTTCGAGTTGGATTGTGACCTTCAGGTGTAGTAAGGCACAAGGAAGGATGGAAAGGAAAGGAATATACCGTGAAATATAGAGCGTGCACTGAGTAGTCGCGATGTTCAAATCAAACTATATATCACCGTCACTGGAGTCATGTAATCCAAGATGGCGATGCAGATGTTTCTTTGGATCTATTTCTCTAGATATCCCTACCATGATGATGGCCCACCGTCTGTTTTTATTCTTGTTTTTGGATCTATTTGTCTACATATCCCTACCATCATGATGGCCCACCGTCTGTTTTTGGTCTTGATTTTGGATCTTGTTTTTGCGTGAGAGGGTAGATGCTATTCTGGAGCTGTGTGATTAGACATTACTTGCGATGAGATTTTGGATCTATATTACACCATATCCATACCATCATGATAGCTTGGTCTTGTTTTTGGGGGTACATATTATTCTAGAGCTGTGGGATTAGACATTATTATTATTTGACGGACAGAATGCCATCATGATAGGACAATATGAAACCATGATCATATTCTGTTACCTTTCCTCCTGTTGCCCAATGATCCATGTTCAGGAGCACAATGCTAACAGTCAGATTCAGATAACATTAAAAAAAATGCCAAGCAAGCAAGAGGGGAGCTGAGTTTTATTACCATCTTCAAGCCTTTTGTACAGTACAGGGGGGCTAGACTACCATACCAAATTTTCAGCTCTTCACTCGCACCCAAGGGCCCGGAGGAGATTATTATTACACAGCATGCTGCCCGAGAGAAACAGGAGAGGTCAATTGAATGAATTCCGACGGGCATCGCGGCGCCTCTCCAGCGCACAAGGTAAGGACGATGGAGCGGCGCCTAGCTAGAAGCCAAAACCAAGCATACTTGGATCTACTTGCTTGGCTTCAGCAGGTCGCATTCTTCGATCTTGGCAAATCTCCCTCGCACTCTTGGCTGGCTGTCTGCCAGAGCCTTCCTGCACGCGTACTGCAAATCAACAACCCCCCGGCATCAGGTTAATAAGCATACAAGCTGTGGAGGTTTACTTTTTTTTGTTTACAGTGGCCGAGAACTAGTACCTTGATCTTCCTGCCAAAGTTCCGCTTGATCTTCTTCTTCCTATACCTGGAAAGCTTTTGCTTCCTTTCTTCGGTCTTGAGGTCACTGATGGTCACACAAACATTTGCTGCTGGTCGAGGCGTGTTGGCTCCAAGGTTCTGTCAAAATTGGAAACGCTAAGTGCCTAGCAAATTAATAAGCATCTACCAGATTTTCACATTCATGCCTTCAACACAGAATCGCGACAACACATGTACCACTATCTTGTCTTGCATACAAAAGCAGCCAACTTGAAAGAAAACAGAATACTGTGCAGAATAGGAAGGCATGGATCAGCTAAAGTAATGACCTAAAAAAAAAGGGTAACGCAACTTCCTTGTTAAAGAAAAGACTTTTACGCTGTAAGTGCGTTCTTTTCCCCATGACGAGTAGGATAGCAACTTCCTTGTTACAATAGAACAGTACAGGAGAAAAGGAGATGCTTATCATTCAAACCTGAATGTCTCCTTCGCTGTAAGCTCTCCTCAGCCCAAATGCTGCCTCAAAGTCCAGCCCCTGGAAGTCTAGAAAGTTTGGCCTGGCAGGTCCATTCATCCAATCTGCTGAGTTGAGGCATCCAGAACTAACACTTTTTTGGAGCGAGCATTCAGGAACGGATTGCTTCTCTTTCTCCATGGCCGGGAGCTGCTGGTTCTGTATAAGAACCTGTTCAGCTTGGCTTGGGATTTCTTCAACTTGCAGCATAGGAATCTTAACATCCATAAGTTCAGAAATTGTCTCTTCGATTGTGGACTTCTCCATGAGTTCCTTCTCGCACTCGTACAGCACCTCACTCAGGAGGGGGTCATTTTGGATGGTGCCGATGCCTGCGTCCTTAATAGTTTGATCCATGACAGCACTTCCATTGCCAGCCATCATTGAAAAGGCAGCTGCGACAGGATCGAGGCTGAGCAGCGGTTCCTCGATGATGGCTTCTGGAGCTTTGAACAGGTCCCCTTCTCCTCCCAGGTCATATTCTGATACCATGGATGGCTGTACCAAGTTCCCCTGTGCAGTAACGAAACAGAGATGAGAAGAAAACTTCCAATGGGCTAGAAGATGATAAGCACCATAGTAATTACAAGCGTAGCGGTATATGTCTAAATAAAATGTTAGTAGGATGAACAGAGACTGAAATAATCTTATTGTCTGTTAAGAATATTATTTTTGTGGTAGGCCACCATTGCCAATGCTTTGTTTAGTTTTTTTTTTGTTTTGTCTGTATTGACCTGCTGTGTGAAGTTGCAGATAATAGACAACTCCTTTCAACAGATATAGTAATTAACAAGTATGGGCTGACGCACATGCCAATCAAGTCCCCATCGTGCTCTGCGAGCATATATACTAGTGGACATGGTCGGGCATATTAGCAGTAAAGAAAAAAGCAATTGAAATCCAGGCCAAAAACTGAACTGGATGGCTGAACCAAATTCGGCCCCTCCCCTCTTGAACAGTGTGAAGGTCAGAAGGAGAAGATTCAAAACAGAAAAGCACCCCGAAAAAGTTGCAGCCAACACGAGCGATTCTTATTCAGAAAATAATCTATTTCATGGTAGACGGAAGAAATAAATAAATTGATATAGATATACGAAGATGCAGAATCAGAAATGCCATGCAAGAACTACTAGTGTTGTGATTCACTTATGTTTTTTTATTTAGAAGAAATGGATGATTGTTTATTTGGGCACAAGGATTTTTCATCAGGTGATCAAGTGGAGGACTCTATTATTTTATTTAGTACTAGTAGGATAGAAGAGGCAAATGGATTATGCAGAAAGATAACCCATGCTTAATTTGTGCAAAAAGAAAAGAAAAAGAAAAGAAAAGATGTGTGAACCTGTTATTGCAAATACAGGTATGGATTGCAGGGATAACAAAGGGTTGTCTTTTCTACTTGTAGGTGACATGTGCACACATGTAGTATTACTATTACTCTTATTACTAAGTAAACGCACATATATAATTAATAAATATAGTATATGATGAATATGAAGCCAGAGCGGGGAGTGGGGGCGAAAAAGGAAGGATAGCGACATTTTCTTCTTCTTCTTCTTCTCTTTTCGATTGTGGGGAGACGGCGGCGGCGACTGCGACGGCGCATAAACAGCCAGCCAGCTAGCTAGCAACTCTAGTCATCAGAAATTTGTCCATCCACAAAAGAGTGCTCTGATTTGGAAATTCGTGGAAACAGAGATCCCTACTAATTGCACGAAACAGAGAGAAAACCCTAGCTAGCGAGCGAGTTCATCTGTGGGTAGGGGGAGCAGCGAAGAAACAGCAGCAACTTTGTAGAGTGTATTCGGATGGAAATGGATGGAACCGCAATCAAGCAAGAGGCAGCAAGCAGAGCAGATGTGTTGCTATGCTCACCAGGTAGGCGTCGTGGTCCATGGCGGGCATGGAGAGGAGGGGTGGCTCGGAGGAGAAGGCGTAGTCGAACGGCGGCGGCGGCGGCTGGGGCTGCGAGGAAGTGAGGGTGGGGGAGTAGGCGGCGGCGAAGGCGAAGGCGAACCCGGCGTCGGCGTACATGCTGCTTGAATTCCGCGTGTGCGGTGAGCGGTTTGGCTGGCCCTCAGTCTCTGCAGCACTGAGGTGGAGCTGTAATAAGTTTGTCTTGTCCTGTGGCGGCGGTTTGTTAAGCAGCGGCCAGCGGGGGTGAGGGGGCAGGTTGGTTGGCGTTGTGTTGGTGGTGAGCGACGGTGTTTTTACCTCGTCGGGATCGGAAGAGTGAAGAGCCCGAGTGGGCCGTGGGGGGTTTATAGCCAGCACTAGCAGGAGCAGGACGGCCGCAGGAGGAAGACGAAACCAACAAGAAAAGAAAAGAAAAAGAAAATAAAATAAAAAGGGAGAATGGGACAAAAGCGTGGTGGGCCTGGGACGTCGCCGTCGTGGACCCCACCACCAACAGTAACTCTCGCACAGCTGCAATGCAATGCAATGCAATCTTTGTGCTAGTGCTAGAGATGAGAAGAGAAGAAGAATGGAATTGGTGGTGGACGGACCTCTCGTCGATCGCGGTTGCATGTCGACGAGGCCGTAAAAGAACTCCCAGATGATCAGCAGCAGCAGCTTGCTAGCTAATTGCCAACCTGTTTCTGTCAGTTACTTTTGCTGCTGTTTTTTTTTTCCAAAGAAATACTATATATTTTGTCAACAATCTTAGCAAGCTAATAAGTGACTGTAAATTTCTTTTACACAATATGGCACCCCGTTGGTGGTGTGATGTGACCCAGGCACCAACGAGGACGTCAGGTATAATAACAAGTCTGAAAAGGAGGCCATGACAAGTTGAAGTTGGGATTTTTATTTGTACACAAGCAAGCAGAAGAAGCAGAAGCTGCAGAAGATTCCCACTCACTCACTCTCCACTCCCCAGCAGCAGCAGCTATAGCTTCAGCTGGGACCATTCACTGGACTGCATTGCATTCCCGCTTGCAACGAGATGAGAGAATCCAATTGATGAGTTGCATGCGTCGCGAGCTGCACAACACAATCATGAGCAATTAAGTGACCCAGCACCCTACAGTAACTCCCCTAGCTGCACTTAATAATTAATCCCCTATTATATTATAGTATATATACCCATGCATGCATGCATGCATAAAACGATGATCCAAGCATGCAGTGCAGGAAAGGATGGATGCATGCTGTGAATTTCAGGGTTCAGGCTACCTTAGCTAGTTTTCATTCATTCATTCATTCATTGATGCAAAACCAGCCAGCCATTCATGCAGTTTTCGTTGACCATTATTGCTTTCTTTCTTCACCAAATAAGTTACATTATTCTCCTTTAAATAATTAAGTAAATAACTAAATATTCGGTTCTTCCCTCTCGTGAGAAGCAGGCGCAGGGGTTCAGAATTGTTCTGAGTTCTTCTTGCATTTGACGGCCGCTTGCTTACTGGTTGTGTCAACGAGCTAGAGGCCTAGCTATTTGACCTTCTGCTGATACACTACACCGGCCGGCCTGCATGCGGTTTGTTATCTTCAGCCAAAGATATTGTCGGCGTTTCGAGACCGGGGGTCACTCAGGCCGACGAGTGAGTGCCGCGTGCCCCAGCCCAGATGGGTCGAGCGCGTGGGCGAGCACAAAGGGGGGAAAGGAGCGAGGCGGCCGGAGTCCGGCGTGAGAGAGGTGGGAATCCCGTGGCCTTCGTGTTCGTCCCGCGCCCAGGTCGGGTGCGCTTGCAGTAGGGGGTTACAAGCGTTCACGCGGGAGAGGGAAGCGAGCGGCCTCAAGAGAGCGCCTGTCCCGTCCTCGTCCCCGCGCGGCCAACCCCCTCTAGGAGGGCCCTGGTCCTTCCTTTTATAGGCGTAAGGAGAGGATCCAGGTGTACAATGGGGGTGTAGCAGAGTGCTACGTGTCTAGCGGGGGAGAGCTGACGCCCTAAGTACATGCCAATGTGGCAGCCGGAGAGATCTTGGCACCCTGCTGGTGTGATGTCGTGGCCGTCGGAGGAGCGACGGTGCCTGGCGAAGGGACAGCTGTTGGAGCGGTCGAGTCCTTGCTGACGTCCACCTGCTTCCGTAAGAGAGCTGGGAGCCGCCGTCGTCACAGAGCGTGCGGGGCGCCATCATTGCCTATCTGGCGGAGCTGGCCAGATGGGACACCGGTCTTGTTCCCTGTGGCCCGAGTCAGCTTGGGGTAGGGTGATGATGGCGCTTCCCGTTGACGTGGCTGGCCTGCGCCCTAGGCTGGGCGATGTGGAGGCTCCTCCGAAGCCGAGGTCGAGTCTGTCTTCCATGGCCGAGGCCGAGTCCGAGCCCCTGGGTCGGGCGAGGCGGAGGTCGTCGGCAGAGGCCAGGGCGGAGTCCGAACCCTGGGGTCGGGCGGAGCGAAGTTCGCCGTCTTCCGGGACTTAGCCCGAGTCCGAGCCCTGGGTCGGGCGGAGCGGAGTTCGCCGTCTTCCGGGTCTTAGCCCGAGTCCGAGCCCTGGGTCGGGCGGAGCGGAGTTCGTTGTCTTCCGGGACTTAGCCCGAGTCCGAGCCCTGGGTCGGACGGAGCGAAGCTTCCTATGGTGCCTTCGGCAGGGCCTGACTGCCTGTCAGTCTCACTCTGTCGAGTGGCACTGTAGTCGGAGTGGCGCAGGCGGCGCTGTCCTTCTGTCAGACCGGTCAGTGGAGCGGCGAAGTGACGGCGGTCACTTCGGCTCTGCCGGAGGGCGCGCGTCAGGATAAAGATGTCAGGCCACCTTTGCATTAAATGCCCCTGTGATTCGGTCGGTCGGTGCGGCGATTTAGTCAGGGTTGCTTCTTAGCGAAGGCAGGGCCTCGGGCGAGCCGGAGATGTGTCTGCCGTTGGAGGGGGGCCTCGGGCGAGACGGAAACCCTCTGGGGTCGGCTGCCCTTGTCCGAGGCTAGGCTCGGGCGAGGCGTGATCGAGTCGCTCGAATGGACTGATCCCTGACTTAATCGCACCCATCAGGCCTTTGCAGCTTTATGCTGATGGGGGTTACCAGCTGAGAATTAGGAGTCTTGAGGGTACCCCTAATTATGGTCCCCGACAGTAGCCCCCGAGCCTCGAAGGGAGTGTTAACACTCGCTTGGAGGCTTTCATCGCACTTTTTTGCAAGGGGACCAGCCTTTCTCGGTTGCATTTTGTTCCGGTGGGTGCGCGCGAGCGCACCCGCCGGGTGTAGCTCCCGAGGCCTCGGAGGAGTGGTTTCACTCCTTCGAGGTCTTAATGCCTTGCGTAACGCTTCGGCTGGTCTGGTTGTTCCCTCATGCGAACTGGCCGTAGCCCGGGTGTACGGTCGGGGCCCAAGTTCTCGGGCTGGTATGTTGACGCTGTCAACGGTTTGGCCGGAGCCGGGTTTGCGAGAGCAGCCCCCGAGCCTCTGCACAGGGCGAGAGGGCAATCAGGGACAGACTCGGCTTTTTTACATACGCCCCTACGTCGCCTTTCCGCAAGGAGGAGGGGGGGAAAGCGCCATGTTACCCTCGATGGGCGCCGAACATGGTGTCTCCGGTGAGCTGCAAGCGGGTAATCCGAGTGGATGTCCGTGCCCCGTTCGTTAGGGGTCGGCTAGGGGCCCAGAGGCACGCCCAAAAGTACCTGCGGGTGATCTGCCGGACCCGGTCCCCTGGCGACGGGGTCTGGGGCTCGATGCCTCCCTCCGATGGGATTCCGTTACAAGATCGCTCCCGCTGGTCTCGGAAATGTCCTAGGGTACCTCAGGAGCGCAGCCCGAGCCTCGGTTATGTATCGAACGTACCCCTGGTCATCCCTCGCTCGGTGTCTGAGGCGACTGTGAACCCTTCGGGGGCCAGCCTTCGAACCCCTGATCAGTAATGGGCGGAGCCCGGGTAGCCTGAGGTGGCCGTGGAACCCTTCGGGGGGCCGGCCTTCGAACCTCTGACCAGTGGTGGGTGTAGGGCCCACGCGATCTGAGGCGGCTGTTGAACCCTTCGGGGGGCCAGCCTTCGAACCTCTGATCAGTAAGGAGGCTCGGAGCCTGGTTCCTTCACGGGGAAGGATCCTTTTCGGGGTATCCCTCTTTCCCGGTCCCTGTTGCAAGAGAGAGAAAGAGGAAAAAACGAAAAGGATACGAAATCGAACGACGCAGCGTACCTTTTTTGGCGCGGTTATTTCGGCGAAGGCGAAGCGTCGCTCGCTTTTCCTGCCAGGAGCGCCGCCTGTCCTGCCGCGGAGTTAATGCGACGGGGCGAGTGGTTGGCGGGGCGGCCGTTGCGCGTGCGCGAGCCGTTCGAGGAACGGACCACGGGCGCGTCGTCTTCACGCCGTAAGAGGGGGGTTCTCTTGCTGCCCCCGGATGGGACGTGAGCTTGGCTGACGACGTGACCGCTGCTCCCGCCCGCCTGCCACCGCCATTACTGCCGGCCCACTTTTGGCCGTGTTGACCGCCGCGTCAGGCTAGCGCCGCTGGGTCGTGCGCTGGGTCGCCTCGAGTCGCGGTACTGGTTCCGCAATCGAGGAGGCGCGGTGGTGGCGCAAGTGGCGGTGCAGTTGCTTGCATGCAGCATCCGGCGCGCCGGTTGCGTGACGCGTGGGCCTGGGCCTCCACGCTGGCGTGTCGGGGGTCGGAGAAGCGCGTCCACTTGGTGCGGTTGCATGCCGCGTGCATGGCTGCCCGCCTCTTTCGCCCGTTGGTTTGGGCAAAAGTGGAGGGTCACTTGTAACCGCTGGGCAGTTGTGTGCACCACGCGCGGCGGTTTGGCTTCTTCTGCTCCGAGCCGGTTTGCATGACATGTGGGACCCAGCCCCCGCGCCGCAGGGGAGGACCTTGGAGCGTGTTGGAGAAGACTCAGCCCGTGACGGTTGGAGGCGCAAGCAGGGAGAGTGGCCTTTAAAAGGAGGGCGATCCCTTTCGGAAGGCGACCATGTCTTCTCCCTTCCTTATGCATCGCGTCTTTCCACCTTCCAAGCCCCCGGATGGGGGATGCCCGCCGTCTTTTCACCTTATCATTGGAGGAACGCAACTCCGTGGGAGTTGGTACCTTTCAGCCATCGTTCGGCTTCAAGGATTTTCATCACACAGCCCGGTTGCTCCCCTCCGCTGGTGGTCGCCCAAGACAGTGACCTCCAGCTCCTGGATGGGGGGAGGCAAACCGGGCTGTGATCCCAATCCCGCCCTCAGTGTTGAGGGTGTTCGCCATCCTCGCTGGGGCGGGGAGCGAGGCAAGCCGGGGCTCAACCTCCTGTGCGGGCCGGCGGGCCACCTCTTCTTCCAGCTTCTGGTGGTGGCAATCGCCCTCCAACCCTGCGGCGGAGACGTCCTCCAGCCATGCCGGGGAAGGCGAACTGTTGCTGCCCGGCTAGGATGCAACATTCTGCCCTCTTCCTCGCATTCGTGGCGAGGACGGCAGCGAGGATCTGCCGGAGCGCTTTGGAGCGACCCGCGTTTGCTGGTGATTCGCCCAGAGCTCGTCGCTCCGTAGGCTCCCCGGTGCGGAGGTTGTCCGTACCCGCGGGGACGGAACCGATGTTCCGTTTGTGATGGCATCTTGAATGCCAGTGTTTTGTTCATTATGGCTTTCGGGGCCTGAACATGTATGTAATTTTGGCACGGAGCCGTGTTTTTCCTCATTTTCGAGCACTAAGACTCGCCTGTTGATTATCTGAACCGCTTCACCAAGCATGAGTCGCCCCGTGTCAAGGTGACGAGTGAGGTATCCGTATCACGGAGGCGTAGGAGTCCCTCGACTCGGTCGGCCTTGTTGTCTGAGGCTCCTCTAGCTTAGTTAAAGGGACCCCTTGGCCGCTCTTCGACGAGCCGAGGCCAGGGGTAGCGGTATCAGCATGAACAGAGGCGGAGTTGGCTTGAAAAATGAAACCTGGTTGGCCAGAGCCTAGCTGGGTTGTCCGTCAGCGGGACCGATGCCGGAGTCGATCAGCCGAGGCCTCGGGTCGGGCTGGTGCCCTTGGAAGATGGTTGGCCGAGGCCCCAGGGGTAACCGGCTGAGCTGCCTGCTCGGGCCGGATTCCCGGAGAAGTCCCTGGCAGCGATTGCCCGGGCGTGATGCTGACGTCGTCCTCCAGAGCGGAGATCCTCAGACCGCGTCGCCGTCCGAGGCTAGGTCGGATCTCGCCGAAGATGTCGTCGATGCCGAGGGTGCTGCTGCCCCCTTCCAGCGCCAAGACCCAAGCCTGCAGGATCAGAGTGTCTTGTAGCATGTGCCTTCTGCGGTCGCCGAGGCCAGAATACACACCCTCGCTGTGTTGTAAAGCTGCGTCTCCTTTCCTCTTGTTTCGAGTATCTGGACTTTTTTTGTCGGTAACAGGGATGTTTGTGCGGGCGAGAGTTGCTTCTCGCGGAAGGTGACGAGTGAGGTATCCGTATCCCGGAGGCGTAGGAGTCCCTCGGCTCGGTCGGCCTTGCCGCTTACGCGCACCTTTACCCGTCCATGAGGCCCTGTCACCGACTCAGTCGAGAAGGCTCGAAGGATCGCTTCGGCAGAAGAGCTTCCGAACGTAAAGACTTGTTCGGTCCGCGGAGTCACTTTATCCGAACGCGAGTTACTTCTCGCAGAAGGTGATGAGTGAGGTATCCGTATCCCGGAGGCGTAGGAGTCCCTCGGCTCGGTCAGCCTTGGCTGCTTACGTGTACTCCGTCGTTTTCAAGATCCACTTTTCGAAGTAGTCAAAAAGCACGAAAGATATTCTGGAAGAAGAGATCTTTTTTTCGAGGAAAATTTCAACGCAGAGGGCGTTCCTCCCCTTTTAGCCCCCGAGGGAGGGTCGGGCTTTGCCGAGGCGAGGCCGACCCTTCCTTGATGACTAAACTTTGCGTGGGTGCGAGGTATATGAATAACTTGAAAACATCTTAAGGGTAGAAGCGACGTAGCTGTTGGATGTTCCAAGCGTTGCCGTAGACCTCGCCTTGGCTGTTGGCCAGCTTGTACGTTCCGGGCTTCAGAACTTTGGTGATGACGAATGGCCCCTCCCAGGGGGGCGTGAGCCTGTGCCTCCCTCGGGCGTCTTGCCGCAGTCGAAGCACCAGGTCGCCCACCTGGAGGTCTCGGGGCCGGACCCCTCGGGCGTGGTAGCGTCGCAGGGACTGCTGGTACCGCGCCGAGTGTAGTAAGGCCTTGTCCCGAGCATCTTCCAGCTGGTCCAGCGAGTCTTCTCGGCTAGCTTGGTTGCTTTGATCGTCATAGGCCCTCGTCCTCGGGGAGCCGTATTCCAGGTCAGTGGGCAAGACGGCCTCGGCCCCGTAGACCAAGAAGAACGGCGTGAAACCCGTGGCTCGGCTCGGCGTTGTCCTCAGGCTCCAGACCACCGAGGGGAGTTCCTTCATCCACCGCTTGCCGAACTTGTTGAGATCGTTTTAGATCCGAGGCTTGAGCCCTTGTAGAATCATGCCGTTGGCACACTCTACTTGCCCATTCGACATGGGATGAGCCACGACAGCCCAGTCCACCCGGATGTGGTGATCCTCGCAGAAATCCAAGAATTTTCTGCCGGTGAACTGGGTACCGTTGTCGGTGATGATGGAGTTCGGGACCCTGAAGCGATGGATGATGTTGGTGAAGAACGCCACCGCCTGCTCGGACCTGATGCTGTTCAGAGGTCGGACCTCGACCCACTTGGAGAATTTGTCGATGGCGACCAGCAGGTGCGTGTAGCCCCCGGGCGCCTTCTGCAAGGGGCCGACGAGGTCCAGACCCCACACAGCAAAGGGCCAGGTGATGGGTATCGTCTGCAGAGCCTGAGCAGGCAGGTGGGTCTGCTTCGCATAGAATTGACACCCTTCGCAGGTGCGGACAATTCTAGTGGCGTCCGCCACCGCCGTTGGCCAGTAGAAGCCTTGCCGGAAAGCATTCCCGACAAGGGCTCGAGGCGCTGCGTGATGGCCGCAAGCCCCCGAGTGTATCTCTTGGAGGAGTTCCTGACCTTCGGCGACGGAGATGCATCGCTGGAGGATGCCTGAGGGACTGCGGTGGTAGAGCTCCTTCTCATCGCCCAGCAAGACGAATGACTTGGCGCGTCGTGCTACCCGCCGAGCCTCGGCTCGGTCGAGGGGTAGCTCTCCTTGGTGGAGATATTGCAGGTACGGGGTCTGCCAATTTCGATCAGGCGTGGCCCCGCTCCGCTCCTCCTCGATGCGCAGTGCCTCGCCCTCGGAGGCCGAGGGTACCTCGGGCTGAACCGAGGGCGCCTCGGGCCGAGCCGAGGGTGCCCCTGGCTGTGCCGAGGGTACCTCGGGCTGGACCGAGGGCGCCTTGGGCTGGACCGAGGGCGCCTCGGGCTCGAGCGAGTCGTCGATCTTGACGGAGGGCTGATGCAGATCCCGAGAGAAGGCGTCCGGGGGAACCGTTGTTCGCCCCGAGGCTATTTTTGCCAGCTCGTCCGTAGTCTCGTTGTAGCGCCGAGCGATGTGGTTGAGCTCGAGCCCGTAGAACTTGTCTTCCAGGCGCCGAACCTCATCGCAGTAGGCCTCCATCTTCGGGTCGCGGCAGTGGGAGTTCTTCATGACTTGGTCGATGACGAGCTGCGAGTCACCGTGAGCGTCGAGGCGTCGGACCCCTAGCTCGATGGCGATCCGCAACCCGTTGACCAGAGCCTCGTACTCAGCCACATTGTTGGACGCCGGGAAATGGAGGCGTAGCACGTAGCGTAGGTGCTTCCCGAGGGGCGAGATGAAGAGGAGGCCCGCGCCGGCTCCCGTCGTCATCAGCGACCCGTCGAAAAACATGGTCCAGAGCTCCGGTTGGATCGGAGCCGTCGGTAGCTGGGTGTCGACCCATTCGGCTACGAAGTCCGCCAAGACCTGGGACTTGATGGCCTTCCGAGGGGCGAACGAGATTGTCTCGCCCATGATTTCCACTGCCCACTTTGCGATCCTGCCTGAGGCCTCTCGGCACTGGATGATCTCCCCCAGGGGGAAGGATGACACCACAGTTACCGGATGAGACTCGAAGTAGTGTCGCAACTTCCGCCTTGTCAGGATCACAGCATACAACAGCTTCTGAACTTGTGGGTAGCGGATCTTGATTTCGGACAGTACCTCGCTGACGAAGTAGACTGGCCTCTGAACGGGCAATGCATGCCCCTCTTCTTGCCTCTCGACCACAATCGCGGCGCTAACCACCTGGGTGGTCGCGGCGACGTAGACCAAGAGGGCTTCTCCATCAGCTGGAGGCACCAAGATAGGCGCCTTTGTGAGGAGCGCCTTCAGGTTCCCGAGAGCTTCCTCGGCCTCAGGGGTCCAAGCGAAGCACTCGGCCTTCCTTAAGAGGCAGTACAGAGGCAGACCTCTTTCGCCGAGGCGTGAGATGAAGCGACTCAGGGCCACGAGACATCCCATGACCCTCTGTACGCCTTTTAAGTCCTTGATGGGCCCCATGCTGGTGATGGCTGCGATCTTCTCCGGGTTGGCTTCGATGCCCCGCTCGGAGACGATGAACCCCAAGAGCATGCCCCGGGGCACTCCGAAGACACACTTCTTGGGATTGAGCTTGACGCCTTTCGCCTTGAGACATCGGAATGTCACTTCAAGGTCGGAAAGGAGGTCGGAGGCCTTCCTCGTCTTGACTACGATGTCATCGACGTAGGCCTCGACCGTGCGGTCAATGTGTTCGCCGAACACATGGTTCATGCACCGCTGGTACGTCGCACCCGCATTCCTCAAACCGAACGGCATGGTGACATAGCAGTACATGCCGAAGGGTGTGATGAAAGAAGTCACGAGCTGGTCGGACTCTTTCATCCTGATTTGATGATACCCTGAGTAGGCATCGAGGAAAGACAGGGTTTCGCACCCAGCAGTGGAATCCACGATTTGATCGATGCGAGGCAGAGGGTAGGGAACCTTCGGACATGCTTTGTTGAGACCAGTGTAGTCTACACACATCCGCCATTTCCCCCCTTTCTTTCTCACAAGCACAGGGTTGGCAAGCCATTCGGGATGGAATACCTCTTTGATGAACCCTGCCGCCATTAGCTTGTGGATCTCCTCGCCTATCGCTCTGCGCTTCTCCTCGTCGAATCGGCGCAGAGGCTGCTTGACGGGTCGGCCCCCGGCCCGAATATCCAGCGAGTGCTCGGCGACATCCCTCGGTATGCCGGGCATGTCCGAGGGACTCCACGCGAAGACGTCGGCGTTCGCGCGGAGAAAGTCGACGAGCACTGCTTCCTATTTGGGGTCGAGCCCGGAACCGATCCGGATCTGCTTGGAGGTGTCGCCACTGGGGTCGAGGGGGAT
Source organism: Zea mays (assembly GCF_902167145.1). NCBI lineage: Eukaryota > Viridiplantae > Streptophyta > Magnoliopsida > Poales > Poaceae > Zea > Zea mays. The sequence goes on along the minus strand of NC_050103.1, from coordinate 80,632,661 downwards.
GGCCTTAACCGTCTCCGCTGGCTCGAAGTTGCCGGCATGACGCTTCACGTCTGGCACCTCTCTGGAGAGGCTTTCCAGGTCGGCGATGAGGGCCTCGGACTCGGCGAGGGCCTCGGCGTACTCCACGCACTCCACGTCGCATTCGAACGCGTGTTTGTACGTGGGGCCGACAGTGATGACCCCGTTGGGGCCCGGCATCTTGAGCTTCAAGTAGGTGTAGTTGGGGACGACCATGAACTTCGCGTAGCATGGCCTCCCCAGTACCGCGTGGTAGGTTCCTCGGAACCCAACCACCTCGAACGTCAGGGTCTCCCTTCGGAAGTTGGAGGGAGTTCCGAAGCAGACGGGGAGGTCGAGTCGTCCGAGGGGCTGGACGCGCTTCCCGGGAATGATCCCGTGGAAGGGCGCAGCGCCTGCTCGGACGGAGGACAGATCGACGCGCAGGAGCCCGAGGGTCTCGGCGTAGATGATGTTGAGGCTGCTGCCCCCGTCCATAAGGACCTTGGTGAGCCTGACGTTGCCGACGACGGGGTCGACGACGAGCGGGTATTTCCCCGGGCTCGGCACGTGGTCGGGGTGGTCGGCTTGGTCAAAGGTGATGGGCTTGTCGGACCAGTCTAGGTAGACTGGCGCCGCCACCTTCACCGAGCAGACCTCCCGGCGCTCTTGCTTGCGATGCCGAGCCGAGGCATTCGCCGCATGCCCGCCATAGATCATGAAGCAGTCGCGGACCTCGGGGAACTCTCCTGCTTGGTGATCTTCCTTCTTGTCATCGTCGCGGGCCCTGCCACCCTCCGCGGGTGGCCCGGCCCTGTGGAAGTGGCGCCGAAGCATGACGCACTCCTCCAGGGTGTGCTTGACGGGCCCCTGATGATAGGGGCACGGCTCTTTGAGCATCTTGTCGAAGAGGTTGGCACCTCCGGGGGGCTTCCGAGGGTTCTTGTACTCGGCGGCGGCGACAAGGTCCGCGTCGGCGGCGTCGCGTTTCGCTTGCGACTTCTTCTTGCCTTTCTTCTTGGCGCCGCGTGGAGTAGACGCCTCGGGAGCATCTTCCGATGGACGGCCCTGGGGCTGCTTGTCCTTTCGGAAGATAGCCTCGACCGCCTCCTGGCCAGAGGCGAACTTGGTGGCGATGTCCATCAGCTCGCTCGCCCTGGTGGGGGTCTTGCGACCCAACTTGCTCACCAGGTCGCGGCAGGTGGTGCCGGCAAGGAACGCGCCGATGACATCTGAGTCGGTGATGTTGGGCAGCTCGGTGCGCTGCTTCGAGAATCGCCGGATGTAGTCCCGGAGAGACTCTCCCGGCTGCTGCCGGCAGCTTTGGAGGTCCCAGGAATTCTCGGGGCGCACGTACGTGCCCTGGAAATTTCCGGCGAAGGCTTGAACCAAGTCATCCCAGTTGGAGATCTGCCCCGGAGGCAGGTGCTCCAACCAGGCGCGAGCGGTGTCGGAGAGGAACAGGGGGAGGTTGCGAATGATGAGGTTGTCGTCGTCCGTTCCACCCAGTTGGCAGGCCAGGCGGTAGTCCGCGAGCCACAGTTCCGGTCTCGTCTCCCCCGAGTACTTTGTGATAGTAGTCGGGGGTCGGAACCGGGTCGGGAACGGCGCCTGTCGGATGGCCCGGCTGAAGGCCTGCGGACCGGGTGGTTCGGGCGAGGGACTCCGATCCTCCCCGCTGTCGTAGCGCCCCCACGCCTGGGGTGATAGCCTCGGCGCACCCTTTCGTCGAGGTGAGCCCGACGGTCGCGATGATGGTGCTCGTTGCCGAGGCGGCCCGAGGCCGCAGGCGCGGTGTTGCGCGTGCGCCCGGTGTAGACCGAGGCTTCCCGCATGAATCGGGAAGTCGCGGCACGAGGTTCCGAGGGGTATCCTTGCCTTCGGGAGGCAGTGCTCTCGGCCCGTCGGACCGCGGCGCCTTCCAGGAGATTCTTGAGCTCCCCCTGGATTCGCCGACCCTCGGTGGTTGATGGCTCCGACATCGCACGGAGGAGCATCGCTGCTGCAGCCAGGTTCTAACCGACCCCACTGGATGCGGGCGGCGGCCTGACCCTGACGTCATCGGCGACGCGGTGCTGGAGACCCTGGGGCAGGTGACGTATTTCTCCGGCCGGGGGTTGGCCCGCCCATACCTGCCCGATGTCCCGGCGGATCGGCTCAAGCGCTCTTGCTCCCTCGTCGAGCCTGGCCTGCGCCCCGCGGACTTGCTCGAGCTGTGGGTCGTAACCCCCCGCCGGAACGGGGACCACAGCTAGCTCCCGCGGGATGTCAGCACGAGGCACCGGCCTAGGGAGATCACCGTCCTCCGGCATGCCGAGATGATTGCCTTCGGAGGGACCCCCTAGCTCGACGTGGAAACATTCGCGGCTTGGGCCACAGCCCTCGTCGTCGAGGCTGCGGCTACCGTCGGAACAGTCGGAGAGGCAGTAGTCGCATGCGGTCATGAAGTCCCGCATGGCACTGGGGTTGCCAAATCCAGAGAAATCCCAACAGATGTTGGGATCGTCATCTTCCTCGGACCCAGAGGGCCCGTAGGTCGAGACGTCCGTCAACCGGTCCCAAGGCGACCGCATGCGAAACCCCAAAGGGTTTGAACTCGCCTCTACGAGAGCGCCCGCCAAAGCAAGGTCGCTAGGCGGGTTGAGGCTGAGTCCAAATGACGTAGGATGGGAATCGGTCGGTACCTTTTGGTCGTCGAGCGGCGATGAAGTCACGTCGAGGACTGACTGCACCGTTGCCTCAGGTACGAGGGCGACGTCCTGCAAGCTTTTCGCAAGCGCGCTGGCGTCGTCCACTTGCTCGGGTTTGGCGCGTCGCGGGGAGACGGCGCTCGCCTTCGTCTCAAACGCGAGGTTGACGCCCGACGCGCCCCCCATTGGGGCGCTAGGGACATCGACTCGCTCGACAGCCGACGAGGCGCGGCCTCCTGCTTGGCCTTGGTTGCCCCGCCTCCTCTTCCGTTGGCGGGGGAGAGGACGGGGCGAGCTCGAAAGTCGTTCTTCCACCACGCGGGGAAGACGTCGTCGATTCCGCCGCCGGAGGGCGGGCTGTCAACCGCCATTGTCGTTGTCGCGCGGCGGTGGAAGGAGTATCATGTCGTAGCTGCCGTCGAAGGACATGAACTCAAGGCTCCCGAAACAGAGCACCGTCCCGGGTTGGAGAGGTTGCTAGAGACTGCCCATCTGAAGCTTGACGGGAAGCTGTTCGTCAACACGCAGCAGGCCCCTACCTGGCGCGCCAACTGTCGGCGTTTCGAGACCGGGGGTCCCTCAGGCCGACGAGTGAGTGCCGCGTGCCCCAGCCCAGATGGGTCGAGCGTGTGGGCGAGCACAAAGGGGGGAAAGGAGCGAGGCGGCCGGAGTCCGGCGTGAGAGAGGTGGGAATCCCACGGCCTTCGTGTTCGTCCCGCGCCCAGGTCGGGTGCGCTTGCAGTAGGGGGTTACAAGCGTCCACGCGGGAGAGGGAAGCGAGCGGCCTCAAGAGAGCGCCTGTCCCGTCCTCGTCCCCGCGCGGCCAACCCCCTCTAGGAGGGCCCTGGTCCTTCCTTTTATAGGCGTAAGGAGAGGATCCAGGTGTACAATGGGGGTGTAGCAGAGTGCTACGTGTCTAGCGGGGGAGAGCTGACGCCCTAAGTACATGCCAATGTGGCAGCCGGAGAGATCTTGGCACCCTGCTGGTGTGATGTCGTGGCCGTCGGAGGAGCGACGGTGCCTGGCGGAGGGACAACTGTTGGAGCGGTCGAGTCCTTGCTGACGTCCACCTGCTTCCGTAAGAGAGCTGGGAGCCGCCGTCGTCACAGAGCGTGCGGGGCGCCATCATTGCCTATCTGGCGGAGCTGGCCAGATGGGACACCGGTCTTGTTCCCTGCGGCCCGAGTCAGCTTGGGGTAGGGTGATGATGGCGCTTCCCGTTGACGTGGCTGGCCTGCGCCCTAGGCTGGGCGATGTGGAGGCTCTTCCAAAGCCGAGGTCGAGTCTGTCTTCCATGGCCGAGGCCGAGTCCGAGCCCCTGGGTCGGGCGAGGCGGAGGTCGTCGGCAGAGGCCAGGGCGGAGTCCGAACCCTGGGGTCGGGCGGAGCGAAGTTCGCCGTCTTCCGGGACTTAGCCCGAGTCCGAGCCCTGGGTCGGGCGGAGCGGAGTTCGCCGTCTTCCGGGTCTTAGCCCGAGTCCGAGCCCTGGGTCGGGCGGAGCGGAGTTCGTCGTCTTCCGGGACTTAGCCCGAGTCCGAGCCCTGGGTCGGGCGGAGCGGAGCTTCCTATGGTGCCTTCGGCAGGGCCTGACTGCCTATCAGTCTCACTCTGTCGAGTGGCACTGTAGTCGGAGTGGCGCAGGCGGCGCTGTCCTTCTGTCAGACCGGTCAGTGGAGCGGCGAAGTGACAGCGGTCACTTCGGCTCTGCCGGAGGGCGCGCGTCAGGATAAAGATGTCAGGCCACCTTTGCATTAAATGCCCCTGCGATTCGGTCGGTCGGTGCGGCGATTTAGTCAGGGTTGCTTCTTAGCGAAGGCAGGGCCTCGGGCGAGCCGGAGATGTGTCTGCCGTTGGAGGGGGGCCTCGGGCGAGACGGAAACCCTCTGGGGTCGGCTGCCCTTGTCCGAGGCTAGGCTCGGGCGAGGCGTGATCGAGTCGCTCGAATGGACTGATCCCTGACTTAATCGCACCCATCAGGCCTTTGCAGCTTTATGCTGATGGGGGTTACCAGCTGAGAATTAGGAGTCTTGAGGGTACCCCTAATTATGGTCCCCGACAGATATATTATCATGCGTTTAATTGTTACCTTAACTGGAATAACACATCTTTCTATCTTTGTTAATTAGGGACAATGCTTAAAGTTTGATAAAATTTTAATCAAATGGTAACGCGGAGGATGAGAAGCTAATGTGAGACCTGGTGATACCACAACTTCATCCTCCGCGTTTCCACACCATGTAAAAAATAGTGCAAAGCGAGCGCTTGAAGTCTTGAACCCACACCTCTTTGCTCCAAACATTTGGGGTCAAACCACACATAACTTAGTATTCATAAATAAACAATAATTATATTTGAATAAATATCTCAATATCTATTTATTTATACTACTCTATTAAGAACCTAACGTGGACACCTGGTGCTACCATAACTTCACTTTCCACGTTGACACTCTGGACCCGTCACACGCGACCCGACTGGTTCTCTCGTCACTCTCTCGGTTACTGCCATATGGACACGCTGGCACTCTAGGCCCGCCCCACACTCTCTGACTGGTTCTCCTACCCCTCTCTCATCTACTGCCCGCACCCAACTCAGCACCCGACCCACCCACGCAGCTACCACACCGCGTTAAAAAGTACAGAGCAAACACTTGAACCCACACCCTAGCTCTAGAAATTTGGGTTAACCAACATACCACAAGTACTTTAGTGTTTAAAAATAAAAAATTAATTATATTTGAATAAATATCTTAATATCTATTTATATGGTATATAAAAACCGTAGCACGATCAACTGCCTAATATATCTACTACGACCGGAGGGAGATATAGTTTGTTTGTGCGGTAAAATGAAATCACTGCCCGCCGCAAATATAAATACACTTCAGCTGACCACCACTTGCTTGATGACGTGAATTGGATGCATGCATGTATCCAGCCCAGTGTGTGGTGCTGCAGCTGGTAATGACGCTTCGATCGGTTGCCCCATCGAATGGAGAGCGATGTCGTCGATTACACTGTAGCATGCAGCAGCACTAATAAGTAATACTAGTAAAAACTAAACAAATTAACTGTACACGGCAACGATTATATTGGATGTACGTGGATGATAGGGACGGGCCATGACGGCTCAATCCTAGCTGCAGTCCCTATCATCTGGTGGGGAAGAATTAGCAAGTCGTTTCAATGGCATTTCTGGTTCTACCAATGATGATACATTTGTCTGCTTACAAAGTCTACTACAACATCATTGCATTTCATTCCTTGAGTTATGCATTGATGGAATTGTTTATATATCTGCGAGTACATAGTTGACACATTCTTACAGTGGTTAAGTTTATGGGACAACTTTAGCACGAGTGTGTGTAACATATCTTTTGACTTACAATGTGGAGCTCATAGATAACCGATGGGGAAGATAAATGTCAAGCAGATTCATGGTGATGAACTAGGAACGGTAAAACACGAACGTCAAGGCTTGAACTGAGGGACTAGAGAAAAGTCAAAAGACTGACACGGTGGTGGATGACACAGAAGGCTAAACAAATTGACATCCAAGTTGCAGAGTTCTTGGTTGATTGGACTCTTGCGACACCTAAGTTGAAGGTCAAACTTGAGTAGTTTGTTAGTCGTGCGTGAATCAATCACCATGAGAGGCACCTAGCAAGAACATATGTAGTCGACAGGCAATCAAACCTCCAAGACTTATACTTTGCTCGTGTAGTTGTTATTTGTTAGTATAGCTCCGAGTTGTAGCTGTAGCTTTAGGTTATGTTTTGTTGAGCTGTGTTTGATAGAAAAAGTTGTTGTAGGTTGTGGGCTAAGCTATAGAAAACAACTATGGGTTGTGAGTTACAGAAAAACTAAAAGCTATTTGGTTAAAACAAGTATAAATTATAAATCCTATAGTTATATCTTGAAATAACTATGAAAGAGTTTTTTAGTCGGTCTATTTTGAGAATAAGAAAGCCAAAAATAGGGTCCAAGGTGCTTTTAAAGATATACTATGGAAAACCAACTGTTTTTTGAAGAAAAAAGTAGCCCCTTTTGTTGGGATTTTTACTTTTGTGAAGCAAAACAAGTCCCAAAGCCCATCAAATTAGACCCTTAGTAGTGAGTTCCTTGCTTTAGTTGCTCTTCTTGTTTAGCTCTTCTAGAAGTATAGGTACAATAGTATTCACCATTCTGCGGCATTGTCACTATTGTCGTCCTCGTTGAATCATGGAGGGATGAGACAACCTATGGTTATGGAGGCTGTCTACGACTCACTTGATCATGGAGGATCTCGACCTTACCAGTAGGGTCTGCACACTAACAGTGGAATTTGATGTGTCTCTACTTGAAAGGGAATTAGGCTTACACCTAGTTCCTAAATAATTTTGGTGGTTGAATTGCCCAACACAAATCTTTGGACTAACTAGTTTGCTCTACTGTATAAGTTATACAGGTGCTAAAGGTTCACACTTAGCCAATAAAAAGACCAAGGGTTGGGTTCAACAAAAGAGCAAAGAGGTAACCGAAGGCACCTCTGGTCTGGCACACCGGACTGTCCGGTGTGCCACCGGACAGTGTCCGGTGCACCACCGGACATGTCCGGTGCACCAGAGGACTCCAACTCGAACTCGCCACCTTCGGGAATTTCCAGAGGCCACTTCGCTATAATTCACCGGACTGTCCGGTGTACACCGGACAGTGTCCGGTGCTCCAAGGGAGGTCGTCCTCAGGAACTCGCCAGCCTCGGGTTTTCACTCCAGCCGCTCCGCTATAATTCACCGGACTGTCCGGTGTGCACCGGACTGTCCGGTGCATCTGCGGGGCAACGGCTACTTCAGGCGCCAACGGCTACCTGCAGCGCATTTATTGCGCGCCAGCGCGCGCAGTGGGCAGGCACGCCCATGCTGGCGCACCGGACACTCTACAGTACATGTCCGGTGCGCCACCGGACATCAAGGCGGGCCCAGAAGTCAGAACTCCAATGGTCGATTCTCAACGGCACTGGTGACGTGGCGGGGGCACCGGACTGTCCGGTGTGCACCGGACTGTCCGGTGCGCCATCGAACAGACTGCCCAGCCAACGGTCAAGTTTGGTGGTTGGGGCTATAAATACCCCAACCACCCCACCACTCATTGCATCCAAGTTCACTACTTCCCAACTACTACAAGAGCTCTAGCATTCAATTCTAGACACACCAAAGAGATCAAATCCTCTCCATATTCCACACAATGCCCTAGTGACTAGAGAGAGAGATTTGCTTGTGTTCTTTCGAGCTCTTGCGCTTGGATTGCTTCCTTCTTTCTTGATTCCTTTTTGTGATCAAACACTCACTTGTAATTGAGGCTAGAGGCACCAATTGTGTGGTGGCCCTTGCGGGAAGTTTGATTCCCAAGTGATTTGAGAAGAGAAGCTCACTCGGTCCAAGGGACCGATTGAGAGAGGGAAGGGTTGAAAGAGACCCGGCCTTTGTGGCCTCCTCAACGGGGAGTAGGTTTGCAAAAACCGAACCTCGGTAAAACAAATCCGCGTGTCACACTCTTCATTTGCTTGCGATTTGTTTTGCTCCCTCTCTCGCGGACTCGTTTATATTTCTAACGATAACCCGGCTTGTAGTTGTGTTTATATTTGTAAATTTCAGTTTCGCCCTATTCACCCCCCCTCTAGGCGACTTTCAATTGGTATCAGAGCCCGGTGCTTCATTAGAGCCTAACCGCTCAAAGTGATGTCGGGAGATCACGCCAAGAAGGAGATGGAGACCGGCGAAAAGCCCACTACAAGCCACGGGAGCACTTCATCGGAAGAGTCCCGCACCAAGAGGAAGGAGAAGAAGAAGATCTCCTCCAACAAAGGGAAGGAGAAGAAATCTTCTTCTCACCACAAAGAGAAGAAGGAAAAATCTTCTTCCCACAAGCCGCATCGGAGTGGGGACAAGCAAAAGAGGATGAGGAAGGTGGTCTACTACGAGACCGACACTTCATCAACATCAACCTCCGACTCCGATGCACCCTCCGTAACTTCTAAACGTCAAGAGCGTAAGAAGTTTAGTAAGATCCCCCTACACTATCCTCGCATTTCTAAACATGCACCTTTACTTTCCGTCCCATTAGGCAAACCACCAACTTTTGATGGTGAAGATTATGCTAGGTGGAGTGATTTAATGCGATTTCATCTAACCTCACTCCACAAAAGTATATGGGATGTTGTTGAGTTTGGTGCACAGGTACCATCCGTAGGGGACAAGAATTATGATGAGGATGAGGTGGCCCAAATCGAGCACTTCAACTCTCAAGCGACAACAATACTCCTCGCCTCTTTAAGTAGAGAGGAGTATAACAAAGTTCAAGGGTTGAAGAGTGCAAAGGAGGTTTGGGATGTGCTCAAAACCGCGCACGAGGGAGATGAGCTCACAAAGATCACCAAGCGGGAAACGATCGAGGGGGAGCTCGGTCGGTTCCGACTTCACAAAGGGGAAGAGCCACAACACATGTACAACCGGCTCAAGACTTTGGTGAACCAAGTGCGCAACCTCGGGAGCATCAAGTGGGACGACCACGAAATGGTTAAGGTTATTCTAAGATCTCTCATTTTCCTTAACCCCACTCAAGTTCAATTAATTCGTGGTAATCCTAGATATACTAAAATGACCCCCGAGGAAGTAATCGGGCATTTTGTAAGTTTTGAGTGCATGATCGAAGGCTCAAGGAAGATCAACGAGCTTGATGATCCATCTACATCCGAAGCTCAACCCGTCGCATTCAAGGCGACAGAAGAAAAGAAGGAGGAGTCTACACCAAGTAGACAACCAATCGACGCCTCCAAGCTTGACAATGAGGAGATGGCGCTCGTCATCAAGAGCTTCCGCCAAATCCTCAAACAAAGGAGGGGGAAAGACTACAAGTCCCGCTCTAAGAAGGTTTGCTACAAATGTGGTAAGCCCGGTCATTTTATTGCTAAATGTCCTATATCAAGTGACAGTGACCGAGGCGACGACAAGAAGGGGAGAAGAAAGGAGAAAAAGAAGTACTACAAGAAGAAGGGCGGTGATGCCCATGTTTGTCGGGAGTGGGATTCCGACGAAAGCTCAAGCGACTCCTCCGACGACGAGGACGCCGCCAACATCGCCGTCACCAAGGGACTTCTCTTCCCCAACGTCGGCCACAAGTGCCTCATGGCAAAGGACGGCAAACGAAAGAAGGTTAAATCTAACTCCTCCACTAAATATGAGTCTTCTAGTGATGATAATAATAGTGATGAGGAGGATAATTTGCGTGTTCTCTTTGCCAATCTTAACATGGAGCAAAAAGAAAAATTAAATGAATTGATTAGTGCTATTCATGAAAAGGATGACCTTTTGGACTCCCAAGAGGATTGTCTAATTAAAGAAAACAAGAAACATGTTAAGGTTAAAAAGGCTTATGCTCTAGAAGTAGAAAAATGTGAAAAATTATCTAGTGAGCTAAGCACTTGCCGTGAGATGATTGACAACCTTAGGAATGAAAATGCTAGTTTAAATGCTAAGGTTGATTCTCATGTTTGCATTGTTTCAACTTCCAATCCTAAAGATAATAATGATGATTTGCCTGCTAAGATTGAAAAATTGAATGTTTCTCTTGCTAGCCTTAAAGTAGAAAATACGAATTTAATTGCTAAGGCTAAAGATTATGATGTTTGCAAAGTTACAGTTTCCGATCTTAGAGATAAAAATGATATTCTTCATGCTAAGATTGTTGAACTTAATTCTTGCAAACCCTCTACATCTATTGTTGAGCATGTATCTATTTGTACTAGATGTAGAGATGTTGATGTTAATGCTATTAATGATCATATGGCTTTAATTAAACAACAAAATGATCATATAGCAAAACTAGATGCTAAAATTGCCGAGCACAACTTAGAAAATGAGAAATTTAAATTTGCTCGTAGCATGCTTTATAATGGGAGACGCCCTGGCATTAAGGATGGCATTGGCTTCCAAAGGGGAGACAATGTCAAAATTAATGCCCCTCCTAAGAACTTGTCTAACTTTGTTAAGGGCAAGGCTCACATGCCTCAGGATAACGAGGGCTACATTTTGTACCCTGCCGGCTATCCTGAGAGCAAAATTAGGAAAATTCATTCTAGGAAGTCTCACTCTGGCCCTAATCATGCCTTTATGTATAAGGGTGAGACATCTAGCTCTAGGCAACCAATCCGTGCTAAGTTGCCTAGAAAGAAAACTCCTAATGCATCAAATGATCATGCCATTTCATTTAAAACTTTTGATGCTTCTTATGTGCTTACTAACAAATCCGGCAAAGTAGTTGCCAAGTTTGTTGGGGACAAACACAAGGGTTCCAAGACTTGTGTTTGGGTACCCAAAGTTCTTGTGTCTAATGCCAAAGGACCCAAAACCGTTTGGGTACCTAAAGTCAAGAACTAAAATTGTTTTGTAGGTTTATGCATCCGGGGGCTCAAGTTGGATACTCGACAGCGGGTGCACAAACCACATGACTGGGGAGAAAAAGATGTTCTCCTCATATGAGAAAAACCAAGATCCCCAACGAGCTATCACATTCGGGGATGGAAATCAAGGTTTGGTCAAAGGATTGGGTAAAATTGCTATATCACCTGACCATACTATTTCCAATGTTTTTCTTGTTAATTCATTAGATTACAATTTGCTTTCTGTTTCACAATTATGTCAAATGGGCTACAACTGTCTATTCACTAATGTAGGTGTCACTGTCTTTAGAAGAAATGATGATTCAATAGCATTTAAGGGAGTGTTAGAGGGTCAGCTATACTTAGTAGATTTTGATAGAGCTGAACTCGACACTTGCTTAATTGCTAAGACTAACATGGGTTGGCTCTGGCACCGCCGACTAGCCCATGTTGGAATGAAGAATCTTCATAAGCTTCTAAAGGGAGAACACATTTTAGGATTAACAAATGTTCATTTTGAGAAAGACAGGATTTGTAGCGCATGCCAGGCAGGGAAGCAAGTTGGAGCTCATCATCCACACAAGAACATCATGACGACCGACAGGCCACTGGAGCTCCTACACATGGATCTATTCGGCCCGATTGCTTACATAAGCATCGGCGGGAGTAAGTACTGTCTAGTTATTGTGGATGATTATTCTCGCTTCACTTGGGTATTCTTTTTACAGGAAAAATCTCAAACCCAAGAGACCTTAAAAGGATTCTTGAGACGGGCTCAAAATGAGTTCTGCTTAAGGATCAAGAAAATAAGAAGCGACAACGGGATGGAGTTCAAGAACTCTCAAATTGAAGGTTTTCTTGAGGAGGAGGGCATCAAGCATGAGTTCTCTTCTCCCTACACCCCTCAACAAAATGGTGTAGTGGAGAGGAAGAATCGAACTCTATTGGACATGGCAAGGACCATGCTTGATGAGTACAAGACTTCGGATCGGTTTTGGGCCGAGGCGGTCAACACCGCTTGCTACGCCATCAACCGGTTATATCTTCACCGAATCCTCAAGAAGACATCATATGAACTCCTAACCGGTAAAAAGCCCAATATTTCTTATTTTAGAGTCTTTGGTAGCAAATGTTTTATTCTTGTTAAAAGAGGTAGAAAATCTAAATTTGCTCCTAAGACTGTAGAAGGCTTTTTACTTGGTTATGACTCAAACACAAGGGCATATAGAGTCTTTAACAAGTCCACTGGACTAGTTGAAGCCTCATGTGACGTTGTGTTTGATGAGACTAACGGCTCTCAAGTAGAGCAAGTTGATCTTGATGAGATAGGTGAAGAACAGGCTCCATGCATAGCGCTAAGGAACATGTCTATTGGGGATGTGTGTCCTAAGGAATCCAAAGAGCCTCCAAATGCACAAGATCAACCATCCTCCTCCACGCAAGCATCTCCACCAACACAAGTTGAGGATGAGACTCAAGATGTTGAACAAGAAGACCAAGAAGATGAGCCACCTCAAAATGACGGCAACGATCAAGGGGGAGATGCAAATGATGAAGACAAGGAGGATGAAGAACCAAGGCCGCCACACCCAAGAGTCCACCAAGCAATACAACGAGATCACCCCGTCGACACTAACCTCGGCGACATTCATAAGGGGGTAACTACTAGATCTCGTGTTGCACATTTTTGTGAGCATTACTCGTTTGTTTCCTCTATTGAACCACACAGGGTAGAGGAAGCACTACAAGATTCGGATTGGGTGGTGGCGATGCAAGAGGAGCTCAACAATTTCACAAGGAACGAGGTATGGCACTTAGTTCCACGTCCTAACCAAAATGTTGTAGGAACCAAATGGGTCTTCCGCAACAAGCAAGATGAGCATGGTGTGGTGACAAGGAACAAAGCTCGACTTGTGGCCAAAGGATACTCCCAAGTCGAAGGTTTGGATTTCGGTGAAACCTATGCACCCGTAGCTAGGCTTGAGTCAATTCGCATATTATTAGCCTATGCTACTTACCATGGCTTTAAGCTTTATCAAATGGACGTGAAAAGTGCCTTCCTCAACGGACCAATCAAGGAAGAGGTCTATGTTGAGCAACCTCCTAGCTTTGAAGATAGTAAGTACCCTAACCATGTCTATAAGCTCTCTAAGGCGCTTTATGGGCTCAAGCAAGCCCCAAGAGCATGGTATGAATGCCTTAGAGATTTCCTTATCGCTAATGGCTTCAAAGTCGGCAAGGCCGATCCTACACTCTTCACTAAAACTCTTGAAAATGACTTGTTTGTATGCCAAATTTATGTTGATGATATTATATTTGGGTCTACTAACGAGTCTACATGTGAAGAGTTTAGTAGGATCATGACACAGAAATTCGAGATGTCGATGATGGGGGAGTTAAAGTATTTTCTAGGATTTCAAGTCAAGCAACTCCAAGAAGGCACCTTCATTAGCCAAACAAAGTACACTCAAGATATTCTAAGCAAGTTTGGGATGAAGGATGCCAAGCCCATCAAAACACCCATGGGAACTAATGGGCATCTCGACCTCGACACGAGAGGTAAGTCCGTGGATCAAAAGGTATACCGGTCGATGATTGGTTCATTGCTTTATTTGTGTGCATCTCAACCGGACATTATGCTTTCCGTTTGCATGTGTGCAAGATTCCAATCCGACCCTAAGGAATCCCACCTTACGGCCGTAAAACGAATCTTGAGATATTTGGCTTATACTCCTAAGTTTGGGCTTTGGTACCCTCGGGGATCCACATTTGATTTGATTGGTTATTCGGATGCCGATTGGGCGGGGTGCAAAATCAATAGGAAGAGCACATCGGGGACTTGCCAGTTCTTGGGAAGATCCTTGGTGTCTTGGGCTTCAAAGAAGCAAAATTCGGTCGCTCTTTCCACCGCCGAAGCCGAGTACATTGCCGCAGGCCATTGTTGCGCACAATTACTTTGGATGAGGCAAACCCTGCGGGACTACGGTTACAAATTAACCAAAGTCCCTTTGCTATGTGATAATGAGAGTGCAATCAAAATGGCTGACAATCCCGTCGAGCATAGCCGCACTAAGCACATAGCCATTCGGTATCATTTTCTTAGGGATCACCAACAAAAGGGAGATATCGAGATTGCTTACATTAACACTAAAGATCAATTAGCCGATATCTTTACCAAGCCTCTTGATGAACAAACTTTTACCAAACTTAGGCATGAGCTCAATATTCTTGATTCACGCAACTTCTTTTGTTAGATTGCACACATAGCTCATTTATATACTTTTGATCATATCTCTTTTATGCTATGACTAATGTGTTTCCAAGTCTATTTCAAATCAAGTCATAGGTATATTGAAAGGGAATTGGGGCTTTAGGCGAAGACAAAGGCTTCCACTCCGCAACCCATCCTTCGCCGTCGCTCCAAGCCACTCTCCATCTTTGGGGGAGAGAACAAAAGGACTTCATCTTTGGTATAATCTTAACTCATTTGTTTATGACCAAAGAGGAAGACATTACTTCGAGGGCTCTAATAATTCCGTTTTTGGCGATTCCTGCCAAAGGGGGAGAGAGTATGAGCCCAAAGCAAAAGGACCGCACCACCACCAATTTCAAAAACTTAGTGTTTTCTAAGAATATTTTTCAATTAGTATCTTATTAAGTTCAAGAAGGGGAGAAAGTAGTATTTCAAAAATGATATATCAAAACCCTCTTGAACACTAAGAGGAGGATCTCCTTTAGGGGGAGTTTTGTTTAGTCAAAGGAAAAGCATTTGAAACAGGGGGAGAAAATTTTAAATCTTGTAAATGCTTTGCAAAATCCTATTCATTTACCTTTGACCATTTGCAAAAGAACTTTGAAAAGGATTTACAAAAGAGTTTGCAAAAACAAAACATGTGGTGCAAGCGTGGTCCAAAATGTTAAATAAGAAAGAAACAATCCATGCATATCTTGTAAGTAGTTATATTGGCTCAATTCCAAGCAACCTTTACACTTACATTATGCAAACTAGTTCAAATTATGCACTTCTATATTTGCTTTGGTTTGTGTTGGCATCAATCACCAAAAAGGGGGAGATTGAAAGGGAATTAGGCTTACACCTAGTTCCTAAATAATTTTGGTGGTTGAATTGCCCAACACAAATCTTTGGACTAACTAGTTTGCTCTAGTGTATAAGTTATACAGGTGCTAAAGGTTCACACTTAGCCAATAAAAAGACCAAGGGTTGGGTTCAACAAAAGAGCAAAGAGGTAACCGAAGGCACCTCTGGTCTGGCACACCGGACTGTCCGGTGTGCCACCGGACAGTGTCTGGTGCACCACCGGACATGTCCGGTGCACCAGAGGACTCCAACTCGAACTCGCCACCTTCGGGAATTTCCAGAGGCCACTTCGCTATAATTCACCGGACTGTCCGGTGTACACCGGACAGTGTCCGGTGCTCCAAGGGAGGTCGTCCTCAGGAACTCGCCAGCCTCGGGTTTTCACTCCAGCCGCTCCGCTATAATTCACCGGACTGTCCGGTGTGCACCGGACTGTCCGGTGCATCTGCGGGGCAACGGCTACTTCAGGCGCCAACGGCTACCTGCAGCGCATTTATTGCGCGCCAGCGCGCGCAGTGGGCAGGCACGCCCATGCTGGCGCACCGGACACTCTACAGTACATGTCCGGTGCGCCACCGGACATCAAGGCGGGCCCAGAAGTCAGAACTTCAACGGTCGATTCCCAACGGCACTGGTGACGTGGCGGGGGCACCGGACTGTCCGGTGCGCCATCGAACAGACTGCCCAGCCAACGGTCAAGTTTGGTGGTTGGGGCTATAAATACCCCAACCACCCCACCATTCATTGCATCCAAGTTCACTACTTCCCAACTACTACAAGAGCTCTAGCATTCAATTCTAGACACACCAAAGAGATCAAATCCTCTCCATATTCCACACAACGCCCTAGTGACTAGAGAGAGATTTGCTTGTGTTCTTTCGAGCTCTTGCGCTTGGATTGCTTCCTTCTTTCTTGATTCCTTTTTGTGATCAAACACTCACTTGTAATTGAGGCAAGAGGCACCAATTGTGTGGTGGCCCTTGCAGGAAGTTTGATTCCCAAGTGATTTGAGAAGAGAAGCTCACTCGGTCCAAGGGACCGATTGAGAGAGGGAAGGGTTGAAAGAGACCCGGCCTTTGTGGCCTCCTCAACGGGGAGTAGGTTTGCAAAAACCGAACCTCGGTAAAACAAATCCGCGTGTCACACTCTTCATTTGCTTGCGATTTGTTTTGCTCCCTCTCTCGCGGACTCGTTTATATTTCTAACGATAACCCGGCTTGTAGTTGTGTTTATATTTGTAAATTTCAGTTTCGCCCTATTCACCCCACCTCTAGGCGACTTTCACTACTGAATCTAGGCCATTCTCACTAGGGCTTCCTTGTCACTGCCACATCCACCTGCTAGTCCCTTTGGTGGGGGGTTTGGAGCGATAGACTATCATTGATTTGTCACGACCGCGACTATGCTACCTCCCCTTTACACCGCCACACCTATATATGTGCCTTCATATGTGTCATCGCACCATCACCCCTCCCCTTAGCATCCTCTCCACATACAGGCCACTAGGCAAACATTGTGAGTCCAATATGTACTAAGTCCCATCCCCAATGAGAGCGACGGTGAGAGAAGAGTCATCCGAGTGGGTTCAGTTAGGGTGTTTTTTGCTCGTGCCCTTGGCGTCTTGGAGCCTGCCACCGTGTTGTTGTGAGATTTAATGGAGTTCAAAGAAAGAGGGAACTGATGAACAAGAATGTTGGAAACCCTAAGGATTGCTTGTATGTACAAGATCATCAATTGGGTCTCATGGGCTTCAGACTTATTTAGTGAGCCTATAAAAATGGCTCCATTTTTAGAGGCGGATTTGTCTCCAAAATGGGGAAAATGATGGTTCCCAGCCAGTTAAGGCATTGAATTAACTGGCATCATGACTAGGTATATGGTTTCTCGGTGTTTAGTCTCGGCTGTGCACTAAGGGGTAGCCCACGTAGTGCTTCTGGGAGGACGGCGATGTTGATCGCTGCTTGATGGTACACGTGGATGCAAGTCGGAACATAGGGTTTAAACATGTTCGGGCCACGTGAATGTGTAACACCCTATGTCATTTGCGGTGTTGAGTATTGGATTGCTCTGAGTTTGCAGATTACAGGTAGTTGTGGAGGTGAATTAAAGAGTTCCTATCGATCTAAAGGTGAGTGAGAGACTCCTTTTTGGTAAAGGTACCTCTGCAGCCTTATATAGCCGACTAGATAGATGTCCTATCTTACATATTGTTTGAGTCTATCATCTTCTACTGCGAGCGTGTCTATTCTTCCAGGGTTCGGTTGCTTTTCCTCTGAGTTATCCTCCGAGTAGGTCGCTATCTGGTCGCGTCTAGGACGCGTCTCAGAATCCCCGCCATTCCTCTGCGAAAATCGTGCATGGATAACATTCTTGTGTCGTATTATTCGAGTTTGATCTCTGCTCGGTGTGTCATCTTGTTTCGCCTAATCTTGTTTCGTCTGAATGTGGCTTGATAGTACGCACTGTTGGGCGACTTATCGGGGGCCTATCGGGCGGCCCATGGAACATATCCATGTTGCAATGACCCATGGGATATCTATCTCCCACGAGCCCCCGAGGCCCAAGCTAATTTTTGAGAGTAATTGGCTCGAGATTCTAAGAATGAATTATGCTATTTGATCGTATTTCTTTGAGTGCAGTTTTTTATGCTTTGATTCATTGGGTGGGTGTAGCCCTCAAGCTTCGAGCTAATTTGGGTATCAATCAACTCGAAGGTCCCAAGATCTTGGCTTCGTAGGATTTATTTTACTTCCTTGGTTGCGAGTAATCCATGCTTCTGGTCTGACGCAATCTAGTCGACTGACTTTGGCTTGAGGGCGGTTTGGCCGACTGAAGTCTGGATGACTGGACTCCAGTCAGGGCGTGTCTAGCCAGAGCTTGCTAAGGCTGCCGACTGAATTCAACCTATAGAGGTCTAGTTGGCTCACGTTTGACCAGTAAACTTCTACCGATCTTGAGTTTGTTGTTTTGTAGGATTGCCATTGATATTTTACAGATTGTGTTTCCAGAAAATTCAGATATATGCACCTAGTGGGTGCGCCCAATGGGTGTGTACATTGTCTTGTCCACATAATAGTTGCCTGAGGTGACCGGGCGTAATAATGCGTCTGAGTTGATTTATTGATCGTTGGTGTCATGTTACGCCAAAGGATGACAAAACCGTGCAGTTTCTTGGAAATCCAAAAGGCTCTTGAAGGCTGGCGATTGTTTGTTGTATAGCCGAAATATGAAGAGACACCCTTTCGTTCCTTTAAATAGGCCAATTGTGTGATGCGAACTCCTTCATTTGCTCTTATTTCTCCTTTTCTGCTATCCTCTTCTTCTCTTCCAAAAACTTCGATGGCGGCAAAGAAAGATAACAAGGGCAGGAGGAAGACCAGGGGTGACAAGAGGAAACATCCTTCAATTCCGCTGTCGTAGGACTTCAGCAACTCAAAGCTCTCCGATGAGAGGACTCCTCCGCCGTCCCCTGGCTCCCTGTCATTCGTTTGCATAGACGACTTCATGAGGCTATCGACAGGGGAGAGGGCTTACCTCCGAGGCATCGATCGGGTCATCCTTGATGGCTCGGATGAGTCCGAGGAGGAGGAGCACGACGACGGGTATGACGGCGGTGATGAAGGCGACGTGGTTGGCAAGGTCGGTAGCTGCGGCAGTAAGGGAAAGGACGGTGACAGCAACAACAACAAAGGTGGTCGCGACGGTGGTAGCAGCGACAGCAACAATGGAGACTGTGGCGGTGGTAAGGTAGCAGCAGTGACGGCGTCAATGGCATGGCAGCCATGACAATGGCGACGACGACAAGGACAACAACACCGATGGCAAGGTGCCACTGGCTTAGTTAGTAGTATTATGTAGTGTAGTGGTAGTTGGTAGGTGTAGGTGTAGTAATAGCAACAGTGGTCTTTTGTAAGGGTCAATTTGAAAGTCGCCTAGAGGGGGGGTGAATAGGCGAAACTTGAAGTTCTAAACTTTAAGCACACGCTAAGGTCGGGGGTTCGCGTTAGAATTAAATTCAAGTCCGAAGAGAGGGGAAAACAAATCAAATAAGAATCAAGGCGAGTGAACATTGTGATTTGTTTTACCGAGGTTCGCTTCCAAAGAACCTAGTCTACGTTGAAGAGGTCACAAAGACCGGGTCTATTTCAACCCTTTCCCTCTCTCAAACGGTCACTTAGACCGAGTGAGCCCTCTTCCTTAATCTCACGGGTCACTAAGACCCCGCAAGGACCACCACACACTTGGCGTCTCTTGCTTCGCTTACAAAGCACTTGAGAATAAGAATGGGAAAAGAAAAAGGCCAAGCCAAGCAACAAGAGCAACAAGGAACACAAAAACACCCTCTCTCAAGTCCCTAATGGAATTGAGTTGATTTGGAGGCTTAGAGAGGATTCAATCTATTTGATGTGTCTTGGAGTGGAGTCTTTTGCTCTTGTATTGAATGAGATGTTTGGAATGCTTGGATAGATATGAATGAGGTGGTTGGGGGTATTTATAACCCCAACCACTTCCATAGCCGTTGGGAAGGCTGCTGGCGATGGGCGCACCGGACAGTCCGGTGCGCCACCGGACACCCACTGTTTATTATCTGGTGCTCCGCCACGTCAACTAACTATTAGTGTTCGGAGCTGGTCGACCGTTGGAGCTTTTGTCTTCTAGCTGCACCGGACAGTCCAGTGCCACACTGGACTGTTCGGTGCCCTCTGACTTCTGCGCTCTGACTCTGTCGCAACACTGTTCCTCCTGTCAGAGTCGACCATTGGCGTTGGATAGCCGTTGCTCCGTTGGCTCACCGGACAGTCCGGTGGCACACCGGACAATCCGGTGAATTATAGCGGAGCGCACCCTGGAATTCCCGAGAGTGTCTGGTTTGGAGTTGTACGGGCATGGTGCACCGGACACTGTCCGGTGCACCATTTTTCAGCACACTTTGTGTCCCTAACTTGATCTTTCTTGGTTTGTGTTGAACCCTATGCACCTGTAATAGATGAATTCTAGACAAACTAGTTAGTCCATATGTTTGTGTTGATCATAAACCACCAAAATTAATTAAAGGAAACGGTTAACCCGATTTCCCTTTCACAATTCATAATGAACTGACTCTTCTTCTGTAATGGTGTTCCTGCTCCCATGAATAAAGCTGCTAGTTTATCTCTTTTGATCTTCGAGTTTCTTATCATGCTTTAGAATCTAGTTCATCGGTATTGACCTCTTGTTTTTGTTTAGTTTCCTATGTCCTTACAACTTAATCCTGATGATTGATCCTTCTCGACTGATTCTGGTGGGGTTGTCAGGAATTTCTTGAGTGCCTCGAACGCCTCTTGAGCCTCAAGGGTCTGCTAGAACCTGTCCACCTTCTTAAGCATCATGTAAAATGGCATGCCCCTTTCACCGAGTCGCGAGATGAAGCGACTTAGTGCTGCCATGCAACCAATAAGCTTCTGAACCTTCTTTTGAGATCGTGATGGCTCCATTCTCAAGATTCCTTCAAATTTGTATAGGTTGACTTCAATCCCCCGGTGGCTGACGATGCAACCAAGCAGCTTTTAGGCGGGTACCTCGAACATGCACATGTGAGGGTTAAGGTTCCAACGGTAATGCCTTAGGATGTTGAATACTTTTTGGAGGTCATCAATGAAATTTTCAAGGTCCTTCATCTTGATCACAACATCATCAATGTAAGCTTCCACACGCTTGCCCTAGTGGTCAACTAAGCACGTCTAGACGACCCGTTGGTAGGTTGCCCCGACATTTTTAAGTCGAACGACATAGAAGTGTAACAGAACGCGCTGAAGGGCATGATGAATGACGTCTTCTCCTGGTCCTCCTTGGCTAGACTGATCTGGTGGTATCCTGAGTAATAGCCTAGGAAAGAGAGCATGGAGCATCCTGCAGTAGAGTCGACCACTCAGTCTAATCAAGGGAGCCCAAGGGGATCCTTCGGGCAGTGTTTGTTGAGATCAGTATAGTCGACGCACATGTGTCAATTGAATTTATTCTTTCTGAGTAGAAGAATAGGGTTTGCAAGCCATTAAGGATGTGTTACTTCTCTAATGAATCTTGTGGCTACTAGGTGAGCTAACTCGGCCCGAATGGCCTCCCTCATATCTGGTGTAAAGCGCTGCAACTTCTTTTGGATGGGCTTCGCTTGAGTGTACACCTTTAGCTTATGCTCTGCCAACTCCCTAGGGACCCAGGGCATGTCTGAAGGTTTCCATGCGAACATGTATCGGTTGTCCTACAGGAAGAGGACGAGCGTGTCTTCCTATTTGGTAGTAAGGCTGGAGTTGATGACCACCGTCTTGCGTTCGTTAGCGAAGCCAAGGTTGACTTTCTTGGTTTCTTCGACCGGTCGTATGGTAGTGGTTGGGGTTGATTCTGTCATCGGGATCATGAGGTCATCCCCCATCGATGCGTCGTGTTCGCCACCGGTTGCTATGGTGCTACCAATGGGCCAGCTGTTTGGGGCGTTTAGATGGCCCCTCAGTAGCACTCTGCTGCTCCTTGGAAGTCGACCCGGACAGTGATGATGTCCTAGGGTCCAGGCATCTTGAGCACCATGTACAAGTAGTGGGGGATGGCCATGAATTTGGTTAGCCCATGGATTCCTATGATGGTGTTGTAGCCATAGTCGAACTGAGCCACCTCGAAGCATAGGAACTCAGTTCAATAATTGTCGGGGGGGTGAAGGTCACCAGCATGTATAGGTTGCCTAGCGGGTAATCTCCTTCAGTTGGGACGATACCAAAGAAGAGGGTATCTGTCAGCGTTTCGACCCCGGGGGGTCCCTGGACCGACGAGTAAATTGTCGCTGCGTGCCCCAGCCCAGATGGGTTGGCGCGAGACGGAACACAGAGGGGAGAAAACCGCGGCTTCGTGTTGTCCTGCGCCAGAGTGGATGCGCTTGCAGTAGGGGGTTACAAGCGTTCGCGAGGGAGAGAGAGAGAGACAGAGTCCCCCACGCGACCACCCACCCCCCTGTACGAGGGCCCTAGACCTCCCTTTTATAGATGTAAGGAGAGGGTCCAGGTGTATAATGGGGGGTGTAGCAATATGCTAACGTGTCCGGCAGAGAGGAGCCAGAGCCCTATGTACATGCCAACGTGGCTGTCGGAGAGGTGCTAGAGCCATGTGCATGTGATGTCGTGGCCGTCGGAGGAGCGCTTGAGCCCTGTAGAAGCACAGCTGTCGGGGCTGTCGGGACCTTTGCTGACGTCTCCTTGCTTCCGTAGGGGGCTGAGAACCACCGTCGTCATGGGAGCACACGGGGTGCCATCATTACTTGTTTACCGGGACGAGCCAGATGGGACGCCGGTCTTGTTCCCCATAGCCTGAGCTAGCTAGGGGTAGGGTAATGATGTACCCCCCTGTGGCATGGTCGGTCTGAGCCCAAGGTCGGGCGAGGCGGTGACTCCTCCGAGGTCAAGGTTGAGGCCGAGCCCTGGGGTCGGGCGAGGCGGAGACCGTCTTCTGAGGTCGAGGTTGAGGTCGAGCCCTAGGGTCGGGCGAGGCGGAGACCGTCTTCCGAGGTCAAGGTTGAGGCCGAGCCCTAGGGTCGGGCGAGGCGGAGACCACCTTCCGAGGCCGAGGCGGGGGCCGAGCCTCGGGGTCGGGCAAGGCGGAGCTTCCTATGGCGCTTGAGGCTGGACTCGGCTGCTGTCAGCCTCACCCTAGCGGGTGGCACAGCAGTCGGAGCAGGGCAGGCGGCGCTATTTTCCTGTCAGGTCAGTCAGTGGAGGGGCGAAGTGACTACGGTCACTTCGGCCCTACCGACTGAGGAACGCGCGTCAGGATAGGGTGTCAGGCGATCCTTGCATTGAATGCTCCTGCGATACGGTCGGTTGGCGAGGCGATCTGGCCAAGGTTGCTTCACTGCGAAGCCTGCCCGAGCTGGGCCTCGGGCGAGTCAAAGGTGCGCCCGTTGCTTGAGGAGGCCCTCGGGCGAGGCGTGAATCTGCCTGGGTCTACTGTTCCTGCCCGAGGCTAGGCTCGGACGAGGCGAGATCGTGTCCCTTGAGTGGACGGAGCCTTGACCTGAATTGCGCCCATCAGGCTTCTGCAGCTTGTGCTGATGGTGATTACCAGCCGAGTTTAGGAGTATTGGGGGTACCCCTAATTATGGTCCCCGACAGTAGCCCCCGAGCCTCAAAGGGAGTGTTGGTACTCGCTTGGAGGCTTTGTCGCACTTTTTTGCAAGGGGACCGACCTTTCTCGGTTACATTCTGTTCCGGTGGGTGCGCGCGAGCGCACCCGCCGGGTGTAGTCCCCGAGGCCTCGGAGGAGTGGTTTGACTCCTCCGAGGTCTTAATGCCTTTCGTGACGCCTCGGCCGATCTAGTTGTTCCCTCATGCGATCTGATCGTAGCCCGGGTGCATGGTCAGGTTCCGAGTTCTCGGGCTGGTATGTTGACGCTGTCAACGGTTTGGCGGGAGCCGAGTTTGCGAGAGCAGCCCTCGAGCCTCTACACAGAGCGAGAGGACGGTCAAGGACTAACTCGGCTTTTATCATACGCCCCTTCGTTGCCTTTCCGCAAGGAGGAGGGGGGGAAAGCGCCATGTTGCCCTCGGAGGGCACCGAACATGGTGTCTCCAGTGAGTTGCTAACGGGTGATCCGAGTGGACGCCCGTGCCCCGTTCGATAAAGGTCAGCTAGTGGCCCAGAGGCGCGCTCCAAAAGTACCTGTAGGTGATTTGCCGGACCCGGTCCCGTTTGATAGGGTCTGAGGGCTCGATGCCTCCCTTTGATGGGATTCTGTTACAGAATCGCTCCTGCTGGTCTCGGAAATGTCCTAGGGTACCTCGGGAGCGTAGCCCGAGCCTCGGCCATGTATCAGATGTACCCAGAGTCATCCCTCGCTCTGCGTGTTCTGGGGTGGCTGTCGAACCCTTCGAGGGGCTAGCCTTCGAACCCTTGATCAGTAGTGGGCGCAGAGCCCGAGTGGTCTGAGGCGGCTGTCGAACCCTTCTGAGGGGCCAGCCTTCGAACCTCTGATCAGTAATGAGCCTGAAGCCTGAGTGCTCTGGGGAGGCTGTCGAACCCTTCCGAGGGGCCAGCCTTCGAACCCCTGATCAGTAGGAGGGCTCGGGGCCCGCTTCCTTCGCGGAGAAGGATCCCTTTCGAAATATCCCCTTTCCGGTCCCTGTAGCAAGAGAGAGAAAGGGGAAGAGGAAAAGGATACGAAATTAAACGATGTGGCGCACCTTTTTTGACGTGGTCATCATGGCGGAGGTGAAATGTCGTCCGCTTCGCCTGTCAAAGGTGTCGCCTGCCCTGCCGCGAAGTTAATGCGACAGGACGGGTGGTTCGTGGGGCAGCCGTTGTGTGTGTGCGAGTCGTTCGAGGGACGGAATACGGGCGCGTCGTCTTCACGCCGTGGGAGAGGACTCCCCTGCTGCTCCAGGAGGGGACGTGAGCCTGCAGACGATATGACTGCTGCTTCCGCCCGCATGCTGCTGCCATTACTGCCAGCCCACTTTTGGCCATATCAACCGTCGCGCCTTCTCCCGCGGCTGACTGACCCGTGACCGACGCGCTTGGTTGGCACTGTTGGGCCATGCGCAGGGTTGCCTCGAGTCGCGGCACCGGTTCCGCAGTCGAGAAGGCGCGGTACTAGCGCGAGTGGCGGTGCAGTTTTTCGCACGTAGTAACCGGCGCGCCGGTTACATGACGTGTGGGCCTGGGCCTCCATGCTGGATGCGTCGAAGTCGAAAGGGTGCGTCCCCGTGGTGCAGTTGCATTCCACCTGCATGGCGGTCAGCCCTTTCACTCGCTGGTTTGGACGAAGGTGGAGGAGTGCTTGTAACCGCGGGGCGGTTACACGCTCCGCGCGCGGCGGTGAGCCAACTGGAGTTTGTCGTCCCGCAGGCCCTCCGATGTGGAGGTTGTTGATACCCGCGGGAGTGGAACCGGAGTTCCGTTTGTAATGACACCTTGAGTGCCGGTGTCTGTTCATTGTGGCTGTCGGGGCCTGAACATCTTGGTATTTGGGTGCAATACCGTGTTTCTTCCTCATTTCGAGCACCAGGACTCGCCTGTCGGCTAGCTGAACCGCTTAACCAAGTGTGAGTTGCCCTGTGCGGAAGGTGACGAGTGAGGTATCCGTATTCCGGAGACGTGGGAGTCCCTTGGCTCGGTCGGCCTTGCCACCCAAGGCTTCTCTTGCTCAGTTAAAGAAACCCTCGACCGCTCTGCGATGAGCCGGAGCCGGAGGCAGCGGTGTCAGCGTGGACAGAGGCAGAGTCGGCTTGAGAAGAAGCTTCGTCGGCCCAGGAGCAGGTGACTTCCCAGGCCGAGGAGGCGTAGCAGCGGCGGCTAGAACCTGGCCAGGTCGTCCACTGGCGGGACCAACCCCGGAGTCGGGCTGCCGAGGCCATGAGCCGGGCTGATGTCCTCGGGGGACAGCTGGCTGAGGCTACGGAGCGGCCGGACAAGCCGTCTGCTCGGGCCGGGTTCCTAGAGGAGACCCTGGTGGCGATGGCCCAGGCGCGATGCTGACATCTTCCTTCGAGGTGGAGATCCTCCACCCGTGTCGCCGTCCGAGGCCGGGCCAGATTCTGCCGAAGGTGGAGACAACGCCGAGGGTGCTGCTGCCCCCCTGTTGATGTCTGAACCTGCAGGAACAGTTTGTCTGTAGTACGCGTATGTTTTTTGCGGCCACCGAGGCCCAAACATATCATTGTCGTGTTATAAAGCTGCGTTTCTTTTCCTCTTATTTCGAGTATCAGGACTTGTTTGTCGGTAGCAGAATCGCTTATCCGAGCGAGAGTTACTTATCGCGGAAGGTGATGAGTGAGGTATCCGTATTCCGGAGGCATAGGAGTCCCTCGGCTCGGTCGGCCTCGCCGCTTACGTGTACTCTTACTCGTTCGCAGGATTCTGTTATCGATATAGTCGAGAAGGCACGAAAAATCGTTTTGGCAGAAAAGTTTTCGAGCGTTAAGACTTGTTCGGTCAGCAAAATCGCTTATCCGAGCATGAGTTACTTATCGCAGAAGGTGATGAGTGAGGTATCCGTATCCCGGAGGCGTAGGAGTCCCTCGACTCGGTCGGCCTTGCCGCTTATGTGTACTCCATCGTTTTCAGGATCCCGCTATCGAAGTAGTCGAAAAGCGCGAAAGATGTTCTGGCAGAAAGACTTTTTCCGAGGAAAATTTTGACGCATAGGGGGTTCCCCCCTTCTAGCCCCCGAGGGAGGGTCGGGCTTTGCTGAGGCAAGGCTGACCCATCCTTGACGGTTAGACTTTATTTATGTATGTAAAAAGAATGAGGTATATGAACGACTTGAAAACATCTTAAGGGTAAAAGCGACATAGCTGTCGGATGTTCCAAGCGTTGCTGTAGACCTCGCCTTGACTGTTGGCCAGCTTGTATGTTCTAGGCTTCAAAATCTTGGCGATGATGAACGACCCTTCCCAGGGGGGAGTGAGCTTGTGGCGCCCTCGGGCGTCTTGTCGCAGCCGAAGTACCAAGTCCCCCACCTGGAGGTCTCGGGACCGAACCCCTCGGGCGTGGTAGTGTCGTAGAGGCTGCTGATACCGTGTCGAGTGTAGTAAGGCTATGTCCCGAGCCTCTTCCAGTTGGTCCAGTGAGTCTTCTCGGCTGGTCTGCTTGCTTCGGTTGTCGTACGCCTTCGTCCTCAGGGAACCGTATTCTAAGTATGTGGGCAAGATAGCCTTGGCCCCATAGACTAGAAAGAACGGCGAGAAGCCCGTGGCTCGGCTTGGCGTCGTCCTCAGACTCCAGACCACCGAGGGTAGTTCCTTCATCCACCGCTTGCTGAACTTGTTGAGGTCGTTGTAGATCCTCGGCTTTAGTCCTTGCAAGAGCATACCGTTGGCACGCTCTACCTGCCCATTCGTCATGGGGTGAGCTACGACGGCCCAGTCCACATGGATGTGGTGGTCCTCGCAGAAGTCCAGGAACTTCCTGCCAGTGAACTGGGTGCCGTTGTCGGTGATGATGGAGTTCGGGACCCCAAAGCGATGGATGATGTTGGTGAAGAACGCCACCGCCTGCTCGGACCTGATGCTGTTTAGGGGTCGGACCTCGATCCACTTGGAGAATTTGTCGATAGCGACCAGCAGGTGCGTGAAGCCCCCGGGTGCCTTCTGCAAGGGACCGACGAGGTCCAGACCCCACACAACAAACGGCCAGGTGATGGGTATTGTTCGCAGGGCCTCAGCGGGCAGGTGTGTCTGTCTTGCGTGGAATTGACACCTCTTGCAGGAGCGTACAATCCTAGTGGCGTCGGCCACCGCGGTTGGCCAGTAGAAACCTTGTCGGAAGGCGTTTCCAACGAGGGCTCGAGGTGCTACGTGGTGACTGCAAGCCCCCGAGTGTATTTCTTGCAATAGCTCCTGACCTTCGGCGATGGATATGCATCGTTGGAGGATGCCTGAGGGGCTGCGGTGGTAGAGCTCCTTTTTGTCACCCAGCAAGACGAACGACTTGGCGCGCCGCGACAGTCGCCGAGCTTCGGCTCTGTCGAGGGGTAGCTCTCCTCGGTGGAGATATTGCAGGTACGGGGTCTGCCAATTTCGATTAGGCGTGACCCCATCCCGCTCTTCCTCGACGCGCAGTGCCTCACCTTCGACGGCCGAGGGTGCCTCGGGCTGGGCCGAGGCCTCCTCGGGCTCGGGTGTGTCGTCGGTCTTGACGGAGGGTTGTTGTAGGTCTCAGGAGAAGACGTCCGGGGGAACCGTTGTCCGCCCCGAGGCTATTTTAGCCAGCTCATCCATAGTCTCGTTGTACCATTGAGCGATGTGGTTGAGCTCGAGCCCGTAGAACTTGTCTTCCAGGCACCGAACCTCATCACAGTAGGCCTCCATCTTCGGGTCGCGGCAGTGGGAGTTCTTCATGACTTGGTCGATGACGAGCTGCGAGTCGCCACGAGCGTCGAGGTGCCGAACCCCTAGCTCGATGGCGATGCACAACCCGTTAACCAGAGCCTCGTACTCGGCCACGTTGTTTGACGCCGAGAAATGGAGGCGCAACACGTAGCGGAGGTGTTTCCTGAGGGGTGAGATGAAGAACAGGCCCGCACCCGCCCCTGTTTTCATCAGCGACCCGTCGAAATACATGGTCCAGAGTTCTGGCTGGATCGGAGCTGTTGGAAGCTGGGTGTCGACCCATTCAGCCACAAAGTTCGCCAGGACTTGGGACTTGATGGCCTTCCGAGGAGCGAACGAGATTGTCTTGCCCATGATCTCCACCGCCCACTTTGCTATCCTACCCGAGGCCTCTCGGCACTGGATGATCTCCCCCAGGGGGAAGGATGACACCACAGTCACCGGATGAGACTCGAAGTAGTGTCGCAATTTTCGCCGCGTCAGAATTACCGCGTACAGTAGCTTCTGAATTTGCGGGTAGCGAATCTTGGTCTCGGATAGTACTTCACTGATGAAGTAAACCGGCCTCTGAATGAGCAATGCATGCCCTTCTTCTCGTCTCTCGACCACAATCGCGGCGCTGACCACCTGAGTGGTTGCGGCTATGTAGATCAAGAGGGCTTCTCCCGCAGCGGGGGGGCACCAAGATGGGCGCGCTTGTAAGGAACACCTTTAGGTTCCCGAGGGCTTCCTTGGCCTCGGGGGTCCAAGTGAAGCGCTCGGTCTTCCTTAAGAGGCGGTACAGGGGTAGGCCTCTTTCACCGAGGCACGAGATGAAGCGGCTCAGAGCCGCAAGGCATCCCATGACCCTCTGCACTCCTTTCAAGTCCTTGATAGGTCCCATGTTGGTGACGACCGCGATTTTCTCCGGGTTGGCCTCGATGCCCCGCTCGGAGACAATGAACCCCAGGAGCATGCCTCGGGGCATTCTCGGGGTTAAGTTTCACGCCCTTCGCCCTCAGACACTTGAAGGTCGTTTCAAGGTCGGAGAGGAGGTCGGAGGCTTTCCTCGTCTTGACTACGATGTCATCGACGTAAGCCTCGACCGTTCGGCCGATGTGCTCTCCGAACACGTGGTTCATGCACCTTTGGTATGTCGTGACTACATTCCTCAAACCAAATGGCATAGTAATATAGCAGTACATGCCAAATGGTGTGATGAAAGAGGTCGCGAGCTGGTCGGACTCTTTCATCCTGATTTAGTGATACCCTGAGTAGGCATCGAGGAATGACATGGTTTCGCACCCAGCAGTGGAATCCACAATTTGATCGATGCGAGGCAGAGGGTAGGGAACCTTCGGACATGCTTTGTTTAGACCAGTGTAGTCTACACACATCCTCCATTTCCCACCTTTCTTTTTCACAAGCACAGGGTTGGCTAACCATTCGGGATGGAATACCTCTTTGATGAACCCTGCAGCCATCAGCTTGTGGATCTCCTCGCCTATGGCTCTGCGCTTTTCTTCGTCGAATCGGCGCAGAGGCTGCTTCACGGGTCAGGCTCCAGCTCGGATATCCAGCGAGTGCTCGGCGACACCCCTCGGTATGCCAGGCATGTCTGAGGGACTCCACGCAAAAACCTCGGCGTTCGTGCAGAGAAAGTCGACGAGCACTGCTTCCTATTTGGGGTCGAGCTCGGAGCCGATCCGAACTTGCTTGGAGGTGTCGTTGCTGGGGTCGAGAGGGACGGACTTAACCGCCTCTGCTGGTTCGAAGTTGTCGGCGTGGCGCTTCGCATCTGGCACCTCCTTGGAGAGGCACTCCAGGTCGGCGATGAGGGCCTCGGACTCGGCGAGGGCCTCAGCGTACTCCACACACTCCACGTCGCATTCGTACGCATGTCGGTATGTGGATCCGACGATGATGATCCCGTTGGGGCCCGGCATCTTGAGCTTGAGGTAGGTGTAGTTGGGGACGACCATGAACTTGGCGTAGCATGGTCTCCCCAGCACCGCATGGTAGGTTCCTCGGAACCCAACCACCTCGAACGTGAGGGTTTCCTTTCGGAAGTTGGAGGGAGTCCCGAAGCAGACGGGCAGATCGAGTTGTCCAAGGGGCTGGACGCGCTTTCCGGGGATGATCCCATGAAAGGGCGCCGCACCGGCCCGGATCATGGACTGATCGATCTGCAAGAGCCCGAGGGTCTCGACGTAGATGATGTTGAGGCTGCTGCCTCCGTCCATGAGGACCTTAGTGAGCCTGACGTTGCCGATGACGGGGTCGACGACGAGCGGGTACTTTCCTGGGCTCGGCACGCGGTCGGGGTGGTCGCCTTGGTCGAAGGTGATGGGCTTGTCGGACCAGTCTAGGTAGACTGATACCGCCACCTTCACCGAGCAGACCTCTCGGCGCTCCTGCTTGCGGTGCCGAGCCGAGGTGTTCGCCACTTGCCCACCGTAGATCATGAAGCAGTCGTGGACCCCGGGGAACTCTTCTGCCTTGTTGCCCTCCTTCTTATCGTTGTCGTGGCCTCTGCCACCTTCTGTCGGGGGCCCGGCCTTATGGAAGTAGCGCCAACGCATGACACATTCCTCAAGGGTGTGCTTGACGGGACCCTGATGATAGGGGCACGACTCCTTGAGCATCTTGTCGAACAGGTTGGCCCCTTCGAGAGGCTTCCGAGGGTTCCTGTGCTCGGTGGCGGTGACAAGATCTGCGTCGGCGGCGTCGCGTTTCGCTTGCAACTTCCTCCGAGCCTTCTTCTTCGTGTCGCGCTGGGCGGACGCCTCGGGGACGTCTTCCTGCTGGCGTCCCTGAGGCTGCTTGTCTTTCCGGAAGATGGCCTCGACTGCCTCCCGACCAGAGGCAAACTTGGTGGCGATGTCCATCAGCTCGCTCGCCCTGGTGGGAGTCTTGCGACCCAGCTTGCTCACCAGGTCACGGCAAGTGGTGCCGGCGAGGAACGCGCCGATGACATCTGAGTCGGTGATGTTGGATAGCTCGGTGCACTGCTTCGAAAATCGCCGGATGTAGTCCCGCAGGGATTCTTCTGGCTACTGGCGGTAGCTTCGGAGATCCCAGGAGTTCCCAGGGCGCACATATGTGCCCTGGAAGTTTCCAGCGAAGGCCTTGACCAGGTCGTCCCAGCTGGAGATTTGCGTAGGAGGCAGATGCTCCAACCAGGCCCGGGCGGCGTCGGAGAGGAACAGGGGGGAGGTTACGGATGATGAGGTTGTCATCGTCCGTTCCACCCAGCTGGCAGGCCAGCCGGTAGTCCGCAAGCCACAGTTCCGGCCTTGTTTTCCCTGAGTACTTGGTGATGGTAGTCGGGGCTCGGAACCGGGTCGGGAATGACGCCCGTCGTATGGCCCAGCTAAAGGCTTGCAGACCAGGCGGTTCAGGCGAGGGGCTCCGATCCTCCCCGATGTCATAGCGTCCCCCACGCCTGGGGTGGTAGCCTCGGTGCACCTTCTCGTCGAGGTGGGATCGACGGTCGCGGCGGTGGTGCTCGTTGCCGAGGCGACCCGGGGCTGCAGGTGTTGCGTCCCGCGTGCGCCCGATGTGGACCGAGGCCTCCCGCATGAATCGGGAAGTCGTGGCGCGATGCTCCGGGGGGTACCCTTGCCTTCGGGAGGCAGAGCTCTCGGCCCGTCGGACCGTGGCATCCTCCAGGAGATTCTTGAGTTCTCCCTAGATACGCCGCCCCTCGGTGGTGGATGGCTCCGGCATCGCTCGGAGTAGTATTGCCGCTGCAGCCAGGTTCTGGCCGACCCCACTGGAAGCCGGGGGCAGCCTTGCCCTAGCATTGCCAGCGACGCGGTGCTGGACGTCTTGGGCCTGATGACGCGCTTCTCCGGCTAGTGCTCGGCCTGCCCACTCCTGCCCGATGTTCTGCCGGAGTTGCACAAGTTGTCCTGCTTCCTCGTCGAGCTTGGCCTGCATCTCGTGGATTTGCTCGAGCTGTGTGTCCTGACCCCCCGCAGGGACTGGGACCACAGCTAGCTCCCGAAGGATGTCAACATGAGGCGCAGGCCTAGGGGGATCGTCATCCTCCGGCATACCAAGGTGGTTGCCTTCGTCGAGACCCCCTAGATCGACGTGGAAACATTCGTGACTTGGGCCACAACCTTCGTCGTCAAGGCTGTGGCCATCATCGGAGCAATCGGAGAGGCAGTAGTCACACGTGGTCATGAAGTCTCGCATGGCGCTAGGATTACCGAGCCCGGAGAAATCCCAACCAGAGTTGGGCTTGTCGTCTTCCTCGGAGCCCGGGGGCCCGTAGGTCGAGACGGCCGTAAGTCGGTCCCAGGTTGACCACATATGGTACCCCGGAAGGTTAGGATATGCCTTTATGAAAGCGCTCACCAAAGCGGGGTCGCTTGGTGGATCGAAGCTGAATCTAAAAGGCACATGGTGGAAAACGGACGGTCCCTCTCGATCGATGGACAGTGACGAAGTCGTGTCGGGGACGGACTGCACCGTTGTCTCAGGTACGAGGCTAACGCCCAGCAGGCCCTTCGCGAGCGTGATGGCGTCATCCGTCTGCTTGGGGGTGGCATGTTGCGGGGAAATGACGTTCGTCGTCATCTCAGGCGCGAGGTCAATGTCCGACGTGTCTCCCGCTGGGGCGCCTGCGTCGTCGACTCGCTCGACAGCCAATGAGGTGCCGCCTCCTGCTTGGCCGTGGTTGCCCTGCCTCCCCCTCCTGCGGCGAGGAAGGTGACGGGACAAACCCGGATGCTGCTCTTCTGCCATGGGGGGAAGACGTCGCCGATTCCGCCGCCTTCGGGGGGGCTGACGGCCGTCGTTGTCGCTGTCGCGCGGCGGAGGAAGGAGTACCATGTCATAGCTGCTGTCGAGGGACATGAACTCGAGACTCCCAAAACGGAGCAGCGTCCCGGGTTGAAGAGGTTGTTGGAGACTACCCATCTGGAACTTGACGGGAAGTTGTTCGTCAACACACAGCAGGCCCCTACCTGGCGCGCCAACTGTCGGCGTTTTGACCCCGGGGGTCCCTAGACCGACGAGTAAATTGTCGCTGCATGCCCCAGCCCATATGGGTTGGCGCGAGACGGAACACAGAGGGGGGGGGGGAAACTGTGGCTTCGTGTTGTCCTGCGCCAGAGTGGATGCGCTTGCAGTAGGGGGTTACAAGCGTTCGCGAGGGAGAGAGAGAGACAGAGTCCCCCGCGCGACCACCCACCCCCCTGTACGAGGGCCCTGGACCTTCCTTTTGTAGATGTAAGGAGAGGGTCCAGGTGTACAATGGGGGGTGTAGCAATATGCTAACGTGTCCGGCAGAGAGGAGCCAGAGCCCTATGTACATGCCAACGTGGTTGTCGGAGAGGTGCTAGAGCCCTGTGCATGCGATGTCGTGGCCGTCGGAGGAGCGCTTGAGCCCTGTAGAAGCACAGCTGTCAGGGCTGTCGGGACCTTTGCTGACGTCTCCTTGCTTCCGTAGGGGGCTGAGAACCGTCGTCGTCATGGGAGCACGCGGGGTGCCATCATTACTTGTTTACCGGGACGAGCCAGATGGGACGCCAGTCTTGTTCCCCATAGCCTGAGCTAGCTAGGGGTAGGGTAATGATGTACCCCCCCTGTGGCGTGGTCGGTCTGAGCCCAAGGTCGGGCGAGGCAGTGACTCCTCCGAGGTCGAGGTTGAGGCCGAGCCCTGGGGTCGGGTAAGGTGGAGACCGTCTTCCGAGGTCGAGGTTGAGGCCGAGCCCTGGGGTCGGGCGAGGCAGAGACCGTCTTTCGAGGTCGAGGTTGAGGCCGAGCCCTGGGGTCGGCGAGGCGGAGACCACCTTCCGAGGCCGAGGCGGGGGCCGAGCCCCGGGGTCGAGCGAGGCGGAGCTTCCTATGGCGCCTGAGGCTGGACTCGGCTGCTGTCAGCCTCACCCTGGCGGGTGGCACAGCAGTCGGAGCAGGGCAGGCGGCGCTGTTTTCCTGTCAGGTCAGTCAGTGGAGGGGCGAAGTGACTGTGGTCACTTCGGCCCTGCCGACTGAGGAACGCGCGTCAGGATAGGGTGTCAGGCGATCCTTGCATTGAATGCTCCTGCGATACGGTCGGTTGGCGAGGCGATCTGGCCAAGGTTGCTTCACTGCGAAGCCTGCTCGAGCTGGGCCTCGGGCGAGTCGAAGGTGCGCCCGTTGCTTGAGGAGGCCCTCGGGCGAGGCGTGAATCCGCCTGGGTCTACTGTTCCTGCCCGAGGCTGGGCTCGTACAAGGCGAGATCATGTCCCTTGAGTGGACGGAGCCTTGACCTGAATTGCGCCCATCAGGCTTCTGCAGCTTGTGCTGATGGTGATTACCAGCCGAGTTTAGGAGTATTGGGGGTACCCCTAATTATGGTCCCCGACATTATTTGACTCAGTGAGTTCGTTAGTCAGAATCCTGAGGACCCGAAGTGTCCTAGGGAAGCTCACGTTGATGCTGCTACTACCGTCCACTAGTACTTTCTTAACTCGGTTTTCTTGGATTATGGGACCGACAAGTAGAGGATATTTGCCTGGGTGGTCGAAGTTGAGCCACTGATCAGCTCGGCTGAAAGTGATTGTGTGCTCCAACCACAGGTATGATGTCGGGGCGCTGTGCATGGCCACTAGGACTTAGTGGTTACTCAGCTTTTGCTGCCTCTTGTTTTCTTGAGAGCCGTGGCCCCCAAAGATGACATTGACCTCCCTATCAATGTGAGGGAAGGCTTTGCCTCTGCCTCCCTACTGCTGAGGTTGTGCTCGGGAGGGGCTTGGTCCCTCGCGGTGGAGGCGACGGTAGTGGTTGGAACGGTCGGTCATGGTCGATTGAGTTCTTGAAGTCCCTGCAGTTACGCAGGGAGTGGCGCATCTCCTTGTGGTACAGGCACCGGTTGTCGAGGATTCCGTCTAGTGTCTGTACGTTGTCACCATGAGGCGCTATGCGAGCTCGAGCCCTTGGTGGTCGCATGACATGTACTTCTTCTCTCAACCTCTTCTCCCAGCACTTGTCTTGTTGCTAGCTTGCTTCCTTCTTTGGGCCTAGGGTGCATGCTTCGACTGACCGATGAGGTCTCGAGCCCACTTATCGGCAGTGATATAGATGTCTGCTTCCCGGAAGAGATGCTCCAAGGTAGCTAGAGCTTTCTAGAGGAAAGCTCGGACGAAGGCCGACTCATTACACCCACGGTAGAAGTCCTCGATCGTGGCCACCTCGACCATGTCGGGGATGCGGTTCCTCATTGTTTGCAAACTCTTTAGAAATGATTGGAGGGTTTCTTCATTCCGACGCTTGATGCATTTAAGGTCCTAGGGCTACGCCTGTTTTTCGAAAAGGGACTAGAAATTTGCGACAAACCGGTGGCAGAAGTCAGTTCAGTCGTTGATGCAATGGCGGGGAAGATGTCAAAGCAACTAGATTGAGTCTTGTCCAAGTACGATCGACAGGTACACCGTCATGACATCCTCCGTTGCCCCTGCTGCTTGGGAAACCGTGGTGTAGACAACCAACCATCTGTGAGGGTTTTGCTTGGGCTTGTATTTGTCGACGTTCAAAACTTTGAAGTTAGGCGACCATTGTGTCTCCCAGAGACAGGGGAGAAGGTCGATACCTCGCAAATCCCCGTCTCGTGGTGGCCTTCCCGGGTGTCATTGTGATAAGGGTTTCGTCGTGGTGACGATGATCGTGGGTCCTGTAGTCTTTCTCAGGCCGACCGTTCTAGCGATGGGATGTTCGTCGAGGCCGCTACTGAGTCCGCTCTTGCGATGGTGCACTATGGTTCTGATTGTACTCCTCCTGCCGCCTTAGCTTGCTCTCTTGACGATGATCATGTGAAGCATTGATGTTCCTCCATGCATCCCGTCGACTGTTGATGACATAGCGCATGTCATCTCCTGGGTGAGCAGGCGGGAGTAGGTGATTGGCTACTTGTGTGAGGATCTGCCAATAACCTTCTTTGTTGGGTGTGCGAGGAAGGCCGTTGGAAATCTAGGCCAAAAACCCGACAGGTTTGCATGGCTTGAGCAAAGTCGGGTAGTAGGTTTTGCGAAAGAGGCAGGTGGTCGCACCGGTTCCTGGCATTGTGTTCTGTCAGTTCCAGCTCGTGATCTTGGGTGAGACAACGGTTCCGTTGTCGTGAGTTTCGTTGCTCGCAGGACGCCCGCTCATTCGAGGTTTCCTCTGCTTCGGACGCCTCATCCTGGGACACAGGATGTGTGGGTCCCGTTCTCTGACTATGTGATGATGTCGGACATTACGACGTTGATTCCGGTGGAGGCATGCCTCGCGCTGCGGGGGTTCCTCCCCCTGCATGGTTGGTTCGTCTTCAGAGATGGGGGCGTCTTCTATCCTCTCGTGGATGAAGAGGACATCGGGGAAGTAGGGTCATGGCGTTGTCCCCTAGGGCCCGCATGCTTCCCTCGCGGGCAGAGCAGTCGGGGCAGTCATCGAATGTCCCCTGATGATCATGTGAGCATCGGGGGCATCTGTCCTCTTCTTCTGAGTGATCTGGGTGGTTGTATCAGTCGGTCGGGGTGTAGGTATGAGCGTGCCTCTGACCCCAGGTGGTGTGAGGGCCGATCGGCGTTGTGTGGGTTCCTGGGGCTTCCCTTCCCGTGTCCATGACACGATGTAGGATTCCCTTCCGATCGGCGATGAAGGAGAAGGTTCGAAAGTGGAAAACCTCCCCGGCGTTGAAGATGATCGCAACGCTGAAGGTGATGGCCATGGAGCTATCGTGTATCGATGTCGCACCCCCTACCTAGCGCGCCAGCTTTCGATGTTTAGTCCCAAATGCGCACTACTTGGTAGTCCACGTAGTGCTTTTGGGAGGACGGCGACGTCGATCACTACTCGATGGTACGTGCGGATGCACGTCGGAACACATGGTTTATATAGGTTCGGGCCGCGTGAATGTGTAACACACTACTACCACAGGACCTCCCAAGTTATTGGGCCCACATGCACCTATCCTTGTCTTAAAGACCTTAGACGGTTATGCATGTGCACCAAACAACTTAACAGGATCTGTCCGAGTGTCCTAAGGACCCCGGATAAACGACTTACCGCTAAGATCGCAGGATTAAGTAAACACAACTCACACACAAACACTTGCAGCGGAAATAAATTCTTTATTACAAAATGATTACAAGTTACATCAAGATTTTATTATACATCATCGGAGTGATTACAAAAGAAAGCGATTCAAAAGAATTACAATTTGAAATGTTATAAAATATTTGTAAATTTGAAAATACATGCTAGCTTAAGTGATAATCCTCAATAAAGAAGCTAAAGACGGGATATACTTATAGAAGAAGGTCGAGCCCACCGGCACTTAACATCAATCACAATCAAAGTGACTCATAACCTGCAGCAACAATGGGAATAAAACCCTGAGTACGCAATTACTCAGCAAGACTTACCTGACTAAAGAAAAGACTCTCAAGGGTATGCTGGTTTATTGGGAATCAAGGTAAAGCTTATCAAATTTCAAAGACTCAATTTGCAGAAAAGCTTACTAGTAGTGGATCGTTATGCCAAAATTTTACTTCACAAATTAAGTACTTTTCCTGAATCTTGATTTGCCTAATCTAGAGCATTCACTTGTCTCATACTAGCTTCATTTTAGCAGCTTTAGTTTCACTTGTTATCTACGAGCAGGGCAGTGATCCAGTCTTCATATCCGAGAAGTAACGGCGATCCGAATCGATTAATACCCAGCTAGAGATCTCCAACCACACGACATATGTAGCACTTAACCCTTGCATATGTCAACTCGCCCACGGGTTTCTCAAGACCAGAACGGGTCTCCGCCAACCGAGAGCTCAGTACCCCACCATCCAGCCCCTTGCCAGGTGGATACACGATACTCTCGCCATCTCTCCACTCCCATTGTGGGCCAACCTTTCTAGTACTGGTCCAGTCGAGGCTAAGCTTACCCATGATGAGGCATGTGGCCAGTTAAAGGGTCCTAGATCAACAGGCCTACTTTCGTTGTGGTCCTTAATCGATACAGACGGGCGACCTTTCCTGCTCAACGTCTGGTCTAAAATTATTATTTATCACCCAAAACCATATACCTGACAGAGGTACAACACTTGAATAATGAATTCATCATCATGAGCGATGCCTTCATTACTGCAAGTTCCTTTTTCATAAAACCCATATCTAGTGTTACACAATATTCTTTTAAAAAGAAAAAAGTTTTGATTCTCTAGACAGGGCTAAGCCTCATTAGTTCTCTTTATAAAACATGTAGCAAGGAGGATAATCAAATTCCAAGGAATGGTAATGTATCAATTGTTTATTCACTCAACTCCTATCACCTAATGCAGCAGATAAGTGATAAAAGTTTATAAAACAGCAAGGAGGTGGCAAATGCACCGGGGCTTGCCTGGAATAACACTAGGTTAGTGTTGTTAATGACGATCACTTGGTGAGCACCTCTCATCCTGGTACTTGATCAGATCATCCAAGCTTTAGGTTCATTCATCAGCTTCACTTGAGATTAATCCAAACCTCGTCTTCCAAATCACGAGAGTAATTAACGTACCTAAATGATATGCATAATGCATATGAATGAAAACCAGAGGAAAAGCGGGAGATAGATATTTACACCAAAGAGGATAAATACATAGCAAAGCATCATAACTTCTATGAGCACACATTAGATAATTATGATTCCACAATAATCATAATCTTTGAGATAATCAGACTTAACTCAAACATCAAACAATAATAATTAAACACAAGCCTCAAACTATAGCATAACACTGATACATCATAACACTTAGACTTGGTACCCCTCGACATTCAAACTTGGAATAAGAATAAAAGTTGTTTAATTAGCTTTCTAAATTGATTCTCTAGGTTAACTTGTATAGCACAATAATTTACATGACATCACATTATTCACTTTAGCAAGTAGAACCTCATCAGACATCAAAGACTACCACCAGACCATAATCTTTAAATCTAAAGACATAAAGCGTTTCTTTCGCACTAGATTCTTAGATTACAATTGAATTAATCTATTGATCTTATTTACTTCCAATCCAATTTGGGCAATAACCTATATTCCTCTAGGGCATTCTAACCATCAATATAATACATATGATTACTAAGGCAAGGCTTCGACTTCACTAAACAAACGTACCCAACACAATCAACAATGATAAACTTATCGAATAATCTTTTAAAGTATTAAATCTATTATTCACGCCACTAATTTGCCACACTCCATAATTTAAGAACCAATTTGAACACACTCGACAGACACGTCCGCTCGAGTACTCCTACGCAACCATCATTTTAAACCTAAGCTTTACCTCACGACACTATTACGCCACAATCATGTCCGCGCATGCAACAAGATATTTTGACAAATATCTAATATAACTACGACATGTTTATGATTCAAACAAGATAATCATTGTGACCAACAAAACTATCAATATTATTCGCGTAATCAACATCCTAAACCTAAACTTCATTGTACGACGCGACTATTTTACAATCAAGAACATAATCACATCTCTATATGGAATGGGGCATATCTTAGTGCATCTTGCGACAAACAAAAGAATCATCGACCACCATCTATTTAATTCACCAATCAAATTAGCTAGCAGGGGTAATGAAATAGCTCACCAAATAAAATCTGACTTGAAACCACGAAATCGACAACGCTATCCGGTCCGCGCATAACACCAGACACTTGGCAGGCGTTGCACACCTACACCTTCGACTTCTCCCAAACATCCGAGATTTCTCCCGTCGATAAAATACACATATACACATAATTAATCACATGGTATTGACGCCGAGTAAGAAATCGAGTAAAGCGATAACAACAAGTCACTAGCGATGGACCTGATGACTTGGCAAGGCTTGAGGTCGAGGCTGACGAGCGCGACAGACTACACCGAGTGAATGGCGACGAACACCAAAACGAGGGACATGTGGTGCCGATGTTGGGGCCTAAACAAGATCAACATCGAGCGACCGAGGCAAAACGTGCAGCCCGGAGGAGGATGACGATCGACAACGCATGACGATGAGAAGGTGAGTTTGCTGGCCACGACGCGGCCACCAGATCTACGCCAATCGAACTGCTGCAGATGCCCAAGCACGAGTATCCAGGCACTCGGCTGACAGCCAAGGCCCACACCTGGTCAAGTAGAGAGAGACGCACGGCGCGCGACATCGCGGACCGGAGCAAAATAATTAGGTGACGTTTCCAATTCACCTTAATCGATTAATTTTTAAACCCAAAAAATTTAGTCGTCGACTTCTAATAAATCTTGTTTGGAACAAAATCGGAGGACTGGACTAAGTTTCTAAATTCGTATTTGCACAATTGATGAATTTTAAATAATCACAGGATTCACTAATTTTCGGAACAAATACGTTCCGAACTTCATGAAAACTTTAGGAAGAGTCTAGATAGACAGAGATAGATACGATATTAAAATCATGATAGGCGAAAATGATCAGGATATTGAGATTACTATCCTCATCGACATCCTATGCTTAAGTCCATATTCACAGTTTACATACAGTAATACCTGGGGTGTTACACCTACGTCATGTGCAATGTTGAGTGTTGGATTGCTCTGAGTTTGCCGATTACAGGTAGTTGTGGAGGTGAATGAAAGATTTCCTATCGATCTAATGGTGAGCGAGAGAGTTCTTTTTTGTAGGGGTACCTCTGTAGCCTTATATAGCCGACTAGAGAGTTATCCTATCTTACATATCATTTGAGTCTATCATCTTCTACTGTGAGCGTGCCTATTCTTCCGGTGTTTGGTTGCTTTTCCTTCGAGTTATCCTCCGAGTAGGTCGCTATCTGGTCGCGTCCAGGACACGTCTCAGAATCCCCGCCATTCCTCTGCGACAATCGCGCATGGACACTACATGAACAAAATTCATTTTCGGTAGCTCCTGGCCGCCTAAAAAATTTAGCTAAAAATAGCTAATAATTTTCGACAGCCATAGCTCAGCCGTCAAAAATAAGCTATTTTTGGCGGTCGACGAACAAGCCGCCGAAAATAGAGGTCGTCGAAAGTTTACCAGGCTTATATTCGGCGGCCCACATATGGCTGCCGAAAATAAGGAATTTTAGAGAAAAATATGAAATAAATGTAAAAAAGAAGCAATTTCAACAACAATATAATCACAATAGTATGACAGAAACAGTAATAATTACACACATTTAACACAAAATATCACAATTCTTCACAAATACATCACAATTCACTAAAATACCTTACAAGTCCATTACAATCTAATAGAAACTCACAATTCCATCATAAATAGGGGTCGTTTGAGTTGTGACCACACATAGTCCATTACAATATAACACAAACTCACAATTCACCACAAGAGTCAAATCATCACATATATGGTTCGTTTGAGTTGTGACCACTACCTTCATAAGCGAACAAGTCATTAACGAAGTCGTTTATCTAGTTTGGAGTCTAAAGAAAGAATAACACATTAATAACTATAGTGTTTACATTACCACTATTCAAACGAATTGTTTGTCAAACTAACCTCTCATGTTGTAGTCCCCCCTCCATAAGCTTCTCCTGGTGCTGGTATCACTGGTGGTGGCGTGTTGTGGCCCATACCGCGGATCCCTACAAAATCAAGTTTAGTTAAGATTTGAAAAGTTAATACAAACGACAAGTCTAAATTAAATTGAAGCACCTGAGGTGGAGATGGCGGAGCATGTAATCCCCACTAAGGCATCAATGGCTGAAATGGAGGGAAAACGAATGGTTGTTGTTGTGCCTGCTCTGGAAACCAAGACTATTGAAAATACAATATATTAGTTATAGGACAAATATATGACCATGTTGAGAATAAATAAGACACTCACGTTCATTGCTTACTGCGCCTGTGCGTTGTAAGCAGCCATGTACTCTAATTGTTGTTGGAGGAATGTCATTTGTTGTTGCTGCAGCTCTTCACAAAACCTTTTTTTCCTGCTCCCTCATAGCGTCCTCCATGCTCGAGCGCCGACTACAGCTGCTACCACAACCCGACTGCGATGAAGAGCCGCCACGAGACCGCAACTCCACCGAATCGATCATACCGGTAAATATAGAATATCTTGAAAAACAAGAAAATTAGCTATTCGACCATAGTTTCAATATTATTGAAAAAATTCACAAGTTCATACCATACATGGGCCTTTCCTCCAATAGAATGCACAACTTCAGCGTTGATGTTAGGCGCTCCTCACCAATCATAGTCTTCTCCATACTTCCTAACCATCTCATGCCCGTAAGTTTACTGCAATATAATATGAAGGTTCAGCACACATGTAGTGTATAGCTATATGGCAAGAAAACATTAATCCTAACAACTACTAATCATACATTCAACGGCCGCTTGACTACATTGCTCATCAAAGATTTCACTGTTTTTTGCTCTATGCCCTCGCCTATAAACCTCGATTGGGCTCGGGACAACTCCAGTTTGAGCCTCCTGCAAACATATGAGTTTAAACTGATTCCATTTCTGAGTAAAATAGAATACTACATACTCATCATTCGCTTCGCCAACTCAATGTGTCCATCAGCCCCATAGGTATGGTTGACTACGACCTTATCATCGTCCTCGTCCTGCTGATGGCAC
Source organism: Zea mays (assembly GCF_902167145.1). Lineage (NCBI taxonomy): Eukaryota > Viridiplantae > Streptophyta > Magnoliopsida > Poales > Poaceae > Zea > Zea mays. The sequence continues at coordinate 80,590,018 of NC_050103.1, read as the reverse complement.
TGCCTATGTCGATTCTTGTTTGACTTCTCAATCCACTCTAGCGAAGCCCATATCTCACACAAAGTCTTATAATCCTGTGGCCGATGTTCCATCCATGGAAGAGTTACCTGCATCTAAGCGTTAGCACAAAATTACTTTCACATCTGAATGAGCTGCTAAATTAGATTTTTACCTCCATGTACTGGTCCACAGTCAAGTAGACATCCGAATATTGTCGAAAGTTATTGATAGAATGCCCTCGGCGCTTCATGTACGTGTTCACAACCTGTAGACGAGCATTGGAAAATGCATCCTTGCACACCATCTTCGCATTTTTCTCTAATACTCGGTTTGCATGCTCCTGAGCCTTAGGTTCCACACGATAGCGTCTCTGTCCAACATCGATAATAAAGTTAGCATGAAACAAATCATAAAATGTTAGTTTCAAACAATACTCTTACCCAAAAGTTGTGCTTGACGGCGCCCTGAGCTGTTTCCTATGTAGCATGTGGAGCTAGTGCAAAGTGCGACCAACTAGTGCAAGGAACCACCACACCTTTCGAGTCGGTCACAATTCCAGGATTATGTAGATGACATAGGTTACCTAAGGCTTGATTAACCTGTCTATGGTGACCTCGATCATCGAAAGACGTGTCATTCCATTAGCTGCATGACAAAAAAAATCATGTCATATATATAATGTATAGTAAAATAAGCAAATAAGTAAGAACAAAAATGCCCAAACACGAGTACCTATCACCAACCGGGATGATTAGTATCCGAGCTTCTGATTGTGCAGGTGCCGACGAAGGTAGGACAAAGTGGCCCTTCCGAGTGCCCCTCCGTCGAAAGGCAGCAGCCTCGATGGTATCGTCATCCGCCTCAGCATCTATGCCTGCAACCTCCTCATGGCCCTGCACCTCGACATCTATGGCTGCAACCTCTTCCTCGTGGTGCTGCACCTCCTCCTCCTCGTCCTCCTCTTCCTATGGACATGAAATAGAGACATGTAACACACATTTATATATAAGTGAATGACAAATAAGATCAATTACATAAACATATACATCAGTACTCCTTTGTAGAGCGGTAGGTCTATCACGTAGTTCTGGTCAGGCGTGTCTCAGCAACGCCTCCTGTCTGCTCTAGCTAGAAAACTCCCTCGGAAAAGGGAACGTGCACCAGAGACTATCCTGCTAGCCACATTAAGAAACCCCCTCGCAGTGTGCTTTGTTTTCCTACCACTCATCCTGTTCAATAGAAAAACATTAAAGGTATTAGCAACTAAATGAAATTAAATATAGTTAATAAAAAACAAATAGTACATCACATAATTTCAAGAAACTAAAAGTAAATTATCCATTACACTTCAAAATTCATCGGAATCACGATCAAGGAGTCTTCTTCGATCCAAAGCTCGATATGTGGTTTTTTTTGTTCCTTGGATTTCGTTTTCGTTTCGGTGTAACACCCTCATCAACAGTGATATTGTCACGGTCTCCGACTGGTGAGTTGAGTGCAACACCCTCATCGACAGTAAAAGTGGTTGGCAATTCTTCTTCTTGATAAACCTCATCGGTCTGGTCGTCTTCGAATTGATAACCAGCAGCGCAAGGAGTATGTAAACATTACCTAGGGTTCACCTTGTGGACTACCCACCATGCTTTAAACTTCGGGTTTGGGTACGATATATAATAGACCTGCTCGCACTGGTGTGCAAGGATAAAATTATCATGGCCTCGAAGTCGTTCCTTGTGCTTTACTTCAGTTATGCATATTGACTTTGTCTAATCCCATTATTGTTGTCAAACCAATCACATAGAAAGAATACTACTTTTAAAGTTTTGTTCCCTGCAAAATTAAACTCTAGGATGTTTTGAATGATGCCATAATAATTAGTTTCTCTTCTGAGTGTATCGAGAGCCCTAGTCACAACTCCAGTATTACATGTGGCTGCACGAGGAGGAGACTTTTCAAATTGGTCTGAACAAAAATAGAAGCCATTCACATCGTATCGACCAAAGGTTCTGCAAGTCACTGTCCCATAAGATAGTTGTCTCAAGTCCTCGTGTATGTTAGGAGTCTTTGTGCCCTGCAAATAATATAGAGTTAAAATGACTACCTCGCGTAAAAGGCTAAATGACATCAAAGTAAGTAATATAAAGAGTTTACATGATCATGAAACCGGTCAACAAAATTAGGTCTTCCTTGCCTCCCATGTTGTCACATCGTATCAAGTTGTTTGCTTGTAGGCTGATGGGAATAAGTCTAATTTTCCTCGTCGAACTTACTGTATAACAAATAAGTAATTAAATATGTCTCCATGGCAAAGAAATTATGGGGCAAAATAAAGACTTACATGAAATATGGCTTCATCTCTTCCATATTCGAGTACATGTATAGCAATGCGGACATTCTTTCATCCATGCTAAGATGGTAGAACGTGCCCTTACTAGTACTTGTGCCTCTCCATTGGAAATTTTTGAGATCACTAACAAGAGGTTTCTCATCGACATTGTATCGCATCGTAGGAGCATAGACATTTTGTTCCTTTGTGAAATACACACTCGTGAAGTATGAAACCTCCTTTAGCAAAAAAACTCCAGCGATGCATCCTTCTACTCTAGCCTTATTTCGAACCATGGCTCGCAGGTTTTTGAGTGCACGTTCAATGTGATACATCCTTCTATATCATACAAGTCCACCGACCTTTCCCTCATATGGAATGTGAATAAGTAGATGCTCCATCGGATTGAAGAATCCAGGTGGGAATATTTTTTCTAACTTGCATAGCAGCACTGGTATTTCTTTCTCTAACTTCCCCATCATATTTTTACTTATTTCTTTAGCACAGCTCTGCCTGTAGAAGTAGCTTAGCTCAGCTATTGCTTGCCACATGGTGTCGGGCATGTAACCACGAAACATGATAGGGATAATCCTCTCCATTAATATATGGAAGTCATGGCTCTTTAACCCGGTTAGTTTTCCCGTTTTCAAATTCACAGCTCTTTTCAAGCCCGCAGCATAACCATCGGGAAATTTATTTTTTTCATCCATTTCATTACCTCGATCTTGTCTTTAGAGGTAAGACAAAACAAGGCACGTGGCGGCTTGCCATTGTCATTGAGCACTTGGGTTGCTCGGTCACAAAGCATTGCTAGATCTCTTCGAGCTTTCAGATTGTCCTTTGTTTTTTCAAAATGCATGCAGGTGTGTATGAGGGCTTCAGCAACATTACTTTCTTGGTGCATGGCATCAATGTTGTGTACAAGAATCAATGACAGCATATAAGGGAGCTCCCACAGACCACATACATGTGTCCAGATGTGGTCCACTCTGAATCCTTGGTACGTGTCCCCTTTTCATTTAGGACAAGGTTGTTCAGCTGAGCATATATTTCTGCTGCGTTCAGACGTTTAGGTGGTCCTTTGGTGACCATGGTGTTCTTTATAAAGTTTTCCTTATCGCTCCTAAAGGGGTGTTTCCTGGGCAACCATCGTCGATGGTGATATATGTAAGTGATCTTTCCACCATGAGCAAGACATAAGCAATTTGTATCTGAACCGCAATATGGACATGCCAATCTACCATGTGTACTCCAACCGACAAAAATAGCATACGCCATGAAGTCATGCACCGACCACAAATACGCAACTCGAAGTTTAAATATCTGTTTTTTTAAAAACATTGTATGCTTCGACTCCTTTCCAAAGCTCCTTCAACTCTTCAATTAAGGGTTTTAACATGACATTGAGTTTCTTTCCAGGATGGCACGGGCCATGTATGATTAAGCAAAGAAATATAAATTCATACTTCATACAAAGAGAAGGTGGAAGGTTGTATGGAATAACAAAGACGGGCCAACATGAGTATAATGATGCCATTTTACCAAAAGATGTGAAGCCATCGGTCGCGAGGCCGATTCGAACATTCCTCGGTTCAGCTGCAAAGTCTGGATCAAACGTGTCGAGAGCCTTCCAAGCATCCCCATCTGAAGGGTGCGCCATTAGCTCATCGTTCTCACAGACACCTTCTTTGTGCCATCGCATGTGCATGGCGGTTTTTTAGATAGAAACAACCCTTTCACTCAAGGATTTAGTGGCAAGTAGCGAAGCTGCTTATGTGCAACATCTGTCATCACCTTGTCCCCCTCATCATTAACAACTTCCACAAACCTAGATTGTCCACATTTCAGACATTTCTCTCTCTCGCATGCTCCTTTATGAAAATCATACAATTATTTTTGCACACATCAATCTTTTCATAATTCATATCGTGACCTTTGATAATTATCTTTGAATGGTACATGTCTTTAGGCAACTTATTAGGCTTTGGCAGCACATCTCCTAATAACTTCAAATCTCATTGTAACAGTTGTTCTAGAAACAATACTTGGACTTAATGACCATGAGTCGGGTCACAAAAACGAGTATACTCACATCTGTGTGTTCATGCAACGACTCTTCAGAGTCTTTTAGTAGTTTAAAAATCTGGAAACGTCTGGTGTGGCAGGATCCTCGGAGCTTAGGTTTAACTCTGGACTTAGCGAATCTAGCATCTCATGCATCACATCACCGCCAGCCCAATTATTATTCTCTTCCTCTTCTACATTCGTGTTGGGTACTACCTCACCATGATGTTCCCACACCTCATATCCAGGCAGAAATCCAAACTGACAAAGATCTAGGCTAACCTTTCCTTATTAAGGAATATACTGTTTTCATGCCGCCTACAAGGACATCTGACAGTGCCGGTTAATGGCAAGGAGAATACATTGTCCACAAAATCTTTGGTCTTGGCTACCCAATCATCAGAATGACGTCCATTCCTACTCCAGCCGTGATACATCCATGCATGATCTTCAGCCATGCCTGAGACTGTTAAACCGGACCATATCGTAAAAACATTATTTAACTTAGTCAAGGGTATCGGTCCTACATCTATAGGCAAGAATATGTTCTAAACCCACAAGCTAGCAGGACCCAAAGAAAATTTCGGTAGCATAACCTCATTGCCACTAAACAATATATTACTTATATATAAAACAAAAAATGATTTGCTATTAATCAAATCAGACTAAGTACCACATACTACTAATAATGCAATTGTACGACATACCAATATAATGTAATTATAAAACTAATAATATAATAGTATCATATATTAATACGAAAAGTAATGCCACAAATACAATATATACCTAATTACTTAACCACATATACCACAGATACATTAATGAAATCGAACTAAACAATAATACTAATCACACACTAATCAAACAAATATAATTACAAATATATAATACTAATTTTGGTGGCAATTAAATAACGGCTGCCGAAAATATGAAATAAAATACACAAAAATAATCTTTTGATTGAGAAGGGCTCGGCGGTGGAGTGGTGGCGGGAGTAGAGCTCGCGGGCAGCCGGGACGGGGCCGGGGGCGGCGGCGGCGATGGACGCGGCGGCCGGCGAGCGTGCTGGTGTGCATGTGAGAGAAACAGAGAGAAGAAAGAAGAAGGTTGGCAGCGGCTGTAAAACGCCTAATTTTCGGTGGCCAGGGATCGGCCGCTGAAAATAAGGCTTTATTTTCGACGGATGTGTCAGTTGTCTGCGAAAATAAGGCTATATATTTGGTGGTTGTGTCCGTGGTCACAGAAAATAAGAGTGGCTGTCCAAAGTCATGTGCAGTGCTGTTGTAGGATAGTGTTCTCGTGTCATATTCTTCGAGTTTGTTCCCCGCTCGCCGCGTCATCTTGTTTCGTCTGATCTTGTTTCACCTGAATGCAGCCCGATAGTACGCACTGCTTATCGGGGTCTGTCAGGCGACCCATAGAATATATCCGTGTTGATGATCTATCTCCCAGGTTTGAGTTTGACTCGGCTGTTGCGAGATGTAAAATAGAGACGGCCCGCTGTATATGCATGCATGGTGCATCTACAGTGTAGTAGTAGTAGTACGCATTGGGCATGCAATTGCAAGCGGTGGATGAATGGAGGAATATAGATGGGACAGAGGAGTGCACTGCATTTGCGTTTGCGCGTTTGGATGCATTGCCACACGAGGACGAGGGGGAGGGGAAGCTGAGGTCCCTGTCATCCGAGACTGATGTGTGATGGATCAGCAAGCAAAGCGGAAGCAATTAATGCAGAGAGCACTAATGCGTCGGCGTCGCGCTACCTTCCCGATCGATGGCTTTGAGTTGAGTTTTGTTTCAGACTTTTACCTAGTTAGCTAGACCAACCAAGCTATCAGTTTTACTTACGTACAATTAGCTGATGTTTAACCCTTCTCCATCAATCCTTTAAAAACCAACTATATATCGGTCTCTACGTACATACATGAGAAAATTCCCTCTATGCCATTAGAAATTATACTGATTCTTTATGTGACACTGGAAATGGTAACATTCCCTCTATGCCATCGGTTTTAGATTTTGAATCCCTTGATGCCATCGCCGCCCATTCACTGATCGACGTCGTTACTTATGCAAATGGGGCACATTTGTCATTCACTATCTTCTACCTCCCTTCTCTGTCTCTGTTCATTCATCAACTGCCTCCTGCCGCCCTCGCCGCACATGCCCAGTGCCGCTTGCCTCGTGCCCCTGTCGCCCAGCGTCGGCCTGGCTGCTGCCGCCCGCGGGTCGGCAGCCAGCCATGCGCCACCTAGACTAGCGCAAGGGGTCCCTAGCGCCCGGCCGCACACGGGGGAGCAAGCCTGCGCAACAGCGCCGGCCGTGGCGGGGTGCAAGTGCAAGCGGGCCACCGCGCATGCGAAGGGCACACTGGCAGCACGTGGCGTAGGCGGAGGGCGTGCCATGCGAGGCGGAGCGGACTCATGAGGAGGGTGAGCCGGCCGCGGCGCGGTGGAGCAAATGCCATGGCCGCGGCGGGGGCGCGCCGACGTTTGCTACTGCTCCTGCCTGAGCCATCGCGCGCCAGGGTAGCGACGGCTGTAACGGCACCAGTCGTGGGTAGTGCCACAACCGTAACGCGCTCCCACGGGAAAGCGAAGAGGCGGCGCGGGAGGACGTGTCAGATCGGCTGCGCGCCTGCGCGGGCTAGCAGCGTGGAAGGACACAACACAAGGCCGGGCTGGCGCACAACACTAGCAGCGTGGAAGGACGTTCTTGCGATGCTGGGCTGGTGTGGCCGTGCGGCAGCGAGGACCACACGGAGCCGTGGTTTGGGAAGGATGGAAGGGAGGAACATGCACTGGAGGGTTAATGCTATATATGTGGGTCCAAGTGCATAAGTAACGGCGTCGATTAGTGAATGGACGGCGATGGCATAGAGGAAAACAAAGTCTAAAACTGATGGCATAGAGGGAATGCTATAATTTCCAATGACACATAAGGAATTGGTATAATTTCCCTAATGGCATAGAGGGAATTTTCTCTACATACATCCTGGGCAACCCAACCCCACCACCAGCTAGCTGCCGTCGTCGTCGTCGTATTAGATGCATGCATGCAACTATCTTATTAGCTAGATACTTGTCGTTTCGGCTACTTTATTTACTTTACAGCTGCTAGATAGCTTATTTGCATTTGCATGCTCGTCCCTCTCCTGCTTCCCTTTGAATGGCGTATATATTCGGATAAAGAACACAACGAACTACTAGTCTCTTTGCTTTATTACCAGCTGGCATCCAAAATTAAGTCAGCCCGTATATGTACATGTACACGCACGCAGCGGACCTGCCTTCCGTCAGTGCCGAATCTAACCCCAAAAAATTATGGAATTTTACATTCATGACCTTAGTTTCGCCACTCCGCTCATTTGTGCTTTTAGTTTTCAGACGCGCTCGGATCTGTCCTTGGAAAACATTTGCGTCCTTATTTGAGATGCTGGTAAATCAGTCACCGACTAGGAGCTAGGTTATGTAGTTTTCCCCCTTTTCGCTTCAAACCCTTTTAAATTTCCACTTCTACTTGCAATACAGGCTAATAATAATTGTAATAACAGTTCAAACTATTGCTATTTTTAGGGATGTCAGATCATATCGGTCTAGTTTGGGAACACAGGAGGACAACATATTTCCCATATTCAAGTGCAAGTATTGCAAGAAACATTGGGAAGGGGGCTACACGTTTTAAACAACACCTTGCATCACGTGCGGGGAATGTGCAAGGTTGTCGCAGTGTTGATTCCGCTGGACGTTGTCGATTACTTTTCGGTGGAAGATTGACAAGGGCCAAGATAAAAGGAAAGCAAGGATAACGGAGGAGGTATGGAGGGTGGCATTGGCAGGTTCGTCTCGTAGGAGGAAACAAATAGACAATCAAACCTCACACAAAAGGAAGCCTAGGATCATTGCCATAATAGTCTAACGATACGATGAGAACTATGAAGAGTTTGCGGTTTGCATTGTATGCATCGAGAGAGGAGGAGAACTTAGGAGATGTGCTCGTGCGAGTGGTGGCATGTATGAGGCGAGTGATGGCTCCTCCCAAGAGGGTGTACGTGCCATGCATGTTTGAAAGAACACCTCCTAGGAAGGAGAAGCCACAAACGGTGCAGACAAGGATATGATTGATACGAGCCCATTTTCGAAGGCAGGAAAGAATGTGGTCAATTTTGTTGCTAAGCAATGGACAAGCCGTTTCAATTCAAGAACTGGTTTGATTTTGAATTTGGCCGGTTTCTACCGATTTATTGCGATTAATCGGTCCCGGCGTGGTTTTTGCTAAGCAACTGGTTTTGTGAACCTTGATCCCTATATCTTGTTGAAATTGCACTACGTAAACAGTACCAAACTGACGTTGAAGGAGATGAAATGTTGATCATTAAACCTGATGAAACATAGATGCTACAATCGAACATTGACGATTTGTTTTATTTTAGATATAAAAATACGAGGTGTTATTTGGAAGGCAGGGAATCAATTCCCACAATCCAAAGAAGGCCGCGCCTAAAATTTTCAATCATCCTTGGGCTGCAAATTTGAATGATTTGTTACGTTGACGTGGTCAGTGAAAGCAGAATATATATATAGGCGAAAATTTGAACACACAAACAGTCAACTTGTGACGCCATTCGATTCATTCTACACACTGCTTGCACTAGCTAGCTAGCTAGCTATCCATGAACTAGTTCTCCCTTGGCTTGTCCTTAGCTAATAATGCTTGGATATATAGGCGAAAATAGCCAGCAGGCCGGCCTCAACCTCAATCAGTATGGCCAAAAAAAGGGCGGTGGTGCTCCTGGTTTGTCTGCATCCATGGCACTGCCATGGCCATCCATCTTTTGGAGAGCACAGAGCCAAGAATGGAAGCACACGCATGCTTAAAAGGGTCAGGCCGGGAGCCCTCACAGTACTCCTCCCCGCCGGCCGCCCGCGGTCACCCTCGCGCTCTCCCGTCACGCCGGATCGGACGGACCCCGGCCCCCTCCTTCCCAACTCCAACGTTGGCAAGAGAGGAGGGCGTTCCTAACCACCATAACCTGCAGCATGGCCCGCCTGCCCACCAGCAGCGGCATGGCAGCACTGCTCCTCCTCGTCGCCTTCGTCGTCCTCCCCTCCGCCGCCCTGTCCTCCTCGTCCTCGCTTCTGCACTCACCTCCTGAGAGTGATGAGACAAGCGGCGGCAGCGAGCAGCAAGCCCCGCCGGAAGACGAGAACAAGGAGAAAGAGCGGCAGCTGGCCAAGGAGAAGGCGTACGCGGCGGAGAAGGTCGTCCAGCAGGAGATGCTCAAGTACGCCAAGGAGAAGGGTCTGGTGTCCCCGACCAACGGCACGGGGTGGTACAGGGGCATCGCCCGGGAGTTCGTGGACGCCCACAACGAGCTCCGCGCGCGCTACGGCGTGCCGCCCATGAAGTGGGACAACCAGCTGGCGCGGCAGGCGCGGCGCTGGTCCAACGCCATGCGCAAGGACTGCCAGATCCTCCACAGCGGCCACGAGTACGGCGAGAGCGTGTTCAGGAGCTACGACGACTGGAACGCCACCGCCAGGGAGGCCGTCTTCTGGTGGGGCAAGGAGGAGGCCATCTACGACAAGGACAAGGAGAAGTGCAAGTACGGCAAGGTCTTCAAGGAGTGCGGCCACTTCGCGCTCATGGTCGGCAAGAGGAGCACCAAGGTCGGCTGCGCACGAGCCGAGTGCTTCAAGGGCGGCGTCTTCATCACCTGCAACTACTATGCAACGGACCTGGACAAGAACAAGAACAAAACACCAAACGATAACTGACTCTATCCACCCATCTGTTCGTTCCTATGTACGTACGTACGTAGTAGCGCTGACTTATTTACTGAGTGATGATTGGATTGTTAATTAACTACTACTGAAGCAATTGCCTGATTCCGAGGTTGGAGATGATGACGATGAAGACGACGACTACTACGTACGAGAGGATCCTCCTCCCTCTTCTTCTTTTTTGTTTTTTAATTTTGTTCTTCCAATTTTGAGCCCAATCAGTCAAGCAGATTGTATCTATATCTATATATATACACACGATCGAGTACAGCAGACAGCCAATTGATCAGTTCATTTCAGTTGGATGATTGGATTTTTATCGCTGCTATATATTCATCAGCAGCCTACATAACAGAACAGAACAGAACAGAACAGAACAGAACAGAGAGGCATCTAAAAACAAATCATCACAGCTAAAAAATCCAGTTTTATAGCTGAGAGAGAAAAGGTGTGATTTTTGTGATAATCGAAGGAGCTAAAATAAACATTCTTGGGCTGGAACTGGGCCCAGCGCTACATGATGGCCTGGGCTCACTAATACCTTTGGTGGGCCGCAGTCAGATGGCACTGCTAACAGTGGCTGACTTGGACGACGCACAAAGCAAGAACAAAACTGGACTGGACGGAGAGCATCATCCATCATGGGCAGGCACGCCGCCGCCGCCTCCGCATCTGTTTGTCGGCCACGCTGCACGCCGTCGCCGTGTCGGACGGGACGGGAGCATCAGGCGGCGCAGAGCAGTTTCCTCTTTCCCCTTCTTCTTCAACTCTCCTCTTCCTCCTCACGCACCTGCTTCATCAACTACATACATATATATACAGGCAGCATTACCATGGATCCTCCATGGCTGCTCTTGATTATGTCCTCAGGACTCAGGTGACGTATCTGGTTAGTTGCTCATTCCTACAGGCAGGCTACCAATAATATGTAGCTTTGTGCTGTTTCTGCATTATTAGTTGTACAGAAACTAACTAGTGACAAGCAGTCACAATAATATCTATCATCATTTTCTTGGCTAGCTACCTGTTTACTACAAATACTACTACTACTACAGTAGTATGTTGTTTGCAATGTGTCCTTGTGCATGGTCTCTACTACTGACGTCCTCTTCTTCTCTCCTACTCCTTGTATCTATGTATACAGGTAATACCCTAGCTAGCATGGGCCGAGATCAAGCTGCATCGCATCTGATCGGGCAGGGGCCGGAGTTCCTGATGAACAAGATACATATATAGGTAGTAGAAACTAAACAGATTAAAGACACATATGCAGTGGCTTCAGCTAATCTTCAAGACTGCAAACGTAAGGATACAGAGCTAGCTGCTTGAGGTGGGATCATGCAAGACTGCTTAATTACCTACCTATAGCTTAACTTGAAGCGCCTGCTGCAGTTTGTGCAAAACTGCAGCTTCATTTTCTCTTTCAGCTCATACCTTGAGCTGTTTATTTATTTTTGGGATGTCGATTATATGCGACGAATCAGTCGAATTTCACCTTCATTAATTCAGTTGGTCCCACAGTTAGCACTCTCTGCTGACAGTGCAAGCTTCAGGGACGAAGATGCAATGAAGGTGCTCTCTGCCTCCTAAAACGGGTACGTCCAAGCATCAGGATCATGTGCATGACTCGCAGCCGACAAGAGGAATCGGATCATGGAGGCCACTGCAGTTAAAATATACAGAAGCGCAAGTTTTCACTGTCATGTCGGATGGTGCGGCGGCATGCAGGCGTGGGTTGCCACTGATGCCCACATGACGCTCCTCGGGGCCTGCAATTGATTATATGCTCACTTGCAACTAACTCACTCACTAATAATACTTACTCCTGTCCTGCAGCTCTGTCTGCTTAAGCCTGTAGCTAGCTCTAGCTATATAAAGAGACATGGCCATGTCAAGCTGCCTGAACCAACATATCGCAGCAAGCTAAGCTAACCTATTCTGCCATTGCCGCTTCTGTCGCACAAGTTAGTAAGGAAGCCTGAGGATGAAGACCAAGGCGGCTGGGAGCCGAGCAGCCGCTGGAGCTGGAGGGTTCGGCAGATCTCTCAGGGAGCAGAGGGCCAAGGTGTACATCGCCATGAGATGCGTCGTCATGCTCCTCAGGTGGCATGACTGATCTCTATGCACTGACTCACTGATCCGGCAAGAATTTTGACGTCTGAGCATAGCATTCTTTGTTTTCTTCTTGCTTGCTTGTTCTCCGGTTACCAGAATGGTAGGGAGAGCAGGCAGGCCAGGTGATGTATGTAACTGCAGTTGTAGAGAACTCTAGCTAGAGATGGATGGTGCTAACAGATTCATCAGATAATGTAACTGCTGTATTCAGATTCTTTGTCCAAGCTACAGTAAACTATCTCTCCCCTCAGTCCTCCCCACAGCTCTCTTGAATTCTATCTGTGTGTGTGTGTCCCCTGTGACATGAACAACCAACAACCAAAGCAAAAGCAATGGAGCAGGGCCGTGATCATTTTCATCCATTCTGTACAGGCTAAGCTCCTACTGTGACTACCGCTGTAGAGAACTCTCGAGCACAGAGAGCGAGTCCGACCCTTCATGCTTGCTCTGCGCGGGCGTCGTCCTCCTCGAATGCCGCTTCGTCGGCACGATCACCTCCTCCTCCATCCACCCATCGTCGTCCATCACCGAGTACCTGTCGTCGCCTTCGTCCCCCTTGAACACCGGGTGCAGGTACGAGTTGGCCAGGTACGCCTTCAGATCCAAGTTGGGCTCCCGGGCGCGTTCTAGGGTGTCCTTCTTCATCGCCTCCTGCCACCATTTCATATGTATATATATCATGTTCAGCAAATCCATCGTCAATGACAATGTGGTAGCATATGCCACGGCGAAATATACCTGCAGCGGGTTCCTCACGAATGCCGGCTCAAAGCGGTTCTTGCAGTACTTGTAAAACCCAAAGGTCAGCACAGGAAGAACAAGGAGCACAGGTGTCGTCTGCTCAAAGTCGTTCGTGCTCATCAGTCCCAGGAGCAGCAGTTGCGATACAATCAACGCTGTGATTATACGCCCATGAACGCTAGGCCAGAACTGTGCGGCGCTCTCATATTGCTGATTATAGACATTTATTATCTAACAACACAAGCAGACAAGACTCAGATCAGTGGGTTTGACATCCCCTAAACTCTCAAGAGAGGTTCCGTTCCGTACCTGGTGGCGGAAGACAACATATGCGAACCCAAAGAACACCAATATGAAAGGAAGCAAGAACGGCGTCACTGCAGCATAAACAAGGCCAAGCAAGAAGTACAACTGTATTCTAGGTTCAGTTGAGTCAAAGCAGATACTGCCAGGGTCCATAGCTTCTTCTCTGTCCTTTTCGGTTTTGACCAAGAAAAAGTTCTTCAGATGGAAGAATATAAGCGGCTTCAGTCTCAATATTTCACCAGCTATTCCAGTCCAACCATCAACCATCACATATGTTATGAAAAAAGTCGCCTTCATTGGGATGGAGTCACCAATGATCCTTGGTATGCTGCAGAAACAAGCAATTTAGACACTCCAGCAATCATGACTACCATTTATAATTTCATTAAGAGAATATGCAAGGAATAGATTATCAGAAACATATACCATGAGTTGACTGTTATCACGATGACCATCGACCACCTAACTTTATTTTTCTAGCTAGAATACTATTAATACTAACCTAGACTCAAATTCTTTTACTACTCACTACTAATACTTCTACCATTTGTTGCACCCATAAAATGAACAATTAACATATCGCTACTAGTACATGGCAAGGCTATGCTTCCTATCTGTCCCACAGATTAACCATCAAAGTGAAATTATCACTAAACAACATGACAACTAAATTTGGCCAACAAAGAACTCAGTATCCATATTGTGCTATGACAATGACATTTATACAATATAGGAATGATGTCTGTACTCGGTAGATCAGGTGGAACATGACATACTCGTTTGCTGATGTATGGAGATAAGTTTTAAGCTGCTCCAGAGCAGATCCTGCAATTACGCTCCCCAAAAATACATTGAAGAACAAGAATATGTAATACTTAGATGCAGATCGCCTCTCCAGAGATGACTGCGATATCAGTCCTTCAAATTTAGACATAAACATCAGTATAGTTGGAAGCACTATAAGGAAGATCTTCAAAGCAATTCCAGGAAGAAACCCTTGGATGAATGATTTAATGAATGGCCTGCATAACAGTTTACAAGCAGAAATCAGGGCATGTCACCAAAAGGACATTCAAAATACTACCATAAGCTATGCTAAGAAATCAAAGAAATGACATAAAGTATCAACATATGGATGTAGACTTACAAGTCAATCAAGGGTTTTAGAAATGGAAGTGCCTTCTCTATTCCTTCAAGGTTTGCAAGAGACTGTACGAATGTTATTGGGATGACGTAAAAGAAGTTAAGGAAGAAGAATGCCACAGCAACTATCAATCTCCTAATTGTAAGGGACACAAATGGGATGGACAGATTATTCCAATAAACATCACGAGGTTCCGGAGCCCATTCTGTCAACCAGAGTGTTGGATTGCTTGTTTGCTGGGTCTGAGCACAGACTGCTGCACCCCATCGGGAGCGAAATGAGACAAAGGCTGCCGGCACAACTGATTTTGGATCCTTCATGACATTCTTACGCTCTTCAGCTTCCTGTGTATTGCAAAGCATTAATTTAAAGTTAATATGCATGTTAGCTGTAAGCAAACGCTAATGCAAATTTGGAAACACAATATCAGCCCTATCAAAATAAGCATTATGTAAAGTATACACTAAATCATAGATGCAACAGCTACCAATCTAGTTGTACAAAAGCTACGACTTACCTGTTTCCCGATTTTCTCGATCTCTGATTTGTAATAGTCAATAGCATCCACCTTGGAACCAAAACATCCAAGAAAGCCAGTCTGCAACAAAGCTCAGGGGAAGCACAAGGATTTAAAACAAAAGATACTGATACAGTACTCCAGTTTACAGATGCACAAACCAAAATCTACATAAAAAACAAAGTAGCTATCTAATTATTCTTGCCGACAAACCTTTGTGGTAGGCCTCAATGATGAATTTCGCTCATACTTTAGTAGGTAATAGTCAAGCCAATTTCGCATCTTCTTCTTCTTTTCAACCAGATCAGCAAGTTTATTTGCGTTGTAAACCACCTAAATAGCAACAAGGAACATTTATTTTCTTTCCCTATTGTAGAACAATGTGAAATCCAAGAAGAGTCGACTACTACTCTAGGACAAAAAGGAGATACGTGAAATGTGGAAGTAGCAAAGAAACAACAGTTCTAATAGAAGCAATTGCATCTTAATTATGCTAGTAAAAGAGTTATATTTTTAAAATCATTTGTTATTTGCAAGACTAAAGACAAGAATATCTAATAAAGATCAACTGCATTATAAAGAGCAAAAGCATAGCAACACAGAGAGTATTAACCATCTGAGATGGTTATCCGCAGTTTAGTAGAAGTACCTGGTGTTGTAGATAATGATCAGGATGATTGACAAGGAAGAAATGTTCCACAAGCTCACTGATTGATTCATCAGGATCTGGTGGTATATTCCGCACAAGGACCTAAAACACATTGGCAAATTAGTAACTTAGAATTTGCGAACTAAAGGTGCATCAACTTATCATGACAGCTATGTAAAGTTAGTCCTGATATGAAGATATTCTGATTTCCAGAAAAGGATCTAAAGAAACATGTTGGATTTGCAGCCACAAGGCTCAGATGCAATTCATCTAGAACATGGATGAAACCTCTCCAGAAGTTCATATTTATTTGTACACCCCATAAAATCGAAAACTTAGCCAAGTAATAGATGGATCTGAACACGGATTTGGTTCGTTGCCCAACTTCTGAGAATGAAAAAAGTTAATGCAGAGTTGGTGAAATTACCAGGGCATATCTACTTTTTCAACTATTCAATGTGATATGCAACACAAAATAAACACTATAATAAACAGGAACAGAGTAGCAAAAGAACATACAGTGAACTGATCTGGTCGGCGTTTCTCTGAAGCTAGAAAGCGCAGCCTCATGTTAGAAATAATTTCATACTCCTTCAACAGTACATAACAGGTCCAAAATGTGATGGCATAAGCCATGCCCAAGTGAGCTATAAACCTGAACAAAACATGGAGAGTATTAAATATGTGGCCACACCTCTTCCTTTTAAGCAAGGTGTAGACCCTAGAAAAGTAGAAAGTGTGATTACAGAGTTGGAAACAGTTAGATTATGATCTGTTGCACACCTCTTCGACCCATTAGGTACATTAGATATCGAAAGTTTGTCAATAGGACTGTAGACTACGTTGATGCGTCCTAGGGTGTCATTGGTCCAATTGACTGGGACCAGTACAAGAAAAGCCAGAACTGTAATTGGAACAAATATCTTGAGCCTGCAGCAATTAATAAGAATTCAATTAGTGCATAGACATCGGAAGACTGGGAAAACAGCGATGGAAAATATTAAAAGATTGAATGAGATGAACAGCAGGAGATAACAGTATAACCAAAACATAGAAAAGACATAACATACCCTGTTACGTATATCCGTAGGTAGACCACAGAATCAAGGCCTGCATGGTTAATGAGCTCATCCTGGGGCATCTTGAGAGCAGCTGGCATCCAGTTTAAAAACTTCAAGTAGGATCTGGCGTCTAAGTTAACAAACTTTTGCACAGCTGCACCAGATACGATTGGATTGTCTCTCATTCCCCTGAGGTACCATTTAGGAAAGTAGACCCTGTCGTTGATTGGCTGCAGCCGAAGGAATGCAAATGCGAGCAAGAAGGCAACGGCGGTCAATACGTTGAGACCCGCGGCGAGGCCTATGTCACCAAGGGAAGCCATGCTTGCCCTCTAACTCCTGCGCCCACAAAAACAAGTGTACGAAGTAAGGATGGCACGGACCATATGGCCTGAAAAAAAAAACATGATGACCCCCAGAAGAAGCAGCGTTGTGAGAAAATTGAATTTGTTTGTTGATTAGGTGCCCAGAATTAGTTAAGGTCATGGGTACGGCAGTTATGCCAAATTGGGAGCATGTGGCACCATACCCGATTATGTGGCGTTATGCATCAGTAACATATAGAAGGTGGTGCACGACATTGACAGCTTAACGCGGTGTTTGAGTGCCACAGAGGAGAAAGAAGGTGACACACACAGCAATCAATTATCAATGTATGGATGGCAGCTCATGGAAAGGAACAGATAACGGAAGTGAGAGGCCTGGTGGCGTTGCCGAATGGATGGAGTGGAACGAAGCATGTGAATGGTCTCGAAAGCTGGTGGCTTTACCCCATCCCATCCATACTCCGTGCATCCCAAGGCGTCGCAGTCTTTGAGCAAAGGGAAAGATGTGCTTGCCATTGCCTTGCCGGCATAGCACACTTATGGGATTACTCATTGTTATACATTCCATTCCATATATATGTACAACTATAATCAGTAGTAAATGTAGAAAAGAAAATGAAAGAAACTGTGCTCTATCAAACGCGTCGTGGAAGTGGAATGCAAAAAAAATTGTTTTGAACAAACCCCAACTTCTCCGTAGAAGAGGGCGTGACTCAAGAAGTACTAAGAATCGTGAAAAGTGGACACGGAAGAAAAGGAGGACGGCGAATTTGATGCGAATCGTAGGCATCTTCCTTCGCATGCATCGATTCATGAGATGGAGCGGCAAGTTAGCTGGTGCACTAGAGAAGAGGAACAAAATCAGGAACTTTTAGTTATACATACAGTTGAGCGATCTGTGGGTATGCCCATAGATTCATCAGTTAATCCGATGGAAAACCAACAACCAAGTTTGAAGTGGATCTAGTGGGGGGAGGGAGAGAGAGAGAGAACAGACGTGCCGTACCGTACCGGGCACCGCAAGGGCTGAGAGGATTTGCGAAGCTGAACGGACGGACGCATCACCATCAAATGAGGGAGAGTAATAGAGAGGAGAGGGGAGGGGGGAGGAAGCAAGCAAGCGGTGTCTCACCTTGCGTCCGGGGAGTTGCCTGCCCTCTCACTTGCGTGTGCTGCAATCTGCAGGTAGCGCGCTGGTAGCTTCTTGTTGTTGCTTGGTCAAGCAGCAGTGCACTGCAGAGGGGAGGATGGCTGTGGAATGGAGGGCTCTGGGTTTTTTTTAGGGGATCGAGGGCTCTGGGTCGGTGGATGGACGGATGAATTTACTCCTCCATAGAAGAGGGCTCTGGAAGGGGAAGGGGAAGAGGATGCAACGGTCACTTGCCTGGCTGCGGGGGGTGGCCGGCTGTGGGGTATAGACGAGAACATACGCGACGCCACAACACGAAGCAGCAGAAGAAAACTGCCGTTCTGTGTGTTCTTTAACCTGTCAAACTACTACTCCAGCGGATATGACATGACATATACGGTATGATTATTTATTTTTTTATTATTATTATATATACATAGATAGACAGTGGAACATAGGAGAAGAAAAAGATCCGATTCAAATCATTCAATCACTTACTGCTCTACTACTAATATGAATGGTCATCTCTCTCATTTTCTATTATTGCTCCACCCACCCTCCTCTAAAGCTTGTTTTATATTTTTTTATTTGTTACACTATTTCTGTTATATAAGTCCTAAAAGAGAAATATGGTTAACCATTTCCTATAATTGATTTTAGTGGTTGACGTACAACATAAACCATATGGACTAACTAGTTTGTCTAGATATTATTTATCTCAGGTGCATAAGGTTCAACGCAAACCAAGAAAGAAATTTAGTCAGGGACACAATCAAAAATTGGAGCAAAACTTAGAATGTGCTGATTTTTGGCGCACCAGACACTGTCCGGTGCACCAGGCCAGGCGTCCTTCGAACAAGTCACTCTCGGAAATTCAGAGGCGCGCTCTGTTATAATTCACCGGACTGTCCGGTGAGCCAGCTGAGCAACGACTCTCTGCGCACCAACGGTCGACTGCGCAGAGTCTACAGTGGTGAACAGTGCCACACATAAGTCAGAGCGCAGAAGTTAGATGTCACCAGACTGTCCGGTGTGGCACCGGACTGTCCGGTGCAGCAAGACGACAAGGCGTTCCAACGGTCAACTACTCCAAACCCTAACGGACGCGCTGACGTGGCGCGCACCGGACAGTGAACAGTGGTTGTCCGGTACGCCACCGGACTGTCCGGTGCACCCATCGCCAATAGCCTTTGCCAACGGCTAGGAAGTGGTTGGGGGCTATCAATACCCCCAACCACCTCATTCAAAGTGATTCAAGCCATTTGAAATATCATTCATTGCAAGAGCAAAGTCCAACACTCCAAGACACAATCAAAGCAATCAATCCACTCAAAGTTCCCAAAATCAACGCTAGTGCTTAAGGGGTTGTGAGATGACGTTTGTGTTCTTTTATTGCTCTTGTCGCTTGGATTGCCTTCCTTCCTTCCTCATTCTCTTTCTAAGTGCTTGTAAAACTAAGCAAGAGACACCAAGTGTGTGGTGGTCCTTGCGGGGTCTTAGTGACCCGTTTGATTAAGAAGAAGGCTCACTCGGTCTAAGTGACCGTTTGAGAGAGGGAAAGGGTTGAAATAGACCCGGCCTTTGTGGCCTCCTCAACAGGGATAAGGTTCTTGGAACCGAACCTCGGTAAAACAAATCACCGTGTGTACTCGCTTTTATTCTCGCTTGATTTGTTTGCCCTCTTTCATCTCTCTAACATTTCCTTGCTAGTATTGATTTGAGTTTGCTCCAATACGTCATCCGCATTCTTTGAGCAACTCTTAGCAAGAGAAACAATCTTTCGAACTCGGATTTCATTCTAACGCTAACCCTCGGCCTTAGTATGTATTTAAGTTTATAAATTTTAGGTTTGGCTTGTTCACCCCCTCTAGGCGACTTTCAATTGGTATTAAAGCAGTGCTTCAGTAAGAGTCTAACCAACTCGAAGTGATGTCTAGAGATCATGCCAAGAGGGAAATCATGACCGACGATAAGCCCGCGGGCTCGGGGAAGACTCTCTCAAGGGAGTCTAGCAACAAGTATAAGGAGGAATCCTCTTCCTCCATCAAGTCACATCGGAGGGGTGACAAGAAGAAGAAAATGAAGAAGGTGGTCTACTACGAGACTGTTGGTGTTTCGAAACCCGGGGGGTCCCTGGACCGACGAGTGAATCGTCGCCGCGTGCCCCAGCCCAGATGGGTCGACGCGAGGCGGAACACAAAGGGGGGGAAGGAAGCAGCCGGAGGGAGGCAGGCGTGAGAGAGTGGATCCCGCGGCCTTCGTGTTAGCCCCGCGCCTGAGTCGGGTGCGTTGCAGTAGGGGGATACAAGCGTCCACGCGGGAGTGGGAGCGAGCGGCCTTGCGCGAGCGTCGTCCCGTCCTTCTCCGCGCGGGCCAACCAACCTTCTGTAAGAGGGCCCTGGTCCTCCCTTTTATAGGCGTAAGGAGAGGATCCAGATGTACAATGGGGAGTGTAGCAGTGTGCTAACGTGTCTAGCGGTGGAGAGCTAGCGCCCTAAGTACATGCCATCGTGGCAGCCGGAGAGGTCTTGGCACCCAGTTCGCGTGTTGTTGTGGCTGTCGGAGGAGTGCTGGAGCCTGGCGGGAGGACAACTGTTGGGGCTGTCGAGTCCTTGCTGACGTCCTCTTGCTTTCGTAAGGGGACTGAGAGCCGCCGTCGTCACAGGGCATGCGGGGCGCCATCATTACTCGCATGGTGGAGCGAGCCAGATGGGACGCCGGTCTGGTTCCCCGTAGCCCGAGTCAGCTCGGGGTAGGGTAATGATGGCGCTTCCTGTTGACGTGGTCGGTCCATGCCCTAGGCTGGGCGAGGTGGAGGCTCCTCCGAGGTCGAGGTCGAGCCCCTGGGTCGGGCGAGGCGGAGTTCGTCGTCTTCCGGGGCTGAGCCCATGTCCGAGCCCTGGGGTCGGGCGAGGCGGAGTTTGCCGTCTTCCGGTGCTGAGCCCGAGTCCGAGCCCTGGGTCGGGCGGAGCGGAGTTCGCCGTCTTCCGGGGCTGAGCCCGAATCCAAGCCCTGGGTCGGGCGAAGCGGAGTTCGCCGTCTTCCGGGGCTAAGCCCGAGTCCGAGCCCTGGGTCGGGCGGAGCAGAGTTCGCTGTCTTCCGGGGCTGAGCCCGAGTCCGAGCCCTGGGTCGGGCGGAGCGGAGTTCGCCGTCTTCCGGGGCTAAGCCCGAGTCCGAGCCCTGGGTCGGGCGGAGCGGAGTTCGCCATCTTCCGGGGCTGAGCCCGAGTCCGAGCCCTGGGTCGGGCGGAGCGGAGTTCGCCGTCTTCCGGGGCTGAGCCCGAGTCTGAGCCCTGGGTCGGGCGAGGCGGAGTTTCCTATGACGCCCGAGGCCGGCCTTGGCTGCTGTCAGCCTCACTCTGTCGGGTGGCTCAGCAGTCGGAGCGGCGCAGGCGGCGCTGTCCTCTTGTCAGACCGGTCATCAGAGCGGCGAAGTGACTGCGGTCACTTCGGCTCTGTCGACTGGTGGGCATGCGTCAGGATAAAGGTGTCAGGCCACCTTTGCATTAAATGCCCCTGCGATTTGGTCGGTCGGCGTGGCGATGTGGCCAAGGTTGCTTCTCGGTGAAGACTAGGCCTCGGGCGAGCTGACAGTGTGCCCGTTGCTGGAGGGGGGGGTCCTCGGGCGAGACGTAGGTTCTCCGGGGTCGGCTTCCCTTGCCCGAGGCTAGGCTCGCGCGAGGCACGATCGTGTCCCTTGAATGGACCGATCCTTGATTTAATCGCACCCACCAGGCCTTTGCAGCTTTGTGCTGATGGGGGTTACCAGCTGAGATTTAGGGGTCTTGAGGGTACCCCTAATTATGGTCCCCGACAGTAGCCCCGAGCCTCCAAGGGAGTACTAATACTCGCTTGGAGGCTTTTGCCGCACTTTTTTGCAAGGGGACCAGCCTTTTTCGGTTGCATTCTGTTCCGGTGGGTGCGCGCGAGCGCACCTGCTGGGTGTAGCCCCCGAGGCCTCGGAGGAGTAGTTTTACTCCTTCGAGGTCTTAGTGCGTTTCGCAACACTTCGGCTGGTCTAGTTGTTCCCTCATGCGAGCTGGCCGTAGCCCGAGTGCGCGGTCGGGTCCCAAGTTCTCGGGCTGGTATGTTGACGCTGTCAACGGTTTGGCCGGAGCCGGGTTTGCGAGAGCAGCCCCCGAGCCTCTGCACAGGGCGAGAGGACGGTCAAGGACAGACTCGTCTTTTTTACATACGCCCCTGCGTCGCCTTTCCGCAAGGAGGAGGGGGGGAAAGCGCCATGTTGCCCTTGGGGGGCGCCGAACATGGTGTTTCCGGTGAGCTGCTGGCGGGTAATCCGAGCGGACGCCCGTGCCCCATTTGCTAGGGGTTGGCTAGAGGCCCGGAGGCGCGCTCCAAAAGTACTTGCGGGTGATCTGCCGGACCCGGTCCCCTTTGACGGGGTCCGAGTGCTCGATGCCTCCCTCTGATGGGATTCCGTTACAAGATCGCTCCCGCTGGTCTCGGAAATGTCCTAGGGTACCTCGAGAGCGTAGCCCGAGCCTTGGTTATGTATCGAACGTACCCAGGGTCATCCCTCGCTCTGTGTCTGAGGCGACTGTGAACCCTTCGAGGGCCAGCCTACGAACCCCTGATCAGTAATGGGCGCGGAGCCCGAGTGGCCTGAGGCGGCCGTTGAACCCTTCGAGGGGCCAGCCATCGAACCTCTGACCAGTAGTGGGCGCAGAACCCAATCGATCTGAGGCGGCCGTTGAACCCCTCCGAGGGGCCGGCCTTCGAACCTCTGATCAGTAGGGAGGCTCGGAGCCTGTTTCCTTCACGAAGAAGAGTCCTTTTCGGGGTACCCCCCTTTCCCGGTCCCTGTTGTAAGAGAGAAAGAGGAAAAGGAAAAGGATGCGAAGTCGAATGACGTGGCGTACCTCTGTAACACCCACTTTGTAATCTGCTAGAAAGAATACCAATAGAGAAAACGATTTCTCCTTATGTGGGTTTAACCTGTGTGCATCATCACATGTGAACACCATGTCCAAGAACAATTAATAAAAAGATATGCTACTAAATCCTTGCATCATGCTGAATATTTTATTTGTGGTGTGCATTTTGTAACAAGAAAATATTAAAGACCAAAAAGGGAAAATTAAATCCTAAAAGAAATTGTAGAATCTAGAAAAAAGAGAAGAACATAAGAATTTTGGGGATAAAAATAAGTAAATAAAAATATATTGGTCATCCACTCAAAGCTTGAATTTGTACACTTGACACAATGTTGAAATTTGTATTCAAAATTCAAATTTGAATTCAAAATAGTTAAGAACAAAAGAAAACAAGAAAAGAATAAATAGAAAAAGGAAAAGAACCCACCTGGGCCTTGGCGCCACAATTCGGCCCAACTCCGAATTACAACCCGCGCAGCCCAGCTTCTATTTCTTTGCGCCGACAGATGGGGCCCACCGGTCAGTCACAAGCTCTCACGCGCGCTCGGGCTGACATCGGGGGGGGGGCCACTGGCAGCTGCGTATCGCACATCCGCGTCGCACACTCGTTGAGTCGTTATCACGCGGGCCCACTCAATCAGCCACTCAGCCGCATCACCTCCGCGCGGACTCGTTCAAGCTACCGGTTTCTGGCGTGTGGACCCGGCCTGGCAGCCTCCTCTTCCATGTTACCCACCTCGCGACATTGCCGGGGAGGTCGGCATGGCCGTTGCACCCGCCGCGCATGAAGTCCGAGTTCGGCGCCCCGAAAACTGAGGAGTTCGATCTGATCTAGGTGGCGTATCCCAGTCGACATTGGCGCCGACGATCCTTAGTTCGTTTTATCTTTATTATGTTATTTTGTAATAAGTCTTCCGCTATGTAATAAATTCTCTGATGTTTTATGACATTTATCTCTATACACTCTGTTATTATATATGTTGTCTTCTTGGCGCATGTATGAGATGCACCTGGCTTTGTTTCTTTAAAACCGGGTGTTACAGAAGTGGTATCAGAGGAAATGTTGACTGTAGGACGAGACCTAGATAGAAATGGACAAACCCTCTCTTACTTACCTTACTCTGATTCATTCTATACTTACCTCATCTTGGTCTTGTCTCACCTTTTGCTATTCTACTCTGATCATTCTTACCTCTCTACTCTAAGACAAGATGGATTTCACACCTTGGAATCCTACAACTATGAATTTTTTTTGAGATAGGAAACCTAAGACGAAATTAAAATTATTTTCTTTATTAAAAATGTTGGTTGATTGTTCTGATGATTAATGCTTGATTTGCTTCTTTGATTGATTGAAACATTATAGTCGGGCATCTTAGCATGTACCACCATAAGGTAATGTATTAGCTTTAGTGGATAACACACTAACCTACTTAGCTAATAAATCCTCCGTAGTAACATTTCTCGTAATTACTCGCCTTGTCTACAATTCTTCCTTTCTTACCCTGTGTTTCTAACCCAGATGAGCTACCCCTATAGTGTTAGAAGAGAGCACTATAGATGCGATCCTTGGTATGTCATGGTTAAGAAAGGCAAAAGCAGTATATACACTGTGCTAAAGGAACCATAGAACTCACCAGTTCCAAAGGACAAAGATTTGAAGTTGAAGTTGCAGTAACTACCGCCACCAGACTAGCGGCATTCTTAGTAGATGAGAAGTTTGTTGGTGTCAACATCCGGGTGGTTAGAAATTTTCCGGATGTCTTTCCAGAGGAGTTACCAGGGATGCCACCTGATAGAGAAGTTGAGTTTGTTATTGACCTCTTACCTGGAACCGCCCCTATTTCTAAACGGCCATATAGGATGTCCGTAGAGGAGTTGAAGGAACTTAAGAAGCAGTTAACTGAGTTACAAGAGGCTGGGTACATTCGTCCGAGTTCCTCACCTTGGGGAGCACCGGTTCTGTTTGTACAGAAGAAGGATGGATCGCAGCGGATGTGTGTGGATTATAGATCTCTTAATGATGTTACAGTGAAGAACAAGTATCCGTTGCCCCGTATTGAGGATTTATTTGATCAAATGAGAGGTGCAAGAGTATTTTCGAAGATTGATCTCCGATCGGGTTACCATCAAATGAAGATTAGGCCATCGGATATTCCTAAGATCGATTTTATCGACCTGATATGGTTTATATGAGTTCACAGTTATGTCATTTGGACTAACTATTGCACCAGCCTATTTTATGGATTTGATGAATAAGGTGTTTATGGAGTATTTGGACAGATTCGTCATGGTATTCATCGACGATATTCTTATTTATTCTCAGAGTGATAGTGATCACGAGGAACATCTGAGGTTGGTGCTACAGAAGCTACGAGATAATCAACTCTATGCTAAGTTCAGCAAGTGCGAGTTTTGGATTGGCGAAGTGCCATTTCTTGGTCATATTATTTCTAATGGAGGAATAGCAGTGGATCCTGCTAAAGTTAAGGAGATAATGGAGTGGAGAGTACCCACTACAGTTACCGAGATTCGGGGTTTCTTGGGATTAGCAGGCTATTATCGGAGATTTATTGAAGGATTTTCTAAGATTGCTAAACCGATGACTTCACTTTTGGAGAAAGGAAGAGAATTTAAGTGGGATGAGAAATGCCAAGAGAGTTTTGATCAATTGAAGGAGAGATTGATGTCACCTCCAGTACTGATTATGCCAGATCTGCAGAAGGGATTTGACATTTATTGTGATGCATGTGGCCAAGGACTTGGATGTGTGCTTATGCAAGAAGGTCATGTGATTGCCTATGCATCTCATCAGTTGCGGAAGCATGAGTTGAACTACCCCACTCATGACTTGGAATTGGCTGCAGTTGTACATGCACTTAAGATTTGGAGACATTATATCATGGGGATCAAGTGCCAAGTGTACACGGATCATAAGAGTTTGAAGTATATATTCACTCAGAAGGATCTCAACCTTAGGCAACGCCGTTGGTTGGAGCTTATTAAGGATTATGATTTGGAGATTCACTATCACCCGGGCAAGGCAAATTTGGTTGCAGATGCCTTGAGTCGAAAGGAGCATGTTCATTCAGCTATTGTTGCCCAGCTACCCGATGAGATTGTTGAGGATTTCAGGAGACTTAACCTGGGGATAGATGCTCACGCTTAAGGAGTCATTATTGATGTGGAACCTACTTTGGAGCAAGAGATCCGCAAAGGACAAATTGGTGATGCTAAAATAAAAGAGATTAAGGATCTGATTACTGAAGGTCGAGTTCCGGAATTCACGGAAGATGAACAGGGCACCGTATGGTTCAAGGACAGAATGTGTGTTCCTGATATTAAAAGCCTTCGAGAGACTATATTGAAAGAGGCCCATGACTCGGATTATTCTATTCATCCTGGTAGTACCAAGATGTACCAGGATTTGAAGCGAAAGTATTGGTGGTATGGATTGAAAAGAGATGTGGCTGCGCATGTGGCTATGTGCGACGTATGTCAAAGAGTTAAGGCTGAACACCAGAGGCCAACTGGACTACTACATCCACTGAAGATACCCGAGTGGAAGTGGGAAGAGATTGGTATGGATTTCATTACTGGATTGCCTCGCACCCAGAAAGGATATGATGCTATATGGGTGATTGTGGATAGATTGACTAAAGTGGCTCACTTTATTCCTGTGAAGACTACTTATAAAGGTTCTCAGCTAGCAGAGTTATATATGGCTCGGATTGTGTGTTTACATGGAGTACCAAAGAAGATCGTGTCTGATCGAGGTTCGCAGTTTACCTCAAGATTTTGGAGAAGCTTTCATGAGAATATGAGTACAAAGTTGAATTTTAGTACGGCTTATCACCCTCAGACTGATGGACAGACTGAAAGGACTAATCAAGTATTGGAAGATATGTTGAGAGCATGTGCCCTTCAGCATGGAGGAAGTTGGGATAAGAGTCTGCCTTATGCTGAATTCTCGTATAACAATAGCTATCAGGCCAGTCTGAAGATGACACCTTTTGAAGCCTTATATGGGAGGAAGTGCAGGACTCCTTTGTATTGGGATCAGACTGGTGAGAGACAGTTCTTTGGGCCTGAACTGATTCAAGAAGCAGAAGAACAAGTTCGTATAATTCGAGAGAATTTGAGAGTGGCTCAAACCAGGCAAAAGAGCTACGCTGATAATAGAAGAAGACCACTGGAATTTGAAGAAGGAGATTATGTGTACCTCAAAGTGTCACCACTTCGTGGAATGAGGAGATTCAAAGTTAAGGGCAAATTGTCCCCTCGCTATATTGGACCATTCTTGATCTTTAGGAGAGTTGGAGAGATGGCATACCAACTTGAGTTACCTGCTAGTCTATCGGATGTGCATAATGTGTTTCACGTATCTCAACTCAAGAAGTGTCTCCGTGTTCCCGAGGAACAGTTACCAATGGAAGAGCTCAGTGTTCAGGATGATTTGACTTACACGGAGTACCCGATCAAGATTTTGGATACATTGACTCGAGTTACAAGGAATAAGGTGATAAAGATGTGCAAAGTCCAATGGAGTCACCACGGTGAAGATGAAGCAACTTGGGAAAGAGAAGAAGAGCTTCGCATCGATTTTCCCCACCTTTTCTCTACTTCTTCCTAAATCTCGAGGACGAGATTCTTTTTAAGGGGGGTAGGATTTGTAACACCCACTTTGTAATCTGCTAGAAAGAATACCAATAGAGAAAACGATTTCTCCTTATGTGGGTTTAACCTGTGTGCATCATCACATGTGAACACCATGTCCAAGAACAATTAATAAAAAGATATGCTACTAAATCCTTGCATCATGCTGAATATTTTATTTGTGGTGTGCATTTTGTAACAAGAAAATATTAAAGACCAAAAAGGGAAAATTAAATCCTAAAAGAAATTGTAGAATCTAGAAAAAAGAGAAGAACATAAGAATTTTGGGGATAAAAATAAGTAAATAAAAATATATTGGTCATCCACTCAAAGCTTGAATTTGTACACTTGACACAATGTTGAAATTTGTATTCAAAATTCAAATTTGAATTCAAAATAGTTAAGAACAAAAGAAAACAAGAAAAGAATAAATAGAAAAAGGAAAAGAACCCACCTGGGCCTTGGCGCCACAATTCGGCCCAACTCCGAATTACAACCCGCGCAGGCCAGCTTCTATTTCTTTGCGCCGACAGATGGGGCCCACCGGTCAGTCACAAGCTCTCACGCGCGCTCGGGCTGACATCGGGGGGGGGGGGCCACTGGCAGCTGCGTATCGCACATCCGCGTCGCACACTCGTTGAGTCGTTATCACGCGGGCCCACTCAATCAGCCACTCAGCCGCATCACCTCCGCGCGGACTCGTTCAAGCTACCGGTTTCTGGCGTGTGGACCCGGCCTGGCAGCCTCCTCTTCCATGTTACCCACCTCGCGACATTGCCGGGGAGGTCGGCATGGCCGTTGCACCCGCCGCGCATGAAGTCCGAGTTCGGCGCCCCGAAAACTGAGGAGTTCGATCTGATCTAGGTGGCGTATCCCAGTCGACATTGGCGCCGACGATCCTTAGTTCGTTTTATCTTTATTATGTTATTTTGTAATAAGTCTTCCGCTATGTAATAAATTCTCTGATGTTTTATGACATTTATCTCTATACACTCTGTTATTATATATGTTGTCTTCTTGGCGCATGTATGAGATGCACCTGGCTTTGTTTCTTTAAAACCGGGTGTTACAACCTCTTTCGACGCGGTTATTATGGCGAAGGCGAAGCGTCGCTTGCTTCTCCCGCCTGAGGCGCCGCCTATCCCGCTGCGGAGTTAATGCGACGGGGCGAGTGGTTCGCGAAGCGGTCGTTGCGCGTGCGCGCGCCGTTCGAGGAACGGATCACGGGCGCGCCGTCTTCACGCCGTGAGAGAGGGCTCCCTCGCTGCCCCTGGATGGGATGTGAGCTTGGCTGACGACGTGACCGCTGCTTCTGCCCGCCTGTCACCGCCATTACTGCCGGCCCAATTTTGACCGCATTTGACCGTTGCGCTTGGCTGGCACTGCAGGGTTGCCTCGAGTCGCGGTATTGACTCCGCAGTCGAGGAGGCGCGGTAGCGGCGTGAGTGGCGGTGCAGTTGCTCACACGTAGCAACCGGCGCGCCGGTTGCATGATGCATGGGCCTGGACCTCCATGCTGGGCTCGTTGGAGTCGAAGGGGCGCGCCCACTTGGCACGGTTGCATGCCGCCTGCATGGTTGTCCGCCCTTTTACCCGCTGGTCTGGGCGAAAGTGGAGGAGTGCTTGTAACCGCCGGGTGGTTGCATGCACCGCGCGCGCGTGGCAGTTTGGCTTCTTCTCCCCTGGACTGGCTTGCATGGCGTGTGGGACCCAGCCCCCGCGCCATGGGGGGGAGAATCTTGGAGCGTGTTAGAGAAGACTCAACCCACAACGGTTGAGGGCGCAAGTGGGGAGAGTCGCCTTTAAAAGGGGGGTGACCCCCTTGGAGGGCAACCATGTCTTCGCGCTCCCCTCATGCATCGTGTCTTCCCACCTTCCGAGCCCCCGGGCGGGGGACGCCCGCAATCCTTCCGCCTTGTCGTCGAAGGAACGCAGCTTCGTGGAAGTTGGTACCTTTCAGCCATCATTCGGCTTCAAGGATTTTCATCACGCAGCCCGGCTGCATCCCCTCGCCGGTGGTCACTCAAGACGGTGACCACCAGCCTCTAGGTGGGGAGGAGCAAGCCAGGCTACGATCTTGGTTCTGCCCTCAGCTTCAAGGATGTTCATCATCCTTGCTGGGGCGGAGGCCGGGCTGAGCCGGAGCTCTACCTCCCGCGCGGGCTCATGGGTCAGCCTCCCCTCCAGCATTCAAGGGAGAGGGCGCTCACTGGCCCTGCGAGCGGGGCGGACTTCGACAACGCGGGGCTGGTCGACGGCGGGTGTCGCCAGCTTCAGCGCGTTGGGCTCGCCGGCTTGGCTCCCGGTGCCCCCTCCCGCCGCAAGGGCGGTTGTCGCGCCGTGCGCACGGGTGGACCGCCCAAGACATCGCGCACCGCTAGAGCGGCGTTCGTGTTCTAGGGTTGTCCTGCCTTTGCAACGGTACGAGGCCTCTGCGCGGAGGTCGGTGCTCCGCTCGTCCGGGAGGATCCGAGTGGGGATCTGCCGATGGGCTGACGCTCCGGTCGTCGGTGCCGAGGTGGATGCGGCTCGAAAAGTCCCCGTCGCCGACGGGATCACTGCCACTATCCGCGCTCCGGGCCTCCGGCTCTTTGTACTTGTCCTCGCCCCTCAAGCGTCGGCGTGGGCGAGGGCAAGGTTGCAGCGGCGTCCGCCCTGAGGCCATCGTTGCTGCCGTGGGGACGGAACCGGAGTTCCGTTTGTATTGGCACTTTGAGTGCCGGTGTCTTGTTCATTGTGGCTATCGAGGCCTGAACATGTATGTATTTTCGGCGCGGAGCCATGTTTTTTCTTCATTTCAAGTACTAAGACTCGCCTGTTGGTTATCTGAACCGCTTCACCAAGCGTGAGTCGCCTCGTGCGAAGGAGACGAGTGAGGTATCCGTATCCCGGAGGCATAGGAGTCCCTCGGCTCGGCCGGCCTTGCTGTCTGAGGCTTCTCTTGCTTAGTTAAAGGAACCCCTCGACCGCTCTTTGATGAGCCGAAGCCGGAGGTAGCGGTGTCAGCACGAACAGAGGCAGAGTTGGCTCGAAAAGAAGACTTGGTCGGTCGGAGCCTGGCCGGGTCGTCCACTGGCGGGGCCGACGCCGGAGTTGAGTTGCCGAGGCCACAAGCGGGGCTGATATCTTCGGGGGACGGCTGGCCGAGGCCTCGGGGTGGCCGGCCGAGCCGCCTGCTTGGGCCGGATTCTCGAAGAAGACCCTGGCGGCGATGGCCCGGGTGTGGTGCTGATGTCGTCCTTCAGAGCGGGGGACCTCCGACCGTGTCGCCGTCCGAGGCTAGGTCAGACCCCTCCGAAGGTGTAGTTGATGCCGAGGGTGCTGCTGCCCCCTTCGGTTGTCGACGTCCGAGCCTGCAGGATCAAGTTGTCTTGTAGTGTGTGTATGTTTTCTGCGGCCGCCGAGGCCTAAACACACCGTCATCGTGTTGTAAAGCTGCGTTTCTTTTCCTCTTGTTTCGAGTATCCGGACTCATTTGTCGGTAACAGAATTGTTTGTGCGGGCGAGAGTTGCTTTTCACGGAAGGTGATGAGTGAGGTATCCGTATCCCGGAGGCGTAGGAATCCCTCGGCTCGGTCGGCCTTGCCGCTTACGCGCGCTCTTACTCGTCCATAGGGTTCTGTTACCGACGCAGTCGAGAAGGCCCGAAAAATCATTTCGGTAGAGGAGCTCTCGAGCATGAAGACTTGTTCAGTCCGTGGAGTCACTTATCCGGGCGCGAGTTACTTATCGCAGAAGGTGATGAGTGAGGTATCCGTATCCCGGAGGCGTAGGAGTCCCTCGGCTCGGTCAACCTTGGCTGCTTACGTGTACTCCGTCATTTTTAGGATCCACTTTTGAAGTAGTCGAAGAGCACGAAAGGCATTCTGGCAGAAAAGATTTTTTTTCTTTTTTCGAGGAAAATTTTGACGCAGGGGGGGTTGCCCCCTTCTAGCCCCCGAGGGAGGGTCGGGCTTTGCCGAGGCAAGGCTGGCCCTTCCTTGACGACCAGACTTGGTGTGTGAACGAGGTATACGAGCAACTTGAAAGCATCTTAAGGGTAGAAGCGACGTAGCTGTTGGATGTTCCAAGCGTTGCCGTAGACCTCGCCTTGACTGTTGGCCAGCTTGTATGTTCCGGGCTTCAGAGCCTTGGCGATGACGAACGGCCCTTCCCAGGGAGGCGTGAGTTTGTGCCGCCCTCGGGTGTCTTGTCGCAGCCGAAGCACCAGGTCGTCCACCTGGAGGTCTCGGGACCGAACCCCTCGGGCGTGGTAGCGTCGCAGGGACTGCTGGTACCGCGCCGAGTGTAGTAAGGCCATGTCCCGAGCCTCCTCCAGCTGGTCCAGTGAGTCTTCTCGGTTGGCTCGGTTGCTTTGGTCGGTGTAGGCCCTCGCCCTCGGGGAACCGTATTCTAGGTCTGTGGGCAAGATGGCCTCGGCCTCATAGACTAGAAAGAACGGTGTGAAGCCCGTGGCTCGGCTCGGCGTTGTCCTCAGACTCCAGACCACCGAGGGGAGTTCCTTCATCCACCGCTTGCCGAACTTATTGAGGTCGTTGTAGATCCGAGGCTTGAGTCCTTGCAGGATCATGCCGTTGGCCCGCTCCACTTGCCCATTCGTCATGGGGTGTGCCACGGCAGCCCAGTCCACCCGGATGTGGTGATCCTCGCAGAAGTCCAGGAACTTTCTGCCGGTGAACTGGGTACTGCTGTCGGTGATGATGGAGTTCAGGACCCCAAAGCGATGGACGATGTTGGTGAAGAACGCCACCGCCTGTTCGGACCTAATGCTGTTTAGGGGTCGGACCTCGATCCACTTGGAGAATTTGTCGATGGCGACCAACAGGTGCGTGTAGCCCCCGGGTGCCTTCTGCAAGGGGCCAACGAGGTCCAGACCCCACACAGCAAACGACCAGGTGATGGGTATGGTCTGCAGAGCCTGAGCGGGCAGGTGGGTCTGCCTCGCGTAGAACTGACACCCTTCGCAGGTGCGGACAATTCTAGTAGCGTCGGCCACCGCCGTCGGCCAGTAGAATCCTTGTCGGAAGGCGTTTCCAACGAGGGTTCGAGGTGCTGCGTGATGGCCGCAAGCCCCCGAGTGTATCTTTTGCAAGAGCTCCTGGCCTTCGGCGATGGAAATGCATCGCTGGAGGATGCCTGAGGGGCTGCGGTGGTAGAGCTCCTTCCCATCTCCCACCAAGACGAAAGACTTGGCGCGCCGCGCCAACCGCCGAGCTTCGGCTTGGTCGAGGGGCAGCTCTCCTTAGTGGAGATATTGCAGGTACGGGGTCTGCCAGCTTTGATTAGGCGTGACCTCGCTCTGTTCCCCCTCGACACGCAGTGCCTCACCCTCGGGGGCCGAGGGTACCTCGGGTTGAGCCGAGGGTACCTCGGACCGTGCCGAGGGTACCTCGGACTGGGCCGAGGGTACCTCAGTGTAACACCCGGTTTTAAAGAACAAAGCCGGGTGCATCTCATACATGCGCCAAAGAAGACAACATATATAATAACAGAGTGTATAGAGATAAATGTCATAAAACATCAGAGTATTTATTACATAGCGGAAGACTTATTACAAAATAAAAGAATAAATATAAAACGAACTAAGGATCGTCGGCGCCAATGTCGACTGAGAAACACCACCTAGATCAAGTCGAATGCCTCAGTGTTAGGCAGCTCCTCTTCGACCACCTGTTCTTCTCCTGTGGGGGGGGTGTGAGACAGCAAGAGTGAGCTCACATACGTTCATAGCTCAACAAGTCGTGGGTAATAATGTGGCATGAACTCACCAAAGGTGGGAGTTCATGTAGTGTAAGGCTAATCAATGAAGTAAAGGCTGAGGCTGAGCATTGCTTTTATAAGTTGGTCAAAATTTTATTAGCAATTACTAAGTGTAAGTAAATACCAAACCTTAATATCATTAAAGAACAGTAATAGTAAAATAATCCCAAATGCGATGCAAATGTCAAATTGAATTTAAGTTCCATAATTAACCATGTGAGGGTCCGAGCCGCTCATGACCGTGAGCACGGCTAGTATACTAGTTTTACACTCTGCAGAGGTTGCACATCTTTACCCACAAGCCGTGTTACCCATCTGCCAAGGGGTCATGAATCCCATACACCTCTACCAAGGAAGCGAGGCAGGGTAACACTACGATGCCTTTACAAAGTTCCACTAGCTTCAGACTACCCGCTACAGTTTATAGGAAGCTCCAGTGCAGGGTTCTTGCCGACCGCCATCGCAGCAAAATCAAACAAGGACCTCCCTACACTGACCACTCCCCTACTGCCCTTGCCCCTTTCGGGTAAGGTAGCCCTCCACTAGCTTTCCTAGTTAATCAGCCAAGGGCGTCCCATTAAACCCTTGTGGTAGCACTGTTTTCCCGGGTGGTCGCTCCATGTTCCCATTAATTTAATGATCTTAACATGAACAGTAATAATAACAAGATAATAACAGAATAATCATGAATAGTGTATCTCCATACCCAATCCACATAAAGCAATAGCAAGTACTACCCAAAAATGTTTCAGGGGTGAACAAGGTATAGAGGTAATCAAAACTGGGGTAACATAAAGGCTCCCATCAAAATTAACCTATGCAGATCATTAAAATTAATAAGAACATGGCTGGGAAAAGTAAGTGATCAAGGGCACAACTTGCCTTCAATGAGCTCCTGCTCAGCTACTTCTACTTGTTGAACCTCAGTTTCCACAGTGGCTTGCTCGTCTACTCGCATCAACACAATACATACATAGTATAGCATAAATTAACATCACATCAAACATGTAAATAAAATATACAGTAAAAATCTACATATTAAAATGAAATCATTGGAACTGGAACCATTAAATTTGGAGTTATAGAATTCAAGTTATGAATTTCCTAAGATTTAATGTGCTTGAAATAGAATTAAATGATAAATAAATTTTCTAACAGAGTTCATGTCAAAACAGTGATGCTAAATGATAAAGAATATTATTACAAAATTTTAGAAATTTGAATGGCTCAATTTGGACTAGAAATGGATTTTCTATGAATTTTACAAGTTTCTAGATTTGTTTTTGTATTAAAAATGAATTTCTAATATTATTCCTCTGTTTTTAAACACCTCTGGACTGGGCGTCCATATCTGGAAAGTGCAGGGACCCGCGCGTAAGTTTCCAGAGACACAACGAATAGCACCCAGAGGACCGCGGGTTGATTCACTACTATTATAAGGGTTTCTTTGCAAACTGCGCAAGCGAAGGGGTATTCTTGGATCTCGGCCGTTGGATTCCTCCCGGATGGCCCAGATTAGATCTTACCCTCAGCACAATCATACCACGCTCTGACCCGATGGATTAAGGATCAACGGCACACAGTGGTCCGCGTCTACTCTTAACTCAAGCCTCCAGATCCCGATCGGACGGCCCAATCTTCATCAAGCGCTACACCTAATCTGAACCGAACGATACACGATCCACGGCCCAGGCGCTATCGAGACCCGAATCAATTCTGACCGCACGCTACGGATCTAACGGCCCAAACGCCGTCTTCTTCCCCCCGGCCATCCGAGCGGCCAGGAGCAGAGCTCCACGGCGCGCTCATCGGCGAGCACCTGCTGACAGCCCAGTACCCCGAAAGCCACCCCGAGTAATTCCACATGAAGCGCACGGTACTGTGAACAGGAGGAGGCAGAGATTACCCGCGTTTGAGTGGTGACGAAGCTCGGCCACGGCGACAGGTGCTCCGCGGCGGCGCTGCTCGCACAACGAAGAAATTCCCGGAGCCTCAGCTGATCTCTCTCCGATTAACTCCTCCCAGAGCCTTGCTAGGGACCGGACTACCTCCGTATGGCTCAACCGTAGCCCGACACTCGCCGCCGATGTGGATCCGCCGCGGCGGCTGATTTCTCTCCCTCGCACCCTACGCCACGGGTCTCTCCCACGCGGTACAATGTGGCAAAAGATGGCCTCTGAAGATTGAATCAGAAGAATGCCCTGCGCCATGGGTCTTATGGGGGAGGGCAACACCGGTTCGGTCGAAGCTGCCATGGACGGCGCGCGGAAGAATCGCCGGTGGGTTCGGCTGGGTAGTTGCGGTGCCTGGCCACAAGGCTCCACACACCCGTGACCGATTTGAGGAGCGCTGAGGGAAGCGCAGCTGACCGGGTGTCCCCACATGGGCGAGACGCGATGCGCGTGAACAAACTGACAAGTGGGCCCGGGATTTCAGTGACCCCGCCTTCTTTATCCACAGCCATTGTGAGATGTGGGGCTGACAACCCGGGCCTACCTGTCGGCGCCAAGCTTGTAAACGGGCCGTGCGGCTAAGGAAACGGGAGTTGGGCCGAAATGAGGTCTGGCGGCCCATTAGGCTGATTTCGTTTTATTCTTTTTATTTTCTATTCCTTTTCCTCTCTATTTTCAACTCCAATTTGAATTCAAATTTCAAATCAACCTTAGGCCAAATTCATTCCCAAATCATATGATGAAGTTAAAATACAAGTTTTTTAGAGATATAATTATATTATTTATATATTTTTTTATATATATCATTTCTCTTCTTCTCCTTTTCAAAAACCCTAGGTTTAATTTAGGGCTTAATTCAACTTCTAGCAATTATTATCTTATTACCATTAACATTATTATCTTATTTAATGCACAAACACACAAACTCCAACATGATGCATTTTTTTTGTCCTTTGTTTGAATTAAACTCTAAATTTTTAGATATGCCCTTTTTATGATGCAAATGAAGCACATAGAATGAGGAGATCTCTCTACATTTCTTGGTATACAATTTGAGTATTACACTCAGACTGGGCCGAGGGTGCCTCGGGCGGAGCCGAAGGTGCCTCGGGCTCGGGCGTGTCCTCGGTCTTGACGGAGGGTTGATGCAGGTCTCGGGAGAATACGTCCGGGGGAACTGTTGTTCGTCCCGAGGCTATTTTAGCCAGCTCGTCCGCAGTCTCGTTGTAGTGTCGGGCGATGTGGTTGAGCTCGAGCCCATAGAACTTGTCTTCTAGGCGCCGA
Organism: Zea mays; assembly: GCF_902167145.1. Lineage (NCBI taxonomy): Eukaryota > Viridiplantae > Streptophyta > Magnoliopsida > Poales > Poaceae > Zea > Zea mays. Next base: position 80,553,305 of record NC_050103.1, on the reverse strand, counting down.
ACCTCATCGCAGTAGGCTTCCATCTTTGGGTCGCGGCAGTGGGAGTTCTTCATGACTTGGTCGATGACGAGCTGCGAGTCACCACGAACGTCGAGGCGTCGGACCCCTAGCTCGATGGCGATTCGCAACCCGTTTACCAGAGCCTCGTACTCAGCCACGTTGTTGGACGCCGGGAAGTGGAGGCGTAGCACGTAGCGTAGGTGCTTCCCGAGGGGTGAGACGAAGAGGAGGCCTGCGCCGGCCCCCGTCTTCATCAGCGACCCGTCGAAAAACATGGTCCAGAGCTCCGGTTGGATCGGAGCCGTCGGGAGCTGGGTGTCGGCCCATTCGGCCACGAAGTCCGCTAATACCTGGGACTTGATGGCCTTCCGAGGGGCGAATGAGATCGTCTCGCCCATGATCTCCACCGCCCACTTCGCAATTCTACCCGAGGCTTCTCGGGACTGGATGATCTCCCCCAGGGGGAAGGATGACACCACAGTCACCGGATGAGACTCGAAGTAGTGTCGCAACTTCCGCCGTGTCAGGATCACCGCGTACAGCAGCTTCTGGATTTGTGGGTAGCGGATCTTGGTCTCGGACAGTACCTCACTGATGAAGTAGACTGGCCTCTGGACGGGCAATGCATGCCCTTCTTCTCGTCTCTCAACCACGATCACGACACTAACCACCTGGGTGGTTGCGGCGACGTAGATCAAGAGGGCTTCTCCGGCAGCGGGGGGCACCAAGATGGGCGCGTTCGTGAGGAGCGCCTTCAGGTTCCCGAGGGCTTCCTCGGCCTCGGGGGTCCAAGCGAAGCACTCGGCCTTCCTTAAGAGGCGGTACAGAGGCAGACCTCTTTCGCCAAGGCGCTAGATGAAGCGGCTCAGAGCCGCGAGACATCCCATGACCCTCTGTACGCCTTTCAAGTCCTTAATTGGCCCCATGCTGGTGATGGCTGCAATCTTCTCCGGGTTGGCTTCGATGCCCCGCTCGGAGATGATGAACCCCAAGAGCATGCCTCGGGGGACCCCGAAGACACACTTTTTGGGATTAAGCTTCACACCTTTCGCCTTGAGACATCGGAATGTCGCTTCAAGGTCGGAAAGGAGGTCGGAGGCCTTCCTCGTCTTGACTACGATGTCATCGACGTAGGCCTCGACCGTTCGACCGATGTGTTCGCCAAACACATGGTTCATGCATCGCTGGTACGTTGCCCCCGCATTCCTCAAATCAAACGACACTGTAACATAGCAGTACATGCCGAAGGGTGTGATGAATGAAGTCGCGAGCTGGTCGGACTCTTTCATCCTGATCTGGTGATACCCTGAGTAGGCATCGAGGAAACACAGGGTTTCGCACCCAGCAGTGGAATCCACGATCTAATCGATGCGAGGCAGAGGGTAGGGAGCCTTCGGACATGCTTTGTTTAGACCAGTGTAGTCTACACACATCCGCCATTTCTCCCCTTTCTTTCTCACAAGCACAGGGTTGGCAAGCCATTCGGGATGGAATACCTCTTTGATTAACCCTGCCGCCAGTAGCTTGTGGATCTCCTCGCCTATGGCTCTGCGCTTTTCTTCGTCGAATCGGTGCAGAGGTTGCTTCATGGGTCGGGCCCCAGCTCGGATATCCAGAGAGTGCTTGGCGACTTCCCTCGGTATGCCGGGCATGTCCGAGGGACTCCACGCGAAAACGTCGGCGTTTGCGCGGAGAAAGTCGACGAGCACTGCTTCCTATTTGGGGTCGAGCTCGGAACCGATCCGAATCTGCTTGGAGGCGTCGTTGCAGGGGTCGAGAGGGACGGACTTGACCGTCTCCGCTGGTTCGAAGTTGCCGGCGTGGCGCTTCACGTCGGGCGCCTCCCTAGAGAGGCTCTCCAGGTCAGCGATGAGGGCCTCGGATTCGGCGAGGGCCTTGGTGTACTCCACGCACTCCACATCGCATTCGTACGCGTGTCGATACGTGGGCCCGACGGTGATGACCCCGTTGGGGCCCGGCATCTTGAGCTTGAGGTAGGTGTAGTTGGGGACGGCCATGAACTTGGCGTAGCATGGCCTCCCCAGCACTGCGTGGTAGGTTCCTCGAAACCCGACCACTTCGAACGTGAGGGTCTCCTTTCGAAAGTTGGAGGGCGTCCCGAAGCAGACGGGTAGGTCGAGTTGTCCGAGGGGTTGAACGCGCTTCCCGGGGACGATCCCGTGGAAAGGCGCAGCGCCCGTCCGGACCGAGGACAGATCGATCCGCAGGAGCCCGAGGGTCTCGGCGTAGATGATGTTGAGGTCGCTGCCTCCATCCATGAGGACCTTGGTGAGCCCGACGTTGCCGATGATGGGGTCGACAATGAGTGGGTATCTCCCCGGGCTCGGCAAGTAGTCTGGATGGTCGGCCCGGTCGAAGGTGATGGGCTTGTCAGACCAGTCTAGGTAGACTGGCGCCGCCACCTTTACCGAGCAGACCTCCCGACGCTCTTGCTTGCGGTGCCGAGCCGAGGCGTTCGCCACTTGCCCGCCATAGATCATGAAGCAGTCGCAGACCTCGGGGAACCCTCCTGCCTTGTGATCTTCCTCCTTTGCGTCGTCGAGGGCCTTGCCACCCTCCGCGGGTGGCCCGGCCTTGTGGAAGTGTCGTTGAAGCATGGCACACTCCTCAAGGGTGTGCTTGACGGGCCCCTGATGATAGGGGCACGGCTCCTTGAGCATCTTGTCGAAGAGGTTGGCACCTCCGGGAGGTTTCCGAGGGTTCTTGTACTCGGCGGCGGCGACAAGGTCCGCGTCGGTGGCGTCGCGTTTCGCTTGCGACTTCTTCCTGCCCTTCTTCTTGGCGCCACGCTGAGTTGACGCCTCGGGAGCATCTTCCGGTGGGTGGCCCTAGGGCTGCTTGTCCTTCCGGAAAATGGCCTCAACCGCCTCCTGGCCAGAGGCGAACTTGGTGGCGATGTCCATCAGCTCGCTCGCCCTGGTGGGGGTCTTGCGACCCAGCTTGCTCCCCAGGTCGCGGCAGGTGGTGCCGGCGAGGAACGCGCCGATGACATCTGAATCGGTGACGTTGGGCAGCTCCGTGCGCTGCTTCGAGAATCGCCGAATGTAGTCCCGGAGAGACTCTCCCGGTTGCTGGCGGCAGCTTCGGAGATCCCAGGAGTTTCCAGGGCGCATGTACGTGCCCTGGAAATTGCCGGCGAAGGCTTGGACCAGGTCGTCCCAGTTGGAGATCTGCCCCGGGGGCAGGTGCTCCAGCCAGGCTCGAGCGGTGTCGGAGAGGAACAGGGGGAGGTTGCGGATGATGAGGTTATCGTCGTCCGTTCCACCCAGTTGGCAGGCCAGCCGATAGTCCGCGAGCCACAATTCCGGTCTCGTCTCCCTCGAGTACTTTGTGATAGTAGTCGGGGTTCGGAACCGGGTCGGGAATGGTGCCCGTCGTATGGCGCGGCTGAAAGCCTGCGGACCGGGTGGTTCGGGGCGAAAGACTCCGATCCTCCCCACTGTCGTAGCGTCCCCCACACCTGGGGTGGTAGCCTCGGCGCGCCCTGTCGTCGAGGTGGGCCCGATGGCTGTGATGATGGCGCTCGTTGCCGAGGCGACCCGGGGCCGCAGGCGCTGTGTTGCGCGTGCGCCCGGAGTGGACCGAGGCTTCCCACATGAATCGGGAAGTCGCGGCACGATGTTCCGAGGGGAACCCCTGCCTTCGGGAGGCAGAGCTTTCGGCCCGTCGGATCGCAGCGTCCTCCAGGAGATTCTTGAGCTCTCCCTGGATACGTCGCCCCTCGGTGGTTGATGGCTCCGGCATCGCGCGGAGGAGTATTGCCGCTGCAGCCAGGTTCTGGCCGACTCCGCTGGAATCCGGCGGCGGCCTCACCCTGACGTCGTCGGCGATGCGGTGCTGGATGTCCTGGGGGAGATGACGCGCTTCTCCGGTCGGGGGTTGGACCGCCCATTCCTGCCCGATGTCCCGGCGGATCGGCACAAGCGTTCCTGCTCCCTCGTCGAGCCTGGCCTGCCTCTCGCGGATTTGCTCGAGCTGTGGGTTAGGACCCCCCGCCGGGACGGGGACCACAGCTAGCTCCCGAAGGATGTCAACGCGAGGCACAGGCCTAGGGGGATCACCGTTTTCCAGCATACCAAGATGGTTGCCTTCGCCGGGACCCCCTAGATCGACGTGGAAACATTCACGACTTGGGCCGCGGTCCTCGTTGTCGAGCCCGCGGCTGCCGTCGGAACAATCGGAAAGGCAGTAGTCACATGCGGTCATGAAGTCCCGCACGGCACTGGGGTTACCAAGTCCGGAGAAATCCCAACAGAGGTCGGGCTCGCCATCTTCCTCGGACCCCGAGGGCTCATAGGTCGAGTCGGCCGTCAGTCGGCCCCAGGGTGACCGCACACGATACCCCAGAGGGTTTGGACTCGTCTCTATGAGAGTGCTCACCGAAGCGGGGTCGCTTGGTGGGTCGAGGCCGAATCCAAAAGACGCGAGATGGGAATCGGTCGGTACCTTTCGGTCGAGGGGCGGTGACGAGGTCACGTCTGGGACTGACTGCACCGTTGTTTCAGGTACGAGGGTGACGCCTAGCAAGTCCTTCGCGAGCGTGCTGACGTCGTGCGTTTACTTGAGATTGGCGTGTTGCGGAGAGGCGGCGCTCGTCTTCGTCTCAGACGCGAGATCGATGCCCGACGCGCCCTCCGTTGGGGCGCCAGCACCGTCGACTCGCTTGACAGCCAACGAGGTGCCGCTTCCCGCTTGGCCTTGGTTGCCCCGCCTCCTCCTCCGTCGGCGGGGGAGGGGACGGGACAAGCCCGAATGTCGTCCTTCCACCACGTGGGGAAGGCGTCGTCGATTCCCCCGCCGGTGAGCGGATTGTTGACTGCCATTGTCGCTGTCGCGTGGCGGGGGAAGGAGTATCATGTCGTAGCTGCCGTCGAGGGACATGAACTCAAGATTCCCAAAACGGAGCACCGTCCCAGGCCGGAAAGGTTGCTGGAGACTGCCCATCTGGAGCTTGACGGGAAGCTGTTCGTCAACACGCAGCAGGCCCCTACCTGGCGCGCCAACTGTCGGTGTTTCGAAACCCGAGGGGTCCCTGGACCGACGAGTGAATCGTCGCCGCGTGGCCCAGCCCAGATGGGTCGACGCGAGGCGGAACGCGAAGGGGGGGAAGGAAGCAGCCGGAGGGAGGCAGGCGTGAGAGAGTGGATCCCGCGGCCTTCGTGTTAGCCCCGCACCTGAGTCGGGTGCGCTTGCAGTAGGGGGATACAAGCATCCACGCGGGAGTGGGAGCGAGCGGCCTTGCGCGAGCGCCGTCCCGTCCTTCTCCGCGCGGGCCAACCAACCTTCTGTAAGAGGGCCCTGGTCCTCCCTTTTATAGGCGTAAGGAGAGGATCCAGGTGTACAATGGGGAGTGTAGCAGTGTGCTAATGTGTCTAGCGGTGGAGAGCTAGCGCCCTAAGTACATGCCATCGTGGCAGCCAGAGAGGTCTTGGCACCCAGTTCGCGTGGTGTCGTGGCTGTCGGAGGAGTGCTGGAGCCTGGCGGGAGGACAGCTGTTGGGGCTGTCGAGTCCTTGCTGACGTCCTCTTGCTTTCGTAAGGGGGCTGAGAGCCACCGTCGTCACAGGGCATGCAGGGCGCCATCATTACTCGCATGGTGGAGCGAGCCAGATGGGACGCCGGTCTGGTTCCCCGTAGCCTGAGTCAGCTCGGGGTAGGGTAATGATGGCGCTTCCTGTTGACGTGGTCGGTCCATGCCCTAGGCTGGGCGAGGTGGAGGCTCCTCCGAGGTCGAGGTCGAGGTCGAGCCCCTGGGTCGGGCGAGGCAGAGTTCGTCGTCTTCCGGGGTTGAGCCCATGTCCGAGCCCTAGGGTTGGGCAAGGCGGAGTTTGCCGTCTTCCAGGGCTGAGCCCGAGTCCGAGCCCTGGGTCGGGCGGAGCGGAGTTCGCCGTCTTCCGGGGCTGAGCCCGAGTCCGAGCCCTGGGTCGGGCGGAGCGGAGTTCGCCGTCTTCCGGGGCTGAGCCCGAGTCTGAGCCCTGGGTCGGGCGGAGCAGAGTTCGCCGTCTTCCGGGGCTGAGCCCGAGTCCGAGCCCTGGGTCGGGTGGAGCGGAGTTCGCTGTCTTCCGGGGCTGAGCCCGAGTCCGAGCCCTGGGTCGGGTGGAGCGGAGTTCGCTGTCTTCCGGGGCTGAGCCCGAGTCCGAGCCCTAGGTCGGGCGGAGCGGAGTTCGCCGTCTTCCGGGGCTGAGCCCGAGTCCGAGCCCTGGGTCGGGCGAGGTGGAGTTTCCTATGACGCCTGAGGCCGGCCTTGGCTGCTGTCAGCCTCACTCTATCGGGTGGCTCAGCAGTCGGAGCGGCGCAGGCGGCGCTGTCCTCTTGTCAGACCGGTCAGCGGAGCGGCGAAGTGACTGCGGTCACTTTAGCTCTGTCGATTGGTGGGCGTGCGTCAGGATAAAGGTGTCAGGCCACCTTTGCATTAAATGCCCCTGCGATTTGGTCGGTCGGCGTGGCGATGTGGCCAAGGTTTCTTCTCGGTGAAGACTGGGCCTCGGGCTAGCTGACAGTGTGCCCGTTGCTGGAGGGGGGGTCCTCGGGCGAGACGTAGGTTCTCCGGGGTCGGCTTCCCTTGCCCGAGGCTAGGCTCGGGCGAGGCACGATCGTGTCCCTTGAATGGACCGATCCTTGATTTAATCGCACCCATCAGGCCTTTGCAGCTTTGTGCTGATGGGGGTTACCAGCTGAGATTTAGGGGTCTTGAGGGTACCCCTAATTATGGTCCCCGACAGAGATCGACTCTTCATCATCATCCACGTCCGGCACCAAGTCATTCACTACTTCTAAGTGCCATGAGCGCAAGAAGTATAGTAAGATGCCCCTACGCTATCCCCATATTTCCAAGCACGCTCCTTTACTTTCCATTCTCTTAGGAAAACCACCATATTTTGATGGTGAGACTATTGCATGTGAAGTGTTAAAATGAGGTACCATCTAACCTCACTCCACGAAAGTATTTAGGATATTGTTGAGTTTGGAGCGTAAGCACCACAAGTGGGGGACGAGGACTACGACTCAGACGAGGCCGCCCAAATTAGGCACTTCACTCCCAAGCAACTTCTATACTCCTCGCCTCCTTGTGTCGAGAGGAGTATAATAAGGTGCAAGGGTTGAAGAACGCCAAAGAAATTTGGGACGTCCTCAAAACGGCGCACGAAGGGGACGAGGTGACCAAGATCACCAAGCGCGAGACGATCGAGGGAGAGCTCGGTCTATTCGTCCTCAACAAAGGGGAAGAGTCGTAAGCTATGTACAACCGGCTCAATACAATGGTGAACCAAGTGCGCAACCTCGGGAGCACCAAGTGGGATGACCATGAGATGGTCAAGGTTATTCTTAGATCACTCATTTTTCATAATCCCACTCAAGTGCAACTAATCCGTGGAGACCCTAGATATAAACAGATGTCTCCCAAGGAAGTGATTGGCAAGTTTGTGAGCTTTGAACTAATGATCAAAGACTCCAAACACATTGTCAACTTGGAGCAAAGAGCCACCTCCACACCCGAGGTGCAACCCGTTGCATTCAAAGCAACGGAAGAAAAGAAGGAGTAGTCTACACCAAGTAGGCTTCCAATCGACACCTCCAAGCTTGACAACGAGGAGATGGCGCTCATCATCAAGAGCTTTCGCCAAATCCTCAAGCAAAGGAGGGGGAAGGAGTACAAGCCCCGCTCCAAAAGGTTATGCTACCAGTGTGGTAAGTCCAGTCACTTTATCGCTAAATGTCCATATTCTAGTGAAAGTGACAGGGACGAAGACAAGGAGGTAAAAAAGGAGAAAAAGATATTGGGCCTGCGCACGCAACCGCCACTACTATATTTTTGGCAGCTTCGATCGCGGAAGGTGATAATGAATGTGGTGGATCTGCATCTGAGTTTTTTGATTTTGCTAACTCTGGGAGCTCGGTTGAGTGGACTGAGGAGTCGTCGGAGGAGGACTTGGACTACTTTGCGGCTTTGGATGTGGCTGCGGCGGAGGCTTCGCCGCACGCCGCGGATGCAGAAGATGTGCCAGGTCCTAGCACCGGGCGCCGACGACGAAGGGCTGTTGCGAAGCGTAGAGTTAGTGGGGCGGAGGGGGCTCGACTTCGTGTGAGTAGGGCTGGCCGGCAGGAACTGTTGTCTTTGCCGGCCGCCGCGAGTACAAGTGAAGGGGAACTGCGAAGTCTTTTTGCGGGTGAGGAGCTTAGGATAATGTTATTTAATTATAGGGAGATGGGAATTATTCCTAAGGTTGAGCCGAAGTAGAGTGTGGTGCCCTCGCTTGTATATGTGTGAAGGCTTGTGTGATGAAGTTGTGTGCCCTCGCTTGTCTATGCCTGCGAAGGCGTTGTGTACTTTGTCTGGTGTGTTTTGTTATGCTGTGCTGGTGCGATTATAGTCGGTCTTGGCGCGGACGGTTTGATGTTGTCGTTTCTGCATTTGTTGTGCTAGTCCAACTGCACCCTTAGGCGACTTCTGCACGGACAGTCTTCGCGATAGACTTCGGTTTTTTCGCACTTGTTGTGCTAGTCCGGCTGCACCCTTAGGCGACTTCTGCGCGGATTTGTCGCACGCGAGGGTGGCTAGCGCTTAGCCTCGCGGTGACCTCGTATTGGTCGAATGTCGAAGACCGTCGTCGCGGTCTTTTTTCGACGCATGTTTTTGCGGGGGATTTTTCACACATATATTACATGGCTCCACCTCGTTAAAAACCTCACCCCCCGGGAGGAAAAGAGTGCGGGCCGGTACAAGATTGTTTTTGCGAATTACAAGGGCGAAATCAGCCCTGAGGAGTCAAACAAAAAATTTGCGGAGGTTGTCGATGTTCCAGGAGTGCTCCAGGTCCTCGTCGTTTGGCGTTGTGAGCCTGTAGGCGCTGGGGGAAGCTTTTGTCTTGACTATAAAGGGGCCCTCCCACTTGGGCTCCAGCTTGCCCTTGGACTCCGTCCGAGCCGTTCGGACGAGTACGAGGTCCCCTTCGTTGAACTCCCTCGGGATGACTGTGTGGTCGCGCCATGCTTTGGTCTGGGCTTGGTATTTGTTGAGGGTTTGTAGGGCGAAGACTCGGTCTCCGTCAATGAGGTCCTTTGAAGTTGGCTCGTCCACGTCGGGGATAGCTGATGGAACTGTTCGCGGGGACCCATGCTTTATTTCTTGCAGGGTCATGGCCTCCGATCCGTATAGAAAGCGGAAGGGAGTAAACCCAGTCGCCCTGCACTCAGTCGTGTTTAGTGCCCAGACTGCCTCAGGTAGCAGATCGGTCCATCTGCCCTTTTTTTCATCAAGGAGCATCTTCTTGACAGCTGTGAAGATTTTCCCATTGGCGCGTTCCATGACCCCGTTGGACTGCGGATGATAGACTGAGGCGAAGGCAAGCTTGGTGCCAATGGAGAAACAAAAATCCTTGAAGTCTTGGCTGTCAAACTGCTTGCCGTTGTCAACTGTTAGTTCGGACGGTACTCCGAAGCGGCAAACAATGTTTTGCCAGAAGAATTTTTGGGCAGTTTTTGATGTTATTGTGGAAACAGCCCTCGCCTCGATCCATTTGGTGAAGTACTCGACAGCGACGAAGGCGAACTTAAGGTTCCCCTGAGCGGTGGGCAGGGGCCCGACAATGTCCAGGCCCCAGCGCTGGAGGGGCCTGTTAGAAATATGCCCTCGAGATAATCATAGAGATGAGCATATTTCTTTGTATCCATGATATATATATTGCTTAATTGAATATCCATGGAAGGCACCTTGTATTGATTAGCAATTATGTGAATTGTTTGTGAGATTCTTTACTTATATGGTTATTCTAAATGATGTCCCTAGTCAGAGTCGATGACTAGCATATGTATTAGTTGATGACTACATTTCACAAGTCATGAACATGGAGATGTTAAACTAATAATGTGGGCGCATGTATGACATGAGGCTGGACCGACCCAACGTGAGATATTGTAATATAGTTCTCTTCTTGCAACATGAATACTGTATCCTTAGACCTGAGATTGTCGCATGTTCTCAAGATGTGAATTGACTTACTTAGGGACTATCAAACGCTATCCCGTAACTGGGTAGTTATAAAGGTAGTTTTGGGTTTGTCAGGAAGCATGCTTTGAGGCATGGTCAGTCAAGATGGAATTTGTCCCTCTCTTTGTGAGAGAGATATCTCTGGGCCCCTCGAGTGATTGGATCAAGAAATGCATGGCCGTGCTAGGGTTAAGAGTTAACCATTGAAAGGATTCCAATTCACAGTATCGAGAAAGAGAGGTCAGCTTAGAGCCAGACCAAATATCGTGAGACAAAGGGAACAACATGTACGTAATGTCGCAATGGTTCGTCTGATATGATCTTTACGTACACATAGGAGTTGACATGTCTTGCTAGAGGCCGCTGTCAATTATTGGACCAAGTAAGAGTACTCGGGCTATGTCTATTTGTACATGAACCTATAGGGTCACACACTTAAGGGGAAGGAAGCGTAATTCGGATTAGATTCGAAATTAGACTGGGCTTTAGGGTTAATGATGGGCCTCGGCGTCAGAAGCCCACCATAACACCTATATAATGAGGGGCGGGGGCGCGGTTAAGAGATAACCTAATTCGCCACCTGCAAACCAGCAGCCGCCGCTCGCCTCTCGCCCTCGCCAAGCCGCCGTCGCGAACCTAGCAGTTCGGTACGCGTCGCTTCCTCCCTGTACGTGTGGATACCTCGGAGGTGCTGCATCTGGAGCACTTGGACGAACCGTGCGAGGACGTGAAGGACGCCGGCGACTGCACGGCACTGCTCGACGCGTTCGTCTACATCGAGACGTCTTCTGCTGCTCTGCGCGTCTAGTGGTAATTCCATGACCTATAACCGCAGTAGTTCTTGGTATTATGGGGATGAAAATTTTGTTTTGCCTAGCGTAGCCTCCTCGTAAATTTTGTTTTTCCATGACCGGCCAGCGGGACCGCCGTGGCTATCTGCTGAAGTGGCGAACGTATAGAAACGTGTTTGTCTAACCTGTTTTTGCAGGACATCTTGTGATCGGTATGGCTATTGTGTATATGATGCATGTTAATAAATTATTCATGACCTGCGTGTCGTGACCAGGGCAATACGGCTGGAGCCACGTGTATTGTCCAAATTTAATGTAATGACCTGCGTGTCAACATGTGATGATCCAAAGCGTATATGTAATTTGTTTACCAGCATACGTTAGATAGGTCTTGAAGGACTCATCACCTGGAGGATGGCATACCTATATCATGGAGATGGAGATCATCGTGATGGACAGATTATTGGTGATGGGGATCACCATGTGAAAACATGCCATACCGAATCACAACTGTTGTGTGAATGCCATTCTTATTGTTCTACTTGTTTATATTGCATATATGTCCTTGCGTGCAATGTTATAAGTAGGACGATCCCTCATAAATGTTTAAGCTTTAATGCCTCTCCAAACCTTGCACTATCATAAGTCTTGTACAATTGGTGGTGGGTCTATGAAATTAGGGTGCCACCAGTTTTCCTTGACTAGATAGGTTTGTATCGGATACGAACTGTAGAAAGGGTTGGTTAACTTAAACAAAGTCAGCTTAATGGTTAAGGACTTTGAGGCATAAGGTTGGGAGCCGAGACATAGAGATGTCACCCAACAACAGGAGTCATATATATGATATGATTAGCAAGGAGTTGCTTACCGATCTACCTTGTCTTCTAGCGGTGATGCTAAAGCTCACTAGTAGACTTGTTAGTTGTGGGTTCTGAATCACTAAGTATCAATCGAGGGATATTGATTTTAGTGGGAGTAGACTATTAAATGTTTAATATGATTTACTCTGTCATGGATATTTTTGTCTTAGTATTTTGCATTATTTTGTTGTAGATAAATGGCACCTAGCACACCAACATTTACTTTGCGATCAATTCTTGAAAAGGATAAGTTAAATGGAACAAACTATACGGATTGGATCCGTAACCTGAGAATTGTTCTCAGGGCTGAAAAAAGGAAGACGTTCTAGACACCCCACTACCAGAGGATCCTGGTGAAAATGCAACTGCTGCAGCTAAAACCACTTACAAGAAAGCAATGGATACTAATCTTGAAGTGAGTTGCCTAATGCTTGCTTGCATGGAGCCTGAGCTGCAGATGCAGTTTGAGACAAACCATGAGGTACACGATATGATCGTGGCGCTCAAGGATATGTTCCAGACTCAGGCTAGGACTGAAAGGTTCAATGTGTCCAAAGCCTTTCTGGAATGCAAGCTAGCAGAAGGCGCAGCAGTTGGGCCACACGTAATCAAAATGGTTGGTTACAGTCAGAGGTTGGAGAAGCTAGGCTTCCCAATAAGCCAAGAGTTGGCCACTGACTTCATTTTGGCATCTCTTCCGCCCAGCTATGGAAACTTCATCACGAACTACCATATGCATGGGGCGGAGAGGGGCCTCAATGAACTATGTGGCATGCTGAAAACTGCAGAGGGGGACATAAAGAAAAGCGCTGGCAGCAGCGGCCATGTGATGGCGGTCCAAAACAAACCCAACTTTAAGAAGAAGGGTAAAACTCAAAAGAAGAAGGGCAAGGCAAAGGATACAGTATCCAAGCCAAATCAAAAGCCCAAGGCTGGACCAGCTGCAGATGCAGAGTGCTTTTATTGCAAAGAACTTGGTCACTGGAAAAGGAATTGCAAGCAGTACTTGGCCTCTATTAAGGATCGCGGCGGTAAGGGTACAGCCGCAGCAGGTACACTTGCTATTCACATTACAGAAATTTTTCTTGCTGATTCTTATATTAATTCTTGGGTATTTGATACCGGATCGGTTGCCCATATTTGCAATTCGATGCAGGGAATGATAAGAAGTAGAAGCGTGAAAAGAGGAGAAGTTGATTTCCGGGTAGGCAATAATGCAAGAGTTGCTGCGTTGACCGTCGGGACGATGCAACTCCACCTCCCATCAGGATTTATTTTGGAGTTAAATAATTGTTATCTAGTTCCTAGTATGAGTCGAAACATTATGTCTCCTTCATGTTTGATGAAGGATGGTTATTCATTTGCGAGTGAAAACAATGGTTGTGTGATCTCTAAGAATGGCATGTTTGTGGCTTTTGCATCCATTATGAATGGGTTATTCATTTTAAATCTTGATGATGCACCTATCTGTAATATTAGTGCTAAAAGGCCTCGGCCTAATGATTTAAGTCCTACCTACATGTGGCACTGTCGTTTGGGTCATATAAGTGAGAATCGCATGAAGAAGCTTCATTCTGATGGGCTTTTAACTTCGTTTGATTTTGAATCATACGAGACATGTGAAGCTTGCTTACTTGGTAAGATGACCAAGGCGCCTTTCACGGGTTTACCGGAGAGGACATTAGATTTATTGGAACTCATACATACTGATGTGTGCGGACCAATGAGTACGACAGCTAGGGGAGGATTCCAATACTTCATAACCTTCATTGATGATTTTAGTAGATATGGGTATGTCTACTTAATGAAACACAAGTCTGAATCCTTAGAAAAGTTCAAAGAGTTTCAGAATGAAGTAGAAAATCAGCGTGGCAAGAAAATTAAAGCACTGCGATCAGATCGTGGTGGTGAATATTTGAGTCATGAGTTTAGCAATCATCTAAAGAGTTGTGGAATTGTTCCACAGCTTACGCCGCCTGGAACGCCTCAGAGGAATGGCGTGTCTGAGCGACGTAATCGGACTTTATTGGATATGGTTCGATCAATGATGAGCCAGTCGGACCTACCTTTGTCGTTTTGGGGATACGCTCTAGAAACAGCAGCTTTCACACTAAATAGGGTACCGTCTAAGTCCGTAGTTAAGACACCATATGAGATGTGGACTGGGAAGACTCCCAGTTTGTCTTTTCTGAAGATTTGGGGTTGTGAGGTTTACGTCAAGCGACTACAGTCGGATAAACTCACTCCAAAATCGGACAAGTGCATGTTCGTGGGATATCCAAAGGAAACTTTAGGATATTATTTTTACCACCGGTCAGAGGGAAAAGTGTTTGTCGCCCGGAACGGTGTGTTCTTAGAGAAAGAGTTTCTCAAAAGAGAGAAAAGTAAACAAAAGGTGTATCTTGAAGAAGTTCAGGATGAGCCAGTGGGACAAGATTCAACAAGTGATGCTAATGTAGCAGAACAAGTTGAGACGTCTATGGCAAGAGAAACACCACCACAACCACGAAGGTCAGCAAGGCTTCGCGAGGCACGAGGAGAAGTGCTATTGTTGGGCAATGGGGAAGTGTTGTTGTTAGACAACGACGAACCTGCAACATATTCAGAAGCGATGATGGACCCAGATTCCGAGAAATGGCATGTCGCCATGAGATCCGAGATAGATTCCATGGGAGAAAATCAAGTTTGGAACTTGGTTGACCCGCCTGATGGTGTTAGACCTATAGAATGCAAATGGATCTATAAGAAGAAGAAAGACATGGATGGAAATGTTCACATCTATAAGGCTCGACTTGTTGCAAAGGGTTTTCGACAAGTTCAAGGAGTTGACTATGACGAGACATTCTCGCCAGTAGCGATGCTTAAATCTATTCGGATCATTCTAGCTATTGCCGCATATTTCGATTATGAGATTTGGCAGATGGATGTCAAAACAGCTTTCCTTAATGGAAACCTAGATGAGGACGTGTATATGATACAGCCCGAGGGTTTTGTCGATCCGATCAATGCTGGAAAGATATGCAAACTTCAGAAATCCATTTATGGGTTGAAGCAAGCATCTCGGAGTTGGAACATTCGTTTTGATGAAGTGATCAAAGGGCTTGGTTTTCATCAGAATGAAGAAGAAGCTTGTGTTTACAAGAAGGAAAGTGGGAGCGCTGTTGTATTTCTGATCTTGTATGTGGATGACATATTATTGATTGGGAATGACATTCCTATGCTGGAGTCCATCAAGGCTTCACTGAAAAAGAGTTTTTCTATGAAGGACTTAGGGGAAGCAGCATATATTTTGGGCATAAGGATCTATAGAGATAGGTCGAAGAGGCTTATAGGATTAAGTCAAGATACGTACATTGACAAGGTTTTGAAACGGTTCAACATGGAACAGTCCAAGAAAGGATTCATACCTATGTCACATGGTAAACACCTTAGCCAGATGCAATGTCCTGCAACGGCTAATGAGCAGGAGCGCATGAGTAAGGTACCATACGCCTCAGCAATTGGTTCAATCATGTATGCCATGATAAGTACATGCCCAGATGTTTCATACGCTATAAGTGCTACGAGTAGATACCAGGCTGATCCAGGTGAGGATCACTGGACAGCGGTAAAAGGCATTCTTAAGTACTTAAGAAGGACTAAAGATATGTTCCTGGTATATGGGGGTAAGGAGGAGCTCGTTGTAACTGGTTACACCGATGCTAGCTTCCAAACTGACCCAGACGAGTTAAAATCGCAATCAGGTTTTGTGTTCACAATAAATGGTGGTGCTGTTAGTTGGAAGAGTTCCAAACAGGAGACTGTGACTGATTCTACAACAGAAGCCGAGTACATTGCAGCTTCTGAATCTGCGAAGGAAGGTGTTTGGATAAGAAAGTTCCTCATCGAGCTTGGTGTGTTTCCTAATGCATCTAGCCCATTGAACCTCTACTGTGACAACAATGGGGCTATTGCGCAAGCTAAGGAG
The DNA here is from genome assembly GCF_902167145.1 of Zea mays. Classification (NCBI taxonomy): domain Eukaryota; kingdom Viridiplantae; phylum Streptophyta; class Magnoliopsida; order Poales; family Poaceae; genus Zea; species Zea mays. The sequence continues at coordinate 80,537,679 of NC_050103.1, read as the reverse complement.
CCAAGGAACCACCAGAAAAACAAACACGTACTGCGAAAGTTTCACCTCATACGGGAATTCATTAGGCGGGGTGAGATAAAGATATGCAAAATACATACGGATTTGAATGTTGCTGATCCTTTGACAAAACCTCTTCCACAACCTAAGCATGAGGCACATGTGAGATCTATGGGTATTAGATATCTTCTAGATTAACTCTAGTGCAAGTGGGAGACTGTTAGAAATATGCCCTAGAGATAATCATAGAGATGAGCATATTTCTTTGTATCCATGATATATATATTGCTTAATTGAATATCCATGGAAGGCACCTTGTATTGATTAGCAATTATGTGAATTGTTTGTGAGATTCTTTACTTATATGGTTATTCTAAATGATGTCCCTAGTCAGAGTCGATGACTAGCATATGTATTAGTTGATGACTACATTTCACAAGTCATGAACATGGAGATGTTAAACTAATAATGTGGGCGCATGTATGACATGAGGCTGGACCGACCCAACGTGAGATATTGTAATATAGTTCTCTTCTTGCAACATGAATACTGTATCCTTAGACCTGAGATTGTCGCATGTTCTCAAGATGTGAATTGACTTACTTAGGGACTATCAAACGCTATCCCGTAACTGGGTAGTTATAAAGGTAGTTTTGGGTTTGTCAGGAAGCATGCTTTGAGGCATGGTCAGTCAAGATGGAATTTGTCCCTCTCTTTGTGAGAGAGATATCTCTGGGCCCCTCGAGTGATTGGATCAAGAAATGCATGGCCGTGCTAGGGTTAAGAGTTAACCATTGAAAGGATTCCAATTCACAGTATCGAGAAAGAGAGGTCAGCTTAGAGCCAGACCAAATATCGTGAGACAAAGGGAACAACATGTACGTAATGTCGCAATGGTTCGTCTGATATGATCTTTACGTACACATAGGAGTTGACATGTCTTGCTAGAGGCCGCTGTCAATTATTGGACCAAGTAAGAGTACTCGGGCTATGTCTATTTGTACGTGAACCTATAGGGTCACACACTTAAGGGGAAGGAAGCCTAATTCGGATTAGATCCGAAATTAGACTGGGCTTTAGGGTTAATGATGGGCCTCGGCGTCAGAAGCCCACCATAACGCCTATATAATGAGGGGCGGGGGCGCGGTTAAGAGATAACCTAATTCGCCACCTGCAAACCAGCAGCCGCCGCTCGCCTCTCGCCCTCGCCAAGCCGCCGTCGCGAACCTAGCAGTTCGGTACGCGGCGCTTCCTCCCTGTACGTGTGGATACCTCGGAGGTGCTGCATCTGGAGCACTTGGATGAACCATGCGAGGACGTGAAGGACGCCGGCGACTGCACGGCACTGCTCGACGCGTTCGTCTACATCGAGACGTCTTCTGCTGCTCTGCGCGTCTAGTGGTAATTCCATGACCTATAACCGCAGTAGTTCTTGGTATTATGGGGATGAAAATTTTGTTTTGCGCTAGCGTAGCCTCCTCGTAATCCTACAGGGCCATGTATGGGCGATCAGCTTTGTATACTGCGAGGGGCTGCCTGACCGAGGAGAAAACTTCTGGCAGGCTTCGCAGGACCGTGTGACCTGATTTGCGGCGCAGATCATTGCGGGCCAGTAAAAGCAATGGCGGATCCCCTTAGCAGCTAGGGCCCTTGGCCTTGCGTGTGAGCCGCACGTGCCACTGTGGACTTCTCGTAGGATCTGCATGCCTTCGGCTTCGGTGACGCACTTAAGCATTGGCTGACTGACCCCTTTTTTGTAGAGTTGGCCTTCAATCAGTGCGAAGTCTCGGCTTCGATGTCTGAGGCGCTTGGCCTCACTGATGTCGGCTGGATGATAATACCCCTGTAGGAACAGGGTTATTGGTGCCCGCCAGTATTCGGTCATGATAAGGTTGACTATGCGGTGGCCCTCGCTGTCATTGGTTATTTGGAGCCCTTCGGGGCTCCGGACGGCTGGCGTGCCGATGACATGAAAGAACACGTCGGAGGGCAGAGTTTCGCCCCTGGCGGCAGCCTTGGCCAATGCGTCGGCCTCTTCATTCTTGTCCCGATCCACATGCTGCAAGGTGAACCCCTTGAATTGCCTCTCGAGACTTCGGATGGCCGAGAGGTATTGCATAAGTGCGGGGTCCTTTGCTGCGTAGTCTTTCTCGACCTGGCCGGCAACTATCTTGGAGTCTGTTTTGATGATACAGGTGGTGACTCCGAGGGCCCTTAGCTTGCGGAGGCCGAGGATGACTGCTTCATATTCTGCTATATTATTTGTGCATCTATCGGATTCCAGAGCGAAGCTGAGGCGCGCTGCATATCTGTGCTTGACCCCGGCTGGTGAGGTAATGACTGCAGCGGCGCCTGCCCCCGCATGGCACCATGTGCCGTCGCAATGGATCGTCCAAACCTTCTCTGTGGACGGGTCTGGTTGTGTTATTGGCCCAGTCCAGTCGACGACGAAGTCTGCCAGGACTTGTGACTTGATGGCTGTCCTGGGCTCGAAGCTGATGTGGTAGCCAGATAGTTCGGCTGCCCACTTGGCAATCCTCACCGACGCCTCCGGGTTTCTGAATAATTCGCCGAGTCCCCTGTCAGAGGTGACTCGGACCTTGAATGCTTCAAAGTAGTGGCATAGTTTGCGCGAAGACATAACGACTGCGTAGGCAATCTTCTCCAGCTCTGTCATGTTGCACTTGGACGGTGTCAGTACCTCGGAGACATAGTACACGGGGCACTGCCGGACCACGCCCTCGACAGTCTGCTCCTGCACTAGTGCCGCGCTGACCGCATGTGGCGAAGCCGCGACGTAGAGCAGCAGGGGGAGCGAGGGGTCGGGGCTGGTAAGGACGGCCAACTCTGTCAGGTACTGTTTTAATGAGGCGAAGGCCGCCGCCTGCTCTGGTCCCCAGGCGAAGTCTTTTGCACCACGGAGTGTCTTGAGGAAGGGGAGACTTCGCTCGGTGGACCTGGAGATGAATCTGTTGAGAGCGGCCAATCTGCCTGTCAGGCGCTGGACGTCCCTGACGGACTGCGGAGGCGTCATGTCTATGATGGCCTGAATCTTGGTTGGGTTGGCCTCGATGCCGCGGTGTGATACCAGGTAGCCTAATATTTTGCCTTGGCGAACGCCGAAGACGCACTTTTCCGGGTTTAGGCTGAGTTGTGCGTCTCGCATGTTCGCGAATGTTTCGGCGAGGTCGGCGAGGTGGTCCTCCTTGCTCTTGCTGGCGACAACAATGTCGTCCACATATGTGAATATGTTTCTGCCAACTTGCCCTTCGAGCACTGTTTTGGTAAGCCTGGAGAAGGTGGACCCGGCGTTCTTGAGTCCCTCCGGCATTCTGATGTAGCAATATGTGCCGAAGGGTGTTATAAAGCTGGTGCTAGCCTTGTCTTCTTCCTTCATGTATATCTGGTGGTAACCGGAGAAGCAGTCGAGGAGGGACATGACTTCGCATCCGGCCGCGCTATCGACTATTTTGTCGATCTGCGGCAACGGGAAATTGTCCTTTGGGCAGGCTTTATTGAGACTGGTGAAGTCGATGCACATTCGCCACTTCCCGCTCTTTTTCTGCACCATCACGACATTGGAGAGCCATGCGGGGTAAGCCACCGGCTCGATGAATTTGGCTTCCAGGAGGCGGTGCACTTCTGCCTTGGCGGCCTCCGTCTTCTCGTCGAACATCTTGCGAAGCCGCTGCTTTTTCGGCCTTACCGAAGGGTCGATTCCCAGACTGTGCTCAATTATTGAACGGCTAACCTCGACCAGATCGAGGGCCGACTAGGCGAAGACATCTTTGTTCTTGGACAGGCAGCAGAGGAGCTTCTCTTCTTCATGCGAAGTAAGGTCTTCGCTGATAATGACTGTCTGCCTGGGCGTGGCCTGGTCGAGGGGGACAGTCTTGGTCCCGTCGTTGCTCTGTAGCTGTGCCTTGTCGTGCTGCTTATTGGTTGGGCTGGCGGGCGCGGGGACCTCGCGTTGGGCCGTGAGGCAGTGCATGTTTCTTTGACCGGGCACGAAGTCCCGCTCTATGTTGCGCGCAGTCTGTTGATTGCCGAAGACTGTGATGACGCCTAACGGACCTGGTATCTTCATACATAGGTACAGTCCGTGAATGGCTGCTTCGAACTTATTGATGGAGCCCCGGCCCATGATGGCATTGTAAGGATATACCATGTCCACAATGTCAAAGGTTATTTGCTCACTTCGGGCATTGGGTGCTACACCGAAGGAGAGAGGCAGCTCTATTTTGCCGACGGGGAAGGTGCCCTTGCCGCCGAAGCCATACAACGGGTTGTCCGAAGGCTTAAGCAGGCTGTGGCTTATGCCCATGCGATCGAAGGCGTGGAGGAAGATGATGTCCGCCTGACTGCCGTTGTCAACTAGGACTTTGTGCAGGTCCCAGCCTGCCACGCTGCAATTGATAACCATGGCGTCGCAGTGGGGGGCGCTGCGCAGGTCGACGTCTCGTGCGTCGAAGGTTAGCGGTATGTGGGACCACTTTGTCTGCACGACTGGGCCAGTGACGGCGACATGGTTGATGCTGCGGTAGTGGTCCCGCTTCTGCCGCTTGGTGTCGAAGTCAGTGCTGGACCCCCCAGTTATCATGTGGATGACTCCGCGATATGGTTGATCGGCGAAGTCTTCCTGCTTTGGAGCATGGGGGATGTTTTGATGTTGCTGGTGTGGTGGTGGGGGTGGAGGAGGTACGATTTGTACTTCCTTATGGTGTTGGTAAGCGTGGTGCGGTGGATGCGGGGCGGGAGCGTGGATATATGGTGGAGGGGGTTGCTGGTAATTGTGCGCGACAATTCTGGGGTTGTCGGCTGGCTGCGCTCGTGCCATTCTGTCTCTGGTGGACTTCGTTTCGGGGCAGTCTTTGGTCTGGTGGGCGCAATCTTCGCCATGGAAGAGGCAGTAGAATCGGCGCGGCGGCTGCGCACGCCCTCGGCCCCTACCACGAGTTCCATTTCCGCGGCCCTCGGGGGGATATTCCTGGCGACGAGGGGGGTCAGCAGCGGGATGCTGGTTGGCGATGTTGTGCACTTGCTGCTGATTGCGGCCGTCTCGACCGGAGTCTGGCTGCGGAGTCCTCGTCCACGTGCGGCTGGACTGTGGGGCATCTTTGGGTTTCCGCTGTGACTCAACCTTGCGCTGGTGGAGCTCCTCGGATTTGGCATACTTTTCAAAGAGTTGATATAGCTCCTGGAGGTTCTTGGGCGGATCTCTGATACAGTGGCTGTAGAGGACGTCGACGCGAAGGCCACTGATGGCGTAGTGGATAGCTATCTGATCATCAACGGAGGGCAGCTGTGACTTGAGTGTTAAAAATTTGCGGTAATACTCCCGCAGAGTCTCCTTTTCCAGCTGCTTGCAAAGTGAGAGCTCGGCCAAGGCGTCGGTGTCTGGGCGGTACCCTTGGAAGTTGAGCAGGAACATGTCCCTGAGACTTCTCCAGGAATCAATGGATAGCGGAGGCAATCTGGTGAACCAGGTGAGAGCTGGGCCCTCTAGGGCGATGATGAAAGACTTCGCCATTGTGGCGTCGTCCCTTCCGGCAGATGCAACGGCGACCTGATAACTCATTATGTATTGCGCCGGGTCGGTGCTGCCGTTGTACTTGGGATAGGTCCCTGCTCGGAAGTTAGCTGGCCAAGGCGTCACTTGCAGGTGTGGCGCCAGGGGACTTCGCTCGTCGAGATAGTTGACCCCTTGGAATGGCGCGGCGTGCGGGAAGGTGTGGTCGCGCTGGGGGAAACGCGGGTCCTCCGGTTGCGCGCGGTGTTGCAGGGGTGGCCCATGCTGCAGGCCGAGGTGGCCTTCGCGCGTGTCTTCGAGTTGTGCGCGCTGTTGGAGGGGTGGCTTGTGCTGCAGGCCGAGGTGGCCTTCGCGCTGCATCAGCGCAATCTCCCGCTCGAGTTCCTGGGCCTTCTGCTCTTCGTCGCGTATCATTTGCCGCACTTTGGCTAGTGCGGACACACGCTGGCGCTTGGCCTCCATTATCTCCTTCTGCCTCTGGAGATTGCGGTTCTTGAGGCGCAGGGCGCGCAGCTGTAGCTGTTCTTCTGCTGAGACGCCGAGGACGTCACCGTCCTCGGTGAGGTCCGCGCCCTCCGGTGGTGCGAAGCCTGAGGGTGGCTGCGGTTGTCCCTCAGGGCCGCAGGTGCGGAGAGTGTCGTCTTCGCAGGTGCGAGGAACATCGTCTTCAGTGGCCTCTTGGTGGGTGGATTGGGTGAGGGCGAGGGCCTTGCCCTTTCTTGCGGCGAGCAGTGCTGCCTTCGCAGCCTCGTCGGCCTTCGGGTTAGCTCTCTTGGGTGCCATCGCGGGTGGTTTTCTCATAGCACGAACGGTGGGCGCCAAATGTTGGAACTTGCTCTCAGTTGCAAGGGGATCCAACAAGGGTGAACAGTGACATCAACAGGGTACTCGCGCTAGATGGCAATAGCTCTGTTAATCTGGCCTCTCACGGGCACTGTGCAGGGGTATTTATTGGTACCTGAGCGTGCAGCGCCTTGAGCTAAGGACGCATGTGCCCTCAGCTACCTAGGTTATCCCCAGAATATTCCCATAAAGCGGGGTTACAGACCGTAATTACAGGGATGCCTTTACAAATTAGGCCCGTAACGCACGACGGCCACACGGGGCCCGTTACGATGGGCCGGATCGCACGTGGGCCTCTGAGCTGGACGAGGCCGCACTGTGGGATGCCCTTCGTCGCCGGTCTTCGTCTGGTGCGGAACAAGCGAAGGGTGTCCCTGCCTGTTTTGTTTCTGTTAGCTCAGCTGCTGCAGTGAAGGCTTCGAGCGAAGGGTGGCGCCTTTGCCTTCGCCCCAACATTTGCCCTCCGAGGGACCAGTTCGACAAAGTCACCTGGTGCCGAAGACGTCGCTAGATGGCGGAGACGCTGCCCTCGCTCGAAGTGGTTCCGCGGGGGTTTTTGATATGACCGTTGATTGACGGCGTACTGTTGGATTGCGGGTTTCCCGAAGCGCCGCGCCCTGCCTATAAAAGGGGGCGGGGGTCGGCGCTCTTTGAACTTCACTTTCCACGCTCCGCGAAAACCCTAGCCACCCTTTCCGCCGTCTTGCTGCTCGTCTGCCCGCCGTGCTCTTGTTCGTCGGAGATCTGGCTCGAGTGAAGCAGACCGCCCGCCGCCGCCGACGGTACGTAGCGATGCCGTCCTCGTCTTCTTCCGCTGCCACTACGCCGCCGCCCGATCCCTCGCCGCCGGCCACCGCCTCGTCTGAGGAGACGCTGAGTAGTTTGTTGGCGGAGGAGTTGCGCGTCGGCGATTCTGTTGATTTTGGCGTATCGCAGATGTCGTCGGTCCGCGTGCAAGATATGCAGCGGTTGGGTTACTTCGGCGGCGGAGTCGCTCGAGTCCCGAGGACGGAGGAAGTCCCCGAGCCGGAGGGCGAGTTGGTTGTTTTCGAGGCGTTCTTCGCCGCCGGACTCCGCTTGCCTGCGCACCGATTTGTTGGCGAAGTCCTGCGCAGGTTCAACGTTCAAATACATCAGCTGACACCGAATGCGATGGTGGCTCTGTCGAAGTATGTCTGGGCGACGACTTCGTACGGCGGACAGCCATCAGTCGAAGTTTTTGCGAAGTATTATTGTTTGCACTGGCAGAAGAGGATGATTGGAGACGAAGTTGCTCAGTTTGGGTCCTGCACATTCACACCGAAGACCGGCAAAACCACGATGCAGGTAGTCGAGTTGGTTCCTTGCGCCCGCAATAAGTGGGACAACTGGAATGAATTTTGGTTTTACGTTGCTGAGGGTACCGTCGAAGGCCATGAGGGATTCCCCGTGTCCGAGATGTGTTCTCATTTTTACTCAGCGTACCCGCCCTTTGAAGTGGCGGAGGAGGATGTGGACGAAGGGGCCCTTCGGTGCGCCGCCGGCCTGAGCAGTGGGCGCGACTTGGTTGAAGAATTTGTGGCGTACGGGTTATGGCCCTTGGCGCATGGCTGGGCGTTGGGCGAAGTGTGCCCTCGCCAGATGTCTTTCCATGGCGGAAGGGTGGTGCGGAGTCCCGCCTTCGCGCTGAATCTGCAAAACCGCGATCCGGCCGCCTTTGTGCGTGAGGCGGAGGATGGGGCGGTGCGGCTCGTTGGACGTTACATGCCGAGGACAGAGGGCCAGCGCAGCTGGGATATCCGTGGGTCGAATGACCGTTTGAACAGGGTTTTTGAATTAAATCAATTGCCATATGACGGCTACCCTGGTCAAGACGATGTGGACCGCCGTGGGAAGAAGCCGGCGGTGGAGACTGGAGACGACCCTGCGCCGGCGGCCGCCCCATCCTCTAAAAAGAGAAAATTAGGTACTGCTATGGGAGGACTTGGGGTTTCTGATGGTTTTGCTAGAGAGTTGATGAGGACGTGCGCGGCCCCGGGGGGAAGGATGTCTTCTCCCGAGCTCCGGGAGTCTTCGGCTTGGATGCTGAGGGTTACCAGGGGTTGTTGGCCTAGGAATGTTCCTATCCCCCGCGCGGCTGGCGAGGAGTTTTTTACATCTCGCATGGTTCGTGAATGGAGGGTTTTTCCTTACGGGCGGAATATTCCTGCTGTTGTGTCAGCAGTGATGGACAAGGATCGCCAGGGAGCTGCACAAAAGCGCCAGGCGGCTGTCAGGCTCGTTGAAGCTAGGCCGAAGAGGCAGCGGGGGGCTGCGAAGGCTGCGGCCCCCGGCGGAGGCAGGCCGCCGCTGGCGGCGAAGTCGGGCGTCCTTGCATCTAGCAAGGCGTCGGAGGCAACGACAGGCGCCGGAGGCTCGAAATCAGCGAAGGCGGTGCCGCCGTCCAGCGGAGTGGCGGAGGTCGCGAAGGCGGCCCGAGCGTTGCCGTTGTCGGGCAAACGTGTCGCCGACTTCGCCACCGATATTAGTGTGGACGACTATCTCGGTGGTAAGTCGTTGGCTCTATTTATTTATTTATCTATTTATTTTTTTTAAATTTATTCGTTGGTACGTCGCAGGGTCGGGCGAAGGCCAACTTGCTATGGTTGCGCCTGCCGCGGCGACCACGACGGCTGCCGCAGTGCCGAAGGCGAAGGGCGGGGCTCTTAGCGCCGGAGGCGAGGTGTCGGCCCTCGCGGTTGTCAGGGATGAGGCGGGCGCTGCGTCCCGCCGGCTGAAGGAGGTGACGGAGGCGCTAAGTCAGGTCCGCTGAGCTGGACTTCGTCCTTTTTTTATCGGCTTGCTGGGGCCGCGGTCTTACGATTGCTCTGCAGGTGGCTGACTTCGCCAGCCGCACTGCGTCGGGGGCCCTCACGGCAGCTGTGGCTGCCGAAGTCGAGAGACTTCGGACACAACATGCCGACGCCGTCCGTGAAAAATCGGCCGCCGACAGCAAGTGTCGCAAGCTGGCGGACAAGGTGGCCACGCTGGAGGGAGAGAAGGCTGCCCTCCAGCACCAGCTGGCGGGGGAAAGGAGGGAGACCAATGAGGCCCTTGTCAAGGCGCAGGCTGCGCAGGCGGAGGCTAACCTGGCACGGGCGGAGGGCAATCTTGCCAGGGAGCGCGCCGAGCAGCTGCAGGAGCGGCTCACCGCCCTGGAGAGCTTCGTGGAGAGGGCCGAGGCCGCGTCACGCGCGGAGGCAGAGCAGACGCGCCAACTGCTTATAGATACATACCGTGGGCTGGGCGCGGGGACCGGTGATTTTGAAGTGCCGGACCGAGAGCCCGGACTTCACTGCCTGGAGTGGGTGCAGGAGGAGTTGCAGGCACTCCCCACTGTCGTGGAGGGGTTTATGGCGTATGCCTCCCTGGTCACCTGCGAGGGGGCGATGAACGCGCTCTCCCGCGAAGGGTGCCGGCACTTCGAGGTCTTCGACCAAGCCGATGAAGATTTTGAGCAAGATATTTTTAAGGTTGAGGACCCCGTAGTGAAGGAATCCGCCGGAGCCATCTACGACCGGATGTGGGGTCCGCACGGTCGCGAGGTGGTCAGGGAGCGGGCCGAGACGGCGAGGGCTCAGGTAACGTTTTCGTTTGTTTGGTGTTTGTTGGATGTAGGCTGTGTGTGTGTTTGCTGAATTTTGTGTGTTTTGTCTTAGGCGGCGCGTGGCGAGAGGGTGGACGACTTCGGGGCGTTGAACAGCATGCTGTCTGACCCGGAGCGGACCCCGGCGGAGGCCGTGTCTGGGGTCGCCCTGGAGCCGACCCCGGAGACTGCGGAAGACGCGCCGGGTGCCCCCGCATCCGCTGCGCCCGGCGAAGACCTGCCCCTAGAGGTCGCCGAAGGCGCGCCTGATGCCCCTGCAGCTGCTGCGCCGATTGCTGAAGATCCCGCGGCGGTGGCGGCGGAAACAACAACAGAAGCAACGGCGGAGCCAACGGCGGAGGCTCTCGCAACGTCAAGGCCTGCGCAGGTGGCGTAGTGGGTGTAGAGGGTTGGGGAATTTTGGATATGTTGCTGAATTTTGGTTGCTGCGCAGGTTCAAGATTTTGGGCCTGCGCTCGCAACCGCCACTACTATATTTTTGGCGGCTTCGACCGCGGAAGGTGATAATGAATGTGGTGGATCTGCATCTGAGTTTTTGATTTTGCTGACTCTGGGAGCTCGGTTGAGTGGACTGAGGAGTCGTCGGAGGAGGACTTGGACTACTTTGCGGCTTTGGATGTGGCTGCGGCGGAGGCTTTGCCGCACGCCGTGGACGCAGAAGATGTGCCAGGTCCAAGCACCGGGCGCCGACGACGAAGGGCTGTTGCGAAGTGTAGAGTTAGTGGGGCGGAGGGGGCTCGACTTCGTGTGAGTAGGGCTGGCCGGCAGGAACTGTTGTCTTTGCCGGCCGCCGCGAGTACAAGTGAAGGGGAACTGCGAAGTCTTTTTGAGGGTGAGGAGCTTAGGATAATGTTATTTAATTATAGGGAGATGGGAATTATTCCTAAGGTTGAGCCGAAGTAGAGTGTGGTGCCCTCGCTTGTATATGTGTGAAGGCTTGTGTGATGAAGTTGTGTGCCCTCGCTTGTCTATGCCTGCGAAGGCGTTGTGTACTTTGTCTGGTGTGTTTTGTTATGCTGTGCTGGTGCGGTTATAGTCGGTCTTGGCGCGGACAGTTTGATGTTGTCGTTTCTGCATTTGTTGTGCTAGTCCGGCTGCACCCTTAGGCGACTTCTGCACGGACAGTCTTCGCGATAGACTTCGGTTTTTTCGCACTTGTTGTGCTAGTCCGGCTGCACCCTTAGGCGACTTCTGCGCGGATAGTCTTCGCGGTAGACTTCGGTTTCTTTTCGCACTTGTTGTGCTAGTCCGGCTGCACCCTTAGGCGACTTCTGCGCGGATAGTCTTCGTGATAGACTTCGGTTTTCTCGCACTTGTTGTGCTAGTCCGGCTGCACCCTTAGGCGACTTCTGCGCGGATAGTCTTCGCGGTAGACTTCGGTTTTTTTTCGCACTTGTTGTGCTAGTCCGGCTGCACCCTTAGGCGACTTCTGCGCGGATAGTCTTCGCGGTAGACTTCGGTTTTTTCGCACTTGTTGTGCTAGTCCGGCTGCACCCTTAGGCGACTTCTGCGCGGGTAGTCTTCGCGGTAGACTTCGGTTTTTTTCGCACTTGTTGTGCTAGTCCGGCTGCACCCTTAGGCGACTTCTGCGCGGGTAGTCTTCGCAGTAGACTTCGGTTTTTTTTCGCACTTGTTGTGCTAGTCCGGCTGCACCCTTAGGCGACTTCTGCGCGGATAGTCTTCGCGATAGACTTCGGTTTTTTTCGCACTTGTTGTGCTAGTCCGGCTGCACCCTTAGGCGACTTCTGCGCGGATTTGTCGCACGCGAGGGTGGCTAGCGCTTAGCCTCGCGGTGACCTTGTATTGGTCGAATGTCGAAGACCGTCGTCGCGGTCTTTTTTCGACGCATGTTTTTGCGGGGGATTTTTCACACATATATTACATGGCTCCGCCTCGTTAAAAACCTCACCCCCTGGGAGGAAAAGAGTGCGGGCCAGTACAAGATTGTTTCTGCAAATTACAAGGGCGAAATTAGCCCTGAGGAGTCAAACAATAAATTTGCGGAGGTTGTCGATGTTCCAGGAGTGCTCCAGGTCCTCGCCGTTTGGCGTTGTGAGCCTGTAGGCGCTGGGGGAAGCTTTTGTCTTGACTATAATGGGGCCCTCCCACTTGGGCTCCAGCTTGCCCTTGGACTCCGTCCGAGCCGTTCGGACGAGTACGAGGTCCCCTTCGTTGAACTCCCTCAGGATGACTGTGTGGTCGCGCCATGCTTTGGTCTGGGCTTGGTATTTGTTGAGGGCTTGTAGGGCGAAGACTCGGTCTCCGTCAATGAGGTCCTTTGAAGTTGGCTCGTCCACGTCGGGGACAGCTGACGGAACTGTTCGCGGGGACCCATGCTTTATTTCTTGCGGGGTCATGGCCTCCGATCCGTATAGAAGGCGGAAGGGAGTAAACCCAGTCGCCCTGCACTCAGTCGTGTTTAGTGCCCAGACTGCCTCAGGTAGCAGATCGGTCCATCTGCCCTTTTTTCATCAAGGAGCATCTTCTTGACAGCTGTGAAGATTTTCCCATTGGCGCGTTCCACGACCCCGTTGGACTGCGGATGATAGACTGAGGCGAAGGCAAGCTTGGTGCCAATGGAGAAACAAAAATCCTTGAAGTCTTGGCTGTCAAACTGCTTGCCGTTGTCAACTGTTAGTTCGGACGGTACTCCGAAGCGGCAAACAATGTTTTGCCAGAAGAATTTTTGGATAGTTTTTGATGTTATTGTGGAAACAGCCCTCGCCTCGATCCATTTGGTGAAGTACTCGACAGCGACGAAGGCGAACTTAAGGTTCCCCTGAGCGGTGGGCAGGGGCCCGACAATGTCCAGGCCCCAGCGCTGGAGGGGCCATGTATGGGCGATCAGCTTTGTATACTGCGAGGGGCTGCCTGACCGAGGAGAAAACTTCTTGCAGGCTTCGCAGGACCGTGTGACCCGATTTGCGGCGCAGATCATTGCGGGCCAGTAAAAGCCCTGGCGGATCACCTTAGCAGCTAGGGCCCTTGGCCCTGCGTGTGAGCCGCACGTGCCACTGTGGACTTCTCGTAGGATCTGCATGCCTTCGGCTTCGGTGACGCACTTAAGCATTGGCTGACTGACCCCTTTTTTGTAGAGTTGGCCTTCAATCAGTGCGAAGTCTCGGCTTCAATGTCTGAGGCGCTTGGCCTCACTGATGTCGGCTGGATGATAATACCCCTGTAGGAACAGGGTTATTGGTGCCCGCCAGTCTTCGGTCATGATAAGGTTGACTATGCGGTGGCCCTCGCTGTCATTGGTTATTTGGAGCCCTTCGGGGCTCCGGACGGCTGGCGTGCCGATGACATGAAAGAACACGTCGGAGGGCAGAGTTTCGCCCCTGGCGCCAGCCTTGGCCAATGTGTCGGCCTCTTCATTCTTGGCCCGATCCACATGCTGCAAGGTGAACCCCTTGAATTGCCTCTCGAGACTTCGGATGGCCGAGAGGTATTGCATAAGTGCGGGGTCCTTTGCTGCGTAGTCTTTCTCGACCTGGCCGGCAACTATCTTGGAGTCACCACCTGTATCTTGATGATACAGGTGATGACTCTGAGGGCCCTTAGCTTGCGGAGGCCGAGGATGACTGCTTCATATTCTGCTATATTATTTGTGCATCTGTCGGATTCCAGAGCGAAGCTGAGGCGCGCTGCATATCTGTGCTTAACCCCGGCTGGTGAGGTAATGACTGCAGCGGCGCCTGCCTCCGCATGGCACCATGCGCCGTCGCAATGGATCGTCCAAACCTTCTTTGTGGACGGGTCTGGTTGTGTTATTGGCCTAGTCCAGTCGATGACGAAGTCTGCCAGGACTTGTGACTTGATGGCTGTCCTGGGCTCGAAGCTGATGTGGTAGCCGGATAGTTCGGCTGCCCACTTGGCAATCCTCACTGATGCCTCCGGGTTTCTGAATAATTCGCCGAGTCCCCTGTCAGAGGTGACTCGGACCTTGAATGCTTCAAAGTAGTGGCGCAGTTTGCGCGAAGACATAACGACTGTGTAGGCAATCTTCTCCAGCTCTGTCATGTTGCACTTGGACGGTGTCAGTACCTCGGAGACATAGTACATGGGGCACTGCCGGACCACGCCCTCGACAGTCTGCTCCTGCACTAGTGTCGCGCTGACCGCATGTGGCGAAGCCGTGACGTAGAGCAGTAGGGGGAGCGAGGGGTCGGGGCTGGTAAGGACGGCCAACTCTGTCAGGTACTGTTTTAATGAGGCGAAGGCCGCCGCCTGCTCTGGTCCCCAGGCGAAGTCTTTTGCACCACGGAGTGTCTTGAGGAAGGGGAGACTTCGCTCGGCGGACCTGGACATGAATCTGTTGAGAGCGGCCAATCTGCCTGTCAGGCGCTGGACGTCCCTGACGGATTGCGGAGGCGTCATGTCTATGATGGCCTGAATCTTGGTTGGGTTGGCCTCGATGCCGCGGTGTGATACCAGGTAGCCCAATATTTTGCCTTGGCGAACGCCGAAGACGCACTTTTCCGGGTTTAGGCGGAGTTGTGCGTCTCGCATGTTCGCGAATGTTTCGGCGAGGTCGGCGAGGTGGTCCTCCTTGCTCTTGCTGGCGACAACAATGTCGTCCACATATGTGAATATGTTTCTGCCAACTTGTCCTTCGAGCACTGTTTTGGTAAGCCTAGAGAAGGTGGACCCGGCGTTTTTGAGTCCCTCCGGCATTCTGATGAAGCAATATGTGCCGAAGGGTGTTATAAAGCTGGTGCTAGCCTTGTCTTCTTCCTTCATGTATATCTGGTGGTAACCGGAGAAGCAGTCGAGGAGGGACATGACTTCGCATCCGGCCGCGCTATCGACTATTTTGTCGATCTGCGGCAACGGGAAATTGTCCTTTGGGCAGGCTTTATTGAGACTGGTGAAGTCGATGCACATTCGCCACTTCCCGCTCTTTTTCTGCACCATCACAACATTGGAGAGCCATGTGGGGTAAGCCACCGGCTCGATGAATTTGGCTTCCAGGAGGCGGTGCACTTCTGCCTTGGCGGCCTCCATCTTCTCGTCGGACATCTTGCGAAGCCGCTGCTTTTTCGGCCTTACCGAAGGGTCGATTCCCAGACTGTGCTCAATTATTGAACGCCTAACCCCGACCAGATCGAGGGCCGACCAGGCGAAGACATCTTTGTTCTTGGACAGGCAGCAGAGGAGCTTCTCTTCTTCATGTGAAGTAAGGTCTTCGCTGATAATGACTGTCTGCCTGGGCGTGGCCTGGTCGAGGGGGACAGTCTTGGTCCCGTCGTTGCTCTGCAGCTGTGCCTTGTCGTGCTGCTTATTGGTTGGGCTGGCGGGCGCGGGGACCTCGTGTTGGGCCGTGAGGCAGTGCACGTTTCTTTGACCGGGCACGAAGTCCCGCTCTATGTTGCGCGCAGTCTGTTGATTGCCGAAGACTGTGATGACGCCTAACGGACCTGGTATCTTCATACATAGGTACAGTCCATGAATGGCTGCTTCGAACTTATTGATGGAGCCCCGGCCCATGATGGCATTGTAAGGATATACCATGTCCACAATGTCAAAGGTTATTTGCTCACTTCGGGCATTGGGTGCTACACCGAAGGAGAGAGGCAGCTCTATTTTGCCGACGGGGAAGGTGCCCTTGCCGCCGAAGCCATACAACGGGTTGTCCGAAGGCTTAAGCAGGCTGTGGCTTATGCCCATGCGATCGAAGGCGTGGAGGAAGATGATGTCCGCCTGACTGCCGTTGTCAACTAGGACTTTGTGCAGGTCCCAGCCTGCCACGCTGCAATTGATAACCATGGCGTCGCAGTGGGGGGCGCTGCGCAGGTCGACGTCTCGTGCGTCGAAGGTTAGCGGTATGTGGGACCACTTTGTCTGCACGACTGGGCCAGTGACGGCGACATGGTTGATGCTGCGGTAGTGGTCCCGCTTCTGCCGCTTGGTGTCGAAGTCAGTGCTGGACCCCCCAGTTATCATGTGGATGACTCCGCGATATGGTTGATCGGCGAAGTCTTCCTGCTTTGGAGCATGGGGGATGTTTTGATGTTGCTGGTGTGGTGGTGGGGGTGGAGGAGGTACGATTTGTACTTCCTGATGGTGTTGGTAAGCGTGGTGCGGTGGATGCGGGGCGGGAGCGTGGATATATGGTGGAGGGGGTTGCTGGTAATTGTGCGCGACAATTCTGGGGTTGTCGGCTGGCTGCGCCCGTGCCATTCTGTCTCTGGTGGCCTTCGTTTCGGGGCAGTCTTAGGTCTGGTGGGCGCAATCTTTG
This sequence comes from Zea mays, assembly GCF_902167145.1. Classification (NCBI taxonomy): domain Eukaryota; kingdom Viridiplantae; phylum Streptophyta; class Magnoliopsida; order Poales; family Poaceae; genus Zea; species Zea mays. The sequence continues at coordinate 80,521,446 of NC_050103.1, read as the reverse complement.
CCATGGAAGAGGCAGTAGAATCGGCGCGGCAGCTGCGCACGCCCTCGGCCCCTACCACGAGTTCCATTTCCGCGGCCCTGGGGGGGATATTCCTGGCGACGAGGGGGGTCAGCAGCGGGATGCTGGTTGGCGATGTTGTGCACTTGCTGCTGATTGCGGCCGTCTCGACCGGAGTCTGGCTGCGGAGTCCTCGTCCACGTGCGACTGGACTGTGGGGCATCTTTGGGTTTCCGCTGTGACTCAACCTTGCGCTGGTGGAGCTCCTCGGATTTGGCATACTTTTCAAAGAGTTGATATAGCTCCTGGAGGTTCTTGGGCGGATCTCTGATACAGTGGCTGTAGAGGACGCCGGCGCGAAGGCCACTGATGGCGTAGTGGATAGCTATCTGATCATCAACGGAGGGCAGCTGTGACTTGAGTGTTAAAAATTTGCGGTAATACTCCCGCAGAGTCTCCTTTTCCAGCTGCTTGCAAAGCGAGAGCTCGGCCAAGGCGTCGGTGTCTGGGCGGTACCCTTGGAAGTTGAGCAGGAACTTGTCCCTGAGACTTCTCCAGGAATCAATGGACAGCGGAGGCGATCTGGTGAACCAGGTGAGAGCTAGGCCCTCTAGGGCGATGATGAAAGACTTCGCCATTGTGGCGTCGTCCCCTCCGGCGGATGCAACGGCGACCTGATAACTCATTATGTATTGCGCCGGGTCGGTGCTGCCGTTGTACTTGGGATAGGTCCCTGCTCGGAAGTTAGCTGGCCAAGGCGTCACTTGCAGGTGGGGCGCCAGGGGACTTCGCTCGTCGAGATAGTTGACCCCTTGAAATGGCGCGGCGTGCGGGAAGGTGTGGTCACGCTCGGGGAAACGCGGGTCCTCCGGTTGCGCGCGGTGTTGCAGGGGTGGCCCATGCTGCAGGCCGAGGTGGCCTTCACGCGTGTCTTCGAGTTGTGCGCGCTGCTGGAGGGGTAGCTCGTGCTGCAGGCCGAGGTGGCCTTTGCGCTGCATCAGCGCAATCTCCCGCAGGAGTTCCTGGGCCTTCTGCTCTTCGTCGCGTATCATTTGCCGCACTTTGGCTAGTGTGGACACACACTGGCGCTTGGCCTCCAGTATCTCCTTCTGCCTCTGGAGATTGCGGTTCTTGAGGCACAGGGCGCGCAGCTGTAGCTGTTCTTCTGCTGAGACGCCGAGGACTTCACCGTCCTCGGTGAGGTCCGCGCCCTCCGGTGGTGCGAAGCCTGAGGGTGGCTGCGGTTGTCCCTCAGGGCTGCAGGTGCGGAGAGTGTCGTCTTCGCAGGTGCGAGGAACATCGTCTTCAGTGGCCTCTTGGTGGGTGGATTGGGTGAGGGCGAGGGCCTTGCCCTTTCTTGCGGCGAGCAGTGCTGCCTTCGCAGCCTCGTCGGCCTTTGGGTTAGCTCTCTTGGGTGCCATCACCGGTGGTTTTCTCGTAGCACGAACGGTGGGCGCCAAATGTTGGAACTTGCTCTCAGTTGCAAGGGGATCCAACAAGGGTGAACAGTGACGTCAACAGGGTACTCGCGCTAGATGGCAATAACTCTGTTAATCTGGCCTCTCACGGGCACTGTGCAGGGGTATTTATAGGTACCTGAGCGTGCAGCGCCTTGAGCTAAGGACGCATGTGCCCTCAGCTACCTAGGTTATCCCCAGAATATTCCCATAAAGCGGGGTTACAGACCGTAATTACAGGGATGCCTTTACAAATTAGGCCCGTAACGCACGGCGGCCACGCGGGGCCCGTTACGATGGGCCGGATCGCACGTGGGCCTCTGAGCTGGACGAGGCCGCACTGTGGGATGCCCTTCGTCGCCGGTCTTCGTCTGGTGCGGAACAAGCGAAGGGTGTCCCTGCCTGTTTTGTTTCTGTTAGCTCAGCTGCTGCAGTGAAGGCTTCGAGCGAAGGGTGGCGCCTTTGCCTTCGCCCCAACACAAATCCTACCCCCCTTAAAAATAATCTCGTCCTCGAGATTCAGGAAGATCTAGGGAAAAGGTGGGGAAAATCTATGCGAAGCTCTTCTTCTCTTTCCCAAGTAGCTTCATCCTCTCCATGGTGACTCCATTGTACCTTGCACATCTTTATCACCTTATTTCTTGTAACTCGAGTCAAAGTGTCCAGAATCTTGATAGGGTACTCAGCATAAGTCAGGTCACCTTGAACACTAAGGTCCTCCATTGGCAACTGCTCTTCAGGTAACCTGAGACATTTCTTCAGCTGAGATACATGAAAAACATCATGAACACAGCAAGATGATCCGGTAACTCCAATTGGTATGCAACCTCTCCCACTCGCTTTAAGATTAAGAAGGGTCCAATAAAGCGAGGGGACAACTTTCCTTTGACTTTGAATCTTCTCATACCCCGGAGTGGTGACACCTTCAAGTAGACATAATCTCCCTCCTTAAACTCGAGTAGTCTTCTCCGGGTATCAGCATAGCTTTTCTGCCTTGACTGTGCAGTTCTCAAATTCTCCCTTATTTGCTGGACCTGCTCCTCTGCTTCTTGTATAATCTCAGGCCCAAACAACTGCCTTTCACCAGTTTGATCCCAATACAGTGGAGTCCTGCACTTTCTGCCATACAAAGCCTCAAACGGTGACATCTTCAAACTGGCCTGATAGCTATTATTGTAAGAGAACTCCGCATAAGGCAAACTCTTATCCCAACTTCTACCATGTTTAAGAGCACAAGCTCTTAACATATCCTCTAGCACTTGGTTGGTCCTCTCAGTCTGCCCATCAGTCTATGGATGGTAAGCTGAACTAAAGTTCAATCTTGTATCCAAGGACTCGTGCAACTTCTTCCAATACCGCGAGGTAAACTGTGATCCCCGGTCTGACACAATCTTCTTTAGCACACCATGTAGGCAGACAATCCGTGCCATGTACAACTCTACTAACTTGGCTCCTGAATACGTGGTCTTCACTGGAATAAAGTGGGCTACTTTAGTTAGCCTGTCCACAATCACCCATATAGAATCATATCCAGCAGACGTGCGGGGTAATCCAACAATGAAGTCCATGCCAATCTCTTCCCATTTCCACTCAGGTATCTTCAGTGGATGCAGTAGTTCGGCTGGCCTCTGGTGTTCAGCCTTAACTCTTTGACACACATCGCACATAGCCACATGTGCAGCCACATCTCTCTTCAGTCCATACCACCAATACTTTTGCTTCAAATCCTGATACATCTTAGTACTCCCAGGATGAATAGAATAAACTGAGTCATGTGCCTCCTTCAATATGGTTTCCCGAAGACTATCTATATCAGGAACACAGATTCAATTCTTGAACCATATGGTGCCTTGCTCATCTTCTGTGAATTCTGGGCCTCTACCTTCTGTTATCAGATCCTTGATCTCCTGAATCTTAGCATCACCAATTTGACCTTTACGAATTTCCTGCTCCAAGGTAGGTTCCAATTCAATGGTAACTCCTTTCGTATGTGTAATAATCCCCAGGTTGAGCCTCTCAAAATCTTTTGCTAATTCATCGGGTAGCTGGACAACAAAAGCGGACTGAACATGCTCCTTCCGACTCAAAGCATCTGCAACTAAATTTGCCTTGCCTGGGTGGTAATGAATTTCCAAATCATAATCCTTAATAAGCTCCAACCAACGGTGTTGCCTAAGGTTGAGATCCTTCTGAGTGAATATGTACTTCAAGCTCTTATGGTCCGTGTATACTTGGCACTTAGTTCCCATAATGTAGTGTCTCCAAATCTTAATTGCATGCACAACGGCTGCCAATTCCAAGTCATGAGTGGGGTAGTTCAATTCATGTTTCCGCAACTGACGAGATGCATAGGCGACCACATGTCCTTCTTGCATAAGCACACATCCCAATCCTTGTCCACATGCATCACAATAAATGTCAAATCCCTTCTGTAGATCTGGCATAACCAACACTGGTGGTGACATTAATCTCTCCTTCAATTGATCAAAGCTTTCTTGGCACTTCTTATCCCACTTAAATTCTCTTCCTTTCTCCAAAAGTGAGGTCATAGGCTTGGCAATTTTAGAGAACCCTTCAATAAATCTTCGATAATATCCTGCAAGCCCCAAGAAACTCCGAATCTCAGTAACTGTAGTGGGCACTCTCCACTCCATTATCTCCTTCACTTTAGCAGGATCCACTGCTATTCCTCCATTAGAAATAATATGTCCAAGGAATGGCACCTTGTCAATCCAAAACTCGCACTTGCTGAACTTGACATAGAGTTGATTATTTCATAGCTTTTGTAGCACCAACCTTAGATGTTGTTCGTGATCACTTTCACTCTTAGAATAGATAAGAATATCGTCGATGAACACCATGATGAATCTGTCCCAATACTCCATAAACACCTTATTCATCAAACTCATGAAATAAGCTGGTGCATTGGTTAATCCAAATGACATAACAGTGAACTCATATAATCCATATCGGGTTGAGAAAGCCGTCTTAGGAATATCTGATGGTCTAATCTTCATCTGATGGTATCCCGATCGGAGATCAATCTTCGAGAATACCCTGGCTCCTCTCATCTGATCAAACAAATCCTCAATACGGGGTAATGGATACTTGTTCTTCACGGTAACATCATTAAGTGATCTATAGTCTACACACATCCGTTGCGATCCATCCTTCTTCTGTACAAACAATACCGGTGCTCCCCAAGGTGAGGAACTCGGACGAATGTACCCTGCTTCCTGTAACTCAGTTAACTGCTTCTTAAGCTCCTTCAGTTCTTCTACAGCCATCCTGTATGGTCGTTTAGAAATAGGGGCAGTTCCAGGTAAAAGATCAATGACAAACTCAACTTCCCTATCTGGTGGCATTCCTGGTAACTCCTCTGGAAAGACATCCGGAAAATCTCTAACCACCCGGATGTTGTCACCAACAAACTCCTCAGGTATAAAGAACATTGCACGCTTGGATGAGGTGGTTACTGCAATATTAACTTGAAATCTTTCTCCTTTAGGACTAGTGAGCTCTATAGTACCTCTACCACATGCTATAATTGCCTTTGCCTTCCTCAACCAAGACATACCAAGGATCAGATCTATACTGCTGGCCCCTAATATTATAGCGGTAGCTTCAAATTCTCTTCCCATAATGGTTAATGTCAATCTACGCGTCATTTGATTTGCCTCAATAGGCCCTTTAGGTGTGATTACTATCATTGGTTTTCTCATATTTAGCCGGGGTATCTCATTAGTGTTGGCATATCGAGCAGACATGAATGAATGTGTAGCACCAGAATCAAACAGTATGGTTGCAGGAATGGCATTAATGTAAAACATACCGAGTACGATGTCAGCACCATCAGGAGTATCATCAACACTGACTTGATTCACCCTGGCTATAGAATATCCCTTGCTAGGAGTCTGTTGCTTGTTCTTAGCTGGTGTACCAGAATTTCCCATCAGACAAGCATTAGCATAGTGCCCAATCTGACTGCACTTGAAGCATGTAGGGTCGGTCTTCTGTCCTGTAGGCCTCGTCGGGGTGCCAGTGGAAGTAGCCTGACGATTAGGAGGTGTCCGTGGAGACCCCTGTGGAGCATACTGAACTGGGCGTGGTCCTCCTGGTCGAGTCGGTGTACCCTGTGGCGAGACGTAGCGGGGACGAACACTGCTGCTACCCTGTCCCTGTGAGATGGCCTTCCTCTTCAGATCTCCTAGTTGAACACGCTTGTGTTCAATAGCAAGAGCCTTATCCAGTAGCCTCTGAAATGATGGAAAGGTGTGTGCAACCAGTGCATACTGCATGTAACACCTCAAATCTCGGTGTTGGGATTTAGCAGAGTTTATCTTAATGTCTAAATAATTATGGTTTAAAATAAGAGATTTAAATAAAGGATTCCTCATATAAGTTAATCGTTGTATTAAACCATACATTCAAAAAAATATTCTCCCTAAGATTCAAAGTAAAGTATCTCTCCACAAAAACCATACAAAAGAAATAAGCATAAAACAATAAATTTGGAATAATATTTTAATTGGGCAAACCATGTATCTCTTAAAAATTAAAAGTTCTTTGTGTGTGTACAACACATTTGCAATACTATAATTAATATAAAAATATAATAATAATAAGTATATATTGCATCAAGCTGGGATTTTGTCTTCTGCATTTGAAATGTGATATTCAAATCAAGTTTTAACTTTGAATTTGAAAAGTTGAAAAATAGGAGAACTAATTATTCTTTTACAGTATGCTCTATAAAATCATTCAAAAATAATAATAATAAATAAATAAAGTTATATAATTGCTTACATGTTGGAGTTGCTGATGTATACTTGAAGTTAACAATGGTTTGAATTTGAAACTTGAATTTGGAAGCAAATAAGAAAAAGAAAACAGAAAATTAAAAGAAAAAAATAAAATAAAAAGAGAAGTGTAAACGTGCCTGGGCTCATTTCCGCTTCTGGCCCACCTCGCTCCCTCGTCCGCGTGGCCCACTAGCCTCTGCGTGCCGCGACCCTGTTATGTGGGACCGGCCTGTCTATGACACTCCTATGCGCGGTCAGACCTGGTCACTGGAATATGGGACCTCGTCTGTCAGTCGCGTTCATCTCGCGCACGCCACTGCTGCTGGGACCCGCGTGTCATCCCGCACCTCCGCAACAGCCATGACCGAGATCTCCGCCGCCACACGTGATTTGAGGAACGGCTGACCGAATCCGCCGTGTCGTGGCTCATTTTCCCAACTGACTTCGCTGACCTACCACCCGTGGATCTCGCCTCTACCTCAACGCCCTCCCCCGTTTTCCTACCTCGGCCTCGCGTTCTGGATATAAAAAGAACATTCGCCGCGAACACCTCCCTGGCCACCATGCCTACCCCCCATGAACACCAAGAGAGCGGAAGCTAGGGGACTCGGGCTGAGGAGATGGGAGAGAAAGCTTGGAGCCGCCAGGAAGATAATCGTGCTAGAAGTGCTCCTTGGTGTCTACTTCGGGTTAAGATGATTGTCCGATCTACAATTCTGCACCACGTATGAATGGGGTTTTTGGCTCATGAGGGATCATCAATATAGCTAGAACCTCATTGGAGTTTGGACTGTCAACCACGCCTCTCTGCGCCGTGGATGGTTCATCTTCGCTTTTGTCACCGTCGATCCATGGCCACGGGGATGCTGGGATCCATGGGGCATACTCGCCGGCTGTGCTCGGGGGCGTTATGGGCGCAGGAATTTGCTCATCGGATCATTCTCTGCTCGGTTGAGTTTGGACCGCCATGGGTGGCTCTATGCTGCTTGTCATCGCTGGTTGAGAGGTATGTTCACTCGACTCTGCCCTCCATCCCACTTTCTTTGGAGCATGTTCGTGTTTGGGGAAAGAACCTCCCACCATGGCATCAGGCATCTTGCATCGGCGGGAGCGGGACGCAGAGCCCCGGGGCGTCACCGCTCTCGGCCAGCGGGTTGGGGAAGAAGGGCCGGTCGCAGCCGCTGGGCACTTCGCGCCGCGTTGTTCGGTCTCTGGGAGGAAGAAAGGCTCCCTGTCGTTCGATCGTGAATGGATGAGGGGGATTAGATCTGGGGAAGGAATTACTGTGGGCCATTGATTGACTGATGAACGGGCCGGATTAAACCAGGGGATAACGTTTCGGTCCAATGAATCCTGTACGTTAGATCGCGATCGTGCGGTTGTAGTCGCATACCGGTTCGTTTAAAGCCATGATCTAATCCGCGTCGTCACCTTTTAATCGGACGGCTCTGGCCTGCTGATACCCCTTCGCGGTTGTTGCTTTGCGAATGAGCCCCCGCGAAAGATATAAATTAACCCGCAGTCCCGCGCCTGAAGTTTTGAGTCTTAAGGTCTTTTGCATAGTAACCCCTGCCTTTCTCGGTAATCTTGTGCGCGGTCCAGGGGAGTAGAAAATCAGAGAAAATGATGTATAAAATAAATTTCTTATATAAAAACAATTCTAGAATCTTATTTAATCCCTAGAAAATTCATATTTCGTCCAAATTGACCCATTAGTTCCTACAATTTCTTAATAATGTTGTTTATCACCCTGTTATCTCTGTTTTAACATGAAAATGGTATTAAATTTATGTCCTAATTAATCTTATATCAAATACATAAAACCTTCAAGAATTCATAAATTATAATCCGTAACTCCGATTTGATCCGTTCAAGTCGCGTTAGTTTCGTATAAGTATTTACTACGCAGTAGAAACATTGATTATATGATATCCCATATTTTTATAATTAAGTAACTAGTTGGATCAATCTATGTTTATTGGATTAACTTTTCTAATGTTAATATAATATTCTGATATTATAATTAAGTTGATTAAAATATAATCTTTAGTAAGGTTATAATAGAGATTAAAGTTGAATTGATTATTTCATTAGATTATCTTAATAAAATCAACTCAAAACCTAGTTGTAATTGCTCCATCACATAGATCGCCCGTAAATCACAACTCAATAACCGTAACTCCGATCTTAGTAGTTCTCGATCTCGTAGCGACGCGTAGATCATTATTATTCAGTTTATACTTATGTTTGGTGTGATGTTAATTCTATCTATACCATGTTTGTTTGTATTGCTACGACTAGCGCGATGTTTCGAGGATTTGAAGAATCACCCTGGTAATTGGAATCTCAAGTGCCAGGCAAGTTGTGCCCTTGATCACTTTCCTTTACCCAATAATATTCTTTATTATCACTTATTCATGCATAGGTTTAATTTTGATGGGACCCAATAGGTCACCCTAGTCTGTTTATCCTTTTACCTTGTTTACCCCTGATTCACTTGGGTAGTTATGCTATTGCTCTATATGGTTTTGGGATTAATATTTCATTACATCCATGTTCCAATTATTCTGTTATGTTATTTATGTTCATGATAAGATCATTATGTTAATTGGAACATGGAGCGACCACCCGGGAAAACAGTGCTACCACAAGGGTTTAATGGGACGCCCTTGGCTGATTAACTAGGAAAGCTAGTGGAGGTCTTCCTTACCCGAAAGGGGCAAGGGCAGTAAGGGAGTGGTCAGTGTAGGGAGGTCCTTGGGTTGACTTTTGCTGCGATGGCAGTCAGGCAAGAACCCTGCATTGGAGCTTCCTATAAACTGTAGCGGGATTTCTGAAGCTAGTGGAACTTTGTAAAGGCCTCGTAGTGTTACCCTGCCTCGCTTCCTTGGTAGAGGTGTATGGGATTCATGACCCCTTGGCAGATGGGTAACACGACTTGTGGGTAAAGATGCGCAACCTCTGCAGAGTGTAAAACTAGTATACTAGCCGTGCTCACGGTTATGAGCGGCTCAGACCCTCACATGATTAATTTATGGAACCTAAATTCAATTTGTCATATGCATTTGCATGGGATTATTTATTTTGTTCTATTATTTTTATTAAGGTTTGGTATTTACTTATACCTAGTAATTGCTAATAAAATTTTGACCAACTTATAAAAGCAATGCTCAGCTTCAACCTCTATTTTGTTGATCAGCCTTACACTTCATGAACTCCCATCTTTGGTGAGTTCATGCCACATTATTCCCCACAACTTGTTGAGCGATGAACATGTGTGAGCTCACCCTTGCTGTCTCACACCCCCCACAGGAGAAGAACAGGTGGTTCAAGAGGAGCCGCATATCGAGGAGTTCGATTCGATCTAGGTGGCGTCTCCCAGTTGACTTTCTGGCGCCAAGGATGGATTTTGGATCCTGTTATAGTTATCTTTTATTTTGTAAGACTTCCGCTATGTAATAAGTACTCTGATTATTGTGACATTATCTCTATACACTCTGTGATTATATATGTTGTCTTCTTTGGCGCATGTATGAGATGCACCCGGCTTTGTCCCCTTAAAACCGGGTGTTACACTGCAAGGGTCCATTAAGTCCTTCAATAAAGTGCTCCTGCTTCCTCTCATCCTCAGCAACTTCCTCCGGAGCAAATCTCGACAGCTGAATAAATTTGTCTCTATACTCGCTGACCGACATGTTGCCTTGCTTCAATGATAGAAACTCCTTCTTCTTGATCTTTATCAAACCAGCTGGAATATGGTAGTTCCTGAACTGTGTACTGAACTCTGCCCAAGTAATAGTGTCAGCAGCATCGTGGGCAGCAGTATAAGAATCCCACCAGTCAGCAGCAGGACCTGTTAGACGACCAGAGGCATATAGAACTTTCTCCTTGTCTGAGCATTGGGCGATGTTGAGCATCTTCTCAATTGATTTCAACCAATCATCTGCATCAATTGGATCCGACGAACTGGCGAAGGTCGGTGGCTTATGACTCATAAATTCCCGGTGCTTATCACGAGGTGGAACTGGTGGTGGTGGTGGAGGCAATGGTACTTGTTGCTGTTGCTGCTGTTGTTGAAGTTGTTGTTGCAGCTGCTATTGCGCCCTTCTCTCCTGACGTATCTCTTCTCTCTCCTGGCGCAACTCCTGGCGTGTCTCTTCTCTTTCCTGACGCATCTCCTGGCGTTCCTGCTGCATCTGGGCACGCATATCAGCCATAGTGTCTGCCATTTGCTGCATCACCCTCATCTAAGCTGCAATCAATGGATCAACTCCGCCTGGTGGAGGATTAGGCGGATTCATCTCTGCTGGCTGTGGCTGAGGTTGTCTATATATCCTCCGAGTGTGTCGATTAGGAGGCAAATCAATTTCACCACCCCTCCTGGTATTGACCATCTGAGTTAGATACATATGGTAAGAGAGAGTAGTAGACAAGGCAGTAATTACGAATCATGTTACTTTGGGGGATTTATTAGCTAAGCAGATTAATGTTCTACCTACCATAGCTAATTCATTACCCTATGGTGGGACATACTAAGATGTCCATATATAATATCTCAATCAATCAAAGAAGCAAATCAGACATTTATCATCAGAACAATCAAACAACATTCTTAAATATAGAAAATAGTTTTGATTTTGTCTTAGGCTTCCTATCTCTTAAAAATGTCATAGGGGTAGGGATTCCAAGGTGTGAAATCCATCTTGTCTCAGAGTAGAAAAGGTAAGAATGATCAGAGTAGAACAGTAGAAGGTGAGACAGGATCAAGATAAGTGTAGAAAGAATCAGAGTAAGGTAAGTAGGTAAGGGTTTTGTCCATTTCTATCTAGGTTTTGTCCTACAGTCAACATTTGCTCTGATACCACTTCTGTCACACCCGGCTTTAAGGAACAAAGCCAGGTGCATCTCATACATGCGCCAAGAAGACAACATATATAAGAACAGAGTGTATAGAGATAAATGTCACGAAAAATCAGAGTATTTATTACATAGCGGAAGTCTTACAAAATAAGAGATAAATATCGCAGGATCTAAAATCTATCCTTGGCGCCAGAAAGCTGATTGGGAGACGCCACCTAGATCAAGTCGAATGCCTCAATATTAGGTGGCTCCTCTTCGACCACCTCTTCTTCTCCTGTGGGGGGTGAGACAGCAAGAGTGAGCTCACATACGTTCATAGCTCAACAAATCATGGGGAATAATGTGGCATGAACTCACCAAAGGCGGGAGTTCATGAAGTGTAAGGCTGATCAATGAAATAAAGGCTGAAGCTGAGCATTGCTTTTATAAGTTGGTCAAAATTTTATTAGCAATTACTAAGTGTAAGTAAATACCAAAACCTTAATAATAATAAAGAAAAGTAATAATAAAATAATCCCAAATGCGATGCAAATGTCAAATTAAATTTAAGTTCCATAAATTAATCATGTGAGGGTCCGAGCCGCTCATGACCGTGAGCACGGCTAGTATACTAGTTTTACACTCTGCAGAGGTTGCGCATCTTTACCCACAAGTCATGTTACCCATCTGCCAAGAGACGGCCAATCCCATACACCTCTATCGAGGAGGCGAGGTAGGGTAACACTACGAGGCCTTTACAAAGTTCCACTAGCTTCAGAAATCCCGCTACAGTTTATAGGAAGCTCCAGTGCAGGAATCCCTCGCCTGACCGCCATCGTAGCAAAATCAACCCAAGGACCTCCCTACACTGACCACCCCCTACTACCCTTGCCCCTTTCGGGTAAGGAAGACCTCCACTAGCTTTCCCAGTTAATCAGCCAAGGGCGTCCCATTAAACCCTTATGGTAGCACTGTTTTCCCGGGTGGTCGCTCCATGTTGCCATTAATTTAATGATCTTAACATGAACAGTAATAATAACAAGATAATAACAGAATAATCATGAATAGTGTATCTCCATACCCAAATCCACATAAAGCAATAGCAGGTACTAACCAAAAATATTTCAGTGGTGAACAAGGTATAAAGATAACCAAAACTGGGGTAACCTAAAGGATCCCGTCAAAATTAACCTATGCAAATCATTATAATTAATAAGAACATGGCTGGGAAAAAGTAAGTGATCAAGGGCACAACTTGCCTTCAATGAGCTCCTGCTCAGCTACCTCTACTTGCTGTACCTCAGATTCCACAGTGGCTTGCTCGTCTACTCGCATCAACACAATACATACATAGTATAGCATAAATTAACATCACATCAAACAGACAAAATAGAATATACAATAAAAATCTACTCATTAAAATATGATCATTAGGACTAGAATCATTAAATTTGGAGTTATAGATTTCAAGTTATGAATTTCCTAAGATTTAATGTGTTTGAAATAGGATTAAATGATAAATTAATTTTCTTACTGTGTTCATGACAAAACAGAGACTCTAGGTGATGGAGAATAAAATTACAAAATTTTAGAAATTGGGATGAAGTGATTTGGAATAAAAATGGATTTTCTATGCATTTTACAAGTTTCTAGATTTATTTTTGTACTAAAAACGAATTTCTAATGTTATTTCACTATTTTTAATCTACTCTGGACTGGGCGCCAATTTCTAGAAAAGTCAGGGGGTTCTGGCATAAGTTTTACAAGACTCAGAGAATAGAGTCCATGGACCGCGGGTTCTAAATTCTAAAAGCATGGGGTTTCTTTTGTAAAGTGTACTCGCGAAGGGGTAAGTTTGGATCACTACCATTCGTTCAAAGATGGGCGCACAGGATTAGATCCCATGTGCGCCGAACCGGTACGCCACGATGACCACCGGATTTAGATCCCACGGTCTAGATCTAATGATCCGCGGACCCATTCCCCACCACTGGATTCTCATCCAACGGTCTCTATACGCCATGGCCAAAACGTTATTTGGTTTCTAATCCCGACCATCCAACCGGGGATCGACGACCGAGATCGCGCATACCAATATACAGTGAGCACGACGGCGGTGGCGCACTGGTGCCGCGGCGGATAGCTCGCCGGCGGCACGCAATCCGGCTAATCACTACCCCATACCCAAAATTGGACCGCTCTACACAACGAGACCGACATGGTGAAGGTAGGAGTGGAGTTCTCACCTGCGTTTCTGGATCGCGTAGACGTGATCACGGTGTGCGGCGGATCCAAGGCGGTGGTGAAGCTCCGGTGAAGAATTCACCGGTGTAGATCGCCCCCAACCCGATGCCGGTGCACGCACACCTTCCCTGGGTCGTGGTGACGCTATCCGACCGAAATCCCGGGGCGGGGCGCGACCACAGTAGGGGTCTCACCGTTGGCAGTCGCGAAAATTGGTCTGGCGGAGGCGTGGATTCGACGGCGACGAAATCCCGGGATCCCCGGTCACCACCGCACCCGAGGACAGCTGCGCCCTCACCCAAGAAGGTTCTGGGGAGCTTTAGCACACGCGGCAGAGTACAATCCCGCAGCACCCCGGTGTCAATCAGAAACGGCGGCGATAGATGGCTATGGCGGCTCCTTACGGTGCCGATGGGAAGAAGGGAAAGGCACGAGGGGTTGACTGAGCTATATAAGGTGAAGTGATGTCCGTTAGCGTCGAGCGAATCACGGAGAGGTCGTTGGGTTCCTAGTTACGATGGACGCGATCGGCGGCGTGATTCCGAACTCGGCGGAGGTGGGGGCTGACAATGTGGGACCCACGCGTCAGCGAAGTCAGCAGCGCGCGGTGTGAAGCGTTGAGGCTGCTCGCGGGGGCCCACGGGTCAGTGGTTCACCGCACAGTGATGCGCGCACCAGGGCTGAGCGGAGGAAATGCGCAGTTGGGCCGCGCGGAATCAAAGGAGAACTGGGCCGGATTGAGGATAGCTGGCCCATGCGCCATGTCTCCCTTTTATTTTATTTTATTTTATTTTATTTTCTGCATTATTTCCAAATTTGAATTTGAACTCAAACTTAAATTCCAGCTTCTATGGCTCATCACCCCAAATTATATTTGTGAGATTAGGGGTATTAATTCTGAATATATTTATTTATATATATATACTAGGTGTGTGCCCGTGCGTTGCAACGGGAGTACACTGGGATGAGCATCGACACATATCTAAGCGGGTCTTATATTTTCTTAGGGATCTGGAGAAAGTTTGTTCGGAAGCCAAATATGTTAAGACCTGAGCATGTGTTACCCTTGTGCCCCATCAGCACACGGCGGATTGCTCGGGGCCGCGCGCGGGGGATTGAGCTCGGGGTTTCAGTTTGCGACGGAGTATGCGGCGGTCGCGGCACGACGGATTACGACGAGGGAGTAGACAATTAACGGCTTGCTCGGGATTGCTCGGGGACGCGGCGAACGGATTGCGGCAGGGTTTGCTCGGGGGCGGCTGCGGGGTTCCACGGGTCATGCAGGGCGTGCGGTAGGCGGTTCGTGGCGTTGCGATGGTCACGGCGCGATTCACGGAGGGATTTGCGGGCTTGAGGATCGCGACGGTCGAAGGTTTGCGGACAGGCGGGTATCACAGCGAGGCGGGGGCGAGAGGTTTGCGGCGGCGAGGTTTGCGACGAACATGGCTCTCACGGAGGTTTGCGGAGGCGGGGTTTCTGGAGGTCGGGCGGGCGGAGGCAGGGGCAGTCTACAGTAAGCGCTTAATAGTTAGTAGAGATACTACTATTATATTATTCCCTCTGCCCTAATTTATAGTTCGTTTAACTTTTCTAATCTTAAATTTAACCACTCGTCTTATAGTTGCGCCACTGCGATCAGAATTGATAGATGCAAGCAGTCGAATAGGGTCGACCACATGCTTACAACGTGTAGTGCTCGAAACCCATCTCCATAAGCCACAAAAGAATCTATTTTGATTTGGTGCTTGAAGAACTCGCCAAGTCTTTTTTTTCGAATTCTGTCTTTGCACCCTTTTCATTGAGGAAGATGTAGAAGATGACGACGGCGCATCTGTGGTTGTTGCCATGCTACCAGAACCTAATGTGATTTCCGACTCAAGCCAAAGATGAGCTAGAACCTGACAGTTACCTTCTTCAACCTCTGGACTCAGGGTTCAGTATCCTACCCCAAAAAAAGACATTAAGATAGTAAATATTGTTGTACTGCAAACAGATAATGGTATCGAAGAATGAAGTGGAAGTTGCAGACGAAGATAAACAAGCACAACCAGAATACCTGTAAGTCGGAGGTAAGCATGCACCATCTCATGCGCTAGAATCGAGCCAGCAGCCTACATGCAATTAAATAAATGAAAATTAAAACGTGCAAGCATTCTGACGGATTGGTAGTAGAATCAATGTTCGTCGAAGGGAAACTAAATCAATTGTAATTAGTGTGTTAAATAATAAGAATGAATTCTCCTTGGCAGCTCGTACAATATAAGAATTGCAGTCACTTCACACCGTCGAATGAGTTTGTATGGCCCTGTGATCATATCTATGGTGATCTGTTGCCTGGTCCAATTATTGGTCTTTTTAATATATAGACCAATTAAGCAAAACAAGGAAACATTTTAAATTCATATAATTCTAACAATCTGCTCCTTAGATAAGCAGAGGCATCTCCACCAAATACCAGTAACTGAGAACCAAGGATACTGATTGTCCATCTCAAGCTATCTAATACAAAGTAAAAAAAGAAACGTCATATAGAATCCAACAAGGTTGCAAGTAAACATGTGCACCAGTTCAATCACAAACCAGATTGGCTCTATGTACAGAAGAAAGGAAACTTTCAACAGGACTACCATCAATGAGTTAAACTGCATCTAGAAATTTAGCACTATCATCTACAATCAGCTTAGTTCTTGTAAAATTGAGACCATCCCGATAATATCAACAAGCAATGTTTTAGGTAAAGGGTACACCAACGAACCAAGTTAGACAACTGGTACTTGTGTAATGAGAACTATGTGTGTGTCGAAGGAAATCAATTACCTCACATTTTTCTGCTCTAAGTTTAATACATGAAAAACATAATGTTTTCGTGAAGATATACTTGAAACCATGTTTGATGATTATGACAACCTTGTGCTCCTAGCTACGACCAAAAGATACTTTTCCACTTCACCTTAGCAAAAAGACAACAAACAACATAGATCATGATAGTTGTTTAGATCAAATGAGGCAATGAGGCTATGGGGCTACAAGGCAGTAAAAACCATTACAAAGATATGTTGGTTTGTTTTGTCAGAGTTCACTAAAGACGGGCACAAAAAATTCACTTGATCTCATGCAAAATCTCCTTGAAGCAACATGTCCCATCAACTGAACAAAGTAATGTCGAGTTCTTTGCAACCATCCTATATCTTCACGAAATCCATGTAGTGTTGTCCAGAAACAATGTAAGATCATGTAATAAAAAGAATGAAATATCTCAATGGACATCGATGTGCCAGGCTTGGATGAAGAACAGTGGCTTGAGCGCCTAACGAAGGAAGCCCAAGGAGTAGTTGAAAGTGGAACATGTTCTCGTCGTCCTCGACATAGTTGTGGGTAAGCAGCGAGTAGAGGTCGACGAGGAGCACGTCGTCACCAAGGTTAGAGCAGTTAGCAAACAATTACTCATATAATGTTACCAACAGAAGTTCTGAATAAATGAGTGACTGTTAGTATTAATTCAGCTAATACAGAAGATGCAACGTTGACCTTTCGTTTCCCATTGATTTAGCAAACATTAAGAAACATTCCTTGCCATGCTAGAAATATTAATACATTGAGCATAAGTCTCCACTAGAAGCTAGAAACCATAGCAATAAAAAACAATAGGCCAGAAACGCTACAGTACCTGTCGTCCTCGGTGCTGAAGAAGCCTCAGAGACAGCGCACACGTAGATCAACGGGGTGGCTCCACGCCGTCAAGGAGGTTCATTTGGTGGTCCCAGAAGTCAGAGGAGGGTAGAAGGGACAAGCTTTCGGTCGCTACTACGCCGATGCTAGAAGCGAAGGGTGAAGGGAGGTGGCGGCGGCTTGCTCGCGGGGCAGAGTAGGCAGGCCAGACCGCCAGACCCGACCGCGCACGAAACGATCCATGCTGTAACAGGAGCAGAGCACCCGACCGCCTTTCCTCCCCCGCCTGGTCGCCTGCCACCGCGCGCCAGATCCCAATCTCGCTGCGATCCATGGCGTCGTCTCCGTAGCCGCTGCCGCCGTTCGCCGCGCAAAACCCTACCGCGCAGGGCTCAAGCCAGGGCCACCAGGCTCCGAGGTGGGGGCTCTCTCCGGGGCGTTCGCCAACCTCCAGATCTCCCGCGGCGCGGCCTCGCCGCCCACTTTAGCCGCGCGTCCGGGCCCTCCACCGTCCGCTACCTGTCCCGCCTTGAAGGAGCAGTGTGAGCGAAGCAGCGCCCGTCGTCCTCCTCGTCCGCAGCGGCGGTGCCCTCGCGGAGGAACACCATGGCGAGCGCGCAGACGGCGGCCGGCACGACGGCGAGCATGACGAGGAACGAGGCCGGGTCGTTGGCGAAGAGCACGGAGCAGGTGTCGGTGAAGATGGCGGTGCTGAGGCCGACGTAGCCCTTGAGCAGGCCGGAGATGGGGCCCCTGCTCCAGCGGAAGTTGCGGATGCAGGTGACGAGCACGGCGGTGTTCATCCACGTGGTGCTGTTCCCGCCGAGGCAGAGGAAGACGCAGATCTGCCAGTAGGGGAGCGGGGCGACGGCCCCGGACACGACCATCCACTGCGCGCCGTAGCCAAGGAGGCCCTCGAGGGAGCCGACGGCGAGGAGGAGCCAGATGGGGACGCGGTCGGACGCCAGCCCCGCGAGGAGGCCGAACGCCTTGCCGATGTCCTTGGCGACAGAGAGGTCGTTGAGCTGCAGTTGCGTGAGGCCCATGAGCGTCTTGAGCGCGTGCGAGTAGTTGGAGAAGGTGTAGTTGTTGCCGGAGACGCACTGCACCCACGCCGCCGTCACCAGCCCCAGCCACCACCCACAGCGCGTCGAGTTGCTTGCTTGCTTCGAGTTCAAGGCGGCTCGCGTTTGGTCGCTTGGTGCTTGACCGTGTGTCCAGAGGAGGAGGAGGTACGGAAGGGGCGGTGGAGGCATGGGGAGGTTGCGCGGATGCGGCAGCTGGCGGAGGTCGGTTGGCGGATCAGATGGCGGGTGATTCGCCGCGGAGGGGAATCGCGGCGGGGTCGGTTGCGCTTGCGCGTGATCTGCGGACGGGGAATCGCGGCGTTCGGTTGCGGCGATTTTTGCGGGGGCTGGGCACCTGGTAGTGGGAGGAGTTGGTAGCGGCGGGGGCAGTCTACAATCCCCTCTTAATAGTTGTAGAGATATTATTTATATTTTCATATCCCCCCTTCTCTTTTTCTTATTTCTAAACCCAAATTTCAATTTAGGGTTTAAACCAACTTCTAGTAATTATTACCTTATTATTTTTATACTTATCATTTTATTTAATGCACAAACATACAAACTCCAACATGATGCATTTTTTTCATTTGTTTGAATTAATCTCTAAATTGTGTGTGTGCTCTTTTCTTATGATGCAAATGAGGCACATAGAATTGAGGATAACTCTCTATTATTCTTGGTATACAACTTGGAGTATTACAAAGGTTTGGGTAAAATTGTTATATCCCCTAACCATTCCATTTCCAATGTTTTTCTTGTAGATTCATTAGACTACAATTTGCTTTCTGTTTCTCAATTATGCAAAATGGGCTACAACTGTCTATTTACTGATGTAGGTTTTACTGTATTTAGAAGAAGTGATGATTCAATAGCATTTAAAGGAGTGTTAGATGGTCAGCTATATTTAGTTGATTTTAATGATAACAAAGCTGAACTTGACACTTGCTTAATTGCTAAGACTAACATGGGTTAGCTCTGGCATCGCCAACTTGCCCATGTTG
Organism: Zea mays; assembly: GCF_902167145.1. Lineage (NCBI taxonomy): Eukaryota > Viridiplantae > Streptophyta > Magnoliopsida > Poales > Poaceae > Zea > Zea mays. Next base: position 80,502,370 of record NC_050103.1, on the reverse strand, counting down.
GGATGAAGAATCTCCACAAACTTCTAAAGGGAAAACACATTTTAGGACTAACCAATGTTCATTTTGAGAAAGATAGGATTTGTAGTGCATGTCAAGCAGCAAGTTGGAGTTCATCATCCACACAAGAACCTCATGACGACTGACAGGCCGCTTGAGCTACTCCACATGGATCTATTCGGCCCGATCGCATATATAAGCATCGACGGGAGTAAATAATGTCTTGTTATTGTGGATGATTATTCTCGCTTCACTTGGGTATTCCTCTTGCAGGAAAAATCTCAAACCCAAGAAACCTTAAAAAGATTCTTGAGACGTGATCAAACTGAGTTCGGGTTAAGAATCAAAAAGATTACCTAACTTGAAAATAAAATTGGGTTTTTAAGGATCCACTTTTAGTAAGCATTTATGCAAAACAGAGTCTTTGATCATTGAGAAACCTTACCTTGACTCCCTTATAACCAGCATACCTTTGAGAGTCTTTTCTTTAGTCGGGTAAGACTTGCTGAGTAATTCCATACTCAGGGTTTTATTCCCTATTGTTTTTAGGTGAGGAAGCAACGAACTTTTGTTGCTTTTGTACCAAGGTGGTGACAAATGAAGAAAAGCAAGAATGAGGCTGTGGGAGGACCTAGTCCTCCATAAAAACTTTTATGTAAGAACTTATTGGGAGGAGTTTTTACCTCCCTTGGTATTGTAATAATAAGTACTCCACACTCATGTTTTTATGCTGGTCTATAATAACCAACTTTATCTTACTTTCAAATAAATGTAAGTTTATGTAATCGCTTCCGCATTTCTGTATCTCCGATGTTCTGTAATATCTGTGTGACGGGTAAAACGCTCTTGGGAAAGGTGAGGAAAGCAGATACCGGACTTGTCAAGTGATTCAGGGGCACCTACAGGGTTGTCTGAGGTCCATTGGACAAGGACAACTGTAGGTGGGCCTAATGACTTGGGAGGTTCCGTCACAACTGGTATCGGAGCGAAGCCCTTCTCTGCAGATATTATGAGGCATCTTCAAAAGGATTTTCTAAAGACTTATCTAGAAAAATTTCTTCCATTCTTACCCACTATATCTGAAGAATCTATATGAAAGACCCGATAGGAAGAGTGCAATGTATAGAAGGTGTGAATCAACTAAGGTTGGTTCTGTAATTATACATGCATCATGCTAAGAACTATACTAATAAAATTTCCCCCTTAGAGAAATGCCGCCGCGCACAAGGAAAACCGCGTGCAAGTCAACTGGCCCAATTGGTGTACTCCATCATCAACTCGCTCCCAGACATGAGGATAGCAGTAGTGGGAGTAACGATCCGATCGGGGATCTTGAAGCCCAAGTGAATCAGCTTCAAGCGGAACTTCAACGCAGGACTAACATATGGGTCGCGGATGGTGACAGAATAAATGAATTGAGAAGCCACATCCGCCGCCTGCAAGATCAGCTTGCTGATCGAGATTTAGCGCTCGACTGGGTGGTTCAGTCTCGTTCGCTTGCCTGGGCTAAGGAGGCAAAGGCTCGAGCCCGAGTCGAAGAATTTAGCTCAGCAATTGATAATCTGCAGGCATATTGCAATACCCTACATGAAGAAGTTCATGTACTGTATTCGCAATTGCACCCCAGCATACCTGCAAATCCTGTCGGGACAGAAGCCGGACCTTCTCATGCAGCGGGAGAAGCTTTTGGTGGCGAATTGGACCTTTTCAAGCCCCCTCCCTCCATGAAGTTGGTCGACGAATGGTCTCCTACGCCCGACAGTGAGGCTACTAAGAGTGATAGGAAGTAGGAATAGTATAGTTGTAGAATTAGTAGTGTTATTGTATAATGGGTACTGTACTCCTGTTGTAAAAATTTGAGTCTGTAACATTATTTTTTTAAGTAATGTAAAATGGATGGTTTTTCTTTGGCATATTATATTTGTTTCCAAATGTTTGTTGCCATAGATGCCATCCAAGACCCGATCACAGGATGCAACCAGAACCTCCAGTGGGAGAGAGTCCACCCCAAATCCACCTCCAGTCCCTCCCACACTTGCCGAGGCTATCGCCGCCTTGGTAAACGCGACAGCGGATAATACCCGTTTCCTAGGGGAGATGGTGGGTCAGCAATTTCAACAACAAGGCGGACGGGGCTATCCGCAAGGGCCCCATGAGACATCTTATTTAGACTTCTCCGAAACGCGTCCACCGCTGTTTGTCAAGGCCGAAGACCCTTTAGGGGCGGACGAATGGATCCGTGTCATCGAGCAGAAGTTTGGACTTCTTCGGTGTTCTGAAACCCAGAAGCCCTTGTTTGCATCCCAGCAACTGCATGGCCCTGCCAGCACTTGGTGGGAAACTTTGTGGCCGTTCAGCCGACCAATCATCAGATAACATGGGAAGAATTTAAGTTGGCCTTCCGCGAACATTACATACCTGAAGGTGTACTTCACATGAAACAAGAAGAATTTATGAAGCTGAAGCAAGGAGGGGATACTGTTAATCAGTATCTCAATAAATTTAATCATTTGTCACAGTATGCAATCGACCAAGTTAACACCGATCTAAAGAAGAAGAATTGTTTCATGCGAGGACTGAATGATAGGATGCAAAGGAAGATGGCTACTTGCATCGACCTTACCTACGGAAGGGCTATCAGCACAGCGCTGGCAGTCGAATCTAAATATGCAAGTTCTGGAAAGATCATGGAGAGTGGAGGAAACAGGCCTACTCAGGGCCCTGAGAAAAGGCAACGGTTTGTTATCCGACCTTTTAATCAGGGTCGACCATCAGCACGCCCACCCTCCTTTCCATTTAAGCAACCAGTGTTCATCCGTCCCAATACTGCCCCCACTGCAACAAGTCAGCCGGGTGCCCCTGGCACTCGTTTCCCGGCTCTTCCCAGTTCATCGACAGGATGCTTCAATTGCGGAAAGTCTAGGCACTTTATCAAGGATTGCCCTTATCCGAAGCAGAACAAGTCAAACAATCCACAAGGATCTGGGAATTCATCTCAAGCCAAGGGAAATACTATGGGCAAAAATACAAAGAAGATAGGACGCATATATTATACGCAAGTGGCCACCACACCGGATGGTGAACCGGTCATGATGGGTACGTTCCTTGTGGCCAATCATCCTGCAATTATTCATTCTGGTGCTTCGCATACATTTATCAGCAAAAAATTTGTGGAGAAACACTGCATTTCATGCCATGAATCAAAGGAGGGGTTTAAAATTCACTCGCCTGGGGGACAAATTTTTACTAGAGAAGTGGCCTATCAAGTGCCCGTAACATTGGCCAGACGGGACTTTCCTACTAATATGATAGTTCTGAAAGGCCAAGACATAGATGTAATTTTGGGCATGAATTGGTTGGCCAAACATAAAGCAACCCTCAACACTGATCAGAGAACTATCAGGTTGAGTCATAATCAAGAAGAAGTTCTCTTGTCCATCCCTATCCTAACCAAAACTACTGGCAGAGTTTATGAAGCCATTATACCGGAGGTCAAGGATATTCTGGTAGTATGTGAGTTCCCAGATGTCTTTCCAGAGGATTTGCCTGGATTGCCACCCGAGAGAGATGTAGAGTTTGTAATTGAATTGAAGCCCGCTACAGCTCCCATTTCTAGAAGATCGTACCGCATGCCTCCAAATGAGCTGGCAGAACTGAAGATTCAGTTACAGGATCTACTATCGAAAGGATTCATCTGGCCAAGCTCATCACCATGGGGTTGTCCAGCCATATTCGTCAAGAAGAAGGATCAAACTTTACAGATGTGTGTGGATTATCGACCCCTGAATGAGGTCACTAGCAAGAACAAGTACCCTCTTCAACGGATTGACATTCTATTTGATCAAATGACTGGAGCGAGGGTATTCTCCAAGATTGATCTCAGATCGGGCTATCATCAGATCCGTATTCGGCCTGAGGATATACCAAAGACCGCATTCACTACGCGGTACGGATTATTTGAATATCTGGTAATGTCTTTCGGACTGACGAATGCTCCTGCCCACTTCACTTATCTGATGAACTCGGTATTCATGCCTGAGTTGGACAAATTTGTGGTGGTCTTCATAGATGATATTTTGATATATTCAAAGAATGAAGAGGAGCATGCTCAACATTTACGGGTCGTATTAACGTGCTTGAGAGAACATCAATTATATGCCAAGTTCAGTAAATGCGCGTTTTGGCTGGAAGAAATTCAATTTCTGGGACATGTTCTATCTGCCAGGGGGATTGCGGTAGATCCCAGCAAAGTCAAGGACATTTTGGAGTGGAAACCCCCAACCACTGTTCACCAAGTCCGAAGTTTCCTTGGACTGGCTGGTTATTACCGCTGATTTATACCAGATTTTTCTAAACTTGTGAAGCCAATCACAAGTCTATTGAAGAATGAGACTAAATTCAATTGTTCTTTAAACTGTAATGAAGCTTTTGAGAAATTGAAGACATTATTAACCACTGCTCCGGTATTGGCTCAACCGGATATTAACAAGCCATTTGATGTGTATTGTGACGCATCTGTCAATGGTCTCGGCTGTGTATTAATGCAAGAAGGCCAAGTAATTGCGTATGCTTTAAGGCAGTTACGCCGGCATGAGGAACATTATCCTACTCATGATCTGGAGCTAGCTGCAGTGGTTCATGCTCTAAAGATCTGGCGTCATTATCTGCTGGGTAATATCTGTCACATTTATACATATCATAAAAGCTTGAAATACATCTTTACCAGTCTGAACTCAATATGAGACAAAGAAGATGGCTCGAGCTTATTAAAGATTATGAATTGGAGATCCATTATCACCCGGGCAAAGCAAATGTAGTGGCAGATGCACTCAGTCGCAAGGCTTCCTGCCATTGTCTAACTGTGGGGACTTCTGACATTACGTTATGCCAGGAGATGGAGAATCTAAACCTAGGTATGATTCAACATGGGACTTCAAATCACTTGAAGCTGGAGTCAGTCATCTTACAAAGGATAATTGAGGCACAGAAAAATGATGAGGGTATTAAACACATACGTGAAAAGATAAAGGCTGGAAAAGCCAATTGCTTCCAAGAAGATAATCAAGGTGTGGTATGGTTTAATAACCGCATAGTGGTGCTGAAGAATGAAGAGCTCCGCCAGCAAATTTTAGATGAAGCACATCTTAGTCGCTATTCTATTCATCCCGGAAGCACTAAGATGTATCAAGATCTGAAACAGCATTATTGGTGGACAAAGATGAAAATCGAGATTGCACGCTATGTGGCTAGATGTGACACTTGCAAGCGTGTCAAGGCCATACACCTAAAAGCTGCCGGTCCATTACAGTCTCTACCAATACCAACATGGAAATGGGAAGATATAAGTATGGACTTTATTGTGGGATTGCCCAGGACCGCAAAGGGGTATGACTCTATCTGGGTTATTGTTGATCGGCTCACGGAAATTGCTCACTTTCTGCCAGTTAAAACATATTACCCGGTTCTTACCTATGCAGAATTATACATTGCTCGCATTCTCAGTTTGCACGGTATTCCGAAGACTATAGTGTGAGATCATGGACCTCAATTCATATCCAAATTTTGGGAAGAACTTCATAAATCCCTGGGTACTAAATTACTCCACAGTTCGGCCTATCATCCTCAAACGAGTGGACAAACTGAGAGGGTCAATCAAATACTTGAAGATATGCTGCGAGCATGTGTACTGGAATTCCCACAGAAATGGGATGAATGTTTGCCGTTAGCGGAATTCTCATATAATAATAGCTATCAAGAAAGCATCAAGATGGCACCCTTTGAAGCTTTATATGGACGACGATGTCGTACTCCGCTAAATTGGTCTGAACCTGGTGAAAGGTCCTTCTTTAGGCCTGATATAGTGAAAGAGACCGAAGAAAAGGTTCAGAAAATAATTCATAATATGAAGAAAGCCCAAGCTCGTCAAAAGAGTTATGCAGACAAACGGCGAATGCCCTTATATTTTCTTGAGGGAGACTATGTCTACCTAAAGGTTTCGCCAATGAAGGGCGTATCGCGTTTTGAGGTTAAAGGGAAACTTGCACCACGATATATTGGTCCTTTTCTCATTCTTGAAAGATATGGGCCAGTGGCATATCGAATTCAACTACTCGAAACTTTGTCTGCTGTACATAATGTGTTCCACGTGTCTCAACTGAAGAAGTGTCTTTGGGTTCCAGATCGAACCATTAAAGTGGCAGATGTTGTTCTTGAACCAGACTTAACATATGCTGAACATCCTATTCGAGTCTTGGATCAAAAGGACAGGATTACCCGAAGAAAAACTCTCAAGTTTTACAAGATACAGTGGAACCAACATTCCGAAGATGAGGCAACATGGGAAACTCAAGACTTTTTAGATAAGAATTTCCCAGGCTTTTTAGCCTCTTGTAATTTGTAAAAGTGTACAACATTGTTGTAATAAAGGAGTGAGTCCCAAACCACCCTTGCCTTGTACCAAAAATAAGGAAATAAAAATGTGAAGCATTTCCTTTTCCATTACTTACCCTAGGACTTCTAATCTCGGGACGAGATTCTTTTATGGGGGGAAGGATGTAACACCCCTGGTGTTACTGTAACTAAAACTTGAGCATGACATCATAAACATTGGCATTTCATATGTTTGACACACCTAGAGTGCATTCACTAGGTAAAAATTTTCAACAAGTTGTATTGTTTTGGTGTTTTGCAAATAGAACCCTCGAACAGGGGACTTAACCCTAAACAGGGTTTAAAGGGGTAAAACATAACCCAAATTGAGAAAACCCAAAAGCTTTAGTGGAATAGTTATAAAATGCTCCCAAAAATAAGTTTGAACCACATTTATACCTTTGAGATACCAAAAACCCTAATTGAAACCCTGGAAAACCATAAATCCAAACCCTAGGGGCCTATGTGCAAAAACAGTGCACATTTGGACTAAAGTGTGAAAACTACTATGTTAAAGCATATTAAGTCACATGGTTCACATTTATAAAGGTTTACAAGCTAAACCCTAGGTTTTGGACTAATTTGCAAAAAGATCCCAAATTGTGATTTCACTCTAAGTCTGAAAATCAGTGTTATAAGCTCAACTTTAGGACTTTGTAACTTTCAAATTCTAAGGTTTTTGCCCTAGGTCACCACATCAAACTTGTAGACCTATCCTAGGTGAACAATTTTGTTTAAGAATGCAAACAAAGTTGTTGAGAAGCAATGGGAGATAATCCCACTCAAAGTCAGGATGTCAGGCTGACTGATGACTGAAACTTGGTCTGACAGTGTGATGGGTCAATCTTTGCACCCAGATTTAAACGTGATCCAGTGAAAGTTTGGGCATGATTCCCATAACAAAATTGTAGCTGGAATATGGGGCTACAACTTTGGTACAGAGGGTTGATGAAGTTCTCATGCAAAATCTGGAGAAAAGTTGCTCTGAAAATGCTCTGTCAGATGAACTGAAGAAGGGTTCGATGGCACAGTACTCTGAACAAGATCAGACTGCCAGCGCGAAACTCTCACCGCCGACGACCAATCCTGTGCCGCGATTCGTGACACCGGCGTCAAGATTCGTGCTCGGGGCAAGTAGATAACATCGGGGTAGGAAAGATCATCGCCGTCGGTGAGCTGGACGCCACTCCGGCTAGCCGCGTGTCTCTGTCTATCTACCGCATCACCGTGACTCACTCTTGCTCCCCGTTGATCGCCGGAGCAATTGCCACGGCGCTGGACACCAAGCCACTGCGCCAGTGTTCTTCTTCCTCCTCCGACCGCCACGCGTCTCCACTGAAATTCCCTGCCACCGCCAACGATCCCTATAAATTGAAGCCCCCGCCAGCTCCGTAGAGTTGTCAAGAACCCAGCCACCAAGAATCGTCCTCAGTCGATCGCCAGTGAGTCCCAATTTCAAACTTTCCCCAAATTCAGTCTCCGCCACCGTGAAAACAGTCTCGCCGCGGCCAGCGTAATTCAGGTCAGCCCCCGCCTTCTGCTCCCTTGTTTGAGCATTCTCATAACCCCGTGATGCTTGCCGAACCATCGAATTGGACTGAGAGCTCACCAATCAACGGGAACGCGTGCAATTGTCCTTATCATCCGCGGCCTGCGTAGACAGAGCTTGATAGTTTACCAATTATGAAATTAAGTTAGGGGAATCATTCGGGGAAGGTCCAGTTTGGTGTACGCCGCTCGGGAGCACCGGTCATTGCGTAAATCCACCAGCACAACCTCACCGGAGTTCATCCTCCGCACTGCCGTTGTCGTGGACCTCATGCGGTAAAGAATTAGAAACCGAAGGACCTCTGTGCAAATCATCAGTGACTCATTGAATAGTGCTTCAGTTCTGCTTCTGGTTATTCAAGAAGGCAAGGACCCCTGTGCAAAGTGGCACGGGCGCGCTTCTGTCCACAGTTGGGCCGTCTGGGCTGAATGCAGCCCAACACTGTTCAATCTTTTCACTTTTCTTTTTCTATCCAACTTTAGGAATTTGTAGAAAATTGTAGAAAAATCCTAAAAATGTCAAACCAATTTTCCTAAATTCCTAATTTTCCATAGTATTTAATAAAAATAGTTTCATGATTTTTAAGTTAAATAGGGAATTTTGGAGTATTTAAAATAGCCTAAAACATTAGTTCTGGATTTTTAGAAAATAAATGGTAATTCCAAAAATTCCCAAACCTTTTTATTTTAACTTTAAGCATTATTTAGAAGCCTTGGGTAGAGTTTGGTTTGAATTGGACCTTGTTTGATAATTAGAACCCACAACCCCCACCCCTGCCCTTTGAATTCCTTTACTAACTCCGGAAAACCTAGTTTCTCGGAGAACCGTGAAGGAAAATTGTATTCAAGAACTCTAGATAATAAATTCTTATTATCTTTGCACTCTCATGAGCATTACATGGCATTCATTCTTATATACACAAATATATGGTTCTGTTTAGAAAACGAAGAAGTCGAAAAGTAATCAAAGAGAAGACACCACCACCTTTGGAATCTCAGGCAGGAAACTGTTTCTACCTTGATATCTGCGGGTCCGAGCCTGACTCACCTATCAATGAAGGCAAGCCCCGGTGCATTTGCCACCTTCCTTGATGTTTTTAAAATCTTTCTCACTTGATTAATGCATTAGGTGATAGGAGTTGAATGCTTAAACAATTCCTGCATTACCTTCCTTGAACTTGATTACCTTCCTTGAAACCCTGTTTTTATAAAAGGTTTTACTATGCTTAGTATTGCTCTAGCAAAACAAAAGGTTTTGTTTTACAAAAGATGATTGGCAAAGTGGGAAGGATGTTTTTGAAAATAAAACTTGATGGTGGATCCATCATGGCCGTGATGGGTTCAACATCCGTTAAAGATGTACCTCTGCCAGGTACCAAGCTTTGGGTTTTAAATGATTAAGCTGAGACCGGGCGGGTGACTTGCACGAGAAAGAGAGTCTCGGTGTATTGTCTCCGTCTGAGTCAATTAAGGACCGTCTCGATGTAGGCTTGATGACCGAGGACCCTTTAACTGGTCACATGCCTCGTCATGGGTAAGCCTTACCTCGGGCAGACTAAGGCCAGAATAAGATAACACGGAATGGGCGTGGAGTGGTGGCGAGAGTAGCGTGTACCCTCCATGGCAAGAGGCTGGACGGTGGTGTATCTGTGCTCTCGGTTCGCGTGAACCTGATCTGGTCTTAAGAACCTCGGAGGCAGGTTGACATATGCAAGGGTTAAGTGCTACATATGTCGTGTGATTGGAGATCCTCAGCTGAGTATAATCGATTCGGATCGCCGTACCTTCGTGGTTATGAAGACTTGGTCACTGACTTACACGTAGCAATCTAGTGAAGATGAAGGGTTGATAAGAAATTGGCTAGTGCAGGTTAAGTGATTGAACTAGGTTAGCAAGAACTCTAGATGCAGGTAATTTTACCTAACTTGACAATAAAATTGGGTTTTTAAGGATCCACTTTTAGTAAGCATTTATGCAAAACAGAGTCTTTGATCATTGAGAAACCTTACCTTGACTCCCTTATAACCAGCATACCTTTGAGAGTCTTTTCTTTAGTCGGGTAAGACTTGTTGAGTAATTCCATACTCACGGTTTTATTCCCTATTGTTTTTAGGTGAGGAAGCAACGAACTTTTGTTGCTTTTGTACCAAGGTGGTGACAAATGAAGAAAAGCAAGAATGAGGCTGTGGGAGGACCTAGTCCTCTATAAAAACTTTTATGTAAGAACTTATTGTGAGGAGTTTTTACCTCCCTTGGTATTGTAATAATAAGTACTCCACACTCATGTTTTTATGCTGGTCTGTAATAACCAACTTTATCTTACTTTCAAATAAATGTAAGTTTATGTAATCGCTTCCGCATTTCTGTATCTCCGATGTTCTGTAATATCTGCGTGACGAGTAAAACGCTCTTGGGAAAGGTGAGAAAAGCAGATACCGAACTTGTCAAGTGATTCAGGTGCACCTACAGGGTTGTCTGAGGTCCGTTGGACAAGGACAACTGTAGGTGGGCCTAATGACTTGGGAGGTTCTGTCACATTAACCCTGAGTAAATTCCTTGTAGATTTAGAAATATAGAGCTCCAAAGTTGACCCATTTCAACTGAATTCAGACTTAACCATAGGATGCTTATGGAGTACTTTTTGCAAATAAGTCCAAATTCCACCATTTAACTTGCAAATTTTCAAGTGTGAAAAGTACTTATGTGGTGTTCTATTACTTTGGTATTTGCACTTTGGTCCAAAAGTGCACAATTTTACATTTACCCCCTAGGGTTCCAATTTAGGGTTTTCCAGGGGTCTTTTTAGGGTTTTGAGTTCTCTAGGGTTTTTGTGCCACTAAAGCCCATCACATGTGATACCTTGTGAACATTTCTCATGTCTTATGAGATTTTTACTTATTTAAGCTTCACTTTCACCGATAAGCCCTAATTCAGAGTTGAGTTCCCTACCCTAGGGTTGATCACACTTCAAGCCACATCACCACAACTTGTTATGATGTTATGCTCAAGTTTTAGTGCTAGTAACACTAGGGTTGTTATAGACGGTTACCGATTCGAGTTCACCACGATGCGCTGGCTTCTCATCTTGGCGAGCTTGAGCGCAGGAGTCGCGGACGAGCTTGAGCGCAGGAGCCACGGACAAGCTTGAGTGCAGGAGGCTGCATACGAGCTTGAGCGCAGGAGGCCACGCACGGTTACCGATCCGAGCGCACCACGATGCGCTGGCTTCTCACCTTGGCGAGCTTTAGCGCAGGAGGCCGCGGACGGTTACCGATCTGAGCACCACGAGGGTGTGGGAGTGGGTCGCGTAGGTCGCTGGACCGGCGGGGGAGGAGAGTTTGGGTTGGGCCTCAGAAGAGGCCAATGTGGATGGGCGTGCTTGCTGTTTATGAATTTTCTTCACCTGTATTATCTTTGGTTCACCTGATTCAACCAAACGCCACCTGCTACTGGTTCTGTTAGTTGTTTCATTACTGGACTATCCAAACAATATATAGGGAATGGAAAACATTACAATATCTATCCAAACAATTAGCGCTTTTCATTCCCATGGTAATAGATACCAATGTTATTTATTACAGTCAGAGCACAGACCACGCCTCCGAACGATCCGCCGCAGAAGATCCGGCCTCCGAACGAACGTCTAGTGCGATCACGTACAGTCAGAGCATAGACCACGTGGAGAAGCACTGTACGTGGAGAAGCGCTGCTAGAGATTGGCTACTACAAGCACAGACCACGCCAGAACGGATGTCTGCTGCTACAGAAGACGATGTGGAGGCGAGCAGCAAGCACGACATGTAGACGCAATGCAAATGCGGCGTACGTCGCTACAGATCACGTGGAAGCGAGAGCGCGGCCTGCAGATCGACGCAACGCAAATATGGTCTGCAACGCAAATGACAAGCGTGCGGCCTACAGATCGACGCAATGCAAACACGGCCTGCAACGCAAACGGCTAGCGCGGCCGCACGCACTGCCCATGGAAAACGTTACCATATCTATCCAAACAATTAGCACTTTTCATTCCCATGGTAATAGATACCAATGTTATTTATTTACATTAATGTTACCATTACAAGTGCTTAACCAAACGCCACCTAAGTTCAACGCGCTTCGTGGCTCACATCTGCATGATGAAGTTTTCACTTACATCTGCATGACGAAATTTCGTGGCCCACACGCAGTGACCAAGTGACCACCCTATCGTTAATTATGACATCAGCATAACAAAGTTCGTTCGTGGCTAGCTAGCTGGGCAATAAACAAAAAATCAAAAGAAAATGTAAATAAATGAAGATTATTTGGTTGTATTTCAGACATGATGGCAGGAAATTACAGAACATTAAACATGATGGTATTAATGTTACATGTTAATGAATCCAAGTACTACTAACTAATAAACACAACACAATTTCTTATTGAAATGTTAAATGTCATGGTACATAGCAAATCAGGTACTTTAAATTGTAATTTGGTAACCTGTCAGCACAAAATGAGAGCTGCTAATGGGCTTAGATCCAAACTAATCCAACCTCAAACCATAAAAGCACAGCTACCTCACCGAACCAGTCTAATCCACCTACAAATATTCACAACCCACACCAAATCAAACTGGTGGATGGGTGATTCAGCCCTAGACCAGAACAAAACCTTGGTTTAATACTGCTCCGGGCACATCTAGCACCTAGTTGTGTATGGACTGGAACTGAGTGAAAATAAAAAGAAAAATGATATCCAATTAAATTGTCTATATTGCATGTTTTAGTCATTGCCTGATTAAGCATCCACTTGAAGCCAATAGCAGTTGTTGGGGACTTGTTCTCAAATGCTATGAATTAAGAACAAGACAACACACAAGAAAAATGTTAAATGCTAATGTCCTTCGTCCTTCGAAGCATTATTTCCCTTGGGATACAATGATCTTCGGACAAAGGTTATGAAGGACATACCTTCATAAATATGACATATGTAATCAAAGGATGAAGGTTATGAAACATAAGACAACATAAATAATTACATAATACCAAATTATAAATATTTATTGTCAAATAATCATGAAAACATAAAAGTTAAATCAAATTACATTTGTACCTTGAGCTCGATTGAATACAAAGATACAGATCCAATGTGAAAAGCATGAACAGTACGAGGGTATTGTTCACCTATTTATAGACACAGGGCGCAGCCTGTGTGAATTTACATTCATGCCCTCTATAAATGATTACAATCATTACACAGTCTATCATGGGCCGATCGGTCATCTCATCTTTAAGTCGGTGCCTTTTGAAATGTACTACGAAGCTCCCTGGCTGGAAGCTTCGGCATTGTTCTTGTTCTGACCTCCCGAAGATGCTTCATCTGACAGGACCTTCGGCGACGAAGCAAACCCCCAATAGTAGCCCCTTCACGGTGCCAGATCATTTTTTGTAACGAGCTCGACCCATGAAAAAACTTTTATGCTTCGGAATGCCGAAGGTCCGAAAAACACCTTCCCTGAGCTCATTGCCGAGAAACGATTTAAATATTCTGAGTGTAAAGCGATCCCTCCATAAAGCAGGTACACTCGATCTGGCGATTCGTCTCCTCGCATAGTATGGTCCACCGTTCAGTGGGTGCGGGCGGCTGTTCAGCGGGTGCAATCGTCCTGTCGATTTACCTTCCCACCTGCAACACTATATATACAGACGGGTAGGTGTGAAGTTACCACAGCATTTACTACTATTGTACTGTTGTGCTACCAAAAAATTCGACCACAACCGAAGCTTATACACCATACTCCAAACCAAAGCTTCGTCACAAGAGGGAGCTTCGGTAAAGATAAAAATTATTCAACTTCGCCAAAACGCAAGAAATTCAATCATCAAATGGCTAGGGTCCGTTCAACAGCTAGGGTTACACACGACGAAGAGGAGACCGAAGCTGCTGGAACTTCCCTGATCTCCGAAGTAATGAGGCAGTCGGGACTGGTTATGCCAGAGGATACAGCTGACAAAGGTGCACCTGCTGCCGAAGCTGAGTAGGTAGATATTTCAGAAAGTGAGGCTGGCGAAGAAGATATAGATGATTATTCCGCCGTGCCATCTAAGCCCAGCCACTTGGATTTTGGAAAGTCGACTGTTTCCAAAGCTGATATGCCGATGATGGTAAAACTAGGTTACTTCAGGGAAGCCGAGAAGAAGCTGGTTCGCTTTGGCAGGGAAGAGACAACCCCGAAGCCAGAAAACAATGAGGTAGTAGTCTTTAGAAGCTTCTTTAAAGCAGGATTAAGGTTTCCTCTCCATGGGATGATTGCAGATGTTTTGGAAAATTTCGAAGTTTATCTTCATCAGCTAACTCCTAACGCTATCGTTAGGCTCAGCATCTTTATCTGGGCTCTCCGAAGCCAATGAGCGGAGCCGGTTGCCGAAGCCTTTTGCCGGGTACACGAACTTCACTATCAGACGAAGGCTAGAGAAGATGGATTGCACGAGAACTTCGGCTGCTATAATTTTGCTTATCGCAAAGACATGAAGACACCGGTGGTTAGCTACCGCACCAAATGGCCGACCGGTTGGAAAACTGAATGGTTTTATGTTAAGATTGATGAGAAAAGGGAGAAGTTAGTTCAGAGCCCGCTAGAGCTAACCTTCGGGTTGACTAGGCCTCAGTGCAATATGACACCGGGGACAGCATGCCCAGATGCTATGGGTGATTTTAGAGTTGTGTCTGAGCATATTGATACTAGGGATCTAGTTTAGGAATATTTAGCCAATAGGGTATTCCCAACGTTAAAGGAATGGGATATGCCGAAGCTTAAAGGAGAGAAGAAAAAGAATGAACCCGTTCGGTTGCCTTATCATTTTAAGTTCAAGAAACACTTCAAAGAACCCTGCCAGGAATAGTTGGATACAATTGAAGTTATGTGCAATGAAATCTTGGGAAATTATACTAAAAAAGAAGATCAACTAATGACAGCAGCCTTCGGTACCCAGCCGAAACGAAGGCTAAATCGAGTAATGGACGCTTTAAAATTTGAATACCCAGACTATGAAAGGTTAAGCAAAGGTGCCGAGGGGCCAAAACGAAGAAGGGTTGTTAGTGTTGTACAAAGGCAAGCTGCCAGGATGATAAAAGAGGATGAAAATTTAGCAAAAAAGAAAAAATCTAGTCCTGAGACAAAGGTAGTTGTGTCGAAGAAAAGAAAGGCCCCAGCTTCGAAGCCGAAGGCTGATTTAGAAGAAGAAGCTCCCTCAACGCCTTCTGTCACTAACGTAGAAGAAATTTTAAAGGTAATGACTGAATCTCTACTTAATAAGCTAAGTCCGCTGGGACCGGAACTGATGAAGCTTTTACAGAAGAAGAAGAAGCCTTCGGCTGCCGAGAAGCCTGCTGAACTAAAAAAGCGAAGAATTATTACTGTCATTAGGGCTATTGAAGAAACACCGCCACTGGCCTCAGTGCCAAAAACAGCAGCAGCCGAAGCTGCTCTTCCTGAAGCTGCTACTTCCGAAGCTGCAGCAGCCGAAGCCACAAATTTGGAAACCACACTCGATGATATTGATAAAATGATTTTGAAAATGGCCAAGGAAGAAACTGCTGTAGATGCTGAGGAAACCCCGGCCGTAGTGCCTGAAAAAGGGGAAAAATGCCTAAAAAAGAGAAGGAGCCTGCCGAAGATACTTTGGAAGAGGAAAATTTTAATTTTCAAAACATAATTGGGCAAGAATTGTCAAAGGCTGAAAAAGAAGAACTGAAGGACTATGCCATATCGTGCGGGTATCAGCCAGGGGCACTACTCTTCGGCGGTGTCGCCGAAGAGAGTTTAGGATGTCTTCAGGACCGAATTGGGGTGAAGGTTGTCAGCACTTTATCGAAAAGTGTTGGTTTTCTGAAGCTCGAAGCTGATGTCAGCAGATACCGGTGACAGCATATCGCCGGTAGCCTGTTTTATTCTAACTTTAAGGTAAAATTTTTCCCTTTACTTTTTATTGTTTTGATATGAAGATGTTTTTTGATGAAGGTTATTTTGCTAGAGCCTACTGCTAAGCAAAGCCTTGAGGATGCAACAAGACCTCGAGGACAAGAAAAAACGAAGTTATAATTGAGGGTTTAGAGAAGAAGATTAAAGATCATGAAGCTGCTCTAGAAAAGAAAGACTTCGTGCTTCAAACGATGGAAGGTTCACTGGCAGAAGCTCAAGCTGAGATCGCTAGATTAAACGGTGAACTTTCCCTGCAGTCAAAAAACTTTGAGCAAGAGAAGAATGATTTCCAAACAAAACTCGAAGCCGAGGCTGAAAAAGTTCAAATCTTCAGAAATCACTCAAAGATCTTCAGGAAAAATGCTTAGGCTTCGGCACCCGGTGCGTTCAACGACTGAAACAGGTCTTTAACTCAGTTGGGGCCAGCTCCGAAAAGTTTAAACCTTCGGTTGAAGACCTGCTGGGGACACTTGATCATATTGAAGGTGAAGTTGATGCTCTCGACGAAATTATAGCTGGACATGGTGACTTTTGTGCCCTGTTAGCTTCTCGAGGCACAGCTGTCGCTTTCATGAAGCCTGTCTATACACATGGAAATATTGTAAATAGACCAAACTTTAGCCTGTCACCAGCAGACTTGAACGACATCCTTGACCTGGCCCGAAGCGTTGGAAACAGATTCGTTACTCAAATCTGGGCAAAGGGCGGGCGAGACTTGGCTGGTGACGAAGCTCGAAGTCACCATAAACCGATAATAAACTCATACCTTGTGCTTACCTTTTTCCTTGAAACTTGAATTTACCTTATAATGCTTTGATATGTACAGGATGACGAAGCCGAGGAGCATTGAGCCAAAGCCTAGCAGATGATTCGAATCTTAGCAGATGATGATGAAGCTGAAAAACCTAGCTGTGAAAAAACTCTAGAAAAACTCTTGTATCATCCTTTGTAAAGAATATTGTAATTTGAGAATTAGACTCTACTCTGTAAATTTGTCCATACCTTGTAATATATTTTTACCTTTCCGTCAATATGTGAACTGCTTTGATGTGGACGAAACTTGTATTTTTTGAGCCGAAGGCGAAAAACACCTTCCCTTCTTTTCGTACGCAACAAGCATTGGTCTGCTTCCGAAGCCGTATTCTTGGAGACGAAGCAACTGTCTATGTGTATGATATGATGATGATGATCCTATGTATGCCTAATGAATGTTTATGAATGCAATGTATGATGTAATGTATCGTGCAAGTGAATGCCCAGTCACACACATACGAAGCTTCATCCATAACCTTCATTCCCTTAGGAATGACTGAAATCTCTTTGCCATTTATTTTTTCGCTGCACCGCTTATTTTTCGGTGGAAGTTCTGCATCCCCTTAGGAACGTCTTTTGAACTTCTTCGCCTTCTATTTCGGCGGTATTCGCGTTGACTTTTCGCGCTTCGCCTTCTATTTCGGCGGTATTCGCGTTGACTTTTCGCGCTTCACCTTATATTTCGGCGGTATTTGGCTCTGCATTCCCTTAGGAACGACTTTTGAGTAGAAAACTTATGCTGCGCTCCCTTAGGAATGACTTTTGTAGCTTCGTCGTGCTCTGCATCCCCTTAGGGACGACTTTCGAGCTTCTTCCTGTTTTTTTTCTTTTTTTCTTTTTCCGCACTCGATGGTGCATGCTCAAATTTTACATTTACATATCTTGGGGGACTTTGCCCTCGTAGGGCTGAATTAAAAAGGAAAAATTACAGACTATGGCCCCATTAAAAACCTGTGGCGGAACTGCCCGAATTATTCCAACTTAAGTGCCTAAGTCCCGCCTTAGAGACTAGACCACACTTAAATGGGAATAACCCGTCAATCCCTCGGATCTAGTCCGACGAGGCCACTGACAGGATCAAGTACCACAGTCTCACTCGATGGTGAGTCACAGAGCAAATACAATAAAGCATAAAACCATACATTAAAGAGAATTAAACTTATTACATCATCATCGGAGTTTTAACAAAAGTAGTTGTCGGGGACCATAATTAGGGGTACCCCTAAGACTCCTAATCTCAGCTGGTAACCCCCATCAGCACTAAGCTGCAAAGGCCTGATGGGTGTGATTAAGCCAAGGCTCAGTCCACTCAAGGGACACGACCTCGCCTCGCCCGAGCCCAGCCTCGGGCAAGGGCAGCCGACCCCGGAAGATTCACGTCTCGCCCGAGGACCCCCTCAAGCGACGTACACACCTTCGGCTCGCCCGAGGCCCAGTCTTCGCCAAGAAGCAACCTTGGCCAGATTGCCACACCAACCGACCGAATCGCAGGAGCATTTAATGCAAGGATGGCCTGACATCTTATCCTGTCCTGCGCCCTTCAGTCGACAGAGCCGAAAGTGACCGCAGTCACTTCGCTGCTCCACTGACCGGCCTGACAAGAAGACAGCGTCGCCTGCGTCGCTCCGACTGCTGTGCCACTCGACAGAGTGAGGCTGACAGCAGCCAAGTCCAGCCTCGGGCGCCATAGGAAACTCCGCCTCGCCCGACCCCAGGGCTCGGACTCGGGCTCGGCCACGGAAGACGACGAACTCCGCCTCGCCCGACCCCAGGGCTCGGACTCGGGCTCGGCCCCAGAAGACGACGAACTCCGCCTCGCTCGACCCCAGGGCTTGGACTCGGGCTCGGCCCAGGAAGACGACGAACTCCGCCTTGCCCGACCCCAGGGCTCGGACTCGGGCTCGGTCCCGGAAGACGACGAACTCCGCCTCGCCCGACCCCAGGGCTCGGACTCGGGCTCGGCCCCGGAAGATGACGAACTCCGCCTCGCCTGACCCGGGGCTCAGACACGACCTCGACCTCGGAAGACTGACTCGATCCCGACCTCGGAGGAGCCTCCGCCTCGCCCGACCCAGGGCTCGGACCAACCACGTCACAGGGGGGCCATCATTACCCTATCCCTAGCTAGCTCAGGCTACGGGTAACAGGACCGGCGTCCCATCTGGCTCGCCCCGGAAAACAGATAATGATGGCGCCCCGCGTGCTCCATGACGACGGCGGCTCTCAGCCCCTTACGGAAGCAAAGAGACGTCAGCAAGGAATCGACAGCCCCGACAGCTGTCCTTCCGCAAGGCTCCAACGCTCCTCCGACAGCCACGACATCACATGAACAGGGTGCCAAAACCTCTCTGGTTGTCACGACGGCATGTACTTAGGGCACTAGCTCCTCTCTGCTAGACACGATAGCGCACTGCTACACCCCCCATTGTACACCTGGACCCTGTCCTTACGCCTATAAAAGGAAGGTCCAGGGCTCTCTTACGAGAAGGTTGGCCGTGCGGGAGGACGGGGCGACGTGTAGCGTCCCTTGCTCTCCCCCCGCGCGGACGCTTGTAACCCCCTACTGCAAGCGCACCCGACCTGGGCGCAGGGCAACACGGAGGCGCGGGTTTTCCCCCTTTTTTCTCCCTCTCTTCTACCCCCCTTCGTGCTCCGCCTCGCGCCGACCCATCTGGGCTGGGACACGCGGCGACAATTTACTCGTCGGTCCAGGGACCCCCCGGGGTCGAAACGCCGACAGATGGTGCGCCAGGTAGGGGCCTGCTGCGTGTTGACAAACAGCTCCCCGTCAAGCTCCAGATGGGTAGCCTCCAGCAACCTTTCCAACCCGGGACGGTGCTCCGTTTCAGGAGTCTTGAGTTCATGTCCCTCGACGGCAGCTACGACATGATACTCCTTCCTCCGCCGCGCGACGGCGATAATGGCGGCCGACAACTCACCCGCCGGCGGCGGAATCGACGACGTCTTCCCCATGAGGCGGAAGAACATCGTCCGAGTTTGTCCTGTCACCTCCCCCACTGGAGGAGGAGGAGGCGAGGCAACCATGGCCAAGCAGGGGGCGGCACCTCATCGGCTGTCGAGCGAGTCGACAGCGCCGGCGCCCCGACGGGGGACGAGTCGGGCGTCGACCTCGCGTCTGAGACGAAGACGAGCGCCGTTTCCCCGCAACACGCCAACTCCAAGCGGACGGACGACGCTAGCACGCTCGCGAAGGGCTTGCTGGGCTTCACCCTCGTACCTGAGACGACGGTGCAGTCCGCCCCTGATGTGACAACGTCACCACCTGTCGACCAAAAGGTACCGACCGACTCCCGTCTCATGCCTTTTGGATTCGGCCTCGACCCACCAAGCGACCCCGCTTTGGTGGAAGCCTTCATAGAGGCATGCACCAGCCCTCCGGGGTATCATATGCGGTCACCCTGGGACCGGCTGGCGGCCGTCTCGACCTATGGACCCTCGGGTTCCGAGGAAGATGACGAGCCCGACTTTGGTTGGGATTTCTCCGGGGTCGGTAACCCCAGCGCCATGCAGGACTTCATGACCGCATGCGACTACTGCCTTTCCGATTGTTCCGACGGTAGCCACAGCTTCGGCGACGGAGATCGCAGCCCAAGTCGTGAATGTTTCCACGTCGATCTAGGGGGTCCCGACGAAGGCAACCATCTTGGTATACCGGAAAACGGTGATCCCCCTAGGCCTGCGCCTCGCGTTGACATCCTTCAGGAGCTAGCTGTGGTCCCAGTCCCTGCGGGGGGTCAGGACGCACAGCTCGAGCAAATCCGCGAGATGCAGGCCATACTCGACGAGGGGGCAGGAACACTTGAGCCGCTCCGCCGGAACATCAGACAGGAATGGGTAGACCAAGCTCCGGCCGGAGAAGCGCGTCATCTACCCCAGGGCGTCCAACTCCGTATCGCCGATGACGTCAGGGCAACGCCGCCACCGGCTTCCAGTGGGGTCAGCCAGAACCTGGCTGCAGCAGCGATACTTCTCCGTGCGATGCCGGAACCATCAACCACCGAAGGGCGGCGGATCCGGGGAGAGCTCAAGAATCTCCTGGAGGATGCCGCGGTCCGACGGGCCGAGAGCTCTGCCTCCCGAAGGCAGGGATACCCCAGAGGCACCGCGCCGCGATTTCCCGATTCGTGCGGGAAGCCTCGGTCCACACCGGGCGCACGCGCAACACAGCGCCTGCAGCCCCGGGACGCCTCGGCAACGAGCACCACCACCGCAACCATCGAGCCCGCCTCGACGAGAGGGTGCACCGAGGCTACCACCCCAGGCGTGGGGGACGCTACGACAGCGGGGAGGATCGGAGCCCCTCGCCCGAACCGCCCGGCCCGCAGGCTTTCAGCCGAGCCATACGACGGGCGCCGTTCCCGACCCGGTTCCGAACCCCGACTACCATCACAAAGTATTCGGGGGAGACAAGGCCGGAACTGTGGCTCGCGTACTACCGGCTGGCCTGCCAACTAGGTGGAATGGACGATGACAACCTCATCATCCGCAACCTCCCCCTGTTCTTCTCTGACTCCGCTCGGGCCTGGCTGGAGCATCTGCCTCCGGGGCAGATCTCCAACTGGGACGACCTGGTCCAAGCCTTCGCCGGTAATTTCCAGGGCACGTATGTGCGCCCTGGGAACTCCTGGGATCTCCGAAGCTGCCGCCAGCAGCCGGGAGAGTCTCTCCGGGACTACATCCGGCGATTCTCAAAGCAGCGCACCGAGCTGCCCAACGTCACCGACTCGGATGTCATCGGCGCGTTCCTCGCTGGCACCACCTGCCGCGACCTGGTGAGCAAGATGGTTCGCAAGACCCCCACCAAGGCGAGCGAGCTGATGGACATCGCCACCAAGTTCGCTTCTAGCCAGGAGGCGGTTGAGGCCATCTTCCGAAAGGACAAGCAGCCCCAGGGCCGCCAGACGGAAGATGTTCCCGAGGCGTCCGCTCAGCACGGCACCAAGAAGAAAGGCAAGAAGAAGTCGCAAGCGAAACGCGACGCCGCCGACGCGGACCTTGTCGCCGCCGCTGAGTACAAGAACCCTCGAAAACCTCCCGGAGGCGCCAATCTATTCGACAAGATGCTCAAGGAGCCGTGCCCCTATCATCAGGGACCCGTCAAGCACACCCTTGAGGAATGCGCCATGCTTCGGCGCCACTTTCACAGGGCCGGGCCACCTGCGGAGGGTGGCAGGGCCCCCCATGACGACAAGAAGGAGGATCACCAGGCAGAAGAGTTCCCCGAGGTCCGCGACTGCTTCATGATCTACGTTGGGCCAGTGGCGAACACCTCGGCTCGGCACCGCAAGCAAGAGCGTCGGGAGGTCTGCTCGGTGAAGGTGGTGGCACCGGTCTACCTAGACTGGTCTGACAAGCCCATCACCTTCGACCAGGGCGATCACCCCGACCGCGTGCCGAGCCCGGGGAAATATCCGCTCGTTGTCGACCCCGTCATCGGCAACGTCAGGCTCACCAAGGTCCTCATGGACGGAGGCAGCAGCCTCAACATCATCTACGCCGAGACCCTCGAGCTCCTGCAGGTCGATCTGTCCTCAATCCGGGCCGGTGCGGCGCCTTTTCACGGGATCATCCCCGGGAAACGCGTCCAACCCCTCAGACGACTCGATCTGCCCGTCTGCTTCGGGTCTCCCTCCAACTTCAGAAGCGAAACCCTCACATTCGAAGTGGTCGGGTTCCGAGGAACCTACCACGCGGTACTGGGGAGGCCATGCTACGCCAAATTCATGGCCATCCCCAACTACACCTACCTCAAGCTCAAGATGCCGGGCCCCAACGGGGTCATCACCGTCGGCCCCACGTACCGACACGCGTACGAATGCGACGTAGAGTGCGTGGAGTACGCCGAGGCCCTCGCCGAATCCGAGGCCCTCATCGCCGACCTGGAGAGCCTCCCCAAGGAGGCGCCAGACGTGAAGCGCCATGTCGGCAACTTTGAGCCAGCGGAGACGGTTAAGTCCGTCCCTCTTGACCCCAGCAACGACGCCTCCAAGCAGATCCGGATCGGCTCCGAGCTCGACCCCAAATAGGAAGCAGTGCTCGTCGACTTTCTCCACGCAAACGCCGAAGTTTTCGCGTGGAGTCCCTCGGACATGCCTGGCATACCGAGGGATGTCGCCGAGCACTCGCTGGATATCCGAGCTGGAGCCCGACCTGTGAAGCAACCTCTGTGCCGATTCGACGAAGAAAAGCGCAGAGCCATAGGCGAGGAGATCCACAAGCTGATGGCCACAGGGTTCATCAAAGAGGTATTCCATCCCGAATGGCTTGCCAACCCGTGCTTGTGAGAAAGAAAGGAGGGAAATGGCGGATGTGTGTAGACTACACTGATCTAAACAAGGCATGCCCAAAAGTTCCCTATCCTCTGCCTCGCATCGATCAAATCGTGGATTCCACTGCGGGATGCGAAACCCTGTCTTTCCTCGATGCCTACTTAGGGTATCACCAAATCAGGATGAAATAGTCCGACCAGCTCGCGACTTCTTTCATCACACCTTTTGGCATGTACTGCTATGTTACTATGCCATTTGGTTTGAGGAATGCGGGTGCGACGTACCAAAGGTGCATGAACCACATGTTCGGCGAACACATTGGTCGAACGGTCGAGGCTTATGTCGATGACATCGTAGTCAAGACGAGGAAAGCCTCCGACCTCCTTTCCGACCTTGAAACGACATTCCGGTGTCTTAAGGCAAAGGGCGTAAAACTCAATCCTGAGAAGTGTGTCTTCGGAGTCCCCCGAGGCATGCTCTTGGGGTTCATCGTCTCCGAGCGGGGCATCGAGGCCAACCCAGAGAAAATCGCGGCCATCACCAACATGGGGCCCATCAAGGACTTGAAAGGCATACAGAGGGTCATGGGATGCCTTACGGCTCTGAGCCGCTTCATCTCGCGCATCGGCGAAAGAGGCCTACCTCTGTACCGCCTCTTAAGAAAGACCGAGTGCTTCACTTGGACCTCCGAGGCCGAGGAAGCCCTCGGGAACCTGAAGGCACTCCTTACGAACGCGCCCATCTTGGTGCCCCCCGCCACCGAAGAGGCCCTCTTGATCTACGTCGCCGCTACCACTCAGGTGGTCAGCGCCGTGATCGTGGTTGAGAGAGAAGAAGAGGGGCATACATTGCCCATCCAGAGGCCGGTTTACTTCATCAGTGAGGTACTATCCGAGACCAAGATCCACTACCTGTAAATTCAGAAGCTGTTGTACGCGGTGATCCTGACGCGGTGGAAGTTGCGACACTACTTCGAGTCTCATCCGGTGACTGTGGTGTCATCCTTCCCCCTGGGGGAGATCATCCAGTGCCGAGAGGCCTCGTGTAGGATTGCAAAGTGGGCTGTGGAAATCATGGGCGAGACGATCTCGTTCGCCCCTCGGAAGGCCATCAAGTCCCAAGTCTTGGCAAACTTTGTGGCTGAATGGGCCGACACCCAGCTCCCGGTGGCTCCGATCCAGCCTCTGGACCATGTTTTTCGATGGGTCGCTCATGAAAACAGGGGCAGGCGCGGGCCTGCTCTTCATCTCGCCCCTCGGGAAACACCTACGCTGCGTACTGCGCCTCCATTTCCCGGCGTCCAACAACGTGGCTGAGTACGAAGCTTTGGTCAACGGGTTGCGCATCGCCATTGAGCTAGGGGTCCGACGCCTCGACGCTCGCGGCGACTCGCAGATCGTCATCGACCAAGTTATGAAGAACTCCCACTGCCGCGACCCGAAGATGGAAGCCTACTGCGATGAGGTTCGGCGCCTGGAGGACAAGTTCTACGGGCTCAAGCTCAACCACATCGTCCGACGACACAACGAGACTGCGGACGAGCTGGCTAAGATAGCCTCGGGGCGGACAACGGTTCCCCCGGACGTCTTCTCCCGAGACCTACATCAACCCTCAGTCAAGACCGACGACACGCCCGAGCCCGAGAAGGCCTCGGCCCAGCCCGAGGCACCCTCGGCACAGCCCGAGGCGCCCTCGGCTCGGCCTGAGGCACCCTCGGCCCCCGAGGGTGAGGCCCTGCGCGTCGAGGAAGGGCGGAGCGGGGTCCAGCCTAATCGAAACTAGCAGACCCCGTACCTGCAATATCTCCACCAAGGAGAGCTGCCCCCCGACCGAGCCGAGGCTTGGCGACTGGCGCGGCGTGCCAAGTCGTTCGTCTTACTGGGTGACGAAAAGGAGCTCTACCACCGCAGCCCATCCGGCATCCTCCAGCGGTGCATATCCATCGCCGAAGGCCAGGAGCTCTTACGAGAAATACACTCGGGGGCTTGCGGTCATCACGCAGTGCCCCGAGCCCTTGTTGGAAACGCCTTCCGACAAGGTTTCTACTGGCCGACCGCGGTGGCCGACGCCACTAGGATTGTCCGCGCCTGCCAAGGGTGTCAATTCTACGCAAGGCAGACCCACCTACCCGCTCAGGCTCTGTAGACAATACCCATCACCTGGTCGTTTGCTGTGTGGGGACTGGACCTCGTCGGTCCCTTGTAGAAGGCACCCGGGGGCTACACGCACCTGCTGGTCACCATCGACAAATTCTCCAAGTGGATCGAGGTCCGACCCCTGAACAACATCAGGTCCGAACAGGCGGTGGCATTCTTCACCAACATCATCCATCGCTTTGGGGTCCCGAACTCCATCATCACCGACAACGGCACCCAGTTCACCGGCACAAAGTTCCTGGACTTCTGCAAGGATCACCACATCCGGGTGGACTGGGCCGCCGTGGCTCACCCCATGACGAATGGGCAGGTGGAACGTGCCAACGACATGATTCTGCAAGGACTCAAGCCGAGGATCTACAACGACCTCCACAAGTTCGACAGGCGATGGATGAAGGAACTCCCCTCGGTGGTCTGGAGTCTGAGGACAACGCCGAGCCGAGCCACGGGCTTCACACCGTTCTTTCTAGTCTATGGGGCCGAGACCGTCTTGCCCACGGACTTAGAATACGGTTCCCCGAGGACGAGGGCGTACGATGACCGAAGAAACCAGACCGACCGAGAAGACTCAATGGACCATCTCGAAGAGGCTCGGGACATGGCCTTACTACACTCGGCGCGGTACCAGCAGTCCCTGCGACGCTACCACGCCCGAGGGGTTCGGTCCCGAGACCTCCAAGCAGGCGACCTGGTGCTTCGGCTGCGACAAGACGCCCGAGGGAGGCACAAGCTCACGCCTCCCTAGGAAGGGCCGTTCGTCATCGCCAAGGTTCTGAAGCCCGGGACATACAAGCTGGCCAACAACCAAGGCAAGGTCTACAACAACTCTTGGAACATCCGACAGCTACGTCGCTTCTACCCTTAAGATGCTTTCCAGTCGTTCGTACACCTCATTCACGTTCAAAGTCTAACCATCAAGGAAGGGTCAGCCTTGCCACGGCAAAGCCCGACCCTCCCTCGGGGGCTAAAAGGGGGGGAACCCCCTCTGCGTCAAAATTTTCCTCGAAAAAAGACTTCCATCAAAAAGCTTTCGCGTCCCCCGGCTATGTCAGTAACAGGACCCCAAGAAACGAATAAGGGTGCATGTAAGTGGCAAGGCCGATCGAGCCGAGGGACTCCTACGCCTCTGGGATATGGATACCTCACTCGTCGCCTACCACGAAAAATGACTCTTACTTGGGCAAGCTACCCTGCTACTGACGAACGGATCCGGATAAAACAGAAGGAAAAGAAACACAATCTTATATTACGATAATAAAGTGTTCGGGCCTCGGCCGCAAAAGACACATATGCATTCAAAGAAAACTGCTCCGGCAGAATCAAGCGTCGCCCGGAGAAGGAGCCGCGCCCTTGGCTTTGTCTCCACCCTTGGCAAGATCCGCCCCGGCCTCGGATGACGGCACAAGCAGGAGGATCTCTGCCTCGAAGGTGGTTGCCAGCACCGCGCTTGGGCCCGCGGCGGCCGCGTCAAGCCTCTGGACTTCGGCCAGGGCGGCTTCATCTTCGTCGAGGAGGCAATACCCCTTGCTGACCCGCTCCAGATCCACGTCATAGTGGGAAGCGAGCACGGCGAAGGCCTACCTGATGCCGTGATGCAGCGCCTCGCGAAGTCTGCCACGCGCATGGTCACCCAAGGCTTGCAGGCGACTTTGAGGGGAGGTTCCCGAGGGGACGTCATCGAAGCCGAAGACCCGGTAGAAGGCCAAGATGGCCTCGGACATGGCCGGCGGTCGGCTTCCCTCTGCTCGGCCGCCTGAGCAAGCGCCCTGGTGGACTTATCAAGGGCAGACTCGAGCTCTGCGAACAGCCAAAGCGGAAGACCTCAAACACGAGTTGAGGAACCGAGCTGAAACAAAATCTTCAAACAGCCGAGACATACCTTCGGCTCGGGCACGCTGCTCCGAGGATGCAGCTTCGGCCATGGCGAGGTCCGCTGCAAGGGCTCCAGCCCGAGCAGACGCCTCGGCTAACCGGACTCCAAGAGCCTCAGCCCGGCTTTCGGCCTCGTCGGCCCGGCCCCGAGATTGGTCCCGCTCGCCGGTGGCCTGGTCAAGCTCCGACTGCCGCCGCTGCGCCTCCGCTCCCAGATCGGCACAGAGCAACCAAAGGTCCGCCACCTCGGCGCTCTGTTGGGAGAGGCGCGCGGTAGCACTGGCAAGCGTGGTCCTCAGGGACCGCAGCGAACCCCAGACATCGACCTCGCGGTGGATGAACGACGACTTGGCGGCGCTCAGATCCGTCAGATCCTGAGGGAAGGAAGCGGGGCGTCACAAAGAACGCCTTAATCACGAGAAAGGTATGCCTGAAGTCATTACCTGGAGGATCTTGGGAACGTCCCTGCAAAGGACCTCCAAGGTCGACCGAAGCGATCCCACTGTTGCCTCGGCACACTCACGAAGCCCGTCCCAAGACTGCTCCTCCCGTTCATCGTCAAGAACAAAGAGGGGATCCGGGGCCCCACGGGTCCGGAACCGAAGCAACTGGCGCCGCCCCTCAGAACTGTGCCGCGCGGGGACAAGGCTGCCGCTCGGCGGGGCGGGTCGCGGTTCTGCGCCCCCCTCCTCCGAGGCATCAAGTAGCAACGCCTCAGCCATCTCAACGTCGGCGGCGACGGGTGGCTCCACGGCCAGAACGGCAGCGGCATCGGCAGAAGCCGGTGACAGCGCCGGCAACACGTCTAGTGGGCTCGAGGCCGCAGCCGCGCCAGCAGTCTCCCTCGGCACGACGGCCACCTCGGCAGAAGAGTCAGCCTCAGGAGCTCGCCCCACGGTGACTTGTGCCGCCGGGTCCCCCCGCTTTGGGGCATCTTGTAAGGAGGCTAGCTGGCTGGCGAGGCCCGGTGCGGCACTGGCTGCAGAAGCCGGTGCCATTTTGAGGGCCTTCCGGGGAGCCAGATCGGTCGAACCATGCCTTCGTTTGCTAGGAAGAAAAGGAAGAGCAGAATCAGAACACACGAAGGAGGAGCCAGGACAAAGATATCCTAAGATACTTACCCACTCCGGGCCACGATCAATCGTGCCTGTGGGGAGGTCTCTCGAGCCTCGATCCCCG
The DNA here is from genome assembly GCF_902167145.1 of Zea mays. Lineage (NCBI taxonomy): Eukaryota > Viridiplantae > Streptophyta > Magnoliopsida > Poales > Poaceae > Zea > Zea mays. The sequence goes on along the minus strand of NC_050103.1, from coordinate 80,474,123 downwards.
AAGGTACCACCGAGGTCAGCCCCGCTGCCGGCTTCGGCACCATCCTTGCCTCGGGCGCCCAAGGCACCGGGGGGACGGACTGCCCAAGCGCAGCCACGGCGACCCGAGGGTCACCCTCCTGCACAGTCGGCATGGGCAACGGTCCTTGGGAAAGAGGTGGCTCGGCCTGACTCCCCGGGGTCACCTCAACTACCTTGGCCAAGGGGTCAAGTACCCCCTCGGCCTGCCCCCGTTCTTCGGACTGGGACCCCGACGTCCCGGCCCCGGATACCGACGGCGCCAGCCCGCTCGTGGGCTGGCTCGACGACCCCTGGCCCAGCCTCAGATCCGGGCTGAGGCCGAGGCGGGCAGCCATGTCGTCGTCTTCATCATCGTCTTCATCATCGTCGTCGTCATCATCAGGCGTCTCCGGCGATGGCTCCCTCGGGAGTCCATCCCTCTCCTGCCGACGACGAAGCCTTTCCAAGGCGTCCCGAGCCCGCATCCGCTTGCGGGCCCGAGCCTTCTCCGCGTCCTTCTTCTCCTTCCTCTTCTCCGCGGCGACCCTCCATGCAGCTCGGTCCACCGCGTCCTCCGGGACCGATGGCAGGGAAGACTTGTGAAACCCCACCTCCTGGAGACAGACGAAAGGTCTTGGCTGTGAGAACCAAGGGCAATCCGACACAAGAAGGAAGAAGGAGCGGACACTCACCAGGGACACACACCCGCGATCGGGACGCATCGAGAGCTGGGAAAGGGCGCCGGCGTCCGGCTTCCCTAACGTGGCCGCTACCCGCCTGTGGAGGTCTTCGATGAGAAGGGCATCCGAGGACATCCGCAAACCCTCCAAGTCAACCCCCGGTGTCATCTCCCAAAGCGGCAGCTGCCGCCCCGTTAAAGGAAGCACCCTCCGGCGGTGAATGGCGGCAACCACCCCCTCAGCGGTGAGCCCTCCTTTCCGCAGCTCCTCCAGGGCCTTCAGAAGGGGCTGGAGATTCTTCTGCCTGTCACGCGGGGTCCCGTAGTGCTAGTTATCGGCGGCGGCGGTCACCACTCGCTGAGAAAATGACAGGAGCCTCCCGTCGTCATTTCGGAAATAGAACCACTGGCGCTGCCACCCTTTGTTCGAAGACGCTAGGACGGCGAGGATGTACTGCAGCGCACGCGCCTGCCTCAGCTGGAGGATGCAGCCACCGGCCCGCACCGCCATGCAAACCCTCCTTTCCCCGTCGGTGAGGCAAAAAGCTCCGCAGAGAAGAGATGGGTCCACAAGTCCCAGTGAGGGTCAATCCCCAAGTATCCTTCACAAACCGCCGCAAAGATGGCAGCTTGCGAGATGGAGTTGGGACTGAGGTTGTGTAGCTCCACCCTGTAGACATGCAGAATCGCCCGCATAAAACGGCTTGCCGGCACTCCGAACCCCCGTTCGTGAAAGGAGATAAAGCTCACAACATACCCCGGTGGTGGGGACGGGGCAGCTCTGCTCGGAGGGGCCATCCACTCCGGCTGCGAGTCACCGGAGAGAGGGCGAAGCAAACCCTCAGCAACAAGGGCCTCCAGGTCATCTGCCGTGATGGTGGAGAAAGGCCACGGGTCGCGCGGCGGGCACCCGGTCGGCTATCCCCGAGCAGAAGAGGTGGCGGCGGAGGAACTAGGTGCGCGGTTTCCTTTCTCTGGCTATTCCCTCGGGTTGCGAAAACCTAAGCGGGAGGCAAGACGCTGAGTAAAGAACCGTCACTAGCCCCTCTCCCGAATATATAAAGGCCCAGGCGAGACCCATTCAACACTTCGCCCGAACCCGCCACAAGGTTCAAAACTCAAAGAGACTCCCGTCCCTCGAACGGCTCACGCACGCGCAACGGCCGCCCCGTGAACCACTCGTCCCGTCGCATTAACTCTGCGGCAGGACAGGCGGCACCTTTGGCAGGCGAAGCAGGCGACGCTTCACCTCCGCCATAATGACCGCGTCAAAAAAGGTGCGCCACGTCATTCGATTTCGTACCCTTTTCACTTCCTCTTTCTCTCTCTTGCCTCAGGGGTCGGAAAAGGGGATACTCCGAAAGGGATCCTTCTCCGCGAAGGAAGCGGGCCCCAAGCCCCCCTACTGATCAGAGGTTCAAAAGCAGGCCCCTCGGAAGGGTTCAACAGCCACCTCATAGCGCTCAGGCTCCACGCCCACAACTGGTCAGAGGTTCGAAGGCCGGCCCCTCGAAAGGGTTCAACGGCCGCCTCAGGCCACTCGGGCTCCGCGCCCACTACTGATCAGGGGTTCGAAGGCTGGCCCCCGAAGGGTTCGACAGCTGCCTCAGACGCAGAGCGAGGGATGACCCTGGGTACGTTCGATACATAACCGAGGCTCGGGCTGCGCTCCCGAGGTACCCTAGGACATTTCCGAGACCAACGGGAACGATTTTGTAACGGAATCCCACCAGAGGGAGGCATCGAGCCCTCGGACCCCGTCAAAAGGGGACCGGGTCCGGCAAGTCACCCGCAGGTACTTTTGGAGCGTGCCTCCGGGCCACTAGCCGACCCCTAACAAATGGGGCACGGGCGTCCACTCGGATTACCCGTTAGCAACTCATTGGAGACACCATGTTCGGCGCCCTCCGAGGGCAACATGGCGCTTTCCCCCCCTCCTCCTTGCGGAAAGGCGATGCAGGGGCGTATGTAAAAAGCCGAGTCTGTCCTTGACCGTCCTCTCGCTCTGTGCAGAGGCTCGGGGGCTGCTCTCGCAGACCCGGCTCCGGCCAAACCGTTGACAGCGTCAACATACCAGCCCGAGAACTTGAGACTCGACTGTTCGCCCGGGCTACGGCCAGTTCGCATGAGGGAGCAGCTAGACCGGCCGAAACATTACGAAACGTACTAAGACCTCGAAGGAGTCAAACTACTCCTCCGAGGCCTCGGGGGCTACACCCGGCGGGTGCGCTCGCGTGCACCCACCGGAACAAAAGGCAACCGAGGAAGGCCGGTCCCCTTGCAAAAAAGTGCGACAAAAGCCTCCAAGCGAGTATCAACACTCCCTTCGAGGCTCGGGGGCTACTGTCGTGGACCATAATTAGGGGTACCCCCAAGACTCCTAATCTCAGCTGGTAACCCCCATCAGCACTAAGCTGCAAAGGCCTGATGGGTGCGATTAAGCCAAGGCTCGGTCCACTCAAGGGACACGACCTCACCTAGCCCGAGCCCAGCCTCGGGCAAGGGCAGCCAACCCCGGAAGATTCACGTCTCGCCCGAGGACCCCCTCAAGCGACATACACACCTTCGGCTCGCCCGAGGCCCAGTCTTCGCCAAGAAGCAACCTTGGCCAGATCGCCACACCAACCGACCGAATCGCAGGAGCATTTAATGCAAGGATGGCCTAACATCTTATCATGTCCTGCGCCCTTCAGTCGACAGAGCCGAAAGTGACCGCAGTCACTTCGCCGCTCCACTGACCGGCCTGACAAGAAGACAGCGCCGCCTGCATCGCTCTGACTGCTGTGCCACTCGACAGAGTGAGGCTGACAGCAGCCAAGTCCGGCCTCGGGCGCCATAGGAAACTCCACCTCGCCCGACCCCAGGGCTCTGACTCGGGCTCGGTCCCGGAAGATGACGAACTCCGCCTCGCCCGACCCCAGGGCTCGGACTCGGGCTCGGCCCCGGAAGACGACGAACTCCGCCTCGCCCAACCCTAGGGCTCGGACTCGGGCTCGGTCCCGGAAGACGACGAACTCCGCCTCGCCCGACCCCAGGGCTCGGACTCGGGCTCGGCCCCGGAAGACGACGAACTCCACCTCGCCCGACCCCAGGGCTCGGACTCGGGCTCGGCCCCAGAAGACGACGAACTCCGCCTCGCCCGACCTGGGGCTCGGACACGACCTCGACCTCAGAAGACCGACTCGACTCCGACCTCGGAGGAGCCTCCGCCTCGCCCGACCTAGGGCTCGAACTGACCACGTCACAGGGGGGCCATCATTACCCTATCCCTAGCTAGCTCAGGCTACGGGTAACATGACCGGCGTCCCATCTGGCTCGCCCCGGAAAACAAATAATGATGGCGCCCCGCGTGCTCCATGACGATGGCGGCTCTCAGCCCCTTACGAAAGCAAAGAGACGTCAGCAAGGACTCGACAGCCCCGACAGCTGTCCTTCTGCAAGGCTCCAACGCTCCTCCGACGGCCACAACATCACATGAATAGGGTGCCAAAACCTCTCTGGCTGCCACGACGGCATGTACTTAGGGCACTAGCTCCTCTCTGCTAAACACGATAGCGCACTGCTACACCCCCCATTGTACACCTGGACCCTCTCCTTACGCCTATAAAAGGAAGGTCCAGGGCTCTCTTACGAGAAGGTTGGCCGCGCGGGAGGACGGGGCGACGTGTAGAGTCCCTTGCTCTCCCCCCGCGCGGACACTTGTAACCCCCTACTGCAAGCGCACCCAACCTGGGCGCAGGGCAACACGGAGGCCGCGGGTTTTCCCCTTTTTTCTCCCTCTCTTCTACCCCCCTTCGTGCTCCACCTCGCGCCGACCCATCTGGGCTGGGACACGCAGCGATAATTTACTCGTCGGTCCAGGGACCCCCCGGGGTCGAAACGCCGACAGTAGTCATCATTGTTCGAAGTGCAGCGGAATAAAACTAACGATAAATAAACAGAGAGATGGGGAAGCCTATCCCATCACTCCTCATGCTCCTCCTCAGCCGAGGCAGGGTCCCACTCGATGGTCCAACCCGGTGGCAAGATGGACGGCCAAGTCACTCCAGCAACCAAAAGCACTAGCTGAATTTATAAATCAAGTTTTAGCTTTGTCAAGTTTTAGTGTGACTCTCTTAAGACTAGATGTGTACTATCTACTCATTCATGGTAGCAAGCAAATTTAGCAATCAACATCTTTTGTCACATCATCACATTTCCACTTGTTACTCAATGTAGCAGCATGGATCAAGCAGTCTCATTAGCTGCGACAAACAGACGATTTGAATCGAGTTTTTAAACCTTGCAAGGTAAACCTAAACACACGACGTGGCGAGGCACTCCATCCCCACACACATCAACCGTCCCCATCGATTCCCTGTCAGCAGATCAGGGCTCACCGCCTTGGCGCACAATGCCTCACTGACCCCGACTGCCATCGTGCAGTGACCGCACTTGTACCCACCATAACCGGAATGGGAGACCACGTCTCAGGTCGCGTGAGGGGTAAAGTCCACTGCCAGGTTCAATCAGGTACTAGGCTTACCGATTTACCATATTTCTCGGCAGGTGCTTAGTACGTTCAAACGCTTGACTCACGGTACCACACCTTAATCCTTATTCCAATTTTTATCCCGTAGACAACCAATCCCCATGGATTGTTGTCCACAATCAATCATCATTATGATAAGAAAGTGGATACAACCAATTCCTGACCTCGCGCGAGTGCTAGAAAAATCACTCGACTTCTACCGAGATCCCTAATTAGTAAAGCAGCTGCTCGACCTAGCATACTAGTATCCATCATAAAAGGATTCCTGAGATCATGCAACTAGGGTTTCAAACAACTCCTACACTTAAGTGCACATTCAATCCTACAATCAGTAAGTGTAGTAAAATAGCATAATAAACAGGTTATGCATAAAACCGGGGCTTGCCTTCCAAAGCTGGGGCAGGCAGATCCTCTGGGGCAGGCTCTGGTGCGGAATCCGGGGCTACCTCCTGAGCAGCTCCTTGCTCCGGCACGAGGATGTACTCTCCGTCGGCGAGGTTGCAATCTATCGAATGCAATGAATAAGAATATGTATGTCATGATTATGCAGGATTTAATAATCATTATGCTAAGTGAAGAAAAACTAAGTTAGTTAGTAATTTAGGGTTTCCGGTTATACGTGGCTCTTAGTGGTGTATGCTTATCCACTTAGGTTTTGGGTTTTGTTAGGGATAAGCATAGTGGATGGTATTTCCCTTAGATATTTTAGTGGGCAAGTAAGGGGTTTTGCTGGTTGGGTTAGGGTGAAATTAATCTCCATTATTAATTTCCCTTTTTCATTTTCTATTTATGAATTCTAGTGTGGGTTTGAACTACAACAGTGGTTTAACTTTTTCCAAAAATTCTATAAAAATTACAGTGGGTCACTATTTGTCACTGCAGGTTGTCCCATAAATTTGAGGTGGTTACTGATTTAGATACTACTTGTGCAAAATTAACAAGGATAAGTTATTTTCTGTACCAAATTTTATTTTTGTCCCATAAATTACAGGGCACTTTACACTATAGCTATGATTTAATTGAGGTTTCTGTACCAAATTTTATTTTTGTCCAGACACATAGGTGATATTAGGCCTTTGTATTAAAAATCACAGAAAAAGGCATACTGGATATTTAGTTGTGAATTTCTAAAGTTTTATGCCAAAAAGGTGCTTATAACTAACTTGTTATTTGAAAAATATCAAACAACAGATTTCATATTTTTCCTATGTTCATAATAACAAAACATTAGTTATCCCAAGGTTTGGGGTGTTTTCTACTTGGGGTTATTTTTCTAGGGTTTTTCTAAGTTTTCCTTGTTTTCCTAAAATAAAAGGTATCTCATTTTTTCTGTACTAAACAAGGGTATAATAAATTTTTCTAGTGAACTATACTGAATAAGTGAACTAACAAAAATGTGGGTGTTCCCTGGTTCTTTATTTAAACCACCTTTAATATTTTCTCTAACCTTAGGCTAAAAATGATTTAAATGGTAATCTCTACCTTAACTTGGTGTATAGAGGGGTTTATTATTTTTGTACATGTTAGGAAGTGATCAAGTACTTCTCTAAATTTTCTTAACCCCAGTCAAATAGTGCAACTATTTTTCCTTATTTCTTTTAGCTTTTGACTAGATAACCATTTAAATCAAAACCTTAAAGTTTTCTGTAACACTTAGGGCTCTTATATTTTTCCTAAGTAGTTTACATTATTTAGGATCTGGCAAAATTGGTTTGACTCGATTTGGGTAAACCAAACTGAAGTTGTGGATTTTTCAAGTTCTGTTTGGATTTAAATCAGAATTTTTAAAAGGTTTCCTGGAAAACTACTTTGCACCGAAGACCCTGGGTTCCTCCTAAATCAATGCATTCATTTCTACCCCTATGCTACTATTCCCCTGAGTCACTGACAGCGCACAAAACCCCCTGGCCTTTCTTTCTTCTTCCCCGAGGTCCCTCCCCTTATGCAAACAGTACTCGCGGGAAAGAAAAGGGCGGCATGGCTTACCGGCGGTGAGAGAGGTCCGGCGAGGGGCGGGGTTGGCTTCGGGAGGTTCTAGCGGTCACAGCGAGATACGGCTCGACGGTGGTGGTGGCCGGAATCGGCCGGACCACGTGCGCAGGCGGGTGATCTCGTCGGCGGCGAGTACTCCGGCTTAACCACGACGATCTAGTTCAATCAAACGGCACGATGAGCTCCACGGGGTGACGTAGAGGCTATGTGCGCAAGGAATCGAAGAATGGGGCAGAGATTTACCCGGTCTACGATCACCGGCGGTCGGGTGAAGTCCGGCGACCGTGGACTGGCTTCTCCGGCGAAGCAAAGTCTGATTCCTTGCTCGGGGAGCTTCACCGAGGCATGCACAGTCTCTTCCGAGGGTCGGGCGTGGCTGGGAAGGGCTCTGCTAGCCGGTCTATGGTGGCAGGGGATCGGGTGGCCGCGGGCACGCCGTTTGCAGGGCAACGCCGGTGGTTTCTGGCTCCGGTGAGGTCGAGCGTGCGCGGAGGAGTACGGTCGACGCCTGAGGGGGCTTTATAGGCGCGGGCGCGAGCAGGGGACACGGGCACGGCTCAGCGCGGCACGGGGCGCGCGGGGTCGGGTGCGGGCGTGCTCTTGCACGCTCAGAGCGCGTCGAACACGTGGAAGTGTTCTTCTGCCCATGTTCAATAGCTCGCCGAGATCGCAAGCGTGCGAATCTTGGCAAAAATCCGGCGCAGGCCTCCTCCTGGCACCTAGGGCTGTCTCTTGTATGTGAGTCCCCATGGCAGATATGCCCTAGGTAGGGAGATATGCGGACGCCAAATCTGGCTTGTCCCTCTGCCCACCTCGCGACAAAAGCCATGCCAAATCATGTCAAACGTCTTAGGCTCGGTTTCAACTTTTTCCAGTGGGTGCCTTAGGTGGTATGACACATTTTTGGTATACAACTCAAATGGTTTTTGTGCCATTTACTAAGTGAACACGGTGGATCTTTAGATTAGGTTCAAAATTTGACTTAGAAAGAATTAGAGAGCTCTAGCTCTCTCTTCACTTAAGGAATGGATTTGGGGTTCTTTAAGGGGTCTTTTTGCAATGTTTCCTCTCTGTATTTTGTAGATTGTAATGTTACTTAAACTTTGGCTAAAGGTTAACTCATGATTTGCACATTTGCTTAACCTCCCCACCCCTTTACCAGGGTTTTGGGAGTTAAGAGCTTAAGAAGGGTCTAGGGTTTATTCTTCTCTTGCCCAAGGTGATACTTGCATAAATGCTTGAGTAGTGCCGTTGGACATTAACATTCTTGGTTAATACATGGTTCTTAAGGTTTTATGATCTTCTTCTCAAGTCTCTCCCACATGTGATCACAGTCATTAGTGCATAGATGTGCCATGGCCATGGTAACACCTGGGGTGTTACAAAACCTTTCTCCCCCTTTGGAAAGGAAAAGGGTGCCATAGAAAAAATAAAAAAGATTACATCAATTTATACATAATATCGCCGAAGCTCATCCGCATTCTAGGATCTGGGAATGTCATTGCCGTCCATGTCCTTTAACCTGTAAGAACCGGGTCTTGACGAAGATACTACCAAAAAGGGTCCTTCCCACTTCAGCTGAAGTTTGCCTACTGTGTCAGGGTTGGATACTCTCCGAAGCACCAAGTGTCCTAGCTTAATGTCTTTCAATCTAACTTTTCTATCATGCCATTTTATTGTTTCAGCTTGATATTTGTTTATATTTTCCACAGCCTAAAGTCTGGTCCCTTCTATAGTATCTTTTGTCACAGAATAATTAGCTTCGTCTTCCGCCGAAGCTACTGTTCTTATTGACCCCGTTTTAGCCTCTTCAGGGGTTATGGCTTCGTCACCGAACAATAACTTAAATGGTGTGAAACCTGTTGATCTTGATACGGTCGTATTGTGGCTCCACACCACTTTAATCTATTCATCTGGCCACTTTCCTCTGGGCTGATTAAAGATTAGCTTCATTATTCCTGTCATTATAATACCATTTGCTCTTTCGACAAGTCCATTTGACTCTGGATGTCTGACTGATGCAAAATGAATCTTCATGCCAATTTGATCACAGAATTACTTGAAAGTTTTGGCATCAAACTTTGTTCCGTTATCCACAGTTATAGCCTTCGGCACATCGAAGCGACAAACAATGTTTTGCTAGAAAAATTTCTGGACTGTGACCGAAGTTATCGTGGCCAAAGGCTTCGCCTCAATCCACTTGGAAAAATATTCTACAGCCACCACAACAAATCTTAAATTGCCTTGTGCTGGTGGAAGTGGACCTAACAAATCCAGGCCCCATCTTTGCAATAGCCAGGTTGGTTGTATTAGCTCAGTCAAAGACGAAGGTTGTTTCTGATTTCTTGCACATTTTTGGCAATTTTCACACTTTTGAACCAAATCTGCTGCATCCGAAGTTGCCTTCGGCCAATAGAATCCTTATCGAAAAACCTTTCCCAGAAGAGGTCTAGACCCAATATGAGATCCACACAATCCTGCATGTATCTCCTTCATCAGTTCTATACCTTCAGTTCTGGATAAGCACTTGAGAAGTGGGGAACAAACTCCATGTTTATATAACTCCCCTTCTATTATGACATATGGTCTTGTTCTTGCTTCCATTCTTTTGTTATAAACCTCATCATCCGAGAGATGATTACCTTGGAGGAAAGATATAATCTCAGTCCTTCAGTCTTCACTATGGACAGGAGATATTGTGAGCACTGCTCTTTCGAGAAGTTCTACTGAAGGTGCTCTTATTGTCTCAAAAAACACTTCCGAAGGTAGAGGAAGCCCCTGTGCTGCTGACTTGGCTAGCAGATCAGCATGCTCATTTTCCCCTCCTGGAATATTCTTAACAGAAAATCCTTCGAAAGAAGCTTCAAGCCTTCGAACTGTGTCCAAGTATCTCTCAAGCTTCGGATCTCTTGCCTTGCAACTCTTGTCAACATGTCCAGAAATAACTTGGGAGTCAGTTTTGAGAACTGTCCTTCTTATTCCCATTGCCTTTAACTTTCGAAGTCCCAAAAGTAATGCTTCATATTCAGCAATATTATTTGTACAGCTGAAATCAAGCTTTGCTGCATAACATGTTCTTACTTTGGAAGGTGCCACTAAGACAGCAGCTGCACCTGCACCGAAGGTTCCCCAAGAGCCATCGCAGAACACTGTCTAGGCTTCGGCATCTTTATTTGCTTCTTCTTCTTGAGCCCCTGGCGTCCAATCAGCAATGAAGTCTGCTAACGCCTAGGACTGGATTGAGGATAGTAAATACTGAATTCATTAAGCTCTGCAGCCCACTTTCCAATCCTTCCAGTAGCTTCTCTGTTTCTCATAATATCCTCCAAAGGCTGTGATGAAGGAACAATTATGTGATACGCTTGAAAATAATGCTGGAGCTTCCTGGAGGCCATTAGCACAGCATACAACACCTTCTCCAACTCTGTATAGTTTTTCTTTGATAAACTTAGAACTTCAGAGACAAAATATACTAGAGCTTGCTTCTTAATTTAGCCTTCAAGCTTCTCCTGTACAAGCGCCGCACTCACTGCAGAGTGCGAAGCTGCCACATACAATAGCAATGGAGCCCCTAGCGCAGGTGGAGTTAATGTTGTTAGATCAATCAAGTACTGCTTCAACTCTTCGAAGGCCTTCTGCTGAGCAGGGCCCCATTGAAAATCCTCGTCTAACTTTAGTATTTCAAAGAATGGCAAATTTCTTTCTACTGATCTAGATATAAATCTATTCAATGATGCCAGTCTTCCTATCAGCCATTGGGCCCCCTTCTTTGTACTTAGTGGTTCCATCCAGTGGATAGCTTCAATCTTGCTTGGATTAGCTTCAATCCCCTTCGTTGAAAGTAGGCAGCCAAGGAACTTACCCTTCTTCACTCCAAAGACACATTTTTCTGGATTTAATTTCAGGCCAGCTTGCCTGAAGTTAGCAAATGTTTCTTGTAGATCAGCAATGTGATTTTCTTGCTTTGTGCTTTTTACTATGATGTCATCAACATATGTTAGCACATTTCTGCCTATCTGAGAATGAAGGACCTTAGCTATCATTCTGCTGAAGCTTCCTCCAGCATTCTTGAGCCCCTCAGGCATCCAAAGATAGCAATAGGTGCCACTGGGAGTTATGAAGCTAGTCTTCGGCTCATCCTCCTTCTTCATCCATATTTGATGATATCCTGAGTAGCAATCCAGCAGACTCATAAGTTCTGAAGAAGCTGTTGCATCTACAAGAGAGTCTATTCTTGGTAATGGAAATTCGTCCTTTAGACAGACCTTATTAAGATCTGTGAAGTCAATACACATTCTCCATTTGCCATTGGCCTTCTTCACCATAACAGTATTGGCAAGCCACTCTAGATATTTCACCTCTCTGATAACACTAGCACTGAGAAGCCTTTTTACTTCATTTCGAGCACCTTCGGCTTTATCATCAGACATCTTCCGAAGCCTTTGCTTTCTTGGTTTGAAGGACAGGTCGACATTGAGTGAATGCTCAATGACGTCTCTATTGACACCACAAAGGTCATTGGCTGACCAAGCAAAGACATCTTTGTTGTTGAATAAAAACCTTATCAAAGTTTTCTCCTGCTCTTCAGATAATTGAGACCCCAGCAGTACCTTCTGCTCTGCTATGTCTTCACATAGAAGCATGGGTTTTGGCTGATCAGCCGAAGCAACCTTCTCTCTTCTATACTTGTACTGTTCACAAGCTTCGACTCCATCTATATTGTGGATTGCTTTTGAATCTGTCCAATTTCCTTCGGCCTTTCTGGCAGCCTCTTGACTTCCATGAATAGCAATGGGCCCTTGTTCCGAAGGTATCTTCATGCATAGATATGCTGGGTGAAGTATTGCTTCGAAAGCATTAAGTGTCCCTCGACCAATGATTGCATTGTAGGGGTATTCCATGTCAACAATGTCAAAAACAACCTGTTTAGTCCTTGTATTGTGAACAAAGCCGAAGGTAACTGGCATTGTGGTTTTGCCAAGTGCTACGATCTGCCTTCCTTCGAAGCCACATAGGGGATGTGTAGCATCGTGAAATCTTCTGGCTCTTGCATTTGTCTGAAGGCCTTAGCAAATATGATATCCGCAGCACTGCCTGTATCAACCAGAACATTATGGACCAGAAAAACCTTGATGACACAAGATATGACCATAGCATCATTGTGAGGATAGTCCTTGAGCTGAAGGTCCTCCTGGGAGAAGGTGATTGGGATGTGAGACCATTTTGACTTGATGAAGGGTCCCTGCACCCCAACATGTTGCACCCTTCTCTGTGCTTCCTTCTTCTGCTTCCTGTTAGCCGGTTCTAAAGTTGAACCGCCTGTTATCGGGAGCACAAGCTTCATAGCCGAAGGTTCTTCAGCTTGGTTGTTGAACGAAGCCATCAGCTCAACAGTGGAAGTGAATTCACCGGAGGTGGGCGCCAATGTTGGGGACTTGTTCTCAAATACTATGAATTAAGAACAAGACAACACACAAGAAAAATGTTAAATGCTAATGTCCTTCGTCCTTCGAAGCATTATTTCCCTTGGGATACAATGATCTTCGGACGAAGGTTGTGAAGGACATACCTTCATAAATATGACATATGTAATCAAAGGATGAAGGTTATAAAACATAAGACAACATAAATAATTACATAATACCAAATTATAAATATTTATTGTCAAATAATCATGAAAACATAAAAGTTAAATCAAATTACAATTGTACCTTGAGCTCGATTGAATACGAAGATACAGATGCGATGCAAAAGCGTGAATAGTACGGGGGTACTGTTCACCTATTTATAGACATAGGGCATAGTCTGTGTGAATTTACATTCATGCCCTCTATAAATGATTACAATCATTACACAGTCTATCATGGGCCGATTGGTCATCTCATCTTTAAGTCGATGCCTTTTGAAATGTACTACGAATCTCCCTGACTGGTAGCTTCGGCATTGTTCTTGTCCTGACCTCCCGAAGGTGCTTCATCTGACAGGACCTTCGGCGACGAAGCGGACCCCCAACAACAGTAGTGCACTCATTCTTGGAATCACCTCCTGTCCTCAGTAGCTGAGATACACACAAAGAATTTGGCTAGGGATGAATCACCCATCTACCAGTTGGCACGATCGCTCGTACTACGAGAGCAATGCCGAGGGGTATGCCGATGAAGTAGTAGCATCCGACGTTGATGTAGGCAACGATTGCTTGCCACCTGCAGCCAACACCCACTCCTTCATCAGCCGTTGTCTAGTGAGCAAAAAGCTCAGTACCAGTATTAGTGGGAGGAACACAACAAATGCATTAATGAAGGCAGATAAGTCTGTTCTCTAGTGAACTAAATTATGTAAAAACTGTAGTGACACATGGATTAGACCTATGACCTATGGTTTGATTGTGTCATTTTAATTAAATACATAGCACTATTTCCCCAAGTTTCTGAAAAGGATATTAGTAGATTACTGGTTTACTGATCTTCCCATTTCTCTTAACCTCTTAATACCTTAGCATTAGCGGCACATCAGTTAGTGAAGATGTACATGAATTAAAGAAGAATAATTCCAACCTCAAATATCCCAATAGCAAGGTGTAGGAAACGGGTGACACCTCAGAGGGGGGGGTGAATTAGGACTTCTAAAACTTTCACTAAACTAGGCCACAAATAAATCCCTAGAGCAAAACCTATGCAAATAATCAAACTAGAATGTGCAAACTAGGTTTTGTCTAAGTGTTACTATCTCTACCACAAAGGCTAAGTTCCAATCTACACAATATAAGTATGAATACAAGATTGAAACTTAAATGCTTAATATAAATGCGGAAAGTAAAGAGCAAGGTAGAGATGCAAACTCTCGTGGATGACGCTGGTATTTTTACCGAGGTATCCGGAACCACGCACGGTCCCGACTAATCCTCGTTGGTGCCCCTACGCAAAGGGAAGCCCACACGAGGGCCAAGCACCTCGGTCGAATAACTCTATAGAGAGCCGCGGGCCTTCTCCACGCGCAAGTGGTGCTCCGCTTCCGGCTCCTCTTGGATGCTCCCGCCGTCTCCACTATCGAGCTTCCGGCCGAAACGCCGTGGGCCTCATTCCCTCCGGTACACGGTGGCGGCCGTGACACAAACGCGGTTGTCACGGTCTTGCAAGAATATCGCCCAGCTCGGTACAATTACAATGGCTCGCGCAAGAGTCGAGGGGTTGTGTGGTTTTACAAAACACACTCAACTAACTAGGGTTTACCTAGGGCAAGCGCTAAAGCGGTCTAACTAACCTAAGCACTTCGCAAAGCACCTACGCTAATCACCAAGTGATTCTATTAAGCACTTGGGTGTAAGAGCACTTGGGAATGTCTACTATTTGCGTTGGTATGTCTCTTGGGATCCTACACTTGGAAATGGCCGGTTGGGGGTGTATTTATAGCCCCCAACACAATTGTAGCCATTGGAGGAAAGCTGCTGCTTTCTGCAGTCACACCGGATAGTCCGGTGGTGCACTGGACAGCGCATTGTTCCTTGTCCGGTGCGCCTAGCCGTTACCCTGTCAGAGCAGGTGACCGTTGGCACCGTAGGCCTTTCACACTAGACAGTCTGGACTTCACACCGGACAGTCCGGTGGTCTTCTCTCCGAGTGCCACCTAGAACTAGCCGTTGGGCTTCGGTTCCCTGGTGCACCGGACAGTCCGGCGTGTGGGCACCGGACAGTCCGGTGCTCCTCGCACAGACTGTCCGCAGGCAACACTTCTTCATTTCTTGGACTTCTCTTATATCTTCTTAATGTCTTCTTTTGAGGTGTTGCTTTCCTCAATTCCTTTGTCCAAGTAATTCTAGCATCCTATGAACTACAAACACAAACACTAGGAAACTCATTAGTTCACAGATTGTGTTAATCATCAAACACCAAAACTCATTTAGCCAAAAGTCCCGGGGTCCATTTTCCTTACAATCTCCCCCTTTTTGGTGATTGATGACAACACAACCAAAGCAAGCAAATAATACAAATATTTGAATGAAAATCTGCAGTCTACTTGCTAGGATGCATGTTTGTCCCCACAATGTGATATTATGGACTTAAGCCTCCCCCTAACTCCATAATTCACTTACTTCCTATTTTGGACCAAATAACCAAAACCACTTGAAAAGCTACTTGAAGTAATAAAATTTTAAATTGGTGGTGTTTGGTGTTTGATACATTTTTCATTGCTTTGGTCCCTAAACTTCTCCCCCTTTGGCATCAACCACCGAAAAGGAAGACATTAAAAGCATGTAGGAAGTAAATAAGACTTGCCCTCATAAGAATTTTTGTCAAATGATACCAATTATAGGATACTAAATTAAGCCATATGAAGGGTACCAGTTGAACCATCAAATAGTTACTCCCACTAAATGAGTGTTCTCTTTAGAAAGAATTTTCTCCCCCATTTTAGAGACGAAGAAATACTTCCCCTGACAGATATCTTCTACTTAGGAAAAAGCATGTGAAAATTAGAGGTGCAATACATGATTTGATTAGACTAACTTCCTTATGCAAAGGTAACAGAATATGATTTAAACACTTATGCATGAATAGCAACATGGAAGTATAAGATATGAAAATATAGTCTAATCAAATATTGGAGAAGACATGAAAATGATACTAAGTGTAGTCTCAAAGATATCGATAAGTCAATTGCAGACCAATCGAAGACCAATGGCAGTCTCGTGAGACATGTGAGTTCTTAGAGATTTTGTAGTGGAAGATTGTTGTCTTTCTCCAGGGACTTCATTTTCCTTACAATGAGACTATCACATGAAATAGACTTGAAAAAAGATATTAGTCTCAAAGTCTTAGATTATAGAGTAATCTCCCCCTAAAGGTGTGCGTACAAGTTTTGAATACTTGTAGGAGACATGCACTTTGATTTTATATCAAGAGGGGCAAATTATCTATAATCCGAACTTTGGCACATATAAGTTAAATGATACAAATTGTAGAATATTAGTGTTTTACCACTCGTAGCATCAAAAATATCAATTGGTGTATCATTTATTATTGAGTGATAAAGAAGCTATGTGCCGTGCTTAAATAAACATTCTAAACCATGTAGGTTTGCTTAAGTGTATGAATTGAAAACAAGCAATCCTACCATGAGATTTACCTAGTATGCATGCATTTAAATAAAAGTAAATATCAATTGCAATACTAGGCATGAAAGGTAAACTAGATATAAAATAAATGGATACGCATATCTAAAAAATAAGAAATCTAGTAAATCTAGTTACCTTAGTCATAGGTGGGGAAATTTGAGTCCAAAATATTCACTAACCCACTTGGCAATAAACTTGATCCAATTTGATGTATCCCATGATATACATCCCAACTTTGCCAAGTCTCCAAATTTCCCGTTGTCCTTCGAACTACTCACTTCCCTTTCGGGATCCAAACCTTCTTGGTGCTTTTCATAGTTGAAATTATTTCCTTTGGCACCCAGATACGTTTGGCCCCCTTTCCTTTGTTGGCTTGCTTGTTGGCTTTGATTGCTATCACCTTTGCATTCCTTTTCTTTTTGATCAAATATGGTGTAGCAGCCTTTTTATCCACCTTGTTGATGTGTTGGAGATTTTGCTTGCTAGCTTTTGTTTGAACTTTTGCCTTTGCTTATCCTCGGTCATCGCCTTGCATTGGAAAGACTTGTGGCCTTCCTTGTGGCATAGCCTACAAATCACAGTTTCTCCCTCCATAGGCTTGTTCACTCCCGCAGTGGTGTTATCCTGTGGAGGTCGGATTTGTTTGGGTTTGCCTTTCTTGTCATACAAAGCCTTGCCAAGGCGAGCCACTTCTTGCTTTAATTGTTTATTTTCTTTTGCAACCTCATCCGAACATATTTCTACAACAATATTATTAACAAGAACTTGGTTGTAGGGGTTAGAATCATCAATTAAATCAAAGCAGGAAGTAGAAGCATCTTTCTTAATAATTTCAGGTATTTCAACTAATGATGCTGCTGGGGTGCTACCAATGTTTTCTAGCTTAGTAGTTAGCTCATTATTGTGTATGCTAAGAATTTCCATTTTCTCTTGCAAATTTTCAATAGCTTCTTGGGAGCTAGCTAACTTAGCCTTAAGTTTTTCATTCTTTTTAATAAGGCCATCATCGGTAGCAGTGGATGGAGCACTAGACTCTAGTAGCTCAATTTTAGTTGATAGCTCACTATTTAAGTTTGCAAAAGTTTCAAAATTTTTTAGCAAACCTTTATAATCATTTTGAGAGCTAATCAACTTATTTTTCAGTGTTTTAAGTTTTTCTTTTTTCTTAGTGCAAACATCCTAGAAAAATTTAACGGCTTCCTCAAGCTCATCTACAAAGGGCTTTCCCTCACCTTCATCATCACTACTACTATCATCACTAGAGGATGGAATACTCATTTTACCTCTTGCCATAAGGCACTTGTGTGATGATCGTGATGAGCGTGATGAGGACCGGTGGCTGCGCATCCTTGGAGGTTCATCTTCACTTGAAGAATCATCCCAAGTTCTGACACTTGTTAGCGCCTTGCCTTTGCTCCTCTCCTTTTTGGGTTCGGCCATAGTTGGACAGTTGTCCCTGAAGTGGCCCTTCTCCCTACATGCGAAGCATCCTCTCTTTCTTTGCTTTTTCCTGTCAATGTTAAAGAGAAGATCCTCTACCTGCAGGGGCACACCCATTAGATTAATCTTGCGAATCATCCTCATTACCTTTCCGACGCGTCGGATTGTTTCTTCGTCCTCAGAGGATGATGTGCATGGTTGATTATCTTCATCATCATCACTTTCCTCTTCTTCCTCTTCTTCACTTGAGGAACTTGGAGTGGGAGCCTTCTTTTTTCCCTTCCTCTCATCACATGCAAAAGCATATGGCCTTGAGGAAGTTGGCTCCTTTCCCCGACACATTTTTCATGACATCTCAAAAGCCGCGATTTTCCCAATCACAATGGTCGAGGTCATGGTACTCAAGTCCTCCACGTTGTGAAGGATGGTGATGATGCTCCCATATCTTTGTTGTGGTAGTAGGGAGATAATCTTCCTCACAATGTCTGCATCACCTAGCTTATTTATGCCAATAGAATTGAGCTCATTGATAATTAGATTCAAACGAGAATACATGTCTCTAACAAGCTCATCATCTTTCATAGCAAAAGAATTGTACTCATTTAAGACTAGGCAATGTTTTTGCTCACGGACATTGGATGTGCCGTCATGGAGCTCATGCAATTTTAGCCAAATCTCATTAGCAGTTTTTAAGGTAAATACTTGATTAAAAATATCCATGCTAAGAGATTCATACAAGCAATTTTTGGCTCTAGCATTTAAATGAATTTCTTTTTCCTCACTCGTGGTGGGTTTCTCGGGATTCTTGGGGGGTTTCATCCCATCACGAGTGACTCTCCAAACACCTAGATCAACGACCTCTAGGTAACAAGCCATTCTAGCACTATAATATGGGAAGTTAGTGCCGTCGAAGTGTGGTGGCCTATGGGTATCCATCCCTTCCTCTAAAAAGTGTCGGCTCTTTTAGCGGTGAAGCTAAAGCATTTCAAATGAGCCAAACCAGGTTTGCACCCCTGAAGTTAACAACTCAACACAAACACAATAACCAAGTAACTGATAAAGCAGTACCAGGCAAGCGTTACATAGAGGAGCTCCAACCTGACAGCTCAACTAAAACCTACAGGACAACAAGGACTTGCCCAGAAGCGCATAAAAGTCCAGTTTAAACTAAAGATGCACATCCCCTAGTCTTCACTCCTTGGATGACTTGTTGATTAGGGACTTGTGAATGTGCGGTATGACACCTCCGCCTGCGATGGTGCCCTTCATGAGGGTGTCCAGCTCCTTGTCTCCACGAATGGCTAGCTGCAAATGGCGAGGGGTGATACGCTTCACCTTCAGATCCTTGCTAGCATTCCCAGCCAGCTCCAGAACCTTGGCAGTCAAGTACAACAGGATGGCAGCTGAGTAGACGGCTATGGTGGCACCAACATGACCATTTGCCTGAGTCCTCTGCTTCAGCTGACTGTGGATACGTCCAACAGGGAACTGAAAGCACATCAGTGAATATTTGGCCCTCTCCACTTTGATGGACTCCAGCATGCTCCCCAGATCCTCGGATGCGAGGCTGTCCTCTATGGCATGCTATCCTGCTAGATCTTCCCTGCCATCCCACTCCTATAGCAGCCCTCTAGCACACCCGGTTTTAGAAGGCAAACCGAATGCGAACCATGTACGTGCCAGGATCAGCAATTCACGTACACAGCAGTTACATAACTGGACATCATCACACAGTGCTCAAATAATAACATAAAAGGGGAATATTAGTCGATTACATCATGATGTCCAAGACATCCACATAGTCTTTAACAAATAATCAAAGTGCGGAAAAGAAACGTAGATACACACGGCCTACACAGGCAGCCGACTGGGGGTTTGCCGCTAACCCACGCCTAGAACTCATCGTAATCTTGGAACTCCTGGAAGACCTCCTCTACGACTTCATCTTCACCTGAGCAGTGGTTGCAACGTAGACAACCTGGGGGGGTTTGGTGTGTAAAGCAAGGGTGAGTACACATCAACATACTCAGCAAAATGTCTTGTTTGGCTGTGGTGGACTAGCTTTATGTGGAGTTAAGCCAAGCAGTTGCTTTTAGTTGGTCAGGTTATTATTTACTAGTAGAAAGCCATGTTATAGAATTAACCCAAGTTATTAACCTGATGTACCCTTTCCAAATGGAAAGAATACCACTTACCAGTACCATAATCATAACCAAAATCATCATCCTCATAACCATCTGTAAACCATACATCTCTGATCAAGTATCTCTAATCAATGGAGCTCCCTTGGCCGCTCATAACCGCGAGCACGGCTGATATATCAGTTTCATAACACTCTGCAGAGGTTGAGCACATTACCCACAAGCCGTGATTCCCTCTTGCCTTGGGCCGATCAAACCCTTAAACACTACCAAGGTGAATAGGCAGGGTCTCACTACGTAGCCTTTACAAAGATTCCCTGAGGCTATAGCCGCCTGTTAGGTTTCCAAAATGTACCGCACTCCTCCTCAAGGGGCAAACCAACCTTGGCAGAGCGAGCCGCATACACCAAGCCCAATTGACGGCATGATGGCAAAGTGAACTACACCTCAGTTCCTCTAATTACTCAGCTAAGGGCGTCCCACTCCACCCTCATGGTTGCACTGTTTTCCCGGGCGGTCATCCAACGAACCAGTCCTTACGGAGAGGCACTCGAGAAACAGCTCGAGCCCCCTTAAATGTCGTAGTACCATCATCATAATCAAAAGGAAAAACAGCATATCATAGATAATCTCATCATGTTCATTGATTAATGTGAAGCACTAGCATAAAGCTAAACTGAAATAACCTAACCAAAGTAGGTAAACAAGGACAAGATAGGCAAAAGCTAGTCAATCCTTAGGTATAAACTGTGTAAATGCGGGGAGTGAATTATAAGAATGAGTAGGACATAGATGGGTCAAGGGACACTTGCCTTCACCAACCAGCTGCTGCTCAGGGTCTTCACCTGCAACTCCTTCGGACTTCGCCAACTGACCGTTATCTATACGAGTTTCAAACATACATTCCACAAGTTTTAATACAAAAGAACAGTACACCAAACAATAGAATGTAATAAATAAACAGACGTTCGACGCAGGGCTCACACCTACGACTAAGCGGGAAAGAAAAAGTAGCGGTCGAGGCTACGGTCGAGAAGCGATCACGTTACACAATTATAAATTAAACTACTTGTGTAAACAGAATGGTATTAGTTTAGCCATCACGTTTAGCATAAGGTAAAGTCAGGTTCCATATTTAATTATTATAAGCAGACTAAGGTAAATTAAAAAGAAATGGTTGTGCGGCAAGATGCGCGACACGACATTTAAATTGAATTAAGAAATAAAACGACTCGTCGCGGGACAGAGCACGCAACGAGACACTTGGAATAATTATAAAGAGACGGTAGGCGTCGCGCGATGAAACGCACGACGACATACGTCATCCAAACTGAATTTAAAATGGAACGTCGCGCGACTGGACGCGCGACGTCATACATTAAGCAACCTGAAATAAAATGGATCGTTGCGCGGTGAAGCGCGCGACACAGTACATTAATAGAATTTGAAATTAAACAAATTCGTCGTGCGACGAAGCGCGCGACACAACACGTTCATTAAACTAAATTTAAAACTAATTAAACCGAGGTTTGATCGCCACGCGCTGGGGCTGCGCGCCGGGAGCACGCTAGGCCACGCCGAGGCACGCGTAGGGGCTGTCGGGGTGCGGGGCCACTGGACACGGACGAGTGGGGCGAGCCACCGGGCCACGTGGGGGCGCGCAGGGGCGCGAGACCGTGCGGGCGGGCGCGAGGCCGGGCGAGCCGCCGGGCGAGCCGCCAGGCCACGTGGGGGCGCGCGCGATGGGCTGTCGGGGCCGCCGCCGAGGGGCGCGCGCAGGGGGCCACGCAGGGCGCCGCACAGGGCCGCCGCGGGGAGCTGCTGGGTAGGGCTACGGGGGCCGCGCGGGGGCACCACGGGGAGCCGCTGGGGAGGGCCGCGGGGGCCGCTTAGGGGGCCACGCGGGGGGGCACCAGGGAGGGCGCGTAGGGGCTGCTGGGGAGGGCGCCAGGGAGCCGCTAGGGAGGGCATGTAGGGGCGCGCAAGGGCGCCGCCAGGAGGGGCCGCGGGGAGCCGCCGAGGGGGCGCGCAGGGGCACCGCGTGGGGAGGCCGCGCGGGGGCCGCCAGGGGCGCACGCAGAGAGGCCGCACGAGGGAGGAAGAAGGGGAGGGGGAGGGGAAGGGAGAGAGAGAGAGAGGGAGAGGGAGGGGAGCTCACCTCAGGGATCCAAACTCCAGCGATCACCGTCTCCAAGACCTAGGGCACCACGGGGAGAGAGAGAGGTGGGAGAGAGAGGATGGTTGTTGCGCGGGAGAAATCAAATGAGAGAAAGAGACCAGGGGAGGGGCGCGCGCATGGGGAGGGCATGGGCGCCAGGGGGGCACGGGCCGAGATGGGCTGGGCCAGGCTGGGCCGCACCGCGGGTCAAAACCCCATGGCACGCACAACCACAGATCGGAAAATCAATTCGTGAAGCAAAAAGCCAAAACGAAACTAAGCAACACACGTGATTAAGCATGAAATCAAACAAGGAAATATGATTCGGCATGATGCAACACTCTTGACACTTAGGTTTTGTTTACACATGATATGGACACCAGTCGCTATATTGCTTTGAAATTGGGAAGAAGGAGCGAAATGGGAAAAGAAAAGAGAGTAACGCCCGAATTTGGTTAGTAAAAAGAAGAAAAAATTCTACCCCCAAATTCAGGGCATTACAAACCTATCCCCCTTAAAAGAATCTCGCCCTCGAGATTCAAGGTTGGCCAGCAAAGAGTTCAGCGTACTGGGCCATCAGATCATCTTCACGCTCCCAAGTTCCTTCTTCCTTAGAGTGGTGACTCCATTTGACCTTGCACATTCTGATTGTCTTCCTCTGGGTGACTATGTTTGCAGTCTCAAGAATCTGCACTGGCTTCTTTATGTAGGTCAATTCCTCTTGGACCTCCAGTCCTTCCACTGGCAACTGCTCTTCTAGCACACGCAAACACTTCTTCAATTAAGACACGTGAAAGACATCATGCACTGCAGACAAACCTTCTGGCAAACTGAGCTGATAGGCCACTTCTCCATGCCTTGCGAGAATCTGGTACGGACCAACATAGCGGGGTGCTAGCTTGCCTTTGACTTCGAATCTTCTGACTCCTCTGATCGGTGACACTTCCAAATAGACGAAGTCCCCGACTTCGAAACTCAGCTCTCTCCTTCTTGTGTCTACATAGCTTTCCTACCTTGACTGCGCTATCTTTAGGTTCTCTCGAACCATCTTGATGTTCTCTTCAGCTTCGAGCAGAATGTCTGGCCCGAACACTTGCTTTTCTCCAGGCTGATCCCATTGCAACGGAGTTCTACAACTTCTCCCATAAAGTGCCTGAAATAGTGACATCTTCAAGCTGGCCTGGTAGCTGTTGTTATAGGAGAATTCTGCATAAGGTAATCTCTTGTCCCACCCGGACTGATCCTGCAACGCACAAGCTCTCAACATGTCTTCGAGGATTTGATTAGTTCTTTCAATCTGGCCGTTTGTCTGCAGATGGTAAGCTGAACTGAAATTCAGATGTGTACCCAAGGCTTCATGCAGCTGCTGCCAAAAATGAGAGGTGAACTGCGTTCCTCTGTCTGACACTATCTTCTTTGGTACACCATGAAGACAAACGATCCAGGACATGTACAACTCTGCCAATACTGCACTACTGTAGTTTGTCTTGACAGTTATGAAGTGGGCTGACTTGGTTAAGCGATCCACTACTACCCAAATGGAATTGTAGCTGGCTCGAGTGCGAGGCAATCCGACTATGGAGTCCATTCCGATTTCATCCCATTTCCACTGAGGAATTCGCAACGGTTGCAACAATCCAGCTGGCCTCTGATGCTCTGCCTTGATCCTTTGACAACTGTCACATATAACCACATGCTCTGTGATCTCTCTTTCATTCTGTACCACCAGAATTTCTTCTTCAGATCCTGATACATCTTCTCACTTCCGGGGTGTATAGAATAAGCTGACTCATGAGCTTCCTTGAGGATCAACTCCCGAATAGACCGGACATTGGGAACACACAAATGGTCTTTGAACCATATCACACCTTCTACATCTTCTCGAAAATCTTTACCTCTTCCTTCCAGAATTAGCTGCCGGATTTCACTGATCTTCTCATCATTCTTCTGTGCTTCTTTGATTTCCCGCTCCAAAGTGGGTTCTAACTCAACTGTCACTCCTTGCATATTGTTCAGAAATCCAAGGCTCAACCTGTCAAACTCCTTGGCCAGCTCATAAGGCATCGAATGAGCGACCATCATATTAACCTGACTTTTCCTGCTCAAAGCGTCTGCCACTACGTTGGCTTTTCCTAGATGGTAATGAATCTCCAATTCATAGTCTTTGATCAACTCTAACCATCTTCGTTGCATCATGTTTAGCTCTAACTGAGTGAATATGTACTTCAGACTCTTGTGGTCTGTGTAAACATCGCATTTCTGCCCATACAGATAGTGCCTCCATGTCTTCAGTGCGTGAACCACAGCTGCCAACTCTAGGTCATGGATTGGGTAATTCTGCTCATGAACCTTCAGCTGTCGGGACGAGTAAGCCACAACTCTTCCCTCTTGCATCAACATGCATCCCAAACCAGTGTAACAAGCATCGCAATACACCGAGAAGGGCTTGTGCACATCGGGCAAGACTAAGACAGGCACTGTAGTCAACTTCTCTTTCAGCGCTTCAAAGGCTTCTTGGCATTTCTGGGTCCACTTGAACTCAACCTTGTTGCCTAGCAAAGCTGTCATCGGTTTCGCAATTTTCGAGAACCCTTCGATGAATCGCCGATAATATCCGGCCATTCCAATGAAGCTTTTGATTCCTCGGGCATCTGTTGGCGCTTTCCAGTTCAGAATGTCTGCCACTTTCTTCGGATCCATAGCCAATCCTTCTTTATTGATTATGTGACCCAAGAACAGGACTTCATCAATCCAGAACTCACACATGCTCAGCTTTGCATACAGCTGGTGCTCTCGCAATCTCTGCAAAACCATTCTCAAATGATTCACATGCTCTTCTTCACTTTGAGAATATATCAGAATATCGTCAATAAATACGACCACAAACTTGTCAAGATAATCCATGAATACACTATTCATCAGATTCATGAAGAAGGCTGGTGCATTCGTTAGACCAAAGGACATCACAGTGAACTCATACAACCCATACTTGGTAATGAATGTTGTCTTCAGAATGTCTGAGGGTCGAATTCTGAGCTGATGACAACCTGACCTCAGATCTATCTTTGAAAACACACTAGCTCCTCTCAACTGGTCGAACAAATCTTCTATTCTGGGCAAGGGGTACTTGTTCTTGATTGTGACCTCATTTAGAGCTTGATAATCGATGCACATCCTCCTAGTGCCATCTTTCTTCTCCACGATTAGGACAGGGGCAGCCCAAGGCGAGGTGCTTGGCCTTATATAACCTTTCTCTGACAGCTCATCGATCTGCTTCTTAAGTTTAACTAGCTCTGGTCCAGATACTCTGTAGGCTCTTTTAGAAATGGGGGCGGTGCCAGGAAGAAGCTCTATGGCAAACTCAACTTTTCGCTCTGGTGGCATGCCTGGTAAATCTTCCGGGAACACATCTAGAAATTCTGACACAACCTTGATAATCTCGAGTGAATCAGGCTCCTTGCTATCAATAGCCATCTGATGACAACTTCCTTTCCTTGGCTCAGGTGAGATTAACTCGGTCACCACTTCCTCTCCTAGTGGGGACATTAACTTGATTGTCTTCTTATCACAACTGATAACTGCCTGATACTTATCTAGCCAGTTCATCCATAGGATGACATTTATTCCCTGAGTACCCATTACTATGAGATTAGCGGGAAACGCTATCCCCCTTATTTCCACACTTACATTCAAGCAAATGCTATCGACTCGAATTCTACCACCGGCTGAGTCAATTTGGATGGGGGTTGACATGGCAGTGATTGGAAGATTATGTGCTTCTATCCAAGATGCAGTAATAAATGAATGTTTTGCTCCAGTATCAAATAACACTTCTACAATATGGGAGTCGACTGGAAACATACCTACTGTCATGCCGGGTGTTTCCTGAACTGCTTCAGTCTCCAAGTGATTCAGTCTCCCATGATTGTAGCGTGGCTGAGAGCAATTGCCCGCTCCAGGCTGGGGCACATTCTGCTTTGCTGGGGCACTGAGGCCTGACTGCTGCTGGGTTGCCTTCTTCGGACATTGCATCACCCAATGGCCTTGCTCTCCACAATGGAAACATGCTCTGTTTCCACCTTGAGCTGGTGCTGCTTGACTGTTCTGGTTGGTTGCTGGGGTGGGAAGACGAGGTGCCTGCTGATTCTGCCTCTGGAACTGACCTCCTCCTGACTGATTGTTCTGGCGATTCTGATGCTGATGCTAAGGATACTGCCTTTGGAACTGCTGCTGCTGAGGTGGGCGCTGGTTCTGCCTGAACTGCTGAGGTGGGTTGCCTGAGAAACAAGGGCAATTGCTGCTTCCAAGCTAGGGTCCACTGATCTTACGCTTGCGATCCTCCATCTCCTTGCGCTTCTTCTCTGTCATGATCGCTTTGTCGATCAGGTGCTGAAATGTGGGGAAGGTATGATTCATCAGCTGATAGTGCAAAGGATCAACCAAGCCTCTCAAGAAACGATACTGCCTCTTGGTATCTGTGTTGACATCCTCAGGAGCATAGGGAGACAGCTGCAGAAACTTGTCTCGGTACTCAGTGACAGACATGGGCCCTTGCTTGAGCGCCAGGAACTCCTCCTTCTTTACTGTCATCAGACCTGCAGGAACATGGTACTGGTGGAAATTGTTTCTGAATTCCTCCCAGGTAATAGTGTCGGGGTTGGCATGGGTGGCGAGGTAAGACTCCCACCAAGATTGAGCTGCTCCTCTCAACAGACGGGGACCATACAGGACTTTCTCCCTATTGTCACATTGAGCGGTGTGCAACTCCCGCTCCACAGTGTGCAGCCAATCTTCAGCATCCATGGGGTCAGAAGAATGTGCGAACGTAGGGGGATGACCTCACATGAATTCAGCACGCTTGTCTCTAAGCATCTGAGACATCTGAGGCTGAGGTGGTGGCTGCTGCTGCTACTGCTGAATGGCGGCCAGAGTCTGACAAATGGCTTGAACTACCTGAGTCTGCATCTAGAACATCTGCTCGATCGTCATCGGGGGCGGGGGTGGCAGCTGCTGTTGCTGGGGTGCCTCATCCTATGGGGCTGCCTGCTCGTGCTGAGCACGCCTTCCTCCTCTACGTCTGTTTTCTGACATCTGCAAAATGCAATCACATATCAGAACTGATCTTGCAAACTTGCAGCATAAGAAAAGAGTATAGAATCCTTCCACAATACTGAACAGATGAGCATCTTCACTGATCTCTAACACAGACCAACACAGCTTCCCAGATAAAGAGGAAAGTAGAATAAAAAGGCTTCCCAACTAGATAACTAATTTTATTAACATTTTAATAGGTAAACCAAGGTGTATGGGATGCCCACACTCCGGTGACAGTCATTGCAAAGATCCAAATCCAACATAGTTCATCATGACAAACATAAAAGCACAGGATAAGCAACTACCCTGTCTAACTAAGACTAACTAAGAGAAAGACTGATGATAAGACTATAGCTTCTATATTTATATTTGCATTAATTACAAGATACGACACTGAAGATCTATTGTTCTAAATTTATCTTGGTCCTGCAGTCGGGGTTACCATAAGCATGGTGTCCACGATGAGGTGAGCGGTACGGGTGCTGAGTCCCGACGGGAGTGGGGGAGCCATCCTCCAGGTAACGATGCTCCGCACGCTCAGCCCACAGCTGGGCGATCTCAGCACGAGCCCTACTCAGATCATCTAACGCATGGTCCAGCTCCGTGTTTAGCACGGCGACTAGGTTGACTGTGCTGCTCAACCTAGGATTGTCCTCACCAACAGGTGAGACAACCACGCCTCCTGTGCTGCCAGATGGCCGGTGGGGGTAATACTTCAGGTTGAGACCATCGGCTACCCCCGCCGAGCACTGAGCAGTAGTGCGAAAGCGCACACCGTGTGGCATCTTGCATGGCCGCCTCAGCTGAGTCCCGCTCAGAGATGGAATAGTGCTCTGAGCAGATCTCCACACCCCGGAGACTGTTCTCCGGACGGCGCACCAAGCAGGTCGCCTCCCAGCGGTCCGAGTAAACCCCGCGATTGTGCTGGAAGACCACACAGCGATACTCAATGGACCAAGTATGCCGATCGAGTGCCTGGCATAGCAGGGTGTCGAGCGCGTCATGGAAGTGACACCTGCGAGCGGCGTCACGGGTGATGGGTCGAGCAACCCATCCTTCCAACTCTTGCTCCTCTGAAAGGTCGGTGTCGTGGCTCGAGCTGTCGTCGCCGCCTCCGCCGTCTGGGTCTCCTCCAACAGCTAATCCAGCGGCTAGGGCGCTCAGTGGTGGTGCAGGGGGCGCCTCTAGCGGGAGCACGGGGAAGCAGCTCCTCACAGACTCTATCTCCTGCTGGAGCGAGAAAGAAGAGCCCTTCTGCTCCAGCTCCTGTCGTCGACGCTCCTGCTCCTCATGCAGGCGGTGGTGCAGCCTCTCCAGGTGACTAGACTGACCAGCCACCGAATGGCGAAGTGGACGCTCCGCGAGACGAGAGGGTAAGAAGGGGATGACTGACTTCCATGCAGTGTGTCTAAGATGAGCCATCTACAAAGACACCGTAAGCATAAGAGTGAGAACAAAACTAATATGACCAGCAAGCAATAAACCATAAATAAAATGAGGAATTAGAATAAACAAAAGATTTTTAGCAAGGTATAATATATAGTAGAACATAGGTTTGGTCGATATGACCAACTTTTGAAGGAATACCAAAGTCAAGGTAGGAATAGGGGTCCACAATCCTTAGAACGACCATTCTATTCTAGGTTAGCGGTCCTACAGTCAGCACGGCTTTGATACTACCTATGTCACACCCGGTTTTAGAAGGCAAACCGAATGCAAACCATGTATGTGCCAGGATCAGCAATTCACGTACACAACAGTTACATAACTGGACATCATCACACATTGCTCAAATAATAACATAAAAGGGGAATATTAGTCAATTACATCATGATGTCCAAGACATACACATAGTCTTTAACAAATATCAAAGTGTGGAAAAGAAACATAGATACACACGGCCTACACAGGCAGTCGACTGGGGGTTTGCCGCTAACCCACGCCTAGAACTCATCGTAATCTTGGAACTCCTGGAAGTCCTCCTCCACAACTTCATCTTCACCTGAGCAGTGGTTGCAACGCGGACAACCTAGGGGGGTTTGGTGTGTAAAGCAAGGGTGAGTACACATCAATATACTCAGCAAAATGTCCTATTTGGCTGTGGTGGACTAGCTTTATGTGGAGTTAAGCCAAGCAGTTGCTTTTAGTTGGTCAGGTTATTATTTACTAGTAGAAAGCCATGTTTTAGAATTAACCTAAGTTATTAACCCGATGTACCCTTTCCAAACGGACAGAATACCACTTACCAGTACCATAATCATAACCAAAATCATCATCCTCATCACCACCTGTAAACCATACATCTCTGATCAAGTATCTCTAATCAATGGAGCTCCCTTGGCCGCTCATAACTGCGACCACGACTGATATATCAGTTTCATAACACTCTGCAGAGGTTGCGCACTTTACCCACAAGCCGTGATTCCCTCTTGCCTCGGGCCAATCAAACCCTTAAACACTACCAAGGTGAATAGGCAGGGTCTCACTACGTTGCCTTTACAAAGATTCCCTGAGGCTGTAGCCGTCCGTTAGGTTTCCTAAATGTACCGCACTCCTCCCCAAGGGGGCAAACCAACCTTGGCAGAGCGAGCCGCATACACCGAGCCCTATTGATGGCACGACGGCAAAGCGAACTACACCTCAGTTCCTCTAATTACTCAGCTAAGGGCGTCCCACTCCACCCTCATGGTTGTTGTTTTCCCGGGTGGTCATCCAACGAACGAGTCCTTACGGAGAGGCACTCGAGAAATAGCTCGAGCCCCCTTAAATGTCACAGTACCATCATCATAATCAAAAGGGAAAATAACGTATCATAGATAATCTCATCATGTTCATTGATTAATGTGAAGCACTAGCATAAAGCTAAACTAAAATAACCCAACCAAAGTAGGTAAACAAGGACAAGATAGACAAAAGCTAGTCAATCCTTAGGTATAAAATGTGTAAATGCGGGGAGTGAATTATAAGAATGAGTAGGACATAGATGAGTCAAGGGACACTTGCCTTCACCAACCAGCTGCTGCTTAGGGTCTTCACCTACAACTCCTTCGGACTCCGCCAACTGACCGTTATCTATACGAGTTTCAAACATACATTCCACAAGTTTTAATACAAAAGAATAGTACACCAAACAATAGAATGCAATAAATAAACAGACGTTCGACGCAGGGCTCACACCTACGACTAAGCGGGATAGAAAAAGTAACGGTCGAGGCTACGGTCAAGAAGCGATCACGTTACACAGTTATAAATTAAACTACTCGTATAAACAGAATGGTATTAATTTAGCCATCGCGTTAGCATAAGGTAAAGTCAGGTTCCATATTTAATTATTATAAGCAGACTAAGGTAAATTAAAAGAAATGGTTGCGCGGCAAGATGCGCGACACGGCATTTAAATTGAATTAAGAAATAAAACGACTCGAAGCGCGACAGAGCGCGCAACGAGACACTTGCAATAATTATAAAGAGGCGATAGGCGTCGCGTGACGAAACGCACGACGGCATACGTCATCCAAACTGAATTTAAAATGGAACATCGCGCGACTGGACGCGCGACGTCATATATTAAGCAACCTAAAATAAAACGGATCGTCGCGCGACGAAGCGCGCGATACAACACATTAATAGAATTTAAAATTAAACAAATTCGTCGCGCGACGAAGCGCGCGACGCAACACGTTCATTAAACTAAATTTAAAACTAATTAAATCGAGGTTTGATCGCCGCGCGCGCTGGGGCTGCACGCACGGGAACGCGCTGCACGCGTCGGGAGCACACGAGGCCACGCCGAGGCATGCGCAGGGGCTGCCGGGGCGCGCAGGGGAGCGAGACCGGGCGGGCGGGCGCGAGGCCGGGCGAGCCGTCGGGCGAGTCGCCAGGCCGCACGGGGGCGCGCACGAGGGGCTGTCGGGGCCGCCGCTGGGAGGGGGGCGCGCAGGGGGCCGCATAGGGTGCCACACAGGGGCGCTGCGGGGAGCCGCCGGGGAGGGCCGCCGGAGAGGGCCGCGGGGGCCGCGCAGGG
The DNA here is from genome assembly GCF_902167145.1 of Zea mays. Lineage (NCBI taxonomy): Eukaryota > Viridiplantae > Streptophyta > Magnoliopsida > Poales > Poaceae > Zea > Zea mays. The sequence continues at coordinate 80,442,953 of NC_050103.1, read as the reverse complement.
GGGCGCGCGGGGGGGGCACCGGGGAGGGCGCGCAGGGGCCGCCGGGGAGGGCGCGCAGGGGCGCCGTGCGGGGGCACGCAAGGGCGCCGCCGGGCGGGGCCGCGAGGAGCCGCCGAGGGGGCACGCAGGGGCGCCGCGCAGGGAGGGCGCGCAGGGGCCGCGCGGGGGCCGCTAGGGGCGCGCGCAAAGAGGCCGCGCAGGGGAGGAAGAAGGGGAGGGGGAGGGGGAGGGAGAGAGAGAGGGAGAGGGAGGGGAGCTCACCTCGGGGATCCAAACTCCAGCGATCACCGTCTCCAAGACCTAGGGCACCACAGGGAGAGAGAGAGAGAGAGAGGTGGGAGAGAGAGGGAGGTTGCTGCGCGGGAGAAATCAAATGAGAGAAAGAGACCAGGGGAGGGGGCGCGCGCATGGGGAGGGCATGGGCGCCAGGGGCGCGCGGGCCGAGATGGGCCGGGCCGGGCTGGGCTTAGCCGCACCGTGGGTCAAAACCCCGTGGCACGCACAACCACAGATTGGAAAATCACTTCGCGAAGCAAAAAGCCGAAACAAAACTAAGCAACGCACGTGATTAAGCACGAAATCAGACAAGGAAATATGATTCGGCATGATGCAACACTCTTGACACTTAGGTTTTGTTTACACATGTTATGGACACCAGTCGCTATATTGATTTGAAATTGGGAAGAAGGAGCGAAACGGGAAAAGAAAAGAGAGTAACGCCTTGGTGAGTAAAAAGAAGAAAAAATTCTACCCCCAAATTCAGGGCATTACATCCTCCTACCTCCGTGTAAGGCCCAAAATTTATATAAAAAATAATAAAATAAATATATAAAGAAATAAACAGTAAATTCAGATATCTCAAATTATACCTGAGGGTTAAAAATTGAGGACTGGATTCTAAAAAAACCAAGAATTATTTTAGAAAAGAAGTAATAGAAAGTTTTCAATTCAACTAAATGATTATGCATATCATTAAATGATGCACCATAAGCATTTATTTACATGAATATTTAATTTTAAAGTAACTTTTGACTCTTGTCCCACAATCAAAATACTATTCTCCTAAAAAGAAAAGAACAATATAGGTGCGTGTCATATTTCAAACATTTATCAAATAAATAAATAAATTAGAATAAATAGATATCTATTGCTTCATAATTGATTTTGAGTATGTATTAAACTTGAATTCTTAAACTTTATGATAGATTGGAATTTGAATTTTGTAAGTCAAAAAGGAATAATATGGGAATATAATAATGAGATGAGAATTGGGATTTAACCCAAAGGTACAATTTTGGAATTAAGAAAAGAGAAGAAAGTGCTATGCCAATAAGATAAAATAAACATAGAAATTAAATAAATTCAGTTCATATAGATATCTGAATTTAGGCATTTTAACCTAAAGTATGAATTTAATTTCTAAACCTAAATTTGGAAAACAAGAGAAGGAAAAGATTATACAAAATAGAGAAAATAAACATATAAATAAATACTTTTTGTTCCTACTAATATTTGAATGTAGGCATTCAACTCAGGTATGAAGTTAACTCAGGTATGAAGTTCACAAATAAGTTTGAATTCAAATTGAGATTTAAAAGGGAAAAGAAAAGAAGAGGAAAAAGAAATCAGAAAATAAAAAGAAAAGGAGAGACATAGCGTGTGGGCCAGTTCTGCCACCGGTCGGCCCATTCCGGCGCGTGGCCCAGTTCTTGGCGCCATGCGCCGACGTGCGGGGGCCACGGGTCAGTCACGGTGCACGTCTGCTTCAGCTCCTCGCGTCACTGTCAGGTGGACCTGCCTCAGCAGTCACTGTGTCTCGCTCGTTTGGCTGACCGGTGGGCCGGCGCGTCAGCTCCTCACGCGCGGGCCCATCGTCGCTCGACTGCTGACCCCTGTGACCTCGCCTATCAGTCGCACTCACCTCGCGCACTTTGCTGCTGCTGGGACCCGCTTGTCATCCTTTCACCTCTGCAACAGCCAAGACCGAGTTGTCCGCCACCTCGCGTGATTTGAGGAACGGCTGGCCGAGTCCGCCTCGTCATGGGATAAGACCCCCCTGCACTCTCCACTGTGCTTCCTGCCCACCCACGTACTGAGTTCCGCGCCACTTTGACCACCTAGGGTCGACCTCGCCATCAGGGAGGGAGTTCGCCGCCGCCACTGCAATCCACTCGGTTCTCACCGCGGGGACTTCCATCGGGGTTCGTGTGAGTTCGCCTGGGGCCGGGGATCGTACTGGTGTACACGGAGACACGCGTAACTGCCCGGCGACGACTCGATTCCTCGTTGGTGTGTGGCGGATTTGCACAGCCGCGGGATCCGCCGTGCGGACCTCTCGCCTAAACCTTCATCTACGCCCGTCCCATGGCTGGGGGAGAGCTCGTATTGGCACGTGCTATCGGTCAAAGTACCTCGAGTGGCTCAGTATTGGCTGGGGGCTTCCCAATTGCTCGTCGGAGCTGGGAATACTCGCGCGTCCGCACCTCGCCACGGTCCAGCGTCTGCGCGCCTCTATCATCGGTAAGTGTTACCTATGCATGTTCGTCATCATCCGCAGGTGGTTTAGCGTCAGTAGATTGCGGGATGGGACCGTGTGTCAGCTAATCGTTGTGCGTCGGTGACCTACACCGCCGCGGAGTGCAGTTGCGCACGCCACATCCGTGGTCAGATTGGGAAGACAACCGCGGATTGTTAGATGCTCTTTGGATGGGCGACATTAGGGCAAGCGTACCAATTCGACTAGGGTAGATCTGGACCGTTTGATCGGGATCGGACGCGCGGAAATAGATCTCGGCGTTATAAAATCTGAAGCGTCTGTGATTGATCATGCGGCTGATATTAAGTAGCGGTTCGTTTATGCAGCCAATCTAATCGGCATCGTGCGTTTCTGATCAGATGGTCGTGAGCCCACCATACCCCTTCGTGGCTGTAGACTTCCATATAAGCCCTTGGGAATTATAATATCAACCCGCCGTCCTCGTGGGATACCTCTGTGTCTTAGGAATAATTGAGCAGAGGCCCCTGTCTTCTCTAGAAATTGAGGCGCAGTCTAGGGAGTTAAGAAATCAGAGAAATGAATTTAGAAATGGATTTTTAATATGAAAATAATGGCTAGAATTTGTGTAATTCATAGAAAACTCATACTAAGTCCAAATTAATCCATTCCAATTTCTATAATTTTATAATATTATTGTTTATTAATTAGTGCCACTGTTTTGACATGAAAGTCACATTAAAATTTATATCCTATTTAATCCTGTACAAAACACATATAATCTTTGGAAATTCATAACTTAAAATCTATAACTCCAAAATTAATGATTCATGTTCCTAGGATCTTATTTTAATGTGTAGATTATTATTATGTATTTTCTTTACATGTTTGGTGTGATGTTAATTTTCTCTATATACTTTGCTTGTTTGTATTATGGCGAGTAGAAGAGCTAGCGGCTGGGGATTCTAGTGTTCAGTAGATAGAAGTTGCTGAGCAGGAGCTCATTGAAGGCAAGTTGTGCCCTTGACCACTTTTTACCCAATAATGTTCTTTATTATCACTTATCAATGCATAGGTTTGATTTTGATGGGACCCAATAGGTCACCCTAGAGTGGTTATCCTTTTTACCTTGTTTATCCCTGAATCACTTGGGTAGTTATGCTATTGCTTTACATGGTTTTGGGTTAATATTTCATTATATCCATGTTCCAATTATTCTGTTATGTTATTTATGTTCATGTCAAGATCATTATATTATTTTAATTAGAATATGGAGCTTAACTTGAGAAACATGTGCCACCACAAGGGTGGAATGGGACACCTTTGGCTGACTAATTAGGAAAGCTAGTGGAAGACTATCTTACCCGAAAGGGGCAAGGGTAGTAGGGGAGTTGCATGCAGGGAGGTTCTCGGGTTGATTTTGCTGCGATGGCGGTCAGACGAGGGATTCTTGCAAGTGCTCTTCCCATAAACTGTAGCGGGTTTTCGAAAGCTAGTGAAACTTTTATAAAGGCCTCGTAGTGTTACCCTGCCTCGCTTCCTTGGTAGAGGTGTATGGGATTCATGAACCCTTGGCAGATGGGTAACATGACTTGTGGGTACAGGGTACAACTTCTGCAGAGTGTAAAATTGGTATACTAGCGAGCTCACGGTCAAGAGCAGCTCAGGACTCTCGCATGATTAAACTATGAAACTAAATTCAATTTGTCATATGCATTACATGGGATTATTTATTAATTTTGTTCTATTATTTATTATGGTTTGGTATTTACTTACATTTAGTAATTGCTAATAAAATTTGACCAACTTATTAAAAGCAATGCTCAGCTTTAACCTCTATTGTTGATCAGTCTTACACATCACATGAACTCCCACCTTTGGTGAGTTCATGCCACGTTATTCCCCACAACTTGTTGAGCGATGAACATGTGTGAGCTCACCCTTGCTGTCTCACACCCCCATAGGAGAAGAACAGGTGGTTCAAGAGGAGCCAGACAACGAGGAGTTTGATCTGATCTAGGTGGCGTCTTCCAGTTGACTTATTGGCGCCAAGGATGGACCTTAGTTCGTTTTATATTTATCTTTTATTTTGTAAGACTTCCGCAATGTAATAAGTACTTTAATGTTATTATGACATTTATCTCTATACACTATGTTATTATATATGTTGTCTTCCTTGGCGCATGTATGAGATGCACCCGGCTTTGTCCCTTAAATCTAGGCGTGACACTCTATCAGCGAGATCCCGTCTTCCAGTACGACTCTAGCAAATATTTGGACCAGTAACTTGGTTGCTTTCGGCGCATCGGTCATGGCATCCTCCAAGGTAGATAGAGCATGTTGGAACCTGGCAAAGAAGACAGATGGTCGATGGAGACTTTGCAACCAAGTCACCAACTATTGAAAAAAGTTCAGTTATGTGCATAATATATGGACCATACCCCTGGAGTAGCTGCCTCTGGCTCAGCAAGTGCTCTTGAGCTATGCACAAGTACACCAAAAGCTTGGCCAAGAGTTCCCTTTCTAGGTCATTCCTTTCAAACGAGTTTGCTGACCCTGCTAGGATTTAAGAATTAGGTAAGACCTACTCATAGTTTGTTTCATTCCCCATATAATGGCAGAAAAAACAAGAACAATTGACATAGGATTGTGATATGGTTTACTGTAATTCTGCTTCCTTCTGCTACAATTATTTCGGGGACGTACCATCCATGCAAACCTCACAAACAGTTCAGAATACACACACATGGCTGCATAAAAACATAAGCATCAACGACAGTTTGACGTGACCCGTCAAATAGGCACTTTGAGACAATCCCTAGTAATCCACCTACCTACCTTCATATTGCTAGATATCATTTCAGGAGGTTTGTTCATGTCAACCAAACCCTACAAACCAAATACAGAATCAAAAGAGATATAGTTTAGTTGGCATAAAAAAGGAGAGAGTTCAATGAAAGCACACACAACTCTAATAACTTTTACAGGTTAGGGTGAACTTACAGAGTCAAAGTTTAAGAACTGGAATTTAGGGTGGTTTAGTTAAAACAAGAAAAATGATGAGATCAAACATTTGTTACTTAGCACTAGCGAGAAAATAACTCGATATATAAATAGTTGCTAAGTATGGTGTAACTCAGAATGATAACTATCACTGCAGTTTTAGGCTACCTTACCCCCACCAACAGAAGGAACAATGTACAGTAATCCAAGGCATAGTCAAACATTATCAAATCAAAGTATTAATCACAAAAGGAAGATCTCCCTTTAAAATATTAATAGCTAGAATAGATTACACCATGCAACTGAGTGCCTAATAACTTCAATGCAAGTATTAGGACCCATCTGGTATGTTCAACTAAATACAGTCTACGGGCACCTTGAAATATACCTAACTGTGATACTAACACTTAAATACATTGTTTCCTATCATCCAGGGAATTACATAGAAAAGAAATAAGGAAAGAACATTCTTGTAGGTTCAACTGATATAAGGCAGCAATCACCTGACCTTGCTTCTAAATAGTTTTTTTCCTTTTCTTTTCCTGTGTATGAAGTTTTGGAAGAGGAAGGATGGGGGATGACATCTTCAGCTATTCAGCACTGGCTCGGTCTAGAGCAGTGCTAGTTTCTACAATGAAAAATATCAAGATTTAGCCCAAGAGTAGCTGCAAATACCATTTGTACCATATTAATAAAAGTCAAAAGTCAAAAGGTGCATACATGCTTTGCTCATTTAAGAATAGCACAAATTTAGAGCACAAGCTAGTAGCTAACTTAACTACTAAAAAATTGAAGGTGTTATACAAATTTAAGAATAATCATTTGTGTAACTCCAAAAGAAAAGTTGAAGTGGAGAAGCAAGACAATTTTCAATGTAACTAACAAATATTCTCGCTATACCTTGACTTTTCACATATTGGCCTTTCTTTTCCATGGTGGTTTGAGTATTTGGCAAGAGATCACCATCTTGAAAAGTACCCAAATTTACTGAGGTCATGCTCCATTTTGAAAGAGGTCTTAGCCATCGACAACCTGAGCAAGTCAACGACAAAGATGAAATCCATATAAGGATATAATCAGTGACAAACTAAACTAACGAAAGCATCCTAACAATATATATTGTCAACACAAATACTTACCCTTCAGGTTTACAATTCTTACTGAATATATTAACTAGATGCTCATTGATGCGTCACGAAGCCTGATGTTCATGACGTAGGATCAATCTTCAGATAACTAGCTTCAAAGAAGCCAAGATAACTTGCTGCAAGCAGTGATAACTAGTGCAACCTGACAAATAAAACTCGAAGCCAACCACCGTCTTTAACCGGTAGCCTAAATCGAGGATTCACCCAACCACACTCTCAAAGAACCAACCAACACAGCCTACAATCAATCGAGGAGACCTCAAAGGGAGTAGGAGCACCACTTGGGAGCGGATGAAGCGGTCGCTTCTGCAATCCCGTGAAGGAATTCACAAGAGCAAAGGGGTAGAGATCACTCTCAATATTTGTTAGCACACAGCTGAACAAAAGGGTTCTGTTTTAGATTCTCATAAGCTGCCTTACATCATAGACATAGGGGGGTATTTATACTAGTAACAACCAGCCTTAGAGAGGTATAAACACGAAACAAAAGTATTTTCACGTGCTAATGTGAAGGAGCCTCTTCGAGAGATCTGTAGAGCTGAATTCCGTGTGGCTGTTTGACTTCTGCGCAGCCTTCAGTATTTTGATAATAACTTCTACTAGGAATCTCCAAATGATGTGGGGCTAGTTGCATTGGAAAGCTGACTTGATAAGCTTTCTCACCATATATAGCATGCTTAATGAAACTTTGTAGAATGATGCAGTTTAATACAAAAACTTGGTCATCAAGCAGACTGTTGACCTTCTGACCAGTCAGCACTAATGTAGGTCGGCTTCCTTTCTGGTAGATTTGGTTAAGTTGGCTTTAGAAGCATTAGAAACTAGACTTCAAGAGCTTTCCAAAAGTACTTATGGGCCTTCATAGCTTTTGGGAATCGAAAGATATGACTGACTCGGACATAGCTCTTCTTGCTGATTCGCCCTTGATATGTTTTGTCCTTCCTCTTTGGTGAACCTAAGTAATATCAACATACACGACTTAGGTAGCATAAAGTTCTCATTAGTGTTTAATTGAAATTCATAAAGTAGTGTGTGCACCTCTTGATGTAGCTTCTTAGCTCGGCTACGTGTAATTGGTCCATCAAAGGCTTGGGTTGGTGATGATGTTGGTTGTACTTGAGTTGATGTAGTATGACTTGGGGGTTGTAATGTGTTGCTTAATGGCGTGGTCGTATCATCCTCCCCCTTGAAAAGGAGTCGTCCTCGACTCTGAAGTGTCTTCGCTTCTATATGGTAAGAGGTCAGTAACATTGAACGTGTTGCTCACGCCATAGCTTGGTGGAAGATCTATCTTGTATGCATTATCATTGATCTTGGCAAGAACACGAAATGGATCATCCTCTCGTGGCATCAATTTGGATCTGCACTGATCAGGAAAGCGCTCCTTGCGCAAGTGAATCCAAACCAAGTCCCCCGGTTCAAATAACACTTTTTCCTATGCTTGTTCATGCTTGTAACTTTGCGCACTGCTTTGAGCTCAATTGATTCCTTGGTCTTTTCATGTATCTTTTTCATGTATGCAGCACGCTTGGAAGCTTCCATATTGGTTCTTTCCTGTAATGGAAGAGGCAACAAATCTATCGGAGCAATAGGTTTGAACCCATATACAATTTCGAAGGGGCATAAATTAGTTGTAGAATGTACTGCCCTGTTATAAGCAAACTCCACATGTGGCAAACATTCCTCACAATCCTTCAAGTTCTTCTTTACCATTGTTCGTAGCAGCATTGACAATATACGATTCACCACTTCAGTTTGTCCATTAGTTTGGGGATGGCATGTGGTGGAGAACAAAAGTTTAGTCCCAAGCTTTTCCCATAATGTTTTCCAAAAATAGCTCATGAACTTCACATCATGGTTAGATACGATGGTCTTGGGCATTCCTTGTAGTCTCAAGATTTCTCTGAAAAACAAATTGGCAACATGTGAAGCATCGTCGCTCTTGTTGCATGGAATAAAATGAGCCATTTTTGAAAATCTATCAACCACAACAAAAATAGAATCTCTCTTTTTTTTGAGTCCTAGGCAGCCCTAAAATAAAATCCATGCTTATGTCTTCCCAAGGAATTTTAGGAGCGGGTAAAGGAGTATATAAACCATGAGGGTTCAGTTTTGACTTAGCTTTGTGACAGGTGACACAACGCTCCACAAATCTGATGACGTCTCTCCTCATCTTGGGCCAATAGAAATGATCACTGAGCATTTCATAAGTCTTCTTTTGTCCAAAATGACCTGTTAAACCACCTCCATGTGGCTCCTGCAATAAAAGCAATCTAACCGAAGAATTTGGTACACAAAGTTTGTTAGCTCTAAACAAAAATCCATCATGTATATGATATTTTTCCCAACCTTTTCCATCTTTACAATTAATATATGGTTCTAAAAATTTAGGATCATCATTATACATTTCTTTCAAATTTTCATGACCCAAAACTTATACCTCTAGTTGATTCAACAATGCATTCCTTCGAGACAAGGCATCAGCGACCACATTGTCCTTACCTTTCTTATATTTCACAATGTATGGAAATGTTTTGATAAACTCAACCCATTTGGCATGGCGACGGTTCAGTTTGGCTTGCCCTTTCAAATACTTCAAAGCTTCATGATCGGAATGAATAACAAACTCTTTTGGCCATAAGTAGTGCTACCATGTTTCAAGCATTCAGACCAAAGCATACAATTCTTTGTCATACACAGAATAATTTAATTGAGCACCTCCCAATTTTTCACTAAAATATGTTATAGGTTTTCCTTGTTGCATTAAAACTCCTCCTATCCAATCCCACTAGCATCACATTCTACTTCAAAAGTTTTAGTAAAATCAGGAAGAATAAGTACAGGTGCTTCAGTCAAACGTTTCTTCAATTCTTGAAAAGCATCTTCTTGTGAGTTTCCCCATTTAAATTCAACACCTTTCTTTGTCAATTCATTTAAAGGGGAAGCGATAGTACTGAAATCTCGCACAAATCTTCTATAAAAACCAGCAAGACCATGTAAACTTCTTACTTGACTTACATTCATTGGAGCTAGCCAATCCTTGATTGCTTTCACCTTGGATTCATCCACTTCTATTCCTTTTGCTGAAACAACAAAGCCAAGAAACACAACATGGTTTGTGCAAAAACTGCACTTCTCAAGATTAGCAAATAATTTCTCTTTTCTAAGCTCATCTAAAACTTGTCGAATGTGTTTCACATGTTCATCAAAAGATTTGCTGTAAATTAGAATATCATCGAAGTAGACAACAACAAATTTTCCAATGAAAGTTCTTAAGACATGGTTCATTAATCTCATAAAAGTGCTAGGAGCATTTGTCAAACCAAATGGCATCACTAACCATTCATACAACCCAAATTTTGTTTTAAATGTGGTCTTCCATTCATCTCCAATTTTCATTCTTATTTGATGGTATTCACTTCTCAAATCAATTTTAGTAAAAATTGTGGAACCACTTAATTCATCAAGCATGTCTTCTAGCCGTGGAATAGGATGGCGATACCGAAGGTAATATTATTTATAGCCCTACAATCAACACACATCCTCCAAGATCCATCTTTCTTAGGTACTAAAATCACAGGAACAGCACAAGGGCTTAAGCTTTCACGAACTAAACCTTTATCAAGAAGTTCTTGCACTTGCCTTTGTATTTCCTTAGTTTCTTTAGGATTGGTTCAATATGGTGGACGGTTAGGAAGTGCAGCCCCTGGAATAAGATCGATTTGATGCTCAATCCCTCGAATTGGAGGTAGTCCAGCCGGTGTTTCTTGTGGAAACACGTCTTCAAAATCCTGCAAAAGATTAGCCACAACACTAGGAAGAGATGTTATGTCGTTAGGAGAAATCAAAACATCTTTGTTCACAAGTATAAAGAGCACTTGATATGGGTTGTTCCTCACTTCTCTCAGCTCAGATTTTGTGGCTAGCATAACTAGATGTTCTCCCTCTTCCTTCTTTTTATCTCTTGAATTTGGCTTGTAGCACTCACTCACCAAATTGTGGATGGCACTCAATTTCTTTTGCTCTTCTCCTCTACTTGTTGTACTAATTTCAGTTTTCTTTTGTAAGTGTTCAGCCATGATTTGTTGAGGGGTCATAGGCTTGAGTACAAACTTTCTCCCTTTCAAATCTAGCGTGTATTGATTTGTTCTTCCACAATGCTAAGAATATCGGTCATATTGCCAAGGTCTTCCTAGCAGCATGTGACACACAGACATGGGTGCAACATCGCACTCTACTGTGTCAACATACTCTCCAATCTTGAACGGAACTTTCACCTTATAACCAATCTTGATATCTCCTGATTCATTCAACCATTGGACATGATATGGATGAGGGTGTCGCTGCAACTTCAAACCAAGCTTTTCAACCATCTCACAACTTGCAAGATTATGGCAGCTCCCTCCATCAATGATCAACTTTACTACTTTGTCTTGCACTTTGGCTCGCGTTTGAAAAAGATTATGTCGCTGTCCAATTTCAGCTTCTTTCATTTGAACACTCAAGATTTGTGTAACCACAAGAGAAGTACCATGCTCAAATTCACATCTCGTATGTTCTTCAGATTTATTAATGTCATCTTCATTTCCTGCTTCAGCTTCCGCTTCACTAGCTGATGTATATTCTCCATCATCAGTCACAAGGATCACACGATTATTTGGACACTCCTTTATGACATGACCACGACCTCCACACTTGAAGCACTGAATACCACTACTCTTGGTTGTTGAACCCACTGATGTTGAAGTGGATGTTGCTGGTTTATAACTCGTGTTTGGAGCAGCACCGTTCTTTCCACTAGAATTGCCTTGAATATTGGATCGCAAGCCTCCAGTTGAACCTTTTGTCGCTGAGGATGCAGCAGTAAACTTTGAGATCGATTTGCTTCCTCCAGTCATGGTTCGTGCACCATATGACAAGGGCTTGCTGCTCTTAGCATCTTGTTGTAGCTGGCGTTCAGCTTTGGTGACCTGATGTACCAAATCAATAAGACATTGGTACTGTAACACCCCTGGTGTTACTGCAACTAAAACTTGAGCATGACATCATAAGCATTGACATTGAATATGTTTGATACACCTAGAGTGCATTCACTAGGCAAAAATTTCAAACAAGTTGTATTGTTTAAGTGTTTTTGCAAATAGAACCCTGGATAGGAAACTTAACCCTAAATAGGGATTAAAGGGGTAAAACTTAACCCAAATTGAGAAAACCTAAAGGCTTTAGGGAAAGAGTCATAAAATATCCCCAAAAACAAAGTGGAATCACATTTATGCCCCTGGGACATCAAGAATCTCAATTAAAACCCTGAAAACCCTAAAACCAAACCCTAGGGACCTATGTGCAAAATTAGTCCACTTTTGGACTAAAGTGCAAAAACCAAGTTAAATAGGTATCTTAAGTCATTTGGGTCACAAATATGTGAGTTTGCAAGTTAAACCCTGAGATTTGGACTTATGTGCAAAAGAGCCACACTCTTTCTCAAATGCCTAAGTCTGATTTCAGTGATATTGGCTCAACTTTGGAGTCTTGTATCTTTCAAATTCTAGGATCTTTGCCCTAGGTCACCACACCAAATTTGTATAGCAATTAAAGGAGAACAACTTTGCTTAAGAGAGTGAGCATAGTTGTTATGAAGAATTCTGAGATAAATGAGCCTAAAGTTGGACTGTCAGGCTGTTATGGTCTGAATTTTCAGACTAGCAGTGGACTAGCATCGACTTCAAGCTAAATTCTAAGCATGATCCAGTGGAAATCTACCTATGGTTGCCATAGCAAGTTTGTAGTTGGTATAATGCTCTACAAGTTTGCTGCAAAGATTAACTTGTGTTACCACAGGAATTTTGGAGAAAATCGACCCTCAACTCTGGCTGTCAGGTGCTCTGATGGGGTGTTCACCATGGTACAGTAGCCTGATAGGATCAGAACGCCAGTGCGGCTTGCTCACCGCCGGTGACCCCCCCACCGTGATTCGCGTCGTCGGCGTCATGATTCACGCTCGGGGTAAGTTGATAATGTCGCGGGGTCAAAAGATCATCGCCGCCAGTGACCTGGGAGCCACTCCGGCTAGCCGTAGTTCATCTCCCCTGGCTCACCGCCCGCGGGTAAAGTGCTCACCGTCGTCGTGCCATCGCCGTTGGCCACCGCGTGTCCTAACCGCGCCATCGCATCGCCGTGACCCCCTCTAAACTCCCCGTCGACCACCGGAGTTACTGCCACGGCGGTGAACACGTGTTCACTGCACCACCGTTCTTCCTCACTGCCGACCGCCGTGTGTCTCATCCAAAATTCGCGGCCACCGCTTGCTCTGCCTATAAATTGAGCCCCCGGCCAGCTGCGTTAGGTCATACCGAAGCCATAGCCACCACTCCCGCTTCCAATTAGCCCCCATAGCCGGAGAATCGCTCATTTCCCCCAATTCGAGTTTCCGCCACCCGAAACCGACCTCAACGCGGCCAGCTCCCTTCCCGGTCAGTCCAACCCTCCCTCTCCCTCGTTTAAGCTTTCTCACATGTCTACGATGCTTGCCGAACCACCAATTTGGACTGCGGGCTCACCAATCACCGGGAACGCACTCAACTGTCCGCCACCCATTCGGTTCACGCGGACAGAGCTTGATAGCTCGCCATTTGTGCAATTAGGTTAGGGGAAACACTCGGGGTAGGTCCGATGTGATGTCCGCCGCTCGGGAGCGCCGGTCGTCGCCTTAATCGGCCAGTGCAGATGCTCGCCGGAGCTCTGCCGTGCGGAGCGCCGTCGTGGACCTCGGTCTGCGAAGGAATAGAAACTTAAGGGCTTATCTACAAACTGTCAGTGATACATAGAAACAGTGAAAGAACTCGTTCGCTGTTAGACAAAAACGCAAGGGCCGTTTTGCAAAACCGCCAGCGCGGGCGCGGGCGCGCGCACGCTTCTGCGTGGACTTGGGCCGCTTAGGCCAGTTTGGGCCCAACACTGTTGAGTCTTTTTCTTTTTCTTTTTCAGAAGAACTTGGGAAATTTGTTATAAAATGTAGAAAAATCCTAAAATTGTGAAACCAATTTTCTTAGGTTCATTATTTTCCCTAGAATTTAATAAAAATAGTTTTGTGATTTTTAGGTTAAATAAGGAATTTTGAGGCATTTAAAGTAGTTCCAAGTAGTAGTTTTGGATTTTTAAAGGATAAGTTGTAATCCCAAAAATGCTCAAAATTTTTATATGAACTCCTCATATTATTTAGAAGCCTTGGGTAGAGTTTGGGTTGAATTGGACCTAGTTTGATCACCAAACCCCAAAACATCCCCCTGCCCTGTGAACTCCTTTACTGACTCCGAAAACCCTAAGTTCTCGGAGTACCGTGAAGGAAAGTTGTATTCAAGACTTAGATAATAAGTTTATATTCTCTTTGCACCCTCATGAGCATCCCATGGCATCCATTCTTATACATATGCATGGTTATGATTAGAACGTGAAGAAGAAGAGGAAATCACTGAAGAAAGGACACCACCACCCTCGGATTCTCAAGCAGGCAACTGCTTCTACTTTGATATTTGCGGATCCGAGCCAGACTCACCTGTTAACAAAGGCAAGCCCCGGTGCATGCAACCCTTTTCCTTGTGTTTTTAAATACTTTTCGCACACTTTATGTCAAGTGAGATGTGCATTAAGTTCATAGGAATTGCTTGGAACCCTTTGATGCATTGCTTTCCTTGATATCCACACCTTTATAGATACTTCTGGTGAAGTATCAAAATTTGATTTACAAAAATGCTTAGCCCTGCTTAGATCTTGTGGATAGAGGTTGTCTTTTGCTATACTGCCTAGCTCAGGGGTTATCCTGAGGAAAGATGACTTCTACCTGCAAGAATACTTTCATTAAGAGCGTGGTGGGATCTTACTGCAAAGTTCCCTGTGATGCTCTTTTCATCCTAAGGAACAGAAACAATCCTAAGGATGGAAGTACTTAAATCGAAACTTGGGTTAGGAACAGGTGATGTTCTACCCAAGTTGGTTAAGGATTGAATGTGTATGTAGGCGTGCTGATCGAGGACCCTTTAACTGGTCACATGCCTCGTCATGGGTAAGCTTTGCCTCGGGTAGACTAAGGCCAGAATAAGATAACACGAAATGGGCATGGAGCGGTGGCGAGAGTAGCGTGTACCCACCGTGGCAAGAGGCTGGACGGTGGTGTATCTGTGCTCTCGGTTTGCGTGAACCTGATCTGGTCTTAAGAACCTCGGTGGCGGGTTGACATATGCAAGGGTTAAGTGCTACATATGTCGTGTGATTGGAGATCCTCAGCTGAGTATAATCGATTCAGATCGCCGTACCTTCGCGGTTATGAAGACTTGGTCACTTCCCTGCAACCTAAGTCAGGATGTGAACAGTATGGATAAAAATGATGTTGTACCGATGAAATGATGAAATTAGACTAGAGGCAAACAGAGTCTATTAATACTTAACATGGCATTAAAAGATTGAAAGTAAGGACTCACCTTAGTAAGTTATTTCTGCAAAGGTATCTAAGTTGATTTTTGCTAAAGCCTCTCCTTGATTCCTATTTATCCAGCATACCCTTGAGAGTCTTTTCCTTAGTCGGGTAAGACTTGCTGAGTAATTCCATACTCAGGGTTTATTCCCTCGTTGTTTTTAGGTGAGGAAGCAGCAGATTTCTGTTGCTTCTATACCAAGGTGGTTCCTAATGAAGATAAGCAAGAGTGAAGTACGGGAGGAAAGGATCCTCCATTAAGACTCCTTGTGTAATAACTGTCGGGAGGAGTTTTTACCTCCCTTGGTATGTGTAATAATATTACTCTGCACTCGTTTATATTCCTGGTCTGTAATAAACAAGCTGATCTTACTTTTTAATAAATGTAAGTTATGTAATCGCTTCCGCATTTCTTTATCTCCGATGTTCTGTAATGTCTGCAAGACGGGTGAGACGTTCCTGGAAAGGTAAGGAAAGATACCGAGCTTGTCTAGTAGTTCAGGGGCACCTACCGGGTTGTCTGAGGTCCGTTGGACAAGGACAACTATAGGTGGGCCTAATTACTTGGGAGGTTCCGTCACAGCTGGTATCGGAGCGTAGCCCTTCTTGACAGATATTATGTGGCATCTTCAAAAGGATTTTCTAAGACTTATCTAGAAAATTGCTTCTCTTCTTACCTAAGTATTTCTGAAGAGTTTATTTCGAAGACCAGATAGGGAGAGTGCAATGTATAGAAGGTTGAATCGACTTAGGTTGATTCTGTACTTATTCATGCATCATGCTAAGAATTATACTAATAAATTTTCCCCCCTAGCAAATGCCGCCACGTACAAGGAAAATGGCACGTAAGCATACTGGACCTATCGGTGTGCCTCGGCATCAACTTGCCCCACGGGAGCAAGAGCAAAACAGCAGTAGCGGGAGCAACGATCCTATTGGTGATCTCGAAGCTTGCGTGAATCAACTTCAAGCGGAGTTACAACGCAGGACTAATCTATGGGTTGCGGACGGTGACCAAATCAATGATTTAAGAAGTTACATCCGCACCCTGCAAGATCAACTAGCTGACCGAGATTTGGCACTTGATTGGGCAGTGCAGTCTCGTTCGGTAGCTTTAGCTAAGGAAGCAAAGGCTCGAGCACGAGTCAACGAACTTAGCGTTGCTATTGATAACTTGCAGGTATATTGCAATACTTTACATGAAGAAGTTCATGTACTATATTCGCAATTACACCCAAATGTCCCTGCGGATCCCGTCAGGTTTGAAGCCGGAACCTCGCATACTGCGGGAGAAGCGCTTGGTCGGGAGTTAGACCTTTTTAGGCCCCCTCCTTCTTTGAGGCTGGTCGACGTATGGTCTCCCACCCCTGACGATGAAGCTACCAAGAACAATCAAAAGCAGGAGTAGTAGTGTAGCTTGTAGAAGTTGAAGTAGTATGTGTATAATAGGTTGAACTTTTGTATAATGGGTAATGTATCCTGTTATGTAATATCGAGTCTGTATCATTACTTTTTATAGTAATGTAAAATGGAAGGTTTCTCTGGCATATTATGTTTACTTCAAATGTTCTTTGCCTCAGATGCCGACCAGGACTCGAGGACAGGACGCAGCAGGAACTTCTGGGGGTAGGGATGTTTCCCCAAATCCACCTCCGGTTCCTCCCACATTGGCCGAGGCGATTGCCGCCTTGGTAAATGCCACCGCAGACAATACCCGCTTCCTTAGGGAAATGGCGGGTCAACAGCAATTTCAGCAGCAGGCAGGAAGGGATTATCAGCAAGGCCCCCGTGAAACCACCTATCTGGACTTCTCCGAAACCCGTCCACCCCTATTCGTCAAGGCAGAGGACCCGTTGGAAGCCGACGAGTGGATACAGGTTATTGAACAAAAGTTTGGTCTTCTCCGTTGTTCTGAAACGCAGAAGCCATTATTCGCAGCACAGCAACTACGTGGCCCTGCCAGTACCTGGTGGGGAAATTTTGTGGCTATTCAACCTGTCAACCATCAAATCACCTGGGAAGAATTTAAAGCAGCCTTTTGTGAGCACTACATACCCGAAGGTGTGCTGCATATGAAACAAGAAGAATTCATGAAGCTGAAACAAGGAGATATCGTCAATCAGTATCTCAACAAGTTTAATCACCTGTCGCAGTATGTCATCGACCAGGTGAATACTGATTTAAAGAAAAAGAACTGCTTCATGAGGGGTCTAAATGACCGGTTGCAGCGAAAGATGGCCATATGTATAGATCTCACGTATGGAAAGGCTGTCAGTACAGCCTTATCTGTTGAAGCAAAATACGCAAGTTCTGGGAAGAACAAGGGATTCGGTGGTGAGAGGCCTAATCAGGGCCAGGCGAAGAGGCAACGGTTTGTAATCCGGCCTTCTAGCCAAAATCGTACTTTTTCTCGTCCACCCTCATTCCCTTTTAAGCAGCCAAACATTATTCGCCCCAACAATACCCCCACTCCCCCAAGTCAGCCGGGTGCCCCAGGCACTCGATTCCCTGCTTTGCCCAGCTCTTCAACCGGATGTTTCAACTGCGGCAAGTCGAGATATTTTATCAAAGACTGCCCATATCCCAAGCAAAATCAATCCAATGCTCAGCAAGGATCTGGGAAATCAACTCAGCCTAAGGGAAATACGGTGGGGAAGAATACAAAGAAGACAGGGTGTGTATACTACACCCAAGTGGCCACTACACCGGAAGGAGAGCCGGTGATGATGGGTACGTTTCCCGTGGCCAGTCACCCTGCAATTATTCTTTTTGATTCTGGTGCTTCGCATACATTCATTAGCAAGAAATTTGTGGAGCAACATCACATTGCATGCCATGAATCAAAAGAGGGATTTAAAATTCATTCACCTGGGGGACATATTTTTACTCGAGAAGTGGCCTATGAAGTGCCAGTAACAATGGCCGGACGGAACTTTCCTGCTAACATGATTGTTCTGAAAGGCCAGGATATAGATGTAATTTTGGGTATGAATTGGTTAACCCAACACAAGGCAATTCTCAACACTGAACTCAGAACCGTCAGGTTGAGTTATAATCAAGAGGAGATTCTTTTGTCTCTCCCCGTAACAAATCCAGCCAAAGCTTCTGGTAGAATATATGAAGCCATTGTACCGGAGATCAAGAACATTCCGGTAGTATGTGAGTTTCCAGATGTATTTCCAGAAGATTTGCCTGGACTGCCCCCTGAAAGAGATGTAGAATTTGTAATTGAGCTAAAGCCCGGTACGGCTCCCATCTCCCGAAGATCGTACCGTATGCCCCCTAATGAGTTGGCGGAATTGAAGATTCAATTACAAGATCTACTGAATAAGGGATTCATCCGGCCAAGCTCGTCTCCATGGGGTTGTCCCGCCATTTTTGTTAAGAAGAAGGATCAAACCTTGCGAATGTGCGTGGATTATCGACCCCTGAATGAGGTCACCATCAAGAATAAGTACCCTCTTCCAAGGATCGACATCTTATTTGATCAACTGACTGGGGCGAGGGTATTTTCCAAAATTGATCTCAAGTCGAGCTATCACCAAATCCGTATTCGGCCCGAGGATATACCGAAGACCGCGTTTACTACGCGGTACGGATTATTTGAATACCTGGTAATGTCTTTCGGGCTCACAAATGCTCCTGTCCACTTCACCTATTTGATGAACTCGGTGTTCATGCCCGAGTTGGACAAGTTCATGGTGGTCTTCATCGACGATATCTTGATATATTCTAAAAATGAAGAGGAGCGTGCTCAGCATCTACGGATCGTATTGACGCGCCTGAGGGAACATTAGATGTATGCCAAGTTCAGCAAGTGCGCGTTTTGGCTGGAGGAAATTCAATTTTTGGGGCACGTGTTATCGGCCAAAGGAATTGCAGTAGATCCTAGCAAAGTCAAAGATATTCTCGAGTGGAAACCCCCAACTACTATTCACCAAGTCCGGAGTTTTCTTGGACTAGCTGGATATTACCGCAGATTCATACCAGATTTTTCTAAGCTTGTGAAGCCAATCACAAGTTTATTGAAGAATGACATTAAGTTTAATTGGTCTTCTTAGTGTAATGAAGCCTTTGGGCAATTGAAGACATTATTAACCACTGCTCCGGTATTGGCTCAACCGGACATCACTAAGCCTTTTGATGTATATTGTGATGCGTCAGGCAGTGGACTCGGCTGTGTATTAATGCAAGAGGGCCGAGTAATTGCATATGCTTCAAGGCAGTTGCGCCGACATGAGGAGCATTATCCAACTCATGATCTGGAGCTAGCTGCTGTGGTTCATGCCCTGAAAATTTGGCGTCACTATCTGCTGGGAAATATCTGTCATATATATACAGATCATAAAAGCTTGAAGTACATCTTCACCCAGTCAGAATTAAATATGAGGCAAAGACGATGGCTTGAGCTTATTAAGGACTATGAACTGGAGATCCATTATCACCCAGGCAAAGCCAATGTGGTGGCAGATGCACTAAGCCGTAAGGCTTCCTGCCACTGTCTTGTGATGAAGACCTCTGACAACACTTTGTGTCAAGAGATGGAAAAGTTAAACCTGGGGATAATCCAACAAGGGACTCTGAATCAGCTAAAGCTTGAGTCAATCATTTTGCAAAGGATAATTGATGCTCAAAAGGGATAATCTGGGTATGAAGCACATACGAGAGAAGATAGGGGCTGGAACAGCCAAATGTTTCAAGGAAGACGATCAAGGTGTGATATGGTTTAAAAACCGCATAGTAGTGCCAAAGAACGAAGAACTCCGCCAGCAAATTCTTGATGAAGCACATCTTAGTCGCTATTCTATTCATCCCGGAAGCACTAAGATGTACCACGACTTAAAGCAACATTACTGGTGGACAAAGATGAAAATCGAAATTGCACGCTATGTGGCTAAGTGTGACACTTGCAGACGTGTCAAGGCCATACACATGAAAACTGCTGGTCCATTACAATCTTTGCCAATTCCAACATGGAAATGGGAAGATATAAGTATGGACTTTATTGTGGGACTGCCCAGGACGGCCAAAGGGTATGATTCTATTTGGGTTATCGTTGATCGACTCACAAAGATTGCCCATTTCTTACCCGTCAGGGCCAAATATACAGTAGCCACTTATGCAGCCTTATATATTGCCCGTATTCTCAGTTTGCATGGTATTCCAAAAACTATAGTGTCGGATCGTGGACCTCAGTTCGTATCCAAGTTTTGGGAAGAAATCCATAAATCCTTGGGTACCAAATTGCTCCACAGTTCGGCCTATCATCCTCAAACAAGTGGACAGCTGAGAGGGTCAATCAAATACTTGAAGATATGCTGCGGGCATGTGTTCTGGACTTCTCACAGAAATGGGATGAATGTTTGCCCTTAGTGGAGTTTTCATACAATAACAGTTATCAAGAAAGTATCAAGATGGCACCTTTTGAAGCTTTATATGGGCGACGGTGTCGAACTCCACTAAATTGGTCTGAACCTAGAGAAAGGTACTTCTTTAGGCCTGATATGGTAAAGGAGGTCGAAGAAAAGGTTCAGAAAATTATTCATAATATGAAGAAAGCTCAGACTCGACAAAAGAGCTATGCAGACCGACGACGACAACCCTTATGCTTTCCGGTAGGCGATTATGTCTACTTGAAAGTTTCACCAATGAAGGGTGTATCGCGTTTCGGGGTTAAAGGGAAACTTGCACCTAGGTATATTGGTCCATTTCCGGTACTTGAGCAATGTGGGCCAGTGGCATATCGACTGCAACTCCCCGAAATTCTGTCTGCCATCCATAATGTGTTCCATGTGTCGCAATTGAAGAAGTGTCTTCGGGTTCCCGATCGAACCATTGAAGTGACAGATGTTGTCCTGGAACCAGATTTAACATACTCGGAACATCCTATTCGAGTTCTGGATCAAAAGGACAGGGTTACCCGGAGAAAGACTCTCAAGTTCTACAAGATACAATGGAACCAACATGCTGAGGAAGAGGCTACGTGGGAAACTCAAGACTTCTTGAATAAGAGTTTCCCAGGCTTTCTAGCCTCATGTAATTTGTAAAGTGTATATGGTTATTGCAATAAAGGAATGAACCCCCCCCCACCACCCCTGCCTTGTACCAAAAATAAGGAAATACAAATGTGAAGCATTTCCTTTTCCATTACTCACCCTAGGACTTTAAATCTCGGGACGAGATTCTTTTATGGGGGGAAGGATGTAACACCCCTGGTGTTACTGCAACTAAAACTTGAGCATGACATCATAAGCATTGGCATTGAATATGTTTTATACACCTAGAGTGCATTCACTAGGCAAAAATTTCAAACAAGTTGTATTGTTTAAGTGTTTTTGCAAATAGAACCCTGGATAGGAAACTTAACCCTAAATAGGGATTAAAGGGGTAAAACTTAACCCAAATTGAGAAAACCTAAAGGCTTTAGGGAAAGAGTCATAAAATATCCCCAAAAACAAAGTGGAATCACATTTATGCCCGTGGGACATCAAGAATCTCAATTAAAACCCTGAAAAACCCTAAAACCAAACCCTAGGGACCTATGTGCAAAATTAGTCCACTTTTGGACTAAAGTGCAAAAACCAAGTTAAATAGGTATCTTAAGTCATTTGGGTCACAAATATGTGAGTTTGCAAGTTAAACTTTGAGATTTGGACTTATGTGCAAAAGAGCCACACTCTTTCTCAAATGCCTAAGTCTGATTTCAGTGATATTGGCTCAACTTTGGAGTCTTGTATCTTTCAAATTCTAGGATCTTTGCCCTAGGTCACCACACCAAATTTGTAGAGCAATTAAAGGAGAACAACTTTGCTTAAGAGAGTGAGCATAGTTGTTATGAAGAATTCTGAGATAAATGAGCCTAAAGTTGGACTGTCAGGCTGTTATGGTCTGAATTTTCAGACTAGTAGTGGACTAGCATCGACTTCAAGCTAAATTCTGAGCATGATCCAGTGGAAATCTACCTATGGTTGCCATAGCAAGTTTGTAGTTGGTATAATGCTCTACAAGTTTGCTGCAAAGATTAACTTGTGTTACCACAGGAATTTTGGAGAAAATCGACCCTCAACTCTGGCTGTCAGGTGCTCTGATGGGGTGTTCACCATGGTACAGTAGCCTGATAGGACCAGAACGCCAGCGCGGCTTGCTCACCGCCGGTGACCCCCCCCCCCCCCCCCCCCGCCATGATTCGCGTCGTCGGTGTCATGATTCACGCTCGGGGTAAGTTGATAACGTCGCGGGGTCAAAGGATCATCGCCGCCAGTGACCTGGGAGCCACTCCGGCTAGCCGTAGTTCATCTCCCCTGGCTCACCGCCCGCGGGTAAAGTGCTCACCGTCGTCGTGCCATCGTCGTTGGCCACCGCGTGTCCTAACCGCGCCATCACATTGCCGTGACCCCCTCTAAACTCCCCGTCGACCACCGGAGTTACTGCCACGGCGGTGAACACGTGTTCACTGCACCACCGTTCTTCCTCACTACCGACCGTCGTGTGTCTCGTCCAAAATTCGCGGCCACCGCTTGCTCTGCCTATAAATTGAGCCCCCAGCCAGCTGCGCTAGGTCATACCGAAGCCATAGCCACCACTCCCGCTTCCAATTAGCCCCCATAGTCGGAGAATCGCTCATTCCCCCCAATTCGAGTTTCCGCCACCCGAAACCGACCTCAACGCGGCCAGCTCCCTTCCCGGTCAGTCCAACCCTCCCTCTCCCTCGTTTAAGCTTTCTCACATGTCTACGATGCTTGCCGAACCACCAATTTGGACTGCGGGCTCACCAATCACCGGGAACGCACTCAACTGTCCGCCACCCATTCGGTTCACGTGGACAGAGCTTGATAGCTCGCCATTTGTGCAATTAGGTTAGGGGAAACACTCGGGGTAGGTCCGATGTGATGTCCGCCGCTCGGGAGCGCCGGTCGTCGCCTTAATCGGCCAGTGCAGATGCTCGCCGGAGCTCTGCCGTGCGGAGCGCCGTCGTGGACCTCGGTCTGCGAAGGAATAGAAACTTAAGGGCTTATCTGCAAACTGTCAGTGATACATAGAAACAGTGAAAGAACTCGTTCGCTGTTAGATGAAAATGCAAGGGCCATTTTGCAAAACCGCCAGCGCGGGCGCGGGCGCGCGCACGCTTCTGCGTGGACTTGGGCCGCTTAGGCCAGTTTGGGCCCAACACTGTTGAGTCTTTTTCTTTTTCTTTTTCAGAAGAACGTGGGAAATTTGTTATAAAATGTAGAAAAATCCTAAAATTGTGAAACCAATTTTCCTAGGTTCATTATTTTCCCTAGAATTTAATAAAAATAGTTTTGTGATTTTTAGGTTAAATAAGGAATTTTGAGGCATTTAAAGTAGTTCTAAGTAGTAGTTTTGGATTTTTAAAGGATAAGTTGTAATCCCAAAAATGCTCAAAATTTTTATATGAACTCCTCATATTATTTAGAAGCCTTGGGTAGAGTTTGGGTTGAATTGGACCTTGTTTGATCACCAAACCCCAAAACATCCCCCCTGCCCTGTGAACTCCTTTACTGACTCCGGAAACCCTAAGTTCTCGGAGTACCGTGAAGGAAAGTTGTATTCAAGACTTAGATAATAAGTTTATATTATCTTTGCACCCTCATGAGCATCCCATAGCATCCATTCTTATACATATGCATGGTTATGATTAGAACGTGAAGAAGAAGAGGAAATCACCGAAGAAAGGACACCACCACCCTCGGATTCTCAAGCAGGCAACTGCTTCTACTTTGATATTTGCGGATCCGAGCCAGACTCACCTGTTAACAAAGGCAAGCCCCGGTGCATGCAACCCTTTTCCTTGTGTTTTTAAATACTTTTCGCACACTTTATGTCAAGTGAGATGTGCATTAAGTTCATAGGAATTGCTTGGAACCCTTTGATGCATTGCTTTCCTTGATATCCACACCTTTATAGATACTTCTGGTGAAGTATCAAAATTTGATTTACAAAAATGCTTAGCCCTGCTTAGATCTTGTGGATAGAGGTTGTCTTTTGCTATACTGCCTAGCTCAGGGGTTATCCTGAGGAAAGATGACTTCTACCTGCAAGAATACTTTCATTAAGAGCGTGGTGGGATCTTACTGCAAAGTTCCCTGTGATGCTCTTTTCATCCTAAGGAACAGAAACAATCCTAAGGATGGAAGTACTTAAATCGAAACTTGGGTTAGGAACAGGTGATGTTCTACCCAAGTTGGTTAAGGATTGAATGTGTATGTAGGCGTGCTGATCGAGGACCCTTTAACTGGTCACATGCCTCGTCATGGGTAAGCTTTGCCTCGGGCAGACTAAGGCCAGAATAAGATAACACGAAATGGGCGTGGAGCGGTGGCGAGAGTAGCGTGTACCCACCGTGGCAAGAGGCTGGACGGTGGTGTATCTGTGCTCTCGGTTTGCGTGAACCTGATCTGGTCTTAAGAACCCCGGTGGCGGGTTGACATATGCAAGGGTTAAGTGCTACATATGTCGTGTGATTGGAGATCCTCAGCTGAGTATAATCGATTCGGATCGCCGTACCTTCGCGGTTATGAAGACTTGGTCACTTCCCTGCAACCTAAGTCAGGATGTGAACAGTATGGATAAAAATGATGTTGTACCGATGAAATGATGAAATTAGACTAGAGGCAAACAGAGTCTATTAATACTTAACATGGCATTAAAAGATTGAAAGTAAGGACTCACCTTAGTAAGCTATTTCTGCAAAGGTATCTAAGTTGATTTTTGCTAAAGCCTCTCCTTGATTCCTATTTATCCAGCATACCCTTGAGAGTCTTTTCCTTAGTCGGGTAAGACTTGCTGAGTAATTCCATACTCAGGGTTTATTCCCTCGTTGTTTTTAGGTGAGGAAGCAGCAGATTTCTGTTGCTTCTGTACCAAGGTGGTTCCTAATGAAGATAAGCAAGAGTGAAGTACGGGAGGAAAGGATCCTCCATTAAGACTCCTTGTGTAATAACTGTCGGGAGGAGTTTTTACCTCCCTTGGTATGTGTAATAATATTACTCTGCACTCGTTTATATTCCTGGTCTGTAATAAACAAGCTGATCTTACTTTTTAATAAATGTAAGTTATGTAATCGCTTCCGCATTTCTTTATCTCTGATGTTCTGTAATGTCTGCAAGACGGGTGAGACGTTCCTGGAAAGGTAAGGAAAGATACCGAGCTTGTCAAGTAGTTCAGGGGCACCTACCGGGTTGTCTGAGGTCCGTTGGACAAGGACAACTATAGGTGGGCCTAATTACTTGGGAGGTTCCGTCACAGGTACGACTGAAACTCAACAATACGCTGAATGTTGCGGTGTAACCTAGCCATGAAACGTGCAATGGTTTGCTCTTCGTCTTCATACACATTGGCTCTAATCATGGCCTTCTCCATCTCCTTATAATACACCTCAACAGAGAAACTTCCTTGCCTCAAATTCTACAATTTATCAAAAAGATCACGCCGATAATGCTTCGGCACAAAACGAATTCTCATTTCTCGCTTCATCTCTTGCCAAGTAACAATAGGGTCCTCTCCATCTTCTTCACGATCATAAAGAAGTTGCTCCCACCAAATCAGAGCATATCCTTCAAACTCAAGAGATGCAATTGCAAGTTTCTTCTCCTCTGAATAATTATGTAGGTAGAAGATTTTCTCCACCTTCAATTCCCATGTGAAATAATCTTCAGGATCAGATCTACCATCAAATTTTGGCATGGTAAACTTAAGTTTTCCAAATCTCTCTTCTTGGTTGATGCTTCTATGATGACGACGACCATGGCGAAGTTGGGACGGATCATCATCCCCAAATTTAGATTCTTCATTGTCATCATTTCTTCGATTCCGTCCTCTTCCTCTACCACGTGCAACACCCTGATTCCTCCTCCCATGTTCACATGCTCTTCTAGAATAATTTCCTTCACCTTCTTCCCCATCTTCATCATGGTTTCTTGCACCATCAGGGAGTCGACGACGACCTCTGATTTCGGCCATAAGTGTCTAAAGATCTTGTGCTAACCGATCTTGCTTGTCTTCTATGTTTTGTTTGAGCTCATTGAATTGTATCATGGTGACACATTCTTCAATCTTAGCGTTGGGATCCATCTTCCTGTGAAATTAGTGGCGACAAGGCAACAAATATAGGTGGAATATGAAGCTATATAGAATCTCACAACCTCACCACTCTTACCAACCAAAGCTCTTATGAGGTCCCTGCGGGTTGCAAGAAAAATGTGTGGTGGTAACAAGAAAGTGATGGTTAAGCGAATACAAGACCAGAGTACCGATTACGATGGCTTATATGTGGAGCTTGGTGGGGAATAGTAAACAAGGAATGCAATCTGAATCCTAGTTGTTGTAAAGTTAAATAACAATCCAACTAGAAGTTCACTGCCTAGTGCTGACCACAAGATTCGAGTGATGTAAGTAGATCAAACACACGCGCAAAGAAATTTTAGATTTGATGCAAATCAAGGAGTATGATTGGAATGCAAGTGTTGCGATCAGACCCAACCAAAATTTCGCACCAAATGACAATAGCAAACTAGTTGAACAACTTGATGAACTTTCAGCACTGATGCACATAAACAACTGATCGTTCTACTTTTCTTTCACAATCTTGCTCAACACTTTTTTTGGTACTTTTCTTTCTTCTCTTTTTTTGATATTCTTTTTTATAGAACTAAACACAGAGATCTGATATGATATTGCACACTTTATAATAATTAACAAGAACTCGACCAGCAACTATAACTTAAATAGGATCAAAGTTAACGCGAAGGAAATGATGAGGGTTTTCAGATTTTTCTTTTTGTGGATATTTTTAGATATATATAAGAGGCTCAAAGAGAACACAAAGGATAGAGTAACCAGCAACTAAACAAAGACTCTAAGGACTGAAACTTAACAAAACTCACTGGAACAACAGATTGAAACAAAGGGCTATGGCCAAAAATATTTTATGGGTTTTTGGTGGATAGGACAAACACAAAATATATGTAGCTAAGGGTAATGAATCCTACCGTGGCAACTGAGGCTTTGATACCAGATGATGCTTTACGATGCCCGATCTTCACGACGTATGATCAATCTTCAGATAACTAGCTTCAAAGAAGCCAAGATAACTTACTGCAAGCAGTGATAACTGGTGCAACCTGACAAATAAAACTCGAAGCCAACCACTGTCTTTAACCGGCAGCCAGAATCGAGGATTCGCCCAACCACACTCTCAAAGAACCAACCAGCACAGCCTACAATCAATTGAGGAGACCTCGAAAGGAGTAGGAGCACCACTTGGGAGCGGATGAAGCCGCCGCTTCTGCAATCCCGTGAAGGAATTCACAAGAGCAAAGGGGTAGAGATCACTCTCAATATTTGTTAGCACACAGCTGAACAAAAGGGTTCTGTTTTAGATTTTCATAAGCTACCTTACATCATAGACATAGGGGGTATTTATACTAGTAACAACCAGCCTTAGAGAGGTATAAACACAAAACAAAAGTATTTTCATGTGCTAATATGAAGGAGCCTCTTCGAGAGATCTGCAGAGCTGAATTCTGTGTGGTTGTTTGACTTCTGCGTAGCCTTCAGTATTTTGATAATAACTTCTCCTAGGAATCTTCAAATGACGTGGGGCTGGTTGCGTTGGAAAGCAGACTTGATAAGCTTTCTCACCATATATAGCATACTTAATGAAACTTCGTAGAATGATGCAGTTTAATACGAAAACTTGGTCATCAAGCAGACTGTTGACCTTCTGACCAGTCAGCACTAAAGTAGGTCGACTTCCTTTCTGGTAGATTTGGTTAAGTCAGATTTAGAAGCATTAGAAACTAGACTTCAAGAGCTTTCCAAAAAGTACTTATGGGCCTTCATAGCTTTTGGGAATCAAAAGATATGACTGTTTCTTCTAGACGGTTATGTTGCGCTGGACTGACTCGGACATAGCTCTTCTTGCTGATTCGCCCTTGATATGTTTTGTCCTTCCTCTTTGGTGAACCTAAGTAATATCAACATACATGACTTAGGTAACATAAAGTTCTCATTAGTGTTTAATTGAAATTCATAAAGTAGCGCGTGCACCTCTTGTTGTAGCTTCTTAGCTCGGCCACATGTAATTGGTCGATCAAAGGCTTGGGTTGGTGATGATGTTGGTTGTACTTGAGTTGATGTAGTATGACTTGGGGGTTGTAATGTGTTGCTTAATGGCGTGCTCGTATCACTCATCATCATCTGACTCACCTATAATTGATGATGTGAAGAATGGCACGAGACCTTGAGGACCCTTAATTTGCACTGGATGTGCTACTACTGCTAGCATTGCCTTTTCCGTCAACTCCTTGATAGCCTCTATAATGTTTTCAAGTCAGACGACTTGCTGGTCATTCTGGCTAACTGACTTGGGCGATTAATCGCGATTAATCACGATTAGTCGGACGACTTGGCGATTAATTGCTATTTTCTCGAACCAACTTGGAAGATTAATCATGACTAATTGCGATTAATCGGACGACTTGAAAACATAACTCGCTACAGTAAACACTCCATAATTCTGCAATCCAACAATAAAAACCTTTTGCTTTGCATCCTCTCATTGAAAGTTTGTTGCATGCAGAAATTCCAGCTGAAAATATGAGTAATAACCGACAGTTAGAGACACATGAACCAGCAAACTTTAAATGAATAGCAAGGTAGTTACTATAGCAAATGAAGCTTCTGTTCTATATGATAACCTATCATAAGTGGTAACCAGTCATAAGAGGAGGAAATCACTCAGTAATGTCACTTCGTATGCTGCTAAAAAGGGATCGAAACATCCCTTGAGATTAATGAATATGAATGCGAGAAAATAAGAATTACATAATGTTTTTAATTGCTCAACAAAGAAGTCAAAGATCATCTTTGTCCCTACGAAGACCAACACAATACCAAAGGTAGGCTATAGATGACATTGCTAAGAGAAGTGGTGTAAATAAATCATAGAGCAACATATGAGATTGCTCGACCATTGATCATTCACATTTTCAATGAATAAGAACAACACCATCCTAATCGTGAGACGCGATCAGGGTGGCGTGGAACTTACCCATAGAAAACCTGAGATCAAGGTGGCGATACGACAAAGCTTGTGGTCGCAAAATGTGTGAAGGTTTACAATTACCCTAATGAGTGACTTAAGGTACATATTTATAGTCCAAGGACTCACTAACCCTAGTGCGTTTTAAGCTGAACTCTATCTCCCTATTCTTAAGTTGGTTCAAACTAACTCTACTAATTACAAGGCCACCTTTGGCCTGAAAAAATTCTCGCACAGGGGCCAACCCTTCAAAAATCCTAAATTGCTCCTTGCAGCCCATTCTGATTCATGGTTCATTTCTGGTCTAGTTAAATTCTGGTGATAACAATCTCTCAAAACGAGCTTGTGACCTGCACAATTCCATTTATTTAATAATAGCCAATAATTCATAATCATGTGACGTGAACTGGTGCAGCAAGTCAGGACAAAAAGGCTCTCCAAATTGTTAAGCTGAAAAGTGATGAAAGCACAATGTTCCTTTTCAATTCTTCATTAGTTGTAGATCAAGATCATTTACTCTGCTAGAAATCTTGCGCACTTCAGCATTCTTCTCATCCAAAAATATCTACAAGTCAGTGCCCTTTTTTGCTTTTCAATCAATTTCACAAGCACGAAGCAACTTAACCAATAATATGTTGCCCTTTCGAAGGACTCGGTCCACTTTCTGATTTCCGCCTCTTCTGAATTGTTTATAGACATTGGAGCTTCTGGCCCCCCGTTGCATGTAGAAAATCCCATGTACTTGAAGGTTGCAATGTAATGGTCCCATTGCAACGCACGGGCATTCACCTATCTAGTTAAGTTGGGTCCAAAGACCTAAAACTATTTACTAAACATTACATGAAACATAATAAACAGAAATAGAAAACATATATTCCATACTCGGCTGCTTTCTTTATTTTATCAACCAATTGACCACAAATCAGTAGAAAACTACAAAGGAACAAAAATAGATAAATAAAAGACAAAAATAAATGTTCACCTAAAAATAAAATAATCAAGTGCATTAGAAGTATTAATTGCCATGCATTCATCAATGTCAGTTACGGTGTAAGGACCTCCTTATAAACGATATTCTTTGTGTATGTTGCGTCATTTATCGTTGAGTTATTTTCCACCCCCTTCTTCTTCTTCTTATCATTAGTGACTGGAATGACAAGTATCTTCACTTTCGATCGAGAGGTGGCCCTTGATAAAACAACATAAAGCTGGCCATGAGAGAACACTGGTTCTAGCAAGTACACACCAACATTAGGAATCGTTTGGCCCTGGGCCTTGTTAACCGTCATGGCAAAACTTAGTCTTGCTAGAAACTGCTTCCTTTTAAATTGGAAAGGGAACATATCATCATCAGAGGGGCACAGGGGTATACGAGGCAAGAAAATCCGCATTCCAGCGTGCTGGCCAAGGATAATTTCAGCATCAATACTGTTTTTTTGGAAACCACGAACCACCAGTCATGTACCGTTGCAAAGTCCGTTAGCAGGGTCTATATTCCTAAGCAACATGATTGGGCATCCAACTTTGAGCTTCAAAATGTGCGGGGGTAGTCCATTAGGAGTTAGCGTGTTTAGAAATTCTGATGGGTAATAGTTATTGGGATCATCCACCACAGTGTCAAAGCTATGGTACATCATCTGTTCCCCTTGGAAACGATCGATCATCCTCATATTATCATATCCACCCAATCATTCCGAGTAGTCAATATTGCTCTTGAAGTGATGTAGCTTGTGTTAGACATATTTTCATTTAGATTAGGATAAATGGCATCTATCAGTCTATCAAGATCATGGTCATTACCAGTATATGGCACACATACCTCACTT
Organism: Zea mays; assembly: GCF_902167145.1. Classification (NCBI taxonomy): domain Eukaryota; kingdom Viridiplantae; phylum Streptophyta; class Magnoliopsida; order Poales; family Poaceae; genus Zea; species Zea mays. The sequence continues at coordinate 80,411,953 of NC_050103.1, read as the reverse complement.
GGAAGACGAATATCACCAATGTTGTTCGCTTCCTCAGTTGCACCACCGACGTGTAACAAATATTTTGCAAACCATGGGTCACTCTATGCTCTCTGTTGTGAACAAGCTTTAGGTGGCACATGGATTCCCAGAGGTAAGAACTCCATAGTGAGGCAGCAACTATCTGAGCCCTTGACCCCTTGCGTACAATAGGGAGTACTTGTCTGAAATCTCCCCCAAACACAACAGTCTTCCCACCAAAGGGCAGCCTAGTCTGTCCCATTATATCACGCATGTTGTTTTCTAGCGCCTCAATTGCTTGTCTCTTAGTCATTGATGCCTCGTCCCCAATAATGAGTGAAGCTTTTTGTAGCAACTTTGTTGTCCCGCTTTGTTTCATAAAGCTACATACAGCACCATCATCAATAGTAAGTGGTATCTTGAAGCGCGAATGGGCAGTCCTCCCACCAGGCAATATGGAAGCTACAACACCAGATGTAGCTATTGCAACTGCAATCTTGTCCTGACTGTGTAGCGCTGCAAGCAATGCCTTATACATATAAGTCTTTCTAGTCCCGCCAGGCCCATCCACAAAGAACACTCCACCATTATTGGTGTCAACGACAGATAGGATCTTATCATAGGTGGACCTCTGCTCCTCATTTAGGGTTTCTTTCATAGCAACATCTTCTCCCGTTGGCTCGAAACTTTCCTCGCCATAAATCTCTCTATCAGTACCATGTGAATCGTCATATCTATCAATGATAGCAGGGAGAGGGAATGTCCTTTTGTCTTTACCCATTGACTGCATAATGTTTCTAATGTCAATTAAGACCATTTGTTGCACATGGGTTTTACTTTGAGTATTACGGTGATAGTCCTCTGACATTGCATCAAGGTGTCTTTGCCATAATTCTGCCACATTGTTTGGCTCGCAGTAAACCAGTATTGTTGCAAATAACCTTCGTACCACTGATGGCATTTGGTAAAGACCGGCTTCGTTGAGACACTCATCTATTATGCCGTCTGCTTCAAGCAGTCCTCTCCTTTCTGTTGCCTCATGAAAAGAGGGTAGTGTGTTACCATATATTGTCCTTAGATCTGCATAAGAGGTAGCACCAGTCACATGGTTTAAGAGAAGCTAAAGATAAAAGAGCTCCCCCTCAGCTGGATGAGCAGAGACTATTCTACCAACCTATCCACCCGTATTTTGTTTCCTCCTTTGCCACACCTTGCCCTGCTGTAAAGTGTACCACTCAGGGAAGTCACAATAAAGGATGCCACGAGTCTCCTCGTGTAGACTATTTGCCTCAAAATATGCCGTAAGCATTGACCTATCAGCACCTGGACGTTGGACAACATGATTTACTTTAGCACGCTCGTGAAATGACACCATGTGCATGTTTTCAAGATGGAGCTGCAATTGCATCACTGGTGGAAAGTTTTGACTTAGGTCGAAGTTGAATATCCTCCATAGGGCTTATAGAGGGGTCACCCACCTAGCATCTCTATACTGCTTGATCTCATCAACATCACCGTCAGCCTTGTTTGCATCTCTTACAACCACGGATGCACGATCATGGCCTTTGTATATGTATTTGAATAGGTATTTGACAGCCTTGATGCTCCCACACGCCTCAACATTGATGTGACAGTTGAAGAGGTGGAGGAGGTAAGGGTTGTCCAGTTCACAACCTCGTACCATTTCCTTACACCCATCATCACGACATCCTTGCAACGTTGAATCGCTAAAAGCTCTAGGATAATGGTTTTTGCATGAAGAACGACCCTTAGTGCATGGGCATTTAGGATTTAGCACCCCGCAAGGTCCATGCATCATATGTTTGATAACCATCTTGTACAGTTGGGGGTACTTCTTCTTGTCAGGGATCTCAGCGGAAATCAGGAGATCATACTGTTCGGGGCAGGATAGCTTGTACTTTCTCTACATGATGAATAGGAAATGAGCATGAGGCAAGCCCCGCTTCTGGAACTCCACGACATAGACATAAGCCTGGACCGTTCATGAATATTTTGCTTAGTCAATCTCTTCTTCAGTTCCTCTAGTTTCACATGGAATATGCGAACAACAAGGTCCGGACGATCCTGTGGCGACTGCATAGGGAGAAGCTCCCTGGTTATTTCATCCCAATTGGGGTTACACGTCATAATGAGGAATATATCTGGTTTCCCAAACTTCCATACAAGGGCCATAGCATCCATATACCGGCGTCTCATGTCACGAGGACCGCCAATAAATGATGTAGACAGCACTGTTCGCTTTCCAATTTTGTCTGCTCTATTCTCGCCTTCATGCAAGCTATCTACCAATCCCTTATATAGATCTGCCCTTAATCTGTCTTGGTTTTTATGTATGAAATCCAAATGAGAGCTCTCAATCTTGATATAAGTGTCGACCGCGAACTGTTGGAAAAGTCGCTTCCCATGAAGTATTGGATTGAATATACTTGGATGAATTTGGAATCCGTAGTAGTAGTAGTCACGTACAGACACACATAGATGGCTGGGTCATTCTACAACCGCAAGGTTTAGTAATTAGTGTTGCTAAAACCATACATAACAAAAGATTATATAAGAATCACAAAGAAATAACTAACATGTATCATCATTGTTTGCATCACTTGTCCTATGTTGATCGCGGTACGCGTCTACTTCGTCCATGGAAACATTGGACATAGGAATATTTGCATGCCATCCAAGTTCACCTTTAGGGAAGAACAATGGATATGATAGTGCATCATAGCATCCATGATATGAATGGATGCCATGGCTTGACCTATCCTTCCCATGCAGCATAACACTATTACTGAATTGACCTCGATGTCCACTACCCTCAATCCAAATTGCAGCGACCTCCGAAGTGATGGGCGCATTATATAACTTCTGGTTCAGCGTTTGGTCAAGGTTCAAGGCGATGTGGTAGTCTTCAACGTTATCAACGTGCCCCATACTCCTAAGGTGCTCAGATTATGGATTTCCCTTAAGTATTTCAACCAATTGTTTAATAATTGTCTTGTCTTTCTCAAGTTGTTGTTGACGACATTTATGATATCTATGCTCGAGGCTGGGATCGTCATCGTAGAAGTAGAGTTCAAGGTGTTTATGTTCCGCCCCAGCTTCCCTACCGAACGACGTTACGTTGTGGTACATCATGCCATGTGCACGAAACGTGTAGATACCACAATCCATGTTTGTAGTCATAATGTCAAAGAAACAGTACAGGGAGGTGAACGAGAAATGGCTATTAAAAAATCGAATGTTATCACGAAAGTGCCTCGCATCAGCATCTGCAGACTCCCACAGCCTCTTAAGCTGGGGCAGTGTCTCAAATGCGGCTAGATTAATCTGTCCATTACAACAACAAAATCTAGGTGGTTCATACTGAAACTTCTTCGCTTTGCAGTAATCGCAGTCAGCAACAGTGCTCAGCAAATGTGTTTCTTCAGGTATGTTACTATACACCTTGTTGTACAAGTTAGGTACGTCAGGGTTGATAGTAAAGGCATCTTGGGTTTCATCAATCTCAATATCCTCACCAGATTCACCATCTAAATTTGTTTTGAAAGAACAACAGATAAGACATACAACTTTAGAAACTTTTAAATCATATATCCTATATTAAAAACATTACGTAAGTACCATGCCCAGCGAATAGGTATCCTTCTTATTCATCATCATCTTCTTTAAAAAGTACAGTCTCATCATAATCCTCTGTAAAGAGCACACCTTAATCATATTAACCACTAAGAATAATTAGGGAACTAATGATGGAATGAGCTTGTAATTACCATTGGTGGTAATAGTCGAGGTGCTGCTTCCCAATGTCTACTCCTTCGGTCATTTTGTCACTATTTGTGGCAGGGACTGTACACGGACCGATACTTTCTACTAATATAATGGAAAATTGTGTTAAGTCAGTTGGCCATTATAATTCATGTGTCAGATCAATTAAAGATGTATTAGTAATTACCATTGTTGTCGATCTCAAAAGTAGTCAGGTGATCAATTTCATTGTCCCCATCGCTCTCCATTTCACGATCCATAGTTGCACTAGAAAACTTTCTTCCAATGGCTGATTGAAATTCTTGGTTTTGATGGGATACCCGGATCTGTCTTTCGCCATACGACACATGACGTTTATGTCTTTGTCATCTAGGAGACTTTGTCAGTTTGTTTGTCTCAACATCCTCAGTCACCGATGGAGTAGGAACAAATGGTGTTGGGGTCAATTCAAGAATAGCCATGTGCTCAGAGCTAAATAGAGACCCAGTAGGTGCTTGAGCATCTGCTGAACTCCACACAAGCTCCGAGGTAAAATTAGGGTTCTCAATGGCGATTGAGTCCTGACTTGGTTTTTCCTTGCAGTCTTTTGACATGGTTTCATATTACACAACGTCCTTTGTTCCCTAGTTTGAGTTGCACATCGAGCTCTTTCTCGGATTCTCTTATGTTCCTTTGCATCTAATACTTTTGAATACTCATGGTGTACAACATTTTCTTTGTTGCGTGACGCACGATGTTTCTTCAATTCATTTTTTTCATCACTCATCACCGTGTATCGTGCTCTTTCTCTTTCCCGTTTACGTTGCCTTGCATCCGCATATCCTACTGAACCATTATAGGTTTTATTTTTTTAAAACTTTATTGAAATGTCAAATAAGGCATGTTATATTATTAGTAGATATACCTTTAACAGTGTTGTTGGACAGTTCTTTTAATGCAGAACGAACATCATTATTTTGGCGTGGGTCCATCTACGTATTTCAGGCAGCCACAAAACCTATATGAGAGGATGAGTCACCTTATCATACTTCAACAAAGAATAAGATACGCTCAATTTCCAATCAGATAACATTGATTCGTAGAGATAGAGAAAGTCATAATGAGCAAATTGGTATGTTCAGTTTAATGGTAGGCAATCAATGAGAATCAAAGTCAACATATAAGACTAACTCCAACAAGGACCTCCAAAGGGTCCTGTACCCTAAATTTAGAGGATGAGGTCGTCCTCTACTTCCTCTAGCAGCAACCTCTAAACGGTCCTCTAAATTTGGAGGACGCTGCTAGATCCTCTATATACCTTCCTAACAAGCAAATTTGTGTATAGAGGACATGATTTAGAGAATGTTATTGAATAGGAAAGAAATATAGAGAATGTAATCTTTTAGGCTGTCTCCAACAAGGGAATCCAAATGGTTCTGTACGCTATATTTAGCATTTCTCATCCTCCTGAAGTTGTCCAACAGCGTCCTCTATCATGTCCGCTAAATTATAGTGCTTGTCCTTCGGCCGCTACATTTGGCGATTTACTGTGTATCCTCTATCCGTCCAAACCTCTGTCTCATTGTTGTTCCTAACGCACGCGCGCAAATTGTCCGTGCGTTGCAACGGGACCATTACATTACAACCTTCAAGTACAAGGGATTTTCTACATGCAACGGGGGGCCAGAAGCTCCAATGTCTATAAACAATTCAGAAGAGGCAGAAATCAGAAAGTGGACGTAGTCCTTCGAAAGGGCAACATATTATTGGTTAAGTTGCTTCGTGCTTGTGAAAATGATCGAAAAGCAAAGAAGGGCACTAACTTGTAGATATTTTTTGGATGAGAAGAATGTTGAAGTGCACAAGATTTCTAGCAGAGTAAATGATCTAGATCTACAACTAATGAAGAATTGAAAAGGTACATTGTACTTTCATCACTTTTCAGCTTAAGAATTTGGAGAGCCTTTTTGTCCTGACTTACTGCACCAGTTCACGTCACATGATTATGAATTATTGGCTATTTATATTTTTATTCAATAAATGGAATTGTGCAGGTCAAAAGCTCGTTTTGAGAGATTGTTATCACCAGAATTTAACTGGACCAGAAATGGGCCATGAATCAGAATGGGCTGCAAGGAGCAATTTAGGATTTTTGAAAGGTTGGCCCCTATGCGAGAATTTTTTCAGGCCAAAAGTGGCCTTGTAATTAGTAGAGTTAGAGAATGTTGTTGAGGACATGATTTAGAGAATGTTGTTGAAGAGAAAAGAAATATAGAGAATGTAATATTTTAGGTTGTCTCCAACAAGGGAATGCAAATGGTTCTGTATGCTATATTTAGCGTTTCTCATCCTCCTGAAGCTGTCCAATAGCGTCCTCTATCATGTCCGCTAAATTATAGCGCTTGTCCTTCGGCTGCTACATTTGGCGATTTACTGTGTATCCTCTATCCGTCCAAACCTTCGGCTCATTGTTGTTCCTGACGCACGCGCGTGAATTGCCAGAGACGAGCACCAACGCGTCATGATAGTGCACAGATGCTTCTAGGAACGACGCCAATAGAAGGGAATTTGGGGATTTTCACTCTTGGGAATTGAAATAAAATACATTTTCAAATTTTAATGTAATAACTAGGTAAATGCCCGTGCGTTGCAACAGGAATATATAATACACGATAACCTATGTTCAAATGTGTATTATATTGTTATGTAAAAAGGTTTCGTAATCAATTTGTGATCCAAACTATACATAAATTTTGTTATTTTAATTTAGTTATTTCATCATTACATTGCAACCATCAATACCATGCAAACTTCTATATATCATAGTAGGGTGTCCGTACATTGCGACGGAACACAAATTATTCAATAAAACATTAGTACACAACGATTACAGTTTGTCAGCTTCTGAATATCACAAGATTTATAAGGTCAAATTAAGTTATGCTCTTTTGTACTTTGTTAAAAAACAAGACGAATTACAAACCAAATTTTACGCACACCATCCGATCATGAAGTTGAACAGAATTAATCAATCTTAAACCTGGATCAAGCAATCTCCACATTTCTAAAGATGCTCTCTTTCAGCTATTGTACACGCAAGACTTCAAAACGTTTGCGGCCTTAAGTAGCTGCGAAGATCCTCCCACGTTGGCCTTAAACGTACAAGCGCACTGATATCCCTAATCTGCAGAAAGCAGAACAAAATTAGAATTCCCAAAAGTGTTTCCCCATCACCCATCAAGTATGAGCTGAAGTTTCTTGCCAGTGATACATACATGATTCATTCAAGTAATGATAGAGCATAACAAAAAAAGTAATTACAGACCTCATATAGTCCACCTTTCACAGGAACCCCAACCAACTCTTCCTCAACCTTAATTACAGACCTCATATGTAGAAACATCGCTTTCAACCAATGATCCTCTCTCCACCAGTACGCAAGCAGCTCTTCCCCCCTCTACATGCAGTAACCAATAATATGAACTTTGAGAAAGCTAATAAAAATGGATAAACATATAGACAATTGAATGTTAATCCAAGGATTATTTATTTGTTCAACACTAATATGCACAACAATATAACCCATGTAATCATCAACATTGGAAATGGTCCAATAGAAGAACCTTCTATAAGAAAATAAAAAAATTTGACATGTTATTCATTTCAGCAATGTTCCTCTTAAAAGAAAATGGGAACAATTCTAGCACCCAGTAATCATTGGGTAAAACATACTTCCTCTGTCTCAAAATAGTAGTCATTTTAGCTCTTGTTTTTTATGTCCATATTCAAATGGATGAAGATGAACCTAAATAAATATATATATAACACATACTTTAAGTATTGTATGAACCTAGTAATTAACTAAAACGAATTTTAATTTTGGACAGAGTATACAGGAAAACATAATGATCATAATTATGGCTCAAGGACCGAGTTACCACAACAGAAGAGACATTAAGTGCAAAAATCAGGTGAGTTATTCAGCAATGCATTTATGCATACATGACAGGATTAGACGACACAGGTCAGGGTGCTACATCAAACTCATGCTGCAATCTTACAGCCCAGATGATGAATCAATACAATGCTCTGAAACCAAGAAGCCCACAATTCAGCTGAAACCAAGAGTGAAGCTGCAATCCCTGTCCGTAAAAAGCATGGTGTTAACAACAAAAACATATGCGATTCTGTATCGGTAAGAATTAAGAAAAGTGGATCCGATGCAAAATATCACTATAACGCAAAACGTCAAATGTGAGACACAAGTGACTGCAAAGCAACATCAACATGTAGAATAGAGATAATAAGTTTAGAATCTCGCGAATGCAAAGCCACATCAATATGTAGAATAGAGACAATTTAGAATCTGTTAACTTGGTATAAACCTAACAAAGGATCCATACTCACAGAAACTAAAGAAGATACACTTCAATCAAGTGGCTTCTAGATGAATGACTCAGGGCCATGACCAAGCAGTATGCTATCATTAGAAAAAGAAGAAAGAAAGCATTTATCTACAACAGAAGAGAAATTGTTAGATCACGGTGGTCAGCCTTCAGACCAACTCCGACCATTCAGCAAGTAACAATGCCTCAAGTTCTTCTCTCCATTTCTCCAACTCCTGAAACACCATACGAATTAAGAAAATGAGGAAAGATGAGCTGGCAGTAACAATGTACAGACCCAAAAAATATGCCTGTGCTATTTATAGGCTGCACCCTGAACCTAGAAACTAAGTGGAGCGGTTTTGGCAATTCACTATCCAATGGACTTTGTTGGCTATGATCAACAAAATAATAATGGTCTGTGGCACCATTATCGTTCTTGCAGGTTGTGCATACTCTCTTTTAGAAACCAGATACAGTTCTCCTGTTAGAACATATTATACTTCATGCAATATGGCCCGGGATAATTATAACATAGCATTCTAAATTCAACACGCATAAACACTGCAGAACAGGGTGATCATTTTGTGTTAAAGAGGGGCACCATTTTTGTAAGCCAGATTTTTATATTTCTATTTTCTAATGAGCTACACCGCCTGAACTATACAGGGGAAGCAAAACAAGCAGGGCTGCAGGAAAAGAATAATCTTATGACACAGTAACTGAAAGAGGAATAATTGAACTACTGAAGAAGAAACTGAGCAATAGTGAGTAAATTTAGGCACAAGCCACAAAAAGGGTATCTTAAAGACCAAAAAGACAATAGCTCAAAACAAAGAAATATCCAATCAAAGGATTCCATGATGTCACATTTGAAGTATGAACCAAGTACTTACTTGCAGATCTTTGGCTGCTTGCTCCCGTGATATTGCTTTCTGCTGCCTAGAACGTTTTAGCACACCAATGCACAATATCCCCTATATATTCAAAGTTTTTTTAGTTAAATACATTTGTTAAGATGTCATAAAAGAAGGCAATGTTGACTATTTGTTTTCATTGCACATCGTAAGATCATACTGTCGTACAGATTTTTATTTTGTATTTGGTATCCATCAACCAAATAATAATTATTAAGAACATAAAATGCTTCCAAGAAGAAACAAAGTAATTTATTCCACCCACCTTTCTCAAGATTAAAACAAAATCTGATACAGTGAGCATGCCTGTTATGGTTCCCTGGCGGTCATCCCAAAGAGGAACCAGAGCAAGACCCTATGAGACACAAAAGGTTCGAAGCTATTATTAAATTGATGCCACGTATGCAGTGCAGATGAAAGAAGTGCCTGCTTCTAGGAGCGATTTTGTTGTGTTTTTAAACTGCAAAACATAATAGGAAAACAAATTAAACTGCTACTTAAAAAGGCAAATAATTGCTAGCACAGCTTTAAAAATTCTTCAAAATGAAAGTAAAAACAGAGCAAAGTTGAAATGAGAGCAAACAAGCACCATAGAGGGAAAGTGAACTATTTGAAGCAACTCTAGCAAGCACAGTAACATACATACCTCATCATGCATTATTTTAAATGCTTGTTTAACAGGAAGCTGAGTGTCCAAAACTGTTAACTGAAATGTTCATATGAAATCCGATTATACACATAGTCTAAAGAGAAGTGCTGGCTTGCAAGAAATAAACCTAACCTTGCTAGAAAGGGGAACAACGTCATATATGGTATTGTGTAATAATATTCTAGAAACCACATGGCGGATAACTGCTATTTGCATGCTTGGGTTCTAAGATGATGGCTCCGGGGACATCTTTGTTTATTTAAGGCCACAGTAAATAACATACCATTAGTTATCAGGAATATGGAGAACAAGAAAATATAATGTTAAACTTCTGAGACATACTGTTTTCAAAATGGTACCCTTATCCATATTAGTTCCTCTGATAGAAGGCTCTGGCTGCACAACGGGTTGTACATTGTTTTCCATAAGCACTTCATTGCTGATCAGTCCATATCATCACGTACAAAGGGTTTTGTCTAGCTGATTACTTAAAAATAGTTACTTGGTTTTATGTATTAAAAAATCTAGCTGATTACTTAAAAATAGTTACAGGTAAATCTTTATTTGAGAAAACAAAGATACAAACTCACTGTTCTAATGTTCTCTATTACTTAAAAATAGTTACAGGTAAATCTTTATTTGAGAAAACAAAGATACAAACTCATTGTTCTAATGTTCTCTAGTTTTTGAAGCAAAAATAATAGGTTCTAAAACTGTTCTCTACCTAATTAAGTTGGGTGGTGTAAGAGCTATATCTTTGAAGCAAAAAATAATAGGTTCCAAAGCTGAAACAACACTTGTCTGTTAACTAAAAATCAGCTATGCAAATTTCTTCTGTATGAATAGTACAAGAGCAATCCCCCGACGCAAGGCAAGTGCCTCGTTGATGCCAGCACAATGCTAGTGCAATGTTCACAGGAAGATCTTCAGATATCTACACTTCAGGAACATCAGGAGGACTCATGGAAGTGAAATACTTAATTTTTAAGAAATTTAGTCCGTGTGAAGCGTGTATCAATATATGAATCACTTAATTTTTGATAAAGACAGATGCTCGGCAATCACCTACAGTTTGTTCAGACTCAAACACAAACTACAGAGTTTTCACATCAAAATTAAAATCATGGTACAAGAATATTTCTAACTGCGAAGTGATGCTCGAGGCACCGCTGGCAATCCTGGTTTGTGTTTGAGTCAAATATATTTTTAACAAAAACCTATGTACATCAAACTAAGGTATCTATCTATAACTTACTTTCTGATTGGATGCCCAGTTCTCAAGAGAGTTTTTTGCTCTGTCCCTACTTGCTTCAGTCTCGGTAGGTTCAGTCACTGAATGAAAAGTGGAAATAATGGCATACCAAGAATAGTCTGAATTACTTGATTTGTAAAACATGATCTCCAAACAGGCAAATCACAAGCACAGCAGATAGTAGCAAAGTGGATATAATGGCATATCAAAAAACTTCTATAGACCAAAACAGCATTACCAAGTGACAAAAAACTTCTATAGACCAAAACAACAGTATTTTGTTGAGTGGAGGTAAATATGAGACTGTGATTGCAACACAAACAAATTTAGAAATAATTTTGCTTGGTAACCAAACTGTACAAAGACCAGGTTAACATATAGGCAAGTGATGGAGATAGGATTAAATCAACACAAGAGTTTCTACATGCCAACAATGTGATAGTGGCACAGACAATTGCATCCAAACACTACACTATGTAAAGACAATGTTTCTAGGAATGAAGTAGTAAAAAGTTCATTACCAGGGAAAATATGTACATAATCACTCTTGCACTCCAAACATCAACCTCTGGGCCATAGTTTCTCTTTAGCACCTCTGGAGCCAACGAAACACATATAAGCTCATGGTTATGCATTTACAATAGACATATCTGCGGTCTGAAATTTATATATAAATCATGCGCCAATGTCAGAGCATACATGATTTTGTGAAGGTATGTGGAACCATTTTGATCTCTGATCCCACTCATAGCAAATAGCGTCAATAAGGTATCAGATTTGGTCAGATCATCAAGTAGTTAACCAGGAATAAGGTCGAAAGCAACTAATAGCCGGATGGTAAGAGTGTGAGAAAGTAGCTAACCTTCTTGAGTTCTCCCTAGTCGTACTGCCCCATTGACTGAAACCTCCTTCCAGCCGACACCAGCCGCTTGCTAAACACTACACTATGTAAAGCAAACAGCAAGGGACGTGACCTTCAAACGATGGAGGACTAAATGTTGACAAGTGACATCAGCTGCTTATCTTGTCACGTTGCTGCTTCCAATTGAACTTGTCACCGAGAAAACAACACGAGATCTAAACAACAAAAGACAATTAGTTCAAGGCGTCTAATGTTGATATGCATACATTTTCTTTTTGCAGATCTAATAACAGTATGAATAGATGTACTGTACATCGATTTACATTAAACAAGCCTTACAAGTACCACCAAGCACAACAATCAGGTAAGCAGCTGAGTTTACTGTCGGTCTCAACGATATCCACACAAGACAGCTTCTCAGGTGCATTTCACCGAACACCTTACAAGCACCACCAAGACAGGAGTAGTCAAAGAAGCACAACAATCAGGTAAGCACCTGACCGTCGGTCTCGGCGATCTGCAATGCCTCTCTAGACTCTTACAGGGAGCCTCAGGTAACATGTTGCCCCCGCAAAAACACGAAGGGAAGAAATTACCAAGAAACCAAGGCGCGTTAGAAGGTAGCAGAGAAGAGACACTGGCAGGGGCACACTTACAAATGATGCGGTCGACACTGGCAGCCAACGCGGATCGAGAGGACTTCCCTTCCATGGAGGCTGGGGTGTCTGATTCTCCTTCCATGGACAACACGGACGCAGATCGAGAGGGATTCGGATGGGATTGCGGACGTGGAGTCTGGTCGAGAGGACTCCCCTTCCATGGAGGCTGGGATCTTGGCGGATGGGATTCTGGAGAGCGTCTGGGATCTAGTGCTGCTGTGGTTCTGCCTCTTCATAGTAAGAGTTCACTTGGTATGTTGCTTGGCTGGTGGCTGCCGCAGGGCATGAGCTTGGCCTATAGGGCTTCCTCCTCTGTCATGAACCATGATCAGTTATTAGTTTCCCAGACGCTGAGCTGGTGGCTGGGGATGAACATAGTTAGTTACCTTGAGAAGATGCGTGTGCTGCAGTCTGAAATGTGCAGCCACGTCTTTCTCTAGATTGTTGGCGCAGATGGGGCAAACCTGAAGAAGATCATTTACAGAATCAATATTATAGGCTACAAATATAGTGTGATTAGAGACTGTATGCATCATCATGGATGGTTCTAAGTTTGCATAGTAGTAATGCTTACAGCATTCCTGGTGTCAAAGCAATGTTCCTCCTGAAGGTGGTTGCAGATGAAGGGCACCTCCACCTCGATGTAGCAAAAGGGGCAAGGGAAGTACTCCCACAGCTCACCTGCATCCTCTGAAATACACAAAAAAATCGGCTGAAACCAAATCCAGGAATCAAAAGGAGTACTCTCTCTCTCCTTTCTCCAGGAGAAGCATGAATGGGCCAACAAGAGATCAGCTAGAAGACGAGCTCAAAGTAAACAGAAACTAAACCACATGTACCTGCAGCGCGAGGAAGGGTGGCATGTGGTGGAGGTGGTGGTTGGTGCCTGCCTCTGTCTGCAGGGAGGAAGCCGTAGTTGTAGCAAGCCTCTACCTCCATTAATTGCTTATCGCTGGCCTGGTGATTCTGGAGAGCGGATGGGATGGCGGCGATCCGGGCGGGAGAGAGCAGGGATTGCGGCGAGAGAGGAGAGTGGGGCGAGGACAGCCGGATCTGCGCGTCGAGGAGATCTGCGCCACGACATGGGAGGGGATCGCGCAGACGGGTGGGGGAGCACAACGAGGAGAGCCGAGGTCGGGAGCACAGTGAGCCTTCCATCAACGGAGCGCGAGCGTGGGCACCGGGCGCCGCCGTCGCCGGGGCTTGATGTCGTGCCGCCGCCAGGGATGGGGCTTGGGGTCGGTGCGCGCCACCTCCATCCGCCACCTTCCATCCGGGGGAAGAGGAGTTGCGCCAGCCGTCGGGGTTGCGGGCGCAGGGGTGTGGCGGCGGCTTTGGCGCGGTGGATGGCGGCGGCTTTGGCGCGGTGGATGGCGGCCGCGGTGTTTTGGAGATCCGCGGGCGTTCGCGGGGATGGAAGGTGCGCGCCACCTCCATCCGCCACCTTCCATCCGCGGGAAGAGGAGTTGCGCCAGCCGTCGGGGTTGCGGGCGCGGGGGTGTGGCGGCGGCTTTGGCGCGGTGGATGGCGGCAGCTTTGGCGCGGTGGATGGCGGCCGCGGATGGAAAGGAATCGCGGCGTGCTCGCGCGCGGATGGAAACGAAACGCGGGGGCTGAGGGTGGAGAAATCGCGGCGGTCAGGCGTTGCGGGCGCAGGGGTCATGCGGCGGATTTGGCGCGGCGGATGGCGGCCGCGGATGGAAAGAATAGCGGCGTGCTCGTGCGCGGAGAGAAACGAATCGCGGCGGGCAGAACAGGGATGTGTGCACGCCTACACTAACAACATATAGAGTAGTAGAGATATTGAGGGCAAAATTATATGAAAAAAATAGAATAAATATTGTATGTAATGGATTTTGTTAATATTGTAGCTATAGAGAACCAAATTTAAAGGATGTTGCTGCAGGCTAAGAAGATATAGAAGACGGAATCTTTTAGAGTGTACTATAAAAGGCAGGAAATATTCCTTTAGGGGATGAAATTTAAGGTAAGTTGCTGGAGATAGTCTTAGAGGAGACTGTAAAGGACGGATATAGATGATGGATATAGAGGACATTGCTGGAGACAATCTAATGTTTAGCTACATCTAGATATCACTAAAGTAGACCATCGGGATCTTGTGGATTTTGTAGTGCATGCCTTTTATCTTTTGTTTTGACTGCAACAACATCAATGATTTTTTACATAGCATGCACCTTGATCCTGTGGATAAAATTATGATTGCCAAGTAGATTTCAAGTAATATAAATTCAATTATTTTGAAGCATTATTACTTTTCAAACTGATATATTATACATTAAAATGTCCTTGGACAGTTAATTTCCTTACTCTAATAATGTTCTACTTATTTCATTATATATTATTATTTCTTATTTCACCTTCTTAATTAATCAGTATATGCACAGAATGCCACCAAGGTGCTTTACAATTTGTATGGTTCAGATCGCAAGCGGTCATAAACTGATGTGTATATTCAGTATATACATGATATAATTTGTTTCGTTTCTTGAGTAACACGATCATCATTATGTCATTCCTACCGCACTTTCCACATATCTTGAGTAAGCGAATATTTTTTCCAATAGTTTTGTGATTACCAGTCCATGGATTACAGTGGACTAAATGCAAATGACATAGGCTTGTATAGATCAAGAACCATGCTAATAGTGATGAAGAAAGATGAATGAAGACTAATGATGGTGAACTTATTTGTTAGCTCATAGAAAGGTCACATAGTTTTATACAAAGTGATCACCATTAAGACTGAACACATGACTAATACAAATAGAGCACAAATCATTACTACTAAGTTTCATCTAAAACATAACTAACAAAGTATCTACTATAACAAGCTAGAACACGTCTCAATTAGATATCACAGTTGCGAGATGTGCCCGTCTGTTCTCAAGAAATCTGTCGATGATATGACTCCTTGGATTTTGAATCAATGAACGTCGAATAGCTGCAATTTAGAACATAATTTGTAAGAACATGATTATTTAAATTATTATCATTTTAATTTTAGCTATAGTTTATAACTATATTATAAGAACCACTCATGTTGAAAGATTCAAAATGAACGGTGCTGTAATCCGAGGTTTCCAAGCATCCTATTGTTACAATAATTAATAAGCATAAGAATTGAGTTCATGTTGAAAGATTTTAGGTACAAGATAAATTACCGTGTTTATTATTAAGACGCAGCATAGTTCCAATAATTATGTTATTGTCAACTCTAGCTAACGACCATCGTAGAGCATTTCTTTGCAAGAGGTCAGTTCATACCCCCACGATGATTAGGTCCCACCTATAAAAACATTAATTGTCTGAATAAGACCTAACAACTACTTAATGCTTTCAAAAAATAATGTAGCTATGAATTAGTGTCACCTGGAATCTATTAGTACAGCCTCTCTATACGACCTTTCACCGATATGCTTTAATGGCTCTAAATGAAGAACTATGCCAATAATGTCTGAGTAATTCACATGTGATTAGTTATCTTTGAATAACTTATACATCAACCATTAGTAATACATATAAACCATATGGAAGGAAGGGTCATTACCTACGAACGACTTATGCGGTTGTTGATAAACCTCATGAAATGGCATAAGATACTTTGGAAATGGAGGAAATTGGATTGGCTTGATGAATGGCTCCACAATAGTATGTGTTATCAGTGCGACCTCTAGTCCATGTCCAATATTCCAAAATTGAATCTCCTCCCAGTTTAGACAGAATCCCACTCTATACAATGTATATGTGCATCCTTGTGTGAGTAAGGCATCGAACCATGGAACATTATTGCGGTTTGAAATTGCTTCGATTTTGGATCCCTAGATATATGGGAATATAGGTCGTATGAGTCAAAGGATTTTATTATAACAACATGACTATATTGACTCTATTTTAAAGCTTGAAGTAACTCACAGTGATATCCTGTAGAATGAAGTGTTGACTATCATGACACCTAGGGAACTTAACAACTACCCTCGCAAAGACACTCTTTATTTGTGGTAAGCTATTGACATCTTGAACATCATCAAATAACACGAAACTATATAGAACATGAACTTTAGCTTAAGTTCTTCATTCATATATAAGTGTGACAAGTGAACTATATACTTACGGAGGAAAGGGACGAATGGCTAGAACTATCCTATTTTGGTTTAGTCTACCTGATCCCGTCATTGATCTTGTAGGACCAATCATGGCATTATTGCAAAGAAAACATCATTAAAAGGATTAAATGACAAAGTCCCTCTGTCAAACAAATAGATTTTCCTACATCATAATGAAATTACAAGAAACTATTTTGTAGAAAGTTTAGACTCTATCTACGTCTTTGTTCTTCAAGAAACCTAGCAGCAAATTGAAGATTTTTCATATAACAATATTTAAAGTTAAATCATAAAATGTAACATAATTTGTCCAATTTTATTTAACTTTGGTTTATGTTTCTTGCCACAGAGCTCATGTAATGATTCCTTTTTTCTTATTAACGATCAGTTTGCTAATTTGCCATGTTAATTTGTTTTGCGGGAAGGCAAGGAGTTGTATTCAAGATCATGGGTGGATGTGACAAGCAACTGAAGCAATGGTTCAAATATTACAATTCTGGATGGTGACTTAGAAGCATGCAGAAGGTATTGGTAGAGATCATTTTCATGAAAATGAGATGTTCCATGGTTTACTCATCTTATGTGGTTGAACAAGTAGGAATCAAACTCAAAGGAAATCAATAAAAGGAGCGTAGGAAAAAGATACCGAACTAACAAGTACTCTCACTTAAGGGTGTTTTGCTTTGTGTTGAACTGTAGACCCAGAAAGAAGAATGAAGAGAAGCGAAGAAGAACGAAGAGAAGCGGGTGAGAGAGAAAATTTTGGGCAGGTGCAAGTGCACCGTATAGAAAGCATACTACCAGCTAATCCTTTCAACTATCATTTTAGCATCAACCTCTATATACCGGAAGCATGCATGTATATAAACTTTATACCCCAATAAATACCCCCAATACACACAAGTTTGTCATGTCCATATATATTAGTTTGAATTTTAATTTTAATTTGTCTTCAATACAATGCATGTGCTTTTACAATTTGGTAATAGACATGACATAACAAGACATGTTCAAACTGTAATAGTAGAACAGGACATTCAAATATTCAATATAAAAGAAATAGTATTAAAAATAAAAAAATGAAAGCATGAAGGCACAAACCAAATTTTTGTTGGACAATACAGAGCTGCAAAGATGGGTGCAGAAATTGAGGCGAACACAACTCCGAATTTCCCTCGGTAGTCAGAATAACCCATGATTATTATAGAAAACATAAGTATTCACATTTTGAGATATAAAATAGCAAAAGATTTTGCACAGTAAAAAGAAACTGATATTTTCTATCAGAAGTTTCATAGGAATGCCAAACTAAGATGACAGAACTGCAATACAATGATGACACTTTATTTATTTGACTATATTACATTTAAAAAGTACTCCAATATTAGAGGTACCTAATATGCGCAAAACTGAAATCTGCCTACAAGTTATGTTATCAACAAAAAGCCAAGTTTATATCTGCAAAATAGTCTAAATATCAAGGATGAATTAGCAGAATGTACTTAGGGAAAAACGATTAGTCCTACAAACAAACATATATTTATTATATTACAAATATGCAGTTAAACATCAGTCCAGTCATAAAAAGATACAACATATAGAATATGTTTTATGTTGTTACATAATATGATGTTTCACAGTTTTTTCTCGTCAACATTTAGCATTAGTAAAATAAGTTCAAAGCTGATAATACTTGTCATTTTGCTAATGGACAAAACAAACTACAGAAGCATTTTGTTTGTCCACGGTACATGGAGTGCCAAGCAAAGAACTACATATCCATAAATGGACCACATAAATGCCTAGGATCAGCAATAAAATATTACTTTGTAATTTTCCCAAGTTCAAAGCTAGACATAATTCATGGAAAGACAGTAAACTGGAAGCAACACGAGGTTGTAAAAGACAGATGCTCCATACTTGTGGGCACAAGAAGAAAAGGCAACCCTGATGCTTGAGAGTCTGCACTGCTTGGGATTAACTCTGAGAAAATAAAATGGCAAGTAGAGAAGCAAAGATTAACTCTAAGAAAGCACAATGGTAAGCCCCTCCCAGAAACACGCCACAATTAAACCCATCCCAGAAAGTAGAAACCCAGCCACAATTTGCACGAAACCATGAATCCACACGGTGCGTTCTAAATCTGCCTTAATTTCAACGGTTCGTTCTAAATATGCCTTAATTTTGTATTTTTATTAGCTACTTACAAGCATGAACTAGAGTTCTTGCGCACACTCGCACGTCAAACCCAAGGCAGTCCACTCCAATCACCGCTGCCTTCTGCGAAAATAGAAATGGGCAATGTTTTAGTGCTTCAGCTACATTAGCGTTGAACATATAAAGGTGTTGTCAATCCATGTCGTTAACTATCATGCATTTATGCTCATTGTTTCTGATTAACAACAATACTGCAATTATTAGACTGTTGCAGTAATCGTATTAATCTATTGTGATAGAGAAAATTGATATTTGGAAAAACCTAGGGGTGGAGACACACAAGCATTGGTAACTAAGAGTAGGTTATCTCACCTTGGAGCTCCTTGATGACCGAGGACCAACGACTCCTCCCGGTGGCCACTGCGCTTGCGCAGCTCCCAAACGACCAACACAACGAGAAGTAGACCTTGGGTCAGTACGCTTTTAGGAAAAAGCATTTGGAAGGTTAGGTGACAAATCATGTTGGACTAATACTCTAGGACAGAGCACAAGGATAAATTAGTACAAAGGGTGCAATGGAGTGGTAGTACAATTTGGTTTGGAAACAGGCTGCAATGATCAGAGTGAGATTGCAATGCAAGTGAAACAGAGAAATAAAACTTTTTTATTTCCTAATGTCGCAAGAAGTAGTCCAACATGTAAGCTAAACAACAAATAACAAATCCTTTTTTAGGGAAAACCGAAGATAGATTGGGACATTGAGTAGGTTCAAGATAAAACATGAAAAACAAATTCCTGATTGTATGTTGAACCATAAAAACAATTCTGAAACCTAAGGAGCACTATTATACCTTTACCAATTAAAGAAAGTTTAAATGAAAATGCACTCATCATGGTTCAACAATAGGAAGTAGAACACTATTTACAGGATATTTGTAAGCAGAGCACTCCTTATATTAACTCCATTTCTTGTTGGGAGTCAATAGAACTTGACTGCATACACAGAATATAATGAGAAACGACTGGTACTCTCTATATTTCCTTTAGCCTGGACGTAATACCATTATTCAAAAAACAAGAGAGTTTCATCTGCTGCATTGAGTGATAGGAAGCAGAACACTATTTACAGGTCAGAGAATAAGATTCAAGAAAGAGAGGGATTTTACTGTTGGAGAGTTTAGTTAGTTATTCACATGACACAATAGGACTACGAAGAATATAAATAAGCACAAATCTGATATTACCCATTTGTAGCAGAATCATTTAGCTCGGAAATAACAAAAGGAAAGTAATCAACAAAGTTTGCTTGTGAATTGGCACATTCTAATTAACAATTTGCATCATACCTTTCATCGATTAAAAGAAATGGCTGTATGTATGGGTATTAACTCGATCTAGGGGTAGGGATTGGGATGGCGGCATCGTACCTTGCACCGAGTTAGCAGAAACAGAAGTTGTATAGGAGGTTGCGCTACAAATTAAAAGCAATACCTTGTCGGAGATGAGAGACGTGCACAAGAGGAGCAGTGAGCAGGAGAAGCCGACAGCGGTGATGTACCTTTACCAATTAAAGAAAGTTTAAATGAAAATGCACACATCATGGTTGAACAATAGGAAGCAGAACACTATTTACAGGATATTTGTAAGCAAAGCACTCCTTATATTAACTCCATTTCTTGTTGGGAGTCAATAGAACTTGACTGCATACACAGAATATAAAGACAAATGGCAGGAACTATCTACATTTCCTTTAGCCTGGACGTAATACCATTATTCAAAAAACAAGAGAGTTTCATTTGCTGCATTGAGTGATAGGAAGCAGAACACTATTTACAGGTCAGAGAATAAGATTCAAGAAAGAGAGGGATTTTACTGTTGGAGAGTTTAATTAGTTATTCACATGACACAATAGAACTACGAAGAATATAAATAAGCACAAATCTGATATTACCCATTTGTAGCAGAATCATTTAGCTCGGAAATAACAAAAGGAAAGTAATCAACAAAGTTTGCTTGTGAATTGGCACATTCTAATTAACAATTTGCATCATACCTTTCATCGATTAAAAGAAATGGTTGTATGTATGGGTATTAACTCGATCTAGGGGTAGGGATTGGGATGGCGGCATCTTACCTTGCACCGAGTTAGCAGAAACAGAAGTTGTACAGGAGGCTGCGCTACAAATTAAAAGCAATACCTTGTTGGTGATGAGAGACGTGCACAAGAGGAGTAGTGAGCAGGAGAAGCCGACAATGGTGATGTACCTTTACCAATTAAAGAAAGTTTAAATGAAAATGCACACATCATGGTTGAACAATAGGAAGCAGAACACTATTTACAGGATATTTGTAAGCAAAGCACTCCTTATATTAACTCCATTTCTTGTTGGGAGTCAATAGAACTTGACTGCATACACAGAATATAAGGAGAAACGACAGGTACTCTCTACATTTCCTTTAGCCTGGACGTAACACCATTATTCAAAAAACAAGAGAGTTTCATCTGCAGCATTTAGTGATAGGAAGCAGAACACTATCTACAAGTCCGAGAATAAGATTCAAGAAAGAGAGGGATTTTACTGTTGGAGAGTTTAATTAGTTATTCACATGACACAATATAACTACGAAGAATATAAATAAGCACAAATCTGATTTTACCCATTTGTAGCAGTGTTAATCATTTAGTTCGGAAATAACAACCAGTGCAAATGTGTAGGGATTGGGATGGCGGCATCGTACCTTGCAACCTTATTCATATACCTTTGACTATTTGCAAAAGATTTTGAAAAGATTTTCCAAAAGAATTTGCAAAAACAAAACAAGTGGTGCAAATGTGATCCAAAATGTTAAATAAAAGAAAAGCAATCCATTCGTGTCTAGTAAGATTATCAATTGGTTTAGTTCCAAGTAACCTATGCACTTACCATATGCAAACTAGTTCATTTCTGCACTTTATATATTTGCTTTGGTTTGTGTTGGCATCAATCACCAAAAAGGGGGAGATTGAAAGGGACATAGGGTTAACCTTTTCCTACAATTAATTTTGGTAGTTGAATGTCCAACACAAACATTTGGACTAACTAGTTTGCCAAGTATTCATGTATTACAGCTGCATAAAGGTTCAACACAAACCAATAAATATTCAGGTTAGGGATCCAATTCAAAGGAGCAAAAGGAACCAAGTGTGCTGTGGTCTGGCGCACCGGACTGTCCGGTGTGCCACCGGACAATGTCCAGTGCACTAGGACCATACAGAGTCCAAGCAGCCACTCTCGAGTTTTAGCAGGCACGCTCCGCTATAATTCACCGGACTGTCCGGTGTGCCACCAGACTGTCCGGTGTGCCACCAGACTGTCTGGTGTGCCAGCGGGCAACGACTATCTGCACGCAACGGTCGACTGCAAAAGTACTGACGAAATGAACAGTGCAGCGGCAGAAGTCAGAGCCGCGAAGCCAGAGGGCACCGGACTGTTGGGTGTGGCACCGGACTGTCCGGTGCCGCAAGGAGACAAAGCTCCAACGGTCGACTTCGCTCCAAACCCTAACGGTTGGGTGATGTGTCGGCGCATTGGATAGCCTACAGTGCCTATCCGGTGGCGCACCAGACTTTCCGGTGCGCCCATCACCAGCAGCCTCCCCAACGGCCACTTTGGTGGTTGAGGGCTATAAATACCCCCCAACCACCACAACTCCAAGCACCCAAGCATTCCAAACATTGCATTCAATACAACATCAAAAGACTCCACTCCAAGACACATCAAATAGATTTGATCCTCTCCAAAGCCTCCCATTCAACTCAATTTCATTAGGGACTTGTGAGAGGGTGTTCTTGTGTTCTTTTGTTGCTCTTGTTGCTTGGCTTGGCCTTTTCTTTTCTTTCTCCTATTCTCAAGTGCTTTGTAAGCGAGGCAAGAGACACCAAGTGTGTGGTGGTCCTTGCGGGGTCTTAGTGACCTGTGAGTTTAAGGAAGAAGGCTCACTCGGTCTAAGTGAGAGAGGGAAAGGGTTGAAAGAGACCCGGTCTTTGTGACCACCTCAATGAGGACTAGGTTCATTGAACCAAACCTCGATAAAACAAATTGTCGTGTTCATCCGCTTGTTTCTCATTTGATTTGTTTTCACCCTCTCTCCTGGACTCTATTTTAGTTCTAACGCTAACCTCGGCTTGTAGTGTGTGCTTAAAGTTGTAAATTTCAGATTACGCCTATTCACCCCCCTCTAGGCGACTTTCAATTGGTATCAGAGCCCGGTGCTTCATTAGAGTCTAACAACTCGAAGTGATGTCGGGAGATCACGCCAAGAGGGAGATCGTGACCGGCAACAAGCCCGCGAGCTCAGGGAGAACCCTATCAAGGGAGTCCAGCAACAAGAATAAGGAGGAATCCTCTTCCTCCACCAAGTCGCATTAGAGAGGTGACAAGAAGAAGAAGATGAAGAAGGTTGTCTACTACGAGACCGACTCTTCGTCACCCTCCACATCAAGCTCCGACTCGTCCGTCGCTTCTAAGCGCCATGAGCATAAGAAGTATAGTAAGATGCCCCTACGCTATCCTTGTATTTCTAAGTGCGCTCCATTACTTTCCGTTCCCTTAGGCAAGCCACCATATTTTGATGGTGAAGATTATTGTATGTGGAGTGATAAAATGAAGCATCACCTAACCTCACTCCACGAAAGCATATGGGACATAGTTGAGTTTGGAGCGCAGGTACCACAGGTGGGGGACAAGGACTATGACTCAGACGAGGCCACCCAAATACGGCACTTTAACTCCCAAGCAACTTCTATACTCCTCGCCTCTCTATGTCGAGAGGAGTATAACAAGGTGCAAGGATTAAAGACCGCCAAGGAAATTTGGGACATCCTCAAGACCGCGCACGAAGGGGACAAGGTGACCAAGATCACCAAACGGGAGACGATCGAGGGGGAGCTTGGTCGATTCGTCCTCAACAAAGGAGAAGAGCCACAAGAAATGTACAGCTGGCTAAAAACCATGGTGAACCAAGTGCGCAACCTCGGGAGCACCAAGTGGGACGACCATGAAATGGTCAAGGTTATTCTAAGATCCCTCATTTTTCGTAATCCTACTCAAATTCAACTAATACGTGGGGATCCTAGATATAAACTAATGTCTCCTGAGGAAGTGATTGGTAAGTTTGTGAGCTTTGAACTTATGATCAAAGACTTCAAACATATTGTCAACTTGGAGCAAGGCGCCACCTCCACACCCGAGGTGCAACCTGTCGCATTCAAAGCGACGGAAGAAGAAAAGAGGGAGTCTACACCAAGTAGGCTTCCAATCGATACCTCCAAGCTCGACAGCGAGGAGATGGCACTCATCATCAAGAGCTTCCGCCAAATCCTCTAGCAAAGGAGGGGGAAGGATTACAAACCCTGCTCCAAAAGGGTGTGCTACAAATGTGGTAAGCCCGGTCATTTTATTGCAAAATGTCCAATGTCAAGTGAAAGTGACAGGGACGACGACAAGAAGGGGAAGAAGAAAGAGAAGAAGAGGTACTACAAGAAGAAGGGCGGCGATGCCCACGTGTGTCGGGAATGGGACTCCAACGAGAGCTCCACCGACTCCTCCGACGAGGACGCCGCCAACATCACCGTCAACAAGGGCCTTCTCTTCCCCAATATTGGCCACAAGTGTTTCATGGCTAAGGACGGCAAAAAGAAGGTACAATCTAGAACCACCCCCAAGTATACTACATCTAGTGATGAGGGTAGTTCTAATGATAGTGAAAATGATTTAGTGTCTCTTTTTGCCAACCTTAACATGAAACAAAAGAAAAAATTAAATGAACTAATTGAAACCAATAATGAGAAGGATGATCTCTTGGAAAGCCAAGAGGACTTCCTTATTAAAAAAACAAAAAACATGTTAAGGTAAAGAATGCTTATGCTCAGGAAGTAGAAAAATGTGAAAACTTGACTAAGGAGCTTAGCATTTGTCATGATTTAATTATCGGTCTTATAAATGAAAATGCTAGTCTAAATGCTAAGATTGATGAATTGAATGATAAAATTTTTAGTCTTAGAACTAAAAATGATAGTTTAATTTCTAAGGTTGAAAAATTGAATGTTTGCAATGATTCTATTTCCTGTCTTAGAAATGAGAATGCCCTATTACATGCTAAGGTAGAAGAATTAAATGTTTGCAAACCTTCTACATCTATTGTTGATCATGTTTCCATTTGCACTAGATGTAGAGATATTAATGTTGAAGCTATTAATGATCACCTTGCTCTAATTAAACAACAAAATGATCATATAGCTCAATTAACTACTAAAATTAATGAGCATGAAATTGAAAATGAAAAATTTAAATTTGCTAGAAGCATGCTCTATAATGGGAGACGCCCTGGTATTAAGGATGACATTGGTTTCCAACAGGGAAGCAATGTCAAGCTTAATGCCCCTAAAAGATAGTCTAATTTTGTTAAGGGCAAGGCTCCCATGGTTCAGGATAATGAAGGCTATATTTCATATCCTGCTAATTATCCTGAGCACAAAATTAGGAAGATTCATGCTAGAAAACCTCATACTATTTCTCACCATGCATACATGTATAGAAATGAGGCATCTAGCTCTAGGCATACCACTCATGTCAAATTGCCTAGAGAGAAAATTCCTACTGCATCAAATGAACATAACATTTCATTTAAGACTTTTGATGCATCTTATGTTTTAACTAACAAATCAGGCAAAATAGTTGCCAAATATGTTGGGGGCAAACACAAGAGTCCAAAGACTTGTGTTTGGGTACCCAAGGTGCTTGTCTCTAATGTGAAAGGACCCAAGACCGTTTGGGTACCTAAGAACAAGGCATAAAATGTTTTGCAGGTTTATGCATCCGGTGGTTCAAGTTGGATACTTGATAGCGGATGCACAAACCACATGACAGGGGAGAAGAGAATGTTCTCCTCCTATGAGAGAAACAAAGATCCCCAACGAGCTATCATATTCAGGGATGGAAATCAAGGGTTGGTCAAAGGTTTGGGTAAAATTGCTATATCTCCTGACCATTCTATTTCCAATGTTTTTCTTGTAGATTCATAAGATTACAACTTGCTTTCTATTTCTCAATTATGCAAAATGGGCTACAACTGTCTATTTATAAATGTAGGTGTTATTGTCTTTAGAAGGAGTGATGATTCAGTAGCATTTAAGGGAGTGTTAAGGGTCAGCTATATTTAGTTGATTTTAATGATAACCAAGCTGAACTTGACACTTGCTTAATTGCTAAGACTAATATGGGTTGGCTCTGGCATCGCCGACTCGCCCGTGTTGGAATGAAGAATCTTCACAAACTTCTAAAGGGAGAGCACATTTTAGGACTAACAAATGTTCATTTTGAGAAAGACAGGGTTTGTAGCGCATGTCAAGCAGGAAAGCAAGTTGGCACTCATCATCCACACAACATAATGACGACAGACAGGCCGCTCGAGCTACTCCACATGGATTTATTCGGCCCAATCGTTTACATAAGCATTAGCGGGAGTAAGTACTACCTTGTTATTGTGGATGACTATTCTCGCTTCACTTGGGTATTCTTTTTGCAGGAAAAATCACAAACCCAAGAGACCTTAAAGGGATTCTTAAGACGGGCTCAAAATGAGTTCGGATTGAGAATCAAAAAGATTAGAAGTGATAATGGGACGGAGTTCAAGAATTCACAAATTGAAGGTTTTCTTGAGGAGGAGGGCATCAAGCATGAGTTCTCTTCTCCCTACACACCTCAACAAAATGGTGTAGTAGAGAGGAAGAATAGAACTCTACTGGACATGGCAAGAACCATGCTTGATGAGTACAAGACTCCGGACCGATTTTGGGCCAAGGCGATTAACACCGCCTGCTACTCCATCAACCGGTTATATCTTCACCGAATCCTCAAGAAGACATCTTATGAACTCCTCACTGGTAAAAAGCCCAATGTTTCATATTTTAGAGTCTTTGGAAGCAAATGTTTTATTCTTATTAAAAGAGGTAGAAAATCCAAATTTGCTCCCAAGGTTGTAGAAGTCTTTTTACTTTGTTATGACTCAAACACAAGGGCATATAGAGTCTTCAACAAATCCACTAGATTAGTTGAGGTTTCTTGTGACATTGTGTTTGATGAGACTAATGGCTCCCAAGTGGAGCAAGTTGATCTTGATGAACTAGATGGTGAAGAGGCTCCATGTGTCGCACTAAGGAACATGTCTAATGGAGATGTGTGTCCTAAGGAATCCGAAGAGCCCACACAAGCACAAGATCAACCGTCATCTTCCAACCAAGCATCTCCACCTACTCAAGATGAGGATCAGGCTCAAGATGATGGAAATGAAGATCAAGAGGATGAGCCACCTCAAGAGGAGGACAATGATCAAGGGGGAGATAAAGATAATGAAGATAAGGAAGATGATCAAGAAATACAGGGTCAAAGACTGCCACACCCAAGAGTCCACCAAGCAATTCAACGAGATCACCCCATCAACTCCATTCTTGGTGACATTCATAAGGGGGTAACAACTAGATCTCGAGTTACTCATTTCTGTGAACATTACTCTTTTGTGTCCTCTATTGAGCCATACAGGATGGAGGATGCACTAAGAGATCTGGATTGGGTGCTGGCAATGCAAGAGGAACTCAACAACTTCACGAGGAATGAGGTATGGCATTTAGTTCCATGTCCTAATCAAAATGTTGTAGGTACCAAATGGGTATTCTGCAACAAGCAAGATGAGCATGGTGTGGTGACAAGAAACAAAGCCCGACTTGTGGCCAAAGGTTATTCACAAGTCGAAGGTTTGGATTTCGATAAAACTTATGCACCCGTAGCTAGGCTTGAATCAATTCATATATTACTTGCCTATGCTACCTACCATGGCTTTAAGCTTTATCAAATGGACGTGAAAAGTGCCTTCCTCAATGGACCAATCAAGGAAGAGGTCTATGTTGAGCAACCTCCCGGCTTTGAAGATAGTGAGTACCCTAACCATGTATATAAACTCTCAAAGGTGCTTTATGGGCTCAAGCAAGCCCCAAGAGCATGGTATGAATGCCTGCAAGATTTTCTTATCACTAATGGCTTCAAAGTCGGTAAAGCTGATCATACTCTCTTTACTAAAACTGTTGCAAATGATTTGTTTGTATGCCAAATTTATGTTGATGATATCATATTTGGGTCTACTAACAAATCAACTTGTGAAGAGTTTAGTAGGATCATGATACAGAAATTCGAGATGTCTATGATGGGGGAGTTGAAGTATTTTCTAGGATTTCAAATCAAGAAACTCCAAGATGGCACCTTCATTAGCCAAACAAAGTACATTCAAGACATACTTAAGAAGTTTGGGATTAAGGATGGCAAACCCATCAAGACACCCATGGGAACCAATGGGCATCTCGACCTCGACACGGGAGGTAAATCCGTAGATCAAAAGGTATACTGGTCGATGATAGGATCTTTACTCTACTTATGTGCATCTTGACCGGATATTATGCTTTATGTATGCATGTGTGCAAGATTTTAGGCCGATCCTAAGGAAGTTCACCTTAGGGCCGTGAAGAGAATCATGAGATATTTAGTTTACACTCCTAAGTTTGGGCTTTGGTACCCCAAGGGATCCACTTTTGATTTAATAGGATATTCTGATGCCGATTGGGCAGGGTGTAAAATTGATAGAAAGAGCACATCAGGGACTTGTCAGTTTCTGTGGAGATCCCTGGTGTCATGGGCTTCAAAGAAACAAAACTTCGTAGCTCTTTCCACCGCCGAAGCCGAGTACATTGCCGCAGGACATTGTTGTGCGCAATTACTTTGGATGAGGGAAACCCTTAGGGACTATGGCTACAAATTGAGCAAAGTCCCTCTCCTATGTGACAATGAGAGTGCAATCTGCATGGCGGATAATCCCGTTGAACACAGCCGCACTAAGCACATAGACATTCGGTATCACTTTCTGAGAGATCACCAACAAAGGGGGGATATCGAAATAGCTTATGTAAACACCAAGAATCAATTAGCCGATATCTTTACCAAGCCATTAGATGAGAAAACATTTAGAAAACTTAGGAATGAGCAAAATATACTTGACTCTCGAAATTTTGATTGAAACATTGCACACATAGCTCATTTATATACTTTTGATCATATCTCTTTCATTTTGGTACAAATGCATATTTCTTATTATTCTTGTACCAAGGCTACGACTAATATGTTTTCAAGTATATTTCTATACTAAGTCGTAGATTGAAAGGGAAATGGAGTCTTCGGCAAAGAACAAGGCTTCCACTCCAACTCTGACGGTATCAACTACCCTTTGTCGTTGTTCCTCAACTCTAAAATTGGTATAATCCTTCACTCTTATTTACTTGTACCAATGGGGGAGAAAGTAAAAAAGGGCTCTCAAGGTCTCCGTTTTTGGCGATTAATGCCAAAGGGGGAGAAAATATTAAGACCAAAGCAAAAGGACCGCACCACCATAATTTCAAAATTTTTTGAAATAAAGCTTTAATTGATATTTGGCAATTTCTCAATAGGTATCCATGCTTCACTTATCTTGAGAAAACAAAATTTCAATTAGTATCTAAATAATGGGAATCTCTTTAATTGGTATATTTAAAAGAAGATTTTCAAAATCGGTATCTATTTTAAAACCCTCTTGAAAGCTAAGAGGAGAATTTCATTCAGGGGGAGTTTTATTTAGTCAAGGGAAAAGCATTTGAAACAGGGGGAGAAATTTCAAATCTTGAAAAATGCTTCTTGCAATCTTATTCATATACCTTTGACTATTTGCAAAAGATTTTGAAAAGATTTTCCAAAAGAATTTGCAAAAAAAACAAGTGGTGCAAATGTGATCCAAAATGTTAAATAAAAGAAAAGCAATCCATTCGTATCTAGTAAGATTATCAATTGGTTTAATTCCAAGTAACCTATGCACTTACCATATGCAAACTAGTTCATTTCTGCACTTTATATATTTGCTTTGGTTTGTGTTGGCATCAATGACCAAAAAGGTGGAGATTGAAAGGGAAATAGGGTTAACCTTTTCCTACAATTAATTTTGGTGGTTGAATGTCCAACACAAACATTTGGACTAACTAGTTTGCCAAGTATTCATGTATTACAGCTGCATAAAGGTTCAAAACAAACCAATAAATATTCAAGTTAGGGATCCAATTCAAAGGAGCAAAAGGAACCAAGTGTGCTATGGTCTGGCGCACCGGACTGTCCGGTGTGCCACCGAACAGTGTCCGGTGCACCAGGACCATACAGAGTCCAAGCAGCCACTCTCGGGTTTTAGCAGGCGCGCTCCGCTATAATTCACCGGACTGTCCGGTGTGACACTAGACGGTCCGGTGTGCCAGCGGGCAACGGCTATCTACGCGCAATGGTCGACTACAAAAGTACTGACGAAATGAACAGTGTAGCGGCAGAAGTCAGAGCCGCGAAGTCAGAGGGCACCGGACTGTCCGGTGTGGCACCGGACTGTCTGGTGCCATAAGGAGACAAAGCTCCAACAGTCGACTTCGCTCCAAACCCTAATGGTTGGGTGACGTGGCAGCGCACCGGATAGCCTACAGTGCCTGTCCGGTGGCACACCAGACTGTCCGGTGCGCTCATCGCCAGCAGCCTCCCCAACGGCCACTTTGGTGGTTGAGGGCTATAAATACCCCCCAACCACCACAACTCCAAGCACCCAAGCATTCCAAATATTGCATTTAATACAAGAGCAAAAGACTCCACTCCAAGACACATCAAATAGATTTGATCCTCTCCAAAGCCTCCCATTCAACTCAATTTCATTAGGGACTTGTGAGAGGGTGTTCTTGTGTTCTTTTGTTGCTCTTGTTGCTTGGCATGGCCTTTTTCTTTTCTTTCTCCTATTCTCAAGTGCTTTGTAAGCGAGGCAAGAGACACCAAGTGTATGGTGGTCCTTGCGGGGTCTTGGTGACCCGTGAGTTTAAGGAAGAAGGCTCACTCGGTCTAAGTGAGAGAGGGAATGGGTTGAAAGAGACCCGGTCTTTGTGACCACCTCAACGAGGACTAGGTTCTTTCGAACCGAACCTCGATAAAACAAATCGTCGTGTTCATCCGCTTCTTTCTTATTTGATTTGTTTTCACCCTCTCTCCCGGACTCTATTTTAGTTCTAACGCTAACCTCGGCTTGTAGTGTGTGTTTAAAGTTATAAATTTTAGATTACACCTATTCACCCCCCTCTAGGCGACTTTCAGAAAGTAATCAACAAAGTTTGCTTGTAAATTGGCACATTCTAATCTATCTATCTGCTGCATTTACCGATAGGAAGCAGAACACTATTTACAGGTCCGAGAATAAGATTCAATAAAGAGAGGGATTTTACTGTTGGAGAGTTTAATTAGTTATTCACATGACACAATAGAACTATGAAGAATATAAATAAGCACAAATCTGATTTTACCCATTTGTAGCTGTGTTAATCATTTAGCTCGGAAATAACAACCAGAAAGTAATCAACAAAGTTTGCTTAAGAATTGGCACATTCTTATCTATCTATCTGCTGCATTTAGTGATAGGAAGCAGAACACTATTTACAGGTCCGAGAAAAAGATTCAAGAAAGAGAGGGATTTTACTATTGGAGAGTTTAATTAGTTATTCACATGACACAATAGAACTACGAAGAATATAAATAAGCACAAATCTGATTTTACCCATTTGTAGCAGTGTTAATCATTTAGCTCGGAAATAACAACCGGAAAGTAATCAACAAAGTTTGCTTGTGAATTGGCACATTCTAATCTATCTAATTAACAATTCACATCATACCTTTCATCAATTAAAAGAAATGGTTGTATGTATGGGTATTAACTCGATCTAGGGGTAGGGATTGGGATGGCGGCATCGTACCTTGCACCGAGTTAGCAGAAACAGAAGCTGTATAGGAGGATGCGCTACAAATTAAAAGCAATACCTTGCCGGAGATGAGAGACGTGGACAAGAGGAGCAGTGAGCAGGAGAAGCCGACAGCGGTGATGTGGTCGGCGTCGTAGCAGAGCAACCCGACTCTGGTGTACACGCGTGCTCGGACGACATAGAGTTCCCAAATGCTCATCATTTATCTTCATCGAATGTGTGCTGACCTAGGAGAAGTGGAGGTCGTGGGGAGGAAGCATGCAGGAGTGGACGTCGTGGGGACTGAGGAGGGGGAGTCGGTTGCATGACCTGCGCAGGGAGTGGGGACGGTGGAGACCGCACGAATGGGGAAGGCCACCAGCGGGAGAGGCACGACCGATGGGGCGGTGGAGTGTAGGCTGTCCGCTTGCGGGAGATTGACCGCTCTGTCGCACGGTGAAGGCTAGCAAACAACGGGGATGCTGGAGGCCGCGGGTGGAAGCTGGCAAGTGGCAGCCGGGACGCTGGAGGCCGCGGGTGGCGGCTGGCAAGCGGCGGGGCGCTGGAGACCGCGGGTGGCGGCTGGCAAGCAGCGGGGGCGCTAGAGGCCACGGGGTGCTGAAGGTTAGGGTTTTTCCATTTGCCGTATGTCATGGGCTGCAGTGTGCGGGATCGGACGGTGGGATCGGACGGGATCGGACGATTGAGATTGTTTACACGATAGAATGGACGGCTGAGATCGCAGAATGGCAGGCTACCATTACCGTCTTAATAAGTAGTAGAGATTTGCTATATGATGCACAGGGCCTCCCAAAATGTCAGGCCCCCTGTGTGGTAATATGTCAGGTCAGGGTAGGAAATGGATAAACTGTTACTAGTTGTCAAAACATTAATTCTTGAAGTTGGTCTTGCACTACATGTAGATAGAATATCCTAGATCCATTTCTCTGTTTTGCTGGTCGTCCCATGTGTGCTGCTGACCACCACGCTGTTCTTCATCCCTCCCCCTCTCTCCATTCTACATATCCATGAATATTTTTGTTCAATAGTGTATTGTCTGTTGGTAACGTCTCTCTGTAATGAAGGAAGGAAGGAAGAAAGAAAGAAAGATGGTGAACTCTGTAATGATTCGTTTTTCTTTGTTTTTCCCCATGATGAATCCAGTACAAACTGAGGGTTAGCCAAGTGAGTATGAAAATTACATGGTTTTGGCATCATCTTCTTATGACAGCCATTATGGTTCGCACAAGATTTGAATCAGGTCTGCAGCTTTGTTTGGTTTTGTTTTTGTTCTTTGTCGAAGGCAATTGCATAATAATAACCGCATTGCGTCACATCGCATCACCCCGGACGTGCCACTTGTCCTTTCGGATATTCTGCACCTACAATTTATAGAAACAAAATACTGCAGAAGCCACAGCCATAGTCGAATTAAAGCCGCAGTGAGCACTTGCTTTGGATCCAAAATACGATAGATACTCTTTTGGTTGCTGACGCTGCTGCAGCGAATGAAGAATAAAAAAACGGAAATTTGGTCACCTGACCGCATCTGCAACGTTGTGGCGGCTTCTCCTTCTTGCCTGTCCATGTGCATTCATCTCACTCAGCCAGGCACAGCACAAACTGCACTAGACCTTCATTTTTTTAGAAAAAAAAAGAATGGCATATAACTAGAGGGATGTGGTGACTGGTGCTGGTGAGTGAAATTACAGAATCTTTGGCTCACTGCGGCCCCTGCTGCTTAATTTATTGACATATAAAACACTGTTTTTCGCTGTAGATTGCATTGACATAGACCAGAATCTACATGCATTTTATGTTCTATGTAATTAACGTAATTACTGGTTACTAGTAATGAGCAGCAGCAATAGCTTTGATAGATTTGCATGGTTTGACTGGCCCATGACTTCCCTGAATACTCACACAAGAAGATGAGATTGAGATGCACATAGACTTGGTTCTGTGTGGTTTGATTCATACGCAGGCATCGACCGACCGGAATCACATAGCACATGGAGTCATGGTGGATGCTTCTTGTTTCTCTTTCACCTCAGCTGCCTTTCCCTTGCCTACTGGACTCTGGGAGTAGTAGTAGGAGTGTACATCTCTGTCTCTCTCTCTCTCTCTCTCTCTCTCTCTCTCTCTCTCTCTCTCTCTATCTCTCTCTCTCTGTTCCTCCATTTTTCACCACTCTGTTTGCCAGGCAGACAGCACAGCGCATTAATTCACTCGTCCCTCCCCAGCTCCCAGCTCCCATGCCAGCGCAGTAGATGCTGCGAGCTACCACACCGAATACCCACCCATGCTGCACACGATACGATTGCAGTCGCGGTCTCGCTGCTGTGGGAGTCCCTCTGCTCTACTGCCGTGAGAGTTGAGACAGCAGACAGACAGCATGGTGTGGAAGAGCTGGGGCGCTGCGCCATCGCTGCTGCTGCTGCGCATTGCTCTGCTCCTCCTCGGCGCTGCGGCGCCACTCTGCTCCGGCGCCGGCGACGTCGCCCTCAGTTTCGCAGCCACCCCGCGCCGCGTCTCCAGGTCCACGTCCGCCGCCTTCGCCTTGCGGGTCCTGCGCGCCACCGGAGGGCCTTGCGCCGACTGCGTCGTTACCTGCCAGGTACCACGATATACGCCCGGCATTGCTGCCTGCCTGCCTGCCTCAAGCACACACGGCGCAGATGAGCGCTCACCATGCATGCATGGCTGCTTCCTTGTTCGTCGCCCTCCTCCTGGCTACTTCATCTGCAGCCATCCTTCTTGTCCTCTCCTAGCAACGTACGGAACCATATGTGCTAGGTGGTGGGTTGATTGAATTTGATGCAGGAACAGCAACACTAAGGATCGGTCGGTCGATGCTTGCTTGTGTTTGCATGTCATGTACGTCCATGCAGTTGGACGGCGAGGCAGCGTCGCTCTGCGGTGGGACGGCGGCGGCGAGCTATGCGGGGCTCAGGGACGGCAACCACAGCTTCACGGCGTGCGCGAGCACGACGTCAGCTTCGAACTCGTCGTCCAGCCCCAGCCCCACCCCCACCTGCGCCACCTACGCTTGGGATGTTGGTTGAGTAACAAACAAAACCTGGCTGCCTGCCTGCCGCCTTCTTCTCCGCTGTGCATGTGACGACTGTGAATAATGACGCGAGCTCTGCGCCGTTGCAGACACTGTCCCCCCGACGGCGTCCGTGTCGGCGGGGCCGGCGTTCACGAGCGCGTCCTCCACCGTGTCGGCGCTCGTCTCCTTCTCCGAGCCCTGCCCCGGCCGCGGTGGATTCGTCTGCAACGCCACCTACTGCAATGTACGTTACTGCACCGCGCTGAATTGTCTCCGTCCGTCTGTCTGTCTGTCTGCACGCGCACGCAGCCAAAATCTGTATTGTCTGCGTTGCAGCTCATCGTGTACGGCTCCGGCAGTGTGGATCCGTCGACGCTCCAGGTGCTGAGCCCCGGCCTGCGCTACTCCGTGGCCGTCGCCATCTCGCCGGACGCCGAGTACGGCCGCCTCGTCCTCGTCATGGGCAGGGGCTTCTGCACGGACGCCGCCGGACACCCGTTCACCAGGACGCCCAACTCCACTTTCACCCTGCGCTTCGGTACGCCATGTGCACACCTGGACTGAAACACGTACGACGACGGGACGGGGCATGGATCACTGGTAGCACCGTACGTTTGGTTTGGTTTCAGATCGAAGGAGCGACTCCATGAACATCACCGCCACCGTTGCCGAGAAGATGGTGCAGATACAGGGCGTCACCAGGCTGGTTCAGGCCAGCAACGAGGAAGAGGGCCTGAGGATATACCTGGCCTTCGCCCAGCCGGTGCTCAACTCGTCGGAGCAGATCCTGCGCGCGCTTACAGCGACTGACGCCGTCGCCGTGCACCTCACACCCACCAACAGAAGCACCCTCGGCAACCGCCGCTTCGGCTACGTTGTAACTCCTCTCTCTCTCTCCATGTTCTTCGAATCACTCACTGATCGCGACTGCTACGACAGCTTGTTTTGTTTCTCTGACATATATAACTACTAGGTGAAGAAGATGTCTGACGCCGCCGCCATTGTGAGCGTTGCCTGCGACACAAGCTCTATTATCAGCAGGCAAGGGACTCCGGTGGTTCCAGCAGAGCCATTCACGTTTCTTTATGGTTAGTTAGTCCCCCTCTGTCTGCTGACTAGCATTTTTCAGACCTACTACTCTCACTTGTTGAGTTCTTGCTTGGTAGATACACAGAGACCTTGGGTTAAGCTCGGCACATCGACTCGGCGGACCAGCTCACGCGACATCCTCGTCCTCATCAAGTTTGCAAAGCCTGTGTTCAACTTCAGCTCCTCGGCAGTGCAGGTGTCTGGGGGCAATGTGTTGAGGCAAGATTATACATTATATATATATGATCTTAAAGCACCTTCTCTAGCTTATTACAAACACCTTGGGTTGTTTCAGCTTTCATGAAGCCAGTAAGAGCATATACACGCTGCAGATACAGGCCGTCGGTCAGCTGGTATCGGTTCAGGTAGCTGAGAACGCGGCCATGGACGTCGCCGGGAACCCCAACCTAGCATCAGACCGTCTTCAAGTCAGGCACTGTATGTATGAGCATCTTCTTTGCTTCACACATTCATACACAGACACTCGATCGTTAGGCAGGGCAGGCAGCAGGGCGCTTGATGAACTAGTACTACTGCTGCTGCATGCAGATTCTGTGCCCGCGTCATCTTCTTGGATCGCGGCGATCACCACCGTCGTATTTCTGACAACTGCTGCCGTTGCCGCGCTCCTCACCGTCTCCACGTCGTCTCTCGTCGCTGCCGGAGCTGTCTCGAGGCCCTCTTCCTACATGATCTCGGAGCCATCAAGAAATGTGCTGGTACGTAGTACATGTACACGCCGCCGCCGTCGATGGCCGTATACTGCCCATCTGGTGACTGATCCTCTGTGAGTTTCTACTCCATCAGAGGATGGCGTGCCACATCCAAATCTTTGCTCTGTCAAGATGGCTGTCGGCCAACCTGCCGATCGAGTACTACGAGTTCGCAAAGGGGGTAGAGTGGAGCATACCCTACATGCGTCTTCCATGGGAAGGCCCAGCCGCAGATCCGTACCTGGGGTACTCCACGATGCCTGCCATCGCGTACTCGGAGTCGGAGCTGCTCGACAGGAGCGCCGTCGGCGGCGCTGCAAACATCTCCTCCTATCGTCCTCGAGCACAGCAAGGTCAGCCGGTGACGCCAGCGCAGATCATCCCGTCGGATCCGGTATTCCCGACGGAGATCCCTGAAGATGGGAAACCCACACCGCCGGTGCAAACTCCGGGAGGAGACGCCACGCCGCCGGTGATGCCAGTGCAGACCCCGTTGCCGTTGGACGGGATGCCGCTGACGGCAATGGAGTACCGTTCCTTCTTCGAGGTCAGACGGTTACTGCTTGCGTTGCGTTGCTTTTTTTTTTTTCTGACGAAGCCTGAATATTATTATTCTTATAACAAAATTGCAGAACCCGGACATGAAGCCTGAGGCACAAATCATCATGAAGCTACAAGATTTGGATGGGTATGTATGTTGCACTATTTGTTTCTCGATGCTTGCTTCGCATGAAAGTTAAGTGGACTGTTTGTTTCTCGTTCTTTACATTTACATACAGGTGGAAGTACTTCGGCAGGAACATGTTCTGGCTGGGTGTCATCGGCGGCGGCCTCATCCTCCTGCACCTCCTCACCCTCCTCTACTTCAAGCTGAGGTACAGAGACAGGGAGCGGCGGCGGCATGGCTACGCCGCACTGCTTCTCCCCAGGCTGGAGATCATGGTCGTCGTCCTGGCGATGCCGTGCGTCGCCCAAGCGGCGGCGGCGCTCATCAGGGGCGGGACCACGTGCGGCCTGGTGGTCGGGATCGTGCTCACCGCCGTCCTGACGTCGGTCCTGGTGGCCCTGCTGCTGTTCCTGTCTCTGGGCATCACCATGGGCAAGCTGCTGCAGTACAGGGAGGTGCACCATGAGGAGGGGCAGGAGGAGTACCACTGGTACCAGGATCTGGCCCGCCGCACGCTGGGCGCCGGCAAGCGCGGGCAGTGGACGTGGAAGGACCCGCGCCGCGCCGCCTGCCTGCCCAGGCTTGGCCCGCTCTTCGAGGACCTGCGCGGCCCGCCCAAGTACACGCGTGGCGGTGGAGGCGGCAAGCGCCGCGCCGAAGGCGGCGGACCAGAGCGGCGGGTCATCGCGTCGGAGGACGAGAACGAGGGGTCGAGGGCGCCCTTGGTGCAGCAGCTCCTCGGCGTGCTCCGCATCTACTTGACGCTGCTGGAGTCGGTGAAGCGCGTGGCGGTGGGCATCGTGGCCGGCGCGCACGCGTCGTCGGGGCGGTCGTCCCGCGCGCACGCCGTGGCGGTGCTGTCCGTCGCCTCGTTCCAGCTCCTGTTCATGCTGCTCGGGAAGCCCTTCGTCAAGAAGCGGGTGCAGCTGGTGGAGACCCTGTCGGTGGCCAGCGAGGTGGCCGTGTTCGCGGCGTGCCTGGCGCTCATCGACAGGACGGCATCGAGTGGCGGGTGGCTGCCCGACGGCGAGGCGCGCGGCGTGGGGCTGGCGATGCTGGGCGCCTTCGTGCTGGGGTTCGCGGCGCAGGTGTGCAACGAGTGGAACGCGCTGTACCGGCAGGCGCGGCTGCTGAGCGCCGACCGGAGCTCCTTCCTGGACGGCGCCAAGACAGCGGGCCTGGGCCTGCTCGTGCTGGTGCTGCCGTCGTCTGCGCTCGGCGACCACCGGGATCCGCCACCTCCCGACGGCGGTGGAGGAGCCGGGGAGAGCGTGTCAGCGTCGACGGCGGCCGACGGGGGCAGGGGCGGGAGCTCCAACAACGAGCGGTGGTGGCTTGGGCAGCTGTGGGAGATGGCGAAGGCTAGCTTCAGCAAGGAGAGTAATGCGTAAGAATGTGTTTGGTACTGTATCTCGGAACATGTAACATCAGAAATCAGCATTAAACGATTAGAATGACAGCGCTCGAGCTCAAGAAAATGATTCTTTTTTTTTGGTACCGATTAGGGCTGGAAATGGCTCGGTTAAGGATGGCAATTTCATCCGTGGATTTGGATATCCGGCGGATATCCGACCCGACGGATTAGGACATGGATATGATTTTTGACCCGCGGGTTAGATCCGTATCCGATCCGAGATAAAATGGGCATGGATTTGGATATTAAATCTCACCCGCGGATAATCCGTTGGATATCCGAAATTAACCATTAGTCCATTATTGAGCCCAGACGCCAGCCCACCAAAATAATATTCAGCCCACCAAAGCACCGAGCCACCAGCGTCCAGCGAGCCCACCCTAATCCCTAAGTACTAATCGTGGCTTATCTGATAACGTGTGAGGCCATTGCATTGGTGTACGAGTCCATGGACCCAATTGGTTGAATCCCAGGCATCCGCATCCTGCAGCCAGCAGCCAGACGCCTCACGCGTGCTTCTTTCCTGCGTCCGCTGCGGCGCTGCCGGAGGCTAGATCCCCTACGCGCGGACGCGCCGTCAACCAGGCAGGGGCAGGGCAGTTATCTTTCCTGCGTCCGCCGGAGGCCGGATCCCCTACGCGCCGTCAGCCCGTCACCCAGGCAAGCGGCAAGCCAGGATAGCCGAGCAGGGCGTTCTAATCCAGGAGCAGTCGCGCCTCCGCCCTGCGTAGACGGCTAGACGCAGCTCTGAGCTCCGCGCCTCCGCCCTGCTGTGAGCGAGTAAGCTTCGCCCTGCCCCTGCACAGCTGCGCTGAGCGCCTTCAGGTTCATCGTTCAGGTTCAGTTATATATATTAATACACGGATGATGTTCCAGTTTGGTTCCTTCAGGTTCAGTTTGGTTCCCTGCGTATGATGTTTCCAGTTTGGTTCAGTTTTGACATGTGATGTATAATGTATTAGCAGGATGACGTCTAGAATTGGCTCTGGCTCGCAGATCTCAAACAGAGCTAGTGCTACTACTCCAACAAGTGCAGGTGTTGCGACTGATACTCCGACACCGTCCTCAAGTGCTGCTGCTGCTGGTACTCCAACACCTATAGATGGAGGTACAGATAATGTGGTTGTAGCTGGGGAAGATGGTAATGTAACTGTTGGAAGCAAAAGAAAGCTCAAATCTGATGTATGGCTAGAGTTTGAACAAGTGACAGTAGGAGGCAAATTAAAAGCTGAATGCAATTGGTGTAAAAAGCATTTTGTTGGAGATAGTAAATCTGACACAACTCACTTGCGTAGTCATCTTAAAACTTGTCAATCTAAGCAGTGTCAAAAGGGCCTAAAGCAATCAATATTGAAGTTGGGCAAAAATGAGAAGGGAGGAGCTGTAGTTGAGAAGTATGTTTTTGATCAAGTGGTTGCTAGAAAAGAACTTGCGCTAATGATCTGTGTGCATGAGTACCCACTTTCTATGGTTGATCATGTTGGGTTCAGAAGATTTTGTGCAGCACTACAACCCCTTTTCAAAGTAGTGTCCAGAAACACTATTAAAAAAGACATATTGGATATGTATGAGGTGCAAAGACTTTCTTTAGTGAATTCCTTCCAACAGTGCCAATCTCGAATTGCTGTAACTACTGATATGTGGACAGCAAACCACCAAAAGAAAGGATACATGTCGGTTACAGTACATTTTATCAATGATGATTGGAAGCTGAAATCTTTTCTTTTGAGGTAATATTTTGTTTCGTTTCATGTTCTCTACTATAGTCTTATAATCTTGTTGTGATGGTGTTGCTAAAATTGATATGTTGGGTTATTGTAGGTTCATATATGTGCCCGCCCCACACACTGGTGAAGTTATAAGTGATGTCCTTTATGAGGTACTACAAGATTGGAAAATAGAAAAGAAGGTGTTGACCGTGACTCTTGATAATTGCACCACCAATGATAGTTTGATGAGTTCTATGCAAGATAAGTTGCCCCTCGTCTCCCTCATGCTAGATGGTAAATTGTTACACATGCGTTGTGCAGCACACATCATTAATCTTATTGTGAAAGATGGAATGACTGTTATGGATAAAGGCATTGAAAGGGTACGTGATAGTGTTGCATTTTGGTGTGCCACGCCAAAAAGACATGAGCGTTTTGAACGCACAGCTGCTCAAATGAATGTTAAATATGATAAAAGGATAGCTCTAGATTGTAAGACAAGATGGAATTCAACTTATATTATGCTTAGCACTGCACTAGAGTATCAAATAGTATTTGACCGCCTTGCAAGTAAAGAAAGACTTTGTACTTCATTTAAGCCAACAACAGAGGATTGGGAATTTGCTAGGGAGCTTTGTAGTAGACTAAAGATGTTTTTTGATGCAACTGAGCTATTGTCAGGAACAAATTATGTCACAGCCAACCTTTTTTCCCTAAGATATGTGGTATTTATTTGGCTATTGAGAAATAGAGGACTAGTGCAATCCCTAAGGTAGAAGAGATGTCAGCATTGATGAAAGAAAAATTTAAAAAGTATTGGACAGATGTTCATGGGCTTATGGAGGTAGCTACTGTTTTAGATCCTAGATACAAATTGAAGTTTGTGAAAGCTTTCTATAGCACCATTTATGGGGAAGACAATCAAAGAACAAACAATGAAGTGTGTAGAGTTCGCTCTTTGTTGTATGAGTTGGTATTGGAATATCAAGTATCAATGGAGGGCATGGCAACAACTGATGGTGTAGGGACATCAAATAGAAATGTTGTCCTCAATGAAGGTGATGACCTTATGTTTGGCATGTTTGACAAATTCTTGTTTGAGGAACCAGAAGAGCATTCAACCTTTTTACGGACTGAGTTGGATTTGTACTTGGAGGAGCCAACACTGCCAAGAACTCAAGAGCTTGACATTATCAATTGGTGGCAATATGCAGGGATCAAGTATCCAACTTTGAGAAAAAATTGCTCGAGATGTAATGGCAATTCCTGTTACAACAGTGGCATCTGAGTCTGTCTTTAGTACTGGGGGAGAGTAATTAGCCCACATCGTAGTAGACTTGCTCCTAAAACAGTAGAAGGGTTGATGTGTATGCAAGCTTGGGCCCGAGCTGACATGTTAGGCGACCAATCCTGTTTTATAAATGCACTAATGACTTGTTTGGAGGATGAAGAGGAAGAAATGGTAACATGATTCAACTCTTTAGTATGTTCTTATATTTTGGTTATCGAATCTGATCATTGATTTAACCATTTATCTATTTTGTTGTTTGCTAGGATGAACATGATTCTACTATCATTGACTAGCTCAAGTGCTCAACACAACACTACACTCGGATCGGATCAGAATCAAAAGACTTAAGGCCAAAAGCAGACATGTATTTGTTTTCATGTTGAGACATGTAGACATGTATTTTTGTCATGTTGAGAATGTTGCTTGTTGAAGGACATGTATATTTAAATTTTTATTCAATTTTAAGTTGTGTACGATGTCGAATTGGGAAGTATTTTGATTAATTATGTTATTCAATTGTTGAAAATGGTTTTATCATATCCGATGGATATCCGATGGATATCCGAAATCCGATGGGTATGGATATGGATGTGAATTTCTACCCGTGGATATAATCGCGGGCGGATATTATCTATGACCGTGGATATGACTGCGGGCGGATATTTTCAATATCCGATCCGAATCTGACCCGTTGCCATCCCTAGGCTCGGTGGCTGACCGAGCTCGGCTCGGCTCGGCCATTTCACGAGCTGAGGAACCAGACTCGGCTCGGCTCGGCTCGAAGGCAGCTCGCGAGCCGGCTCGGCTCGCGAGCCACACCCTGATATTATATAATTGCATTATATAGTGAATTATTAGTATATAAATATGAAATATATAGATATAATTCATTATTATGAGGAATCTAAATTATTAATTGTCATATATCTATCATGAAATGCTAAGAAACAAATTAACAAGCTATAAAATGAGCTAATATCAATCAGTATTATACATATTAAGTAATTTGACACAGCTCGCGAGCCGGCTCGGCTCGACTTGCTATGGAAACGAGCCTAAAAGGCAGGCTCGGCTCGGCTCGCTTGAGGCTCGCGAGCCGCTCCGAGCTCGAGCCAGCTCGCGAGCCTCAAACTTATTTTCCAGCCCTAGTACCGATTCTTCTTCTCACCTCGCGTACGTCTATAAATTGTTCGATCATGAATTGTTCGAGTACATGTAGTGCTGCTACATCGCTGTCACTCTACGTCGCCTGACCGACCATGACTAGTTGTTTCATATGTAACAAGGGTCTATCTGTACATGAGAAATTGACAACTAATGACCGTGGCTAGTTATGATAATAGTAGGAACCTTACATTGTTGGTGGGGATTTCAACATTATAATATTTTCTCATGAAAAAAAAGAAAATAACATTCACCATCATTCTGATCTTTTTAACTGAGTGATCCAGAAATGTTGCTTGAGAGAAATTCATATGGTAGGTGGTGGTTATACCTGGTCCAATAACCATGAATCTCCCACTTTGGTTAAATTGGACAGAGTTCTGATGAGCAAAAATTGGAAGATATGTTTCCTCTTGTAAAAGTTAAAAAAGCTTCCTAGGATTCTATTTGATCATAATCCTCTCATTATTAAGTCTGAAAGACAATGTAAGAGATCCCACTCTTCCTTCTTTTTTGAGATTGGTTGGTTATCTCATCCAAATTTCAAAGAAATAGTTGAAGATATTTGGAACAAACCATGCCGAGCTAAAAGTTCTCTGGATAAAATCCAACAGAAATTGAAGTTATGCAAGCAGTTTCTTAAAGGATGGGATTGGAACTTAAAAGAGGAGAAAAAGA
Source organism: Zea mays (assembly GCF_902167145.1). NCBI lineage: Eukaryota > Viridiplantae > Streptophyta > Magnoliopsida > Poales > Poaceae > Zea > Zea mays. The sequence continues at coordinate 80,368,547 of NC_050103.1, read as the reverse complement.
AGAAGAGAGATCAGATTATATATGATCTGAATATGCTGGAAATGAATGAAGAATTGGGTCCTCTTAATACTCAGTAGCTTGAAGCAAGATGTTATCCTATGAAAGAGAATTCTCTGATGATTGATGAGGATGAACTGTTTTGGAAACAGATGACGCATGAAAACTGGCTAATGCATGGGGATGGAAATTGAAAGGGAAATGTGCCCTTGGGCCATTTCTATAATTGTTTTGGTGATTAGATGCCCAACACAAATATTTTGAACTTGTATATGCTAAGTGAGCAAGAAGTGCAAATCAAAGACTAGGTACGTTTCTAGACTTAATGAATTGTTTTTTAAGTACTAACATGCTTGTCCAAGTGCTAGAAACAGAGCAGAGAAAAGAGAAACGAATTTGGAAAAGGATTGGCTATGAGCAGCCAACATCAGCTCGGGCCTGGCACACCGGACTGTCTGGTGGTGCACCGGACAGTGTCCGGTGCGCCAGGCTGGCCGACGGTTGTAACACCTCTGGTGTTACTATAACTAAAACTTGAGCATGGCATCATAAGCATTGGCATTGCATATGTTTGACACACCTAGAGTGCATTCACTAGGCAAAAATTTCAAACAAGTTGTATTGTTTTAATGTTTTGCAAATAGAACCCTGGTTAAGGGACTTAACCCTAAATAGAGGTTAAAGGGGTAAAACTTAACCCAGGGTGAGAAAACCTAAAGACTTTAGGGAAAAGTCATAAAATATCCTCAAACCTAAAGTTGAATCACATTTAAACCCCTGGGATACCAAAAACCCTAATTGGAACCCTGGAAAACCCTAAAACCAAACCCTAGGGGCCTAAGTGCAAAACTAGTCCACTTTTGGGCTAAAGTGCAAAAACCAAGGCAAATAAGTATCTTAAGTCATTTGGTTCACAAATGTGTGGACTTGAAAGCCAAATGTTGAGTTTTGGACTCATTTGCAAAAAGGACCTCAATTTTGATTCGTAGGCTAAGTCTGAAAACAGGGTTATAGGCCCAACTTTGGGGTTGTGTAGCTTTCAAAATAGTGAGAATTCAGGTTAGGTGACCACATCAAAGTTGAAGACCAAACATAGGAGAGCAACTTTGTTTAAGGGTTCAAGCCATGATCTTATGAGAAATTGGGAGAAAAACCCAATCGAAGTTGGACTGTCAGACTGATATAGTCTGAACTTTAAGTTGGCAGTGACATTGATCCGAGTTTGAGAACTATTTCCACTAGGATCCAGTGAGAATCTGCCTATGTTTGCTATAACAAAGTGGTAGAGTTATTGTAGAGGAATAACTTTGTTATAGGTGTTTGGGCTTGGTACCACATGAAATTGAGAGAAGATATGGCTTCAAGTTGCTCTGTCAGGTTCATCTGAACTGCACTTCGCCATTGTACAGTAACTGAACGGATATGATCGCCAGCGCGGCTTGCTTGTCGACGGCGACCTCCCTGCGCGAAAATTCACGCCGCCGCCGTGATTCATGTTCACTGGCGGTCGGATAACTACGGTGGGGAGGGGATAGGATTGCGTCGTGGATAATTTCGGGTTGCCGTGGCCTCGCGGTATCCCGACCACGTGCATCGACAACGTGGCCATGCGGCCGTCGCCGGAGTTTGCCTCCTCCGCCGCGATTGTGCCACGCTTCCGGTCAGTGACCACGTCGCCGTAAACCATGATCATTCCCCAGTGACTGTAGGGGCTTCTCATCCCGTGAACTGCCACGAATTACCATGCCGGTGACTCACTTCTTCTCCGGCCGCCACCGCGCCACCCTCAATTCAAGCGCCACCATCCCTGGAAACTATAAATTAAGCCCGCCGTTGGCTCTGCAACCTCATCACGTACCCCAGCGTCCAGTATCGCCCCCAAGCTTCCAACCATAAGCTCCAATTTCAAATTTGCCCCAACTCGGTTCTAAAACACCGCAGGGTTGAGCTCACCGCGGCCAGCCCAACTTAGGTCAGTTCATGTTGCTCTGTTGCTTGTTCTAACATCCCTAAGCTCTTCTCAAACTCCCCAACCCTTTAGATCGAGCTAAACTGCCATTGGTGACCGGGAACACGCGATTCTATTCGAAGTCTCCGCTGTCACCGTGGTCAGGAACATTTGAGTAGCCATCCTTGAAATTGATGTGGGGGAAATGCTCGGGGTAAGACTAATTTGGTGTCCGCTGCTCGGAGAACCCAGCCGTAGCCCCAATCGGCCGGTTCAGGCGCTCGCCGGAGCTCGGCGGGGCATGAACGCTGTCGAGGATGTGTCGGGTGAAGAAATAGAAAGTCAGGGGCGTTTCTGCAAACCGTCAGTGACTCACGGAAACAGCAGAAGAACTCGTTCGCAGTTAGACAAAACCACGGGGGTCTTTGTGCAAAGTCGCCGGGCGCGGGCGCGCGCGGGCGCTTTCTCCTTTTTAGCTGGGCTACTGGGCTGAAATCAGCCCAGTACTATTCGTAGGCTTTTCTTTTTCTTTTTACTCCAGAGTTAAAACAATTATAGAAAACAGTAGAAAAATGATAAAATTGTGAAACCAATTTTCCTAGGTTCCTTATTTTCCCTAGAATTTAATAAAAATAAGTTTGTGATTTTTAGTGGAAATAAGAAATTTTAGGGCATTTAAAGTGATTAAAAGTATTAGTTAGGGATTTTTAGAAAATAATGGGTAAGTCCAAAAATGCCCAAACTTTTTATGGGAACTTAAAGAAATATTTAGAAGCCTTGGGTAGGATTTGAGTTGATTTGGACCATGTTTGATAACTAGAACCCAAAACCACCCCCTGCCCTTTGAACTCCTTTACCGACTCCGGAAACCATAAGTTCTCGGAGTTCCGTGAAGGAAAGTTGTATTCAAGACATAGATAATAAGTTTATATTATCTTTGCATCCTCATGAGCATCCCATGGCATCCATTCTTATACATATGTATGGTTATGATTAGAACGTGAAGAAGAAATTGAAGTAACTGAAGAGAAGACACCACCACCTTTGGAATCTCAGGCAGAGACTTGGCTCTACTTCGACATCTGCGGGTCCGAGCCTGACTCACCTACTAACAAAGGCAAACCCCGGTGCATGCAACCCCTTTCCTTGTGTTTTTAAATAATTTTCGCACACTTTAAGTCTAGTGAAATGTGCATTAGGTTCATAGGAGTTGCTTGGAACCCTTTGATGCATTGCTTTCCTTGATATCCATACCTTTATAGATACTTCTGTGAAGTATCAAAATTATGATTTACAAAAATGCTTAGCCTTGCTTAGATCTTGTGGATAGAGGTTGTCCTCAGTCTAACACGGGAGAGGATGGCTTCTACCTGCAAGAATATTTTCATTTGGAGCAATAGTGGGATCTTACTGCAAAGTTCCCTGTGATGCTCTTTCATCCTAAGGAACAGACACAATCCTAAGGATGGAAATACTTAAATTGAGACTTGGGTTAGGAACAGGTGATGTTCTACCCAGGTTGATTAAGGATTAATGCGTATGTAGGCGTGCTGATCGAGGACCCTTTAACTGGTCACATGCCTCGTCATGGGTAAGCCTTGCCTCGGGCAGACTAAGGCCAGAATAAGATAACACGAAATGGGCGTGGAGCGGTGGCGAGAGTAGCGTGTACCCTCCGTGGCAAGAGGCTGGACGATGGTGTATCTGTGCTCTCGGTTTGCGTGAACCTGATCTGGTCTTAAGAACCCCGGTGGCGGGTTGACATATGCAAGGGTTAAGTGCTACATATGTCGTGTGATTGGAGATCCTCAGCTGAGTATAATCGATTCGGATCGCCGTACCTTCGCGGTTATGAAGACTTGGTCACTTTCCTACAACCTAAAGTCAGGATGTGAACACTATGGATAAAAATGATGTTGTATTGACGAGATGTTGAAATTAGACTAGATGCAAATAGAGTCTATTAATACTTAATATGGCGTTAAAATATTGAAAATAAGGACTCACTTTTGTAAGCTATTTCTGCAAAAGTATCCAAGTTGATTCTTGCTAAAGCCTCTCCTTGATTCCTATTTATCCAGCATACCCTTGAGAGTCTTTTCCTTAGTCGGGTAAGACTTGCTGAGTAATTCCATACTCAGGGTTTATCCCTTTGTACCGATGGACACCTTGGTACCGCACGCCGCATGGTAAGTGTATAAATCAAACTTGTATGTTACATCTATTACAATTCTATGGTTTAACTCTTCTTTTTCATGCAGGAAGCTGAAAGTGGAGTTGCTCCAAGTTTTATGGAGGTTTACGTCCGTGGTCACCGTGGGCCTGATCCAGCGAACCCTGATGAGCTATGCAACGAGGCGGCAAGGGAGAAAATGGTAAACAAGTTTGTATTTACGAATTAAATTGCATGATTTGTGTCTAACTCCAACTCTAACTTTCTTTGCAGAATGCATATGGGGAGGAAATGACTCAACGCCATGGGCCTGATTTCGACTGGATGCATTCAGACTTAGATGCCTCGGCGTTGTACCACAGTGGTGGGGGTAGAAAGCATGGCAGGTGAGGTGGTTGTCTTTGATTCGACAATTTCATTAACAAGAATGTGTCCACTTAATGGCTCAACTATGTGTATCATGCAGGTTTGCCTTTGGCACCAGCGTTGTGGAGTACAACAGGACCATAGGTCAAGGGAAGGCATCGTCTTCGGCAGGGAGTTCTCGCTCCAAGTCTGCTCGAGAGGCTCAGCTGGAGGAGGAGACTCGGGCAGCACAGGAGCAGGCTCGACTCGCACAGGAGCAGGCTCGAGCAGCGCAGGAGCAGGTCGGACAGCTGACGCAGTATATGACTTCTTATTTTCAGGTAATTCGTCTATCTCATCACGTGTCATTGAATTCAAAGTATAGTGTTGCGATTCTAACGTTTCATCCATTTGCAGGAAATGACTACTCGACTCGGCCCTGATATGAACTTGCCCGCTTTTCGCCCTCCCCAGGTAACACTATCTGAACACTTCAATTCCATAGCAACTCTTTTTTTATTATCAAAAATGGATCGCAGGCACAAGGATGGGGACAATGGCCAGGACAAGCTCCAGCGTCGCAGCCACAGTGGACCGGTGTTGGGTGGACGCAGGCACCTCCAGGCACTTGGACGCCTCCACCACCCCAAGGATCGCAGCCATTTCAAGCGTGGATGGCACCGCCACCGACGGGGTGGGTGCCACCACCTCAGTGGTGGCCAGCACAACAGTACCCGTGGATGCATGCACAGCCTCCTTATCACCATGGATCACAGGTGACGTTCCATGTTTAGTTTTATGCAAATAGTGACCAAACATAGCCAGTATAGGTATAGGGATAGCAAAACACAGCCTTATTTGAATGATTGATGAATTGCAGGGTTCAGCGTCACATGCTCAGGAGGGTGCTGCTGTCAACGTCCACGACTTCCTCGTCCATGGTTCTGGAGGGAGTGGCCACCTTCCTGGTGGTGGAGGAGGGAGTGGCCAAAACTCTCATAGCCCGCAGGAGTGATTAGTGAGTAGTGAGTTTGTTTGAAACTATGGACTTATGGTATTGAAACTATGTATGGACTATGGACTTATGGACTATGGACTATGGACTATTTATGTATATGTGAATGTGTTTTGTGATATGTATATGTCAATGTGTTTTGTGATATGTATATGTGAATGTGTTTTGTGAATTATGTATTTTGATTGTGAATCTGTATATATGTGAATTGTGATATTGTGTATTTTGCTGTGAATTATTAATAGGTGCAGAAAAATCTGTTTTGGGGGGGAACCATCAATTTTCGTCGGCCTCGCTGGTGGCCGACGAAAATATCCTGGGAACATATTTTCGTCGGCCATCAGCGGGCCGATGAAAATATCGGGCATGTATTTTCGTCGGCCCCACCTGGCCGACGAAAATAGCCTGGGCGGCGTATTTTCGTCGGCTTTCCCAAGGCCGACGAAAATAGTCAGTCCGACCAATTATTTTCGTCGGCCTTGGGAAAGCCGACGAAAATAGGTATTTTTCGTCGGTACCGACGGAAATAGGTGCCCATTTTCGTCGAACTTATTTTCGGCGGCTATTTTCGTTGGTCTGCCGACGAAAATAGTCTATTTTCGTCGGTTTAGGCTTATTTTCGTAGGCTTTTGGCCCACGAAAATTTAGGTGTTTCCTGTAGTGTGAAGACTTGGTCACTTTCCTACAACCTAAAGTCAGGATGTGAACACTATGGATAAAAATGATGTTGTATTGACGAGATGTTGAAATTAGACTAGATGCAAATAGAGTCTATTAATACTTAATATGGCGTTAAAATATTGAAAGTAAGGACTCACTTTAGTAAGCTATTTCTGCAAAAGTATCCAAGTTGATTCTTGCTAAAGCCTCTCCTTGATTCCTATTTATCCAGCATACCCTTGAGAGTCTTTTCCTTAGTCGGGTAAGACTTGCTGAGTAATTCCATACTCAGGGTTTATCCCTTTGTTGTTTTTAGGTGAGGAAGCGACAAATTTTTGTTGCTTTTGCTCCAAGGTGGTACCAAATGAAGAAAAACAAGACTGAAGTGCGGGAGGACTTGGTCCTCCACATAGGATCTTTTGCTTAAACTTATCGGGAGGAGTTTGTGCCTCCCTTGGTTTGTATAATATTACTACTCTGCACTCGCTTTAGTTCTGGTCTGTAATAAAATAACTTAAGCTTGCTTTTAAAATAAATGTAATTTATGTAATCGCTTCCGCATTTCCTTATCTCCGATGTTCTGTAATGTCTGCAAGACGGGTGAATCGTTCCTGGTAAGGTAAGGAAAGATACCGAACTTGTCAAGTGACTTAGGAACATCTACAGGGTGTCTGATGTCTGTTGGACAAGGACAACTGTAGGTGGGCCTAATTACTTGGGAGGTTCCGTCACAGCTGGTATCGGAGTGTAGCCCTTCTTTGCAGATATTATGAGGCATCTTCAAAAGGATTTTCAAAAGTCTTACCTAAAAACTCTTTTCTCTTCTTACCTAAGTATTCTGAAGAGTCTATCTTAAAGACCAGATAGGAAGAGTGCAATGTATAGAAGGTTGAATCGACTAAGGTTGATTCTGTACTTACACATGCATCATGCTAAGAATTATACTAATAACATTTTCCCCCTTAGAAAGATGCCGCCACGCACAAGGCTAACGGCACGCAAGTCAACGGGACCAATTGGAGTACCCCGGCATCAACTGGCCCCTCGACATGAAAGCAGCAGCAGTGGAAGTAATGACCCCATAGGAGATCTTGAAGCCCGAGTGAGTCGACTTCAAGCAGCGCTGCAACACAGGACTGATGCTTGGGTCGCAGACGGAGATAGAATCAATGAACTAAGAAGGGACATCTGTCACCTGCAGGATCAGCTTGCTGATCGGGACTTAGCACTTGACTGGGCAGTACAGTCTCGTTTGCTGGCATGTGCTAAGGAAGCAAGGGCTCAGGCCCGAATTAAAGAACTTAGCTCAACTGTCGACAACATGTAGGTCTACTGCAATACATTGCATGAGGAAGTCCATGTACTATACTCACAATTACACCCTAGTATGCCTGCACACCCTGCTGAGGCGGAAGCCGGACCCTCTCACGTTGCGGGACGCGCGCTGGATGGGGAGTTAGACCTTTTTAAGCCCCCTCCTTCCTTGAGGTTGGTTGATGTCTGGACTCCCACACCTGACGATGAGGCCGCCAAGAGTAGTGGGAAGCAGGACTAATGGTGTAATAGAAGTAGAGTAGTGTATTGTAGGTTGTACTGTTGTATAATAGGTTGAACTTTTGTATAATGGGTAATGTATCCTGTTATGTAATATCGAGCCTGTATCATTACTTTTTATAGTAATGTAAAATGGAAGGTTTCTCTGGCATATTATGTTTACTTCAAATGTTATTTGCCACAGATGCCGACCAGGACTCGAGGACAGGACGCAGCCGGAACTTCTGGGGGAAGGGATGTTACCCCAAACCCACCTCCGGTTCCTCCCACATTAGCCGAGGCGATTGCCGCCTTGGTGAATGCCACCGCAGACAATACCCGCTTCCTTAGGGAAATGGCGGGTCAACAGCAATTCCAGCAGCAGGCAGGAAGGGGTTATCAGCAAGGCCCCCGTGAAACCACCTATCTGGACTTCTCTGAAACCCGTCCACCCCTATTCGTCAAAGCTGAAGATCCACTAGAAGCTGATGAGTGGATACGGGTTATTGAACAAAAATTTGGTCTTCTCCGTTGTTCAGAGACACAGAAGCCGTTATTCGCAGCACAACAACTACGTGGTCCTGCCAGTACCTGGTGGGGAAATTTTGTGGCTATTCAACCTGTCAACCATCAAGTCACCTGGGAAGAGTTTAAAGCAGCCTTTCGTGAGCACTACATACCCGAAGGAGTGCTGCATATGAAACAAGAGGAATTTATGAAGTTAAAACAAGGAGGAGATACCGTCAATCAGTATCTCAACAAGTTTAATCACCTGTCGCAGTATGCCATCGACCAGGTGAATACTGATTTAAAGAAGAAGAACTGTTTTATGCGGGGTTTAAATGATCGGCTACAGAGGAAAATGGCTGCCTGTATTGACTTGACGTATGGAAAGGCTGTCAGCACGGCCTTATCTGTTGAAGCAAAATACGCAAGTTCTGGGATGAACAAGGGATTCGGTGGTGAGAGGCCTAATCAGGGCCAGGCGAAGAAGCAACGGTTTGTGATCCGGCCTTCAAACCAAAATCGCACTTTTTCTCGTCCACCCTCATTCCCTTTCAAACAGCCAATTGTTTTTCGCCCCAACAATACCCCCACTACCCCAAATCAGCCGGGTGCCCCAGGCACTCGATTCCCTGCCTTGCCCAGTTCTTTAACTGGGTGTTTTAATTGCGGCAAGTCGGGACATTTCATCAAAGACTGCCCATATCCTAAGCAAAATCAATCAAATGCTGCGCAAGGATCTGGGAGATCAGCTCATCCCAAAGGAAATGCTGTGGGGAAAAATACAAAGAAGACGAGGCGTGTATATTACACCCAAGTGGCCACTACACTGGAAGGAGAGCCGGTGATGATGGGTACGTTTCCCGTGGCCAGTCACCCTGCAATTATTCTTTTTGATTCTGGTGCTTCGCATACATTCATTAGCAAGAAATTTGTGGAGCAACATCACATTGCATGCCATGAATCAAAAGAGGGATTTAAAATTCATTCACCTGGGGGACACATTTTTACTAGAGAAGTGGCCTATGAAGTGCCAGTAACAATGGCCGGACGGAACTTTCCTGCTAACATGATTGTTCTGAAAGGCCAGGATATAGATGTAATTTTGGGTATGAATTGGTTAACCCAACACAAGGCAATTCTCAACACTGAACTCAGAACCGTCAGGTTGAGCTATAATCAAGAAGAGATTCTTTTGTCTTTCCCCGTAACCAATCCAACCAAAGCTTCTGGTAGAGTATATGAAGCCATTGTACCGGAGATCAAGAACATTCCGGTAGTATGTGAGTTTCCAGATGTATTTCCGGAAGATTTGCCTGGACTGCCCCCTGAAAGAGATGTAGAATTTGTAATTGAGTTAAAGCCCGGTACGACTCCCATCTCCCGAAGATCGTACCGTATGCCCCCTAATGAGTTGGCGGAATTGAAGATTCAATTACAAGATCTACTGAATAAGGGATTCATCCGGCCAAGCTCGTCCCCATGGGGTTGTCCCGCCATTTTTGTTAAGAAGAAGGATCACACCTTGCGAATGTGCGTGGATTATCGACCCCTGAATGAGGTCACCATCAAGAATAAGTACCCTCTTCCAAGGATCGACATCTTATTTGATCAACTGACTGGGGCGAGGGTATTTTCCAAAATTGATCTCAGGTCGGGCTATCACCAAATTCGTATTCGGCCCGAGGATATACCGAAGACCGCGTTTACTACGCGGTACGGATTGTTTGAATACCTGGTAATGTCTTTCGGGCTCACAAATGCTCCTGCCCACTTCACCTATTTGATGAACTCGGTGTTCATGCCCGAGTTGGACAAGTTCGTGGTAGTCTTCATCGACGATATCTTGATATATTCTAAGAATGAAGAGGACCATGCTCAGCATCTACGGATTGTATTGACGCGCTTGAGGGAACATCAGCTGTATGCCAAGTTCAGCAAGTGCGCGTTTTGGTTGGAAGAAATTCAATTTTTGGGGCACGTGTTATCGGCTAAAGGAATTGCGGTAGATCCTAGCAAAGTCAAAGATATTCTGGAGTGGAAACCCCCAACCACTGTTCACCAAGTCTGGAGTTTTCTTGGACTAGCTGGATATTATCGCAGATTCATACCAGATTTTTCTAAGCTTGTGAAGCCAATCACAAGTTTATTGAAGAATGACATTAGGTTCAATTGGTCTTCTAAGTGTAATGAAGCCTTTGAGCAATTGAAGACATTATTAACCACTGCTCCGGTATTGGCTCAACCGAACATCACTAAGCCTTTTGATGTATATTGTGATGCATCTGGCAGTGGGCTCGGCTGTGTACTGATGCAAGAGGGCCGAGTAATTGCGTATGCTTCAAGGCAGTTGCGCCGACATGAGGAGCATTATCCAACTCATGATCTGGAGCTAGCTGCTGTGGTTCATGCCCTGAAAATTTGGCGTCACTATCTGCTGGGAAATATCTGTCACATATATACAGATCATAAAAGTTTGAAGTATATTTTCACCCAGTCAGAATTAAATATGAGGCAAAGACGATGGCTTGAGCTTATTAAAGACTATGAACTGGAGATCCATTATCACCCAGGCAAAGCCAATGTGGTGGCAGATGCACTGAGCCGTAAGACTTCCTGCCACTGTCTTATGGTGAAGACCTCCGAGAACACTTTATGTCAAGAAATGGAGAAGTTAAACCTGGGGATAATCCAACAAGGGACTCTAAATCAGCTAAAGCTTGAGTCAATCATTTTGCAAAGGATAATTGATGCTCAAAAGGATAATCTGGGTATGAAGCACATACGAGAGAAGATAAGGGCTGGAGTAGCCAAATGTTTCAAGGAAGACGATCAAGGTGTGATATGGTTTAAAAACCACATAGTAGTGCCAAAGAACGAAGAACTCCGCCAACAAATTCTTGATGAAGCACATCTTAGTTGTTATTCTATTCATCCCGGAAGCACTAAGATGTATCAAGACTTAAAGCAACATTACTGGTGGACAAAGATGAAGATCGAAATTGCACGCTATGTGGCTAAGTGTGACACTTGCAGACGTGTCAAGGCCATACACATGAAAACTGCTGGTCCATTACAATCTTTGCCAATCCCAACATGGAAATGGGAAGACATAAGTATGGACTTTATTGTGGGACTGCCCAGGACGGCCAAAGGGTATGATTTTATTTGGGTTATTGTTGATCGACTCACAAAGATTGCCCACTTCTTACCCGTCAGGGCCAAATATACAGTAGCCACTTATGCAGCATTATATATCGGCCGTATTCTCAGTTTGCATGGTATTCCAAAGACCATAGTGTCGGATCGTGGACCTCAATTTGTAGCCAAGTTTTGGGAAGCGCTTCACAAATCCTTGGGTACTAAGTTGCTCCACAGTTCGGCCTATCATCCCCAAACCAGTGGACAGACTGAGAGAGTCAATCAAATACTTGAGGATATGCTGCGGGCATGTGTTCTGGACTTCTCACAGAAATGGGATGAATGTTTGCCCCTAGCGGAGTTTTCATATAATAATAGCTATCAAGAAAGTATCAAGATGGCACCCTTCACTACTACAGGTATCCTCTATACAGGCGGTCGAAATAGCCTCTACACAGGCGGTTCCAGGAACCGCTTGTGGTGCACCGCCTGTGATGTAAAACAACATCACAGGCGGTCAATCAAAAACCGCCTGTGATAGACACACATCACAGGCGGTCCAGTTTAAAAGAACCACCTGTGATAGTCACACATCACAGGCGGTCCGGTTTAAAAGAACCGCCTGTGATAGACACACATCACAGGCGGTTTTAATTATAAGCCGCCTGTATTTCCCAGATTCATATACAGAAGCAGATTCATATATATATTCCAGATTCATATACAGAAACAGAATTAATAACAGATTCAAACACAGATTCAAACACATATTCATCATACAAAGATTCAAACAAGTTCTATAGCAGGTTCCATACACAGATTCATCCACATATATATCAAGTTCCATCATACACAGATTTATACACATCAAGTTGCATAACAACTCAACATCTCAAAGTTCCATAGACAACTAAACATCTAAAGTTCCTAACTAAAGACCTAAACACTGTGTGATATTGTGTACAAACTTAGTTCTGGGAATTTTTGCAAATTTCCATTTACATTGTAGAATAGCCCTTGTTGATGAAGAACTTCACGGCGCATAAAGTAAAGCAAGTCTCTTACAACCTTAGCCACGCCGGTGGAAACCATATCTCTTTCTAACCATTCAGCATTGATCTTAGATTTAGGAACCTGCAATGAAAGCAAAAAGCAATCGGTGCTAAGAGTAATGTGATGAGCAACAATATAACATAAAAATTGCAATATAGACAATGATAGCGAACTTACATCCTCACGATTGACCATGTAATGGAAGGTGACACGACACCATTCGCATACATAATAACCGCACAGGACAGTACCCGGAGGTTGTTTGTCACCATATGGAAATAATGATATTGACAAATTAGGCTTGTCCTCTGGATGTTCGCCGCCAAGATCTTTCCAATAAAAACGGTATGCACTGCATATAAGAATAGCATTGTGAGATTAAGAATACATTTGTTAAGTTGTAATAAGTACAAGTGTGCAATAATAATCATACTTCTCTAAAATCTTCAAGAAGTCATTATACGTAGCCTTTTCCATTCTCAGTGAGTCGAAGACCACGACTTTACCATCCTTTGGCCAGATCATGATACAAATGTAGTGGTCACTATATAGACATAGATGAAAACACATGTTAATATCACGATTGCCATAATTTATAGTTCAAAATTAAACCATGTCGATAACTTACTTAAAGTGGTGCGGAGCTATTATTAAGTCCTTGCCATGTTGTACATGATTATACATGGCTCGTCCAATGTATGCCGCCATTACCTTCATTTTCTTTCTCTGATTCTGTTTGACGGCTTTCTCAAATTCAGCATCGTCCAAGTCTTTGTATTCTTCTCCTTGCCTCCAAGCAACTACTTTGTAGCGAGCTTGGGATATCATCAACGGGTCAAGAAACCCTGTCTTAAGTTGTTTCTTCTTATCATCCATGTATTGCATCCTACGTGTAATAGTGTTAATCGTTAGACTCTCGTTTATGTGTGCGTGTACAAAACTAACAAATATGAAAGTTTAGAGGTACTTACAAGCAAAAGAGGGTTAAGTAGTTGGTTTCCATCCTTTGTCGGTGGTACAACGACCAGAGATCGTCAAAGAATAAATGCCGCACAAGATTTATATGATCATTGCTCCAAAATGCATCTTCTGGCACAACAAATGTGAATTCCTCGAGTTTGTATTTGTTGCTAGCCACCATGTACCACTCATGCATTCTAATCTCTGGAGTCGACAACTTAGAAAGTTGCACCGTCGTTAAGAACGGCCTCCCATTCACAAATTTAGGAGGAACATCCTCCTTCTTGTATACCGAGATATTGGTTTTAAGACGTAATGATTCTCGAGTATGAATCATTCCATCTTCTTCCCATACTTCGAAATTGTCTATTTGGGCCGGCCGTGTGCCTACTCCATGAGATGCTGATACTGCTTTTGATTGATTAGTCATAACTCTCTGCAATTTATGCAGGTAGCGTGCCACTAATTCTGACGGTTTCTTGACATCGTCTGTGGCGATTCGCTTATGAATCTTCTTTGAAATAGTTAGCCCTTCAACATTGGTGCCAACCTTTGGTTCCTTTTTGATGTTGACGTCGACATTCTGAGGAACAATTTTGTCTACGTCCCCCTCGTCGAGTTCCTTCGCAAGAGGCGATATGATTGTTTCAACGATTTTTTTGGAGGTCGGTGTCATATCTTCCTGCACCATGGGGTGTGGAATGATCGAACTAGCTTTTTGTTGCATTGGTGTTGAATTCGGCTCATCACCAAACTTGATGTCACGTCGATGCCAAAGGACCAACTCGTTAATTGCCTCATGCAAAGTTATGATCCCCTCAACTGGAAAATCTATCTCCCAATCTTCACAACCATTGTCTGTGATTTCTAGAACTTGGACCACAGCATAGTGTGGCGGGACAGGATTGTCCTTGTAGTTAACAAGTCCTGGTTTTACCAAACCAGTAGCAGCTTGCTTTGTTTTTGTCCCAGATTGATTGATTGGAATATGAAGAAAGCAAGGCTTGTCCTCAACAATATCGTCTACAGGGTACTTGGTCAAGTCTTGCACAGATCCAACGCTGCTAGGGACTATAGGTGGACTCATGTGGCTTGGCTTGAGTTCAAATGATATGCATTCTGTTTTCTTCATTTTGTTCATCACGTCATTAATAGCCTTTTGTACCCTTTCATCAATAGTCTCTTCAAGGGTCCTTTTCGACTTCTCGTGTTTCCTATATGACGACGCATACTCTGGAAACGCCTCTCTCCAGGAAATCTTAGAAGAGATTCCCCGAGCCCGTCCAGTGTGTTCAGGATTGCCTAGGGCTGCAGTTAGTATGTCATTCTCCCTCCGAGGCTTAAATTCTCCTTTTTTTTCTCTTATCTGCATATTCTTGAATTTTTGACGAAACTTCGCCTACCAATTCTGGATGCAAAAGTTTGCCGTCCTCACTCAAACCTGCTCGACCTAAGATCCAACGAATAGCTCTCTCATCGATATCTTTTAATATTGGGTCCAAAGTGCCGTTAGTTATAGCTTCCTCGATAATCTTGTTCCACTGCACAACTTTATGGTGATATCCGCTTGACCCCAGGCGATGGGGGTGTTTGTTCATCTTCGCTCTCTGAGAATTAGTTTCGCCCAGTTCTTTGGCCTTCAGTTCGGTCTTCTGACGAACAAATTCCTCCCACTGAGCTTGAGTGATTTTCCCCATTTTCTTGGGCGGAGGAACCTTATTCTTCTTAACAAAGTCCCTATTCATCTCGGCCTTCCACCCACGAAACATCTTGGCCATAGCAGAGAGCATCGACTTCCTTACTGCATCCTCTGTGCCTTTTGGGAACTTGAATGACTCAGACAACTTAGCCCATAGCTTGTTGCGGGTGTCTTCATCTAAATCCTTCCATTTTTGAAGTGTGATTGGCACTATATCTCTAACAGTAGCCCCGCAGGAATTTCGAAACTTTGTAACCACGTCAAGTGGTTCTTCAGGAAACCCCTCTGCATTTAGTTTTGTTACATACATAACTGCACCTTCTTTCATCTGATTTGGACCTCGTCGCCCTCGTTTCCGCTTATGTGAAACGGATGATTCAGGCATCGGAGCATCCTCCGTGTTTCGTGTAGAAGATGCATCCTCTTTCTTCTCTTCATTTGAAATCTATATAGTGAAAAAATTAATGGCCTTTCATATATGAACATTATTTTACAATATAGTCGACATATTTCTATTTACCTCTTCATCGTTGGGAATATAGTCGGCATCAAGCTCATCTGATGTTTTTTTCTTCCTTAGAGGTATAGGAGTACAAGGATTGTCGTCACTAGAACTATCCTCCCCGCTCCCTTCACTGGAGCTGCTCGTTGTCTGCCATTCAAGTTTGGTCGCGTCTTCATCAACTTTGTTAGACGCACCGGTGCAGACCACATCCATACTAGGCTGCTCGTTGTCTGCCATTCAAGCTGGTTCCATCGATAAAGGGATATACTGTTAGTCTGATATACTGGTTCCATCAATAAGGGAACTTGGAGAAAAGGCACTTTCCAATGCAGTTAGACAGAGAAGGCATGGCTGTGATGTTATAATGCTGAAGGACCCCAAGAAGAGATTATGCCCTATAGTCTACCACCTCTCGTTATTTGTGGGCTTCACCGAGGGCGGGAAACATTTGGTGACATCAAACGACCTTTGGGCTGGGGACGTCTGCGAGCTTGTTAAGGGGCCAGACGATGGTGAGCCGGTGTACTCTGTCCGGATGTGTGGTCACAAAATTTAAAGCCGCCCCGGCTTCATCTGTGCGCTTCTCTTCTCTTATGTCGGCTACTAAGATCACTTAGCACCCCACCTAAGAGAAGAGAAGCACACACATGCAGCCGGGGCAGCTTTTAATTTTGTGACCACACATCCGGACATAGTACACCGGCTCAACATCGTCTGGCCTCTTAACAAGCTCGCAGACGTCTTCAGCCCGAAGGTCGTTTGCTATCACCAAATGTTTCCAGCCATCGGTGAAGCCCACAAATAACGGGAGGTGGTAGACTACAGGGCTTAATCTCTTCTTGGGGTCCGCCGATTCAGGCATTCCGCCGATGCCATTCTCCATATAAGTCCCAAACAGAGAATAGGGATGAGGTAGTCAAGATTGTAGGCGCTAGTGCTCAACTACTAGCATCTATAGATATAGACACAAGTCCAAATTTGGTGCTACTCGGCACCATCGATATCACTAGAAAAAAAATACATCAAAGAGATACACTTCCCAATAGTACTCGAAGATAGTTCATTGACTTGACACTCTCTAAGAGGTTCATACAAAATACATTATCTCTAAGAGTGAAACCTACGATACTCATATCGTGTTGTTTAGGACTAAACATCAACAACCCCTTGACTGGTCGCTATCATACTCAATTCCAAAATATTTTTCCAATATGTCGGCTTGAGTAAGGAGATCTGGGCTTGGGAGTTCCTCCAAATCATCTGCAGCTTCATCATCTTCAGCATATTGCAGGGCTTCATCTTGAATAATTTTAGCCCTCTTGGAGTCAGCATACTTTTTGATGGACAGAGCACACTTCTCAAGCATGTCGCATACATCTCCAATTTGAAACAAAGTGGTCTTAAGTGTGTACACTGATTCCGGTTCACTAGTATCCACAACCCCATCAGTCACTAGACTGCGAATGATGTCAACATGTGTCTCGATGACTCGAACTGAGCTCTCAACCATGTCAAGTGGCTCCTTTTCCATCTCTAAAACTGAAAATGGCCAAGTCTCACAATCAACATTGAGATCGCAACAAAGGCAGGGATCAGAGGGAAAACAAGGATGTGGCTTATAGGGCAAAAAGAGGGGTCCAAATAACATTGTCATGGCTATGAACAAGTCAAAGATGGGAGATAAGAACAAGTCTTATAACATAGGGTTGGGAAGCAAAGATAGGTAGTCAAAAAACTAAGAAGGGAGATAAGAACAAGTCTTATAACATAGGGAGATAATAACATTGCCATGGCTATGTACTTCCATGATGTATGTGGCCATAAGCACTAAAAATAGACTTGTTTCCCCAATCACTATGGAGATTTTCTACCAAGAAGGGGTCCTAGTAGTTGCATCAACTATCCATGACAAAATTCTTCATAAGCATAATTACCAACATTTAATCACAAGGGATACAAGCTACTAAAGCAAAAATGGTGACCTTAACAAAATATGTAAGTGAAAACACCAACAATATAAGCATAATGACCAACATTAACAATATAAGATTAACAATAATTAAGGCATGACTAGCAAAAACAAGTAATCAAGGCATGAATTTTTAACAAGTAATTAAGGCATGATCAAGGAGTGCACCGAGGGCTCGGAGATGGGCACGGCGGCGCACTCGGCGCTCGGGCTCGAGGACGGGGACGGCGACGCTTGGCCTCGGAGATGGTGGCGCTTGGGCTCGGGGACGGGGACGGGGACGGTGGCGCACTCGGAGATGGGCACGGCGGCGCGCTCGGCGCTCGGGCTCGGCGGCGCTCGGGCTCGGGGACGGGGACAGCGGCACTTGGCCTCGGAGACGGTGGCGCTCGGGGACGGGGACGGGCGCCCAGCTCGGAGACGGTGGCGCTTGGGCTCGGGCTCGGCGACGGCGTGGCGGGCGCTCACGGCTCGGAGACGGGGACGGGAACGGCGGCGCAGCAGCCTGGCGGCGTAGTATCAGCTCCGGGCGAAAACTAAACCCTAAGCCACCGTACCGAGGCTTTTATATAGTAAACACATCACAGGCGGATTTTTAGAAAAACCGCTTGTGATGTATAACATCACAAGCGGTTTTCTTTTGCGACCGCCTGTGATATGTAAACATCACAGGCGGTCGAAATAGAAAACCGCTTGTGATGTTATACATCACAAGCGGTTTTTCTAAAAATCCGCCTGTGATGTGTATGTAGTATAAAAGGCTCGGTTCCAGCGCAAGAACCCTAACTTCCGGAGCCCGACGCCGCTAGGCTGCACACTACTGTAGCGGCGGCGGATTTTTTTGATCTACGGGGAGAAGGTTTTGTTTTTGATTTTCGGGCTTGATTTCAAGAGTTTATGCATATATATGATCTCCGTTTGTTTTCTTTCTCATTTTGATACGATTTTTTGCCTCAATTTTGTAATATAGACCGGAATTGAAGAAAAACTCAGGAATTTCAAGATTTGGACTTGTAGTTGATCTAATTTAAAGATTTTTTTTGAAGAGTTGTCTCACCTCAAGGTACCTATATTGCTGCAATCTTGTTTCATTTTCATGCACATTAATTCGTTCATGATTTAGGGATTAAATTCAATTAATTAGGGATATTTTAAAATTTTTTTGTCTCATGTACTAGGTACATCTCGATATGATCTTGTTTCACTTTCATGAACATTTATTTTTTCATGTTATATCTCGATATTGACGTTAATCAATTTAGGGATAGGTAATGGACCGAGGTTGGATGTACAATGTGCCAAGACCACATCCGTCGTACATTCGAAATTTGAGAAGCTTTATTGAAGCGGCCAACAAGCACGCGAATTTGCGAAAGAGCAAGGAGATATTATGTCCGTGCATCGATTGTGATAATAAGATAGCTTGGAGATATATAGGAGTAATCCAATCACATCTGCTAAAAAGAGGGTTTAAAAACAATTACACGATATGGTCAGAACATGGTGAGTTGGATCCGTGTGAAGTGCCTGGTAATGACGAGAGAGTTGTCGGAATTTTAGATCTTAAAGTTGATGGTAAAGTGGATAATGTGGATGCTAATCAAGAATTTGAAGAATTTGATTGTGAAGAGATGTTGCGCCATATGGAACCAGAAATGTTAAGTTCTGTGGGATCGCAGAAAGGGCTATCTAAAATGGAGGGACTGGAAAGTGCCTCAAAAGAACCTTTATATGATGAATCAAAGGGTTGTGACAAAGAGTTTACTACACTGCGTACAGTTCTAGAACTTCTGAAGTTGAAGGCTAGCGCCGGATGGTCTGATACTAGCTTCACAGATCTTTTGAATTTTCTGTCTCAATTACTACCAAAACCCAACAAACTACCAACAAGCACTTATAAAGCGAAGAAGCTTATATCTCCCATAGCTCTGGGTGTGCAAAAAATTCATGCATGTCCGAACCATTGTATTCTGTATCGTGGCGATTTTGAGAACGCATCAAGATGCCCAGTTTGCAATGTCAGTCGATACAAGAAGAGCTACAATCAAGACTGTGTAAAAAAATTCCCGAAGAAAAATAAAAACAAGAAATCCACTATTGGACCTGAAAGTGACGATGACACTTTTGATGACATGGATGGGAAAAAGAAGTCAAAGAACCCAGCTTTGGTGATGTGGTATCTTCCAGTAATTGATCGCTTAAAACGTTTGTTCTCAAACCCTAGGGAGGCTGAGCTTATGCGTTGGCATGCTGAAAATCGCAAGCAGAATAACAAACAGATTCGACACCCTGCTGATGCATCACAATGGAAAAATTTCGATCTTATGTATCCTGAGTTTGCCAAAGAAACCAGAAATGTAAGATTTGCTTTGGGTACAGACGGAATGAATCCATTTGGTGAAAAAAGAAGTGTACATAGCACCTGGCCCGTGACTTTAACGATGTACAACCTTCCATCATGGTTGTGTCACAAAAGAAAGTATATTATGTTGACTATTCTTATTCAAGGTCCGAAATCAGCTGGTGTTGATATTGATGTGTTCCTAGAACCTCTTATGGAAGATATGACAAAGCTCTGGAATGAAGGAGTTAGAATATGGGATGAGTATTGCCGTGAGTATTTCAACTTAAGAGCAATTATATTTGTTACCATCCATGATTCTCCCGGTGGCGCCACACTATCAGGGCAAAAGACTAAAGGAAAGAATGGTTGTGTAGTGTGCGTCGATGGAACTACTTCCATGTACCTTAAATCATCCAAGAAGTTGGTGTTCATGGGACACAGACGGTTCTTGATGAAGCAGCATAAGTACCGAAAGATGAAAGAGGAATTTAACAATCAACTGGAAAGTGAAGGTGCACCAAAGCCTTATAGTGGGAAACTTGTTTTTGAAATTGTAAAGAACATTCATGTTGTATTCAGAAAGGGAAAAAACAAAGGAGAAAAGAGAAAGAGAACTGACCCTTCAACTTACACAACTTTCAAGAAGCAATCAATATTTTTCAAGTACCTCCCATACTGGAAGGATATGGAAATTTGCCACAACATTGATTTGATGCATGTAACAAAAAATGTTTTTGACAGCATCATTGGAACCTTGCTGGGCATGCCGAGTAAGACAAAAGACGGACTTAAATCACGCAATGATCTAGTAGATCTTCAAATCAGACCGGAACTTCATCCAGTGGATAGTGGCAAAGGGAAGCCTTACCTCCCCCCAGCTAGCTACAACTTGTCAGTTGAGGAGAGAACAAAGATTTGCAAATGTTTGCGTGGGGTCAAAGTGCCCACATGTTTCTCATCCAATATCAGCAGACTAGTCAGGATGAAGGACTTGTCTCTATTTGGCTACAACTCTCATGACTGCCATGTGATGATGACGGTGTTCCTCCCAATTGCGGTAAGAGCCCTCGAAACAGAGCATGTCAAAGTTGTCATCACACGCTTGTGTTACTTTTTCAATGCGGTTTCACAAAAAGTAATAGCTTTAGAAGACTTGGACTATCTAAAGGCATACATCATCGAGACTATGTGCAAGCTTGAAATGTGTTTTCCTCCATCATTTTTTGATATGCAAGTACACCTAATCATACATCTCGTGGATCAGATAAAAATATTAGGGCCACTATATTTACATCATATGTTTCAGTTGGAGCGATACCTGGGAGTATTAAAAGGTTATGTGCGAAATCGCGCTCACCCAGAGGGTTCAATCATGGAGGGATACACTACAGAAGAAGTGATTGAGAGCTGTATAGATTACATCAGTGACGGAACAATGATAGGTGTGCCTGTACCTAAACATGAGGGTAAACTATGTGGGAGAGGGAGAATGGGCAAGAAAACTTTTCGCGTTGAGGATTACAAGCTAGTACATTGTGCTCATGGTAGTGTACTACAACATCTCACGATAGCCGAGCCTTACATAGAGGAACACCTGAATGAGCTTCTTAAAGAAAATAAGAACCGCACAGAGGACTGGATCATGAGGGAGCACAAACATCGTTTCAGCGAATGGTTAATGGACAAAAACATCCCATTCGGAGACTCTTCGGATGAGAAAACAATGAAGAATTTGGCTTCTGGGCCATCGTGTTTTGTGACATCATGGCAAGCATATGACATCAATGGGTACACATTCTACACTAAATCAAAAGACATGAAAAGTGTTGCACAAAATAGCGGTGTTCGTATCGATGCTTTTGACCTACATGGACAGAAGACCACATATTTTGGATTCATAGAGGAAATATGGGAACTTGATTATGGCCCAAGCATGAAAATACCCTTGTTTAAGTGCCAATGGGTACAACATCCCGTGGGGGTGATAGTGGATAACTACGGACTCACACTGGTAGACTTAAAGAAAGTAGGATATAAAGATGACCCGTGGGTTCTCGCCGAATGTGTTGCACAAGTGTTCTATGTACTCGATCCAGCAGATGAGAAGATGCATGTAGTTATTTCTGGAAAGCAAAAAATTGTTGGAGTTGAGAATGTGGGAGACCAAGATGAGGAATACAATAAGTATGAAGAGATGTTCGTCTTTAACGGTCCAGAGAGAATCAAGCGTGTGGAAAAGAAAATTGATAAGAACTTAAAGCCATACATGCGGAAAAATGGTAGTTCATGAAAAATTGTATGAATCAAATTGTATTTGTTATCATGTATGATCGACTATGAATTGTGGTTGCCAATTAATTTAAAATCTCTCTAGTTATCTATGTGTGCTATTATAATTCATTTAAATTGTATTTGCATATTATTGTTAAAAATTAAATATTAATTCATTTAAATTGTATTTGCATATTTCTGTTAAAAATTAAAATTATTTTCATATTTAAATTGTATTTTCATATTTTTACAATCACAGGCGGTTTTGTCTTAGGGTCCGCTTGTGAAAAGGATAGAGCATCACAGGCGGTCCTAAACAAAAACCGCTTGTGATACTATTACATCACAGGCGTACTAAACCGCCTGGGACATCACAGGCGGTTTTCTAACCGAACCGCCTGTGATGTAAAAATCCTACCGCTTGTATAGAGCCAAATTGTACTAGTGCTTTGAAGCTTTATATGGACGTCGATGTTGTACTCCGCTAAATTGGTCTGAACCTGGAGAAAGGTACTTCTTTAGGCCTGATATGGTGAAAGAGGTCGAAGAAAAGGTTCAGAAAATTATTCATAATATGAAGAAAGCTCAGACTCGACAAAAGAGTTATGCAGACCGACGACGACAACCCTTATGCTTTCTGGTAGGCGACTATGTCTACTTGAAAGTTTCACCAATGAAGGGTGTATCGCGTTTCGGGGTAAAAGGGAAACTGGCACCCAGGTACATTGGTCCATTCCTGGTACTTGAGCAATGTGGACCAATGGCATACCGACTCCAACTACCCGAAACCTTGTCTGCTGTGCATAATGTGTTCCATGTGTCACAATTGAAGAAGTGTCTTCGGGTTCCCGATCGAACCATTGAAGTAACGGATGTTGTCCTTGAACCGGACTTGACATACTCTGAGCACCCTATTCGAGTCTTGGATCAAAAGGACAGGGTTACCCGGAGAAAAACTCTCAAGTTTTATAAGATACAGTGGAACCAGCATTCCGAGGATGAGGCTACATGGGAAACTCAAGACTTTTTAGATAAGAATTTCCCAGGCTTTCTAGCCTCATGTAATTTGTAAAGTGTATATAGTTATTGCAATAAAGGAATGAACCCCCACACCACCCCTGCCTTGTACCAGAAATAAGGAAATAAAAGTATTCCGCGTTTCCTTTTCCATTACTTACCCTAGGACTTTTAATCTCGGGACGAGATTCTTTTATGGGGGGAAGGATGTAACACCTCTGGTGTTACTATAACTAAAACTTGAGCATGGCATCATAAGCATTGGCATTGCATATGTTTGACACACCTAGAGTGCATTCACTAGGCAAAAATTTCAAACAAGTTGTATTGTTTTAATGTTTTGCAAATAGAACCCTGGTTAAGGGACTTAACCCTAAATAGAGGTTAAAGGGGTAAAACTTAACCCAGGGTGAGAAAACCTAAAGACTTTAGGGAAAAGTCATAAAATATCCTCAAACCTAAAGTTGAATCACATTTAAACCCCTGGGATACCAAAAACCCTAATTGGAACCCTGGAAAACCCTAAAACCAAACCCTAGGGGCCTAAGTGCAAAACTAGTCCACTTTTGGGCTAAAGTGCAAAAACCAAGGCAAATAAGTATCTTAAGTCATTTGGTTCACAAATGTGTGGACTTGAAAGCCAAATGTTGAGTTTTGGACTCATTTGCAAAAAGGACCTCAATTTTGATTCCTAGGCTAAGTCTGAAAACAGGGTTATAGGCCCATCTTTGGGGTTGTGTAGCTTTCAAAATAGTGAGAATTCAGGTTAGGTGACCACATCAAAGTTGAAGACCAAACATAGGAGAGCAACTTTGTTTAAGGGTTCAAGCCATGATCTTATGAGAAATTGGGAGAAAAACCCAATCAAAGTTGGACTGTCAGACTGATATAGTCTGAACTTTAAGTTGGCAGTGACATTGATCCGAGTTTGAGAACTATTTCCACTAGGATCCAGTGAGAATCTGCCTATGTTTGCTATAACAAAGTGGTAGAGTTATTGTAGAGGAATAACTTTGTTATAGGTGTTTGGGCTTGGTACCACATGAAATTGAGAGAAGATATGGCTTCAAGTTGCTCTGTCAGGTTCATCTGAACTGCACTTCGCCATTGTACAGTAACTGAACGGATATGATCGCCAGCGCGGCTTGCTTGTCGACGGCGACCTCCCTGCGCGAAAATTCACGCCGCCGCCGTGATTCGTGTTCACTGGCGGTCGGATAACTACGGCGGGGAGGGGATAGGATTGCGTCGTGGATAATTTCGGGTTGCCGTGGCCTCGCGGTATCCCGACCACGTGCATCGACAACGTGGCCGTGCGGCCGTCGCCGGAGTTTGCCTCCTCCGCCGCGATTGTGCCACGCTTCCGGTCAGTGACCACGTCGCCGTAAACCATGATCATTCCCCAGTGACTGTAGGGGCTTCTCATCCCGTGAACTGCCACGAATTACCATGCCGGTGACTCACTTCTTCTCCGGCCGCCACCGCACCACCCTCAATTCAAGCGCCACCGTCCCTGGAAACTATAAATTGAGCCCGCCGTTGGCTCCGCAACCTCATCACGTACCCCAGCGTCCAGTATCGCCCCCAAGCTTCCAACCATAAGCTCCAATTTCAAATTTGCCCCAACTCGGTTCTAAAACACCGCAGGGTCGAGCTCACCGCGGCCAGCCCAACTTAGGTCAGTTCATGTTGCTCTGTTGCTTGTTCTAACATCCCTAAGCTCTTCTCAAACTCCCCAACCCTTTAGATCGAGCTAAACTGCCATTGGTGACCGGGAACACGCGATTCTATTCGAAGTCTCCGCTGTCACCGTGGTCAGGAACATTTGAGTAGCCATCCTTGAAATTGATGTGGGGGAAATGCTCGGGGTAAGACTAATTTGGTGTCCGCTGCTCGGAGAACCCAGCCGTAGCCCCAATCGACCGGTTCAGGCGCTCGCCGGAGCTCGGCGGGGCATGAACGCCGTCGAGGATGTGTCGGGTGAAGAAATAGAAAGTCAGGGGCGTTTCTGCAAACCGTCAGTGACTCACGGAAACAGCTGAAGAACTCGTTCGCAGTTAGACAAAACCGCGGGGGTCTTTGTGCAAAGTCGCCGGGCGCGCGCGGGCGCTTTCTCCTTCTTAGCTGGGCTACTGGGCTGAAATCAGCCCAGTACTATTCGTAGGCTTTTCTTTTTCTTTTTACTCCAGAGTTAAAACAATTATAGAAAACAGTAGAAAAATGATAAAATTGTGAAACCAATTCTCCTAGGTTCCTTATTTTCCCTAGAATTTAATAAAAATAAGTTTGTGATTTTTAGTGGAAATAAGAAATTTTAGGGCATTTAAAGTGATTAAAAGTATTAGTTAGGGATTTTTAGAAAATAATGGGTAAGTCCAAAAATGCCCAAACTTTTTATGGGAACTTAAAGAAATATTTAGAAGCCTTGGGTAGGATTTGAGTTGATTTGGACCATGTTTGATAACTAGAACCCAAAACCACCCCCCTGCCCTTTGAACTCCTTTACCGACTCCGGAAACCCTAAGTTCTCGGAGTTCCGTGAAGGAAAGTTGTATTCAAGACATAGATAATAAGTTTATATTATCTTTGCATCCTCATGAGCATCCCATGGCATCCATTCTTATACATATGTATGGTTATGATTAGAACGTGAAGAAGAAATTGAAGTAACTGAAGAGAAGACACCACCACCTTTGGAATCTCAGGCAGAGACTTGGCTCTACTTCGACATCTGCGGGTCCGAGCCTGACTCACCTACTAACAAAGGCAATCCCCGGTGCATGCAACCCCTTTCCTTGTGTTTTTAAATAATTTTCGCACACTTTAAGTCTAGTGAAATGTGCATTAGGTTCATAGGAGTTGCTTGGAACCCTTTGATGCATTGCTTTCCTTGATATCCATACCTTTATAGATACTTCTGTGAAGTATCAAAATTATGATTTACAAAAATGCTTAGCCTTGCTTAGATCTTGTGGATAGAGGTTGTCCTAAGTCTAACCCGGGAGAGGATGGCTTCTACCTGCAAGAATATTTTCATTTGGAGCAATAGTGGGATCTTACTGCAAAGTTCCCTGTGATGCTCTTTCATCCTAAGGAACAGACACAATCCTAAGGATGGAAATACTTAAATTGAGACTTGGGTTAGGAACAGGTGATGTTCTACCCAGGTTGATTAAGGATTAATGCGTATGTAGGCGTGCTGATCGAGGACCGTTTAACTGGTCACATGCCTCGTCATGGGTAAGCCTTGCCTCGGGCAGACTAAGGCCAGATTAAGATAACACGAAATGGGCGTGGAGCGGTGGCGAGAGTAGCGTGTACCCTCCGTGGCAAGAGGCTGGACGGTGGTGTATCTGTGCTCTCAGTTTGCGTGAACCTGATCTGGTCTTAAGAACCTCGGTGGCGGGTTGACATATGCAAGGGTTAAGTGCTACATATGTCGTGTGATTGGAGATCCTCAGCTGAGTATAATCGATTCGGATCGCCGTACCTTCGCGGTTATGAAGACTTGGTCACTTTCCTACAACCTAAAGTCAGGATGTGAGCACTATGGATAAAAATGATGTTGTATTGACGAGATGTTGAAATTAGACTAGATGCAAATAGAGTCTATTAATACTTAATATGGCGTTAAAATATTGAAAATAAGGACTCACTTTTGTAAGCTATTTCTGCAAAAGTATCCAGGTTGATTCTTGCTAAAGCCTCTCCTTGATTCCTATTTATCCAGCATACCCTTGAGAGTCTTTTCCTTAGTCGGGTAAGACTTGCTGAGTAATTCCATACTCAGGGTTTATCCCTTTGTTGTTTTTAGGTGAGGAAGCGACAAATTTTTGTTGCTTTTGCTCCAAGGTGGTACCAAATGAAGAAAAACAAGACTGAAGTGCGGGAGGACTTGGTCCTCCACATAGGATCTTTTGCTTAAACTTATCGGGAGGAGTTTGTGCCTCCCTTGGTTTGTATAATATTACTACTCTGCACTCGCTTTAGTTCTGGTCTGTAATAAAATAACTTAAGCTTGCTTTTAAAATAAATGTAATTTATGTAATCGCTTCCGCATTTCCTTATCTCCGATGTTCTGTAATGTCTGCAAGACGGGTGAATCGTTTCTGGTAAGGTAAGGAAAGATACCGAACTTGTCAAGTGACTTAGGAACATCTACAGGGTGTCTGATGTCTGTTGGACAAGGACAACTGTAGGTGGGCCTAATTACTTGGGAGGTTCCGTCACAATGGTGAACCGGCTGTTCTCGGGAAAGAGAAAGAGACGTACGACTATAATTCATCGGACTGTCCGGTGAGCCAACGGCACTCGCGGCCAACGGTCGGTTGCACAATCTGCGGGCGACGCGTGTCTCGCTCCAACGGTCAGTTGGGCACACCGGACTGTCCGGTGCGCCAACGGGCCCGGAGGAGCAATGGTCAGATGCGCCCGATATGGAAGGAGATCATGCACCCGACATGAACAGTGGATGTCTGGTGGTGCACCATACTGTCCGGTGCACCACTCGACAGAAGACAGGAGTTGCCTTCCAAGTTGGTCTCCAACGGCTTCTAGCTGCCTTGGGGCTATAAAAGGGACCCCTAGGCGCATGGAGCAGAACACCAAAGCATTCTCTAAGCATACTAAGACATCCAGACTCCGCTCCCACGCATTTCATTCGTTGTGTTAGTGATTTGAGCTCCGTTTGAGTTGTGAACTCCCTCTGTTGTCCTTTGAGCTCAAGTCTTCACTTATGTGCGTGGTTGTGCTGCGTATTTGAGTCTTTTGTGTGTTGCTCTCCCAACCTTACTCTCGTGCTTTCTTTGTGATGTATATTGTAAGGGTGAGAGGCTCCAACTTATGGAGATTCCTCGCAAACGGGAGAATACTCAAAAGAGAAAAGACCGTGGTATTCAAGTTGATCATTGGCTCACTTGAAAGGGGTTGATTGCAACCCTCGTCCATTGGGACGCCACAACGTGGAGGTAGGCAAGTGTTACTTGGCCGAACCACGGGATAAAAATCGAGTGTCTCTTGTGTTGCTTTTTCTATGATTGTTTTGTTAACAAGAACTCGCTTCAAAGCTACTTAGTCACACTAACAATTTAATAATCAAGTTTGTGGCTATTTAGTGTTTGATTTTACAGGATCACCTATTCACCCCCCTCTAGGTGCTCTCAATTGGTATCAGAGCCGTACTCTTCATCTAAGGGACTAACCGCCCGAAGAGATGGATCCTAAGGGAAAGGGGATGGTGGTCAACGATAAGGAGAAGGAGTCCCTCTTCAACGAGCCAAGGGACGACAAGCCCACTGACTCAGGTTCGAGTCACAAGAAGAGGGACGGGAAGAAGAAGAGGCACATTAAGAAGATCATCTACTACGACAGCGATGCCTCCTCTTCTTCACTAAGAGACGACGACTGTGGGGGATAGATATCCCCCGGGTCCACTAGAAGGCAAGAAGGCCTCACGAAAGGCCTCGGGCCCATTATTTCGCAAGGCCATCCCTTCGTGGGCCAGGGGAGGAATGTCTGGCAGAATGGATCAACATGAGATCGGATCGACTCGAGCCCGTGCAGCTCACTGAATTCAAACGTTATCCACAACAGTGATCCAATTCTCCCGTGCGGCGCCCTCGGACGTTGGAACTGAATGATGATAAGTCGACAGGATTATATGAAGATAAGCTCAGTTGGTTCCCTGGCGCAGCCCAGCCGCGGCCTGCCCTTCCCCCTCCCCCTTTTCTCGTCGTGGGTCGGCCAGGCGCCCCGCGGCCCAGCCGTCGTCCCCCCACCCCCCGCGGCCTGCTTCTTCCTCCCCCCTTTTCCCCTTCGTGTCTTGGGCCGGAACCACGGCGCGCTCGCCCGGCCGATGCGGGCGACGGTTTTGGTGGCCGCCGCTGCATGTGGGGCCCGCCTGTAAGCCCCCATAGTCGTCTCCGGTTCAACTCCCTTCCCCCACGACACACATCTCTCTCTCCCTCCTCTCCACGACGCTCTCGCCGCCCGAGATCGCCGCCCTCGCGCCTCGACGTCGTCCGTCCCTGCGCCGCCACGAACCGGTGGTGAGCTCGCCCCATCTCCCATTCTCTGTCCCCTACGCCCCACCTCCCTCCTCTTCCCCGTCACCCCCTTCTCTTCCCCGGTCCCAGCCTCCGCGTGGCGCGGCGGCTCGGCGCGCTCGCCCCGGGTTCGGCCCATATCTGCCCGGCGCGGCCTCGGCCTCTCCCCCCCGTGCGGCAGCCCGCTCGGCGCGCTCGGCCTTCCCCTCCCCGCGCGTGCGCCCTGTGCGCGGCTCGGCGCGGCCCCGACGCGCTCGTCTCGGCTTACGCGTGTTCCCTCGCGCTCGCGTGTCCCCTCCCGGCGCGGCCTACTCGCGCGGCTCGCCCGTGGCTGCTCGCGTGGCCTGCTCACGGTGGCGCCCGGCTCGGCCCCGGCGCGCGCTGTTTCCTCATGCCGCGGCGCGCTCGCTGCTCGCGACGCGGCGCAGCCCGGCGTGGCGCGCTCGCTGCTCATGGCGCGGCGTGGCCCCCTGCCCACGGCGCACGGTGCCTTGGCCCCGGCGTGGCATCCCGGCGTGGCTCAGCCCGCCCGCGGCCTCGGCGCGGACGCCCTTGCGCGGCGCGCTCAGCCCGACCCCTGTCCTTGCACGGCGTGGCCCTGCGCAGCGCGGCCCCGGCTCGGCGCGACTTTGGCTCGCGCGGTCGTGGTGCCCCTGCGTAGCACGACGCGTGCGCAGCTCGGCCCTGACGTGTGTGTGGCTTGTCCGCGGCGCGCACAGCGCGACCCGGTTCTTGCACAGCGGAGCGCGCGGCTAGCGTGGCAGCTCGCTCGCTCGCTCGCTCGTGCAACGCTTAACGTCACGCACGTTCACTTTCAATTGTGTGCAAATTGTCGCGCGACGATACTCCTCATTATTTAAAAGTGCTAGTACTAATTGAACTGTATCAGGAAGCGACACATTAACTAAGCGTGGAATTAATTACGAGTAAATAATAACTATATTTGCACCCACATTAAACATCAGTTAGTATAA
Source organism: Zea mays (assembly GCF_902167145.1). Lineage (NCBI taxonomy): Eukaryota > Viridiplantae > Streptophyta > Magnoliopsida > Poales > Poaceae > Zea > Zea mays. Next base: position 80,338,395 of record NC_050103.1, on the reverse strand, counting down.
CTACGTGTTATGAAGTGGTTAAGTTCATCCTTTCACTTAGCATGAGTATAATGAGTTGTCAATTGTAATAATGGTTACGTTATGCTTACTACTTATACGGTCGTAAGTGAGAGCACCTAGAGGGGGGGGGGGGTGAATAGGTGATCCTGTGAAACTTAAAACTTAAGCCACAAAACTTGGTTAATTGTTAGCACAATAATTGCCAAGTGGCTAGAGAGGAATCTCAACAAACACAATAACCAACAAGATCAAACACAGAGATGGCACGGTGGTTATCCCGTGGTTCGGCCAAGACCAACGCTTGCCTACTCCACGTTGTGGCATCCCAACGGACGAGGGTTGCAATCAACCCCTCTCAAGTGGTCCAAAGACCCACTTGAATACCACGGTGTTTTGCTTACTTTTTCTCAATCCCGTTTGCAAGGAATCTCCACAACTTGGAGCCTCTCGCCCTTACACTTGAAATTCACAAGAAGCACGGAGCAAGGGAGGGATTAGCAACGCACTCAAGACAGAAATCACAGCAACACCACGCACACAAGTCGCAACGAGAGCTCACAACACAACTCAATGAGTTCACCACTCAACTAGAGCTCTAATCGCTATCGCAAAGAATCAAAGGCGCGGAGTTGATGTCTTGGTGCTTAGGAATGCTTAGGAGATGCTTGTTATACTCCTCCATGCGCCTAGGGGTCCCTTTTATAGCCCCAAGGCAGCTAGGAGCCATTGAGAGCAATCTGGGAAGGCAATTCTTGCCTTCTGTCGAGTGGCGCACCGGACACTGTCTGGTGCCCGATTTCTTTCCTTAACTGGCGCAGCCGACCGTTGGCCGCCAGAGAGCCGTTGGCGCACCGGACATGTCCGGTGCACAGCGGACAGTCCGGTGCCCCCTTCTAGCCATTGGCTCGGCCACGTGTCCCGCGCAGATCGCGCGGCCCACCGTTGGCTCGGCCTACTGTTGGCTCACCGGACAGTCCGGTGCACACCAGACAGTCCGGTGAATTATAGCCGTACGTCGCCGGGAATTCCCGAGAGCGGCCACTTCGCTCGCACCAGCCTGGCGCACCGGACACTGTCCGGTGCACCACCGGACAGTCCGGTGCTCCCAGACTGAGCAGAGTCTTGGCTGCTCGAGCCAAGACAATTCCAATTGGATTTTTCCTGTTTCCAGCACTTAGACACAATAAATTAGTCCATAAAACAATGTACTAAGTCTGAGAAACATACCTTTATCCTTGGTTTGTACTTTGTCTACCATTTTACATTTTAGCATTTGTGTTAGACACTAAATCACCAAAATACTTAGAAATGGCCCAAGGGCACATTTCCCTTTCAATCTCCCCCTTTTTGGTGATTTATGCCAACACAACATAAAACAACTAGAACAAGTGCAATGTCATTTCAAATAAGAACTCAAATTATTTTGATTCAAATTTGACATATATGGATCACTCTATGCCACCACTTGGTTTGTTTTTGCAAATCAAACTCAAATTCCTATCTCTAAGTCAAAACCACTTGTAGAGACATAAAGAAGGGTTTTCCAAAGAAATTTGATCAAGGATTCCAAAAACTCCCCCTTTTTCCCATAATCAACACTTCTCCACAAGAGGCCAACTTTTGACATAAGAGACAATAAAAGAGTTTTGACAAACCAAAAGCTCTAATCTACTATTTTCAAGATTTCTCAAGTGGTAGCTGATCCATCTATTGCTTTGGCCTTTATTTTCTCCCCCTTTGGCATCAAGCACCAAAACGGGATCAATCTTGGCCCTTTAACCCCATTGCCTCACCAAAATCATCAAATGAGAACACAAAGGCAATAGGAGTATAAAGATGAACTTGGAAAAGTTACTCTTTTCATCGGAGTGCAGTGGAAGTCTTTCATGGTCCAAGTCCACCTTTTCCCTTTCAAACCTCCTTTGAGACTAAAATAAGCAAACTCAAGCACATGGTTAGTCTCAAAGGGTCAAGTTGTAACACAGCTCCCCCTAAAAATGTGCATCACTTTGCAATGGACTTGTGAGGTCCAGGGAGTGTTTGTACAACTTGAGCACCATAACTAAGCAACAAAATGCATAAGGAACATGATCAAAGGCATAAACACGTGTATGCTATAAATCAATCCAAGTTCCGCGAATCTAAGACATTTAGCTCACTACGCAACCTGCAAAAGGTCTTCTCATCTAGAGGCTTGGTAAAGATATCGGCTAGCTGGTTCTCGGTGCTAACATGAAACACTTCGATATCTCCCTTTTGCTGGTGGTCTCTCAAAAAGTGATGCCGGATGTCTATGTGCTTTGTGCGGCTGTGTTCAACAGGATTTTCCGCCATGCGGATAGCACTCTCATTATCACATAGGAGTGGGACTTTGCTCAGATTATAGCCAAAGTCCCTAAGGGTTTGCCTCATCCAAAGTAGTTGCGAGCAACACTGTCCTGCGGCAACATACTCGGCCTCAGTGGTGGATAGGGCAACGGAGGTTTGTTTCTTAGAATTCCATGACACCAGGGACCTTCCTAAGAATTGGCACGTCCCCGATGTACTCTTCCTATCGACCTTACATCCAGCATAGTCGGAATCTGAATATCCAATTAGATCAAAAGTAGACCCCTTTGGATACCAGAGCCCGAAGCAAGGCGTAGCAACTAAATATCTAAGGATTCGCTTCACTGCCACTAAGTGACACTCCTTAGGATCGGATTGAAATCTAGCACACATGCATACGCTTAGCATAATATCCGGTCTACTAGCACATAAATAAAGTAAAGACCCTATCATTGACCGGTATGCCTTTTGATCAACGGACTTACCTCCTTTGTTGAGGTCGGTGTGTCCGTCGGTCCCCATCGGAGTCTTTGCGGGCTTGGCGTCCTTCATCCCAAACCTCTTTAGCAAATCTTGCGTGTACTTCGTTTGGGAGATGAAGGTGCCGTCCTTGAGTTGCTTCACTTGGAACCCAAGGAAGTAGTTCAACTTGCCCATCATCGACATCTCGAATTTCTGCGTCGTCACCCTGCTAAACTCTTCACAAGACTTTTGATTAGTAGAACCAAATATTATGTCATCGACATAAATTTGGCATACAAAAAGATCACCATCGCAAGTCTTAGTAAAAAGAGTTGGATCGGCTTTCCCGACCTTGAAAGCGTTAGCAATTAAAAAGTCTCTAAGGCATTCATACCATGCTCTTGGGGCTTGCTTAAGTCCATAGAGCGCCTTAGAGAGCTTACACACGTGGTCGGGGTACCGTTCATCCTCGAAGCCAGGGGGTTGTTCTACGTACACCTCCTCCTTGATCGGCCCATTGAGGAAGGCGCTCTTCAAATCCATTTGGTACAACCTGAAAGAATGGTGAGCGGCATATGCTAGCAAAATCCGAATTGATTCTAGCCTAGCCACAGGAGCAAACGTCTCCTCAAAGTCCAAACCTACGACTTGGGCATAACCTTTTGCCACAAGTCGAGCCTTGTTCCTCGTCACCACCCCGTGCTCGTCCTGTTTGTTGCGGAACACCCACTTGGTTCCCACAACATTTTGCTTGGGGCGAGGCACCAGTGTCCAAACTTCATTGCGCTTGAAATTGTTGAGTTCCTCCTGCATGGCCAACACCCAGTCCGGATCTAGCAAGGCCTCTTCTACCCTGAAAGGCTCAATAGAAGAGACAAAAGAGTAATGCTCACAAAAATTAACTAATCTTGAACGAGTAGTTACTCCCTTGCTAATATCACCCAATATCTGGTCGACGGGATAATCCCTTTGAATCGTCGCTCGAACTTGGGTTGGAGGTGCCTGAGGTGCTTCTTCCTCTTCAACTTGAACATCCTGTGCTCCCCCTTGATCATGCGCCTCCACTTGAGGTACCTGTTCGTCATCTTGGGTTGGGGGTTGCACCATAGTTGAGGAAGACGGTTGATCTTGCTCCAATTGTTCCTGAGGCCAAACATCTCCAATCGCCATGGTGCGTATCGCGGCCGTTGGAACGTCTTCTTCATCTACATCATCAAGATCAACAACTTGCTCTCTTGGAGAGCCATTAGTCTCATCAAATACAACGTCGCTAGAGACTTCAACCAAGCCTGATGATTTGTTGAAGACCCTATACGCCTTTGTATTTGAATCATAACCTAATAAAAATCCTTCTACGGCTTTGGGAGCAAATTTGGAATTCCTACCCTTCTTCACTAGAATGTAGCATTTACTCCCAAATACACGAAAGTACGATACATTGGGTTTGTTACCAGTCAGCAGCTCATATGAAGTCTTCTTGAGGAGGCGGTGAAGGTAGACCCTGTTGATGGCGTGGCAAGCCGTGTTCACGGCTTCCGACCAAAAGCACTCGGGGGTCTTGAACTCTCCAAGCATAGTCCTCGCCATATCTATGAGCGTCTTGTTCTTCCTCTCTACCACACCATTTTGCTGAGGTGTGTAGGGAGCGGAGAACTCGTGCTTGATCCCCTCCTCCTCAAGGAACTCCTCCACTTGAAGATTCTTGAATTCGGACCCGTTGTCGCTCCTTATCTTCTTCACCTTGAGCTCAAACTCATTTTGAGCTCTCCTGAGGAAGCGCTTGAGGGTCCCTTGGGTTTCAGACTTATCCTGCAAAAAGAACACCCAAGTGAAGCGGGAAAAGTCATCAACAATAACTAGACCATACTTACTTCCTCCTATGCTCAGATAGGCGACGGGTCCGAAGAGGTCCATATGTAGCAGCTCCAGGGGTCTTGATGTTGTCATCACATTTTTGGTGTGATGAGAGCCTCCCACCTGTTTACCTGCTTGACAAGCTGCACAAGGTCTATCTTTTTCGAAATGAACATTGGTTAGACCTATCACGTGTTCTCCCTTTAGAAGCTTGTGGAGGTTCTTCATCCCCACATGTGCTAAGCGGCGATGCCACAACCAGCCCATGCAAGTCTTAGCCATTAAGCATGCATCTAGACCGGCCTCTTCTTTTGCAAAATCAACCAAATAAAGTTTGCCGTCTAGTACACCCTTAAAAGCTAGTGAACCATCACATCTTCTAAAGACAGACACATCTACATTTGTAAATAGACAATTATATCCCATATTACATAATTGACTGACAGATAGTAAATTATATCCAAGAGACTCAACTAAAAACACATTAGAGATAGAGTGCTCATTGGATATTGCAATCTTGCCTAAGCCTTTCACCTTGCCTTGGTTCCCATCACCGAATATGATTGAATCTTGGGAATCCTTATTCTTGACGTAGGAGGTGAACATCTTCTTCTCCCCCGTCATATGGTTTGTGCATCCGCTGTCGATAATCCAGCTTGAACCCCCGGATGCATAACCCTGCAAGGCAGATTTAGGCTTGGGTCTTAGGTACCCAACTCTTGTTGGGTCCTACAAGGTTAGTCACAATTTCCTTAGGGACCCAAATGCAAGTTTTATCACCCTTGCATTTTGCCCCTAATTTCCTAGCAACTATCTTCCTATCCTTTCTACAAATAGCAAAGAAAGCATTCAAAGCATGATAAATTGTAGAGGGACCATTCATAACCTTCCTAGGAGCATGAACAAAATTCTTTCTAGGCACATGATGAATACTTTTCCTAGGCATATATCTATCATGCATATAGGAAGAACTAGAAGCATACATGGCATAAGAATCATAGGCATGTGAATCAAAAGCATTACAACTCCTATGAGACTGTCTTCTATCATTGTACATAAAAGCATGGTTCCTTTTAGTACTACTTGCCATAGGGGCCTTCCCTTTCTCCTTGGCGGAGATGGGAGCCTTATGGCTTGTTAAGTTCTTGGCTTCCCTCTTGAAGCCAAGCCCATCCTTAATTGAGGGATGTCTACCAATCGTGTAGGCATCCCTAGCAAATTTCAGTTTATCAAAATCACTTTTGCTAGCCTTAAGTTGGGCATTAAGACTAGCCAATTCATCGTTTAACTTTGCAATAGAAGCTATGTGTTCACTACAAGCATCAATATCAAAATCTTTACATCTATTGCAAATAACAACATTTTCTACACAAGTTGTTGATTTACTAGCTATTTCTAACTTAGCATTCAAATCATCATTAATGCTCCTTAAGCTAGAAATTGTCTCATGGCACGAAGATAATTCACATGAAAGCATTTCATTTCTTTTAACTTCTAAAGCATGAGATTTTTGTGCTTCTATAAATTTGTCATGTTCTTCATATAACAAATCTTCTTGTTTTTCTAGAAGCCTATTCTTATCATTCAAGGCATCAATTAATTCATTAATTTTATCTACCTTGGTTCTATCTAGGCCCTTAAATAGACATGAATAATCTATTTCATCCTCATCACTATATTCATCCTCACTTGAAGAAGCATAAGTAGAGTCTCGAGTACATACCTTCTTCTCCCTTGCCATAAGGCATGTGTGACGTTCGTTTGGGAAGAGGGATGATTTGTTGAAGGCGGTGGCGGCGAGTCCTTCATTGTCGGAGTCGGACGAGGAGCAATTCGAATCCCACTCCTTGCCAAGATGAGCCTCGCCCTTTGCCTTCTTATAGTTTTTCTTCTTCTCCCTCTTGTTCCCTTGATCCTGATCACTATCATTGTCGGGACAGTTAGCAATAAAATGACCAAGCTTACCGCATTTGAAGCATGAGCGCTTCCCCTTGGCTTTGGTCTTGCTTGGCTGTCCCTTGCGACCTTTAAGCACCGTCTTGAATCTCTTGATGATGAGGGCCATCTCTTCATCATTAAGTCCAGCCGCCTCGATTTGTGCCACCTTGCTAGGTAGCGCCTCCTTGCTCCTTGTTGCCTTGAGAGCAAGGGGTTGCAGCTCGTTGATCGGACCATTCAAAGCGTCGTCCACGTACCTCGCCTCCTTGATCATCATTCGCCCGCTCACGAATTTTCCAAGGACTTCTTCGGGCGACATTTTGGTGTACCTGGGATTCTCACGAATATTATTCACCAAATGAGGATCAAGAACGGTAAAAGACCTTAGCATCAGTCGGACGACGTCGTGGTCCGTCCATCGCGTGCTTCCGTAGCTCCTTATTTTGTTGATAAGGGTCTTGAGCCGGTTATATGTTTGAGTTGGCTCCTCGCCCCTTATCATCGCGAACCGTCCAAGCTCTCCCTCCACCAACTCCATTTTGGTGAGCAAGGTGACGTCGTTCCCCTCATGAGAAATCTTGAGGCCCAGATCTGCTCGGCGTTATCCAAGCCGCTCACTTTGTGATATTCATCCCTGCACAATGAAGCTAGAAGAATAGTAGTAGCTTGTGCATTCTTATGAATTTGCTCATTAATGAACATGGGACTATCCGAACTATCAAAGTGCATTCCACTCTCTACAATCTCCCATATACTAGGATGGAGAGAGAATAGGTGACTACGCATTTTGTGGCTCCAAAATCCGTAGTCTTCTCCATCAAAGTGTGGAGGCTTGCCGAGTGGAATGGAGAGCAAATGTGAATTTGAACTTTGCGGAATACGAGAGTAGTCAAAAGAAAAATTCGAATTAACCGGTTTCCTTCTCTCGTGGTCGTTGTGGTCATCGTCCTTTTGGGAAGAAGTAGACTCATCGCTGTCGTCGTAGTAGACGATCTCCTTGATGCGCCTCGTCTTCTTCTTCTTCCCTTCCTTCCGTCTATGGCCCGAGCCGGAGTCAGTAGGCTTGTCGTCCTTCGGCTCGTTGACGAAGGATTCCTTCTCTTTGTCGTTGATCACGATTCCCTTCCCCTTAGGATCCATCTCTTCGGGCGGTTAGTCCCTTTGTGAAGAGAACGACTCTGATACCAATTGAGAGCACCTAGAGGGGGGGTGAATAGGTGATCCTGTGAAACTTAAAACTTAAGCCACAAAACTTGGTTAATTGTTAGCACAATAATTGCCAAGTGGCTAGAGAGGAATCTCAACAAACACAATAACCAACAAGATCAAACACAGAGATGGCACGGTGGTTATCCCGTGGTTCGGCCAAGACCAACGCTTGCCTACTCCACGTTGTGGCGTCCCAACGGATGAGGGTTGCAATCAACCCCTCTCAAGTGGTCCAAAGACCCACTTGAATACCACGGTGTTTTGCTTACTTTTTCTCAATCCCGTTTGCAAGGAATCTCCACAACTTGGAGCCTCTCGCCCTTACACTTGAAATTCACAAGAAGCACGGAGCAAGGGAGGGATTAGCAACGCACTCAAGACAGAAATCACAGCAACACCACGCACACAAGTCGCAACGAGAGCTCACAACACAACTCAATGAGTTCACCACTCAACTAGAGCTCTAATCGCTATCGCAAAGAATCAAAGGCGCGGAGTTGATGTCTTGGTGCTTAGGAATGCTTAGGAGATGCTTGTTATACTCCTCCATGCGCCTAGGGGTCCCTTTTATAGCCCCAAGGCAGCTAGGAGCCGTTGAGAGCAATCTGGGAAGGCAATTCTTGCCTTCTGTCGAGTGGCGCACCGGACAGTCCGGTGCACACCGGACACTGTCCGGTGCCCGATTTCTTTCCTTAACTGGCGCAGCCGACCGTTGGCCGCCAGAGAGCCATTGGCGCACCGGACATGTCCGGTGCACACCGGACAGTCCGGTGCCCCCTTCTAGCCGTTGGCTCGGCCACGTGTCCCGCGCAGATCGCGCGGCCGACCGTTGGCTCGACCGACTGTTGGCTCACCGGACAGTCCGGTGCACACCGGACAGTCCGGTGAATTATAGCCGTACGTCGCCGGGAATTCCCGAGAGCGGCCACTTCGCTCGCACCAGCCTGGCGCACCGGACACTGTCCGGTGCACCACCGGACAGTCCGGTGCTCCCAGACTGAGCAGAGTCTTGGCTGCTCGAGCCAAGACAATTCCAATTGGATTTTTCCTGTTTCCAGCACTTAGACACAATAAATTAGTCCATAAAACAATGTACTAAGTCTGAGAAACATACCTTTATCCTTGGTTTGTACTTTGTCTACCATTTTACATTTTAGCATTTGTGTTAGACACTAAATCACCAAAATACATAGAAATGGCCCAAGGGCACATTTCCCTTTCAGTAAGCGCTAGCCATATGTCGGGTGTATGATTTTGGATTCATCTCTTTGTATGGTGTACTGTTTACTTTCTGCTTTGAGATATGGATGTATGTTTGCGCTCGCATAGATAACAGTCTGGTCGAGGAATCCGAAGAACTCGCAGGAGAAGTCCCTGAGCAGCAGCTGGTTGGTGGAGGCAAGTGTCCCTTGACCTATCTTTGTCCTATACATTCTATAATTCACTTCTCGCATTTACACAGTTATACTTAAGGATTGACTAGCGTTTGTTATCCATGTCCTTGTTTACCTATTTGGGTTAGATTATTATGGTTTAGCTTTATGCTATTGCTTAACACTAATCAATGAACATGATGAGATTTATCAATGATACATTGTTTCCCTTCTTTATCATGATATTATACTTGTGGCATTTAAGGGGGCTCGAGCGGTTTCTCGAGTGCCTCACTGTAAGGACCTGTTCGTTGGATGACCGCCCGGGAAAATAGTGCAACCATGAGGGTGGAGTGGGACGCCCTTAGCTGAATAATTAGAGGAATCGGGGTGTAGTTCGCTTAGCCGTCGTGCCGTTAATGGGGCTCGGTGTATGCGGCTCGCTCTTCCAAGGTTGGTTCGCCACTTTGGGAGGAGTGCGATGCATTTAGGAAACCTAACGGGCGGCTACAGCCCCAGGGAATCTTTGTAAAGGCTACATAGTGATACCCTGCTGGTTCACCTTGGTAGTGACCAATGGAGGGTCATGATCTCCGGGCAGAAAGGGAATCACGGCTTGTGGGTAATGTGCGCAACCTCTGCAGAGTGTTTGAAACTGATATATCAGCCGTGCTCGCGGTTATGAGCGGCCAAGGGAGCTCCATTGATTAGTGGCACTGGATCAGAGATGTTCGGATTACAGGTGGCGATGAGAATGGTGGTTTTGGTATTGACTATGGTAATGGTAAGTGGTACTCTTTCCGTTTGGAAAGGGTACGTTTGGGTTAATAACGTGGGTTAATTCTAAAACTTGGCTTTCTCTACTAGTAATAATAATCTGACCAACTAAAAGCAACTGCTTGACTTACCCCCACATAAAGCTAGTCCACTACATCCAAACAGGACACTTGCTGAGTATGTAGATGTGTACTCACCCTTGCTCTACACACCAAACCTCCCTTCCCCAGGTTGTCCACATTGCAACCACTGCTCAGGAGAAGATGAAGCCGTGGAAGGAGACTTCCAAGAGTTCCAAGATTATGACAAGTTCTAGGCGTGGGTTAGCGGCAACCCCAGTCGGCTACCTGTGAAGGCCGCGTGTATCTACATTTCTTTTCCGCACTTCGATTATTGTAAAGACTATGTGGATGTCTCAGACATATGATGTAATCGACTATTATTCCCCTTTTTAATATTATTTGAGCACTGTGTGATGATGTCCAGTTATGTAACTGCTATGTACGTGAATTGCTGATCCTGGCACGTACATGGTTCGCATTCGGTTTGCCTTCTAAAACCGGGTGTGACATAGGTGGTATCAAAGTCGTGCTGACTGTAGGACTGCTAACCTAGAGTAGAATGGTCGTTCTAAGGATTATAGGCCCTATTATCACCTTGACTTTGAAATCCCTTCAAAAGTTGGTCATATCGACCAAACCTATTGAAAGGGAATTAGGCTTACACCTATTTCCTAATTGATTTTGGTGGTTGAATTGCCCAACACAAATAATTGGACTAACTAGTTTGCTCTAGTCTATAAGTTCTACAGGTGCCAAAGGTTCACAAAAAGCCAATAAAAAGACCAAGAAAAGGGTTCAACAAGGAGAGCAAGGGATAACCGAAGTGTGCCCTGGTCTGGCGCACGTGGACTGTCCGGTGTGCCACCGGACAGTGTCCGGTGCACCAGGGCACTCGACGCCAAACTTGCCACCTTCGGGAAATTGGGAGGCCGCTCCGCTATAATTCACCGGACTTTCCGGTGAAGCACCGGACAGTGTCCGGTGTCACACCGGACTGTCCGGTGTGCCAGCGGAGCAACGGCTACTTCGCGCGCAACGGTCGACTTCAACGCATTTAATGCGCGCCTGCGCGCGCAGAGGACAGAGCACGCGCAGAAGGCACACCGGACAGTCTACAGGACCTATCCGGTGCACCACCGGACAGCCCAGAGGCCCCACTGGTCAGAGCTCCAATGGTCGAACCCCAACGGCTTGCTGACGTGGCTGGCGCACCGGACTGTCCGGTGCGCCATGCGACAGAAGTCTTCCAACGACCATATTTTGGTGGTTGGGGCTATAAATACCCCAACCATCCCACATTCAATGGCATCTAAGTTTTCCACCTTCCTACTACTTACAAGAGCTCTAGCATTCAATTCTAGACACAACCAAAGAGATCACTCCTCTCCCAAGTCCGGAATCACTCCAAATCAAATAGTGACTAGAGAGAGCGACACTTGTGTTCATTTGAGCTCTTGCGCTTGGATTGCTTCTTTTTCTCATTCTTTCTTGCGATCATCTCAATTGTAATCAAGGCAAGAGACACCAATTGTATGGTGGTCCTTGCGGGGAAGTTTGGTTCCCGTTTGATTGAGAAGAGAAGCTCACTCGGTCCGAGGGACCGTTTGAGAGAGGGAAAGGGTTGAAAGAGACCCGGTCTTTGTGACCACCTCAACGGGGAGTAGGTTTGCGAGAACCGAACCTTGGTAAAACAAATCCTTGTGTCTCACTTCTTATTCGCTTACAATTTGTTTTGCGCCCTCTCTCGGACTCGCATTTATTTCTAACGCTAACCCGGCTTGTAGTTGTGCTTAAGTTATTAAATTTCAGATTTGCCCTATTCACCCCCCTCTAGGTGACTTTCAATTGGTATTAGAGCCCGATACTTCATTAGAGCCTAACCGCTCGAAGTGATGTCGGAAGATCACACCAAGAAGGAGATGGTGACCGGCGAGAAGCCCGCTACAAGCCACGGGAAGGCTCCATCTGGAGAGTCCTACAACAAAGGGAAGGGGAAGGAAAAGGAATCCCCTTCACACAAGACGCGTCGGAGCGGCGATAAGAAGAAGAAGATGAGGAAGGTGGTCTACTACGAGACCGACTCCTCGTCGCCATCCACCTCCGGCTCCGACACGCCGTCCGTAACTTCTAAGCGCCATGAGCGCAAGAAGTTTAGTAAGATCCCCCTACGCTATCCTCGCATTCCTAAACATACGCCTTTACTTTCCGTCCCATTAGGCAAACCACCAACGTTTGATGGTGAAGATTATGCTAGGTGGAGTGATTTGATGCGATATCACCTAACCTCACTCCACAAAAGTATATGGGATGTTATTGAGTTTGGTGTACAGGTACCATCCGTAGGGGATGAAGATTATGATGAGGACGAAGTGGCCCAAATCCAACACTTCAACTCCCAAGCCACAACTATACTCCTCGCCTCTCTAAGTAGAGAAGAGTATAACAAGGTGCAAGGGTTGAAAAGTGCTAAGGAGATTTGGAACATGCTAAAGACCGCGCACGAAGGAGACGAGGTGACCAAGATCACCAAGCGGGAGACGATCGAGGGGGAGCTCGGTCGCTTCCGACTTCTCCAAGGGGAGGACCCACAAGACATGTACAACCGGGTCAAAACCTTGGTGAACCAAGTGCGTAACCTTGGGAGCAAAAAATGGGATGACCACGAAATGGTTAAGGTTATTCTAAGATCACTTGTTTTCCTTAACCCTACTCAAGTTCAATTAATTCGTGGCAATCCTAGATATACACTAATGACTCCCGAGGAAGTAATCGGGAATTTTGTGAGCTTTGAATTAATGATCAAAGGCTCAAAGAAGATCAACGAGCTTGATGGCCCCTCCACGTCAGAAGCACAACCGGTCACATTCAAAGCGACGGAGGAGAAGAAGGAGGAGTCTACATCATGTAGAACACCCATCGACGCCTCCAAGCTCGACAACAAGGAAATGGCGCTCATCATCAAGAGCTTTCGCCAAATCCTCAAACAAAGGAGGGGGAAGGACTACAAATCCCGCTCCAAGAAAGTATGCTACAAATGTGGTAAGCCCGGTCATTTTATTGCAAAATGTCCATTATCTAGTGATAGTGACAGGGGCGACGACAAGAAGGGGAGAAGAAAGGAAAAGAAGAGATACTACAAGAAGAAGGGCGGCGATGCCCATGTTTGCCGGGAGTGGGACTCCGACGAGAGCTCCACCGACTCCTCCTCTGACGAGGATGCCGCAAACATCACCGTCACCAAGGGTCTTCTCTTCCCCAACGTCGGCCACAAGTGCCTCATGGCAAAGAACGGCAAAAGGAAGAAGGTAAAATTAAGATCCTCCACCAAATATGAAACCTCTAGCGATGAGGATAATGCTAGTAATGAGGAGGATAATTTGCGCATTTTTTTGCCAACCTAAACATGCAACAAAAATAAAAAATAAATGAATTGATTAGTGCTATCCATGAGAAGGATGATCTCTTGGACACCCAAGAGGACTTCCTTATTAAAGAAAATAAGAAGCATGTTAAGGTTAAAAATGCTTACGCTCTAGAAGTAGAAAAATGTGAAAAACTATCTAGTGAGCTAAGCACTTGCCATGAGACTATTGACAACCTTAGAAATGAGAATGCTAAACTTATTACTAAGGTTGATTCAAATGTTTATGATGATTCAATTTCCAATCTTAGAGATGATAATGCCAATTTACTTGCTAAGATTGAAAAAATGAATGATTCTCTTGCTAGCCTTAGAAATGAAAATGAACAATTGATTGCTAAGGCTAAAAATATTGATGTTTGCAACATTACTATCTCTGACCTTAGAAGTGAAAATGATATATTACATGCTAAGGTTGTAGAATTAAAATCTTGCAAACCCTCTACATCTACCGTTGAGCATACTTCTATTTGTACTAGATGTAGAGATATTAACATTGATGCTATTCATGATCACATGACTTTAATTAAACAACAAAATGATCATATAGCAAAATTAGATGCTAAAATTGCCAAGCATGACTTAGAAAACGAAAAATTTAAATTTGCTAGAAGCATGCTCTATAGTGGGAGACGCCCTGGCATCAAGGATGGCATTGGCTTCCAAAGGGGAGACAATGTCAAACTTAATGCCCCTCCTAAAAGATTGTCAAATTTTGTTAAGGGTAAGGCTCCCATGCCTCAGGATAACGAGGGTTACATTTTATACCCTGTCGGTTATCCCGAGAGCAAAATTAGGAGAATTCACTCTAGGAAGTCTCACTCTGGCCCAAATCATGCTTTTATGTATAAGGGTGAGACATCTAGTTCTAGGCAATCAACCCATGCAAAATTGCCTAAAAAGAAAACTCCTAAGGCATCAAATGATTCTAACATTTCATTTAAGACCTTTGATGCCTCTTATGTTTTTACTAACAAATCCGGCAAGGTAGTTGCCAAATATGTTGGGGGCAAGCACAAGGGGTCAAAGCCTTGTGTTTGAGTACCCAAAGTTCTTGTGTCTATTGTCAAAGGACCCAAAACCATTTGGGTACCTAAAATCAAGAACTAAACTTGTTTTGTAGGTTTATGCATCCGGGGCTCAAGTTGGATCATCGATAGCGGGTGCACAAATCATATGACAGGGGAGAAAAAGATGTTCTCCTCCTATGAGAAAAACCAAGATCCCCAACGAGCTATCACATTCGGGGATGGAAATCAAGGTTTGGTCAAAGGATTGGGTAAAATTGCTATATCTCCTGACCATTCTATTTCCAATGTTTTTCTTGTAGATTCCTTAGATTACAATTTGCTTTCCGTATCTCAATTATGCAAAATGGGCTACAACTGTCTTTTCACAGATGTAGGTGTTACTGTCTTTAGAAGGAGTGATGATTCAATAGCATTTAAGGGAGTGTTAGAGGGTCAACTATACTTAGTAGATTTTGATAAATCTGAACTCGACACTTGCTTAATTGCTAAGACTAACATGGGCTGGCTCTGGCATCGCCGACTAGCACATGTTGGAATGAAGAATCTTCACAAACTTCTAAAGGGAGAACACATTTTGGGACTAACAAATGTTCATTTTGAGAAAGACAGGATTTGTAGCGCATGTCAAGCAGGGAAGCAAGTTGGTGTTCATCATCCACATAAGAACATCATGACGACTGACAGGCCACTCGAGCTCCTACACATGGATCTTTTCGGCCCGATCACTTACATAAGCATCGGCGGGAGTAAGTACTGTCTAGTTATTATGGATGATTATTCCCGCTTCACTTGGGTATTCTTTTTGCAGGAAAAATCTCATACCCAAGAGACCTTAAAAGGATTCTTGAGACGGGCTCAAAACGAGTTCGGCTTAAGGATCAAGAAAATTATAAGCGACAACGGAACAGAGTTCAAGAACTCACAAATCGAAGGCTTCCTTGAGGAGGAGGGCATCAAGCATGTGTTCTCTTCTCCCTACACGCCACAACAAAATGGTGTAGTGGAGAGGAAGAATAGAACTCTATTGGACATGGCAAGGACCATGCTTGATGAGTACAAGACTTCAGATCGGTTTTGGGCCGAGGCGGCCAACACCGCCTGCTACGCCATCAACCGGTTGTATCTACACCGAATCCTCAAGAAGACATCATATGAGCTCCTAACCGGTAAAAAGCCCAATATTTCATATTTTAGAGTCTTTGGTAGCAAATGCTTTATTTTTGTTAAAAGAGGTAGAAAATCTAAATTTGCTCCTAAGACTGTAGAAGGCTTTTTACTAGGATATGATTCAAACACAAGGGCATATAGAGTCTTTAACAAGTCCTCAGGGCTAGTTGAAGTTTCTTGTGACGTTGTGTTTGATGAGACTAACGACTCTCAAGTAGAGCAAGTGGATCTTGATGAGATAGGTGATGAAGAGGCTCCGTGCATCGCGTTA
Organism: Zea mays; assembly: GCF_902167145.1. Classification (NCBI taxonomy): domain Eukaryota; kingdom Viridiplantae; phylum Streptophyta; class Magnoliopsida; order Poales; family Poaceae; genus Zea; species Zea mays. The sequence continues at coordinate 80,322,502 of NC_050103.1, read as the reverse complement.
AGGAACATGTCCATTGGGGATGTGTGTCCTAAGGAATCCGAAGAGCCTCCAAATGCACAAGATCAACCATCCTCCTCCACGCAAGCATCTCCACCAACTCAAAATGAGGATGAGGCTCAAGTTGATGAAGTAGAAGATCAAAGAGATGAGCCATATCAAAATGATGGCAATGATCAAGGGGGATATGCAAATGGTCAAGACAAGGAGGATGAAGAACCAAGACCGCCACACCCAAGAGTCCACCAAGCAATACAACGAGATGACCCCATCGACACCATCCTCGGCGATATTCATAAGGGGGTAACTACTAGATCTCGTGTTGCACATTTTTGTGAGCATTACTCTTTTGTTTCCTCTATTGAGCCACACAGGATAGAGGAAGCACTACAAGATTCAGATTGGGTGGTGGTGATGCAAGAGGAGCTCAACAACTTCACTAGGAACGAGTTATGGCATTTAGTTCCACGTCCTAATCAAAATGTTGTAGGAACCAAGTGGGTATTCCGTAACAAGCAAGTCGAGCATGGTGTGGTGACAAGGAACAAAGCCCGACTTGTGGCCAAGGGGTATTCACAAGTCGAAGGTTTGGATTTCGGTGAAACCTATGCACCTGTAGCTAGGCTTGAGTCAATTCGTATATTACTTGCCTATGCTACTTACCATGGCTTTAAGCTTTACCAAATGGACGTGAAAAGTGCCTTCCTCAATGGACCAATCAAGGAAGAGGTCTATGTTGAGCAACCTCCCGGCTTTGAAGATAGTGAGTACCCTAACCATGTTTACAAACTCTCTAAGGCGCTTTATGGGCTCAAGCAAGCCCCAAGAGCATGGTATGAATGCCTAAGAGATTTTCTTATCACTAATGACTTCAAAGTCGGAAAGGCCGATCCTACTTTATTTACTAAAACTCTTGACAATGATTTGTTTGTATGCCAAATTTATGTTGATGATATCATATTTGGGTCTACTAACGAATCTACATGTGAAGAATTTAGTAGGATCATGACACAAAAATTCGAGATGTCTATGATGGGGGAGTTGAAGTACTTCTTAGGATTTCAAGTGAAGCAACTCCAAGAGGGCACCTTCATTAGCCAAACGAAGTATATTCAAGACATTCTAAACAAGTTTGGGATGAAGGATGCCAAGCCCATCAAGACACCCATGGGAACCAATGGGCATCTCGACCTCGACACGGGAGGTAAATCCGTCGATCAAAAGGTATACCGGTCGATGATTGGCTCTTTACTCTATTTATGTGCATCTCGACCGGACATAATGCTTTCCGTATGCATGTGTGCAAGATTCCAAGCCGACCCTAAGGAAGCTCACCTTACGGTCGTAAAACGAATCTTGAGATATTTAGTTTATACTCCTAAGTTTGGGCTTTGGTATCCTAGGGGATCCACTTTTGATTTAATTGGTTATTCGGATGCCGATTGGGCGGCGTGTAAAATTAATAGAAAGAGCACATCGAGGACTTGCCAGTTCTTGGGAAGATCCTTGGTGTCTTGGGCTTCAAAGAAGCAAAATTCCGTAGCTCTTTCTACCGCCGAAGCCGAGTATATTGCCGCAGGTCATTGTTGCGCGCAACTACTTTGGATGAAGCAAACCCTTAGGGACTACAGTTACAAATTAACCGAAGTTCCTCTTCTATGTGATAATGAGAGTGCAATCCGCATGGCGGATAATCCCGTTGAGCATAGCCGCACTAAGCACATAGCCATTCGGTATCATTTCTTAAGGGATCACCAACAAAAGGGAGATATCGAGATTGCATATATTAACACTAAGGAACAATTAGCCGATATCTTTACCAAGCCACTAGATGAACAAACTTTTAACAAACTTAGGCATGAGCTAAATATTCTTGATTCTAGGAATTTCTTTTGATGTCTTGCACACATAGCTCATTAATATACCTTTGATCATGTCTCTTTCATGTGCTATGACTAATGTGTTTCCAAGTGTATTTCAAACCAAGTCATAGGTGAAAGGGAAATGGAGTCTTCGGCGAAGACAAAGGCTTCCACTCCACTCCATAACTCATCCTTCGCCGTCGCTCCGAGCAACTCTCTGTCTTTGGTATAATCTTCACTCATGTTTTATTTGCCAACGGGGAGAAAGTAGTTAGGAAAGGGCTCTAATGATTCCGTTTTTGGCGATTTATGCCAAAGGGGGAGAGAGCATGAGCCCAAAGCAAAAGGACCGCACCACCACCAATTTCAAAATTTTAGTCTTTCAATTTGGTTCTAAAGAAGTATTTTCAAATTGGTATCTTATTTGTGATATAATTTCAAATTGGTATACCCTCTTCAAAATTAACATCAAAACCCTCTTAAACACTAAGAGGAGGATTTCATTAAGGGGGAGTTTTGTTTAGTCAAAGGAAAAGCATTTTGAAACAGGGGGAGAAAATTTCAAATCTTATAAATGCTTCTCAAGAATCTTATTCATTCACCTTTGACTCTTTGCAAAAGACTTTGAAAAGAATTTCCAAAACCTTTACAAAAACAAAACATGTGGTGCAAGCGTGGTCCAAAATGTTAAAATTATAAAGAAACAATCCATGCATATCTTATGAATTTCTATTGGCTCAATTCTAAGTAACCTTTGCACTTACAATTATGCAAACTAGTTCAATTGTGCACTTCTATATTTGCTTTGGTTTGTGTTGGCATCAATCACCAAAAAGGGGGAGATTGAAAGGGAATTAGGCTTACACCTATTTCCTAATTAATTTTGGTGGTTGAATTGCCCAACACAAATAATTGGACTAACTAGTTTGCTCTAGTCTATAGGTTCTACAGGTGCCAAAGGTTCACAAAAAGCCAATAAAAAGACCAAGAAAAGGGTTCAACAAGGAGAGCAAGGGATAACCGAAGTGTGCCCTGGTCTGGCGCACCGGACTGTCCGGTGTGCCACCGGACAGTGTCCGGTGCACCAGGGCACTCGACGCCAAACTTGCCACCTTCGGGAAATTGGGAGGCCGCTCCGCTATAATTCACCGGACTGTCCGGTGAAGCACCGGACAGTGTCCGGTGTCACACCGAACTGTCCGGTGTGCCAGCGGAGCAACGGCTAATTCGCGCGCAACGGTCGACTGCAACGCATTTAATGCGCGCCTGCACGCGCAGAGGACAGAGCACGCGCAGAAGGCACACCGGACAGTCTACAGGACCTGTCCGGTGCACCATCGGACAGCCCAGAGGCCCCACCGGTCAGAGCTCCAACGGTCGAACCCCAACGGCTTGCTGACGTGGCTGGCGCACCGGACTGTCCGGTGCGCCATGCGACAGAAGTCTTCCAACGACCATATTTTGGTGGTTGGGGCTATAAATACCCCAACCACCCCACATTCAATGGCATCTAAGTTTTCCACCTTCCTACTACTTACAAGAGCTCTAGCATTCAATTCTAGACACAACCAAAGAGATCACTCCTCTCCCAAGTCCGGAATCACTCCAAATCAAATAGTGACTAGAGAGAGCGACACTTGTGTTCATTTGAGCTCTTGCGCTTGGATTGCTTCTTTTTCTCATTCTTTCTTGCGATCATCTCAATTGTAATCAAGGCAAGAGACACCAATTGTGTGGTGGTCCTTGCGGGGAAGTTTGGTTCCCGTTTGATTGAGAAGAGAAGCTCACTCGGTCCGAGGGACCGTTTGAGAGAGGGAAAGGGTTGACCACCTCAACGGGGAGTAGGTTTGCGAGAACTGAACCTCGGTAAAACAAATCCTTGTGTCTCACTTCTTATTCGCTTACGATTTGTTTTGCGCCCTCTATCAGACTCACATTTATTTCTAACGCTAACCTGGCTTGTAGTTGTGCTTAAGTTATTAAATTTCAGATTCGCCCTATTCACCCCCCCTCTAGGCGACTTTCACCTATGTTCTACTATATATTATACCTTGCTAAAAATCTTTTTGTTTACTCTAATTCCTCATTTTATTTATGGTTTATTACTTGCTGGTCATATTAGTTCTGTTCTCATTCTTATGCTTGCGGTGTCTTTTGTAGATGGCTCGTCTTAGACACACTGCATGGAAGTCCGTCATCCCCTTCTTGCCCTCTCGTCTCGCTGAGCGTCCGCTTCGCCGTCCAGTGACTGGTCAGTCTAGCCACTTGGAAAGGCTGCACCACCGCCTACACGAGGAGCAGGAGCGTCGACGACAGGAGCAGGAGCAGCAGGGCTCTTCTTTTTCGCTCCAGCAGGAGATAGAGTCTGTGAGGAGCTGCTCCCACGTGCTCCCGCTGGAGGCGCCCCCTGCACCACCACTGAGCGCCCCAGCCGCTGGAGTAGCTGCTGGAGGAGACCCAGACGACGGAGGTGATGACGATAGTTCGAGTTTCAGCACCGACCTTTCCGCCGACCAGGAGCCGGAAGGATGGGTTGCTCGACCCATCACTCGCGACGCTGTTCGCGGGTGTCACTTCCACGACGCGCTCGACACCCTGCTACGCCAGGCACTCGACCGGCATACTTGGTCCATCGAGTATCGCTGTGTGGTCTTCCAGCACAGTCGCGGGGTATACCCGGACCGCTGGGAGGCGACCTGCTTGGTGCGCCGTCCGGAGAACAGTCTTTAGGGTGCGGAGATCTGCTCAGAGCACTACTCTATCTCTGAGCGGGACTCAGCTGAGGCGGCCATGCAAGATGTCACAAGGCGTGCGCTTTCGCACCACTGCTTAGTGCTCGGCGGGGTAGCCGACGGTCTCAACCTGAAGTATTACCCCCGTCGTCCATCTGGCAGCATAGGAGGCGTGATTGTCTCACCTGTTAGTGAGGACAATCCTAGGTTGAGCAGCACAGTCAACCTAACTGTCGTGCTAAACACAGAGCTGGACCATGCATTAGACGAGCTGAGTAGGGCTCGTGCTGAGATCGCTCAGCTGTGGGCTGAGCGCGTGGAGCATCGTCACCTGGAGGATGGCTCCCCCGCTCCCGTCGGGACTCAGCACCCGTACCGCTCACCTCGGCGTGGACACCAGTCTTATGGCAACCCCGACTGCAGGACCAAGATAAATTTAGAACCATAGATCGTCATTGTTGGGTCCTGTAATAAATGCTTAATATAGAAGTTTTAGTCTTAGTCTCAGTCATAGTCTTAGTCTTAGTCTTGCTCTTAGTTAGTCTTAGTTAGACAGGGTAGTTTGCTTATCCTATGCTTTTATGCTTGTCATGATGAACAATGTTGGAGTTGGATCTTTGTAATGACTGTCACTAGAGTGTGGGTATCCCCTGCATTTTGGTTTACCTGTTATATGTTAATGAAGTTAGCTGTCTAGTTGGGAAGCCTTTTTATCTTACTTTCCTCTTTATCTGAGAAGCTGTGTTGGTTTGTGTTGGAAATCAGTGAACATGTTCATCTGTTCAGTGTTGTTGAAGAATTCTATACTCTTTTCTTATGCTGCAAGATTTGCAAGATCAGTTCTGATGTGTGATTGCATTCTGCAGATGTCAGAAAACAGGCGTAGAGGAGGAAGGCGTGCTCAGCAGGAGCAGGCAGCACCGCAGGATGAGGCACCCTAGCAACAGCAGCTGCCACCCCCGCCCCCGATGACCATCGAGCAGATATTCATGATGCAGACTCAGGCAGTTCAAGTCATCGGTCAGACTCTGGCCGCCATTCAGCAGCAGCAGCCACCACCCCAGCCTCAGATGCCTTAGATGCCCAGGGACAAGCGTGCTGAATTTATGAGAGGTCATCCCCCAGTGTTCGCTCATTCTTCTGACCCCATGGATGCTGAAGACTGGCTGCGCACAGTGGAGCAGGAGTTGCACACCGCTCAGTGTGATGACAGGGAGAAAGTTCTGTATGGTCCCCGTCTGTTGAGGGGAGCAGCTCAGTCCTGGTGGGAGTCTTATCTCACCGCCCATGCCAACCCCGACGCCATCACCTGGGAAGAATTCAGAGATAGCTTCCGTCAGTACCATGTTCCTGCAGGTTTGATGACAATGAAGAAGGAGGAGTTCTTGGCACTCAAGCAAGGGTCAATGTCTGTCAGTGAGTATCGAGACAGGTTTCTGCAGCTATCTCGCTATGCTCCTGAAGATGTCAACACCGACGCTAAGCGGCAGTATCGTTTCCTGAGAGGCTTGGTCGATCCTCTGCAGTATCAGCTGATGAATCATACCTTCCCCACATTTCAGCACCTGATTGACAGAGCAATCATGATAGAGAGGAAGCGTAAAGAAATGGAGGATCGCAAGCGTAAGATCAGTGGACCTCAGCCTGGAAGCAGCAATCGCCCTCGTTTCTCGGGCAATCCACCTCAGCAGTTCAGGCAGAACCAGTGTCCACCTTAGCAGCAGCAGTTTCAAAGGCAGTATCCTCAGCACTAGCAGCAGAATCGCCAGAACAATCGGTCAGGAGGAGGCCAGTTCCCGAGGCAGAATCAGCAGACACCTCGTCTCCCTGCCCCAGCAAACCAGCAGAACAGTCAAGCAACACCAGTTCAAGGCAGAAGCAGGGCATGTTTCCACTGTGGAGAGCAAGGCCATTGGGTGATGCAATGTCCGAAGAAGGCAACCCAGCAGCAGTCAGGCCCTGGCACCCCAGCAAAGCAGGATGTGTCTCAGCCTGGAGCAGGCAACCGCTCTTAGCCACGCTATAACCATGAGAGACTGAACCACTTGGAGGCCAAAGCAGTTCAGGAAACCCTCGGCATGATAGTAGGTATGTTTCCAGTCGACTCCCATATTGCAGAAGTGTTATTTGATACTGGAGCAACGCATTCATTCATTACTGCATCATGGGTAGAAGCACATAATCTTCCAATAACTACCATGTCAACCCCCATTCAAGTTGACTCAGCTGGTGGTAGAATTCGAGCCGATAACATTTGCTTGAATGTAAGTGTGGAAATAAGGGGGATAGCGTTTCATGCTAATCTTATAGTAATGGGTACTCAGGGAATAGATGTCATCCTAGGGATGAATTGGCTAGATAAGTATCAGGCAGTTATCAGTTGTGATAAGAGGACAATCAAGTTGATGTCCTCACTAGGAGAGGAAGTGGTGACCGAGTTAGTCCCGCCTAAGCCAAAGAAAGGAAGTTATTATCAGATGGCCATTGATAGCAGTGAAGCATATCCACTTGAGATTATCAAGGTTGTGTCCGAGTTCCCAGATGTGTTTCCAAAGGACTTACCAGGTATGCCACCAGAGCGAAAAGTTGAGTTTGCCATAGAGCTTCTTCCTGGAACCGCCCCTATCTTTAAGAGAGCTTACAGAGTATCTGGACCAGAGTTGGTTGAGATTAAGAAGCAGATTGATGAGTTGTCAGAGAAAGGCTACATCCGGCCAAGCACCTCGCCTTGGGCCGCCCCTGTCCTATTCGTGGAGAAGAAGGATGGCACCAGAAGGATGTGTATCGACTATCGAGCTCTGAATGAGGTCACAATCAAGAACAAGTACCCCTTGCCCAGAATAGAAGATCTGTTTGACCAGTTGAGAGGAGCCAGTGTGTTTTCAAAGATAGATCTGAGCTCAGGTTATCACCAACTCAGGATTCGACCTTCAGATATTCCGAAGACGACATTCATTACCAAGTATGGGTTGTACGAGTTCACTGTGATGTCTTTCGCTCTAACAAATGCGCCAGCCTTCTTCATGAATATGATGAACAATGTATTTATGGATTATCTTGACAAGTTTGTGGTGGTATTTATTGATGACATTCTTATATACTCTCAAAGCGAAGAAGAGCATGCGAGTCATTTGAGGATGGTATTGCAGAGATTGCGAGAGCACCAGCTGTGCAAAGTTGAGCAAGTGTGAATTCTGGATTGATGAAGTCCTGTTCTTGGGTCACATAATCAACAAGGAAGGATTGGCTGCGGATCCGAAGAAAGTGCCAGACATTCTGAACTGGAAAGCGCCAACAGATGCCCGAGGAATCAAGAGCTTCATTGGAATGGCCGGATACTATCGACGATTCATTGAAGGGTTTTCGAACATTGAAAAACCAATGACAGCTTTGCTAGGCGACAAGGTTGAGTTCAAGTGGACCCAGAAATGCCAAGAAGCCTTTGAAGCGCTGAAAGAGAAGTTGACTACAGCGCATGTCTTAGTCTTGCCTGATGTGCACAAGCCCTTCTCGGTGTATTGCAATGCTTGTTACACTGGTTTGGGATGTGTGTTGATGCAAGAGGGAAGAGTTGTGGCTTACTCGTCCCAACAGCTGAAGGTTCATGAGAAGAATTACCCAATCCATGACCTAGAGTTGGCAGCAGTGGTTCATGCACTGAAGACATGGAGGCACTATCTGTATGGGCAGAAATGTGATGTTTACACAAACCACAAGAGTCTGAAGTACATATTCATTCAGTCGGAGCTGAATATGAGGCAACGAAGATGGTTAGAGTTGATCAAAGACTATGAATTGGAGATTCATTACCATCCAGGCAAAGCGAACTAGTGGTAGATGCTTTGAGCAGGAAGAGTCAGGACAATCTAATGGTCGCTCATCCGATGCCTTATGAGTTGGCCAAAGAGTTTGACAGGTTGAGTCTCGGGTTTTTGAACAATATGCGAGGAGTAACAGTTGAGTTAGAACCCACCTTGGGCGGGAAATCAAAGAAGCACAGAAGAATGATGAGAAGATCAGTGAAATCCGGCGACTGATTCTAGACGGCAGAGGCAAAGACTTTCAGGAAGATGCAGAAGGTGTGATATGGTTCAAAGACCGCTTGTGTGTTCCCAATGTCCAGTCTATTCGGGAATTGATCCTCAAGGAAGCTCATGAGACCGCTTACTCGATACACCCTAGAAGTGAGAAGATGTATCAAGTGTGGCGGAACTGCCCGAATTATTCCAACTTAAGTGCCTAAGCCCCGCCTTAGAGGCTAGACCACACTTAAATGGGAATAACCCGTCAATCCCTCGGATCTAGTCCGACACGGCCACTAACAGGATCAAGTACCACAGTCTCACTCGATGGTGAGTCACAGAGCAAATACAATAAAGCATAAAGCCATGCATTAAAGAGTATTAAATTATTACATCATCATCGGAGTTTTGCAAAAGTAGTCATCATTGTTCGAATTTGCAGCGGAATAAAACTAACGGTAAATAAACAGAGAGATGGGGAAGCCTGTCCCATCACTCCTCATGCTCCTCTTCAGCCGAGGTAGGATCCCACTCGACAGTCCAGCCCGGTGGCAAGATGGACGACCAAGTCACTCCAGCAACCATGTCCTCCAGAGAACCTGTAAAATTTTGCCACAAGCAAGGCTGAGTATACTAATACTCAGCTAGACTTACCCGGTGTGAGGAGTCTACTCCTCTACCTCTAGACATGCAGTTGTTTGGCTGTGGGGTTTGGTTGCCAAAAGCACTAGCTGAGTTTCTAAGTCAAGTTTTAACTTTGTCAATTTAAGTGTGACTCTCTTAAGGCTAAAAGTGTACTATCTACTCATACATAGTAGCAAGCATTATTAGCAATCAACATCTTATATCAACTCATCATATTTCCACTTGTTACTCAATGCAGTACAATGGATCAAGCAGTCTCATTAGCTGCGAGAAGCAGACGATTCGAATCGAGTTTTTATCCTTGCAAGGTAAACCTAAACACACGACATGTAGGGGCACTCCGTCCCCACACATATCAACCGTCCCCATCGATTCCCTGGCAACAGATCAGGGCTCACCGCCTTGGCGTACAATGCCTCACTGACCCCGACTGCCGTCGTGCAGTGACCGCACTTGTACCCACCATAACCGGAATGGGAGACCACGTCTCAGGTCACGTGAGGGGTAAAGTCTGCGGGCAGGTTCACTCAGGTACTAGGCTTACCGATTTACCATATTTCTCGGTATGTGTTTAGTACGTTCAAACGCTTGACACAGGTATCCGCACGTTAATCCTTATTCCATTTTCCCATCTCGTAGACAACCAATCCCCATGGATTGTTGACTACCACTAGTATCATAATAGTAGGAAGGTGGGTACAACCAAATCCTGATCTCGCGCGAGTGCTAGAAAAATCACTCGTCTTCTACCGAGATCCTAATTTAATAAAGCAACTACTCGACCTATCATACTAGTATTCATCTCAAAAGGATTCCTGAGATCATGCAACTAGGGTTTCAAACAATTCCTACACCTAAGTGCACAATCAATCCTATAATCATTAAGTGAAGTAAAATAGCATAAATAACAAGTTATGCATAAACCGGGGCTTGCCTTCCAAAGCAGTGGCAGGCAGGTCCTTTGGTGCAGGCTCTGGTGCTGGATCTGGGGCTACCTCCTGAGCAGCTCCTTGCTCCGGCACGAGGACGTACTCTCCGTCAGCAAGGTTACAGTCTATCGAATGCAATGAACATGTATGTCATGATTGTGCATGATTTAATAACATTATGCTAAAAGAAACTAAGTCAAGAAGTAACTTATGGTTTCTTAGTCATGCGGGGCTTCCAGTGAGTTATGCTTATTACTTTTTAGGCTTAGGTTTTTATTGAGGATAAGCATAGTGGATTTGTATTGTCTTTATATATTTCAGTGGACAATTTACAAGGGTTTTAGGATGACACTAATTTTCCATTATTCATTTTCCTTTCTTTAATTTCTATTTATGAATTCTAGTGGGGGTTTGAACTACAACAGTAGTTTAATCTTCTCCAAAAATTCTGTAAAAATTACAGTGGGTTGCCATTGGTCACTATAGCCCCTTCTAGGAAGTTGAGGTTCAAAACAAAAGGGCTATGCTTTAGACAAAAATAATAAAGGTTGGGTAAATGGGCCATTTTGTACTACAACTCTTAATTAGAGGTGGGGTCTGTCTTAAAGGTTATTTTTGTTGGCATCTAACAGTAATAATAGGCTTATGTGCCAAAAACCACAGAAAGCTAAGGGGTGGTTATTTAGTTATGCTTTTCTAAAGTTTAATGTCAAAAAGGCACTTTCTACTACATTGTTATTTAAAAAAATGTCAAACAACAGATTTCATATTTTTCCTAAGTTCTTAATAACAAAACATTAACTATCCCAAGGGTGGGGGTGTTTTCACCTTGGGGTTATTTTTGTAGGGTTTTTCTAAGTTATCCTTGTTTTATTCAATTAAAAGGTATCCTACTTATTTTATACTAAACCAGGGTATGATAGATTTTTCCAGTGAACTATATTGAATAAGTATCCTAACAAAAATAGGGGTGCCCTCTGGTTCATTATTTAAATCACATTTTCTATTTTTCTTAACCTTAAGCATATTGCAAAATAAGGGGCAAAAACTAACTTAATGGGGTGGACAGAGAGGTTTAACATTTTTAAACAGGTCAGTAGGTAGATATAAACTTCTCCAATTTTTTTCTAACCCTAGTCAAATAGTACAACTATTTTTTTTCTATTATTGAGCTTTTGGCTAAAACTATAATTAAATCAGAACCCTAAAGTTTTCTATAGTACCTAGGGGTTTTATATTTTTCTTAAGTAGGTCACATTAATTAGAGTCTGGCAAAATTGGTTTGACCAAATTTGGATGAACTACACAGAAGTTATGAATTTTTAATGTTTCTGTTCAATTTAAAAACAGATTTCATAAGAGTTTCCTGGAAAAACAGTTTACACTGAGGTCCCTGGGTTTAAACTAAATCAACTCGCACAAATCTACCCCTGCGCCACTATTCCCCTGGGTCGCTGACAGTTCAAAAAGCCCCCTGACCTTCTCTTCCTCTCACCCGCGGTCCTTCCCCCAATGTAAATAGTACCTGCGGGAAAGAAAAGGGTGGCGCGGCTTACCGGCGGCGAGATAGGTCCGGCGAAGGGCAGGGTTGGCTCGGGGAGGCTCTGGCGGTCACAGCGAGGTATGGCTCGACGACGGGGATGGCCGGAATCGCTCGGTCCTCGCGCGCAGGCGGGTGTTCACGTCGGCGGCGAGTGTGCCGGCCAAACCACGGCGACCTAGTTCAATCCAAGGGCACGGTGAGCTTCACGGGGTGACGTAGAGACTGTGTGCATAAGGAATCGGAAAATGATTCAGTGGATTACCCGGTCCACGCACTCCGGCGGGGTTGTGAACTCCGGCGACCGTGGACTGGCCTCTCCGGCGAAGCAGGCTTCGATTCCTCGCTCGGGGAGCTTCACTGGGGTGTGTACACTTGTTTCAGAGGGTTGGACAGGGTTGGGAAGGGCTGGGCTGGCCGGTCTACGGCGGCAGGGGCTTTGGTGGCCGCGGACACGCCGCGCACGGGCAAATGACGGTGAGTTGAGCTCCGGTGAGGTTTGAGCGTGCGCGGAAGAGTGTGGTCGACACCTGAGCGGGCTTTATAGGCGCGGGCGCGGGCCATGGCGTCGGCTGGCCGTTGGCGCGACGCGGGGCGCGCGCGGGCGTGCTCTGGCGCACACAGAGCGCGTCGAACACGTGGAGCTTTTCTTCTGCCCGTGTTCCACAGCTCACCCAAGTCGCAAACGTGCGAATCTTGGCAAAAATCCGGCGTGAGTCTTTTCCTGGCACCTAGGGCTGTCTCTCATCCGTGAGCTGCCATGGCAGATATGGCCTAGGTAGGGAGATCTTCGGTCGCCAAATCGGGTGTGTCACACTGCCCACTTCGCGACAAAAACCATGCCAAGGCATGTCAAACGTCCAAGTCTCGGGCTCAGCTTTTTCCAGTGGGTGCCCTAGGTGGTATGCCACATTTTTGGTATAGAACATAGGTGGGTTTGATGCCAGCTTCGAGGTGAACACGACTGATCTTTAGTGTAGGTGTAGTTTTTTTTAACTTAGAGAGAAATAGAGAGCTCTAGCTCTCTATGCACTTGGAGATTTGAATTGGGGTTTCTCCAGGGGTCTTTTTGCAATATTTCCTTCCCCTAATTGCTGGTTATAAGGTTACTTAAGGTTTGGTTAAAGATTACTCATGTTTTGCACATTTGCTCCCTCTCTTTCCCCTCTTATCCATGGTTTTGGGAGATAGGGTTTAAGAGAGGTCTAGGGTTCTTCCCCCCTCTTATCCAAGGTGATAAGTGTACAAAGATTTGAGCAATACTTCTTAGGTCCCTAACAACTTTGATTAACACATGATCTCCAAGTTCTTATGTGTTTCCCTAAGTCTCTACCACATATGATCACAGTCCTTAGTGCCAAGGTGTGCTCTAGCCATGGTAACACCTGAGGTGTTACAGCCCTCCCCCCTTAAAGGAATCTCGTCCCGAGATTTTTGGTAGAGTCCCTTGGAGGGGTGCTTGAAGGTGTGTTGGTGCTACTCTTTCTTTATACTCAAGTTTCTCTTGTTAACTGCTCTTCAAATGTCATTCTCTTTGCAACTTCAGAAGGAAGCCCTTCTTAAGTTAAATCCACAACTTAGACTATCCTTGTTATCTAAGTTTTTCTTATAATTGAATTCAAAGGGCAGGTGGGGGTGGGGTTCTGGGGTTACATACCGACTCCTTTGGGCAGAAAGTCGGGGAAGCGAGAGCGTAGAAAATCCTCAGTCTCCCATGTAGCTTCTTCTTCTGAATGGTGACTCCACTGAACCTTATACATTCTGACCGACCTTGCCCGAGTTGATCTCTCCTTTTGATCTAATACCTTGATGGGGTACTCTTGGTAGGACAAGTCTGGTTCTATCTCAATATCTGGTTCTGGTAGCACTTCAGTGGGTAGACGAACACATTTCCGCAGCTGAGATACATGGAACACATCGTGAACAGCTGACATGCTGGGTGGCAATTCCAACTAATAGGCTACGGGTCCACAACTTGCTTTGATTTCATAGGGTCCAATGTGGCGAGGAGCTAACTTGCCCTTGATCCCGAATCTCTAGACACCCTTGGTGGGTGACACCTTAAGATAAACATGATCTCCCACCTCAAACTGTAGAGGCTTCCGCCTCTTGTCATGATAGCTCTTTTGCCTAGCCTGAGCAGCTTCTAAGTTCTTGGTAATAACCCTGACCTTTGCCTCTGCCTCAAGTACCAAGTCTGGCCCAAAAATTTCCCTCTCTCCTGCTTGAGACCAATTCAGTGGGGTCCTACACCTTCTCCCATATAAGGCTTCAAAAGGTGCCATCTTCAGACTGGACTGATAACTGTTATTGTAAGAAAACTCTGCCAAAGAAAGACACTTGTCCCAATCCTTCCCGTAGTGTAGTGCACATGCTCGCAACATGTCTTCCAAAATCTGATTCACCCTTTCTGTCTGCCCATCTGTTTGGGGATGGTATGCTGAGCTTCGTATTACTTGGGTCCCAAGTGATTCTTGCAGCTGTTCCCAAAAGCGTGCCACAAACAGTGCTCCTCTGTCAGATATGATGGTCTTTGGAATACCATGCAATCGCACTATTTGATCAACATAAATTTCTGCATACTTCTCTGTCTTGTGGGTGGTGTGCACTGGCAAGAAATGAGCGGTCTTGGTCAATCTGTCCACGATAACCCAAATAGAATCATGGTGCCTGGAGGTATTGGGCAATCCCACTATAAAGTCCATGCAAATGTCCTCCCATTTCCAAGATGGTATGGGAAGGGGTTGCAAAGGACCTGCTGTCTTCAAGTGACTGGCCTTGATTCTCTGGCAGGTGTCACACTCGGATATGTACTTGGCAATTTCCCTCTTCATTCTGGTCCACCAATATAAAGATCTGAGATCATGGTACATCTTGTTGCTACCAGGGTGCATGGAGAATTTGGAAAGGTGAGCTTCATCTAGTATCTTCTTTCTGAGCTCAGGGTCCTTGGGAACAACCAATCGGTCTCCAAACCATAAAATTCCCTTGTTGTCCTGACGGAAGCATTTGTATTTCTCGGCCTTTTGCTTGACCATTTCCTTAATCATTTGAACACCCTTATCCTCAATCTGTGCCCTCACTATTTGCTCTTGCAATGTGGGTTCCACCAAGATATAATTTAAGTCACCTGGAGAAACAACTTCCAGGTTCAGCTTGCACAGCTCATCGCATAGGGTGGTAACTCTTGCATCCATGCTCATACAATTGCACTGGGCTTTTCTGCTCAAGGCATCTGCCACAACATTGGCTTTGCCAGGATGGTAATGCACTTCCAAATCATAGTCCTTGATTAACTCCAACCATCTCCTTTGCCTCAGGTTCAGATCTGCCTGAGTGAAGATGTATTTGAGACTCTTGTGATCAGTGTAGATGTTACAGTGAGCTCCCATCAAGTAGTGTCTCCATATCTTAAGAGCATGAACCACAACTGCCAATTCCAGATCATGTGTAGGGTAGTTCTGCTCATGGGGTCTGAGTGCTCGGGAAGCATAAGCAATAACTCTGTTCTCTTGCATCAAGACACACCCCAATCCTGTACCAGAAGCATCACAATAAACTTCAAACGGCTTGGTGTTGTCAGGTTGAGCCAGCACTAGGGCTGTTGTCAAATGCTGCCTCAAAGTATGAAAGGCATCTTCACACTTTTGGCTCCAATCATACTTGACTCCTTTCTTTAACAGTTCCGTCATTGGTTTGGCAATCCTGGAGAAATCCGGAATAAATCGTCGATAATACCCTGCCAATCCCAGAAAACTCCGAATTTGCTTCACTGTAGTCGGGGGTTTCCAATCCATCACCTCTTGTACCTTCTCAGGATCAACCGATATCCCATCCTGGGAAATTGTGTGACCCAAGAATTTAATCTCCTTCAGCCAGAATTCACATTTAGACAACTTGGCATACAACCGATGGTCACGCAGTCTCTGAAGCACAGTATGCAAATGTTTGGTGTGCTCGGCTTCATTCTTGGAATAGACCAGAATATCATCAATGAAAACGACCACGAACTTGTCTAACTCTGGCATAAACACTGAGTTCATCAGGTACATAAAGTAAGCTGGGGCATTGGTCAGCCCAAAAGACATCACCAAAAACTCATACAACCCATATCTGGTAGAGAAAGCCGTCTTAGGAATATCGCTGGCACGGATCTTGATCTGATGGTAACCTGAGCGAAGATCTATCTTGGAGAACACTTTGGCTCCTACTAACTGATCAAACAGAACATCAATACGGGGCAGTGGGTATTTGTTCTTGATAGTCACCGCATTGAGAGGGCGGTAGTCAACACACATCCTCAAACTCTCATTCTTTTTCTTCACAAATAATGCTGGACATCCCCATGGTGAAGTACTTGGGCGAATGAACCCCTTGTCCAACAACTCTTGCAATTGCTTTTTCAGTTCTGCCAATTCCGCGGGAGGCATCCTATAGGGTCTCTTGGAGATAGGAGCAGTCCCGGGTTGCAACTCAATTGCGAACTCAATGTCTCGGTCAGGTGGCATCCCTGGCAACTCATCCGGAAACACATCCGGGTAGTCACGGACCACTGGGATCTTTTCCACTGGGGATTCTATCATAACAAAGGCACAAGAACGGGTGCATCCCTAGTCAGGCAGATATAGTGTGGTTTCCCCACAAGTTGGTGAGTGCACCTCAATGGCCCTGGCTGCAATATCAATAACTGCTTGGTGCCTGGTTAACCAGTCAGTTCCCAATATAATATCCACGCTATCCAACCCTAAAATGAGGAGGGTGGTTTTAATTACAAGGCTACCAAACTTTATGGGCACATGCATGTTGACTTGATAGGTGGCAACCCTGCCTCCTGGTGTTGAAATTGTGATACCCCCATTGATGTGGTGAAAAGGCAACTGGCACTTGGCACTAAATTTGGCACTGATAAAACTATGCGAAGCACCAGAATCAAAAAGAATAATAGCAGGATAATTTAAAACTGTAAAGATACCAGTCATGACGGGTGCTCCCTCTGGAATATCAGCCATGGTGGTGAAGTTTAGCCTGCCCTGCCTCACTTGCACCTTCTGTCTCTTGCCTTGGTTCTGATTGACATTCTGCCCCTGCCTCTGCTGGTTCCGGGGGCAATTCTTGGCATAGTGCCCGGTGTTGCCACATGTGAAACACCTGTTGTCATTTGCCTGGCGGTACTGCTGCTGCTGTTGATTGTTCCTCTGAGCTGGAAACTGGGTGCGGTTGGGTGCCTGCTGCTGCTGCTGCTGTGGTCGGATCACCCATCTTCCTTGCTGCTGCTGGGGTCCCCTGTTCTGTGTGTCGGACACAATCCTAAAGCGCTGTGGCTGAGCTGAGGGTCCTGCCACAGGGGTCTTCCTCTTCTTTTCTGCGTGTCGAGCTGTAATGCAGTCCTCCTAGGAGATAGCCATGTTGACCAACTCATTGTAGCTGTTGGCCCTGACGGTGTTGAGACGATCACGGAGCTTAGTGCTGAGCCCCCTCCTGAACCTGTCTCTCTTCTTCTCATCCGTGTCTGCGTGATATCCAGCATACTGGCACAAGTCATTAAAAGCCTGGGCATACTGCAACACTGTCCTGTTGCCCTGAGTGAGTGCCAGAAACTCGTTGAGCTTTCGGTCCATGATGCCTGCTGGTATGTGATGTCCCCTGAAAGCTGCCTTAAACTCCCTCCATTCCACCTCTCGATCCTCTGGCTGCATGGCAAGAAAATGGTCCCACCAAGTCCTTGCGGGTCCGCGAAGCTGCTGGGTGGCGAACCTGACTTTAGTGACTTCTGAGCAAGCTCCATGGAGTAGCGGGAATTTGGATTCCACCACTCGCAACCACACATCTGCATCAAGTGGATCCTCTGCCCTTGTGAACAATGGGGGCTGAGTACTGAGGAACTCCTGGTAGGTAGCTGTCGCGGGGTGACGCTGATGGTCCCCACCACCATAATGCTGAGGTGGTGGCTGACGCTGAGCTAGCTGCCTCAAGATCTCGTTCTGCTGAGCCATCAGCTCCTGCAGAGTGGGAGGCGGTGGCGGCGGTGGAGGAACGCGCTCATTCTGGCCACGACGCTGCCTCCCGGCCATCTGAAAAACCACACATATACTAAACACCATATCTCCAAGTTCAAGATTTAATCGCGGCGAAAAGAGTCAAAAGCAAAATGATAGACTCCAACTTCAACAAAAGGATTTAAAAAGGCATAAATTTTTCCTTCCAAATTTAAAACTGATAACAGCATCCATCAAACATGCTTCCAAGAGAGTTTATCACGATTACATCATTTGTCCCAAAAAGACTCAACTCTATCTAGCCTAGTACCCCAAGGGTGCAAAAGCTAAGCTAGCTGCGAGGAGTCCTACCATCCAACTTCTAACTCTGTCCTGAACACCTAGTGAGCGAACGAGGCAACACTCGACTCGGGGGAAGGTGGTCTCCCTGAGCCAGCAGTGTCCACACTAGAGGCAGGCTCCTCTCCTCCCTCGATGTCGACGTCCTCGTTGGCCTCCATGTACTGGATCTCCTAGTGATGCATATCCAAGTGCTCATTAGCCTCGGCAAGCTGCTGCTGGGTGTTAATGAGCTGATCCTCGAGAACCTCGATGGTGTTCTCCCAGGTGCCCACTAATTCCTCCAACTCTTGGATATCAGTAGATAGCTGCTCCACCTGCAAGTCCTTCTCCACCATTTCAATGGACAAATCAACCACGAGCTCCTCTCTGTTGTCCAAAGTGATCTTTGTTGCCTCCAGTAGTGCCATCAGATGGGACATCGCCTCACCGCGCATCACTTGCAGACGGTACAGAGCATTCATGCACCGTACGATCAAGTGCGCAGTCTGTCCTGGGTAGATGGCTCAGATATCCTTGGCATGCTCCACCCTATCCTTCCACATTGGGTCGTCCTCCCTTTCGGCGGGGAACAAGCCAATGGGGTGGGTAGCCAGCTCCAAAGGATGGAATCCGCAGAAAGTGGTCAACCCGTGCAGAGCGATCGCCTCGATCGTGTCCTCAGCTCGGTATCCAAAAGACTCGAAGTCCAAAGAGCGCCAGCCTGGCTGCAGGGGATGAGGCTCCAAGGTCATCCTCACCCTACAACGGGGCACTCGGTGCTTCTCGAACTGCTGCACCGCGTACTGAGGGGGTGTCGCGTATCCAGCCCCCTGAAGTACCTCCCACAAAATGCGGGGAAAGCCCTCTCGTGCAAGCCCGTCAGTGTGGGACAGTGCATTTCCGTCCTCTGAGGATCCGTGGGAAGTCATCTGTGTACGGTTAAGCGTAAGTAAAAGAAAAAGAATTATAAAAAGAACAAGGAAAATAAAACTCAGCCTTTCTCTAGTTAAATAAAAAAGTACTGGGGACCTAGTTGGTTATTATCTTGTTTTTAAGTCTTTACTCAATTATCCATTTGTTTAATTTAGAAATGCATGCATGCTCGTCCTGAACGACCTCACCAATATAAGGGGATAGGGAAGAACTCCCATCCCTTAAGGTGGCCTATATGGCCTAATTACGTAGCCACCTAGCTACCCTTCTATCACCCTAAGGCTTCACGTCCTAGGTCTATCCTGCTCGTCCTACTATCTATCCAACATTGTTTCTATAAAGTTTTATTTTGGAAAAATGATGGTATTCACATTTTATTGATTCCTCTGTGGTGGTACAAGCTCCGATACCAGCTATGGCAGAACTGCCCGAATTATTCCAACTTAAGTGCCTAAGCCCCGCCTTAGAGGCTAGACCACACTTAAATGGGAATAACCCGTCAATCCCTCAGATCTAGTCCGACACGGCCACTGACAGGATCAAGTACCACCGTCTCACTCGATGGTGAGTCACAGAGCAAATACAATAAAGCATAAAACCATGCATTAAAGAGTATTAAATTATTACATCATCATCGAAGTTTTGCAAAAGTAGTCATCATTGTTCGAATTTGCAGCGGAATAAAACTAACGGTAAATACACAGAGAGATGGGGAAGCCTGTCCCATCACTCCTCATGCTCCTCCTCAGCCGAGGTAGGGTCCCACTCGACAGTCCAGCCCGGTGGCAAGATGGACGGCCAAGTCACTCCAGCAACCATGTCCTCCAGAGAACCTGTAAAATTTTGCCACAAGCAAGGCTGAGTATACTAATACTCAACTAGACTTACCCGGTGTGAGGAGTCTACTCCTCTACCTCTAGACATGCAGCTGTTTGGCTGTGGGGTTTGGTTGCCAAAAGCACTAGTTGAGTTTCTAAGTCAAGTTTTAACTTTGTCAATTTAAGTGTGACTCTCTTAAGGCTAAAAGTGTACTATCTACTCATACATAGTAGCAAGCATTATTAGCAATCAACATCTTATATCAACTCATCATATTTCCACTTGTTACTCAATGCACTACAATGGATCAAGCAGTCTCATTAGCTGCGAGAAGCAGACGATTCGAATCGAGTTTTTATCGTTGCAAGGTAAACCTAAACACACGACATGTAGGGGCACTCCGTCCCCACACATATCAACCGTCCCCATCGATTCCCTAGCAACAGATCAGGGCTCACCGCCTTGGCGTACAATGCCTCACTGACCCTGACTGCCTGAAAGGGAAATGTGTCCTTGGGCCATTTCTAAGTATTTTGGTGATTTAGTGCCCAACATGAGTGCCTAAGTGTAAAATGGTGGACAAAGTACAAATCAAGGATAAAGGTATGTTTCTCAGACTTAGTACATTGTTTTAGAGACTAATGTATTGTGTCTAAGTGCTGGAAACAGGAAAATCGAATTGGAAATGAGATGGCTTTGTTCAGCTAAAGTCTGCTGAGTCTGGGAGCACTGGACTGTCCGGTGGTGCACCGGACAGTGTCCGGTGCGCCAGGCTGGCTCGAGTGAACTGGCCACTCTCGGGAATCCACCGGCGACGTACGGCTATAATTCACCGGACTGTCCGGTGTGCACCGGACTGTCCGGTGAGCCAACGGTCGGCCGGGCCAATGGTCGGCCGCGCGATCTGCGCGGGACACGTGGCTGAGCCAACGGCTAGAAGGGGGCACCGGACTGTCCGGTGTGCACCGGACATGTCCGGTGCGCCAACGGCTCTCTGGCAGCCAACGGTCGGCTGCGCCACTTATGGAAAGAAATCGGGCACCGGACATGTTCGGTGTGCACCGGACTGTCCGGTGCGCCAGTCGACAGAAGGCAAGATCAGCCTTCCTAGATTGCTCTCAATGGCTCCTAGCTGCCTTGAGGCTATAAAAGGGACCCCTAGGCGCATGGAGGAGAACACCAAGCATCCTTTGAGCACATTTGATCACTCACACATCATTCTTGCGCACTTGTTCGACATTCTAGTGATTTGAGCTCCGTTCTAGTGTGCTAGTCTTTTTGAGCTCAAGTCTGGGTCTTGTGTGTGTGTATTTGCTGTGATCTTTGTGTCTTGTGTGAGTTGCTCATCCCTCCCTTACTCCGTGATTCTTTGTGAACATCAAAAGTGTAAGGGCGAGAGGCTCCAAGTTGTGGAGATTCCTCATGAACGGGATAAGAAAAGAAAAGCAAAACACCGTGGTATTCAAGTTGATCATTGGATCACTTGAGAGGAGTTGAGTGCAACTCTCGTCCGTTGGGACGCCACAACGTGGAGTAGGCAAGTTTTGTACTTGGCCGAACCACGGGATAAACCACTGCGTCATCTCTGTGTTGAACTCTTTGTGGTTATCGTATTGTGCAAGATCTTCTCTCTAGCCACTTGGTGATTATTGTGCTAACACTTAACCAAGTTTTGTGGCTTAAGTTTTAAGTTTTACAGGATCACCTATTCACCCCCCCTCTAGGTGCTCTCAATTGGTATCGGAGCCGTTCTCTTCAAGAAGGGACTAATCGCCCGAAAGAGATGGATCCTAAGGGAAAGGGGATGGTGGTCAACAACGAGAAGGAGTCTATCTTCAACGAGCCGAAGGATGACAAGCCTACCGACTCGAGTTCAAGCCACAAGCGCAAAGACGGGAAAAAGAAGAAGACAAGGCGCATCAAGGAGATTGTCTACTACGACAGCGACGAATCTTCCTCTTCCCAAAAGGACGACGACGACTACGAGAAAAAGAAAACGGTCAATTCGAACTTTTCTTTTGATTACTCTCGTATTCCTCAAAGTACAAATGCTCATTTATTATCTATTCCACTTGGTAAACCTCCTCATTTTGATGGAGAGGACTACGGATTTTGGAGTCACAAAATGCGTAGTCACTTGTTCTCTCTCCATCCTAGCATATGGGAGATTGTAGAGAGTGGAATGCACTTTGATAGTACGGATAGTCCCATGTTCATTAATGAGCAAATTCATAAAAATGCACAAGCTACTACTGTTCTTCTAGCTTCATTGTGCAGGGATGAATACCACAAAGTGAGCGGCTTGGATAACGCCAAGCAAATCTGGGACACCCTCAAGATCTCTCATGAGGGGAATGACGTCACAATGCTCACCAAGATGGAGTTGGTGGAGGGCGAACTTGGGAGGTTCGCTATGATAAGGGGAGAAGAGCCAACCCAAACGTACAACCGGCTCAAGACCCTTGTCAACAAGATAAGAAGCTATGGAAGCACATGATGGACGGACCACGACGCCGTCCGCCTAATGCTAAGGTCTTTTACTGTCCTTGATCCTCATCTTGTAAACAATATTTGTGAGAATCCTAGGTACACCAAGATGACGCCCGAGGAGATACTTGGAAAGTTCGTGAGCGGGCGAATGATGATCAAGGAGGCTAGATACGTGGATGATGCATTGAATGGCCCAATCCAAGAGCCTCAAACTATCGCTCTCAAAGCAACAAGAAGCAAGGAGGCATTACCAAGCAAGGTGGCGCAAATTGAGGCGGTCGGGCTTAATAATGAAGAAATGGCCCTCATCATCAAGCGCTTCAAGAAGGCGCTAAGGGGTCGCAAGGAGCATCCAAACAAGACCAAGACGAAGGGGAAGCGCTCATGCTTCAAGTGTGGTAAGATTGGTCACTTTATCGCTAATTGTCCCGATAATGATAGTGACCAGGAAAAAAGGAGTGGAAAATGGGAAAAGAAGAAGAATTACAAGAAGGCAAAGGGCGAGGCACATATTGGAAAGGAGTGGGATTCGGACTGCTCCACGTCCGACTCCGACAACGAAGGACTCGCCGCCACCGCCTTCAACAAGTCATCTCTCTTTCCCAACGAGCATCACACATGCCTCATGGCTAAGGAGAAGAAAGTAAGTACTCGAAACTCTACTTATGCTTCTTCAAGTGAGGATGAGTCTAGTGATGATGATGAAATAGACTATTCATGCTTATTTAAGGGCTTAGATAGATCTAAGATTGACAAGATTAATGAATTGATTGATGATTTAAATGATAAGAATAGGCTTCTAGAAAAGCAAGAGGATCTTTTGTATGAAGAACATGATAAGTTTGTAGAGGCACAAAAATCCCTTGCATTAGAAATTAAGAGGAATGAAATGCTTGCTTGTGAGTTGTCTACATGCCATGATTCTATTTCTAGCTTAAAGAGCATAAATGATGATTTGAATGCTAAGTTAAGAATAACTAGTAAATCAACATCTTGTGTAGAAAATGATGTTATTTGCAATAGGTGTAGAGATTTTGATATTGATGCTTGTAGTGAACACATAGCCTCTATTGCAAAATTAAATGATGAAGTTGCTAGTCTTAATACCCAACTTAAGACTAGCAAAAGTGAATTTGACAAATTAAAATTTGCAAGGGATGCCTACACAATTGGTAGACACCCCTCAATTAAGGATGGTCTTGGCTTCAAGAGGGAAGTCAAGAACTTAACAAGCCATAAGGCTTCCATCTCCACAAAGGAGAAAGGGAAGGCCCCTTATGGCAAGTAATGCTAAAAAGAACCATGCCTTCATGTACCATGATAGAAAATTTTCTAGAAATGTTCATGATGATAGGAGTTGTAATGCTTTTGACTCTCATGCCATGTTTGCTTCTAGTTCTTCCTATATGCATGATAGAAATATGTTTAGAAGAAATGTTGTTCATCATATGCCTAGGAGAAATGTTGTCAATATTCCTAGGAAAGTGAATGAATCTTCTACAATTTATCATGCTTTAAATGCTTCCTTTGCTATTTGTAGAAAGGATAGGAAGATAGTTGCTAGGAAATTAGGGGCAAAATGCATGGGTGATAAAACTTGCATTTGGGTCCCTAAGGAAATTGTGACTAACCTTGTAGGACCCAACAAGAGTTGGGTACCTAAGACCCAAGCCTAAATTTGCCTTGCAGGTTTATGCATCCGGGGGCTCAAGCTGGATTATCGACAGCGGATGCACAAACCATATGACGGGGGAGAAGGAGATGTTCACCTCCTACGTCAAGAATAAGGATTCCCAAGATTCAATCATATTCGGTGATGGGAACCAAGGCAAGGTGAAAGGTTTAGGCAAGATTGCAATATCCAATGAGCACTCTATCTCTAATGTGTTTTTAGTAGAGTCTCTTGGATATAATTTACTATCTGTTAGTCAATTATGCAATATGGGATATAATTGTCTATTCACTAATATAGATGTGTCTGTCTTTAGAAGATGTGATGGTTCACTAGCTTTTAAGGGTGTACTAGACGGCAAACTTTATTTAGTTGATTTTGCAAAAGAGGAGGCTGGTCTAGATGCATGCTTAATCGCTAAGACTAGCATGGGCTGGCCGTGGCATCGCCGCTTAGCACATGTGGGGATGAAGAACCTTCACAAGCTTCTAAAGGGAGAACACGTGATAGGTTTGACTAACGTGCAATTCGAAAAAGATAGACCTTGTGCAGCTTGTCAAGCAGGTAAACAAGTGGGAGGAGCACATCACAACAAGAATGTGATGACCACCTCAAGACCTCTGGAGCTGCTGCATATGGACCTCTTTGGACCCGTCGCTTATCTAAGCATAGGGGGAAGTAAGTATGGTTTAGTCATTGTGGATGATTTTTCCCGCTTCACTTGGGTATTCTTTTTACAGGATAAGTCTGAGACCCA
Source organism: Zea mays (assembly GCF_902167145.1). Lineage (NCBI taxonomy): Eukaryota > Viridiplantae > Streptophyta > Magnoliopsida > Poales > Poaceae > Zea > Zea mays. Next base: position 80,297,787 of record NC_050103.1, on the reverse strand, counting down.
AGGAACCCTCGAGCGCTTCCTAAGGAGAGCTCAAAACGAGTTTGAGCTCAAGGTGAAGAAGATAAGGAGCGACAATGGGTCCGAGTTCAAGAACCTTCAAGTAGAGGAGTTCCTTGAGGAGGAGGGGATCAAGCACGAGTTCTCCGCTCCCTACACACCTCAGCAAAATGGTGTGGTAGAGAGGAAGAACAGGACGCTCATAGATATGGCGAGGACTATGCTTGGAGAATTCAAGACCCCCGAGCGTTTTTGGTCGGAAGCTGTGAACATGGCTTGCCACGCCATCAACAGGGTCTACCTTCACCGCCTCCTCAAGAAGACGTCGTATGAGCTTCTAACCGGTAACAAACCCAATGTATCTTACTTTCGTGTATTTGGGAGCAAATGCTACATTCTAGTGAAGAAGGGTAGAAATTCTAAGTTTGCTCCCAAAGCTGTAGAAGCGTTTTTATTAGGTTATGATTCAAATACAAAGGCGTATAGGGTCTTCAACAAATCATCGGGTTTAGTTGAAGTCTCTAGCGACGTTGTATTTGATGAGACTAATGGCTCTCCAAGAGAGCAAGTTGTTGATCTTGATGATGTAGATGAAGAAGACGTTCCAACGGCCACGATACGCACCATGGCGATTGGAGATGTACGGCCTCAGGAACATTTGGAGCAAGATCAACCTTCTTCCTCAACTATGGTGCATCCCCCAACCCAAGATGACGAACAGGTACCTCAAGTGGAGGCGCATGATCAAGGGGGAGCACAGGATGTTCAAGTCGAAGAGGAAGAAGCATCACATGCACCTCCAACCCAAGTTCGAGCGACGATCCAAAGGGATCATCCAGTCGATCAAATTTTGGGTGATATCAGCTAGGGAGTAACTACTCGTTCAAGATTAGTTAATTTTTGTGAGCATTACTCCTTTGTCTCTTCTATTGAGCCTTTCAGGGTAGAAGAGGCCTTGCTAGATCCGGACTGGGTGTTGGCCATGCAGGAGGAACTCAACAACTTCAAGCGCAATGAAGTTTGGACACTGGTGCCTCGTCCCAAGCAAAATGTTGTGGGAACCAAGTGGGTGTTCCGCAACAAACAAGACGAGCACGGAGTGGTGACAAGGAACAAGGCTCGACTTGTGGCAAAAGGTTATGCCCAAGTCGCAGGTTTGGACTTTGAGGAGACCTTTGCTCCTGTGGCTAGGCTAGAGTCCATTCGTATTTTGCTAGCATATGCCGCTCACCATTCTTTCAGGTTGTTCCAAATGGATGTGAAGAGCGCTTTCCTCAACGGGCCAATCAAGGAGGAGGTGTACGTAGAGCAACCCCCTGGCTTCAAGGTTGAACGGTACCCCGACCACGTGTGTAAGCTCTCTAAGGCGCTCTATGGACTTAAGCAAGCCCCAAGAGCATGGTATGAATGCCTTAGAGACTTTTTAATTGATAATGCTTTCAAGGTTGGGAAAGCCGATCCAACTCTTTTCACTAAGACTTGCGATGGTGATCTTTTTGTATGCCAAATTTATGTCGATGACATAATATTTGGTTCTACTAACCAAAAGTCTTGTGAAGAGTTTAGCAGGGTGATGATGCAGAAATTCGAGATGTCGATGATGGGCGAGTTGAACTACTTCCTTGGGTTCCAAGTGAAGCAACTCAAGGACGGCACCTTCATCTCCCAAACGAAGTATACGCAAGATTTGCTAAAGCGGTTTGGGATGAAGGACGCCAAGCCCGCAAAGACGCCGATGGGAACTGACAGACACACCGACCTCAACAAAGGAGGTAAGTCCGTTGATCAAAAAGCATACCGGTCCATGATAGGTTCTTTGCTTTATTTATGTGCTAGTAGACCGGATATTATGCTTAGTGTATGCATGTGTGCTAGATTTCAATCCGATCCTAAGGAGTGTCACTTAGTGGCTGTGAAGCGGATTCTTAGATATTTAGTCGCTACGCCTTGCTTCGGGATCTGGTATCCAAAGGGGTCTAACTTTGACTTGATTGGGTACTCAGATTCCGACTATGCTGGATGTAAGGTCGATAGGAAGAGTACATCGGGGATGTGCCAATTCTTAGGAAGGTCCCTGGTGTCATGGAACTCTAAGAAACAAACTTCCGTTGCCCTATCCACCGCTGAGGCCAAGTATGTTGCCGCAGGACAGTGTTGCGCGCAACTACTTTGGATGAGGCAAACCCTCAGGGACTTTGGCTACAATCTGAGCAAAGTCCCACTCCTATGTGATAATGAGAGTGCTATCCGCATGGCGGAAAATCCTGTTGAGCACAGCCGCACAAAGCACATAGACATCCGGCATCACTTTTTGAGAGACCACCAGCAAAAGGGAGATATCGAAGTGTTTCATGTTAGCACCGAGAACCAGCTAGCCGATATCTTTACCAAGCCTCTAGATGAGAAGACCTTTTGCAGGTTGCGTATGGTGAGCTAAATGTCTTAGATTCGCGGAACTTGGATTGATTTATAGCATACACGTGTTTATGCCTTTGATCATGTTCCTTATGCATTTTGTTGCTTAGTTATGGTGCTCAAGTTGTACAAACACTCCCTGGACCTCACAAGTCCGTTGCAAAGTGATGCACATTTTTAGGGGGAGCTGTGTTACAACTTGACCCTTTGAGACTAACCATGTGCTTGAGTTTGCTTATTTTAGTCTCAAAGGAGGTTTGAAACGGAAAAGGTGGACTTGGACCATGAAAGACTTCCACTGCACTCCGATAAGAGGGTAACTAATTCCAAGTTCATCTCATGTACTCTTATTGCCTTTGTATTCTTATTGAAGATTTTGGTGAGGCAATGGGGTTCTAAGGCCAAAATTGATCCAGTTTTGGTGCTTGATGCCAAAGGGGGAGAAAATAAAGGCCAAAGCAATAAATGGATCAGCTACCACTTGAGAGATTTTGAAAATAGTAGAATAGAGCTTTTGGTTTGTCAAAACTCTTTTATTGTCTCTCTTGTCAAAAGTTGGCTTCTTGTAGGGAGAAGTATTGATTATGGGAAAAAGGGGGAGTTTTTGAAATCTTGAATCAATTTCTCTTGGAATGACTCTCTTTATGTCTTAACATGTGTGTTTGACTTAGAGATAGAAATTTGAATTTGATTTGCAAAAACAAACCATGTGGTGGCAAAGGATGATCCATATATGTCAAAATTGAATCAAAACAATTTTGAGTTCTTAGTTGAATTGATTTTGTACTTGTTCTACTTGCTTTATGTTGTGTTGGCAAAAATCACCAAAAAGGGGGGAGATTGAAAGGGAAATGTGCCCTTGGGCCATTTCTAAGTATTTTGGTGATTTAGTGCCCAACACGAGTGCCTAAGTGTAAAATGGTGGGCAAAGTACAAATCAAGGATAAAGGTATGTTTCTCAGACTTAGTACATTGTTTTAGAGACTAATGTATTGTGTCTAAGTGCTGGAAACAGGAAAAATCGAATTGGAAATGAGATGGCTTTGTTCAGCCAAAGTCTGCTGAGTCTGGGAGCACCGGACTGTCCGGTGGTGCACCAGACAGTGTCCGGTGCGCCAGGCTGGCTCGAGTGAACTGGCCACTCTCGGGAATCCACCGGCGACGTACCGCTATAATTCACCGGACTGTCCGGTGTGCACCGGACTGTCCGGTGAGCCAACGGTCGGCCGCGCGATCTGCGCGGGACACGTGGGCGAGCCAACGGCTAGAAGGGGGCACCGGACTGTCCGGTGTGCACCAGACATGTCCGGTGCGCCAACGGCTCTCTAGCAGCCAACGGTCGGCTGCGCCACTTATGGAAAGAAATCGGGCACCGGACATGTCCGGTGTGCACCGGACTGTCCGGTGCGCCAGTCGACAGAAGGCAAGATCAGCCTTCCTAGATTGCTCTCAACGGCTCCTAGCTGCCTTGGGGCTATAAAAGGGACCCCTAGGCGCATGGAGGAGAACACCAAGCATCCTTTGAGCACATTTGATCACTCACACATCATTCTTGCGCACTTGTTCGACATTCTAGTGATTTGAGCTCCGTTCTAGTGTGCTAGTCTTTTTGAGCTCAAGTCTGGGTCTTGTGTGTGCGTATTTGCTGTGATCTTTGTGTCTTGTGTGAGTTGCTCATCCCTCCCTTACTCTGTGATTCTTTGTGAACATCAAAAGTGTAAGGGCGAGAGGCTCCAAGTTGTGGAGATTCCTCGCGAACGGGATAAGAAAAGAAAAGCAAAACACTGTGGTATTCAAGTTGATCATTGGATCACTTGAGAAGAGTTGAGTGCAACTCTCGTCCGTTGGGACGCCACAACGTGGAGTAGGCAAGTTTTGTACTTGGCCGAACCACGGGATAAACCACTGCGTCATCTCTGTGTTGAACTCTTTGTGGTTATCGTATTGTGCAAGATCTTCTCTCTAGCCACTTGGTGATTATTGTGCTAACACTTAACCAAGTTTTGTGGCTTAAGTTTTAAGTTTTACAGGATCACCTATTCACCCCCCCTCTAGGTGCTCTCACTGCCGTCGTGCAGTGACCGCACTTGTACCCACCATAACCGGAATGGGAGACCACGTCTCAGGTCGCGTGAGGGGTAAAGTCTGCGGGCAGGTTCACTCAGGTACTAGGCTTACCGATTTACCATATTTCTCGGTATGTGTTTAGTACGTTCAAACGCTTGACACAGGTATCCGCATGTTAATCCTTATTCCATTTTCTCATCTCGTAGACAACCAATCCCCATGGATTGTTGTCTATCACTAGTATCATAATAGTAGGAAGGTGGGTACAACCAAATCCTGATCTCGCGCGAGTGCTAGAAAAATCACTCGTCTTCTACCGAGATCCTAATAATAAAGCAACTACTCGACCTATCATACTAGTATTCATCTCAAAAGGATTCCTGAGATCATGCAACTAGGGTTTCAAACAATTCCTACACCTAAGTGCACAATCAATCCTACAATCATTAAGTGAAGTAAAATAGCATAAATAACAGGTTATGCATAAACCTGGGCTTGCCTTCCAAAGCAGTGGCAGGCAGGTCCTCTGGTGCAGGCTCTGGTGCTGGATCTGGGGCTACCTCCTGAGCAGCTCCTTGCTCCGGCACGAGGACGTACTCTCCGTCAGCAAGGTTACAGTCTATCGAATGCAATGAACATGAATGTCATGATTGTGTAGGATTTAATAACATTATGCTAAAAGAAACTAAGTCAAGAAGTAACTTAGGGTTTCTTAGTCATGCGGGGCTTCCAGTGGGTTATGCTTATTACTTTTTAGGCTTAGGTTTTTATTGAGGATAAGCATAGTGGATTTGTATTGTCTTTATATATTTCAGTGGATAATTTACAAGGGTTTTAGGATGACACTAATTTTCCATTATTCATTTTCCTTTCTTTAATTTCTATTTATGAATTCTAGTGGGGGTTTGAACTACAACAGTAGTTTAATCTTCTCCAAAAATTCTTTAAAAATTACAGTGGGTTGCCATTGGTCACTATAGCCCCTTCTAGGAAGTTGAGGTTCAAAACAAAAGGGCTATGCTTTAGACAAATATAATAAAGGTTGGGTAAATGGGTCATTTTGTACTACAACTCTTAATTAGAGGTGGGGTCTGTCTTAAAGGTTATTTTTGTTGGCATCTAACAGTAATAATAGGCTTCTGTGCCAAAAACCACAGAAAGCTAAGGGGTGGTTATTTAGTTATGCTTTTCTAAAGTTTAATGTCAAAAAGGCACTTTCTACTACATTGTTATTTGAAAAAATGTCAAACAGCAGATTTCATATTTTTCCTAAGTTCTTAATAACAAAACATTAACTATCCCAAGGGTGGGGGTGTTTTCACCTTGGGGTTATTTTTGTAGGGTTTTTCTAAGTTATCCTTGTTTTATTCAATTAAAAGGTATCCTAATTATTTTATACAAAACCAGGGTATGATAGATTTTTCCAGTGAACTATATTGAATAAGTATCCTAACAAAAATAGGGGTGCCCTCTGGTTCATTATTTAAATCACATTTTCTATTTTTCTTAACCTTAATCATATTGCAAAATAAGGGGCAAAAACTAACTTAATGGGGTGGACAGAGAGGTTTAACATTTTTAAACAGGTCAGTAGGTAGATATAAACTTCTCCAATTTTTTTCTAACCCTAGTCAAATAGTACAACTATTTTTTTCTATTATTGAGCTTTTGGCTAAAACTATAATTAAATCAGAACCTTAAAGTTTTCTATAGTACCTAGGGATTTTATATTTTTCTTAAGTAGGTCACATTAATTAGAGTCTGGCAAAATTGGTTTGACCAAATTTGGATGAACTACACAGAAGTTATGAATTTTTAAAGTTTCTGTTCAATTTAAAAACAGATTTAATAAGAGTTTCCTAGAAAAACAGTTTACACTGAGGTCCCTGGGTTTAAACTAAATCAACTCGCACAAATCTACCCCTGCGCCACTATTCCCCTGGGTCGCTGACAGTTCAAAAAGCCCCCTGACCTTCTCTTCCTCTCACCCGCGGTCCTTCCCCCAATGTAAATAGTACCCGCGGGAAAGAAAAGGGTGGCGCGGCTTACCGGCGGCGAGATAGGTCCGGCGAAGGGCAGGGTTGGCTCGGGGAGGCTCTGGCGGTCATAGCGAGGTATGGCTCGACGACGGGGATGGCCGGAATCGTTCGGTCCTCGCGCGCAGGCGGGTGTTCACGTCGGCGGCGAGTGTGCCGGCCAAACCACGGCGACCTAGTTCAATCCAAGGGCACGGTGAGCTTCACGGGGTGACATAGAGACCGTGTGCACAAGGAATCGGAAAATGATTCAGTGGATTACCCGGTCCACGCACTCCGGCGGGGTTGTGAACTCCGGCGACCGTGGACTGGCCTCTCCGGCGAAGCAGGCTTCGATTCCTCGCTCGGGGAGCTTCACTGGGGCGTGTACACTTGTTTCAGAGGGTTGGACAGGGTTGGGAAGGGCTGGGCTGGCCGGTCTACGGCGGCAGGGGCTATGGTGGCCGCGGACACGCCGCGCACGGGCAAACGACGGTGAGTTGAGCTCCGGTGAGGTTTGGGCGTGCGCGGAAGAGTGTGGTCGACGCCTGAGCGGGCTTTATAGGCGCGGGCGCGGGCCATGGCGTCGGCTGGCCGTTGGCGCGACGCGGGGCGCGCGCGGGCGTGCTCTGGCGCACACAGAGCGCGTCGAACACGTGGAGCTTTTCTTCTGCCCGTGTTCCACAGCTCACCCGAGTCGCAAACGTGCGAATCTTGGCAAAAATCCGGCGCGAGTCTTTTCCTGGCACCTAGGGCTGTCTCTCATCCGTGAGCTGCCATGGCAGATATGGCCTAGGTAGGGAGATCTTCGGTTGCCAAATCGGGTGTGTCACACTGCCCACTTCGCGACAAAAACCATGCCAAGGCATGTCAAACGTCCAAGTCTCGGGCTCAGCTTTTTCCAGTGGGTGCCCTAGGTGGTATGCCACATTTTTGGTATAGAACATAGGTGGGTTTGATGCCAGCTTCGAGGTGAACACGACTGATCTTTAGTGTAGGTGTAGTTTTTTTAACTTAGAGAGAAATAGAGAGCTCTAGCTCTCTATCCACTTGGAGATTTGAATTGGGGTTTCTCCAGGGGTCTTTTTGCAATATTTCCTTCCCCTAATTGCTGGTTATAAGTTTACTAAAGGTTTGGTTAAATATTACTCATGTTTTGCACATTTGCTCCCTCTCTTTCCCCTCTTATCCATGGTTTTGGGAGATAGGGTTTAAGAGAGGTCTAGGGTTCTTCCCCCCCCCCTCTTATCCAAGGTGATAAGTGTACAAAGATTTGAGTAATACTTCTTAGGTCCCTAACAACTTTGATTAACACATGATCTCCAAGTTCTTATGTGTTTCCCTAAGTCTCTACCACATATGATCACAGTCCTTAGTGCCAAGGTGTGCTCTAGCCATGGTAACACCTGAGGTGTTACATCAAGATCTGAAGAAGAAATTCTGGTGGTACGGAATGAAGAGGGAAATCGCCGAGCATGTGGCTATGTGTGATAGCTGTCGACGGATCAAGGCAGAGCATCAAAGGCCAGCTGGATTGTTGCAACCGCTGCGAATTCTTCAGTGGAAATGGGATGAAATCGGTATGGACTTCATAGTCAGATTGCCTCACACTCGAGCTGGCTACGATTCCATTTGGGTAGTGGTGGACCTCTTAACCAAGTCAGCCCACTTCATACCTGTCAAGACCAACTACAACAGTGTCGTATTGGCAGAGTTGTACATGTCTCGGATCGTTTGTCTTCATGGTGTGCCAAAGAAGATAGTGTCAGACAGAGGAACGCAGTTCACCTCTCATTTCTAGCAGCAGTTGCATGAAGCCTTGGGTACACATCTGAATTTCAGTTCAGCTTATCATCCGCAGATAGACGGTCAGACTGAAAGAACTAATCAAATCCTCGAAGACATGTTGAGAGCATGTGCATTGCAAGATCAGTCTGGATGGGACAAGAGGTTGCCTTATGCAGAGTTCTCCTATAACAACAGTTACCAGGCCAGCTTGAAGATGTCACCATTTCAGGCGCTTTATGGAAGGAGTTGTAGAACCCCATTGCAATGGGATCAGCCTGGAGAAAAGCAAGTATTTGGGCCAGACATTTTGCTTGAAGCTGAAGAGAACATCAAGATGGTTCGGGAGAATCTGAAAATAGCGCAATCAAGGCAGCGAAGTTATGCATACACAAGAAGAAGAGAGCTGAGTTTCGAAGTTGGAGATTTTGTTTATCTGAAAGTGTCACCTATCAGAGGAGTCAGAAGATTCAGAGTCAAAGGCAAGCTAGCACCCCGCTATATTGGTCCGTATCAGATTCTCGCAAGGCGTGGAGAAGTGGCCTATCAGCTCAGCCTGCCAGAAAATTTGTCTACCGTGCATGATGTCTTTCATGTGTCTCAGTTGAAGAAATGTCTGCGTGTGCCAGAAGAGCAGTTGCCAGTGGAGGGTCTCGAAGTCCAAGAAGACTTGACCTATATTGAGAAACCAACGCAAATCATTGAGACTGCAGACAAAGTCACCAGAAGGAAGACTATCAGAATGTGCAAAGTCAGATGGGGTCATCACTCTGAAGAAGAGGCAACTTGGGAGCATGAAGATGATCTGATGGCTAGATATCCTGAGCTCTTTGCTAGCCAACCTTGAATCTCGAGGGCGAGATTCTTTTAAGGGGGATAGGTTTGTAACGCCTCGAATTTTGGAGTTGAATTTTTTCTTTCTCCTTCACTCGCCAAATTCGGGCGTTACCTCTCTTTTCCCATTTCTTCTCGCTACACCTTACTCATTTTCAAAATTCTAAAGAGAGTAAACTCTGGGTCGTATATTAATAAATCATAGAAGTGGATTTTCCTCTGGTTGTTGCATCATGCCGAGCCACGCATCTTTTCCTTTGTGTGCTTTTGCTTGGTCGTCGTGTGGCATTTATTTATTAAGAGAGTGTGGAGCTAAAAAGAAAATAAGAAAAAACCCAAAACCCCCCTCTCTTGGGCCGGCTTCCCTGGCACAGCCCAGCCGCGGCCTGCCCTTCCCCCTCCCCCTTTTCTCGTCGTGGGTCGGCCAGGCGCCCCGTGGGCCAGCCGTCGTCTCCCCCCCCCTCGCGGCCTGCTTCTTCCTCCCCCCTTTTCCCCTTCGCGTCTTGGGCTGGAACCGCGGCGCGCTCGCCAGGCCGGTGCGGGTGACGGTTTTGGCGGCCGCGCGCTGCATGTGGGGCCCGCCTGTAAGCCCCTGTAGTCGTCTCCTGTTCAACTCCCTTCCCCCACGATGCGCATCTCTCTCTCCCTCCTCTCCACGACGCTCTCGCCGCCCGAGATCGCCGCCCTCGTGCCTTGACACCGTCCGTCCCCGCGCCGACCCAAAACGGTGGTGAGCTCGCCCCATCTCCCCTTCCTCGTCCCCTCCGCCCCATCTCCCTCCTCTTCCCCGCCACCCCCTCTTCTTCCCCGGTCCCGGCCTCCTCGTGGCGCGCCATGGCGCGGCGGCCCAGCGCGCTCGCCCCGGGCTCGGCCCCTCTCTGCCCGGCGCGGCCTCAGCCTCCCCCCCACGCGGTAGCCCGCCTGGCGCACTCGGCCTTCCCCTCCCCGCGCGGCATGCCTGCCCTGGCTCGGCCCGGCGCAGCTCCGGCGCCTGGCGTTTTGTGCGTGCGCGCCCCCTCGCCCTGTGCGCGGCTCGGTGCGTCCGGCTCGGCGTGGCCCCGGCACGCTCGTCCCGGCTTGCGCGCGTTCCCCCGCGCTCGTGCGACCCCGCCCGGCGCGGCCTGCTCGCGCGGCTCGCCCACGGCGGCCCAGCTCGGCCCTAGCGCGCGTGGTTTCTTCGCGCCGCGGCGTGCTCGCTGCTCGCGGCGCAGCCCGGCATGGCGCGCGCGCTGCTCGCGGCACGGCGCGGCCCCCTGCCCACGGCGCATGGTGCCTCGGCCCCAGCGTGGCGTCCTGGCGTGGCTCGGCCCGCCCGCAGCCTCGACGCAGACGCCCTCGCGCGGCACGCCCAGCCCGGCCCCTGTCCTTGCACAGCATGGCCCCGGCTCGGCGCGGCTTCGGCTGGCGCGACCGTGGTGCCCCTGCGTAGCGCGGCGCGTGTGCAGCTCGGCCCCGGCGTGTGCGTGGCTTGTCCGCGGTGCGCACAGCGTGGCCCGGCTCTTGCACGACGGAGCGCGCGGCTAGCGTGGCAGCTCGCTCGCCCATGCAACGCTTAACGTCAAGCACGTTCACTTTCAATTTTGTGCAAATTGTCGCGCGGCGATACTCCTCATTATTTAAAAGTGCTAGTACTAATTGAACTGTATCAGGAAGCGACACATTAACTAAGCGTGGAATTAATTACGAGTAGATAATAACTATATTTGCACCCATATTAAACATCGGTTAGTATAACTACGTGTTATGAAGTGGTTAAGTTCATCCTTTCACTTAGCATGAGTATAATGATTTGTCAATTGTAATAATGGTTACGTTATTCTTACTACTTATACGGTCGTAAGCGCTAGCCATATGTCGGGTGTATGATTTTGGCTTCATCTCTTTGTATGGTGTACTGTTTACTTTTTGATTTGAGATATGGATATATGTTTGCGCTCGCATAGATAACGGTGTGGTTGAGGAATCCGAAGAACTCGCAGGAGAAGTCCCTGAGCAGCAGCTGGTTGGTGGAGGCAAGTGTCCCTTGACCTATCTTTGTCCTATACATTCTATAATTCACTTCCCGCATTTACACAATTATACTTAAGGATTGACTAGCTTTTGTTATCCATGTCCTTGTTTACCTATTTGGGTTGGATTATTATGGTTTAGCTTTATGCTATTGCTTAACACTAATCAATGAACATGATGAGATTTATCAATGATACGTTGTTTCCCTTCTTTATCATGATATTATACTTATGGCATTTAAGGGGGCTCGATCGGTTTCTCGAGTGCCTCTCTGTAAGGACCTGTTCGTTGGATGACCGCTCGGGAAAACAGTGCAACCATGAGGGTGGAGTGGGACGCCCTTAGCTGAATAATTAGAGGAACCGGGGTGTAGTTCACTTAGCCGTCGTGCCGTTAATGGGGCTCGGTGTATGCGGCTCGCTCTGCCAAGGTTGATTCGCCACTTGGGGAGGAGTGTGGTGCATTTAGGAAACCTAACAGGCGGCTACAACCCCGGGGAATCTTTGTAAAGGCTATGTAGTGATACCCTGCTGGGTCACCTTCGTAGTGACTATTGGTACCCTGAATCAGGGGTACCCCCTACTATAGTATGGAGGCACGGTGCCCGTACGATGTCCTCTAGCCGCACGGTGAACAGCACCCGGCCCGACCGCGTGGACGGCTCAAGGGGCACCACGTGACAAGAAAAGATGATACATCCCAGGATGTACCAGTTGGACTGGACCTCCGCGAGGAAGCGCCGGACCCCTGTACGCACAACCCGGACCCCCGATTACGGTCCGAGACTCCCTCTGAGTAAGGTCCGGACCACAACGAGGTCTTGGGACAGGGTATGCCCTGGCATAAGCAAGGGTCCGTGATTGACGCGTGTCCAGGCCTTATCCCGTGCGATTGCGCCCCCCTCTCAGGCGGAGCCCCGATGCTGCCGCGTGGCATCTTGCCCATGACATAAGACAGTGGGCGGAGCCTGACGTAAGGCCTCTAGGCCACGCGATCTCTGCATTTATTGCGGGGAGGACACGCCGCCTGTCCACCCTGTTGATAGGCGATGTGCCCCTCAACATTTAATGTGTCCTGTCCACTCCACTGGCAGGCGGCGCCAGAGCCATCCTGCAGACGGCGCATGTAGCATCCCAAAAATTCAAATCTTGGAATTTTCTCAAACTCGCTCTAAATTCAAAATGAATTTCAAATTTCATTTCAAAATGTTTGTTTGCGAGTTGATATCAACAAATATAATATAGTGGTCTATATTCTCTCCAAAATCCTTCTCAAAATATCCTACAAATGTTTCTCCAGTGATCCCCCTCAAATTCTTTCCAGAAATACTACCCAAATATTTCCCCAGTGATCCCCCTTCAATTTCTTTCTAGAAACATTGCCCAGATATTCCACCGATATATCTCCAAGTATTTTCTTCCTCAGAAATACCTTCAGAATCATTTTTCAAGTCCCCACAAATATTTTCTTCATAACTTTCCTCATGCTCACACGTATACGTATGCCTCCGGTGTCATACGTTGAGCTCTACAAGCTAATTACACTCATATAAGACAAATACATGCTAATCTCCCACTAATCCTCTCATCCCTCCCCCTAATCCCCCCACCATGGCTATAAATAGAGGGGCAAGGGCCTCCTCTCATCCCACCCCAAGCCATTTCATGGCAACTCTCTTCCCCCCCCCACACACCCACTCCATGTTCCACACAAGCACACACTAGCACAAGGATCGTTCGGTCGTTCTTCGATCGTTCGTCCCCCTGTTCTTAGTTTGTTCCTTCGTTCGTCCGATCGTTCGATCGTTCGTCAAATCGTTCATGGTTCGTTCGTCCGTTCGTCCGATCGTTCGATTGTTCGTCCGTTCGTTCGTCCAAATAATCTTTGTCCTACCATTATGCTACCGAAATTCCGATCGTTCGTTCGATCATTCGATCGTTCGTCCGTTCGTTCATAGTTCCTATTCATCGTTCGTTCATAGTCCCTATTCATCGTTCTTCCAGATAATCTTTGTCCTGCCGTTATGCTACCGAAATTCTGATTGTTTGTTCGTTCGATCATTCGATCGTTCATCGTTCGTTCATAGTTCCTATTCATCGTTCATCGTTCGTTCATAGTTCCTATTCATCGTTCATCGTTCGTTCATAGTCCCTATTCATCGTTCTTCCAGATAATCCTTGTCCTGTCGTTATGCTGTCGAAATTCCGATTGTTCGTTCGTCTGATCATTCGATCGTTCGTTCATAGTTCATATTCATCGTTCATCGTTCGTTCATAGTCACTATTCATCGTTCATCGTTCGTTCATACGACTATTCACCTTCACTATTCATTGTTACTATTCAACATCGTTACTATTCACCATCATTAGTATTCATCATCGTTACTATTCATCGATGGTATCTATGGTAGCTTTTCCGTTGTCACTTTTCATCGTTACTATTCATTGTTACTATTCATCGATCATCCGATCACCCCAAATTTCAACTACTCATCTGTTGTTGGAACTTGCTCTCAGCAGCAAAGAGGCCAACAAGAGTGAACAGTGGTGACGACAGGGTTACGTGCTCGGAGGCAATAGCTCTGTTAATCTAGCCTCTCACGGGCACTGTGCGGGGGTATTTATAGGTATCTGAGTGCCCAGCGCCTTGTGTTAAGGACGCATGTGCCCTCAGACACCTAGTTTATCCCCAGAATATTCCCATAAAGCAGGGTTACAAGCTGTAATTACAAGCATGCCTTTACAAATTAGGCCCGTAACACAAAGGCGGCCACGCATGGCCCGTTACAATGGGCCAGATCACACGTGGGCCTCAGAGCTGAACGAGGCCGTGCCGCGGGGAGGCGTCGTCGCAGGCCTTCGTCTGGTGCCGAATGGAGCGAAGGGTGCCCCTGCCCGTTTTGTCTCTGTCAGACCAGCGACTGCGGCGAAGGCCTCGAGCGAAGGGTGGCGTCTTTGCCTTCGCCCCAACATCTGTCATGTTGTCCAGTCCACCTAAGACCAGTTAGACCCATATTCATTCATACGAACTCTGGTGACTGTGATTTTCCTTCCAGTAGGGAACTTCCCATCTGGTCACTCATCCCAGGTTTCTCCAAGTTGAGCACGCTTAACTTTGAGATTCCTTCGAACCAGGCTTCCAAACTCCGATTCCAATAATTCTTGTTTCCAAATTATTATCGAATTATTCCCTATCCAACCATGTCATCCCTTAAGCATGGTTCATGTTCCAGAAAACTCCAAAAAATACTCTTGTCCCATATTCTGCCTATAACTCTCCTGTTCATACTAGGTCAGATGATTCATTCGTCACTATTCTCACCAACTGTGAACTTCGCTGTGCTACACCACATACACCTAGCTATAAATACACCCAACTACCCTCTCCCTCTCCGCACACACTCAACACCATCAGCCAAGGCAAACACCCCACCCACTCAGTTACTCCGCTCTACCGGCTACACGCATAGTGTCTCTTCGCCTCCAGTCCACCCTCCTGGTAAGCACCTCCGCTCCACCACCAGTAATATCACAACACCACATGACACAGATTCTGCTCAAGACTCTACCCATCCATATATCCCTATTCTAACCACAATACTAATTGTTTGTTGGTATACTTGCTGGTTTCTATGTTTGCTTGTTCATGTTGCATAGTTATCGGAGCGTTCGTACCGTCTCGTGGAGGCTAGATCTGCAAGTCTATGCCAGGCGGTGGAGCCAGAAGCCAGTTCTGCGAGCTCCCTTCCCCATTCGCCGGATAAGCACGACAAGCTCACTGGATCCCTTTGATGCATAAATTACCTATGCTTTTTCAACCACAACCCTCAGCCTGTTATTTTATGCATGATATGATTTTGAGACAAGTTATTATGGCCACCCAGCTGCTTGCCGCAATCAATCCTTGATATATTTGTTACAAATGATTTGAGAAAATGTGTGAGTTTTCAAAAGAAAATGCTTTTCAAAATGTGTATGATGAAGGGTTTTCACCCTTATCACCTTTGAGTAGGGATGATCAGGGACTCCCTGGTTTAGGGGAGGGCCTAAGGTGATGGCTCAGCTGGTTTAGGTGTGAGCAGAAGGATTGTCCCCTCATATAAGGACCGGTTTGTCATCCTTCACTACCTGTACTCATGATAAGTACAACCACTCGAGACTGTATGGGCAGTCACTCAATCTGAACTCGTACGATCCAAACCCCAGGGTTATGAAGGCTGGGGAGCACCGGAAGGATAAGGAGGGGGAATGTTTTGTCCGGTTTGGACATGGTGGTGGCCTGACTCCTTCTAGTATAACCGTTAAGGTAAGGACGTGCGAGGAAAGAAAGAGATTCGGCATTCGGGTCTCACGACAGTGAGATCGCAGAAACCGGACTAGTGGGTAAAGTGTACCCCTCTGCGCAGAGTTCAAACCTATTCGAATAGTCTGTGTCCACAGGAATGGATGAGTCTGGTGTGGTATGGCAATTAGTGTTTTGTTTTCCAAAAAATGCTTTTGAAAAGTGGTTTTAAAAGGTCCAGCAGTTGAGCCGTGAGCTATGGTGGACAGGAAGTCCAATAGCTATTTTTGAAAATGAAAACCAGTGGGAAACTGCTGAGATACCTGGATGGTTTAGTCCAGGGGATTTTAAACTTCCTGCTCCTTTGGGAGAGGATGCGCTGTCACACCCGAATTTCGGGGCACCAAGACCCGGGCGCGAACATAATCACCAGGTGTGCTGGGACCAAGTCTCACACATATGATGAATCATGGCACAGGATCGAATGTCACATCTTTACTATATAATAGGAGTTCTATACAAAATAATTAAATAAATAATTACATTATAAGGAGACAACGGTCCAGCAACCCAAAGTTGACTGGAAGACGACGGCCTAGACCTCTCACGAACACATCGCAGCATCCTCCAAGCGCCTCATCCTGTGGTACCTGTTCTTGACCTGTGGGGGGGTGTGAGACCGCAAGAGTGAGCTCACATACATTCATCGCTCAACAAGTTGTGGGGAATAATGTGCATGAACTCGCCAAAGGTGGGAGCTCACGTGAAGTGTAAGGCTTACCAAAGAGGATGGTTAGAGCTAAGCATTGCTTTTAAAGTTGGTCAAAATTTTATTAGCAATTACTAAGTATAAGTAAATACCAACCCAATTAAGTGGTAGAACAAAAGTAACAACATCACCTGCGATGCAATGCATATGACAAATTGAATTTAGTTCCATAAGTTAATCATCAGAGAGTCCTGAGCTGCTCATGACCGTGAGCTCGGCTAGTATACCAGTTTTACACTCTGCAGAGGTTGTACCCTTTACCCACAAGTCATGTTACCCATCCGCCAAGGGATCATGACTTCCCATACACCTCTACCAAGGAGGCGAGGCAGAGTAACACTACGAGGCCTTTACAAAGTTCCACTAGCTTCAGAAAACCCGCTACAGTTTATAGGAAGCTCCAATGTAGGGTTCTTGCCTGACCGCCATCGCAGCAAAATCAACCAAGGACCTCCCTACACTGACCACTCCCCTACTGCCCTTGCCCCTTTCGGGTAAGGTAGTCCTCCACTAGCTTTCCTAATTAATCAGCCAAGGGCATCCATAAACCCTTGTGGTGGCACGTGTTTCTCAAGTTAAGCTCTATGTTCCAATTAACATTAATGATCTTGACATGAACATAAAATAGAATAACAAAATAACTGGAACATAGATATGATAAATAATTATCCCAAATCCATGTAAAGCAATAGCAAACTACCCAAGTGATTCAGGGGTAAACAAGGTAATGAGATAAACAATCTAGGGTAACCTATTGGGTCCCATCAAAATTAACCTATGCATGAATAAATGATATTAAAGAACATTATTGGGTAAAAAGTGGTCAAGGGCACAACTTGCCTGGGACTTGAGATTCCAGGTACCAGGATGATCTTCAAGTGACATGTGTCCTCACTGCTAAACGTAGCAATACAGACAAACATGTATATGCAAAATTAACATTACACCAAACATAAGATCAAACTGCATAATAATATTCTACGCTACGTAACGAGATTGTAGGAACAAGAATTACTAAATTCAGAGTTACGGTTACCAAGTTATGAATTTCTGGAGTTTATTAAGCACCTAGAATAGATTAATTCAAATGAACAATTTTAATTTAAGTTTCATGGCTAAACATTGTTACTGGTTGGTAGACAATATTTATACAAAATTAATGCAACTGGAATGATTCAATTTAGAGTTAAAATGAATTAAATATGAATTATACAAATTTCTAGCATTTATTTTCACATTAAAATCATTTTCTAAATTTATTTTTCTAATTTTTCTATCCCCTGGGCTGAGCACCTAAATCCAGGAAGGTCAGGGGCTAAATCATAAACTTTCTCAGACTCAGACTAACCCACAGATGGATGGCGGGTTGAATCTGAAAACGAGAAGGGGCTCTTCTGCAAATGTCCCTGCACGAAAGGGTATCCCGAAACAGGAGTCGTCCGATCAGAAACCGGCCGCCAGGATTAGCCCACGCTTTATAAGAATCGGTAAACAATCCCGATCGGTGGATCGAGATCCTACGGTTCAGATGCACCACACGCGAAAGGTTACGCATGCTCTAATCCAGGCCGTCACTACGGAGATCAACGACACAAGGGCAACTTCCCCCCTTCCCAGCAGAGACGCGCGGTGGCGCTACCCCCCGCGACGGCGCCCTCACCGGAGAAGGTGGACTCCGAGCTCCAGTGCCCGAAACCCAAATCCACTAGGTGCTACCCTATCATAGGGCCGAAGTGAATACAGTGTAGGGCGTACTCACCAGAGACGGATTACGGAAGAGAGCAGCCGTGGCGCGCGGCAGATTGGGGTCGAGGTGAAGACTCCGGCGAGGAATTACTTGCACCCTGTTGGCTCTCCGATCACCGCGACGCCGCGCAAGCACACCACACGGAAAGGCGAAGTCCCGGCCCTGAATTCCGACGGCGGTGCGGCAATGGAAACGGTAATCACCGGCGGTGGCACACTCTGTTTGTAATGGCTATGGCGGCGGCAACGTGGGGGCACGATTGGTCTGGAATCCACGGAGCAGGGGAGGTACAGAGGACGGGCGGTGGCGGTACTTGTACTGCCGCACGAGGTGGGAGTCCGCGCGCGGCGCGTGGTCAGTTGCAACAGCCCGGACTTCGCGTGGAGCTGCGACGTCTGGTTCGGCATGCCGAGACCGCGAGGAAGAAGGGGCACTGCCCGGTTGGCCCCACCTGTCATTGGCGCGCACCACGCGACTGAGAGAATGTACGGTGCGGAGGTGTGCGGCTGAGCGGTGGGCTCCGCATGCCAGGCAGCTGCACTGAGCGGATCGCGTCACTGGCTGACGGGCGGGGCCCAGTTGTCGGCGCCAACTTCCCCAGGGTTGGGCCGCGGGAGTGAAGAGTGGTAAATGGGCCGCGGCAGAGGATTGAGCCCAGTGCCATTTGTTTCCCTTTTCTTTTCTTTATTCTTTTCTCTTTTCTTTTTCAAAATTAGATCTTCATTTCTCCTTTTAGATTTCAAATTCAAATTTGAATGTCAGTTATGGGTTTGTGCTTATATCAAATGTGCCAAATTACATATGGGTATGAAGAGAATATATTTATGTATATATTTTCCCTATGTTTCATGTGGTATTTCTTTTCTCTTCTAAATTTCTAGAATTTTCTTTAGATTCTAAACTCCCTTTTGGACTTTAATATATTTACTGTCATATTATTTTTATATTGTCACAAAATGCACACAAAAAGGAAACTCAGCATGATGCAATGATTTATCTTTGGGTATTTCTTGTTAATTATGTATTTGTGTAAGTAATGTGTTCACATGAAATGATAAACATGGGTAACACATATAGATATAGAGTAATATACTTTTTTTGCCTTTCATACAAAGTGGGTGTTACATGCGCTTTGAAAAATACAAAATGTTTTACAAAACAACCCTGCATAAAATATTGTTGTTTCTGCAAAATATCCTGAGCTCCACATATTCCATGCATTATATCTGATTTCCCCATTCCGCGGTGAAGGTGGGCTGCTGAGTACATTTGTACTCACCCTTGCTTATTTGTTGTTTTTCAGAAAAAGGAGATTGGGTAAGAGTTATGCCTGTTCCCAACCTTGCATGTGGCTGTTGGACCGCTGATTTGCTTCGCTGCGTATATCGGGCTGCTTCAGCCCCACTCTGATGATATGTCCCGAGTTGTGGACCAACTCTTAAAGTTGATCGCCATCTTTATAGGTTTGTCTCGTTTAAGCAGATCTGGAATCATCTGATGTATAAATGTGTTTACTAGCCTCCTGGGACTAGTAATTGTATCGTATTTGAGTCCCAGAGGATCTGGGCGCTTCAGGTGGTATCAGAGCTGTTAGGTTGGCCGCAGGACGTAACCCTTAGCCTGATCAAAAGTTTTTGAGTCAAAACTATTTTCTTAAAAAAATTCTTGCTCTCATCCCTTCATTCCAAAAATGCTTTCCCCCTTTCCTTCTCTCACAAGTCAGATGGAGGTCTGCTGCCAAACCAACTTGTGCCAGAATGAAGATGGTTTCCCCAAGTTGTTGAGAGCATGCACAGTCCGCCTCGGAATCAGGAGCCAGCCAGAGTATGATGGTCGTGAATTCATCGAGCATGGCACAGAGAAGTGTGTCATGACTGTATACATTGGATCCAGTCCGCACCATGTGGAATGGAGTGTCACTGCTGTTGGGCACAGATTCAAAGACACCTGCCAAGTCGTCGCTCGCAAGGCATTGAGGGCCCTGTGTCAGATCTATGAAGAAGAAGTGGCCGACACACCACTCAGATTCTTTCCGCCCTTTCAGAGAAATCGTCCTGTTTGGATGGCCAGGATGCATGCATTGGTAGGGCAGCTACTGCTTGAGGACGACCCCTCAGTCGTGTACCTCACCGCATACCTGCTCACCTTGGATGCACAGTATGATTTCTTGGCTCGGCACCACCGTCAGATGATTGCCCGAGCAGAAGATGCAGAGAAGCGCAACCGTAAGCTCCATGTGGATCTCACCTCAGCTCAAGCCCGTGTAGCTGCCTTGGAAAGTCGTGAAGTCATTGCTGTTGAAGCCCTGAAGCAAGCCAAGGATGAGCATATCCAGAAGTTGATGGAGGCCTACTTGGTAACCCATAACCAACGTAGAGCCCTGCGGATCCAAGAGCTCGTTTCATCCAACCCAGTTCAACCCATGAGAGCTAAAGATCCCCAGATTCTTGAAGGTCACCCGGTCTCTATCAGAGGAGAGAAGAAGGCTTGGGAAATCCCAGAAGGAGCCATAGTCTTGGAAGAAATTCCAGTCTCCCCTAAGACTATGGATAAGCAAGCGTACCCCGAGTCCTCCCAAGATCCCCTACCAGAGTTGTTTGAGCCCCTCACCATGAAGAAGATTCCAGCACCATCCTGTGAGATCAAAGAAGAAGCTGCAAGCACCTCGCCAACACCGCCGCCCTCTGAGGAGCTACAAGAGCCAGTCCCGCTTGAAGAAGAGTTCAACCCCATCTTGCCATCTCAGTTGCCGCCAGAAGAAGTCATCAACGTCAGCTCCCTTTTGACCCATCCAGGTGATGTCTCAGATTGAAGTTGTGCGCCAGCCTTACCAGAAGAGAAGCTGTCTGGTCTGAAGTTAGTTATGCCTAGTCCTTTGCATGCATTGGGTAGTGAAGTTTTCTTCACTTTGGCTAGAGCCCATCATGTATGAGAGGTAATCGTGTAGACTCGTGTTTTGCAAAACTCTAATTGTGTTGCCCCCTAGGGCATTTCAAAATGAATTTCGCTTGATGTTTTCTTCCCTTTTGAGTGCATATGTGATGCTTTAACGTTAGTGCTCATAAGTCGCATTTAGCATAGTTCTCAATTCAGGAGCCGAGCAATAGTAGTTATGCTTAGCCCCTGAATCTAAGTAGTTCGTGCTTTGGAAAAAGAACTCTATTCTTCCCCTATTCAAAACATTTGATTTGTTTGTGCTTATCATTGCTGAGCTTGTGTGTTTTCTTTCTTTTTAAGAAAGGCTTTCTCTAAAAACATAGATCACAAATTAGATCCAATCCTCACCTTATTCTTCCATTCTCATCTTATCCCATCTCAAGAGAAAATCACCTTACCCTAGAAGATACCGAGAAGCATACCCTTGAAGCCTGGAATAAGCTACAGAAGAAACTTGTCCAGCCGCTCAGTCAAAAGGACCGACCGTGAGAATCAAAGCACTGCCCCTGAGTCAAAGTAAACAGGAAAAGAGGACAAAATAAGTTATTACCATACGGAGAGGCAAAGATTCTTGGAACCAGATACCACAAACATCTGGGTCATCGACCCCACCACTCACCCTTGCCCCCCGCACGTGTGCCCGCCTCCATGCGCACTACCACCGTCCCACCCCGCTTTGCAGCGCCCCATCGCCGCCATCATCGTCGGCAACACCGTCCCCCCTTCCCCTTGTCGCGTATGCTGCCTCGTGGCACCTGCTCCATCACCACCACTCCACGCCTGAGCACCACCTCGCATACCGCTCGCCTATAAAACTTCCGCACCAGCTCCCTTAGATCCCATCCGAAGCAAAGCACACACCTGATAAAATCCCCTCTGCCAAATTGCAAGCAACTCCATTTTCCTACTTCCTCGCCCTTAAGATCACAATGCTTGGTGATTCTTGGGTTGAAGACTGTTGTACATGGTTCATAGTCCTTGGTTACCTCCTCTGTATGATGGTGATAATCTTTGATAGAATCCTCCAGTGGGAAGAGCAAACAGAAAGAAAGAGGCAGTGAGAAGTGAAAAGAAAAATAGTGAAGAGAAGATAAGAAGAAGGTTCTCCCAAAATCAACCCTGTGTCAGTCATCTCTCCGCAGTCTGTTCAAGCAACAACAGCAGAAGAAGGCCTTGTAACATCCCTGTTATGAGGTACTTCAAGGAGTTTAAACCCCCAAGATTCAAGAGTTCTACCCTCATTCTTTTTAAGTGGGGTAGTATTCCAGTAAGGTTCCTGCTATGGAGAAAAAGAAGAAGGCCTGTAGCAAGCTTGTGGAGAACCAGATCATCAAAGCATATAAGTTTCTGAATGAGAAGTGGTCACCCAAGTTTTGTTGATGAAGCACCAGAAGACCAATCAAGGAAGGAATCCACATGGGAGTTTGTAAGAGAAAGGTTTGTGTGTTGGCATCGATGCTTCTTCAATAAGCTAGCTGCCAAGCAAAAGCTAGAAGCCTGAAGATGATCTTTGAGTAGCCAGAATCAGCGTTTGCAATCGGCAACCAGACGCTCCGCAAATGCCAGATTTTGTTGAAGCTCCATCTCCTCGAAGAGTCTGCAAAGTGAAGATATGTAGCTGAAGTAAAGCTATACCCAAAACCCTTCTAAGTCGAATCTCGAGGACGAGATTCATTTTAAGTGGGGTAGATTTGTAGCATCCCAAAAATTCAAATCTTGGAATTTTCTCAAACTCGCTCTAAATTCAAAATGAATTTCAAACTTCATTTCAAAATGTTTGTTTGCGAGTTGATATCAACAAATATAATATAGTGGCCTATATTCTCTCCAAAATCCTTCTCAAATTATCCTACAAATGTTTCTCCAGTGATCCCCCTCAAATTCTTTCCAGAAATACTACCCAAATATTTCCCCAGTGATCCCCCTTCAATTTCTTTCCAGAAATATTGCCCAGATATTCCACCGATATATCTCCAAGTATTTTCTTCCTTAGAAATACCTTCAGAATCATTTTTCAAGTCCCCACAAATATTTTCTTCATAACTTTCCTCATGTGCACACGTATACATATGCCTCCGGTGTCATACGTTGAGCTATACAAGCTAATTACACTCATATAAGACAAATACATGCTAATCTCCCACTAATCCTCTCATCCTCCCACTAATCCTCTCATCCCTCCCCCTAATCCCCCACCATGGCTATAAATAGAGGGGCAAGGGCCTCTTCTCATCCCACCCCAAGCCATTTGATGGCAACTCTCTTCCCCCCCCCCCACACACACCCACTCCATGTTCCACACAAGCACACACTAGCACAAGGATTGTTCGGTCGTTCTTCGATCGTTCGTCCCCCTGTTCTTAGTTTGTTCGTTCGTTCGATCGTTAGTCCGATCGTTCATGGTTCGTTCGTCCGATCGTTCGATCGTTCGTCTATTCGTTCATCCAAATAATCTTTATCCTACCGTTATGCTGCCGAAATTCCGATCGTTCGTTCGATCATTCGATCGTTCGTCCATTCGTTCATAGTTCCTATTCATCGTTCATCGTTCGTTCATAGTTCCTATTCATCGTTCATCGTTCGTTCATAGTCCCTATTCATCGTTCTTCCAGATAATCCTTGTCCTGTCGTTATGCTGCCGAAATTTCGATCGTTCGTTCGTCCGATCATTCGATCGTTCATCCGTTCGTTCATAGTTCATATTCATCGTTCGTTCATAGTCACTATTCATCGTTCATCGTTCGTTCATACGAACTATTCACCATCACTATTCATCGTTACTATTCACCATCTTTACTATTCGCTGACACTATTCATCATTATTACTATTCATCATCGTTACTATTCATCGATGATACCTATGGTAACTTTCCTGTTGTCACTATTCATCATTAGTATTCATTGTTACTATTCATCGATCATCCGATCACCCCAAATTTCAACTACTCATCCGTCATGTTGTCCAGTCCACCTAAGACCAGCCAGACCCATATTCAGTCATACGAACTCTGGTGACTGTGATTTTCCTTCCAGTAGGGAACTTCCCATCTGGTCACCCATCCCAGGTTTCTCCAAGTTGAGCACGCTTAACTTTGAGATTCCTTCGAACCAGGCTTCCAAACTCCGATTCCAATAATTCTTGTTTCCAAATTCTTATCGAATTATTCCCTATCCAACCATGTCATCCCTTAAGCATGGTTCATGTTCCAGAAAACTCCCAAAAATACTCTTGTCTCATATTCTGCCTATAACTCTCCTGTTCATACTAGGTCAGACTATTCATTCGTTACTATTCTCACCAACAGTGAACTTCGCTGTGCTACACCACATACACCCAGCTATAAATACACCTAGCTACTCTCTCCCTCTCCGCACACACTCAACACCCTCAGCCAAGGCAAACACCCCACCCACTCAGTTACTCCGCTCTGTCGGCTACACGCATAGTGTCGCTTCGCCTCCAGTCCACCCTCCTGGTAAGCACCTCCGCTCCACCACCAGTAATATCACAACACCACATGACACAGATTCTGCTCAAGACTCTATCCATCCATATATCGCTATTCTGACCACAATACTAAATATTTGTTGGTATACTTGCTGGTTTCTATGTTTGCTTGTTCATGTTGCATAGTTATTGGAGCATTCGTCCCATCTCGTGGAGGCCAGATCTGCAAGTCTACGCAGACGGTGGAGCCAGAAGCCAGTTCTACGAGCTCCCTTCCCCATTCGCCGGATAAGCACGACAAGCTCACTGGATCCCTTTGATGCATAAATTACCTATGCTTTTTCAACCACAACCCTCAGCCTGTTATTTTATGCATGATATGATTTTGAGACAAGTTATTATGGCCACCCAGCCGCTTGCCGCAATCAATCCTTGATATATTTGTTACAAATGATTTGAGAAAGGTGTGAGTTTTCAAAAGAAAATGCTTTTCAAAATGTGTATGATGAAGGGTTTTCACCATTATCACCTTTGAGTAGGGATGATCAGGGACTCCCTGGTTTAGGGGAGGGCCTAAGGTGATGGCTCAGCTGGTTTAGGTGTGAGCAGAAGGATTGTCCCCTCATATAAGGACTGGTTTGTCATCCTTCACTACCTGTACTCATGATAAGTACAACCACTCTTGACTATACGGGCAGTCACTCAATCTGAACTCGTACGATCCAAACCCCAGGGTTATGAAGGCTGGGGAGCACCGGGAGGATAAGGAGGGGGAATGTTTTGTCTAGTTTGGACATGGTGGTGGTCTGACTCTTTCCGGTATAACCGTTAAGGTAAGGACATCCGAGGAAATAAAGAGATTCGGCATTGGGGTCTCACGACGGTGAGATCGCAGAAACCGGACTAGTGGGTAAAGTGTACCCCTCTGCGTAGAGTTCAAACCTATTCGAATAGTCTGTGTCCACAGGAATGGACGAGTCTGGTGTGGTATGGCAATTAGTGTTTTGTTTTCCAAAAAAATGCTTTTGAAAAGTGGTTTTAAAAGGTCCAGTGGTTGAGCCGTGAGCTATGGCGGACGGGAAGTACAGTAGCTATTTTTGAAAATGAAAACCAGTGGGAAACTACTGAGATACCTAGATGGTTTAGTCCAGGGGATTTTATTCTATATTGAAAAACTTCCTGCTCCTTTGGGAGAGGATGCGCTTTGAAAAATACAACATGTTTTACAAAACAACCCTGCATAAAATATTGTTATTTCTGCAAAATATCCTGAGCTCCACATATTCCATGCATTATGTCTGATTTCCCCATTCCGCGGGTGAAGGTGGGCTGCTGAGTACGTTTGTACTCACCCTTGCTTATTTGTTGTTTTTCAGAAAAAAAAGGATATCAGGTAAGAGTTACGCCTGTTCCCATCCTTGCCTGTGGCTGTTGGACCGCTGATTTGCTTCGCTGCGTATATCGGGCTGCTTCAGCCCCACTCTGATGATATGTCCCGAGTTGTGGGCCAACTCTTAAAGTTGATCGCCACCTTTATAGGTTTGTCTCGTTTAAGCAGATCTAGAATCATATGATATATAAATGTGTTTACTAGCCTCCTGGGACTAGTAATTGTATCGCATTTGAGTCCCAGAGGATCTAGGGCGCTTCAGCGCACCTGTCTAGTCCATTGTCAAACAGTGTGCCCGTGACGCGCGGCGCAATGTGCTCATCATCCCTTATACGGGAAGCTTCTCCTGCACATCGAGGCTGTGCAGATCTCAGATGTCAGAGCGCAAGAAGATTGCTCCAACAGCAAACATTAGTAGCCCTAAGTACTTCATCCGTTATGCTCCTGGGCCCACATGTCGGGGCTCAGTACCCTTGTACATGCCCCCTTCAGCTATAAAAGGGGAGGCATGCAACGTTACAAGGGAGACGCTCTTAGACCCAAGT
This sequence comes from Zea mays, assembly GCF_902167145.1. Lineage (NCBI taxonomy): Eukaryota > Viridiplantae > Streptophyta > Magnoliopsida > Poales > Poaceae > Zea > Zea mays. The sequence goes on along the minus strand of NC_050103.1, from coordinate 80,271,547 downwards.
CATCCAAGACAACTCAAGCTCTCAAGCAATACAACACACAGTGGAGTAGGGTATTACGCTCCGGCGGCCCGAACCACTCTAAACTCTTGCGTGTTCTTGTGTTCTTCCCATTTTGTACAACTAACAAGCAAAACGCTTAGGCCCCTCCTCATCTTAGGATTTAGGGCGGGTGCACTCCACCACCCAGCCGGAGATTTCCTCTCCGACATTTGGCGCGCTAGGTAGGGGCTAGGCATTAGGTTTTTGCTTGCATCCTCGCTCAGCATGATGGTGCAAATCGTGGAGCACCGCTCCGAGACATCGACGGATTTCCTGGTGGAGGAAGAAGTTGTTTCTTCCACACCACAGGTTCCCAACTGCCCAGTGCCGGGCACTGCTGCTGTGCACGCTGCACGGCAGCATACAGCTGCGCAGACATCCCGAACTCCGTCGAGGGCGGCATCGGGAGCGTTGTCAGCAGCCAGGGAGTTGCTGCGACACCCTCCAAGCTCCATGGCCTCACCGGGGCCATGAAGCAGTGGCAGGATGACGTCGACCGACTGCTCGGCATGGCACATTCTACCTCGACCAGGTCGAGGCCACGGTCACCCCGGTGCCAACATGAGGCGTCGGCGTTTGTGCGCTCACCCTCAGTGAGGGGTGCACAGACCAACGACCTCTGGGCAGAACTCAACCGCAGGCGAGTGGGAGAGGACACCCGGGTCTCTTTGGAAAGGGCGCGCGAGGGCCACCAAAACATCGAGGGTCTCAACCTCGATCAAGACTTCGCTGCGGTAGCACCACAGGCCCCAATGGGTACCCGGTCCCAAGCGGGTGTCCCCTTGGCCGGCGTGGGCTACGCCGCTCTCGCGGATCATCTCTGTGCGGTGTCAGGGCCAGCCAAGTTCCGGCCACACCTGCCGGAAAAGTACGACGGAAAGTCAAACCCGTCAGAGTTCCTGCAGGTGTACATCACCGCTATCACAGCAGCAGGTGGAAACACCGCTGTGATGGCGACCTATTTTCATGTCGCCTTGTCTGGACCTGCCCGGACTTGGCTCATGAACCTCGCCCCAAGGTCAATCTACTCCTGGGAAGAGCTCTGGGCGCGGTTTGTTGCGAACTTCGCCAGCGCTTACCAGCAGTACGGTGTGGAGGCCCACCTCCACACAGTAAGGCAGGAGCCCGGGGAGACTCTCCGGACGTTCATCTCCCGCTTCACCAAGGTGCGAGGTCCTATACCTCGCATTTCCGATGCTTCCATCATCACGGCCTTCCGACAGGGAGTATGTGATGAGAAAATGTTGGAGAAGTTGGCCACGCTTGACGTGGAGACTATCCCCACACTCTTCGCTCTGGCCGACAAATGCGCCAGAGCCGCCGAGGGCCGTGCGTGGCACTCGGCCCCACAAACCGGGGCTGCCCAGTCGGGTGGCTCGGGTGCCATCCCCTGGGACGGCAAGAAGAAAAAGAAGAAGGACCGCGACTACTAGAGGTCGCAGTCCACCGCTCTAGTCGTTGCAGCCGTGACCGGGGGCTAGGGCGACCTCAACAAACGCCCACGACCGCAGAGGGGTAACAGTGGCTCATGCCTTGTGCACCCCAACGGTCGCCACAGCGCCGCGGAGTGTTGTGAGATCATTGACCTTGCGAAACACATCAGCGAGCGGCGTGAGCAGTCTTCCAAGGACGGCTCCCCACCTCGTCGTCGTCCTGGCAAAGAAAAGGTCGACGACGGTGAGGTGGCCACGGCTGAACGGGAGCTCGGGTATCAGTCACCCGAGGGCGACCTGAAGGATGTCTTCGCTGGAGGTTCCTACTCCGGTGGGGACAACTAGATGGACCCCCAGGGGGACCCCGTGCTCCCCGGTCTACGGGGCCGAAGCCTGCCTTCCCCCGGAAACCCTTCTGGACTCCCCACGGGTCCAGGCCTCTGATAGGTCCATGCAGAAATGGCTACAACATGAGGGCAAGGGCTCCCTCATCAGACGCAGATGGGAACCCAGGGTCAGGACATAGTCCTACGGCAAGTACCAAACCAAGAAGGGCTCTGCAACTCTCCCCCAGCTGGGGAGGACCCTTCAAGGTGACGGGAATGCACCGACCCGGGGGTGACTATCTTGCTACAACTGAAGGAGTGCCTCTCCCTGCCCACTGGAGCATCTCTGTAAGTCCCATCCATAGGAGCAAGTCTGAGGGGTCGAATTTTTCTCCCTTTTTGTAACTAGATACCGCATACGTGTACGCCAACCCGGTGAGGTCCGCCCTCATAAACTCGGCCTGTTGATCTGCACCCATGCATGACAAGTTATAAAGAAAAGATTTACCCCCTCAGACGGGCCTCTATGATAGTTTTATCCTACTGCTCCACGGTCTTACCTTGTAGTTTTCTGGATGATATTTTATCTAACCCACCCTAACGGTTCCCATTCCATCAGACATAATGACATCCGAATTGAACAACCAGGCTTGCAGTTTAGGACCTCTCTACGAAAGCAGGAGGGCCCGACAGCCTGGGAGCCGGCTCTAGAGAACGGGATCCCGTTCCATGGGGTGGTCTGGAGCCTGTGTGGATGCTTAGCCTGGTTCCGTACTCGAAAGCCTGCGCACTCCACCACTCCGTGACGGGTACCTAGTATTTGGAGCTATAAGTCCTGTGGGTCCGACAACCTAGGGTCCGGAACTAGGGAATGGACACTTGTCTCCTGAGGTGGTCCGGAGCCCGTGTAGCCGCTCAGCCTGGTCCCGTACCGTGGGCCTGCACGCTGTTGGAACTTGCTCTCCTGGGCAAGTTGATCCAACGGAGGAATGAAAGCGACATGAACAAGGTTTTGACTCGGGGTGGCAATAGCTCTGTTAATCTCGCCTCTCAAGGGCACTGTACGGGGGTATTTATAGGTGCCTGAGTGCCTAGCGTCTTGGAGTAAGGACACATGTGCCCTCAGGCGCCTAGGCTATCCTTGGAATATTCCCATAAAGTGGGGTAATAGACTGTCATTACAGAAAAGCCATTACAAATCGGGCCCGTAATACACTTAGCCATGTGGGGCCTGTTACAATGGGCCGAATTCCACGTGGGCCTTCGTGTTCGACGAGGACGCGGGACGTGGGCGACCTCGTTGTAGGCCTTCGTCTTGCAGCGTAGTGGACGAAGGGTGGAACCCGCCGGTCGTTTCGCCTCCGTTGGTGCAGCAAGATTGGTGAAGGCCTCGAGCGAAGGATAGCGTCTTCGCCTTCGCCCCAACATTTGCCCTCCGAGGGACCAGTTCGACTAAGTCATCTGGTGCCGAAGACGTCGCTAGATGGTGGAGACGCTGCCCTCGCTCGAAGTGGTTCCGCGGGGGTTTTTGATGTGACCGTTGACGGACGCGGTACTGTTGGACTGCGGGTTTCCCGAAGCGTCGCGTCCTGTGTATAAAAAGGGGGGCGGGGCGGCGCGGGTCAGTACTCTTTCTGTGCGCCGCAAAACCCTAGCCTCCTTTTGAAACCATTCGTTCGCTCGCCTGCCCTCCTTGCTCCTACTCATCGGAGATCTGGCCCGCATCAAGCAGACCGCCCGCCGCCACCGACGGTACATAGCCATGTCGTCCTCTTGCTCATCTGCTCCCAATACACCGCCGGCCGGCGCATCGTCCGAGGACACTTTGAGCAACTTGGTGGTGGAGGAGTTACATCCTGGTGATACAGTGGAGTTTGGCATGTCGCGGATTTCCTCGGTCCGCGTTCAGGATATGCAGTAGCTTGGATATTTTGGCAGCGGAGTGGGGCGCGTGTCGAGGGCGGAGGAGGTCCCCGAGCCAGAAGGCGAGTTGGTTGTTTTTGAGGCTTTTTTCACCGCTGGCCTTCGTCTGCCTGCACATCGATTCGTGGTGGAGGTCCTGTGGAGATTCGAGGTCCAGGTCCACCAGCTGACGCCGAATGTTGTGGTGGCTCTGGTGAAGTATGTTTGGGCGACGACTTCGTATGGTGGGCAACCCTCTGTGGAAGTCTTTGCAAAACATTACTGTCTACATTGGCAAAAAAGGAAAATTGGTCGTGAGATTGCACAATTTGGATCGTGCACGTTTACGCCGAGGACCGGCAAGACTTCGATGCAAGTAGTGGAGCTGGTTCCCTGCACCCGTAATAAATGGGGCAACTGGTGGGATTTCTGGTTTTAGGTTTCCAAAGGCGCAGTTGAAGACCATCCAGGACTCCCCGTGGCTGTCATGTGCTCCCATTATTATGTGGCATACCCGCAGTTTGAGGTGGCAGAGGATGATGAAGACGAGGGAGCCCTTCGGTGCGCTGCTCGCATGAGTAGCGGGCGCGACTTAGTGGAGGAATTTATCGGGTATGGGGTGTGGCCCTTGGCGCATGGTTGGGCGCTGGGCGAAGTATGCCCTCGTGAGATGCCTTCCCGGGGCGGGCAGCGGGTGCAAAGTCCAGCCTTCGCGTTGGATTTGCATGGTCGGGATCCCGCCGCATTCGTGCGCGAAGCGGAAGATGGTGTGGCGAGGATCGTGGGGCGCTATGTGCCGAAGACAGAGGGTCTGCGGAGCTGGGATATCTGTGGGGCCAACGATAGATTGAATCGGGTCTTCGAACTGAACTGTTTGCCATACGGTGGTTACCCCGGGGAGGACGCCGCCGACCGCAGTGGGAAAAAACCAATGGGCGTGACCGAGGAAGAGCCCTCGCAGGTGGCTGCCCTAGCCGCTAAGAAGAGAAAACTAGGTACTGCAGTGGGGGGCTGGGGGTCTCCGATAGTTTTGCTATGGAGTTGAAGGGGACGTGCGCAGCCCTAGGGGGAAGGATGTCTTCGCCCGAGCTCCAGGAGTCTTCGGCGCGGATGATGGAGGTTACCGGGGGTCGATGGCCCAAGAATGTTCCGATCCCCCGTGCGGCTGGCAAAGACTTCTTTACGTCTCGCATGGCTCGTGACTTAAAGGTGTTTCCTTACGGGCAGAATATTGCTGTTGTTGTGTCGGCAGTGATGAACAAGGACCATCAGGACGCTGCGCAGAAGCGCCGGGCGGTCGTCAGGATCGCAGATCCTAGGCGTGAGGCGAAGAGGGCGAGGGGGAGCGCGAAGGCTGCTGCTTCCAGCAGTAGCCAGCTGATACCGGCTGCAAAACCGGCCGCGCCCGGACTCAGCAAGGCGTCGGCGGGTGCGAAGGCTGCTGCTTCTGGCGGAACCAAGCCTCCCCCGGGTGGATCCATGAAAGGACGGGAGCTGCCTTCGCCGGGGAGACATGTTGCCGACTTCGGCACCAACATCAGTGTCGAGGATTATTTTGTTGGTAAGTTTTTTTTGCTAGTTCTTTGACTGGCGATATGTTGTAGGGTCGGATGAGGGGCAATTGGTTGTTGTCCCGCCTTCGGCGGCAACCACGTCGCCGACGGCGGTGGTCCGGGCGAAGGGTGCCGCGCAAGACCCGTGGGCCGCTTTCTGCGTGAGCGGCGAGATCCTATCAGCCGCTGCCGCCAAGGATGTGGCGGGCTCCATGTCCCAGCGGCTGAGGGAGGCGTCGCAGCAGCTGTCGCAGCAGCTGAAGCAAGTAAGTTGTGCTGGACTTCGGTGTTTGTTGTTTTCATGAGGGTTTGGGTCTCATGTGCTTTTGTCAGGCGGACGACTTCGCCGACCGCATGGCGTCGGGTGTCCTGACTGCAGACGTGGCTGCCGAAGTCAAGAGGCTTCGAGCGCAGCATGCAGATGCTGTCCGGGAGAAGTCGGCTGCGGAAAGTAAAAACCGCAGGCTGGCGGAGAAAGTTGCCGCCATGGAGGCCGAGAAGACGGACCTCTGGCGCCAGCTGGCGGAGGAGAGGAGGGAGGCGAATCAGGCCATCGTCGAAGCGCACTGCGCGAGCGGAGGGCAAAGTGGCGCGGGCGAAGAGCAGACTCGCCAGTCAACGCGCCGAGGAGCTGGAGGCAAGGTTCAGCACCTTGCGCAGCCACATGGACAAAGCCGAGGCCTCGACGCGCTCGGAAGTTGAGCGGACGCACGCACAGTTCGTGGACGAGTACCGCGAGCTGGGTGCGCGGACTGCTGACTTCGAAGCACCTGACCGAGAAGCAGGCCTTCGCTTCCTCGAATGGTTGCAGGAGGAGCTGCTGGTGCTCCCGACCATTGTGGAGGGTTTCATGTCCTTCGCCTCCCTCGTCACCTGCGAGGGGGCCATGAATGCATTGTCTCGCAAGGGCTGCAGGCACTATGAGGTCTTTGACCAATCAGATGAGAACTTTGAACGTGATATTTACAAGGTCGAAGACCCTGTGGTGAAGCAGTCAGCAGGGGCACTCTTCGATAGGATGTGGGGGCCGCATGGTCGGGAGGCGGTCAGGGAGCGGTCTGACCGGGCGATAGAGCAGGTAAAGGTTACTTTTTATGTGTGGTTATATGTGTGGGTGTGTGGTTTTTTGCTGAATGAGTGTTGCTGCTGCAGATGGCACATGCCGAGGACGTTGAGGACCTTGGAGCTCTGGTCGGCGCGCCGCCCAAGGCTGCGGAGGTCAACCCGGTGCCGCCCCTGGATGCCGGTGAAGGCTCCTCGGCTGCACCCGTGCCCACGGTAGCCGGTGAAGACCCTGTGTCGGCCCCTGCGCCGACGGTCGAAGATGCTTTGAAGGTGGTGGCTGAGCCGATAGCCGAAGACCCCACGGCCGCGGCCGGGCCTTCGCAGGTGGCTAAATAGGTGCTGGGGAGTTTGTAAATTTTGTCTGTGTGTGTACTGAACCTCGGTTGCTGCGCAGGTTCAGGGTTTTGGGCCTGCGCACTCAACCGCTACTGACAATGCTAATTTTGTGGCAGCTTCGACCGTGGTTGCTGAAGGAAATTCTGATGATTCTGTGTCTAAGTTTTTTGAGTCTGATGATTCTGGGAGCTCGATTGTGTGGACGGAGGGGTCTTCGGAAGAGGACTTGGATTATTTTGCAGCATTGGATGTGGCTGCGGAGGAGACTCCTCCGCGTGTGATGGGTGCTGAGGTTCATTCTGGTGCGAGTGCTGGGCGTAGGCGGCGAAGAGCGGTGGTGAAACGGAGAGTGGGTGAGTTGTCGCGAGGTGAAAGGCGTCATCGTGGTGAGATGGAGGGTGGTCGTCTTCATGTGGATGGGACTGGCAAACGAGAATTGTTGTCCTCGCCGGCTGGGGCGAGTGTGGGTGAGGGGGAACTGTGAAGTCTGTTTGCGGGTGAGGAATTGAGGATAATGTTGTTCAGCTATAGGGAGATGGGTATCATCCCGAAGGTTGATCCGATGTAATGTGTGATGCCCTCGCTGTATGTGTGTAACCATAATTATGTGTGATGAAGTTGCGCGCTTTCGTTGATCAGGTTGTTCCTGTAGGCTTCTGTGCGGAGTTCATTAGAAAAAGACTTCGATTTTTCGTACTAGTATTCCGGCTGCACCTGTAGGCGACTTTTGCGCGGAGTCTTTTGGAAAAGACTTCGATGTTTCGTGCCTGTTATTCCGGCTGCACCCTTGGGCGACTTTTGCACGGAGAGTGGTTTTGTGCACTTATTGTGCTAGTCCGGCTGCACCCGTAGGCGACTTTCGCACGGAGAGTCTTTTGGAAAAGACTTCGATTTTTCGCACTTGTTGTGCTAGTCTGGCTGCACCCTTAGGCGACTTTTGCACGGAGAGTCTTTTGGAAAAGACTTCGATTTTTCGCACTTGTTGTGCTAGTCCGGCTGCACCCTTAGGCAACTTTTGCACGGAGAGTATTTTGGAAAAGACTTCGATTTTTCGCACTTGTTGTGCTAGTCCGGCTGCACCCTTAGGCGACTTTTGCATGGAGAGTCTTTTGGAAAAGACTTCGATTTTTCGCACTTGTTGTGCTAGTCCGGCTGCACCCTTAGGCGACTTTTGCGCGGAGTGTCACACGCGAGGGAGGCCGGCGCTGCCCCTTGCGGTGACTTTGATGTGGTCGAATGCCGAAGACCGTCGATGCGGTCTTTTTCGACATTGTTTTAATTTTTTGCGGGGGGTTTTTGCGTGTATATTACATGGCTCCGCCTCATTAAAAACCTCACCCCCGAGAGGAAAAGACTGCGGGCCGGAATAAAACTGTTTGGTGAATTACAAGGACGTGTTAGCCCTGAGGATTCAAACAAAAAATTTACGGAGATTGTCAATATTCCATGAGTGCTCTAAGTCTTCGCCGGATGGCGTTGTTAGCCTGTACGCACTGGGGGACGCCTTCGTCTTGATGATGAAAGGACCCTCCCACTTTGGCTCCAGCTTGCCCCGTGACTCTGTCCGAGTTGTCCAGACGAGTACGAGGTCTCCTTCGTTGAATTCTCTCGGGACGACTGTGTGGTCTTGCCAGGCTTTTGTTTGAGCTTGGTATTTGTTGAGGGCCTGCAGGGCGAAGACACGGTCTCCGTCGATTAGGTCCTTCGAAGTTGGTTCGTCTACGTCGGGGACGGCTGAAGTGCTTGTCCGTGGTGACCCATGTTTTATTTCTTGCGGGGTCATGGCCTCCGATCCATATAGCAGGCGGAAAGGAGTGAACCCAGTCGCCCGGCACTCGGTCGTGTTCAGCGCCCAGACTGCTTCAGGTAGTAGGTCGACCCATTTGCCTTTCTTGTCATCGAGGAGCCTTTTCTTGATGGCCGTGAAAATTTTGTCGTTGGCGCGCTCCACGACGCCGTTGGATTGTGGGTGATATACTGAGGCGAAGGCAAGCTTGGTGCCAATTGAGAAGCAAAAGTCTTTGAAGTCCTGGCTGTCAAATTGTTTGTCGTTGTCAACTGTGAGCTCGGACGGGACTCCGAATCGGCAAACAATGTTTTGCCAGAAGAATTTCTGGGCAGTCTTCGATGTTATCGTGGATACTGCCCTTGCCTCAATCCACTTGGTAAAATACTCGACAGCGACGAAGGTGAACTTGAGGTTCCCTTGGGCCGTGGGTAGCGGCCCGACAATGTCCAGGCCCCAGCGCTGAAGGGGCCACGTGTGGGCGATCAGCTTTGTGAATTGCGAAGGGTTTCCCGACCGTGGAGAAAACTTCTGGTAGGCTTCGCACGACCTTGTGACCCGATTCGCGGCGCAGATCATAGCAGGCCAGTAGAAGCCTTGGCGGATCACCTTGGCAGCTAGGGCCCTAGGCCCCGCGTGAGATTCGCAAGTTCCGCTGTGGACTTCGTGCAGGATCTGGACGCCTTCGGTCTCAGTGACGCATTTAAGCATGGGTTGACTGACCCCCCTTCTTGTAAAGTTGCCCCTCAATGAGAGTGAAGTCCCGGCTTCGGTGTTTGAGGCGCTTGGCTTCGTTGATATCGCTTGGATGGTAGTATCCCTGCAGTAACAGGGTTATTGGTGCCCGCCAGTCTTTGATCATGATGAGGTTGACTATGCGATGGCCCTCGGTGTCGTTGGTTATTTGGAGGCCCTCTTGGCTGCGGACGGCTGGCGTGCCGATGATATGGTAAAATACATCGAAGGGCAGGGCCTCACCTCTGGCGGCTGCCTTGGCCAATGCGTCGGCCTCCTCATTCTTGGCTCGGTCCATGTGCTGCAAGGTAAAGCCCTTGAATTGTCTCTCGAGACTGCGGACAGCCGCGAGATACTATGTAAGTGCGAGGTCCTTTGCTGCATAATCTTTCTCGACTTAGCCGGCAACCACTTTGGAGTCTGTTCTAATTATGCAGGTAGTGACACCAAGCGCCCGTAGCTTGCGAAGGCCGAGGATGACAGCTTCGTACTCTGCTACATTGTTGGTGCATCTGTCGGACTCCAAAGCAAAGCTGAGACTTGTTGCATATCTGTGCTTGACCCCTGTGGGTGAAGTAATGACTGCAGCTGCGCCTGCCCCCACATGGCACCATGCGCCGTCGCAGTGGATGGTCCACACCTCTGCAGACGTGTCCGGCTGCATTATTGGCCCGGTCCAATCGACGATGAAGTCTGCCAGGACTTGTGACTTGATGGCTATCCTGGGCTCGAAGGTGATATGGTAGTCGGAAAGCTCGGCTGCCGATTTGGCGATCCGGATAGATGCCTCCGGATTTCTGAACAACTCGCTGAGTCCCCTGTCCGAAGTGACCCGCACCTTGAACGCTTCAAAATAATGGCGCAACTTGCGCGAAGCCATAACGACTGTGTCGGTGATTTTTTCCAGTTTCGTCATGTTGCATTTGGATGTCGTGAGTACTTCGGAGACGTAATAAACTGGACACTGCCTAGTCACGCCCTCTCTGTCCTGCTCTTGAACCAGCGCTGCGCTGACCGCGTGCGGCAAAGCTGCGACGTAGAGCAACAGGGGTAGCAAAGGGTTAGGGCTTGTAAGAATCGCCAGCTCTGACAGATGCTGCTTTAGTGAAGCGAAGGCCGCTGCTTGCTCTGGTCCCCATGCGAAGTCCTTTGCGCCGCGTAGCGTTTTGAGGAAGGGTAGGCTTCGCTCTACGGACTTGGAAATGAATCTATTGAGGGCGGCCAATCTGCCTATCAATCGTTGGACGTCTCTGGCTGACTGCGGGGGCGCCATGTTGATGATGGCCTGGATCTTGGTCGGGTTGGCTTCGATCCCTCGGTGCGACACCAAGTAGCCCAGTATCTTCCCCTAGCGAACGCCGAAGACACACTTTTCGAGGTTTAGGCGAAGTCGGGCGTCCCGCATGTTCGCTAACGATTCTCTTTGCTTTTGCTGGCGACGACGATGTCATCCACATACGTAAATATGTTTCTGCCGACTTGGCTCTCGAGCACTTTTTGGTGAGGCGAGAGAATGTGGACCCAGCGTTCTTTAGTCCCTCCGGCATTCTGATGAGGCAATATGTGTCGAAGGGTGTTATGAAACTGGTGCTAGCCTTGTCTTCCTCTTTCATATATATCTGGTGATAGCCGGAGAAGCAGTCAAGGAGTGACATGACCTCGCACCCGGCCGCGCTATCGACGATCTTGTCGATTCGAGGCAGTGGGAAATTATCCTTGGGGCAGGCCTTGTTGAGGCTGGTGAAATCAATGCACATCCGCCACTTGCCGCTCTTCTTTTGCACCATGACTACATTAGCAAGCCACGTAGGGTAGGCGACTGGTTCGATAAAATTGGCCTCAAGCAGGCGGTGTACCTCGGCCTTGGCAGCTTCTGTCTTCTCATCAGACATTTTGCGCAGCCTCTGCTTCTTCGGCCTCACCAAAGGGTCGATGCCCAAGCTATGCTCGATAATTGTGCGACTGACTCCGACCAGGTCGAGGGCGGACCAAGCGAAGACGTCCTTATTTTTGGAAAGATAGGAGATGAGTCTCTCCTCGTCATGCGAAGTAAGGTCTTCGCTTATGATGACTGTTTGCTTGGGTGTTGCCTGGTCAAGAGGAACTGTCTTCGTCCCACCGTTGCTCTGCAGCTATGCTTTTTCATGCTCGTTGGCGGTTGGGCGGGTAGCCTCAGGGACCTCGCGCTGCGCCGTGAGGCAGTGTACGTTCCTTTGCCCTGGAACGAAGTCTCTTTCTATGTTGTGTGCGGCCTGCTGGTTGCCATAGACTGTGATCGCGCCTTGCGGACCCGGGATTTTCATGCATAGGTAAAGTCCGTGAATGGCTGCCTCAAACTTGTTGATGGAGCCCCGACCCATTATGGCGTTGTACGGGTACACCATGTTGACGATGTCGAAAGTGACCTACTCACTTCGTGCATTGGGTGCTACACCGAAGGACAGGGGTAGCTCTATCTTGCCCACAGGAAAGGTGCCCTTGCCGCCGAAGCCATATAGGGGGTTGTCCGAAGGTTTCAGCAAGCTGTGGCAGATGCCCATGCAGTCGAAGGCATGGAGGAAAATGATGTCCGCCTGGCTGCCGTTGTTAACTAAGACTTTGTGTAGGTCCCAGCCTGCCACGCTGCAGTTGATGACCATGGCGTCGATGTGGGGTGCGCTGCGCAGGTCGACATCTCTGGCGTCGAAGGTCAATGGTACATGGGACCACTTTGTCTGCACGACTGGACCGGTGACGACGACGTGGTTGATGCTGCGGTAGTGGTCCCTCTTCTGTCGCTTCGTGTCGAAGTCGACGCTGGACCCCCCAGTGATCATGTGAATGACTCCGCGATACGGCTGATCAGCGAAGTCTTCTTGTTTTGGTGCTTGGGGTGGTTTGGGTGGTGGATGTTTGGCTGTTGCGGGTGTGGAGGTGGGAGTGGGGGAGGTACGATTTGTACCTCCTGGTGGTGTTGGTATGCGTGGTTAGGTGGGTGCTGAGCAGGGTCGTGGTTGTATGGTTGTGGGAGTTGTTGATATGTGTGCGCGACAACTCTTGGGTTGTCGACTGGTTGCGCCCGAGACATCCTGTCTCTGGTGGCCTTCGTTTCCGGGCAGTCCCTTGTTGGGTGCGCGCAGTCTTCGCAGTGAAACAAGTAGTAAAATCTGCGCGGCTGCTGCGCCCGTCCTCGGCCCCGACCACGGGTTCCATTGCCGTGGCCCTGGGGGGATAATCTTGGCGGCGAGGGGCCTCACCAGCGGGGTGCTGGTTGGCAATGTTGTGCACCTGCTGCTGACTGCGGCCATCCTGACCGGAGTCTGACTGCGAGGGTCTCGTCCACGTTCGGCTGGACTGCGGAGGGTCTTTGGGTTTCCTCTGGGACTCGACCTTGCGCTGGTGGAGCTCTTCGGATCTTGCATATTTTTCGAATAGCTGATACAGCTCCTGGAGATTCTTGGGTGGATCCCTGATGCAGTGGCCGTAAAGGACGCCAGCCTGAAGGCCGCTGATGGCGTAGTGAATGGCGATTTGGTCATCAACCGAAGGCAGTTGTGACTTGAGGGTCAGAAACTTGTGGTAGTACTCCCGCAGGGTTTCTCTTTCCAGCTGCTTGCAGAGTGACAATTCAGCCAAGGCATCGGTGTCTGGGTGGTACCCTTGGAAGTTGAGCAGAAATTTGTCCCGGAGACTTCTCTAGGAGTCGATAGACAACGGGGGCAACCTGGTGTACCAGGTGAGAGCCGGGCCTTTGAGGGCGATGATGAATGACTTGGCCATTGTGGCGTCGTCCCCTCCGGATGATGCAACAGCGACTTGATAGCTCATGATATACTGTGCTGGGTCAGTGCTGCCGTTGTACTTGGGGTAGGTCCCTGCCCTGAAGTTGGCGGGCCATGGTGACACTTGCAGGTGCGATGCCAAAGGACTCCGCTCGTCGAGGTAGTTGACACCTTGGAATGCTGTGGCATGCGGGATGACGGGTCCGCGCTGAGGCATGAACAGGTCTCTGATTGGCGCGCGCTGTTGGAGGGGTGGCCCGTGTTGCAGATCAAGTTGGCCTTCACACTGCATGAGCGCAATCTCTTGCTCAAGCTCTTGAGCCCTCTGCTCCTCGTCGCGTATCATCTGGCGCACCTTGGCCTGCGCAGAGACACATTGGTGCTTAGCCTCGAGGATCTCTTTCTGCTTCTGAAGGTTGCGGTTCTTGATGCGCAAGGCCCGCAGCTGTAGCTGTTCCTCTGCTGAAACGCCGATGACTTCGCCATCCTCAGTGGCGTCCTCGCCCTCTAGTGGAGCCAAGCCTGGGGGAGGTTGCGGTTGTCCTCCGGAGCTGCATGTGCGGAGGGTGCCTTCGGGTGTAGGTTGTTCATTGCGCTGTCTCTTGCTGAGTGCGTCGTCATCGCAGGCTTCTTGGTGGGTGGTGTCGACAAGGACCTTGCCCTTTTTCTCAGCCAGCAGCGCTGCCTTCGCTGCTTCGTCAACGGATGGGGCTGCCTTCGAGCTAGCTCTCTTGGGTGCCATCGCGGGTGGTTTTTTCGTAGCACGAACGGTGGGCGCCAAATGTTGGAACTTGCTCTCCTGGGCAAGTTGATCCAACGGAGGAATGGAAGCGACGTGAACAAGGTTTTGACTTGCGGTGGCAATAGCTGTGTTAATCTCGCCTCTCAAGGGCACTGTACGAGGGTATTTATAGGTGCCTGAGTGCCTAGCGTCTTGGAGTAAGGACGCATGTGCCCTCAGGCGCCTAGGCTATCCCCGGAATATTCCCATAAAGTGGGGTTACAGACTGTCATTACAGAAAAGCCATTACAAATCGGGCCCGTAATACACTTAGCCATGTGGGGCCTGTTACAATGGGCCGAATTCCATGTGGGCCTTCGTGTTCGACGAGGACGCGGGATGTGGGCGACCTCATCGTAGGTCTTCGTCTTGCAGCATAGTGGACGAAGGGTGGAACCCGCCGGTCGTTTCGCCTCCGTTGGTGCAGCGAGATTGGCGAAGGCCTTGAGCGAAGGGTAGCGTCTTCGCCTTAGCCCCAACACACGCTCCACCACTCTGCGGCGAGTGTCCTAGTACCTAGAACCACCGTCCAGGGAGTCCGGACGCACAACTTGGCCTCCCAGACTAGACCCTGCAGGTCCCAAGCATGTATCAAAGGATGGCTAGTGTCAGATGACGGGTCCTGTGGGTTTACTACTAATGCTCCCTAGCCGAAGCTGTGTGCAGGCCTAGGTCCCAGTCGAGGTTACCTCCTAGGGGCCACCACCAAACTCTTTCTTAGGTATGCTGGTCTGCAGCCTCGACAAATCGAGCCTACATCCCAGGGGGGCCAGGTACCAAGGAAGAATCAATTACACCACACGCAACAGGGACAAGTGGTACACAAATACAGATAAGTGCTAATACTGCTTGATAAATAGTACTCAAAAGTACCTTACAAAAAGCAAAAGTATTACATCCGCTTTCAAGCGGAACCCTAGCTCCATCTCTACTCTACAGGTATGAACTACCTCCACACCAATAGGGCCGCGTGGTAGCTAGCTCCGAGCGGCTCGCCAGCAGAGGCGACCACCTCAGCACCGACGACAGCGGCCACCTCTGCACCAACGGTTTGCCAGCGGCGACGACTATCCTAGCTCCGAGCGGCTTGTCAGTAGAGGCAACCACCTCTGCAACGGGTAGCCTCACCAACGGCGGCCACCACCTCTGTGTTGGGCAGCCTCCCCAGCGGTGGCGACCACCTCAGCGTGCGCGCCATGGCGAAGAGGTCCTCGCCTCTGTCCCCTTATGGGGGTGAGGACAAGACCATCCAAGCCATGGAGCTAGGAGCATGGCGGAAGGCGGTGCTTGCGGTCTGGCCAGGACCGCATAGCCGAAGTTCGCCTCCTTCACAAGGCTGGTGATCATCCTTTTCCTCCGAATGCTGGAGGAAAAGGCGGACACCAGCCCATGTGGGAGGCAAAGCCACGGCTCAGCCCGCTCCCCACCATCGCGAGGCTGATGAACATCCTTGAAGCCAAGCACCAGTGGAAGAGCCCCGCTCCCACAAGGCCGCGCACCTCTAGTAGAGTAAAAACAAGACCGGTAGCACTGGCCCGCTAGGGAGGATAAAAGGCACAAACTCTCTAGCGGCAAGCTCATCGGGGTGGATGACACTGGCACAAATCCTTCCGCCAAGCGCCGGCGCATTCCATCCAAGCAGGCGATATACCATTCCGCCAAGCGCCGACGCAAATCCTTCAGTCTGGGCACGCTCGGGATGAAGTCACAAGGCCATGGCAAACTATGGCAACGCGAAGCAGAAACCTTGGAGGCAAAGGGGCGCAGAGAGCTCGGAGGTGAAAGGACGCCGCGAGTGGGAAAGAAGTAAGATGTGGCTGCTACTCGAGGGGTGAACCCCTCTTTAAAGGCAGATCTCCACGCTCGTGCCCCGCAGCGTCACGGGCAAGGTCTCTCCCGATGCGCACTAGGGTTCCCATCCTATGACATGGGGGGCAGGCCTCACATGTCATACAAGCTGGCCCGAAGCGCGAAAAAGGTGAATCGTCGCACAAGGAGCGTGCAACCGCCCTGCGGTTATACACCCTCCCATCTTTGCCGCAACCAGCGGTCAAGAAGGTGGACCGCCGCACAAGGAGCGTGCAACCACCCTGCGGTTATATGCCCTTTCATCTCCGCCGCAACTAGAGGTCAAGGAGGCGAACCGCCGCACAAGGAGCGTGCAACCGCCCCTCGGTTGTGTGCCCCCTCGGCTTCGACCGATGGTCCAACCTTTGGCATGGGGGCCTAGGCCCACATGTCACGCACCCGGCGCGCCGGTTTCTGGGTACAGAAAAGTCGCACTGCCGCTCACGCCAATACTGCGCCTCCTCGAGGCCATCATAGAAGACTGAGAAGATAAATTTTCAAAACCAATGCAGCGACTCGAGGCACCCCGCGCATGGCCCAACAAAGCCATTAGGTGCGGAGGTCACAGGCCAGTCGGCCACGGGGCAGGCGTGGCAGTCGGCGTGACCAAGGGCGGACCGGCAGCAATTACACCAACGGGCACGCAAAAACAGCGAATCAATCAACAACCAGACTTTGGCCCCACATGTAGGCTCGTATCCTCCCCTGAGGCGGGCCCAGGGGCCATTGTCGGTACCCTGAATCAGGGGTACCCCCTACTACAGTATGGAGGCGCAGTGCCCATATGGTGTCCTCTAGCCGCACGGTGAACAGCACCCCGCCCCACAGCGTGGACGGCTCAAGGGGCACCACGTGACAAGAAAAGATGATACATCCCAGGATGTACCAGTTGGATCGGACCTCCGCGAGGAAGCGCCGGACCCCTATACGCACAACCTGGACCCCCGATTACGGTCCGAGACTCCCTCCGAGTAAGGTCCGGACCACAACAAGGTCCTAGGATAGGGGATGCCCTGGCATAAGCAAGGGTCCGTGATTGACGCGTGTCCAGGCCTTATCCCGTGCGATTGCGCTCCCTGCTCAGGCGGAGCCCCGATGCTGCCGCGTGGCATCTTGCCCGTGACATAAGCCAGCGGGCGGAGCCTGACGTAAGGCCTCTAGGCCGCGCGGTCTCTGCATTTATTGCGGGGAGGACGCGCCGCCTGTCCACCCTGTTGACAGGCGATGCGCCCCCTCAGCATTTAATGCGTCCTATCCACTCCACTGGCAGGCGGCGCCAGATCCATCCTGCAGATGGCGCACCTGTCCAGTCCATTGTCAAACAGTGCGCCCGTGACGCGCGGCGCACTGTGCTCATCATCCCTTATACGGGAAGCTTTCCCTACACGCTGAGGCTACACAGATCTCAGATGTCAGGGCGCAAGAAGATTGCTCCAACAGCAAACATTAGTAGCCCTAAGTACTTCATCCGTTATGCTCCTGGGCCCACATGCCGGGGCTCAGTACCCTTGTGCATGCCCCCTTCAGCTATAAAAGGGGAGGCATGCAACGTTACAAGGGAGACGCTCTTAGACCCAAGTCATCCAAGACAACTCAAGCTCTCAAGCAATACAACACACAGTGGAGTAGGGTATTACGCTCCGGCGGCCCGAACCACTCTAAACTCTTGCGTGTTCTTGTGTTCTTCCCATTTTGTCCAACTAACAAGCAAAACGCTTAGGCCCCTCCTCATCTTAGGATTTAGGGTGGGTGCACTCCGCCACCCGGCCGAAGATTTTCACTAATGGAGAGTCATGATCTCCGGGCAGAAATGGAATCACGGCTTGTGGGTAAAGTGTGCAACCTCTGCAGAGTGTTTGAAACTGATATATCAGCCGTGCTCGCGGTTATGAGCGACCAAGGGAGCTCCATTGATTAGTGGCACTAGATCAGAGATGTTCGGATTACAGGTGGCGATGAGAATGGTGGTTTTGGTATTGACTATGGTAATGGTAAATGGTACTCTTTCCGTTTGGAAAGGGTACGTTTGGGTTAATAACGTGGGTTAATTCTAAAACTTGGCTTTCTCTACTAGTAATAATAATCTGACCAACTAAAAGCAACTGCTTGACTTACCTCCACATAAAGCTAGTCCACTATAGCCAAACAGGACACTTGCTGAGTATGTAGATGTGTACTCACCCTTGCTCTACACACCAAACCCCCCTTCCCCAGGTTGTCCGCATTGCAACCACTGCTCAGGAGAAGATGAAGCTGTGGAAGGAGACTTCCAGGAGTTCCAAGATTATGACAAGTTCTAGGCGTGGGTTAGCGGCAACCCCTAGTCGGCTGCCTGTGAAGGCCGCGTGTATCTACGTTTCTTTTCCGCACTTTGATTATTGTAAAGACTATGTGGATGTCTCAGACATATGATGTAATCGACTATTATTCCCCTTTTTAATATTATTTGAGCACTGTGTGATGATGTCCAGTTATGTAACTGCTGTGTACGTGAATTGCTGATCCTGGCACGTACATGGTTCACATTCGGTTTGCCTTCTAAAACTGGGTGTGACAGGTACCTCGACCATGTGTTCAAGCTCTCTAAGGCGCTCTATGGACTTAAGCAAGCCCCAAGAGCATGGTATGAATGCCTTAGAGATTTCTTAATTGCTAATGCTTTCAAGGTTGGGAAAGTCGATCCCACTCTTTTCACTAAGACTTGTGATGGTGACCTTTTTGTGTGCCAAATTTATGTCGATGACATAATATTTGGTTCTACTAACCAAAAGTCTTGTGAGGAGTTTAGCAGGGTGATGACTCAAAAGTTTGAGATGTCGATGATGGGCGAGTTGAACTACTTCCTTGGGTTCCAAGTGAAGCAACTCAAGGACGACACCTTCCTCTCCCAAACGAAGTACACTCAAGACCTTCTCAAGAGGTTTGGGATGAAGGACGCCAAGCCCACGAAGACACCAATGGGAACCGACGGGCATGTCGACCTCAACAAAGGAGGTAAGTCCATTGATCAAAAGGCATACCGGTCTATGATAGGTTCCTTGCTTTATTTATGTGCTAGTAGACCGGACATTATGCTAAGTGTATGCATGTGTGCTAGATATCAATCCGACCCTAGGGAATGTCACCTTGTGGTCGTTAAGTGAATTCTTAGATATTTAGTTTCTACGTCTTGCTTCGGGATCTGGTATCCAAAGGGGTCTACCTTTCACTTGATTGGATACTAAGACTCCGATTATGCTGGATGCAAGGTTGATAGGAAGAGTACATCAGGGACGTGCCAATTCCTAGGAAGGTCCCTGGTGTCTTGGAGTTCAAAGAAACAAACATCCGTTGCCCTATCCACCGTTGAGGCCGAGTATGTTGCCGCAGGACAGTGTTGCACGCAACTACTTTGGATGAGGCAAACCCTCCGGGACTTTGGCTACAATCTGAGCAAAGTCCCACTCTTATGTGACAATGAGAGTGCAATCCGCATGGCAGATAATCCTGTTGAACACAGCCGCACTAAGCAAATAGACATTCGACATCACTTCATGAGAGACCACCAGCAAAAGGGAGATATCGAGGTGTACCATGTTAGGACCGAGAACCAGCTAGCTGATATCTTTACCAAGTCGTTGGATGAGAAAACTTTTTGCAGGTTGTGTAGTGAGCTAAATGTCTTAGATTCACGTAACTTGGATTAATCTATAGCATACATGTGTTCTATGCCTTTGATCATATTACTTTATGTATTTAAATCCATTATTGTTTATTTGTGGTGCTCAAGTTGTGCAAGAAATCCTCGGACCTCACAAGTCCAATTGCTAGTGATGCACATATTAAGGGGGAGATGTGCTACAACTTGACCCTTTGAGACTAACCTATGTGTTGGAGTACTCTTGATGTAGTCTCAAAGGTGCATTGAAAGGGAAAATGGACTTGGACGTTGCAAAGACTTCCACTGCACTCCGGTATTGGTGTATTTATTTTCAAGTTCATACTTATGCACTTATTGCCTTTTTGCTCTTAATTCACCATTTTGGTGAGGCAATGGGGTTAAAGGGCCAAGAATGATCCCGATTTGGTGCTTAATGCCAAAGGGGGAGAAATTAAGGCCAAAGCAAATGGATTAGCTACCACTTGTGAATTTTGAAAACAATAGAGTTAGAACTTTTGATTTGTCCAAAATACTCTTATTGCAAAATTTGGTCTCTTGTGGGGGAGAATTTATGATTATGGGAAAAAGGGGGAGTTTTTGGCACTTGATCAATTTCACTCTTGGATTATCTCTCTTTATGCCCAAACAAGTGAGTTTGACTTAGAGATAGGAAAATGAATTTGATTTGCAAAAACAAACCAAGTGGTGGCAAAGAGCGATCCAAATATGCCAAATAATAGTCAAAAACAATTTGGTCCTCAATTGCATTGATGTTGCACTTCTTTTGGTTGCTTTTGGTTGCGTTGGCATAAATCACCAAAACGGGGGAGATTGAAAGGGAAATGTGCCTTTGGGCCATTTCTATAATGTTTTGGTGATTAAGTGCCCAACACATATTCTTTAAAGTCCTAATGTACCAAAGATTGAAAAAGTGCAAATCAAGACATGAGGTATGTTTCTACACTTAGTAAATTTGTTTTTGAACACTAATGAAGTTATCTAAGTGCTAGAAACAGTGAGAAAAGAAGAAGAAAAGACTTGGCTCGGTGCAGCCAAAACTCAGCTCAGTCTGGCACACCGGACTGTCCGGTGGTGCACCAGGCTGGTCTCCGGTGAAAAGGCCGCTCTCGGGAAAAGATCAGTGGTGTACGGCTATAATTCACCAGACTGTCCGGTGGTGCACCGGACTGTCCGATGAGCCAACGGTCGCCAGCGCAACGGTCGGCCGTGCAATCCGCGGGCGACGCGTGGCCCGCACCAACGGTCGGCAGGGGCACCGGACTGTCCGGTGTGCACCGGACAGTGTCCGGTGCTCCAACGGACCCAGAGCTTCAACGGTCGTCTGCGCCCCATTTGGAAGGCAATCGGCACCGGACAGGCTACAGTAGCTGTCCGGTGGCGCACCGGAATGTCCGGTGCGCCACTCGACAGAAGGCAAGGATAGCCTTCCATGTTGATCTTCAACGCCTCCTAGCTGCCTTGGGGCTATAAAAGGGACCCCTAGGCGCATGGAGGTGACACACAAGCATTCACTAAACATCCTAAGGCATCCAGACTCTGTTCCCGCACATTCGTTTCGTTGTGTTAGAGATTTGAGCTCTATTCGAGTCAAGGACTCCTTGTGTTGTCATTTGAGCTCAAGTCTTCACTTGTGTGTGTGGGTGTGCTGCGATTTGTGTCTTGTGTGTGTTGCTCATCCCAACCTTACTCCGTGCTTTCATTGTGATCTTTGCTGTATGGGCGAGAGACTCCAATCTTGTGGAGATTCCTCGCAAATGGGAATAATCATCTAAAGGAAAAACTGTGGTATTCAAGTTGATCATCGGATCACTTGAAAGGGGTTGAGTGCAACCCTCGTCCATTGGGACGCCACAACATGGAAGTAGGCAAGTATTACTTGGCCGAACCACGGGATAAAAATCGTGTGTCTCTTGTGTGCTTTCTCTTTGATTGTTTGTGTTCGCAAGAGCTCGCCTCATAAACTTGATTAACTCGCACTAATATCTTTATAATCAAGTTTGTTGGTATTTAGTGTTGAATTTTACAGGATCACCTATTCACCCCCCCTCTAGGTGCTCTCAGGCAACCGCTCATCTCCTACCACGGTCACTGAACAGTCGCAAATATTCAATATGCAATTCAAATCGTCTGGAAACAAGTCAGGCGGCAGACGTCGTTTCACGTAATACGACACCCATTGGGACTGAAGTCAACTGCTTGGACGATATGATTACATCCGCGGTCATGTCAAGTTACTACTCAGGGGCAGTTTGCTAAACGCTCAGCGCACCAAGCCGTCCCTTGGCTACACCCATTGGGGGACGTCCAAGAATTTTCAATAAATTTTCCTAAGCAATCACATCCATACAGTATACGCAATGAATGTATCAAGACAGAAGGAAGATATCGATAGAGATCGGAGGAAAACCAAAAATAGCTGCTGAAGTACAAGTCTAATCAACAGAAGCATTGAAGCATGAAGCGAAATGAAGACCAGCCAAAGAGCCATCTACCAGACGTCCAATCTGTCGCCGATCAAATAAATTTCAAACCTAACAGCACATGGGTAGACCGCATTGCTGATCTCAAAGGCAAAACCATATGATGATCTCTAAAGAATAAAGCTGATGATATAATGCTGAATTCTAAGGCATTCGACGAAGATAAAATGATGATTTCTAAAAGCATGAGATGAAGACCTTTGAGTGAATTATTTTCAGTAATCCACTCAAAGCTCGGGGGCTATGCACCCAATGAATCATTAATCCTAGAAGATAGAATGTTGATCTCTAAAGCATGAACTGATGATGAAATGCTGATTTCTAAAGCATAAGACAAAGATGAACCAACGACTTCTAAAAGGCAGGAAATGAAGACCTTTGAGTGGATTATTTCCAGTAATCCACTCAAGCTTGGGGGCTACACTCATTAGGTGCACCTCTGGTGCACCCAATGAATCTTCAACCTCCAAAAACGAAATGCTGACCTCTAAAGCATAAGCTGACCGATCAAAGCTCAGAAGCAACGACTTGACAAGTGTACTGTCAAAGCATCCACATTTTAAAATCAAAACTGCAAGTTGGACCTAGAATATTTGGGCCGATTATTTCAAAATCGACTCAAATATTGGGGGCTTGTGGGGGACAGATATCCCCTGGATCCACTAGAAGGCAAGAAGGTCTCACGAAAGGCCTCGGGCCCATTATTTCGCAAGGCCATCCCTTCATGGGCCAGGGGAGGAATGTCTGGTAGAATGAATCAACATGAGATCGGATCGACTTGAGCCCGTGCGGCTCACTGATTTCAAACGTTATCCACAGCAGTGATCCGATTCTCCCGCGCGGCGCCCTCGGACGTTGGAACTGAATGATGATAAGTCGGCAGGATTATAGGAAGATAAGCTCAGTGGGTTCACTATTACTTAGGCGCATGTTTTTATCATATCCGCATGTAGCGCCCCACGGTCAAATATATAAGGCCTAGGGGGCACCCCATCAAAGAACTCACTCATTAGCCGTCACCCAGCTCTCTAGCATCCCTCGTACTAGAGATCTCCCCTGTAACCCACCACATAAAAGATCCATACCAGGAAGTAGGGTGTTACGCCTCTCTAAGCGGCCTGAACCTGTATAAAATTGTCCACTGTCTCTCATGCATCTAGCATGAACCATCGAGCTACAGTCGGTAACATCGTCCTACTCCAAAAAGCACCTCGAGGGGCAACCCCGGGTGCGCGGTCGGACCCAAAACACCGACGACTCTTCGTCGAAAAAGAAAACGGTTAATCAAAACTACTCTTTTGATTACTCTCACATTCCTTATAATTCAAATGTGCATCTACTTTCAATTCCCCTTGGGAAACCTCCACACTTTGATGGAGAGGACTATTCATTTTGGAGCCATAAAATGTGCAATCATCTATTTTCTCTCCATCCTAGCATTTGGGAAATTGTAGAGAATGGGATGCATTTTGATAGTACTGATAACCCTGTGATTATAAACGAGCAAATTCATAAAAATGCCCAAGCCACTACTGTTTTGCTAGCATCTCTTTGCAGGGATTAATACAATAAGGTGAGCGGCTTGGACAACGCCAAACAAATTTGGGACACCCTCAAGATATCTCATGAGGGAAACGACGCCACCATGATCACCAAGATGGAACTGGTGGAAGGCGAATTAGGAACGTTCGCAATGATCAGGGGAGAGGAACCAACACAAACCTACAACAGGCTCAAGACACTGGTCAACAAGATCCGAAACTACGGAAGCACAAGATGGACGGATCATGATGTCGTCCGACTCATGCTCAGGTCATTTACTGTTATTGACCCACATCTTGTCAACCTTATTCATGAAAATCCCAGGTACACCAAAATGACGCTCGAGGAAATCCTCGGAAAATTCGTGAGCGGGCGCATGATGGTGAAGGAGGCGCGATACGTGGACGACGCGCTAAATGGTCCACTACTCGTCTATGAGCCACAACTCGTTGCTCTCAAAGCAACAAGCAGCAGGGAGGCGCTACCAAGCAAGGTGGCACAAGTGGAGGCTGCCGGGCTAAATGAAGATGAGATGGCACTCATCATCAAACGTTTCAAGACCACGCTCAAAGGACGCAAGGAGTACCCCAACAAGAATAAAACAAGGGGAAAGCGCTCATGCTTCAAATGCGGTAAGACTGGTCACTTCATTGCTCAATGTCCCGATAATGACAATGACCAGGCACAAGAAAGACATGGGAATAAGGAGAAGAATTACAGGAAAGCGAAGGGCGAGGCGCATCTTGGAAAAGAATGGGACTCTGACTGTTCTTCATCCGACTCCAACGATGAAGGACTGGCTGCCTCGGCCTTCAACAAGTCTTCACTCTTCCCCAACGAACGTCATACATGTCTTATGGCTAAGGAAAAGAAGGTACGTATTCGAGATTCCCCAAAGTACTCTTCTTCTAGTGATGAGGATTCTTCCGATGATGAAGTAGATTACACTGACTTGTTTAAAGGACTAGATAGAGCAAAGGTAGACAAAATTAATGAATTAATTGATGCTCTAAATGAAAAGGATAGATTGCTAGAAAAGCAAGAGGACATTTATATGAGGAATATGACAAGTTTGTTAATGTTCAAAAATCTCTTGCTTTAGAAATTAAAAGAAATGAAATGATATCCTCTGAGTTGTCTGCTTGCCATGAGTCCATCTCTAGTTTAAAGAATTTAAATGATGAATTAAATGCTAAGCTAGAGGAAGTTAATAAAGCTAGTCGATGTGTAGAGCATGTTGTTATTTGTAATAGATGTAAGGATTTTGATGTTGATGTCTGTGATGAACATCTTGCTTCTATTACTAAATTAAATAATGAGGTGGCAAGTCTTAATGCTCAACTTAAGACTTGCAAGGTTGATTTTGATAAATTGAAATTTCCTAGGGATGCCTACACTGTTGGTAGACATCCTTCAATTAAGGATGGTCTTGGTTTTCGAAAGGAAACCAAAAACTTAACAAGCCAAAGGACTCCCGTTCTCAACAAGGAGAAAGGGAAGGCCCCTATGGAGAGTAGTCCTCAAAGGAACCATGCTTTTATTTATGATAGGAAAATTGCTAGTCGTCCTCATTATAATAAGAGTTATGTTCATGCTACTTATAATGATTCACATGCTATGTTTGCCTCTAGCTCCACCTTTGTTCATGGTAGAAGTAGGCCTAGGAGAAATCATGTTGTGTCTCATGCGCCTAGGAGAATGTGCAATGAACCTTCTACCATTTATCATGCTTGCAATACTTCATTTGTATTTTCATGTAAGAACACAAAAGTAGTTGCTAAGAAGTTGGGATTCAAATGCAAGGGAGACAAGACTTGTATCTGGGTTCCAAAAGTTATTGTGACTAACCTTGTAGGACCCAACAAGAGTTGGGTACCTAAAACCCAAGCTTAAATTGCCTTACAGGTTTATGCATCCGAGGGCTCAAGCTGGATTATCAAAAGTGGATGCACGAACCACATGACGGGGGAGAAAAAGATGTTCACCTCCTACGTCAAGAACAAGGATTCCCAGGATGCGATCATACCAGCACTAAAGCACCAGATCCCATCAGAAATCCGAAGTTAAGCGTGCATGGGAAAGATTAGTACTAGGATGGGTGACCTTCTGGTGAAGAAATAGAGCAAGTTGATCTTGATGACATAGATGAGGATGAAGTTCCGACGGCCGCAATGCGCACGATGGCGATAGGCGATGTGCAACCACAGGAACCACATGAAGAAGATCAACCATCTTCCTCAACAATGGTGCATCCCCCAACTTAAGACGATGTACAGGTACCCTAAGAAGAAGGGCAGGATCAAGAGAGAGCACAGGAAGATCAAGTGATGGAGGAAGAAACACCACGGGCCCCTCCAACTCAAGTCCGAGCGTCGATCCAAAGACATCACCCCATCGATCAAATTATGGGTGACATCAGCAAGGGAGTAACTACTCGCTCACGATTAGCAAATTTTTGTGAGCATTACTCGTTTGTCTCTTCTATTGAGCCTTTCAGGGTAGAAGAGGCCTTGCAGGATTTGGACTGGGTGTTGGCCATGCAGGAAGAGCTAAATAACTTCAAAAGAAATGAAGTCTGGAGTCTGGTACCACATCCAAAGCAAAACATTGTGGGAACCAAGTGGGTGTTTCGCAACAAGCAAGACGAGCACATGGTGGTGACAAGAAACAAGGCTCGACTTGTGGCAAAAGGTTATGCCCAAGTCACAGGTTTGGATTTTGAGGAGACTTTTGCTCCTGTGGCTAGGTTAGAGACAATTCGAATTTTGTTAGCCTATGCCGCTCACCATTCCTTTAGGCTATTTCAAATGGACGTGAAGAGCGCTTTCCTCAATGGGCCAATCAAGGAGGAGGTATACGTGGAACAACCCCCTGGCTTTGAGGATGACAGGTATCCCGACCATGTGTACAAGCTCTCTAAGGCACTCTATGGACTTAAGCAAGCCCCAAGAGCATGGTATGAATGCCTTAGAGATTTCCTTATTTCGAATGATTTCAAGGTTGGGAAAGCCGATCCCACTCTTTTCACGAAGACATGCAATGGTGATCTCTTTGTTTGCCAAATTTATGTCGATGACATAATATTTGGTTCTACTAATCAAAAGTCTTGTGAGGAGTTTAGCAGGGTGATGACACAAAGTTCGAAATGTTGATGATGGGTGAGTTGACCTACTTCCTTGGGTTCCAAGTGAAGCAACTCAAAGATGGCACCTTCATCTCCCAAACGAAGTACACTCAGGATCTTCTCAAGAGGTTTGGGATGAAGGACGCCAAGCCTGCGAAGACACCGATGGGAACTGACGGGCATGTTGACCTCAACAAAGGAGGTAAGTCCGTTGATCAAAAGGCATACCGGTCCATGATAGGTTCATTACTTTATCTTTGTGCTAGTAGACCAGACATTATGCTTAGTGTACCCATGTGTGCTAGATATCAATCTGACCCCAAGGAGTGTCACCTTGTGGCCGTTAAGCGAATTCTTAGGTATTTAGTTTCTATGCCTTGCTTCGGGATCTGGTATCTAAAGGGGTCTACCTTTGACTTGATTGGATACTTAGACTCCGACTATGCCAGGTGCAAGGTTGATAGGAAGAGTACATCAAGGACATGCCAATTTCTAGGAAGGTCCCTGGTGTCCTGGAGTTCCAAGAAACAAACATCTTTTGCCCTATCCACCGTTGAGGCCGAGTACGTTGCCGCAGGACAGTGTTGCGCGCAACTGCTTTAGATGAGATAAACGCTCCGGGACTTTGGCTACAATCTGAGCAAAGTCCCACTCCTATGTGACAATGAGAGTGCAATCCGCTTGTCAGATAATCCTGTGGAACACAGCCGCACTAAGCACATAGACATCCGGCATCACTTCTTGAGGGATCACCAGCAAAAGGGAGATATCGATATTTATCATATTAGCACCGAGAACCAGCTAGCCGATATCTTCACCAAGCCGTTGGATGAGAACATTTTGCAGATTGCGTAGTGAGCTAAATGTCTTAGATTCGCGTAACTTGGATTGATCTATAGCATCCATGTAGTCTATGCCTTTGATCATGTTACTTTGTGCATTTAAAACAATTATTGTTTGTTTATGGTGCTCAAAGTTGTACAAGTAATCCCCAGACCTCAGAAGTCCATATGCAAATGATGCACATATTTAGGGGGAGATGAGCTACAACTTGACCCCTTTGAGACTAACATGTTTGCTTGAGTACACTTGATGTAGTCTCAAAGGTACATTGAAAGGGAAAGTGAACTTGGACGATAAGCAGACTTCCACTACACTCCGGTATTAGTGTATTTAATTCCAAGTTCATACTTGTGCTCTTATTGCCTTTTGCTCGTAACCGACATTTTGGTGAGGCAATGGGGTTAAAGGGCCAAAAATTATCCCGTTTTGGTGCTTAATGCCAAAGGGGGAGAAATTAAGGCCAAAACAAAATGGATCAGCTAACCACTTGTGAATTTTAAAAATAGAGGAGTTAGAATTTGTTTTTTTTGTCAAAATACTCTTATTGCAAAATTTGGTCTCTTATGGGGGAGAATTTTGATTATGGGAAAAAGGGGGAGTTTTTGACACTTGATCAATTCTACTTTTGGAATATCTCTCTATGTGCCCAAACACGCGTGTTTGACTTAGAGATAGGAAAATGATATTTTGATTATGGGAAAAGGGGGAGTTTTTGACACTTGATCAATTCTACTTTTGGAATATCTCTCTATGTGCCCAAACAAGCGTGTTTGACTTAGAGATAGGAAAATGAATTTGATTTGAAAAAACAAACCAAGTGGTGGCAAAGAGTGATCCGAATATGCCAAATCCTAAGTAAAAAGTATTTGGTCTTCAATTTGAATTGATATTGCACTCCTCTTGTTGCTTTTTGATGTGTTGACATAAATCACCAAAAAGGGGGAGATTGAAAGGGAAATGTGCCCTTGGGCCATTTCTATAATTGTTTTGGTGATTAGATGCCCAACACAAATGTTTTGAACTTGTATGTGCTAAGTGAGCAAGAAGTGCAAATCAAAGACAAGGTACGTTTCTAGACTTAGTGAATTGTTTTTTAAGTACTAACATGCTTGTCCAAGTGCTAGAAACAGTGCAGAGAAAAGAGAAACGAATTTGGAAAAGGATTGGCTGTGAGCAACCAACATCAGCTCGGGCTTGGCACACCGGACTGTCCGGTGGTGCACCGGACAGTGTCCGGTGCGCCAGGCTGGCCGACGGTGAACTGGCTGCTCTCAGAAAAGAGACAGAGACGTACGACTATAATTCACCGGACTGTTCGGTGGTGCACCGGACTGTCCGGTGAGCCAACGACGCTCGGGCCAACGGTCAGCTGCGCAATCTGTGAGCGACGCGTGTCTCGCTCCAACGGTCAGTTGGGCACACCGGACAGTGTCTGGTGTGCACCGGACAGTGTCCGGTGCGCCAACGGGCCCAGAGGAGCAACGGTCAGATGCGCCCGATATGGAAGGAGATCGTGCACCGGACATGAATAGTGGATGTCCGGTGGTCCACCGGACTGTTCGGTGCACCACTCGACAGAAGGCAGGAATTGCCATCCAAGTTGGTCTCCAATGGCTTCTAGCTGCCTTAGGGCTATAAAAGGGACCCCTAGGCGCATGGAGCAGAACACCAAAGCATTCTCTAAGCATACTAAGACATCTAGACTCCGCTCCCACGCATTTGATTCGTTGTGTTAGTGATTTGAGCTCCGTTCGAGTTGTGAACTCCCTGTGTTGTCCTTTGAGCTCAAGTCTTCATTTATGTGCGTGGTTGTGCTGCGTATTTGAGTCTTGTGTGTGTTGCTCTCCCAACCTTACTCTCGTGCTTTCTTTGTGATCTATATTGTAAGGGCGAGAGGCTCCAACTTGTGGAGATTCCTCGCAAACGGGAGAATACTCAAAAGAGAAAAGGCCGTGGTATTCAAGTTGATCATTGGATCACTTGAAAGGGGTTGAGTGCAACCCTCGTCCATTGGGACGCCACAACGTGGAGGTAGGCAAGTGTTACTTTGCCGAACCACGGGATAAAAATCGCGTGTCTCTTGTGTTGCTTTTTCTGTGATTGTTTTGTTAACAAGAACTCGCTTCAAAGCTACTTAGTCACACTAACAATTTAATAATCAAGTTTGTGGCTATTTAGTGTTTGATTTTACAGGATCACCTATTCACCCCCCTCTAGGTGCTCTCAGAAATAATGAGTATTTCCATCGCATTGCTAATGGTAAGATACAAAATAATAATATTGTCTTCCTGGAAGATGGAGACGAGGATTTTTGGGAATGGAAGTATTTTGGAACATGCTACTCAGTTTTACTGAGCTTTTTGGCCCTGTCCCAGGTAACTTGTTTCAAATTGACATAGAAATCTGGAATGGAACTGAGCAATTGGACGATATGGACAACCAAGTTCTTTTGTGATCAATTCTGTGAGAAAGAGATCAAAGACGCCGTATTTGAGATGGAAAGCAATAAAGCTACTGGTCGAGATAATATTCCAATTGATTTTTATCAAGTTTGTTGGGACATTATTAAAAAAGATATTGTCAACCTGTTCCATGATTTCCATGGTGGGAACTTGGATGTTAGTAGAATTAATTATGGTATTATTACTCTGCTTCCCAAAATTAAATAGGCTACAAAGATTCAACAATATAGACCCATTTGTCTGTTGAATGACTTATACAAGCTCACTACTAAGGTTTTAACTTCAAGAATTGAACCTAATGCCTAGAAGCTGATCAATGAGCATCAAACTGCATTTATTAAAGCCAGAAACATTATGACTGGAGTTATGATCCTTCATGAAATCCTTTGAGACTAAAAAATGAAAGAAGTTGGGGTTATCCTTAAACTGGATTTTGAAAAAGCGTATGATAAAGTTGATTGGGAATTTCTGTTTCTTTGCCTCCATAATAGAGGTTTTGTAAGAAATGGTTAAGGTGGATGCACATGGTGGTTGAGGGTGGCACTGTCAGTGTTAGGATCAACAACCAAACTGGTAAATACATAAGAAGTGCTAAAGGTGCGAGACAGGGAGACCCCCTCTCTCCCATTCTTTTCAATTTTGTGGTTGATAGTCTTGCTAGAATGATGGATAAAGCAATTGATAATGGTGTTTTAAAAGGTCTGGGCAATCACTTAATCCCCAATGGGGTTTCATTGTTGCAATATGCTGATGACACCATCATCTGTTTGGAAAATGGCATTACTAAGGCTAGAAACTTGAAAATGTTATTGTATATCTATGAAATGATGGCTGGTCTGAAAATTAATTTTATGAAGAGCGAAATCTTTGTGGTTAATGGAGATGATGATATTGCTATGCAATATGCTAATCTCTTTAATTGTCAAATTGGAACTTTTCCAATGTTGTACCTTGGAGTTCCTGTTAGGTCGAATCGTTTGCACATTGCTGATTGGAGGAAACTTGAGGAAAAGTTGGAAAAAATACTTGATTGCTGGAAGGATAGTTCTTTATCTGTTGCTGGGAGAATTACCCTGATTAATGCATGTTTATCCAACTCCCCAATTTACCATATGTCAATGTATTTGCTTCCCAAGACAACTATTGATAATCTGGATAAAAAAGGAAGAAGTTCCTTTGTCAAGGTGGAGGGGATAAAAAAATATCATCTTGTTAGATTGGATAAAGTCTGTACTAGCAAGAAAAAAGGTGGGCTTGGAATTAAGAACTTAAGATTGCTAAATATATGTTTAATGTGCAAGTGGTGGTGTAAACTTGAAAAGGAGAAGGGGATCTGGCAAAAAATTGTGAATAATAAATATATCCATGGTAACAGTATCCTTAATATTGGCCCCAGGGTGGGTGACTCCGAGGTGTGGAGTGATATGCTTAAAGTCAGAGATTACTACATGTAGGGGAGACAAATTATTACGCAGTCTAGTGATAAGACTAGATTCTGGGAAGATTCTTGGCTCCTTAAAACTCCTTTTGCTATATCTGAACCAAACTTGTTTGACATTTGTAATGACAAAAAAATTCTTGTGATTGATGTCATTGAGAAAAAATGCCCAACTTGATTTCAGGAGATGGTTAAGAGATGATGATAGGAAAAATTGGACCAAAATTCTTGAAAACATCAGATATTTGAATTCCAGGAGTTGAGTGATGATTTAATTGGAAATGGGGTAATAAGAAAGAATTAAATGCGAAAACTCTTTATGATAACATTGATATAACTGAAAGGGAATTAGGCTTACACCTTTTTTCTAATTGATTTTGGTGGTTGAATTGCCCAACACAAATAATTGGACTAACTAGTTTGCTCTAGTCTATAAGTTTTATAGGTGCCAAAGGTTCACAATAAGCCAATAAAAAGACCAAGAAAGGGTTCAAACAAAGAGAGCAAAAGACAACCCAAAGGCACCCTGGTCTGGCGCACCGGACAGTGTCCGGTGCACCACCGGACAGTGTCCGGTGCACTAGGGCACTCGACGCTGAACTCGCTACCTTCGGGAAATTCAGAGGGTGCTCCGCTATAATTCACCGGACTGTCCGGTGAGTCACCGGACAGTGTCCGGTGCACACCGGACTGTCCGGTGTGCCAGCGGAGCAACGGCTACTTCGCGCGCAACGGTCGACTGCAACCGCATTCAATGCGCTACAGTGTGCGCCAGAGTCAGAGCACGCGCAGTTGGCGCACCGGACAGTCTACAGGACCTGTCCGGTGCACCACCGGACAGCCCAGAGGCCCCACAAGTCAGAGCTCCAACGGTCGAACCCGCTGACGTGGCTGGCGCACCGGACTGTCCGGTGCGCCATGCGACAGCAGCCTTCCAACAGCCATATTTTGGTGGTTGGGGCTATAAATACCCCAACCACCCCACATTCATTGGCAATCCAAGTTTCCAACCTTCAACACATTACAAGAGCTATAGCATTCAATTCTAGACACTCCAAAGAGATCAAATCCTCTTCCAAGTCCGGAATCACTCCAAATCAAATAGTGACTAGAGAGAGCGACATTTGTGTTCTTTTGAGGTCTTGCACTTGGATCGCTTCTTTTCTTTCTCATTCTTCTTGTGATCAAACTCAATTGTAACCAAGGCAAGAGACACCAATTGTGTGGTGGTCCTTGCGGGAACTTTGTGTTCCGTTTGATTGAGAAGAGAAGCTCACTCGGTCTAAGTGACCGTTTGAGAGAGGGAAAGGGTTGAAAGAGACCCGGTCTTTGTGACCACCTCAACGGGGAGTAGGTTTGCAAGAACCAAACCTCGGTAAAACAAATCATCGTGTCTCGCTCTTTATTTGCTCACGATTTGTTTTGCGCCCTCTCTCTCGGACTCGTTTATATTTCTAACGCTAACCCGGTTTGTAGTTGTGCTTAAGTTTATAAATTTCAGATTCGCCCTATTCACCCCCCTCTAGGCGACTTTCAATTGGTATCGGAGCCCGGTGCTTCATTAGAGCTTAACCGCTCGAAGTGATGTCGGGAGATCACGCCAAGAAGATGGGGATCGGCGGTGAGAAGTCCGCTACAAGCCACGGGAAGGCTCCATCCGGGGAGTCCGCCAACAAAGTGAAGGGATCCCCTTCACACAACAAGTCGGGTCGGAGCGGTGACAAGAAGAAGAAGATGAGGAAGGTGGTCTACTACGAGACCAACTCTTCGTCGCCATCCACCTCCGGCTCCGACGCACCGTCCGTAACTTCTAAGCGCCATGAGCACAAGAAGTTTAGTAAGATTCCCTTATGCTATCCTCGCATTCCTAAGCATACTCCATTACTTTCCGTCCCATTAGGCAAACCACCGACGTTTGACGGTGAAGATTATTCTAGGTGGAGTGATATGATGAGATATCACCTAACCTCACTCCACAAAAGCATATGGGATGTTGTTGAGATTGGTGTACAGGTACCATCCGTAGGGGATGAAGATTACGATGAGGACGAGGTGGCCCAAATCATGCACTTCAACTCCCAAGCCACCACTATACTCTTCACCTCTCTAAGTCGAGAGGAGTATAACAAGGTGCAAGGATTGAAGAGTGCCAAGGAGATTTGGGACGTACTCAAGACCGCGCACGAAGGAGATGAGATGACTAAAATCACCAAGCGGGAGACGATCGAGGGGGAGCTCGGTCGGTTCCGACTCAACCAAGGCGAGGACCCTCAAGCCATGTACAACCGCTTGAAGACCTTGGTGAACCAAGTGCGCAACCTCGAGAGCACCAAGTGGGATGACCATGAAATGGTCAAGGTTATTCTAAGATCCCTCGTTTTTCTTAATCCTACGCAAGTTCAATTAATTCGAGGTAATCCTAGATATACACTAATGTCTCCCGAGGAAGTGATAGGAAACTTTGTGAGCTTTGAGTTGATGATCAAAGGCTCAAAGAAAATCATCGAGCTAGATGGCCCATCCACGCCCGAAGCACAACCGGTCGCATTCAAGGCAACAGAGGAGAAGAAGGAGGAGTCTACATCAAGTAGACAACCCATCGACGCCTCCAAGCTTGACAACGAGGAAATGACGCTCATCATCAAGAGCTTCCGCCAAATCCTCAAGCAAAGGAGGGGGAAGCATTACAAGCCCCGCTCCAAGAAAGTTTGCTACAAGTGTGGTAAGCCCGGTCACTTTATTGCAAAATGTCCACTATCTAGTGACAGTGACAGGGATAACGCCAAGAAGGGCAAGAGGAGAGAAAAGAAGAGGTACTACAAGAAGAAGGGCGGCGATGCTCATATGTGCCGCGAGTGGGACTCCGACGAGAGCTCCTCCGACTCCTCCTCCGACGAGGACGCCGCCAACATCGCCATCACCAAGGGCCTCCTCTTCCCCAACGTCGGCCACAAATGCCTCATGGCAAAGGACGGCAAAAAGAAGAAGGTGAAATCAAAATCCTTCACTAAATATGCATCCTCTAGTGATGAAGATATTGCTAGTGATGAGGAGGATAATTTGCGTACCCTTTTTGCCAACCTAAACATGCAACAAAAGGAAAAACTAAATGAATTAATTAGTGTCATTCATGAGAAGGATGATCTCTTGGACTCTCAAGAGGACTTCCTAATTAAGGAAAATAAGAAGCATGTTAAGGTTAAAAATGCTTATGCTCTAGAAGTAGAAAAATGTGAAAAATTATCTAGTGAGCTAAGCACATGCCATGATATTATTACCAACCTTAGAAATGAGAATGCTAGTTTAATTGCTAAGGTTGATTCAAATGTTTGTAATGCTTCAATTCCCAATCTTAGAGATAATAATGTTGAATTGCTTGCTAAGGTTGAAGAATTAAATGTTTCTCTTGCTAGCCTTAGAAATGATAATGAAAAATTAATTGCTAAGGCTAAAGATTTAGATGTTTGCAATGTTACTATTTCCAATCTTAGAAGTGAGAATGACATTTTACATGCTAAGATTGTTGAACTAAAATCTTGCAAACCCTCTACATCTACCGTTGAGCATGTTTCCATTTGTACTAGATGTAGAGACATTAATGTTGATGCTATCCATGACCACTTAGCTTTAATTAAGAAACAAAATGATCACATAGCTCAACTTAATGCTAAGATTAATGAGCATGACTTCGAAAATGAAAATTTTAAATTTGCTAGAAGCATGCTCTATAGTGGGAGACGCCCTGGCATCAAGGATGACATTGGCTTCCAAAAGGGGGACAATGTCAAACTTAATGCCCCTCCTAAGAGATTGTCTAACTTTGTAAAGGGCAAGGCTCCCATGCCTCAGGATAACGAGGGTTACATTTTGTACCCTGCCGGTTATCCCGAGAGCAAAATTAGGAGAATTCATTCTAGGAAATCTCACTCTGGCCCTAATCATGCTTTTATGTATAAGGGTGAGACATCTAGTTCTAGGCAATCAACCCATGCTAGATTGCCTAAAAAGAAAACTCCTACTGCATCAAATGATCATAACATTTCATTTAAAACTTTTGATGCATCTTATGTGCTAACCAACAAATTCGGCAAGGTAGTTGCCAAGTATGTTGGGGGCAAGCACAAGGGGTCAAAGACTTGTGTTTGGGTACCCAAAGTTCTTGTATCTAATGTAAAAGGACCCAAAACCATTTGGGTACCTAAAATCAAGAACTAAACTTGTTTTGTAGGTTTATGCATCCGGAGGCTCAAGTTGGATCATCGATAGCGGGTGCACAAACCATATGATAGGGGAGAAAAAGATTTTCTCCTCCTATGAGAAAAACCAAGATCCCCAACGAGCTATCACATTCAGGGATGGAAATCAAGGTTTGGTCAAAGGATTGGGTAAAATTGCTATATCTCCTGACCACTCCATTTCTAATGTTTTTCTTGTAGATTCTTTAGATTACAATTTGCTTTTAGTTTCACAATTGTGTAAAATGGGCTACAACTGTCTTTTTACGGATACAGGTGTTACTGTCTTTAGAAGAAGTGATGATTCAATAGCATTTAAGGGAGTGTTAGATGGTCAGCTATACTTAGTAGATTTTGATAGAGCTAAACTCGACACTTGCTTAATTGCTAAGACTAACATGGGCTGGCTTTGACATCGCCGACTAGCACATGTTGGAATGAAGAATCTTCACAAACTTCTAAAGGGAGAACACATTTTGGGACTAACAGATGTTCATTTTGAGAAAGACAGGGTTTGTAGCGCATGTCAGGCAGGGAAGCAAGTTGGTATTCATCATCCACACAAGAACATCATGACGACTGACAGGCCACTCGAGCTCCTACACATGGACCTATTCGGCCCAATAGCTTACATAAGCATCAGCGGGAGTAAGTACTGTCTAGTTATTGTGGATGAATATTCTCGCTTCACTTGGGTGTTCTTTTTGCAGGAAAAATCTCATACCCAAGAGACCTTAAAAGGATTCTTGAGACGGGCTCAAAATGAGTTCGACTTAAGGATAAAAAAGATTAGAAGCGACAACGGGACGGAGTTCAAGAACTCTCAAATTGAAGGCTTCCTTGAGGAGGAGGGAATCAAGCATGAGTTCTCTTCTCCCTACACCCCACAACAAAATGGTGTAGTGGAGAGGAAGAATCGAACTCTATTGGACATGGCAAGGACCATGCTTGATGAGTACAAGACTTCAGATCGGTTTTGGGCCGAGGCGGTCAACATC
Source organism: Zea mays (assembly GCF_902167145.1). Lineage (NCBI taxonomy): Eukaryota > Viridiplantae > Streptophyta > Magnoliopsida > Poales > Poaceae > Zea > Zea mays. The sequence continues at coordinate 80,235,199 of NC_050103.1, read as the reverse complement.
GCTTGCTACGCCATCAACCGGTTATATCTACACCGAATCCTCAAGAAGACATCATACGAACTCCTAACCGGTAAAAAGCCCAATGTTTCATATTTTAGAGTCTTTGGTAACAAATGCTTTATACTTGTTAAAAGAGGTCGAAAATCCAAATTTGCTCCTAAGGTTGTAGAAGGCTTTTTACTAGGATATGATTCAAACACAAGGGTCTATAGAGTCTTTAACAAGTCCTCTGGACTAGTTGAAGTTTCTTGTGACGTTGTGTTTGATGAGACTAACGGCTCTCAAGTAGAGCAAGTTGATCTTGATGAGATAGGTGATGAAGAGGCTCTGTGCATCGCGCTAAGGAACATGTCCATTGGGGATGTGTGTCCTAAGGAATCCGAAGAGCCACCACATGCACAAGATCAACCATCTTCCGCCACACAAGCATCTCCACCAACTCAAGATGAGGATAAGGCTCAAAATGATGAAGGAGAAGATCAAGGAGTTGAGCCACCTCAAGAGGAGAGCAATGATCAAGGGGGAGATGCCCATGATCAAGATGAGGAAGAAGAACAAATTCCAAGACCGCCACACTCAAGAGTCCACCAAGCAATCCAACGAGATCACCCCGTCGACACCATCCTCGGTGACATTCATAAGGGGGTAACCACTAGATCTCGTGTTGCACATTTTTGTGAGCATTACTCTTTTGTTTCCTCTATTGAGCCACACAGGGTAGAGGAAGCACTACAAGATTCGGATTGGGTGGTGGTGATGCAAGAGGAGCTCAACAACTTCACTAGAAATGAGGTATGGCATTTAGTTCCACGTCCTAATCAAAATGTTGTAGGAACCAAGTGGGTCTTCCGCAACAAGCAAGATGAGCATGGTGTGGTGACAAGGAACAAAGCCCGACTTGTGGCCAAGGGATATTCACAAGTCGAAGGTTTGGATTTCGGTGAAACCTATGCACCCGTAGCTAGGCTTGAGTCAATTCGCATATTACTTGCCTATGCTACTTACCATGGCTTTAAGCTTTATCAAATGGACGTGAAAAGTGCCTTCCTCAACGGACCAATCAAGGAAGAGGTCTATGTTGAGCAACCTTTCGGCTTTGAAGATAGTGAGTACCCTAACCATGTATATAAACTATCTAAGGCGCTTTATGGGCTCAAGCAAGCCCCAAGAGCATGGTATGTATGCCTAAGAGATTTCCTTATCACTAATGGCTTCAAAGTCGGAAAGGCCAATCCTACTTTATTGACTAAAACTCTTGACAATGATTTGTTTGTATGCCAAATTTATGTTGATGATATTATATTTGGGTCTACTAACGAATCTACATGTGAGGAATTTAGTAGGATCATGACACAGAAATTCGAGATGTCGATGATGGGGGAGTTGAAGTACTTCTTAGGATTCCAAGTGAAGCAACTACAAGAGGGCACCTTCATTAGCCAAACGAAGTATATTCAAGACATTCTAAACAAGTTTGGGATGAAGGATGCCAAGCCCATCAAGACACCCATGGGAACCAATGGGCATATCGACCTTGACACGGGAGGTAAATCCGTAGATCAAAAGGTATACCGGTCGATGATAGGTTCTTTACTCTATTTATGTGCATCTCGACCGAACATAATGCTTTCAGTATGCATGTGTGCAAGATTCCAAGCCGACCCTAAGGAAGCTTACCTTATGGCCGTAAAACGAATCTTGAGATATTTAGTTTATAATCCTAAGTTTGGGCTTTGGTACCCTCGGGGATCCACATTTGATTTAATTGGTTATTCGGATGCCGATTGGGCGGGGTGTAAAATTAATAGAAAGAGCACATCAGGGACTTGCCAGTTCTTGGGAAGGTCTCTGGTGTCTTGGGCTTCAAAGAAGCAAAATTCTGTGGCTCTCTCTACCGCCGAAGCCGAGTATATTGCCGCAGGTCATTGTTGCGCGCAATTACTTTGGATGAGGCAAACCCTTAGGGACTATGGTTACAAATTAACCAAAGTTCCTCTTCTATGTGATAATGAGAGTGCAATTCGCATGGCGGATAATCCCGTTGAACATAGCCGCACTAAACACATAGCCATTCGGTATCATTTTCTTAGGGATCACCAACAAAAGGGAGCTATCGAGATTGCATATATTAACACCAAAGAACAATTAGCCGATATCTTTACCAAGCCACTAGATGAACAAACTTTTAACAAACTTAGGCATGAGCTAAATATTCTTGATTCTAGGAATTTCTTTTGATGTTTTGCACACATAGCTCATGAATATACCTTTGATCATGTCCCTTTTATATGCTATGACTAATGTGTTTTCAAGAGTATTTCAAACCAAGTCATAGATTGAAAAGGAATTCGAGTCTTCGGCGAAGACAAAGGCTTCCACTCCACTCCATCAAATCATCCTTCGTCGTTGCTTCGAGCAACTCTCCAACTTTGGTATAATATTCACTCATATTTTGTTTGCCAAAGGGGAGAAAGTAGTTAAAGGGCTTATATTTCACTCAAGTATCCGTTTTTGGCGATTCATGCCAAAGGGGGAGAAAGTATTAGCCCAAAGCAAAAGGACCGCACCACCACCAATTTTCAAAATTTGAGTTAAGAAAAAGTCTTGAAATGATGAATTTTTCAATTGACATCTTATTGTATTCAAAAGGGGGAGAAAGTAGTATTTTCAAAATTTGGTATCTTAAAACCCTCTTGAACACTAAGAGGAAGATCTCACTAAGAGGGAGTTTTTGTTTAAGTCAAAGGAAAAGCATTTGAAATAGGGGGAGAAAATTTCAAATCTTGAAAATGCTTCTCAAAATCTTATTCATTTACCTTTGACTATTTGCAAAAAGACTTTGAAAAGAATTTACAAAAGAATTTGCAAAAACAAAACATGTGGTGCAAGCGTGGTCCAAATTGGCTCAATTCTAAGTAACCTTTGCACTTACAATTATGTAAACTAGTTCAATTATGCACTTCTATATTTGCTTTGGTTTGTGTTGGCATCAATCACCAAAAAGGGGGAGATTGAAAGGGAATTAGGCTTACACCTTTTTCCTAATTGATTTTGGTGGTTGAATTGCCCAACACAAATAATTGGACTAACTAGTTTGCTCTAGTCTATAAGTTTTACAGGTGCCAAAGGTTCACAATAAGCCAATAAAAAGACCAAGAAAGGGTTCAAACAAAGAGAGCAAAAGACAACCTAAAGGCACCCTGGTCTGGCGCACCGGACTGTCCGGTGTGCCACCGGACAGTGTCCGGTGCACCAGGGCACTCGACGCTGAACTCGCTACCTTCGGGAAATTCAGAGGGCGCTCCGCTATAATTCACCGGACTGTCCGGTGTGCCAGCGGAGCAACGGCTACTTCGCGCGCAACGGTCGACTGCAACCGCATTTAATGCGCTACAGTGCGCGCCAGAGTCAGAGCACGCGCAGTTGGCGCACTGGACAGTCTACAGGACCTGTCTGGTGCACCACCGGACAGCCCAGAGGCCCCACAAGTCAGAGCTCCAACGGTCGAACCCCAACGGCCTGCTGACGTGGCTGGCGCACCGGACAGTGTCCGGTGGCGCACCGGACTGTCTGGCGCACCGGACAGTGTCCGGTGGCGCACCGGACTGTCCGGTGCGCCATGCGACAGCATCCTTCCAACAACCATATTTTGGTGGTTGGGGCTATAAATACCCCAACCACCCCACATTCAATGGCAATCCAAGTTTCCAACCTTCAACACATTACAAGAGCTATAGCATTCAATTCTAGACACTCCAAAGAGATCAAATCCTCTCCCAAGTCCGGAATCACTCCAAATCAAATAGTGACTAGAGAGAGCGACATTTGTGTTCTTTTGAGCTCTTGCGCTTGGATCGCTTCTTTTCTTTCTCATTCTTCTTGTGATCAAACTCAATTGTAACCAAGGCAAGAGACACCAATTGTGTGGTGGTCCTTGCGGGAACTTTATGTTCTGTTTGATTGAGAAGAGAAGCTCACTCGGTCTAAGTGACCGTTTGAGAGAGGGAAAGGGTTGAAAGAGACCCGGTCTTTGTGACCACCTCAACGGGGAGTAGGTTTGCAAGAACCGGACCTCGGTAAAACAAATCATCGTGTCTCACTCTTTATTTGCTCACGATTTGTTTTGCGCCCTCTCTCTCGGACTCGTTTATATTTCTAACGCTAACCCGGCTTGTAGTTGTGCTTAAGTTTATAAATTTCAGATTCGCCCTATTCACCCCCCTCTAGGCGACTTTCAATAACGGCTATGGTTCTTGTTTCAATCATATTTGGAAAGGGAAAATTCCTCCAAAATCAAAGTCTTCATGTGGTTTCTTGAAAACAGTGTGTTGTTTACTAAGGAGAAGTTGATTAGTAGAAATTGGACATGTGATAATTCTTGTAGTTTTTGTCCGGATTTCAAGTCGACTAATCATTTGTTTTTTACTTGTCACACTGCTAGATCAGTGAGGGGGCGTGTAGCTAAATGTTTCAATTCTGATTATGTTCCAAATAATCTTGAGCAGTGCTGGATGTGGCTTAATTGTAATCTCTATGATGCCAAAGAAATTGGAATTATCGGGGCTGTCGCCATTTGTTGGGCCTTATGGAAAGCAAGGAATAAAGCTTGTTTTGAAAACACTGTGATCAATTCACCTGTGGAATTTTTTTTGTCATGCATGTGCGTTAATTATGATATGATCAGGTTTAAGCAAGAAGGAACTCTAGGACTTGCTGCATGATGGCGCGAAGCTCCTGTTGAAGGCTGCCAATGCAAGGATCAGTTCGCAAACGTCGAGTGAGGACAGTGGACACTGAGAAGCTATCGAGTTGGATGGTCTTTGAGTCTCTTTTGGGGTTTCTGATGTTTAGTGTTTTCTGTTTCTGACTATGAGTGAACAGTGGTGGGAACTTAGATGTTTGTGTTTCTGATATGTTTTATTTTTAGAACAGCTTGTTGTTTGTGTGTGTGACCTGAATCAGGTCAGTTTCTGTGATGTATCTCTTCTATGTTTAGCCTCTAGTGCTTATCTAGATGTGGATAAAACAGTTGTATTTCTGTTATGAAAGTAATATAAATGGAGTGATCTCCATTCGGGGGGAAAACAGCCATCAGTCCGTGAGAATTTGAGAATTCCCAATTCCAGTTGCAGTTCCAGCACGATCTCACCCGCCTGCTGTCGAGTAGTATATACGTACAATACATGTGGACGACGTCCATGGTTGCCTCCCTTCCCCCTCCTCCTCTTCCTCCCAGCTGAGCTGCCCTTCTTCTTTCTCCAGCAAGCAAGCAGCAGCAGCAGCCCAATTGCATTGCATTGCAGTGATGGTGATGTGATTTCTGCGGCGCGAGACAAGCACACCCACCCTCCCAGCTCAACTTACGGTGACGCCGTGACGGTGAGGTTAGGAGCTGGGTGACTGACGGGGGAGGCCCACCGGACGTACGTGATCGGCAGCCAAGCCAAGGCGATGCCTGCAGCCGCGGCTCCAGCTCCACACACCAGGACCAGGACCAGGTCCAGCGGCAGCCCCAGCGCAGCCATCGGCCCCCCGCTTCCTTACTGGGGCGGCGCCGCTGTTGGCGCAGAGGAGCAGAGGTGGCGCATCGGCATGGACTCCGCCGCCGCTGCCCTCCTCGACTCCGCCTCCGCGTCCGCCTCTTCCGCCAACGCCGCAGGCAAGGAGATGCCCACCGCCCGCCACATCGCCCACCGCACCGCCCACAACATGTCCTCCTCCTCGCTCCGCAAGAAGTCCGACCTCGCGCTCCTCCGCAAGGTCCCCTGCGCCCCGCTCCGACGCCTCCTCGACAACCTCCAGGAGGTTTTGCTCGCCACCAAGCTCGCCCTCCTCTTCCCCGCCGTTCTACTCGCGATCGCCGCGCGAATCTTCCACTTCGGCCAGGCAACTCCTCTCCCTCCTCCTCCTCCTACTGTCATCGCATCTTTTTTCCCCTTTAATTTCTTAATTCGATCGGAATTTAGGCATATTCTTCGATTGTTATATATCCTCTGCATCATTCAACGCGCACATATTTTTTTTCTCTCTTATACGTACATATAGAAAAAAAAAAGAGCATTTTGATCGCACCAGCGGCCAGCTAGGCCCAGGAGGCAAGATTGCATCACTTCATGTGCCGCCTCAATTCTCACCGCTCTGCATCTCACCTCCCTCTTACCAATCTATGCCTGCCTGCCTACCTGCCACTTTCCAAACACATTGGCCTTGTCCCAAACAACAATAAACAAACCCTGCAGCTATATGTAACGTTCCGTTGCATAAACTACCCATCAAAGTCAAAGAAAATACACCACCACAACGCATGAACAGGGAAGCATACTCGCGCTCTGATGATCGCTAGAATTTCAGAGTACATGCATGTGATGTGACCATGTGGGCTAGATAGCCTGTTGCTGCCAAATTCTGTTCGGCCTGACAGATGGAATCATGGAATGAAATAGCACCACAACTAAACTAATCGGCCAAGCACATGCATCAGCAAGCTTCCTCTACATCCTATCTAACAGCTTGTCGGCCCTGCTCTACTGCCCATCTACTCACCAGAACCTGGTGTATTATTCTTCATCTGTCACCCAATACTCTCCTTCCTTCTACCCCTTCAGTTTTGACTTTTGACCGCACTATGACCACCAACAGACGACACAGTTGGCAGCACGACAGGTTGGCTTCAGGTTTTAGTTCCATCTCAGCAGATTGATTTAGGCTCTCGCTAGGAACAACAGTGGGAAGTGATTTGTAATTCCTCCCATGAGATATCAATGATATGTAATTCCTGCCACGAGATATGAATTTTTGCAGCAGGACAAGCTTCTACTTCGTCTTTCACTGTGGTGTGGTCCTGCTGGGCATGTGAACATGCTTGCACGCGTACAATGTTCTTCTCTGTCCCTATCCAAACACATAGTACACGACATGCAAACAAAAGGGCATATTGGATTGCCACAAACATGACCTTGCTAGACACTGAATGAGTGTCGCTTCTTTTGTTCCACTGCCACCTCGCCATCGTTTTCTTAACTTCAACAAGATACAACTATATATATGACTCCATCTCAGTATTGCATTCCGAGGAAACTAAAACTGATCGAAACATGTGATGCTTTGTACCCAGTGTATGATGATGCCCATATCTCCCCTTCCTGTTTCTTAACACATGCTTTCTCTTGAAACTCGACAGGAATGGGTCTTTGTGCTTAGCTTGATCGGTCTCGTTCCTCTTGCTGAGCGACTTAGCTTTCTGACTGAGTGAGTTTGTTCTGCTTGTTATCATACCGTGTTCTTGATACCTCCTGTTGATTGATATCTTTCTAATATATGTAATATATGTTAATGTTGCAGGCAGGTTGCGTTTTACATAGGGCCTACTGGTAAAAGAAATAAATACTGTCAGATTCAGTTTTTTTATCCAGGCCACAACCTTTACATTGTTTCCTAACCTGCCCGGGTAAATTGCAGTGGGTGGACTGTTGAATGCAACATTTGGAAACGTAACAGAGGTCATCATTGCGATCTTTGCACTCTATCAAGGCAAGGTAGTGGTGGTGAAATGCTCCCTGCTAGGCTCAGTCTTGTCCAACCTGTTGCTTGTCCTTGGAACCTCCCTTTTCTTTGGTGGCCTGGCTAACCTTGGAACTGAGCAGCTATACGACAAAGTAACCAACTCAGCTATTTCTCACCTATTGTTAAGCTGTCCTTGGAAGCACCAAAAGAAATTTTGTCTTTTACTAAAATGAGTATACGGTTTTATTGTGTGCAGATGCAAGTAGATGTCAGCACAGGACTTCTGATTCTTGGTGTGCTATGCCACTCTCTGCCACTGATGCTGAGATATGCTGTGAGCTCCGGGGAGCACGCAGAATCCTCTTGGGATTCAGGACTGGAGCTGTCCCGAGCATGCAGCATTGTCATGCTCCTTGCCTATGTAGCCTACCTTTTCTTCCAACTGAAAACCCACCGCCAACTATTTGAACCCCAACCCCAAGAGGTGTGTATTGTAATTTGTTGCTGATCAGTAACCAGCAGGAACTGCTAACATAGAACCAGCTTGCTAATTTGGGTATGTGGTCCAACCAAATGATTTTGTAGGTTGAAGATGATGGTGATGATTCGGTCTCTCAAGACGAGGCAGTACTGGGATTTTCCAGTGCAATGATTTGGCTGGGAGTCATGACCCTGATGACAGCACTCCTATCAGAGTTTGTTGTGAGCACAATTGAGGTATGCACCACTGAGTACAATGCCATGTTTATGTTACCCATTTCAGTCAGCACATACACTGTAGTAAGTTGTAGTACAGCTAATGGTTTTATGACAGAATCTTGTTAACACTTAACAGGCAGCATCGGAATCTTGGGAGCTATCTGTCAGTTTCATTAGCGTCATCTTGATTCCAATAGTTGGTAATGCAGCAGAGCATGCTGGTGCAGTGATATTTGCGTTTAAAAACAATCTGGTAGGGAAATCGAGGAGGTCTTACACACTCATCACGATGTTATGGTAGCAGATACTAACATAACATTGTTGGCTGAAACAGGACATCACCCTCGGAGTATCTTTGGGGTCCGCTACGCAGATTTCCATGTTTGTGGTGTGTATTAACTTAAATGTAGAGATAGTTCCATGTGCTTTTTTTGCATCGGTAAACTTTAATGGTGGAAGCGAAATGTGCTAGGTGCCATTGAGTGTCCTTGTAGCATGGATCATGGGAGTCCCGATGGATCTTGATTTCAACTTGCTTGAGACTGGTTGTTTGTTTCTTGCAATATTAGTAACGGCCTTCACGCTCCAGGTATTCTTTTGCACCCTCCTCGATCCGGCTTGAACATAATCGATAACACGCATGGATTTTTCATTGACAGAACATCCATGAATCTTGAGTGGTTAGTTGTATGTGCTGATTTTGTTTATTAAGAAAAGAAATGTCCACTTGTGCGGTTCGGCTGTGTCCTTGTTTCTAAGGATGCGGGGCCATAGGAGTTCTGTCAATATCGTGGTTTTAGCGGTAAAGAGTGACTGTTCTATGCGTTTTTGCAGGATGGATCATCACATTATCTGAAGGGACTGCTGCTTGTGTTTTGCTACATTGTCATCTCCTTATGCTTTTTCGTTTTGAGACAGCATGGAAGTATGGATTTCTAGTCTTAACAACCTTCATTCAAAAAAAAACCTATAGATGCATTATTGGTTGACATTTTCTAAATAATCTCAATAACATGTTACTGATGCTAGATGGAAGCAACGATGATCAGCTGGGTGTAGCAAGCAAGCCATGGAGGATTTAGGGCGCCTGAGCTGGCAGTAGTTTCTCAACAAGTAGCGTGGACTTTGGTTTGCACGATTTTGCATGGAACACTGGAGGGGAGACCCGTGAAGTTTGACTAAAGTATGTAGACTGCGGGAAGATGCTGTTCAGCTGATGTGTGAATGTAAGTACATACAAAGACTATAGATGAAAACTGATGTTGCGTGAGAGACTATTTGTGTGTGTTTTTCTTGTTCTTTCCACCAAGCAATGGCTAGAATTCGGTTGAGCTGTTGAAATTGTCTCCTGTATAAATCAGTGACATGTCATACTATTTTCCAACTGGACTTAACAGAGCCTTTATCCTTCTAATTGGTTACCCGCATGGTCATAATCTGGATCATCATCGTGCGTTAACTTTGTCTAAATGTTTGTTTGGTTGCCTGCAAGTGGAGGGCATGGACTGTATGAACTAATGCAAAATAAGTTATTTTGAGACTATTTATGTGCATCCACACGTACCCCAAAACGGTAGTATCCTGGCGCGTAGGCTAGCGTGAGGTGAGCCTCGTCACGCGCGTGCTTCGAACCAATAAGCGGTATATGAATCTGTCTGTATTTCCAGTGCCTCAATAACACATGGAAAGAAAGAAAAGAAGTGAAACGAACGACAGGTGTCTTATATAATCTAGCTTATGGATTATATAATCTAGATATCTAGAGGGTAAATAATCAAGGCCTTATTTGTGATACATCAGCTTACAATTCTAAGTTTTCCTTTTGAAAGTTCATCAGCAAAGTTCACGAGTGTGTAGCGTAGCTTTGTTTGGTGTGAGTTATACATGTCCAACGGGCCGTGCCGGGCTGGTCCGGTCCGGGCACGGCCGGGCCCGGCACGAGAGGCACCAGTCCAAGCCCTGCACGGTTCACCCATCGTGCGGGGTCAGGCTAGCCCGTGGGCTGTTGGGGTTGCCCAGACCCGGCGCGCTAGCCATTAGATGGGTCGGGCCAGGCTTAAACCACGGTAGGCCCATCAGTTCGTGCCGGGCCCGTGCCAGAAATTTCTCATTTATACATAGATCATATAAATGTATCATATAAATACATAGAATCTTATACATAGAACACATAGATGTATCATATAAATACATAGAATCTTATACATAGATCACATAAAAACATCTTGAATACATATACATAGAATCTTATACATAGATCACAATTCACATAAAAACATCACAAAACATAAGACAAATAGGTAATATAAAATTTAATCGGGGCCTTAGTGCAATGCTGGTTCATTAAAAACCTTTCTAGGTAAAAACTCACACCTCGTGAGAAAACCCTAGGAAGGAAAAGAGTACAACCAGCTCCTTATAAAGTTTATAGTCTAGTTCATAGTCCATGTTTATTACAAAACATAATACATTGATACAAAACCAAAAGAATTTCAAGCCTTTTCCTTCTTCCCCCTTGCTCATCTTTGCTTCCTTCTTGATCCTTTCTCTTGCTTCCAGGTGATAATTGTTGCTCATCATCGAGATACATAGCTTCAAAAGCTGCCTCAAGGTCCTCGAGATACATTGATCCATGGACATTGTCGTCGCCCGTCGACACCGAAACACCCACGAAGTCACGCGTCTTCGGCTCCCTCACGGCAAGCGCCGACCTGAGATCTTCATCCAAAAACCAAATCAAAACAAATGAGAGGGACAATAGATCTACCTACTACGGTTCAGTGAATCGAATTATTACAACCTTACCTGCGTTACCCGGAGCACCAGATCCACCGACTGTGTGGTTGGGACTTGGGAGCAACGAGCTTTAGCAGATCGAGACCACACCGGCTTTAGCAGATCGAGACCAAACCGATACAGGAAGGCGAGGCGAAGGGGAGCTGGGAGGGGACGCCGGTACCGGAAGCAGAGACGCGGCGATGGAGATGGAGCAGAGACCGGAAGACGAGGGGAGCCGGGAGGGAGACGAGGTGGGTGAAATACCTGAGGGCTGAGGCCCATGGAGCAGCGAGCCAGCGACACAGCGATGGAGATGGAGCAGAGACCTGAAGACGAGGGGAGCCGGGAGGGAGACGAGGTGGGTCGTGGGTGAAATACCTGAGGCCCGTGGAGCAGAGACGCGGCGATGGAGCAGAGACCGAAAGACGAGGGGAGTCGGGAGGGAGACGCGGCGATGGAGCAGAGACCAGGCGGCGACGATGGAATCTAGGGTTTTCTGGAATCGCCGTGAGCGCCAGACCGCCAGCCGCCAGACGGTTTCTAGAATCGCCGTAGCCCGTAAGCCGTAAGGGTTTTCGTTTGCCTATGCGTGAGCCAGCGTCTAGGGTTTTCTTTTCTCACACTCCGAGTCGTGCCCGAGTCGGGTATGCCCGTTTAACGGGCCCGTGCTCGTGCCAGCACTGTGGGCCGTCCTATTGGCCCAAGCACGGCATGGGGGGCGTGCCGGACTGGCACGGGCACGAACACTGTCGTGCCGGGCCGGGTTTGGACCGTGCCGACGCGTGCCGTGTCTCGTGCCACCCAACTGGCCGGCCCACTATGGACATATATATAGTGTGAGTACAAACATGGGAGCAAGGAGAACTACGTACGGAATGGAACGCAACATGGGAGGGAGAAGCGTCAAATCACGATCAGTGGTTGTCGTCGTGGCCCACCACCACTACTAATTACTTCTCCTGATTGTGGTTGGGGCCCATCGCGAGCACCCACCCACCTTTGCTTGCACGGCCCGCCCATTCACCGGTTGAGGGGAGAAGGGAGAGGAGAGGTAGCTCAGTCCTCCTCTGACCGCCGACCCATCCGCCATGGCCGCCTCCTACGACCGCGAGTTCTGGAACTTCAGCGACCAGCTGCGCCTGCACAACAACTTCTCCAACCTCTCCATCGCCGACCCCATCTGGTCCTCCACCACACTGGATCCTCCCTCCTCCTTCAGCGACGCCCCGGGCCTCATAGGATCCGCCAAGCTCGCCTTTGGCAACGCCACCACGGCCAACGCCGACCGCTACAACGCCAACGCCGCCGGTGTCGCCAGCAAGAGCATGAGCGTGGGCATGATCGACCACTACCTCAACAAGAACACTAACAACGACGTCGTCAAGAGCTACTTCAACAAGTCCGTCGGCAGCAGGCCGGCCAACAACAACACCACCACAACCGTCAAGAAGAACTCCGCCGCCCACCACGACAAGAAGCACAAGAACTCCGGCAACGGCGCCGGCGTCGACAAGAGGTTCAAGAGCCTGCCGGCGGCGGAGGCGCTGCCCAGGGGCGAGGCCATCGGCGGCTACATCTTCGTCTGCAACAACGACACCATGGAGGAGAACCTCAAGAGGCGGCTCTTCGGTAATATCTCTTTCATTTTCCTGTCCATTCATTGATTTGATCGAACGTTACGTACATATTCCAGCATAGGATTAACCGAATCGGATCCAAGATCGACTCCCCCAAGTTGTGATTTTTTTTCGTCTCTCTCGATACATATTCCTGCAGGGCTGCCGTCCAGGTACAGGGATTCTGTGAGGGCCATCAGGCCCGGCCTGCCCCTCTTCCTCTACAACTACTCCACCCACCAGCTCCACGGCATCTTTGAGGTGAGGTCCAAACTATACCTACTCTACTCTACTCTTTTGTGTTTATCATCATCATCATTATTACTCGATCAGTCGTATGCATATGATTCCATCATTTCAGCATCTTTATCTTTCAATCATGCTTGTGGTTACTAAATATAAAAAAAGAAGGGGGAAATTTCTCATCGTCTATGGGACGAACGCAGGCTGCAAGCTTCGGAGGATCCAACATCGATCCAGCAGCTTGGGAGGACAAGAAGTGCCCCGGCGAGTCCCGCTTCCCTGCTCAGGTATCTGATCCAATCCAACAGAGGATGCTCAGCCTCTATGATTGTCCATTTTACATGCAATACTAGCTATAGAATGACTTGATTGTCAAAAGAAAAAATGCTTGCTTTAGTTGCATGCACAGAAAAGTAGTGAAGGTAGTTGGGCGAGCTTATCAATGGACCAAGTTGTGAAGCTCCGGTTGGGTGAATGTGGCCCTTGTCAAGCTTTTGCCTTGTTGGCCTACTAACTAGTGTTTATGTCATGTCAGTGCCTTGAGTTGCCCGTCTCCATCTGTATCATCAACGGATTACTGTGTTGATCCAGTCTAATAATAATATCTGATGATCCAACAGGTGAGGGTTGCAACGCGCAAGATCTGTTCGCCGCTGGAGGAGGACGCTTTCCGCCCCATCCTCCACCACTACGACGGCCCCAAGTTCAGGCTGGAGCTCAGTGTCCCTGAGGTGACCTCTTCTTTCTTGCCTGCCTGCCTGCCTGCCTCAACACTTGCTGCTGTGCAAGGCTAAATGGCTAATCCAGAAAAAAAAAATCTCATGCAGGCGCTCTCCCTTCTTGATATATTTGCGGAGAAGATTTTTGACAGACAGACAGCCTGATGTCTCCATACTTGCTTCCAGTTCCAGAGGAGTAGTACATGTATAATATAAATATAATATGCTGATTACCGACATCTGATTATCTATTCTAGTATAAGTTACACTCGAACTTAGGCCCTCTTTGGAATTATAGTATTTTTATAGTTTTAAAACAATACTATGTTATTTGGTGATACTATAGTATTGGAGCTCAAAAGGTGTTTGGTTTGTACAGTCAAAACTCAGTTTTAAATACCATGGTTTACCAAAACTGTGGTATTTTTGGAGTTTTCGAAACTCCAATCAGGATCTCAGTTTTCTTCTCCTCTATATATACTTTGTTTTTCCAATAGAACCAAACTTAGCGTGCTGTTTGGTTCACATATTTTTAATATAATGGGTAACAGATAACGTTAAAATATGTTTGTTTAAGTGCACCGTAATCAAATAATATACTAGAAATTAATACCGGCCTATACAAACTCGAACCATTATCGTTATCATTTACGTTACATTTTGTGACCAAACGGCACCCAAGTTCGAAGGGCCTTTAGCTAAGTGTAAGTGTATTTCAAGCTGAGGTTGGAAAAGATCACTTGGTGGTTCTCAGATTGACCAGGTTCAAAACACTGGTAAAGATCTTAGTCTATAAGAGGCAAACTCTCATGTTGCATGGGACCCGCCTTTTCGGTGACCTTTCTTAGTTAACCTTCTTTTTAATATAAAACCACATTGCAAGGGATCACAAGAGAAAGGAAAACAAAGACAAAATACCTTTCCAACTAGTGGCAAGTAAATAATTTTTTAAACTTACCCACATTCACAGAATTGAAAGCAGAGGATGTTTTTTTATAATAAGGTAAAAGGAACCATTAATTTTTCACCACTTCAATTAATTTGCGTTTGTTTTTCGCTTTTGCAAAAACAGAAACTGTTTCCAAGGCTCAGCAAAAGATAACCAAACAAAACACAGAATGCCGAATACGACTGGCTCATCGGCATCTGAGAATTGTAACTACAGGCTGCTGAATACGACTGGCTCATCCGCATCTGAGAATTGTAACCTTTTAGCGAGTCAATGCTGCCTGCTGCTGGGAGACCAAGACGGTGGTGCTCTTTTCAGGCCAGCAGAAGTGTTTAGACGCATCATTTAACCCAGGGATGAAAACAAATATGCTGCTCAGTAGTACAATAAGTGTGCTAGTTTTCGACAAAGCAAAATCCTAAACCCAAACAGACAGCATTGTCTTAAAATACAGATCATCATCCTGGCTGCCCTTTTTAAAGTACACAAAGGAGGCAAATCAAATCCTCCAGATCGGATAGTTCAAAGGTAACCATCTCCAGACGGCTGCTCACTCCCCTATCCTCCTCTCTTCTCAGTTGTCCTTCCCATTTATGATGGCACTGGCAATCACAACAAGAGTGTGAATGGCACATTACACAACAGAACCAAACTGCGGTGATATACCCCTCAAAGCAGGATCAACAAGGACCACTTACTGTAGGTCGAGGTGTCAATTTGCTCAGGCAGTTCCTTTATGTCTACCTCAAACCTTTCTTGCACCTTTCAAAGGTTGTACACCATTGTTAGTTATTTTACAACAAAAAACAAATTGAGCACACAGACGTACCTGGTTAAGAACATCAGAATCCGAAGCAGAGGAAACAAAGGTAATTGCAAGTCCCTTCGTGCCAAAACGTCCAGCCCTTCCAACCTGCAAGGGAGACCATTAGGAACACTGCACCATCAGCATAGACAAAACAATTGGACCTCACTTAAGTTAATAGCAGGGCACACGCATGTTACCCTGTGCAAATAAGTATCAGCTGAGTCTGGCATGTCATAGTTTATCACAATGTTGACACGCTCAATGTCAATGCCCCTGCCAACTAAATCTGTAGCCACAAGAATTCTCTTGTGGCCTTCCTTGAAGTTCTTATATCTTGTTAGCCTGCCAACCAACATCAATTCACGGTTAAGTACAAGCATCAGAACTGGAGAAAACCTGAAAACTATGTTTATATACTAATTTATTCGCAAATACTACAAAGAACAAAATCACAACAATACAATACATGCTATCAAAAATGCATAAATAGCTATTACCTAACTAGCCATCATACTATATTAATGACAAAACAGATATGTAGGCACAATAAGTCATACAACCAGCAAGTGCTAGCAGGCAAGCAACACCTATAAATAAGTACATAGTACACCAAGTCACCAATAAAGGAAAACTTCGGAAATTTTGGATAACAAAGCATGCCATAAAGGGAACAAGTGCAAGCAACAAGGCAACACCTTCAAATAAATGAGTACATAGAAACCAATAAAAGGAAACTTAGAGAACACATGCAACTGAAAAGAATGGACTGCAGCATTCTACAGAGACACTACTAATTGGAAGTGCTTGAGCAAATTTACCTTTCTTCCTGAGTCATTCCAGAATGAATGCAGATTGATGGGAAGTTGCATTCACAAAGTAACTTATTCAGTTCGGCAGCTCTGCTAACACTCTTCACGAATATCACAACTTGGTTGAAATCAAGAGCGTCCAAGAGATCATTCAGTTTCCGGTTCTTCTCTGCCTCGCTAAGTTTTATATAGTGCTGCAAAAATATACGATTCCAATTA
The DNA here is from genome assembly GCF_902167145.1 of Zea mays. NCBI lineage: Eukaryota > Viridiplantae > Streptophyta > Magnoliopsida > Poales > Poaceae > Zea > Zea mays. The sequence goes on along the minus strand of NC_050103.1, from coordinate 80,218,856 downwards.
TTTTGAGAAAACAAATAAAAAAATGTGCACGACTCAAATGCAGAGAATTCTTGTATTACCTGTACAAGACCATGGAGGGTCAACTTTGCCTCATCATCAACATATATTTCCATCGGCTGTAAGGGAACAAATGATACATGAAACAAATTAGCATTCCAGCGTCAGTCTTGCAGTATATATACCAATAGACCCCCTCTGTCAGTACATGCAGCCTCCATACAGAAGTTCAGTTATGCACTGTTCAACACTAGATTCTCTCCAAATATGCTTAAGTTTTGCAACAGTGCTTCCAAATACAACTCCAGCAGAAGAATTCTTTCTCCACCCGTACAAGATAGTTGGAGAACCAGCGCCACTGAAGTCCAATTAAGTGAAACCAAGTGAACATTGAGTGTGCAGCAAACTGGAGATGTCGACCAGGAGCTCAGAGACCGCATCTTCAGGACAGAAGGTAACCCTTTATCTGCCCCCAGTTACCAACACATCGCCAAAAAATGACCATTTGGACACACCCCTTACTCTCCAGTTTCTACTGTACAGGTGTGGGATAATGAAAAAAAGAAAAGAGGACTGACTTATGTACTACAAATGGAGACACTAAGGAATAGAATCCTCCCACCTAGAAAGAGCAGAAGACACAACTACAACTCCAAAGCTGGTAGATGACTAACAGCTACAGGAGGACCACCACAGGAGCAATGGGAATAAAATATGACGACTTTGGAAAGGAGAGCTGGAGAAGGCTGCAGGGCATTACATCTTGCATAAATTTCTTGCATACAGGACGGATCTCCTTGCTGAGCGTTGCTGAAAACATCATGACTTGCTTATCATGAGGAGTCATTTTGAAGATCTCCTGAACATCTCTCCGCATGTCTGCATAATACATATATTTGTCAAGGATAGCAATTATACTTTATACTATAATTAAACATGTTGACAATAGCAGATAAAAAATTACCAAGTGATTCCAGCATTTTGTCACATTCATCAAGAATGAAGTGCCTCACATTCTTCAAGGAGAGATCCTTATCCCTGGCAAGAGCAAGTATCCTACCAGGCGTGCCAACCACAATATGAGGGCATTCATTCTTCAACAAATCTTTATGCTTCCTGATGTGAACACCTCCATAGAAGACAGCAACTTTAACTTCAGTAAGATATTTGCTGAACCTCTCAAATTCGTGGCATATCTACAGAAAGATAGGAGCAGCAAATAATTAAAATCTGATAGATTCATGCAGGGAACTGATAAAAACATAATCTACAACTACCGACCTGATAAGCCAGTTCCCTTGTGTGGCACAGTACAAGTGCTGCTACCTGACCCGCAACAGGGTCAATTTGTTGGAGGGATGAAAGGACAAAAACAGCAGTTTTCCCCATCCCAGATTTAGCTTGACAGATGACATCCATTCCAAGAATGGCTTGAGGGATACACTCGTGTTGCACTGATGTGGAACCAAAAGAAATTGGAGCAGCAACCCAGTGAGTAAAAGTTTAACCTTCTGGATCCATGTTAATGGAAAGTGTTACCATGTTCTGCTCCAAAGAAGAAAGTGTACCTGCACGCCAACAAGACAAGAATGTTACAAACTCCTCAGTGAAAACAAACGATATCAAACATTAAAAGCCAAGCAGATAATAGTTTCTTTTATTGGCGTTGTAACAAATCAGAGCACTAGGACAAGCATTACAGCAAGGAGCTATAAGTCCCTGTCATAAAATACAAATTATAGCAATGAGAGCTTTCAAAACACATATTTGGCCATTAATCTTTATAGTAATATATTCAGCGAACAAAACAGCTTTATAACATGTTAAACTACTTAGACATTGATGTACTAATACATCATGATTGGAGTGAGTAAACTGGACAATAAATATTGCCAATGTTCCATTGTTGTCGTGGAACCTTTTCAAAAGTACTTTTTTTACTTTAATGTCTTTATTAGTATGAAAGAATATTTTTTTGGTTATGTAACAGAAATAATCCCACTGGAATTGGTAATACTTGTCTAACTAGATTCTGCTGCCGAGCAAAACCATAGCAGCAAAATACCCAAAGGGTACAAAAACTAGAGGTAGCCTCACTATATGACAAACTACAAAATGACTTGCTATTCAGATGTTTTACAGTATATGGCTAAGAAACTAAAGCCACACTTGTACAGAATCAAAACAGTTTCTCCACATGAATCGAGCCTCCTAACATCAAGGCACACGATGGAAGAACTAATTTACTGCTATTTTAATAGGATACAGCTTAGTCCTTGGAAGGAAACCACAGTATGATAAAAGTTTGACATCTTATTCCATATGTATGTACAAGAGTTTCAGCTGTTCAACTTCTCAAAAACTAAAAAAACTACTGCCTCAGTAGAGAGTTTATCTTCTTGACAACTGAGTATCATGGTGACTATGAGTTTGCAGCCACCTTGCAGTTTTCACGGACGGGAACACCGAAGTCAACTGACAACAATAGATAAAAAGAAGCTTGCCTTCGGAAGGATGCTCAAAACCACAATCCTGGATAGCACGGAGCAGCTCTGGCTTGAGCAGGAAGTCTCTGAAACCGGAACTGTGGATCCCGACGTAGCCCCTGATTTGTTATTTAATAAAGCGATGAGCATATGTTAGCATAGTTGGGAATCAGATCAAATCCAAATAACAGGGAGAAAGAGAGAGGAGTGGAATCAAACAGTAGGGGAAGAGAGCTTACTTCTTTGCGACCTCTCCGGTGGGCTTAGCAGCGGAGCCATCGACCGTCTTGTCGTCGTCCTCCTCGTAGTCCAGGAGCTCCTCCTCATAAACGTCGTTCTCCTTGGCCTCTCCCATCCTGCGGAGAAGAAGCGGAACGCAAACCGTCAACGCCGCAAACCCTAGAAGCCGGATCTCGCACCCAGCACACGAAATTCAAACCGCTGAGAGGAGGAAAAAAAAGAGAGGATCTACTACTCACATGTATGGATCTGTCGAGCGGAGAGTGGGAATTGGGTGGGGGAATTGGGCGGCGACTGCACAGAAAGAACTAGGATTAGAGCCTCTGGGTTTCTAGGTGGGGGAGGAGGCGCCGGGCGACGGCGGCGGACAGGATAGGGTTGGGGTTGAGTACCGGCTGCGGAAGGGGACGAGTAGGGTTTCCACTCCACGATTTGGGGCCAAGTTGAAGACGCACCTCATCCGAGCACTTCATTTATGTATATCCCCAAGTATTGGTCGGTCGGTTCTAACGGGCCCCTACGTGGGCTTCAAGGCCCATTCAAAAACAGCCCATGATTTGGTCTCTCTCTCTGTATGTCTCGCGTGCTCCTCTTCCTCCTGTACTCCAGTCTCTCCTCCAGTGCAGAGGAGAGAGAGACAAGCACTAGCACTACTCTCTTCTCCCCTTCCCCTACCCCCGCCTACCCCACTGCTCCGCTTCTCCTCACGCCACCACAGGGGGAGCGGAGCCCGCGGCCTGTGCCCTCCGCGCCGCCGCAGTCCATCCTCCTGGCCAGGCGGGGAGATCAGATTGGCGAAGAGGAAGAGGAGGAGGAAGAGCGCCAGTGCCGCCACAGATGGGGGGTCTGCCCAAGGAGGGGGCCCCGGCGGTGGATGTCTCCGTGGAGGGGACCCTGGTCTGGTTGCGCCGCCCCAACGGCTCCTGGTGGCCCAGCATCGTCATCTCGCCGCAAGACGTCCCCGAAGGCTGCGCCCCGCCGCCGCGCTGCCCCGCCACACCCATCATGCTCCTCGGCCGCCGCCCCGACGGACCAACCTACGTGTATGCTTCTTCTTCCTTGGCGTATTCTTTCAAGTTCGGTCCCCCCCCCCCCCCCCCTACTATGTCAGTCGGCCAATCTCCTGCCCACTGTCCTCAACTCCTAAAACCATAATTAGGGAGTGCGCCCAGCTATTCTAAGTCTGACGAACGCTTGCTTGCGCTTGCCACAGCGACTGGTGTAACCTCGACAGGTGCAAGCGCGTCAAGCCCTTCCGCTGCGGGGAGCTCGACTTGGAACAGCGCATTGCCAACGCCCTCACCCTCGCCGCCACCAGCGACAGGTCCACCTGGAGCTACAACAAGGGAAGGTACGCCCGCATGGAGGACGCCATTCTCCAGGCCCTCGACATAGAGAAGGAGCTCGCTCTCGGCCCGGCAACCAAGGCCTACCTCCATGCCCGCAGCTGCTCGCCCAGGCCCAAAGTTGAAATGCCCAACGGACAAGTCAAAGATACTGCAGCAAAGGATCATGCTCCAACCATCCAGCCACCGCTGCCGCCGCCCAAGAGGAAGCGCAAGACGCCTTATGACTCCGAGGACGATGTGCCCGAAGTGTCCCGTCGCATGAGGGACCTCAGGGACATCGGATCCAAGGCGGTCGTCCCAATGGACTTGGCCAATGCTGCTGCAGTCTCTGCTCCCAAGTACGATGATCTAACTAATGCTGGGCAGGCCAAAAGAATTGTGCACTCTCAGGCCACCGCAAAGAGGAAGCATGCTGGTCTGCATCAGGACCAACCTTGTGGGATCCCCAGGAAGAAGGATAGGTCTCGTCCGCTCTCGGAGCTCTGTAATGGAGACATGTGGGGTGGTTCCAGACCAAATGGCCAGAAGGCCGATGAACATTTGTTGGGTGTGGCTACATGTTCAAGCAGCTCCTCTGGCACTTCAACCTTGGACACTCCATTGGACATGAACAACTGTCATCGCAGCATGGCATTCAAAACAGATCAAGCAAAGGGCACAGAAATATCCTGCATGACAAGGCTACTGAGTGATGATTCCCGGCATGGAAATGATTTTGTCGGAACTCCTGCTGCACAAAATATTGTGGAACCAGGTAAACCTGCTCTGCTACTTTGTAATTTTCGGGTAGTGATTTCTTTGATAGCAGTACCATGTCTTCTAACAATGGCAATCATCATTTATGTTGGCTGGCTAGATGCATGGTGACCGCTTGTTTATGTTTAATTTCAGCAGTTTCTGGAAGGCATGCATCATTTTATACTTAGATAGTTAGACAGCTAGTTTTGTTATCTCTGCTGCTGCTACCTCCAGCCTGTTTGTTTTGTTAAGGGGCCATGATAACAGTACGGTGATTTTCTTGTGTCCAAAGACCAAAATTCCACAGCTCGGAAACTCGGGAAAAAAAACCCAGCAAAAAAACCCAGCTCGGTACAGAGAAATCAGGGTGACCATCAGGCCTGGCTGCAGTTACCATTTTTAATGTTGATTGATTGATTGATCATACTACTCTCTGCTGATCGTAGTTTATATATATAGGGAATTACACAGGTTCTATTATTTATTTTAGTATTCCACATAAGGTTAAGTATGAAACTGGATTGAATTTTTTATGGAATACTTAGATTTATTGGTCAGTATACAAAACTGATGTTAGCTTAGATGCACTGTGGTAATTTGACATATTATCTTCTGACTTCCTGGCATGTGCAATGTTTTCTTCCTGTTTCTGAACTTCCAAAGGATGCTATACTCACCAAGTGATTTTCACCAGATCATTTGCATAGATATCAACCTTGTGGATTGGCAAAGAATCCTACCTGGAAACCCAATAAGCAAACTAATGACGCCCGCAAAGCTGAGAAACATGCACGCAAAAATATGAAGATGAGAACCATAAGCTCTGTTGATCAGGAGAACAAGAACAGGACAAGAGATTCTAATGATCATGACCACCACAAACCAAAGACAGGAAAGCACAAATCACCAAGAGATGGGGTTGTCCTTTTGGAGAAAAGGCAGGAGAAGCGTTCTTTGGACAAGAACAAGCCCGCTGAACATGATATTAAAATGCATATTGCCGTAGTTCCTAGTGGTATGGATTGTGTTGGCGCCTTTCAGCAGCAGCGCTTTAAAAGCAGGTGTGATCCTGAAGAGTCATTGGAAAGCTTAAGCAACCATTCAAACTGTGAGAGTGGCTCGGTATCATCGCTGGTGTTTGAGAAGCCACTGCAGGCATTGCCGCCCGGAAAGAATCTGCTGGGTTATGAAATATGTCATGCAGCGAAGCCAATCAAGACACTGCATTTGAATCCTGCCCTGTATGATGTGGAGTTGAGCGTGTTGGGGAGCAGCAACACGGGGCGCCGTGTGCCCCTTGTTTCTCTAATGAGTAGGTGGAATTGTAAAGCCGTCGTGGGGTATCCTGTCTCCGTGGAGGTCAGCGATGATGTGTTTGGCTGTCCTTCTCCTTCATCAGAGAAAGATATCCAGCAGGCTGCTACAAACAGTGTGAATGGGATAGTATTGAAGAAGGATGAAACTGAGGGTTTGGAACGTGTTGTTGTGCCACCATCAGCGCAGACATCCCGGCCAAGATGCAAAAGCCGCAGCAGGAGGGCATCAGAGAAAGCAGTGGACAAGTTATGGCAGCCACATACCAAATGGCCAGCATCCTCGTCGAGAAAGATGCGGAGGCTTTCCTCTTTTGGTCCAGGCCAGAGAGATGGGAAGTCAGCGGTGAGGAAAGTGTCCGGGGCAACCGTCGCGTGCATCCCGCTCCGAGTTGTTTTCAGCAGGATCAACGAGGCGCTGAGCTTCTCAGTTAATGAGAATGCCCTAGCTGGGTGTGGGACTGCTTCCCGGCTGAGGAATACTTGGTAGCTAGGTTTTGCTGTTTGTTGTTCACCGCTTGCTTTTTTTGTAGCCATGCCATAATAGCATTGGTAAATGTTTAGTGTGGCCTATCACTTGGAGCATGGTAATAGGTGATGATGTATCGTCATCTTGGTTGTGAGCCACATCACACTTCACTCACAGTAGAGGCAGTAGAAGGAAGAACTGTGCTGATGCACCCCTCTTTATTAAAAAAAAGAACATTTGATGGGTCTGTGGAGCACATGGTCTGATGGTGGAAGCAAATAAATTAGCGTAGGATGATGGTTACTTGCTGGGAGTCTGTTTTGGTATTAGTGATGCATCGCTGCTGTAATGTAACTTCCTGTGTTGCCATCCTAAGCTAATTGTAATCGGAAGTGTCAGCTTCTGCTTGCCTTTTTTTTTTTTGGTTACTTCCTCCATCCTTCCCAGATTACAAGTATCATTAGCTTTCTTTATTAATTGCATTTTCATAGTATACCTTTTTATTTGATGTCATAAATCTATAGTTTTGGTCAAACTTAAAATATTAATGACTACGAGGATGAGGTAGGTACCTTGAGCCTTAGCAAGAGGGGGGATTCTTTGCTTCCCTCTGCGAGAGATGAAATTCGAATGCAACGATTCCAACTCTCTTCCTGATTCAGATGGTACGCATGCGATTTTATGGTTTGGCGATGAGCAAGTAGCCATCGTTTGCTTGCGTCTAAGCAAGCAAGCATGCGCAATGTTAACGCCACACCCATTCACGGTAGCTGCACGCAACAACCAAGTAATTTGATCTCTAAAAATCTTTATTTTCGATCAGAGAAAGTATAAAGCTAGTAGCAGTTCTCTTTAGAATTATTTGTACCAGGAGTGTAGGAGTTGTAACTTGGTACCCAGCCATGGCGAGTCGTCGCCTCCTCTTTGCCGTGCAGCTCCTCGTACTGATCGCCGCAGTGGCCGGCACACGGTGGCAGGACTTCCTCCGCCTGCCGTCGGAGTCGGAGTCGGTGGGGACCAGGTGGGCCGTCCTCATCGCCGGCTCCAATGGCTACTACAACTACCGTCATCAGGTAGTAATTTCATCCATTACGTTATCATTATGCTTTGCGACCACTCTTGTTGAGCAGATCCTGCTACATGCCTACATCCATATCCATGGACAGGCGGACGTGTGCCACGCGTACCAGGTCTTGAAGAAGGGCGGGCTCAAGGACGAGAACATCGTCGTCTTCATGTACGACGACATCGCCGACAGCCCCGACAACCCCAGGCCGGGCGTCATCATCAACCACCCATCCGGCGGAGACGTGTACGCGGGGGTCCCCAAGGACTACACGGGCAAGGACGTGAACGCCAACAACTTCCTCGCCGCCTTGCTGGGCAACAGGTCCGCCGTCACCGGCGGCGGCAGCGGCAAGGTGGTCGCCAGCGGGCCGGCCGACCACGTCTTCGTCTACTACAGCGACCACGGCGGGCCTGGGGTGCTCGGGATGCCGTCGTCGGACGACTACCTGTACGCCAAGGACCTGGTGGACGCTCTCAGGAAGAAGCACGCCGCGGGGGGCTACCGGAGCCTGGTGTTCTACCTGGAGGCGTGCGAGTCCGGGAGCATCTTCGAGGGGCTCCTGCCGCCCGACATCGCCGTGTACGCCACCACGGCGGCGAACGCGGAGGAGAGCAGCTGGGGCACCTACTGCCCCGGCGACGACCCGGGCCCGCCGCCCGAGTTCGACACCTGCCTCGGGGACCTCTACAGCGTCGCGTGGATGGAGGACAGCGACGCGCGCCGCGACCGCCGCGCCGAGACGCTGAGGCAGCAGTACCTGGCGGTGAAGGACCGGACGTCGGCGCACGGCACCTACAGCCTCGGCTCCCACGCCATGGAGTACGGCGACGTGCAGGGCCTCGGCGCGCAGAGCCTGTACACGTTCATGGGCAGCGACGACGCCACCGCCGCGAGCTTATCCGGCCGTGGCCGTGGGCAGCCAGCCGTGAGCCAGCGCGACGCTGACCTCGTCTACTTCTGGCGGAGGTACCGCAGGGCGGCGGAGAGGACGCCCGAGAAGGCCGAGGCCCGGACGCGGCTGCTGCGGGCGGTGTCCCGCCGGTCCCGCGTCGACAGCATCATGGAGCTCATCGGAGGCCTCCTGTTCGGCTCGGAGGGAGGTCCCAGGGTGCTCGGTGCCGTGCGGCCGGCGGGACAGCCCCTGGCCGACGACTGGGACTGCCTCAAGTCCTTGGTGCGTGCGTACGAGCGCAGCTGCGGGCCGCTCGGGCAGTACGGGATGAAGCACATGCGTGGCTTCGCCAACATCTGCAATGCCGGCGTCGGGGAGGACGGCATGGCCAAGGTGGCGTCCGAGGCCTGCGCCGCCGTCGCCCGTTCTGACGACTGAACAACCCGTCGCCTTGTCTTTGTAAAATTGTCTTTGTAAAATTGTTGCTATTTTTTTTGTAAAGAAGAGACTGAACTGTAACAGCAAACATCAGGCTAACAAAACAGGTGTCGTGGATAAGATCTCAAGCCGGTTCTCATACTTGATTCGAAGATATCGAAAATCAAGACAACAAAGTTAAATATTTAGACCTTCATCCTTTGGTTTAACACGTGTTCACAAAAAGAAGTGAAAATAAAACGATATGAAAAGACAACGTAAAGTGATGTATGGAACTCATCTCATGTGCCTTAGCATTCTTTTTTTATCTTCTTTTTCATTAAATTAGGTATGAAGATGGCGATGTTAGTCTTGATGGGCAAGTGGTACCCAAGAAAGACACTTTTCGTTACTTAGGATCAATGCTTCAGAAGGATGGAGACATCGATGAGGATGTCAGTCATAGAATTAAAGCTGGATGGTTGAAGTGGCGGCAAGCGGCGGGTGTCTTATGCGACCCCCGGGTGCCACACAAACTAAAAGGCAAATTCTACAGGACAGCAATCCGGCCGGCTATGTTGTATGGAGCAGAATGTTGGCCCACTAAAAGACGACATGTCCAACAACTGTGTGTGGCAGAGATGCGTATGTTGCGCTGGATATGTGGCCACAAGGAGAGACCGAGTCCGGAATGATGACATACGAGAGAGAGTAGGAGTGGCGCCAATTGAGGAGAAGCTTATGCAACATCGTTTGAGATGGTTTGGACATATCCAACGAAGACCTGAAGAGGCACCAGTGCATATCGGAATAATTAGGCGTCCCGAGAATGTGAAGAGAGGTAGAGGTCGACCAACCTTGACGTGGACAGAGGCAGTGAAGAGGGACCTGAAGGAGTGGAATATTGATAAAGAGCTCGCCGTGGATAGGAAGGGGTGGAAGTGTGCAATTCACGTGCCAGAACCTTGATTTATAGTTCCGCTTTTCCTCCTTAATCGTTTGACCTTTTCTTGTGCCCATTTAGACCTTGCTGGTTCTTGTGGGTTTTATCTCTTTTATGTGTTCCCCCGTTTCGTCGTTTTCGGTTCTCCTTTGCCTTTGTTTCCCCTGTTTTCTTTGGGGTTGAGCTCTGAGGTTTTCATACGGGGTTTCATCTCTAGCCTACCCCAACGTGCTTGGGACAAAAGGCTTTGTTGTTGTTGTTGTACAAGCATATATTTGGCTCCTTAACACAAGGTGGCACGAAGGCTCTTCAAAAACTATGGTCCTCACAAAAGGTATTTTATACATGTCAATATTCATCTATTTATAGGGAAGATGAACCGCCTTCGTACAAAATTATAATCATGTCCCTCAAAGTTTACATACATTGTTTACAAATGACATCAGGATAACATTGTATTTTGTCCTTCCTTTGCTGCGCAGATCTTGGCCTTGGTCGCGTGAAAGCTTCTCCAATGGCTTGTGTTCGAAGCATTTCTCCTTTTGCCGACGATATCAAATTTGGCTCACACCTTTATTATTTGCGTGCATAGAATAAGCTTCTTTATACGCTATTTCAGACGAAGGCCAGATTCGTCCATTGATTGAAGTATATCTGAAACACGCTTGTTTATATTACAGTGAAGGTTAAATGAGGACCTTCGGCAAAGGTAGACCCCCAACAGTAGCACCTTGTGGGATGAGTTTGTTTCTTCGTAATGAGCTTAGGTCACAAAAAATTGGGAGGTCTTGTGCCGAAGGTCCGAAAAACACTTTACCGAAACTCGTTATGAAGAAGATAGATCGATTCAATAAAAACAATTGATCTGAAAGTTAGACGGACGAGAAGAAGCTGAGTGTGATGCATGGGAACGTTTTTTGGCGACTTGCGCCGCTTCGTGCCTATTTCTCAGTATAAAAACAGTCGAACGAGTGGGTGCGGATCACATTTACCGCCCTCAACTACCTGCTACCAAAAACTTTTGTGCCTCTGAAGCTTAACGTCCACCGCTACTTTGGAAGATAGCTTTGGCTAAGTCATCTCGGACAATTTCCGGTCCACTCAGATGACTAGGATTCAGACCATCGTAAAACTGATCACCCCTACCTCTTCGGAAGCACGACAAGATACCCCACCCATCTCCAAATCCGTGAGAGCTTCGTCATCGTCAGGCCTGCTCCAGAGTTGCCGAAGGACAGACCTTCGAAGCCAAGCTATATTGAAATTGGTCGTTCCACCTTGAGGGAGAAGGATCAGCAATCTATGAAGAGACTTGGTTATTTTAGCAGTAAAGTTAGTGTGTGCCTCCCTGGGAACGAGGCGACCCTTGATGCCGAGAAAGCACGAAGTTGTTGTATACAAGAGCTTTTTCAAGGCAGGACTTCGACTTCCGATGTATAAGATGATTGCGAAGATACCACAACATTATGAGGTATACATGCATCAATTGACTCTGAATGCCATAGTTTGCCTTAGCATTTTCATTTGGGTTGTATGAAGCCAAGGGGTCGCACAGATGCTGATGCTTTCTGTAGGGTGCATGATTTTCACTATTGAATGTCATTTCTATATTGTTTTGGTGATTAAATGCCAACACATTACATTAATACTAACATCATCTTACATGAGCAATGAGCATAGGCACGTAAAAGCAAATTGAGCGTGGAAGAGGGCAAAAAGCAAATCTATATGGTGCCAAGAGAAAAAGGTAAGCTCTGGACACTTAGTAAAATTTTTTGTGTGATAATCATACTTGTCTAAGTGTTAGGGACTTTATGAAGTCAAGCCAAAATGAGCAAAAGAGACTTAGATTGAAAAAGAAGAAGATGGACTAGTATGCACTACACCGGACGGTCCGGTGCACGGTCCGTCGAACAACCTGCTCTCGGGAATTTTAGCTTGTGTCGCCTATAATTCACCGGACCGTCCGCGTGGAGCGCTAGACAGTCCGATGTGCCAGCTAGCCAACAGCTAGTGGCCATGTCGGCTTGGGGACACCGGTCACATGGTGCACCAGACGGTCCGGTGCCACCCACCAGAGAGTCCAGTGACCCCCAGAACAGGAAACCAACCAATCAGGGATTGTGTAGTCGTTGCATTGTTCACTGTCCTGTGTGCACCGAACAAAAGGCAACCAGGGTCTTCCAAATAGAGCTCCAACGGCTCTTGGGTCCCTTGGGGCTACAAAAGGGACCCCTAGGCGCATGGAGCACTACACCAAGCATCCCTTGAACATTCTACAACACCGAGACACTGCGGCTACGACATTGCTTTGCTAGATAGATATTTGAGCATGTGTTTTGAGTTGTAACTCTGCTGCGTTGTCTCTTGTGCTCTTCTCTTGACTTGTGTGCATGTGTTACTGTTGGGAATAGTCCCACATTGTCTGGTGAGAGTGGAAAAGCATGGTTTATAAGGTTGAGGGTGCAACCCCTATAAGGCTAGCTTTTTGGGGGGAGTGTTGGCCCAAGAGACCTAAAAGCCCGCTGCTATACGTGCGGGCGCGTGTGTCGCGGCCCGACAGCCTGGGTGGGCGCGCCGTGTGTGCGGGCGGCCCGGACGGACACGCCGTGTGTCGGCGGTCCGGTTCCAATAATTGGTATCAAAGCTGTTCTCTTCAAGAAAGGGACTAATCGCCCGAAGAGATGGATCCTAAGGGGAAGGGAATCGTGATCAACGACAAGGAAAAAGAGTCCTTCGTCAACGAGCCAAAAGATGACAAATCCAACAATTGGTATCAGAGCCAGGTTGGCCCAGTGCATTCTCAAGACAAATCTCGTCTCACAATGTGTGAGGGGGAGATTGTTGGGAATAGTCCCACATTGTCTGGTGAGAGTGGAAAAGCATGGTTTATAAGGTTGAGGGTGCAACCCCTATAAGGCTAGCTTTTTGGGGGGAGTGTTGGCCCAAGAGACCTAAAAGCCCGCTGGTATACGTGCGGGCGCGTGTGTCGCGGCCCGACAGCCTGGGTGGGCGCGCCGTGTGTGCGGGCGGCCCGGACGGACACGCCGTGTGTCGGCGGTCCGGTTCCAACAGTTACTGTGATTTTGTATCTTGTGTGTGTCTTTACTCCCACTTACTTTTGTGGTTTATTTGAGATCAATTGTGTAAGGCGTGAGAGACTCCAAAGTGTCAAGATTCCCCACAACAGGAAAAACTTGAGATAATAAAGAGAACTGTGGTACTCAAGTTGATCATTGGATCACTTGAGAGGGGTTGAGTGCAAGCCTCGCCCATTGGGACGCCACAACGTGGAGTAGGCAAGCATTTTTCGCTTGACCAAACCACAGGATAAAAATCGTTGTATCACTTGTCTACTTTACTTTATTTTGATTCTATTCTTTCTAGCACTTCACTTTACTTATAATATTGCTCTAAGTTTGATACTCATCTTGTGAGAGCAATTAAGTGAAGAAGTCCTCTTCTCTCACACTCTTCATTCGAACTTGGTTTTTGATCTCACTAATCCATTCTAGACCAAGTTTATTTTGTTGAGTTGTTAATTACAGGATCACCTATTCACCCCCCTCTAGGTGCTCTCAACTATCAAACAAAGGTCAAGGGTCAGACAGACCTTCACAACAACTTCGGATGCTACAACTTCGCGTATCGTAAAGATACAACTGGACCGGTCCTCGCATATCGAACCAAGTGGCATGGAGGCTGGACAAAAGAGTGGTTTTACGCCGAAGTTAACTCTGAACAGAGCGAGGACTTCAAAGGTGTACCGATGAGTCCTTTAAGGATTAACTTCATCCTGTAACGGCCAAAGTGCGAACTAAGTGAGGATACTAAAAAGTGCTACGAAGCCTTTAATACAATTGTTAAAAAAATTGGGTCTCGAGATTTGATTCAAGAGGCACTTGCCTATAACATTTATCCGACTCGGACTGGGTGGAAACTGTCGAATGAGGTGAAGTCAAAATATGAAGAACTTGTTACTCTAGCTTTTGGTTTTAAGGACGATCTTTGTACAAAGCTCCTTTGGCTGAATGGCTTAGGTTTATAGGAGAAAATTGCAATGAGATATGTGGAAATTATCTTACTAGGGAGCACGAAGATATGTCTTGTCTCTTTGAAAACAGGGGAAAACTTCAGCTTAATAGAGTCATGAATGTCGTTGGTTTTGAGTACCAGACTATGAAGATCCCGCTATTAACATTAAAACTAGGGAGAAAAGGAAAAGGGTTGCTAAGGGTGCTGGAAAAACTTTGAAGAAAACTATTGAAGCTGACACAGAGAATGATGAGTCTGGGGGCGACGAAGAACCATCTTCCAGGCCCAAAAAGAAGAAAGCGAAGACTTCGAAAAAATCTGCTGCTAGGCAAGACCAAGGGAAAGGGAGTGTTAGAACCACCTCTTATATGGGTTGCACATGGATTCTCGAGGTAATGACACAACCGTTACCATTTCCCCCTCTAAGTCCCTTAGGACTGACACTGACTCAGTTTATGCCAACTACGAAGGGAACTGACGAAGGAGACCATCCCTCAAAGATCAAAGAAATTTCGTCTAAGGAAGAAGTAGACAGCCCACAAATTTCTGGTCTTGGAGGAGCTGCCTTCGGAGGTTCAACATCCTCCGAAGAAGACGAGATGAAAACCGCTGAAGGAGGCGAGTCTTCGGGGCATGAAAAAGCGAAAAAGAGCTAAAAGAGTCAAACCCTATTCTTGAAAAGGATGTGCCTGAAGCTACTCAGACTACTTCAGAAATAGAAAGTAAAGGTGAAGCTATGGGGTATGGGCTTGGGGCTTTGCTCTTCTGGGGAAGATCGAATGCTGATGTGCATACCCGATACCGATGGATCGAAGATTATGAGAAATGTCACTCGAAGCATTGGCTTTCTAGAAGTTAAAGAATAGTTGAGCCAAGTTAAAAAGAGAAAACTTTCTCATAGCTTAGCTTGTACTAGCATTAAGGTTGGAGAAACTCTTTGTTCTGGTGCAGCTTCGATGAAAGTCTATTTTTAACTTAAATTGTTTATCTTCATGATGCATGGGCTTCAACAAGAAAAAGAACATGATGAACTATCAAAGCTACAAGACGAAGCTGGAACACTTCGAAATTCTTTGCAAGAAAAGGAGAGCGAGATTGCATCTTTAAATAAAAATTAGCCGAGGCTGACGAAGTAAAAAGGCAATCTGCAACAAAGATAAGAGAATGGGAGAATTCCATCAAAGACATTTGTACCAGCCTTGAGGCGATAGAAAGGAGTACTACTGGCAAATTCTAAGAAAATCAAAAATTATTTGAGACTGTGAACTAGCTTTGGGTTAATTGCTTTGATCTTGCCTCTCGATGTTGTGATACTATGAAGAAAATATTTTCCTCAATTGGCGCGACTTTGAGGGCCAGCTCTTTTGCCAGCGGTGACATCGAACGTGCACTTGGTTGGATTGAAAAGGAATTAAGTGAAGTTAAATATATTATCAACGCTCGAAGCGATTATTGTGCAATGATTGGATCTCGTGGCATGGCCTCTGTACTTGAGAAAGTTAGCTGCGAACATGTTAAGGCCATGGGGGAAAATGACTTCGGCATGGCCGTAGAAGATATCAAGGCTCCCTCGAAGAGTGTACTTGGTGTGTCCAAAAGATTTTTTCTTTGAATTGTGGGATAAAGGTGGCCGACAATTTGCCGCTTCGGAGACCAAAGAATATAAAAGAAAGGTTTGTCTCTAAGCTTGTGTTTAATCAAAGCTTGGTTCATGAGTTTTCCTTAATACTTAACATTTTTGTATTTTCTCAGTGTCTATTTCTGCAGAGGAAAGAAGCAAAAAAAGAAGACGAAGGTGAAGAAGTAAAGAAAGGCCGAAGCTTAGCTTGATTATTAGGTCGAGTAGACTTTTTATATTTTGGAGATGAATATTTATATAATTAAACCACTGGTTGTTGTAATATAACACTTTGAAATTACTTTTTCTTTAATTCCAATAGCTTTGTTGTGTGTGAAATCAAATGTTAGTGGTATTTTGAGTCGAAGGCGAAAAACACCTTCCCTTCTTTTCACCCAAAACAAAGCGTCCAAAGCTCACCGAGACTTCGGAGCTTTTGCATCGGATTTTACCTCTGCATTCCCTTAGGAACGACTTCGGGGCTTTTTCACCCTTACTTGGCGATGAAAAACTTTAGCTCTACATTCCCTTAGGAATGATTTTGAAGCTTTCTCACATTTACTTGGTGATAAAACTTTAGCTTTGCATTCCCTTAGGAACGACTTTGGAGCTTTCTCACCTTTACTTGATGATAAAACTTTAGCTCTGCATTCCCTTGGGAATGACTTCAAAGCTTTTTCACCTTTACTTGGTGATAAAACTTACCTTCATTTTGGAGGCTATTGAAAATCAAATCCCTTACTGACTTTGATTTTTTTCACCTGAAGATGCTGCTTTGTTATAGCTTGCTTTTTTTTGGGGAATAGTATCTTTATAGCCTTTAGGTACTCTTTGCCCAACTATTACATCTTTAGTCCTGTTAAAAAAACTTATCCCCTTTATAAGGAAAAAGGGTGTCAAAGCTTGGCATTAGATGTAATATCTTCAAAGCTCGTCGGCATTGCATGACCTTGGAACGTCGTTTCCTTCCATGTCCTTCAATCTGTATGAGCCTGGTGTGTTCAAAGCTGAGACCAGGAAGGGGCCTTCACATTTCACTTGCAATTTTCCTGTTATATCTGGGTTAGCTACTCTTCGGAGCACGAGATGACCTAGTGCTATGCTCTTTAGTTTCACTTTCACATCTCTCCATCTAATGGTTTCTGCTTGATACTTCCTTATATGCTTGATTGCTTCAAGCCTTGACTCTTCTATTGTATCCTTCAAAAAAAAGTTCATCATATTAATCTTGAGTCGAAGCTATGACTCTTGCTGAACCCAACCTGACTTCTTTGGGGGTAACTGCTTCGTCCCTGAAGAGAAGCTTGAATGGTGTAAAACTAGTGGATCTTGATACAGATGTGTTGTGATTCCACACAACTTTGATAAGCTCCTCTGTCCACTTCCCTTTGGGTAATCCAACTAAAGACCTTGTGATTTCTAACAAAATTATTTTGTTTGCTCTTTCAACAAACCCATTAGACTTCGGGTGCCTGACTGATGCAAAGTGTATATTTGTTCCCACTTGGTTGCAAAATTCTCTGAATGCTTCAGAGTCGAACTGAGTATTGTTATCAATAGTAATAGACTTTGGGACTCCAAAGCGACAAATAATGTTTTGCCAAAAGAACTTCTAGATGGTTGCTGAATTTATTGTTGCTAGAGCTTTTTCTTCGATCCACTTAGAAAAGTACTCCACTACCATTACTGCATGTTTCCTTGCGATGCTGGCATCAGGCCTATTATGTCCATTCCCCATCTCTATAAGGGCCATGTAGGTTGTATGAGCTGAGTTAAGGACGAAGGTTGCTTCTGGTCCCTTGCGCATCTTTGGCAATTGTCACATTTATGCACAAACTCCATTGTGTCCGAAGCTGCCTTTGGCCAGTAAAAACCCTTTGCAAATGACTTTTCCCAGAAAAGCCATGGGGCCAGTATGCGATCCACATAGTCCGGAATGAATTTCTCTTATTAAATCTTGACCTTCGTCTCTAGAGATGCACTTTAGCAAAGGTGAGCAGACACCCTCTTTGTACAATTCCCCTTCTATAATTTTATACGGCTTTACTCTTGCCTGCATTCTATTGATGTATGCTTCGTCATTAGCTGGATGGTTTCCTCGAAGGAAGGTTATAATTTTTGTTCTCCAATCTTCATTGTGTGTAGGGCAGATAGTTAGGATAGTTCTTTCCATCAAGTCAACTGAGGGTGTCTTTAACACTTCGAAGAACACTTTGAGGGGCAGGGGAGCCCTTGGCAGACTTGGTCAGCATATCCGCATGTTCGTTGTCTAGTGTCGGAATGTTTTTTTTACTGAAAACCCTTCGAAGGAAGATTCCATCCTTCAGATCATATCAAAATAATTCTCCATGCCTGGGCTCTTCACTTTGCTTCATTTGTCCACTTGACCTATGATGACTTGGGAGTTTGGTTTCAAAACTTCCCTTCTTACACCCATTGCCTTTAGCTTTCTTTATCCTAGAAGCAGAGCTTCGTACTCTGCTATATTGTTTGTGCACTAGAACTGCAACTTGGCAGCATATGAAGTTCTTACTTTAGATGGTGAAACAATGATAGCTGCAGCACCAGCCACGAAGGACCCCCATGAACCATCATAGAAGACTGTCCAGACAACTTCGTCTGATTGGGTTGCTTTGTCCTGTCAGCTCGGAGTCCAATCAACAATAAAATTTGCTAATGCTTGAGATTGAATGCAAGGTTAGTGAACGAAGTCTATGATAAAATCATTGATTTCTATTGCCCACTTTCGAATCCGACCCGAAGCTTCTCTATTTCTTATGATATCCTTGAGTGCTTGAGATGATGGCACAATAATGTTGTGGGATTGGATGTAGTGCTGAAGCTTTCTTAAAGCCATTATGACTACATAGAGGACCTTCTCCATCTCTATATAATTCTTTTTAGATGGGCTTAATACTTCAGATACGAAGTAGACAAGCATTTGCCTTTTCACACCTTCATACACTACTTCTTGAACCAAGGCAGCACTTACAGTTGATTGCGAAGCTAATACATAAAGTAATAGAGAAGACCCTAGCAAAGGTGGAGAAAGTGTTGTTAGCTTTATCAGGTAGTCTTTCAAATCTTCAAAGGCTTGTTGCTGGCAGGGTCCCCACTGAAAAACATCTACTGGTTTCAGAACCTCAAAGAATGGCAAGCTTCATTCAGTAGATCTTGGTATGAATCTGTTTAGAGAAGCTAGTCTCCCTGGTAACCTCTGAGCCTCTTTTCTTGACTTTGGTGGCTCCATCCGAAGTATTGCTTTGATTCTCTTCGGGTTTGCTTCTATTCCCTTTGTTGACATAAGACAACCCAAGAACTTGCCCTTTTTTACTCCGAAGATGCATTTCTCAGGGTTTAACTTTAGACCTGCCCTTCGAAAATTGGCAAAGGTTTCTTGAAGATCTGAAATGTGATCTTGTTGCTTCGCACTTCTTACAATAATGTCATCGACATAAGCAGTTGCGAACTTAGTACTTTGAATGTCATTACTGAACCTCCCTTCGGTATTCTTGAGCCCCTCAAGCATTCAAAGATAGTAGTAAGTGTCGCTGGGGTTATGAAACCAGTCTTCGGCTCATATTTCTTCTTCATATAGATTTGATGGCACCCTGAGTAACATTCCAACAAACTCATGAGCTCCAAAGTGGCAGTTGCATCTACCAGAGAATCAATTCTTGGCAATGGGAATTCGTCCTTCGGACATGCTTTATTAAGATGTGTGAAGTCAATACACATCCGCCACTTGCCATTGGATTTCTTAACCATAACGATATTGGACAACCATTATGGATATGCAACTTCCCTTAACTTCGGCCTTTGCACCTTCGACCTTGTCTTTGGACATCTTGCGATGTTTTTTCTTACGTGGTCTGATACTTGGATCCACGTTTATAGCATGCTCTATTATGCTTCTGTCCACTCCACACAGGTTATTTGCTAACCATGCAAAGACATCCTTATTGTGAAACAAAAACCTTCAGAGATTAGATTCTTGCTCCAAAGTTAGCTGATTGCCAAAGAAAATCCTATGATCTACAACATCGTCATAGAGAAGTACCGACTTCAGTTGATCCGCCAAAGATGCCTTTTTCTTTTACTGGTTTTTCAGATGTGATATCCTGTCCCTATTGGATGGTGATATCCTAGCCCACGGCTTAATAGACTTAATAGAGTATCCATACTAACAAAGTGCATCTTCTTTTTTAGAAGACTAACTCGAAATAACCTCTGGGTTAAGCATGCTTGGCCTAGAGCAATCTTGGGATGGGTTACCGACTAAGAAGTTTTCCCGGTGTGCATGAGTGAGGACAAAGTGCGCATAAAAGACTCGTATTGGTCTATGGTCCTAGAGGGCTGCCAGGAGTAAGTACCGCCGATCTGGGAGTCAGAAGGGTGTTACATCAGATTCCTGGATTTGCACTTCAGCTTCATCTATGTTGTAGACAATCTTTGGTTTTTGCAGGGTCCCTTCTACCCTTCTTGCTGCCTCTTGAATGCCATAAACTGATATGCCCCCTTGATTGCTGGGTATCTTCATGCAAAGATAAGCTGAATGCAGAACCACTTCGAATACATTGAGAGTTCCTCTTTTGATGATGGCATTGTATGGGAATTCCATATCAACAATCTCAAACATGACTTCCTCTGTTCTTGTATTGTTGACATAGCTAAAGGTAATAGGCAAAGCTAGCTTTCCTAGTGCCATCACATGTTGTCCTCTGAAGCCATAGTGTTGGGGACCTTCCTCTTCCAAAGGTCCTCAAAAAATGTGACTGACCATATGTTTTCAGTATATGGATTATTACAGGGGGCTTCGACTTCAACATAAAGGTCTTCTCTCATGGCGAAAACATATGATGTGAAAATGTAACCCGAAGGTGATAAGAATGGTCGCTGAAGTTCTAGCCAAAGAGCTTCGGCTTAATATGGTGACGAAGACCAAATATGATGCTGACCGAAAGGGGAAAAAGACTATTTAGTCCTTATGATTCATGTTATAATTATAAATAGATGCCAGGGACATAAATGTACTTTTACCCGGGCTGCGTCCCGTGCCTATAAATAGATGAACAATAGCGTCGTACTATTCACACTGACTTGTAATCACTCTCTTACATCCACACCTTCAAGCAAGCCGAAGGTATCAATGTAATACGAATTATATTAACATTCATACATGTTTTAGAGGAATGCAAATATGAATGAGTTAACAAGATGCAGTTACTATCTTCATTCTTATGCATTCTTATTCATATATTAAATGATGAAGGTATGTCCTTCTTGTCCTTCGTCCGATGAGCATTATACCCATGTGGGAATAATGCTTCGGAAGACGAAGGTCCGTAATAATTAACAATTGTGTTGTCTTGTTCTTAACTCACAACATTTGAGAACAAGTGACCAACATTGGCGCCCACCTCCGGTGAACTCAAATGGCCACCTTCGGCAAGCATCCACCTTCATCATGCCGCCAAAGAAGACAACAACGCCAGGGGCTGCCCTGCAGCCACTGGACACAAACCAAGAGACACTCTCCCTGCGAGAAGCTAGGAGCCAGAAGAGAAAGGCTACTAGCCAACACCTTACGTGGAGGAGTTGGACCAGGAGATCAGGGACTTGGAGGCCATTCACCAGCAAGTGCAAATGAATAGAGAAAAGATGCTTCGGCTAGCTGACCTTCAGAGGAAGATCGACGAAGCTGCCGAAGAAATGCGTCACCTTACTCAGGATGACCAAGACCGAAGGCTCCAACACAGGGAGCTTCGTCACGAAAGCCCAATCAATGATGATGAATGGTACGATGACTTTCATCATGGTAACTTTGCTTTTGATGATGCTTGTCCTCTAGCAGCAGAGTTGCAGGCTACCCCATGGCCACCATCTTACAAGACACCTAAGCTCCCCATGTTTGATGGGCACTCAGATCCGAAGCAGTTCCTGATGAGCTATGAAGCAACCATATCATCATATGGGGGCAACACTGCTATCATGGCGAAGTCCTTCGTCATGGCAGTAAGTGTGGCTCAAACATGATATTCTTCTCTTCGGCTAGGAACAATTACTTCATGGCAGAAGCTGAAGGATATGCTAGTCACCAGTTTCCAAGGCTTTCAGACAAAGCCAGTCACTGCCCAAGCTCTGTTCCAGTGTACATAGGACCATGAGGAGTACTTGCAGGTGTACGTTCGAAGGTTCTTGCGACTGAGAGCTCAAGCGTCTATAGTGCCCAATGAGATTGTAATTGAAGGCATGATCAAGGGGCTCATACCAAGACCTTCGGCGCAATATTTTGCAAGGAAACCACCACAAACCTTGGAGAAGCTTCTCCAGAAAATGGATGAGTACATCAGAGCCGATAATGACTTTCGGCAGAGAAGGGAAGAAGCCTACAGATACTCCAAGGAAGACTCCACCCAAGGCATGTCAGGACGATTCATAATCCCAGCTCATGCGGCGATAGGGGAAATCATACCCAAGGGCAACAACACAGATCCCAATCATCAGGGGCACAACAAAGTTCCTTTAGGCTACCAGCTCCAAGAGGCAGAGGGGGCAGAAGCTTCGGAGGAAGATATGGTAATCAGCTCAGGATGCTGTTCTGCCTGTTCTGTGGCGAAGATAAGGGACACACGACAAGGACGTGCCAAGTCACAATCCAAAAGCAGAAGGAAATCGCTGAAACCGAAGCACGGCAGAACCTGCCGAAGAAGGTATTGCATACTGCTTCATGCTATTCTCCGTATATCATGGAGTATGTGGGCAATCAACAGCCTACGACTTCTGTTGCTTCGGCAAGTCACTCCCAAGCCTCCTGGCCTCAGTTGCCACCACCGCCACCACTGGCGCCTTCCTTGGTCCATAACCAACAACCAAAAGGGCATCGTTAGGCTCAGCAATAGCGTGACGCGCGTGAAGAATCCGAAGCTTGCACAGTCAACAACGCAGTGCCCGAGTCGAGGCATATTTACTGAAGTCACACAGGGGCTCCATTACAAAATTTTCATACCTAATGTACTCTTTACCTTTCTGTCCTTATGTTCCTCCCCTTCGAAGACAATATATGAAGGTTTAACCTTCGATATATTGTAAAAAATCTATGGTTACACCATCGAGTGTAACAAGAAAGGTGATGAAGCTCCAAAGTTGTTCCTAGGGGAATGCAGAGCTAAAATGCCACCTAAGTAAAAGGTGAAGAATCTCCAAAGTCGTTCCTAAGGGAATGCAAAGCTTAGCTCCAAAGTCGTTCCTAAGGGAATGCAGAGCTGAAATACCACCTAAGTAAAAGGTGAAGAAGCTCTAAAGTTGTTCCTAAGGGGATGCAGAGCTTAGCTCCAAAGTCGTTCCTAAGGGAATGCAGAGCTAAAATACCACCTAAGTAAAAGGTGAAGAGACTCCAACGTTGTTCCTAAGGGGATGCAGAGTCTGGGTGTGTATTTGTGTGGGTTTTTATCTTCGGCATAAACATCATTTTGCACCATACCATCATATCATATCACATAGCATCATATCATACATCATTTTGCATCAGCGAAAAGCCGTGGAGAAGAAGGAAAATTGCTCCTTCGAAGATACCTGTCGGATCATGAAAGAATGTGCTGTAGCACAAAATATGCCCTCGGCAGATGTATTTTTACACAGGAGGGGAATCTTCGTCAGCAGTATTACTATGCAGCAGTCGTGGCAAAATACACAGTATTGAATCGACAGAAGGGGAATCTTTTTCTTCGTGAAGCATGAAAAGAAGGGAAGGTGTTTTTTTTTCGCCGGAGGCTCAAAAACGGTATGTACGGAAGTTTCATGCATAACAAAGAAATATATTACATCAATATACACACAAATTGTTTACAAGTGTTTCTTGCAAGACTAGGGTTCATGTTCAACGATATTAAACTAGCAAAAATAAAAAGTTCTAGTCTTCCTTCAGGACCTTCTTGGCAGCTTCGTTTAACAACTTATTGACAACTTCGTCAACAACTTCATTGGCAATTTTGATAGTCTCAAGCACTTCCTTCAGGAACGGGTCGACTTCTGGATCGTATGGCTCTGGAGGCGGAGATAGTTCAGCTGCACCATAGTATATTTTTGTTAGTTCTGAAGCTAAAACAGATTACGAAGGTAAACCACAACAAATGCATACCTATAAGCCTAGCCCGCTCGGCAGCTTCTTCAACCCTTTTTTCCTCTTCCGAAGCATCATGCGTTTCCTTTTCTTTTCTTCTGATGGTTTTGTCGGCGACTTCTCGTCCGCCCTTCAGCCATACCTCAGAGTAAAATTTCCCACTTAGCACAGAAGCTTCGGCTGAAGGTTTTTTCATGTCGTCGGCTAAGAGAGCAAATTCTGGCTGAACAACAGTCTTCGCATGATCACAGTCGACCTTTTCCAGAATTGATGCAGCCTCGCGGGCACCGGCGGAGGTGCAAAAATCCCCTCTGTCACTGAGAATCTCTTCAAAAGCTTCAACCTCGCCACTGATCCACTGAATAACTCCATATGGGTCACCACGGATGAATTTTTGCTCCGAGGAGAAGGCTCCAACTTTAGCAAAGCTGCTCTTTAGGTTTTTTGCACATGCCATGGATATCTCATAACATTTTTCTTTGGCAACACGAAGCTCATCGATATTCTTCTGTGCTCTTGATATTTCGATTTCGCATATCTCATGCTTCACCACTTCAACTTCAAATTTTTCAGTTGCTTCAGGGGCCTTCCTCTTTAGCTCTTCTACTTCGGCTTTGTGAGCTTCGGCTTGGGCAGCAAGCTTAGCCTCGTTAGATTTCAGTCTATCTACTAAGGAGAGTAATATTTTATCCTTTTCAAGAGCTTCGATCCTTAGCCTGATAACTTCTGAATGAAGATTCCCAAGAGCTATTCGGCAGCTCTCGTCCTCTGCTTCTTTCTGGGCCTTTAAAGCCTTGCTTAGAATTAAGCCCTGGAAAACAAAGAGTGAGCACGTAACGATGGCAAGAAAACCCATAAAAATAATCTATTCTAGATAAGTCAAAGTATACACACCTTCAGACTGTTTTAAGCAAGACTGTCTGCAAGTTGATCTTTCGACATTGCAGGCAGGCCAAGCTCAAGCTTCGGATATCCTATGTTGTCCATTATTTCTCGGTAGACATGAATTTCCTTACTGTCTAGTGGACAATAAAGGAAGTCATCTTCGTCATTTCCACCATATACCAAGGACCCTCGGGGGTATTTCAGATCCTTGGCATAGTGTTGCACTTCGGCAGTCTGCTCTTCTGTTAGTTGCTGTCTCGAAGCATGTCGAATGATATAGTCCAAGTCACCCTGGGAAGGTACTTCGGGAGCAGGCGCCGAAGGTTTCTCTGGAAGGCTCTCTTCCATAAGTTTTTCTAGTACGTCTTCTGAAGAACCCGCTTCGGCGTGGGCAGAGGTACTGGCAGTAATTATCTTTGGAACTTCTTCAGTTTTACTCCCAGAAGCCTCGACGGAAGAAGAAGGTGGCGTCTTCACAGATTCTAGAACAGCTTCCAAAACGCTCGCCATCCTCCTTTTCCTTGGAGTGCCTATGGTACTTGGCAGGTTCGGCAATATTGCTACTTTCATCTTCGACTGCTATGGTACTTTTTCTATTACTGGCTCTGGCTCTCTGGCCAGGTCTACAATAATTCCAGTAGACACAATAGGAGTAGCCTCTATGGCAGGAGGGGTTGTTTCCACCCTTTCACTTAGCTTCGGCACTTCGACCATCTCAATGCGCCTGGGTCGGCGCGTCAAAACTTTAATCTTCTTCGACCTTGACACACCAAAAGATGCCGAGGTAGCGGCTCTTCTTTTACTCCGTTGCTTCCGTGTGGGATAGCAATAATCTAGGTATACGAACCCGATAACATCAAACACTCTGTTCAATCTCTTCTTACCGTGAGCACCGAAGGCAATCGACATATCTTCGTCTTCCGCCTTCGAGTACACTCCAAGTATTTCATCACTTGTTGATTCTACGACATCCAACCTATCATCATTTGGCTCATCAAACTGATTCTTGAACCGAAATGTATACTTCAGATAAACCATGCCACCCTGGCTGGAGCTAGCGGCGGCCTCCTTCGACATTTCCCACTCGCTAGCAAGAGGCCATACTTTGTATGCGATATGCTCTTGAACTAAGTCTCTTGAGCCAGTGTAGGTGCACACTGTGTTGAAAGCTGCCTGGCACGCTTGCACATCATTCCCAAGTGCAGTAGGTGGTCTCCTAACCCCGAAGTGTAACATCCTGAATTTGGGCGTGTAAATTTTCTTTTTTATGACCATCCAAATTCAGGTGTTACTCTTCTCTATCTCACTCTAGTTTCTCTCTCTCTCTAGTTTTCTCTCTCTTTCTCTTCTAATTAGAGTTAGTTGTATTAGTGAGGGATTATTTATTTTATTTTGCCCAAAACATATGAGTCATGGAATGTTGCATCATATTGAGCCTAAATATTTTTTTGCATTGTTGCACATATTTGATTTTGTTTGAATTTGAAACTTGAATTGAAAACCCTAGAGAAAATAAATAGAAAAGGCAATAGAAATTCCAGGAAAATAGAAAAGACCAATTCGGCCCAAGCCTGTCCATTTAAGCCCAGCCCCCCCGCACGCGCCCGCGCGCCCCCTGCGTCTGACAGGCGGGCCCCACCTATCGGCGGGAACCCGAGAGCGCTTCCCTCCCTCTCTCTTTCTCTGTCCTGTGGGACATACCTATCGGCGCTAGTTCTCTCTCGCGCACTCGCTCTCTCTCTCGCTGTCCCCACCTGTCAGCCGTCTCTAACCTCTCGCCCACGATCTCCCGCCGTGGACGCGCCCACGACCGCACGTTCTCCGGCCACGTTCGAGCCCCTTTTGACCCCCGCGCCCTGCTCGCCCACCTTCCCTCTCCCATTTGCGCCCTCTGCCCAGCTCCCTCGCCCTCTCTCTCGCTCTGCCCGCGCGAACCAAGAGCTCCGCCACCGCCCGCTGACGTCCACCGCCTGTTCCGTGGCCGTCGTTGCGCTCGTGCCCCGTCCAGTGCCACGGTGCGCTTCGCCTTGCCGTCAGCTACTCGGGACACCCTTCGGTGTGCCCTCTCCCTCCCTGCTGCGCTCGGTCCACGCTCACCGGAGCAGTTCTTGCACTGTCGGAGCCCCGCCGCCGTCGACTCGAGGCTCCACCGCACCCCCGCCATTCTCCAAGCGTCCCGGAGTTCGCACTCGAGGTGAGCAACCTTCCCATGCCCTTAATTCGCCAAGTATCACCCCAGAGCCCGCGCAATTTCTCGCCGGAGTTAGCTGCGCCGCCGCGGAACCTTTTACACTGCGGTCTGTGTTCTCTGGCGCTCCCATACCGGTTCTGCGCCCACGGTGGTGTTTGCCGTGACGTGCTGAACGTGTCTGGCCCTTTCCCTAAGCCACTAGAGCCCCGCCGTGGCCGGTCTGCTCGTCTCCGGCGAACTCTCACCGCGGGACCGAGCGGCGCCACCACGCCCAAGTCAGCCCTGGCCGTTAGATCTCGGTCATTTGTCCGGGATCAGATGGTTTGGACTCAACTCGAGTAGATCTAATCCTAGCCCTTCGATCGGGATCTGACCGCCCCCTCTCTCCCCCTCACCCGCGTCTCTACCCCTAGGCCTGGCCGGTCAGCTCGCCCTAGCTCGCTGGCACCCTGGCCCCGCTTGTCAGTCGCGCCCGCTCGCCCGTGCCCCCGCGCGCACCCGCGCGATCTAATCTGGGTCGTCGGTTTCTGATCTGATGGCTGAGGTTACCCCGTACCCCTTCGCGTGGTGGTTTTGCTTAAGAACCCTCCTGGTTTTAGGAAATCAACCCGTCGTCCTCTGTTTTAGCGCATAGGTCCCTGGATTGTTTTAGTTAGACCTTTGGACTTTTATTTAATCACAGATTTAGCCTTAATTTCATATTTTAAAATTCAAAACTTGTTTATTTCATATCTTTTTCATATGAACTCCAAATTTAGTGGTTCAAATTGCAAAATGTTCACAAGATTATTATCTGTTCAAATAAAATATGACCAACTGTAATATATATATGTCACACCCGGTTTTAGAAGGCAAACCGAATGTGAACCATGTACGTGCCAGGATCAGCAATTCACGTACACAGCAGTTACATAACTGGACATCATCACACAGTGCTCAAATAATAATATAAAAGGGAAATAATAGTTGATTACATCATATATATGAGACATCCACATAGTCTTTACAATAATCAAAGTGCGGAAAAGAAACGTAGATACACACGGCCTTCGCAGGCAGCCGACTAGGGGTTGCCGCTAACCCACGCCTAGAACTCGTCGTAATCTTGGAACTCTTAGGGATCTCCTTCCACGGCTTCATCCTCTCCTAAGCAGTAGTTGCAATGCAGACAACCTGGGGATGGGGGGTTTGGTGTGTAGAGTAAGGGTGAGTACACATCAACATACTCAGCAAGTATTATGTTTGGCTGTAGTGGACTAGCTTTATGTGGGGGTAAGTCAAGCAGTTGCTTTTAGTTGGTCAGATTATTATTACTAGTAGAGAAAGCCAAGTTTTAGATTTAACCCACGTTATTAACCCAAACGTACTCCTTTCCAAACAGAAAGAGTACCACTTACCATTACCAGAGTCAATACCAAAACCATCATTCTCATTGCCACCTGTAATCCGAACATCTCTGATCAAGTGCCACTAATCACTGGAGCTCCCTTAGCCACTCATAACCGCGAGCACGGCTGATATATCAGTTTCATACACTCTGCAGAGGTTGCACACTTTACCCACAAGCCGTGATTCCCTTTCTGCCCGGAGATCATGACTCTCCATTGATCATTACCAAGGTGACCCAGCAGGGTATCACTACGTAGCCTTTACAAAGATTCCCCGGGGCTGTAGCCGCCCGTTAGGTTTCCTAAATGCACCGCACTCCTCCCCAAGGGGGCGAACCCAAACTTGGCAGAGCGAGCCGCATACATCGAGCCCCATTAACGGCACGACGGCTAAGCGAACTACACCCCGGTTCCTCTAATTATTCAGCTAAGGGCATCCCATTCCACCCTCATGGTTGCACTGTTTTCCCGGGCGGTCATCCAATGAACAGGTCCTTACGAAGAGGCACTCAAGAAACCGCTCGAGCCCCCTTGAATGACACAAGTATAACATCATAATAAAGAGGGGAAACAACATATCATTGATAAATCTCATCATGTTCATTGATTAGTGTTGAGCAATAGCATAAAGCTAAACAATAATAATCCAACCCAAATAGGTAAACAAGGACATGGATAACAAAAGCTAGTCAATCCTTAGGTATAACTGTGTAAATGCAGGAAGTGAATTATAGAATGTATAGGACAAAGATAGGTCAAGGGACACTTGCCTCCACCAACCAACTGCTGCTCAGGGGCTTCTCCCGTGAGTTCCTCGGGATCTTCAACCAGATCGTTCTCTATATGAGCACAAATATACATACATCCACACATTTAATACAAAAAAACATGTTGGGGACTTGTTCTCAAATGCTATGAATCAAGAACAAGGCAACACAAAGTATTAAATGTTAAAGCCCTTCGTCCTTCGAAGCATTATTTCCCTTAGGATATAACGATCTTTGGACGAAGGTCATGAAGGACGTACCTTCATCATCACGGTTATAAGATAATGAAAGATGAAACATGAAAGGTTATATGAACAGATATATATTGTTATTCATATGTTTCATTATATAAACTTGGATATTAAATATAGTATTTAATTACATTTATACCTTCGGCTTGATAGAAGGCAAAAATCCAAGCGTGGCACGCAAGCAATTACAAGATAGCATGAACAGTACAGGGGTACTATTCATCTATTTATAGGCACAGGACGCAGCCTGTGGGGAATTACATTCTTGCCCTTTACAAAGGTCTACAATCATAATACAAATTATCATGGGCCGATTGGTCATTTCATCTTTAAGTCGGTGCCTTTGGAAATGTATTCCGAAGCATTCTGATTGGTAGCTTTGGCTTTGTGTCAATCTTCCGAAGGTGTTTCTTCTTATGGGACCTTCGGAGACGAAGCAGACCCGCAACAGTAGCCCCTTCACGGTACTAGATCATTTTTCGTGACGAGCTCGATCCGTGAAAAACTCTCCCAGGCTTCGGAATGTCGACGGTCCAAAAAACATCTTCCCTGAGCTCGTTGCCGAGAAACGATTAAAATACTCCCAGCGTCGGGTGGTCCACCGTTCAGTGGATATGAGCGGTCTGGCGATTCACCTTCCAGGCACCGAGTGGTCCACCGTTCAGCGGGTGTGGGTGACTGTTCAACGGGTGCGAGCGGCTTGACGATTCAACTTCCCACCTGCAGCACTATATAAACAGACGGGTAGGTGTGAAGTTACCACAACATTTACTTCTATTGCATCGTTGTGCTGCCAAAGAATTTGACCACGGCCGAAGCTTGTTCATTGCATTCTGAACCGAAGGATCTTTTGCTCTAGCTTCGTGACAAGAGGGAGCTTCGGCAAAGATAAAAATTTTCAACTTTGTCAAAACGCAAAAAAATCAACATCAAATGGCCAGGGTACGCTCAACAGCTAGAGTTACTCGCGACGGAGAGGAAGCCGAAGCTACTGAAACTGCTCCGATCTCCAAAGTTATGAGGCAGTCGGGATTGGTTGTGACTGAAGGCGCTGCTGACGAAGAATCACCCGCTGCTAAAATCGAGCAGGCAGATATTGAAGAGGGTGATGCTAATGAAGGAGAGATTGATTATAACATAATTATGCCATCGAAGCCCAGCCATCTGGATTTTGGGAAATCAACTGTGTCTGAAGCTGATATGACTATGATGACGAAGCTAGGCTACTTTAGAGAAGCTGAGAAGGGGTTGGTTCGCTTTGGCAGGGAAGAAACTATCCCGAAACCAGAAGATGATGAAGTAGTAGTTTTAAGAGCTTCTTCAAAGCAGGGTTGAGACTTCCTCTACACGGAATGATTTCAGAAGTCTTGGAAAAATTCGGGATTTACCTTCATCAACTGACCCCTAATGCCATTGTTAGGCTTAGCGTGTACATCTGGGCTCTCCGAAGTCAAGGGGTCGAGCCGCTCGCCGAAGCATTCTGCCGAGTACATGAACTTCATTATCAGACAAAGGCTAGAGAAGACGGATTGCATGAGAACTTCGGCTGTTATAATTTTGCTTATCGGAAGGATATGAAGACACCGATGGTCAGCTATCGTACTAAATGGCTGATCGGTTGGAAATTTGAATGGTTTTATGTTAAAATTGATGAGGAAAAGGAGAAGCTAGTTGAAAGCCCGCTGGAGCTAATCTTCGGGCTGACTAGGCCTCAGTGCAACATGACACCGGGGGATCCATGCCAAGATGCTGTGTATGAGTTTAGAATTGTGTCTGAACATATTGGGACTAGGGATCTAGTCCAGGAATACTTAGCCAACAGAGTATTCCCAATGCTGAGGAAGTGGGGTATGCCGAAGCTTGAGAAGACAGAAAAGAGGGTGAACTCGTTCGGCTGCCTTATCACTTTAAGTTCAAAAAACACTTCAAGGAACCCTGCCAAGAATGGTTGGACACAATCGAAGTTATGTGTAACGAGATTTTAGGGAACTATATGAAAAAAGAAGATCAGTTGATGACTACAGCCTTCGGCTCCCGACCGAAGCAAAGATTGAATCGGGTAATGGATGCTCTACATTTTGAATATCCTGATAATGATCGGTTGAACAAGGGCGCCGAAGGGCAGAAAAGAAAAATAGTTGTCAGTGTTGTGGGCAGACAGGTCGCTAGAATGGTAAAAGAAGATGAAGAAAACCTGAAGAAGAAAAAGTTGAGCCCTGAGCCGAAGGCAGTTGCTTCGAAGAAAAGAAAAGCTGCGGCTCCAAAGCAGAAGGCGACTGATATAGAAGAAGAAACCTCTGCAACACCTTCTGCTACCGATGTGGAAGAAATTTTAAAGGTAATGACTAAATCCTTGCCTATCAAGCTAAGTCCACTAGCGCCACATCTGACGAAGCTTTTTCAGAAGAAGAAGGAGCCTTCGATAGCGAAGAAGGCAGCTAGGCCGAAAAAACGAAGAATTATTACTGTAACAGAAGCTATCAAAGAGACACCGCGACCAGCTTCGGCTTCAAAGGCACCAGCTGTTGGGAGCGCTACAGCTACCGAAGCTGCACCTACTGAAGCTGCAACTGCCGAAGCTGAACCGGCCAAAGATGCAAATCTAGAAATTACACTTTCTAATATTGATAAGATACTTCTGGACATGGCCGCAGAAGAAGCTGCTGCAGCTGCCGAAGAAACCACAGCTACAGTGCTTGAGAAGGAGAAGGAAATAGCCGAAGCTGCTTCAGAAGAAGAAAATTTTAATTTTCAAAACTTAATTGGGCAAGATTTGTCGAAGGCTGAGAAAGAAGAGTTGAGAGAATACGCCATATCCAGCGGGTATCAACCAGGGGCACTACTCTTCGGCGGTGTTGACGATGAAAGGTTAGGCTGCCTCCGAGATCAAACCGGAGCGAAGGTTATCGATACTCTATCAAAGAGTATTGGTTTCCCGAAGCTCGAGACCGACATCAGCCGCTACCGACGACAACATATCGTTGGTAGTTTATTCTATTCTAATTTCAAGGTAAAAACTTTTCTCCGACTTTTTATTGTTTTTAACAACGAAGGTGTTTTCTAACGAAGGTTGCCTCTGCACAGAGTATGCTATTGAGTAAAGCTTTGAAGATGCAACAAGATCTTGAAGATAAAAAGCATGAAGTCATAATTGAGGGCTTAGAAAACAAAATAAAAGATCAAGCAGCTGTTCTTGAAAAGAAGGATTTCGAACTTCAGACAACAGTGGGTTTACTAGCAGAAGCTGAAGCTAAAATTGCAAAGTTGAATATGGAGCTTCTCTCAAAGTCAGAGAGCTTCGAACAAGAAAGACAGAAATTCGATGCAAAATTTGAGGCTGAGGTAGAAAAAAGTTCAAATTTGCAAAGATTATTGACAGAGCTTCAAAACAAATGTCTGGAGTTCAGTAACCGATGTGTGCAACGGCTGAAGAAAATCTTCAATTCGGTTGGAGCCGGCTATGAAAAATTTAATCCTTCGATTGAAGACCTGCCAGGGGCCTTCGATCATATCGAGGGTGAAATTGATGCTCTTGATGAAATTATAGCTGGACACGGCGATTTCTGTGCCCTGGTAGCTTCTCGGGGCACAACTGTTGCCTTTCTGAAATCTGGCTGCACACATGGAAAGATTGTCAATAGACCCAACTTTAGCTTATCACCAGCAGATCTGATTGATATTCCCAGTCTTGCCCAAAGCATAGGAAATAGATTTATAAAGCTAGTATGGACGAAGGGTGGACGAAGCTTAGCTGGTGACGAAGCTCGAAGTCATCTTAAGCCGGTAACAAAATCATACCTTGTGCTTACCTTTTCCTTTAAACTTGAATTTTCCTTACAACACTTTAATATGTACAGGATGACAAAGCTGAGGAGCACGAAGCCGAAGCTTAGCAGACGATCCGAAGCTCAATAGATAGTGATGAAGCTTGAATAACTAGATGTGGAAAAAAAAATCTAAGAACTCTTGTATTAACCTTTGTAAATAATATTGTAATTTAAGAATTAGATTCTACTTTGTAAATTTTGTCCATACCTTGTAATATATTTTTACCTTTCCATCAATGTGTGAAGTGCTTCGATGTGAACGAAACTTGTACTTTTTGAGCCGAAGGCGAAAAACACCTTCCCTTATTTTCGTACACAATGAAGCATGATTCTGCTTTCGAAGTTGCATTCTTAGAGCCGAAGCAACTGTTTGTGTCTGTATGGTATGATGATGACGATGATCCTATGCATGTCTAAATGAATGTTTATGTATGCAATGTATGATGTAATGTATCGTGCAAATGAATGCCCAAACACACACATCCGAAGCTTCATCCACAACCTTCATTCCCTAAGGAATGACTGAAATCTCTTTGCCGTTTATTTTTCGGCTGCACCGTTTATTTTTTGGTGTAAGTTCTGCATTCCCTAAGGAACATCTTTTGAACTTCTTCGCCTTCTATTTCGGCGGTATTCGCGTTGACTTTTCGCGCTTCGCCTTACATTTCGGCGGTATTTGGCTCTGCATTCCCTAAGGAACGACTTTTGAGCAGAAAACTTACGCTGCGCTCCCTTAGGAACAACTTTTTGTAGCTTCGTCATGCTCTGCATCCCCTAAGGGACGACTTTCGAGCTTCTTCCTGTTTTTTCTTTTTCTCTGCGCTCGATGGTGCATGCTCAGATTTTACATTTACATATTTGGGGGATTTTTCTCTCGTGGAGCTGAATAAGAAAGGAAAAGATTACAAACTATGGCCCCATTAAAAACCTTTCTCCCCCTTCGGAAAGGAAAAGGGTGCCATAGGGAAATATAAAAAGATTACATGAATCTATACATAATACCGCCGAAGCTCATCCGCATTCCAAGACCTAGGAATATCATTGCCGTCCATATCTTTTAGTCTGTAAGAACCAGGCCTTGACGAAGATACGACCAGGAAAGGTCCTTCCCACTTCAGCTGTAGCTTGCCTACTGTGTCCGAATTGGCTACTCTCCGAAGCACCAGATGCCTTGGCTTGATATTTTTCAGCCGGACTTTTTTGTCGCGCCATTTTATTGTTTCAGCTTGATATTTATTAATATTTTCCACAGCCTGAAGTCTGATCCCTTCTATAGTGTCTTTTGCTACATGATAATCAGCTTCGTCCTCAGTCGAAGCTGTTGTTCTTATTGACCCTGTTTTAGCTTCTTCTGGGGTTATGGCTTCGTCACCAAATAATAGCTTGAATGGCGTAAAACCTATTGATCTTGATACAGTTGTGTTGTGACTCCACACCACTTTAATCAACTCTTCCGGCCACTTTCCTCTGGGCTGATTAAAAATTAACTTCATTATTTCTGTCATTATAATACCATTTGCTCTTTCGACAAGTCCATTTGATTCTGGATGTCTGACTGATGCAAAATTCCTTGAAGGTTTCGGCATCAAACTGTGTTCCGTTGTCCACAGTTATAGCCTTTGGTACGCCGAAGCGACAAACAATGTTTTGCCAAAAGAAATTCTGGACTGTGACCGAAGTTATTATGGCCAAAGGCTTCGCTTCAATCCACTTAAAAAAATATTCTACAGCCACCACAACATATTTTAAATTGCCTTGTGCTGGTGGAAGTGGACCTAACAAATCCAGGCCCCATCTTTGCAATGGCCAGGTTGGTTGTATCAGTTGGGTTAATGACGAAGGTTGTTTCTGGTCTCTTGCGCATTTTTGGCAATTTTCACATTTTTGAACCAGATCCGCTGCATCCGAAGCTGCCTTCGGCCAATAAAATCCTTGTCTAAAGACTTTCCCCAGCAAAGGTCTAGATCCAATGTGAGATCCACACAATCCTGCGTGTATTTCCTTCATCAATTCTATACCTTCATCTCTGGATAGACACTTGAGCAGTGGAGAGCAGACTCCATGTTTGTATAATTCCCCTTCTATTATTACATATGGTCGAGCTCTTGCCTCTATTCTCTTATTATAAGCTTCGTCATCTGAAAGGAAGTTGCCTTGGAGAAAAGATATAATCTCGGTTCTCCAATCTTCACTATGAACAAGAGATATATTGAGCACTACTCTTTCAAGAAGTTCCACCGAAGGCGCTCTTATTGTCTCAAAGAATACTTCCGAAGGTAAGGGCATTCCCTGTGCCGCTGACTTGGCTAGCAGATCATCATGCTCATTTTCTCCTCGTGGAATATTCTTGACAGAAAACCCTTCGAAAGAAGCTTCAAGCCTTCGAACTGTATCCAGGTATTTCTCAAGCTTCAGATCTCTTGCTCTACAACTCTTGTCAACATGACCAGAAATAACTTGGGAATCAGTTTTAAGGACCGCCCTTCTTATCCCCATTGCCCTTAACTTCCGAAGCCCCAAAAGCAAAGCTTCGTACTCAACAATGTTATTTGTGCAGCTGAAATCAAGTTTTACTGCATAGCATGTTCTGACTTTGGAAGGTGCAACCAAGACAGCAGCTGCACCTGCCCCGAAGGTTCCCCAGGAACCATCGCAGAACACTGTCCAAGCTTCGGCATATTTATTTGCTTCTTCTTCCTGAACCCCTGGCGTCCAGTCAGCGATGAAGTATGCTAACGCCTGGGACTGGATCGAGGATCTATGCACATAATCAATGCTGAATTCATTAAGTTCCGCAGCCCACTTTCCAATCCTTCTAGTAGCTTCTCTGTTCCTCATAATATCTTTCAAAGGCTGAGATGAAGGGACAATTATATGGAATGCCTGAAAGTAGTGCCGAAGCTTCCTGGAGGCCATTAAGACAACATACAACACCTTCTCCAATTCTGTATAATTTTTCTTTGATAAGCTTAGAACTTCAGAGACAAAGTATACTGGGGCTTGTTTTTGATTTGTCCTTCTAATTTCTCCTGCACAAGCGTCGCACTCACTGCAGAGTGCAAAGCTGCCACATATAATAGTAACGGAGCCCCTGACGCAGGTGGAGTTAATGTTGTTAGATCAATCAGGTATTGTTTCAGCTCTTCGAAGGCTTTCTGTTGAGCTGGGCCCCACTGAAAGACTTCTGGTGACTTTAGTATTTCAAAGAATGACAAGTTTCTTTCTGCTGATCTAGATATAAATCTGTTCAATGAAGTCAATCTTCCTGCCAACCGTTGGGCCCCCTTCTTCGTACTTGGCGGTTCCATTCGAAGTATGGCTTCGATCTTGCTTAGATTGGCTTCGATCCCCTTCGTTGAAACTAGGCAACTAAGGAACTTACCCTTCTTTACTCCAAAGACACATTTTTCATGATTTAATTTTAGGCCAGCTTGCCTGAAATTAGCAAATGTTTCTTGTAGATCAGTGATATGATTTTCTTGCTTCGTGCTTTTTACTATGATATCATCAACATATGTTAGCACATTTCTGCCTATCTAAGAATGAAGGACCTTGGTTGTCATTCTGTTGAAGCTTCCTCCAGCATTCTTGAGCCCCTCAGGCATCCGAAGATAACAATATGTACCACTAGGGGTTATGAAGCTGGTCTTCGGCTCATCTTCCTTCATCCAGATTTGGTGGTAGCCTGAGTAACAATCTAGTAAACTCATAATCTCTGATGAAGCTGCTGCATCTACTAGAGAATCTATTCTTGGCAATGGGAACTCATCCTTTTGACAAGCCTTGTTAAGATCTGTAAAATCGATGCACATTCTCCATTTACCATTTGCCTTCTTCACCATAACAGTGTTAGCTAGCCACTCTGGGTATTTGACCTCTCTGATAACACCAACACTAAGAAGTCTCTTCACTTTGTTTCGAGCACCTTCAGCTTTGTCATCGGACATTTTCCAAAGCCTTTGTTTTCTTGGCCTGAAAGATGGATCCACATTGAGTGAATGCTCAGTGACATCTCTATTGACACCGCAAAGATCATTAGCTGACCAAGCAAACACATCTTTGTTGTTGAATAAAAACCTTATCAAGGTTTTCTCCTGCTCTTCAGATAACTGAGAACCCAACAATACCTTCTGCTCTGTTATATCTTCACACAGAAGCATAGGCTTCGACTGATCAGCCGAAGCAGCCTTCTCCCTTCTGTACTTGTACTGTTCACAAGCTTCATTTCCATCTATGTTGTGGATTGCTTTTGAATCAGTCTAGTTTCCTTCAGCTTTTCTAGCAGCTTCCTGACTGCCATGAACAGCAATGGGTCCTTGTTCCGAAGGTATCTTCATGCATAGATATGCTGGATGAAGTATTGCTTCGAAAGCGTTGAGTGTCCCACGACCAATGATTGCATTGTAGGGGTATTCCTGTCAACAATATCAAACACAACCTGTTCAGTCCTTGTGTTGTGGACAAATCTGAAGGTCACCGGCATTGTGATTTTGCCAAGTGCTACAATCTGCCTTCCTCCGAAGCCACAAAGAGGGTCTGTAGCATCATGAATCTTGTCCTCTGGCTCTTGCATCTGTCTGAAGGCCTTAGCAAATATGATGTTGGCTGCACTGCCTGTATCAACCAAAACATTGTGGACCAGAAATCCCTTGATGACACAAGATATGACCATAGCATCATTATGAGGATAATCCTTGAGCTGAAGGTCCTCCTGGGAGAAGGTAATTGGGATGTGGGACCATTTTGACTTGATGAAGGGTCCCTGCACCCCAACATGTTGCACCCTTCTCTAAGCCTCCTTCTTCTGCTTCTTGTTGGTTGGTTCTAAGCATGAACCGCCTGTTATTGGGAGGACCAGCTTCGTAGCCGAAGCAGCTTCAGCTTGGATGTTGGACAAAGCCATCAGCTCAATAGTGGAAGTAAGTTCACCGGAGGTGGGCGCCAATGTTGGGGACTTGTTCTCAAATGCTATGAATCAAGAACAAGGCAACACAAAGTATTAAATGTTAAAGCCCTTCGTCCTTCGAAGCATTATTTCCCTTAGGATATAACGATCTTTGGACGAAGGTCATGAAGGACGTACCTTCATCATCACGGTTATAAGATAATGAAAGATGAAACATATGAAACATGAAAGGTTATATGAACAGATATATATTGTTATTCATATGTTTCATTATATAAACTTGGATATTAAATATAATATTTAATTACATTTATACCTTCGGCTTGACAGAAGGCAAAAATCCAAGCGTGACACGCAAGCAATTACAGGATAGCGTGATCAGTACAGGGGTATTGTTCATCTATTTATAGGCAGCGTGACTACGGTCGCACACGCGAGAGCACACTACGCGTGCCGAGGGCACGCGAACCGTGCAGGCGCGCGGGACGCGAGTCGCCGGGGCATGGGCGCGGGCAGGGGCGCGCGAGGGTGCGGGCAGGGGCACGGCCGGGGGCGCGCGGCCGAGGTACTGCGGGGCGTGGCCAGGGCGCGGCGCGGGGCATGGGGCGGGGCTCGCCGGGGAGCAGGGGAGGGCCGCCGGGGGGGCCGCGGCGGGGCGAGGGCTCGCCGGGGCCGGGGAGGGCGCGCGTGGGGAGGGGCTTGCCGGGGGGAGGGCGTGTGGGCAGGGAGGGCGCACGGCAGGGGAGGGGGCTCGCCAGGCGCGGCCGAGGGCGGCGCGGGATGCGGGGCCAGGAGGCGGCGTGGGCGCGGGGCTGGGAGGGCGCGCGGGCGCGGGCAGGGATGCCGTGCGGGGAAGAAGAAGGGGAGGGGGAGGGGAGAGAGAGAAGGGAATGGGAGGGGAAAAACTCACCTCCGAGGATCCAAACTCCG
Organism: Zea mays; assembly: GCF_902167145.1. NCBI lineage: Eukaryota > Viridiplantae > Streptophyta > Magnoliopsida > Poales > Poaceae > Zea > Zea mays. The sequence goes on along the minus strand of NC_050103.1, from coordinate 80,180,023 downwards.
GCGATCACGTCTCCAAACCCTAGGGCACCACGGGGAGAGAGATATAGAGGTGGAAGAGGGAGAGAGTGGTTACTACGCGGGAGAAATCAAATGAGACAAAGGGATTAGGGGGAGGGGGGCACACACATGGGGAGGGGACGGGGCGCCAGGGGCGCGCGGGCTGGACCGGGCCAGATCGGGCCGGGATGGGCCAGGCTGGGCCACACCACGGATCCAAAACCCACGACACGCACGACCACTAAACGGAATCCGATCGCGAACCAAAAATCCGAAACGAGGCGAGACAAACATGCGACATCAGACAAAGAAATGTGCTTCGGCATGATGCAACACCCATGACACTTAGGTTTTGTTTATACATAACACGGACACCCGTCACTATACTAGTTTGAAATTGGGAAGAAGGAGCAAAACGGGAAGAGAAAAGAGAGTAACGCCCGAATTCGGTGAGTGAAAAGAAGAAAAAATTCTACCCCCAAATTCAGGGCGTTACAGTATACTTTAATTTTTACACTTAGAATATAGAATTAAAGTATATGTTGATTTATTTATTTAATGAAATAAATAAAAGGAGAATCCTAGGAATAAAGTATATTCAATCTTGTGAGATTAGTGTTATGCATTACATGGATTTATTTTTGGCTTAACCCTTAGGCCTTAATGACATAAATAGAATTAGGAATGTAATTATGGATAACACTTAAAAGATAATCAAACTCCTAAATAAGAGTAGTTCACCTTATAGTTTAATCTTTTCTTGTTTAGTTACTACTTAACTTTTTTTGAACTATGTTCCAAACACTTAGAGAGTAATTAATCCCCAATCAGGATTAGTCCATTTTATAACTTGATCTCATTCCCCTGTATTTAATAATATACCTTTTTGAGTTGTGTTCCAATGTTTGTACATGTTTGATGTGATGTTCATTTTTACTTTCCAAATGTATTGAATGTATGCTCGCTTTATTTAGAAAACGAGCAACTCGTGGTTCCTGAGTGTGTTGCCGAAGATCCCTCTGAGCAACAACTTGGTGAAGGCAAGTGTCCTCAGACCTATCATGTCCTACTTTACTTTCTAATTCACTGTCCCGCATTACATTATTGAAACTCAAGGATTGACTAGTCTGTATTTACCTTACCCTTGTTTACCTTTTTGGGTTAATCATGGTTAGCTGATGCTATTGCTCTAAACTTAATCAATGAACATGATGTGATTATTTATGATACGGTGATGTTATCCCGATGAGGTTCTTATGATTCTTTTAGGGGGCTCAGGCTATTTCCTGAGTACCTCTCCGTAAGGACCTGTTTGGGAGTGACTACCCGGGATGACAGTGCAACCATGAGGGTGGAATGAGACGCCCTTAGTTGATTAATTATAGGAACTAGAGGAGTAGTTGGCTTCGCCGTAGGGCCGTCAATGGGGTCTGGGCACAATACTTGCTCTACCGAGGCTGGTTGCAGAGGTTCTTTGATTTGGTTTTGTTAGTCACCCTTCCTCTAGGGAGATGTACTGTGTTTATCAAACTGGAGAAACCTAATAGGCGGCTATGACCTCTGGGAAATCTTTGTAAAGGCTACGTAGTGAGACCCTGCTAGGTCACCTTGGTAGTGATCAATGGGGAGGCTAGAACCCTGGGCAGAATGGGAATCATGGCTTGTGGGTAAAGTGTGCGACCTCTGTAGAGTGTTAGAAACTGGTATATCAGCCGTGCTCACGGTTATGAGCAGCCTTGGGATCCTCTTCGATTAGAAGAACTTTGGTTAATTTTATGATGATGATTAACAATGGTGATTATAATTCTGATCTCTGGTATTTCCTCTTGGAGGGAGTACTTCTGAGTAATAACTGGGTTATTACTAAAATTTGGCTCTACTTATAGCAATAAAGCTTGACCAACTAAAAGCAACTGCTTAACCTTAACTCCACATACAGCTAGTCCACTTTAGCCAAATGGGACATTTGCTGAGTACGTTGATGTGTACTCACCCTTGCTATACAAACCACCCCACCCCATGTTGTTCCCACTGTACTCAGTGCTCAGGAGGTGAAGCTGGTAACATGGATGACTTTGAGGAGTTCCAGGACTACGACGAGTTCTAGTTTACTTTAGTGGCAAACCCCCAGTCAGCTGCCTGTGTAGGCTTATCTTCTACGTTTCGTTACTCCGCACTTTGATATTATTGTTGAACACTATGCTTATGTAATAGACTCGGTGGATGTCTCCGATGTTTTGATGTAACTAAGTACCTTTCCGCTATTTAATTCAAGCATTGTGGGATGATGTCCAATTATGTAATCGTTGTGTATGTGAGTTCTGATCCTGGCACGTACATGGTTCGCATTCGGTTTACCTTCCAAAACCGGGTGTGAAATAAGTGGTATCAAAGCCTTGTTGACTATAGGACCGCTAACCTAGACTAGAATGGTCGACCTAAGGACTATGGACCCTTATTCTTACCTTGACCTTAGTGTCTTTTCAAAAGTTGGTTATCTTGACCAACTCTATGTTAGTTACTTGTCGGCGTTTCGAGACCGGGGGGTCCCTGGGCTGACGAGTGAAATGTCGCCGCGTGCCCCAGCCCAGATGGGTCGGCGCGAGGCCAAGCGCAAAGGGGGGAAAAAGGCAGCCGGAGACGGGCGTGAGAGAGGTGGAAATCCCGCGGCCTTCGTGTTCGTCCCGCGCTCAAGTCGGGTGCGCTTGTAGTAGGGGGTTACAAGCGTCCACGCGGGAGAGGGAGCGAGCGGCCTCACGCGAGCGCCTGTCCCGTTCTCTTCCCCGCGCGGCCAACCTTCTGTAAGAGGGCCCTGGTCCTTCCTTTTATAGGCGTAAGGAGAGGATCTAGGTGTACAATGGGGGTGTAGTAGAGTGCTAACGTGTCTAGCGGAGGAGAGCTAGCGCCCTAAGTACATGCCATCGTGGCAGCCGGAGAGGTTTTGGCACCCGGTTCGTGTGGTGTCGTGGCCGTCGGAGGAGCGCTGGAGCCTGGCGGAAGGACAGCTGTCGGAGCTGTCAAGTCCTTGCTGACGTCCTCTTGCTTCCGTAAGGGGGATGAGAGCCGCCGTCATCACAGAGCGTGCGGGGCACCATCATTGCCTATCTGGCGGAGCGAGCCAGATGGGACGCCGGTCTTGTTCCCCGTAGCCTGAGTCAGCTTGGGGTAGGGTAATGATGGCGCCTCCTATTGACGTGGTCGGTCCGTGCCCTAGGTTGGGCAATGTGGAGGCTCCTCCGAGGTTGAGGTCGAGTCTGTCTTCCGTGGCCAAGGTCGAGTCCGAGCCCCTGGGTCGGGTGAGGCGGAGACCGTCGGCTGAGGCCAGGGCTGAGTCCGAGCCCTGGGTCGGGCGAAGCGGAGTTCGTCGTCTTCTAGGGCTGAGCCCGAGTTCGAGCCCTGGGTCGGGCGGAGCGGAGTTCACCGTCTTCCGGGGCTGAGCCCAAGTCCGAGCCCTGGGTCGGGCGGAGCGGAGTTCGCCGTCTTCCGAGGCTGAGCCCGAGTCCGAGTCCGAGCCCTGGGTCGGGTGGAGCGGAGTTTGCCGTCTTCCGGGGCTGAGCCCGAGTCCGAGCCCTGGGTCGGGCGAAGCGGAGCTTCCTATGGTGCCTGAGGCCGGGCCTGACTGCCTGTCGGCCTCACTCTGTCGAGTGGCACAACAGTCGGAGCGGCGCAGGCGGCGCTGTCCTTCTGTCAGGCCGGTCAGTGGAGCGGCGAAGTGACTGCGGTCACTTCGGCTCTGTCGACTGAAGGGCGCGCGTCAGGATAAAGGTGTCAGGCCACCTTTGCATTAAATGCTCCTGCGATTTGGTCGGTTGGTGCGGCGATTTGGTCAGGGTTGCTTCTTGGCGAAGACAGGGCCTCGGGCGAGCCGGAAGTATGTTCGTCGTTGGAGAGGGGCCTCGGGCGAGACGGAGATCCTCCGGGGTCGGCTGCCCTTGCCCGAGGCTGGGCTCGGGCGAGGCGTGATCGAGTCCCTCGAATGGACCGATCCCTGACTTAGTCGCACCCATCAGGCCTTTGCAGCTTTGTGCTGATGGGGGTTACCAGCTGAGAATTATGAGCCTTGAGGGTACCCCTAATTATGGTCCCCGACAGTAGCCCCCGAGCCTCGAAGGGAGTGTCAATACTCGCTTGGAGGCTTTTGTCGCACTTTTTTGCAAGGGGACCAGCCTTTCTCGGTTGCGTTTTGTTCCGGTGGGTGCGCGCGAGCGCACCCGCCGGGTGTAGCCCCTGAGGCCTCGGAGGAGTGGTTTGACTCCTTCGAGGTCTTAATGCCTCGCGCAATGCTTCGGCTGGTCTGGTCGTTCCCTCATGCGAGCTGGCCGTAGCCCGGGTGCACGATCGGGTTCCAAGTTCTCGGGCTGGTATGTTGACGCTGTCAACGGTTTGGCCGGAGCCGGGTTTGCGAGAGCAGCCCCCGAGCCTCTGGACAGGGCGAGAGGACGGTCAGGGACAGACTCGACTTTTTTACATACGCCCTTGCGTCGCCTTTTCGCAAGGAGGAGGGGGGAAAGCGCCATGTTGCCCTCGGAGGGCGCCGAACATGGTGTTTCCGGTGAGCTGCTGGCGGGTAATCCGAGCGGACGTCCGTGCCCCATTTGTTAGGGGTCGACTAGAGGCCCAGAGGCGCGCCCAAAAGTACCTGCGGGTGATCTGCCGGACCCGGTCCCCTGTCGACGGGGTCCGAGGGCTCGATGCCTCCCTCTGATGGGATTCTGTTACAAGATCGTTCCCGCTGGTCTCGGAAATGTCCTAGGGTACCTCGGGAGCGTAGCCCGAGCCTCAGTTATGTATCGAACGTACCCAGGGTCATCCCTCGCTCTATGTCTGAGGCGGCTGTGAACCCTTCGAGGGCCAGCCTTCGAACCCCTGATCAGTAGTGGGTGCGGAGCCCGAGTGGCCTAAGGCGGCCGTTGAACCCTTCTGAGGGGCCGACCTTCGAACCTCTGACCAGTAGTGGGTGTGGAGCCCACGCGCTCTGAGGCGGCTGTTAAACCCCTCTGAGGGGCCAGCCTTCGAACCTCTGATCAGTAGGGGGGCTCGGAGCCTGTTTCCTTCACGGAGAAGGATCCTTTTCGGGGTATCCCCCTTTCCCGGTCCCTGTTGTAAGAGAGAGAAAGAGGAAAAGGAAAAGGACACGAAATCGAATGACGTGGCGTACCTTTTTTGACGCGGTCATTATGGCGAAGGCGAAGCGTCGCTCGCTTCCCCTGCCAGAGGCGCCGCCTGTCCCGCCGCGGAGTTAATGCGATGGGGCGAGTGGTTCGCGGGGCGGCCGTTGCGCGTGCGCGAGCCGTTCGAGGAACGGAACACGGGCGCGTCGTCTTCACGCCGTGAGAGAGGGTTCTCTCGCTGCCCCCGGATGGGACGTAAGCTTGGCTGGCGACGTGATCGCTGCCCCTGCCCGCCTGCCACCGCCATTACTGCCGGCCCATTTTTGGCCGCATTGACCGTCGCGCCAGGCTGGCGCTGCTGGGTCGCGCGCTGGGTCGCCTCGAGTTGCGGTACATGGGCACTGTCGTTGCTGCCGGAGTGGGCGACGGCGAGCCGCCCGTCGGTCTTCTGTTGCTCCGCAGGCCTCCCCATCGAGTGGGGTTGTTCGTACCTGCGGAGGTGGAACCGGAGTTCCGTTTGTAATGGCACCTTGAATGCTGGTCTTTTGTTCATTGTGGCTGTCGGGGCCTGAACGTGTATGTATTTTTGGAGCGGAGCCGTGTTTTTTCCTCATTTTCGAGCACTAAGACTCGCCTGTTGGTTGTCTGAACCGCTTCACCAAGCGTGAGTCGCCCCGTGCAAAGGTGACGAGTGAGGTATCCGTATCCCGGAGGCGTAGGAGTTCCTCGGCTCGGTCGGCCTTGCTGTCCGAGGCTTCCCTTGCTTAGTTAAAGGAACCCCTCGGCTGCTCTTCGATGAGCCGAAGCCAGAGGTAGCGGTGTCAGCACGGACAGAGGCAGAGTTGGCTCAAAAAGAAGACTTGGTCGGCCGGAGCCTGGCCGGGTCGTCCGTTAGCGGGACCGACGCCGGAGTTGATCTGCCGAGGCCTCAGGCCGGGCTGATGTCTTCGGGGGACAGCTGGCCGAGGCCTCGGGGTGACCAGCCGAGCCGCCTGCTCGAGCTGGATTCTTGGAGAGGACCCTGGCGGCGATGGCCCGGGCGTGATGATGATGTCGTCCTTCAGAGTGGAGATCCTCGGACCGCGTCACCGTCCGAGGCTAGCTCGGACCTCGCCGAAGGTGTAGTCGATGACGAGGGTGCTACTGCTCCCTTCAACTGTCAAGATTCGGGCCTGCATGATCGGATCATCTTGTAGCGTGTGTTTTTTGCGGCCGCCGAGGCCCAAACACACCCTCGCCGTGTTGTAAAGCTGCGCTTCTTTTCCTCTTGTTTCGAGTATCTGGACTTTTCCATCGGCGACAAAATTGTCTGTGCGAGCGAGAGTTGCTTTTCACGGAAGGTGATGAGTGAGGTATCCGTATCCTAGAGGCGTAGGAATCCCTCGGCTCGGTCGGCCTTGCCGCTTACGCGCGCTCTTGCCCGTCCATGGGGTTCTGTCACCGACGCAGTCGAGAAGGCCCGAAGAATCACTTCGGCAGAGGAGCTTTCGAGCATGAAGACTTGTTCGGTCCGCGGAATCGCTTATCCGAACGCGAGTTACTTATCGCAGAAGGTGATGAGTGAGGTATCTGTATCCCGGAGGCGTAGGAGTCCCTCGGCTCGGTCAGCCTTGACTGCTGACGTGTACTCCGTCGTTTTCAGGATCCACTTTCGAAGTAGTCGAAAAGCACGAAAGACATTCTGGCAGGAAGGATTTTTTTTCGAGGAAAAAATTTGACGCAGAGGGGGTTCCCCCCTTTTAGCCCCCGAGGGAGGGTCGGGCTTTGCCGAGGCAAGGCTGACCCTTCCTTGATGACTAAAATTTGCGTAGGAACGAGGTATGCGAACAACTTGAAAGCATCTTAAGGGTAGAAGCGACGTAGCTGTTGGATGTTCCAAGCGTTGCTGTAGACCTCGCCTTGACTATTGGCCAGCTTGTACGTTTCGGGCTTCAGAACTTTGGCGATGACGAACGACCCTTCCCAGGGAGGCGTGAGCTTGTGCCGCCCTCAGGCGTCCTGTCGCAGCTGAAGCACCAGGTCGCCCACCTGGAGGTCTCGGGACCGGACCCCTCGGGCGTGGTAGCGTCGCAGGGCCTGCTGGTACCGCGCCGAGTGTAGTAAGGCCTTGTCCCGAGCCTCTTCTAGCTGGTCCAGCGAGTCTTCTCGACTAGCTTGGTTGCTTTGGTCGGCATAGGCCCTCGTCCTCGGGGATCCGTATTCTAGGTCTGTGGGCAAGATGGCCTCGACCCCATAGACTAGAAAGAACGGCGTGAAGCCCGTGGCTCGGCCCGACGTTGTCCTCAGGCTCCAAACCACCGAGGGGAGTTCCTTCATCCATCGCTTGCCGAACTTGTTGAGGTCGTTGTAGATCCGAGGCTTGAGTCCTTGTAGAATCATGTCGTTGGCACGCTCTACTTGCCCATTCGTCATGGGGTGAGCCACGGCGGCCCAGTCCACCCGGATGTGGTGATCCTCGCAGAAGTCCAGGAACTTTCTGCCGGTGAACTGGGTGCCGTTGTCGGTGATGATGGAGTTCGGGACCCCAAAACGGTGGATGATGTTGGTGAAGAACGCCACCGCCTGTTCGGACCTGATGCTGTTTAGGGGTCGGACCTCGATCCACTTGGAGAATTTGTCGATGGCGACCAACAGGTGCGTGTAGCCCCCGGGTGCCTTCTACAAGAGGCCGACGAGGTCCAGACCCCACACAACAAAAGGCCAGGTGATGGGTATCGTCTGCAGAGCCTGAGCAGGCAGGTGAGTCTGCCTTGCGTAGAACTGACACCCTTCGCAGGTGCGGACAATTCTAGTGGCGTCGGCCACCGCCGTCGGCCAGTAGAAACCTTGTCGGAAGGCGTTTCCTACGACGGCTCGAGGTGCTGCGTGACGGTCGCAAGCCCCCGAGTGTATCTCTTGTAGGAGCTCCTGGCCTTCGGCGATGGAGATGCATCGCTGGAGGATGCCTGAGGGGCTGTGGTGGTAGAGCTCCTTCCCATCTCCCATCAAGACGAATGACTTGGCGCGCCGCGCCAACCGCTGAGCTTCGGCTCGATCGAGGGGTAGCTCTCCTCGGTGGAGATATTGCAGGTACGGGGTCTGCCAGTTTTGATTAGGCGTGACCCCGCTTCGCTCCTCCTCAACGCGCAGTGCCTCACACTCGGGGTCCGAGGGTACCTCGGGCTGAACTGAGGATGCCTCGGGCTTGGGCATGTCGTCGATCTTAACGGAGGGTTGATGCAGATCTCGGGAGAAGACGTCCGGGGGAACCGTTGTTCGCCCCGAGGCTATTTTAGCCAGCTCGTCCGCAGTCTCGTTGTAGCGCCGGGCGATGTGGTTGAGCTCGAGCCCGTAGAACTTGTCTTCCAGGCGCCGAACCTCATCGCAGTAGGCCTCCATCTTCAGGTCGCGGCAGTGGGAGTTCTTCATGACTTGGTCGATGACGAGCTGTGAGTCACCGCGAGCGTCGAGGCGTCGGACCCCTAGCTCGATGGCGATCCGCAACCCGTTGACCAGAGCCTCGTACTCAGCCACACTGTTGGACGCCGAGAAATGGAGGCTTAGCACGTAGCGTAGGTGCTTCCCGAGGGGCGAGATGAAGAGTAGGCCTGCGCCGGCTCCTGTCTTCATCAGCGACCCGTCGAAGAACATGGTCCAGAGTTCCGGCTGGATCAGAACTGTTGGGAGCTGGGTGTCGACCCATTCAGCCACGAAGTCCGCCAAGACTTGGGACTTGATGGCCTTCCGAGGGGCGAACGAGATTGTTTCACCCATGATTTCCACCGTCCACTTTGCGATTCTACTCGAGGCCTCTCGGCACTGGATGATCTCCCCCAGGGGGAAGGATGACACCACAGTTACCGGATGAGACTCGAAGTAGTGTCGCAACTTCCGCCGCGTCAGGATCACCGCGTACAACAGCTTCTGAACTTGTGGGTAGCGGATTTTGGTCTCGGACAGTACCTCGCTGATGAAGTAGACTGGCCTCTGGACGGGCAATGTATGCCCCTCTTCTCGTCTCTCAACCACAATCGCGGCGCTAACCACCTGAGTGGTCGCGGCGACGTAGATCAAGAGGGCTTCTCCGGCGGCTGGGGGCACCAAGATGGGCGCATTCGTGAGGAGCGCCTTCAGGTTCCCGAGGGCTTCCTCGGCCTCAGGGGTCCAAGTGAAGCACTCGGCCTTCCTTAAGAGGCGGTACTGAGAGCACCTAGAGGGGGGGGGGGGGGTGAATAGGTGATCCTGTAAATCTTAAAAACTTAAGCCACAAAACTTGATTAAGAGTTAGCACAGTTAATGCCAAGTGGCTAGAGCGAAGATCTTGCACAATATGATAATCACAAGAAGTTCAACACAGAGAGGACACGGTGATTTATCCCGTGGTTCGGCCAAGTACAAAACTTGCCTACTCCACGTTGTGGCGTCCCAACGGACGAGAGTTGCACTCAACTCCTCTCAAGTGATCCAATGATCAACTTGAATACCACAGTGTTATGCTTTTCTTCTCAATATCCCGTTTGCGAGGAATCTCCACAACTTGGAGCCTCTCGCCCTTACACTTAAGATTCACAAAGAAATACGGAGTAAGGTGGGAATGAGCAACACACACAAGACTCAAAAATCAGAGCAACAACGCACACAAGTCGCAACAAGAGCTCGCAACGCAACTCAATGAGTTCACAACTCCACAAGAGCTCTAGATGCTATCACAATGAAACGAATGTGTTAAATCGATGTCTTGGTGCTTAGATGTGTTGTAGGAATGCTTGGTGTTCTCCTCCATGCGCCAAGGGGTCCCTTTTATAGCCCCAAGGCAGCTAGGAGCCGTTGGGAACAAATCTGGAAGGCCATCTTTGCCTTCTGTCTCGTGGCGCACCGGACAGTCCGGTGCACACCGGACACTGTCCGGTGCCCGATTTGTTTCCTTAAATGGCGAAGCCGACCGTTGCCGACCGTTGCAGATCTGGCGCACCGGACAGTCCGGTGCACACCGGACAGTCCGGTGCTTCCTTCCGACCGTTGGCTCGGCCACGTGTCGCGCGCCGATCGCGCGGCCGACCGTTGGCCCGGCCGACCGTTGGCTCACCGGACAGTCCGGTGCACACCGGACAGTCCGGTGAATTTTAGCCGAAGTCGCCGGAGAAAAACCCGAGAGCGGCCTCTTCGGCCGAGGCAGCCTGGCGCACCGGACACTGTCCGGTGCACCACCGGACACTGTCCGGTGCACCACCGGACAGTCCGGTGCCTCAGACCGAAGCAGCCCCTTGGCTGTACACAGCCAAGTCTTCTCTTCTCTTCTTCTATCTGTTTCTAACACTTAGACAAAATATATTAGTACACAAAACCAATGTACTAAGGCTTAGAAACATACCTTAACTTGTGATTTGCACTTTGATCATCCTTGGGCATATTTTCACATTTAAGCACTTGTGTTTGCACTCAATCACCAAAATACTTAGAGATGGCCCAAAGGCACATTTCCCTTTCAATCTCCCCCTTTTTGGTGATTTATGCCAACACAATATAAAGCAACTAGAACAAGTGCAAAATCACTTTAAATAAAAACTCAAATTGGTTTTATTCAATTTTGGCATATATGGATCATCCTTTGCCACCACTTGGTTTGTTTTTGCAAATCAAACTCAAATCTCTATCTCTAAGTCAAACACACATGTTGAAGTATAAAGAGAGTCATTCCAAAAGAGATTGATCAAAGATTTCAAAAACTCCCCCTATTTCCCATAATCAATACTTCTCCCCACAAGAAGCCAACTTTTGACAAGAGAGACAATAAAAGCTTTTGACACAACAAAAACTCTATTCTACTATTTTCAAAATCAACTCCCCCTATTTCCCATAATCAATACTTCTCCCCACAAGAAGCCAACTTTTGACAAGAGAGACAATAAAAGCTTTTGACACAACAAAAACTCTATTCTACTATTTTCAAAATCTCTCAAGTGGTAGCTGATCCATTTATCGCTTTGGCCTTTATTTTCTCCCCCTTTGGCATCAAGCACCAAAACGGGATCAATCTTGGCCTTTTAACCTCATTGCCTCACCAAAGTCTTCAATTAAGAGCAAATGGCAATAAGATTTCATGAGATGAACTTGGAATTAGTTACCCTCTCATCGGAGTGCAGTGGAAGTCTTTCATGGTCCAAGTCCACCTTTTCCCTTTCAATCCTCCTTCGAGACTAAATTATCAAACTCAAGCACAAGGTTAGTCTCAAAGGGTCAAGTTGTAACACATCTCCCCCTAAACATGTGCATCACTTTGCAACGGACTTGTGAGGTCCAGGGAGTGTTTGTACAACTTGAGCACCATAATAAGCAACATAATGCAAAAAAGGAACATGATCAAAAGCATAACTACATGTATGCTACAATTCAATCCAGGTTCCGCGAATCTATGACATTTAGCTCACTACGCAACCTGCAAAAGGTCTTCTCATCTAGAGGCTTAGTGAAGATATCGGCTAGCTGGTTCTCGGTGCTAACATGAAACACTTCGATATCTCCCTTTTGCTAGTGGTCTCTCAAAAAGTGATGCCGGATGTCTATGTGCTTTGTGCGGCTGTGCTCAACAGGATTCTCCGCCATGCGGATAGCACTCTCATTGTCACATAGGAGTGGGACTTTGCTCAGATTGTAGCCAAAGTCCCGGAGGGTTTGCCTCATCCAAAGTAGTTGCGCGCAACACTGTCCTGCGGCAACATACTCGGCCTCAGCGGTGGATAGGGCAACGGATGTTTGTTTCTTAGAGTTCCATGACACCAGGGACCTTCCTAAGAATTGGCACGTCCCCGATGTACTCTTCCTATCGACCTTACATCCAGCATAGTCGGAGTCTGAGTATCCAACTAAGTCAAAGGTAGACCCCTTTGGATACCAGAGCCCGAAGCAAGGCGTAGCAACCAAATATCTAAGAATTCGCTTCACCGCCACTAAGTGACACTCCTTAGGATCGGATTGAAATCTAGCACACATGCATACGCTAAGCATAATATCCGGTCTACTAGCACATAAGTAAAGCAAAGAACCTATCATTGACCGGTATGCTTTTTGATCAACGGACTTACCTCCTTTGTTGAGGTCGGTGTGTCCGTCGGTCCCCATTGGCGTCTTTGCGGGCTTGGCGTCCTTCATCCCAAACCGCTTTAGCAGATCTTGCGTGTACTTCGTTTGGGAGATGAAGGTGCCTTCCTTGAGTTGCTTCACTTGGAACCCAAGGAAGTAGTTCAACTCGCCCATCATTGACATTTCGAATTTCTGCGTCATCACCCTGCTAAACTCTTCACAAGACTTTTGGTTAGTAGAACCAAATATTATGTCATCGACATAAATTTGGCACACAAACAAATCACCATCACATGTCTTTGTAAAAAGAGTTGGATCGGCCTTCCCAACCTTGAAAGCATTAGCAAGTAAAAAGTCTCTAAGGCATTCATACCATGCTCTTGGGGCTTGCTTAAGTCCATAGAGCGCCTTAGAGAGCTTACACACATGGTCGGGGAACCGTTCATCCTCGAAGCCAGGGGGTTGCTCCACGTACACTTCCTCCTTGATTGGCCCGTTGAGAAAAGCGCTCTTCACATCCATTTGGTACAACCTGAAAGAATGGTGAGCGGCATATGCTAGCAAGATTCGAATTGACTCTAGCCTAGCCACAGGAGCAAAAGTCTCCTCGAAATCCAAACCTGCGACTTGGGCATAACCTTTTGCCACAAGTCGAGCCTTGTTTCTCGTCACCACCCCGTGCTCGTCCTGTTTGTTGCGGAACACCCACTTGGTTCCCACAACATTTTGCTTCGGACGAGGCACCAGTGTCCAAACTTCATTGCGTTTGAAGTTGTTTAACTCCTCTTGCATGGCCAACACCCAGTCCGGATCTAGCAAGGCCTCTTCTACCCTGAAAGGCTCAATAGAAGAGACAAAGGAGTAATGCTCACAAAAATTAACTAATCGAGATCGAGTAGTTACTCCCTTGCTAATGTCACCCAGAATTTGGTCGACGGGATGATCCCTTTGAATCATCGCTCGAACTTGGGTTGGAGGTGCCGGTTGCACTTCTTCCTCCATCACTTGATTATCTTGTGCTCCCCCTTGATCAAGCGCCTCCACTTGAGGTACCTGTTCGTCATCTTTGGTTGGGGGATGCACCATAGTTGAGGAAGAAGGTTGATCTCGTTCATCTTGTTCATGTGGCCGTACTTCTCCAATCGCCATGGTCCGTATAGCGGCCGTCGGAATATCTTCTTCATCTACATCATCAAGATCAACAACTTGCTCTCTTGGAGAGCCATTAGTCTCATCAAATACAACGTCGCTAGAGACTTCAACCAAACCCGATGATTTGTTGAAGACTCTATACGCCTTTGTATTTGAGTCATAACCTAACAAAAACCCCTCTACAGCTTTGGGAGCAAATTTAGAATTTATACCCTTCTTCACTAGAATGTAGCACTTGCTCCCAAATACACGAAAATAAGACACATTGGGTTTGTTACCGGTTAGAAGTTCGTACGACGTCTTCTTGAGGAGTCGGTGAAGGTAGATCCTGTTGATGGCATGGCAAGCCGTGTTCACGGCCTCCGACCAAAAACGCTCGGGAGTCTTGAATTCCCCAAGCATCATCCTCGCCATGTCGATTAGCGTCCTGTTCTTCCTCTCTACCACACCATTTTGCTGTGGTGTGTAGGGAGCGGAGAACTCGTGCTTGATCCCTTCCTCCTCAAGAAACTCCTCCACTTGAAGGTTCTTGAACTCGGACCCATTGTCGCTTCTTATCTTCTTCACTTTGAGCTCAAACTCATTTTGAGCTCTCCTGAGGAAGCGCTTGAGGGTCCCTTGGGTTTCAGACTTATCCTGCAAAAAGAACACCCAAGTGAAGCGGGAAAAGTCATCAACAATAACTAGACCATACTTACTTCCTCCTATACTCAGATAGGCGACGGGTCCGAAGAGGTCCATATGCAGCAGCTCCAAGGGTCTTGAAGTGGTCATCACATTCTTGCTGTGATGCGCTCCTCCCACCTGTTTCCCTGCTTGACAAGCTGCACAAGGTCTATCTTTTTCGAAATGAACATTGGTTAGACCTATCACGTGTTCTCCCTTTAGAAGCTTGTGAAGGTTCTTCATCCCCACATGTGCTAAGCGGCGATGCCACAGCCAGCCCATGCTAGTCTTAGCTATTAAGCATGCATCTAGACCGGCCTCTTCTTTTGCAAAATCAACTAAATAAAGTTTGCCGTCTAATACACCCTTAAAAGCTAGTGAACCATCACTCCTTCTAAAGACAGACACATCTACGTTTGTAAATAGACAGTTATACCCCATATGACATAATTGACTAACAGATAGCAAATTATATCCAAGACTCTCTACTAAAAATACATTAGAGATAGAATGCTCATTAGAAATCGCAATTTTACCTAACCCTTTTACCTTGCCTTGATTCCCATCACCGAATACAATTGAATCTTGGGAATCCTTATTTTTGACGTAGGAGGTGAACATCTTCTTTTCCCCCGTCATATGGTTTGTGCATCCGCTGTCGATAATCCAGCTTGAACCCCCGGATGCATAAACCTGCAAGGCAAATTTAGGCTTGGGACTTAGGTACCCAACTCTTGTTGGGTCCTACAAGGTTAGTCACAATTTCCTTAGGGACCCAAATGCAAGTTTTATCACCTTTGCATTTTGCCCCTAACTTCCTAGCAATTACTTTTCTATCCTTTCTACAAATTGCAAATGAAGTATTCAAAGCACAATAAATTGTAGAAGGTTCATTCACTACTTTTCTATGAACATTTGCAACATTTCTTTTAGAAACAACATTTCTCCTAGTAACATTTCTATTATACACATAAGAAGAACTAGGAGCACACATGGCATGAGAATCATAAACATATGAATCAAAAGCATCATAACTTCTATTTCTAGTTTGTCTTTTATCATGATACAAAAAGGCATGGTTCCTTTTAGCACTAGTAGCCATAGGGGCCTTCCCTTTCTCCTTGGCGGGAATGGGAGCCTTATGACTTGTTAAGTTCTTGGCTTCCCTCTTGAAGCCAAGTCCATCCTTAATTGAGGGGTGTCTACCAACCGTGTAGGCATCCCTAGCAAATTTTAGTTTTTCAAAATCACTTTTGCTAGTCTTAAGTCGAGCATTAAGACTAGCCAGTTCATCATTAAGCTTGGAAATTGAAACTAGGTGTTCACTACAAGCATCAATGTCAAAATCTTTACACCTAGTACAAATTTCAACATGTTCTACACAAGAATTGGAT
This sequence comes from Zea mays, assembly GCF_902167145.1. Taxonomy (NCBI): domain Eukaryota; kingdom Viridiplantae; phylum Streptophyta; class Magnoliopsida; order Poales; family Poaceae; genus Zea; species Zea mays. The sequence continues at coordinate 80,164,644 of NC_050103.1, read as the reverse complement.
TTATTTGCTACTTCTAATTTAGCATTTAAATCATTGTTGACACCTTTCAAAGTAGAAATGGTTTCATGACAAGTAGATAGTTCAAAAGAAAGCATTTCATTTCTTTTAACTTCTAAAGTATAGGATTTTTGTGCCTCAACAAATTTATCATGCTCTTCATACAACAAATCCTCTTGCTTTTCTAAAAGTATATTCTTTTCATTCAAGGCATCAATTAATTCATTAATTTTGTCTATCTTAGATCTATCTAAGCCCTTGAACAAACATGAATAATCTACTTCATCCTCATCACTAGATTCGTCCTCACTTGAAGAGGCATAGGTAGAGTTGCGAGTACATACCTTCTTCTCCCTTGCCATAAGGCATGTGTGACGCTCGTTGGGGAAGAGGGTTGATTTGTTGAAGGCGGTGGCGGCGAGTCCTTCATTGTCGGAGTCGGACGAGGAGCAATCCGAGTCCCACTCCTTGCCTAGATGCGCCTCGCCCTTTGCCTTCTTATAATGCTTCTTCTTTTCCCTCTTGTTTCCCTTTTCCTGGTCACTTTCATTATCAGGACAATTAGCAATAAAATGACCAAGCTTACGGCATTTGAAGCATGATCGCTTCCCCTTGGTCTTAGTCTTGCTCGGCTGTCCATTGCGACCCTTTAGCACCGTCTTGAATCTCTTGATAATGAGGGCCATTTCTTCTTCATTAAGACCGGCCGCCTCAATTTGTGCCACCTTGCTAGGTAGCGACTCCTTGCTCCTTGTTGCCTTTAGAGCAATGGGTTGAGACTCGTGGAGTGGACCGTTCAACGCGTCGTCGACGTATCTTGCCTCCTTGATCATCATTCGCCCGCTGACGAATTTTCCTAGTACTTCTTCGGGCGACATTTTGGTGTACCTGGGATTCTCACGAATATTATTCACCAAATGAGGATCAAGAACGGTAAAGGACCTGAGCATTAGTCGGACGACGTCGTGGTCCGTCCATCGCGTGCTTCCGTAGCTCCTTATTTTGTTGACAAGGGTCTTGAGCCGGTTGTATGTTTGAGTTGGCTCCTCGCCCCTTATCATCGCGAACCGTCCAAGCTCGCCCTCCACCAACTCCATTTTGGTGAGCAAGGTAGCGTCATTTCCCTCATGAGAGATCTTGAGGGTATCCCAGATTTGCTTGGCGTTATCCAAGCCACTCACTTTATTATATTCATCCCTGCACAATGAGGCTAGAAGAACAGTAGTAGCTTGTGCATTCTTATGGATTTGCTCATTAATGAATATAGGACTATCCGAACTATTAAAGTGCATTCCACTATCTACAATCTCCCATATGCTAGGATGGAGAGAGAATAGGTGACTACGCATTTTGTGGCTCCAAAATCCGTAGTCCTCCCCATCAAAGTGTGGGGGCTTGCCGAGCGGAATAGAAAGCAAATGTGAATTTGAACTTTGCGGAATACGAGAGTAGTCAAAGGAAAAGTTAGAATTAACCGGTTTCCTTTGTCTGTCGTGGTCGTCGTCCTTTTGGGAAGAAGAGGACTCATCGCTGTCGTAGTAGACGATCTCCTTGATGCGTCTTGTCTTCTTCTTCTTCCCATCTCTTCGCTTGTGGCCCGAGCCCGAGTCATTGGACTTGTCATCCCTTGGCTCGTTGACGAAGGACTCCTTCTCCTTGTCGTTGATCACAATTCCCTTCCCCTTAGGATCCATCTCTCCGGGCGGTTAGTCCCTTTCTTGAAGAGAACGGCTCTGATACCAATTGAGAGCACCTAGAGGGGGGGTGAATAGGTGATCCTGTAAATCTTAAAAACTTAAGCCACAAAACTTGATTAAGAGTTAGCACAGTTAATGCCAAGTGGCTAGAGCGAAGATCTTGCACAATATGATAATCACAAGAAGTTCAACACAGAGAGGACACGGTGATTTATCCCGTGGTTCGGCCAAGTACAAAACTTGCCTACTCCACGTTGTGGCGTCCCAACGGACGAGAGTTGCACTCAACTCCTCTCAAGTGATCCAATGATCAACTTGAATACCACAGTGTTATGCTTTTCTTCTCAATATCCCGTTTGCGAGGAATCTCCACAACTTGGAGCCTCTCGCCCTTACACTTAAGATTCACAAAGAAATACGGAGTAAGGTGGGAATGAGCAACACACACAAGACTCAAAAATCAGAGCAACAACGCACACAAGTCGCAACAAGAGCTCGCAACGCAACTCAATGAGTTCACAACTCCACAAGAGCTCTAGATGCTATCACAATGAAACGAATGTGTTAAATCGATGTCTTGGTGCTTAGATGTGTTGTAGGAATGCTTGGTGTTCTCCTCCATGCGCCAAGGGGTCCCTTTTATAGCCCCAAGGCAGCTAGGAGCCGTTGGGAACAAATCTGGAAGGCCATCTTTGCCTTCTGTCTCGTGGCGCACCGGACAGTCCGGTGCACACCGGACACTGTCCGGTGCCCGATTTGTTTCCTTAAATGGCGAAGCCGACCGTTGCCGACCGTTGCAGATCTGGCGCACCGGACAGTCCGGTGCACACCGGACAGTCCGGTGCTTCCTTCCGACCGTTGGCTCGGCCACGTGTCGCGCGCCGATCGCGCGGCCGACCGTTGGCCCGGCCGACCGTTGGCTCACCGGACAGTCCGGTGCACACCGGACAGTCCGGTGAATTTTAGCCGAAGTCGCCGGAGAAAAACCCGAGAGCGGCCTCTTCGGCCGAGGCAGCCTGGCGCACCGGACACTGTCCGGTGCACCACCGGACACTGTCCGGTGCACCACCGGACAGTCCGGTGCCTCAGACCGAAGCAGCCCCTTGGCTGTACACAGCCAAGTCTTCTCTTCTCTTCTTCTATCTGTTTCTAACACTTAGACAAAATATATTAGTACACAAAACCAATGTACTAAGGCTTAGAAACATACCTTAACTTGTGATTTGCACTTTGATCATCCTTGGGCATATTTTCACATTTAAGCACTTGTGTTTGCACTCAATCACCAAAATACTTAGAGATGGCCCAAAGGCACATTTCCCTTTCAGGTACAGAGGCAGGCCTCTTTCGCCGAGGCATGAGATGAAGCGGCTCAGAGCCGCAAGACATCCCATGACTCTCTGTACGCCTTTCAAGTCCTTGATGGGCCCCATGCTGGTGATGGCTGCGATCTTCTCCGGGTTGGCTTCGATGCCCCGCTCGGAGACGATGAACCCCAAGAGCATGCCTTGGGGCACCCCGAAGACACACTTTTCGGGATTGAGCTTCACGCCTTTTGCCTTGAGACACCGGAATGTCACTTCAAGGTCGGAAAGGAGGTCGGAGGCTTTCCTCGTCTTGACTACGATGTCATCGACGTAGGCCTCGACCGTCCGGCCAATGTGTTGGCCGAACACATGGTTCATGCACCGCTGGTACGTCGCACCCGCATTCCTTAAGCCGAACGACATGGTGACATAGCAGTACATGCCGAAGGGCGTGATGAAAGAAGTCGCGAGCTGGTCGGACTCCTTCATCCTGATTTGGTGATACCCTGAGTAGGCATCGAGGAAAGACAGGGTTTCGCACCCAGCAGTGGAATCCACGATTTGATCAATGCGAGGCAGAGGGTAGGGAACCTTCGGACATGCTTTGTTTAGACCAGTGTAGTCTACACACATCCGCCATTTCCCTCCTTTCTTTCTCACAAGCACAGGGTTGGCAAGCCATTCAGGATGGAATACCTCTTTGATGAACCCTGCCGCCATTAGCTTGTGGATCTCCTCGCCTATGGCTCTGCGCTTTTCTTCGTCAAATCGGCGCAGAGGCTACTTGACAGGTCGGGCTTCGTCTTGGATATCCAGCGAGTGCTCGGCGACATCCCTCGGTATGTCGGGCATGTCCGAGGGACTCCACGCGAAGACGTCGGCGTTCGCGCGGAGAAAGTCGATGAGCACTGCTTCCTATTTGGGATCGAGCTCGGAGCCGTTCCGGATCTGCTTGGAGGCGTCGCTGCTGGGGTCGAGGGGGACGGACTTAACCGTCTCCGCTGGCTCGAAGTTGCCGGCGTGACGCTTCACATCTGGCACCTCCTTAGAGAGGCTCTCCAGGTCGGCGATGAGGGCCTCAGATTCGGCGAGGGCCTCGGCGTACTCCTCGCACTCCACGTCGCATTCGAACGTGTGTTTGTACGTGGGGCCAACGGTGATGACCCCGTTGGGGCCCGGCATCTTGAGCTTGAGGTAGGTGTCGTTGGGGACGGCCATGAACTTCGCGTAGCGTGGCCTCCCCAGTACCGCGTGGTAGGTTCCTCGGAACCCGACCACCTCAAACGTGAGGGTCTCCCTTCGGAAGTTGGAGGGCGTTCCGAAGCAGACGGGAAGGTCGAGTTGTCCGAGGGGCTGGACGCGCTTCCCGGGGATGATCCCGTGGAAAGGCGCAGCGCCTGCCCGGACCGAGGACAGATCAACACGCAGGAGCCCGAGGGTCTCAGTGTAGATGATGTTGAGGCTGCTGCCTCCGTCCATGAGGACCTTGGTGAGCCTGACGTCGCCAATGATGGGGTCGAGAACGAGCGGGTATTTCCCCGGGCTCGGCACGTGGTCGGGGTGGTCGGCTTGGTCGAAGGTGATGGGCTTGTCGGACCAGTCTAGGTAGACTGGTGCCGCCACCTTCACCGAACAGACCTCTCGACGCTCTTGCTTGCAGTGCCGAGCCGAGGCGTTCGCCACTTGCCCGCCGTAGATCATGAAGCAGTCGCAGACCTCGGGGAACTCTCCTGCCTGGTGATCTTCCTTCTTGTCGTCGTCGTGAGCCCTGCTACCCTCCGCGGGTGGCCCGGCCCTGTGGAAGTGGCGCCGAAGCATAGCGCACTCCTCAAGGGTGTGCTTGACGGGCCCCTGATGATAGGGGCACGACTCCTTGAGCATCTTGTCGAAGAGGTTGGCACCTCCGGGGGGTTTCCGAGGGTTCTTGTACTCGGCGGCGGCGACAAGGTCCGCGTCAGCGGCGTCGCGTTTCGCTTGCGACTTCTTCTTGCCCTTCTTCTTGGCACCGCGCCGAGTTGACGCCTCGGGGGCATCTTCCGGTGGGCGGTCCTGGGGCTGCTTGTCCTTCCGGAAGATAGCCTCAACCGCCTCCTAGCCAGAGGCGAACTTGGTGGCGATGTCCATCAGCTCGCTCGCCCTGGTGGGGGTCTTGTGACCCAGCTTGCTCACCAGGTCACGGCAGGTGGTGCCGGCGAGGAACGCGCCGATGACATCCGAATCGGTGATGTTGGGCAGCTCGGTGCGCTGCTTCGAGAATCACCGGATGTAGTCCCGGAGAGACTCTCCCGGCTGCTGCCGGCAGCTTCGGAGGTCCCAGGAGTTCCCAGGGCGTACGTACGTGCCCCGGAAATTGCCGGCGAAGGCTTGGACCAGGTCGTCCCAGTTGGAGATCTGCTCCGGAGGCAGGTGCTCCAACCAGGCGCGAGCGGTGTCGGAGAGGAACAGGGGGAGGTTGCGGATGATGAGGTTGTCATCGTCCGTTCCACCCAGTTGGCAGGCCAGCCGGTAGTCCGCGAGCCACAGTTCCGGTCTCGTCTCCCCCGAGTACTTTGTGATAGTAGTCGGGGGTCGGAACCGGGTCGGGAACGACGCCCGTCGTATGGCGCGGCTGAAAGCCTGCGGACTGGGTGGTTCGGGTGATGGACTCCGATCCTCCCCGCTGTCGTAGCGTCCTCCACGCATGGGGTGGTAGCCTCGGCGCACCCTCTCGTCGAGGTGGGCCCGACGGTCGCGGTGATGGTGCTCGTTGCCGAGGCGACCCGGGGCCGCAGGCGCTGTGTTGCGCGTGCGCCCGGTGTGGACCGAGGCTTCCCGCATGAATCGGGAAGTCGGGGCGCGATGTTCCGAGGGGTACCCCTGCCTTCGGGAGGCGGAGCTTTCGGCCCGTCGGACCGCGACGCCCTCCAGGAGATTCTTGAGCTCTCCCTGGATTCGCCGCCCCTCGGTGGTTGATGGCTCTGGCATCGCACGGAGAAGCATTGCTGCTGCAGCCAGGTTCTGGCCGACCCCACTGGAAGCGGGTGGCAGCCTCACCCTGACATCGTCGGCGATGCGGTACTGGATACCCTGGGGTAGATGGCGCACTTCTTCGGCCGGAGGTTGGCCCGCCCATTCCTGCCCGATGTCCCGACGGACCGGCTCAAGTGTTCCTGCTCCCTCGTCGAGCCTGGCCTGCACCCCGCGGATTTGCTCGAGCTGTGGGTCATGACCCCCGGCCTGAACGGGGACCACAGCTAGCTCCCGTAGGATGTCAACGCGAGGCACAGGCCTAGGGAGATCACCGTTCTCCGGCATACCGAGAGGGTTGCCTTCGGAGGGACCCCCTAGATCGACGTGGAAACATTCACGACTTGGGCCACAGTCCTCGTCGCCGAGGCTGCGGCTACCGTCGGAGCAGTCGGAAAGGCAGTAGTCGCATGCGGTCATGAAGTCCCGCATGGCACTGGGGTTACCAAGTTCGGAGAAGTCCCAACAGAAGTCGGGCTCGTCATCTTCCTCGGACCCCAAGGGCCCGTAGGTCGAGACGTCCGTCAGCCGGTCCCAGGGTGACCGCATACGATACCCCAGAGGGTTTGGACTCGCCTCTACGAGAGCGTCCGCCAAAGCGAAGCCGCTTGGCGGGTCGAGGCTGAATCCAAGGGGCGTGAGATGGGAATCGGTTGGTACCTCTTGGTCGACGGGCGGTGATGAAGTCACGTCAGGGACTGACTGCACCGTCGTCTCAGGTACGAGAGTGACGCCCAGCAAGCCTTTCGCGAGCGTACTGGCGTCGTCCGTTTGCTCGGAATTGGCGTGTTGCGGGGAGACGGCGCTCGTCTTCGTCTCTGTTGGAGACTTGTTCTCAAATGCTAAGAATTAAGAACAAGGCAACACAAGAAATGTTAGGTGTTAAGGTCCTTCGTCCTCCATAACAATATATCCCTTCGGGATATAAAGCATCTCGGATGAAGGTTACGAAGGACATACCTTCGTAAGCATAACAACGAAGTATGAAGCATTTGCATAAATCATGGAATGTGAAATAAACATTTGAATATTGTCATAGAATTATCTCTACTTGTATTAATGAATATAAATGACTTCGAATTACAAATGTACCTTCGGTCCTGCGGAAGGCAAAAGTACAAGCGTGATGTGAAAGCAAATGATAGGTTCACGTGAATAGTACAGGGGTACTGTTCATCTATTTATAGGCACAGGTCGCAGCCTGTGACAAATTACAATTATGCCCCTTGCGAAAGTTTATAGCATTGACTCAGACCTATATGTGTAAAAAGGTCATTCTATCTCTATGTCGGTTCAAAACGCCGAAGCTCCATGAAAAGGGACCTTCGGCGATCTCTTGGAGACGTCTTCAGCCGAAACTGCTTCTTCGTGTAAGACCTTCGGCGCACCGAAGCACGACCCCAACAGTAGCCCCTTTCGCGGTGCTAGATCGTTCTTCGTAACGAGCTTGACCCGTGAAAAAAGCCTCTTCAGCTTCGGGAAGCCGAAGGTCCAAAAAACACCTTCCCTGAGCTCGTTGCGGAGAAGCGATCCGACTTCCGAGCGCGTGTCGGTCCCACCTTGCAGAGTTACTGTTTGATCCTTGCGGTCCACTGCGCAGCGGGTACGAGTTACTGCGCACCTGGTGTCACAATTCCGCCGCTTCGCCTTCTTACCTGCAGCACTATATAAACTGACAAGTAGCTGTGAAGTTACTACAGCATTCATTGCTATTTGCACTGTTTTGCTGCCGAAATTTTCCATCATAGCCGAAGCTTAAGTCCCAAAATCGAACGAAGGTGCTTCTCAACGTCCGCTTCGTCAGAAAGAAGAGCTTCGGAGAGAAGAAAAAAGTAAAAAGTTTCTGACTTCCCAAACTTAAAATTAAATGGCAAGAATTCGATCTACTGCCAAAGTTGTACGTGAGGGAGACGAAGCCGAAGGTTCAAACACTGTGCCCATCTCCGAAGCGATGCAGCGCTCCGGTCTAGTGACTGCGGAAGAGAGGCCTGGTGCCGAAGCAAACCCGACAACAGCCGAAGAAGAAAACATTGATGGGACTGACTCCGGAGATGACTACCACATGGCTACACCCAGCAAGCCCAGTCACCTGGATTTTGGAAAATCAACTGTTTCAAAGGCTGACCTTGCGAAGATGGTAAAAGCAGGTTTTTTCAAAGAAGATCAGAAGAAGCTACTTCGCTTCGGAGGAGAGGAGACTACCCCGAAGCCAGAGAAGGATGAGATTGTAATTTTCAAAAGCTTTTTAAAAGCTGGGCTGAGATTTCCTCTCCATGGAATTATTGGAGATGTGTTGCAAAAGTTTGGCATTTATTTTCACCAATTGACTCCTAACGCCATCGTTAGACTCAATGTTTATATCTGGGCCCTCCGAAGCCAAGCTGTGGAACCGTTTGCCGACAGCTTCTGCCGAGCCCACGAATTACATTACCAAACAAAGGCCAGAACAGACGGACTTCATGATAATTTCGGCTGTTACAATTTTGCCTACCGGAAGACAACAAAGTGCCCTGTCATCAGCTACCGAAGCAAATGGCCAGCAGGCTGGAAGTCTGAGTGGTTCTACGTAAAAGTTGACGAAGACAGAGAAAAATTGGTACAAAGCCCTCTGGAATTAATCTTCGGAGAGACGAGGCCACACTGCCACATCGGCGATTTAAAGGGCCCTACCTGGGCCGCTCTGGGTGAATTCGAAATTATTTCAGAACATATTGGCACCAGGGATCTAGTTCAGGAATTTTTGGCATTCAGAGTTTTCCCTACTTTAAAAGAGTGGGAGATGCCGAAGCTGGAGGGAGAGAAGAAGGAGGGGGAGCTTGTTCGTCTGCCTTATCACTTTAAATTCAAGAAGTACTTTAAGAAACCCTGCAAAGAGTGGTTAGACACAGTTGAGACAATGTGCAATGAAATATTGGGGAATTACTCCAAAAAGGAGGATCAATTAATGACAACAGCCTTCGGCACCCGACCGAAGCGAAGGCTGAACCGAGTATTCGATGCCCTGGGCTTCGAGTATCCAGACTATGAGCAGTTGAATAAGGGTGCCGGAGGCCACAAAAGAAAAAGAGTGGCTGAAATTCTGACCAAGGATGAAGAGCAACCAGCAGCAGAGAAGAAAATTCCGAAGAAAAGGAAAATATCAACTCCGAAACGGAAAATATCCGAAGAAGAGAGAACCCCCACACCGCCTTCTACTAGCGACATAGAAGAAATTTTAAAGGTAATGACTGAACCCATGCCTACGAAGCTAAGTCCAGTAGGGCTCCAACTGACGAAGCTTTTTCGAAAGGTGGACGAGCCGGATCAGATGAAGACAAACAAACCCAAGCGGCAAAGAATCATTGCGGTAACTGAAGTTATCGATAAGACGCCGCCAAAGGCGTCAATCCAAAAAACGGCAGCTGCCGAAGGTGCAGCAATCGTTGAAGGCGTAGCTTCGGAGGTCGCGGCTACCGAAGCCGCTACAGCCGAAGATACAAACTTAGAAACCACGATTACGAATATCAACAAGATTTTGGAAGACATGGCCGCGGAAGAAACTGGTGCTACTACTGAAAAAACCATGGCCACAGTGCCTGAAAAAGGAAAAGAAATAGCCGAAGACCCTTCGGATGACGAAGCATACACTTTCCAGAACTTAGTTGGGCAAAAACTGACGAAGGAGGAAATAGAAGAACTTAAAGACTACGCCAAGTCTTGCGGGTACAAGTCAGGTGCCCTCCTATTTGGGGGTGTAGATGATGAACAACTGGGCTGCATCCGGGACTCAGCTGGGGCTAAAGTCATCGGTACTTTATCAAAGAGTATCGGTTTTCCGAAGCTGGAGTCAGACATCAGTCGCTACCGACGACAACATGTCGTTGGTAGTTTATTTTATTCCAACTTCAAGGTGAATGACTTGTTTCTTAACCTTTATTGCTTCTAATAAAAACATGACTGACGAAGGTTGTGTTTGTGTAGAGTATGCTTTTGAGCAAGGCCTTGCAAATGCAGCAGGATCTTGAAGATAAAAAGCATGAAGTTATAATTGAAAATTTGGAGAACAAAATAAAGGAACAATCAGATGCTTTTGAGAAAAAGAACTTCGAACTCCAGGCAGCCGAAGGTTTACTGGCGGAAGCTGAAGCAAAAATATTGGAACTTAACACGAAGCTTCTCCGCCAGTCTGAGCAGTTCGAACAAGAAAAACAAGATCTCAATGCAAAACTTGAAGCCGAAGCTCAGCAAAATTCGGATTTGAGAAAACTACTGACAAATCTTCAAGAAAAATGCCTAGAATTTAGCAACAAGTGCATTCAGCGACTAAGAAAGATTTTTCATTCGGTTGGAGCTAGCAGCGAAAAATTTACCCCCTCAGCTGAAGACCTACCACAAACCTTCGAACACATTGAGGGGGAAATTGACGAGCTCGACGAAGTCATAGCTGGGCATGGTGATTTCTGTGCCTGGGTAGCTTCTCGAGGGACTGCTGCAGCCTTCATGAAGGCTGGCTGTGAACATGGAAAAGTTGTTAACAGGCCCAACTTCGCCTTATCTCCATCAATCCTGGATGATATGCCTGACCTTGCCCGAAGTATCTCCAACAGATTTATAAAAATGATATGGACAAAAGGCGGGCGGGAGAAGGCTGGAGATGAAGCACGAAGCCATCTTGAACCAGTAAGAGATAATACTTCGTACTTACCTTTTTCTTTGCACTTGATTTTTACTCATGATTCCTTGATTTATGTAGGAAGACGAAGGTGAAGATAATGCCTAAGTTATGTCGCCGAAACTGTCGCCGAAGCTGAAGCTTAATGAAGATCAGTAGAAATGTACTATAGAAAAAACTCAGGATGCTTTTGTAACAAGTTTTGTAAATACAATTGAACTGTTCTCAAGGAACTTTGTACATACCTTGTAGTATATCCTTACCCTTCGATTGAGTCGCTTTGATGTGGACGAAATCAGTATTTTGAGCCGAAGGCGAAAAAACACCTTCCCTTCTTTTCGTACACAACGAAGCCTAAACGGTCGCTTCCTCTTTTTGCCAAAGCTTTTCTTCACATGGCAAAACATAAAAAACTACTTCTTCTTTCTGCCGAAGCTTTTACATAGCAAGACATAAAAGACTACTTCTCCTTTCTGCCGAAGCTTTTACATAGCAAGACATAAAAGACTACTACTCTTATATACAACGATTCATAAAAATCCAGTTCTCCCTTATACTGAAACTTTTCTTTGTGCCAAAGCAACGGAACTTTTCACTTTTGCACACAACATAGCGTAACAAGCCATAAAAAGGCACTTTTCCGAAGCTTTTTTGCCGAAGCAGCCACTTGAGAACACAAATGCTATGAATGAATGCTTATGCATGCGAATGTTATGATGTAATGTAATGCACCAATGAATGTCCGAAGCATATGTCCGAAGCCATATTGTCAGCCATTACTTGGAAACAACCACACATTAGCTCTGCATTCCCTTAGGAACGACTTTGGAGCTTCTTCGCCTCTTACTTAGGCAATATCAGCGTTGACTTTTCGCTGTAAGCTCTGCATCCCCTTAGGGACGTCTTTGGAGCTTCTTCGTCTTCTACTTAGACGGTATAAGCTCTGCATTCCCTTGGGAACGTCTTTGGAGCTTCTTCGCCTTTTACTTTCGGCGGAATCAGCGTTGACTTTTCGCTGTAAGCTCTGCATCCCCTTAGAGACGTCTTCGGAGCTTTTTCTCTTTTTTAGTTTCGGCACTCGATGGTGCGCTCTCAGATTTTACATGTACATCTTTGGGGGATTTTGCTCTTATAAAACTAAAAAGAAAAATTACATGTGATGGCCCCATTAAAAACCTTTCTCCCCCTTTAGAAAGGAAAAGGGTGCCATGAAAAAGAAAAGAAAAGTCAAAATTACATCGAGTTATACATAAAACCGCCGAAGCTCATCCGCATTCCAAGATCTTGGAATTTCATTGCCATCCATGTCCTTCAGTCTGTACGAACCAGGCCTTGACGAAGATGCTACTAAGAAAGGCCCTTCCCATTTCAGTTGCAATTTGCCCACTGTATCTGGATTGGCCACTCTCCGAAGCACCAAGTGTCCTGGCTCAATATTTTTTAGCCGGACCTTTCTATCTCGCCATTTAACTGTTTCAGCCTGGTACTTATTGATATTCTCCACGGCCTGAAGCCTGATCCCTTCTAGGGCATCTTTTTCCACGAGACAAGTATCTTCGGGACCTGATTCTGCCGAAGCTACTACTCTTATTGATCCAGCTTTGGCTTCTTCCGGGGTTATTGCTTCGTCACCAAATAACAACTTAAATGGAGTGAATCCTGTAGATCTTGTTGTTGTTGTGTTATGGCTCCATACCACCTTGGTAAGCTGATCTGGCCACTTTCCCCTTGGTTGATTGAAGATTAGCTTCATTATTCCTGTCATTATGATGCCGTTGGCCCTTTCAACAAGCCCATTTGACTCCGGGTGCCTGACTGATGCAAAGTGGATCTTCGTGCCAATTTGATCACAAAAATTCCTGAATTCTTCGGAGTCAAATTGTGTTCCGTTATCTACAGTTATAGCCTTCGGCACTCCGAAGCGACAGACAATATTCTGCCAGAAAAACTTTTGGACAGTGGCCGAAGTTATTGTAGCTAATGGCTTCGCCTCAATCCACTTGGAAAAATATTCCACAGCAACTACAACATATTTCAGATTGCCCTGAGCCGGTGGTAATGGGCCCAGCAGATCGAGGCCCCACCTTTGCAATGGCCAGATGGGTTGTATTAGCTGTGTCAAAGACGAAGGTTGTTTTTGATCTCTTGCACATTTCTGACAACCTTCGCACTTTTGAACTAACTCAGCTGCATCCGAAGCTGCCTTCGGCCAATAAAATCCTTGACGGAACACTTTTCCAAGTAACGGCCTGGATCCTATGTGGGATCCACAAAGGCCTGCATGTATCTCCTTCATCAATTCTATACCTTCGGCTCTAGACAAGCACTTGAGCAGCGGGGCACAAACTCCATGCTTGTATAACTCCCCTTCTATAATGATATACGGACGAGCTCTTGCCTCTATTCTTTTATTATAAGCTTCGTCATCTGATAGGAAGTTGCCCTGAAGGTAAGAAATTATTTCAGTTCTCCAATCTTCACTGTACACAGGGGAAATAGTAAGAACTGCTCTTTCAAGTAACTCCACCGAAGGTGCCTTTATTGTTTCGAAGAATACATCCGAAGGTAGCGGCAGCCCCTGTGCTGCAGACCTGGCTAACAAATCAGCATGTTCATTTTGCCCTCGAGGGATATTCTTAACAGAGAATCCTTCGAAGGAAGCTTCGATCCTTCGGACTGTGTCTAGGTATTTTTCAAGCTTCGGGTCTTTAGCCTTGCAACTTTTGTCAATATGACCCGCAACAATCTGAGAATCAGTTTTAAGGATCGCCCTCCTGATCCCCATCGCCTTTAGTTTCCGAAGACCCAGGAGCAAGGCTTCGTACTCAGCAATATTATTTGTGCAGCTGAAATCCAGTCTTGCTGCGTAGCAAGTTTTAACCTTGGACGGTGAAACCAAAACAGCAGCTGCTCCTGCTCCGAAGGTTCCCCAGGAGCCATCACAAAACACTGTCCATGCTTCGGCATCTTTATTCGCTTCTTCGCCCTGAGCCCCTGGTGTCCAGTCGGCAATAAAATCTGCCAATGCTTGAGACTTTATCGAGGATCTGTGCACATAATCAATGTAAAATTCATTAAGCTCCGCAGCCCATTTTCCAATTCGGCCAGTAGCTTCTTTATTTCTCATGATATCTTTCAATGGCTGCGAAGAAGGAACAATAATATTATATGCCTGAAAATAATGCCGAAGCTTCCTGGATGCCATTAGGACGGCATACAACACCTTCTCCAGCTCTGTATAATTTTTCTTTGAGACACCAAGGACCTCAGATACAAAATATATTGGGACCTGCTTCTTGATTTGTCCATCAAACTTCTCCTGCACAAGTGCCGCACTTACTGCTGAGTGCGAAGCTGCCACATATAACAACAGAGGAGCCCCTGGCATTGGTGGAGTTAATGTTGTTAGATCTATCAGATATTGCTTGAGTTCTTCGAAAGCTTTTTGTTGAGCTGGGCCCCATTGAAAGACTTCAGCTGACTTTAAGACCTCGAAGAAGGGTAGATTTCTTTCCGCTGATCTGGATATAAATCTGTTAAGAGATGCCAGTCTTCCTGTCAATCTTTGGGCCCCCTTTCTTGTAGTTGGTGGCTCCATTCGAAGTATAGCTTCGATTTTATTTGGATTAGCTTCAATTCCCTTTGTTGAAACCAAGCATCCAAGGAACTTACCCTTCTTTACTCCGAAGACACATTTTTCTGGATTCAGCTTCAGACCAGCTTGTCTGAAGCTAGCGAAGGTCTCCTGCAGATCAGCAATATGGTCTTCTTGCTTCGTGCTTTTTACAATAATGTCATCAACATAGGTCAACACATTTCTGCCTATCTGAGATTGGAGAACCTTCGCAGTCATCCTGCTGAAGCTCCCTCCTGCATTCTTAAGCCCCTCAGGCATGCGAAGATAGCAATATGTACCACTTGGGGTTATGAAACTAGTCTTCGGCTCATCCTCCTTTTTCATCCAGATTTGATGATAGCCTGAGTAACAATCCAGGAGACTCATGAGTTCCGAAGAAGCTGCTGCATCAACTAAAGAGTCTATCCTTGGCAGAGGGAACTCATCCTTCGGACAAGCCTTGTTGAGATCTGTGAAATCAATACACATTCTCCACTTTCCATTGGCCTTCTTCACCATAACAGTGTTAGCTAGCCATTCTGGATACTTCACTTCTCTGATAACTCCTGCACTTAGGAGTCTTTTTACTTCGTTGCGAGCCCCTTCGGCCTTGTCATCAGACATTTTCCGAAGCCTCTGCTTGCGGGGTCTGAAGGATGGGTCAACATTGAGCGAATGTTCAATAACATCCCGATTCACTCCACAAAGATCATTGGCTGACCATGCAAAAACATCTTTATTGTTGAATAAAAACCTTATCAAGGTTTTCTCTTGATCTTCAGATAATTGCGAGCCCAATAGCACCTTCTGCTCTGCTATATCCTCACACAGCAGCATGGGCTTCGGCTGATCAGCCGAAGCTGCTTTTTCCCTCCTGAACTTGTACTGTTCACAAGCTTCAACTCCATCTATATTATGGATTGCCTTGGAATCAGTCCAGCTTCCTTCGGCCCTTCTGGCAGCTTCCTGACTCCCATGAATAGCAATAGGCCCTTGGTCCGAAGGTATCTTCATGCAGAGATAAGCTGGGTGAAGAATTGCTTCAAAAGCATTTAGGGTACCACGACCAATGATGGCGTTGTAGGGGTATTCCATGTCAACAATATCAAACACAATTTGCTCAGTCCTTGTGTTATTAACAAATCCGAAGGTTACCGGCATGGTAATCTTCCCGAGTGCCACAATCTGCCGCCCTCCGAAGCCACAAAGAGGGTGCGTAGCATCATGAATCTTGTCTTCAGGCTCTTGCATCTGTCTGAAGGCTTTAGCAAATATGATGTCAGCTGCACTGCCTGTGTCAACTAGGACATTGTGAACCAGAAACCCTTTGATCACACAAGAAATGACCATAGCATCATTGTGAGGATAGTCCTTGAGCTGAAGATCTTCCTGAGAGAAGGTAATTGGAATGTGAGACCATTTTGACTTAATGAAGGGTCCCTGCACTCCAACATGCTGCACCCTTCTCTGAGCCTCCTTCTTCTGCTTTTTGTTAGCTGGCTCTGAGCAAGAACCGCCTGTTATCGGGAGCACCAGCTTCGAAGCCGAAGCAGCTCCAGCTTGAGTGTTGAACGAAGCCATCAGCTCAGAAAGGTGGAAGTGAGTTGACCGGAGGTGGGCGCCAATGTTGGAGACTTGTTCTCAAATGCTAAGAATTAAGAACAAGGCAACACAAGAAATGTTAGGTGTTAAGGTCCTTCGTCCTCCATAACAATATATCCCTTCGGGATATAAAGCATCTCGGATGAAGGTTACGAAGGACATACCTTCGTAAGCATAACAACGAAGTATGAAGCATTTGCATAAATCATGGAATGTGAAATAAACATTTGAATATTGTCATAGAATTATCTCTACTTGTATTAATGAATATAAATGACTTCGAATTACAAATGTACCTTCGGTCCTGCGGAAGGCAAAAGTACAAGCGTGATGTGAAAGCAAATGATAGGTTCACGTGAATAGTACAGGGGTACTGTTCATCTATTTATAGGCACAGGTCGCAGCCTGTGACAAATTACAATTATGCCCCTTGCGAAAGTTTATAGCATTGACTCAGACCTATATGTGTAAAAAGGTCATTCTATCTCTATGTCGGTTCAAAACGCCGAAGCTCCATGAAAAGGGACCTTCGGCGATCTCTTGGAGACGTCTTCAGCCGAAACTGCTTCTTCGTGTAAGACCTTCGGCGCACCGAAGCACGACCCCAACAGTCTCGAATGCGAGGTCGATGCCCGACGCGCCCCCGCTGGGGCGCCGGCGCCGTCGACTTGCTCGACAGCCGACGAGGTGCCGCCTCCTGCTTGGCCTTGGTTGCCCCACCTCCTCCGTCGGCGGGGGAGAGGGCGGGGTGAGCTCGAATGTTATTCTTCCACCACGCGGGGAAGACGTCGTCGATTCCGCCGCCGACGGGCGGGCTATCGGCCGCCATTGTTGCTGTCGCACGGCGGTGGAAGGAGTATCATGTCGTAGCTGCCGTCGAGGGACATGAACTCAAGACTCCCAAAATGGAGCACCGTCCCGGGCTAGAGAGGTTGCTGGAGACTGCCCATCTGGAGCTTGACGGGAAGCTGTTCGTCAACACGCAGCAGGCCCCTACCTGGCGCGCCAACTGTCGGCGTTTCGAGACCGGGGGGTCCCTGGGCCGACGAGTGAAATGTCGCCGCGTGCCCCAGCCCAGATGGGTCGGCGCGAGGCCGAGCGCGAAGGGGGGAAAAAGGCAGCCGGAGATGGGCGTGAGAGAGGTGGAAATCCCGTGGCCTTCGTGTTCGTCCCGCGCCCAGGTCGGGTGAGCTTGCAGTAGGGGGTTACAAGCGTCCACGCGGGAGAGGGAGCGAGCGGCCTCACGCGAGTGCCTGTCCCGTCCTCTTCCCCGCGCGGCCAACCTTCTGTAAGAGGGCCCTGGTCCTTCCTTTTATAGGCGTAAGGAGAGGATCCAGGTGTACAATGGGGGTGTAGTAGAGTGCTAACGTGTCTAGCGGAGGAGAGCTAGCGCCCTAAGTACATGCCATCGTGGCAGCCGGAGAGGTTTTGGCACCCGGTTCGTGTGGTGTCGTGGCCGTCGGAGGAGCGCTGGAGCCTGGCGGAAGGACAGCTGTCGGAGCTGTCGAGTCCTTGCTGACGTCCTCTTGCTTCCGTAAGGGGGCTGAGAGCCACCGTCGTCACAGAGCGTGCGGGGCGCCATCATTGTCTATCTGGCGGAGCGAGCCAGATGGGACGCCGGTCTTGTTCCCCGTAGCCTGAGTCAGCTTGGGGTAGGGTAATGATGGCGCCTCCTGTTGACGTGGTCGGTCCGCGCCCTAGGTTGGGCTATGTGGAGGCTCCTCCGAGGTTAAGGTCGAGTCTGTCTTCCGTGGCCGAGGTCGAGTCTGAGCCCCTGGGTCGGGTGAGGCGGAGACCGTCAGCTGAGGCCAGGGCTGAGTCCGAGCCCTGGGGTCGGGCGAAGCAGAGTTCGTCGTCTTCCGGGGCTGAGCCCGTCCGAGCCCTGGGTCGGGCGGAGCGGAGTTCGCCGTCTTCCGGGGCTGAGCCCAAGTCCGAGCCCTAGGTCGGGCGGAGCGGAGTTCGCCGTCTTCCGGGGCTGAGCCCAAGTCCGAGCCCTGGGTCGGGCGGAGCGGAGTTCGCCGTCTTCCGGGGCTGAGCCCAAGTCCGAGCCCTGGGTCGGGCGGAGCGGAGTTCGCCGTCTTCCGGGGCTGAGCCCGAGTCCGAGCCCTGGGTCGGGCGGAGCGGAGTTCGCCGTCTTCCAGGGCTGAGCCCGAGTCCGAGCCCTGGGTCGGGCGAAGCAGAGCTTCCTATGGTGCCTGAGGCTGGGCCTGACTGCCTGTCGGCCTCACTCTGTTGAGTGGCACAGCAGTCGGAGCGGGCAGGCGGCGCTGTGCTTCTGTCAGGCCGATCAGTGGAGCGGCGAAGTGACTGCGGTCACTTCGGCTCTGTCGACTGAAGGGCGCGCGTCAGGATAAAGGTGTCAGGCCACCTTTGCATTAAATGCTCCTGCGATTTGGTCGGTTGGCGCGGCGATTTGGTCAGGGTTGCTTCTTGGCGAAGACAGGGCCTCGGGCGAGCCGGAAGTATGTTCGTCGCTAGAGGGGGGCCTCGGGCGAGACAGAGATCCTCCGGGGTCGGCTGCCCTTGCCCGAGGCTGGGCTCGGGCGAGGCGTGATCGAGTCCCTCGAATGGACCGATCCCTGACTTAGTCGCACCCATCAGGCCTTTGCAGCTTTGTGCTGATGGGGGTTACCAACTGAGAATTAGGAGCCTTGAGGGTACCCCTAATTATGGTTCCCGACATTACTTATCTCAAAAGTTTTGTCTCACTTTTCTTTCTATTTACTTTCTTGTCTCATAGTTCTACTCTTACTATTGTGCATACGATGTCTTTTGTAGATGGCCCGTATTAGGTGCACTGCACGTAAGTATGTGATCCCCTTTTTTCCTTCTTGATTGGTGGAGCGTCCCCTGCATCGCATGGTGTCGGGTCAGTCCAGTCATCTGGAGAGACTGCATCGTCGCCTGCACGAGGAGCAGGAGCGCCGACGCCAGGAGCAGGAGCAGCAGGACTCTTCCCCCTCGCTTCAGTAGGAGGTGGAGTCTAAGAGGTCGCCTTCCCCTGCACCTCAGCCAGAGATGCCCCCTGCACCACCACAGGGCATCCCGGCTGTTGGAGGAGACCCTGACGGAGATGGAGACGACGACGAAGTCGGTGGCAGTTTGAGCCATGGCTCGGAGCGCTCGGAGGAGCCAGAAGGATGGATCGCTAGACCCATCACTCGTGACGCCGCTCGCGGGTGTCACTTCCATGATGCTCTCGATACCCTGTTGCGTCGGGCCTTCGACCGACACACTTGGTAAATCGAGTACAATTGTGTAGTCTACCAGCATCGTCGTGGGTTATACCCGGACCAGTGGGAGGCTACTTTCTTGGTGCGCCATTCGGACGATGATCTTCGGGGTGCAGAGGCCTTCTCGGAGCACTATTCTATCACTGAGAGGGACACTGCCGAGGTAGCCATGCATGATGCAGCACGATAGGCACTTTCTCAGTATTGCTCGTTGTTCAGCGGGGTTGCTGATGGCCTTGACCTGAAGTACTACCCTCGTCGTTCGACCGGCAACGTTGGAGGTGTGATTGTCTCGCTAGTTGGTGAGGGCAATCCTAGGATGAGCAACATGGTCAACCTGGCCGCTGTGCTTAACATAGAGTTGGACCACGCCCTTGACGAGTTGGGAAAGGTTCGGGCGAAGGTTGCGGAATTGTGTGCTGAATGCGCGGCCCGCCACTATCTTGATGGTGGTTCTACCGCCCCTGTAGGGATTCAGCACCCTTACCGTTCACCGCCCCGTGGTTGCTTCGACTATGGTACCCCAGATTGTAGGACCCGCATAGATTTATATCCGTAGATCGATGGAGTGGGAGTCTGTAATAATGCTTAATTCAGTGTCTTAGTCTAGTAAGTCTTAGTTAGAGTTAGTTTGGCTATCTTTTGTTGGATGCTTGTCATGATGAACATGTAATGAAGTTGGGTCTTTGTAATGATTGTCACCAAGGTGTGGGTATCCCCTACAACTTGGTGTATTTATTAATAAAAGTTAGTTATTTAGTTGGGTAATCCATTTATTTCCACTTTCCTCTTTAGCTGAGAAGTTGTCAGTGAAGATGATCAATTGTTCAGTGCTATGAAGATTTTTGTATATCTTTTCTTATGTTGAAAGACTGCAGAGTCAGATCTGATATGTGTGTGGTTTCTACAGATGTCTGAGAACAAGCGCAGAGGTGCGAGGCGTGCTCAGCCAGAACAGCAGGCACCCCAGGAGGAGGCAGCTCCGCAGCAGCATTTGCCACCGCCACCCCCGATGACCATTGAGCAGATGTTCATGATGCAAACCCAAGCAGTTCAGGCAATTGGTCAGACTTTAGCAGCGATGCAGCAGGTGCAGCAGCAGCCACCACCACCACAGCCTCCAGTGCAAGTTCAGATGCCACAAGTGCCTAGAGACAAGCGGGCAGAGTTCATGAGGGGCCATCCCCCTGTCTTTGCCCACTCTGCTGATCCCATGGACATGGAAGATTGGCTGCATACCGTGAAGCGTGAGTTGCACACTGCTCAGTGCAACGACCGTGAAAAGGTGTTGTATGGTCCCCGACAGCTGAGGGGAGCAGCACAGTCTTGGTGGGAGTCTTACCTCGCCACCCATGCCAACCCTGAAGCCATTACTTGGGAGGAGTTCAGGGACAACTTTTGTCGCTACCATGTGCCCGAAGGACTGATGATAGTGAGGAAGGAGGAGTTTCTCGCCCTGAAGCAAGGTCCCCTGTCCATTAGTGAGTACAGGGATAAGTTTTTGCAGTTGTCACGTTACGCCCCAGAAGACGTCAACACAGATGCCAAGCGGCAGTACCGCTTTATGAGAGGATTGGTTGATCCCCTCCATTACCAACTTATGAACCACACTTTCCCCACCTTCCAGCATTTGATTGACAGAGCAATCATGACTGAAAGGAAGCGTCAGGAGATGGAGGATAACAAGCGCAAGATTGGTGGACCTCAGGCCGGGAGTAGCAGGGACGTCCGGGAGTAGCAGTCGTCCCTGCTACTCAGGCAACTCGCCCCAACAATTCAAGCAGGGTCACCAGCACCAGCATCAGTGTCAGCACCAGCACCAGTACCAGAGGCAATTTCTTCAGCAGCAGCATCAGTACTGTCAGAACACCCAACCTGGAGGAAATCAGTACCAGCGTCAGAACAACTAGGTAGCTCGTCTTCCTGCCCCAGCAACCAACCAGAATGGCCAAGCAGCCCCAGCACAAGTAGGAGGTCGTGCATGCTTCTACTGTGGAGAACAAAATCACTGGGCGAAGAACTGTCCAAAGAAAGCAGCCTAGCAACCGCCAGCAGTCAATGCCCTAGCAAGACAAGGAGCACCACAACAAGCACCAGGAGTCCTTGGTCAGGCCTACAATCGTGGAAAGGTGAATCACCTGGAGGCTGAAGCAATCCAGGATGCTCAGGACATGGCAGTAGGTATGTTTCCAGTTGAATCCTACCCAGCAAAAGTACTATTTGATACTAGTCCCACACATTCGTTTGTTTCTGCATCTTGGGTAGAATCACATAATGACATAACATCCCCATAGAACCAATGGTTCCACCTTTAAGAGTTAATTCAGTTGGGGGAAAAGTTCAGTCCAATAGGATTTGTCCGAATATAAGGATTGAAATAAGGGGGATAGACTTCCCCGCTAGCCTAGTAGTAATGGGAACTCAAGGGTTAGATGTCATCCTAGGGATGAATTGGCTACACAGAAATCAAGCCACTGTCAGTTGTGACAAGAGAACAGTTAAGTTGGTGTCCCCATCAGGAAAGGAAGTAGTAACCAAGCTGTACTTACCTGAACTAGAGGAAGGAGCCTATCACCATTTATCAGTAGATGACAAGGAGTCCAATCCGATTGAGGCAATTAGGATTGTGTCAGAATTCCCCGATATATTTCCTGAGGAGTTACCAGGCATGCCACCTGAAAGGAAAGTTGAATTTGCCATAGAGCTTATCCCAGGCACCGCCCCTATTTCTAAGAGAGCTTATCGAGTGTCCGGACCTGAGTTGGTGGAACTCAAGAAGCAAATTGATGAGTTGTTAGAGAAAGGCTACATCAGGCCAAGTACCTCACCTTGGGCAGCCCCAGTGTTATTTGTGGAGAAGAAGGATGGCACGAAGAGGATGTGCATTGATTACAGAGCCTTGAATGAAGTCACTGTCAAGAATAAGTACCCCCTCCCCGAATTGAAGACTTATTTGATCAGTTGAGAGGAGCCAGAGTGTTCTCAAAGATAGATCTGAGGTCAGGCTACCATCAGCTTAGAATCCGACCCTCAGATATAACGAAAACAACATTCATCACCAAGTATGGACTATATGAGTTCATGGTTATGTCATTCGGATTGACGAATGCGCTAGCTTACTTCATGTATCTGATGAACAGTGTGTTCATGGACAACCTCGACAAGTTCGTAGTAGCTAGTGTTCATTGATGATATTCTTGTGTATTCCCAGAATGAGCAAGAGCAAGAGGAACATTTGAGGAAGGTACTTCAGAGGTTACGAGATTGCCAGTTGTATGCCAAGCTTAGCAAGTGCGAGTTTTGGATCAACGAAGTTCTGTTCTTGGGTCATATTATAAACCGAGATGGACTAGCTGTGGATCCAAAGAAGGTAGCAGCGATTCTGGACTAGAAAGCACCAAAAGATGTCCAAGGAATCAAGAGTTTCATTGGAATGGCCGGTTATTATCCGCGTTTCATTGAAGGTTTCTCCAAGATTGCCAGACCAATGACAGCCTTACTAGCAAAGAAGGTTGAGTTCAAGTGGATCCCAGCGTGCCAAGGATCATTCGAGATGTTGAAGCAGAAGTTGACAACAACACCGGTGTTAGTTCTACCAGACGTTCACAAGCCATTCTCAGTATATTGTGATGCTTCGTACACCAGACTGGGATGTGTGTTAATGCAGGAAGGGAAAGTAGTGGCATACTCGTCCCGACAATTGAAAGTTCACGAGAAGAATTACCCCACTCATGATTTGGAGCTAGCAGCAGTGGTTCATGCACTGAAGACCTGGAGACATTATCTTTATGGGCAGAAGTGTGATATCTACACGGACCACAAGAGCTTCAAGTACATATTCACTCAGTCAGAGTTAAACATGAGGCAGCGAAGATGGCTAGAATTGATCAAATACTATGAGTTGTAGATTCATTATCACCGAGACAAAGCAAATGTGGTTGCAGATGCTCTTAGCAGGAAAAGTCAAGTCAATATGATGGCCGCTCACCCGATGCCGTTCGAGCTAGCAAAGGAATTCAACAGGTTGAGTCTCGGATTTCTGAACAACACTCAAGGAGTGACAATTGAGCTAGAGCCCACTCTAGAGCAAGACATCAGAAAAGGTCAAAAGGATGACGAGAAGATCAACAAGATCCGACAGCTGATCATAGATGGGAAAGGTCCAGATTTCCGTGAAGATGTAGAAGGAGTGGTATGGTTCAAGGATAGGTTGTGTGTTCCCGACATCACCTCGATTCGGGAACTGATTCTCAAGGAAGCTCATGAGACAACGTATTCTATACACCCTGGTAGCGAGAAAATGTACCAAGACTTGAAGAAGAGATTCTGGTGGTACAGTATGAAAAGAGAGATAGCAGAGTATGTGGCCAGATGCGACAGTTGTCAGAGGATCAAGGCAGAACATTAGAGACCCGCAGGATTGTTACAGCCATTGCAGATTCCGCAGTGGAAATGGGATGAGATTGGGATGGACTTTATAGTTGGTCTGCCCTGCACTCGAGTGGGTTATGACTCCATCTGGGTAGTAGTGGACTGTTTAACAAAGACGACCCATTTCATACCAATCAAGACCACCTATAAAGTGCAGTGTTGGTAGAGTTATACATG
This sequence comes from Zea mays, assembly GCF_902167145.1. Taxonomy (NCBI): domain Eukaryota; kingdom Viridiplantae; phylum Streptophyta; class Magnoliopsida; order Poales; family Poaceae; genus Zea; species Zea mays. Next base: position 80,140,927 of record NC_050103.1, on the reverse strand, counting down.
TATCAGATTGTGTGCTTGCATGGTGTGGCGGAACCGCCCGAATCATTCCAGCTTAAGTGCCCAAGTCGCACCCTTAAGGGCAGCAACACACTTAAACAGGAATAACCCGTCAGTCCCTCGGATCTAGTCCGATAAAGCCACTTACCAGGATCGAATACCACTAGCTCACTCGAAGGTGAGGCACAGAGAAATACAATAAAGCATAATACCACAAATTTAATAAGTATCATTAGTGATTACATTATCGGAGTTTCAGAAATAATAATCATAAATTTTAATGCAGCGGAAATAACTAACGGAGAAAACCGAGTAACATGGCGAAGCCTGACCACACTACTCCTCCTGGTCCTCTCCTGCGGAAGCAGTAACCCACTCGACCGTCTATCCCGGTGGCAGGGATGAAGGCCAAGTCACACCAGCAACCAATCACCCTAAGGGGTACCTGCAAAAATTATGCCACAAGCAAGGCTGAGTATACTAATACTCAGCTAGACTTACCCGGTGTGAGGAGTCTACTCCTCTACCTCTAGACATGCAGCTGTTTGGCTGAGGGGTTTGGTTTGCCAAAAGCACTAGCTGAGTCTAAAAACAAGTTTTAGCTTTTCAAGTTTTAGTAGAATCCTTTAGACTAGATGTGTACCTAGCTAATCATACATGGTATCAAACATTTTTACCAATCAACATCTTTTCTCAGTCACCTCATTTCCACTTATTACTCAATGCAGTACAATGGATAAAGCAGTCTCATTAGCTGCGAGAAGCAGACGATTCGAATCGAGTTTTTATCCTTGCAAGGTAAACCTAAACACACGACATGTAGGGGCACTCCGTCCCCACACACATCAACCGTCCCCATCGATTCCCCGTCAGCAGATCAGGGCTCACCGCCTTGGCGTACAATGCCTCACTGACCCCGACTGCCGTCGTGCAGTGACCGCACTTGTACCCACCATAACCGGAATGGGAGACCACGTCTCAGGTCGCGTGAGGGGCAAAGTCTACTGCCAGGTTCAATCAGGTACTAGGCTTACCGATTTACCATATTTCTCGGCATGTGCTTAGTACATTCAAACTCTTGACACAGGTATCCGCACGTTAATCCTTATTCCAATTTCATCTCGTAGACCACGCATCCCCATGGATCCGTGTCCACAGACCAACATCAGTATGATATGAAAATGGGTACAATCAATGTCCTGACCTCGCGCGAGTGCTAGAAAAATCACTCGACTTCTACCGAGATCCCTAATTAGTAAAGCAGCTACTCGACCTAGCATACTAGTATCCATCTCAAAAGGAATCCTGAGTTCATGCAACTAGGGTTTCAATCAACTCCTACACTTAAGTGCATAGTACAAGCCTACAAACATTAAGTGTAGTAAAATAGCATATATAAACGGTTATGCATAAAACCGGGGCTTGCCTTTTTTTAACACTTAGATAGTGTTTGCTGGGGGAGGTACTCGCTTGGCGAGCATCCACTGGTTATGTCCATCCTTCCTTGGGTCGTCCACCGACTGCATCTTGTGGGTGGCACCACATCACTTGCACGATCGTCATCTCTCGGTCCTAAATGAGATGCAAGGTGCATATGTATGAATATAATGAAAGTAGCACAAAAGTAGCACAAGACATACAAGGACACAGTGGCGAACTAAACAATAAAATGGAAGACATCGTAACAATCACATGTTCGCTTTAGTTATCTACACACTATCGACGTTCAACATTAATACCATTAAAAGACAACAAATATTTTATGTATTTACGCAACACCACTACGACACCACAAGTACGCGCATTTTATTTATTTGGACACAACTTTTCATTAGTTCTCCTATTGATCGCGCAAAAGCATCACCGAGCACACATGTTCAATAGAGGACATAGGCATCAATGTCTATGGAAACTCCTATATCACAATCAACTAGAGAAGAAACATATAAAACAAGACACACATGTCATCTCTAGCTTAACCATGGCAAGTCCACATTACTTAAGAGCAAACCAAACATTTTTAGCGAGAAGGATGAACTAAACAATCAAAAGCGCACTAGCAGAATTTTTGGACAGCAATACAGTAGTCACTTGTTTCAGTCATAACTCACAAGATATTTAACCAAAAATAGTAAACTAGGACTTTCTAGAAAGCTTGAAAAGTGCTTTACAACTTTGGTATTGTCATCACAGCATGATTAAACACTTAGCAAGGTCAAAAGGTGTTAACACAACAGCGCTGTCTAGATTTGGACAGATTCAGACTTGTGTCTTTAAAAATTCATAACTGAAGATTCAGGCATCCAAACAAGGTGATCCTAGACTTTCTGGAAAGGTAATAAAATTGTCTACATATCATTTATAAACATCTTAAGGTGATTCAATATTTAACTAAGGATAAAATACACTAGAAGACTTTGCTGTCCAGAACTGAACAGATTCAGTCTTCTCACTTTAAACATTCATAACTTAATCTTCAGACCACCCAAAAGAGTGATCTAAGACTTTTTGAAAAGCTTAGCAAAAGTACTACACAACTTTTATAATCACCAAGGGGTGATTCCATGTTGAACTGAATCAAACAATTCAGTTTTCGAAATCTGTTCTGTCAGTGGACAGAACACAACGACCAGTTTGTAAAATTCATAACTCCTAAACTGTCAGGCCTATGGTTGTGAAAGTTTAACACAAGCAAGATAAGAAAAGTATCTACAACTTTCTTATAATGACGATGAACAGATTGTAACATTAGCTTAAGCAAACAATTCACTCTCTGAAATCTGTATAGAGATTGGACAGATTCAGTTACTGAATTTGCGAAAAGCACAACTTCTAAACGATCAGACTTATGTCTGTAAAATTTTAACACAAGTAAGATAATAAAGTCATCTACAACTTTCTTATATGGCTTTTCTACAGAAAACATAATTTAGTTCATCAAACAAACAGCACGACGAAAACAGTACGTGCAGCCCAAAACAGCAACCAATAAAATTCAGCTCCTATTCACTTCAAAAATTGCCGCGTTCTAGAGACTTGAATCATTTTAACACTTTACCATTTGTTAGAGTTGAAACAATCAAATTAGGACCAACAAGTAGACTTACTAACTTTTTATCCAAGTTATTTCGTGCGCTAGAATTACCACACAATTAACAAACACATTCACCAAAATAAAACACTTCGGCACACATGTCCGACATCACACAAAATCATGATGAAGCACTATTAATATTTATCTTTAGAACACTGTTGGGGGCCTTCGTCCTCCGAAGGTCCTCAAAAACATGATTTGACAATGCTTTCCAAGTGAATTATATGAACAGGTATTTTCGGATTCAGAATTATGGATATGGAGCACGACCAGGACGAAGGCTGAGCCAGGCGAAGGTCGAAGGCAGCCGAAGCTGTACGCAGGGAAGCTTCGGCGCGATAGCACAAGGGGGAACCGACTTAAAGATAAAAAGACTTCGGGGTCCTCAATAGATTTCCATAAACCGTTAACAAATGTAATGGACATGGATGTAATTTTACGAGGGCTGCGTCCCGCGTCTATAAATAGATGAACAGTACTCCCGTACTGTTCACGCGGACTTGTCATTTTGCTTTTGACGTCACGCTTGTACTCTCCACCTTCTCTCAGGACCGAAGGTACATTTGTAATTTGGGATCATTTCTGTTTTTCCATGTTAATAAAATAGAAATGATTCTTTGGTGATGCTTATATCATATTTCATGCTTTATGTGAGTCCTTCGTCATTACTTGTCATGTTTACGAAGGTATGTCTCTCATGACCTTCGTCCGAGACTCATTATTTCCCGAGGGGATATAATGCTTCGAAGGACGAAGGACCCTAACATTTAACACTTTTTATGTTGCCTTGTTCTTAACTCTTAGAATTTGAGAACAAGTCTCCAACATTGGCGCCCACCTCCGGTGAACTCACTTCCACTTCAAGTCTTCGTGAACACCTTCGGAAGCTATAGACCTTCGCTATGGCGCCGAAGAAAGCTTCAGCGGCTGGGGCTGCAGCATTACAACCGCTGGACCACAACCAGGAGACCGTCTCTCTTCGGGAGGCCAGAAGCCAGAAGAGAAAAGCTGTTAGCCCGACGCTTGAGGAACAAGAGCTGGACCAAGAAATCAGAGAGATGGAGATGCTACATCAACAAGTGCAGAGGAAGAAGGAGAAGATGGCCCGCCTAGCTGAGTTGCAAAGGCAAATTGACGAAGCTTCTGAGGAAGTTCGCCATCTCACTCACGATGAGCAGAACAGAAGGCCTCAGCAGAAAGACCTTCATCAGGAGGGCTTCGTCAACGAAGACGACTGGTATGATAATTTCCATCAGGGAAATTTTGTTTTTGATGATGCTTCTCCTCTGTCTGCTGAGCTGCAGGCTACTCCTTGGCCTCCATCTTATAAGCCACCCCAGCTCCCCATGTTTGACGGCCACTCCGACCCGAAGCAATTCTTGATGAGCTACGAAGCAACAGTGTCTTCGTACGGGGGCAACGCTGCAGTCATGGCGAAGTCTTTCGTCATGGCCGTCAGGAATGTTGCTCAGACCTGGTATTCCTCCCTTCGGCCAGGAACGATCACTTCATGGCAGAAGCTGAAGGATATGTTACTGACCAGCTTTCAAGGATTTCAAACGAAGCCGGTTACAGCTCAAGCCCTCTTCCAGTGTATTCAGGATCACGAAGAATACCTTCAGGCTTATGTCCGAAGGTTCTTACGATTGAGGGCGCAGGCACCAACGGTGCCCAATGAAATCGTTGTCGAAGCCATGATCAAGGGGCTTCGTCCTGGACCTGCAGCTCAATACTTTGCTCGGAAGCCTCCTCAGACCTTGGAGAAATTGCTCCAAAAGATGGATGAGTACATTCGTGCCGACAATGACTTTCGCCAAAGAAGGGAGGAGGCCTTCAGATTTTCTGAGATGACCAGGGGCTTCGGAGGAAGATACTACCCGAGGCATGTCCGTTCCATTCATAGCGCTCAGAATGATGATAAGGGGAGTCAGCAAAACAGGCCGCAGTGCTCCTCACAGGCTTCGGGGCAACAACAAACTTCCTTTCGGCCACCAGCTCCAAGAGGCAGAGGCGCCAGGGGCTTCGGCGGAAGATTCGGAGATCAGCCAAGGAGACTGTTTTGCCTATTCTGTGGAGAGGGCAAGGGCCACACCACTAGGACGTGCCATGTTACAATCCAGAAGCAAAAGGAACTAGCCGAAGCTGCATCTCAACAAGCTCAGTCGAAGCAGGTTTTGCATACTGCTTCGTTTCATCCGCCTTATGTCCCACAATACATAGACAACCACCCTGCGGCTTCTGTAGCTTCGGCAAGTCAACCTCAAGCTTCCTGGCAGCAGCCTCCGCCTCCACCTCCATTGCAGCAAGGTCAACAGCCAGAAGGGAGTCAATACGCTCCACAGCAGAGGGACTTCAGAGAACAGTCCGAAGCTCGCACAGTCAACAGCACTGTGCCAGAGTCGAAGCACATTTATTGACATATCCTACCTTTGATAGCAGTCTTTTCTATTCAGTTTTATTTTCTGTGAAGCAAAAAACATTGATAGTTTCCATATAATAATTTCGTTGTTTCCACGAGAAAAATTTATTTGATCCACAGGCCTAAGTTGCCGAAGCTTAAAATTTCTTCCGTTACCAAGAAACACCTTCGGACTAAAAATCCTTCGGAGTAACAAAAAGTCGTTCTAAGGAACGCAGAGTAAGTTTATAAAGTCACAAAAAGTCGCTCCAAAGGGAGCGCAGCGTAAGTTTTCCGCTCAGAAGTCGTTCCTAAAGGAATGCAGAGCCTACAGCGAAAAGTCAACGCTGATACCGTCTAAGTAAAAGACGAAGAAGCTCCTAAGGGAGGCTTACAGCGAAAAGTCAACGCTGATGCCGTCTAAGTAAAAGACGAAGAAGCTCCAAAGACGTTCCTAAGGGAATGCAGAGCTTATGAATATATTTTATGTGTATCTTCGGAACAAATGTCACATGCATAACATAACATCATCACATCATTTTGCATAGCATAAGCATCATACATCATATCGCATTTGGCAAGAGAAGGGGACACTCTAAACCTTCGAAGGGATGCTTTGAAAAAGTAACATTGAAATTGTATAGCTTCGGAATACAGTTTCGGGGAATATTTTCACGAAACATGGGCGAGCTTCATCAGATCAATATCAAAGCTGCATAGCTTCGGAAAATAGCTTCGGAAAATGTTTTCACGAGGCATCGATGTCATTCATCAGAATAATTTGGACGAAGGCTATCTTCTTCACGACGCATGAAAAGAAGGGAAGGTGTTTTTTCGCCGAAGGCTCAAAAGTGGTATGTATTTAAAGTTTCATGCATCGTAAAGAATTCAATAATGAAAAGAGACTTGTATATTACATTCAAATCTACAAAGTGTTACATAGATTACACTTTAAATGTTTTTTCCAAATAAGCACCTATTCTTCCCTCAATATTGCTTCGGCGGCTTTATTCAGAAGTTGGTCAACGACCTTGTCCATGATAGTTTCGGCCATCTGATTAATTTCTTCATCCCCTTTTGTGTGGGGAGATCGTCCAACAGCTTCTGAGCGTAGAGAACACTTCTTCAGTACTTTTACAAATCGCGAGCAAAGTTTAAAATGAAAATTACAGCGCAACAAGAACGACTAGTTGGTACCTAATTGTCTTTCGGGCTCCCTACTCTTTTCAGCAGTCTCTGCCACTTTCCTAGCTTCATGGATGCCTTTTTCGCTCCTTTCGATAATTTCTTGTGCCATTCCCCGACCGCCGTCGTTCCAGATATCAGTAAAAAATTTGCCAGCAACCACACTTGCTTCGGCCGAGGGGTCCTTGATATCTTCGGAGCATAAGGTAGCTTCGGACTGAGCTAAAAGCTTTACGTGCCCACAACCCTTCTTCTCTAATACAGAAGTAATTCCTCTAGCGCCTGAAAAAGCGCATATGTCGCCGCGGCTGTTTAGAATTTCTTCGAAGGCCTCTGCTTCGTGGCTAATCCATTCCAGCGGATCTTCGGGATTGCCTCGAGAAAAATTCTCCTCGCTGGAAATGGCGCCGACGCTAGCAAAGCTGTTTTTAATTTTATTCACGCATTCTATAGATTTAACATAGCATTTCCTCTGCGATGTGCGAAGCTCCTTAACTCTTGATTCCAATTTATTGACCATAAGATCACTAAGTTCACGATTCGTTTCCTCAAGCGCGCGCTCCTCTTTAGCTCTAGCCAGTTGTTTCCGAAGATCTTCAATCTCGCGTTTTTGAGCTTCGGATTGGGCCTTTGAAGCGGCTTCGTCTTTTTTCACCTTATCCACCAATGTAAGCAGAATTTTATCTTTTTCCAAAGCTTCATTTCTCAGCTTGATAACTTCGGAGCGTAAATTATTAAACGCAATTTCATAACTTTCATCTTCGGCGCTCTTCTGCGCTCTTAGCGCGTTGCTTAGGATCAGGCCCTATACGAAAAAGAATTCAAATAAGGAAAAAGGAATGATGTGCGTAAAAATAATAAGGGGGTTTTTTCAAGCGTTTAATTCCGGTACCTTCAAGCTGTTGTACGCAAGGCTGTCTGCGAGATCCTCTTTCGTCATGGCACTTAACCCAGCTTCAAGCTTCGGAAAGCCTATGCTTCTCGCCATCTCTCGACAGACAGATAGTTCCTTATTATCCGGTAGGCAGTATAAGAAGTCATCTTCATTTGTCCCATTGAATATTACTGCCCCCTTCGGATATTTCAGCTCCTTTGCATAATGGTTGGCCTCATAAGCTTCTTCCTCAGATAGCTTTTTCCCCGAAGCATGTCGTATGATGTAATCATGCATGCCGGCAGGTGCTTCGGGGATGACGGTGCCCGTTTCTTCAACTAATATTGGTTCCGGAATTTTTACTGCTTCGGCTTCAAAAGGTTGTTCTTTGAAGGGCTCTGAAGGCCCAGCTTCAGCTTCAGCTTGTTGAGCCGAAGCTTCAGTAGAACCTTCAGCAACATCAACACTCTTTTTTGAAATTGTACTTGAAGACTTAATCGTCTCCAAGACGTCTAGTACATTTACCATTCTTTTCCTTTTTGGGGTCACTAATGGCCCCTTCTGGTGTTTTGCTGTCCCAACGATTGCTGTAGGACTCAAAACTTCTAATGTTTTGGAGCCCTCAGTTGCTTCTCTTACTTCCTCAATTTTTTCTGTGAGCGGCGCTTCGGTTTTCTCTTTTGTTTCTGACAACAAAATGTTTGATTGTTCTAATTCAATCTTTGGTGGCACTTCGGCCGTTTCTGCGATCTCTGGCAACAAGGCTGACTTGATTAGTTTTTCAGCTTCGGTGGCTGAAGAAGTTTTCCCGGTAAACTCCGGCACCGAAGCTGGTTCAATATGGCGTGGTCGATGTGTGAAGACCTTCAACCTTTTTCCTTTTGGTTCTGGCTCGCTAGGAGCGGTTTCAGCTTCTTCCTTTTCAGAGATTATATTTTTCCTTTTTTGCCTTCGGATGGGATAACAATAATCAGGGTAGAAGAACCCGATTGCATCAAACACTCGGTTCAGTCTCTTCTTCTTTCGGCCTCCGAAGGCTGCTGATAGTGCAGTATTTTCAGCCTTCGAGTATGCCCCAAGTAATTCATCACTTAATGTTTCAATGCTTTTCAGCCAGTCATCATCAGGTTCAATAAATTTATCTGCATATTTGAATGTGTATTTTAATCTGACTAGTCCGCCTTCGTCGGACTCTTTGATGGTTTCTTTCGGCATTTCCCACTTTTCTGCAAGTGGCCATACCCTGAAGGCAATGTGCTCCTGGACCAAGTCCCTTGTCCCAATGAAGGAGCAGACTGCGCCGAAGGCTCTTTGGCATTCTTCGGCTGCCTCATCCATTTCAACCTTCGGCCTTCGAAGTCCGAAGCGTTGCCAAATTGGGTACATAATGATACTTTTGACATTATTTTGCGCTGTTAGATCATTTTTCACATAAAACCATTCAGACATCCAGGCTCCGGGCCACCTCTTCCGAAAGGTTGGCACAGGGTAGCTTGACCCGGAGCGGGCGCCGAAGCTGTAGCACCCAAAGTTGTTGTGGTATTGCTCCTTTCCCCAGGGCTTTGTCTCATACAATAACTCGTGTATGTTGCAGAAGCTTTTAGCGTTTGGCTCCAAACCTTGGCTTCTCACAGCCCAGACAAAAATCCCCATTCTTATAATAGCTTCGGGAGTGAGTTGATGAGGGTAGATTTGGAATGTTTTCAGTACCTCAACAACAAAATTGCTCAGGGGGAATCGAAGCCCAGCCTTGAGGAAGCTTCGGAAAATCACAACTTCATCCTCTTCAGGGGTGGGAGAAGTCTTTTCCCCGGCATCAGCTCTCACAATAGATATGTCTCGGAAGTATCGCCCCCTCATATTATCAATGTGACTCTGCTTGATGGTTGTTTTCCCAAAAACTGAGTGACTTGGTCGCCACGGTCGATCTTCGGCCTCTTCCCCATCACTTTCTACATCATAGCTGTCGCTATCATCAGTATCTTCGGACAAACCTTCGAGAATCTCCTTCGTGATTTTCTCTGTATTAGTCTCTGCCATCGCTATCAGGAACCCCAGATTCTTCTCCTCCTCGAGACTCAGCTTCGTCTCAGCAGGGATCTTCTTGTCTTCAGACATCTTCGGAAACACTAAAAATTTGTTCCCGAGGCCGAAGCTTCGAAGTCAAAAAGACCAGCAAATCTCAATGAACAAGAGCTAAAAATTTTTAGTGGGCCGAAGCAAAAGGCAAGCGTGTGTACCAAATGAATTCACGATGTGTTCTTATTTATACGCCTAGGGCGTTGAAAGTTAAAAGGCCCCGCTTGTCAGTGAATGTTGCTATTCTAGCAAGGGGAAGGTGTTTTTTCGGACCTTCGGCTCAAGGCCTTCGTCCATATCGCAATCTGAATTTATTATTTACAAATTAATATTGCGAGGGGCTACTGTTGGGGGCCTTCGTCCTCCGAAGGTCCTCAAAAACATGATTTGACAATGCTTTCCAAGTGAATTATATGAACAGGTATTTTCGGATTCAGAATTATGGATATGGAGCACGACCAGGACGAAGGCTGAGCCAGGCGAAGGTCGAAGGCAGCCGAAGCTGTACGCAGGGAAGCTTCGGCGCGATAGCACAAGGGGGAACCGACTTAAAGATAAAAAGACTTCGGGGTCCTCAATAGATTTCCATAAACCGTTAACAAATGTAATGGACATGGATGTAATTTTACGAGGGCTGCGTCCCGCGTCTATAAATAGATGAACAGTACTCCCGTACTGTTCACGCGGACTTGTCATTTTGCTTTTGACGTCACGCTTGTACTCTCCACCTTCTCTCAGGACCGAAGGTACATTTGTAATTTGGGATCATTTCTGTTTTTCCATGTTAATAAAATAGAAATGATTCTTTGGTGATGCTTATATCATATTTCATGCTTTATGTGAGTCCTTCGTCATTACTTGTCATGTTTACGAAGGTATGTCTCTCATGACCTTCGTCCGAGACTCATTATTTCCCGAGGGGATATAATGCTTCGAAGGACGAAGGACCCTAACATTTAACACTTTTTATGTTGCCTTGTTCTTAACTCTTAGAATTTGAGAACAAGTCTCCAACAAACACCATGACATAACCATTGAATTTCTAATTAGTTTTAAGGTATAACTCAAGCATTCTATGAACATGCATGATTTTATTTACTCCTAATTTTTCACTAAGTCTTGCAATTATAAAATAGGTGTTATTTTAGCACCAAATAAAACTATCTAATTTGGGGCTGCAATTTTCATGAGGCATAGGTAAAGACAAATCATGACCAATGTATAAATTTCACATGCCCAGGTTTTATATTTTATTTAATACAAAAATAACAAATTGTTAATGCAATAAAGCATGTGAGAGCAAGTTAAATCTAAAACCAATTATTTTCTGTGGATGCATGACCATATTAAGTTTTCTTAGGCTACTATAATATCATGCAAGGACAGTGAAATTCCATTTTACATTTTTGCATCTATATATTATTTTTAAATCATTTAAAACTACTTAAGGTGCATTAAACAAGTTAAATCACTAACTTAATCATACATGCACAAAAATTCATGAAATTGTTACCAGTCACCAAGCATCAAACCAAGAGTCTACTGTAAAAATTTGAATCCATTTGAAGCACTAGAGCTACAGATCGAAAAATAACAAGCAAATCAATCTTCTGTTCTCTATTTAACATGTTTTAATTAACATACCAATAAAACAGTGAACACCATATGTGTTTTACATTTTTCTTAGCTAGAGTATGACAACATCTAACCAACAAAACAAGTTTCATCATTTTTGGAGTTTTATAATTAAAACTATGGAGAGAAGCAAGTTCATTTGTTTTCTAAACCAGTTTTTAAATACGAATTTCTACAGAAAAACTTTTCCACTAAAACATGCCAACCTATAAATCTATTAGGCAGAGAATTTCATAAGGAAGGCAATAAAACATGTTTCGTGATTTTTGGAGCTACCAAACTCAAGATATGAATTTTAGAACATAACACAGAAATCTGCAACTTTGACACAAAAATACTAGCTCTAGGCCCACACGTCATAGGAACATGAAGGTCTTCTTCTACCTTCAAACTGCATGTACGCAGGGCTGCCACCACCGCTTGGGGAGGACGGAGGTCGGCTTCGGCTGAGCCGGCAGAGGTTGGCCAGGGCTGGCTGCGTCCCTGGCTTGCCCGCCGGTGCCTGTAGCAAGGCCGGCTGTGGCCTCAGGCCACGCGTGTCCGTGCTGGCGGTCGGCGCACAGGACGACCGGTGGAAGCTCGGCGCGGCCATGGATGGATGGTGGAGCTCGGTAGGTGGGCGTGGAGATGAGGGAGGAGGCTGCTGCTGCGTTTTGGAACAGAGAGGAGGAGAAGTGGCGTGTGGGGGAAGGGAAGGAGAGGGGTGGGCTGCCATTTATTGAGCTGGAGCTCTGGACATGTCAGGTGGCAGTGGACAGTGGCAGGTTGAAAAATGTGGACATTGGGCAGCCATTTTTGGCGTTTTCTGCTTGTTTTCGGACCTTGGTCGCTGTAGAAGATTTCTTCCTTGATGTACACTCTACAAATCTTGTATAGAGATTGAGGCGATTCGGGCACTGGTTAGAGAGTTATAAACCCACGAGAACTGGTTTGTCAGTGGGTTAGAAATCAGTGGAAACTCGTGAAAACCGAATGTCAAAGTATGTCAAACGGAATCGGATGAATGCCATCTTTTAATATGTTGTGCCTCTATTAGTTATTAACAACTTTTATATTTGGAAAAACTTGAGTTGTTCAACAAAAATTTGGGAACGCGAGACGTCGACCCGAACGATGCTGATTTCAGACTTAGAAGAATTCGAATCCTGAAATCAGATTTTTATTCTGTCTTGATGGCACTGTTTGAGATTCTTAGAGATTGAATCAAGGCTTGGTTTAAATATAATATTTGTTGTATAACACCTGTTCTCCAACGTTTAGTAAAAGTCAAACCTCATATCTTGAATATAAATTAAAGTTTCACTTTGGTCAAGGTAGCATTATTATAAAGCTTCAAACTATATTTTTAAGGCAATCAGGGTATTGTCTTGATATTTTCTTGGCATTTTATCTACATGAACCCTCAATAACTTTTGTTATAGAGTTGATATAGAGTTGTTTGAGCAAGATTACAAGGTTTTGTTGAATTTCAAAAATTGCATTTGTTCAAAGGAGAAGTTTCAAGCAAGTATAGGATTTATCTTTTCATGTGAGTATTTGGTTCAACCTTCTAGAAATCTTTAGAATACACTTGATGGATAGAGATGAATGATGATATATAGAAAACAAGTCGAGTTGCCTAAGAATTAATTAGAGGTTCGCACAAAGAGATCATGCGGGAGAATGCGGATTCGGACATAGATTAGATAACATCACAATTGTCGAGAGTCCGGATAAATGAGTCTGGACGGGAGTTGCGAGACGAGATTGACTTTCGAATTTGCGTTTGCTTCAAGAAACAAAAAGTTTTAACAGGCTCCAAATTTGGCTGTTCTTGAGATCGAATAATTCCGGACTTGGTGAAACTTTCATGAGTAACTTGATAAATGGAGATAGATGTGATCGAGAAATAGAAATTTTCACTGAGCATCCGAGATTAGGATAAATCTCCTGTCATAACGCGAAATTGACACCTGGGGTGTCACACATGGTATTCCAAAGAAGATAATATCGGATAGAGGCACCCAGTTTACTTCTCACTTTTGGCAGCAGCTACATGAAGCTTTGGGTACTCACTTGAAATTCAGTTCAGCTTATCACCCACAGACAGATGGTCAGACTGAGAGAACCAACCAGATTCTTGAGGATATGTTGAGAGCTTGTGCTTTGCAAGACCAGTTAGGTTGGGACTAGAGGCTACCATATATAGAATTCTCTTACAACAATAGCTATCAGGCCAGTCTGAAGATGTCACCATTCAAAGCACTTTATGGGAGGAATTGCAGAACACCATTACACTGGGATCAACCCGGTGAAAGGCAGGTATTCGGCCCGGAGATTTTGCTTGAAGCTGAAGAGAATATCAGGATGGTCCTGGAAAATCTGAAGGCAGCACAGTCCAGGCAGCAAAGCTATGCTGACACCAGAAGAAGAGAACTCAGTTTTGAAGTGGGAGACTATGTTTACTTGAAAGTGTCACCCATCAGAGGAACCAAGAGGTTCATAGTCAAGGGCAAGCTAGCCCCTCGCTATATCGAACCGTACCAGATTCAGGCAAGACGTGGAGAAGTGGCTTATCAACTCAGCTTACTAGGGAACCTGTCCGCAGTGCATGATGTGTTCCACGTGTCTCAGTTGAAGAAATGCTTGAGAGTGCCAGAAGAGCAGTTGCCAGTAGAGGATCTTGAAGTTCAAGAAGATCTGACTTATATTGAGAAGCCAACGCAAATTCTGGAGACAGCAGATCGAGTCACTCGGAGGAACACCATCAGGATGTGCAAAGTCAAATGGGGCCATCACTCAGAAGAAGAAGCAACCTAGGAACGAGAAGATGATCTGAGAGCCAAGTACCCTGAACTCTATGCTAGCCAGCCTTGAATCTCGAGGGCGAGATTCTTTTAAGGGGGATAGGTCTGTAACACCCTGAATTTGGGGGTATAAAATTTCTTTCTTATGACCATCCAAATTCAGGTGTTACTCTTCTCTATCTCACTCTAGTTTCTCTCTCTCTAGTTTTCTCTCTCTCTTTCTCTTCTAATTAGAGTTAGTTGTATTAGTGAGGGATTATTTATTTTATTTTGCCCAAAACATATGAGTCATGGAATGTTGCATCATATTGAGCCTAAATATTCTTTGAATTGTTGCACATATTTGATTTGGTTGGAATTTGAAACTTGAATTGAACTAGAATTGAAAACCATAAAGAAAATAAATAGAAAAGGCAATAGAAATTCTAGGAAAATAGAAAAGACCAATTCGACCCAAGCCAGCCCATTTAAGCCCAGCCCGCGTGCGCGCGCCCCCTGCGTCTGACAGGCGGGCCCCGCCTGTTGGCGCCAACTCGAGCGCGCTTCCATCCCTCTCTCTCTCGGTCCCGTGGGCAAGACATGTCGGCGCTAGTTCTCTCGCGCGCACCCGCGCTCTCTCTCTGTCCCACTGTCCCCACCTGTCGGCCGTCTCTAACCTCTCGCCCACGATCTTCCGCTGTGGACGCGCCCACGACCATGCTTTCTCCGGCCACGTCCAAGCCCCCACGCCCCTTTTCACCTCCGCGCCCTGCTCGCCCACCTTCCCTCTCCCATTTGCGCCCTCTGCCTAGCTCCCTCGCCCTCTCTCTCGCTCTATCCACGCGAACCGAGAGCTCCGCCACCGCCTGCCGACGTCCATCGCCTGTTCCGTGGCCGCCGTTGCGCCCATGCCCCGTCCAGTGCCACGGTGAACTTCGCCTTGCCGTCAGCTACTCGGGACAACCTTCGGTGTGCCCTCTCCCTCCCTGGTGCGCCCGGTCCACGCTCACCAGAGCAGTTATTGCGCAGTCGGAGCCCCGCCGCCGTCGACCCGAGGCTCCACCGCACCCCGCCGTTCTCCAAGCGTCCTAGAGTTCGCACTCGAGGTGAGCAACCTTCCCATGCCCTTAATTTGCCAAGTATCGCCCCAGAGCCCGCGCAATTTCTCGCTGGAGTTAGCTGCGCCGCTGTAGAACCTTTTCCATCATAGTCTGCGTTCTCTGGCGCCCCCATATCGGTTCTGCGCCCACGGTCGTGTCCGCCATGACGCGCTGAACGTGTCTGGCCCTTTCCCTAAGCCACTAGAGCCCCGCCGTGGCCGGTCTGCTCGTCTCCGGCGAACTCTCGCCGCGGGACCGAGCGGCGCCACCGCGCCCAAGCCAGCTCTGGCCGTTAGATCTCGGCCGTTTGTCCAGGATCGGATGGTTCGGACTCAACCTGAGTAGATCTAATCCTAGCCCTTTGATCAGGATATGACACCGCCTTTCTCCCCCTCACCCGCATCTCTGCCCCTGGGCCTGGACGGTCAGCCCACCCTGGCTCGCTGGCACCCTAGCCCCGCTTGTCAGCCGCGCCCGCGCACGCACCCGCACGATCTAATCTGGGTCGTCGGTTTCTGATCCGATGGCTGAGGTTACCCCATACCCCTTCGCGTGGTGGTTTTGCTTAAGAACCCCTGGTTTTAGGAAATCAACCCGCCGTCCTCTATTTTAGCACATAGGTCCCTGTATTGTTTTAATTAGACCCCTAGACTTTTATTTAATCACAGATTTAGCCTTAATTTCATATTTCAAACTTCAAAACTTGTTTATTTCATATCTTTTTCATATGAACTCCAAATTTAGTGGTTCAAATTGCAAAATGTTGACAAGATTATTCTCTGTTCAAATAAAATATAACCACCTGTAATCTGTATACTTTACTTTTTATACTTAGAATATAGAATTAAATTATATGTTGATTTATTTATTTAATGAAATAAATAAAAGGAGAATCCTAGGAATAAAGTATATTCAATCTTGTGAGATTAGTGTTATGCATTACATGGATTTATTTTTGGCTTAACCTTTAGGCCTTAATGACATAAATAGAGTTAGGAATGTAATTATGGATAACACTTAAAAGATAATCAAACTCCTAAATAAGAGTAGTTTACCTTATAATTTAATCTTTTCTTGTTTAGTTACTACTTAACTTTTTTTGAACTATGTTCCAAACACTTAGAGAGTAATTAATCCCCAATTAGGATTAGTCCATTTCATAACTTGATCTCATTCCCCTGTATTTAATGCTATACCTTTTTGAGTTGTGTGCCAATGTTTGTACATGTTTGATGTGATGTTCATTTTTACTTTCCAAATGTATTGAATGTATGCTCGCTTTATTTAGACAACGAGCAACTCGTGGTTCCTGAGTATGTTGCCGAAGATCTCTCTGAGCAACAACCTGGTGAAGGCAAGTGTCCTTAGACCTATCATGTCCTACTTTACTTTATAATTCACTGTCCCGCATTACATTATTGAAACTTAAGGATTGACTAGTCTGTATTTACCTTACCCTTGTTTACCTTTTTGGGTTAATCATGGTTAGCTTATGTTATTGCTCTAAACTTAATCAATGAACATGATGTGATTATTTATGATACGATGATGTTATCCCGATGAGGTTCTTATGATTCTTTTAGGGGACTCAGGCTGTTTCCTAAGTACCTCTCCGTAAGGACCTGTTTGGGGAGTGACTACCCGGGATAACAATGCAACCATGAGGGTGGAATGGGACATCCTTAGCTGATTAATTAGAGGAACCAGAGAAGTAGTTGGCTTCGCCGTAGGGCCGTCAATGGGGTCCGGGCACAGTTAGGGGTGGTAATGGATCGCGATCCAAATGCTTCTTCATAAATTGCTAAGGCCCTAAATAATTTATAGTTCAAAAATGAATAGAAATAAAGCCCGATCCTAATCCGATCCGATCCTTAAATGTTATAGTGTAAAATTTAGAGCCCATTGTCATCCCTAGGCACAGTACTTGCTCTGCCGAGGCTGGTTGCAGAGGTTCTTTGATTTGGTTTTGTTAGTCACTCTTCCTCTGAGGAGATGTACTGTGTTTATCAAACTGGAGAAACCTAACGGGCGGCTATGACCTCTGGGAAATCTTTGTAAAGGATACGTAGTGAGACCCTGCTAGGTCACCTTGGTAGTGATCAATGGGGAGGCTAGAACCCCAGGCAGAATGGGAATCACGGCTTGTGGGTAAAGTGTGCGACCTCTGCAGAGTGTTAGAAACTGGTATATCAGCCGTGCTCACGGTTATGAGCAGCCTTGGGATCCTCTTCGATTAGAAAAACTTTGGTTACTTTTATGATGATGATTAACAATGGTGATTATAATTATGATCTCTGGTATTTCCTCTTGGAGGGAGTACTTCTGAGTAATAACTGGATTATTACTAAATTTTGGCTCTACTTAAAGCAATAAAACTTGACCAACTAAAAGCAACTGCTTAACCTTAACTCCACATACAGCTAGTCCACTTTAGCTAAACAGGACATTTGCTGAGTATGTTGATGTGTACTCACCCTTGCTATACAAACCACCCCATCCCAGGTTGTCCCCACTGTACTCAGTGCTCAGGAGGTGAAGCTGGTAACATGGATGACTTTGAGGAGTTCTAGGACTACGACGAGTTCTAGTTTACGTTAGTGGCAAACCCCTAGTCAGCTGCCTGTGTAGGCTTATCTTCTACGTTTCGTTACTCCGCACTTTGATATTATTGTTGAACACTATGCTTATGTAATAGACTCTGTGGATGTCTCCGACATCTTGATGTAACCAAGTACCTTTCCGCTATTTAATTCAAGCATTGTGTGATGATGTCCAATTATGTAATCATTGTGTACGTGAGTTCTGATCCTGGCACGTACATGGTTCGCATTCGGTTTACCTTCCAAAACCGGGTGTGACATGAAGCGGGACCATATAAAGCGTTGGATAATCCCTTTCACATCCTCCCTTTGACTCATGTCATTTTTTACGTAAAACCATTCCTGCATCCAAGAGCCTGGCCACCTCTTCCGAAACGTGGGCATAGGATAACTCGCCTCAGATCGAGGCACGAAGCTGTAACAACCGAAATTATTGTGATATTGTTCCTTTCCAATTGCCTTCGTCTCATAAGATAAGTCATGAATATTGCAAAAGCATCTTGCATCCGGTTCTACTCCTTGGCTCCTCATAGCCCAGATAAAAACCCTCACTTTAATTAGAGCTTCAGGGGTAATCTGATGAAGGTATATCTCAAATGTCTTCAAAACGTCGACTAGCATCTTATGAAGCGGGAAACGAAGCCCAACCTTCATGAAGCTTCTAAAGACTACCACATCATCGCTTTCTGGCAGCGGAACGGTGTCCTCTCCCCTAGCCCTCATTATAGACACATCATGAAAATATTTCCCCTTCATCAATTCAATTTGTCCTTGCTTGATGGTGGATTTCCCAAAAACAATGTGGCTAGATCTCCACAGCCGATCTTTATCATTCTCATCCTCACTCTCAATATCAAAGCTTTCACTATCGCTAGAGTTCTCAAACAACCCAGCCAACATCTCATTGGTAATATTTTCTGCATTGGTCTTCTCCATAGCTTCGTAGAAACTAGCCAATGCAGGGTCAGTGATCTTCTTCTCCTCAGCCATTCAGACGATGGTTGTGCAGATGCTGAAGCTCAAAAGTTAATCGAGCTCGAGATAGCAAAGAAAGTTAAAATGGCAAAACACAACGCAATCAGATAGATAGCACGAAAAATGCTCACGACATAGGCTTCTATATATATATATATACTCAGAGCCTCACAATTTGGTGGGTCCTACAATTCAGAATGATTCGCTATTCTAGTGAAGTGAAGGTGTTTTTCGGACCTTCGGCTAAAGGCCTTTGTTCACGTCGCAGTCTAAATTTATTACAAAGAAACAAATCGATACTGCGAGGGGCTACTGTTGGGGACCCTCTTTCGAAGGTCCTCAAAAAACGTGACTGCCCATATGTTTTCAGTATATGGATTATTACAGGGGCTTCGACTTCAGCATAAAGGTCTTCTCTCGTGGCAAAAACATATGATGTGAAGATGTAACCCGAAGGTGATAAGAATGGTCGCTGAAGCTGTAGCCGAAGAGCTTCGGCTTAATATGGTGACAAAGACCAAATATGATGCTGACCTAAAGGGGAAAAGACTATTTATTCCTTAATGATTCATGTTATAATTATAAATAGATGCCAGTGACATAAATGTACTTTTACCCAGGCAGCGTCCCGTGCCTATAAATAGATGAACAGTAGCGACATACTGTTCACGCTGATTTGTAATCAGTCTCTTGCATCCACACCTTCGAACAAGCCAAAGGTATCAATGTAATATGAATTCTATTAACATTCATACATGTTTTAGACGAATGCAAATATGAATGAGTTAACAAGATGCAGTTACTATCTTCATTGTTATGCATTCTTATTCATATATTAAATGATGAAGGTATGTCCTTCTTGTCCTTCGTCCGATGAGCATTATAACCATGTGGGAATAATGCTTCGGAAGATGAAGGTCCTTAATAATTAACAATTGTGTTGCCTTGTTCTTAACTCACAACATTTGAGAACAAGTGACCAACACATAGAGAGGAAAAGCTAAATCCTAGATCTTATCTCCGGGCTCTTGCATTTGCTTGAAAGCCTTGGCAAATATGCTGTCTATAGCATTGCCTATGTTGATCAGGACATTGTGTACCACGAAACCTTTGATAACACAAGAGATAACCATGGCATCTCTATGTGGATAGTCTTCGACACGAAGGTCATCTTGAGCGAAGGTAATAGGAATATGGGACCACTTGGTCCAAATGTAGGGGTCCTTGGGCGCATACATTTTGTACCCTTCTTTGGGCCTCTTTCTTTTGCTTTTTGTTGCCGGGTTCAAAACTTGAGCCCCAGTGATGGGGAGTATAACCTTCTCCATGGATGGTGATAAAGCTTGATGGCTTGACATGCTCTTCGTCGTGGTATAGCTTGTTGTGGTCCTGAGATCACGGGAGGTGGGTGTCAATGTTGATACTTGATTTCAATCCCCTAAAGGTATCGAAAATAAATGCAACACAAGTTAAATATTTGGACCTTTGTCCTTTGGTTTAACACTTCTTCGAAGTGTTAGCGTACATGACAAAGGTTCTCAATAGGAAGTGTGAATGAAACGATATGAAAAGATAATGTAAAGTGTTGTGTGGAACTCATCTCATGTGCCTTAGCATTCTTATTACATCTTCTTTTTTATTAAATGAGTTTACAAGCATACCTTCTGCTCGTTAACACAAGGTGACACGAAGGCTCTTCGAAGGTTAAGCTATACGAAGCTATGGTCCTCCCAAAAGGTATCTTATACATGGCACTATTTATCTATTTATAGGGAAGATAAACAACCTTCGTACAAAATTACAATCATGCCCCAAGGTTTTACACACAATATTTACAAATGATATTAGGGTAACATTGTATTTTATCCTTCCTTTGTTGCACAGGTCTTGGGCTTCGTCGCAGAAAAGCTTCTCTGTTGGCTTGCGTTGGAAGCCTTTCTCCTTTTGTCGTAGCTATCAATTTCGGCTCACACGTTTGTTATCTGCGCGCATAGGCGAAGCTTCTTTATATGCTGCTTCATTTGAAGGCCAGCTTTGTCCATTGATTGAAGTGTTCCTTAAATGCGCTTGTTCATATCAAAGTGAAGGTTAAATGAGGACCTTTGGAAAATGTAGGCCCCTAATAGGTCCCGGGGCACACAAGTCAGTAGGAGGACGGGAAAAGAGTCTGCCCCGAAAGGACCCACCTCAGATAGTCCCGAGGCACCGAGCCCCGGATCGGGCGAGGAGGAGACGAAGGGGGTTGGGTGAACCGAGAGAAACGCACTCGAGTGGATTCCGTACCTGGCCCGGGATTGACTCATCATAAATGACTGGCCGCATAACTGACACTATCGCCAAGTCGCGACAGGGTAGTCGGTCCTGCTTCCACTCATGATCTACGAGGCCATAGGCCTTGTTGGAGGCCTTCATCTTTCGAAGGTCCTCAAAAACATGACTAACATGTTCCAGTATAGTATACTGTCACAGGAAGCTTCGAGTTTAAGACGAAGGCGTGCATGATATGAAAAAGCGTAGTCTGGAAGAAGGTTAGACCAACTCCGAAGTTGTGGCTAGAGAAGCTTTGGCTCAGCACAAGGACGATGATGGAGGATGAAACCGACTTAAAAGGAAAAGACTGCTCAGTCCTCGACAGATTACCTTTTGATTAATAGTAAATGTCAGGGACATGAATGTAATTTTACCCAGACTGCGTCCTGTGCCTATAAATAGATGAACAGTAACACCGTACTGAACACGCTGATTTGTAATCACTCGCACATCACTCTCGGATTTTTGCCTTCTGCCAAGCCGAAGGTACAAAAATGTACGCAAGGCTGTTGTATGCAAGGCTGTCTGCGAGGTCATCTTTTGACATGGCGGAGAGGCCAGATTCAAAGCTTCGGAAATCCCATACTTTTGGCCATATCCCGGCAGACGAATATTTCCTTGTTGTCTGGGAGGCAGTATAGGAAGTCATCTTTGTCTGTGACTTTGTATACCAAGGCTCCTTTCGGGTATTTCAGCTCCCGGGCGTAGTGTTTGGCTTCTACAACTTCTTCTTCAGACAGTCTTTTTCCCGAAGCATGTCGAATAATAAAGTCGAGATCTTCGGACGGTGCTTTGGGAATAGGAAATTTAGCTTTTTCGGGCGCATCCTTCTCCAGAGCCATGCTAGTATCTGGAGATTCTTGCTCAACTCTTTCAGTTGCAGCAGGCTCTGCCTTTGTGGGTGCTGAGGGCGGTGTTATTGCCACCATCGGCAATTCTGCCTCCGACGGTCCTGTTGTTTCCTCTTGGTCTGGCTTCTCGGTCGTTTTTCCTTCAGCTTCGGTAGTTTGTATCAGCACCTCGGCCGATCCGGTTGCAGAAACCTTCGGTACTGCAGCCGATTCTTTGGTGCTCCGACCGACATGAGCAGCTTGTTCTGCTTTGATAGTGGAAGATGTTCCTTCACCAAATTTCGGCACCGTGGCCGTTTCAATGTACCTTGGCCGGTGGGTTAAAACCTTGATCTTCTTGCCCTTCGGCACAACAGAGATGGCCGAGGCAGCAATTTTTCTTTTCTTCCCCTGCTTTCATGAGGGGTAAATGTAGTCTGGATACATGAAGCCGATAACATCAAAAACTCTGTTCAACCTTTTCTTGCCTCGCCCTCCGAAGGCTAAGGTCAAGGCATCATCTTTGGCTCTTGTGTACGCTCCAAGTAATTCATCGCTAGTCGCCTCAACACATTTCAGCCAGTCGTCATTTGGTTCATCAAACTGGTCTCTCTATCTAAAGGTGTATTTCATGTAAACCAATCCACCTTGACTGGACCCGGCAGCAGTCTCCTTCGGCATCTCCCAGTTATCCACAAGTGGCCATACCCTTTAGGCTATGTGCTCTTGAACTAGGTCTCTCATGCTAATGAAGGCACATACATTATTGAAGGCCTTCTGGCATGCTTCGGTGTCATTCCCAAGCACAGTAGCCGGCCTTCGGAGGCCGAAGCGAGACCAGATAGGGCGTTGGATAATCCCCTTTATGTCCTCTCTTTCAATCAGATTATTCTTAACATAAAACCATTCCTCCATCCAGGCCCCGGGCCACCTTTTCCGAAATGTTGGAACTGGGTAGCTTACATCAGAATGAGGAACGAAGCCATAACAACCGAAGTTGTTGTGATACTGCTCTTTCCCACTGGCCTTCGTCTCGTACAGTAGTTCGTGCATGTTACCGAAGCACTTCACGCTCGGTTCCAGCCCTTGGCTTCTCACGGCCCAAACAAAAATACCCATTCTGATTATAGCTTTGGGAGTGATTTGATGAAGGAAGATTTCTAATGTCTTCAAAACTTCAACCAAAAATCTGCTCAATGGGAATCGAAGACCTGCCTTCATAAAACTTCTATAAACGACAACCTCATCATCTTCGGGTGCAGGAGCGGCGCTATCCCCTCCAACTCTCACAATAGACATATCACAAAAATACCTTCCCTTCATGGCATCAATCTAACTCTGTTTGATGGACAACATTCCGAAGATAGTATTACTTGGCCGCCAGGGCCGATCTTCGGCATCTTCATTCCCACTTTCCACATCATAGTTATCACTGTCGTCAGAATCTTCAGACAAGTCAGCTAGTATTTTGTTTGTAATCTTTTCTGTGTTTGTTTTTTCCATAGCTTCATAAAACCCGGCTAGAGCAGGGTCCACAACCTTCTTCTCGTCAGCCATTTGGTGGGAAATCGAACAAATGCTGAAGCTCACAAAACAAGTGAAATCTGACATCAAGAAATTTAAAACTTGAGAAAACAACACAAGCAATTGAAATGGCACAACAGATGCTGTCGCTGTGAGTTTATATTTATATGCCTAGTGCGTTGCAACTTGGCAGGCCCCATTAGTCATTGACTTTCGCTATTCTAGCGAAGGGAAGGTGTTTTTTCGGACCTTCGGCTAAAGGCCTTCGTTCACGTTGCAGTCCAAATTTGTTAAACAACAAATTAATACTGCGAGGGGCTACTGTTGGGGGCCTTCATCTTCCGAAGGTCCTCAAAAACACGACTAACATGTTTTCCAGTATAGTATACTGTCACTGGAAGCTTCGGGTTTAAGACGAAGGCGTGCATGATATGAAAAAGCGTAGTCTGGAAGAAGGTTAGACCAACTCCGAAGCTGTGGCTGGAGAAGCTTCGGCTCAGCACAAGGACGATGATGGAGAATGAAACCGACTTAAAAGGAAAAGACTGCTCAGTCCTCGACAGATTACCTTTTGGTTAATAGTAAATGTCAGGGACATGAATGTAATTTTACCCAGGCTGCGTGTTGTGCCTATAAATAGATGAACAGTAACACCGAACTGAACACGCTGATTTGTAATCACTCGCACATCACTCTTGGATTTTTGCCTTCTGCCAAGTCGAAGGTACAAAAATGTAATTTAAGTATCATTAATGTTTTATATAATGATAATGTGAATAATCTAATGATTTAAAATGATTATTTGTATTCTTTATGTGCTTCGTACGTCCTTGTTCATACTTCTGCGCATTAAAATGATGAAGGTATGTCCTTCATGACCTTCGTCCGAGGATCATTATATCCTAAAGGAGATATTGTTTTGAAGGACGAAGGTCTTTAACTATCAACATTTGTGTTGCCTTGTTCTTGATTTATAGCTTTCGAGAACAAGTGACCAACATTGGCGCCCACCTCCGGTGAACTCACTTGACCACCTTCGGCAAGCTTTGACCTTCGTCATGCCGCCGAAGAAGTCATCATGGCCAGGGGCTGCATTGCAGCCACTGGACGTTAATCAAGAAACATTACGCGAAGCTAGGAGCTAGAAAAGGAAGGCTACCAGTCTGACACCTCAGGAGGAGGAGTTGGACCAAGAAATCAGAGACCTCGAAGCCGGGTTCAGGAGAAGAAAGAAAAGATGCTTTGTCTCGCCGATCTTCAGAAGAAGATTGATGAGGTCGCCGAGGAAATGCGTCATCTCACCCTAGATGACCAATACCGAAGGCCTCAACACACAGAGCTTCGTCAAGACAATCCATACAATGATGATGAACGGTATGATGATTTCCATCATGGCAATTTTGCTTTTGACGATGCTTCTCCTCTAGCAGCAGAGTTGCAGGCCATTCCATGGCCCCCATCATACAAGCCACCTCAGCTTCCTATGTATGATGGGCACTCAGACCCGAAGCAGTTCCTAATGAGCTATGATGCAACCATATCTTCATATGGGGCAATACTGCAATCATGGCAAAATCCTTCGTCATGACAGTCAAAAGTGTAGCACATACTTGGTACTCATCTCTCCGGCCAGGGACAATCACTTCATGGCAGAAGCTCAAGGACATGCTAATCACTAGCTTCCAAGACTTTCAGACGAAGCCAGTCACTACCCAGGCTTTTGAAAGTTCCCTTTGACCGGGAACAGGATCTGGATGTCGCCTAGAGGGGGGGGATGAATAGGCGAATAATAATAATCACTTTTAATACTTAAATTCTTACTCTACTCGAAGACCAGATCGTAGTGGAATGAAAGACCCTTCGAGTAGGTTGCAGCGGAATAGAAGATCCTGTCTCAAAATGCCCTGCACTTAAAATATAATTTGAACCACAGATAAGTATTGAAGTGCAGATAAAAAGAGTAGATAAGACAGAGGATCAGCACACAACACAGAGTAGAGCACACAGAGACAGGAATTTATCCCGAGGTTCGGCCAAGCCTGAAATGCTTGCCTAGTCCTCGTTGGAGTTAGCCACACCTGGGCTTGGAGTCTATTTCAACTCCTTCCTCCGTTTGCTCAGATCTATCAGTATGACAGATAGAGCCTTCCACTATGTTGAGTTCGGTTACAACAACGCCATGGCTGCTTACAGTCTTCTTGACAGCACTCCGACAGAGTAACAATGCGCTCAAGACTTTGCTCTAGCTCTTTGCAGCACCTCTCCACTCTCTAAAGGCTTATAACTTTGCCTTCACACAAACTAGAGAGATCTACACAAGAGTGAGAGAGAGAATCGATCCGAGTGATGTATACAATTGTTGGCTACACTTGTGTCGTTGTTGGAGGTGCCTAGGAGTCCCTTTTATAGACCCAAGGGGCCTAGGAGCCGTTGGAATTCATTTCGGAAGGCAATATTTGCTTTCTGTCGGGTGGCGCACCGGTCAGGTCCTGTAGCATGTCCGATGCGTGATCTCTTTCCAAAACGGGCTCAGCTGACCATTGGAGCAACGGTCGTCTTGGCTCACCGGACACAGTCCGGTGCACACCGGACAGTCCGGTGTGCCAACTATTCGTTGGCCCAGCCACGCGTCACCCGCTGATCGCACTGCCGACCGTTGGCGCAGTCGACCGTTGGCTCACCGGACAGTCCGGTGCACCACCGGACAGTCCGGTGAATTATAGCCGTACGCCGCCAAACTTCTCCTGAGAGCGGACTGTTCACCGGAGTTCAGCCTGGCGCACCGGACACTGTCCGGTGCACCACCGGACAGTCCGTTGAGCCAGACTGAGCAGAGTTTTGGCTGTAGCGAGCCAAGACTTTTGCAATTCTTTTCTCGTTGTTTCTAGCACTTAGACAGAATATGTTAGTACTCAAAAACAATTCACTAAGTCTAGAAACACACCTTGTTCTTGTTTTGCACTCCTTTAGCATTTGGCATGATTGAGATTGATGTTGGACTCATAAACCATCAAGTCAACTTGACTTGATCTAGATTGACATTTATGAGCTCCAACATCCTGCAAAGGTCACATAGAATATCTCCAAACATAGGAACAACCCAAACTAAAGATCAAGGTGCACTTAGCTCTTTTGGGATGCTTCCAGTTCTGGTTTTGACATTGGTTCTCCTTCCAGTGACCTTGTTCACTTTTTGAGTTTGGTCTTGAGCCTTATGACTTACACCACATAATTGTAGATGTTACCTCATTGGTTGTAAGTCATGTCCTTATGTAGTGTTCCTTGATGCACCATAACTTTTCTTAACACGATCAACCTTGATTCTGCAAGTCTTCTTCTTCACCCCTGGCCTTGGGTTCCTGGTCTCCTTGACTTTCTCCCATGCACTCGGTACCTCAAAGCTCTTCTTGCTTCCATCCTTGGCTTGATCGGTTGTCTCTGAGTTATGCACATCGAGTCACACTTAAGCAATGTCCATCCTCCTTCTGATGTCCATTATCTATAAATAATTCAGTCTTTGGACCATCACACTTGTTCACTTGTGTTGAACCATATTAGCTTTACATAAAGCACCTATTCAACACTTAGCACACTTGTTAGTCCTTTAATTGTGTTGTCATCCAAACACCAAAACCCACAAGAGAGCTTTCAATCTCCCCCTTTTTGGTGATTGATGGCAACACAATTAAAGCTTACATAAGAGTGAAATTTAAAGCACAAGTTTTGAAATCTAAGTTTATAGAATGCTCCCCTAAATATGTGCTTACATTTAAAATCTTAACTTTGGCCTTATATACCAAATTGCACATACTTAGGCTAATTCGAAGCATTACTACACTTTAGCACCTGTGGGATGTATTGTCGATAATTAAACACATGCACAGAATCAGAGTTAAACACCAGTCAATTGAGTGAATATTCCACAGGAATATCAACCTACCACTATTCACAATTAGGATACCACTTTAAAACAATTTCAAAGCACCATAACCACATGAATATCTATTACATGATAAACAAAGTAGCTACTAATTGATTCCTAGCAACGGAAGCACTAATTTCACTTTATCACCATATAATACAACAAGAAGCATATGATAAGAATTATCAATACAACACATTCCTTCCTTAAGATCAAAGGAAATCAATACAACACATTCCTTCCTTAAGATCAAGGGAACTCAAGGAAACCTAAGCTTTAATGCACAAATTCTCCCCCTTTGACATCAAACACCAAAACCACATTCAAGCAAGAACATAGGATGATGTCAAGGGACACTGGGTCTTTAGTTGGTAAAATACAACACACTAACATTACTCCACCTTACACAGTAGGCATATGCAACACAAGCATTGGAGAAAATTAAGATACAAATACGCAAAAAGGTCAACACTTCCTTTTGTACCTTTACCCTGTTGTGATGTACTTTCCATTTTGAGAGTTTAATCTTTAGGAAGCTCCTTCACACTTGTGCCTGATCCTTTATCCTGACCTTTTCTTGTTGCTAAGACACCAGACTTAGAACAAGTTATAGTATTGTGGCACACTATGGAGCTTCTATTCTCGTGATTACCAAAAGATATCAATTGAAGCACACTACCATGACTACCAATTGAAAAATCATTACTGTTATAGTTCCATGATAATCATCTAGTATCGCTAAATATTATAGAGCATGAGCGATCTATAAAGATGTAATTACTCAAAACTTAAGATACCAAATACTTGACTTATGGAGGTACCCAACTCCTGATTGCTCCATTTCTTGCTCATATTCCGTTTTCCACCTTGAGACTATAAAAGCTCACTCAAGCAACAATTAGTCTCAAAAGACACAAGTTATGTGTGCTCCCCCTAAACTTGTGCATCAAGTATTTGAATGAGTTGTACTTTGCATATTCTAGCATCCTCAGAACTAGAGGGGATCACAACATATCTTGGTCTAGGTATAATCTATCAATTTCATCACAAAGAGATACCAATTTGATAGATGACATAATACAACTTTATACTAGTGGAAACAATGCATGCCTCAAGATATATAACATTTTTAAAAACAACTTAGGCATGCATCACACATGATGATCATTGCAACACATATACCAATTGAAAGATGTTATATATAAATTGAAAGATGACAAGATTATGCATATAAAGCACAATGTCTAAGCACACCATGATTAAGAAGTATTTTCTTAGGCACACCAACGGAAACAACATTTTAAAGCATAGAGCACCTAAGCCAAGATACTACCACTTGAAAGGCAAGAACATAGCTATGATCACAAACAACGGAACTTCAAGATATTTAATGAAATTGCATAGTTCCATTCTCCATACCTTTGCCTTTTACCTGAATGCCATAAGATCCATTTTAGGTAGTGTGGAGTGAGAGAACCTGTTGTCACGAATTTAGGGCTCCTTTTGCTCATGCACCTCATAGCTCGAGAGGGTGCATTAGAGACACAACATGGATTTCTTGTTTTGGTATACACAGAGTACCAAGACAAAGTAATCATGTGAACATGGGCTAAACAAAACTATTATGCTTGCACATAGGTTAATCATTAAACACCACATAGCATGACTTACAGAAAGATATAGGTCTATTCACATACACTAAGATAGTTAATCATGGTGGATATATCAATTGAAAAGCTATGCATTGAATGATTCAAGAGATATAACCTATAAAGCACATTGTCTCAATTGAGCAAGCGTGAATATGATCATGGAAATCATGGATCATTAATTGAAAGATATTCAACATATGCAATCTCAAACGCATAACTACTCCAAGGATAGGCATAGCACGACAATCCAACTTAAAAGCAACACTGATTATAAATAATGTGCTTAAGATACACGAGTACCGTCCTTTGGAGAGCGAGTTGCAGATTTTCATCAAGATCCTTTGCTTGATTCACCAATAATGATTGAGGACCTCTACACTTTATTTAACTCAAGATGAACATGGGATTAGTATTGCATAATAATTCAACCTTGGGTCAATAACTAGACAATAAAAATTTACAGCTTAAGCATAGAGTTTGAATTAACCATCTTAAGCTCTCCCAGGATCTCCAGTCCATCTCGAGGCACCTGCATGGTCTAGTTGGCACAGTTTGGTACCCATCTCAGGATGGGTCCATAACGTTCATCTAGAAGATCCATTGGTACCCAAATAGCAGTTGTGCTAATTCTAGGTGTTCTCGTTACTGATCTAGCACAAGTGTATGATTTGGGTCTCCTAAGCGAATAAAATTGAGATAAATTTACTTGCTTAGGAACCTTACCCTTCTTACATACCTTAGATAGATGACCATGCTCACCCCGCATGTAGCTGAAACGTCGCTCAACCTGACATGACGCTTGCTGTTTGTCTTTTCTCTTAGTGAGGGTCATCCTGAAGGGTACACGTGTTTGATTTATCATGAGCGGACATGAAGTGATCATATGTTCCTTGTCATTGCATCCAAAACATCTCCTTAACCCTTCATCCTTGTATTTGTATGGACAAGACGCAATGAGGTGGCCTGACTCATTGCACTTGAAGCACCTCCTTTTTCCTCTTCTCTTTTTGCTCTTGGATAACATAGAGAGATGATCAGTGCAAACAACATGACTAAATGAATCTTTACCTTTTTCTTTGTTTGTGTTGATTGCTTTACTTATTGCCTTAGGAGCTTCTTTCTCGCAGAGTTTGACCCTTGCTGTTGTTCCTCCTTCCTTAAGCTTATTCACCACATGTTTGTAAATATCTTGAGGAAGTTGAGCATGGCGTCTTCTCCTCAATTGTCTTTGTTTGTTGTTCCCAAACAATTTTCTTTTTGACCCTTCAACTTGTTTCTCAATCAAGGACTTGCCTTTCTTGGTGCAGTGGAGGTCAGTACATGATAATACTTTAACAAATTGATCACTTGTGCAAGAATGAGGTTCACATGAGTTTAAGCTAGTAATTACTACTTCATGAGCAATATCGAGCATGATATGGTCATCAACTAATTTACTATGAGAGTATGACAACATATCATACTTTTCACCTAGAGCAAGCTTTTCTAAGTTCATCATTTCTACTTGACTCCTAAGCATAGAATTTTCAGTTTTAAGTTGAGCAACATCAAATAACACATCATGATTATTTCTTTGCTCAAGTAAAACAGATTCATACCGTTGGACCAAATTGTCATGAGAGCACTTTAGCTCCTCATGTTCTTTGGTCATCTCCTCCAGGCTGTCATTGGTTTTGATGAGAGTTTCCTCTAGCCTGAGAAGCGTCTCGCCTTGTTCCTTGTTCCTCCTCAACAACTTAACCAACAGCACTTTGTCCTCATTGTTGAGATCGGTGTAGAACCGGTGTATCTCCTCTTCTCCCACATCATCGGTCTCACTTTCCTTGTCATTATTATCAGTGGAAGCAATAAAGGAAAATGTACCTTGTGGTGATGAAGACTCATCCTCGCATCATCCTCATATTCCTCCTCGTCATTGTTTTTGTTTCCACTATCATTGTTAGCAATGAGACATTTATAACTAGTGGGAGACACACCTGTCAGTGAGGTGAATTCATCGTTTGGTTGCCATTGTTTTTCTTCTCCCTTTGAAAGGTTAGTACCGCAAACAACATAGGGAGTAGAAGTAGTAAAATTGGACTCAAAATATTTTATTTTAATTCTAGTCCATAGATCATGAGCATCAACAAATAGATCACTATCACTACTCATGATGGCAAAATAAACACCTCTAGAAAGAGAGTCAACTAAGATGTTGCAAGCATGGTGATTGAGAGATAGACATCTTAAGCATTAGAAGAATTTTCACTAAAATCAGAGGGAAAAATACTTCTACTAAAGATCTGTCTCAAATCAGGATCAATATGCATGAAAGCGTTATAAATAGAGACAGACCAAGATTTATAATTAGAACCATCGTCTAGAAGAAGTTCTACAGTTACCTCTTGTGACGACATCGTCATCTCCGGACGGCTAATCCCACACTAGAGAGGCCTAGCTCTGATACCAATTGAAAGTTCCCTTTGACCGGGAACAAGATCTGGATGTCGCCTAGAGGGGGGGGGTGAATAGGCGAATAATAATAATAATAATCACTTTTAATACTTAAATTCTTACTCTACTTGAAGACCAGATCGCAGTGGAATGAAAGACCCTTCGAGTAGGTTGCAGCGGAATAGAAGATCCTGTCTCAAAATGCCCTGCACTTCAAATATAACTTGAACCACAGATATGTATTGAAGTGCAGATAAAAAGAGTAGATAAGACAGAGGATTAGCACACAACACAGAGCAGAGCACACAGAGACAGGAATTTATCCCGAGGTTTGGCCAAGCCTGGAATGCTTGCCTAGTCCTCGTTGGAGTTAGCCACACCTGGGCTTGGAGTCTATTTCAACTCCTTCCTCCGTTTGCTCAGATCTGTCAGTATGACAGATAGAGCCTTTCACTATGTTGAGTTCGGTTACAACAACGTCGTGGCTGCTTACAGTCTTCTTGACAGCACTCCGACAGAGTAACAATGCTCTCAAGACTTTGCTCTAGCTGTTTGCAGCACCTCTCCACTCTCTAAAGGCTTATAACTTTGCCTTCACACAAACTAGAGAGATATACACGAGAGTGAGAGAGAGAATCGATCCGAGTGATGTATACATGTTGGGACCATGCTTCGTCGCCGAAGGTCCTACAGAAAGAAACAGCCTTGGCTGAAGCTGCTCGTACGTGATGCCGAAGGTGCCATTTCGTGAAGCTTCGGAATTACAAACTAACTTAAAGATAGAATGACCTTTTAGTCCATGAGAGTCTGAGTCATTGTTGTAAACTTTTATGAAGGGTATGATTGTAATTCCTCACGGGTTGTGTCCTGTGCCTATAAATAGTGAACAATATTCCTTTATTGTTCACGCATTCCTGTAATTGCAATTGCATCACTTGGAGATTACCCTTTGTCAAGGCAAAGGTATAAATGTGTCTAAATATTATGTTTAAACATCTTAAATTTATAGTATGTGAATGATGATATTTATCTCCAATTTACTTGTCTTTAATGCCTTATGTATTACGTTATTTTATATTATCTTTGTGATTTGAATTATGAAGGTATAACCTTCGTAATTCTGACATTGTACCCTTCGCCCGAAGTACATCCTTGGGGAAATAATGCTTCAGCGGACGAAGGGCATTGAAATTTAACATTTTATGTTGCCTTGTTCTTAATTCATAGCATTTGAGAACAAGTCCCCAACATTGGCGCCCACCTCCGGTGAACTCACTTCCACTTTTTTGAGTTGATGGCTTCGTTCAACGATCAAGCCGGAGCTGTTTCGACTCCGAAGCTGGTACTCCCGATAACAGGCGGTTCATGCTCAGAGCCAGCCAACAAGAAGCAGAAGAAGGAGGCACAGAGAAGGGTACAACACGTCGGGGTGCAAGGACCCTTCATCAAGTCAAGATGGTCTCACATTCCAATTACCTTCTCTCAAGAGGATCTCCAACTCAAGGATTACCCACACAATGATGCTATGGTTATCTCTTGCGTGATCAAAGGATTCCTGGTCCATAATGTTTTGGTTGATATAGGCAGCGCAGCTGATATCATATTTGCTAAGGCCTTCAGACAGATGCAAGAGCCCGAGGATAAAATTCATGATGCCACACATCCCCTTTGTGGCTTCGGAGGAAGGCAGATCGTAGCACTTGGAAAAATCACAATGCCAATAACCTTTGGATTCATTAACAATATAAGGACTGAACAAGTTGTATTTGATATTGTTGATATGGAATACCCTTACAATGCAATCATTGGTCGTGGTACTCTCAATGCCTTCGAAGCAATCCTTCATCCAGCTTATCTTTGCATGAAGATACCTTCGGACCAAGGGCCCATTGCTATTCATGGAAGTCAGGAAGCTGCCAAAAGGGCCAAAGGAAATTGGACAGACTCAAAAGCAATCCATAATATAGATGGAACTGAAGCTTGTGAGCAATACAAGTTCAGAAGGGAAAAGGCTGCTTCGGCTGATCAGCCGAAGCCCATGCTCTTATGTGAGGATATAGCAGAGCAGAAGGTGCTATTGGGATCTCAATTGTCCGAAGAGCAGGAGAAAACCTTGATAAGGTTTTTGTTCAACAATAAAGATGTTTTTGCTTGGTCAGCTCATGATCTTTGTGGAGTTAACAGGGATGTTATTGAGCACTCGCTCAATGTTGATCCATCCTTCAGACCCAGAAAGCAGAGGCTTCGGAAGATGTCTGATGACAAGGCCGAAGTGAAAAGACTCCTCAGTGCCGGAGTTATTAGAGAGGTAAAATACCCAGAATGGTTGGCTAACACTGTTATGGTGAAGAAGGCCAATGGTAAATGGAGAATGTGTATCGATTTTACTTATCTCAATAAGGCCTGTCCGAAGAACGAGTTTCCATTGCCAAGGATAGATTCCTTAGTTGATGCAGCAGCTTCATCAGAGCTTATGAGTCTGCTGGATTGCTATTCAGGCTATCATCAAATCTGGATGAAGAAGGAGGATGAACCGAAAACCAGCTTCATAACCCCTAGTGGGACATATTGTTACCTTCGGATGCCTGAGGGGCTTAAAAACGCTGGAGGAAGCTTCAGCAGAATGACAGCGAAGGTTCTCCATTCTCAGATAGGCAGGAATGTGCTAACTTATGTTGATGATATCATTGTAAAAAGCACGAAGCAAGATAACCACATTACTGATCTGCAGGAGACTTTCGCTAATTTTAGACAGGCTGGCTTAAAGCTGAATCCAGAAAAATGTGTCTTCGGAGTAAAGAAGGGGAAATTTCTTGGTTGCTTAGTTTCAACAAAGGGAATTGAGGCTAATCCAAGCAAAATCGAAGCTATACTTCGAATGGAACCACCAAGTACAAAGAAGGGGGCCCAAAGATTGACGGGAAGGCTGGCATCTCTCAGCAGATTCATATCTAGATCAGCAGAGAGAAATTTACCATTTTTCGAAGTGCTGAAGTCAGCCGAAGTTTTTCAATGGGGACCAGTCCAGCAGAGAGCCTTCGAAAAACTGAAGCAATATTTGATAGATTTAACAACATTAACTCCACCAACGCCAGGGGCTCCTTTGTTATTATATGTGGCAGCTTCGCACCCAGCGGTAAGTGCAGCACTTGTCCAGGAGAAGCTTGAAGGCCAAGTTAAGAGGCAGGCCCCAATATATTTTGTATCCGAGGTTCTTAGTTTATCAAAGAAAAATTATACAGAATTGGAGAAGGTACTGTATGCTGTTTTGATGGCCTCCAGGAAGCTTCGGCATTATTTTCAAGCTTACCACATAATTGTTCCTTCTTCACAACCTCTGAAGGATATTATGAGAAACCGAGAAGCTACTGGAAGGATTGGAAAATGGGCTGCAGAGCTCAATGAATTTTGTATTGATTATGTCCATAGATCTTTGATTCAGTCCCAAGCGTTGGCAGACTTCATTGCTGACTGGACGCCAGGGGCTCAGGAGGAAGAAACGAATAAAGATGCCGAAGCATGGACAGTGTTTTGCGATGGGTCTTGGGGAACCTTCGGAGCAGGAGCGGCTGCTGTGTTGGTTTCACCATCCAAAGTTAAAACTTGTTATGCGGCAAGACTTGATTTTAGTTGCACAAATAATATCGCTGAGTATGAAGCTCTGCTATTGGGTCTTCGGAAGTTAAAGGCAATGGGAATCAGAAGGGCCATTCTTAAAACTGACTCCCAAGTTATTTCTGGTCATATTGACAAGAGCTATAAAGCAAGAGACCCGAAGCTTGAAAAATATTTAGATACAGTCCGAAGGATTGAGGCTTCTTTCGAAGGATTCTCTGTCAAAAATATTCCTCGTGGAGAAAATGAATTCGCTGATCTATTGGCCAAGTCAGCAGCACAGGGGCTTCCTTTACCTTCGGAAGTATTTTTCGAAACAATAAAAGCACCTTCGGTCGAGCTTCTTGAAAGAGCGGTTCTTAACATATCCCCTGTCTATAGTGAAGATTGGAGAACTGAAATCATCTCTTTCCTTCAGGGTAATTTTCTTTCAGATGACGAAGCTTATAACAGGAGGATAGAAGCAAGAGCTCGACCATATGTCATAATAGAAGGGGAACTATACAAGCGAGGGGTCTGTTCCCCGTTGCTCAAATGTTTATCCAGATCCGAAGGCATAGAATTGATGAAGGAAATACACACAGGCCTGTGTGGATCTCACATTAGATCTAGGCCTTTGCTTGGGAAAGTATTTCGTCAAGGATTTTATTGGCCAAAGGCAGCTTCGGATGCAGCGGATTTAGTCCAAAAGTGCGAAGGTTGTCAGAAATGTGCAAGAGATCAAAAACAACCTTCGTCTTTAACTCAATTAATACAACCCACTTGGCCGTTGCAAAGGTGGGGCCTTGATTTGCTAGGCCCATTACCACCAGCACAGGGGAACTTAAGATATGTGGTAGTGGCAGTGGAATATTTTTCCAAGTGGATTGAGGCAAAGCCCTTAGCTACAATAACTTCATTTACTATTCAAAAGTTTTTTTTGGCAAAACATTGTTTGTCGCTTCGGAGTGCCGAAGTCCATTACTGTGGACAATGGGACACAGTTTGATTCTGAAGCCTTCAGAGAATTTTGTGATCAAATTGGCACGAAAATTCATTTTGCATCAGTCCGACATCCAGAGTCAAATGGACTTGTCGAAAGAGCTAATGGGATCATAATGACAGGAATAATGAAGTCAATCTTCAATCAGCCCAGGGGAAAGTGGCCAGACGAGTTAATCAAAGTGGTGTGGAGCCATAACACAACCATGTCAAGATCAACAGGTTTTACGCCCTTCAAATTATTGTTTGGTGACGAAGCAATAACCCCGGAGGAGGCCAAAGCAGGATCAATAAGAACAGTAGCTTCGACAGAAGGCAAAGACGAAGCTGATTGCTCTGTAGAAAAAGATGCTATAGAAGGGTTTAGACTTCAGGCTGTGGAAAACATCAATAAATATCAAGCTGAAACAATAAAATGGCGTGACAGAAAGGTCAAGCTGAAGAACATTGAACCAGGACACTTGGTACTTCGAAGAGTAGCCAACCCTGAAACAGTAGGCAAATTACAGCTGAAATGGGAAGGCCCCTTTTTGGTAGTATCTTCGTCAAGACCCGGTTCCTACAGATTGAAGGATATGGACGACAACGACATTCCTAGATCATAGAATGCAGATGAGCTTCGGCGATATTATGTTTAGCCTGATGTAATTTTTTCCATTCTTTTTTGTGGCACCCTTTTCCTTTCCAAAGGGGGAGAAAGGTTTTTAATGGGGCCACAACATGTAATTTTCCTTATTTCAATTCTATAAGAGTGATATCCCCCAAAAATGTAAATGTAAATGCAAAGGAAAAAAGAAAAAGGAAACAGGGAGAAGCTCAAAAGTCATTCCTAAGGGAATGCAGAGCTTACAGCGAAAAATAAACGCTGATTCCGCTGAAAGTAAAAGGCGAAGAAGCTCCTAAGGGAGGCTTACAACGAAAAATAAACGCTGATTCCACTGAAAGTAAAAGGCGAAGAAGCTCCCAAGGGAGGCTTACAGCGAAAAGTCAACGCTGATACACCGAAAAATAAACGGTGAGACCGAAAAGTAAACGGCAAAAAGATTTGAATCATTCCTAAGGGGATGAAGGGCTGTGATTATGGTTTTTGAACATGTGTCCCAATATTCATTTGCACAATACATTTCATCATGTCATTTGCATTCATAAACATTCATTTAGACATATATAGAATCATCATCATACCACACAAAAAAGACAGGTGCTTCAGCAATGAGGAAAAACTTCGAAGGAAAATTTTTTTATGCTTCGTTGTGTACGAAAAGAAGGGAAGGTGTTTTTTGCCTTCGGCTCAAAAGAAAAGTTTCGTCCACAACAAAGCAGATTGTGCACAGATAGCAAAAACAAAATATATTACAAGGTATGTACAAATTTACATGAGTTGTTCCATAACTATATTACAAAAGCTTCTCTAGAATTTTTGCAAGAAAATATATTGTAAGCAACTATCAAGCTAGGCTTCGTCAAAATTCAGCTTCGTCAATCTTTAGCTTCGTCATTTTTCAGCTTCGTCATCCTGCGTATACCAAATAGCAGAATAAGAAAGGTACAAATTTCAAGAAGAAGGTAAAAGTAACAAATATCAGTTTCTTACCGGCTTAAGATGACTACGAGCTTCGTCACCCGCCATTTTTCGCCCGCCACTTACCCAGATCTGGGTCATGAATCTATTTCCAATGCTTCGGGCCAGGCTTGGGATATCTATCAGATCTGATGCTGATAAGCTAAAGTTTGGTCTATTCACAATATTTCCATGCGTACAGCCAGCCTTCAAAAAAGCGGTAGCTATGCCCCGAGAAGCTACCAGGGCGTAGAAGTCGGCATGCCCACCAATAACTTCGTCAAGGGCATCAACCTCGCCTTCAATATATTCTAATGTGCTGGGCAGATTTTCAGCTGAAGATGTAAATTTTGCAGAGCTAGCTCCGACAGAATGAAACACATCCTTCAGCCGCTGCACGCATCGGCTACCAAAGCTTAGGCATTTCCCTTGAAGTTCCTTTAAGGATTTTTGCAAATTTGAATTTTTATCCATCTCAGTTTTAAGGCTTGCTTCAAGGTGTTTCTTTTCTTATTCAAATTTTTCTGATTGTTTCAGCAATTCATTCTTTAAGATGTCGTTCTCTGCTTGGACTTCAGTCAAGGAGCCTTCTATAGACTGGATAACAAAGTTTTTCTTTTCTAATGCACCTTCGTGCTCTTTAACCATGATTTCAAGGTCTTGGATGGTGAAGTCCTTCTTTTTCAGATCAGCTTCGTAATTTTCGACTTTTTCAGCCAAATCTTGGATGGTGGCTTTGTTTTTTCTCGTCTTCGAGATCTTGTTGCATTTTTAGAACCTTACTTAGCAATATGCTCTGTCAAAACAGTCTTCGTTAAAAAATGACCTAAATAATAATAATAATAATAAAATAGCATTAATATTTGTTACCTTAAAATTAGCATAAAGTAAGCTTCCGGCGATATGATGTCGTTGGTAGCGGCAGAGGTCCGCTTCCAGCTTCGGCAGGCCAATGTTTTTGGAGAGGGTTCTAACAATTTTAGCTTCGCTGCGGTTTCGAAGGCATCTCAGCTTTCCTTTGTTAACCCCACCAAACAGTGTAGCCCCTGGCTTATATCCGCAGGATATGGCATATTTTTTAAGCTCTTCTTTTTCAGCATCTGTCAATTCTTGCCCAAGTAAATCTTGAAAGTTAAAATCTTTTTCTTCCAAAGTCTCTTCAACTTGTTTTTCCCCTTTTCAGTAGCTGTGCTCGCTGTAACCATAGCAGCTTCTTCCTCAGCCATTTTTAGGAGTATATTATCAATAACTTCAAGTGTGTCTTCCAGGTTTAGATCTTCTGTGGCTCCGGTTTCGGCCCCGGTAGCTTCGGCTGCGCCGGTTTTAGCTTCGGGGGTTTCCACTCTGGTGGCTTCGGCTGCGGCGCCTTTTGCTTCGGCGGTCTCGACAAAAGCAACTTTTGACACTGTCGCCGGTGGTGGCGTCTGATAAATCACATATGCTATCTGAATAATTCTTCATTTTTTCCGCAGTGCAGGACCTTCTTCTGCCGAAGCTGCTTTGTCCTTCTGAAAAAACTTCGTCAGTTCTGGCGCCAGCGAACTTAGCTTGACAGGCAAGGGTTCAGTCATTACCTTCATAATCTCTTCTACATCGGCAGCAGAAGGCGTTGTAGGAGTATCTTCTTCTCGAACCAACGTTTTTGGTTCTGGAGATGCAGTTTTTCTCTTTCTTGCAGCAGCCACCTTTGGCTCAGGGCTCAGCTTTTCAGGGCTCAGTTTTTCAGAAATCTCCTTTTTCTTTTTGGCCACTTTGGTGCTCTCTTTGTCAACAGCACTGGTAATTCTTTTTCTCTTCGGGCTGCCAGCATCTCCGCCCAATCGCCCATAGTCAGGATATTCGAAGCCTATAGCATCAAGTACTCTGTTTAGCCTTCGTTTCGGCCGGGTGCCGAAGGCTGCTGTCATCAATTGGTCCTCCTTTTTAGAGTAATTTCCAAGAATTTCAGTACTCATTATTTCGATTGTATCGAGCCATTCTTGGCAAGGAGCCTTAAAATATTTCTTGAACTTATAATGGTAGGGTAGCCGGACAAGCTCCCCCTCTTTCTTCTCCCCTGTAGGCTTCGGCATAGTCCACTCCTTCATAGTTGGAAATACTCTGAAGGCAAGAAATTCCTGCACTAAATCCCTAGTGCCAATGTGCTCTACAATAATTCTGAATTCAGCCAACGCTTTTTGGGTTGGACCTTCTGGTGTCATATTGCACTGAGGTCGGGTTTCTCCGAAGATTAGTTCAAGCGGACTCTGCACAAGCTTCTCCTTGTCGTCATCAACCTTAACATAGAACCATTCCGATTTCCAGCCTGCCGACCACTTGCTTCGATAGCTGATGATAGGAAATTTTGTGGTTTTTCGATATGCAAAGTTGTAACAACCGAAATTTTCATGTAGCCCATCCTTTCTGGCCTTTGTTTGGTAGTGTAGCTCGTGTACTCAGTGGAAACCTTCGGCAAATGGCTCCACTGCTTGGCTTTGGAGAGCCCAAATATAAACACTAAGCCTAACAATGGCATTAGGAGTCAGTTGGTGAAAATAAATTCCAAACTTTTGAAGCACATCAGCAATCATCCTATTCAAAGGAAATCTCAAGCCAGCTTTAAGAAAACTCTTGAAAATCACTATCTCATCCTTCTCTGGCTTCGGGGTAGTTTCTTCTCCACCAAAGCGAATCAGCTTTTTCTCATCTTCGCTGAAGTAGCCCGATTTCACCATCTTGGGAAGATCAGCCTTAGAGATAGTCGACTTTCCAAAGTCTAGATGGCTAGGCTTGCTCGGTACTGAGATATTGTAATCATCGTCAGAGTCAGCCTCCTCAATATCTCCTTGTTCTGCTTCGGCAGCAATTTGTTCTGCTTCGGCAGCGGGAACTTCTTCTGATGTCACCAATCCAGATCGTTGCATTGCTTCTGAGATAGGAACAGTCTCCACACCTTCGGCTTCATCTCCCTCACGCTCAACTCTAGCGGTAGAGCGCACTCTGGCCATTTAATTTTGAATTTCTTGAAAAATTTCTTGGAAAATAATAGTCTTCTCTTCCGAAGCTATTCTTCTGACGAAGCAAATTCTAAATTGGAGCTTCGTTTGAATGCGAAAGTCAAGCTTCGGCTATGGTCGAAAATTTTGGCAGCAAAACAGTACAATAGCAATGAATGCTGTGGTAACTTCACACCTACCCGTCTGTTTATATAGTGTTATAGGTAAGAAGGTGAATCGTCAGGATTTTTACACCAGGCAAACAGTTGCT
The DNA here is from genome assembly GCF_902167145.1 of Zea mays. Taxonomy (NCBI): domain Eukaryota; kingdom Viridiplantae; phylum Streptophyta; class Magnoliopsida; order Poales; family Poaceae; genus Zea; species Zea mays. The sequence goes on along the minus strand of NC_050103.1, from coordinate 80,100,151 downwards.
CGCACCCGCTGAACGGTGGGCCGCAAGAACCAGAACAGTGAATCTGCATGGTGGGACCGCGGCACGCTTGAAAGATGTATCGTTTCTCGACAACGAGCTCAGGGAAGGTGTTTTTCGGACCTTCGGCTTCCTGAAGCCTAAGAGACTTTTTTCACGGATCAAGCTCGTTACGAAAAACGATCTAGCACCGCGAAGGGGCTACTGTTGGGACCATGCTTCGTCGCTGAAGGTCCTGCAGAAAGAAACAACCTTGGCTGAAGCTGCTCGTACGTGATGCCGAAGGTGCCATTTCGTGAAGCTTCGGAATTACAAACCGACTTAAAGATAGAATGACCTTTTAGTCCATGAGAGTCCGAGTCATTGTTGTAAACTTTTATGAAGGGTATGATTGTAATTCCTCACGGGCTGTGTCCTGTGCCTATAAATAGTGAACAATATTCCTTTACTGTTCACGCATTCCTGTAATTGCAATTGCATCACTCGGAGATTACCCTTTGTCAAGGCAAAGGTATAAATGTGTCTAAATATTATGTTTAAACATCTTAAATTTATAGTATGTGAATGATGATATTTATCTCCAATTTACTTGTCTTTAATGCCTTATGTATTACGTTATTTTATATTATCTTTGTGATTTGAATTATGAAGGTATAACCTTCGTAATTCTGGCATTGTACCCTTCGCCCGAAGTACATCCTTGGGGAAATAATGCTTCAGCGGACGAAGGACATTGAAATTTAACATTTTATGTTGCCTTGTTCTTAATTCATAGCATTTGAGAACAAGTCCCCAACAATACAATTGTTGGCTACACTTGTGTCGTTGTTGGAGGCGCTTAGGAGTCCCTTTTATAGACCCAAGGGGCCTAGGAGCCGTTGGAATTCATTTTGGAAGGCAATATTTGCTTTCTGTCGGGTGGTGCACCGGACAGTCCGGTGCACCACCAGACAGGTCCTATAGCATGTCCGGTGCGTGATCTCTTTCCAAAACGGGCTCAGCTGACCGTTGGAGCAACGGTCGTCTTGGCTCACCGGACACTGTCCGGTGCACACCGGACAGTCCGGTGTGCCAACTATTCGTTGGCCCAGCCACGCGTCGCCCGCTGATCGCGCTGCCGACCGTTGGCGCAGTCGACCGTTGGCTCACCGGACAGTCCGGTGCACCACCGGACAGTCCGGTGAATTATAGCCGTACGCCACCAAACTTCTCCTGAGAGCGGCCTGTTCACCGGAGTTCAGCCTGGTGCAGCGGACATTGTCCGGTGCACCACCGGACAGTCCGGTGAGCCAGACTGAGCAGAGTTTTGGCTGTACCGAGCCAAGACTTTTGCAATTCTTTTCTCGCTGTTTCTAGCACTTAGACAGAATATGTTAGTACTCAAAAACAATTCACTAAGTCTAGAAACACACCTTGTTCTTGTTTTGCACTCCTTTAGCATTTGGCATGATTGAGATTGATGTTGGACTCATAAACCATCAAGTCAACTTGACTTGATCTAGATTGACATTTCTGAGCTCCAACATCCTACAAAGGTCACATAGAATATCTCCAAACATAGGAACAACCCAAACTAAAGATCAAGGTGCACTTAGCTCTTTTGGGATGCTTCCAGTTCTGATTTTGACATTGGTTCTCCTTCCAGTGACCTTGTTCACTTTTTGAGTTTGGTCTTGAGCCTTATGACTTACACCACATAATTGTAGATGTTACCTCATTGGTTGTAAGTCATGTCCTTATGTAGTGTTCCTTGATGCACCATAACTTTTCTTAACACGATCAACCTTGATTCTGCAAGTCTTCTTCTTCACCCCTGGCCTTGGGTTCCTGGTCTCCTTGACTTTCTCCCATGCACTCGGTACCTCGAAGCTCTTCTTGCTTCCATCCTTGGCTTGATCGGTTGTCTCTGAGTTATGCACATCGAGTCACACTTAAGCAATGTCCATCCTCCTTGTGATGTCCATTATCTATAAATAATTCAGTCTTTGGACCATCACACTTGTTCACTTGTGTTGAACCATATTAGCTTTACATAAAGCACCTGTTCAACACTTAGCACACTTGTTAGTCCTTTAATTGGGTTGTCATCCAAACACCAAAACCCACAAGAGAGCTTTTAGCTTTGTTTCAGTGCACGCAAGACCATGAGGAGTATCTTCAGGCGTATGTCCGAAGGTTCCTGCGTCTAAGAGCACAAGAGCCTACAGTGCCCAATGAAATTTTCATTGAGGCCATGATCAAAGGGCTTCGGCCAGGACCTACGGCTCAATATTTTGCCAGGAAACCCCCACAAACCTTGGAGAAGCTTCTTCAGAAGATGGATGAGTATATCCGGGCTGATAATGATTTCCGCCAAAGAAGGGAAGAAGCATACAAGTTTTCTGAGATGATCAGGGGCTTCGGAGTAAGAATTCACCACAGGCATGTCAGATCGATCCATAATTTCAACCTAAGTGATGACAGAGGAAGCCAGCCTCAAAGTCCACAACACAGCTCCCAATCTTCAGGGCAACAACAAAGCTCTTTCAGGCCACCAGTCCCAAGGGGCAGAAGCGGTAGGGGCTTCGGAGGAAGCTACGGAGATCAGCCCAGAAGGCTATATTGTTTATTCTGTGGTGAAGACAAGGGCCACACCACAAGAACATGCCAAGTCACAATTCAGAGGCAAAAGGAGATTGCCGAAGCTGAGGCGCGGCAGAATCAACCAAAGTAGATCCTACATACTGCTTCATGCTACTCTCCTTATGTCCCATAGTATGTAGGTAATCAATAGCCTACAGCCCCTGTCGCTTCGGCAAGTCACTCTCAAGCTTCCTGGGCTCAGCTCCCACTACCACCACCACTACCACCTACTCTGACCCGAAGTCAGCAGCCAGAAGGGCACCAACACGCACAACAACAGCGCGATTTTCGGGAAGAGTCCGAAGCTCGCACAGTCAACAGCACTGTGCCTGAATCCAAGCACTTCTACTAAAGAATATCTGAAAGGGAAATGTGCCATTGGGCCATTTCTAAGTATTTTGGTGATTGAGTGCCAACACAAGTGCTTAAATATGAATTTATGCTCATGGATGGACAAAGTGCAAATCAAGAGTAAAGGTATGTTTCTAAGCCTTAGTACATTGGTTTTGTGTACTAATATACTTGTCTAAGTGTTAGAAACAGAAAGAAGAAGAAAAGAAAAGAGGTGAAAAAGGCTTGGCTGTGTACAGCCAAGACTCAGCTCAGTCTGGCACACCGGACTGTCCGGTGGTGCACCGGACAGTGTCCGGTGCGCCAGGCTGACTCGGCGTGAAGTGGCCGCTCTCGGGAATTCGCCGACGGCGTACGGCTAAAATTCACCGGACTGTCCGGTGTGCACCGGACTGTCCGGTGAGCCAACGGTCGGCCGGGCCAACAGTCGTCCGCGGAATCTGCGCGCGACACGTGGCCGGGCCAACGGTCGGAAGGGGGCACCGGACTGTCCGGTGTGCACCGGACATGTCCGGTGCGCCAACGGCTCCCAGATCTGCAACGGTCGGCCGCGCCATTTTAGGAAGGAAATCGGGCACCGGACAGTGTCCGGTGTGCACCGGACTGTCCGGTGCACCCGACGACAGAAGGCAAGATTGGCCTTCCAGATTTGCTCTCAACGGCTCCTAGCTGCCTTGGGGCTATAAAAGGGACCCCTAGGCGCATGGAGGAGAACACCAAGCAACCTTAGAGCATTCTTGATCATCCACACTCAGTCTTTGCGCATTCGTTTGTCATTCTCAGTGATTCGAGCTCCGTTCTAGTGAGAACTTTGAGATAGTCTTTTGAGCTCGATTCTTGGCCGTGTGTGTGCGCATTTTGCTGTGGATTTGTGTGTGTTGCTTCCCTCCCTTACTCCGTGCTTCTTTGTGAACTTCAAGTGTAAGGGCGAGAGACTCCAAGTTGTGGAGATTCCTCGCGAACGCGATAAGAAAAGAAAAGCATAACACTGTGGTATTCAAGTTGATCATTGGATCACTTGAGAGGAGTTGAGTGCAACTCTCGTCCGTTGGGACGCCACAACGTGGAGTAGGCAAGTTTTGTACTTGGCCGAAGCACGGGATAAACCACTGTGTCTTCTCTGTGTTGAACTCCTTGTGGTTATCGTATTGTGCAAGATCTTCTCTCTAGCCACTCGGCATTAACTGTGCTAACGCTTAATCAAAGTTTTGTGGCTTAAGTTTTTAAGTTTTACAGGATCACCTATTCACCCCCCCTCTAGGTGCTCTCAATTGGTATCAGAACCGTTCTCTTCAAGAAAGGGACTAACCGCCCGAAGAGATGGATCCTAAGGGCAAGGGGATGGTGATCAATGATAAGGAGAAGGAGTTCTTCGTCAACGAGCCCAATGATGACAAGCCCACTGACTCAGGCTCGGGTCACAAAAGAAAAGACGGGAGGAAGAAGAAGACAAGGCGCATCAAGGAAATTGTCTACTACAGCGATGAATCTTCCTCCTCCCAAAAGGACGACGACGACTACGAGAAAAAGAAAACGGTCAATTCGAACTTTTCTTTTGATTACTCTCGTATTCCTCAAAGTGCTAATGCTCATTTATTATCCATTCCTCTCGGCAAGCCTCCTCACTTTGATGGAGAGGACTACGGATTTTGGAGTCACAAAATGCGTAGTCACTTGTTCTCTCTCCATCCAAGCATATGGGAGATTGTAGAGACTGGAATGAAATTTGATAGCTCGGATAGTCCCATGTTTATTAATGAACAAATTCATAAAAATGCACAAGCTACTACTGTGTTGTTAGCCTCCTTGTGCAGGGACGAGTACCATAAGGTGAGCGGCTTGGACAATGCCAAGCAAATCTGGGACACCCTCAAGATCTCTCATGAGGGGAACGATGTCACCTTGCTCACCAAGATGGAGTTGGTGGAGGGCGAGCTTGGACGATTCGCAATGATAAGGGGCGAGGAGCCAACCCAAACATACAATCGGCTCAAGACCCTCATCAACAAAATAAGGAGCTACGGGAGCACGCGATGGACAGACCACGATGTCGTCCGCCTAATGCTAAGGTCCTTTACCGTTCTTGATCCTCATTTGGTGAACAATATTCGTGAAAATTCTAGGTACACCAAGATGTCGCTCGAAGAAGTTCTTGGGAAGTTCGTAAGCGGGCGAATGATGATCAAGGAGGCAAGATACGTGGACGACGCGTTGAACGGTCCTATTCATGAGCCTCAACCCATTGCTCTCAAGGCAACAAGGAGCAAGGAGGCGCTACCAAGCAAGGTGGCGCAAGTTGAGGCGACCGGGCTCAATGTTGAGGAGATGGCCCTCATCATTAAGCGCTTCAAGACGGCGCTTAAAGGTCGCAAGGAACAGCCAAGCAAGACCAAAGCCAAGGGGAAGCGCTCATGCTTCAAATGCGGTAAGCTTGGTCATTTCATTGCTAACTGTCCCGATAATGAAAGTGACCAGGAAAAGGGGAACAAAAGGGAGAAGAAGAAGCACTACAAGAAGGCCAAGGGCGAGGCACATATCGGAAAGGAGTGGGATTCGGATTGCTCCTCCTCCGACTCCGACAATGAAGGACTCGCCGCCACCGCCTTCAACAAGTCATCTCTCTTCCCAAACGAGCGTCATACTTGCCTCATGGCAAGGGAGAAGAAAGTAAGCACTCATGATACTAGTACTTATGCTTCTTCAAGTGAGGATGAGTCTAGTGATGATGATGAGATAGACTACTCATGCTTATTCAAGGGATTAGATAGATCTAAAATTGATAAGATTAATGAGTTGATTGATGCCTTGAATGACAAGAATAGATTACTAGAAAAACAAGAGGATCTTTTATATGAGGAGCATGATAAATTTGTTAGTGCACAAAAATCTCTTGCTCTAGAAATTAAAAGGAATGAAATGCTCTCTAGTGAATTATCTTCTTGTCATGAAACCATTGCTACTTTAAAAAGTTTTAATGATGATTTAAATGCTAAACTAGAAGTAGCTAGTAAATCTAATTCTTGTGTAGAAATTGTTGAAACTTGTAATAGGTGTAAAGATTTTGACATTGATGCTTGTAGTGATCATCTAGTTTCAATTTCCAAATTAAATGAGGAATTAGCTAGTCTTAATGCCCAACTTAAGACTAGCAAAAGTGATTTTGATAAACTAAAATTTGCTAGGGATGCCTACACGATTGGTAGACACCCCTCAATTAAGGATGGGCTTGGCTTCAAGAGGGAAGCCAAGAACTTAACAAGCCATAAGGCTCCCATCTCCGCCAAGGAGAAAGGGAAGGCCCCTATGGCTAGTAGTGTGCAAAAGAACCATGCCTTTTTGTACCATGATAGGAGACATTCTAGAAATTCTTATAGGAGTTGTAATGCATATAATGCCTTTGATTCTCATGCCATGTTTGCTTCTAGTTCTTCTTATGTGCATGATAGAAATGTTGGTAGAAGAAATGTTGTTCATAACATGCCTAGGAGAAATGTTGTTAATATTCCTAGGAAAGTAAATGAACCTTCTACAATATATCATGCCTTAAATGCTTCCTTTGCTATTTGTAGAAAGGATAGGAAGATAGTTGCTAGAAAATTAGGGGCAAGATGCAAGGGAGACAAAACTTGCATTTGGGTCCCTAAGGATATTTGTGCTAACCTTGCAGGACCCAACATGAGTTGGGTACCTAAGACCCAAGCCTAAATTTGCCTTGCAGGTTTATGCATCCGGGGGTTCAAGCTGGATTATTGACAGCGGATGCACAAACCATATGACGGGGGAGAAGAAGATGTTCACCTCCTACGTCAAAAACAAAGATTCCCAAGATTCAATAATATTCGGTGATGGGAATCAAGGCAAGGTAAAAGGGCTAGGTAAAATTGCAATCTCCAATGAGCATTCTATCCCTAATGTGTTTTTAGTGGAGAGTCTTGGATATAATTTACTATCTGTTAGTCAATTATGTAATATGGGATATAACTGTTTATTTACAAATATAGATGTGTCTGTCTTTAGAAGATGTGATGATTCACTAGCTTTTAAGGGTGTACTAGATGGCAAACTTTATTTGGTTGATTTTGCAAAAGAAGAGGCCGGTCTAGATGCATGCTTAATGGCTAAGACTTGCATGGGCTGGTTGTGGCATCGCCGCTTAGCACATGTGGGGATGAAGAACCTCCACAAGCTGCTAAAGGGAGAACACGTGATAGGTCTAACCAATGTTCATTTCGAAAAAGATAGACCTTGTGCAGCTTGTCAAGCAGGTAAACAGGTGGGAGGCTCTCATCACACCAAAAATGTGATGACAACATCAAGACCCCTGGAGCTACTACATATGGACCTCTTCGGACCCATCGCCTATCTGAGCATAGGAGGAAGTAAGTATGGTCTAGTTATTGTTGATGACTTTTCCCGCTTCACTTGGGTGTTCTTTTTGCAGGATAAGTCTGAAACCCAAGGGACCCTCAAACGCTTCCTAAGGAGAGCTCAAAACGAGTTTGAGCTCAAGGTGAAGAAGATAAGGAGCGACAACGGGTCCGAATTCAAGAACCTTCAAGTGGAGGAATACCTTGAGGAGGAAGGGATCAAGCACGAGTTCTCCGCTCCCTACACACCACAGCAAAATGGTGTGGTAGAGAGGAAGAACAGGACGCTAATCGATATGGCGAGGACGATGCTTGGAGAATTCAAGACCCCCGAGCGTTTTTGGTCGGAAGCTGTAAACACGGCTTGCCACGCCATCAACAGGGTCTACCTTCACCGCCTCCTCAAGAAGACGTCGTATGAGCTTCTAACCGGTAACAAACCCAATGTATCTTACTTTCGTGTATTTGGGAGCAAATGCTACATTCTAGTGAAGAAGGGTAGAAATTCTAAGTTTTCTCCCAAAGCTGTAGAAGGGTTTTTATTAGGTTATGATTCAAATACAAAGGCGTATAGGGTCTTCAACAAATCATCGGGTTTGGTTGAAGTCTCTAGCGACGTTGTATTTGATGAGACTAATGGCTCTCCAAGAGAGCAAGTTGTTGATCTTGATGATGTAGATGAAGAAGACATTCCAACGGCCGCGATACGCACCATGGCGATTGGAGATGTACGGCCTCAGGAACATTTGGAGCAAGATCAACCGTCTTCCTCAACTATGGTGCATCCTCCAACCCAAGATGACGAACAGGTACCTCAAGTGGAGGCGCATGATCAAGGGGGAGCACAGGATGTTCAAGTTGAAGAGGAAGAAGCACCTCAGGCACCTCCAACCCAAGTTCGAGCGACGATCCAAAGGGATCATCCCGTCGACCAAATTTTGGGTGATATTAGCAAGGGAGTAACTACTCGTTCAAGATTAGTTAATTTTTGTGAGCATTACTCTTTTGTCTCTTCTATTGAGCCTTTCAGGGTAGAAGAGGCCTTGCTAGATCCGGACTGGGTGTTGGCCATGCAGGAGGAACTCAACAACTTCAAGCGCAATGAAGTTTGGACACTGGTGCCTTGTCCCAAGCAAAATGTAGTGGGAACCAAGTGGGTGTTCCGCAACAAACAGGACGAGCACGGGGTGGTGACAAGGAACAAGGCTCGGCTTGTGGCAAAAGGTTATGCCCAAGTCGCAGGTTTGGACTTTGAGGAGACTTATGCTCCTGTGGCTAGGCTAGAATCAATTCGTATCTTGCTAGCATATGCCGCTCACCATTCTTTCAGGTTGTTCCAAATGGATGTGAAGAGCGCTTTCCTCAACGGGCCAATCAAGGAGGAGGTGTACGTAGAGCAACCCCCTGGTTTCGAGGATGAACGGTACCCCGACCATGTGTGTAAGCTCTCTAAGGCGCTCTATGGACTTAAGCAAGCCCCAAGAGCATGGTATGAATGCCTTAGAGACTTTCTAATTGCTAATGCTTTCAAGGTTGGGAAAGCCGATCCAACTCTTTTCACTAAGACTTGTGACGGTGATCTTTTTGTGTGCCAAATTTATGTCGATGACATAATATTTGGTTCTACTAACCAAAAGTCTTGTGAAGAGTTTAGCAGGGTGATGACGCAGAAATTCGAGATGTCGATGATGGGCGAGTTGAACTACTTCCTTGGGTTCCAAGTGAAGCAACTCAAGGACGGCACCTTCATCTCCCAAACGAAGTATACGCAAGATTTGCTAAAGCGGTTTGGGATGAAGGACGCCAAGCGCGCAAAGACGCCGATGGGAACTGACGGACACACCGACCTCAACAAAGGAGGTAAGTCCGTTGATCAAAAAGCATACCGGTCTATGATAGGTTCTTTGCTTTATTTATGTGCTAGTAGACCGGATATTATGCTTAGCGTATGCATGTGTGCTAGATTTCAATCCGATCCTAAGGAGTGTCACTTAGTGGCTGTGAAGCGGATTCTTAGATATTTAGTCGCTACGCCTTGCTTCGGGATCTGGTATCCAAAGGGGTCTAACTTTGACTTGATTGGGTACTCAGATTCCGACTATGCTGGATGTAAGGTCGATAGGAAGAGTACATCGGGGACGTGCCAATTCTTAGGAAGGTCCCTGGTGTCATGGAACTCTAAGAAACAAACTTCCGTTGCCCTATCCACTGCTGAGGCCGAGTATGTTGCCGCAGGACAGTGTTGCGCGCAACTACTTTGGATGAGGCAAACCCTCAGGGACTTTGGCTACAATCTGAGCAAAGTCCCACTCCTATGTGATAATGAGAGTGCTATCCGCATGGCGGAAAATCCTGTTGAGCACAGCCGCACAAAGCACATAGACATCCGGCATCACTTTTTGAGAGACCACCAGCAAAAGGGAGATATCGAAGTGTTTCATGTTAGCACCGAGAACCAGCTAGCCGATATCTTTACCAAGCCTCTAGATGAGAAGACCTTTTGCAGGTTGCGTAGTGAGCTAAATGTCTTAGATTCGCAGAACTTGGATTGATTTATAGCATACACGTGTTTATGCCTTTGATCATGTTCCTTATGCATTTTGTTGCTTAGTTATGGTGCTCAAGTTGTACAAACACTCCCTGGACCTCACAAGTCCGTTGCAAAGTGATGCACATTTGTAGGGGGAGTTGTGTTACAACTTGACCCTTTGAGACTAACCATGTGCTTGAGTTTGCTTATATTAGTCTCAAAGGAGGTTTGAAAGGGAAAAGGTGGACTTGGACCATGAAAGACTTCCACTGCACTCCGATGAGAGGGTAACTTATTCCAAGTTCATCTCATGTACTCTTATTGCCTTTGTATTCTTATTGAAGATTTTGGTGAGGCAATGGGGTTATCGGGCCAAGATTGATCCCGTTTTGGTGCTTGATGCCAAAGGTGGAGAAAATAAAGGCCAAAGCAATAAATGGATCAGCTACCACTTGAGAAATTTTGAAAATAGTAAAATAGAGCTTTTTGTTTTGTCAAAACTCTTGCATTGTCTCTTTTGTCAAAAGTTGGCCTCTTGTGGGGAGAAGTGTTGATTATGGGAAATAGGGGGAGTTTTTGAAATCTTTGATCAATCTCTTTTGGAATGACTCTCTTTATGTTTCAACATGTGTGTTTGACTTAGAGATAGAGATTTGAGTTTGATTTGCAAAAACAAACCAAGTGGTGGCAAAGGATGATCCATATATGCCAAAGTTGAATCAAAATAAATTTGAGTTTTATTTGAAGTGATATTGCACTTGTTCCAGTTGCTTTATGTTGTGTTGGCATAAATCACCAAAAAGGGGGAGATTGAAAGGGAAATGTGCCATTGGGCCATTTCTAAGTATTTTGGTGATTGAGTGCCAACACAAGTGCTTAAATATGAATTTATGCTCATGGATGGACAAAGTGCAAATCAAGAGTAAAGGTATGTTTCTAAGCCTTAGTACATTGGTTTTGTGTACTAATATACTTGTCTAAGTGTTAGAAACAGAAAGAAGAAGAAAAGAAAAGAGGTGAAAAAGGCTTGGCTGTGTACAGCCAAGACTCAGCTCAGTCTGGCACACCGGACTGTCCGGTGGTGCACCGGACAGTGTCCGGTGCGCCAGGCTGACTCGGCGTGAAGTGGCCGCTCTCGGGAATTCGCCGACGACGTACGGCTAAAATTCACCGGACTGTCCGGTGTGCACCGGACTGTCCGGTGAGCCAACGGTCGGCCGGGCCAACGGTCGGCCGCGGAATCTGCGCGCGACACGTGGCCGGGCCAACGGTCGGAAGGGGGCACCGGACTGTCCGGTGTGCACCGGACATGTCCGGTGCGCCAACGGCTCCCAGATCTGCAACGGTCGGCCGCGCCATTTTAGGAAGGAAATCGGGCACCGGACAGTGTCCGGTGTGCACCGGACTGTCCGGTGCACCCGACAACAGAAGGCAAGATTGGCCTTCCAGATTTGCTCTCAACGGCTCCTAGCTGCCTTGGGGCTATAAAAGGGACCCCTAGGCGCATGGAGGAGAACACCAAGCAACCTTAGAGCATTCTTGATCATCCACACTCAGTCTTTGCGCATTCGTTTGTCATTCTCAGTGATTCGAGCTCCGTTCTAGTGAGAACTTTGAGATAGTCTTTTGAGCTCGATTCTTGGTCGTGTGTGTGCGCATTTTGCTGTGGATTTGTGTGTGTTGCTTCCCTCCCTTACTCCGTGCTTCTTTGTGAACTTCAAGTGTAAGGGCGAGAGACTCCAAGTTGTGGAGATTCCTCGCGAACGCGATAAGAAAAGAAAAGCATAACACTGTGGTATTCAAGTTGATCATTGGATCACTTGAGAGGAGTTGAGTGCAACTCTCGTCCGTTGGGACGCCACAACGTGGAGTAGGCAAGTTTTGTACTTGGCCGAAGCACGGGATAAACCACTGTGTCTTCTCTGTGTTGAACTCCTTGTGGTTATCGTATTATGCAAGATCTTCTCTCTAGCCACTCGGCATTAACTGTGCTAACGCTTAATCAAAGTTTTGTGGCTTAAGTTTTTAAGTTTTACAGGATCACCTATTCACCCCCCCCCCTCTAGGTGCTCTCAATATCCTACCCTTGATGTATCTTTATCTTTTCTGTTATCTTATTTTTCTTGTATGAAAAACAAGTCACGAAGGACTTAATTTTGGTCTCATGTAATAATTGTGCCCGTATCATTAAGTAAAATGCTTCTTCCTAACAGACTTCCAAAGCTAAAAAGCCGTTCTTAAGCGAGCAGAGTAAGTTCCAAAGATACAAAAAGTCGTTCCTAAGGGAGCACAGAGTAAGTTTTGAAGCTACAAAAGTCATTCCTAAGGGAGCGCAGAGTAAGTTCCGAGGCTCCAAAGTCGTTCCTAAGGGAATGCAGAGCCAAAATACCACCGAAATAAAAGGTGAAGAAGCTCCAAAGTCGTTCCTAAGGGGATGCAGAGCTTAGATACCACCGAAATAGAAGGTGAAGAAGCTGCAAAGTCGTCCCTAAGGGAATGCAGAGCTTAGATACCACCGAAATAGAAGGTGAAGAAGCTCCAAAGTCGTTCCTAAAGGGATGCAAAGCTTAAAGACTCCAAAGATGTCCCTAAGGGGATGCAGAGTCTTGGTTGTTCCAGTGTAGGTGTGTGTGTGTTCGGCATAACCATCATATTGCATCATATCGCCGCACCATTCTGCATAACATTACATCATACATCATATCGCATCAACAACAAAAAGATTGGATACGAAGCAGATCTTTGGCAATAATTTGTTGAATGAAAATGTGCTGAGGCACGAAGCAAATCTTCGGCAATAATTTGTTGAATGAAAATGTGCTAACGCACGAAGCAAACCTTCGGCCAATACAATTTTATCACAATAGATTCGCCATAAAAAGGTGCTTCTTTCTTTACGAAGCATGAAAAGAAGGGAAGGTGTTTTTTCGCCGAAGGCTCAAAAACGGTATGTGCATAAATTTCATGCATCGCAAAGAAATATATTACAACAATTTACATGTCTGATTAATTGTTTCGTACACCAAATGTTACATCGTATCATTACAATAAAAGCCTAATCTTCCTTAAGGATCTTCTCGGCGGCTTCATTCAGTAGCCTATCGACGACTTCGTCGACGATGGAGTTAGCAACGCTCATTACATCCAGCGCTTCTTTCATGACGGGATTGGCTAGGAGGTCGTATGGCTCAGGCAGCGGTGAAAGTTCAGCTGTAATAGAAAAACTATTAGTTCGAAGCCAGAAAATAAACACCGAAGCTAAAATTAAAAAACAATACCTATACGCCTTGCGCGCTCGGCAGCTTCTTCGGCTCGCTTAGCTTCTTCTCGTGTATCATGGGTTTCTTTTTCATTTTTCTTTATGATTTCATTGGCCAATTCTCGGCCACCGTTCACCCAAACATCAAAGTAAATCTTTCCACCCACTAAAGTAGCTTCGGTCGAAGGGTCTTTCGTGTCATCTGTGGAGAAGGCGACTTCGGTCTGGGCTGCAGCCTTAACATGGTCACAACCAGCCTTCTCCAGAATTGCCGCAACCCCCCGAGCGTCGGCGAAGGTGCAAATGTCCCCGCGATCACTAAGGATCTCTTCAAAAGCTTCGGCTTCCCCGCTTATCCAATCAATAACACCCTCAGGGTCACCTCGAATGAAATTCTCTTCAGAAGAATATGCACCCACCTTAGCAAAGCTGGTTTTTAATTTTCGTACGCAATCCAAGGATTTCTCGAAGCACCTCTCCTTGGATTCGCGAAGCTCCTCAACATTTTTCTCCAGTCTAGTGTTTAACCATTCACTTATTTCTTGCTTAGCTTTTGCAAGTTCAAAATTTTCATTAGCTTCGGCAAGTTTTTTCCGAAGGTCTTCAACTTCAGCTTTATAAGCTTCAGATTGAGTTTTCAATTTTGCTTCGTCTTTTTTCACCAATGTAAGCAGAATTTTATCTTTTTCCATGGCTTCATTTCTCAGCTTAATAACTTCTGACCGAAGGTTGCCGAGGGCTATCACGCAACTTTCATCTTCAGCATTCTTCTGCGCCCTCAAAGCGTTACTAAGAATTAAGCCCTACAAAAAGATAGGATCAACACGAGAATACAAGACAATATAATCTATTTCCAAGTTCATCACTTCTGTACCTTTAGACTGTTGTACGCAAGGCTGTCTGTGAGGTCATCTTTTGACATGGCAGAGAGGCCAGCTTCAAGCTTCAGAAATCCCATATTTTTTGCCATCTCCCGGCAGACGGATATTTCCTTGTTGTCTGGGAGGCAGTATAGGAAGTCATATTCGTCCGTGACATTGTACACCAAGGCTCCCTTCGGGTATTTCAGCTCCCGAGCGTAGTGTTTGGCTTCTGCAATTTCTTCTTCAGATAGTCTTTTTCCCGAAGCATGTCGAATAATAAAGTCAAGATCTTCATACGGTGCTTTAGGGATAGGAGATTTAGCTTTTTTGGGCGCATCCTTCTCCAGAGCCATGCCATTATCTGGAGATTTTTGCTCAGCTCTCTCAGTTGTAGCAGGCTCTGCCTTCATGGGCGCTGAGGGCTCAGCTTTGGTTTCAGCACGAGCCGCCACAGCTTCGGCAACCTTTTTTGCAGGAGTAGGAGTGAATGCCCTTGTTGTCTCCATGACAGCGTCCAGCACGCTTGTCATTCTTCTCCTCTTGGGAGTTATTGCAACCTTCGGCAATTCTGCCTCCGACGGTCCTGCTGTTTCCTCTCGGTCTAGCTTCTCAGCCGTTTTTCCTTCAGCTTCGGTAGTTTGTATTAGCACCTCGGCCGATCCGGTTGCAGAAACCTTCGGTACTGCAGCCGATTCTTTGGCACTCCGACCGGCAGGAGCAACTTGTTCTGCTTCGACAGTGGAAGATGTTCCTTCATCAAATTTCGGCACTATAGCCATTTCAATGTATCTTGGCCGGTGGGTCAAAACCTTGATCTTCTTGCCCTTCAGCACAACAGAGATGGCCGAGGCAACAGTTTTCTTTTTTTCCCCTGCTTTCGCGAGGGGTAAATGTAGTCTGGATACACGAAGCCGATAACGTCAAAAACTCTGTCCAACCTTTTCTTGCCTCGCCCTCCGAAGGCTAAGGTCAAGGCATCATCTTCGACTCTTGTGTACGCTCCAAGTAATTCAACGCTAGTCGCCTCAACACATTTCAGCAGTCGTCATTTGGTTCGTCAAACTGGTCTCTGTATCTGAAGGTGTATTTCAAGTAAACCAATCCACCTTGACAAGACCCGGCAACAGTCTCCTTCGGCATCTCCCAGTTATCCACAAGTGGCCATACCCTGTAGGCTATGTGCTCTTGAGCCAGGTCTCTCGTGCCAATGAAGGCACAAACATTATTGAAGGCCTTCTGGCATGCTTCGGTGTCATTCCCACACGCAGTAGCCGGCCTTCGGAGGCTGAAGCGAGAACAGATAGGGCGTTGGATAATCCCCTTTATGTCCTCCCTTTCAATCAGATTATTTTTAACATAAAATCATTCCTCCATCCAGGCCCTGGCCACCTTTTCTGAAATGTTGGAACTGGGTAGCTTACATCAGAACGAGGAATGAAGCCATAACAACCGAAGTTGTTGTGATAGTGCTCTTTGCTAGTGGCCTTCATCTCGTACAGTAGTTCGTGCATGTTACCGAAGCACTTCGTGCTCGGTTCCAGCCCTTGGCTTCTCATGGCCCAAACAAAAATACCCATTCTGATTATAGCTTTGGGAGTGATTTGATGGAGGAAGATTTCAAATGTTTTCAAAACTTCAACCAAAAATCTGCTCAATGGGAATCGAAGACAACCTCATCTTCTTCGGGTGCGGGAGCGACGCTGTCCCCACCAACTCTCACAATAGACATATCACGAAAATACCTTCCCTTCATGGCATCAATCTGACTCTGTTTGATGGACGACTTTCTGAAGATAGTATTACTTGGCCGCTAGGGCCAATCTTCGGCATCTTCATTCCCACTTTCCACATCATAGTTATCACTGTCGTCAGAATCTTTAGACAAGTCAGCTAGTATTTCGTTTGTAATCTTCTCTGTGTTTGTTTTTTCCATAGCTTCATAAAACCCGGCTAGAGCATGGTCCACAACCTTCTTCTCGTCAGCCATTTGGTGGGAAATCGAACAAATGTCGAAGCTCACAAAACAAGTGAAATCTGACAGCAAGAAATTTAAAACAGGAGAAAACAACACAAGCAATTGAAATGGCACAACAGATGTTGTCGCTGTGGGTTTCTATTTATATGCCTAGTGCATTGCAACTTGGCGGGCCCCATTAGTCATTGACTTTCACTATTCTAGCGAAGGAAAGATGTTTTTTCGGACCTTCGGCTAAAGGCCTTCGTTCACGTCGCAGTCTGAATTTGTTAAACAACAAATTAATACTGTGAGGGGCTACTGTTGGGGGTCTTCATCTTCCAAAGGTCCTCAAAAACATGACTAACATGTTTTCCAGTATAGTATACTGTCACAGAAAGCTTTGGGTTTAAGACGAAGGCGTGCATGATATGAAAAAGCGTAGTCTGGAAGAAGGTTAGACCAACTCCGAAGCTGTGGCTGGAGAAGCTTCGGCTCAGCACAAGAACGATGATGGAGGATGAAACCGACTTAAAAGGAAAGGACTGCTCAGTCCTCGACAGATTACCTTTTGGTTAATAGTAAATGTAAGGGACATGAATGTAATTTTACCAAGGCTGCGTCCTGTGCTTATAAATAGATGAACAGTAACACCGTACTGAACACGCTGATTTGTAATCACTCGCACATCACTTTCGGATTTTTGCCTTCTGCCAAGCCGAAGGTACAAAAATGTAATTTAAGTATCATTAATGTTTTATATAATGATAATGGAATAATCTAATGATTTATAATGATTATTCGTATTCTTTATGTGCTTCGTTCGTCCTTGTTCATACTTCTGCACATTAAAATGATGAAGGTATGTCCTTCATGACCTTCGTCCGAGGATAATATATCCTAATGGAGATAATGTTTTAAAGGACGAAGGTATTTAACCATTAACATTTGTGTTGCCTTGTTCTTGATTTATAGCTTTCGAGAACAAGTGACCAACAAGCCTGTAACTCACTTATGGCCGAACGAGTCTAGACCTGAGTCCCCTAGTTGTCTATAGGACCCACAACACGATGAGCCGCGTCAAGGCTCATGCTATGAAGGTCAGAGGTTGGCGCGTCACAGGAAGATCGAATAATGATGACACTTGAGCTCCTCGTTGTCCATGCAACCAGACTTAATGAGCCCGTCCAAAGAGTTAAGACAACCAAGACAAATATCGACAAACATGTTTCAACCAAGAGTAAATGCTTCTGTTGTACCCCAACACCATAAACTCCTTCCATGAGAATCCACTTGTAACCGACCCTCCTTGTTTTATAAAAGCCAAAGAGCACACCGCCACGACGTTTAAGGCTTAGCTAGGTAGCAAACACCAGATCTGTAGTCCACAGAACTTACTACACATAAGAGACTTGCGAGCTCCTCCAACTCTCACCCACTTGTAACCTCTACTACGAGCATTGAGCAACAATGTGCTGGTAGCGCAAGCCACCAAAGATTGGAAGTAGGGACGTTTAATCCGAACTAGTATAAATATTGCACCCACTAAGCACACCATCCGGACCCAAAACACGAACGAACAAATTTACTTGTCAAAGATAGTTCGAAACACCAACAGTTGGCGCACTAGGTTGCGGCCTTTGTGTATTCTTGATGTCTCATTCACCAAGATCTAGATGGCCGGCCACGACGTCGTTTGGGCCCCTAGAACAACCATCCATTTCGGAAGTCTCGACTTCATCGTCAACAGCGTGGGAAACATGATTAGGGCTTCGATAGCCCAATCGCTCTTGGCAAAGGATTTGGTTGACATCGCTAGGGGCTTCGGAGGCCTCTAGATCACCACCCCTCAGGAGAACGATAGATGGTGGTGCACGACAGGACCCACCCATGTTGAGTTCGTAGGAATGATGTGGCAGAACGGCCCAAATTATTCCAACTTAAGTGCCCAAGTCTCGCCTTAGAGACAACGACACACTTAAATCGGAATAACCTGTCAGTCCCTCGGATCTAGTCCGATAAAAGCCACTTATCCAGGATCGAATACCACTAGCTCACTCGAAGGTGAGGCACAGAGAAATACAATAAAACATAATACCACAATTTAATAAGAATCATTAGTGATTACATTATCGGAGTTTCAAAAATAATAACCATAAATTTTTAATGCAGCGGAAATAACTAACGGAGAAAACCGAGTAACATGGCGAAGCCTGGCCACACTACTCCTCCTGGTCCTCTCCTACGGAAGCAGTAACCCACTCGACCGTCTATCCTAGTGGCAGGGATGGAGGCCAAGTCACACCAGCAACCAATCATCCTAAGGAGTACCTGCAAAAATTATGCCACAAGCAAGGCTGAGTATACTAATACTCAACTAGACTTACCTGGTGTGAACAGTCTACTCCTCTACCTCTAGACATCCAGCTGTTTGGCTGAGGGGTTTGGTTTGCCAAAAGCACTAGCTGAGTCTAAAATCAAGTTTTAGCTTTTCAAGTTTTAGTATGATCCTTTTTAAAACTAGATGAGTACATAGCTATTCATACATGGTATCAAACATTTTATCAATCAATATCTTTTGCCAGTCACCTCATTTCCACTTATTACTCAATGCAGTACAATGGATCAAGCAGTCTCATTAACTGCGAGAAGCAGACGATTCGAATCGAGTTTTTAAACCTTGCAAGGTAAACCTAAACACACGACGTGGCGAGGCACTTCGTACCCACACACATCAAGCGTCCCCATCGATTCCCTGGCAACAGAACAGGGCTCACCGTCTTGGTGTACAATGCCTCACTCACCCCGACTGCCGTCGTGCAGTGACCACACTTGTACCGACCATAACCGGAATGGGAGACCACGTCTCAGGTCGCGTGAGGGGCAAAGTCTGTGGGCAGGTTCACTCAGGTACTAGGCTTACTGTTGGAGACTTGTTCTCAAATGCTATGAATTAAGAACAAGGCAACACAAAATGTTAAATGTTACTGTCCTTCGTCCTTCGAAGCATTATTTCCCTAAGGATATAATGATTTTCGGACGAAGGTTATGAAGGACATACCTTCATCAGCATAAAATATAATAATGAAGAAGAAATCATATGAAACATATAAGATAACATAAACGGTTATGTATTACTGATAATTCATTTCTATGTTATTATGATGAAGAAGCAGAAATGATATCAAAATTACAAATGTACCTTCAGTTCGTGAGAAGGTAAAAGTATAAGTGTGACGCAAAAGCCAATGCCAAATCAGCGTGAACAGTACGGGGATACTGTTCACCTATTTATAGGCACGGGTCGCAGCCCATGCAAAATTACATTAATGCCCTTTATGTTTATCAATAACTCTATGATAATTCTTCGAGGTCTAATCTGGTTTTTCATCTTTAAGTCGGTTTCCTTTTCCGCCGTTCTCCCGAAGCTCTTCTACACACAGCTTCGGCTCTGCGCCAACCTTCGTGTTCCTTGTGCTTCTTCATACTGTGGCTCTGATCCAAGTCCGAAGATACCTGTTAATGTACTTTACTCCAGAAACATTGTTAAATCATGTTTTTGAGGACCTTCGGAAGCCGAAGTCCCCCAACAGTAGCCCCTCGCAATATTAATTTGTTAGAATAATAAATTCAGATTGCGAAATGGACGAAGGCTATGAGCCGAAGGTCCGAAAAAACACCTTCCTGTTGCTAGAATAGCAACAGTCATTGGCAAATGGGACCCTCCAGTCTCCGACATAATGGGTTTATAAATAGGGTCTCGCCACAATTTATTTGGCACGCTCTCCTGCCATCTGTTTTGCCTGCTCAAAAAGCTTTCTGCCCACAAATATTTGGTTTTCTCCTTAGTTTTAAGTTTCGGAAACGAGAGGCAAGAATTCCGAAGAGATGTCTGAGGAGAAGAAGGTTGCTGCCGAAATGAAGCTGAGCCTTTCTGAAGAGATGCATCTGGGTTTTCTTGAGTCAATAGCGAAGACGAACACGGAGAAGATTACAAGGGAGATTTTAGAAGGTTTATCTGAAGATACTGGTGATAGTGACAGTTATGACGCAGATAGTGGGGGTGAAGATTCCGAAGATCGGCCATGGCGACCAAGCCATTCAGTCTTCGGGAAATCAACTATCGGGCAAATTCACCTTGAAAACATGAGGGGGAGATATTTTCGGGATATGTCTATTGTAAGAGCAGATGCCGGAGAAAAAACTGTGCCGACTCCCAGAGATGATGAAGTCGTTATTTTCCGAAGCTTTCTGAAAGCTGGGCTATGATTCCCTCTAAGCAGATTCATGGTAAAAGTTATGAAAATATATCAGGTTTACCTTCATCAACTTACCCCTGAAGCAATAATAAGAATGGGAATCTTCGTCTGGGCTGTGAAGAGTCAAGGCCTAGAGCCAAGTGCGAAAAGTTTTTGCAATATTCATGAATTGTTATACGAAACGAAGCCCTGGGGTAAAGAGCAATATCATAACAACTTTGGTTGCTACAGCTTCAGCGCTCGCTCTGGGTCAAGCTACCCCGTGCCCACCTTTCGTAAGAGATGGCCCGGAGAATGGATGAAAGAATGGTTCTATGTAAAAACGATTTGAAGGTTCGAGAGGATATTAAGGATGTCATCATGTGCCCCATCTGGCAGCGCTTCGGACTCCGGAAACCGAAGGTAGAAATGGATGAAGCAGCCGAAGAATGCCAACGGGCCTTCGGCGTAGTCTGCTCCTTTATTGGGACAAGGGATTTGATACAAGAACACATTGCCTTCAGAGTATGGCCTCTTGCAGATAATTGGGAAATGCCGAAAGAAACTGTTAAAGAAACTGACGAAGGTGGGCTAGTCAGGCTGAAGTATACATTCAAGTATGGAGACAACTTCAGCAGTGCCTGAATTCGGCAGTGAAACATCTTCAGCCCCCGAAGCTAAGGAATCAACTCCGTTGCCAGGAGCCAAAGAGCTGGCCGAAGCGCCATCGACAGAAAAGATGGAAGAAGCAAAAGCATCAACTGAGGGAGCAAAAATATCAGAAATTTTAAGTCCTTTAGAAGAAATTAAAGCAGCAAAAATTAAAAAGGGGCCAACAGTGACCCCAAAAAAAAAGAATGGTTAATGTGTTAGATGTTTTGGAAACAATTAAACTTCCAAGCACAACCCCAAAGAAGACTGCTGAAACTTCTGAGGCGCTTGCTGAAGTATCCGTTGCTGAGGCTCCGAAGCAACAGACTGAAGTTGGAACTGGGCCTTCAGAACCAACCAAGGTAATACCTTTGGAAGCAGAAGAAGCAAGAATTGCAAGGGCAACTGAAGAAATGAAAATGTCAGAGCCTACTTTGGTCGAAGAAATTGATACTGCTGTCCCCGAAGCAACTTCCAAAATATACGATTATATTGTGCGTCATGCTTCGGGGAAAAGTTATCGGAAGAAGAAGTTTTTGAAGCTAATCACTATGCCAAAGAATTGAAATATCCGAAGGGGGCACTAGTGTTCAATGGGACGGACGAAGAGGATTTCCTATACTGCCTCCCAGACAATAAAGAATTATCCGTCTGTCGGGAGATGTCTAGAAGTATGGGTTTTCCGAAGCTTGAGGCTGGATTATGTGCTATGACGAAGGAGGATCTTGCGGATAGTCTTGCGTACAATAGCCTGAAGGTATGGGAATTGGATGTTTACAAATTTTATAATTCGTAACTCATTCTTTTATTCTTATACCAACCTTTTTTACATATAGGGTTTAATTTTAAGCAACGCATTGAGAGCACAAAAGAGTGCCGAAGATGAGAGCTATGAAATTGCATTCAACAACCTACAATCAGAAGTTATTAAACTGAGAAATGAAGCTCTGGAAAAAGATAAAATTCTGCTTACATTGGTGGACAAGGTAAAAAAGGACGAAGCTACCTCAAAGGCCCAGGCCGAAGCCCAAAGACGTGAAATTAAAGATCTTCAGAAACAGCTAGCTAGAGCTAAAGAAGAGCGTATACTTGAAGAAATAAAACGCGAGCTTAGTGATCAACTGGCCAATCATTTAGAGATGAGTGTTAAAGAGCTTCGTGCGTCCCAGAGGAAATGTTATGTTAAATCCATAGAGTGCGTCAAAAAGATAAAATCTAGCTTCGCCAGCGTTGGCGCATTCTCTAGTTAAGAGAATTTTTCAAGAGGCAATCCTGAAGGTCCAATGGAATGGATCAGTCACGAAGCAGAGGCCTTCGAGGAGATTCTGAATAGCCGTGGTGACATCTGTGCTTTTTCGGGTGCTAGGGGGATTGTTGTTGTTTTGGAGAGGAAAGGCTGCGAGCATGTAAAATCCTTAGCGCAGTCCGAAGCTGCCTTGTCCTCTGAAGACATTAAAGACCCCTCACCCGAAGCAAGCATGGTTGGTGGGAAATTCTTCACCGATATCTGGGATAATGGCGGCCGAGAATTGGCGCAAGAAATTATTCAAAGGAGTGAAAAAGGCATCCACGATGCTAGAAAAATAGCGGAAGCTACCGAGAAAAGTACAGAGCCCGAAGGGCAAATAGGTATTAATTAGTGGTTTTTATCATGCTGTAATTTTTAATTCCAGACTCTGCTCTCGGTTTGTAATAGTAATATAGTCGTATCTTTTCTTCCCTCAGAACCTGCTGAGGCATCTCCGGGCCCCCACCCGAAGGGGGACGATGAAATTAGAAAAATGGCCGAAGCCATTATGGACAAGGTTGTCAACCAACTATTGAACGAAGCTGCAGAGATAGTACTTAAAGAGGATTGAATGCTATTGTAGAAACATTTGAAACGTAAAAATGTGTAATATATTGTAACTTTAAATGTAATATATAATCTATTTATAGTTTAATTATTTACGATGCATGAAACTTTGCGTACATACCATCTTTTGAGCCTTCGGCGAAAAAACACCTTCCCTTCTTTTCATGCTTCGTGAAGAAAATCCTTTCTATATCACAAGAATTCGCTTTCTTCTCTGATGAAAAATGTCCAAGCTTCGTGAAATATTTTCCGAAGCTATAAAAAAGTTTTGTGTTGTGTTTCCGATGAGGCTATACTTCGTCTCGATTTGTCTTGTGCCTTAGCACGATTTTCTCTTTTCTAAAATATGTTCCGAAGGTCAACACTGTATCCCCTTCTTGTTCCAGATGCATTATGCTGTATGATGCTTATGTTATGCAAAAATGATGTGATGATGTTATGCTATGCAAAATGATATTTGTGCCGCAGATATATATCCCTGTAATAAAGCACACACACTTTTTATATCAGCGCTGACTTTTCGATGTAAGCCTCCCTTAGGAGCTTCTTCGCCTTTTACTTTCAGCGGAATCAGCGTTTATTTTTCGCTGTAAGCCTCCCTTAGGAGCTTCTTCGCCTTTTACTTTCAGCGGAATCAGCGTTTATTTTTCGCTGTAAGCCTCCCTTAGGAGCTTCTTCGCCTTTTAATTTCAGCGGAATCAGCGTTTATTTTTCGTTGTAGGTTTAGAAAACTTACACTGCGCTCCCTTAGTAACGACTTTTTACTGTTTCGAACAATTTATACTGTGTCCGTTAGATCAAATTTTTGATAATTCAAAGGTCCTCCAAATCAGTGTAAGTTCGTATGCTTCAGCAACTCGAGCCTATGGAAAAACATATTTTTATTATGGTAAAAGACAAAAGTATTACAAGGAATTGAAATTCAATAAAAGACATTTAAACTCTTCATAATTGTTCCTTATTGACAAAAGGGTAATAGTGAATGTAGAAAATGCAAAAGAACTGCTGTTGAGGTAGGATATTTGTCAATAAATGTGCTTCGACTCTGGCACAGTGCTGTTGACTGTGCGAGCTTCGGACTCTTCTCTGAAATCCCTCTGAAGATGATTGTGCTGACTCCCTTCTGGCTGTTGTCCTCGCTGGGTCGGCGGTGGAGGTTGCTGCCAAGATGCTTGGGGTTGGCTCGCCGAAGCAACAGAAGCTGCAGGGTGGTTGCCTACATATTCTGGAATATAAGGTGAGTGATACGAAGCAGTATGCATGACCTGCTTCGGCTGACTCTGTTGCGCTGCTGCTTCCGCTATTTCCTTCTGCTTCTGGATGGTAACATGACACATCCTGGTAGTATGGCCCTTGTCTTCACCATAGAATAGGCAATATATTTTTCTTGGCTGGTCTCCAAACCTTCCCCCGAAGCCCCTGGCGCCTCTGCCCCTTGGCGCTGGCGGCCGAAAAGAACTCTGCTGTTGGGCCGAAGCTTGTGAAGAGTGTTGTGGCCTTTGCTGCTGGCCCCCTCGATCATCAGTTTGAGCAGAGTTTTGGATTGACCTAACATGCCTCGGGTGAAATCTTCCTCCGAAGCCCCTGGTCATTTCAGAGAACCTGAATGCTTCCTCCCTTCTTTGGCGGAAGTCATTATCAGCTCGAATGTATTCGTCCATCTTCTGAAGCAGCTTCTCCAACGTTTGTGGTGGCTTCCTGGCAAAGTACTGTGCTGATGGTCCCGGCCGAAGCCCCTTAATCATGGCCTCAATGACAATTTCATTGGGCACTGTTGGCGCTTGTGCCCTCAGGCGCAGAAACCTCCGGACATACGCCTGAAGGTACTCTTCATGGTCCTGGGTACACTGGAAGAGAGCCTGAGCGGTGACTAGCTTCGTCTGAAACCCTTGGAAGCTAGTTATCAGCATATCCTTCAATTTCTGCTAAGAAATGATTGTCCCTGGCCAAAGAGAAGAGTACCAAGTCTGAGCAACGCTCCTGACGGCCATGACAAAAGATTTTGCCATGACTGCCGTATTGCCACCATACGAAGATATGGTTGCTTCATAGCTCATTAGGAATTGCTTCGGGTCTGTGTGACCGTCATACATGGGGAGCTGGGGTGGCTTGTAAGACTGTGGCCATGGTGCAGCCTGCAATTCTGTTGAGAGAGGAGAAGCATCATCAAAAGCAAAGTTTCCATGATGGAAATCTTCATACCAGTCATCCTCATTGTGGAAGCCTTCCTGATGAAGCTCTCTGCGTGGAGGCCTTCGACTTTGATCATCTTGAACAAGATGACGAACCTCCTCAGAAGCTTCGTCTATCTGTCTCTGAAGATCAGCTAGACGAGCCATCTTCTCCTTCTTGCGTTGCACCTGTTGCTGAAGGATCTCCAGGTTTTGGATCTCCTGATCCAGGTCATCCTCCGGAGGTGTTGGACTAACAGCCTTCCTCTTCTGGCTTCGGGCCTCTCTAAGAGAAAGGACATCCTGATTGGGATCCAGCGGTTGTAAAGTACCAGCCCCTGTCGCTGAAGCTTTTTTCGGCGGCATGACGAAGGTGATGCTTGCCGAAAGTGTTCAAAACTCAAAAAATGGAAGTGAGTTCACCGGAGGTGGGCGCCAATGTTGGAGACTTGTTCTCAAATGCTATGAATTAAGAACAAGGCAACACAAAATGTTAAATGTTACTGTCCTTCGTCCTTCGAAGCATTATTTCCCTAAGGATATAATGATTTTCGGACGAAGGTTATGAAGGACATACCTTCATCAGCATAAAATATAATAATGAAGAAGAAATCATATGAAACATATAAGATAACATAAACGGTTATGTATTACTGATAATTCATTTCTATGTTATTATGATGAAGAAGCAGAAATGATATCAAAATTACAAATGTACCTTCAGTTCGTGAGAAGGTAAAAGTATAAATGTGACGCAAAAGCCAATGCCAAATCAGCGTGAACAGTACGGGGATACTGTTCACCTATTTATAGGCACGGGTCGCAGCCCATGCAAAATTACATTAATGCCCTTTACGTTTATCAATAACTCTATGATAATTCTTCGAGGTCTAATCTGGATTTTCATCTTTAAGTCGGTTTCATTTTCCGCCGTTCTCCCGAAGCTCTTCTACACACAGCTTCGGCTCTACGCCAACCTTCGTGTTCCTTGTGCTTCTTCATATTGTGGCTCTGATCCAAGTCCGAAGATACCTGTTAATGTACTTTTGTCACACCCGGTTTTGGAAGGCAAACCGAATGCGAACTATGTACGTGCCAGGATCAGAACTCACGTACACAGCGATTACATAAATGAACATCATCGCACAATGCTCGAATAATAACATAAAAGAGTATTAACTTATTACATCACAGAGTCATAGACATCCACATAGTCATCAACTTAACAGTTAAATCAAAGTGCTAGCGAAACGCAGTAAAGATAAGGCCTTCACAGGCAGCTGACTGGGGGTTGCCGCCAACCCACACCTAGAATTCGTCGTAATCTTGGAACTCCTGGAAGTCTCCTTCCACGGCTTCACCTTCTCCGGAGCAGTGGTTACAATGCGGACAACCTGGTGTTTGGTGGTAAAGCAAGGATGAGTACACATCAACGTACTCAGCAAATGTCCCGTTTGGCTGAAGTGGACTAGCTTTATGTGGGGTTAGGCTCAAGCAGTTGCTTTTAGTTGGTCAGGTATTTATCATTAGTAGAAGCCAGATTTTAGCATTATTCAACCCGTAAACCATCTCCTCATCGAGGAACAACATCATCATAGTCGAACCAAAACCACAATATAATCCTTGTAACTTGAACCATCTGTATCTCTAATCAAAGAGGATCCCAAGGCTGCTCTTAACCGTGAGCACGGCTGATATACCAGTTTCACTACCCTCTGCAGAGGTTGCACACTTTACCCATGAGTCATGATTCCCTTTCTACCCGGGGAGAGCTAATCCCCATTGACCACTACCTAGGTGGTCCGGCAGGGCATCACTACGTAGCTTTTACAAAGATTCCCTAGAGATCATAGCTGCCCGTTAGGTTTCTCCAGTTTGATAAACACAGTACCCCTCCCCGCAGGAGAGTGACTAACAAAGAGCAAAACGAAAGAACCTCGGCACTCAGCCTCGGCAGAGCAAGCACTGTGCCTGGACCCCATTGACGGCACGACGGCTAAGCAACTACACCTCTAGTTCATCTAATTACTCAGCTAAGGGCACCCCATTTCACCCTCATGGTTGCACTGTTATCCCGGGTGGTCTCTCAATGAACCAGTCCTTACGGAGAGGTACTCAGGAAACAGCCTGAGCCCCCTAGAGTATCACAAGATCATCAACATCATCAGGATAACAGTATCACAAATAGTCACATCATGTTCATTGATTAAGTTAAGGCAATAGCAGAGTGCTAACCATAACAGCCCATAGGGTCATCAAGGATAAAGTAAAGTGTAAAGCTAGTCAATCCTTAGGTTTCAAGTAAGTAATGCGGGATAGTAAGTTATAAATGAATAGGACATAGTGGGACAGAGGACACTTGCCTTCACCAAACTGCTGATCAGGGACTTCCTCTGCAACCTCCTCGGGAAACACAGACTGCTCGTTGTCTACGTAAAGTAATCATTCACACTATGCACTTGGGAAAATAACAAACAAAAAGCAACATACCAAACATATGCAGCAGAGAGAGATCACAAGTTCGTAGTAGAAAAAGGATAGGCACTCTGGTGTTCCCTAGGTCTGGGGTAGAGGACTATACAAAGTGATTCATTATCCACTAATCAGGTCTAAGTCAGTGGTGGGATTAAATTATTACCTGGTTTTAAGTTCCTAAACTTAGGTGTTTAAGTCCATAAACTTAAGTACTCTAACTTTTATTAAAGTCTACCAACTTCTAATTATCTCAAATAGGGTTCCAATAACCTTAATCCTATCCTAATGATTAACCATTAATTGGTACATGGAAACAGCAGGGAAACATTGTTTAAATGGATAGACAAAAACATCATGAGCATTTTGCAATTTGAAGCACCTAATTTGGAGTTCATATGACAAAGTTATGAATTTTACAAGTTTGGGGATTAAAAATATACCCTAAATACCTATTTTGAATTAAATAAAAGGTCCAGGGACTTATCTGCGAGAAACCAGGGACGGCGGGTTCAAATTCCAGAAAACCGGGGGTCTCTTTAAGAAAACGCGCGGGCGAAGGGGTATCGGGCTACTACGGCCGTCACATCTAAAACGAACGGCCAGGATTAGATCCTGCGGGCGGGCGCGTGAGCGCGCGGCGGCCTGGGCGACTGACAGGCGGGACCGGGCGGGCAGCGCGGGGCGCGGGCAGGCTGACAGGCGGGGCCGGCGGGCAGAGCGCGCGCGCGGGCGGGCTGACAGGCGGGGCCGGCGGGCAGAGCGCGCGCGCGGGCGGGCTGACAGGCGGGGCCCTACTGGCAGGGAGGCAGGGGGTGGGGGAAGCGGGCCTGGGCCGCTGGATCTCGGGCGGACGGCCAGGATTGGGCTTGGCCTAATCAAAACGAGGCCGCCCGATCTGGGACGGACGGTGGGGATCGGGTGGCCGGCCTGGGTTTCTCCTACGGCTAGCTGGGGCGGCGGCGCTCGTCCCCGCGGCGGAGGACTCGCCGGAGACGAGGGGCGCGGGTGCTCGGCGGGTCTCTGGGGCGACCTGAGCGGCCGGGAAGGTTGGGGAGGGCACGGGGAATCCTCTGGTGGGGTCTGGGTCGGGGCAGGGGCACCGGAGGGGGGCGGTTCACGGCGGAGCGGCTCGGCGGCGGGATTACTCTACTCCAGCGAGGAATTATACGCAGCAGAGAGCAAAGCAAAGGTCGATAGGGGCGGGAGAGGTCCCTTACCTCAAGGCGGGCTCCGGGGGCTCCTCGGCGGCGGGAATGGCGCGACGGTGGCCCGGGGCGACGGTGGCGGACCTCCGCGGCTGCACGGGGAACGGCGGGTGAGCGCGGGCAGAGAGAAATAGGGAGGGGGAGAGGGAATTGGGGCGCGTCCCGGGTTGCGGACGCCGGGGCGAAGCTCACCGTGGCAACGGATACGGCGGAGCTCCAACGGCGGCCGAGAAACGAGCTCGGGACGGCGGGGATTCATGGCGGCGGCGCTCTGGCGTGCGCGCAGCGAGGAAGAGGTGGAAGAGGGGTCCGCTAGAGCGCAAATGGGGGAGGGGGCGAGGGCGAGTGGGGCTCGAGGCTCAAGTGGCCAGGGGCGGGTCAGTTGCGAGCTCCACGCGGGACGTGGGTGCGGAGAAGGCGGGCGCGCGCAGCTCGGCGGCGGTTACGCGGGGACGACGGGGCTGACAGCCCGGGCCCGCGAGCAGAGAGAGAGAGAGAAGAGCGGAGGCGGGCGCGCGAGAAGCGGCTGCGCTGACGGGCGGGCCCGCCAGGGCAGAGAGAGCGGGGGGGGAGCGCGCGCGCGGGATTGGGCCGGCTGGGCCGAAAGGCCGAGGGGGGCAGGGTGGCGGGCTTCTTTTCCTTTTCTTTTTATTCTGGAATTGTTTTCTCTTTTCTTTTTATTTTCTCCAATTGATTCAAATCCAAATGAGCCACAAATTCAAATCAAACTTTCCAAGAATTATGCACCAAGCAAAAGTGAAATCTAGGGTTCATCATGATGCAACAATTCATACTCCCTTAAGGTTTAACATAATAAACTATAATTACAAATAAAGTAAGCACTTTTCTCCTATAGAAATGAGAAAGAAAAGGGTGAGGAAGGATGAGAAAAGGGAAGTAACACCTGAATTTATGAATATGAGCAAAGAAATTTTATACCCCCAATTTCAGGGTGTTACAAACCTATCCCCCTTAAAAGAATCTCGCCCCGAGATTCAAGGTTGGTCAGCAAAGAGTTCAGGGTATTTGGCCTTCAGATCATCTTCTCGTTCCCAGGTTGCTTCTTCTTCGGAGTGGTGACCCCATCTGACTTTGCACATTCTGATGGTGTTCCTCCGGGTGACTCTGTCTGCAAACTCCAGAATCTGCGTTGGCTTCTCTATGTATGTCAGATCTTCTTGGACTTCCAAACCCTCCACTGGCAACTGTTCTTCTGGTACTCGCAGACACTTCTTCAATTGCGACACATGGAACACATTATGCACTGCCGACAAACTTTCTGGTAGGTTGAGCTGGTAGGCCACTTCCCCACGCTTTGCTTGGATCTGATATGGCCCGACGTACCGGGGTGCTAACTTGCCTTTAACTCCGAACCTTCTGACTCCCCTGATAGGTGACACCTTCAGATAGACGTAGTCTCCCACTTCAAAACTCAGTTCTCTTCTCCTTCGGTCCGCATAGCTTCGCTGTCTTGACTGGGCTGTCTTCAGGTTCTCCCGAACCATTTTGATATTCTCTTCGGCTTCAAGCAAAATGTCGGGGCCAAACACCTGTCTCTCTCCAGGCTGGTCCCAATGCAGCGGAGTCCTACAACTCCGTCCATAGAGTGCCTGAAACGGCGACATCTTCAAGCTGGCCTGGTAACTATTGTTGTAGGAGAATTCTGCATAAGGTAGCCTTTTGTCCCATCCTGACTTGTCTTGCAACGCACAGGCTCTCAACATATCTTCTAGGATCTGATTGGTTCTTTCAGTCTGACCGTCTGTCTGCGGGTGATAAGCTGAGCTGAAGTTCAAATGTGTGCCCAAAGCTTCTTGTAGCTGCTGCCAAAAATGAGAGGTGAACTGCGTTCCTCGATCTGACACTATCTTCTTCGGCACACCATGAAGGCAGACTATCCGTGACATATATAACTCAGCTAGCGTTGCTCCGGTGTATGTTGTCTTCACAGGTATGAAATGGGCCACCTTTGTTAAGCGGTCCACAACCACCCAGATGGAATCATAACCGGCCCGGGTACGAGGTAGGCCAACTATAAAATCCATCCCGATCTCATCCCACTTCCACTGAGGAATCCGCAAAGGCTGCAACAATCCGGCGGGCCTTTGATGCTCTGCTTTGGTTCTTTGACAGCTATCACAGATGGCGACATATTCTGCGATTTCTCTTTTCATGCCATACCACCAAAACCTCCTTTTTAAATCCTGATACATCTTCTCACTTCCCGGGTGTATGGAGTAAGCTGTCTCATGAGCTTCCTTGAGGATCAGTTCCCGAATAGGTTTGAGGTCGGGAACACACAATCGGTCCTTGAACCATATTACTCCCTCTTCGTCCTCTCGAAAGTCTTTGCCTCTTCCTTCTAAGATCAGCTGCCGGATCTTGTTGATGTTTTCATCATCCTTCTGCCCTTCTTTGATCTCCCGCTCTAGGGTGGGCTCTAATTCCACTGTTACTCCTTGCGTACTGTTCAGGAAACCGAGGCTCAGTCTGTCGAATTCTTTGGCTAACTCATACGGCATCGGGTACGAGGCCAACATATTGACTTGACTCTTCCTGCTCAGAGCATCTGCGACCACATTGGCTTTGCCTGGATGGTAATGTATCTCCAACTCATAGTCTTTGATCAATTCCAACCATCTTCGCTGCCTCATGTTTAACTCTGACTGGGTGAATATGTACTTCAAACTTTTATGATCTGTGTAGATGTCGCACTTCTGTCCATACAGGTAATGTCTCCAGGTCTTCAAGGCATGAACCACTGCTGCCAACTCTAGGTCATGTGTGGGGTAGTTTTTCTCATGGATCTTCAGCTGACGAGATGAGTATGCTACAACTCTTCCTTCTTGCATTAGCACACATCCCAATCCGGTGTAAGAAGCATCGCAATACACTGAGAATGACTTGTGGAAATCAGGCAGGACTAGCACAGGAGATGTAGTCAATCTATTCTTCAGTTCTTCAAATGCTTCCTGACACTTTTGAGTCCATTTAAACTCAACTTTCTTCGCTAGCAACGCTGTCATTGGCCTAGCAATCTTTGAGAAGCCTTCAATGAAACGCCTATAGTATCCGGCCATCCCAATGAAGCTCTTGATCCCACGAACATCCTTCGGTGCTTTCCAGTTCAGGATATCTGCTACTTTCTTTGGATCCACTGCTAACCCCTCTTGATTTATGATGTGACCCAGAAACAAGACTTCATGAATCCAGAACTCGCATTTGCCCAGCTTGGCATACAACTGATGCTCTCGAAGTCTTTGCAATACCATCTTCAAATGCTCCACATGATCTTCCTCACTTTGAGAGTATATGAGAATGTCATCGATGAACACTACCACAAATTTGTCTAGATAGTCCATGAACACGCTGTTCATCAGGTACATAAAGAAGGCTGGCGCATTTGTCAAACCAAAGGACATAACTGTGAACTCATATAACCCATACTTGGTGATGAATGCCGTCTTCGGTATGTCCGAGGGTCGGATTCTGAGTTGATGGTAGCCTGACCTCAGATCTATCTTCGAGAATACGCTGGCACCTCTGAGCTGGTCAAACAGATCTTCTATCCTGGGCAGGGGGTACTTGTTCTTGACAGTGACTTCATTCAAGGCTCTGTAGTCTATGCACATCCTTTTGGTACCATCTTTCTTCTCTACAAACAACATTGGGGCGGCCCAAGGCGAGGTGCTTGGCCTGATGTAGCCCTTCT
Source organism: Zea mays (assembly GCF_902167145.1). Classification (NCBI taxonomy): domain Eukaryota; kingdom Viridiplantae; phylum Streptophyta; class Magnoliopsida; order Poales; family Poaceae; genus Zea; species Zea mays. The sequence goes on along the minus strand of NC_050103.1, from coordinate 80,067,901 downwards.
CTAACATCTCATCTATCTGCTTCTTGAGTTCCACCAATTCTGGTCCAGACACTCGATAGGCTCTTTTGGAAATGGGGGCGGTACCAGGGATAAGCTCTATGGCAAATTCGACTTTTCTCTCGGGTGGCATGCCCGTTAACTCTTCGGGAAACACATCCGGAAAGTCCGACACAACCTCGATAGCCTCGAGCGTGTTAGGCTCCTTACTATCAACTGAAATCTGGTGACAGACTCCCTCTTCTGACTTAGGCATCCTTAGCTCGGCCACTACCTCTTCTCCTGACGGGGACTTCAATGTTACGGTCCTCTTGTCACAACTAACATTTGCTTCATACTTCATTAACCAGTTCATCCCTAGAATAACATCTATCCCAGGGGTGTCTATTACTATTAAGTCACTGGGGAATCCTATCCCCCTTATTTCCACCATTATATTTGAACATATTTTATCTGTTTGCACCTTGCCACCAACCGAATTAATCCTCATGGGCGGCATCATTGCCTCTACTGAGATGTTATGCGATTCTACCCAGGTTGCAGTGACAAATGAATGAGTTGCGCCAGTATCAAATAGCACTTTTGCGGGATGAGATTCGACTGAGAACATACCTACTGCCACATCTGGTGCATCCTGGATCGCTTCGGTCTCCAAGTGGTTCACCTTTCCACGGTTGTACGCTTGGTTACGATTGCCTACTGCCGGCTGCAGTACACCTTGCCATGTTGGAGCATTGGGGTTGGTCTGCTGCTGAGCCATCTTCTTTGGGCACTGCATCGCCCAGTGGCCTTGTTCTCCACAGTGGAAACATCCTCTGCCTCCTCCTTGTGCTGGGGCTGCTTGGTTGCTCTGATTTGCTGCTGGGGCCGGAAGACGAGGTGCCTGGTTGTTCTGCTTCTGATACTGATTACCTCCCTGCTGGCTGTGCTGACGATACTGCTGCTGCTGCTGTGGGTACTGCCTCTGAAACTGCTGCTGATGCGGACGCTGATTCTGATTCTGATATCCCTGTGGGTGACCAGGTCTGCCTTGCTGAGACGAACTGCCTGAGAAACGTGGACGACTGATGCCTCCGGACTGGGGTCCACTCATCTTGCGCTTCCGATCTTCCATATCCTTACGCTTCTTCTCAGTCATCACTGCCCTATCGATCAGGTGCTGGAAGGTTGGGAAGGTATGATTCATCAGCTGGTAATGCAGGGGATCCACCAAACCTCTCATGAACCTGTACTGCCTCTTAGCATCAGTGTTGACATCCTCGGGTGCATAACGAGACAGCTGCAGAAACTTGTCTCTATACTCACTAACAGACAGGGGTCCCTGCTTCAGAGCCAGAAACTCCTCCTTCTTCACGATCATCAGTCCCTCTGGCACATGGTATCTGCGGAAACTCCCGCTGAATTCCTCCCACGTGATGGCTTCAGGGTCAGCATGGGTGGCGAGGTAGGACTCCCACCAGGACTGGGCTGCTCCCCTCAGCTGACGGGGGCCATACAGAACCTTCTCCCTGTCGTCACATTGGGCGGTGCGCAGTTCCCTTTCCACTGCGCGCAGCCAGTCTTCTACATCCATGGGGTCAGCAGAATGGGCGAAGGTAGGAGGGTGCCCTCTCATGAACTCACCACGCTTATCCCGTGGCATCTGGGGCATCTGCACTTGCAATTGGGGTTGAGGTTGCTGTTGAGCCTGCTGCATGGCTGCTAGAGTCTGCCCAATGGCCTGCACTGCCTGCGTCTGCATCAAGAACATCTGCTCCACTGACATCGGGGGTGGTGGGGGAGGCTGCCTCTGATGTTCCTCTTGCTGGTCCTGCTGCTCTTGCTGAGCACGCCTGTTGCATCGGCGCCTGTTGTCAGACATCTGTGGAAGACATTCATACATCAGCATTGATCTTACAACCCTTCAGCATAAGAAAAGAGAATACAGAATTCTTCATGACACTGAGTGAACAAAGAGCTTCACTGATCCTCATTATGATTCAACACAGCCTCTCAGATAAGAAGGAAAGTAGAAGTAAATGGTTTCCCAACTAAGCAACTGACTTCATTAACATTACTAGCTAAGCCAAACTGTAGGGGAAACCCACATGTTGGCTACAGTCATTACAAAGATTCAAATCAAGCACAAGTTCATCATGACAAGCATGCAAGCAATTGATAAGCAAACTAAACTAAATGGAAGCAACTGATAAGCAAACTAAACTGACTACCTAAGACTGAGACATCTGACTTAAGAATTATTACAAACTCCGACGCTAACGATCTAAGGATCCAGATCTATCCTGGTCTTACAGACAGGGGAACCATAAGTGTGATGACCACGTGGCGGTGAGCGGTATGGGTGCTGAGTCCCAACAGGAGCGGGAGAACCACCCTCCTGGTGATGGCGCTCTGCCAACTCAGCATGCAACTCCGCAATCTCCGTTCGAGCCCTGCTTAGTTCGTCCAGAGAGTGATCCAGCTCAGTGTTAAGCACTGCGACTAGGTTGACTGTGCTGCTCAACCTAGGGTTAGCCTCACCAACAGGTGAGACAACCACACTCTCTGTGCTGCCAGTAGGACGGCGGGGGTAGTACCGAAGGTTAAGACCGTCGGCCACGCCACCGAACAAAGAACAGTACTGGGAGAGTGCACGTCGTGCTGCATCCTGCATAGCCGCCTCTGCAGTGTCCCTCTCGGAGATGGAATAGTGCTCCGAAACGGCCTCCGCACCCCGGAGGTCATCCTCCGGACGGCGAACTAGGCAGGTAGCCTCCCAGCGGTCCGGGTACCTCCCGCGACTGTGCTGGTAGACTACACAACGATACTCGATCGACCAGGTGTGCCGGTCGAAAGCCTGGCGCAGCAAGGTGTCGAGTGCGTCGTGGAAGTGACAACCGCGAGCGGCGTCACGGGTGATGGGTCGGGCGACCCATCCTTCCGCCTCCTGCGGCTCAGAAGACTCCGTGCTGTGGTCTGAGTCGTCGTCGTCGGGGTCTCCTCCAGTAGCTCCTCCAACAGCCGGGGCGTCCCGCGGTGGTGCAGGGGGCGCCTCCAGCTGGGCCACAGAGGAACGGGGCCTCACAGACTCCACCTCTCGCTGGGGTGGGGAGGAAGAGCCCTGCTGCTCTCTGTGCTGGCGCCGGTGTTCCTGCTCCTCACGCAGGCGGTGGTGCAGCCTCTCCAGGTGACTCGACTGACCGGACACGATGCGGTGCAGAGGACGCTCCGCAAGTCGAGACGGCAGGAAAGGAATCACCGACTTACGTGCAGTGTGTCTAAGACGAGCCATCTACAAAAGACACCGTAAGCATAAGAGTAAGAGCAGAACTAATATGACAAGTGAATAAACCCAAGATAGAATAAGATAAAAATTTTAACAAGGTATAGTATAGATAGATAGTAAAACATAGGGTTGGTCGAGGTGACCGACTTTTTGAAGTAACATCAGATGTCAAGGTGAGGGGGAGGGTCAATAGTCCTTAGTACGACCAGTGCTACTCTAGGTCAGCGGTCCTACAGTCAGCATGGGCTTTGATACCACTTATGTCACACCCGGTTTTGGAAGGCAAACCGAATGCGAACTATGTACGTGCCAGGATCAGAACTCACGTACACAGCGATTACATAAATGAACATCATCGCACAATGCTCGAATAATAACATAAAAGAGTATTAACTTATTACATCACAGAGTCATAGACATCCACATAGTCATCAACTTAACAGTTAAATCGAAGTGCTAGCGAAACGCAGTAAAGATAAGGCCTTCACAGGCAGCTGACTGGGGGTTGCCGCCAACCCACACCTAGAATTCGTCGTAATCTTGGAACTCCTGGAAGTCTCCTTCCACGGCTTCACCTTCTCCGGAGCAGTGGTTACAATGCGAGCAACCTGGTGTTTGGTGGTAAAGCAAGGATGAGTACACATCAACGTACTCAGCAAATGTCCCGTTTGGCTGAAGTGGACTAGCTTTATGTGGGGTTAGGCTCAAGCAGTTGCTTTTAGTTGGTCAGGTATTTATCATTAGTAGAAGCCAGATTTTAGCATTATTCAACCCGTAAACCATCTCCTCATCGAGGAACAACATCATCATAGTCGAACCAAAACCACAATATAATCCTTGTAACTTGAACCATATGTATCTCTAATCAAAGAGGATCCCAAGGCTGCTCTTAACCGTGAGCACGGCTGATATACCAGTTTCACTACCCTCTGCAGAGGTTGCACACTTTACCCATGAGTCATGATTCCCTTTCTACCCGGGGAGAGCTAATCCCCATTGACCACTACCTAGGTGGTCCGGCAGGGCATCACTACGTAGCTTTTACAAAGATTCCCTAGAGATCATAGCTGCCCGTTAGGTTTCTCCAGTTTGATAAACACAGTACCCCTCCCCGCAGGAGAGTGACTAACAAAGAGCAAAACGAAAGAACCTCGGCACTCAGCCTCGGCAGAGCAAGCACTGTGCCTGGACCCCATTGACGGCACGACGGCTAAGCAACTACACCTCTAGTTCATCTAATTACTCAGCTAAGGGCACCCCATTTCACCCTCATGGTTGCACTGTTATCCCGGGTGGTCTCTCAATGAACCAGTCCTTACGGAGAGGTACTCAGGAAACAGCCTGAGCCCCCTAGAGTATCACAAGATCATCAACATCATCAGGATAACAGTATCACAAATAGTCACATCATGTTCATTGATTAAGTTAAGGCAATAGCAGAGTGCTAACCATAACAGCCCATAGGGTCATCAAGGATAAAGTAAAGTGTAAAGCTAGTCAATCCTTAGGTTTCAAGTAAGTAATGCGGGATAGTAAGTTATAAATGAATAGGACATAGTGGGACAGAGGACACTTGCCTTCACCAAACTGCTGATCAGGGACTTCCTCTGCAACCTCCTCGGGAAACACAGACTGCTCGTTGTCTACGTAAAGTAATCATTCACACTATGCACTTGGGAAAATAACAAACAAAAAGCAACATACCAAACATATGCAGCAGAGAGAGATCACAAGTTCGTAGTAGAAAAAGGATAGGCACTCTGGTGTTCCCTAGGTCTGGGGTAGAGGACTATACAAAGTGATTCATTATCCACTAATCAGGTCTAAGTCAGTGGTGGGATTAAATTATTACCTGGTTTTAAGTTCCTAAACTTAGGTGTTTAAGTCCATAAACTTAAGTACTCTAACTTTTATTAAAGTCTACCAACTTCTAATTATCTCAAATAGGGTTCCAATAACCTTAATCCTATCCTAATGATTAACCATTAATTGGTACATGGAAACAGCAGGGAAACATTGTTTAAATGGATAGACAAAAACATCATGAGCATTTTGCAATTTGAAGCACCTAATTTGGAGTTCATATGACAAAGTTATGAATTTTACAAGTTTGGGGATTAAAAATATACCCTAAATACCTATTTTGAATTAAATAAAAGGTCCAGGGACTTATCTGCGAGAAACCAGGGACGGCGGGTTCAAATTCCAGAAAATCGGGGGTCTCTTTAAGAAAACGCGCGGGCGAAGGGGTATCGGGCTACTACGGCCGTCAGATCTAAAACGAACGGCCAGGATTAGATCCTGCGGGCGGGCGCGCGAGCGCGCGGCGGCCTGGGCGACTGACAGGCGGGACCGGGCGGGCAGCGCGGGGCGCGGGCAGGCGACAGGCGGGGCCGGCGGGCAGAGCGCGCGCGCGGGCGGGCTGACAGGCGGGGCCCTACTGGCAGGGAGGCAGGGGGTGGGGGAAGCGGGCCTGGGCCGCTGGATCTCGGGCGGACGGCCAGGATTGGGCTTGGCCTGATCAAAACGAGGCCGCCCGATCTGGGACGGACGGTGGGGATCGGGTGGCCGGCCTGGGTTTCTCCTACGGCTAGCTGGGGCGGCGGCGCTCGTCCCCGCGGCGGAGGACTCGCCGGAGACGAGGGGCGCGGGCGCTCGGCGGGTCTCTGGGGCGACCTGAGCGGCCGGGAAGGTTGGGGAGGGCACGGGGAATCCTCTGGTGGGGTCTGGGTCGGGGCAGGGGCACCGGAGGGGGGCGGTTCACGGCGGAGCGGCTCGGCGGCGGGATTACTCTACTCCGGCGAGGATCTATACGCAGCAGAGAGCAAAGCAAAGGTCGATAGGGGCGGGAGAGGTCCCTTACCTCAAGGCGGGCTCCGGGGGCTCCTCGGCGGCGGGAATGGCGCGACGGTGGCCCGGGGCGACGGTGGCGGACCTCCGCGGCTGCACGGGGAACGGCGGGTGAGCGCGGGCAGAGAGAAATAGGGAGGGGGAGAGGGAATTGGGGCGCGTCCCGGGTTGCGGACGCCGGGGCGAAGCTCACCGTGGCAACGGATACGGCGGAGCTCCAACGGCGGCCGAGAAACGAGCTCGGGACGGCGGGGATTCGTGGCGGCGGCGCTCTGGCGTGCGCGCAGCGAGGAAGAGGTGGAAGAGGGGTCCCCTAGAGCGCAAATGGGGGAGGGGGCGAGGGCGAGTGGGGCTCGGGGCTCAAGTGGCCAGGGGCGGGTCAGTTGCGAGCTCCACGCGCGACGTGGGCGCGGAGAAGGCGGGCGCGCGCAGCTCGGCGGCGGTTACGCGGGGACGACGGGGCTGACAGCCCGGGCCCGCGAGCAGAGAGAGAGAGAAGAGCGGAGGCGGGCGCGCGAGAAGCGGCTGCGCTGACGGGCGGGCCCGCCAGGGCAGAGAGAGCGGGGGGGGGGGAGCGCGCGCGGGATTGGGCCAGCTGGGCCGAAAGGCCGAGGGGGGGCAGGGTGGCGGGCTTCTTTTCCTTTTCTTTTTATTCTGGAATTGTTTTCTCTTTTCTTTTTATTTTCTCCAATTGATTCAAATCCAAATGAGCCACAAATTCAAATCAAACTTTCCAAGAATTATGCACCAAGCAAAAGTGAAATCTAGGGTTCATCATGATGCAACAATTCATACTCCCTTAAGGTTTAACATAATAAACTATAATTACAAATAAAGTAAGCACTTTTCTCCTATAGAAATGAGAAAGAAAAGGGTGAGGAAGGATGAGAAAAGGGAAGTAACACCTGAATTTGTGAATATGAGCAAAGAAATTTTATACCCCCAATTTCAGGGTGTTACAACTTTACTCCAGAAACATTGTTAAATCATGTTTTTGAGGACATTCGGAAGCCGAAGGCCCCCAACACTTACCGATTTACCATATTTCTTGGCATGTGCTTAGTACGTTCAAACGCTTGACACATGTATCCGCACGTTAATCCTTATTCCAATTTCGTCTCATAGACCACGCATCCCCATGGATCCGTGTCCATAGACTATCGTCATTCTGTTATCACAAATGGATACAACCAATTCCTGACCTCGCGCGAGTGCTAGAAAAATCACTCAACTTCTACCGAGATCCCTAATTAGCAAAGCAGCTACCCGACCTAGCATACTAGTATCCATCTCAAAAGGAATCCTAAGTTCATGCAACTAGGGTTTCAAACAATTCCTACACTTAAGTGCACAGTACAAGCCTACAAACATTAAGTGCAGTAAAATAGCATATAGAATTGGTTATGCATAAAACCGGGGCTTGCCTTCAATTTAACACTTAGATAGTGTTTGCTGGGTGGCACTCGCTTGGCGATCATCCACTGGTTAAGTCCATCATTCTTCAGGTCGTCCACCAACTGCATCTTGTGGTTGGCACCACATCACTTGCACGATCGTCACCTCTCGATCCTAAATGAGATGCAAGATGCATATGTATGAATATAATGAAATAGCACAAGATATTCAAAGACACGGTGGCAAACTAAACATTAAATTGGAAGACACCGTAGACAACCACATGTTAGCTTTAGTTATCTACACGGCATCAGCGTTCAACATTAACACCACTGGAAGGACGTCGATTACTATCTATAATTAACCAACACAACACGACATCACGAGTACAAGCATTTATTTAATTGTATACGGCTTTTCATTAGTCCTTCCATTGATCGCACAAAAGCATCCCAAACACAAGTTTAACAGAGGACATAGGCATCGATAACTACGGAACTCCTATATCACAATCAACTAGAGAAAGAAACATATAACATAAGACACATATGTCATTCAAGCTTAGCCATGGCAAGTCTACATTAATTAAGAGTTAACCAAATATTTTTAGCAAAAAGGGTGAACTAACAATTAAATGAGCACATGCAGATTTTTAGGACAGCAGCACAGCAGTTACTTATTTTAATCATAACTCTTCAAATATGAATCTAAAAATAGCAAACTAGGACTCTCTGAAAAGCTTAAGAAGTGCTCTACAACTTTGGTATTTTTACCTCAACATGATTCAACACTTAGCAAGGTCAAACAGTGCTAACACAACAACTCTGTCCAGATTTGGACAGATTCAGACTTGCGACTTTAAAAATCCCTAACTAGAGATTCAGGCATTCAAATAAATTGATCCTAGACTTTCTGGAAATATAATGAAACTGGCTACAATTCATTTATAAACATCTCAAGGTGATTCAATATGCAATTTATGATAAACGTCATTAGAAGGCTTTGCTGTCCAAATTTGGACAGATTCAGTCTTCCCATTTTAAACATCCATAACTTAATCTTCAGATCACCAAACATAGTGATCCAAGACTTTTTGGAAAGCTCAGCAAACGTACTACACAACTGTCATGCCTATGATTATGAAATTTTAACACAAGCAAGATAAGTAAACATCTACAACTTTCTTATAACGACCATGAACATATTGTAACCTTAACTTAAGCAAATAAGGCATTCTCTGAAATCTGTACAGAAATTGGACAGATTCAGTTACTGAATTTATAAAAAGCACAACTCCAAACGATCAGGTTTATGGCTGTCAAATTTTAGTACAAGCAAGATAATAAGGTTATCTACAACTCTTCTATATGACTTTTCTACAGAAAACATAATTTAATTCATCAAACAAACAGCACAACGAAACAATGTGTGCAGCCCAAAACTGCAATCAATAAATTTCAGCTTCTATATAATTCAAGAATTGCCGCGTTCTAGAGACTTGAATTATTCTAATACTTTACCATTTATTAAAGTTAAAACAATCAAATGAGGACCAACAAGTCACTTACAAATTTCATCCGAGTCATTTCGTGCACTAGAGTTACCACACAATTAACAAACACATGCACCAAAATAAAGTACTTCGTCACACATGTCCGACATCACACAAAATTATGATGAAGTACTATTAGTTAACTTTAGACCATCATGACATAACCATTTAACCTCTAGTTGGTTTTAAGGTGTAACTCAATCATTCTATGAAACATGCATGATTTTGTTTATTCCTAATTTTCACTGACTCTTGTAATTATAAATGGGGTGTTATTTTAGCACCATATGAAACTATCTAATTTGGGGCTGGAATTTTTATGAGGCATAGGTAATAACAACTTATGACTAATGTATAAATTCACATGCTCAGGTTTTATACTGTATTTACTACAAAAATAACAAATTGTTAATGCAATAAAGCATGTCAGAGCAAGTGAAATCTAAAACTAATTATTTTTTGTGGATGCATGACCATATTAAGTTTTATTAGGCTACTATAATATCATGCAAGGACAGTGGAACACCATTTTCCATTTTTACATCTATACATTATTTTTAAATCATTTAAAACTACTTAATGTGCATTAAACAAGTTAAATCACTAACTTAATCATACATGCACCACAATTCATGAAATGTTCACCAGTCACCAAGCATCACAACAAGAGTCTACTGTAAACATTTGAATCCATTTGAAGCACTAGAGCTACAGATCCAAAAATAACAAGCAAAACAATCATCTTTTTTCCTATTTAACATGTTTTAATTAACACACCAAGAAAACAGTGAACAACATACAATTTTATATTTTTCTTAAATGGAGTATGATAACATCTAACTAAAAAACAAGTTTGGTCATTTTTGGATTTTTATAAATAAAACTATGGAGAGAAGCAAGTTCATTTATTTTGTAAACCAGTTTTTAAATACGAATTTCAACAGAAAAACATTTCCACTAAACCATACCAACATATAGATCCAATAGTTAGAGCATTTCATAAGGAAGCCAACAAAACAAGTTTCACGATTTTATGAGCTCTAAAACTCGAGATATGAATATTTGAAGTAAGAGCAAAAATCTGCAACTTTGTGTGTTCTTACCCATGGTCTTGGGCCCACTCGTCATAGACTCAGGGGAGGTCTTCTTCTACCTCCATTTCAGTACGTGAACAACATGGATTAAATGGGAGCTTCGGCTCCATGGCCGGGGAAGGGGGCCCTCGGTGATGCCCCTAGCTGGCGTCCCGTCCCATACCAGAGAAACGTCGTGGAGGTGTGAGGGAGATTAAGCAAGGGGCATCGGTTACCAGCTAGGGGAGACCGACGGCCATGGGAGGGGCGCCTACTCCCTGCTGCTCCTTCATCTGGAATAGATAGGAGGAGGAGTAGCTTGTGGGGGAAGGGAAGGAGAGGGGAGAGTGTTGGGGAGGCCAAGGGCATTCATTTATAGGCGAGGGAGCAGCCAAGAGCGTGGACAAGTGGCAGCCATGGCGGATGCAAGCTCTGCGCATAGTGGCCACGTGTCCACCTTTGCAGCAATCCATCGAACAGGTGGTAGATGCTACAGTAGCGACTTTGGGCGGCACTTTTTGGCGTCTTCTGCTTGGATTCGGACATGGGTCACTGTAGCAAAGATATTTCCCAAAAGAATGGATGTCAAACCTTGTCAGAATGGGTCGGATGAATGCCAACTTGTAATATGTTGTGCCTCTATTAGTTATTAACAACTTTTATATTTGGAAAAACTTGAGTTGTTCAACAAAAATTTGGGAACGCGGGACGTCGACCCGAACGACACCGATTTCAGACTTAGAAGAATTCGAATCCTGAAATCAGATTTTTATTCTATCTTGATGGCACTGTTTGAGATAATTAGAGATTGAATCAAGGCTTGGTTTAATTATAAAATTTGTTGTATAACACAGGCTCTACAACTTTTATTAAAGGTCAAACCTCATATCTTGAATATAAATTAAAGTTTCACTTTGGTCAAGGTAGCATCATTATAAAGCTTCAAATTATATTTTTAATGTAATCGGGGTATTTTCTCGACATTTTCTTGGCATGGACCCTCAATAACTTTTGTTGTAGAGTTGATATATAGTTGTTTGAGCAAGGTGGCAAGGTTTGGTTGAGTTTCAAAATTTGCATTTTTCTAAACGAGAAGTTTCAAGCAAGTATAGGATTTATCTTTTTATGTGAGCATTTGTTTCAAACTTCGAGAAATCTTTAGAATACACTTGATAGACAGAGATGAATGATTGTATAGATATAACAAGTCGATTTGCATAAGAATTAATTAGAGGTTCACGCAAAGAGATTCTGCGGGAGAATGCGGATTCAGATTAAGTATTTGGACGTAGACCGACTATCGAGAAAGTAGATTCAGATACCGATTGAATAACATAACAACTATCGAGAGTCCGGATAAATGAGTCTGGACGGAAGTTGCGATACAAGATTGACTTTCGAATTTGCATTTGCTCCGACAAATAAAAGTTTTAACAAACTCCAAATTCGGCCTTTCCTGAGATCGAAGAAATTCAAAAATTGGTGAAACCTTCACAAGTAACTTGATAAAAGGAGATAGATGCGATCGAGAAATAGAAATTTTTACTGAGCATCCGAGATTTGGATAAATCTCCCAACATAAAACGAAATAGACACCTGGGGTGTCACAACCTTCCCCCCTTGAATCTCGTCCCGAGATTCAAATAAAGTCTCTTAAGGGTAGAGAGGCATGTAACTCCCAGGCTAGAGATTGATGCAAGTTCATGAGATGGGATCTGATAAATATGGAAGATAGATTTGGACAGAATATCGCGACATATTGAGACAAAATGCAGCGATATATTTTGAGAGAATGTCCACAAAAGATAGCACCTCAGTATAGTCTCGTAATGGATCACGACTATTAACCGTGATACCAGCGCGTGCCGAGCAGCTCAACCATGTGTGCACCATAGTAGGCTCTCGGTTTCGTCATGGCACCATCAGTCGTTAGTCATGACACCAATACCAAATGTAACCGATGAAAAATTCACGTGGCATAAATAGATGGAGCCCATTAGAGTATGGCTGAGAAAATAAGAATGTGACCGGAGTTGAAGCAAGATTGTTGGCAAAAGCGCATCACATGAGAATTTTCTTCAACTCAGAGAACTATTTTATGATCATCACTGGGATTATCAGCCAAAGATTGATACGATATTTAATATGAGGAGGAACCAACCATGAGATCGAGACTGATAAGCTTTAAGAGACATGAGAGATCCAAAGATAATAGCAACATCCATTAATCCACATGGATATGCCATTTAGAGATAAGTTGATAAAACAAGCGTCATGATCCTCGGAGAAGGGGGTATGAGAATGACCAGAAATGAGAGATTTAGGCAAATCAACATCTGATGCTTGAGAACGGGTTATAGCAGATAACCAGATAACAGGGCAGAATCGATGAAGGATCCAGAGATTCGGATGATAAAGCCACAACACGATTCACAAAGGTAAAGATTTACTAGATCTAGGTGAAAAGAGAGGTCATCAACCCAGATGGCTTCTAGGTTGAGCAGAAGAGAATTAATGAGGATTTTGGACAAGGTTTCCAAAAAGAATTTGAGGCTAGACATGTTTTGCGTGAACAGACAATAAACCAATTTTTTTATATACACAAGTGCACAAGGAAACTTTAGTTGATTTAGGGGTCAAGCTATGGTTGTCTATAAGTTGCGTAGGTGTAACTCCGAGGGTAAAACACTCAAGGGCTAGAAAACACCAACACAAGCAGGATTTTTTTAAAGAGGTTTCACTTGCTAAACTCAAGGTTGTTTGGATGGGGGTCTTTTATGAGCATAACAGACATCACTTTTTTTTGCAAAAAGGGTTGAATATTTACAATACCACCTAGATAGCAAGACAAGAGAAACACATAACACGACCTAACAAGACTTACCAATCTGACACGAGGTAAGGTATTTCTTATAGTTCATAACATAGCAGTACATCATATTATTCACAAGTTCTTATTATTGGAATAAAGGTGAGAGAAGCATGTTGATGCACAAGAGACAATTATAATGCGACAATCATGATGCATGCTCATTCTAGTCGTCTTCTCAGACCTAACTAGTTTTTCGGATGCTTCTACAGCATCCTTATTAATAGTAGTAGTAGCCTTTATGGCCTAAATAAATATAGCCACCTAGCTACCCATCTATTTCTAGGGCTTCACGTCCTAGATCTATCTCTATCGTCCTGACAATCTATCCAACATTGGTTTCTAAGCAAGTTTTACTTTATAAAAGGTTGGTAATCATGACTTTTTGACTTCTCTGTAATGATATTCGCTCCGATACCAGCTGTGGTGGAACGGCCCGAATTATTCCAACTAAAGTGCCCAAGTCTCGCCTTGGCAACGACACACTTAAATCGGAACAACCCGTCAGTCCCTCGGATCTAGTCCGATAAAAGCCACTTATCCAGGATCAAATACCACTAGCTCACTTGAAGGTGAGGCACAGAGAAATACAATAAATCATAATACCACAATTTAATAAGTATCATTAGTGATTAAATTATCGGAGTTTCAAAAATAATAACCATAAATTTTTAATGCAGCGGAAATAACTAACGGAGAAAACCGAGTAACATGGCGAAGCCTGGCCACACTACTCCTCCTGGTCCTCTCCTGCGGAAGCAGTAACCCACTCGACCGTCTATCCTGGTGGTAGGGATGGAGGCCAAGTCACACCAGCAACCAATCATCCTAAGGAGTACCTGCAAAAATTATGTCACAAGCAAGGCTAAGTATACTAATACTCAGCTAGACTTACCCGGTGTGAGGAGTCTACTCCTCTACCTCTAGACATGCAGCTGTTTGGCTGAGGGGTTTGGTTTGCCAAAATCACTAGCTGAGTCTAAAATCAAGTTTTAGCTTTTCAAGTTTTAGTATGATCCTTTTTAAAACTAGATGAGTACCTAGCTATTCATACATGGTATCAAACATTTTATCAATCAATATCTTTTGCCAGTCACCTCATTTCCACTTATTACTCAATGCAGTACAATGGATCAAGCAGTCTCATTAGCTGCGAGAAGCAGACGATTCGAATCGAGTTTTTAAACCTTGCAAGGTAAACCTAAACACACGATGTGGCAAGGCACTCCGTCCCCACACACATCAACTGTCCCCATCGATTCACTGGCAACAGAACAGGGCTCACCGCCTTGGCATACAATGCCTCACTGACCCCGACTGCCGTCGTGCAGTGACCGCACTTGTACCCACCATAACCGGATTGGGAGACCACGTCTCAGGTCGCGTGAGGAGCAAAGTCTGCAGGCAGGTTCACTCAGGTACTAGGCTTACCGATTTACCATATTTCTCGGCATGTGCTTAGTACGTTCAAACGCTTGACACATGTATCCGCACGTTAATCCTTATTCCAATTTCGTCTTGTAGACCACGCATCCCCATGGATCCGTGTCCATAGACTATCATCATTCTGTTATCACAAATGGATACAACAAATTCCTGACCTTGCGCGAGTGCTAGAAAAATCACTCGACTTCTACCGAGATCCCTAATTAGCAAAGCAACTACTCGACCTAGCATACTAGTATCCATCTCAAAAGGAATCCTAAGTTCATGCAACTAGGGTTTCAAACAATTCCTACACTTAAGTGCACAGTACAAGCCTACAAACATTAAGTGCAGTAAAATAGCATATAGAATTGGTTATGCATAAAACCGAGGCTTGCCTTCAATTTAACACTTAGATAGTGTTTGCTGGGTGGCACTCGTTTGATGAGCATCCACTGGTTAAGTCCATCATTCTTCAGGTCGTCCACCAACTACATCTTGTGGTTGGCACCACATCACTTGCACGATCGTCACCTCTCGGTCCTAAATGAGATGCAAGATGCATATGTATGAATATAATGAAATAGCACAAGATATTCAAAGACACAGTGGCGAACTAAACATTAAATTGGAAGACACCGTAGACAACCACATGTTAGCTTTAGTTATCAACATGGCATCAGCGTTCAACATTAACACCACTGGAAGGACGTCAATTACTATATATAATTAACCAACACAACACGACATCACGAGTACAAGCATTTATTTAATTGTATACGACTTTTCATTCGTCCTTCCATTGATCGCACAAAAGCATCACAAACACAAGTTTAACAGAGGACATAGGCATCGATAACTATCGGCGTTTCGACCCTGGGGGGTCCCTGGACCGACGAGTAAATTGTCGCCGCGTGTCCCAGCCCAGATGGGTCGGCACGAGACGGAGCACAAAGGGGGTGAGAAACAGCAAAAGGGGAAACTCGCGGCCTTCGTGTTGTCCTGCGCCCTGGTCGGGTGCGCTTGCAGTAGGGGGGTTACAAGCGTCCGCGTGGGAGAGTGAGAGAGGGAGAGAGAGAGAGACTGTCCGCCAGCCCGTTCTCCCGCGTGGCCAACCTTCTCGTACGAGAGCCCTGGGCCTTCCTTTTATAGGCGTAAGGAGAGGGCCTAGGTGTACAATGGGGGGTGTAGCAGTGTGCTAACGTGTCTAGCTAGCAGAGAGGAGCTAGAGCCCTAAGTACATGCTGTCGTGGCAGCCGGAGAGGTTTTGGCGCCCTGTTCATGTGATGTCGTGGCCGTCGGAGGAGTGCTTGAGTAGGGATGAAAACGGGACGGATACAGCCGGATACAGGGTCATCCCGTATCCTACCCTAATGTATTTCTCTCGGATACGGGACAGGATACGAGTAGTTAAGATTCGGGACGGATACAGGACGGGACCGGGTAATAATCCGGACGGATAAGAAACGGATAACAGATACTACTCGGGTAGGTACCGGATAATTGTCGGGTAGTTCATCCAATGATATTAATTGTCCAACCATCCATAAGTTAAGCAATACTTAATCATATATATGATAGATCAGATGTAAGAAAGGAAACCGGTAAAATTGACATCATGCAGTTCAAAGTTGCTTATCACAAGGATATTGTAGAACCAACACCACAATATTTAAAATTCATAAAATATTCTAGTTTCACTAAAAATTTGCAAATAAGTTACAAAAACTAATAAACATTTTATATGAAGATAACTCAAGTCTTCATATAAAAATGATAAAGTGAAATAATGATTATGTTGAAACTTGGATACTTACACTAATTTCACATGTAACTCATACAAATAAGTGAAAGTGAAAGGAAAGAAACGCGGGCATCTTATAGATCTTATGATCCAAACATTTTTTATGGTTACATATGGACATATGTTGTATCTCCGTAAAATTTCACGATTTTTTAGGCTATTTATGTATTATTAATTTCTTATCATTGAAAATCATCAAAATACAATTAAATCATTAAAATATTGTTTAAACAAAAAATTGATGTATTACAAAGTCATAGATCTCTTCAAGATCTACAATTTTCATATAAACTTTATCTTCATCCGATTTCATATGTAAAAGTTATGATTTTATAACTATATTATGCAGAAAAAGAAAAAACGGGTACCCAAATTCTGGATACCTGTATCCGACCCGGGATTTTCGGGTACTGACCGGGTATCAGTGATTCCGTATCCTACCCGTATCCGAGGTTCAATATCCGGGTAATACCCGTATCCGTCCCGACAAACAAAATACCCGTATCCGTATCCGAAATTACGTCCCGTTTTGGTACCCGTATCCGATACCCGTTCTGGGTACCCGTCCCGTTTTCATCCCTATGCTTGAGCCTTGTGGAAGTACAGCTGTTAGGGCTGTCGGATCCTTGCTGACGTCTCCTTGCTTCCGTAAGGGGCTGAGAGCCGCCGCCGTCATGGAGCACGCGGGGTGCCATCATTACTTGTTTACCGGGGCGAGTCAGATGGGACGCCGGTCTTGTTCCCCGTAGCCTGAGCTAGCTAGGGGTAGGGTAATGATGGCCTTCCCTGTGACATGGCGGGTCCGAGCCCGAGGTCGGGCGAGGCGAAGGCTCCTTCGAGGTTGAGTCTAGGCCCTGGGGTTGGGCGAGGCAGAGTTCATCTTCCGAGGTCGAAGCTGAGTCCGAACCCTGGGGTCAGGCGAGGCGGAGTCCGTCTTCCGAGGTCGAGGCTGAGTCCGAGCCCTGGGGTCGGGCGAGGCGGAGTTCGTCTTCCGAGGTCGAAGCTGAGTACGAGCCCTGGGGTCGGGTGAGGCGGAGTCTGTCTTCCGAGGTCGAGGCTGAGTCCGAGCCCTGGGGTCGGGCGATACGGAGTCCATCTTCCGGGGTCGAAGCTGAGTCCGAGCCCTGGGGTCGGGCGAGGCGAAGTCCGTCTTCCGGGGTCGATGCTGAGTTCGAGCCCTGGGGTCGGGCGAGGCGGAGCTTCCCATGGCGCCCGAGGCTGGACTTAGCTGCTGTCAGCCTCACTCTGTCGAGTGGCACGACAATCGAAGCTGGGCAGGCGGCGCTGTTTTCCTGTCAGGTCGGTCAGTGGAGCGGCGAAGTGACTGCGGTCACTTCTGCTCTGTCGACTGAGGAGCGCGTGTCAGGATAAGGTGTCAGTCGACCCTTGCATTAAATGCTCCTGCGATACGGTCAGTTGGCGTGGCGATCAGGCCAAGGTTGCTTCTCCGCGAAGACTAGGCCTCGGGTGAGCCGAAGGTGTGTCCGTCGCTTGAGGGGGCCCTCGGGTGAGACGTGAATCCTCCGGGGTCGGCTGCCTTTGCCCGAGGCTGGGCTCGGGCGAGGCGAGATTGTGTCCCTTGAGTGGACTGAGCCTTGACCTTAATCGCGCCCATCAAGCCTTTGCAGCTCTGTGCTGATGGGGGTTACCAGCTGAGATTAGGAGTCTTGGGGGTACCCCTAATTATGGTCCCCGACAGTAGCCCCCGAGCCTCGAAGGGAGTGTTGATACTCGCTTGGAGGCTTTTGTCGCACTTTTTTGCAAGGGGACCGGCCTTTCTCGGTTGCATTTCGTTCCGGTGGGTGCGCGCGAGCGCACCCACCGGGTGTAGCCCCCGAGGCCTCGGAGGAGTGGTTTGACTCCTTCGAGGTTTCTATCAATACCAGATAATGTGCTCTCCAGATTCGAGGCTTCGGCCGTTGTAGCTTCGGCAGTTGTAGCTTCGGTGGGAACAGCTTCGGTAGCTGCAACAACTTCGGCAGCTGGTGTTATTTTTGACGCTGAGGCTGGTGGTGGCGTTTCTTCAATTGCTTGCATAACAGTAATAATCCTTTGCTTTTTTCGCCCAACCGCCTTCTTCACTGCCGAAGTCTCGTCCTTCTTCTGTAAAAGCTTTGTCAGTTCTGGCCCCAGGGGACTTAGCAGCTTGATAGGTAAGGATTCAGTTATTACCTTTAAAATC
Organism: Zea mays; assembly: GCF_902167145.1. Lineage (NCBI taxonomy): Eukaryota > Viridiplantae > Streptophyta > Magnoliopsida > Poales > Poaceae > Zea > Zea mays. Next base: position 80,049,489 of record NC_050103.1, on the reverse strand, counting down.
TCTTCTACTTCGGCAGCAGAAGGTGTCGAAGGAGCTCCCTCTTCTATCTCAGCTATCGTGGGCTCTGGAGTCACTGCTTTCCTCTTCTTCAAGCTCAGGGCTGGATTTTTTCTTTTTCAAAATTTTTTCATCTTGTTTTATCATCCTAGCAGCATGTCTGTTCATAACACTGACAATCCTTTTTCGCTTCGACCCTTCAGCACCCTTGCTTAATCGTTCATAGTCTGGGTATTCAAAGTTCAGCGCATCCATTACTCGATTCAGCCTTCGTTTCGGTCGGGTGCCGAAGGCCGCAGTCATCAGTTGATCTTCTTTCTTAGTATAGTTGCCCAAAATTTTGTTGCACATAGCCTCAATCATTTCTAGTCACCCTTGGCAAGGCTCTTTGAATTGTTTCTTGAACTTGAAGTGATAGGGCAATCGAACAAGTTCATTCTTTTTCTTTTCTCCCTTCAGCTTCGGCATATTCCATTCACTTAACGTCGGAAATACCCCATTGGCTAAGTATTCTTGCACCAGATCTCTAGTGCTGATCTGCTTAGTCACAACTCTGAATTCTGCCACAGCCTGTTGGCATGGTGACCCCGACGACATGCGGCACAGGGGCCTGATTAGCCCGAAGCTTAAACTCAACGGGCTCATTATCAACGTCTTTAATTTCTCTCTCTTCTTCTCATCAGCCTTGATATAGAACCACTCACTTTTCCAGCCGGTTGGCCACTTGGTGCGGTAGCTTAGCACCGGGGCCTTCATATTCTTGCGGTAAACGAAGTTGTAACAACCAAAATTATCATGAAGCCCATCTTCTCTGGCTTTCATCTGATAATGTAGCTCATGTACTCGGTAGAAGGCTTCAGCATTTGGATCCATTCCCTGGCTTTGAAGGGCCCAAATGAAGATACTGAGCCTAACGATAGCGTTAGGAGTCAGCTGATGAAGATAAATTTCATAATTATTCAAAACTTCCCCAATCATCTCATGAAGCGGAAACCGCAATCCAGCTTTGAAAAAGCTTTTGAAAACTACTACTTCGTCATTTTTTGGCTCTGGGGTGGTTTCTTCGCTAGCAAAATGAAGAAGCTTCTTCTCTGTCTCCCCGAAGTAACCGAGCTTCATCATCATCGGCACATGGGCCTCAGAGACAGTAGATTTTTCAAAATCTAAGTGGCTGGGCTTTGCTGGGACTAGAGTGTTATAGTCTTCCTCTTCATCAACATTTTCTTCCTCAATATCAGCTTCTTCAGCCTCAGCAGTATGTGCATCTTCGTCAATAGTCCCCTCTGTCACAACCAATCTAGATTGCTTCATAACTTCGGAAATCGGGGCTGTTTCGGTGGCTTCGGCCTCCTCTCTGTCACGGGTCACCCTAGCAGTTGAACGTACTCTGGCCATCAGGTGTTGAATTTCTTGCAGTTCTTACGAGTGTTGATGATTTTTACAACTGTGACGAAGCTCCCTCTTATGTCGAAGCTAAATCAAAATGATGCTTTGCTTGAGAATGTGATGAGAAAGCTTCGGCTATGGTTAAAGTTTTTAGCAGCACAACAGTGCAATGGCAATGAATGTTGTGGTAACTTCACACCTAACCGTCTGTTTATATAGTGCTGCAGGTGTGTAGGTGAATCGTCAAGTCGCCCGCACCCGCTCAACAGTCACCCGCACCCACTGAACGGTGGACCACGACACGTGGGAGATGAATCGCCAGATCGCGCGTACCCGCCGCATGGTGGGGCCACCTCGCGCTTGGAATATTTTAATCGTTTCTCGGCAACGAGCTTAGGGAAGGTGTTTTTCGGACCTTCGGCATTCCGAAGCCTAGGACAATTTTTCACGGATCTAGCTCGTTTCGAAAAACGATCTAGCACCACGAAGGGGCTACTGTTGGGGGTCTGCTTCGTCGTCGAAGGTCCTGTAAGAAGAAATACCTTCGGAAGATCAACACAGAAGCAACGTCGAAGCTACCATCCAGGGAGCTTCGGCATAGTGACACGCCTTGAGACGAAGGGTTGCACTGACTTAAAGATGAAAAGACCGATCGGCCATGATAATCTGTGTCATGATTGTAACTAGTTATAAAGGACATGAATGTAAATCCACACAGGTTGCGCCATGTGCCTATAAATAGATGAACAGTACCTCGTACTGTTCACGTTGATTTGTACTCGCTCGTGCGTCATGCTTGTACTGACACTTTCTGTCAAGCCGAAGGTACAAATGTAATCCTGTGTTATTCTTATTCATTCATGATTATATAATAAAAGATATATTATGATGTCATATGATTATCCATGTTATTTCTCATGTTTCATATGCTTCATCTTTCATTGATATATGTTGTGATGATGAAGGTACGTCCTTCATAACCTTCGTCCAAAGATCGTTATATCCTTAGGGAAATAATGCTTCGCAGGACAAAGGGCATTAACCATTAACCTATTTTTGTGTTGCCTTGTTCTTAATTCATAGCATTTGAGAACAAGTCTCCAACATAAAGGTTCTTCATCCCAACATGTGCTAGACGGTGATGCCAAAGTCAGCCCATATTAGTCTTAGCTATTAAGCATGCATTTAGATCGGCATTCTCTTTCGAAAAGTCAACTAAATAGAGCTTGTCGTCTAATACACCCTTAAAAGCTAATGAACCATCACTCCTTCTAAAGACAATTACATCAATATTTGTAAATAAACAATTGTAGCCCATGTGACACAATTGACTTACAGACAGTAGATTATACCCGAGCGACTCTACTAGAAATACATTTGAAATCGAGTGCTCGTTCATGATAGCAATCTTGCCCAATCCTTTAACCTTGCCTTGGTTCCCATCTTCAAAGATAATTGTGTCATGGGAATCCCTGTTCTTGACATAGGAGGTGAACATCTTCTTCTCCCCCGTCATGTGGTTTGTGCATTCGCTGTCGGTAATCCAGCTTGAGCCCCCGATGCATAAACCTGCAAGGAATTTAAGCTTGGGTCTTAGGTACCCAACTCTTGTTGGGTCCTACAAGGTTAGTCACAACCGTTTTTGGAACCCATATGCAAGTTTTGTCTCCCTTGCATTTGGATCCCAACTTCCTAGCAACCACTTTTGTGTTTTTTCATAAAAGTACAAAGGAAGCATTGCAAGCATGATAGACAGTAGTAGGACCATTCCAAGTTTTCCTAGGCGCATGAGACACAACATGATTACGTCTAAGCCTTCTTCTATCATGAACAAATGTGGAACTAGATGCGAACATAGCATGAGAATTAAATGTAGCATCATGAGAACCAATGCGATCATGGCATCTATCATTATAAGCATGACTAGTGAATTTCCTATCATAAATATAGGCATGGTTCTTTTGAGAGCTACTAGCCATAGGGGCCTTCCCTTTCTCCTTGTTGAGAACGGAAGTCCTTAGGCTTGTTAAGTTCTTGGTTTCCTTTCGAAAACCAAGTCCATCCTTAATTGAGGGGTGTCTACCAACAGTGCAGGCATCCCTAGAAAATTTTAGCTTATCATAATCATCTTTGCAAGTTTTAAGTTGAGCATTAAGACTTGCAACCTCATTGTTTAATTTAGCAATTGAAGTAACATGTTCATCATAGGCATCAATATCAAAGTCTTTACATCTATTGCAAATAGTGACATGCTCTACACATGAACTAGTTTCATTGACTTTCTCTAGCTTAGCATTTAATTCAACATTTAAATTCTTTAAGCTAGAAATGGATTCATGACAGGAAGATAGCTCAGATGACAGTATTTCATTATTCTTAATTTCTAAAGCAAGAGATTTTTGAACACTAACAGATTTGTCATGTTCCTCATATAAGATATCCTCTTGCTTTTCTAGCAATCTATCATTTTCATTAAGAGCATCAATTAATTCATTAATCTTGTCTACTTTAGCTCTATCTAACCCCTTAAACAAATCAGTGTAATCTACCACATCATCGGAAGATTCCTCATCGCTAGAAGAAGAGTACTTATGAGTATCTCGAATACGTACCTTCTTCTCCTTAGCCATAAGGCATGTATGGTGTTCGCTTGGGAAGATCGAAGACTTGTTGAAGGCTGAGGCAGCTAGTCCTTCTCCTTCATCCTCAGAGTCGGAGGAGGAGCAGTCGGAGTCCCATTCCTTCTCGATGTGTGCCTCACCCTTGGCCTTCCTGTAGTTCTTCTTTTTCTCCCTCTTCCCATGCTTGTCTTGTGTCTGGTCATTGTCGTTATCAGGGAATTGAGCTATAAAATGACCAATCTTACCGCATTTGAAGCAGGAGCGTTTTCCCCTTGACTTGTTTTTGTTGGGGTACTCCTTGCGACCTTTTAGTGCGGTCTTGAAGCACTTGAGGATGAGTGACATCTCATCTTCATTGAGCCCGGCAGCCTCCACTTGTGCCACCTTGCTTGGTAGCGCCTCCCTGCTGCTAGTTGCTTTGAGAGCAACGGGTTGTAGCTCATAGACGGACAGTGGACCGTTCAAGGCATCGTCCACGTATCGAGCTTCTTTCACCATCATACGCCTGCTCATGAATTTTCCAAGTATTTCCTCAGGTGTCATCTTGGTGTACCTGGGGTTTTCACGAATAAGATTCACAAGATGAGGGTCAATTACTGTAAATGACCTGAGTATGAGTCAGACGACGTCATGATCCATCCATCTTGTGCTTCCATAGCTTTAGATTTTGTTGACCGGGGTTTTGAGCCTATTGTAGGTCTGTGTTGGCTCCTCTCCCCTGATCATCGCGAACCTCCCCAGCTCGCCTTCCACCAGTTCCATCTTGGTGATCATGGTGGCGTCGTTACCCTCATGTGATATCTTGAGAGTATCCCAGATTTGCTTAGCGTTGTCCAAGCCAATCACTTTATTGTACTCATCCCTGCAAAGAGATGCTAGCAAAACAGTAGTAGCTTGGGTATTTTTATGAATTTGTTCATTTATAAGCACATGATTATCCATACTATCAAAATGCATCCCATTTTCCACAATTTCCCAAATGCTAGGATGGAGAGAAAATAGGTGACTACTCATTTTATGGCTCCAAAATGAGTAATCCTCTCCATCGAAGTGTGGGGGTTTTCCAAGAAGAATAGAAAGTAAATGGGCATTTGAATTATATGGAATGCGGGAATAATAAAGGAGTAGTCTTGATTAACTGTCTTTCTTTTGGACGAGTCGTCGTCATCGTCATCCCTTGGTGAAGAAGAGGAAGTGTCGCTGTCGTAGTAAATGATCTTCTTGATGCACCTCTTCTTCTTCCCGTCCCTCTTCTTGTGACTCGACCTTAGTTAGTTGGCTTGTCGTCTCTTGGCTCATTGAAGAGGGACTCCTTCTCCTTGTCGTTGACCACCATCCCCTTACCCTTAGGATTCATCTCTTCGGGCGATTAGTCCCTTAGATGAAGAGTACGGCTTCGATACCAATTGAGAGCACCTAGAGGGGGGTGAATAGGTGATCCTATGAAATCAAACACTAAATAGCCACAAACTTGATTATAAGAGTGTTAGTGCGAGTTAATCAAGTTGCTATGAAGCGATCTCTTGCGAATAAAGAAATCACAAAGAAAAGGCAGCAAAAGAGACACGGTGTTTTATCCCATGGTTCGGCCAAGTATAACATTTGCCTACTTCCACGTTGTGGCGTCTGTTGAGGACTTGTTCTCAAATGCTATGAATTAAGAACAAGACAACACAAATGTTAATGGTTAAAGACCTTCGTCCTTCGAAGCATTATTTCCCTTAAGATATAATGATCTTCAGACGAAGGTCATGAAGGACGTACCTTCATCATCTCAATATACAATGGAAAGCAGGATCATATGACTCACATAAAAAACATGAATAATCATATGATATCATTAAGACATTTTTTATTATATAATCATGAATAAACATGGACAATATTGAATTACATTTATACCTTCGGCTTGACAGAAGATGAGAATCCGAGTGTTACGAGCGAGTGAATACAAGTCAGCGTGAACAGTACGGTGCTACTATTCATCTATTTATAGGCACAGGACGCAGCCTGTGTAAAATTACATCCATGCCCTTGACATTTACTATTGACTTAGGGATAATCTATCGAGGACTAGACAACATTTTCCCCTTTAAGTCGGTTTCATTTTCTACCGCTAAGCCAAAGCTTCTCCACAGGTAGCTTCGAAACTGGTTCATCCTTCTCCTGAATCGCGCTTTTCATATTGTGTACAACTTCATCCCAAGGCCGAAGGTCCCTGTATATATATTATACTTGGAAAACAGGTTAGTCGTGTTTTTGAGGACCTTCGGAAGATGAAGGCCCCCAACAGTAGCCCCTCGCAGTATTAATTTGCTGTGACAACGAATTCAGACTGTGACGTGAACGAAGGCCTTAAGCCAAAGGTCCGAAAAAACACCTTCCCTTCGCTAGAATAGCGAAAGTCAATGACAAACGGGGCCCGCCAAGTTGCAAAGCGCTAGGTGTATAAATAAGAACCCACAGCGGCAGCATTTGATACGCCATTTCTGCTGTTTGCGTTATTTTCTCAAATTTTTAGCTCTTGCTCATCAGCTCTCGCCTGATTTTTGAGCTTTGGTTTAAAAACGTGCTTGCTCCATGTCTAAGGAGAAGAGGATGACTGAGGAGAAGAAGATAACTGAGGAGAAGAAGTTGTATGAAGAAAAGAAAGTTGCGGACCCTTTTATTGCTAGGTTTTATGAGTCTATGGCAAAAACAAATACAGAGAAAATTACCAAGGAGATAATGGAGCGTTTGTCTAAAGATTCTGATGACAGTGATAATTATGATGTGGAAAGTGGAGATGAAGATTCTGAGGACCATCCCTGGCGGCCAAGCCATACCATCTTTGGAAAATCGACTATTAAACAAAGTCATATTGACACCATGAGAGGAAGGTACTTTTGCGACATGTCTATTGTGAGGGTTGGAGGAGACAGCACCACCCCTGCTCTTGAGGAAAATGAAGTTGTTATTTACCGAAGCTTTTTGAAGGCAGGGCTTCGGTTCCCATTGAGCAAATTTGTGGTTGAAGTGTTAAAGATATTCCAGATCTTTCTTCATCAGATTACCCCCGAAGCTATAATTAGGATGGGGGTGTTTGTTTGGGCTGTAAGAAGCCAGGGGCTGGAGCCGAGTGCGAAGTGCTTCTGCAATATGCACGAGTTATTATACGAGACGAAGGTTACTGGCAAAGAACAGTACCACAACAAATTTGGTTGTTATGGATTTATTGCTCGCCCCAATGCAAGCTACCCGGTGCCGACATACCGGAAAAGATGGCCCGGGGCCTGGATGGAGGAATGGTTTTATGTTAAAAATGATCTGATTAAAAGGGAAGACATCAAGGAAATTATCCAACGCCCCATCTGGTCTCGCTTCGGCCTTCGAAGGCTGAATGTGGCTATTGAAAGTGACGTCGAAGCATGCCAGAAGGCCTTTAGCAATGTTTGCGCCTTCATTGGCACAAGAGATATAATTCAAGAGCACATAGCCTACAAAGTGTGGCCACTTGTGGAGAGCTAGGATATGCTGAAGGAGACTACTGCTGAATCCAGTGAAGGTGGCCTAGTTCGATTGAAATATACCTTCAGATTTAGAGAGAAGTTTGATGAACCAAATGATGACTGGTTGAAATGCATTGAAGCTACCAGCGACGAGCTGCTTGGGACATATTCCAAGGCCGAAGATGATGCCTTGTCCGCAGCCTTCGAGGGTCGGGGCAAGAAAAGATTGAACAGGGTGTTTGATGCAATTGGCTTCATATACCCTGATTATCACTACACACTGCGAAGGCAAGGAAAGAAGAGAAAAATTGCCGCTTCGGTCACCACTGCTGTGTCGAAGGGCAAGAAAATGAAGGTTCTGACCCACCAGCCGTGATATATTGAACCGGTCGTAGTGCCTGAATTTGGCGAAGGCACCTCTTCAACTGCCGAAGCAAAATAAGTTGCTCCCACCGTGCAGAGTGCTAAAGAATCAAATGTAGTGCCGAAGGTGCCTACAGTCGGGCTAGCCGAAGCCAAGGATGATACGGCCAGAGAGCCAAAATTGGAAGAAACAATGATGATGCCAAAAACTTTGAGCCCACCGGCAGAGGCAGAATTGCCGAAGATGACAAAGGCTCCTGCCATAACTCCCAAGAGGAGGAGGATGGCCAGCGCGCTAGACGCTGTCATGGAGACTACAAAAGCCTTGACCCCTGCTCCTATTAAGAAAGTTGTCGAAGTTGCCAAGGTCCAGGCTGAAGTCGAAGCTGGGCCTACAGTGCCCATTGAGACGAAGGCTGTCACGCCTGAGGATAAAGCTGAGCAACAAACTCCAGATACCAGCATGGCAGCGGGGCAAGATATGATAGAAAAAGCTAAATCTCCTGCTCCCGAAGCTCCGACCGAAGATGTTGATTACATTATTCGACATGCTTCGGGGAAAAATTATCCAAAGAAGAAATCATAGAGGCCAGACACTATGCCCGGAAACTAAAATATCCAAAGGGGGCCTTAGTGTTCAATGGCACTAACGAAAATGATTTCCTATACTGTCTCTCGGATAACAAAGAAATGTCTGTTTGCCGGGAGATAGCCACAAGTATGGGATTTCTGAAGCTTGAGGAAGGCCTTTCGGCCATGTCGAAAGATGATCTTGCTGATAGCCTTGCATACAATAGTATAAAGGTACAGAAGCTGTTAACTTTGAAGTTGGAAATGAAGTATTTCATTGTCATGCTTAACTCTTTCTTTTTTCTTGCAGGGCTTAATTCTTAGCAATGCCTTGAGGGCACAAAAGAATGCCGAAGACGAAAGCTGCTCAATAGCTCTCGGCAACCATCGCTCAGAGGTAATTGAGCTGAGAAACGAAGGTTTGGATAAAGATAAGATTTTAATTTCTTTAGTGAGCAAGGTGAAGGAGGATGAGGCAAAATACAATGCCCAGACCGAAGCTCATAAAGCCGAGGTTGAAGACCTTCGGAGACAACTTGCCGAAGCCAAAGAACATTGTGAGGTCGCAAAGGCCAGCCAAGAAATCAGCGAATGGTGGAAGACCAAGTTAGAGAAAAATATTGAGGAGCTTCGCAAATCCAAGGAAAGATGTTTTGAAAAATCCTTGGATTGCGTGAAGAAACTAAAAACTAGCTTTTCCAATGTGGGTGCGTATTCCTCTGAGGAAAATTTTATTCGAGGCGACCCCGAGGGTGTTATTGAGTGGATAAGCGGGGAAGCCGAAGCTTTTGAGGAAATTCTGAACGATCGCGGAGATATTTGTGCTTTCTCTCGTGCCCAGGGGATTGCGGCTATTCTGGAGAAGGCTGGATGCGATCACGTCAAAACTACAGCCAATGCCGAAGCTGCCTTCTCCATAGATGATACAAAAGATCCATCAGCCGAAGCGACTTTGATGGGCGGAAAATATTATTCTGATGTTTGGGTGAACGGTGGCCGAGAATTGGCCCATGAAATTATAAAAAAGAATGAAAAAAGACACCCATGATGCCCGAGAAGAAGCTAGGCGAACTGAAGAGGCTGCTGAGCGCGAAAGGCGCAAAGATATTGTTTTTTGAATTTTAACTTTGGTACTTGCTTTGTGGCTTCGAACTAATAGTTTATCTATTACAGCTGAGCTATCACCGCTGCCGAAGTCGTACAATCCCTTGGCTGATCCGGAGATGAAGGAAGCACTGGACGTTATGAGCCTTGCAAATTCTATTATCGACGAAGTTGTCGACAAGTTATTAAACGAAGCCGCAGAAAAGATCCTTAGAGAAGAGTAGACTTTTTTGTAATAATACTTTGTAACTTTATTGTAAAAATACTTTGTGACATTTGGTGTATGGAACAATTGATGAGACATGTAAATTACTGTAATATATTTCTTTACGATGCGTGAAATTTACACACATACCGTTTTTGAGCCTTCGGCGAAAAAACACCTTCCCTTCTTTTCATGCTTCGTAAAGAAAGAGATCCCTTCTATAGCAAGTCTGATAAAACTGTATTTCCCAAAGCTTACTTCGTGCCTCAGCACATTTTCATTTTGACGAAGCATTTACCGAAGATTTGCTTCGTATTCAATTTTTGTGCTATCAATGCAATATGATTGTTGGGGACTTGTTCTCAAATACTATGAATTAAGAACAAGGCAACACAAAAGAAGGTTAAATGGTTAATGCCCTTTGTCCTTCGAAACATTATTTCCCTTGGGATATAACGATCTTCGAACGAAGGCCATGAAGGACACACCTTCATTATTATGATATATGATAGTGATAATGAAAAACATATAAAATACAAAAGATAGCGTAAACATTTATATATCATTATTAAATCATTTCTATTTTATTAACACAGAAAAAATAGAAATGGCATTAAATTACAAGTGTACCTTCGGCTTGAATGAAAGCAAAAGTACAAGCGTGACGTATCCGTGATTACAGGATCGCGTGAACAGTACCGGGATACTGTTCACCTATTTATAGGCACAGGATGCAACCTGCGCAAAATTACATTTATGTCCTTTACAATCAACTACAATAATAACACAAAACATCATGGGTCTTTAAGTCAATTCATCTTTAAGTCGGTTCGACCCTTCATCTTGAGATTTGTCTTTGTGCCGAAGCTTTACAGATAATAGCTTCGGCGCTTGCTTCTGAGAAGACCTTTTGAAGGTGTTCTTTTTTGGATCTTCGGCTATGAAGCATACCCCCAACAATAGCCCCTTCGCGGTGCTAGATCGTTTTTCGTAACGAGCTTGATCCGTGAAAAAGTCTTTTACGCTTCGGGGCGCCGAAGATCCAAAAAACACCTTCCCTGAGCTCGTTGGCGAGAAACAATTAAAATAATCGTCGCGCGCGCGCCCCATCTTGTACCAATTACACGCGCGCCAGCGATTCACCTTCTCGGGCTCTGTGGCCCACCGCTCAGTGAGTGCAGGTGACTGCTTGTTCGGTGCTGGGGATCTTGCCGATTCACCTTCCCACCTGCGGCACTATATAAACAGACGGGTAGGTGTGAAATTACCACGGCATTCATTGATATCGCACTGTTTTGCTGCCAAATTTTTAGTCATAGCCGAAGCTTAATCATCGTGCTCAAACGAAACTTCGCTTGTGCTTCTGCTTCGGAAGAAGAGTAAGAGCTTCGAGGAAAACAAAAAAGTCAACACCAAAAACTTCAAGTAAGTCATAATCAAAATGGCCAGAATTCGCTCTACTGCTCGGGTCGATCGTGAGGGAGACGAGACCGAAGCTACTGACACTGTTCCTATTTCGGAAGCAATGAAGCGCTCTGGGTTGGTAACACCGGAGGACGTGCCTGCTGCCGAAGACATCCCTGCTGCCGAAACAGAACGGGCTGCTGTTGAAGAAACTGATTCCGAAGATGACTACAGTAGCGCAGTGCCGAGCAAGCCTAGCCACCTGGACTTCGGAAAGTCCACCATATCTGTCGGCGTTTCGAGACCGGGGGGTCCCTGGGCCGACGAGTGAATGTCGCCGCGTGCCCCAGCCCAGATGGGTCGAGCGCGAGGGCGAGCGCGAAGGGGGGAGAGCGAGGCGGCCGGAGACCGGCGTGAGAGAGGTGGGAATCCCGCGGCCTTCGTGTTCGTCCCGCGCCCAGGTTGGGTGCGCTTGCAGTAGGGGGTTACAAGCGTCCACGCGGGAGAGGGAGCGAGCGGCCCCAAGCGAGCGCCTGTCTCGTCCTCGTCCCCGCGCGGCCAACCCTCTCTAAGAGGGCCCTGGTCCTTCCTTTTATAGGCGCAAGGAGAGGATCCAGGTGTACAATGGGGGGTGTAGCAGAGTGCTACGTGTCTAGCGGAGGAGAGCTAGCGCCCTAAGTACATGTCGTTGTGGCAGCCGGAGAGATTTTGGCACCCAGCTGGTGTGATGTCGTGGCCGTCGGAGGAGCGATGGAGCCTGGCGGAGGGACAGCTGTCGGAGCGGTTGAGTCCTTGCTGACGTCCTCTTGCTTCCGTAAGGGGCTGAGAGCCGCCGCCGTCACAGGGTACGCGGGGCGCCATCATTGCCTATCCGGCGGAGCTAGCCAGATGGGACGCCGGTCTCGTTCCCTATGGCCCGAGTCAGCTCGGGGTAGGGTGATGATGGTCATCCCTCGCTCGGCGTCTGAGGCGGTTGTGAACCCTTCGGGGGCCAGCCTTCGAACCCCTGATCAGTAATGGGTGCGGAGCCCGAATAGCCTGAGGCGGCCGTGGAACCCTTCCGAGGGGCCGGCCTTCGAACCTCTAACCAGTAGTGGGGGTAGGGCCCACGCGATCTGAGGGGGCTGTCGAACCCTTCCGGGGGGCCAGCCTTCGAACCTCTGATCAGTAGGGAGGCTCGGAGCCTGGTTCCTTCACGGGGAAGGATCCTTTTCAGGGTATCCCCCTTTCCCGGTCCCTGTTGCAAGAGAGAGAAAGAGGAAAAAGGAAAAGGATACGAAATCGAACGACGCGGCGTACCTTTTTTGAGGCGGTTATTATGGCGAAGGCGAAGCGTCGCCTGCTTCTCCTGCCAGAGGCGCCGCCTGTCCCGCCGCGAAGTTAATGCGATGGGGCGAGTGGTTGGCGGGGCGGCCGTTGCGCATGCGCGAGCCGTTCGAGGACGGAACACGGGCGCGTTGTCTTCACGCCGTGAGAGAGGGTTCTCTCGCTGCCCCCGGATGGGACGTGAGCTTGGCTGACGACGTGACTGCTGCTCCTGCCCGCCTGCCACCGTCATTGCTGCCAGCCCATTTTTGGCCGCGCTGACCGCCGCGCCAGGCTGGCGCTGCCTGGTCGTGCGCTGGGTCGCCTCGGGTCGCGGTATTGGTTCCGCAGTCGAGGAGACGCGGTGGTGGCGCAAGTGGCGGTGCAATTGCATGCACGAAGCATCCGGCGCGCCGGTTGCATGACGCGTGGGCCTAGGCCTCCATGCTGGGCTTGTTGGGAGTCGGAGAAGCGCGCCCACTTGGCGCGGTTGCATGCCGCCTGCATGGCTGCCCGCCCCTTTCGCCCGTTGGTCTGGGCAAAAGTGGAGGGTCACTTGTAACCGCTGGGCGGTCGTGCGCACCGCGCACGGCGGTTTGGCTTCTTCTGCTCTGAGCCGGTTCGCATGACGTGTGGGACCCAGCCCCCGGGCCGCAGGGGAGGACCTTGGAGTGTGTTGGAGGAGACTCAGCCCGCGACGGTTGGGGGCGCAAGTAGGGAGAGTCGCCTTTAAAAGGAGGGTGACCCCCTTTGGAAGGCGACCATGTCTTCGCGCTCCCTTATGCATCGTGTCTTTCCACCTTCCAAGCCCCCGGATGGGGGATACCCGCCGTCTTTCTGCCTCATCGTTGGAGGAACGCAACTCAGTGGGAGTTGGTACCTTTCAGCCATCGTTCGGCTTCAAGGATTTTCATCATGCAGCCCGGCTGCATCCCTCCGCCGGCGGTCACCCAAGATGGTGACCTCCAGTTTGATGGTGGGGGAATGTGAGCCAGGCTGCGGCCTCTGCCCCTCCCTCAGCCTCAAGGATTTTCATCACCAGGGCTGGGGAGGGGAGTGTGCCGAGTTGGGGTCGGCCCCTGCATGGGCGGTGGCCCGCTCCTTCCCTCAGTGATCGGAGGGAAGGGCGGTCGTCGTCCGTGGCGCCGGCAGCTGCAGCGTGCCTGGCTCCCGGACGCGAGTGGCTTCGGAGCCGCTCCCTGGGTCGACGTCTGCCACGGCAGCTGGAAGAGGTTCTTCCGCTGGCGAGATAGCCAGGGCCACCCGCGGACCGACCTCCAACTCTACGGCCTTCTGCCCGTCCTTTCCTCACGAGTTTGGGCATGGGCGGGGGCCTCTTGGCGGCAGCATCCGCCCTGAGGTCAGTGCTGCCGCTGTTCGGCCCCCCGGAGCAGAAGTCGTCGTCGTCGCTGCTGCTGGAGCGGGCGAGGGCGCGCCGTTCGTCGGTCTTCTGTTGCTCCGCAGGCCCTCCCCCATCGAGTGGGGTTGTTCGTACCTGCAGAGGTGGAACCGGAGTTCCGTTTGTAATGGCACTTGAATGCCAGTGTTTTTGTTCATTGTGGCTGTCGAGGCCTGAACATGTATGTAATTTTGGCACGGGGCCGTGTTTTTTCCTCACTTTCGAGCACTAAGACTCGCCTGTTGGTTGTCTGAACCGCTTCACCAAGCGTGAGTCACCCCGTGTAAAGGTGACGAGTGAGGTATCCGTATCCCAGAGGCGTAGGAATCCCTTGGCTCGGTCGGCCTTGTTGTCCGAGGCTTCTCTAGCTTAGTTAAAGGGACCCCTTGGCCGCTCTTCGATGAGCTGAGGCCAGGGGTAGCGATATCAGCATGAACAGGGGCAGAGTTGGCTCGAAAAGGGAACCTGGTTGGCCGGAGCCCAGCCGGGTCGTCCGTTAGCGGGACCGACTCCGGAGTTGACCAGCCGAGGCCTCGGGTCGGGCTGACGTCCTTGGAGGACGGTTGGCCGAGGCCCCGGGGCGACCGGCCGAGTCGCCTGCTCAGGCCGAATTCCCGGAGAAGACCCTGGCAGTGATTGCCCGGGCGTGGCGACGACGTCGTCCTTTAGAGTGGAGGACCTCGGATCGCGTCGCCGTCCGAGGCTAGGTCGGACCTCGCCGAAGGTGTCGTCGATGCCGAGGGCGTTGCCGCCCCCTTCCAGCGTCAAGACCTGAGCGATCGGATTGTCTTGTAGCGTGTGTTTCCTGCGGCCGCCGAGGCCAAAACACACCCTCGCTGTATTGTAAGGCTGCGTCTCTTTTCCTCTTGTTTCGAGTATCCGGACTTTTTTGTCGGTAACAGGGATGTTTGTGCGAGCGAGAGTTGCTTCTCGCGGAAGGTGACGAGTGAGGTATCCGTATCCCGGAGGCGTAGGAGTCCCTCGGCTCGGTCGGCCTTGCCGCTTACGCGCACTCTTACCCGTCCGTGGGGCTCTGTCACCGACGCAGTCGAGAAGGCTCGAAGGATCGCTTCGGCAGAAGAGCTTCCGAACGTGAAGACTTGTTCGGTCCGCGGAATCACTTATCCGAACGTGAGTTACTTATCGCAGAAGGTGATGAGTGAGGTATCCGTATCCCGGAGGCGTAGGAGTTCCTCGGCTCGGTCAGCCTTGGCTGCTTACGTGTACTCCGTCGTTTTCAGGATCCACTTTTCGAAGTAGTCAAAAAGCACGAAAGATATTCTGGCAGAAAACATCTTTCTTCAAGGAAAAATTTTGACGCAGAGGGGGTTCCCCCCTTTTAGCCCCCGAGGGAGGGTCGGGCTTTGCCGGGGCGAGGCGACCCTTCCTTGATGACTAAACTTTGCGTGGGTGCGAGGTATATGAACAACTTGAAAACATCTTAAGGGTAGAAGCGACGTAGCTGTTGGATGTTCCAAGCGTTGCCGTAGACCTCGCCTTAACTGTTGGCCAGCTTGTACGTTCCGGGCTTCAGAACTTTGGCGATGACGAAGGGCCCCTCCCAGGGGGGCGTGAGCTTGTGCCGCCCTCGGGCGTCTTGTCGCAGCCGAAGCACCAGGTCGCCCACCTGGAGGTCTCGGGACCGGACCCCTTGGGCGTGGTAGCGTCGCAGGGACTGCTGGTACCGCGCCGAGTGTAGTAAGGCCTTGTCCCGAGCCTCCTCCAGCTGGTCCAACGAGTCTTCTCGGCTAGCTTGGTTGCTTTGATCGCTGTAGGCCCTCGTCCTCGGGGAGCCGTATTCCAGGTCTGTGGGCAAGACGGCCTTGGCCCCGTAGACTAGGAAGAACGGCGTGAAGCCCATGGCTCGGCTCGGCGTTGTCCTCAGGCTCCAGACCACCGAGGGGAGTTCCTTCATCCATCGCTTGCCGAACTTGTTAAGGTCGTTGTAGATCCGAGGCTTGAGCCCTTGTAGAATCATGCCGTTGGCATGCTCTACTTGCCCATTTGACATGGGATGAGCCACGGCGGCCCAGTCCACCCGGATGTGGTGATCCTCGCAGAAGTCCAAGAACTTTCTGCCAGTGAACTGGGTGCCATTGTCGGTGATGATGGAGTTCGGGACCCCAAAGCGATGGATGATGTTGGTGAAGAATGCCACCGCCTGCTCGGACCTGATGCTGTTTAGAGGTCGGACCTCGATCCACTTGGAGAATTTGTCGATGGCGACCAGCAGGTGCGTGTAGCCCCCGGGTGCCTTCTGCAAGGGGCCAACGAGATCCAGACCCCACACAGCGAAAGGCCAGGTGATGGGTATCGTCTGCAGAGCCTGAGCGAGCAGGTGGGTCTGCCTCGCGTAGAATTGACACCCTTCGCAGGTGCGGACAATTCTAGTGGCGTCGGCCACCGCCGTCAGCTAGTAGAAGCCTTGTCGGAAAGCATTCCTGACAAGGGCTCGAGGCGCTGCGTGATGGCCGCAAGCCCCCGAGTGTATCTCTCGCAGGAGTTCCTGACCTTCGGTGGCGGAGATGCATCGCTGGAGGATGCCAGAGGGGCTGCGGTGGTAGAGCTCCTTCTCATCACCCAGCAAGACGAACGACTTGGCGCGCCGCGCCACCCGCCGAGCCTCGGCTCGGTTGAGGGGTAGCTCTCCTTGGTGGAGATATTGCAGGTACGGGGTCTGCCAGTTTCGATCAGGCGTGGCCCCGCTTCGCTCCTCCTCGACGCGCAGCGCCTCACCCTCGGGGGCCGAGGGTACCTCGGGCTGAACCGAGGGCGCCTCGGGCCGAGTTGAGGGTGCCTCGGGCTGGGCCGAGGTCGCCTCAGGCTCGGGCGTGTCGTCGATCTTGACGGAGGGTTGATGCAGATCCCGGGAGAAGACGTCCGGGGGAACCGTTGTTCGCCCCGAGGCTATTTTAGCCAGCTCGTCCGCAGTCTCGTTGTAGCGCCGAGCGATGTGGTTGATCTCGAGCCCGTAGAACTTGTCCTCCAAGCGCCGAACCTCATCGCAGTAGGCCTCCATCTTCGGGTCGCGGCAGTGGGAGTTCTTCATGACTTGGTCGATGACGAGCTGCGAGTCACCGCGGGCGTCGAGGCGCCGGACCCCTAGCTCGATGGCGATCCGCAACCCGTTGACCAGAGCCTCGTACTCAGCCACATTGTTGGACGCCGGGAAATGGAGGCGTAGCACATAGCGTAGGTGTTTACCGAGGGGCGAGATGAAGAGCAGGCCTGCGCCGGCCCCCGTCTTCATCAACGACCCGTCGAAAAACATGGTCCAGAGCTCCGGTTGGATCGGAGCCGTCGGTAATTGGGTGTCGACCCATTCGGCCACGAAGTCCGCCAAAACCTGGGACTTGATGGCCTTCCGAGGGGCGAACGAGATTGTCTCGCCCATGATTTCCACTGCCCACTTTGCAATCCTACCCGAGGCCTCTCGGCACTGGATGATCTCCCCCAGGGGGAAGGATGACACCACAGTTACCGGATGAGACTCGAAGTAGTGTCTCAACTTCCGCCGTGTCAGGATCACTGCATACAGCAGCTTCTGAACTTGTGGGTAGCGGATCTTGGTTTCGGACATTACCTCGCTGACGAAGTAAACTGGCCTCTGAACGGGCAATGCATGCCCCTCTTCTTGCCTCTCGACCACGATCGCGGCGCTAACCACCTGAGTGGTCGCGGCGACATAGACCAAGAGGGCTTCTCCGGCAGCTGGAGGCACCAAGATAGGCGCCTTTGTGAGGAGCGCCTTCAGGTTCCCGAGAGCTTCCTCGGCCTCAGGGGTCCAAGTGAAGCACTCGGTCTTCCTTAAGAGACGGTACAGTGGTAGACCTCTTTCGCCAAGGCGTGAGATGAAGCGGCTCAGAGCCGCGAGACATCTCATAACCCTTTGTACGCCTTTCAAGTCCTTGATGGGCCCCATGCTGGTGATGGCTGCGACCTTCTCCGGGTTGGCTTCGATGCCCCGCTCGGAGACGATGTGTAACACCCTTGGTGTTTATATTCTGCTCGACAATGAGTATGGATTTAAACACGTAAGATCAGTGGATAAAACAGATATTAATTTTTAATTATCTTCGTCTATCGCGATTTTTATATCGCATCTGTTTTGTCTGTCGCAAGTTCGACATCGTTTTTATTTTATCCGGGCTCTTCCTAAATTCTCGTGATGTTCGGAACATCGTCGTTCCGAAAATCGGTGCGTCCGGTGATTATTTAAAATTCATCGCTCGCGCGAATACGAATTCGGAAGCCCGACCCACTCGGACGATTTTATCCCGAGCAAATTAGTTTGAACTCGACGACTAAAATGTTTGGGGTAAAATAATCCAAATCGCGCATCGTCCGAGTGAAATCGTGCGCGAGTTTATGATCCAATTTATCCTTCAGCACGCTGTTTTGGCGACGAAGTCAAGTGTACATTAGCAGATGAGATTTATCTGGTTTCAATTAAATCAAACACAGAGAGTATGGATGTAAGTAAGAATTATCGGTGAGGATAATGGTCTCTATGTCCTAATTACCTTCGTCTATCATTAATTTGGATCAACACAAATTTGATTTAATCTGGATTTAAATTTAAGTCTGAATCGATAATTCAAAAATTTTGGTGACGCATACTCAAGTTGAATCAAGCTCTCATTTAGTGTCTTAGATAAGAATCATTAGAGGTAATAAACGTTACATTATGGGCAATATATATACGTGTATATATAGTTGGTAAAAAAACAAAAATGAGGATAAATTCTCCTTTTCCTTATCCTTTAACCCACCGTTCATGAAGCAGGATTATTCTTCACGTCACATTACTCCTCAACGTGTCTTTTCTCTGGCCTAATCCATCCACGCTCGATCTCCAGCAAAAAAAATCTCTTCACGTCGGCATCCAGCCCAGCCATCATACGCGCCAGACCCTTCCATCGCCCAGCTCGATGCCCAGCGAGCGTCTGATTTTTTCCACCGCCGCGCGCTGGTGTCCATCTCCTGAAGATTTTTTTTCCACCGGATGCCTCTTCTTATCCCCTCTCCTCTGATAATTCACGGTGTCGTCAGATTTTTTTTGCCGCTAACCGTACTAGCTTCATCGGCTTCCTAGAAAAATCACGCCGCTCTGAAAAATCTCACCGCTGAACACTGCTATTTTATCCCCAGCCGAACTCCTCTCCGAGCTCATCCGGCCTCTGCTCCTTCCGCTTCCTCCATGTGCTGCACGCAGGTTCCCTGTTCAGCGCCCATCTTTTCCAGCACCGGCTGCTCCTCTCTGCCCCAGCCCGCCTCCAACTTCCAGCCGGCCGGAGCTCTTTCTCCCTTAGCCAGCGCCCAGCCCACCCGCTCTCCTTCCTCCTCCAGCTCCGGCGCCGTGAAACTCCCTGGTGTCGCGCTCCCGTTTCTCGACCACAGCTCGGAGCCCCTCCATGGCCGCCGTCGAAGCTGTCTGCCGTGCCCTTGTCAGGCTCCCGCGCAAGCGTTGTTCTTCCCTGGCACGCGCCGGCTCACTGCTCGGCCCTGCGCTTTCCCTTTCTCTGTGCTCGTGCTCGCCGTGCCGTGAGTCACTGGCCAGCAGTCCAGCTCGCCTCCACTTCCTACGTTCCCTGCTCCAGCTCTACTGTCGCGCGCAGCTCGCCCCTGCGCAGGTGAATCGCCCTTGGTGCTGGTCGCGTGTTCCTCGCCCGGCTTGGCCGCGACCTCGCCGTTGTTCCTCAGCTCGGCGTCTGCTGCTCGTTCCTGCTGCGTGTGTCAAGCTCCCTTTAACCGGTCGTCGTCGAGCTCCTCTATTGCGCGCGTGAGGTTCTCTGCTCGCCACGGCGTGTCGAGTTTTCTCGTCGAGTCTCGCCGCGTGTCCTGTTCCTGCTCGCCAGCGTGCTCTCTCGGCTCGCTCGGCTTTAAAATCCTTATCTCGTCGTCGACCTCGCCACGATTTAGTTCGTCCGTCGTGCTGGTCACTATTCCATATTGTGCCTATTAGCTCGGATCCTGTCCCAGCTCGTCGTTGTGTCATTCACAGTCGAGTCGTCAAACCCGTCATCTCCTGCTCAACCCCACTCACCAGCTCGCTCAAGACTACAATCGAAGGTCGTCGTCAATCCGTGCGTGATCAAGCAATCTCAAGAATCGGGTGAAGACGAAGTTCTCATCGCGATATTCCCTAAGCGCTCGACAAATTGCCTGGATCGGAAAATCGCTACCGATCTCACGGATTCGTGTCAGCTGTGGAAACGGTAAGCTGATAAATTATTCAGAATAGTTCGATCGATGAATAAATTAATATGCAAGTGCGAGGCGCATTAAGGTGCTCGATAAATTGCATAAGTCACGAAACTCTCGTCGACTTCACAGTTATTGCGATTATCGAGCCAGGTTCAGTTATAGCGAGTTATTTCGCTATTTCGGTTAATTAGCTGAATTAATGTAACGAGTAGAATATTAGTAGGCCTGTGTGATAAAGAAATGTTTGAGTAATTGTTGACATGAAAAACATGTGAGGAGTAAAATAAAATTAAAATAGTTCTTTGTGAGCGATGTAGAATAATTCATAAAACAAGGGATAAGTTTAGAATTCAATTAATTAACTGATAAGTTGTGGTTAGGCTAATTGTATTAAAGGTGTATAATTTGTTGTTTTGTGATGTTCGCGTTAGGTTCGGTTAATTTAGAGAAGCGTAATTATTGCGCGTAGTCATATATTAATAACTAGTGTTTCCGTACAAAATTGTACAACGCCTCGCCGCTAAGTGTTTAAATTCGTCATCGCGTAGCACTATTTAGGGTTTTTGATATTCCTTTCTATATGCATTCATATGCATAATGCATTTCATTCAGGTGCGATAATTAATCACGTGATGCGGAAGATGACTCAAGTCGACCCCAAGCGCGGACTAATTCGCAAGATGATGCTGGTGGATTAACCTGAAGATGGATAATCGGAACAAGTATCAGAACAAAGGATGATCGCCAAGTGGACAACGTCTAACAACACTAACCTAGTGTTATTGCAGGCAAGCCCCGGTGCATGCAACCCCTTCCTTGTGTTTTTAAATAATTTTTGCAAACTTTAAGTCTAGTGAAATGTGCATTAGGTTTATAGGAGTTGCTTGGAAACCCTTTGATGCATTGCCTTCCTTGAAATCCATACCTTTATAGATACTTCTGGTGAAGTATCAAAATATGATTTACAAAAATGCTTAGCCCTGCTCAGATCTTGTGGATAGAGGTTGTCTTTTGCGTTAAGGCCTTGCTCAGGGGTTATCCTGAGGAAAGATGGCTTCTACCTGCAGGAATATTTTCATTGAGAGCGTGGTGGGATCTTACTGCAAAGTTCCCTGTGATGCTCTTTTCATCCTAAGGAACACAAACAATCCTAAGGGTGGAAATACTTAAATCGGGACTTGGGCTAGGAACAGGTGATGCTCCACCCAAGTTAGTTAAGGATTGGATGCGTATGTAGGCCTGTATGATCAAGTACTATCTTAACTAGCCACATGCCCTGGATATGGGACAGGGTAAGCTTGAACCCGGCTATTCCATACATGAAAAGACAATCGCGCACTGGGAGTGGAGAGATGGCGAGAGTGGCACGTACCCTCCTGGCAAAGGATCGCCTAAAAGGGGTGGTGTGCTCTCGGGTGGCGTGGACCTGTTCATGTAGTGGAGGATCCGTGGGAACGGTTGACATATGCAAGGGTTAAGTGCTACATATGTCGTGTGGTTAGAGATCCTCAGCTGAGTAAATCGATTCGGATCGCCGTTATATCCCCGGAGAGTGGAGACTTGATCGCTGCCCTGCAACCTAAGTCAGGATGTGAACCTCATGAATAAAAATGATGTTGTATTGATGAGATGGTGAAATTAGACCAGATGCAAACAGAGTCTATTAATATTTAATCTGGTGTTAAAAATTGAAAGTAAGGACTCACTTTAGTAAGATATTTCTGCAAAAGTATCTAAGTTGATTCTTGCTAAAGCCTCTCCTTGATTCCCAAATCCAGCATATCCTTGAGAGTCTTTTCTTTAGTCGGGTAAGACTTGCTGAGTAATTCCATACTCAGGGTTTTATTCCCTGTTGTTTTTCAGGTTTTAACTTTGTGCTGTTGTTGATGGTGTTAAGTGTCGGTGGGCTCGGCCTTCTTATAAGTCTAAGTAACCCTTCTATACTTCTTACTGAGGATGGTCACTTAAGCTAGCATATATTTCAAACTTATAAATAATTTATAATATTTCAAAGTTTAATTCTTTGAATCACTTTTGTAACCACTCCGATAAAATAATGTAAAATTTTTGTAACTTGTAAAATTTGGTAATAAGATTTCCGCTGCAAAAATATTGGTGTGTGTGATTGGTGTTACTTAATCCCGCGGTTCTGGTTGTAAGTGGTTTATCTGATGTCCTTGGGGCAATCGAACGGATCCTGTTAAGTTATTTAGTGCACATGCATAGCTGTCTGAGGTCTTTGAGACAAGGACAGGTGCATGTGGGCCCAATAACTTGGGAGGTTCTGCCACAGCTGGTATCGGAGCAGGATTAAGTATATACGATCACATACTTATTTTTAAAACAAAGTTTTGGTTTTAGAAAACCTAATTTCAACTAAACACATTGTTTGGTTTTGAAAAACAGTTTTAAAAAAAATAATGCTAGCGACATCCTCTATTAAGCCCTAAACTAAGGACTATTAGGTGGCTTAGTTCAAAACCACTAACCCACAACCGGGTGGGTATTGCATACATGTGTAATGTTATTTTTGAAAGCCATTCAGTTTTAAATGGATCGACGCTTAAGGTAAGGTGAGATGTGAGAGCATGACCGAACAATCGTCGGTCTAGGGAAGTGCTTAATTGTGGCGCTTGACTATATACATGTTCTACATATGTATATACGAAAGCTGCGATGTGGAGTATTTACTTTTCTGGGAATTCAGTACCCCATGGATGTGTATGGGTATACAAACATGGGAATGCTGAGAAGTGTATTGTACTTGTAACGACGCACCTACGCTTAGGTAAGAAGGTAAGTTACCATAATGGGTTGCCCTATGGTTAAAGTGTGGCAACGGCGCCTATGCGTGGCTCGGCGCTTAATGATGAGCTGGCCTCCATATAGCAATATATGGAGTATAAACTGTGATAAACTGTCATGTGTGAATTGCATCATGGGAAATTGGGTTGTGATGAAATTTTCTGCAGGTACACTAACCCCGAAAACGTATGTGTAGTTGACGACTAGCAAAATATCGTGAGAGTCGTAAGAATGCCACCGATATAGAACGTTATTGCCACATTATGTTGGCAAAATCAGTGAGGACGAATAGGACGAGCATGCATCCTGATTGTTGCATCATGTTTGTCACCTATACACCCAAAATGCTTCTCTCATCTTTATTCCAGTAACCATTGATTGTACATAATGTAGTGTAATGCTGAATTATAAACTTCGAAAGAATAGTTGTCCTCCGTTCTTTAGGTAACCTATTTAGGTGTTATATATGTGTTTGCTCCGGTGCTTGATGTACCGATAGAAGGTTGGTAGTTTGTTTGTTTAAACCGAAAATTAGGCCATGTTCTTATTTAGTGAACCATGACCCAAATTTGTATTTTCCGTTATCACTCCATGACCAAACACATAAAAGTAAATGCCTAGATAATTTCTTTGTTGGACCTAAAGTGTACTCGGACTTGAAACAAGAATCTCGAGTCATGTTTCCTTCTAAAAATCATTCTCTTGTTCGATTTGTGCAAGATAATGTCTCTATTCCAGTTTGCCTGTTCTTAAGGGTCGTCATGTTGCTTTATCAACCTAACCTAGGAAAGGCATGTCCGACCATTTTTCTTTAGTTTGATGCCTTTGATTTCCTCATTTCTATCGAAGGCATACCAACTTAATCTCATGATTATTTTTACTCCGCATCTAGTCAGATACTAATCCTTGACCTTGTAATCTCTATGATGGGCATATAAATATGTTTGGGGCTGAATTAACAGTCTCCCATCATACTCCTTCCATCAAGTTTAGGTTATGGCCATGCCTTGTTTATTTCATTGGGCCATGATCTATTTGACTCTCTACTTGTAACCGTTTTGACAGGTAGAGTCTCTTTGTATATTGTCACCCTTGCTCAACCTATTAGTGTGGCACGAGATTTCTTATTGGTTACGTCTAGTAATGGTGTTATGACTAAAACCGATGGTGCCGTGACGAAACCGAGGGCCTCCTGTGAATGTACACACATTGTCGTGCTGCTCGGCACGCGCTGGTATCACGGTTAGTAGTTGTAATCCATTATGAGACTATATCAATGTGTTATCTTGGCACAATCTAGTTTTACCACGTGAGATTCATTATTGGTGCTAGTTCAGTGGTGGTGTCATGGGTAATGACTTATGGTGCCGCAGCGAAACTGAGAGCCCCTTGTGAATGTACACGCAAGGTTATGTTGCTTGGTGTATGCTGGTATCGAGGTCTCTAGTCATGATCCATTATGGAATTACACTGATGTGTTATCTTCCGTCGACCTTCCCTTGAAATAATTTCTTTGTTGTTTGTCAAGTGATCAAGCAACATCTATCATCTCTGTTCGATCAAAAGGGCATACCACTTTCCATGTGTGGTCTCTTTTCTTTGGATCTTGGTAGTGACTACTTATACAAGTTCCCTTTACATCCTTTGTGTAAAGGTGAAGCCTTGGAGCTTTTTAGTGTCGAGAGACAACTGATTAGCTCTCAAAATGAAGATTGATTTTTCCCTGCTGTTGAGATGCAGGAGTTTGTTCATTCGCTCTCTTATTTAATCCAAGTATTCCCTAACCAAGTGGATAATTCATCTCACATGAAGAAACGGGTGAACAACCTGACCAAATGGACTTCTATTCAAATACATGATCTCTTGTTAACCGGAGTGAACTCTCGACCATTGGACTGCCGATGGTACTGAGAGGACTTGCTCGATGTCAAAAGTAGTTCAACAAGTTGGCTTTACTAACTTGTAACTGCCCAAAGAACAAAGGCTGAGTTTAGAAATCGTTTTGTCGAGCTGTCTAAACTCACTTTTGTACAACCCCTCTTAAGGAAGTATTTTCAAGAATCGAGATTAAGTCGGCCAATAACCACCTAATTATCGCTCTAGTCATGCCTCGATCATCTCACGTGTGCTTTTCAGCATGAGTGATCCGGTCGAGTCATGCTTAGTGCTCGATAAAGGGGATTGATTGTGAAGTCAACATTTGTTGATCATCTTCACTAATGTGTTCCTCTAATTTTCATTATCTTCCTGGAACTTGAATTCCTTAAATGGCCACTTGTTGGTAAACCTCTTTCTGTGTGTTTTACCTAAGAGGTTGCATCTGATTCTGTTTGGGTAAAGTCGCGTATCTGTCGCTCGCTCAACAGACTCAGATAATACAGTGTCATCAGAAAAAGCAAACTGCGCACATGGAACCTTATGTGTTCCTCTGGCAGGCATCGTCTCTAGTGGTGGACAGTTCTAAGTTAGCCTAAGACGATACATGTTATGTCCACTAGAGAAACAACATCCTGAGGCACTCGCCTTTATTTGGAACTGTCTCATGATTATCGCTGATATGGATATGAGTTACATGCTTCTCTACTCTTAGAAGTCTTTCGCTCCGAATCTCGGGACGAGATTCTTTTAAGGGGGGAGGGTTGTAACACCCTTGGTGTTTATATTCTGCTCGACAATGAGTATGGATTTAAGCACGTAAGATCAGTGGATAAAACAGATATTAATTTTTAATTATCTTCGTCTATCGCGATTTTTATATCGCATCTGTTTTGTCTGTCGCAAGTTCGACATCGTTTTTATTTTATCCGGGCTCTTCCTAAATTCTCGTGATGTTCGGAACATCGTCGTTCCGAAAATCGATGCGTCCGGTGATTATTTAAAATTCATCGCTCGCGCGAATACGAATTCGGAAGCCCGACCCACTCGGACGATTTTATCCCGAGCAAATTAGTTTGAACTCGACGACTAAAATGTTTGGGGTAAAATAATCCAAATCGCGCATCGTCCGAGTGAAATCGTGCGCGAGTTTATGATCCAATTTATCCTTCAGCACGCTGTTTTGGCGACGAAGTCAAGTGTACATTAGCAGATGAGATTTATCTGGTTTCAATTAAATCAAACACAGAGAGTATGGATGTAAGTAAGAATTATCGGTGAGGATAATGGTCTCTATGTCCTAATTACCTTCGTCTATCATTAATTTGGATCAACACAAATTTGATTTAATCTGGATTTAAATTTAAGTCTGAATCGATAATTCAAAAATTTTGGTGACGCATACTCAAGTTGAATCAAGCTCTCATTTAGTGACTTAGATAAGAATCATTAGAGGTAATAAACGTTACATTATGGACAATATATATACGTGTATATATAGTTGGTAAAAAACGAAAATGAGGATAAATCCTCCTTTTCCTTATCCTTTAACCCACCGTTCATGAAGCAGGATTATTCTTCACGTCACATTACTCCTCAACGTGTCTTTTCTCTGGCCTAATCCATCCACGCTCGATCTCCAGCAAAAAAAATCTCTTCACGTCGGCATCCAGCCCAGCCATCGTACGCGCCAGACCCTTCCATCGCCAAGCTCGATGCCCAGCGAGCGTCTGATTTTTTCCACCGCCGCGCGCTGGTGTCCATTTCCTGAAGATTTTTTTTCCACCGGATGCCTCTTCTTATCCCCTCTCTTCTGATAATTCACGGTGTCGTCAGATTTTTTTTTTGCCGCTAACCGTACTGGCTTCATCGGCTTCCTAGAAAAATCACGCCGCTCGGAAAAATCTCACCGCTGAACACTGCTATTTTATCCCCAGCCGAACTCCTCTCCGAGCTCATCCGACCTCTGCTCCTTCCGCTTCCTCCATGTGCTGCACGCAGGTTCCCTGTTCAGCGCCCATCTTTTCCAGCACCGGCTGCTCCTCTCTGCCCCAGCCCGCCTCCAACTTCCAGCCGGCCGGAGCTCCTTCTCCCTTAGCCAGCGCCCAGCCCACCCGCTCTCCTTCCTCCTCCAGCTCCGGCGCCGTGAAACTCCCTGGTGTCGCGCTCCCGTTTCTCGACCACAGCTCGGAGCCCCTCCATGGCCGCCGTCGAAGCTGTCTGCCGTGCCCTTGTCAGGCTCCCGCGCAAGCGTTGTTCTTCCCTGGCACGCGCCGGCTCACTGCTCGGCCCTGCGCTTTCCCTTTCTCTGTGCTCGTGCTCGCCGTGCCGTGAGTCACTGGCCAGCAGTCCAGCTCGCCTCCACTTCCTACGTTCCCTGCTCCAGCTCTACTGTCGCGCGCAGCTCGCCCCTGCGCAGGTGAATCGCCCTTGGTGCTGGTCGCGTGTTCCTCGCCCGGCTTGGCCGCGACCTCGCTGTTGTTCCTCAGCTCGGCGTCTGCTGCTCGTTCCTGCTGCGTGTGTCAAGCTCCCTTTAACCGGTCGTCGTCGAGCTCCTCTATTGCGCGCGTGAGGTTCTCTGCTCGCCACGGCGTGTCGAGTTTTCTCGTCGAGTCTCGCCGCGCGTCCTCTGCTCGCCAGCGTGCTCTCTCGGCTCGCTCGGCTTTAAAATCCTTATCTCGTCGTCGACCTCGCCACGATTTAGTTCGTCCGTCGTGCTGGTCACTATTCCATATTGTGCCTATTAGCTCGGATCCTGTCCCAGCTCGTCGTTGTGTCATTCACAGTCGAGTCGTCAAACCCGTCATCTCCTGCTCAACCCCACTCACCAGCTCGCTCAAGACTACAATCGAAGGTCGTCGTCAATCCGTGCGTGATCAAGCAATCTCAAGAATCGGGTGAAGACGAAGTTCTCATCGCGATATTCCCTAAGCGCTCGACAAATTGCCTGGATCGGAAAATCGCTACCGATCTCACGGATTCGTGTCAGCTGTGGAAACGGTAAGCTGATAAATTATTCAGAATAGTTCGATCGATGAATAAATTAATATGCAAGTGCGAGGCGCATTAAGGTGCTCGATAAATTGCATAAGTCACGAAACTCTCGTCGACTTCACAGTTATTGCGATTATCGAGCCAGGTTCAGTTATAGCGAGTTATTTCGCTATTTCGGTTAATTAGCTGAATTAATGTACCGAGTAGAATATTAGTAGGCCTGTGTGATAAAGAAATGTTTGAGTAATTGTTGACATGAAAAACATGTGAGGAGTAAAATAAAATTAAAATAGTTCTTTGTGAGCGATGTAGAATAATTCATAAAACAAGGGATAAGTTTAGAATTCAATTAATTAACTGATAAGTTGTGGTTAGGCTAATTGTATTAAAGGTGTATAATTTGTTGTTTTGTGATGTTCGCGTTAGGTTCGGTTAATTTAGAGAAGCGTAATTATTGCGCGTAGTCATATATTAATAACTAGTGTTTCCGTACAAAATTGTACAACGCCTCGCCGCTAAGTGTTTAAATTCGTCATCTCGTAGCACTATTTAGGGTTTTTGATATTCCTTTCTATATGCATTCATATGCATAATGCATTTCATTCAGGCGCGATAATTAATCACGTGATGCGGAAGATGACTCAAGTCGACCCCAAGCGCGGACTAATTCGCAAGATGATGCTGGTGGATTAACCTGAAGATGGATAATCAGAACAAGTATCAGAACAAAGGATGATCGCCAAGCGGACAACGTCTAACAACACTAACCTAGTGTTATTCCAGGCAAGCCCGGTGCATGCAACCCCTTCCTTGTGTTTTTAAATAATTTTTGCACACTTTAAGTCTAGTGAAATGTGCATTAGGTTTATAGGAGTTGCTTGGAAACCCTTTGATGCATTGCCTTCCTTGAAATCCATACCTTTATAGATACTTCTGGTGAAGTATCAAAATATGATTTACAAAAATGCTTAGCCCTGCTCAGATCTTGTGGATAGAGGTTGTCTTTTGCGTTAAGGCCTTGCTCAGGGGTTACCCTGAGGAAAGATGGCTTCTACCTGCAGGAATATTTTCATTGAGAGCGTGGTGGGATCTTACTACAAAGTTCCCTGTGATGCTCTTTTCATCCTAAGGAACACAAACAATCCTAAGGGTAGAAATACTTAAATCGGGACTTGGGCTAGGAACAGGTGATGCTCCGCCCAAGTTAGTTAAGGATTGGATGCGTATGTAGGCCTGTATGATCAAGGACTATCTTAACTAGCCACATGCCCTGGATATGGGACAGGGTAAGCTTGAACCCGGCTATTCCATACATGAAAAGACAATCGCGCACTGGGAGTGGAGAGATGGCGAGAGTGGCACGTACCCTCCTGGAAAAGGATCGCCTAAAAGGGGTGGTGTGCTCTCGGGTGGCGTGGACCTGTTCATGTAGTGGAGGATCCGTGGGAACGGTTGACATATGCAAGGGTTAAGTGCTACATATGTCGTGTGGTTAGAGATCCTCAGCTGAGTAAATCGATTCGGATCGCCGTTATATCCTCGGAGAGTGGAGACTTGATCGCTGCCCTGCAACCTAAGTCAGGATGTGAACCTCATGAATAAAAATGATGTTGTATTGATGAGATGGTGAAATTAGACCAGATGCAAACAGAGTCTATTAATATTTAATCTGGCGTTAAAAATTGAAAGTAAGGACTCACTTTAGTAAGATATTTCTGCAAAAGTATCTAAGTTGATTCTTGCTAAAGCCTCTCCTTGATTCCCAAATTCAGCATATCCTTGAGAGTCTTTTCTTTAGTCGGGTAAGACTTGCTGTGTAATTCCATAGTCAGGGTTTTATTCCCTGTTGTTTTTCAGGTTTTAACTTTGTGCTGTTGTTGATGGTGTTAAGTGTCGGTGGGCTCGGCCTTCTTATAAGTCTAAGTAACCCTTCTATACTTCTTACTGAGGATGGTCACTTAAGCTAGCATATATTTCAAACTTATAAATAATTTATAATATTTCAAAGTTTAATTCTTTGAATCACTTTTGTAACCACTCCGATAAAATAATGTAAAATTTTTATAACTTGTAAAATTTGGTAATAAGATTTCCGCTGCAAAAATATTGGTGTGTGTGATTGGTGTTACTTAATCTCGCGGTTCTGGTTGTAAGTGGTTTATCCGATGTCCTTGGGGCAATCGGACGGATCCTGTTAAGTTATTTAGTGCACATGCATAGCTGTCTGAGGTCTTTGAGACAAGGACAGGTGCATGTGGGCCCAATAACTTGGGAGGTTCTGCCACACGATAAACCCCAAGAGCATGCCTCGGGGCACCCCGAAGACACACTTCTCGGGATTGAGCTTGACGCCTTTCGCCTTGAGACATCGGAATGTCACTCCAAGGTCGGAAAGGAGGTCGGAAGCTTTCCTCGTCTTGACTATGATGTCATCGACGTAGGCCTCGACCGTGCGGCCAATGTGTTCGCCGAACACATGGTTCATGCATCGCTGGTACGTCGCGCCCGCATTCCTCAAGCCGAACGGCATGGTGACATAGCAGTACATGCCGAAGGGTGTGATGAAAGAAGTCACGAGCTGGTCGGACTCTTTCATCCTGATTTGATGATACCCTGAGTAGGCATCGAGGAAAGACAGGGTTTCGCACCCAGCAATGGAATCCACGATTTGATCGATGCGAGGCAGAGGGTAGGGAACCTTCGGACATGCTTTGTTGAGACCTATGTAGTCTACACACATCTGCCATTTCCCCCCTTTCTTTCTCACAAGCACAGGGTTGGCAAGCCATTCGGGATGGAATACCTCTTTGATGAACCCTGTCGCCATTAGCTTGTGGATCTCCTCGCCTATCGCTCTGCGCTTCTCCTCGTCGAATCGGCGCAGAGGCTGCTTGACGGGTCGGGCTCCGGCTCGAATATCCAGCGAGTGCTCGGCGACATCCCTCGGTATGCCGAGCATGTCCGAGGGACTCCACGCGAAGACGTCGGCGTTCGCACGGAGAAAGTCGACGAGCACTGCTTCCTATTTGGGATCGAGCCCGGAGCCGATCCGGATCTGCTTGGAGGCGTCGCCACTGGGGTCGAGGGGGACGGCCCTAACCGTCTCCACTGGCTCGAAGTTGCCGGCATGACGTTTCACGTCTGGCACCTCCTTAGAGAGGCTTTCCAGGTCGGCGATGAGGGCCTCGGACTCGGCGAGGGCCTCGGCGTACTCCACGCACTCCACGTCGCATTCGAACGCGTGTTTGTACGTGGGGCCGACGGTGATGACCCCGTTGGGGCCCGGCATCTTGAGCTTCAGGTAGGTGTAGTTGGGGACGGCCATGAACTTCGCGTAGCATGGTCTTCCCAGTACCGCGTGGTAGGTTCCTCGGAACCCGACCACCTCGAACGTCAGGGTCTCCCTTCGGAAGTTGGAGGGTGTTCCGAAGCAGACGGGAAGGTCGAGTTGTCCGAGGGGCTGGACGCGCTTCCCGGGAATGATCCCATGGAAGGGTGCAGCGCCTGCTCGGACGGAGGACAGATCGACACGCAGGAGCCCGAGGGTCTTGGCGTAGATGATGTTGAGGCTGCTGCCTCCGTCCATGAGGACCTTGGTGAGCCTGACGTCGCCGATGACGGGGTCGACGACGAGCGGGTATTTCCTCGGGCTCGGCACGTGGTCGGGGTGGTCGGCTTGGTCGAAGGTGATAGGCTTGTCGGACCAGTCTAGGTAGACTGGCGCCGCCACCTTCACCGCGCAGACCTCCCGGCGCTCTTGCTTGCGGTGCCGAGCCGAGGCATTCGCTGCTTGCCCACCGTAGATCATGAAGCAGTCGCGGACCTCGGGGAACTCTCCTGCTTGGTGATCTTCCTTCTTGTCGTCGTCGCGGG
Organism: Zea mays; assembly: GCF_902167145.1. Lineage (NCBI taxonomy): Eukaryota > Viridiplantae > Streptophyta > Magnoliopsida > Poales > Poaceae > Zea > Zea mays. The sequence goes on along the minus strand of NC_050103.1, from coordinate 80,017,893 downwards.
CCCTGCCACCCTCCGCGGGTGGCCCGGCCATGTGGAAGTGGCGCCGAAGCATGACGCACTCCTCAAGGTTGTGCTTGACGGGCCCCTGGTGATATGGGCACGGCTCCTTGAGCATCTTGTCGAAGAGGTTGGCACCTCCGGGGGGTTTCCGAGGGTTCTTGTACTCGGCGGCGGCGACAAGGTCCGCGTCGGCGGCATCGCGTTTCGCTTGCGACTTCTTCTTGCCCTTCTTCTTGGCGCCGCGCTGAGTCGACGCCTCGGGAGCATCTTCCGGTGGGTGGCCCTGGGGCTGCTTGTCCTTCCGGAAGATAGCCTCGACCGCTTCCTGGCCGGAGGCGAACTTGGTGGCGATGTCCATCAGCTCGCTCGCCCTGGTGGGGGTCTTGCGACCCAACTTGCTCACCAGGTCGCGGCAGGTGGTGCCGGTGAGGAACGCGCCGATGACATCCGAGTCGGTGATGTTGGGCAGCTCGGTGCGCTGCTTCGAGAACCGCCGGATGTAGTCCCGGAGAGACTCTCCCGGCTGCTGTCGGCAGCTTCGGAGGTCCCAGGAATTCCCGGGGCGTACGTATGTGCCCTGGAAATTGCCGGTGAAAGCTTGGACCAGGTCGTCCCAGTTGGAGATCTGCCCCGGAGGCAGGTGCTCCAACCAGGCGCGAGCGGTGTCGGAGAGGAACAGGGGGAGGTTGCGGATGATGAGGTTGTCATCGTCCGTTCCACCCAGTTGGCAGGCCAGACGGTAGTCCGCGAGCCACAGTTCCGGTCTCGTCTCCCCCGAGTACTTTGTGATAGTAGTCGGGGGTCGGAACCGGGTCGGGAACGGTGCCCGTCGGATGGCCCGGCTGAAGGCCTGCGGACCGGGTGGTTCGGGCGAGGGACTCCGATCCTCCCCGCTGTCGTAGCGTCCCCCACGCCTGGGGTGGTAGCCTCGGCGCACCCTCTCGTCGAGGTCGGCCCGACGGTCACGGCGATGGTGCTCGTTGCCGAGGCGGCCCGGGGCCGCAGGCGCGGTGTTGCGCGTGCGCCCGGTGCAGACCGAGGCTTCCCGCATGAATCGGGATGTCGCGGCATGAGGTTCCGAGGGGTACCCCTGCCTTCGGGAGGCAGAGCTCTCGGCCCGTCGGACCGCGGCGTCTTCCAGGAGATTCTTGAGCTCTCCCTGGATTCGCCGGCCCTCGGTGGTTGATGGCTCCGGCATCGCGCGGAGAAGCATCGCTGCTGCAGCCAGGTTCTAGCCGACCCCACTAGATGCGGGTGGTGGCCTGACCCTGACGTCGTCAGCGACGCGGTGCTGGAAACCCTGGGGCAGATGACGTATTTCTCCGGCTGGGGGTTGGCCCGCCCATGCCTGCCCGACGTCCCGGCGGATCGGCTCAAGCGCCCCTGCTCCCTCGTCGAGCCTGGCCTGCACCCCGCGGATTTGCTCGAGCTGTGGGTCATGCCCCCCCGCCTGAACGGGGACCACAGCTAGCTCCCGTGGGATGTCAACGCGGGGCACCGGCCTAGGGAGATCACCGTCCTCCGGCATGCCGAGATGATTGCCTTCGGAGGGCCCCCTAGATCGACGTGGAAACATTCGCGGCTTGGGCCACAGTCCTCGTCGCCAAGGCTGCGGCTACCGTCGGAACAGTCGAAGAGGCAGTAGTCACATGCGGTCATAAAGTCCCGCATGGCACTGGGGTTGCCAAGTCCAGAGAAATCCCAACAGATGCTGGGCTCGTCGTCTTCCTTGGACCTAGAGGGCCCGTAGGTCGAGACGTCCGTCAGCCGGTCCCAAGGCGACCGCATGCGAAACCCCAGAGGGTCTGGACTCGCCTCTACGAGAGCGCCCGCCAAAGCGAGGTCGCTAGGCGGGTTGAGGCTGAATCCAAATGACGTGGGATGGGAATCGGTCGGTACCTCTTGGTCGACAAGCGGCGATAAAGTCACGTCGGGGACTGACTGCACCGTTGTCTCAAGTACGAGGGTGACGTCCAGCAAGCTTTTCGCGAGCGTTCCGGCGTCGTCCGCTTGCTCGGGATTGGCGTGTCGCGGGGAGTCGGCACTCGTCTTCGTCTCAAGCGCGAAGTCGATACCCGGTGCGCCCCCCGTTGGGGTGCCCGCGCTGTCGACTCGCTCGACAGCCGACGAGGCGCTGCCTCCTGCTTGGCCTTGGTTGCCCTGCCTTCCCCTCCGTCGGTGGGGAAGAGGGCGGGATGAGCTCGAAGGTTGTTCTTCCACCACGCGGGGAAGACGTCGTCGATTCCGCCGCCGGCGGGCGGGCTGTTGGCCGGCGTTGTCGTCGTCGCGCGGCGGTGGAAGGAGTATCATGTCGTAGCTGCCGTCGAGGGACATGAACTCAAGACTCCCGAAACGGAGCACCGTCCCGGGTCGGAGAGGTTGCTGGAGACTACCCATCTGGAGCTTGACGGGAAGCTGTTCGTCAACACGCAGCAGGCCCCTACCTGGCGCGCCAACTGTCAGCGTTTCGAGACCGGGGGATCCCTGGGCCGACGAGTGAATGTCGCCGCGTGCCCCAGCCCAGATGGGTCGAGCGCGAGGGCGAGCGCGAAGGGGGGAGAGCGAGGCGGCCGGAGACCGGCGTGAGAGAGGTGGGAATCCCGCGGCCTTCCTGTTCGTCCCGCGCCCAGGTCGGGTGCGCTTGCAGTAGGGGGTTACAAGCGTCCACGCGGGAGAGGGAGCGAGCGGCCCCAAGCGAGCGCCTGTCTCGTCCTCGTCCCCGCGCGGCCAACCCTCTCTAAGAGGGCCCTGGTCCTTCCTTTTATAGGCGCAAGGAGAGGATCCAGGTGTACAATGGGGGGTGTAGCAGAGTGCTACGTGTCTAGCGGAGGAGAGCTAGCGCCCTAAGTACATGCCGTTGTGGCAGCCGGAGAGATTTTGGCACCCAGCTGGTGTGATGTCGTGGTCGTCGGAGGAGCGATGGAGCCTGGCGGAGGGAGAGCTGTCGGAGCGGTTGAGTCCTTGCTGACGTCCTCTTGCTTCCGTAAGGGGGCTGAGAGCCGCCGCCGTCACAGGGTACGCGGGGCTCCATCATTGCCTATCCGGCGGAGCTAACTAGATGGGACGCCGGTCTCGTTCCCTGTGGCCCGAGTCAGCTCGGGGTAGGGTGATGATGGCGCCTCCTGTTGACGTGGCTGGTCTACGCCCTAGGTTGGGCGATGTGGAAGCTCCTCCGAGGCCGAGGTCGAGTCTGTCTTCCGTGGTCGAGGTCGAGTCCGAGCCCCTGGGTCGGGCGAGGCGGAGTTCGTCGTCTTGTAGGGCTGAGCCCAAGTCCGAGCCCTGGGTCGGGCGGAGCGGAGTTCATCGTCTTCCGGGGCTGAGCCCGAGTCCGAGCCCTGGGTCGGGCGGAGCGGAGTTCGCCGTCTTCCGGGACTTAGCCCGTGTCCGAGCCCTGGGTCGGGCGGAGCGGAGTTCGCCGTCTTCCGGGACTTAGCCCGTGTCCGAGCCCTGGGTCGGGCGGAGCGGAGTTCGCCGTCTTCCGGGACTTAGCCCGAGTCCGAGCCCTGGGTCGGGCGGAGCGGAGCTTCCTATGATGCCTTCAGCAGGGCCTGACTGCCTGTTAGTCTCACTCTGTCAAGTGGCACCGCAGTCGGAGTGGCACAGGCGGCGCTGTCCTCCTGCTAGATCGGTCAGTGGAGCGGCGAAGTGACGGCAGTCACTTCGGCTCTGCCGGCTGGGGGGCGCGCGTCAGGATAAAGGTGTCAGGCCACCTTTGCATTAAATGCTCGATTTGGTCGGTTGGTGCGGCGATTTGGTCAGGGTTGCTTCTTAGCGAAGGCAGGGCCTCGGGCGAGCCGAAAATATGTTCGCCGTTGAGGGGGGCCTCGGGCGAGACGGAAATCCTCCGGGGTCGGCTGCCCTCGTCCGAGGCTAGGCTCGGGTGAGGCGTGATCGAGTCGCTCGAATGGACTGATCCCTGACTTAATCGCTCCCATCAGGCCTTTGCAGCTTTATGCTGATGGGGGTTACCAGCTGAGAATTAGGAGCCTTGAGGGTACCCCTAATTATGGTCCCCGACAATATCCAAAGCTGATTTTCCTATGATGGTGAAGTTGGGCTATCCTAGTGAAGCAAAGAAGGAATTGATTCGTTTTGGTGGAGAGGAAACTATCCCGAAGCCGGGAAAAAATGAAGTGGTGGTTTTCAAAAGTCTTTTTAAAGCTAGTTTAAGATTTCCTCTGAACAATGATTGCTGGTGTATTGAAGAAATATGGGATCTACCTTCATCAGCTGACGCCTAACGCTATCGTTAGGCTGAGTGTTTATATCTGGGCCCTCCGAAGCCAGGGGTGGAACCATTCTCCGAAGGTTTCTGCCGAGTACACGAACTGCACTACCAAACCAAGGCTAGGGCGGATGGTTTGCATGAGAATTTTGGCTGCTACAACTTTGCTTACCGCAAAACTACAAAGTTCCCAGTGATTAGCTACCGAAGCAAATGGCCAGCAGGGTGGAAATCTGAATGGTTTTATGTCAGAGTTGACGAAGATGAAGATAAATTGGTCCAGAGTCCATTAGAACTGACCTTCGGAGAAACAAGACCCCCGTGCAACATGATACGGGGGAGCCCGAGCCAGATTGCTTTGGCTGAATTTCGAGTAATTGCAGATCATATTGGTACTAGAGACTTGGTGCAGGAATTTTGGCCTTCAGAGTATTTCCTACTTTGAAGTAATGGGAAATGTCGAAACTGGAGGGGGAGAAGAAGAAGGGGGAGCTTATTCGGTTGCCTTACCACTACAAGTTCAAAAAACATTTCAAAGTACCCTGCCAAGAATGGCTGGATACAATTGAAGTAATGTGCAACGAGATTCTTGGAAATCTGTACTACATATTAAGAGAGCAAGAGTAGTCTGCCTCCCTCGTTCTGCCGTTCTGCCGTTCTGCCATCCATAGATCTGGACCGTCCATATCGCATCGTGTGTCTGCGCCATCCTTCTCCACCGCACGACCACCCAATCCCTAACCTCCCCCGCACGTTCCTCTCTCTACCACGTTGCCCGCCTCAGCCCCTGCCGCGATAGATGCCTCGCGGCCTCCACCGCCGACGCGACCTCTCTCCGCCTCCCCTCCTCCCTTTGCCTCCATCTCCTCCCCCAACGTCATCGCCACGCCGCGCCACTCGCTCCCGCGGGATCCAGATCCGGTGGACGTAGCTCTGGGGCCTCGACGCAGGCAGCCTGGGATCGAGATGCTCCACCAATGGGGGATCGAGAGGACGACCGCTCCCCACCGGCGCAGCCCAAGCCCAAGCACTGGAGATCCGTCCGCTCCTCTCCTGACCGCGGGATGGGCATTATGAGCTTCGTACCTGAGGAAGCAGGGCGGGCATTGAGGTCGGTGGCTTCCTAGGGTTTGCCCCCAAGCATCGTGCCATGGTGAGTGTCTGTCTTCTCAACCCATGATGATTTTCTGCTAAAATGTAACTGGTGGTAGTGTATAGCTTAAACCAGTTTCCTTGACCTTATGTCTCATCCCATTCGTGTTTGTGCTTGCATGTAGTGAATTCATGCAGGGAGCAGGTCGGTGAATAGCAATTCCTTGGCTTTTCTTCTAACCGGTAATTTTTTCGCATATCTATTACCAATATTGTTGAGCTGGTAAAGATTATTCTTTGTGTTTCTTCTTGGGCAGTTCTTGTTTTATTCAAGGTACTGAACTCACACTAGATGTCTCCCACCGCAAAGAATTGTTCAAAAAATTCGTACGATTATGTTTTGGTACACAAATTATCCGATACAATATTAGTGCACAACAATTACATGAAAACAAACAATATCTCACAATTCAAGTGGAGATATTCTAGGCCCATATGTCGCCATGCACGGGTATTGTATGAAAAATTCTAGGCTCGACCTATTTGGACAAGGCACACTGCCTATTTCAGACCTCAACTTTTCTTGATGGGTTGGCTTATTTCCTTACACAGAATCTCCATGCTAAGGTTAAAGAACAAGAGTAGGACATTGGACAACTGAGAATACTTCTTTCTGACTATTCTGTCAAGGTGACCGTGCACACCAAAAATCTTTTTCCTATTGTTCTTTCTTCAATCTTTATTACTCCCTTCGTTCCTAAATCTCCATCGTATAAGCCATCGACACAGTGACCAAGGAGCAGTTAAACAACATCAATTTGCTTTCAATTACCTCAGTCTTCTTAATGTCCCGACATTCGTTCATTTGCCCCATTAACCACGCATTAATGCTACTAAAAACACCATTAACTGGTTACTGGCTCACAACCGTGCGCTCGCATGAAGACGTGTGAAGAAGCAGCAGCACAAAGTTAGGGAGGAACTAACTTGGTTTTGTTTCTACATTGGTACCTGGACTTGTGAATCCAGCAGAAGCAGTTGGAGAGTTTGGTAAATCTACTGGCAGAGACAAACAGGTAATGTTGCTATGCACCTTCCTCTCAGTCTAATAATAGTGAAATTCATGCTGATTAAGTTGCTGCTGCAGTGATATATAATGGTCACCTATTATGAAGAAATAGTGAATGGGAGAAGGGTTGAGTTTTGGAGCCGGTGCATGCAAATCATATACCAGGTTTATACTATAATGTTTTCCTTATGAAGAATTAAATATTTGTGTGTTTTTATATTGTCTGGGTAGTTCTGCCAATTCAGTGTTAATGTTGTTTGAAATGTGCCACAACAACATTTGACGATTGGTTGCAGCATCATGTTTGATTAAATATCTGACTCCTGTCATGTGGCAACTATCCATTATGACCACCTGATGGATACGGACCAAGCAGTTTGCGTCGCTAACTTGTTTTTGTTATCCTTAACATAAGTGACATGGAGCTTGTATATTTTCAATAGGCACAAGTTAAACCTTATTCAGTTTTGAACCGAAGGCAGATTTCGCTTTGTAGACCTACTTATAGGTATACTGAGACCCATTGCCTATACCAAGATCCTAGCACTCAGATGCCAATTATTGCAATGCACCTGGCTACAACTTGCAATCTCGAAGTGCCTCACCCTCCAATTGGAATCATGATGAGCAGCAGATGGGTGAACACACCTGAACTGCATCAGCCACTCTCATGGTCATGCAATCATGTTGTTGCAGGTAAGACGATATCTCCTAGGACTAGGAGGGACGGTTGGTTGAAGTGCTCTTCCCTCTTGCACTTTCCAGTTACAACGAAAGGTCCATGGCCACTGTGAGACATGGCATGGTGGAGGGTGCATTGGTGCTTCTTCCACTGGCGCCTGGTGTGAACCAGTTCCCTTTTGTTCATTGCTTCTTGGGTCCTATGATGTGAGCATCTCACGCTGGTAGCTGACCTTTGATCCCCATGTTCACACATACCCTTGGACAGCCTAAGTTGATGCCACACTTGCACTCACAGTTTTTGCTCTGTTCTCAGTGCTAGGGGTTGTTCCTATCTTGAGCCACACAGTTTTGCACACATATATTTTTTATCGTTTCTGGTTAACTGGATTTAATGCGGGTTGTTGCTCTCTACCAAGAGTTCCTGGCCATGCATATCTCACGTCTACATTTGATAACTGAGAAATTCTTTTTTGCAAATGAAAGAAGTTGTATATGAGCTGCACTAGCAAAGTAACATACAAGTTGGTACATTGTGTTATCTTTCTTTATTTATTATGTGTTCATGGGCTCATTGATATTTTTTGGTACTTCAGGGATAACAGACTACACAAATTAGTCTTTAATGTTTGCTTGATGGCACAAAAGTAGCCATATTGATTGGCAGGTTGTTAGACTAAAGTTATCTCCTGGTTTTCTTCAATTCACTTTGTGTTTTTTGGTTTATAATTTGCATTGCATGATGTAGAGAAAGGTTCACCGGTATATTAAGGATCATATAATCTGATGTAATCACTGCAACAAGGTGGTCTCACTCTTTCTCTCATTTAATTTGTTTCTTCAGGTTCATCATACCTTTTATAAAATAGTCAATATTTTTTATGCAGAATATTCATGTTAGCCCATCAGAATCTGAAGCTCATGTGGCGGTGAGGGATCAAGGCGCAAACCGTAAGACTTTATGTTCTTATGTTCAAATTATGCCAACTTAGGGATATCATGGTTGACCTTTGATTTGTTGCTGCTAGGTATGATAACATATTCGCGTCAAACAGAGTGTTATTGGTGCACAGTGCCACCTGTCTGAAGCTATCTGCAGATTGACGTGTTTGTGCAAAAATATTGCACCTTTCTTTGTTACACTACATCTCTACTATCCTATAAGGCTCCAAGGAGGGCGTCCACCCTGACTCACCGTGCCCCCGCTCCCATCATCCCCGCCGAGATGCCAGCTAAGTCGCCCCGCGCTGCTCCATTCTCGCCTTCACGCCCTGCCTACGCACCCTGTCCCCAATCCCTCCGTGCACCCCCGCTTCGCTCGCTATGGCAAGACTACCGCGGCCGCCCTCCATTTAAAGGGTCTGATTTGTGGACATCGCAACAATGGAGGTGCTCCATCCTCCCAGGCATCTCCGTCGGTGACGGGTACTGTCCATCCTGCCGCGCCCCACCCGCATCTTACATGCCCCTGCCTCTGTCACCAATGACGCGCCAAACATCCTCCCCACGGCGGCGGCGCCATCGACTGCGCCCTCCTTCCATCCTCGCTCCCACGTCTCGCCCGCGATCCACAGGAGCTGCGCCCGCCATCCGCACTCCGCATATCGTGCCGCCCTTCCATCACTTCCTCCTTGCCTTCCGTGCCTCGCGGACGCTCTTTTCGGCCGTCGTGCAGCTCTCGCTCTCGGCCGCCTCTGGCGTGAAGTTCCTCTGTCTCTTCTCCTCCTCCCGGCGCATCGGGCTTGCCTTCCAGCTTCGCCTCAATCCACTCATCGGTGACTCTGACTGGCTCGTCATCGACGAGGCAGAAACTGAAGCAGAGGCGCCTATGTCGGTGCCGACCTACCACAAGTAGCTCCTTGCCGCCACCTTCTACCTCGACATGCTCAACGATGCCTCCCGCAACCGCCCGTACCACCTCGCCATCGACGCCACGGTCATGGACCCCACCTTCCGCGTCATCGACATTGGGTGAGCCGTGAGCCTTCGTTCTGCTTCAGTTTCAGCGCCCCAAAGGTTGGATTGGATTTGGCTCCAGCTCCTAAGGATGATAATGCTCAGGTACGATTAATCCAGATCTAGGACGAGGTTCTAGAGGATTTTTTGTTCACCTTTGGGTTGCTTAAATGTTCATCAATTTCACTGTGTTTTTCTGTTCTAAATTCATGAACTGAAACATGCATGTTTAGAGAGGCATGCATTCCATCAGTTTCACTGTGTTTTTCTGTTCTAGAATTTCATGAACTTGAAACCTGTTTAGAGAGGCCCTCAATCAGTTTGACTGAGATTTATTTCTACTCTAGAAATTTCGTCGCACATTTAGCGATTCTTTGAGTACTGTATACTATTTATTATTGTGTTATCGTATTCAGTAACACTTGACTGACTATTATGTTGTCTATTAACACTTGACTGACTATTAATCCTTACCACTTTACCAGCCCAGCAAGGATGAGTAATTGAGGATCCTGCTAGAAGGATAGGATGAAAACACACATGATGCAGGCCGTCGTGACTAAGTGTGAAGGTCGCGCGCAAAGCCTTTGCTGTTGTTTTGTTTCCGATGTTGGCCGTGAGCAGACAAGAGCGTAGACGAGGATTCAAGTCTTTTTCTGATCACAAACTACCATATATGCTTTCTACTGTACTTTGTATTCTGTGTTGTTGATGGGTTATCAACTACTGGATCTACTTGTGGTCTCAGACCTTTTATTGTTGATGGTGGGTGAAAGAAATTTCCAGCCCAAACATGAAGAATCCACCGGTGGTTTTGCTGAGTGGCCTCATCTTCTTTCTCCTCTTTTATTTTATTTTATTTTATTTTATTTCCATGACATAGATTCAAGCTGGATCTTGCCCTGGCAATTGAACATCAATCAAACATGCAGCAGGATTAACTACGTGATTTCCTGGAGGTGCTACATCTTCAGCCTAATCACAGCATTCTGCCTGCAATTCAGAAAAGCCCCCAATATAAAAGCTCCAGCTAGAACTTCTAAGGATGATATTATGTGTTTTGTCATTTTGTTCACCTTATTTCTGAACTCCTTAGGATGCAAGTAAAACTTAGCCTGCCAAGAGAGCTGCTTCAAAAATGGAAGATGAACCAAGTGATGACTCAGTAACGGTTGATGATGAAGAACCTCCTCAAAAGAAGCAGAAGGTGTTGCAAATACTCTAACTTGTTTATTTTTCTTTGCACATTTTCATTATTTTTCTCAGAATGTTCCATTGTTCACATTGTATTTCTTCTGTTAATAGGAAGCACTTTCAGCTGCAAAAAAAGAAAGCAGCAGTGAGGATGAAGATGACAGTAGTGAGGAAAGTTCGGATGATGAGCCAACAAAAGTTGAAGAAAAAAAGGTACATACAAATTCTTGGATGTAGGCAATGTATTATTAATATTAACCACTATTAACTAGATGCTTTATCAGGCTCCAAAAGTATCAGAAAACATTGGATCTGAGGATGAATCTTCTGAAGACGAGAGTGATAAAGACAGTGAAGAGCCTCAGGCATGCCATCATTTTTGTTTCACAACTCAAAAGTAAAGGAAAACACTAAAAGTATGCAGGCAGTATGAGGGACACATTTCTTGGTCAGTTTTTTCATAAACATGATAGTTTTTTTTCAGAAATACTTGTTGAGTGCCCGTGAGTTGCTACGGAAATCATATAAAGTTATGGCATCTAATAATGTCTCAGTGATTGTTTTCTTCGGACATTTATTTACGTGATAAAATATCGACGTCTATGAGTGGTAGTTTTACTAATTTGAGATTGACATTCATAGAGTTTAGGTACAATAGCGGACCCACTTAAGGTGTCGAGCATATTAACCTACTTGGACTATTTATAGTTTGACCTGTCTACCCATGGCAGTGAGTGCCAGTGACTGAGAATCTAGATGAGTGAACGCTGGTGCTGTATCATTTGTTGTTCTTCTGCAAACTGATGGGGTTGCAATTTGATATAGTTTTTTGGGCATGTTCTTCTCAAGTCTGTTTGTCTGGACAAGTTATGGCATGACTATAATAGCTAGAAAATTATTTCTTCTGAAAATGCAGGTTGATGTCCACTGCGAAATGAGGACCTAAGAATCGATAGTTCGATACCTACAGATCAGGTGGCTTTGCATGTCAGTTTGTCAATACAACCGATAGTGATGTTAGGATAACTCAGATTCCAACCAGAATCGTTGTTTCAATCCAAGATAACTTCCTTATTTCATACACATTTGGATTCATACGCGCCTGGAAGAGCTTGGAATCAGTTCGAACAATTTTTCAGAGGACAATGTGAGTTAGTAATTTAGTATGAAACATCAGCGTTTTGCAATATGGGCAAACATAACTTCCTGGTGGCGATCTATTTGACCTTGAAATATTGTTTGCAGGAGATTTGGCATTCTAGAGTAATTCAGTACTGGAAGCACTTGAAGTTCGAGATACAAAAGGATTCCTTTCGAAACGTTATGGATATGAGTGCTAACCTTGGTGGATTTGCAGCATCTCTGAAGAAAAAGAATGTCTGGGTAATGAATGTAGTTCCTTTCACGGAATCTGGAAAGCTGAAAATTATATATGATCGTGGTTTAATGGGGACTACCCATGACTGGTAAGGTTTTTTTTACATACTTCCCATCTATTTTTTTACTGTTTCAAGGTGGAATTTGCATCCCTAGAAATTAGAACTACTACATTTGTTTTGTCTTGTGCTATACAGATAAGAGTTTCATTGTGACTATAGTCTGCAATTAATTATCCATAAATAAATTCACAAATTGTTTTCTCATGGTTGTCCATATAAAATTCTTAACTCGTGTGGAAGGGGGTGATATTATTTTGTTTGATTTCTAAGATGCAACCGCGTGTAAACATGGTTTTCAGAAATTGATGTAGTTTGGCTGTCATATTTTGGAATATGGATGTAGTGTTTGAGCCTTGAGGCCAATACTTCTGCCCATTATAAGATTACCTGTGTTGTTATTGTTATTATAATTAAACAAAACCGAGAAACATGGGTCCTCACAAAAAAAATGAGGCCTGTCAACATATCTGATATAGGTGCCCCCATTCTGTTGCTTCTTTCCAGTTTTTAAGACCATTCTTTTCATTTCTAACCTCTTCACTACTGAAGAAATTTCTTGTGCATTGTCCTGTGTGTCTGTGTCTACCTTACTTCCCGTTACACAGGGCTGGCTGATGCTAATTTTCCTTATTTATGATCTGTTTAACTGAAGGTGTGAATCATTCTCGACATACCCGCGCACCTACGACCTCCTTCACGCCTGGCTCCTGTTTTCTGAGATAGAGAAGCAGGGATGTAGCCTGGAGGATCTTCTGATCGAGATGGACCGCATCCTAAGGCCTTATGGTTACGCCATCATCAGAGACAAAGTTGATGTCGTTACCTACATCAAGAAACTTTTACCAGCGCTAAGGTGGGACGATTGGACGTTTGAGATGAGGCCTAAGAAAGATGCGCTCACGAAAATATACATCATCTGAGACAGTGCTTGATGATCTAGACATGTCGAAAATATACATCATCGGTGGCCTGGTGGATCGAAACAGATGGAAGGGCATAACACTGAAGAAGTCAGCTGAGCAGGGAATTCAATCTGCAAAGCTTCCTATTGGAAACTACCTAAAAATGTCAAGTTCTCAGGTGACTGTATAACTGTTTGGACCTTTCATATGAAAATAAAATGTTAACTCACCTTTCAATAACCTTGTGTCTGAAGGCATCATCCTCTGTTTCAAATTTGTTTCTGTACCCACTATATTCCTTTGAAATGTTCCAATATGCCCATATATTGTGGTGGCGTCTTGCTGTGCGTTTTGCTGCTTTTCTGAATATTCAGACTTCAATGCACACTGGACAAGTGAGCGCAATGTATTTATATCTATGCTTGTTATAAGGTACTGCCACAAGTTGTCAGATTATGTCCATTGAACTGTCTGAATATCTTGCTATCTCATTTGTTACTTGTATTCATGAAAAAAGTCGTTTGGCTTTAGAATATCTGATTCTCTGGAGTAGTCTGTACTAAGAGTACTGATCTTGTGTGTATCGATAACCATGCAGATTCTTACAGTTAACCAAGTGTTTGAGATAATGTTGAAGTTTGTGGAAACAAGGGACTGGAAGACGGCATTCTTCCATGTGATTCCACAAAGGAAGCGAGGAGAAGCTGAGACCGGAGATTAATGGTGAAAGCATTCCTTTAAAGACTTCTCAAATCCTAATGTGCAATTTCACTGATGAACATGTGCACAGTTTTGCCTCCTCGCCTTTCTTGTCAACCTACTAATATTAGGAGCTATGCAAAAATGTTCTTCATGCTCTGAATGACTAAACCCTGCATTTCTATGCAACACCATGCTCAGTTTTAGATGAGATCCACTTCTCCGTTTTAGATGAGATCCACTTCTCTGTGTTTTCGGCTCCGTTTAGCCATTGATGGTTACCATCTGCCTTCTTTTATTGAGTAATTTGTGTGCCGTTGCAACACACGAGCATACGTTGACTCAAATAGAATTTTGCGTATCATAGAGATGTTTGTAGTTTTGTATCTATGTTTTGTACTAATTTTTAACCCCCGTAGCAACGCACGGGCACTCACCTAGTTACTCTAAAAAAGAAGATCAGTTGATGACAGCGGCCTTCGGCACCCGTCCAAAACGAAGGCTAAACAGGGTGATGGATGCTATAGGATTTGAATATCCTGATTATGAGCGACTGGACAAAGGTGCCGAAGGGCAAAAAAGAAAAAGAGTGGCCAGCGCTTTGAATAAAGACGACGAAGATCAATCAAAGAAGAAGAAACAAAAATCTGAGGCGAAATTACTTGCTTCGAAGAAAAGAAAAGACTCGTCCCCAAAGCAAAAATCAATTGATAAGGAAGAAAAGACTTCTGCGACATCTTCTGATGCTGAAATAGAGGAAATCCTAAAGGTAATGGCTGAAATTTTGCCTGTCAAACTAAGTCCATTGGGGCTTCATCTGACGAAGCTTTTTCATAAGGAAAAGGAGCCCACAGAAACAAAGGCACCTAGGCCAAAGAGGCAAAGGATTGTTACTGTGACAAAAGTGATTGAAGCAACACCCCCAAAGGCTTCAGCTCCGAAAGCGCCTGTTATTGAAAGCGTAACAGCCACCGAAGCTGCACCTTTGGAGGCCGCAGAAGAAGCTGCTGGAGCCACCGAAGATATCAATTTGGAAAGTGTGGCTCTTGATATAGATAAAATTCTGCTAGACATGGCCGCAAAGGAAGCTGCTGGAGCCACCGAAGAGGCTTCGGCCCCAGAGGCCGAGAAAAAGAAAGAAATTGCCGAAGAAACACCAGAAGATGAAATTTTCAATTTTCAAAACTTGGTTGGTCAAGAATTAACAAAAGCCGAAAAAGAAGAATTAAAAGAATATGCCATTTCCTGCGGCTACCGACCAGGGGCACTTCTCTTCGTAGGTGTTGATGATGAGAAGCTAGGCTGCATCCGAGATCAGACCGGAGCAAAGGTTATCGGTACTCTATCAAAGAGTATCGGTTTCCCGAAGCTCGAAGCCGATATTAGCCGCTACCGGCGACAACACATCGTCGGTAGTCTGTTTTATTCCAATTTCATGGTAAACAATCTCCCTCTAATTTTTTATTTTCATAAAACATGCTTTGTAATGAAGGTTATTCATGTACAGAGCATGCTATTAAGCAAAGCTTTGAGGATGCAACAAGATTTAGAAGACAAAAAGCACGAGGTTATAATTGAAAACCTGGAAAACAAAATAAAAGATCAAACAACTGCTTTTGAGAAAACAGAGTTCAAACTCCAAACAACTGAAGGTTTACTATCGGAAGCCGAAGCTAAAATAACAAAACTGAATACGAAGCTTCTCGGTTCCGAAAAAGAAAAGCTGAAGCTTACTGAAAAACTTGAGGCTGAAATCCAGAATGGTTTAACTTTGAAAAAATCATTGATAGACCTTCAAAACAAATGCTTGAAATTCAGCAATCGATGTGTTCAACGACTGAAGAAGGTGTTTTATTCAGTTGGGGCCAGTAGTGAAGAATTTATTCCTTCGGTTGAAGATCTGCCAGGAGCCTTTGAACACATCGAAGGTGAGATTGATGATGTTATTGTTGGACACGGCGACTTTTGTGCCCTGGTAGCTTCTCGGGGCACCTCTGCTGCGTTCCTAAAATCTGGCTGTGAGCATGGAAAAATTATCAACAGACCCAATTTCAGCCTATCACCAGCAATTTTAGATGATATTCCTAACCTCGCCCGAAGCATTGCGAATAAATTTAAAAGGTGATATGGACGAAGGGTGGGCGAGAGAAAGCTGGTGACGAAGCTCGAGATCACCTTAAGCTGGTAACAATACTATACCCTATGATTACCTTTTCCTTTGAATTTTGAATTCAGCTAATAATACTTACATACAGGTTGACCAAGCCAAAGCTGAAGCTGCAAAATAGAAGGAAGAAGCTCCAGAGATGCTGTCGAAGCTCGAGTAGTCTGTAGAAATAGCTCAAAAAACTCCAGTGATAACTTGTATAAAGTATGATGTAATTGAATTTCACTTTGTAATATAATCTTCATTTTCCATAGAGAGCCAGGTTTTAGAATTAAACCCAAGTTATTAGCCAAAGTACTCCCTCTAAACGGAAAGAATACCAGAAACCAGAATCATAATCGTAACCATCAAAATCATAATTAACCTCATCATCATTTGTAACCATAGTATCTTTAATCAGTGTGTCTCTAATCAATGGAGCTCCCAAGGCCGCTCATAACAGTGAGCACGACTGATATATCAGTTTTATAACACTCTGTAGAGGTTGCACACTTTACCCACGAGCCGTGATTCCCTCTCTATCCCAGGCTTGCAAGACTCTTGTTCACTCCCGAGGTGAATGGCTAGGGATTCACTACGAAGCCTTTACAAAGATTCCCTGAGATGTAGCCACCTGTTAGGTTTCTAAAAGTTCCCTATGCCCGGGACAGGATCTAGATGTCGCCTAGAGGGGGGTGAATAGGCGAATAATAATTATCACTTTAAAACTGGAAATTCTTACTCTACTCGAAGACTGGATCAGAGTGGAATGAAAGACCCTTCGAGTAGGTTGCAGCGGAATTGAAGTTCATGTCTTAAAATACCCTGCACTTCGAAGACAGCTTGTACCACATATAAGTATTGAAGTGCAAGTATAAACAGCAAATAAGATAGAGAAACAGCACACAACACGGAGCAGAGCACACAGACACAGGGATTTATCTTGAGGTTCGGCCAAGCCTGAAATGCTTGCCTTGTCCTCGTTGGAGTTAGCCACACCTTGGCTTGGAGTCTATTTCAACTCTTTCCTCTGTTTGCTCAGATCTGTCAGTGCAACAGATAGAGCCTTCCACTATGTTGATATCTGTCGGGGACCATAATTAGGGGTACCCCCAAGACTCCTAATCTCAGCTGGTAACCCCCATCAGCACAAAGCTGCAAAGGCCTGATGGGCGCGATTCAGGTCAAGGCTCCATCCATTCAAGGGACACAATCTCGCCTCGCCCGAGCCCAGCCTCGGGCAAAGGCAGCCGACCCAGGAGGATTCACGTCTCGCTCGAGGGTCCTCTCAAGCAACGGACGCTCCTTCGACTCGCCCAAGGCCCAGCTCGAGCAGGCTTCGCGGAGAAGCAACCTTGGCCAGATCGCCACGCCAACCGACCGTATCGCAGGAGCATTTAATGCAAGGATCGACTGACACCTTATCCTGACGCGCACTCCTCAGTCGACATGGCCGAAGTGACCGTAGTCACTTCGCCGCTCCACTGACCGATCTGACAGGAAAACAGCGTCGCCTGCCCTGCTCCGACTGCTGTGCCACTCGACAGAGTGAGGCTGGCAGCAGCTAAGTCCAGCCTCGGGCGCCATAGAAAGCTTCGCCTTGCCCAACCCCAGAGCTCGGGCTCAACCTCGACGCCGGACGACGGACTCCGCCTCGCCCGACCCAGGGCTCGGACTCAACCTCGACGCTGGACGACGGACTCCGCCTCGCCCGACCCCAGGGCTCGGACTCAGCCTCGACCTCGGAAGACGGACTCCGCCTCGCCCGACCCTAGGGCTCGGACTCAGCCTCGGCCTCGGAAGACAGACTCCGCCTCGCCCGACCCCAGGGCTCGGACTCAACCTCGACCTCGGAAGACGGACTCTGCCTCGCCCGACCCATGGGGCTCGGACTCAACCTCGACCTCGGACGACGGTCTCCGCCTCGCCCGACCCCCGGGCCCGGACTCAGCCTCGACCTCGGAGGAGCCTCCGCCTCGCCCGACCTCGGGCTCGAACCGACCACGTCACAGGGGGGGGCCATCATTACCCTACCCCTAGCTAGCTCAGGCTACGGGGAACAAGACAGGTGTCCCATCTGGCTCGCCCCGGTAAACAAGTAATGATGGCACCCCGCGTGCTCCATGACGATGGCGGCTCTCGGCCCCTTACGGAAACAAGGAGACGTCAGCAAGGATCCGATAGCCCCGACAGCTGTACTTCCACAGGGCTTAAACGCTCCTCCGACGGCCACGACATCATATGAACAGGGCGCCAAAACCTCTCCGACAGCCACGACGGCATGTCATAGGGCTCTGGCTCCCCTTTGCTAGACACGTTAGCACATTGCTACACCCCCATTGTACACCTGGGCCCTCTCCTTACATCTATAAAAAGGAAGGTCCAGGGCTCTCATACGAGAAGGTGGCCGCGCGGGAGAACGGGCCGACGCACAAGGCTCTCTCTCTCTCTCTCCCACGCGAACGCTTGTAACCCCCTACTGCAAGCGCATCTGCCCTGGGTGCAGGACAACACGAGGCCGCGGTTTCCCCTTGCTGTTTTACCCCCCTTGTGTTCCGTCTCGCGTCGACCCATCTGGGCTGGGACACGCAGCGATAATTTACTCGTCGGTCCAGGGACCCCCTGGGGTCGAAACGCCGATAGTTGGCGCGCCAGGTAGGGGCCTGCTGCGTGTTGACAAACAGCTTCCCGTCAAGCTCCAGATGGGTAGTCTCCAGCATTCTCTCCAACCCGGGACGGTGCTCCGTTTCGGGAGTCTTGAGTTCATGTCCCTCGACGGCAGCTACGACATGATACTCCTTCCTCCGTCGCGCGACAACGACAATGGCGGTCGTCAGCCCACCCGCCAGCGGCAGAATCGACGATGTCTTCCCTACGTGACGGAAGAGCAACATCCGGGTCTGTCCCGTCACCTTCCTCGCCGACGGAGGAGGAGCCGGGGCAGGCATGGCCAAGCAGGAGGCGGCACCTCGTCGGCTGTCGAGCGAGTCGACAGCACCGACGCCCCAGCAGGGGACACGTCGGGCGTTGACCTCGCGTTTGAGACGAAGGCGAGCGTCGTTTCCCCGCAACACGCCAACCCCAAGCAGACGGACGACGCCAGCACGCTCGCGAAGGACTTGCTGGGCGTTAGCCTCGTACCTCAGACAACGGTGCTGTCCGTCCCCGACATGACTTTGTCACCACCCGTTGATCAAGAGGTACCATCCGTTACCCATCCTATGCCTTTTAGATTCAGCTGCGACCCACCAAGCGACCCCGCTTCGGTGGACGCTTTCATAAAGGCATGTCCAAACCCTCCGGGGTATCATATGCGGTCAACCTGGGACCGACTGACGGCCGTCTCGACCTACGGACCCCTGGGTTCCGAGGAAGATGACGAGCCCGACTCTGGTTGGGATTTCTCCGGGCTCAATAACCCCAGTGCCATGCGGGACTTCATGACCGCATGTGACTACTGCCTCTCCGATTGCTCTGATAAGTAGCCACAGCCTCGGCGACGAGGACTGTGGCCCAAGTCGCGAATGCTTCCACGTCGATCTAGGGGGTCCCGACGAAGGCAACCATCTTGGTATGCCGGAGGACGGTGATCCCTCTAGGCCTGCGCCTCGCGTTGACATCCTTCGGGAGCTAGCTGTGGTCCCAGTCCCTGCGGGGGGTCAGGACGCACAGCTCGAGCAAATCCGCGAGATGCAGGCCAGGCTCGACGAGGAAGCAGGACAACTTGTGCAGCTTCGGCAAAATATCGGGCAGGAGTGGGCAGGCCGAGCACCGGCCGGAGAAGCGCGTCATCTGGCCCAGGACGTCCAGCACCGCATTACCGACGATGCCAGGGCGAGGCTGCCCCCAGCTTCCAGTGGGGTCGGCCAGAACCTGGCTGCAGCAGCGATACTACTTCGAGTGATGCCGGAACCATCCACCACCGAGGGGCGGCGAATCCAGGGAGAGCTCAAGAATCTCCTGGAAGATGTCACGGTCCGACGGGCTGAAAGCTCTGCCTCCCGAAGGCAGGGGTACCCCCCGAAGCATCGCGCCGCGACTTCCCGATTCATGCGGGAAGCCTCGGTCCACACCGGGCGAACGCGAAACACAGCGCCTGCGGCCCCGGGTCGCCTCGACAACGAGCACCACCGCCGCGACCGTCGAGCCCACCTCGACGAGAAGATGCGCCGAGGCTACCACCCCAAGCGTGGGGGACGCTACGACAGCGGGGAGGATCGGAGCCCCTCGCCCGAACCACCCGGTCTGCAAGCTTTCAGCCGGGCCATAAGACGGGCGCCGTTCCCGACCCGGTTCCGAACCCCGACTACCATCACCAAGTACTCGGGGGAGTCAAAGCCGGAACTGTGGCTCGCGGACTACCGGCTGGCCTGCCAACTGGGTGGGACGGACGATGACAACCTCATCATCCGCAACCTTCCCTTGTTCCTCTCCGACGCCGCCCGAACCTGGCTAGAGCATCTGCCCCCTGCGCAGATCTCCAACTGGGACGACCTAGTCAAAGCCTTCGCCGGCAACTTCCAGGGCACATACGTGCGCCCTGGGAACTCCTGGGATCTCCGAAGCTGCCGCC
Source organism: Zea mays (assembly GCF_902167145.1). Taxonomy (NCBI): domain Eukaryota; kingdom Viridiplantae; phylum Streptophyta; class Magnoliopsida; order Poales; family Poaceae; genus Zea; species Zea mays. The sequence continues at coordinate 79,997,917 of NC_050103.1, read as the reverse complement.
AGCAGCCGGGAGAATCCCTCCGGGACTACATCCGGCGATTTTTGAAGCAGCGCACCGAGCTGCCCAACGTCACCGACTCGGATGTCATCGACGCGTTCCTTGCCGGCACCACTTGCCGCGACCTGGTGAGCAAGCTGGGTCGCAAGACTACCACCAGGGCGAGCGAGCTGATGGACATCGCCACCAAGTTCGCCTCTGGTCAGGAGGCAGTCGAAGCCATCTTCCGAAAGGACAAGCAGCCTCAGGGGCGCCAGCTGGAAGACGTCCCCGAGGCGTCCGCTCAGCACGGCGCGAGGAAGAAGGGCAAGAAGAAGTCACAAGCGAAACGTGACGCCGCCGACGCAGAACTTGTCGCCACCGCCGAGCACAGGAACCCTCAGAAGCCTCCCGGAGGCGCCAACCTGTTCGACAAGATGCTCAAGGAGTCGTGCCCCTATCATCAGGGTCCCGTCAAGCACACCCTTGAGGAGTGCGTCATGCTTCGGCGCTACTTCCACAAGGCCGGGCCACCGGCGGAAGGTGGCAGAGCCCACAACAACGACAAGAAGGAGGATCACAAGGCAGAGGAGTTCCCCGAGGTCCACGACTGCTTCATGATCTATGGTGGGCAAGTGGCGAACGCCTCAGCTCGGCACCGCAAGCAAGAGCGTCGGGAGGTCTGCTCGGTAAAGGTGGCGGCGCCAGTCTACCTAGACTGGTCCGACAAGCCCATCACCTTCGACCAGGGCGACCACCCCGACCGCGTCCCGAGCCCAGGAAAGTACCCGCTAGTTGTCGATCCCGTCATCGGCAACATCAGGCTTACCAAGGTCCTCATGGACGGAGGCAGCAGCCTCAACATCATCTACGCTGAGACCCTCGGGCTCCTGCAGATCGATCTGTCCTCGATCCAGGCCGGCGTGGCGCCCTTTCACGGGATCATCCTCGGGAAACGTGTCCAACCCCTTGGGCAACTCGATCTGCCTGTCTGCTTCGGGACTTCCTCCAACTTCCGAAAGGAAACCCTCACGTTCGAGGTGGTCGGGTTCCGGGGAACCTACCACACAGTGCTGGGGAGACCATGCTACGCTAAGTTCATGGCCGTCCCCAACTACACCTACCTCAAGCTCAAGATGCCGGGCCCCAACGGGGTCATCACTGTCGGCTCCACGTACCGACACGCGTACGAATGCGACGTGGAGTGCGTGGAGTACGCCGAGGCCCTCGCTGAATCCGAGGCCCTCATCGCCGACCTGGAGAGCCTCTCCAAGGAGGCGCTAGATGCGAAGCGCCACGCCGGCAACTTCAAGCCAGCTGAGACGGTTAAGTCTGTCCCTCTCGACCCCAGCAACGACGCCTCCAAGCAGATCCAGATCGGCTCCGAGCTCGACCCCAAATAGGAAGCAGTGCTCGTCGACTTTCTCCATGCAAATGCCGAGGTTTTTGCGTGGAGTCCCTCGGACATGCCTGGCATACCAAGGGATGTCGCCGAGCACTCGCTGGATATCTGAGCTGGAGCCCGACCCGTGAAGCAGCCTTTGCGCTGATTCGACGAAGAAAAGCGCAGAGCCATAGGCGAGGAGATCCACAAGTTGATGGTTGTAGGGTTCATGAAAGAGGTATTCCATCCCGAATGGCTTGCCAACCCTATGCTTGTGAGAAAGAAAGGAGGGAAGTGGCGGATGTGTGTAGACTACACTGGTCTAAACAAAGCATGTCCGAAAGTTCCCTACCCTCTGCCTCGCATCGATCAAATCGTGGATTCCACTGCTGGGTGCGAAACCCTGTCTTTCCTCGATGCCTACTCAGGGTATCACCAAATCAGGATGAAAGAGTCCGACCAGCTCGCGACTTTTTTCATCACACCCTTTGGCATGTACTGCTACGTTACTATGCCATTCGGTTTGAGGAATGCGGGTGCGACATACCAAAGGTGCATGAACCACGTGTTCGGAGAGCACATTGGTCGAACGGTCGAGGCTTACATCGATGACATCGTAGTCAAGACGAGGAAAGCCTCCAACCTCCTCTCCGACCTTGAAACGACATTCAAGTGTCTCAAGGCGAAAGGCGTAAAACTCAATCCCGAGAAGTGTGTCTTCGGGGTCCCCCGAGGCATGCTCCTGGGGTTCATCGTCTCCGAGCGGGGCATCGAGGCCAACCCAGAGAAAATCGCGGCCATCACCAACATGGGGCCCATCAAGGACTTGAAAGGAGTACAGAGGGTCATGGGATGCCTTGCGGCTCTGAGCCGTTTCATCTCGCGCCTCGGCGAAAGAGGCCTACCTCTGTACCGCCTCTTAAGGAAGACCGAGCGCTTCACTTGGACCCCCGAGGCTGAGGAAGCCCTCGGGAACGTAAAGGCGCTCCTTACAAGTGCGCCCATCTTGGTGCCCCCCGCTACCGGAGAAGCCCTCTTGATCTACATCGCCGCTACCACTCAGGTGGTCAGCGCCGCGATCGTGGTCGAGAGACGAGAAGAGGGGCACACATTGCCCGTCCAGAGGCCGATCTACTTCATCAGTGAGGTACTGTCCGAAACCAAAATCCGCTACCTGTAAATTCAGAAGCTATTGTACGCGGTAATTCTGACGCGACGAAAGTTGCGACACTACTTCGAGTCTCATCCGGTGACTGTGGTGTCATCCTTCCCCCTGGGAGAGATCATCCAGTGCCGAGAGGCCTCGGGTAGCATTGCAAAGTGGGCGGTGGAGATCATGGGCGAGACAATCTCGTTCGCTCCTCGGAAGGCCATCAAGTCCCAAGTCCTGGCAGACTTTGTAGCTGAATGGGTCGACACCCAGCTCCCAGCAGCTCTGATCCAACCGGAACTCTGGACCATGTTTTTCGACGGGTCGTTGATGAAAACAGGAGCGGGCGTGAGCCTGCTCTTCATCTCGCCCCTCGGGAAGCACCTCCGCTACGTGCTGCACCTCCATTTCCCGGCGTCAAACAACGTGGCCGAGTACGAGGCTCTGGTTAACGGGTTGCGCATCGCCATCGAGCTAGGGGTCCGACGCCTCGACGCTCGTGGCGACTCGCAGCTTGTCATCGACCAAGTCATGAAGAACTCCCATTGCCGCGACACGAAGATGGAAGCCTACTGCGATGAGGTTCGGTGTCTGGAGGACAAGTTCTACGGGCTCGAGCTCAACCACATCGCCCGACGATGCAACGAGACTGTGGACGAGCTGGCTAAGATAGCCTCGGGGCGGACAACGGTCCCTCTGGATGTCTTCTCCCGAGACCTACATCAACCCTCAATCAAGACCGACGACATGCCCGAGCCCGAGAAGGTCTCGGCTCTGCCCGAGGCGCCCTCGGCTCAGCCTGAGGCACCCTCGGCCCCCGAGGATGAGGCACTGCGCGTCGAGGAAGAGCGGAATGGGGTCCCATCTAATCGAAACTGGCAGACCCCGTACCTGCAATATCTCCATCGAGGAGAGATACCCCTCGATAGAGCCGAAGCTCGGCGACTGGCGCGGCGCGCCAAGTCGTTCGTCTTGCTGGGTGACGGAAAGGAGCTCTACCACCGCAGCCCCTCAGGCATCCTCCAGCGATGCATATCCATCACCGAAGGTCAGGAACTATTGCAAGAAATACACTCAGGGGCTTGCGGTCATCACGCAGCACCTCTGGCCCTTGTTGGAAATGCCTTCCGACATGGTTTCTACTAGCCAACCGCGGTGTCCGACGCCACTAGGATTGTACGCACCTGCCAAGGGTGTCAATTCTAGGCAAGGCAGACGCACCTACCCGCTCAGGCCCTGCAAACGATACCCATCACCTGGTCGTTTGCTGTGTGGGGTCTGGACCTCGTCGGTCCCTTGCAGAAGGCACCCAGAGGCTACACGCACCTGCTGGTCGCTATCGACAAATTCTCCAAGTGGATTGAGGTCCGACCCCTAAACAGCATCAGGTCCGAACAAGCGGTGGCGTTCTTCACCAACATCATCCATCGCTTCGGGGTCCCGAACTCCATCATCACCGACAACGGCACCCAGTTCACTGGCAGAAAGTTCCTGGACTTCTGTGAGGACCACCACATCCGGGTGGACTGGGCCGCCGTAGCTCACCCCATGACGAATGGGCAGGTAGAGCGTGCCAACGGCATGATTCTACAAGGACTCAAGCCACGGATCTACAACGACCTCAACAAGTCCGGCAGGCGATGGATGAATGAACTCCCCTCGGTGGTCTGGAGTCTGAGAACGACGCCGAGCCGAGCCACGGGCTTCACGCCGTTCTTTCTAGTCTATGGGGCCGAAGCTATCTTGCCCACAGACTTAGAATACAGATCCCCGAGGACGAGGGCGTACGACGACCGAAGCAACCGGACCAACCGAGAAGACTCGCTGGACCAGCTAGAAGAGGCTCGGGACATGGCCTTACTACACTCGGCGCGGTATCAACAGTCCCTGCGACGCTACCACGCCCGAGGGGTTCGGTCCCGAGACCTCCAGGTGGGCGACTTGGTGCTTCGGCTACGGCAAGACGCCCGAGGGCGCCACAAGCTCACGCCTCCCTGGGAAGGGCCATTCATCATCGCCAAGATTTTGAAGCCCGGAACATACAAGCTGGCCAACAGTCAAGGCGAGGTCTATAACAACGCTTGGAACATCCGATAGCTACGTCGCTTCTACCCTTAAGATGTTTTCAAGTCATTCATATACCTCGTTTACATACGCAAACAAAGTCTAACCATCAAGGAAGGGTCAGCCTTGCCTCGGCAAAGCCCGACCCTCCCTCGGGGGCTAGAAGGGGGGAACCCCCTCTGCGTCAAAATTTTCCTCGGAAAAAATCTTTCTGCCAGAACATCTTTCGTGCTTTTCGACTACTTCGATAGTGGGATCCTGAAAATGACGGAGTACACGTAAGCAGGCAAGGTCGACCGAGCCGAGGGACTCCTACGCCTCCGGGATACAGATACATCACTCATCACCTTCTGCGATGAGTAACTCACGCTCGGATAAGCGATTCCGTTGGCCGAACAAGTCTTAACGCTTGAAAGCTTTTCTGCTGAAACGATTTTTCGTGCCTTCTCGACTATATCGATAACAGAATCCAACGGACGAGTAAGAGTACACGTAAGCGGCAAGGCCGACCGAGCCGAGGGACTCCTACGCCTCTGGGATACGGATACCTCACTCATCACCTTCCGTGAAAAGTAACTCTCGCTCGGACAAACAATTCTGTTACCGACAAATAAGTCCTGATACTCGAAACAAGGGGAAAAGAAACGCAGCTTTACAACACGATGACGGTATGTTTGGGCCTCGGCGGCCGCAAAAAACATACGCACACTACAGATAAACTGTTCCTGCAGGATCAGACATCAGCAGGGGGAGCAGCAGCACCCTCGGCGTCGACTCCACCTTCGGCGGAATCCGACCCGGCCTCGGGCGACGACACGGTCGGAGGATCTCCGCCTCGAAGGAAGCTGTCGGCACCACGCCTGAGCCATCACCGCCAGGGCCTCCTCCAGGAACCCGGCCCAAGCAGATGGCTGAACCGACCGCTCCGTAGCCTCAGTCGGTCGTCCCCCCGGGACACTGGCCTGGCTCAAGGCCTCGGCAACTCGACTCCGGCGTTGGTCCTGCCAGTGGACGACCCGGCCAGGCTCCGACCGCTGATGCTACGCCTCCCCGGCCTGGGAAGTCCCCAGCTCCTGGGCCGACGAAGTCTTCTTTTCGAGCCAACTCTGCCTTTGTCCATGCCGACACCGCTGCCTCCGGCTCCGGCTCATCGCAGAGCGGCCGAGGGTTTCTTTAACTAAGCAAGAGAAGCCTCGGGCGGCAAGGCCGACCAAGCCGAGGGACTCCTACGCCTCCGGGATACGGATACCTCACTCGTCACCTTCCGCACGAGGCAACTCACACTTGGTTAAGCGGTCCAGCTAGCCGACAGGCGAGTCCTAGTGCTCGAAATGAGGAAAAAACATGGTATTACACCCAAAATACCTAGATGTTCAGGCCCCGACAGCCGCAATGAACAGACACCGGCACTCAAGGTGCCATTACAATTGGAACTCTGGTTCCACTCCCGCGGGTATGAACAACCTCCACATCGGAGAGCCTGCGGGACAGCAATCTCCGGACGACTCGCCAGCGACCTCTACAGCAGCAACGATGGTCCCAGAACGAACGCTGCCGCCGGAAGGCTCTCGTTCGCGTCCCCACTTAAGGGACGAGAACCAGATATTAAAGCCAAAGAGCCGGAGGTCGGTCCGCAGGTGGCGCTGATGGTCTCGACGGCGGAGAAGCTTTCTCCAGCTGCCACCACCTCAGCACCAACGGCAGCGTCCACCTGACCACCAACACCGCACCAGCGAGCGCCGGCCGCCCCAAAGCGCACCGGCAGGTCCTCACTCCCGTCCTCGCCACGAAAACAAGGACAGAGGATGGAATGTTGCACCCTGGCTGGGCAGCAACAGTTCGCCTTCCCCGGCATGGCTGGAGGGCGCCTCCTCCGCAGAGCTGGAGGATGGTTTCCACCCCCAGAAGCTAGAAGAAGAGGTCGCCCGCCGACCCGTGCGGGAGGTAGAGCTCCGGCTCGCCTCGCCCTCCTCCCCAGCAAGGATGATGAAGATCCTTGAAGCTGAGGGCGGGGCAGAGGTCGCAGCCCGGCTTGCTTCTCCCCACCATCAAACTGGTGATCACCGTCTTGGGTGACCATCAGCGAGGGGATGCAGCCGGGCTGCCTGATGAAAATCCTTGAAGCCGAGCGATGGCTGAAAGGTACCAACTTCCACGAAGTTGAGTTCCTCCAACGACGGCAAGACGAAAGCAACGCGGGCGCTCCCCATCCGGGGGCTCGGAAGGTGGAAGGACGCGACGCATGAGGGGAATGCGAAGGCATGGCTGCCATCCAAGGGGGTCACCCTCTTTTTAAAGGCGACTCTCCCCACTTGCGTCCTCAGCCGTCACGGACTGAGTCTTCACCAACACGCTCCAAGGTCTTCCCTCTACGACACGGGGGCTGGGTCCCACGCGTCATGCAAGCTGGCCCAGGACAGAAGAAGCCAAACCGCCGCGCGCAGAGCGCGTAACTGCCCAGCGGTTACAAGCACTCCTCCACTTTCGCCCAAACCAACGGGTGAAAGGGCGGACCGCCATGCAGGCGGCATGCAACTGCACCAAGGGGGGCGCACCCTTTCGACTTCAACGCGTCCAGCACGGGGCCCAGGCCCACACGTCATGTAACCGGCGCGCCGGTTACTACGTGCGAGAAACTGCACCGCCACTTGCGCCAGTACCGCGCCTTCTCGACTGTGGAACCGGTGCCGCGACTCGAGGCAACCCTGCGCATGGCCCAACAGTGCCAACCGAGCACATTGGTCACGGGTCGGTCCGCCGCGGGAGAAGACGCGACGGTCGATATGGCCAAAAGTGGGCCGACAGTAATGGCGGCGGCAGGCGAACGGAAGCAGCGATCAAATCGTCTGCAGGCTCACGCCCCCTCCTGGGACAGCGAGAGAGCCCTCTCCCACGGCGTGAAGACGACGCGCCCGTGTTCCGTTCCTCGAACGGCTCACGCACGCACAACGGCTGCCCCGCGAACCACTCGTCCAGTCGCATTAACTCTGCGGCAGGGCAGGCGGCACCTTTGGCAGGCGAAGCAGGTGACGCTTCACCTCCTCCATGATGACCGCGTCAAAAAGGTATGCCACGTCGTTCAATTTCATATCCTTTTTTCTCTTCCCCTTTCTCTCTCTTGCTATAGGGACCGGGAAAGGGGATACTCCGAAAGGGATCCTTCTCCGCGAAGGAAGCGGGCCCCGAGCCCTCCTACTGATCAGGGGTTCGAAGGCTGGCCCCTCGGAAGGGTTCGACAGCTGCCTCAGAGCACTCGGGCTCCACGCCCACTACTGGTCAGATGTTCAAAGGCTGGCCCCTCGGAAGGGTTCAACAGCCGCCTCAGGCCACTCGGGCTCCGCGCCCACTACTGATCAGGGGTTCGTAGGCTGGCCCCCGAAGGGTTCGACAACCGCCTCAGAGCACGCAGAGCGAGGGATGACTCTGGGTACGTCCGATACATGGCCGAGGCTCGGGCTACGCTCCCGAGGTACCCTAGGACATTTCCGAGACCGGCAGGAGCGATTCTGTAATGGAATCCCATCAGAGGGAGGCATCGAGCCCTCGGACCCTATCAAACGGGACCGGGTCCGGCAAATCACCTGCAGGTACTTTTGGAGCGCGCCTCTGGGCCACTAGCCGACCCTTATCGAACGGGGCACGGGCGTCCACTCGGATCACCCGTTAGCAACTCACTGGAGACACCATGTTCGGCGCCCTCCAAGGGCAACATGGCGCTTTCCCCCCTCCTCCTTGCAGAAAGGCGACGCAGGGGCGTATGAAAAAAGCCGAGTCAGTCCTTGACCGTCCTCTCGCTCTGTGCGGAGGCTCGGGGGCTGCTCTCGCAAACCCGGCTCCGGCCAAACCGTTGACAGCGTCAACATACCAGCCCGAGAACTTGGAACCTGACTATGCACCCGGGCTACGGCCAGTTCGCATGAGGGAACAACCAGACCGGCCGAAGCATCACGAAAGGCATTAAGACCTCGAAGGAGTCAAACACTCCTTCGAGGCCTCGGGGGCTACACCCGGCGGGTGCGCTCGCACGCACCCACCGGAACGAAACGCAACCGAGAAAGGCCGGTCCCCTTGCAACAAGTGTGACAGAGCCTCCAAGCGAGTACCAACACTCCCTTCGAGGCTCGGGGGCTACTGTCGGGGACCATAATTAGGGGTACCCCCAAGACTCCTAATCTCAGCTGGTAACCCCCATCAGCACAAAGCTGCAAAGGCCTGATGTGCGCGATTCAGGTCAAGGCTCCATCCATTCAAGGGACACGATCTCGCCTCGCCCGAGCCCAGCCTCGGGAAAAGGCAGCCGACCCAGGAGGATTTACGTCTCGCCCGAGGGTCCGCTCAAGCAACGGACGCACCTTCGACTCGCCCGAGGCCCAGCTCGAGCAGGCTTCGCGGAGAAGCAACCTTGGCCAGATCGCCACGCCAACTGACCGTATCGTAGGAGCATTTAATGCAAGGATCGACTGACACCTTATCCTGACACGCACTCCTCAGTCGACAGGGCCGAAGTGACCGCAGTCACTTCGCCGCTCCACTGACCGACCTGACAGGAAAACAGCGCCGCCTGCCCTGCTCCGACTGCTGTGCCACTCGACAGAGTGAGGCTGACAGCAGCTAAGTCCAGCCTCGGGCGCCATAGGAAGCTCCACCTCGCCCGACCCCAGAGCTCGGGCTCAACCTCAACGCCGGACGACGGACTCCGCCTCGCCCGACCCCAGGGCTCGGACTCAACCTCGACGCCGGACGACAGACTCCGCCTCGCCCGACCCCAGGGCTCGGACTCAGCCTCGACCTCAGAAGACGGACTCCGCCTCGCCCGACCCCAGGGCTCGGACTCAGCCTCGACCTCGGAAGACGGACTCCGCCTCGCCCGACCCCTGGGGCTCGGACTCAACCTTGACCTCGGACGACGGTCTCCGCCTCGCCCGACCCCCGGGCCCGGACTCAGCCTCAACCTCGGAGGAGCCTCCGCCTCGCCCGACCTCGGGCTCGGACCGACCACGTCATAGGGGGGCCATCATTACCCTACCCCTAGCTAGCTCAGGCTACGGGGAACAAGACTGGCGTCCCATCTGGCTCGCCCCGGTAAACAAGTAATGATGGCACCCCGCGTGCTCCATGACGACGGCGGCTCTCAGCCCCTTACGGAAGCAAGGAGACGTCAGCAAGGATCCGACAGCCCCGACAGCTGTACTTCCACAGGGCTCAAATGCTCCTCCGACGGCCACGACATCACATGAACAGGGCGCCAAAACCTCTCCGACAGCCACGACGGCATGTACATAGGGCTCTGGCTCCCCTTTGCTAGACACGTTAGCACATTGCTACACCCCCCATTGTACACCTGGGCCCTCTCCTTACATCTATAAAAGGAAGGTCCAGGGCTCTCGTACGAGAAGGTGGCCGCGCGGGAGAACGGGCTGACGCACAAGGCTCTCTCTCTCTCTCCCACGCGAACGCTTGTAACCCCCTACTGCAAGCGCATCCGCCTTGGGCGCAGGACAACACGAGGCCGCAGTTTCCCCTTGCTGTTTTACCCCCCTTGTGTTCCGTCTCGCGCCGACCCATCTGGGCTGGGACACGCAGCGACAATTTACTCGTCGGTCCAGGGACCCCCCGGGGTCGAAACGCCGACAATATCAGTTACAATGATGTCGTGGATGCTTCACTCCGACAGAGTAACAATGCACCCAAGATTTTGCTATAGCTCTCAGCAACATTTCCCCTCTCTCTAAAGGCTTATAACTTCGCCTCTACACAAACTAGAGAGATACATAAGAGAGGGAGAGAAAGAATTGATCTAAATGATGTATGGACTTGTTGGCTGCTCTTGTACTCTTGTTGGAGGCGCCTAGGGGTCCCTTTTATAGTCCCAAAGAGCCTAGGAGCCGTTGGAGCTTCATTTCGAAGCTCCCAGCCTTCCCTGTTTGTGGGTGCACTAGACTGTCCAGTAACAGATCTGATTGATAGTTTCCTTCTCTGGAAGAGCTAGCCATTGGTGCACGAGATAGGTTACTATTCATTGTCCTTTGCACCGGACATGTTACTATTCACTGACCTGTGCACCGGATAGGTAACTATTCATTGTCATGTGCATCGAACACGTAACTATTCATTGTCATATGCACCGAATACGTTACTATTCACTGTCATGTGCATCGGACATGTTACTATTCACTGTCATGTGCACCGGACAGTTACTATTCACTGTCCTGTGCACCAGCCAACAGCACACTAAGTGCTTTTTCCTCCATTCTTTCTCCGTTTGACTTCAACTTTTGGGAGGATTTTCCTGAGACTTAAACAAACACATTTAGAGTATAATCCAATTGACTTAGTTCTAGAAACTTACCTCTTTCTTGTTCTTCTCCTAGCTTTTCTGTTTCTCCTCAAGTAGAGCTTAGAATGGCACTTTGTCTACAGAAAGAGTTAGAGAGCAAACCAAAGCACCAAGCTTATAGTAAGAGGTGTATGCAACATGGTTGAACACTCAAACCTTACATACTTAACCTTTTTCATTGTTTTACCCAATTTGACATGTTTGAGGTCGATGTTGGACTCTAAACCATCAAGACAACTTGACTTGATCTAGATTGACATATCTGAGCTCCAACCCCCTTGTTCACTTCTCGAGCTTGATCTTGAGTCTTATGACTTACACCATATAACTATAGATGTTACCTCATTGGTTGTAAGTCATGTCCTTATGTAGTGATCCTTGATGCACCATAACTCTTCTTAACTCGATCAACCTTGACTTTGCAAGTCTTCTTCTTCACCCCTGGCTTTGGGTTCCTGGTCTCCTTGACCTTATCCCGTGTACTCGGTACCTTGAAGCTCTTCTTGCTCCATCCTTGGCTTGATCGGTTGTCTCTAAGTTACGCACACCGAGTCTCACTTAAGTAATGTCCATCTTACTTGTGATGTCCATTATCTATAGATAATCCAGTCTTTGGACCATCACACTTGTTCACTTGTATTGAACCCTGATAGCTTTGCATTAAACATCTATTCAACACTTAGCACACTTGTTAGTCCTATAATTGGGTTGTCATCCAAACCACCAAAACCCACAAGAGAGCTTTCAGTTTCCTAAATGTACCGCACTCCTCCCCAAGGGGCAAACCACCCTCGGCAAAGCGAGCCGCATACACTAAGCCCCATTGACGGCACGACAGTGAAGCAAACTACACCCTAGTTCCTCTAATTAATTAGTTAAGGGTGTCCTATTCCACCCTCATGAATGTACTGTTTTCCCGGGTGGTCATCCAATGAACCAGTCCTTACGGAGAGGCACTCGAGAAACCGCTCGAGCCCCCATGAATGTCACAATACCATCATCATAATTAAAAGTTAACCATCGTATCATAAATAATCTCATTATGTTCATTGATTAGAGTAAAGCTCTAGCATAGAGCTAATCCAAAAATGATCCAACCCAAATGAACAAGGATAGGGTAAACGAAGCTAGTCAATCCTTAGTTATAAATTATGTAAGTGCAGGGAGTGAATTATAAAATGAGTATGACATAAATAGGTCAGAGGACACTTGCCTTCACCAACCAATTTCTGCTCAGGGTCTTCGCCTGCAACTCCTTCGGACTCCACCAACGGACCGTTATCTATACGGGTTCAAATATACATTCTATAATCTCAACATAGAAAGAAACAATACACCATACAATACAATATAACAAATAAACAGACGTGTGGCGCAGGGCTCGCATCTATGACTATGCGAGAAAGAAATTACAACGGTTGAAAGGTAATTACGTTAAGCAGCTATGGATTAGAATACTTGTCTAAACATAATTATATTAATTCAATAATCGTGTTATGCATAAAATAAAATTACACTACGCAACTTAATTATTATACACAACTTTAGGTAAATTTAAAAGATTGTCGCGCGACAAAGCGCGCGACAACACACGCGATCTAAACTGAAATTAAAACAAGTTGCCGCGCGATGAAGCGCGCGCAGCATGTACGAATTAAACTGAAATTAAAAAGAATCGTCGCGCGACGAAGCGCGCCACGCAACACATGAATTAAACTGAATTTGAAACAAATCGTCGCGCGACGCAGCGCGCGACGCAACATATGCATTAAATCTGAATTTAAAATGAATCGTCGCACGACACTGCACTTGAACTAAACTGAAATTAAAACGACGTTACACGTGAATTAAATCAGAATTTAAAACGAATCGTCGTGCGACGAAGCGTGTGACGCAGCACATGAATTAAACTGAATTTAAAACTAAATTCAAATTGAGAGCCGGATGGCCGCGCCGGGCAGGGGCTCGCCGGGGAGCTGCACGCGCACACGGGGGAGGGGATCGACTAGGGGAGGGAGATAGAGGGGAGCTCACCCCGGGCTCGACGGACGGCAGCAACCGCTCACCGGGATCCAACCTAGGGCAAGGGGAGAGGTGGAGAGAGGTGGAAGAGAGGGAGAGGGAGGTTGCTGTGCGGGAAAGAGAGAATGAGGGGGAGGGGGCACACATAGGGGGAGGTGGGGCCTGGGCACGCACCTAGGGCTGGGTCGGGCCGGGCTGGCCCGCAGGTCAGGCCGACTACCCCCTACTCGCTCTCGCCTGCTTCTAATCGAGATTAATCCACGAATCAAAACCCAAAACTAGACAAACGCATGACTAGGCACAACATCAGACAAAATAAATATGCTTCGGCATGATGCAACAACAATATCAACTTAGGTTTTGGTTACACGTGATACGGACACTATTCTCTATATTGTTTTGAAAATGGGAGGAAGGAGTGAAACAGGAAGAGAAAAGAAAGTAACACCTGAATTTGGTGAATATTGGAGAAGAAAATTTATACCCCCAAATTCAGGGTGTTACAGCTGATACAACAAGTCCCTCATTGTCGGAGTCGGATGGAGAACAGTCTGAGTCCCGCTCCTTGCCGATGTGAGCCTCGCCCTTCGCCTTCCTATAGTTTTTCCCTTTCTTTTCTTGTGTCTGGTCATTATCATTATCGAGACATTATGCAATAAAATGACCAGGCTTACCGCATTTGAAGCACAAACACTTTCCCTTTGATTTATTTTTATTTGGATACTCCTTGCGTCCCTTCAAAGCGGTCTTGAAGCGCTTGATCACAAGTAAACCACAAGAGTAAGGGAGTGAATAGAAACACACACAAGAACTAGAGTCGTAGCAACAACACACACACAAGTCAAGAACCGAGCACACGAAACAACGCAACGGAGTTGCAGCTCAAAGAAGTGCTCAAATCTCTATCACAATGAAACGAATGCGTGCTTGCGAAGTCTAGACGTTGTAGGATGTTCGATGGATGCTTGGTGTGGAGCTCTATGCGCCAAGGGGTCCCTTTTATAGCCTCAAGGAAGCAAGGAGCCGTTGGAGCTCCATTTGGAAGGCCCTGGTTGCCTTTTGTCCGTGAGCGCACCGGGCAATGAACAATGCACAATTTCCTTCCTTATTCGGTGAAGACGACCGTTGCCAGCCATTGGTCCCATGGCACACTGGACAGTCTGGTATTGCCTGCTGACCATTGGTTGAGCCACATATCGCCCGCTGATCGCGTGGTCGACCATTGCCTAGGCGCGCGGCTGGCACACCGGACAGTCCGGCGAATTATAGCCGCGGCGCCCAGTGTTTTTCCTGAGAGCGGCCAGTTCGCTGAGTGCGCCAGCCTAGGCACCAGACACTATCTGGTGCGCTGCAGGCTAGTGCAAGTTTGGCTGAACTTAGACAAACTTCTTCCTTTGAATCTCTCTTAATTTGAGAAGTTTTCTGGCATTTAGTAGAACATAGTTAGTACCAAAAACAATTTACTAAGTGCTAGAATCATACCTTTATTTCTTGTAGAGTTTACACTTTGTTCTTACAATTCTCAATTTGCTTCACTTTAACTCTAAGCTCATACTCACAATTAGTATGTTATATCAAAGTGACGTGTTAGGCACTTAATCACCAAAACACTAAGAAATGGCCCAAGGGCACATTTCCCTTTCAATCTCTCCATTTTTGTGATTTATGCCAACCCATCAAAAGCAACTTAAAATGTACTAACATACTCAATTGAGAGAAAAAAGGTGCAAATTGATGTCAAATTCAAAACCAAATGAATTTTCACATGATTTGGCATATTTGGATCATTTTGCCACCACTTGGTTTGTTTTTGCAAAACAAATTCATTTTTTCACCTTTAAGTAAAAACATTTTGTTTTGGCAAATCAAAATATCTTTCAAGGCTAAGCCAAAAAACTCCCCCTTTTGCGGGTCGCACGGGGGGAAGAGGGGAGAGGGGGCTGCGCATGGAGAAGAAAACGAAGAAACTTCCATGAACAACAATGGAAAAACTCAACGGAGAAGAAGACCCTCGCCAAAGCAGAGGAGAAATCTGTCGATTGACGGTGAACTAGAGGTCGGATTGATGAATCGAAAGTTTCGAGACGAAGCTCTCGATGAGACGAATGCAGTGGTACTCTTGGATTTTGCCAACGACATACGGATTGAATGTAATTACTCGCCGAAGTTGGAACCGCCTCGAACTTCGGCGAGCAATTCCGGGAATTATGGATCGAATCTAGGAAAACGATTTCAAGATTTAGAAAGGGCTCGACAAGAGGGTTCCAGCCATAGATATATTGCTAGGGTTTGAAGATATTTTATTTTTCGTAATAAACCCATTTTTAAAATTAAAATAATTCCATAAAAATGTTGAAATCGTTTTTAATGTCCGAAAAATATCTCGAATGCTCAAAAACTCTAGAAAAATTCCTAGACATGATTTGTCACTCAATGAACTCAAAACACATATTTAGAACTTTTGAAAATGTTTTTAAGTGTCTCAAATAAATAGATTTTGGTTATCAAAAAATAGAAAAATATTCAGAGAAATATGAAAATTTACCGGAAACTTCTACAAGATATATTAACATGTTTCAAACAATTCTTCGACTTAGAAACACTATGCAATATCATGCATGCAACAACAAAGCACTTTTAGGGCTCACGTCAACATAGAACAAAATAACTCTCAATTAATTTAGTAAAGAGAAAATAAAAACAAAGAAAGGAAAGAGTAACATCTGAATTTTGAGTATAGGTCAAAGAAATTTTTATACCCTAAAATTTAGGGTGTTACACTTTCTCACTTAGCCACTCAAAATTTCAAACATGTCCCGTTTTTTGTTTCTTTAGGCAAAGCAAGGCAAGATTTTAAAAAGGAACAGTGACGTTGTTTGGTGTGGCCGGGGGTCGTGTTGCATTTTACATAGTGTTATTAACTTGCTGGACCCACATCGCAATATCCAAGGGCCCTGATAAGACCACGTCATCTACTTGATGTCCAAGTCAGACGAGGAAAGCGAAACAAAACGCCAGATGGAACTTAACTATTCCTGTCCGAGTTCGACGACAGTCAGTAATTTCTCCTTATATAGCCGAGAGTCGGGCCGTGCTGTGCTCGAGGACGCACGTAATCCCCAATCGCCCACCACTTCGATCTACTCGAGCGAGCCCTAGCCCCGAATCTCCCCGGTGCATCAACAGGCTCCGTCTGCTTCTGCTGATTCCCGGATCGTCTCCCCCGACGCGGCTGCGCTCACGGCTTCCGCCACAGCCATGGAGCCGCGCATCGGCAACAGGTTCCGCGTCGGCCGCAAGCTGGGGAGCGGCTCCTTTGGGGAGATCTACCTCGGTTCGTTCGTAATTACCCCAAAACGTCTTGATTTTTCGTTCCTAAGTTCCCGTCTTGCGGAGTCGCTGATAAGTTTTTGGGCCTGTGTGGTTGTGCAGGCACGAACGTGCAGACAAACGAGGAGGTCGCAATTAAACTGGTGAGTTCCTCGCCCTAATTTCTCGATTTAAGTAGGAGTATCGCCAGACTGCAGGGATCTAGGCTGCTTAGGTCCGATTGTACGTTAGTGTAGGAATTGTTTCTCTTGTTTGTTAAAATAATCGATTGCTTTAATCTTTTATCCAGGAAAACGTTAAGACGAAGCATCCTCAATTGCTTTACGAGTCGAAGTTATATAGAATACTTCAAGGAGGAAGTAATGCACACAATTTTTTTATTTTCCTTATCGCTTCATTCCCGCTCTTTGTTTTACAATGTGTTGACTCTCGTTTTTCTCTCCATCTGCAGCTGGGATTCCAAATGTTAAGTGGTTTGGTGTTGAGGGTGATTACAATGTTTTGGTTATGGACTTACTGGGGCCAAGCCTTGAAGATCTTTTTAGCTGTTGTAACAGGAAGCTGTCTCTCAAAACTGTTTTGATGATTGCTGATCAAATGGTATGCTGCATCATTGAAGCATGACTAGTTCACTACTCTGTTTGCGTACCTTTATATTTCTGCTCAACCCATCTGCTTTCATTTAAGCAAAATCATATGGCGCCCAGGGGTCTGGCGTACAACGTTGCAAAAATCATATATGCAGCACACCTAAATTTAACTGTAACCACAACAATTTAGATTGAGATTCATCTTTGCCGCTGAGGTAAAAAATAACAGAAATGTTACTGTCAGCACATGATGAACAGTGCCACGTTGATTGCTTGTCTATTTTGTTTCTTGGCATCTAGGATGAATTTCAAACTGGATTGTTGCGGCTATACTTAATTTTATGTGTACTACATACATGGTTTTTGCGATGATTTTTGAAACATTGCAGCATTGCATTTTAGATAACGAGGGCGCCAACCCCCTTGGCCACCAAATTTGCACTCTTCATTTAATTGTGTATGATTATGATGTTAATGTCCTCTATTTTCCTAGATCAATCGAGTTGAATTTGTTCATTCCAAGTCATTCTTGCATAGAGATATCAAGCCGGACAATTTTCTCATGGGTCTCGGGAAAAGGGCAAACCAGGTGATTTGTTATATTCCCTCGATCTACCTATGGGTTTAATAGCAGGTGCACACGTTAATAATTGCTTTTACTCTCATATAGGTTTACATTATCGATTTTGGACTTGCAAAGAAGTACAGAGATACATCAACACACCAGCACATTCCATACAGGTAAGCAAACTGCTGTGCAAGTGCAACTTCTTATTTATTTCTGCTTTTACCGTAAAAATAATTGTACTTGCTCCATAGTATCACCAATAATATTTTTACTGATATAGCTTCTGATGCTGCCACAGTAGGTCCATAATTATTTATGCTTATGTTTGACATTGTTCCACGTACCACTAGTGTTGACACGCAAAAATGTACCAACATGGAATTTAGGCTACACCATCAAGTTCTTAATATTGAGAGCACGCAAGAAAATATTTGGTGCACAAAGAAAATACCGAAAAGGAATTGTTGTCTGCCCCAGCCAAACCAACCTGGTCGGTTTCATTGTCCCCAAACCGGCCAGGCAGGTTTTGCTGATTGACCTGGCTCAGCCTTAATGCTGAGCCCCGAGGAAACCGGCCAGGCTGGTTTGGAAACCGTTGTTGTATCTGAACCGATTTGGTTTTCAAATTGGTTTTGGATCTATTTTCGATGTGGAAACTTGAAGAATGTGTTTTGGACTTGTTTGTTACTGGGACACGACCATCCCCCTCTATATAAATGAGAGGATCACAGCCGATTGAGGAATCCAACTTCTAATCGTCAAAAACACAAACATACACTCTTTTGCCCTACTTTCTCTCTAGTCTCTACCTTGCTGCACGTCACGTCTCCTGGCTAGATTTGGTAGCGTTTTAGGTGGCCTTACGGTCCCTAGGATAATATCCACGTAGTCCTCCACGATGGGTCTTCCGGGAAGGTGTTTAGGATTCTACCACGCGAAGAACGGGCTCAACATCGGCCTAGCCGATCCCTTGGTCGGTTTCGTCGATCCGCTGCATTCTCACCGTGATCAAGGTTGTTCGGAATCTTGAGAATGCTAGCCCTTGCTAGCGTGTGGCCCAATTTGGCGTCAACAACTAGAAATTCAAGTAACTGGAATAATACACCTCAATTTAAAAGATCTGAACCTTCAGTCTTGTCCATGTGATTGCAGAGAGAACAAGAACTTGACTGGAACGGCAAGATATGCAAGCGTAAATACCCACCTTGGAATTGGTAGGTTTAATTCAATTGGTGACAGCTAGTTTCCAGGCGTCCTTAAAAACTTCTCTTACCTTTCCGTGACATTTCATTTTGATACTACGATTGATGCTTCTCTCAGAACAAAGCCGAAGGGATGACATGGAATCTCTTGGATATGTACTGATGTACTTCTTGAGAGGAAGGTTGTTTACTGTAACCTGATTCACTGTTTCACCTCTGATTTTCTGATATGTCTGGGTTAACATGTGGTTTGCCTACAGCCTTCCATGGCAGGGCCTGAAAGCTGGGAACAAGAAACAGAAGTATGAAAAGATCAGCGAAAGGAAAGTTGCTACTTCAATTGAGGTCATACATTGTTCTATACTAACTGTGTTTCCTTCCTTCTTCGGTGTATCTGTTCTTATTGTGTTTCCCCAATTGTAGGCTCTCTGCCGTGGATATCCTACCGAATTTGCTTCTTACTTCCATTACTGTCGCTCACTACGCTTTGAAGATCCACCAGACTATCAATACCTGAAGAGATTGTTCAGAGACCTTTTTATTCGGGAAGGTTGGTTTAGTATTGCCAAAATGCCAATACTTCATTTAATGACTAAACCATGTTTGCAACTAAGTGTAGCAAAGTGCTAACTCGGAAATATGTTACCCATTGGTCAGGTTTTCAGTTTGATTATGTTTTTGACTGGACAATTCTAAAGTACCAACATGCACAGATGACCACGGCTCCGCCACGTGCAATTGTCAGTACAAGGAATAAACTTACGCTCCTACCGTTCTTCAATCGCGCACACATGGATATTTTTTTTTGTCTGACTACACTCATGCATTCTTATTTAGGCTCCAGCAGTAGGACAAAGCTCTGGGATGGCTCCTGTGGCAAACAACAATAGACATTCAGGTCCGACGCTCAAGAATTCTTATTTAGCAGCTTATGTATATGCATTGTGCTGTATGGCCATCTCTGAACGATATCTTGCTGTTTCTTTTTTCCCCCTTTTTGAGAAGATAAATGCCAGGCAATGTTCCATTGATTTGTCAGGCCATGTTTGGTTTCAATTAGTCCTAGGACTAAACTTTAGTCATAGGACTAAACTTTAGTCCCTACATGTTTGGTTTTAGGGACTAAACAGATTCTAAAGTTATTAAATACAATGTCTAAAGACTCAAATGCCCTTAGAATATACTCATAATATTAGTTATCCATACAAAAAAGGTAAGGGCAACATGATAATTATGGGCTTTTAGTCTCTTTTAGCACCTATGTGAAGGACTAAAGACTAAATCATTTTAGTCCATATTTTAGTCCTAGTGTTTGGCAAAAAAGGGACTAAAAACTAGAGACTAATGTTTAGTCCCTCTAACCAAACACCCTCTCAGTTAAGCAATTAATTGGTAATGGAACAGATTTTGTTGCTGGCCAGTGCCTATTCTATTATGAATTTATGGAACTGTTTTATTTTACATAGTTGAAGTGCCGCTGATGTGTGAGTTGGTCAGATTATTTAGTTGCCTTACCGCCTGCTACATTCATGCATATTAGGCACTGAAGAGGGAAGGAGAAGCGGGTGGTCAGGTGTGGACCCAACGCGACGCCAGGCTCCACCACCAGTTATAAATGCAGGCAGCCTAGCCAAGCAGAAATCCCCTGTTCGGCCTGAGGCATCGACATCCAGAGATGCTGTGGTGAGCTGTTTGATATACTCACGTTTGTTTGGTGCTGCTTTGCGACGGGGGGGGGGGGGGGGGGGGGGGGGCGTTCTGGGGTGTTTATGTATATGCTAGTTGTCATGTATTATCTGACCCTTAAATGACATGTAGTTCTCCAGTTCGACTCTTTTGGGACGCTCAAGCGGATCGTCAAGGCGGCCTGCTGTCTCTAGTAGCCGAGAGCCAAGCATTGAGGCGGAGCAAACACGTAGCCGTACGACTGACGCAAGCCCAGGTGCAACATTCCAGAGGTCTGGAGCTCCGCGGTGGAGCCTGCAGATGCCTGACTCCTCGGACGGCAGGCGCTCGTCTTCCGGCAGGCGCCACTCATCTAACCCGAAGAACTACGAGTCTACCATAAGGGGAATGCAGGGCCTAAACTTTGACGGCGATGACAGGGTTCACTATTAGCATCTCATCTCTTTGGGACCTTGGCAGGGAGGGTGCATTGCGTCAAGGCCCCTCGCCGACATGGCCTATGTACCACGGGCGGCTAGACAATAAAGATGTCTGGGTGAGTGAGCCTGAGCATAGACAATGGCTATGCTGCTTTAGCCTCCCTTCCCTTGTACAGGTTTGCCATTTGTTTGGTTGCGCGGCGTCCTGTGTATTTTGAGTTGAGATTCACATTTGCTGCGATGTGCGTATGCTGCTTTGGTTGATTCAACGATTGGGCTTTTTTTTTTACTCTCTCTCTCTCTCTCTCTCTCTCTCTCTCTCTCTCTGATAATGTTATGTTGCCCGTGACAGATCTGAGAATGTTATGTCATGTGTAACTCCGGAATGCTCAACTGTTATGTTTTGGCTGTGCCTCTGAGAATGTTTGTAGTGTTGTGCGACGTGGTCGCAGGCTAGAACAGCTGCTGGTGACCAACCAGTTCCATTCCATCTGAATGCTGCTGCGTGAAGACGCGTGCATGTTTCTGTTTTTGACGGGACACGGTCGTCAGTGATTTGAGGTTTCTTTCTGTCAAAGTTGAGCTCAGCTCACACAAGGAACAAAAACCCAGTCTTTGCTGTGCAGTTGTTTGAGGTCAGGTTACAGAGCAAATGGAGGAATCGGAGTGGCTATCTACTGCCATCTGAATGTGACGCCTGGCGGCCTTGTTGCTGCTTGAGCGGCGGCGCGCCCGTGTGCTGCACCCGCGGCGACAGGTTGACCTGCTCCAGCGCCCGGCTCTGCAGTTCCGCCGGGTAGTCCCGGACGCAGCCGATGCGCGCGCCGGCGCCGCTCGTCCACTTGGCCACCACGGCGCCTGCTGCTGGCTTCGACAACGGGCATTCGTCGTCGTCCACCGAGCACCTCTTGACGTCGGTGAGGTCGACGTTGTTGTCCCGCAGGAAGGCGATGAACTCGTTGAAGTTCTCCTCGGTGGGGAGGTAGTGGCCGCTGTAGGGCCAGATGGCCTTGAGGACGCCGTCCTTGGCGACTAGCCTGCCCGCGGCTGACGTGGCTCCGCCGGCGAGGAAGCTTGAGTGCTGGAACTGGCCCTTGCGCTTCTGCCCGACGTAGAGGGACCTGGTGGTGCTGAGCACGAAGATCCATTTGGAGTCGTCGGTGGTGTGGACGGGCAGCCCGGTGTGCAGGTACGTGAGCCTCCCGTCCGCCACCACCACCTGGTACGCCGCCCGCTCGGCCATTCCCAGGTACATGACGAGCTGCGCGTTGAGCTTGCTCCTGGGGCAGCTGGGGTGATGGATCTCCCTCCCGCCTCCGATGTCTAGCCAGTAGAAGAAGGGCTCCGTGCTGGAGCTCTGGAACCACATGTCGTAGTACAGGTGCAGGTTGTGGCCGTACCGATGCCGCGGGTCGATCTGCAATTATTATTTATTTACTAGTATTAATTTGTTTGTTTGTTTACTACTATTTAATGTATATACTCTAATGCATGCATTGTATACCGCTTCCAGCCAATGGCGTAGCGCGAGCTTCTGCGCCTTTTCGTCCTTGGAGAGTCCCTTGCCGACCTTGGCGATGCGCTTGCCGGCCCTGACCCATCGCGACGCCGCCGTCTCCTGCTTGCCCCCGCCGGCGGTGGCGGCGAAGAAGGAGATGGAGGTGCGGTCGAGCGAGGCGGAGTCGCAGAGCTTCCACCACAGCTCCTCGATGACGATGGCGCAGTCGGCCAGGGTGCGGCGCGTGCGGTGGCCCTTGAACATCTTCTGCACCCGGGTGGCGGCGGCGTCGTGGAGCGGGGAACGCAGGACGGCGGTGTCGTCGGCACCATCGTCCCTTTCCGTCGCCGGTGTCGGGCTGCTGAGGGCCAGCCGTCCAGGCCGGGCGCCGTGGATGCGGCGCACCACGGGCGACGGCGGAACGGCGGGGGGCTTGGTGGCCTCCCAGGACTTGAAGCTGAGCAGCGCCCGCTCCAGGTTGCTGGCCGCCGCCACCTTCTTGGACGAGTTGGTCCTGAGCAGCTTGGGCGAGCGCACGGGCATGGGCATGTCGTCGTCGACCGCACTTGCAGCACCAGGGCTCGTCGGCAGAGTCATCATCGAAGAGAGAGATGGATGGAACGGAACGGATGTTGCATTGGTTCTAGTGCTGCTGTGCGTATACTAAGTATTATAGGGGAAGCAGCAAGCAAGCCGCTAGCTGCTATGGCCGCGCGGGAGGAGCTGCATTCCACGCAGACGCTGCAGAGGGCCTGGAGGCAGTCAGGGTCGCGAGCCGCGGACCGAGTCCGACGTCGACCGCCAACGCCATCGGCACCGGGAGCGGGAGGGCTTGGGCTTGTACGTCGCTGGTAAAACCGCGTCTGCTAGTGCTGCCTGCTGCCGTGGTCCGATCCGTCCCGTCCGTCGCTTTCTCCCAGTCTCCTCGTCTCCTCTACCTAAGCCAATCCATTCATGCCATGCCATAGCCGCCTCGTCATTCGTCAGCAGGTGCAATAAGTCCGGTTTGTCAAAGCATGCAGCAGCTGCTGCTTGAAGAGCACGCATGCGTTCACTCCGTCCGGCCGCTGGGTCGACGGCTGCATTGCAGCAGCACAGCACGCATGCGCATTTGGCAACAAAGGAAAGGAGCGGCCGGAGCAACAGCGACTTGACTTCTTCCGTCTCCTCCACCTCCTCCTCTGTGTCGTCGTAAAGAAAACAGCTCGAGTCGAGTGACCACACCAGACCGACCCACCGATCAAAAGGTACTCGGATGTGACTGCAAACTCTTACAAGTACAAGCACGATACACGCAAGAAGCTAAACACTACGCTTAAACCTAGATGGAACAAAGCGCATACGCGATGGTCTAACTAATTTACCTATTTTACAAAACACCTACGCTAATTGTACAGTGATTTTTTAACCACTTTGGTGTCTCTATAGCTAATAGAGGAAAGCCTTAACTTCCCTAATATGTTCCTCGGCTCCCACACCTGAAATAACCAGCACCCGATCTAGATGAAGTTGTTGGGTTGCATTGCATCTTTTCGTGTAGGCAACGGATATGGCTTGTGCACTCATTAGCCACGTATTGCTCTTACGTGGCAGCTAACCGTTGCCAATCACTAGACACAGTAATCCGGTGCTACGTCTGATGCCTCAAATTCTTCTTTGCTAGCTCTCTGGTAGAATAGCTCCCATCCGATGCGGGGTTCGATGCTATCTTCCAAAGTACTTCCTATGCACGTTGTGCCATCCAGTGTACCACATGTACAACACCGAAGGCGTGTAATGTCTCGTCGGGCTACGTTGGATGGCGTGAAGGCCGGACTCCATGTTGGACCGAGAGTAAGTGCCCTCAAAGTGAGGCAAAGACTATCCATAGAGCTCCTCTGAAGACAAAATGAGGGCCTTAGGTAGGTTCATGAGCTAAGACCCGGTAGAACCGGTCAAGACGCATGAAAGTAGTAGTTTCACCTTCGCCTCTTTGTGAAATTATTTTGGAAGATAGCGGGAACCGACACATGAGGGTAGCAATGGCATAAACTCTTACAAGTCGAGGCACCGTCGTGCCCATTGTGATGTCCACTATTGAAGATTATGATGTATGTCAAACTCTTACAAGTACGAGCATGGAGCACGCGAGAAGCTAAGATTAAAATGTATGCAAAACTCATTAAACACTAGGCTTAAACCTAGAACAAGTGTATAAGCGAAGGTCTAACTAATCTAAGCATTTTACGTTAATTATAGAGTGATTTTAACCGCTTTGGTGTCTAGAGATAATAGAGAAGAACCTTAACTTCCCTGATATATGTTCCTCGGCTCCTGCGCCTCCAAATAACTAGCCAAGGGGGTATATATGGCACCCAATCTAAATGTAGCTGTTGTGTTGCATAACAGCTTCCAACGCATGCACTAGATATGGCCCGTGCATCCATCAATCACGTCATGTGCTACCGTGTCAATTAGCCATTATTTCTAGCCGTTGTCAACCATTGGACACAATAGTCTTGTATTATGTCTAGCCCTCCAATCTTCTTTGCAAGCTCTCTTGTAGAATAGCTCACATCCAACATGGATCCTGAAAGTCGCCTAGAGGGGGGTAAATAGGCGAAACCTGAATTTTAAAACTCTAAACCAAGACTTGATCCCTTGATTAGTGGTTAGAACAAGATGCACAATTTTCGGAGTGTAAAAGTAAGTCCTTTGCTTGCAAAGAGTGTTGATTTCAAAGAATGCGGAATTGACAAATCAATACAACTAATAAGTTTATGGAGAATGAAGCAAGAGGACTTAGATAAGAAGAGCAATAACACAAGTTCTTTCTTGCAAGGCGTTGCTTCTCTAAATGAGAATTTAACTTGAAGCAACACAAAATAATATTAGCAAGGAATAGTGCAAGAGAACTTTAGAGAGGAAGAAAACAAACAAATCACAAGCAATAAGCACAAGAGACACGGGTGATTTGTTTTACCGAGGTTCGGTTCACCAAGAACCTAATCCCCGTTGAGGAGTCCACTAAGGACGAGTCTTTTTCAACCATTTCTCTCTCTCCACCGATCACCAAGACCGGCGAGCGCTTCTTTATCTCAAGGATCACTAAGACCCCGCAAGGATCACCACACACTTAAGTGTCTCTTGCTAGCTTTACAAGCCTCCAGAAATTTGGAGGAAGATGAATGGGAGTCAAAACTCCACGCTCAAATGATCACAAGATGTAGCACACACTTTCTCACAATGATTCTCACAATGCACTATCGCTAAACATACACGAGTAGCTCTTTTTGCTAGATCTCTCTTTTGTGGCACTTGTGTTGATTGTGGTGGTCTAAATCTTGTGTATAAGATGGATCAATGAATGGAGGTGATTGGGAGGGCTTGGATATGTCAACTATATGACTTGGAATGTTGCTTGGGCTCCCCCTTTTTGAAATGGCTGGTTGGGTTGGTATTTATACCCACCAACCTATTTGTAGCCGTTGGGAAGGTTGCTGGCGATGGACGCACTGGACAGTCTGGTGCGCCACCGGACACTGTCCGGTGTGCCGCCACGTCAGCCAACCGTTAGGGTTAGGAGCTGGTCGACCGTTGGAGGCTTTGTCCTCATGTGGCACCGGACAGTCTGGTGCCGCACCGGACAGGTACTGTTCACTGTCCGGTACGCCTCTGACTCTGCCGCGCACTGTTCCTCGTTTCAGGTACTTTTGCAGTCGATCGTTGCGCGAAATAGTCGTTGCTCCGCTGGCACACCGGACAGTCCGGTGATTTTTAGCGGAGTGCGCCTGCTAAAACCCGAGAGTGGCTAGTTGGACTCTGTACGGTCCTGGTGCACCGGACAGTCCAGTGCACCGTTCCTTAGCACACTCAAGTTTCTTTTGCTCCTTTGTATTTGATCCCTAACTTGAATATTTATTGGTTTGTGTTAAACCTTTATGCACCTGTAGAACATGTATTCTAGAGCAAACTAGTTAGTCCAATATTTGTGTTGGGCATTCAACCACCAAAATTAATACTGGGAAAAGGTTAACCCTATTTCCCTTTCAATCTCCCCTTTTTGGTGATTGATGCCAACACAAACCAAAGTAAATATATAAGTGTAGAATTGAACTAGTTTGCATAAGGTAAGTGCATAAGTTACTTGGAATTAAACCAATTTCTAATTTCACTAGATATGAATGGATTGATTTCTTTTATTTAACATTTTGGACCGCGCTTACACCACTTGTTTTGTTTTTGCAAATTCTTTTGGAAAATATTTTCAAAGTCTTTTGCTAATAGTCAAAGGTATATGAATAAGATTGCAAGAAGCATTTTCAAGATTTGAAATTTTCTCCCCCTGTTTCAAATGTTTTTCCTTTGACTAAACAAAACTCCCCCTAAATGAAATTCTCCTCTTAGTTTTCAAGAGTGTTTTAATAGATACAAAATTTTTGAAAGACTACATTGAAGAATAAACATACCAATTTGAAAAATACCAATTTTAAGAAAGTTTGAAACACAATTTAAAAATTAGGTGGTGGTGCGGTCCTTTTGCTTTGGGCTTAATACTCCCCCCTGGCATTAATCGCCAAAAACGGAGATTTTGATAGCCCCTTAGGGGCCTAACATTACCTCCCAAATGGTGAAATACTGGCAAGAGGTATACCAATGGAGTTGAGTGAAAGCGTTGTCTTTGCCGAATACTCCATTTCCCTTTCAATCTAAGACTTAATAGAAGAAATACTTAGGGAAATACATTAGTCTTAGCCTTGGCACAAGAAGAATAAGAAATATGTATATGTACCAAATGAAAGAGATATGATTAAAACATATGTCAATTAAGCTTTGTCATAGTTCTATATAATATAGATTGCTCCCCCTAAATATGTGCCTTGAGAGGAATACATATTTTGGCCTTAAATGTCAAATGCACATAATGAGGTTAATGAGAACATATCTATATCATAGACATTGTGAAGCGCATTGTGTCATAATATAAGTGTGATGCTCACGACAAACTATGCACTTATAAAAGCATGTTATAGATATTTGATGCATTTACCCTTGAGGTTTCAAAGAGACTTAAGGAACTTCCACCTTTGAGACAAAGGTAGCTTATCCTCGTTACAAGGTTAAGCTTTAAGCTCTTTGACAAGAAAATCATTTCATCCAGTTTTAACAAAAATGCATCAATGCAGGAATGAAATTTCTGAGGGGTTAAACTAGGTATGAAGCAGGGATATGCATAAACATGCTTTCTCTTCCTTCTATAAAATATATGCAAAGAATGTATATAAGAGGAAGATTTAGGTACATGTGTAAATGAGAGGAAGTAGTTTACCCTTTTGTACCTTTCCATAGAGACGCTCTCTTCATTGTGCTTTGTATTTAGTCTTGGTTACTTAAGACCTATATTCAAGACAATGTATGGAAATATTTTGCACAAGAGAGAGTTCTTACAACTAGTGATCCTTTTGTAAGTCATTGTTATCATATATCAAGTGGATCACAAATTGCATAAAATGTATCCTGAATTCTCCTTTTAACTTAGTGCATATCAAGAGAGATATTGATTGGTAGTATATGAGGCACTAAGCAACATAGGTGTCAATTTGAAGTTATTCAATGATCAAACGAATAACAGATGTGATCAAAAGAACAACATACGCATTAGATTATCAAATAAGCTTAAAATAGGAGAATCCAGTAAATATGCTTCTTTAATAATGAAAGCTACAATCCTTGATAGAAGTGATATTACTTTACCAATCTGATTGATTTGTAGTAGCATTCTTCATGAGAAACTTATTCTCATGCATGAGACTATATGAGATCACCAAGAAAATGTTAGTCTCACAGGAAACTTACTTCTTCATATTGAATCATATCTTAGAAGCATATTAATATGAGAACATATATAGCAAAGGCATGAATTAGATTCTAATGGACTAGTGCATTTATGAAAACAAGATTGAGTGCACTTCTAGCTGATTTAAGTCCAATAAGGAATCTATTCTTCTCATAGGTAGAAAATGCCAATTGAGGGGAACTATTGTTGAGTAAGAAGATGAGTTCTCATACCTTTGTTTTTACCTTTCTTCTTTTAGGTGAAGAGCAACCCTTGAGGCTTGTGTCTTTTAATAAATTGAACATGCACTTACTTTCTTGTAGATTTTCATAAGCTCAAGAGATATGGCATTAGTAACACAAGCACTAGTTTCCCTTTTTGTAATCATTTAAGGAATGAAAAGTAGATTACTAAAGCATGGAAGCTTCATAACATGAACTAGATTATCCCATAGATGATGTTATGCTCAGTTTCAACTCATAAAACAAGCGTAGTCAATTTCTTAAGATAATGGGAACAAATCTAATTCATAACATGGAGAGCGATGAATATAGAAGAATCATATCCAATTTAAGCAAGAAGAAATACATCATAAATCATTGGATTGATTTTTTTATGTTAGATTACGCATTTCCATAGAGAAACTTATTCTCCATATGTGAGACTACTTAGGTCACTTAGACAAAAAAACATTAATCTCACGATTCTAGTCATAAAGAGATATTCCCTTTATAAGTTTCCTAAGGATTTGAATTCCTTTTATGACACCTCATTCTTTTAAGAACTTGGAATATGTCTCTAAGTCTAGTCTATGGCAATAATGGGATGGTTAGTGTAAAACATGCCATGAGGTACTTACAATAATTTAAAGCATGTAGATTGACATAACATAGAAATGATGAATATGCAATCTACCATATGAGAGGAGTTTCTTCAAAGAATGATGACATAATTTAAAAATATTTTAAGTGCTTCAATTTTTAATGTGACTACACAAGACACAAAAGAAATGATGATTGAAGATACTTGCACTTAAAGACATAAGTGTTACCATCCTTTGGCTTTCCTCCATGTTGTAGGCTTTGATTTTCCACACAGGATTATCCTTTAATTCCTACAACTTCAATATCCTGCTCGAGATGATATGAGTTGTAGATATAATAACTCAAAATAACTTTGGGTTAATCTTAGAGATATATATCATTGTAAGCTTGAGTTAATATGAATTGAATTGATTCTCTCAAGCACTTCCAAAGCTTCATATCATCTCCTTCCCCTGCAAAAGCTTGTCAAGCATATTTTGGTCCCCATCTCTTGATGGGTCCATAAAGGTTAGTCGACAAAGATCTAGCAACCCAAATGTCCTTTGTGCTAGCACTTGGTAAACTCATTATCTTTCTAGCATAAGTTACAGTTTTGGGTTGCCTAGTTACATATGAATTAATTGACAAGCTAGGAGCGGGATAGTTACCAATAGGACAATCCTTACATTGATGTCCTTTCTTTCGGCATATGTAGCAAAGGCGATCTTCATGTCTTGAAGATTTCTTCTTTCCTTGTTTCTTGCTCGCTACATGGTTAGTAAATATTTTCTTTTCTGAAACTATGCCTTTTTGTTTCACATGGGGACAAGACTTAACTAAATGTCCCTTCTTAGAGCATTTAAAACAAAGTTTATCATCCTTGTTAATAATCAAGCCATTTTCTCTAATATAGGGACATGACCTCATCAAGTGCCCCTTTTCAAATCATTCACTACACTTCTTATTTTTCTTAGTGTGAAGTGTGGCTTGATCATTACCTTGGATGTTACCTTGCATGGAGGCATGGTCGAGGCTTTTGGCAGAGGTATTGACTTTCTTCTTTTGTTCCTTCCTCTTGACAATCCTCAAGTCCTTGACATTTTCTTCAAGGGATTTTGTGCATGCCACGGTTATTCCCGTCTTAAGCTTCTTCATCATGTAATCACGGTTATCTTGAAAAGGTTGAGCAGTGCACTTCCCTTTAAGTTGTGTCAAGCTCGTTCTTAGCCTCTTATTTTCTTCCTTGAGCTTTTGACATGTATCATCTTTTGTTCCTGGAGATTCTAGCTCAAAGGAGGATTTGCTTGTTGACGAGCAACAAGCATTAGCACATGGTAATACAGTTTCAATTTGAATACATGTGCATGAGTGAGGTTGTTGGGATTTTAAGTTTTCTATGACAACCTCATGAGCAATGTTTAACATGATATGATCATCCATAAGATTTTCATGAGAACATAAAAGCATATCATATTTTCTTGAAAGGCTAGTTTTTCAATTTTTAGCCTTTCTACTTGGTCCTTAAGCAAGGCATTCCTATTTACTAATTGAGCGACACAAAATAAGGAGTTATCTTGCTCAATTGAAATAGATTCATACCTTTGGACCAAATCAACATGAGAGCACTTTAGCTCCTCATGTTCTTTAGTCAACTCTTCAAAGCTTTGTATTTTTATGGTGAGAATATCTTCTAGCATGTGAAGAGCTTCGCTTTGCTCTCTCGCTCTTTTTAGAAGTTTGAGCACGACCGCCTTATCTATTTGGCTTAGATGAGCGTAGAGTTGCATGAAGCTTCTTTCATCCTCCTCATCCTCATTTGTGCTTCCACTATCATTTTCATTAGCCACACAACATATGTGGGAATCGAAATGGGAAGACAAACCTTTTGGAGAGATGGATTCATCGTTTGGTCTCCAACGTTCATTTTCTTCTTCTTCCTTCAAAGGGTTAGTTTCACAAGGACTAAAGGATGTAGAAGCATCATATGAACTAATATGTTTGGACTCATTAAATTTACTTTTAATTCTAGTCCAAATATCATGCGCATCAGAAATATGTTCATTATAATTCATTATGAAGGCACGATAATCTTTTTTGCTAAGAGATTTACTTAAGATGTCATAAGCTAGATAGTTTAAGTGTATACATCTTTGATCTTTCTCGGAAGTGTTTTTCCCATTATAACTAGAGGGTATAATACTCTTGTCTAAAATTTGTTCTAATCGTGAGTCTATGGTTCTAAAAGCATTTACTACACTAGTAGACCATGAAGCATAATTAGAACAATCGGAAAGTAATATTTCAAGAGTTACCTCCTTGTTTTCCTTCGGAGTTGTTTTCTTGTTCTTTTGGGATCTTCTTCGAGCCATCACTTCGAGTGGTTAGACTCAATATGAAGTGTCTAGCTTTGATACCAATTGAATGTCGCCTAGAGGGGGTGAATAGGAGAAACCTGAATTTTAAAACTCTAAACCAAGACTTGATCCCTTGATTAGTGCTTAGAACAAGATGCACAATTTTCGGAGTGTAAAAGTAAGTCCTTTGCTTGCAAAGAGTGTTGCTTTCAAAGAATGCGGAATTGACAAATCAACACAACTAATAAGTTTATGGAGAATGAAGCAAGAGGACTTAGATAAGAAGAGCAATAACACAAGTTCTTTCTTGCAAGGCGTTGCTTCTCTAAATGAGAATTTAACTTGAAGCAACACAAAATAATATTAGCAAGGAATAGTGCAAGAGAACTTTAGAGAGGAAGAAAACAAACAAATCACAAGCAATAAGCACAAGAGACACGGGTGATTTGTTTTACCGAGGTTCGGTTCACCAAGAACCTAATCCCCGTTGAGGAGTCCACTAAGGACGAGTCTTTTTCAACCATTTATCTCTCTCCACCGATCACCAAGACCGGCGAGCGCTTCTTCTTTATCTCAAGGATCACTAAGACCCCGCAAGGATCACCACACACTTAAGTGTCTCTTGCTAGCTTTACAAGCCTCCAGAAATTTGGAGGAAGATGAATGGGAGTCAAAACTCCACGCTCAAATGATCACAAGATGTAGCACACACTTTCTCACAATGATTCTCACAAGGCACTATCGCTAAACTTACACGAGTAGCTCTTTTTGCTATATCTCTCTTTTGTGGCACTTGTGTTGATTGTGGTGGTCTAAATCTTGTGTATAAGATGGATCAATGAATGGAGGTGATTGGGAGGGCTTGGATATGTCAACTATATGACTTGGAATGTTGCTTGGGCTCCCCCTTTTTGAAATGGCCGGTTGGGGTGGTATTTATACCCACCAACCAATTTGTAGCCGTTGGGAAGGCTGCTGGCGATGGGCGCACCGGACAGTCCGGTGCGCCACCGGACACTGTCCGGTGTGCCACCACGTCAGCCAACCGTTAGGGTTAAGAGCTGGTCGACCGTTCGAGGCTTTGTCCTCATGTGGCACCGGACAGTCCGGTGTCGCACCGGACATGTATTGTTCACTGTCCGGTGCGCCTCTGACTCTGCGCTCTGACTCTGCCGCGCACTGTTCCTCGCGTCAGGTACTTTTGTAGTCGACCGTTGCGCGAAGTAGCCGTTGCTCCGCTGGAACACCGGACAGTCCGGTGATTTTTAGCGGAGTGCGTCTGCTAAAACCCGAGAGTGGCTAGTTGGACTCTGTACGGTCCTAGAGCACCGGACACTGTCCGGTGGTGCACCGGACAGTTTGGTGCGCCGTTCCTCAGCACACTCAAGTTTCTTTTGCTCCTTTGTATTTGATCCCTAACTATGTTGAACCTTTATGCACCTGTAGAACATGTATTCTAGAGCAAACTAGTTAGTCCAATATTTATGTTGGGCATTCAACCACCAAAATTAATACTGGAAAAGGTTAACCTTATTTCCCTTTCAGATCCAATGTGCCACTAGATGTGTTCACTGTTATCTTCCAAAGTACTTCATGTGCACATTGTGGCATCTGATGCACCATAGGTGTCGGCGTTTCGAGACCGGGGGGGTCCCTCGGGCCGACGAGTGAGTGTCGCCGCGTGCCCCAGCCCAGATGGGTCGAGCGCGTGGGCGAGCGCGAAGGGGGGAAAGGAGCGAGGCAGCCGGAGACCAGCGTGAGAGAGGTGGGAATCCCGCGGCCTTCGTGTTCGTCCCACGCCCAGGGCGGGTGCGCTTGCAGTAGGGGGTTACAAGCGTCCACGCGGGAGAGGGAAGCGAGCGGCCCCAAGAGAGCGCCTGTCCCGTCCTCGTCCCCGCGCGGCCAACCCTCTCTAAGAGGGCCCTGGTCCTTCCTTTTATAGGTGTAAGGAGAGGATCCAGGTGTACAATGGGGGTGTAGCAGAGTGCTACGTGTCTAGCGGGGGAGAGCTAGCGCCCTAAGTAAATGCCGATGTGGCAGCCGGAGAGATTTTGGCACCCAGCTGGTGTGATGTCGTGGCCGTCGGAGGAGCGACAGAGCCTGATGGAGGGACAGCTGTTGGAGCGGTTGAGTCCTTGCTGACGTCCTCCTGCTTCCGTAAGAGAGCTGAGAGCCGCCGTCGTCACAGAGCATGCGGGGCGCCATCATTGCCTATCTGGCGGAGCTAGCCAGATGGGACACCGGTCTTGTTCTCTGCGGCCCGAGTCAGCTCGGGGTAGGGTGATGATGGCGCTTCCTGTTGACGTGGCTGGCCTGCGCCCTAGGTTGGGCGACGTGGAGGCTCCTCCGAAGCCGAGGTCGAGTCTGTCTTCCATGGCCGAGGCCGAGTCCGAGCCCCTGGGTCGGGCGAGGCGGAGGTCGTTCGGCAGAGGCCAGGGCGGAGTCTGAGCCCTGGGGTTGGACGAAGCGGAGTTCGTCGTCTTCTGGGCTGAGCCCGAGTCCGAGCCCTGGGTCGGGCGGAGCGGAGTTCGCCGTCTTCCGGGACTTAGCCCGAGTCCGAGCCCTGGGTCGGGCGGAGCGGAGTTCGCCGTCTTCCGGGACTTAGCCCGAGTCCGAGCCCTGGGTCGGGCGGAGCGGAGTTCGCCGTCTTCCGGGGCTTAGCCCGAGTCCGAGCCCTGGGTCGGGCGGAGCGGAGTTCGCCGTCTTCCGGGACCTAGCCCGAGTCCGAGCCCTGGGTCGGGCGGAGCGGAGTTCGCCGTCTTCCGGGACCTAGCCCGAGTCCGAGCCCTGGGTCGGGCGGAGCTTCCTATGGTGCCTTTGGCAGGGCCTGACTGCCTGTCAGTCTCACTCTGTCAAGTGGCACTGCAGTCGGAGTGGTGCAGGCGGCGCTGTCCTTCTGTCAGGCCGGTCAGTGGAGCGGTGATGTGACGGCGGTCACTTCGGCTCTGCCGGAGGGCGCGCGTCAGGATAAAGGTGTCAGGTCACCTTTGCATTAAATGCTCCTGCGACTTGGGCGGTCGGCGCGGCGATTTAGTCAAGGTTGCTTCTTAGCGAAGGCAGGGCCTCGGGCGAGCCGGAAATATGTTCGCCGTTGGAGGGGGGCCTCGGGCGAGACGGAAATCCTCCGGGGTCGGCTGCCCTTGTCCGAGGCTAAGCTCGGGCGAGGCGTGATCGAGTCGCTCGAATGGACTGATCCCTGACTTAATCGCACCCATCAGGCCTTAGCAGCTTTATGCTTGAGAGCACCTAGAGGGGGGGGTGAATAGGTGATCCTGTAAAACTTCAAAACTTAAGCCACAAAAACTTGTTAAGTGTTAGCACAATTATGGCCAAGTGGCTAGAGAGGAGTCAAAACATAATAACCACAAGAAATTAATCACAGAGATGACACGGTGGTTATCCCGTGGTTCGGCCAAGTACAAAACTTGCCTACTCCACGTTGTGGCGTCCCAACGGACGAGAGTTGCACTCAACTCCTCTCAAGTGATCCAATGATCAACTTGAATACCACGGTGTTCTTGCTTTTCTTTTCTCAATCCCGTGTGCGAGGAATCTCCACAACTTGGAGCCTCTCGCCCTTACAAAAGATGTTCACAGAGAATCACAGAGCAAGGGAGGGATTAGCAACTCACACACGACACAAAGATCACAGCGAATACGCACACACAAGACCCAGACTTGAGCTCAAAAGACTAGCACACTAGAACGGAGCTCAAATCACTAGAATGTCGAACAAGTGCGCGAGATTGATGTGTGAGTGATCAAGAGTGCTCAAGGAATGCTTGGTTGTATCCTCCATGCGCCTAGGGGTCCCTTTTATAGCCCCAAGGCAGCTAGGAGCCGTTGAGAGCACATCTGGAAGGCTATTCTTGCCTTCTGTCGTCGGGCGCACCGGACAGTCCGGTGTACACCGGACAGTGTCCGGTGCCCGATTCCTTTCCTTAATTGGCGAAGCCGACCGTTGCCGACCGTTGCAGATCTGGCGCACCGGACAGTCCGGTGCACACCGGACAATCCGGTGCTTCCTTCCGACCGTTGGCTCGGCCACGTGTCGCGCGCCGATCACGCGGCCGACCGTTGGCCCGGCCGACCGTTGGCTCACCGGACAGTCCGGTGCACACCGGACAGTCCGGTGAATTTTAGCCGAAGTCGCCGGAGAAAAAACCCGAGAGCGGCCTGTTCGGCCGAGGCAGCCTGGTGCACCGGACACTGTCCGGTGCACCACCGGACAGTCCGGCGCCCCAGACCGAAACAGTCCCTTGGCTGTACACAGCCAAGTCTTCTCTTATCTTCTTTTATCTGTTTCTAACACTTAGACAAATATATTAGTACACAAAACCAATGTACTAAGGCTTAGAAACGTACCTTAACTTGTGATTTGCACTTTGTTCATCCATGGGCATATTTTCACATTTAAGCACTTGTGTTTGCACTCAATCACCAAAATACTTAGAAATGGCCCAAAGGCACATTTCCCTTTCAATCTCCCCCTTTTTGGTGATTTATGCCAACACAACATAAAGCAACTTGAACAAGTGCAAAATCACTTCAAATAAAAACTGACTTTGAGTTTTATTCAATTTTGGCATATATGGATCATCTTTTGCCACCACTTGGTTTGTTTTTGCAAATCAAACTCAAATCTCTATCTCTAAGTCAAACACACATGTTGAAGCATAAAGAGAGTCATTCCAAAAGAGATTGATCAAGGATTTCAAAAACTCCCCCTATTTCCCATAATCACCACTTCTCCCCACAAGACAATAAAAGCTTTTGACAAAACAAAAACTCACAAAAACTCTATTCTACTATTTTCAAAGTCTCTCAAGTGGTAGCTGATCCATTTATTACTTTGGCCTTTATTTTCTCCCCCTTTGGCATCAAGCACCAAAACGGGATCAATCTTGGCCCTTTAACCCCATTGCCTCACCAAAGTCTTCAATTAAGAGCAAATGGCAATAAGATTTCATGAGATGAACTTGGAATTAGTTACCCTCTCATCGGAGTGCAGTGGAAGTCTTTCATGGTCCAAGTCCACCTTTTCCCTTTCAATCCTCCTTCGAGACTAAATTATCAAACTCAAGCACAAGGTTAGTCTCAAAGGGTCAAGTTGTAGCACATCTCCCCCTAAACATGTGCATTACTTTGCAACGGACTTGTGAGGTCCAGGGAGTGTTTGTACAACTTGAGCACCATAATAAGCAACAAAATGCAAAAAGGAACATGATCAAAAGCATAAGTACATGTATGCTACAATTCAATCCAGGTTCTGCGAATCTAAGACATTTAGCTCACTACGCAACCTGCAAAAGGTCTTCTCATCTAGAGGCTTAGTAAAGATATCGGCTAGCTGGTTCTTGGTGCTAACATGAAACACTTCGATATCTCCCTTTTGCTGGTGGTCTCTCAAAAAGTGATGCCGGATGTCTATGTGCTTAGTGCGGCTGTGCTCAACAGGATTCTCCGCCATGCGGATGGCACTCTCATTGTCACATAGGAGTGGGACTTTGCTCAGATTGTAGCCAAAGTCCCGGAGGGTTTGCCTCATCCAAAGTAGTTGCGCGCAACACTGACCTGCGGCAACGTACTCGGCCTCAGCGGTGGATAGGGCAACGGATGTTTGTTTCTTAGAGTTCCATGACACCAGGGACCTTCCTAAGAATTGGCACGTCCCCGATGTACTCTTCCTATCGATCTTACATCCAGCATAGTCGGAGTCTGAGTATCCAACTAAGTCAAAGGTAGACCCCTTTGGATACCAGAGCCCGAAGCAAGGCGTAGCAACTAAATATCTAAGAATTCGCTTCACTGCCACTAAGTGACATTCCTTAGGATCGGATTGAAATCTAGCACACATGCACACGCTAAGCATAATATCCGGTCTACTAGCACATAAGTAAAGCAAAGAACCTATCATTGACCGGTATGCCTTTTGATCAACGGACTTACCTCCTTTGTTGAGGTCTGTGTGTCCGTCGGTTCCCATCGGCGTCTTAGCGGGCTTGGCGTCCTTCATCCCAAACCTCTTTAGCAAGTCTTGCGTGTACTTCGTTTGGGAGATGAAGGTGCCATCCTTGAGTTGCTTCACTTGGAACCCAAGGAAGTAGTTCAACTCGCCCATCATCGACATCTCGAATTTCTGCGTCATCACCCTGCTAAACTCTTCACAAGACTTTTGGTTAGTAGAACCAAATATTATGTCATCGACATAAATTTGGCACACAAACAAATCACCATTACAAGTCTTAGTAAAAAGAGTTGGATCGGCTTGTCCAACCTTGAAAGCATTAGCAATTAAGAAATCTCTAAGGCATTCATACCATGCTCTTGGGGCTTGCTTAAGTCCATAGAGCGCCTTAGAGAGCTTACACACATGGTCGGGGTACCGTTCATCCTCGAAGCCAGGGGGTTGCTCCACGTACACCTCCTCCTTGATTGGCCCGTTGAGGAAAGCGCTCTTCACATCCATTTGGTACAACCTGAAAGAATGGTGAGCGGCATATGCTAGCAAGATTCGAATTGACTCTAGCCTAGCCACAGGAGCAAAGGTCTCCTCGAAATCCAAACCTGCGACTTGGGCATAACCTTTTGCCACAAGTCGAGCCTTGTTCCTCGTCACCACCCCGTGCTCGTCCTGTTTGTTGCGGAACACCCACTTGGTTCCCACAACATTTTGCTTCGGACGAGGCACCAGTGTCCAAACTTCATTGCGCTTGAAGTTGTTTAACTCCTCTTGCATAGCCAACACCCAGTCCGGATCTAGCAAGGCCTCTTCTACCCTGAAAGGCTCAATAGAAGAGACAAATGAGTAATGCTCACAAAAATTAACTAATCGAGATCGAGTAGTTACTCCATTGCTAATATCACCCAGAATTTGGTCGACGGGATGATCCCTTTGAATCATCGCTCGAACTTGGGTTGGAGGTGCCGGTTGCGCTTCTTCCTCCATCACTTGATCACCTTGTGCTCCCCCTTGATCAATAGCCTCCACTTGAGGTACCTGTACGTCACCTTCGGTTGGGGAATGCACCATAGTTGAGGAAGAAGGTTGATCTCGTTCATCTTGTTCCTGTGGCCGCACTTCTCCAATCGCCATGGTTCGTATAGCGGCCGTCGGAACATCTTCTTCATCTACATCATCACAATCAACCACTTGCTCTCTTGGAGAGCCATTAGTCTCATCAAATACAACATCGCTAGAGACTTCAACCAAACCCTATGATTTGTTGAAGACTCTATACGCCTTTGTATTTGAGTCATAACCTAACAAAAACCCTTCTACAGCTCTGGGAGCAAACTTAGAATTTCTACCCTTCTTTACTAGAATGTAGCATTTACTCCCAAATACACGAAAGTACGATACATTGGGTTTGTTACCGGTTAGTAGCTCATACGACGTCTTCTTGAGGAGGCGATGAAGGTATACCCTGTTGATGGCATGGCAAGCAGTGTTAACGGCTTCCGTCCAAAAGCACTCGGGGGTCTTGAACTCTCCTAGCATCGTCCTCGCCATATCGATGAGCGTCCTGTTCTTCCTCTCTACCACACCATTTTGCTGTGGTGTGTAGGGAGCGGAGAACTCGTGCTTGATCCCTTCCTCTTCAAGGAACTCCTCCACTTGAAGGTTCTTGAACTCGGATCCGTTGTCGCTCCTTATCTTCTTCACTTTGAGCTCAAACTCATTTTGAGCTCTCCTGAGGAAGCGCTTGAGGGTCCCTTGGGTTTCAGACTTATCCTGCAAAAAGAACACCCAAGTGAAGCGGGAAAAATCATCAACAATAACTAAACCATACTTACTCCCTCCTATGCTCAGATAGGCGACAGGTCCAAAGAGGTCCATATGCAGCAGCTCCAGGGGTCTTGAAGTGGTCATCACGTTCTTGCTGTGATGCGCTCCTCCCACTTGTTTACCTGCTTGACAAGCTGCACAAGGTCTATCTTTTTCGAAATGCACGTTAGTCAAACCTATCACGTGTTCTCCCTTTAGAAGCTTGTGAAGGTTCTTCATCCCCACATGTGCTAAGCGGCGATGCCACAGCCAGCCCATGCTAGTCTTAGCTATTAAGCATGCATCTAGACCGGCCTCTTCTTTTGCAAAATCAACTAAATAAAGTTTGTCGTCTAATACACATTTAAAAGCTAGTGAACCATCACTTCTTCTAAAGACAGACACATCTACATTTGTAAATAGACAGTTATACCCCATATTGCATAATTGACTAACAGATAGCAGATTATATCCAAGAGACTCTACTAAAAACACATTAGATATGGAGTGCTCATTAGAAATTGCAATTTTACCTAAACCTTTTACCTTGCCTTGATTCCCATCACCGAATACAATTGAATCTTGGGAATCTTTATTCTTGACGTAGGAGGTGAACATCTTCTTCTCCCCCGTCATATGGTTTGTGCATCCGCTGTCGATAATCCAGCTTGAACCCCCGGATGCATAAACCTGCAAGGCAAATTTAGGCTTGGGTTTTAGGTACCCAACTCATGTTGGGTCCTACAAGGTTAGCACAAATATCTTTAGGGACCCAAATGCAAGTTTTGTCTCCCTTGCATTTTGCCCCTAACTTCCTAGCAATTACTTTTCTACCCTTTCTACAAATTGCAAATGAAGTATTCAAAGCACAATAAATTGTAGAAGGTTCATTCGCTACTTTCCTAGGAGCATGAATAACATTCTTTCTAGACACATGATGAATAGCATTTCTCCTAGACATATTTCTACCATGCATATAGGAAGAACTAGAAGCAAACATGGCATGAGAGTCAAAATCATCAAAAGCATTATAACTCCTATAAGCATTTCTAGTTTGTCTCCTATCATAATACATAAAGGCATGGTTCTTTTGCACATTACTAGCCATAGGGGCCTTCCCTTTCTCCTTGGCGAGAATGGGAGCCTTATGGCTTGTTAAGTTCTTAGCTTCTCTCTTGAAGCCAAGTCCATCCTTAATTGAGGGGTGTCTACCAATTGTGTAGGCATCCCTTGCAAATTTTAGCTTATCAAAATCATTCTTGCTAGTCTTAAGTTGAGCATTAAGACTAGCCAGTTCATCATTAAGCTTGGAAATTGAAACTAGGTGTTCACTACAAGCATCAATGTCAAAATCTTTACACCTAGTACAAATTTCAACATGTTCTACACAAGAATTGGATTTATTTGCTACTTCTAGTTTAGCATTTAAATCATTGTTGACACCTTTCAAAGTAGAAATGGTTTCATGACAAGTAGATAGTTCAAAAGAAAGCATTTCATTTCTTTTAACTTCTAAAGTATAGGATTTTTGTGCCTCAACAAATTTATCATGCTCTTCATACAACAAATCCTC
This sequence comes from Zea mays, assembly GCF_902167145.1. NCBI lineage: Eukaryota > Viridiplantae > Streptophyta > Magnoliopsida > Poales > Poaceae > Zea > Zea mays. The sequence goes on along the minus strand of NC_050103.1, from coordinate 79,957,378 downwards.
TTGCTTTTCTAAAAGTATATTCTTTTCATTCAAGGCATCAATTAATTCATTAATTTTGTCTATCTTAGATCTATCTAAGCCCTTGAACAAACATGAATAATCTACTTCATCCTCATCACTAGATTCGTCCTCACTTGAAGAAGCATAGGTAGAGTTGCGAGTACATACCTTCTTTTCCCTTGCCATAAGGCATGTGTGACGCTCGTTGGGGAAGAGGGTTGATTTGTTGAAGGCGGTGGCGGCGAGTCCTTCATTGTCGGAGTCGGCCGAGGAGCAATCCGAGTCCCACTCCTTGCCTATATGCGCCTCGCCCTTGGCTTTCTTGTAGTGCTTCTTTTTCTCCCTTTTGTTCCCCCTTTCCTGGTCACTTTCATTATCAGGACAGTTAGCAATAAAATGACCAAGCTTACCGCATTTGAAGCATGATCGCTTCCCCTTGGTCTTAGTCTTGCTCGGCTGTCCATTGCGACCCTTTAGCACCGTCTTGAATCTCTTGATAATGAGGGCCATTTCTTCATCATTAAGACCGGCCGCCTCAATTTGCGCCACCTTGCTGGGTAGCGTCTCCTTGCTCCTTGTGGCTTTGAGAGCAAAAGGTTGCGGCTCGTTGATCGGTCCATTCAAGGCGTCGTCCACATACCTTGCCTCCTTGATCATCATTCGCCCGCTGACAAATTTTCCTAGGACTTCTTCGGGCGACATTTTGGTGTACCTGGGATTCTCACGAATATTATTCACCAAATGAGGATCAAGAACGGTAAAGGACCTGAGCATTAGTCGGACGACGTCGTGATCCGTCCATCGCGTGCTTCCGTAGCTCCTTATTTTGTTGATAAGGGTCTTGAGCCGGTTGTATGTCTGAGTTGGCTCCTCGCCCCTTATCATCGCGAACCGTCCAAGCTCGCCTTCCACCAACTCCGTTTTGGTGAGCAAGGTAACGTCATTTCCTTCATGTGAGATCTTGAGGGTGTCCCAGATCTGCTTGGCGTTATCCAAGCCGCTCACTTTGTTATATTCATCCCTGCACAATGAAGCTAGAAGAACAGTGGTAGCTTGTGCATTCTTATGGATTTGCTCATTAATGAATGAAGGGCTATCCGAGCTATCAAATTTCATTCCATTTTCCACAATCTCCCAAATGCTTGGATGGAGAGAAAATAGGTGAGTACGCATTTTGTGACTCCAAAATCCGTAGTCCTCTCCATCAAAGTGAGGAGACTTGCCAAGTGGAATGGGGAGCAAATGAGCATTTGAGCTATATGGAATGCGCGAATAATCAAAAGAAAAGTTTGAGTTAACCGTCTTTTGTTTGTCGTGGTCGTCGTCCTTTTGGGAAGAAGAGGACTCATCGCTGTCGTAGTAGACGATCTCCTTGATGCGTCTTGTCTTCTTCTTCTTCCCATCTTTTCGCTTGTGGCCCGAGCCCGAGTCATTGGAATTGTCATCCCTTGGCTCGTTGACGAAGAACTCCTTCTCCTTGTCGTTGATCACAATTCCCTTCCCCTTAGGATCCATCTCTTCGGGCGGTTAGTCCCTTTCTTGAAGAGAACGGCTCTGATACCAATTGAGAGCACCTAGAGGGGGGGTGAATAGGTGATCCTGTAAAACTTCAAAACTTAAGCCACAAAAACTTGTTAAGTGTTAGCACAATTATGGCCAAGTGGCTAGAGAGGAGTCAAAACATAATAACCACAAGAAATTAATCACAGAGATGACACGGTGGTTATCCCGTGGTTCAGCCAAGTACAAAACTTGCCTACTCCACGTTGTGGCGTCCCAACGGACGAGAGTTGCACTCAACTCCTCTCAAGTGATCCAATGATCAACTTGAATACCACGGTGTTCTTGCTTTTCTTTTCTCAATCCCGTGTGCGAGGAATCTCCACAACTTGGAGCCTCTCGCCCTTACAAAAGATGTTCACAGAGAATCACAGAGCAAGGGAGGGATTAGCAACTCACACACGACACAAAGATCACAGCGAATACGCACACACAAGACCCAGACTTGAGCTCAAAAGACTAGCACACTAGAACGGAGCTCAAATCACTAGAATGTCGAACAAGTGCGCGAGATTGATGTGTGAGTGATCAAGAGTGCTCAAGGAATGCTTGGTTGTATCCTCCATGCGCCTAGGGGTCCCTTTTATAGCCCCAAGGCAGCTAGGAGCCGTTGAGAGCACATCTGGAAGGCTATTCTTGCCTTCTGTCGTCGGGCGCACCGGACAGTCCGGTGTACACCGGACAGTGTCCGGTGCCCGATTCCTTTCCTTAATTGGCGAAGCCGACCGTTGCCGACCGTTGCAGATCTGGCGCACCGGACAGTCCGGTGCACACCGGACAGTCCGGTGCTTCCTTCCGACCGTTGGCTCGGCCACGTGTCGCGCGCCGATCACGCGGCCGACCGTTGGCCCGGCCGACCGTTGGCTCACCGGACAGTCCGGTGCACACCGGACAGTCCGGTGAATTTTAGCCGAAGTCGCCGGAGAAAAAACCCGAGAGCGGCCTATTCGGCCGAGGCAGCCTGGTGCACCGGACACTGTCCGGTGCACCACCGGACACTGTCCGGTGCACCACCGGACAGTCCGGTGCCCCAGACCGAAACAGTCCCTTGGCTGTACACAGCCAAGTCTTCTCTTATCTTCTTTTATCTGTTTCTAACACTTAGACAAATATATTAGTACACAAAACCAATGTACTAAGGCTTAGAAACGTACCTTAACTTGTGATTTGCACTTTGTTCATCCATGGGCATATTTTCACATTTAAGCACTTGTGTTTGCACTCAATCACCAAAATACTTAGAAATGGCCCAAAGGAACATTTCCCTTTCAATGCTGATGGGGGTTACCAGCTGAGAATTAGGAGTCTTGAGGGTACCCCTAATTATGGTCCCCGACAGTAGCCCCCGAGCCTCGAAGGGAGTGTTAGCACTCGCTTGGAGGCTTTCGTCGCACTTTTTTGCAAGGGGACCAGCCTTCCTCGGTTGCATTTTGTTCCGGTGGGTGCGCGCGAGCGCACCCGCCGGGTGTAGCCCCCGAGGCCTCGGAGGAGTGGTTTCACTCCTTCGAGGTCTTAATGCCTCGCGTAATGCTTCGGCTGGTCTGGTTGTTCCCTCATGCGAACTGGCCGTAGACCGGGTGTACGGTCGGGGCCCAAGCTCTCGGGCTGGTATGTTGACGCTGTCAACGGTTCGGCCGGAGCCAGGTTTGCGAGAGCAGCCCCCGAGCCTCCGCACAGGGCGAGAGGGCGATCAGGGACAGACTCGGCTTTTTTACATACGCCCCTGCGTCGCCTTTCCGCAAGGAGGAGGGGGGAAAGCGCCATGTTACCCTCGATGGGCGCCGAACATGGTGTCTCCGGTGAGCTGCAAGCGGGTAATCCGAGTGGACGTCCGTGCCCCATTCGTTAGGGGTCGGCTAGGGGCCCAGAGGCACGCCCAAAAGTACCTGCGGGTGATCTGCCGGACCCGGTCCCCTGGCGACGGGGTCCGAGGGCTCGATGCCTCCCTCTGATGGGATTCCGTTACAAGATCGCTCCCGCTGGTCTCGGAAATGTCCTAGGGTACCTCGGGAGTGCAGCCCGAGCCTTGGTTATGTATCGAACGTACCCCTGGTCATCCCTCGCTCGGCGTCTGAGGCGACTGTGAACCCTTCTGGGGCCAGCCTTCGAACCCCTGATCAGTAATGGGCGCGGAGCCCGAGTAGCCTGAGGCGGCCGTGGAACCCTTCGAGGGGCCGGCCTTCGAACCTCTGACCAGTAGTGGGTGTAGGGCCCACGCGATCTGAGGCGGCTGTTGAAACCCTTCGGGGGGCCAGCCTTCGAACCTCTGATTAGTAAGGAGGCTCGGAGCCTGGTTCCTTCACGGGGAAGGATCCTTTTCGGGGTATCCCCCTTTCCCGGTCCCTGCTGCAAGAGATAGAGAAAGAGGAAAAAAGGAAAAGGATACGAAATCGAACGACGCGGCGTACCTTTTTTGTCACAGTTATTACGGCGAAGGCGAAGCGTCGCCCACTGCTCCCGCCGGAAGCGCCGACTGTCCTGCCGCGGAGTTAATGCGACGGGGCGAGCGGTTGGCGGGGCGGCCGTTGCACGTGCGCGAGCCGTTCGAGGAACGGATCACGGGCGCGTTGTCTTCACGCCGTGAGAGGGGGTTCTCTTGCTGCCCCGGGATGGGACGTGAGCTTGGCTGACGACGTGACCGCTGCTCCCGCCCGCCTGCCACCGTCATTACTGCCGACCCACTTTTGGCCGCATTGACCGCTGCGTCAGGCTGGCGCTGCTGGGTCGTGCGCTGGGTCGCCTCGAGTCACGGTATTGGTTCCGCAATCGAGGAGGCGCGGCGGTGGCGCAAGTGGCGGTGCAGTTGCTTGCATGCAGCATCCGGTGCGCCGGTTGCGTGACGCGTGGGCCTGGGCCTCCATGCTGGCGTGTCGGGAGTCGGAGAAGCGCGTCCACTTGTCGCGGTTGCATGCCGCCTGCATGGCTGCCCGCCTCTTTCGCCCGTTGGTCTGGGCAAAAGTGGAGGGTCACTTGTAACCGCTGGGCGGTCGTGTGCACCACGCGCGGCGGTTTGGCTTCTTCTGCTTTGAGTCGGTTTGCATGACATGCGGGACCCAGCCCCCGCGCCGCAGGAGAGGGACTTGGAGCGTGTTGGAGAAGACTCAGCCCGTGACGATTGGGGGCGCAAGTAGGGAGAGTTGCCTTTAAAAGGAGGGCGACCCCTTTCGGAAGGCGACCATGTCTTCTCGCTCCCTTATGCATTGCGTCCTTCCACCTTCCAAGCCCCCGGATGGGGGATACCCACCGTCTTTTTGCCTCATCGTTGGAGGAACGCAACTCCGTAGGAGTTGGTACCTTTCAGCCATCGTTCGGCTTCAAGGATTTTCATCATGCAGCCCGGCTGCACCCCTCCACTGGCGGTCACCCAAGATGGTGACCTCCAGCTTGATGGTGGGGGAAAGCGAGCCGAGCCGCGGCCTCTGCCCCTCCCTCAGCCTCAAGGATTTTCATCACCAGGGCTGGGGAGGGGAGTGTGCCGAGTTGGGGTCGGCCCCTGTGTGGGCGGCGGCCCGCTCCTTCACTCAGTGACCGGAGGGAAGGGCGGTCGTCGTCCGTGGCGGCGGCAGCTGCACCGTGCCTGGCTCTCGGACGCGAGTGGCTTCGGAGCCGCTCGCGGCGCCGGCGTCTGCCACGGCAGCTGGAAGAGGTTCTCCCGCCGGCGAGATAGCCAAGGCCGGCCACGGACCGACCTCCAACTCTACGGCCTTCTGCCCGTCCATGCCTCACGAGTTTGGGCATGGGTGGGGACCTCCTGGCAGCAGCATCCGCCCTGAAGTCAGTGCTGCCGCCGTTCGGCCCCCCGGAGCAGAAGTCGTCGTCGCCGCCGCTGCTGGAGCGGGTGACGGTGCGTCGTTCGTCGGTCTTCTGTTGCTCCGCAGGCCCACCCCTATCGAGTGGGGTTGTTCGTACCTGCGGAGGGGGAACCGGAGTTCCGTTTGTAATGGCACTTCGAATGCCAGGGTTTTTTGTTCATCGCGGCTGTCGAGGCCTGAACATGTATGTAATTTTGGCACGGAGCCATGTTTTTTCCTCATTTTCGAGCACTAAGACTCGCCTGTTGATTATCTGAACCGCTTCACCAAGCATGAGTTGCCCCGTGTCAAGGTGACGAGTGAGGTATCCGTATCCCGGAGGCGTAGGAGTCCCTCGGCTCGGTCGGCCTTGTTGTCTAAGGCTCCTCTAGCTTAGTTAAAGGGACCCCTTGGCCGCTCTTCGACGAGCCGAGGCCAGGGGTAGCGATATCAGCATGAACAGGGGCAGAGTTGGCTCGAAAATGAAACCTGGTTGGCCGGAGCCTAGCCGGGTTGTCCGTTAGCGGGACCGACGCCGGAGTCGATCAGCCGAGGCCTCGGGTCGGGCTGGCGCCCTTGGAGGATGGTTGGCCGAGGCCCCAGGGGTAACCGGCCGAGCCGCCTGCTCGGGCCGGATTCCCGGAGAAGTCCCTGGCAGCGATTGTCCGGGCGTGACGATGACGTCGTCCTCCAGAGTGGGGATCCTTGGACCGCGTCGCCGTCCGAGGCTAGGTCGGACCTTGCTGAAGGTGTCGTCGATGCCGAGGGTGTTACTGCCCCCTTCCAGCGTCAAGACCCGAGCCTGCAGGATCAGAGTGTCTTGTAGCGTGTGCCTTCTGCGGCCGCCGAGGCCAGAATACACACCCTCGCTGTGTTGTAAAGCTGTGTCTCCTTTCCTCTTGTTTCGAGTATCTGGGCTTTTTTGTCGGTAGCAGGGATGTTTGTGCGAGCGAGAGTTGCTTCTCGCGGAAGGTGACGAGTGAGGTATCCGTATCCCGGAGGCGTGGGAGTCCCTCGGCTCGGTCGGCCTTGCCGCTTACGCGCACTTTCACCCGTCCATGAGGCCCTGTCACCGACTCAGTCGAGAAGGCTCGAAGGATCGCTTCGGCAGAAGAGCTTCCGAACGTGAAGACTTGTTCGGTCCGCGGAATCACTTTATCCAAACGCGAGTTACTTATCACAGAAGGTGATGAGTGAGGTATCCGTATCCCGGAGGCGTAGGAGTCCCTCGGCTCGGTCAGCCTTGGCTGCTTACGTGTACTCCGTCGTTTTCAGGATCCACTTTTCGAAGTAGTCAGAAAGCACGAAAGATATTCTGGCAGAAGAGATCTTTTTTCGAGGAAAATTTCAACGCAGAGGGGGTTCCCCCCCTTTTAGCCCCCGAGGGAGGATAGGGCTTTGCCGAGGCGAGGTCGACCCTTCCTTGATGACTAAACTTTGCGCGGATGCGAGGTATATGAACAACTTGAAAACATCTTAAGGGTAGAAGCGACGTAGCTGTTGGATGTTCCAAGCGTTGCCGTAGACCTCGCCTTGACTGTTGGCCAGCTTGTACGTTCCGGGCTTCAGAACTTTGGCGATGACGAATGGCCCCTCCCAGGGGGGCGTGAGCTTGTGCCTCCCTCGGGTGTCTTGCCGCAGCCGAAGCACCAGGTCGCCCACCTGGAGGTCTCGGGGCCGGACCCCTCGGGCGTGGTAGCGTCGCAGGGACTGCTGGTACCGTGCCGAGTGTAGCAAGGCCTTGTCCCGAGCCTCTTCCAGCTGGTCCAGCGAGTCTTCTCGGCTAGCTTGGTTGCTTTGATCGCTGTAGGCCCTCGTCCTCGGGGAGCCGTATTCCAGGTCAGTGGGCAAGACGACCTCGGCCCCGTAGACCAGGAAGAACGGCGTGAAACCCGTGGCCCGGCTCGGCGTTGTCCTCAGGCTCCAGACCACCGAGGGGAGTTCCTTCATCCATCGCTTGCCGAACTTGTTGAGGTCGTTGTAAATCCGAGGCTTGAGCCCTTGTAGAATCATGCCGTTGGCACGCTCTACTTGCCCATTCGACATGGGATGAGCTACGGCGGTCCAGTCCACCCGGATGTGGTGATCCTCGCAGAAGTCCAAGAATTTTCTGCCGGTGAACTGGGTACCGTTGTCGGTGATGATGGAGTTCGGGACCCCGAAGCGATGGATGATGTTGGTGAAGAACGTCACCGCCTGCTCGGACCTGATGCAGTTCAGAGGTCGGACCTCGACCACTTGGAGAATTTGTCGATGGCGACCAGCAGGTGCGTGTAGCCCCCGGGCACCTTCTGCAAGGGGCCGACGAGGTCCAGCCCCCACACAGCAAAGGGCCAGGTGATGGGTATCGTCTGCAGAGCCTGAGCGGGCAGGTGGGTTTGCTTCGCATAGAATCGACACCCTTCACAGGTGCGGACAATTCTAGTGGCGTCAGCCACCGCCGTTGGCCAGTAGAAGCCTTGCCGAAAAGCATTCCCGACAAGGGCTCGAGGCGCTGCGTGATGGCCGCAAGCCCCCGAGTGTATCTCTTGCAGGAGTTCCTGACCTTCGGCGACGGAGACGCATCGCTGGAGGATGCCCGAGGGGCTGCGGTGGTAGAGCTCCTTCTCATCGCCCAGCAAGACGAACGACTTGGCGCATCGCGCTACCCGCCGAGCCTCGGCTCGGTCGAGGGGTAGCTCTCCTTGGCGGAGATATTGCAGGTACGGGGTCTGCCAATTTCGATCAGGCGTGGCCCTGCTCCGCTCCTCCTCGATGCGCAGTGCCTCACCCTCGGAGGCCGAGGGTACCTCGGGTTGAACCGAGGCCGCCTCGGGCCGAGCTGAGGGTGCCTCGGGCTGGACCGAGGGCGCCTCAGGCTCGGGCGCATCGTCGATCTTGACGGAGGGTTGATGCAGATCCTGGGAGAAGACGTCCGGGGGAACCGTTGTTCGCCCCGAGGCTATTTTTGCCAGCTCGTCCGCAGTCTCGTTGTAGCGCCGAGCGATGTGGTTAAGCTCGAGCCCGTAGAACTTGTCTTCCAGGCACCGAACCTCATCGCAGTAGGCCTCCATCTTCGGGTCGCGGCAGTGGGAGTTCTTCATGACTTGGTCGATGACAAGCTGCGAGTCACCGCGAGCGTCGAGGCGCCTGACCCCTAGCTCGATGGCGATCCGCAACCCATTGACCAGAGCCTCGTACTCAGCCACATTGTTGGATGCCGGGAAGTGGAGGCGTAGCACATAGCGTAGGTGTTTCCCGAGGGGCGAGATGAAGAGTAGGCCCGCGCCGGCTCCCGTCTTCATCAGCGACCCGTCGAAAAACATGGTCCAGAGCTCCGATTGGATCGGAGCCGTCGGTAGCTGGGTGTCGACCCATTCGGCTACGAAGTCCGCCAAGACCTGGGACTTGATGGCCTTCCGAGGGGCGAACGAGATTGTCTCACCCATGATTTCCACTGCCCACTTTGCAATCCTGCCCGAGGCCTCTCGGCACTGGATGATCTCCCCCAGGGGGAAGGATGACACCACAGTTACCGGATGAGACTCGAAGTAGTGTCGCAACTTCCGCCGCGTCAGGATCACTGCATACAGCAGCTTCTAAACTTGTGGGTAGCGGATCTTGGTTTCGGACAGTACCTCGCTGACGAAGTAAACTGGCCTCTAAACGGGCAATGCATGCCCCTCTTCTTGCCTCTCGACCACAATCGCGGCGCTAACCACCTGGGTGGTCGCGGCGATGTAGACCAAGAGGGCTTCTCCGTCAGCTGGGGGCACCAAGATAGGCGCCTTTGTGAGGAGCGCCTTCAGGTTCCCGAGAGCTTCCTCGGCCTCAGGGGTCCAAGTGAAGCGCTCGGCCTTCCTTAAGAGGCGGTACAGAGGCAGGCCTCTTTCGCCGAGGCATGAGATGAAGCGGCTCAGAGCCGCGAGACATCCCATGACCCTTTGTACGCCCTTTAAGTCCTTGATGGGACCCATGCTGGTGATGGCTGCGATCTTCTCCGGGTTGGCTTCGATGCCCCGCTCGGAGATGATGAACCCCAAGAGCATGCCCCGGGGCACCCCGAAGACACACTTCTCGGGATTGAGCTTGACGCCTTTCGCCTTGAGACATCGGAATGTCACTTCAAGGTCGGAGAGGAGGTCGGAAGCTTTCCTCGTCTTGACTACGATGTCATCGACGTAGGCCTCGACCGTGCGACCGATGTGTTCGCCGAACACATGGTTCATGCACCGCTGGTACGTCGCGCCCGCATTCCTCAAACCGAACGGCATGGTGACATAGCAGTACATGCCGAAGGGCGTGATGAAAGAAGTCGCGAGCTGGTCGGACTCTTTCATCCTGATTTGGTGGTACCCCGAGTAGGCGTCGAGGAAAGACAGGGTTTCGCACCCAGCAGTGGAATCCACGATTTGATTGATGCGAGGCAGAGGGTAGGGAACCTTCGGACATGCTTTGTTGAGACCAGTGTAGTCTACACACATCTGCCATTTCCCCCCTTTCTTTCTCACAAGCACAGGGTTGGCAAGCCATTCGGGATGGGATACCTCTTTGATGAACCCGGCTGCCATTAGCTTGTGGATCTCCTCGCCTATCGCTCTGCGCTTCTCCTCGTCGAATCGGCGCAGAGGCTGCTTGACGGGTCGGGCTCCGGCCCGAATATCCAGCGAGTGCTCGGCGACATCCCTCGGTATGTCGGGCATGTCCGAGGGACTCCACGCGAAGACGTCGGCGTTCGCGTGGAGAAAGTCGACAAGCACTGCTTCCTATTTGGGGTCGAGCCCGGAACCGATCCGGATCTGCTTGGAGGCGTCGCCACTGGGGTCGAGGGGGACGGCCTTAACCGTCTCCACTGGCTCGAAGTTGCCGGCATGACGCTTCACGTCTAGCACCTCTTTGGAGAGGCTTTCCAGGTCGGCGATGAGGGCCTCGGACTCGGCGAGGGCCTCGGCGTACTCCATGCACTCCACGTCGCATTTGAACGCGTGTTTGTACGTGGGGCCGACGGTGATGACCCCGTTGGGGCCCGACATCTTGAGCTTCAGGTAGGTGTAGTTGGGGACGGCCATGAACTTCGCGTAGCATGGCCTCCCCAGTACCGCGTGGTAGGTTCCTCGGAACCCGACCACCTCGAACGTTAGAGTCTCCCTTCGGAAGTTGGAGGGCGTTCCGAAGCAGACGGGAAGGTCGAGTCGTCCGAGGGGCTGGACGCGCTTCCCGGGAATGATCCCGTGGAAGGGCGCAGCGCCTGCTCGGATGGAGGACAGATCGACGCGCAGGAGCCTGAGGGTCTCGGCGTAGATGATGTTGAGGCTGCTGCCCCCGTCCATAAGGACCTTGGTGAGCCTGACGTCGCCGATGACGGGGTCGACGACGAGCAGGTATTTCCCCGGGCTCGGCACGTGGTCGGGGTGGTCGTCTTGGTCGAAGGTGATGGGCTTGTCGGACCAGTCTAGATAGACCGACGCCGCCACCTTGACCGAGCAGACCTCCCGGCGCTCTTGCTTGCGGTGCCGAGCCGAGGCATTCGCCGCTTGCCCACCGTAGATCATGAAGCAGTCGCGGACCTCGGGGAACTCTCCTGCTTGGTGATCTTCCTTCTTGTCATCGTCGCGGGCCCTGCCACCCTCCGCGGGTGGCCCGGCCCTGTGGAAGTGGCGCCGAAGCATGACGCACTCCTCAAGGGTGTGCTTGACGGGCCCCTGATGATAGGGGCACGGCTCCTTGAGCATCTTGTCGAAGAGGTTGGCACCTCCGGGGGGCTTCCGAGGGTTCTTGTACTCGGCGGCGGCGACAAGGTCCGCGTCGGCGGCGTCGCGTTTCGTTTGCGACTTCTTCTTGCCTTTCTTCTTGGCGCCGCGCGGAGTAGACGCCTCGGGAGCATCTTCCGATGGGCGGCCCTGGGGCTGCTTGTCCTTTCGGAAGATAGCCTCGACCGCCTCCTGGCCAGAGGCGAACTTGGTGGCGATGTCCGTCAGCTCGCTCGCCCTGGTGGGATTCTTGCGACCCAACTTGCTCACCAGGTCGCGGCAGGTGGTGCCGGCAAGGAACACGCTGATGACATCCGAGTCGGTGATGTTGGGCAGCTCGGTGCGCTGCTTCGAGAATCGCCGGACGTAGTCCCAGAGAGACTCTCCCGGCTGCTGCCGGCAGCTTCGGAGGTCCCAGGAATTCCCGGGGCGCACATACGTGCCCTGGAAATTGCCGGCGAAGGCTTGGACCAGGTCATCCCAGTTGGAGATCTACCCCGGAGGCAGGTGCTCCAACCAGGCGCGAGCGGTGTCGGAGAGGAACAGGGGGAGGTTGCGGATGATGAGGTTGTCGTCGTCCGTTCCACCCAGCTGGCAGGCCAGGCGGTAGTCCGCGAGCCACAATTCTGGTCTCGTTTCCCCCGAGTACTTTGTGATAGTAGTCGGGGGTCGGAACCGGGCCGGGAACGGTGCCCGCCGGATGGCCCGGCTGAAGGCCTGCGGACCGGGTGGTTCGGGCGAGGGACTCCGATCCTCCCCGCTGTCGTAGCGTCCCCCACGCCTGGGGTGATAGCCTCGGCGCACCCTCTCGTCGAGGTGGGCCCGACGGTCACGATGATGGTGATCGTTCCCGAGGTGGCCCGGGGCCGCAGGCGCGGTGTTGCGTGTGCGCCCGGTGTAGACCGAGGCTTCCCGCATGAATCGGGAAGTCGCGGCATGAGGTTCCGAGGGGTATCCCTGCCTTCGGGAGGCAGAGCTCTCGGCCCGTCGGACCGCAGCGCCTTCCAGGAGATTCTTGAGCTCTCCCTGGATTCGCCGACCCTCGGTGGTTGATGGCTCCGGCATCGCGCGGAGAAGCATCGCTGCTGCAGCCAGGTTCTGACCGACCCCACTAGATGCGGGTGGCGGCCTGACCCTGACGTCGTTGGCGACGTGGAGCTGGAGACCCTGGGGCAGGTGACGTATTTCTCCGGCCGGGGGTTGGCCCGCCCATGCCTGCCCGATGTCCCGGCGGATCGGCTCAAGCGCTCCTGCTCCCTCGTCGAGCCTGGCCTACGCCCCGCGGACTTGCTCGAGCTGTGGGTCGTGACCCCCCGCCGGAACGGGGACCACAGCTAGCTCCCGCGGGATGTCAGCGCGAGGCACCGGCCTAGGGAGATCACCGTCCTCCGGCATGCCGAGATGATTGCCTTCGGAGGGACCCCCTAGATCGACGTGGAAACATTCGCGGCTTGGGCCGCAGTCCTCGTCGTCGAGGCTGCGGCTACCGTCGGAACAGTCGGAGAGGCAGTAGTCACATGCGGTCTTGAAGTCCCGCATGGCACTAGGGTTGCCAAGTCCAGAGAAATCCCAACAGATGCTGGGGTCGTCGTCTTCCCCGGACCCGGAGGGCCCATAGGTCGAGACGTCCGTCAGCCGGTCCCAAGGCGACCGCGTGCGAAACCCCAGAGGGTTTGAACTCGCCTCTACGAGAGTGCCCGCCAAAGCAAGGTCGCTAGGCGGGTTGAGGCTGAATCCAAATGACGTAGGATGGGAATCGGTCGGTACCTTTTGGTCGACGAACGACGATGAAGTCACGTCGGGGACTGACTGCACCGTCATCTCAGGTATGAGGGTGACGCCCAGCAAGCCTTCCGCGAGCGTGCTGGCGTCGTCCGCTTGCTCGGGATTGACGTGTCGCGGGGAGACGGCGCTCGCCTTCGTCTCAAACGCGAGGTCGACGCCCGACGCGCCCCCCGTTGGGGTGCTAGGGACGTCGACTCGCTCGACAGCCGACGAGGCGCGGCCTCCTGCTTGGCCTTGGTTGCCCCGCCTCCTCCTCCGTTGGCGGGGGAGAGGACGGGGCGAGCTCGAATGTTGTTCTTCCACCACGCAGGGAAGACGTCGTCGATTCCGCCGCCTACGGGCGGGCTGTCGGCCGCCATTGTCGTTGTCGCACGGCGGTGGAAGGAGTATCATGTCGTAGCTGCCGTCGAAGGACATGAACCCAAGACTCCCGAAACGGAGCACTGTCCCGGGTCGGAGAGGTTGCTGGAGACTGCCCATCTGGAGCTTGACGGGAAGTTGTTCGTCAACACGCAGCAGGCCCCTACCTAGCGCGCCAACTGTCGGCGTTTCGAGACCGGGGGGTCCCTCGGGCCGACGAGTGAGTGTCGCCGCGTGCCCCAGCCCAGATGGGTCGAGCGCGTGGGCGAGCGCGAAGGGGGGAAAGGAGCGAGGCGGCCGGAGACCGGCGTGAGAGAGGTGGGAATCCCGCGGCCTTCGTGTTCGTCCCGCGCCCAGGTCGGGTGCGCTTGCAGTAGGGGGTTACAAGCATCCACGCGGGAGAGGGAAGCGAGCGGCCCCAAGAGAGCGCCTGTCCCGTCCTCGTCCCCGCGCGGCCAACCCTCTCTAAGAGGGCCCTGGTCCTTCCTTTTATAGGTGTAAGGAGAGGATCCAGGTGTACAATGGGGGTGCAGCAGAGTGCTACGTGTCTAGCGGGGGAGAGCTAGCGCCCTAAGTACATGCCGATGTGGCAGCCGGAGAGATTTTGGCACCCAGCTGGTGTGATGTCGTGGCCGTCGGAGGAGCGACGGAGCCTGACGGAGGGACAGCTGTCGGAGCGGTTGAGTCCTTGCTGACGTCCTCCTGCTTCCGTAAGAGAGCTGAGAGCCGCCGTCGTCACAGAGCATGCGGGGCGCCATCATTGCCTATCTGGCGGAGCTAGCCAGATGGGACACCGGTCTTGTTCTCTGCGGCCCGAGTCAGCTCGGGGTAGGGTGATGATGGCGCTTCCTGTTGACGTTGCTGGCCTGCGCCCTAGGTTGGGCGACGTGGAGGCTCCTCCGAAGCCGAGGTCGAGTCTGTCTTCCATGGCCGAGGCCGAGTCCGAGCCCCTGGGTCGGGCGAGGCGGAGGTCGTTCGGCAGAGGCTAGGTCGGAGTCCGAGCCCTGGGGTTGGGCGAAGCGAAGTTCGTCGTCTTCTGGGGCTGAGCCCGAGTCCGAGCCCTGGGTCGGGCGGAGCGGAGTTCGCCGTCTTCCGGGACTTAGCCCGAGTCCGAGCCCTGGGTCGGGCGGAGCGGAGTTCGCCGTCTTCCGGGACTTAGCCCAAGTCTGAGCCCTGGGTCGGGCGGAGCGGAGTTCGCCGTCTTCCGGGGCTTAGCCCGAGTCCGAGCCCTGGGTCGGGCGGAGCGGAGTTCGCCGTCTTCCGGGACCTAGCCCGAGTCCGAGCCCTGGGTCGGGCGGAGCTTCCTATGGTGCCTTTGGCAGGGCCTGACTGCCTGTCAGTCTCACTCTGTCAAGTGGCACTGCAGTCGGAGTGGTGCAGGCGGCGCTGTCCTTCTGTCAGGCCGGTCAGTGGAGCGGTGATGTGACGGCGGTCACTTCGGCTCTGCCGGAGGGCGCGCGTCAGGATAAAGGTGTCAGGTCACCTTTGCAAATGCTCCTGCGACTTGGGCGGTCGGTGCGGCGATTTAGTCAGGGTTGCTTCTTAGCGAAGGCAGGGCCTCGGGCGAGCCGGAAATATGTTCGCCGTTGGAGGGGGCCTCGGGCGAGACGGAAATCCTCCGGGGTCGGCTGCCCTTGTCCGAGGCTAGGCTCGGGCGAGGCGTGATCGAGTCGCTCGAATGGACTGATCCCTGACTTAATCGCACCCATCAGGCCTTAGCAGCTTTATGCTGATGGAGGTTACCAGCTGAGAATTAGGAGTCTTGAGGGTACCCCTAATTATGGTCCCCGACAATAGGGTACAACATTGAAGGCGTGTAATGTCTCATCGGGCTGCTGCTGGATGGTGTGGAGGTTGGACTTCGTGCTGGATTGAGAGTGAGTGCCCTCAAAGTGAAGTATAGAGTATCAATAGAGGTCCTCCCATGACCAAATGGGGGCCTTAGGTAGATTCATGAGCTAAGACCAGGTAGAACCGGTCAAGGCACACGAAAGTAGTTTGTCATCACATCTTTGTCCACACTGACATGAGGAAAGAGATGTCATAAATTTGGAGGAACTTAGTGAAATTGGTGGTCTCATTGTACTTCTATGATAGGTGACAGTGAAACTCTGGCATGGTGCAATCATAAGCGGATATCTGCCCCCTCATTGCGAATGTGTTTGTGCGAGGGCTCAACAATGGCCCTCCCATCCAGTGGAGCATGTTGCTGGTGTAGATGGCATCGCAGTTCTTGAGGCTGCAATTGAGGAGGTTGTGAAACCATGTGTCGTGGCTTTAGGGCACCACCAAGGGTTTGGGCTCTATCGGACCATAGATAATCATAGTAGTGTGTGGATACCGTAACATGCCTGGTTATAGGTCTCTTGGAATGAGGTTGCATGGCTTGAGATGACCCAGGGTCAACCCGCTCTATGACTATGAACTTGGTGATGTCTTGTTGCCATTGTTTTGTAGCCACCTCCTCGATGTCAGACATCAAGGGGTTGCGAAGGAGGGCCTCTACAACGTCGAGAGGAGCGATGGGGACAACAACGCTAAAGTCAAGGCATCGCCGTGCCTATTGCGATGTCCACTATTGAGATAGACCATCCATCTTGGAGGATGCATTAGTGGGACTCCAGAGGAAACTAGGAGAGTGATATGTGTTGAAGGATCGTGGTCTGCCAACGTTCGAAGAGGCATCCACCATGAGGCTTTTGCATATGGTCGTGGAAAACATTGTTTTACACTATAGACTGTACTGTTTACAGAGTGGAGTTTAAAACAAGAAATGAGGATGAGTAAGCTGCTTAGGGGAGTGATGGAGAGTGACTGGGGACCTCGTGTGAAGCCCCTCAGCTTCAAGAGCCTCGGGGTATGACCGTCGTGGGGCTTGGACCCTATTGTGCAAGACACTAGAGATGTGAAACTGGATTAATTGTGGGTATGTGTTTTGCTCATGAAGTTTTAGAGTACGCTTTACGAGCATTCAAAGGTATAACTTTCATTGACGTTGATAACAATAGAGAGAAATATGAGAGAATCCAGTGCTTTAGCTTCAATCACTTTCACCTTAAAACTATGCCTATGAGAGAAGATTAAAAACAACTTTGGAGGAGAAATTGTTTTGTCCAAGTCTGTTTGATAGAAGAAGGTGAAAAAACTCATGTAAAAAACCTACCAAATATGCACGAGATAGAATATCTAAATGCAACGTAGTAGGGAATGGTTGGAACCTCGTGGCGTCAGTTAGGAAAGGGGAAAATAGAATGTATTGGGATTATTAGGCTATTGCCAACAGATTATGTATATGGACGTGTAAATCACTGTTTTTGTACTTTAGACTGCACTATTTACAAAGTGAAGTTTAAAATAGTAGATAAAGATGAGTAAGTTGCTTGAGATAGCTTTAGGAAACAGTTGAAGGAAGGATTGAATTCAGATTTAGGGTGTGTTTGGTTTGACTTTTGGCTTTGGCTTTTGCCCCCGTAAAAGTCAAAAGCCAACCAAAGGGCTGGATCCAAGAAGCAGCTTTTTCTAAAAGCCGACTTTCTTGTAGTGCAAATCTGAAAGCACCCCTGCACCTGCTTTTAGTGGCTTTTCGGATGGAACTGTGAAAACATATATCGAAGATTTTTTAACGACTTTTAGTGGTTTCCACCAAACGGTTTTTAGCTTTTTAATAGCTTACAGCCTACAACAGCTTTTTCCACAGCTCACAGCTTACAACAACTTTTTTCACAGCCACAGCCTAACCAAACAGACCTTTAGAATTCTGTTCGCAGCTTCAACGACTACATGCTACATATGGAATGGGCTCGACACGTTTGCTGATACATGTAAGTGTATAGTACAATGTCTCCCGGTATGTAGGGGTCTTCTGACTTTAATTAGTTAATAATAATATATATGTTGTTTTTTCAGCTGCACTGTCCATCGTATCATCGTCCTATAAAAATATAATTCCAGATTTTTTATAAGTTAAATAATTCTTCAATTTGGCAGGAAAAACCAATATTTATGTCTCTAATTAAAATACATTCATAGTTATTGTTAGTAAGTTTTTGTATAAATTTAGTTCTCCCACAGAAATGCACAAGCGTGTTTGTCAGCATGCATATATATTAGTTGGTTGTCCTTATTTGAATCTTGACTTTATTTCCGGTTGGGTCCCGACGAACTAATGATCTGTCGATGCATGCATCTTGACCTCCTCCTGCTGCGATGATTTTTTTAGTATGTTTCTCGTTCAAAGTCCAACACTTGCAAGGTCAGGGATTTGCATCGCATCAGGGTCTACTAACACACGCCATGTTTTTTATGACTAAATAATCGACGTGAATTAGAATTATAAGTTATTTTACATTTTCAAAATACATAATTTATTACACAATTAGATATATATATATATATATATATATATATATATATATATATATATATATATATATATATATATATATATATATATATATGCTCGTACATTGTACGGTTTTTATATATGACAGAATAAATTTTGTTTTAATAAATCACAAAATATATGTTTTTTATTGATTAGTGCGTGTGAATGTGGAGCCAACAATCAAGGTTCAAACACTTATACATAATTTCACCTTATTTTTTTACATAAACTCTTCTATTATAGTAGTAGAGAAGAGATTATAGGAGTGTTGTTTGATTTTAAAGTAATGTAGGGATTTTTTTTGAAAAATATTGACGTTGGACGGCCGTTGAAACTGATTTTTTAATATAGTAGAAATAGATACAGAGATATTGTTTCTACGTGCACAACAAGGCTATATACGTATAAAAGCCAAATATATGCTCTGTTTGATAGCTCTAGCTCCAGGAAATTTGATAGAGTTCGTGGAGCAGGTCATTAGGTGCTCTAGAAAATCGTGGAGTTGAAAATGTAAGCCTTTAGGACGTGTTTGGCATGACTCTGCTCTAATCCAAAGTAGTTCTACTTCAAAACTCAAGGTGGAACAACTTTGCTCTAAATTTAAATGGTTTTCTCATAACCAGTGGCAGTGACAGGTAAGTAACTCCAAACTTCATGTCTAGATTACTTTTTAGAGTTTTGGGAGCAGCAAAAGAGGTGCTCCAAAAATCTATACTGCAGCTCTGAAAACTCAATTGACTTTATACCTCTGAAGTTAGGGTGTTTGGCAGCCTCTTACCAACTCCTCCATGAAACTTTGCTCTGTAGCTATGCCAAACATGTCATTTTAAGACATTAAGACATTTAAATAAGTCATTTTATTTATTATCTAGATTAAAAATATTTAAATAGTTTGAAGGTCACAATTCTATTATAAATTATAGGGGTGTCTGGAATGGCTCCAGGTTATGGCTTTAGTGTAGAATTGTGATCTTCAAACTTGTAGCGTTGATAAACTGACCTATTCACGTGACTTAACGTTTATCAAGCTCTTTTCCAATGTCCTCATGCGATCAACAAGGAGCGAGGCCTTTTTGGCCTGGTTCAGCTTTTTTCATAGGTGCTTTTCTGATAATCTAGCTGTGGAGAAAATTTGGTTGTGGAGATAATCTAAGTATCATGGAAATTATGTACGGGAAAAGATAAAAGAGTCCATAACGTTTAAAATGTAGGAAGTGACAATTTTCTACTATTGCACGGCTTGGCCGATTATGTGTTCACGTTGATTTTGGACGGTTTTAACTAAAGCGATTTTTATAGAAGCGGGCTAAAAATCTAAGTGTTTGGCGGTCTGCAGTAGCTTCTAATGTCCAGAAGCTGAAAAATCTGGAACAAATAGGGCCTATTAGGCCAGTGCATTCGATTTTTTGGTTCGGTTTCTCAGTTTTAAAAAAATGCGATACCCATAAAATTAGAAGCAAAATATGCATATAGGACAGGTGAAACTGAAAATTTTAGTTTCGATTTTAACTGAATAGACAGAAGTTAGAAAAAATACAATTCTAGAGTTTAGCAAAAGTGTGTAGACGACCAAATGGAGCATAAGAGTTGAGGGTGATTTTGGAGGGGTTGTGTGCTTATATACTTAGAATTTAGGAAGACTATATTAAGCTATTCCTAAAATGTTGTTGGTCTATTGACTTCTATCATATTTAAGTTTTTTTGTTAATCCGGTTTTTCGAGGTCTATACCCGAAATTGTAACACCTCCGAAGTTATAAGAAATAAAATTGGACATATCATCATGTACATTGCAAGTATTTTATTTGATTCACCTTAGTATGCATCCATTAGGGCAAAATCAATGCAAGTTGAATGTGTTTGTAGGATAGAGTGTGAAGTAAAGTTCCAAAAATCTTGTTTAAAATTCAAACTTTAACCATTAACTTCCAAACTAGGAAAAATTTGGCTATAAGACTTATATATGAAAGGTATATCTTTCTACATAGGACAACTTTGTCTTTTGGGTGCTATTCAAATCTTCATGTCTAAATTGGAAATTTGAATCACATTTAAAATGCTTAAACTTGCCCCAAATTCTAAATTCAAAATCTAAAAAGAATTTGCAAATAATCCAAATACCAAAGTCGTGATTTGGAAAAAACAAACAACTTTTTTGTGTGTGGAGATTTTCAAGTTCTTGTGAAAAATAAAAAGTAATTTGAGAAAAACAGATTGGAGGTTACTATACCATCAGGAGTTTGATTTAGAGAAGTGCATTTCCGAAGTTCAGTGGCCGATCGTCGTTGACCCTTTTCACCGCTTGCTTCACTCGCGTCCGCTGTGGTGGTGTCGTGACCTGGGAAACAACCAAGGCACGGCTAGAGCTCCAATCACGCCACGACGAGTTTCTTGAGAACATCACCGGTGTCCTCTGTCTTCAGCCGAATTGGCCACATATATCCCATTTTTCCTTTTAAATCGACCTCGTGGACACTCTTTCATCCACCAGTCTCCAGACATCGTCATCTTCCTCGGTGTGGTCACCGGCGCCGCCGTGAGAAAGGCTCCCGTGGGTACGCCACCGTGATTGTTTTCTCTTCTTCTGCTTAATGTTCTTGGTTCCTTACTTCCTTAGCATATTCGGATGCTTAGGCTATCTTCAGCATTAAGGGCTGCCGAGCCGGCTCGCTGTAGCTCGATGGTTGACTGAGGTCAGCTCGCTCATTTTACGAACTAGAGAGATAGACTTGGCTCAGCTTTAAGATGGCTCGGTGGCTGGTTATCTATAAAATTATTTAATATCTATCATTATTCTATATATTAAATAATTTGACACGGCTTGCGAGTCGGTTTGCTACGGAACGAGACCAAAAGGCTGGCTCGGCTCGCGAGGCGCTCCGAGCCGAGCCAGCAACACCTCACGACACACTTCCCTCTTTCCGCAATCAAATAAAAAACAAATCAAATAATTGAGTTTGACTCGAGCAAAAAACTGTTTATACAGTAACTATGTGAGTACCCGTACATTGCAACGGTAACATATAATACCTCATTAACTTATGTAAAAATGTGTGTTATACTGTTATAATAAAAAGGTTTCGTAATCTATTTATGATCATAACCATATATAATTTTTTATTTTAGTCTAGTTATTTCACCACTACATTGTAACCATCAGTACCATATATAATTTTAATAATGTCATGTTAGTTACATCATTTAAATGCTATGACTATAATTTATACAAATTTTAGGAAATATCACAAGGTCTTACAGTTCATATGGATACTCATTAATATATATAACCTGTCCAAAAGTTATCATATGCTACATGTCTTTTATTTCGTGTAAGTATAGTATTTCTATGCAACTGACTTATAATCAATCTTTTTTTTTCTCTCGAACTGTAAGACATGTAGCATAGATTGGAACTTGGAAGTGAAATTCACGTAGCTAAAATGGGGAACAGACATGTGAAGAACCAGCTTTATCTTTCGACCATGCGAGCCTTCTTGACATTTGGTTATTATGTAGATTCCTAACAACACAACGATCAGAATTTACTCATGAAAGAACAGACAAACATGTACTGCTAATATCTAATCAAGATGTGAGATGGTTAGATTATGGTTCTGAAGCCTGATTCCTGGAGCTATTTGTACACAATAACATCCAGCTCAGTTGCTATGAGGGCATGAGGTCCTTTTTTCTCCATTGGAAACCACACTAAAAGTACCAATCCTGTCTTAGGTCTTGCAACGTACTAACAAAGTCTGTCACTGAAGTTTTGATGGATACAATATTAATATAATGGTATCTTACCCAAACGTTATAGCAACTAAACAAGTTCTTGACAAATCTTGTAAAATAAAATAAAATAAAAATTGGCTACGTTTGAGCTCTATGCTGGAAATTCCATGGTGCAGAAACATAGAGTTCAAGGGTGCCATTGTGCCAAATTTTTGCATTGAATAATCGTAGCATTGCCAAAATTTGGTAATAGCCTCTTGGGAAATCTATGCATTAGAATTGGAACACGAACACTCGGTGATAGGGTACAAGACCGATGATGCAGCAATAAAGACAGCCATGCTAGCAACTATCACAACTTCAAAGGCATCACAGTGCAAGACACAAAACTGACAAAGATCGGGAATATACAAGTTTCTGACCAAAGGAAGGCTACGATACTATTATATAGAAAAAACAAGGTCGAGTGAAGTGAAAAGTTTACCTGCAAAATCTCATTTATTGCTTTTGCTAGTGCAGGTTTGACATCGATAGGATGGAAAGCACCGGTCGGTAACCAGAAATTAGTTCAGTCAACCTTGTAAATGTCCTATTTGAAAGCAACCACCTTAGAAGTCCCCAGAGATAATAAATCAGGACATGTTGGAAATTCAATAACCTACTTGTTGCATAATTAATTGCATGCCCACATGTATCAGCCAAATATAAGTAATGGTGGCAGTGAACTATATATCTCCTTATCTCCAACATATTATGACGGGAAAATAATTTTAGCAGATGAGAAATAAAAACATTACTTTAGTATAAGGAAATTTATTCTATCTAAAGCTGCAACATATGTAAGCAATGGTAGAGATCAACGTCTTTAGTAAAATTAAGCCTAGACATTTAGTCATGACTCCAACAACATGAAGCTATTCATGTCATTTCTTCTTATTGACTTCAAGGAAGCATAAGTACCAGAAAATAAATAAACCAAATTGTAGGAGTAAACTAAATTCATGTCATTTTACAAACATATTAAACCTTCACGTGCATTTCCCTATTCACGCACATATCGTCCTTTTTCTACCTCTCATTTCCAAGACTATGCCCTTAGGGATCTAACATAATCTCTACAACTATTAAGACTCTAATGTAGACCACTACCGTGCCCCCGCTCACGCTTCGCATGCACCAACCTCCCTGCATGCAAGCCGCATGCAAGCGGCGCAAGTTGCTCAACCTCCACTGCATGCAAGCCACATGCAAACCACATGCAAGCCGCACAAGCTACTGCAGAACCTGCATGCAAGCCGAAAAGCTACTGCATGCAAGCATCGTGTCTCCCTCCACTCATGAAACGTCGTGGAAATTGAGGGGGCTGGCCTGGTGGCTGGCTGTTGTCCGCCTGTCCCTTTGCTGCAAGCCTGTAGTGCTGCTCAGCTGTTGTCGGCTCGATCGGTTCCCCTACCCGGGCAGCGCTAGCCGGCTAGCCCTATGGACTCGATGCCCGATTCGCAATCTTACTCTTACCCACTGGCCGCAGCCGCTGGTAGCATCGTACAATCTACAATTTCCAGTTCGAGAATAAAATCAGCTAGATAAAAACCACAAATCCAACAAAATCTAATATGTACTCGCACAAAAACAATTACCATATATACTTTTTAATTTAGGTCATCAACCACTATGCACTAAGGAACACTATGCAAGCACTGACGGGGCTGGGCGGGAGGAACCTAGCGAGACGCCACCCATCGCGTTTACTGAGGCTGAACGCGCTGCTGCTCCTCTGCCTGTGCGCGTTCCCCGCCCCGGCGCGGTCGCAGAACACGACCATGGCCACGGCCGCGCCGGCGTCCGTCGAGGGGTTTAACTGCACCACCAACCGCACGTACCCATGCCAGGTGTACACGCTCTACCGCGCCGGCTTCGCAGGCGTGCCGCTCAATCTCGCGGCCATCGGTGACCTCTTCGCCGTCAGTCGCTTCATGGTCGCGCACGCCAACAACCTCTCCACGACGGCCGCGCTGGCCAACGGGCAGCCACTGCTCGTGCCGCTCCAGTGCGGCTGCCCCTCCCGGTACCCCAGCTCGTACGCGTCGATGCAGTACCAGATCGGCTCGGGGGACACCTACTGGATCGTCTCCACTACCAAGCTGCAGAACCTCACGCAGTACTAGGTCGTGGAGCGCGTGAACCCCACGCTGGTGCCCACCGTCCTCGACGTCGACACCATGGTCACGTTCCCCGTCTTCTGCCAGTGCCCGGCCGCCGCCGACAATGCCACGACGCTCGTCACCTACGTCATGCAGCCCGGGGACACGTACGTGTCCGTTGCCGCCGCCTTCTCCGTCGCCCATCCACAGTGAAAGACACGATGCGGCGACCGCATGTGCATGCACTGAAGTTGCGCGCTGCTGCTGCTCCTCTGCCTATGCGCGTTCCCCGCCCCGACGCGGTCATAGAACACGATCACAGCCACGACCAAATTTATTCAACTAGATGGAGTTGAAGGCTGAAGGTACGACGGGTGATAAAACGATATATGATTTGTGCATGAATATGTGCTTCAGCTTGTGCAACATAACATATTAGAAATTTAACTATCTGCGTGCGGTTATTAATGTCTTAGAAATTTTAACTCTCGTGGCAACGCACGGGCACATATCTAGTAAAAATATAATATTCCACACCTTCGTTTCACTCTAAAGGACTAAATGTAAAATTGTTAAAAAAAGATGGTTAAGATGCAAAAAGTTCAGACGCGGGCACGGACATGGACACCTTCGTTTCACTCTAAAGCCCCTGCAAAGGGTAATCTCCCCACTCGCTCCGTGCGGGTTCGGGTCTCCGCGCTGGGACTCCGATCACCCCCGCCGCCTGCCCGCCCGCCTTCCCTCCCTCACCGCGTCTCTCTTGGATCTCCGCTCGCCGACCGCTCGCCGCTCTCATGGCCTGGCTCGTCGCCATCTCCAAGGTCTTCCTCCCTCATCCTTTTCTCGTCCCCTGCAACAACCCAAGGTTTTCTTGATCGATCTTTCTCATGTCCCTTCATCCCTTCGCTTAGGATTGGACGGGAACGAGTCCTGGGACACCTTCCTAGTGAAATCTCGCCTCTTGTCTGACGCCACGAACTAGGGTTTATGACGTTTTCGACTTTTAACAAAACCCAGGCCTCAATCCTATATACTGCAACGATGAACCTCACGATACGCCACATGGCTCAAATCAATATCTTTATTCGTTTTTTCTACCTACACCCCCAATCCAGGTCCGAGGAAGATGAAAACATCAGCCTTGTTGTGGTCTCATCAGCTTTGATTGCCATCACCTGATGTGTAATTATTCTTTCTGCATCTGCCTCTTTGTGTCGCAGGCCGCACGGCTTCGATCGGCAAATGCCGTTTGCAGCCAGCTGGTGGTTTCTTCTCCTTTCAGGGCACCTAGAAGCGACAATGCTGCAGGTATGGATTGGATCTAAAAGCGTAAATAACTGCCTTCTGTGCCAATTAGCACCGCCTGCTTCGCAATGTCCAACATTTGCTGCCATTAACTTTATGCTATTTTGACATTCCCTTTTGTATGACATTTTTTTATATTAAAAAGAAGGGGAGCCTTGATAGGCACTATACATAGATAAAAAAATAGCAGCCACAACAGGAGAAACAAAGTTTTCACAGGCCAAAACAAAGAAACATCATACATGAAAAATTGTACGAGCGTAAAAAAACTCAAAACATTGGAGTAATTCATTAAGGTGCTTTTCTTCCGCTGTGACCCACAGGCATGTCTTATCTTTAATATTTTGTAGCACTCTCACATTTGTCGACTCTTCGTGCTCGAAGACCCCTACATTCTTTTTCGTCCAAATTTCCCAACAAACAAGCATGATCAGTGAGCGTAAACCTTTCTTGGGCACACTGTATGTCTGATCCATAACCGTCCACCATTTGTGGACCTGGACCATGTCACTATCCCCAGTTGTTTGGGCATAGTTCGTCATTTCCAGTCCAAGTCACGAGCTCCATCCATAATCGCAGTAAATATGCATTTTTGTGAAAATATGGATGACCGTCTCATGCGCCTGACGACAAAGAATGCAATTGTGCTCATTTGGCCATCCTTGACTCTGTAGTCTGTCAGAAGTGCAAATTATATTTGGATTGCAAGCCAACTGAAAAGCTTGCATTTTGGTGGCGCCCAGGTTTTCCAATTCAGTCACGAAATTAGTTTCCACCGTCCCTCGGAATTGTGCTCTGTATGCTGACCCAGTGGTGTGCTGTCCATGTTTTGTTAGCTTCCAAACTATGGAGTTCGGCATGCTTTGTTGAAAATCCACACGGTTAACCTCATGCTACATGTGGGTGAATTCTACCAAGTGTTGGACTTTGAATCCTCCATTTTGAAGATTGACGTCACATATCCAATTGCTGTTCTGGAGAGCCGAATATAATGTCCTGTTTATTTTGGAGATCATGAAAAGGCTGAGTGCAAAGTCGCAAGGTTGTTATCCTTGCACCCATGCTCTGTGCCAGAATGAAATTTTCCTACCATCATCAATATTTGCAGAAGTTGCAGCTGCAAAGAGAAGCTTATCAGTTTTATCGCACGGAATGTCGTGTCCGATCCATGGTTTTGAGTCCTCAGACCACTCTGGCCAAAGCCACCGTAACCTAAGAGCTCTTGCAAATTTCCTGTGGTGAAGTATCCCGAGTCCTCCAAAGATTTTTGACCTGGTCGATCCAGGCCAGTTTACTTTACATTTCCCTCCTGTGAGCTTCTCTGCCCCACCCAGAGAAACTGTTTTTTCTTTCCATCAATTTTGTCTAAAGCAGCCTTTCAAGTGTGTAGGGAGGTAAGGAAGTAAACTGCCAGTGAGGTGAGAACCGATTTCACAAGGGTCAGACGTCCTGCTGGATTTACCTGTGAGTTTGTCTATCGCTTTGTCAACCAAAGGCTGGAAATCAACATGTTGAGGTAGCTTAGTGGTAAGTGGTAGCACCAGGTCAGATCGTGGGATGGAAGTTGAAGGCATTCCCAGTTGATGTCCAATTGACGCATTGGGGGGCGGCTCATGATGCCTTGAAGTGATCTTGAGTTATTTTTGCTTTGTGCTCATAATTAACTGCCCAACATTGTTCTGGCGCAAGCATTCAATGTGGTTCTTTCTTCTTGCATTCACTTCGCGGTGGAAAACTTTTGCATTCACATTCCCAAGCCTAAGGTTTGTTAAACGGGGCACCTGCTTGCTTCACACCCTTTCTATTACGGTAAGGCCGAGGACTCGCTTCTTAAGCTTTGCCCTTAGGTTACTCTCAGCTAAGTTTATCACCCTGCTCTTCTGGGCCACGTCAAGGCTAATGATCACTTCTGGTGCCATGTGGAATTGATTTTTCATGTCCGAAAATAAACATTTGCTCCAGCTTTGGAGGTGATTAGCAGCTTGTGATATAAGATATGGAACGACTCATAATGCTCTGACGGGGCATGCAAAGCTGAAAAAAAACTCGGCCGGGGAGGGAAAGACTGCCCTCCCGGTATTATATTAAGAAGAGACCGAAACAATGGTCCCGGCCGAGAAAATCCCCGAACCCTGGCCCCCCATCACTAACGGGTCGGCGTCAACTGTTCACTCTGCAACGGCCCAACCGGAGGGTGGCGCACAGGACATCGTAACTCGAGAGCGGATGGGGCACAGCGAGGGGATTTTTTTAACCAAGCCTGAAAATTCGCTCCCGAGGGGAATCGAACCCAGGACTTGGAGGTGCTACTCGGAAGTCCTCAACCACTAGGCTAGAGGCCCTTTCGCTCATGCAAAGCTGAAGGATCGCGGTTTGAAAGCCTGGGAGCTTTATCCAAAAATTCTCGAACTTAAAGGTTTTTGGTCGCCTTGGTACACTTTGATAAGAAAGCAGTAGAAGGCAGTGGTCCAATAAAGTTGTCAAGAGGGCATGGAGGACATGTGAACTGAAGATTGCATCCCATCCCACAGTGCAAATTTTTTGATCTAGTCCCATTAAAGTTGGGTTGCGTCTCTCACCGTTCCAAGTGAACTTACGGATTTGAAGGTGAATCTCAGTGAGGTCAAATTCATCTAGGAATTTACCGAATAAGCACATCAGTCATGGACTCAGGTTTCTGTTTTTTTTTTGTCAGCAGCTTTGTAAATGAGATTGGAGTTGCTCATAACGAGACATTTGATACTATCCACAGGTTTTAGGGATCTCAGCTACCCAAGAAAGAGATGCTTGTTGCTACGTTTGTCTCATGTACTCTTATTTGTGCCCTCACCATTTGTCTTATACTGTAGGATTATTGCTTCCCCAAGGTTTCTTTTTCTAACCTATCTTGGTGCTTCATGCAGGTGGCATGCTTAGAAATTTGCAGGTGAGGTACCGCTCAAGCTACACTGGTAGCTTTCCACACTGGATACGGGAACTGGACTCCCCAAGAGAAGCTTCTCTGCTTAAACAGATCTATAAAAGCGATCCAGAAAGAGTTGTACAAATCTTTGAAAGGCACCCTTCATTGCATTCCAACTCTGCTGCTCTTTCTGAGTACATAAAAGCTCTTGCCAGTCTTGACAGGCTGGAGGATAGCCCCTTGCTCAAAACATTGCAGAGAGGTAGATTCTTTACTGCTTTAGCTGTCATTGAGCAGTACAATTAGTTATTATTTGTAAAACCCCATGTTTCATCACATCAGTTTTCTGTCGTTTTTATTAATCATAGAAATACCCTTACTGCTTTACGTTTTCTTCTGTAGTTTTTTTGTACACATGATATGTCATCTTTTAGAAAATCTGTGTGGGTCATAATATGAAATTAGCTATGCAGGATTTGCTACTTCAGCAGCTGAGGAAGAAAGAAGTACTGGTCTTGCTGCTTTCGGGAGTGTGGGTCGGCGGACGAAAGATGGAGCTCTTGGTACAGCGAATGCACCTATTCACATGGTTACTGCTGGAACCGGTCAATTTAAGGAGCAACTTTGGAAGACCTTCCGAAGCGTTGCACTTACTTTCCTTGTGATCTCCGGCATTGGAGCTCTCCTTGAAGACAGGGGAATTAGTAAAGGTTTGTTATTCTGCAGTAGGATGATTCTCTCTTGTTCCTGATTCAGGTTCAGCATTGTTCAATTTTGGGTTATATACAGGGCTTGGATTGAACGAAGAGGTTCGGCCCAACATGGATTCGAAGACAAAGTTCAGTGATGTCAAGGGAGTTGACGAAGCTAAAGCTGAACTTGAGGAAATTGTTCACTACCTACGAGATCCTAAGGTGAATTGTTTTAGTCAGGCACACTATTTGTCTGTGATGACTGATGAGATAGAACAATGATTAACATTATGTCTAGTCCAATATGCCCATTACGACCAAATCGATATAGTGCACTGAATTCCAACACAGTGAAGGCCAAGTGATATGGTCTATCAGTTTTCTAATTCTTTTTTGTGCCGTGATTTGTTGGGATTTTTTTATAACTCAGAGGAAACTGCAGATCCAGTTCTCTTAGCGATCCTTTGTGAGCTCATTGTTTCACTTCACTTTCAGGTTCTTTGAACTCTTCTTAGAGTTTTTCTGACACTCTACATGCATAGTTGTTTTGGTCTCATATAGTATTAGACTATTTTTATTTTTCCCTTTGCACTGCTTTGTTAAGGATGACTTTGCAATCTAGAATTTGCGCTTTTTAGGGACACGTCAAAGTGCTCATTTTTGGGTTGTATATTCATGTTTCAAATATTAGTATAGTACTCACATTCACCTTTCATTGTGCCCAGCGTTTTACATGCCTTGGTGGAAAGCTTCCTAAAGGTGTTTTGCTGGTGGGACCACCTGGAACTGGAAAAACTATGCTGGCAAGGGCTATAGCTGGGGAAGCTGGTGTTCCTTTCTTCTCATGCAGCGGTAGTGAATTTGAGGAGATGTTTGTGGGTGTCGGGGCTAAAAGAGTGAGGGACCTGTTCAATGCAGCAAAAAAATGTTCTCCTTGTATAATATTCATTGATGAGATTGACGCGATTGGTGGGAGCAGAAATCCCAAGGATCAACAATACATGAAGATGACCTTGAATCAGTTGCTTGTTGAACTAGATGGCTTTAAGCAGAATGGCGGGGTCATTGTCATTGCTGCCACTAACTTCCCTCAGTCACTTGACAAGGCGCTTGTTAGGCCTGGGCGCTTCGACCGTCATATTGTGGTTCCTAATCCAGATGTTGAGGGCCGGCGGCAGATCCTGGAGGCTCATATGTCAAAGGTAAATCCTTAACCTTATATCCATTTCTGGTTTGGAATGCTGACTTGGCAATCCCTTCATGATCTCAGGTTTTAAGAGCTGATGATGTGGATCTGATGATCATTGCAAGGGGAACTCCTGGTTTCTCAGGTGCAGATCTTGCGAACTTGGTGAATGTAGCTGCTCTGAAGGCCGCTATGGATGAAGCAAAAGCTGTTACGATGCAGGACCTTGAATATGCGAAGGACAGGATCATGATGGGCAGTGAGCGCAAATCAGCAGTTATATCTGATGAATCCAGGAAGATTACTGCGTATCACGAGGGAGGGCATGCCCTTGTTGCGATCCACACAGAGGGCGCTCACCCTGTTCACA
Source organism: Zea mays (assembly GCF_902167145.1). Classification (NCBI taxonomy): domain Eukaryota; kingdom Viridiplantae; phylum Streptophyta; class Magnoliopsida; order Poales; family Poaceae; genus Zea; species Zea mays. The sequence goes on along the minus strand of NC_050103.1, from coordinate 79,927,442 downwards.
AGGCTACAATTGTTCCGAGGGGAGTTTCTCTTGGTATGGTTATACAGCTCCCAGAGAAGGACCAGCATAGCGTTTCAAGAAAGCAGATGCTGGCGAGGCTGGATGTGTGCATGGGAGGAAGAGTGGCTGAGGAGCTTATATTTGGGGAAAGCGAGGTAACCACCGGTTCCTCGTCTGACCTAAACTACGCGACTAGGCTGGCAAGAGCCATGGTGACCAAGTATGGTATGAGTAAGCGTGTGGGTCTTGTTTCCTACAGTGAGAATAGTGTTAGCGGCCAAACAAGTGTGATTGATAAGGAGGTGAAGGAAATTCTGGAGAAGGCGTACAATAACGCAAAGGCAATTCTGACAACTCACGATAAGGAGCTTCATATGCTAGCGAACGCCCTTCTTGAGCATGAGACACTGTCTGGAGCGCAGATCAAGAAATTACTGCCACAGGTGGACAATAGTAACAATAAGCAGAAGAAGGCTGCCAAGGTGCCGCAGAAGACACCGGCAGCCAGAGCCAAGGGAGTTGCACAAGAGGCGGCAGGGAAAGCCAAGGGAGTTGCAGGTACAGCAGCGGTGGCACAAGAAGCGGCAACAGCGAACACCGAGGGAGGTGCAGGTACAGCAGCGGTGCCACAAGAAGCGGCAACGTCGGTGGCAGCGAAAGCCAAGGGAGTTGCCGGTACAGCGGCGGCCGCACAAGAAGCGGCAACAGCAAACACCGAGGGAGGTGCAGGTACAGCAGCGGCGCCACAAGAAGCGGCAACGTCGGTGGCAGCGAAAGCCAAGGGAGTTGCCGGTACAGCGGCGGCGGCACAAGAAGCGGCAACAGCAAACACCGAGGGAGGTGCAGGTACAGCAGCGGCGCCACAAGAAGCGGCAACAGCAAACACCGAGGGAGGTGCAGGTACAGCAGCGGCGCCACAAGAAGCGGCAACGTCGGTGGCAGCGAAAGCCAAGGGAGTTGCCGGTACAGCGGCGGCGGCACAAGAAGCGGCAACAGCAAACACCGAGGGAGGTGCAGGTACAGCAGCGGCGCCACAAGAAGCGGCAACAGCAAACACCGAGGGAGGTGCAGGTACAGCAGCGGCGCCACAAGAAGCGGCAACGTCGGTGGCAGCGAAAGCCAAGGGAGTTGCCGGTACAGCGGCGGCGGCACAAGAAGCGGCAACAGCAAACACCGAGGGAGTTGCAGGTACAGCAGCGGCGCCACAAGAAGCGGCAACGTCGGTGGCAGCGAAAGCCAAGGGAGTTGCCGGTACAGCGGCGGTGGCACAAGAAGCGGCAACAGCAAACACCGAGGGAGTTGCAGGTGTTGGCTCATAGTGGCATTGGGGAGAAGCACAAGTCAGCGTTTTGTGCAGCCCCAACTAGATGAGCACCAAGTGTGATTAGGGCAACAATGTGTTTGGTTTCCAACCCTAGATGATCGCGGAATTGTACTGGAATGGAACACTAAGCATCGAGAATACTAATCCTTTCGTCCATGTTTCACATGATATATTCTCTGAAACAACGTTTGGAAACTCTCACAGTGAGTAGGCAGAGTAGCAGATCAGACCGCAAAACCGCTTTTTATCTAGACAGAGTAACTTGGTAGTTTGAAACCTGTAGAAAGTCTAAAACCATTTAAGTTGATAAGAAAAGCCAAAGCACTTTGTAGTTTGAAACGGATAGAAAATCCAAAACAGCTTACAATTTGAAGGGAAACATTGCCCATAGGTCAAAAGGACGTACAGAATAGACATGCATACGCACTGGATGGACGGATATTCCTTTCCTATATATTAAACCAGGGACCCTAGCTTGCAAACTAGCTAGGCCACGTCATTCAGAATTCCTTTGCCGTCCGATTGCTTCTCCACAATGCAAATCCTGCCATCCAGCTGTTGTTCACTGCTCCGTTTTATTTGCCGTCCTTGGGAGCCTCGCGTTCTCTAGAATGTTGCTCAGCTGACAGAACATGACAGACAACCTCAGTGTCTTCGCTTTCTTCTTGGCGGTCGTTCTGAAGGTAATACTCATTCTTTTCTCCCCTCTTTCACTCCCTTGATCCCTTCCCAATGTCGCATACTCGTGTTGGTCATCTGGCTATGCTATGGTCGCTGGTTATTCACCATGAGCTCAAGAAAATAGTAGTCGTTCCCGTCGCACTTCAAGAATCTTGACGAGATAGCGGTTGCGGCCACCCCTGCCTCGCTAGCTCCAATCTGTCCGATCCTCGGCGTGGCTCCTGCTCCCATAATCTGGCCCTCAGTCTCCTGCGCCGCCGGTCCTCGTCGCGGACGAGCAGGCTACCGCGCCGCGCTTTCTGGGTACGACAGGTGGCTTGCGGGAGCGTCCGGTCATTGGTGTAGCTCCTCCTCCCGCTGTCCGGTCCTCACTTCCCTGTGCCACCATTCCTCATCGCGGATGAGAAGGTCACGGCGCCGCGCTTTTTAGAGACGTCCAACATGTTTGCCAACGAGATCAGTGTTTATCCACACGAGAAATAAATGGAAAATGATAAGAGATTCGTACGCTCGTCATCATTGAATAGATAGATGGCAAAATCTTTTCTATAAAAAATAGAACATGAAGCAAATGGAGTAGAAATGCATGAAGGTTATGTCGGCACTGCGGATCCACCGAGTACTGTTTCAGATATCTACAAATTTTATCTTACTGTATTTTCAGAAACAACTCTATACCATTCAACCTATGTCAAAATCCTTAATTATTTATTTAATTAATTATTTTGTTTGTCGTTACGCCAATAGCTAGCTCTGATCATAGAACATCAATGATTCATAAATAAAAAATGCAATGATATACTATATGCATGTTTCTGCTAATTAAAGAATATACAAGATTTGCAACCATGCATGGACAAGTCAAGAAGCTTGCAATTAGCTAGCTTGCTCCTTCCTCGCTTAATTTGAAACCCCCGGACGGCTTAAATTCATTCAATCATACACATGGACACTGTCTAACTACAGAGTGCAGACTGAAACATTCTATAGAGTCCAAACTGGTTAAAATTCACATATATGCAACCAACTGTATCGACGTTTCTTAAAAAAATGTACATACTACCTTGCATTGAGTTTTTTTCAATCATTCACATATATGCAACTAGATGTATCGACGTTTCTTAAAAAATGTGCATACTTCCTTGCATTGAGTTCTTTTTCAATGTTACATACCATGTTTATTGATTAGTCAAAGATACTTACAACTTCTTCTCATTATTTTTTTCTCAAATGTTCATAATTATGCAGGTATAAGCTAAACATATGATAGAACCGCTAAAGCAACTATGTTCTACTTTGAAACTATCGCTACGAATAGTGTTAGAAAATTATCTATGTCACTATTAGCATCTACATCAAATTCAGTGACAGCTCCATCAGAAATTGTAGCTATTTTCTTCCTCAAATTTACATTCATTAACACTCATGATAGTAAATCATATTGACGCCAAAGTAAAATATTCGTACATGCGCGCGCTGGCGCGCGCAAGCGACTAGTATCCATCCATACGGCCGTTGCGGGGCACCTAGAGCTTACAGTTTTGAAATTGTTAAAGCATTCAATTCAGACCAAACCATTGATGTGCTTCTGTTAACAACCCATGGTATGTTTTTAGAGAGCTATGTAATTGGCAGTTGGTGGGCTTGGCTTGAACTTGACATCTGCCGACACATTGGTGTTCATGGAACATGATTGAAACCCGATGAAGGATCTTCAGGTAAGTTTTGTGTTTCTATTCATTTAGGTTTTGGCTATGGTATGCTATTTGTCTTTGAAATCGTTACTTTTTCATGAGTCATAGCCCATTCTATCGAGAAAGCTAAATGTATAGCTATGCCAGAATTGGCATCGGTTGTCTTAAGGCTCAGTGAGTCCCTGGTTGCATCCTTGTACAACAATACAGTATGATTCTGCTCTTGTAGGCTATGGACAGAGGAGCCACATCGGTTGAGGAGAAGGTGATGTCTCTCCAGAGGTTCAAGGTGTCAATCGCCAATGCTGAGAACTCCAGCTCGAAGACAATGAACACAACTGCTTGATCTGTTCACATCTACCCCTGCTTCAAGAAAGGTACTCTAGGCATTTCTCTCTCTCTCTCTCTCTCCCTCTCCTTCCATGCAGAGAGACAATTTGTATTTGCTCAAATTTTTAGATCTATTTTGGTACATGTGGAAAACAAGGCAAACTAAGGGGTGTTTAGTTCCTTTAGTCACTCTCCTAAATTTTAGGACATCTATTTGGTAGAACTCTTTTAGTTTTGCTAGTTTAGGCACTAAAAGTGGCGAAACTAAAATTTAGGACACCTTAAGTTATTCTAAAATCAGTTTCTACAATAAGACCAGTATGTTTTTCTGAGTGATTTTTTTAGCATGACATGAGAAAATTGCATGCCTACCGTAGGAAATCTTGTTACTCCAGGTCGGTCAAACTCCACTCATCAACGTCTCAAGAAAATGTTCTTCACCGACGTACACTTCACTTCAACTTTTATATAAAGGCCTACACTTCTCTTTCTTGCTGTCTAGCTTTGGTTGTTTGGAAGAATTAAAAGCTTCTGCCTCCTTTTAACACATCTCGTCCTACAGTTGTAGGCTTAAACCGTCTCCAAAGACACACCGTCCTCTATATTACTATAAAAATAAAAGATTTTGTTCTATATATGTTCTAATAATGTCATCTAAATTATTATCTAAATATAGAGGACACTCCTTTATCCTCTCTCTATATAAAGTATCTCTCTTCTGCTCTTTATTCATTTTATACTTTAGAGAATAGATTAAACAAAACTAAAACATGTATACAACATTAGAGGTATGACAAATACATACATGTGAAAATCTAGAGCAAAATACGACTTTATATAGAATGCGAGATATAAAAAAACTCGGCTGGGGAGGGAAAGACCGCCCTCCTGTTATTATATTAAGAAGAGACTGAAACAATGGTCTCGACCGAGAAAATACCCGAACCATAGCCCCTATCACTAACGGGTCAGCGTCAACTGTCCACTCTGCAACGGCCCAACCGGAGGGTGGCGCACAGGACATCGTAACTCGAGAGCGGAATCGAACCCAGGACTTGAAGGTGCTACTCGGAAGTCCTTAACCACTAGGCTAGAGGCCCTTTCGCAGAATGCGAGATATAGAGGATACTGTTGGAGACAAATGATATTTAGAAGAGAAAAACTTTTAGTGACTAAAGGTATGTGAGTGGCAAGGAGTGAGTTACATGTGGCCACCACCATGCCTTCCTTCTCTGTCCATTGAAATTGACTTATCACAAGTTAGCAACTTGAAAATATATTGATAATTGCCCTCTTAAGCAGCAAATTGTCAGGTGAGATCTCCCACGCAGCATTGACGGCTTATCTATCGAGCCACATGGTACTAATCCTGTTCTCCGTGCCTGCTGGGAATGATCTTATGTCAGAAATTGGTCATCAGGAGATTAGAAAAAAGTCAACATGCTAGTACTTCAACAAATGTGGTTTCTCCTCATCATTACACTTTTTTCTCGAATGCGCAGGAGGACCGCACATCTTTATATGCTAGGTGAATGCCCGTGCGTTGCTACGGAGTGAATATATTATGGTAAGATACACTGAAATTTAGAAAAATAATTGTTATTTTATGTTTGTTAGTATCTTTTTAAAAGCTAAGAATTTTTACATACATTAAAAGCATTTCACATTAAACAAATCCATCTGGATTCAGGAACTGAGACTGGCTCAGAAAGCACAGGATACTTTCAAAAAGATTTTCTGGAGCATAGTGACATGTTCCATCAAATTTTCTGAAGCTGGTCCAAAACAGAGCCTAAAGCCTAACAGACATGGGAGAAAATCTAAAACAGATGTCCATGATCATTTTATCTAGTACCCAGATTTGTACCTGTTGTACCTGACAATGTACTTTCTTCGAAGCCACTGGATCCGTTCCTCGGCCGTTTCCATGGTCAGGAACATCTCCTTCTGTTATCTACTGACAAACAGTTCAGTTGCGATGAAATGCTCATTGCTTCCACACCGTGCTCCGCATTCCTAGACAAGTGTCATAACATCCTGGATGCTAGGCCATGGCACCGAGTCAGCTTGGGAGCTGAACTTTTTGAAAGTATCATGTGCTTTATGAGCCAGCTCAGTTATGGGCGGCCACTCGAAGGCCATGTCGTCATGGTTGCCGAACACCGTCGCCCATGGCACGCCCCGGCCTCGGGCGGCCGGGCGTTGCCCCTTTTCTGATCCCACCTGCGCCCCGCTGTCCTACTGACCAAAAGCGGAGTTAGGGAGGTAGATGAGAGAGTTGAGACCTGTGGAAGCCACTGAGCTGATGGAGTCGAGTTCTTTCACTCAGAGGAGACAGAACTCCAGTGTCCTTGTGCGTTCTATCTTGTGATGCTTGGCATTCTCAGTATCAAGGAAATGCTTCTCCCCCTCCCCGTTAGTCGTCCTTGCTTCTTGCTGCCTCACCAAACTCTTGTGACGCGATTGGCGGCGGATTCCTCTCGCGGGTTTAGGTGGTTGCTCCCAGACTGCGCCATGCGCTTAATAGGTGCGGCCCGTCTGTCTTCGCTCGCGCCTCCCTCCATGTTCGCCGTCGATGGATTTTGGTTTCTCAGAGACGGCGCGGTCCCAGTACAGGCTCGCATTCGGGACCGAGAGATTGTTGGCCGTCACCAGGTCGTTGAGGTATACCACCAAGTCCGAGCGAAGATGCGTGGATCGGATTCCGCCGCCGCAGAGACCGTGAGGCAGAGAGGGAGTTGCATTTCAGTTATTTGATTCTTTCGGAGGAAAAGGGAAAGGGTCAAGGGAAGCAAAAGGAGAGCGTGCGCAGGCACGTACCTGGGTTCTCGGCATCGAGGACGGCGGCCATGACGCGGCGTCCTGCGCGGGGCCCCAGTCCGTCCACGTGTCCTCGCCGTAATACAGGTTCACGAACAGGGCCACTTTGAACGCTCCTCCTGGCCCGAACCGCAGCGGCGACTGCCCCTTGGTGTCCGCGTGCTCCGTCGCCGGCCGCAGCGTGGCCACTGTGATCGCCAATGCGGCGGCGAGCAGGGCGGGCGCGAGGCTGCGCCACCACTTGCACATCGCGGATTTGCTCGATGGCTTGGGCGGTATGGTCCTGGGAGCGTCAGGCTTGGCACGTTCTTGTCTGGTGAAGCCCCGCGTTCGGAGTCGGTGGGAGGTGGGTGACATTCACGGCGGGACTCGCTTGGTTGACGGGAGATGAAGGCAGAACATGATGCACGGTGCAGACGCCTACACATCGTGCTTATAGAGTAGTAGGGATTAGAGAGAAGAAAAACACCCACGAAGGGCAAAAATACAGAACACAAACATACACCCAAACACACACACACTTCTAAAGAACACACCAGGACAGGGAGACCTGCCACGCAGGACCTGATGTCTACAAAGCAGAAACACGGTCAGCCAAACCAATGCTCCCCATCTGCTTGGTTCTAGCTAGAACCCAGCGAGCGAGCTCATCAAGGAAGGATCTCAGCACCTTCACAATGGAAGGGGACTCCTCATGGAAGATCACTCAGTTCCTATGAAGCCAAAGGCACCATGCCACAAGGATGATAGCACTATTGAAGCTCTTCTTGTCTTTGTGGATCTGATTGATCACTCCTCCCCACCACTCCACAAAGGAGGCCTCCACAGGACTAGGAATAAGGTGTCCTAGGTTAAAAGGGGCTAGAATGCCATGCCAGAACTGACGTGCAAAAACACATGTAGTTAGGAGATGTTGAACTGTCTCCTACTCTTGATCTCAAAGGGGGCAAACAACCTGGTGGGGCATACCACGCTTTCGCAATCTGTCAGCTGTCCAACACCTATTTCTTATGGCCAGCATAGGAAGGTTTTGCATTTTGGGGGGCCCAAAATTTCCATAACCGCTTCCATGGCTCAAAGGTGATGGAACCAGAAAATAAAACATTGTAACAAGATTTAGAAGTGAATTGCCCAGATGACTCATGCTTCCAAACATGTTGATAAGTTTCTGGAGACAAAACAACCTCACTAATACAGTCCCAAAGGAGAAGGTATTGTTGCATTCCAACCAGAGTGAGAGGTAACTTGATATCTCTGATCCATTGACCATTATTAAGGGCTTGGGCCACAGTTCTAGTGGAGGTTAACTTCTTGTCCACCTTTGAGAATACCATTGGAGCTAAATCTTTGATGGAATTCCCGCTCAACCAACTATCAATCTAAAAGAGAGTATCATTACCGTTTCCCACATGGGAGATCACTGAAATGGCAACCAACGCCTTGACTTGTGGCTGAACAGGGATATCAAGACCAATCCAGGACCTACTAGGGTCGGTTTTTTGTAGCCACAACCACCTGGCTTGCAGCACCCAGCTTCTGTAAAGTAAATTTGGGAGGCCAAGACCATCAAGATGCAGCGGCCTAGTAACCTTCTCCCAAGCCACAAGGCAACAACCACCATTTATCTCCTTTCTACCCTTCCAGAGGAAAGGCCGTCTAATTTTATCAATAGCTTTGATCACCCACTTGTGAACGATCATAGCAATGAGGAGATAGACTGGAATGGCTGAGAGGACGAAACGAACCAAGGTTGTTCTCCCAGCGAGATTAAGAAGGGATGCCTTACAGTTAGGCAACCTTGCAACAATCTTATCAACCCAATCAATGAGGTCACTTCTTCGCAGTTTCTTGTTGGAGATCGGTAAGCCCAAATAAGTGCATGGGAAGGTAGCAACCACATACTGCAGGGTGTTGCAACATTCACGCACAAGAGGCGCAACACAACAGATAGGGATTGCACAACTTTTATTCATGTTGGCAACCAGCCCAGATGCCTCTCCAAAGCAGTCAAGGATCAACTTGGTACAAACCAGGTCATCATCCAGAGGCTTGACAAAAAGAACCACATCATCTGCATACATGGAGAGCCTGGACCTAACATTTGCAGCCCCCAAGCTATGCAGCAGCCCTCTAGATTCTGCATGCCTGAATAAGTTGCCAAGCACGTCCATCACAATGATAAAAAGCATAGGGGACAAAGGATCCCCTTGACGTAAACCTCGCCGATGCCAAATATGATCACTTGGGACCCCATTGAGAAGAACTTGCGTAGAGGAAGAGGCCAAAAGGTTGGATATTAAGTTGCGCCATTTCAGACCAAAGCCAAGATGGGACAACACCTCCAAGAGAAAAGCCCAAGAGACTGAATCGAAAGCTTTTGTAATGTCAAGCTTTAAAAACAGGCTAGAGACCTTCCACCGATGAAGGGACTTGATCGAGTGCTGAACAAACATATAGTTATCGTGGATAGACCTTCCCCTCACAAAAGCACTTTGATTTGCAGCCACTAACCTTGGCAGGAGAGGAGCCAACCGGTTAGCCATAATCTTGGTCACCAATTTGGCAAAACTATGAATGAGACTTATGGGTCTAAAATCAGCCGTTGTTGTGGCATCAATCTTCTTGGGGATGACAGTAAGATAAGCTGAGTTCAGCAGCCACAACCCCCGAGAATTACCTTGATGGAGGGCAATGATAGCCGCAAGCATATCGTCCTTAATGATATGCCAGCATGACTTATAGAATCTCCTAGTAAAACCATCCGAACCTAGAGCTCTATCCGAAGGTAGGCAGAAAACTGCAGTCCAGACCTCATCCCCTGTGATGGGGAGGTCCAATACACCTAGATCGTCCATGTTTCTATGGCAAGATCCCAAGTTTAGTGTGAATTCTCTATTTTTAGCCACCCCCAATAGGTTGCTATAGAAATCATTCAAAGCTCCATGCTTCTGTTCATGAGAGGTGGCCACCCGATCTCAACAGGAACAACCTCCTCATCATTACAGTAACATTTCATATAATGAACTCCTGAAAGCCACAAGTGGTAGCTTAGAACAATGGCTGCATCTGCATCCAGATGTGACTATGAATAGGCAGCAATAGCAACAACAAATCCTTAACATCATGCATGCAAAGGTTAAATATAGTAATCGATGTTGCCTTCACCACTTGGTTTCTTCATGAACAGGGTCCTGTGCCAATTGTACACTGTGATCTGAAGCCTAGCAATGTGCTTCTGGATGATGAACCGATGGCACATGTTGTTGATTTCAGTTTGGCAATTTTTTTGGTTCCATAAGATACCACAACCTCTACATCCACAACAAGCAGCGGCGGAATCAATGGTTCCATCGGCTTTATAGCACCAGGTAATATGTTATATGCATATATATATATATACTATATTAAATACTACTTCCGTTCTCGGATATTTGTTGCCAGCTAATTCATTTTTGAACTAAACATCGACAAATAAAAAATGAAGGGAGTACTATAAGAGTATCCAAGTAATTGGTTGATCGATGCCATGCTTCTTTTGCCAAGTTAATTCCCACTTGTAAAACCCATTAGACAAAAAAATGCAACCATCGTCTTTATCTTACATGAATACTCGATGTTTGAGAGTATGGATTAGGGAGTCAACCTTTTGTGGAAGGTGACACTTACAACTATGAATCCTTCTATTGGAAACCTTCACTGGGGTGAGCCCTACCAACGAGAGAGAGATTCACTTATGGGTCAAGCTAGCCTTTGGGACCATGTCGAGATGGCTTTCCAAGACAGAGTCATGGATATAATCGACATTAGGTTAGAGCTAGTTTGGAAACTTCATTTTTCTAAAGGATTCCTATTTTTTTCTAAGGAAAATGAACTAATTTCTTTGGTAAAATGGAAATCCTTGGAAAATGGGGTTTCCAAACTATTCCTTAATCTCTAAAAAAACCTGGCCAAGAGATCTCCGTGGATGCTTGGGTTCAGTTCTTCAATGCTCGATGGAATCACCAAAAGAGCATAGCATGATGAAGCAGGTCTCCAAGGAGTCAGTCACCATGGATGAAGCACATGTTACATGGGACTTCTTAACACAACTTTCAAGTTATAGATTGCTAGACTTGAGTGTCCATAGATGTGAATGATGCATTCATATGAAGTCGCCTTACATCTACAGACATTCATTCCATAGATTTGATAAATGCCTTGAGTGCGCTGAAATCACCTTATATCTTGTTGCCTTCTCCACATATGTACTGCCTCATCAATGTGGGGTGAAATCTTGGTTCCCTGTCCCTGCGAGGCTTGATGACCACGCTTCATGACCACGTGGCTGTTTATTTGCCTAACTTTTAGGTCTAAGATTAGTTTTTCAATTTGAACGACTAAACTTATGTTTACTGCCAAAGCACCACAACATGTCTAACTTTTTTCTAGCTAAGGTTAGTTCCATAATTTCAGCGACTAAGCTTATATTCCGTTTGGACGTCGATATTGGATTACAGAATTGAGAATTGGAATCAACCTCCCTGAATTCTATTGTTTGGTTGCACATGGAATTGATATTTGGAATCAGAGACTCAATTCCCTAGAATTGAACTATAACTAGAAACTCAATCTCCCAATACATAGCGTCACCCCTCTGTATTGCGTGGAATTAAATCTCACAATTCCAAATTTCAGTTCAGCGATATCCAAACAATACAATTGGAATTACATCCCATTTCAATACCATGACTGATGTTGGGGACTTGTTCTCAAATGCTTCGAATTAAGAACAAGGCAACATAAAAAGTGTTAAATGTTAAAGTCCTTCGTCCTTATAAACATTATATCCCTTCGGATATAATGAATTCTGGACGAAGGTTACGAGGAAAAAGACCTTCGCAAGTTCGATAGATGATGAAGAAGAACACATATAAGAAATACAAATAATAATACAGGTATTTTCATTAACTTCTTTTTATTATCAAATCCATATAAACAAATTATAAATGTACCTTCGAATTGATGAAAAGTAAAGGTACAGGCGTGATGCAAAAAGCGAATGCCAAGTCAGCGTGAACAGTACGGGAATACTGTTCATCTATTTATAGGCACGGGACGCAGCCCGTGTAAAATTACATTAATGCACTTTACATTTATCAATAACTCTATAGTAATTCTTCGAGGTCTAATTTGGCTTTTCATCTTTAAGTCGGTTCCCCTTTTCTGCTGTCATGCCGAAGCTTTTCTGCACATAGCTTCGTGATCGTCTTATCCTTCGTCATGATTGCCTTCCATCCCAGTCAAGCTTCGTCTTGACCATGCTCTTGTATACCCATAACCTGATTCCGAAGATACCTGCTCGCATACTTGGAAAACATTGTCAAATCATGTTTTTGAGGTCCTTCGGAAGCCGAAGGCCCCCAACAGTAGCCCCTCGCAATATTAATTTGCTGGAATGATAAATTCATATTGCGACATGGACGAAGGCCTTAAGCCGAAGGTCCGAAAAAACACCTTCTCTTTGCTAGAATAGCAACAGTCTTTGACAAGCGGGACCCTCCAGTTTTCAACGCACTAGGTGTATAAATAAGAGCTCATCACGAGTTTATTTGGTACACTCTCTTGCCATCTGCTTTTACTCACCCAACTTTTAGCCTGCGCGCAGCAACACTTGCTTGGCTTTTTAGATTTTTAAGCTTCGGTTTCGAGAGCACCTTCTCAGCGTTTGCAAGGATGTCTGAAGATAAAAAAGCTGTTGGTGATTCGAAGCTAAGTCTTTCTGAGGAGATGCATCTGGGCTTTCTTCAATTAATGTCAAAGACTAATACAGAGAAGATTACTAAAGAGATTTTGGAGGGTTTATCTGAAGATACTGGTGACAGTGACAGTTATGATGTGGATAGTGGCGGTGAAGACTCCGAAGATCGACCTTGGCGACCAAGCCATGCGGTTTTTGGTAAATCAAGTATTAAAGAAAATCATCTTGTCAATATGAGGGGCAGATATTTTCGGGACTTGTCCGTTGTGAGGGCTGACGAAGGAGAGAAGACTTGTCCGACTCCTGAGGAAAATGAAGTCATGGTATTCCGAAGCTTCTTGAAAGCTGGACTACGATTTCCCTTAAGCAGTTTTGTTGTGGAAATACTAAAGATATTTGAAATCTACCTTCACCAACTTACCCCCGAAGCAATCATAAGGATGAGCATCTTTGTGTGGGCCGTGAGAAGCCAAGGTTTGGAACCTAATGCGAAAAGTTTCTACAACATACATGAGTTATTGTACGAGACAAAACCCTGGGGTAAAGAACAGTATCACAACAATTTTGGCTGCTACAGCTTCGGCTCCCGGTCTGGGTCAAGCTGCCCCGTGCCAACCTTTCGAAAGAGGTGGCCCGGCGACTGGATGACGGAATGGTTTTACGTGAAGAATGACTTGAAATCACGGGAAGATATTAAAAGTATCATTATGCGTCCCATCTGGCAACGCTTCGGCCTGCGGAGGCCGAAGGTGGAAATGAATGAAGCAGCCGAAGAATGCCAGAGAGCCTTCGGTGTTGTTTGCTCTTTTATTGGGACAAGGGATTTGGTCCAAGAACACATTGCCTTCAGAGTATGGCCACTTGTGGAAAAATGGGAAATGCTGAAGGAGACCATTAAAGAAACTGACGAAGGTGGACTAGTCAGGCTGAAATACACATTTAAATACGGAGATAAATTCGTTGAGCCAGATGATGACTAGTTGAAAAGTATTGAGGCCATCAGTGATGAATTGCTTGGTGTATACTCAAAGGCTGAAGATACTGCATTATCGGTGGCCTTCGGAGGCCGAAAGAGGAAGAGGCTCAACCGAGTATTTGATGCAATTGGGTTTGTCTACCCCGACTACCGCTATCCAGCGCGGGGTCAAAAAAGAAAGAATACATCTTCTGCGAAGGAAACTGCTTCAGCCGCTCCTAGTGAGTCGGCGCCGAAGAGGAAAAGGGTAAAGGTTCTCACACACCGGCCACGTTATATTGAACCGGCCACAGTGCCTGAATTTGCCGGTGAGACCTCTTCGGCCACCGAAGCTAAAGTGCCAACTCCCCTGCCAAATATTGAAGTGCTGGCCGAAGTGCCAGCGACTGAAAAAATAGAAGAACCGAGAGCTGAAGAAATAAAGACATCAGAAGTCTTGGGTCCTTCGACAAAAACTGAGACGACAAAAAGCCATAAGGGTCCAACAGTGACCCCTAAAAGAAAAAGGATGGTTAATGTGCTAGATGTTTTAGAGACAATCAAATCTTCAAGCACACCTCCAAAGAAAATTGTTAAAACTTCCGAAGTACAGACTGAAGCCTTTGTCGCCGAAGCTTCACAGCAACAATCTGAAATTGAAACCGGGCCTTCAGAGCCCGCCAAGGTGAAATCCTTGGAAGCCGAAAAAACAGAAATAGCAGAACAAATTTTGGCTGAAGAAACTGGCACTGCTGCCCCTGAAGCATCTTCCAAAGTACTTGATTATATTGTACGACATGCTTCGGGGAAGAAATTATCTGAAGAAGAGATTTTTGAAGCTAATCACTATGCCCGAGAACTGAAGTATCTGAAAGGGGCCTTAGTATTCAATGGCACAGATGAAGATGACTTCTTATACTGCCTCCCAGACAACAAAGAATTATCTGTCTGCCGGAAGATGGCTAGAAGTATGGGGTTTCCGAAGCTTGAAGCTGGACTCTGCGCTATGACGAAGGACGATCTTGCGGATAGCCTTGCATATAATAGTCTAAAGGTATGAGAATTGTATATTTGGAAATTTATAATTTTTGAATCATTCTTTTATTCTTATACTAATTCTTTTTCATATAGGGTTTAATACTGAGCAACGCTTTGAGAGCGCAAAAGAATGCCGAAGACGAGAGCTATAATATTGCTTTCAACAACCTACGAACAGAGGTTATTAAGCTGAGTAACGAAGCTTTGGAAAAAGATAAAATTCTGCTTACATTGGTGGATAAAATAAAGGAAGACGAAGCTACCTCTAAGGCTCAAGCTGAAGCCCAAAAACGCGAAATTGAGGATCTTCGGAAACAGCTAGCCAGAGCTAAAGAAGAACGCATACTTGAAGAGACAAAACGAGAACTTAGTAATCAATGGGAAAATCATTTGGAAATAAATGTTGAGGAGCTTCGTGCATCCAAGAAAAGGTGCTATGACAAATCCATAGAATGTGCTAAGAAAATAAAATCCAGCTTCGCCAGCGTTAGCGCATTCTCTAGCGAAGAAAATTTCACAAGGGGTAATCCAGAAGGCCCGATTGAATGGATCAGTCACGAAGCTGAGGCCTTCGAGGAAATCTTGAATAGCCGCGGAGACATATGTAACACCCCTGGTGTTACTATAACTAAAACTTGAACATGACATCATAAGCATTGGCATTGCATATGTTTGATACACCTAGAGTGCATTCACTAGGCAAAAATTTCAAACAAGTTGTATTGTTTTAATGTTTTTGCAAATGAAACCCTGGTTAATGGACTTAACCCTAAATAGTGGTTAAAGGGGTAAAACTTAACCCAAGTTAAGAAAACCTAAATACTTTAGGGTAAAAGTCATAAAATGACCCTAAGAATAAACTTGAATCACTTTTATACCCCTGGGATACCAGAAACCCTAATTGGAACCCTGGAAAACCCTAAAACCAAACCCTAGGGGCTTATGTGCAAAATTAGTCCACTTTTGGGGTAAAGTGCAAAAATCAAGCCAAATAAGTATTTTAAGTCAATTGGTTCACAAATATGTGGACTTGAAAGCCAAACCCTAAGTTTTGGACTCATTTGCAAAAAGGACCTTGATTTTGATTCCTATGCTAAGTCTGAAAACAGGGTTGTAGGCCCAACTTTGGGGCTGTGTAGCTTTCAAAATAGTGAGAATTCATGATAGCTGACCACATCAAAGTTGAAGATCAATCTTAGGGGAACAACTTTGTTTAAGGGTTCAAACCATGATCCTATGAGAAATTTGGAGAAAAACCCAATCAAAGATGGGCTGTCAGACTGTTTGAGGTTTGAATTTCAGAATAACAGTGTTATGAGATGAACTTTGAGCCCGATTTTGAATGGGATCCAGTGATTTTTTGTGACAACACCATGTAGCAAAGTTGTAGCTGGTATGTAGCACTACAACTTTCATGCAGAGCCTTGGATGAGTTGCTAAGGAAAATTTAGAGAAAAAGTGACCTGAACTTGCTCTGTCAGTCAAGCTCTTTTTGAATTCAGAGCACTGTTTACCATCATCTGAAAATATCGCGCAGAGGATAAGGTCTTGGACCTCGCCGGCGATAAGAACGCCACCGCGGCGTAACCGGTCGTCGGTGGTCGTGGTAAAGTTTCTTGGCACCGTGGCAAAGAGTTACCGAGGTGGCGACCTCTGGTTAAGCGGCGACCCCGTGCCCTCACCGGGAACTGCCGCGCGAAAGCTTGCCAGCGCATCCGCAGCTCGCGTTTCTTCTCCAACTCCGGTCGTCGGTCCTCCGCCGCGTGGCCTAGCTTTTCTGCCGTGTCGCTGTGACTCCCTTGGGCCATCCCATCATCGTCGGAAAGGTTGCCACGCCGTTGGCCACGTAACTGCGCGCGCCAGGCTTCTTCCTCCCCTCCGGTCGCCAGCTCTGTCCGGCCAAATTAAGCGCCGCCGTCGAAGCCTCCTATAAATTGAGCCCGTGTCTAGCTCCGTGAGGTAGTCAGCTAGCTAACCACCGCTAATCGGCCACAATCATCCACTCATCTGCTCGAATTCGGAGTTTCCCCCAATTCAAGCTTCCGCCACCGTGAAACCAAGCTCACGTCGCCAGCCCTTTCCCGGTCAGTCCCCGTCCCCTGCTTCCTCGTTTAAGCTTTCTCACATGCCTACGATGCTCGCTGAACCACCAATTTGAACTGCGAGCTCACCAATCACCGGGAACACGATCAACTGTCCGCCACCCATTCGGTTCACGCGGACAGAGCTTGATAGCTCACTATTTGTGCAATTGGGTTGGGGAAAATGGTCGGGGTAGTGTTAATTCCGTGTCCGCTGCTCGGAGAACCCTGCCGTTGCCCTAATCGGCCGGCATAGATGCTCGCCGGAGCACGGCCACGCATGAACGGTGTCGTGGACTTCAAATCGTGAATAGATAGAAACCGGAGGGTCTTTTTGTGAAGTGTCAGTGACTCCTCAAAATAGTGAAAGGGCTCGTTCGCTGTTAGACAAAGACGCGAGGGTCTCTGCGCAAAGCCGCCAGGGCGCGGGCGCGCGGGCGCCTTTCCTCCCTGGACCTGGGCCGCTGGGCTGAATCCGGCCCAGTTCTATTTAATCAATTTCCTTTTTCTTTTACAGCAGAGCTTTAGAAATATGTAGAAAAATGTAGAAACATGCTAAAATTGTGAAACTAATTTTCCTAGGCTTGTTATTTTCCCTAGAATTTAGTAAAAATAAGTTTGTGATTTTTAGTGAAAGTAAGAAATTTTAGGGTATTTAAAGTGGTTAAAAATGTTGGTTATGGATTTTTAGAAAACAAATGGTAAGTCCAAAAATGCTCAAAATTTTTATATGAGTTCCTCATAATATTTAGAAGCCTTGGGTAGAGTTTGAATTGATTTGGACCTTGTTTGATCACCAAACCCCAAACCACCCCCCCTGCCCTATGAACTCCTTTACCGACTCCGGAAACCCTAAGTTCCCGGAACTCCGTGAAGGAAAGTTGTATTCAAGACCTAGATAATAAATTTATATTATCTTTGCATCCTCATGAGCATCCCATGGCATCCATTCTTATACTTATATATGGTTATGATTAGAACGTGAAGAAGAGGTAGAAGTCCCCGAAGACAGGACATCACCACCTTCGGAATCCTAGGCCGGGAATAGTTTCTACTTCGATATCTGTGGATCCGAACCCGAATCACCTGTAAACGAAGGCAAGCCCCGGTGCATTTGCCACCTCCCTTGATATTTTTAAAATCTTTCTCACTTGCTTGATGCATTAGGTGATAGGAGTTGATTGCTAAAACAATTCCTGCATTACCTTCCTTGAATCTGATTACCTTCCTTAATCACCTATTTTACAAAAGCTTTTTGATGCTTAGCTTTGCTTTAGAAAAACAAAAGGTTTTGTTTTTACAAAAGATGTTGTGGCAAAAGTGGGTGGGATGTTTTCAAAAATAAAACTTGATGGTGGATCCATCATGGCCGTGATGGATTCAACATCGGAAAAGATGTACCTCTGCCAGGTACCAAGTTTTGGGTTAAATGATTAAGCTGAGACCGGGCGGGTGACTTGCACGAGAAGAGAGTCTCGGTGTAGTGTCTCCGTCTGAGTCGATTAAGGACCTTGTCGATGTAGGCCTGCTGACCGAGGACCCTTTAACTGGTCACATGCCTCGTCATGGGTAAGCCTTGCCTCGGGTAGACTAAGGCCGGAATAAGATAACACGAAATGGGCGTGGAGCGGTGGCGAGAGTAGCGTGTACCCTTCGTGGCAAGAGGCTAGACGGTGGTGTAGCTGTGCTCTCGGTTTGCGTGAACCTGATCCGGTCTTAAGAACCCCGGTGGCGGGTTGACATATGCAAGGGTTAAGTGCTACATATGTCGTGTGATTGGAGATCCTCAGCTGAGTATAATCGATTCGGATCGCCGTACCTCCGCGGTTATGGAGACTTGGTCACTGACTTACACGTAGCAATCCACTAAAGATGATGGTTTTGTTAAGAAATTGGCTAGTGCAGGACAAGTGATTGAACTAGGGTAGAAAGAACTCTAGCTGCAGGTAATTTTACTTAACCTGACAATAAAATTGGATTTTAAGGATCCACTCGTAGTAAGCTTTTCTGCAAAACAGAGTCTTTGATTCTTGATAAGCCATACCTTGACTCCCTTAAGCCAGCATACCCTTGAGAGTCTTTTCTTTAGTCGGGTAAGTCTTGCTGAGTAATTCCATACTCAGGGTTTATCCCTTCGTTGTTTTTAGGTGAGGAAGTAGCAGACTTTTGCTGCTTCTGTGCCAAGGTGGTTCCAAAAGAAGAACAACAAGACTGAAGTGCGGGAGGACTCGGTCCTCCACTTAAGATCTTTAGCTTAAAGAACTTTCGGGAGGAGTTCGTGCCTCCCTGGTTTGTATAATATTACTACTCTGCACTCACTTTTAGTCTGGTCTGTAATAAAATAACTCAAGCTTGCTTTTGAAATAAATGTAAGTTTATGTAATTCGCTTCCGCATTTCTTTATCTCCGATGTTCTGTAATGTCTGCAAGACGGGTGAGACGTTCCTGGTAAGGTAAGGAAAGATACCGAACTTGTCAAGTAGTTCAGGGGCACCTACAGGGTTGTCTGAAGTCCGTTGGACAAGGACAACTTTAGGTGGGCCTAATTACTTGGGAGGTTCTTTCACAGCTGGTATCGGAGCGTAGCCCTTCTTTGCAGATATTATGAGGCATCTTCAAAAGAATTTTCAAAAGTCTTATCTAAGAATTCTTTTCTCTTCTTACCTAAGTATTCTGAAGAGTCTATCTTAAAGACCAGATAGGAGGAGAGCAACGTATAGAAGGTTGAATCGACTAAGGTTGATTCTGTAATTATACATGCATCATGCTAAGCACTATACTAATAACGTTTTCCCCCTTAGAAAAGATGCCGCCACGTACCAGGCTAACAGCCCGCAAGTCTACGGGACCAATTGGGGTGCCTCGGCATCAATTGGCTCCCCGACATGAAAGCAGCAGCATTGGAAGTAACGACCCCATCGGAGACCTTGAAGCCCGTGTGAGTCGACTTCAAGCAGCGCTGCAACATAGGACTGATGCTTGGGTCGCCGACGGAGATAGAATCAATGAGCTGAGAAGGGACATCCGACATCTGCAGGATCAACTCGCTGATCGAGACTTAGCACTTGACTGGGTCGTACAGTCTCGTTTGCTAATGTGTGCTAAGGAAGCAAGGGCTCAGGCCCGAGTTAAAGAACTTAGCTCGACTGTTGATAACCTGCAGGTTTACTGCAATACGTTGCACGAGGAAGTCCATATACTATACTCACAACTACACCCAAGTGAGCCTGCACAACCTGCTGAGGCAGAAGCCGGACCATCTCACGTTGCGGGACGTGCGCTGGGTGGGGAGTTAGACCTTTTTGAGCCCCCTCCTTCTTTGAGGTTGGTTGATGTCTGGACTCCCACACCTGACGATGAAGCCGCCAAGAGTAATGGCAAGCAGGAATAAAGGTGTAATAGAAGTAGAGTAGTGTATGGTAGGGTATTGTAGGGTGTACTGTTGTATAATAGGTTGAACTTTTGTATAATGGGTATTGTATCCTGTTATGTAATCTCGAGTCTGTATCATTACTTTTTATATTAATGTAAAATGGAAGGTTTTCTCTGGCACATTGTGTTTACTTCAAATGTTTTTGCCACAGATGCCGACCAGGACTCGAGGACAGGACACAGCAGGAACTTCTGGGGGACGGGATGTTACCCCAAACCCACCTCCAGTTCCTCCCACGTTAGCCGAGGCGATTGCCGCCTTGGTGAATGCCACCGCAGACAATACCCGCTTCCTTAGGGAAATGGCGGGTCAGCAGCAATTCCAGCAGCAGGCGGGAAGAGGTTACCCGCAAGGCCCCCGTGAGACCACCTATCTGGACTTCTCTGAAACCCGTCCACCCCTATTCGTCAAAGCTGAAGATCCCCTAGAAGCTGATGAGTGGATTCGGGTTATCGAGCAAAAGTTTGGTCTTCTCCGTTGCTCAGAAACGCAGAAGCCGTTGTTCGCAGCACAACAACTCCGTGGTCCTGCCAGTACCTGGTGGGGAAATTTTGTGGCTATTCAACCTGTCAACCATCAAGTCACCTGGAATGAGTTTAAAGCAGCCTTCCGTGAACACTACATCCCCGAAGGAGTGCTGCATATGAAACAAGAGGAATTTATGAAGTTACAACAAGGTGGAGATACCGTCACTCAATATCTCAACAAGTTCAATCACCTGTCGCAGTATGCCATCGACCAGGTGAATACGGATTTAAAGAAGAAGAACTGTTTTATGCGGGGTCTGAATGATCGGCTACAAAGGAAAATGGCCACATGCATAGACCTCACGTATGGAAAGGCTGTCAGCACAGCCTTATCTGTTGAAGCAAAATACACAAATTCTGGGAAGAATAAGGGATTTGGTGGTGAGAGGCCTAATCAGGGCCAGGCGAAGAAGCAACGGTTTGTGATCCGGCCTTCAAGCCAAAATCGCACTTTTTTTCGTCCACCCTCATTTCCCTTCAAACAGCCAATCATTATCCGCCCCAACAATACCCCCACTACCCCAAAACAGTCGGGTGCCCCAGGCACTCGATTTCCTGCCTTGCCTAGTTCTTCAACTGGGTGTTTTAATTGCGGCAAGTCGGGACATTTTATCAAAGACTGCCCATATCCTAGGCAAAATCAATCTAATGCTTCGCAAGGATCTGGGAAATCAGCTCAGCCTAAAGGAAATGCTGTGGGGAAGGATACAAAGAAGACAGAGCGTGTATATTACACTCAAGTGGCTACTACACCGGAAGGAGAGCCGGTGATGATGGGTACGTTTCCCGTGGCCAGTCACCCAGCAATTATTCTTTTTGATTCTGGTGCTTCACACACATTCATTAGCAAGAAATTTGTGGAGCAACATCATATTGCATACCATGAATCAAAGGAGGGATTTAAAATTCATTCACCTGGGGGACACATTTATACTAGAGAAGTGGCCTATGGAGTGCCAGTAACAATGGCCGGACGGAACTTTCCTGCTAACATGATTGTTCTGAAAGGCCAGGATATAGATGTAATTTTGGGTATGAATTGGTTAACCCAACACAAGGCAATTCTCAACACTGAACTCAGAACCGTCAGGTTGAGCTATAATCAAGAAGAGATTCTTTTGACTCTTCCCATAACCAATCCAGCCAAAGCTTCTGGTAGAGTATATGAAGCCATTGTACCGGAGATCAAGAACATTCCGGTAGTATGTGAGTTTCCAGATGTATTTCCGGAAGATTTGCCTGGACTGCCCCCTGAAAGAGATGTAGAATTCGTAATTGAGCTAAAGCCCGGTACGGCTCCCATCTCCCGAAGATCGTACCGCATGCCCCCTAATGAATTGGCGGAATTGAAAATTCAATTGCAAGATCTACTGAATAAGGGATTCATCCGGCCAAGCTCGTCCCCGTGGGGTTGTCCCACCATTTTTGTTAAGAAGAAGGATCAAACCTTGAGAATGTGCGTGGATTATCGACCCCTAAATGAGGTCACTATCAAGAATAAGTACCCTCTTCCAAGGATCGACATCTTATTTGATCAACTGACTGGGGCGAGGGTATTTTCCAAAATTGATCTCAGGTCGGGCTATCATCAAATCCGTATTCGGCCCGAGGATATACCGAAGACCGCGTTTACTACGCGATATGGATTGTTTGAATACTTGGTAATGTCTTTCGGGCTCACAAATGCTCCTGCCCACTTTACCTATTTGATGAACTCGGTGTTCATGCCCGAGTTGGACAAATTCGTGGTAGTCTTCATCGACGATATCTTGATATATTCTAAGAATGAAGAGGACCATGCTCAGCATCTACGGATTGTATTGACGCGCCTGAGGGAACATCAACTATATGCCAAGTTCAGCAAGTGCGCGTTCTGGCTGGAAGAAATTCAATTTTTGGGGCACGTGTTATCGGCTAAAGGAATTGCGGTAGATCCTAGCAAGGTCAAAGATATTCTGGAGTGGAAACCCCCAACAACTATTCACCAAGTCCGGAGTTTTCTTGGACTAGCTGGGTATTATCGCAGATTCATACCAGATTTTTCTAAGCTTGTGAAGCCAATCACAAGTTTGTTGAAGAATGACATTAAGTTCAATTGGTCTTCTAAGTGCAATGAAGCCTTTGAGCAATTAAAGACACTATTGACCACTGCTCCGGTATTGGCTCAACCGGACATCACTAAGCCTTTTGACGTGTATTGTGATGCATCTGGCAGTGGGCTCGGCTGTGTACTGATGCAAGAGGGCCGAGTAATTGCGTATGCTTCAAGGCAGTTGCGCCGACATGAGGAGCACTATCCAACTCATGATCTGGAGCTAGCTGCTGTAGTTCATGCCCTAAAGATTTGGCGTCACTATCTGCTGGGTAATATCTATCACATATATACAGATCATAAAAGTTTGAAGTACATTTTCACCCAGTCAGAATTAAATATGAGGCAAAGACGATGGCTTGAGCTCATTAAAGACTATGAACTGGAGATCCATTATCACCCAGGCAAAGCCAATGTGGTGGCAGATGCATTAAGTCGTAAGACTTCCTGCCACTGTCTTACGGCAAAGACCTCCGAGAACACTTTGTGTCAAGAAATGGAGAAGTTAAACCTGGGGATCATCCAACAAGGGACTCTGAATCAGTTAAAGCTTGAGTCAATCATTTTGCAAAGAATAATTGATGCTCAAAAGGATAATCTGAGTATGAAGCACATACGAGAAAAGATAAGGGCTGGAGTAGCCAAGTGTTTCAAGGAAGACGATCAAGGTGTGATATGGTTTAAAAACCGCATAGTAGTGCCAAAGAACGAAGAACTCCGCCAGCAAATTCTTGATGAAGCACATCTTAGTCGTTATTCTATTCATCCCGGAAGCACTAAGATGTATCAAGACTTAAAGCAACATTATTGGTGGACGAAGATGAAAATCGAAATTGCACGCTATGTGGCTAAGTGTGACACTTGCAGACGTGTCAAGGCCATACACATGAAAACTGCTGGTCCATTACAATCTTTGCCAATCCCAACATGGAAATGGGAAGACATCAGTATGGACTTTATTGTGGGACTGCCCAGGACGATAAAAGGGTATGACTCTATTTGGGTTATAATTGATCGGCTTACAAAGATTGCTCACTTTCTGCCAGTCAAGACAAATTCCCCGGTTACGGTCTACGCCCAATTGTACATTGCTCGTATTCTTAGTCTGCATGGTGTTCCAAAGACCATAGTGTCGGATCGTGGACCTCAATTTGTAGCCAAGTTTTGGGAAGCACTTCACAAATCCTTGGGTACTAAGTTACTCCACAGTTCGGCCTATCATCCTCAAACCAGTGGGCAGACTGAGAGAGTGAACCAAATACTTGAAGATATGCTGCGGGCATGTGTCCTGGACTTCTCACCAAAATGGGATGAATGTTTGCCCTAGCGGAGTTTTCATACAATAACAGTTATCAAGAAAGTATCAAGATGGCACCTTTGAAGCTTTATATGGACGTCGGTGTCGAACTCCGCTAAATTGGTCTGAACCTGGAGAAAGATATTTCTTTAGGCCTGATATGGTGAAAGAGGTCGAAGAAAAGGTTCAGAATTATTCATAATATGAAAAAGGCACAAGCTCGTCAGAAGAGTTATGCAGAACCCCGGTGGCGGGTTGACATATGCAAGGGTTAAGTGCTACATATGTCGTGTGATTGGAGATCCTCAGCTGAGTATAATCGATTCGGATCGCCGTACCTCCGCGGTTATGGAGACTTGGTCACTGACTTACACGTAGCATTCCACTAAAGATGAGGGTTTTGTTAAGAAATTGGCTAGCAGGACCAGTGATTGAACTAGGGTAGAAAGAACTCTAGTGCAGGTAATTTTACTAACTGACAATAAAATTGGATTTTAAGGATCCACTTTAGTAAGCATTTCTGCAAAACAGAGTCTTTGATTCTTGATAAGCCATACCTTGACTCCCTTAAGCCAACATACCCTTGAGAGTCTTTTCTTTAGTCGGGTAAGTCTTGCTGAGTAATTCCATACTCAGGGTTTATCCCTTCGTTGTTTTTAGGTGAGGAAGTAGCAGACTTTTGCTGCTTCTGTGCCAAGGTGGTTCCAAAAGAAGAACAACAAGACTGAAGTGTGGGAGGACTCGGTCCTCCACTTAAGATCTTTAGCTTAAAGAACTTTCGGGAGGAGTTCGTGCCTCCCTGGTTTGTATAATATTACTACTCTGCACTCACTTTTAGTCTGGTCTGTAATAAAATAACTCAAGCTTGCTTTTGAAATAAATGTAAGTTTATGTAATTCGCTTCCGCATTTCTTTATCTCCGATGTTCTGTAATGTCTGCAAGACGGGTGAGACGTTCCTGGTAAGGTAAGGAAAGATACCGAACTTGTCAAGTAGTTCAGGGGCACCTACAGGGTTGTCTGAAGTCCGTTGGACAAGGACAACTGTAGGTGGGCCTAATTACTTGGGAGGTTCTTTCACAGCTGGTATCGGAGCGTAGCCCTTCTTTGCAGATATTATGAGGCATCTTCAAAAGAATTTTCAAAAGTCTTATCTAAGAATTCTTTTCTCTTCTTACCTAAGTATTCTGAAGAGTCTATCTTAAAGACCAGATAGGAGGAGTGCAACGTATAGAAGGTTGAATCGACTAAGGTTGATTATGTAATTATACATGCATCATGCTAAGCACTATACTAATAACGTTTTCCCCCTTAGAAAAGATGTCGCCACGTACCAGGCTAACAGCCCGCAAGTCTACGGGACCAATTGGGGTGCCTCAGCATCAATTGGCTCCCCGACATGAAAGCAGCAGCAGTGGAAGTAACGACCCCATCGGAGACCTTGAAGCCCGTGTGAGTCGACTTCAAGCAGCGCTGCAACATAGGACTGATGCTTGGGTCGCCGACGGAGATAGAATCAATGAGCTGAGAAGGGACATCCGACATCTGCAGGATCAACTCGCTGATCGAGACTTAGCACTTGACTGGGCCGTACAGTCTCGTTTGCTAATGTGTGCTAAGGAAGCAAGGGCTCAGGCCCGAGTTAAAGAACTTAGCTCGACTGTTGATAACCTGCAGGTTTACTGCAATACGTTGCACGAGGAAGTCCATATACTATACTCACAACTACACCCAAGTGAGCCTGCACAACCTGCTGAGGCAGAAGCCGGACCATCTCACGTTGCGAGACGTGCGCTGGGTGGGGAGTTAGACCTTTTTGAGCCCCCTCCTTCTTTGAGGTTGGTTGATGTCTGGACTCCCACACCTGACGATGAAGCCGCCAAGAGTAATGGCAAGCAGGAATAAAGGTGTAATAGAAGTAGAGTAGTGTATGGTAGGGTATTGTAGGGTGTACTGTTGTATAATAGGTTGAACTTTTGTATAATGGGTATTGTATCCTGTTATGTAATCTCGAGTCTGTATCATTACTTTTTATAGTAATGTAAAATGGAAGGTTTTCTCTGGCACATTGTGTTTACTTCAAATGTTTTTGCCACAGATGTCGACCAGGACTCGAGGACAGGACACAGCAGGAACTTCTGGGGGACGGGATGTTACCCCAAACCCACCTCCAGTTCCTCCCACGTTAGCCGAGGCGATTGCCGCCTTGGTGAATGCCACCGCAGACAATACCCGCTTCCTTAGGGAAATGGCGGGTCAGCAGCAATTCCAGCAGCAGGCGGGAAGAGGTTACCCGCAAGGCCCCCGTGAGACCACCTATCTGGACTTCTCTGAAACCCGTCCACCCCTATTCGTCAAAGCTGAAGATCCCCTAGAAGCTGATGAGTGGATTCGGGTTATCGAGCAAAAGTTTGGTCTTCTCCGTTGCTCAGAAACGCAGAAGCCGTTGTTCGCAGCACAACAACTCCGTGGTCCTGCCAGTACCTGGTGGGGAAATTTTGTGGCTATTCAACCTGTCAACCATCAAGTCACCTGGAATGAGTTTAAAGCAGCCTTCCGTGAACACTACATCCCTGAAGGAGTGCTGCATATGAAACAAGAGGAATTTATGAAGTTACAACAAGGTGGAGATACCTTCACTCAATATCTCAACAAGTTCAATCACCTGTCGCAGTATGCCATCGACCAGGTGAATACGGATTTAAAGAAGAAGAACTGTTTTATGCGGGGTCTGAATGATCGGCTACAAAGGAAAATGGCCACATGCATAGACCTCACGTATGGAAAGGCTGTCAGCACAGCCTTATCTGTTGAAGCAAAATACACAAATTCTGGGAAGAATAAGGGATTTGGTGGTGAGAGGCCTAATCAGGGCCAGGCGAAGAAGCAACGGTTTGTGATCCGGCCTTCAAGCCAAAATCGCACTTTTTTTCGTCCACCCTCATTTCCCTTCAAACAGCCAATCATTATCTGCCCCAACAATACCCCCACTACCCCAAAACAGCCGGGTGCCCCAGGCACTCGATTTCCTGCCTTGCCTAGTTCTTCAACTGGGTGTTTTAATTGCGGCAAGTCGGGACATTTTATCAAAGACTGCCCATATCCTAGGCAAAATCAATCTAATGCTTCGCAAGGATCTGGGAAATCGGCTTAGCCTAAAGGAAATGTTGTGGGGAAGGATACAAAGAAGACAGGGCGTGTATATTACACTCAAGTGGCTACTACACCGGAAGGAGAGCCGGTGATGATGGGTACGTTTCCCGTGGCCAGTCACCCAGCAATTATTCTTTTTGATTCTGGTGCTTCACACACATTCATTATCAAGAAATTTGTGGAGCAACATCATATTGCATACCATGAATCAAAGGAGGGATTTAAAATTCATTCACCTAGGGGACACATTTATACTAGAGAAGTGGCCTATGGAGTGCCAGTAACAATGGCCGGACGGAACTTTCCTGCTAACATGATTGTTCTGAAAGGCCAGGATATAGATGTAATTTTGGGTATGAATTGGTTAACCCAACACAAGGCAATTCTCAACACTGAACTCAGAACCGTCAGGTTGAGCTATAATCAAGAAGAGATTCTTTTGACTCTTCCCGTAACCAATCCAGCCAAAGCTTCTGGTAGAGTATATGAAGCCATTGTACCGGAGATCAAGAACATTCCGGTAGTATGTGAGTTTCCAGATGTATTTCCGGAAGATTTGCCTGGACTGCCCCCTGAAAGAGATGTAGAATTCGTAATTGAGCTAAAGCCCGGTACGACTCCCATCTCCCGAAGATCGTACCGCATGCCCCCTAATGAATTGGCGGAATTGAAAATTCAATTGCAAGATCTACTGAATAAGGGATTCATCCGGCCAAGCTCGTCCCCGTGGGGTTGTCCCGCCATTTTTGTTAAGAAGAAGGATCAAACCTTGAGAATGTGCGTGGATTATCGACCCCTAAATGAGGTCACTATCAAGAATAAGTACCCTCTTCCAAGGATCGACATCTTATTTGATCAACTGACTAGGGCGAGGGTATTTTCCAAAATTGATCTCAGGTCGGGCTATCATCAAATCCGTATTCGGCCCGAGGATATACCGAAGACCACGTTTACTACGCGATATGGATTGTTTGAATACTTGGTAATGTCTTTCGGGCTCACAAATGCTCCTGCCCACTTTACCTATTTGATGAACTCGGTGTTCATGCCCGAGTTGGACAAATTCGTGGTAGTCTTCATCGACGATATCTTGATATATTCTAAGAATGAAGAGGACCATGCTCAGCATCTACGGATTGTATTGACGCGCCTGAGGGAACATCAGCTATATGCCAAGTTCAGCAAGTGCGCGTTCTGGCTGGAAGAAATTCAATTTTTGGGGCACGTGTTATCGGCTAAAGGAATTGCGGTAGATCCTAGCAAGGTCAAAGATATTCTGGAGTGGAAACCCCCAACAACTGTTCACCAAGTCCGGAGTTTTCTTGGACTAGCTGGGTATTATCGCAGATTCATACCAGATTTTTCTAAGCTTGTGAAGCCAATCACAAGTTTGTTGAAGAATGACATTAAGTTCAATTGGTCTTCTAAGTGCAATGAAGCCTTTGAGCAATTGAAGACACTATTGACCACTGCTCCGGTATTGGCTCAACCGGACATCACTAAGCCTTTTGACGTGTATTGTGATGCATCTGGCAGTGGGCTCGGCTGTGTACTGATGCAAGAGGGCCGAGTAATTGCGTATGCTTCAAGGCAGTTGCGCCGACATGAGGAGCACTATCCAACTCATGATCTGGAGCTAGCTGCTGTAGTTCATGCCCTAAAGATTTGGCGTCACTATCTGCTGGGTAATATCTGTCACATATATACAGATCATAAAAGTTTGAAGTACATTTTCACCCAGTCAGAATTAAATATGAGGCAAAGACGATGGCTTGAGCTCATTAAAGACTATGAACTGGAGATCCATTATCACCCAGGCAAAGCCAATGTGGTGGCAGATGCATTAAGTCGTAAGACTTCCTGCCACTGTCTTACGGCAAAGACCTCCGAGAACACTTTGTGTCAAGAAATGGAGAAGTTAAACCTGGGGATCATCCAACAAGGGACTCTGAATCAGTTAAAGCTTGAGTCAATCATTTTGCAAAGAATAATTGATGCTCAAAAGGATAATCTGAGTATGAAGCACATACGAGAAAAGATAAGGGCTGGAGTAGCCAAGTGTTTCAAGGAAGACGATCAAGGTGTGATATGGTTTAAAAACCGCATAGTAGTGCCAAAGAACGAAGAACTCCGCCAGCAAATTCTTGATGAAGCACATCTTAGTCGTTATTCTATTCATCCCGGAAGCACTAAGATGTATCAAGACTTAAAGCAACATTATTGGTGGACGAAGATGAAAATCGAAATTGCACGCTATGTGGCTAAGTGTGACACTTGCAGACGTGTCAAGGCCATACACATGAAAACTGCTGGTCCATTACAATCTTTGCCAATCCCAACATGGAAATGGGAAGACATCAGTATGGACTTTATTGTGGGACTGCCCAGGACGATAAAAGGGTATGACTCTATTTGGGTTATAATTGATCGGCTTACAAAGATTGCTCACTTTCTGCCAGTCAAGACAAATTCCCCGGTTACGGTCTACGCCCAATTGTACATTGCTCGTATTCTTAGTCTGCATGGTGTTCCAAAGACCATAGTGTCGGATCGTGGACCTCAATTTGTAGCCAAGTTTTGGGAAGCACTTCACAAATCCTTGGGTACTAAGTTACTCCACAGTTCGGCCTATCATCCTCAAACCAGTGGGCAGACTGAGAGAGTGAACCAAATACTTGAAGATATGCTGCGGGCATGTGTCCTGGACTTCTCACCAAAATGGGATGAATGTTTTCCCCTAGCGGAGTTTTCATACAATAACAGTTATCAAGAAAGTATCAAGATGGCACCTTTTGAAGCTTTATATGGACGTCGGTGTCGAACTCCGCTAAATTGGTCTGAACCTGGAGAAAGATATTTCTTTAGGCCTGATATGGTGAAAGAGGTCGAAGAAAAGGTTCAGAGAATTATTCATAATATGAAAAAGGCACAAGCTCGTCAGAAGAGTTATGCAGACACACGGCGAAGGCCCTTATATTTCCTGGATGGAGACTATGTTTACCTGAAGGTCTCACCAATGAAGGGTGTATCGCGTTTTGGGGTTAAAGGGAAACTTGCACCCAGGTACATTGGTCCATTCCTGGTACTTGAGCAATGTGGACCAGTGGCATACCGACTTCAGCTCCCCGAAACATTGTCTGTTGTGCACAATGTGTTACACGTGTCACAACTGAAGAAGTGTCTTCGGGTTCCTGATCGAACCATTGAAGTGACTGATGTTGTCCTGGAACCAGATTTAACATACTCGGAGCATCCTATTCGAATTCTGGATCAAAAGGACAGGATTACCCGAAGAAAGACTCTCAAATTCTACAAGATACAGTGGAACCAGCATTCTGAAGATGAGGCTACATGGGAAACCCAAGACTTCTTGAATAAGAATTTCCTAGGCTTTCTAGCCTCATGTAAATTGTAAAGCCTGTATAGCTGTTGTAATAAATAAGTAACCCCCACATTACCCCTGCCTTGTACCAAAACATAAGAAATAAAAGTGTGATGTGTTTCCTTTACCATTCCCTACCCTAGGATTTTTAATCTCGGGACGAGATTCTTTTATGGGGGGAAGGATGTAACACCCCTGGTGTTACTATAACTAAAACTTGAACATGACATCATAAGCATTGCCATTGCATATGTTTGATACACCTAGAGTGCATTCACTAGGCAAAAATTTCAAACAAGTTGTATTGTTTTAATGTTTTTGCAAATGAAACCCTGGTTAATGGACTTAACCCTAAATAGTGGTTAAAGGGGTAAAACTTAACCCAAGTTAAGAAAACCTAAATACTTTATGGTAAAAGTCATAAAATGACCCTAAGAATAAACTTGAATCACTTTTATACCCCTGGGATACCAGAAACCCTAATTGGAACCCTGGAAAACCCTAAAACCAAACCCTAGGGGCTTATGTGCAAAATTAGTCCACTTTTGGGGTAAAGTGCAAAAATCAAGCCAAATAAGTATTTTAAGTCAATTGGTTCACAAATATGTGGACTTGAAAGCCAAACCCTAAGTTTTGGACTCATTTGCAAAAAGGACCTTGATTTTGATTCCTATGCTAAGTCTGAAAACAGGGTTGTAGGCCCAACTTTGGGGCTGTGTAGCTTTCAAAATAGTGAGAATTCATGATAGGTGACCACATCAAAGTTGAAGATCAATCTTAGGGGAACAACTTTGTTTAAGGGTTCAAACCATGATCCTATGAGAAATTTGGAGAAAAACCCAATCAAAGATGGGCTGTCAGACTGTTTGAGGTTTGAATTTCAGAATAACAGTGTTATGAGATGAACTTTGAGCCCGATTTTGAATGGGATCCAGTGATTTTTTGTGACAACACCATGTAGCAAAGTTGTAGCTGGTATGTAGCACTACAACTTTCATGCAGAGCCTTGGATGAGTTGCTAAGGAAAATTTAGAGAAAAAGTGACCTGAACTTGCTCTGTCAGTCAAGCTCTTTTTGAATTCAGAGCACTGTTTACCATCATCTGAAAATATCGCGCAGAGGATAAGGTCTTGGACCTCGCCGGCGATAAGAACGCCACCGCGGCGT
Source organism: Zea mays (assembly GCF_902167145.1). NCBI lineage: Eukaryota > Viridiplantae > Streptophyta > Magnoliopsida > Poales > Poaceae > Zea > Zea mays. Next base: position 79,895,732 of record NC_050103.1, on the reverse strand, counting down.
AACCGGTCGTCGGTGGTCGCGGTAAAGTTTCTTGGCACCGTGGCAAAGAGTTACCAAGGTGGCGACCTCTGGTTAAGCGGTGACCCTGTGCCCTCACCGGGAACTGCCGCGCGGAAGCTTGCCAGCGCATCCGCAGCTCGCGTTTCTTCTCCAACTCCGGTCGTCGGTCCTCCGCCGCGTGGCCTAGCTTTTCTGCCGTGTCGCTGTGACTCCCTTGGGCCATCCCATCATCGTCGGAAAGGTTGCCACGCCGTTGGCCACGTAACTGCGCACGCCAGGCTTCTTCCTCCCCTCCGGCCGCCAGCTCTGTCCGGCCAAATTAAGCGCCGCCGTCGAAGCCTCCTATAAATTGAGCCCGTGTCTAGCTCCGTGAGGTAGTCAGCTAGCTAACCACCGCTAATCGGCCACAATCATCCACTCATCTGCTCGAATTCGGAGTTTCCCCCAATTCAAGCTTCCGCCACCGTGAAACCAAGCTCACGTCGCCAGCCCTTTCCCGGTTAGTCCCCGTCCCCTGCTTCCTCGTTTAAGCTTTCTCACATGCCTACGATGCTCGCTGAACCACCAATTTGAACTGCGAGCTCACCAATCACCGGGAACACGATCAACTGTCCGCCACCCATTCGGTTCACGCGGACAGAGCTTGATAGCTCACTATTTGTGCAATTGGGTTGGGGAAAATGGTCGGGGTAGTGTTAATTCCGTGTCCGCTGCTCGGAGAACCCTGCCGTTGCCCTAATCGGCCGGCGTAGATGCTCGCCGGAGCACGGCCACGCATGAACGGCGTCGTGGACTTCAAATCGTGAATAGATAGAAACCGGAGGGTCTTTTTGTGAAGTGTCAGTGACTCCTCAAAATAGTGAAAGGGCTCGTTCGCTGTTAGACAAAGACGCGAGGGTCTCTGCGCAAAGCCGCCAAGGCGCGGGCGCGCGGGCGCCTTTCCTCCCTGGACCTGGGCCGCTGGGCTGAATCCGACCCAGTTCTATTTAATCAATTTCCTTTTTCTTTTACAGCAGAGCTTTAGAAATATGTAGAAAAATGTAGAAAAATGCTAAAATTGTGAAACTAATTTTCCTAGGCTTGTTATTTTCCCTAGAATTTAGTAAAAATAAGTTTGTGATTTTTAGTGAAAGTAAGAAATTTTAGGGTATTTAAAGTGGTTAAAAATGTTGGTTATGGATTTTTAGAAAACAAATGGTAAGTCCAAAAATGCTCAAAATTTTTATATGAGTTCCTCATAATATTTAGAAGCCTTGGGTAGAGTTTGAATTGATTTGGACCTTGTTTGATCACCAAACCCCAAACCACCCCCCCTGCCCTATGAACTCCTTTACCGACTCCGGAAACCCTAAGTTCCCGGAACTCCGTGAAGGAAAGTTGTATTCAAGACCTAGATAATAAATTTATATTATCTTTGCATCCTCATGAGCATCCCATGGCATCCATTCTTATACTTATATATGGTTATGGTTAGAACGTGAAGAAGAGGTAGAAGTCCCCGAAGACAGGACATCACCACCTTCGGAATCCCAGGCCGGGAATAGTTTCTACTTCGATATCTGTGGATCCGAACCCGAATCACCTGTAAACGAAGGCAAGCCCCGGTGCATTTGCCACCTCCCTTGATATTTTTAAAATCTTTCTCACTTGCTTGATGCATTAGGTGATAGGAGTTGATTGCTAAAACAATTCCTGCATTACCTTCCTTGAATCTGATTACCTTCCTTAATCACCTATTTTACAAAAGCTTTTTGATGCTTAGCTTTGCTTTAGAAAAACAAAAGGTTTTGTTTTTACAAAAGATGTTGTGGCAAAAGTGGGTGGGATGTTTTCAAAAATAAAACTTGATGGTGGATCCATCATGGCCGTGATGGATTCAACATCGGAAAAGATGTACCTCTGCCAGGTACCAAGTTTTGGGTTAAATGATTAAGCTGAGACCGGGCGGGTGACTTGCACGAGAAGAGAGTCTCGGTGTAGTGTCTCCGTCTGAGTCGATTAAGGACCTTGTCGATGTAGGCCTGCTGACCGAGGACCCTTTAACTGGTCACATGCCTCGTCATGGGTAAGCCTTGCCTCGGGTAGACTAAGGCCGGAATAAGATAACACGAAATGGGCGTGGAGCGGTGGCGAGAGTAGCGTGTACCCTTCGTGGCAAGAGGCTGGACGGTGGTGTAGCTGTGCTCTCGGTTTGCGTGAACCTGATCCGGTCTTAAGAACCCCGGTGGCGGGTTGACATATGCAAGGGTTAAGTGCTACATATGTCGTGTGATTGGAGATCCTCAGCTGAGTATAATCGATTCGGATCGCCGTACCTCCGCGGTTATGGAGACTTGGTCACTGACTTACACGTAGCAATCCACTAAAGATGATGGTTTTGTTAAGAAATTGGCTAGTGCAGGACAAGTGATTGAACTAGGGTAGAAAGAACTCTAGCTGCAGGTAATTTTACTTAACCTGACAATAAAATTGGATTTTAAGGATCCACTCGTAGTAAGCTTTTCTGCAAAACAGAGTCTTTGATTCTTGATAAGCCATACCTTGACTCCCTTAAGCCAGCATACCCTTGAGAGTCTTTTCTTTAGTCGGGTAAGTCTTGCTGAGTAATTCCATACTCAGGGTTTTATTCCCTGTTGTTTTTCAGGTTCTAACTTTGTGCTATTGTTGATGGTGTTAAGTGCCGGTGGGCTCGGCCTTCTTATAAGTCTAAGTAACCCTTCTATACTTCTTATTGAGGATGATCCCTTGAGCTAGCATATATTTCAAACTTATACTTTTGTAATCACTCCGATAAAATAATGTAAAATTTTTGTAACTTGTAAAATTTGGTAGTAAGAATTCCGCTGCAAAAATGTTGGTGTGTGTGATTTGTGTTACTTAATCCCGTGGTTCTGGTTGAAAGTGGTTTATCCGACGTCCTTGGGGCAATCGGACAGATCCTGTTGAGTTATCTGGTGCACATGCATGGCCGTCTGAGGTCTTTGGGACAAGGACAGGTGCATGTGGGCCCAATAACTTGGAGGTTCTGCCACAACATATGTGCTTTTTCGGGCGCCAGGGGGATTGCTACTGTTTTGGAAAGAAAAGGCTGTGAGCATGTGAAATCTTTAGCACAATCCGAAACTGCCTTGTCTTTCGAAGATATAAAAGACCCCTCGACCGAAGCAAGCATGGTCGGTGGAAAATTTTTCACCGACATCTGGGACAATGGCGGCCGAGAAATGGCCCAAGAAATTATTCAAAAAAGCGAAAAAGGCATCCATGATGCTAGAAAGGTAGCAGATGCTGCTGAGAAAAGCGCAGAGCCCGAAGGGCAAATAGGTATTAATTAGTGATAACTGGCTCTTCGTTGTAACTTTTTGATTTCGAACTTGTTCATGGTTTGTAATAGTAATATATCCGTATCTTCTCTTCTCTCAGAACCTGCTGAGCTACCTCCAGGCCCCCACACGAAGGGGGATGACGAAATTAGACAAATGGCCGAAGCCATCATGGATAGAGTTGTTGATCAGCTTCTAAACGAAGCTGTAGAAGTAGTCTTAAAGGAAGATTAAATGCTGCTGTAAAAACATTTAGATTGTAATGCTTGTTGAGAATCATGTGTAACATTGTGTAACTTTGGATATAGCATATTAGCTGTTTATAATTCTATTTTTGACGATGCATGAAACATCATATACATACCATTTTTGAGCCTTCGGCGAAAAAACACCTTCCCTTCTTTTCATGCTTCGTAAAAATCAATAATCAATCCTTGTAAAATCAATAATCAATAGATCCTTCCATTTCAGAGTTTGACGATGGTATAACTTTTCAACGGCTATTTTTTGTGCCTTGTCACTATTTCTTCAAAACAATCTTCGAATATCAATATCGAGACCCCCCTTCTTGCGTTGTTGATGCATTATGATGTATGATGTTATGCTATGCAAATGATGTAATGATGTAATGTTGTGCAAAATGATATTTGCCAAAGGTTGACATTTATTTTTCACTGTAAGCCTCCCTTAGGAGCTTCTTCGCCTTTTACTTCAGCGGAATCAGCGTTTATTTTTCGCTGTAAGCCTTCCTTAGGAGCTTCTTCGCCTTTTACTTTCAGCGGAATCAGCGTTTATTTTTCGCTGTAAGCCTCCCTTAGGAGCTTCTTCGCCTTTTACTTTCAGCGGAATCAACGTTTATTTTTCGCTGTAAGCTCTGCATTCCCTTCGGAACGACTTTTGAGTAGAAAACTTACACCGCGCTCCCTTAGGAACGACTTTTTACTACTTCGAAGAAGTTGCACTGCGTTCCTTAGAACAAATTTTTGATAATTCGAAGGTCCTCCGTGCCACCATAAATTCTTATGCTTCGGCAACTCAAGCCTATGGAGAAGATATGTTTTCATTATGATAAAAAGCGAAACTGTTACAAGAGATTGAAAAAACGATAAAAGACACTTAAACTTCCCATAATTGTTCCTTACTAAAAAGAAAGTAATACTGAATGCGAAAATGCGAAAAGCTGCTGTCGAGGTAGGATATTTGTCAGTAAATGTGCTTCGACTCTGGCACAGTGCTATTGACTGTGCGAGCTTTGGACTCCTCTCTGAAGTCCCGCTGGAGGTGAGTGTGCTGACTCCCTTCTGGCTGCTGAGCTCGTTGTGTTGGTGGTGGCGGTGGTGGCTGCTGCCAAGATGCTTGGGGTTGGCTTGCCGAAGCAACAGAAGCTGCAGGGTGATTGCCTACATATTCTGGAATGTAAGGCGAATGGTACGAAGCAGTATGTGTAACACCCCGTCCAATCCCTGGACCGGCGGTACTTACTCCTGGCAGCTCTCTAGGATCATATATTGTCCCCACAGACCAACACGAGTCTTTTGTGCGCACTTTGTCCTCACTCATGCGCACCCGAGAAAACTTCCCGGTCGGTCACCCATCCCAAATTGCTCCAAGCCAAGCACGCTTAACTTGGAGGTTCTTTCGAGATAGGCTTCCGAAAAAGAAGATGCACCTTGTTGGTATGATTACACTATTAATTCTATTAAGCCTTGGGCCAGGACATCCCATCCCAGGGGCCAGGATATCACAATCCACCCCCCTTAGAAGACCGACGTCCTCGTCGGTCAACCCCAATCCAGGAACCTCCCCTCTTGGCCACGTCTGTATGTCTAGTGTCGTCATATGCCATGCCATGTGACCACTCCGGGCCCACATGCGCCATGCGCCATATACCCGAACCCCCTAGCCCACACACGCCCGTGAAACCGCGAGGGTCGGCTCTGATACCACTTGTAACACCCCGTCCAATCCCTGGACCGGCGGTACTTACTCCTGGCAGCTCTCTAGGATCATATATTGTCCCCACAGACCAACACGAGTCTTTTGTGCGCACTTTGTCCTCACTCATGCGCACCTGAGAAAACTTCCCGGTCGGTCACCCATCCCAAATTGCTCCAAGCCAAGCACGCTTAACTTGGAGGTTCTTTCGAGATAGGCTTCCGAAAAAGAAGATGCACCTTGTTGGTATGATTACACTATTAATTCTATTAAGCCTTGGGCCAGGACATCCCATCCCAGGGGCCAGGATATCACAGTATGCATGACCTGCTTCGGCTGACTCTGTTGTGCTGCAGCTTCTGCTATCTCCTTTTAATTCTGGATGGTAACATGGCACATCCTGGTGGTATGGCCCTTGTCTTCACCACAGAATAGGCAGTAAATTTTTCTTGGCTGATCCCCAAATCTTCCCCCGAAGCCCATGGCGCCTCTGCCCCTTGGCGCTGGCGGCCGGAAAGAGCTTTGCTGCTGCCCCGAAGCTTGCGAGGAGTATTGTGGTCTTTGTTGTTGACTCCCTCTATCATCAGTTTGAGTAGAATTGTGAATTGACCTGACGTGCCTCGGATGGAATCTTCCTCCGAAGCCCCTGGTCATTTCAGAGAACCTGAATGCTTCCTCCCTTCTTTGGCGAAAGTCATTGTCAGCTCGAATATACTCGTCCATCTTCTGGAGCAGCTTCTCCAAAGTTTGGGGAGGCTTCCTGGCAAAATATTGAGCTAAAGGTCCCAGCCGAAGTCCCTTAATCATGGCCTCAATAACAATTTCATTGGGCACTGTTGGTGCCTGTGCCCTCAGACGCAGGAACCTTCAGACATACGCCTTAAGGTACTCTTCGTGGTCCTGGGTGCACTGGAATAAGGCTTGAGCAGTGACTGGCTTGGTTTGAAACCCTTGGAAGCTAGTTATCAACATGTCTTTCAGCTTCTGCCATGAAGTGATTGTTCCTGGCCGAAGAGAAGAGTACCAGGTTTGTGCAACACTCTTGACGGCCATGACGAAGGACTTTGCCATGACTGCAGTATTGCCACCATACGAAGATATGATTGCTTCATAGCTCATCAAGAATTGCTTCGGGTCTGAATGACCATCGTACATGGGGAGCTGGGGGGGCTTGTAAGACTGGGGCCATGGTGTAGCCTGCAGTTCTGTTGACAGGGGAGAAGCATCATCAAAAGCAAAATTTCCATGATGGAAATCTTCATACCAGTCATCCTCGTTGTAGAAGCCCTCCTGATGAAGCTCTCTGCGCGGAGGCCTTCGGTTCTGGTCATCTTGAGCAAGATGACGAACTTCTTCCGAAGCTTCATCTATCTGCCTCTGTAGATCAATTAGACGAGCCATCTTCTCCTTCTTTCGTTGAACCTGTTGGTGGAGCATTTCCAAGTTTTGGATTTCCTTATCCAAATCATCCTCCGGAGGCGTCGGACTGGTGGCCTTCCTCTTCTGGCTTCGGGCCTCCCTAAGAGAAAGGACATCCTGATTGGGATCCAGCGGCTGCAGAGTGGCAGCCCCTGTGGCTGAAGCTTTCTTCGGCGGCATGACGAAGGTGATGCTTGCCGAAGGTGTTCAAAACTCAAGAAATGGACGTGAGTTCACCGGAGGTGGGCGCCAATGTTGGGGACTTGTTCTCAAATGCTTCGAATTAAGAACAAGGCAACATAAAAAGTGTTAAATGTTAAAGTCCTTCGTCCTTATAAACATTATATCCCTTCGGATATAATGAATTCTGGACGAAGGTTACGAGGAAAAAGACCTTCGCAAGTTCGATAGATGATGAAGAAGAACACATATAAGAAATACAAATAATAATACAGATATTTTCATTAACTTCTTTTTATTATCAAATCCATATAAACAAATTATAAATGTACCTTCGAATTGATGAAAAGTAAAGGTACAGGCGTGATGCAAAAAGCGAATGCCAAGTCAGCGTGAACAGCACGGGAATACTGTTCATCTATTTATAGGCACGGGACGCAGCCCGTGTAAAATTACATTAATGCCCTTTACATTTATCAATAACTCTATAGTAATTCTTTGAGGTCTAATTTGGCTTTTCATCTTTAAGTCGGTTCCCCTTTTCTGCTGTCATGCCGAAGCTTTTCTGCACATAGCTTCGTGATCGTCTTATCCTTCGTCATGATCGCCTTCCATCCCAGTCAAGTTTCGTCTTGACCATGCTCTTGTATACCCGTAACCTGATTCCGAAGATACCTGCTCGCATACTTGGAAAACATTGTCAAATCATGTTTTTGAGGACCTTCGGAAGCCGAAGGCCCCCAACAACTGATTTGATATTGAACTCAATTCAATTTCATGCTCTCCAATATCAACATCCAAACAGACCATTAGGTAAATTATGATGCTTTAGATAAGAAGCCAAACGACCCATATAGTTCGTAGCCACCATTGCTTGTCGGTCGTCGCCATCGCATGGGAGTGCCTTTGTAGTTACGTTGCGCTCCTCACATGCCTCAGTGATGCTGCCATCCGATCATCACCCACGGTCACTAAATTGACATGCGTCATTAGATATGAAAAATGCTAAACCATATATATGCTGGTTGCTGGGTATAGAAATATTTTTAGGGCCCGTTCGATTAGACTGGTTTGGTCCATTCCGGGCCTAGTTCCAGGTGGAAAAAAATGACTAGGATTGAAATTGGGTCGCTTGTCTGAATTCTGTTCGTTTGGGCCTGAATCAAAAAAATGAGAAGGATCCGGTTTGGAGTTTTTCTGAACACCGTGGTCCGGTAGGAATCCGGGTGTGCTACCCTGCGGATCCAATCTCGGAGGAACAGGCACTGGGCAACGCTGACGACGAACGAGGCGAGGAGACGCCGCCGCCAAGTGACGGCGTGGCGGCGCGAAGTGACGGCTTGGCGACACAGCGCAGCGACGACGACAACTCTCCCCGTTGGCTTCTCACCGGTAACCACTGCCCTCTCTTCCCCCAAACACACCTGCGCTGCCTCGTCCTTGAGTGCTGCTGGTCCCCACTGCATCTGCGCTGTTTCCTTCGCCTTCCACTGCATCTGCATCTTCTCCACTGCATCTGCATCTGCATCTGAGCTCTTGCCTTCGTACGAAGAGGCTCCCTGGAAGTTCGTGTAGCGGAGAGCTTAGGAAGGCAGATCCATGGATGGCCCGCGGCGCAGATGCAGTGGGGCTGGGGAATGCAAAAGAGCACCGCGCCGTGCGCAGATGCAGTGCGACGCAGATGCAGATCCGTGGCGTACGTCTCGTGGAAGGCACTCGCTCAGAGCTCCGTGGCGCCTCCGTTCGTCGGCTGGTCCCTCGCACGCGCGCGCAGATGGCATCCATGGATCCTCGCCTCCGTTCGCGCGACCGCCATCGTTCGTGCACGGCACCCTCCTCTCCGGGGCTGCTGGCTGTAGTGCTGATATGATCTTGTATCGCAGTCTCCAGCCTAACACGAGCCTCTTACTTTCGTCTGGAAATTTCGATAAGAAGTGTTAACTGTCCATAGGAAAATTTTCGTTTGCTGGCTCACTGTATAGAGTATCTGTATAGAATCAGGGCTGCAGGTAGCTGAAAACTTACTGAAAATAAATGAGTCTAGACTCTTGTTGGGCATGTATTCGTACACCATCATCTTCTCTCCATGAGCACAACAACCGAAAAGCCTCACCAAGTTCCGGTGCTGCATCTTGGATAGCACCATCACCTCGTTCTTGAACTCCTCCAATCCCTGCGCGGAGGTCTTAGATAGCCTCTTAATAGCGATCTCTTGGCCGTCAGGTAGTATCCCCTGGAGATAGAATCAAATATCCACTATGGTTATCCACGTGAACGGAACTAATTGGACACTTGACCATATCATAACAGTTGGAGGAAGTGTATGATTTATCCAATACTAGCTCTACCTTGAAAACTGGGCCAAATCCACCTTCGCCAAGATTTATTTATCCCGATTCATTTGTGTGCCTAGATTCATGTGTTTTCCAGCTACTTATTTGAGTTGTTACATGTAGATCCCTACAACACCAATTATAGTTGGGGAAGGTGAACCTCCTCCCTCTTGGGATCCGGTACCAACTCCCAAAGGTATTAAATTCTTTGTACGTATATATGGTTTACTTTAGTCCTTGTTACTTGTACTTTTGAAACGATACATGATTTGCTTTAATTCTATTTTATTATTTAACTTCTACCTGACAATACATCTATATTATTTAGTTCTACAATGAGTATCTCATTGCGGGATCATATTAGAAAGAGGAGGGAAGAAGAAGATGATGACATGATGATATTTATTTTCCCCGCCTTATATCTGATGGGTTCTACTAGAGGTGGGGGACAAAAGAAGAAACGTCATACCTCAGATGAGACAGGCGAGGTTAAGGTTCGTCGACTCCTCGAGGGACATGTCAAGAACTGTCAAGTTACATTTCGGATGGAACCACACATCTTCAGAGAGCTTGTAACTTATATTAGAAGGAGAAGGATCATTGTTGATTCAAGGATCACGGTCGAGGAGAAGTTGGGGTTCTTCTTATACATGCTAAGTCGCAACGCCTCATATCAGGATCTCCAAGTGTATTTTGGGCACAGTAATGACACCTTCCATCATCACATCAACCACTTCTTCAATAAGGTCATTCCTGTCCTATCTCGTCGCTTCATTCAGCCTCCTGATCCTAATCAAGTGCATCAAAAAATCCAAGATAATCCTAGATTCTATCCATTCTTCAAGAATTGTCTTGGTGCCATTGATGGAACTCACATTCCTATTTCCATATCTCCCGAGAAACATTCTCCTTTTCGAAATCGGAAAGGAACACTAAGCATAAATGTGATGGTGGCATGGATTTCGATCTCAATATCACTTTTGTTTCTAGTGGATGGGAGGGATCGACCACATATTCTAGAGTGCTAAGATCAGCTATGAGCAAGGGTTTCCAGGTACCTCCAGGAAAATTCTATCTAGTTTATGGAGGGTATGCAAATACTCCATCTTTTCTTGCTCCATACCGAGGAGCTCGGTACCACTTGAAGGAATTTGGGGCTGGACAACGAAGACCACAGAACCCGAAGGAGCTCTTCAACCATTGCCACGCACTTCTGAGGAACCATGTGGAAAGGGCTTTGGGGTGCTTAAAAAGCGCTTCCCCATTCTCAAAGTTGCCACGTTCCACACACTGGAAAACCAAGTAAAGATAGCTATAGCTGCTGTCATCTTCCACAATCTAATCCGATCACTTCATGGTGATGAGGATTGGTTAGATCATCAGCCGGATAATATTGATCCATCAAACTTTGTTGCTCTACCAAGTGGTGATCAAATGAGTGACCCAGGCACTACACAAGGCAATGCTTTAAGAGATACCATCGCCCAAGAAATGTGGGCTCAATACCAACAACATCTAAATTAGTATTTTCGTGGTTGAATAAGTTGTAATAATTTAATTAGTAGTATTGTAACATGTAAAACAACACTTTAAGTTAGTAGTATTGTAGAATGTAATAAGTTTTTTCTTTAAAAAGCTATGGTTGGAAAAGTCTCTCCAAGGTTCAACATAGGTGGTTCCCCAAAGTTGCGTAGGTTCATTCCTACAACAAGTGCTACTAAAAAGAAGACTTCTCCTAAATGCAGTGGGGCAAAAAAGAGTGGAAGTTCTCCAAGAGGTATTGTGTTCAATGTTTCTTCATGCTTTCTTGTAAGTTTTGTATTACTGATGTGTGACCATTGTTTATGTAGTATTGAAACAAAGAGCGGATTGGAATCCAGGCCTTGAGAGGTCTCTTGTTGACATTCTCCATGAATTTAAAGAAAGTGGATACAGAGGTGACAATGGTTGGAACTCTGAAGGGTGGAATAGAATGGTCAAGGAGTTTCATGTGAGGAACAAGTATGTCTCCTTTACAAAGTCTCAAATTCAGGATAAAGAAGGTCAGCTGAAGAGAGACTACAAGATGCTCAAAGCAGCAAAGCAACAGAGTGGGTCCACCTAGAATGAGAAAAGGAATATGGTTGAAGGACCACCAGCTTTGTGGGAGAATCTCATGGTGGTAAGTTGATTTCTTGAAATTCAATTATCAAATTAGTTATGTAGGATACCCTTATAATGATAATCTCGTATTTGATCAATGTTTTTTTAATTGTGCAGACATTTCCTAAAATCAAGAAGTTTAACAACAACAAGGCAACCTTCCCTCTCTTTGATGCTTTGGGAGAGCTTTATGATGGTAAGTTTCCAAACATCATACTGAAATATATAATATAGTTTAACTTCTGAATTTCAGTATGATCCTTCTGAATGTCCCATTCAAAATGTCCCATTCTTTCCACTCGTGCTCTGGGTAGAGACATATTTTTGCTAAGTTTATATTTCTTTATTATTGTGTAGGACACTTGGCTGAAGGGACTTGGAATTGCACTTCTCTTGAGGCACCGCAAGAGGAAGAACCGAATGAGCAACTTCAGGATGCAGAAGATGGACCACAAGGCTTTGATCTGAATGTTGTTCATGATGTAGATGATGAAGTTGATGATGCACTCACTGAAAGGAATGAAGATATGCTTCAAGGAAGGGCTAATACTCTGTCACGAGATGAAGAAAGTGGACAGCGAAGACCTGTTGCGTCAAGAAACAAGCAAGAAAAGGAACCAAAGAAGCCTAGAAAGACTGATAACATAGAAAATATGATGAACAAATACCTAGAAATGAGGAGCAAGCAAGTAGAAGATGAAGCTGTAAGAGAAAAGGAAGCAAGATAAAAGGAGACAAGAGAAAAGGAGGCAGCTCAAAGTGAAGATTTCTCCATCAAAAGGTGCATATCAGTTCTGAACACAATGGAAAAAGTGACCAAACTGGAGAAGGCAAAAGCATATTCAGTCTTCACCAAGAGCAAAGAGAATAGAGAGACTTTCATATGTGCATGTGAAGCGGATCAAGAATCAGCTTTGATTTGGCTAAGAAATGAGATGGCTTAGTAGGTGTGATATTTGTGTCTTTACCTTCCACTCAACCATATTCACTTGGGCCTTTATCTTCCAATCTAATTGTTCCATTTGTTTGGATAGGTTTGGGTGATCAATCAGTGATGCTTAGCACATCTGGAGGTTTCTTATTTTGAACTGACATGCTTAGTTCTAAAGTGATGTTTCTTCTTAGCACATCTGTTCTATCTCTTAGCTGTTGAAGATGTCAGTCTATCAAGATTGTTCTTTGCGTTTGTTGGCAAGACTATAATCTGTTTGTTGCTAAAGTGTATTGTCGAGTATTGGGAAGTCAAACTTTGATATCTTAGCAGCTTTGAATTGCTGTTCTTAGCAGCTTTGTTATGTCTTAGCAACTTTGTTATGTGTATTGTCAAGTATTGGGAAGACAACTTCGTATGTGTGACCATTGTTATTACTGCATTTGCTTATGTAGCTGATTCTTATGTTACTGATTCTTTTGGCAAGTATGCGTGAACAATTGCAGGTCTTTTTATTATTACTGTATGTATCTTTGTATGTATGTACACCATTGTTTCTTAGTTGTTAATATGTGTATGTATGTGCAAGTGCATTGGAAACAAAGCTGAGCAGTTATCTTGACCAAAACTGGCCAACAGCTGGCCGAAACTGGGACTGGGCAGCAGCTATGCTCGCTGAAACTGGGCAGCAACAAACCTGTCAAAGCGAACAACCTTCACTGTAGCACCAGTTTTTATTCCAGAGCAAGATTTTTTCCTAGCCAATGTTGAGTGAAACATCCAAATTCACCCTATTTGGCCATGGAATAAAAACATGTCTGTCTTCGATACGGAACAAACGAATGGGGCCTTAACCGTTTTGAAAATTAAAGGTGGTTGTTGATACCCTAAAACAGGGGTACCCCTTACTACAGTATGAAGACGTGGTGTCCGCGCGGCTATCTCTAGTCGCATGGTGAACAGCACCCGACCCCACCACGTGGACGGCTCCAGGGCCGCCACGTGGCCGGAGAAGACAATATCCTCCAAGGTATCAACAGTGGGTCCGGACCCCATGGGAAAGTGTCGAACCCCTGCATATACAGACCGGACCTCCGGGTAAGGTCCAGGACCTCCACGGCCGCAAGCCGGACCCCTAGGACGGGTCCTGAATCCCTCTGTGTAGGGTCCGGGCCACTCACAGCAGGGTCCCGGGATTCCTGGACCAAGAATACGCAGGCCTTAATCAAGGCCAGGCGGGGATCCGGAGCCGACACATGTCCGGACCATACCGTGTATGCCTCTGCTCCCCGCTCAGGCGGAGCCCCGATGCTGCCACGTGGCCTACTGCCCGTGACGTAAGCCAGCGGGTGGAGCCTGACGTAAGGCCTCTGGGCTGCGCGACCTTTGCATTTATTACGGATAAGGCGCGCCGCCTGCCCATTCCACTGGCAGGTGATGTGCCGCCTCAGCATTTAATGAGCCCTGTCCACTACACTGACAGGCGATGTGCCGCCTCAGCATTTAATGTGCCTTGTCCACTCCGCTGACGGACGGCGACCAGGCCATCTTGCAGGCGGCGTGCCTGTCCATTGCACTGGCAGGCAGTACGCCATTGCTGCCGCATGCACTACACTCATCATGACTCACGCGTTACCGAGGAAGCAGCCGTGACATATCAATGTTGTATGCACTACGGACGTTATGGCACTGGGAGATCACTCGGGCATTACAGGCGTTAGTTACTTCCTTCCATTTTGCCCCTGGGCCCATATGTCGGGGCTCAATATCCTTGTATGTGCCTCCCTTGAGCTATAAAAGGGAAGGCACACTACGTTACAAGGCAAGCTCACAAGTTCTCAGATTCACTCAGACTCTCATACAATACACAGATAGTGGAGTAGGGTATTATGCTCCGGTGGCCCGAACCACTCTAAAACCTTGTGTGTTCTTGTGTTCGTCCCGAATCCACGTAGTAGGCAAAACGCTTAGTCCCCCTCCTCATCTTAGGATTTAGGGTGGGTGTGTTCCGCCACCCGGCTGGAGAATTTCCTCTCCGACATTTGGCGCGCCAGGTAGGGGGCTTGGCATTAGGTTTTTGCTTGTTTTTCTGCTCGACGCCATGGTCAACATCGTCGAGCACCATGATTTCATGCCCGAGGACTTCCTGGTGGAGGAAGAGGTTGTGTCTTCCACACCGCGGGCCACCAACCTCCCTGCGCCTGGTGCTGCTGTTGTGCACTCTGCGCGGCAGCACACTCCTGCGCAAACATCCAGGGCGTCTAGGGCTGTGTCTGGGGCGCTGTCTGTAGCCAGAGAATTGCTGCGCCACCCTCCTAGCTCCACGGCCTCGCCGGGGGCCATGAAGCAGTGGCGTGATGATATCGACCGTCTACTCGGCATGGCACATCCTGGCTCAGCCAGGCCCATGCCTCGATCATCCTAGCGTCAACACGAGGTGTTGGCGTCAGTGCGCTCCCCCTCGGTGAGGGCCGCACCGACTGAGGACCTGCGGGCGGAGCTCAACCGCCGGCATGCGGGAGAGGACGCTCCAGTCTCTCTGGAGAGGTCTAATGACCTGCGGGCAGAACTCAACCGCAGGCGTGCGGGCGAGGATGCCCGCGTCTCTCTAGAGAGGGCGTCTGAATGCCGACAGAACGTCGAGGGTCGCAACCTCGACTACGACTTCGCTGCGGTTGCACCGCAGACTCCAACGGGCGCCCGGATCCAGGCGGGTGTCCCCTTGGCCGGCGTGGGCTGCGCCACGCTGGCGGATCATCTCCACGCGACGACTTGGCCATCCAAGTTCTAGCCACACCTGCCGGAGAAGTACGACGGTACGTCAAATCCGTCAGAATTCTTGCAGGTTTACGTCACCGCCATTACGGCAGCAGGTGGAGACACCGCCATAGTGGCAACATACTTCCATGTAGCCTTGTTTGGGCCAGCCTGGACTTGGCTCATGAACCTCACCCCAGGATCGATCTACTCCTGGGAAGAGCTCTGCACGCGGTTCACAGCGAACTTCGCTAGCGCTTATCAATGGCATGGCGTGGAGGCTCACCTCCATGCACTGAGGCAGGAGCCCGAGGAAACTCTTCGGGCCTTCATCTCCCGCTTCACCAAGGTACGAGGGACTATACCCCGTATCTCCGATGCTTCCATCATCACCGCTTTCCGCCAGGGGGTACGTGATGAAAAGATGCTAGAGAAGTTGGCCACGCATGACGTGGAAACTGTCACCACGCTCTTCGCTCTGGTCGACAAGTGCGCTAGGGCTGCCGAGGGCCATGCATGGCACTCGGCACCATAGACCGGGGTTGCCGAGACGGGTGGCTCGGGTGCTGTCGCTCAGGACGGCAAAAAGAAGAAAAAGAAGAACCGCGGCCACGAGAAGCCGTCGTCTACTGCTCCGGTCGTTGCAGCCGCGACTGGGGGCCAGAACGAGCACAACAAGCACCCACAGCCGTAGGGGGTAACAGCGGCACATGCCCTGTGCACCCCAACAATCGCCACAGTGCCACCGAGTTCCACGATATCATCAAACTCGCGAAGCGCGTCAGCGAGCGGCGTGAGCAGTCTTCCAAGGATGGCTCCCCACCTCGTCGTCGATCTGGCAAGGAGAAGGTCGACGACGATGACGTGGCCGCGGGAGAACGAGACCTCGGGTATCAGTCACCTGAGGGGGACCTGAAGGATGTTTTCACTAGGGACTCCGACTCCGGTGACGACAACGACTGCCGCAAGAAGCTGTACGTCATGTACGACGGGAGCTGGGAGCTCACCTCCTGCAGGAACGTCAAGTCCCTGCGCCGAGAGGTCCTTTCGGCAGTCCCGGGGGTCCCGAAGGCTGCTCCACATCAGCGGTGGAGGAGCACCACCATCTCCTTCGGGGCATCCGACTGCCCCGACAACATGGCAGGGGTCGGTATACTACCGCTCATCACCGCCCCTGTCATCGCCAACATGCGGCTGCACCATGTTCTGATTGACGGAGGGGCCAGCCTCAACGTCATCAGTCATGCTGCATTCAAGCAGCTGTAGATCCCAGGGTCCCGACTGAGACCCTCTCGCCCATTCTCCGGAGTGGGCCCACTACCGGTGTATCCCCTTGGGAGCATCGCACTCCCGGTAACATTCGGGATCAAGGAGAACTTCCGCACGGAGAACGTCCTATTCGACGTCGCGGAGGTTAACCTCCCCATCAACGCCATCATCGGCAGGCCGACCCTATACCGGTTCATGTCCATTGCCCATTACGGGTATTTGGTCCTCAAGATGCCGTCTCCGGCCGGGGTCCTCACCATGCGGGGCAACCGCGCTGCTGCGCTTGCGGCTGTGGAAAAGTTGCACGCCCTGGCGGCAGAAGCTGCTCGCCCAGACGACGGAGGGAGGAACCCCTCGACCTCCGGGACCAAGGAACCCACCAAGGTGTCGAAGGTGCGGCCATCCGGAGCGGACGACGTCCTCGTCAAGGCCGTCCAGCTCTGCGCGGGTTCCTCCCAGACCACTCGCATTGCGGATCTGGAGGAGAAATAGGAACTCGAGCTCGTCGCCTTCCTCCAGGCAAATGTTGACGTGTTCGCATGGGAGCCGTCACAGATGCCTGGGATCCCTAGGGAGGTGATCGAGCACCATCTAAAGATCAACCCTGACGCCAAGCCGGTGAGTCAGAAGCCTCGTAGATAGTCCGTCGAACGGCAGGACTTCATCCGAAAGGAGGTCCAGAAGCTGCTAGACGCCGGCTTCATCGAAGAGGTTCATCACCCAGTGTGGCTGGCCAACCCAGTCATCATCCCCAAGGCGAATGGGAAGCTTCGGATGTGCATCGACTACACCAGCCTTAATAAATTGTGGATAGATCAAATTGTGGATTCTACCTCCGGGTGCGACCTCTTGTCCTTCTTAGATGCTTACTCTGGTTTCCATCAAATCCAGATGTCTAGGGAAGATAGGAAGCATACCGCTTTTGTAACAGTGGATGTGCTTTACTGCTATGTCGTAATACCTTACGGTCTGAAGAACGCCTTGCCAACATTTGTGCGGGCGATGAGTAAGACTTTCGGGGACCTGATCAGGGACAGAGTGGAGGTATACGTCGATGACATCGTAGTCAAGACTAAGAGAAGGTCGACCCTAGTGGAAGACTTAACCTTGGTCTTCGACAAGCTCCGGGCAACACACACGAAGCTGAACCCGGACAAGTGCGTCTTTGGTGTCTCCGCAGGGAAGTTGCTGGGGTTCCTGGTTTCGCACCGGGGCATTGAAGCAAACCCGAAGAAGATCAAGGCGATTGAGGTGATGAGCCCTCCGGCCCATATCAAAGACGTCCAGAAGCTTACGGGGTCGTTAGCCGCCCTTAGCCGCTTCATTTCAAGGCTGGCTGAGAGGGCGCTACCCTTCTTCAAGCTGTTGCGGAAGTTCGGCCCATTCACTTGGACCGAAGAGGCGGAACAAGCCTTCCAAGAGTTGAAGCAGCACCTGGTGTCCCTACCAATACTGGTAGCCCCAGAGCCTGGGGAGCCGTTGTATCTATACATCGCGGCGGCTGCGGAAGCGGTGAGCATGGTGCTGGTCGTCGAAAGGACGGCACAAGAAGGCTAGGAACCTGAGGACTCGGGACAGGTTGTCGGGGTCCGGACCGTTCAGAGGCCGGTCTACTACGTCATCGAGGTCCTCCACGAGGCGAAGACCAGGTCAAAGGGAAATGTGCCCTTGGGCCATTTCTATAATGTTTTGGTGATTAAGTGTCCAACACAAAGTGAGTGAAATATTATGTGCCAAACAAGCAAAAGATGCAAATCATGTAACAAGGTACGTTTCTAGACTTAGTACATTGTCTTGAGTACTAACATATGTTGTCTAAGTGCTAGAAATAGAGAAAAGAAAAGAACCAAAAGACTTGGCTCGGTGTAGCCAAATCTCTGCTCAGTCTGGCACACCGGACTATCCGGTGCGCCAGGCCGGCCTCCAGTGAACAGGCTGCTCTCGGGAAAGTTTGGCGGCGTATGGCTATAATTCACCGGACTGTCCGGTGGTGCACCGGACTGTCCGGTGAGCCATCGGCCACCAGCGCAACGGTCGGCCGCGCAATCCACGGGCGACGTGTGGCCCGCGCCAACGGTCGACAGGGGGCACCGGACTGTCCGGTGTGCACCGGACTGTGTCCGGTGCGCCAACTGCCACGGCGCTGCAACGGTCATCTGTGCAAGAAAAGGAAACAGATCCTCACCGGACCGTCTACAGTGATTGTCCGGTGGTGCACCGGACTGTCCGGTGCACCATCTAACAGAAGGCAACTTTGGCCTTCCTTGTTGGCCTCCAACGGCTCCTAGCTACCTTGGGGCTATAAAAGGGACCCCTAGGCGCATGGAGGAGTCATCCAAGCATTCAAGAAACATTCTAAGCCTCCAAGACTCCAACTTCGCGCATTTGATTCTTTGAGATAGTGACTTGAGCTCCATTTGAGTTGTGAATCCGTGGGTTGTGTTTTGAGCTCAAGTTGTGACTTGTGTGCGTGATTGTGCTGTGATTTGAGTCTTGTGTGTGTTGCTTTCCCCTCCCTTACTTCCGTACATCTTTTGTGATCTTCATTGTAAGGGCGAGAGGCTCCAAGCTGTGGAGATTCCTCGCAAACGTGAGAAAGACAAGGAAAGGAAAAACCGTGGTATTCAAGTTGATCATCAGATCACTTGAAAGGGGTTGAGTGCAACCCTCGTCCATTGGGACGCCACAACGTGGAAGTAGGCAAGTGTTACTTGGCCGAACCACGGGATAAAAATCACGTGTCTCTTGTGTGCTTTACCTTTGCTTATCCGTGTTCACAAGAACTCATTTGAAGCTACTTAGCCATTCTAACTTACATAACAAAGTTGTGTGGCTATTAGTGTTGAATTTTTACAGGATCACCTATTCACCCCCCCTCTAGGTGCTCTCAATTGGTATCGGAGTCGTTCTCTTCATCTAAGGGACTAATCGCCCGAAGAGATGGATCCTAAGGGAAAGGGGATGGTGGTCAACGACAAGGAGAAGGAGTCCCTCTTCAACGAGCCAAGGGACGACAAGCCCACTGACTCAGGATCGACTCACAAGAAGAGGTAAGGGAAGAAGAAGAGGTAGATCAAGAAGATCATTTACTACGACAGCGACGCCTCCTCTTCTTCACCAAGAGACGACGACGACGATGACTCGTCTAAAAAGAAATCGGTTAATTAAAACTATTCTTTTGATTATTCTCGTATTCCGTTCAATTCCAATGCTCATTTGCTTTCAATTCCACTCGGTAAACCTCCACACTTTGATGGAGAAGACTACTCTTTTGGAGTCACAAAATGCGTAGTCACTTGTTTTCTCTCCATCCTAGTATTTGGGAGATAGTTGAAAATGGAATGCATTTCAATAGTACGGATAACCCTGTGTTTATAAATGAGCAAATTCATAAGAATGCACAAGCTACTACTGTTTTGCTAGCATCCTTGTGCAGGGATGAATACAACAAGGTGAGCGGCTTGGACAATGCCAAGCAAATTTGGGATACCCTCAAGATATCACATGAGGGAAACGACGCCACCATGATCACCAAAATGGAGTTGCTGGAAGGCGAGCTGGGAAGGTTCGCGATGATTAGGGGAGAGGAGCCAACAGAAACATACAACAGGCTCAAGACCCTGGTCAACAAGATTAGGAGCTATGGAAGCACAAGATGGACGGACCATGACGTCGTCCGACTTATGCTAAGGTCATTCACGGTAATTGACCCCGATCTTGTTAACCTTATTCGTGAGAATCCCAGGTACACCAAGATGACGCCCGAGGAGATTCTTGGGAAGTTTGTGAGCGGGCGCATGATGGTGAAGGAGGCTCGATATGTGGACGACGCTCTAAACGGTCCACTCCCCGTCCATGAGCCTCAAACCGTTGCCCTCAAAGCAACCAGCAGCAAGGAGACGCTACCAAGCAAGGTGGCACAAGTGGAGGCTGCTGACCTCAACGAAGATGAGATGGCGTTTATCATCAAGCTCTTCAAGACCGCACTAAAAGGACGCAAGGAGTACCCCAACAAGAATAAGACAAGGGGAAAGCGCTCCTGCTTCAAATGCGGTAAGACGGGTCATTTTATTTCTCAATGTCCCGATAATGAAAATGACCAGGGGTAAAGACATGGGAAGAAGGAGAAGAAGAAAAGCTACAGGAAGGCGAAAGGCGAGGCTCACCTTGGCAAAGAATGGGATTCGGACTGCTCTTCATCCGACTCCGAGGATGAAGGATTGGTAGCCTCGGCCTTCAACAAATCTTCACTCTTCCCCAACGAATGCCACACCTGCCTCATGGCCAAGGAAAAGAAGGTAAGTGTTCGTGAAACCCCCAAATACACTACTTCTAGCGATGATGATTCTAGTGATGATGAAGTAGATTACTCTAGCTTATTCAAAGGTTTAGATAGAGCGAAGGTAGAAAAGATCAATGAATTGATTGATGCTCTAAATGCAAAGGATAGATTGTTAGAAAAACAAGAGGATATTTTATATGAGGAGAATGATAAATTTGTGCGTGTGCAAAAATCTCTAGCTTTAGAAACTAAGAGAAATGAAATGCTTTCCTCTGAGTTATCTACTTGCCATGAATTTATCTCTAGTTTAAAAACTTTTAATAATGATTTAAATGCTAAGCTAGAGGTAGCTAATAAATCTAGTTCATGTGTAGAACATGTTGTAATTTGCAATAGATGCAAGGATTTTGATATCAATGCTTGTGATGAACATCTTGCGTCCATTGCTAAATTAAATGATGAGGTGGCAAGTCTTAATGCTCAACTTAAGACTTGCAAGGTTGATTTTGATAAATTAAAATTTGCTAGGGATGCCTACACCATTGGTAGACACCCCTCAATTAAGGATGGACTTGGATTTCGAAAGGAAGCCAAGAACTTAATAAGCCAAAGGGCTCCCATTTCCAACAAGGAGAAAAGGAAGGCCCCTATGGCTAATAGTGCTCCAAGGAATCATGCTTTCATATACAATGATAGAAAATTTTCTAGAAATGCTGATTATAATAGGAGTTATGATCATGATGCCTTTAATTCACATGCTATGTTTGCTTCTAGCTCTACTTTTGTGCATGGTAGAAGTAAGCATAGGAGACATCATGTTGTGCATCATGTGCCTAGGAAAGTATGCAATGAACCTTCTACTATTTACCATGCTTGCAATACTTCTTTTGCAATTTGTTGTAAGAATAAAAAATTAGTTGCTAGGAAGTTGGGATCCATATGCAAGGGAGATAAGACTTGTATTTGGGTTCCAAAGGCTATTGTAACTAACCTTATAGGTACCAATAAGAGTTGGGTACCTAAAACCCAGGCGTAAATTGTCCTGCGGGTTTATGCATCCGGAGGCTCAAGCTGGATTATCGACAGCGGATGCACAAACCACATGACGGGGGAGAAGAAGATGTTCACCTCCTACATCAAAAACAAGGATTCCTAGGATACGATCATCTTTTGGAGATGGGAACCAAGGCAAGGTCAAAGGCTTGGGCAAGATAGCCATCACCAACGAGCACTCCATTTCAAACGTATTTCTAGTAGAGTCGCTTGGTTACAACCTCCTGTCTGTAAGTCAATTGTGCCACATGGGCTACAATTGTTTGTTTACAAATGTTGATGTTTCTGTCTTTAGAAGGAGTGATGGTTCATTAGCATTTAAGGGTGTATTAGATGGCAAACTCTACTTAGTTGATTTTTCCAAAGAGGAGGCCGATCTAGATGCATGCTTAATAGCTAAGACTAGCATGGGCTGGTTGTGGCATCGCCGTCTAGCACATGTTGTGATGAAGAACCCTCATAAACTTCTAAAGGGAGAACATGTGTTAGGACTAACCAATGTCTGCTTCGAAAAAGATAGACCTTGTGCAGCTTGTCAGGCAGGGAAACAGGTGGGAAGCAATCATCACAGCAAGAATGTGATGACAACGTCAAGACCATTGGAGCTTCTCCACATGGACCTCTTCGGACCCGTCGCCTACCTTAGCATCGGGGGAAGTAAGTATGGTCTTGTAATTGTAGATGACTTTTCCCGCTTCACTTGGGTGTTCTTTTTGCAGGATAAATCAGAAACCCAAGGTACCCTAAAGCGCTTTCTAAGGAGGGCTCAAAACAAATTTGAGCTTAAGGTGAAAAAGATAAGGAGCGACAACGGGTCCGAGTTCAAGAACTTACAAGTTGAGGAGTATCTTGAGGAGGAAGGTGTCAAGCATGAGTTCTCCGCTCCCTACACACCACAGCAAAATGGTGTGGTAGAGAGGAAGAACAGGACGCTTATTGACATGGCGAGGACGATGCTTGGAGAGTTCAAGACGCCCGAGCGGTTTTGGTCGGAAGCTGCGAACACACCTTGTCATGCCATAAACCGGCTCTATCTACATCGTCTCCTCAAGAAGACCTCCTATGAACTACTTACCGGTAACAAACCCAATGTCTCTTACTTTCGTGTATTTGGGAGCAAATGCTACATTTTGGTGAAGAAAGGTAGACACTCCAAATTTGCTCCCAAAGTTGTAGAAGGGTTTTTACTAGGGTATGACTCAATTACAAAGGCGTATAGAGTCTTCAACAAATCATCGGGTTTGGTTGAAGTCTCTAGCGATGTTGTATTTGATGAGACTAATGGCTCTCTAAGAGAGCAAGTTGATCTTGATGATATAGATGAAGATGATGTTCCGACGGCCGTAATTCGCACCATGGCGATTAGAGATGTGAGACCACAGGAACAACAAGAGCAAGATCAACCTTCTTCCTCAACTATGGTGCAACCCCCAACTCAAGATGATGGATAGGTTCATCAAGAAGAGGTGTGTGATCAAGGGGGAGCACAAGAAGAACAACTAATGGAGGAAGAAACACCACCAGCCCCTCCAACTCAAGTCCAAGCGACGATTCAAAGAAATCATCCCGTCGATCAGATTATGGGTGACATAAGCAAGGGAGTAACTACTCGCTCAAGATTAGCTAATTTTTGTGAGCATTACTCGTTTGTCTCTTCTATTGAGCCTTTCAAGGTAGAAGAGGCATTGCAAGATCCGGACTGGGTGTTGGCCATGCAGGAAGAGCTCAACAACTTCAAGAGGAATGAAGTTTGGAGCCTGGTGCCACGTCCAAAGCAAAACGTTGTGGGAACCAAGTGGTTGTTTTGCAACAAGCAAGACGAGCACGGATTGGTGACAAGAAACAAGGCTCAACTTGTGGCAAAAGGTTATGCCCATGTCGCAGGTTTGGATTTCGAGGAGACTTTTGCTCCTGTGGCTAGGCTAGAGTCTATTAGAATATTATTAGCCTATGTCGCTCACCACTCTTTCAGGTTGTTTCAAATGGATGTGAAGAGCGCTTTCCTCAATAGACCAATAAAGGAGGAGGTGTACGTGGAACAACCCCCTGGCTTTGAGGATGACAGATACCCCGACCATGTAGGGATGGATTCGGATATTTATTCGGATGTCAATTTTTTGGTCTTCTTTCTTCGATTGTGAACAGATAACATATAGAATTTGATATGTAAATTTATATTCTTGTTTTTAGCATTGAGGCTATTAATCTTTACAAAAAATAAACATTAAATTCGTTCTAGATATTTTTAAATAATTGATATAAAATTCGGATGTCTATCCGAATACGGATTCGGATGTTTTTTCATCTTTTTTGTTGTATGGAGAAAATAATGTACATAAAAATTATACAAAAATTTATTTAAATACTTCATAATATTCTTCATAACATTGCCAAAAATTAGCTTTAATTTATATGTATATCTATGCTAAAATATTAGATTTGTGATACAATTCGGATGTTTTAGGAACATCCCTACGACCATGTGTGTAAGCTCTCTAAGGCGCTCTATGGACTTAAGCAAGCCCCAAGAGCATGGTATGAATGCCTTAGAGATTTCTTAATTGCTAATGCTTTCAAAGTTGGGAAAGCCGATACCACTCTTTTCACTAAGACTTGTGACGGTGACCTTTTTGTATGCCAAATTTATGTCGATGACATAATATTTGGTTCTACTAATCAAAAGTCTTGTGAGGAGTTTAGCAGGGTGATGACTCAAAAGTTTGAGATGTCAATGATGGGAGAGTTGAACTACTTCCTTGGGTTCCAAGTGAAGCAACTTAAGGACGACACCTTCATCTCCCAAACGAAGTACACTCAAGATCTTCTCAAGCGGTTTGGGATGAAGGACGCCAAGCCCGCGAAGACACCGATGGGAACCGACGGAAATGTCGACCTCAACAAAGGAGGTAAGTCCGTTGATCAAAAGGCATATCGGTCTATGATAGGGTCGTTACTTTATTTATGTGCTAGTAGACCGGATATTATGCTTAGCGTATGCATGTGTGCTAGATTTCAATCCGACCCAAGGGAATGTCACCTTGTGGCCGTTAAGCGGATTCTTAGATATTTAGTCTCTACGCCTTGCTTCGGGATCTGGTATCCAAAGGGGTCTACCTTTGACTTAATTGGATATTCAGACTCCGATTATGTTGGATGCAAGGTTGATAGGAAGAGTACATCAGGGACGTGCCAATTCCTAGGAAGGTCCCTGGTGTCTTGGAGTTCAAAGAAACGAACCTTTGTTGCCCTATCCCCCGTTGAGGCCGAGTACGTTGCTGCAGGACAGTGTTGCGCGCAACTACTTTGGATGAGGCAAACCCTCCAGGACTTTGGCTACAATCTGAGCAAAGTCCCTCTCCTATGTGACAATGAGAGTGCAATCCGCATGGCGGATAATCCTGTTGAACAAAGCCGCACTAAGCACATAGACATCCGGCATCACTTTATGAGAGACCACCAGCAAAAGGGAGATATCGAGGTGTTCCATATTAGCACCGAGAACCAGCTAGCTGATATCTTTACCAAGCCATTAGATGAGAAAACCTTTTGCAGGCTGCGTAGTGAGCTAAATGTCTTGGATTCGCGTAACTTGGATTGATTTATAGCATACATGTGTTTTATGCCTTTGATCATGTTACTTATACATTTATGCAATTTGTTGTTTATTTATGGTGCTCAAGTTATCAAGGGATCCCCGGACCTCACAAGTCCATGTGTGAATAATGCACAAATCTAGGGGGAGAAGTGCCACAACTTGACCCTTTGAGACTAACCTTTGTGTTTAAGTGTACTTGATTTAGTCTCAAAGGTGAATTGAAAGGGAAAGGTGAACTTGGACCATGCAAAGACTTCCACTGCACTCCGGTATTAGTGTACTCATCTCCAAGTTCATTCTTATGATCTTATTGCCTTTTTGCTCTTAATTGACAATTTTGGTGAGGCAATGGGGTTAAAGGGCCACAAATGATCCCGTTTTGGTGCTTAATGCCAAAGGGGGAGAAATTAAGGCCAAAGCAAATGGATCAGCTACCACTTGAGAATTTTGAAAATAGTAGAGTTAGAATTTTTGATTTGTCCAAAATACTCTTATTGCAAAATTTGGTCTCTTATGGGGAGATTTTATGATTATGGGAAAAAGAGGGAGTTTTTGGATCTTGATCAATTTCACTCTTGGAATATCTCTCTTTATGCCCAAAACAAGTGAGTTTGACTTAGAGATAAGGAAAATTAATTTGATTTGAAAAAACAAACAAACCAAGTGATGGCAAAGAATGATCCAAATATGCCAAATTAGAGTCAAAAAACAATTTGGTCTTCAATTTGAATCGATGTTGCATGTTTTGCATTGCTTTTTGATGTGTTGGCATAAATCACCAAAAAGGGGAAGATTGAAAGGGAAATGTGCCCTTAGGCCATTTCTATAATGTTTTGGTGATTAAGTGTCCAACACAAAGTGAGTGAAATATTATGTGCCAAACAAGCAAAACATGCAAATCATGTAACAAGGTACGTTTCTAGACTTAGTACATTGTCTTGAGTACTAACATATGTTGTCTAAGTGCTAGAAACAGAGAAAAGAAAAGAACCAATAGACTTGGCTCGGTGCAGCCAAATCTCTGCTCAGTCTGGCACACAGGACTGTCTGGTGGTGCACCGGACAGTGTCCGGTGCGTCAAGCCGGCCTCCGGTGAACAGGCCGCTCTCGGAAAAGTTTGGCGGCGTACGGCTATAATTCACCGGACTGTCCGGTGGTGCACCGGACTGTTCGGTGAGCCATCGGCCGCCAGCGCAACGGTCGGCCACGCAATCCGCGGGCGACGCATGGCCCGTGCTAATGGTCGGCAGGGGGCACTGGACTGTTCGGTGTGCACCGGATAGTGTCCGGTGCGCCAACTGCCATGGCGCTGCAACGGTCATCTGCGCCAGAAAAGGAAACAGATCCGCACCGGACCGTCTACAGTGACTGTCCGGTGGTGCACCGGACTGTCCGGTGCACCATCTGACAGAAGGCAACTTTGGCCCTCCTTGTTGGCCTCCAACGACTCCTAGCTGCCTTGGGGCTATAAAAGCGACCCCTAGGCGCATGGAGGAGTCATCCAAGCATTCAAGAAACATTCTAAGCCTCCAAGACTCCAACTTCACGCATTTGATTCTTTGAGATAGTGACTTAAGCTCCATTTGAGTTGTGAACTCCGTGGGTTGTGTTTTGAGCTCAAGTTGTGACTTGTGTGCGTGATTGTGATGTGGTTTGAGTCTTGTGTGCGTTGCTTTCCCCTCCCTTACTTCCGTACATCTTTTGTGATCTTCATTGTAAGGGCGAGAGGCTCCAAGCTGTGGAGATTCCTCGCAAACGGGAGAAAGACAAGGAAAGGAAAAATCGTGGTATTCAAGTTGATCATCGGATCACTTGAAAGGGGTTGAGTGCAACCCTTGTCCATTGGGACGCCACAACGTGGAAGTAGGCAAGTGTTACTTGGCCAAACCACGGGATAAAAATCGCGTGTCTCTTGTGTGCTTTACCTTTGCTTATCCGTGTTCACAAGAACTCATTTCAAGCTACTTAGCTGTTCTAACTTACATAACAAAGTTGTGTGGCTATTAGTGTTGAATTTTTACAGGATCACCTATTCACCCCCCCCCCCTCTAGGTGCTCTCACCAGGTACTTGAGATGCACAAACTTCTCTACGCTGTGCTTGTTGTGTCTAGGAAGCTGCGCCACTATTTCCACGCACACAAGGTCGTGGTGGTGACCTCCTTTCCGTTAAGGGCCATCCTACACAACTCTAACGCCACAGGCAACATCGCCAAGTGGGCCGCGGAACTCGCTGAGTTCCAGCTGGACTTCCAGCCTCACCACGCCATCAAGAGCCAGGTCTTGGCTGACTTCATCGTGGAGTGGACGCCTCCCCCGAGTGCTCCTGGGGGTCCGGATCCCGATTCGGACCTCACACCTGCGGAGCCCAGGGGTCCGGTCTTCACCAAGCCCCACTAGACGCTCTTCTTCGATGGATCCGCCCGTCAGCAAGTTGGCAGAGCTGAAGTGGTCCTCATCGACCCAAGCGGAGATCAAGTGAAGTACATGGTGCACCTTGACTTCAAGGCCACCAACAACATGGTGGAGTACGAAGCACTGATCTTCGGCTTGTCGGCAGTCCTATCCCTAGGGATCCTCCAGCTCTTGGTGAAGGGGGACTCCCAGCTGATCATCAAGCAAGTCCGCAGGGAGTGTAGCTGCAATGAGTCCAGGCTCGCAGCGTACCTACTTCACGTGAGGAAGCTGGAAAAGGACTTTACTGCCCTAGAACTGCAACACGTTCCTCGGACTGACAACTCGGCGGCAGATGACCTCTCCGTGAGGGCATCAACTTGGACACCCGTGCCCGAGGGCGTCTTCGAAAGACAGCTGCTGAGACCCACCGCCCAGCCGGCCGAACTGGGCGAAGGGGGCGAGACTAGCACCTGGAAGCTAGCGGTCCCAGTGGCGTCCCATCTACAGAAGCCACCAAAGGTTGTGTGTGCTATAGGAAATCCTGCCAGTCCCTTAGCGCCACAACCAATATCTCAGAGTGGTCCTGATGCATGGATCTCCGAGCTTCGGGACTACCTGAAGGAAAATATCCTTCCTGAAGACCATGTGTCCGCAGAGCGCATAGTGCGGTTGGCTAAACGCTACGCGGTGGTGGAAGGGGATCTCTACCGCTGTGGCGCCAACGACATTCTCATGTGGTGCATTACCCAGGAGGAGGGCCGTGATTTGCTCACGGAGATCCATGGAGGAGAGTGCGGAAGTCATTCATCATCCCGCACGCTGGTCGGTAAGGCCTTCCGGCATGGCTTTTACTGGCCAACCGCTCTCCAGGATGCAGCTGAGATGGTAAAGTCCTGCAAGGCGTGCCAGTTCCACGCAAAGCAGATACATACACCAGCTCAGGCTCTACAAATGATTCCACCCTCCTGGCCATTCGTCGTATGGGGGGTGGATATCCTCGGACCATTCCCCAAGGTCGTCGGCGGGTACCGATTCCTCTTTGTTGCCATCGACAAGTTCACAAAGTGGCCAGAGGCCACCCCTGTGGTCAATATCACCCAGGGTGCTGCTGTTTCTTTCCTCAAGTCGAGTGTCTGTAGATTTGGGGTCCCAAGTCGTATCATTACGGACAACGGGACCCAGTTTACAAGTCGGATCTTCTAGGAATATTGCGAGGACATCGGCACCCAGCTCTGCTTTGCGTCCGTGGCTCATCCAAGGAGCAACGGCCAAGTGGAGAGGGCAAATGCAGAAATCCTCAGGGGACTCAAGATACGCACCTACGACTGCTTGAAAAAGCATGGTGCAAATTGGGTCAGCGAGCTTCTATCCGTGCTATGGGGGAACCGGACCACACCCAGCCGAGCTACCGGGGAGACCTCGTTCTTCCTGGTCTACGGGGCCGAAGCCTGCCTTCCCCCAGAAATCATTATGGGCTCCCCATGGGTCCAGGCTTTTGATGAGTCTATGCAGGAACAGCTACGACGTGAGGACGTGGACTTCATCGACGAGCGCAGAAGGCGAGCGGTGATCCGAAATGCACGGTACAACCAAGCGCTCAGGCACTACCACCAACGGTTCGTGCATAGTACGGAGCTCAGGGTCGAGGACCTGGTCCTAAGGCGAGTACTGAACCGAGAAGGGCTCCACAAACTCTCCCCCAGCTAGGAAGGACCCTTCAAGGTGACGGAAATATGCCGACCCGGGTGTGTCTGCCTTGCTACAACTGAAGGAGAGCCTCTTCCCAATCCATGGAACATAGAGCATCTCCGTAAGTTTTTCCCATAAAAACAAACCTAGGGATTTAGTTTTCTTCCTTTGTAACTAAGTTGCGCATATATGTACGCCAGCCCGATGAGGTCTGCCCTCATAAACCCGGTCTGTTGGCCTACACTCATGAATATCAAGTTATAAAGACAAGATTCACCCCTAGATTTGTTTTTGTGATGGTCTTATTTTTGCTTCAATTTACGAGCATCATTTTTTATCTAACCCACCCATACAGTTCCCACCCTTGCTGGTATAATGACATCCGAATTGAGTAGCCAGGCTTGCAGTTTGGGATCCCTCGGTAGAGGGGGTCCGGCAGCCTGGGGGCCAGTTCTAGAGAACGGGTACTTGTCTCCTAGGGTGGTCCGAAGCTGTGTAGCCGTTTAGCTTGGTTGTGTACCCTAAGCCTGCATGCTCCACCACTCTGTGACTGGTAAGCTAGTATTTGGAACTATAGTCTTGTGGGTCTGGCAACCTGGGGTCTGGTTCTAGAGAACGGACACACGTCCCCTAGGGTGGTCCGGAGCTGTGTAGCTGCTTAGCCTGGTACAATACCCTAAGCCTGCACGCTCCATCACTCTGCGACGGGTGCCCTAGTAATTGGAGCTATCATCCAAGGGGTCCGGACACATGGATTGGCTTCCTGGTCTAAATCCTGCAGGTCCTGTTGCGTGAATCAAAGGATAAAAGATACCAGTTAGTGGGTCCTATGGGTGCACTACTAAAGCTTCCTAGCTAAAGCTGTGTGCAGGTCAGGTCCCAGTCGAGGCTACCTCCTGGGGGCTGGGTCACCAACTCTTTCTTAGGTATGCTGGTATCCAGCCTCGACACGTCGAGCCTACATCCCAAGGGGGCCAAGTACCAGAAGAGGAGTTGGTAACACCACACACAGCAAGAACAAATGCCATACAGATAAGAGTTGTTTAATTGATAGTTCCCAAAAGCATCTTACAAAAACAAAAGTTATTACATCTGCCTTCAAGCGGAGCCCTAGCCTCATTTCTACAGGTATAAACTACTCGACATCAGCAGGGTCACGCTGGAAACGCGCGGCCGCCGTCTCCACGACATCTTGTACGTCCTCCCGGGCGGCGTCTTCAGTGTCGGAAACCGGACCAGTGATCACTACCACCACCCGTGGGCATCCTCCCTCAGTGTCGTCGTAGCGCAGCTGCCGCCACAATCGCCGGGCACAGGCCTACCGCTCACCCTGAACACGGTGGTGGCCACTAGGAACAGCGGTGCTAGCGGTAACCCGGTGCTACAACTTGCCAACGCCGGTGGCCTCCTCGATGTGTGCATCAAGGCGAAGGAGCCCTCATCGTTGGAGGCGATGTCGAGGCCATCAAAGCCAAAGAGGTGGAGGCGCGGCAGCGCATGGTGCTCGGCGGCCTGGCTGCTGAGACGGAGCCGGAGCTGGACCAGTTCATGGAGGCGTACCACGAGGTGCTGGTGAAGTTTAGGGAGGAGCTGATGAGGCTGCTGCAGGAGGCAATGAAGTTCATGTGAAAGATGGAGCTGCAGCTCAACTAGCTTTCTATCTCTAGAAGGTCGTTGCGCAACACCCTTTCGTCCGAGCGCTGGCGGAAGAAGCGCCACCCCATGAACATCTCGCACAGGTGGGCAAAGATGGCCGACTGGAGGATGGAGTGGGGCGTGAGGTGCTAAAGCTGGAGGCCTAGCTCCTCCAGCAGCTGCAGGAAGAAAGGCGAGATCGGCAGCGCCAACCCGTAGGAGAGGTAGGAGACGAAGAGCACGAACTCCCCGGCGATGAGATCGCCGAGGGGAGAGGCGCCGGCGCGGATCCTTCCGGCGAACGTCGGCGCGCCCCATCCGAGCAGGTTGCGCACCAGGTTGAGTGCCCCCTCGGACTGGAAACGCTCGAGATAGAGTAGCGAGGCCATGGTGACTACGGCGCCGGAAAGCAGAGGACCGCGAATGCAAAGGGGCGCGGAGAGCTCGAAGGCGAAAGGGCGCAGCAGTTGGGAGAAAATGCGAAAGTGTAACCACTGCACGCGGGGTGAATCCCTTTTCAAGGAAGACTCCCCCGCTCGCGCCTCGAGACGCCGCAGAAAATCTCGCCCGACGCGCACCAAAGCGACCCAGCCTATGATACGGGGGCTCGGGCCCACAAGTCATACATCTGGTGTGCGGGTCTCCGAGTGCGAAGAAGGCGAACCGCCACGCGAGGAGCGAACCACCGCCCGCGGTAGTGCGCCTCTTCATCTCCGCCGAAAACAACGGCCCAGTCTATGACACGGGGGCCCAGGCCCACAAGTCATACTCCTTGGGCGTCGGTTCCTGGGTGCAGAAAGAGAGAACAGCCGCTCGCTGAAAGGGAAATGTGCCCTTGGGCCATTTCTAAGTATTTTGGTGATTTGGTGTCCAACACAAGTGCCTAAGTGTAAAATGGTGAACGAAGTACAGATCAAGAATAAAGGTATGTTTCTCAGGCTTAGTACATTGTTTTAGAGACTAATGTATTGTGTCTAAGTGCAGGAAACAGGAAAAATCCAATTGGAAATGTCTTGGCTCGAGCAGCCAAGACTCTGCTGAGTCTGGGAGCACCGGACTGTCCGGTGGTGCACCGGACAGTGTCCGGTGCGCCAGGCTGGCTTGTGCGAACTGACCGCTCTCGGGAATTTACCGGCGACGTACGGCTATAATTCACCGGACTGTCCGGTGTGCACCGGACTGTCCGGTGAGCCAACGGTCGGCCGGGCCAACGGTCGGCCGCGCGATCTGCGCGGGACACGTGGCCGAGCCAACGGCTAGAAGGGGGCACCGGACTATCCGGTGTGCACCGGACATGTCCGGTGCGCCAACGGCTCCAAGTCAGCCAACGGTCGGCTTCGCCATTTAAGGAAGGAAATTGGGCACCGGACAGTGTCCGGTGTGCACCGGACTGTCCGGTGCGCCACGCGATAGAAGGCAAGAATTGCCTTCCCTGTTTGCTCTCAACGGCTCCTAGCTGCCTTGGGGCTATAAAAGGGACCCCTAGGCGCATGGAGGAGAATACCAAGCAACCTAAGAGCATTCTTGATCATCCACACTCAGTCTTTGCGCATTCGTTTGTCATTCTCAGTGATTCGAGCTCCGTTCTAGTGAGAACTTTGAGATAGTCATTTGAGCTCGATTCTTGGCCATGTGTGTGCGTATTTTGCTGTGGATTTGTGTGTGTTGCTTCCCTCCCTTACTCCGTACTTCTTTGTGAACTTCAATTGTAAGGGCGAGAGACTCCAAGTTGTGGAGATTCCTCGCAAACGGGAAAAGATCAAAGTAAAGAAGAACACCGTGGTATTCAAGTTGATCATTGGATCACTTGAGAGGAGTTGAGTGCAACTCTCGTCCGTTGGGACGCCACAACGTGGAGTAGGCAAGTTTTGTACTTGGCCGAACCACGGGATAACCACCGTGCCATCTCTGTGATTGATTTCTTGTGGTTATTGTGTTTTGACTCCTCTCTAGCCACTTGGCAATTATTGTGCTAACGATTAACCAAGTTTTTGTGGCTTAAGTTTTCAAGTTTCACAGGAATTTCACAGGATCACCTATTCACCCCCCCCTTCTAGGTGCTCTCAATTGGTATCAGAGCCGTTCTCTTCAAGAAGGGACTAATCGCCCGAAGAGATTGATCCTAAGGGGAAGGGAATCGTGATCAACGACAAGGAGAAGGAGTCCTTCGTCAACGAGCCAAAGGATGACAAGCCTACTGACTCAGGCTCGGGCCACAAGCGCAAAGATGGGAAGAAGAAGAAGACAAGGCGCATCAAGGAGATCGTCTACTACGACGATAGCGATGAGTCTACTTCTTCCCAAAAGGACGACGACAACGACTACAGGAAGACGGTCAATTCGAACTTTTCATTTGATTATTCTCGTATTCCACATAGTTCGAATTCGCATTTGCTTTCCATTCCTCTTGGCAAACCTCCACACTTCGATGGGGAGGACTACGGATTTTGGAGTCACAAAATGCGTAGTCACTTATTCTCTCTCCATCCAAGCATATGGGAGATTGTAGAGAATGGAATGAAATTTGATAGCTCGGATAGCCCTATGCTTATAAATGAACAAATCCATAGAAATGCACAAGCTACTATTGTTCTATTAGCATCTTTGTGCAGGGAAGAGTACAATAAGGTGAGCGGCTTGGACAATGCTAAGCAGATATGGGACATCCTCAAGATCTCTCACGAGGGGAACGACATCACCATGCTCACTAAAATGGAGTTGGTGGAGGGCGAGCTTGGACGATTCGCAATGATAAGGGGAGAGGAGCCAACCCAAACTTACAACCGGCTTAAGACCCTTATCAACAAAATAAGGAGCTACGGAAGCACGCGATGGATGGACCACGACGTCGTCCGCCTAATGCTAAGGTCCTTTACCGTTCTTGATCCTCATCTCGTAAACAATATTCGTGAGAATCCCAGGTACACGACGATGACGCCCGAGGAGGTACTCGGAAAATTCGTAAGCGGGCGGATGATGATCAAGGAGGCGAGATACGTCGACGACGCTCTAAACGGTCCAATCAATGAGCCTCAACCTCTTGCTCTCAAGGCAAGAAGAAGCAAGGAGATGCTACCTAGCAAGGTGGCACAAATTGAGGCGGCCGGACTTAATGATGAAGAGATGGCTCTCATCATCAAGAGATTCAAGACGGCGCTAAAAGGCCGCAAGGGGCAGCCAAGCAAGACCAAGACAAAGGGGAAGCGCTCATGCTTCAAATGTGGTAAGCTTGGTCATTTTATTGCTAACTGTCCCGACAATGATAGTGATCAGGATCAAGGGAACAAGAGGGAGAAGAAGAAGAACTATAAGAAGGCAAAGGGCGAGGCGCATCTAGGCAAGGAGTGGGACTCAGACTACTCCTCTTCCGACTCCGACAATGAAGGACTCGCCGCCACCGCCTTCAACAAGTCATCCCTCTTCCCCAACGAGCGTCACACATGCCTTATGGCAAAGGAGAAGAAGGTGAGTACTCGAGACTCCACTTATGCTTCTTCTAGTGATGATGAGTCCAGTGATGATGATGACATAGACTATTCATGCTTATTCAAGGGCTTAGATAGATCTAAGATAGATAAGATAAATGAACTCATTGATGCCTTGAATGATAAGAATAGGCTATTAGAAAAGCAAGAGGACCTTTTATATGAAGAACATGATAAGTTTGTAGAAGCACAAAAATCACTTGCTTTAGAGATTAAGAGAAATGAAATGCTTTCTTGTGAGTTGTCTACATGTCATGATTCAATTTCTAGTTTAAAAAGCATAAATGATGATTTAAATGCTAAGCTAGAAAAATCTAGTAAATTAACATCTTGTGTAGAACATGTTATGATTTGCACTAGGTGTAAAGATTTTGACATTGATGCTTGTAGTGAACACCTAGTTTCAATTTCCAAACTTAATGATGAATTGACTAGTCTTAATGCTCAACTTAAGGCTAGCAAAAGTGAATTTGATAAGTTAAAATTTGCAAGGGATGCCTACACAATTGGAAGACATCCCTCAATTAAGGATGGTCTTGGATTCAAGAGGGAAGCCAAGAACTTGACAAGCCATAAGGCTCCCATCTCCGCCAAGGAGAAAGGGAAGGCTCCTATGGCTAATAGTGTGCAAAAGAACCATGCCTTTATGTACCATGATAGGAGACAATCTAGAAATGCTTATAGGAGTTATAATGCATATGATGCTTTTGATTCTCATGACATGTTTGCCTCTAGTTCTTCTTATGTGCATGATAGAAATGTTGGTAGGAGAAATGTTGTTCATAATGTGCCTAGAAGAAATGTTGTTAATATTCCTAGGAAAGTTAATGAACCTTCTACAATATATCATGCTTTAAATGCTTCCTTTGCTATTTGTAGAAAGGATAGAAAAGTGAGTGCTAGGAAATTAGGGGCAAAATGCAAGGGTGATAAAGCTTGCATTTGGGTCCCTAAGGAAATTGTGACTAACCTTGTAGGACCCAACAAGAGTTGGGTACCTAAGACCCAAGCCTAAATTTGCCTTGCAGGTTTATGCATCCGGGGGCTCAAGCTGGATTATCGACAGCGGATGCACAAACCATATGACGGGGGAGAAGAAGATGTTCACCTCCTACGTCAAGAATAAGGATTCCCAAGATTCAATAATATTCGGTGATGGGAACCAAGGCAAGGTAAAAGGGTTAGGTAAAATTGCAATCTCAAATGAGCACTCTATTTCTAATGTGTTTTTAGTTGAGTCTCTGGGATATAATTTACTATCTGTTAGTCAATTATGCAATATGGGATATAACTGTTTATTCACTAACATAGATGTGTCTGTCTTTAGAAGAAGTGATGGTTCACTAGCTTTTAAGGGTGTATTAGACGGCAAGCTTTACTTAGTTGATTTTGCAAAAGAAGAGGTCGGTCTAGATGCATGCTTAATTGCTAAGACTAGCATAGGCTGGCTGTGGCATCGCCGCTTAGCACATGTGGGGATGAAGAACCTTCACAAGCTTCTAAAGGGAAAACACGTGATAGGATTAACTAATGTGCAATTCGAAAAAGATAGACCTTGTGCAGCTTGTCAGGCAGGTAAACAAGTAGGAGGAGCACATCACAGCAAGAATGTGATGACCACATCAAGACCCTTGGAGCTGCTACATATGGACCTCTTCGGACCCGTCGCCTATCTAAGCATAGGAGGAAGTAAGTATGGTCTAGTTATTGTTGATGACTTTTCCCGCTTCACTTGGGTGTTCTTTTTACAGGATAAGTCTGAAACCCAAGGGACCCTCAAGCGCTTCCTAAGGAGAGCACAAAATGAGTTTGAGCTCAAAGTGAAGAAGATAAGAAGCGACAACGGGTCCGAGTTCAAGAACCTTCAAGTGGAGGAGTTCCTTGAGGAAGAAGGGATCAAGCACGAGTTCTCCGCTCCCTACACACCTCAGCAAAATGGTGTGGTAGAGAGGAAGAACAGGACGCTCATTGATATGGCGAGGACGATGCTAGGAGAATTCAAGACCCCCGAGTGCTTTTGGTCGGAAGCCGTGAACACGGCTTGCCACGCCATCAACAGGGTCTACCTTCATCGCCTCCTCAAGAAGACTTCATATGAGGTACTAACCGGTAACAAACCCAATGTATCTTACTTTCGTGTATTTGGGAGCAAGTGCTACATTCTAGTGAAGAAGGGTAGAAATTCTAAGTTTGCTCCCAAAGCTGTAGAAGGGTTTTTGTTAGGTTATGACTCAAATACAAAGGCGTATAGAGTCTTAAACAAATCATCGGGTTTGGTTGAAGTCTCTAGCGACGTTGTATTTGATGAGACTAATGGCTCTCCAAGAGAGCAAGTTGTTGATCTTGATGATGTAGACGAAGAAGATGTTCCGACGGCCGCTATACGAACCATGGCGATTGGTGATGTACGACCACAGGAACAAGATGAGCAAGATCAACCTTCTTCCTCAACTATGGTGCATCCCCCAACTCAAGACGATGAACAGGTTCATCAACAGGAGGCGTGTGATCAAGGGGGAGCACAAGATGATCATGTGATGGAGGAAGAAGCGCAACCGGCACCTCCAACCCAAGTTCGAGCAATGATTCAAAGGGATCATCCCGTCGACCAAATTCTGGGTGATATTAGCAAGGGAGTAACTACTCGATCTCGATTAGTTAATTTTTGTGAACATTACTCCTTTGTCTCTTCTATTGAGCCTTTCAGGGTAGAAGAGGCCTTGCTAGATCCGGACTGGGTGTTGGCCATGCAAGAGGAGCTCAACAACTTCAAGCGCAATGAAGTGTGGACACTGGTGCCTCGTCCCAAGCAAAATGCTGTGGGAACCAAGTGGGTGTTCCGCAACAAACAAGACGAGCACGGAGTGGTGACAAGGAACAAGTCTCGACTTGTGGCAAAAGGTTATGCCCAAGTCGCAGGTTTGGACTTTGAGGAGACTTTTGCTCCTGTGGCTAGGCTAGAGTCCATTCGTATTTTGCTAGCATATGCCGCTCACCATTCTTTCAGGTTGTTCCAAATGGATGTGAAGAGCGCTTTCCTCAACGGGCCAATAAAGGAGGAGGTGTACGTGGAGCAACCCCCTGGCTTCGAGGATGAACAGTACCCCGACCACGTGTGTAAGCTCTCTAAGGCGCTCTATGGACTTAAGCAAGCCCCAAGAGCATGGTATGAATGCCTTAGAGATTTCTTAATTGCTAATGCTTTCAAGGTTGGGAAAGCCGATCCAACTCTTTTCACTAAGACATGTGATGGTGATTTGTTTGTGTGCCAAATTTATGTCAATGACATAATATTTGGTTCTACTAATAAAAAGTCTTGTGAAGAGTTTAGCAGGGTGATGACGCAGAAATTCGAGATGTCAATGATGGGCGAGTTGAACTACTTCCTTGGGTTCCAAGTGAAGCAACTCAAGGATGGCGCCTTCATCTCTCAAACGAAGTATACGCAAGACGTGCTGAAGCGGTTTGGGATGAAGGACGCCAAGCCCGCAAAGACTCCGATGGGGACCGACGGACACACTGACCTCAACAAAGGAGGTAAGTCCGTTGATCAAAAGGCATACCGGTCAATGATAGGGTCATTACTTTACTTATGTGCTAGTAGACCGGATATTATGCTTAGCGTATGCATGTGTGCTAGATTTTAATTCGATCCTAAGGAGTGTCACTTAGTGGCAGTGAAGCGAATCCTTAGATATTTAGTTGCTACGCCTTGCTTCGGGCTCTAGTATCCAAAGGGGTCTACCTTTGACTTGATTGGATATTCAGACTCCGACTATGCTGGATGTAAGGTCGATAGGAAGAGTACATCGGGGACGTGCCAATTCTTAGGAAGGTCCCTGGTGTCATGGAATTCTAAGAAACAAACCTCTGTTGCCCTATCCACCGCTGAGGCCGAGTATGTTGCCGCAGGACAGTGTTGCGCGCAACTACTTTGGATGAGGCAAACCCTCAGGGACTTTGGCTACAATCTGAGCAAAGTCTCACTCGTATGTGATAATGAGAGTGCTATCCGCATGGCGGAAAATCCTGTTGAACACAGCCGCACAAAGCACATAGACATCCGGCATCACTTTTTGAGAGACCACCAGCAAAAGGGAGATATCGAAGTGTTTCATGTTAGCACCGAGAACCAGCTAGCCGATATCTTTACCAAGCCTCTAGATGAGAAGACCTTTTGCAGGTTGCGTAGTGAGCTAAATGTCTTAGATTCGCGGAACTTGGATTGATTTATAGCATACATGTGTTTATGCCTTTGATCATGTTCCTTATGCATTTTGTTGCTTATTTATGGTGATCAAGTTGTACAAACACTCCCCGGACCTCACAAGTCCATTGCAAAGTGATGCACATATTTAGGGGGAGCTGTGCTACAACTTGACCCCTTGAGACTAACCATGTGCTTGAGTTTGCTTGTTCTAGTCTCAAAGGGTGGTTTGAAAGGGAAAAGGTGGACTTAGACCATGAAAGACTTCCACTGCACTCCGATGAGAGGGTAACTTATTCCAAGTTCATCTCATGTACTCTTATTGCCTTTATATTCTTGTTGAAGATTTTGGTGAGGCAATGGGGTTAAAGGGCCAAGATTGATCCCGTTTTGGTGCTTGATGCCAAAGGGGGAGAAAATAAAGGCCAAAGCAATAAATGGATCAGCTACCACTTGAGAGATTTGAAAATAGTAGAGTAGAGCTTTTGGTTTGTCAAAACTCTTTTATTGTCTCTCTTGTCAAAAGTTGGCTTCTTGTGGGGAGAAG
This sequence comes from Zea mays, assembly GCF_902167145.1. Classification (NCBI taxonomy): domain Eukaryota; kingdom Viridiplantae; phylum Streptophyta; class Magnoliopsida; order Poales; family Poaceae; genus Zea; species Zea mays. The sequence continues at coordinate 79,856,558 of NC_050103.1, read as the reverse complement.
TATTGATTATGGAAAAAGGGGGAGTTTTTGAAATTCTTGATCAAACTTCTTGGAATGACTCTCTTTATGTCTTAACATGTGTGTTTGACTTAGAGATAGAAATTTGAATTTGATTTGCAAAAACAAACCAAGTGGTGGCATAGAGTGATCCATATATGTCAAATTGAATCAAAACAATTTTGAGCTCTTATTTGATTTGATCTTGTACTTGTTCTACTTGCTTTATGTTGTGTTGGCATAAATCACCAAAAAGGGGGAGATTGAAAGGGAAATGTGCCCTTGGGCCATTTCTAAGTATTTTGGTGATTTGGTGTCCAACACAAGTGCCTAAGTGTAAAATGGTGAACGAAGTACAAATCAAGAATAAAGGTATGTTTCTCAGGCTTAGTACATTGTTTTAGAGACTAATGTATTGTGTCTAAGTGCTGGAAACAGGAAAAATCCAATTGGAAATGTCTTGGCTCGAGCAGCCAAGACTCTGCTGAGTCTGGGAGCACCGGACTGTCCGGTGGTGCACCGGACAGTGTCCGGTGCGCCAGGCTGGCTTGTGCGAACTGACCGCTCTCGGGAATTTACCGGCGACGTACGGCTATAATTCACCAGACTGTCCGGTGTGCACCGGACTGTCCGGTGAGCCAACGGTCGGCCGCGCGATCTGCGCGGGACACGTGGCCGAGCCAACGGCTAGAAGGGGGCACCGGACTGTCCGGTGTGCACCGGACATGTCCGGTGCGCCAACGGCTCCAAGTCAGCCAACGGTTGGCTTCGCCATTTAAGGAAGGAAATTGGGCACCGGACAGTGTCTGGTGTGCACTGGACTGTCCGGTGCGCCACACAACAGAAGGCAAGAATTGCCTTCCCTGTTTGCTCTCAATGGCTCCTAGCTGCCTTGGGGCTATAAAAGGGACCCCTAGGCGCATGGAGGAGAATACCAAGCAACCTAAGAGCATTCTTGATCATCCACACTCAGTCTTTGCGCATTCGTTTGTCATTCTCAGTGATTCGAGCTCCGTTCTAGTGAGAACTTTGAGATAGTCATTTGAGCTCGATTCTTGGCCGTGTGTGTGCGTATTTTGCTGTGGATTTGTGTGTGTTGCTTCCCTCCCTTACTCTGTACTTCTTTGTGAACTTCAATTGTAATGGCGAGAGACTCCAAGTTGTGGAGATTCCTCGCAAACGGGAAAAGATCAAAGTAAAGAAGAACACCGTGGTATTCAAGTTGATCATTGGATCACTTGAGAGGAGTTGAGTGCAACTCTCGTCCGTTGAGACGCCACAACGTGGAGTAGGCAAGTTTTGTACTTGGCCGAACCACGGGATAACCACCGTGCCATCTCTGTGATTGATTTCTTGTGGTTATTGTGTTTTGACTCCTCTCTAGCCACTTGGCAATTATTGTGCTAACGATTAACCAAGTTTTTATGGCTTAAGTTTTCAAGTTTCACAGGAATTTCACAGGATCACCTATTCACCCCCCCCCCTCTAGGTGCTCTCACTCGCGCCAGTACTGTGCCTCCTCGGGGCCGCCGCAGAAGACAGAGAAGGTGATTTTTCAAAACTAAAAGTCGCCTAGAGGGGGTGGATAGGCGAAACCTAAAAATTATAACTTTACACCCCAACTAGATTCCTTGATTAGTGGTTAGAACAAGATACACAATTATCGGAGTATAAAAACTAAGTCCTTTGCTTGTAAAGAGTATTGCTTTCAAATAATGCGGAATTGATAAATCAATACAACTAATAGGTCAATGGAGAATAAACCAAGAGGGCTTAGATAAGAAGGGCAATAACACAAGTTCTTTCTTGCAAGGCGTTGCTTCTCTAAATGTGATTTTAACTTGAAGCAACGCAAAAATATATTAGCAAAGAGTAGCGCAAGAGAACTTAGAATGAGAGAAAACAAACAAATCACAAGCAATAAACACAAGAGACACGGGTGATTTGTTTTACCGAGGTTCGGCCCTCGAAGGCCTAGTCCCCGTTGAGGAGTCCACTAAGGACGGGTCTCTTTCAACCCTTTCCCTCTCTCCACCGATCACCAAGACCGGCGAGCTCTTCTTCTTCTTCTTTGTCAACAAGAGAAGGGTCCGCCCTTGGTCCGCAAGGCCAACCACAAAGATAAGGGGCTCTTGCTAGCTTTACAATGAATGGGAGTCAAAACTCCACGCTCAAATGATCACAAGAGGTAGCACACACTTTCTCTCAATAATTCTCACAAGGCACTATCACTAAACGCACACGAGTAGCTCTTTCTTGCTTGATCTCTCTTTTGCGGCACTTGTGAGGCTTTGATGTGTATAGAAGTGTTGCTCTAGTAGATAGAAGTGAATACCCAACTCTTGTGTATGAAATGGATCAATGAATACTTATGAATGGGCTGGTTGGGGTGGCTTTTATAGCCCTCAACCACCCATATAGTCGTTGGGGTGCATCTGCCAGAAATTGCACTGGCGGACGGTCCGCGGCTAGGGCCCGGACGGTCCGAAACCTTCCAACGGTCGAATCTGACATCTCCAACGAATATCTCTGACAGATCAACAGCTATCTGCCTCGGTGAACCCACGCGGACGGTCCGCCCTTGGTCCCGGACGGTCCGCGCCAGCTCTATAATTCCTTTTGCTCAACTTGTCACCTTCGGGCTGAACCAGGTCTTCACATGCGGACGGTCCGTGAATTATAGCCGGACGGTCCGCGCTGTATAGTCGGACAGTCCGCGATTTAGTCAGACTATCCACGATATTCAGTTCCTGGCCGAAGTCAAAACGGTATCGCGGACGATCCGCCAGAAGGGGTCGGACGGTCCGCGCTAGGCAATTTCAGAACTTGAGTTTCTGACTTCCCGTTGATCTTTGAACAATCTTCTCCAAGTTGCTTTGGCTAAACTTGAGAGAGATCCTATGACTTAGAAAAATATCTCAAGTGGTTTTCCATCTAGTCTAAGTCATGGATTATAAACATTTTGGTTCTTTCACTCATATTTCTTCTTTTGCTCAAACTAGCTTCAAAATAGCGATATGTTGGTTTTGAGCTTTCCAACCTTTCTAGAAGTGTTGAATACGTTCCTCGGGGTATTTTGAACTTATCCAAAGAGTAGAACTATTGGTAGTTCATCTATCTCATGTTTTACCCCTATTTGGTTGAGTCTGAGCTAATTCTGACTTAGAAACTGAATTGTTGAATCTCATGAACCTGTGAATCAAAGACTGGGCAAACTAGTTAGTCCGAATGGTTGTGATGGTCATCAAGCACCAAGATATAAGAAATGGTTTAATGGCCATTTCCCTTTCAATCTCCCCATTTTTGGTGATTGATGCCAACACAAACCAAAGCAAACATGAAGTATAAAATTGTAACTAGTTTGCAATTGGTCAAGTGTTCATAAGCTACTGAAATGAAGGTGGTTCTAAGTGCATATGAGTGATATTGATATGATTGTAGTTTTAGACCACTTTTGCACCACATTTTTGTTTTTGCAAATGCTTTTGGAAAGTCTTTTCAAAATCCTTTTGCAGATAGTCAAAGGTAAATGAATACGATTTTGAGAAGCATTTTCAAAATTTGAGATTTTCTCCCCCTGTTTTAAATGCTTTTCCTTTGACTAAACAAAATTCCCCCTTAATGAAATTCTACTTTTAGTGTTCAAGAGGGTTTTAGATATTAATTTTGAAAGGGGTTATACCACCTTGAAAATTCTATCAAAAATAAGATACCAATTGAAAAACCTTCTTTTAATATAAATTTGAAAGACTACATTTTTGAAATTGGTGGTGGTGGTGGTGCGGTCCTTTTGCTTTGGGCTAATACTTTCTCCCCCTTTGGCATGAATCGCCAAAAAACGGATACTTGTGAGTGAAATATAAGCCCGTATTACTTTCTCTCCCCCTTTGGCAAGTAATATATGAGTGAAGATTATACCAAATTGGAGAGCTGACGGAATACCGGCAAGGAAGGATAATACCGAAGATGTAGAGTGGAAGCGATGTCTTTGCCGAATACTCCATTTCCCTTTCAATCTAAGACTTAATACACGAGATGCTCATAGAAACATATTAGTCTTAGCCTTGGCACAATAGAGATAGGAAATATGCAAATGTACCAAAGGAAAGAGACATGATTAAAAGGATATGTCAATTAAGCTTAAACAGTTCTATATAATATGGATTGCTCCCCCTAAATATGTGCCTTAAGAGAAATACAGATTTGGGCCTTAAATGCCAAGTGCACATAATTAGGTTAATGAGAACATATCTTTATCATATAAATTGTGAAGTGCAATGTGTCATAATAAAAGTGTGATGCTCGTGACAGACTATGCACTTATGAAAGCATGTTGGAAACATTTTAAGCATTTACCCTTAAGGATTTCAAAGAGACTTAAGGACCCTCCACCTTTGAAACAAAGGTAGCTTATCCTCATTACAAGGTTAAGCTTTAAGCTCTTTGACAAAAAAAAATCACTTCACCTAGTTGCAACAAAAGGGCATTAATGCAAGAATGAACATTTTGAGAGGTTAAACTAGGTATGAAGCAGGGATATGCATAGACATGCTTTTTCTTCCTTTTATACAAGATAAGCAAGGAATGTATAGAAAAGGAAGATTTAGGTACATGTATAAATGAGAGGAAGTAGTTTTACCCTTTTGTACCTTCACATAGAGACGCTCTCTTCATTGTGCTTTGTCCTTAGTAACGTAAGACCTATATTTAAGACAGTGTATGGAAATATTTTGCACAAGAGAGGGTTCTACAACTAGTGATCCTTTTCTAAGTCATGGTTATTATATATCAAGTAGATCACAAATTGTATAAATATATCATGAATTCTCCTTTTAACTTAGTGCATATCAAGAGAGATATCGATTGAAATTACATGAGGCACTAAGAAATATAAGTGTTAATTGAAGTTATTCAATGATCAAACAACAGATGCGATCAAAAGAACAACATAGGCATTAGATTTTCAACCAAGCTTAAAACAGGAGAATCCAGTAAATATGCTACTTTAACATTGAAAGTTACAATCCTTGATAAAGGTGACAATACTTTACCAAGATGGATTGAAATGTAGAAGCATACTTCATGAGAAACTTATTCTCAAAATAATCAAGATATAGAAATAGGCCCCCCCTAAAGATATGCATCAAGTATTTGAATGAATTGATAGATGCACTTACTTTTAAAGACAAATAGGGAGATTCTATGAACATCTTGATCAAGGCATGTAAAATTTGCAATGAACAACTTATGCCTAGTATTGCCTTAATGAAAAAGATTTAGAAAGCTTACAACTGAAAGGGAAATGTGCCCTTGGGCCATTTCTAAGTATTTTGGTGATTTAGTGTCCAACACAAGTGCCTAAGTGTTAAATGGTGGACAAAGTACAAATCAAGTATAAAGGTATGTTTCTCAGACTTAGTACATTGTTTTAGAGACTAATGTATTGTGTCTAAGTGCTGGAAACAGGAAAAATCAAGTTGAAATTAAAGATGGCTTTGTTCAGCCAAAGTTAGCTCTGTCTGGGTGCACCGGACAGTGTCCGGTGCGCCAGGCTGGCTCAGGCGAACTTGCTGCTCTCGGGAAGTGATTAACGGCGTACGGCTATAATTCACCGGACTGTCCGGTGTGCACCGGACTGTCCGGTGAGCCAACGGTCGGTCGGGCCAACGGTCGGTCGCGCGATCCGCGCGAGACACGTGGCCGAGCCAACGGTCGGAAAGGGGCACCGGACTGTCCGGTGTGCACCGTACAATGTCCGGTGCGCCAACGGCTCCAAAACGCCAACGGTCGGCTTCGCCAAATAAGGAAGGAGATCCGCACCGGACAGTGTCCGATGGTGCACCGGACTGTCCGGTGCGCCAGGCGACAGAAGGCAAGAATTGCCTTCCTGGAATGCACTCAACGGCTCCTAGCTGCCTTGGGGCTATAAAAGGGACCCCTAGGCGCATGGAGGAGTACACCAAGCATTCTCTAAGCATTCCTAAGCACCAAGACCTCGATTCCGCGCATTTGATTCTTTGTGATAGCAATTAGAGCTCTAATTGAGTTGTGAACTCGTCGAGTTGTGTTGTGAGCTCTTGTTGCGACTTGCATGCGTGGTGTCGCTCTGATTTTGTGTCTTGTGTGCATTGTTCATCCCTCCCTTACTCTGTGCTTCTTTGTGAATATCAAAGTGTAAGGGCGAGAGGCTCCAAGTTGTGGAGATTCCTCGCAAACGGGATATAGTAAAGCAAAGCAAAACACCGTGGTATTCAAGTGGGTCTTTGGACCGCTTGAGAGGGGTTGATTGCAACCCTCGTCCGTTGGGATGCCACAACGTGGACTAGGCAAGTGTTGTACTTGGCCAAACCACGGGATAAACCACTGTGTCTATCTGTGATTGATCTTCTTGTGGTTATCGTTTCTTGCAAAGACTCTTCTCTAGCCACTTGGCTTATTCGTGCTAACTCCTAATCAAGTTTTGTGGATTAAGTTTCAAGTTGTTACAGGATCACCTATTCACCCTCCCCCTCTAGGTGCTCTCAATTGGTATCGGAGCCGTTCTCTTCAAGAAAGGGACTAATCGCCCGAAGAGATGGATCCTAAGGGCAAGGGGATTGTGATCAATGATAAGGAGAAGGAGTCCTTCGTCAACGAACCGAAAGATGACAAGCCTACCGACTCGGGCTCGGGCCACAAATGAAAAGATGGAAAGAAGAAGAAGACGAGGCGCATCAAGGAGATCGTCTACTACGACGACAGCGACGAGTCCTCTTCTTCCCAAAAGGACGACGACAAAGACTACGAGAAAAAGAAGACGGTTAACTCAAACTTCTCTTTCGATTATTCTCGTATTCCGCATAGCTCGAATGCACATTTGCTTTCCATTCCTCTTGGCAAACCTCCTCACTTTGATGGAGAGGACTACGGATTTTGGAGTCACAAAATGCGTAGTCACTTGTTCTCTCTCCATCCTAGCATATGGGAGATAGTTGAGAATGGAATGAAATTTGATAGCTCGGATAGTCCTTTGTTTATCAATGAACAGATTCACAAAAATGCACAAGCTACTACTGTGTTGTTAGCCTCATTGTGCAGGGACGAGTACCATAAGGTGAGCGGCTTGGACAATGCCAAGCAGATCTGGGACACCCTCAAGATCTCACATGAGGGGAACAACGTCACCATGCTCACCAAAATGGAGTTGGTGGAAGGCGAACTCGGGAGATTCGCGATGATAAGAGGGGAGGAGCCAACCCAGACCTACAACAGGCTCAAGACCCTCGCCAACAAGATAAGGAGCTATGGAAGCACGCGATGGACGGACCACGACGTCGTCCGACTAATGCTAAGGTCATTTACTGTATTTGATCCACATCTTGTGAACAATATTCGTGAGAATCCTAGGTACACGAAGATGACGCCCGAGGAGATCCTTGGAAAGTTCGTAAGCGGGCGGATGATGATCAAGGAGGCTAGATACGTCGATGATGCATTAAATGGCCCAATCCAAGAGCCTCAAACTATTACTCTCAAGGCAACAAGGAGCAAGGAGGTGCTACCTAGCAAGGTGGCGCAAGTTGAGGTGGTCGGGCTTAATGATGAAGAGATGGCCCTCATCATCAAGCGGTTCAAGACGGCGCTAAAGGGTCGCAAGGAGCACCCCAACAAGAACAAGACGAAGGGGAAGCGCTCCTGCTTCAAATGTGGTAAGATTGGTCATTTCATCGCTAATTGTCCCGATAATGATAGTGACCAGGAAAAGAAGAGTGGAAAGTGGGAAAAGAAGAAGAACTACAAGAAGGCGAAGGGCGAGGCACATCTTGGAAAGCAGTGGGATTCGGATTGCTCCTCGTCCGACTCCGACAACGAAGGACTCGCCGCCACCGCCTTCAACAAGTCATCCCTCTTCCCCAACGAGCATCACACATGCCTCATGGCAAAGGAGAAGAAGGTATGTACTCGAAACAATACTACTTATGCTTCTTCAAGCGAGGATGAGTCTAGTGATGATGATGAAATAGACTATTCATGCTTATTCAAGGGCTTAGATAGAACTAAGGTTGATAAGATTAATGAATTGATTGATGCTTTGAATGATAAGAATAGATTACTAGAAAAACAAGAGGACCTTTTATATGAAGAGCATGATAAATTTGTTAGTGCACAAAATTCTTTTGCTCTAGAAGTTAAAAGGAATGAAATGCTCTCTTGTGAACTATCTACTTGTCATGAAACCATTTCTACTTTAAAAAGTGTGAATGATGATTTAAATGCTAAACTAGAAGTAGCAAGTAAATCTAACTCTTGTGTAGAACATGTTATGATTTGCAATAGGTGCAAGGATTTTAATGTTGATGCTTGTAGTGAACACCTAGTTTGCATTTCTAAATTAAATGATGAAGTGGCTAGTCTTAATGCCCAACTTAAGACTAGCAAGAGTGAATTTGACAAGCTAAAATTTGCAAGGGATGCCTACATGATTGGTAGACACCCCTCAATTAAGGATGGTCTTGGCTTCAAGAGAGAAGTCAAGAACTTAACAAGCCATAAGGCTTCCATCCCCGCCAAGGAGAAAGGGAAGGCCCTATGGCTAGTAGTGCTCAAAAGAACCATGCCTTCATGTATCATGATAGGTGACATTCTAGAAATGTTAATAGAAGTTATGATGCTTTTGATTCTCATGCCATGGTTGCTTCTAGTTCTTCTATTATGCATGATAGAAATGTGGCTAGGAAAAATGTTGTTAATCATATGCCTAGAAGAAATATTGTTCATTTTCCTAGGAAAGTAATGAATGAACCTTCTACAATTTATTATGCTTGCAATGCTTCCTTTGCTATTTGTAGAAAGGATAAGAAGATAATTGCTAGGAAATTAGGGGCCAAATGTAAGGGAGACAAGACTTGCATTTGGGTCCCTAAGACTATTGTGACTAACCTTGTAGGACCCAACATGAGTTGGGTACCTAAGACCCAAGCCTAAATTTGCCTTGCAGGTTTATGCATCCGGGGGCTCAAGATGGATTATCGACAGCGGATGCACAAACCACATGACGGGGGAAAAGAGGATGTTCTCTTCCTACGTCAAGAACAAGGATCCCCAAGATTCAATCATATTCGGTGATGGGAACCAAGGCAAGGTGAAAGGGTTCGGAAAAATTGCTATTCCATCCGAGCACTCTATTTCTAATGTGTTCTTAGTTGAGTCGCTTGGATATAACTTGTTGTCTGTGAGTCAATTATGTAATATGGGATATAACTGTTTATTCACAAATGTAGATGTGTCTGTCTTTAGAAGAAGTGATGGTTCATTAGCTTTTAAGGGTGTATTAGACGGCAAACTCTATTTAGTTGATTTTGCAAAAGAGGAGGCCGGTCTAGATGCATGCTTAATTGCTAAGACTAGCATGGGCTGGTTGTGGCATCGCCGCTTAGCACATGTGGGCATGAAGAACCTTCACAAGCTTCTAAAGGGAGAACACGTGATAGGTCTAACTAATGTTACTTTCGAAAAAGATAGACCTTGTGCAGCTTGTCAAGCAGGGAAATAGGTGGGAAGCTCTCATCATGCCAAAAATGTGATGACAACATCAAGACCCCTGGAGTTACTTCATATGGACCTCTTCGGACCCGTCGCCTATCTGAGCATAGGAGGAAGTAAGTATGGTCTTGTTATAGTTGATGATTTTTCCCGCTTCACTTGGGTATTCTTTTTGCAGGATAAATCTGAAACCCAAGGGACCCTCAAGCGCTTCCTAAGGAGAGCTCAAAACGAGTTTGAGCTCAAGGTGAAGAAGATAAGAAGCGACAATGGGTCCGAATTCAAGAACCTTCAAGTGGAGGAGTATCTTGAGGAGGAAGGAATCAAGCACGAGTTCTTCACCCCTTACACACCACAGCAAAATGGTGTGGTAGAGAGGAAGAACAGGACGCTTATAGACATGGCGAGGACAATGCTTGGAGAGTTCAAGACCCCCGAGCGTTTTTGGTCGGAAGCCGTGAACACGGCTTGCCATGCCATCAACCGGGTCTACCTTCATCGCCTCCTCAAGAATACTTCGTATGAGCTACTAACCGGTAACAAACCCAATGTTTCGTATTTCCGAGTTTTTGGGAGTAAATGCTACATTCTAGTGAAGAAGGGTAGGAATTCCAAATTTGCTCCCAAAGCCGTAGAAGGGTTTTTGTTAGGTTATGACTCAAATACAAAGGCGTATAGGGTCTTCAACAAATCATCGGGTTTGGTTGAAGTCTCTAGCGACGTTGTATTTGATGAGACTAATGGCTCTCCAAGAGAGCAAGTTGTTGATCTTGATGATGTAGATGAAGAAGACGTTCCAACGGCCGCAATACGCACCATGGCAATTGGAGATGTGAAGCAACTGGAACAAAAGGAGCAAGATCAACCTTCTTCCTCAACAATGGTGCATCCCCCAACTCAAGAAGATGAACAGGTTCATCAAGAGGAGGCGTGTGATCAAGGGGGAGCACAAGATGATCATTTAATGGAGGAAGAAGCACAACCGGCACCTCCAACCCAAGTTCGAGCGATGATTCAAAGAGATCATCCCGACGACCAGATTTTGGATGACATTAGCAAGGGAGTAACTACTCGGTCTCGATTAGTTAATTTTTGTGAGCATTACTCCTTTGTCTCTTCTATTGAGCCTTTCAGGGTAGAGGAGGCCTTGCTAGATCTGGACTGGGTGTTGGCCATGCAAGAGGAGCTCAATAACTTCAAGAGGAATGAAGTTTGGACACTGGTGCCTCGTCCCAAGCAAAATGTTGTGGGAACAAAGTGGGTGTTCCGCAACAAACAAGACGAGCATGGGGTGGTGACAAGGAACAAGGCACGACTTGTGGCAAAAGGTTATGCCCAAGTCGCAGGTTTGGACTTTGAGGAGACTTTTGCTCCAGTGGCTAGGCTAGAGTCCATTCGTATTTTGCTAGCATATGCCGCTCACCATTCTTTCATGTTGTTCCAAATGGATGTGAAGAGCGCCTTCCTCAACGGGCCAATCAAGGAAGAGGTGTACGTGGAGCAACCCCCTGGCTTTGAGGATGAACGGTACCCCGACCACGTGTGTAAGCTCTCTAAGGCGCTCTATGGACTTAAGCAAGCCCCAAGAGCATGGTATGAATGCCTTAGAGACTTTTTAATTACTAGTGCTTTCAAGGTTGGGAAAGCCGATCCAACTCTTTTTACTAAGACATGTGATGGTGATCTTTTTGTGTGCCAAATTTATGTCGATGACATAATATTTGGTTCTACTAACCAAAAGTCTTGTGAAGAGTTTAGCAGGGTGATGACTCAAAAGTTCGAGATGTCGATGATGGGCGAGTTATGCTATTTCCTTGGGTTCCAAGTGAGGCAACTCAAGGATGGGACCTTCATCTCCCAAACAAAGTACACACAAGACTTGATCAAGAGGTTTGGGATGAAGGACGCCAAGCCCGCAAAGACTCCAATGGGAACCGACGGACACACCGACCTCAACAAAGGAGGTAAGTCTGTTGATCAAAAAGCATACCGGTCTATGATAGGGTCTTTACTTTATTTATGTGCTAGTAGACCAGATATTATGCTTAGTGTATGCATGTGTGCTAGATTTCAATCCGATCCAAGGGAGTGTCACTTAGTGGCTGTGAAGCGAATTCTTAGATATTTAGTCGCTACGCCTTGCTTCGGGATCTGGTATCCAAAGGGGTCTACCTTTGACTTGATTGGATATTTAGACTCCGACTATGCTGGATGTAAGGTCGATAGGAAGAGTACATCGGGGACGTGCCAATTCTTAGGAAGGTCCCTGGTGTCATGGAGTTCTAAGAAACAAACTTCCGTTGCCCTATCCACCGCTGAGGCCGAGTACATTGCCACAGGACAGTGTTGCGCGTAACTACTTTGGATGAGGCAAACCCTTCGGGACTTTGGCTACAATCTGAGCAAAGTCCCACTCCTATGTGATAATGAGAGTGCTATCCGCATGGCGGATAATCCTATTGAACACAACCGCACAAAGCACATAGACATCCGACATCACTTTTTGAGAGACCACCAGCAAAAGGGGGATATCGAAGTGTTTCATGTTAGCTCCGAGAACCAGCTAGCCGATATCTTTACCAAGCCTTTAGATGAGCAGACCTTTTGCAAGTTGCGTAGTGAGCTAAATGTCTTAGATTCGCGGAACTTGGATTGATTTGTAGCATACATGTGCTTATGCCTTTGATCATGTTCCATATGCAATTTGTTGGTTATTTATGGTGCTCAAGTTGTACAAGCACTCCCCGGACCTTACAAGTCCATTTGCAAGTGATGCACAAATTTAGGGGGAGATGTGCTACAACTTGACCCTTTGAGACTAACTGTGTGCTTGAGTTTGCTTAATTTAGTCTCAAAGGAGGTTTGAAAGGGAAAAGGTGGACTTGGACCATGCAAGACTTCCACTGTACTCCGATGAAAGAGTAATTTATTCCAAGTTCATCCTTGTACTCTTATTGCCTTTTTACTCTTAGTTGAAGATTTTGGTGAGGCAATGGAGTTAAAGGGCCAAAATTGATCCCGTTTTGGTGCTTGATGCCAAAGGGGGAGAAAATAAGCTCAAAGCAAGAAATGGATCGGCTACCACTTGTGAATTTTGAAAATAGTAGAGTTAGAGTTTTTGTTTGTCAAAATACTTCTATTTGTCTCTTATTGTCAAAAGTTGGTCTCTTGTGGGGAGAAGGCCTAATTATGGGAAAAGGGGGAGTTTTTGAATCTTTGATCAATTTCTCTTGAAATATCTCTCTTTATGTTTCAACAAGTGTGTTTGACTTAGAGATAGGAAATTGAGTGTGAACAAACCAAGTGGTGGCAAAGAATGATCCATATATGCCAAATTTGAATCAAAACAATTTTGAGTTCTTATTTGAAGTGATTTTGCACTTGTTCTACTTGCTTTATGTTGTGTTGGCATAAATCACCAAAAAGGGGAGATTGAAAGGGAAATGTGTCCTTGGGCCATTTCTAAGTATTTTGGTGATTTAGTGTCCAACACAAGTGCCTAAGTGTTAAATGGTGGACAAAGTACAAATCAAGTATAAAGGTATGTTTCTCAGACTTAGTACATTGTTTTAGAGACTAATGTATTGTGTCTAAGTGCTGGAAACAAGAAAAATCAAGTTGAAATTAAAGATGGCTTTGTTCAGCCAAAGTCAGCTCTGTCTGGGTGCACCGGACAGTGTCCGGTGCGCCAGGCTGGCTCAGGCGAACTTGCTGCTCTCGGGAAGTGATTAACGGCGTACGACTATAATTCGCCGGACTGTCCGGTGTGCACCGGACTGTCCAGTGAGCCAACGGTCGGCCGGGCCAACGGTCGATCGCGCGATCCGCGCGAGACACGTGGTCGAGCCAACTGTCGGAAGGGGGCACCGGACAGTGTCCGGTGCGCCAACGGCTCCAAAGCGCCAACGGTCGGCTTCGCCAAATAAGGAAGGAGATCCGCACCGGTCAGTGTCTGGTGGTGCACCGGACTGTCCGGTGCGCCAGGCGACAGAAGGCAAGAATTGCCTTCCTGGAATGCACTCAACGGCTCCTAGCTACCTTGGGGCTATAAAAGGGACCCCTAGGCGCATGGAGGAGTACACCAAGCATTCCTAAGCACCAAGACCTCGATTCCGCGCATTTGATTCTTTGTGATAGCAATTAGAGCTCTAATTGAGTTGTGAACTCGTCGAGTTGTGTTGTGAGCTCTTGTTGCGACTTGTGTGCGTTGTGTCGCTCTGATTTTGTGTCTTGTGTGCGTTGCTCATCCCTCCCTTACTCCGTGCTTCTTTGTGAACATCAAAGTGTAAGGGCGAGAGGCTCCAAGTTGTGGAGATTCCTCGCAAACGGGATATAGTATAGCAAAGCAAAACACCATGGTATTCAAGTGGGTCTTTGGACCGCTTGAGAGGGGTTGATTGCAACCCTCGTCCGTTGGGACGCCACAACGTGGACTAGGCAAGTGTTGTACTTGGCCGAACCACGGGATAAACCACTGTGTCTATCTGTGATTGATCTTCTTGTGGTTATCGTTTCTTGCAAAGACTCTTCTCTAGCCACTTGGCTTATTCGTGCTAACTCCTAATCAAGTTTTGTGGATTAAGTTTCAAGTTGTTACAGGATCACCTATTCACCCCCCCTCTAGGTGCTCTCAACAACCACACCATTGATTGTTGTGAGGATCTTAGTATCCAAGTAGGTGTTGTTGTTCTTGATGTCTTCCTTTTTCATTTGAGTGTCCTCCCTCTGTAGTTGTCTCCTTTTCCTTCCAAACTTATTGAAAATACTCAAGAGAGATGTTAAAATAATAAGGGAGTATATGATGAAGGATGATTTCCTTAGATAATAAATATAAACATTTCATCATCCATACGTTACACAGACATGAAGTAAAATCCTTAACATTAGTGCACATCATTAGAAGAGAGGAATAAGCACGTTTTAAATATTTTGAGCAATCATAGGAATTTTACTTCTTCATATTGATTTTATTATTACAACTTAAAAATATATCAATATGCGGACAGATATAGCAAAGGCATGAATTAGATTCTAATGGACAAGTGCATCTATGAGAATGAGATTGAATGCACATTTAGTTGATTTAAGTCCAATAAAGAATCTATTCTTCATATAGGTAGAATTTGAATAAATAACCAATGATGGGAATTATATTTGATTAAGAAGATGAGTTCCCATACCTTTGCTTTTACCTTTCTTCCTTTGGGTGAAGAGTAACCCCTGAGGCTTGTGGCTTCCACTTACTCTCTTGTAGATTTTCATAAGTAAGCTCAAGAGATATGTCATTAGTAACACAAGCACTAGTTTCCATTTGTGTAATCATTTTGATAAGGAATGGAAAATAGATTACTAAAGCATGGAAACTTTATAATATGAAATAGGTTATTCCATGATGTATGCTTAATTTTGCTTACAAAACAAGCATAGATAATTCTTTAAGATTATGGGAATAAATCTAATTTGCAACATGGAGAGCGATAAATATAGAAGAATCATATCCAACTTAAGCAAGAGGCAAAACAACATAAATCATTGGATTGAATTTTCATGTTAGATTGCGCATCTCCATAGAGAAACTCATTCTCTACATGTGAGACTACTTAGGTTATTTAGACAAAAACATTAGTCCCACGATTCTAGATATAAACAGAGATTCCCTTTATAAGTGTCCTAAGGATTTGGATTTCTTACATGACACCTTATTCTTTTAAGAACTTGGAATGTCTCTCTATATTTAGAACATGGCTATAGAAGGATAATTAATGTAAAGCATGCCATGAGGTGCTTACAATTAATTAAAGCAGGTAGATTGCCATAGAATAGAAATGACGGATATGCAATCTACCATATGAGAGGAATTTTTTTCAAAGAATGGTGACATAATTTTAAAACATTTGAAGTGCCATTTCCTTTTCTATGTGACTACATAAGACACATAAGAAATGATAATTTAAGATACTTGCACTTAAAAGCATAAATGTTACCATCCTTTAGCTTTCCTCCATGTTGTAGGTCTTGATTTTTCCGCACAGGATAATTCTTTATTTCCTACAACAACAATATCTTCCCCGAGATGATATGAGTTTTAGATATAACAATTAAAATAACTTTGGGTCAATCTTGGATATATGGATCATTGAAGATTGATAGCTTGAGTTAATAAAAATTGAATTGACTCTCTCAAGCACCCCAAAGCTTCATACCATCTCCTTTTCCTGCAAAGCTTGTCAAGCATATTTTGGTACCCATCGCTTGATGGGTCCATCAAGGTTAGTCAACAAAGATCTAGGAACCCAAAAGTCCTTTGTGTTAGCGCTTGGTAAACTCATTACCTTTCTAGCACAAGTTGCAATTTTGGGTTGCCTAGTTACATGTGAAATAATTGACAAGCTAGAAGTGGGGTTGTTACCAATGGGACAATCCTTGCATTGATGTCCCTTCTTTCGGCATATGTAGCAAAGGCGATCTTCAAGTTTTGAAGATTTCTTCTTTCCTTGTTTCTTGCTTGCTACATGGTTAGTTAATATTTTCTTTTCTAACACTATGCCTTTTTGTTTCAAATAGGGACAAGACTTAATTAAGTGTCCCTTCTTTGAGTATTTAAAACAAAGTTTATCATCTTTGTTAATAATCAAGTCATTTTTAATATAGGAACATGACCTAATCGAGTGTCCCTTTTCAAAGCATTCACTACACTTCTTACTTCTCTCAGTGTGAAGTGTGACTTGATTATTACCTTGGATGTTACCTTGCATGGAGGCATGGTTAAGGCTTTCAGCAGAGGTATTGGTTTTCTTCTTTTGTTCCTTCCTCTTGACAATTCTCAAGCCCTTGACATTTTCTTCAAGGGATTTAGTGCATGCAACGGTTGTTCCCGTATCAAGCTTCTTCACCATGTGATCACGGTTATCTTGAGAAGGTTGAGCAATGCACTTCCCTTTTAGTTGTGTCAAGCTCATCTTTAGCCTCTCATTTTCTTCTCTGAGCTTTTGATATGTATCATCTTTTGTTCCTACAAATTCTAGCTCAAAGGAAGATTTGCTTGTCGATGGACAACAAGCATTTGCACATGGTAAAATAGTTTCAATTTGAATACATGTGCATGAGTGAGGTTGTTGGGATTTTAAGTTTTCTATCATAACCTCATGAGCAATATTTAACATGATATGATCATCCATAAGATTTTCATGTGAACATAGAAGCATATCATATTTTTCTTGAAAAGCTAGATTTTCAACTTTTAGCTTTTCTACTCGGTCTTTAAGCAAGGCATTCCTATTTACTAATTGAGCGATACAATGTAAAGAGTTATCTTGCTCAATTGAAATAGTCTCATACCTTTGGACCAAAATCAACATGAGAGCACTTTAGCTCCTCATGTTCTTTAGTCAACTCGTCAAATCTTAGCATTTTTATGGAGAGAATATCTTCTAGCATTTGACGAGCTTCGCTTTGCTCTCTCGCTCTTTTTAAAAGTTTGAGCATGACCGTCTTATCTTCTAGGCTTAGATGAGCGTAGAGTTGCATGAAGCTTCTTTCAACCTCCTCATCCTCATTTGTGCTTCCGCTATCATTTTCATTAGCCACACAACATATGTGGGAATCGAAATGGGAAGACAAACCTTTTGGAGAGGTGGATTCATCGTTTGGTCTCCAACATTCATTTTCTTCTTCTTCCTTCAAAGGGTTAGTTTCACAAGAACTAAAGGAAGTAGAAGCATCATATGAACTATCATGTTTGGACTCATCAAATTTACTTTTAATTCTAGTCCAAATATCATGTGCATCATGAATAGGTTCATCATATCTAATTATGAAGGCATGATAATCTTCTTTGCTAAGAGAATTACCTAAGATGTCAAAAGCAAGATAATTTAAGCGTAAACATCTTCGATCTTCCTCGGAAGTATTTTTCCCATTATAACTAGAGGGTAAGATACTCTTGTCTAAAATTTGTTCTAATCGTGAGTCTATGGTTCTAAAAGCATTTATCACACTAGTAGACCATCAAGTATAATTAGAACAATCATTAAGTAAAATCTCAAGAGAACTTAGAATGAGAGAAAACAAACAAATCACAAGCAATAAACACAAGAGACACGGGTGATTTGTTTTACCGAGGTTCGGCCCTCGAAGGCCTAGTCCCCGTTGAGTAGTCCACTAAGGATGGGTCTCTTTCAACCCTTTCCCTCTCTCCACCGATCACCAAGACCGACGAGCTCTTCTTCTTATTTGTCAACAAGAGACCGAAGTCTCTGCAAGGCCAACCACAAAAGATAAGGGGCTCTTGCTAGCTTTACAATGAATGGGAGTCAAAACTCCACGCTCAAATGATCACAAGAGGTAGCACACACTTTCTCTCAATAATTCTCACAAGGCACTGTCACTAAACGCACACGAGTAGCTCTTTCTTGCTTGATCTCTCTTTTGCGGCACTTGTGAGGCTTTGATGTGTATAGAAGTGTTGCTCTAGTAGGTAGGAGTGAATACCCAACTCTTGTGTATGAAATGGATCAATGAATACTTATGAATGGGCTGGTTGGGGTGGCTTTTATAGCCCTCAACCACCCATATAGCCGTTGGGGCACATCTGCCAGAAATTGCACTGTCGGACGGTCCACGGCTAGGGCTCGGACGGTCCGCGACCTTCCAACGGTCGAATCTGACATCTCCAATGGATATCTCTGACAGATCAACGGCTAGATCAACGGCTATCTGCCTCGGTGAACCCACGCGGACGGTCCGCCCTTGGTCCCGGACGGTCCGCGCCAGCTCTATAATTCCTTTTGTTCAACTTGTCACCTTCGGGCTGAACCAGGTCTTCACATGCGAATGGTCCGTGAATTATAGCCGGACGGTCCGCGCTGTATAGTCGGACAGTCTGCGGTTTAGTCGGACTATCCACGATTTTCAGTTCCTAGCCGAAGTCAAAACGGTATCGCGGATGGTCCGCCAGAAGGGGCCGGACGGTCCGCGCTAGGCAATTTCAGAACTTGAGTTTCTGATTTCCCATTGATTTTTGAACAATCTTCTCCAAGTTGCTTTGGCGAAACTTGAGAGAGATCCTATGACTTAGAAAAATATCTCAAGTGGTTTTCCATCTAGTCTAAGTCATGGATTATAAACATTTTGATTCTTTCACTCATATTTCTTCTTTTGCTCAAACTAGCTTCAAAATAGCGATATGTTGATTTTGAGCTTTCCAACCTTTCCAGAAGTGTTGAATACGTTCATCGGGGTATTTTGAACTTATCCAAAGAGTAAAACTATTGGTAGTTCATCTATCTCATGTTTTACCCCTATTTGGTTGAGTCTGAGCTAATTCTGACTTAGAACTGAACTGTTGAATCTTATGAACCTGTGAATCAAAGACTGGGCAAACTAGTTAGTCCGAATGGTTGTGATGGTCATCAAGCACCAAAATATAAGAAAATGGTTTAATGGCCATTTCCCTTTCAAAAACCAATGCAGCGGTATCGAGGCACCTCGCGTGTGGCCCGACGAAACCATCAGGCGTGGGGGGCATGGGTCCGTCAGTCGCGGGGACAGACGTGGCAGTTGGCGTGACCGAAGGCGGACTGACAGTGATTACGTCAGCAAGCGCACGGAAGCGGCGCGCCAATCGCCAATCAAGCTTTGGCCCCACCTACAGGCTCGTATCCTCCCCTGAGGTGGGCCCGGGGCCACTGTCGATACCCTGAAACAGGGGTACCCCTTACAATAGTATGAAGACACGGTGCCCGCGCGATTATCTTTAGTCGCGTGGTGAAAAGCACCCGACCCCACCACGTGGACGGCTCCAGGGCCACCACGTGGCCAGAGAAGACAATATCCTCCAAGGTATCAACTGTAGGATTACGGGGAGGCTACACTAGCGCAAAACAAAATTTTCAACCCCATAATACCAAGAACTACTGCGGTTATAGGTCATGGAATTACCACTAGACGCGCAGAGCAGCGGAAGACGTCTTGATGTAGACGAACGCGTCGAGCATAGCCGTGCAGTTGCCGACGTCCTTCACGTCCTCGCGCGGTTCGTCCAAGTGCTCCAGATGCAGCACCTCCGAGGTATCCACACGTACAGGGAGGAAGCGCCGCGTACCGAACTGCTAGGTTCGCGACGGCGGCTTGGCGAGGGCGAGAGGCGAGCGGCGGCTGCTGGTTTTGCAGGTGGCGAATTAGGTTATCCTTAACCGCGCCCCCGCCCCTCATTATATAGGCGTTATGGTGGGCTTCTGACACCGAGGCCCATCATTAACCCTAAAGCCCAGTCTAATTTTGGATCTAATCCGAATTAGGCTTCCTTCCCCTTAAGTGTGTGACCCTATAGGTTCACGTACAAATAGATATAGCCCGAGTACTCTTACTTGGCCCAATAATTGACAGCGGCCTCTAGCAAGACATGTCAACTCCTATGTGTACGTAAAGATCATATCAGACGAACCATTGAGACATTACGTACATGTTGTTCCCTTTGTCTCACGATATTTGGTCTGGCTCTAAGCTGACCTCTCTTTCTCGATACTGTGAATTGGAATCCTTTCAATGGTTAACTCTTAACCCTAGCACGGCCATGCATTTCTTGATCCAATCACTCGAGGGGCCCAGAGATATCTCTCTCACAAAGAGAGGGACAAATTCCATCTTGACTGACCATGCCTCACAGCATACTTCCTGACAAACCCAAAACTACCTTTATAACTACCCAGTTACGGGATAGCGTTTGATAGTCCCTAAGTAAGTCAATTCACATCTTGAGAACATGCGACAATCTCAGGTCTAAGGATACAGTATTCATGTTGCAAGAAGAGAACTATATTACAATATCTCACGTTGGGTCGGTCCAGCCTCTTGTCATACATGCGCCCACATTATTAGTTTAACATCTCCATGTTCATGACTTGTGAAATGTAGTCATCAACTAATACATGTGCTAGTCATCGACTCTGACTAGGGACATCATTTAGAATAACCATATAAGTAAAGAATCTCACAAACAATTCACATAATTGCTAATCAATACAAGGTGCCTTCCATGGATATTCAATTAAGCAATATATATATCATGGATACAAAGAAATATGCTCATCTCTATGATTATCTCTAGGGCATATTTCTAACAGTCTCCCACTTGCACTAGAGTTAATCTAGAAGATATCTAATACCCATAGATCTCACGTGTGCCTCATGCTTAGGTTGTGGAAGAGGTTTTGTCAAAGGATCAGCAACATTCAAATCCGTATGTATTTTGCATATCTTTATCTCACCCCGCCTAATGAATTCCCGTATGAGGTGAAACTTCCGCAGTACGTGTTTGTTTTTCTGGTGGTTCCTTGGCTCCTTAGCTTGCGCAATAGCCCCATTGTTGTCACAGTAGAGGTTCAATGGGCTAGATGCATTAGGAAACACACCAAGCTCGATGAGGAACTTCATTATCCAAACACCTTCCTTCGCAGATTCAGAAGCTGCAATGTACTCGGCTTCTGTTGTAGAATCAGTCACAGTCTCCTGTTTGGAACTCTTCCAACTAACAGCACCACCATTTATTGTGAACACAAAATCTGATTGCGATTTTAACTCGTCTGGGTCAGTTTGGAAGCTAGCATCGGTGTAAGCAGTTACAACGAGCTCCTCCTTACCCCCATATACCAGGAACATATCTTTAGTCCTTCTTAAGTACTTAAGAATGCCTTTTACCGCTGTCCAGTGATCCTCACCTGGATCAGCCTGGTATCTACTCGTAGCACTTATAGCGTATGAAACATCTGGGCGTGTACTTATCATGGCATACATGATTGATCCAATCGCTGAGGCGTATGGTACCTTACTCATGCGCTCCCGCTCATTAGCCGTCGCAGGACATTGCATCTGGCTAAGGTGTTTACCATGTGACATAGGTATGAAACCTTTCTTGGACTGTTCCATGTTGAACCGTTTCAAAACCTTGTCAATGTACGTATCTTGACTTAATCCTATAAGCCTCTTCGACCTATCTCTATAGATCCTTATGCCCAAAATATATGCTGCTTCCCCTAAGTCCTTCATAGAAAAACTCTTTTTCAGTGAAGCCTTGACGGACTCCAGCATAGGAATGTCATTCCCAATCAATAATATGTCATCCACATACAAGATTAGAAATACAACAGCGCTCCCACTTTCCTTCTTGTAAACACAAGCTTCTTCTTCATTCTGATGAAAACCAAGCCCTTTGATCACTTCATCAAAACGAATGTTCCAACTCCGAGATGCTTGCTTCAACCCATAAATGGATTTCTGAAGTTTGCATATCTTTCTAGCATTGATAGGATCGACAAAACCCTCGGGTTGTATCATATACACGTCCTCATCTAGGTTTCCATTAAGGAAAGCTGTTATGACATCCATCTGCCAAATCTCATAATCGAAATATGCGGCAATAGCTAGAATGATCCGAATAGATTTAAGCATCGCTACTGGCGAGAATGTCTCGTCATAGTCAACTCCTTGAACTTGTCGAAAACCCTTTGCAACAAGTCGAGCCTTATAGATGTGAACATTTCCATCCATGTCTTTCTTCTTCTTATAGATCCATTTGCATTCTATAGGTCTAACACCATCAGGCGGGTCAACCAAGTTCCAAACTTGATTTTCTCCCATGGAATCTATCTCGGATCTCATGGCGACATGCCATTTCTCGGAATCTGGGTCCATCATCGCTTCTGAATATGTTGCAGGTTCGTCGTTGTCTAACAACAACACTTCCCCATTGCCCAACAATAGCACTTCTCCTCGTGCCTCGCGAAGCCTTGCTGACCTTCGTGGTTGTGGTGGTGTTTCTCTTGCCATAGACGTCTCAACTTGTTCTGCTACATTAGCATCACTTGTTGAATCTTGTCCCACTGGCTCATCCTGAACTTCTTCAAGATACACCTTTTGTTTACTTTTCTCTCTTTTGAGAAACTCTTTCTCTAAGAACACACCGTTCCGGGCGACAAACACTTTTCCCTCTGACCGGTGGTAAAAGTAATATCCTAAAGTTTCCTTTGGATATCCCACGAACATGCACTTGTCCGATTTTGGAGTGAGTTTATCCGACTGTAGTCGCTTGACGTAAACCTCACAACCCCAAATCTTCAGAAAAGACAAACTGGGAGTCTTCCCAGTCCACATCTCATATGGTGTCTTAACTACGGACTTAGACGGTACCCTATTTAGTGTGAAAGCTGCTGTTTCTAGAGCGTATCCCCAAAACGACAAAGGTAGGTCCGACTGGCTCATCATTGATCGAACCATATCCAATAAAGTCCGATTACGTCGCTCAGACACGCCATTCCTCTGAGGCGTTCCAGGCGGCGTAAGCTGTGGAACAATTTCACAACTCTTTAGATGATTGCTAAACTCATGACTCAAATATTCACCACCACGATCTGATCGCAGTGCTTTAATTTTCTTGTCACGCTGATTTTCTACTTCATTCTGAAACTCTTTGAACTTTTCTAAGGATTCAGACTTGTGTTTCATTAAGTAGACATACCCATATCTACTAAAATCATCAGTGAAGGTTATGAAGTATTGGAATCCTCCCCTAGCTGTCGTACTCATTGGTCCGCACACATCAATATGTATGAGTTCCAATAAATCTAATGTCCTCTCCGGTAAACCCGTGAAAGGCGCCTTGGTCATCTTACCAAGTAAGCAAGCTTCACATGTCTTGTATGATTCAAAATCAAACAAAGTTAAAAGCCCATCAGAATGAAGCTTCTTCATGCGATTCTCACTTATATGACCCAAACGACAGTGCCACATGTAGGTAGGACTTAAATCATTAGGCCGAGGCCTTTTAGCACTAATATTACAGATAGGTGCATCATCAAGATTTAAAATGAATAACCCATTCATAATGGATGCAAAAGCCACAAACATGCCATTCTTAGAGATCACACAACCATTGTTTTCACTCGCAAATGAATAACCATCCTTCATCAAACATGAAGGAGACATAATGTTTCGACTCATACTAGGAACTAGATAACAATTATTTAACTCCAAAATAAATCCTGATGGGAGGTGGAGTTGCATCGTCCCGACGGTCAACGCAGCAACTCTTGCATTATTGCCTACCCGGAAATCAACTTCTCCTCTTTTCACGCTTCTACTTCTTATCATTCCCTGCATCGAATTGCAAATATGGGCAACCGATCCGGTATCAAATACCCAAGAATTAATATAAGAATCAGCAAGAAAAATTTCTGTAATGTGAATAGCAAGTGTACCTGCTGCGGCTGTACCCTTACCGCCGCGATCCTTAATAGAGGCCAAGTACTGCTTGCAATTCCTTTTCCAGTGACCAAGTTCTTTGCAATAAAAGCACTCTGCATCTGCAGCTGGTCCAGCCTTGGGCTTTTGATTTGGCTTGGATACTGTATCCTTTGCCTTGCCCTTCTTCTTTTGAGATTTACCCTTCTTCTTAAAGTTGGGTTTGTTTTGGACCGCCATCACATGGCCGCTGCTGCCAGCGCTTTTCTTTATGTCCCCCTCTGCTGTTTTCAGCATGCCACATAGTTCATTGAGGCCCCTCTCCGCCCCATGCATATGGTAGTTCGTGATGAAGTTTCCATAGCTGGGCAGAAGAGATGCCAAAATGAAGTCAGTGGCCAACTCTTGGCTTATTGGGAAGCCTAGCTTCTCCAACCTCTGACTGTAACCAGCCATTTTGATTACGTGTGGCCCAACTGCTGCGCCTTCTGCTAGCTTGCATTCCAGAAAGGCTTTGGACACATTGAACCTTTCAGTCCTAGCCTGAGTCTGGAACATATCCTTGAGCGCCACGATCATATCGTGTACCTCATGGTTTGTCTCAAACTGCATCTGCAGCTCAGGCTCCATGCAAGCAAGCATTAGGCAACTCACTTCAAGATTAGTATCCATTGCTTTCTTGTAAGCGGTTTTAGCTGCAGCAGTTGCATTTTCACCAGGATCCTCTGGTAGTGGGGTGTCTAGAACGTCTTCCTTTTTTTCAGCCCTGAGAACAATTCTCAGGTTACGGATCCAATCCGTATAGTTTGTTCCATTTAACTTATCCTTTTCAAGAATTGATCGCAAAGTAAATGTTGGTGTGCTAGGTGCCATTTATCTACAACAAAATAATGCAAAATACTAAGACAAAAATATCCATGACAGAGTAAATCATATTAAACATTTAATAGTCTACTCCCACTAAAATCAATATCCCTCGATTGATACTTAGTGATTCAGAACCCACAACTAACAAGTCTACTAGTGAGCTTTAGCATCACCGCTAGAAGACAAGGTAGATCGGTAAGCAACTCCTTGCTAATCATATCATATATATGACTCCTGTTGTTGGGTGACATCTCTATGTCTCGGCTCCCAACCTTATGCCTCAAAGTCCTTAACCATTAAGCTAACTTTGTTTAAGTTAACCAACCCTTTCTGCAGTTTGTATCCGATACAAACCTATCTAGTCAAGGAAAACTGGTGGCACCCTAATTTCATAGACCCACCACCAATTGTACAAGACTTATGATAGTGCAAGGTTTGGAGAGGCATTAAAGCTTAAACATTTATGAGGGATCGTCCTACTTATAACATCGCACGCAAGGACATATATGCAATATAAACAAGTAGAACAATAAGAATGGCATTCACACAACAGTTGTGATTCGGTATGGCTTGCTGTCACATGGTGATCCCCATCTCCAATAATCTGTCCATCACGATGATCTCCATCTCCATGATATAGGTATGCCATCCTCCAGGTGATGAGTCCTTCAAGACCTATCTAACGTCTGCTGGTAAACAAATTACATATACGCTTTGGATCATCACATGTTGACACGCAGGTCATTACATTAAATTTGGACAATACATGTGGCTCCAGCCGTATTGCCCTGGCCACGACACGCAGGTCATGAATAATTTATTAACATGCATCATATACACAATAGCCATACCGATCACAAGATGTCCTGCAAAAACAGGTTAGACAAACACGTTTCTATACGTTCGCCACTTCAGCAGATAGCCACGGCGGTCCCGCTGGCCGGTCATGGAAAAACAAAATTTACGAGGAGGCTACGCTAGCGCAAAACAAAATTTTCATCCCCATAATACCAAGAACTACTGCGGTTATAGGTCATGGAATTACCACTAGACGCGCAGAGCAGCAGAAGACGTCTCGATGTAGACGAACGCGTCGAGCAGTGCCGTGCAGTCGCCGGCGTCCTTCACGTCCTCGCACGGTTCGTCCAAGTGCTCCAGATGCAGCACCTCCGAGGTATCCACACGTACAGGGAGGAAGCGCCGCGTACCGAACTGCTAGGTTCGCGACGGCGGCTTGGCGAGGGCGAGAGGCGAGCGGCGGCTGCTGGTTTGCAGGTGGCGAATTAGGTTATCTCTTAACCGCGCCCCCGCCCCTCATTATATAGGTGTTATGGTGGGCTTCTGACGCCGAGGCCCATCATTAACCCTAAAGCCCAGTCTAATTTCGGATCTAATCCGAATTACGCTTCCTTCCCCTTAAGTGTGTGACCCTATAGGTTCACGTACAAATAGACATAGCCCGAGTACTCTTACTTGGTCCAATAATTGACAGCGGCCTCTAGCAAGACATGTCAACTCCTATGTGTACGTAAAGATCATATCAGACGAACCATTGAGACATTACGTACATGCTGTTCCCTTTGTCTCACGATATTTGGTCTGGCTCTAAGCTGACCTCTCTTTCTCGATACTGTGAATTGGAATCCTTTCAATGGTTAACTCTTAACCCTAGCACGGCCATGCATTTCTTGATCCAATCACTCGAGGGGCCCAGAGATATCTCTCTCACAAAGAGAGGGACAAATTCCATCTTGACTGACCATGCCTCACAGCATACTTCCTGACAAACCCAAAACTACCTTTATAACTACCCAGTTACGGGATAGCGTTTGATAGTCCCTAAGTAAGTCAATTCACATCTTGAGAACATGCGACAATCTCAGGTCTAAGGATACAGTATTCATGTTGCAAGAAGAGAACTATATTACAATATCTCACGTTGGGTCGGTCCAGCCTCTTGTCATACATGCGTCCACATTATTAGTTTAACATCTCCATGTTCATGACTTGTGAAATGTAGTCATCAACTAATACATGTGCTAGTCATCGACTCTGACTAGGGACATCATTTAGAATAACCAGATAAGTAAAGAATCTCACAAACAATTCACATAATTGCTAATCAATACAAGGTGCCTTCCATGGATATTCAATTAAGCAATATATATATCATGGATACA
The DNA here is from genome assembly GCF_902167145.1 of Zea mays. Classification (NCBI taxonomy): domain Eukaryota; kingdom Viridiplantae; phylum Streptophyta; class Magnoliopsida; order Poales; family Poaceae; genus Zea; species Zea mays. The sequence continues at coordinate 79,829,757 of NC_050103.1, read as the reverse complement.
AAGAAATATGCTCATCTCTATGATTATCTCTAGGGCATATTTCTAACATCAACAGTGGGTCTTGACCCTCATGGGAAAGTGTCGGACCCCTGCATATACAGACCGGACCTCCAGGTAAGGTCCAGGACCTCCACGGGCACAAGCTGGACCCCTAGGACGGGTCCTGGACCCCTCTGTGTACGGTTTGGGCCACTCACAGCACGGTCCCGGGATTCCGGTACCAAGAATACCTAGGCCTTAATCAAGGCCAGACGGGGGTTTTGGAGCCGACACGTGTCCGGACCATACCATGTACGCCTCTGCTCCCCGCTCAGGCGGAGCCCCGATGCTGCCATGTGGCCTACTGCCCGTGACGTAAGCCAGCGGGCGGAGCCTGACGTAAGGCCTCTGGGCCGCGCGACCTCTGCATTTATTGCGGATAAGGCGCGCCGCCTGTCCATTCCACTGGTAGGTGATGTGCCGCCTCAGCATTTAATGAGCCATGTTCACTCCACTGACAGGCGATGTGCCGCCTCAGCATTTAATGTGCCATGTCCACTCCGCCGACGGACGGCGACCAGGCCATCTTGCAGACGGCGTGCCTGTCCATTCCACTGGCAGGCAGTGCGCCCTTGCTGTCGCATGCACTACACTCATCATGACTCGCGCGTTACCGAGGAAGCAACCGCAATATATCAATGCTGTATGCACTACAGACGTTATGGCGCTGGGAGATCGCCCGGGCGTTATATGCGTTAGTTACTTCCTTCCATTTTGCCCCTGGGCCCATATGTCAGGGCTCAGTATCCTTGTATGTGCCTCTCTTGAGCTATAAAAGGGAAGGCACACTACGTTACAAGGCAAGCTCACAAGTTCTCAGATTCACTCAGACTATCATACAATATACAGACAGTGGAGTAGGGTATTACGCTCCGGCGACCCGAACCACTCTAAAACCTTGTGTGTTCTTGTGTTCGTCCCGAATCCACGTAGCAGTCAAAACGCTTAGGCCCCCTCCTCATCTTAATATTTAGGGCGGGTGCGTTCAGCCACCCGGCTGGAGAATTTTCTCTCTGACTGTGGTTTTATAAGCTGAACACTTGAAAAGCTCCGTAACACTTAAAGCTGATATACTTTGAACTTTATAACGCCAAAAATATTTCCAAAAAACTAGTTAAATAACTTGTCAAGCAAAATTTTAGCTATTTAATAGGAAAATAACTTTTTAATAGATTAGAGATCCAACTCGCCAAGCTATCGCCAATCTATTTAGCTTCCTAAATTAGCTTTTACACTAGCTAAACTTCGCTAGCCAAACTAACATACATGTTGAATTGACTGATAGAATAAGATATTATATATAAAATTTAATATTTTTGATAAGATAAATAGAGAGTTAAATATACTTTTAAAAATGTTTTAAGCTAGTTTTACGAAGGAGAGCGGTGGTAAACAGAGCCTATACGCTACTTTGAAGACGGAAAACTGTACTCGGTTGCTTCGTGTGCATGGCAACGTGTGGGACAGGAGCTACATGCTAGCTACAATAATTGATATTGATAGCTGTGCACAAGGCGCATAATACCATTTTATAAACCATAAAACTAGTTTTGAATTAATTTATATATTTAAAATATCATTGATATAGATATTTAAGTCGGTACTTAAAATATCATTTTGAAACAATGTTTTTTTTTAAAACTAACTGGGTTTAAATTATATAATCAAAACTGGTGTTTTAAATTACTTTGATATTTTAGTAGCATCAATGTGAATAATAACAAATCCAACTTTTGTGATGAAATACCGACTCAGATAAAAAAGTTTATAGATGAATATAAATATACAGTTTGTTTTTAAACCAAACTTATTCAGTTTGTTGGAGACAGCAGAGAAGACACACAGAGGCACAGACGAGGGCAGGGTCAGGTCGGTCCTACTCGTCAGTGACTCAATAACTGCAGAGGATCGTTGCGACCAGCGAGCGGACACCCCGGCCCCCGCACCCGCCCCGGACAACAGCGCGCAGGCCTGTGAATTGCTTCCCTCTCCACGCGCACCTTCCCGCCTCCGCGCCCAGCCCAACCCCACCGTTGCCACGCCCACCTCCGGCGTCCACCTCGCGGTTCTCCGCTGCACAATCCTCCGGAAGACTTCCCCAGTGCCCCTGCGACCCGTCTGCACACCTCCGCGGCTGCTCGCCCTCCTCTACCCAAACCCTAACCCTAGGTCCGCGCGCCGGTGAGGTACGTGTCATCCTCCTTCACACGCCTTTTTTAGGCCCAATTCGGCGCCCCAGGGTCTCGCCTGAGGCGTTGTTGGCCTCTGTGGGCAATGGTTGTACGAGGCTGGAGCGTGCCCCACTGACTCGGCCACTCCTGGCAGGGGAACCTCTGGCTTAGGCTGGAGGTGATGACCCCGTGCTTCATTTTTAGTCTCTTCGGTGTCCATGGGATGCTCCATCTCTCAGCTGCGGGTAAGTGCGTTTGCACGGTGATGACCACGTGCCTAAATGTACTGTATGTAACCTCCATACATTCACTGTAATGCTGCCCTATGTCAAATTGGCAATGGCCTACTGCAAGCAGCACTCCCTTTAGCACGCTCAGGTGTACTGCCAAAACGCAGCCTTTTGAATGTGCCTTATATTACCGTTCATTTATGCTGTTTTTCCGTGTTGTTTCTTTGGGATTTTGCTTTCAGTCCTTCGCGCTGGAAGGATACATCTGTTTGCTGGTGCCATCAGAATGAACTGCCGCTTTCAGTGACATGCATGCGATGCATGCTTTTGCTTTTCTTCAATGGTGAATGCTGAGCCATGCTCGATGGGTGGAATTATGGATTACGGTGTTGGTGTGGGCACCAAATCTTCACCACGCAGTATGGCCATTGAGAAAGCTCAGGAGGAGCTCAGGCAGGAGTCTGATGTTCGCGATGAATGGAGGAGAGAATTGGAATTTCTAGAGAAAGTATGCCCGCACCAGGTTATCTCTTAGATTATATTTCTGCCTTCACTGTACCTACTTACTCCTATTTATTGCAGGGAGGCAACCCATTGGATTTCAATTTTGCACATCTGGAAACGGTCGGTGTACACTCTGCTTCTCTCACAAATCAAGTAGAAGCACAAACTGTGATAAGGTAATGGTTGCTTCCTTGCATCGATCAAAACCATAATGCCACTCTGGAGTCATTTGTTTGCCTTCATTTGCAGTGACGCGAAAGGTAGTTTTTCTGCATCACCTCTTGGAGATTCGGTCGAGAGTACCGACAAACCAGGAGGTTCCATGTGCCGCGAAACCAACACAGCAGACAATCTTATGCTTTTGGGTGGAGGTAAAAATGACATTGCAGAAGAAAAGGTTGTAAAAAGAGGAACCAAAAGATTAAATGCAGCACAACCCAAACATTCATTGCCCAGTGACGGTCACAAAAACACAAAAAAGCCTGCTGCTTCTGGTTTGTCACACCTCGGTGTCAAAAGCCAGGCATATGTTCGGCGCAACAGGTCAAAGCCAAGTAGGGAGAGCGGGAATGTCACATCTATTAGATCTTCTATGATCCCTGCTAAAGTCTATGAGCCAAATGATGAAAAGGTTACAGCACAGAAAAACAATGCAGACGATCATGGTGTATTGTCCGTTTCTAGTATAAAACAGTCTGGACCTAACCGTGACATTGCACCAAAGAGTATAGCTTCTGATGACCATGCAGCAATGGAGCTGGATGGCATTCAAACAATTCTCGAAAGTGAATGTGTGGTGAACGACAAAGTAAACAAAGCTGGCAATAATAACAAAGCTAAACAGTTGTCATCAAATGACACAAATCATGATCGTTTCCTTGTTGGGTGTGGTGAGATAGCTGCTGAAGTTTCATCTGCGGAAACCCCTGATGCCAATTTAAAAGTTGTTATAAAGCCATGTTATTCTAGTGCATCTACATATGATGAGAAAGAGTCATGTGCTGTTCACGAAAAGGCTGATGATGGACACCTGGATGAATGTATGGCCCATATCCGTGAAGGGGAACTTGGTCACAGCAGGACACTTCCTTGTGTTGTAGAAGCTTCTACTTCACACAATGATGTAGTGGGCCCATCTTGTGAAGGCACTGTGAATATTGTTGATGAACATGCAGATGGGGACATCAATACTGTTGCAGGGAAGATTGATTCTCATGAAGACCTAGATAGTAGTAGACATTCTAACATGATTCTCAAGGTAAGTGGCACATCGATAGATTTCAGCAGGCCTGCTTCTTTGAAGGAAAGTTCTGATCTTGTACGACCTGAAGCCAGTAATATTTCTCATGTGAAAGATGAAATTGAAGTTTGTAACAGTGCAATAGTTGCACAGAAAGACACAGAGTGCTTGTCTTCTGGCCGCAGCATGAACATTGAGGAAAGTCCAGTTTCGGTTAGGAAAAATAGCTATGTTGGGAATTCAAACTCTGCACATCCTATATCCGTAGGCATCGATTTGTCTGATGCCTTGTCTCCACCAAAAAATGATGAATCTAACGTGGAGAGTGAGATTAAAAAATATGAGAACCTGAATAAGATGGAAAAGAAGGCCTATGAAGATTCTATTCTTAAAAATGCTCGCGTTATAGAGGTATAGTTTGTGTGTATACATATATATATATATATATATATATATATATATATATATATATATATATATATATATATATATATATATATATATATATTTCTCCTTCCCTGGCATGTTCTTGTTTCTGAAAGATCAACTTGCTCAGGCAAATATTAAAAAGGCTGGTCAACGATCTCCCTGTAACATTGCTTTAGAGAAGAGGAGAAAGAGTCACTGGGATTTTGTCCTTGAGGAGATGACTTGGATGGCTAATGATTTCATGCAGGTACGTTTGCAAGTTATCTCCATATTTCTTCATTTTTTTTCTCGAACACGCATTGCGTATCATTATATTAAGAAGAAAAAAGGGGTAAGAACCCTTACAAACGAACACTTAACCACCAGGCACCAGCCTAATGAGCTACAAACACACGCGCCCGACGAGAAATCAACACGACCAATACCGCAACCTAGGGTGAAACCACCTCTGGTGATAGGCCCTTAGCCCCAGCCAGCAATCTCCACAGGTATAGCTCCTCACTAGCATGAAGCAAAGCTTGAGCTATATTTGGAGTCATTCCATAAAAAACACACCTATTTCTATGATTCTAAAGAGTCCATGCTCCCAAAATAATTAGGGAATTGAGTGCTTTTCGGGCTTGGGCTGAAACAGCAGCAGAAACACTTTCCCACCAGTCATCAAACCTTTCGTCACCCAGCTGGGGACTTAGATTTTGCAACCCACTCTTCCGCAACAGGCTGAACCAAAAATCTCGGACAAAGGCACATGACAACAGCAAATGATTAATGCTTTCTTCTACCTGATCACAAAGAGGACATCTTGCGGGGTGTGGAAGGCCGCGTTTTGCCAATCGGTCAGCTGTCCAAGTTCAGCACCTATCCCTAACGCCACAAAAATAAGCGGCATTTGCCAGGTGCCCATGACTTCCAAATTCTCTCCCAAGATCTAAAGATGACTGTTCCTTGAAGTAAATTTTTGTAAGCAGATTGTGCTGAATATTTGCCATCCGGAGAGTGTTACTAACCTTGAGATTTACAATGGATGATCAGTCCTTAAGGACTATAGGTCATATATATAGGCAGTAGGCCTGGGCCTAATGGGCCTTAACACCCCTCCTCAAACTCAAGGTGGAAAGGGAGGATCGGAAGCTTTGAGTTTGATCAAGTGAAACTGATGTTGTGCTTTTGTTTGTGCTCTGGTGAAGAAATCTGCCAATTGAGATTCTGAGGGCACATATTGAAGATCAATAATCTTCTACTGATAATGGGATCGAGTAAAAGATGCATCAACACCGATATGTTTAGTAAGTTCATGCTTCACCGGATCATGAGCAATCTGTATAGCACTCAAGTTATCACATAACAGAGGTGTAGACGTGTCACAAGAGACACCAAGATCAGCCAAGAGCCAACGCAACCAAATAATTTCAGCAGTAGTAGTAGCGAGGGCCCGAAGTTTGGCTTCAGCACTAGAACGAGATATGACCGCTTGCTTCTTGGATTTCCAGGTAATGGGAGAAGATCTAAGGAGAATACAATAACCTATAGCAGAACAACGGTCAACATGATCACTTGCCCAAGTGGCATCAGAATACGCATGAAGCTGAAGTGGGCTATCAGACGCATAGAGTAAACATCTGGATATTGTCCCGTGTAAATATCGAAGCACACGAAGCAAATGACCATAATGAACTTTAGTTGGTGTTGATACAAATTGGCTCAACATATGAACAACATGAGCTATATCAGGTCTTGGTGATGGTGAGATAAGCAAGACTACCCACAATATGACGATACCGAGTTGGGTCTGCAAGTGGTGTCCCATCCTTCGGACGAAGTTTTAAATGAATATCCATTGGTGTTGCAACAATGCGTGTATCAGTAATTCCAGAGCGATCAAGAAGACCTTGAATATACTTGGACTGAGACAGATAAAAACCTTTTTGAGTCTGCTGAACTTCAATGCCCAAAAAATAGCTGAGTGGTCCCAAATCAGACATCTGAAATTCCTTAATAAGATGCTGCTTGACATAAGAAATATGTTCTGAATTGTCACCAGTAATCAGCATATCATCCACGTATAATAGAAGTGCGTCCTTTTGGAGAGACATGAACAAACAATGCAGGATCATGTTCACTAGAAGAAAAACCAGCAGCTATGATGACAGAGATAAATCGCTCAAACCAAGCACGAGGAGCTTGTTTTAGCCCATACAATGCGCGACGGAGACGACAAACATGCCCTGAGGGAGTATCAACCCCCAGAGGAGGATGCATATAAACTTCATGTAGATCACCATTGAGAAAAGCATTCTTGACATCCATCTGGGATATAGTCCAAGAAGATGAGGCTGCAACTGCAATCAAGGTTCGAATAGTAGTCATATGCGCAACAGGTGCAAAAGTCTCATCATAATCAAGTCCTTGAGTCTGTTGAAAACCCCGAGCCATAAGACGAGCTTTATATCTCTCAATGGAACCATCTGATTTTGTCTTAACTTTGAAGACCCATTTACATGTGATAGGAACAACATGCGAGAGTAAAGGAACGATATCCCATGCACCAGTGCGTTCAAGAGCAGTCAATTCATCAATCATAGCTAGCTGCCACTCGAGAATCCTAGAAGCTTCCTGATATGTAGTGGGTTCAACAATTGCCACACCAGCTCGTGGAAAACCATAGCGATCTGGAGGTTCAATGGTACCACGATCACGAAGACGATATCCCTGATTAAAAACATCATTAGACTCATTATTGTCAGGACAAGAATTAGGTACATGATCAGTATCAGGACCAACCGCAAGAATAGAGCAGGAACGACGAATGTAGGTTTGAATGACAGGTGGTTTGGAAGAGTAAGAAGAAGATGACGTGGAGGTGGAAGGTGGTGTTATGGGAATGAGAACATCAGATGTGGATATAGAAGATGATTGTGCAGATGCAGGAATGGAAGGAAGACACATGAAAGAAGTAGACTCTGTGGGATAATATGAGGAGTGAGTAGACTGGTTGTGAAAGAAGGGGCAGTTTTCATTGAAACTCACATCTCTAGAAATTCGAATACGACGAGTAGAAGGATCATAACAACGATAGCCTTTGTGTTCAGGACTGTATCCAAGGAATACACACTCAACAAATTAAGCAGTCAATTTGGTCCGCTCACGTGGTGGTAACTAGGGGTGGGCCGTGGGCGTTCGGGTTACCCGAAAATTTCGGGTCGGGTAATTCGTGTATTTTAAATTTCGGGTTTTGAGAATCGATACCCGAAATTACAACGAGTTTTACAATACACGAAAATTCGGGTACCCGGAATTTCGGGTTCGGGTATTCCCGAACTATTGTGTTGGTTTCATAAAACCACATACACCCTATTAAATTAGTATAAAAATATATTTTGAATAATGATACACATGGACATATAAAACACAAGAAATCTACAATCACAAGTTATGCACACTTACACATAATTATAGATGACAAATTAATAATTAAACATGACATGAGTACATGACACATGAAAGTTCGGGTAATTCGGGTACCCGATTGTGAGACCCGAATTACCCGAAATAAATTCGGGTTTTGCAAGTTGCTACCCGAAATTCCCGAACAAAATTCGGGTTTCGGGTTACGGGTTTTTTTGCCCAGCCCTAGTGGTAACAAGACATAACATACACATCCAAACACACGAAGATGATCATATCGAGGAGGAGTCCCAAAAAGAACTTCACCCGGGGCTTTGCCAGACAATTTAGATGATGGTTGTCTATTAATGAGATACACATTAGTGGAAACAACTTCACTCCAAAAGTGTGAAGGAACAAAAGAAGATATCAAAATAGTACGAGCACTCTCAATAATATGACGGTGTTTGCGTTCAACAACACCATTTTGGGCATGAGCACCAGGACAAGAAAGTTGAGCTAGAGTACCCTCTAAGGTCAATAGCTGGTGGAAATTGTCAGATAAAATTTCACCTCCAGAATCTGAACGAAATATTTTAATAGTAGCAGAAAACTGGGTGTGAAGCATGTGAGTGAAGGACTTATAAATAGAAGGTAATTCCGAGCGGCGTTTCATGAAGTAAATCCAAGTATAACGAGAATGATCATCAATAAAAATGACATAATATTTATGACCACCTTTGGAAACAAATGGAGCTGGACCCCAAACATCAGATTGAATTAGATCAAAAGGTTTAGCAAAATGAGAATCACTAGTAAAATATGGAAGTTGTATTTGTTTTCCAAGATGACAACCTTTACAATGAAAACTACACTCAACATGTAGAGCCTAAACATCCTGACTTTATTAGAGTGGACATACGAGATCCACATAAGTGACCTAGACGATGATGCCACTGGGCAAACGACGTCGTGGGACCCGAAGCAGCAAGCACGTGAGGTGTGGAGGTATGGTAGGAAGGAAGACACAAGGTGTCCAAGATGTAGAGGCGAGGTGAAGATTTACGGCGACGACCAGTTCCAATCACATCACCTGTGTGTCGATCCTGTACAAAACAAGATGAGTCAAATCCAACAAAACAATTGTGATCGGTAATTTGACCAACTGATAGAAGATCCATGGATAACTCGGGTACAAAAAAATATGGAACATTAAAATTAGTATCGGAAAGAGAACCCTTGTGGGTGACATGACATAATGTACCATCAGCTGTCTGAACAGAAGTGCCCTCGGTGACAGGTGTAGTAGATGCCAGACATGACTGATCAGATGTCACATGAAATGAAGCTCCAGAATCAAGAACCCAAGATGATGATAAAGCACCAGCAGATAAAGTAGCAGCAACCGCAACTGAGCCTTTAGGAGATGGTCCTATACCACGACCACGAGTAGCACGACAGACACGAAAATCAGCTAGCTTCTCTGGAAACTTAGCAAAGCAGTTCTCAGACCTATGAGTGGTCTTTTTGCAGTGTTCACAAGGCTGAACGGAGGTGTGTCTGGACTTCTGAGCAGCAGCCAACACATTGTGAGAACTCACACCAGTAATAGAAGACATAGACTTCAGACGAGTCTCTTCAGCAAGCAATTCAGACAATGCCTGAGCCATGGTGAGGGTATCCGAACTGTGAAGCAGCCTTGCACGAAGAGAATCAAATTCAGGTCGAACTCCCATAACAAATCTGTAGGTAAAGAACTTCTCAATGAACTTATGGGCTGGGCAAGGCACAACTGTACAAGCAGGCACCATGGAGGTCAATGCACTCATAAGACGATCAAAGGCTGAATAGTATTCATCGATGGACATATCATGTTGCCCAATGACATGAGTCTACTGCATAAGGGTATGTAAAAGAGCACCGCTATCCTGAACAAACCGATCCTTCAGATGTGACCAGATGGCCTTAGCAGTAGTGAATTTGGACAGACTCATAATCATAGTTGGTTTAGTGCTATTGACCATTGCAGCCATTACCTTACCATCATTGATCCGCCAAGTCTTGATTGTAGCAGCATTGCTTCTATCAGCTGCTAAAATTGGAGAATCTTCAATCAAATGAAATAGTAAACCATGACCTCTTAATGCAGTCTGAACACAAAAAGCCCATTCTGGATAATTCTGCCCATCAAGCACAATATTGACAACAATAGCATTGGCCGACATATTGAAGAGCAATAAAACACTGAAGAATAACAGATCTGAAAAAGACTTGGCTGAATGGTACCAAAAACTTTAGCAGGTGCAACGGATGAACAATGGCTACACCGGCTGCAGTCTTGAACGAGACCGTGCGAAGTCGCAGAGCAGCAGATGCAGCGACTGCGCAGGAGGGCGGAGTTCGGGCAGGGGCAGTCAATGACGCAGAAGTGCGACGACAACACAGATCCGCGGGCAGAGATCCGCGACGGCCACCAGAGGGCGAAGTCCCTGCGCTGCGTATCTGCGACGGCGGCGCGAGCACTCGAGGGCTCCCTGCGCGGCGGGAGCAGGAGGGTGCAGATCCACGGCCAGAGATCTGCGACGGCCTCCCTGCGCGAAGTCCGGCGGACGGTGGCGCGGGCAGAGATCCGCGACGGCCTCCCTGCGCGAAGTCCGGCGGACGGCGACGTGGGTAGAGATCCACGGCGCGACAGCGGCAGTGGGTGAGGGAAGGCCGCGACGGCGGGGCGAGGAAGAAGGCCGCGGTGGCGGACGGCGAGCCGCGACGGCAGCTGAGGATGGGGCGGCGAACGACGACGTGGGCAGGTGGGGGAAGGCCGCGACGACGACTGAGGATGGGGGAGGGCGGAAGGTCGCGACGGCGGCTGAGGATGGGGGAGGGAGAAGGCCGCGACGACGGCTGAGGATGGTGGAAGGCCGCGACGGCGGCTAGAAAATTAGGGAAACCCTAATCGTAACCTGCTCTATTACCATGTTACTAACCTTGAGATTTACAATGGATGATCAGTCCTTAAGGACTATAGGTCATATATATAGGTAGTAGGCCTGGGCCTAATGGGCCTTAACAGAGAGAACCTCCAAATGTGAGTGTCTTCCACATCTGGTTGGAGGCTCACTTCTGATAATAGATCCCAAAGCACGAGGAATTCAGAGATGACACTAGCAGTTACAGCACCTTGGATGTCGGAGACCCGAGAATGATCAGTAAGAGCTTCCTGGACCGACCTTCTTTGGACCCTTCTCTTGTTGACCTTATCAAAAACTTGAGGTGCAATATCAGCGATTTGCTGCCCATGAATCCACCTGTCCGACCAAAAGTGAGTCCTAGCACCATTGCCTACTTCTGTGAACAGCGCTATGAAAAAAAGCCTGGACGTTTTTGTGAACATGAAGGTGAAAAGTGGCCCAAGGACGACCATGGTCTGTTTTCTGCAACCATAGCCATCTCATAGCCATCTCATCCTGAGAGCCCAACTTAGGATCTGAATGTTTGATAGTCCAAGACCACCAAGCTGCTTAGGGAGACACACTTTTGACCAGGCAACTAAACAATGTCCACCTTTTGCATCCTTCCGTCCTCTCCAAAGAAAGCCCCTTCTTATTTTATCTATTGATTTGATGGCCCATGGGGGGAGATCCATTGCAATGGCAAGATATACGACCATAGATGTGAGAACATGCTGTACCAGAATTCTTCCTTCTTTACTCAACAGGTCTGCTTTCCACCCAGACAATCGATTGGCGACCCGGTCAATTATGGGCTGAAACTGATTTTTGCTAATTTCTTTATGGACAGCGGCACTCCAAGGTATTTGCAGGGGAAGTCTTGGACCTCACAAGGGAGGAGGTTCTGGATAGTAACAATATCAGCCTCAGAGCACTGTATGGGGACAACGCTGCTCTTCTGCACGTTGGTTTTCAGACCTGAAGCCTTGCCAAAAAGTTTTATGAGATCCATAGATAAATTAATATCACTATCAAGAGGCCGCATAAACAGGACCACGCCATCAGCATAAATGGGAATTCGATGGCGTAAGGGCTTAGATGCCAGTGGCTGTAACAGACCAACCTCTGATGCCTTATAGACGATATGACTGAGAACATCAATAACCAAAATAAAGAGCATTGGTGATAGGGGTCGCCTTGACGCAGCCCTCTCCTATGCTCAATCATTTCACCAGGGATGCCATTAAGGACCTGGGTGGAAGAGGTGGTAAGAAGTCTACTAATGACATCGCACCAAATCTGACCAAAGCCCATTTTTTGCAGCACTTCCAAAAGAAAGCTCCACGAGACTGAATCAAAAGCTTTGGAGATGTTCAATTTGAAGAGAATTCGTGGTTGCTTTTGCTGATGCAGAAATCTAGCAGTGTGCTTTACAAGCATAAAATTGTCCAGGATAAACCATCCCTTAATGAAGGCACTCTGATATGGTGACACTAGCTGATGAAGCCGACCAGCCAATCTATTAGCCAATAGTTTGGTAAAAAGTTTTGCAAAGCTATGGACTAGACTGATTGGTCTAAAGTCCTTAACCCCCAAAGCATCATTCTTTTTTTGGCAATAAACTGATATAGGCACTATTTAGGAGCCCAAAGTTTCTGAATTTTCTGCTCCAAACAGCAGAGATAGCTGCCATTATATCATTCTTGATTATTGGCCAAGGCCAACAAACTTGGTAAAAAAGTCCTGTGAACCCATCCGGGCCAGGGGCCTTGTCTGATGGCAATTCCAAGATTGTTTTCCACACCTCCTCTTCTGTTATGTGCATCTCTAAACTAGATAAATCAAGCGGATCTATATCAAGTTCATCAAGATTTATAGTGACATCTCTATCCAGACTAGTGCCAATTAGCCCATTGAAGAACTCATGTATCATCTTCTCTTTATCATCATGTTTAGTGCAAACAATATCCTCATCGACCAGCTGCCCAGTAAAGTTCTTGTTTTTTCGATGCCTAGCTGATCTGTAAAAGAGTGTATTATTGGCATCTCCTTCTTTGAGCCAACCAATACGTGAGCGGTATCTAGCAATTATTCTCTTTAGAGAAGACAGGGCTAGGGTGTGTTTTTTGGGCTGGTTTTTAAACCATACTTCAACATTTGACAAGGCCTTGGGCCTGGGCATCTTGAGCAATCTCTAGTTGGTGGAGAACTTCCCTTGCAAGGTCAAGTTGTGTACTATTGTGCCCCACATTCTTTTAGCTCCATATTTCTTCATCACCCTTGTAAATACGTTAATATGATTACTACCCTTGGTTAATGTGCATAGTCTTGGTTTCTTTGATGCACTGTCTCTGTAAAATAGGAACGACTTTGGAAAAGTGTGGCTGCAGCTCAGGTGTGCCATTGGATTGCCTCTGATGCCCACGCCAAGTTTGAAAAAGCAAGCATTCTGAAAAAGCAGAAAGCTGTTATAAAGATCATTGCAAAGGGTATCATGAGTTTCTGGCGTTCAGCTGAGGCTTTACAGACTGCTGACAGGACAGCTAAAGTGATGCCACACAATTCAACTATGCTGGAGGAGATAGATCCTTCGGGAGTCAAAGCAGGAAAAGAACAGGTCAGTAAAAGTATGACAGTAGTCTAGAATAACCTTTTCTCGTGGTTATCTTGTAATTTTTATTTCGTCACATATATTCAAATTTTGAATGCCAATTGCCAACATATTGAAGGGTTTTGTCACTTCGGTTCGCTATTTCAGTTTATGAGAAAGTTGAGGATTGAGTTACTCATCAGTTACTTTTTAGTCCTGCCAGTTTAACTGGTACACACTATTTTTCACCATTTGTTTTTTTAGTAATCTCCATGTATCTGTATAGGGTCACAATTCACTGGAAGCGAAAGAATCCAGCCAGCAACGGTCACAGATTCATGATTATGCAGTTCGATTTCTTGAATATAATAGAACAGCTGATTTGCACGTGTTGCCTGAAGCTCCACCAACTCCTGACAGGCTGAATGACTTTGGAGTCTTGAAAGTGTCTGATCATCTCTCAGAAGTAAATAATTGAAACATTTTGTGTTTTATGATTGATTTCCTTAACTTTCATGATTTACCCTGATGAGCACTCATGGAAACAGTTCCTCTGGCTTGCCAGCTGGGGACGTGCACAAATAGCTATGCAATCGTATTCTAATATTTTCTTAATTTTCAGGAAAGTCTCTTTTATACAGTAGCAGCACCTGGTGCAGTGCTGGCATACAGGGACTCTCTGGAATCTCTTTTCATGTATCACAAGGTACAGAGAAGCGTTATGCACACTTTCCAAGATTTTAGTGATCACAGTTTGGTTCCTCCTTTTTTAGCTTCACTTCCCTTATGGACTTCTGTTAAATTGTTGAACCACAAGGTGGACTGGCATGTTTTTGTGTAAACAACTAGCAAAGGAGATTAAGGCAGTTTAGCTTACTTTAGTTACTTATAAAGATTTAAAATTTTTCCTGCTGTTCTATAAGCAAAATAAGCTGAGCTGTTTTTTTGTGCACTGTATGGAATCAATGCCAATCAGAAGATTTCTGGTCAAATTTACCTCTTTATTTTTAGGCATTTCCTTTTTTTTTGCCCTAGAATACGAAGAGCTGTGTATCATTGCATTAAGGAGATAAATAATTTACAACGCATCCACGACACACACACTTGTATTGGAAACAAACTTGCCTTGTACATCAAACCATGACTTGGCCTTCATGCACTATTTACTTTTTACTTGTTAAATCTAGTTTTGATGTTTAAAAGATTAGCACGAAGGTTGCAGTCTTGGGGGTATAGTGTGGTCGGCAACGTCAGTTCCCAGCTGGGATTAGCTCGTGATGTGCTGCATAGGTTGGAAATGGACCAGGACAGCAGGATGTTGATGACAAAGGAAGTATGGCTGTTGCGCAAATTGAAACAGCATTGCCTTGTTCTTGCTTCTTTGGAAAGGACAGTTGCACGCTTAAGGTCCTAGATTCACTTTTTGACGGAAGGTGATGCCAACACTAAAATCTTCCACATGCAGGCTCGCCTCCGCAAGAAGAGAAATTTTATCTCCAAATTGGAGGATGAGGGAAGGATTGTCACCAACCATGAGCAAATGCAGGAAGTTTTGGATGGTTTCTTTTCCAATCTTTTGGGTTCTATAGTTCAGAGACCATTTACTCTTGATCTGGTAAGCTGTCATAGAGATGCAAATATGCAATTGGCCTGAGTGTCTTGGAGACTCCTTTCTCGGAAAAGGAGGTCCGGGACACGACTGGAGCTCTCCTTTCTGACAAAGCTCCTGGTCTAGATGGGTTTACAAGGAGATTTTATAAGTGTTGTTGGCATATTATTAAGACAGATTTGTTGGCAGCTATGAATTCGCTTCATCAAGGAAATGCTCAAAAGTTGGGGGCTTCTGAATTCAGCTTATCTCGCTCTTCTTCCTAAGAGGGTTGATGCCATGTCATCTAGGGATTTTAGACCGATTAGCTTAAATTATAATTTTGCTAAGTTGGTCACCAAAATGCTTGCTAATAGGTTGGGTCCTCACCTTCATGAGTTGGTGGCAGCTAATCAAAGTGCATTCGTGAGAGGAAGATCGATTCATGACAACTTCATGTTGGTGCAACATTCGATCTCCACAAGAAAAGGGTCTCTAGTTTATTCTTGAAGTTGGACATCTCCAAAGCCTTTGATTCGGTCGCATGGGCTTTTCTGATTGAAGTGCTTTCTCATCTTGGATTTGGTCCTGTTTGGCGAAATATGATTTCAAATCTGCTGGCCTCTTCTTCTACTCAAGTGCTTTTGAATGGGTCTCCTAGTAATCCTATTGGGCACAGGAGAGTGCTTCGCCAAGGGATCCTCTTTCTCCTATGTTGTTTGTCTTGGTTATGGATGTGCTCAACAATTTATTTAAGCTGGCTGAAATCAGGGGCTGCTGCATAGCTTGGAGGGAGAAAATATTCGGATCAGGCTGTCCATTTATGCTGACGATGTGTTCCTATTTGTTTAGCCTTTTGAGGAAGACTTTAACTGTGTAAAAACGATTTTGGATTGCTTTGGCGCAGCCTCTGGATTGGTGTCTAATTTGCATAAAAGCTATGTAATTCCAATAAGGTGTAATGAGCAATCGGTGCAGGTGGGCTGCAATATCCTTCAGTGCATATCTTCCTCTTTCCCCTGCACTTATTTGGGAATGCTGATTTCAGACAAGAAGATCAGAAGGAATGATCTCTTGATTTGGGTTGAAAAATTGCTGATCGACTTCCTAATTGGAAGGCTTGACTGCTTAATCTTGCTGGCGGGTCAACTATGGTGCGCTTTGTGCTTTCAACCATCCCAATCTACTTCATTGCCATGAGTACTCCCATGTGGGTGATTAAATCAATAGACAAGAGAGAAGAGATGGAGCCCATTCCCTCCCCGCACCTATGCCTTCTCTCCCCCTCTCTCCCTGGTGCCACTTCCTCCCACATCCTCACGTCGTCACTTGCCCCAAGTTCGGCGGACACTTCCATCTGCTCCCTGTGCCAGGGACCTCCCCCTCCCCATCTTTGGCCGCTTCACCTGCTGGTCGCTCTAAAGCTCAGCGCTGGTGTGACGACGACGGCCTTGTTTCTTCCCTAGGCTGCTTCGAACCTCAGCGCTCATTCAAGGACGTGTTGGTCTCGTCCTTTTCCCATGTCGACGGAGATGATAGCGACTAGGTGAAAGTGGTGGGTCGTCATTCCCGTCGACATTGCCCCCGACCTTCATCTCCTTCCCTTAGGCCTTTTCCTGTTGATCTGAGTCGGAGGTGCTTCAACTACCTTTCTCCTTCCCATTGTGTTGTTGTATGTCGTCATCCAGTGCGGCGTTTTCTCTATCGGTTGCCTGGGCATCGTGTTCGCGGCGCTCCCTGGTGTGGAGGCCTGTCATTCGCCCCCCTCTCCCTGGAGCGACTTCTGTCGGTGTCATGGTGGGATCGTCGGAAGGTGATGTCGTGACCTCTGAGGGCCATGTGAAGAAGCGTACTCGTCGTGGACATAGAAGGAGGAGGCATGGAGGTGGTGGTGGTCGGGTTGATCAAGACGTTTCCTTTGGCGTTCCCCCTCCTTGCCTTCACCAGCCGCTCCTCCACTTCTCCCGGTGGTCCAAAGCAAACCTGTGAAGCTGATCGGACGTACCCGGACGATCGCTCATGCTGAGGATGATCTCTGTCGTGCTCTGCTCATCACTGTCCTCGGTTAGGAGGGTTTGCGTCGCGGAGGTCTGTGATGCACTCTCCTTGAAGTTTGACATTCAGACTGATGTGCTCGACCTTCGACGAGCTGCACCAAGCACCTTCATTGCCTACCTGCCCAATGAAGACTTGGCTCGTCGCATCTACAATGGAGGTCAACCTCGTTTTGCCCCTCCTCTCCGTCTACATATTCGGTGGTGGTCTCGTCAAGCCCTGGCATGCGATTGTAGAGCTTTGTCTCAGCTCCTTGAAGTTGAACTGCGTGGTATCCCTACTCATCTTTGGGCGATTGAGATGGCAGAACTTCTTTTTAGTGACCATTGTTTGATCCAAGGTGTACACGCTGACTCCAAGTTTGGATCCATCGGCGTTCAAGTTAAGAGGCTGGTGTTTAGATCCGGAGAGCATTCCTGTTTCATTGGATCTCCATGTTGAAGAGCCTCCTGTTGCTGGTGATGATGTGTTGCTGGGCCCTCGGACGCTGATCTATCCCATCTTGATCACCGTTTGTCCTCCAACGATCTCTTGGCATCTCCCCTGCTCTTCTGAGTGCCTCGGTTGCAGAGCTAGCGACACCTGGCTCCTCGTCTTCCTTAGGCTCTTTGATGTCTGCCCCCACTGACCCCTCAACTCCCACAGGCTTGGCTGGAAACGTCTTGGTTCCCGCTCCCTCTGGCGCTCCCTTGCCCCCTACCCAGGTTTCAGTTGAGGATCATTTATTGGGGCACATCCCTTCGAATTCTGGGGTTCTTGCTCCTTTGGAATCTCTGGCGCCTAGCCTTTCGTCTGGATTTGTTTTGTGTCCCATTAATGACCCCTTAAATGGCTAGCCTGTTGTTGATGAGTTATTGAGGATGCTTCGAGGCAGATGTCCTTCTTGAGTCAATTGGAGGTTAATGTTGGCCATGTCACGATGGGTGATCCTTTGGATTCTGCCATGCCTTTGGTTTCAGAAGTCAGGAGCTCTCTCATGTCGTTCAACGACAGATTCAGGTCCAAGCCCCCTTGTTTTAAGGTCTATTCCAGAACGAAGGTGGTTTATGTGGGAAACCCCTAACCCTATCTTAGGGTTGGTGTTGTATTAAATTATTAATAGACATGAGTTAACTGGGCCTGGCCCATTACACAGGGGTGAGAGAGTAATTACACGGGGAGAACCCCAAACCCTAAACGGGATTCTAACACCCCCTTGCAGTCGCAACTCTATCTTGTACATATGTCGATACTAGCTCGAAAGTCTATGAATACACTCGACGGTAACCCCTTGGTGAAGATGTCGGCGAACTGCAACGTGCTGGGGATGCTGAGAACCCGAACGTCACTGGCACGACACGCTCGCGGACGAAGTGTAGGTCGATCTCCACGTGCTTCGTGCGCTGATGCTGCACTGGATTGGTGGAGAGGTAGACCGCGTTGACGTTGTCGCAGTAGACGAGGGTGGCACGCTGAAGGGGGCTGTGGAACTCGTGGAGCCGTTGCCGCAGCTAGGAGGCCTCTGCCACGCCGTTAGCCACGGTGCGGTACTCGGCCTCTACGCTGGAGCGGGAGACGACGGGCTGCCGCTTGGCAGCCTAGGAGACGAGGTTGGTGCTCAGGAATACGACATAACCGGATGTGGACCGACGCGTGTCGGGGCAGCCAACCCAGTCATCGTCGGTGTAGACGACGAGCTCTGTCGTCGGGGGTGGACGGTGGAGAAGTCTGTAGTCGAGGGAGCCATGGAGGTAGCGGAGGATCCGCTTGAGGGCGGTGAGGTGGGGCTCCTGCAGGGTGTGGATGTGCAGGCACACATGCTAGACGGTGTAGGCGATGTCGGGCCTGAAGAAGGTGATGTACTGGAGCGCGCCGGTGAGGCTCCGGTAGGACGTCGCGTCAGCGACCGGGGGCCCGTCGACCTCAGAGAGCTTCACCTGAGTGTCGACGAGTGTGGAGCAGGGCTTGCAGTCGGACATGCCAGCCCGCTCCAGGATGTTGATAGCGTATTGGCGCAGGTGGAGGAAGAGACCCTGAGGCCGACGCTCGGCGGTGATGCCGAGGAAGTGGTGCAGGGGCCCTAGGTCCTTCATCGCGAACTCCCGCTAAAGGGCGACGATCGTGCGTTGTAGGAGGTCGGTGGTGGATGCCGTGAGCACAATGTCGTCGACGTAGAGTAGGAGGTAGATGTTGCTGTCGCCGCATCGGTAGATGAATAGGGAGGTGTCCGACTTGGCCTCGACGAAGCCGATGGAGGCCAAGTAGGAGGCGGAGCGACCGTACCACGCCCGTGGCGCCTGCTTAGGCTTGAGCCCGTATAGGGAGCGGTTAAGCCGGTAGACCAGATTCGGATGAGCAGCGTCGACGAAGCCTGTGGGCTGGCTACAGTACGCAGTCTCCGTTAGAGTGCCGTGGAGGAAGGCATTCTTAACTTCGAGCTGATGGATCACCCAATCTCGGGAGAGGACGGCGTGAACGGTGGCGAACTTGACGACGGGGCTGAAGGTGTCGTCGTAGTCCACTCTGGGGCGCTTTGTGAAGCCCTAAAGGACCCAACGGGCCTTGTAGCGGTTGAGGGAGCCGACCGAGGTCAGCTTGTGGTGAAAGAGCCACTTGCCAGTGACCACCTTGGTGCCTGATGGACACGGCACCAGGTCCTAGGTGTGGTTGGCCAGCAGGGCCGCATACTCCTCCATAATACCACGCCAGTGTGGGTCGACGAGGGCAGTGTGAACAGAGGAGGGGACCGGGGAGGCGTCTGGAGGAGTGGCAGTCGTATCAGCGGCCATAATCAGCCGGTCGACGGGGCGGAGAACGCCGGGGTAGTGGTGGATGGCGACCGGGTGGTACATAGGCAGCTCAGAGTGGGCCGCCGGGGGCAGCGGGCATGGTCGACTCGCGATGGTGATAGATGATGGCGGGTTCGGCAAAGCGAGCCGCGCTCGTCGACGAAAAAAATGGCTCTATACCATGTGGGAAACCCCTAACCCTATCTTAGGGTTGGGTGTTGTATTAATAGACACGAGTTAACTGGGCCTGACCCATTACATAGGGGTGAGAGAGTAATTACACGGGGAGAACCCCAAACCCTAAACGGGATTCTAACAGTTTCGTTTGTTCCGGAGCCTTCTGAGGACGCTGAGATTTGTTCATCGCCACAAGATTTCAGGGAATGTGTTGTTAAGCCAGTTGTTGAACTGTTAAATCAAGCCCCGCTATCCTCCAGACTCAGAAAAAAGACTATGCCAAGCAACTTTAAACCAAGGCGTAGCAGGAGAGTGGCCAAGATTCCTCCTGAGTTCGGTTCCACACCTGCATCTCAGGTGTCTCGGCACTTGGGGTTCTGTGACAAGCACGAAAATATTTCCTTCCAAGATGCCAGCAAAGATGCGAAATTGTTTGATTCAGCTCTTTCAAGAGATCATATTACTGCTCTGGCGGCCCTCTTGGGCCGGGAGGTGCCTGAAGCTACTCATGCCTAAGGCATTTGTTTGGGTTGTGGTCCTGGTAGTTTTTTCTTTCTTAAATGGATTCTTGCTGCTCTCTGATCTCGAATGTGAGGGGACTTAATGATCTTTCCAAGAGAGATACTGTCAAGTCTCTGGTTTTTCATATCAAGCCTTCTCTGGTGTGTCTATAGGAAAATAAATTGAGTTCGGTTTCAGCTTATGATGTGCTTTCCATGGTTTTAAAGGCGGCTAGGCGGAACTAGGCGCCCAGCCACCGCCTGAACGCCTAGGCGACTTAGGCGGGCGCCTAGGCGACGCCTTACTAGCCTCATTTTTGGGTGTTGACACCTGAGAGAAAGCAGGGGAGGAGGACCTACCAGTCTACCACTCTACCAGTGAGGGGCGCCCAGGGAGGGGGAGCAGCCGGCCAGCCGCGCGCCCAGCGAGCAGCAGCCGCAAGCAGGCGAGCAGCAGCCGCGAGCAGGCGAGGAGCAGCCGCGAGCGGCGAGCAGCTTTGGCGTGTGGCGAGCAGCAGCCGCGCGCAGGGCGCGCACAGGGAGGAGCAGCCGCATGCAGGGCGCGCGCAGGGAGGAAGAGCCGCGCGCACAGGAAGAGCCGCGCGCGCAAGGGGAGAGAATCAGAGAACAGCCGCCAGCCGCGCGCGCAAGGTGAGGAGCAGCCGCGCACAAGGGGAACACGCGCCAATTTACAGGGGAAACGCCCGCCAAGCTAGCGCATCGGGCGCCAAAATCCAGCGCCAACAAACCCTAGGTTAGGCGTCGCCCAGACGCCTACCGCGCCTAGGCGAACGCCATACTCAATTTTACCTGGGCGGCGCGGACGCCTAGCAAAAAATGTCGCCTGGACGCCTAGGCGACGCCTTTTAAACAATGGTGCTTTCTCTTTTGGGGACTGGTTTTAGCAATTTTGTCTTGTGTCCTGCTTCGGGGACCAGAGGGGGTATTCTTGTGGCTTGGCGCGATGGAATTTTTACCGCCGATAGATCCATGGTGAAGGAGTTCTCGGTTTCTATGCAATTGCAACGTGCCCCTCTTTGGTTGGTTACCGGGTGTCTATGACCCAAATCAAGACAGTCTCAGGCAGTCCTTTCAAGAGCTTTTGGAGATCAGAGCTGTTTGTGTGGACCCCTGCATTGTGGCTGGGGACTTTAATCAGATCTACAGTTTGGAGGACAAAAACAATTCTAATATCAATAGGGTGTTGATGGGTCACTTCAGAAGCCTTATCAATAATTTGGACCTCAAAGTTGTCCCTCTGAAAGGGAGAAAATTCACATGGTCAAACCAATGAAATACACCTACTTTGGTTAAATTATATCATGTCTTTTGTTCTTCCAGCTGGGAGGAGCTGTTTCCTGACCACACATTGCTTAGTAATGCTTCTGAGACTTCGGATCACTGCCCTCTAATTCTCAAATCGTATGACGAATTCAGGGGGAAGCGTGGATTCCATTACGAATGTTTCTGGGGAAAAATGCCAGGTTTTTTGGAAGTAGTTGCGGCATCCTGGAATCAACCAATTCAGGCCACGTGTCCCTTGGAAAGGCTGTCTACAAAGTTAAGAAGATTGGCCAGAAAGTTGCAATCTTGGGGGCATAAGAAGGTTGGCAATGTCAGGAACCAGTTGGGATGGCTAGGGAGGTTTTGCATAGACAGGAAATGGCTCAGAACAGCAGATTATTATCTTGGGAGGAGTCCTGGCTTGTGCGGAAACTGAAGCAACACTGCTTGGTTCTCGCTTCTTTGGAGAGAACTATTGCACGACTAAGATCCCGAGTCCATTATTTGATGGAGGGTGATGCTAACACCTCGTTCTTTCATATGCAAGCTCGCTTTCGGAGTAAGAGGAACTTCATCTCCAATCTGCTGGATGCTGGCAGGACAGTTACCACTCATGATCAGATGGAGGAGGTATTACATGGGTATTTCTCTAGTCCCTTGGGTTCAGATTTCCAAAGGCAATTTACGCTTAATTTGGCAAATTGCCATAGGCCTGCTTTGGACTTGTCTGCCCTTGATCTCCCCTTCACCGAGAAAGAGGTTAGAGACACTATTGCATGCCTCCCTTCGGATAAAGCTCCTGGGCTGGATGGATTCACGGGTAGATTCTACAAAACTTGTTGGCATATAATTAAAGCAGATTTGATGGCTGCTCTTTCTATTTTTCATCAAGGCAATGCTCATCACTTGGTGCTGCTGAACTCAGCTTATCTTACACTTATTCCTAAGAAAGTGGATGCTGCATCTGCAGCCGACTATAGGCCGATTAGTCTTACACAGTTTTGCTAAATTGATCACCAAAATCCTTGCGAATAGGTTGGCTCCACACTTGAGTCATCTGGTTGCTGCCAATCAATGTGCCTTTGTGAGAGGGAGATCGGTCCATGATAATTATATGTTAGTCGAACAGTCTATCAAAGCACTGCACAGGAAAAAGCTTTCAAGTCTATTCTTGAAATAGGATATTTGTAAGGCTTTTGACTCGGTTTCTTGGGCTTTCCTGCTGGAAGTTTTATCTCACCTCGGCTTTGGAATTATGTGGAGTAATCTTATTTCCAATCCCCTTTGCACTTCTTCCACTCAAGTTCTCTTAAATGGCTGCCCTGGAAATCATATCATGGATCGGAGAGGTCTCCGTCAAGGGGATCCTCTTTCCCCTATGCTGTTTGTCCTAGTGATGGATGTCCTTAGCAGCCTTTTTAATATGGCTGAAAGCAGAGGACTGCTGCAAAGCTTAGAAGAGGCAAATGTCAGAAACCGGATCTCCATTTATGCTGATGATGTGGTTCTATTTGTCAGGCCAATTGAGGCAGATCTGAGGTGTGTTAGACTCATTCTGGATTGCTTTGGTGCTGCTTCTGGACTGTTCTCTAATATGCAGAAAAGTTGTGCCATCCCTATTAGCTGCGATGTATCATCTATACAAGAGGGTTGCAGCACCCTTCAATGTACCCCAGCTGTATTTCCTTGCACTTATTTGGGGCTTCCGATTTCGGATAGAAAATTAAGAGTGACCTAATGACTTGGGTGGACAAGATTGCAGATCGGTTACCCAATTGGAAGGCACATCTTCTTAACCTTGCTGGTAGAACAGCTCTTGTGCGCTATGTGTTGTCAGCTATCCCAGTCTATCTTCTCTTTTTTTCGAAAGCGCAGGAGAACTGCGCATCATTATATTAAGTAGAAGGAAAAGAGGGTCCAAAATAGGCCCCAGTACAAAAAACTCCCCTAAGGAGGTTTAAAACAAAGGAAAAGAAAACAATCCATAATAAACAAATACAATCCTACAACACTACAGCAGGCAACTAGGTACCCCTGATGGTTGCGGCAAGAAAGGAGAGACCCTTAGCTCCTGCCATTTCCCACAACTGTTATTCCTCCCTTGCCTGACAAAGAGCTGCGGAAACACTAGGGGAAATTCCATCAAAGACAATTCGATTCCGATGATTCCAGAGAATCCAGGCTCCCAAGGCAATAAGAGAGTTGAGACCCCTCATAGCCATATCTCCAGAACCATTGTCAATTATCTCCCACCATCCCATAAAAGACACAGTACTAGGTATAGGAGCCAGATTTTGTAGTTTGAAATGGCGCATCAGCAGGAACCAAAATTCCCTCGCAAAACACAAGAAACCAAAATGTGATCCAAAGTTTCAGACTCCTGGTCACAAAGCGGACACCTCTCCGGATGGTCGAGTCCTCTCTTTGCCAACCTATCTGCTGTCCAGCACCTATTTAGCACCGTCAGCCAAAGGAAGAAGTGGCATTTAGAGGGGCCCCAACTTTTCCAAACTCTTTCATAGTGACCGAAATGAACAGACCCGGTGAACAGCCCATCATATGCAGCCTTAGCAGAATAAGCCCCATTTACAGCAATACTGAATGTATGTTTATCTTCCGTATCTGGCAGCAGCTCAAAATCTGAAATCAAATTCCAGAGATGAAGATAATCCACTAAGACTCCCACCGAGAGTGATCCTGTAATATCTGAAATCCATCTTCTATCTGTCAACGCCTCCTGAACCGTTCTTCTGTTAGTGATTCTTTTCGGAATGATATCAAATAATCTAGGAACCAGATCTGCAATTTTCTGCCCATGAATCCATTTATCAGTCCAGAACAAAGTTGTCTTTGCTCACCGCCCCCATTCCGGGCATCCCTGCTAGTTAGCTAGCATTGTGGTTATTTGTGTTAGTTTCTTCTTTAGACATGGATGGGTTTCTGTATGCCTGTTACTGGCCGCCATAGGCGCCTCTTTTGTTTTCTTCTGTAATTGTCCTTCTTCTTTAATATAATATCGCGCAGTTCTCCTGCGCTTTCGAGAAAAAAAAAGCATTGAATATTCCCAAATGGGTAATTAAGGCTATCGACAAGATTAGAAGGGGATTTATCTGGAAAGGTAGGAATGAGGTCAATGGTGGCAGCTGTCTGGTCTCTTGGGACAGGGTTACAGGACCTATTAATCTTGGGGGTCTTGAGATCCCTAATTTGCAGTTCAAAAGCTGGGCTTTGCAATCAAAATGGTTATGGTTGGAAAAAACTGATCCAAACAGGCCTTAGCAAGGGCTGAAACTCTCTATTCAGAAGCATGCCAGGGAGCTGTTCTCAGGTTCTGTGATTACTAGAATTGGGAATGGAGCCAACACTCTTTTCTGGTCTGATAAGTGGTTGAATGGGGCTGGGATTAGGGATATTGCCCCTGAAGTGGTTGCCAAAGTTGGTAAACGTTCGATACACTCTAGAACCGTGGCTCAAGCCCTGGAAAACTGGCAGTGGGTAAGTGATATTAGAACTCCTCTGTCCCTGGCTGGGCTTCAACAGTACCTGCTGCTATGGGACGCCGTGAGTGAGGTTGAATTATCCGAAGTTCCTGACCAGCATAGGTGGAGACATGCGGCCTCAGGGGTTTTGTCCTCCCAATCTTGTTACCAGATTCTTTTCACTGGTTCAGCCACTTTTGAGCCATGGAAAAGACTCTGGAAGTCCTGGGCTCCTCCAAAATGTAAATTCTTTCTTTGGTTGGCTATGATGAATACGTGTTGGACCGCTGATAGGCTTGAAAAGAGAGGGTTGCCACATCCAGTTACCTGCCCTTTATGTGATCAACAGCAAGAAACGATCCAGCACCTTTTAAACACATGTATCTTTACTCGTCAGTTCTGGAACAATATTATATCCCCTTTTGGCTTGGGTCACTTCACTCCTTCCATTGACGAGCCCTCCTTCGCGGATTGGTGGAAACGTCTGGATAATAGCGTGCATAGAGACAAGAGAAAGGGGCTCAATAGTGCCATCATTCTAGGGGCATGGTGTTTGTGGCTTCATCGTAACAAGGCAGTTTTCAATGGGGAATCTTCTTTGGCAAGGCTGCAGAGATGCTTCTTAGATGAGCTGAGGTGTTGGGTTTTAGCTGGGGCAAAAAATATTGGATCCCTAGGTTTAGCTAGGGCCCTGAATGTATAGGTTCCAGTCCTACCAGTTCTTTTGGCTTTTTTTGGCTTCTCTTTGGCAGCTTTTTCTGCTTTGTAATCCTCACTATTCTTCTCTTTATCTATAAGATGCGCAGTTCTCCTGCGCGTTCGATAAAAAAAAATCAATAGACAAGATTCGAAGATGAGAAATAGTAGTATGTGATAACGTGATGAGCTCTCCCGCTCCCAGCCCCTCTCCCTCCCCCAGCCCCTCTCCCTCTCCCCCTCACACCTCCACCAGCCTCTCGCCGGAATCCACTCCGGACCCGTCGACCAACTCTTCGGCCCCCACCCCCTCGGAGATTGCCCCCAGTCAGGCCAGTCGCCCGATCCCCCAGGAGGCAGGACGTTCTAAGTCCCAGAGATGGTGTGATGACGTTATTGATGGTGACTCATCGGGAGGATCCTCCTCTGCTTATCATTCCTATAAAGAAGCTCTCCTTCAACCTTCTGGTCATGGTGGTAACGCCCCTGCTCCCCCTCTTCCCCACTTGAAGACGAAAGCTGGTGACCAGTCAGAGGTGCAAGGGTCTTCTGCTGAAAGTCGACGTCGAAAGGAGGATGGCTGGCAGGTGGTTGAGCATAGGAGGCGCCACCTTCCTCGTCGAGGATCCATAGTGGATCTCCGAGGGAAGTGCTACAAGTGCCTTTCTACCTCCCACCTGGTAGCTTCCTGCCGACGTCCTACGAGGTGCTATCGCTGCTTCAAGTTTGGCCATCAAGCGGCAAGGTGCCCCTTGCCGGAAGCTGGGCGAAAGACAGTGTGGCAGCGGCTGGGCTCTGGTGGAAATCGTACTCCGGTGTGGCTGCGTTTGTCTGGAGTGGACAATTCTGGCCCAACGGTGATGGATCGTCCAGTCATTCAGCGCAAGGCCCCAGTCTGGCGAAGGCTTTCCCCTCCAGTGAACTCCCCATTAGTGGAAAAAGAAGCACAGGGTGGCATGCTTCTGCCTGTTGGACGTATGAAGAAGAAGAGAAGACGTTCTAAACGCGGGAAAGGCAGCTCGGGACTGCAGTCGGGCCCAAGTCAGCCGCATCCCAATCCCCCTGTTGCTGTCCAGAGCGCCTTGCCGCGGAAACCTTCCTGCGTATTGGAGTTTTCCACTGATTTGGCAAGAAAGGAAGCTGCTCTTCGGAGAGCCTTGTTTGTTTCGGTGGTTGGCACCAGGCCGATGGTTCGCGGGGATGAGGTGATTGAGGAATTGGCGCGAAGTTTCAGCATCAACCCTGATGATATGTCTATCCAGCAGGCCACGCCGGAAGATTTCCTACTATTCCTGCCTGATGAACACACAGCGACCCAAATTCTTAACGAAGGACGACCTTTCAGAGGCCCTGGATTTTCTCTCAATTTTAAAAGATGGACAAGATTCTCTCATGCCTCGACGACGTCTATGGCGGCACTGGTTGATATTGAGATTCGAGGAATTCCAGCTCATGCTTGGGATATCTCCACGGCAAAAATGTTACTACAGGATTCGTGCTGGGTTTTGGAATTGTTAAGGGATTCAGGAACAGCATTTCTGCTACGCGCCTGGTGTTTTGACCCAAAATATCTGCATTCAGAAATGGAACTTCATATCGTCGAGCCGGGCAGTGATGAGCAGAAGAAACGATGTTTGACATACAACATTTCCATGACAGTGTCATCGGTGCCCTTTCAGATGACCAATAGCACTGAAACTCTATCCCCTTCCTCTGACGATGGTCAGTTTGATGAAGGAAATGACAGTGATCCAGCTGACTCCCAGCAGCGCCGCCTTCCACCTCAGCCACCTAGGGAATCTGTTCACCTTCGGATAGGCGCCCAGTTTGTGTCTGGAAGGAGTAGGGCACTGTGTTCGGTTGAGGAAGCTGAAAGGATGGGCTTAGGCGCCTCTTCGGGACTTAATGCACAACATTCAATGCGGCCCCTTGAAGATTGCCCGACCTGGGGAGATGAGATGGGAATGCAGCTGGTCTGTGGCGCCTCGGGTCCTTCCAGGCAGATATGTGGCGCCTTGGGTCCTTCCAGGCGGATATGCGGCCAGCCGTCCATTGATGCTTGCGTTGCCCAATTAAATAACGCGCAGCTCGATGCTCGGGCCGGCTCCTTCATATCGGTGGAGAGATCCCAGGAGTCGCCTTCCCCTTCATGGAAGCAGTGTAGACAGTTGGCTAATGAGGCACGCGACCTTGGGGTCCGAGCTGCCTCCTTTAATGATGAAGAAAGAACCAAGGTGCCACTAGCTGTTGGGTCGCTGAATCAGTTGAGGTCAGCCTCGCCCCAGTACCATTTTGCTGCTGGGCCGCTGGAGGGGGACCGGACTGATTCGCCCCAAGCTACTGGGCCTTTGGGATTTACGGGTGAAGCACGCCAGGATGATCTTGTGGCTGAACCGGTGGATTGGGCTACGACGGACCTCACCCATCAAATGTACATTTCTGAGACTGAGAGGACGACCTTGACTCTGGGCGATCATGTGGCTGCGGACAGCGGAAGGAAGTCCTCAACCGGGAATTTGCTACACCAATCCATTCACTGCACTACTGGCATTGAACAGCCAGGGATGCTACATATTAGGGGCCTTCAATCATCCAAAAAGCTGATGGTATACTCACGAAAAAGGTTCAACAGTAGGGACAAGTCTGGAAATATGAATGAAGAAGGGAGTGGGCCAATCGCTTCTGTACTGAGGATTGATACTGATGAAAATACAGTGTCCACGGTGCGAGAGGTCAGCCTAGCTGTTACTACTGATGGTAGTCAGTCAACTTCGCAAGAGACCCAAACAGGCAGTACGCAGCTCAAGAACAAACAATTCCTTAGCAAGCTCTCCAAAAAGATTTCAGGCCTCCTTGCAACACCAGAAGATCCCCCTTTTATGACGTCTAAAAATGCCCAAGTTGCAGAAATTATCCCACGCCGCAGCCGTCGAATTGCTGGCGTGGGAGTTGAATTTGACAACATGGATTTATCCTCAAGAACCACAAAGAAAGTTATGCAGGCCTTGAAAGTAATTGGGGATCCTGGGGCAGTCACCCAGCAAGCCAAAGAAGACTATCTGAAAGTATTCTCCACTGAACTTCCTATTTCACATATTGAAGCGCTGGCGTCCTTTTTTGGATGGGTGGTACCAGATGATCTCAAGGTGGGCAGCATTAGTGTTGGCATTAGTGCCTGTTGAGTTGTCCTGTAGAGGTCGCTGATGTAAGAGGTTTGTAATGGATCCAAAAAAAATCTTGAGCTGGAATGTAAGGGGTCTCAATTCTACATCTAGGCAATGTTCTGTTAGAACTTGCATTGATGCTTGTGGCGCAGACGTTATCTGTCTTCAGGAAACAAAAATGCAGGAAATTAACAGAGGAAAGGTGCTGGCTATTTTGGGAACAGATTTTGATCAGTATGTAATGCTGCCGTCCGAGGGTGCTAGGGGGGGAATTCTGATTTCCTGGAAAAAGCATATAAAGGTGACAGGGCTGAACAGAGTGGATTCTTATAGTATCTCCTTGCAATTCCAGAGAAATAATGGGCAGTCTTGGTGGCTGACTTGTGTCTATGGACCTCAAAGTAATTCTGAAAAGATCCTTTTCCTTCAAGAGTTAAGGCATTTCAGAAGCATCTGCTCTGAGCCTTGGGTAATAGTGGGAGACTTTAATCTCATCTACAAGGTTGAAGACAAGAATAATGATAATATTAATAGATCTATGATGGGTCGCTTCAGAAAATTTATCAATGATGTTGGTCTGATTGATACTCCCCTAATTGGTCGCAAATATACCTGGTCCAATCATCAATCTTCACCAACACTGGTCCGACTGGATAGAGTTCTCTGCACTACTGATTGGGAAGCGTTGTTCCCTAACCATCTCCTTCAAAGTGCTGCTTCAGAGGACTCAGATCATTGCCCACTGATTCTTGGACTTAACAGTATGTGTTCTGGCAAGCGTCGATTTCATTTCGAATCCTTTTGGCCAAAATTGGAAGGGTTCCAAGAGGTAGTTCTGGAAGCCTGGAATTCGGTTAATGAAAGAAGTTGCCCTTTCCTGACATTCGAACTGAAATTGAAATCAACTGCCAAGGCTCTGCAGAGATGGAGTGCTAAGAAGGTAGGCCATGTGTCCTCCCAGTTGGCACTTGCTAGAGAAATTCTTCATCAGCTGGAGATTGCCCAAGACTCTCGGCTCCTGTCTCCTTTGGAGGTTTGGCTCTTGAGAGGGCTTAAAAAACACTCCTTAGCCCTTGCCTCCCTCAAACGCACTATTGCCCGCCTACGGTCCAGAATCAGTTGGATAAAGGAGGGCGATGCCAACTCTAAGCTTTTCCATATGCATGCTAGGCACAGGCAAAGGAAGAACTTTGTTGCCAAGATTGTGTCAGGGGTGAACACTTTCACTGATCACGGCGAGAAGGCTAGAGCAGTAGATGAGTTTTATTTCAAACTTTTGGGCTGCAAGGCGGACAGATCCTTGACTGTTGATTTGGATTACCTGGGTCTACCTTCTCATGACCTGACTGATTTAGATGCGCAGATTGATGAAAATGAGGTTCTGGAATCCATAATGCAACTACCTTCTGATAAGGCTCCGGGGCCTGATGGTTACACAGGCAGATTTTATAAAGTTTGTTGGCCAATTATCAAGACGGATGTGATGGCTGTTATTGCTGCAATTTGGTGCAGAAAATTCCAGCAGTTTGGAAGACTTAACACTGCATTTGTTACTCTTATCCCTAAGAAGGAGGGGGCTGAGGAAGTAAAAGACTTTCGACCTATCAGTCTGGTACACAGCATTGCTAAACTTGTCACCAAGTTGATGGCCAACAGATTGTCCCAACGACTGCATGATCTTGTTTCTCTTAGGCAGAGCGCCTTCATCAAGGGCCGTTTCATCCAAGACAACTTCATGCTGGTTCAGCAGACTGCCAGATTGCTTCACCAGCAAGGCCAACCGAGGGTTCTTTTGAAGCTTGACATCACTAAAGCCTTCGATTCTGTTTCTTGGCCTTTTTTGCTTGAAGTACTTCAGAGATTGGGTTTCGGGCAGATTTGGAGGGATATCTTAAGTGGCCTTTTAGCAACTTCCTCCACACAGGTTTTACTCAATGGAGTTCCGGGGAACACCATCCCCCACAAGAGAGGGCTGCGGCAAGGGGATCCCCTCTCCCCTATGCTTTTTATTTTAGTGATGGACATCCTTGGTTGCATTGTGGCCAAAGCTGATGAGGAGGGGCAGCTTGAGCCTCTCTCTTCCAAACCACTGCACCACAGAATTTCGCTATATGCTGATGACGCGGTTCTTTTTTTCCACCCAAGGGAGAGTGAAATTCATACTGTCCTAGGTATTCTGAATTTGTTTGGAGAAGCTTCAGGATTAAAAACTAATATTCAGAAAAGCAGTGTGTATCCAATCCGTTGTGGGCAGGATGAGCTGGACATCCTCAATGATTGGCTTCCTTGTGAACTTTCGTCTTTCCCATGCAAATATCTTGGTCTACCTTTGTCCTTAAAAAAGCTGTCCAATAATCAGCTGCAGCCCATTATTGACAAAGTGGCTGATCAACTTTCTGGGTGGAAAGCGGACCTCATGACACGGGCAGGTAGAAGAGTGCAGGTTCAGTACGTGATGACTGGCATGCTTATATATCTAGTCATGGCAGTTGACATTCCCACAGGCTCGCTCAAAGCTATCGACAAGATCAGAAAAGGATTTCTCTGGCGTGGGAGGAAAGAGGTCAGAGGAGGACATTGTTTAGTGGCTTGGGGAAGAGTTTGTAGACCTCTTGAAATTGGTGGACTTGGGATTTCTAGTCTTAAAGAACTAGGATGGGCCTTAAGAATGAGATGGTTGTGGCTGCGCAAAACGGATCCGGATAAGCCTTGGTCCTCATTGCCCATGCAGATATCCAACAAAATAAAGGCCTTTTTTTGCACCGCCCTGCTCACTGAAATTGGAAATGGGTCCTCAACCTTATTTTGGCTGGATCGTTGGGTCCACGGAAAGAATATTGAAGATATTGCTCCTCGACTGCTTGCAGCGGTACCAAAGAGAATTAGGAACAGCAGAACTGTGCTTGAGGCCTTGACAGACAGGAGATGGCTAACTGATATTAAAGGGGCCTTGACAGTAGGTGTCTTTGCCGATCTCCTAGATCTCTGGGATGAACTTCAAAGTGTCCAGCTTCATTCAGACAGGGAGGACAAACATATTTTCAGGTTCGCTAATGATGGAATTTATTCAGCGAAAGCAGCTTACAATGGCCTCTTCATCGGGTCGACCATGGCTAAGTATTGGGAACTAATTTGGAAAACCTGGTCCCCTCCCAAGTGTAAATTCTTTTTATGGCTTGCTGATCTTGGAAGGTGCTGGACAGCAGATCGTTTGCAGAAGAGAGGTCTTAGCCATCCTGACAAATGTGTCCTGTGTGACCAAGAGCAAGAAACCATAGATCACATTTTGGTGGGGTGTGTTTTTGCTAGGAGTTTTTGGTTTCAGCTGCTGGGACAGGTCAACTTATCTGCCTTTACTCCTGTGATGGGAGAAACTAAAATGATGGAGTGGTGGAGCAGAAGCAGTGAGCAGTTACAGGGGATTGCTAAAAAGGGATTCAATTCTTTGATTACCCTTGGGCTTTGGACTCTCTGGAACCACAGAAATGGATGTGTTTTTGATAGAGCTACACCTAGCATGGAGGGTGCTATCAGAAGAGCTGAAGAAGAAATTATTATTTGGAATTTTGCGGGGGCCAAACATCTTGCCCTTATTACAGCTCCCATTCCAGGTGTCATGTAGGGATCTAGGAGTGAGTTCAGTAGTTAACCTCACTAGGGAAGGGTGTTGGTTGGTTAAGTTTAGATTGTGGGGGTAGGTTGGTCTAGTTTGCTTTCTTTCTTCTCCTTTTTCTTTTTCTTTTTCTTTATATTTCTTTTTCTGTTGTGTTTGTAATTGGTCTAATTTTTAGACCCTTCTTCTTAATACAATGATACGCAGCTCTCCTGCGTGTTCGAAAAAAAAAAAGATTCGAAGATGATTTATTTGGAAAGGAAGAAATGAGGTAAATGGAGGAAGTTGTATTGTCTCTTGGGATATAATTACAAGACCATTAAATCTTGGTGGACTTGGGATTTCTAACTTGTATTTCCAAAGCTGGGCACTGCAAGCTAAATGGTTGTGGTTGGAAAAAACAGATCCAAATAGACCTTGGTATGGGCTTAAATTCCCTATTCAGCAGCATGTCAGGAAGTTCTTTGCTTCTTCAGTAATTACCCTGATTGGAAATGGGTCTAATACCTTACTTTGGACAGATAGATGGTTGGATGGGGCTTGTATCAAAGACTTTGCCCCTGCTGTAGCTGCTAGTGTTGGGAAGAGGGCTGTTTCCTCTAGAACGGTGGCCCAGGCTCTTGAAAACTGACAGTGGGTCAGTGACATCGAGACCCCTTTTTCTTTGGTTGGGTTGCAGCAGTACCTGCATTTATGGGACGCTATAGGAGTGGTACTTACACAAGAGGCTGATAGACATGTGTGGATCCATACTTCCTCTGGGCAGTTCTATTCTAAGTCTTGCTATAAGGCTTTGTTCATGGGTTCAGTTAACTTTGAATCATGGAATAGGTTATGGAAGTCTTGGGCTCCACCCACATGTATTTTTTTTCTATGGCTGGCAATAAGGAATAGATGTTGGACAACTGATAGACTACAGAAGAGAGGGTTGGATCACCCAGAGGTCTGTCCTTTATGTGACCAGGAGCCGGAAAATATCCAACATCTCCTGTACACTTGCATTTTTGCTAGACAGTTTTGGCATTGCATTCTATCGCCGATGGGGCTTGTTAATCTTTCTCCTGCTATTAATGAGATCTTTTGCTGAGTGGTGGAGGAAGGTGTGTAAGCAAGTGCACAAAACTAAAAGAAGAGGCACTAACAGTGTCATCATCATGGGTGCTTGGTACTTATGGCTTCATCTAAATAAGGTTGTATTTCATGGTGACAACCCTTCCATAAGCGGATTTCAAAGAGTTTTCTTGGATGAGTTAGTATGTTGGGGTCAAGCTGGTGCCAAGCATCTTGAGAGCTTAGGCCTAGGTGTTGCACTTATTAGGTCCAGGGAGCCTCTGGGTGAGTAGTGCAGGTGCGTGTGTGGGGCCTGCTGGCACTTTTGCTGCTTGCCGTTTCTTTTTTTTCCTGCTGTAATTCATGCGCAGGAGAAGGGGGTTAGTGGGTCTGTTGTTCTGCCTTTTGGGCATTATACTTTGGTCCACTTTGGACTTTTTTCTCTTCTTATTTTAATGATGCACAGCTCTCCTGCGCGTTCAAGAAAAAAAAATCTAGTTTTGATGTGAGTGTTACAAAAAAAAATAGATTCCAAAAATGAACTATGTATAATGGTTTGTTGCTGTCGCCCATGCTTCCTTTTCTAGGTTACGACACTAGCACCCCTTTGTCTTGCATTCGGGGTTAATGTGAGGCTAATCAGCTTCTGCCCTTCTCCTTTGTACAACACGTTCAATCTGCGCGCATGCAACAAAATATTGGCTAAATCGATGTGAAATAAATGGATCCCTGTGGGAGTTTTACTTCTCCTTGGCCGCAGACACTGATAGGGTGCCCAGGTGTGGTGCTCGGCGTCCCTGCCCAGGTTCGAACCTGGTGCTGCATGGGTCGTGTGCCCATCTCCTTGGTCTGTAACGGTGCAGATAAGTCTGCAGTCACCAAAAGAAGCGAGTTTGGGAAGCTTCCTGCCTGCTTTCCAGGGTTTAGTGGGCCCCTACCTTAAGATAAAATCAAAGAGAGGTCTCACCTCCTTTTTTCTCTCTCTCAGACATACAGGAGAGCCACATATCTTTATATTGAAGAGAGAAGAACTGGTCCCTTAAAGCAACCGCTCTGACTCCACTTGACCTATGTTTTTTCCCTTCTTGATCTTGGTCACTCAAACAAATGCGCTGATCATATTTGGACGGAGTAGTAGTTAGCACCTTCCACAGCACTGGAGCACTATTTTACTTTTTGTATCCATACTCACTGTTTAGCGTTTCTTTTGTGAAACATATTCACTAGTTACTAATTTCAGGAAGATGGCAATGCTGAGCTCAACGATGACTATGAGGCATCTGCGTGTGATTCTGTTGCAGGTAAAACGTATCAGTACTTTAAATATGTTATACATTGTTATGCACTTCATTCATATCTGTTCTAACTTCTACACAGTTTGTTCAGATTTGCCCCAGGAGAATGCATACGAGGAGGATGAAGGCGAGACATGTACTTTTCTTTCTCCTAAAGCATATGTTGGTGGTTCCATATCGAATATGGTTCACAAGAAGAAACATGTAATGCCACAAAGGATTAGCCTTGCTAGGCCATATGAAATTGGTACCTATGTGCCTTATCAACCATGCATGGAAAGCAAGTCAAGGAACCAACCATTGTTATCAAATGGCAAAAGACCTACTTCTTTCCTTGCAATTCCTCCAAAGCGCACACGCACAGCTGCAAGGCAACAAGTTGTAAGCCCGTTTCATGCTGGTGCTAGTGTACCGCCCCAAGATTTCTCAAGTGGCAACACAAACTCCTACCAAGATGATCAAAGTTCATTGCATAGTGAGTCTTTGCCGTGGAGGAACATGGATTTTGAATCTACAGTTGATTCTGATAGACAACTGCCTTATGATGCTGGTGAAATGTGCACTAAAGTCAACAACAAGAAAAAACTGAAGAACTCAGGATACAAAATTGCTCAAAATGCAGCCAATTTGTATGTGCCAACTTCTGCAAAGGTTCATTTCTCAAGCTTCATTGGCGCTCCTTTGTTACTGCTGGTATTTTTAATGTTTCCTTGAGGCAAATTTATTCTCCTAAAGTTTCAGGGCCATATTTATGATCCAAGAAAGCAAATGCAAGTTGACTTGGTTAATAAATATGAGCAGGTTCAACCTACCTACCACCTTTCTCTTTGTCTGTTGATATTAATGCTGACATACTGGTTGTTAGCCCTAACTTTTTTTCAATATTTCTGTTCACAAGGAATATCTCAAGAAGAGAACAGATGTGCACCAATATGGTTCAAATGGAAACAAAGGTAGTTTCATCCTCATTTTTATATACAGCGCACACATCACCTATGCCATACATGGATTAGCTACATCTACATGCTCTTGATATATTTGGGAGATGACAAATGGCTCTGACCATTGTGTTTTGATTTATTCCATAGTTGCATATGGTGGTCAACATGCTTCTAAGAAGCTTAAAATGGGGAAGCAAGGGATAGATATTTCACAAGAAACTTCTGTTGCATCACAGATGAGCAACATGGCACATCCTGCTAGATTTATAAAGATCATTGCTAATAGGGATCGTGGGAGAAAATGCAAAGCACTAAAGGTATTATCATCCCTTAGGAGTCATAAGCTTCTCTCTTTGTTGGTCATTACCTTTGTAGTTTGTAACCATTTCAGATAACACGCATACTGGGTTGAACCCTTTTGTCCATTGTGTTTTCGATTTATTTGATCCCTATGTGCAAATGTAGGGTCTGTTTGGTTGGGGCTGTGGCTGCGAAAAAAGTTGCTCTGGCTCTGAGCTGTAAAAAAAGTTGCTGTGAACTATGAGCTGTTTTTTTTTCTCGAAAGCGCAGGGGAACTGCGCCTTAAATTATATTAAGAAGAGGAAAAAAGGTCTGTAGAAGACCGGATTACAAATAGAAAAAAACGCTCCTTACGGAGGCCAAAAACAAGCATAAAGAAACAAATCCATGAGGAAGGGTCTTCAGGCGACCGGCAAGGGAGCAGCCAAATAGGAGAGACCCTTGGCTCCTGCAAGTTCCCATAGGCTTCTCTCATCATCAGTCTGCTTCAGGATTTGAGAAAGGTTCCAAATCTATTGCGGAGGTTCCAAATCTTCCAGGCTCCCAAAATGATGAGAGAATCCAGCCCTTTCTTGACCATTCCCTGCACTGTCTCTGCAGCCCTCTTCCACCACTCCAAGAAGGATGTGAGGCCAGGCTGCGGAGCCAGTGCGTGTAAACCAAATTTCCTTAAGAGCATATACCAGAAAATTCTTGTGAAAACGCAGGAAATAAGGAAGTGGTTCAGGGTTTCATCCTCTTGGTCACAAAGAGGTGTCCTGTGAGGCTCCCAAAATGATGAGAGAATCCAGCCCTTTCTTGACCATTCCCTGCAGCCCTCTTCCACCACTCCAAGAAGGATGTGAGGCCAGGCTGCGGAGCCAGTGCGTGTAAACCAAATTTCCTTAAGAGCATATACCAGAAAATTCTTGTGAAAATGCAGGAAATAAGGAAGTGGTTCAGGGTTTCATCCTCTTGGTCACAAAGAGGACACCTGTGAGGGTGATTCAGTCCCCTTTTGGCCAAACGATCAGCAGTCCAACATTTGTTGTGTGCCACAGCCACATGAAAAAAGGCACTTTGAGGGGGCCCAAGATCTCTAGATTCTTTTGTAGTGATCAAAGGTAGCAGATCCTAAGAACAGACCTTTATATGTTGCTTTTGCTGTGTATTTGCCATCTCGAGCAAGGCTGAAAACATGTCTATCCTGTATGTTGGGCTGTAACTCAATCTCTGAGAGGGATTCCCAAAGCTTTAGATATTCGACCAAGACTCTTACTGTAAGAGCCCCCTTAATGTCTGAAATCCATCTCCTGTTTAAAAGTGCTTCTTTCACCGTCCTTCTCTTAGCAATTCTTCTTGGAATTGAGTTGTACAGGCTGGGGGCAATGTCAGAGATTCTAGTGCCATGCAGCCATCTATCATCCCAGAACGTGTTTGATCCATCCCCCACCTCAGAAATCAGGGCCATAGAGAAAAAAGCTCTAGCTTTGTTTGGTACCTGTATGGGAAGGCCTGCTCAAGGCCGCCCCGAATCTGTTTTCTGTAGCCACAACCATCTCATGCGGAGAGCCCAACAAAGCTCTGGGAGACTAGAGATTTCCAAGCCTCCCAGTTGAAGGGGTCGACACACTTTTCCCCAGGCCACCAAACAATGTCCTCCCCTTGCTTCCTTTCTACCTCTCCAAAGAAAACCATATCTTATCAATGGCATCTAAGGCCCATTGGGGAATGTCAATTGCCATCGCTAAATAAATCATCATGCCTGTGAGAACATGTTGCACCTGAATTCTCCTTCCTGCTCTGGTCATCAAGTCAGCTTTCCAGATGGGGAGTTGATCTGCAATTCTTTCTACAAAGGGCTGGAACTGCTGCCTAGAAAGCTTATGTAAGGATAGAGGGAGCCCCAAATACCTGCAGGGGAAGGTTGCCATCTCACAAGGCAGCAAGCTCTGGACTTCCAGCAAAGTCTCCTCGGGCATTGGATAGGATAGACATTTGATTTCTGTGCATTATTTACGAGGCCAGAAGAATCTCCAAAAAGTTGCAGGATGCCTATAGTAATAGAAGTTTCTTCAGCAGTAGGATGTAAAAACACAGTCACATCGTCTGCATAAATAGAAATCTGATGGAGCTTCATTCTTCTAGATAACTGTTGTAGCAAACCTGCTTCCTCCGCTTTAGAGAATAGTAGGCCAAGAACATCCATAACAAGGATTAATAGCATGGGGGAAAGAGGGTCTCCCTGTCTAAGCCCTCTCCTATGGGCTATATGTTCCCCCGGGGAATCATTGAGCAACACTTGTGTAGTGGAGGAAGCCAATAACCCACAAACAATATCCCTCCAGATATGACCAAAACCATCTGTTGCATGACTTCAATTAGGAAGGGCTAGGAAACTGAGTTAAAAGCCTTAGTGATATCAAGTTTGAGGAGCAGGCGGGACAATTTTTGTTCGTGTAACAGCCTTGCAGTTAGTTGTACTAACATGAAATTACCTTGGATGAACCTCCCCTTTATAAATGCGCTTTGAATCGGAGAAACCAACTCATTTAGCCTTTTGGTTAGCCGGTTAGCAAGCATCTTAGTGATCAGTTTTGCAAAACTGTGCACAAGACTAATAGGCCTAAAGTCTTTGACCTGTTCTGCCCCATCTTTTTTCGGTATCATGGTAATAAAGGCCGTGTTGAGCTTGCTGAAGTTGTTGAAATTCCTGCTCCAAACAGCCCTAACAGCAGCCATAACTTCTGTTTAATAGTATCCCAGCAATCTTTATAGAAACGCCCTGTGAATCCATCCAGTCCTGGGGCCTTATCCGAAGGCAAGCCTCTAATGGTTTCCAAAACCTCTTGTTCTGAAAAAGGGGAGTCCAGATCAGCCAGATTGTGTCTAGGTAGGCCAAGGGCTTCCAGGTCGATTGTCCTTCCCTGTTTCCACATTGTCCAATGAGGTTTGTATAAAACTGATCCATTGCTGCCGCTTTTTCAATATGGTTGGTTAGGATACGATCTCCATCAACCAACATGGCTTTCAAAATTCTTTTTCAATATGGAAGAACCTTGTATTTGCATCCCCCTCTTTGAGCCATGAGATCCTTAATCTTGCCATGGTTCGTTTAAAAGAGGACAACAACAATGATTGTTTTTTGAGCCGGTTTTTAAACCAGATCTCAGCTGGGTTGAGGGGTCTTTCGTCATGTGCCACCTCCAG
Source organism: Zea mays (assembly GCF_902167145.1). Taxonomy (NCBI): domain Eukaryota; kingdom Viridiplantae; phylum Streptophyta; class Magnoliopsida; order Poales; family Poaceae; genus Zea; species Zea mays. The sequence continues at coordinate 79,790,123 of NC_050103.1, read as the reverse complement.
CCTATGCAGCGAATCCTTTGCCAAGGCTAGCTGCAATCTTACATGCCCAATCTGCTTGTCACTCCAACCTTGCAATCTTCTAGCTGTCACTCTTAGCTTCTCGAGAGTCTGGAAAGGGCATCCGACAGCATCAACTGAGACCCAGGCTGAATGGACTGCCTCCTGAAACCCTTCAAGTTTGGTCCACCAAGCCTACCCTTGTTCCCCGCCCAATTGAACTGAAACACTGTGATTATCAACTCTTTGCTGCCCTGTATGACCTATATGTCGTTTCCAAGTGATCAAGATGCCACCACTTGCACCAATTGATGGCAGATAAACATAGTCAAAGAACTCAGCTCCTAGCATGGAGATGATAGATCTTGTTGAAATGCTCTGCATTTTAGTTTCCTGGACACAAACAGCATCCACCTGAGAAGAGTCCACTAGCTCTTTAACCGAGTCTTGCCTTACAGAGGAGTTCAGGCCTCTCACATTCTAGAATAAAATTTTGTTTGGATTCATGGATAACAGTCTACAAAACACTACCACCAAGAAAGGGGGGAGGAACATAGGCTTAAACAAGCACAACTGGTGGCGTGGACCACCCGAAAAGGGTTGACAAGGCCTCTTCCTGCTTCTGAGAAAGTGGGTGCTTGAAAAGCTCTGCATAAGTCATCAGGGCTTCCTGACTGATGCCTTCATCTTCAGTGATGATCTGCAGGGCCCTCATGGCCTTTTTGGTGGCCCTGCCACCCCAATCTTGCATGCTGAATTCAACCCTTGCTCCAGCGACGTGTCGGCTCCGTCTTGGCGCAGCAGCATATGATGTTGGAGAGGGAGAACTGCTTTCTTACTGTTTCGGTTTGGTATCAACAGAAAAACATCAGGTCTTCTACAGATTTTGTTGAGGAACTCATCCTTTCTTGTCTCAGACGGAGCACCCATGGTTGTCAAGGCGTCAGGTCCTGGATCAGGTTCATGCCCATTTTCTATCACAAGCAAATCTCTTCCTGTTCCAACTTGATGACTGTCTTGAGATTGATTCGCTCTTGACCCTCTGCGGTAATAGACCTTCAGAGATTTAGTTGGCTCTATCTGTAAGGTTTCAGCCGTCTCAAGCGACCCAGGCAGATACTGAGGCGAGACAGGCTCAGGCATAGCCATCTCAGGCGGCCCAGTATCTTCAAGGGGGGGAGATAGCAGCCGGGGTCATCTCCAGCGACCCAACTTGAGGCTGGGGCGAGACATGCACAGAAGGCACGATCTTATGCGACCCAGCTTGAGGGTGGGGCGAGACAGACCCAGGCATCATCGTCTTCAGGGGCCCAAATTGACAATGGGGCGAGACTGGCGCTGGAAGCATCGTCTCTAGGGCCCAGGGCAAAGCTGGGGTGAGGCAGGCTTTGGGAGCCACTGTTAAAAAGCAAAAACCCGTTTGGTGGAAATCACTAAAAGTCGCTAAAAGTTCTTCCATATATATATTTTCATAGTTTCATCCAAAATCCGCTAAAATCAGGTCCACAGGTGCTTTCAGTTTTGCACCGCGAGAAAGTCGACTTTTAGAAAAAGTTGCTTTTTGGATCCAGCCCTTTGGTCTGGCTTTTGGTTTTTAGGGGGCAAACGCCAAAAGCCAAACCAAACACACCGGTAATGGTACAAATTATATAGTCCATTTGCTAGGTTCTGTGGTTCTACTACTAGTAGAGCAGTAAGCTACTTTTGTCAATGTGTGTCCTTGACTGGTCTAGTCAGGCTCATGCAGTTAGTTGCATAATGGGGAAACTAGGAAAAATAGAAATGGATTGCTGACAAAAGTTGTTGATAGACTAAGGATAAGAAAGACAATGTGGTCAAAATTTTTTGTCGCTGCCTCGTCTTACCTTTTATGGTTTCTTATTGGTTGAATTATTGCAAGCAGTTCCTAACCCATCTTCTGTGGTCTAAAGTGAGAATTTTGTTTTCTATGGTTTATGGTTTAGGGTTTAGATAATGGGGATCACCAGATAGATGTTACTCAACACATTTCATAGTGTAGTCTAATCAGTCGAAGTGTTGGTAGATGAATGTGTGGCATTCCTTTAACTCTTCTTTTTCTCCCTTTTAGGACTAGTTTGGGAACCCCATTTTTCTAAGGGATTTCCATTTTCCCAAGGGAAATTAGTTCATTTTCCCTTGGGAAAATGAAGTTCCCAAACTAGCCCTTAATTTGTTTTTTTTATTGTGGGCGCATGGTTGGATTATTGCATCAGAATCATTAGAATTGTTTCTGTTAAGGTTTCACTTGTATTGTGTACATTCAAGCATCATATTGTTTGGGCACCACATGCTTCACAAGTAGAATCTTCTTTCCGATAATTTTTTCTCACAAGAAGGTAATCTTTCCCATAATTTGCTATGAAACTGTTTTGTGCTTTGCAGATGACTTCTGGTGGATGGTCAAACTTCGAGGATCAGGTTCTTTTGGGTTTGAAGTTATATATTTATTTTTGAGTATGATTTGTGGTGATAGCTAAATATCTTGAATATTTCAGGCACTTGTTGTCCTTGTCCATGATATGGGTCAAAACTGGGAACTAGTTAGTGACGCAATCAACAACATCGTGCAGTTCAAGGTATTTTACTGTGATAATCAGGCCTTTTTTCTATGTAACATGCTTTGTCATGTCACTAAACATGCAGTGTGCTCGCTTTTTTTACTTACAATACCTACGTTCAACATGTTTTCTGGTTGTGTAGCACTTAGTGTGTGTGTGTGTGTTCCTATTATCCATGTATGTGTAGTTTGGCTGACACCACTATTGGGCTGCCGACCCATTAGGGTCAGGGTTCTGTGTCTTGTATCCATCCTCTATGCAATACAAGTCTTCACATTCATGGTATCAGCTAGGTTTTCCTCTTCTCCAAGCTAGCATTCACCACCCTTGTTCTCCTACCTCCAGCTGCTCGTGCACCGTCGTCCCCGGGAGGCTCGTCCTTCCGTCTTGGGTGCAGCAACCATCCCAACCGTCGGGACCTCCCACCCCCTCCTCTCCGGCGGCCTACATCCTCGCTGCTAGCACACGCGCGCGGCCGCCCCTGCCCCCCTCCGAGCGTCCATGGCGCACCGCTGCTCCTGGCGCGCCCCTCCCCTGCTAGGTCACGCCACCACCCCTGGCCGCGCTCCCCGCTGTTGGCGCCCGGATCCACGCCGCCACTGCCATCCGGTCGCGGATCTACGCCGCTGTCGCCTAGCACACACCGCCGGAGCTCCGCCCTGTGTGTCGCCTGGATCTACGCGCGCAAGTCGGTGCGCCCGCCGGCGAGTCCATCTGGAGCTCCTCTGGGCCACCGGCTCTCCCTTCGACCATCGACCCGCTCGCGGCCACTAGGCTCGTGACAGCGCCGCTCCCTAGGGTGGCCCCCCCATGCTCGTGTGCCTGCCATCGGTGGCGCCGCGACCCTTCTCCCCTTCGTCGGCACAACCCCCCTCTCTTGTGCGGCCAGCCTCTCCGGCCGCCTGCTCCACCGCCGCCGCGCCTCCTTGCGCTGCTAGCCGCCTGATCCACCGCCGCCAACCGGTCAGCAGGCCGCTCCCTTCCTCTCCGTGGCGCTGCCGTCGCCGGGCCTACTGCAGCCTCCCCCTTCAACCTTCTCCCATCGGCGTCAAACCCCTTGCCAAGCCTGGCACAGGCCCCTGCCCGGCTGGATCCGACCTGTCGCCCACCCCTTCTTCGCCGCCGCCACAACTGTATCCGTCGCTGTCGCGGCTTTCCCGGTCGGATCCATCGCTTTGGGTGGATTGCTGTTTTCATGGTTGGATTTGTTGCTGCCGTGGCCTTCCCGGTCGGATCCGCCGTTACCCCTTCTACTGTGCCGCGGGCGCGACCACCCTGACCGTCGCAGACGCACGATATCGCCGGCCTCCCTAGCGGGGCTCCCCGACGACTGGAAGAGAAGCAAGAAGGTCCACGATGTTGCTGCTCTTCTTTTGTTATGTCTCTCCGCCGATAGTTGACGCTCGAACGTCGACCCTTCGAAGAACGAGGCCACTGCTGCGTGTCTCCTGACCACGGCCACCTCGACTTTGGCTACCTTGGCATCCAGGAGCTATCATCTACATGGAGTGCACACCGGTCTCTACTCCAGCCGTAACACTCACACCCTCACGACGTCGCGACTGCGGGGGGATTTCAACCCGTCAGCTCCTACCTTTGGCTTCTGTTCCAATCTCATCGTTTGTGGTGCTCCCGTTGCGACTGCGGGGTATGTTATAGTGTGTGTCTTTATTGTCCATGTATGTGTAGTTGGGCTGGCACCACTATTGGGCTTCCGACCCATTAGGGTTAGGGTTCTGTGTCTATATATTTGTATCCATCTTCTATGCAATACAACTAGTCTTCACATTCTTACACTTAGTATGTTTGTTTCCATTATGTGCTTATGTGTCTGCCTTGTTTGCAGTAGGTTAGTTGCTACTTTTATCCGTATATTCTCTAATGTTTTTGTAGCATTATTTTTTGTCATAATAATTTGATCACCATTTGTTTTATTCACCAAATTGAATCTTGGGCTTTTTTGTATTTTTTCTCTATCTGCAGTGTGTACATAGGCAGCCTAAAGAGTGCAAGGAGCGCCACAAGGTTCTTTTGGATAGAAGCTCTGGTGATGGTGCTGACAGTGCAGAAGACTCTGGTTCATCTCAGCATTACCATAATACATTGCCGGGCATTCCAAAGGCATGTTCTTCCGCCATCTTGTTTTGTGGGTACTCTTTACTGCCTGCCATGTATGTGGGATGCAACTCAAACAGATATAACATTGAACCTTTGATTTTTAGCTCCTGCCATGCTTTTCTTAAAATTGAGTCTGCTTTTATCAACACCATTATAATGTCTGAGATTTATTTGGAGGTGCGCATTACAGAGTACATACTCTTGAGTCTCTTAACATTCTTAACGTGGGTATTTGTATGTTCATCAGGGTAGCGCAAGGCAATTATTTGAGCGACTTCAAGGACCATTTGACGAAGAGAATCTCAAGGCACATTTTGAAAAAATTATACTACTCATGCAACAAGTGCATGCCAGACGTAGACAGGTTATTATTTTCTCTTATCTTTCTAAATATGTTTTTGATGGCGGATTGGTAAATTGCGCTGCACATTTGTTTTTATTATTGTAAGAGAAGGGAAAATGGAATATTCCTTAATGATAATCTGTGTACAATATATATAAGGTCTCCCCTAACCCTAATAGGCCTATACATGGGTTGGGTTGTAGGCCCATTATACACACACAAGAGCAGAGTAATAAGTAGTCTAACACCCTCTGTAATCGATACTCTAGCAACGACAGATGTTGATACTTGATCGAAACTCCAAGAACACCAAGTACAGAAGGCCCTTGGTGAAGATTTTAGCAAATTACAAGGTCATCGGGATTTGTCGGACACGAACGTCACCGACAACAACACACTCACGGTCGAAGTGAAGATCGATTGTAACACCCCGTCCAATCCCTGGACCGGCGGTACTTACTCCTGGTAGCTCACTAGGATCATATATTGTTCCCACAGACCAACACGAGTCTTTTGTGCGCACTTTGTCCTCACTCTTGCGCACCTGAGAAAACTTCCCGGTCGGTCACCCATCCTAAATTGCTCCAAGTCAAGCACGCTTAACTTGGAGGTTCTTTCGAGATAGGCTTCTGAAAAAGAAGATGCACCTTGTTGGTATGGTTACTCTATTAATTCTATTAAGCCTTGGTCAGGATATTTCCATCCTAGGGGCCAGGATATCACATCGATCTCGACATGCTTCATGCGTTGGTGTTGGAAAGAGTTGACGGAGAGATGGATGTCGCTGATGTTATAGCAGTAGACAAGCGTGCTCCTGGTGAGGAGGGCTATGGAGTTCCTGGAGAAGCTCGCCTTCGCCATGCATGAAGCAATGGAGCGAGAGACTACAAGATGTCGTTTGGAGGACCAGGAGACATGGTTGCCCCCTAGGAACACCACATAGCGTGATGTGGACTGACTGGTGTCCGGGCACCTGGCCTAGTCAGCGTCAGTGTAGACAACCAGCTTGTAACACCCCGTCCAATCCCTGGACCGACGGTACTTACTCCTGGCAGCTCTCTAGGATCATATATTGTCCCCACAGACCAACACGAGCCTTTTGTGCGCACCCGAGAAAACTTCCCGGTCTGTCACCCATCTCAAATTGCTCCAAGCCAAGCACGTTTAACTTGGAGGTTCTTTCGAGTTAGGCTTCCGAAAAAGAAGATGCATCTTGTTGATATGAGTACTCTATTAATTCTATTAAGCCTTGGGCCAGGATATCCCATCCACCGGGGCCAGGATATCACACTGCTCGTGTGTGGAGGAGCGCCAAAGAAGAAGCTTGTAGTCGACAGTATCCCGAAGATACCGGGGTATCCTCTTGACAGTCAAACCTACTGACCCGCATACACAATGTCGGGGCGGGTGAAGGTGAGGTACTAAAGAGCACCGTCAAGGCTCCAGTAGGCAGTGGGCTCACTTAGTGGAGGCCCATCGCTGGAGACCTTGGCATGCGTGCCCATTGGAGTCGCATAGGGCTTGCAGTCTAGCATGCTAGCTTGCTCCAAGATATCCAAGGTGTACTGACGGTGTTGAAGAAACAAGCCATCCAGGCGTGGCTGAACAACAATATCTAAAAATGACGAAGAGGATCTAGATCCTTCATCGCAAACTCATGTTGAAGAGCCCTGATAATCTGATGAAGGAGGTCGAAGGAGGCAGTGAGCATAATGTCATCAACGTACAGGAGGTACACAGTGTCACTGCCGCGCCGACAGATGAATATAGAGGTGTCAGACTTGACTTTAGCAAATCCCAGCGAGATTAGATAATTGGCAAACCTGTTGTACCACGCTCTAGGGGCTCGCTTCAAACCATAAAGAGACATGTTGAGCTTGTAGACCATATCAGGATGAGTAGGGTCAATAAACCCAACAGGTTGGCTGCAATATACTGTCTCGGCAAGTACCATGGAGGAACACGTTCTTGATGTCCAGCTGATGGACTGGCCAAGATGAGAGAGCCAGCGTGAGAACAACACGGACGGTAGCAGGCTTCACCACTAGGATGAAAGTCTCATCACAGTCAATCCTAGGGCGCTGAGTGAATCCCTAGAGAATTTAGCGAGCCTTTTACGGATTCAGAGAACCATTGGCTTTCCGCTTATGCATCCAGACCCACTTGCCAGTCACCACATGCTGCCAGGAGGATGTGGCACCAAGTCCCTGGTGTGGTTGGTAAGTAGTGTCTCATACTCTTCCTCCATAACACGACGATAATGAGGATCAACGAGGGCACGATGAACGAAAGACGACATGGGTGAGATAGTCGAAGAGGACGACAGAGAGGACGGGGCGATCGACAGGGCGAAGAACCCCAGCGGCCCAACGTGTCACCATGGGGTGCACGTGATGGGTGTGGCGATGGAGATGAGGGGGTGGTACACCATCAGCTTAGTTCGGGAGTAGGGTGGGGTACCCTCCCGTGTGCGTCGCCGATAGACTTGTACAGGGTCGGTGTAGCGAGGAGCGGACCACCAACCTTGATCATTGTCACACTGGACAACCTTGATAGTGTGACCCAAGCGTGTGGAAACCCAAGCGAAGAAGTGCAAAGTTGGAAACGTGTCAGATTTCAAACGCAAGGGAAAAGTCCATGAATAATGAGAGTAATCATCAAGAACCACAAGATAATACTTATAACCAGAGACACTGATACCATGGGATGGCCACAAATCATAGTGTATGAGATAAAAAATATGCACAACCTGAGAAGAGAAGCTAGAGATGGGAAGTCGAACATACAAACCTAGCTGACAGGCGTGGTATAGATGCTTAGATGTGCCCCTAGTTAAGAGATGACCGAAGTACTACACAACTTGGACAAAACATCAGGACTAGGGTGACCAAGACGCCGATGCCAAATGCTAGATGTAGTGGAAGCAGTCAGGCATGTGGTTGCGACAGTGAAGGTGAGGGTGGTGATGTACTGATGTAGCGGAAGCAAGAGGTGGTTGAGTGGGTGCATGCAGCTGCATGGTGTACAGGCGAGGAGGCGCTAGATGGTAAGATCTTTCACGGACAAGCCAAAAGAATCAAACTTAATGGAGCAAGAGTTATTAGTCGTGTTGGGGGGCACAAGAACATTGCGGAGATGAAAAGGCCCGGGGAGAACCGAATCACCTACAGAGGTGTCTAGGAGAATAGTCCTGTTGCCGACAGCGTTAGAAGAAGGGTGACATGGGAGAGGTGGGTAGAACAAAGAGACTATGCCAACATTTAGAGTGGTGTGGCAGGCGGAAGCCGAAGTCAGCCACCTAGTCAGTGACAATGGATGGAGTCAGAGTCATCATGCTAAATAATTTAGCAAGGGATTGTTGCTCCCACTCACCAGATCATAGGGTCAGGCGGGACCGAGTGGGGTGGCAGGTGTAGGAGCAGTGGTTAAGGGGACGATGAGGGGTGTGGGCGAGGGGGTACCTAGTCCAGGCATCATCAGGTGAGCCGACTAGGGGCTGTTCAGTGCCCGCAGAGGTCCACTCGCAATCGGACCAGACCACATAGAGATGCGGCCGATCCACGGGTTTTAGGAAGAGCGCTAGGGAGCGTCCCCCTTGCCACCGCCATCACTAGCATGACTGGTGGTGACCACCACCATTGGAACCCCCTCCACCAGAAGGAGCACCTCCCACCCCCATAGATGGAGTAGGAGGCCATAGTGCTGGACGCTGGGAGGGCAAGGGCAGTGGAAGTCATGCGAGAGGGCTGCCCTCTAGAGGCGAAGCTATAGAGGACAGGCGCAGGAGTACTCCCTTGGCGATCTCAAGTATAAGATCGTTGTGGACCCGATGGAAGGAGAAGGGGACCGAGCAAATGATCTAGGTTCAGAGGTGGTCGCAGCGCTCGTTGAGGCCCCAAAGACAGTTGAGGATGAGCATACGATCGAAGGTGCGCTTGCCGATGTCATGGCCGGAGTCGACCATACCCTTCATCTTACGACAATACTTAGTGATAGAGAGATCACAATGGACAAAGGTATGGAAGACAACGTCGAGGTGGAGAGCATGACCCTCGTGATTCCCGAGTGCCTCTTGATGGCAACCTAGATATGGCGAGTCGTGCCCCACACGATCGTATCGAGGATTCAAGAGAGAAGCACATTGGCCATCCGACATCAAGACAAGTAAGCAAGGGATGCCATGGCGGTGAGGACATGATCGTTGAGAGTGCAGCGTGAGGTGAACGAGGTCACGCCAGCGGGCGTAGGAGGAAGTCGGGTCGAGGACGACGGGAACCAAGGACCAGATGTTTTGGACACCAGTCGCTTGAGCGTGAAGGTTGATGACAATGGTAGCCTCATACGCTGACGAGGGAGTGGTAGGGGTGACCAGCTGGTACTCTAGAGCCAAGTCAATGATGGCAGGATCACCCAGGTGGCGCTCAACCTTTGCAAGATGACGAGCGAGGGCGTCGACGGTAGCTCGCTCCTGCTCCTAGATGTGAATTGATGCACACTCCCAACCCACGTCGCAGCGATCATGGACTTAGCAGCAACGAGTGCAATAGCCAGGGTGGAATGGGTGACGACAACGACAACGGAGGGACCAGAGAGGCAAAGACAACGACATGGGGGTGGCCGTAGCAGGGGTGACCATGGAACGAGTGGAGGGAGCACGGCGGGATCTAGGACGTCGGCTAGAGGGAGCAGAGCAGGGACGGCGAGTGCAGGCGCGCCAGTAAAGGGGGCTGGGGCGGGCGTAGTAGCTCGCATGTCGGCCAGGGGAACAGGGACAGGCGGGAGCCGAAGGCCCGACTAGAGGGGAGTGTGCTTGTCTTGGCCATGGTGGTAGGGGTCGGTGCAAGGTCGAGCCCGCCAGCCAGGGGCGTAGGAGTGGGCGCATCAGCTAGGGGGGCTAGCGCAGGCGCATAGGCCAGAGCTAGCCCGTCGGCCATGGGGTGGCATCGAGCCTGCCAGTGAAAGGGATGGGGGCGGGCGCGCCAGCGACGAGAAGGCGGTGGTAGAAGTGTACATTTGGGCCGGGCCTGATGGGTTCACGAAGCACGGGAAAAAAGCACGGCCCAAGCACGACACATCACGAAATAATTTCGGGCTGGCCCAATGCATCGGGCCGTGCTTGGACCGAGGTCCCGGCCCATGGGTGGGCATGAGCCCGACCTGTTTATGCAAACACGAAAAGGCCCGTTTATAGACACAAAAAGGCTTGGGTCGGGTCGGGTGGGCTGGCCCGAATGTACACCTATAGGCGGCGAGGCTGGGCACGGCCAAGGGAGCAGAGCCGAGGCCGTCAGGCTGGGGACAGGGGCGGGCGCGCCTGCGCCATAGAAAGGGGTGGGGCGGGGCACAGCTAGGTAGTGGGCCAGGGAGCAGGCCGCCGGCGACAGGGGTGCACGCACTAGGGGCGCCAACCATGGTGGCTGCCTAGGAAAACTAGTCTGATGCCTTCTAATAGAAGGGAAAATGGAGTATTCCTTGTTGATAATCTGTGTACAATATATATAGGGTCTCCTCTAACCCTGATAGGACTATACATGGGCTGGGCTGTAGGCCCATTATACACACACAAGAGCAGAGTAATAAACAGTCTAACAATTATAGTTCACTCGCAAAAGTTTAGGATTTTTGGGGGTGAAATTGAGTACTTATTATAGAAGCTATGCATGTCGATGTAACTTGGTGTTTCAGTATGGGAGTTCTTAACACACGGTTAATTTCACAAAGTTAAAACTTTTGTGACATTGTAACAAGGAACTATCACTGGGACTAGGTCATTGTGCTCCTGTTGATGTTCTCCCCTTTGCGGAGTGGTGGAGGAAAGCCTATAATCAAGTACCGAAGGATAGAAAGAAAGGGCTTAATAGCGGGCTTGGTGTATTTGGTTTGTTAGACCCTATTTCTCTTCTCTATTATATGAAAGATGTGCAGCTGTCCTGCGCGTTCGAGAAAAAAAAACTTCAGAAGACTCTTCCATAAAACTACTAGCTTTAGCCTCTAGTAATAAAGAACTGCAACTAGTTACATAGAATCAATAGGGATTTCTGCTTGCTGTAGCGATCAAACACAGTTTTACATGTGCCCACTTGGGGCACAAGAAAATTAAATGCAAATTTCAAGGAAGTCTGGATAGGCAATATGGGAGAGAACTTCAGTCACAGCTTCAGTCTTCCTCTTTTTCTGATACTGTATTTTTTACATCTCGCTGCTAATAATTTTAACTGCATTCTACTATATCTTATGGTTATGCCTTTTATCATGAAGGGTAATCGCCAGGAGCTCAAGCCAATCATGCAGCCACATAGTTCCCATGTTATCACACTTTCACAAGCATGTCCGAACAACATTTCTGGGTGCACTTTGACGTACGTAATTGCCAACTTGAACTACTGCTTTGAATTTCATTTTTGTGGACATATCTGAAATATGTCACCATTGTGTGCTATATATGTAGTTTCTTTTACAACTCCAGACCCATTAACCAACATCTAAATGCCGTCTTTATATTTTGTCTAAACTTAAACAGGCCCCTTGATCTCTGTGATGTAACAAACGAGATAACACTGCCGAACCATCAGGGTTCTGTTGGTCCTTCTACTCCTTCAAATCTGAATTCCAGGTTACCAGGGTCTCCTGCTATGGTTTTGGGCAACAATTCACCGTTCCCTTCAACATTGAGTAGTCCTAGGTAAATGATCAATACCTAGATGTGTTAAATGGACTATGTTATAGAGTTCGTAATGTTGTTCTCCATGCCATTTCTGGTATAGGGATGCTCAGAAATATGGTGTTCCCAGACCTATCTCTTTACAGGGTGATGAGCAACCAAAGATTCAGTATAATCAGATGGTCAATGACAGAAATCTTCATGAACCTGGAGTTTCTGCTCCTGGAACTACTCCTTCCGGGGTTGATTGTGGTCCAGGTGCCCTCATGATGCCATCTGCCCCTGCTATGGGAACAGTGGCAGGACTAAATCGAGGTATGCCTGGTGCCAAGCCAGGCTTTCCAAGGATTAGTTCACCAGTAATGTTAAATGCTGTTCCATCTGGAAATCTGTTTCCCAACAGTGGGCAAGGTGTGCTCAACACAGTAAATGTCCATCCTGGAGCCATATCTGGTCCTGGCAATTCAATCTTGAGGCCACATGATCCTATGCAAACATTTCGTGTGAGTTGCTATTTACATTTCATATGCTTATAAATTGCCTGAAATGCATGAAACTGCTGAATGGTGATACTTCTAACCACTCTCTCCACCATCTCTGCCACACCTTGCTGTTTTATGCTCAACTTGAACGCGTCTTGCTATTTATTACTGCACAAAGTCAACTAACTGTACTTATGTAAACCAAAAAAGGTGCTTAGACCTTTCTAGTATTTTCGAGGATTTTTTTTTTGCCAAGATAAAAAGTATCCATCGCTGATTCAAAAGTGGTTTACACGCTACTCCTCTGTTCCAACTATGTAGATAGTGTATATTTAGCTATGTCGCATAATCTATGAATCTAGAAAATCTAAAATCACTTGCAATTTACTGCCTTTCTTTTGTTATAGAATTGCTGTTTAATTTCTGTTTCAGATGTTTATTGTCTGTTTCATTTGATTGGTGTTCTGTATACTCTTGCTTGTATTACCTGCTGAAATTTGAAAAAAATATTCACGTACTCTGTAATGCCATCATAGCTAGGGAGGGATTACTTGTCTGTTGTACAAGTTGAATTCAATGGTGGTTCAACACTTGCATCAAGCGTTTAATAACTACGCTTATAGAGGTGTGTTTTTAACGAAAATTTGGTGTCATTGCTGATAGTAAATTTTCTTGTAGCCTGGTCAGGGTATGGAAGAGCATAGGCAGATGTCGGAGTTTGACATGCCGGTTTCACAGGGAAGCGGCCAAGCCACTATCCAGTTTAGCAGCATGAATTCATCTTTCTCGAGTCCACCTGTTCAGCAACCCCAACGGCCACATCAGATGTCACAATCGTTACACATGTTTGGGAATCCACACCATTCTCAGATCCAGGGAACTAGTTCAAGCTCACAACAGCAGGCATATGCTGTGCACTTGGCTAAAGAAAGACAAATGCAACAGCATATGGCACCTCAACAGCATAGTGATCTTTCTGGAGCAAGTGCAGTACCCAATGTGCAGAGTAATACTCAAACATTGCAGCAGGGCCAAACCTCATCTGCCAATTCAGCCCCTTGTTCAAAATCACAGCATCAGCGACAGCAAGCGGCACAAAATCTGCCGGATAGCTCTTCATCTCCCAACCAACCTGCCACTTTTACACAACAGAAGCAGAAGAAACAACAGGAACAACAGCAGTCTAGACAAAATGAGCCACAAAGGAACCGTGGCAGTCAACAAGCTAAGCTTATGAAGAGTTTAGGACGAGGAAACATGATGGCCCAGACTCCTCCAATTGACTGCACACCAACCAATGCTGCTTCTACTCCATCAAAAAACCATGTGTCTGAAAAACTGGTGCAACATGGCCAAGGACATTTCCCTGCCAATACAACACCAGTACCGTCAATGCCTCAACCTAGGCTAGTCACTTCGTTGCCTCAGTCACCAACGAAGGTGGCAGACATTGGTAACCAAGGTTTAAAAAAGGGTGGTTCTTTGAGTCAGGCCATGTTAGCTTTGCAACAACCTCCACATGGTTCTAAATCGACATTGACCACTCAGCTGCAGCAGCGGCAGGTCAATCCGCCACAGAACAACAATGGGAGAGCAGTGGTGCAACAGAACCGCCAAATGAACTCTGACTGTAGGACAGACTTGCACGTCGGTCAGGTCCGTCACAATCAGATGGTTCCAACATCCATGCCACAGAGTGCAGATTCGTGTAGCCCTGTACTGTCATCTGTAAACCAGCAGAAGCGTGAGCCATCGCTCAATCAGACTTCAGTTACCTCGCCGTCTAACCTGCTTAGGTCTCCTAAAGATACTTCTTTTGGGTAGCCAAGACATGCTACAAAGGCAAGTTTTCAGGTGGCTTCCCTATACAGGCTCATGGTGTTGGTGACCAGTGGAACCAACATGGCAGAGAGCAATTGCAGTCTCAGCATCAGCAGAGACAACCGGTTGTTCAAGGCAGTGCATATGCTCCTTCAAATTCTGGGCCTGGCTGATCATTAATTATTTCAGGTTTGTAGGTTTGAGATAGCGAGCTTTCTTTCCATTGTAAAGTTACTGTGCAGGTACGTGATTTGCATTATTTCAGGTTTTAATGTGAGCTAGATTAGGTAATTTAATTGTTCGTGTTTAATCTTACCTGAAGTGGGGATAGGTTGCAGTCTAGTAGAATGTAGAAACACTGCTTCCACTTCTTTAGCGGGCACTGCACTTGTGTCTGTCGCTTCTGCGTGGGACGAGCACGCTGCCATCTCTTACGCGAGTCCAAGAGGTGGTCTCTGCACACCTGATATGTTCCTTTTGTATCCTCGTAGATCATAGTATATGTGTTTGTACAAGTTAAAACAACTCCCGCCCATGAATGAATTGGTACTCTATCTATCCGTTTGGTTACCTGCATCATGTAGTTCTGAGCTACCGTTTGTGTTGACTTTATTTGAGATTCTGTTTGGTTGATTGTATGTTCGAGATGTATATCGTATGAGTAGATGCAAAATAAGTGATTTTGGTTGCATACGTTTAAAATGTAATTATGCAGCCGGCCATGATATATTGAGTTAAGGTTCCAAAATGTATTGGGTGTCATGCAATGCTCCAGCACGTTTGCTAGTTTATTTGACTCGGTTCTTCATGTAGAGTAGCATCTTCGGAGTTTTTAATAAAATGTTTTAGCAAGAAAAGGCACTAATTGTAGTTTTGTAATAATTTGTGTTAAGTTTGAGTAGTTAGGAAAAGCAACATTTTAATGGCTCCGGCTCCTCTTGATGGTTCCTGCTCCGTGTTAATTGCAGGAGTCATTTTTTCTTTTCCTTGCAGGATTCGTTTTTCTTATTCAAGTGACAGTTTGACAAAGTTCATTAAGAGCCAGAGTCGGATGAGGGACTGTATGGCTGCATGGATGCATGGACCAGGATGGCCCATGAGACCAGGCCAGGCGAAGCCATATTTTTTAGGGTCCTTTGTTTCATTGGGGCCCTAGATTAGCCTGATTTACCCGTTTGATCTATGGATTTACCTCCCGTATCGAGGTCGAGATGCACATTAGTTTCCATGAGTGTCTTGATCGGCTTGACATCCTTCATCCCAAACTTGATGAGTATGTCTTGAATGTATTTCGTTTGACTGATGAAAGTGCCCTTTTGAAGTTGCTTTACTTGAAATCCTAAGAAATACTTCAACTCCTCTATCATAGACATCTCGAATTTTTGACTCATAATCATACTAAACTCTTCACATGTAGATTTGTTAGTATACCTAAATATGATATCATAAACATAAATTCGGCATACAAACAAATTATTTCCAATTGTTTTAGTAAAGAGTGTAGGATCGGTTTTTTCGACTTTAAAAGCCATTAGCGATAAGAAAATCTCTTAGGTCCCGTTTGTTTCCTTTCATTTTGAGGAATTGGAATCTTACTAATGGAATAGGCTATTTTTTTAGAATGTGACATTCCACCACTTTCCAAAGTTATCATATTAGCCTATCTCAAATTCATGGGGTGAGAGATGGAAATTGATTCTATAGATTTATATACTATTTTTCCGATGCACAACTTATAGCACACTTTTCTACTTACTTCGATATAACATAAATATAGTATATAACTATCTCTTTCATATGATTTAGGATAATATTCAAATATATTACATATATAAATATATAAACTTAATTAGTTTTATCTAAATTATAATTATTAAAATGGAATTCAATTCCAACGAAACAAACGGGCCCTTAGGCATTCATACCATGCTCTTAGGGCTTGCTTGAGCCCATAAAACGACTTAGAGAGTTTATAGACATGGTTAGGGTACTCACTATCTTCAAAGCCGAGAGGTTGCTCAACATAAACCTCCTCCTTGATTGGTCCGTTGAGAAAGGCACTCTTCACATCCATTTGATAAAACTTGAAGCCATGGTAAGTAGCATAGGCAAGTAATATACGAATTGACTGAAGCCTAGCTACGGGTGCATAGGTTTCACCGAAATCCAAACCTTCGACTTGTGAATAACCCTTGGCCACAAGTCGGGCTTTGTTCCTTGTTACCACACTATGCTCATCCTGTTTGTTGCGGAAGACCCACTTGGTTCCTACAACATTTTGGTTAGAACGTGGAACTAAATGTCATACCTCATTCCTCGTGAAGTTGTTGAGCTCCTCTTGCATCGCCAACACCCAATCCGAATCCCTTAATGCGTCTTTCACCCTGTATGGCTCAATAGAAGACACAAAAGAGTAATGTTCACAAAAATGAGCATCACGAGATTGAGTGGTTACCCCCTTATGAATATCGCCTAGGATGGAGTTCACGGGGTGATCTCGTTGTATTGCTTGGTGGACTCTTGGGTGTGGCGGTCTTGGACCCTCATCATCTTTCTTGTCTTGATCATTGGCATCTCCCCCTTGATCGTTGTCCTCCTCTTGAGGTGGCCCATCTTCTTGATCTTCATTTTCATCCTCTTGAGCTTGATCCTCATCTCGGGTTGGTAGAGATGCTTGATTTGAAGATGATGGTTGATCTTGTGCATGTGGAGGCTCTTCGGATTCCTTAGGACGCACATCCCCAATGGACATGTTCCTTAGCGCGACACATGGAGCCTCTTCATCATCTAGCTCATCAAGATTAACTTGCTCTACTTGAGAGCCGCTAGTCTCATCAAACACAATGTCACAAGAAACTTTAACTAGTCCAGTGGACTTGTTAAAGACGCTATATGTCCTTGTGTTTGAATCATAACCAAGTAAAAAGCCTTCTACAGCCTTAGAAGCAAATTTTGATTTTCTACCTCTTTTAACAAGAATAAAGCATTTGCTACCAAAGACTTTAAAATATGAAACATTGGACTTTTTACCGGTTAGGAGTTCATACGATGTCTTCTTGAGGATTCGGTGAAGGTAGAGACGGTTGATGGCGTAGCAAGCGGTGTTGATTGCTTCCGCCCAAAATCGGTCTGAAGTCTTGTACTCATCAAGCATGGTCCTCGCATGTCATGTAAAGTTCTATTCTTCCTCTCCACTACACCATTTTGTTGTGGCGTGTAGGGAGAAGAGAACTCATGCTTGATGCCCTCGTCCTAAAGAAAGCCTTCAATTTGTGAGTTCTTAAACTCCGTCTCGTTGTCGCTTCTAATCATTTTGATCCTCAAGCTGAACTCATTTTGAGCCCGTCTCAAGAATCCCTTTAAGGTCTCTTGAGTTTGAGATTTATCCTGCAAAAAGGACACCCAAGTGAAGCGAGAATAATCATCCACAATAACTAGACAGTACTTACTCCCGCTGATGCTTATGTAAGCTATCGGGCCGAATAGGTCCATGTGGAGTAGCTCAAGTGACCTGTCAGTCGTCTTGATGTTCTTGTGTGAATGATGAATACCAACTTGCTTCTCTGCTTGACATGCGCTACAAATATTGTCTTTATCAAAATGAACATTTGTTAGTTCCAAAATGTGCTCTCCCTTTAGAAGCTTATGAAGATTCTTCATCCCAACGTGGGCTAGTCGGCGATGGCAGAGCCAACCCATGTTAGTCTTAGCAATTAAGCAAGTATCGAGTTCAGCTCTATTAAAATCAACTGAGTATAGCTGACCCTCTAATACTCCCTTAAAGGCTAATGAATCATCACTTCTTCTAAAGACAGTAACACCTATATCCGTAAAAAAACAATTGTAGCACATTTTGCATAATTGAGAAACTGAAAGCAAGTTAATAGTCTAAAGAATTTACAAGAAAAACATTGGAAATAAAATGGTCAGGTGATATAGCAATTTTACCAAGTCATTTGACCAAACCTTGATTTCCATCCCCGAATGTGATAGCTCTTTGGGGATCATCGTTTTTCTCATAGGAGGAGAACATCCTTTTCTCCCCTATCATGTGGTTTGTGCACCCGCTATCGATGATCCAACTTGAGCCCCCGGATGCATAAACCTACAAAACAAGTTTAGGCCTTGTTCTTAGGTACCCAAACGGTCTTGAGTCCTTTGACATTAGAAACAAGCACCTTGGGTAACCAAACACAAGTCTTTGACCCCTTGTGTTTTCCCCCAATATATTTGGCAACTACTTTTTCTGATTTATTAGTAAGCACATATGAAGCATCAAAAGTTTTAAATGAAACATTAGGTTCATTTGATGCAATAGGAGATTTCTTTTTAGTCAATTTAACATGAGTGGATTGCCTAAAACTAGATGCCTCACTCTTATACATAAAAGCATGATGAGAGCCAGAGTGAGACTTCATAGAGTGAATTCTCCTAATTTTGTGCTCGATATAACCAGCAGGATATAAAATGTAACCCTCGTTAGCCTGAGCCATGGGAGCTTTGCCCTTAACAAAGTTAGACAATTTCTTAGAGGCATTAAGCTTGACATTGTCTCCCTGTTGGAAGCCAATGACATCCTTAATGCCAGGGCGTCTCCCACTATAGAGCATGCTTTTAGCAAATTTAAAATTTTAATTTCAAAATCATGCTCATTAATTTTAGCACTAAGTTGAGCTATGTGATCATTTTGTTGTTTAATTAAGGCTAGGTGATCATTGATAACATCAACATTAATGTCTCTACATCTAGTACAAATAGTAACATGATCAACGCTAGATGTAGAGGGTTTGCATGCATTTAATTCATCAATCTTAGCATGTAACATGACATTTTCATTTCTAAGATTGGTAATAGAAACATTTCAAACATTTAAATTCTTAGCCTTAGCAACTAATTTATCATTCTCAGTCTTAAGGCTAGAAAGTGATACATTCGACATGTCAATTTTAGCAATCAAACTAGCATTATCATCTTTAAGTTTGACAAGAGAATCATCACAATCATTTAATTTCTCTACCTTATCAATTAATTTAGCATTCTCATTTCTAAGGTTGAAAATAGTGTCATGACAAATGCTAAGCTCACTAGTTAATTTTTCACATTTTTCAACTTCCTGAGCATACACATTTTTAACCTTAACATGCTTCTTATTTTCCTTAATAAGGAAGTCCTCTTGGGTATCCAAGAGTTCATCCTTCTCATGAATAGCTCCTATCAATTCATTTAATTTTTCTTTTTGTTGCATGTTTAGGTTGGCAAAAAGGGCAAGCAAGTTATCCTCATCATCGCTAGAGTTATCCTCATTACTAGATGTTGCATATTTAGTGGAGGCTCTAGATTTTACCTTCTTTTTGCCGTCCCTTGCCATGAGGCACTTGTGGCCGATGTTGGGGAAGAGGAGACCCTTGTTGACCGTGATGTTTGCGGTGTCCTCGTCGGTGGAGCTCTCATCGGAGTCCCACTCCCGACAAACATAGGCATCGCCACCCTTTTTCTTGTAATACTTCTTCTTCTCCTTCCTTCTTCTCTTATTGTCGTCACCCCTGTCACTATCACTTGATAATGGACATTTAGCAATGAAATAACCGGGCTTACCACACTTGTAGCAAACCTTCTTGGAACAGGGCTTGTAATCTCTCCCCTTCCTTTGCTTCAGGATTTGGCGAAAGCTTTTGATGATTAAAGCCATCTCCTCATTGTCGAGCTTGGAGGTGTCGATGGGGAGCCTACTTGATGTAGACTCTTCTTTCTTCTCCTTCGTCGCTTTGAATGCGACGGGTTGCACCTCGGGTGTGGAGGTGGCTCCTCGCTCGATGATTTGTTTGGAGCCTTTGATCATCAACTCAAAGATCACAAACTTTCCTATCACTTCCTCGGGAGACATTAGTTTATATCTAGGATCACCACGAATTAATTGAACTTGAGTAGGATTAAGAAAAATGAGTGATCTAAGAATAACCTTGATCATTTCATGGTCATCCCATTTGGTGCTCTCGAGGTTGCGCACTTGGTTCACCAAGGTCTTGAGCCGGTTGTACATGACTTGTGGCTCCTCCCCTTGGTGAAGCATGAATCGACCGGGCTCCCCCTCGATCGTCTCCCGCTTGGTGATCTTGGTCACATCATCTGCTTTGTGCGCGGTTTTGAGCACGTCCCAAATTTCTTTGGCACTCTTCAACCCTTGTACCTTATTATACTCCTCTCGACTTAGAGAGGCGAGGAGTATAGTAGTGGCTTAGGAGTTGAAGTGCCAGATTTGGGCTACCTCGTCCGAATCATAGCCTTCATCCCCCACGGATGGTTTCTGCGCTCCAAACTCAACAATGTCCCAAATTCTAGCGTGGAGTGAGATTAGATGGTGCCTCATTTTGTCACTCCACATACAATAATCTTCACCGTAAAAAACCGATGATTTGCCTAGTGGGACGTAAAGTAAATGAGTGCATTTGGAAATGCGAGGATAGCGTAAGGGGATCTTACTAAACTTCTTGCGCTCATGACGCTTAGAAGTGACGGACGGCGTGTCGGAGCCAGACACTGTCCGGTGCGCCAGACCAGGGTAGCCTTCGGTTTTCTTTGCTCCTTTCATTTGAACCCTTTCTTTTAACTTTGTATTGGTTTGTTGTGAACCTTTGTCACCTGTAGAACTTATAATCTAAAGCAAACTAGTTAGTCCAATTATTTGTGTTGGGCAATTCAACCACCAAAATCATTTAGGAAAAGGTTTAACCCTATTTCCCTTTTAGGTTGGCTCTGGCATCGCCGACTAGCACATGTTGGAATGAAGAATCTTCACAAACTTCTAAAGGGAGAGTACCTTTTAGGACTAACAAATGTTCATTTTGAGAAAGACAGGGTTTGTAGCGCATGTCAAGCAGGAAAGCAAGTTGGTGCCCATCTTTCCCACAAAAACATCATGATGACCGACAGGCCGCTTGAGCTACTCCACATGGATTTATTCGGCCCGATCGCTTACATAAGCATCGACGGGAGTAAGTATTGTCTTGTAATTGTGGATGATTATTCTCACTTCACTTGGATATTCTTTTTGCAGGAAAAATCTCAGACCCAAGATACTTTAAGGGGATTCTTAAGACGGGCTCAAAATGAGTTCGGATTAAGGATTAAGAAAATAAGAAGCGATAATGGGACGGAGTTCAAGAATTCTCAAATAGAAGGATTTCTTGAGGATGAGGGCATCAAGCATGAGTTCTCTTCTCCGTACACACCTCAACAAAATAGTGTAGTGGAGAGGAAGAATAGAACTCTACTGGACATGGCAAGAACCATGCTTGATGAGTACAAGACACCGGACCGGTTTTGGGCGGAAGCAATCAACACTGCTTGCTACTCCATCAACCGGCTCTACCTTCACCGAATCCTCAAGAAGACATCTTATCAACTCCTTACCGGTAAAAAGCCCAATGTTTCATATTTTAGAGTCTTTGAAAGCAAATGTTTTATTTTTGTTAAAAGAGGTAGAAAATCTAAATTTGGTCCTAAGGTTGTAGAAGGCTTTTTACTAGGATATGACTCAAACACAATGGCATACAGAGTCTTCAACAAATCTACTGAATTAGTTGAAGTTTCTTGTGATATTGTGTTTGATGAGACTAATGGCTCCCAAGTGGAGCAAGTTGATCTTGATGAGCTAGAGATAAAGAGGCTCTATGCGTCGCGCTAAGGAACATATCCATTGGGGATGTGTGTCCTAAGGAATATGAAGAGCCTTCACAAGCACAAGATCAATCGTCATCTTCCATGCAAGCATCTCCACCAACTCAAGATGAGGAACTGACTCAAGATGATGAAAATGAAGATCAAGAGGATGAGCCACCTCAAGTGGAGGACAATGATCAAGGGGGAGATGAAGTTAATGAAGACAAGGAAGATGATCAAGAAATACAGAGACAAGGCCCACCACACCCAAGAGTCCACCAAGCAATTCAACGAGATCACCCCGTCAACTCCATCCTCGGTGACATTCATAAGGGGGTAACCACTAGATCTCAAGTTGCACATTTCTATGAACATTACTCTTTTGTGTCCTCTATTGAGCCATACAGGGTGGAGGATGCACTAAGAGATTCAGATTGGGTGCTGGCTATGCAAGAGGAGCTCAACAATTTCACGAGGAATGAGGTATGACATTTAGTTCCACGTCCTAACCAAAATGTTGTAGGTACCAAATGGGTATTCCGCAACAAGCAAGATGAGCATGGTGTGAAGACAAGGAACAAATCCTGACTTGTGGCCAAAGGTTATTCACAAGTCGAAGGTTTGGACTTTGGTGAAACTTATGTACCCGTAGCTAGACTTGAGTCAATTCGTATATTACTTGCCTATGCTACTTACCATAGCTTTAAGCTTTATCAATTGGACGTGAAAAGCGCCTTCCTAAATGGACCAATCAAGGAAGAGGTCTATGTTGAGCAAACTCCCGGCTTTGAAGATAGTGAGTACCCTAACCATGTGTATAAACTCTCAAAGGCGCTTTATGGGCTCAAGCAAGCCTCAAGAGCATGATATGAATGCCTGCGAGATTTCCTTATCACTAATGGCTTCAAAGTCATAAAAGTCGATCCTACACTCTTTACTAAAACTATTGCAAAAGATTTGTTTGTATGCCAAATTTATGTTGATGATATCATATTTGGGTCTACTAACAAATTTACTTGTGAAGAGTTTAGTAGGATCATGATACAAAAATTCGAGATGTCTATGATGGGGGAGTTGAAGTATTTCCTAGGATTTCAAGTTAAGCAACTCCAAGACGCCACCTTCATCAGCCAAACAAAGTACATTCAAGACATACTTAACAAGTTTGGAATGAAGGATGCCAAGCCCATCAAGACACCCATGGGAACAAATGGGCATCTCGACCCCGACACGGGAGGTAAGTCCGTAGATCAAAAGGTATACCGGTCTATGATAGGATCTTTACTCTATTTATGTGCATCTCGACCGGATATTATGCTTTCCATATGCATGTGTGCAAGGTTCGAAGCCGATCCTAAGTAAGTTCACCTTAGGGCCGTGAAAAGAATCGTGAGATATTTAGTTTATACTCCTAAGTTTGGATTTTGGTACCCCAAGGGATCTACTTTTGATTTAATAGGATATTTCGATGTCGATTGGGCAGGATATAAAATTGATAAGAAGAGCACATTAGGGACTTGTCAGTTTCTGGGGAGATCCCTGGTGTCTTGGGCTTCAAAGAAACAAAACTCAATAGCTCTTTCCACCGCCGAAGCTGAGTACATTGCCGCAGGCCATTGCTGTGCGCAATTACTTTGGATGAGGCAAACCCTCAGGGACTATGGCTACAAATTGAGCAAAGTCCCTCTTCTATGTGACAATGAGAGTGCATCCGCATGGTGGATAATCATATTGAACACAGTCGCACTAAGCACATAGACATTCGGTATCACTTTTTGAGAGATCACCAACAAAGGGGGATATCGAAATTGCTTATGTTAGCAACAAAGAACAATTACCCGATATCTTTACCAAGCCTTTAGATGAGAAAACCTTTAGCAAACTTAGTAATGAGCTAAATATTCTTGATTCTCGGAATTTTGATTGAAACATTGCACACATAGCTATTTTATATACCTTTGATCATGACTCTTTTATTTGGCATATATACATATTTTTTTATTCTTCTTGTGCCTAAGCTAAGACTAGTATGGTTCAATGAGCATCTTTTGTATTAAGTCTTAGATTGAAAGGGAAATGGAGTATTCGGCAAAGACATCGCTTTCACTCAACTCCATCGATATTATCTACCCTTTGCTAGTATTGAAAGGGAAATATCCCCTTGGGCCATTTCTAAGTATTTTGGTGATTTAGTGTCCAACACAAGTGCCTAAGTGTTAAATGGTGGACAAAGTACAAATCAAGTATAAAGGTATGTTTCTAAAGACTTAGTATATTGTTTTGGAGACTAATGTATTATGTCTAAGTGCTGGAAACAGGAAAAATCAAGTTGGAATTAAAAGATGGCTTTGTTCAGCCGAAGTCAGCTCAGTCTGGGTGCACCGGACAGTGTCCGGTGCGCCAGACTGACTCAGGCGAACTTGCTGCTCTCGGGAAATCGTCGGCGACGTACGGCTATAATTCACCGGACTGTCCGGTGAGCCAACTGTCGGCCGCGTAATCCGTGCGCGACGCGTGGCCGAGCCAACGGCTAGAAGGGGGCACCGGACTGTCCGGTGTGCACCGAACAGTGTCCGGTGCACCAACGGCTCCAAAGCGCCAACGGTCGGCTTCGCCAAAGAAGGAAAGAAATCCGCACCGGACAGTGTCCGGTGGTGCACCGGACTGTCCGGTGCGCCAGGCGACAGAAGGCAAGAATTGCCTTCCTGGAATGCTCTCAACGGCTCCTAGCTGCCTTGGGGCTATAAAAGAGACCTCTAGGCGCATGGAGGAGCACACCAAGCATTCTCTAAGCATTCCTAAGCACCAAGACTTCGATTCCGCGCATTTGATTCTTTGTGATAGCAACTAGAGCTCCATTTGAGTTGTGAACTCGTCGGGTTGTGTTGTGAGCTCTTGTTGTGACTTGTGTGCGTGTTGGTACTCTGATTTCGTGTCTTGTGTGCGTTGCTCATCCCTCCCTTACTCCGTGCTTCTTTGTGAACATCAAAATGTAAGGGCGAGAGGCTCCAAGTTGTGGAGATTTTTTGCAAGTGGGATATAGTAAAGTGAAAGCAAAACACCGTGGTATTCAAGTGGGTCTTTGGACCGCTTGAAAGGGGTTGATTGCAACCCTCGTCCATTGGGACGCCACAACGTGGAGTAGGCAAGTGTTGGACTTGGCCGAACCACGGGATAAACCACTGTGCCATCTCTGTGTTGATCTCTTTGTGGTTATCGTGTTGTGCAAGCTCTCCTCTCTAGCCACTTGGCTTAATTGTGCTAACTCCTAATCAAGTTTTGTGGATTAAGTTTCAAGTTTTTACAGGATCACCTATTCACCCCCCCTCTAGGTGCTCTCAGGTATTCTCTTTCACTCACATTTCTTGTACCAATGGGAGAGAAAATATTAGGGCTCTCAAAGTCTCCATTTTTGGCGATTAATGCCAAAGGGGAGAAAGTATTAAGCCCAAAGCAAAAGTACCGCAACACCACCTAATTTCAAAATTTTTGAAATAAAGTTTTCAATTAGTATATATATTCAAATTGGTATCTAATTAGTATTTTCCAAGGTAGATTTTCAAAAACTGGTATCTGTTAAACCCCTCTTGAAAACTAAGAGGAGAATTTTATTCAGGGGGAGTTTTGTCAAAGGAAAAGCATTTGAAACAGGGGAGAAATTTTTAATCTTGAAAATGCTTCTTGCAATCTTATTCATATACCTTTGACTACTTGCAAAAAGGATTTTGAAAAGATTTTCCAAAGGAATTTGCAAAAACAAAACAAGTGGTGCAAATGTGGTCCAAAATGTTAAATAAAAGAAAGCAGTCCATTCAAATCTAGTGAGATTATCAATTGGTTTAATTCTAAGAAACCTATGCACTTACCTTGTGCAAACTAGTTCATTTCTGCACTTTATATATTTGCTTTGGTTTGTGTTGGCATCAATCACCAAAAAGGGGGAGATTGAAAGGGAAATAGGGTTAACCTTTTTTCACAATTAATTTCGGTGGTTGAATGTCCAACACAAACAAATGGACTAACTAGTATGTTCTAGAATACATGTTCTACATGTGCATAAAGGTTCAACACAAACCAATAAATATCCAAGTTAGGGATCCAATTCAAAGGAGCAAAAGAAACCAAGTGTGTTGTGGTATGGCGCATCGGACTGTCCGGTACAGAGTCCCAACAGCCACTCTCAGGTTTTCGCAGGCGCGCTCCGCTGTCGGGTACCGTAATTAGGGGTACCCCCAACACTCCTAAACACGGCCGGTAACCACCATCAGCACAAGCTGCAGAGACTGATGGGCACGATTCAGGTCAAGGCTTCGTCTACTCAAGGGACGCGATCTCGCCTCGCCCGAGCCCAGCCTCGGGCGGGAACAGTAGTCCCAGGCGAATTCACGCCTCGCCCGAGGGCCTCCTCAAGTAACGGGCGCACCCTCGACTCGCCCGAAGCCGAGCTCGGGCAGGCTTCGTTGTGAAGCAACCTTGGCCAAATCGTCTCACCAACCGACCGTATCGCAGGCGCATTCAATGCAAGGATCGCCTGTCACCTTATCCTGACACACGTGCCTCACTCGGCAAGGTCGAAGTGACCGCAGTCACTTCGCCCTTCCACTGACCGACCTGACAGGAAAACAGCGCCGCTTGCCCCGCTCCGACTGCTGTGCCACCCTCCAGGGTGAGGCTGACAACGGCCAAGTTCAGCCTCAGGCGCAACAGGAAGCTCCGCCTCGCCCGACCTTGGGCCTCGGCCTCAGGAGGAGGTCTCCGCCTCGCCCGACCCCAGGGCTCGGCCCCCACCTCGGCCTCGGAAGGTGGCCTCCGCCTCGCCCGACCCCAGGGCTCGGCCTCAACCTCGACCTCGGGAGGAATCGCGTCCTCGCCCGACCCCGGCCTCGGCCTCGGAAGGAGGACTCCGCCTCGCCCGACCCCAGGGCTCGACCTCAACCTCGGCCTCGGAAGGTGGCCTCTGCCTCGCCCGACCCCAGGGCTCGGCGTCAACCTCGCCCTCGGGAGGAATCGCGTCCTCGCCCGACCCCGACCTCGGCCTTAGGAGAAATCTCCGCCTCGCCCGACCTTGGGCTCGGACCGACCGCGCCACGGGGGATACATAATTACCCTACCCCTAGCTAGCTCAGGCTACGGGGGAACAAGACCGGCGTCCCATCCAGGCTCGCCCCGGTAACAAGTAATGATGGCTCCCCGCGTGCATCCATGACGACGGTGGTTCTCAGCCCCCTACGGAAGCAAGGAGACGTCAGCAAGATCCCAGCAGCCCCGACAGCTGTGCTTCTACAGGGCTCAAGCGCTCCTCTGACGGCCACGATACCGCGTACACAGGGCTCTAGCACCTCTCCGACAGCCACGTTGGCATGTACACAGGGCTCAAGCACCTCTCTACCGGACACGTTAGCACATAGCTACACCCCCATTGTACACCTGGACCCTCTCCTTGCATCTATAAAAGGAGGTCCAGGGCCTTCATGCGAGAAGGTCGCGCGGGAGAACGGGCTGACGAACAGGCTCACTCTCTCTCCCTCGCGAACGCTTGTAACCCCTACTACAAGCGCATCCCCCTAGCGCAGGATAACACGAGCCGCATTTTCCCCCTTGTGTTCCATCTCGCGCCAACCCATCTGGGCTGGGACACGCAGCGACAATTTTACTCGTCGGTCCAGGGACCCCCTGGGGTCGAAACGCCGACAGTTGGCGCGCCAGGTAGGGGCCTGCTGCGTGTTGACGAACAACTTCCTGTTGAGTTCCAGATGGGTAGCCTCCAGCAACCTCTTCAGCCCAGGACGCTGCTCCTCTTTGGGAGCCTCGAGTTCATGTCCCTCGATGGCAGCAACGACATGGTACTCCTTCCCCCGCAGCGCGACAGCGACGGCCGACTGCTCTCCCGGTGGCAGCGAACTCGACGACGTCTTCCCCCCGTGGTGGAGACGGGGCAACCGTGGCCAGGCAGGAGGCGGCACCTCGTCGGCTGTCGAGCGAGTCGACGACGCTGGCACCCCAGCGGGGGACATGTCGGGCGTTGTCCTCGCGCCTGAGACAATGACGAGTGTCGTTTCCCCGCAACATGCCAACCCCAAGCGGACAGATGACGCCAGCACTCTCGCGGAGGACTTGCTGGGCGTTAGCCTCGTACCTGAGATAACGGTGCAGTCCGTCCCCGACGCGACCTCGCCACCGTCCATCGACCGAGAGGTACCGTCCGTTTTCCACCCTGTGCCTTTTAAATTCAGCTTCGATCCACCAAGCGACCCCGCTTCGGTGAGCGCTTTCGTAAAGGCGTATCCTAACCCTCCGGGGTACCATATGTGGTCATCTTGGGACCGACTGACGGCCGTCTCAACCTACGGGCCCCCGGGTTCCGAAGAAGAAGACGAGCCCGACTCTGGATGGATTTCTCCGGGCTCGGTAATCCGAGTGCCATGCGAGACTTCATGACCGCATGTGACTGCTGCCTCTCTGATTGCTCAGATGATGGCCACAGCCTTGACGACGAGGGTTGTGGCCCAAGTCGCGAATGTTTCCACGTCGATCTAGGGGGTCACGACGAAGGCAACCACCTCGGTATGCCGGAGGATGATGATCCCCCTGGGCCTGCGCCTCGCGTTGACATCATACGGGAGCTAGATGTGGTCCCAGTCCCTGCGGGGGGTCAGGACACATAGCTCAAGCAAATCCGCGAGATGCAGGCCAAGCTCGACGAGGAAGCAGGGCAACTTGTGCAGCTCCGGCAAAACATCGAGCAGGAGTGGGCAGGCCGAGCACTCGCTGGAGAAGCGCGTCATCAGGCCCGGGACGACCAGCGCCGTATCGTTGACGATGCCAGGGCAAGACTGCCCCCGGCCTCCAGCCGGGTCGGCCAGAATCTGGCTGCAGCGGCAATACTGCTCTGTGCAATGCCGGAGCCATCCACCACCGAGGGGCGGCGTATCCAGGGAGAACTCAAGAATCTCCTAGAGGATGCCACGGTCCGGCGGGCCGAAAGCTCTGCCTCCCGAAGGCAAGGGTGCCCCCCGGAGCATCGCGCAACGACTTCCCGACTCATGCGGGAGGCCTCAGTCCACACCGGGCGCACGCGGGACGCGATGCCTGCAGCCCCGGGTCGCCTCGTCAACGAGCACCACCGTCGCGACCGTCGAGCCCACCTCGATGAGAAGGTGCGCCGAGGCTACCACCCCAGGCGTGGGGGACGCTACGACAGCGAGGAGGATCGGAGCCCCTCGCCCGAACCACCAGGTCCGCAAGCCTTCAGCCGGGCCATACGACGGGCGTCGTTCCCGACCCGGTTCCGAGCCCCGACTACCATCACCAAGTACTCGGGGGAAACAAGGCCGGAGTTGCGGCTTGCGGACTACCGGCTGGCCTGCCAGCTGGGTGGAACGGACGATGACAACCTCATCATCCACAACCTCCTCCTGTTCCTCTCCGACGCCACCCGAGCCTGGCTAGAGCATCTGCCTCCTGCGCATATCTCCAACTGGGACGACCTGGTCAAAGCCTTCGCTGGAAACTTCCAGGGCACGTACATGCGCCTTGGGAACTCCTGTAATCTCCGAAGCTGCTGCCAGCAGCCAGGGGAATCCCTACGAGAGTACATCCGGCGGTTTTCGAAGCAGCGCACCGAGCTGCCCAACATCACCGACTCGGATGTCATCGGGGCGTTCCTCGCTGGCACCACTTGTCGCGACCTGGTGAGCAAACTGGGCCGCAAGACTCCCACCAAGGCGAGCGAGTTGATGGACATCGCCACCAAGTTTGCCTCTGGTCAGGAGGCGGTCGAAGCCATCTTCTGGAAGGACAAGCAGCCTCAGGGACGCCAGCAGGAAGACATCCCTGAGGCGTCCGCCCAGCGCGGCGCGAAGAAGAAGGCGAAAAAGAAGTCGCAAGCGAAACGCGACGCCGCCGACGCAGATCTTGTCGCTGCTGTCGAGTACAGGAACCCTCGGAAGCCTCCCGGAGGGGCCAACCTGTTCGACAAGATGCTCAAGGAGTCGTGCCCCTATCACCAGGGTCCCGTCAAGCACACCCTTGAGGAATGCATCATGCTTCGGCGCTACTTCCATAAGGCCGGGCCCCCGGTTGGAGATGGCAAAGGCCAAGACAATGACAAGAAGGAGGGCGACAAGGCAGAGGAGTTCCCCGAGGTCCACGGATGCTTCATGATCTACGGTGGGCAAGTGGCGAACGCCTCGGCTCGGCACCGCAAACAGGAGCGCCGGGAGGTCTGCTCGGTAAAGGTGGCGGCACCAGTCTACCTAGACTGGTCCGACAAGCCCATCACCTTCGACCAAGGCGATCACCCCGACTGCGTGCTGAGCCTAGGAAAGTACCCGCTCGTTGTCGATCCCGTCATCGGCAACACCAGGCTCACCAAGGTCCTCATGGACGGAGGCAGCAGCCTCAACATCATCTACGCCGAGACCCTCGGGCTCTTGGAGATCGAGTTGTCCACGATCCGGGCCGGTGCGGCGCCCTTTCACGGGATCGTCCTCGGGAAGCGCGTCCTGCCCCTTGGACAACTCGATCTGCCCGTCTGCTTTGGAACTCCCTCCAACTTCCGAAAGGAAACCCTCACGTTCGAGGTGGTCAGGTTCTGAGGAACCTACCACGCGGTGCTGGGGAGACCGTGCTACGCCAAGTTCATGGTCGTCCCCAACTACACCTACCTCAAGCTCAAGATGCCAGGCCCCAACGGGGTCATCACCGTCGGATCCACGTACCGACACGCGTACGAATGCGACGTGGAGTGCGTGGAGTACGCTGAGGCCCTCGCCGAGTCCGAGGCCCTCATCGCCGACCTGGAGTGCCTCTCCAAGGAGGTGCCAGATGCGAAGCGCCACGCCGGCAACTTCGAACCAGCTGAGGCGGTTAAGTCCGTCCCTCTCGACCCCAGCAACGATGCCTGCAAGCAAGTCCGGATCGGCTCCGAGCTCGTCCCCAAATAGGAAGCAGTGCTCGTCAACTTTCTCCGCGCAAACTCCGAAGTTTTTGCGTGGAGTCCCTCGGACATGCCGGGCATACCGAGGGATGTCACCGAGCACTCGCTGGATATCCGAGCTAGAGCCCAACCCGTGAAGCAGCACCTGCGCCGCTTTGATGAAGAGAAGTGCAGGGCCATAGGCGAGGAAATCCACAAGCTAATGGCCGTAGGGTTCATCAAAGAGGTATTCCATCCTGAATGGTTAGCCAACCCTGTGCTTGTGAAAAAGAAAGGTGGGAAATGGAGGATGTGCGTAGACTACACTGGTCTAAACAAAGCATGTCCGAAGGTTCCCTACCCTCTACCTCGCATCGATCAAATTGTGGACTCCACTGCTGGGTGCGAAACCCTGTCATTCCTCGACGCCTACTCAGGGTATCACCAAATCAAGATGGAAGAGCCCGACCAGCTCGCGACTTCTTTCATCACACCTTTTGGCATGTACTGCTATACTACTATGCCTTTTGGCTTGAGGAATGCAGGTGCAACATACCAAAGGTGCATGAACCACGTGTTCGGAGAGCACATCGGTCGAACGGTCGAGGCTTACGTCGATGACATCATTGTCAAGACGAGGAAAGCCTCCGACCTTCTCTCTGACCTTGAAACGACATTCAAGTGTCTGAGAGCGAAAGGCGTGAAACTCAATCCCGAGAAGTGTGTCTTCGAAGTCCCCCGAGGCATGCTCCTGGGGTTCATCGTCTCCGAGCGGGGCATCAAGGCCAACCCAGAGAAAATCGTGGCCATCACCAACATGGGGCCTATCAAAGATTTAAAAGGAGTACAAAGGGTCATGGGATGCCTTGCGGCTCTGAGCCGCTTCATCTCGCGCCTCGGCGAAAAAGGCCTACCCTTGTACCGCCTCTTAAGGAAGGCCGAGCGCTTCACTTGGACCCCCGAGGCCGAGGAAGCCCTCGGAAACTTAAAGGCACTCCTTACAAATGCGCCCATCTTGGTGCCCCCTGCTGCGGGAGAAGCCCTCTTGATCTACGTAGCCGCAACCACTCAGGTGGTCAGCGCCGCGATCATAGTCGAGAGACGAGAAGAAGGGCATGAACTGCTCGTCCAGAGGCCGGTCTACTTCATCGGTGAAATGCTATCCGAGACCAAGATCTGCTACCCGCAAATTCAGAAGCTACTGTACGCAGTAATTCTGACGCGGCGAAAGTTGCGACACTACTTCGAGTCTCATCCGGTGACTGTGGTGTCATCCTTCCCCCTGGGGGAGATCATCCAGTGCCAAGAGGCCTCGGGTAGGATAGCAAAGTGGGTGGTGGAGATCATGGGCGAGACAATCTCGTTTGCTCCTCGGAAGGCCATCAAGTCCCAAGTCTTGGTGGACTTCGTGGCTGAATGGGTCGACACCCAATTGCCAACAGCTCCGATCCAACCGGAACTCTGGACCATGTACTTCGATGGGTCGCTGATGAAAACAGGAGCCAGCGTGGGCCTGCTCTTCATCTCACCTCTCGGGAAACATCTCCGCTACGTGCTGCGCCTCCATTTACCGGCGTCAAACAACGTGGCCGAGTATGAGGCTTTGGTTAATGGGTTGCACATCGCCATCGAGCTAGGGGTTCGACGCCTCGACGCTCGTGGCGACTCGCAGCTTGTCATCGACCAAGTCATGAAGAACTCCCACTGCCGCAACCGGAAGATGGAGGCCTACTACGACGAAGTTCGGCGCCTGGAAGACAAGTTCTACGGGCTTGAGCTCAACCACATCGCTCGACGGTACAACGAGACTGCAGATGAGCTGGCTAAAATAGCCTCGGGGCGGACAACGGTTCCCCCGAACGTCTTCTCCAGAGACATACATCAACCCTCCGTCAAGACCGACGACACACCCCAACCCGAGGAGGCCTCGGCCTAGCCCCAGGTTCCCTCGGCCCCAAGGGTGAGGCCCTACGTGTCGAGGGAGAGCGGAATGGGGTTGCGCCAAATCAAAACTGGCAGACCCCGTACCTGCAATATCTCCACCGAGGAGAGCTACCCCTCGACAAGGCCGAAGCTCGGCGACTGGCGCGGCGCGCCAAGTCGTTCGTCTTACTGGGTGATGAAAAGGAGCTCTACCACCGCAGCCCCTCGGGCATTCTCCAACGATGCATATCTGTCGCCGAAGGACAGGAGCTATTGCAAGAAATACACTCGGGGGCTTGCGGTCACCACGCAGCACCTCGAGCCCTCATGGAAAACGCCTTCCGACAAGGCTTCTACTGGCCAACCGCGGTGGCCGACGCCGCTAGGATTGTACACTCTTGCCAAGGGTGTCAATTCTACGCAAGACAGACGCACCTGCCCACTCAGGCCCTGCAGACAATACCCATCACCTGGCCATTTGCTGTGTGGGGTCTGGACCTCGTCGGTCCCTTGCAGAAGGGACCCGGGGGCTTCTCGCACCTGCTGGTCGCCATCGACAAATTCTCCAAGTGGATCGAGGTCCGACCCCTAACCAGCATCGGGTCCGAGCAGGCGGTGGCGTTCTTCACCAACATCATCCATCGCTTTGGGGTCCTGAACTCCATCATCACCGACAATGGCACCCAGTTCACTGGGAAGAAGTTCCTGGACTTCTGCGAGGACCACCACATCCGTGTGGACTGGGCCGCCGTAGCTCACCCAATGACGAATGGGCAGGTGGAGCGTGCCAACGGTATGATTCTGCAGGGACTTAAACCGAGGATCTACAACGGCCTCAACAAGTTCGACAAGCGATGGATGAAAGAGCTACCCTCGGTGGTCTAGAGTCTGAGGACGACGCCAAGCCGAGCCACGGGTTTCTCGCCGTTCTTTCTAGTCTATGGGGCTGAGGCTATCTTGCCCACAGACTTAGAATACGGTTCCCCGAGGACAAAGGCGTACGACGACCGAAGCAACCAGACCAGCCGAGAAGACTCACTGGACCAGCTCGAAGAGGCTCGGGACGTGGCCTTACTACACTCGGCGCGGTATCAGCAGTCTCTACGACGCTACCACGCCCGAGGGGTTCGGCCCCGAGGCTTCCAGGTGGGAGACTTGGTACTTCGGCTGCGGCAGGACGCCCGAGGGCGCCACAAGATTACTCCTCCCTGGGAAGGGTCGTTCATCATCGCCAAAATTTTGAAGCCCGGAACATACAAGCTGGCCAACGATCAAGGCGAGGTCTATAGCAACGCTTGGAACATCCGACAGCTACGTTGCTTTTACCCTTAAGATGTTTTCAAGTCGTTCATATACCTCATTTTCTTTACATACATAAATATAGTCTAACCATCAAGGAAGGGTCAGCCTTGCCTCGGCAAAGCCCGACCCTCCCTCAGGGGCTAGAAGGGGGGAACCCCCTCTGCGTCAAAATTTTCCTCGGAAAAAGTCTTTCTCCCAGAACGTCTTTCGCGCTTTTTGACTGCTTCGATAGCGGGATCCTAAAAACGACAAGAGTACACGTAAGCGGCAAGGCCGACCGAGCCGAGGGACTCCTACGCCTCCGGGATACGGATACCTCACTCATCACCTTCCGCGATAAGTAACTGACGCTCGAATAAGCGATTCTGCTACCGAACAAGTCCTAACGCTCGAAAACTTTTCTACCAGAACGATTTCCGTGCCTTCTCGACTATATCGATAACAGAATCCTGTGAACAAGTAAGAGTGCACGTAAGCGGCAAGGCCGACCGAGCCGAGGGACTCCTACGCCTCTGGGATACGGATACCTCACTCATCACCTTCCGCGAAAAGTAACTCTCGCTCGGATAAGCGATTCTGCTACCGACGAACAAGTCCTGATACTCGAAACAAGAGGGAAGGAAATGCGGCTTTATAACACGACAATAAGATGTTTAGGCCTCAGCGGCCGCAAAAAACATACGCATACTACAGACAAACTGTTCCTGCAGGTTCAGACATCGACAGAGGGAGCAGCAGCACCCTCGGCGTCGTTTCCACCTTTGGCGGAATCTGGCCCGGCCTCGGACGGCGACACGGGCGGAAGGATCTCCACCTCGAAGGAGGACGCCAGCACCGCGCTTGGGCCATCGCAACCAGGGTCTCCTCCAGGGTCCCGACCCGAGCGGACACCTCGGCTGGCCGCTCCATAGCCTCAGCCAGCAGTCCCCCGAGGACATCAGCCCGGCTCACGGCCTCGGCAGCGTGGCTCCGGGGTTGGTCCCACTCGCGGATGACCTGGACAAGAACCAGCCGCCGCCGCTGCACCTCCTCGACCCGGGAAGCCACCTGCTCCTGGGCCGACGAAGCCTCTTCTCGAGCCAACTCCGCCTCTGTCCACGCCGACACCGCTGCCTCCGGCTCCAGCTCATCGCAGAGCGGCCGAAGGTTCTATAACTGAGCAAGAGAGGCCTTGAGTGGCAAGGTCGACCGAGCAGAGGGACTCCTACGCCTCCGAGATACGGATACCTCACTCGTCACCTTCCGCGCAGGGCAACTCACACTCGGTTAAGCGGTTCAGCTAGCCGACAGGCGAGTCCTAGTGCTCGAAATGAGGAAGAAACACGGCTTCACGCCCAAATACCCAGATGTTTAGGCCTCGACAGCCACAATGAACATACACCCATACTCAGGGTGCCATTACAAACAGAACTCCGGTTCCACTCCCGTGGGTATGAACAACCTCCACACCAGAGGTCCTGCGGGACGACAAACTCCGGGTGGCTCGCCGGCGACCGCTGCACCAACAGCGCGGCAACGACCTCCGTCTCAGACGGCAAGACAGCAGTAGCGATGGCCCCAGTGCGAACGCTACCGCTGGAAGGCCCTCGTTCATGTCCCCTCACGGGGGACGAGAACCAGCCATTAAAGCCAAAGAGCCGGAGGCCCGGAGCGCAGGTGGCGCTGATGGTCTCATCAGCAGAAGCAACCTCCTCTGGCTGCCACCACCTCAGCACCAGCGAGCGGCGACCGCCCCAAAGCGCACCGGCATGTCCTCGCTCCCATTCTCGCCACGTGAACGAGAACGGGACCGTCCCAGAACACGAGTACCGCCCTCGCGGCGTACGACGTGTTGTGCAGCCGACGACGCAGGGAGGACCTGGACGTGGCCGGCCCGCGCGCGGCACGGCCGTCGCGCGGGTGGAGGATGGACAGTTACACCCTGTCCAGGAAGCAGCAGTTCGCCTTCCCCCGCATGGCTGGAGGACGCCTCCTCCGTAGAGCTGGAGGATGCCCCTCTCCCCCATGCGCCGGAGGAAGAAGCGGGTCGCCGGCCCAAGCGGAGGTAGGCCCCAACTCGCCCCGCCCTCCTTCCAGCGAGGATGATGAAGATCCTTGAAGCTGAGGGCAGGGCAGAAGCCGCAGCCCGGCTTGCTTCTCCCCACCATCGAACTAGTGGTCATCATCCTGGATGACCATTGGTGAGGGAATGCAGCCGGGCTGCATGATGAAAATCCTCGAAGCCGAGCGATGGCTGAAGGGTGCCAACCCCCGCGAGGTCGCGCTCCTCCAACGGCAGCAAGACGAAGGCAACGCGGGTGCTCCCCATCCGGGGGCTCGGAAGATGGAAAGACGCGATGCATGAGGGGAGTGCGAAGGCATGGCTACCGCCCGGGGGATCGACCCCTTTTTAAAGGCGGCTCTCCCCACTCGCATCCTCAGGCATCACGGACAAAGTCTTCACCGACGTGCTCCAGGGTCCTCCCCCTACGACACGGGGGCTGGGTCCCACGCGTCATGCAAGCTGACCCAAAACGGAAGAAGCCAAACCGCCGCACGCGGAGCGTGTAACCGCCCCGCGGTTACAAGCACTCCTCCATCCTCGCCGAAACCAGCGGTCGAAAGGGCGGACCGCCATGCAGGTGGCGTACAACCGCACCGCGGGGGGCGCACCCCTTCGACTTTGTCGCATCCAGCATGGAGGCCCAGGCCCACACGTCATGTAACCGACGCGCCGGTTACTACGTGCAAGCAACCGCACCGCCACTTGTGCCAATGCCGCGCTTCCTCGACTGTGGAACCGGTGCTGCGACCCGAGGCAACCCCGCGCATGGCCCAACAGTGCCAATCGAGCACCACGATCACGGGTCAGTCAGCCGCGGGAGGAGGCGTGACGGTTGATATAGCCAAAAGTGGACCGGCAATAATGGCGACAGCAGACGAGCGGAAGCGGCGGTCAAATCGTCTGCAGGCTCACGTCCCCTCCTGGAGCAGCAGGGGAGCCCTCTCCCACGGTGTGAAGACGACGCGCCCATGTTTCGTTCCTCGAACGACTCGCGCACGCGCAACGGCCGCCCCGCGAACCGCTCGTCCCGTCGCATTAACTCTACGGCAAGGCAAGCAACACCTTTGGCAGGCGAAGCAGGCGTCGTTTCACCTCTGACATGATGACCGCATCAAAAAAGGTGTGCCACACCGTTTAAATTCATATCCTTTTCCTCTTCCCCTTCTCTCTCTTGCTACAGGGACCGGGAAAGGGGATATTTCGAAAGGGATCCTTCTCCGCGAAGGAAGCGGGCCCCGAGCCCTCCTACTGATCAGGGGTTCGAAGGCTGGCCCCTCGGGAGGGTTCGACAGCCGCCCTAGAGCACTCGGGCTTCAGGCTCATTACTGATCAGGGGTTCGAAGGCTGGCCCCTCAGAAGGGTTCGACAGCCGCTCAGAGCACTCGGGCTCCGCGCCCACTACTGATCAGGGGTTCGAAGGCTGGCCCCTCGGAAGGGTTCGACAGCCGCCCCAGAGCACGCAGAGCGAGGGATGACTCTGGGTATGTCCGTTACATGGCCGAGGCTCGGGCTACGCTCCCGAGGTACCGTAGGACATTTCCGAGACCAGCAGGAGCGATTTTGTAACGGAATCCCATCAGAGGGAGGCATCGAGCCCTCGGACCCTATCGAACGGGTCCGGGTCCGGCAAATCACCTACAGGTACTTTTGGAGCGCGCCTCTGGGCCACTAGCCGACCCTTATCGAACGGGGCACGGGCTTCCACTCGGATCACCCATTAGCAACTCACTGGAGACACCATGTTCGGCGCCCTCCGAGGGCAACATGGCGCTCCCCCCTTCCTCCTTGCGGAAAGGCGACGAAGGGGCGTATAATAAAAGTCGAGATAGTCCTTGATCGTCCTCTCGCTCCGTGCAGAGGCTCGAGGGCTGCTCTTGCAACCCGGCTACGGCCAAACCGTTGACAGCGTCAACAAACCAGCCTGAAAACTCAGAACCTGACCATGCACCCGGGCTACAATCAGGTCGCATGTGGGAACAACCAGACCGGCCGAGGCATCACGAAAGGCATTAAGACCTCAGAGGAGTCAAACCACTCCTCCGAGGCCTCGGGGGCTAACCCGGCGTGTGCTCTCGTGCGCACCCACCAGAACAAAGTGTAACCGAGGAAGGCCAGTCCCCTCGCAAAAAAGTGTGGCAAAGCCTCCAAGCGAGTGTAAACACTCCCTTTGAGGCTCGGGGGCTACTGTCGGGTACCGTAATTAGGGGTACCCCCAACACTCCTAAACACGGCTGGTAACCACCATCAGCACAAGCTGCAGAGACTAATGGGCACGATTCAGGTCAAGGCTTCGTCTACTCAACGGACGCGATCTCGCCTCGCCCGAGCCCAGCCTTGGGCGGGAACAATAGTCCCAGGCGAATTCACGCCTCGCCCGAGGGCCTCCTCAAGCAACGGGCGCACCCTCGACTCGCCCGAAGCCCAGCTCGGGCAGGCTTCGTTGTGAAGCAACCTTGGCCAAATCGCCTCACCAACCGACTGTATCGCAGGCGCTTTCAATGCAAGGATCGCCTGACACCTTATCCTGACACACGTGCCTCAGTCGGCAAGGTCGAAGTGACCGCAGTCACTTCGCCCTTCCACTGACCGACCTGACAGGAAAACAGCGCCGCTTGCCTCGCTCTGACTGCTGTGCCACCCGCCAGGGTGAGGCTGACAACAGCCAAGTTCAGCCTCAGGCGCAATAGGAAGCTCCACCTTGCCCGACCTTGGGCCTCGGCCTCAGGAGGAGGTCTCCGCCTCGCCCGACCCCAGGGCTCGGCCCCCACCTCGGCCTCGGAAGGTGGCCTCCGCCTCGCCCGACCCCAGGGCTCAGCCTCAACCTCGACCTCGGGAGGAATCGCGTCCTCGCCTGACCCCGGCCTCGGCCTCGGAAGGAGGACTCTGCCTCGCCCGACCCCAGGGCTCGGCCTCAACCTCGACCTCGGAAGGTGGTCTCCGCCTCGCCCGACCCCAGGGCTCGGCCTCAACCTCGGCCTCGAGAGGAATCGCGTCCTCGCCCGACCCCGGCCTCGGCCTCAGGAGAAATCTCTGCCTCGCCCGACCTTGGGCTCGGACCGACCGCGCCACGGGGGATACATCATTACCCTACCCCTAGCTAGCTCAGGCTACGGGAGAACAAGACCGGCGTCCCATCTAGGCTCGCCCCGGTAACAAGTAATGATGGCTCCCCGCGTGCGTCCATTATGACGGTGGTTCTCAGTCCCCTACAGAAGCAAGGAGACGTCAGCAAGATCCCAGCAGCCCCGACAGCTGTGCTTCTACAGGGCTCAAGCGCTACTCCGATGGCCACGATATCGCGTACACAGGGCTCTAGCACCTCTCCGACAGCCACGTTGGCATGTACACAGGGCTCAGGCACCTCTCTGTCGGACACGTTAGCGCATAGCTACACCCCCATTGTACACATGGACCCTCTCCTTGCATCTATAAAAGGAGGTCCAGGGCCTTCATGCGAGAAGGTCGCGCGGGAGAACGAGCTCACTCTCTCTCCCTCGCGAACGCTTGTAACCCCTACTACGAGCGCATCCCCCTGGCGCAGGATAACACGAGCCGCGTTTTCCCCCTTGTGTTCCATCTCGCGCCAACCCATCTGGGCTGGGACACGCAGCGACAATTTTACTCGTCGTTCCAGGGACCCCCCGCGGTCGAAACGCCGACATCCGCTATAATTCACCGGACTGTCTGGTGCACCAGCGGCGCAATGGCTACTCGCTCCAATGGTCGACTGCAAAAGTGTGCTGACAGCGCAACAGTGCGCGGCAGAGTCAGAGCTCAGAGTCAGTGGCGCACCGGACAGTGTCCGATGTGGCACAGGACTGTCCGGTACCACAAGAGACAAGCTCTCTAACGGTCAACTGAGTCAGAACCCTAACGGTTGGTGATGTGGCGGCACACCGGACAGCCTACAGTGCTTGTCCGGTGGCGCACCAGACTGTCCGGTGCACCCATCGCCAGCAGCCATTCCCCAACGGCTTATTGGTGGTTGGGGGCTATAAATATCCCCCAACCACCACAACACCAAGCACCCAAGCATTCTGAACATTGCATTCAATACAAGAGCAATAGACTCCACTCCAAGACACAATCAAAGCGATCGATCCACTCAAAGTCCCAAATCAACTCTAGTGCATTAGGACTTGTGAGAGGATCTCTTGTGTTCCTTTGTTGTTCTTGTTTTCTTGGCTTGGCCTTCTTTTTCTTTTCAATTCTTACTCTCAAGTGCTTTGTAAGCAAGGCAAGATACACCAATTGTGTGGTGGTCCTTGCGGGGTCTAAGTGACCCGTGAGATTAAGGAAGAAGGCTCACTCGGTCTAAGTGACCGTTTGAGAGAGGGAAAGGGTTGAAAGAGACTCGGTCTTTGTGACCACCTCAACGGGGACTAGGTTCTTTAGAACTAAACCTCGGTAAAATAAATCACCGTGTTCATCCGCCTGATTCGCTCTTGATTTGTTTTTCCCCTCTCTCTCGGACTTGATTTAAGTACTAACGCTAACCACGGCTTGTAGTTTGTGTTTTAAGTCATAAATTTCAGATTATGCCTATTCAACCTCCCCTCTAGGCGACTTTCACAAAGCAAGCAAATATCATAAAGATTTGATTGAAAAAATGTGCAATCTACTTGCTAGGATGCATATTGTCCCCACAATGTGATATTATGGACTTAAGCCTCCCCTAACTCCATAATTCACTTACTTCCTATTTTAGGCCAAAGAACCAAAGCCACTTGAAAAATTAAAATTTTAAATTGGTGGTGTTTAGTGTTTGATACAAATTTCATTGCTTTGGTCCCTAAACTTCTCCCCCTTTGGCATCAACCACCGAAAAGGAAGACATTAAAAACATGTAGAAAGCAAATAAGGACTTGTCCTCATAAAAGATTATCGCCAATTGAAGAACTTGATATTATAACTCCTCGTAAATGAGTTTTCTCCTTTAGAACGAATTTTCTCCCCCATTAGAGACGAAGAAATACTCCTCCTGACAGAGATCTTCTACTTAGGAAAAAACATGTGAGAAATGGAGGTGCAAGACATGATTTGAATAGACTAACTTCCCTTATGCATAGGTAACAAAATTGAGTCAACAATATCTGCATTTGTAGCAACATGGGAAGTTATGAAATACTATCTAATCAAATATTGGAGAAGACTTGTAAATGATACTAAATGTAGTCTCAAAGATACCAATTGAAAGTCAATGGCGGACCATTTGAAGACCAATGGCAGGCTTGTGAGACATGAAAGTTCTTGGATATATTGAAGTGGAAGCTTGTTGTCTTTCTCCGGGGACTTTATTTTCCTTACAATGAGACTACTACATGAAATAGACTTGAAGAAGCTATTAGTCTTAAAGTCTTAGATTATAGAATAACCTCCCCCTGAAAGAGTGCATACAAGTTTTGAATACTTGTAGAGGATATGTACTTTGATTTGATATCAAGAGGGGCAGATTATCCATAATTCGAGCTTTGACACATATAAGTTAAATGATACCAATTGTAGGATATAAGCTTTTGGAGCATTAGTGTCACTTACTTAGGGATGTTAAATAAGCTATGTGCCATGCTTAATTAAACAATTTTAAACAATGTAGGTTTGTTCAAGAATATGAAATGAGAATGAGCAATCCTACCATGTGATTTACCTAGTATGCATGCATTGTTAATCTAAAGTAAGTACAAAATGAAATACTAGGCATGGAAGGTAAAACTAGATACAAGAAAATAGATACGCATATCTAAAAATAAGGAATACAATAAATCTAGTTACCTTAGTCATGGGTGGGGAAATTTGGGTCCAAAATCTTTACTAACCCACTTGGCAATAAACTTGATCCAATATGATGTATCCCATGATATACTTCCCATCTTTGCCAAGTCTCCAAATTTCCCGTAGTCCTTCGGACTACTCACTTCCCTTTCGGGATCCAAACCTTCTTGGTGCTTTTCATGGTTGAAATTTCACTTCCCTTTCGGGATCCAAACCTTCTTGGTGCTTTTCATGGTTGAAATTATTTCCTTTGGCACCTAGATGTGTTTGGCCCCCTTTCCTTTTGGCTTGCTTGTTGGCCTTGATTGCTATCACCTTTTCATTCTTTTTCTTCTTGATCAAATATGGTGTAGCAGCCTTTTTGTCCACCTTGTTGATGTAGGTGTTGGAGATTTTGCTTGTTGGCTTTTGCTTGAGCTTTTGCCTTTACTTATCCCCGGTCATCGCCTTGCATTGGAAAGACTTATGTCCTTCCTTGTGGCATAACGTACAAATCACGGTTTCGCCTTCCACAGGCTTTTTCACTCCCGCAGTGGTGTTATCTTGTGGAGATTGGATTTGTTTGGCTTTGTCTTTCTTGTCATACAAAGCCTTACCAAGGAGAGCCACTTCTTGCCTTAATTGTTCATTTTCCTTTGCAACATCATCTGAACATGTTTCTACAACAATATTCTCAACAAGAACTTCATTGCAGGGGTTAGAATCATCAATTAAATCAAAGTAAGAAGTAGAAGCATCTTTCTTAATAATTTCAGGAATTTCAACTAAAGATGCCCCTTGGGTGCTACCAATGTTTTCTAGCTTAGTAGTTAGCTCATTATTGTGTATGCTAAGAATTTCCATTTTCCCTAGCAAATTTTCAATAGCTTCTTGGGAGTTAGCTAACTTAGCCTTAAGTTTTTCATTTCTTTTAACAAGGCCATCATCGGTAGCAGTGGATGGAGCACTAGTTTCTAATTGCTCAATTTTAGTTGATAGCTCACAATTCAAATTTGCAAATGTTTCAAATTTTTCTAGCAACCATTTATAATCACTTTGGGAGCTAATCAACTTACTTTTCAAGGTTTTAAGTTGAGCCTTTTGCTTAGTGCAAACATCCTGAAAAAATTTAACGGCTTCCGCAAGCTCATCTACGGAGGGCTTTCCCTCACCTTCATCATAACTACTACTTTCATCACTAGAGAATGGAATGCTCATTTTACCTCTTGCCATAAGGCATTTGTGTGATGAACGTGATGAGGACCGGTGGCTGCGCGTCCTTGGAGGTTTATCTTCGCTTGAAGAGTCATCCCAAGTTTTGACACTTGTTAGCACCTTGTCTTTGCTCCTCTCCTTTTTGAGTTCGGCCATAGTTGGATAGTTGTCCCTTAAGTGGCCCTTCTCCCCGCATGCGAAGCATCCTCTCTTTCTTTGCTTTTTCCTGTCAATGTTAAAGAGAAGATCCTCTACCTGTAGGGGCACACCCATTAGATTAATCTTGCGGATCATCCCCATTACCTTTCTGACGCGTCGGATTGTTTATTTGTACTCGGAGGATGATGTTGATGGTTGATTATCTTCTTCATCATCACTTTCTTCTTCTTCCTCTTCTTCACTTGAGGAACTTGGAGTGGAAGCCTTATTTTTACCCTTCCTTCCATCACATGCAAAAACATATGGCCTTGAGGAAATTGACTCCTCTTCTCGACATATTTTTCGCGACATCTCAAAGGTCGCGATTTTCCCAATCGCAGTGGTCGGGGTCATTGTACTCAAGTCCTCCATATTGTGAAGAATGGTGATGATGCTCCCATATCTTTGTTGTGGTAGCAGGGAGATAATCTTCCTCACAATGTCCGCATCACCTAGGTTATTGATGCCAATGGAATTGAGCTCATTGATGATTAGATTCAAATGAGAATACATATCTCTAACAAGCTCATTATCTTTCATAGCAAAAGAATTATACTTATTTAAGACTAGGCAATGTTTTTGCTCACGGACATTTGATGTGCCGTCATGGAGCTCATGCAATTTTAGCCAAATCTCATTAGCAGTTTTCAATGTAAACACTTGATTAAAAATATCCATGCTAAGAGATTCATACAAGCAATTTTTGGCTCTAGCATTTAAATGAATTTCTTTTTACTCACTCGTGGTGGGTTTCTCGGTATTCTTTCATCCCGTCACGAGTGACTCTCCAAACACCTAGATCAACAGCCTCTAGGTAACAAGTCATTCTAGCAATATAATATGGAAAGTTAGTGTAATCGAAGTGTGGTGGCCTATGGGTATCCATACCTTCCTTTGAAAAGTGTCGGCTCTTTTAGCGGTGAAGCTAAAGTGTTTCAAATGAGCTAAACCACCTTTGATACCAATTGAAGGAAACAGGTGACGCCTAAGAGGGGGTGAATTAGGACTTCTAAAACTTTCACTAAACTAGGCCACAAATAAATCCCTAGAGTAAAACCTATGCAAATAATCAAACTAGAATGTGCAAACTAGGTTTTGTCTAAGTGTTGTTATCTCTACCGCAATGGCTAAATTTCAATCTACACTATATAAGTTTGAATACAAGATTGAAACTTAAATGCTTAATATAAATGCGGAAACTTAAAGAGCAAGATAGAGATGCAAACTCTCGTGGATGACGCTGGTATTTTTACC
Organism: Zea mays; assembly: GCF_902167145.1. Taxonomy (NCBI): domain Eukaryota; kingdom Viridiplantae; phylum Streptophyta; class Magnoliopsida; order Poales; family Poaceae; genus Zea; species Zea mays. The sequence goes on along the minus strand of NC_050103.1, from coordinate 79,745,859 downwards.
GAGGTATTCGGAACCACGCAAGGTCCCGACTAATCCTCGTTGGTGCCCCTATGCAAAGGGAAGCCCACGCGAGGGACAAGCACCCTGGTCAAGTAACTCCGTAGAGAGCCGTGGGCCTTCTCCACGAGCAAGTGGTGCTCCGCTTCCGACTCCTCTCGGACACTCCCCGCCGTCTCCACTATCGAGCTTCCGGCTGAAAACGCTGCGAGCCTCGTTCCCTCCGGTACACGGTGGCGGTCGTGACACAAACGCGGTTGTCACGGTCTCGCAAGACTCTCGCCCCACTCGGTACAATTACAATGGCTCGCACAAGGGCCGAGGGGTTTGTGGTTTATCTAAACTCACTCAACTAACTAGGATTCACCTAGAGCAAGCGCTAGAGCGGTCTAACTAACCTAAGCACTTTGCAAAGCACCTACGCTAATCACCGAGTGATTCTATTAAGCACTTGGGTGTAAGAGCACTTGAGAATGTCTATTATATGCCTTGGTATGTCTCTTGGGCTCCCACAATTAGAAATGACCGGTTGGGGTGTATTTATAGCCCCCCAACACAAAACTAGTCGTTGGAGGAAAGTTGCTGCTTTCTGTGCTACACCGGACAGTCTGGTGCCCCTGTCCGGTGCGCCTAGCCGTTGGGTCTATCAGCGCAGGTGACCATTGGCGCGCAGGCTTTTTGCACCGGACAGTCCGGACTTCACACCGAACAGTCCGGTGGTCTTCCCTCCATTGTGCCACCTGAAACTAGCCGTTAGGGCTACTGTTCCTAGTGCACCGGACAGTCCAGCATGTGGCACCGGACAGTCCGGTGCTCCTGTATGGACAGTCCGACTGTGGTAACACTCATTCTTTTCTTGGACTTTACTTGATCTTCATAATGTATTCTTTTGAGGTCTTGCTTTCTGAAAGTCGCCTAGAGGGGGGTGAATAGGGCAAATCTGAAATTTACAAACTTAATCACAACTTCAAGCCGGGTTAGCGTTAGAAATAGAAACGAGTCCGAGAGAGAGGGCGCAAAACAAATCGTGAGCAAATAAAGAGCGAGACACGATGATTTGTTTTACCGAGGTTCGGTTCTTGCAAACCTACTCCCCGTTGAGGTGGTCACGAATACCGGGTCTCTTTCAACCCTTTCCTCTCTCAAACGGTCCCCCGGACCGAGTGAGCTTGTCTTCTCAATCAAACGGAACACTAAGTTCCCGCAAGGACCACCACACAATTGGTGTCTCTTGCCTTGGTTACAATTGAGTTGATCGCAAGAAGAATGAGAAAGAAAAGAAGCAATCCAAGCGCAAGAGCTCAAATGAACACAACAAATCACTCTCTCTAATCACTAAAGCTTTGTGTGGATTTGGGAGAGGATTTGATCTCTTTGGTGTGTCTTGTATTGAATGCTAGCTCTTGTAAGGTGTAGAAGAGTGGAAAACTTGGATGCCATTGAATTTGGGGTGGTTGGGGTATTTATAGCCCCAACCACCAAAAATGGTCGTTAAGTGTGCTGTCGCATGGCGCACCTTACAGTCCGGTGCGCCACCGGACACTGTCCGGTGCGCAAGCCATGTCAGCAGACCATTGGGGTTCGACCATTGGAGCTCTGACTTGTGGGGCCTCTGGGCTGTCCGGTGGTGCACCGGACAGGTACTGTAGACTGTCCGGTGCGCCTTCTGGCGCTGCTCTGTCCTCTGCGCGCGCAGGCGCGCATTTAATGCGTTGCAGTCGACCGTTGCTTCGCGAAGTAGCCGTTGCTCCGCTGTCACACCGGACAGTCCGATGACTTATAGCGGAGCGCCCTCTGAAATTCCCGAAGGTAGCAAGTTCAGTGTCGAGTGCCCTGGTGCACCGGACACTGTCCGGTGGCACACCGCACAGTCCGGTGCGCCAGACCAGGGTGCCTTTGGGTTGACTTTTGCTCTCTTTGTTTGAACCCTTTCTTGGTCTTTTTATTGGCTTATTGTGAACCTTTGGCACCTGTAGAACTTATAGACTAGAGCAAACTAGTTAGTCCAGTTATTTGTGTTGGGCAATTCAACCACCAAAATCAATTAAAAAAAGGTGTAAGCCTAATTCCCTTTCAATCTCCCCCTTTTTGGTGATTGATGCCAACACAAACCAAAGCAAGTATAGAAGTGCATAATTGAACTAGTTTGCATAAATTAAGTGCAAAGGTTACTTAGAATTGAGCCAATAGAAAATTCTCATAAGATATGCATGGATTGTTTCTTTATTTTAACATTTTGGACCACGCTTGCACCACATGTTTTGTTTTTGCAAATTCTTTTGTAAATTCTTTTCAAAGTATTTTTGCAAATAGTCAGAGGTAAATGAATAAGATTTTGAGAAGCATTTTCAAGATTTGAAATTTTCTCCCCCTATTTCAAATGATTTTCCTTTGACTTAAACAAAACTCTCCCTCAATGAAATCCTCCTCTTAGTGTTTAAGAGGGTTTTGGATATTAATTTTGAAGCGGGTATACCAATTTGAAATTATATCAATAATAGGATACCAATTGAAAAATTTATCATTTCAAAACCTTTTCTTAACTCAATTTTGAAAATTTGTGGTGGTGCGGTCCTTTTGCTTTGGGCTAATACTTTCTCCCCCTTTGGCATGAATCGCCAAAAATGGATACTTGAGTGAAATATAAGCCCTTTGATTACTTTCTCTCCCTTTGGTAAATAACATATGAGTGAAGATTATACCAAAAACGGAGAGTTGCTCGGAGCGACGGCGAAGGGTGAATACTTGATGGAGTGGAAGCCTTTGTCTTCGCCGAAGACTCCAATTCCCTTTCAATACACCTATGACTTGGTTTGAAATTCACTTGAAAACACATTAGTCATGGCGTATAAAAGAGACATGATCAAAGGTATATATATGAGCTATGTGTGCAAAACATCAAAAGAAATTCCTAGAATCAAGAATATTTAGCTCATGCCTAAGTTTGTTAAAAGTTTGTTCATCTAGTGGCTTGGTAAAGATATCGGCTAATTGTTCTTTAGTGTTAATGTAAGCAATCTCAATATCTCCCTTTTGTTGGTGATCCCTTAGAAAATGGTACCGAATGGCTATGTGTTTAGTGCGGCTATGTTCAACGGGATTATCTGCCATACGGATTGCACTCTCATTATCACATAGAAGAGGAACTTTGGTTAGTTTGTAACCATAGTCCCTAAGGGTTTGCCTCATCCAAAGTAATTGTGCGCAACAATGGCCTGCGGCAATATACTCGGCTTCGGCGGTAGAAAGAGCTACGGAATTTTGCTTCTTTGAAGCCCAAGACACCAAGGATCTTCCCAAGAACTGGCAAGTCCCCGATGTGCTCTTTCTATTAATTTTACACCCCGCCCAATCGGCATCCGAATAACCAATTAAGTCAAATGTGGATCCCCGAGGGTACCAAAGCCCAAACTTAGGAGTATAAACTAAATATCTCAAGATTCGTTTTACGGCCGTAAGGTGAGCTTCCTTAGGGTCAGCTTGGAATCTTGCACACATGCATACGGAAAGCATAATATCCGGTCGAGATGCACATAAATAGAGTAAAGAACCTATCATCGATCGGTATACCTTTTGATCTACGGATTTACCTCCCGTGTCGAGGTCGAGATGCCCATTTGTTCCCATGGGTGTTCTGATGGGCTTGGCATCCTTCATTCCAAACTTGTTTAGAATGACTTGAATGTACTTGGTTTGGCTAATGAAGGTGCCCTCTTGGAGTTGCTTCACTTGAAATCCCAAGAAGTACTTCAACTCCCCCATCATAGACATCTCGAATTTTTGTGTCATGATCCTACTAAATTCCTCACATGTAGATTCGTTAGTAGACCCAAATATAATATCATCAACATAAATTTGGCATACAAACAAATCATTGTCAAGAGTTTTAGTAAATAAAGTAGGATCGGCTTTTCCGACTTTGAAGCCATTAGTGATAAGGAAATCTCTTAGGCATTCATACCATGCTCTTGGGGCTTGCTTGAGCCCATAAAGCGCCTTAGAGAGTTTATACACATGATTAGGGTACTCACTATCTTCAAAGCCGGGAGGTTGCTCAACATAGACCTCTTCCTTGATTGGTCCATTGAGGAAGGCACTTTTCACGTCCATTTGATAAAGCTTAAAGCCATGGTAAGTAGCATAGGCAAGTAATATGCGAATTGACTCAAGCCTAGCTACGGGTGCATAGGTTTCACCGAAATCCAAACCTTCGACTTGTGAATACCCCTTGGCAACAAGTCGGGCTTTGTTCCTTGTCACAACACCATGCGCATATTGCTTGTTGCGGAAGACCCACTTGGTTCCTACAACATTTTGATTAGGACGTGGAACCAAATGCCATACCTCGTTCCTAGTGAAGTTGTTGAGCTCCTCTTGCATCGCCACCACCCAATCCGAATCTTGGAGTGCTTCCTCTACCCTATGTGGCTCAATAGAGGAAACAAAAGAGTAATGCTCACAAAAATGTGCAACACGAGATCTAGTGGTTACCCCCTTATGAATGTCGCCGAGGATGGTGTCGACGCGGTGATCTCGTTGGATTGCTTGGTGGACTCTTGGGTGTGGCGGTCTTGGTTCTTCATCCTCCTTGTCTTGATCATTTGCATATCCCCCTTGATCATTGTCGTCATCTTGAGGTGGCTCATTCTTTTGATCTTCTTCTTCATCAAATTGAGCCTCATCCTCATTTTGAGTTGGTGGAGATGCTTGTGTGGAGGAAGATGGTTGATCTTGTGCATTTGGAGGCTCTTCGGATTCCTTAGGATACACATCCCCAATGGACATGTTCCTTAGCGCGACGCACGGAGCCTCTTCATTACCTATCTCATCAAGATCAACTTGCTCTACTTGAGAGCCGTTAGTCTCATCAAACACAACATCACAAGAAACTTCAACTAGTCCTGAGGACTTGTTAAAGACTCTATATGCCCTTGTGTTTGAATCATATCCTAGTAAAAAGCCTTCTACAGTCTTAGGAGTAAATTTAAATTTTCTACCTCTTTTAACAAGAATAAAGCATTTGCTACCAAAGACTCTAAAATATGAAATATTGGGCTTTTTACCGGTTAGGAGTTCGTATGATGTCTTCTTGAGGATTCGGTGTAGATACAACGGTTGATGGCGTAGCAGGCGGTGTTGACCGCCTCGGCCCAAAACCGATCTGAAGTCTTGTACTCATCAAGCATGGTTTTTGCCATGTCCAATAGAATTCGATTCTTCCTCTCCACTACACCATTTTGTTGTGGTGTGTAGGGAGAAGAGAACTCATGCTTGATGCCCTCCTCCTCAAGGAAGCCTTCAATTTGAGAGTTCTTGAACTCCGTCCCATTGTCGCTTCTTATTTTCTTGACCCTTAAGCCGAACTCATTTTGAGCCCATCTCAAGAATCCCTTTAAGGTTTCTTGGGTATGAGATTTTTCCTGCAAAAAGAATACCCAAGTGAAGCGAGAATAATCATCCACAATAACTAGACAGTACTTACTCCTGCCAATGCTTATGTAAGCAATCGGGCCGAATAGATCCATGTGTAGGAGTTCAAGTGGCCTGTCAGTCGTCATGATGTTCTTATGCGGATGATGAACTCCAACTTGCTTCCCTGCCTGACATGCGCTACAAATCCTGTCTTTCTCAAAGTGAACATTTGTTAGTCCCAAAATGTGTTCTCCCTTTAGAAGTTTATGAAGATTCTTCATTCCAACATGTGCTAGTCGGCGATGCTAGAGCCAGCCCATGTTAGTCTTAGCAATTAAGCAAGTGTCGAGTTCAGCTCTATCAAAATCTACTAAGTATAGCTGACCCTCTAACACTCCCTTAAATGCTATTGAATCATCACTCCTTCTAAAGACAGTAACACCTACATCTGTGAAAAGACAGTTGTAGCCCATTTTGCATAATTGAGAAACGGAAAGCAAATTGTAATCTAAAGAATCTACAAGAAAAACATTGGAAATTGAATGGTCAGGAGATATAGCTATTTTACCCAATCCTTTGACCAAACCTTGATTTCCATCCCCGAATGTGATAGCTCGTTGGGGATCTTGGTTTTTCTCATAGGAGGAGAACATCTTCTTCTCCCCTGTCATGTGGTTTGTGCACCCGCTATCGATGATCCAGCTTGAGCCCCCGGATGCATAAACCTACAAAACAAGTTTAGTTCTTGGTTTAGGTACCCAAACGTTTTTGGGTCCTTTGGCATTAGATACAAGAACTTTGGGTACCCAAACACAAGTCTTTGATCCCTTGTGTTTGCCCCCAACAAACTTGGCAACTACCTTGCCGGATTTGTTAGTTAAAACATAAGATGCATCAAAAGTTTTAAATGAAATGTCATGATCATTTGATGCAGTTGGAGTTTTCTTTTTAGGCAACTTTGCACGGGTTGATTGCCTAGAACTAGATGTCTCACCCTTATACATAAAAGCATGATTAGGGCCAGAGTGAGACTTCCTAGAGTGAATTCTCCTAATTTTGCTCTCGGAATAACCGGCAGGGTATAAAATGTAACCCTCGTTATCCTGAGGCATGGGAGCCTTGCCCTTAACAAAGTTTGACAATCTTTTAGGAGGGGCATTAAGTTTGACATTGTCCCCCTTTTGGAAGACAATGCCATCCTTTATGCCAGGGCGTCTCCCACTATAGAGCATGCTTCTAGCAAATTTAAATTTTTCATTTTCTAAGTCATGCTCACTAATCTTAGCATTAAGTTGAGCTATGTGATTATTTTGTTTCTTAATTAAATCTAGGTGGTCATGGATAGCATCAACATTAATGCTTCTACATCTACTACAAATGGAAGTATGCTCAACGGTAGATGTAGAGGGTTTGCAAGATTTTAATTCAACAACCTTAGCATGTAATATATCATTTTCATTTCTAAGGTTAGAAATAGTAACATTGCAAACATCAAAGTCTTTAGCCTTAGCAATCAAATTTTCATTTTCATTTTTAAGGTTAGCGAGAGAAGCATTCAATTCTTCAACCTTAGCAAGCAAGTTAACATTATCATCTCTAAGGTTGGGAATTGAAATATCACAAACATTTGAATCAACCTTAGCAATTAAACTAGCATTCTCATTTCTAAGGTTGGTGATAATATCATGGCACGTGCTTAGCTCACTAGATAGTTTTTCACATTTTTCTACTTCTAGAGCATAAGCATTCTTAACCTTAACATGCTTTTTATTCTCCTTAATTAGGAAGTCCTCTTGGGTGTCCAAGAGATCATCCTTCTCATGAATAGCATTAATTAATTCATTTAGTTTTTCCTTTTGTTGCATGTTTAGGTTGGCAAAAAGGATGCGTAAGTTATCCTCCTCATCACTAGAGGATGTATATTTAGTGGAGGATTTAGATTTTACCTTCTTCCTTTTTCGTCCTTTGCCATGAGGCACTTGTGGACGACGTTGGGGAAGAGGAGTCCCTTGGTGACGGCGATGTTGGCGGCGTCCTCGTCGGAGGAGGAGTCGCTAGAGCTTTCGTCGGAGTCCCATTCACGACATACATGGGCATCGCCGCCTCTCCTCTTGTGGTACCTCTTCTTTTCTCTCCTCTTTCCCTTCTTGTCGTCGCCCCTGTCACTGTCACTAGATAGTGGACATTTTGCTATAAAATGACCGGGCTTACCACACTTGTAGCAAATTTTCTTGGAGCGGGGCTTGTAGTCCTTCCCCCTCCTTTGCTTGAGGATTTGGCGGAAGCTCTTGATGATGAGCGCCATCTCCTCATTGTCGAGCTTTGAGGCGTCGATTGGTTGTCTACTTGATGTAGACTCCTCCTTCTTCTCCTCCGTTGCCTTGAATGCAACCGGTTGTGCTTCGGGCGTGGAGGGACCATCTAGCTCGTTGATTTTCTTTGAGCCTTTGATCATTAACTCAAAGCTCACAAAATTACCTATTACTTACTCGGGAGACATTAGTGTATATCTAGGATTACCACGAATTAATTGAACTTGTGTAGGGTTAAGGAAAACAAGTGATCTAAGAATAACCTTAACCATCTCATGGTCATCCCATTTCTTACTCCCGAGGTTGCGCACTTGGTTCACCAAGGTCTTGAGCCGGTTGTACATTTCTTGTGGCTCTTCTCCTTGGCGTAGCCGGAAGCGACCGAGCTCCCCCTCGATCGTCTCCCGCTTGGTGATCTTGGTCACCTCATCTCCTTCATGCGCGGTCTTTAATACATCCCAAATCTCCTTGGAGCTTTTCAACCCTTGCACATTGTTATACTCCTCTCGACTTAGAGAGGCGAGGAGTATAGTGGTGGCTTGGGAATTGAAGTGCACGATTTGGGCCACTTCGTCCTCATCATAATCTTCATCCCCTACGGATGGTACCTGTACACCAAACTCAACAACATCCCATATACTTTTGTGGAGTGAGGTTAGGTGATATCGCATCATATCACTCCACCTAGCATAATCTTCACCATCAAATGTTGGTGGTTTGCCCAATGGGACGGAAAGTAATGGTGTATGTTTAGGAATACGAGGGTAGCGTAGGGGGGTCTTACTAAACTTCTTGCGCTCATGGCGCTTAGAAGTTACGGACGGCGTGTCGTAGCCGGAGGTGGATGGCGACGAGGAGTCGGTCTCGTAGTAGACCACCTTCCTCATCTTCTTCTTCTTATCACCACTCCGTCGTGACTTGTGTGAAGGGGATTCCTTTTCCTTCCCCTTCCCTTTGTTGTAGGACTCTCCCGATGGAGCCTTCCCGTGGCTTGAAATGGGCTTCTCGTCGGTCCCCATCTCTTTCTTGGCGTGATCTCCCGACATCACTTCGAGCGGTTAGGCTCTAATGAAGCACCGGGCTCCGATACCAATTAAAAGTTGCCTAGAGGGGGTGAATAGGGCGAATCTGAAATTTACAAACTTAATCACAACTTCAAGTCGGGTTAGCGTTAGAAATAGAAACGAGTCCGAGAGAGAGAGCGCAAAACAAATTGTGAGCAAATAAAGAGCGAGACATGATGATTTGTTTTACCGAGGTTCGGTTCTTGCAAACCTACTCCCCGTTGAGGTGGTCACGAAGACCGGGTCTCTTTCAACCCTTTCCCTCTCTCAAACGGTCCCCCAGACCGAGTGAGCTTCTCTTCTCAATCAAACGGAACACTAAGTTCCCGCAAGGACCACCACACAATTGGTGTCTCTTGCCTTGGTTACAATTGAGTTGATCGCAAGAAGAATGAGAAAGAAAAGAAGCAATCCAAGCGCAAGAGCTCAAATGAACACAACAAATCACTCTCTCTAATCACTAAAGCTTTGTGTGGAGTTGGGAGAGGATTTGATCTCTTTGGTGTGTCTTGTATTGAATGCTAGCTCTTGTAAGGTGTAGAAGAGTGGAAAACTTGGATGCCATTGAATGTGGGGTGGTTGGGGTATTTATAGCCCCAACCACCAAAAATGGTCGTTGGAAGTGTGCTGTCGCATGGCGCATCGGACAGTCCGGTGCGCCAGCCACGTCAGCAGACCGTTGGGGTTCGACCGTTGGAGCTCTGACTTGTGGGGCCTCTGGGCTGTCCGGTGGTGCACCAGACAGGTCATGTAGACTGTCCGGTGCGCCTTCTGGCGCTGCTCTGTCCTCTGCGCGCGCAGGCGCGCATTTAATGCGTTGCAGTCGACCGTTGCTTCGCGAAGTAGCCGTTGCTCCGCTGTCACACCGGACAGTCCGGTGTGCACCGGACAGTCCGGTGAATTATAGCGGAGCGCCCTCTGAAATTCCTGAAGGTAGCAAGTTCAGTGTCGAGTGCCCTGGTGCACCGGACAGTCCGGTGCACCAGACCAGAGTGCCTTTGGGTTGACTTTTGCTCTCTTTGTTTGAACCCTTTCTTGGTCTTTTTATTGGCTTATTGTGAACCTTTGGCACCTGTAGAACTTATAGATTAGAGCAAACTAGTTAGTCCAATTATTTGTGTTGGGCAATTCAACCACTAAAATCAATTAGGAAAAAGGTGTAAGCCTAATTCCCTTTCACTTTCCTCAATGCTTTGGTCCAAGTAACTTTAGCATCCTGTGAACTACAAACATAGACACTAGCAAATACATTAGTTCACAGGTTCTGTTGATCATCAAACACCAAAATCTATTAATCCAAATGGCCCGGGGTCCATTTTCCTTACGGGGGCAAACGCATCTGGGTACCAAAAGAAATTATTTCAACCATGAAAAGCACCAAGAAGGTTTGGATCCCAAGATGGAAGTGAGAAGTCTGAAGGACTGTGGGGAATTTGGATACTTGGCAAATTTGGGATGTATATCATGGGATGCATAATAATGGATCAAGTCTATTGCCAAGTGGGTTAGTACATACTTTGGACCCAAATTCCCCACCCATGACTAAGGTAACTAGATTTATTGTAGTTCCTTTTTAGATATACATATCTATTTTTTGCATCTAGTTTTTACCTTTTATACCTAGTGCTACATTTGGTATTTACTTCTGGTTAAAAATGCATGCATACTAGATCAATCATATGGTAGGATTGCTAACTTTCAATTCGTATCCTTGAGCAAACCTACATTGTTTAAAATGTTAAGCACAGCACATAGCTTATTTAACATTCCTAAGATAATGATACATCAATTGACATTTTCATATGACATACACTACAATTGATATACTACAAGTGGTATAATGCTTCAATTGTGTTTCAATTGGTATCATTTAACTTATATGTGCCAAAGCTTGGATTATTGCCTCTTGATATCAAATCATAGTGCATGTCTCCTACAAGTATACAAAACTTGTATGCACACTTTCAGGGGGAGATTACTCTATAATCTAAGTCTTTGAGACTAATACTTGTTTTCAAGTCTATTATATGTAGTAGCTTCATTGAAGAAAAATGGAATCCCCGGAGAAAGACAATAAGCTTCCAGTGCAAATCTACAAGTATTCTTATGTCTCACAAGTCTACAATTGGCCTTCAATTGGTCTTCAATCGGTATCTTTGAGACTACATTTGGCATATTTACATGTCTTATCCAATATTTGATTAGACTATATTTCACATCCTATACTTCCCATGTTGCTATAAATGCATATGCTTTCAAATCATATTTGTTACCTATGCATAAGGAAAGTTAGTCTATTCAAATCATGTCTTGTTCCTCTATTTCTCGCATGCTTTTTCCTAAGTAGAAGATCTTTGTCAGGGGGAGTTTTTTTCTTCGTCTCTAAAGGGGGAGAAATTTCTTCTAAAAGGAGAACACTTGTTTAGGGGGAGTAATCTTTAGTGATTAAATTGTTAAATCTTTTAAGAGAGCAAGTCTTGTTTGCTTTCTACATCTTTTAATGTCTTCCTTTTTGGTGGTTGATGCCAAAGGTGGAGAAGTTTTAGGGACCAAAGAAATGAAAATGATATCAAACACCAAACACTACCTAATTAAAATTTTGATCTTGCAAGTGGTTTTGGTCTTTTGGTCTAAAATAGGAAGTAAGTGAATTATGGATTTAGGGGAGGCTTAAGTCCATAATATCACATTGTGGGGACATTCATGCATCCTAACAAGTAGATTGCATATTTTCATTCAAATGTTTGTTATATTTGCTTGCTTTGGTTGTGAAATGGAAATAGGCTCTGTTGGGGACCTTCGGCGTCCGAAGGTCCTCAAAAACAGGATTTAACAGTATTTCTGTAGTACAATGTGTGAACAGGTACCCTCGGACTAAAGTCGGCATTGCAGTAGACCGGAATAATACGAAGCTTGCTACAGAGCCGAAGGTGTTGAGCAGGAAAGCTTCGGCGTAACAGCAAAGAGTGGAACCGACTTAAAGATGAAAAGGCTATTCAGACCTCGATAGACTACTATAGAGTTATTATCAAATGTAGAGGGCATGAATGTAATTTTATAAGGGCTGTGTCCCGTGTCTATAAATAGGTGAACAGTATCCCCGTACTGTTCACGCTGACTTGGCATTTGCTTTTTGCGTCACGCTTGTACTGTCATTTCCTTCCGATTGAAGGTATGTCCTTCATAACCTTCGTCCACAAGTTATTATATCCTAGGGGAAATAATGCTTCGGAGGACGAAGGACGTTAACGATTAACATTTTCTATGTTGCCTTGTTCTTAACTCTTAGCACTTGAGAACAAGTCCCCAACATTGGCGCCCACCTCCGGTGAACTCACTTCCATTTCTTGAGCTTTTCAACATCTTCGACAAGCATCACCTTCGTCATGCCGCCGAAGAAGGCTTCAGCACCAGGGGCTGGCACGCTGCAGCCGCTGGACCCCAATCAAGACGTCCTTTCTCTTAGAGAGGCACGAAGCCAGAAGAGGAAGGCTACCAGTCCAACACCTCCGGAGGATGATCTAGATCAGGAGATTCAAAATCTGGAAATCCTTCAGCAGCAGGTTCAACGCAAGAAAGAAAAGATGGCCAGGGTAGCTGAACTGCAGAGGCAGATAGACGAAGCCTCTGAAGAAGTTCGTCATCTTGCTCAGGACGAGCAACACCGAAGGCCTCAGCATCAAGATCTTCATCAGGAGGGTTTTCCCAACGAAGATGATTGGTATGACAATTTCCATCATGGGAATTTTGTTTTTGATGATGCTTCTCCTCTGTCCGCTGAGCTGCAGGCTACACCTTGGCCCCCGTCCTACAAGCCGCCTCAGCTCCCTGTATTCGATGGCCACTCAGACCCGAAGCAGTTTTTGATGAGCTACGAAGCAACAGCGTCTTCGTATGGTGGCAATGCTTCAGTCATGGCCAAATCTTTCGTTATGGCTGTCAGAAGTGTTGCTCAAACCTGGTATTCCTCCCTTCGACCAGGCACGATCACTTCATGGCAGAAGCTGAAGGATTTGTTGTTAACCAGCTTTCAAGGATTTCAGACGAAGCCGGTCACTGCTCAGGCTCTGTTCCAGTGCACTCAGGACCACGAAGAATACCTTGAGGCATATGTCCGAAGGTTCTTGCGTCTGAGGGCACAGGCACCAACGGTGCCCAATGAAATTGTCATCGAGGCCATGATCAAGGGGCTTCGGCCAGGTCCGTCAGCTCAGTACTTCGCCAGGAAGCCTCCTCAAACTTTGGAGAAGCTTCTCCAGAAAATGGATGAATACATTCGGGCCGACAATGATTTTCGCCAAAGAAGGGAGGAGGCTTTCAGGTTTTCTGAAATGACCAGGGGCTTCGGAGGGAGGTTTTACCCGAGGCATGTGAGATCAATTCACAATTCTACACAAAATGATGACAGAGGAAGCCAACAGCAAAGGCCACAATACTCCTCACAGGCTTCTGGACAACAGCAAAGCTCCTTCCGGCCACCAGCTCCAAGAGGCAGAGGCGCCAGGGGCTTCGGAGGAAGATTTGGCGATCAACCGAGAAGAATCTTTTGCTTATTCTGCGGTGAGAACAAAGGCCATACTACCAGGATGTGCCATGTTACTATACAGAAGCAAAAGGAAATAGCTGAAGCAGCAGCACAACAAGCCCAGCCGAAGCAGGTCATGCATACAGCTTCGTATCATTCGCCCTACATCCCAGAATATGTGGGCAACCATCCTGCAGTCTCTGCTGCTTCGGCGAGTCAGCCTCAAGCTTCCTGGCAACAGCCTCCGCCTCCACCTCCGTTGCAACAAGGCCAGCAGCCAGAAGGGAGCCAATATGCTCCGCACCAAAGGGACTTCAGAGAACAGTCCGAAGCTCGCACGGTCAACAGCACAGTGCCAGAATCAAAGCACATCTATTGACAAATATCCTACCTTAATAGCAATCTTTTTCATTCAGTTTTATTTTCTGTAACAAAGGACATTGTTTAGGTTTCATGTAATTAGTTTCGTTGATTCATACAAGAAAAATATGTTTTCTTCACAGGCTTGTGATAATAAAAAGGACCTTCGGACTGTCGAAAATTCTTCGAAGCAACAAAAAGTCGTTCTACGGAACGCAGAGTAAGTTTGACGAAGTCACAAAAAGTCGTTCCGAAGGGAGCGCAGTGTAAGTTTTCTGCTCCAAAGTCGTTCCAAAAGGAATGCAGAGCATACAGCGAAAAGTCAACGCTGACACCGCCTAAGTAAAAGGCGAAGAAGCTCCAAAGACGTTCCTAAGGGAATGCAGAGCTTATACCGCCTAAGTAAAAGGCGAAAAAGCTACAAAGACGTTCCTAAGGGAATGCAGAGCTTATACCGCCTAAGTAAAAGGCGAAGAAGCTCCAAAGACGTTCCTAAGGGAATGCAGAGCTTACAGCGAAAAGTCAACGCTGATTCCGCTGAAGTAAAAGGCGAAGAAGCTCCTAAGGGAGGCTTATAGCGAAAAGACAATGCTGATTCACAAAAAAGATTGTGTTTTATCGCGCAAATATGCGTGTATCTTCGGAATATCACCTTACATAGCATAACATCATCACATCATCCTTGCATAACATAAGCATCATACATCATAATGCATGTGGCATAAGAAAGAGATATGACATTAATCTTCGGGAAAACGCTTTGAGAAAGGGGCAAATCATGCCAAGTCACAAGGAGAAACAATATTGATTTCTGAAGTATAGCCTTGAAGATTGTTTCTACGAAGCTTCAGCACTTTTCCAGGATACTTCGGATATTGTTGTGATAAATGGTGATTCTTCTTCACGAAGCATGAAAAGAAGGGAAGGTGTTTTTTCGCCAAAGACTCAAAAACGGTATGTATGTAAAGTTTCATGCATCGTAAAGAATTGAATAACAAAAATAGATATATTACATTCAGGGTTACAAAATGTTACACTATATTACATTTCAGAAGTTTTTTACAAAAATGCTTAATCCTCTCTCAAAACGACTTCTGCAGCCTCATTCAGGAGCCGATTCACGACTTTATCCATAATATCTTCGGCCATCTTTTTAATTTCGTCGTCCCCCTTCGTCGGATCTGAAGCAGGACACGGCTACATTGCTATTACAAATCGCAAGCAGATCTTAAAGCCTAAAGATTACAACACGATAAAAACCATTATTTAGTACCTAGTTGATCTTCGGCTTGTGTGCTCTTGTCAGCAGCCTCAGCTACTGCTCTAGCATCGTGAATGCCCTTCTCACTTCTTCGAATAATTTCTCCGGCTATTTCTCGGCCACCATTATCCCAGATATCGGTAAAGAACTTTCCACCAATTATGCTAGCTTCGGCCGTAGGATCTCTTGTATCTTCAAAGGACAAGGCAGCTTCGGACTGTGCTAGAATTTTTACATGTTCGCAGCCCTTCTTCTCTAAGATGGTGGCAATCCCTCTGGCGCCAGAGAAGGCGCATATATCTCCTCGACTATTTAAAATTTCTTCGAAGGCTTCAGCTTCGTGGTCAATCCATTCAATGACACCTTCGGGATTGCCTCTCGAAAAGTTTTCCTCACTTGAGAATGCGCCGACCTTGGCGAAGCTAGCCTTTAATTTTTTAACACAATCTATAGATTTGTTGTAGCATCTCTTTTTGGATGAACGAAGCTCTTCAACAGTCACTTCTAGGTGATCTGCCCATTGATCGCTGAGTTCACGCTTTGTTTCTTGAAGTATACGTTCTTCTTTGGCTCTGGCCAGTTGTTTCCGAAGGTCTTCAATTTCGCGTTTCTGAGCTTCAGCTTGACTTTTAAAAGCAGCTTCGTCCTCCTTTATTTTATCTATCAATGAGTATAATATTTTGTCTTTTTCGAGACCTTCGTTCCTCAGTTCAATTACTTCGGAACGAAGGTTGCTCAGGGCTATAGTACATCCTTCGTCCTCAGCATCTTTCTGTGCCCTGAGGGCATTGCTGAGTATCAGGCCCTGCAAACAGGAATATGTCTGTGTCAATAGTTTTAAACAAACGAAAAATTTTTGAACTCAACAAAAAACACGAGAATTCCATTTGTCGCACCTTTAAACTGTTGTAAGCTAGGCTGTCAGCCAGATCGTTCTTTGACAGCACCGAAAGTCCGTCTTCTAAAGTTGGGAATCCGAAGCTTCTGCTCATCTCCCGACAGACAGAAATTTCCTTGCTATCGGGGAGACAATACAAGAAATCTTCTTCTCCACTGCCATTAAATATCAACGCCCCCTTTGGATATTTCAACTTTTGGGCATAATGCTGGGCCTCTTGTTCTTCTTTTTCTGATAATTTTTTTCCCCGAAGCATGACGAAAAATATAATCACGAATTTTGGGGGATGCTTCGGGGGTAACAACACCAGTTTCTTCAAAAGTTGGCTTTGTTATTTTTTCTGCCTCACTTTCCAAAGTTTTTGTGGGCTCTGAGGGCCCAGCTTCGGCTTCAATTTCTTGCTCTGGAGCTGTAGAACCAGAAATTTCAGCTGTTGTTTCAGGAGTAACAGCAGCCTTCTTCGGAGGTGTGCTCGAAGATTTGATCGTTTCCAGTACATCTAGCACATTAGCCATTCTCTTTCTCTTCGGAGTTGCGGCTGGCACTTTTTCATTTTTTGCTGTCCCAATGATTGCTGTAGGACTCAAAACTTCTGATGTTTTGGAGCCCTCAGTTGCTTCTTTTACCTCTTCAATTTTTTCTGTGGACGGCGCTTCGGTTTTCTCTTTTGTTTCTGACAACAAAATGTTTGATTGTTCTGATTCTATCTTTGGTGGCACTTCGGCCGTTTCTGCGATCTCTGGCAACAAGGTTGGCTCGGTTGGTTTTTCAGCTTCGGTGGCCGAAGAAGTTTTTCCGGTAAACTCGGGCACCGAAGCTGGTTCAATATAACGCGGCCGATGCGTAAGAACCTTTAACTTTTTCCTTTTCGGTTCTGGCTCGCTAGGAGCAGCTGCAGCTTCTTCTTTTGCAGAGGTTGTGTTTTTTCTCTTCTGCCTCCGAATGGGATAGCAATAGTCAGGGTAGACAAACCCGATGGCATCAAATACCCGATTCAGTCTCTTCTTTTTTCGGCCTCCGAAGGCTGCTGACATTGCATTATCTTCAGCCTTCGAGTAGGTCCCGAGTAGCTCATCACTTAAATTGTCAATGCTTTTCAACCACTCATCATCTGGCTCAATAAATTTATCTCCAAATTTAAAAGTGTACTTAAATCTGATAAGTCCACCTTCGTCGGCCTCTTTAATGGTTTCTTGTGGCATTTCCCATTTCTCCGCAAGCGGCCACACCCTGAAGGCGATATGCTCTTGTACTAAGTCCCTTGTTCCTATAAAAGAGCAGACAACGCCGAAGGCTCTTTGGCACTCTTCGGCGGCTTCATTCATTTCAACCTTCGGCCTCCGAAGGCCGAAGCTTTGCCAAATAGGTCGCATGATTATACCTTTGATGTCTTCCCGTGCTTTCAGATCATTTTTTACATAAAACCATTCTGTCATCCAGCCGCTAGGCCACCTCTTCCGAAAAGTTGGCACGGGACAGCTTGACCCAGACCGAGAAACAAAACTGTAGCAGCCAAAGTTATTGTGATACTGTTCCTTACCCCAAGGTATTGTCTCGTATGATAATTCGTGCATATTGCAGAAACTTTTTGCATCAGGCTTCAGACCTTGGCTTCGCACGGCCCACACGAAGATGTTCAGCCTTATGATGGCCTCGGGGGTAAGTTGGTGAAGATAGACTTCAAAAATCTTCAGCACTTCCACGACGAAGCTGCTCAAGGGCAATCGCAGCCCAGCCTTCAAAAAGCTTCGGAATACTACGACTTCATTCTCTTCAGGGTGTGGACAAGTCTTCTCCCCTTCGTCGGCCCTCACAACGGACAAATCCCGGAAATACCTTCCTCTCATATTAACAAGATGATTCTCTTTGATAGTTGATTTACCATAAACTGAATGGCTTGGTCGCCAGGGGCGATCTTCGGAGTCTTCGCCACCGCTGTCTACATCATAACTTTCACTGTCACCAGTATCTTCAGACAGTCCTTCCAGAATCTCATTGGTGATTTTTTCTGTGTTGGTCTTCGACATCGCTATAAGAAATCCTAAGTTCTTCTCTTCATCAAGACTCAGCTTCATCTCAGCAGCAGCCTTCTTAGCAGCTTCAGACATCTTCGGAAGCACTAAAAAACTGTTTTCAAATCCGAAGCTTCAAAGCTAAAAGCTTAGCAAAACACAGTGCACAAGAGCTAAAAATTGAGTGAGCGGGAGTGGTTGGCCAGGAAGCGTGCAAAATGAGTTTGCGGTATGGCCGTATATATACGCTCGGTGCGTTGAAAATTGAAAGACCCCACTTGTCATTGAATGTTGCTATTCTAGCAAAGGGAAGGTGTTTTTTCGGACCTTCGGCGTAAAGCCTTCGTCCATATCGCAATCTAAATTTATTATTTCAAACAAATTAATATTGCGAGGGGCTACTGTTGGGGACCTTCGGCGTCCGAAGGTCCTCAAAAACAGGATTTAACAGTATTTCTGTAGTACAATGTGTGAACAGGTACCCTCGGACTAAAGTCGGCATTGCAGTAGACCGGAATAATACGAAGCTTGCTACAGAGCCGAAGGTGTTGAGCAGGAAAGCTTCGGCGTAACAGCAAAGAGTGGAACCGACTTAAAGATGAAAAGGCTATTCAGACCTCGATAGACTACTATAGAGTTATTATCAAATGTAGAGGGCATGAATGTAATTTTATAAGGGCTGTGTCCCGTGTCTATAAATAGGTGAACAGTATCCCCGTACTGTTCACGCTGACTTGGCATTTGCTTTTTGCGTCACGCTTGTACTGTCATTTCCTTCCGATTGAAGGTATGTCCTTCATAACCTTCGTCCACAAGTTATTATATCCTAGGGGAAATAATGCTTCGGAGGACGAAGGACGTTAACGATTAACATTTTCTATGTTGCCTTGTTCTTAACTCTTAGCA
The DNA here is from genome assembly GCF_902167145.1 of Zea mays. NCBI lineage: Eukaryota > Viridiplantae > Streptophyta > Magnoliopsida > Poales > Poaceae > Zea > Zea mays. Next base: position 79,727,112 of record NC_050103.1, on the reverse strand, counting down.
CTTGAGAACAAGTCCCCAACAGGCTCACACCTTTTCCTAAATTGATTTTGGTGGTTGAATTGCCCAACACAAATAATTGGACTAATTAGTTTGCTCTAGTCTATAAGTTTTACAGGTGCCAAAGGTTCACAACAAGCCAATAAAAAGACCAAGATGGGTTCAAATAAAGAGAGCTAAAGACATCCCAAAAGGCACCCTGGTCTGGCGCACCGGACTGTCCGGTGTACCACCGGACAGTGTCCGGTGCACCAGGGAACTCGAAGCTGAACTTGCCACCTTCGGGAAAATGGGAGGCCGCTCCGCTATAATTCACCGGACTGTCCGGTGAAGCACCGGACAGTGTCCGGTGTCACACCGGACTGTCCGGTGTGCCAGCGGAGCAACGGCTACTTCGCGCCAATGGTCGACTGCAAACGCATTCAATGCGCTACAGTGCGCGCCAGAGTTAGAGCAGCGCCAGACGGCGCACCAGATAGTCTACAGGACCTGTCCGGTGCACCACCGGACAGTCCAGAGGTCCCACCAGTCAGAGCTCCAACGGTGAGAACCCAACGGCCGGCTGGCGTGGCTGGCGCACCGGACTGTCCGGTGCGCCATGCGACAGCAGCCTTCCAACGGCCACTTTTGGTGGTTGGGGCTATAAATACCCCAACCACCTCACGTTCAATGGCATCCAAGTTTTCCACCTTCCAACACATTACAAGAGCTATAGCATTCAATTCTAGACACATCCAAAGAGATCAAATCCTCTCCCAAGTCCGAAATCACTCCAAATCAAATAGTGACTAGAGAGAGCGACATTTGTGTTCATTTGAGCTCTTGCACTTGGATTGCTTCTTTTCTTTCTCACTCTTTCTTGTGATCAAACTCAATTGTAACCGAAGCAAGAGACACCAATTGTGTGGTGGTCCTTGCGGGAACTTTTGTGTTCCGTTTGATTGAGAAGAGAAGCTCACTCGGTCTAAGTGACCGTTTGAGAGAGGGAAAGGGTTGAAAGAGACCCGGTCTTTGTGACCACCTCAACGGGGAGTAGGTTTGCAAGAACCGAACCTCGGTAAAACAAATCCTTGTGTCTCACGCTTTATTTGCTTATGATTTGTTTTTCGCCCTCTCTCTCGGACTCTTTTATATTTCTAACGCTAACCCGGCTTGTAGTTGTGCTTAAGTTTATAAATTTCAGATTCGCCCTATTCACCCCCCCCTCTAGGCGACTTTCAATTGGTATCGGAGCCTGGTGCTTCATTAGAGCTTAACCGCTCGAAGTGATGTCGGGAGATCACGCCAAGAAGATGGTGATCGGAGGTGAGAAGTCCGCTACAAGCCACGGGAAGGCTCCATCGAGGGAGTCCGCCAACAAGAAGAAGGATGGATCCCCTTCACGCATTCGATCGCACAAGAGTGGCGAGAAGAAGAAGAAAATGAAGAAAGTGGTCTACTACGAGACCGATTCTTCCTCGCCCTCTACATCCGGATCCGACGCCGCGTCCGTCACTTCTAAGCGCCAAGAGCGCAAGAAGTATAGTAAGATCCCCCTATGCTACCCTCGCATTTCCAAACGTACTCCTTTACTTTCCGTCCCATTAGGCAAACTACCTATGTTTGATGGTAAAGATTATAATATGTGGAGTGATAAAATGAGGCATCATCTAACCTCACTACACACTAGCATTTGGGATGTTGTTGAGATTGGAGTACAGGTACCATCACCGGGGGATGAAGACTATGATTCGGACGAGGTCGCCCAAATCTGGCACTTTAACTCTCAAGCCACCACTATACTCCTCGCCTCTCTAAGTCGAGAGGAGTATAACAAGGTGCAAGGATTGAAGAGTGCCAAAGAGATTTGGGACGTACTCAAGACCGCGCTCGAAGGAGATGAGGTGACCAAAATCACCAAGCGGGAGACGATCGAGGGGGAGCTCGGCCGCTTCCGGCTTCGCCAAGGGGAGGAGCCACAAGACATGTACAACCGCTTGAAGACCTTGGTAAACCAAGTGCGCAACCTCGGGAGCACCAAATGGGATGACCATGAGATGGTCAAGGTTATTCTAAGATCCCTCGTTTTCCTTAACCCTACACAAGTTCAATTAATTCGAGGTGATCCTAGATACACACTAATGTCTCCTGAGGAAGTGATAGGAAAATTTGTGAGCTTTGAGTTGATGATCAAAGGCTCAAAGAAAATCATCGAGCAAGACGGCCCCTCCACGCCAGAAGCACAACCGGTCGCATTCAAGGCAACGGAGGAGAAGAAAGAGGAGTCTACCTCAAGTAGACTGCCCATCGACGCCTTCAAGCTCGACAACGAGGAAATGGCGCTTATCATCAAGAGCTTCCGCCAAATCCTCAAGCAAAGGAGGAGGAAGGACTACAAATCCCGCTCCAAGAAAGTGTGCTACAAGTGTGGTAAGCCCGGTCATTTTATTGCAAAATGTCCATTATCAAGTGATAGTGACAGGGGCGACGACAAGAAGGAAAAGAGGAGAGAAAAGAAGAGGTACCACAAGAAGAGGGGCGGCGATGCCCATGTGTGCCGCGAATGGGACTCCGACGAGAGCTCCACCGACTCCTCCAACGAGGACGCCGCCAACATCGCCGTCACCAAAGGGCTCCTCTTCCCCAACGTTGGCCACAAGTGCCTCATGGCAAAGGACGACAAAAGAAAGAAGGTAAAATCAAGATCCTCCACTAAATATGCATCCTCTAGTGATGAAGATCATTTTAGTGATGAGGAAGATAATTTGCGTATTCTTTTTGCCAACCTTAACATGCAACAAAAAGAAAAATTAAATGAATTAATTAGTGCTATTCATGAGAAGGATGAACTCTTGGACTCCCAAGAGGACTTCCTAATTAAGGAAAATAAAAAGCATGTTAAGGTTAAGGATGCTTATGCTCTAGAAGTAGAAAAATGTGAAAAATTATCTAGCGAGCTAAGCAAGTGCCATGATATTATTACCAACCTTAGAAATGAGAATGCTAGTTTAATAGCTAAGGTTGATTCAAATGTATGTGATGATTCAATTTCCAATCTTAAAGATGATAATGCTAATTTGCTTGCTAGGATTGAAAAATTGAATGATTCTCTTGCTAGCCTTAGAAATGACAATGAAAATTTGATTGCTAAGGCTAAAGACCTAGATGTTTGCAATGCTTCCATATCCGATCTTAGAGATAAGAATGACATTTTACGTGCTAAGATTGTTGAACTTAATTCTTGCAAACCCTCTACATCTACCATTGAGCATGTTTCCATTTGTACTAGATGTAGAGGCATTAATGTTGATGCTATTCATGATCACCTAGCCTTAATTAAGAAACAAAATGATCACATAGCTCAACTTAATGCTAAGATTAATGAGCATGACTTAGAAAATTAAAAATTTAAATTTGCTAGAAGCATGCTCTATAGTGGGAGACGCCCTAGCATCAAGGATGGCATTGGCTTCCAAAAGGGAGACAATGTCAAACTTAATGCCCCTCCTAAAAGATTATCTAACTTTGTTAAAGGCAAGGCTCCCATGCCTCAGGATAACGAGGGTTACATTTTGTACCCTGCCGGTTATCCCGAGCACAAGATTAGGAGAATTCATTCTAGGAAGTCTCACTCTGGCCCTAACCATGCTTTTATGTATAAGGGTCAGACATCTAGTTCTAGGCAATCAACCCGTGCAAAATTGCCTAAGAAGAAAACTCCTACTGCATCAAATGATTCTAACATTTCATTAAAAACTTTTGATGCATCTTATGTTTTAACTAACAAATCCGGCAAAGTAGTTGCCAAGTATGTTGGGGGCAAACACAAGGGATCAAAGACTTGTGTTTGGGTACCCAAAGTTCTTGTATCTAATGTCAAAGGATCCAAAACCGTTTGGGTACCTAAAATCAAGAATTAAATTTGTTTTGTAGGTTTATGCATCCGGGGGCTCAAGTTGGATCATCGATAGCGGGTGCACAAACCACATGACAGGGGAAAAGAAGATGTTCTCCTCCTACGAGAAAAACCAAGATCCCCAACGAGCTATTACATTCGGGGATGGGAATCAAGGTTTGGTCAAAGGGTTGGGTAAAATTGCTATATCACCTGACCATTCCATTTCCAATGTTTTTCTTGTAGATTCTTTAGACTACAACTTGCTTTCAGTATCGCAATTATGTAAAATGGGTTACAACTGTCTTTTTACAGATACAAGTGTTACTGTCTTTAGAAGAAGTGACGATTCAATAGCATTTAAGGGAGTGTTAGAGGGTCAGCTATACTTAGTAGATTTTGATAGAGCTGAACTCAACACTTGCTTAATTGCTAAGACTAACATGGGCTGGTTCTGGCATCGCCGACTAGCACATGTTGGAATGAAGAATCTTCACAAGCTTCTAAAGGGAGAACACATTTTGGGACTAACAAATGTTCATTTTGAGAAAGACAGGATTTGTAGCGCATGTCAGGCAGGGAAGCAAGTTGGTGTTCATCATCCACACAAGAACATCATGACGACTGACAGGCCACTCGAGCTCCTACACATGGACCTATTCGGCCCGATTGCTTACATAAGCATCGGTGGGAGTAAGTACTGTCTAGTTATTGTGGATGATTATTCTCGCTCCAGGTGTTCTTTTTGCAAGAAAAATCTCATACCCAAGAGACCTTAAAGGGATTCTTGAGACAGGCTCAAAACGAGTTCGGCTTAAGGATCAAGAAAATAAGAAGCGACAACGGAACGGAGTTCAAGAACTCACAAATCGAAGGCTTCCTTGAGGAGGAGGGCATCAAGCATGAGTTCTCTTCTCCCTACACGCCACAACAAAATGGTGTAGTGGAGAGTAAGAATAGAACTCTATTGGACATGGCAAGGACCATGCTTGATGAGTACAAGACTTCGGATCGGTTTTGGGCCGAGGCGGTCAACACCACCTGCTACGCTATCAACCGGTTATATCTACACCGAATCCTCAAGAAGACATCGTATGAACTCCTAACTGGTAAAAAGCCCAATGTTTCATATTTTAGAGTCTTTGGTAGCAAATGCTTTATTCTTGTTAAAAGAGGTGGAAAATCTAAATTTGCTCCTAAGGCTGTAGAAGGATTTTTACTAGGATATGATTCAAACACAAGGGCATATAGAGTCTTTAACAAGTCCTCTGGGCTAGTTGAAGTTTCTTGTGACATTGTGTTTGATGAAACTAACGGCTTTCAAGTAGAGCAAGTTGATCTTGACGAGCTAGGTGATGAAGAGGCTCCATGCGTCGCGCTAAGGAACATGTCCATTGGGGATGTGTGTCCTAAGGAATCCGAAGAGTCTCCAAATGCACAAGATCAATCATCTTCCTCCATGCAAGCATCTCCACCAACTCAAGATGAGGATAAGGCTCAAAATGATGAAGGAATGGATCAAGAAGTTGAGCCACCTCAAGAGGAGAGCAATGATCAAGGGGGAGATGCCCATGATCAAGATGAGGAAGATGAACAAGTTCCAAGGCCGCCACACCCAAGAGTCCACCAAGCAATTCAACGAGATCACCCCGTGAACACCATTCTCGGCGATATTCAAAAGGGGGTAACTACTCGATCTCGTGTTGCTCATTTTTGTGAACATTACTCTTTTGTTTCCTCTATTGAGCCACACAGGGTAGAGTAAGCACTTCAAGATTCGGATTGGGTGGTGGCGATGCAAGAGGAGCTCAATAACTTCACTAGGAATGAGGTATGGCATTTAGTTCCACGTCCTAATCAAAATGTTGTAGGAACCAAGTGGGTCTTCCGCAACAAGCAAGATGAGCATGGTGTGGTGACAAGGAACAAAGCCCGACTTGTGGCCAAGGGGTATTCACAAGTCGAAGGTTTGGATTTCGGTGAAACCTATGCACCCGTAGCTTGGATAGAATCAATTCGCATTTTACTTGCCTATGCTACTTACCATGGCTTCAAGCTTTATCAAATGGACGTGAAAAGTGCATTCCTCAATGGACCAATCAAGGAAGACGTCTATGTTGAGCAACCTCCCGGCTTTGAAGATAGTGAGTATCCTAACTATGTATATAAACTCTCTAAGGCGCTTTATAGGCTCAAGCAAGCCCCAAGAGCATGGTATGAATGCCTAAGAGATTTTCTTATCACTAATGGCTTCAAAGTCGGAAAGGCCGATCCTACTTTATTTACTAAAACTCTTGACAATGATTTGTTTGTATGCCAAATTTATGTTGATGATATTATATTTGGGTCTACTAACGAATCTACATGTGAGGAATTTAGTAGGATCATGATACAAAAATTCGAGATGTCTATGATGGGGGAGTTGAAGTACTTCTTAGGATTTCAAGTGAAGCAACTCCAAGAGGGCACCTTCATTAGCCAAACGAAGTATATTCAAGACATTCTAAGCAAGTTTGGGATGAAGGATGCCAAGCCCATCAAGACACCCATGGGAACTAATGGGCATCTCGACCTCGACACGGGAGGCAAATCCGTAGATCAAAAGGTATACCGGTCGATGATAGGCTCTTTACTCTATTTATGTGCATCTCGACCGGACATTATGCTTTCCGTATGCATGTGCGCAAGATTCCAAGCCGACCCTAAGGAAGCTCACCTTACGGCCGTAAAACGAATCTTGAGATATTTAGTTTATACTCCTAAGTTTGGGCTTTGGTACCCTCGGGGATCCACATTTGATTTAATTGGTTATTCGGATGCCGATTAGGCGGGGTGTAAAATTAATAGAAAGAGCACATCAGGGACTTGCCAGTTCTTGGGAAGGTCTCTGGTGTCTTGGGCTTCAAAGAAGCAAAATTCCGTAGCTCTTTCTACCGCCGAAGCCGAGTATATTGCCGTAGGCCATTGTTGCGCGCAATTACTTTGGATGAGGCAAACCCTTAGGGACTATGGTTACAAATTAACCAAAGTTCCTCTTCTGTGTGATAATGAGAGTGCAATTCGCATGGCGGATAATCCCGTTGAACATAGTCGCACTAAACACATAGCCATTTGGTATCATTTTCTAAGGGATCACCAACAAAAGGGGGATATCGAGATTGCATATATTAACACCAAAGAACAATTGGCCGATATCTTTACCAAGCCACTAGATGAACAAACTTTTAACAAACTTAGGCATGAGTTAAATATTCTTGATTCTCGGAATTTCTTTTGATGTCTTGCATACATAGCTCATTCATATATTTTTGATCATGTCTCTTTTATATGCTATGACTAATGTGTTTTCAAGTGTATTTCAAACCAAGTCATAGATTGAAAGGGAATTGGAGTCTTCGGCGAAGACAAAGGCTTCCACTCCACTCCATCAATTAACTCACCCTTCGTCGTCGCTCCGAGCCGCTCTCCAACTTTGGTATAATCTTCACTCATATTTTGTTCGCCAAAGGGGGAGAAAGTAGTTACATAAGGGCTTATATTTCACTCAAGTATTCGTTTTTGGCGATTCATGCCAAAGGGGGAGAAAGTATTAGCCCAAAGCAAAAGGACCGCACCACCACCTAATTTTTGAAATAAAGATTCTCAAAATTAATATCTTATTGTGTTCAAAAAGGGGAGAAAGTAATATCTTCGAAAATTGCAAAACCCGCTTGAACACTAAGAGGAGGATTTTTTGAGGGGGAGTTTTGTTTAGTCAAAAGGAAAGCATTTGAAACAGGAGGAGAGAATTTCAAATCTTAAAAATGCTTCTCAAAATATTATTCATTTACCTCTGACTATTTGCAAAAGAACTTTGAAAAGAATTTACAAAAGAATTTGCAAAAACAAAACATGTGGTGCAAGCGTGGTCCAAAACGTTGAAAATGAAAAAGAAACAATCCATGCATATCTTATGAGAATTTGTATTGGTTCAATTCTAAATAACCTTTGCACTTACATTATGCAAACTAGTTCAATTATGCATTTCTATATTTGCTTTGGTTTGTGTTGGCATCAATCACCAAAAAGGGAGAGATTGAAAGGGAAATAGGCTCACACCTTTTCCTAAATTGATTTTGGTGGTTGAATTGCCCAACACAAATAATTGGACTAACTAGTTTGCTCTAGTCTATAAGTTTTACAGGTGCCAAAGGTTCACAACAAGCCAATAAAAAGACCAAAGATGGGTTCAAATAAAGAGAGCTAAAGACATCCCAAAAGGCACCTCTGGTAATCGCTAACGCATTACGCTCGAGCAGCCAGAGAGCCGTTGGCGCACCGGACATGTCCGGTGCACACCGGACAGTCCGGTGCCCCCTTCTAGCCGTTGGCACGGCCACGTGTCCCGCGCAGATCGCGCGGCCGACCGTTGGCCCGGCTGACCGTTGGCTCACCGGACAGTCCGGTACACACCGGACAGTCCGGTGAATTATAGCCGTACGTCGCCGATGAATTCCCGAGAGCGGCCAGTTTGCACGAACCAGCTTGGCGCACCGGACACTGTCCGGTGCACCACCGGACAGTCCGGTGCTCCCAGATTGAGCAGAGTCTTGGCTGCTCGAGCCAAGACAATTCCAATTCGATTTTTCCTGTTTCCAGCACTTAGACACAATACATTAGTCCCTAAAACAATGTACTAAGTCTGAGAAACATACCTTTATCCTTGATTTGTACTTTGTCCACCATTTTACACTTAGGCACTTGTGTTGGTCACTAAATCACCAAAATACTTAGAAATGGCCCAAGGGCACATTTCCCTTTCAATCTCCCCCTTTTTGGTGATTTATGCCAACACGATATAAAGCAAGTAGAACAAATACAAAATCAATTCAAATAAGAACTCAAATTGTTTTGATTCAAATTTGACATATATGGATCACTCTTTGTCACCACTTGGTTTGTTTTTGCAAATCAAACTCAAATTTCTATCTCTAAGTCAAATACACATGTTAAGACATAAAGAGAGTCATTCCAAGAGAAATTGATTCAAGATTTCAAAAACTCCTCTTTTTCCCATAATCAACATTTCTCCCCACAAGAAGCCAACTTTTGACAAGAGAGACAATAAGAGAGTTTTGTCAAACCAAAAGCTCTATTCTACTATTTTCAAAATCTCTCAAGTGGTAGCTGATCCATTTATCGTTTTGGCCCTTTATTTTCTCCCCCGTTGGCATCAAGCACCAAAACGGGATTAATCTTGGCCCCCTAACCCCATTGCCTCACCAAAATCTTCAATAAGAATACAAAGGCAATAAGAGTACATGAGATGAACTTGGAATAAGTTACCCTCTCATCGGAGTGCAGTGGAAGTCTTGCATGGTCCAAGTCCACCTTTTCCCTTTCAATCCTCCTTTGAGACTAAATCAAGCAAACTCAAGCATATGGTCAGTCTCAAAGGGTCAAGTTGTAACACATCTCCCCCTAAACATGTGCATCACTTTGCAACGGACTTGTGAGGTCCAGGGAGTGTTTGTACAACTTGAGCACCATTATTAAGCAATAAAATGCATAAGGAACATGATCAAAGGCATAAACACATGTATGCTATAAATCAATCCAAGTTCCGCGAATCTAGGACATTTAGTTCACTACGCAACCTGCAAAAGGTCTTCTCATCTAGAGGCTTGGTAAAGATATCGGCTAGCTGGTTCTCGGAGCTAACATGGAACACTTCGATATCCCCCTTTTGCTGGTGGTCTCTCAAAAAGTGATGCCGGATGTCAATGTGCTTTGTGCGGCTGTGTTCAACAGGATTTTCCGCCATGCGGATGGCACTCTCATTATCACATAGGAGTGGGACTTTGCTCAGATTGTAGCCAAAGTCCCTTAGGGTTTGCCTCATCCAAAGTAGTTGCGCGCAACACTGTCCTGCGGCAACATACTCGGCCTCAGCGGTAGATAGGGCAACGGAGGTTTGTTTCTTAGAATTCCATGACACCAGGGACCTTCCTAAGAATTGGCACGTCCCCGATGTACTCTTCCTATCGACCTTACATCCAGCATAGTCGGAATCTAAATATCCAATCAGATCAAAGGTAGACCCCTTTGGATACCAGAGCCCGAAGCAAGGCGTAGCAACTAAATATCTAAGGATTCGCTTCACTGCCACTAAGTGACACTCCTTAGGATCGGATTGAAATCTAGCACACATGCATACGCTTAGCATAATATCCGGTCTACTAGCACATAAATAAAGTAAAGACCCTATCATTGACCGGTATGCCTTTTGATCAACGGACTTACCTCCTTTGTTGAGGTCGGTGTGTCCGTCGGTCCCCATCGGAGTCTTTGTGGGCTTGGCGTCCTTCATCCCAAACCGCTTCAGCAAGTCTTGCGTGTACTTCGTTTGAGAGATGAAGGTGCCATCCTTGAGTTGCTTCACTTGGAACCCAAGGAAGTAGTTCACCTCGCCCATCATCGACATCTCGAATTTCTGCGTCATTACCCTGCTAAACTCTTCACAAGACTTTTTATTAGTAGAACCAAATATTATGTCATCGACATAAATTTGGCATACAAAAAGATCACCGTCACAAGTCTTAGTGAACAGAGTTGGATCGGCTTTCCCAACCTTGAAAGCATTAGCAATTAGAAATTCTCTAAGGCATTCATACCATGCTCTTGGGGCTTGCTTAAGTCCATAGAGCGCCTTAGAGAGCTTACACACGTGGTCGGGGTACCGTTCATCCTCGAAGCCAGGGGGTTGCTCTACGTACACCTCCTCCTTGATTGGCCCATTGAGGAACGCACTCTTCACATCCATTTGGAACAACCTGAAAGAATGGTGAGCGGCATATGCTAGCAAAATACGAATGGACTCTAGCCTAGCCACAGGAGCAAAAGTCTCCTCAAAGTCCAAACCTGCGACTTGGGCATAACCTTTTGCCACAAGTCGAGCCTTGTTCCTTGTCACCACTCCGTGCTCGTCTTGTTTGTTGCGGAACACCCACTTGGTTCCCACAACATTTTGCTTAGGACGAGGCACCAGTGTCCAAACCTCATTCCTCTTGAAGTTGTTGAGCTCCTCTTGCATGGCCAACACCCAGTCCGGATCTAGCAAGGCCTCCTCTACCCGGAAAGGCTCAATAGAAGAGACAAAGGAGTAATGCTCACAAAAATTAACTAATCGAGACCGAGTAGTTACTCCCTTGCTAATATCACCCAGAATTTGATCGACGGGATGATCCCTTTGAATCATCGCTCGAACTTGGGTTGGAGGTGCCGGTTGTGCTTCTTCCTCCATTACTTGATCATCTTGTGCTCCCCCTTGATCACACGCCTCCTGTTCATCATCTTGAGTTGGGGGATGCACCATTGTTGAGAAAGAAGGTTGATCTTACTCCTTTTGTTCCTGTGGTCGTACATCACCAATCGCCATGGTTCGTATAGCGGCCGTCAGAACATCTTCTTCATCTACATCATCAAGATCAACAACTTGCTCTCTTGGAGAGCCATTAGTCTCATCGAATACAACGTCGCTAGAGACTTCAACCAAACTCGATGATTTGTTGAAGACCCTATACGCCTTTGTATTTGAGTCATAACCTAACAAAAACCCTTCTACAGCTTTGGGAGCAAACTTAGAATTTCTACCCTTCTTCACTAGAATGTAGCATTTGCTCCCAAATACACGAAAGTAAGATACATTGGGTTTGTTACCGGTTAGAAGCTCATACGACGTCTTCTTGAGGAGGCGGTGAAGGTAGACCCTGTTGATGGCGTGGCAAGCCGTGTTCACGGCTTCCGACCAAAAGCACTCGGGGGTCTTGAACTCTCCAAGCATCGTCCTTGCCATATCGATGAGCGTCATGTTCTTCCTCTCTACCACACCATTTTGCTGTGGTGTGTAGGGAGCGGAGAACTCGTGCCTGATCCCTTCCTCCTCAAGGTACTCCTCCACTTGAAGGTTCTTGAACTCGGACCCGTTGTCGCTCCTTATCTTTTTCACCTTGAGCTCAAACTCGTTTTGAGCTCTCCTTAGGAAGCGCTTGAGGGTCCCTTGGGTTTCAGATTTATCCTGCAAAAAGAATACCCAAGTGAAGCGGGAAAAGTCATCCACAATAACTAAACCATACTTACTTCCCCCTATACTTAGATAGGCGACGGGTCCGAAGAGGTCCATATGTAGCAGCTCCAGGGGTCTTGACGTGGTCATCACATTCTTGCTGTGATGTGCTCCTCCCACTTGTTTACCTGCTTGACATGCTGCACAAGGTCTATCTTTTTCGAATTGCACGTTAGTTAAACCTATCACATGTTCTCCCTTTAAAAGCTTGAGAAGGTTCTTCATCCCCACATGTGCTAAGCGGCGATGTCACAGCCAGCCCATGCTAGTCTTAGCAATTAAGCATGCATCTAGACCGGCCTCCTCTTTTGCAAAATCAACTAAGTAAATTTTGCCGTCTAGTACACCCTTAAAAGCTAGTGAACCATCACATCTTCTAAAGACAGACACATCTATATTAGTGAATAGACAGTTATATCCCATATTGCACAATTGACTAACAGAGAGTAAATTATATCCCAGAGACTCAACTAAAAAACATTAGAGATAGAGTGCTCATTTGAAATTGCAATCTTGCCTAAGCCTTTCACCTTGCCTTGGTTCCCATCACCAAATATGATTGAATCTTGGGAATCCTTATTCTTGACGTAGGAGGTGAACATCTTCTTCTCCCCCGTCATATGGTTTGTGCATCCGCTGTCGATAATCCAGCTTGAACCCCCGGATGCATAAACCTGCAAGGCAAATTTAGGCTTGGGACTTAGGTACCCAACTCTTGTTGGGTCCTACGAGGTTAGTCATAATTGTCTTAGGGACCCAAATGCAAGTTTTATCACCCTTGCATTTTGCCCCTAATTTCCTAGCAACTATCTTCCTATCCTTTCTACAAATAGCAAAGGAAGCATTTAAAGCATGATATATTGTTTTGAAGGACCATCCAAAACTTTCCTAGAAACATGAACAATATTCTTTCTAGGCACATGATGAACATATCTCCTATACATATCTCTATCATGCATATAAGAAGAACTAGAAGCAAACATAGCATGTGAATCATAAATTCTATAGTCATTTCTAGCATGTCTCCTATTATGATGCATAAAAGCATGGTTCTTTTTAGTACTACTTGCCATAGGAGCCTTCCCTTTCTCATTGGCGGGAATGGGAACCTTATGGCTTGTTAAGTTCTTGGCTTCCCTCTTGAAGCCAAGTCCATCCTTAATTGAGGGGTGTCTACCAATCGTGTAGGCATCCCTCGCAAATTTTAGCTTATCAAATTCGCTCTTGCTAGTCTTAAGTTGAGCATTAAGACTAGCCAATTCATCATTAAGTTTGGAAATTGAAACTAGGTGTTCACTACAAGCATCAATGTCAAAATCTTTACACCTATTACAAGTTGCAACAATTTCTACACAAGATGTTGATTTACTAGCTTTTTCTAACTTAGCATTCAAATCATCATTAATGCTCCTTAAGTTAGAAATTGTCTCATGGCAAGAAGATAATTCACAAGAAAGCATTTCATTTCTTTTAACTTCTAGAGCATGAGATTTTTGTGCTTCTACAAATTTGTCATGTTCTTCATACAACAAATCCTCTTGCTTTTCTAAAAGCCTATTCTTATCATTCAAGGCATCAATCAATTCATTAATTTTATCTACCTTGGTTCTATCTAGGCCCTTAAATAAACATGAATAATCTATTTCATCCTTATCGCTAGATTCGTCCTCACTTGAAGAAGCATAAGTAGAGTTTCGAGTACATACCTTCTTCTCCCTTGCCATAAGGCATGTGTGACGCTCGTTGGGGAAGAGGGATGACTTGTTGAAGGCGGTGGCGGCGAGTCCTTCATTGTCGGAGTCGGAAGAGGAGCAATCTGAATCCCACTCCTTGCCTAGATGCGCCTCACCCTTTGCCTTCTTATAGTTCTTCTTCTTCTCCCTCTTGTTCCCTTGATCCTGATCACTATCATTGTCGGGACAGTTAGCAATAAAATGACCAAGCTTACCACATTTGAAGCATGAGCGTTTCCCTTTTGTCTTGGTCTTGCTTGGCTGCCCCTTGCGACCTTTTAGCGCCGTCTTGAATCTTTTGATGATGAGAGCCATCTCTTCATCATTAAGTCCGGCCGCCTCAATTTGTGCCACCTTGCTAGGTAGCGTCTCCTTGCTTCTTGTTGCCTTGAGAGCAAGAGGTTGAGGCTCATTGATTGGACCATTCAATGCGTCGTCCACGTATCTTGCTTCCTTGATCATCATTCGCCCGCTCACGAACTTTCCAAGTATCTCCTCGGGCGTCATCTTGGTGTACCTAGGATTCTCACGAATATTATTTACAAGATGAGGATCAAGGACAGTAAAAGACCTTAGCATTAGGCGGACGACGTCGTGGTCCGTCCATCGCGTGCTTCCATAGCTTCTTATCTTGTTGACAAGGGTCTTGAGCCGGTTGTACGTTTGGGTTGGCTCTTCTCCCCTTATCATAGTGAATCTCCTGAGTTCGCCCTCCACCAACTCCATCTTGATGAGCATTGTGACGTCATTCCCCTCATGAGAGATCTTGAGGGTGTCCCAAATTTGCTTGGCGTTATCCAAGCCGCTTACTTTGTGGTATTCATCCCTGCACAATGAAGCTAGAAGAACAGTAGTAGCTTGTGCATTTTTATGAATTTGCTCATTTATGAACATGGGACTATCCGTACTATCAAAGTGCATTCCACTCTCTACAATCTCCCATATACTAGGATGGAGAGAGAACAAGTGACTACGCATTTTGTGACTCCAAAATCCGTAGTCCTCTCCATCAAAATGGGGAGGTTTACCAAGTGGAATAGATAGTAAATGAGCATTTGTACTTTGAGGAATACGAGAGTAATCAAAAGAAAAGTTTGAATTGACCGTTTTCTTTTTCTCGTAGTCGTCGTCATCCTTTTGGGAAGAGGAAGATTCGTCGCTGTCGTAGTAGACAATCTCCTTGATGCGCCTTGTCTTCTTCTTCTTCCCGTCTTTGCGCTTGTGGCCTGAGCCCGAGTCGGTAGGCTTGTCATCCTTCGGCTCGTTGAAGATAGACTCCTTCTCGTTGTTGACCACCATCCCCTTTCCCTTAGGATCCATCTCTTCGGGCGATTAGTCCCTTCTTGAAGAGAACGGCTCTGATACCAATTGAGAGCACCTAGAGGGGGAGTGAATAGGTGATCCTATAAAACTTTAAACTTAAGCCACAAAACTTGGTTAGACGTTAGCACAGTAATCGCCAAGTGGCTAGAGAGAAGTCTTAGCAAAACACAATAACCACAAGAGAACAATCACAGAGATGACACAGTGGTTTATCCCGTGGTTCGGCCAAGACCAACGCTCGCCTACTCCACGTTGTGGCGTCCCAACGGACGAGGGTTGCAATCAACCCCTATCAAGCGGTCCAAAGACCCACTTGAATACCACGCTGTTTTGCTTTGCTTTTCTTAATCCCGTTCGCGAGGAATCTCCACAACTTGGAGTCTCTCGCCCTTACAAAGATGTTCACAAAGAAGCACGGAGTAAGGGAGGGATTAGCAACTCACACAAGTCACAAAGATCACAGCAAATATGCACACACAAGACCAAGACTTAAGCTCAAGAGACTAACACACTAGAACGGAGCTCAAATCACTAGAATGTCGAACAAGTGCGCAAGAATGGAGTGTGAGTGATCAAGAATGCTCAAGGAATGCTTGGTGTTCTCCTCCATGCGCCTAGGGGTCCCTTTTATAGCCCCAAGGCAGCTGGGAGCCGTTGAGAGCAATCTGGGAAGGCAATTCTTGCCTTCTGTCGCGTGGCGCACCGGAGAGTCCGGTGTGCACCGGACACTGTCCGGTGCCCGATTTCTTTCCTTAAATGGCGCAACCGACCGTTGGCAGCCAGAGAGCCGTTGGCGCACCGGACATGTCCGGTGCACACCGGACAGTCCGGTGCCCCCTTCTAGCCGTTGGCTCGACCACGTGTCCCGCGCAGATCGCGCGGCCGACCGTTGGCCCGGCCGACCGTTGGCTCACCGGACAGTCCGGTGCACACCGGACAGTCCGGTGAATTATAGTCGTACGTCGCCGGTGAATTCCCGAGAGCGGCCAGTTTGCACGAACCAGCTTGGCGCACCGGACGCTGTCCGGTGCACCACCGGACAATCCGGTGCTCCCAAATTGAGCAGAGTCTTGGCTGCTCGAGCCAAGACAATTCCAATTCGATTTTTCCTGTTTCCAGCACTTAGACACAATACATTAGTCTCTAAAATAATGTACTAAGTCTGAGAAACATACCTTTATCCTTGATTTGTACTTTGTCCACCATTTTACACTTAGGCACTTGTGTTGGTCACTAAATCACCAAAATACTTAGAAATGGCCCAAGGGCACATTTCCCTTTCAACTGTTCATCTATTTATAGGCACAGGACGCAGCCTGTGAGAAATTACAATCATGCCCCTTACAAAGGATTACAATTATGACTCAGACCCCTATGGACTAAGAAGTCATTCCATCTTTAAGTCGGTTCGATCCTTCGTCTTCGGATACGTTATAGTACCGAAGCTTCATGAGCGGTAGCTTCGGTACCACGTATAAACAGATTTGCCGAAGGTGTTTTTTCCTGCGGGACCTTCGGCGACGAAGCATGGTCCCAACAGTAGCCCCTTCGCGGCGCTAGATCGTTTTTTGTAAAGAGCTTGATCCGTGAAAAAGTCTCTTAGGCTTCGGGTAGCCGAAGGTCCGAAAAACACCTTCCCTGAGCTCGTTGCCGGGAAACGATACAATTTCCGAGCCCGGAGCGGTCCCACCATGCAGATTCACCTTCTCAGGTTTTGTGGCCCACCGTTCAGTGGGTGCGAGCGACTGTTTGTCCGGTGTAGAAGACTTGGTGATTTATCTTCTTACCTGCAGCACTATATAAATAGACGGGTAGGTGTGAAGTTACCACAGCATTCATTACTATTGCACTGTTTTGCTGCCAAAAATTTTAACCATAGCCGAAGCTTGACTCTTGCACTCAAACGAAGCACCACTTTGGATTCTGCTTCGTCACCAGAAGAGCTTCGGAAAAAAGGTCGTTAATTTCAGAAAACTTCTTGAAATTCATAATCAAATGGCTAGAGTGCGCTCCACTGCCAGGGTTGAGCGTGATGGAGATGAGACCGAAGCCACTGAAACTGTTCCGATTTCCGAAGCAATGAGGCGTTCTAGGCTGGTATCATCAGAGGACACACCTGATGCCGAAGCAACACAAGCTGACGTTGAAGAAGATGAAATTGAAGATGAGTACGGTGCAATGCCATCTAAACCCAGCCACTTAGAGTTTGGGAAGTCTACTATTACCAAAGGTGATATGGCTAAGTTACTGAAGCTAGGCTATTTCAGCGAAGACAAGAAGGAGCTAATTCACTTCGGGGGAGAAGAAGTTACCCCGAAGCCCGAAAAAGATGAAGTGGTGGTTTTTAAAAGCTTCTTCAAAGAAGGGTTAAGATTTCCCCTGCATGGCATGATTGCAGATGTTTTAGAGAGATTTGGAATTCACCTTCATCAGTTAACCCCTAACGCCATTGTTAGGCTTAGTGTTTACATCTAGGCACTTCGAAGCCAGGAGGCAGAACCACTTGCCGAAGGTTTTTGCCGGGCACACGAGCTTCATTACCAGACAAAAGCTAGAGGAGATGGGCTGCATGATAATTTCGGCTGCTACAATTTTGCATATCAGAAAGATGCCAAGTATCCAGTTATCAGCTATCGTACGAAATGGCCAGCTGGCTGGAAGAGTGAATGGTTTTATGTCAAAGTGGATGAAAAGAAAGAAAAGCTGGTTCAGAGCCCTTTAAGGTTAACCTTCGGAGTAACTAGGCCCCAATGCGTCATGGATCCAGATAGCCCATGCCAGATTGCACTGGGCGAATTTCGGGTTGTTGCAGAGCACATTGGCATCAGGGATCTGGTCCAAGAATTCTTAGCCTTCAGAGTATTCCCAACTTTGAAGGAATGGGACATGCCGAAGCTGAAAGGGGAGAAGAAGAAGAAAGAGCTTGTTCGGCTACCTTATTATTTCAAGTTTAAAAAACATTTTAAAGCACCTTGCCAAGAGTGGCTGGACACAATTGAGGTTATGTGCAACGAGATCCTCGGCAACTATTCTAAAAAAGAAGATCAGTTAATGACTGTGGCCTTCGGTACTCGTCCGAAGCGAAGAATGAATCGGGTGATGGATGCTTTGAATTTTGATTATCCTGACTATGAGCAATTGAACAAAGTTGCCGAAGGCCAGAAAAGAAAAAGAGTTGCCAGCGCCCTTGACAAAGAATCTACTACTAAATTGGCTAAAAAGGACAAAGAAACTTTTGAGAAAAGAAAACTGAGTCCTGAGCCGAAGATAGCTACTTCAAAGAGAAGGAAGGCTACGGCCCCGGAACCAAAAACATCAGGCCATGAAGAAGAAGCTCCTGCGACGCCTTCTGCTACCGATGTGGAAGAAATTCTAAAGGTAATGACTGAACCTTTGCCTATCAAGCTGAGTCCGCTGGCGCCACAACTGACGAAGCTTTTTCAGAAGGAAAAGGAGCCTTCGGCAACGAAAAGTCCTGCTAAGTTGAAAAAACGGAGAATTATCCAAGTGGCCGATGTTATTCACCAGACACCACCGCCGGCATCAGCGTCAAAAATACCAATTACTGAGAGCGCTGGCGCTGCCGAAGCCGCAGCCACCGGAGCCGAAGATGCCGAAACCGAGACCGCCGAAGATCCTAATCTAGAAACCACACTTGGTGATATTGATAACATACTTCTAAAAATGGCTGAGGAAGAAGCTGATGCGGCCGCGGTGGACACAACAATTGAGAAAGGAAAAGAGCAAATTGAAGATACTTTGAAAGAGGAAAACTTCAATTTTCAAGATATACTAGGGCAAGAGTTATCAGAAACAGAAAAAGAAGAGCTAAGGAAATATGTTGTATCATGTGGGTACAAACCAGGGGCTCTGCTGTTTGGCGGAGTCAATGAAGGGAAACTGAGATGCCTTCGAAATCGAACCGAGGCCAAGGTCGTTAGGACTTTCTCGAAGAATGTTGGACTGCCGAAGATTGAGGCGGACCTCTGTAGGTACCAGCGACAGCATATCGCCGGTAGCTTGTTCTACGCTAATTTTAAGGTAAAACTCTTAACTTTTTATTATTTTTTAAATTAAGATGTTTTCTGACGAAAGTTGCTTTGCCAGAGTATATTACTAAGTAAAGTGTTGAGGATGCAATAAGATTTTGAAGACGAGAAAAACGAAGCTACAATCAAAGATCTAGAAAATAAAGTCGATAGTCACGAAGCTGCTTTGGAGAAGAAGGACTTCGTCATCCAAGACCTTGAAAATAAAGTTAAAGATCACGAAGCTGCCTTGGAGAAGGACTTCGTCATTCACTCTATGGAGGGTTCGCTGGCTGAAGCTCAAGCCGAAATTGACAGATTAAACAGCGAATTACTCATAAAATCAGAAAAATCTGAGCAAGAAAAGAAGAATCTTGAAACAAATCTCAAAACCGAAATTGAGAAGAGTTCAAATTTGCAGAAATCATTGAAGGAGCTTCAGGAAAAATGTTTAGACTTCGGCAACCGATGTGTGCAGCGGCTGAAGGATGTCTTTTACTCAATTGGAGCCAGCTCTGAGAAGTTTACACCTTCGGCTGAAAACCTGCCAAGCACCTTTGAATACATTGAGGGTGAAGTTGATGCACTTGATGAAGTTATCGCTGGGCATGCCGATTTCTGCGCCCTATTAGCTTCTCGAGGCACGGCTACTGCTTTCCTGAAGGCTGGCTGCACGCACGGGAAAATTGTTAATAGGCCAAACTTCAGTTTGTCACCAGCAGATTTGATTGACATCCCGAGCCTAGCTCGAAGCATAGGAAACAGGTTTATGACTCAGATTTGGATAAATGGCGGGCGAAAAATGGCTGGTGACGAAGCTCGGAGCCACCTTAAGCCAGTGAGAAACTTATACTTGTTACTTTTACCTTCTCCTTGAAGTCTGCGCTTTTCTCATTCCGTTTTAATATGTACAGGATGATGAAGCTAAAGAATGATAAGCTGAAGCCCTAACAGATGCTCCGAAAGGCTTTGCTGCAGAAGATTCTAGAGAAAATTTTGTAATATGATTGTAAAGAAATCTGCGTACCTCGTAATATATCTTTACCCCTTTGTCCGTGTATAATCTGCTTTGCTGTGGACGAAATTTTCTTTTTGAGCCGAAGGCGAAAAACACCTTCCCTTCTTTTCGTACACAACGAAGCACGAAGATTTCTTCTTTCTGTTTTTCCTCGAAGCTTTATCCTCATAGCCGAAGCATCTGCCTTCTCTGTATGATATGATGATAATGATTCTATGTATGTCTAAATGAATGTTTATGAATGCAAATGTCATGATGTAATGTATCGTGCAAATGAATGTTCAAATACATATTCGAAGCCATAAGCATAGCCCTCATTCCCTTAGGAATGACTCAAGTCTTTTTGCCGCTTATTTTTCGGCTTCACTGTTTATCTATCGGTGTATCAGCGCTGACTTTTCGCTGCAAGCCTCCCTTAGGAGCTTCTTCGCCTTTTACTTCAGCAGAATCAGCGTTTATTTTTCGCTGTAAGCCTCCCTTAGGAGCTTCTTCGCCTTTTACTTCGGCGGAATCAGCGTTTATTTTTCGCTGTAAGCTCTGCATTCCCTTAGGAACGACTTTTGAGCTTCTCCCTTTTTTCTTTTATTTTCCCTTTGCACACGATGGTGCATTATCAGCTTTTACATTTACATTTTTGGGGGATATTTCTCTTATAGAGGTGAAATAAGAAAAAGAGAAATTACATGCTATGGCCCCATTAAAAACCTTTCTCCCCCTTTAGAAAGGAAAAGGGTGCCATAAGAAAGAATAGAAAAAATTACATCAAGCTAGACATAATATCGTCGAAGCTCATCCGCATTCCATGATCTAGGAATGTTGTTGCCGTCCATATCCTCCAATCTGTAGGAACTGGGTCTTGATGAAGATACTACAAGAAAAGGTCCTTCCCACTTCAACTGTAGCTTGCCTACTGTCTCTGGGTTGGCCACTCTCCGAAGCACCAAATGTCCTGGCTCAATATTCTTTAGCCGAACCTTTCTATCACGCCATTTTATTGTTTCGGCTTGGCATTTATTGATGTTTTCCACAGCTTGAAGCCTGATCCCTTCTATAGCATCTTTGTCCACAGAGTAATCAGCTTCAGCTTCGTCTTCTGCCAAAGCCACTATTCTTATTGATCCTGCTTTTGCTTTTTCCGGAGTTATTGCTTCGTCACCAAATAATAACTTGAATGGTGTAAAGCATGTTGACCTTGATGTCGTTGTATTGTGGCTCCACACCACTTTAATTAATTCATCTGGCCATTTTCCTCTGGGTTGATTGAAGATTAATTTCATTATTCCCATCATTATGATACCATTAGCTCTTTCGACAAGTCCATTTGACTCTGGATGCCTGACCGATGCAAAATGAATCTTCGTGCCAATTTGTCCACAGAACCCTTTAAAAGCTTCGGCATCGAACTGTGTTCCGTTATCCACAGTAATGGCCTTCGGCACTCCAAAGCGACACACAATATTCTGCTAGAAAAACTTCTGAATGGTAACCGAAGTTATTGTGGCTAAAGGCTTCGCCTCAATCCACTTAGAAAAATATTCTACTGCTACCACAACATATTTTAAATTTCCTTGTGCTGGTGGTAGCGGGCCTAACAAATCAAGACCCCACCTTTGCAATGGCCAAGTGGGTTGTATTAACTGGGTTAGAGACGAATGTTGTTTTTGATATCTTGCGCATTTCTGACAGCCTTCGCACTTTTGGACTAATTCCGCTGCATCCGAAGCTGCCTTTGGCCAATAAAATCCTTGACGAAAAACTTTTCCCAACAAAGGCCTAGATCCAATGTGAGATCCACACAGGCCTACGTGTATTTCCTTCATCAATTCTATGCCTTCGGCTCTGGATAAACATTTGAGTAGTGGAGAACAGACTCCACGCTTGTACAGCTCCCCTTCTATTATAACATATGGTCGAGCTCTTGCCTTTATTCTCTTGTTATAAGCTTCATCATCTGAAAGGAAAATTACCCTGAAGGAAAGAAATGATCTCAGTTCTCCAATCTTCACTATGAACAGGAGATATATTGAGGACTGCTCTTTCAAGAAGTTCCACCGAAGGTGCTTTTATTTTTTCAAAAAATACTTCCGAAGGTAAGGGCAGCCCCTGTGCTGCTGACTTGGCTAGCAAATCAGCATGTTCATTTTCTCCTCGAGAAATGTTTTTGACAGAAAACCCTTCAAAGGAAGCTTCAATCCTTCGGACCGTGTCTAAATATTTCTCAAGCTTCGGGTCTCTTGCTTTACAACTCTTGTCAATATGGCCAGAAATAACCTGGGAATCAGTTTTAAGAACCGCCCTTCTAATCCCCATTGCTTTTAACTTCCGAAGGCCCAAAAGCAAAGCTTCGTACTCAGCAATATTATTTGTGCAGCTAAAATCAAGTCTTGCTGCGTAGCAAGTTTTAACTTTGGAGGGTGCTACTAACACAGTTGTTGCTCCTGCCCCGAAGGTTCCCCAAGAACCGTCACAAAATACCGTCCATACTTCGGTATCTTTAGTTGTTTCTTCTCGTTGAGCCCCTGGCGTCCAATCGGCAATGAAGTCTGCTAACGCCTGGGATTGTATTGAGGATCTGTGCATATAATCAATGCTGAACTCATTAAGCTCCGCAGCCCACTTTCCAATTCTTCCAGTAGCTTCTCTGTTCCTCATGACATCCTTCAAAGGTTGTGACGAAGGGACAATTATATGATATGCTTGAAAGTAATGTCGAAGCTTTCTGGATGCCATTAAGACGTCATATAAGACCTTCTCCAATTCTGTATAATTCTTCTTTGATAGACTAAGAACTTCGGAGACGAAGTATATTGGGGCTTGCTTCTTGGTTTGTCCCTCAAGTTTTTCTTGGACAAGTGCCGCACTTACTGCTGAGTGCGAAGCTGCCACGTACAGCAACAGAGGAGCCCCTGGCGTTGGTGGAATTAACGTCGTTAGGTCTATCAAATATTGCTTCAGCTCTTCGAAGGCTCTCTGCTGAGCTGATCCCCATTGAAAAACTTCGGCTGACTTCAGCACTTTGAAGAATGGTAAATTTCTCTCTGCTGATCTAGATATGAATCGGTTGAGAGATGTCAGTCTTCCTGTCAATCGTTGAGACCCCTTCTTTGTGCTTGGGGGTTCCATCCGAAGAATAGCTTCGATCTTATTTGGATTAGCTTCGATTCCCTTTGTTGAAACCAGACAACCAAGGAATTTCCCCTTTTTTACTCCAAAGACACACTTCTCTGGATTTAACTTCAGACCAGCCTGTCTGAAATTAGCGAATGTCTCTTGCAGATCAGCAATGTGATTTTCTTTCTTGGTGCTTTTTACTATAATATCATCAACATATGTTAACACATTTTTGCCTATCTAAGAATGGAGAACCTTCGCTGTCATTCTGCTGAAGCTTCCTCCAGCGTTCTTGAGCCCCTCAGGCATCCAAAGATAACAATATGTTCCACTAGGGGTTATGAAGCTGGTTTTCGGCTCATCCTCTTTCTTCATCCAAATTTGATGGTAGCCTGAATAACAATCTAGCAGACTCATAAGCTCTGATGAACCTGCTGCGTCAACTAGGGAATCTATCCTTGGCAATGGAAACTCATCCTTCGGACAAGCCTTGTTGAGATCAGTAAAATCAATACACATCCTCCATTTGCCATTGGCCTTTTTTACCATAACAGTATTGGCCAACCATTCTGGATACTTCACTTCTCTGATGACTCCGGCGCTGAGGAGTCTTTTTACTTCGTTTCGAGCACCTTCGACCTTGTCATCAGACATCTTCCAAAGCCTCTGCTTTCTGGGTCTGAAGGATGGATCAACATTGAGCGAGTGTTCAATAACATCCCTGTTGACGCCACAGAGATCGTTAGCCGACCATGCAAAGACATCTTCGGCTGATCGGCCGAAGCAGCCTTCTCCCTTCTGTACTTGTACTGCTCACAAGCTTCGGCTTCATCTATATTGTGAATTGCCTTTGAATCTGTCCAATTCCCTTCGGCCTTTCTGGCAGCTTCCTGACTCCCATGAATAGCAATAGGTCCTTGATCCGAAGGTATCTTCATGCATAGATATGCTGGATGAAGAATTGCTTCGAAAGCATTGAGTGTTCCGCGACCAATGATTGCATTGTAAGGGTACTCCATATCGACAATGTCAAACACAACTTGCTCAGTCCTTGTATTGTTGACAAATCCGAAGGTCACTGGCATGGTAATCTTACCAAGCGCTACAATTTGTCTTCCTCCGAAGCCACAAAGAGGGTGCGTAGCATCATGAATCTTGTCTTCTGGCTCTTGCATCTGTTTGAAGGCTTTAGCAAATATAATGTCGGCTGCACTGCCTGTGTCAACCAAAACATTATGGACTAGAAATCCTTTGATGACACAAGATATGACCATAGCATCATTGTGAGGGTAATCCTTGAGCTGAAGGTCCTCTTGGGAGAAGGTAATTGGGATATGAGACCATCTTGACTTGATGAAGGGTCCTTGCACCCCGACATGTAGTACCCTTCTCTGTGCCTCCTTCTTCTGCTTCTTGTTAGCTGGCTCTGAGCATGAGTCGCCTGTGATCGGGAGGATCAGCTTCGGAGCCGAAGCAGTTCCAGCTTGGTTCTTGAACGAAGCCATCAGCTCAAAAAGTAGAAGTGAGTTCACCGACGGTGGGCGCCAATGTTGGGGACTTGTTCTCAAATGCTATGAATTAAGAACAAGGCAACATAGAATGTT
Source organism: Zea mays (assembly GCF_902167145.1). NCBI lineage: Eukaryota > Viridiplantae > Streptophyta > Magnoliopsida > Poales > Poaceae > Zea > Zea mays. The sequence goes on along the minus strand of NC_050103.1, from coordinate 79,702,320 downwards.
AATGTCCTTCGTCCGCTACAGCATTATCTCCCCAAGGATTTAATGAGCTTCGGACGAAGGTCGTAAATAATATATCACGAAGGTCACACCTTCGTGATTAGAGATAAAATAATGCGAAATGAAATGTAAAATATAAAACATCATAGAATATCGAGAATAAATAATATTATTCACTTATTTTATAATATGAACCCAAATATTAAAACATAATATTTAGGTACATTTATACCTTCGCCTTAGCAGAAAACAATAATTCCAGCGTAATGCGTTAGCGATTACCAGATTGCATGAACAGTAAAGGAGTACTGTTCATCTATTTATAGGCACAGGACGCAGCCTGTGAGAAATTATAATCATGCCCCTTACAAAGGATTACAATTATGACTCAGACCCCTATGGACTAAGAAGTCATTCCATCTTTAAGTCGGTTCGATCCTTCGTCTTCGGATACGTTATCGTACCAAAGCTTCATGAGCAGTAGCTTCGGTACCACGTATAAACAGATTTGCCGAAGGTGTTTTTTCCTGCGGGACCTTCGGCGACGAAGCATGGTCCCAACAGCCCTATTCACCCCCCCCCCCCCTCTAGGCGACTTTCAGGTTGTGTTGTCATCAATCACCAAAAAGGGGGAAATTGTAAGGAAAATGGAACCCAGACCATTTGGCTCAAAAGATTTTGGTGTTTGATGGTCAACATAACCTGTGAACTAATGTGTTTGCTAGTGTTTATGTTTATATTTCACAGGATGTTAAAGTGACTTGGACTAAGGTATTGAGGAAAGCAACACCTCAAAATAAGACATTATGAAGATTACAGGTGAAGATTAACAAGTATCAAGCAAAGTCCAAGAAACAAAGAAAAGTGTTGTCACACGCGGACTGTCGGTCAGGGACACTGGACTGTCCGGTGGCACACGACGGACTTTCCGGTACACCAGGGAACTGTAGCCCAACGGCTAGTTCCTGGTGGCACTGGGGGAGAGAAGCCACCGGACTGTTCGGTGTGACCACCGAACTGTTCAGTGTGACCACCGGACTGTCCGGTGTGAAAGCCTGTAGCGCCAACGGTCACCTCCGGTGTCAGATCCAACGGCTAGGCACACCGGACAGGGGCATCGGACTGTCCGGTGCCTCCACCGGACTGTCTGGTGTGCCGTAGAGAACAACAGCTTTTCTCCAATGGCTAGAATTGAGTTGAGACATATATATATACTTCATCCAACCGGCCATTTCAAGGTGTGGGAGTCCAAGCAACATACCAAGGCATAGTATAGACATTTTCAGGTGATCATACACCCAAGCGCTTTATAGAATCACTCGGTAATTAGTGTAGGTACTTTGCGAAGTGCTCAGGTTAGTTAGACTGCATTAGCGCTTGCTCTAAGTGAATCCTAGTTAGTTGAGTGAGTTTAGAAAAAACACACAATCCCTAGAATCTTGTGTGAGCCGTTGTAATTGTACCGAGTGGAGCGAGAATCTTGTGAGACCGTGACAACCGAGTTTGTGTCACGGCCGCCACCGTGTACCGAAGGTAACGAGGCCCGCGGCATTTTCGACCGGAAGCTCGATAGTGGAGACGGCGAGGAGCGTCCGAGAGGAGCCGGAAGCGGAGCACCACTTGCACGTGGAGAAGGCTTGCGGCTCTCTACGGATTTACTCGACCGTGGTGTTTGGCCCTCGCGTGGGCTTCCCTTTGCGTAGGGGCACCAACGAGGATTAGTCGGAACCTTGCGTGGTTCTGGATACTTCGGTAAAAATACTGACGTCATCCACGAGAGTTTACATCTCTACCCTGCTCTTTAGATTCCACATTTATATTAAACATTTAAGTTTCAATCTTATCTTTATACTTAGATTGTTTAGAATTAAAACTTAGACGTTGCGGTAGAGATAACAACACTTAGACAAAACCTAGTTTGCACATTCTAGATTGTTTATTTGCATAGATTTTGTTCTAGGTATAAAATTGTGGCCTAGTTTAGAGAGTTTTATAAGTCCTACTTCACCCCTCTTAGGCGTCACCGTTTCCTTCACAGACCATCCGATCTCACGTATGGAATGACCGCCCGCTAAAAAGAGATCAACCCAAAGGTGCTAGGTTCGATAAAATGAAATATAGTATCCACGCGAGCCATCCGGAGGCATAGCCGAACCGTCCACGACAAGCTTCTGACGACATATTTAATACGATTATAGTTGTTGATATAGTCATTGTAACTAACTGTTTTGATCATGCTATAAGCAAACCATCCAGACCAGGCACGTGGACTCTCCGTGTATGACCGTGTTGTTTAGATCGTCTTGTTAACATCAAAAAACAAGTATAGAAATCACATCTTAAAAATGTCCTATCAACTAAGGTACATTATGTAAGCCTTAACAATGCTTTTAGAATATATGACACTCGATAATTTTTGGACACCCAAAAATCCATGAATAGCATGAGCTAGCTCATTAAAAAATGTTTAAAATGTCAAAATCAGACCGAGAGCGCGGAACTTCAAAACAAATGTGGTTGAATGTCTATATATACATGTTTACGTGTTGGACCAACCAAAATCTTTAGAACCATTGAAAAAATGATGCGAAAACTCATGATCTTTCAAGTGGTAGCGGACCATAAAAATATAAAGAACTCCCTGTTTGGAAGAAAAGAAAATAACTAGAAAGATGTCTCAGTCAAGTTACATCCTAGTTTCTTTAACGGTTCCCTAAACCAAAATCAGAATAAGAAAGAAGATATCGTGATATCCAAGATGCGACAATGGAGTAATATCTTGTATCTAAAAATAACAATAGCAAGTACATAGAATATATAATAGATTTGAACGTCATAGCATAAAAGATCATGCAAAAAACAATAGATCTACTTGCTAGAAAATTAATCTAGTGCATACCATCTACTTACTAGATTAACTAGAACTGTTGCAATCAATCTATACTATAGTCAGTTGTTGTAATGATCCGAGAAAAAAAAACGATGCATAGAACAGTTTAGCTTGTAAAGCTTTCTCGAGCAGACCGTGTATACTAACATATAAAATATTATTTTATACTGGATATTGCATTGTAGTTTAAAATAGAGTGAGATAAGGAGGGCAGCCTAACGCCTAACGTGAGGTATAAATGTTTCCTTTTACTTTATTAGATAATAGTACAACACAATAAAAACAAACAAGTAAGCATAGGTGGATCTATAATCTCTTCTTGTCAAGCTATTAATCTCTTCTTGTCAAGATGTAAAGCCACAACTTTTAGGGCTAGTTTGAGAACTCAAATGCATACTCTCGAGACTAAGGAAAATACAGGGAAACAAACTAATTTCCCTTCCCCCTCGTTCCCTTCAATCCTAGAGAGGATCTGAGTTCCCAAACTAGCCAAGGCAAGGCCTCCCCATGTCGTAAACAGCACAGATTTTCCATAGCATGTAGTATTACACAATTCGTTGGTGAGAGGCTTCAGAGTTCATGAAAAGTACAGAAACAAACACAAAATATTATGTTATTACGGAATGTGGTTGTAAAATGAAGCGCCTTCCGAGCAAATTACAAAAATCAAACCGTATCAAAATTGGTAACCCTCCCTGGGGAACTCCGGTGTAGAGAACTAGAGATAGGTGTGGCGCCACAGAACCACAACTCCCAAATTCATGGGCAGGTGTGTTAGGGGAGGGGGCTTTTCATTGTATCTTCAATATTGATTTCAACTTTACAACAAGTTTCCAGTCTTCAGTTGTCAAATCCTCCTGCATTAATAATTAAAAGAGAAAAAATCAGTAATTTGCACAGAGTTACATGACCTCACATGAAAAACAAAAGAGAAGAATTGGACTTGCCCTGTAGTTCTGTTTCAAAATATCAATAGATCTTCTTGATATCCGGCTGACAAGCTCATCTTCCATATCAAAGTGTCTGCCGAAGCTCCTCTGCTGCTCATCAGAATTGTTCGCAATAATCTGTTTACCAACCCAGAAAACGATTATAATAATATATACAGAATCCACAATAACATCTTGGAATAGTGTTGCATATGATGGCACCAACCTTAATAGCAACCTTTTGGCCTTTTGTAGCCATATCAACTTGCTTGTGGTTGATTTCAACTGAGGCAATCTTCCCAATATCAATAAATTCTTTACTGGGTATGCAGAGAGGAGTTCCCACCTAGATGACAAGGGAAACCAAGAAATCAGCACAATATACATATCTGAAAATATGGTCAGTAGTCATAACATGGAAAGCCAAAACATAGTAGCTTGACTTGATACAAGTCACAAGTTGTGATTACTCAAGCTCCTGCTGATATGGAGATACGTGTTGGACCGCCGTCTGGACGCCTTTCAAACAGTGCTCAGACTTGCAGACCCATTGCTGAGATGGGGGCAGGAACGCCGGTCCGGGGCCTCTGCCCATGGCCGAGCAAGAGGAAGTTTCTTCCTTCTAATTCTTGCTTAATTGAATGATGTGCCGGCTGCCCCTTTAAATAGGCCAGCCAGATCTAACAAACCTTATCTAAACCTCTAACTTATCTAATCAAGGGGATAAGGATGCTTGCTGCCTAATCTAATCAACTAATCCTATCCTTGCTGCTGCTCCTTGCCGCTGCCCCCTTGGGCCCTGACAGGTCCTGACAAAAGCAATATGGAAAAAATAGACTAACAGTAGAATGCTGATGATAGATAAGTACCTTGGCTATTCCTTCAAGGACATCAACACCCAAAACGATTGGGTCCTTCTTGTTGAAGACACAGTTTGGCATAATCTTAAGAACACAAGGGAACACAGCTTCTTCAGCGCTTTCTTTCTTCTTCTCTTCCTTGAGGTTCTTAATGTATGCTGTAAATTGATCAAACAGATGGTATATTATATCTGCCACAAAGATCCTCACACCGGACTCTTCTGCGAGATCGCGGGCATCAGGCATCACTTTGACATCAAAGGCCAAGATAGTTGCATATTCTTTCTTTCTCTCAAGCATGACACTAGCCTTCATAACATCCTTCTTATGCACTGGCCCTATACTGAAATCACAGAAGGGAATATTCACAGCAGGGCTCTTCAAGAACTCAGTGAGAGCTTCCAAAGACCCAAGGGTAGATGCCTGTACATAGACACCTTCACCACTCCTGTCAATCCGGCTCCTAACCCGTGTCATCTCTTCCATAACAGCTTCATTCAGTTTGTCTAAATCATCATCAGGTCCTAACACGTAAAGGGCTGTCCCTGCAATTGCATGTTCGAGACCCTGAAGAAAGCAATCATTAATACACTGCCATACAACTCAGAAATGCCAAATTGAAAAACTGGATCCACCTGAGCAGATATTTTGACTCCTTGTGCAGCTCTGATCTCCTTATGATGTATGTAGGTGCCCTGAAAATAGAAGTTTTGTGTGTATTACTTCAACTTGAATCATTAAACTAGGAACAATTTAATACTGCTAAAATAAATTAATGGCATTCAAGTGACATAAACTTGAATGGCCAAACCATACAACCATCTAAAAGGGGAATCAAACAATCAAATGGCAGTTGGATATTGTTTATGCTTCATATGACTAAGCATGGTAATGTGAAAGTAGGTACTCTTAAATGAACTGAGGTGGTTTCATGATGATGATATACAGGAATGACAAGGCCAGTGACACCAGGACCACCTTTGACAACACCCAAACCCACCACTCTAGAATGTAGTCTTTAGATCTCTTGGTAGAGGAATTCTACTTATTATAACTATTTTGATTATTTAGAACTAGATAACTCAGAAGGCCACAGTGAGCATAAATCAAACTTGTCGTACTTTTATGTAACGATGGTTAGCTGTTCAAGTATTAGCTGTCTGCACCTACATTTTTTTTCTTTGGGTTCAATACCAGCAAATCCATAACATGACCCCCACACAAGGTTGTTTACCACAAAGAGCAGTAACATCTGTGTGGCACAACCTACCTACATCTACCAAGTACCAACCAAAGTGTAACCAACAGTAATCCTCCCAGAATAAAATGATTTTCACCTGACAATCCAAGAGTATCTTGCTGGGTGTGAATATCCAAATAATCAAACCTGTAGCATGATCAGATACTCACCTTAACTCGAAGCTCTCTCATTGGGTGTGGTGTTAACAAAGCCCTGACAGTTGTCACAATGGGTCCCTATGTAAAAACACAAGAACATTAGGCATCTTGAAGTTCTGCTCCAATTTTAGCACTTCAAATATAAATTAAAATAACATCTACCTGCATGCCACAAACAACTATTTGATCTCCTTCATGGAGTATACCATTGACCAAAACAACATCAATTGTAGTACCATGGCCTTCAACAACCTTGACTTCCAGTACAGTACACTGAAACACAACAAGACAATCGATAAGAATGCATTTTTCTGTAATGGTATAATAAAGATCAAAGTACATTACCTGGACTTCATCAACAAAAGTGAGTTTTTCTTCCATTGTCTTCTGAGTCCATTGAACCAGTAACAGAAGCAAATCAGGAATACCTTCACCACTGGTAAGAGCAGTGCATAACATGTCAACAACTCATCATTGATGGCAACAATGGGATGTGATGTAACATGTAATGCGTAAAAATAAACGAAGCAGTAAGCTAATGAACAAACCTTACAGCACTCGTAGGCACTATGTTAAAGGTATCTTCCATCTCCTTGTTCTTGTAGTACAAAGCAGTATTCACTCCTTGCATCTTGAATTGTGTAACAATCTGTTGGACAACGCACGCACATGTTTTAATCAAAGCAATGCATAATGATTTTTTTCTGTTAAAAAGAAAGGGAAACAATGAATGTGATGTTCACTCACATCTGTGAGTCTCATATTGAACTCCCTCTTAACATCTTCATTTTGTTGTTTTAAAGCCTTCACAATAGGAGCATTTGGACATTTCTTCCAACCATAGAGACGATCAACCTTTATAGAGTGAAAATAAACATATTAAGCAATGAATAAGTAACAAAAATAGTAAGGAATAAAAAACGTCAAAGGACAACTCCAGAAATATACCTTATTCAAAGCAACAATGAACACTGCATCTCGACTCTTCAAAAGATTCAGGGATTCAATTGTCTGAGGTTCAAGCCCATGCATGATGTCAACAACTAAAATGGCAATATCACACAAACTTGAACCTCTCGAACGCAGATTACTGAACGACTCATGCCCAGGGGTATCAATAACAAGCAGGCCTGGAACCTTGAGTGTAGCATCAGCTTTCAACTCCCTAGTTCTCTCTCTAATGTTTTCAGTAGGGAAGTATGTTGCTCCGATCTGTTGGGTAATACCCCCAGCTTCGCCTTCTTGGACATTAGTGCGCCTAATACAATCTAGTAGCTTTGTCTTTCCAGTATCGACGTGCCCAAGGATGCAGCAGATTGGTGATCTGAGGTCACTACCACTCTTAGAGTTATCCTCTTTCACAGGTCCTTTCTTTTTGTGCCTCTTAACATTTCCATTACTGGCACCCACATCATCAGTTTCACTCTTTTTAGAGTCTGCAACAGAAGGAACAAGCTTTTTGGCAGCAGGAATTGCAGGTTGAGCTTTATTATTCTCCTGCTTCTGGACAGGCTCAGCCTTCTTGACAATAGGCTTTGCCTCTTCCTCATCAAAAGCGCTTATCTTAGGCAAGTTGACATCAATATCATCCCAGCTCTTTGCATCCCACTCATCCTCATCTTCCTCGTCCTCTTCTGGTTTTGGCTCTTCAGTCTCCTGGTCAGGTTCAGTTTTCTCATCAGATTCCTCAACCTGAGATTGAGATTCCTGATCCACGAGCACATATTCTTCCTCGTCATTGTTAACTTCATTGAGTTCTTCCTGTTGTTCTTCGACTACTTTTGCAGTCTCTGTGGCCTTTGATTGAGCTTTCTTTTTCTTAGAATCATATATTGGCCTCTTCTTGGTCTCAGGGGCAGCATCCTCAGCCTTTTGGAGTTCACTCTGCTCAAGAAACTGTCTCCTCATGGCTTCTAACCTCTTTGCTTCCTCCTTCTGCTTCCCAGTCAAGAGTTTACCCTCCTGTTTCTTCTTGAGCAGCTTCTCCTTTTCCCTCTCCTTCCTCCTCCTCTTTGCTTCCTCTGCTTTCCTCTCCTCCTCCTCACGTCGCAGACGCTCTTCCTCCTCCTTCCGCAATCGCTCTTCCTCCTCTCTCTTTTGTCGCTCCTCAGCTTCCTTCCTTCTGGCAAGTGCTTCCTGCATCTCACGAACATGTTTAGGGAGCTTCTTCATGTCAACCTTGCCTTTAGGTGCCTCTTGCTCCTCCCCTTTCTTAGACTCCGCTCCCTTTGCTGCAGCCTTTTTCTCCTTCTCCTTTTCCTTCTTCTTCTTCTTCTTCTTGGCAGCAGCAGATTCCACCTCTCCTCCTTCCTCAGCTTTGTCCTCCACATTACCATCCTCTGCAGCACCAACGTCCTCCTTGGCCAAAGCAGCAGATTGTGGTGCCTGAGTGGGTTTGTCCTCCTCCACTGGAGGGACTCCATCAAGCTCAGCAAGAATCTTGTCCAACTCCTCTTCTTCCTTCGCTGTCCTTCCACTTTTCTTCTTTTTCTTCTTCGATTTCTTCCCTTCAGCATCATCCACAAGGGCAGCAGTAGCTGCAGTACCCTCATCCTTGGGGTCCTTGGGCTCAGGCTCCTCCTCAGGAGGCGGAAGGTCATCTATAACTGCAAGGATCTGGTCAAACTCCTCACCATCCACATCCATCGTAAACCCTCCCTTCTTTTTCTTCTTCTTTGATTTCTTTCCCGTGGCATCATCCGCATCAGGGGCAGCCACAGAATCCTGAGCTTTCACCTCCTCTGGTTCAGGCTCATCCATGAGCTGAGGATCCTCCATCCCCGCAAGGATCTGGTCGACATTCTCACCATCCATCATAAACGCACCCTTCTTTTTCTTCTTCTTCTGCGGCTTCTTCGCAGCTGCTGCGGCAATCACTGGGGGCTCCTCATCCTCCTCCTCAGCCACAGGTGGGGGTGGCGGAGCAGGCTCGACATCCTCGTCTTTGGCAGGTGCCGAGCGAGGTCCCTTGTCCTTCTTCTTTTTCTTCTTGGCCTTGCTGAAATCGAAATCGACGACGTCATCGTCGTCCTCCGCCGGATCGTTGATGGCCTCCGGCTCGGCTGCGGCAGACGGGGCGGGGTCCTCCTCATCCTGGTCCTCGCCCTCCTCGCCGAGGGCGCTGAAGGCGCTGAAGGGAGCGGCGGGAGTGGCGCCCTTCTTCTTCTTTTTCTTGCCGGTGAAGACGAGGTTGATGGGCTCGCCGTCATCGTCCTCGTCGGCGGCCGGCGGCGGCGGGGGAGGGGGCTCGTAGTCGTCGTCGTCGGGCGCGGCAGCCTTGCCCCCCTTCTTTCCCTTCTTGCCGCCCTTCTTGGACTTCTCTTTGTCGGCGGCGGCGGGGGCGGGCGGGGGCGGGGCTGGGTCGGCCGCGTCGTCCTGCGGAAAGAAGTACTCGTCGTCGTCGATGGCGACGTTCTTCTTGCGCCCCATCAACGGCAAGCTTGGACCTTGGAAGCCCTAGGGTTTGGGTAGGGGGCGGGCGGGTGGATTGACGGAGATCGACGCGGCGAGGCCGAAAGGAAGGAAAACCCTACCTGCGTGGGGTGATGATGCGGTGCGATGGAACTCGAATTGGGTTGCCAAAGGGATCTTTTCTACTCTAATAAAGCGTGCCATCTTTAAAAAACAACCTTGTGTATTTATGAGTTTAGATATATCTGTTGGAGCACGTAAAACCAATTTAATACAAGGCATATAAGATATTAATATATATATATATATATATATATATATATATATATATATTATGTATTAGAAACCCTATTCTCTAAAAGAAGCCCTAGTCTATTGTTGCCCACTGGTCGAGCCACACCATCTCAATCCTTTCTAAATCGCAACATGTTGCTCCCTATTCTCACTCGATATGATCTATTATGGCGCCCTCGTCTCTGCCATCGCTCCCAACTACCTGTCGCCGATCCACTCGCCCCCCCTCCCCCCGCAAACAGTGGCCACTATCTCCGGTCCACATTTATGTCCCCTCCTCAAACCCCGCCTCCACCTCTCCTCCACGCGTCTGCTTCCCGTCGTCGGCTCCCAAAACCCTAGCACATCGATGTCGCCTTCGCCGACGATGGTGACAGGGGGTTCCAAGAAATCCACGGAGTCGGAGTTCACCGACCCCATCACCTTCCTCTCTCGCCAGACGAGGGCGTGGCTGCCTCATCCACGAACACGAGTGTGGCTGTCTAGGACATCTAGACCAGCGCGGAGGACATCTGTCTCCGCCCCTGTGCCTCCCGCCCTCGGTCGCAGCTCGCCATGAAATGGCACCCCGACAAGAACCCCAACATCAAGGAGGTTGAGAACAAGTTCAAGCAGATCTCGGAGGCGTACGAGGTGGATGGGTGTCCAGAGAAGATCCATGCCAAATTCGTCTCCCCACCCTGCCAATCGAGCTCAGTAAATGTCGTAACATGCTCGATGTCTCATCTTAACATTGAATTTGCAAAACTATATATTATGTTGATAAAAAAATACAGAATCGGTCCATTAATTTAGATCATGTAATCATAAAATAGAAGGATATGATCTTGGTAGACATGGTTGTGATGCGTTTGATATGATTTTTTGAGTGGAATAGTTAGTTAAAGTGTATGAATTATGCTCTGTTTGAGGGGACATCATTTATGTCTTGACAGTTGTATTATTAGAGATGTGCTGCTATGTTTTTTCTCTTGTAGTGACAAGTCGTTGTTCACTTGAGAGAAGAGAGGCATGTTTGGTTCATTTTTTTTTCTGACCAGCTTTTCTGAAAATCTGGCTGTGGGGAGAATCTGGCTGTGGGGAGAATCTGAGTATCATTACGATTACGTGTGGAAGAAGATAAAGTTGTTCATATGGCTCAGGATCTAGAAAGTGACGGATTACTACTATTACAACGACTCAACCGATTATGTGTTTATGTTGATTTTGGATGGTTTTTGCCCCAACGAATTTTATAGAAGCTGGCTGAAAAGCGGAGCGTTTGGCAGTCCGCAGCAGCTTTTGGTGGCCAGAAGCTACCAAAAGCCGAAACAAACAGGGCCATATGGCTGCACCCAGCTTCTCATTAGAGCTATGGGGTACTGTTGTGTGTGCAATGTTGAAAGGAACTCTTTTTACGAAAAACAACTTCACCGCATGGAAGGCACTAAAAAGGTCAATGTCCAAAATAATCAACACAACAATAACGGTTATTCACAAGACAGTTCACACTTATATTCACCCAAATTAACACATACAAAAATCAATCTCTAAGAGCATCTCCAAGAGATCATGTAAACCAACTCTAAAAGTGTTTTTAGGAAAGAAAATATACTTTAAGTCCTCCAACAGTTCTCTCTTCTTGTCTCCATATTCTTCGCATCCCGCATCCGTTGCTTGCTGCCCCGCAAATTTGCGCGTTGCGAAGCCTTCCCCAATCGCCCATCTCATGCGCAACTAACGGACTCCGGTGCAATGCCAGCCACCAGGTAGCACATGGCGTGGCCCACATTAAAAAATTAGGGCTTATTTATTAGGAGTCTGCTGTGGGTTTAACTTTTTTTAGGAATCTTATTTTTAACAACAGCGCTAATAAGACGCTTTGGGGAAGAAAGTTTAAGTGTCCTTTTGGAGCTGCTCTAAGAGAATGAATACATGATGTTCCCAAAATGATGTGAAATAGGAAGGGATTTAAATAATATATATTGGAACACTAACAGCACTAGTAAACCAGATAGCGTTCATACTGTCATAAATTGCAGTGAGAAATAAAATGAACAAGCTAACAGCATAGAATAAAAAGTGAGTAGGTTATGTTGAAAAAACTATCTCTGTAGCACTTGGGACAAATGTAGAATTAAACTTTGAAGTTGTAAACGCAAAAAGAATCTCCCAAGGCTAGTACATGTGAAAAAGTTACTGTTGAGTGCCAAATTGAGGACCGGACGGTCCGCGGTCCTGACAGTCCGCGCCTGTGGGCCGGACGGTCCGCGCGCGCAGAACAGATTAGGGTTCCGAGTTTCTTGCTATGTTTGTTGGCGAAATTCGCGGGATTAACTCGGGAGATCAATATTTGTGAATAAACAGTTATAACCCATGTTACATAGTTGACTCATAGACAATAAGTTGTACCCGAGTGATTCAACTAAAAACACATTAGAGATAGAGTGCTCAGATGTGATGGCTATCTTTCCCAATCCCTTGACCTTGCCTTGGTTCCCATCTCCAAAGACGATCGAATTCTGGGAATCCTAGTTCTCGACATAGGAGGTGAACATTTTTTTCTCCCCTGTCTTGTGGTTCGTGCATCCGCTGTCGATAATCCAGCTTGAGCCCCCGGATGCATAAACCTGCAACGCAATTTAAGCTTGGGTTTTAGGTACCCAACTCTTGTTGGGTCCTAATAGGTTAGTGTCGGCGTTTCGAGACAGGGGGGTCCCTAAGCCGACGAGTGAGTGTGCTGCGTGCCCCAGCCCAGATGGGTCGAGCGCGTGGGCGAGCGCGAAGGGGGGAGAGGCGAGGTGGCCGGAGACGGGCGTGAGAGAGGTGGAAGTCCCGCGGCCTTCGTGTTCGTCCCGCGCCCAGGTCGGGTGCGCTTGCAGTAGGGGGGTTACAAGCGTCCACGCGGGTGAGGGAAGCGAGCGGCCCCAAGAGAGCGCTTGTCCCGTCCTCGGTCCCGCGCGGCCAACCTTCTCTAAGAAGGCCCTGGTCCTTCCTTTTATAGTCGTAAGGAGAGGATCCAGGTGTACAATGGGGGGTAGCAGAGTGCTACGTGTCTAGCGGAGAGAGAGAGAGAGCTAGCGCCCTGGGTACATGCCAATGTGGCAGCCGGAGAGGTCTTGGCACCTTGCTGGCGTGATGTCGTGGCTGTCGGAGGAGCGACGGAGCCTGGCGGAGGGACAGCTGTTGGAGAGGTCGAGTCCTTGCTGACGTTGCCCTGCTTCCGTAAGAGAGCTGAGAGCCGCCGTCGTCACAGAGCTTGTGGGGCGCCATCATTGCCCATCTGGCGGAGCTGGCCAGATGGGACGCCGGTCTTGTTCTCCGCGACCCGAGTCGGCTCGGGGTAGGATGATGATGGCGCTTCCCGTTGACGTGGCGGGCCTGTGCCCTAGGTCGGGCGACGTGGGAGCTCCTCCGAAGCCGAGGTCGAGTCTGTCTTCCGTGGCCGAGGCCGAGCCCGAGCCTCCGGGTCGGGCGAGGCGGAGATCGTTCGGCCGAGGCCAGGGCGGAGCCCGAGCCCTGGGGTCGGGCGAGGCGGAGATCGTTCGGCCGAGGCCAGGGCGGAGTCCGAGCCCTGGGGTCGGGCGAGGCGGAGTTCCATCGTCTTCTGGGGCTGAGCCCGAGTCCGAGCCCTGGGGTCGGGCGGAGCGGAGTTTCGTCGTCTTCTGGGTCTTAGCCCGAGTCCGAGCCCTGGGGTCGGGCGGAGCGGAGTTCGCCGTCTTCCGGGTCTTAGCCCGAGTCCGAGCCCTGGGGTCGGGCGGAGCGGAGTTCGCCGTCTTCCGGGTCTTAGCCCGAGTCCGAGCCCTGGGGTCGGGCGGAGCGGAGTTCGCCGTCTTCCGGGTCTTAGCCCGAGTCCGAGCCCTGGGGTCGGGCGGAGCGGAGTTCGCCGTCTTCCGGGTCTTAGCCCGAGTCCGAGCCCTGGGGTCGGGCGGAGCGGAGTTCGCCGTCTTCCGGGTCTTAGCCCGAGTCCGAGCCCTGGGGTCGGGCGGAGCGGAGTTTCCCATGGCGCCTTTGGCAAGGCCTGACTGCCTGTCAGACTCACTCTGTCGAGCGGCACTGCAGTCGGAGTGGCGCAGGCGGCGCTGTCCTTCTGTCAGACTGGTCAGTGGAGCGGTGGAGTGACGGCGGTCACTTCGGCTCTGCCGGGGGGGCGAGTGTCAGGATAAAGGTGTCAGGCCACCTTTGCGTTAAATGCTCCTGCAACTTGGTCAGTCGGTGCGGCGATTTAGTCAGGGTTGCTTCTAAGCGAAGCCAAGGCCTCGGGCGAGCCGAAGGTGTGTCCGCCGTTAAAAGGGGGCCTCGGGCGAGACGGAAGTCTCTCGAGGTCGGCTGCCCTTGGCCGAGGCTAGGCTCGGGCGAAGCGTGATCGAGTCACTCGTGTGGACTTGATCCCTGACTCAATCGTACCCATCAGGCCTTTGCAGCTTTATGCTGATGGGGGTTACCAGCTGAGAATTAGGCGTCTTGAGGGTACCCCTAATTATGGTCCCCGACAGTAGCCCCCGAGCCTCGAAGGGAGTGTTAGCACTCGCTTGGAGGCTTTCATCGCACTTTTTTGCAAGGGGACCAGCCTTTCTCGGTTGCATCTTGTTCCGGTGGGTGCGCGCGAGCGCACCCGCCGGGTGTAGCCCCCGAGGCCTCGGAGGAGTGGTTACACTCCTTCGAGGTCTTAATGCCTTGCGTAATGCTTCGGCTGGTCTGGTTGTTCCCTCATGCGAACTGGCCGTAGCCCGGGTGCACGGTCGGGGCCCAAGCTCTCGGGCTGGTATGTTGACGCTGTCAACGGTTCGGCCAGAGCCGGGTTTGCGAGAGCAGCCCCCGAGCCTCCGCACAGGGCGAGAGGACGATCAGGGACAGACTCGACTTTTTACATATGCCCCTACGTCGCCTTTCCGCAAGGAGGAGGGGGGGAGTGCGCCATGTTACCCTCGATGGGCACCGAACATGGTGTTTCCGGTGAGCTGCAAGCGGGTAATCCGAGTGGACGTCCGTGCCCCGTTCGTTGGGGGTCGGCTAGGGGCCCAGAGGCACGCCCAAAAGTACCTGCGGGTGATTTGCCGGACCCGGTCCCCTGGCGACGGGGTCCGAGGGCTCGATGCCTCCCTCCGATGGGATTCCGTTACAAGATCGTTCCCGCTGGTCTCGGAAATGTCCTAGGGTACCTCGGGAGCGCAGCCCGAGCCTCGGTTATGTATCGAACGTACCCCTGGTCATCCCTCGCTCGACGTCTGAGGCGACTGTGAACCCTTCGGGGGCCAGCCTTCGAACCCCTGATCAGTAATGGGCGCGGAGCCCGAGTAGCCTGAGGCGGCCATGGAGCCCTTCGGGGGGCTGGCCTTCGAACCCCTGACCAGTAGTGGGTGTCGGGCCCACGCGATCTGAGGCGACTGTTGAACCCCTCGGAGGGCCAGTCTTCGAACCTCTGATCAGTAGGGGGGGCTCGGAGCCCGGTTCCTTCGCGGAGAAGGATCCTTTTCGGGGTATCCCCTTTCCCGGTCCCTGTTGCAAGAGATAGAGAAAGAGGAAAAAGGAAAAGGATACGAAATCGAACGACGTGGCGTACCTTTTTTGACGCGGTTATTACGGCGAAGGCGAAGCGTCGTCCGCTTCTCCTGCCAGAGGCGCCGCCTGTCCCGCCGCGGAGTTAATGCGACGGGGCGAGTGGTTGGCGGGGCGGCCGTTGCGCGTGCGCGAGCCGTTCGAGGAACGGGTCACGGGTGCACCGTCATCACGCCGTGGGAGGAGGCCCTCTTGCTGTCCCCGGACGGGACGTGAGCCTGGCTGACGACGTGACTGCTGCTCCCGCCCGCCTGCCACCGTCATTACTGCCGGTCCACTTTCGGCCGCATTGACCGTCGCGCCAGGCTGGCGCCGCTAGGTCGTGCGCCGGTCGCCTCGAGTCGCGGCACAGGCCCCGCAACCGAAGAGGCGCGACAGTGGCACAAGTGGTGGCGCAGTTGCTTGACGCGTGGGCCTGGGCCTCCAAGCTGGCGTGTCAGAAGTCGGAGAAGCGCGTCCACCTGGCGCGGTTGCATGCCGCCTGCATGGCTGCCTGCCCCTTCCGCCCGTTGGTCTGGGCAAAAGTGGGGGGTCGCTTGTAACCGCTGGGCGGTTGTGCGCACCACGCGCGGCGGTTTGGCTTCTTCTGCTCTGAGCCGGTTTGCATGACATGCGGGACCCAGCCCCCGAGTCGTAGGGGGGGGCCTTGGAGCGTGTTGGAGAAGACTCAGCCCGTGGCGTTTGGGGGCGCACGTAGGGAGAGTTGCCTTTAAAAGGAGGGAGACTCCTTTCAGAAGGCAACCATGTCTTCTTCCTCCCTTATGCGTCGTGTCTTTCCATCTCCCAAGCCCCCGGATGGGGGGTATCCGCCGCCTTTCCGCCTCCTCGTTGGAGGAACGCAACTCCATGGGAGTTGGTACCTCTCAGACATCGTTCGGCTTCAAGGATTTTCATCACGCAGCCCGGCCGAACCCCTCCACCGGCGGTCGCCCGAGATGGCGACCTCCGGCTTGATGGTGGGGGAAAGCGAGCGGGGCTGCGGCCTCTGCCCCTCCCTCAGCCTCAAGGATTTCCATCACCAAGGCTGGAGAGGGGAGAGTGCCGAGTTGGGGTCGGCCCCTGCGCGGGTGATGGCCCGCTCCTTCACTCAGTGATGGGGGGAGGAGCGGGTGTTGCCCGTGGCGCTGGCAGCTGCAGCGTGCCCGGTCTTCAGACGCGAGTGGCTTCGAAGCCGCTTGCGGCGCCGGCGTCCGCCATGGCAGCTGGAAGAGGTTCTTCCGCCGGCGCGATAGCCGGGGCCGGCCACGGGCTGACCTCCAACTTCTCGGCCTTCTGCCCGTCCTTGCCTCACAAGTTTTGGCATGGGTGGGGGCCTCCTGGCGGCGGCATCCAGCCTGAGGTCAGCGTTGCCGCTGTTCGGCCCCCCGGAGCAGAAGTCGTCGTCGTCGCCGCTGCTGGAGCAGGTGACGGCGCGCCGATCGTCGGCCTTCCGTTGCTCCGCAGGCCTTCCCCCTTGGAGTGGGGTTGTTCATACCTGCGGAGGGGGAACCGGAGTTCCGTTTGTAATGGCACTTCGAATGCCAGTGTTTTTTGTTCATTGTGGCTGTCGAGGCCTGAACATGTATGTAATTTTGGCACGGAGCCGTGTTTTTTCCTCATTTTCGAGCACTAAGTCTCGCCTGTTGATTATCTGAACCGCTTCACCAAGCATGAGTCGCCCCGTGTCAAGGTGACGAGTGAGGTATCCGTATCCCGGAGGCGTAGGAATGCCTCGGCTCGATCGGCCTTGTTGTATGAGGCTCCTCTAGCTTAGTTAAAGAGACCCCTCGGCCGCTCTTCGACGAGCCGAGGCCAGGGGTAGCGATATCAGTATGGACAGAGGCGGAGTTGGCTCGGAAATGGGAACCTGGTTGGCCGGAGCCTGGCCGGGTTGTCCGTCAGCGGAGCCGACGCCGGAGTCGATCAGCCGAGGCCTCGGGTCGGGCCGGCGCCCTTGGAAGTTAGTTGGCCGAGGCCCCAGGGGTAACCGGCCGAGCCGCCTGCTCGGGCCGAATTCCCGGAGAAGTCCCTGACCGTGCCGTCGTCCGAGGCTGGGTCGGACCTTGCTGAAGACGTCGTCGATGTCGAGGGTGCTACGGCCCCCTTCAGCGTGAAGACCCGAGCCTGTAGGATCAGATCGTCTTGTAGCGTGTGCCTTCTGCGGCCGCCGAGGCCAGAAAACACACCCTCGCTGTGCTTGCGAAGCTGCGTCTTTTTTCCTCTTGCTTCGAGCATCTGGACTTTCCGTCGGTAACAGGGATGTTTGAGCGAGCGAGAGTTGCTTCTCGCGGAAGGTGATGAGTGAGGTATCCGTATCCCAGAGGCGTGGGAGTCCCTCGGCTCGGTCGGCCTTGCCGCTTACGCGTACTTTCACCCGTCCATGAGGCCCTGCCCCCGACTTAGTCGAGAAAGCTTGAGGGACCAATTTGGCAGAAGAGCTTTCGAACGTGAAGACTTGTTCGGTCCACGGAGTCGCTTTATCCGAACGCGAGTTACTTATCGCAGAAGGTGATGAGTGAGGTATCCGTATCCTGGAGGCGTAGGAGTCCCTCGGCTCGGTCAGCCTTGGCTGCTTACGTGTACTCCGTCGTTTCTAGGATCCGCTTTCCGAAGTAGTCAAGAAGCACGAAAGAAATTCTGCTAAAAAGAGATCCTTTTTTCGAGGAAAAATTCGACGCAGAGGGGGTCTCCTCCCTTTTAGCCCCCGAGGGAGGGTCGCGCTTTGCCGAGGCGAGGCCGACCCTTCCTTGACGACTAAACTCTGCGTTGGTGCGAGGTATGTGAATAACTTGAAAACATCTTAAGGGTAGAAGCGACGTAGCTGTTTGATGTTCCAAGCGTTGCCGTAGATCTCGCCTTGATTGTTGGCTAGCTTGTATGTTCCTGGCTTCAGAATCTTTGGCGATGACGAATGGCCCCTCCCAGGGGGGCGTGAGCTTGTGCCTCCCTCGGGCGTCTTGCCGCAGCCGAAGCACCAGATCGCCCACCTGGAGGTCTCGGGACCGGACCCCTCGGGCGTGGTAGCGTCGCAGGGACTGCTGGTACCGCGCCGAGTGTAGTAAGGCCCTGTCCCGAGCCTCCTCCAGCTGGTCCAGCGATTCTTCCCGGCTAGCTTGGTTGCTTTGATCGTTGTAGGCCTTCGTCCTCGGGGAGCCGTACTCCAGGTCGGTGGGCAAGATGGCCTCGGCCCCGTAGACCAGGAAGAACGGCGTGAAACCCGTGGCCCGGCTCGGCATCGTCCTTAGGCTCCAGACCACCGAGGGGAGTTCCTTCATCCATCGCTTGCCGAACTTGTTGAGGCCGTTGTAGATCCGAGGCTTGAGCCCTTGTAGAATCATGCTGTTGGCACGTTCTACTTGCCCATTCGACATGGGATGAGCCACGGCGGCCCAGTCCACCCGGATGTGGTGATCCTCGCAAAAATCCAAGAATTTTTTGCCGGTGAACTGGGTACCGTTGTCGGTGATGATGGAGTTTGGGACCCCGAAGCGATGGATGATGTTGGTGAAGAACGCCACCGCCTGCTCGGACCTGATGCTGTTCAGGGGTCGGACCTCGATCCACTTGGAGAATTTGTCGATGGCGACCAGCAGGTGCGTGTAGCCCCCGGGCGCCTTCTGCAAGGGACCGACGAGGTCCAGACCCCATACAGCAAAGGGCCAGGTGATGGGGATGGTCTGCAGAGCCTGAGCAGGCAGGTGGGTCTGCTTCGCATAGAATTGGCACCCTTCGCAGGTGCGGACAATTCTAGTGGCGTCAGCCACCGCCGTTGGCCAGTAGAAGCCTTGCCGGAAAGCATTCCCGACAAGGGCTCGGGGTGCCGCGTGATGGCCGCAAGCCCCCGAGTGTATTTCTTGCAGTAGTTCCTGACCTTCGGCGATGGAGATGCACCGCTGGAGGATGCCCGAGGGGCTGCGGTGGTAGAGCTCCTCTTCATCGCCCAGCAAGACGAACGACTTGGCGCGTCGCGCTACCTGCCGAGCCTCGGCTTGGTCGGGGGGTAGCTCTCCTCGGCTGAGATATTGCAGGTACGGGGCCTGCCAATCTCGATCAGGCGTGGCCCCGCTCTGCTCCTCCTCGACGTCCAGTGCCTCGCCCTCGGGGGCCGAGGGTACCTCGGGCTGAGCCGAGGGTGCCTCGGGCTGTGCCGAGGGTGCCTCGGGCTGTGCCGAGGGCGCCACGGGCTGTGCCGAGGGTGCCTCGGGCTCGGGAGCGTCGTCGATCTTGACGGAGGGTTGATGCAGATCCCGGGAGAAGACGTCCGGGGGAACCGTTGTTCGCCCCGAGGCTATTTTAGCTAGCTCGTCCGCAGTCTCGTTGTAGCGCCGAGCGATGTGGTTGAGCTCGAGCCCGTAGAACTTGTCTTCCAGGCGTCGAACCTCATCGCAGTAGGCCTCCATCTTCGGGTCGCGGCAGTGGGAGTTCTTCATGACTTGGTCGATGATGAGCTGCGAGTCACTGCGGGCGTCGAGGCGTCTGACCCCTAGCTCGATGGCGATCCGCAACCCGTTGACCAGAGCCTCGTACTCAGCCACATTGTTGGACGCCGGGAAATGGAGGCGTAGCACGTAGCGTAGGTGCTTCCCGAGGGGCGAGATGAAGAGCAGGCCCGCGCCGGCTCCCGTCTTCATCAGCGACCCGTCGAAAAACATGGTCCAGAGCTCCGGTTGGATCGGAGCCGTCGGCAGCTGGGTGTCGACCCATTCGGCCACGAAGTCCGCCAACACCTGGGACTTGATGGCCTTCCGAGGGGCGAACGAGATTGTTTCGCCCATGATTTCCACCGCCCACTTTGCGATCCTACCGGAGGCCTCTCGGCACTGGATGATCTCCCCCAGGGGGAAGGATGACACCACAGTTACCGGATGAGACTCGAAGTAGTGTCGTAACTTCCGTCTTGTCAGGATCACAGCATACAGCAGCTTCTGAACTTGTGGGTAGCGGATCTTGGTCTCGGATAGTACTTCGCTGACGAAGTAGACTGGCCGCTGAACGGGCAATGCATGCCCTTCCTCTTGCCTCTCGACCACAATCGCGGCGCTGACCACCTGAGTGGTAGCGGCGACGTAGACCAAGAGGGCTGGGCACCAAGACAGGCGCCTTTGTAAGGAGCGCCTTCAGGTTCCCGAGGGCTTCCTCGGCCTCAGGGGTCCAAGCGAAACACTCGGCCTTCCTTAAGAGGCGGTACAGAGGCAGACCTCTTTCGCTGAGGCGTGAGATGAAGCGGCTCAGGGCCGCGAGGCATCCCATGACCCTCTGTACGCCTTTTAAGTCCTTGATGGGTCCCATGCTGGTGATGGCTGCGATCTTCTCCGGGTTGGCTTCGATGCCTCGCTCGGAGACGATGAACCCCAGGAGCATGCCCCGGGGCACCCCGAAGACACACTTCTCAGGATTGAGCTTGACTCCTTTCGCCTTGAGACATCGGAATGTCACTTCAAGGTCGGAGAGGAGGTCGGAAGCCTTCCTTGTCTTGACTACGATGTCATCGACGTAGGCCTCGACCGTGCGACCAATGTGTTCGCCGAACACATGGTTCATGCATCGCTGGTACGTTGCGCCCGCATTCCTCAAACCGAACGGCATGGTGACGTAGCAGTACATGCCGAACGGCGTGATGAAAGAAGTCGCGAGCTGGTCGGACTCTTTCATCCGGATTTGGTGATACCCTGAGTAGGCATCGAGGAAGGACAGGGTTTCGCACCCAGCAGTGGAATCCACGATTTGATCGATGCGAGGCAGAGGGTAGGGAACCTTCGGACATGCTTTGTTGAGACCAGTGTAGTCCACGCACATCCGCCATTTCCCCCTTTCTTCCTCACAAGCACAGGGTTGGCAAGCCATTCGGGATGGAATACCTCTTTGATGAACCCTGCTGCCATTAGCTTGTGGATCTCTTCGCCAATCACTCTGCGCTTCTCCTCGTCGAATCGGCGCAGAGGCTGCCTGACGGGTCGGGCTCCGGCCCGGATATCCAGCGAGTGCTCGGCGACATCCCTCGGTATGCCGGGCATGTCCGAGGGACTCCACGCAAAGACGTCGGCGTTTGCGCGGAGAAAGTCGACGAGCACTGCTTCCTATTTGGGGTCGAGCCCGGAACCGATTCGGATCTGCTTGGAGGTGTCGCCACTGGGGTCGAGTGGGACGGCCTTAACCGTCTCCGCTGGCTCGAAGTTGCCGGCGTGGCGCTTCACGTCTGGCACCTCCTTGGAGAGGTTCTCCAGGTCGGCGATGAGGGCCTCGGACTCGGCGAGGGCCTCGGCGTACTCCACGCACTCCACGTCGCATTCGAACGCGTGTTTGTACGTGGGGCCGACGGTGATGACCCCGTTGGGGCCCGGCATCTTGAGCTTCAGGTAGGTGTAGTTGGGGACGGCCATGAACTTCGCGTAGCATGGCCTCCCCAGTACAGCGTGGTAGGTTCCTCGGAACCCGACCACCTCGAACGTCAAGGTCTCCCTTCGGAAGTTGGAGGGCGTCCCGAAGCAGACGGGGAGGTCGAGTCGTCCGAGGGGCTGGACGCGCTTCCCAGGGATGATCCCGTGGAAGGGCGCAGCGCCTGCTCGGACGGAGGATAGGTCGACGCGCAGGAGCTTGAGGGTCTCGGCGTAGATGATGTTGAGGCAGCTGCCCCCATCCATCAGGACCTTGGTGAGCCTGACGTTGCCGACGACGGGGTCGACGACGAGCGGGTATTTCCCCGGGCTTGGCACGTGGTCGGGGTGGTCGGCCTGGTCGAAGGTGATGGGCTTGTCGGACCAATCTAGGTAGACTGGCGCCGCCACCTTCACCGAGCAGACCTCCCGGCGCTCTTGCTTGCGATGCCGAGCCGAGGCATTCGCCGCATGCCCTCCGTAGATCATGAAGCAGTCACGGACCTCGGGGAACTCTCCTGCTTGGTGATCTTCGTTCTTGTCGTCGTCGCGGGCCCCGCCACCCTCGGCGGGTGGCCCGACCCTGTGGAAGTGGCGCCGAAGCATGACACACTCCTCGAGAGTGTGCTTGACGGGCCCCTGATGGTAGGGGCACGGCTCCTTGAGCATCTTGTCGAAGAGGTTTGCACCTCCGGGGGGCTTCCGAGGGTTCTTGTACTCGGCGGCGGCGACAAGGTCCGCGTCAGCGGCGTCGCGTTTCGATTGCGACTTCTTCTTGCCTTTCTTCTTGGCGCCGCGGAGTAGACGCCTCGGGAGCCTCTTCCGGTGGGCGGCCCTGGGGCTGCTTGTCCTTTCGGAAGATAGCCTCGACCGCCTCCTGGCCAGAGGCGAACTTGGTGGCGATGTCCATCAGCTCGCTCGCCCTGGTGGGGGTCTTGCGACCCAGCTTGCTCACCAGGTCGCGGCAGGTGGTGCCAGCGAGGAACGCGCCGATGACATCCGAGTCGGTGATGTTGGGCAGCTCGGTGCGCTGCTTCGAGAATCGCCGGATGTAGTCCCGGAGCGACTCCCCCGGCTGTTGCCGGCAGCTTCGAAGGTCCCAGGAATTCCCGGGGCGCACGTATGTGCCCTGGAAATTGCCAGCGAAGGCTTGGACCAAGTCGTCCCAGTTGGAGATCTGCCCCGGAGGCAGGTGCTCCAACCAGGCGCGAGCAGTGTCGGAGAGGAACAGGGGGAGGTTACGGATGATGAGGTTGTCGTCGTCCATCCCACCCAGTTGGCAGGCAAGGCGGTAGTCCGCGAGCCACAGTTCCGGTCTCGTTTCCCCCGAGTACTTCGTGATAGTAGTCGGGGGTCAGAACCGGGTCGGGAATGGCGCCCGTCGGATGGCCCGACTGAAGGCCTGCGGACCGGGTGGTTCGGGCGAGGGACTCCGATCCTCCCCGCTGTCGTAGCGCCCCCCACGCCTGGGGTGGTAGCCTCGGCGCACCCTTTCATCGAGGTGGGCCCGACGGTCGCGTCGATGGTGTTCGTTGCCGAGGTGGCCCGGGGCCGCAGGCGCGGTGTTGCGCGTGCGCCCGGTGTAGACCGAGGCTTCCCGCATGAATCGGGAAGTCGCGGCATGATGTTCCGAGGGGTATCCCTGCCTTTGGGAGGCAGTGCTCTCGGCCCGTCGGGCCGCAGCGCCTTCCAGGAGATTCTTGAGCTCTCCCTGGATTCGCTGACCCTCGGTGGTTGATGGCTACGGCATCGCGCGGAGGAGCATCGCTGCGGCTGCCAGGTTCTGGCCAACCCTGCTGGATGCGGGCGGCGGCCTGACCCTGACATCGTTGGCGACGCGGTGCTGGAGACCTTGGGGTAGGTGACGTATTTCTCCGGCCGGGGGTTGGCCCGCCCATACCTGCCCGACGTCCCGACGGATCGGCTCAAGCGCTCCTGTTCCCTCGTTGAGCCTGGCCTGCGCCTCGCGGACTTGCTCGAGTTGTGGGTCGTAACCCCCCGCCGGAGCGGGGACCACAGCTAGCTCCCGCGGGATGTCGGCGCGAGGCACCGGCCTAGGAAGACCACCGTCCTCCGGCATGCCGAGATGGTTGCCTTCGGAGGGATCCCCTAGCTCGATGTGGAAACATTCGCGGCTTGGGCCGCAGCCCTCGTCGTCAAGGCTGCGGCTTCCGTCGGAACAGTCGGAGAGGCAGTAGTCACACGCGGTCATGAAGTCCCGCACGGCACTGGGGTTGCCAAGTCCGGAGAAATCCCAACAGATGCTGGGATCGTCATCTTCCTCGGACCCAGAGGGCCCGTAGGTTGAGACGTCCGTCAACCGGTCCCAAGGCGACCGCATACGAAACCCCAGTGGGGTTGCACTCGCCTCAATGAGAGCGCCCGCCAAAGCGAGGTCGCTTGGCGGGTTGAGGCCGAGTCGAAATGACGTAAGATGGGAGTTAGTCGGTACCTTTTGGTCGACGAGGAGCGACGTAGTCACATCGGGGACTGGTTGCACCGTCGTCCCAGGTACGAGGGCGACGTCCTGCAGGCTTTCCGCGAGCGCGCTGGCGTCGTCTTCTTGCTCGGGATCAGCGTGTCGCGAGGGGACGGCGCTCGCCTTGGTCTCGATCGCGAGGTCGACGCCCGGCGTGCCTTCCGTCGGGGCGTCGGGGGCGTCGATTCGCTCGACGGCCGACGAAGCGCGGCCTCCCGCTTGGCCTTGATGGCCCCGCCTCCTCCTCCGTTGGCGGAGGAGAGGACGGAGCGAGCTCGAATGTTGTTCTTCCACCGCGCGGGGAAGATGTCGTCGATTCCGCTGCCGGCGGGCGGGTTGTCGGCCGCCATTGTCGTTGTCGCGCGGCGGTGGAAGAAGTATCATGTCATAGCTGCCGTCGAAGGACATGAACTCAAGACTCCCGAAACGAAGCACCGTCCCGGGCCGGAGAGGTTGCTGGAGACTGCCCATCTGGAGCTTGACGGGAAGCTGTTCGTCAGCACGCAGTAGGCCCCTACCTGGCGCGCCAACTGTCGGCGTTTCGAGACAGGGGGGTCCCTAAGCCGACGAGTGAGTGTGCTGCGTGCCCCAGCCCAGATGGGTCGAGCGCGTGGGCAAGCGCGAAGGGGGGAGAGGCGAGGTGGCCGGAGACGGGCGTGAGAGAGGTGGAAGTCCCGCGGCCTTCGTGTTCGTCCCGCGCCCAGGTCGGGTGCGCTTGCAGTAGGGGGGTTACAAGCGTCCACGCGGGTGAGGGAAGCGAGCGGCCCCAAGAGAGCGCCTGTCCCGTCCTCGGTCCCGCGCGGCCAACCTTCTCTAAGAAGGCCATGGTCCTTCCTTTTATAGTCGTAAGGAGAGGATCCAGGTGTACAATGGGGGGTAGCAGAGTGCTACGTGTCTAGCGGAGAGAGAGAGAGCTAGCGCCCTGGGTACATGCCAATGTGGCAGCCGGAGAGGTCTTGGCACCTTGCTGGCGTGATGTCGTGGCTGTCGGAGGAGCGACGGAGCCTGGCGGAGGGACAGCTGTTGGAGCGGTCGAGTCCTTGCTGACGTTGCCCTGCTTCCGTAAGAGAGCTGAGAGCCGCCGTCGTCACAGAGCTTGTGGGGCGCCATCATTGCCCATCTGGCGGAGCTGGCCAGATGGGACGCCGGTCTTGTTCTCCGCGACCCGAGTCGGCTCGGGGTAGGATGATGATGGCGCTTCCCGTTGACGTGGCGGGCCTGTGCCCTAGGTCGGGCGACGTGGGAGCTCCTCCGAAGCCGAGGTCGAGTCTGTCTTCCATGGCCGAGGCCGAGCCCGAGCCTCCGGGTCGGGCGAGGCGGAGATCGTTCGGCCGAGGCCAGGGCGGAGCCCGAGCCCTGGGGTCGGGCGAGGCGGAGATCGTTCGGCCGAGGCCAGGGCGGAGTCCGAGCCCTGGGGTCGGGCGAGGCGGAGTTTCGTCGTCTTCTGGGGCTGAGCCCGAGTCCGAGCCCTGGGGTCGGGCGGAGCGGAGTTTCGTCGTCTTCTGGGTCTTAGCCCGAGTCCGAGCCCTGGGGTCGGGCGGAGCGGAGTTCGCCGTCTTCCGGGTCTTAGCCCGAGTCCGAGCCCTGGGGTCGGGCGGAGCGGAGTTCACCGTCTTCCGGGTCTTAGCCCGAGTCCGAGCCCTGGGGTCGGGCGGAGCGGAGTTCGCCGTCTTCCGGGTCTTAGCCCGAGTCCGAGCCCTGGGGTCGGGCGGAGCGGAGTTCGCCGTCTTCCGGGTCTTAGCCCGAGTCCAAGCCCTAGGGTCGGGCGGAGCGGAGTTTCCCATGGCGCCTTTGGCAAGGCCTGACTGCCTGTCAGACTCAATCTGTCGAGCGGCACTGCAGTCGGAGTGGCGCAGGCGGCGCTGTCCTTCTGTCAGACTGGTCAGTGGAGCGGTGGAGTGACGGCGGTCACTTCGGCTCTGCCGGGGGGCGAGTGTCAGGATAAAGGTGTCAGGCCACCTTTGCGTTAAATGCTCCTGCAACTTCGTCAGTCGGTGCGGCGATTTAGTCAGGGTTGCTTCTAAGCGAAGCCAAGGCCTTGGGCGAGCCGGAGGTGTGTCCGCCGTTAAAAGGGGGGCCTCGGGCGAGACGGAAGGCTCTCGAGGTCGGCTGCCCTTGGCCGAGGCTAGGCTCGGGCGAAGCGTGATCGAGTCACTCGTGTGGACTTGATCCCTGACTCAATCGTACCCATCAGGCCTTTGCAGCTTTATGCTGATGGGGGTTACCAGCTAAGAATTAGGCGTCTTGAGGGTACCCCTAATTATGGTCCCCGACAGTTAGTCACAATAACTTTTGGAACCCAAATACAAGTCTTGTCTCCCTTGCATTTGGATCCCAGTTTTCTAGCTACAACTTTTGCATTCTTACATGAAAGTACAAAAGAAGTATTGCAAGCATGATAAACAGTAGTTGGTCCATTGCAAACTTTCCTTGAAGTATGAGAAGTAGCATAATTTTCTAGGCCTACTTCTACCATGAATAAAAGTAGAACTAGAAGCAAACATAGCATGTGAATCATTATGAGCAGCACGATCATAACTATGATTATAATGAGAACCTTTCTTAACATGAGTGTAAAGATAAGCATGTTTCTTTTTATCATGTGATCTACTCTCCATAGGAGCCTTTCCTTTCCCTTTGAGATCGGAGGTCCTTTGGCTTGTTAAGTTTTTTTCCTTTTGAAAACCAAGTCCATCCTTAGTTGAGGGGTGTCTACCAACAGTGTAGGCATCCCTAGCAAATTTTAATTTATCAAAATCATATTTGCAAGTCTTAAGTTGAGCATTAAGACTTGCAACCTCATTGTTTAATTTAGCAATGGTGACAACATGTTCATCAAAATTAACATCTTTACACCTATTGCAAATAACTACATGTTCTACCCATGAACTAGTTGCATTTGCTTTCTCTAGTTTGGCATTTAATTCATCAGTTAACTCCTTTAGACTAGAGACAGATTCATGACAAGCAGACAACTTAGAGGATAGCATTTCATTTCTTTTAATTTCTAAAGCAAGGGATTTTTTAACACTAACAAACTTGTCATGTTCCTCATATAAAATTTCCTCTTGCTTTTCTAGCAGTCTATCCTTTTCATTAAGAGCATTGATTAATTCATTAATTTTCTCTACCTTAGCTCTGTCTAAACCCTTAAACAATTCAGAGTAATCTACTTCATCATCAGAAGATTCCTCATCACTAGAAGAAGAGTACTTAGGAGTATCTCGAATACGTACCTTATTCTCCTTAGCCATAAGACATGTATGACGTTCGTTGGGGAAGAGTGAAGACTTGTCGAAGGCCGAGGCAACCAGTCCTTCATCGTCGGAGTCGGATGAAGAGCAGTCAGAATCCCATTCTTTTCCAAGATGTGCCTCGCCCTTCGCCTTCCTGTAATTCTTCTTCTTCTCCTTCTTCCCATGTCTTTCTTGTGCCTGGTCATTTTCATTATCGGGACATTGAGCAATAAAGTGACCAGTCTTACCGCATTTGAAGCATGAGCGCTTTCCCCTTGTTTTATTCTTGTTGGGGTACTCTTTGCGTCCTTTGAGCGCGGTCTTGAAACGCTTTATGATAAGCGCTATCTCATCCTCATTAAGCCCAATAGCCTCCACTTGTGCTACCCTTCTTGGTAGCGCCTCCTTGCTGCTAGTTGCTTTGAGAGCAACGAGTTGTGGCTCATAGACGGGTAGTGGACCGTTTAGTGCATCGTCTACGTATCGAGCTTCTTTCACCATCATACGCCCGCTTACAAATTTTCCAAGTATCTCCTCGGGTGTCATCTTGGTGTACATGAGGTTTTCACGAATAAGATTCACAAGATGGGGGGTCAATAACTATAAATGCTCTGAGCATGAGTTGGACGACGTCATGATCCGTCCATCTTGTGCTTCCATAGCTTCAGATCTTATTGACCAGGGTCTTGAGCCCGTCGTAGGTTTGTGTTGGCTCTTCTCCCCTGATCATGGCGAATCTCCCCAGCTCGCCTTCCACCAGTTCCATCTTGGTGATCATTGTAGCATCATTTCCCTCATGCGAGATCTTGAGGGTGTCCCAGATTTGTTTGGCGTTGTCCAAGCCGCTAACCTTGTTATATTCATCCCCGCACAGAGATGCTAGCAAAACAGTAGTGGCTTGGGCATTTTTATGAATTTGTTCATTAATGAGCACAGGGTTATCAGTACTATCAAAATGCATCCAATTCTCCACAATTTCCTAAATACTAGGATGGAGAGAAAATAGATGACTACACATTTTATGGCTCCAAAATGAATAGTCTTCTCCATCAAAGTGTGGAGGTTTTCCAAGGGGAATTGATAGTAAATGCGCATTTGAATTGTATGGCATGCGAGAATAGTCAAAAGAGTAGTTCTGATTGACCGTTTTCTTTTTCGATGAAGAATCATCGTCGTTGTCTCTTGGTGAAGAAGAGGAGGCATCGCTGTCGTAGTAGATAATCTTCTTGATGCGCCTCTTCTTCTTCCTGTCCTTCTTCTTGTGACTCGAGCCTGAGTCAGTGGGCTTGTCGTCTCTTGGCTCGTTGAAGATGGACTCCTTTTCCTTATCGTTGACCACTATCCCCTTTCCCTTAGGATCCATCTCTTCGAGCGGTTAGTCCCTTAGATGAAGAGTACTGCTCCGATACCAACTGAGAGCACCTAGAGGGGAGGTGAATAGGTGATCCTGTAAAATCAAACACTAAATAGCCACAAACTTGATTATAAAGATGTTAGTGCAAGTTAATCAAGTTTATAGAGCGAGCTCTTGCGAACACAAGCAATCACAGATAGGAGCAACACAAGAGACACACAATTTTTATCTCGTGGTTCGGCCAAGTAGCACTTGCCTACTTCCACATTGTGGCGTCCCAATGGACGAGGGTTGCACTCGACCCCTTTCAAGTGATCCAATGATCAACTTGAATACCACGGTCTTTTATCTTTTGAGTATCCTTCCCGTTTGCGAGGAATTTCCACAAGTTGGAGTCTATCGCCCTTACAATACTGATCACAAAGAAAGCACAAGAGTAAGGATGGGAGAGCAACACACGCAAGACCGAAATCCGCAGCACACACACGCCACAAGCCAAGACTTGAGCTCGAAACGTAGCACAATGAGTTCACAACTCAAACGGAGCTCAAATCACTAACGCAATCGATCAAAAGCGTGGAGCCGGAGTCTGGGAGTCTTAGAATGTTTAGAGAATGCTTGGTGTACTGCTCCATGCGCCTAGGGGTCCTTTTTATAGCCCCAAGGCAGCTAGGAGCCATTGGAGATCAACTTGGAAGGCATTTCTTGCCTTCTGTCGAGTGGTGCACCGGACAGCCCGGTGCACCACCGGACAGCCACTGTAGCGCTCCGGTGCGCGATCTCCTTCCATATTTAGCGCAGCCGACCGTTGGTCCTCGGGATCAGTTGGCGCACCGGACAGTCCGGTGTGCCCAACCGACCGTTGGCGCAACCACGTGTCGCGCGTTGATCGCGCGGCCGACCGTTGGTCGCTGGCGTCGTTGGATCACCGGACAGTCCGGTGAATTACAGCCACGTCGCCTCTCTCTTTTCCCGAGAGAGGCCAGTTGACGTTTGACCAACCTGGGGCACCGAACAGTCCGGTGTGCCAGGCCAGATCTAGTTTTGGCTGAATTTTGCCAACTCTTATCCAATTGTGCACCACCGGACAGTCCGGTGTTCCAGGCCAGATCTGGTTTTGGCTGAACTTTGCCAACTCTTATCCAATTCGAATATCCTTTTCTTGACACTGTTTCTAGCACTTAGATAACCATGTTAGTATACAAAAACCATTCACTAAGTCTAGAAACATACATTGCTCTTGATTTCACACTTCTTACTCATTTGGCACATAAGAACTCACTCAATATGTGTTGGAGATCTAATCACCAAAATACTTATAGAAATGGCCCAAGGGCACATTTCCCTTTCAGAGACTTAGAACAAAAATTTCATGAACATTTCTTCTCTGGCGATTACGAGCTAGATTTAGTAGACTTAGTGGCCCTACGACAAGAAAAGGATGAATCGGTTAGTGATTACATCCGGAGATTTCGGGATACGAGAAACTGATGCTTTCAAATTCATTTAACAGATAAACAACTGGCGGGAATATCCTTTGATGGATTGTGTCGGCGTTTCGAGACCGGGGGGTCCCTGGGCCGACGAGTGAGTGTCGCCGCGTACCCCAGCCCAGATGGGTCGAGCGCGAGGGCGAGCGTGAAGGGGGGAGAAGCGAGGCGGCCGGAGACCGGCGTGAGAGAGGTGGGAATTCCACGGCCTTCGTGTTCGTCCCGCGCCCAGGTCGGGTGCGCTTGCAGTTGGGGGTTACAAGCGTCCACGCGGGTGAGGGAGCGAGCGGCTTCCAAGCGAGCGCTTGTCTCGTCCTCGTCCCCGCGCGGCCAACCCTCTCTAAGAGGGCCCTGGTCCTTCCTTTTATAGGCGTAAGGAGAGGATCCAGGTGTACAATGGGGGGTGTAGCGGAGTGCTACGTGTCTAGCGGGGGAGAGCTAGCGCCCTAAGTACATGCTGATGTGGCAACCGGAGAGATTTTGGCACCCAGCTGGTGTGATGTCGTGGCCGTCGGAGGAGCGATGGAGCCTGGCGGAGGGACAACTGTCGGAGCGGTTGAGTCCTTGCTGACGTCCTCTTGCTTCCGTAAGGGGGCTGAGAGCCGCCGTCGTCACAGAGCATGTGGGGCGCCATCATTGCCTATCTGGCGGAGCTAGCCAGATGGGACACCGGTCTTGTTCCCTGCGGCCCGAGTCAGCTCGGGGTATGGTGATGATGGCGCTTCCTGTTGACATGGCTGGCCTGCGCCCTAGGTTGGGCGATGTGGAGGCTCCTCCGAAGCCGAGGTCGAGTCTGTCTTCCATGGCCGAGGCCGAGTCCGAGCCCCTGGGTCGGGCGAGGCGGAGGTCGTCGGCAGAGGCCAGGGCGGAGTCCGAGCCCTGGGGTCGGGCGAAGCGGAGTTCGTCGTCTTCTGGGGCTGAGCCCGAGTCCGAGCCCTAGGTCGGGCGGAGCGGAGGTCGTCGGCAGAGGCCAGGGCGGAGTCCGAGCCCTGGGGTCGGGCGAAGCGGAGTTTGCCGTCTTCTGGGACTTAACCCGAGTCCGAGCCCTGGGTCGGGCGGAGCAGAGTTCGCCGTCTTCCGGGACTTAGCCCGAGTCCGAGCCCTAGGTCGGGCGGAGCGGAGTTCGCCGTCTTCTGGGACTTAGCCCGAGTCCGAGCCCTGGGTCGGGCGGAGCGGAGTTCGCCGTCTTCCGGGACTTAGCCCGAGTCCGAGCCCTGGGTCGGGCGAAGCGGAGTTTCCTATGGTACCTTTGGCAGGGTCTGACTGCCTGTCAGTCTCACTCTGTCAAGTGACACTGCAGTCGGAGTGGCGCAGGCAGCGCTGTCCTTCTGTCAGGCCGGTCAGTGGAGCGGCGAAGTGACGGCGGTCACTTCGGCTCTGCCGGGGGGCGCGCGTCAGGATAAAGGTGTCAGGCCACCTTTGCGTTAAATGCTCCTGCGATTTGGTCGGTCGGTGCGGCGATTTAGTCAGGGTTGCTTCTTAGCGAAGGCAGGGCCTCGGGCGAGCCGGAAATATGTTCGCCGTCGGAGGGGGGCCTCTAGCAAGACGGAAATCCTCCGGGGTCGGCTGCCCTTGTCCGAGGCTAGGCTCGGGCGAGGCGTGATCGAGTCGCTCGAATGGACTGATCCCTGACTTAATCGCACCCATCAGGCCTTAGCAGCTTTATGCTGATGGGGGTTGCCAGCTGAGAATTAGGAGTCTTGAGGGTACCCCTAATTATGGTCCCCGACAGATTGCACTATTATTTAAAAGAGAAATTAGAAGGCATCCAGTTCTTTACGCTAGCACAATTACATCAGAGAGCTTTGGCTTGTGAAAGCCGAAGCAAAGAACTAGTCAAAACGGTTCGTCATAATGTCCATATAGTAGAACACAATCAAAGTAGTTCGGACAATGAACCAAAGGAAGTTTACACTGCCGAAATAGTTTGGCCCGGGCAGGCCAAATCTTCGGCTTGTCCCTCCTTGCAGTCAGTTCAAAAGAAACGGCTGGAGGAGGTTAAGTTTACATTTAATGTTGGCAAATGTGATAAGATATTCGATGAATTACTAAAAAATGGTAACATTAAGATCGATTATACCGTTCCACCCACCGACGAACTAAAGCGTCGCGCATATTGCAAGTGGCACAACTCATTTACCCATGCCACTAATGATTGTAATGTGTTTCGACGACAAATCCAATCGACCATTAACGAGGGACGATTGAAATTTTAGGAGAACACGAAGCCCTTCCCAATGAATGTGATCGACTTCAATGGAAAAAAGATCCTAATTCAGCCCAGCACAACCGATAATGGCAAAGACAAAGAAGTCATCATCGGCAACGCACAGGAGGCCGATGGAAACAACAAAATCTCTTGCAGGAAAGTGGTGGCCGAGAAGACTCTTGATGGAGGGGAGACACTGAAGGTGACCATCACAACTTCTGGCACTGGAGGGCAAGCGTAGACAAGGGGACATGCGCGAGAACCCGAACTGCGCATCGCGGATGGTCCGGTGGCCAGGCGCGGACGGTCCGTAACATCGCCAGACGGTCCGGAGCGTTCCAGCGGACGGTTCGACAACACTCAGGAGCCACAATGACTGCGTACCTTCAAACCGCGACGACCAGATATAGGTATGTGGAAAACTAATATATTTAAGGCAGACAGACGATTGGCCAAATCTGGCCTGACCTTTGATCAATTATTGTCTAAATATGTGAAAAAGAAGGCCGACCCCAGTGATCGGCCACTAAAGCGACCTCGCTTACCCACCCAGGAGCGATAGCAGGTTAGGCCGATTGGACCACCTCACCAATCGGAAAGGGCGGGAGGTCATAATGTTCAATTAAGACCTAACACACCTGCGTGGACACCTCCACCTCCACATACACCCATGTCATGTCATTATACATACATACCACTGCTACCATATATCCTGAATCAGATGTGGGGCGCGCCACCATATCCATTCGGGATACCACAATACCCCGCCTGGGGGCACCTCAATCATCTGTTTTTGATAGGTTGACGCCTCCAATACAAGACCGATTGAGAGCCCCTCAATCTGGTCCACGAGCACAGGCCCAACAAGATTGCCGAACAACTCGGCCCTAAAGGCTGACTAATCCGGTAGGGGGCATATAGCTACAACCTCCAACAGTACGATAAAAAGGATGTCATTAAAATAGGAACGATAGATGTCGTCGTACAACAAAATAACGAAGGGCCGATGATTTTTGGTGAATCGGCCAACACAAACAAAAAAGAAGATACGACTGTCAACAAAACAGCCGATCCAAAATACTCCATGCCCCGATAGTGCCCATCGGGATTGACACGATCGCAAAAGCGAAAATTACAGCGCCTCAGAGCAAAGGAGAATCGGGAAAAGGAGGTGAAAAAAAAATATTTAGTGACACACATCCGGAGTACCCACCACCGCAAAAGAGATGGAGACCAAAGACCATTGAGGAAAAGCAAACGACCACAAAGACAGAAGATAAAACAACAACTATGCAACTCTTTATAGGTATGGCAGACAGTCCGGCTATAAAGGCCGGACTATCCGTACAGGGCACGGACTGTCCAACCCCTAAGGTCGGACCGTTCGTACTACACCAGGACACCTCCAACGACGTACCAACACCCATGGAGGAAGACGACCTGCAAGAAGAAGACCTGGTTGACTACGGAGCGACGCAAGAACACTCAGAAAATTAGGAAAGCAAGGTGAAGAATTGGTTAGGACCAGTATGACGCTCGGCGGTGTTGGGACTGATAGTTCGATCAAAGACAAAGGTATCACGTCCGTTGAGTTAACAATTGGGACCAAGACTATTGCGTATCGTCCTAGTAAGTGGCAAGATATCTAAGAAAACCGATGTGATCACATCGAGTTAGTTGCTTTTGGTTCGCTCAGCTCCACCAAAAGGCAGAGGGGCATATGTTGAGTGCCAAATTAAGGACCGGACGGTCCGGCCCTGGGGCCGGATGGTCCGCGGTCCGGACAGTCCGCGCCTGTGGGCCGGACGGTCCGCGCGTGCAGAACAGATTAGGGTTCCGAGTTTCTTGCTATGTTTGTTGGCAAAATTCGCGGGATTAACTCAGGAGATCAGTTTGTAATGGGTCCAGCCCCCCTCCTCTATAAATATAGAGGATTACGGTCGATTAGAATCAATCAATCGAACCCTCAATCAATACAATTTACATTTATTCTTAGGAGTAGTTCTAGTCTAGTTCTAGTTTAGTCTTCCAATCCCCAAATTCTTCGCTTCTCTTCGACTCTACGTCGATTAGAGGAGTCTAGGTCGGCATGTCGAGCCTAGACATCTCCTAGGATCTCTCCTCCCCGACGGGGTCCCTCCCGAGAGCGAGATCCATGCGCCGCCGTCGACTTCCGCTGCCCCTGCGCACGCGCGGACCGTCCGGCCCCAGGGCGCGGACCGTCCGACCGTCAGGCAGGAAACCCTAGCCCTGCGCCAGGCCGCGGACCGTCCGGCCCCTAGACGTAGACCGTCCGCCTCTGTGCAGAGAGCACCGCCACGGTTCGTGTTGAGTGATTAGCGCCCGAAAAAGGTGTCAACAGTTACCTTACTGCTTCTAACTTGAATGTCATTTTGTTTGATGGTACTAAACTTCTTGAACTCGTCCTCCACTTGAGTTTCAGTGGCATTTAGATTTTGTTCCTAAGTTTGTTGGTACTCTAAGTAAATAGCATGTCAACAATTTATTGTTCCTACGTTTACACTTTTTATTGGTTTTGGTGGTTCTTGCATCCAATCCTGATTCATGAGTGTTAACATGATGGGCCTAAAGCATGCATCAGTATCCACATGTTTATTCCTTTTATCAAAGAATAAGATGGTAAAGTAATAATTCTTAGAGCATACTAAAATCATCATAGTAAAGATAGCCACCAATATTTCTCCCCTTTTGTGTGAAACATAAGAGAACATATTTTTTTGCTATTTAAATGCTAGGCCAGCAATTAAACACTACATTTAGCTGATAGAAACCTAAATTCTATTGTTTGTATTCTATTCTATACCAACCATGTAAAGGAATTTTACTTTTTGGTCCACCTGGTACGTGAAAGACAATGCTTGCTAAGGCTGTGGCAAATGAGGTTGATGCTAATTTCATAAACATATCGATGTCAAGTATCTCTTCAAAGGTACTTATCGATTAGATGAGCCTCTATTTTTAGGCAGTACATACATTATATCATCTAAATAACCTATTTTCTAGTGGCTTGGTGAAGGAAAAAATTGTGAAAGCTGTGTTTTCACTGACAAGAAAAATGCTCCAAGTGTAATTTTTGTGGACGAGGTAAGTTATAGTAGTGTTGTGATTCATGTACATTTTCTACTTATTTCAATTGTACTAGGACACCACCATATTTGTAGTTTGTTGTCAATTCCATATTGATGCATACTTTCTTGCTCATTTATCATGCCCTAGTTTTTAGGTTGATGGCATGCTGGGAAGGCAGGAGAACCCTAGAGAACATGAAGCCATGCGGAAGATGAAAAATGAGTCTATGGTGAACTGGGATGGTCTCAGAAGAAAGGAGAAGGAACGTGTATTAGTACTTGTTGCAACTAACAGGCCATTTGATCTTGATGAGGCTGTTGATAGACGGCTTCCAAGGAGGCGATTTATTGGTTGTTTATAGCCTAATACAACATCTATCAATTGTTTATTGATCGTCTTCGGGCAATGGTTTATTTAGGTTTTGATGGCAAATCTGCAATATGCATCGAATATGAGAAAAATCTTAGTGAAATACATATCGACCATTTAGGTTAAAATTTCACGCTATTTTGGTTCACATTTTATGTTGAAATCGGTCCGAGCTAGACTCCACGCTCAATTTTCACCGCTTAATTTTCAGCACTATTGGTCACTTGTTCCCAAAAGCTATGAATCAAGAACAAGACAACACAAATGTTAATGGAAAAGACCTTCGTCCTACGTAACATTATCTCTCTTAGGATATAATGATCTTCGGACGAAGGTCATAAAGGACATACCTTCATCATTTCGATATGCAAAGATATAAACAGAGACATATGAAAACACAGAATAAGCATGAATAATCATTTTGAATCATTAGATTATTCATATCATCATTATTTAATCAGGAATAAACATCAATAGTATTAAATCACATTAGTACCTTCGGTTTGGCAGAAGGTGAAAATCCAAGAGTGACGTGTGAGTGATTATAAGTCAGCGTGAACAATACAGTGTTACTGTCATCTATTTATAGGCACAGGACGCAGCCTGGGTAAAATTACATTCATGTCCCTGACATTTACTATTAGTCAAAAGGTAATCTGTCGAGGACTGAGCAGTCTTTTCCTTTTAAGTCGGTTTCATCCTCCATCATCGTCCTTGTGCCGAGCCGAAACTTCTCCAGCCACAGCTTTGGAGTTGGTCTAACCTTCTTTCAGATTACGCTTTTCATACCATGCACGTCTTCATCTTAAACCCGAAGCTTCCTATGACAGTATACTATACTGGGAAACATGTTAGTCGTGTTTTTGAGGACCTTCGGAAGATGAAGGCCCCCAACAGTAGCCCCTCGCAGTATTGATTTGTTGTTTAACAAATTCAGACTGCGACATGAACGAAGGCCTTTAGCCGAAGGTCCGAAAAAACATCTTCCCTTCGCTAGAATAGCGAAATTCAATGACAAATGGGACCCGCCAAGTTGCAATGTACTAGGCATATAAATAGAAACCCACAACAACAACATTTGTTGCGCCATTTCAATTGCTTGTGCTATTTTCTCAAGTTTTAAATTTCTTGCCATCAGATTTCACTTGTTTTGTGAGCTTCGGCATTTGTTCGATTTCCCACAAAATGGTTGACGATAAGGTTGTTGATCCTGCTCTGGCTGGTTTTTACGAGGCCATAGAAAAAACAAACACAGAAAAGATTACAAACGAGATATTAGCTGATTTGTCTGAAGATTCTGACGATAGTGGGAGCTTTGATATGGAAAGTGAAGACGAAGATGCGGAAAATCGGCCCTGGCGACCAAGTCACACCATCTTCGGAAAATCATCCATTAAGCAGAGTCAAATTGACACTATGAAAGGGAAATATTTCCGAGATATTTCAATTGTGAGAGTTGGAGGAGATAGTGCTGCACCTGCTCCCGAAGAGGATGAGGTGGTTGTTTACAGGAGTTTTATGAAGGCTAGGCTTCGGTTCCCATTGAGAAAATTTCTGGTTGAGGTACTGAAGACCTTCAAGATTTTCCTGCATCAAATTACTTCCGAAGCCATTATTAGGGTGGGGGTTTTTATTTGGGTCGTGAGAAGCCAAGGGATGGAGCCAAGCGCGAAATGCTTCTGCAATATGCATGAGCTGCTGTATGAGACGAAGGCTACTGGCAAGGAGCAGTATCACAACAATTTTGGTTGTTATGGCTTCGTGCCCCGCGCTAATGTAAGTTACCCAGTCCCAACATTTCAAAAAAGGTGGCCCGGGACCTAGATGGAAGAATGGTTCTATGTTAAGAATAATTTAATTGAGAGGAAAGATATAAAAGGAATTATTCAACGTCCCATCTGGTCTTGCTTCGGCATCAGGAGGCCAGCAACCGCTCTTGGGAACGATATAGAGGCATGCCAGAGAAGCTTCAACACTGTGTGCACCTTTATTGGCACTAGAGACCTGGTTCAAGAACACATCGCCTACAGAGTATGGCCGCTTGTGAATGAGTGGGAGATGCAGAAGGAAGCTGCTACCGGGTCTAGTCAGGGTGGCCTGGTCTATCTAAAGTATACCTTCAGATATAGAGGTGAGTTTGATGAGCCAAATGATGAATGGTTGAGCAGTATTGAGGCAACCAGTGACGAATTGCTTGGGGACTATACAAGGGCCAAAGATGATGCAATGACCTTGGCCTTCGAAGGCCGAGGCAAGAAAAGGTTGAATAGAGTTTTTGACGTCATTGGTTTCATTTACCCTGATTATTGCTATCCCTCGTGAAAGCAGGGTAAGAAAAGGAAAACTGCCGCTTCGGCCATTTCTGTTGTGCCGAAGGGCAAGAAGATCAAGGTTTTGACCTACCGGCCTGTGGCAGAACCGCCCAAATTATTCCAGCTTAAGTGCCTAAGTCACGCCTCAGGGGCTGTAACACACTTAAATCGGAATAACCCGTCAGTCCCTCAAATCTAGTCTGATAGAGCCACTTAACCAGGATCAAATACCATAAACTCACTCGAAGGTGAGTCACAGAAGAAATACAATAAAACAGGAAAAACCTCAAATTAAAGTAATGGAGTTATTACATAAATCAGAGTTTTCCAAGTAGCTGATATAAGTTCACAAAATAAAATGCAGCGGATAATCGATATCGTCGGTAGCGAGGAATTGGGCAAGGCCTAGCCCACTACTCCTCCTGCTCCTATCCTGCCGGAGCAGCATCCCACTCGACCGTCCAACCCGGTGGAAGGGTTGTAGGCCAAGTTACACCATCAACCATATCCTGAAGTGTACCTGCAAAAATTATGCCACAAGCAAGGCTGAGTATACTAATACTCAGCTAGACTTACCCGGTGTGAGGAAACTACTCCTCTACCTCTAGACCATGCAACTGTTTGGTTGAGGGGTTTGGTTTGCCAAAAGCACTAGCTGAGTCTAAAATCAATTTCTAGCTTTGCAAATTCTAGCATCATTATCTTAGCTAAATTTGCTCCTTCTAAGCATACATGGTAACAAGCATTTAGTACAATCAACAAGTTATCTCATGTAAACCTCATTTCACTTCTTACTCAATGTAGTACAAGGGGTCAAGCAGTCTCATTAGCTGCGAGAAGCAGACGATTCGAATCGAGTTTTAAACCTTGCAAGGTAAACCTAAACACACGACATGTCAGGGCACTCCGTCCCCACACACGTCAACCGTCCCCATCGATTCCCCGTTCGCGGCCAGGGCTCACCGCCTTGGCATACAATGCTCCACTGACCCCAGCTGCCGCCGTGCAGTGACCGCACTTGTACCCACCATAGCTAGCATGGGAGACCCAGTCTCAGGTCGCATGAGGAGAAAAGTCCGCGCCCGGCTTCACTCAGGTACTAGGTTTACCGGTTACCATATTTCCCGATATGTGTTTAGTACGTTCAAACGCTTGACTCAGGTATCCACACATTAATCCTTAATTCCTTTTCCCGTCCCATGGACAAGGCATCCACCCTAGATCCAAGTCCATAGACCATCATAGATCCCGTTATCAAGATGAATACAATCAATTCCTGACCTCGCGCGAGTGCTAGAAAAATCACTCGACTTCTACCGAGATCCTGATTAGCATAGTAGCTACTCGACCTAGCATACTAGTATCCATCTCAAAAAGGAATCCTGAGTTCATGCAACTAAATGTTTCAAGCAACTCCTACACTTAAGTGCACATTACAAGCCTACAAACATTAAGTGTAGTAAAGTAGCATATATAAATGGTTATGCATAAAACCGGGGATTGCCTTCAAATGCTGGGGCTGCGGGTAGATCCTCGATGGCAGGCTCGAGAGCTTGCTCCTGGTCTTCCTCGTGGACAGCTCCTTGCTTGGGGATGAGCACGTACTCTCCATCAGCGAGATTGCAATCTAAAGAATACAATGAGTAAGACATATGCATGGCATGATATGCAATTTAGCAATTAAAATTGATGGGGGATGATCAATTTAATAAGGTAGAGCTTAATCTTACTACTGAAGGTTTTTGTGGTACACTTAGCAAAATTAGGGTCAAGCTTGATTAAGCTAATTGGTAAGTTCATTTTGGTGTCCCACTGATTTCTTTTAATGTCTTAGTGGGAGTTTATTAAGATTCCTAGCTGAAATCATTGGAGTGAGATTTATTTTCCCTCTCTTCTTTTCTATTTCTTTTATGCTTTTAAGGTGGGTTTGAACTACAAGATAGCTTAATTATTTCCAAAAATTTTGCAAACATTACAGTGGCTTCTTACTGGAGTATAAGTCTCTACCTCAAAATTTGGGGCTTAAAAAGTGAGTGGTTCTCTCTGTATAAAATTATCAAATATTAGGGCAGAGGGGGTGTTTTGAACTACAACTCCTTTTTAACAGTGGGTTATTTTCTAAGACATATTTTTGCTGGCATGTAGATGTTATAATCTGACTTTGTACAAATTTTTAGCCACTAATACCTATTAGTTATTTTGTTATGATTTTCTAAAGTTTCTAGCCAAAGGGATGCTTTCTACTACCACTATACTTGAAAAATATCAAACAACAGACTTTAAATTTTTCCTATCTTCTTGTTTGTGCAAGAGCAATCATTCTGAAGTTTGGTAACTTTTTGCTTAAGGAAAGGGTGGTAGGAATTTCTTGAACTAAATGGTCTTTTCATGAAGTATTGGCAATGTGTATTACTTGTAGCTTTTAATTAGGTTTTGCATTTTTATCTAGTGGCCTACTTCATTAATAATCTGGTAAAAAATTATTTACCCACTATTGCACACTTTTAGGCTTGCTTATGATTTAATTGAAATATGGCTTAATACCAAGTTCTATTTGTTTACCCTACTTAAAATGATGGGCTGGGGTGTTTATCATTTTTGTAGTGGTATCTTAGTGGTTACAAGTCCACTGAATTTTTCTTATCAATTTTGAAATTGTTTTCATAATTCTAATAATTGTCTTTCTAGTTTGATTAGTGCTTAATAAAACATTTCACCTTGAATTTGTTCTGGACTAGGGTTCCATTTATTTTTCCTAGGTTCTTCGTTACTTAAGTGGACTAGGAAAAATAATTGCATTAACTGTTCATTATTTTCCAGTGCCTTTCTCATTTTCTTAAGTTTTGGGCAAAAATGGTTTTTAATAGATAACCCTATTTAAATCTTCAATACTGGGATGCTTAGTATTTTTAAATAGTACCTAAGTGGGATTTGAACTTCTACAAAAAATTTTAAGTTCAGTACAGAAGCATAACTAATTTTCCTTCCTTTAAAAGGTTTGGTCAGTTTCTTTAATTAATTTCAAACTCTAAAAATTAAAACAGAAAGCATAGGGTTCAGTATTTTTATGTGACAGTTCATAATATTTTGAATCCAACAAAACTGGTTTGGTTAAATTTGGTTGAATATAACTCAAGATATAATTTTCCTAAGTTCTCTACTGAATTTAAAAAGATTAAATAGAAATGGATAAAGGAAAAACAGTTTTGCACTAGGGTCCCTGGTGAAAGGTTTTAAGTGTATTACAGACAGGTCCTCGGTTCACTATTCATCTTAGTCTATGACTCCGCAGAAAACCCCCCTAGGGTTTCACGAAATCGAACCCGCGATCCTTCCCCTAATGGAACAGTGACTGCGGCGGAAGAATAGGGCGGAGGGGCTTACCGGCGGCGAGGTTGCTCCGGTGAGGGGTCGGGTGAGGTCCGGGAGTCTCTGGCGATCACGTCGAGGTACGGATCGTCGACAACTGTGGTCGCAGTAGGTCGGTCCGCGTGCGCAGGCGGGGGAGCTCGTCGGCGGCGAGGAATCCGGCCTGCTCACAGTGCCATAATCCGATTGAATGGGTCAGGGAGCTTCACCAGAGGTCAAGGAAGATATGTGCACAAAGAATTTGAGAATGGCTCATCGGATTGCTCGGTCTACGCGCGGCCGCGGGCGACCAAATTACGACGAGGACGATCTCGGGTCTCCGGTGAAGTTCTGTCGGGTCCGAGAGCTTGGAAAGCTCCACGGGCTACTGGCGAAGCTATCCGAGTGGCTGGCGGGGCTTGGAAGTGACTAGAGGGAGCTGGCCACGGTGGCTGAGGCTCGGGTGGTGATGGCGGGCGGTGGCGCGGCATGCTCGAGGCGAAGTCCGGTGAACTTTGGCTCGAGCAGGACTTGAGAGCGCGCGGGGAGGTACGACCGAGGCCTAGGGCTGCTTTATAGGCACGGCACGGTGCATGGGCGGTCGTGGACCGGCAAGCGCGCGCGAGCGTGCACTGCGGAGCACGGGTGCGCGAACGGGCGTGAACCGGGCGTGTCAGCCACGGTCGAACACGTGGAACCGTTGCTTCTGCCCGAGTTCTAACGCCGATTGGGCATAAATCTTCGCGAATTTGGGCAAGATCGCTGTGAAGGATTTGTTCCCCTGACTATGCTTTGTCGTTTGTGTGTGGACATCGCACGGTTTTAGGCTAGGGACAGAGAGTTGTAGCGTCACCAAGGTGCCAGTGTCAGATAGTCGGGTCCCGAGGACAAACGGTGCCAAAATCGTGCCAAACTGTTTTTGTTTGAGTTCAAATTTTTCCAGAGCATGTTCAAGAAAATTTGGCACCACTTTGATATTTGGACTTTTTGGTTTCGAGTTTTGGAAAACAGGGAAGATATTTGAACTTGAAAAAGGGTTCTGAAATTCAGAATTCTGAATTCTGAATTTCCACATGGGACCTTGGTTCAAGGGCTGATTTGGGGATTTTGGAAAAACCAAATGGCAAAACTTTCTGACTATATTTTGTTGGTCATTTAGTGTAGTAAAACTTTGTTATTTGGTTCATACCAAAATTTTGTATTTTTCCCAAGTCTTTTCCCAAATTCCCTTTTATGTGCTTAATGGTTCACTTAGGATTAATTAGGGTTTGAGAGTTCTTCTTACCTTGAGGTTCATGACATGATTAAGGAGAGTTTTCTTAAGATGAAAAAGACTCACTTTAAACCTTTGTTATTAATTGTTGATGTTCATGCCTCTATTTGGTTCACATGTGATAATGGTTTATGTTAGCTTAAAGAAGAAACCCTAGGTGACACTGGGGTGTCACACGACCAAGATATATTGAAACGACCATAGTGCCGAAATTTGGCGAAGGAACATCTTACACTGCTGAGGCAGAACATATTGAATTGCCGAAGGTGCCTACAACTGAGCCAGTCGAAATGCCAAAATTGGTGACGAAGCCAAAGGAGAGGCGGCCAAAAAACCAGAGCTAGAAAACGCAATAGTGCTATCAGAAATCTTGAGCCCACCGGCAGAAGCAGAATTGCCGAAGGTTGCAAAGGCTCCCGCAACAACTCCCAAGAGGAGGAGAATGGCTAGTGTGCTAGACGCTGTCATGGAGACGACAATGGCACTAACTCCTACCCCTGTGAAGAAGGTTGCCGAAACTGTTATGGCTCGTGCTGAAACCGAAGTTGGGCCCTCAGTGCCTGGGGAGGCAGATCCTGCCGCAACTGAGCAGAGAGCTGAATAAGAATTTCCAGATACTAGCATGGCTCTGGAGAAGGATGTGGCCGAAAAAGCTAAATCTCCTGCTCCCGAAGCACCGCCCGAGGATCTTGATTTTATTATTCGTCATGCTTCGGGAAAAAGACTATCTGAAGAAGAAATTGCAGAAGCCAAACACTATGCGCGGGAACTGAAATGCCCGAAGGGGGCCTTAGTGTTCAACGGCACGGACGAAGATGATTTCCTATACTGTCTCCCGGATAACAAAGAAATATCCGTCTACTGGGAGATGGCCAAAAATATGGGATTTCCGAAGCTCGAAGCTGGCCAAAAATTTAACACTCAATTCGAAGCTTATAAAGCCGAAATTGAAGACCT
Organism: Zea mays; assembly: GCF_902167145.1. Lineage (NCBI taxonomy): Eukaryota > Viridiplantae > Streptophyta > Magnoliopsida > Poales > Poaceae > Zea > Zea mays. Next base: position 79,658,533 of record NC_050103.1, on the reverse strand, counting down.
TTGGAAAAAACTTGCCGATGCGAATGAAAATTTTGCATTTGCAAAAGCTAGTCAAGAAATAAGTGAATGGTCGAACGCTAGGCTGGAGAAAAATGTTGAGGAGCTTCGCGAATCCAAGGAAAGGTGCTTCGGGAAATCCTTGGATTGCGTAAGAAAATTGAAAAACAACTTTGCCAGAGTAGGTGCTTATTCTTCCAAAGAGAATTTTATTTGAGGTGACCCTGAGGGTGTTATTGATTGGATAAGCGGGGAAGCTGAAGCTTTTGAAGAGATCCTCAGCGATCGCGGGGACATTTGTGCTTTCACTGGCGCTCGAGGGATTGCGGCAATTCTAGAGAAGGCTGGTTGCGACCATGTTAGAGCTGCGGCCCAGACTGAAGCCACCTTTTCTACAGACAACACAAAAGACCCTTCGACCGAAGCTACTTTAGTGGGCGGAAAGTTTTACTCCGATGTTTGGGTGAACGGTGTTCGAGAATTGGCCAACGAAATCATAAAGAAAAATGAAAAAGAAACCCATGATGCCCGAGAAGAAGCTAAGCGAGCCGAAGAAGCTACCGAGCGCGCAAGGCGTATAGGTATTGATTTTAATTTTTAGCTTTGGTGTTTATTTTCTGGCTTCGAACTAACAGTTTCTATATTAGAGTTGAACTCTCACCACTGCTCGAGCCTTACAACCCCCTGGCTGATCCCGTCATGAAAGAAGCGCTGGATGTAATGAGCATTGCTAACTCCATCGTCGACGAAGTCGTCGATAGGCTACTGAACGAAGCCGCCGAGAAGATCCTTAAGGAAGATTAGGCTTTTATTGTAATGATATGATGTAACATTTGGTGTATGAAACAACTAATCAGACATGTAAATTGTTGTAATATATTTCTTTGTGATGCATGAAATTTACGTACATACCGTTTTTGAGCCTTTGGCAAAAAAACACCTTCCCTTCTTTTCATGCTTCATAAAGAAAGAAACCCCTTCTATGGCAAATCTGATAAAATTGTATTTTCCGAAGGTTGCCTTCGTGCCTCAGCACATTTTCATTCAGGTTATTGCGGAAGACTTGCTTCGTACCCGATCTTTGCTGTTGAAGCGATATGATGTATGATGTAATGTTATGTGGAATGATGCAATGATATGATGTGATATGATGGTTATGCCGAACACACACACATACTGAAAGGGAAATGTGCCTTTGGGCCATTTCTAAGTATTTTGGTGATTGAGTGTCAACACAAGTGCTTAAATGTAAATCTATGCCCATGGATGAACAAAGTGCAAATCACAAGTAAAGGTATGTTTCTAAGCCTTAGTACATTGGTTTTGTGTACTAATATACCTGTCTAAGTAATAGAAACAGAGAGAAGAAGAAAGAAGAAGAGTTGGCTGTGTACAGCCAAAAGACTGCTTTGGTCTGGAGCACCGGACTGTCCGGTGGTGCACCGGACAATGTCCGGTGCGCCAGGCTGCCTCGGGCGAAGACGCTGCTCTCGGGAATTTGCCGACGGCGTACGGCTAAAATTCACCGGACTGTCCGGTGTGCACCGGACTGTCCGGTGAGCCAACGGTCGGCCGAGCCAACGGTCGGCCGCGGAATCTGCGCGCGACACGTGGTCTGGCCAACGGTCGGAAGGAGGCACCGGACTGTCCGGTGTGCACCGGACTGTCCGGTGCGCCAGATCTGCAACGGTCGGCAACGGTCGGCTGCGCCAGTTAAGGAAAGAAATCGGGCACCGGACAGTGTCCGGTGTGCACCGGACTGTCCGGTGCGCCCGATGACAGAAGGCAAGGATGGCCTTCCAGATTTGTTCTCAACGGCTCCTAGCTGCCTTGGGGCTATAAAAGGGGTCCCTAGGCGCATGGAGGAGAAAACCAAGCATTCCTTGAGCACTCTTGATCACTCACACATCAATCTTGCGCACTTGTTCGACATTCTAGTGATTTGAGCTCCGTTCTAGTGTGCTAGTCTCTTGAGCTCAAGTCTGGGTCTTGTGTGTGCGTATTCGCTGTGATCTTTGTGTCGTGTGTGAGTTGCTAATCCCTCCCTTGCTCCGTGATTCTCTGTGAACATCTTTTGTAAGGGCGAGAGGCTCCAAGTTGTGGAGATTCCTCGCAAACGGGATTGAGAAAAGAAAAGCAAGAACACCGTGGTATTCAAGTTGATCATTGGATCACTTGAGAGGAGTTGAGTGCAACTCTCGTCCGTTGGGACGCCACAACGTGGAGTAGGCAAGTTTTGTACTTGGCCGAACCACGGGATAACCACCGTGTCATCTCTGTGATTGATTTCTTGTGGTTATTGTGTTTTGACTCCTCTCTAGCCACTTGGCCATAATTGTGCTAACACCTAACAAGTTTTTGTGGCTTAAGTTTTGAAGTTTTACAGGATCACCTATTCACCCCCCCTCTAGGTGCTCTCAATTGGTATCGGAGCCGTTCTCTTCAAGAAAGGGACTAACCGCCCGAAGAGATGGATCCTAAGGGGAAGGGAATCGTGATCAACGACAAGGAGAAGGAGTCCTTCGTCAACGAGCCCAAAGATGACAAGCCTACCGACTCCGGCTCGGGTCATAGACGAAAGGAAGGGAAGAAGAAGAAGACGAGGCGCATCAAGGAGATCGTCTACTACGACGACAGTGATGAGTCTACTTCTTCCCAAAAGGACGACGACCACAACGACTACAAGCAAAGGAAACCGGTTAATTCTAACTTTTCCTTTGACTACTCTCGTATTCCGCAAAGTTCAAATTCACATTTGCTTTCCATTCCACTCGGCAAGCCCCCACACTTTGATGGGGAGGACTACGGATTTTGGAGCCACAAAATGCGTAGTCACCTATTCTCTCTCCATCCTAGTATATGGGAGATTGTAGATAGTGGAATGCACTTTAATAGTTCGGATAGTCCTATATTCATTAATGAGCAAATCCATAAGAATGCACAAGCTACTACTGTTCTTCTAGCTTCATTGTGCAGGGATGAATATAACAAAGTGAGTGGCTTGGATAACGCCAAGCAAATCTGGGATACCCTCAAAATCTCTCATGAGGGAAATGACGCTACCTTGCTCACCAAAATGGAGTTGGTGGAAGGCGAGCTTGGACGGTTCGCGATGATAAGGGGCGAGGAGCCAACTCAAACATACAACCGGCTCAAGACCCTTATCAACAAAATAAGGAGCTACGGAAGCACGCGATGGACGGACCACGACGTCGTCCGACTGATGCTAAGGTCCTTTACCGTTCTTGATCCTCATTTGGTGAATAATATTCGTGAGAATCCCAGGTACACCAAAATGTCGCCCGAAGAAGTCTTAGGAAAATTCGTCAGCGGGCGAATGATGATCAAGGAGGCAAGGTACGTGGACGACGCCTTGAATGGACCGATCAATGAACCACAATCTTTTGCTCTCAAAGCAACAAAAGGCAAGGAGGCGCTACCTAGCAAGGTGGTACAAATTGAGGCGGTCGGACTTAATGATGAAGAGATGGCTCTCATCATCAAACGCTTCAAGACGGTGCTAAAGGGTCACAAGGGGCAGCCAAGCAAGACCAAGACGAAGGGGAAGCGCTCATGCTTCAAGTGCGGTAAGATTGGTCATTTTATCGCTAACTGCCCCGATAATGATAGTGACCAGGAAAAGGGAAACAAGAGGGAAAAGAAGAAGCATTACAAGAAGGCAAAGGGCGAGGCGCATCTAGGCAAGGAGTGGGACTCGGATTGCTCCTCTTCCGACTCCGACAATGAAGGACTCGCCGCCACCGCCTTCAACAAATCAACCCTCTTCCCCAACGAGCGTCACACATGCCTTATGGCAAGGGAGAAGAAGGTATGTACTCGCAACTCTACCTATGCTTCTTCAAGTGAGGACGAATCTAGTGATGAGGATGAAGTAGATTATTCATGTTTGTTCAAGGGCTTAGATAGGTCTAAGATCGACAAAATTAATGAATTAATTGATGCCTTGAATGAAAAGAATATACTTTTAGAAAAGCAAGAGGATTTGTTGTATGAAGAACATGATAAGTTTGTAGAGGCTCAAAAATCCCTTACATTAGAAATTAAGAGGAATGAAATGCTTGCTTGTGAAGTGTCAACATGCCATGATTCTATTTCTAACTTAAAGAGTGTTAATGATGACTTAAATGCTAAACTAGAAGTAGCTAGTAAATCTAATTCTTGTGTAGAACATGTTGAGATTTGCACTAGGTGTAAAGATTTTGATGTTGATGCTTGTAATGATCATTTAGTTTCAATTTCTAAATTAACTGAGGAATTGGCTAGTCTTAATGCCCAACTTAAGGCTAGCAAGAATGAATTTGATAAACTAAAATTTGCAAGGGATGCCTACACGATCGGTAGACACCCCTCAATTAAGGATGGACTTGGCTTCAAGAGGGAAGCCAAGAACTTAACAAGCCATAAGGCTCCCATTCCCACTAAGGAGAAAGGGAAGGCCCCTATGGCTACTAGTGCTAAAAAGAACCATGCCTTTTTGTATCATGATAGGAGGCAAACTAGAAATGCTTATAGGAGCTATAATGCGTACGATGATTGTTCTCATGCTATGTTTGCTTCTAGTTCTTCATATGTGCATGATAGAAATGTTGGTAGAAGGGATGTTGTTCATAATATGCCTAGGATAAATGTTGTTAATATTCCTAGGAGAGTTAATGAGCCTTCTACAATATATCATGCTTTGAATGCTTCCTTTGCAATTTGTAGAAAGGATAGGAAGGTAATAGCTAGGAAATTAGGGGCAAGATGCAAGGGAGACAAAACTTGCATTTGGGTCCCTAAGAATATTTGTGCTAACCTTGTAGGACCCAACATGAGTTGGGTACCTAAGTCCCAAGCCTAAATTTGCCTTGCAGGTTTATGCATCCGGGGGTTCAAGCTGGATTATTGATAGCGGATGCACAAACCATATGACGGGGGAGAAGAAGATGTTCACCTCCTACGTCAAGAATAAGGATTCCCAAGATTCAATCATATTCGGTGATGGGAATCAAGGCAAGGTAAAAGGGTTAGGTAAAATTGCAATTTCTAATGAGCACTCTATCTCTAATGTGTTTTTAGTAGAGTCTCTAGGATATAATTTACTATATGTTAGTCAATTATGCAATATGGGATATAACTGTCTATTTACAAATGTAGATGTGTCTGTCTTTAGAAGAAGTGATGGTTCACTAGCTTTTAAGGGTATATTAGACGGCAAACTGTATTTAGTTGATTTTGCAAAAGAAGAAGCCGGTCTAGATGCATGCTTAATAGCTAAGACTAGCATGGGCTGGCTGTGGCATCGCCGCTTAGCACATGTGGGGATGAAGAACCTTCACAAACTTCTAAAGGGTGAACACGTGATAGGATTGACTAATGTTCAATTCGAAAAAGATAGACCTTGTGCAGCTTGTCAAGCAGGTAAACAGGTGGGAGGAGCGCATCACAGCAAGAATGTGATGACCACCTCAAGACCTCTGGAGCTGCTGCATATGGACCTCTTCGGACCCGTCGCCTATCTGAGCATAGGAGGGAGTAAGTATGGTCTAGTTATTGTTGATGACTTTTCCCGCTTCACTTGGGTGTTCTTTTTGCAGGATAAGTCTGAAACCCAAGGGACCCTCAAGCGCTTCCTCAGGAGAGCTCAAAATGAGTTTGAGCTCAAGGTAAAGAAGATAAGGAGCGACAACGGGTCCGAGTTCAAGAACCTTCAAGTGGAGGAGTTCCTTGAAGAGGAAGGGATCAAGCACGAGTTCTCCGCTCCCTACACACCACAGCAAAATGGTGTGGTAGAGAGGAAGAACAGGACGCTCATCGACATGGCAAGGACGATGCTAGGAGAGTTCAAGACCCCCGAGTACTTTTGGACGGAAGCCGTGAACACGGCTTGCCACGCCATCAACAGGGTCTACCTTCATCGCCTCCTCAAGAAGACGTCGTATGAGCTACTAACCGGTAACAAACCCAATGTATCCTACTTTCGTGTATTTGGGAGCAAGTGCTACATTCTAGTGAAGAAGGGTAGAAATTCTAAATTTGCTCCCAAAGCTGTAGAAGGGTTTTTGTTAGGTTATAACTCAAATACAAAGGCGTATAGAGTCTTCAACAAATCATCGGGTTTGGTTGAAGTCTCTAGCGACGTTGTATTTGATGAGACTAATGGCTCTCCAAGAGAGCAAGTTGTTGATTGTGATGATATAGATGAAGAAGATGTTCCAACGGCCGCGATACGAACCATGACGATTGGAGACGTTCGGCCACAGGAACAAGATGAACGAGATCAACCTTCTTCCTCAACTATGGTGCATTCCCCAACTCAAGACGATGAACAGGTTCATCAACAAGAGGCGTGTGATCAAGGGGGAGCACAAGATGATCATGTGATGGAGGAAGAAGCGCAACCGGCACCTCCAACCCAAGTTCGAGCGATGATTCAAAGGGATCATCCCGTCGACCAAATTTTGGGTGACATTAGCAAGGGAGTAACTACTCGGTCTCGATTAGTTAATTTTTGTGAACATTACTCCTTTGTCTCTTCTATTGAGCCTTTCAGGGTAGAAGATGCCTTGCTAGATCCTGACTGGGTGTTGGCCATGCAAGAGGAGCTCAATAACTTCAAGAGGAATGAAGTTTGGACACTGGTGCCTCGTCCGAAGCAAAATGTTGTGGGAACTAAGTGGGTGTTCCGCAACAAACAGGACGAGCACGGGGTGGTGATGAGAAACAAGGCTCGACTTGTGGCAAAAGGTTATGCCCAAGTCGCAGGTTTGGATTTCGAGGAGACTTTTGCTCCTGTGGCTAGGCTAGAATCAATTCGAATCTTGCTAGCATATGCCGCTCATCATTCTTTCAGGTTGTACCAAATGGATGTGAAGAGCGCTTTCCTCAACGGGCCAATAAAGGAGGAGGTGTACGTGGAGCAACCCCTGGCTTCGAGGATGAACGGTACCCCGACCATGTGTGTAAGCTCTCTAAGGCGCTCTATGGACTTAAGCAAGCCCCAAGAGCATGGTATGAATGCCTTAGAGACTTTCTAATTGTTAATTCCTTCAAGGTTGGGAAAGCCGATCCAACTCTTTTTACAAAGACATGTGATGGTGATTTGTTTGTGTGCCAAATTTATGTCGATGACATAATATTTGGTTCTACTAACCAAAAGTCTTGTGAAGAGTTTAGCAGGGTGATGACGCAGAAATTCGAGATGTCGATGATGGGCGAGTTGAACTACTTCCTTGGGTTCCAAGTGAAGCAACTCAAGGAAGGCACCTTCATCTCCCAAACGAAGTACACGCAAGACTTGCTGAAGCGGTTTGGGATGAAGGATGCCAAGCCCGCAAAGACTCTGATGGGAACCGACGGACACACCGACCTCAACAAAGGAGGTAAGTCCGTTGATCAAAAAGCATACCGGTCAATGATAGGATCTTTGCTTTATTTATGTGCTAGTAGACCGGATATTATGCTTAGCGTATGCATATGTGCAAGATTCCAATCCGATCCTAAGGAATGTCACTTAGTGGCAGTGAAGCGAATCCTTAGATATTTAGTGGCTACGCCTTGTTTCGGGCTCTGGTATCCAAAGGGGTCTACCTTTGACTTGATTGGATATTCAGACTCCGACTATGCTGGATGTAAGGTTGATAGGAAGAGTACATCGGGGACGTGCCAATTCTTAGGAAGGTCCCTGGTGTCATGGAACTCTAAGAAACAAACCTCTGTTGCCCTATCCACCGCTGAGGCCGAGTATGTTGCCACAGGACAGTGTTGCGCGCAACTACTTTGGATGAGGCAAACCCTCAGGGACTTTGGCTACAATCTGAGCAAAGTCCCACTCCTATGTGATAATGAGAGTGCTATCCGCATGGTGGAAAATCCTGTTGAGCACAGCCGCACAAAGCACATAGACATCCGGCATCACTTTCTGAGAGACCACCAGCAAAAGGGAGATATCGAAGTGTTTCATGTTAGCACCGAGAACCAGCTAGCCGATATCTTTACCAAGCCTCTAGATGAGAAGACCTTTTGCAGGCTGCGTAGTGAGCTAAATGTCTTAGATTCGCGGAACTTGGATTGAATTGTAGCATACATGTGTTTATGCCTTTGATCATGTTCATTCTGCATTTTTATTGAGGTGCCCAAGTTGTACAAACACTCCCTGGACCTCACAAGTCCGTTGCAAAGTGATGCACATGTTTAGGGGGAGATGTGTTACAACTTGACCCTTTGAGACTAACCATATGCTTGAGTTTGCTTGATTTAGTCTCGAAGGAGGATTGAAAGGGAAAAGGTGGACTTGGACCATGAAAGACTTCCACTGCACTCCGATGAGAGGGTAACTTATTCCAAGTCCATCTAATGAACTCTTATTGCCATTTGCTCTTAATTGGAGATTTTTGGTGAGGCAATGGGGTTAAAGGGCCAAAGTTGATTCCGTTTTGGTGCTTGATGTCAAAGGGGGAGAAAATAAAGGCCAAAGCAATAAATGGATCAGCTACCACTTGTGAAATTTTGAAAATAGTGAAATAGAGCTTTTTGTTTTGTCAAAACTCTCTTATTGTCTCTTTTGTCAAAAGTTGGTTTCTTGTGGGGAGAAGTAATGATTATGGGAAATAGGGGGAGTTTTTGAAATCTTTGATCAATCTCTTTTAGAATGACTCTCTTTATGCTTCAACATGTGTGTTTGACTTAGAGATAGAGATTTGAGTTTGATTTGCAAAAACAAACCAAGTGGTGGCAAAGGATGATCCATATATGCCAAAATTGAATAAAACTCGAATTTATTCTATTTGAAGTGTTTTTGCACTTGTTCTAGTTGCTTTATGTTGTGTTGGCATAAATCACCAAAAAGGGGGAGATTGAAAGGGAAATGTGCCTTTGGGCCATTTCTAAGTATTTTGGTGATTGAGTGTCAACACAAGTGCTTAAATGTAAATCTATGCCCATGGATGAACAAAGTGCAAATCACAAGTAAAGGTATGTTTCTAAGCCTTAGTACATTGGTTTTGTGTACTAATATACCTGTCTAAGTAATAGAAACAGAGAGAAGAAGAAAGAAGAAGAGTTGGCTGTGTACAGCCAAAAGACTGCTTTGGTCTGGAGCACCGGACTGTCCGGTGGTGCACCGGACAATGTCCGGTGCGCCAGGCTGCCTCGGGCGAAGACGCTGCTCTCGGGAATTTGCCGACGGCGTACGGCTAAAATTCACCGGACTGTCCGGTGTGCACCGGACTGTCCGGTGAGCCAACGGTCGGCCGAGCCAACGGTCGGCCGCGGAATCTGCGCGCGACACGTGGTCTGGCCAACGGTCGGAAGGAGGCACCGGACTGTCCGGTGTGCACCGGACTGTCCGGTGCGCCAGATCTGCAACGGTCGGCAACGGTCGGCTGCGCCAGTTAAGGAAAGAAATCGGGCACCGGACAGTGTCCGGTGTGCACCGGACTGTCCGGTGCGCCCGACGACAGAAGGCAAGGATGGCCTTCCAGATTTGTTCTCAACGGCTCCTAGCTGCCTTGGGGCTATAAAAGGGGTCCCTAGGCGCATGGAGGAGAAAACCAAGCATTCCTTGAGCACTCTTGATCACTCACACATCAATCTTGCGCACTTGTTCGACATTCTAGTGATTTGAGCTCCGTTCTAGTGTGCTAGTCTCTTGAGCTCAAGTCTGGGTCTTGTGTGTGCGTATTCGCTGTGATCTTTGTGTCGTGTGTGAGTTGCTAATCCCTCCCTTGCTCCGTGATTCTCTGTGAACATCTTTTGTAAGGGCGAGAGGCTCCAAGTTGTGGAGATTCCTCGCAAACGGGATTGAGAAAAGAAAAGCAAGAACACCGTGGTATTCAAGTTGATCATTGGATCACTTGAGAGGAGTTGAGTGCAACTCTCGTCCGTTGGGACGCCACAACGTGGAGTAGGCAAGTTTTGTACTTGGCCGAACCACGGGATAACCACCGTGTCATCTCTGTGATTGATTTCTTGTGGTTATTGTGTTTTGACTCCTCTCTAGCCACTTGGCCATAATTGTGCTAACACCTAACAAGTTTTTGTGGCTTAAGTTTTGAAGTTTTACAGGATCACCTATTCACCCCCCCCTCTAGGTGCTCTCACATACCCACACTGGAACACCCAAGACTCTGCATCCCCTTGAGGACGTCTTTAGAGTCTTTAAGCTCTGCATCCCCTTAGGAACGACTTTGGAGCTTCTTCACCTTATATTTCGGTGGTATCTAAGCTCTGAATCCCCTTAGGAACGACTTTGGAGCTTCTTCACCTTCTATTTCGGTGGTATCTAAGCTCTGCATCCCCTTAGGAACGACTTTGGAGCTTCTTCACCTTCTATTTCGGTAGAATTCTTGGCTCTGCATTCTCTTAGGAATGACTTCTGAGCTTCGGAACTTACTCTGTGCTCCCGTAGGAACGACTTTTGTAGCTTCGGAACTTACTCTGCGCTCCCTTAGGAATGACTTTGGTAGCTTCGGAACTTACTCTGCGCTCCCTTAGGAATGACTTTGGTAGCTTTGGAACTTATTCCACTCACTTAAGAATGACTTTTGTAGCTTCAGAAGTATGTTAGGAAGAAGCATTTTACTTAATGATACGGGCAAAATTATTACATGAGACCAAAATTAAGTCCTTCGTGACTTGTTCTTTTTTATACAAGAAAAATAAGATAACAAAAAGGATAAAGATACACCAAGGGTAGGATATTCTTTAGTAGATGTGCTTGGATTCAGGCACAGTGCTGTTGACTGTGCGAGCTTTGGACTCTTCCTAAAAATCGCGCTGGTGTTGTGCGTGCTGGTGCCCTTCTGGCTGCTGGCTTTGGGTCAGAGTAGGTGGTAGTGGTGGTGGTAGTGGGAGCTGAGCCCAGGAAGCTTGAGAGTGACTTGCCGAAGCGACAAAGGCTGTAGGCTGTTGATTACCTACGTACTCTGGGACATAAGGAGAGTAGCATGAAACAGTATGTACGACCTGCTTCGGCTGATTCTACCACGCTTTAGCTTCGGCAATCTCTTTTTGCTTCTGAATTGTGACTTGGCATGTTCTTGTGGTGTGGCCCTTGTCTTCACCACAGAATAAACAATATAGCCTTCTGGACTGATCTCCGTATCTCCCTCTGAAGCCCCTGCCGCCTCTGTCCCTTGGGACTGGTGGCTTGAAAGAGCTTTGTTGTTGCCCTGAAGATTGGGAGCTGTGTTGTGGCCTTTGAGGCTGGCTTCCTCTGTCATCACTTAGGTTGGAATTATGGATTGATCTGACGTGCCTGGGGTGAATTCATCCTTCGAAGCCCCTTGTCATCTCAGAAAACCTATATGCTTCTTCCCTTCTTTGGCAGAAATCATTATCAGCCCGGATATACTCATCCATCTTCTGAAGAAGCTTCTCCAGGGTTTGTGGGGGTTTCCTGGCAAAATACTGAGCCGTAGGTCCTAGTCGAAGCCCCTTGATCATGGCCTCAATGACAATTTCATTGGGCACTGTAGGCGCTTGTGCTCTTAGACGCAGGAACCTTCGGACATATGCTTGAAGGTACTCCTCATGGTCCTGTGTGCACTGAAACAGAGCCTGAGCAGTGACTGGCTTCGTTTGAAAGCCTTGGAAACTAGTGATCAACATATCCTTGAGCTTCTGCCATGATGTGATTGTCCCTGTACTGAGAGACGAATACCAAGTTTGAGCTACACTTTTGACTGCCATGACGAAGGATTTTGCCATGACTGAAGTATTGCCCCCATATTTAGATATGGTTACCTCGTAGCTCATTAGGAACTGCTTCGGGTCTGAGTGCCCATCATACATAGGAAGCTGAGGTGGCTTGTATGATGGGGGCCATGGGATAGCCTGTAACTCTGCTGCTAGAGGAGAAGCATCATCAAAAGCAAAATTACCATGATGGAAATCATCATACCATTCATCACCGTTGTACGAATTGTTCTGACGAAGCTCTTTGTGTTGAGGCCTTCAGTCTTGGTCATCTTGGGTGAGATGACGCATTTCCTCGGCGGCGTCATCAATCTTCCTCTAAAGATCGGCGAGACGAAGCATCTTTTCTTTCTTCTTCTGGACCTGTTGATGAATGGCTTCGAGGTCCCTGATTTCATGGTCCAACTCCTCCTCCTGAGGTGTTGGACTGGTAGCCTTCCTTTTTTGGCTCCTAGCTTCGCGTAATGTTTCTTGATTAACGTCCAGTGGCTGCAATGCAGCCCCTGGCCCTGATGACTTCTTCGGCGACATGACGAAGGTCAAAGCTTGCCGAAGGTGGTCAAGTGAGTTCACCGGAGGTGGGCGCCAATGTTGGTCACTTGTTCCCAAAAGATATGAATCAAGAACTAGGCAACACAAATGTTAATGGAAAAGACCTTCGTCCTAAGTAACATTATCTCCCTTAGGATATAATGATCTTCGGACGAAGGTCATGAAGGACATACCTTCATCATTTCGATATGCAAAGATATAAACAGAGACATATGAAAACACAGAATAAGCATGAATAATCATTTTGAATCATTAGATTATTCATATCATCATTATTTAATCAGGAATAAACATCAATAGTATTAAATCGCATTAGTACCTTCGGTTTGGCAGAAGGTGAAAATCCAAGAGTGACGCGTGAGTGATTACAAGTTAGCATGAACAGTACAGTGTTACTATTCATCTATTTATAGGCACAGGACGCAGCCTGGGTAAAATTACATTCATGTCCCTGACATTTATTATTAGTCAAAAGGTAATCTGTCGAGGACTGAACAGTCTTTTCCTTTTAAGTCGGTTTCATCCTCCATCATCGTCCTTGTGCTAAGCCGAAGCATCTCCAGCCACAACTTCAAAGTTGGTCTAACCTTCTTCCAGATTACGCTTTTCATACCATGCACGTCTTCGTCTTAAACCCGAAGCTTCCTGTGACAGTATACTATACTGGGAAACATGTTAGTCGTGTTTTTGAGGACATTCGGAAGATGAAGGCCCCCAACAGGCACCATTCGCTACGATTTACGCTAAAATTCGTACTCATTTACGTTGTTTTCGCTCATGTTTTACGCTGGATCTAACCGAGCCAGCCCTAATTTTCGACTTATTGGTCGTTACAAACAGATCTACGATTTACGCTAAAATTCATACTTATTTACGCTGTTTTGGTTCACGTTTTACGCTAAAATCCACCCAAGTCAGAACCCGCGCACGATCGGATGCAAGCAATTTCACGCCGTAATTTACGGCCCCATTCGCCGTTACGAAATAGATCTACAACTTACGCTAAAAGTCATACTCATTTATGATGTTTTGGTTCACGTTTTACGCTAAAATCCGTTCAAGCCAGAACGCGCGCCTCTATGCCATGGGAGTATACTTGGCTGGGGCTTCCTGGTACTAATGGAAGCCCTGGTATTATATTACCTCCATATATATATATATATATGTGTGTTATATGTCACCCTAGGTGAAGCTTCACCCGGGTACAAACGACCGAGCAACCCGCATAGTGCTGGGAATATGGGCTGGGCTTTTGAGGCCAGCACGAGCACAACCCGAAAACATTAGCCCAAAGCACGGTCTGACACGAAATAATATGGGCCGGACTAGCACGACTCGAAGGCGGGCTTGGGCCGGGCCTCAAATTCCGGCTCGTCGGGCCCCCGACACGGCCCGCATAGATGGACGGGGCTTGGGCCGGCACGGCCCAATTAAGCCCAATTTATTTTATTTAGTAAGATATCGACTTTATATTGTTGTGATATTTGGAGTTTATGTGATCAAATGATGCTAGGATTGTTTAATATCTTTAATTTAGTAAGCTATGAACTTTATGTGGTTGTAATATTTTGATATTATGCGGTCAAATATACGGGCCGAGCTTGGGTCGACACGTCCTAACGAAGGCACGTGGTTTAGGACTGGACTGGACCATTGTTTTTGCACTTCGGGCTAGCACGACACGACCCAAAAGTTTTTTTTTGGCTTTCCTGACCCAAACTCGTTTGACATAAAGCATGATAGGCTTAGCCGGTTCGGCCCGACCCAATTCCCACCACTAAGCCCGCATGCGAGTGGCGGTCCCCACCCGCACGCCATATTGCCCCCACGCGGAGGAGTGCTCCTTTTTTTTTCTTTTTCGTCGCATTGCATGCATTATCTAGACTTTTTCCTCTTTTTTTTGTCTCATGCAACACGCATTTTTTTTTGCATGCATGGTGCTTCGTTTTCTGTGTATGCACGTACACTCAATAATTTTATAGTAATCGTTCGATGCAGTCAGTAATATTGCAGTCGTCAGTCAATAATTTTACAAGAGTAATCGCTGAATAATAAATGTCGTTAGTATTATTGTAGTCACCAGTCAATATTTTTACAATAGTAATCACTCAATAATAGATGCAGTCAGTAATACTGTAGTCATCGGTCAGTAATTTTACTGCAGTCATCGCTCAGTAATAGATGTAATCAGTAAGTAATTTTATAACAGTAATAACTCATTAATAGATGCAGTCAGTAATATTGCTGTCATCAGTCATTAATATTGCAGTCGTCGGTCAGTAATAATTTCAGCAGTAAAACATTGAGTTATTACCGGCAGAACATTGGGTTATTACCGACAAAACACTCGGTTATTACCGGCGAAGCGTTGAGTTATTACCAACGAAACATTCGATTATTAAGAACGAAGTGTTGGGTTGTTGTCGACGAAACAATCAGTTATTCTAGACGAAGCGTTGAGTTATTACCGACGAAGCGTTGGATTATTACCGACGACACACTCGGTTATTGTTGGGGACCTTCGGAGTCCGAAGGTCCTCAAAAACAAGGATTTAACAGTATTTCTGTAGTGCAATGTGTGAACAGGTACCCTCGGACTAAAATCGGCATTGCAGTAGACTGGAATAATACGAAGCTTGCTACAGAGCCGAAGGTGTTGAGCAGGAAAGCTTCGGTGTAACAGCAAAGAGTGGAACCGACTTAAAGATGAAAAGGCTATTCAGACCTCGATAGACTACTATAGAGTTATTATCAAATGTAAAGGGCATGAATGTAATTTTATAAGGGTTGTGTCCCGTGTCTATAAATAGGTGAACAGTATCCCCGTACTATTTACGCTGACTTGGCATTTGCTTTCTGCGTCACGCTTGTACTATCATTTCCTTCCGATTGAAGGTACACTTATAATTCAATGATATTTTTGTTTATGTTCAGTAATAATAAATGATTGTTCATCTTTTCTCTTACATTCTTTATATTTTATCCTTCGTCATTGTTTGATGAATTTGTGAAGGTATGTCTTTCATAACCTTCGTCCACAAGTTATTATATCCTAAGGGAAATAATGCTTCGGAGGACGAAGGACGTTAACAATTAACATTTTCTATGTTGCCTTGTTCTTAACTCTTAGCACTTGAGAACAAGTCCCCAACATTGGCGCCCACCTCCGGTGAACTCACTTCCATTTCTTGAGCTTTTCAACATCTTCGACAAGCATCACCTTCGTCATGCCGCCGAAGAAGGCTTCAGCACCAGGGGCTGGCACGCTGCAGCCGCTGGACCCTAATCGAGACGTCCTTTCTCTTAGAGAGGCACGAAGCCAGAAGAGGAAGGCTACCAGTCCAACACCTCCGGAGGATGATCTAGATCAGGAGATTCAAAATCTGGAAATCCTTCAGCAACAGGTTCAACGCAAGAAAGAAAAGATGGCCAGGGTAGCTGAACTGCAGAGGCAGATAGACGAAGCCTCTGAAGAAGTTCGTCATCTTGCTCAGGACGAGCAACACCGAAGGCCTCAGCATCAAGATCTTCATCAGGAGGGTTTTCCCAACGAAGATGATTGGTATGACAATTTCCATCATGGGAATTTTGTTTTTGATGATGCTTCTCCTCTGTCCGCTGAGCTGCAGGCTACACCTTGGCCCCCGTCCTACAAGCCGCCTCAGCTCCCTGTATTCGATGGCCATTCAGACCCGAAGCAGTTTTTGATGAGCTACGAAGCAACAGTTTCTTCGTATGGTGGCAATGCTTCAGTCATGGCCAAATCTTTCGTTATGGCTGTCAGAAGTGTTGCTCAAACCTGGTATTCCTCCCTTCGACCAGGCACGATCACTTCATGGCAGAAGCTGAAGGATTTGTTGTTAACCAGTTTTCAAGGATTTCAGACGAAGCCGGTCACTGCTCAGGCTCTGTTCCAGTGCACTCAGGACCACGAAGAATACCTTCAGGCATATGTCCGAAGGTTCTTGCGTCTGAGGGCACAGGCACCAACGGTGCCCAATGAAATTGTCATCGAGGCCATGATCAAGGGGCTTCGGCCAGGTCCGTCAGCTCAGTACTTCGCCAGGAAGCCTCCTCAAACTTTGGAGAAGCTTCTCCAGAAAATGGATGAATACATTCGGGCCGACAATGATTTTCGCCAAAGAAGGGAGGAGGCTTTCAGGTTTTCTGAAATGACCAGGGGCTTCGGAGGGAGGTTTTACCCGAGGCATGTGCGATCAATTCACAATTCTACACAAAATGATGACAGAGGAAGCCAACAGCAAAAGCCACAATACTCCTCACAGGCTTCTGGACAACAGCAAAGCTTCTTCCGGCCACCAGCTCCAAGAGGCAGAGGCGCCAGGGGCTTCGGAGGAAGATTTGGCGATCAACCGAGAAGAATCTTTTGCTTATTCTGCGGTGAGAACAAAGGCCATACTACCAGGATGTGCCATGTTACTATACAGAAGCAAAAGGAAATAGCTGAAGCAGCAGCACAACAAGCCCAGCCGAAGCAGGTCATGCACACAGCTTCGTATCATTCGCCCTACATCCCAGAATATGTGGGCAACCATCCTGCAGTCTCTGCTGCTTCGGCGAGTCAGCCTCAAGCTTCCTGGCAACAGCCTCCGCCTCCACCTCCGTTGCAACAAGGCCAGCAGCCAGAAGGGAGCCAATATGCTCCGCACCAAAGGGACTTCAGAGAACAGTCCGAAGCTCGCACGGTCAACAGCACAGTGCCAGAATCAAAGCACATCTATTGACAAATATCCTACCTTAATAGCAATCTTTTTCATTCAGTTTTATTTTCTGTAATAAAGGACATCGTTTAGGCTTCATGTAATTAGTTTCGTTGATTCCTACAAGAAAAATATGTTTTCTCCACAGGCTTGTGATAATAAAAAGGACCTTCGGACTGTCGAAAATTCTTCGAAACAACAAAAAGTCGTTCTGCGGAACGCAGAGTAAGTTTGACGAAGTCACAAAAAGTCGTTCCGAAGCGAGCGCAGTGTAAGTTTTCTGCTCCAAAGTCGTTCCAAAAGGAATGCAGAGCATACAGCGAAAAGTCAACGCTGATACCGCCTAAGTAAAAGGCGAAGAAGCTCCAAAGACGTTCCTAAGGGAATGCAGAGCTTATACCGCCTAAGTAAAAGGCGAAGAAGCTCCAAAGACGTTCCTAAGGGAATGCAGAGCTTACAGCGAAAAGTCAACGCTGATTCCGCTGAAGTAAAAGGCGAAGAAGCTCCTAAGGGAGGCTTATAGCGAAAAGACAATGCTGATTCACAAAAAGATTGTGTTTTATCGCGCAAATATGCGTGTATCTTCGGAATATCACCTTACATAGCATAACATCATCACATCATCCTTGCATAACATAAGCATCATACATCATAATGCATGTGGCATAAGAAAGAGATATGACATTAATCTTCGGAAAAACGCTTTGAAAAAGGGGCAAATCATGCCAAGTCATAAGGAGAAACAATATTGATTTCTGAAGTATAGCCTTGAAGATTGTTTCTACGAAGCTTCAGCACTTTTCCATGATACTTCGGATATTGTTGTGATAAATGGTAATTCTTCTTCACGAAGCATGAAAAGAAGGGAAGGTGTTTTTTCGCCAAAGACTCAAAAACGGTATGTATGTAAAGTTTCATGCATCGTAAAGAATTGAATAACAAAAATAGATATATTACATTCAGGGTTACAAAATGTTACATTATATTACATTTCAGAAGTTTTTTACAAAAATGCTTAATCTTCTCTCAAAACGACTTCTGCAGCTTCATTCAGGAGCCGATTCACGACTTTATCCATAATATCTTCGGCCATCTTTTTAATTTCGTCGTCCCCCTTCGGCTGGGGGTCCGAAGGCGCTTTAGTCGGATCTGAAGCAGGACACGGCTACATTGCTATTACAAATCGCAAGCAGATCTTAAAGCCTAAAGATTACAACACGATAAAAACCATTATTTAGTACCTAGTTGATCTTCGGCTTCTGTGCTCTTGTCAGCAGCCTCAGCTACTGCTCTAGCATCGTGAATGCCCTTCTCACTTCTTCGAATAATTTCTCCGGCCATTTCTCGGCCACCATTATCCCAGATATCGGTAAAAAACTTTCCACCAATTATGCTAGCTTCGGCCGTAGGATCTCTTGTATCTTCAAAGGACAAGGCAGCTTCGGACTGTGCTAGAATTTTTACATGTTCACAGCCCTTCTTCTCTAAGATGGTGGCAATCCCTCTGGCGCCAGAGAAGGCACATATATCTCCTCGACTATTTAAAATTTCTTCGAAGGCTTCAGCTTCGTGGTCAATCCATTCAATGACACCTTCGGGATTGCCTCTCGAAAAGTTTTCCTCACTTGAGAATGCGCCGACCTTGGCGAAGCTAGCCTTTAATTTTCTAACACAATCTATAGATTTGTTGTAGCATCTCTTTTTGGATGAACGAAGCTCTTCAACAGTCACTTCTAGGTGATCTGCCCATTGATCGCTGAGTTCACGCTTTGTTTCTTGAAGTATACGTTCTTCTTTGGCTCTGGCCAGTTGTTTCCGAAGGTCTTCAATTTCGCGTTTCTGAGCTTCAGCTTGACTTTTAAAAGCAGCTTCGTTCTCCTTTATTTTATCTATCAATGAGTATAATATTTTGTCTTTTTCGAGACCTTCGTTCCTCAGTTCAATCACTTCGGAACGAAGGTTGCTCAGGGCTATAGTACATCCTTCGTCCTCAGCATCTTTCTGTGCCCTGAGGGCATTGCTGAGTATCAGGCCCTGCAAACAGGAATATGTCTGTGTCAATAGTTTTAAACAAACAAAAAAATTTTTTGAACTCAACAAAAAACACGAGAATTCCATTTCTCGCACCTTTAAACTGTTGTAAGCTAGGCTGTCAGCCAGATCGTTCTTCGACAGTACCGAAAGTCCGTCTTCTAAAGTTGGGAATCCGAAGCTTCTGCTCATCTCCCGACAGACAGAAATTTCCTTGCTATCGGGGAGACAATACAAGAAATCTTCTTCTCCACTGCCATTAAATATCAACGCCCCCTTTGGATATTTCAACTTTTGGGCATAGTGCTGGGCCTCTTGTTCTTCTTTTTCTGATAATTTTTTCCCCGAAGCATGACGAAAAATATAATCACGAATTTTGGGGGATGCTTCGGGGGTAACAACACCAGTTTCTTTAAAAGTTGGCTTTGTTATTTTTTCTGCTTCACTTTCCAAAGTTTTTGCGGGCTCTGAGGGCCCAGCTTCGGCTTCAATTTCTTGCTCTGGAGCTGTAGAACCAGAAATTTCAGCTGTTGTTTCAGGAGTAACAGCAGCCTTCTTCGGAGGTGTGCTCGAAGATTTGATCGTTTCCAGTACATCTAGCACATTAGCCATTCTCTTTCTCTTCGGAGTTGCGGTTGGCACTTTTTCATTTTTTGCTGTCCCAATGATTGCTGTAGGACTCAAAACTTCTGATGTTTTGGAGCCCTCAGTTGCTTCTTTTACCTCTTCAATTTTTTCTGTGGACGGCGCTTCGGTTTCCTCTTTTGTTTCTGACAACAAAATGTTTGATTGTTCTGATTCTATCTTTGGTGGCACTTCGGCCGTTTCTGCGATCTCTGGCAATAAGGCTGGCTCGGTTGGTTTTTCAGCTTCGGTGGCCGAAGAAGTTTTTCCGGTAAACTTGGGCACCGAAGCTGGTTCAATATAACGCGGCCGATGCGTAAGAACCTTTAACTTTTTCCTTTTCGGTTCTGGCTCGCTAGGAGCAGCTGCAGCTTCTTCTTTTTTTGCAGAGGTTGTGTTTTCTCTTCTGCCTCCGAATGGGATAGCAATAGTCAGGGTAGACAAACCCGATGGCATCAAATACCCGATTCAGTCTCTTCTTTTTTCGGCCTCCGAAGGCTGCTGACATTGCGTTATCTTCAGCCTTCGAGTAGGTCCCGAGTAGCTCATCACTTAAATTGTCAATGCTTTTCAACCATTCATCATCTGGCTCAATAAATTTATCTCCAAATTTAAAAGTGTACTTAAATCTGATAAGTCCACCTTCGTCGGCCTCTTTAATGGTTTCTTGTGGCATTTCCCATTTCTCCGCAAGCGGCCACACTCTGAAGGCGATATGTTCTTGTACTAAGTCCCTTGTTCCTATAAAAGAGCAGACAACGCCGAAGGCTCTTTGGCATTCTTCGGCGGCTTCATTCATTTCAACCTTCGGCCTCCGAAGGCCGAAGCTTTGCCAAATAGGTCGCATGATTATACCTTTGATGTCTTCCCGTGCTTTCAGATCATTTTTTACATAAAACCATTCTGTCATCCAGCCGCTAGGCCACCTCTTCCGAAAAGTTGGCACGGGACAGCTTGACCCAGACCGAGAAACAAAACTGTAGCAGCCAAAGTTATTGTGATATTGTTCCTTACCCCAAGGTATTGTCTCGTATGATAATTCGTGCATATTGCAGAAACTTTTTGCATCAGGCTTCAGACCTTGGCTTCGCACGGCCCATACGAAGATGTTCAGCCTTATGATGGCCTCGGGGGTAAGTTGGTGAAGATAGACTTCAAAAATCTTCAGCACTTCCACGACGAAGCTGCTCAGGGGCAATCGCAGCCCAGCCTTCAAAAAGCTTCGGAATACTACGACTTCATTCTCTTCAGGATGTGGACAAGTCTTCTCCCCTTCGTCGGCCCTCACAACGGACAAATCCCGGAAATACCTTCCTCTCATATTAGCAAGATGATTCTCTTTGATAGTTGATTTACCATAAACTGAATGACTTGGTCGCCAGGGGCGATCTTCGGAGTCTTCGCCACCGCTGTCTACATCATAACTTTCACTGTCACCAGTATCTTCAGACAGTCCTTCCAGAATCTCATTGGTGATTTTTTCTGTGTTGGTCTTCGACATCGCTATAAGAAATCCTAAGTTCTTCTCTTCATCAAGACTCAGCTTCATCTCAGCAGCAGCCTTCTTAGCAGCTTCAGACATCTTCGGAAGCACTAAAAAACTGTTTTCAAATCCGAAGCTTCAAAGCTAAAAGCTTAGAAAAACACAGTGCACAAGAGCTAAAAATTGAGTGAGCGGGAGTGGTTGGCCAGAAAGCGTGCAAAATGAGTTTGCGGTATGGCCGTATATATACGCTCGGTGCGTTGAAAATTGAAAGACCCCACTTGTCATTGAATGTTGCTATTCTAGCAAAGGGAAGGTGTTTTTTCGGACCTTCGGCGTAAAAGCCTTCGTCCATATCGCAATCTAAATTTATTATTTCAAACAAATTAATATTGCGAGGGGCTACTGTTGGGGACCTTCGGAGTCCGAAGGTCCTCAAAAACAAGGATTTAACAGTATTTCTGTAGTGCAATGTGTGAACAGGTACCCTCGGACTAAAATCGGCATTGCAGTAGACTGGAATAATACGAAGCTTGCTACAGAGCCGAAGGTGTTGAGCAGGAAAGCTTCGGCGTAACAGCAAAGAGTGGAACCGACTTAAAGATGAAAAGGCTATTCAGACCTCGATAGACTACTATAGAGTTATTATCAAATGTAAAGGGCATGAATGTAATTTTATAAGGGCTGTGTCCCGTGTCTATAAATAGGTGAACAGTATCCCCGTACTATTTACGCTGACTTGGCATTTGCTTTCTGCGTCACGCTTGTACTATCATTTCCTTCCGATTGAAGGTACACTTATAATTCAATGATATTTTTGTTTATGTTCAGTAATAATAAATGATTGTTCATCTTTTCTCTTACATTCTTTATATTTTATCCTTCGTCATTGTTTGATGAATTTGTGAAGGTATGTCTTTCATAACCTTCGTCCACAAGTTATTATATCCTAAGGGAAATAATGCTTCGGAGGACGAAGGACGTTAACAATTAACATTTTCTATGTTGCCTTGTTCTTAACTCTTAGCACTTGAGAACAAGTCCCCAACAGTTATTATCGACCAAACATTGGGTTATTACCGACAAAGCGTTCGGTTACTACTGATAAATCTGAACAATCGACAAAGTGAATGGATGCACAAAAAAGGAAAAATGTGCATGGAGTTATTTGATCCTGCAAAAAAGGAAAAAAAATAATGCGCATGTAAGCATGGGGAGGACGACCTGGTCGGGTGCGACGGCATGGTGGGACTGGTTCGGGTGAAGCTTCACCCTAGGTAACAAATAGTGCTAGCTTGAACCGCCGTTCGGATCGCCGAAGCTATCTTATCGAAGGAGTTGATCACCGAAGGACGTCTGAACTGTCGTGCTGATTGCTGACCCTCGTAGCCCGCACCTCGACGCGACCGATGACGCTGCCGATAAGATGACTTATAATCTAAACGAAACAAAAAGATCAGAAGGTCCCGTAATGGACGGTGCGCGGCAGGACGACCACAGGCAGCATAAGTGCATCCCACGCGCCAGGGGACTGCATGTTCGGTTTAGATAAAGGCTAGAATCAAGAAAATGATCCTAGAATTTAGGAAATATTTGTTGGACTCGATTTAGAAAGAATATAGAGTACATATAAGGATAGATCCCTTATTTTATCTAAAGTTTGTTAAGGTCTTGATAGATTAGATGGATATCTCCTTTATCTTATCAAAAGTTTGTTAGTATGTATTAGACAGCTTTGGCTATATAATGTAAGGAAGAAATAAAATAAGCAAGAATGATTATCGTATCTCTCTCTTCCTCTACAAACCTCGCCCCCAACACGGATCAGCTACGATCTATGTAGCCGAGGCCCTCCTATCCCCCGACGCCCTTGACAACCAGCATGGCAATCAGCCAAACAATATTTCTGTTGGCAACCGAATTAATAACCACGGGTGTCAAGAATAAAGCTCTATTACAGACGTTGTCGTATATGTTACGCAGAAACTCCTACAATATCGCATTCTTGCACTGGTAATTTGTGAGCACTGGGCCGACGAACCACAACAAGAACACGGAGGCGACTCAGGAGGACAGCGAAGAGCAGGACGGAAAGACACAGCGCCGGGCGCGGGAACGTCGACGCAATACGAAGTATACTGGGCCAATATGGGCCGTGTAATAGCTCATAGGCTTTTGGTCACAAACTGCTGTACGCTGGGTGGAGCCAGTGTGTGCTGGGGACGGAACAATATTAAGCCGTCGCCGCAAGGGCTAGGCAGGGTAACGAAGAGAAGGCATACCTAATATTCCTGTGTTTCCTCATATCCTGCTTTCTGATTCTCCTTTCTGCTAGCACTCAGTTAACAATCTGGTATCAGACGAGTTCGACCCTGGAGAACCTTTCTCCCATTCCTGGCCGTCGTCCGCGCTCCATGGCATCAACAGCGATGGACACGACGATGAAGCGGGTGTGGAATCAGCTCAGCCAAATGGATGGGCGGCTCGACCAAATGGAGCAGCGTCTGACGGACGCGCTCACAGGACGTTGCGGCGAACTCGAGCAGTGTCTCGCCGATGCTAAGCAGAAGGTCGAGGCACGAGTCATCTCTCTTGAGATGGATCAAGCTCAGATTGAGGGTTGGCGTCCCGAGGTCGACAAATGCCTTGACAACATTGCGTTGGAGCTCAATCGCGCCAACAAGTTCATGGAGCGCGAAACTCTGGCAGCTGACAGCACCAAACTGAGCCTCATCCCTCCATCTTTATCGGTGTTTGGGCAGCCATTTGCCAAACACACCTTCGCCGACGGGCCAATCGGCCACCGCCTTCCATAATACCTCGGGAACGTGAGTTTGTGAGAGTCCCTCTCCAAACCCACGGCCCGGTCAAGGGTACGTATCCAGATCCATTCTCTCATAGCTATGGCATTTTTTTGTGTAATACCCAAATTTGTAAATCATAATAAGAGATAATTTTCATATGTGTTTTGTTTATATCTTTTAGCACATGTGAACAATCACATTTAAAATGAATAACTAACTAGTGATATCTAAAATAAATCATGCATCATGCTGGATTTTTTTTGTGTGTGTATATGTTAGTAATAATTTTTTTAGAAAGACATTAATGTTCAACTTGGAATTTAGACTTAAATTGGAATTCTAGAAAATGGGAGAAAGCAAGGCACTAAGTATCGCAAAATAAATACTAAAAATAAATAAATTCATCCATGCCATGTATAAGATGAACATTTAATGAGAAAACAAATTACCAAAGAGTTTGAATTGAAATGGGAATTTAAATCATGAATTTGAAAATTAAAAACAAAAGAAAAAGGAAATTGGAGCTCTGCCTGCGCTTGGGCCGAAAAACGGCTCGCCAGCCCACTTACTCACCGCGCGCGGCCCAATACTTCCTCCACCCCGCGCGCACGCAGTCGGCTGACGCTTGGGGCCCATCGGTCAGCCAGCGGCCATGCGCGTGATTCAGACTGCACTTCTCTAGTGACCGACAGGCCGACCCCGCATGTCATCCCGCCGCCGCATCAACAAACCCAGCGCCATGCGCGGACCTTCCCCTTGCTTCGCGCGTGCTGGGCCTACCTGCCAGTCGCATCCACCTTGCACACGATCGCTGCGTCGTGGGGCCCTCAAGTCAATCCCCGTCGCCATCACACGAGAAATCCTCCTGTTGCGCCGACTTCTGCGCGGCCACCTTCCGCCGCGAGCTCGGGAGGCCGTTGCGGGATCAAGCCCCCCCTCTGTATATATGCGCTGGCGCCGCACCTGTGTTGTCGTATCGCAAATAAGATAAGGCCGAACCGAGAAGAGAGGAGAGGAGAGAACTGAGCCCCTGCGTCGTGTAAACCCCGCGCCACCACAGATCTTTGCCTCGCCATTGGCCGGAGTCTTTGGCTGGGTCGGGGGGGCTTGCGCGTGCCATTAGGAAGCCGTCTGTGGCATTTGTGGGCGGAATCGACCACCGTGCAACCGCCGATTGCTCGCCGGAGCTGGGTCGCACCGCACGAAAACACACATCCGCGACCCCACATCTGCGCGCCATTATCGCAGGTACGGCTCCCCTCTGCGTATTCGTCGTCTTTCCCTAGTAGTATAGCTCCAGTCGATTCTAGTTTAGGGCAGTGCGTCACCGATTGGGCAGGGTCGCCGGTGACGCGCCGCCGCGGGAGGCCCTGCACCGCAGCGTGCCGGCGTGTTGGGCGACGACGTGTGCACCGTTGGATACGAGATGTGCGGCCCTGATTAAATATAGAATATCGGTTCGGGAAATATTGATCCTAGGCGTTGGTGTTGAATCGGGCGATCCGTATTGAATTGGCCAACATTAAATGCGGGCCGACGATCCTAGATCGGGCGGTACCTGTTCCATCCCAGTTCACGGAATTGCAGATCTAATCGGACACATAGAATTTAGATCTAACGGCCAGGTTTCCCCGATACCCTTTTGCCAAGCCAGTTTTGCAGATAAGACCTTTGGGTTAAATGAAATCAACTCGTCGTCCATCAATAGGTTAATCTGAGTCTAGGGAATATTTCTATGTTAGCCCCTGGCCTTTCTGGAATTTGGTGCACCGTCCAGAGCCCATTTAAATCAGGAAAATGAATTAGAAAATGAATTTTTAATATAAAAACAATTCCTAGAACTTGTTTAATTCATAGGAAATTCATATGAAGTCCAAATTAGTCCTTTCTAATTTCTATAATTTGGTAATATTGTTGTTTATCAAATAGAGCCACTGTTTTGACATGAAAGACACATTAAAATTTATCTCTTACTTAGTCTTGTATTAAATACATAAAACCTTTGGAAATTCATAACTTAAAATCTATAACTCCAAAATTAATAATTCATGTTCCTAGGATCTTATTTTAATATGTAGATTGTTATTATATATTTTGTTTACATGTTTGGTGTGTCACACCCGGGTTTTAGGGGTCCAAGACCCGGGCGCGAACATAATCACCAGGTGTGCTGGGACCAAGTCTCACACATATGATGAATCATGGCATAGGATCGAATGTCACATCTTTACTATATAATAGGAGTTCTGTACAAAATAAATAAATAAATACATTATAAGGAGACAACGGTCCAGCAACCCAAAGTTGACTGGGAGATGATGACCTAGACCTCTCACGATCACATCACAGCATCCTCCATGCGCCGCATCCTGTGGTACCTGTTCTTGACCTGTGGGGGTGTGAGACAGCAAGAGTGAGCTCACATACGTTCATAGCTCAACAAGTTGTGGGGAATAATATGCATGAACTCGCCAAAGGTGGGAGCTCACGTGAAGTGTAAGGCTTACCAAAGAGGATGGTTGAAGCTGAGCATTGCTTTTAAAGGTAGTCAAAATTTTATTAGCAATTACTAAGTATAAGTAAATACCAAACCCAATTAAGTAGTAGAACAAAAGTAACAACATCACCTGCGATGCAATGCATATGACATATTGAATTTAGTTCCATAAATTAATCATGTGAGTGTCCGAGCTGCTCATGACCGTGAGCACGACTAGTATACCAGTTTTACACTCTACAGAGCTTGCACATCTTTACCCACAAGTCATGTTACCCATCTGCCAAGAGATGGCCAATCCCATACACCTCTACCGAGGAGGTGAGGCAGGGTAACACTACTAGGCCTTTACAAAGTTCCACTAGCTTCAGAAAACCCGCTACAGTTTATAGGAAGCTCTAGTGCAAGAATCCCTCGCCTGACCACCATCGTAGCAAAATCAACCAAGGACCTCCCTACACTGACCACTCCCCTACTGCCCTTGCCCCTTTCGGGTAAGGTAGTCATCCACTAGCTTTCCTAGTTAATCAGTCAAGGGCGTCCCATTAAACCCTTGTGGTAGCACTGTTTTCCCGGGTGGTTCTCCATGTTCCCATTAACATAATGATCTTAACATGAACAGTAATAATAAACAGATAAAAGTGTAATCATGAGTAGTGTATCTCCATACCCAAAACCACAATAAGCAATAGCAAGTACTACCCAAGAATTCAGTGGTAAACAAGGTATAAATATAGTCAAACTAGTGTAAATTGATGGGTCCCATCAAAATTAACCTATGCAGATCATTATGATTAATAAGAACATGACTGAGTAAAAAGAAGTGATCAAGGGCACAACTTGCCTGGGACTTGAGATTCCAGGTACCAGGATGATCTTCAAATGACTCGTGTCCTCACTGCTAAACGTAGCAATACACACAAACATGACATAGGAAAAAATTAACATCACACCAAACATAAGAACAAACTGCATAATAATATTCTACGCTGCGCAACGAGATCGTAGAAATAAGAACTACTAAATTCGGAGTTACGGTTATTAAGTTATGAATTTTCGAAATTACTTAGTGCTTAGAATAGATTAATCCTAATGAACAATTTTAATTCAAATTTCATGGCTAAATAGTGTTACTAGTCGATAGACAATATTAATACAAAATTATTGCAACTGGAATGGGTTAAAAACGAGTAAAAATGGAATTTCTATGAATTAAATAAGTTCTGGATATATTTTTATATTGGAAATTCATTTTCTAAATTCATTTCTCCTATTTTCTCTGAGTTCTAGGATGCGCACACAATAACAGAGAACCCAGGGTCTAACCATAAAATTTCTTAAGACTCAGTTTTCCCCCGCACTTGACGGCGAGTTTATTCATGAATTAGTCGAGGGCCTATCTGCAAAATGTACAGACCGAAGGGGTACACACCCATCACGACCGTTGGATCAACTACCGACCGCCTAGATTACATCGCCCATTAAGTGAACTGGGATACGCAATGACCCGCCCGATCCTGATTCAAGGGTCGGGATTTAATATGGTCTGATTGAACGTATACCGCTGATCTTCTGATGGACGGTATAAAATTAATGACTGTAAGGGGATCTCTGCTTCTAATTTCGTCCGTCCAAACATAATCCAATGGTACCCGAGCATCCATGGCGAAGGGGTTTGCAATCATCTAATCGCGACCGCAAATCCCAAATCTAAGGGCCACGATGCGTTCTTCCCATGCCGGCCACCCACAGACGGTGACGCGCCCAAGGGACGGCGGCGCCATTACCGGCGCGACGCAGTAGCGCACCCCAATACGCCAATCGCCATGTCGTCCAACGTTGTGCGAAGAGAAAACCAAGACGAACTAGTTGAGGGCATCCATACCAGCTATAACAGCGATGGCGACGCTGCCCACGACACGAGGCGGATTGGTTGCCGATGGCGAAGTACGACGAGCAGTCCCTCTGTTGTTGGTTGATGTTGCACACACCACACCCCACGCGCATGTACCACAGGCTCTGTCGATTCTTCCTGACCCCACGATGAAGTCCCCAGGGCAACGAGCGCACGGGCAGACACCGACGGCGAACATGCCTGAGTTTTCTCTGTTCTTCCCCGTTGTGGCGGCGTGAGCACCTAAGGTGGCGGCGCCCAGTCAATTTCCTCCCCCCGGGCTCTGACGAGATACACTCGAGACGGGACAGACATCCGCGTCAGCTTCACGGAGACCCGAGAGGCGCAGGCGGCGGAGTTGCGAGCACAGAGAGCGACGCGGAGGAGGGCACCACTGGAGACGCGCTCGAGAGGATCGAGCCCGATCTGGAGGCTCTGGGTCGAGGGAAGGTCACGACAAGCAGTATTTATGGCCGGGGCGGAGGGGTAACAGGAGAATCGGAGGATCCCAACAACCCACCAAAGTCGCGGTCTCCGTTAGCTTCGATCTTCGTTCCGATGGGGAAGAAGACTAGTCCGACAGAAGGGGCCCACATGTAGGTGACCGAAGGCGGAAGCAACATTACGTGTGAAGCTGACCAGCCGGACCCGGTCGACAGCAACGCATGGAGCTGGGCTGAGCGGCGCTGGGGAAATTCATTCGTGGGCCGAATGGAGGGAAGTCGACCCATCCGAGGCTTCTGTCCTTTTTCTTTTTTTATTTTCTTTTTGTTTGCTTTTCAGTTTTCAAATTCCAATTTGATTTTAAATTCAAATAAAGTTCTAATTTTGCTCACCAAAAATATATTTCAACATGAATGCAAGGTTCATGTATTAAGTTTATTCATTTATTTATTACCTTACTTATTTTTTTAGGCAATGTTTTCAATATGCAACACAAAATATTCATTTTACAAAAGTATTTTGAATGTTTAGTCCATTAGAGGTTCATTCCAAAGCTTCATTATTTATTACTTATTCTATTTTATGAGGAAATACCTTTTAGTATATAATTACTTTTACGAGAAAATACTCTTATTTAGATCTCAGGATTAGATATATGTATATATATATATTTTTTCTAAATTTATTTGTTATTTGACCAATATAATTCCATTAATTGAATATGCACAAATAAAAGAAAATCAAATGATCTCCAAAGGTTCCATAATCCCAAAACACTTTATGTAAATACATGTGTTTTTTACCTTATACAAAATTTTAGGGCTTTACATGGTGTGATGTTAATTTTCTTTATATACTGTGCTTGTGTGTATTGTGGCGAGTAGAAGAGCCTGTGGCTGAGGACCCTGGTGCCCAGTAGATAGAAGTTGCTGAGAAGGAGCTCATTGAAGGCAAGTTGTGCCCCTGACCACTTTTATTATCCAATAATGTTCTTTAATACCACTTATTCATGCATAGGTTTAATTTTGATGGGACCCAATAGGTCACCCTAGTCTGTTTCTCATTTTTCTCTTGGTTACCCCTGAATCATTTGGGTAGTTATGCTATTGCTTTACATGGTTTTGGGTTAATATTTCATTATATGCATGTTTCAATTATTTTGTTATTTTATTTATGTTCATGTCAAGATCATTATTTTTAATTGGAACATGGAGCTTAACTTGAGAAACACGTGCCACCACAAGGGAGAAATGGGACCCCTTGGCTAACTTACCTTACCCGAAAGCTAGTGGAAGACTACCTTACCCGAAAGGGGCAAGGGCAGTAGGGGAGTTGCATGCAGGGAGGTTCTTGAGTTGATTTTGCGGCGATGGCGGTCAGAAGGGGAATTCTTGCAAGTGCTCTTCCCATAAACTATAGCAAGTTTTCGGAAGCTAGTGGAACTTTGTAAAGGCCTCGTAGTGGATCCCTAGCCATTCGCCTCGGTAGTGTCTAAGGGCCTTGCAAACCCTGGCGACATGGGATACACGACTTGTGGGTACAGGGTACAACCTCTGTAGAGTGTAAAACTGGTATACTAGCCGAGCTCACGATCATGAGCAGCTCAGGAATCTCGCATGATTAATTATGGAACTTAAACTCAATTTGTCATATGCATTGCATGGGATTATTATTAATTTTGTTCTATTATTCTTATTATGGTTTGGTATTCACTTACATTTAGTAACTGCTAATAAAATTTGACCAACTTATTAAAAGCAATGCTCAACTTTAACCTCTATTGTTGATCAGCCTTACACATCACATGAACTCCCACCTTTGGTGAGTTCATGCACACTGGTTTCCCCACAACTTGTTGAGCTATGATCATGTGTGAGCTCACCCTTGCTGTCTCACACCCCCCATAGGAGAAGAACAGGTGGTTCAAGAGGAGCCACATAACGAGGAGTTTGATCTGATCTAGGTGGTGTCTCCCAGTTGACTTATTGGCGCCAAAGATGGATTTTAGTTCATTTTATATTTATCTTTTATTTTGTAAGACTTATGCAATGTAATAAGTACTCTGATGTTATTGTGACATTTATCTCTATACACTCTGTTATTATATATGTTGTCTTCTTTGGCGCATGTATGAGATGCACCCGACTTTGTCCCTTAAATCCGGGTGTGACAGAAGTGGTATCAGAGGAAATGTTGACTGTAGGACGAAACCTAGATAGAAATGAACAAAATCGTTACCTACTTACCTTACTCTGATTCATTCTATACTTATCTTATCTTGATCATGTCTCACCTTTTGTTGTCATACTCTTATTACTCTTATCTTTTCCACTCTAAGACAAGATGGGTTTCACACCTTGGAATCCTACATTTATGACATTCTTAAGAGATAGGGAACCTAATACGAAATTAAAACTATTTTCTCTATTTAAAAATGTTGGTTGATTGTTCTGATGATAAATGCCTGATTTGCTTCTTTGATTGATTGAGATATTATAAATGGACATCTTAGCATGTACCACCATAAGGTAATGAATTAGCTTTGGTAGGTCAAACATTAATCTGCTTAGCTAATAAATCCCCTAAAGTAACATGCCTCGTAATTACCTGCCTTGTCTACAATCCTTTATCTCTTACCATATGTTTCTAACTCAGATGGTCAATACCAGGAAGGGTGGTGGTATTGATCTACCTCCCAATCGACACACTCAGAGGATATGTAGACAACAACAACAACAACCTGAGATGGATCCTCCACAGCCTCCACCAGCCGAAGCTGATCCCGTAGTTGCAGCCAGATGCAGATAATGCAACAGATGGCAGACACCATGGCGGATATGCACGCGCAGATGCAGCAGGAACGCCAGGAGATGCGCCAAGAGTGAGAGGAGATGCGCTAAGAGCGAGAGGAGATACGCCAGGAGAGAAGGGCGCAACAGCAATAGCAACAACAGCAAGCACCACTGCCTCCACCCCTACCACCAGTTCCACCCCGGGACAAGCACTGGGAGTTCATGAGCCATAAGGCACCGACATTTGCTAACTCTCCTGACCCACTAGACGCGGATGATTGGCTGAAGTCTGTACAGAAGATGCTGAATATTGCTCAGTGCTCTGACCAGGATAAGGTTATATATGCTTCTGGTCGTCTGACGGGTCCTACTGCTGATTGGTGGGATTCATACACTGCTGCCCACGATGCTGCTGATACTATCACATGGGCGGAATTTTCTACTCAGTTCAGAAACTACCATATTCTCGCTGGACTGATGAAGATTAAGAAGAAGGATTTTTTGTCGCTGAAGCAGGGAAGCATGTCAGTAAGCGAGTACCGCGATAAGTTCATTCAGCTCTCCAGATATGCACCGGATGAAGTTGCTGAAGATGAGAGGAAGCAAGAGCACTTTATTGGAGGACTTAATGGACCTATGCAGTATGCTCTAGTGGCTCATACATTTCTATCATTCCAGAGGTTGCTCGATAAAG
Organism: Zea mays; assembly: GCF_902167145.1. Lineage (NCBI taxonomy): Eukaryota > Viridiplantae > Streptophyta > Magnoliopsida > Poales > Poaceae > Zea > Zea mays. The sequence continues at coordinate 79,626,303 of NC_050103.1, read as the reverse complement.
CCCTAGCTATTGAACACAAGCGTGTTCAGCTGGGAGATTTGAAGAGGAAGGCGATAACCCAGGGATAGGGAAGCAGCAGTGTTTGTCCTCGCTACGGTTTTCCCCAGGGTACACTAGTTCGCACTGGAGGAGGCCAGCGCCCAGCTCAGCACTCACCTCATGGGACTCCACCGACTCGTCAGGCTACCCCCACTGGCACCCCGATGAAATTTTCAGGATAGAGTGTAGGCACTACTCGCTACAAGTGTGGGAAGACTGGACATTATGCAAATGTTTGCCCACAGAGGATTGCTACTACCCCAGTTCAGAACAAGCAACAGACTCCGGGATCTGGCAAGGGATTCTCTATTGCCAGGGTTAATCAAGTCAGCGCTGATGCTACTCCTAATGGGGATGACATCGCACTTGGTATGTTTTACATTAATGCAATTACTGCAACAATATTATTTGATTCTGGTGCTACATATTCATTTATGTCTGCTCGATATGCCAACACAAATGAGTTACCACTGAAAAATATGAAAACACCAATGATAGTAATTACACCCAAAGGGCCTGTTGAGGCAAATCATATGACACATAAATTGACATTGACAATTATGGGAAGAGAATTCGGGGCTACCACTATAATATTAGAGGCAAGCAACATAGATCTAATCCTTGGTATGTCATGGTTAAGAAAGGCAAAGGCCATTATACACTGTGGTAGGGGTACAGTAGAACTCACCAGCCCTAAAGGAGAAAGATTTGACGTTGAAATTATAGTACCTACCTCTACTAGACGTGCGGTGATAGTCACCTAGAGGGGGGGTGAATAGGGCGAAACTGAAATTTACAAATATAAACACAACTACAAGCCGGGTTAGCGTTAGAAATATAAACGAGTCCGCGAGAGAGGGCGCAAAACAAATCGCAAGCAAATAAAGAGTGTGACACGCGGATTTGTTTTACCGAGGTTCGGTTCTCGCAAACCTACTCCCCGTTGAGGAGGCCTCAAAGGCCGGGTCTCTTTCAACCCTTCCCTCTCTCAAACGGTCCTTCCGACCGAGTGAGCTTTTCTTCTCAAATCAAAGCCGGGAACAAAACTTCCCCGCAAGGGCCACCACACAATTGGTGCCTCTTGCCTTGATTACAATGGAGTTTTGATCTCAAGAACAAGTGAGAAAGAAAAGAAGCAATCCAAGTGCAAGAGCTCAAAAGAACACGGCAAATCTCTCTCGCTAATCGCTAAAGCCTTTTGTGGAATTGGAGAGGATTTGATCTCTTTGTTGTGTCTAGAATTGAATGCCTAGCTCTTGTAAGTGGTTGAGAAGTGGAAAACTTGGATGCAATGAATGGTGGGGTGGTTGGGGTATTTATAGCCCCAACCACCAAAAGTGGCCGTTGGGAGGCTGGCTGTTCGATGGCGCACCGGACAGTCCGGTGCACACCGGACATGTCCGGTGCCCCCGCCACGTCATCACTGCCGTTGGATTCTGACCGTTGAAGCTTCTGACTTGTAGGCCCGCCTTGATGTCCGGTGCACACCGGACATCTACTGTTCCTTGTCCGGTGTGCCAGTATGGGCGCGCCTGACTTCTGTGCGCGCAGAGCACGCATTAATTGCGCTGCAGGTAGCCGTTGGCGCCGAATAGCCGTTGCTCCGGAGTTGCACCGGACAGTCCGGTGCACACCGGACATGTCCGGTGAATTATAGCGGACTAGCCGTTGGAGATTCCCGAAGCTGGCGAGTTCCTGAGGCCGCTCTTCCTTGGCGCACCGGACACTGTCCGGTGTACACCGGACAGTCCGGTGAATTATAGCGCGAGTGCCTCTAGAAATTCCCGAAGGTGGCGAGTTCGAGTTGGAGTCCTCTGGTGCACCGGACATGTCCGGTGGTGCACCGGACACTGTCCGGTGGCGCACCGGACAGTCCGGTGCCTCCACACCAGAGGTGCCTTCGGTTGCCTATTTTCTCCTTTGTTGAATCCAAAACTTGATCTTTTTATGAGCTGAGTGTGAACCTTTTACACCTGTATAATCTATACACTTGGGCAAACTAGTTAGTCCAATTATTTGTGTTGGACAATTCAACCACCAAAATTAATTAGGGACTAGGTGTAAGCCTAATTCCCTTTCAATCTCCCCCTTTTTGGTGATTGATGCCAACACAAACCAAAGCAAATATAGAAGTGCATTATTGAACTAGTTTACATAATGTAAGTGTAAAGGTTGCTTGGAATTTAGCCAATATAAATACTTACAAGATATGCATGGATCATTTCTTTCTTATTTAACATTTTGGACCACGCTTGCACCACATGTTTTGTTTTTGCAAACTCTTTTGTAAAACCTTTTCAAAGTTCTTTTGCAAATAGTCAAAGGCAAATGAGTAAGATTTTTGCAAAGCATTTCAAGATTTGAGATTTTCTCCCCCTGTTTCAAATGCTTTTCCTTTGACTAAACAAAACTCCCCCTAAATGAGATCCTCCTCTTAGTGTTCAAGAGGGTTTTGATATATCATTTTGAAATACTATTTTCTCCCCCTTTTGAACATAATAGGATACCAATTTGTAATATTCTTGGAAACACGAAATTTTTGAAATTGGTGGTGGTGCGGTCCTTTTGCTTTGGGCTCTTACTCTCTCCCCCTTTGGCATGAATCGCTAAAAACGGAATCATTAGAGCCCTCAAAGTACTTTCTTCCCCTTTGGTCATAAACGAACGAGTTAAGACTATACCAAAGATGAAGTCCTTTTGCTCTCTCCCAAAAGGATGGAGAGAGGCTTGGAGCGACGGCAAAGCATGAGTTACGGAGTGGAAGCCTTTGTCTTCGCCGAAGACTCCAATTCCCTTTCAATACACCTATGACTTGGTTTGAAATAGACTTGAAAAACACATTAGTCATAGCATATGAAAGAGACATGATCAAAGGTATATAAAATGAGCTATGTGTGCAATCTAGCAAAAGAAATTGCGTGAATCAAGAATATTGAGCTCATGCCTAAGTTTGGTAAAGGTTTGTTCATCAAGAGGTTTGGTAAAGATATCAGCTAATTGATCTTTAGTGTTAATGTAAGAAATCTCGATATCTCCCTTTTGTTGGTGATCCCTAAGAAAATGATACCGAATGGCTATGTGTTTAGTGCGGCTATGCTCGACAGGATTGTCGGCCATTTTGATTGCACTCTCATTATCACACAGCAAAGGGACTTTGGTTAATTTGTAACCGTAGTCCCGCAGGGTTTGCCTCATCCAAAGCAATTGCGCGCAACAATGGCCTGCGGCAATATACTCGGCTTCGGCGGTGGAAAGAGCGACAGAGTTTTGCTTCTTTGAAGCCCAAGACACCAAGGATCTTCCCAAGAACTGGCAAGTCCCCGATGTGCTCTTCCTATTGATTTTGCACCCTGCCCAATCGGCATCCGAATAACCAATCAAATCAAATGTGGATCCCCGAGGGTACCAAAGCCCAAACTTAGGAGTATAAGCCAAATATCTCAAGATTCGTTTTACGGCCGTAAGGTGGGATTCCTTAGGGTCGGATTGGAATCTTGCACACATGCAAACGGAAAGCATAATGTCCGGTCGAGATGCACATAAATAGAGTAATGAACCAATCATCGACCGGTATACCTTTTGATCCACGGACTTACCTCCCGTGTCGAGGTCGAGATGCCCATTAGTTCCCATGGGTGTCTTGATGGGTTTGGCATCCTTCATCCCAAACTTGTGTAGAATATCTTGAGTGTACTTCGTTTGGCTTAGGAAGGTGCCCTCTTGGAGTTGCTTGACTTGGAATCCTAGAAAATACTTCAACTCCCCCATCATAGACATCTCGAATTTTTGTGTCATGATCCTACTAAACTCTTCACATGTAGATTTGTTAGTAGACCCAAATATAATATCATCAACATAAATTTGGCATACAAACAAATCGTTTTCAAGTGTTTTGGTAAAGAGTGTAGGATCGGCTTTTCCGACTTTGAAGCCATTAGCAATAAGGAAATCTCTAAGGCATTCATACCATGCTCTTGGGGCTGGCTTGAGCCCATAAAGCGCCTTAGAGAGCTTATAGACATGGTTAGGGTACTCACTGTCTTCAAAGCCGGGAGGTTGCTCAACATAGACCTCTTCCTTGATTGGTCCATTGAGGAAGGCACTTTTCACATCCATTTGATAAAGCTTAAAGCCATGGTAAGTAGCATAGGCTAATAATATGCGAATTGACTCAAGCCTAGCTACGGGTGCATAGGTTTCACCGAAATCCAAACCTTCGACTTGGGAGTATCCTTTGGCCACAAGTCGAGCTTTGTTCCTTGTCACCACACCATGCTCGTCTTGCTTGTTGCGGAAGACCCATTTGGTTCCTACAACATTTTGATTAGGACGTGGAACTAAATGCCATACCTCATTCCTAGTGAAGTTGTTGAGCTCCTCTTGCATCGCCACTACCCAATCCGAATCTTGGAGAGCTTCCTCTACCCTGTGTGGTTCAATAGAGGAAACAAAAGAGTAATGTTCACAAAAATATGCAACACGAGATCTAGTCGTTACCCCCTTATGAATGTCGCCGAGGATGGTGTCGACGGGGTGATCTCGTTGAATTGCTTGGTGGACTCTTGGGTGTGGCGGCCTTTGTTCCTCATCCTCCTTGTCTTCCTCATTTGTATCTCCCCCTTGATCATTGCCATCGTCTTGAGGTGGTTCATTTGCTTGATCTTCTACTTCATCAACTTGAGCCTCATCCTCATTTTGAGTTGGTGGAGATGCTTGCGTGGAGGAGGATGGTTGATCTTGTGCATTTGGAGGCTCTTCGGATTCCTTTGGACACACATCCCCAATGGACATGTTCCTTAGCGCGATGCACGGAGCCTCTTCAATACCTATCTCATCAAGATCAACTTGCTCTACTTGAGAGCCGTTAGTCTCATCAAACACAACGTCACAAGAAACTTCAACTTGTCCAGTGGACTTGTTAAAGACTCTATATGCCCTTGTGTTTGAATCATATCCTAGTAAAAAGCCTTCTACAGTCTTAGGAGCAAATTTAGATTTTCTACCTCTCTTAACAAGAATAAAACATTTGCTACCAAAGACTCTAAAATATGAAATATTGGGCTTTTTACTGGTCAGGAGTTCGTATGATGTCTTCTTGAGGATTCGGTGTAGATACAACCGGTTGATGGCGTAGCAGGCGGTGTTGACCGCCTCGGCCCAAAACCGATCCGAAGTCTTGTACTCATCAAGCATGGTTCTTGCCATGTCCAGTAGAGTTCGATTCTTCCTCTCCACTACACCATTTTGTTGTGGCGTGTAGGGAGAAGAGAACTCATGCTTGATGCCCTCCTCCTCAAGAAACCCTTCGATTTGAGAGTTCTTGAACTCCGTCCCGTTGTCGCTTCTAATCTTTTTGATCCTTAAGCCGAACTCATTTTGAGCTCGTCTCAAGAATCCCTTTAGGGTCTCTTGGGTTTGAGATTTTTCCTGCAAAAAGAATACCCAAGTGAAGCGAGAATAATCATCCACAATGACTAGACAGTACTTACTCCCGCCGATGCTTATGTAAGCGATCGGGCCGAATAGATCCATGTGGAGTAGCTCAAGCTGCCTGTCGGTCGTCATGATGTTCTTGTGTGGATGATGGGCACCAACTTGCTTTCCTGCTTGGCATGCGCTACAAATCTTGTCTTTCTCAAAATGAACATTTGTTAGTCCTAAAATGTGTTCTCCCTTTAGTAGCTTATGAAGATTCTTCATCCCAACATGGGCAAGTCGGCGGTGCCAGAGCCAACCCATGTTAGTCTTAGCAATTAAGCAAGTGTCGAGTTCAGCTCTATCAAAATCTACCAAGTATAGCTGACCCTCTAACACTCCCTTAAATGCTATTGAATCATCACTTCTTCTAAAGACAGTGACACCTACATCAGTAAAAAGACAGTTGTAGCCCATTTTGCATAATTGAGATACAGAAAGCAAATTGTAATCTAATGAATCTACAAGAAAAACATTGGAAATGGAGTGGTCAGGGGATATAGCAATTTTACCAAGACCTTTGACCAAACCTTGATTTCCATCCCCAAATGTGATAGCTCGTTGGGGATCTTGGTTTTTCTCGTAGGAGGAGAACATCTTCTTCTCCCCTGTCATGTGGTTTGTGCACCCGCTGTCGAGTATCCAACTTGAGCCCCCGGATGCATAAACCTACAAAACAAGTTTAGTTCTTGACTTTAGGTACCCAAATGGTTTTGGGTCCTTTGGCATTAGACACAAGAACTTTGGGTACCCAAACACAAGTCTTTGACCCCTTGTGTTTGCCCCCAACATATTTGGCAACTACCTTGCCGGATTTGTTAGTCAAAACATAAGATGCATCAAAAGTTTTGAATGTAATGTCATGATCATTTGATGCACTAGGAGTTTTCTTCTTAGGCAACTTAGCATGGGTTGATTGCCTAGAGCTAGATGTCTCACCCTTATACATAAATGCATGATTAGGGCCAGAGTGAGACTTCCTAGAGTGAATTCTCCTAATTTTGCTCTCGGGATAGCCGGCAGGGTACAAAATGTAACCCTCGTTATCCTGAGGCATGGGAGCCTTGCCCTTTACAAAATTAGACAATCTTTTAGGAGGGGCACTAAGTTTGACATTGTCTCCCCTTTGGAAGCCAATGCCATCCTTAATGCCCGGGCGTCTCCCATTATAGAGCATACTTCTAGCAAATTTAAACTTTTCATTTTCTAAGTTATGCTCGGCAATTTTAGCATCTAATATTGCTATATGATCATTTTGTTGTTTAATTAAGGCCATATGATCATGAATAGCATTGATATCAACATCTCTACATCTAGTACAAATAGTGACATGCTCAATGGTAGATGTAGATGGTTTGCAAGAATTAAGTTCAACAATCTTAGCATGTAGAATATCATTTTTATCTCTAAGATCGGAAATTGTAACTTTGCAAACATCATAATCTTTAGCCTTAGCAATCAAATTTTCTTTTTCTAATCTAAGACTAGCAAGAGAAATGTTCAATTCTTCAATCCTAGCAAGCAAATCATCATTATTATCTCTAGGGTTGGGAATTGAAACATTGCAAACATGAGAATCAACCTTAGCTAATAAATTAGCATTTTCATTTCTAAGGTTGTCTATTGTTTCATGGCAAGTGCTTAGCTCACTAGATAATTTTTGACATTTCTCAATCTCTAGAGCATAAGCATTTTTAACCTTAACATGCTTCTTATTTTCTTTAATAAGGAAGTCCTCTTGAGTGTCCAAAAGGTCATCCTTTTCATGAATAGCACTAATTAATTCATTAAGTTTTTCCTTTTGTTGCATGTTGAGGTTGGCAAAGAGAGTACGCAAATTATCTTCCTCATCACTAGCATTATCATCACTAGAGGATTCATATTTAGTGGAGGATCTAGATTTAACCTTCTTTTTGCCGTCCTTTGCCATGAGGCACTTGTGGCCGACGTTGGGGAAGAGGAGTCCCTTGGTGACGGCGATGTTGGCGGCGTCCTCGTCGTCGGAGGAGTCGCTTGAGCTTTCGTCGGAGTCCCACTCCCGACAAACATGGGCATCGCCGCCCTTCTTCTTGTAGTACCTCTTCTTCTCCTTTCTTCTCCCCTTCTTGTCGTCACCCCTGTCACTATCACTTGATAATGGACATTTGGCAATAAAGTGACCGGGCTTACCACACTTGTAGCAAACCTTCTTGGAGCGGGACTTGTAGTTTTTCCCTCTCCTTTGTTTGAGGATTTGGCGGAAGCTCTTGATGACGAGCGCCATTTCTTCATTGTCGAGCTTGGAGGCGTCGATCGGTTGTCGACTTGGTGTAGACTCCTCCTTCTTTTCCTCCGTCGCTTTGAATGTGACGGGTTGAGCTTCGGATGTAGAAGGATCATCAAGCTCGTTGATCTTCCTCGAGCCTTCGATCATGCACTCAAAACTTACAAAATTCCCGATAACTTCCTCGGGGGTCATTTTAGTATATCTAGAATTACCACGAATTAATTGAACTTGAGTGGGGTTAAGGAAAATGAGAGATCTTAGAATAACCTTAACCACTTCGTGGTCGTCCCACTTCTTGCTCCCGAGGTTGCGCACTTGGTTCACCAAGGTCTTGAGCCGGTTGTACATGTGTTGTGGCTCCTCCCCTTTGCGAAGCCGGAACCGACCGAGCTCCCCCTCGATCGTCTCCCGCTTGGTGATCTTTGTGAGCTCATCTCCTTCGTGAGTGGTTTTGAGCACATCCCAAACTTCCTTGGCGCTCTTCAACCCTTGCACTTTGTTATACTCCTCTCTACTTAGAGAGGCGAGGAGTATTGTTGTCGCTTGAGAGTTGAAGTGCTCGATTTGGGCCACCTCATCCTCATCATAATCCTTATCCCCTACGGATGGTACCTGTGCACCAAACTCAACAACATCCCATATACTTTTGTGGAGTGAGGTTAGATGAAATCGCATTAAATCACTCCACCTAGCATAATCTTCACCATCAAAAGTTGGTGGTTTGCCTAATGGGACGGAAAGTAAAGGTGCATGTTTAGAAATGCGAGGGTAGTGTAGGGGGATCTTACTAAACTTCTTACGCTCTTGGCGTTTAGAAGTTACGGAGGGCGCATCGGAGCCGGAGGTCGATGTTGATGAAGTGTCGGTCTCGTAGTAGACCACTTTCCTCATCCTCTTTTGCTTGTCCCCACTCCGATGCGGCTTGTGGGAAGAAGATTTTTCCTTCTTCTCTTTGTGGTGAGAAGAAGATTTCTTCTTCTTCCCTTTGTTGGAGGAGCTCTTCTTCCTCTCCCTCCTCTTGGTGCGGGACTCTTCCGATGAAGTGCTCCCGTGGCTTGTAGTGGGCTTTTCGCCAGTCTCCATCTCCTTCTTGGCGTGATCTCCCGACATCACTTCGAGCGGTTAGGCTCTAATGAAGCACCGGGCTCTGATACCAATTGATAGACGCCTAGAGGGGGGGTGAATAGGGCGAAACTGAAATTTACAAATATAAACACAACTACAAGCCGGGTTAGCGTTAGAAATATAAACGAGTCCGCGAGAGAGGGCGCAAAACAAATCGCAAGCAAATAAAGAGTGTGACACGCGGATTTGTTTTACCGAGGTTCGGTTCTCGCAAACCTACTCCCCGTTGAGGAGGCCACAAAGGTCGGGTCTCTTTCAACCCTTCCCTCTCTCAAACGGTCCTTCCGACCGAGTGAGCTTTTCTTCTCAAATCAAAGCCGGGAACAAAACTTCCCCGCAAGGGCCACCACACAATTGGTGCCTCTTGCCTTGATTACAATGGAGTTTTGATCTCAAGAACAAGTGAGAAAGAAAAGAAGCAATCCAAGCGCAAGAGCTCAAAAGAACACGACAAATCTCTCTCGCTAATCGCTAAAGCCTTTTGTGGAATTGGAGAGGATTTGATCTCTTTGTTGTGTCTAGAATTGAATGCCTAGCTCTTGTAAGTGGTTGAGAAGTGGAAAACTTGGATGCAATGAATGGTGGGGTGGTTGGGGTATTTATAGCCCCAACCACCAAAAGTGGCCGTTGGGAGGCTGTCTGTTCGATGGCGCACCGGACAGTCCGGTGCACACCGGACATGTCCGGTGCCCCCGCCACGTCATCACTGCCGTTGGATTCTGACCGTTGAAGCTTCTGACTTGTAGGCCCGCCTTGATGTCCGGTGCACACCGGACATCTACTGTTCCTTGTCCGGTGTGCCAGTATGGGCGCGCCTGACTTCTGTGCGCGCAGAGCGCGCATTAATTGCGCCGCAGGTAGCCGTTGGCGCCGAATAGCCGTTGCTCCGGAGTTGCACCGGACAGTCCGGTGCACACCGGACATGTCCGGTGAATTATAGCGGACTAGCCGTTGGAGATTTCCGAAGCTGGCGAGTTCCTGAGGCCGCTCTTCCTTGGCGCACCGGACACTGTCCGGTGTACACCGGACAGTCCGGTGAATTATAGCGCGAGTGCCTCTGGAAATTCCCGAAGGTGGCGAGTTCGAGTTGGAGTCCTCTGGTGCACCGGACATGTCCGGTGGTGCACCGGACACTGTCCGGTGGCGCACCGGACAGTCCGGTGCCTCCACACCAGAGGTGCCTTCGGTTGCCTATTTTCTCCTTTGTTGAATCCAAAACTTGATCTTTTTATTGGCTGAGTGTGAACCTTTTACACCTGTATAATCTATACACTTGGGCAAACTAGTTAGTCCAATTATTTGTGTTGGACAATTCAACCACCAAAATTAATTAGGGACTAGGTGTAAGCCTAATTCCCTTTCATGCGGCATTCTTCATAGATGTAGAGTTTGTTGGAAACAACATCCATGTGGTTAGGAATTTTTCGGATGTCTTTCTAGAGGAGTTACCGGGGATGCCACCAGATAGAGAAGTTGAATTTGTCATTGATCTCTTACCTGGGACTGCTCCTATTTCTAAATGGCCATACATGATGTTTGTAGAAGAGTTAAAAGAACTTAAGAAGCAGTTAACAGAGTTACAAGAGGCTGGGTACATTCGTCCGAGTTCCTCACCTTGGGGAGCGCCGGTTCTATTTGTACAGAAGCAGGATGGATCATAAAGGATGTGTGTGGACTATAGATCTCTTAATGATGTTACTGTGAAGAACAAGTATCTGTTACCCCGCATTGAGGATTTATTCGATCAGATGAGGGGTGCTAGGGTATTCTCGAAGATTGATCTCCGATCGGGTTACCATCAAATGAAGATTAGGCCTTCTGATATTCCCAAGATAGCTTTCTCAACCCGATATGGATTATATGAGTTCACGGTTATGTCATTTGGACTAACTAATGCACCAGCTTATTTTATGAATCTAATGAATAAGGTGTTCATGGAGTATCTTGATAGATTCGTCGTGGTATTCATTGACGATATTTTTATTTATTCCAAGAGTGATAGTGAGCATGAGGAACATCTAAGATTGGTGCTACAAAAGCTAAGGGATAATCAACTCTATGCCAAGTATAGCAAATGCGAGTTCTGGATTGACGAGGTGCCATTCCTTGGACATATCATTTCTAATGGAGAGATATCAGTGGATCCTGCTAAAGTCAAGGAGATAATGGTGTGGAGCATACCCACTACAGTTACGGAGATTCAGAGTTTCTTGGGACTTGCAAGATACTATTGTAGATTTATTGAAGGATTATCTAAGATTGCTAAGCCTATGACCTCACTTCTGGAGAAGGGAAGAGAGTTTAAGTGGGACGAGAAGTGCCAAGATAGCTTTGATCAAATAAAGATGAAATTGATGTCACCCCCAGTGTTGGTTATGCCAGATCTACAGAAGGGATTTGACATTTATTGTGATGCATGTGGCCAAGGCTTGGGATGTGTGCTTATGCAAGAAGGACACGTAATTGCCTACGCGTCTCGTCAGTTGCGGAAACATGAGTTGAATTATCCCACTCATGACTTAGAACTGACAGCCGTAGTGCATGCACTAAAGATATCGAGGCATTATATCATGGGAACAAAGTGCCAAGTATACACTGGTCATAATAGTTTGAAGTATATATTCACTCAGAAGGATCTCAACCTTAGGCAACGCCGATGGTTGGAACTCATTAAGGATTATGATTTGGAGATTCACTATCACTCGGGTAAGGTGAATCTGGTTGCAGATGCCTTGAGTCGAAAGGAGCATGTTCATTCAGCTATTGTTGCCCAACTACCTGATGAGATTGTCGAGGATTTCAGGAGACTTAACCTGGGGATAGTTGCTCACACTAAAGGAGTTACTATCAATGTGGAACCTACCTTAGAACAAGAAATTCGCAAAGGTCAGATTGGTGATGCCAACATTCAAGAGATCAAGGATTTGATTACTGAAGGTAGAGGTCCAGAATTCACAGAGGATGAGCAAGGCACAGTATGGTTCAAGAACCGAATATGTGTTCCTGATATTGATAGCCTTCGTGAGACTGTACTGAAGGAAGCCCATGACTCTGATTATTCTATTCATCCTGGTAGCACTAAGATGTATCAGGATTTGAAGCATAAATACTGGTGGTATGGATTGAAGAGAGATGTGGCTGCACATGTGGCTATGTGTGATGTATGTCAAAGAGTTAAGGCCGAACACCAAAGGCCAGCCGGACTACTGCATCCACTAAAGATACCCGAGTGGAAGTGGGAAGAAATTGGCATGGATTTCATTACTGGGTTGCATCGCACCTCGAAGGGATATGATTCCATATGGGTGATTGTGGATAGACTGACCAAAGTGGCTCATTTCATTCCGGTCAAAACTACTTATAAAGGCTCTCATCTGGCAGAGTTATATATGGCTCAGATTGTGTGTTTACATGGAGTACCAAAGAAGATCGTGTCTGATCGAGGTTCACAGTTTACCTCAAGATTCTGGAGAAGCTTTCATGAGAATATGAATACAAAGTTGAACTTTAGTACGGCTTATCATCCTCAGACTGATGGCCAGACTGAAAGGACTAATCAAGTACTTGAGGATATGTTGAGAGCTTGTGCCCTTCAGCACGGAGGAAGTTGGGACAAGAGTCTACCCTATGCTGAGTTCTCATATAATAATAGTTATCAGGCCAGTCTGAAGATGTCACCATTCGAGGCTTTGTATGGCAGGAAGTGCAGGACTCCTCTATACTGGGATCAGACTCAAGAAAGACAGTTCTTTGGTCCTGAGCTTATTCAAGAGGCGGAAGAACAAGTCCGTATGATACGGGAGAACTTGAGGGTAGCTCAGACCAGGCAAAAGAGCTACGTTGATAATAGAAGAAGACCACTGGAGTTTGAGGAAGGTGATCATGTGTATCTCAAGGTATCACCACTTCGTGGAATGAGGAGATTTAAAGTTAAGGGAAAATTGTCCCCTCGCTTTATTGGACCATTCAGAATTTTTAGGCGAGTCGGGGAGATGGCTTACCAACTCGAGTTACCTGATAATCTATCTGATGTGCACAATGTATTCCATGTGTCTCAACTTAAGAAGTGTCTCCGTGTCCCTGAGGAACAGTTACCAATGGAAGAGCTTAGTGTTCAGGGTGATTTGACTTACACGGAGTATCCTATCAAGATTCTTGACACATTGACTCGAGTTACGAGAAATAAAGTGATAAAGATGTGCAAAGTGCAATGGAGTCACCATGGAGAAGATAAAGCAACATGGGAAAGAGAAAAGGAGCTTCGAATAGAAGTTCCCCTTCTTTTCACTAGTCCTTCCTAAATCTCGAGGACGAGATTCTCGTTAAGGGGGGTACAACTTGTAATACCCAAATTTGTAATCATAAGAAGAGATAATTTCCTTATGTGTTTTGCCTATATCTTTTTGCATATGTGAACAATCACATTTAAAATGACTAACTAACTAGTGACATCTAAAATAAATCATGCATCATGCTAAAATTTATTTGTGTGTGCATATGTTAGTAATAATTTTTTTAGAAAGACATTAATGTTCAACTTGCAATTTAGATTTAAATTGGAATTCTAGAAAATGGGAGAAAGAAGGCACTAAGTATCACAAAATAAATACTAAAAATAAATAAATTCACCCATGCCATGTCTAAGATGAACATTTAATGAGAAAACAAATTACCAAAGAGTTTGAATTGGAATGGGAATTTAAATCATGAATTTGAAAATTAAAAACAAAAGAAAAATGAAATTGGAGCTCTGCCTGCGCTTGGGCCGAAAAACGGCCGGCCAGCCCACTTACTCACCGCGCGCGGCCCAATACTTCCTCCATCCCGCGCGCACGCAGCCGACTGACGCCTGGGGCCCACCGATCAGTCAGCGGCCACGCGCGTGATACAAACTGCACTTCTCTAGTGACCGACAGGCCGACCCCGCATGTCATCCCGCCGCCGCAGCAACAAACCCAGCGCCATGCGCGGACCTTCCCCTTGCTTTGCGCGTGCTGGGCCTACCTGCCAGTCGCATCCACCTTGCACATGATCGCTGCGTCGTGGGGCCCTCAAGTCAATCCCCGTCGCCATCACAAGGGAAATCCACCTGTTGTGTCGACTTCCACCGCGAGCTCGGGAGGCCATTGCGGGATCAAGCCCCCCGCCATATATATGTGCTGGCGCCGCACCTATGTTGTCGTATCGCGAATAAGTTAAGGCCGAACCGAGAAGAGAGGAGAGGAGACAACTGAGCTCGTGCGTCGTGTAAATCCTGCGCCGCCACGTATCTTTTCCTCGCCGTTGGCCGGAGTCTTTGGCTGGGTCGGGGGGGCTTGCGCGTGCCATCAGGAAGCCGTCTATGGCATTTGTGGGTGGAATCGACCACCGTGCAACCGCCGATTGCTCACCGGGGCTGGGTCGCACCGCGCGACAGCACACCTCCGCGACCCCACATCTGCGCGCCATTATCGCTGGTACGGCTCCCCTCTGCGTATTCGTCGTCTTTCCCTAGTAGTATAGCTCCAGCCGATTCCAGTTTAGGGCAGTGCGTCACCGATTGGGCAGGGTCGTCGGTGACACGCCGCTGCGTGCCGGCGTGTTGGGCGACGACGCGTGCATCGTTGGGTACGAGATGTGTGGCCCTGATTAAATATAGAATACATGTTCGGGAAATATTGATCCTAGGCGTTGGTGTTGAATTGGGCGATCCGTTTTAATTCGACCAACATTAAATGCGGACCGACGATCCTAGATCGGGCGGTACCCGTTCCCTCCCAGTTCACGGAATCGCGGATCTAATCGGGCGCGTAGAATTTAGATCTGACGGTCAGGTTTCCCTGATACCCTTTCGCCGAGCTAGTTTTGCAGATAAGACCTTCGGGTTAAATGAAATCAACCCGCCGTCCATCTATGGGTTAATCTGAGTCAAGGGAATATTTCTATGTTAGCCCCTGGCCTTCCTGGAATTTGACACGTCGTCGAGAGCCCATTTAAATCAGGAAAATGAATTTTTAATATAAAAACAATTCCTAGAACTTGTTTAATTCATAGGAAATTCATATGAAGTCCAAATTAGTCCATTCCAATTTCTATAATTTTGTAATATTGTTGTTTATCAAATAGTGCCACTGTTTTGACATGAAAGACACATTAAAATTTATCTCTTACTTAGTCTTGTATTAAATACATAAAACCTTTAGAAATTCATAACTTAAAATCTATAACTCCAAAATTAATAATTCCTATTCCTAGGATCTTATTTTAATATGTAGATTATTATTATTTATTTTGTTTACATGTTTGGTGTGATGTTAATTTTGTTTATATAATGTGCTTGTGTGTATTATGGCGAGTAGAAGAGCCTATGATTTAGGACCCTGGTGCCCAGCAGATAGAAGTTGCTGAGCAAGAGCTCATTGAAGGCAAGTTGTGCCCTTGACCACTTTTATTACCCAATAATGTTCTTTAATACCACTTATTTATGCATAGGTTTAATTTTGATGGGACCCAATAGGTCACCCTAGTCAGTTTATCATTTTCCCTTGGTTACCCCTGAATCATTTGGGTAGTTATGCTATTGCTTTACATGGTTTTGGGTTAATATTTCATTATATCCATGTTCCAATTATTTTGTTATTTTATTTATGTTCATGTCAAGATCATTATTTTTAATTAGAACATGGAGCTTAACTTGAGAAACACGTGCCACCACAAGGGAGGAATGGGACCCCTTGGCTAACTAATTAGGAAAGCTAGTGGAAGAATACCTTACCCGAAAGGGGCAAGGGCATTAGGGGAGTTGCATGCAGGGAGGTTCTGAGGTTGATTTTGCTACGATGGCGGTCAGACGGGGGATTCTTGCAAGTGCTCTTCCCATAAACTGTAGCGGGTTTTCGGAAGCTAGTGGAACTTTGTAAAGGCCTCGTAGTGGATCCCTAGGTAGTGTCTAAGGGCCTTGCAAACCCTGACGACATGGGATACACAACTTGTGGGTATAGGGTACAACCTTTGCAGAGTGTAAAACTGGTATACTAGCCGAGCTCACGGTCATGAGCAGCTCAAGACTCTCGCAAGATTAATTATATAACTTAAACTCAATTTGTCATATGCATTGCATGTGATTATTATTAATTTTGTTCTATTATTCTCATTATGGTTTGGTATTCACTTACATTTAGTAACTGCTAATAAAATTTGACCAACTTATTAAAAGCAATGCTCAGCTTTAACCCCTATTGTTGATCAGCCTTACACATCACATGAACTCCCACCTTTGGTGAGTTCATGCACACTGGTTTCCCCACAACTTGTTGAGCTATGATCATGTGTGAGCTCGCCCTTGCTGTCTCACACCCCCACAGGAGAAGAACAGGTGGTTCAAGAGGAGCCACACAACGAGGAGTTTGATCTGATCTAGGTGGCGTCTCCTAGTTGACTTATTGACGCCAAAGATGGGTTTTAGTTCGTTTTATATTTATCTTTTATTTTGTAAGACTTCCGCAATGTAATAAGTACTCTGATGTTATTGTGGCATTTATCTCTATACACTCTGTTATTATATATGTTGTCTTCTTTGGCGCATTTATGAGATGCACCCGACTTTGTCCTTTAAATCCGGGTGTGACATTTTGGTGATCCTGCACGGGATCTGGATGTGGGTCATCGCGAGGGAAGTCAAGGGGGTTGCAAAAACTTACCGCGTCTGAATTTTCCTTCGTTCAACGGGGACAATCCGCAGTTGTGGAAGACGCTTTGCTGTAACACCCCTGGTGTTACTATAACTAAAACTTGAGCATGGCATCATAAGCATTGGCATTGCATATGTGTGACACACCTAGAGTGCATTCACTAGGCAAAAATTTCAAACAAGCTGTATTGTTTTAATGTTTTTGCAAATAGAACCCTGGTTAAAGGACTTAACCCTAAATAGTGGTTAAAGGGGTAAAACTTAACCCAAGTTAAGAAAACCTAAAGACTTTAGGGTAAAAGTCATAAAATGACCCTAAGAATAAACTTGAATCACTTTTATACCCTTGGGATACCAGAAACCCTAATTAGAACCCTGGCAAACCCTGAAACCAAACCCTAGGGGCTTATGTGCAAAATTGGTCCACTTTTGGGCTAAAGTGCAAAAACCAAGCCAAATAAGTAGTTTAAGTCCTTTGGATTACAAGTATGTGGACTTGAAAGCCAAACCCTAAGTTTTGGACTTAAATGCAAAATGGACCTCAATTGAGTTCTATACCAAGTCTGAAATTCAGTGTTATTGGTTCAACTTTGGAGCCCTGTATCTTTTAAAATATAGGGAATTTGCCCAAAGTGACCACAACAAGTTTGAAGACCAATCGTAGGGGAACAACTTTGTTTAAGGATTCAAGTCATGGTCTTATGTGAAATTTGGAGAAAAACCCAATCAAAGATGGGCTGTCAGACTGCTTGAAGTTGAATTTCAGAGTTACAGTGCTATGGGGTGAACTTTGAGCTCGATTTTGATTTGGATCCAGTGCTCAAATGAGTTCAATCCCTATAGTCGAATTGTAGCTGGTTTGTAGCTTTGAAACTTTGCTACAGAGAGTGGAGTGAGTTACTAGAGAAACTTTAGAGAGATTTGGTCCTAAACTGTGACTGTCAGGCGCACTGATGAACATATCCCATGGTACAGTGCTCTAACCGGATCAGATCGACCGCCGTGGAAAAATCTCACCGCCGGCGACCGCTTTGCCGGGATTGGTGCCGCGGCCGTGTGGATGTTGCTCACCTTGAAAAGATCTCACCGTGGATAAACTTGGAGCACTGTGGCCACTCGGTCACTTCTCCCCTTACCGGCGACGTGGCCGCACGGCCATCACCGGCGTGCCGCCGTTCTTTGCTGTTATGCCACGCCGTCGGCCATCTTACCACGTCGCAGTCGATTACTATACGTCGTCCTTCTTTTACTTAAGGCCTTGCCACGCCATAGGACACGTACTCCGCGCGCCAAGCTTCTTCCCCGCCTCCGGCCGCCAGCTCGTCGCGGTCAAATTGAGAGCCACCGCTCTCGGAGTCTATAAATTGAGCCCCCCCTCGGCTTCGCCATGTACTCTACTAGCTATCGCACCCGCTTGCATCCCAAACCTCCCACCAGAGAGCTTGAATTTGGAATTTCCCCCAAATCCGATCCCCGCCACCGTGAAACCAAGTCCACCGTGGCCAGCCGATTCTGGTAACGCTCTGTCCGGTTCAAACCTTGTTTAAATCTTCTCATAGCTCAGTGATGCTCGCCAAGCCATCAATTTGAATGTAGATACCTCCAATCGTCGGGAACACGCTCATCCGTCCGCATTGCTCTCGGTCA
This sequence comes from Zea mays, assembly GCF_902167145.1. Lineage (NCBI taxonomy): Eukaryota > Viridiplantae > Streptophyta > Magnoliopsida > Poales > Poaceae > Zea > Zea mays. The sequence continues at coordinate 79,608,082 of NC_050103.1, read as the reverse complement.
CCGTGGCCAGAGCCTTGTAGTCTGTCGTTCGTGCAATTAGGTTAGGGGAAATACTCCTTAGGGGTTTAATCCTGTGTATGTCGCTCGGGAGCGCCGGTCACTGCCCCAATCGGCCGGTCTGCTAGCTCGCCGGAGCGCGGCGGTGCGCGAGCGCCGTCGGGGACTTGAAACACAGAATAGATAGAAACCAGAGGGTCTTTTTGTGAAGTGTCAGTGACTTAGAAAAACAGTAACCGAACCTATCTCCAGTTAGCCAAAACGCCGAGGGCCTCTGCGCAAACTCGCCTCGCGGGCGCGGACACGCGCGCGATTTCGCGCGGATCTGGGCCGCCTGGGCTGAATCCGGCCCAGTTCTATTTAATTCTTTTCCTTTTTCTTTTTCAGGAAAACTTTAGAAATGTGTAGAAAAATGTAGAAAAATGCTAAAATTGTGAAACTAATTTTCCTAGGCTTGTTATTTTCCCTAGAATTTAGTAAAAATAAGTTTGTGATTTTTAGTGAAAGTAAGAAATTTTAGGGTATTAAAAGTGGTTAAAATGTTGGTTATGGATTTTTAGAAAACAAATGGTAAGACCAAAAATGCCCAAAATTTTTATATGAGTGTTATACAATATTTAGAAGCCTTGGGTAAAGTTTGAATTGATTTGGACCTTGTTTGATCACCAAACCCCAAAACACCCCCCCTGCCCTATGAACTCCTTTACCGACTTCGGAAACCCTAAGTTCCCGGAACTCCGTGAAGGAAAGTTGTACTCAAGACATAGATAATAAGTTTATATTATCTTTGCATCCTCATGAGCATCCCATGGCATTCATTCTTATATATATACCTATATGGTTATATTTAGAGAACGAAGGAGAGAGTGAAGTGACTGAAGGGAAGACACAACCACCTTTGGACTCTCGGGCAAGGACTTGGCTCTACTTCGACATCTGCGAGTCCAAGCCTGACTCACCTGTGAACAAAGGCAAGCCCCGGTGCATTTGCCACCTCCCTTGATACTTTTAAAATCTTTCTCACTTGATTGCTGCATTAGGTGATAGGAGTTGATTGCTAAAACAATTCCTGCATTACCTTCCTTGAATCTGATTACCTTCCTTAATCACCTGTTTTACAAAAGCTTTTTGATGCTTAGCTTTGCTCTAGAAAAACAAAAGGTTTTGTTTTTACAAAAGATGTTGTGGCAAAAGTGGGTGGGATGTTTTCAAAAATAAAACTTGATGGTGGATCCATCACGACCGTGATGGATTCAACATCGGAAAAGATGTACCTCTGCCAGGTACCAAGTTTTGGGTTAAATGATTAAGCTGAGACCGGGCGGGTTGTCGGTGTTTTGGGTCCGACCGCACACCCGGGGTTGCCCCTCAAGGTGTTTTTAGGAGTAGGACGGTGTCAACGACTGTAGCAAAATGGTTCGTGCCGGTCGCACGAGGGACAATGGACAAGATTTGCAGGTTCGGGCCGCTTAGAAGTGCGTAACACCCTACGTCCTGGTGAGTATACGAGCGTGGTTACAAGAGGATTCTCTGGATAGAGGGCGCAGAGAGTTTATATGGGTGGCTAAGTAGAGCAGGGTCGATCGATCTGAAGGGGTGCCCCCTAGGCCTTATATACTCGACCGTGGGGCAGTACATGTGATACGATAACAACAAGTAGCTAAAAGATAGTGAACCTCTTGAGTTTATCCCTACGTAACCTTCGCCGACTTATCCTCGCATGGCTCTGTTGCATGGGGGCTTCAGCGCGGGAAAGTCGGGTCTCTGTTGCAATTCATTCGTTCGACGTTGTGGGCCGTCTGGGTTTGCACTAATCAGTCTCACGTCTTCTTTTCTTTGTTGGCTGTCCTTCCCTAGGCCCACGAAAGAATGACCTTACGAATTATTGGGCCCTTGGGCCTTTCGTGAGGCCTTTTACTTCTTTGGTGGACCCAGGGGATATCTATCCCCCACAAGCCCCCGATCTTTGGGTTGATTTAGAGGTAATCAACTCAAAGATCCAAGGTCCAGAAAATGACTTCCTGCTGTCTTCTCTAGCTCTGATCACTCGTTCGACCAAAGTTTGGTTTTGTGCTTGTGCCTTAGAGGTCGGCATTTTGGATTGTAAGACTCTGGACTTCATTGGGTGCGCCGGAGGTGCACCCAATGGGTGTAGCCCCCGACCTTTGAGTAGATTTTAGAAGATAATCTACTCGAAGGTCTTCTTCCAAAGATTATCTCCATTCGCGCTCCTGCATCTCGGTTGAGGATTGGTCTTTTCAATCTTGCTCTACGCCTTAGAAGTCGGCGCCATATCGGTTTAGAATAATACTCCATGGGGTGCACCGGAGGTGCACCCAATGGGTGTAGCCCCTGACCTTCAAATGGATTTTTTATGGATAATCCATTCGAAGGTCTTCCTTTCGCTTGTGGAAACTGGCGTGAAGCTACTTTGCATTATGCTTTGGAGGTCAGCATTATGTCATCAATATTTTGCTGCAGAGGTCAGCGTATATTTTGTCTTTAGCAGCCGAGTTTGCAATCCATCCATATGTTGCTAGGTAGTGCAATTTATTTGCTTCTGTGATTGATTGGACGTTTGATGGACGTTCTCTGTCTAGTCTTCACGTCGCTTCTGTCGGCCATATCTTGTACTTTGCTGGCTATATTTGGCTTTCCTCTGATCCTTACTGATATCTCATTTTTGTCTTGAGGTATTCACTGCATGCCCTGCACGGATGTGACCGTTTGAAAAATATACTGATAATTCCTGGGCGTCCCCCCCCTAATGGGTGTGGGCAAGGGACGGCTTGGTACGCTGAGTGTTTTAGCCGGTTGCCTCTGAGTAGTAATGCGATGGGACGGCTAGTGTAATCATATCCTTTGCGCTGTTGACTGGAGTCCCAATGGGTGTAGTGTTGCATGGAACGACGTCCGCCGTCTGACGTGTCTTCAGATGGGTGGAAGTGCTTATTGAATGCCTTGCGACTGTTCAGTGACCGCGGTTAGAAGTGAGCGGTTGCCTTTCCCTTCTATAAATAACCCCTTTGCTTCTCTGGTTTCTTCACATCTCTTCGCTGCTCCTTACTGCCTTCTTTTCATCCCCTCTGTCTGCTTCCGCCATGGGCAAGAACAACAAGCGCAAGCGCGAGCCGACTCCTCCATCGGAGGATTTCGGTGACTCGGAATACTCGGAGGAGGAGTTCTCCTCCGAGTCCGAGGGGTCTCCGGCTCCCGTCTCTCCCCCGGCGTCGTCCGATGACTCGGACGACTCCCAGGGGATAGCCGCGGAGGTCTGGATGTACATCCGGGCCGTCGAGCGCTCCGGGCTCGAAGGCTCGGATGAGTCGGAGTACTCCTCGGATGAGGAGGACTCGGACGGCGGTGACGAGGGTGAAGACGACGACGATGACGACGACGACGACGACGACGGCGACGGTGACGGCAGCGGCAGTGGCAGGGGCGGCGGCGACGGCAGCAGGGACAGCACCAAGGGCGACAGCAGCAAGGGCAGCACCAAGGGCGGCAGCAGCAGGGGCAGCACCAAGGGCGGCGGCGGCGGCAGGGGCAGGGCCAGTGGCTAGACGCCACTGGTCTTCTTAGATGTTAGTATAGTTTAGTATAGTTAGAATAATGTAGTAGTAATTAGTGTAGTTTAGTAGTAGTAATAATGCAGAGTAGTATATTGTAGTTTAGTAATAGTAGTAATGTAGAGTAGAATTAGGGAAGTACCAACTCGTGAAGAGTTGGTTTGAAACTCGTTAACTTCCCTTTAATGAAGAATTGTCGTTGATCCCCCCTTTTCGATGACTTGTCATTGCTTTTCTTGAATGTTGAACTGATTCTTTTGATATAGTAGAAACAACGCCGAGCGATTGTGAAGGTTGACATCAGCGTTTTAGAAGTAACACCAAGCAATCGAACACAAGACCAACGTTTTAGAGGCAATGCCGAATGATAGAAGGTCGGCATCGGCATTTTAGAAGTAATGCCGAGCAACAGAATACCGGGTCGGTGTTTTAGAAACGACGCCGAGTGATTGAAGGTCGGCGTCGGCATTTTTAGAAGTAATGCCGAGCGATTGAACGTGTGGTCGGCGTGTTAGAGGACACGCCGAGTGATTGAAGGTCGGCTTCGGCATTTTAGAGGCAATGCCGAGCGATTGAGCACGTGGTCGGCGTTTTAGAGGCAACACCGAGTGATTTGAAGGTCGGCGTCGGCATTTTAGAAGTAATGCCGAGCGATTGAACACGTGGTCGGCGTTTTAGAGGCAGCGCCGAGTGATTGAAGGTCGGCGTCGGCATTTCAGAAGTAATGCCGAGCGATTGAGCACGTGGTCGGCGTTTTAGAGGCAGCGCCGAGTGATTGAAGGTCGGCGTCGGCATTTTAGAAGTAATGCCGAGCGATTGAACACGTGGTCGGCGTTTTAGAGGCAGCGCCGAGTGATTGAAGGTCGGCGTCGGCATTTTAGAAGTAATGCCGAGCGATTGAACACGTGGTCGGCGTTTTAGAGGCAACGCCGAGTGATAGCCAGCTTCTCAAGTTACTTTGAGGAAAATAACCGAGTGATGAGGTGGCACTTCGGCTTTCTTGGAAATAACTGTCGGATATCCACGTGGCATGCTGGGATTTCGGAGATGACCGCCGGGTGATGACTGGGCACTTTTTGAAAGGGTATCTGGCTCAAGAATATCCTTTAAGAGTCGCGCTTTTAGCCGCCTTTGCTTTCCGTGCCCTAGTTCTTGCATTTCCGCATCTGAATCTTCTCTGCCACTCGCCTCCTACTCTGTTTCGCCAGCGAGAAGCAAGATGGCACCCAAGAGGAAGACTGCGAACTCGTCTGCCGCAGTGATCCCCGCCATCGACCCCAACAGTCAGTTACCCTTCGCAGGTAACCATATGTCTGTAATTTCTGAAGCTGAGCTTCTCCGCCTTGTCTCCGTCGGGGTTCTCCCTCCACGGGAACTCTGTTCTTGGCGGGCTTGCCATGGGACTACTGTCCCAACCGAAGATACCCACGAGTCAGTGGTTTACACTCCTTTCCTTCTTCGCGGCCTCGGCCTTCCCATATCTCCTTTTTTCCGTGGCCTCCTTGATTTTTATCACATCAACCTGACTCATTTGAACCCTAATTCCATTCTCCAAATCTCTATTTTCGTTCACCTTTGCGAAGCTTATCTCGGCGTGCTGCCGCATTTTGGTTTATGGAAGTATCTGTATCACTGCCGTCCTGGGATGGCCGGGGGGCAACATCAGTTGGTCGGAGGTGCCAGTTTGGAGATGCGCTGTGGGCGGAAGACCGAGTATCTCGAGATACCCTTCAAAGACAGCATTAAAGGTTGGCGTCTGGAGTGGTTTATAATGGATAATTATGGAAATTCTCTCCCTTCCCGTTCAGGAAGACAGCCAGACGTTCGTACTCCGAGTTGGACTGAGTCTCCCACGGATCAAGAAGTGGCCGAGGCAGGCGTGTTACTTACTGAAGTCGGATTACTGAAAGAGAGAGGTCTGACTGCCGAGGTTGTGGTCACAGATTTTGTTTTCAAAAACATTCAGCCGCTGAAAGACAGGGCCTATCCGGCATATCTTTACCGAGGGCTGGCCGACTCAACCCGAGTTACCAATAGGAGAATTCCTTCTGTTGATTTGGTAAGCCGACTCGAAATGATCCTCAGGGGTAAAGTTTCAAACGTTGGTGCTCCAGTGGCATACTCGGCTTGGAACCTACCTTCCCCCAAAGCTTTCACCCTTTTTGTGTCCAATCCGCCCGTGACTGATAGCAATTTGGGTCTTAGAGTGCGACCCTCTGCTGAAGAGGTCCGTTCCTTAGTTGCTTCGCTCGGGGAGATACCTGATGATGAACGGCAGATTTATTTTGAAGTGCCCCTGAACCCTAGTGATGCAGACATAAATGACATGCTCGATCTGCTAGCTGAGGATTCATCTGATGCTGCTCCTAATGGTACATTGGCAGTGGTGCCCCTTCCAGAGGTTGATGCGACCTTGGATGTCTCGAAACCTGTCAGTACTCGCCCGAGGCGCCCTAGCCGAACCAGTCAGCCCGAGCCTTCTGCTGATGAGCAGAAGAAGAAAAGAAGACGCCTCCGGCGAGTGTCCAGCTTTGACGAGGATGCCAGTACCTTGGCTCCTGCTGCCGAAGAAATGACTGCAACGGGCCTTGCCGACATTGATCCCAATGGGTGTGCTCCGCCTGCTGCTGACCCCAATGAGGATGCTGTTTGTGCTGTTACTGTGGACGATGAGGAGGAAGAAAATGAAACTCCATTAACTCGGAAAAACAGTCGGCAGTTCGTCGCTAGTGGTGGAAGTAGTGGAGTTCCTTCTCCTGCCTTGTCTGCCCTTATTGGTCTGCAAGAACTGTCCATGGCCAATTTTGATCAAGCTCTAGAGGATATGGTCCCTGAGAACTTGTTGTTGGAACATGCAGATGCTGATGCAACAGAAACTTGTGCAGCCGTGCCAGATGCTGGGTTGAGGTCATCCCGTGCCTCGTCGACCTTAGAGCATGATCTCGAGGGTCGGGATGCTGACCTGGATCGTCCTGATCCTATGGAAATAGCTGAAGGCCCGTCAACCTTAGAGGTGGTCACGGCAGAGAGCTTGGATCCCTTGGGTAGTGCTGACATGTGCCCGTCCCCAAGGATGTCGCCGGGGAGGACTCAGCTCGGGTGAGGAGTGTATGCCACTACCCAGCCCCCGAGGGTGTTGCCGGGGATGACCCGGCTCGAGTGGGCAGTGCCAACCTTGACCCAGCCCCCGAGGGTGTCCGAGCGAGGTCTCCCTCCTGCACTTCCATGGATGTTCATGTGGGTTCACCTCCACACTCTGGCGGCATGGTGGTGGCTCAAACTCCGGATCAGGGGGTCGCTTTAGAGGGCAGCATCCCCACTGGTCTGGCGTTAAACTCTGCTGAATGTACTGAGCTCGTTCCTGCTGGTCTGCTGCAAGCTGCTTCGAGTGGTGGTCTGGCACCTGGTCATCAGCTGATTTCTCCTGACTTGGGGATCCCTTCGCTTTTTTCCAACCTCCAGGTGCTGTGCTGTGCTTTAGTTTGATCTCTATGTTGCATGAATTGTTGCCATTATGTTCATCCGCTCTTTCTTATCAGGCTTTGGTGGATGGAATGGTCGGCCAGCTGAAGTCGCAGGGTGCTTCCATCCCGGAGGTGGCTTTATCTCTTGAGCGTTGGAATCCGGTGTTGCTTCGGGGTCGTGTATCTGAGTTGGAGGCAACTAATGCTGGTTAGTGTCCTTTCTTCTTCTTCTTTGTTCTTGTCCGTGGATTGTTTTACCTTCTGACCTCATTTTGTTTGAATACCTCTTGATAGGGATGACTCGGCAGATCACAGTTCTTGAAGAAAAACATTCCCAAGATCAAGCTGAAATGGCTCGACGATGCGCTGACTTCGAGGAGAAGTATTCTCAAAGTCAGATCGAGTTGAGTCAGGTCTCTGCGGCTTTGGATGATGCCAACGCTCTGAGTTCTTCTCTTCATGCTCAGCTTGACTCTGAGAAGGTAGCTTACGAACCCGTGCTTCGCCTTATCATACTCTTGGATTCTGAATGAGTTGATTTTTGCTTGTAGGAAGAAAAACGCATCCTTGCTGCTTCTCGCGACAACCTGGACAGATTGTACCGAGATTCCAGCAACTCGCTGACCATCCTGGAGAGGAGCCACCATTTTACGATGGAGGAGCTGGACAATCAGCGTCGTCAGCTGCAAGAATCCCCGGACGAAGTGACCCGCCTTACACAGTTGCTATCGGCAAAGGATGCCACCATCAAGGGACTCCGAGCTTCTAAGAAATCCATTGCTCAGGAGTTAGAAACTGCTCAGCAGGCTGTTAAAGTTGCCGAAGAAGTTGCTGTCACTTTCAAAGCTCAGCGCGATAAGGCCCTGGACAAAGCCGTTCGGGCGGGACGAATCTTGATGAGAAGACCCGGCGTGGTTGTCCCTGAAGATATAAGAGCCGATGTGAATGCTGCCCCTGATTCCTCGAATCGCCCTTCTTCATCAGTCGTTCCTGAGAAAGACATTGGAAAATAAAGAAACAGTTCGCGTGCTCTGAGCGCGCAGTTAGCATGATTAAGTACTCGTTAGAGGTTATCGGCTTATCATTCGAATGACATCATTACTTTCTTATTGTATCCGAATTTCGAATTTGTGGTAACGCTACTTGATGATTATGAAGTTTGTTTGTGGGATATGGAAATCATCCCCTGAACTGTATAAGCGCGGGTATGCTATACCGGTTTAAGCCGTAAATGACTCTTAGCCGATAACTCCGTTAATAGGGTATAGTGGTCACCCTAGGTAAAGTAAGCGTGAGCATGTTGCACCGCCTTAAGTCGTTGCCGACTTAAGTCGATTGCTCCGTTTGTAGGGCATAGTGGTCACCCCGAGTTAAGTAAGCGTGAGCATGTTGCACCGCCTTAAGTCGTTGCCGACTTAAGTTGATTGCTCCGTTTGTAGGGCATAGTGGTCACCCCGAGTTAAGTAAGCGTGAGCATGTTGCACCGCCTTAAGTCGTTGCCGACTTAAGTCGATTGCTCCGTTTGTAGGGCATAGTGGTCACCCCGAGTTAAGTAAGCGTGAGCATGTTGCACCGCCTTAAGTCGTTGCCGACTTAAGTCGATTGCTCCGTTTGTAGGGCATAGTGGTCACCCCGAGTTAAGTAAGCGTGAGCATGTTGCACCGCCTTAAGTCGTTGCCGACTTAAGTCGATTGCTCCGTTTGTAGGGCATAGTGGTCACCCCGAGTTAAGTAAGCGTGAGCATGTTGCACCGCCTTAAGTCGTTGCCGACTTAAGTCGATTGCTCCGTTTGTAGGGCATAGTGGTCACCCCGAGTTAAGTAAGAATGCAAGTCAATCATAAATGAGCCAAGTATCTTTGAAATCTCTCTTTATTGATGACGTATTTCCATTATACAGAATACATGGTCGCCCCGGCTGTTTTGAGATACAGCTAGGGGTAAAACTTTCGGAGGTGCTCTATGTTCCAGGAGTTCCCAACTTCTGTGCCATCCATCTGGGTGAGGCGATATGATCCGGGACGAGTGACCTCTGCTACTATGAAAGGTCCTTCCCATAAGGGTGATAACTTGTGCCGTCCCTCCCCCGTTAGAATTCGGCGGAGGACGAGGTCTCCCATCGAAAAGAAACGTTGCCGCACAGCTTTGTCGTGGTAGCGCCTTAGAGTCTGCTGGTATCGTGCTGATTGAATCACTGCATTCAATCGTTCTTCCTCAAGTACGTCAATATCCTCCAGCCTAGTGGCTTCGGCTTCTGCTATGCTTTCGAAGATCAATCTTGGCGCCCCAAACTTGAGATCAGCAGGTAGTACTGCCTCCGACCCATAGACCATGAAGAAAGGAGTGTTTCCATGCAAGGCCCGGCTAGGTTGGGTTCTCAAGCTCCAAACAACATAAGGCAATTCTCTTATCCATTTTCCTGCGAATTTTTCGTTTTTATCAAAGACCCTTTTTTTAAGTGCCTCCAATATCATTCCATTGGCTCGCTCAACCTGACCGTTGGCTCTCGGATGGGCTACAGATGCATACTTGATCTGAATGCTTTTTTGCTCGCAGAAGTCAAAGAACTCTAAACTGGTGAAGTTGGATCCCAAGTCAGTGATGATATTGTTTGGTATCCCAAATCTGAATATTATGTCTTGTATGAATTCCATGGCTTTAGCAGAGGTTAAAGAAGCAATGGGCTTGAACTCTATCCATTTAGTGAATTTATCAATCGCCACCAATACATGAGTATATCCTCCTTGAGCTTTCTTGAAAGGTCCAATCATATCCAATCCCCAGCTTGCGAAAGGCCAAGTTACTGGTATGGTTTGTAGCTGTTGTGCTGGCATGTGCTGTTGCTTTGACAGGTATTGGCAAGCTTCGCATCTCTGAACTAACTCGGCTGCATCATTCTTCGCCGTCGGCCAATAGAATCCTGACCTGAAAACCTTCCCGACTAATGTTCTGGATGCTGCATGTACTCCACACTGCCCTGCATGGACTTCCTCCAGAAGTTGCTTCCCGGTGGACGGGAGAACGCACTTCATGAGGACGCCTGACGCGCCCCTCCTGTATAATACCTCCCCAATGAGTGTATAGTGAGCTGATTGTCTGGCAATGCGCTCTGCCGAGTTCTTGTCATCTGGTTCTTCTTCATTCTTTATATACTTAATAATCGGTTGCCTCCAGTCATCAGAGTCTGACTCGGGTTGATCTATGATGTTGCACTCTTCTATTTGATCCGTCGAGACGCTCGGCTGGAGAATTTCTTGCACGAAGACCCCGGGCGGGACCTGAGTCCGACCGGATCCGAGCTTGGACAGTACATCAGCCGCCGTGTTCCGATCTCTTTCTATATGATGAAACTCCAGACCTTCGAATTTATCTTCTAGCTTTCGGACGGCGGCGCAGTATTTTCCCATTGAATCACTTGAACAATCCCATTCCTTGTTTATCTGACTGATGACTACCAGAGAGTCTCCATACACCATCAGTCTCTTGATACCCAGTGATATGGCGATGTTTAATCCGTGTATCAAAGCTTCATACTCGGCTGCGTTGTTAGAGGCCGGGAATAGCAGCTGGAGAGCATACTTGAGGTGCTCGCCTCCAGGTGCAGTGAAGAGAATTCCTGCTCCTGCTCCCTGCAGCTTCAGCGAGCCATCAAAATACATTCGCCATACTTCTGCGGTTTCTGGATTATCCGGTACTTGCTGTTCTGTCCACTCTGATACGAAATCAACCAGTGCTTGAGTTTTGATGGCTGTGCGAGGTCGGAACTCGATATCATGGGATCCCAACTCGCAAGCCCACTTGGCTATTCGGCCAATGGCTTCCTTGTTGTGAAGAATGTCCCCTATTGGAAAACCGGTAACTACTATGACTTTGTGATCGTCAAAGTAGTGGCGCAGCTTGCGGGCAGTTAGAAGTACTGCATATAATAGCTTCTGAACTTGAGGATACTTTTTCTTCGATGGGCCTAGAACCTCACTGATGAAGTAAACAGGATGTTGTACCGGATAGGCATGCCCTTCTTCCACTCGCTCGACTACCAACGCAGTGCTGACCACGTGAGTCGTGCAAGAGATATATAGCAGCAAATCTTCAGCTGGTTGAATCGGCGTAGCTCGCCGGGGCGGCTTTAGTACTGGTGGTGTTGTCAGGAATTTCTTCAGTGCATCTAGAGCTTCTTGTGCTTCTGATGTCCATTGAAACTTATCCACCTTCTTGAGCAGTTTGTAAAATGGTAGACCTTTTTCTCCCAGCCTGGATATGAATCTGCTCAGGGCTGCCATACATCCAGTGAGTCGCTGAACCTTCTTTTGCGACCGAGGGGCTTCCATCTTCATGATAGCTTCAATCTTATCTGGATTAGCTTCAATTCCCCGGTGGCTGACAATAAATCCGAGTAACTTTCCTGCTGGTACCCCGAAGACGCATTTCTCAGGATTGAGCTTCCATCTATATCTTCTCAGGCTGTTGAAAACCAGCTGTAAGTCTTCGATGAAGTTTTCCGGATTCTCCGTTTTAATCACCACGTCGTCTACGTAAGCCTCCACACGCTTGCCCCAGTGATCGGCTAAGCATGTTTGAATGGCTCTCTGATAAGTCGCTCCAGCGTTTTTGAGGCCGAACGGCATGGAGGTATAACAGAAAGCACCAAACGGGGTGATGAACGCCGTTTTTTCCTCATCTTCTTTTGCCAAACTAATCTGATGATACCCGGAATAGCAATCTAAGAAAGACAGCATAGAACATCCAGCGGTGGAATCCACCACCTGATCTATCCTCGGGAGCCCGAAGGGATCCTTCGGACAGTGTTTGTTGAGATCAGTATAGTCGACGCACATGCGCCAATCCACTTTATTCTTTTTGAGTACAAGAACAGGGTTGGCTAACCACTCGGGGTGTAATACTTCTCTAATAAATCCGGCCACGACCAAGCGAGCTAACTCGGCACGAATGGCCTCTCTCTTGTCGGGCGTGAAACGACGCAGCTTTTGCCGGATCGGCCTCGCCTGAGGATAGACTTTCAATTTGTGCTCGGCCAACTCCCTCGGGACTCCCGGCATATCCGCAGGTTGCCATGCGAATACGTCTCGGTTATCTTGCAGGAACTGGACGAGCGCGCTTTCCTATTTGTCATTCAAACTGGAGCTGATGATGGCCGCCTTGCGCTCATCGGCAAACCCCAGGTTGATCCGCTTGGTTTCTTCAGTCGGCCGCATAGAGGTCGCGGCCTGAGCTTCGTTTGCCGGCACGGCGAGGTCTTCCTCAGGCTTAGAGTTCGCCGGTGTAGAAGGAACCGTTGACGGCTTGGTGGTGAGGGCTGCTTGGATGGCCACTCGGAAACATTCTGCGGCGCCTTGGAAGTCGGCGCGCACAGTTATGATTCCTTGCGGTCCTGGCATCTTCAGTATCATGTAGGTATAGTGCGGGATGGCCATGAATTTGGCTAGCCCCGGCCTTCCGATGATGGCGTTGTAACCACAGTCGAAGTTCGCCACCTCGAACCTCAGGAACTCGGTTCTGTAGTTATCCGGAGTCCCGAAGGTGACCGACATGTAGATGTGGCCCAGCGGGTATTCCCCTTCCGTCGGCACGATGCCGAAGAAAGGAGTGTCTGACTCGTGGAGCTCTTTGAGGTGGACTCCCAAGCCTTGGAGCGTACGGGGGAAGGTGACGTTGATGCTGCTCCCCCCGTCCACTAGCACCTTCTTTACCCGGCTCTCTCGGATCACCGGATCGACGAGGAGCGGGTATTTGCCTGGATGGTCAAAGATGAGCCATTGATCCTCCCGAGTGAACGTGATTGGGTGCTCCGACCACCGGTACGGGGCGGGAGGGCCGGTGGTCGCCACCAGTATCTGGCGGTCGTTGAGCTTTTGTTGTCTCTTGTTCTCCTGCGACCCATGTCCGCCGAAGATGACGTTGACCTCCCTGTCAACGCGCGGGAAAGCTCCTCCTCCCCCCTCCTCCGGCTGATGGGGCTGTCGTGGTTCACCTGGTCCTCCCCTCGGCGGAGGAGGCGGTAGGGGTTGGAAGGGTCGGCCATGTCCGACGGAGTGCTTGAAGTCCCGGCAGTTACGTAGAGTATGGCGCATGTCCTTGTGGTACGGGCACTGGGCGTCGAGGATGTCGTCCAGTGTACGCTCGCCTCCACGAGGTCCTCCTCGGGCGCGAGAGGCGGGTGGTCCGGCGGCGTGTACTTCTTCACGAGGCCTCTTCTCCCAGCGCTTGTCGGGCGGCTGGTTCGCGTCGCGTCGTGGTGCTGCCGGTGCGGGCTTTGCTCCTCCGATGAGGTCCTGGGCCCGCTCGTCAGCGGTGATGTAGAGGTCGGCTTCCCGGAACAGCTCCTCGGAGGTAGTCGGCGCCTTTTGCAGTATGGCTCGGACGAAAGCCGAGTCGTTAGATCCTCTGTAGAAGTCCTCGATCACGGCCGCCTCCGTGACCTCGGGGATGCGGTTTCTCATGGTCTGGAACCTTTTAAGGTATGACCGGAGAGTCTCATCCCCCCGGCGCTTGATGGATTTGAGGTCCCATGGTTGCGCTGGCTTGTCGGAGAGAGACTGGAAGTTGGCGGTGAAACGTCGACTGAAGTCTCCCCAGTCGTCGATGCAGTGTCGGGGTAGATGTCGTAGCCACTGCAGCGCGTCTTGCCCGAGGACGATGGGCAGATACGCAGTCATGACGTCTTCGGATGCCCCGGCAGCCCGAGCAGCGGTGGTGTAGACGGCTAACCAACCCCCTGGATCCTGCTTAGGTTCATATTTGTCGACATTGGATACCTTGAAGTTGGGAGGCCATTGGATGGCCCTAAGGCGCGGAGTAAGGGCGGATACTCCGCACGTGTCCTCCTGTCGTCGGGGATGTCGTCTGTCCTGGGGAGGGGAGTGGCGGTGGTGGTTCCTCGACCGTCCCCGGGTGGTACCACCAGTTGAAGCTGTTGCCGACTCAGTTCGGGTGGCCTGGCTTTGAGTCGAGAAGCCATGATCTCGGTCATACTCCTCCCGACGGCGAATTTCGTTCTCGTGCCACCGTTCGCGCGAAGCATTGATAGAGCTTCGCGCGTCTCGGCGACTGTTGATGGCGTGTCGCAAGTCGTTCGGCGGGTGGGCGAGCGGTAGAAGATGGTTGGCCGCCTGAGTGAACAGGCGTCGGTACCCCTCGGCGTCGGGAGTCCGAGGAAGTCTGTCAGCTATCCGAGCTAGAACGCCTCCGACTTCGCTCGGCGTGTTCATAGCTCGGGCGAAGTCGGGGTTCAGGTTGCGCCCGAAGAGTGGATTCTCGCGTCGCTGCCTTGCATCTTGCTCGGCTTGCTCCTGAGTTCGCCGGCGATCACGTCGTCGGGAGTTCCTTCGTTCCCTGAAGATGCGTTCTTCCGGAGTTTCTCCTATCTCCGAGACCTCGTCTCGCGAGACAGGCTGCTCCGGATCCCGTTCTCCGGCTGCGTGATGTCGTCGAATGTTCCTGTGTCGGTTCCTTCGTCGGCGGGATTCTCGCTGAGGTGGTTCTTCTCCAGGCGCGGTCGGTTCGTCGTCAGAGACGGCGGGCGACTCTGCTCTCCCGATGAAGAGGACGTTGGGGTAGAACGGTATTGCTGCCGCGGTGACTTTCTTTCCGTTCTCCTTTGAGGTCGGAGGAACGGGAAGAACGACTTGCCTCTCCCTGGTCTCCTTCTTTCTCACGACCTGTGTCCATTCTTTCGTCGGGGAAGTAGACAGCGGAGTCTTCCTGGTCAGCGAGCTTCTAGCTCCAGCCTCCCCGGAGACGATCTTTTTCCGAAGAGCCGGAGGTAGCGTCTTTCCAGCATTTTCGGAGTTTGTTGGGGGAGACTTCTGTTCCGGCAGATCTGCGAGGCGGTGTAGAATTCCCTCTTCGTCCGCTATGGATGAGATTGTCCCGAAGCAGAATACAGATCCGGGACGCACGGCGATCTTGCTGTGGAAGGTGACGGCCATTGAGCTAGCTTGGATCGTCGACACACCCCCTACCTGGCGCGCCAGCTGTCGGTGTTTTGGGTCCGACCGCACACCCGGGGTTGCCCCTCAAGGTGTTTTTAGGAGTAGGACGGTGTCAACGACTGTAGCAAAATGGTTCGTGCCGGTCGCACGAGGGACAATGGACAAGATTTGCAGGTTCGGGCCGCTTAGAAGTGCGTAACACCCTACGTCCTGGTGAGTATACGAGCGTGGTTACAAGAGGATTCTCTGGATAGAGGGTGCAGAGAGTTTATATGGGTGGCTAAGTAGAGCAGGGTCGATCGATCTGAAGGGGTGCCCCCTAGGCCTTATATACTCGACCGTGGGGCAGTACATGTGATACGATAACAACAAGTAGCTAAAAGATAGTGAACCTCTTGAGTTTATCCCTACGTAACCTTCGCCGACTTATCCTCGCATGGCTCTGTTGCATGGGGGCTTCAGCGCGGGAAAGTCGGGTCTCTGTTGCAATTCATTCGTTCGACGTTGTGGGCCGTCTGGGTTTGCACTAATCAGTCTCACGTCTTCTTTTCTTTGTTGGCTGTCCTTCCCTAGGCCCACGAAAGAATGACCTTACGAATTATTGGGCCCTTGGGCCTTTCGTGAGGCCTTTTACTTCTTTGGTGGACCCAGGGGATATCTATCCCCCACACGGGTGACTTGCACGAGAAGAGAGTCTCGGTGTAGTGTCTCCGTCTAAGTCGATTAAGGACCTTGTCGATGTAGGCCTGCTGACCGAGGACCCTTTAACTGGTCACATGCCTCGTCATGGGTAAGCCTTGCCTCGGGTAGACTAAGGCCGGAATAAGATAACACGAAATGGGCGTGGAGCGGTGGCGAGAGTAGCGTGTACCCTCCGTGGCAAGAGGCTGGACGGTGGTGTAGCTGTGCTCTCGGTTTGCGTGAACCTGATCCGGTCTTAAGAACCCCGGTGGCGGGTTGACATATGCAAGGGTTAAGTGCTACATATGTCGTGTGATTGGAGATCCTCAGCTGAGTATAATCGATTCGGATCGCCGTACCTCCGCGGTTATGGAGACTTGGCCACTGACTTACACGTAGAACTCCACTAAAGATAAAGGGTTTTTGTTGAGAAATTGGCTAGTATAGGACTAGTGATTGAACTAGGGTAGAAAGAACTCTAGTGCAGGTAATTTTACCTAACTTGACAAATAAAATTGGATTTTTAAGGATCCACTTTAGTAAGCATTTCTGCAAAAACAGAGTCTTTGAATATTGACAAGCCTTACCTTGACTCCCATATAACCAGCATGCCCTTGAGAGTCTTTTCTTTAGTCGGGTAAGACTTGCTGAGTATTCCATACTCAGGGTTTATCCCTTCGTTGTTTTTAGGTGAGGAAGTAGCAGACTTTTGCTGCTTCTGTGCCAAGGTGGTTCCAAAAGAAGAACAACATGACTGAAGTGCGGGAGGACTCGGTCCTCCACTTAGGATCTTTTGCTTATGACTTCTCGGGAGGAGTTTGTGCCTCCCTGGTTTGTATAATATTACTTCTATGCACTCACTTTTAGTCTGGTCTGTAATAACATAACTCAAGCTTGCTTTTGAAATAAATGTAAGATTATGTAATTCGCTTCCGCATTTCTTTATCTCCGATGTTCTGTAATGTCTGCAAGACGGGTGAGACGTTCCTGGTAAGGTAAGGAAAGATACCGAACTTGTCAAGTACTCAGGGGCACCTACAGGGTTGTCTAAAGTCCGTTGGACAAGGACAACTGTAGGTGGGCCTAATTACTTGGGAGGTTCTGTCACAGCTGGTATCGGAGCGTAGCCCTTCTTTGCAGATATTATGAGGCATCTTCAAAAGGATTTTCAAAAGTCTTACCTAAAAAAAATTCTTTTCTCTTCTTACCTAAGTATTCTGAAGAGTCT
Organism: Zea mays; assembly: GCF_902167145.1. Taxonomy (NCBI): domain Eukaryota; kingdom Viridiplantae; phylum Streptophyta; class Magnoliopsida; order Poales; family Poaceae; genus Zea; species Zea mays. The sequence continues at coordinate 79,591,196 of NC_050103.1, read as the reverse complement.
ATTTTAAAGACCAGATAGGAAGAGTGCAACGTATAGAAGGTTGAATCGACTAAGGTTGATTCTGTAATTATACATGCATCATGCTAAGAATCTTACTAATAACATTTTCCCCCTTAGAAAGATGCCGCCACGTACCAGGCTAACGGCACGCAAGTCTACGGGACCAATTGGGGTGCCTCGGCATCAATTGGCTCCCCGACATGAAAGCAGCAGCAGTGGAAGTAACGACCCTATCGGAGACCTTGAAGCCCGTGTGAGTCGACTTCAAGCAGCGCTGCAACATAGGACTGATGCTTGGGTCGCCGACGGAGATAGAATCAACGAACTGAGAAGGGACATCCGACACTTGCAGGATCAACTCGCTGATCGAGACTTAGCACTTGACTGGGCCGTACAGTCTCGTTTGCTAATGTGTGCTAAGGAAGCAAGGGCTCAGGCCCGAGTTAAAGAACTTAGCTCGACTGTTGATAACCTGCAGGTTTACTGCAATACGTTGCACGAGGAACTCCATATACTATACTCACAACTACACCCAAGTGAGCCTGCACAACCTGCTGAGGCGGAAGCCGGACCATCTCACGTTGCGGGACGTGTGCTGGGTGGGGAGTTAGACCTTTTTGAGCCCCCTCCTTCTTTGAGGTTGGTTGATGTCTGGACTCCCACACCTGACGATGAAGCCGCCAAGAGTAATGGCAAGCAGGAATAAAGGTGTAATAGAAGTAGAGTAGTGTATTGTAGTGTATTGTAGGGTGTACTGTTGTATAATAGGTTGAACTTTTGTATAATGGGTATTGTATCATGTTATGTAATATCGAGTTTGTATCATTACTTTTTATAGTAATGTAAAATGGAAGGTTTTCTCTGGCACATTATGTTTACTTCAAATGTTTTTGCCACAGATGCCGACCAGGACTCGAGGACAGGACGCAGCAGGAACTTCTGGGGGACGGGATGTTACCCCAAACCCACCTCCAGTTCCTCCCACGTTAGCCGAGGCAATCGCCGCCTTGGTGAATGCTACCGCAGACAATACTCGCTTCCTTAGGGAAATGGCGGGTCAGCAGCAATTCCAGCAGCAGGCGGGAAGAGGTTACCCGCAAGGCCCTCATGAGACTACCTATCTGGACTTCTCTGAAACCCGTCCACCTCTATTCGTCAAGGCAGAAGATCCCCTAGAAGCTGACGGGTGGATTCGGATTATCGAGCAAAAGTTTGGTCTTCTCCGTTGCTCAGAAACGCAGAAGCCGTTGTTTGCCGCACAACAACTCCGTGGTCCTGCCAGTACCTGGTGGGGAAATTTCGTGGCTATCCAACCTGTCAACCATCAAGTCACCTGGGATGAGTTTAAAGCAGCCTTCCGTGAACACTACATCCCCAAAGGAGTGCTGCATATGAAACAAGAGGAATTTATGAAGTTACAACAAGGTGGAGATACCGTCAATCAATATCTCAACAAATTTAATCACCTGTCGCAGTATGCCATCGACCAGGTGAATACGGATTTAAAGAAGAAGAACTGTTTTATGCGGGGACTGAATGATCGGCTACAAAGGAAAATGGCCACATGCATAGATCTCACGTATGGAAAGGCTGTCAGCACAGCCTTATCTGTTGAAGCAAAATACATAAATTCTGGAAAGAATAAGGGATTCGGTGGTGAGAGGCCTAATCAGGGCCAGGCGAAGAAACCACGGTTTGTGATTCGCCCCTCAAACCAAAATCGCACTTTTTCTCGTCCACCCTCATTTCCCTTCAAACAGCCAATCATTATCCGCCCCAATAATACCCCCACTACCCCAAAACAGTCGGGTGCCCCAGGCACTCGATTTCCTGCCTTGCCTAGTTCTTCAACTGGGTGCTTTAATTGCGGCAAGTCGGGACACTTCATCAAAGACTGCCCATATCCTAGGCAAAATCAATCTAATGCTTCGCAAGGATCTGGGAAATCAGCTCAGCCTAAAGGAAATGCTATGGGGAAGAATACGAAGAAAACGGGGCGTGTATATTACACTCAAGTGGCTACTACACCGGAAGGAGAGCCGGTGATGATGGGTACGTTTCCCGTGGCCAGTCACCCAGCAATTATTCTTTTTGATTCTGGTGCTTCACATACATTCATTAGCAAGAAGTTTGTGGAACAACATCATATTGCATACCAAGAATCGAAAGAGGGATTTAAAATTCATTCACCTGGGGGACACATTTATACTAGAGAAGTGGCCTATGGTGTGCCAATAACAATGGCCGGACGGAACTTTCCTGCTAACATGATTGTTCTGAAGGGCCAGGATATAGATGTAATTTTGGGTATGAGTTGGTTAACCCAACACAAGGCAATTCTCAACACTGAACTCAGAACCGTCAGGTTGAGCTATAACCAAGAAGAGATTCTTTTGACTCTCCCCGCAACCAATCCAGCCAAAGCTTCTGGTAGAGTCTATGAAGCCATTGTACCGGAGATCAAGAACATTCCGGTAGTATGTGAGTTTCCAGATGTATTTCCGGAAGATTTGCCTGGACTGCCCCCTGAAAGAGATGTAGAATTCGTAATTGAGCTAAAGCCCGGTACGGCTCCCATCTCCCGAAGGTCGTACCGTATGCCCCCTAATGAGTTGGCGGAACTGAAGATTCAATTACAAGATCTACTGAATAAGGGATTCATCCGGCCAAGCTCGTCCCCATGGGGTTGTCTCGCCATTTTTGTTAAGAAGAAGGATCAAACCTTGAGAATGTGCGTGGATTATCGACCCCTAAATGAGGTCACTATCAAGAATAAGTACCCTCTTCCAAGGATCGACATCTTATTTGATCAACTGACTGGGGCGAGGGTATTTTCTAAAATTGATCTCAGGTCGGGCTATCATCAAATCCGTATTCGGTCCGAGGATATACCGAAAACCGCGTTTACTACGCGGTATGGATTGTTTGAATACTTGGTAATGTCTTTCGGGCTCACAAATGCTCCTGCCCACTTCACTTATCTAATGAACTCGGTGTTCATGCCCGAGTTGGACAAATTCGTGGTAGTCTTCATCGACGATATCTAGATATATTCTAAGAATGAAGAGGACCATGCTCAGCATCTACGGATTGTATTGACGCGCCTGAGGGAACACCAGCTATATGCCAAGTTCAGCAAGTGCGCGTTCTGGCTGGAAGAAATTCAATTTTTGGGGCACGTGTTATCGGCTAAAGGAATTGCGGTAGATCCTAGCAAGGTCAAAGATATTCTGGAGTGGAAACCCCCAACAACTGTTCACCAAGTCCGGAGTTTTCTTGGACTGGCTGGGTATTATCGCAGATTCATACCAGATTTTTCTAAGCTTGTGAAGCCAATCACAAGTTTATTAAAGAATGACATTAAGTTCAATTGGTCTTCTGAGTGTAATGAAGCCTTTGAGCAACTGAAGACACTATTGACCACTGCTCCGGTATTGGCTCAACCGGACATCACTAAACCTTTTGACGTATATTGTGATGCATCTGGCAGTGGGCTTGGCTGTGTACTGATGCAAGAGGGCCGAGTGATTGCGTATGCTTCAAGGCAGTTGCGCCGACATGAGGAGCACTATCCAACTCATGATCTGGAGCTAGCTGCTGTGGTTCATGTCCTAAAGATTTGGCGTCACTATCTGCTGGGTAATATCTGTCACATATATACAGATCATAAAAGTTTGAAGTACATCTTCACCCAGTCAGAGTTAAATATGAGACAAAGACGATGGCTTGAGCTCATTAAAGACTATGAATTGGAGATCCATTATCACCCAGGTAAAGCCAATGTGGTGGCAGATGCGTTGAGTCGTAAGACTTCCTGCCACTGTCTTATGGCGAAGACCTCCGAGAATACTTTGTGTCAGGAAATGGAAAAACTAAACCTGGGGATCATCCAACAAGGGACTCTAAATCAACTAAAGCTTGAGTCAATCATTTTGCAAAGGATAATTGATGCTCAAAAAGAAAATCTTGGTATGAAGCACATTCGAGAGAAGATAAAGGCTGGAGTAGCCAAGTGTTTCAAGGAAGACGATCAAGGTGTGATATGGTTTAAAAACCGCATAGTAGTGCCAAAGAACGAAGAACTCCGCCAGCAAATTCTTGATGAAGCACATCTTAGTCGCTATTCTATTCATTCCGGAAGCACTAAGATGTATCAAGACTTAAAGCAACATTATTGGTGGACAAAGATGAAAATCGAAATTGCACGCTATGTGGCTAAGTGTGACACTTGCAGACGTGTCAAGGCCATACACATGAAAAATGCTGGTCCATTACAATCCTTGCCAATCCCAACATGAAAATGGGAAGACATCAGTATGGACTTTATTGTGGGACTACCCAGGACAGCAAAGGGGTATGACTCTATTTGGGTTATAATTGATCGGCTTACAAAGATTGCTCACTTTCTGCCAGTCAAGACAAATTTTTCGGTTACTATCTACACCCAATTGTACATTGCTCGTATTCTTAGTCTGCATGGTGTTCCAAAGACCATAGTGTCGGATCGTGGACCTCAATTTGTAGCCAAGTTTTGGGAAGCACTTCACAAATCCTTGGATACTAAGTTACTCCACAGTTCGGCCTATCATCCTCAAACCAGTGGACAGACTGAGAGAGTGAACCAAATACTTGAAGATATGCTGCGGGCATGTGTCCTGGACTTCTCACCAAAATGGGATGAATGTTTGCCCCTAGCGGAGTTTTCATACAATAACAGTTATCAAGAAAGTATCAAGATGGCACCTTTTGAAGCTTTATATGGGCGACGGTGTCGAACTCCGCTAAATTGGTCTGAACCTGGAGAAAGATATTTCTTTAGGCCTGATATGGTGAAAGAGGTCGAAGAAAAGGTTCAGAGAATTATTCATAATATGAAAAAGGCACAAGCTCGTCAGAAGAGTTATGCAGACACACGGCGAAGGCCCTTATATTTCCTGGAAGGAGACTATGTTTACCTGAAGGTCTCACCAATGAAGGGTGTATCGCGTTTCGGGGTTAAAGGGAAACTTGCACCCAGGTACATTGGTCCATTCCCGGTGCTTGAGCAATGTGGACCAGTGGCATACCGACTTCAGCTCCCCGAAACATTGTCTGCTGTGCACAATGTGTTCCACGTGTCACAACTGAAGAAGTGTCTTCGGGTTCCTGATCGAACCATTGAAGTGACTGATGTTGTCCTGGAACCAGATTTAACCTACTCGGAACATCCTATTCGAGTTCTGGATCAAAAGGACAGGATTACCCGGAGAAAGACTCTCAAGTTCTACAAGATACAGTGGAACCAGCATTCTGAAGATGAGGCTACATGGGAAACCCAAGACTTCTTGAATAAGAATTTCCCAGACTTTTTAGCCTCATGTAAATTGTAAAGTCTGTGTAGCTGTGTAATAAAGAAGTGGCCCCCATATCACCCCTGCCTTGTACCAAAATTAAGGAAATAAAAATGTGATGTGTTTCCTTTACCATTCCCTACCCTAGGATTTTTAATCTCGGGACGAGATTCTTTTATGGGGTGAAGGATGTAACACCCCTGGTGTTACTATAACTAAAACTTGAGCATGGCATCATAAGCATTGGCATTGCATATGTGTGACACACCTAGAGTGCATTCACTAGGCAAAAATTTCAAACAAGTTGTATTGTTTTAATGTTTTTGCAAATAGAACCCTCGTTAAAGGACTTAACCCTAAATAGTGGTTAAAGGGGTAAAACTTAACCCAAGTTAAGAAAACCTAAAGACTTTAGGGTAAAAGTCATAAAATGACCCTAAGAATAAACTTGAATCACTTTTATACCCTTGGGATACCAGAAACCCTAATTAGAACCCTGGCAAACCCTGAAACCAAACCCTAGGGGCTTATGTGCAAAATTGGTCCACTTTTGGGCTAAAGTGCAAAAACCAAGCCAAATAAGTAGTTTAAGTCCTTTGGATTACAAGTATGTGGACTTGAAAGCCAAACCCTAAGTTTTGGACTTAAATGCAAAATGGACCTCAATTGAGTTCTATACCAAGTCTGAAATTCAGTGTTATTGGTTCAACTTTGGAGCCCTGTATCTTTTAAAATATAGGGAATTTGCCCAAAGTGACCACAACAAGTTTGAAGACCAATCGTAGGGGAACAACTTTGTTTAAGGATTCAAGTCATGGTCTTATGTGAAATTTGGAGAAAAACCCAATCAAAGATGGGCTGTCAGACTGCTTGAAGTTGAATTTCAGAGTTACAGTGCTATGGGGTGAACTTTGAGCTCGATTTTGATTTGGATCCAGTGCTCAAATGAGTTCAATCCCTATAGTCGAATTGTAGCTGGTTTGTAGCTTTGAAACTTTGCTACAGAGAGTGGAGTGAGTTACTAGAGAAACTTTAGAGAGATTTGGTCCTAAACTGTGACTGTCAGGCGCACTGATGAACATATCCCATGGTACAGTGCTCTAACCGGATCAGATCGACCGCCGTGGAAAAATCTCACCGCCGGCGACCGCTTTGCCGGGATTGGTGCCGCGGCCGTGTGGATGTTGCTCACCTTGAAAAGATCTCACCGTGGATAAACTTGGAGCACTGTGGCCACTCGGTCACTTCTCCCCTTACCGGCGACGTGGCCGCACGGCCATCACCAGCGTGCCACCGTTCTTTGCTGTTATGCCACGCCGTCGGCCATCTTACCACGTCGCAGTCGATTACTATACGCCGTCCTTCTTTTACTTAAGGCCTTGCCACGCCATAGGACACGTACTCCACGCGCCAAGCTTCTTCCCCGCCTCCGGCCGCCAGCTCGTCGCGGTCAAATTGAGAGCCACCGCTCTCGGAGTCTATAAATTGAGCCCCCCTCGGCTTCGCCATGTACTCTACTAGCTATCGCACCCGCTTGCATCCCAAACCTCCCACCAGAGAGCTTGAATTTGGAATTTCCCCCAAATCCGATCCCCGCCACCGTGAAACCAAGTCCACTATGGCCAGCCGATTCTGGTAACGCTCTGTCCGGTTCAAACCTTGTTTAAATCTTCTCATAGCTCAGTGATGCTCGCCAAGCCATCAATTTGAATGTAGATACCTCCAATCGTCGGGAACACGCTCATCCGTCCGCATTGCTCTCGGTCACCATGGCCAGAGCCTTGTAGTCGGTCGTTCGTGCAATTAGGTTAGGGGAAATACTCCTTAGGGGTTTAATCCTGTGTATGTCGCTCGGGAGCGCCGGTCACTGCCCCAATCGGCCGGTCTGCTAGCTCGCCGGAGCGCGGCGGTGCGCGAGCGCCGTCGGGGACTTGAAACACAGAATAGATAGAAACCAGAGGGTCTTTTTGTGAAGTGTCAGTGACTTAGAAAAACAGTAACCGAACCTATCTCCAGTTAGCCAAAACGCCGAGGGCCTCTGCGCAAACTCGCCTCGCGGGCGCGGACGCGCGCGCGATTTCGCGCGGATCTGGGCCGCCTGGGCTGAATCCGGCCCAGTTCTATTTAATTCTTTTCCTTTTTCTTTTTCAGGAAAACTTTAGAAATGTGTAGAAAAATGTAGAAAAATGCTAAAATTGTGAAACTAATTTTCCTAGGCTTGTTATTTTCCCTAGAATTTAGTAAAAATAAGTTTGTGATTTTTAGTGAAAGTAAGAAATTTTAGGGTATTAAAAGTGGTTAAAATGTTGGTTATGGATTTTTAGAAAACAAATGGTAAGACCAAAAATGCCCAAAATTTTTATATGAGTGTTATACAATATTTAGAAGCCTTGGGTAAAGTTTGAATTGATTTGGACCTTGTTTGATCACCAAACCCCAAAACACCCCCCTGCCCTATGAACTCCTTTACCGACTCCGGAAACCCTAAGTTCCCGGAACTCCGTGAAGGAAAGTTGTACTCAAGACATAGATAATAAGTTTATATTATATTTGCATCCTCATGAGCATCCCATGGCATTCATTCTTATATATATATACCTATATGGTTATATTTAGAGAACGAAGGAGAGAGTGAAGTGACTGAAGGGAAGACACAACCACCTTTGGACTCTCGGGCAAGGACTTGGCTCTACTTCGACATCTGCGAGTCCAAGCCTGACTCACCTGTGAACAAAGGCAAGCCCCGGTGCATTTGCCACCTCCCTTGATACTTTTAAAATCTTTCTCACTTGATTGCTGCATTAGGTGATAGGAGTTGATTGCTAAAACAATTCCTGCATTACCTTCCTTGAATCTGATTACCTTCCTTAATCACATGTTTTACAAAAGCTTTTTGATGCTTAGCTTTGCTCTAGAAAAACAAAAGGTTTTGTTTTTACAAAAGATGTTGTGGCAAAAGTGGGTGGGATGTTTTCAAAAATAAAACTTGATGGTGGATCCATCACGGCCGTGATGGATTCAACATCGGAAAAGATGTACCTCTGCCAGGTACCAAGTTTTGGGTTAAATGATTAAGCTGAGACCGGGCGGGTGACTTGCACGAGAAGAGAGTCTCGGTGTAGTGTCTCCGTCTAAGTCGATTAAGGACCTTGTCGATGTAGGCCTGCTGACCGAGGACCCTTTAACTGGTCACATGCCTCGTCATGGGTAAGCCTTGCCTCGGGTAGACTAAGGCCGGAATAAGATAACACGAAATGGGCGTGGAGCGGTGGCGAGAGTAGCGTGTACCCTCCATGGCAAGAGGCTGGACGGTGGTGTAGCTGTGCTCTCGGTTTGCGTGAACCTGATCCGGTCTTAAGAACCCCGGTGGCGGGTTGACATATGCAAGGGTTAAGTGCTACATATGTCGTGTGATTGGAGATCCTCAGCTGAGTATAATCGATTCGGATCGCCGTACCTCCGCGGTTATGGAGACTTGGCCACTGACTTACACGTAGAACTCCACTAAAGATAAAGGGTTTTTGTTGAGAAATTGGCTAGTATAGGACTAGTGATTGAACTAGGGTAGAAAGAACTCTAGTGCAGGTAATTTTACCTAACTTGACAAATAAAATTGGATTTTTAAGGATCCACTTTAGTAAGCATTTCTGCAAAAACAGAGTCTTTGAATATTGACAAGCCTTACCTTGACTCCCATATAACCAGCATGCCCTTGAGAGTCTTTTCTTTAGTCGGGTAAGACTTGCTGAGTATTCCATACTCAGGGTTTATCCCTTCGTTGTTTTTAGGTGAGGAAGTAGCAGACTTTTGCTGCTTCTGTGCCAAGGTGGTTCCAAAAGAAGAACAACATGACTGAAGTGCGGGAGGACTCGGTCCTCCACTTAGGATCTTTTGCTTATGACTTCTCGGGAGGAGTTTGTGCCTCCCTGGTTTGTATAATATTACTTCTATGCACTCACTTTTAGTCTGGTCTGTAATAACATAACTCAAGCTTGCTTTTGAAATAAATGTAAGATTATGTAATTCGCTTCCGCATTTCTTTATCTCCGATGTTCTGTAATGTCTGCAAGACGGGTGAGACGTTCCTGGTAAGGTAAGGAAAGATACCGAACTTGTCAAGTACTCAGGGGCACCTACAGGGTTGTCTAAAGTCCGTTGGACAAGGACAACTGTAGGTGGGCCTAATTACTTGGGAGGTTCTGTCACACTTTGCGAGAATTATTTTGATATGTATGTTGTTGATATTCACATGTGGATTAGGTTGGATATAACGCATTTCACGGGGTGCGCCAAAGGTTGGTTGCAATCCGTGGGTCGTCACGTACCATTCTGGTCGTGGTCTGAATTTTGCGCCCATGTTCACGATCGTTTTGGATGCGATCAACACGAGTCCTTGATTCGCCAGTTGTTCCACATACGACAGTCAGAATCGGTTGCAGATTATGTTGAACGTTTTTCCATTTTAGTGGATCTCTCTGCGTATGAAGAACATGCCGATCCACTATATTATATACTATGTGTTTCATAGATGGTCTGCATGTAATACTGAGAGCACCTAGAGGGGGGGATGAATAGGTGATCCTGTAAAAATCAAACACTAATAGCCACAAAACTTAGTTATAAGTGTTAGTACGGCTAAATAGCTTGAAGCGAGTTCTTGTGAACACAACAATCACAGAGAAAGCAACACAAGACACGCGATTTTTATCCCGTGGTTCGGCCAAGTAGCACTTGCCTACTTCCACGTTGTGGCGTCCCAATGGACGAGGGTTGCACTCAACCCCTTTCAAGTGATCCGATGATCAACTTGAATACCACGGTTTTTCCTTTAGAGTATTGTTCCTGTTTGCGAGGAATCTCCACAAATTGGAGTCTCTCGCCCTTACAATAGAGATCACAAAGAAAGCACGGAGTAAGGTTGAGAAGAGCAACACACACAAGACACAAATCCGCAGCACACACATGCACACAAGCCAAGACTTGAGCTCGAAAGGTAGCACAGTGAGTTCACGACTCAAACGGAGCTCAAATCACTAACACAGTCGATCAATTGCACGGAGGCGGAGTGCGGGAGTCTTAGAATGCTTAGTGAATGCTTAGATAACTCCTCCATACGCCTAGGGGTCCCTTTTAAAGCCCGAAGGCAGCTAGGAGCCGTTGGAAGCCAATTTGGAAGGCCAAACTTGCCTTCTGTCGGGTGGTGCACCGTACAGTCCGGTGCACCACCGGACAGTCACTGTAGCTGTCCGGTGCGCGATCGCCTTCCAAATCAGGCGCATCTGACCGTTGGTCCTCGGGGTCGATTGGCGCACCGGACAGTCCAGTGTGTCCAACCGACCGTTGGCGCGACCACGTGTCACGCGAAGATTGCACGGCCGACCGTTGGCGCAGGCGATCGTTGGCTCACCGGACAGTCTGGTGTACCACCGGACAGTCCGGTGAATTATAGCCACGTCGCCCCTTTGCTTTTCCCGAGGGCGACAAGTTCGCTGCGGATGACTCATCGGACAGTCCGGTGCACCACCGGACGGTCCGGTGATTTTCAGTCGTACGCCGCCGTCGAGTTCCGAGAGCGACGAGTTCTCGTGGATCAGCCTGGCACACTGGACACTGTCCGGTGCACCACCGGACAGCCCGGTGTGCCAAGCCGAGCTGGAGTTTGCTGCACATAGCCAACTCTTTTTCCAATTCTTTTCTCACTGTTTCTAGCACTTAAACAAAACACATTAGTACTCAAAACAATGTACTAAGTCCAGAAACATACCTTTTTCTTTGATTTGCACTTCTCACTTTACTTGGCACATAAGAACTTAATTAACCGTGTTGGGCACTTAATCACCAAAACATTATTGAAATTGCCCAAGGGCACATTTCCCTTTCAAATACCCACTTTGTAAGAAAAATCTAAAAAGAGAAATTTCATTCGTTTATATATATGTGTGTCATCTCTATTTATCATTTCATGTGGACACCCCACTTAACAAGAATAAATGGTTATCAAAAGACACTCAAATAACTTGTGCATCCTTTGGAGTTTTGTTTGCTTGTGCATTAAAATAATAACAATAATAATGCTACTAGAAATAAAATAATGACTTGAGATGAAGTTTGAATCCTAAATTGAGAATTAGGGTCTGAAATAGAGAAGGAAAAAGAATACTATACAATACAAAAAAATAAATTTATAAATAGATAAATTTATTCCACAATAATTTATTCAAATCATATACTCAGAAATTTGAGTACAAGTTCACCACAAATTTGAAATTCAAATTGAGATTCAAAAATAAGAAAGAAAAGTGAATAAAAGAAAAGGAAAGGAAAAGAAATAGAAATAGAAATAGAAAGTCTGCGCTGGTACGGAATTTGGCCTGCTCGGCCCATTTAGTGAATCCCTCTGCGCAGCCCAACTCGCCCGCGACCGCGCCTCACTGCACACCGGGCCCAGTCGTCGGCCGCGTTGGATTCGCGCAGTGGTGCCGACGCCCGGGGCCCATCTGTCGGTCGCTGCTGGTGATACTGCGCGCATGCTTTCGCTTCCACGTGGGTCCCACCTGTCATCCTGGACCTCCGTTAAAATCGCACCGCACAACGGAGCTCCGCTTCAGCCGCGCACGTCCCGGGATCTCCTCCGCGGGCGACTATCCGCCCATAAAGGCTCTCGTGTCGCGCCTCCCAAGACCTGTTCCTCCCCTCTATCCTCCCTCAAATCCGAGCGCTCCTCTTTGGCCACTCGTTGCCGCCGCCGCGGGGAATCTCCGCTGTGCTGGTGAAGCATCTCCGACGTGTCCGCCCAGAGCTTCGCCGTGGTTCATGGGAAGTTGGGGTGGCGGTATTGGGCTTGGAGCGTCACCGGTGTCGGCTCAATTGCTCCCCGGAGTCTCTGCGTGCCGCGAATCCATCTAACTCCGTGGGCAGCATCGCCCGAGCACCAATTCGAGGTAAGAAACAAGTAATTGAATTCACCACACCTTGTTTTACCTATACGCCTTGGGTTTCATCGGGTGGCAGCATTTGGGCGCGTGTTCGCCTAGGTTCGGCCATCCTCCGCCGCGGGGTCAGGGCGGTGCCGCCGGCTGAACGCCGTCTCGTTCAGCCGGGGGAAGGAGACGGTCACTGCGTTGTTGATCCGTTAGTGGACGACTTTGATTAGAGCCTAGGATACCTCTTCGCGACATTAAATCCATGGCGTCGGTTCAATATCAGGTGGCTGGGAGCTGTTCACCCGTCAATTGAATCCTGGCCGCCGATCCTCAATCCGAGGGCGGTCGTTGGGTACCGGTTGAAGTTAACCTAGATCTATTTGTGGCCCTCGGATCCGATCTAACGGCTGTAATCAACGTGTACCCCTTCACGGGTACATTTTTCTAAAGAGACTCCGCACTTTACTGGAATCAACCCACAGTCCAGGACTGCTATTGACTGAGTCTCAGGTTTTTTATGTAATCACCCCTGCACTTTTCTATAATTGAGGCCCAATCCAGAGAGTTATAAAACCAGAGAAAATAAATTAGAAATGGATTTTTAATACAAAAATAATTGCTAGAACTTGTTAAATTCATAGAAAATTCATATGAACTCCAAATTAACCCATTCCAGTTTCTAAAATTTTGTAAGATTATTGTTTATCACCTAGAGTCTCTGTTTTGACATGAAAACAGTAAGAAAAATTATTTCTCACTTAATCATATATCAAGCACATAAAACCTTTGGAAATTCATAACTTAAAATCTATAACTCCAAAATTAATAATTCCTGTTCCTAGGATCTTATTTTAATTTGTAGATTATTATTATGTACTTTGTTTACATGTTTCGTGTGATGTTAATTTCTCCTTTATAATATGATTGTTTGTATTGTGGCGAGTAGAAGAGCCTGTGACTGAGGATCCTGGTGCCCAGCAGATAGAAGTTGCTGAGCAGGAGCTCATTGAAGGCAAGTTGTGCTCTTGACCACTTTTGTTACCCAATAATGCTCTTTATTATCACTATTCAATGCATAGGTTTAATTTTGATGGGGCCCAATAGGTTACCCTAGTCTATTTATCCTTTTTACCTTGTTTACCCCTGAATCACTTGGGTAATTTTGCTATTGCTTTATATGGTTTTGGGTTAATATTTCATTACATCCATGTTCCAATTATTCTGTTATGTTATTTATGTTCATGATAAGATCATTATGTTAATGGGAACATGGAGAACCACCCGGGAAAACGTGCCACCACAAGGGAGGGATGGGACCCTTGGCTAACTAATTAGGAAAACTAGTGGAAGACTACCTTACCCGAAAGGGGTAAGGGCAGTAGGGGAGTTGCATGCAGGGAGGTTCTCGGGTTGATTTTGCTGCGATGGCGGTCAGACGGGGATTCTTGCAAGTGCTCTTCCCATAAAATGTAACGGGTTTTCTGAAACTAGTGGAACTTTGTAAAGGCCTCGTAGTGTTACCCTGCCTCGTCTCCTCGATAGACGTGTATTGGATTGATCGTCTCTTGGCAGATGGGTAACATGACTTGTGGGTACAGGGTACAACCTCTACGGAGTGTAAAACTTGTATACTAGCCGTGCTCACGGTCATGAGCGACTCAGACACTCACATGATTAATTTATGTAACTTAAATTCAATTTGTCATTTGCATTTGCATGAGATTGTTTATTAATTTTGTTCTATTATTTATTATGGTGTGGTATTTACTTACACTTAGTAACTGCTAATAAAATTTGATCAACTTGTTAAAAGCAATGCTCAGCTTTAACCCCTATTGTTGATCAGCCTTATATATCACATGAACTCCCACCTTTGGTGAGTTCATGCCCACTGGTTTTCCTACAACTTGTTGAGCTATGATCATGTATGAGCTCACCCTTGCTGTCTCACACCCTCTACAGGAGAAGAACATGTGGTTCAAGAGGAGCCACAAAACGACGAGTTTGATCTGATCTAGGTGGCGTCTCCCAGTTGACTTATTGGCACCAAGGATGGATTTAGTTTGTTTTTATATTTATCTTTTATTTTTGTATGACTTTCGCTATGTAATAAGTACTCTGATGTTATTGTGACATTTATCTCTATACACTCTGTTATTATATATGTTGTCTTCTTTGGCGCATGTATGAGATGCATCCGGCTTTGTCCCTTAAATCCGGGTGTGACACTGCATGATGAAATTAAATCCGCTATTATGGTGCAACGTCCCTCTACATTGGATACTGCCTGTTCCCTTGCCTTGGTGCAGGAAGAGGCCTTAGCCTCTGGAAGGAGTTGTCGTGCCCATCAAGCACCACTGAGCTTCCAAGCAGGATTTTCCATCTTCTTCTCTGCCTAAGGCCTTGTTCGGTAACATGGGATGAAATACCACCATGGATTTAATCCGGGTCTGGATTTGGTGAATCCATACCTTACACTCAATCCCATGGTAGGATTATATCCATCATCTAATTCATGTATCTCTCAAAACTAGTTATTCTTTTGATCCATTGATTCTAATATAAACTTGTGCAATATCTTCATGGATTTGTTCCATACCTAATGAGTTATGGATAGAATCCATGCCTTCCATAGTTTAAAAAATTCCCAAACCCTTGGGTTATATTCCATGGTGGGTTTAACCAAATAAAAAAAATTTAATAGTCTTAGATTATTTTGGTGCATGGATTGTGACATGGATTTAATTCCAATCCATGCTAATCTAGAGCTGGATTGGTGTAAACGAACAAAGCCTAAGTGGGATCAGCCGCCTGAGGCAGCCAAGCCGGGATCCACTGATGACAAATTGGCGGCATTAAGGCATTTTCGGAGAGCACGAGGATTATGTGACAAATGTGCTGAGAAATGGAGTTATGGCCACAAGTGTACTGCTGCTGCACATGTGCATGCCCTTGAGGAGGTATGGGACTTATTGATACCTGAAGAACCGGAGCCTCTAGATTGCCAATCGGGCAGCTGTTTATGTCAGTTTCTCGAGCTGGCTGGGGCGTATCTGAAACAACACACACTTTAAAGTTTGAGGGCTTCATTCAAGATCATCCTGTGCTCATCCTTCTATATAGTGGAAGTTCTCATTCCTTCTTAAATGAGAAATTTCAATCCTTATTGCCCAATATTCAGTTGGTTTCTACATCCATGCAAGTGTGAGTGGCTAGTGGGGCTGTATTGAGGTGCCAGCACAAAATTCAACAGCTACAGTGGCATTTGCAAGGGTGTGCTTTCCATACAGATGTCACTTTGCTGCCTCTACCATGTTATGACATGATTCTGGGAATGGATTGGCTTCAGTCATTTAGTCCCAGGAGGGTACATTGGCACATAAATGGTTATCTATTCCCTATCAAGGAAGAACTGTCACATTACATGGACAGTCAGCTGTTATACTAGAATGTACCATTGTTGAACTCCTACTAGTCTCTTCTTCAAGTAAAGCACAACCAGAATTGCATCCTCGAATTCAGTTGTTGTTACAACATTATGCTTCAGTTTTTGCAGATCCAGTGGGCCTTCCACCTTCACGGGACTGTGACCATGTGATTCCATTGATCCAAGGGGCTCAACCAGTGTCTGTCAAAGCATATAGATACCCACCGCAACTGAAAGACGAGATTGAACGACAAATCACTACCATGCTGCAGCAGGGTGTCATCCAGAAGAGTAATAGTTTGTATGCTTCACCAGTTTTATTAGTTAAGAAAAAAGATGACACCTGGCGTTTTTGTGTTGATTATCGTTACTTAAATGCTCTCACTATCAAGAGTAAATACTCGGTGCCTGTATTTGACCAACTCATTGATGAGCTTGCACATTCTTGTTGGTTCAGTAAATTGGACCTTAAAGTTGGTTACCATCAAATTCTTTTGAGGGTCGGGGAAGAGTATAAAACGGCATTCCAAACTCATGTCGGTCACTATGAGTTTCGGGTGATGGCCTTTGGACTCACAGCTGGGCACCAAATACATTTCTTGAGGCCATGAACTCTACACTTAAATCGGTGTTACGAAGATGTGCATTAGTGTTCTTTGATGATATTTTAATTTACAGCTCTACATTTGAGGACCATATGTCCCATTTGTCTGAAGTCTTGGGTCTGTTATCTCGTGACTAGTGGAAAGTAAAGTTATCCAAGTGTGAATTCGCGCAACAGAAGATTATTTATCTTGGACATGTCATCAGTGCTCAGGGTGTATCAACGGATCCTGACAAAATCCGGGTTATTGAACAGTGGCCAATACCGTTTATGCTAAGGACCTACAAAGGTTTTTGGGACTTGTGGGGTTCTATCACAAGTTTGTTCGCAACTTTGGCATTATTAGTCGTCCCCTATTCAATTTGCTTAGAAAAATGCAGTCTTCGTTTGGACCATCGATCATCACCAGGCTTTTCAGCTGCTTAAAAATGCCCTGGTGACTGCACCTGTATTGGCATTACCAGATTTTTCCAAACCATTCACAATTCATACTGATGCGAGTCAATTTGGTGTGGGTGCTATACTAATGCAGTAGGACCATCCTCTGGCATTTCTTAGTGGTGCCTTGGGGCCTAAGAACTAGGGGCTTTCAACCTACAAGAAAGAGTATATGGCCATACTTCTAGCAGTTAATCGGTGGCGTTCTTACCTGCAATTGGCGGAGTTTATTATTTACACCGACCACATCAGTCTTACGCAATTGAATGAGCAAAGTTTGCATACTCCGTGGCAACAAAAAGTTTACACCAAATTGATTGGTCTTCAATACAAGATAGTTTATCGCAAGGGTTCTGACAATACTGCAGCCGATGCCCTATCTAGGCTGCCTCATCAAACTGCGGACTGTCTTGCAATGTCACACTGTTCTCCGGCTTGGTTACAAGATGTGGTCAATGGGTATGCAACAAATCCAGCTGCTCAACAATTACTAACAACTCTGTTCCTACACTCGAATTCTTCAGGCCCATTTTCTCTACACCAAGGAGTCATTCGGTACAAGGGACGAGTTTGGTTGGCCGATAATTCTGAACTTCAGCAACGTGTCCTACATGCCATGCATGATTCAACAATTGGGGGCCATTCCGGTATACCTGTAACATATAGTCGCTTGAAGCAACTATTTTATTGGCCAGGGATGAAGTCAGCTGTCCATGAATATGTACGTTCTTGTGCCGTGTGTCAGCAAGCGAAACCTGAACGTGTGAAGTATCCAGGTCTTCTCCAACCATTACATGTTCCACCTCAAGCTTGGCACACAATATCTCTTGACTTCATTGAAGGTTTGCCGCGATCAGCTCACGCTAATTGTATTTTGGTGGTTGTCGATAAGTTTTCTAAATATGGCCATTTCCTGCTCTTGTCACATTCCCTTCACTGCTGCTCGAGTCGCTCGCATTTTCTTGGACAACATTTATAAGCTCCACGGTCTGCCAACTAAGGCCCCGTTTCAATCTCACGGGATAAACTTTAGCTTCCTGCTAAACTTTAGCTATATGAGTTGAAGTGCTAAAGTTTAGTTTCAATTGCCACCATTAGCTCTCCTGTTTAGACTACAAATGGCTAAAAGTAGCTAAAAAAAAGCTGCTAAAGTTTATCTCACGAGATTGGAACAGGGCCTAACATCATATCAGATCGTGATCGTATTTTTACTAGTGCTTTCTAGCAGAATCTGTTCCAGCTGACAGATACGAAGTTGTGCATGTCCTCTGCCTACCACCCCCAATCGGACGGTCAAACAGAACGTCTCAATCAATGTTTGGAGACATTTCTTCGCTGTTTTGTCCATACTTGTCCTTCGAAGTGGCCCCAATGGATATCTGTGGCAGAATTCTGGTATAATACCAGTGTTCACTCAGCGCATGGCCGGTCTCCATTTGAAGTCCTCTATGGCTACAAACCAAAACATTTTGGCTTGTCATCAGATGCCTTTACTCCGGTCGCTGAACTGAATCAATGGCTCCACGACAGGGAGGTCATGACTAAGGTAATCCAACTGCATTTATAGAGAGCCTACGATCGAATGAAACGTCAGGCGGATAAGAAGTGCTCAGAACATATTTTTGCAGTGGGTGATTCCATCTATCTCAAACTACAACCTTATATACAGTCCTCTGTGGCCGTGTGTGACTGTGTTCCAATCACAAAATATCATTCCGGTTTTTGGGCCTTACAAGATATTGGAACGGATTGGTCCCGTGGCCTACCGTCTTCAGCTTCCAGATTCCAGCACGGTCTATCCGGTTTTTCATGTGTCCCAACTCAAATTAGCATTGGGTCGTGATCAAGTTTTGGTGCCCAATTTACCTACTGATGCTCATGCAGTACATGTTCCTACCAAAGTGCTCCAGAGTCGCATGATTGATCGCGGTGGTGAACACATTACTCAGCTCAAGGTTTGCTGGTCTGGGATGGATCCTGAACTTTCCACCTAGGAAGACTCGGACGCTCTGCATGCCAGATTTCCAGCTGCTCCAGCTTGGGGACAAGCTGGTCTTCAAGGGAAGGGGAATGGGAATGTGAGCACTGGACCGACGAACCACAACAAGAACACGGAGGCGACTCAGGAGGACAGCGAAGAGCAGGACGGAAAGACACAGCGCCGGGCGCGGAAACGTCAAAACACCAGTAGCACAGATACAGTGCTCAATTAGGTAGTTCAGGGGTGGCAGTTTCTATTGTACCTTTACCTGTTAATAACAGAAACAATGCCCCAAACCCAATCAGTGAACTACTTGTTGGAATCTACATATGTATGTTATTTCTAAGATTTGGACCCTAGAATCGACCACCTTACCTAGCCAGCCCAGTCTCCAACCAGATTACATCTGTGTATGAATCTGTACCCTGATCAAACGTGGCAGCCTATATGGTTGTGGGAAAGAAAAAGAAAAAAAAAGGGTAAACAGGAGCATTTTCTCAACCTTCCTAGCGTCTATTGTTACTGTCCAAGTCTTACCGAATCCGTGGTTATGTTCTGCTCTTGAACTTTCTATGTGACTTGAGGTCGACTACAATGACGGTAATGTTGTCCTTGCTCCCCTTCTGGAGGGCCAGCTTCGACAAATATTCAGCAGCTGCTTGAGCTGCTTCATCTGCCGAATCACCGCTTCTTTGGGCTGACGCTGAGTCGTCGCCGTTCTTCTTGTGCCACAGCAGTATGCGCTTGCGAGCAGCATCACATACCTCCTCGTTTGACATTACATCCCACAGGCCATCGCTTGCAAGAATTAGGCACTCATCATCCTTTGCACGGGCGACAATTGTGACCTCAGGGACTGGGATTATATATGGCTTCAGGTACCTGTCCCCTACATGTGGATCAACAATAATATGTCATCTCCTGCTTTTGGCAATCAATCAAAATCACGTCATCATTTGTCTATCACTCTATCTGATGATGGGACAAATAAACAGTCAGTTGGTTTCTGGCCACTTTTTCAACCACAAGTCTATCTGGTTGTAGTCAGGCTTAAGTGAGGTAGACTGGAACACTGATACAAAGGCAACAAAACAGTACACGAGGCTCTAGAATGAAAAACGTGTCGACGGACAAATTCTCGAAAAACAAAAGGTACACGAGGCTCTAAAGGTTCAGTTCAGCAAAACACAGGTCATCGGGCCTGAACATCTAATGTGACTGCGGAGTCCATGATTATAGACTCCCATGGAAGCATTACAGGAGCTGTTCTGCAGCAACCGCGAAAGGGCCTCTAGCCTAGTGGTTAAGGACTTCCGAGTAGCACCTCCAAGTCCTGGGTTCGATTCCCCTCGGGAGCGAATTTCAGGCTTGGTTAAAAAAATCCCCTCGCTGTGCCCCATCCGCTCTCGGGTTACGATGTCCTGTGCGCCACCCTCCGGTTGAGCCGTTGCAGAGTGGACAGTTGACGCTGACCTGTTAGTGATGGGGGCCAGGGTTCGGGGATTTTCTCGGCCGGGACCATTGTTTCGGTCTCTTCTTAATTTAATACCGGGAGGGCGGTCTTTCCCTCCCCGGCCGAGTTTTTTTTTTTTTTGTTCTGCAGCAACCAACCACACATGCACATAGAGGCTTTACACGAACCACACAACTGTTTGAAATACATACCATTTTATCCAGTGGCGTAATTAAAGTTGGAACTCATTAGGTTTTCCCTAAACCCTAAACCAAAATCAGAGCATACATCCCTAAAGCGAAACTGGAACAAATGAAATAACCAATAACTTGTGAAAGAACAGAATGTGCCAGTAAACGACATTCCAAGTGGTGATAGCTACATATCGTAAGTAGTCTGATTAACTAGTCTGTAGTTTTTCAGGACTTGAAGAACCAACGTTTGCTCTCATGACATGAAGAGGACAGGGATGCGTACCAATTGACCGGGACATGGCAAGAACACCGAGAACTCGGTAGCCGTTCCAGTTGATGACCTTGCCCCCCTGGGCCTCGATCCTCGCATACTCATCTTCCCTGTTTGGCTGGAATAACCAGAACAGTGAACGAGCAATGCATGAAGCTAGCACCCAGACAGAATCCACAGATTGAGCGAAACAAGTATAATAGTTGACCCCAGAAGAGATGACGACTTACTTTATGGTCCACGGACAGCGGCAGGGGCTGCTTGCCCCGGCAGAGCACCGCCCTCGAGTCGCCGCAGTTGGCAACGATGACATGCGATGAGCAGACGAGCGCAACCACCGCTGTTGACCCCACTGTGTCTGGAGCCACAGGCTTGGTTCCGGTCGCCGCGTCTCCTCCCACCTCTGCATCAACACGGCTGAAGCAGTCCACAAAGACCTTCTCCCAGTGCTCGTGAGTACTAGGGTCAAGGCCACTCAAGTCAGCGTCGGACACGGCCTGCTCTGCCCTGGTGAGCCCCTCGGCCAGTACCTCGTGCATTCTGTCCCGGCAGTAGTTGGCGACCTGCAGCAGCGGGATTCATTGATGAGGGAGCTTATGCGTGTGGAGGTGAATCGAATCGTGTGGATACGCGCGCGCAACCTGAAGGCCGCCGTGGCCGTCGTAGACGGCGAAGAAGTGCGCGGGGAGGCGGAAGGATGCCCGGTCGAGGCCGTCGACGGGCGCGTCGCCGGCGAGCATCCAGAGCGGGACGTGGAAGAAGGTTGGGAGCACGCGGGCGGCGTCCTCCATCTCGGGCCGTCGGCCGCACACGGAGTGGAGTCCCCAGCGCGGCACGCAGTCGAGCGCGAAGACGCTCCTGGCGGCCCTGGGCCCGGAGGCGGGGAGCGAGCTGGCGGAGGCGGAGGCGGAGGCGGGGGAGACGAGGTCGTCGAGCACGAGCGTGGAGGCGAGGTCGGCGAAGCCCTCGAAGTCGGCGGTGGCGACGCTGCTGCAGTCGGAGCAGGGACTCCCGGGCGCGGACTCGGGCTCCGGCGGTGGCATCCCGGCCCCGGCGGCAGCGGGAGCGGAGTCGTCTATGAAGTCAGCGACGGCGGCGAAGAGCGCGAGGGCCCCCGGGGCGAGGTCCTCCATGGGCTCGGTCACGGCAGGGAGCCATTGGCAGTAGTGGCCTCGCGTCGGGGGGTCATGGGCATGGGCATGGGGGTGCGTGGCGGGGGCTCGCAGGCAGATCTGAAAAGGGTGGGAGAGGGACGGGACGGGCTGGATGGGATCGAATCCAGGAGTAGGTGAGGGGAGATCAGGGTGTCACGGGCGGTGCCCTGGCGGCAACGGAAGCCGCCTGCGGCCGCAGGCAGGCAGGCAGGCCGGCGCGAGTGGAAGCCGCGCGCGCACGGTGGTCGGTAGAGCGAGGCAGCGAGCGGAGTGGCTGGCTTATGGAGAGAGAGAGGGGACGGCAATGGCTGGAAGCGACGGGAGATAGCCCACCTGGCAGTGTCGGCCATGGATGGATGGATTCGGTTCGTGTGTCCGGACGGACGGTAAAGAGTGGGATGATGTCATGAGTCACGTAGTGACGTCTGGGCCGTTGAGCCAGGCAGGCATCTGGGCTGGGCTGGGCCCTCCCCCTCCCCATCACGTCGGTGAATGATTAGGGGAACGGAACGGAAAGCGCGAAGGAACTGGCCGACAGAGAGGCAGCAGCAGCAGCACTTGCTCTCGTCGTCCACTCCCGTGCAACACGTTTCCTCTGCACTGATCGGCTGACATCCACGGGGAATTATTCGTCCAGTTTTAGGTTCCCATTTCTGTCCCCGCGGCCAAATTTTTTTCCCACGGGCCACAAACATTTGGAGGGACATTTATTTTCCATCTTTATTCTCCATATAATGGAGAATTCTCCGTTGGATTTTAGGTTCTCATTTCCATCCGCACGGACTAAAAATTTTTCACGCGGGGATCCTCACGAACGTTTGCGGGAACATTTCTTTCCCATCTCCGTTTTCCGTGGGAATAAATCCCCGTCGAGGATTCCCGTCCTCGCTTAAATGATAATCAGTACGTACTTTATATGTTATTAACGCAAAACATTGTCACTTATACACAATATCAAATGTAAGAAATCATTATGTGTACATCAAAATAAACGTATTTGTACAATAAGTGATCTTTTAACAATGTAATTATTTATTTTTATAATTAATTATTACATGAAAACATTGTTACATGTAAGTTTAACGGGTCCCCGCGGAGAATAGGGATGAGGAATGTTTGATCATCTTCGTCCCCGTTTACTCGTCGGTGGAGAATTTCCCCTTTTACATCCCCGCGGGAAAAGAAACTTCTACATTCTCATCTCTTAGAGCTAGTTTGGGAACTCCATTTTACTAAGAGGTTACTATTTTCTCAAGAGAAAATAAACTAATTTTTTTTAGAAAAATAAAAATCCCTTGAGAAAATAAGGTTCCCAAACAAATTCTTAATGAAGGAATTTCTCATAAGTAATCGAGGATCGGGTATCTATTATCATCTCTACTCACTCCCTGCTCCATCCATGCATTCTCCATCAAAGCCGATGCGTGCCAAGATACCCGTATCTCTTCTCCCTCGCCTTTAATTTGCGTCCGCTGTCAGCAATGGTCAAGATAGAGCAAAACCGATAGTGCACATGACTTAAAAAGGTGTACGATTATAATGTGAAAATTTAATCTAAATTATTATTTTTGCAAAATTTTGTGCATGTATGTGCACCTTTATTTACTACCTACCTTGCCCCTGGTGTGTATTGTATGTATCTAAGGTAAAAAAAATTATAGGCTGATTTGGTGGATAGTGATCACGAGAGAATTCATGGGGAGGAATCCCCTTACTATTTATATCCCCTTGTGATCATTATCCACCAAATCAGTCCTACAAGTGACGACAAAGAAGCGGCCAAGTGTCCTCGATTTGCGACACTTATCACCTACCAATAAGGACCAGGGTTTTTTGAAAACCACAATTTTTAAATTACTAGACAATACCACAGTTTAAAATATTACAATTTTAGAAACTAAGGTTTAGAACCCTAAAAATACTACAGTATTTGCAATACTTTAGTTTTGAAAATAAAGATTTTAGCTAGCTTGTCAAACACTATTTTATAAATAATACTGTAGTATTTTTCCAAAACGATTAAAAAAACTTCACTCCCAAATACCCCCTAATCGTGTAGCTTGCTACCTTTGCCTTTTTTTTCTGGAACCGAGAGGATCAACCACCGAGGGCATGTTTGGAAGTAAAGTATTGCAAAACAATATATGTTTTAAATCACTACAATTTTAAAATGCCATGTGTAGAGCCCAAAATCTTTACAAGGTGAAAATAATTGAATAAATAAATACATGTATTTATATGAAAGTGTTTTGGGAATTATTTAATTTTCTTGCAAACCCAACTATGAGAACTAAAGTAGTCAAATAGCAAATAAATAAATATGGAAATATGCATCCCATGCTGAGGTTCTTGTATCTGTGCATTTGTGTTTAAATTCACGAGACAAGTTTAAAAATAATAATAATAATAATAGAATTTAAAAATGGAGGAAAGAAGAGAGAAGAGGAGGAAAAGAATATACATTATAAAGAAAATAAAAATATTATAAATAAATAATAGGAGTTTTCTTCATGTTAGGATTTTTTTGGATATATTTGGAAAGTTGAAGTTCAAACAAGATTTAAATTTGAATTGAAGTTTCAAATTTGGTAAAGAAATAAGAAAAGAAAACATAAAAAGAAAGAAAAAGGGTTCAGCTGAACCTCACTGGGCCGATTTCTTCTCCCCCGCGGCCCATCTTCCGCTTTTCTCCGCGCGCACGGCCCAACTTGTCACCTGCGCGCCGACACGTGGGCCCGGGGTGGCAGCCGCACATGGTTCTACTGTGCGTGGGCTGCTTCGTGCTGAGGCGATGACAGATGGGCCCGCGTGGTCAGTGTTGTCTTCCTCCCCAACGACCTGCGCGGAATCCTGGCGATTCCCCAACCAAATGCCGCAAGATTCAAGCCGACGGGCGCGGACCTCGGGACCAGGTCGGCCAAGCTCGGACTCGCCCCTAGCCCTGTGATCTATATATTGAGCATCAAAGCCATCGGAAGGAGCAGAGCGCCATCGAGCAGGCGGGAAAGAGAGAGACTGGGATGAGGTCTACATCTTGATTCGCCTTGCTCCACAGACTGTGTTGGAGGTGGTTACGGGGTTCAGGGAGGAACAAACACCTCTGATTGGGCACGGGATTTGATCGAAGCCACCAGAATCGATCGCTGAAATTCGAAAATCACCATGAAGCTGCGCCACCATGACTTGAACCTACAGATGATGATCTGCGGTGAGATTACCTTCACGAGGTTTACTTTGCCTTTTCCTTTGTGTTGCACCCCGGATTAACAGTAGCAGAGCCTCGTGACGCCAGATCAAGGTGTGCGGCCATGGCGCCGCCGCCCTGGGCACTTCCGCGCTGCCTCGGCTCGAGTCCAGTCGGGGGAAGACAGGTCCCTGGCCGTAGGATTGAGATGGATGGCTGGGATTAAAAGTAACATTTACCCCTTCGCGTATTGAATCCAAGCCTTTGGCGCCTGATCGAGTGGATGGGGTTTGAGATCGTCTGGAACCGTGGATGCCGCATCCAAGGGTTGTGGGTGATTCCTGTTCACTTTAGGGGGGATCTAATCCCGTCGGTTGATGGGCGATCGGACGGCTCTAGGTCCTCGGTACCTCTTCGCCGTTGCCGTTTAGCTAAAGAACCCCTACGATTTTACTAAATCGACCCGCGCTCCACAACAGTATAAAAGTAATTGCAGTTTAGTCCTTTTCTTTACGTATTGGACCCTGGATTCTCTAATAATAGCGTCAGCAGTCCGGGATCCATAGAAAATTCCAAATTAAATAGGGAAAGATGGGATGTTAGTATAAAAACAAATCTTGAAACTTATCTAATTCATATTTAGCTCATCTTAACTCTGATTCGATCCGTTCAAGTTTCGTTAGCTTTGTAATAACATTATCTATACAATGACAACATTAGTTTTATTATAACGCATAATCTTATAATTAGATATTGTTTAATTTGTGTTTAGTGGATTAAGTTTGCTAGTTAAAGATAACCTATCTATAATTATAATCTAACTAAAATTATGACTTTTAATCAAGTCATGATCCAGATCGAAGTTGAGTTAATTAATTATAGTATATTCTCTCATGTGATGTATAATCACCAATTTATAATATAACTTTAATATTTAATCACGTAAATCTTCAGAAAATCGTACCTTTATAACCGTAACTCCGAATTTAGCAGTTCTCGAACCCACGATCTTGTAGCAACGCGTAGATTATTATTATGCAGTTTATTCTTATGTTCGGTGTGATGTTAATTTTGTCTATACCATATTTGTTTGTATTGCTACGACTAGCAGTGAGGTCACGTGCCACCTGAAGAGCATCCTGGTACCTGGAATCTCAAGTCCTAGGCAAGTTGTGCCCTTGATCACTTCTTTTTACCCAGCCATGTTCTGATTAATCATAATGATCTGCATAGGTTAATTTTGATGGGACCCAATAGATTACCCTAGTTTGATTATCTTTATACCTTGTTACCACTGAACTTTTTGGGTAGTACTTGCTAGTGCTTTATGTGGTTTTGGGTATGAAGATACATTACTCATGATTATACTTTTGTTATCCGTTGTTATTTATCGTTCATGATAAGATCATTATGTTAATTGGAACATGGAGCGACCACCCGGGAAAACAGTGCTACCACAAGGGTATAATGGGACGCCCTTGGCTGATTAATTAGGAAAGCTAGTGGAGGACTACCTTACCCGAATGGGGCAAGGGCAGTAGGGGAGTGGTCAGTGTAGGGAGGCCCTCGGGATGATTTTGCTGCGATGGCGGTCATGCAAGGGATTCCTGCATTGGAGCTTCCTATAAACTGTAGCGGGTTTTCTGAAGCTAGTGGAACTTTGTAAAGGCCTCGTAGTGTTACCCTGCCTTGCCTCCTCGGTAGAGGTGTATGGGAAGTCGCGATCCCTTGGCAGATGGGTAACATGACTTGTGGGTAAAGATGCGCAACCTCTGCAGAGTGTAAAACTGGTATACTAGCCGTGCTCACGGTCATGAGCAGCTCGGACCCTCACATGATTAATTTATGGAACTAAATTCAATTTGTCATATGCATTGCATCGCAGGTGTTGTTACTTTTGTTCTACTACTTAATTGGGCTGGTATTTACTTATACTTAGTAATTGCTAATAAAATTTTGACCAACTTTAAAAGCAATGCTCAGCTCTAACCATCCTCCTTGGTAAGCCTTACACTTCACGTGAGCTCCCACCTTTGGCGAGTTCATGCACATTATTCCCCATAACTTGTTGAGCGATGAACGTATGTGAGCTCACTCTTGCTGTCTCACATCCCCCCACAGGTCAAGAACAGGTACCACAGGATGAGGCGCGTGGAGGATGCTGCGATGTGTTCGTGAGAGGTCTAGGTCGTCGTCTCCCAGTCAACTTTGGGTTGCTGGACCGTTGTCTCCTTATAATGTAATTATTTATTTTGTATAGAACTCCTGTTATGTAGTAAAGATGTGACATTCGATCCTGTGCCATGATTCATCATATGTGTGAGACTTGGTCCCAGCACACCTGGTGATTATGTTTGCGCCCGGGTCTTGGTGCCCCTAAAACCCAGGTGTGACAGAAGTGGTATCAGAGGAATGTTGACTGTAGGACGAAACCTAGATGGAACTAGACAACCATTATCTACTTACCTTTGCTACTCTGATTCTTTTCTAAACTTATCTTAATCTTTTCTCATCTATTTCCGTTTTACTCTGATTATTCTTACCTCTTCCTTCTAAAGACAAATGTGGATTTCACACTTTGAAATCCTGTGCCTAAAGTGACCTTTAGGAATAGGAGACCTACTATTAGGAACAAAAATAAAACTATTTTTTTAAGGTATCTATACACTTGAATGCTTGTTCTTATGATACTTGCCTGATTTGGATCTTTGATTGAGTGTGATGAGTTGTGGAGTAATATCCACAATTACATCTGCATATATATCTAGGCATAAAGGATAGTGTTTATAAAATAACTAGATAAACTAGATTATCCCTCATTAAAGTATCTAGCCTAACAATATTCATCTCATCTTAAAATATTCGTATTCTACACCCATAGATCCATCTTATCTCAAAAGATTCTACCTTATCTTTATGGATTCATCATGCCCTAATTAGCATATTTATCCCACTCTAGAATAAAAACCATGATCTAATCCAAAGTAATTAGATATTATCTAGTCTAATCTAGTCACTCCAATCTAATCTAGATCCCATCTAATCTAATATGGTCCAATCTAAAGTGAGTTACTTAACGGACTAGTTAATACTAGTGAAATAGATTAGACCCTGCTGGCCATGTTTTAACTTAAATTAGTACATCAGACCAAACCACCCATGAACAAATAACTTACCAGCATATTCATGGTGACCATCCCTCCCATCCTAGATGTTGCCATAATACATTTATCTTATGCCACCAGCCTGTTAACCATCTGTCCTTACCTACAAGTTATCCTAACTACATGTCCCTAATTCGGATAAAGACTTCAAAGAACGAAGATCGAAGATGATCGAGCTCATCAAATCAAGGAAGGATAAGATTCAAGCTAGATCTTCAAAAGTAATCAAGATCCACAATCTTGGATAGAGTCTTTCCTAGCCCTACCCTTTCATAACCAAACCTATCTATGCTCTAAAGACATCTTCTATCCTACATAATAAAGTGGACATACATATACATACCCATGCTCTCCTAATCACCCACTATTGACTATTGAATACTCTAGATATTTGAAACAATTATAGACTAAAAGTTGAATTACAAGCCAATCGTTTTGTATTCCTTTCCTTACAAATCTCGAGGACGAGATTTCTGTTAAGGGGGGTAGGATTTGTAGAGCCCAAAATCTTTACAAGGTGAAAATAATTGAATAAATAAATACATGTATTTATATGAAAGTGTTTTGGGAATTATTTGATTTTCTTGCAAACCCAACTATGAGAACTAAAGTAGTCAAATAGCAAATAAATAAATATGGAAATATGCATCCCATGCTGAGGTTCTTGTATCTGTGCATTTGTGTTTAAATTCACGAGACAAGTTTAAAAATAATAATAATAATAATAGAATTTAAAAATGGAGGAAAGAAGAGAGAAGAGGAGGAAAAGAATATACATTATAAAGAAAATAAAAATATTATAAATAAATAATAGGAGTTTTCTTCATGTTAGGATTTTTTTGGATATATTTGGAAAGTTGAAGTTCAAACAAGATTTAAATTTGAATTGAAGTTTCAAATTTGGTAAAGAAATAAGAAAAGAAAACATAAAAAGAAAGAAAAAGGGCTCAGCTGAACCTCACTGGGCCGATTTCTTCTCCCCCGCGGCCCATCTTCCGCTTTTCTCCGCGCGCACGGCCCAACTTGTCACCTGCGCGCCGACACGTGGGCCCGGGGTGGCAGCCGCACATGGTTCTACTATGCGTGGGCTGCTTCGTGCTGAGGCGATGACAGATGGGCCCGCGTGGTCAGTGTTGTCTTCCTCCCCAACGACCTGCGCGGAATCCTGGCGATTCCCCAACCAAATGCCGCGAGATTCAAGCCGACGGGCGTGGACCTCGGGACCAGGTCGGCCAAGCTCGGACTCGCCCCTAGCCCTGTGATCTATATATTGAGCATCAAAGCCATCGGAAGGAGCAGAGCGCCATCGAGCAGGCGAGAAAGAGAGAGACTGGGATGAGGTCTACATCTTGATTCGCCTTGCTCCACAGACTGTGTTGGAGGTGGTTACGGGATTCGGGGAGGAACAAACACCTCTGATTGGGCACGAGATTTGATCGAAGCCACCGGAATCGATCGCTGAAATTCAAAAATCACCATGAAGCTGCGCCACCATGACTTGAACCTACAGATGATGATCTGTGGTGAGATTACCTTCACGAGGTTTACTTTGCCTTTTCCTTTGTGTTGCACCCCGGATTAACAGTAGCAGAGCCTCGTGACGCCAGATCATGGTGTGCGGCCATGGCGCCGCCGCCCTAGGCACTTCCGCGCTGCCTCGGCTTGAGTCCAGTCGGGGGAAGACAGGTCCCTGGCCGTAGGATTGAGATGGACGGCTGGGATTAAAAGTAACATTTACCCCTTCGCGTATTGAATCCAAGCCTTTGGCGCCTGATCGAGTGGATGGGGTTTGAGATCGTCTGGAACCGTGGATGCCGCATCCAAGGGTTGTGGGTGATTCCTGTTCACTTTAGGGGGGATCTAATCCCGTCGGTTGATGGGCGATCGGACGGCTCTAGGTCCTCGGTACCTCTTCGCTGTTGCCGTTTAGCTAAAGAACCCCTACGATTTTACTAAATCGACCCGCGCTCCACAACAGTATAAAAGTAATTGCAGTTTAGTCCTTTTCTTTACGTATTGGACCCTGGATTCTCTAATAATAGCGTCAGCAGTCCGGGATCCATAGAAAATTCCAAATTAAATAGGGAAAGATGGGATGTTAGTATAAAAACAAATCTTGAAACTTATCTAATTCATATTTAGCTCATCTTAACTCTGATTCGATCCGTTCAAGTTTCGTTAGCTTTGTAATAACATTATCTATACAATGACAACATTAGTTTTATTATAACGCATAATCTTATAATTAGATATTGTTTAATTTGTGTTTAGTGGATTAAGTTTGCTAGTTAAAGATAACCTATCTATAATTATAATCTAACTAAAATTATGACTTTTAATCAAGTCATGATCCAGATCGAAGTTGAGTTAATTAATTATAGTATATTCTCTCATGTGATGTAGAATCACCAATTTATAATATAACTTTAATATTTAATCACGTAAATCTTCAAAAAATCGTACCTTTATAACCGTAACTCCGAATTTAGCAGTTCTCGAACCCACGATCTCGTAGCAACGCGTAGATTATTATTATGCAGTTTATTCTTATGTTCGGTGTGATGTTAATTTTGTCTATACCATATTTGTTTGTATTGCTACGACTAGCAGTGAGGTCACGTGCCACCTGAACAGCATCCTGGTACCTGGAATCTCAAGTCCCAGGCAAGTTGTGCCCTTGATCACTTCTTTTTACCCAGCCATGTTCTGATTAATCATAATGATCTGCATATGTTAATTTTGATGGGACCCAATAGGTTACCCTAGTTTGATTATCTTTATACCTTGTTACCACTGAACTTTTTGGGTACTACTTGCTAGTGCTTTATGTGGTTTTGGGTATGAAGATACATTACTCATGATTATACTTTTGTTATCCGTTGTTATTTATCGTTCATGATAAGATCATTATGTTAATTGGAACATGGAGCGACCACCCGGAAAAACAGTGCTACCACAAGGGTATAATGGGACGCCCTTGGCTGATTAATTAGGAAAGCTAGTGGAGGACTACCTTACCCGAAAGGGGCAAGGGCAGTAGGGGAGTGGTCAGTGTAGGGAGGCCCTCGGGATGATTTTGCTGCGATGGCGGTCATGCAAGGGATTCCTGCATTGGAGCTTCCTATAAACTGTAGCGGGTTTTCTGAAGCTAGTGGAACTTTGTAAAGGCCTCGTAGTGTTACCCTGCCTCGCCTCCTCGGTAGAGGTGTATGGGAAGTCGCGATCCCTTGGCAGATGGGTAACATGACTTGTGGGTAAAGATGCGCAACCTCTGCAGAGTGTAAAACTGGTATACTAGCCGTGCTCACGGTCATGAGCAGCTCGGACCCTCACATGATTAATTTATGGAGCTAAATTCAATTTGTCATATGCATTGCATCGCAGGTGTTGTTACTTTTGTTCTACTACTTAATTGGGCTGGTATTTACTTATACTTAGTAATTGCTAATAAAATTTTGACCAACTTTAAAAGCAATGCTCAGCTCTAACCATCCTCCTTGGTAAGCCTTACACTTCACGTGAGCTCCCACCTTTGGCGAGTTCATGCACATTATTCCCCACAACTTGTTGAGCGATGAACGTATGTGAGCTCACTCTTGCTGTCTCACATCCCCCCACAGGTCAAGAACAGGTACCACAGGATGAGGCGCGTGGAGGATGCTGCGATGTGTTCGTGAGAGGTCTAGGTCGTCGTCTCCCAGTCAACTTTGGGTTGCTGGACCGTTGTCTCCTTATAATGTAATTATTTATTTTGTATAGAACTCCTGTTATGTAGTAAAGATGTGACATTCGATCCTGTGCCATGATTCATCATATGTGTGAGACTTGGTCCCAGCACACCTGGTGATTATGTTTGCGCCCGGGTCTTGGTGCCCCTAAAACCCGGGTGTGACACCATGACACAAATGTAGTATTTTTTACGTTACTCTTAGCAATATATGTTTGGAGTATTTAGTATACATGTGCAAGGCTAGTGATAGACAAAAAAAAACTTTGGGTTGGAGTGGAGTTTTAAATACTCCAAAAATACCATGATATCTACAAAACTACAGTATTCAAAACAAGATTTTTTACAATGCAGCCTGAAAGTCACCTAGAGGGGGGTGAATAGGCGATACCTAAAATTTATAAACTTTGAACGTGCACTTCGCATGGGGTTAGGGTTAGAGATAAATAATATTGATTTCGGAGAGTGGAAGATAGTTCTCCTTTCTATGAGTTGCTCAATCAATGCAGATAACTTTTGGATCTAACTCAAAACAATATGGGCAAGAGAACTTTAGAGAGAGAGGAGATGGAAGAAATAAATCGAGTGATGAAGATCAACACAAATGAATACGGTGATTTGTTTACCGAGGTTCGGTTCCAAGGAACCTACTCCCCGTTGAAGAGGCCACAAAGGCCGAGTCTATTCCAACCCTTTCCCTCTCTCAATCGGTCACTTAGACTGGTCGAGTGCTTCTTCTTAATCACACGGGTTACTAATGCCCCGCAAGGATCACCACACAATTAGGTGTCTATTGCTTGCTTTACAAAACACTTGAGAAGTTTAGAATGAGAAGAAGAAAGTAAAAGGGAAATGGACTTATACATTTCCTATAATCGATTTTGGTGCTTGACGACCATTACAAACCACGTGAACTAACTAGTTTGCCTAGTTATCATTTATCTCAGGTGCATAAAGTTCAAAGTAAACCAACAAAGAAATTGAGTTGGGGAACTCAATAAAGTTTGGAGCAAAGACAAGCATTGGTGATGCCAGAGGCGCACCGGACACTGTCCAATGCCCAGGCCAAGGCTCTCATGAACTGGCCGCTCTCGGGTTTTTCTAGGAGTCGCTCCGCTATAATTCATCGGACTGTCCGGTGTGCACCAAACATGTCCGATGAGCCAACAGAGCGACGGTCAACTGCGCCCAACAGTCGACTACGGTATACAATAAGGGCTAGTTTGGAAACTCAAATCCCCTTCGGGATTAAAGGGGATTGGAGGGGAAATTAGTTCATTTCCACCTGAATCCTCTCCAATCCTGTCGGGGACCATAATTAGGGGTACCCCCAAGACTCCTAATCTCAGCTGGTAACCCCCATCAACACAAAGCCGCAAAGGCCTGATGGGCGTGATTAAGGTCGAGGCTCAGTCCACTCAAGGGATACGATCTCGCCTCGCCCGAGCCCAACCTCGGGCAAAGGTAGCCGACACAGGAGGATTCACGTCTCGCCCGAGGGTCCCCTCAAGCAACGGACGCACCTTCGGCTCGCCCGAGGCCCAGGCTTCGCGGAGAAGCAACCTTGGCCAGATCGCCACGCCAACCGACCATATCGCAGGAGCATTTAATGCAAGGATCGACTGACACCTTATCCTGACGCGCGCTCCTCAGTTGATAGGGCCGAAGTGGCCGCAGTCACTTCGCCGCTCCGCTGACCGACCTGACAGGAGAACAGCGCCGCCTGCTGTGCCACTCGACAGAGTGAGGTTGACAGCAGCTAAGTCCAGCCCCGGGCGCCATAGGAAGCTCCGCTTCGCCCAACCCCAGGGCTCGGACTCAGCCTCGACCTCGGAAGACGGACTCCGCCTCGCCCGACCCCAGGGCTCGGACTCAGACTCGACCTCGGAAAACGGACTCCGCCTCGCCCGACCCCAGGGCTCGGACTCAGACTCGACCTCGGAAGAGTCACCGCCTCGCCCGACCTCGGGCTCGGACCGACCACGTCACATAAGGGCCATCATTACCCTACCCCTAGCTAGCTCAGGCTACGGGGAACAAGACCGGCGTCCCATCTGGCTCGCCCCGGTAAACAAGTAATGATGGCACCCCGCACGCTCCATGACGACGGCGGCTCTCAGCCCCTTACGGAAGCAAGGAGACGTCAGCAAGGATCCAACAGCTCCGACAGCTGTCCTTCCACGGGGCTCAAGTGCTCCTCCGACGGCCACGACATCACATGAACAGGGTGCCAAAACCTCTCCGACAGCCACGACGGCATGTACTTAGGGTGCTGGCTCCTCTCAGCTAGCCACGGTAGCACATTGCTACACCCCCCATTGTACACCTGGGCCCTCTCCTTACGCCTATAAAAGGAAGGTCCAGGGCTCTCGTACGAGAAGGTTGGCCGCACGGGAGAACATGCCTCTCTCTCCCTCTCTCTCCCACGCGAACGCTTGTAACCCCCTACTGCAAGCGCACCCGACCTGGGCGCAGGACAACACGGAGGCCGCAGGTTCCCCTTTGCTGTCTTTCTCCCCCCTTCGTGTTCCGTCTCACGCCGACCCATCTGGGCTGGGGCACACGGCGACAATTTACTCGTCGGTCCAGGGACCCCACGGGGTCGAAACGCCGACAGTTGGCGCGCCAGGTAGGGGCCTGCTGCGTGTTGACGAACAGCTTCCCGTCAAGCTCCAGATGGGTAGTCTCCAGCAACCTCTTCGACCTGGAACGATGCTCTGTTTCGGGAGTCTTGAGTTCATGTCCCTCGACGGCAGCTACGACATGATACTCCTTCCTCCACCGCGCGACAACGACAATGGCAGCCGTCAGCCCGCCCGCCAGCGGCGGAGTCGACGACGTCTTCCCCACGTGGCGGAAGAGCAACATCCGGGACTGTCCCGTTACCTTCCCCGCCGACGGAGGGCGAGACGGGGCAGGCATGGCCAAGCAGGAGGCGGCACCTCGTCGGCTGTCGAGCAAGTCGACGGCGCCAGCGCCCCAGTGGGGGAAACGTCAGGCGTTGACCTCACGTCTGAGACGAAGATGAGCGTCGTCTCCCCGCGACACGCAAACCCCAAGCAGACGGACGACGCCAGCACGCTCGCAAAGGACTTGTTGGGCATTAGCCTCGTACCTAAGACGACGGTGCAGTCCGCCCCTGACGCGACTTCGTCACCACCCGTCGATCAAGAGGTACCGTCCGTTTCCCATCCCATGCCTTTTAAATTCGGCTGCGACCCGCCAAGCGACCCCGCTTCGGTGGACGCTTTCATAAAGGCATGTCCAAACCTTCCGGGGTATCATATGCGGTCACCCTGGGACCGACTGACGGCCGTCTCGACCTACGGGCCCCTGGGTTCCGAGGAAGATGACGAGCCCGACTCTGGTTGGGATTTCTCCGGGCTTGGTGACTCCAGTGCCATGCGAGACTTCATGACCGCATGTGACTACTGCCTCTCCGATTGATCCGATAGCGGCCACAGCCTCGGCGACGAGGACTGTGGCCCATCGCGAATGCTTTCATGTCGATCTAGGGGGTCTCGACGAAGGCAACCATCTTGGTATGCCGGAGGATGGTGATCCCCCTAGGCCTGCGCCTCGCATTGACATCCTTCGGGAGCTAGCTGTGGTCCCGGTCCCTGTGGGGGGTCAGGATGCACAGCTCGAGCAAATCCGCGAGATGCAGGCCAGGCTCGACGAGGAAGCAGGACAACTTGTGCTGCTTCGGCAAAATATCGGGCAGGAGTGGGAAGGCCGGGCACCAGCCGGAGAAGCGTGTCATCCAGCCTAGGACATCTAGCACCGCATCACCGATGATGCCAGGGCAAGGCTACCCCCGGCTTCTAGTGGGGTCGGCCAAAACCTGGCCGCATCAGCGATACTACTCCGAGCGATGCCGGAACCATCCACCACCGAGGGGCGACGTATCCAGGGAGAGCTCAAGAATCTCCTGGAGGATGCCGCGGTCCGACGGGCCAAAAGCTCTGCCTCCCGAAGGCAGGGGTACCCCCCGGAGCATCGCACCGCGACTTCCCAGTTCATACGGGAAGCCTCGGTCCACACCGGGTGCACGCGGAACACAGCGCCTGCGGCCCCGGGTCGCCTCGGCAATGAGCACCACCGCCGCGATCGTCGAGCCCACCTCGACGAGAAGGTGCGCCGAGGCTACCACCTCAGGCGTGGGGGACGCTACGACAGCGGGGAGGATCGGAGCCCCTAGCCCGAACCACCCGGTCCGCGAGCTTTCACCCGGGCCATACGACGGGCGTCGTTCCCGACCTGGTTCCGAACCCCGACTACTATCACCAAGTACTCGGGGGAGTCGAAGCCAGAACTGTGGCTCGCAGACTACCGGCTGGCCTGCCAGCTGGGTGGAACGGACGATGACAACCTCATCATCCGCAACCTTCCCCTGTTCCTCTCCGACGCCGCCCGAGCCTGGCTGGAGCATCTGCCTCCTGCGCAGATCTCCAACTGGGACGACCTGGTCAAAGCCTTCGCCGGCAACTTCCAGGGCACATACGTGCGCCCTGGGAACTCCTGGGATCTCCGAAGCTGCCGCCAGCAGCCAGGAGAGTCCCTGCGGAACTACATCCGGCGATTCTCGAAGCAGCGCACCGAGCTGCCCAACATCACCAACTCGAATGTCATCGGCGCGTTCCTCGCCGGCACCACTTGCCGCGACCTGGTGAGCAAGCTGGGTCGCAAGACTCCCACCAGGGTGAGCGAGCTGATGGACATCGCCACCAAGTTCGCCTCTGGTCAGGAGGCGGTCGAGGACATCTTCTGGAAGGACAAGCAGCCTCAGGGGCACCAGCCGGAAGACGTCCCCGAGGCGTCCACTCAGCGCGGCGCGAGGAAGAAGGGCAAGAAGAAGTCGCAAGCGAAATGCGACGCCGCCGACGCAGACCTTGTCGCCGCCGCCGAGCACAGGAACCCTCGGAAGCCTCCTGGAGGCACCAACCTGTTCGACAAGATGCTCAAGGAGTCGTGCCCCTATCATCAGGGTCCCGTCAAGCACACCCTTGAGGAGTGCGTCATGCTTCGGCGCTACTTCCACAGGGCCAGGCCACCGGCGGAAGGTGGCCGAGCCCACAACAACGACAAGAAGGAGGATCACAAGGCAGAGGAGTCCCCCGAGGTCCACGACTGCTTCATGATCTACGGTGGGCAAGTGGCGAATGCCTCGGCTCGGCACTGCAAGCAAGAGCGCCGGGAGGTCTGCTCGGTAAAGGTGGCGGCGCCAGTCTACCTAGACTGGTCCGACAAGCCCATCACCTTCGACCAGGGCGACCACCCCGACCGCGTGCCGAGCCCAGGGAAGTACCCGCTCGTTGTCGATCCTGTCATCGGCAACATCAGGCTTACCAAGGTCCTCATGGACGGAGGCAGCAACCTCAACATCATCTACGCCGAGACCCTCAGGCTCCTGCAGATCGATCTGTCCTCGATCCGGGCCGACGCGACACCTTTTCACGGGATCATCCCCGGGAAACGCGTCCAACCCCTTGGGCAACTCGATCTGCCCGTCTGCTTCGGGACTCCCTCCAACTTCTGAAAGGAAACCCTCATGTTCGAGGTGGTCGGGTTCCGAGGAACCTACCACGCAGTGCTGGGAAGGCCATGCTACGCCAAGTTCATGGTCGTCCCCAACTACACCTACCTCAAGCTCAAGATGCCGGGCCCCAACGGGGTCATCACCGTCGGCTCCACGTACCGACACGCGTACGAATGCGACGTGGAGTGCGTGGAGTACGCCGAGGCCCTCATCGCCGACCTGGAGAGCCTCTCCAAGGAGGCGCCAGATGCAAAGCGCCACGCCGGCAACTTCGAGCCGACTGAGATGGTTAAGTCCGTCCCTCTCGACCCTAGCAACGACGCCTCCAAGCAGATCCGGATCAGCTCCGAGCTCGACCCCAAATAGGAAGCAATGCTCGTCGACTTTCTCCGCGTGAACGCCGAAGTTTTTGCGTGGAGTCCCTCGGACATGCCTGGCATACCGAGGGATGTCGCCGAGCACTCGCTGGATATCCGAGCTGGGGCCCGACCCGTGAAGCAGCCTCTGCGCCGATTCGACGAAGAAAAGCGCAGAGCCATAAGCGAGGTGATCCCCAAGCTGATGGCTGCAGGGTTCATCAAAGAGGTATTCCATCCCGAATGGCTTGCCAACCCTGTGCTTGTGAGAAAGAAAGGAGGGAAATGGCGGATGTGTGTAGACTACACTAGTCTAAACAAAGCATGTCCGAAAGTTCCCTACCCTCTGCCTCGCATCGATCAAATCGTGGATTCCACTGCTGGGTGCGAAACCCTGTCTTTCCTCGATGCCTACTCAGGGTATCACCAAATCAGGATGAAAGAGTCTGACCAGCTCGCGACTTCTTTCATCACACCCTTTGGCATGTACTGCTACGTTACTATGCCATTCGGTTTGAGGAATGCGGGTGCGACATACCAAAGGTGCATGAACCACGTGTTCGGAGAGCACATTGGTCGAACGGTCGAGGCTTACATCGATGACATCATAGTCAAGATGAGGAAAGCCTCCGACCTCCTCTCCGACCTCGAAACGACATTTCGATGTCTCAAGGCAAAAGGCGTAAAGCTCAACCCCGAGAAGTGTGTCTTCGGAGTCCCCCGAGGCATGCTCCTGGGGTTCATCGTCTCCGAGCGGGGCATCGAGGCCAACCCGAAGAAAATCGCGGCCATCACCAGCATGGGGCCCATCAAGGACTTGAAAGGAGTACAGAGGGTCATGGGATGCCTTGCGGCTCTGAGCCGTTTCATCTCGCGCCTCGGCGAAAGAGGCCTACCTCTGTACTGCCTCCTGAGGAAGACCGAGCGCTTCACTTGGACCTCCGAGGCCGAGGAAGCCCTCGGGAACCTAAAGGCGCTCCTTACAAGTGCGCCCATCTTGGTACCCCCCGCTGCCGGAGAAGCCCTCTTGATCTACGTTGTCGCTACCACTCAAGTGGTCAGCGCCGCGATCGTGGTCGAGAGACGAGAAGAGGGGCACGCATTGCCCGTCCAGAGGCCGACCTACTTCATCAGTGAGGTACTATCCGAGACCAAAATCCGCTACCCACAAATTCAGAAGCTACTGTACGCGGTAATTCTGAAGCGGCAAAAGTTGCGACACTACTTCGAGTCTCATCCGGTGACTGTGGTGTCATCCTTTCCCCTGGGAGAGATCATCCAGTGCCGAGAGGCCTCGGGTAGGATTGCAAAGTGGGCGGTGGAGATCATGGGCGAGACAATCTCGTTCGCTCCTCGGAAGGCCATCAAGTCCCAAGTCTTGGTGGACTTTGTGGTTGAATGGGTCGACACCCAGCTTCCAGCAGCTCCGATCCAACCAGAACTCTGGATGATGTTTTTCGACGGGTCGCTGATGAAAATAGGAGCGGGCACGGGCCTGCTCTTCATCTCACCCCTCGGGAAGCACCTCCTCTACGTGTTGCGCCTCCATTTCCCGGCATCCAACAACGTGGCCGAGTACGAGGCTCTGGTTAACGGGTTGTGCATCGCCATCGAGCTAGGGGTCCGACGCCTCGACGCTCGTGGCGACTCGCAGCTTGTCATCAACCAAGTCATGAAGAACTCCCACTGCCGCGACCCGAAGATGGAGGCCTACTGCGATGAGGTTCGGCGCCTGGAGGACAAGTTCTACGAGCTCGAGCTCAACCACATCGCCCGACGATACAACGAGACTGCAGACGAGCTGGCTAAGATAGCCTCGGGGCGAACAATGGTCCCCCCGGACATCTTCTCCCGAGACCTACATCAACCCTCAGTCAAGACCGACGACACGCCCGAGCCCGAGAAGGTCTTGGCCCTGCCCGAGGCGCCCTCGGCTCAGCCCGAGGCACCCTCGGCCCCTGAGGGTGAGGCACTGCGTGTCGAGGAAGAGCAGAATGGGGTCACGCCTAATCGAAACTGGCAGACCCCGTACCTGCAATATCTCCACCGAGGAGGGCTACCCCTCAACAGAGCCGAAGCTCGGCGACTGGCGCGGCGCGCCAAGTCGTTCGTCTTGATGGGTGACGGGAAGGAGCTCTACCACCACAGCCCCTCAGGCATCCTCCAGCGATGCATATCCATCGCCGAAGGTCAGGAGTTATTACAAGAAATACACTCGGGGGCTTGCGGTCACCACGCAGCACCTCAAGCCCTTGTTGGAAACGCTTTTCGATAGGGTTTCTACTGGCCAACCGCGGTGGCCGATGCCACTAGGATTGTACGCACCTGCCGAGGGTGTCAATCCTATGCAAGGCAGACGCACCTGCCCGCTCAGGCCCTGCAAACGATACCCATCACCTGGCCGTTTGCTGTGTGGGGTCTGGACCTCGTTGATCCCTTGCAGAAGGCACCCGGGGGCTACACGCACCTGCTGGTCGCCATCGACAAATTCTCCAAGTGGATCGAGGTCCGACCCCTAAACAGCATCAGGTCCGAACAGGCGGTGGTGTTCTTCACCAACATCATCCATCGCTTTGGGGTCCTGAACTCCATCATCACCGACAACGGCACCCTATTCACCGGCATAAAGTTCCTGGACTTCTGCGAGGATCACCACATCCGGGTGGACTGGGCCGCCGTAGCTCACCCCATGATGAATGGGCAAGTAGAGCGTGCCAACGGCATGATTCTGCAAGGACTCAAGCCGCGGATCTACAACGACCTCAACAAATTCGGCAGGCGATGGATGAAAGAACTCCCCTCGGTGGTCTGGAGCCTGAGGACGACGCCAAGCCGAGCCACGGGCTTCACGCCGTTCTTTCTAGTCTATGGGGCCGAGGCTATGCTGCCCACAGACTTAGAATACGGTTCCCCGAGGACGAGGGTGTACGATGACCGAAGCAATCAAACCAACCGAGAAGACTCACTGGACAAGCTGGAAGAGGCTCGGGACATGGCATTACTACACTCGGCGCGGTATCAGCAGTCCCTGCGACGCTACCACGCCCGAGGGGTTCGGTTCTGAGACCTCCAGGTGGGCGACTTGGTGCTTCGGCTACGACAAGACGCCTGTGGGCGCCACAAGCTCACGCCTCCCTGGGAAGGGCCATTAATCATCACCAAGATTTTGAAGCACGGAACATACAAGCTGGCCAACAGTCAAGGCAAGGTCTACAACAATGCTTGGAACATCCGACAGCTACGTCGCTTCTACCCTTAAGATGTTTTCAAGTCGTTCATATACTTCGTTTACATATGAAGTCTAACCATCAAGGAAGGGTCATCCTTGCCTCGGCAAAGCCCGACCCTCCCTCGGGGGCTAGAAGGGGCGAACCCCCTCTGCGTCAAAATTTTCCTCGGAAAAAGTCTTTCTGCCAGAACATTTTTCGTGCTTTTCGACTGCTTCGAAAGTGGGATCCTGAAAACGACGGAGTACACATAAGCAGCCAAGGCCGACCGAGCCGAGGGACTCCTACGCCTCCGGGATACGGATACCTCACTCATCACCTTCTGTGATAAGTAACTCACGCTCGGATAAGCGATTCTGCTGGCCGAACAAGTCTTAACGCTCGAAAGCTCTTCTGCCGAAACGATTTTTCGTGCCTTCTCGACTATATCGATAACATAATCCTATGGATGAGTAAGAGTACACATAAGCGGCAAGGCCGACCGAGCCGAGGGACTCCTACGCCTCTAGGATACGGATACCTCACTTGTCACCTTCCGTGATAAGTAACTCTCGCTCGGACAAACAATTATGTTACCGACAAATAAGTCCTGATACTCGAAACAAGGGGAAAGGAAACACAACTTTACAACACAACAATGATATGTTTGGGCCTCGGCGGCCGCAAAAAACATACGCACACTACAGATAAACTGTTCCTACAGGATCAGACATCAGCAGGGGAGCAGCAGCACCCTCGGCGTCGACTCCACCTTCAGCGGGATCCGACCCGGCCTCGGATGACGACACGGTCGGAAGACCTCCGCCTTGAAGGAACCTGTCGGCAC
Source organism: Zea mays (assembly GCF_902167145.1). Lineage (NCBI taxonomy): Eukaryota > Viridiplantae > Streptophyta > Magnoliopsida > Poales > Poaceae > Zea > Zea mays. Next base: position 79,549,398 of record NC_050103.1, on the reverse strand, counting down.
CACGCCTGAGCCATCACCGCCAGGGCCTCCTCCAAGAATCCGTCCCGAGCAGACGGCTCGACCGGCCGCTCCGTGGCCTCAGCCAGCTGTCCCCCGAGGACATCAGCCCGGCTCATGGCCTCGGCAACCCGACTCTGGCGCTGGTCCCTCCAGTGGACGGCCCGGCCAGGCTCCGGCCGACGAAGTCCTCTTTTCAAGCCAACTCTGCCTCTATCCATGCTCACACCGCTGCCTCCGGCTCCGGCTCATCGCAGAGCGGCCGAGGGTTTCCTTAACTAAGCAAGAGAAGCCTCGGGCGGCAAGGCCGACCGAGCCGAGGGACTCCTACGCCTCCGGGATACGGATACCTCACTCGACACCTTCGCACGAGGCAACTCACACTTGGTTAAGTGGTTCAGTTAGCCGACAGGCAAGTCCTAGTGCTCGAAATGAGGAAAAAACATGGTATTACACCAAAAATACCTAGATGTTCAGGCCCCGACAGCCACAATGAACAAGACACCGACACTCAAGGTGCCATTACAAATGGAACTCCGGTTCCGCCCCTACAGGTACGAACAACCCCCCACGTTGGAGGGCCTGCGGGGCGACAAAACGCCGACAGGTGGCTCACTGCCGCCCGCTCCGGCAGCAGCGACGACGACCTCCGCTCCGAGCGGCCGAACAACAGCAGCGATGACCTCAGGGCGAATGCTGCTGCCATAAGGCTCTCGCCCATGTCCCCACTCGAGGGGCGAGGACAAGCAGAAGGCCATAGAGTTGGAGGTCAGTCCGCGGGTGGCACCGACTATCTCGTCGGCAGAGAAACCTCTTCCGGCTGCCTCAGTGGGAGGTGGCACCGGAAGCAGCACCGAAGCCACTCAGGCCGGAGAGCCAGACACGCGGCAGCTGCCAGCGCCACGAACGGCGAACGCCCTTCCCCCCCATCACTGAGGGAAGGAGCGGGCCGCTTCCCGCGTGGAGACAGGCCCCAACTCGGCGCACTCCCCTCCCCAGCACTGATGATGAACATCCTTGAAGCTGAGGGAGGGGCGGAGGCCGCAGCCCGGTTTGCTTCTCCCCACCATCAAACCGGTGGTCGCCGTCTTGGGTGACCACCGGCGAGGGGATGCAGCCGGGCTGCCCGATGAAAATCCTTGAAGCCGAACGATGGCTGAAAGGTACCAACTTCCGCGAAGTTGCGTTCCTCCAACGGCGACAAGACAAAAGCAACGCGAGCGCTCCCCATCCGGGGGCTCGGAAGGTGGAAGGGCGCGATGCATGAGGAGAGTGCGAAGACATGGTTGCCGTCCAAGGGGGTCGCCCTCCTTTTAAAGATGACTCTCCCCACTTGCGTCCTCAGCCGTCGCGGGCTAAGTCTTCACCAACGCGCTCCAAGGTCTTCCCCCTACGACACGGGGGCTGGGTCCCACGCGTCATGCAAGCTGGCCCAGGACAGAAGAGGCCAAACCGCCGCGCGCGGTGCGCGTAACTGCCCAACGGTTACAAGCACTCCTCCACTTTCGCCCAGACCAGCGGGTGAAAGGGCGGACCGCCATGTAGGTGGCGTGCAAACCGCACCAAGGGGGCGCACCCGTTCGACTTCGGCGCGTCCAGCGTGGGGGCCCAGGCCCACACGTCATGTAACCGGCGCGTCGGTTACTACGTGCGAGAAACTGCACCGCCACTTGCGCCAGTACCGCGCCTCCTCGACTGCGGAACCAGTGCCGCGACTCGAGGCGACCCTGTGCACGGCCCAACAGTGTCAACCGAGCGCATCGGTCACGGGTCAGTCAGCCACGGGAGAAGGCGCGACGGTCGATATGGCCAAAAGTGGGCCGGCAGTAATGGCGGTGGCAGACGGGCGGAAGCAGCAGTCAAGTCGTCTACAGGCTCACGTCCCCTCCGGGGATAGCAAGAGAGCCCTCTCCCACGGCGTGAAGACGACGCGCCCGTGTCCCATTCCTCGAACGGTTCGCGCACGCACAACGGCTGCCCTGCGAACCACTCGTCCCGTCGAGTTAACTCTGCGGCTGGACAGGCGGCACCTTTGGCAGGCGAAGCAGGCGACGCTTCACCTCCGACATAATGACCGCGTCAAAAAAGGTGTGCCACGTCGTTCAATTTCGTATCCTTTTCCTCTTCCTCTTTCTCTCTCTTGCTACAGGGACCGAGAAAAGGGATACTCCGAAAGGGATCCTTCTCCGCGAAGGAAGCGGGCCCCGAGCCCCCCTACTGATCAGAGGTTCGAAGGCTGGCCCCTCGGAAGGGTTCGACAGCCGCCTTAGAGCGCTCGGGCTCCGAGCCCACCTACTGATCAGAGGTTCGAAGGCTGGCCCCTTGGAAGGGTTCGACAGCCGCCTCAGAGCACTCGGGCTCCACGCCCACCATTGGTCAGAGGTTCGAAGGCTGGCCCCTCGGATGGGTTCGACAGCCGCCTCAAGCCACTCGGGCTCCGCGCCCACTACTGATCAGGGGTTCGTAGGCTGGCCCCCAAAGGGTTTGTTGGGGACTTGTTCTCAAGTGCTAAGAGTTAAGAACAAGGCAACATAGAAAATGTTAATCGTTAACACCCTTCGTCCTCCGAAGCATTATTTCCCTCAGAATATAATGACTTGCGGACGAAGGTTATGAAGGATATACCTTCATAAATTCATTAAACAATGACAAAGGATAACATATAAAGAATGTAAAAGAACACATGAACAATTATTTATTGCTATTGAACATAAACAAAAATATTATTGAACTATAAGTGTACCTTCAATCGGAAGGAAATGATGGTACAAGCGTGACGCACAAAGCGAATGCCAAGTCAGCGTGAACAGTACGGGGATACTGTTCACCTATTTATAGACAAGGGACACAGCCCTTACAAAATTACATTCATGCCCTTTACATTTGATAATAACGCTATAATAATCTATCGAGGTCTGAATAGCCTTTTCATCTTTAAGTCGGTTCACTCTTTGCTGATACGCCGAAGCTTTCTTGCTCAACACCTTCGGCTCTGTATCAAGCTTCGTATTATTCCGGTCTGCTGCAATGCCGACTTTAGTCTGAGAGTACCTGTTCACACATTGTACTACAGAAATATTGTTAAATCCTGTTTTTGAGGACCTTCGGATGCCGAAGGTCCCCAACAGTAGCCCCTCGCAATATTAATTTGTTTGAAATAATAAATTTAGATTGCGATATGGACGAAGGCTTTACGCCGAAGGTCCGAAAAAACACCTTCCCTTTGCTAGAATAGCAACGTTCAATGACAAGTGGGGTCTTTCAACTTTCAACGCACCGAGCGTATAAATATGGCCATACCGCAAACTCATTTTGCACGCTTTCTGGCCAACCACTCCCGCTTACTCAATTTTTAGCTCTTGTGCACTGTGATTTGCTAAGCTTTTAACTTTGAAGCTTCGGATTTTAAAACAGTTTTTTAGTGTTTCCGAAGATGTCTGAAGCTGCTAAGAAGGCTGCTGCTGAGATGAAGCTGAGTCTTGATGAAGAAAAGAACTTAGGATTTCTTATAGCAATGTCGAAGACCAACACGGAAAAAATCACCAATGAGATTCTGGAAGGGCTGTCTGAAGATACTGGTGACAGTGACAGCTACGATGTAGACAGCGGTGGCGAAGACTCCGAAGATCGCCCCTGGCGACCAAGCCATTCAGTTTATGGTAAATCAACTATCAAAGAGAATCATCTTGTTAACATGAGAGGAAGGTATTTCCGGGATTTGTCCGTTGTGAGAGCCGACGAAGGGGAGAAAACTTGCCCACACCCTGAAGAGAATGAAGTCGTAGTGTTCCGAAGCTTTCTAAAGGCTGGGCTGCGATTGCCCTTGAGCAGCTTCGTCGTGGAGGTGCTGAAGATTTTTGAAGTCTATCTTCACCAACTTACCCCCGAGGCAATTATAAGGCTGAACATTTTCGTGTGGGCCGTGCGAAGCCAAGGTCTAAAGCCTGATGCAAAAAGTTTTTGCAATATGCACGAATTATCATACGAGACAATACCTTGGGGTAAAGAACAGTATCACAATAACTTTGGCTGCTACAATTTTGTTTCTCGTTCTGGGTCAAGCTGCCCCGTGCCAACTTTTCGGAAGAGGTGGCCTAGCGGCTGGATGACAGAATGGTTTTATGTAAAAAATGATCTGAAAACACGGGAAGACATCAAAGGTATAATCATGCGTCCTATTTGGCAAAGCTTCGGCCTTCGGAGGCCGAAGGTTGAAATGAATGAGGCCGCCGAAGAGTGCCAGAGAGCCTTCGGCGTTGTCTGCTCTTTTATAGGGACAAGGGACTTAGTTCAAGAGCATATCGCCTTCAGGGTGTGGCCTCTTGCGGAGAAATGGGAAATGCCACAAGAAACCATTAAAGAGGCCGACGAAGGTGGACTTGTCAGATTTAAGTATACTTTTAAATTTGGAGATAAATTTATTGAGCCAGATGATGAGTGGTTGAAAAGCATTGACAATTTAAGTGATGAGCTGCTCGGGACCTACTCGAAGGCCGAAGATAATGCAATGTCAGCAGCCTTCGGAGGCCGAAAAAAGAAGAGACTGAATCGGGTATTTGATGCCATCGGGTTTGTTTACCCTGACTATTGCTATCCCATTCGAAGGCAGAAGAGAAAAAACACAACCTCTGCAAAAGAAGAAGCTGCAGCTGCTCCTAGCGAGCCAGAACCGAAAAGGAAAAAGATAAAGGTTCTTACGCATCGGCCGCGTTATATTGAACCAGCTTCGGTGCCCGAGTTTACCGGAAAAACTTCTCCGGCCACCGAAGCTGAAAAACCAATCGAGCCAGCCTTGTTGCCAGAGATTGCCGAAACGGCCGAAGTGCCACCAAAGATAGAATCAAAACAATCAAACATTTTGTTGTCAGAAACAAAAAAGAAAGCCGAAGCGCCGTCCACAGAAAAAATTGAAGAGGTAAAAGAAGCAACTGAGGGCTCCAAAACATTAGAAGTTTTGAGTCCTACAACAATCATTGGAACAGCAAAAAATGAAAAAGTGCCAGCCGCAACTCCAAAGAGAAAGAGAATGGTTAATGTACTAGATGTACTGGAAACGATCAAATCTTCGAGCACACCTCCGAAGAAGGCTGCTGTTACTCCTGAAACGACAGCTAAAATTTCTGGTTCTACAGCTCCAGAGCAAGAAATTGAAGCCGAAGCTGGGCCCTCAGAGCCCGCAAAAACCTTGGAAAGTGAAGCAGAAAAAATAACAAAGCCAACTTTTGTTGAAGAAACTGGTGTTGTTACCCCCGAAGCATCCCCCAAAATTCGTGATTATATTTTTCGTCATGCTTCGAGGAAAAAATTATCAGAAAAAGAAGAACAAGAGGCCCAGCACTATGCCCAAAAGTTGAAATATCCAAAGGGGGCGTTGATATTTAATGGCAGCGGAGAAGAAGATTTCTTGTATTGTCTCCCCGATAACAAGGAAATTTCTGTCTGTCGGGAGATGAGCAGAAGCTTCGGATTCCCAACCTTAGAAGATGGACTTTCGGTGCTGTCAAAGAACGATCTGGCTGACAGCCTAGCTTACAACAGTTTAAAGGTGCGACAAAATGGAATTCTCGTATTTTTTGTTGAGTTCTAAATTTTTCGTTTGTTTAAATCTATTGACACAGACATATTCCTGTTTGCAGGGCCTGATACTCAGCAATGCCCTCAGGGCACAAAAAGATGCTGAGGACGAAGGATGTACCATAGCCCTGAGCAACCTTCGTTCCGAAGTAATTGAACTGAGGAACGAAGGTCTTGAAAAAGACAAAATATTATACTCATTGATAAATAAAATAAAGGAGGACGAAGCTGCTTTTAGAAGTCAAGCTGAAGCTCAGAAAGGCGAAATTGAAGACCTTCGGAAACAACTGGCCAGAGCCAAAGAAGAATGTATACTTGAAGAAACAAAGCGTGAACTCAGCGATCAATGGGCAGATCACCTAGAAGTGACTGTTGAAGAGCTTCGTTCATCCAAAAAGAGATGCTACAATAAAGCTATAGATTGTGTTAAAAAACTAAAGGCTAGCTTCGCCAAGGTCGGCGCATTCTCAAGTGAAGAAAACTTTTCGAGAGGCAATCCCGAAGGTGTCATTGAATGGATTGACCACGAAGCTGAAGCCTTCGAAGAAATTTTAAATAGCCGAGGAGATATATGTGCCTTCACTGGCGCCAGAGGGATTGCCACCATTTTAGAGAAGAAGGGCTGTGATCATGTAAAAATTTTAGCGCAGTCCGAAGCTGCTTTGTCCTTTGAAGATATAAAAGATCCTTCGGCCGAAGCTAGCATAATTGGTGGAAAGTTTTTTACCGATATCTGGGATAATGGTGGCCGAGAAATGGCCGGAGAAATTGTTCGAAGAAGTGAAAAGGGCATTCACGATGCTAGAGAAGTAGCTGAGGCTGCTGTTAAGAGCGCAGAAGCTGAAAGTCAATTAGGTACTAAATAATAGTTTTTATCGTGTTGTAATCTTTAGGCTTTTAAGATCTGTTTACGATTTGTAATAGCAATGTAGCCATGTCCTGCTTCAGATCCGACTAAAGCGCCTTCGGACCCTCAGCCGAAGGGGGACGACGAAATTAAAAAGATGGCCGAAGATATTATGGACGAAGTCGTCAATCGACTCCTGAATGAGGCTGCAGAAGTTGTTTTGAGAGAGGAGTAAACATTTTTGTGAAAAACTTCTGAAATGTAATATGGTGTAACATTTTGTAACCCCGAATGTAATATATCTATTTTTGTTACTCAATTCTTTACGATGCATGAAACTTTACACACGTACCGTTTTTGAGTCTTTGGCAAAAAAACACCTTCCCTTCTTTTCATGCTTCGTGAAGAAGAATTATCATTTATCACAACAATATCCGAAGTATCCTGAGAGAGTATTGAAGCTTCGTAGAAACATGCTTCAAGGCTATATTTCAGAAATCAATATTGTTGCTCCTTGTGACTTGGCATGATTTGCCCCTTTTTCAAAGCGTTTTCCCGAAGATTGATATCATATTTCTTTCTTATGCCACATGCAGTATGATGTATGATGCTTATGTTATGCAAAGATGATGTGATGATGTTATGCTATGTAAGGTGATATTCCGAAGGTACACGCATATCTGCGCGATAAAACACACACTCTTTTTGCGAATCAGCTTTAACTTTTTGCTATAAGCCTCCCTTAGGAGCTTCTTCGCCTTTTACTTCAGCGGAATCAGCGCTGACTTTTCGCTGTAAGCTCTGCATTCCCTTAGGAACGTCTTTGGAGCTTCTTCGCCTTTTACTTAGGCGGTATCAGCGTTGACTTTTCGCTGTATGCTCTGCATTCCTTTTGGAACGACTTTGGAGCAGAAAACTTACACTGCGCTCCCTTCGGAACGACTTTTTGCGACTTCATCAAACTTACTCTGCGTTCCTTAGAACGACTTTTTGTAGCTTCGAAGAATTTTCGATAGTCCGAAGGTCCTTTTTATTATCACAAGCCTGTGAAAACATGTTTTGTCAATAGATGTGCTTTGATTCTGGCACAGTGCTGTTGACCGTGCGAGGTTCGGACTGTTCTCTGAAGTCCCTTTGATGCGGAGCGTATTGGCTCCCTTCTGGCTGCTGGCCTTGCTGCAACGGAGGTGGAGGCGGAGGCTGTTGCCAGGAAGCTTGAGGCTGACTCGCCGAAGCAACAGAGACTGCAGGATGGTTGCCCACATATTCTGGGATGTAGGGCGAATGATACGAAGCTGTATGCATGACCTGCTTCGGCTGAGCTTGTTGTGCTGCTGCTTCAGCTATTTCCTTTTGCTTCTGAATAGTGACATGGCACATCCTGGTAGTATGGCCTTTGTTTTCACCGCAGAATAAGCAAAAGATTTTTCTCGGTTGATCGCCAAATCTTCCTCCGAAGCCCCTGGCACCTCTGCCTCTTGGAGCTGGAGGTCGGAAAAAACTTTGTTGTTGCCCTGAAGCCTGTGAGGAGTATTGTGGCCTTTGTTGCTGACTCCCTTTATCATCATTCTGAGTGGAATTGTGAATTGATCTGACATGCCTCGGGTAAAACCTTCCTCCGAAGCCCCTGGTCATTTCAGAAAACCTGAAAGCCTCCTCCCTTCTTTGACGAAAATCATTGTCAGCTCGAATGTATTCGTCCATCTTCTGGAGCAGCTTTTCCAGTGTTTGTGGTGGCTTCCTGGCAAAATACTGTGCTGACGGCCCTGGCCGAAGCCCCTTGATCATAGCCTCAATGACAATCTCATTGGGCACTGTTGGCGCCTGTGCCCTCAATCGTAGAAACCTTCGGACATATGCCTGAAGGTACTCTTCATGGTCCTGAGTGCATTGAAAGAGAGCCTGAGCAGTGACCGGCTTCGTCTGAAACCCTTGAAAACTAGTTAACAGCAAGTCCTTCAGCTTCTGCCATGAGGTGATCGTTCCTGGTCGAAGGGAGGAGTACCAGGTTTGAGCAACACTTCTGACAGCCATGACAAAAGATTTAGCCATGACTGAAGCATTGCCACCATACGAAGACACTGTTGCTTCGTAGCTCATCAAAAACTGTTTCGGGTCTGAGTGGCCATCAAACACGGGGAGCTGAGGTGGCTTGTAGGACGGGGGCCAAGGTGTAGCCTGCAGCTCAGCGGACAGGGGAGAAGCATCATCAAAAACAAAATTCCCATGATGGAAATTGTCATACCAGTCGTCTTCGTTGGGAAAACCCTCTTGATGAAGATCTTGATGCTGAGGCCTTCGGTGTTGCTCATCCTGAGCAAGATGGCGAACTTCTTCAGAGGCTTCGTCTATCTGCCTCTGCAGTTCAACTAGCCTGGCCATCTTCTCCTTCTTGCGTTGAACCTGTTGCTGAAGGATTTCCAGATTTTGAATCTCCTGATCTAGATCATCCTCCGGAGGTGTTGGACTGGTAGCCTTCCTCTTCTGGCTTCGTGCCTCTCTAAGAGAAAGGACGTCTTGATTGTGGTCCAACGGCTGCAGCGTGCCAGCCCCTGGTGCTGAAGTCTTCTTCGGCGGCATGACGAAGGTGATGCTTGCCGAAGGTGTTGAAAAAGCTCAAAAAATGGAAGTGAGTTCACCGGAGGTGGGCGCCAATGTTGGGGACTTGTTCTCAAGTGCTAAGAGTTAAGAACAAGGCAACATAGAAAATGTTAATCGTTAACACCCTTCGTCCTCCGAAGCATTATTTCCCTCAGAATATAATGACTTGCGGACGAAGGTTATGAAGGATATACCTTCATAAATTCATTAAACAATGACAAAGGATAACATATAAAGAATGTAAAAGAACACATGAACAATTATTTATTGCTATTGAACATAAACAAAAATATTATTGAACTATAAGTGTACCTTCAATCGGAAGGAAATGATGGTACAAGCGTGACGCACAAAGCGAATGCCAAGTCAGCGTGAACAGTACGGGGATACTGTTCACCTATTTATAGACAAGGGACACAGCCCTTACAAAATTACATTCATGCCCTTTACATTTGATAATAACGCTATAATAATCTATCGAGGTCTGAATAGCCTTTTCATCTTTAAGTCGGTTCACTCTTTGCTGATACGCCAAAGCTTTCTTGCTCAACACCTTCGGCTCTGTATCAAGCTTCGTATTATTCCGGTCTGCTGCAATGCCGACTTTAGTCTGAGAGTACCTGTTCACACATTGTACTACAGAAATATTGTTAAATCCTGTTTTTGAGGACCTTCGGATGCCGAAGGTCCCCAACAGGGTTCGACAACCGCCTCAGAGCACGCAGAGCGAGGGATGACTCTGGGTACATCCGATACATGGCCGAGGCTCGGGCTACGCTCCCGAGGTACCCTAGGACATTTCCGAGACCAGCAGGAGCGATTCTGTTACGGAATCCCATCAGAGGGAGGCATCGAGCCCTCGGACCCTATCAAACGGGACCGGGTCCGGCAAATCACCTACAGGTACTTTTGGAGAGCGCCTCTGGGGCACTAGCCGACCCTTATCGAACGGGGCACGGGCGTCCACTCGGATCACCCGTTAGCAACTCACTGGAGACACCATGTTCGGCGCCCTCCGAGGGCAACATGGCGCTTTCCCCCCTCCTCCTTGCGGAAAGGCGACGTAGGGGCGTATGAAAAAATCAGAGTCAGTCCTTGACCGTCCTCTCGCTCTGTGCGGAGGCTCGGGGGCTGCTCTCGCAAAACCGGCTCCGGCCAAACCGTTGACAGCGTCAACATACCAGCCCGAGAACTTGGAACCTGACTATGCACCCGGGCTACGGCCAGTTCGCATGAGGGAACAACTAGACCGGCCGAAGCATCACGAAACGCGCTAAGACCTCGAAGGAGTCAAACCACTCCTCCGAGGCCTCGGGGGCTACACCCGGCGGGTGCGCTCGCGCGCACCCACTGGAACGAAACGCAACCGAGAAAGGCCGGTCCCCTTGCAAAAAAGTACGACAAAGCCTGCAAGTGAGTGCCAACACTCCCTTCGAGGCTCAGGGCTACTGTCGGGGACCATAATTAGGGGTACCCCCAAGACTCCTAATCTCAGCTGGTAACCCCCATCAGCACAAAGCCGCAAAGGCCTGATGGGCACGATTAAGGTCGAGGCTCAGTCCACTCAAGGGACACGATCTCGCCTCGCTCGAGCCCAGCCTCTGGCAAAGGCAGCCGACCCAGGAGGATTCACGTCTCGCCCGAGGGTCCCCTTAAGCAACGGACGCACCTTCAGCTTGCCCGAGGCCCAGGCTTCACGGAGAAGCAACCTTGGCCAGATCGCCATGCTAACCGACCATATCGCAGGAGCATTTAATGCAAGGATCGACTGACACCTTATCCTGACGCGCGCTCCTCAGTCGACATGGCCGAAGTGACCGCAGTCACTTCGCCGCTCCACTGACCGACCTGATAGGAGAACAGCGCTGCCTGCCCCGCTCCGACTGATGTGCCACTCGAGAGAGTGAGGCTGACAGCAGCTAAGTCCAGCCCCGGGCGCCATAGGAAGCTCCGCCTCGCCCGACCCCAGGGCTCGGACTCAGCCTCGACCTCAGAAGACGGACTCCGCCTCGCCCGACCCTAGGGCTCGGACTCAGACTCGACCTCGGAAAACGGACTCCGCCTCGCCCGACCCCAGGGCTCGGACTCAGACTCGACCTCGGAAGAGTCACCGCCTCGCCCGACCCCCGGCTCGGACCGACCACGTCACAGAAGGGCCATCATTACCCTACCCCTAGCTAGCTCAGGCTACGGGGAACAAGACCGGTGTCCCATCTGGCTCGCCCCAGTAAACAAGTAATGATGGCACCCCGCACGCTCCATGACGACGGCGGCTCTTAGCCCCTTACGGAAGCAAGGAGACGTCAGCAAGGATCCAACAGCTCCGACAGCTGTCCTTCCACGGGGCTCAAGTGCTCCTCCGACGGCCACGACATCACATGAACAGGGTGCCAAAACCTCTCCGACAGCCACGACGGCATGTACTTAGGGCGCTGGCTCCTCTCAGCTAGCCACGGTAGCACATTGCTACACCCCCCATTGTACACCTGGGCCCTCTCCTTACGCCTATAAAAGGAAGGTCCAGGGCTCTCGTACGAGAAGGTTGGCCGCGCGAGAGAACGAGCCTCTCTCTCCCACGCGAACGCTTGTAACCCCCTACTGCAAGCGCACCCGACCTGGGCGCAGGACAACACGGAGGCCGCGGGTTCCCCTTTGCTGTCTTTCTCCCCCCTTCGTGTTCCGTCTCGCGCCGACCCATCTGGGCTGGGGCACGCGGCGACAATTTACTCGTCGGTCCAGGGACCCCCCGAGGTCGAAACGCCGACAAATCCCGAAGGGGATTTGAGGTTCCCAAAAAAGCCCTAAAAGTGAACAGTGTGCAAGTCAGAAGTCAGAGCTACGAAGTCAGAATACACCGGACTGTCCGGTGCCGCAAGAGGACAAGTGACTTCAACGGTCAACCGCTCCAAACCCCAACGGTCTGCTGACGTGGCAGGCACCAGACAATGAACAATGTCATGTCCGGTGTGGCATCGACAACAACGACTAGAATAGTGGTTGGGGCTATAAATACCCTCCAACCACCACCATTCAAGCCATCCAAGTTTTCTGAACTCCACATTCAATAAAAGAGCAAAAGCATTCACTCCAAGACACATCCAAAAGATCAAATCCTCTCCAAGCCTCAAAATCAACTCAATTGCTTAATGACTTGAGAGAGGGTGTTTTGTGTTTCTTTTGTTGCTCTAGTTGCTTGTATTGCTTTATCCTTCCCATTCTAATTCTTCTAAGTGCTTTGTAAAGCTAGCAAGAGACACCTAAGTGTGTGGTGATACTTGCGGGGGCTTAGTGACCCAAGTGATTAAGGAAGAGCACTCGACCGGTCTGTGTGGCTGATTGAGAGAGGGAAAGGGTTAGAATAGACCAGCCTTTGTGACCTCCTCAACGGGGACTAGGTTCTTTGGAACCGAACCTCGGTAAACAAATCACCGTGTTCATTTGTGTTGATCTCCACTTGATTTATTTTCCCTTCTTTCCTCTCTCTAAAAGTTCCCTTGCTCATATTGATTTGAGTTGGCTCTCAAAGTTATCCACATTGATTGAGCAACTCCTAGCAAGGAGAACTATCTTCCACACTCCAAATTATTTCTAACACTAACCTCCAGGCATAGTGCGTGTTCAAAGTTTATAATTTTCAGGTTTCGCCTATTCACCCCCCTCTAGGCGACTTTCAATTAGTATCAGAGCCCGATGCTTCATTAGAGTCTAACAACTCGAAGTGATGTCGGGAGAACACGCCAAGAGGGAGATGGTCACTGGTGAAAAGCCCGAAGGCTCAAGAAGGAAGAACGATGAAAGGACTCCGTCAAGGGAGGCCGACGACAAGCACAAGGAGGAATCCGCTTCCTCCATCAAGTCACATAGGAAGGGTGACAAGAAGAAAAATAAAATGAAGAAGGTGGTCTATTACGAGACCGATTCTTCATCACCTTCCACATTCGGCGTCGAGTCTACCACTTCAAAGCGCCAAGAGCGCAAGAAGTATAGTAAGATGCCTCTACGTTATCCTCGTATTCCAAAACACGCTCCTTTACTTTCGGTACCCCTAGGCAAACCACCATATTTTGATGGTAAAGATTATTGTATATGGAGTGATAAAATGAGCCACCATCTAACCTCACTCCACGAAAGCATATGGGATATTGTTGAGTTTCGAGCACAGGCACCACAGGTGGGCGACGAGGATTATGACTTCGATGAGGTCGCCCAAATAAGGCATTTTAATTCCCAAGCAACTTCTATACTCCTCGTTTCCTTGTGTCGAGAGGAGTATAATAAGGTGCAAGGGTTGAAAAATGCCAAAGAAATTTGGGATGTCCTTAAGATGGCGCATGAAGGGGACGAGGTGACCAAAATCACCAAGCGTGAGACAATCGAAGGAGAGCTCGGTCGATCCGTCCTCAACAAAGGAGAGGAGCCACAAGCGATGTACAACCGGCTCAAAACAATGGTCAACCAAGTGCAAAACCTCGGGAGCACCAAGTGGGATGACCATGAAATGGTCAAGGTTATTCTTAGATCTCTTGTTTTTTGTAATCCCACTCAAGTACAACTAATCCATGGAGATCCAAGATATAAACAGATGTCTCCCGAGGAGGTTATTGGCATGTTTGTGAGCTTTGAACTAATGATCAAAGACTCCAAACATATTGTCAACTTGGAGCAAGGCGCCACCTCCACGCCCGAGGTGCAACCCGTTGCATTCAAAGCAACGAAAGAGAAGAAGGAAGAGTCTACACCAAGTAGAATCCCAATCAACACCTCCAATCTCGACAACGAGGAGATGGCTCTTATCATTAAGAGCTTTCAGCAAATCCTCAAACAAAGGAAGGGGAAGGACTACAAACCCCGTTCCAAAAGGGTGTGCTATAGGTGTGGTAAGTCCTGTCACTTTATAGCTAAATGTCCATATACAAGTGTTAGTGACAGGGACGATGACAGGGAACAAGAAAATAGAGAAGAAAAGATACTATAAGAAGAAGGGTAGCGAGGCGCATGCGGGGCGGGAATGGGACTCCGACGAGAGCTCCACCGACTCCTCCGATGAGGACGCCGCCAACATCGCCGTCAACAATGGACTTCTCTTCCCCAACGTCGACCACAAATGCCTCATGGATAAGGACGGCAAGAAGAAGAAGGTACATTCTAGAGATACCCCCAAATACACTACTTCCGATGATGAGGGTAGCTCTAGTGATAATGAAGATGATTTAACTTCTGTTTTTGCAAATCTTACCAAGGACAAAAAGAAAAAGATAAATGAATTGATAGAAACCATTAACGAGAAGGATGATATCTTGGAAAGCCAAGAGTACTTGCTCGTTAAGGAATATAAAAAATTTGTCAAGTTGAAAAACACTTATGCTCTAGAAGTAGAAAAATGTGAGAATTTGTCTAAGGAGCTTAACATTTGCAATGATTCAATTTCCTGTTTTAAAACTGAAAATGCTATAGTTTAAATGCTAAGATAGAAGAACTAAATGCTTACAATGTTTCTACATCTACCATTGAGCATGTCACCATTTGCACTAGATGTAGAAATGTTAACATTGATGCTATGAATGATCACATTACTATGATTAAAGAACAAAATGATCACATAGCCAAATTAAATGCTAAAATTGCCGAGCATGAGTTAGAGAATGAAAAAATTAAATTTGCTTGTAGCATGCTTTATAATGGGAGACGCCTTGGCATTAAGGATGGCATTGGCTTAGCAACATCAAGCTTAATGCCCCCAAAATAGACTCAATAATTTTGTTAAGGATAAGGCTCCCATGGTTCAGGATAGAGAAGGTTACATTTTATATCCTGAAAACTATCCTGATCACAAAATTAGGAAAATTTATGCTAGAAAATCTCATATTGTTTCTCATCATGCTTATATGTATAGTAATGAGGCTTCTAGCTCTAGGTATTCAACTCATATCAAAATCCTAAAAAGAAAATCATCAATGCATCAAATGAGCATAGCATTTCATTTAAGACTTTTGATGCATCTTTTGTGCTTACTAACAAATCAAGCAAGGTAGTTGCCAAATATGTTGAGGGCAAACACAAGAGTCCTAAGACTTGTGTTTGGGTACCCAAGGTACTTGTTGATAATGTGAAAGGACCCAAGACCGTTTGGGTACCTAAGAACAAGGCCTAAACTTGTTTTGTAGGTTTATGTATCCGGCGGGACAAGTTGGATAATCGATAGCGGGTGCACAAACCACATGACAGGGGAGAAAATGATGTTCTCCTCATATGAGAAAAATGATGATCCCCAAAGAGCGATTACATTCAGGGATGGAAATCAAGGGTTGGTAAAAGGTTTGGGTAAAATTGCTATATCTCCTGACAATTCCATTTCCAATGTTTTTCTTGTAGATTCTCTAGATTACAACTTGTTTTCATTTTCTCAATTATGTAAAATGGGCTACAACTGTCTGTTTACTGATGTTGGTGTTACTGTCTTTAGAAGAAGTAACGATTCAATAACATTTAAAGGAGTGTTAGATGGTCAATTATACTTAGTTGATTTTAATGATAACAATGCTGAACTAGACACTTGCTTAATTGCTATGACTAATATGGGTTGGCTCCAGCATCGCAGACTTGCTCATCTTGGGATGAAGAATCTTCACAAGCTTTTAAAGGGAGAGCACATTTTAGGACTAACCAATGTTCATTTTGAGAAAGATAGGATCTGTAGTGCATGCCAAGCAGGGAAGCAGGTTGGAGCTCATCATCCACAAAAGAACATCATGACGACCGACAGGTCGCTTGAGCTACTCCACATGGATCTATTCGGTCCGATAACTTACATAAGCATCGGCGAGAGTAAGTATTGTCTTGTTATTGTGGATGATTATTCTCGCTTCAATTGGGTAATCTTTTTGTAGGAAAAATTTCAAACCCAAGAGACCTTAAAGAGATTCTTGAGACAGGCTCAAAATGAGTTCAGATTGAGAATAAAAAATAGAAGCGACAATGGAACGGAGTTCAAGAATTCTCAAATTGAAGGATTTCTTGAGGAGGAGGGCATCAAGCATGAGTTCTCTTCTCCCTACACACCTCAACAAAATGGTGTAGTGGAGAGGAAGAATAGAACTCTTTTGGATATGGCAAGAACCATGCTTGATGAGTACAAGACAACATACCAGTTTTGGGCGGAGGCGATTAACACCGCTTGCTACTCCATCAACCGGCTCTACCTTCACTGAATCCTCAAGAAAACATCATATGAACTCCTCACCAGTAAAAAGGCCATTGTTTCTTATTTTAGAGTTTTTGGGAGCAAATTCTTTATTCTTATTAAGAGAGGTAGAAATTCTAAATTTGCTCCTAAGGCAGTAGAAGGCTTTTTACTTGGTTATGACTCAAACACAAGGGCATATAGAGTCTTCAACATGTCCATTGAATTAGTTGAAGTTTCTTGTGACATTGTGTTTGATGAGACTAATGGCTCTCAAGTAGAGCAAGTTGATCTTGATGATTTAGATGATGAAGAGGCTCCGTGCGTCGCGCTAAGGAACATGTCCATTGGGGATGTGTGTCCAAAGGAACCCGAAGAGCCTCCACAAGCACAAGATCAACCATCATCTTCCATACAAGCATCTCCACCAACTCAAGATAAGGAAATGGCTCAAGAAGAAGAGGATGAAGATCAAGACGATGAGACACCTCAAGAGGAGGACATTGATCAAGGGGGAGATGAAGATAATCAAGACAAGGAAGATGATCAAGAGATTAGAGATCAAAGACCACCACACCCAAGAGTCCACCAAGCAATTCAAAGAGATCACCCCGTCAACTCCATACTTTGTGACATCCATAAGGGGGTAACCACTAGATCTCGAGTTGCTCATTTTTGTGAACATTACTCTTTTGTGTCTTCTATTGAGCCATACATGATAGAGGATGCACTAAGAGATCCAGACTGGGTGGTGGCAATGCAAGAGGAGCTCAACAACTAATCGAGGAATGAGGTTGTGGCAGAACCTCCCAAGTTATTGTGCCCACATGCACCTGTCCTTGTCTCAAAGTCCTCAGACGGCTATGCATGTGCACCAGATAACTTAACAGGATCCGTCCGAGTGCCCCAAGGACACCCGATAAACCACTTACAACCAGGACCGCAGGATTAAGTAAACACAAATCACACACCAACAATTTGCAGCGGAAATCTTATTACCAAATTTTACAAGTTACATCAAGTTTACATGGTACATGATCGGAGTAATTGCACTATGTTTTGAATGTATAAACATTTATATGTTTAAAATATATGCTAGCTTAAGTGAACATCCTCAATAATAAGTATAGAAGAGTTACTTATACTTATAAGAAAGCCGTGCTCACCGGCGCTTAACACCAATCACAATCAAAGTGACTCGTAACCTGCAACAATAATGGGAATAAAACCCTAAGTACGCAAGTACTCAGCAAGACTTACCCGACTAAAGAAAAGACTCTCAAGGATATGTTGGCTTGTCGGGAATCAAGGTAAGGCTTATCAAATTTCAAAGACTCATTTTGCAGAAGAGCTTACTAGTAGTGAATCCTTATGCCAAAATTTTACTTCACAAGTTAAGTACTTTTCCTGAATCTAGATTTGCCTAATCTAGAGCATTCACTTGTCCTGGTCTACTTTTCTTTTTACCCAAATTCTTATTTTACTTGTAAACTACGATGAGTGGTCGGAGGGTAGGGTCTCCATGACCGAGGAGCAACGACGATTCGAACCGATTATACCCAGCTGGGGATCCCTAACCACACGACATATGTAGCACTTAACCCTTGCATATGTCAACCGTTCCCACAGATCCTCCACAACATGAACCGGTCCGCGCTACCCGGGATCACAGTACTCCTCCGTCCAGCCTCTAGACAGGAGGGTACACGCTACTCCCACCATCTCCCACGCCCAGTGCGCGATTGTCTTTTCACGTATGGAATAGCCAGGTTCAGGATTACCTGAGCATGTGGCTAGTTGCAAAGTCTCCACCACAATAGGCCTACATCGAACGGTCCTTAATCGACACAGACGGGCGAACTTTCCTGCTCAACGTCTAGTCTACATTACATATTATTTCCCAAAACTTGATACCTAAGAGAGGTACCCTACTTGAATGATGAAATCATCATGGCCATAATGGGTTCATCATCACAAGTCCTTTTATTTCATAAATTCCCATATCTCGTGTTACACATCATATTTTAAAAACAATCCTAAATTAGTAAGCAGGGCTAAGCATCACTAAATTTTCATAGAACGGGTATTAGGGTTGTTTAATCAAGGAATGAAATGCATCAAATGTTTGATCACACAACTCCTATCACCTAATACATCATTCAAGGTGATAAAACTTTTTAAAATAGAAGAAGGTGGGAAATGCACCGGGGCTTGCCTGGAATAAACACTACGTTAGTGTTTGTTAGCTGACGTCCACTTGGCGACCATCCTTTGCCTTAGCACTCGTTTAGATTATCCATCTTCAGGTTGGTCCATCAGCATCTTCCGGTGGAGAAGCTCACGCGTTACATCAGCTTGGGGTCGACTTGGCTCGTCTTACGCATAACATGATCAATTAACGTACCTAAATGATATGCATGATGCATATGAATGGATATACACAGAAATAGCACACGACTAATTATTTCTACACCGAAGAGGATTAACTATTTAACCGCAAGGCATCACAACTTTCGTACGTAAATCCTATATACCTATGACTCGCTAGCACAATAATCATGTTCGTGCGGTTTAATCGGGCTAGCTCAAATCTCAAGAAAACAATAACCATAGACACGACCTATAAATGCCTAAGCTAGGTAATCATCCACAGACTTAAGGAAACATAGGCTTAGCCCTTTCGGACACCTAAATTCAGGATACGAATAGAAGCAACCCAACCAGCTCCTTTTTCATGTTAACCCGCATAATACACTAACCGAATAAAACATCAAGAAAATGCTAAACTATTTTCTCATACTGCTATGCATTGCACACCAACTAATTAAAGCATCATGCTATTTGATCTAGCTAGTAGAATATTATCAAATAGGAAAGTGTTTTGGAAAACTATAGACTCAATAATTTAAATATCTAAAGTATTTGTGTGCACTATCCATTAGGAAGTTTTCAAGTTTCAGTTATAACTGGCTTATTTATATTACTTAAACACTAAATTTATCCTACACACCACCGAAATACCACACAAAGCATCATGACCAAACACAAGATTCATCACGACTAAAAATATTTGCCCAAGCTATTTATTAATCTAACAAGCAAATATAATATAAACGACGAATCCTTACCATGATCAAATAAACTCGAAAATCCCCACAATCGGCAACGATGATCATATTAGAAGTTCCATCGAACATTTGGCGAGTACTGACCTAGAACTTCACTGCCTTCACCATCTAGCGATTTGCGTTCCAAAAAAACGACGCAGCTGAATCCCAATGCTACGATAGTTGTTGTGCGACGAGACGATAAGGCCGAAGTTCGATAAAGGGGAACAGATGGTCTGGCAGAGATTGCCAAAGTGAGGTCCAGTTCATACACAAGCAGCAGCCTGACGAAGGAGGACACTGGTACCGATCGAATAGCAGGGCGTGGGGCACACGACACAAGACCAGAGTGGGGTAGAGCAGAGAGAGACGCACAACGCACGACGCGGTGGACAGGAGCTGGGCACAGGCGAGCAGTTGGGCGTGATGGGGAGGGCGCGAACAGGGCGAGCTTCACGACATGGCGCAGGGACAAGAATCCGAGCAAGCGTCGACTAGGAGCAGGTGCTGGCGAGATGGAGTCTGAGCAGGGTCGACGACTGGCGACTGCCATGGACGTGAGGAGCTTCGGTGCGGCGAAGTCACCAGCACTAGTGAGCAGGAAGGTGCGCTGACGGTGTGGCTGCACGGGAGCCCATCCAGGGAGCGGCGTCCAGAACGAGCATAGAGATGGACGAGCTGAAGACAAGCGATGGCGACCGGCGCAAACAGGAGAAGAGGACGCCGTAGAATGCTTGGAGCTGAGGTCGGAGCGAGGAGCGCAACCTGCTGTAGTTGAGCCCGTCCACTGCTCCGGCGCAGGGGCGGACCCAGGCCCAATTTTTTTTAGAAGATCCTGGGCCACAGACCACAGCCGAGCGCGAACCCTAGTCCTTCGTCGGTCGCCGAGCCGCCTACCCGCGTCCCGCGCCGAGCAGAGCGTCCGCGCCCCAGTCCGCCGAGCAGAGCGCCAAGCAGAGCGCCGAGCCGCCGAGCTCGCGTCCGCGCCCGGCGCCCCAGTCCGCTGTCGAGCCGCGCGCCCGCGCCCCAGGTCGCCGTCGCGCCACGCCCCGTCCGGCCGTCCCAGCAAGCAGCGGCCAGCGCCCCAGCCCAGTCCGCCGACTGGTGAGTGGCGACTGCCCGACTCCGAGCGCCGAGCCGGCGCCACCTAGTCCGAGTCTGGGCGCGACTCCGCCGCACCGACGCGACGCGCCGCCCTGGCGCCTCTCCGCAGCGCCCCAGGCCCCAGCCCAGTCTGTAGCCGTAGCCTGTAGGTATGTAGCGCCTCTCGGCTTCGTTTTCTTCGCTATAGACCCGGACTACTCGTCTACTCGTGCCTTGTGCTAACCGTGCTTCCCGTTGTTTGTGTGCAGGAACAGCCAGCGAGTTAACAATCAAAATGAAGAAGAGGCACATAACATTGCAATCATTTTTTTCTCCAGCTCTCACACCCGTCGTGCCTAATGTGCAGCCAAGATCAAACCTCAATTCTCAACCAACAGTGGAAACCGGAACCAGTAACAATCAAGCCCAAGAAATTGCAACCGAGGAGGCTATTGTTGAGGCAGTAGTAAATCCAACTTCACATGAACAAGAGCAAGAGCAAGAAATTCCACCTTCTGAGCAGGTATTCGATATAGTTGCTGATCCTAGGCTTAGAAAACTAATTGATGAATACGATGTTAACATCAGAGATGCAGTTAGGAGAGAGTATTTGTTACAGGGTCCATGTCAACCAATTGGCCATATATATCCTAAAAAAAGATGGGAGACCGACAAAGAAGTTTTCATGATTCATGGTTCAAGAACCATAATTGGTTAGAGTATAGTGTTACCAAAGATGCTGCCTTCTGTTTTTACTGTTATCTATTCAAACAACAAAGACATGAAAATTTTGGTATTGATGCATTCACAAGCAAGGGTTTTTGTAATTGGAAGAATGCAACAAAATCTTTTGTTGAGCATGTTGGGAAGGTGGCTATTATTGTGAGGTTAGCATTTTTATTTAAGCAACAAGTGTACATGTTTTGTGATTTAATTGGCTTCTATGTGTTGTGATATAGGTATGTGAACAACAAAGGCTATGTCATCAAAAGATTTTTGGGAATTCAGCATGTTCCGAACACTTCTTCAATAGCTCTAAAGGAAGCTTTGGACTCTATGCTTCTCAGTCATGGTTTATCCATACATAAAATACGAGGGCAAGGCTATGATGGGGCATCAAATATGAGAGGTGAATTCCATGGGCTACAACGACGAGTATTGGATGAAAATCCCTATGCATTTTATATACATTGTTTTGCCCATCAATTGCAATTAGTGGTTGTTGTTGTTGCCAAATGTTGCCCTTCTATCACGGATTTTTTTACCTATACCACATTAATTGTTAACACTGTCAATGCATCTTGTAAGAGACATGATCAGTTGGCCCAAGAACATCATGACAACCTTGTGCATAGTTTAGAATTGGGTGAAATTTTTTCTGGAAGAGGGAAAAACCAAGCAACTAATCTTGCAAGGCCTGGTGACACTTGGTGGGGATCACACCACAAAACATTGTGTCGTCTTCATTATATGTGGAAAGCAGTCTTAGAGGTATTAGAGAATATATGTCAAGATGGTCCTAGTTCTCAAAGAACTACTGCATCTGGTTTGCTAAAACAAATGGAGACTTTTGAGTTTGTGTTTATTATGCATTTTGTTATCAAATTATTGGGTAAGACTAATGATTTATCCCAATGCTTGCAAAAGAAAGATCAAAATATTGTTCGTGCCATAGGACTGATTGGTGCCACATTGCAACAAATTGATGAAATTAGACAACATGGATGGGAAGATCTATTTGAGGATACAAAATCATTTTGCATTCAATATAATATCATTGTGCCAAACATGTTGGATACAACCACTGCTAGAGGTCGCTCAAGAGGTCGTGGAGGTCAGTTGATAACTTACCATCATCACTTGAAACATGAAATATTTAATGTGGTGCTTGACCAACTTATTGTGGAGTTCAACAACCGTTTTGGTGAAAGATCTACCCAATTATTAAGATGCATTGCCTGCCTTGATCCAAGAAATTCTTTTGCCAATTTTGATGGAGATAAGTTAATTGAGCTTGCTAAATTGTATGATGCGGATTTCTCTACATATGATTGCATAGTATTGAAAGACCAACTTGAGATATTCATTATTGATATGAGAGCTGATCCAGATATTCTAAGTTGCAATGACCTAGGTGATCTTGCTGTGAGAATGGTTCAGAGTGACAGGCATGTTGTCTTTCCATTTGTATATCGTCTCATTGAATTAGCTTTGATTTTACCAGTGGCAACATCATCTGTGGAGAGAGCTTTCTCATCTATGAATATCATTAAAACTGAGTTGCGGAATAAGACATGAGACGAATGGCTTAACCATCGTATGGTGTGTTATATTGAGAGGGATATATTTACAAGCATTGAGGATGCAAAGATATTGGATTATTTTCAAGGCATGAGAACCCGCAGGGTGAATCTACCTCGTACGAGTGGTATGTACCAATTACTAATATTATTAAATTTATTCAACATTACCTTTCAAGTCGCGTTCTTAATATGATTTTCTTCAATGTTCTGGAGCAAGAAGCACTGATGTTGATGTTGACATGATACATTTTAGAGGAGCTACATCATAATTTGTATGTCATCTTTAATATATATGACAACGTTGTTTCGTATAATTTATTTATATGTTACTATTAGAGTTTACGATCGTTTCGGCCCGAGTCTTGGTTAATTTCTAGGTCCGCCACTGTTCCGGCGTGCTGCAGTTTTACAGCGCAACAACAGGAGGACGAGGCGAGAGCAGAGAGGCGAGGGGAGCCAAGCTCGTGAGATATTACAGGAAGAAATAACGTGAGGGAGTGATATCCTCTGAGAGTAGGACGCGTGGGGAGCAGGTGTCGTGAGGGTCTGAGGGAGAGACGAGCAGCGCTCCACATAGTCAAGGACGATAAAAAAATCAGGGAGAACAGACGTCGAGAAATATCTGAGTCGTACCTGAGGAAAGCACAATAGAGAACATCCAAGGATTTAAGCGTACGTGAGTATTCTAGTGCTTGCTTTATCTAGATGGAAGGGATGGATGACGTGGGGATAAAGATATGAGATATTTTTTTAACAAACCATACACACAAAGATAGAATCAGGAAATGAGATTTTTCTTCTCATCTAATGATTTTATAACAAAAGCACATTTATCCATTCCTCTCGGTCTAGGGATAAAGTGTAAGCGAGATGCAAATGAGACGGTGTTTAATTTAGCTGAAATCAGGCAAAAATATATCCATGATCCGAAAAACTTTGATTTCTTTACCTTGAATAATATGCTGGAAAAATAAAATCCTAATTTTCACTCCGCGCACGATTTCTTGGGTAGCGAGCGTGGTTCAGTTTATAAACGTCGAGGGCTTACTAATTCATACCCGTATAATCAATTAATTTTTAACAGGCATAAGACTTGATATATCGCGAAATAAATACGCGAGATCAATGCGGCATCGAAAGTGTGATTCTTTCGGAAGCGACGACACACATTGTTTACGTGGGCGAGAGGCTATGCGTTGTCTAGACACCGGTTAGTGCTCGCCACACGTCACAATGCCAGGCCACAGAGGGACGCGCGCAACGCAGACGCGAGAGAATTCAAAATGAATTTTACGGAACCAGATTCGATTTCAAAGGTTAGAGTTAGGACAGGGTGTAAATGGACCGAATCCATGATATCGATATTTTAGACTGTATTTAATCCAGTCTAATTTTTACGAGTTTCACCAGCTATCGATCATCTGCTTTGACGCCAAGGATCACATGCGGAGAGAAACAATTCAATTAATGCGCTGGCGCATTGTTCTTTTCGGGGTCAGCGCGGGGCTCCAAATTTTTTATAAAATCAGAAGTTTTTCTGATTTTTATATTCACTTACGCGCGTGATCCGAATATTTCCAAATTCGCCAACAAACAAGATTAGGTAATCCAAAAGTTCATGAAACCCTTTTACTGGTTTAGATTATGGAGATGAATACGACACCAAACTCGAGCTATTTTTTCCGAAGTCGCATTCACGCTCATAACCAATCTAAATAGCACTGGACTTGACATTATTGAAGGTCACTAAAGTCCGAGTTTCGTGAAATTTTTTGGCAGTCATCCATATTTGCCGTTAAGCGTACAGTAACACCTGGGGTGTTATAGAGGTATGACATTTAGTTCCACGTCCTAACCAAAATGTTGTAGGTACCAAGTGGGTATTCCGCAACAAACAAGTTGAGCATGGCGTGGTGACTAGGAACAAAGCCCGACTTGTTGCCAATGGATATTCACAAGTCGAAGGTTTGGATTTTGATCAAACCTATTCACCCGTAGCTAGGCTTGAGTCAATTCGTATATTACTTGCCTATGCTACTTACCATGGCTTTAAGCTATATCAAATAGACGTGAAGAGTGCCTTCCTCAATGGTCCTATCAAGGAAGAGGTATATGTTGAGCAACCTCCCGACTTTGAAGATAGTGAGTATCCTACACATGTTTATAAGCTCTCAAAGGCGCTTTATGGGCACAAGCAAGCCCCAAGAGCATGGTATGAATGCCTGAGATACTTTCTTATCACTGATGGCTTCAAAGTTGGTAAAGCTGATCCTACTCTCTTCACTAAAACAATTGCGAAAGACTTGTTTATATGCCAAATTTATGTTGATGATATTATATTTGGGTCTACTTACAAGTCATCGTGTGAAGAGTTTTGTAGGATTATGATACAGAAATTCGAGATCAATGATGGGGGAGTTAAAGTATTTCCTTGGATTTCAAATCAAGAAACTCAAAGAGGGTACCTTCATCAGCCAAACTAAGTATATTCAAGACATACTCAAGAAGTTTGGAATGAAGAATGCCAAACCCATCAAGACACCCATGGGAACCAATGGGCATCGCGACCTCGACACGAGAGGTAAATCCATAGATCAAAAGGTATACCGGTCGATGATAGGATCCTTACTCTATTTATGTGCTTCACGATCGGATATTATGCTTTCCGTATGCATGTGTGCAAGGTTCTAAGCAAATCCTAAGGAAGTTCACCTTAGGGTCGTGAAAAGAATCATGAGATATTTAGTTTACACTCCTAAGTTTGGGCTTTGGTACCCCAAGGGATCTACCTTTGATCTAATTGGGTATTCTGATGCCGATTATGCCGGATGTAAAATTGATAGGAAGAGCACATCAGAGACTTGTCAGTTTCTGGGAAGATCCCTAATGTCTTGGGCTTCAAAGAAACAAAACTCAGTAGCTCTATCCACCGCCGAAGACGAGTATATTATCACAGGACATTGTTGTGCACAATTACTCTGGATGAGGCAAACCCTTAGGGACTATGGCTACAAGTTGAGCAAAGTCCCTCTCCTATGTGATAGTGAGAGTGCAATCCGCATGGTGAATAATCCCGTTGAACATAGCCGCACTAAGCACATAGACATCTGGTATCACTTTTTGAGAGATCGCCAACAAAAGGGGATATCGAAATTGCGTATGTTAGCACCCACAACCAATTAGTCAATATCTTTACCCAGCCCCTAGAAGAAAAGACTTTTAGCAAGCTTAGGAATGAGCTTAATATTCTAGATTCTCGGAACTTTGATTGAAACATTGCACACATAACTCATTTATATACCTTTGATCATGTCCTTTTCATTTGGTACAAATGCCTATTTCTTATTCTTCTTGTGCCAAAGTTAAGACTAATGTGCTTCCATGAGTATCTCTCTGATTAGTCTTAGATTGAAAGGGAAATGGAGGATTCGGCAAAGACAAGGCTTCCACTCAACTCTGCCGGTATCATTTATCCTTTGCCCTCCTCATAAACTTTAACTCATATCCTTTTTCCAAAGGGGGAGAAAATAGGCCCAAAGGGGAAAATTAAAAGGCCCAAAGCAAAAGGACTGCACCACCACCCATTTTCAAATTTAAAAAACTATTTCACAAAGGGGAAGAAATTATTTTCAATTGCAAAAACCCTCTTGATCGTTAAGGGGAGAACTTCTTCAGGGGGAGCTTTTATTTAGCCAAAGGAAAAGCATTTGAAACAGGGGGAGAATTTTTAAAATCTTGAAAAAAGCTTTTTCAAATCATATTCTTATGCCATTGGCTATATGAAAAAAATTTGAAAAGACTTTTCCAAAAGATTTGCAAAAACAAGCAAAATGGTGCAAATGTGGTCCAAAATGTTAATCTAAAAGAAAGCAATCATATATATACTTAGTGATTTTTTCAGTTGGTTTAAATTCAAAGTAACTTATGCACATCTGTCAAAATTGTAAACTAGTTCAATTTCTACACTTTATATTTGCTTTGGTTTGTGTTGGCATCAATCACCAAAAAGGGGGAGATTGAAAGAGAAATGGACTTATACATTTCCTATAATCAATTTTGGTGCTTGACGACCATCACAAACCATGTGAACTAACTAGTTTGCCTAGTTGTCATTTATCTCAGGTGCATAAAGTTCAAAGGAAACCAACAAAGAAATTGAGTTGGGGAACTCAATAAAGTTTTGTAGCACCCTGAATTTGGGGGTATAAATTTTCTTTCTAATCACCTACCAAATTCAGGTGTTACTCTTCTCTCTCTAGACTCTCTCTCTTTCTTTTAATTAGAATTGAGTTAGTTAGGTGATAGATTAATTATTTATTTTGTCAAAACAATATGAGTCATGGAATGTTGCATCATGCTGAGCTTAAATTATTCTTTGAATTGTTGCACATGTTTGAATTAGTTTGAATTTGAAACCTGGTTTGAATTTGAATTGAAAACCCTTGGAAAATAAAATAGAAAAGCATTAGAAATTCTAGAGAAAAAGAGAAAAGCCTTTCCGGACCAATTAGCTCAGCCGACCCAACCCCCGCGCGTCCGCTTCCCCCTGACAGGCGGACCCCGCCTGTCAGCCTATCCCATGCGCGCCCTCTCTCCCCCTCTCTCTTTCGCTGCTCTATGGGGCCGGCCTGTCGGCGCCAATCCCCTCGCGCACGCGCACGTTCTCTCTCACTGCCCAATGGACCCTTTCCGTTAGTGTTGACCGCTTGTTCGCGAATCCCTTCTCGCTGGTGTTGGGAACCTTTCCGTCCGGACGGGTTAATCCAACGGGGAAACGAAAAGTGTGTTTGTAAGGTTTAGTATGGAATGCCAAAAGCTTTTCTCCCCCTGTTGCGGGCACTGTATAGGGGTATTTATAGGCACTCGAGCGGCCGCCTGTCCCTTGACAAAGACGTTAATGCCCTCGAGTACTTGGTTTATCCCCAGAATATTCCCACGAGGGGAGGTTACAGGCAGTCATTACGGTAAGGCTATTATAGACATGACCCTTAACGCGCTTATCCTCGCGGGCCCATTACAATGGGTCGAATCCCACATGGGCCTCCCGTGGCGGTGACGACGTGGGAGACCTGTAGACTTCGACAAAGCCTTCGTCTTGCAACTTGTCCACGAAGGGGACCGCGCAGGCCTCCATCTGGTCGGCGCCTTCAGCATGTTCGGACGCGTTGTGGATGTGACCATCTGCACAATGGGCAGGCGAAGTCATCGAGCAAAGGATAGCATGTTCGCCTTCGCCCCAACAGCTGGCCCGCGGACCCCACCCGTTAGTCCTCTCCGCTTCCCTAACCTCTTGCCCTCACTCCCACCGTGGATGTGCCCACGTCGCACGTTTTTCGGTCACCTCTGCACGCCCCGACCCCCTTTTTGAGCCCGCACCCCGCTCACCCACTTTCCCCTGCTCATTTGCGCCCTCAGCCAGACACCCTCGCCCCCTCTCTCGCTTTGCGCGCACCCTGGGAGCTCCGCCGCTGCTCGCTCATCTGCCGCCCGTTCTGCGGTCGCCGTTGAGCCCCCATCGCCCCCTTGCCTCGGTGGGAGTTCGCCACCGCCATGATTCTTCGACGTCTGGCCAACCGGAGCCTCCCCGCGCCATGCCAAGT
Organism: Zea mays; assembly: GCF_902167145.1. Classification (NCBI taxonomy): domain Eukaryota; kingdom Viridiplantae; phylum Streptophyta; class Magnoliopsida; order Poales; family Poaceae; genus Zea; species Zea mays. Next base: position 79,521,106 of record NC_050103.1, on the reverse strand, counting down.
CACCACGAGCCCCGTCCCGAGGTGAGATGTCCGTTCCCACACTCAATTTCTCCCTATTCCGTCCTGTTCTTGGCCAATTTGGCTTCACCGGTGATGGCCGTGTCGGTTTGCCGCGCCCGCGCGGTGACCAGTTGATTTAGCCCGATCCCGTACCCCTGTGTTAGCCCGTAGTGTTCCCCTTACCCTGTCGTAGCTAGCCCAGGCCTTAGCGCGCCTTAGGCCTCATCTCCCCGACCGGAATTCCTTGCTAGAGTTGCTCGACCTTGAAAGTCGCCTAGAGGGGGGGTGAATAGGCGAAACCTGAAATTTATAAACTTAAACACACTCTAAGGTCGGGGGTTAGTGTTAGAATTAAATTCAAATCCAAAAGAATGTCTTTCTTGCTAGGAGTTGCTCAAGGATTGCGGATGACATATGGGAGCCAACTCAAATTTACACTAGTAAGGAAACATTTAGAGAGGGGAAAACAAATCAAACAAGAATCAAGGCGAGTGAACATGATGATTTGTTTTACCGAGGTTCGGTTCCAAAGAACCTAGTCCCCGTTGAAAAGGTCACAAAGGCCGGGTCTATTTCAACCCTTTTCCTCTCTCAAACGGTCACTTAGACCAAGTGAGCCTTTCCCTTAATCACATGGGTCACAAGACCCTGCAAGGACCACCACACTCTTAGGTGTCTCTTGCTTTGCTTACAAGCACTTAGAGAAGAAGTGAGGAAGGAAGAAAGGAAATCCAAGCAACAAGAGCGCAAATAAACACGAACACGCTCTCTCTCAAGTCACTAAGTGGTTGAGATGAATTTGAGACTTGCAAAGGGTTTAATCTTTGGAAATGTGTCTTGGAGTGAATGCTCTAGCTCTTGTATTGAATGTGATCTTCTGAAAAACTTGGATGCCAAAGGATGCGGTGGTTGGGGGTATTTATAGCCCCCAACCACTTTGTAGCCGTTGGCAAAGGCAGATGGCGATGGGCACACCGGACAGTCCAGTGCGCCACCGGACAGGCACCATGCACTGTCCGGTGCACGCCACGTCAACGTATCCGTTAGGGTTCGGAGCGGTTGACCGTAGTAGCGCCTTGTCGTCTTGCTGCACCAAACAGTTCGGTGCCACACCAGGCAGTCCGGTGCCCTCTGACCTTGCTACTCTGACTTCTACCGCAGTACTGTAGTTTATTATTCATCTATGCAGAGTCGACCATTGGCGTAGGGAGCCGTTGCTCCGCTGGCTCACCGGACACTCCGGTGGCACACCGGACAGTCCGGTGAATTATAGCGGAGCACGCCTCCATTTTTCCCGAGAGTGCCTGATTTACATCTGTACGACCCTGGTGCACCGGACACTGTCCGGTGGCACACCGGACAGTCCGGTGCGCCATTTTTCAGCACACTCAAGTTATTTGCTCCCTTTTTTATTGTGTCCCTAACTAGATTTCTTGCTTGGTTTGTGTTGAACCTTATGCACCTAAGATGAATAATACCTAGACAAACTAGTTAGTCCATGTGTTTGTGTTGATCATCAACCACCAAAATTAATTATAGGAAATGGTTAATCCCAATTTCCCTTTCAGACCCGCTCGGAGCACCTGCCCTTCGTCATTCTTCCGTCTCTGATCCCGTTCTTGTGGCCGATGGTCTGCCAGTGAGTTCGCCAGGCCCTTTGGACCCGTTCTAGCCCTCCCCGGCGACCCTAGACTACTTGCTGATTGCGTCTGCCTCGTCTTCGGAGACCTCGCCACCATGGAGGAGGTAACGCCGACCACCAAGTTGTAAAGCCCCGCGTGCCCCATCGCAGTCGTCCGCCCCTGATCCAATGGCTTAGGTCCGCGGGTAACGGTTCACGCCCGTGCGCTCTGCCTCTGTGCCCCGCCGGTCAGCGCCTGCGCCCCCTAGTGCTGGGCTCAACTGGTCGGCCCGTCTTCCCCCTCTGGTCGCTGACACCCTACCCCCGCTTGTCAGCCGCGCTCGCTCGCCCACGCCCGCGCGCTCGATCCCTGATCTAATCTAAGCCGTCCATCTGCGATCTAGCGGTTGAGAGTGCCCGATACCCCTTCACGCGACAGTTTTGCTTAAAAGACCCTTAGTTCTCGGGTAATAGAACCCGCCGTCCCTGAGTTTTGAGCGCAGGTCCCTGACTTCTTTTAAACAGACCCCTAACCATTTAAATAATCACAGAATTGGGCTTAGTTTCATATTTCAAACTTCAAAACTTGTTTATTTCATATCTTTTTCATATGAACTCCAAATTTAGTGGTTCAAATTGCAAAATGTTCATAGGAATATTCTCTGTTCAAATAAATTATGTTCATCCACAGTCTGTGTACTCTAATTTTTGGTCTAAGCTATAGGTTAGTTAATGTGTTAATTTATTTAAGAAAATAAATAAAAAGGAAAACCTTAATTGTACTTAGGTGTTTAATTCAGTGAGGTTAATATTATGTCATGTATGAAGTTATCCATGTGATAATTGTATGTCTCACTAAAAGTTAGTAGAACTAAACTATGTAATCCAAAATCACTAATTTCTAAATGAATTAATTCCTAGCATTTAAGTCTATCCTTTGTGTTCATAATGCCTTGTCAAACTTGTGTTCACTGGATTGTACATGTTTGGTGTGCAGTTCATTTGTACTTTTCCAAATGTATTGAATGTATGATCGCTTTATTTAGACAATGAGCAGCATGCGGTTCCTGAGTGTGTTGCCGAAGACCTTCCTGAGCAACAACCTGGTGAAGGCAAGTGTCCTCTGACCTATTATGTCCTACATACTTTATAATTCACAGTCCCGCATTACATTATTGAAACCTAAGGATTTACTAGTCTGTATTTACTTATCCTTGTTTACCTTTTGGGTTATCATGGTTAGCACTATGCTATTGCTTTACTTTAATCAATGAACATGATGTGAATATTATGATACGATGATGTTATCCCGATAATGATCTTGTGAAGCTTTAGGGGACTTAGGCCATTTTCCCGAGTACCTCTCCGTAAGGACCTGTTTGGGGAGTGACAACCCGGGATAACAGTGCAACCACGAGGGTGGAATGAGACGCCCTTAGCTGATTAATTAGAGGAACCAGAGGAGTAGTCGGCTTTGTCGTAGGCCGTCAATGGGGTTCGAGCATAGTACTTGCTCTGCCGAGGCTGGTTGCAGAGGTTCTTGATTTGGTTTTGTTAGTCACCCTTCCTTTAGGGAGAGGTACTGTGTTTATCAAACTGGAGAAACCTAACGAGCAGCTATGACCTCTGGGAAATCTTTGTAAAGGCTACGTAGTGATACTGTCACACCCGGTTTTAAAAAGGCAAACCGAATGCGAACCATGTACGTGCCAGGATCAGTTATTCACGTACACAGCAGTTACATAATATGGACATCATCACACAGTGCTCAAAATAGTATTAATAAGGGGAAATAGTCGATTACATCATACGTCTGAGACGTCCATATAGTTCTTACAATAAATCAAAGTGCGGAAAAGAAACGTAGATAACGCGGCCTTCACAGGCAGCCGACTGGGGGTTGCCGCTAACCCACACCTAGAACTCGTCGTAATCTTGGAACTCCTGGAAGTCTCCTTCCACAGCTTCATCTTCGCCTGAGCAGTGGTTGCAATGCTGACAACCTGGGGGGGGGGGGGTTTGGTGTGTAGAGCAAGGGTGAGTACACATCAACATACTCAGCAAGTATCCTGTTTGGCTGTAGTGGACTAGCTTTATGTGGGGATAAGTCAAGCAGTTGCTTTTAGTTGGTCAGGTTATTACTTACTAGTAGAAAGCCAAGTTTTAGCATTAACCCAAGTTATTAACCCAATGTATCCTTTCCAAACGGAAAGAATACCACTTACCAGCACCATAACCATAACCAGAACCATCAATCTCATAACCACCTGTACCACAATATCTCTGATCAAGTACCACTAATCATTGGAGCTCCCTTGGCCGCTCATAACCGCGAGCACGGCTGATATATCAGTTTCATAACACTCTGCAGAGGTTGTGCACTTTACCCACAAGCCGTGATTCCCATTCTGCCCGGAGATCATGACTCTCCATTGATCACTACCAAGGTGATCCAGCAGGGCATCACTACGAAGCCTTTACAAAGATTCCCCGGGGCTGTAGCCACCCGTTAGGTTTCCTAAATGCACCGCACTCCTCCCCAAGGGGCGAACCCAAACTTGGCAGAGCGAGCCGCATACACCGAGCCCCATTGACGGCACGACGGCTAAGTGAACTACACCCCGGATCCTCTAATTATTCAGCTAAGGGCACCCCATTCCACCCTCATGGTTGCACTGTTTTCCCGGGCGGTCATCCATAGAACAGGTCCTTACGGAGAGGCACTCGAGAAACCGCTCGAGTCCCCTTGAAAACCACAAGTATAATCATAAAGAAGAGCGGGAAAACAGCGTATCATAGATAATCACATCATGTTCATTGATTAGAGTTGAGCAATAGCATCAGACTAAGTAGTAATAATCCGACCCAAATAGGTAAACAAGGACATGGATAACAAAAGCTAGTCAATCCTTAGGTATAAATGTGTAATGCGGGAGGTGAATTAAAGAATGAATAGGACATAGATAGGTCAAAGGACACTTGCCTCCACCAAACGACTGCTGCTCAGGGGCTTCTCCTGCGAATTCCTCGGGCTCTTCGACCGGATCGTTCTCTATGCGAGCGCAAACATACATACATACATCCACATATTTAATACAAAAGAACAGTACACCATACAAGATAACAAATAAAGCGAATATGCATCAAGTATGACATTCGATAACGCATTTGTTATGGTTAGAAAGAAACGGGAAAGGTCTCGCAGGGGGGGTTAAATCTTATGCACTAACGATCAATTACAATTGGTTTTTAACAAAATAATTCTGCTACATATACACTAATGGAAACCTAATCACTTTTAGTTGACCAACATTGCACAGGGTAAACAATTAACTACGTGCGTCAATAGCATAACGGAATTTTAAATTAAACTTCCTATTTTCCCATAGCATGAACAGTGATTAGCCTACTTAAAATACAGTAATTATGATCACAGAAAGTAAATAAAATAAAATAAAAAAAAATAAAAAAAACAGAGGGGGGGGGGGGGGGCGGTTGAACCGGCCCTAGGGCGGTTGAACCGGCCCTAGGCGGGGCGCGGGCGCGGGCGGCGCAGGGGGGCGGCCGAGCAGGGGGGGCGGGGCGGCCGAGCCGCTGGGCGCAGGGGCGGCCGAACCGGGGGGCGGGGGGCGGCGCAGGGGGCGGCCGAGCCGGGGGGCGGGGCGGCCGAACCGGCGGGGCAGGGGGGGGGGGGGCGGCGCAGGGGGCGGCCGAGCCGGGGGGCGGGGCGGCCGAGCCGGGGGGCGGGGAGGCGGCCGAACCGGCCATGGGGAAAGGGGGAAGGGGATGGGGGAGGGAGGAGAGGGGGAGGGGGAAGCTCACCGGCGACGGGGACGGGGCGGCCGAGCGGGGCGGCCGAACGGCGACGGGGAGGGGCGGCGGCCTAGGCAGGGGCGGCGGCTAGGGCAGGGGGCGGGTAGGGGGCGGCGGCTTGGGTGGGGAGGGAGAAAATGAGGGGGGAGAGGGAGAGGGTTTGGGGATAAGGGAAAGAGGGGGGGGGGCGGCTGGGCCTACTAGGCCCAAGAGGGGGGCGCCAGGGGGCGGCTGGGCCGGCCGGGGTCGGCCCACGGCGCGGGAGAGAGAGAAAAAAAAAAGGAGAGAGAAAGAGAGAGAGAAAAGAGAAAGAAAAGAGAAAGAAAACATTTTCGAAATCCGATCTTTCTACATGAATGCATTTGCACTTTCAAAGCAATCAAAAGAAATGCAAGGTTCGGCATGGTGCATCAAACAACATAAAGTATTTAGGGTTTTTATACATACGGGAATTCCAAACCGAATCCCGCTAGAACTTTGGAAAAGGTCAAGGTTTAGCGAGGGGAAAAAGAAAAGGAAAAGGTAACGCCCGAATTTTGGCGAGTAAAGAAAAGAAAAAAAAATTCAACTGCAAAAATTCGGGGCGTTACAAACCTATCCCCCTTAAAAGAATCTCGCCCTCGAGATTCAGGGCTGGCTAGCAAAGAGCTCCGGGTACTTGGCCATCAGATCATCTTCACGCTCCCAGGTTGCTTCTTCCTCAGAGTGGTGACTCCATCTGACTTTGCACATCCTGACGGTCTTCCTTCGGGTGACTCTATCTGCAACCTCAAGGATCTGAGCTGGCTTCTCAACGTAGGTCAAGTCCTCCTGGACTTCAAGACCTTCCACTGGCAACTGCTCTTCTGGCATACGCAAGCACTTCTTCAACTGAGACACATGAAAGACATTATGCACAGCAGACAAATTCTCTGGCAGACTGAGCTGATAGGCCACTTCTCCACGTCTTGCAAGAATCTGATACGGACCAATGTAGCGGGGTGCTAGCTTGCCTTTGACTCCGAATCTTCTGACTCCTCTGATCGGTGACACTTTCAGATAAACAAAGTCTCCGACTTCGAAACTCAGCTCTCTTCTTCTTGTGTCTGCATAGCTTCGCTGCCTTGATTGCGCTATCTTCAGATTCTCTCGGACCATCTTGATGTTCTCTTCGGCTTCAAGCAAAATGTCTGGCCCAAACACTTGCTTTTCCCCAGGCTGATCCCATTGCAACGGAGTTCTACAACTCCTTCCATACAGCGCTTGAAACGGTGACATCTTCAAACTGGCCTGGTAACTGTTGTTATAGGAAAACTCCGCATAAGGCAATCTCTTATCCCATCCGGACTGGTCTTGCAACGCACATGCTCTCAACATATCTTCAAGAATTTGATTGGTTCTTTCGGTCTGGCCATCTGTCTGCGGGTGATAAGCTGAACTGAAATTCAGATGCGTGCCCAAGGCTTCATGCAACTGCTGCCAGAAATGAGAGGTGAACTGCGTTCCTCTGTCTGACACTATCTTCTTTGGCACACCATGAAGACAAACGATCCGAGACATATACAATTCTGCCAATACTGCACTGTTGTAGTTGGTCTTGACAGGTATGAAGTGGGCTGACTTGGTCAAGCGGTCCACTACTACCCAAATGGAATCGTAGCCGGCTCGAGTGCGAGGCAATCCGACTATGAAATCCATACCAATTTCATCCCATTTCCACTGAGGGATCTGCAACGGTTGCAACAATCCAGCTGGTCTCTGGTGTTCTGCCTTAATTCTTCGACAACTATCGCACATAGCCACATGCTCTGCGATTTCTCTTTTCATTCCGTACCACCAGAATTTCTTCTTCAGATCCTGATACATCTTCTCACTGCCAGGGTGAATCGAATAGGCTGTCTCATGAGCTTCCTTAAGAATCAACTCCCGAATAGACTGGACATTGGGAACACACAAGCGGTCTTTGAACCATACCACTCCTTCTGCATCTTCTCGAAAATCTTTGCCTTTGCCTTCTAGAATCAATCGCCGAATCTCACTGATCTTCTCATCATTCTTCTGCGCGTCTTTGATTTCGCGCTCCAAGGTAGGTTCCAATTCAACTGTGACTCCTCGCGAATTGTTCAGAAATCCGAGACTCAACCTGTCAAACTCCTTGGCCAACTCATAAGGCATCGGACGAGCAACCATCAGATTGACTTGACTCCTTCTGCTCAAAGCATCTGCCACTACGTTTGCTTTGCCTGGATGGTAATGAATCTCCAACTCATAGTCTTTGATCAATTCTAACCATCTTCGCTGCCTCATGTTCAACTCTGACTGAGTGAATATGTACTTCAGACTCTTGTGATCTGTGTAAACATCGCATTTCTGTCCATACAGATAGTGCCTCCATGTCTTCAGTGCGTGAACCACTGCTGCCAACTCTAGATCATGGATGGAGTAGTTCTTCTCATGAACCTTCAGCTGTCGGGACGAGTAAGCCACAACTCTTCTCTCTTGCATCAACACACATCCCAAACCTGTGTAACAAGCATCACAATACACCGAGAAGGGCTTGTGCACATCAGGCAAGACTAGGACAGGCGCTGTAGTCAACTTCTCTTTCAGCGCTTCAAAGGCCTCTTGGCATTTCTGGGTCCACTTGAACTCAACCTTGTTGCCTAGCAACGCTGTCATTGGCTTCGCAATCTTCGAAAACCCTTCAATGAATCGCCGATAATATCCGGCCATTCCAATGAAGCTCTTGATTCCTCGAGCATCCGTTGGCGCTTTCCAGTTCAGAATGTCTGCCACTTTCTTCGGATCCACAGCCAATCCTTCTTTGTTGATTATGTGACCCAAGAACAGGACTTCACTGATCCAGAACTCACACTTGCTCAACTTTGCATACAACTGGTGCTCTCGCAATCTCTGCAATACCATCCTCAAATGATCTGCATGCTCTTCTTCACTTTGAGAATAAACCAGAATGTCATCAATGAATACCACCACGAACTTATCAAGATAATCCATGAATACACTGTTCATCAAGTTCATAAAGAATGCTGGCGCATTGGTCAAACCAAAAGACATCACTGTGAACTCATATAAACCATACTTGGTAATGAATGCCGTCTTCGGAATGTCCGAAGGTCGGATCCTGAGCTGATGATAACCTGACCTCAGATCGATCTTGGAGAACACGCTGGCTCCTCTCAACTGGTCGAACAGATCTTCTATTCTGGGCAAAGGATACTTGTTCTTGATCGTGACTTCATTCAAAGCTCGATAATCAATACACATCCTCTTGGTGCCATCTTTCTTTTCCACAAACAAGACAGGGGCGGCCCAAGGCGAGGTGCTTGGCCGGATGTAACCTTTCTCTGACAGCTCATCAATCTGCTTCTTAAGCTCAACCAACTCTGGTCCAGATATTCTGTAAGCTCTCTTGAAGATAGGGGCGGTTCCAGGAAGAAGCTCTATGGCAAATTCAACTTTCCGCTCTGGTGGCATACCCGGTAAATCCTTTGGAAACACATCTGGGAATTCGGACACAACCTTGATACTCTCAATCGGGTCTGCTTCACTGCTATCGACAGTCATCTGATAACAACTTCCTTTCTTTGGCTCAGGCGGGACTAACTCAGTCACCACTTCCTCTCCTAGTGGGGACACTAACTTGATTGTCCTTTTATCACAACTGATAACTGCCTGATACTTATCTAGCCAATTCATCCCTAGGATGACATCTATTCCCTGAGTACCCATTACTATAAGGTTGGCGGGAAACGCTATCCCCCTTATTTTCACACTTATATTCAAACAAATGCTATCGGCTCGAATTCTACCACCGGCTGAATCAATTTGAATGGGGGTTGACATGGTAGTTATTGGAAGTTTATGTGCTTCTACCCATGATGCAGTAATGAAAGAATGCGTTGCTCCAGTATCAAATAACACTTCTGCAATATGGGAGTCGACTGGGAACATACCTACTGTCATGCCGGGGGTCTCCTGAACTGCTTCAGCTTCCAAGTGATTCAATCTTCCATGATTATAGCGCTGCTGAGAGCGATTGCCTGCTCCAGGCTGAGGCACATTCTGCTTTGCTGGGGCATTGGGGCCTGACTGCTGCTGGGCTGCCTTCTTCGGACATTGCATCACCCAATGGCCTTGCTCTCCACAGTGGAAACATGCCCTGTTTCCAACCTGAGCTGGTGCTGCCTGACTGTTCTGCTGATTTGCTGGGGCAGGAAGACGAGGTGCTTGCTGATTCTGCTTCTGAAACTGACCTCCTGACTGATTGCTCTGACGGTTCTGGTACTGATGCTGAGGATACTGCCTTTGGAACTGCTGATACTGCTGACGCTGCTGATGCTGCTGAGGTGGACGCTGGTTCTGCCTGAACTGCTGAGGTTGATTGCCTGAGAAACGGGGACGGCTGCTGCTTCCAGGCTGGGGTCCACTGATCTTGCGCTTACGATCTTCCATCTCCTTACGCTTCCTTTCTGTCATGATTGCTCTGTCAATCAGGTGCTGGAATGTCGGGAAGGTGTGATTCATCAGCTGATACTGCAGAGGGTCAACCAAGCCTCTCAGGAAACGGTACTGCCGCTTGGCGTCGATGTTGACATCTTCGGGAGCATAGCGAGACAATTGCAGAAACCTGTCTCGATACTCACTGACAGACAATGACCCTTGCTTAAGGGCCAGGAACTCCTCCTTCTTCACTGTCATCAGACCTGCAGGCACATGGTACTGACGAAAGCTACTTCTGAATTCTTCCCAGGTGATGGCGTCGGGGTTGGCATGGGTGGCGAGGTAAGACTCCCACCATGACTGGGCTGCTCCTCTCAACAGACGGGGACCATACAGAACTTTCTCCCTGTCATCGCACTGAGCGGTATGCAACTCCCGCTCCACAGTGCGCAGCCAATCTTCAGCATCCATGGGGTCAGAAGAATGAGCGAACGTTGGTGGATGACCTCTCATGAATTCAGCACGCTTATCTCTAGGCATCTGAGGCATCTGAGGCTGGGGTGGTGCTTGCTGCTGTTGCTGCTGCTGCTGCTGCTGAATGGCGGCCAAAGTCTGACCGATGGCTTGAACTGCCTGAGTCTGCATCAGAAACATCTGCTCAATCGACATCGGGGGCGGGGGCGGCAGGTGCTGCTGCTGGGGCACCTCATCCTGCGGAGCGGCTCGCTCCTGCTGAGCACGCCTTCCTCCTCTACGCCTGTTCTCTGACATCTGCAGAACGCAACCACACATCAGAACTGATCTGGCAAAGCTTGCAGCATGAGAAGAGAGTATAGAATTCTCCAACAGCACGAATCAGATGAGCATCTTCACTGATCTCCAACACAGACCACACAGCTTCTCAGATAAAGAGGAAAGGAGAATAATGGGTTTCCCAACTATATAACTAACTTTATTGACATAGTATGCAAACCAAAATGCAGGGGATACCCACACTCTGGTGACAATCATTACAAAGATCCAAACCAAACATAGTTCATCATGACAAGCATAAATGCTCAGGATATAGCAAACTACCCTGTCTAACTAAAACTAACTAAGACCGAGACTAACGCTAAGACTGAAGCTTCCATGTATATATTTCGTATTAATTACAAGATCCAACTCTAACGATCTATGGTTCTAGAGTTATCTTGGTCTTGCAGGCGGGGTTGCCATAAGACTGGTGTCCACGCTGAGGTGAGCGGTACGGGTGCTGAGTCCCAACGGGAGCGGGGGATCCACCGTCCAGAAAACGACGTTCCGCGCGCTCAGCCCGCAGCAGGGCGATCTCAGCACGAGCCCTACTCAGCTCGTCTAATGCATGGTCCAGCTCCGTGTTTAGCACGGCGGCTAGGTTGACTGTGCTGCTCAACCTAGGATTGCCCTCACCGACAGGTGAGACAATCACGCCTCCTGTGCTGCCAGATGAACGGCGGGGGTAATACTTCAGGTCAAGGCCGTCAGCTGCCCCACCGAAAACCGAGCAGTAGTGCGAAAGCGCACGCCGTGCAGCATCTTGCATGGCTGCCTCAGCTGAGTCCCGCTCAGAGATAGAATAGTGCTCTGAACAGGCCTCTGCACCCTGGAGACTGTCCTCCGGGCAGCGCACCAAGCAAGTCGCCTCCCAGCGGTCCGGGTAGACCCCGCGACTATGCTGGTAGACCACACAGCGATACTCGACGGACCAAGTATGCCGGTCAAATGCCCGACGTAGCAGGGTGTCGAGCGCATCATGGAAGTGACACCCGCGAGCAGCGTCGCGAGTGATGGGTCGAGCAACCCATCCTTCCGGCTCAGGGTTAGCAGAGAAATCGGTGTCGTGGCTCGAGCTGTCGTCGCCTCCTCCGTCGTCTGGGTCTCCTCCAGCAGCTACTCCAGAAGCTGGGGCGCCCAGTGGTGGTGCAGGGGGCGGCTCCAGAGAAAGCACAGGGGAGCAGCTCCTCACAGACTCTATCTCCTGGTGGAGCGAGAGGGAAGAGCTCCGCTGCTCCTGTCGTCGACGCTCCTGCTCCTCACGCAGGCGGTGGTGTAGTCTCTCCAAGTGGCTGGACTGTCCGGCCACGGGACGGCGAAGCGGACGCTCAGCAAGGCGGGAGGGTAAGAAGGGGATGACTGACTTTCGTGCAGTGTGTCTAAGTCGAGCCATCTACAAAAGACATCGCAAGCAAAAGGGTGAGAACAGAATTAATATGACCAGCAAGTAATAAGTAAATGAAGGATCAGAATGAAACATAATTTTCAGCAAGGTATAATATGTAGTAGAACATAGGTTTGGTCAGTAGGACCAACTTTTGAAGGGATATCAAAGTCAAGGAAGAGACAGAGGTCTATAGTCCTTAGAACGACCATTCTACTCTAGGTTAGCGGTCCTACAGTCAGCACGGCTTTGATACCACTTATGTCACACCCGGTTTTAAAAAGGCAAACCGAATGCGAACCATGTACGTGCCAGGATCAGTTATTCACGTACACAGCAGTTACATAATATGGACATCATCACACAGTGCTCAAAATAGTATTAATAAGGGGAAATAGTCGATTACATCATACGTCTGAGACGTCCATATAGTTCTTACAATAAATCAAAGTGCGGAAAAGAAACGTAGATAACGCGGCCTTCACAGGCAGCCGACTGGGGGTTGCCGCTAACCCACACCTAGAACTCGTCGTAATCTTGGAACTCCTGGAAGTCTCCTTCCACAGCTTCATCTTCGCCTGAGCAGTGGTTGCAATGCTGACAACCTGGGGGGGGGGGTTTGGTGTGTAGAGCAAGGGTGAGTACACATCAACATACTCAGCAAGTATCCTGTTTGGCTGTAGTGGACTAGCTTTATGTGGGGATAAGTCAAGCAGTTGCTTTTAGTTGGTCAGGTTATTACTTACTAGTAGAAAGCCAAGTTTTAGCATTAACCCAAGTTATTAACCCAATGTATCCTTTCCAAACGGAAAGAATACCACTTACCAGCACCATAACCATAACCAGAACCATCAATCTCATAACCACCTGTACCACAATATCTCTGATCAAGTACCACTAATCATTGGAGCTCCCTTGGCCGCTCATAACCGCGAGCACGGCTGATATATCAGTTTCATAACACTCTGCAGAGGTTGTGCACTTTACCCACAAGCCGTGATTCCCATTCTGCCCGGAGATCATGACTCTCCATTGATCACTACCAAGGTGATCCAGCAGGGCATCACTACGAAGCCTTTACAAAGATTCCCCGGGGCTGTAGCCACCCGTTAGGTTTCCTAAATGCACCGCACTCCTCCCCAAGGGGCGAACCCAAACTTGGCAGAGCGAGCCGCATACACCGAGCCCCATTGACGGCACGACGGCTAAGTGAACTACACCCCGGATCCTCTAATTATTCAGCTAAGGGCACCCCATTCCACCCTCATGGTTGCACTGTTTTCCCGGGCGGTCATCCATAGAACAGGTCCTTACGGAGAGGCACTCGAGAAACCGCTCGAGTCCCCTTGAAAACCACAAGTATAATCATAAAGAAGAGCGGGAAAACAGCGTATCATAGATAATCACATCATGTTCATTGATTAGAGTTGAGCAATAGCATCAGACTAAGTAGTAATAATCCGACCCAAATAGGTAAACAAGGACATGGATAACAAAAGCTAGTCAATCCTTAGGTATAAATGTGTAATGCGGGAGGTGAATTAAAGAATGAATAGGACATAGATAGGTCAAAGGACACTTGCCTCCACCAAACGACTGCTGCTCAGGGGCTTCTCCTGCGAATTCCTCGGGCTCTTCGACCGGATCGTTCTCTATGCGAGCGCAAACATACATACATACATCCACATATTTAATACAAAAGAACAGTACACCATACAAGATAACAAATAAAGCGAATATGCATCAAGTATGACATTCGATAACGCATTTGTTATGGTTAGAAAGAAACGGGAAAGGTCTCGCAGGGGGGGTTAAATCTTATGCACTAACGATCAATTACAATTGGTTTTTAACAAAATAATTCTGCTACATATACACTAATGGAAACCTAATCACTTTTAGTTGACCAACATTGCACAGGGTAAACAATTAACTACGTGCGTCAATAGCATAACGGAATTTTAAATTAAACTTCCTATTTTCCCATAGCATGAACAGTGATTAGCCTACTTAAAATACAGTAATTATGATCACAGAAAGTAAATAAAATAAAATAAAAAAAAATAAAAAAAACAGAGGGGGGGGGGGGCGGTTGAACCGGCCCTAGGGCGGTTGAACCGGCCCTAGGCGGGGCGCGGGCGCGGGCGGCGCAGGGGGGCGGCCGAGCAGGGGGGGCGGGGCGGCCGAGCCGCTGGGCGCAGGGGCGGCCGAACCGGGGGGCGGGGGGCGGCGCAGGGGGCGGCCGAGCCGGGGGGCGGGGCGGCCGAACCGGCGGGGCAGGGGGGGGGGGCGGCGCAGGGGGCGGCCGAGCCGGGGGGCGGGGCGGCCGAGCCGGGGGGCGGGGAGGCGGCCGAACCGGCCATGGGGAAAGGGGGAAGGGGATGGGGGAGGGAGGAGAGGGGGAGGGGGAAGCTCACCGGCGACGGGGACGGGGCGGCCGAGCGGGGCGGCCGAACGGCGACGGGGAGGGGCGGCGGCCTAGGCAGGGGCGGCGGCTAGGGCAGGGGGCGGGTAGGGGGCGGCGGCTTGGGTGGGGAGGGAGAAAATGAGGGGGGAGAGGGAGAGGGTTTGGGGATAAGGGAAAGAGGGGGGGGGGCGGCTGGGCCTACTAGGCCCAAGAGGGGGGCGCCAGGGGGCGGCTGGGCCGGCCGGGGTCGGCCCACGGCGCGGGAGAGAGAGAAAAAAAAAGGAGAGAGAAAGAGAGAGAGAAAAGAGAAAGAAAAGAGAAAGAAAACATTTTCGAAATCCGATCTTTCTACATGAATGCATTTGCACTTTCAAAGCAATCAAAAGAAATGCAAGGTTCGGCATGGTGCATCAAACAACATAAAGTATTTAGGGTTTTTATACATACGGGAATTCCAAACCGAATCCCGCTAGAACTTTGGAAAAGGTCAAGGTTTAGCGAGGGGAAAAAGAAAAGGAAAAGGTAACGCCCGAATTTTGGCGAGTAAAGAAAAGAAAAAAAAATTCAACTGCAAAAATTCGGGGCGTTACAGATACCCTGCCAGGCCATCTAGGTAGTGGTCAATGGAGATGTCACACCCGAGTTTTAGGGGTCCAAAACCCGAGCGCAAAATAAACACCAGGTGTGCTGGGACCAAGTCTCACACATATGATGAATAGTGGTACAAAAACGAATGTCACGTCTTTGCTATGTAATAGGAGTTCTGTACAAAATAAATAAATAATTACATATAAGGAGACAACGATCCAGCAACCCAAAGTTGACTGGGAGACGACGGCCTAGACCACTCATGAACTCATCATAGCATCCTCCATGCGCCTCATCCTGCGGTACCTGTTCTTGACCTGTGGGTGGTGTGAGATAGCATGAGTGAGCTCACATACGTTCATCGCTCAACAAGTTGTGGGGAATAATGTGCATGAACTCGCCAAAGGTGGGAGCTCATATGAAGTGTAAGGCTTACCAAAGAGGATGGTTGAAGCTGAGCATTGCTTTTAAAGTTGTTCAAAATTTTATTAGCAATTACTAAGTATAAGTAAATACCAAACCAATTAAGTAGTAGAACAAAAGTGATAACAACACCTGCGATGCAATGCATATGACAAATTGAATTTAGTTCCATAAATTAATCATGTGAGGGTCCGAGATGCTCATGACCGTGAGTATGGCTGATATACTAGTTTTACACTCTGCAGAGGTTGCACATCTTTACCCACAAGTCATGTTACCCATTTGCCATGGGGTTGATCGGACCCCATACACCTCTACCAAGGAAGCGAGGCAGGGTACCACTACGAGGCCTTTACAAAGTTTCACTAGCTTCAGAAAACCCGCTACAGTTTCTAGGAAGCTTCAATGCAGCCTGACCGCCATCGCAGCAAAATCAACCTAAGGGCCTCCCTACACTGACCACTCCCCTGCTGCCCTTGCCCCTTTTGGGTAAGGTAGTCCTCCACTAGCTTTCCTAATTAGTCAGCCAAGGGAGTCCCATTCCACCCTTGTGGTAGCACTGTTTTCCCGGGTGGTCGCTCCATGTTCCAATTAACATAATGATCTTATCATGAACAGTAAATAACAAACCGATAATAAATGTATGATCATGAATAATGTGTATCTTCATACCCAAAACCATGTAAAGCACTAGCACGTACTACCCAAGAATTCAGTGGTAAACAAGGTATAAAGATAGTCAAACTAGGGTAACCTATTGGGTGCCATCAAAATTAACCTATGCAGATCATTATGATTAATTAGAACATGATAGGGTAAAAAGAAGTGATCAAGGGCACAACTTGTCTGGGACTTGAGCTTCCAGGTACCAACTTGCTCTTCGGATGACTCGTAACCTCGCACTAGTCGTAGCAATACAGACAAACATGGTATAGACAAAATTAACATCACACCAAACATAGGAACAAACTGCATAATAATAATCAAAGCGTTGCTACGAGGTCGTGGGTTCGAGAATACCAAAATCGGAGTTACGGTTACAAAGTTATGATTTTCTAAAGATTTATGTGATTAAACCGGAAAACTAGGTTTTATGTTGATTATTACGAACCATGTGAGAAAGATATCCCAAAAACTAATTTCACCCTTAACTTAAGTTATGACTTAATTAGAAATCATGTTTTAGTCATCTTATAATTATAGACAGATTAACTTTGATTAAAAGGGTAAATCTACTAACATAGGTTAAACAAATATCTAACTATAAAATAATGCAATATGGTATAATTAATATTGTTACTGCATAATAAATATTCCTATGAAGCTAGTGCAACTTGAACGGACCAAATCGGAATTGAAACGAAGAAGTTATAGATTTCCGAAGTTCTAAGTGTTGGATACAAAAGAAACTAGGTGCATAATTTTTAATCTATGTTTCATAACAAAATGAGGTTACTAGATGATAAACAATACTAGAGTGAATTTAATGCAACTAGAATGGATTAATTTGGAGTTAAAATGAAATTAATATGAATTAAGCAAGTTCCTAGATTTAATTTTGTGCTAGAAAAGTATTTTCTATATTGTTTTTCCTACTTTCTTAAGTCACTGGACTAGGCGCATAATTATCGGGGAACACAGGGTCACTGTTATAAAATTATGGGCCTAGTTGTAACACTCTTTGAATTATGATGGATGGCGTGTTGATTACTTATACACTAGAGGTCCTATTTGCAAAATTGTTCGGCCGAATGGGTATCAGTGAAGATCAACCGTCTAATCACGGATCAAGGGTTAAGATTAGACCTACCCTTTTACTGAACCGGTATGCCACGTGGTTCGGCAGATCTCTATCCTACGGTTCAAAGCCAACCCCGCCTTCCTTCTAATCGTGACTGTATAACCCGAGATCGATGACTAGATTTCAATCCCAATCTACGACCCGGATCTATTCCCGAATGGGTATGTGTAGGAGTTAATCTTCACCGTTGATCAACAAATCAACGATGCCAGCACACTTATCTACCTACCGACGGCCAGGGACGGTGGCGCCCTGTGCCCCCGCGGTGGTGGGCAAGCCGGCGACGGCCGTGACGGCGCCCCAGTCCTAGAATTCCCCACCCGAAGGGTTCCAAACATTCTACGTATGAAGGCGAGTCGACTGGGGAGCTACTTACCGAGATTCTTCGCGCACAGACACACGCTCGCGGCAACGTGCGACTCCACGGAGGAACACCATCTCCGGTGAGAAATCGCCGTAGCCCGGGATGAACTTTCTCCACACTGACTCCATGAACCGCTTCCCCGTGCCACGAGGAACCTCCACGGCCGCCCCACGAGAGCAGAGGTCCGGTCATGGCGAGGTCCGGGTGCGGCGACCCATGGCAATGACAGCGGCATCGCGGCGGCGCAAGCATCACCATCTCTCTCTCTCTCTCTCGGTCTTCAACCACACACAACTATGGGGGGTTCACGGCTGGGTTTATACTCGTGGTCGAGATCTGGTCAAGGGTGCATAGCTTCCAGGCGAGTTTTTTGCTCGGTGAGGATCACGGATCGATGAACTCGGCTGTGGCTGTTTCGGGGAGGAAGAAACTGACAGCATAGCCCCACAAACCAACGACGACGCACAAGTAGAGAGGCTGGAGTGTGGGGCCCCATTTGTTAGTGTAGGGGGAAGTGCGCGCGGTGCTGAGATGGGTCGGGTACGCGTACAAGTGAAGTGAGCCATGAGGTAGAAATTCGGCCCAGAACTAGTCTTAGCCTTTTCTTTTCTTTCTTTTCTTTATTATTTCTATTTTCTGGTTTTCAAAATCTGATATTTGAATTCAAATTTGTCACAGAAATCAAGTGCATAAATAAGGTTCTAGCATGATGAATTATAATTATATATATTGTAATGTATATTCTTTTCCATATCTATTTCATTCTCTTTTCTTACTTCTCTTTCCATTTTCCAGTTTACATTTTATTTACAATTTGAGGTCAATTTTATGTTTTCAATGTATCACAACAAAGTCATTAGTAAGAGATGTACCTTTCTTTATTCTTTTACTGGTTACTTAATTAAGTTAATATTATTAATTGATTATGAAGACAAAAATGAATTCCCAAATGTTTCAACAATTCCGAAACACTAATATATATATATTTATTTATTTTATTATTTTTTCTTCTACCAATTTTGGGCTTACAGGAGATTGGCTCTTTCCAGGCAGAATGGGAATCACGGCTTGTGGGTAAAGTGTGCGACCTCTGCAGAGTGTTAGAAACTGGTATATCTATCGTGCTCACGGTTCACGGTCCGAGATGCTCATGACCGTGAGTATGGCTGATATACTAGTTTTACACTCTGCAGAGGTTGCACATCTTTACCCACAAGTCATGTTACCCATTTGCCATGGGGTTGGTCGGACCCCATACACCTCTACCAAGGAAGCGAGGCAGGGTACCACTACGAGGTCTTTACAAAGTTTCACTAGCTTCAGAAAACCCGCTACAGTTTCTAGGAAGCTTCAATGCAGCCTGACCGCCATCGCAGCAAAATCAACCTAAGGGCCTCCCTACACTGACCACTCCCCTGCTGCCCTTGCCCCTTTTGGGTAAGGTAGTCCTCCACTAGCTTTCCTAATTAGTCAGCCAAGGGAGTCCCATTCCACCCTTGTGGTAGCACTGTTTTCCCGGGTGGTCGCTCCATGTTCCAATTAACATAATGATCTTATCATGAACAGTAAATAACAAACCGATAATAAATGTATGATCATGAATAATGTGTATCTTCATACCCAAAACCATATAAAGCACTAGCACGTACTACCCAAGAATTCAGTGGTAAACAAGGTATAAAGATAGTCAAACTAGGGTAACCTATTGGGTGCCAT
The DNA here is from genome assembly GCF_902167145.1 of Zea mays. Lineage (NCBI taxonomy): Eukaryota > Viridiplantae > Streptophyta > Magnoliopsida > Poales > Poaceae > Zea > Zea mays. The sequence goes on along the minus strand of NC_050103.1, from coordinate 79,501,754 downwards.
CAAAATTAACCTATGCAGATCATTATGATTAATTAGAACATGATTGGGTAAAAAGAAGTGATCAAGGGCACAACTTGTCTGGGACTTGAGCTTCCAGGTACCAACTTGCTCTTCGGATGACTCGTAACCTCGCACTAGTCATAGCAATACAGACAAACATGGTATAGACAAAATTAACATCACACCAAACATAGGAACAAACTGCATAATAATAATCAAAGCGTTGCTACGAGGTCGTGGGTTCGAGAATACCAAATTCGGAGTTACGGTTACAAAGTTATGATTTTCTAAAGATTTATGTGATTAAACCGGAAAACTAGGTTTTATGTTGATTATTACGAACCATGTGAGAAAGATATCCCAAAAACTAATTTCACCCTTAACTTAAGTTATGACTTAATTAGAAATCATGTTTTAGTCATCTTATAATTATAGACAGATTAACTTTGATTAAAAGGGTAAATCTACTAACATAGGTTAAACAAATATCTAACTATAAAATAATGCAATATGGTATAATTAATATTGTTACTGCATAATAAATATTCCTATGAAGCTAGCGCAACTTGAACGGACCAAATCGGAATTGAAACGAAGAAGTTATAGATTTCCGAAGTTCTAAGTGTTGGATACAAAAGAAACTAGGTGCATAATTTTTAATCTATGTTTCATAACAAAATGAGGTTACTAGATGATAAACAATACTAGAGTGAATTTAATGCAACTAGAATGGATTAATTTGGAGTTAAAATGAAATTAATATGAATTAAGCAAGTTCCTAGATTTAATTTTGTGCTAGAAAAGTATTTTCTATATTGTTTTTCCTACTTTCTTAAGTCACTGGACTAGGCGCATATTTATCGGGGAACACAGGGTCACTGTTATAAAATTATGGGCCTAGTTGTAACAGTCTTTGAATTATGATGGATGGCGTGTTGATTACTTATACACTAGAGGTCCTATTTGCAAAATTGTTCGGCCGAATGGGTATCAGTGAAGATCAACCGTCTAATCACGGATCAAGGGTTAAGATTAGACCTACCCTTTTACTGAACCGGTATGCCACGTGGTTCGGCAGATCTCTATCCTACGGTTCAAAGCCAACCCCGCCTTCCTTCTAATCATGACTGTATAACCCGAGATCGATGACCAGATTTCAATCCCAATCTACGACCCGGATCTATTCCCGAATGGGTATGTGTAGGAGTTAATCTTCACCGTTGATCAACAAATCAACGATGCCAGCACACTTATCTACCTACCGACGGCCAGGGACGGTGGCGCCCTGTGCCCCCGCGGTGGTGGGCAAGCCGGCGACGGCCGTGACGGCGCCCCAGTCCTAGAATTCCCCACCCGAAGGGTTCCAAACATTCTACGTATGAAGGCGAGTCGACTGGGGAGCTACTTACCGAGATTCTTCGCGCACAGACACACGCTCGCGGCAACGTGCGACTCCACGGAGGAACACGATCTCCGGTGAGAAATCGCCGTAGCCCGGGATGAACTTTCTCCACACTGACTCCATGAACCGCTTCCCCGTGCCACGAGGAACCTCCACGGCCGCCCCACGAGAGCAGAGGTCCGGTCATGGCGAGGTCCGGGTGCGGCGACCCATGGCAATGACAGCGGCATCGCGGCGGCGCAAGCATCACCATCTCTCTCTCTCTCTCGGTCTTCAACCACACACAGCTATGGGGGGTTCACGGCTGGGTTTATACTCGTGGTCGAGATCTGGTCAAGGGTGCATAGCTTCCAGGCGAGTTTTTTGCTCGGTGAGGATCACGGATCGATGAACTCGGCTGTGGCTGTTTCGGGGAGGAAGAAACTGACAGCATAGCCCCACAAACCAACGACGACGCACAAGTAGAGAGGCTGGAGTGTGGGGCCCCATTTGTTAGTGTAGGGGGAAGTGCGTGCGGTGCTGAGATGGGTCGGGTACGCGTACAAGTGAAGTGAGCCATGAGGTAGAAATTCGGCCCAGAACTAGTCTTAGCCTTTTCTTTTCTTTCTTTTCTTTATTATTTCTATTTTCTGGTTTTCAAAATCTGATATTTGAATTCAAATTTGTCACAGAAATCAAGTGCATAAATAAGGTGCTAGCATGATGAATTATAATTATATATATTGTAATGTATATTCTTTTCCATATCTATTTCATTCTCTTTTCTTACTTCTCTTTCCATTTTCCAGTTTACATTTTATTTACAATTTGAGGTCAATTTTATGTTTTCAATGTATCACAACAAAGTCATTAGTAAGAGATGTACCTTTCTTTATTCTTTTACTGGTTACTTAATTAAGTTAATATTATTAATTGATTATGAAGACAAAAAATGAATTCCCAAATGTTTCAACAATTCCGAAACACTAATATATATATATTTATTTATTTTATTATTTTTTCTTCTACCAATTTTGGGCTTACAGGAGATTGGCTCTTTCCAGGCAGAATGGGAATCACGGCTTGTGGGTAAAGTGTGCGACCTCTGCAGAGTGTTAGAAACTGGTATATCTATCGTGCTCACGGTTAAGAGCAGCCTTGAGATCCTCTTTGATTAGAAGAATTTTGATTACTTTTATGATGATGATTAATGATGATGGTATAATTATGATCTCTGGTATTTCCTCTTGGAGGGAGTACATTTGGGTAATAACCGGGTTTATTACTAAAACTTGGCTCTACTAATAGTAATAAATACTTGAACAACTAAAAGCAACTGCTTAACCCTAACCCCACATACAGCTAGTCCACTTTAGCCAAAGGGGACATTTGCTGAGTACGTTGATGTGTACTCACCGTTGCTTTACAAACCACCCCACCACAAGTTGTCCCCACTGTACTCAGTGCTCAGGAGGAGATGCTGGCAACATGGAGGACTTTGAGGAGTTTCAGTACTACGACGAGTCCTAGTTATCTTGTGGCAAACCCTCAGTCAGCTGCCTGTGAAGGCCTTATCTACTACGTTTCGTATTTCCGCACTTTGATGTTAAAATGACTATGTATTAGACTCAGTGGATGTCTTGGACATCTTGTTGTAATAAAGTACTTTTCCGCAATTTACTTTGAGCAATGTGTGATGATGTCTAATTATGTAATCGCTATGTACGTGAGTTTCTAATCCTGGCACGTACATGGTTCGCATTCGGTTTCCCTTCAAAAACTGGGTGTGACAAGTTTGGAGCAAAGACAAGCACTGGTGCTGCTAGTGGTGCACCGGACAGTCCGGTGTGCACCGGACACTATCCGGTGCCGAGGCCGAGGCACTCACGAACGTCAACTGCGCCCAACGGTCGACTGCGGTATACAGTAAAAGTGAACAGTGCGCAAGTCAGAAGTCAGAGCTGCAAAGTCAGAACACAACGGATTGTCCGGTGCCGCAAGAGGACAAGGGAATTCAACGGTCAACCACTCCAAACCCCAACGGTCTGCTGGCGTGGCAGGCACCGGACAGTGTGAAAGTCGCCTAGAGGGGGGGTGAATAGGCGAAACCTAAATTTATAAACTTTAACACACACTAAAGGCTGGGGTTAGAATTAAATTCAAGTCCAAAAGATTGTTTCTCTTGCTAAGAGTTGCTCAAAGAGTGCGGATGACGTATGGGAGGAAACTCAAATCAATAATAGCAAGGAAACATTAGAGAGAGGAAAGAGTGCAAAACAAATCAAGTGAGAGTCAAGGCGAGTAGACACAGTGATTTGTTTTACTGAGGTTTGGTTCCAAAGAACCTAGTCCCCGTTGAGGAGGCCACAAAGGCCGGGTCTATTCCAGCCCTTTCCCTCTCTCAAACGGTCACTTAGACCGAGTTAGCCTTTTCCTTATCTCATGGGTCACTAAGACCCCGCAAGGACCACCACACACTAGGTTTCTCTTGCTTAGCTTTACAAGCACTTAGAAAAAGAAGTGATGAAGGAAGAAAGTCAATCCAAGCAACAAGGGCAACAAAAAAACACAAAACACCCTCTCTCAAGTCCCTAATGGAATTGAGTTGATTTGTTGGCTTGGAGAGGATTTGATCTATTGAATGTGTCTTGGAGTGAAGTCTTTTGCTCTTGCAATGAATGGGATGTTCAGAAAACTTGGATGCCAATGAATGTGGTGGTTGGGGGGTATTTATAGCCCCCAACCACTTCCTAGCCGTTGGCAAGGGCTGCTGGCGATGGGCGCACCGGACAGTCCGGTGCACCACCGGACAACTACTATGCATTGTTCGGTGCGCGCCATGTCAACACAACCGTTAGGGTTCTGAGCAGTTGACCATTGGAGACGTTTGTCTTCTAGCTGCATCGGACAGTCCGGTGCCACACCAGACAATCCGGTGCCCTCTGACTTCTGCCGCGGCACTGTTCATCACTGTTCATCTGACGAAACGACCGTTGGCGCACAGGGCGCCGTTGCTCCATTGGCTAACCGGACAGTCCGGTGAATTATAGTGGAGCGCGCTTGGCAGAAACCCGAGAGTGGCGGGTTTGCTGGCTGCCTTGGCTGGCGCACCGGAGAGTGTCCGGTGTACCATTTTCCAGCACACTCTATGTCTTGCTCCAATTTTTGTTTGAGTCCCTAACTGAATTTATTTCTTGGTTTGTGTTGAACCTTATACACATGAGATAAATGATATCTAGACAAACTAGTTAGTCCATGTGGTTTGTGTTGTACGTCAACCACCAAAATCGATTATAGGAAATGGTTAGCCCTATTTCCCTTTCAATCTCCCCCTTTTTGGTGATTGATGCCAACACAAACCAAAGCAAATATGGAGCGTAGAAATGTAACTAGTTTGCAATTGAGATGGATGTGCATAGGTTACTTGGAGTTAAACCAATTGAAGGTATCACTAAGTGTATATGGATTGCTTTTCTTCTTTTTAACATTTTTGACCACATTTACACCACGTGTTTTATCTTTGCAATTCTTTAGGAAAATCTTTTCAAAATCTTTTGCAAATATTCAAAGGTATAGGAATATGATTGCAAGAAGCATTTTTAAGGTTTGAAATTTCTCCCCCTGTTTCAAATGCTTTTCCTTTGACTAAATAAAAGCTCCCCCTGAATGAATTCTCCCCTTAGTTTTCAAGAGGGTTTTGAAATAGATACCAAGTGAAATTATACCAATTGAAATTTTTCATACTAATGTGAAGTTTTGAAGATACCAATTTGAAAAACAGTTTTGAAATACCAAATGAGATACTAGTTGAAAATTCACTTCACATACCAATTGAAAATTCACTTTGAGGCTATCTCAAATACCAATTGAAATACTCATTTGAAATAATTATTTGTGAAATTTTGAAATGGAGGTGGTGTCAGTGTTTAGGACCCGACCGCGCACCCGGGGTTACCCCTCGAGGTGCTTTTAGGTAGGACGGTGTTGCTGATTGTAGCTCGATGGTTCGTGCAAGTCGCACGAGAGACGATAGACAATTTTCTACAGGTTTGGGCCGCTTGGAGAGGCGTAACACCCTACTTCCTGGTGTGGATCTTTATGTGGTGGGTTACACGAGAATTCTCTAGTATGAAGAATGCTAGAGAACCGAGTAGATGGCTGATGAATGACCTGCCTTCGATGGGGTGCGCCCTAGGCCTTATATATCCGATCGTGGGGCACTTACATGTGTGTGCGATAACGATGTATGCCTATGTAATAGTGAACTGACCGAACTTATCTTCCTACAATCTTGCCGACTTATTCTCACTTAGTTCCGATATCCAAGGTGGTTGCGCGGGAGAATCGGATCAGAGTTGTGGATAATGCTCAAAACCCCACGTTTGCTCATTCCTTGCGTCGGCCCATTCTGCCAGCAGTTCTCCCCTGGCCCAGGAAGGGATGACCTTGCGAGACAATAGGCCCAAAGCCGTTCGCGAGACCTTCTATCCTTCTAGTGGACCTGGGGGATATCTGTCCCCCACAAGCCCGCAATCTTTTAGTTGATTCTGAAATAATCAGCCCAAAGGTTCTAGGTCTAGCTTGCAGTTTTGATTTCCATTTTGGTGATGGGCGCTTGGAAGGCGCACCTATTGAACGTTGCTTCTGAACTCTAAGTGACTTTAGTAAAAAACAATCTTCTGTTGTCCTCCTTTGGTGCATTCAACGATCTTCACCTCATGCTTTAGAAACCAACATTTTATCATCAGCTTATGCTTTAGATATCAACATTCTGTCCTTTGGGGTTAAGGATTCATTGGGTGCACCGGAGGTGCACCCAATGGGTGTAGCCCCTGAGCTTTGAGTGGATTATTGAAAATAATCCACTCAAAGATCTTCATCTCATGTTTTAGAAATCAGCATGTTGTCTTCATCTCATGCTTTAGAGACCAGCATTTTTTCGTCTCATGCTTTAGAAATTAGCATTTTATCATCAGCTTATGCTTTAGAGATCAGCATATTGTCTTCATCTAATGCTTTAGAAATCAGCAGTGTGGTCTGCCCATGTCCTGTTAGGTTTGAAATTTAATTGATCGGTGATAGATTGGACGTCTGGTAGATGGCTCTTGGCTGGTCTTCATTTAGCTTTGTGCTTCAATGCTTCTGCTGACTAGACTTGCAGTTCAATAGCTATATTTGGCTTTCCTTTGATCTTTATCGATATCTTCGTTCTGTCTTAATACATTCATTATGTATACTGTATGGATGTGACTGCTTTAGAAAATCTATTGAAAATTCCTGGCCGTCCCCCACCCAATGGGTGTTCTCCAATGGGTGTGACCAAGGGACGTCTTGGTACGTAGAGCGTTTAGCACATTGTCCTGGAGTAGTAACTTGACGTGACTGCGGGGCGTAATCATATTTCCCAAGCGGTTGACCTTAGTCCAAATGGTGTCGTGTTATGCGAAGTAGCGTCTGGTGCCTGAGTCGCCTTCAGGCGATTTGAATTGCTTATTGAATACTTGCGACTGTTCGGTGAGCATGGTAGGAGATGAACAGTTGCTACCGGCCTCTATAAATAGCATGCTTGCCCCATTGTTGTTTTCACACATCCTCTAATCATCTGTTGTTTCTTTCTCAACCCTCTCTTCTCTTCCATCTAGCCATGGGCAAGGACAAGAAGGGTCAGGGCTCACCGCGTCGCTCCGGTGACAAATGGAAGCGTGAACCGAGTCCTTCATCGGAGGACTTTGGTGACTCCGAGTACTCGGAGGAGGAGATCTCCTCCGAGTCCGAGGGGTCTCCGGTCTACGCTTCCCCCCGGCATTGTCCGATGACTCGTACGACTCCCAGGGGATAGCCGCCGAGGTGTGGATGTACATCCGGTCCATCGAGCGCGCCGGGCTCGAGGGTTCGGATGAGTCGGAGGTCTCCTCATACGAGGAGAACTCTTCCGACTCATCTGAGGAAGGGAGCAGCGGTGACAGCGACGACGAGGGCGACGACGGTGACGACGGCGGCAAGGGTGGCGGAGGCGACGACAGCGGCAAGGGCGGCGACGACGACAAGGGCGGCAGCAGCAGCAGCAACAGCAAGGCCAGTGGCAAAGCGCCACTGGCTTAATTATTAGTATAGATAATTAGTAGTAGCAGTAGTAGTTGTGAAATAATGTAGTAGTGGTTAGTAGTATAGTGTAATGTGAGTAATGTATTAAAAAGGGGAAAAAGGCTGATCCATAATGAGCCAGTCTTTGAGTTTGCGAAGACCCCTTCCACTATGTAATGAAGAAGTTTCAGTTGTTCCGAGCAAACTTTCATTTTTTCGCCGCTCCTCCTTTATAATCGTTTGATAGTTAGTCTTTACGCCTACCACTGTCGGCGTTTTTAGAAATAATCACCGAACGATAACTGATGATACTGGCATTTTAGAGGTAATTGATGAGTCGTGCTTGACACTGTCGGTGTTTTAGAGGTAACGGCCGAGTGGCGCTTGATACTGTCAGCGTTTAGAGGTAACAGCCGAGTGGTGCTTGACACTGTCGGTGTTTTAGAGGTAACGACCGAGTTATGTCTGAAGTCTCATTTTCCCGAGTGTTGACTTGGCACTTTTTAGAAATGGCGCCCAACCCGGGAAAACCCCATTTATACTCATGTCGATGTATGCTTTTGATTTTTGAGCCCTAACCTCACATTTCTACCTCAAACCACTCCCCTGTTTTCCTTAGATTTCGCTACTATTCGTTCCGCCGACGAATCTGCGATGGCGCCGAAACGGAAGAAACAGAGCTCCACCGTGGTTATCATCCCGCCAATCGACCCTAATAGTCAGTTGCCATTCGCGGGTAACCATATGTCTGTAATTTTAGAGTTTGATCTTCTGCACCTTGTGGATGTCAGGGTTTTACCTCCAAAAGAACTATGTTCTTGGCGGATTTGCCGTGGAGTTACTGTTTCGACGGAAGACACTCATGAGTCCATCGTCTATGTTCCCTTTCTTATCCACAGTCTCGCTCTTCCCGTTTCTCCTTTCTTCCGCGGTCTCCTTGACTTTTACAATCTGAACTTGACCCACTTGAACCCTAATTCTATCTTGCAAGTTTCCATTTTTTATTCATCTGTGTGAGGCTTATCTCGGGATTCTTCCCCGTTTCGGCCTTTGGAAGTATCTGTATCATTGTCGACCCGGGATGGCTGGGGGACATCACTAACTTGTTGGCGACACCAGTCTGGAACTGCGTCGCAGGAGGAAGTTAGAGTACCTTGATATCCCTCTGAAGGATAGCATCAAGGGGTGGCGCCTCGAGTGGTTCATCGTGGAGAATCACTGCAAGTCCCTCCCCCCTCGGTCTGGGAGGCAGCCAGATGTCCGTACTCCGAGCTGGGTAGAATCTCCGACCCCTTCGGAGGTAACAGAGGCGAAAGTGTTGCTTGCTGAGATCTACTTATTGAAAGACAGAGGTTTGACTGCTGAAGTTGTGGTCGCTAACTTCGTCTTCAAGAATATTCAACCTTTGAAAGACAGGGCATACCCGGCTTATTTGTACAGTGGTATCAATGACTCTACCCGGGTCACCAACAAGAGAATTCCTACTGAGGATCTGGTGAGCCGACTAGACATGATTCTAAGGGACAGAGTGTCAAATGTTGGTGCTCCTGTTGCCTATTCTGCCTGGAATCTGCCACCTCATAGGTCAATTTCTGAATTTGTGTCCAACCCTCCTGCTAGAGATGGTGGTCTGGATCTTAGAGTGCGACCCTCTCCCGAGGACATTGAGGCTCTGATTGCTCCTCTTTGGAATATTCCCAATGATGAGAAGCAAATTCACTTTGAGATGCTAGCTAGTCCAGATGATGCAGAGATAGATGATGTGCTTAGTATGTTAGCTGGGGAATCTTCCGACTCGACCCATGCTAAGCCGATGGCTATCATGGCTAGACAAGAGCTTGACAAAGCAGTGGAGACTCGGAAGCCTGAGGGTGCTCGCCCAAAGCGTCCTCGCCAAGTTAGCCGCCCGACTGCGCCTGTTGAGGAAAAGAAGAAGAAGAAGAGGCGACTTCGGCGACTGTCGTGCTTGGACCAGGATCCAGGTCCTTCTACTCCGGTCGTGATGAAGTGCCAGTAGAGGTCCTTCCTGAGGTTGAACCCAATGGGTGTGTCCATCCTGAAGTTGAACCCAATGGGTGTGACCATCCTGAAGTTGATCCTAATGGGTGTGACCGTCCTGAAGTTGAACCCAATGGGTGTGACCGTGCACCGGCTGTTGTCTGTATATTTGATGAAGATGAAGAAGAAGAAGTACCGCTGATTCATAAGAATAGCCGGCATTACAGAGGTAGTGAGGGGGGAGTGATATTCCTTCTCCAGCTCTGTCAGCTCTCGTCAGCCTTCAGGAACTGTCAATATCGGATTTTGATCAGGCCCTTAAGGAGTTCGTCCCTGAGGATATGCTATCAGAGCTAGCTGCTGATGACGTGATGGCTGTTTGTTCAGGAATTCCAGACGTGGGATTGGAGGTATCTCGAGCAGTGTCTCATGCATCGTCGACTTTGGAGGGTAGTCTTCAAAGCCGAGACGTTGGTCCGAGTTGCCTGACTCCCATGGAGGTGACAGGGGAGCCTTCAGCCTTAGAGGCGGCTGCTGTAGAAAACCCGGCCCCCTAGGGTGGTGTTGGCAGTTACCAGCCTCCGAGGGTGTCGTCGGTAGTGATCCAGCTCTGGTCGGTAGCGCAAGCTGCAACTGAGCCCCCGAGGGTGTCGCTGGTAGTAATCCGGCTCTGGTGGGTAGCGCAAGCTGCAACCCAGCCCCCGAGGGTGTCCAGGTGAGCTCTCCTTCCCACACCTCCATGGATGTCCATGTTGGGTCGTCTCCACCTCGATCCGATGAGGCGACGATGATGCATGCTCTTACGGCTTCAAACAAGCAAGTCGCCTTGGAGGTCGGAGAGCTAGATGCGAGAAGTCTGGTATTCGCTGGTGGGGCTAAGCTCACCCCTGACAACGTTCTTCAAATTGTTCCGGTTGATCTTCCTCCGTCAAGCCATGACATAGCTCCCCCTGACTTGGGTTTACCATCATTCCTCTCCAATCTTGAGGTGAGTCATCTACTTGCCTTTTATCGTTCTTCTTGGTAAATTATCTTTCTTATACTCATTTGTCTTCGATCATAGGCTTTGGTTGACGGAATGTCTGCTCAAATGAGGTCGCATGGTGCCACTATCCTGGAAGGAGCTCTGTCTTTAATGCAGTGGAACCCATTGCTGCTTCAGAAACAGATTGCTGACTTGAAGGCGTCGAACGCTGGTTAGTGACCTTGTTTCTTCCTTAGTTGTTTCGATTGATTATCTTGTTTTTAATCATGTACCCCTTTTAGCTACATTGTCAGATATGGCTCGGCGGTGCTCTGAGCTTGAGGAAAAATATCTTCGAAGTCAAGCCGACTTAGCCCGGCGAGACTCTGATCTTGAGGAGAAGTATTCTCAGGGTCAAGCCAACCTGGCCCGAGTTTGTGCTTCTCTAGATGATGCGTGCTCTTTGAACTCTTCTCTCAATGCTTAGCTTGACTCAGAAAGGACGGCATATGAGGTAAACTCCCTTAGTTGATTTTACCATGCTTATTGTTGACTGGGTGCTGAATGTTGATTCTCGTTTGTAGGAGGAAAGACGAGCTCTTGTGGCTTCTTGTGATAATCTGGACAGGTTATACCGTGACACTAGCACTTCCTTGACTATTTTGGAAAGGAGCCACCGCTTCACTATGTCGGACCTGGATCATCATCGTCACGAGCTACAAGTATCTCAGGATGAAGTTCAGCGACTTGGACAGCAGTTATCGGCCAAGGATTTGATCATTAAAGATCTTCATGTTTCGAAGAAACTCGCTGCACAGGAGCTAGAGACTGCTCGACTGACTATCAAAGCTTCAGAGGATAACTGTGGCGTTCTGAAGGCTCAGCGCGACAAGGCTATGGATAAAGCCATTCACGCGGGGCGGATCTTGATGAGGAGGCTCGGCGTAGTGGTTCCTGATGACATTGTCGCCGACGTCAAGGCTGCACCTGATGCCTCGAGTCGACCTTCCTCGATTGCTCCTGCGAAAAACGTTGCCGACAGAGACGTTTCGATGCAGTGACATCCTGCGAAACACTGAATGTACTATGAATTCTATGTGCTTGTGATGGTTGTATTTGAATATTTTGTGGATAGGGCACTGGAATGTGTCCTTGGTGCTGACAATTATAACATCCTTTTTTCCTGAAGTACTGATTTTTTTGTTGTCAGGGTATAACAGTAATCCTGAACAATTGTGAAAGTAAATGTGGCGTGCTGGTTTTGGAACTTTTCCTGACTTTTGCCAATCGCTTGGCTGGTAAGGCATAGTGGTCGCCTTAAGATAAGTAGGTGTGATCGTATCGTGCTGACTTAAGTCGTCGTCGACTTAAACCGATTGCTCCGTTAGTAGGGTATAGTGGTTCCCCTAAGCCGAGTCAACGTGAGCATGTTGCATCGTCTTAAGTCATCACCTACTTAAGCTGATTGCTCCATCAGTAGCGTATAGTGGTCACCTTAAGCCGAGTAAGCGTGAGCATGTTGCATCGTCTTAAGTCGTCGCCGACTTAAGTCGATTGCTCCGTTAGTAGGGTATAGTGGTCACCCTAAGTCAAGTAAGCGCGAGCATGTTGCACCATCTTAAATCATCACCGACTTAAGCTGATTGCTCTGTTAGTAGGGTATAGTGATCACCCTAAGCCGAGTAAGCGTGAGCATGTTGCACCGTCTTAAGTCGTCGCCGAGTTAAGTCGATTGCTCCGTCCGTAGGGTATAGTGGTCACCCTAAGTCGAGTAAGCGTGAGCATATTGCACCGTCTTAAGTCATTGCCGACTTAAGCCGATTGCTCCATTAGTAGGGTATAGTGGTCACCCTAAGCCGTGTTGATTCCAAGTCCAACTGGATCGAAGTCAGTTGATAGTCAATAGTTCGAATGCCTTTGAAAACGAAAACTTTATTGATGACGAACTCTCCAATTACAAGGGATAATGTTGCTCTGATAGCTTTTGAGGCCTTGCTAAGGGTAAAACTTCCTAAGATGCTCTATGTTCCATGAATTCCCCACTTCAGCGCCATCCATTTGAGTAAGTCGATAGGATCCCAGCCGAGTGACCTCTGATACGATGAATGTCCCTTCCCATAGTGGCGACAACTTGTGCCGTCCTTTCCCCGTTAGAATTCAGCGAAGGACTAGGTCTCCCGCTACAAAGGATCGGTGTCATATGGTTTTATCATGATAGCGCCTCAAGATCTGCTGGTATCTGGCTGACTGAATTACTGTGTTCAGTCGCTCCTCCTCCAGCACATCAATATCTTCTAGTCTGGTAGCCTCTGCTTCAGCTATGCTTTCGAAAATCAGCCTCGGTGCCCCAAACCTGAGGTCGGCGGGTAGTACTGCCTCCGAACCATAGACCATGAAGAATGGGGTATTTCCACGTAGAGCTCGACTAGGTTGAGTGCTCAAGCTCCAAACCACATACGGCAGTTCTCTGATCCACTTTCCTGCAAACTTTTCATTTTTGTCGAACACTTTCTTCCTGAGTGCTTCCAGTATCATTCCATTGGCCCTTTCCACCTGACCATTGGCTCTTGGTTGTGCTACTGATGCATACTTGATCTAGATACTCCGTTATTCGTAGAAACAAAAGAATTCAGAGCTGGTGAAGTTGGATCCTAGGTCGGTTATGATGTTATTTGGTATCTCGAACCTGAATATTATTTCTTGTATGAACTCCACTGCCTTGGCTGAGGTTAAAGAAACAATAGGCTTATACTCTATCCATTTGGTGAACTTATCAATGGCGACTAGCACGTGAGTATAGCCTCTCTTAGCTTTCTTGAAGGGTCCAATCATGTGCAGTCCCCAGCATGTAAATGACCATGTTATAGGTATGGTCTGCAGCTGCTGTGCCGGTAAATGTTGTTGTTTTGACAAGAACTGGCAAGCTTCACATCTCTGGACTAACTCGGCTGCATCACTCTTTGCTGTTGGCCAATATAAACCAGACCTGAAAACTTTACCAACCAGAGTTTTGGATGCTGCGTGTATTCCACATTGTCCGGCGTGGATCTCATCTAATAGCTGCTTCCCAGTAGTCGAGGAAATGCACTTCATGAGGACTCCCGTCGCAACCCTTCTGTACAGTACGCCCCCCTATGAGGGTGTAGTGTGCCGACTGTCTCGCGATGCGTTCTGCTGCAACTTTATCATCCTGTTCTTCTTCATTCTTTATGTACCTGATGATAGGTTGTCTCCAGTCATCATGGTCCGATTCTGGTTGGCTCAAGGTGTTTCATTCTTCCATCTGATCTGAGGGAATTCTTGGGCGTGATACTTACTGGACGAAAACTCCGGATGGGACCTGGGCCCGACTGGATCCTAGCTTCGACAACGCGTCTGCTGCTGCGTTGCGGTCTCTTTCCACATGATGGAATTCCAACCCTTCAAACTTGTCTTCTAATTTTCGTACGGCTGTACAGTACTTGCCCATAGAATCAGTCAAGCAATCCGAATCTTTATTTATCTAGCTTATGACCACTAGTGAATCTCCATATACCATCAACCTCTTAATGCCTAGTGACACAGCGATGTTCAATCCGTGGATCAGTGCTTCTATTCTGCCGCATTATTTGACGCTGGGAATAATAGCTGAAGTGCATAATTGAGTTGTTAGCCTCCTGGAGCAATGAAGAGGATCCCAGCGCCTGCTCCCTGTAGTTTTAGCGAGCCATCAAAATACATTCGCCATACTTAAGTAGCTTCCGGGTTGTCAGGAACTTGTTGCTCAGTCCATTCTGATACGAAGTTGACTAGTGCTTGAGTCTTTACTGCTGTGCGAGGCCGAAACTCTATGTCATGAGCTCTCAGCTCGCAGGCCCATTTGGCTATTCTTCCGATGGCTTCTTTGTTGTGAAGGATATCCCCTATTAGAAACCCGGTGACTACTATGACTTTGTGATCGTCGAAGTAGTGACGGAGCTTGCGAGCGGTTAGGAGTACCTCGTACAGTAGTTTTTGAACTTGGGGATACTTTTTTTAGAGGGTCCCAGAACTTCGCTGATGAAGTAGACCAGATGTTGTACTGGATATGTGTGTCCTTCCTCTGCCCGTTCGACTACTAACGCGGTGCTCACCACGTGAGTCGTACAGGAGATGTATAACAATAGATCTTCTGTCGGCTGATTTGGTGTGGCTCGGCGTGGCAGCTTGAGTACTGGTGGCATGGTCAGGAACTTTTTCAATTCTTCAAGAGCTTCCTGTGCTTCTGTGGTCCACTGAAACTTGTCCACCTTCTTGAGCAATTTGTAGAACGGTAGGCCCTTTTCGCCTAGCCTTGATATGAACCTGCTCAAGGCTGCCATGCATCCAGTAAGCCTCTGCACTTTCTTCTGTGATCGTGGCGCTTCCATTCTCATGATGGCCTCGATTTTTTCTGGGTTGGCTTCAATTCCTCGGTGGCTAACAATGGATCCTAGTAACTTCCCTGCTGGTACTCCGAAAACACATTTCTCTGGGTTGAGCTTCCACCGGTATCGCCTCAGGCTGTTGAAGACCAGCTGCAAATCTTCGATGAAGTTTTCTGAGTTTTCTGTTTTGATCACCACATCATCAATATAAGCTTCTAACCACTTGCCCAGTGATCGACTAAGCATGTTTGAATAGCTCTTTGATAAGTTGCTCCTGCGTTCTTGAGGCCGAACGACATGGAGGTATAACAGAAAGCTCCAAACGGGGTAATGAATGCAGTTTTTTCCTCATCTTCTTTTGCTAAGCTGATATGATGGTATCTAGAATAGCAGTCCAGGAAAGACAGCATAGAACATCCAGCGATCGAATCAACCACCTGATCTATCCTAGGGAGTCCGAAGGGATCTTTCGGACAGTGTTTGTTGAGATCTGTATAGTCGACGCACATGCGCCAATTCACTTTATTCTTTTTGAGTACAAGAACAGGATTTGCTAGCCACTCAGGGTGGAGTACTTCTCTAATGAACCCTGCTGTGATTAAGCGAGCTAACTCGGCGCGAATAGCCTCTCTTTTGTCAGGCGTGAAACGATGCAGTTTTTGTCGGATCGGCCTTGCTTGAGGATAAACCTTCAGTTTGTGCTCGGCCAGTTCTCTTGGGACTCCCGGCATATCCGTAGGCTGCCATGCGAATACGTCTCGGTTATCTTGCAGGAACTGGACGAGCGCGCTTTCTTATTTGTCGTTCAGGCTGGAGCTGATGATGGCAGTCTTGCGCTCATCACCGAACCTAAGGTTGATCCTTTTTGTCTCCTCAGTCAGCCACATAGAGGTCACGACTTGAGCTTCATTCGCAGGTATCGCGAGGTCTTTCTTAGTCTTTGAGTTTGCCTGCGCGGAGGAAGTCGTCGGTGGTTTAGTAGTGAGGGCCGCTTGGATGGCTACTCGGAAACATTCCGCAGCGCCTTGGAAGTCAGCGTGCATGGTGATGATTCCTTGTGGCCCTGGCATCTTCAATATCATGTACGAATAGTGCGGGATGGCCATGAATTTTTCCAATTCTGGCCTGAAGATGATGGCATTGTATCTGTAGTCGAAGCTTGCCACCTCGAACCTCAAGAACTCGGTTCTGTAGTTTTCTGGAGTTCCAATGGTAACGGGCATGTAGATGTGTCCGAGAGGGTATTCTCCTTCGGTCGGCACAATGCCAAAGAAAGGAGTGTCCGACTCGTGGATCTCTTTGAGTGCAACCCCCAAGCCTAGGAGTGTCCGGGGGAAGGTGACATTGATGCTGCTTCCACCGTCCGCTAATACTTTCTTTACCCTGCTCTCTCGGATCACCGAATTGACAAGGAGTGGGTACTTGCCCGGATGATCGAAGTTGAGCCATTGATCTGCTCGAGTAAAGGTGATCGGGCATTCTAACCACCGATAGGGGGCGGGGGCACTAGTGGTTGCCACCAGTATCTGCCGATCGTTGAGCTTTTGTTGCCTTTTGTTCTGATGCGACCCGTGTCCTCCAAAGATGACGTTGACCTCCCCGTCAACGCGCGGGAATGCTCCACCTCCTCCCCCTTCCTGTTGTTGAGGTCCGAGGCTCGCCGGGCCCTCCTCGCGGTGGGGGAGGTGGTAGAGGTTGGAAAGGTTGGCCATTCCCGACGGAATGCTTGAAGTCTCTGCAGTTCCGCAAGGTGTGGCACATATCCTTGTGATACAGGCACTGGGCATCGAGGATGTCGTCCAGTGTCCGCTCACCTCCGCGGGGTGCACCTCGGACACGAGAGACGGGCGGTCTAGCGGCGTGGACTTCTTCACGAGGCCTCTTCTCCCAACGCTTGTAAGTTTGTTGGTTCGCGCACACCATGGTGCAGATGGAGTAGGCTTCGCTCCTCCGATGAGATCCTAAGCCCGTTTGTCGGCGGTAATGTACAGGTCTGCTTACCAGCACAGCTGCTCGGAGGTGGTCGGCGCCTTTTGCAATATGGCTTAGACGAAGGCCGAGTCATTGGATCCCCGGTAGAAGTCCTCAATCACTGCTGCCTCAGCGACCTCGGGGATTCGATTTCTCATGGTCTGAAACCTCTTGAGGTACGACCGAAGTGTTTCATCCCCCTGGCGCCTGATGGATTTGAGGTCCCACGGCTGCGTCGGCTTGTCGGAGAGGGATTGGAAATTGGTGATAAAACACTGATTGAAGTCGCTCCAATCGTCAATGCAGTGCCGCGGTAGGTGTCGTAGCCATTGCAATGCATCTTGCCTGAGGACGATGGGCAAGTATGCAGTCATTACATCTTCGGTTGCCTCAGCGGCCCGAGCAGCGGTCGTATAGACAGCCAACCAGCCTCCCGGGTCCTGCTTAGGCTCGTATTTGTCGACGTTGGAGACCTTGATGTTTGGGGCCATTGGATGGCCCTGAGACGCGGAGTAAGCGCAGATAATCCACAAGTGTCCTCTTGTCGACGATTATGGTGCCGGTCCCGGGGAGGGCAGTTGCTGATGTGTTGTCTCGACCGTCCCCGGGTTGTGCCACTAGTTGAAGCCGTTGCAGACTCAACTCTAGTGGCGTGACTTTGTGCCGGGACGCCATGGTCCCGATCGTACTCCTCTCGGCACCGTATCTCATTCTCATGTCATCGTTCGCGCGAAGCGTTGATGGAGCTCCGCGCATCTCGCCGACTGTTGATGGCGTGCCGCAGATCGCTCGGGGGATGAGCAAGGGGTAGAAGATGATTAGCCGCCCGAGTGAGCAGCCGCCGATGGCCTTTAGCGTCTGGAGTCCGGGGGAGACCATCGGCTATCCGAGCCAATACTCCTCTGACGTCACTCAGTGTGTTCATTGCACGGGCGAAGTCAGGGTTCAGGTTTCACGCGAAAAGAGGGTTCTCTCGGCGTAACCTCGCATCCTATTCAGCTTGCTCTTGAGCTTGCCGACGATCACGTCGGCGAGAGTTCCTCCTTTCTCTGAAGACTCATTTGTTAGGAGTTTCTCCTACCTCCGAGATTTCATCTCGGGATACAGGCTGCGCCGGATCCCGTTCCCCGGCTTCGTGATGTCGTCGAATATTTTGGCATCGGTTCCTCCGTCAACGAGCTTCTCGCTGGGGAGGTTCTTTCCCAGGTATGGTTGGCTCGTCGTCGGAGATAGGAGATGATTCTACTCTCCCCCCGATGAAGAGGACGTCGGGGTAGAAAGGAGTTGCTGCGGTGTCGAAATTCTTTCTGTCCTTCTTTGAGGGAGAAGGTGCCGGAAGAGCAGCTTGACGGGCCTCTATCCTGCCTGCTTCTTTGTTCCTCGTAATCCGTGTCCACTCTTCTGTGGACGAAGTGGACAACGGGGTTCTTCGGGTAAATGAATTCCCGGCTCCTGTCTTGCAGGAGGTAGTCTCCGCCCGAGGTGTGGAGGTTGTGCTATCTGCTGCCTCGTTCTGGCTTTCTTGGAAATTTTTGGGGAAAGCTTCTTCTCCGGTGGATCCGCTATGCGATGCAGAATTCCTTCTTCGTCTGCCACAGACGAGATGATCCCGAAGCAGAACATGGATCCAGGGCGGAGAGCGATCTTGTACTGGAAAGTGATGGCCATTGAGCTAGCTTAGATCAATGACACACTCCCTACCTGGCGCGCCAGCTGTCGGTGTTTGGGACCCGACCGCGCACCCGGGGTTAACCCTTGAGGTGCTTTTGGGTAGGATGGTGTTGCTAATTGTAGCTCAATGGTTCGTGAAAGTCGCACGAGAGATGATAGACAATTTTCTACAGGTTCGAGCCGCTTGGAGAGGCGTAACACCCTACATCCTGGTGTGAATCTTTATGTGTTGGGTTACAGGGGAATTCTGTAGTATGAAGAATGCTAGAGAACTGAGTAGATGGCTGATGAATGACCTGCCTTCGATGGGGTGCCCACTAGGCCTTATATATCCGACCGTGGGGCACTTACATGTGTGTACGATAACGATGTATGCCTAAGTAATAGTGAACTGACCGAACTTATCTTCCTACAATCTTGCCGACTTATTCTCACTTAGTTCCGATGTACAAGGTGGTCGCACGGGAGAATCGGATCAGAGCTGTGGATAACGCTCAAAACCCCACGTGCCGCCTTGGCCCTTGTTTGCTCATTCCCTGCGTCGGCCCATTCTGCCAGTAGTTCTCCCCTGGCCCATGAAGGGATGGCCTTGCGAGAAAATAGGCCCAGAGCCGTTCGCGAGGCCTTCTAGCCTTCTAGTGGACCCAGGGGATATCTATCCCCCACACGTGGTGCTATCTCAAATACCAATTGAAATACTCATTTGAAATACTTATTTGTGAAATTATGAAATGGTGGTGGTGGTGCGGTCATTTTGCTTTGGGCTTAATACTTTCTCCCCTTTGGCATTAATCGCCAAAAACATAGAACTTGAGAGCCCTTTATACTCTCTCCTAATACTTTCTCCCCATTGGTACAGGAAATATGAGTGAAGGGTCATACCAATTTAGAGTTAATTGAGTAGCGGCAAAGGGTATAAATGATACCGTCAGAATTGGAGTGGAAGCCTTGTCTTTGTCGTATACTCCATTTCCCTTTCAATCTAAGACTAAGGATAGAAATTCACTTGAAAGCACATTAGTCTTAGCCTTGGCACAGGAAGAATAAGAAACATGCATTTGTACCAAATAAAAGAGATGTGATCAAAGGTATATAAATTAGTGATGTGTGCAATGTTTCAATCAAAGTTCCGAGAATCAAGTATATTTATCTCATTCCTAAGTTTGCTAAAGGTTTTCTCGTCTAGTGGCTTGGTAAAGATATCGGCTAATTGGTTGTGGGTGCTCACATAAGCAATTTCGATATCCCCCTTTTGTTGATCTCTCAAAAAATGATACCGGATGTCTATGTGCTTAGTGCGACTGTGTTCAACAGGATTATCTGCCATGCGGATTGCACTCTCATTATCACATAGGAGAGAGACTTTCCTCAACTTGTAGCCATAGTCCCTAAGGGTTTGCCTCATCCAAAGTAATTGCGCACAACAATGACCTGCGGCAATTTACTCGGCTTCAGCGGTGGAAAGAGTTATGGAGTTTTGTTTCTTTGAAGCCCAAGACACCAGTGATCTTCATAGAAACTGACAAGTCCCTCATGTGCTCTTTCTATCAATTTACACCCTCCATAATCGACATCTGAATATCCTATTAAATCAAAGGTGGATCCCTTGGGGTACCAAAGCCCAAACTTAGTAGTGTAAACTAAATACCTCATGATTCTTTTCATGGCCCTAAGGTGAACTTCCTTAGGATTTTCCTGGAACCTTGCACACATCCATAAAGAAAGCATAATATCCGGTCGAGATGCACATAAGTAGAGTAAAGAACCTATCATCGACCTGTATACCTTTTGATCTATGCATTTACCTCCTGTGTCAAGGTCGAGATGCCCATTTGTTCCCATGGGTGTCTTGATGGGTTTGCCATTCTTCATTCCAAACTTCTTAAGTATATCTTGAATGTACTTAGTTTGGCTGATGAAGGTGCCCTCTTGGAGTTGCTTGATTTGAAATCCAAGGAAATACTTCAACTCCCCCATCATAGACATCTTGAATTTCTATATCATAATCCTGCTAAACTCTTCACAAGTTGACTTGTTAGTAGACCCAAATATAATATCATCAACATAAATTTGGCATATAAACAAGTCTTTTGCAACAGTTTTAGTGAAGAGAGTAGGATCGGCTTACCGACTTTGAAGCCATTAGTGATAAGAAAATCTCGCAGGCATTCATACCATGCTCTTGGGGCTTGCTTGAGCCCATAAAGCGCCTTTGAGAATTTATAGACATGGTTAGGATACTCACTATCTTCAAAGTCGGGTGGTTGCTCAACATAGACCTCTTCCTTGATGGGGCCATTGAGGAAGGCACTCTTCACGTCCATTTGATAAAGCTTGAAGCCATGGTAAGTAGCATAGGCAAGTAATATATGAATTGATTCAAGCCTATCTACGGGTGCATAGGTTTCATCAAAATCCAAATCTTCGACTTGTGAATAACCTTTGGCCACAAGTCGGGCTTTGTTCCTTGTTACCACACCATGCTCATCTTTCTTGTTGTGGAATACCCACTTGGTACCTACAACATTTTGATTAGGACGTGGAACCAAATGCCATACCTCATTTCTCGTGAAGTTGTTGAGCTCCTCTTGCATTGCCACCACCCAATCTAGATCTCTTAATGCATCTTCTATCCTGTATGGCTCAATAGAAGACACAAAAGAGTAATGTTCACAAAAATGTGCAACTCGAGATCTAGTGGTTACCCCCTTATGAATGTCACCAAGAATGGAGTTGACGGGGTGATCTCTTTGAATTACTTGGTGTACTCTTGGGTGTGGCAGTCTTTGATCCCTTATTTCTTGATCATCTTCTTTGTCTTCATTATCTTTATCCCCCCTTGATCATTGTCCTCCTCTTGAGGTGGCTCATCCTCTTGATCTTCGTATTCATCATCTTGAGCCTGATCCTCATCTTGGGTAGGTGGAGATGCTTGCATGGAAGATGATGGTTGATCTTGTGCTTGTGTGGGCTCTTCGGATTCTTTAGGACATATGTCACCAATGGACATGTTTCTTAGCGCGACGCACGAAGCCTCTTCATCATCTAGTTCATCAAGATCAACTTGCTCCACTTGGGAGCCATTAGTCCCATCAAACACAATGTCACAAGAAACTTCAACTAGTCCAGTGGATTTGTTGAAGACTCTATATGCCCTTGTGTTTGAGTCATAACCTAGTAAAAAGCCTTCTACAGCTTTAGGAGCAAATTTAGAGCTTCTACCTCTCTTAATAAGAATAAAGCATTTGCTCCCAAAAACTCTAAAATATGAAACATTGGGCTTTTTACCAGTGAGGAGTTCGTAAGATGTCTTCTTGAGGATTCGGTGAAGATATAACCGGTTGATGGAGTAGCAGGCGGTGTTAATCGCCTCGGCCCAAAACCGGTCTAGTGTCTTGTACTCATCAAGCATGGTTCTTGCCATGTCCAATAGAGTTCTATTCTTCCTCTCCACTACACCATTTTGCTGAGGTGTGTAGGGAGAAGAGAACTCATGATTGATGCCCTCCTCCTCAAGAAATCCTTCGATTTGTGAGTTCTTGAACTCCGTCCCATTGTCGCTTCTAATTTTCTTGATTCTCAATCCGAACTCATTTTGAGCCCGTCTTAAGAGTGTCTTTAGTGTCTCTTGGGTTTGAGATTTTTCCTGCAAAAAGAACACCGAAGTGAAGCGAGAATAATCATCCACAATAACTAGACAATACTTACTCCCGCTGATGCTTATGTAAGTGATCGGTCCGGATAGATCCATGTGGAGTAGCTCGAGTGGCCTGTCGGTTGTCATTATGTTCTTGGGTGGATGATGGACACCAACTTGCTTCCCTGCTTTTAGAATCTTGTGAAGATTCTTCATCCCAACATAGGCAAGCCGACGATGCCAAAGCCAGCCCATATTAGTCTTAAAAAATAAGCAAGTGTCTAGTTCAACTTTATTATCATTAAAATCAACTAAATATAGTTGTCCATCTAACACTCCCTTAAATGCTATCGAATCGTCACTTCTTCTAAAGACATTAACACCTATATCAGTAAATAGACAGTTGTAGCCCATTTTGCATAATTGAGAAACAGAAAGCAAATTGTAATCTAAAGAATCTACGAGAAAAACATTGGAAATAGAGTGGTCGGGAGATATAGCTATTTTACACAAACCTTTGACCAAACCTTGATTTCCATCCCCGAATGTAATTGCTCTTTGGGGATCTTCATTTTGCTCATAGGAGGAGAACATCCCCTTCTCCCCTGTCATGTGGTGTGTGCACCCGCTATCGATTATCCAACTTGATCCACCGGATGCATAAACCTACAAAACAAATTTAGGCCTTGTTCTTAGGTACCCAAATGGTCTTGGGTCCTTTTACATTAGAAACAAGCACTTTGGGTACCCAAACACAAGTCTTTGGGCTCTTGTGTTTGCCTCCAACATATTTGGAAACTACTTTGCCTGATTTGTTAGTTAGCACATAAGAAGCATCAAAAGTTTTAAAAGAAACATTATGCTTATTTGAGGCATTAGGAATTTTCTTCTTAGGCATTTTAACATGAGTGGAATGCCTAGAGCTAGAAGCCTCATTTCTATACATAAATGCATGATGAGAAATAGAGTGAGGTTTCCTAGCATGAATTTTCCTAATCTTATGCTCAGGATAGTTTGCAGGATATAAAATGTAACCTTCACTATCCTGAACCATGGGAGCCTTGCCCTTCACAAAATTAGACAATTTCTTATGGGCATTAAGCTTGACATTGTTTTGGTTCCCTTGTTGGAACCCAATGCCATCCTTAATGCCAGGGCGTCTCCCATTATAGAGCATGCTTCTAGCAAATTTAAACTTTTCATTTTCGAGTTCATGCTCAGAAATTTTAGCAGCCAATTTAGCTGTGATCATTTTGTTGTTTAATTATAGCAAGGTGATCATCAATAGCTTCAATATTAACATCTTTACATTTAGTACAAATGGAGACATGTTCAACAGTAGATGTAGATGGTTTGCAAGAATTCAATTCTTCTATCTTAGTATTTAATATGGTGTTTTCATTTCTAAGACAGGAAATAGAATCATTGCAAGCATTAATCTTAGAAACTAAATTATCATTCTCAGTTCTAAGACAAGAAATTGAATCATTACACATACTTATCTCCTTAGATAAGTTTTCATTCTTCTTTACTTCTAGAGCATAAGTATTTTTCAACTTAACAATTTTTTTGTTTCCTTTAACGAGCAAATCCTCTTGACATTCCAAGAGATCATCCTCTCGTTAATGGTTTCAATTAATTCATTCAATTTTTTCTTTTGGTCCATGGTAAGGTTGGCAAAAAGAGAAACTAAGACACCTTCATTATTACTAGAGCTACCCTCATCACTAGATGTGGTATATTTGGGGGTGGCTCTAGAGTGTACCTTATTTTTGCCGTCCTTAGCCACGAGACACTTATGGTCGACGTTGGGGAAGAGAAGTCCCTTGTTGATGGCGATGATGGCGGCGTCCTCGTCAGAGGAGGAGTCGGTGGAACTCTCGTCGGAGTCCCGTTCCCGCACCATGTGCACCTTGCCGCCCTTCTTCTTGTAGTACTTCTTCTTGTCCATTTTCTTCTTCCCCTTCTTGTCATCGTCCTTGTCACTTTCACTAAAATATGGACATTTACCTATAAAGTGGTCGGACTTACCACACCGGTAGCACACCCTTTTGGAGCAGGGCTTGTAGTCCTTCCCCCTCCTTTGCTTGAGGATTTGTCGAAAGCTCTTAATAATAAGAGCCATCTCCTCGTTGTTAAACTTGGAGGCGTCGATTGGTAGTCTACTTGGTGTAGACTCTTCCTTCTTCTCCTTTGTTGCTTTGAATGCAACGGGTTGCACCTCGGGTGTAGAGGTGGCGCCTTGCTCCAAGTTGACAATATGTTTGGAGTCTTTGATCATAAGTTCAAAGCTCACAAACTTGCCAATCACCTCCTCGGGAGACATCTGTTTGTATCTAGGATCCCCACGTATTAATTGAACTTGAGTAGGATTACGAAATACGAGGGATCGAAGAATAACCTTGACCATTTCATGGTCATCCCATTTTGTGCTCCCGAGGTTGCGCACTTGATTGACCATCGACTTGAGCCGGTTGTACATGGCTTGCGACTCTTCCCCTTTGTTGAGGACGAATTGACCGAGCTCTCCCTTGATCGTTTCGCACTTGGTGATCTTGGTCACCTCGTCCCCTTCATGCGCGGTTTTGAGGACGTCCTAAATTTCTTTGGCGTTCTTCTACCCTTGCACCTTATTATACTCCTCTTGGCACAAGGAGGCGAGGAGTATAGAAGTTACTTGGGAGTTGAAATGCCTAATTTGGGCGACCTCGTCTGAGTCATAGTCCTTGTCCCCCACTTGAGGTGCCTGCGCTCCAATTTCAATAATATCCCAAATAATTTCGTGGAGTGAGGTTAGATGGTGCCTCATTTTATCACTCCACATGCAATAATCTTCACCATCAAAATATGGTGGTTTTCCAAGGGGTACGGAAAGTAATGGAGCACACTTTGGAATACGAGGATAGCGTAGGGGCATCTTACTATACTTCTTGTGCTCATGGCGCTTAGAAGTAGTAGACGACTCAGTGCCGGACGTGGAGGGTGATGAAGAGTCGGTCTCGTAGTAGACCACCTTCATTTTCTTCTTCTTCTTGTCACCCCTCCAATGTGACTTGATGGAGGAAGAGGATTCCTCCTTATACTTGTTGCCGGACTGTCTTGAGAGAGTCCTCCCCGAGCTTGCGGGCTTGTCACCGGTCATGATCTCCCTCTTGGCGTGATCTCGAGACATCACTTCGAGTTGGTTAGACTCTTAATGAAGTATTGGCTCTGATACTAATTGAAAGTCGCCTAGAGGGGGGTGAATAGGTGAAACCTGAAATTTATAAACTTTAACACACACTAAAGGCTGGGGTTAGAATTAAATTCAAGTCCGAAAGATTGTTTCTCTTGCTAAGAGTTGCTCAAAGAGTGCGGATGACGTATGGGAGCAAACTCAAATCAATAATAGCAAGGAAACATTAGACAGAGGAAAGAGTGCAAAACAAATCAAGTGAGAGTCAAAGCGACTAGACACAGTGATTTGTTTTATCGAGGTTCAGTTCCAAAGAACATAGTCCCTGTTGAGGAGGCCACAAAGGCCGGGTCTATACCAACCCTTTCCCTCTCTCAAACGGTCACTTAGACCGAGTGAGCCTTTTCCTTAATCTCATGGGTCACTAAGACCCCGCAAGGACCACCACACACTAGGTGTCTCTTGCTTAGCTTTAAAAGCACTTAGAAAAATAAGTGAGGAAGGAAGAAAGGCAATCCAAGCAACAAGAGCAACAAAAGAACACAAAACACCCTCTCTCAAGTCCCTAATGGAATTGAGTTGATTTGGTGGCTTGGAGAGGATTTGATCTATTGAATGTGTCTTGGAGTGAAGTATTTTGCTCTTGCAATGAATGGGATGTTCAGAAAACTTGGATGCCAATGAATGTGGTGGTTGGGGGGGTATTTATAGCCCCCAACCACTTCCTAGACGTTGGCAAGGGCTGCTGGCGATGGGCGCACCGGACAGTTCGGTGCGCCACCAGACAGCTACTGTGCACAGTCCGGAGCGTGCCACGTCAGCGCAACCATTAGGGTTCTAAGCAGTTGACCGTTGGAGACGTTTGTCTTGTAGCTGCACCGGACAGTCCGGTGCCGTCTAACTTCTGCGCTCTGACTTCTGTCGCGGCACTATTCATCACTGTTCATCTCACGAAACGACTGTTGGCACGCAGGGAGCCGTTGCTACATTGGCTCACCGGACAGTCCGATGAATTATAGTGAAGCGCGCCTGGCAGAAACCCGAGAGTGGCTGGTTTGCTGGCTGCCTTGGTTGGCGCACCGGATAGTGTCTGGTGCACCATTTTCTAGCACACTCTATGTCTTGCTCCAATTTTTGTTTGAGTCCCTAACTGAATTTCTTTCTTGGTTTGTGTTGAACCTTATGCACCTGAGATAAATGATATCTAGAGAAACTAGTTAGTCCATGTGGTTTGTTTTGTACGTCAACCACCAAAATCGATTATAGGAAATGGTTAACCCTATTTCCCTTTCACAGTGAACAGTGTCATGACCGGTGCACCACCGGACTATCCGGTGTGCCATCGACAACAACGGCTAGAATAGTGGTTGGGGCTATAAATACCCCCACCACCACCATTCAAGTCATCCAAGTTTTCCAAACTCCACATTCAATACAAGAGCAAAAGCATTCACTCTAAGACACATCCAAAAGATTAAATGCTCTCCAAGCCTCAAAATCAACTCAATTTCTTAGTGACTTGAGAGAGGGTGTTTTGTGTTTGTTTTGTTGCTCTTGTTGCTTGGATTGCTTTCTCATTCCCATTCTAATTCTTCTAAGTGCTTTGTAAAGCTAGCAAGAGACACTAAGTGTGTGGTGATCCTTGTGGGGTCTTAGTGACCCAAGTGATTAAGTAAGAGCACTCGACCGGTCTGTGTGACCAATTGAGAGAGGGAAAGGGTTGGAATAGACTGTGGCGGAACCACCCGAATTATTCTAGCTTAAGTGCCCAAGTCACACCCGCAAGGGCAACAACACACATAAACCGGAATAACCCGTTAGTCCCTCGGATCCAGTCCGATAAAGCCACTTAACAGGATCGAATACCACTAGCTCACACGAAGGTGAGGCACAGAGAAATACAATAAAGCATAAAACCACAAATTTAATAAGTATCATTAATGATTACATTATCGGAGTTTTAGAAATAATAACCATAAATTTTAATGCAGCGGAAATAACTAAGGGAGAAAACCTAGTAACATGGCGAAGCCTGGCCACGCTACTCCTCCTGGTCCTCTCCTGCGGAAGCAGTAACCCTCTCGACCATTAATCCCGGTGACAGGGATGAAGGCCAAGTCACACCATCAACCAAATCAAGGAGGTACCTGCAAAAATTATGCCACAAGCAACAGGCTGAGTATACTAATACTCAGCTAGACTTACCTAGTGTGAGGAGTCTACTCCTCTACCTCTAGACATGCAGCTGTTTGGCTGAGGGGTTTGGTTTGCCAAAAGCACTAGCTGAGTCTAAAATCAAGTTTTAGTATGATCCTTTTTTAAACTAGATGTGTACCTAGCTATTCATACATGGTATCAAACATTTTTAGCAATCAACATCTTTTGCTAGTCATCTCATTTCCACTTATTACTCAATGCAGTACAATGGATCAAGCAGTCTCATTAGCTGCGAGAAGCAGACGATTCGAATCGAGTTTTTATCCTTGCAAGGTAAACCTAAACACACGACGTGGCGAGGCACTCCGTCCCCACACACATCAACCGTCCCCATCGATTCCCTAGCAACAGATCAGAGCTCACCGCCTTGGCGTATAATGCCTCACTGACCCCGACTGCCGTCGTGCAGTGACCGCACTTGTACCCACCATAACCGGAATGGGAGACCACGTCTCAGGTCGCGTGAGGGGTAAAGTCTGCGGGCAGGTTCACTCAGGTACTAGGCTTACCGATTTACCATATTTCTTGACATGTGTTTAGTACGTTCAAATGCTTGACATAGGTATCCACACGTTAATCCTTATTCCAATTTCCGTCTCGTAGACAACGCATCCCCATGGATCCGTGTCCACAGACCATCATCATTCTGTTATCAAAGTGGATACAACCAGTTCCTGACCTCGCGCGAGTGCTAGAAAAATCACTCGACTTCTACCGAGATCCCTAATTAGCAACGCAGCTACTCGACCTAGCATACTAGTATCCATCACAAAGGAAATCCTGAGTTCATGCAACTAGGGTTTCAATCAACTCTTACACTTAAGTGCACAGTACAAGCCTACAAGCATTAAGTGCAGTAAAATAGCATATAGAATTGGTTATGCGTAAAACTGGGGCTTGCCTTTAATTTAACACTTAGATAGTGTTTGCTGGGGGAGGTACTCGCTTGGCGAGCATCCACTGGTTATGTCCATCACTCTTTAGGTCGTCCACCAACTGCATCTTGTGGTTGACACCACATCGCTTGCACGACCATCATCTCTCGGTCCTAAATGATATGCAAGATGCATATGTATGAATATAATGAAAGTAGCACATAATATTCAAGACACAGTAGCGAACTAAACACTAAATTATAAGATACCATGAATATACGTTAGCATTAGTTATCTACACGTTATCGGCGTTCAACATTAACACCATTAAAAAGGTGACAACATTTTATTTATTTATGCAACATGACTACAACATCACAAGTACACACATTTACTACACTCACCTTAATCATTCATTTGTTCTCCTATTGACCACACAAGAGCAACCGAGACAACACAAGTTTAAATAGGACCTAGGCATCCATGTCTATGAACTCCTATATCAAAATCAACTAGAGAAGAAACATATAAAACATGACACACATGCATTATTCAGCTTAGCCATGGCAAGTATATTAATTTAGTGCTAACCAACCATTTTTAGCCAAAAGGGTGAACTAACAATTAAGCGAGCACATGCAGATTTTTTAGGACAGCAGCACAGCAGTTACTTGTTTTAATCATAACATTTCAAATATTAATCTAAAAATAGCAAACTAGGACTTTCTAGAAAGTTTAAAAAGTGCTCTACAACTTTGGTATTGTCATCACAATATGATTCAACCCTTAGCAATGCCAAAACGTGCTAATACAACAGCTCTGTCCAGATTTGGACAGATTCAGACTTGCAACTTCAAAAATTCACAACTAAAGATTCAGACATCCAAACAAAGTGATCTTGGACTTTCTGGAAATCTAGTTAAATGTTCTACAAATTATTTATAAGCATTCATGGCTGGTTTAATAGGTATCAAGGGTAAAATACACTATAAAGGCTGTGCTGTCCAAAACTGGACAGATTCAGTCTTCACACTTTAAACATCCATAACTTAATCTTCAGACCACCACAAAGAGTGATCCAAAACTTTTTGGAAAGCTTAGAAAAAGTACTAAATAACCTTTATAATCACCAAGAAGTGATTCCTTGTTTAACTAAATCAAACATTACAGTTTTCAAAATCTGTTCTGACAATGGACAGAACACAACAACCAGTTTGTAAAATTCATAACTCTTAAACTGTCTGGCCTATGGTTGTGAAATTTTAACACAAGCAAGATAAGAAAAGCATCTACGACTTTCTTATAACGACCATGAACTGATTGTAACATTAAATTAGGAAAACAATGCAGTCTCTAAAATCTGTACAGGATTTGGACAGATTGAGTTACTGAATTTGTAAAAAACATAACTGCTAAATGATCAGACTTATGGCTGTCAATTTTTAACACCAGCAAGATAATAAAGTTATCTACCACTTTTCTATAGCACATATCTACGAAAAACACAATTTAGTTCATCAAACATACATCACGGGGAAATCACTGCGTGCAGTCCAAAACAGCAATTAATCATTTTCAGCTTCTATACAATTCAAGAATTGCCGCGTTCTAGATACTTGAATTATTCTAACATTTTAACAATTGTTAGAGTTAAAATAACAAATTGAGAACTAACAAGTAGGCGTACTAGTTTTTATCCGTGTCATTTCAAGCACTAGAAGTACCATACTCAATTAACAACACATTCTCTACGATAATCCATATCGAAGCACTTTTCACCCAATAGTTTGCATTTTAGCGTAGACATCACATGAGCACTACTACTTTTCATCCGCGACCATAACCATACGCATTTAGACTACAACAAGCAATTCATCGTGACCACGAACTTAACCCAAAACATCTAACAATTCGGCTAACTAGAGCAACGACATAGCCCGCTAAATAACCTACCCGTCGGCTTGCCTATTATTATCGCAATCCGAGACACAACATATATATCACAATCACTTACGCAATCGATTCCTACTTAACATGAGTTGGCTAATCACCGTATAAGACTTAGCGAACCATTTTAGACATTGCAACTCAAAAACATGGGTTGGAGCAGATTAATCAGTGTTTCTTAACCACTGATCAACTTAAATTAGTTAACACATAAGTCACCTAAAATAGTATATTTTAGGGGGTCTAACATAGAGGCATTAACACATGGCATAAACTCCATAAGACTTACATTTTCTACTGAAGGACCTAAAGCACTTATGTGCATATGTTATCGGATTGTTCTTCAATTTTAACAAGGACCGACTTATGAACGCTACTCGCTTCCAATAATTATTGGCTGCGATAACGCTCATATAAGACCTCTAATCGATCAACAAGACATTTATTTATCTAATGGGAATGGAATGCAATATTTGACAAAGCAAGCATCACATTGCCATACAACAAAAAACATGACAACACCGACGGACACTATCCACTAACCGTTTGAAAAACTCAACTTACTTCTCGCTTGCCATTACATGACTCCTCAATCACACGACCTTCCTGAGCATCCTTCACATGATTATATAATAGCGACCTAAGCGTCGTGTTACACAATACATACATCTTTCCTCACCGTGAGTATAACCATATTACGGCATATACCCGCACACCTCAAACAAATATCTTACGCCACCACTACTCTAATACACCACGGCACACACATATGTGTCCTCACTTTACGCACAAGGCATCAACATCATAGTAACTCCAACAAGACTAATCATACTCCCCATTCGCCTCGACTATCCCAATCACCGACCACATGCATAAAACAATTACACTTTTCACATAGACGCCTATCGATGCACCTCCCAAAACATAATCCACATTTTGTAACTTAGTCTTCGCATCAAACAAAGCATCTCATATTTTTTCTATAAAAATATAAAAACATCGGAGTTCTTTTCTATCTCATTTTCTTCTCTACACGCTTCTATTCATACAAATATATTTTCACACACATAATCACACATATACATGCACTACCTGTCATCAACCAAATCATACATATTGTAAACTATAAACCAATCAACCTGAACGAGTCGGGACTAGACGCATGTGTTGTCCACATGGCTCGGCATTTCGTCGAACGGGCAAAGCGCGACGTCGACCGTTAGCTGTGAAAACACACAAATTTGTTGGCGGCAGTCCATCGAACATTATAAACGCTAAAAAATAGCGAGGACAGCGGGGGGTTTTCTCACCACGGGTTCCGACGGCGTCGCGGAAGGGACTGCGCAGCGAGCACGAGAGCGACGACACACGACGAGGGGAGTGGAGAACAAACGGGAGGGCTGCTGCAGCGCGCGGCTTGCTGCGCATTTTGTCGAACAGCCGGCGGGCAGAGGAAAATATATAGAGAGAGGGAGGAGGCCCGCTGGTTTCCATGGGAGATGTAGGGGCGCTGCTCGGCGAGGAAGCTTAGGAAGGAGGATGCCATGGCTGTTGGAGGTGCTCCGCTGGGTTGGTGAGCTCAATGCCAGCAGGAATCTGAGCCAAAACGCCCAGGTGCTCCATGGGTGACATGGACAGAGACCTGGCTGAGGCCAAGGTCGGCCCAGGGAGGGGCGCTGGCCAGCCGAGCACCACGGGTAAGCTGGAGAGGTCGCTGGCTTCTTGCTGGTCGGAGAGCAGGGGGAGGACGAGCCAAAGGAGGAGGTCCGCTGCTGCATGTGGAAGGTGAGGGAGCCGAGGATGAGACATGTACCACGGCTGGAAGGTTGGGGACGATGCCATGGAGAGGAAGGGAGGAAGCTCCCTGCGCGCTGGGGGAGAAGGCCCCCTGCTGCAGCCGCTCGCTAGAAGGAGGAGCGTGGGCAGAGGAGGTCGGCTGGAGCACAGGGAAGGGCGCTGCTTGCTTGAGGGAGAAGGGGAGAGGGGCGCCATGGTTGGGAGCGCGATGGAGAGGGCAGCTCGCTGGTGGCTGTTGCTGCCGTGAAGAAGAAGAGGCAGGGAAGAAAGAAGGTGGCAGCTGGGAAAAATGGAGGGGTGGGAGTGCAAAAATGCCTCCACTTTCTAGGAGAGGGCTCCTATTTAAAGAGGGGCACTAGGGTTAGGGTTCCTTAGTGGGCCAAATGGGCTGGGTTGGGCTGGCCTAAAATGTTAAATCGGGCCGCGCTAATTTATTTTCCGGAATAAAAATGCTCCTGCGGGATTCGTCTCAACGGAGAACAGAGCGAAATAGAGTTCGGACAAATGGACGATTGAGCGATTAATTCAGCCGAGAGTTTGATTTGACTTCGCTCGGCAACAAATCCCTACGCATGATCCGAAAATAAATTGTCTCGGGATACGACCAGCTTTCGGATTTTTAGTCAGAGAAGGCGAAGCGTGATATTTTTAAAAGCACTGTCGATGCGGGTTTTGAATTCGGTTTAGACACAAAGATACTATGCTGAGTCGAGTAAGAATTTATTAAAGGACGACATACTGAGTATTCCGTTTGCGAGTACGGATCCGGATAAAATAGTCAGAAATAGATCAAGTTCGAGGAATTAGAATCGGGCTCAGAGCAAATAACAGCCGTCGAGAGTTTTATTTAATGAGCTTCAGATGAGATTTATAATTCGAGAATGATTTTCGAGTTTGCATTCGTTCCGAGAAATAAAAGTTTTAACAGGCTCCAAAAATGGGATGTTTCTCGCGATCGAATAACTCCGACTTCGGTGAGCTTCCATGAATAAGCCTGCTAGACAGAGATAGACACGATCGAGAAATAGGAATTTTCACTGAGCATTCGAGATTAGGATAAATTCTTGACATAACCCGAAATGGACACCTGGGGTGTCACATAGACCCGGCCTTTTTATGGCCTCCTCAACAGGGACTAGGTTCTTTAGAACCAAACCTCGGTAAACAAATCACCGTGTTCATTTGTGTTGATCTCCACTTGATTTGTTTTCCCTTCTTTCCTCTCTCTAAAAGTTCCCTTGCTCATATTGATTTGAGTTGGCTCTCAAAGTTATCCGCATTGATTGAGCAACTCCTAGCAAGGAGAACTATCTTCCACACTCTAAATTATTTCTAACACTAACCCCCATACATAGTGTGTGTTCAAAGTTTATAATTTTCAGGTTTCGCCTATTCAGCCCCCTCTAGATGACTTTCTGAAAGCAACCAAGCAACAAGAGCAACAAAACAAAGACAAATCACCCTCTCTCAAGTCACTAAGCACTTTTGATCACTTGACTTGATTTTGGAGCTTGGAGAGGATTTGATGCTTTGATTGTGTTTTTGGAATGCATTCTTTTGCTCTAGTATTGAATGAGAAAGTTGCAATGCTTGGATGGCTTGAATGGTGGTGGTTGGAGGGTATTTATAGCCCCAAACACTATTCCAGTCGTTGCTGTCGACGGGCACACCGAACAGTCCGGTGGTGCACCGGACACTGCATTGTTCACTGTCCGGTGAGTGCCACATCAGCCGACTGTTGGGGTTTGGAGCTATTGACCATTGAAGTATTCTGTCTTCTTGTGACACCGAATAGTCCGGTGGCACACCGGACAGTCCGGTTCGACCTGTCGTCGCAGACTGTCTTCTGACTTCTAGTACTGCAGACTGCGCGTGCAGTCACGCAGTCGACCGTTCAGCGAAGTTGATCGTTGATCTGTTGTCTCACTGGATAGTCCGGTGGTGCACCAGACAGTCCAATGAATTTTAGTGGACGAGCTCTGAGAATACCCAAAAGCGGCCAGTTCGCGAGGTGCTTCAGCTTGGGCACCAAATTGTGTCCGATGCACATCGGACAGTGTCTGGTGCGACACAGGCTGCACCAATGATGTTTTGCTCCAATAGTGTAGAATTCCCCAAGTCATTTTCTATATGTTTATGTGAACTTTATGCACCTGAGAAAAAAATCCACTAGGCAAACTAGTTAGTTCATATGGTTTGTGATGGACGTCAAACACCAAAATCGATTATAGGAAATGTTCAGACCATTTCCCTTTCAATCTCCCCCTTTTTGGTGATTGATGCCAACACAAACCAAATCAAATATGAAGTGTAGAAATGTAGCTAGTTTGCATTTTGTCAGATGTGCATAAGTTACTTTGAAATGAGAGGAGTTTTAAACATATATGGTTGCTTTAATCTAGTTTAACATTTCAGACCATATTTGCACCCCTTAGCTTGTTTTTGCAAATATTTTGCAAAAGTCTTTTCAAGTTCTTTTGCAATTAGCCAATGGTATAAGAATATGATTTCTAAAACCATTTTCAAGTTTTTGAAAATTCTCCCCATGTTTCAAATGTTTTTCCTTTAGCTAAATAAAAGCTCCCTGATGGTTTTTGCAAATCTTTTTAATGATCTCTCCCCCTTTCTTTCCCCCTTTTTGAAAAAGGTTTTAGAAAACATGGTGGTGGTGCGGTCGTTTTTCTTTTGGGCCTATTACTCTCTCCCCTTTGGCATTAAGCGCCAAAAACAAAGAGAACTAGAGGCCTTGTACAAGATATGAAAGTAAATACATGAGGAGGTCAAAGGATAAATGATACTGACAGAGTCGTAGTGGAAGCCTTGCCTTTGCCGATTACTCCATTTTCCTTTCAATCTAAGACTAAGGATAGTAATACACTTGGAAGCACATTAGTCTTAGCCTTGGCACAAGAAGAATAAGAAATATGCATTTGTACCAAATGAAAGAGGCATGATCAAAGATATATAAATAAGCAATGTGTGCGAGATTTGAATCAAAGTTCCGAGAATCGAGGATATTAAGTTCATTCCTAAGCTTGCTAAAAGTCTTTTCATCCAGGGGCTTGGTGAAGATATGTCACACCCGGATTTCGGGGCACCAAGACCCGAGCGCGAACATAATCACCAGGTGTGCTGGGACCAAGTCTCACACATATGATGAATCATGGCACAGGATCGAATGCACATCTTTACTAAATAACAAGAGTTCTATACAAAATAAATAAATAATTACATTATAAGGAGACAACGGTCCAGCAACCCAAAGTTGACTGGGAGACGACGGCCTAGACCTCTCACGAACACAGCACATCATCCTCCAAGCGCCTCATCCTGCGGTACCTGTTCTTGACCTGTGGGGGGGGTGTGAGATAGCAAGAGTGAGCTCACATACGTTCATCGCTCAACAAGTTGTGGGGAATAATGTGCATGAACTCGCCAAAGGTGGGAGCTCACGTGAAGTGTAAGGCTTACCAAAGAAGATGGTTAGAGCTGAGCATTGCTTTTAAAGTTGGTCAAAATTTTATTAGCAATTACTAAGTATAAGTAAATACCAACCCAATTAAGTAGTAGAACAAAAGTAACAACATCACCTGCGATGCAATGCATATGACAAATTGAATTTAGTTCCATAAATTAATCATCAGAGAGTCCTGAGCTGCTCATGACCGTGAGCTCGGCTAGTATACCAGTTTTACACTCTGCAGAGGTGGTACCCTTTACCCACAAGTCATGTTACCCATCTGCCAAGGGATCGCGACTCCCCATACACCTCTACCGAGGAGGCGAGGCAGGGTAACACTACAAGGCCTTTACAAAGTTCCACTAGCTTCAGAAAACCCGCTACAGTTTATAGGAAGCTCCAATGCAGGGTTCTTGCCTGACCGCCATCGCAGCAAAATCAAGCAAGGACCTCCCTACACTGACCACTCCCCTACTGCCCTTGCCCCTTTCGGGTAAGGTAGTCCTCCACTAGCTTTCCTAATCAATCAACCAAGGGCGTCCATAAACCCTTGTGGTGGCACGTGTTTCTCAAGTTAAGCTCTATGTTCCAATTAACATTTAATGATCTTGTCATGAACATAAATGAAATAACAACATAATTGGAACATAGATATAATGAAATATTAACCCAAAACCATATAAAGCAGTAGCAGAACTACCCAAGTGATTCAGGGGTAAACAAGGTATTCAGGATAAACAAACTAGGGTGACCTATTGGGTCCCATCAAAATTAACCTATGCAGATCATTATGATTAATTAGAACATGAGTGGGTAAAAGAAGTGATCAAGGGCACAACTTGCCTGGCACTTGAGATTCCAGGTACCAACTTGCTTTTCAGATGACACGTGTCCTCGCGCTAGTCGTAGCAATACAAACAAACATGGTATAGATAAAATTAACATCACACCAAACATAAGAATACACTGTGTAGAAATAATCTACGCGAAGCTACGAGACTAACGCAACTTGAACGAATCAAATCGGAGTTAAAACGGAGGAGATACGAATTTCCTAAGGTTTTATGTGCTTGGCATCAGATTAATTAAGAAATAAATTTTAATGTGATTTTATGTCAAAACAGAGACACTAATTTATATATAATAATATTACAAAATTATAGGAAGTGGAATGGGTTAATTTGGAGTAAGTATGAATTTTCTAGGGATTTAACAAATTCTAGCAATTGTTTTTGTATAAAAAAATGTATTTACTAATTCATTTATTCATTTTGAATCAGTTCTGAACTGGGCGTCTATTTTTAGAAAGATCAGGGGCTAACGCAGAAGAATCCCTAGACACAGCGAATAGTCAGAATGGACCGCGGGTTCATTTCTAAAAATAGTAGGGTCTCTTTAGTGAAATGGCATGGCGAAGAGGTATGATGGATTCTGAGCCATCCGATCCCAACCCAAGGGCCCAGATTAGACCTAGGTTATTACGAATCGGTACCCACACTGGTCACCGGATTCCAATCGAACGGTCGAGATTTTATGAATGGAAATCTAATCGTAAGCGTCGATCTGGCAACCGATGGCTAGGATCATCCACAGACGCGTCGGTGTGCTGGCTGAATCACCATCGTTGATGAATGGATCTACGGTCAGGGGCTTACTTCTTTTTCTTTCAATCCAGAGCGCTCATCATTACACGGACGGTCCCCGCTCATCTTCAATCTCGCGACACCAGGTCGCGCTGGTGCCCATCCCGGCGACGGCGGTGCACACCGACGCACGGCATCCCGGCAACCAACGCCCTAAATCCCCGCCTGACCTGAGCTATACCATGCTACACGCCCCACCAGCCCGTTGGGAAATCAATTCCTACAGTGAGCCTACGCAGAGGCACGCCATGGACCGCAGTGGATCAGCCGCGAGTCCGCCATGCCCTCGAGAGATTCCGGGCGATTCTGACCCCCACACGCCAAATCCAACCCCAATAATCACAGGGGAGATGCACACGGTCAAGATGCAAGAGATCATACCAGGAATAAGGATGCAGGGGTACCCAGCCACGACGTACGGCGGATTTGAGGGTGAGGTTTTGCGCCGGTGAGAAATTCCGGGTCTCAGCGGCGCCCTACTCTTTTGAAGACAGCACGATTAGCCCCTGCATGACCCAACGAATCTTCCCAACCAGATCACACGCTCCAATTGCAGACGCCAGCGAGGTTCCATGGTGACGGCCGGAATCTCCTTCTCTCTCCCTTGCACTGACCGACATCCATGGTGAGGGCTCGCTCCTACAGACTCGGGTTCAACGGTGTGGGTTGAGGGAGCATACGACGTCCAGGGCCCCGGTTTTATAGCTGATGCCATGCCCAGGTCGAGGAGAACGGCGGATTTCCCGCGCCCGATTCGCACGGGTGTGTTCCGAGGCATACGCAAGGTTGTTCTGGGGTGGGAGACGATCTGACAACCGGGCCCCACAACTCAGTGTACCGAGCGGCGCGATCGAAGGTGGAGCCGTGCAGCCGGTGAGACTGACCCCGCGGGCCCGTGAGTCGGAGTTTGGCCAGACATGGTTAAGACTGGCGGGTGGGGACCGCCCGTCAGTGGGCGTGAGGCGTGAGCGGGGCGCGCTGGTGGGCTGGTTTGAGGGCGAGTTGGGCCGGCTGAGAATAAATCGGCCCAGCGCTAGGTTTTCTCTTTTATTTTTCTTTTCTATATTCTTTTCTATTTCTAGTTTGAAATACTTAAGCCAAATTCAATTTCCTTTCTAAATCTCCAATTCCCTTCAGATTCAAGTTTCCAAATTCCCAAATTTCCATCATAGCCCTAATGAAAATATAACATATATTATTTATTTTAATATTATTTACCTTATCACTTATTTATTTATGGGATGAATAAATGGTTTCC
The DNA here is from genome assembly GCF_902167145.1 of Zea mays. NCBI lineage: Eukaryota > Viridiplantae > Streptophyta > Magnoliopsida > Poales > Poaceae > Zea > Zea mays. The sequence goes on along the minus strand of NC_050103.1, from coordinate 79,463,291 downwards.
TAGACATTTCCTTCCATTTTGTACTTTATGTTTTTTTTTCAAAATTAGAGGTCAAGTTTATGTGTTCCATAGAATGCATCACCACAAAATCATCATCAAGAGATCAACCTTTCTTTATCAATTTATTAGTTACTTTAACTAATTTAATATTATTTTGTTGAATATTAGAAGGAAGAATCTTAATAGATTTCCAAAGGTCTTCAAAAATTCTGACCACATTATTATATATTTTTTTATTCTTTATTTTATTATTTTATGATATATATATATATGTCTCCTACCAAATTTAGGTCTTACAAATCCTACCCCCCTTAACAGAAATCTCGTCCTCGAGATTAGTAAGAAAGGGGATCCAACAAGTTTGGTTTGTAGTCTATGCTTTAGTTTTTAGTTGGTTTTAATACCAAAAGATTTGTTTTTTTTAATATCACAAATTATCATGTGATTAGGAAAACATGTGTATATATATAGCTACTTTATTATGTAGGATAAAAGATGTATCCAAAGCATGGATAGGTTTGGGTAGGGTAAGGAAGGACTCCATCCTAGATTGTGGATCTTGACTCATCTTGGTGATCCCGCTTGATCCTTGAAGACTTGAGTTGGTGCTTATCCTTTCTTGATGAGGTTGATCATCTTCGGTCTCCAATCTTGGTATCTCCATCTGAGCTAGGGAGCTGTAGTTAAGATAGCTAGGGTCTGTGGATAGGACTTTTTTTAATAGGTTTACATAGATGGATTATGTAACTTATTGGGAGTGTATGGCTAAGTTGATCTATGGCACTAACTTAGGCTTAAGTGAATTAGGAGTATGGTTTTAGCTTTCGTACCAGCATTAAGAATCACCCACAAGGTTAAATCATAATAGATTAGATAGGGCCTAATTTTTGCCGCCAACATTATCTAACTTATTTAAGTAACTCAAATTTGGATTAGATCATGGTTGTTATTCTAGAGTGGGATAAATATGTTAATTAGGGCAAGATGAATCCATAAGGATAAGGTAGAATCCTTTGAGGTTAGTTAGATCTATTAAGATGAGATAAAATCTTTTCAAGATAAGATGGATCTAGATACATTAGGATAAGTTAGAATCTTTTGAGATAAGATAGATCTATGAGTGTAGGATAGAATCTTTTAAGTTGAGATGAATATTGTTAGGCTAGATACTTTAATGAGGGATAATCTAGTTTGTCTAGTTAGTTTTATAAGCATTATGTATATGCAGATGTAATTGTGGACATTACTCCACAACTCATCACCCTCAATCAAAAATCCAAATCAGACATGTATCACAAGAACAAAAATTCAAGCATACAAATATTTACCAAAAATAGTTTTGATTTTGTTCCTAAAAGTAGGTCTCCTATTCCTAAAGGCCACTTTAGGTACGGGATTTCAAAGTGTGAAATCCACATTTGTCTTTAGAAAAGAAAAGATAAGAATAATCAGAGTAAAGCGGAAATAGATGAGAAAAGAATAAGAAAAGTTTAGAAAAGAATCAGAGTAGCAAAGGTAAGTAGATAATGGTTATCTGGTTCTATCTAGGTTTCGTCCTACAGTCAACATTCCTCTGATACCACTTCTGTCACACCCGGATTTCGGGGCACCAAGACCCGAGCGCGAACATAATCACCAGGTGTGCTGGGACCAAGTCTCACACATATGATGAATCATGGCACAGGATCGAATGTCACATCTTTACTAAATAACAAGAGTTCTATACAAAATAAATAAATAATTACATTATAAGGAGACAACGGTCCAGCAACCCAAAGTTGACTGGGAGACGACGGCCTAGACCTCTCACGAACACAGCACATCATCCTCCAAGCGCCTCATCCTGCGGTACCTGTTCTTGACCTGTGGGGGGGTGTGAGACAGCAAGAGTGAGCTCACATACGTTCATCGCTCAACAAGTTGTGGGGAATAATGTGCATGAACTCGCCAAAGGTGGGAGCTCACGTGAAGTGTAAGGCTTACCAAAGAAGATGGTTAGAGCTGAGCATTGCTTTTAAAGTTGGTCAAAATTTTATTAGCAATTACTAAGTATAAGTAAATACCAACCCAATTAAGTAGTAGAACAAAAGTAACAACATCACCTGCGATGCAATGCATATGACAAATTGAATTTAGTTCCATAAATTAATCATCAGAGAGTCCTGAGCTGCTCATGACCGTGAGCTCGGCTAGTATACCAGTTTTACACTCTGCAGAGGTGGTACCCTTTACCCACAAGTCATGTTACCCATCTGCCAAGGGATCGCGACTCCCCATACACCTCTACCGAGGAGGCGAGGCAGGGTAACACTACGAGGCCTTTACAAAGTTCCACTAGCTTCAGAAAACCCGCTACAGTTTATAGGAAGCTCCAATGCAGGGTTCTTGCCTGACCGCCATCGCAGCAAAATCAAGCAAGGACCTCCCTACACTGACCACTCCCCTACTGCCCTTGCCCCTTTCGGGTAAGGTAGTCCTCCACTAGCTTTCCTAATTAATCAGCCAAGGGCGTCCATAAACCCTTGTGGTGGCACGTGTTTCTCAAGTTAAGCTCTATGTTCCAATTAACATTTAATAATCTTGTCATGAACATAAATGAAATAACAACATAATTGGAACATAGATATAATGAAATATTAACCCAAAACCATATAAAGCAGTAGCAGAACTACCCAAGTGATTCAGGGGTAAACAAGGTATTCAGGATAAACAAACTAGGGTGACCTATTGGGTCCCATCAAAATTAACCTATGCAGATCATTATGATTAATTAGAACATGAGTGGGTAAAAGAAGTGATCAAGGGCACAACTTGCCTGGCACTTGAGATTCCAGGTACCAACTTGCTTTTCAGATGACACGTGTCCTCGCGCTAGTCGTAGCAATACAAACAAACATGGTATAGATAAAATTAACATCACACCAAACATAAGAATACACTGTGTAGAAATAATCTACGCGAAGCTACGAGACTAACGCAACTTGAACGGATCAAATCGGAGTTAAAACGGAGGAGATACGAATTTCCTAAGGTTTTATGTGCTTGGCATCAGATTAATTAAGAAATAAATTTTAATGTGACTTTTATGTCAAAACAGAGACACTAATTTATATATAATAATATTACAAAATTATAGGAAGTGGAATGGGTTAATTTGGAGTAAGTATGAATTTTCTAGGGATTTAACAAATTCTAGCAATTGTTTTTGTATAAAAAAATGTATTTACTAATTCATTTATTCATTTTGAATCAGTTCTGAACTGGGCGTCTATTTTTAGAAAGATCAGGGGCTAACGCAGAAGAATCCCTAGACACAGCGAATAGTCAGAATGGACCGCGGGTTCATTTCTAAAAATAGTAGGGTCTCTTTAGTGAAATGGCATGGCGAAGAGGTATGATGGATTCTGAGCCATCCGATCCCAACCCAAGGGCCCAGATTAGACCTAGGTTATTACGAATCGGTACCCACACTGGTCACCGGATTCCAATCGAACGGTCGAGATTTTATGAATGGAAATCTAATCGTAAGCGTCGATCTGGCAACCGATGGCTAGGATCATCCACAGACGCGTCGGTGTGCTGGCTGAATCACCATCGTTGATGAATGGATCTACGGTCAGGGGCTTACTTCTTTTTCTTTCAATCCAGAGCGCTCATCATTACACGGACGGTCCCCGCTCATCTTCAATCTCGCGACACCAGGTCGCGCTGGTGCCCATCCCGGCGACGGCGGTGCACACCGACGCACGGCATCCCGGCAACCAACGCCCTAAATCCCCGCCTGACCTGAGCTATACCATGCTACACGCCCCACCAGCCCGTTGGGAAATCAATTCCTACAGTGAGCCTACGCAGAGGCACGCCATGGACCGCAGTGGATCAGCCGCGAGTCCGCCATGCCCTCGAGAGATTCCGGGCGATTCTGACCCCCACACGCCAAATCCAACCCCAATAATCACAGGGGAGATGCACACGGTCAAGATGCAAGAGATCATACCAGGAATAAGGATGCAGGGGTACCCAGCCACGACGTACGGCGGATTTGAGGGTGAGGTTTTGCGCCGGTGAGAAATTCCGGGTCTCAGCGGCGCCCTACTCTTTTGAAGACAGCACGATTAGCCCCTGCATGACCCAACGAATCTTCCCAACCAGATCACACGCTCCAATTGCAGACGCCAGCGAGGTTCCATGGTGACGGCCGGAATCTCCTTCTCTCTCCCTTGCACTGACCGACATCCATGGTGAGGGCTCGCTCCTACAGACTCGGGTTCAACGGTGTGGGTTGAGGGAGCATACGACGTCCAGGGCCCCGGTTTTATAGCTGATGCCATGCCCAGGTCGAGGAGAACGGCGGATTTCCCGCGCCCGATTCGCACGGGTGTGTTCCGAGGCATACGCAAGGTTGTTCTAGGGTGGGAGACGATCTGACAACCGGGCCCCACAACTCAGTGTACCGAGCGGCGCGATCGAAGGTGGAGCCGTCCAGCCGGTGAGACTGACCCCGCGGGCCCGTGAGTCGGAGTTTGGCCAGACATGGTTAAGACTGGCGGGTGGGGACCGCCCGTCAGTGGGCGTGAGGCGTGAGCGGGGCGCGCTGGTGGGCTGGTTTGAGGGCGAGTTGGGCCGGCTGAGAATAAATCGGCCCAGCGCTAGGTTTTCTCTTTTATTTTTCTTTTCTATATTCTTTTCTATTTCTAGTTTGAAATACTTAAGCCAAATTCAATTTCCTTTCTAAATCTCCAATTCCCTTCAGATTCAAGTTTCCAAATTCCCAAATTTCCATCATAGCCCTAATGAAAATATAACATATATTATTTATTTTAATATTATTTACCTTATCACTTATTTATTTATGGGATGAATAAATGGTTTCCTAGACATTTCCTTCCATTTTGTACTTTATGTTTTTTTTTCAAAATTAGAGGTCAAGTTTATGTGTTCCATAGAATGCATCACCACAAAATCATCATCAAGAGATCAACCTTTCTTTATCAATTTATTAGTTACTTTAACTAATTTAATATTATTTTGTTGAATATTAGAAGGAAGAATCTTAATAGATTTCCAAAGGTCTTCAAAAATTCTGACCACATTATTATATATTTTTTTATTCTTTATTTTATTATTTTATGATATATATATATATATATATATGTCTCCTACCAAATTTAGGTCTTACAAGATATCAACTAATTGGTTGTGGGTGCTAACATAAGAAATTTCGATATCCCCTTTTTGTTGGTGATCGCTCAAGAAGTAATACCGGATGTCTATGTGCTTAGTGTGGCTGTGTTCAATGGGATTATCCGCTATGCGGATTGCACTCTCATTATCACATAGGAGAGGGACTTTGCTCAACTTGTAGCCATAGTCCCTAAGGGTTTTCCTCATCCAGAGTAATTGTGCACAACAATGTCCTGCAATAATATACTCGGCTTCAGCAGTGGATAGAGCTACTGAGTTTTGTTTCTTTGAAGCCCAAAACACCAGGGATCTTCCTAGAAACTGACAAGTCTCTGATGTGCTCTTCCTATCAATTTTACATCCGACATAATCGGCATTGGAATACCCGATTAGATCAAAGGTAGATCCCTTGGGATATAGATGTCCATTTGGGCTGGGCCCACCAGGTGGCTCGCGACACGGCACGAAAATGCCCCGGCCCAGCACCGGCACGGCCCGGCTTCAAAGGTGCCTGGGCAAGCCCGGCTCGTTCGTCGTGTTGGACTGGGCTAGGAAATTCAGCCCGTCGGGTTTAGCCCGACCCGGCCCGTCTAAGGGGGAGGCACGCGGCGGCCCGATTATGTTAACCGACCGCGCGTGGCATGTCCCAGCCCCACCGCCCTCGCATTCGCATTTACGCTCTCAGGTCTCAGCCTCTCGCCCTTGCATCGACGACTCCGCCCGAACCCTAATCTTCTCTCCCCTCTCGGATCTGCGGTTCGCCGCCGTCCGCCGGTGTCTCCTGTGCTTGGACTTAGTTGCCCGCCGGTTGCCACCGCCGTGCTTGGACATCTATACTTCCTCTCTGTCCTTACCTTCCTCTCCCGGTCCTCTCTGGTGTTCCTAACCCTAATCCCCTCCGGTGTTCCTCGCTCCACAGATCTCGGCCATCGTCCGTCGTCTCCGGTGCTCCGACTACACAAGGTGAGTTCCTCGGGCCCTACTCCTTTCCCTATTCTATGATTCTATCAGTGTGTTCATCGGGCCATACTCCTAACCCTAATTCTTCTGGTGTGTTCCTCAACGTAGGTATCGGTGAAATCCGGTACCGTGTAGTCGTTGAGGAGTCGGAGACGTGTGCGGTGTGCGAGAGGTCGACTGGTCGAGGACTCCAGCTGTGCTCCTCGTGCTTGTTGTCGAGGTCAAGCTCTCAAGGCTATGGATCTTGACTCGGCTGCAGAGGAGGAGGAGCGACAGCTTGAGGACCATAATGAGGCGATGGATGCTAGACAAGCCTTAATGGGTGTTGGTGTCACTCATTTAGATCCTATTGAGCTCGAGGATTTCGTCGCCTCTAGAACAGGCACTACTACGGACTCCACGAGCCCACTAGCATCTACCACTGCCTCTGCTGGTGGAGGCTCAAGGAAGAGATCTAAAGTTTGGAACAATTTCGACGAGTTAACCAATCTGGTAAATGGTAAGCGTGTAAGGTATGTTGCTCGATGCAAGTTCTGTCATGAGACATTAAGTGCTAGATCTTCTTCTGGTACTGGTCACTTGATTAGACACAATTGTAGTGCTAAGAAGGCACACGATCGTTCTGGCCAAACCCAATCTGTGCTTAAGTACAACCCTGATGGTTCTTTGCAGCGTTGGGAGTACTGTCCTTCTGTTGCAAGGAGTGAACTTTGTCGTTTGATAGCTAGAGATGATCTACCTCTATGGCATGGCTCCACTGATGCATTTCAAGAATACATCACTCGTGCACATAACCCTAGATTTGTGCATGTTTCTAGGCAAACCACTACTAGGGACATGATTAAGTTATATAATGAGCGTAAGGTAAACTTAATTGGTACTTTGAAAACTGATGTTACATCTGTTTATCTAACCTCTGATATTTGGGCTGGCAAGGCAAAGGAAGACTATTTAAGTGTAGTTGCTCATTTTGTGAATTCTCACTGGGAAATAGAAAAAAGGTTGCTTGGTCTAAGGGTAATTGATGGTAAACATAGTGGTGTTAGTATTGCTAATCTGGTTGCTACTGTGATATATGATTATGATTTAACCGATAAAGTATTTGCAATCACCTTAGATAATGCTTCATCAAACAATACTGCCATGAAATATCTGAGACCTTTCTTGTCTGGTTACCTTGGTGTGCCTTCTCCTGTTGTGACTGATGATGATGATGATTCTTTTACACCTAATGATGATGACTTGTGCAGTATGTTCTTGCATCAAAGATGTTCCTGTCATGTTATTAATCTAATTGTTAAAGCTGGTCTTCAAAATTTGAAAGCTTATATTGATGACTTTAGAACTGTTATAACCTTTTTAAATGCTTCAAATCAACGAATAGCTGCATATAAAAGCTATTGTATGAGTATGGCTATTCGTCCTCGTAAGTTTGGTGTTGACATGGATGTTAGATGGAATTCTACATACTTAATGCTTAAACACCTAGTACCATACAAGTCCAGCTTTTCTGTTTTTATCAAAACTCAGTATCCTTTGCATCCTGATGGTACTCCTTTACTCACTGAAGATCATTGGACAATTGCTGAAAAAGTTCTTTCTTTCCTAGAATTATTTTATGAATCCACTGTTGCATTGTCTGGTGTTTACTACCCTACTTCTACTTTGATGCTACACCATATTTGGAGGATAGCCAGACATCTAAATTCATTTGAAAATGATAGACTTCTTAGGGCTGCTGTTGTTCCTATGAAAGATAACTTTTTGAAATATTGGAGGGATATTCCTATTCTATATGCTGTTGCATTTATTTTAGACCCAAGGGCTAAGATGAGGGGTTTTAACAAACTCCTTGTCAGGTTAGCTAGCTTAACTTGTACAAATTACTCTAATGTTCCAATTGAAGTTAGATTTAAACTTTCCAAGATATTTCAGTTGTATGAAGCTAAATTTGGTGACACACGCCTACGTGCTAATCAACACCCAACATCTCTTGATTCTGGTAAGAAAAAAATGGCATGGGATGACATCTATGGTGATGATGACTATGATGGTGAGTTTTCTGTGGGAAGGAGACCAGGTTCTAGTTCTATCTCTACTGCTGCATCCACTTCTAAGCTGGCATCTTACTTAGATAGTGATACTATAACTGAGTTTGATGAGAACTTCAATGTCCTATCTTGGTGGCATCAACATAAGCTCACTTATCCTATTCTTGCTCTACTTGCTAAAGATGTCTTGACTGTCCCAGCTTCTACTATATCTTCAGAGTCTACCTTTAGTCTTGCTGGCAGGGTGATTGAAGAGCGTCGACGTCGCCTAGCTCCAGATATGGTCGAGGTTTTGTCTTGCATAAAAGACTGGGAGCTTGCTGATGCTCACCTGCAGCATACTGTGGAGGAAGAGACACGGGAACTTGAAGCTGAACATGAGAACTTGTACCTTGATGATCCAGAAGAACACAAATAGTAGTTGGTGGTGGACTGGTGGTGGGCTAGCTTAGTTGTTTGCCTGATGGCTTATTCTTGTAATGAACTCATGGACTGTATGAACTTATGCCTTAGGGCTTAGGAGCTGTGGCTGTACTCTTTTTTCCTTCTTAGGCTTTTTTTCTCACGAGGTGAGTTTTTTTCCTAAGAAGGTATTTAATGAGGCAGCCATTGCACACAGCTCCATAATTATCTCATTTCATATGTTATGTGTGCTTGTGTGTTGTGCTGTGAATTCTGTGAATTTTAGATTTTTTTTGTTATTTCTGATTTTTTGGGGCGTGCTAGGCCAGTGGAGGGCACGACCCGAAATGGCCCACATGCTATCGGGCCAGCCCGACACGTTTTGGGCCTTTCCGGGCCATGCTTGGACACATGTCCTGGCACGAGACCCGATCCGGCACGGCCCGGGCAAATAGCGTGCCGGGCCAGGCACGACCCTGTTTGTGTCGTGCCTAACCGGGCTTGGGCCGGGTCCGCGCCGCGTGGCCTAGATGGCCATCTATACCTTGGGATACGATAGCCCAAACTTAGGAGTGTAAACTAAATATCTCATGATTCTTTTCAAGGCCCTAAGGTGAACTTCCTTAGGATTTGCCTGGAACCTTGCACACATGCATATGGAAAGCATAATATCCGGTCATGAAGCACATAAATAGAGTAAAGAACCTATCATCGACCGATATTACCTTTTGATCAACGGATTTACCTCCCGTGTCGATGTTGAGATGCCCATTTGTTCCCATGGGTGTCTTGATGAGTTTGACATTCTTTTTTACAAACTTCTAGAGTATGCCTTAAATGTATTTAGTTTGACAAATGAAAGTGCCCTCTTGGAGTTGCTTTATTTGGAATCCAAGAAAATACTTCAACTCCCCCATCATAGACATCTCAAATTTTTGTATCATAATCCTACTAAATTCTTCACAAGATGACTTGTTAGTAGACCTAAAGATAATATCATCAACATAAAATTTGGCATATAAACAAGTCTTTAGCAATTGTTTTACTGAAGAGAACAGGGTCCGCTTTTCCGACTTTAAAACTATGATACCCCAATTTTCTGAAAAGAAGTTAAATTTCTTTTTCTCTTTTCTTTCATGTTCTGTGGCATTGGGGTCGGAGTTTCTGGAGGCATTCCTCAGGGAAACAGTAGATCTTTTGGCATTTTTTCCGCTGGGGTCGGGAGCTCAGATGGGAGAGCGAGTTCGGGCCGTTGATCTTGATCCGATGGATGGGAGCCTCCCTCTCCTCCCCAACCCTAGCCGACCCCCTCTCCCCAATTGTTGCAGCCGCCCCTCCCTCTTCCTCTCCTCCCCATTTGCAGCCTCCCTCTACCCTCTCCACGACTTCCTCCTCCCTCTAGATCTCCCCCACGCAGCAAGGAACGAGAAGAGGAGGAGCACATTGAATTGAAGAGGAAGAGAGGATCAAGGAGATGTTCTACCCCATCTCTTCTTGCAGTTTTTCTTGGGGAAACCCTAGGTAAGGATAAGATCCATGTTCCTCCCTGTAATTATGTGTTTTTGGAGGTTGTGAATCATGGGGATTGAAGGATTAGAGGTTGGATTAGATGGGGGGTTAGTTTTTGATCTCGAAATTAGTTTCTGCAGAATGGCAGATTCGACAATTTCTGTTTATACCAGTTTTCCGTGCTCTTAGTGGCCTCAAAAAATAAAAAGTCTACCTATGAGTCGTAGATAATTTGTAGATCTTTCCGTGGCCGTGAAGAACACCCAAATCAGACATCAGATCAGAAAGTTATTACAGTTTGATTATAGCAGTTTTTCAGTCTCACAATTCTGTGTAGAATCTGTTCTCTTAGGATTTAGACAATTTTATCAACTGAATTAAACTTTAGGTTGGTAAAAGTTGTAAATAATTTCATAAGCTTTCCAGATTGTTAAAGAGTGCATTCATATGATATTTGAAACTCCAGTTATGTTTGTTTTACTGTGGCTGTTCCTGTTTGCCTAACAAAAATGAGCGGGTCTGTTCACTGGTAGGTTTCATCTAGTAAATGGCCTAATTGGCTCTTCCAACTATGGAGACTTTTGTAGAGGGATAAAATTTCTTATTACCAGAAGAATATCATAATTTTTGGTCGAGTAGTGTGGGAGATAACGAATTTTGAATTTAACTATGCTACCGTCCGAAACAGATTTAGTCAGTTATCTTGTCAGATGTTTTAGAACTTATAGATGGCTTAATTTAATTATCCATTAAATACCGAAGTTATAGAGTATTTTGTGTAGCTACTCCTAGAGTATTTGTTTGATATCACCACTGTTATAATTTTAAAGATACAAAATTAACAAACAACACTGCTGTTGTATGGCATGTGGTTTAGGATGGGAGTCCTTCCACCAGGTCTTGGTTTCCAGTGTAGGAGCGAATTATTGATTGTTGACAAGTGTTTGTGAAATATTTGTACTAAGTTTTATGACCCGCAGCAGGTGTCTACACTCCAGATCATGCCTAGTACATTTTTCTTCTTCGATGAAGGCAAGTGAATGTAGCGGTGGTTGCTACCGTTTTGACTTGTTGTTTCATCGCCTACACTCTAATATCCGGAATCATTTCATAATTGAACCCTATGGTGATGCTTTACTTGATTGTATTATATTGATGCTTAATCATATATTGATGATGATGATGATTTGAGTATGACCCATGAGATTAATTCACACCCCTAAAGGTAAATAAAGTATTATTTGAGGTTTGTATTGTATCTAAAGGTAAACGAAGTATTGTTTGAGGTTTGTATTGTATGTGAAGGAAGTGAAGTATATTGATAAATGCAGCATGCCATATACATTGCATGATTCACTTGCATCTGAAGTTTTGTCGTGACCTATGGTCCGACCGTACCGGTACAACTTAGCATCGTACGTTGCCTGAGGAGGGGTACGATGCGGCTTCATACCCTTAGAGGTATGAAGGCAGAGGACATATGCATTGTATTCATATGCATTCATTAAAGTGATATTTACAGATGGTGTGGTTTTATACTCTAAGAGGTATAAAGGCAGAGGACTTACACATTGCATTCCCATGCATACATTGAAGTGATATTTGCAGGTAATGTTGACGCAGGGAAGTGTTATACAACCTATTGTGGTTGTTCGAGGAATGAGATGACATTGGTTATTTTGGGACTATTGAGTTCAATATCTACAAGTATTTCTAATCTCAATTGTGATCCTTTTAAAATGTTGATTAATCCATTTTTTGGTTTAAATATCTCGTCAAAACAATTTACTTGCTGATATGTTTCATCTCACTCTTGTATTACTCAATGCAGATACTTGATTCATGTCGGGAATGAGGGAAGTAGCAGCACGTCCACCTTCACTCTCATAATAACGCTGCTCAGGCACATCATGATTTAATTAGAAACTTCTTGTCAATGGATGTTTTTTTAACTAGTAGTGCACACTAGTTAATTCAGTTCATGTCGTTATGGTTATCTTCCCATTGCTAGCAGATTATTAATGTCTAGTATGTTTTCTTATCATGATATCTGTTTATACTCTGTTGCTTCCACGTTTATCCAAATTTTCAAAGGAGATGCTGTCGAAATTTTATATATGAATGTTAGTTGTGTAGTTTAGTAGCATTTCAGGGTGTTTGTGGATCCCGGGGTGTTATAGTTGGTATCAAAGCATAGGCTTTAGATTCTTGGCAATTTGAAGATAAATTTGACACACTTGCACATATAGGAAGGGTATGGGTTGAAATATCTTTGATATATATTAATGTCTTTGAAGTGCAGATGACAATAATTTCACCCCTCCCAATTCCTTTATGGTGATGTGGTAAGTTGTTTATGACTTAATGCCTGATATAATTTATCTCTAAATCTTTTATATTGTCTTAATAATGCGTTTGATATCGCTGGTCTTTTGTGAGATTGAAGTTGTTATTATGCTTGTGATATACATGCATGCCTATGTTGTTTTCAACATGTTTTTCATGGTTGAGTTTTATTACAATAATATTGTTATATATGCTTGATTGAGGATGTTTCCAAGAGGAGTGTGAATTGCGTGTTTTGGGTTACAAGGTAACCATCGATTTGAATTTAAGTTGTTGGGCGGTTGGTAGATACCTCCAACTATCTTTGCAAAGAATGATTGTTTATGCCGAGAAACCAGTTCTGAAAGAAATAAATATTGGTACTTTTATATGGATTTTGGGGGAAGTCTTTACATAGATAGCCAGAGTGGCTTACATGTCTCCCTTCTATCTTGTGTTTTAGTGGCCACAAAGCCTAGATGTGGTTTAAAGTGGTTGCATGTTAGTCATGCTAATTGTAGAATAAATCTTTGATTTTCCTGATCCATTGATTATATATTAATACATTGAGGATCTAATGGTTCTCTCCCCGATGCATGCTTGTGGAGCCATTGTTGGACCACTTATCTATTGGTTTGAATGAAGTCATTGCCTAGCCTAGAGTTGGTTGTGTGTGGTTAGTCACCTATTCCTAAATGATGTGGTTTTTACATCAGCTTGAGATGTTTGTCAAATGTGTGAAGGATTACAGGGTTATTATTGACCCTGTATGTCTGGTACTTTGAGTGCATCATATGATAGAATGAAATGTAAGTTTCTGAACTACAGTAGACTAAGACTTATATTATGTGTAGGTTAACCTTACTAGTTTAGATATTTTTCTTAGTGGAGTTGTTGGATGAAGTATAATGACATTGGTTAAGCAAGTATTGTGTTGTTGTTGGGCTGTCAGTGCTCTTTGTGGAGTTTTTGGCATTCCTTCGATGAATTGTGCTACGCAGAATGTTATTGGCTTTTTGTCGGCTTGATTGCTCCATTAGTTCTGTAGACTTTCTCCCTTTTGTGGGGTGCAAAGAATGTGAGATTACATGATTATCTTTTCATGATGGCAAGAACAAGGTTTAGGAAGATTAGGAGTTTTGTTTCAATAGAACTACTTGTTTTGTGGTGCTTTGAGGTGAGGTGTTTGATCTTCTTATACATTCATCTGGTGTGGATGTTTCACCGTTGAATTAAAATGAATTGTTGAAGCTGGTAAGGGTTGTGATTAGTGCATATTACCCCTTCATAAAAGAGTGTTGTTTTAAGACATTGATGTTGATGTATAGCTGCATCCAAATTTGATGGTGTGAAATCGTAGTGTTGATTGCATCTATGACTTGCTTTGAGCTTCATTGCATGTTGTTTCATGCTTGATATCAGGTTGCGTAGTTTCCTTAGACAATTAGTCCGAGGTAGAGGTTCTTGTGTTAATTAAGACCAATAATGGACCCATGTTTTGAATGGTGGTGCTATATGGGGTACCTTGGATGCTTTGCTTAGAAATGGTCGAATTTGAGGACGAATTCTTTTTAAGGGGGGTAGAGTGTGATACCCCAATTTTCTGAAAATAAGTTAAATTTCTTTTTCTCTTTTCTTTCATGTTATGTGGCATTGGGGTTTGGAGTTTCTGGAGGCATTCCTCATGGAAACAGTAGATCTTTTGGCATTTTTTCCGCTGGGGTCGGGAGCTCAGATGGGAGAGCGAGTTCGGGCCATTGATCTCGATCCGATGGATGGGAGCCCCCCTCTCCTCCCCAACCCTAGCCGACCCCCTCTCCCTGTCCCAAATTGTTGCAGCCGCCCCTCCCTCTTCCTCTCCTCCCCATTTGCAGCCTCCCTCTACCCTCTCCATGACTTCCTCCTCCCTCTAGATCTCCCCCACGCAGCAAGGATCGAGACGAGGAGGAGCAAGTTGAATTGAAGAGGAAGAGAGGATCAAGGAGATGTTCTACCCCATCTCTTCTTGCAGTTTTTCTTGGGGAAACCCTAGGTAAGGATAAGATCCATGTTCCTCCCTATAATTATGTGTTTTTGGAGGTTGTGAATCATGGGTATTGAAGGATTAGAGGTTGGATTAGATGGGGGGGTTAGTTTTTGATCTCGAAATTAGTTTCTGCAGAATGGCAGATTCGACAGTTTCTGTTCATACCAGTTTTCCGTGCTCTTAGTGGCCTCAAAAAAATAAAAAGTCTATCTATGAGCCGTAGATAATTTGTAGATCTTTTCGTGGCCGTGAAGAACACCCAAATCCGACATCAGTTCAGAAAGTTATTGCAGTTTGATTATAGCAGTTTTTCAGTCTCACAATTCTGTGCAGAATCTGTTCTCTTAAGATTTAGACAATTTTATCAACAGAGTTAATCTCTAGGTTGGTAAAAGAAGTTGTAGATAATTTAATAAGCTTTCCAGATTGTTAAAGAGTGCATTCATATGATATTTGAAACTCCAGTTATGTTTGTTTTACTGTGGTTGTTCCTATTTGCCTAACAAAAATGAGCGGGTCTGTTCACTGGTAGGTTTCATCTAGTAAATCGCCGAATTGGCTCTTCCAACTATGGAGACTTTTGTAGAGGGATAAAAGTTCTTACTTCCAGCACAATTTCATAATTTTTGGTTGAGTAGCGTGGGAGATAACGAATTTTGAATTTAACTATGCTGCCGTCTGAAACAGATTCAGTCTGTTATCTTGTCAGATGTTTTAGAACTTATAGATGGCTGAATTTGATTATCCATTGAATACCTAAGTTATAGAGTATTTTGTGTAGCTACTCCGAGAGTATTTGTTTGATATCACCACTGTTATAATTTTAAAGATACAAAATTAACAAACAACACTGCTGTTGTATGGCATGTGGTTTAGGGTGGGAGTCCTTCCACCAGGTCTTGGTTTCCAGTGTAGTAGCGAATTGTTGATTGTTGGCAAATATTTGTGAAATATTTGTACTAAGTTTTATGACCCGCAGCAGGTGTCTATACTCCAGATCATGCCTAGTACATTTTTCTTTTTCGATGAAGGCAAGTGAATGTAGCGGTGGTTGCTACTGTTTTGACTTGTTGTTTCATCGCCTACACTCTAATATTCAGAATCATTTCATAATTGAACCCTATGGTGATGCTTTACTTGATTGTATTATATTGATGCTTAATCATATATTGATGATGATGATGATTTGAGTATGACCCACAAGATTAATTCACACCCCTGAAGGTAAATAAAGTATTATTTAAGGTTTGTATTGTATCTAAAGGTAAACGAAGTATTGTTTGAGGTTTGTATTGTATGTGAAGGAAGTGAAGTATATTGATAAATGCAGCATGCCATATACATTGCATGATTCACTTGCATCTAAAGTTTTGTCGTGACCTGTGGTCCGAGTACCGGTACAACTTAGCATCTTACGTTGCCCGAGGAGGGGTACGATGCGGCTTCATACCCTTAGAGGTATGAAGGCAGAGGACATATGCATTGCATTCATATGCATTCATTGAAGTGATATTTGCATATGGTGTGGTTTTATACTCTAAGAGGTATGAAGGCAGAGGACTTACACATTGCATTCCTATGCATAGATTGAAGTGATATTTGCAGGTAATGTTGACGCAGGGAAGTGTTATACAACCTATTGTGGTTGTTCGAGGAATGAGATGGCATTGGTTATTTTGGGACTATTGAGTTCAATATCTACAAGTATTTCTGATCTCAATTGTGATCCCTTTAAAATGTTGATTAATCCATTTTTTTGGTTTAAATATCTCGTCAAAACATTTTACTTGCTGAGATGTTTCATCTCACTCTTGCATTACTCAATGCAGATACTTAATTCATGTTGGGAATGAGGGAAGTAGCAGCACGTCCACCTTCACTCTCATAATAATGCTGCCCAAGCACATCATGATTTAATTAGAAACTTCTTGTCAAAGGATGTTTTTTAACTAGTAGTGCACACTAGTTAATTCAGTTCATGTCGTTATGGTTATCTTCTCATTGCTAGCAGATTATTAATGTCTAGTATGTTTTCTTATCATGATATCTGTTTATACTCGGTTGCTTCCACGTTTATCCAAATTTTCAAAGGAGATGCTGTCGAAATTTTATATATGAATGTTAGTTGTGTAGTTTAGTAGCATTTCGGGGTGTTTGTGGATCCCGGGGTGTTACAAAAACCATTAGTGAGAAGAAAGTCCCTGATGTACTCTTTCTATCAATCTTGCATCCAGCATAATCAACATCAGAATACCTGATTAGATCAAAGGTAGATCCCTTGGGGTACCATAGCCCAAACTTAGGAGTGTAAACTAAATATCTCTTGATTCATTTCACGACCCTTAGGTAGACTTCCTTAGGGTCGGCCTAGAATCTTACACACATGCATACTGAAAGCATAATATCCAGTCGTGAAGCACATAAATAGAGTAGAGATCCTATCATCGACCGGTATACCTTTTGATCTATAGATTTACCTCCAATGTCGAGGTCAAGATGCCCATTTGTTCCTATAGGAGTCTTGATGGGCTTGACATTCTTCATTCTAAACTTTTTGAGAATATCTTGAATGTACTTTGTTTGGCAAATGAAGGTGCCCACTTGGAGTTGCTAGATTTGAAATCCAAGGAAATACTTCAACTCCCCAATCATGGACATCTCAAATTTTTGTATCATAATTCTACTAAACTCTTCACAAGATGACTTGTTAGTAGACCCAAAAATAATATTACCAACATAAATTTGGCATATAAACAAGTCTTTGTCAATTGTTTTAGTGAAGAGAGTAGGGTTAGCTTTTCCGATTTAAAACCATTAGTGATAAGAAAGTGTCTCAGGCATTCATACCAAGCTCTTGGGGCTAGTTTGAGCCCATAAAGCGCCTTTGAGAGCTTATAAAATGTGAAGGATACTCACTATCTTCAAAGTCGAGAGGTTGCTCAACATACACCTCTTCCTTGATAGGACCATTGAGGAAAGCACTTTTCACATCCATTCGATACAACTTAAAGCCATGGTAAGTAGCATAGGCAAGTAATATACGAATTGACTCAAGTCTAGCTATGAGTGCATAGGTTTCATCAAAATCCAAACCTTCGACTTGTGAATATCCTTTGGCAACAAGTCGGACTTCGTTCCTAGTCACCACACCATGCTCATCTTGTTTGTTGCGGAATACTTACTTGGTACCTACAACATTTTGGTTAGGACATGGAACTAAATGTCATACCTCATTCCTTGTGAAGTTGTTGAGCTCCTCTTGCATTGCCACCACCTAGTTCGGATCTCTTAGTGCATCCTCTATCCTGTATGGCTCAATAGAAGACACAAAAGAGTAATGTTCACAAAAATGAGCAAGTCAAGATCTAGTGGTTACCCTCTTGTGAATGTCACCAAGTATGGAGTTGACAGGGTGATCTCTTTGATTTGCTTGGTGGACTCTTGGGTGCGGTGGTCTTTGATCCTAAATTTCTTGGTCATCTTCCTTGTCTTGATTATGGTAGAATCTCCCAAGTTATTAGGCGCACCTACAGTTGTTCTTGTCCAACGGACCTCGGACAACCCCGTAGATGCACCTAATCACTTGATAAGTTTGGTATCTGTATTCTTTACCTTTCCCAAGAGCGTTTCACCCGTCACGAAGATATTACAACATATCGGAGGAACGAATAAGCGAAAGCAATTACAGTAACTTAATTTACATTAAAATATAGGGATAGTATTGTTATTACAGACCGATAATATATAGGAGTGCAGGAGTAATATTATTACAAACCCGAAAGGCAAAATCCCCTCCCGCATAACAATAAAGTGTTTTTAAAAGGGGGGACAACATCCTCCCGCGACTTCATTCTTGAGCTTCTTCCTTCGGCACCACCTTAGAGCAAAAGCAACAAAAGTTTGCTGCTTCCTCACCTACAACAACTTGGGTTCGAAAACCCTGAGTACGAAGTGTACTTTCGCAAGTCTTACCCATCGAAATAAAAGACTCTCAAGGATATGCTGGCTTGAGGGAGTCAAGGTAAGGCTTAATCAAGAATCAAGACTCTGTTTGCAAAAATGCTTACTAATAGTGGATTCTTAAAAATCCAGTTTTATTAACAAGTTAAGTCATTACCTGAATCTAGAGTTCTTTCTACCCTAGTTCAAGAACTTGGCCTATACTAGCCATCTTTTTATCAACCCTTCTTGTTCACTGGAATGCTACGTGTAGGGCAGTGACCAAGTCTTCATGTCCGAGAAGTAATGGCGATCTGAATCGATTAATACTCAGCTGAGGATCTCCAATCACACGACATATGTAGCACTTAACCCTTGCATATGTCAACTCGCCACCGGGGTTCTTAAGACCAGATTAGGTTCACGCCAACCGAGAGCACAGATACACCACCGTCCAGACTCTTGCCACGGAGGGTACACGCTACTCTCGCCATCTCTCCACTCCCATTGTGTGTTATCTTATTCTGGTATCTGCCCGAGGCAAAGCTTACCCATGATGAGGCATGTGACCAGTTAAAAGGTCCTCGATCATCAAGCCTACATCGAGACGGTCCTTAATCGACTCAGACAGAGACACTACACCGAGACTCTCTTCTCGTGCAAGTCACCCGCCCGGTCTCAGCTTTATCATTTCAAACCCAAAGTTTGGTACCTATCAGAGGTACATCTTTTCCGATGTTGAATCCATCACGTCCATGATGGATCCACCATCAAGTTTTATTTTTGAAAATCATCCCTTCCCACTTGAAGCATCATCTTTTGTCGAAAACAAAATATTTTGTTTTTCTAGAGCAAGACTAAGCATCAGAAAAACCTTTTCATAAAACAGGTGATCAAGGAAAGGTAGTCAATCTTCCAAGGAAGGAAATACAGCAAGTGTTTAGCACACAACTCCTATCACTTAATGCAGCAAGCAAGTGAGAAAGATTTTAAAATAGCAAGGAGGTGGCAAATGCACCGGGGCTTGCCTTGTGTTATAGGAGAGTCAGGCTCTGCTTCACAAATATAGAAATAAAAGCAGTTCCCAGCAGGTGGGTCTTCAGGTGGTGGTGTAGCTCTTCCTTCTTCAACTTCTACTTCTTCTTCGTTTTCTATATATATCATATATAATCATGAATGCTTATGAAAATGCAATGATAATAAAAGTACATCATATTAGATCTTGAATACAATTTTCCTTCACGGGACTCTGAAAGACAAAATGTGCCATTGGGCCATTTCTATAATGTTTTGGTGATTAAGTGTCCAACACATAGTAAGTGAGTTGCTATGTGCCAAACAAGCAAAAAGTGCAAATCATATAACAAGGTATGTTTCTAGACTTAGTACATTGTTTTGAGTACAATGTATTTTGTCTAAGTGCTAGAAACAGGTAGAAAAGAATTGGAAAAAGACTTGGCTCTGTGCAGCCAACTCCAGCTCGGCTTGGCACACCGGACTATCCGGTGATGCACCGGACAGTATCCGGTGCGCCAGGCTGGTCCGCGTGAAAAGTCCACTCTCGGGACTCGACGGCGGCATATGGCTATAATTCACCGGACTGTCCGGTGAGTCATCCGCAGTGAACTCGTCACCCTCGGGAAAAGCAAAGGGGCGACGTGGCTATAATTCACAGGACTATCCGGTGGTGCACCGGACTGTCCGGTGAGCCAAAGGGCGCTAGCGCCAACGGTCGGCCGCGCAATCTTCGCGCGACACGTGGTCACGCCAACGGTCGGCAGGGGGCACCGGATAGTGTCCGGTGCGCCAACTGCCCCTGAGGACTAACGGTCGGATGCGCCAGAAAAGGAAGGAGATTGCGCACCGGATAGCTACAGTGACTGTCCGGTGGTGCACCGGACTGTCCGGTGCACCACTCGACAGAAGGCAAGATTGGCCTTCCAAGTTGGTCTTCAATGGCTCCTAGCTGCCTTGGGGCTATAAAAGGGACCCCTAGGTGCATGGAGGAGAAACCTAAGCATTCACTAAGTATTCTAAGGCTTCCAGACTTTGCTCCCGTGCATTCGCTTCGTTGTGTTAGAGATTTGAGCTCCATTTGAGTCGCGAACTCCCTGTGTGATCATTTGAGCTCAAGTCTTCACTTGTGTGTGTGGGTGTGCTGCGTATTTGAGTCTTGTGTGTGTTGCTTCTTCCAACCTTACTCTGTGCCTTCTTTTGTGATCATCATTATAAGGGCGAGAGACTCCAAGTTGTGGAGATTCCTCGCAAACGGGAAAATACTCTAAGGAAAATACCGTGGTATTCAAGTTGATCATCGGATCACTTGAAAGGGGTTGAGTGCAACCCTCGTCCATTGGGATGCCACAACGTGGAAGTAGGCAAGTGTACGTTACATGGTTAAACCACGGGATAAAAATCGTGTGTGTTGTGTTGATCTCTCTGTGATTGTTTGTGTTCAACAAGAACTCGCTTCAAGCTACGTCGCCGTACTAACACTCATAACTAAAGTTGTGGCTATTAGTGTTTGATTTTTATAGGATCACCTATTCACCCCCCCTCTAGGTGCTCTCAATTGGTATCAGAGCCGTTCTCTTCTCGTAAGGGACTAATCGCCCGAAGAGATGGATCCTAAGGGAAAGGAGATGGTGGTCAACGACAAGGAAAAGGAGTCCTTCCTCAACGAGCCTAGAGACGAGAAGCCAACCGACTCTAGCTCGAGTCACAAGAAGAAGGACGGGAAGAAGAAGAGGCGCATTAAGAAGATCGTCTACTATGGCAGCGATGCATCTTCTTCTTCACCAAGAGACGATGACGATGACGATTCTTCGTCAAAGAAAAAGACGGTTAATCAAAACTATTCCTTTGATTATTCCCACATGTCGTGCAATTCGAATGCACATTTACTTTCTATTCCTCTAGGAAAACCTCCACACTTTGATGGAGAGGACTACTCATTTTGGAGTCATAAAATGCGTAGTCATCTATTTTCTCTCCATCCTAGCATTTGGGAAATAGTTGAAAATGGAATGCATTTCGATAGTATGGATAACCCTGTGTGTATTAATGAGCAAATTCATAAAAATGCCCAAGCCACTACTATTTTGCTAGCATCTCTGTGCAGGGATGAATACAACAAGGTTAGCGGCTTGGACAATGCAAAGCAGATCTAGGACACCCTCAAGATATCTCATGAGGGAAATGACGCCACCATGATCACCAAAATGGAGTTGGTGGAAGGCGAGCTGGGGAGATTTGTGATGATCAGGGGAGAGGAGCCAACTCAAACCTACAACAGGCTCAAGACCCTGGTCAACAAGATTAGAAGCTATGGAAGCACAAGATGGACGGACCATGACGTCGTTCGACTCATGCTCAGGTCATTTACTATAATTGACCCCCATCTTGTCAATCTTATTCGTGAAAACCCCAGGTACACAAAGATGACGCCTGAGGAGATCCTTGGAAAGTTTGTGAGCGGGCGCATGATGGTGAAGGAAGCGCGATATGTGGATGACGCTTTGAACGGTCCACTACCCATCTACGAGCCGCAGCCCGTTGCTCTCAAAGCAACAAGCAGCAAGGAGGCGCTACCAAGCAAGGTAGCTCAAGTAGAGGCTATCGGCCTCAACGAAGATGAGATGGCGCTTATCATCAAGCGCTTCAAGACCGCACTTAAAGGACGCAAGGAGTACCCCAACAAGAATAAAACAAAGGGAAAGCGCTCCTGCTTCAAATACGGTAAGACTGGTCATTTTATTGCTCAATGTCCCGATAATGAAAATGACTAGGGACAAGAAAGACATGGGAAGAAAGAGAAGAAGAAAAGCTATAGGAAGGCGAAAGGCGAGGCTCATCTTGGAAAAGAATGGGATTCCGACTGCTCCTCATCCGACTCCAACGATGAAGGACTTGCTGCCTCGGCCTTCAACAAGTCTTCGCTCTTCCCCAATGAACGCCACACTTGCCTCATGGCCAAGGAGAAGAAAGTAAGTGTTCGAGATACCCCTAAGTACACTACTTCCAGCAATGATGATTCTTCCGATGATGAAGTAGATTACTCTAGTCTATTTAAAGGTTTAGATATAGCCAAAGTAGAGAAAATTAATGAATTAATTGATGCTCTAAATGAAAAGGATAGAATTTTAGAAAAGCAAGAGGATATTTTGTATGAAGAACATGATAAATTTGTTAGTGTTCAAAAATCTCTTGCTCTAGAAATTAAAAGGAATGAAATGCTATCCTCTGAGTTGTCCGCATGCTATGAATCCGTCTCTAGCTTAAAGAATTTAAATGATGAATTAAATGCTAAGCTAGAGGAGGCAAATGCAACTAGATCTTGTGTAGAACATGTAGTTTTTTGCAATAGATGCAAGGACTTTGATGTTAATGCTTGCGATGAACATCTTATTGCTATTACTAAATTGAATGATGAAGTGGCAAGTCTTAATGCTCAACTTAAGACTTGCAAAAATGATTTTGATAAATTAAAGTTTGCTAGGGATGCCTACACTGTTGGTAGACACCCCTCAATTAAGGATGGACTTGGTTTTCGAAGGGAAACCAAGAACTTAACATGCCATAAGGCTCCCGTTCTCAACAAGGAGAAAGGGAAGGCCCCTATGGCAAGTAATCCTCAAAGGAACCATGTTTTTATCTATGATATAGAAAATTTGCTAATCGTGCTCATTATAATAGGAGTTATGATCATTATCCTTTTAATTCACATGCTATGTTTGCCTCTAGTTCTACTTTTGTTCATGGTAGAAGTAGGCCTAGGAGAAATCACGTTGTGCATCATGTGCCTAGAAAAATATGTAATATACCTAATACTGTTTTCCATGCTTGCAACACATCTTTTGTACTTTCATGTAAGAATAAAAAAGTGGTTGCTAGGAAGTTGGGAGCCAAATGCAAGGGAGACAAGACTTGTATTTGGGTTCCAAAAACTATTGTGACTAACCTTGTAGGACCCAACAAGAGTTGCGTACCTAAAACCCAAGCTTAAATTGCCTTGCAGGTTTATGCATCCGGGGGATCTAGCTGGATAATCGACAGCGGATGCACAAACCACATGATGGGGGAGAAGAAGATGTTCACCTCCTACGTCAAGAACAAGGATTCCCAGGATACGATTATTTTTGGAGATGGGAACCAAGGCAAGGTCAAAGGTTTGGGAAAGATAGCCATCACAAGCGAGCACTCTATTTCAAATGTATTTTTAGTAGAGTCATTAGGGTACAACCTCCTGTTTGTACGTCAATTGTGCCACATGGGCTACAATTGTTTGTTTACAAATGTTGATGTATCTGTCTTTAGAAGGAGTGATGGTTCATTAGCGTTTAATGGTGTATTAGGCGCCAAACTCTGCTTAGTTGATTTTTCGAAAGAGGAGGCCGATCTAGATGCATGCTTAATAGCTAAGATTAGTATGGGCTGGCTGTGGCATCGCTGTCTAGCACATGTTGGGATAAAGAACCTTCATAAACTTCTAAAGGGAGAACATGTGTTAGGACTGACCAATGTTTGTTTCGAGAAAGATAGACCTTGTGCAGCTTGTCAGGCAGGGAAACAGGTGGGAAGCACTCATCACAACAAGAATGTGATGGCAACATCAAGACCACTGGAGCTTCTTCACATGGACCACTTTGGACTCGTTGCCTACCTTAGCATCGGGGGAAGTAAGTATGGTCTTGTAATTGTTGATGATTTTTCCCGCTTCACTTGGGTGTTCTTTTTGCAGGATAAATCAAAAACCCAAGGGACCCTAAAGCAATTTCTAAGGAGGGCTCAAAACGAATTTGAGCTCAAGGTGAAAAGATAAGAAGCGACAACGGGTCCGAGTTCAAGAATCTGCAAGTGGAGGAGTATCTTGAGGAAGAAGGAGTCAAGCACGAGTTCTCCGCTCCCTACACACCACAGCAAAACGGTGTGGTAGAGAGGAAGAACAGGACGCTTATCGACATGGCGAGGATGATGCTTGGTGAGTTCAAGACGCCTGAGCGGTTATGGTCGAAAGCTGTGAACACAGCTTTGAAAGGGAAATGTGCCCTTGGGCCATTTCTATAAGATTTTGGTGATTAAGTGCCCAACACACTTTAAGGGAATGAGTATATGCCAAAGGGTGGACAAAGTGCAAATCAATACAAAGGTATGATTCTAGACTTAGTACAATGGTTTTTGTGTACTAACATATTTGTCTAAGTGCTAGAATCAGAGAAAATACAATTGGAAAAGACTTGGCTCGAGCAGCCAAGACTCTGCTCAGTCTGGGTGCACCGGACTGTCCGGTGGTGCACCAGACAGTGTCCGGTGCGCTAGGCTAGCTCTGGTGAAAAGGCCGCTCTCGGGATTTCGTCGGCGGCGTACGGCTAAAATTCACCGGACTGTCCGGTGTGCACCGGACTGTCCGATGAGCCAACGGTCGGCCGAGCCAACGGTCGGCCGCGCAATCCGCGCGTGACGCGTGGCCGGGCCAACGGTCAGAAGGGGGCACCGGACTGTCCGGTGTGCACAGGACAGTGTCCGGTGCGCCAACGGCTCTAAATCGCCAACGGTCGGCTGCGCTAAAACAGGAAAGAAATCCGCACCGGGCAGTGTCTGATGGTGCACCGGACTGTCCGGTGCGCCAGTCGACAGAAGGCAAGAATTGCCTTCTTGGAATGCTCTCAACGGCTCCTAGCTGCCTTGGGGCTATAAAAGGGACCCCTAGGCGCATGGAGGAAGCAACCAAGCATACTTTGAGCATTCTTGATCATTCACACTTCGTTCCTGCACACTCGTTTGACATTCTTAGTGATTTGAGCTCCGTTCTAGTGAGAACTTTGTGATATTCATTAGAGCTCAAGTCTTGGTCGTGTGTGTGCGTTTTTGCTCACTTCCGTGTTCTTTTGTGATCATCTTTTGTAAGGGCGAGAGACTCCAAGTTGTGGAGATTCCTCGCAAACGAGATATAGTGAAGGAAAAGAAACACCATGGTATTCAAGTGGATCGTTGGATCACTTGAGAGGGGTTGATTGCAACCCTCGTCCGTTGGGACGCCACAACGTGGAGTAGGCAAGTGTTGACTTGGCCGAACCACGGGATAAACCATTGTGCCTCTCTGTGTTGATATCTTTGTGGATATTGTGTCTTGCAAGAACTCCTCTCTAGCCACTTGGCTTTATTGCTCTAACACTTAATCAAGTTTGTGGCATTTAGTTTTAAGTTTTTACAGGATCACCTATTCACCCCCCTCTAGGTGCTCTCAATTGGTATCAGAGCTGTTCTCTTCAAGAAAGGGACTAATCGCCCGAAGAGATGGATCCTAAGGGAAAGGGGATGGTGGTCAACGACAATGAGAAGGAGTCCATCTTCAACGAGCCAAGGGATGACAAAGTCAATGACTCTAGCTCAAGTCAAAAGAAGAAAGATGGAAAGAAGAGGCGCATCAGGAAGGTTGTCTACTACGACAGCGACGAATCTTCCTGTTCTCAAAAGGATGAAGAATACGAGGAGAAAAAGAAAACGGTTAACTCGAACTTTTCTTTTGATTACTCTCGTATTCCGCATAATTCAAATGCTCATTTGCTTTCCATTCCACTTGGTAAACCCCCACACTTTGATGGAGAGGACTACGGATTTTGGAGTCACAAAATGCGTAGCCACCTGTTTTCTCTTCATCCAAGTATATGGGAGATAGTAGAAAATGGGATGCAATTTGATAGTTCCGATAACTCCATGTTTATCAATGAACAAATCCATAAAAATGCACAAGCTACTACTGTTCTTTTAGCATCTTTGTGCAGGGAAGAGTACAATAAAGTGAGCGGCTTGGACAATGCCAAGCAGATTTGGGACACCCTCAAAATCTCACATGAGGGGAACGACGTTACCATGCTCACCAAGATGGAGTTGGTGGAAGGCGAACTAGGAAGGTTCGCGATGATCAGGGGGGAGGAGCCAACACAAACGTACAACAGGCTCAAGACCCTCGTCAACAAAATAAGGAGCTATGGAAGCACGCGATGGACGCACCACGACGTCGTCCGACTTATGCTAAGGTCCTTCACCGTACTTGATCCTCATCTTGTTAACTCTATTCGTGAGAATCCTAGGTACATCAAGATGATGCTCGAAGAAATACTTGGGAAGTTTGTGAGCGGGCGAATGATGATCAAGGAGGCAAGATACGTTGATGAGGCGCTAAATGGCCCAATTCATGAGCCTCAAGCCATTGCTCTCAAGGCAACAAGTAGCAGGGAGACGCTACCTAGCAAGGTGGCGCAAATTGAGGCGGCCGGGCTAAATGAAGATGAAATGGCCCTCATCATCAAGCGCTTCAAGACGGCGCTCAAAGGACGCAAGGAGCACCCCAACAAGAGCAAGACGAAGGGGAAGCGCTCCTGCTTCAAGTGTGGTAAGATTGGTCACTTTATCGCTAACTGTCCCGATAATGATAGTGACCAGGAACAAGGGAAGAATGGAAAGTGGGAAAAGAAGAAGACCTACAGGAAGGCTAAGGGCGAGGCACACCTTGGCAAGGAGTGGAACTTGGATTGTTCATCGTCCGACTCCGACGACGAAGGACTCGCCGCCTCGGCCTTCAACAAATCGTCCCTCTTCCCCAACGAGCATCACACATGCCTCATGGCAAAGGAGAAGAAGGTAAATACTAGAAGTACTATTACATATGCTTCTTCAAGTGATGATGAATCTAGTGATGATGAAATAGACTATGCATGTTTATTCAAAGGATTAGATAGAACTAAAATTGATAAGATCAATGAGTTGATTGATGCTTTGAATGAGAAAAATAGTTTGTTAGAAAAACAAGAAGATCTTTTATATGAAGAGCATGATAAGTTTGTTAGTGCGCAAAATTCTCTTGCTCTAGAAGTTATGCTTTCATGTGAAATATCTACTTGCCATGAATCTATTTCTAGCTTAAAGAGTATTAATGATGACTTGAATACTAAGTTAGAAATAGCAAACAAATCTAACTCTTGTGTAGAACATGTAGTGATTTGTAATAGGTGTAAGGAATTTAATATTGACGCTTGTGTTGAGCACCTTACCTCTATTGCAGAATTAAATGGTGAAGTGGCTAGTCTTAATGCCCAACTTAAGACTAGCAAAAGTGAATTTGATAAACTAAAATTTGCAAGGGATGCCTACACGATTGGTAGACACCCCTCAATTAAGGATGGGCTTGGCTTTAAGAGAGAAGCCAAGAACTTAACAAGTCATAAGGCTCTCATTCCCGCCAAGGAGAAAGGGAAGGCTCCTATGACTAATAGTGCTCAAAAGAATCATGCATTTATTTATGATAGGAAATTTTCTAGAAATGTTCATCATGATAGGAGTTGTAATGCTTATGATTCAAATGCAATGTTTGCTTTAAGTTCTTCCTATGTGCATGGTAGAGATATGCATAAGAAAAATGTCATTCATCATATGCCTAGGAGAAATGTTGCTCATGTTCCTAGGAAAATAGTCAATGAACCTTCTACAATTTATCATGCTTGCAATGCTTCCTTTGCAATTTGTAGAAAGGATAAGAAGGTGATTGCTAGGAAATTAGGGGCAAAATGCAAGGGAGATAAAACTTGCATTTGGGTCCCTAAGAACATTGTTACTAACCTTGTAGGACCCAACAAGAGTTGGGTACCTAAGACCCAAGCCTAAATTACCTTGTAGGTTTATGCAACCCGGGGCTCAAGATGGATTATCGACAGCGGATGCACAAACCACATGACGGGGGAGAAGAAGATGTTCACCTCCTACGTCAAGAACAAAGATTCCCAAGATTCAATCATATTCGGTGATGGGAACCAAGGCAAGGTTAAAGGTCTAGGAAAAATAGCAATTTCATCTGAGCATTCCATTTCTAATGTGTTTTTAGTAGAATCGCTCGGATATAATCTGTTGTCTGTTAGTCAACTTTGTAATATGGGTTATAATTGCTTATTCACAAATGTAGATGTGTCTGTCTTTAGAAGAAGTGATGGTTCATTAGCTTTTAAGGGTGTACTAGACGGCAAACTTTATTTAGTTGATTTTGCAAAAGAGGAGGCCGGTCTAGATGCATGCTTAATTGCTAAGACTAGCATGGGCTGGCTGTGGCATCGCCGTTTAGCACATGTGGGGATGAAGAACCTTCACAAACTTCTAAAGGGAGAACATGTGTTAGGTCTAACAAATGTAAACTTCGAAAAAGATAGACCTTGTGCAGCTTGTCAAGCAGGTAAACAGGTGGGAAGCTCTCATCATATCAAAAATGTGATGACCACGTCAAGACCTTTGGAGTTACTTCATATGGACCTCTTCGGACCCGTCGCCTACCTAAGCATAGGAGGAAGTAAGTATGGTCTTGTTATAGTTGATGATTTTTCTCGCTTCACTTGGGTATTCTTTTTGCAGGATAAATCTGAAACCCAAGGGACCCTCAAGCGCTTCCTAAGGAGAGCTCAAAATGAGTTTGAGCTCAAGGTGAAGAAGATAAGGAGTGACAACGGGTCCGAGTTCAAGAATCTTCAAGTGGAGGAGTTCCTTGAGGAGGAAGGAATCAAGCACGAGTTCTCCGCTCCCTACACACCACAGCAAAATGGTGTAGTAGTGAGGAAGAACAGGACGCTCATTGACATGGCAAGGACGATGCTTGGAGAGTTCAAGACCCCCGAGCGATTTTGGTCGGAAGCCGTGAACATGGCTTGCCACGCCATAAACCGGGTCTACCTTCATCGCCTCCTCAAGAAGACTTCGTATGAGCTTCTAACCGGTAACAAACCCAATGTTTCATACTTTCGTGTATTTGGGAGTAAATGCTACATTCTAGTGAAGAAAGGTAGGAATTCTAAATTTGCTCCCAAAGCTGTAGAAGGGTTTTTGTTAGGTTATGACTCAAATACAAAGGCGTATAGAGTCTTCAACAAATCATCGGGTTTGGTTGAGGTCTCTAGCGACGTTGTATTTGATGAGACTAATGGCTCTCCAAGAGAGCAAGTTGTTGATCTTGATGATGTAGATGAAGAAGACGTTCCAACGGCCGCAATACGCACCATGGTGATTGGAGATGTGCAACCACAGGAACACCAAGAGCAAGATCAACCTTCTTCCTCAACAATGGTGCAACCCCCAACTCAAGATGATGAACAGGTTCATCAAGAAAAGGCATGTGATCAAGGGGGAGCACAAGATGATCACGTTATGGAGGAAGAAGCACCTCAAGCCTCTCCGACTCAAGTTCGAGTGACGATTCAAAGGAATCATCCCGTCGATCAGATATTGGGTGATATAAGCAAGGGAGTAACTACTCGCTCTAGATTTGTTAATTTTGTGAGCACTACTCTTTTGTCTCTTCTATTGAGCCTTTCAGGGTAGAAGAGGCCTTGCTAGATCCGGACTGGGTGTTGGCCATGCAGGAGGAGCTCAACAATTTCAAGAGAAATGAAGTTTGGACACTGGTGCCACGTCCCAAGCAAAACGTTGTGGGAACCAAGTGGGTGTTCCGCAACAAACAGGACGAGCACGAGGTGGTGACAAGGAACAAGGCATGACTTGTGGCAAAAGGTTATGCCCAAGTCGCAGGTTTGGACTTTGAGGAGACTTTTGCTCCTGTGGCTAGGCTAGAGTCAATTCGCATATTGTTAGCCTATGCCTCTCACCATTCTTTCAGGTTGTTCCAAATGGATGTGAAGAGCGCTTTCCTCAACGGGCCAATCAAGGAGGAGGTGTACGTAGAGCAACCCCCTGGCTTTGAGGATGAACGATACCCCAACCACGTGTGTAAGCTCTCTAAGGCGCTCTATGGACTTAAGCAAGCCCCAAGAGCATGGTATGAATGCCTTAGAGACTTTTTAATTGCTAATGCTTTCAAGGTTGGGAAAGCCGATCCGACTTTATTCACTAAGACTTGTGATGGTGACTTATTTGTGTGCCAAATTTATGTCGATGACATAATATTTGATTCTACTAACCAAAAGTCTTGTGAAGAGTTTAGCAGGGTGATGACTCAAAAGTTCGAAATGTCGATGATGGGCGAGTTGAACTACTTCCTTGGGTTCCAAGTGAAGCAACTCAAGGACGGCACTTTCATCTCCCAAACGAAGTACACGCATGACTTGATCAAGCGGTTTGGGATGAAGGATGCCAAGCCCGCAAAGACTCCAATGGGAACTGACGGACACATTGACCTCAACAAAGGAGGTAAGTCCGTTGATCAAAAAGCATATCGGTCTATGATAGGTTCCTTGCTTTACTTATGTGCTAGTAGACCGGATATTATGCATAGTGTATGCATGTGTGCTAGATTTCAATCCGATCCAAGGGAGTGTCACTTAGTGGCTGTGAAGTGAATTCTTAGATATTTAGTCGCTACGCCTTGCTTCGGGATCTGGTATCCAAAGGGGTCTACCTTTGACTTAATTGGATACTCGGACTCCGATTATGCTGGATGCAAGGTCGATAGGAAGAGTACATCAGGGACGTGCCAATTCTTAGGAAGGTCCCTGGTGTCTTGGAGTTCTAAGAAACAAACTTCTGTTGCCCTATCCACCGCTGAGGCCGAGTATGTTGCCGCAGGACAGTGTTGCGTGCAACTACTTTGGATGAGGCAAACCCTCCGGGACTTTGGCTACAATCTGAGCAAAGTCCCACTCCTATGTGATAATGAGAGTGCTATCTGCATGGCGGATAATCCTGTTGAACACAGCCGCACAAAGCACATAGACATCCGGCATCACTTTTTGAGAGACCACCAGCAAAAGGGAGATATCGAAGTGTTTCTTGTTAGCACCGAGAACCAGCTAGCCGATATCTTTACCAAGCCTCTAGATGAGAAGACCTTTTGCAGGCTGCGTAGTGAGCTAAATGTCTTAGATTCGCGGAACTTGGATTGATTTATAGCATACATGTGTTTTATGCCTTGATCATGTTCCTTATGCATTTTGTGTTTATTTATGATACTCAAGTTGTACAAGCACTCCCCGGACCTCACAAGTCCATTTGCAAGTGATGCACATATTTAGGGGGAGTTGTGCTACAACTTGATCCTTTGAGACTAACCATGTGCTTGAGTGTTCTTAAATTAGTCTCAAAGGTGGATTGAAAGGGAAAGGTGGACTTGGACCATGAAAGACTTCCACTGCACTCCGATAAGAGGGTAACTTACTCCAAGTTCATCTCCATGTCTCTTATTGCCTTTTGCTCTTAATTGACAATTTTGGTGAGGCAATGGGGTTTAAGGGCCAAAAATGATCCCGTTTTGGTGCTTGATGCCAAAGGGGGAGAAATTAATGGGCCAAAGCAACAAATGGATCAGCTACCACTTGAGAATTTTGAAAATAGTAGAGTTAGGACTTTTGATTTGTCAAAATTCTAAAATGTCTCTTTTTGTCAAAAGTTGGTCTCTTGTGGGGAGAATTTTTGATTATGGGAAATAGGGGGAGTTTTTGAATCAGTGATCAATTTCTTTTGGAATACCTTTCTCTATGCCTCAACAAGTGAATTCGACTTAGAGATAGGAAATTGAGTTTGATTTGCAAAAACAAACCAAGTGGTGGCAAAGAATGATCCAAATATGCCAAATTTGAATCAAAACAAATTTGTGTTCTCATTTGCATTGATGTTGCACTTCTTTTAGTTGCTTTTTGTTGTGTTGGCATAAATCACCAAAAAGGGGGAGATTGAAAGGGAAATGTGCCCTTGGGCCATTTCTATAAGATTTTGGTGATTAAGTGCCCAACACACTTTAAGGGAATGAGTATATGCCAAAGGGTGGACAAAGTGCAAATCAATACAAAGGTATGATTCTAGACTTAGTACAATGGTTTTTGTGTACTAACATATTTGTCTAAGTGCTAGAATCAGAGAAAATACAATTAGAAAAGACTTGGCTCGAGCAGCCAAGACTCTGCTCAGTCTGGGTGCACCGGACAGTGTCCGGTGCGCCAGGCTGGCTCTGGTGAAAAGGCCGCTCTCGGGATTTCGTCGGCGGTGTACGGCTAAAATTCACCGGACTGTCCGGTGTGCAATCCACAAGGCACCAAAAACGGCCGGCCGCGCAATCCGCGCGTGACGCATGGCCGGGCCAACGGTCAGAAGGGGGCACCGGACAGTGTCCGGTGCGCCAACGGCTCCAAATCGCCAACGGTCGGCTGTGCTAAAACAGGAAAGAAATCCGCACCGGACAGTGTCTGTGGTGCACCGGACTGTCCGGTGCGCCAGTCGACAGAAGGCAAGAATTGCCTTCTTGGATGCTCTCAACGGCTCCTAGCTGCCTTGGGGCTATAAAAGGGATCCCTAGGCGCATGGAGGAAGCAACCAAGCACACTTTGAGCATTCTTGATCATTCACACTTCGTTCCTGCGCACTCGTTTGACATTCTTAGTGATTTGAGCTCCGTTCTACTGAGAACTTTGTGATATTCATTAGAGCTCAAGTCTTGGTCGTGTGTGTGCATATTTGCTGTGGACTTGTGTGTGTTGCTCATCCCATCCTCACTTCCGTGTTCTTTTGTGATCATCTTTTGTAAGGGCGAGAGACTCCAAGTTGTGGAGATTCCTCGCAAACGGGATATAGTGAAGGAAAAGAAACACAGTGGTATTCAAGTGGATCGTTGGATCACTTGAGAGGGGTTGATTGCATCCCTCGTCCGTTGGGACACCACAACGTGGAGTAGGCAAGTGTTGACTTGGCCGAACCACGAGATAAACCACTGTGCCTCTCTGTGTTGATATCTTTGTGGATATTGTGTCTTGCAAGAACTCCTCTCTAGCCACTTGGCTTTATTGCTCTAACACTTAATCAAGTTTGTGGCATTAAGTTTTAAGTTTTTACAGGATCACCTATTCACCCCCCCCCTCTAGGTGCTCTCAAGCTTGCCACGCCATAAACCGGCTCTATCTGCATCGCCTTCTCAAGAAGACATCCTACGAACTTCTTATCGGTAACAAACCCAACGTCTCTTACTTTCGTGTATTTGGGAGAAAATGTTACATTCTGGTGAAGAAAGGTAGACATTCTAAATTTGCTCTCAAGGCTGTAGAAGGATTTTTACTAGGGTATGACTCAAATACAAAGGCATATAGAGTCTTCAACAAATCATCGGGTTTGGTTGAAGTCTCTAGCGACGTTGTATTTGATGAGACTAATGGCTCTCCAAGAGAGCAAGTTGATCTTGATGAAATAAATGAAGATGATGTTCCTACGGCCGCAATGCGCACGATGGCGATAGGTGATGTGCGACCACAGGAACAACAAGAGAAAGATCAGCCATCTTCCTCAACAATGGTGCATCCCCCAACCCAAGATGATGAACAGGTACCTCAAGAAGAGGGACAAGATCAAGGGGGAGCACAGGAAGAACAAGTGATGGAGGAAGAAGCACGACATGCCCCTCCAACTCAAGTCCGAGCAACGATCCAAAGAAATCACCCCATCGATCAGATTCTGGGTGACATAAGCAAGGGAGTAACAACTCGCTCACGTTTAGCTAATTTTTGTGAGCATTACTCATTTGTCTCTTCTATTGAGCCTTTCAGCGTAGAAGAGGCCTTGCAGGATTCGGACTGGGTGTTGGCCATGCAGGAAGAGCTCAACAACTTCAAGAGAAATGAAGTTTGGAGCCTGGTGCCACGTCCCAAGCAAAATGTTGTGGGAACCAAGTGGGTGTTCTGCAACAAGCAAGACGAGCACGGGGTGGTGACAAGAAACAAGGCTCGACTTGTGGCAAAAGGTTATGCCCAAGTCACAGGTTTGTATTTCGAGGAGACTTTTGCTCCTGTGGCTAGGCTAGAGTCTATTCGAATATTATTAGCCTATGCCACTCACCACTCTTTCGGGTTGTTTCAAATGGATGTGAAGAGCGCTTTCCTCAACGGGCCAATCAAGGAGAAAGTATACGTGGAACAACCCCCTGGCTTTGAGGACGACAGGTACCGCGACCATGTGTTTAAGCTCTCTAAGGCGCTCTATGGACTTAAGCAAGCCCCAAGAGCATGGTATGAATGCCTTAGAGATTTCTTAATTGCTAATGCTTTCAAGGATGGGAAAGCCGATCCCACTCTTTTTACTAATACTTGCGACGGTGATCTTTTTGTGTGCCAAATTTATGTCGATGACATAATATTTGGTTCTACTAATCAAAAGTCTTGTGAGGAGTTTAGCAGGGTGATGACACAAAAGTTTGAGATGTCGATGATGGGCGAGTTGACCTACTTCCTTGGGTTCCAAGTGAAGCAACTCAAGGACGGCACCTTCCTCTCCCAAACGAAGTACACTCAAGATCTTCTCAAGAGGTTTGGGATGAAGGACGCCAAGCCCGTGAAGACACCGATGGGAACCGACGGGCATGTCGACATCAACAAAGGAGGTAAGTCCATTGATCAAAAGACATACCGGTCTATGATGGGTTCCTTGCTTTATTTATGTGCTAGTAGACTTGACATTATGCTAAGTGTATGCATGTGTGCTAGATATCAATCCAACCCCAAGGAATGTCACCTTGTGGCCGTTAAGCGAATTCTTAGATATTTAGTTTCTACGCCTTACTTCGGAATCTGGTATCCAAAGGGGTCTACCTTTGACTTGATTGGATACTCAGACTCCGATTATGCGGGGTGCAAGGTTGATAGGAATAGTACATCGGGGACGTGCCAATTTCTAGGAAGGTCCCTAGTGTCCTGGAGTTCTAAGAAACAAACATCTATTGCCCTATCCACCGTTGAGGCCGAGTATGTT
This sequence comes from Zea mays, assembly GCF_902167145.1. NCBI lineage: Eukaryota > Viridiplantae > Streptophyta > Magnoliopsida > Poales > Poaceae > Zea > Zea mays. The sequence goes on along the minus strand of NC_050103.1, from coordinate 79,428,179 downwards.
GTCGTAAGACAGTGTTGCACGCAACTACTTTGGATGAGGCAAACCCTCCGGGACTTTGGCAACAATCTGAGCAAAGTCCCACTCCTATGTGACAATGAGAGTGCAATCGACATGGCGGATAATCCTGTCGAACACAGCTGCACTAAGCACATAGACATCCGGCATCACTTCCTGAGAGACCACCAGCAAAAGGGAGATATCGAGGTGTACCATATTAGCACTGAGAACCAGCTAGTTGATATCTTTACCAAGCCGTTGGATGAGAAAACTTTTTGCAGGTTGCGTAGTGAGCTAAATGTCTTAGATTCACGTAACTTGGATTGATCTATAGCATACATGTGTTCTATGCCTTTGATCATGTTACTTTATTCATTTAAATCCATTATTGTTTATTTGTGGTGCTCAAGTTGTACAAGATCTCCCCGGATCTCACAAGTCCATTTGCTAGTGATGCACATATTAAGGGGGAGATGTGCTACAACTTGACCCTTTGAGACTAATCTATGTGTTTGAGTACTCTTGATGTAGTCTCAAAGGTGCATTGAAAGGGAAAATGGACTTGGACGTTGCAAAGACTTCCACTGCACTCCGGTATTGGTGTATTTTATTCCAAGTTCATACTTATGCACTTATTGTCTTTTTGCTCTGAATTGACAATTTTGGTGAGGCAATGGGGTTAAAGGGCCAAGAATGATCCCGTTTTTGGTGCTTAATACCAAAGGGGGAGAAATTAAGGCCAAAGCAAAAGGATCAGCTACCACTTGTGAAATTTTAAAACAATGGAGTTAGAACTTTTGATGTGTCCAAAATACTCTTACTGCAAAATTTGGTCTCTTGTGGGGGAGAATTTATGATTATGGGAAAAAGGGGGAGTTTTTGGTACTTGATCAATTTTTCCATTGGAATATCTCTTGATTTGCCCAAACAAGTGTGTTTGACTTAGAGATAGGAAAAAGGATTTGATTTACAAAAACAAACCAAGTGGTGACAAAGAATGATCCAAATATGCCAAATTATAGTAAAAAACAATTTGGTCCTAATTTGCATTGATGTTGCACTTATTTTGGTTGCTTTTTGATGTGTTGGCATAAATCACCAAAAAGGGGGAGATTGAAAGAGAAATGTGACCTTGGGCCATTTCTATAATATTTTGGTGATTAATTATCCAACACATAGTAAGTGAGTTGCTATGTGCCAAACAAGCAAAAAGTGCAAATCATATAACAAGGTATGTTTCTAGACTTAGTACATTGTTTTGAGTACTAATGTATTTTGTATAAGTGCTAGAAACAGGTAGAAAAGAATTAGAAAAAGACTTGGCTCTGTGCAGCCAACTCCAGCTCGGCTTGGCACACCGGACAGTGTCCGGTGCGCCAGGCTGGTCCGCGTGAAAAGGCCACTCTCGGGACTCGACGGCGGCATACAGCTATAATTCACCGGACTGTCCGGTGGTGCACCGGACTGTCCGGTGAGTCATCCGCGGCGAACTCGTCACCCTCGGGAAAAGCAAAGGGGCGACGTGGCTATAATTCACCGGACTGTCTGGTGGTGCACCGGACTGTTCGGTGAGCCAAAGGTCGCCAGCGCCAACGGGTGGTCGCGCAATCTTCGCGCGACACGTGGTCGCGCCAACGGTCGGCAGGGGGCACCGGACTGTTCAGTGTGCCAACTGTCCCTGAGGACCAATAGTCGGATGCGCCAGAAAAGGAAGGAGATCGCGCACCGGACAACTACAGTGACTGTCTGGTGGTGCACCGGACTGTCCGATGCACCACTCGATAGAAGGCAAGATTGGCCTTCCAAGTTGGTCTTCAACGGCTCCTAGCTGCCTTGGGGCTATAAAAGGGACCCCTAGGCGCATGGAGGAGAAACCCAAGCATTCACTAAGTATTCTAAGACATCCAGACTCTGCTCCCGCGCATTCGCTTCATTGTGTTAGAGATTTGAGCTCCATTCGAGTCGCGAACTCCCTGTGTGATCATTTGAGCTTGAGTCCTCACTTGTGTGCATGGGTGTGCTGCGTATTTGAGTCTTGCGTGTGTTGCTTCTCCCAACCTTACTCTGTGCCTTCTTTTGTGATCATCATTGTAAGGGCGAGAGACTCCAAGTTGTGGAGATTCCTCGCAAATGGGAAAATACTCTAAGGAAAATACCGTGGTATTCAAGTTGATCATCGGATCACTTGAAAGGGGTTGAGTGCAACCCTCGTCCATTGGGACGCCACAACGTGGAAGTAGGCAAGTGTTACTTGGCCGAACCATGGGATAAAAATCGTGTGTCTTGTGTTGATCTCTCTGTGATTGTTTGTGTTCAACAAGAACTCGCTTGAAGCTACTTAGCCGTACAAACACTCATAACTAAAGTTGTGGCTATTAGTGTTTGATTTTTACAGGATCACCTATTCACCCCCTCATACCTCTGGGTGTTACATCCTTCCCCCCATAAAAGAATCTTGTCCCGAGATTTAAAAGTCCTAGGGCAAGTAATGGAAAAGGAAACACGTCATATTTTTATTTCCTTATTTCTTGTACAAGGCAGGGGGTGGTATGGGGTCTACTCCTCTGTTACAACAATTGTACATATCTCACCATTTACATGAAGCTAAAAAGCCTGGGAAATTCTTTTCTAGAAAGTCTTGAGTTTCCCATGTAGCTTCATCTTCCGTGTGTTGGTTCCATTGTATCTTATAAAATTTGAGAGTTCTCCTTCGGGTAACCTTGTCCTTTTGATCCGGGACTCAAATAGGATGTTCTGAATATGTCAAGTCTGGTTCTAAGGCAACATCTGTCACTTCAACGGTTCGATCTGGAACCCGAAGACACTTCTTCAAGTGGGACACATGAAACACATTGTGTACTGCAGACAATGTTTCAGGTAGTTGGAATCGGTACGCCATTGGTACATATCTTTCAAGGATAGGAACCGGACCAATGTATTGAGGTGCAAGTTTTCCTTTTACCCCGAAACGAGACACACCCTTCATTGGTGATACTTTCAGGTACACATAGTCTTCAACTTGAAAGTATAAGGGGTGGCGTCATTTGTCTGCATAACTCTTTTGGCGAGCTTGTGCTTCTTTCAAATTATGTATAATTCGTTGAACTTTTTCTTCCATTTTTTAACCATATTAGGCCTGAAAAACCACCTTTCCCCTGGTTCAGACCAATTTAATGGAGTACGGCACCGTTGTCCATATAAAGCTTCAAAGGGTGTCATCTTGATACTTTCTTGGTAACTGTTGTTATATGAAAACTCTGCCAATGGTAAACAGTCATCCCATTTCTGCGGAAATTCTAGAACACATCCTCGCAACATGTCTTCAAGTATCTGGTTCACTCTCTCAGTCTACCCACTTGTTTGGGGATGATAGGACGAACTGTGAAGCAACTTAGTACCCAAAGATTTGTGGAGTTCTTCCCAGAATTTGGATACAAATTGTGGTCCACGGTCTGACACAATTGTTTTTGGAATCCCGTGCAGACTGAGAATACGAGCAATGTAAAGTTCCGCATATGTGATTACTGGATACTTTACCTTAACTGAGAGGAAGTGGGCGATCTTTGTAAGTTGATCAATGATAACCCAGATGGAATCAAACCCTTTTACTGTCCTGGGTAATCCCACAATGAAGTTCATGCTAATGTCCTCCCATTTCCAGGTCGGGATAGGTAAAGATTACAATGAACCAGCAGTTTTCATGTGTATGGCTTTGACACGTCTACAAGTGTCGCATCTTGCCACATAGCGTGCAATTTTGATCTTCATTTTTGTCCACCAATAATGTTGCTTTAAATCATGTTACATCTTAGTGCTTCCGGGATGAATAGAATAGCGACTAAGATGTGCTTCATCTAAAATTTGCTGGTGGACATCATCATTCTTGGGCACAACTATGCGGTTATTAAACCATACTATACCTTGATCATCCTTTCTGAAACAGTTTGCTTTATCGGCCTTTATTTTCTCATGAATGTGTTTCATACCCTCATCACTTCTTTGTGCATTAATTATTCTTTGTAGAAGAACCGACTCAAGCTTCAATTGATTTAATGTTTCATGCTGAATCATTCCCAGGTTTAATTTCTCCATTTCTTGGCATAATGTGATGTCAGAAGTCTTCATTATAAGACAATGACAGGAAGCCTTGTGACTTAGTGCATCTGCCACCACGTTGGCCTTGCCTGGGTGATAGTGAATTTCCAATTCATAATCCTTAATCAGCTCAAGCCATCTCCTGTGCCTCATATTTAGCTCTGACTGGGTAAAAATGTACTTCAATATTTTATGATCTGTATATATATGGAAGATATTTCCCAGCAGATAATGACGCCATATTTTAAGGGCATGAACCACAGTGGCTAATTCTAAGTCATGAGTTGGATAATGTTCCTCATGCTGGCGCAATTGTCTTGAAGCATAGGCTATAACTCGGCCTTCTTGCATTAAAACACAGCCTAGACCACTGCCTGATGTGTCACAATACACATTAAAAGGTTGTTCAATGTCCGGTTGAGCTAATACCGGAGCAGTGGTCAATAACACCTTCAGCTGCTCGAACGCTTCGTTGCATCTTGAAGACCAGTTAAATTTTGTATCATTGTTCAATAGACTTGTGATTGGCTTCACAAGCTTAGAGAAATACAGGATAAAACAACGGTAATAACCAGCCAGTCCAAGGAAACTTCGGACTTGATGTACAGTGGTTGGCGGTTTCCACTCTAAAATATCCTTGGCCTTACCGGGATCAACCACAATCCCCTTGGCAGATAATACGTGTCCCAGAAATTGGATTTCCTCCAGCCAAAATGCGCACTTGCTAAATTTAGCATATAGTTGATGCTCCCTTAAGCGCGTTAATATGATCCATAAATGTTGAGCATGCTCCTCTTCATTCTTGGGATATATCAAGATATCATCAATGAAGACCACCACGAATTTGTCCAACTCGGGCATAAATACCGAGTTCATAAGATATGTGAAGTGGGCAGGAGCATTCGTTAATCCGAAAGACATAACCAAATATTTGAATAATCCGTACCGCGTAGTAAATGCGGTCTTTGGTATATCTTCGGGACGGATACGGATCTGATGATAGCCCGACCTGAGGTCAATTCTGGAAATACCCGAGCTCCGATAAGCTGATCAAATAAGATATCAATCCGGGGAAGAGGGTACTTATTCTTGATTGTGACCTCATTAAGGGGTCTGTAGTCCACGCACATCCGAAGCGTTTGATCTTTCTTCTTGACAAAGATTGTGGGACAACCCCAAGGTGACGAACTAGGTCGGATGAATCCCTTCTCCAGTAGATCTTGTAATTGAGTCTTGAGCTCTGCCAACTCATTTGGAGGCATTCGGTACGACCTTCTGGAAACAGGAGCCGTACCGGGCTTCAGTTCAATCACAAACTCCACATCTCTTTCTAGAGGTAATCCCGGCAGATCTTCAGGAAAGACGTCTAGAAACTCACATACTACCGGAATATCTTGGATTTCCGGTATGATACCTTCATAAACTCTGCCAAATGGTTTAGCTGGAATAGCTACAGGGACAGACAAGAGAACCTCTTCATGACCATAGCTCAACCTGATGGTTCTCAGATCAGTGTTGAGGATATCTTTGTGCTGGGCTAACCAATTCATGCCTAGAATTACATCTATATCTTGGCCTTTCAGAGTAATCATATTGGTGGGAAAGTCCCATTCAGCCAATGTTATGGGCACATGGAAAGCCACTTCTTTAGTGAATATTTGTCCCCCAGGCGAATGAATAATAAACCCTTCCCTTGATTCAAGGCAAGGAATGCAATATTTCTCCACAAACTTCTTGCTTATGAATGTATGTGAAGCACCAGAATCAAAGAGAATAACTATTGGGTGATTGGCCACAAGAAACGTACTCGTCATAACCGGCTCTCCCTCCGGTGTAGTGGCCACTTCTGTGTAGTATATTCGCCCAGTCTTCTTTATATTCTTGCCCGCTGCATTATTTGTCGTGTTTCCCTTGCTTTGATTTGAGCTCCCTGAGATCTGCTGATTGTTGGATTTGTTCTGCCTCAAATATGGGCAGTCTTTGATAAAATGTCTAGACTTCCCACAATTGAAGCAGCCAGTTGAGGAGCTAGGGAGGGCGGGGAAACGAGCACCAGGGGCACTCGGCTGACTTGTTGAAGTGGGGGCAGCGGCAGGCGGATGAAGACAGACTGTTTGAAGGGGTAGGAGGGTGGACGAGGTGAATAACGGTTTTGATTGAAAGGTCGGATTACCAACCTTTGTCGCTTTTCAGACCCCTGATTGGACCTGTCACCTTCGAATCCCTTTGATTTTCCCAGGCCTGTATGCTTAGCTTCAACTACCAGCGCTGTGCTGACAGCCCTACTATGGGAGAGATCAAGGCAGGTGGCCATCTTTCTTTGAAACCGGTCATTGAGGCCTCTCATGAAACAATTCCTCTTTTTCAGGTCAGTATTAACTTGATCAATTGCATACTGGGACAAATGATTAAATTTGTTGAGATACTGCATGACAGTATCTCTTCCTTGCTTGAGTCGCATGAATTCCTCTTGTTTCATGTGCAGCACTCCTTCTGGAATATAGTGCTCACGAAATGCAAATTTAAATTCGTCCCATGTGACCTAATGCCCGGCAGGTTGAATGGCCACATAATTTCCCCACCAGGTACTGGCAGGGCCTCTTAACTGTTGGGCCACGAACAACGGCTTCTGGGTCTCAGTGCAGCGGATGAGTCCAAATTTCTGCTCAATAACCCGTACCCGTTCGTCGGCTTCAAGAGGGTCTTCGGCTTTAACGAATAGTGGGGGACGGGTTTTCGAGAAATCCAGGTATGAAGTTTCACGGGGTCTGAAAGGGAATTAGGCTTACACCTAGTTCCTATATAATTTTGGTGGTTGAATTGCCCAACACAAATCTTTGGACTAATTAGTTTGCCCAAGTGTATAGATTATACAGGTGTAAAAGGTCCACACTCAGCCAATAAAAAGACCAAGTTTTGGATTCAACAAAGGAGCAAAGGGGCAACCGAAGGCACCCCTGGTCTGGCGCACCGGACTGTCCGGTGTGCCACCGGACATGTCCGGTGCACCAGAGGGACTCAGACTCAAACTTGCCACCTTCGGGAATTTCCAGGGGCGACTCGGCTATAATTCACCGGACTGTCCGGTGTACACCGGACAGTGTCCGGTGCGCCAAGGGAGGTCGGCCTCAGGAACTCGCCAGCTTCGGGAAAAGCCAACGGCTCGTCCACTATAATTCACCGGACTGTCCGGTGTGCACCGGACTGTCCGGTGCGACTCCAGCGCAACGGCTACTTCGCGCCAACGGCTACCTGCTGCGGCATTTAATGCGCGCACAGCGCGCGCAGGAGTCAGAATCGCCCATGCTGGCACACCGGACAGCCAACAGTACCTGTCCGGTGTGCACCGGACACCCAGGCGGGCCCACAAGTCAGAAGCTCCAACGGTCAGAATCCAACGGCAGTGATGACGTGGCAGGGGGCACCGGACTGTCCGGTGTGCACCGGACTGTCCGGTGCGCCATCGAACAGACAGCCTCCCAACGGCCACTTTTGGTGGTTGGGGCTATAAATACCCCAACCACCCCACCATTCATTGCATCCAAGTTTTCCACTTCTCAACTACTACAAGAGCTCTAGCATTCAATTCTAGACACACCAAAGAGATCAAATCCTCTCCAATTCCACACAAAGCCCTAGTGACTAGTGAGAGTGATTTGCCGTGTTCATTTGAGCTCTTGCGCTTGGATTGCTTCTTTTCTTTCTCACTTGTTCTTGAGATCAAAACTCCATTGTAATCAAGGCAAGAGGCACCAATTGTGTGGTGGCCCTTGCGGGAAGTTTTGTTCCCGGCTTTGATTTGAGAAGGAAAGCTCACTCGGTCCGAGGGACCGTTTGAGAGAGGGAAAGGGTTGAAAAAGACCCGGCCTTTGTGGCCTCCTCAACGGGGAGTAGGTTTGAAAGAACCGAACCTCGGTAAAACAAATCTGCGTGTCTCACTTCATTATTCACTTGCGATTTGTTTTCACGCCCTCTCTCGGACTCGATTATATTTCTAACGCTAACCCGGCTTGTAAGTTGTGTTTATATTTGTAAATTTCAGTTTCGCCCTATTCACCCCCCCTCTAGGCGACTATCAATTGGTATCAAAGCCCGGTGCTTCATTAGAGCCTAACCGCTCGAAGTGATGTCGGGAAATCACGCCAAGAAGGAGATGGAGACCGGCGAAAAGCCCACTACAAGCCACGGGAGCACTTCATCGGAAGAGTCCCGCACCAAGAGGAAGGAGAAGAAGAAGAGCTCCTCCAACAAAGGGAAGGAGAAGAAGTCTTCTTCTCATCACAAGGAGAGGAGGGAGAAATCTTCTTCCCACAAGCCACGTCGGAGTGGGGACAAACACAAGAGGATGAGGAAAGTCGTCTATTACGAAACCGACACTTCATCGACATCTACCTCCGGCTCCGACGCGGCATCCGTCACTTCTAAGCGCCAAGAGCGCAAGAAGTATAGTAAGATCCCCCTACATTACCCTCGCATTTCCAAACATACACCTTTACTTTCCGTCCCATTAGGCAAACCACCAACTTTTGATGGTGACGATTATGCAAGGTGGAGCGATTTAATGCGATTTCATCTAACCTCGCTCCACAAAAGTATATGGGATGTTGTTGAGTTTGGTGCGCAGGTACCATCCGTAGGGGATGAGGGCTATGATGAGGATGAGGTGGCCCAAATCGAGCACTTCAACTCTCAAGCAACAATAATACTCCTAGCCTCTTTGAGTAGAGAGGAGTATAACAAAGTTCAAGGGTTGAAGAACGCAAAGGAGATTTGGGATTTACTCAAGACCGCGCACGAAGGTGATGAGCTCACCAAGATCACCAAGCGGGAAACGATTGAGGGGGAGCTCGGTCGGTTCCGGCTTCGCAAAGGGGAGGAGCCACAACACATGTACAATCGGCTCAAGACCTTGGTGAACCAAGTGCGCAACCTCGGGAGCGTAAAGTGGGATGACCACGAGGTGGTTAAGGTTATTCTAAGATCTCTTATTTTCCTTAACCCTACTCAAGTTCAATTAATTCGTGGTAATCCTAGATATACTAAAATGACCCCCGAGGAAGTTATCGGGAATTTTGTAAGTTTTGAGTGCATGATCGAAGGCTCGAGGAAGATCAACGAGCTTGATGATGCCACCACATCCGAAGCTCAACCCGTTGCATTCAAGGCAACGGAGGAGAAGAAGGAGGAGTCTACACCAAGTCGACAACCAATAGACGCCTCCAAGCTCGACAATGAGGAAATGGCGCTCGTCATCAAGAGCTTCCGCCAAATCCTCAAGCAAAGGAGGGGGAAGGATTACAAATCCCGCTCCAAGAAGGTTTGCTACAAGTGTGGTAAGTCCGGTCATTTTATTGCTAAATGTCCTATATCCAGTGACAGTGACCGAGGTGACGACAAGAAGGGGAGGCGAAAGGAGAAGAAGAGATACTACAAGAAGAAGGGCGGCGATGCCCATGTTTGTGGGGAGTGGGACTCCAACGAAAGCTCAAGCGACTCATCCGACGACGAGGACGCCGCCAACATCGCCGTCACCAAGGGACTCCTCTTCCCCAATGTCGGCCACAAGTGCCTCATGGCAAAGGACGGCAAACGAAAGAAGGTTAAATCCAACTCCTCCACTAAATATGAATCTTCTAGTGATGATAATGCTAGTGATGAGGAGGATAATTTGCGTTCCCTTTTTGCCAACCTTAACATAGCTCAAAAGGAAAAATTAAATGAATTGGTTAGTGCTATTCATGAAAAGGATGATCTTTTGGACTCCCAAGAGGATTGTCTAATTAAAGAAAACAAGAAACATGTTAAGGTTAAAAAGGCTTATGCTCTAGAAGTAGAAAAATGTGAAAAATTATCTAGTGAGCTAAGCACTTGCCGTGAGATGATTGACAACCTTAGGAATGAAAATGCTAGTTTAAATACTAAGGTTGATTCTCATGTTTGTAATGTTTCAATTCCCAATCCTAGAAATAATAATGATGATTTGCTTGCTAGGATTGAAGAATTAAACATTTCTCTTGCTAGCCTTAAAATTGAAAATGAAAAATTGCTTACTAAGGCTAAAGATCTTAATATTTGCAATGCTACAATTTCCGACCTTAGAACTAAAAATGACATGTTACAAGCTAAGGTTGTAGAATTAAAATCTTGCAAACCCTCTACATCTATCGTTGAGCATGTATCTATTTGCACTAGATGTAGAGATGTTAACATTGATGCTATTCATGATCATATGGCTTTAATTAAACAACAAAATGATCATATAGCAAAACTAGATGCTAAAATTGCCGAGCATAACTTGCAAAATGAAAAATTTAAATTTGCTAGAAGTATGCTCTATAATGGGAGACGCCCTGGCATTAAGGATGGCATTGGCTACCAAAGGGGAGACAATGTCAAACTTAATGCCCCTCCTAAGAACTTGTCTAACTTTGTCAAGGGCAAGGCTCCCATGCCTCAGGATAACGAGGGCTACATTTTATACCCTGCCGGTTATCCTGAGAGCAAAATTAGGAGAATTCATTCTAGGAAGTCTCACTCTGGCCCTAATCATGCTTTTATGTATAAGGGTGAGACATCTAGCTCTAGGCAACCAACCCGTGCTAAGTTGCCTAAGAAAACTCCTATTGCATCAAATGAGCATAACATTTCATTTAAGACTTTTGATGCATCTTATGTGTTGACTAACAAATCCGGCAAGATAGTTGCCAAATATGTTGGGGGCAAGCACAAGGGCTCCAAGACTTGTGTTTGGGTACCCAAAGTTCTTGTGTCTAATGCCAAAGGACCCAAAACCATTTGGGTACCTAAAGTCAAGAACTAAAATGTTTTGTAGGTTTATGCATCCGGGGGCTCAAGTTGGATACTCGACAGCGGGTGCACGAACCACATGACTGGGGAGAAAAAGATGTTCTCCTCATATGAGAAAAACCAAGATCCCCAACGAGCTATCACATTCGGGGATGGAAATCAAGGTTTGGTCAAAGGTCTTGGTAAAATTGCTATATCTTCTGACCATTCTATTTCCAATGTTTTTCTTGTAGATTCTTTAGATTACAATTTGCTTTCCGTATCCCAATTATGTCAAATGGGCTACAACTGTCTATTCACTAATGTAGGTGTCACTGTCTTTAGAAGAAGTGATGATTCAATAGCATTTAAGGGAGTGTTAGAGGGTCAGCTTTACTTGGTAGATTTTGATAGAGCTGAACTCGACACTTGCTTAATTGCTAAGACTAACATGGGTTGGCTCTGGCACCGCCGACTAGCCCATGTTGGGATGAAGAATCTTCACAAGCTTCTAAAGGGAGAACACATCTTAGGATTAACAAATGTTCATTTTGAGAAAGACAGGATTTGTAGCGCATGCCAAGCAGGGAAGCAAGTTGGCACTCATCATCCACATAAGAACATAATGACGACCGACAGGCCACTGGAGCTCCTTCACATGGATCTATTCGGCCTGATCGCTTACATAAGCATCGGCGGGAGTAAGTACTGTCTAGTTATTGTGGATGATTATTCTCGCTTCACTTGGGTATTCTTTTTACAGGAAAAATCTCAAACCCAAGAGACCTTAAAGGGATTCTTGAGACGGGCTCAAAATGAGTTCGGCTTAAAGATCAAGAAAATAAGAAGCAACAACGGGACGGAGTTCAAGAACTCTCAAATTGAAGGCTTTCTTGAGGAGGAGGGCATCAAGCATGAGTTCTCTTCTCCCTACACCCCACAACAAAATGGTGTAGTGGAGAGGAAGAATCGAACTCTATTGGATATGGCAAGAACCATGCTTGATGAGTACAAGACTTCGGATCGGTTTTGGGCGGAGGCAGTCAACACCGCCTGCTACGCCATCAACCGGTTATATCTACACCGAATCCTCAAAAAGACATCATATGAACTCCTAACCGGTAAAAAGCCCAACATTTCATATTTTAGAGTCTTTGGTAGCAAATGCTTTATTCTTGTTAAAAGAGGTAGAAAATCAAAATTTGCTCCTAAGACTGTAGAAGGCTTTTTACTTGGTTATGACTCAAACACAAGGGCATATAGGGTCTTTAACAAGTCCACTGGACTAGTTGAAGTCTCATGTGACGTTGTGTTTGATGAAACTAACGGCTCTCAAGTAGAGCAAGTTGATCTTGATGAGATAGGTGATGAACAGGCTCCATGCATAGCGCTAAGGAACATGTCCATTGGGGATGTATGTCCTAAGGAATCCGAAGAGCCTCCACATGCACAAGATCAACCATCCTCCTCCACGCAAGCATCTCCACCAACTCAAATTGAGGATGAGGCTCAAGATGTTGAACAAGAAAACCAAGAAGATGAGCCACCTCAAAATGACGGCAACGATCAAGGGGGAGATGCAAATAATGAAGACAAGGAGGATGAAGAACCAAGACCGCCACACCCAAGAGTCCACCAAGCAATCCAACGAGATCACCCCGTCGACACCATCCTCGGCGACATTCATAAGGGGGTAACTACTCGATCTCGGGTTGCACATTTTTGTGAGCATTACTCTTTTGTTTCCTCTATTGAGCCACACAGGGTGGAGGAAGCACTTCAAGATTCGGATTGGGTGGTGGCGATGCAAGACGAGCTCAACAACTTCACTAGGAATGAGGTATGACATTTAGTTCCACGTCCTAACCAAAATGTTGTAGGAACCAAATGGGTCTTCCGCAACAAGCAAGATGAGCATGGTGTGGTGACAAGGAACAAAGCTCGACTTGTGGCCAAGGGATACTCCCAAGTCGAAGGTTTGGATTTCGGTGAAACCTATGCACCCGTAGCTAGGCTTGAGTCAATTCGCATATTATTGGCCTATGCTACTTACCATGGCTTTAAGCTTTATCAAATGGACGTGAAAAGTGCCTTCCTCAATGGACCAATCAAGGAAGAGGTCTATGTTGAACAACCTCCCGGCTTTGAAGACAGTGAGTACCCTAACCATGTCTATAGGCTCTCTAAGGCGCTTTATGGGCTCAAGCAAGCCCCAAGAGCATGGTATGAATGCCTAAGAGATTTCCTTATCACTAATGGCTTCAAAGTCGGCAAGGCCGATCCTACTTTATTCACTAAAACTCTTGACAATGATTTGTTTGTATGCCAAATTTATGTTGATGATATTATATTTGGGTCTACTAACGAATCTACATGTGAAGAATTTAGTAGGATCATGACAAAGAAATTCGAGATGTCTATGATGGGGGAGTTGAAGTATTTCTTAGGATTCCAAGTAAAGCAACTCCAAGAGGGCACCTTCATTAGCCAAACGAAGTACACTCAAGACATTCTAACCAAGTTTGGAATGAAGGATGCCAAGCCCATCAAAACACCCATGGGAACAAATGGGCATCTCGACCTCGACACGGGAGGTAAGTCCGTGGATCAAAAGGTATACCGGTCAATGATTGGTTCATTGCTTTATTTATGTGCATCTCGACCGGACATTATGCTTTCCGTTTGCATGTGTGCAAGATTCCAATCCGACCCTAAGGAATCCCACCTTACGGCCGTAAAACGAATCTTGAGATATTTGGCTTATACTCCTAAGTTTGGGCTTTGGTACCCTCGGGGATCCACTTTTGATTTGATTGGTTATTCGGATGCCGATTGGGCAGGGTGTAAGATTAATAGGAAGAGCACATCGGGGACTTGCCAGTTCTTGGGAAGATCCTTGGTGTCTTGGGCTTCAAAGAAGCAAAATTCGGTCGCTCTTTCTACCGCCGAAGCCGAGTACATTGCCGCAGGCCACTGTTGCGCGCAATTGCTTTGGATGAGGCAAACCCTGCGGGACTACGGTTACAAATTAACCAAAGTCCCCTTGCTATGTGATAATGAGAGTGCAATCAAAATGGCCGACAATCCCGTCGAGCATAGCCGCACTAAGCACATAGCCATTCGGTATCATTTTCTTAGGGATCACCAACAAAAGGGAGATATCGAGATTTCTTACATTAATACTAAAGATCAATTAGCTGATATCTTTACCAAGCCACTTGATGAACAATCTTTTACCAAACTTAGGCATGAGCTCAATATTCTTGATTCTAGAAATTTCTTTTGCTAACTTGCACACATAGCTCTTTTATATACCCTTGATCATATCTCTTTCATATGCTATGACTAATATGTTTTTCAAGTGTATCTCAAACCAAGTCATAGGTGTATTGAAAGGAAATTGGAGTCTTCGGCGAAGACAAAGGCTTCCACTCCGTAACTCATCCTTCGCCATCGCTCCAAGAAAAGGACCTTGTCTTTGGGAGAGAGAGTAAGAGCCCAAAGCAAAAGGACCGGACTTCGTCTTTGGTATAATCTTAACTCATTTAACTATGACCAAAGGGGAAGATAGTACTTCATGGGCTCTAATGATTCCGTTTTTGGCGATTCATGCCAAAGGGGGAGAAAGTATGAGCCCAAAGCAAAAGGACCGCACCACCACCAATTTCAAAAACTTAGTTTTTCAAAGAGTATTTTCAATTGGTATTCTTTTATGTTCAAGAAGGGGGAGAAAGTAGTATTTCAAAAATGATATATCAAAACCCTCTTGAACACTAAGAGGTGGATCTAAATTTAGGGGGAGTTTTGTTAAGTCAAAGGAAAAGCATTTGAAACAGGGGGAGAAAATTTCAAATCTTGAAAATGCTTTACAAACTCTTATTTATTTACCTTTGACTATTTGCAAAAGATCTTTGAAATGGACTTACAAAAGAATTTGCAAAAACAAAACATGTGGTGCAAAAGTGGTCCAAAATGTTAAAAATGAAAGAAACAATCCATGCATATCTTGTAAGTATTTATATTGGCTCAATTCCAAGCAACATTTACACTTACATTATGCAAACTAGTTCAATTATGCACTTCTATATTTGCTTTGGTATTGTTGGCATCAATCACCAAAAAGGGGGAGATTGAAAGGGAATTAGGCTTACACCTAGTTCCTATATAATTTTGGTGGTTGAATTGCCCAACACAAATCTTTGGACTAACTAGTTTGCCCAAGTGTATAGATTATACAGGTGTAAAAGGTCCACACTCAGCCAATAAAAAGACCAAGTTTTGGATTCAACAAAGGAGCAAAGGGGCAACCGAAGGCACCCCTGGTCTGGCGCACCGGACTGTCCGGTGTGTCACCGGACATGTCCGGTGCACCAGAGGGACTCAGACTCAAACTTGCCACCTTCGGGAATTTCCAGGGGTGACTCGGCTATAATTCACCGGACTGTCCGGTGTACACCGGACAGTGTCCGGTGCGCCAAGGGAGGTCGGCCTCAGGAACTCGCCAGCTTCGGGAAAAGCCAACGGCTCGTCCACTATAATTCACCGGACTGTCCGGTGTGCACCGGACTGTCCGGTGCGACTCCAGCGCAACGGCTACTTCGCGCCAACGGCTACCTGCTGCGGCATTTAATGCGCGCACAGCGCGCGCAGGAGTCAGAATCGCCCATGCTGGCACACCGGACAGCCAACAGTACCTGTCCGGTGTGCACCGGACACCCAGGCGGGCCCACAAGTCAGAAGCTCCAACGGTCAGAATCCAACGGCAGTGATGACGTGGCAGGGGGCACCGGACTGTCCGGTGTGCACCGGACTGTCCGGTGCGCCATCGAACAGACAGCCTCCCAACGGCCACTTTTGGTGGTTGGGGCTATAAATACCCCAACCACCCCACCATTCATTGCATCCAAGTTTTCCACTTCTCAACTACTACAAGAGCTCTAGCATTCAATTCTAGACACACCAAAGAGATCAAATCCTCTCCAATTCCACACAAAGCCCTAGTGACTAGTGAGAGTGATTTGCCGTGTTCATTTGAGCTCTTGCGCTTGGATTGCTTCTTTTCTTTCTCACTTGTTCTTGAGATCAAAACTCCATTGTAATCAAGGCAAGAGGCACCAATTGTGTGGTGGCCCTTGCGGGAAGTTTTGTTCCCGGCTTTGATTTGAGAAGGAAAGCTCACTCAGTCTGAGGGACCGTTTGAGAGAGGGAAAGGGTTGAAAAAGACCCGGCCTTTGTGGCCTCCTCAACGGGGAGTAGGTTTGAAAGAACCGAACCTCGGTAAAACAAATCCGCGTGTCTCACTTCATTATTCACTTGCGATTTGTTTTCACGCCCTCTCTCGGACTCGATTATATTTCTAACGCTAACCCGGCTTGTAAGTTGTGTTTATATTTGTAAATTTCAGTTTCGCCCTATTCACCCCCCCTCTAGGCGACTATCAGGGTCCCTACATATAAGCCCTTCCACCTTGTTGCTGAAATTGATTTCTCGCCATTTCACGTAGAAAGCGGGTGTTGTCGGCGGTCGCATTGACCAAGGCAGCTATAGCCTCGGCCAACATTGGCGGTACTGGCGGTGGATTGGGTGTGTCTTCCCGACCACGGGAAGTACCGGCACTGTCATGTGCACGAGTCCTCGATGGCATCTGAAGCAAAGAAATATTTGGGAACAATATAACATGCTGACATATACCATCATTTTACATTACCAGGATGTAATAATACAGACTCAATGTACAACATGACTTCATTACCTATTTTACATTAGTATTATATCTAAACTATACTACTCTAGTATTTATCGTCTTTAGTTGCTTCACTGTCTGTTGTAGGGGACCGTTCGTCAGCCAGGTTCATTGAAGGAGGGGGTTTGAAAAGGTCTAATTCCCCACCAAGTTCTTCACCTGCTGTTCCAGAAGGTCCGGCTCCCATTCCAACAGGGTCGGCAGGTACGTCTGGGTGCAGTCGCGAATACAGTTCATGAACTTCCTCATGTAATGTATTGCAATACACCTGCAAGTTGTCAACGGCCATGCTAAGCTCCTCCACACGGGCTCGAGCTTTGGCTTCCCGGTCCCAAGCAATTGAACGTGAGTTGACAGCCCAATTGATTGCCAAATCCTGTTCAGCAAGCTCGTCTTGCAGATGTCAGACGTCAGCTCTTAACTTATTTATACGCTGACCATCTTCTACCCACACCCTATTTCTGTGACGTAGCTCCATTCGAAGCTGCTCCACCTGGGCTTCTAGGTCTCCAATGGGGTCGTTACTGCCGCTGCTGCTCTCTTCATGCCTTGGAGCCAGATGGTGCCAAGGTACACCAATCGGTCCAGTGGACTTACGCGCGGTTTTCCTCGTGCGCGGCGGCATATCTTCATAAGGGGGAAAACTTTATTAGTATAGTTTTTAACATGATGCATGCATAATTACAGAATCAACCTTCGTTGATTCATAACCTTCTATACATTGCACCCAACTACATGGTCTTATAAGATGAGTACTTCAGAAAGTAATAAGATAAGAATGAAATAAATTTTCTTTAGATAAGTCCTTGAAAATTCTTTTTGAAATGTCTCATAATATCTAAAGAGATGGGCTTTGCTCCGATACCAATTGTGGCAGAACCTCCCAAGTTATTAGGCCCACCTACAGTTGTCCTTGTCCAATAGACCTCAGACAACACCGTAGATGCACCTGATCACTTGACAAGTTCGGTATCTGTATTCTTTACCTTTCCCAAGAGTGTTTCACCCGTCACGCAGATATTACAACATATCGGAGGAACGAATAAGCGAAAGCAATTACAATAACTTAATGAGTGCATAGGTTTCATCAAAATGCAAACCTTCGACTTGTGAATATCCTTTGGCAACAAGTCGGACTTTGTTCCTAGTCACCACACCATGCTCATCTTGTTTGTTGCGGAATACCCACTTGGTACCTACAAAATTTTGGTTAGGGCGTGGAACTAAATACCATACCTCATTTCTTGTGAAGTTGTTGAGCTCCTCTTGCATTGCCACCACCTAGTCCGGATCTCTTAGTACATCATCTATCCTGTATGGCTCAATAGAAGACACAAAAGAGTAATGTTCACAAAAATGAGCAAGTCGAGATCTAGTGGTTACCCTCTTGTGAATGTCACCAAGTATGGAGTTGACGTGGTGATCTCTTTGAATTTTTGGTGGACTCTTGGGTGCGGTGGTCTTTGATCCTGAATTTCTTGATCATCTTCCTTGTCTTGATTGTGGCAGAATCTCTCAAGTTATTAGGCCCACCTACAGTTGTCCTTATCCTACGGACCTCGGACAACCCCGTAGATGCACCTGATCACTTGACAAGTTCGGTATCTGTATTCTTTACCTTTCCCAAGAGTGTTTCACCCGTCACGCAGATATTACAACATATCGGAGCAACGAATAAGTGGAAGCAATTACAGTAACTTAATTTACATTAAAATATAGGGAGAGTATTGTTATTACAGACCGGTAATATATAGGAGTGCAGGAGTAATATTATTACAAACCCAGGAGGCAAAAACCCCTCCTGCATAACAGTAAAGTGTTTTTAAAAGGGGGAACAACATCCTCCCGCGACTTCATTCTTGAGCTTCTTCCTTCGGCACCACCTTAGAGCCAAAGCAACAAAAGTTTGTTGCTTCCTCACCTACAACAACATAAGTTCGAAAACCCTTAGTACAAAGTGTACTTTCGCAAGTCTTACCCGTCAAAATAAAAGACTCTCAAGGATATGCTGGCTTGATGGAGTCAAGGTAAGGCTTAATCAAGAATCATGACTCTGTTGGCAAAAATGCTTACTAATAGTGGATCCTTAAAAATCCAGTTTTATTAACAAGTTAAGTCATTACCTGAATCTAGAGTTCTTTCTACCCTAGTTCAAGAACTTGGCCTATACTAGCCATCTTGTTATCAACCCTTCTTATTCACTGGAATGCTACGTGTAGGGCAGTGACCAAGTCTTTATGTCCGAGAAGTAATGGCGATCCGAATCGATTAATACTCAGCTGAGGATCTCCAATCACACAACATATGTAGCACTTAACCCTTGCATATGTCAACTCGCCACCGTGGTTCTTAAGACCAGATCAGGTTCACGCCAACCAATAGCATAGATACACCACCGTCCAGCCTCTTGCCACGGAGGGTACATGCTACTCTCGCTATCTCTCCACTCCCATTGCGTGTTATCTTATTCTGGTATTAGTCTGCCCAAGGCAAATCTTACCCATGATGAGGCATGTGACCAGTTAAAAGGTCCTCGATCATCAAGCCTACATCGAGACGGTCCTTAATCGACTCAGACGAAGACACTACACCGAGACTCTCTTCTCGTGCAAGTCACCCGCCCGGTCTCAGCTTTATCATTTCAAACCCAAAGTTTGGTACCTATCAGAGGTACATCTTTTTCGATGTTGAATCCATCACGGCCATGATGGATCCACCATCAAGTTTTATTTTTGAAAATCATCCCTTCCCACTTGAAGCATCATCTTTTATCAAAAACAAAACATTTTGTTTTTCTAGAGCAAGACTAAGCATCAGAAAAACCTTTTCATAAAACAGGTGATCAAGGAAAGGTAGTCAATCTTCCAAGGAAGGAAATGCAACAAGTGTTTAGCACACAACTCCTATCACCTAATGCATCAAGCAAGTGAGAAAGATTTTAAAATAGCAAGGAGGTGGCAAATGCACCATGGCTTACCTTGTGTTATAGGAGAGTCGGGCTCTGCTCCACAAATATCAAAATAAAAGCAGTTCCCGGCAGGTGGGTCTTCAGGTGGTGGTGTAGCTCTTCCTTCTTCAACTTCTACTTCTTCTTTGTTTTCTATATATATCATATATAATCATGAATGCTCATGTAATGCTTATGAAAATGCAATGATAATAAAAGTACATCATATTAGGTCTTGAATACAATTTTCCTTCACAGGACTCCAGGAAACGAGGGTTTTTGAAGTTAGTATTGTAGTTCATAGGGCAGGCACTACTTAGAAGTTTAGGGTTTTGGGGTTTAGGTATCAAACATTGTCCAAATCATACCAAACTTTACCAAAAGCTTCTAAATATCATTTTAAGCTTATCCAAAAAGTTTAGTGATTTTTGGAGTTATTAATCAATTTCTAAAATTCCAGGAATATAGGTTTTGGCTATTTTAAATACTCCATAATTCCTTATTTGGATTAAAAATCATAAAACATTTTTTATTAAATACTATAGAAATTTATGAGTCCCACAAAATTGGTCTCACATTTTTAACGTTTTTTTTAAATTTTCTATGGATTTTCTAAGTCTGGCAGAAAAGGAAAAAGAAAAAGTATCAACAGTAGTGGGCCTAATTCAACCCTATCAGGCCCAATCTCAGCGAAATGCGCTCTCGCGCGCGCCCGCGGTGTTGACTTTGTATAGAAGACCCTGGCTTTTTAAACAACCCATAAAGAGTCTGCAACACTATTGTTTTGTCTCGCTGACATTCGCATTAAGGTCCCTCCCCTTCTATTCTTTCATAAAGTCAGGTCCACGATGTGGAGCGGCGGAGCAGTAGCTCCGGCGAGCTCGTTCTGGCCGGAATACGCAACGACCAGTGCTCTAACTTGGTTGACTCCTAATTCAACACCTAATAATCGTTTCCCCTCGATCAATTGCACGATCTGAGCTCTTAATCACACTATCCACGGTGACAACGCGAACTATGGATGAACAGAGGCGTTCCCGATGATCTAGCGCGGTTTAGCTCAATTGAACGGGCCAAGGAGCATCAGGAGAACATAAGGGTACTGAAACGGGAGAGCAAAGGGCATGAACGGACCTGTAGCACGCTGGCCACGGCGAGCTCACGTAGCGCGGTGCTCTGGACCGAATTGGGGAAAGTTTCAAATTGAGGCTCTCTGGTGAGTAATTGGAGGCACGAGTGGGTGTGTTGGGTGCATAATTACATAGCGTAGCCGAGGGTGTGCTCAATTTATAGGATTCGGGGACGGTGGCTCGTGATTTGGAGTTGGCACGGTGGCGGCCGGAGAGGGAAGAGGTTACTGGCGCAAGCAATTCGTGGCGTTCACCGTGGCAAGCTCACCAACGATGAACGGGTGGCTAAGGTGACTCACTGCGACGTGGTTAAAGCACCAAAACACATAGCGCAAGGTCGCGAGGTGGCTAACTCCAGTGAGTTTATCCGAAGCGGTCGTGACTCAGGCGGGTACGGCGGCCGGAGCGGAACAGTGGCCTGAGTTCATCCACGATGCGATATTTCTTACCCTTATGAGTTATCTGCACCCCACAGAGCACGAATCACAATGGCGATGAGGATCACGACGCGGGATCAACGGCGGCGAGATGAACTGAACCTGGCGATCTGATCCGAACACTGTACCATCGAAAACCTGATTCAGAGCGCCTGACAGACAGAGTTGCAACGCCTAGATCTTGGATTTTTGTGCAAGAACTTGCCAATCCATCTGTAACAAACTTGTAGCCCTATATACCAGCTACAATTTTTCTATAGGGATCTTGCCCATTTGCTTATCTCCTTGCACAAGAATCGAGCCCAAAGTTCCTTAGAACTTACTGTCAGTCAATGTTCAGTCTCAGAGGAGTCTGACATCCAGACTTTAGGGCTAATTATCTCCACCTTTTGTATAACAACAATGCTTAATCACTTAAGCAAAGTTGTACTCCTACAGTGGCTCTACAAGTTTGATGTGTTGATCATAGGCAAATTCCTTATTTTTTTAGAAATACAGAGCTCCAAAGTCAGCCCTGTTCACTAGTTTTGGGACTTAGGCATATGAGAGGTATAGAGTGGCTTTTTGCAAATAAGCCCAATTCTCATCCTTTGACTTGGAAATCTTCAAATGTGTGAAGCATATGATTTTAGGTGCCCTAATACCTTGGTTTTTGCACTTGGGTCCAAAAGTGTGCAAAATTTACATATAACCCCCTAGGGTTTCAACTTAGGGTTTTCCAGGGGTCTTTTTAGGGTTTTTGGCACTTTTACGGTTTGGATGCCACTCAAGTCCATTAATGGTGATATCTTATGACCATTTCTAATGAGTTTTGAAGTTTTCTCATGTTTGGGCTTCATTGTCACTCCTAAGCCTGTTTTAGGGTTAAGTACCCTACCCTAGGGTTACACACACATCAAGTCATATTAATTCAACATTTTTGAACTTTTTACCTAGTGAATGCACTCTAGGTGTGATAAACACATGATATGCTAATGCTCATGATGTTATGCTCAAGTTTTAGTGACAGTAACACCAGGGGTGTTACATTGATCATCTTCATCTCCTCCTTGATCAATGTCCTCCTCTTGAGGTGGCTCATCGTCTTGATCTTGATCCTCGTCCTCTTGAGCCATTTCCTCATTTTAAGTTGGTGGAGATGCTTGTATGGAAGATGATGGTTGATCTTGTGCTTGTGAAGGCTTTTTGAATTTTTCGGACACACATCCCCAATGGACATGTTTCTTAGTGCGACGCACGAAGCCTCTTCATCGTCTAATTCATCAAGATCAACTTGCTCCTCTTGGGAGCCATTAGTTTCATCAAACACAATGTCACAAGAAACTAAAACTAATCTAGTAGACTTGTTGAAGACTCTATATGCCCTTGTGTTTGAGTCATAACCTAGTAAAAAAACCTTCAACCGCTTTAGGAGCAAATTTAGAACTTATACCTTTTTTAATAAAAAATAAAGCATTTGCTCCCAAAGACTCTAAAATAGGAAACATTGTGCTTTTTACCGATGAGGAGTTCAAATGATGTTTTCTTGAGGATTCGATGAAGGTAGAGACGGTTGATGAAGTAGCAAGCGGTGTTAATCGTCTCCGCCCAAAACCGATCTGGTGTCTTATACTCATCAAGCATGGTCCTCGCCATATCCAAGAGAGTTCTATTCTTTCTCTCTACAACACCGTTTTGTTGCGGTGTGTAGGGAGAAGAGAACTCATGCTTGATGCCCTCCTCCTTAAGAAATCCTTCAATTTTAGAGTTCTCGAACTCCGTTCTACTGTCGCTTCTAATCTTCTTGATTCTCAATCCGAACTCATTTTGAGCATGTCTCAAGAATCTCTTTAGGGTCTCTTGGTTTGAGATTTTTCCTACAAAAAGAACACCCAAGTGAAACGAGAATAATTATCCACAATAACAAGACAATATTTACTCTCGTCGATGCTTATGTAAGTGATCAGGCCGAATAGATCCATGTGCAGTACCTCAAGCGACATCTCGATCGTCATGATGTTCTTGTGTGGATGATGTGCTCCAACCTGCTTCCCTGCTTGACATGTGCTACAAATCATGTCTTTCCTAAAATGAACATTTGTTAGTCCTAAAATGTGCTCCCCTTTAGAAGCTTGTGAAGATTCTTCATCCCAACATGAGCAAGTCGACGATGCCAGAGCCAGCCAATATTAGTCTTAGCAATTAAGCAAGTGTCTAGTTTAGCATTGTTATCATTGAAAACAACTAAATATAGCTGACCATCTAACACTCCCTTAAAAGCTATTGAATCGTCACTTCTTCTAAAGACGGTAACACCATCATCAGTAAAAAGACAGTTGTAACCCATTTTACATAATTGAGAAACAGAAAGCAAGTTGTAATCTAAAGAATCTACAAGAAAAATATTAGAAATGGAATGGTCAGAAGATATAGAAATTTTACCCAAACCTTTGACTAAACCTTGATTTCCATCCCTGAATGTGATTGCTCTTTGGGGATCATCGTTTTTCTCATATGAGGAGTACATCCTTCTCCCTGTCATGTGGTTTGTGCACCCACTATCGATTATCCAACTTGTCCCGCCAGATGTATAAACCTACAAAACAAGTTTAGGCCTTGTTCTTAGGTACACAAACGGTCTTGGGTCCTTTCACATTAGAAACAATCACCTTGGGTACCCAAACACAAGTCTTGGGACTCTTGTGTTTGCCCCCCAACATATTTGGCAACTACCTTGCCTGATTTGTTAGTGAGCACAAATGATGCATCAAAAGTTTTGAATGAAATGTGATGCTCATTGGATGCATCAACAATCTTTTTCTTAGGCATTTTGATATGAGTTGTGTGCCTAGAGCTAGAAGTCTCATTACTGTACATATAAGCATGGTGAGAAACAGAACGAGATTTTCTAGCATGAATTCTTTTAATTTTGTGCTCAGGATAGTTTTCAGGATATAAAATGTAACCTTCCCTATCCTGAACCATGGGAACCCTGCCCTTAATAGAACTAGAAAGTCTATTCTTAGGGGCATTAAGCTTGATGTTGATTTGGCTCCCTTGTTGGAAGCCAATGCCATACTTAATGCCAGGGCGTCTCCCATTATAGAGCATACTACGAGCAAATTTAAAATTTTCATTCTCTAGTTCATGCTCGGCAATTTTAGCATTTAGTTTAGCTATGTGATCATTTTGTTCTTTAATCATAGCAAGGTGATCATTCATAGCATCAATATTAACATTTCTACATCTAGTGCAAATAGTGACATGTTCAATAGTAGATGTAGAAACATTGCAAGTATTCAATTTTTCAATCTTAGCAATTAAACTAGCATTTTCAATTCTAAGACAAGAAATTGAAGCATTGCAGATATCAAGCTCTTTAGACAAGTTTTCACATTTTTCTACTTCATGAGCATAAGCATCCTTTAGCTTAACAATTTTTTATTTTCCTTAACGAGCAAGTCCTCTTGGCATTCCAAGATATCATCCTTCTTGTTAATGGTTTCTATCAATTCATTAATCTTCTTCTTTTGATCTTTAATAAAGTTTGCAAAAAGAGAAGTCAAATCATCATTATCATCACTAGAGCTACCCTCATCATCGGAAGTAGTGTATTTGGGGTATCTCTAGAATGTACCTTCTTCTTTTTGCTGTCCATAGCCATGAGGCATTTGTGGCCGACGTTGGGGGAAGAGAAGGCCTTTATTGAGGGCGATGTTGGCAACATCCTCGTCGGAGGAGGAGTCGGTGGAGCTTTCGTCGGAGTCCCATTCCCGCCCCATGTGTGTGTCGCCACCCTTCTTCTTGTTGTAGTATCTTTTCTTCTCCATCTTCTTCTTCCCTTTCTTGTCATCGTCCCTATCACTATCACTTATATATGGACATTTAGCGATAAAATGATCGGATTTACCACACCTGTAGCAAAACCTCTTGGAACAGGGTTTGTAGTAGTACCCCTTCCTTTGCTTGAGAATTTGCTGGAAGCTCTTAATGATAAGAGTCATCTCCTCGTTGTCGAGCTTGGAGGCGTCGATTGGAAGTCTACTTGTTGGTGTAGACTCTTCCTTCTTCTCTTCTGTTGCTTTGAACGCAATGGGTTGCACCTCGGGTGTGGAGGTGGCGCCTTGCTCCAAGTTGACAATATGTTTGGAGTCTTTGATCATAAGTTCAAAGCTCACAAACTTGCCAATTACCTCCTCGGGTGACATCTATTTATATCTAGGATCTCCACGAATTAAATGAACTTGAGTGGGATTGCGAAAAACAAGAGATCTTAGAATAACCTTGACCATTTTTCATGGTCATCCCACTTGGTGCTCCCGAGGTTGCGGACTTGGTTGACCATCGTCTTGAGCCGGTTGTACATTGCTTGTGGCTCCTCTCCTTTGTTAAGGACGAATCGACCGAGTTATCACTCGATCGTTTCGCGCTTGGTGATTTTGGTCACTTCGTCCACTTCATGCGCTGTTTTGAGGACGTTCCAAATTTCTTTGCCACTCTTCAACCATTGTGCCTTGTTGTACTCTTCTCGACACAAGGAAGCGAGGAGTATAGAGGTGGCTTGGGAGTTAAAGTGCCTTATTTGGCGGCCTCATCAGAGTCGTAGTCCTCGTCGCCCACTTGTGGTGCCGGCGCACCAAACTCAACAATATCCCATATACTTTCATGGAGTGAGGTTAGATGGTGCCTCATTTTATCACTCCACATGTAATAATCTTCACCATCAAAATATGGTGGTTTGCCTAGGGGTACGAAAAGTAAAGAAGCGTGTTTAGGAATGCGAGGATAGCGAAGAGCCATCTTAATATATTTCTTACGCTCTTGGCGCTTCGAAGATGTAGACTCGGTGTCGGATGTGGAAGGTGAGGAAGAATCGGTCTCGAAGTAGACGACCTTCTTCATTTTCTTTTTCTTCTTGTCACCCTTCCTATGTGACTTGATGGAACCGGTGGATTCCTCCTTGTGCTCTTTGTTCTTGTCACCGGCCTCCTTCGATGGAGTTCTTTTCTTCGATCTTCTTTCCCGAAGATCCGACCTTTTCCCCGGTCACCATTTCCCTCTTGGCGTGTTCTCCTGACATCACTTCAAGTTGTTAAACTCTAATGAAGCACCGGGTTCTTATACTAATTGAAAGTCGCCTAAACGGGGGTTAATAGGCAAAACCTGAAATTTATAAACTTTGAACACACACTTTGCACGGGGTTAGGGTTAGAGATAAATAATATTGATTTCGGAGAGCGGAAGATAGTTCTCCTTGCTATGAGTTGCTCAATCAATGTGGAAAACTTTTGGAGCTAACTCAAAACAATATGAGCAAGAGAACTTTAGAGAGAGAGGAGAGGGAAGAAATAAATCGAGTGATGAAGATCAACACAAATGAATACAAAGATTTGTTTCCCGAGGTTCAGTTCTAAGGAACCTACTCCCCGTTGAGGAGGCCACAAAGGCCGAGTATATTCCAACCCTTTCCCTCTCTTAATCGCTCACTAAGACCCCATAAGGATCACCACACAATTAGGTGTCTCTTGCTTGCTTTACAAAACACTTGAGAAGTTTAGAATGAGAAGAAGAAAGCAACCAAGCAACAAGAGCAACAAAACAAACACAAATCACCCTCTCTCAAGTCACTAAGCACTTTTGATCACTTGACTCGATTTTGGAGCTTGGAGAGGATTTGATGCTTTGATTGTGTCTTTGGAGTCTATTCTTTTGCTCTAGTATTGAATGAGGAAGTTGCAATTCTTGGATGGATTGAATGGTGGTGGTTGGGGGTATTTATAACCCCAACCACTATTATAGTTGTTGTTGTCGATGGGCACACCGGACAGTCCGGTGGTGCACCGGACACTACACTGTTCACTGTCTGGTGAATGCCACGTCAGCCGACCATTGGGGTTTTGAGTTGTTGACTGTTGAAGTCTTCTATCTTCTTGCGGCACCGGACAGTCCGATGCGACCTGTTGTCGCAGACTGTCTTCTAACTTCTAGTACTGCAGCTGCGCGTGCAGTCGCGCAGTCGACCGTTGGACGAAGTTGACCGTTGCTCCGTTGTCTCACCGGATAATCCAGTGGTGCACCGGACAGTTTGATGAGTTTTAGTGGACGAGCTCTGAGAAAACCCGAGAGCGGCCAGTTCGCAAGATGCTTCAGCCTGGGCACCGAACAGTGTCCGGTGTGCCACAGGCTACGCCAATGCTATTTTGCTCCAACCGTGTAGAATTCCCCAAGTCATTTTCGTTGTATGTTTATGTGAACTTTATGCACCTAAGAAAAAACATCCTCTAGGCAAACTAGTTAGTCCATATGGTTTGTATTGGGGGCCTTCGTCTTCC
Source organism: Zea mays (assembly GCF_902167145.1). NCBI lineage: Eukaryota > Viridiplantae > Streptophyta > Magnoliopsida > Poales > Poaceae > Zea > Zea mays. Next base: position 79,400,733 of record NC_050103.1, on the reverse strand, counting down.
GAAGGTCCCCAAAAAACATGATTTAACAATGTTTCTGGAGTATAATACATGTACAGGTACCTTTGGACTCGGATCAGAACCATAGTGTGAAGAAGCACAAAGAATGTGAAGGTTGGCGCAAAGCCGAAGCTATGCGCAGGGGAGCTTCAGCACGATAGCAAAAAAGGAAATCGACTTAAAAGGGAAAAGGCTATTTAGACCTCAATGGATTACTATAGAGTCATTAGCAAATGTAAAGGGCATGGGTGTAATTTTACATGGGCTGCGTCCCGTGCCTATAAATAGATGAACAGTGCTCCCGTACTGTTCACGCTAACTTGGCATTTTCTTTTGCGTCACGCTTGTACTCTTACCTTCTTTCGAGCCAAAGGTACATTTGTAACTTGATATCATTTCTATTTTTCCATAATAATAAAATAGAAATGAATTAATAATAATACATAATTGTTCATGATATCTTTCATATTTCATATGTTTCTCTCTTCATTATTAAATGTTGTGATGATGAAGGTATGTCCTTCATAACCTTCGTCCGAAAATCATTATATCCCGAGGGAAATAATGCTTCGAAGGACGAAGGACTTTAACGTTTAATATTTTTTGTGTTGCCTTGTTCTTAACTCATAGTATTTGAGAACAAGTCCCCAACATTGGCGCCCACCTCCGGTGAACCATTTTCGACCACCTTCGGCAAGCACTAACCTTAGTCATGCCGCCAAAGAAAGCTTCAGTGACAGGGGCTGCAGCACTGCAGCCGCTGGACCCAAATCAGGAGACTCTTTCTCTTCGAGAGGCCCGAAGCCAAAAGAGGAAGGCCACCAGTCCAACACCCCAGGAGGATGAGTTGGATCAAGAAATCAGAAACATGGAGATGCTTCATCAACAAGTACAAAGGAAGAAGGAGAAGATGGCTCGACTAGCCGACCTTCAGAGGCATATTGATGAAGCCACTGAAGAAGTACGCCATCTTGCTCAAGGTGAACAAGAACGAAGGCCCCAACATAGGGAACTCCATCAAGAAGGCTTGTTCGATGATGAGGGATGGTATGATGATTTCAATCATGGTACCTTTACTTTTGACGATGCTTCTCCCTTGGCAGCAGAACTGCAGGCTATCCCATGGCCACCATCGTATAAGCCACCTCAGCTCCCAATGTATGATGGGCATTCAGATCCGAAATAGTTCTTGATGCGTTATGAAGCAACCATGTCTTCATATGGAGGCAACGCAGCTGTCATGGCCAAGTCCTTCATCATGGTAGTTAAGAATGTGGCCCAGACGTGGTATTCTTCTCTTCGGCCAAGAACTATTACCTCATGGCAGAAGCTCAAAGACATGCTGGTGACAAGTTTCCAAGGCTTCCAGACGAAGCCAGTCACAGCTCAGGCTCTGTTTCAATGCACACAAGATCATGAGGAGTATCTTCAAGCATATGTCCGAAGGTTCTTGCGCCTGAGAGCACAAGCGCCTACAGTGCCCAATGAAATTGTCATTGAGGCCATGATTAAGGGGCTTCGTCCAGGACCTACTGCCCAGTATTTTGCTAGAAAGCCTCCATAGACTTTGGAGAAGCTGCTTCAAAAGATGGATTAATACATCCACGCTGATAATGACTTTCGTCAAAGAAGGGAGGAAGCCTACAGGTTCTCTGAGATGACCAAGGGCTTCGGAGGGAGAATCCACCCAAGGCACGTCAGATCAATCCACTCCACCCAGAATGACGACAGAGGAAGTCAGCAACAGAGGCCACAATATTCCTCGCAAGCTTCAGGGCAGCAACAAAGCTATCTTCGACCGCCAGCTCCAAGGGGCAGAGGCGCCAGGGGCTTCGGAGGAAGGTTTGGGGATCAGCCCAGAAAAATTTATTGACTATTCTGTGGTGAGGACAAGGGTCATACTACAAGGATGTGCCATGTCACCATTCAAAAACAGAAGGAAATAGCAGAAGCTGCAGCCCAACAGAACCAGCCGAAGCAGGTCATGCACACTGCTTCGTATCACTCACCCTACATACCAGAGTATGTGGGTAACCATCCTGCAGCTTCTGTTGCTTCGGCTAGCCAACCACAGGCATCTTGGCAACAGCCTCCACCTCCACCACCACTACAACCTGCATATTCCCGAGGCCAACAGCAAGAAGGGAGCCAGCACACTCATCAGCAGCGAGACTTCAGGGAGGAGTCCGAAGCTCGCACAGTCAACAGTATTGTGCTAGAATCGAAACATATCTACTAAGAGATATCCTACCCCTGAAACAATTTTTGCATTCGTTATCATTTTTCTTTTTTAAGGAACAATCATTGAAAGCCTAGTTCTTTTGTCGTTTTCAATTTCCTGTAATACCTTCGTTCTTGTCATAGTATAATATACCTTCTCCACAGACTCACGAAGTTCAAAAGAGTCGCTGAAGCACAAAAGTTCTTAAGGGAACGCGGGGTTCAAAATCACATTACAAGTCTTATCGAAGTAACAAAAAGTCGTTCTAAGGAACGCAGTGTAAGTCTGCCGAAGCTACAAAAAGTCGTTCCTAAGGGAGCGCAGCGTAAGTTTTCTGCTCAAAAGTCATTCCAAAGGGAATGCAGAGCCAAATACCGCCGAAATATAAGGCGAAGCGCGAAAAGTCAACGCGAATACCACTGAAATAGAAGGCGAAGAAGTTCAAAAGACGTTCCTAAGGGAATGCAGAACTTACAGCGAAAAGTCAGCGCTGATACACCGAAAAATAAGCGGTGAAGCCGAAAATAAACGGCAAAGAGATTATGTATTCTACTGTGGGGATGTGTGTGTGTCTTCGGCACAAATATTATTTTGCATAGCATAACATCATCACATCATTCGCATAACATAATGTTGGGGACTTGTTCTCAAATGCTATGAATTAAGAACAAGGCAACATAAAATGTTAAATATCAACGCCCTTCGTCCGCCGAAGCATTATCTCCACGAAGATTTAATGAACTTCGGACGAAGGTCACGAGCATAAATGTTACGAAGGTTTCACCTTCGTAATTAAACTTATAAAGATAATACAAAGTAATGTAAAACGTGAAACATTGAAGATAAATATATTGGAAATAAATGATATCATTCACATATCTTATTATATGAATTTAAGATGTTTGAATATAACGTTTAGATACATTTATATACCTCTGCCTTGACACACAATAATTCCCGAGTGATGCGTTTGCAATTACAGGAATGCGTGAACAGTAAAGGAATATTGTTCACTATTTATAGGCACAGGGCACAGGCTGTGAGGAATTACAACCATGCCCCTCATAAAAGTTTACAACATTGACTCAGACCCTTATGGACTAAAAAGTCATTCTATCTTTAAGTTGGTTCGATCCCTCATCTTCGAACATGCTGTAATACCGAAGCTTCATGAATGATATCTTCGACATTACGTTCAAGCAGCTTCAGCCGAAGCTGTTTCCTTTCTGCAGGACCTTCGGCGACGAAGCATGGTCCCAACAGTAGCCCCTTCGCGGTGCTAGATCGTTTTTCGTAACGAGCTTGATCCGTGAAAAAAGTATCTTAGGCTTCAGGAAGCCGAAGGTCCGAAAAACACCTTTCCTGAGCTCGTTGTCGACAAACGATACAGTTATCGAGCGCGTAGCGGTCCCACCATGCAGCGGTGCGAGCAACTGTTTGCCTGGTGTAAAAATCCTGACGATTCACCTTCTTACCTGCAGCATTATATAAACAGACGGGTAGGTGTGAAGTTACCACAGCATTCATTGCTATTGCACTGTTTTGCTGCCAAAAATTTTAATCATAGCCGAAGCTTGACTTTCGCATTCAAACGAAGCTCCAGTTTAGTGTCTGCTTCATCAGAAGAAGAGCTTCGGAAGAAAGGTTATTAATTTCCAAGCAATTTTCAAGAAATTCAAAATCAAATGGCCAGAGTGTGTTCTACTGCTAGAGCTGAGCGCGAAGGAGACGAAGCCGAAGCTGTGGAAACTGTTCCCATCTCGAAAGCAATGAGGCGATCTGGGTTGGTGACATCATAAGACACCCCTGCTGCCGAAGTAGAACAAGCAGATATTGAAGAGACTGATTCTGAAGGTGATCACAGTATCGCAGTACCAAGCAAGCCTAGCCACCTGGACTTCAGAAAGTCAACCATCTCTAAGGCTGATTTTCCTAAGATGGTGAAGTCGGGCTACTTTAGCGAAGATGAGAAAAATCTGATTCGCTTTGGTGGAGAAGAGACTACCCCGAAGCCACAGAAAGATGAAATAGTAATTTTCAAGAGTTTCCTCAAAGCTGGTTTGAGATTTCCTTTGAATAGGATGATTGCTGATGTGCTAAAGAAGTTTGGGATCTATCTTCATCAACTAACTCCTAACGCTATTGTTAGGCTTAGTGTTTATATTTGGGCTCTCCGAAGCCAGGGGGTGGAACCGTTTTCCGAAGGTTTCTGCCGGGTGCATGAGCTACATTACCAAACCAAAGCCAGAAAAGATGGGTTACATGAAAATTTTGGTTGTTATAATTTTGCCTATCGGAAAAGTACAAAATTTCCTGTGATCAGCTACCGAAGCAAGTGGCCGGCAGGCTAGAAATCGGAATGGTTCTACGTCAAAGTTGACGATGACAAGGAGAAGCTAGTATAGAGTCCGCTTGAACTGATCTTCGGAGAGACCAGACCCCGATGCAGTATGACACCAGAAGGTCCAACGCAAATCGCGTTGGCTGAATTCAGGATTATTGCAGAGAACATTGGCACTAGAGATTTAGTGCAGGAATTTTTGGCTTTCAAGATATTTCCAACTATGAAGGATGGGCTATGCCGAAGCTCGAAAGAGAGAAGAAGGAGGGGGATCTTGTCCGCTTGCCCTACCACTATAAGTTCAAGAAATATTTTAAAGCACCCTGCCAAGAATGGCTCGAAACAATCAAAGTAACGAGTACTGAAATTCTTGGGAATTATTCTAAAAAAGAGGATCAATTGATGACAACAGCCTTCGGCACCCGGCCGAAACGAAGGCTAAACAGAGTGCTTGATGCTATAGGCTTTGAATACCCTGACTACGAGCGGCTAGACAAGGGTGCCGAAGGGCAGAAAAGGAAAAGAGTAGCTAGCACTTTAATTAAAGATGACGAAGATCAACCAAAAAAGAAGAAAGAAAAGTTTGAACCGAAGGTAGCTGCTCCAAGAAAAAGAAAAGCTGCATCTCCAAAGCCTGCATCTCCAAAGCCTGCATCTCCAGAACCAGAGAGATTGGTCCGAGATGAGGAAGTTCCTGCGACACCTTCTGCTGCCGAAGTAGAAGAAATTCTGAAGGTAATGACTGAATCTTTGCCTGTCAAGCTAAGTCCGCTGGCACCGGAACTAACAAAGTTTTTCAGAAGGACAAAAAAACTTCGGCAGCAGAAAGTCCTGCAAAGCAAAAAAAACGCAGAATTATCCAAGTGACAGATGTGATTCATTAGACGCCGCCACCGGTATCGGCATCAAAAATTGTTATTGCCGAGACCGCCGAAGCCGAAGCCGCCGCAGCCGAAGCTACCAGGGCTAAAACCACTGAAATTGCAACTGCCGGAGCCGAAGCTACCGGAGCCGAAGCCGCCGAAACTACCGGAGCCGAAGCTACCGGAGCCGAAGCCGGGGCCACCGAAGATTCAAACCTGGAAACCACACTGGAAGTTATTGACAATATTCTTCTGAAAATGGCTGAAGAAGAAGCTGCTGTGGCTGCAGTGAACACGGCTACTGAAAAGGGAAAAGAGCAGGTTGAAGACATTTTGGAGGAAGAAAATTTTAACTTTCAAGATTTACTTGGACAAGATTTAACAAGTGCTGAAAAAGAAGAGCTGAAGAAATATGTCATATCCTGCGGATATAAACTAGGGTCTATGCTATTTGGTGGGGTCAACAAAGGGAAGCTAAGATGCCTTCGGAATCGCACCGAAGCCAAAGTTGTTAGGACCTTCTCCAAAAGCATTGGCCTGCCGAAGATAGAAACGGACCTTTGCAGGTACCAGCGACAACATATCGCCGATAGCCTGCTCTATGCTAATTTTAAAGTAAAAAATATTATTATTTTATTATTATTATTTTTATGTCGTTTTCTGACGAAGGTTGTTTTGGCAGAGTATACTGTTAAGTAAAGTGCTAAAAATGCAACAAGATCTTGAAGATGAGAAGAATAAAGCTATCATCAAGGATTTAGAAGAAAAAGTTGAAAATTACGAAGTTGTTCTGAAGAAGAAAGACTTCACCATTCAAGACCTTGAAATCATGGCTAAAGAACACGAAGGTGTCTTAGAAAAGAAAGACTTTATTATTCAGTCTATGGAAGGCTCCTTGGCTGAAGTCCAAGCCGAAAATGACAGTTTAAAGAATGAATTACTGAAAAAGTCAGAAAAATATGAGCAAGAAAAGGAGAAGCTTGAAGCAAGTCTCAAGACTGAGGTCGAGAAAAATTCACATTTGCAAAAATCATTGAAGGATCTCCAAGAGAAATGCCTAAATTTCGGCAGCCGATGCGTGCAGCGGCTGAAGGACGTATTTCACTCTATCGGAGCCAGTTCTGAAAAATTTTCACCTTCAGCCGAAAACCTGCCCAGCACCTTGGAACATATTGAAGGCGAGGTTGATACTCTTGACGAAGTTATTGGTGGCCATGGCGACTTCTGCGCCCTGGTAGCTTCTCGAGGCACAGCTACCACTTTTCTGAAGGCTGGCTGTACGCACGGAAAGATTGTGAATAGCCCAAACTTCAGCTTGTCAGCAGCAGATTTGGTTGATATCCCAAGCTTAGCCCGAAGCATCGGAAATAGATTTTATGACCCAAATTTGGGTAAATGGCGGGCGAAAAATGGCTGGTGACGAAGCTCGAAGCCACCTTAAGCCAGTGAGAAACTTATATTTGTTACTTTTACCTTCTCCTTGACATTTGCACCTTTCTTATTTTGTTCTTTAATTTGTGCAGGATGATGAAGCTGAAGTATGACGAAACTGAAATATGACAAAGCTGAAGTATGACGGCCTGAAGCTTAATAGTTGCTATAATAGACTTTCCTGTAAAAAATTCTGGAGAGATTTTTGTAATATAATTGTGGAAAAAACTTATGTAAATTTGTACATACCTTGCAATGTATCTTGTCTCCTTTACCCGTGTACAACCTGCTTTGCTGTGGACGAAACTTCTCCTTTGAGCTGAAGGCGAAAAACACCTTCCCTTCTTTTTGTACACAACGAAGCATGAAAATTTCCTCTTTATTCGAAGTTTTTCCTTATTGCCGAAGCATCTGTCTTTTTTGTGTGGTATGATGATGATGATTCTATATATGTCTAAATGAATGTTTATGAATGCAAATGACATGATGTAATGTATCGTGCTAATGAATATCGGAATACATATTCAAAAACCATAATCATAGCCCTTCATCCCCTTGGGAATGATTCAAATCTTTTTGCCGTTTACTTTTCGGCTTCACCGTTTACTTTTCGGTGTATCAGCGTTGACTTTTCGCTGTAAGCCTCCCTTAGGAGCTTCTTCGCCTTTTACTTTCAGCGGAATCAGCGTTTATTTTTCGTTGTAAGCCTCCCTTAGGAACTTCTTCGCCTTTTACTTTCAGTGGAATCAGCGTTTATTTTTCGTTGTAAGCCTCCCTTAGGAGCTTCTTCGCCTTTTACTTTCGGTGGAATCAGCGTTTATTTTTCGCTGTAAGCTCTGCATTCCCTTAGGAACGACTTTTGAGCTTCTCCCTGTTTTCTTTTCTTTTTCCTTTGCATTTACATTTACATTTTTTGGGGGGATATTACTCTTATAGAATTGAAATAAGGAAAAGAAAAATTACATGTTGTGGCCCCATTAAAAATCTTTCTCCCTCTTTGGAAAGGAAAAGGGTGCCACAAAAAAGAATAGAAAAAAGTACATCAAACTAAACATAATATCGCCGAAGCTCATCCGCATTCCATGATCTAGGAATGTCATTGTCGTCCATATCCTTCAATCTGTAGGAACCGGGTCTTGACGAAGATACTACCAAAAAAGGTCCTTCCCACTTCAGCTGTAATTTGCCTACTGTGTCAGGGGGCTACTCTTCGAAGCACCAAGTGTCCTGGTTCAATGTTCTTCAGCCTAACCTTTCTGTCACGCCATTTTATTGTTTCTTCTTGATATTTGTTGATGTTTTCCACAACTGGAAGCCTGATCCCTTCTATAGCATCTTTTTCCACAGAATAATCAGCTTCATCTTCGACTTCTGCCTAAGCTACTGTTCTTATTGATCCCGTTTTGGCTTCTTCCGGGGTTATTGCTTCGTCACCAAATAATAGTTTAAATGGCATAAAACCTGTTGATCTTGACACTGTTGTGTTATGGCTCCACACCACTTTGATTAATTCGTCTGGCCACTTTCCCCTGGGCTGATTGAAGATTAACTTCATTATTCCTGTCATTATGATCCCATTAGCTCTTTCAACAAGTCCATTTGACTCCGGATGTCGAACTGATGCAAAATGGATCTTTGTGCCAATTTGATCGCAAAATTCTCTGAAAGCTTCAGAATCAAACTGTGTCCCATTATCCACAGTAATGGCCTTCGGCACTCCGAAGCGACAAACAATATTTTGCCAGAAAAACTTTTGAATTGTAACCGAAGTTATTGTGGCTAAAGGCTTTGCCTCAATCCACTTAGAAAAATATTCCACTGCCACTACAACATATCTTAAGTTCCCCTGTGCTGGTGGTAATGGACCTAGCAAATCAAGGCCCCACCTTTGCAACAGCCAAGTGGGTTGTATTAATTGAGTTAAATACGAAGGTTGTTTTTGATCTCTTGCACATTTCTGACAACCTTCGCACTTTTGAACTAAATCCGCTGCATCCGAAGCTGCTTTTGGCCAACAAAATCCTTGACGAAAAACTTTTCCGAGCAAAGGCCTAGATCCAATGTGAGATCCACACAGGCCTGCATGTATTTCCTTCATCAATTCTATGCCTTCGGCTCTGGATAAACACTTGAGTAACGAGGAACAGACCCCCCCGCTTGTATAATTCCCCTTCTATTATGACATATGGTCGAGCTCTTGCTTCTATCCTCCTGTTATAAGCTTCGTCATCTGAAAGAAAATTACCCTTAAGGAAAGAAATGATCTCAGTTCTCCAATCTTCACTATAGACAAGGGATATGTTGAGGACTGCTGTTTCAAGAAGCTCGACCGAAGGTGCTTTTATTGTTTCGAAAAATACTTCCGAAGGTAAGGGCAGCCCCGGTGCTGCTGGCTTGGCTAATAGATCAGCATATTCATTTTCTCCACGAGGAATATTTTTAACAGAGAATCCTTCAAAGGAAGCCTCAATCCTTCGGACTGTATCTAAATATTTTTCAAGCTTCGGATCTCTTGCTTTATAGCTCTTGTCAATATGACCAGAAATAACTTGGGAATCAGTTTTAAGAATGGCCCTTCTGATTCCCATTGCCTTTAACTTCCGAAGACCCAAGAGCAGAGCTTCGTACTCAGCAATATTGTTTGTGCAACTGAAATCAAGTCTTGTCGCATAACAAGTTTTAACTTTGGAAGGTGAAACCAACACAGCAGCTGCTCCCGCTCCGAAGGTTCCCCAAGACCCATCACAAAACACTGTCCATACTTCGGCATCTTTATTCGTTTCTTCCTCCTGAGCCTCTGGCGTCCAGTCAGCAATGAAGTCTGCCAACGCTTGGGACTGAATCGAAGATCTATGCACATAATCAATACAAAATTCATTGAGCTCTGCAGCCCATTTTCCAATCCTTCCAGTACCTTCTCGATTTCTCATAATATCCTTCAACGGTTGTGAAGAAGGAACAATTATATTATAAGCTTGAAAATAATGCCGAAGCTTCCTGGAGGCCATCAAAACAGCATACAGTACCTTCTCCAATTCTGTATAATTTTTCTTTGATAGACTAAGAACTTCTGACACAAAGTATATTGGGGCTTGCTTTTTAATTTGGCCTTCAAGCTTCTCCTGAACAAGTGTTGCACTTACCGCTGAGTGCGAAGCTGCCACATATAACAACAAAGGAGCCCCTGGCGTTGGTGGAGTTAGTGTTGTTAGATCTATCAAATATTGCTTCAGCTCTTCGAAGGCTCTCTGCTGGACTGGTCCCCATTGAAAAACTTCGGCTGACTTCAGCACTTCGAAAAATGGTAAATTTCTCTCTGCTAATCTAGATATGAATCTGTTGAGAGATGCCAGTCTTCCTGTCAATCATTGAGCCCCCTTCTTTGTACTTGGTGGCTCCATTCGAAGGATAGCTTCGATTTTGTTTGGATTAGCCTCAATTCCTTTTGTTGAGACTAGACAGCCAAGAAATTTCCCTTTCTTCACTCCGAAGACACATTTTTCTGGGTTCAACTTTAAACCAGCCTGTCTAAAATTAGCGAAGGTCTCCTGCAGATCAGCAATGTGATTATCTTGCTTCGTGCTTTTTACAATGATATCATCAACATAAGTTAGCACATTCCTGCCTATCTGAGAATGAAGAACCTTCGCTGTCATTCTGCTGAAGCTTCCTCCAGCATTCTTAAGCCCCTCAGGCATCCGAAGGTAACAATATGTTCCACTAGGGGTTATAAAGCTGGTTTTCGGCTCATCCTCCTTCTTCATCCAAATTTGGTGATAGCCTGAATAACAATCCAGCAGACTCATAAGCTCTGATGAAGCTGCTGCATCAACTAGGGAATCTATCATTGGCAATGGAAACTCGTCCTTCGGACAGGCCTTATTGAGATCAGTAAAATCGATACACATTCTCCATTTACCATTGGCCTTCTTTACCATAACAGTGTTAGCCAACCATTCTCGTTATTTTACCTCTCTGATAACTCCGGCACTGAGGAGTCTTTTCACTTCATTCTGAGCACCTTCGGCCTTGTCATTAGACATCTTCCGAAGCCTCTGCTTTCTGGGTCTGAAGGATGGATCAACATTGAGCGAGTGTTCAATAACATCCCTGTTGACTCCGCAAAGATCATTAGCTGACCAAGCAAAAACATCTTTGTTGTTGAACAAAAACCTTATCAAGGTTTTCTCCTGCTCTTCGGACAGTTGAGATCCCAAGAGCACCTTCTGCTCTGCTATATCCTCATATAAGAGCATGGGCTTCGGCTGATCGGCCGAAGCAGCTTTTTCCCTTCTGAACTTGTATTGCTCACAAGCTCCAGCTCCATCTATGTTATGGATTGCTTTTGAGTCTGTCCAATTTCCTTTGACCTTTCTGGCAGCTTCCTGACTTCCATGAATAGCAATGGGCCCTTGGTCCGAAGGTATCTTCATACAAAGATAAGCTGGATGAAGAATTGCTTCGAAGGCATTGAGAGTACCACGACCAATGATTGCATTGTAAGGGTATTCCATGTCAACAATATCAAATACAACTTGTTCAGTCCTTGTGTTGTTAATGAATCCGAAGGTTATTGGCATTGTGATTTTTCCAAGTGCTACGATCTGCCTTCCTCCGAAGCCACAAAGGGGATGTGTGGCATCATGGATTTTGTCTTTGGGCTCTTGCATCTGTCTGAAGGCCTTAGCAAATATGATATCAGCTGCGCTACATTTATCAACCAAAACATTATGGACCAGGAATCCTTTGATCACACAAGAGATAACCATAGCATCGTTGTGTGGGTAATCCTTGAGTTGAAGATCCTCTTGAGAGAAGGTAATTGGAATGTGAGACCATCTTGATTTGATGAAGGGTCCTTGCACCCCGACATGTTGTACCCTTCTCTGTGCCTCCTTCTTCTGCTTCTTGTTGGCTGGCTCTGAGCATGATTCGCCTGTTATCGGGAGTACCAGCTTCGGAGCTGAAGCAGCTCCAGCTTGATTGTTGAACGAAGCCATCAGCTCAAATGCTATGAATTAAGAACAAGGCAACATAAAATGTTAAATATCAATGCCCTTCGTCCGCTGAAGCATTATCTCCACGAAGATTTAATGAACTTCGGACGAAGGTCACGAGCATAAATGTTACGAAGGTTTCACCTTCGTAATTAAACTTATAAAGATAATACAAAGTAATGTAAAACGTGAAACATTGAAGATAAATATATTGGAAATAAATGACATCATTCACATATCTTATTATATGAATTTAAGATGTTTGAATATAACGTTTAGATACATTTATACCTCTGCCTTGACACACAATAATTCCCGAGTGATGCGTTTGCAATTACAGGAATGCGTGAACAGTAAAGGAATACTGTTCACTATTTATAGGCACAGGGCACAGCCTGTGAGGAATTACAACCATGCCCCTCATAAAAGTTTACAACATTGACTCAGACCCTTATGGACTAAAAAGTCATTCTATCTTTAAGTCGGTTCGATCCCTCATCTTCGGACATGCTGTAATACCGAAGCTTCATGAATGATATCTTCGACATTACGTTCAAGCAGCTTCAGCCGAAGATGTTTCCTTTCTGCCGGACCTTCGGCGACGAAGCATGGTCCCAACACATAACATCATACATCATGTTGCATCAATGGCATAAGAAGGGGATACAATGTTAATCTTCGGAGAATGCTTCGAAAAAGTGAAATTGTGTTAAGGCACAAAATAAGTTTTGAAGAAATACAGCTTCATCAGCTCTGATGTGGAGGAAAAAATCTATTGATGACGAAGCATTAATGTTTTTGCGATGATTGGAGGATTTTTCATGAAGTATAAAAGCTCTTCTTTACGAAGCATGAAAAGAAGGGAAGGTGTTTTTTCGCCGAAGGCTCAAAAACGGTATGTATGTAAAATGTTCATGCATCGCAAAGAAATGAATCACAAAGTTATTCATATATTACATTCAAAACCCATGATCACAAAATATTACAAGCATAGATCAGCAAATGTTACACTAATAATCTAGCAACGTTTTTACAATAACTATTCTTCTTCTTTCAAAACTTTATCTGCAGCTTCGGTCAGCAGTCGGGTAACGACTTCGTCTATAATAGTTACGGCCATGCTAATAATTTCTGATGATTCTTTTGCCTCTGCTTCAGCCAGTGGCTCGAAGGGCTCTGGGGGAGGAGATAGTTCAGCTGCGGTAGAAAACGTAAATTATTTCAAAGTCGCAAAAGTAAACAACAAAGGTAAAAATCATTAAGTAATACCTATTCGTCTCTCAAGCTCCGCAGCCTTTTCAGCTGTTTTTGTTGCTTCTCTAGTGTCGTGAGTATCTTTTTCACTTTTCTTTATTATTTCGTGAGCCATCCCTTGACCGCCATTCTCCCAAATGTCAGTGAAAAATTTTCCGCCTATTAAGCTTGCCTCGGTCGAGGGATCCTTCGTATCATCAATGGAGAAAGCAGCTTCGGCTTGGGCCAAAGTTTTAATATGTTCGCACCCTGCTTTCTTCAAAATAGCTGCAACTCCCCTCGCGCCAGAGAAGGCGCATATGTCCCCACGGCCACTCAGAACTTCCTCAAAAGCTTCGGCTTCGCTGCTGATCCATTCAATTGGGCCCTCAGGATCGCCTCTTATGAAATTGTCCTCGCTTGAATATGCGCCAACGTTGGCGAAGCTAGTTTTATTTTCTTCACGCAGTCCATAGATTTTTCAAAGCATCTTTCCTTGGATATGCGAAGTTCTTCGACGTTCTTCTCTAAATGATTTGTCCATCGTTCGCTAATTCCTCGTTTAGCTTCTGCAACGACGCACTTCTCTTTAGCTTTGGCCAGTTGCTTCCGAAGGTCTTTAATCTCAATTTTTTGGGCTTCAGATTGGGTTTTAAAGTTAGCTTCATCCTCCTTTACTTTATCCACCAATGTAAGCAGAATTTTATATTTTTCCAAAGCTTCGTTCCTCAGCTTAATAACCTCTGTTCGAAGGTTGTTGAAAGCAATAGTGTAGCTCTCGTCTTCGGCATTCTTTTGCGCTCTCAAGGCGTTGCTAAGTATTAAACCCTATATGAAAAGAATTAGTATAAGAGCAAAAGAATAATTCAAAATTTATAAACTTCCAAATATACAATTTTCGTACCTTCAGACTGTTATATGCGAGGCTATCTGCAAGATCGTCCTTCGTCATAGCGCACAGGCCAGCTTCAAGCTTTGGGAACCCCATACTTCTAGCCATCTCCCGGCAGACAGATAATTCTTTGTTGTCTGGGAGGCAGTATAACAAGTCATCTTCGTCTGTGCCATTGAACACTAAGGCCCCTTTCGGATACTTTAGTTCTCGAGCATAGTGTTTAGCTTCAAAAATCTCTTCTTAAGATAATATTTTTCCCAAAGCGTGTCGTACAATATAATCAAGTACTTCAGAAGATGCTTCGGGAGTAGGAGTGGCAGTTTTTTCAGCCAGAATTTGTTCTGCAGCTTCTTTTTCTGTTTCCTTTTCTCCGGGTTCCAAGGATTTCTCCTTGGCAGGCTCTGAAGGCCCAGCTTTGGTCTCGGCCTGGCTCTTTACAGCTTCGGCTTTGGTTAGTTTTGTCTCAGTCTGCGCTTTTGAAGCTTCAGCAATTTTCCCTGGAGTAGAGCTTGAAGTCTTTATCGTCTCCAGCACATCTAGTACGTTGACCATCCTTTTCCTCTTGGGGGTCGCTGTAAGACCTTTTTGTGCCTTCGGCACTGTCACTTCTGCCGAAGGGCTTGTAACTTCTAATATCTTTGTTCCTTCGACCCCTATCTCTTCAATATTATCGGCCTTCGGCTCAGCTCATTTGGCTGAGGATGCCTTCGGCATTGCAGCCGGCTCTTCAATCTTCTGCGTAATCGCAGGTTCTTTGGCTTCAGTAGCCGAGGTCTCACCACCAAATTCGGGCACTATGGCTGGTTCAATATAGCACGATCGGTGAGTAAGAACCTTCACCTTTCTCCTCTTCGGCGTAGGCTCGCTTGGGGCGGCTGAAGCAACATCCTTCTCAGAAGCTGCACCTTTTCATTTCTGACCCCGCGGCGGGTACCGATAGTCAGGGTACACAAATCCAATAGTGTCAAAAACCCTATTTAGTCTTTTCTTTTTTCGGCTCCCGAAGGCCGCAGATAACGCATTATCTTCCGCTTTGGAGTACGGCCCAAGCAGTTCATCACTGGTAGCTTCGATACATTTTAGCCAGTCATCATTTGGCTCATCAAATTTATCTCCATATCTGAAGGTGTATTTCAGTCGAACCAGCTCTCCTTCGCCAGTCTTAGTGACAGTCTCCTTCGGCATTTCCCACTTCTCTACAAGTGGCCATACTCTGAAGGCTATATGCTCCTGGATTAGATCCCTTGTCCCGATGAAAGAGCAAACTATGCCGAAGGCCCTTCGGCATCCTTTGGCTGCCTCATCAATCTCTACCTTCGGTTTTCGGAGGCCGAAACATTGCCAGATGGGGCGCATGATTATCTCTTTAATGTCTTCTCGTGCCTTTAAATCATTTTTCACATAGAACTATTCTTTCATCCAGTCCCCGGGCCATCTCTTCCGGAAAGTTGGCACTGGGCAGCTTGAGCCAGAACAAGCAACGAAGCTATAGCAACCAAAATTGTTATGATACTGCTCTTTACCCCAGGGCTTCGTCTCATATAAAAGTTCGTGCATACTGCAGAAACTTTTTGCACTTGGCTCCAAACCCTGACTTCTCACTGCCCAGATGAAGATTCCCATTCTTATGATTTCTTCGGGAGTAATTTGGTGAAGGAAAATCTGGTATATCTTTAAAACTTCAACCACAAATCTGCTTAAGGGGAACCGAAGCCCAGCTTTGAAAAAGCTTCGGTAGATCATGACTTCATTCTCTTCGGGAACAGGAGCAGTCCTGTCTCCGTTGTCAGCCCTCACGATAGATATGTCTCGAAAATACCTTCCTCTCATGTTATCAAGATGAGTCTGTCTGATACTCGATTTCCCGAAGACTGCATGGCTTGGTCGCTAGGGCCGATCTTCGGAGTCCTCGCCCCCACTTTCTGCATCATAACTATCGCTGTCATCGGTATCTTCAGATAAGCCTTCTAGAATTTCTTTTGTAATCTTTTCTGTATTTGTCTTTGCAATTGACTCAATGAATGCAGCAGTCTTTTCCTCAAGAAGCTTCTCCTCTTCGGTTAGCTTCATTTCAGCAACTGTTTTCTTGTCTTGAGACATCTTATCTTCAGAACTAACGAAAATATGTCCTTAAATCCGAAGCTTTGAAAATTAAAGAAACTAAGCAACTGTTGGAAATCAAGAGCTAAGAAATCAAGCAAAGCAAAGCAGGCGTACCAAATGTGCTCGGGGTGGGTTCTTATTTATACGCTCTGCGCGCTCCAAGTTGTAGGGCCCTGTCTGTCATTGACTGTTGCTATTCTAGCAAAGGGAAGGTGTTTTTTTGGACCTTCGGCTTAGGGCCTTCGTCCATATCGCAATCTGAATTTGTTATTCTAACAAATTAACCTTCTGAGGGGCTACTGTTGGGGGCCTTCGTCTTCCGAAGGTCCTCAAAAACATGATTTAACAATGTTTCTGGAGTATAATACATGTACAGGTACCTTCGGACTCGGATCAGAACCATAGTGTGAAGAAGCACAAAGAATGCGAAGGTTGGCGCAGAGCCGAAGCTATGCGCAGGGGAGCTTCGGCATGATAGCAAAAAAGGAAACCGACTTAAAAGGGAAAAGGCTATTTAGACCTCAATGGATTACTATAGAGTCCTTAGCAAATGTAAAGGGCATGGGTGTAATTTTACATGGGCTGCGTCCCGTGCCTATAAATAGATGAACAGTGCTCCCGTACTGTTCACGCTGACTTGGCATTTGCTTTTGCGTCACGCTTGTACTCTTACCTTCTTTCGAGCCGAAGGTACATTTGTAACTTGATATCATTTCTATTTTTCCATAATAATAAAATAGAAATGAATTAATAATAATACATAATTGTTCATGTTATCTTTCATATTTCATATGTTTCTCTCTTCATTATTAAATGTTGTGCTGATGAAGGTATGTTCTTCATAACCTTCGTCCGAAAATCATTATATCCCGAGGGAAATAATGCTTCAAAGGACGAAGGACTTTAACGTTTAATATTTTTTGTGTTGCCTTGTTCTTAACTCATAGTATTTGAGAACAAGTCCCCAACAGTTTGTGATGGACGTCAAACACCAAAATCGATTATAGAGAATGTTGAGGTCATTTTCCTTTCACAGCCCAACACCACTTGGCAAAAAATAATATGGTATTCTCCAATATCATGGTTGTGCCTCAAAACTCTAGAAAGAAAATACTTTATTTTTAAACACCCCATGATTATTGGTAGATACATACATGTCATAAACCCGAAGCAGGCTATAGGGCTACATCTCTACAGCCAGCCAGTTATACATAATTTTTCCTCTATGAGAGCCACACCTATGTTCTAGATCTATTCGTATCAACGAGCCACACTCGTGCATGCAAAACAAAAGAAAAAGAAAACAACTCGCCATACCTACTATATTTCTCCTTTACAAACCATCTGAAAGGTTCGCTCTGTTATATCTCATTTCTTTAGCGGTGCCATCCTATATCTCTTTTTTTATATGTTACTAGTTAGATCTCCATGCATCGCTACGATTTATAAATATCGTATAAGTATACCTTATTTAAATAAGATAGTCATTCGAACACATTTCAAACCTTTACAATGAGCATCGAAAGTCCTGAGCGATTTTAGAGGGTGGTGGTGGTGGTGGGTCCTGCTTGAGATTGAGTCCTCATGACTTCAAGCCTTACATGCATGGGGCAGCGGCGCCACGACATATGTCTACATCGACGTCCCTCCCCTTCTCAATCAAACAACAACAATCTTGAATCAATCTAATCCTAGATTTATCAAACCAAAAACCTATGTATCTCAATCGATGACCTGACAGCTTCGCTGCACTCACCTCTTATAGCCACGGCTACATGACCATCGTCTCAATTGCGATGTTGCATATATGGTCACATCACTGGTGTATGGATATATCTCTACTATACTTAAAGCACCAGTTTCAACGGTCGTCTCGCATTATATTTTTACAAACAACTCCTCACATATATTTCAAATTAACCCATTGCACGCTCGTCCCCTCCGCGCAACCAACCTCCACGGTCCAAAACACACCTTTGCATATAGATGGCCAAATGGTGGTCCGGCATGGGCCCGATGCCTACGGGCCGCTGCTCTGGCCTAGGTACGGCACGCCGACCTGCTGACTGTGCGGGGCCGGCCCATTAGCCCGTCGGGCAATTTGGTTAAATCAGAGTAAAATGTTAAAAAAGCGGTGCAGGAGGTGGGGTTCGAACCCACGCCCTGATGGTGATAGAAGAATCCATCAGGGCGAGAGACACTAGATGAAGTCATCTAACCAGTAGAACATCATGCTCAGATATTTTTATATTGAATATAAATTGTACATATGTATATATGATTTTTTGTAAAATAAAAAAAATCATGTTGGGCCGGGCCAGCACTACGGGCCGAGGCTACGGCCCAAGCACGACACGACGCTCGTGCCGGGCTGGCCCAGACACTATTAAATGGGTCGTGCCTCGGGTCAGCCCTCCAGACACGACCCATTTGGCCATCTATACCTCCGCACGATAATGATGGTCCTCGCCTCAGTTTCCGCCACCTCGTTCGTCATCCTGCCTTCTTTTCTCTCTCCCCTTATGTCTCTGCCTCCACGCCACCCCATTCTCAGCAGAGGGTGTGGGAGCAGGTGCCTCCTCCCTGTATTCGTCCGACACCAACCCCGACACCGACCCGCGTGGCTATTGCACGTCCACGAGGATGTTTCACAGCATGCGTGCACCATCGTTTTCGCCGTCGTCGGACATCCCGTTCGTCTTCCCGGCCTTCGCCCTGTTCTTCCTCCCCAACCTACTGCCCCGCCCATGGTCGCAGCAACGAGTCGACCGAGGCTCGTCGACTCGGGTATTGGGCGACTTGGTCTTGCTCCTGGCCTTTCTTCGTGCATGCCGCCGATGAGGACATGGTGGTGCTTGCCACGCTTAGGTTATCTTGGCGATGAGGAGTTCAGGTCTGAGATATTGGACAAACAAGGCCCGTAGCGTGCCAGTAGTCGGCATATGCTATGAAGTTGGTGGTGGTGTTGTGTCACCTCGGCGGGTCCAGGTTTGGGAAGGCACTTGCATTCTCTCGCCCTTCTTGGACTGACGCATGGTGCGGGTGCCTTTCGGTTTGGAGCTGCTCCAGCTAGGCTTCTTTCCCCGCTTTTGTGCTCTCTCCCTATATGTATCTAGCGGTATACTACTTATGCCGCCTCCAGATGCCCAGGTCTTCGTCGTGTCCTTCTCCGGCAACGAACAGGTATGCCCACCTCTTCCCTTCCCTTTCTGCTCTACGAAACCTTGGAAGTGGGGAGGCGAGGGATGGGGGTCTCTGATATGCTGCCTATGGTAACTATTCGATGGCTCGGCATCGCTTGTTTACATGGTCTTTCCCTTACCATGGTGTTAACTCGGTATGCTTCTACCACTTCGATGTACCTGTCATCCATCCTTCTGTCATTGCAAGAATTATTGTGTTGTTCCTTTGTTGTTTTGGGTGTTAGTTTTTTGTTGTGCTAAGGACTAAACATAATTTGGGTGTGTTAATACTTTATTTATTATCTGCGCATGGTTTGTGTTCTTCTCATATGGCTTATGGATCCTGCAAAAATATGTGTTAGGATTTAGAGATCCATGCGAGCACTACCACAGGGTGTTCGTCCCTTGTGTTCTTGGCTCTTGCATGCATTAGGTCGTTTCTGAGACCACCTTGGCGCAATGGACTCCATGGTGTTTGAGGTTGCTGAATTGGATGGAGCAACAATGATTTGTCACACTAACAGTAAAAGGAAAGGTTATTTATTGGTTTTAAACATTAGTAATTGCTACGAAGTACCATAATTTGAATGGAGCGCATCCAGTTTTTATTGATGCCTGACTTTAGCAACCACTCCATTTTTTGATCTATCTTTTTTATAAGTTTGAGTTCATGTGACTTTTTTAAAAACATGAGCTCACAAAATTCCTCTTTTTTGGTCTCTGTATGGTGAAATTATGTCATTCTATAATCTCTGTTCGTTCAGTCAATCGTTGTGAACTCTCTTCTAATCGCTCCCTTCATTGGCCGTGTTGTACCAAGACATATTAGATGCAATAAACAACAACATCAGTTAGTCAAATCAAAAAATATTATGCGAAGAGTGGAGACAATCAATAAAAAATATTGAGATCTTTTTACTGGATAGTGAAAGTCGCCTAGAGGGGGGTGGATAGGCGGAAACTGAAATTTACAACTTTAAACACACTACAAGCTCGGGTTAGCGTTAGAATAAAATCCGAGTCCGGGAGAGAGGGGAAAAATAAATCAACCAAGAAAATAAAGCGGATGACACGGTGATTTGTTTTACCGAGGTTCGGTTCCAAAGAACCTAGTCCCCATTGAGGTGGTCACAAAGACCGGGTCTCTTTCAACTATTTCCCTCTCTCAAACGGTCACCTAGACCGATTGAGGCTTCTTCCTTAAACTCACGGATCACTTAGACACCGCAAGGACCACCACACAATTGGTGTCTCTTGCTTCGCTTACAAAGCACTTGAGGGTAAGAAGTGAGAAAGAAAAGAAACCCAACCAAGCAAACAAGAGCAACAAAGAAACACAAATGATCCTCTCACAAGTCTTAATGCGCTAGGGTTGAATTGGGGACTTTGAGCGTATCGATCACTTGAATTGTGTCTTTGGAGTGGAGTCTATTGCTCTTGTATTGAATGCAATGTGTTGAATGCTTGGATAGTTGGAGTGGAGATGGTTGGGGGTATTTATAGCCCTCAACCATCAATTCAATTGTTGGGGTTGGCTGCTGTCGATGGGCGCACCGGACGGTCCGGTGCGCCAGCCACGTCACCCAACCGTTAGGGTTCTGACGCGGTCGACCGTTGGAGCGCTGGTTTCTGGTGGCACCGGACAGTCCGGTGCCGCACCGGACAGGCACTGTTCACAGTCTGGTGCGCCTCTGACCTCTGCTCTGACTTCTGCCGTGAACTGTAGCGCTGTTAGGGACACTGTGCAGTCGACCGTTGCGCCGAAGAGTCGTTGCTCCGCTGTCACACCGGACAGTCCGGTGAATTATAGCGGAGCGACGCCTGAGAAACCCGAAGGTGAAGAGTTCGGAGTTGTACGGTCCTGGTGCACCGGACAGTCCGGTGCACCAGACCAGGGCACACTTGGGTTTCTTTGCTCCTTTCTTTTTGAACCCTTTCTTTAATCTCTTTATTGGTTTGTGTTGAACATTTATGCACCTGTGGAATATAATCTAGAGCAAACTAGTTAGTCCAATATTTGTGTTAGGCATTCAACCACCAAAATTATTTATAGGAAAAGGTTAAACCATATTTCCCTTTCAATCTCCCCCTTTTTGGTGATTAATGCCAACACAAACCAAAGCAAATATATAAGTGCAGAAATGAACTAGTTTGCATAAGGTAAGTGCATAGGTTGCTTGGAATTAAACCAATTTATACTTTTACTAGATATGCATGGTTTGCTTTCTTTTATTTAACATTTTGGACCATGCTTGCACCACTTGTTTTGGTTTTACAAATTCGTTTGGAAAATCTTTTCAAAAACTTTTTGCAAATAGTCAAAGGTATATGAATAAGATTTCGAAAAGCATTTTCAAGATTTGAAATTTTCTCCCCCTGTTTCAAATGCTTTTCCTTTGACTTAAACAAAACTCCCCCTGAATGAAATTCTCCTCTTAGCTTTCAAGAGGGTTTTAATAGATATCAAATTGGAAATATATTTAGATGCTAATTTTGAATATATACCAATGAAAAATCATCATACCAATTTGAAATATATCAACTAAAAATTTTCGAAAGGTGGTGGTGCGGTCCTTTTGCTTTGGGCTAATACTCTCTCCCCCTTTGGCATTAATCGCCAAAAATGGAGACTTTGTGAGCCCTAAAAACTTTCTCCCCCATTGGTACAAGTAAATATGAGTGAAGGATTATACCAATTTGAGGGTGAAGGGTAAATGATACCGATAGAGTTGAGTGGAAGCCTTGTCTTCGCCGAAGACTCCATTTCCCTTTCAATCTATGACTTAGCATAGAAATATAATTGAAAACACATTAGTCGTAGACATAAAAGAGATATGATCAAAGGTATATAAATGAGCTATGTGTGCAATGTTTCAATCAAAGTTCCGAGAATCAAGTATATTGAGCTCATTCCTAAGTTTGCTAAAAGTTTTCTCATCTAATGGCTTGGTAAAGATATCGGCTAATTGTTCTTTGGTGCTAACATAAGCAATCTCGATATCCCCCCTTTGTTGGTGATACCGAATGTCTATGTGCATAGTGCGGCTATGTTCAACGGGATTATCCGCCATGCGGATTACACTCTCATTATCACATAGGAGAGGGACTTTGCTCAACTTGTAGCCATAGTCCCTGAGGGTTTGCCTCATCCAAAGTAATTGCGCACAACAAAGGCCTGCGGCAATGTACTCAGCTTCGGCGGTAGAAAGAGCTACTGAGTTTTGTTTCTTTGAACCCCAAGACACCACGGATCTCCCCAAAAACTGACAAGTCCCTGATGTGCTCTTCCTATCAATTTTACACCCTGCCCAATCAGCATCTGAATAACCTATTAAACCAAAAGTGGATCCTTTAGGGTACCAAAGACCAAACTTAGGAGTATTAACTAAATATCTCATGATTCTTTTCACGGACCTAAGGTGAATTTCCTTAGGATCGGCTTGGAAACTTGCACACATGCATACGAAAAGCATAATATCCGGTCGAGAAGCACATAAATAGAGTAAAGAACCTATCATTGACCGGTATACCTTTTGATCTATGGACTTACCTCCCGTGTCGAGGTCGAGATGCCCATTTGTTCCCATTCATTCTAAACTTGTTAAGAATGTATTGAATGAACTTTGTTTGCCTGATGAAGGTGCCATCTTGGAGTTGCTTGACTTGAAATCCTAGGAAATACTTCAACTCCCCCATCATAGACATCTCGAATTTTTGAATCATGATCCTACTAAACTCTTCACATGTAGATTTGTTAGTAGACCTAAATATGATATCATTAACATAAATTTGGCATACAAACAAATCTTTTGCAATAGTTTTAGTATAGAGAGTAGGATCGACTTTTCTGACTTTGAAGCCATTAGTGATAAGGAAATCTCTTAGACAATCATACCATGCTCTTAGGGCTTGCTTGAGCCCATAAAGCGCCTTTGAGAGTTTATAAACATGGTTAGGGTACTTACTATCTTCAAAGCCAGGAGGTTGCTCAACATAGACCTCTTCCTTGATTGGTCCATTGAGGAAGGCACTTTTCACGTCCATTTGATAAAGCTTAAATACATGGTAAGTAGCATAGGCAAGTAATATACGAATTGACTCAAGCCTAGCTATGGGTGCATAGGTTTCACCGAAATCCAAACCTTCGACTTGTGAATATCCCTTGGCCATAAGTCGGGCTTTGTTCCTTGTCACCACACCATGCTCATCTTGCTTGTTGCGGAATACCCATTTGGTACCTACATCATTTTGGTTAGGACGTGGAACTAAATGCCATACCTCATTCCGCGTGAAGTTGTTGAGTTCCTCTTGCATTGCCAGCACCCAATCCGAATCTCTTAGTGCATCCTCCACCCTGTATGGCTCAATAGAGGACCCAAAAGAGTAATGTTCACAAAAATGAGCGACTCGAGATCGAGTGGTTACCCCCTTATGAATATCACCGAGAATGGAGTTCACGGGGTGATCTCTTTGAATTGCTTGGTGGACTCTTGGGTGTGGCGGTCTTTGACCCTGTATCTCTTGATCATCTTCCTTGTCTTGATTCATTGTCCTCCTCTTGAGGTGGCTCATCCTTTTGATCTTCATTTTCATCATCTTGAGCCTATTCCTCATCTTGAGTTGGTGGAGATGCTTGCATGGAAGATGATGGTTGATCTTGTGCTTGTGTGGGCTCTTCAGATTCCTTAGGACACACATCCCCAATCGACATGTTTCTTAGTGCGACGCATGGAGCCTCTTCATCATCTAGCTCATCAAGATCAACTTGCTCCACTTGGGAGCCATTAGTCTCATCAAACACAATGTCACAAGAAACCTCAACTAATCCACTGGATTTGTTGAAGACTCTATATGCCCTTGTGTTTGGGTCATAACCAAGTAAAAAGCCTTCTACAGCCTTAGAAGCAAATTTAGATTTTCTACCTCTTTTAACAAGAATAAAACATTTGCTATCAAAGACTCTAAAATATGAAACATTGGGCTTTTTATCGGTGAGGAGTTCATAAGATGTCTTCTTGAGGATTCGGTGAAGGTAGAGCCGGTTGATGGAGTAGCAGGCGGTGTTAATCGCCTCAGCCCAAAATCGGTCCGGAGTCTTGTACTCATCAAGCATGGTACTCGCCATGTCCAATAGAGTTATATTCTTCCTCTCCACTACACCATTTTGTTGAGGTGTGTAGGGAGAAGAGAACTCATGCTTGATGCCCTCATTCCTCAACGAAGCCTTCGATTTAAGAGTTCTTGAACTCCGTCCCATTGTCGCTTCTTATCTTCTTGATTCTTAATCCGAACTCGTTTTGAGCATGTCTCAAGAATCCCTTCAAAGTTTCTTGGGTTTATGATTTTTCCTGCAAAAAGAATACCCAAGTGAAGCGAGAATAATCATCCACAATTACAAGACAGTACTTACTCCCGCCGATGCTTATGTAAGTTATCGGGCCGAATAAATCCATGTGGAGTAGTTCTAGTGGCATGTTCGTTGTCATGATGTTCTTGTGTGGATGGTGGGTACCAACTTGCTCCCCTGCTTGACATGCGCTACAAACCCTGTCTTTCTCAAAATGAACATTGGTTAGTCCCAAAATGTGCTCTCCCTTTAGAAGCTTGTGAAGATTCTTCATCCCAACATGGGCTAGTCGGCGATGCCAGAGCCAACCCATATTAGTCTTAGCAATTAAGCAAGTATCGAGTTCAGCTCTATTAAAATCAACTAAGTATAGCTGACCCTCTAATACTCACTTAAATGCTACTGAATCATCACTTCTTCTGAAGACAGTAACACCTATATCCGAAAAAAGCCAGTTGTAGCCCATTTTACATAATTGAGAAACTGAAAGCAAATTGTAATCTAAAGAATCTACAAGAAAAACATTGGAAATAGAATGGTCAGGAGATATAGCAATTTTACCAAGTCCTTTGACCAAACCTTGATTTCCATCCCCGAATGTGATAGCTCGTTGGGGATCTTCGTTTTTCTCGTAGGAGGAGAACATCCTTTTCTCCCCTGTCATGTGGTTTGTGCATTCGCTATCAATAATCCAACTTGAGCTCCCGGATGCATAAACCTGCAAAACAATTTAGGCCTTGTTCTTAGGTACCCAAACAGTCTTGGGTCCTTTCACGTTAGAAACAAGCACCTTAGGTACCCAAACACAAGTCTTGGAGCCCTTGTGTTTGCCCCCAACATATTTGGCAACTACTTTGCCTGATTTGTTAGTAAGCACATAAGAAGCATCAAAAGTCTTAAATGAAATATTACGCTCATTTGATGCAGTAGGAGTTTTCTTTTTAGGCATTTTAACATGTGTAGAATGCCTAGAGCTAGATGCCTCATTTTTATACATAAATGCATGGTGAGAAACAGAATGAGACTTCTTAGCATGAATTTTCCTAATCTTGTGTTCGGGATAACCAGCAGGATATAAAATATAGCCCCCGTTATCCTGAACCATGGGAGCCTTGCCCTTAACAAAATTAGACAGTTTTTTAGGGGCATTAAGTTTGACGTTGCTTCCTTGTTGGAAACCAATGCCATCCTTGTTGGTCCAGAAATTCTCCAAGAAGCCAAAAAGCAAGTGCAGATTATTAGAGAAAATTTGAAGACAGCACAGTCAAGACAGAAAAGCTATGCTGATAATAGAAGAAGAGAGTTGATGTTTGAAGTAGGAGACTTCGTATACCTTAAAGTTTCACCGATGAGAGGAATGAAAAGGTTTAAGGTTAAGGGAAAATTATCACCTCGCTATATCGGCCCATTCAAGATTTTGGAAAGAAAAGGTGAAGTAGCCTACCAGTTAGAGCTACCCGATAGATTATCGGATGTGCATGACGTATTTCACGTATCACAACTCAAGAAGTGCTTAAGAGTACCAGAAGAACAGTTACCCATGGAAGAACTGAATGTTAATGAGGATTTGACTTATTCGGAGTACCCGGTCAGAATTCTGGAAACATCTCGCAGAATTACACGGAGTAAAGTTATTAAAATGTGTAAGGTTCAGTGGAGTCATCATTCAGAAGATGAGGCCACTTGGGAAAGAGAAGATGAACTCAGAGCAGAATTCCCCCAGTTATTCTCGGAAGTTTCTTAATCTCGAGGACGAGATACTTTTTAAGAGGGGTAGGTTTGTAACACCATAAAAGCCATCAACTACAAATAATAAATTTAGTTATTATTGTAATTAGGATAATAATTTTTTTAAGTGTTTAATTATTTATTTGCATTTTGATCATTTTCTTTGTATGCGCTTGATTGATTATTGGATGATGTTATTAACTTCCTTTTAAAAAGAAATCCTAGTAATTAAATAATAATTAAGTAATATAGTAATTAATAGTCTAAAATAAGTATTTTATTTATAAATATTTTTTGGTGAATTTTTATGATTTTTCGAGCTCTTTAAAAATGTATCTCGGAATTAGAAAAAAAATAAAAAAAGAAAAAAACCTAAACCTAATCTAACCGGCCCACTAGGGGCCGAGTTCCCAAACCCTATTCCTACGCGCGCCGCACGCCTGCCTCCTCCCTGAAGCAAGCCGCCGCCGCCCCTGTGTCTTCTCCCTCCCCTGTGTCTCTCTCTCCCGCACACGCCATGGATGCAAGCCGCGCGCAGCTACCGCGTCCGAGCGCGCCACCCAAGCCCCACCCCCGCGCCAAGCTGCCGCGCGCCCTGTGCGTACCCAGGCGCGCCGCCCAGGCCGCGCGACGAGCGCGCCCCAGGCCGGCCCCACCGCGCCGCAACGCCAGGACGCGACCCCAACGCGACGCCCACGCGCGAGCCAAGTCCCGCCCTGTAGCCGACCGAACCGCGCCAGGGAGCGAGCTCCTGCCCCGCTCGTTCACCCACGGCAGTAATGGAGCTTCAATCGTGACCATTATTCTCCCTGCGTTATGGAGTTCAAGGCACTCGTTTCTTTTCTTTGGAAACCGACGCATCTATGGCACTTGAAGACAGCTGGCGCCCCATTGAAGCTCTCCCTGGCGTCCTTTCCCCTCTCCCCTCCCTCTCTCTATAAAAGGGACAGTAGAACTCTCTCCCATCCTCCCTACCCGAGCTCTCTCCCATTCCTCTCGCTCGTCGCTCGTCGCCGGAGCCCGTGGAGTTCGCCGGAGTTCGTCATCACCGGAGCCCGTGGAGTTCGCCGGAGCTACGCCATCCGACGTCCGTAGTCAAGCCCCTGCTCTTCTCCATCCGGCCGAAACCCGTCGATCCATCCCCGTCACACGCACGAACCCAAGGTTGAAGACGAACCAAATTATTTTGTGTATTTTATAAAAGTACTTTTTGATTTGATTCGTGAGTTGTATATTTTATTTGTTGTAATATGAACACATGTGATTCATGATTTATGTATATGTGTGCGTTATGGAATTTGTTAGAGATATACGATTATTAGTGCACCGTTATATTTCATGTTAGTCGTGGCGTTGAATTTTGGTTTAGAGAAATATGACAAAATTTAGTAGTCACACGTTGGTGATAAAAAAACAAGAGATGGGAATTTTTGTAGTTAAATTTGGTTACCACGAATTTTGGAAACTACTTGGAGAATTATAGTTATAGGTGCATTTTAATGGATTTAGAAAATGGTATAGAACTCATGTATGATTAACATAGGAATTCTAGATGATTTAGTTAACTATTTTATTAACATTTTCTTTTTATAAAGAAAGGAGAAAATATCATTAGTAGGATGGAAAATAGATTTTTGCTAGTCAAATAAACATGTTCGCAAATTTAGCACTAAAATTGTTAGAGTACTAGTTTATGTCAAAATAACCTCACTTGCGTTGGAAAATGTTCAATTAGTAGTTTATAAGGATTTTTAGAATGTTAAATTCATTTTTGCTATACTAAATAATTTGAAGTAGAAATAAAAAGGATAAAAGGTATTAATTTATTTATTAGTATTAAAGACGATAATTATTTCATTGATGATGTTAAAATATATTAATACTAGTTAAAACTGTGTTTATTGCACCCACTCATAAATTCACCATTTAGGACTCATAATAATAGATATAATTGAATTAATAAGTATTTACGCGTTTAGGACGTATTTAAGACGTGATAAGTGCGATGTGTGTTTTGTGTATTGGTGTATGTTTATGTAATGGTGCATGTTTATTTATTTGTGTATGTTTTATTTTTGTATGTGCGCTATGCGACTCTATTAGAAGCCGACTGTGCGGTAGACGAACCGAACTCGTTCGAGGACTATCCGCAGGACTCGCTTGAGCAAGGCAAGTGGATTCTCCCTCTGCATATTTTTTTGTACCCAATCATTGCATATAATAATGTTTACTTTTTGATATATTGCATAATTTGATGGGTTTTACCTAATTAAGGATTTCCTAGATTTACCAACCGTATTCCTTGTTTAACTTGGGAAATTATTAAGCTGTGCTAATTTGTGCTACCGCTCAACTTAATGATTTTAACGTCACTCATTAATTGGTATTAATGTTCCAAAATTTAAATTGGCGATTATGACATTAACTCGGTGGTTAAAACAACATTATTTCAAATTAATTGGAACATAGAGTGACCATCCAGGATAACAGTGCAACCACGAGTGCTATCATGGCTCTGGCTTTGGTAATTAGTTTTATATGCTTAGTGCCTGGCAACCTTACCTGAAATATGGGCAAGAGGGGGAGCGGTAGGTGCTGGCAGCCCACGTTAACATGGGGACGTATTCTTGGCTAAGGTACCTCACACAGGGGGCCACCACCATCGTCTTTAGAAACCTTAGCGGGTTGCTTCATATTAAGGTATTTTGTGAAAGTCTCATAATGGATCCCTAGCCATTCACCTCGGCAGTGTCTAAGGGTCCGATCAACCCGGGCTAGATGGGATACATGGCTTGTGGGTAAAGTTGTACCACCTCTGCAGAGTGTAAAACTGATATATCAGCCGTGCTCCCGGTTATGAGCGACCTGGACTCCTCACATGATAATTGAACTTGAAGATGGAATTAAATTGAGATCCGATGATCTGCCAATAATTTGCTTAAGTGGTTTCACTTAAGTGTTTTTGTTATATTCATATTCCTTTGTTTAAATGGGATATTTGGGATTCACACTTATTAGTAAGACAGGTGTTGTTAATAAAATGTTGACCAACTAAAATGCTTACTGCTCAACCTTAGCCTCACCTTGTTATACCTGCATTAGTTTTTCCCCCACTTGATGAGCCCTGACCATAAGTGAGCTCACCCTTGCTAATATTTTGATCAGAGGGTGATGCTGGAGACTTTGATGGAGATTTTATCGACGACGATGATTTCTATGTCTAACGATGCGCCGGTCATCTTCCTATGGGAGATTGCCCAGTTGTTTATTTCCGCTTTACTTTGATGTGATACTTGCTAAAGATACAATGTTTTAGAAGATGTAATAAAGTATTATACTCTCTTTACGCCTTTATTGCATTGTCTTTTGATATACTACACTTGTGACGTCAACATATGTGTGGAAATGGATCCTGGCACACATATGGTATGCGCTCGGTTCTACCCCTGGAACCGGGTGTGACACTGGCGCACCGGACACTGTCCGGTGCACCACCGGACAGTCCGGTGTGCCAGACTGAGCAGAGTCTTGGCTGCTTCGAGCCAAGTTCTTCTCTTCTTTTCTTTTCTCTGATTCTAGCACTTAGACAAATATATTAGTACACAAAAACCAATGTACTAAGTCTAGAATCATACCTTCTTGTTGATTTGCACTTCATCCATCATTTGGCATATAGTTACTCACTCAACATGTGTTGGGCACTTAATCACCAAAATATACTAGAAATGGCCCAAGGGCACATTTCCCTTTCAATCTCCCCCTTTTTGGTGATTTATGCCAACACATCAAAAAGCAACAAATAGAAGTGCAACATCAATGCAATTGAGAACAAAAATAGTCTTTGACAAGATTTGACATATTTGGATCGTTCTTCGCCACCACTTGGTTTGTTTTTGCAAATCAAATTCATTTTCCTATCTCTAAGTTAAACACACATGTTTAGACACAAGGAGAGATAATCCAAGAGTAAAAATGATTAAGAGCCAAAAACTCCCCCTTTTTCCCATAATCAAACATTCTCCCCACAAGAGACCAAATTTTGATAGTAAGAGTTATTTTGACAAATCAAAAGTTCTACTCTACTCTTTTTAAAAAATTTCACAAGTGGTAGCTGATCCATTTGCTTTGGCCTTATTTTCTCCCCCTTTGGCAATAAGCACCAAAACGGGATCAATCTTTGGCCCTAAAACCCCATTGCCTCACCAAAATCGTTAATTTCGAGTAAAAAGGAAATAAGAGCATGGAGATGAACTTGGAGTAAATTACCGTCTAATCGGAGTGCAGTGGAAGTCTTGCATGGTCCAAGTTCACATTTTCCTTTCAATCCACCTTTGAGACTAAATTAGGTAAACTCAAGCACACGATTAGTCTCAAAGAGTCAAATTGCAGCATTTCTCCCCCTAAATATGTGCATCATTCACACATGGACTTGTGAGGTCCAGGGATCTCTTGCACAACTTGATCACCATAAGTGAGCAATAGTATGCATAAAGGAACATGATCAAAGACATAAAACACATGTTATGCGAATCTAAGACATTTAGCTCACTACGCAGCCTGCAAAAGGTCTTCTCATCTAAAGGCTTGGTAAAGATATCAGCTAGCTGGTTCTCGGTGCTAACATAAAACACTTCGATATCTCCCTTTTGCTGGTGATCTCTCAAAAAGTGATGTCGGATGTCTATGTGCTTAGTGCGGCTGTGTTCAACAGGATTATCCGCCATGCGGATTGCACTCTCATTGTCACATAGGAGTGGGACTTTGCTCAGATTGTAGCCAAAGTAGTTGCGCGCAACACTGTCCTGCGGCAACATACTCGGCCTCAGCGGTGGATAGGGCAACGGAAGTTTGTTTCTTAGAACTCCAAGACACCAGGGACCTTCCTAGAAATTGGCACGTCCCTGATGTACTCTTCCTATCAACATTGCATCCAGCATAATCGGAGTCTCAATATCCAATCAAGTCAAAGGTAGATCCCTTTGGATACCAGATCCCGAAGCAAGGCGTAGCAACTAAATATCTAAGTATTCGCTTAATGGCCACAAGGTGACACTCCCTTGGGTCGAATTGAAATCTAGCACACATGCATACGCTTAGCATAATATCCGGTCTACTAGCACATAAATAAAGCAAAGAACCTATCATAGACCGGTATGCCTTTTGATCAACGGACTTACCTCCTTTGTTGAGGTCGACATGTCCGTCGGTTCCCATTAGAGTCTTTGCGGGCTTGGAGTGATTCATCCCGAACCGCGTGAGCAAATCTTGCGTGTACTTCGTTTGAGAGATGAAGGTGTCGTCCTTGAGTTGCTTCACTTGGAACCCAAAGAAGTAGTTCAGCTCGCCCATCATAGACATCTCGAATTTCTGCGTCATCACCCTGCTAAACTCTTCACAGGACTTTTGGTTAGTAGAACCAAATATTATGTCATCGACATAAAATTGGCATACAAATAGATCACCATCACAAGTCTTAGTGAAAAGAGTTGGATCGGCTTTCCCAACCTTGAAAGCATTAGCAATTAGAAAATCTCTAAGGCATTCATACCATGCTCTTGGGGCTTGCTTAAGTCCAAAGAGCGCCTTAGAGAGCTTACACACAAGGTCGGGGTACCGTTCATCCCCAAAGCCAGGGGGTTGCTCTACGTACACCTCCTCTTTGATTGGCCCGTTGAGGAAAGCGCTCTTCACATCCATTTGGAACAACCTGAAGGAATGGTGAGTAGCATAGGCTAACAATATGCGAATAGACTCTAGCCTAGCTACAGGAGCAAAAGTCTCCTCAAAGTCCAAACCTGCGACTTGGGCATAACCTTTTGCCACAAGTCGAGCCTTGTTCCTTGTCACCACTCCGTGCTCGTCTTGCTTGTTGCGAAACACCCACTTGGTTCCCACAACATTTTGCTTTGGACGTGGCACCAGGATCCAAACTTCATTCCACTTGAAGTTATTTAGCTCTTCCTGCATGGCCAATACCCAGTCCGGATCTAGCAAGGCTTCCTCTACCCTGAAAGGCTCAATAGAAGAGACAAACGAGTAATGCTCACAAAAATTAGCTAATCTAGAGCGAGTAGTTACTCCCTTGCTTATATCACCCAAAATCTGGTCGACAGGATGATTCCTTTGAATCGTCGCTCGGACTTGAGTTGGAGGTGAAAGTCGCCTAAAGGGGGGGTGAATAGGGCGAATCTGAAATTTACAAACTTAATCACAACTACAAGTCGGGTCAGTGTTAGAAATATAAACGAGTCCGAGGGAGGGCGCAAAACAAATCGCAAGCGAATGAAGAGTGTGACACAAGGATTTGTTTTACCGAGGTTCGGTTCTCGCAAACCTACTCCCCGTTGAGGTGGTCACAAAGACCTGGTCTCTTTCAACCCTTTCCCTCTCTCAAACGGTCCGTCGGACCGAGTGAGCTTCTTCTTCTCAATCAAACGGGAACAAACTTCCCCGCAAGGACCACCACACAATTGGTGTCTCTTGCCTCGGTTACAATTGAGTTGTTCGCAAGTAAGAACGAAAGAAAGAAGCAATCCAAGCGCAAGAGCTCGAAAGAACACAAGCAAATCTCTCTCACTAATCACTAAAGCTTTGTGTGGAATTGGGAGAGGATTTGATCACTTTGAATGCTAGAGCTCTTGTAAGTAGTTGGAAGATGGAAAACTTGGATGACTTGAATGAGGGGTGGTTGGGGTATTTATAGCCCCAACCACCAAACTAGCCGTTTGGTGGAGGCTGCTGTCGCATGGCGCACCGGACAGTCCAGTGCGCCACCGGACACTGTCCGGTGCGCCAGCCACGTCACCTGACCGTTGGGTTCCGACCGTTGGAGCTCTGTCTTGTGGGCCCGCCTGGCTGTCCGGTGGCGCACCGGAAAAGTCCTGTAGACTGTCCGGTGTGCCACCCGCGCGTGCTCTGTCCTCTACGCGCGCAGGCGCGCATTTAATGCGTTGCAGTCGACCGTTGCGCGCGAAGTAGTCGTTGCTCCGCTGGCTCACCGGACAGTCCGGTGTGCACCAGACATGTCCGGTGAATTATAGCGGAGCGGATTCCCGAAGCTGGCGAGTTCAGAGTTGCTCTTTCTTGGGGCACCGGACAATGTCCGGTGGTGCACCAGACAGTCCGGTGAATTATAGCGGAGCCCTCTAAAAATTCCCGAAGGTGAAGAGTTGGGCGTCGAGTTTCCTGGTGCACCGGACACTGTCCGGTGCGCCAGACCAGGGCACACTTCGGTTATCCCTTGCTCTCTTTGTTGAACCCATTTCTTGGTCTTTTTATTGGCTTTTTATGAACCTTTGTCACCTGTAGAACTTATAGACTAGAGCAAACTAGTTAGTCCAATTATTTGTGTTGGGAAATTCAACCACAAAAATCAATTAGGAAATAGGTGTAAGCCTAATTCCCTTTCAATCTCCCCCTTTTTGGTGATTTATGCCAACACAAACCAAAGCAGGTATAGTAGTGCATAATTGAACTAGTTTGCATAATGTAAGTGCAAAGGTTACTTAGAATTGAACCAATATAAATACTTATAAGATACGCATGGATTGTTTCTTTATTTTTACCATTTTGGACCACGCTTGCACCACATGTTTTGTTTTTGCAAATTCATTTGTAAATCTTTTTCAAAGTCCTTTTGCAAATAGTCAAAGGTAAATGAATAAGTTTTTGCGAAGCATTTTCAAGATTTGAAATTTTCTCCCCCTGTTTCAAATGCCTTTTCTTTGACTAAACAAAACTCCCTCTTAATGAAATCCTCCTCTTAGTGTTCAAGAGGGTTTTAAGATATCGATTTTGAAAATACTACTTTCTCCCCCTTTTGAACACAATAAGATACCAATTTGAAAATCATTAGTTTTAAAATTTAGGAAGCTGGTGGTGCGGTCCGTGCGGTCCTTTTTCTTTGGGCTAATACTTTCTCCCCCTTTTGCATGAATCGCCAAAAATGGATACTTTGAGTGAAAGATAAGCCCTTAGTAAAACTACTTTCTCCCCTTTGGCAAATAAAAACATGAGTGAAGATTATACCAAAGACGGAGAGTTGCTCGGAGCGACGGCGAAGGGTGAGTTATGGAGTGGAGTGGAAGCCTTTGTCTTCGTCGAAGACTCCAATTCCCTTTCAATACACCTATGACTTGGTTTGAAATCCACTTGAAAACATATTAGTCATAGCATATAAAAGAAATATGATCAAAGGTATATGAATGAGATATGTGTGCAAGACATCAAAAGAAATTCCTAGAATCAAGGATATTTAGCTCATGCCTAAGTTTGTTAAAAGTTTGTTCATCAAGTGGCTTGGTAAAGATATAGGCTAATTGTTCCTTAGTGTTAATATATGCAATCTCGATATCTCCCTTTTGTTGGTGATCCCTTAAGAAGTGATACTGAATGGCTATGTGTTTAGTGCGGCTATGCTCGACGGGATTATCCGCCATGTGGATTGCACTCTCATTATCACATAGAAGAGGAACTTTGGTTAATTTGTAACCATAGTCCCTAAGGGTTTGCCTCATCCAAAGTAGTTGCGCGCAACAATGGCCTGCGGCAATATACTCGGCTTCGGCGGTAGAAAGAGCTACGGAATTTTGCTTCTTTGAAGCCCAAGACACCAAGGATCTTCCCAAGAACTGGCAAGTCCCTGATGTGCTCTTTCTATTAATTTTACACCCCGCCCAATCGGCATCCGAATAACCAATCAAATCAAATGTGGATCCCCTAGGATACCAAAGCCCAAACTTTGGAGTATAAACTAAATATCTCAGGATTCGTTTTACGGCCGTAAGGTGAGCTTCCTTAGGGTCGGCTTGGAATCTTGCACACATGCATACGGAAAGCATAATATCCGGTCGAGATGCACATAAATAGAGTAAAGAGCCTATCATCGACCGGTATACCTTTAGATCGACGGATTTACCTTCCGTGTCGAGGTCGAGATGCCCATTGGTTCCCATGGGTGTCTTGATGGGTTTGGCATCCTTCATCCCAAACTTGCTTAGAATATCTTGAGTATACTTCGTTTGGCTTAGGAAGGTGCCTTCTTGGAGTTGCTTTACTTGAAATCCCAAGAAGTACTTCAACTCCCCCATCATTGACATCTCAAATTTCTGTGTCATGATCCTACTAAACTCTTCACATGTAGATTCGTTAGTAGACCCAAATATAATATCATCAACATAAATTTGGCATACAAACAAATCATTTTCAAGTGTTTTGGTAAAGAGTGTAGGATCGGCCTTTCCGACTTTGAATCCATTAGTGATAAGAAAATCTCTAAGGCATTCATACCATGCTCTTGGGGCTTGCTTGAGCCCATAAAGCGCCTTAGAGAGTTTATAAACATGGTTAGGGTACTCACTATCTTCAAAGCCAGGAGGTTGCTCAACATAGACCTCTTCTTTGATTGGTCCATTGAGGAAGGCACTCTTCACGTCCATTTGATAAAGCTTGAAGCCATGGTAAGTAGCATAGGCTAATAATATGTGAATTGACTGAAGCCTAGCTACGGGTGCATAGGTTTCACCGAAATCCAAACCTTCGACTTGGGAGTATCCCTTGGCCACAAGTCGAGCTTTGTTCCTTGTCACCACACCATGCTCGTCTTGCTTGTTGCGGAAGACCCATTTGGTTCCTACAACATTTTGATTAGGACGTGGAACCAAATGCCATACCTCATTCCTAGTGAAGTTGTTGAGCTCCTCTTGCATCGCCACCACCCAATCCGAATCTTGTAGTGCTTCCTCTACCCTGTGTGGCTCAATAGAGGAAACAAAAGAGTAATGTTCACAAAAATGAGCAACACGAGATCTAGTGGTTACCCCCTTATGAATGTCGCCGAGGATGGTGTCGACGGGGTGATCTCGTTGGATTGCTTGGTGGACTCTTGGGTGTGGCAGTCTCGGTTCTTCATCCTCCTTGTCTTGATCATTTGCATCTCCCCCTTGATCATTGTCGTCATCTTGAGGTGGCTCATCTTCTTGATCTTCTCCTTTATCAACTTGAGCCTCATCCTCATTTTGAGTTGGTGGAGATGCTTGCGTGGAAGAGGATGGTTGATCTTGTGCATTTGGAGGCTCTTCGGATTCCTTAGGACACACATCCCCAATGGACATGTTCCTTAGCGCGATGCATGGAGCCTCTTCATCACCTATCTCATCAAGATCAACTTGCTCTACTTGAGAGCCGTTAGTCTCATCAAACACAACGTCACAAGAAACTTCAACTTGTCCAGAGGACTTGTTAAAGACTCTATATGCCCTTGTGTTTGAATCATATCCTAGTAAAAAGCCTTCTACAGTCTTAGGAGCAAATTTAGATTTTCTACCTCTTTTAACAAGTATAAATCATTTGCTACCAAAGACTCTAAAATATGAAATATTGGGCTTTTTACCGGTTAGGAGTTCATATGATGTCTTCTTGAGGATTCGGTGTAGATACAACCGGTTGATGGTGTAGCAGGCGGTGTTGACCGCCTCGGCCCAAAACCGATCCGAAGTCTTGTACTCATCAAGCATGGTTCTTGCCATGTCCAATAGAGTTCTATTCTTCCTCTCCTCTACACCATTTTGTTGTGGTGTGTAGGGAGAGGAGAACTCATGCTTGATGCCCTCCTCCTCAAGGAAGCCTTCGATTTGTGAGTTCTTGAACTTCGTCCCGTTGTCGCTTCTAATTTTCTTGATCCTTAAGCCGAACTCGTTTTGAGCTCGTCTCAAGAATCCCTTTAAAGTCTCTTGGGTATGAGATTTTTCATGCAAAAAGAACACCCAAGTGAAGCGAGAATAATCATCCACAATAACTAGACAGTACTTACTCCCGCCGATGCTTATGTAAGCTATCGGGCCGAATAGATCCATGTGTAGGAGCTCCAGTGGCCTGTGAGTCGTCATGATGTTCTTGTGTGGATGATGAGCACCAACTTGCTTCCCTGCTTGGCATGCGCTACAAATCCTGTCTTTCTCAAAATGAACATTTGTTAATCCTAAAATGTGCTCTCCCTTTAGAAGCTTATGAAGATTCTTCATCCCAACATGTGCTAGTCGGCGATGCCAGAGCCAGCCCATGTTAGTCTTAGCAATTAAGCAAGTGTCGAGTTCAGCTCTGTCAACATCTACTAAGTATAGCTGACCCTCTAACACTCCCTTAAATGCTATTGAATCATCACTTCTTCTAAAGACAGTGACACCTACATCAGTAAATAGACAGTTGTAGCCCATTTTGCATAATTGAGAAACGGAAAGCAAATTGTAATCTAAAGAGTCTACAAGAAAAACATTGGAAATGGAATGGTTAGGTGAAATAGCAATTTTACCCAGTCCTTTGACCAAACCTTGATTTCCATCCCCGAATGTGATCGTTCTTTGGGGATCTTGGATTTTCTCGTAGGAGGAGAACATCTTCTTCTCCCCTGTCATATGGTTTGTGCACCCGCTGTCGATTACCCAACTTGAGCCCCCGGATGCATAAACCTACAAAACAAGTTTAGTTCTTGGTTTTAGGTACCCAATCTATTTTGGGTCCTTTGGCATTAGAAACAAGAACTTTGGGTACCCAAACACAAGTTTTTGAACCCTTGTGTTTGCCCCCAACAAACTTGGCAACTATCTTGCCGGAATTGTTAGTTAAGACATAAGAGGTATCAAAAGTTTTAAATGAAATGCTATGGTCATTTGATGCGCTAGGAGTTTTCTTCTTAGGCAACTTAGCATGGGTTTGTTGCCTAGAGCTAGATGTCGCACCCTTATACATAAAAGCATATACATAAAAGCATGATTAGGGCCAGAGTGAGACTTCCTAGAATGAATTCTCCTAATTTTGCTTTCGGGATAACCGGCAGGGTACAAAATGTAACCCTCGTTATCCTGAGGCATGGGAGCCTTGCCCTTAACAAAGTTGGATAATTTCTTAGGAGGGGCATTAAGTTTGATATTGCCTCCCTGTTGGAAGCCAATGCCATCCTTAATGCCAGGGCGTCTCCCATTATAGAGCATGCTTCTAGCAAATTTAAATTTCTCATTTTCTAAGTCATGCTCACTAATCTTAGCATTAAGTTGTGCTATGTGATCATTTTGTTTCTTAATTAGAGCTAGGTGATCATGGATAGCATCAACATTAATGTCTCTACATCTAGTACAAATGGAGGTATGTTCAACGGTAGATGTAGAGGGTTTGCAAGATTTTAATTCTACAACCTTAGCATGCAATATATCATTTTTACTTCTAAGGTCGGAAATGGAAGCATTGCAAACGTCTAATTCTTTAGCCTTAGCAAGCAATTTTTCATTTTCATTCCTAAGGCTAGCAAGAGAAATGTTTAATTCTTCAATCTTAGCAAGCAAATCATCATTATCATTTCTAAGATTGGGAATTGAAACATCACAAGCATTTAAATCAACCTTAGCAATTAAATTTGCATTCTCATTTATAAGGTTGTTAATAGTCTCATGGCAAGTGCTTAGCTCACTAGATAATTTCTCACATTTTTCTACTTCTAGAGCATAAGCATTTTTCACCTTAACATGCTTCTTGTTTTCTTTAATAAGGAAATCCTCTTGGGTGTCCAAGAGATCATCCTTCTCATGAATGGCACTAATCAATTCATTTAATTTTTCTTTTTGTTGCATGTTTAGGTTGGCAAAAAGAATGGGCAAGTTATCCTCCTCATTACTAGCATTTTCCTCATCACTAGAGGTCTCATATTTAGTGGAGGGTCTTGATTTTACTTTCTTCCTTTTGCCGTCCTTTGCCATGAGGCACTTGTGGTTGACGTTGGGGAAGAGAAGACCCTTGGTGACGGTGATGTTTGCGGCGTCCTCGTCGGAGGAGGAGTCGGTGGAGCTCTCGTCGGAGTCCCACTCCCGGCAAACATGGGCATCGCCGCCCTTCTTCTTGTAGTATCTCTTCTTCTCCTTTCTTCTCCCCTTCTTGTCGTCGCCCCTGTCACTGTCACTAGATATAGGACATTTTGCTATAAAGTGACTGGGCTTACCACACTTGTAGCAAACTTTCTTGGAGCAGGGCTTGTAATCTTTCCCCTCCTTTGCTTGAGGATTTGGCGGAAGCTCTTGATGACGAGCGTCATTTCCTCGTTGTCGAGCTTGGAGGCGTCGATGGGTGTTCTACTCGATGTAGATTCCTCCTTCTTCTCCTTCGTCGCCTTAAATGCGACCGGTTGTGCTTCGGACATGGAGGGGCCATCAAGCTCGTTGATCTTCTTTGAGCCTTTGATCATCGGGAGACATTAGTGTATATCTAGGATTTCCTCGAATTAATTGAACTTGCAAAAAGAATACCCAAGTGAAGCGGGAAAAATCATCAACAATAACAATACCATACTTACTTCCCCCGATGCTAAGGTAGGCGACGGGTCCGAAGAGGTCCATATGAAGTAGCTCTAAAGGTCTTGTCGTGGTCATCACGTTCTTGCTGTGATGAGTACTTCCCACCTGTTTACCTGCTTGACAAGCTGCACAAGGTCTATCCTTTTCGAAAGAAACATTGGTTAGACCTAATACGTGTTCTCCCTTTAGAAGTTTTTGAAGGTTCTTCATCCCAACATGTGCTAAACGGCGATGCTACAGCCAGCCCATGCTAGTCTTAGCAATTAAGCATGCATCTAGATCGGCCTCCTCCTTCGAAAAATCAACTAAATAGAGTTTGTCGTCTAGTACACCCTTAAAAGCTAGTGAACCATCACTTCTTCTAAAGACAGACACATCTATATTGGTAAACAGACAATTATATCCCATATTACATAGTTGACTAACAGACAATAAGTTGTATCCTAGTGATTCAACTAAGAACACATTAGATATGGAATGCTCAGATGAAATAGCTATTTTTCCTAGACCTTTAATATTGCCTTGGTTCCCATCTCCAAAGATAATCAAATCTTGGGAATCTTTACTCTTGACGTAGGAAGTGAACATCTTCTTCTCCCCCCGTCATGTGGTTTGTGCATCCGCTGTCGATAATCCAGCTTGAGCCCCCGGATGCATAAACCTGCAAGGCAAATTAGACTTGGGTCTTAGGTACCCAACTCTTGTTGGGTCCTACAAGGTTAGTTACAATATTCTTTGGGACCCATATGCAAGTCTTGTCTCCCTTGCATTTGGCCCCCAACTTCCTAGCAACCACTTTCTTATTTTTACATGAAAGTACAAAATTAGTGTTGCAGGCATGAAAAATAGTAGCAGATTCATTATGCATTTTCTTAGGCACATGATGAACAACATTATTTCTAGGCATATTTCTACTATGCATAAAGGAAGAACTTGAAACAATCATGGCATGTGAATCATAAGCATCATAACTCCTATTATAATGAGCATTCCTAGAAAATTTCCTATCATAAATAAATGCATGATTCTTTTGACTACTACTAGCCATAGGAGCCTTCCCTTTTTCCTTGTTGAGAATGGGAGCCCTTTGACTTGTTAAGTTCTTGGCTTCCCTTTGAAAGCCAAGCCCATCCTTAATTGAGGGATGTCTACCAATGGTGTAGGCATCCCTAGCAAATTTTAATTTGTCAATGTCATCTTTGCAAGTCTTAAGTTGGGCATTAAGACTTGCCACTTCATCATTTAATTTTGCAATAGAAGTAAGGTGCTCAACACATGCATCAATATTGAAATCCTTACACCTATTACAAATCACAACGTGCTCTACACAAGGACTAGATTTATTAACTACTTCTAGCTTAGCATTTAAATCATCATTCAAAAACTTCAAGCTAGAAATAGATTCATTGCAAATAGATAACTCAGAAGATAGTAATTCATTCCTTTTAATCTCTAAGGCAAGAGACTTTTGAACACTAACAAATTTGTCATGTTCCTCATACAAGATGTCCTCTTGCCTCTCTAGCAGTCTATCTTTTTCATTCAATGCATCAATCAACTCATTAATCTTTTCTACTTTAGCTCTATCTAATCCTTTGAACAAGCTAGTGTAATCTACTTCATCATCACTAGAGTCCTCATCACTAGAAGTAGAGTACTTAGGATTTTCTCAAGCGTTTACCTTCTTCTCCTTTGCCATTAGGCAAGTATGGCGCTCGTTGAGGAAGAGCGACGATTTGTTGAAGGCCGAGGCGGCGAGTCCTTCGTCGTCGGAGTCGGACGAAGAACAATCTGAGTCCCACTCTTTGCCAAGGTGCGCCTCGCCCTTCGCCTTCTTGTAGGCCTTCTTTTTCTCCCTCTTCCCATGTCTTTCGTCTCCCTGGTCATTTTCATTATCGGGACATTGAGCAATAAAATGACCTGTCTTACCGCACTTGAAGCAGGAACGCTTTCCTTTTGCCTTGTTCTTGTTTGAGTACTCCTTGCGTCCCTTCAATGCGGTCTTGAAGCGCTTGATAATGAGGGCCATTTCATCCTCGTTTAGCCCGGCCGCTTCAACTTGCGCCACCTTGCTAGGTAGCGCCTCCCTGCTACTTGTTGCATTGAGAGCAACCGTTTGAGGCTCGTAGATGGGCATTGGGCCATTCAATGCCTCATCAACGTATCTTGCTTCCTTGATCATCATACGCCCGCTTACGAACTTTCCGAGTATTTCCTCGAGCGTCATCTTGGTGTACCTAGGATTTTCACGGATAGAGTTCACAAGATGAGGATCAAGTACAGTGAAGGACCTGAGCATAAGTCGGACGACGTCGTGGTCCGTCCATCTAGTGCTTCCGTAGCTCCTGATTTTGTTGACCAGGGTCTTGAGCCTGTTGTACGTTTGCGTTGGCTCCTCTCCCCTGATCATTGTGAACCTTCCCAGTTCGCCTTCCACTAACTCCATCTTGGTGATCATGGTGGCATCTTTCCCCTCATGAGAAATCTTGAGGGTGTCCCAAATTTGCTTGGCGTTATCCAAGCCGCTCACCTTGTGGTACTCGTCCCTGCACAAGGATGCTAGCAAAACAGTGGTAGCTTGTGCATTTTTATGGATTTGCTCATTGATGAAAACGGGGTTGTCAGTACTATCAAAAAGCATTCTATTTTCAACAATCTCCCAAATACTTGGATGGAGAGAGAATAGGTGACTATGCATTTTGTGACTCCAAAATGAGTAGTCTTCTCCATCAAAGTGCGAAGGTTTCCCAAGTGGAATTGAAAGTAAATGAGCATTGGAGTTAACCGGAATACGAGAATAATCAAAAGAAAAGTTTGAATTAACCGGTTTCTTTTTATCGTCGTCGTCGTCTCTTGGGGAAGAAGAGGACTCGTCGCTGTC
The DNA here is from genome assembly GCF_902167145.1 of Zea mays. Taxonomy (NCBI): domain Eukaryota; kingdom Viridiplantae; phylum Streptophyta; class Magnoliopsida; order Poales; family Poaceae; genus Zea; species Zea mays. The sequence goes on along the minus strand of NC_050103.1, from coordinate 79,358,177 downwards.
GTAGTAGACGATCTTCTTGATGCGCCTCTTCTTCTTCCCGTCTCTTTTCTTATGACTCGAGTCAGAGTCCGAAGGCTTATCATCTCTTGGCTCGTTGACGATGGACTCCTTTGTCTTGTCGTTGATCACCATCCCCTTTCCCTTAGGATCCATCTCTTCGGGCGATTAGTCCCTTGCGTGAAGAGAACGGCTCTGATACCAATTGAGAGCACCTAGAGGGGGGTGAATAGGTGATCCTGTAAAAACTTAAACTTATAGCCACAAAACTTGGTTAAGTGTTAGCACAATGGAATTAAGTGGCTAAGGACCGAGCTCTTGTGAAACACAATGGTCACAAATAAAACAAGCACAAGAGACACGATGATTTATCCCGTGGTTCGGCAAAGTATAACACTTGCCTACTCCACGTTGTGGTGTCCCAATGGACGAGGGTTGCACTCAACCCCTTTCAAGTGATCCAATGATCGACTTGAATACCACGGTGTTTTTCTTTCTTTAACTCTTTCCCGTTTGTGAGGAATCTCCACAACTTGGAGTCTCTCGTCCTTACAACAAAGATCAAAGTGAAAGCACTAGAGTAAGAGAGGGAAGCACACACACACAAATCTGCAGCAATACGCACACACACAGCCAATACTTGAGCTCGAATGAATCGCAACAAGTTCACCACTAGAACGGAGCTCAAATCACTAAGAAAGTCAATCAAGTGCGCGGAGACGGAGTGTGGAAGATTTAGAATTCTCAAAGTATGCTTGGATTACTCCTCCATGCGCCTAGGGGTCCCTTTTATAGCCCCAAGGCAGCTAGGAGCCGTTGGAAGCATTCTTGAAAGGCAATTCTTGCCTTCTGTCGGGTAGCGCACCGGACAGTCTGGTGCACCACCGGACATCCACTGTTCATGTCCGAAGCGGATCTCCTTCCATTCCTGGTGTAGCCGACCGTTGGATCTTCGAGCTGGTTGGCGCACCGGACACTGTCTGGTGCACACCAGACAGTCCAGTGCCCCCAGCCGATCGTTGGCGTGGGCCACGCGTCGCGCGCGGATTGCATGGCCGACCGTTGCTCTGGCGGCCGTTGGCTCGCCGATCAGTCCGGTGAATTATAATCGTACGCCGCCGACGAATTCCCGAGAGTGGCCAGTTCGCCGGAGTCCAGCCTGGCGCACCGGACACTGTCCGGTGCACCACCGGACAGTCCGGTGTGCCAGAATGAGCAGAGTATTGGCTGCTTCGAGCCAAGTTCTTCTCTTCTTTTCTTTTCTCTCATTCTAGCACTTGGACAAATATATTAGTACACAAAAACCAATGTACTAAGTCTAGAATCATACCTTCTTGTTGATTTGCACTTCATCCATCATTTGGCATATAGTTACTCACTCAACATGTGTTGGGCACTTAATCACCAAAATATACTAGAAATGGCCCAAGGGCACATTTACCTTTCAGTAGTGGCTTGGGAGTTGAAGTGCCAGATTTGGGCGACCTCGTCCGAGTCGTAGCCCTCGTCCCGTACGGATGGTACCTGCGCTCCAAACTCAACAATATCCCATATGCTAGTGTGGAGTGAGGTTAGGTGATGCCTCATTTTATCACTCCACATACAATAGTCCTCACCATCAAAAACTGGTGGTTTGCCTAATGGGACGGAAAGTAAAGGAGCGTGTTTAGAAATGTGTGGATAGCATAAGGGGATCTTACTAAACTTCTTGCGCTCATAGCGCTTAGAAGTGACGGACGCGGCGTCGGGGCCGGAGGTGGTGGGCAACGAAGAGTCGGTCTCGTAGTAGACCACTTTCTTCATCTTCTTCTTCTTGTCACCACTCCGGTGCGACTTGATGCGGGGAGGTGATTCCTCCCTTCCTTTGGCGCCGGACTCCTTTGATGGAGCCTTCCCGTGGCTTGTGCCCGTTTCTATTTCCCTCTTGGCGGATCCTCCCGACATCACTTCGAGTGGTTAGACTCTAATGAAGTATCGAGCTCTGATACCAATTGACGGGCTCTGATACCAATTGAAAGTCGCCTAGAGGGGGTGGATAGGCGGAAACTGAAATTTACAACTTTAAACACACTACAAGTCGGGGTTAGCATTAGAATAAAATCCGAGTCCGGGAGAGAGGGGAAAACAAATCAACCAAGAAAATAAAGCAGATGACACGGTGATTTGTTTTACCAAGGTTCGATTCCAAAGAATCTAGTCCCCGTTGAGGTGGTCACAAAGACCGGGTCTCTTTCAACCCTTTCCCTCTCTCAAACGGTCACCTAGACCGAGTGAGGCTTCTTCCTTAATCTCACGGATCACTTAGACCCCGCAAGGACCACCACACAATTGGTGTCTCTTGCTTCACTTACAAAGCACTTGAGAGTAAGAAGTGAGAAAGAAAAGAAACTCAACCAAGCAAACAAGAGCAACAAAGAAACACAAATGATCCTCTCACAAGTCCTAATGCGCTAGAGTTGAATTGGGGACTTTGAGTGGATCGATCACTTGAATTGTGTCTTTGGAGTGGAGTCTATTGCTCTTGTATTGAATGCAATGTGTTGAATGCTTGGATAGTTGGAGTGGAGGTGGTTGGGGGTATTTATAGCCCTCAACCACCAATTCAACCGTTGGGGTTGGCTGCTGTCGATGGGCGCACCGGACGGTCCAGTGCGCCACCGGACACTGTCCGGTGCGCCAGCCACGTCACCCAACCGTTAGGGTTCTGAAGCGGTCGACCGTTGGAGCGCTGACCTCTGGTGGCATCGGACAGTCCGGTGTCGCACCGGACATGCACTGTTTACCGTCTGGTGCGCCTCTGACCTCTGCTCTGACTTCTGCCGCGAACTGTAGCGCTGTCAGGGGCACTGTGCAGTCGACCGTTGTGCCGAAGAGTGAAAGGGAATTAGGCTTACACCTAGTTCATAAATAATTTTGGTGGTTGAATTGCCCAACACAAATAATTGGACTAACTAGGTTGCTCTAGTGTATAAGTAATACAGGTGTCAAAGGTTCACAACAAGCCAATTAAAAAGACCAAAGTTGGGTTCAAAATAGAGATCTCAAGGCATCCCGAAAGGCTCCCTGGTCTGGCGCACCGGACTGTCTGGTGGCGCACCGGACAGTGTCCGGTGCACCAGGGGACTTCGCGCAGAACTTCTCAGCCTCGGGATTTTCCTGGAGCCGGCGCGCTATAATTCACCGGACTGTCCGGTGTACACAGGACAGTGTTCGGTGCTCCAAGAAGACGCGGCTCTGGAACTTGGCAGCCTCGGGAAATCATAAAGGCTGCTCCGCTATAATTCACCGGACATGTCCGGTGTACACCGGACTGTCCGGAGCAACTACGGGGCAACGGCTACTTCGCGCCAACGGTCGCCTGCAACAGCAATTAATGCGCGCCAGAGCGCGCAGGCGTCAGGCACGCCCATGCTGGCGCACCGGACACTCTACAGTACATGTCCGGTGCGCCACCGGACATCAAGGTGGGCCCAGAAGTCAGAACTCCAACGGTCGAATTGCAACGGCTTTGGTGACGTGGCTGGCGCACCGGACATGTCCGGTGTACACCGGACTGTCCGGTGCACCATACGACAGTCAGCCTCCACCAACGGTCATGTTTGGTGGTTGGGGCTATAAATACCCCAACCACCCCACCATTCATGGAATCCAAGTTTTCCAGCTTCCAACAACTATACAAGAGCTAGCATTCATTACAAAGCACACCAAAAGAGATCAAATCCTCTCCCAACTCCACACAAAGCTTTAGTGACTAGAGAGAGTGATTTGTAGTGTTCATTTGAGCTCTTGCGCTTGGATCGCTTCTTTTCTTTCTCATTCTTTCTTGTGATCAAACACTCACTTGTAATTGAGGCAAGAGACACCAATTGTGTGGTGGTCCTTGCGGGAAGTTTGATTCCCAAGTGATTTGAAAAGACAAGCTCACTCGGTCCGAGGGACCGTTTGAGAGAGGGAAGGGTTGAAAGAGACCCGGCCTTTGTGGCCTCCTCAACGGGGAGTAGGTTTGCGAGAACCGAACCTCGGTAAAACAAATCCGCGTGTCACACTCTTTATTTGCTTGCGATTTGTTTTGCACCCTCTCTCGCGGACTCGTTTTTATTTCTAACGCTAACCCGGCTTGTAGTTGTGTTTATATTTGTAAATTTCAGTTTCGCCCTATTCACCCCCCCCCCCCCTCTAGGCGACTATCAATTGGTATCAGAACTCGGTGCTTCATTAGAGCCTAACCGCTCGAAGTGATGTCGGGAGATCACGCCAAGAAGGAGATGGAGACCGGCGAAAAGCCCACTACAAGCCACGGGAGCACTTCATCGGAAGAGTCCCGCACCAAAAGGAAGGATAAGAAGAAGGACTCCTCCAAAGGGAAGGAGAAGAAATCTTCTTCACACAAAGAGAAGAAGGAGAAATCCTCTTCCCACAAGCCGCAGCGGAGTGGGGACAAGAAAAAGAGGATGAGGAAAGTGGTCTACTACGAGACCGATTCTTCATCAACCTCCACCTCCGGCTCCGACGCGGCATCCGTCACTTCTAAGCGCCAAGAGCGCAAGAAGTATAGTAAGATTCCCCTACGCTACCCTCGCATTTCTAAACATACACCTTTACTTTCCGTCCCATTAGGCAAACCACCAACATTTGATGGTGAAGACTACGCTAGGTGGAGTGATTTAATGCGATTTCATCTAACCTCACTCCACAAAAGTATATGGGATGTTGTTGAGTTTGGTGCACAGGTACCATCTGTAGGGGATGAAGACTATGATGAGGATGAAGTGGCCCAAATCGAGCACTTCAACTCCCAAGCCACAACCATACTCCTTGCCTCTCTAAGTAGAGAGGAATATAACAAGGTGCAAGGGTTGAAGAATGCGAAGGAGATTTGGGACTTACTCAAGACCGCGCATGAGGGTGATGAAGTCACCAAGATCACCAAGCGGGAAACGATCGAGGGGGAGCTCGGTCGCTTTCGTCTTCGCCAAGGGGAGGAGCCACAAGATATGTACAACCGGCTCAAAACCTTGGTAAATCAAGTGCGCAACCTCGGGAGCAAAAAATGGGATGACCACGAGGTGGTTAAGGTTATTCTTAGATCACTCATCTTCCTTAACCCCACTCAAGTTCAATTAATTCGTGGTAATCCTAGATATACACTAATGACTCCCGAGGAAGTTATCGGGAATTTTGTGAGCTTTGAATGTATGATCAAGGGCTCAAAGAAGATCAACAAGCTTGATGATCCCTCCACGTCCGAAGCACAACCGGTGGCATTCAAGGCGACGGAGGAGAAGAAAGAGGAGTCTACACCAAGTAGACAACCAATCGACGCTTCAAAGCTCGACAACGAGGAGATGGCTTTAATCATCAAAAGCTTTCGCCAAATCCTCAAGCAACGGAAAGGGAAGGATTACAAATCCCGTTCCAAGAAGGTTTGCTACAAGTGTGGTAAGCCCGGTCACTTTATTGCTAAATGTCCATTATCAAGTGACAGTGACAGGGATAACGACAAGAAGGGCAAGAGGAGAGAAAAGAAGAGGTACCACAAGAAGAGGGGCGGCGATGCCCACGTGTGCCGTGAGTGGGACTCCGACGAGAGCTCCACCGACTCCTCCGACGACGAGGACGCCGCCAACATCGCCGTCACCAAGGGACTCCTCTTCCCCAACGTCGGCCACAAGTGCCTCATGGCAAAGGACGGCAAAAAGAAGAAGGTTAAATCTAAATCCTCCACTAGATATGAGTCCTCTAGTGATGATAATGCTAGTGATGAGGAAGATAATTTGCGTACCCTTTTTGCCAACCTTAACATGGAACAAAAGGAAAAATTAAATGAATTAATTAGTGCTATTCATGAAAAGGATGACCTTTTGGATTCTCAAGAGGACTTCCTAATTAAGGAAAATAAGAAACATGTTAAGGTTAAAAATGCTTATGCTCTAGAAATTGAGAAATGTGAAAAATTATCTAGTGAGCTAAGCACTTGCCATGAGACAATAGACAACCTTAGAAATGAAAATGCTAATTTATTAGCTAAGGTTGATTCTCATGTTTGTAATGTTTCAATTACCAATTCTAGAAATAATAATGATGATTTACTTGCTTGGATTGATGAATTGAACATTTCGCTTGCTAGCCTTAATGTTGAAAATGAGAAATTGCTTGCTAAGGCTAAAGACTTTGATATTTGCAATGCTACTATTTCCGACCTTAGAACTAAGAATGATATGTTGCATGCTAAGGTTGTAGAATTAAAATCTTGCAAACCCTCTACATCTACTGTTGAGCATGTTTCTATTTGCACTAGATGTAGAGATGCTGATATTGATGCTATTCATGATCATATGGTCTTAATTAAACAACAAAATGATCATATAGCAATATTAGATGCTAAAATTGCCGAGCATAACTTAGAAAATGAAAAGTTTAAATTTGCTAGAAGTATGCTCTATAATGGGAGACGCCCTGGCATCAAGGATGGCATTGGCTTCCAAAGGGGAGACAATGTCAAACTTAATGCCCCTCCTAAAAATTTGTCTAACTTTGTTAAGGGCAAGGCTCCCATGTCTCAGGATAACGAGGGTTACATTTTGTACCCTGCCGGTTATCCCGAGAACAAAATTAGGAGAATTCACTCTAGGAAGTCTCACTCTGGCCCTAATCATGCTTTCATGTATAAGGGACATCTAGTTCTAGGCAACCAACTCGTGCTAAGTTGCCTAAGAAGAGAATTCCTAATGCATCAAATGATCATGACATTTCATTCAAAACTTTTGATGCATCATATGTTTTGACTAACAAATCCGGCAAGGTCGTTGCCAAGTATGTTGGGGGCAAACACAAGAACTCGAAAACTTGCGTTTGGGTTCCCAAAGTTCTTGTTTCTAATGCCAAAGGACCCAAAACCGTTTGGGTACCTAAAGTCAAGAACTAAACTTGTTTTGTAGGTTTATGCATCCGGGGGCTCAAATTGGATACTCGACAGCGGGTGCACAAACCACATGACAGGGGAGAAAAGGATGTTCTCCTCCTACGAGAAAAACCAAGATCCCCAACGAGCTATCACATTCGGGGATGGAAATCAAGGTTTGGTCAAAGGTCTTGGTAAAATAGCTATATCTCTTGACCATTCTATTTCCAATGTTTTTCTTGTAGATTCATTAGATTACAATTTGCTTTTTGTATCTCAATTATGCAAAATGGGCTACAACTGTCTTTTCACTGATGTAGGTGTCACTGTCTTTAGAAGAAGTGATGATTCAATAGCATTTAAGGGAGTGTTAGAGGGTCAGCTATACTTGGTAGATTTTGATAGAGCTAAACTCGACACTTGCTTAATTGCTAAGACTAACATGGGCTGGCTCTGCATCGCCGACTAGCACATGTTGTGATGAAGAATCTTCACAAGCTTCTAAAGGGAGAACACATTTTAGGACTAACAAATGTTCATTTTGAGAAAGACAGGGTTTGTAGCGCATGCCAAGCAGGAAAGCAAGTTGGTGCCCATCATCCACACAAGAACATCATGACGACCGACAGGCCGCTTGAGCTACTCCGCATGGATCTATTCGGCCTGATTGCTTACATAAGCATCGGCGGGAGTAAGTATTGTCTTGTAATAGTGGATGATTATTCTCGCTTCACTTGGGTGTTCTTTTTGCAGGAAAAATCTCAAACCCAAGAAACCTTAAAGGGATTCTTGAGATGAGCTCAAAACGAGTTCGACTTAAGGATCAAGAAAATTAGAAGCGACAACGGGACGGAGTTCAAGAACTCTCAAATCGGAAGTTTCCTTGAGGAGGAGGGCATCAAGCATGAGTTCTCTTCTCCCTAGACGCCACAACAAAATAGTGTAGTGGAGAGGAAGAATCGAACTCTATTGGACATGGCAAGGACCATGCTTGATGAATACAAGACTTCGGATCGGTTTTGGGCCGAGGCGGTCAACACCGCCTGCTACGCCATCAACCGGTTATATCTACACCGAATCCTCAAGAAGACATCTTATGAACTCCTAACCGGTAAAAAGCCCAATATTTCATATTTTAGAGTCTTTGGTAGCAAATGTTTTATTCTTGTTAAAAGAGGTAGAAAATCTGAATTTGCTCCTAAGACTGTAGAAGGCTTTTTACTAGGATATGATTCAAACACAAGGGCATATAGAGTCTTTAACAAGTCCACTGGACAAGTTGAAGTTTCTTGTGACGTTGTGTTTGATGAGACTAACGGCTCTCAAGTAGAGCAAGTTGGTCTTGATGAGATAGGTATTGAAGAGGCTCCGTGCATCGCGCTAAGGAACATGTCCATTGGGGATGTGTGTCCTAAGGAATCCGAAGAGCCTCCAAATGCACAAGATCAACCATCCTCCTCCACGCAAGCATCTCCACCGACTCAAAATGAGGATGAAGCTCAAGTTGATGAAGTAGAAGATCAAGCAAATGAGCCACCTCAAGATGACGGCAATGATCAAGGGGGAGATACAAATAATCAAGACAAGGAGGATGAAGAGCAAAGGCCACCACACCCAAGAGTCCACCAAGCAATCCAACGAGATCACCCCGTCGACACCATCCTAGGCGACATTCATAAGGGGGTAACTACTAGATCTCGTGTTGCACATTTTTTGTGAACATTACTCTTTTGTTTCCTCTATTGAGCCACACAGGGTAGAGGAAGCACTCCAAGATTCGGATTGGGTGGTGACGATGTAAGAGGAGCTCAACAACTTCACTAGGAATGAGGTATGGCATTTAGTTCCACGTCCTAATCAAAATGTTGTAGGAACCAAATGGGTCTTCCGCAACAAGCAAGATGAGCATGGTGTGGTGACAAGGAACAAAGCTCGACTTTTGGCCAAGGGATACTCCCAAGTCGAAGGTTTGGATTTCGGTGAAACCTATGCACCCGTAGCTAGGCTTGAGTCAATTCGCATATTATTGGCCTATGCTACTTACCATGGCTTTAAGCTTTACCAAATGGACGTGAAAAGTGCCTTCCTCAATGGACCAATCAAGGAAGAGGTCTATGTTGAGCAACCTCCCGGCTTTGAAGATAGTGAGTACCCTAACTATGTCTATAGGCTCTCTAAGGAGCTTTATGGGCTCAAGCAAGCCCCAAGAGCATGGTATGAATGCCTAAGAGATTTCCTTATAGCTAATGGCTTCAAAGTCGGCAAGGCCGATCCTACTTTATTCACTAAAACTCTTGACAATGATTTGTTTGTATGCCAAATTTATGTTGATGATATTATATTTGGGTCTACTAACGAATCTACATGTGAAGAATTTAGTAGGATCATGACACAAAAATTCGAGATGTCGATGATGGGGGAGTTGCAATATTTTATAGGATTCCAAGTCAAGCAACTCCAAGAAGGCACCTTCATTAGCCAAACGAAGTATACTCAAGACATTCTAACCAAGTTTGGAATGAAGGATGCTAAGCCCATCAAGACACCCATGGGAACCAATGGGCATCTCGACCTCGACACGGGAGGTAAATCCGTCGATCAAAAGGTATACCGGTCGATGATAGGTTCATTACTCTATTTATGTGCATCTCGACCGGACATTATGCTTTCCGTATGCATGTGTGCAAGATTCCAAGCCGACCCTAAGGAAGCTCACCTTACGGCCGTAAAACGAATCTTGAGATATTTGGCTTACACTCCTAAGTTTGGGCTTTGGTATCCTAGGGGATCCACATTTGATTTGATTGGTTATTCGGATGCCGATTGGGCGGGGTGTAAAATCAATAGGAAGAGCACATCGGGGACTTGCCAGTTCTTGGGAAGATCCTTGGTGTCTTGGGCTTCAAAGAAGCAAAATTCGGTCGCTCTTTCCACCGCCGAAGCCGAGTACATTGCCGCAGGCCATTGTTGCGCGCAATTGCTTTGGATGAGGCAAACCCTGCGGGACTACGGTTACAAATTAACCAAAGTCCCTTTGCTATGTGATAATGAGAGTGCAATCAAGATGGCGGATAATCCCGTCGAGCATAGCCGCACTAAACACATAGCCATTCGGTATCATTTTCTTAGGGATCACCAACAAAAGGGAGATATCGAGATTTCTTACATTAATACTAAAGATCAATTAGCCGATATCTTTACCAAGCCTCTTGATGAACAAACTTTTAACAAACTTAGGCATGAGCTCAATATTCTTGATTCTAGGAACTTCTTTTGTTAAATTGCACACATAGCTCTTTCATATACCTTTGATCATGTCTCTTTCATATGCTATGACTAATGTGTTTTCAAGTCTATTTCAAACCAAGTCATAGGTATATTGAAAGGGAATTGGAGTCTTCGGCGAAGACAAAGGCTTCCACTCCGCAACTCATTCTTCGCCATCACTCCGAGCAACTCTCCATCTTTGGGGGAGAAAGCATGAGCACCAAGCAAAAGGACTTCGTCTTTGGTATAATCTTAACTCATTTATGTATGACCAAAGGGGAAGAAAGTACTTCGAGGGCTCTAATGATTCAGTTTTTTGGCGATTTATGCCAAAGGGGGAGAAAGTATGAGCCCAAAGCAAAAGGACCGCACCACCACCAATTTCAAAAATTTTAGTTTTTCAAAGAGTATTTTCAATTGGTATCTTATTATGTTCAAAAGGGGGAGAAAGTAGTATTTCAAAAATGATGTATCAAAACCCTCTTGAACATTAAGAGGAGGATCTCATTTAAGGGGGAGTTTTGTTTAGTCAAAGGAAAAGCATTTGAAACAGGGGGAGAAAATTTCAAATCTTGAAAATGCTTTGCAAAATCTTATTCATTTACCTTTGACTATTTGCAAAAGAACTTTGTAAAGGATTTACAAAAGAGCTTGCAAAAACAAAACATGTGGTGAAAATGTGGTCCAAAATATTAAGAATGAAAGAAACGATCCATGCATATCTTGTAAGTATTTATATTGGCTCAATTCCAAGCAACCTTTGCACTTACATTACGCAAACTAGTTCAAGTATGCACTTCTATATTTGCTTTGGTTTGTGTTGGCATCAATCACCAAAAAGGGGGAGATTGAAAGGGAATTAGGCTTACATCTAGTTCATAAATAATTTTGGTGGTTGAATTGCCCAACACAAATAATTGGACTAACTAGGTTGCTCTAGTGTATAAGTAATACAGGTGTCAAAGGTTCACAACAAGCCAATTAAAAAGACCAAAGTTGGGTTCAAAATAGAGATCTCAAGGCATCCCGAAAGGCTCCCTGGTCTGGCGCACCGGACTGTCCGGTGGCGCACCGGACAGTGTCCGGTGCACCAGGGGACTTCGCGCGGAACTTCTCAGCCTCGGGATTTTCCTGGAGCCGGCGCGCTATAATTCACCGGACTGTCCGGTGTACACCGGACAGTGTCCGGTGCTCCAAGAAGACGCGGCTCTGGAACTTGGCAGCCTCGGGAAATCATAAAGGCTGCTCCGCTATAATTCACCGGACATGTCCGGTGTACACCGAACTGTCCGGAGCAACTACGGGGCAACGACTACTTCGCGCCAACGGTCGCCTGCAACAGCAATTAATGCGCGCCAGAGCGCGCAGGCGTCAGGCACGCCCATGCTGGCGCACCGGACACTCTACAGTACATGTCCGGTGCGCCACCGGACATCAAGGCGGGCCCAGAAGTCAGAACTCCAACGGTCGAATTGCAACGGCTTTGGTCACGTGGCTGGCGCATTGGACATGTCCGGTGTACACCGGACCACCGGACTGTCCGGTGCACCATACGACAGTCAGCCTCCACCAACGGTCATGTTTGGTGGTTGGGGCTATAAAAACCCCAACCACTCCACCATTCATGGAATCCAAGTTTTCCAGCTTCCAACAACTATACAAGAGCTAGCATTCATTACAAAGCACACCAAAAAGATCAAATCCTCTCCCAACTCCACACAAAGCTTTAGTGACTAGAGAGAGTGATTTGTAGTGTTCATTTGAGCTCTTGCGCTTGGATCGCTTCTTTTCTTTCTCATTCTTTCTTGTGATCAAATACTCACTTGTAATTGAGGCAAGAGACACCAATTGTGTGGTGGTCCTTGCGGGAAGTTTGATTCCCAAGTGATTTGAGAAGAGAAGCTCACTCGGTCCGAGGGACCGTTTGAGAGGGGGAAGGGTTGAAAGAGACCCGGCCTTTGTGGCCTCCTCAACGGGGAGTAGGTTTGCGAGAACCGAACCTCGGTAAAACAAATCCGCGTGTCACACTCTTTATTTGCTTGCGATTTGTTTTGCACCCTCTCTCGCGGACTCGTTTTTATTTCTAACGCTAACCCGGCTTGTAGTTGTGTTTATATTTGTAAATTTCAGTTTCGCCCTATTCACCCCCCTCCTCTAGGCGACTATCAAAGAGTCGTTGCTCCGCTGTCACACCGGACAGTCCGGTGAATTATAGCGGAGCGACGCCTGAGAAACCCGAATGTGAAGAGTTCGGAGTTGTACGGTCCTGGTGCACCGGACAGTCCGGTGCGCCAGACCAGGACACACTTGGGTTTCTTTGCTCCTTTCTTTTTGAACCCTTTCTTTAATCTTTTTATTGGTTTGTGTTGAACCTCTATGCACCCGTGGAATATAATATAGAGCAAACTAGTTAGTCCAATATTTGTGTTGGGCATTCAACCACCAAAATTATTTATAGGAAAAGGTTAAACCCTATTTTCCTTTCAAATAGTTTACGTGAATATTGTTGTGAGTCGTCGCAATACACGCGCAACCGACTAGTATATCTAAATAGGCCAGATCTGCTAGGTGGCTCGATGCCTGACAAGGTTTAGTCTGACCCACTGTCCAATAGGCCCATGCCGACTTGGCTTGATTAGTGTGTCGTGTTTGGATCTTAGGTGTGACGCGTCATGCTAGGTCTAGTGTAGACCAAGTTTTTTCTATTTTTTTATAAAAATATCTATATTACACCTGAGTATATAATATAAAATATAAAAACATGTGTATTGTGTTAGTTGGTGGGTGTGAACATAGAGCTAACTACCAAGGTTCAAATCTTACTGTGCATAAGAAAGCTGGAAGGAAAGAGATAACACATGTATGGAGAAACTCATGCATTATATTAGTAGAGAAATATTCATATTAGAGATATATTTGATCTATATTTTATATTTTGTATGTACATATTTATCATACAGTTAACTATTTTATAGATAGTTTAGTTGGGAACATATAAAGTGCATACCAACACAAGAATAGACGTTGGATGATCTTTTTATTAATATCTAAAAGAGGTGGAAGGGTTTATTAGAAATATTATATTTCAAAAAATGCCCTCCCACTTGTATTCTTGTATTGGTTTGCACGGTTATGTACCATAGGTTCATTTGCACCTAATATATTTCTATCTTAGCTTTGCTTAATCCGTTGTGTAAAGCGTAAAAATGGACAGAGGAGAGAAGAAGAATTCTATATATAAAGCACAGAGGCAAATCCTCTATATTTAGATGAGGGGATGTATCTTATGCACAAGACAATGCACAAATGCAGAAACTCGATTTGGTCCCTCCATCCAATAACCAACGGTTGAACATGAAGGAGTTTTTTTGTGCACATACAGTTGAGCATCGGAAGGATCGTGGGTGATGTTTTGTACGTAAAAAACGCGCTAGTGTATTTGTGAACCAGTTATCCCTTGTACGTATGACATGTCCTTATTTAGATGATGTTTTAAAACATAAAGTTGATATATGTAGAGGAAGAAAATCTTCTCGAAATATATTTAAATACATAGTATGAGACGATTTAGTCTAGCTTCAGCAGTTTACCATCTTTATATCTATATTCAAACTTCAATCTAAAAACAATGTATTATATAATGTAAAACAGTGTTTTTGACAATTTTATGGGTGAACGGTTTGGACACGTTCTTGCAAACTCAAAGGAGTCGATCCTAGGTTATCTCTAGCAACATCAATTTTTTATGAGGGTGTTTAGTTCCTCTAAAAAGTTTAGTTCACATTACATTAAAAATATTTGCCTAGTCGCATTAAAAATATTTGCCTTGAAAAGTCGGTTGTTGAAATGGTAAACAGACCCAAACCGGCCGAGCGGCCAAGGAATTCAGCAAACATCGTTCGTCACATTGGAAAGGACAGGTACAGCACAGCAGCAGGGAATGTCAAATGGTTCACACCCGTCAGTCTTGCACGGAAATGGGCTTTTACCAAAACCAAAGCCTAGGTACGGCAATGGTACAAAACTGTCGGATTTTGCCGTCTCAAATACGTACTCATAAAAAATATATATACTCATTTAAAAACTCATATCCACAACGGATTTAAAATTTTGCCGAAACTCGTATCCATCGGATTAGCGGGTGCCCACGGATTACCCGCGGGTTTCATCTCTAATATGCTAGTTCTTCTAGTAATCAATAAGTATCATAATGATTAATGAGATTATGGTCCAAAATTTATGCGATGAACAACGAGTTTGTGATTTAGTATAAAAATTATTAGCAGAGAGAATAAAATACAAATAATAAGTTGTATAATCGAGTGACCTTACACTAATTAGTTATCCATCAACCACATATATACGCCAGTAAAAACTATAACACCAAGCAATCAACACTCTCACCAACTACTTATACATTCACCATATGATAAAAATTAGGAAGTAAATGAGAAGATAACAAGTTTGTTGTTCGTTTATAAAATAAAATGACAATATACAGTAGATTTGGTGGTTTAAAAAACTCATGGGTTCACAGGTTTAGATACTATAGGAATAAACACGCACCCATAAACCCGTCGGATATAGATTTATGTCCATTAACAAATCCATAGGTATGAAAATTGATCCAAACCCGTACCCTAAGGTCTTGTTTAGTTAGCTCTCAATCCATGATTGAGTGGGATTGGGTGGGTTTAAATCTCAAGCAAGTTAAATTTCTTCACAATTTTTTTCAATCCCGTCCAATCCATAGGTAACGGGATTAACCAAACAAGGTCTAATATGGTAAAAACCCATCGAGTTACTTGCAAGTCAGACAACAATTCGTTTCTCCATCCAAACCCATCTTCAGAACCTGTTTGGATCTGTTAGAATACCCGTTTTAGGGTTTGGGGTTTTCTCTTATGTAATTACTGTCTCGCCCCTATGTAATGGGTCTGGCCCAATACTCAAGTCTATTAATACACCACCCAACCCATGTTAGGGTTAGGGTTTCCATTCCAACTAGATCACTTGAACTGGTCATGTGCTGTTAGGGATACATGAACTACTCACATAGGGAGGCTCGCAACAAGGCGCATCAATAGCAACTGCTGACCTGTGATCGCTATCATCCACATCGGTTCAGACCGTGGTCAGTTCGATCGGTCGGTGGCTCTACCAACCGTGTATCGACCATGTTGGAGACAAACCGGTCCATGCCGATCGATATCAACCATTGCATTGGATGAACCGATCGTTAACGACTGAGTACTGACTTTAGTAACGTGTTGTAGTTAGTTCACACGTGCACTACGTCAACTAGCTTTCTTTTTAAAACTACTTGCAAGTACAAAAATCTAAAAAAAAAGTATTAAAATTTTAAAAACTAGATTCCAATCTATAAATTGGATTTTATTTATGGTCTATTTATTATTTATTTTTATGCTTAAGTAATGGAATTTTATTCATAAATTATATATTTTATATTATTATGTTTGAACATGAAATTTTTAAGAATTGTTATGAATTATGTAATTTCATCCACTTAATTACGTATAGCTCATACAAATGCATTTGTTTACTTAATTCTTAAAAAGTTAAACGAATAACATTACATAATTCATAAAAACATTTAGAAACTACATGAATCAAACATAATAATAAAAAATACATATTTTGTAAATAAAAATACATAACTTAAACATAAAAATAAATAATTCATAAATAAAAATCGAAAGTCAGTCATTAACGTCCGGTTCGACCAGCTCATCCAAACATGTTATTGTTAACGACCAGTGGATATCGATCGGATCGGCCCGATCGGCAACACGTTCAGCATTTTGGCCATACGGTCATCCCAAAATATTGTTTTACATGATCATGCCAATGCCATAGGTAAAACACAAGGAAAACGCACGGATTGAGATGTGCTACTGCTTCTTGTTGCTGTTTCTTTGACTTGGCTCTTGGATACGTAGGTTTGTTCAACAACTGTACCACGTGCTACTAGACTAAAAATCCTATGATCAAAAGCAAACCCAACCCACTCTTTGTCTTTGATCTACCTTTCTCTCCGTGTGTTCAGCGTTCTACGAGGATGAGGATGACGGATTGCGGGTGATCTTCCCACTTCCCAGTACAGTTCAAACAACCCAACGAATGATCAATTCCATGGACGGTTCCAATCCAATGAAAGGAGAGGGAGTCGGGAGACAGAGTAGCAGCAGCAGCATAGTAGAAGAATCTGATGGAACGAACGAACCGACTGAGAGAATTCAGAAGAATTTGGTGCCGGCTCGTCCGCTGTGGAGCAGGTTGTGCGCGATGTCGTCCCTAGCCTTGGTGGCGCCGTCCGACCGCACGGGGTTCTCCGGCACCGTCTCGTCGTCGTCGATGTCGCATCGGAGCGCGGGGTCCATGCCCTCCCCGCGCGACTCGCAGATGTTGTGCAGCACGCAGCAGGCGCCCAGCACCACCGGGAGGTCCTGCAGCTTCACCTCCGTGCGCTTCTGCAGGCACGCCCACCGGCCCTTGAGGCGCGCGAAGGCGTCCACGGCGACGCGCCGGACCTCCGCCACCTTCTCGTTGAAGGCGTGCTGCGCCCACGTCAGGTTGGCCTGCGCGTAGGGGGCCAGCACCCACTCCGTGAGCGGGAAGCTGACGCCGCCCACCACCCAGGACCCCGCCATCATCCCGGCCGCCGCGCGCTGCTGCAGCGCCGACCGCTCCAGCACCTGGTCGTCGGGCATGGACCCGGGCCAGCCGATGCAGACGTCGGTGAAGGCGCCGTCGGGGTCCACCACCCCCTGCAGCGTGATGGAGTAGGACGTCTTGTGGTTGCGCTCCGTGTGCCGGCGGTTGAAGTAGGCGGTCACCGACACCTTGGGCGCGATGATGGGGATGTGGGTGGTGTAGATGGCGCCCACCACGCTGGGGATCCCGGACTCCGCCTGGAACCGGGACTTGAACGCCTCGGCGGCGGCGTCATCGGGCCAGCGGAGGAAGCGCGGCATCAGGAGGCCCCGGATGGCGGCGCAGACCTCCAGGACCAGCTTGTGGCAGGTGGAGATGCCGAGGCCGAAGCGCTTGGACACGAGGCGGAGCGGCTCCCCCGTGGCGAGCCGCCACACGCACACCGCCACGCGCTGCCGGACGGGGATGGCGGCGCGGAGCGCGGTGTCCTCCTTGGCCACGGCCGCGCCCAGCGCGTCGCACAGCATCGCGAAGGTGGCGCGCCCCATCCGGAAGGCGGACCGGAAGTCCGCCTCCGGGTAGTCGGCGCTGCTGCACTGCTCCCACCACGCGCGCGACCGGTCCTTGACCCACAGCCGCCGCTGCTGGTGCGGGCTCTGCCCGTGGCCGTTGACCACGGATGACAACGACGACCCCGCTCCTCCTCCTCCGCCCCCACCGGTCACCTCCTCCTCTTCGTCGTCCTGTTCCGCCTGCTGGCGAGGTCGGCTCAGCTGGAAGAGGGGGAGCTCCGGGCGCGGGGCGTCGTTGACGTCCAGGGAGGTGAGCACGCTGGTGGCGGGCCTCCTCTTGCTGCTGGCCTGTTCATCGGCGGCGCCCCCCTCGCCGCCGCCGCCGCCGCGCTTCCGGCGCCGGTTCGCCGTCGCCGGCTTGGGCATCGCGGGCGGCCTGCTGGAAATTGGAATTTGGAAAGGGGGATGGGATTGGGTGCGGAAGGGGGGGAGGAGGTGGAAGTGGTCGTCGTCTCCGCTCCGCAGCAGGTAACGGGTAGGAAGGAGCTAGGCGGAGCGGGTTATAGGTTAGGTGGGTGTGAGCGCGCGCGAGGAGGAAGAGCAGCAGCAGGAGGAGGAGCAGGCGCACGGAGACATCGCTGTCGGCCCGAGCGAGACTAGTGTGGAAAGGAGCTGCCCTTCCTTGGAGTGGCATCCGCTTTCTGGTTTTGGAGCGGGCGGCGGCGGCGGCGACGACGACGATGAAGGGTACCTCGTCCGTGCGTGCATGGGTGGTGTAAACGCCCGGACGCCGCGGCGGCGCGGGGACGACGGCTGGCAGTTCTCGGCATCCAGTACTGCTCGCTCCTCTTGGCTCGAGAATTCGGGAACTGAGAAAATTCCATAAGACTTGGGTTTAATTTGTCAGCCATGCGTTCCAAACACGCCAATCTATTCTGGTTCACCCAGTTTCGTGATGTTCAATTGCAAGGGGCTCAAGGTAGAGATGGCCTGGCCGGTAGGATAGGAAGCTCTCCAGAACCAGAACGTACACATTCCACTGGAAAAAAATCGTCTGCGCCACAAACCCAGAGCCTAGCTAGCTCCACATTCCATTTTTCATCAACTGACAATCCAAATTTTAGTTACTTATTTTCACATGGCTTTTATTGTAAATAAATAAACAAATCCAGTAGACAACTGTTCCAGGCCATTTACAATGCGCTCCCAAGGTACAATACTGCAGGGAAACATGTCCTCAGAAACTACATTATTGATCGGCTGGTCTCTCTGTGATGTGAATTACAGGAGCACATGAACCGACAAATCAACAAAGAATTTATGGCAGTTCTGCTCGAAATATTGCCTGGGCCGCAGACGGCCAGGAACATGCCGGTCTCAGACAAAATTTATGGTGAAGGAGACGTAAGGGTGCGCCTCTGTTTCACCTCCCAGACCGGCGACGCCTACGTCGTCTTCGGATTTCCAATAAATACTGCATTTCAAATGTTGTGTGTGTTAGTGGAAAACAACACCAACGTGCGATTCAAAGTCCAATGGACCGCACCCCCCGAAACACTGAATTACCTATGGGCATTGCCGCAGAGCTCCTCTAAGATGCTCCTTACTTTCTTCTCGCTCTTTGTAGATGGTGCAAGAACAGCAGACTGATATGCAAAACATATGATCAGACAAGAAACGGAAGTATACTATTTACCATCATAAACAACAGCCTCAGCAAATTACCAGGAATGATGGAGGGAGACCATATCTAAGGATGCTCTCTACAAAGACACGCACAGCACAGAAGTGCATCCAGGAACTGAATACCTGTACAGTAATAGTTACAGTTCACAAGCAAGAAATGACATACGAAAGAGAAAGAAGGCAAAAACCAACTCAGCAAACCATATAACCACAGCAACAAAGCATAGCCAAGGCTCAGTAAAATTTCAAGAGCTTCACAACCCTAAAGGCAAGAAAAAGCAGGATAGCGGGTTTTCTGTTTTACTATGACTTTCCAAGAATTAGAGATCCATATCCTGCACAGCTTATAATAACATAATAAGGCCTACCATTCATAGCTCTAACTAACAAATTGCAATGCATCCTAATCTGGCTCAACACTTTGTGATCAATGTGTTACCGCCATATCAATTTTTCCATAAATATCAAGGTTGTACCAGTGAAACATTAACATAAAGCAAAAGGCAGTTCCAGCATGACACAGCCAGGACTCACAACGAAACATGGCCTTATTTAAAATTTTAATACGAGAAACATATAAATTCTAATGCAAATGAAGACAATAATAATAGGGAAACATTAACAGCATAATGGCTTTCCAAAGAAACATGGCCTAAAATTTCCATTCAACATTACTGACACTTACAGCAGAGATGTAATCAATAAGATCATTAAGGAAAGAAAACACAGTTGTCGTTCAAACCACTAGATTATGTAGGAAAAGACAAGTACCTCGCTGTAGCTGGCATAGCACCATTGAAGAAGAGTGGTCCTCATGGCTTCTTGGTCTTGCAGTAGCTTCTCCATCTCCTGCTTCCGACTTTCCTGTGCTTCAGGACTGTACTCAAAATCACGGACCTGGAATAAAATGAAATTAAAGCTTATAGTGGATAACAAAAGGCTAAAGAAGGATAGCCAGATTAATATAAAGTGTAAACATACGACTCTCAAGGAAACCTTACCTGAAAACCCTTCTCGCGAGCACGGACCTTAAAATTGTCAACAACCTTAGCAAACAGTGTTACAGTGTAGAGAGCATATTCATTGTCTTCATAGAGCTTTTTAGATGACCTAGGTACCTATAAAATTTTCAGTTAGCTCATATGAATGGGGGCAGTCAAATCCGGTATGAATATAACTATACAAGGAAGTCAGGGACATAATTTAGACAACGTTGACAGATTTTAATTAAAGATTCTCCTAAGGGTAGTTAAAACATTATTCAATTCTCTTCAAAAGGAAAGTTATAAGAAAAAATATGTCGATTTGGGAGGTTCTAACAAGCAGACAAGCACAACCAAAATTTAACCTTACCACGAATGTGTCAATTTTCTCATAGCTTGACAACCAGTCTTTTTGGGAGTACTTGGGAACAATTGCAAGAAGTGTCACGAGATGTTCCGAGGTGATCATATCCTCCGGTTTTACCAGATTGGAAAGATCACGAACCGCTAAGCTTTCACACAATAAAAGGCCAAACTAATTAGTATAGGAAAGGCAACAGATAAAATGAGTAAGCCATTCATTTCTGCTCTCCTGTTCCTTTTACAATAAACAAGGAAAAAGTCCTGGAATCAAGCACTTCCTCTAGAGTCTGAACACACAAAGTATGTCAGCGCAATTTACCTCCCACTTTGCTTCCTGTTGATCGCACTAAGCTGGCTCCTTACATTATTATATTCCGATGCTCGAACCTGGGGAAGAGAGCGTTTTTAGGAGTTGTGAACTAAAACATAAAAGTTATTGACCAGATGTATTAGTATAGCAAAAACGAGCCATAAAATTGAGGCCAAAGCAAAAAAAATCACAGGCAGAGATCCAAATGGCATTTTTAGCTGAGAAACACAAACTTTCTTTGTCTTTGCAACCTACATTTCATCATATTTTAGACCTCAAGAAACTTAAATAGATGAGCTACGTTCAGTTCATATATATATATATATATATATATATATATATATATATATATATATATATATATATATATATATATATATATATATATATATATATATATATATATATATATATATATATATATATATATATGAACTTTTTGACCAGCCCTCCCGTGTATATAATTTCTGGTATCTGCGAGTCTAGCTAATGAATTGGTTTTGATATAATCCTGTGCAATTACTTATTTGGTGCAATCGAACCATCCAGAACATCCAATCTAGATCCAATGGTTTCATATAGAAGAGGTTAAATGTAAAAGAGGTAGGAAGAGGTTAAATGTAAAATAGCAGTCACCATTAGATTTTAATTTGGACGCACCAGATTGCTGGATTACCCGTTTACACCAATATGATTCATTGATTGCACATGATATGTTTCCGGTTTTGCTATATATCTACAGAGCGATGAGCCTTGGTCCCAGCAACAAATTGGCGTAAATGTGCAAAGAGGAGTGGAGTCGTGCAAACAAACCTTCATGTCATCCTCGATCTTGGCAACCTGTGACTGTATGCTGCCGACGATCTCCTTGAGAGGGGACATTGTGGGGTACTTGCCCTCATCCCACACGAACCTGCGCGCGCGATCAACACAGAAGCTTTTAAGCTGAACAGGGCACCCATCCGATGGGGTTGGCAGTTTGCAGCAGACCTAGTGAGGTAGGTGTCGACGGGGACGCCGTCGACGGTGAGGGTCCCGGTCTCGACCCCTCCGGCGCGCTCGAGGTCCTCGATCTGCCTCCGGATCTTGTGTGACACGCCCTCCACGAAGACATTGGACTGCGGGTATACATATAGAGACAAACACACGATGGCACGGAATCAGAGGCTAGTGCCCCGGGGCAGCTGGAGAGGGGAGAGGGGATCGAGATCGTGCGGGGAACCTTGACGAGGTCGTCACTGAGCGCGAGGAGCGAGTCGAGGGTGCCGACGCGGAGATCCGGGACGTTGAACTGCGCGGACGGTGAGGCTACGCGAGATTAAATCCCGGCGGGTGAAGGAGACGGGTCGGAGGGGATCGCTTACGCGGTAGAGCGGGGTGTCGAAGGAGTGGCGGGAGATGGAGTCCTGGAGGCGCGACCACAGGGAGCTGGCGGTGGCGCCGGGCGACTGCACGGGCAGCGACACGATCAAGTAGCGTGTCGCCATGGGCGCCGGCGGTGAGGCTCCTCTCCGGTCGGGGGAGGAGGCGGTGGTTTGGTTCGTGTGATCTGGTTGGTTTCAGGATTCGGAGGAGCAGGAGAGGTCGTCGTATTCTGCATGTGGGACCCATAATATGTCGGTCGGTGAAGTAAGTTACAGTGCTAGCCAGATCCATCAGTAAAACTTGACAATTACATTGTGGCTGTGGCTTGTGTATGCAAAAATTAGGGGTAGGCACTGCTAGATTTCTTCATCTGCTGCTGCTGCTGAAGAACATGGCCCCGCAGCAAACCGTGAGCACAACTGCAGCACGCACCCCCTGCGCACATCAGACAATAACATCCGCAATGAGCAAAACCAACAGCAGGCTCTGTCTATCATCAGAAACAAGACTCGCCTGAACTATCAGCCACCCGTTTATCATCAGGAAACCACCGCTGCGAGCCCGAGCAGCGGCGGCGGCAATGGATTCGTCGCTTTTTCTCTGCGAGCCCGACCAGAATGAGTTTTGTTAGGATCAAACCATCTCATCTCAGCAGCAATGACACTATAGCATGGCATGACAGTTACCTCTCGGGTACCTTGCTGTCCCTTAGTAGCGGTGCGTTGGAAGTTGAGGTGCTCAAGCTCAAGGAGGTCTTTCAGTTGCTTGGTCGCGCCCGTGACGCAGATGTGCGGGTGTATCCAGGTGCTCGACGTCGCAACCAGATAGTTCAAGGGACGCTCCACGTAGTCCCTTGGCTGCATCTGCATCTGCATCTGCTTTGCCTGTGACCTCCTCCTAGTTCTTGGATGCAGCTCGTTGTGCTGCTTGCTTGCTCTGCGTCGGCTTCTGCTTTCGGCTGCTTTTGGCGTCCTAATAGTTTGTAGTTGTGCAGGTGCGATCGTTTCTACTAGTATATGCTGAGACCTGTGATTTGAAGCTTTGTGGTGATCATCAACAGGGATGATGGCTGTTTTGCCTGCCTGCGTGCTGCGGCTGCCTGAGTCGGTTTCTGAAACGATACCCTGCAGGTTGGTCCAGCGATGACAGAGTTACCATAGATACGCATTTCACATCCACCAATCAATCATATTTGGATATCACTGCTACTAGATGACGACATGTTCCTGACAAATAAAACTGATTTCTTTGTTTGAAAATGTTTGGATGAAAACACACAAACAAACCAACCAACCTGTGGGGTGGTGGTGCCTTCAAAGCTACTTATCATCGTCTTCACTGCACTACTTGATTTGCTGCTCTCTGGTATGCTGTCCCCTTTCTTGGAGCCAGGGCCCGGCCTGTCCGGCGGCCACGTGCTGATCGCATCCACTGCCCCTGCCCCGTCGCTGACTTCCTGCTCCGCCTCTCCCACGACCCCTCGCCCGCCGCCGGATGCTACGTCCAGGCCTAGGCGCCGCCTCTCCCCTTCCACCGGCGATGCCAAGGCTTCGACTTCGGCCTGGCTCAGCCGCTGCTTGGAGCCACCGGGATCTTCCAACCTTACACCCCCTTGCAGCAACGAGTCCCTTGAGGCCTTCACCCGTGGATCCGCATCGATTCCAGGGAACACGGCCCGCTCTTGCAAATCATCCAGTGACATGCTCTTCTGAAGCTCAGATCGTTCAGCTGCTTTGCTTCGGATGTTGGAAATCTTCTCCGTCAGCCGTTTAGACAATGCGCTGTCTAACAAGTCGCCGATAAGAACTAACATTGATGAATGAACTCTGCGCTCTTCCATTATTAACAAAGAAAACAGACACCCAAGTTCGAGTAGAAAAAGGACTTGAAGCTGCACCCAACCAGTTGAGCAAACGTAAGACACACTATGAATTAAGCAAACGTCACTAGTTTACCTGAAAAATTGAGTTCATTGCCATCCCCAAGCAGCCCTTGCTGCTTCATCTTCATCGCAGAATTTCTCTAAATAAATAGTACAACGCAGGTTATATACGTCACTTTAAATTATTGAGACTATCGAGAAATTTGCCCCTACAGTTTTTTTTTTTTTTAAAAAAGGCGTCCGAGAAGGAGCCATCTTACCATTTCTTGGATTCGCTTGCGGTCATCATCGTTGAGCAAGAACTGAATCTGAAGAACTATTTCTCCCCCGCTATCAAGAGCAAATACTGTGTCCATAGTTCCTGACTCCACAATCTCTTTTGTCTTCAGCTCTGTGGTAATTATTTTTTTTCAAAACACATCATCAGTTAATAGATCCTGGTAAGTACAAAAAGGAACGGTGAATAGCCAGCTAAAGAGGAACCTGATTTTGATATCAATGCCCCGTCTGCACTGTACAGCATTATTACCATACTCTCCCGAAGTGATGTAACGGGGCTGCACACCACCACACATATATTTGGTTTATGTGATGACAATGAATGATGCACTGGTTAAATTTCAATTAAGGTAATATATGGAAGAAGAAGAAAAATAAACTTACAAAGATAAAGCATCTTGTTCTATGTTTCCACTGTATTCTCTGTTGCCCACAGTGACTGCGTCCAAAATGTAATTTACATATAACACAGAAGAAAGATCAGCAAGTGGAAAGCAAAACGAGGAAAGAAAGTAGATCAAACCTTGCAGAAACAGAGGGGTGATGACTGGTGGTTGAGTGGCTGCATAGTAAAAAGCAAATGTAAAGAAGCACAATCAGCTCTTGCTTCCAACAGAACGAACAATACGAGAGGTTTTTTTTTCAGATACTCGAGTAAAAACATAGTTATGACACAAAATTACCTGAGATGTGGATGCTTCCAGGCATTCTTTCTGAATTCCTGCTTGGGTGCTGCACAGAAGCCCTACAATACTAATCTTCTAGAGCACAGAGAAGAAAAAAGATACACCACACCAGCTGCAGCTAGCTAGTGGATGTTGTCTGGGCAAGCTGGACCTGTGGCTGGCTATCCGTAGCCACTCGGTCTCCTGGGACCACAGGAGTTAAAAGTTTTGTTCTTTCTGTTGCTATCGAAAGACATACAGCCACAAATTGTGAAGACAACAGAACACCACATGGTTTGCATTAAGTGGTTAATAAACAATATTATGAATAGGGCTCGGGCCCAGTCGCAGTCTCAACAATACGTTACATGGCAATCGATGGGCTCACCCATCACACGAGAACCACATAACATGAAATTGTCAACCGAGCAAATCAAGGATGGAACACAAGAATCTCACGCAGAGAAGTTTTTCTTTTTTTTCAGTCTTGAAGAATCTCTAGAACCAATGCACACAATACTGGTTTGCATCCACAGAA
This sequence comes from Zea mays, assembly GCF_902167145.1. NCBI lineage: Eukaryota > Viridiplantae > Streptophyta > Magnoliopsida > Poales > Poaceae > Zea > Zea mays. The sequence goes on along the minus strand of NC_050103.1, from coordinate 79,332,754 downwards.
CCTTTGGACTCGAGGAGGCTAAATCATGAAGACATCGGTTTTCAAGATAGCAGTATAGCACAGTACTGTGCTTGTACACAACCCAACCAGGCACAAGAGACCCAAATGACAGCTTGGGAGGGATCCTGCTCGGATGAACTCCTTGAGAAGGGCGCTTCTCCTCATCGAGTTTCTTCTTCTCGGCAGCATTGCGTGGCTCCGCCTCTCTTCCAGCATCCATTTGTAGAGCTTGCGTTGGTCATCTTCAGGGATTGGTGGGAGCTCCATTCTGGGTGCAGGCTGGTTCGGAAGGCTTCCCAGCAGATGTAGCAGCAGGATGACTCATCTGAGTCCTTTTGGTAGGCCCGCACGTGAGCAACCCTTTGAACGTTAGAGATCGTTCCAGATTTAGACCATCAACAGATCCCCTATGCCATCTCGTATCTCATCCTCAATTTCAGGGCTCCACTCTGCAACAATGTCAAACAGTATCATCTACAATTCAACATCCCTATTTTACAATACCCACTGGATACAGCATTAATATGTGCATCTGAGCAATCCTTTGAACACCGGATACATTTTTTAAACAAAGGGCTGGGTTGCTGACCCTGCCCGATTGAATTGGGCCTGGAATGAACCAGGTCCTACAAGACAGTCATTCGGTCATCTCTCTGGCTCCTAGTACCCCAATATATTCAGATAGGACCATGACAGGATTCACCGCTAATCTTTCCATTCAACATAGAATAAAAGAAAAAAAACAATCTCAACAAACTGGCACAACCCAAAAAGTATTCCGAGTCAACCAATAAAGCAGGGCAGGCTACAGCTTCGGGCCAACACGGCCCGCGGCAACTGCTGAGGCAGCTCATGGAACTGCTACAGCACAAAAATAGATGGCAAAAAGAGGATGTACATGCATCAAGTTACAAGCAAAGCTTCTGCGTATCCATGTACTAGTGAAGCCTCGTCAGCTCTTCCACAATCTTGGACAGATCCTCCACCGAAACGCCCATAGCCTTGGACACCACCTCCATCTTGCTCCGGCTAAGGTCAAGGAACGACTCGATCAGGTCACCATCAAGGAAGTTCCGTGCCTCCGCTGTCTTCTTGTCGTTATGGAACGACCGCCATTGCTCATGGCTCATGTTTCCAACTCCCTTTATGTACTTGACAAGAGTGGACTGGAACTTCTCAAGGAAGGTGTAATGGTCATGCGGGAGGGAGGCGATAATGCCAATGACCCCGTTTATTGTGCCAAAGATGACCGTAGGAATCTTCCCTATCTCTGAGTCTGGAAGGCGCATCACGAGTGAACCATGGCGGAATCTGTTCACAAACTCTCCGAGATGGTACTCCCCAACGACCTCAAGCTTGGCCCTTTCGTCATCTGTGGCAGCATCACTGTTCTTGCGCACGGTGAATAAGTTATAGCCATTCTCCGCCCCAACATAGACTTCATCATCAAGCATCTCAACTGCAGTCATCCAGTTTGCATTGTAATCCCTAGCACGCTCTTCGATCGCGCTTTCCTCATGCTGCTCAACAGGGAAAACATTAGCAATCAGCCCAACAAAGACGGACACAATAATTTTACAGATAATGCAATGTGAGTCAAGCAAACAGTTAAAAAACCCGTCACCCACCTTATACACCAGCAAGGAAATTGACTTCATCAGATCGCCAACCACAATGAAGTCACCACGTGTTTGAGTGTACAAGGCAAGTATGTGCCCATGGTGGCCACACTCAGATTGCAGCTCATGTGAACCATCCTCGCGCGACATCCACTTGTATAATTGAATCTTCTGGTTGATAGCAGCCAACAATTTCCCATTGAATGCATTCAACGAATAAACTGCTCCTTTGGTTTCTTTCTCCACAATTAATTGCAAACTTCCATCTTCAACTGCAAATACAAGGATTCGGCCCTACAAGATGTACCGATACATAACCATTTTGTGCACGAGAAATAGAAAAGGCTCACTGAGAAATTAACTAAAACAAGCTGTAAATTGAACAAGTATTAAAAACGAGTTAACTAGCATTAGTAAAAGATCATGATTTCAGATATATCACCTTGGTTGGTTCATTTTCTTCAGGTATAACATATGCAGTTCCCACACAGTAATAGACATTATTGTCATCCACAAACGAACAGCTAATGATGGAGCAGCCACATTCATACTGGTCTAGAGGATACACACACAGGGACTCAAAAGTCTGATGATCTAGCAGACGTATTAAGTGAGTCTCACTTTCCTCCACACTCTGGTTGTACTTGAAACTGCAAAATGCTAGTGTCTTTGATTGCTCCTGGTGGCAAATGCGGCGTGCTTGTTCATTAAGGGGGATTGTGCGGATATGAAGCTTCTGGATATCATCAATAGTTCCAATTGAAAGCTCACCCTCTTTAGCAATTGCAAGACTGACATTGGAAAAAAGAAGGGTGAACTAGAGGAACCTTAAGACAGTGGTAATACTTTCTAACTGTAACTCCACAATGACTAGACCAGTGACACAAATGAACTACAAGCTCCCAGCATCAAGTAGAATGCAACTAGCAACCAAAAAAACAATGACATCAAAAGACATAAATGGCAGGCAATAAAGCATTTGTTCCCTAATTTGACTGTTAATGATAATAAAATGTATAAGTACAAATGAATTAAAAAGGAGATTGCTTAACAGATTCAAAAGAAATTTAAGGTCTTTCAATAACATTATCTTCAGACTAAAATGCTTTGCTGTTGTCAAGCAAGCCAAATTTTTATAAGATTGTGAAAGCTAATTAAGGGGCTGCTTAGTTTTTTGACCAGGTACTATTTCAGCTTGGTTTTTACTTTTTTGGTTGCCTTACCTAACTACCTTGGGGTCTGTGTAGGCAAGGTTTGCTTTGCCAGCCTGAGAGAGCCAAATTGAGCAGGCTCTCCTGGCTGGGCAAGATTATCGTGTCTCGTGCTAGCCAGGTGAGGCAAGGCTAGGCACCGAATCTAGTCAGTGTTCCAAAACACGGTACTAGGCGCTCACCTAAGTGAGCTTCAGAGCTGGACAGAGAGATAACACCTCGCCTATGGGGTAAACGGAGAATATGTGACGTGCCACTAGACTGAAGCCACGCTGCACGAGGGAGGGAGCTGGGCCACCAGATCTATTGCTGGGCCGCCACCAGACCTCCCTCCCCCACCAGTCATGCATCGTCAGATGTGCATCCGTTTCAAGGAGAGGGGAAGGGAGCAGAAAGGAAAGGCAGGCTTGGGAGTGGTGATGGCATGGGGAGCGTGCAGGGCAGCTCTGCAGCAGCGCACAAAGGCTGAGCCTGTGACCACTGACCTGCCTGACTGCAGCCACCCTCCACAGAGAGAGGTCATGGGAAAGAAGTGTCACCGAAAAGAAAATCCAATGAGGGATGCTCGGGCTGCAGGTGATGTGGATAGGACAGAACGATTTTGCGACTTGCCCCTCCACTTTGTAAAAATTCCTGCATTCTTAATATCATTTCCTTTACTGGTTTTTTACATCCTAGTCCCTAGAATTTCATTTTTTACAAGATACCATTAGATATATTTTTTGTTTGATATTTCTCTTCTCATAACATCCTCTGGTAATTAACGTTGGTGATTAATTCAATGATTAGTCAACTACATAGCGCAGAACAAAGTGATATAACCACCTAAGAAACACCTAGAAAACACCTAGGCGTGCCTAAGCTCTAGGCAGAGGAACACTGCGAGAGAGTGCCTAGCGCCTTTTTGAACCTTGCATCTAGTGAAGCCAAGCACACCCTAAAAAAAGTTGCTACTGCTAGTATAAGAACTTAGTAATAGTCAACTTTTTAATGAACCACACAATACATGGACTGCACAAAGATCAGATGGTTATGCAAAATGGCTTGTGAAAACATTTCGTCCAAATTGATACATAATCCCAATTCCAGTACATACAGGAGATACTTGACTCAAAGTTGAAGACTTCAATTCCATTGCACAAAATCTAGAGAGGGAACAAACCTGTCTGGAAAAGCGGCTGTATTGAAAGGGCACATATGATTAACCTCTTTCAAATTTACATTGCTATAGAGAAGCTTCTTATTGCTGCTATAGATGACAGTTGGCCTATCTGATGAAGCAAACACGTGGGTGGTACCCTTTGATGAGAATGTACGAAGGCTGATTGGTTGGGTCCCGAGGGTAACCTTTTTTCTATCAGTCAGTTCACCTGTGCTTGCATTCAGCAGAAAACTGAACAGATTACCATCCCCAAGAGCACAAAGTAAATACGAAACCTGAAAAAAAAGAACATATATATGTTACTTGAAGTAGCCATTCTTGTTTTCAATGGAACTTAGAAAAGCGAGTTCAAGAGCATACCCCCTCCAAGGTGCACAGCAGAACAGACCGAGGAACAATTTCTCCACCCAAATTTTCTTTCCTTATTAATACAAGATCTGGAAGTGAAAATATTCTAACACTTATATCTGTCCACATCCCAACAGCAGCTAGGGAACTATACTCTAGATGCTCTCCAATTGGGTTCAAATCAAGACAAGAAATCTCATGTTCTAACTGTGCATGCTTCACTTCAACAAGTTTAGCATCCCTAATTTCTAGGTAAACAAGATGGCCACCACCGGTTGCCAACAGAACCTGTGACACATGTGCAATTGAAAAATAGTATGAGAATAAATAGAATTGGCATCCAACAATTCAAATCCATTTGTATTAGGACATTGAAGAAAAATGTATTGACTAGATTGCTGATGATCAAGTGATTTATAGTTTCAGCCTCTTGGTCGCACAAGGGGCAGTGCTCTAGCGAGTCTAGCCCTCTTTTTCTGAGCCTGTCAGCTGTCTGTAAGTAGAGGGACTCTAACTCTCATCAAGAGGATGACACTATGAGTTGGGGCAATTTTCTGTTTATTTCCTCAAACACTACACAATGCCATACCCTTAGAGGGGTTGGGGACACAAATTTATAGCCCTAGGGGCTGCACTACCACACCTTCTCACACACACTACACAGCAGGATTGTCCTCTAGATGCTAAAGAGACTACAGAGGACAGTCAAAAGCGACTGTTGTCCTCTAGATGCTAAAGCGACTACAGAGGACAGTCAAAAAGCGACTGTTGTCCTCTAGATGCTAAAGGGACTACATAGGACAGTCAACCTGTCCTCTAGATGCTAAAGGACTACAGAGGACAGTCAAAAGCAGGCTGTCCTCTAGATGCTCAAGACTTATTCCATCATTCTCCCCCTAAGTCTTGGGCGTCGTCTTGTGAGAAAGTTGGGCCATCCCGGACCTGGAGCAAAGCTCAACAAACTTAATCTTCCCAAGGGGCTTGGTGAGCAGGTCTGCAAGCTGATCCTTGGTGTTGATGTAGCGCGCCTTGATGCTCCCTTCTGCCAAGCAGTCTCGGATGAAGTGGTATCTCAGTCGGATGTGCTTGCTCCGTTCATGGAACACGGGGTTCTTGGCCAATGCCAGAGCGGACTGGCTGTCCACCCTGAGTTCCACCGCTCCAGTGTCTCTCCCGAGGAGATCACCGAGCAGTCGAGCCAGCCAGAGAGCCTGAGTCGAAGCAGTGGACGCTGCTATGTACTCGGCCTCGCAGCTGGACATGGCCACCACCTGCTGCTTGACCGACTGCCAGCTGATGGGGCACTTGCCGAGGAAGAAGAGGATCCCGCTTGTGCTCTTGCTGGTGTCGATGTCGCCGGCGTGGTCGCTATCGCTGTACCCGACAAGGTGTGCCTCCCCAGGGCACCTCGGGTAGTAGAGACCGTGGTCGAGAGTCCCCGCAACATAGCGGATGATCCTCTTCACAGCCTGCTCATGCTCCGTCGTCGGTCGCTGCAAGAACCGACTAACGTAGCTGACGGAGTATGCCAAGTCAGGTCGTGTGTGGACGAGGTAGCGAAGGCTCCCCACAAGACGCCGATACTGAGTAGCATCCATCTCCTCCGTCGTGCTGTCGCGACTCAACTTCAGCCTCTCCTCCATCGGAGTGAGAGCTGGGTTGCAGTCGGTGAGCCCAGCCAGCTCAACAATGCGCCTGGCATAGGCGGTCTGGCGAAGTGTGATCCCGGAGTCTCCCTGGTGCACCTCAATCCCCAGGTAGAAGGAGAGATGCCCCAGGTCACTCATTTGGAAAGTGGCCTTCATCTCTTCCTTGAACGCTGCCACTTCTGCATCCTTGGCGCCGGTGATCACCAAGTCGTCGACGTAGACACCCACCAGCAGGACATTTTCTCCATTGCCCCGCCGATAGATGGCCGCCTCGTGCGGGCTTGGCGTGAAACCCATTCCTTTGAGCGTGGAATCCAGCTTGGCATTCCACGCCCTCGGTGCCTGTCGCAGGCCATAGAGAGCCTTGCGCAGGCGCAACACCTTGCCCTCCTTGCCAGGGATCGCAAAACCTGGCGGCTGGTGTACGTAGACCTCCTCCTTTAAGTCGCCGTTGAGAAACGCCGACTTGACGTCCATGTGATGAACGTGCCAGCCCTGCTGGGCTGACAGCGCAAGGAGGAGTCGCACGGATTCCATCCGTGCCACAGGGGCGAAAGCATCGTCGAAGTCGATCCCCTCCTGCTGTAGGAAACCGCGTGCCACCGAGCGAGCCTTGTGCTTGACGATGGCGCCGGCTTCATCCCTCTTCAGTTTGAACACCCATTTAAGGGTGATCGCGCGATGACCATGAGGGAGATCAGCGAGCTCCCAGGTGCGGTTCGTCTCAACCGCGTCCATCTCCGACTGCATCGCGGCACGCCAAGCCGCATGTTTCTCGGCCTCCGCGAAAGACCGAGGCTCACCATCGTCGCATGCAAGATGCAACTCTCCTGCCAGAATACGAGATGCAGGGCCTGGTACCGACGGGTCGATGAGAAGGCCCTCCACCCTTCGATACCGCAACGGCTCACCGTCGTAGCACGCGTCGACGCGCTCCTCGTCGCGGGACAGAGGGATCACGAGCTCCACTGGGTCGTGCTCGACACGAGCTGGTGTCGGAGAGGACGTTCCCGGAGAGGGTACCGTCGGTGCTGGAGTACGTGGTGGCGAAGAGCTCGCTGTAGCCGGAGTCGTGGCTGGAGTGCGTGGTGGTGAAGAGCTCGTTGTAGCAGGAGCTGGAGAGTTTGGCGCTGGAGTCGGTGGAGACTTGGGGGCTGGGGTAGACCTGCTCGGAGAAGAGTTGCCTACTCCCCCAGCTCCCTCAAAGTGGACGTACTCGATGGTGAAGTCGTACGTCGGAGTCGTGCCGTCGTCCACCGCCTTGTCCCACGCCCATCCTCGCCCTTCGTCGAACACTACGTCGCGCGCCGTGCGCACACGCTGTGTTCTTGGGTCAAGGATGCGGTAGGCCTTCGAGCCCTCCGCGTAGCCAATGAACACCCCCGGGGTGCTCCTATCGTCGAGCTTGCTGATGTGGCCAAGCTCCTTGGTGAACGCGAGGCAGCCGAAGACCCGTAGGTGAGAGACCGCCGGCTTGCGCCCATGCCAAGCCTCGTACGGTGTCATCCCGTTGAGAGCCTTGGTGGGCGAGCGGTTGAGGATGTAAACCGCTGTCACCACCGCCTCTCCCCAGAAGACAGCTGGCATTCCTCTCTGCTTGAGGAGAGCTCGAGCCATCCCCACAACCGTCTGGTTGCGCCGCTCGACGACGCTGTTCTGCTGCGGGCTGTACGGCGCGGAGTAGTGGCGCTGAACGCTCTCATCCGCGCAGTACGACGCGAACTCAGCCGCCGTGAATTCGCCGCCGTTGTCGGTGCGCAGCACGCGCAGCTTGCGGCCGCACTCCGCCTCCGCAGCGACCTGCACACGCCTGATGGCGTTCGCAGCCTCTCCCTTGCTGCCAAGGATCATCACCCACATGTAGCGGGAGAGATCGTCGACGAGCAGCAAGAAGTAGTGTCGTCCTCCTGGTGTGGTTGGTGTCACCGGGCCACACAAGTCCCCATGCACGAGCTCGAGCCTCTCCTTGGCTCGGAAGCTCGACTGCTGGGGAAAGGGGAGCCGTCTCTGCTTTGTCAACACGCAGACATCGCAGAATTGCTCCACATGGTCAAGGCACGGCAGGCCTCGTACCATCTCCTTGGCACTGAGCCGCTTCAGGGCCTCGAAGTTAAGGTGCCCGAAGCGCTCGTGCCACTGCCATGCCCCGTCGTCTCGACGAGCAGCAAGGCAGCAAGGTTGTGCCACCTTCACATTGAGGATGTATAGCCGATTTGAACTCCTGTGTACCTTGGCAAGAAGGCGACGAGAGGGATCCCAGATCCTCATGACTCCGTGCTCGACCTCCACGCGCGAACCGTTCTCATCCAGCTGTCCCAAGCTGATGATAGAGTTCCTCAACGCGGGGATGTAGTAGACTCCGGTGAGCAGCCTGTGCTCACCAGACGCGGCGGTGAAGACGACTGAGCCGGCGCCCTTGATCTCTACGCCGGAGGCGTCCCCAAACTTGACGGAGCCTCGGACGCTAGAGTCAAGCTCGGTGAAGAACTCCTGTCGGCCGGTCATGTGATGAGTGGCGCCGGTGTCGAGGCACCATCCTTCGATCATGTCCTTGTTGGAGCCGTCGCCGAGGAAAGCGCGTGCTTTCGACTCGTCAAGGTGGAGGAGTGCCGCTGCGGCCGGTGCCGCTGGAGATGGCTCGATGCTTGCATGTGCCAGGAGCAGGGCCTCCTCCTCCGCCTCCGCCTGTGCGACGTTGGCCTGGCCACGTCGTGGCTGCCGACAATCCCTGGCCCAGTGGCCAAGCTTGCCGCAGTTGTGGCAGCCGTCGTCTCGTGCCGGCTTCTTGTTGCCGACGGCGCCGCCTTGGGCACCTCCACGTGCACCACCTTCAGCATGTCCTCGCGCCCCGGCCTGGGCGCCTCCACGCGCCTTGCGCGGCTTGCCGCGTTTGCGGCCTCGTGTCGAGGAGGACTCCCCCTTCTTCTTGTCACCCTGGCAGGCCTCCCACTGCTCCCGAGTGAGATGTAGCTTCCCGTCGATAGTGATAGGCCCAGAGAGAGCCTGTGGTTCGTCGCCGTCGACCACCTTGAGGCGACCAATCGCCTCTTCGATCGTCATCGTGGAGAGGTCTAGCAGAGACTCGATCGAGCGAGCAATCTGCCTGTACTTCTCGGGGATGCAACGGAAGAGCTTCTCAACAGCTCTCTCCTCATCGTAGGTGTCGTCGCCGAACTGCACCATCTTCTGCAACAGAGTGTTGAGGCGGAGAGCAAAGTCATCAACATCCTCACCTGGCTTGAAGGCCAGGTTCTCTCACTCCTTGCGAAGTGCCTGCAGTGTGGTCTTGCGGGCACGATCGCTGCCGATGCGGGTCGCAGCGATGGCGTCCCAGGCCTCCTTGGCAGTCCGCTTCTGGGAAAGCGAAAACTGCATCTCGGGCGGGACTGCAGCAATGAGGGCATCCAGCGCCCGCCGATTCTCGTGGTAGTCGACGTCGTCGTAACGAACTGCTTCCCACATGTGGCGAACCTGGAGCCGTACCCTCATCACCGCGGCCCACTCGACGTAGTTGGTCTTGGTGAGGGTAGGCCACCCACCGCCGGGACCGATGTCCCTGACAATGGCCTGGGCCATGCGGCGACCATGGTACCGATCCGGGGAGGGAGAGTCGTGCCGCCTGTAGAGGCCGCGATCTCCGTCGACTCGGTCGCCGCCGCCAGGAGCACCGCCGGCGCGTCTACGCCCGTCTGGGCTGTCGCCGCGTGCGCCCCCGCCTAGAGCGCCGTCAGCGCGTCGGCGCCTATCCGGGCTGCCGCCACGCGCGCCCCCATGGGGATGCGTGGCTGCCCACTGTGCTGCCTGCTCTCGCGCTGCTTCCCTCGCCAGCCTGAGCTCTTCGTCGGTGTTGTCGTCGACAGAAGCAGAGGTGCCAGCTCTACTGCCGCGCAGAACCTCGAGCTCTGTTGCCGCCGCACGTGCAGCATCCGCCGCCTCCGCTGCTTCTACTTCCGCTCTCGCTGCTGCCAGTTCCGCCGCCGCCAACCGTGCTGCCCTCGCCGCTGTCGCTGCAGCCGCTGCTGCTGCTCGCTCTCGTTCTTGTGCCGCGGCGACCTCGGCTTCGTGTTGGCGCCGCGCACTCGAAGTGACCGAGCGTAGGGACATGGTGGGCTAGTGAGGGGTCGCTGCGTGTGGAAGAGGCTGTCTCAGACGAAAGGTTGCTCGTCTGAGCAGGAGAGGAAGGAACAGTTGGAGCTCTGCGGGAAGGAGATGAACAAGAGATGTTTAGGCTACAGGATAGTTTGGCTCTGATACCAATTGTAAGTAGAGGGACTCTAACTCTCATCAAGAGGATGACACTATGAGTTGGGGCAATTTTCTGTTTATTTCCTCAAACACTACACAATGCCATACCCTTAGAGGGGTTGGGGACACAAATTTATAGCCCTAGGGGCTGCACTACCACACCTTCTCACACACACTACACAACAGGATTGTCCTCTAGATGCTAAAGAGACTACAGAGGACAGTCAAAAGCGACCGTTGTCCTCTAGATGCTAAAGCGACTACAGAGGACAGTCAAAAAGCGACTGTTGTCCTCTAGATGCTAAAGGGACTACATAGGACAGTCAAGCTGTCCTCTAGATGCTAAAGGACTACAGAGGACAGTCAAAAGCAGGTTGTCCTCTAGATGCTCAAGACTTATTCCATCACTGTCCAGCATCTATTATGCTCCACAAGCCAAATAAAGAACTTGCACTTCCCAGGAGCCCAAGATTTCCACACTCGTTCTGCTGGTTCTAACTGAACTGAACCATGGAAGAGAGCTTTATAAGCAGAACTAGTTGTATAATCCCCTGAAGCGCTTGTTGGCCAAAGTGTTTTTGCCAAGCAGTTCTGGTTTGATTTCATTAGTTCAGTGGGGCTGCAGGAGTTGTGTCCAGCTCACGAGGATTCCTTCGAGTCATGGTGGAAGACTAGCAGCTCTCGGGCATCTGATCTTCTGAGGAAGGGTTTCAATTCTTTAGTAATCCTAGGTGCTTGGACCATATCGAAGCATAGGAATAGATGTGTCTTTGATGGATGTAATCATAGCTTGGTCACAGCCCTTAGGGTGGCTAGGGAAGAGGCGGTGCTCTGGTCCTTGACTGGAGCCAAGGCCCTGTCTTTCCTCCAGGTTGAAGAGTTGCTGGCTTAAAACAGCGCTGTGGGTCGTGTTTTCTCAGTGTTAGTCGGTGATCATTAGTCAGTTCTTTAGTGTTGGGGTGTAATGTGTGTGGTGTAATGGGGTTCTTTCCCCCTTTCTTCTTTTAATGCAAAGATGCGCAGCTCTCCTGCGTATTCTAGAAAAAAAAAGGTTGCTGATGATAAAAATACCTGAACAAAACCGCAGCAATATGTAAAAGTGACACTGATTCTTCTGGATTATAATAACTACACAAAGTTACAAAGCTCCATTTGGCTGCTAGTTTTTCAATTGAATTTTATTTTCCGGTTTTGAGATGTTTGCAAATGTCCAACGGAGACCTCCAGAGATGTCAGTGCATAGTAGGACCCTAGGCACGATAGTAATGGGAAGAGAGGCAGGGGATGGCCGAAGTTGACATAGGAAGATACAATAAAAGGAGACTTGAAAGAATGTAATATACCCAAAGATTTAGCCTTGCATAGAAGCGAATGGAAAACAGCTATCCACGTGTTTGAACTTTGAGTTGTCGCTTATGTTAGGTTTCAACTCTAGCCTACCCCAACTTGTTTGGAACTTAAAGGCTTTGTTGTTGTTGATGATTTGGACATAGCAATTATTTCAGCATAATTTCTTGAGACATAATGAGAAATTCTTAGTTAGTGCAATAAATGTTCCTGTGAGTATCAGCATAACAAGTTAGCAACCAAATACTGGCCCCTCAGACTCAAGGAAAAAGAAGTGGGCACACCAGTTATAGGTTCCCAATGCAGGCAAGAATTGGAAGTCATATATGCATTGCAATTACTACTCAAGTACCTTTAGATTGCAATTGCATGTACACAAGAAATAATTTGATAAGCTCCCTATTTCTTGTTTATGTTTCTCGCCCCTTAACCCTCTCCTGGGTTTGTTTTGGATAACAGCAGACCTGGATGCACGTCAACATGTGCATCGACAATAAGGCAAAAGGGCACTATAGCAGTAAACAATCCCCCAAAGTTTGTATTACTACACATATAATGATCAGATCATATTTGGTAACCAGCTAACTGGTTGTTGCCTGATTGGGAAAGATAACATGGAAATATTACTTAGGGGGACTGCTCCAAGTTTCAGCTCCAGTGTGGAGTTGTAGTTTATAATATATAAATTTAAATAGTTTTTACAAATATTTTTAATCTAAATAATAAACAAAATGACTTATCTAAATGTCTTCTAAAGGTTCACAACTCCAGCTCCGCGATTTTCCGGATCACCTAATAAAGTGCTCCATTAACTCCACCAAATTTTCTGGAGCTGGAGCACTCCCAAACGGAGGCTTAAATGACAGAGGAAAGATTTAGGTTTCAAAAAAGAGTAATTGGATGTCACTGAATGTGGGATGCACTCCAAATTTTCTGAAGGAAGACAGGAAGTAGTCCCAAAGGAAAAGCACCTGACTGGCATTAGCTGAAGCAACATTGACTGAGAATCCTGCTGGTGCATTCCACTGATCCACTAGCTCCCGGGAGGTACAACTGACTAATCGAACCGAATTAGCAGTAACCTGTCAATCAAAACAACAGGTAAAACATTGATAGTTGATTAAACATAACTCATCACATAGCTGCTAAAATGATGAAAAATGAAGTGACAGGAAACTAATCTATCAAACATTAAAAAAAAGGAACTTTCTTCAAATACCCACTTGTTACCGACTCCTCGCTGGTGAGTCCGTAACCTTGGTTTCCTGGTGTCCTTCAATGGGGAGTGGAGAGGGAGATTGGAGTGGCGCAAGGTGTATAGAAGAAGAGGGCGCTGATCACCCAGATCTCCTGCGCCGGCGTCGTGCCTGGCCAGGATGATCCCAGGTGATCTCGCCCAAAACAAAAGGGAGATCTTATTCCTGGTTCATTATTACAGCTGATGTCGAGCCGCCTTTATAGCCATAGGCGGTCTCAGGATAGACATATCTACTGCTACTATTTAGCCACATAAAAAGGAACTAACCTATTATTTAGGAACTGCTACTATTTAGCCACATAAAAAGGAACTAACCTATTATTTAGGAACTGATAAAACAGAAACTATTCCTGACTTATCTCCTCTTTCCTATTTCTGCGCCTTGTGAATTGGCGGCCCACAAAAGCATCTATAACATTTCCCTCCTCTCCGACAAACAACTCGTCCTCGAGTTGTATTTCTGGATATCTTCTCTTGAACTCATTACATTGTTCCCATGTAGCATCAGCCGGCTCACGTCCAAGCCACTGGACCAGTAACTCCCAAACACCTCTATTTAAACGAGCCTTCACTACTTGTGCTGGAACCGGAAGTACCTTGCCATGTAGAATTGTTGGTAAGGGTACTAGTGCGGATGGGGGCTCCCCTTGGAATTTCTTGAGAAGTGCCACATGAAAAATATCATGGATTCTTGCATTGGTTGGCAGCTGTAGCTTATAGGCGACCTCTCCAATGCGTTGCAGAATTTGATATGGCCCATAGAACTTAGGTCCTAATTTGGATGTTGCTGCTGGAGTGACACCCACTGCCGACCTTTGGTGCAGACGCAGCCAAACCCAATCGCCGACAGCATACTGCACATCTCGACGGCCACTGTCCTGCGCCTGCTTCATTGTTACCTGAGCTTGGATTAGCCTTTGTTTGATGTCTGCCAAGAAAACATCTCGATCCTGAAGTTGCTGATCAACGGCAGCTACTCTGGCTGTCCCAGGTGTATAAGAAAGCATTGTTGGAGGGTCCCGGCCATATACAATCCTGAATGGAGTGCACTTGACCGCAGTCTGGTATGACGTATTGTAACAAAATTCAGCCCATGGAAGCCATTGTAACCAAGTTTTTGGTCGATCACCTGCCAAACAGCGTAAGTACATCACAATAATTCTATTAACCACTTCCGACTGTCCATCGGTCTGGGGGTGAAACGCGGAACTAAGTAACAACTTGACCCCAGCAAGGTGAAAAAGCTCAGACCAGAAGGCACTAGTAAACACTGTATCTCTATCACTTACAATTGAGCACGGAATACAATGAAGGCGCACAATCCCTTCGAAAAATGCCCTAGCCACGGTCACTGCGGTATATGGATGGCCAAGAGGAATAAAGTGGGCGAACTTAGAGAACCTGTCGACCACTGTTAATACCACTGTCTTGCCACCAACCTTAGGAAATCCTTCAACAAAGTCCATGGAGATGTCGTTCCAAATTTCCGATGGTACCGGCAGGGGTTGCAGCAGACCTGCTGGATGTAGATGCTCAGTTTTATTCCGTTGGCAAGTGGTGCATGCTTGCACAAATTCTCTGACTCGTCGTAAGGCCTGTGGGCTGTAGAAGGATGCTCTCCATCGATGTACAGTCTTCTCAATGTCATTTGGGTGCATGCGTACTTGGTGATATCCACTGCGGAGGTCCAACTTTGTGAAGAAGCTGGCACCGTGTAACTCATCCAAGAGTTCGTCGACCACCGGAATGGGAAACTTGTCCTTGACTGTTTTGGTATTGAGGGCCCGATAGTCAATGCAGAAACGCCAGGATTTATCAGCTTTCTTCACAAGTAACACTGGAGAAGAGTAGGCCGATGTGCACTCCCGAATGATGCCTTGCTGCAACATGTCTTCGCACTGGCGCTCGATCTCGTCTTTCAACAATTGGGGGTATCTGTAGGGCCGAACTGCAACTGGTGGCGTCCCTGGCAGCAGCCTGATGTGATGGTCATGACGCCGAGGTGGCGGAAGGCCACGTGGTTCAGCGAAGATGTCGGCGTAAGACTGCAATAATGCCTGTAGTAGTTCGCGGGGTTCGGACAGGGCTGCGCACTGAATATGTGGCGCACCCAGTCCTACCCAACGCACCTTGCGTCCCAGGCGCCAGAACTCCATGGATAAGGCATTGAAGTTCCACAATATGGGTCCCAATGACCGAAGCCACTGGACCCCCAGGACAATGTCGAAGCCGGCCAGAGGAAGACCGTAGCAGGTGATGTGGAAGGTCTCCTCGGCAATAGTAGTTCGGAGCTTGGAATATATCCCGCTGCTGGCGACGTTGTCCCCGTTTGCTACCTTGACGGAGAGACCCGGTCTTGGTGTGACTTGGAGGCCCAGCTGGGTGGCCACAGCTTCCCGGATGAATGTGTGGGTAGAGCCTGTGTCCACCAGCGCCACCAATGTCCGATCCTTGACCCTGACCTGGAGCTTCATGGTCCTGCTGATGTCAATGCCCGTGAGGGCATGAAGAGAAATGCCCAGGTCTTCCGCTGCTGCATCTTCCTCCATGTCGTCGTCCATTTCCAGCAAGAATACCCCCCTTGCGGTGCACTTGTGATCAGCCGAGTACTTCTCGTTGCAGTGGTAACATTCTCCACTTGCCCGTTTCGCTGCTAATTCTTCTGGTGTTAGACGTCTGAAACGCGGCCGATTTGGAGCAGCCGGCCTGGCCCCCGGACCTGAACCAGTCCCTTTGATGGCGGACGGGTTCCGGTGACTTTGTCTATCTCTGAGTGCTGCAATGTTCTCCTCCTTGCGCTCATAAGCACGGGCCAGACTCATTGCGGTCTGCAGGTTTGTCGGGGCCAGCAGCTCGACATCGGTGCGGAGGGGATCTCCAAGACCTGCTGTAAACATGTTCACCTGCTGCATAGGAGACAAGTCATCACAGCGACAAAGCAAGACTGAAAACTGTCGCTGATATGCCTCCACGGTGCCTGTCCTATAAAGGGCTTTCAGTTCTGCCAGGCCATTGGATCGGATGGGTGGTCCAAACCTCATGTTGATGTAGTCAACAAATCGCGCCCACGACAGAATGCCATGATCACGTTCCAGGGCATAGTACCACTCGGCTGCTGCTCCCTCCAAGTGTAATGATGCTAGCCAAACTTTTTCTTCTGCCATGGTTCGCATCCCTCGGAAATAGGTGTTGCACTTGTTGATCCATGTCAATGGATCTGATTCGCCGTCGAAGGATGGAAAGTTGGGTCGCGGTGGACGGCCGCCGCCTTCGTCGTCACGACCCCGACCACGACCATAGCCATCTGGTCGGCCATAACGATCCGGGCGGCTGTAGAATTCGCTGCCCCCATCACTACTCCCGCGACGTGGGGCCTGACGGCCACCATTGTTGCTGTCGTGGTCGCCCTGGTGTGGTGGTCCGTCGCCGTCGTCAATCTCCGTAATTTCCTCCAGCTGGACGCCGCCGGGTGGAACCGTTTCCACCCGCGCCAATCGACGATCATGGGTGTCCAGCCGACCATTCATGGTTGTCAGCTGACCCAACATCCTGTTCATTGCGTCCATGAGGAAGTCCAGCTTCTGTTCTGTGCTCTTGTCTTCAGGATCGGGCATGACGCCGGACATGATTGTCGCTGCGTCTGCTGAATCTGATACCAAATTGTTACCGACTCCTCGCTGGTGAGTCCGTAACCTTGGTTTCCTGGTGTCCTTCAATGGGGAGTGGAGAGGGAGATTGGAGTGGCGCAAGGTGTATAGAAGAAGAGGGCGCTGATCACCCAGATCTCCTGCGCCGGCGTCGTGCCTGGCCAGGATGATCCCAGGTGATCTCGCCCAAAACAAAAGGGAGATCTTATTCCTGGTTCATTATTACAGCTGATGCCGAGCCGCCTTTATAGCCATAGGCGGTCTCAGGATAGACATATCTACTGCTACTATTTAGCCACATAAAAAGGAACTAACCTATTATTTAGGAACTGCTACTATTTAGCCACATAAAAAGGAACTAACCTATTATTTAGGAACTGATAAAACAGAAACTATTCCTGACTTATCTCCTCTTTCCTATTTTTGCGCCTTGTGAATTGGCGGCCCACAAAAGCATCTATAACACCACTATTTCATCTTTTATATCCACTAACATAACACATTTTGAATTGAATAAGCAGAAGTCAAATGTACAAAAAGGGGGGGAACAATTAGGCAAATTAATGCAAGTTCAGCGTACAAAAGCTGCATCAGTATATATTTATTTAAATTACTTTTAAGATGGTGTTGATTTTGCAGCAACTGATAATACATTGCAAAAGAAATGGCTAAAATCTACTTCATAAGATTTTTACCTTACTAAATTAATGCACAGATAGAATAATAGTCTGCTAGCATGGTAGTGTGTTAAATGCAAGAAAAATTTGACAAAATGGTCATTAGAACAGGCACCTGTATAAGAAGGTCATTGATCGCATTTTGACAAAACAGGGTCTGAGTTTGTGCATCAAACCCCTCTATCTCGGTCTCTTCAAGTTCATCTTCCATGTTCATTGCCAAGAATCGTGTCTCACTTATAAAGCTCACAACAAGGTACATGTCATATGGATCATTGAAAGAAGATTTCAATGACCATAATCCCTTTATGCCTTGGAGTTCTACTGAAGCCTAATCAAGCAGGAGAGAAAAAATACAACTCAAAACTTCACAATAAAAAGTTGGCAATGATAAACTACCATAAAAATACCTGCTCATTAATCCCTATACCATTCCGAACCACCCGAAGGGAACCATCTTTAAATGCCCCAGAACAAGTGACCACCTGACCTTGACCCTGCCTATCAAGGTCAATCACGCAGAAGTCCACAATCGGTCCAAGATTAACATACCGTTCGAGAATTTCAACAAATGAACCACTTGCATCAGCTTGGAGGTTCAGCTTCACCAGCTGTTAGAAAAATAGAATGTTCATGAGACATGTTCCAAAGAACAATATGATGCTATCTCCAGCAGCTTACTCATCTGCATCTCCTATTTCAAACCTCACTCTGTAAATAGTGCAAAACAGTGTTTTGCACGACCATATGCAGAATCTGCTAGCCATAGCCTAAAAGGAAGGACAAAAAAAGCATTGAACTACCTGTGAATCGCCAAACCGTGAACCAACATAAACAACGCCATTATCAAGATATGAAATCGATGATGCAATCGAAGTCTCCCCCAGGTATTCAATTTTCAAACCAGTAACCCTAAGATGGCGGAAGGTGAAACAGAAAAATTTTAGCAATAGCCTTTCTGTTTCAAAATAATGCACAAGCTGTTACCTTTCTCGTTCATGGGTAAGGACAAGTAAATGCAGAATTCCAGTATTATCACCAAGTAAATATCGAGAACCATCTGGGTCAACCCGTCCATAAGCTCTAATAATGGACTGGCGAAAAACGGAAATCAAGGGCAAAAGAATTAGTGTAGACACGATACTTACCAACCTGAAGTAGGCACCACAAAGAAATTTAAAGAGATGTAGGCAAGAGATTACTTGTTTTATTGGTATTGCTTTAAATGTAGAATTGGCATTGCAGTAAACTATTTGCTCCTCGCCAATTATTATCACACCACCAAGTGGAGCTGGTACAGGTATCAACAAACCAGCACCATTGTCTACATTATTCTGAGACCAAGGGCCCTCAATAAAATCTTTGTCCTTCAGTGCAACTTCATAAGTCTTAACATGCCTCACATCTTTATTATCCTGAAGTATAGCACAGACAGATGCAAATAATATAAACAAAAGCAACTACCACAAATCATAACAAAATGCAGTCAAGCGTTCAGAACTCTATAGTTTCTAGCAAGGGAAAGTTCATAATGAAGTTTAAACAAACCTGGTAGAGGACAACAATTGTAGGTTTAACACAACCATGCAGAAATTTGATGTCCAGTACTTGAAGTTCTTCCAGTCTAACAGAAGAAAATGATAACTGTAAGATAGTATGAGTAACATAACATTAACTATTATACAATATACTCAAAATATCTAAGTTCATCTCCATAAAGTTAATCACCAAGATTTGTGATAAAATTCCATGATGAGTAAATGTTGCTAATGTAATCTGATCATAGATAGCATGAGATAAATGCTAGAACAATAGTATGCTCTCAAGATGCCATGAGAAGCCGCTGGCATCAATTTGATTCACAAGACAACCTCGTGATTAGTCATCCTAGCCGGTATGCTGGACTCGACTATGGGTTACGACTTACGATTAGTTTTGTTGTCATCTGATTAGTCATTGACTAATCACAAATAGTCAGGAAACTAGGGGTGGACAACCAGAAAGAATGAAATTATTGGGCAGCTTAGGACATGGGCTGCATCTGGGATGGCTTAGGCCACTTGGGCTCATGTTCTTCAGCCCAATTTGCAATCCTACATACAGCCACCACCCTAGAGTTTCCTTCATGCTTGATTTGTACTCTAGAACATATAGTATATTAGCATATATTTGGTATATTAGTTCTGATTTATATAGGAAAACTACCTGACAACTAGAAGCGACCAGTGACGATTAGTCGCCCTGATTGAAGACTAATCGCAACTAGCCTGATCAGTTCCATGGTGACTAGGATCGACTACACGACTTGATAGCATTGATAACCACATAAATTTCATACTGATGGATAGAAGAATGGAGACATCTAAACGAGATTAAGTCATGCGCATTATGGTTTCCAAGTAAACTGCAGAGGGTGCCAAAAAGATATCCACCCAATGACAGAAATACTGAGTATGCATGCATGCTCCGATATCTATTGTTACTACCACATACATTTCCAGAACACATTAATACTTTTCAGCAAATAACTAACAATTAGAAATTCCACACTCATACCTGATATTGAAAGCTTCCTTCAGCTGCCCTTTGTTGTCAAATGGTATAACCTGCAAAGCACGGATAGCAAAAGAAATAAGAGGTGTGTTTGGGATATGTCGAGTACATCTTTATAATAAGAACAAATCTGCATCCATAAACCTAATGAGGCAGACAATATATTTACCTTAAATAAGCCGTCATAGAGATGAAGACCAATGAGTCTACAGTCAGGGTCGATGATTCCAATCTACACAATAAAGAAAAAGATCATTCATTAGTATTACTGTTACAGGTGAAATATTGCTCACTATTCATGTAAAACCCTGTGAAATGATGGACAAATAAATTTTCAAATTGAAGGAAAATTTTGATATTATTAAGGAGTCAAATGTAGAGGGTTGAAACTGAAAAAGAACTCACCTGTCCATTGTCAGTAGGGCGGCCAATGCGATCAGAAACGTCACCCATGGCTCTACATATTACAACAACAACAAAGCCTTTTAGTCCCAAGCAAGTTGAGGTAAGCTACAAATCCAGTGGCGGATGCAGGATAAAATTCTAGGTGGGGCGACATTGTAAAAGACAAATCACTAGACTAGACCACTGGATAAAAGTAGCTCCATGATAATAACGTAAAGGTTAGGTGATAATACTGATTGTTTCAAAATGACATGAATACCCGGAAAAAAATTGGTTGCCCTAGGGGAGAGTCGGAGAGGGGAAAAAGGTGGGCCAACGAGGGGGGAGGCTGGGGCGGAGCGGCCACATCGGCATGTCGTTGTGGCGAGTTGGCGAGTCCGTCGCGAGATGGCGACGATGAAGCGACAACTTTCAGGGGATAGCGAGGGCAGGCGACGGTAAGCGACAACCATTGCCACATTGTGATGACGTTGTGGGACCCAGTGATATAGCGAGGGCAGGTGGTGTCGTGGTGCCAAGGTAGGATCCCACTGACAGCCTACCTGCTCGTCGGCGCGGACTAGGAGGCAAACTAGCAGCATTGCGTGTAGGATCCCGACAATGCGACGAGTTGGCGAGTGACGAGGCTCGTCGGCGCGGACTAGGAGGCAAACTAGCAGCATTGCGTGTAGGATCCCGACAATGCGACGAGTTGGCGAGTGACGAGGAGGCAAGGTGGAACTGGCAGCGGGTGGGTTAGGTCACCCACTAACCAATCAGTTAATAACTGAAGGAGCAAGCGAGCCACGAGTGGGCTAGCCGCTAGGAGAGAGAATCAAATGACTCGGGTGGGGATTGGGCTGAGTAGTGGAGCGCTGAAAAAAAAAGTTGAATCAAAACTAAGAATATATATATTTTTTATTTTAATGTATATTTAAACCTAGGTATAAGAAGTTATAAAATTAAGGTGGGGCCATGGCCCACCTTGCCCACCCCTTGCGTCTGCCCCTGTACAAATCCATGTTACAAATAAATCATTATTTTCCATACGAAATAGAGAACACCAGTTTTGTTTTCCTACAGACAACATGTAAGTGAGACCTGCAACATAAATCCATGTTGTGTAAAGTGAAAGGCTAGGAGAGTAAGTGTCCAAACCTGGTGATTAGCTCTGATTTTTCTGTGTCCCATTGCAGAACACAGAATTTGTACCTCTCCGTAGCAATGAAAAGAAAATCCTGAGTCTCATTCTGAGGATAAGAAACCAACAGAAAATCCATTTATAAAAAAACTTCAACACAAAGACAAATAAAGTATCTCAGATGGATGAACTGTAAACTAGCTTACATGAGGCCGGAAGAGCTCAATCGTTGCAATTCTCCCATATATAGGCACATCAAGCATCGGCTGGTACGCGAAGATATCATGCAGAAGATATCATAGTGAAACTACGCTGACAAATCTATAAATGACTAACCTGAAGGCCCTGAGGGGTAAGCAAATGGATCTCGATCCGGGTGCATTTCCTGAAAGGTTGATGCAGGTGTGCCTTAGTAAAGGATTGTACAGGCAATTGCCAACAGAAAAAAATCCTAACTCTGTTGTTACATGTATTTCTAGGCAGCAAATTCAACACAAACGTCTCAAGTTGTGTTGCCATGGAACATGTAGTTAGAATATGGTTGCTACATCCGATGTTTAGCTATCGCTCTAATGAGCTATAAATCGCAAATACAGAGAGAATCACGCCAGGCATGTGTCACTTTGTATTAGCTCGACTGTTGAACATCCCAGTAGGGACTGCCAAATTGCTAGGTAGGGTTTTACTGTGCTAGTCTCAGATATTGCATAACTGGGTGGTACAAACCCCGAAATTGCCCCTCCGGAATTAAAGAAAAAATTTAGAACGGGGAAGGGTGAGCAGAAATAAATCCGGAACAACCTAGACGAGATAGAGGAAACCACGCATTCCAGAGTGGTCTAGCTGAGGGCAAACCCTAGGCCGCGCCCCACCTACGTCCCAAAACCCTAGGAGACCCCGCAAGGTTTGCCCAATCTCAAGTGCTAGAGCATTTGGGAGCAGCGCTCCGAGTTAGATCGTACGTCGAGAGGAAGAAGACAGGGAGGAGGGGGGGTTGCTTGTGCGCTTACGCGATAATGAGGTTGAGCTGGTTGGGGCTGGTAAAGTTGCCGACGCAGGAATGGCTGACGCTTGTGGGCTTGTGCGCCGTGACGACGTAGTTCCACACGTTCATCTCTGCCGCCGCCGGGGAACAGTGGGCTCTGGAAGGTGAGGGAAGGAGGTGAAGGCGGTGGCGAAGGGAGCCGACAGCCGAGCCAGGGAGGGAGGAGATGGACTCTTTTCTAGCGCGGGCGCCGCGGATGGACGCTGCTGATGTGCTAGGACTAATAGGCCAGCGGCCTAATCGGCCCAGTTGTCTTGCTGTTGGACCGGGCCTTTTTAACGTCGTCCAAACTTGGAATCAATCGAATTCACGGCCGGAGGCATGTCAGATCGAAAGCTCCTTCAAAATCACTCTTGTTGTTTCTATAACTAGTGTCTAACTAGCGCCTTGGCGCGCTAATTTGTATGTTTCTAAAGAAATGTATATATAAAAAGAAGGGATAGAGGTTGAAAAAGAAAATTGATGTATTTTTCAAGAAAAAAGTATAATAACTATGTAAAGGAAGAAATCGGTAAACTGAACAACGTCTATCACAGTCATTTCAGATTTCTATCTAATGCCAAGGCACTAATTAGCAAGCAATTTTTTTCTTTTTTTTGAACACAAAGGGCCATCAAGCTAACATTGAGATATTTTTATCAGGAACCTGTAGTATGGTTGAAGCATATATATATAAAGGCTTGTTCATTTCGCCTTAAACAAACCAACATTTAACATTAGCTAAAGAGAGCTAGTTTGGATTTAAGGGCCCCAATTTTTTCCTCCAAAGCACAACTTTTATGGAACATGGAAAACACTCTAAGTGCATGTGCAACCCCGTTTAATATGAGGTCTCTTGAGGGGTCTCTAGTAGGCTAATTAAAGAAATACAACTACTCGATTCTTTATACATATTGTTTCTTAAATGTATTTATGATACATAGACTCTAAGTTGTATCATGCAGTCTCTTAGTTATCTCTTGTATGTGGAAAATCGAGCTATAGTCTCCAGGTTGTATATGCTCTAAGGTGGATCACGGACAAAACTTTGGTCATCTTTGTTTTCCCCAAAATGTTGGAGAACCGAATCCGTTTGAATTAAGAGAAAACGGATTCATTGTGTATGGATCCTTGAATTAAGGAGAACATGATTGTTCATTTTATCCCCTAAAACACCACCTTATGTACGTCTATTGAGAACAGTAGATGGTAGCATTACATTGAAAAATGTTACCATTGAAACAAATATTTAAAAAGTAAAATACCGACAAAATAGACTAGAATACTGCCTCACAAAACTTTCTTAAGCTTGTGGCTATTCGGGAAAGCCCACATGCTTGGTTTGTGAAAGTCGCCTAGAGGGGGTGAATAGGCGAAACCTGAAAATTATAAACTTTGAACATGCACTTCACCCAGGGTTAGGTTAGAAATAAATAGTAGTTAATTTGGAGTGCGAAATATAGTTCTTCTTGCTATGAATTGCTCAATCAATACAGATAACTTTGGGAGCTAACTCAAAACAATGTGAGCAAGAGAACTTTTAGTGAGAGGGGAGAGGGAAGAAACAAATCGAATGGTGAAGATCAACACAAGTGGATACGGTGATTTGTTTCCCGAGGTTCGGTTTCAAAGAACCTACTCCCCGTTGAGGAGGTCACAAAGGACGGGTCTATTTCAACCATTTTCCTCTCTCAGTCGGTCACCTAGACCGGTCGAGTGCTTCTTCTTAATCTCATGGGTCACTAAGACCCCGCAAGGATCACCACACAATTAGGTGTCTCTTGCTTGTTTTACAAAACATTTGGAAAGTTTAGAAGGAGAAGAAGAAAGCAACCAAGCAAACAAGAGCAACAAATGAAACACAAATCACCATCTCTCATGCCAATAAACACTTTTGATCACTTGACTTGATTATGGCACTTGGAGAGAATTTAGGGCTTTGAATATGTCTTTGGAGTGTATTCTTTGCTCTTGTATTGAGTGTAGATAGTGGAAAGCTTGGATGACTTGAATGATGGTGGTTGTGGGGTATTTATAGCCCCAACCACTATTCTAGTCGTTGGTTGTTCTGTTTGTCGACGGGCACACCGGAACTGTCCGGTGATTCCACTGAAAGTGCATTAATCTCTTTTGTGAGTTTTGGTGATTTGGATAACAACACATTTAAAGGTCTAACAAGTTTGCTAAGTGTTGAACAGGAAATTCAGTATGATGAACATACTTGAATAGTGTATAATGATCAGTGAACAAAGATTCAACACAAGATTAAATAACCAGTGAGACAATGCAGATGGATATAATATGATCTCTATATTGGTTTGAATTTATGGATAAGACCTGAGAAATCACTACATACATATGATCAGAATAGAGGATGAAGTGATTAAGAGGATTGGTCAAGCCAAAGTGAATAAGATATGAGGAATCATGAATTGGCTTGACCATATTACTATCAGTCCAGATATGCTTCTATGAGAATCAAACTAGAGCTTGATTGATCTTAACAGTTATATCTATAAGACATTCAAGCAAGGTTCAGAATATTGAAGAAATGATTCTCTCAATGGATGCTCAATATGATGTGACTCAAGAATGGCTTGATAGGGTGAAGATAGCAAGGAAAGGGCTTCGAGAAACTAAGCGAAGGTGAAGGCCAAGCGACGGGACCGAGGTACCATGGCTAAGGTTAAGAAGAGAGTACTTGCACTAAGTCGATGAACTAATCATGAAGAGTTATAATATATTGATGCATCAGTAAGGTGACTTGAAGCCATGATTTAAACTCATATATGGTGAAATGGTGCAAGTCATAGGGTTTGATTTGTGTTTGCTTCAAAAGGTGAGACAAAGATGTTTGTGATCCTTATGAAGCAACACCATGGAGAAATCACACACAAGACACGAATTACTCAAGGAGTTTACTTAATTATATTTTATTTAACTTGAGTACAAAAATCGTTGTATTATCAAGGGGATCCAAAAAGAAGGTTGGTGTTTGCCAAAGCTCAAGCCTCTATATTCAAAAGCTATTTCGAAAAACCAAAATCCCTTGGACACTCTGTGTCTGACTGTTGTTAAGATTGAGAAACTGAGAGTGTTCCTGTTGAAAAGCAGTTAAGCTTTTTCAGCTGAGTTGAACTTCAACTAAGTTGAGCTTCTTCAGCTATAGTTGAGCCTTTTCAGCTGAGTTGAACTTCAGCTGAGTTGAACTTCTTCAGCTGTAGTTGAGCTTTTTCAGTTGAGTTGAACTTCAGCTGAGTTGAACTTTTTCAACTGCAGTTGAGCTTTTTCAGCTGCAGTTGAGCTTTCTCAACTGCAATTGAACTTCAACTTCAACTATGAATCTCTTTGACCATACACCAGTTGAACCTACCTTCGGGCCAGTTGAGCTGAGGTTTTCTCTCCTAAACTTTTAAGAGCACCTAGAGAGGGGGTGAATAGGTGACCCTGTAAAATCAAATACTAAAAGCACAAACTTGGTTTATAAGATGTTAGTTAGATTAAACCAAGTTGCTATACCGAGAGCTCTTGAGAAGAAATCAATCACAGAGAAAAGCGACACAAGAGACACGGTGTTTTTATCCCGTGGTCCGGTTAAGTAACACTTGCCTACTTCCACGTTGTGGCGTCCCAATGGACGAGGGTTTCACTCAACCCATTTCAAGTGATCCAATGATCAACTTGAATACCACGGTTTTCTTACTTATCGTTGTTTTCCCGTTTGTGAGGAATCTCCACAAATTGGAGCCTCTCACCCTTACAAAGTTGTTCACAAGAAAAGCACAAGAGTAAGGGAGGGAAAGAAATACACACAATACTAGAATCGCAGCAACAATACGCACACAAGTCAAGAAGAGAGCACACAAGAACAATGCCACAAGTTCACAACACACTTAGTGCTCAAATCTCAGTCACGATGATGCAAATGTGTATTTGCGGAGTCTAGGCATCTTAGGATGTTTAGTGAATGCTTGGTGTAGTGCTCCATACGCCTAGGGGTCCCTTTTATAGCCCCAAGACAGCTAGGAGTCGTTGGAGTTCCATTTGGAAGGCAATTCTTGTCTTATGTCGGGTGGCGCACCGGACAGTCCGGTGCACCACCTGACATGAACAGTGCTTGTCCGGTACCCGATCTCCTTCCTTTTCTAGCGAAGCTGACTGTTGCGCCCTCGGTCCTCTTAGCGCACTGGACACTATCCGGTACACACCGGACAGTCCGGTGCTACCAAGTGACCGTTAGCTTGGGCCAGGTGTCGCTCGTTGATCGCGTTGTCGACCGTTGGCCGCGGGTGCCGTTGGCTCACCGGACAGTCCGGTGAATATTAGCTGCGGCGCCATCAATGAATTCCCGAGAGCGATGAGTTTGTCGCCGAGTGCTGAGCGCGGGCACTGATGGCTCACCGGACAGTCTGGTGATTTTTAGCCACGTCGCTGCCGCCGATTCCCGAGAGCAGTGACTTCACTACTGAACCAGCCTGTGCATCGGACACTGTCTGGTGCACCACCGGACAGTCCGATGCACCGAAGGCTAGTGCATATTTGGCTGGACTCAGCCCCTTCTCCATTCCATTCTCATTTGCATTGATATTGTTTCTAGCACTTAGGTAAATATGTTAGTATCAAAAACAATTCACTAAGTCTAGTGTCGGTGTTTTGGGTCCGACCGCGCACCTAGGGTTGCCCATCGAGGTGCTTTTTGGAGTAGGACGGTGTTACTAACTGTAGCTCGATGGTTCGCGTTGGATGCACGAGAGACAGTGGACAATTTTGTACAGGTTCGGGCCGCTTTGAGATGTGTAATACCCTACGTCCTGGCGTGAATACTTTGTGTGGTGGGTTACAAGGAGGTTCTCTAGTATCGAGGATGTTAGAGAACTGGGTGGATGGCTAAGTAGTGAGATATATCTTTGAGGGGATGCCCCTAGGCCTTATATACTCGACCGTGGGGCATTACATGGGGATATGATAACAACGTGAGCCTAAGTAATAGTGAACCGACTAAGCCTATCTTCCTATAATTCCACCGACCTATATCTGTTCAGTTTTGATGTATGAGGATACTGTACGGGAAGGTCGGATCATCGCCATGGTTGCTGCTCAAATTTATCAGGTCGTCTGGGCTTACGTTGATCCAATCTTGTGTCAATCCACTTCGCCGGACGTTCCTCCCTAGGCCCACGAAGGAATGACCTTGTGAACTTTTGGCCTTCCAGTGGACCCGGGGGATATCTGTCCCCCACAAGCCCCCAATCTTTGGGTTGATTTTGAAATAAACAGCCCAAAGATTCTAGGTCCAGCTTGTAGTTTTTGATTTTGATGCCTTGAAAATAAGTCTGTCGAGCCGTTGCTTCTGAACTCTGAGTGACTCGGTAAAAACGATCTTCTATTGTTTTCTTCTGCCATTATTCATCGGCCTTCGCTTTATTCCTCAGAAATTGGTGCTCTGTCTTGGGTTCGTGCTTTGGAGATCAACATTCTGCTCTTTGGAATTCAGGATTCATTGGGTGCACCGAAGGTGCACCTAATGGGTGTAGCCCCCAAGCTTCAAGTGGATTATTGAAAATAATCCACTCGAAGGTCTTCATTTCAAGTCTTCTCAGAAATCGTTTTTATCTTCAACTCATGCTTTAGAAGTCAGCATTGTTTTATTTTCTTCTCATGCTTTAGAGATCAGCATTCTGTCTTTTGGGGTTGGTGATTCATTAGGTGCACCGGAGGTGCACCCAATGGGTGTAGCCCCCGAGCTTCGAGTGGATTATGAAAATAATCCACTTGAAGGTCTTCATCTCATGCTGTTTTTAGAAATCATCCTTTCCTCTTCGTCGAATGCCTTATAAATCAACATTATATCATCAACTTTATGCTTTAGAGGTCAGCATACAATTTTGCCTTTGAGATCGAGCACGCGATCCGCCCATATCTTGTTAGGTTTGAAATTTATTTGATCTGCGATAGATTGGACGTTCGGTAGATGGCTCTTGGCTAGTCTTCATATCACTTCGTGCTTCAATGCTTCTGTTGATTAGACTTGTGCCTCATCGGATATATTTGGCTTTCCTTTGATCTTCGTCGATATCTTCCTTCTATCTTGAGGTATTCATTGCGTATACTGTGTGGATGTGACTGCTTGGGAAAATCTATTGAAAATTCCTGGACGTCCCCCCAATGGGTGTAGGCAAGGGATGACTTGGTGCGCTGAGCGTTTAACAAACTGCTCCTGAGTAGTAACTTGACGTGACCGCGAGTGTAATCATATCATTCAAGCAGTTGACTTGAGTCCCAATGGGTGTCGTGTTATGTGGAATGGCACCAGCCGTCTGACTTGTTTCAAGACGGTTTGAATTGCTTATTGAATATTTGCGATTGTTCGGTGACCATGGTAGGAGGCGAGCGGTTGCCTTCTTCTTCTATAAATAGTGTGCTTTCTTCATTGTCGTCTTCACACATCTTTCTGTCGCTTGTTGCTTACTCTCTTCTCTTCTACTCCACCATGAGCAAGAGCAAGAAGGGCGGAAGTTCGTCGCACCACTCCGGCGACAAACGGAAGCGCGAGCCGACTCCTTCCTCGGAGGACTTCGGCGATTCCGAGTACTCGGAGGAGGAGTTCTCCTCCGAGTCCGAGGGGTCGTCAGTCCACGCCTCTCCCCCGACATCGTCTGATGACTCAGACGATTCCCAGGGGATTGCGGCGGAGGTGTGGACATACATCCGGGTCGTCGAGCGCGCTGGGCTCGAGGGCTCGGATGAGTCGGAGGTCTCCTCGAACGAGGTAGACTCCTCTAACTCGTCCGAGGAGGGGAGCGTCGGCGATGACGGCGGTGAGGGCGACGGCGGCGATGGGGGCGACGGTGGCAACGACAAGGGCGACAGTGGCAGCGGCAAGGCCAGTGGCTAGGCACCACTGGCTTAGATGTTAGTATAGTAGTAGAAGTAGTATTAGTAGAATAATGTAGTAGTAGTTAGTAGTATAGTGTAGTGAAATGTAATGTATTAGTGTAATGTACTGAACAGTGGGAAGAAGATCAACTCATAATGAGTTGGTTTTTAAGTTTGTGAAAATACTTCCCCTCCTTATATAATGAAGAAGACTTCTCCTCGTTTTGAGCGTGTTTCTTGCTTTTCCACCGTTCCTCTTGCAATTGGCCGATCGACTGTATTTGTGCTTAAAGTAACCGAGTCCTTTTGAGCCATCTCGGCGTTTTAGATATAACGACCGAGTGATTACGGGTGACGTCGACTTCTTAGAAGTAACGACCGAGTTATACTAAGTCATGTCGGTGTTTTAGAAATAACAGCCGAGTGAAGACCAGTGGCGT
Source organism: Zea mays (assembly GCF_902167145.1). Taxonomy (NCBI): domain Eukaryota; kingdom Viridiplantae; phylum Streptophyta; class Magnoliopsida; order Poales; family Poaceae; genus Zea; species Zea mays. The sequence continues at coordinate 79,303,173 of NC_050103.1, read as the reverse complement.
CAGCGTTTTAGAAATAACAGCTGAGTTATATCGAGCCATGTCGGCGTTTTAGAAGTAACAGCCGAGTGATGACTGGGCACTTTTAGAATCGGTGCTTGGCCCGGGAAAACCCCATTTGTACCGCGCCATCGAACGCCTCTGCTTTCTGAGCCCTAGCCTTACTTTCCGCTTCCAGACCTCCTCTGTTTCCCTTTTGATCTCGCTTCCGCTCAGTTCACCGGCGAGATTGAGATGGCGCCCAAGCGAAAAAGCCAGAATTCCGCCGCTGCGATTATTCCTCCCATCGATCCCAACAGTCAATTGCCTTTCGCAAGTAATCACATGTCTGTTGTTTTCGAGTCGGACCTTCTTCATCTTGTCTCTATCGGAGTTCTTCCCCCAAAGGAGCTTTGCTCTTGGCGGATCTGTCGTGGGGTTACTGTCCCGACGGAGGACACCCACGAGTCTATTATTTACGTTCCTTTTCTCATCTGCGGCCTTGCTCTTCCTATTTCTCCTTTCTTTCGCGGTCTCCTTGATTTCTACCATCTGAATCTGACTTATCTGAATCCCAACTCCATTCTGCAAGTTTCTGTTTTTGTTCACTTGTGTGAAGCCTATCTCGGAATTCTGCCGCATTTTGGCTTGTGGAAGTACCTATATCATTGTCGGCCTGGAATGGCCGGGGGGGCAGCACCAGCTCGTGGGTGGCGCGAGTTTGGAGATGCGCCGTGGGAGGAAGACAGAGTACCTCGACATCCCACTCAAGGACAGCATCAAAGGATGGCGTTTGGAGTGGTTTATTGTGGAGAATCATGGCAAGTCCCTCCCCCCTTGGTCGGGGAGACAGCCGGATGTTCATGCTCCAAGTTGGACTGAATCCCCCGCAGACTTAGATAGCTAAGGCCAGGGTTCTGCTTGCCGAAGTTGGTTTGTTGAAGGAGAGAGGTCTGACTGCCGAAGCTGTAGTTGCAGACTTTGTTTTTAAGAACATTCAGCCACTAAAGGATAGAGCATACCCGCCTTATTTGTATAGTGGTGTCACTGACTCAACCCGGGTTACCAACAGGAGGATTCCTGCTGTGGATTTGGTAAGCCGGCTGGAGATGATCCTTAGAGGCAAAGTGTCGAATATTGGTGCTCCTGTTGCATATTCTGCCTGGAATCTGCCACCTTCCAAGACTTTTTTCAGTTTTCTGTCCAATCCTCCTACTAGCGACAGTGGCCTAGGTCTTAGAGTGCGACCCTCTCCCGAAGAAGTCGAGGCTCTAGTTGCTTCACTTGGTGATCTCCCCAACGATGAAAGGCAAGTTCACTTTGAGATGCCTATAAACCCGAGTGATGCAGAGATAAGTGCTATGCTGGACATGTTGGCTGAGGATTCATCTGACTCTGTCCCTGCTAAAACCATAGCTATTGCAACTGTCCCCGAGCCTGAGAAGACCTTGACTGCTCAAAAATCTGATGGTGCTCGCCCAAAGCGCCTTCGCCCGGCCAGTCATCCAACTGCTCCTGCCGAGGGGAAGAAGAAGAAAAAGAGGAGGCTTCGGCGAGTGTCATGTTTGAATCAGGATGCCGGCCCTTCTGCTCCTGCTGCTGAGGAAGTGCCAGTGGAACTTTTTACTGGAGCCGATCCTAATGGGTGTGACCCTACTGACGCTGACCCTAATGGGTGTGACCTTGATGATGCTGATCCCAATGGGTGCAATCCGGCCAGAGCTGACCCCAATGGGTGTGTTGTTCGTATTGTTGACGAGGTTGAGGAAGAAGAGAAGGAAATCCCCTTAATTCGGAAAAACAGTCGGCGCTACCTGGTCAGTGGGGGAGTAGTGATATTCCTTCTCTAGCCTTGTCTGCACTCGTTGGTCTGCAAGAGTTGTCCATAGCAAATTTTGACCAGGCTCTCGAGGATATGGTTCCTGAAGATCTGCTGTCCGAGCCAATAGATGGTGGTATGATGGACGTTTGCACTGACATTCCGGATGTGGAGTTAGAGTTATCCCGAGCAGCGTCTCGTGCCTCGTCGACCTTGGAGTGCGGTCTTCAGAGTCAAGAAGCTGGTCTAGGTTGCTCCATTCCCATGGAGGTGACTGAGAATCCTTCAGCCTTAGAGGTGGCTGCTGCAGAGAACCCGGTCCCCAAGGATGGCGCCAGCGATTACCCAGCCCCCGAGGGTGTTGTCGGCAATGATCCAGCTTGAGTGGGTAGCGCGAGCTACAACCCAGCCCCCGAGGGTGCTGCCAGTGGTGATCTGGCTCCAATCTGCGATGCAGGCTGCGACCCAGCCCCCGAGGGTGTCCGAGCGGGCTCCCCTTCTCATACCTCCATGGATGTCCACGTCCGGTCTTCTCCTCCACATTCTGATTGCATGACAGCAGCACGTGCTTCAAATCAGGGGGTCGCCTTCGAGTCGCCCTTCTTCACCAGTTTCTCCTGAGAAAAACATTACTAAGTAGAAACACTGAATGCATTGTGTATGTGGTCAATGTGCTCGAATATTCTGTTAGAAAATGTTCTCGGTACTGAACGCTATTATTATTTTTCTGTTGTTTGAATTCAACAGTCGTTATGATTGCAGAAGTAAGTGTAGTGTGATGGTTTTGAAACTACTTCCTATTTCGCGGGGCATAGAGATCGCCCTAAGACGAGCAATCGCAAACGTGCTTATGCTGAATCGAGTAGTCGCGAGCATGTCGTGCCGATTTAAGTCACTACCGACTGCTCCGTTGGTAGGGTCTAGTGGTCACCCTAAGTTAAGTAAACGTGAGCATGTCACACCGCCTTAAGTCTTTGCTGACTTAAGTCAATTGCTCCGTTAGTAGGGTATAGTGGTCACCCTGAGTTAAGTAAGCGTGAGCATGTCACACTGCCTTAAGTCATTGCCGACTTAAACTGATTGCTCCGTTAATAGGCCATAGTGGTCACCCTGGGTTAAGTAAGCGTGAGCATGTTACACTGCCTTAAGTCATTGCCGACTTAAGCCGGTTGCTCCGTTAATAGGGCATAGTGGTCACCCTGGGTTAAGTAAGTGTGAGCATGTCACACTGCCTTAAGTCATTGCCGACTTAAGCTGATTGCTCCGTTTGTAGGGTATAGTGGTCACCCTGAGTCGAGTAAGCATGCAGAAAACAATTCGAGTGCCTTTGAGAATGAAGCCATTTTATTGATGGTGTATCACCCAATTACAGAATACAATGCCGTCCCAATAGCTTTTGAAATCTAGCTAGGGGTAAAACTTCCTGAGATGCTCTATATTCCATAAGTTCCCTATTTCCGTGCCATCCATTTGAGTAAGACGATATGATCCAGGCCGAGTAACTTCTGCTACTATGAATGGTCCTTCCCATAGTGGCGACAATTTGTGTCGTCCCTCCCCCGCTAGAATTCGGCGGAGGACAAGATCTCCCACTGCAAAGGATCGATGCTGTATGGCCTTATCATGATAGCGCCTCAGAGTCTGTTGGTACCTGGCTGACTGAATCACTGTATTCAATCATTCTTCTTCTAGTATATCAACATCCTCCAGTCTAGTAGCTTCAGCTTCAGCTATGTTTTTTAAGATCAATCTTGGCGCCCCAAACTTGAGATCAGCAGGCAGCACTGCCTCCGAACCATAAACCATAAAGAAAGGAGTGTTTCCATGCAAAGCTCGGCTGGGTTGAGTTCTTAGGCTCCAGATCACATATGGCAACTCTCTGATCCATTTTCCTGCGAACTTTTTATTCTTGTCAAAGACTTTCTTTCTGAGTGCTTCCAATATCATTCTGTTGGCTCTTTCTACTTGCCCATTGGCTCTTGGGTGTGCTACTGATGCATATTTGATCTGGATGCTTTTTTTGTTCGCAGAAATCAAAGAACTCCGAACTAGTGAAATTGGATCCCAGGTCGGTTATGTTGCTATTCGGTATTCCAAACCTGAATATTATGTCTTGTATGAATTCCACTGCCTTAGCTGAAGTTAAAGAAGCAATAGGCTTGTACTCTATCCACTTAGTGAATTTGTCAATGGCAACCAGTACATGAGTGTATCCTCCTTGGGCTTTCTTGAAGGGTCCAATCATGTCCAGTCCCCAGCACGCGAATGGCCATGTTAAAGGTATGGTTTGCAGTTGCTGTCCTGGTAGATGCTGCTGTTTTGATAAGTATTGACAAGCTTCACATCTCTGGACTAACTCGGTTGCGTCGTTCTTTGTCGTTGGCCAGTAGAAACCAGACATGAAGACCTGGATGCTGCGTGTATCCCGTATTGTCCAGCGTGGACCTCATCTAGCAGTTGCTTCCCAGTAGCCTAAAGAATGCTTTTCATGAGGACTCCTGTCGCGCCCCTTCTGTATAGTGTTTCCCCAATGAGAGTGTAGTGAGCTGACTGCCTTGCAATGCGCTCTGCTGCATTTTTGTCATCCGGCTCTTCCTCATTCTTTATGTATCTGATGATTGGTTCCCTCCAGTCATCAGAATCTGCCTCTGGTTGGCTCAGAATATTGCACTCTTCTGTCTGATCTAATGAGATGCTCGGGCGTAGTACTTCTTGGACGAAGACTCCAGGCGGGACCTGAGTCCGACTGGATCTTAGCTTTCACAATGCATCAGCTGCTGCGTTGCGATCTCTCTCCACATGATGAAATTCCAGACCTTCAAACTTGTCTTCTAGTTTTCGGTCGGCGGCGCAGTATTTCCCCATGGAGTCATTCGAGCAATCCCACTCTTTGTTTATCTGACTTATGACCACCAGTGAATCCCCATATACCATCAGTCTCTTGATGCCCAGTGATATGGCAATGTTCAGTCCATGAATCAAAGCTTCATACTCTGCCACATTATTGGACGCTGAGAATAGTAACCGAAGAGCATATTTGAGTTGTTCACCTCCAGGTGCAATGAAGAGGATTCCTGCGCCTACCCCCTGCAGCTTCAACGAGCCATTGAAATACATCCTCCATACTTCTGCAGTTTCCGGGTTATCCGACACTTGTTGCTCGGTCCATTCTGATACGAAGTTAACTAGTGCTTGAGTCTTGATTGTAGTGCGAGGTCAAAATTCAATGTCGTGAGCTCCCAGCTCGCAGGCCCACTTGGCTATTCTTCCGATGGCTTCTTTGTTGTGGAGAATATCCCCTATTGGAAATCCGGTGACTACTATGACTTTGTGATCGTCAAAGTAGTGACGGAGCTTGCGTGCAGTTAGAAGTACTGCATACAATAGTTTCTGAACTTGAGGATATTTCTTCTTTGAGGGACCCAGGACTTCACTGATGAAATAGATGGGATGTTGTACTGGGTACACATGTCCTTCTTCTGCTCGCTCGACTACCAACACGGTGCTCACCACGTGAGTCGTGCAAGAGATGTATAGCAGCAGATCTTCAGCCGGTTGACTCGGCGTGGCTCGTCGCGGCGGTTTTAGCACTGGTGGTGTTGTTAGGAATTTCTTCAGTGCGTCTAGAGCTTCCTGAGCCTCTGAAGTCCACTGGAACTTGTCTACCTTCTTGAGCAACTTGTAGAACGGTAGGCCTTTTTCTCCCAGCCTTGATATGAACCTGCTTAGAGCTGCCATGCATCCAGTATGTCTTTGTACTTTCTTCTGCAATTGTGGTGCCTCCATTCTCATGATAGCCTCGATCTTTTCTGGATTAGCTTCAATTCCCCGGTGGCTGACAATAAACCCAAGCAATTTTCCTGCTGGTACTCCAAAGACACACTTTTCAGAATTAAGCTTCCATCGATATCGCCGCAGACTATTGAAGACCAGCTATAAATCTTCAATGAAATTTTCTAAGTTTTTTGTCTTGATCACCACATCATCCACATAAGCTTCCACACGCTTGCCCCAGTGGTCGGCTAAGCATGTCTGAATGGCTCTCTGGTACGTCGCTCTAGCGTTTTTGAGGCCAAACGACATGGAGGTATAGCAGAAAGCCCCGAACGGGGTGATGAATGCTATTTTTCCTTGTCTTCTTTTGCCAAGATGATCTGATGATACCCGGAATAGCAATCTAAGAAAGACAACACAGAACACCCAGCGGTCGAGTCTACCACCTGGTCTATTCTGGGAAGTCTGAAGGGATCCTTCGGACAGTGTTTGTTGAGATCCATATAGTCGACGCACATGCGCCAATCCACTTTATTCTTTTTTAGTAAAAGAACAGGATTTGCTAACCACTCGGGATGTAATATTTATCTAATGAATCCTGCCACGACCAAGCAAGCCAGCTCTGCACGGATGGCTTCTCTCTTGTCGGGCGTGAAACGACGTAATTTTTATCGGATCAGCCTCGCCTGGGGGTAGACCTTCAGTTTGTGCTCGGCCAGTTCTCTCGGGAATCCCGGCATATCAGGAGGTTGCCATGCGAATACGTCTTGGTTATCTTGCAGAAACTGGACGAGCGCGCCTTCCTATTTGTCATCCAGGCTGGAACTGATGATGGCAGTCTTGCGCTCATCGGCGAACCCGAGGTTGATTCTCTTGGTTTCTTCAGTCGGCCGCATAGAGGTCACGACTTGAGCTTCATTCGCGGGTACCACGAGGTCTTCCTCAGGCTTTGAGTTCGCCTGCATAAAAGAAATTGCTGATGGTTTGGTGGTGAGGGCCGCCTGAATGGCCACTCGGAAACACTCTGCGGCGCCTTGGAAGTCAGCGCGCACAATTATTATTCCTTGTGGTCCTGGCATCTTCAATATCATGTACGTATAATTTGGAATGGCCATGAACTTCGCCAATCTAGGCCTGCCGATGATGGCATTGTATCCGCAATCGAAGTTCGCCACCTCGAACCTCAGGAACTCGGTTCTGTAGTTTTCTGGAGTTCCAAAGGTGACCGTCATGTAGATGTGTCCCAGTGGATATTCTCCTTCAGTCGGCACGATGCCGAAGAAAGGAGTGTCCGACTCGTGGAGCTCTTTGAGGGGAACTCCCAAGCCTTGAAGCGTTCGGGGGAAGGTGACGTTGATGCTGCTTCCCCCATCCACTAATATCTTCTTTACCCTGCTTTCTTGGATCACCGGGTCGACGAGGAGCGGGTACTTGCCCGGGTGGTCGAAGTTGAGCCACTGATCCGCTCGAGTGAAGGTGATCGGGTGTTCAGACCATCGATACAGGGCGGGAGGACCAGTGGTCGCCACCAGTATCTGACGGTCATTGAGCTTTTGTTGCCTCTTGTTTTCTTGCAACCCATGTCCGCCGAAGATGACGTTGACTTCTCCGTCGACGCGTAGGAATGCTCCGTCTCCTCCCCCCTCCTGTTGTTGGGGTTGTCGAGGTTCTCCAGGTCCTCCTCGTTGTGGGGGAGGTGGCAGAGGTTGGAAGGGTCGGCCGTTCCCCATGGAGTGCTTGAAGTCTTTGTAGTTCCGGAGGGTGTGGCGCATCTCCTTGTGGTACGGGCACTGGGCGTCGAGGATGTCGTCCAGCGTGCGTTCGCCTCCGCGAGGTCCTCCTCGGGCGAGAGAGGCGGGTCGTCCAGCGGTGTGGACTTCTTCACGAGGCCTCTTCTCCCAACGTTTGGCAGGTTGTTGGTTTATGTCGTCTCGCGGTGCCGCCGGTGCAGGCTTTGCTCCTCCGATGAGGTCCTGAGCTCGTTCGTCGGTGGTGATGTTGAGGTCGGCTTCCTGGAACAACTACTCGAAGGTAGTCGGCGCCTTCTGTAGTATGGCTCAGACGAAGGCCGAGTCATTAGATCCTCGGTAGAAGTCCTCGATCACTGCCGCTTCCGCGACCTCAGGGATACCATTTCTCATGGTCTGAAATCTCTTGAGGTATGACCGAAGAGTTTCATCCCCTCGGCGCTTGATGGATTTGAGGTCCCATGGCTGCATTGGTTTGTTGGAGAGAGATTGAAAGTTGGCGGTGAAGCGTCGACTGAAGTCGCTCCAGTCGTCGATGCAGTGTCGGGGTAGGTGTCGCAGCCATTGCAGTGCATCCTGCTCGAGGACGATAGGCAAGTATGCGGCCATCACATCTTCGGTTGCCCCAGCAGCTCGGGCGGCGGTGGTGTAGACGACCAACCAGCCTCCCGTATCCTGCTTAGGCTCATACTTGTCGACGTTGGAGACTTTGAAGTTAGGGGGCCATTGAATGGCCCTGAGGCATGGAGTGAGCGCCGACACTCCACACGTGTCCTCCTGTCGTCGATGATGATGTCTGTCCTAGGGAGGGGAGTTGTTGTCGTGGTGCCTCGACCATCCCCAGGTCACGCCACCAGTCGAAGCCGTTGCCGACTTAGTTCTGGTGGCCTGACTCCGCGCAGGGATGCCTTAATCCCGGTCATATTCTTCTCGGCGCCAGATCTCGTTCTCGTGTCGTCGTTCGCGCGAGGTGTTGATGGAGCTCATTGCGTCTCGCTGACTGTTGATGGCGTGTCGTAGATCACTCGGTGCATGAGCGAGAGGTAGAAGGTGATTAGCTGCCCGAGTGAATAGCCACCGATAGCCCTCGGCGTCCGGAGTCCGGGGGAGGCCATCGGCTATCCGAGCCAATACTCCACCGACCTCACTCGATGTGTTCATGGATTGGGCGAAGTCGGGGTTCAGGTTTCGTCCGAAAAGAGGATTTTCTCGGCGTTGTCTCACTTCCTGCTCAGCCTGCTCTTGAGCTTGCCGACGATCACGTCGCCGAGAATTCCTTCTTTCCCTGAAGACCCGCTCTTCTGGAGTTTCTCCCACCTCCGAGACTTCATCTCGTGATACGGGCTGCGCCGGGTCCCACTCTCCGGCTTCGTGATGTCGCCGAATATTTCGGCGTCGGTTCCTTCGTCGGCGAGATTCTCGCTGAAGAGGTTCTTCTCCTGGCGCGGTTGGTTCATCGTCGGAGATGGGAGTTGATTCTACTCTTCCCCCGATGAAGAGGACGTCGGGGTAGAATGGGACTGTCTTCATGGTGAGATTCTTCCTGTTCTTCTTTGAGGGCGGAGATACAAGAAGAGCAGTTTGATCCCTGACCTTGTTCGCCTCCTTTCTCCTAGTGATCTGTGTCCATGTCTCTGTGGAAGAGGTGGACAGCGGAGTTCTCCAGGTTGACGGATCCTCTGCCCCTGGCTTGCAGGAGGGAGTCTCTGTTTGGGGCGCCGAAGGTTGTGCTTTCTCCTGCTTCGCTCCGGCTTTTCCGGAGTTTATTGAGGAAGGCTTTCTCTCCGGTGGATCCACAATGCGATGTAGAGTTCCTTCTTCATCTGCCACAGATGAAATGGTTCCGAAGCAGAATGTGGACCCGGGGCGAAGGACGATCTTGCGCTAGAAAGTGATGGCCATTGAGCTAGCTTGGATCAGTGACACACCCCTACCTGGCGCGCCAGCTGTCAGTGTTTTGGGTCTGACCGCGCACCTAGGGTTGCCCCTCGAGGTGCTTTTTGGAGGAGGACGGTGTTACTGACTGTAGCTCGATGGTTTGCGCTGGATGCATGAGAGACAGTGGACAATTTTGTACAAGTTCGGGCCGCTTTGAGATGCGTAATACCCTACATCCTGGCGTGAATACTTTGCGTGGTGGGTTACAAGGAGGTTCTCTAGTATCGAGGATGTTAGAGAACTGGGTGGATGGCTAAGTAGTGAGATATATCTTTGAGGGGATGCCCCCTAGGCCTTATATACTCGACCATGGGGCATTACATGGGGATATGATAACAACGTGAGCCTAAGTAATAGTGAACCGACTGAGCCTATCTTCCTATAATTCCGCCGACCTATCTCCATTCAGTTCCGATGTATGAGGATAATGTACGGGAAGGTCGGATCATCGCCATGGTTGCTGCTCAAATTTATCGGGCCGTCTGGGCTTACGTTGATCCAATCTTGTGTCAATCCACTTTGTCGGACGTCCCTCCCTAGGCCCACGAAGGAATGACCTTGTGAACTATTGGGCCCAAGGCCTTTCGCGAGGTCTTTTGGCCTTCCAGTGGACCCGGGGGATATCTGTCCCCCACAGCTAGAAACATACCTTGATTCTTGATTTGCACTTCTTTATCATTTGGCACATATCACCTCAAAAACAATATGTGTTGGACATCTAATCACTAAAACATTTATAGAAATGGCCCAAGGGCACATTTCCCTTTCAATCTCCCCCTTTTTGGTGATTTATGCCAACACATTTAAAAGCAACTTGAAGTGCAATTCATTCTCAAAAAATGCAAATTGGAGACCAAATTTTCTCACTTAGAATTTGGCATATTTGGATCACTTTTGCCACCACTTGGTTTATTTTCACAAAACAAATTCTTTTTCCTATCTCTACGTCAAACACACTTGTTTGGGCAAATAGAGAGATATTTCAAGAGTAAATTTGATCAAATGCAACAAACTCCCCCTTTTCCCATAATAAAACTTCTCCCCCATAAGAGAACGATTTTGTAATAAAAGGGTTTTGATCAAATACAACAAAGCTTCTAACTCTGCATTTTTGAAATTTCACAAGTGGTTGGCTAATCCCTGATCCATTTGCTTTGGCATTAATTTCTCCCCCTTTGGCATTAAGCACCAAAACGGGATAACTTTTGGCCCTCTAACCCCATTGCTTCACCAAAATGTCAAATAAGAGCAAAAAGGTAATGAGAGTACAACAAAGAACTTAGGATAAGATACATTTTACCGGAATGCAGTGGAAGTTCTTTCATTGTACAAGTTCACATTTTCCTTTCAATATCCCTTTGAGACTATTTCAAGAGCACTTAAACAAACAAGTTAGTCTCAAAGGAGTCAAGTTGTAGCACATCCTCCCCCTAAACATGTGCATCATTTGCATAGGGACTTGTGAGGTCCGGGGATGACTTGTACAACTTGAGCAATGAAAGAAAATAAAGCTCAAAGTAATATGATCAAAGGCATGGAACACATGTATGTTATAGATTAATCCAAGTTACACGAATCTAAGACATTTAGCTCACTACGCAACCTGCAAAACCTTTTCTCATCTAAAGGCTTGATGAAGATATCGGCTAGCTGGTTTTCGGTGCTAGTGTGGTAAATATCGATATCTCCCCTTTGCTGGTGGTCTCTCAGGAAGTGATGCAGGATGTCTATGTGCTTAGTGCGGCTGTGTTCAACAGGATTATCCGCCAAGCGGATTGCACTCTCATTGTCACATAGGAGTGGGACTTTGCTCAGATTGTAGCCAAAGTCCCGGAGGGTTTGCCTCATCCGAAGTAGTTGCGCGCAACACTGTCCTGCGGCAACATACTCGGCCTCAGCGGTGGGTAGGGTAATGAAAGTTTGTTTCTTCAAGCTCCAAGACACCAGGGACCTTCCTAGAAACTGACAAGTCCCTGATGTGCTCTTCCAATCAACCTTGCACCGGCATAATCGGAGTCTGAGTATCCGATTAAGTCAAAGGTAGACCCCTTTGGATACCAGATCCCGAAGCAAGGCGTAGAAACTAAATATCTAAGAATTCGCTTAACAGCCACAAGGTGACACTCCTTGGGGTCAGATTGAAATCTAGCACACATGCATACACTTAGCATTATATCTAGTCTACTAGCACAAAGATAAAGTAACGATCCTATCATTGACCGGTATGCCTTTTGATCAACGGACTTACCTCTTTTATTGACGTCCAGATGTCCATTCGTTCTCATCGGTGTCTTCGCGGGCTTTGCATCCTTCATCCCAAACCTCTTGAGAAGATCTTGAGTGTACTTCGTTTGGGAGATAAAGGTGCCTTCCTTGAGTTGCTTCACTTGAAATCCAAGGAATTAGTTCAACTCGCCCATCATCGATATCTCAAACTTTTGCATCATCACCCTACTAAAATCCTCACAAAACTTTTGATTAGTAGAACCAAATATAATGTCATCGACATATATTTGGCACACAAAAAGATCACAATTACAGGTCTTTGTGAATAGAGTAGGATCAGCTTTCCCAACCTTGAAAGTATTGGAAATAAGAAAATCTCTAAGGCATTCATACCATGCTCTTGGGGCTTGCTTAAGTCCATAGAGCGCCTTAGAGAGCTTGTAGACATGGTCGGGATACCTGTCGTCCTCAAAGCCAAGGGGTTGTTCTACGTATACTTCCTCCTTGATCGATCCATTGAGGAAGGCGCTCTTTACGTCCATTTGGAACAACTTAAAGGAATGGTGAGCAGCATAGGCCAATAAAATCCTAATTGATTCTAACCTAGACACAGGAGCAAAAGTCTCCTCAAAAACTAAACCTGCGACTTGGGCATAACCTTTTGCCACAAGTCGAGCCTTGTTTCTTGTCACCACTCCGTGTCCGTCTTGCTTGTTGCAGAACACCCATTTGGTTCCTACAACTTTTTGCTTTGGACGTGGTACCAGGCTCCAAACTTCATTTCTTTTGAAGTTGTTGAGCTCTTCCTGCATGGCCAACACCCAGTCTGGATCCTGCAAGGCTTCTTCTACCCTGAAAGGCTCAATAGAAGAAACAAATGAGTAATGCTCACAAAAATTTGCTAATCATGAGCGAGTTGTTACTCCCTTGCTGATGTCACCCAGAATCTGATCCACTGGATGATTTCTTTGGATCGTCGTTTGGACTTGAGTTGGAGGGGCTCGTGATGCTTCTTCCTCCTTATCTTGTTCTTCATGTGCTCCCCCTTGATCATGTCCTTCTTCTTGAGGTACCTATTCATCGTCTTGAGTTTGGGGTTGCATCATCGTAGAAGAGGAAGGTTGATCTTGTTCTTGTAGTTCCTGTGGTCGCACATCACCTATCACCATTGTTCGCATTGCGGCCGTCAGAACCTCATCTTCATCTATATCATCAAGATCAACTTGCTCTCTTGGAGAGCCATTAGTCTCATCAAATACAACATCGCTAGAGACTTCAACCAATCCAGATGATTTGTTGAAGACCCTATACACCTTTGTATTTGAGTCATATCCTAGTAAAAAAACCTTCTACCGCTTTGGGAGCAAACTTTGAATTCCTACCTTTCTTTACCAAAATGTAGCATTTGCTCCCAAATACACGTAAGTAGTAAACATTAGGTTTGTTACCAGTTAAGAGTTCATATGACATCTTCTTGAGGAGGTAGTGCAGATAGAGCCAGTTTATGGCATGGCGGGTTGTATTCACAACTTCCGACCAAAACCGCTCAGGCGTCTTGTATTCTCCAAGCATCGTCCTTGCCATATCAATTAATGTCCTGTTCTTCCTCTCTACCACACCGTTTTGCTGTGGTGTGTAGGGAGCGGAGAACTCGTGCTTGATGCCTTCCTCCTCAAGATGTTCTTCAACTTGTAGATTCTTGAACTCAGACCCATTATCGCTTCTTATCTTCTTCACATTTAGCTCAAATTCATTTTGAGCTCTCCTTAAGAAGCGCTTTAGGGTTCTTTGGGTTTCATATTTATCCTGCAAAAAGAACACCCAAGTGAAGCGGGAAAAATCATCAACTATAACAAGACCATACTTACTTCCCCCGATGCTGAGATAGGCAACGGGGCCGAAGAGATCCATGTGAAGGAATTATAGTGGTCTTGTTGTTGTCATCACGTTTGTCAGTTTGTGCTTTGATGAGTGCTTCCCACTTGTTTCACTGCTTGGCACGCTGCACAAGGTCTGTCTTTCTCAAAACAGACATCGGTTAGTCCTAACACATGATCTCCCTTTAGAAGTTTATGAAGGTTCTTCATCCCAACATGTTCTAGACGGCGGTGCTAGAGCCAGCCCATATTAGTCTTAGCGATTAAGCATGCATCTAGATTGGCATTCTCTTTTGAGAAATCAACTAAATAGAGTTTACCGTCTAATACACCCTTAAAGGCTAATGAACCATCACTCCTTCTAAAGACAGATACATCAATATTTGTAAATAAACAATTATAGCCCACATGACATAATTGGCTTATAGACAACAAGTTGTACCCGAGCGATTCTACTAAAAACACATTAGAGATTGAATGCTCGATTGTGATGGCTATTTTGCCTAGCCTTTAACCTTGCCTTGATTCCCATCTTCAAAGATGATGGTGTCTTAGGAATCCCTGTTCTTGACGTAGGAGGTGAACATTTTCTTCTCCCCCGTCATGTGGTTTGTGCATCCGCTATCAATAATCCAACTTGAGCCCCCGGATGCATAAACCTACAAGGTAATTAAGCTTGGGTTTTAGGTACCCAACTCTTGTTGGGTCCTACAAGGTTAGTTACAACAGATTTTGGAACCCAAATGCAAGTTTTGTCTCCCTTGCATTTAGATCCCAATTTTCTAGCAACTACTTTGGCATTTTTACATGACAATACAAAAGAAGCATTACATGTTTGATACATAGTAGTTGGACCAGTGTAAACTTTCCTAGGTGCATGAGAAACAGTATGATTACGCCTAGGCCTACTTCTACCATGAGCATATGTGGAGCTAGATGCTAACATAACATGTGAATCATGATAAGTAGGTAAAGAAGCATGATTGTAACACTTATCATGATGAGCAACATTTGAAATTTTCTTGACATGAGCATAAAGATAAGCATGGTTCTTTTGATCATATGAAGAATATGAGCTACTAGCCATAGGAGCCTTCCCTTTTCTCTTTGTTGAGACTGGAAGTCCTTTGGCTTGTTAAGTTCTTGGTTTCTTTTTGGAAACCAAGTCCATCCTTAATTGAGGGGTGTCTACCAATGGTGTAGGCATCCCTAGCAAAATTTAGTTTCTCATAACTATCTTTGCAAGTCTTAAGTTGAGCACTAAGACTTGCAACATCATTGTTTAATTTATGAATGGTAGAGGCATGTTCTTTACATGCATCAATGTTAAAATCTTTACACCTATTGCAAATAACAACATGTTCTATAGATGAACTAGCAGAATTTGCTTCTTCTAACTTAGCATTTAAATCAACATTTAAATTCTTAAGCTTAGAGACAAAGTCATTACAAGCAAATAATTCAGAAGTCAATAGTTCATTCTTCTTAGTTTCTAGAGCAAGGGTTTTTTGAGCATTAATGAATTTATCATGTTCTTCATAAAGAATATCTTCTTGCTTTTCTAGAAGCCTATCCTTTTCATTAAGAGCATCAATTAATTCATTTATTTTGTCTACTTTAGGTCTATCTAATCCTTTAAATAAATTAGTATAATCCACTTCATCATAAGACGATTCCTCATCACTAGAAGAAGTATACTTAGGTGTATCTCGTATGTGTACCTTCTTCTCCTTATCCATGAGGCACGTGTGTCGTTCGTTGGGGAAGAGAGAAGACTTGTTGAAGGCCGAGGCAGCTTGTCCTTCACCTTCGGAGTCGGATGAGGAACAGTCGAAGTCCCATTCCTTCCCAATGTGCTTCTCACCCTTGGCCTTCCTGTAATTCTTCTTTCTTTCCTTCTTCCCATACTTCTCTTGTGCCTGGTCATCATTATTATCGAGACATTGTGCTATAAAATGACTAGATTTACCACACTTGAAGCAAGAGCGCTTTCCCTTTGATTTGTTCTTGTTGGGATACTCCTTGTGTCCCTTCAAGACGGTCTTGAATCGCTTGATGATGAGCGCCATCTCATCCTCATTGAGCCCGACAGCCTCCACTTGTGCTACCTTGCTAGGTAGCACCTCCTTGCTGTTGGTTGTTTGAGAGCAACGAACTGCGACTCATGGAGAGGAAGCAGTCCGTTTAGAGCATCGTCCACATACCTTGTTTCCTTTACCATCATGCGCCCGCTCACGAATTTTCTGAGGATTTCCTTGGGAGTCATCTTGGTGTACCTGGGTGTGGGGGACAGATATCCCCCGGGTCCACTGGAAGAGTAAAAGACCTCACGAAAGGCCCAAAGGCCCAATAAATCGTAAGGCCATTCTTTCGTGGGCCTAGGGAGGGACAATCAGCAAAGCAGGTTGACATGAGGCCGGATTGGAGCAAGCCCGGACGGCCCACAACGTTGAGCGAGCGACCACAACAGAGATCCGACTTTCCCGCGCTGGAGCCCCCATGCAACGGAGCCATGCGAGGATAGGTCGGCAGAACTATAGGGAGATAAACTCAAACAGTTCACTATCTTTTAGTTACACATTGTTATCATATCCACGTGTATTGCCCCACGGTCGAGTATATAAGGCCTAGGGGGCACCCCTTCAGAACGATCGACCCTATTACTCAGCCACCCACCTCAACTCTCTGCATTCTCAATTCAGAGAGCTACCTTGTAACCTCATTCACCAAGCATACTCACCAGGACGTAGGGTGTTACGCATCTCTAAGCGGCCCGATCCTGTAAACATTGTCCACTGTCCCTCGTGCATCTGGCACGAACCATTTTGCTATAGTCAGCGACACCGTCCTACTCCTAAAAACACCTTGAGGGGCAACCCCGGGTGTGCGGTCGGACCCAAAACACCGATAGCTGGCGCAACCTGAATCCCGACTTCGCCCGAGCCATGAACACGTCGAGTGAAGTTGGGGGAGTACTAGCTCGGATAGCTGACGGACTCCCTCGGACTCCCGACGTCGAGGGCTACCGACGACTATTCACCCAGACAGCCAACCATCTTCTACCGCTTGCTCACCCGCCGAACGATCTACGACACACCATCAACAGTCGCCGAGACGCGCGAAGCTCCATCAATGCTTCGCGTGAACGACAGCATGAGAACGAGATCCGCCGCCGGGAGGAGTACGACAGGGATCATGGCATCCCAGCTCGGAGCCAGGCCACCAGAACTGAGTCGGCAACGGCCTCGACTGGCGGTACCACCCGGGGATATGGCTGACAATGGGTTATAAATTTTGCACTATAAGTTTTAAGGATCGAATCGGGTTAGGATCGGGCTCTATTACTAGTCATTTTTGAACTATAGTTTATTTAGGGCCTTGACATTTTGTGAAGAACCATTTGGATCACGATCCATTACCACCCCTACCCGGGGACGGTCGAGGAACCACAACAACAACTCCCCTCCCCGGGACAGACACCATCCCCGGCGACAGGAGGACACATGTGGAGTGTCTGCCCTTACTCCACGCCTTAGAGCCATTCAATGGCCCCCTAACTTCAAGGTATCCAATGTCGACAAATATGAACCTAAGTAGGATCCAGGGGGCTGGCTAGCCGTCTACACCACCGCTGCTCGGGCCGCCGGGGCGTCCGAGGATGTGATGACCGCGTACTTACCCATTGTCCTCGGGCAAGACGCGCTACAATGGCTGCGACATCTACCCCGACACTGCATCGACGACTGGGGAGACTTCAGTCGGCGCTTCACCGCCAATTTTCAGTCCCTCTCCGACAAACCGGCGCAACCGTGGGACCTCAAATCCATCAAGCGCCGGGGAGACGAAACTCTCCGGTCATACCTCAAAAGGTTCCAAACCATGAGAAATCGTATCCCTGAGGTCATGGAGGCGGCCGCGATCGAGGACTTCTACAGAGGATCCAATGACTCGGCCTTCGTCCGAGCCATATTGCAGAAGGCGCCGACTACCTCCGAGGAGCTGTTCCGGGAAGCCGACCTCTACATCACCGCCGACGAGCGGGCCCAGACCTCATCGGAGGAGCGAAGCCCGCACCGGCGGCACCACGACGCGACGCGAACCAGCAACCCGACAAACGCTGGGAGAAGAGGCCCCGCGAAGAAGTACACGCCGCCGGGCCACCAGCCTCTCGCGCCCGAGGAGGACCTCGCGGAGGCGAGCGCACGCTGGACGACATCCTCGACGCCCAGTGCCCGTACCACAAGGACATGCGCCACACTCTTCGGAACTACCGGGACTTCAAGCACTCCGTCGGGCACGACCGACCCTTCCAACCTCTACCTCCTCCTCCGCCGAGGGGAGGACCAGAAGAACCATGACAACCCCATCAGCAGGAGGAAGGAGGAGGAGGAGCTTTCCCGCGCGTTGACAGGGAGGTCAACGTCATCTTCGGCGGACACGGGTCGCAGGAGAACAAAAGACAACAAAAGCTCAACGATCGTCAGATACTGGTGGCGACCACCGGACCTCCCGCCCCATACCGGTGGTCGGAGCACCCGATCACTTTCACTCGGGCGGATCAATGGCTCAACTTCGACCACCCAGGCAAATACCCGCTCCTCGTCGATCCGGTGATCCGAGAGAGCCGGGTGAAGAAGGTGCTAGTGGATGGGGGGAGCAGCATCAACGTCACCTTCCCCCGGACACTCCAAGGCTTGAGAGTTCACCTCAAAGAGCTTCACGAGTCGGACACTCCCTTCTTCGGCATCGTGCCGACTGAAGGGGAATACCCGCTGGGCCACATCTACATGCCCGTCACCTTTGGAACTCCGGAGAACTACAGAACCGAGTTCCTGAGGTTCGAAGTGCCGAACTTCGACTGCGGGTACAATGCCATCATCGGGAGGCCGGGATTGGCCAAATTCATGGCCATTCCTCATTACACGTACATGATACTGAAGATGCCAGGACCACAAGGAATCATAACTGTGCGCGCCGACTTCCAAGGCGCCGCAGAGTGTTTCCGAGTGGCCATCCAAGCGGCCCTCACCACCAAGCCATCGACGATTTCTTCAACACAGGCGAACTCTAAGCCTGAGGAGGACCTTGCAGTACCGGCAAACGAAGCTCAGGCCGCGACCTCTATGCGGCCGACTGAAGAAACTAAAAGGATCAACCTGGGTTTCGCTGATGAACGCAAGACTGCCATCATCAGCTCCAGCCTAGACGACAAATAGGAAAGCGCGCTCGTCCAGTTTCTGCAAGATAACCGAGATGTATTCGCATGGCAACCTGCGGATATGCCGGGAATCCCAAGAGAACTGGTCGAGCACAAACTGAAGGTCTATCCCCAGGCAAGGCCGATTCGGCAAAAACTACGTCGTTTCACGCCCGACAAGAGAGAGGCCATTCGCGCCGAGTTAGCACGCTTGGTCGCGGCTGGATTTATTAGAGAGGTGTTACACCCCGAGTGGTTAGCCAACCCTGTTCTTGTACTCAAAAAGAATAAAGTGGATTGGCGCATGTGCGTCGACTATACTGATCTCAACAAACACTGTCCAAAGGATCCCTTCGGGCTCCCGAGGATAGATCGGGTGGTGGACTCCACCGCTGGATGTTTTGTGCTATCTTTTCTAGATTGCTATTCTAGGTACCATCAGATTAGTTTGGCAAAGGAAGACGAGGAAAAACAGCGTTCATTACTCCGTTTGGTGCTTTCTGTTATACCTCCATGCCGTTCGGCCTCAAAAACGCTGGAGCGACTTATCGGAGAGCCATTCAAACATGTTTAGCCGATCACTGGGGCAAGCGTGTGGAGGCCTACGTAGATGATGTGGTAATCAAAACAGAGAACTCGGAAAACTTCATCAAAGACTTACAGCTGGTTTTCAACAGTCTAAGGCGGTATCGATGGAAGCTTAATCCCGAAAAATGTGTTTTTGGGGTACCAGCAGGAAAGTTACTCGGGTTTATTGTCAGCCACCGGGGAATTGAGGCTAATCCGGATAAGATTGAAGCTATCATGAAGATGGAAGCACCTCGATCACAAAAGAAGGTTCAGTGACTTACTGGATGTATGGCAGCTCTGAGCAGATTCATATCCAGGCTGAGAGAAAAAGGTTTACCATTTTACAAGCTACTCAAGAAAGTGGATAAGTTTCAGTGGACTTCAGAGGCACAGGAAGCTCTAGATGCACTGAAAAGATTCTTGACAACACTGCCAGTACTGAAGCCGCCACGGCGAGCCACATCAACTCAACCAGCTGAAGATCTGCTGCTGTACATCTCTTGCACGACTCACGTGGTAAGCACCGTGTTGGTAGTCGAGCGAGCAGAAGAAGGACATACCTACCCAGTGCAACATCCTGTTTACTTCATCAGTGAAGTTCTGGGTCCCTCGAAGAAAAAGTACCCTCAAGTTCAGAAGCTATTATATGCAGTACTTCTAACTGCCCGCAAGCTACGTCACTACTTTGATGACCACAAAGTCATAGTAGTCACTAGTTTTCCGATAGGGGATATTCTTCACAACAAGGAAGCCATTGGCCGAATAGCCAAGTGGGCTTGTGAGCTGGGATCTCATGACATCGAATTTCGACCTCGCACTGCCATCAAAACTCAAGCATTGGTTGATTTCGTATCAGAGTGGACTGAACAGCAAGTACCAGATAACCCAGAGACTGCAGAAGTATGGCGAATGTATTTTGATGGCTCGCTGAAGTTGCAGGGAGCAGGAGCAGGAATTCTCTTCACCGCACCTGGAGGCGAGCACCTCAAATATGCCCTCCAGTTGCTGTTTCTGGCCTCCAACAATGCAGCAGAGTATGAAGCTCTGATCCATGGATTGAACATCTCCATATCATTGGGCATCAAGAGACTGATGGTGTACGGAGACTCTCTGGTAGTCATTAGCCAGATAAACAAAGAGTGGGATTGTTCAAGCGATTCAATGGGAAAGTACTGCACTGCCGTCCGAAAGCTAGAAGATACATTTGAGGGTCTGGAATTTCATCATGTAGAAAGAGATCGGAACACGACAGCCGATGTATTGTCCAAGCTAGGATCCAGTCGAACTCAGGTCCCACCTGGAGTCTTTGTACAAGAAATACTACAGCCGAGCATCTCAATGGATCAAGCAGAAGAGTGTAATATTGTGAATCAACTAGAATTAGACTCTGATGACTGGAGAAGGCCAATCATCAGGTATATAAAGAATGAAGAGGAACCGGATGACAAAAATGCGGCCGAGCGTATTGCCAGACAGTCAGCTCACTACACACTCATTGGGGAAACATTATATAGAAGGGGTGCATCAGGCGTCCTCATGAAGTGCATCCTCTCATCTACTGGGAAGCAACTTCTGGATGAGGTCCATGCTGGGCAGTGTGGAATACACGCAGCATCCAAGACACTAGTCGGGAAGGTCTTCAGGTCAGGATTCTATTGGCCAACAGCGAAGAGTGATGCAGCCGAATTAGTTCAGAGGTGCGAAGCTTGCCAGTACTTGTCAAAACAACAACATTTACCAGCACAGCAACTGCAGACCATACCAGTGACTTGGCCCTTCGCGTGCTGGGGACTGGATATGATTGGACCTTTCAAGAAGGCTCAAGGAGGATACACTCATGTACTGGTAGCAATCGACAAATTCACTGAATGGATAGAATTCAAACCCATTGCCTCTTTGACCTCAGCTAAGGCCGTGGAATTCATACAAGACATAATATTCAGATTCGGGATACCAAACAGCATCATAACTGACCTAGGATCCAACTTCACAAGTTCAGAGTTCTTCGACTTCTGCGAGCAAAAAAGCATTCAGATCAAGTATGCTTCTGTAGCACATCCAAGAGCCAACGGGCAGGTTGAGCGAGCCAACGGGATGATACTAGAGGCACTCAGGAAAAAGGTCTTCGATAAGAATGAAAAGTTCGCAGGAAAATGGATAAGGGAATTGCCCTATGTCATCTGGAGCCTAAGAACCCAGCCTAGCCGAGCTCTGCATGGAAACACTCCTTTCTTCATGGTCTATGGGTTAGAGGCAGTATTACCAGCCGACCTCAAGTTCGGAGCGCCAAGGTTGATCTTCGAAAGCATAGCAGAAGTCGAAGCCACCGGGCTGGAGGACATTGATGTACTCGAGGAAGAACGGCTGAATGCAGTAATCCAATCAGCACGATACCAGCAGACTCTAAGGCGCTATCACGACAAGGTCGTGCGGCAGCGATCCTTCTCAGTAGGAGATCTCGTCCTCCGCCGAATTCTAACGGGGGAGGGACGGCACAAGTTATCGCCCTTATGGGAAGGACCCTTCATAGTAGCAGAAGTCACTCGGCCAGGATCATATCGTCTCACTCAGATGGACTGCACAGAAGTCGGGAACTCCTGGAATATAGAACACCTCAGGAAGTTTTATCCCTAGCTGTATTTCAAAAGCTATCGGGACGACGATATACTCTGTAAAATGAAAATATGTCATCAATAAAAAAGGGCTTCAAAGATACTCAGTTTGTTCATGATTAACTTGCATTCTTACTTAACTCGGGGTGACCACTATGTCCTGCTAATGGAGCAATCGGCTTAAGTCGGCAACGACTTAAACCGGTGCAACATGCTCGCGCTTACTTAACTCGGGGTGACCACTATGCCCTGCTAACGGAGCAATCGGCTTAAGTCGGCAACGACTTAAGGCAGTGCGACATGCTCACGCTTACTTAACTCGGGGTGACCACTATGCCCTGCTGAACAGAGCAATCGGCTTAAGTCGGCAACGACTCAAACCGGTGCAACATGCTCGCGCTTACTTAACTCGGGGTGACCACTATGCCCTGCTGAACAGAGCAATCGGCTTAAGTCGGCAACGACTCAAACCAGTGCAACATGCTCGCGCTTACTTAACTCGGGGTGACCACTATGCCCTGCTGAACGGAGCAATCGGCTTAAGTCGGCAACGACTTAAACCGGTGCAACATGCTCGCGCTTACTTAACTCGGGGTGACCACTATGCCCTGCTAATGGAGCAATCGGCTTAAGTCGGCAACGACTCAAACCGGTGCAACATGCTCGCGCTTACTTAACTCGGGGTGACCACTATGCCCTGCTGAACGGAGCAATCGGCTTAAGTCGGCAACGACTTAAACCGGTGCAACATGCTCGCGCTTACTTAACTCGGGGTGACCACTATGCCCTGCTAACGGAGCAATCGGCTTAAGTCGGCAACGACTTAAGGCGGTGCGACATGCTCACGCTTACTTAACTTGGGGTGACCACTATGCCCTGCTAACGGAGCAATCGGCTTAAGTCGGCAACGACTTAAACCGGTGCAACATGCTCACGCTTACTTAACTCGGGGTGACCACTATGCCCTGCTAAACAGAGCAATCGGCTTAAGTCGGCAGCGCCTTAAGCCGGTGCAACATGCTCGCGCTTATATAACTCAGGGTGACCACTAAGCCCTATTAACAAAAGCAACCGACTTAAGTCAGTAGCAACTCAAAGCGATCTGACGCGCTTACGATTACTCATATAGGGATGACTTCTATATCCCGCAAACAAGTTTCAAAACCATCGCACATCATTTTACTACTGCAAATTTACGAACTGATGAATTCTGAAACAATAGGAGAATAACAATGTCATTTAAGTACTGAAATGATGTCCTCTAACAAATGTCTGACCATGCTAACCGCGTGCTCAAAGCATGCAAAATGTTTCTCTATTTTGTGATATCTTTCTCAGGAGCAATCAACGAGGAAGGGTGACTCGAGGAATCAGGAGCAGCATTCACGTCAGCCCTTATATCTTCGGGAACAACCACGCCGGGTCTCCTCATCAAGATTCGCCCCGCCCGAATGGCCTTATCCATGGCTCTGTCTCGCTGAGCTCTGAGAGTAACGGAAGTTTCTTCAGCAGCCTTGACAGCCAACCAAGCAGCTTCTAACTCCTGGGCGATGGATTTCTTGGAAGCACAAAGTTCTTTGATAGTAGCATCCTTCGCTGATATCAATTGCTTGAGCCGGGTCACCTCATCCGTGGATTCCTGCAGCTTACAGCGTTGGTTGTCTAACTCTTCCATGGTGAAGCGATGACTCCTCTCCAGGATGGTCAGTGAGTTGCTAGAATCGCGATACAATCTGTCAAGACTGTCGCGAGAAGCAGCAAGGATACGTTTTTCTTCCTGCAAACAAAAGTCAACTCCCTCAAACATCAAGCAAGCAATAGGAGCACAACAAGGCAAGGCACAGTTTCATAAGTCACCTTTTCAGAATTAAGTTGAGCGTGAAGGGAAGAGCTCGGTGCATTGACGTCATCTAAGGCAGCAGAGACCTGAGCTAGTTCAGTCTGACTTTGAGAATACTTTTCTTCAACGTCAGAGCACCGCTGGACCAATTCAGCCTGATCTCGAGAATGTTTTTCTTCAAGAGTGGAAATCTGCCGAGTCATACCTAACAGGAGACAATCAAACAAAAGGGGTCAGAATGTAAAGCAGTTTAATAGTGAAGACAAAGAGAAGCAAAAAAGCATTAACCAGCATTGGTCGCCTCCAAGTCAGAGACACGATGTTGAAGTAACACTGGATTCCAACGTGCAAGAGATGAAGCTACTTCTGGAACAGAAGCACCCTGTAACCTCAGCTGGCTAGCCATCCCGTCCACCAAAGCCTGATAAGGAGAACAGATGAGTGTAATGACAGCAGTTCATGCGGTGTAAAAATCAAGCTAAAGTATATCACAGTACCTGGAGGTTGGAAAAGAACGAAGGGACCCCCAAATCATGAGAGATCAATTGATAACCAGGCGTAAGGCCGCCATCCGAAGCAGCTTGCAACGAACCAGCAGGAACCAACTCAGTGCCATCAACAGAGCCCAAAACTTGGTCAGCGGGGACGCTGCCCTCTAAAGCGACTCCCTGGTCCAAAGCTTGGGCTACCACCATGCAGCCAGAGTGCGGAGGCGATCCCGCATGAACGTCTATGGAAGTACAAGAGGGAGACCCCGCTCGGACACCCTCGGGGGCTGGGTCATAATTTGCACTGCCCACTTGAGCCGGATCATCCCCGGCAGCACCCTCGGGGGCTGGGCAGTGGCTTGCACTTCCCACCCGAACCAAGTCATCCTCGGCAACATCCTCCGGGGCTGGGCAAGTGTCAACACCATCCTTGGGGTCCAAGTTCTCTGCGGTAGCCACCTCTAAGGCTAATGGGCCCTCAGTTACTTCCATGGGACCAGGACGATCCAAGTCAGTCTCCTGACCCTCGAAATCGCGCTCTAAGGTCGACGAGGCACAGGATGACCTCAATCCAGCATCAAGCACATCAGCACAAACCTCCATCACACCATCATCTGCTGGCTCTGATAACAAATCCTCTGGAACCATATCCTCAAGAGTCTGATCAAAATTTGCCAGGGACAATTCTTGCAGACCAATGAGAGCAGACAAAGCAGGAGAAGGAACTCCACTACTTTCACCACTAGCGATGAACTGCCGACTGTTTTTCCGAGTCAAAGGAACTTCATCCTCTTCCTCCCCGTCGTCTTCATTAGCAACACAGGCAGCACCCCCATTGGGATCAGCAACAGATGGAACACCCACATCGGGATCAGCAGCAGATTGGGCACACCCATTGGGGTCAGCGTCAATAAATTCAGTCACAGGCACTTCTTCAGCAGTAGGAACCGAAGTACCAACGTCCAGATCCAAACTGGATACTCGCCGGAGGCGTCTCTTTTTCTTTTTCTGCTCATCAGCAGAAGGATCAGGTTGATTGGCTCGGCAAGGGCGCCTCGGGTGAGTACTGGCAGGCTTCTGAATATCCAAGGTCGTACCAGCCTCTGGGAGGGGCGCCACCACCAATGTCCCAGCAGGAGCAGCATCAGAAGAGTCCTTAGCCAGCAAATCAAGCATAGCACTTATCTCTGCATCACTAGGATTCAGGGGCACCTCAAAATGGACCTGCCGTTCATCATCAGGAATCTCCCCGAGCGAGGCAACCAAGGCGCTAACTTCTTCAGCAGAGGGTCGCACTCTAAGGCCCAAACTGCCATCAGTGACAGGTGGATTCGACACAAAAAGAGCGAAGGCTTTGGGAGGAGGCAAGTTCCAGGCTGAGTATACCACTGGGGCACCAACATTTGATACCTTGCCTCTAAGGATCATCTCAAATCGGTTCACCAAGTCTACAGAGGGAATTCTTCTGTTGGTAACCCGAGTTGAGTCGGCTAGGCCTCGATACAAATAAGCCGGGTATGCCCTGTCTTTCAACGGCTGAATATTCTTGAAGACAAAATCAGCAACCACAGCTTCAGCAGTCAGACCCCTCTCCTTCAGCAATCCAACTTCAGCTAGCAAAGCACCTGCCTTAGCTACCTCCTGATCCGTGGGGGACTCGGTCCAACTCGGGGTGCGAACGTCCGGCTGTCTTCCCGACCGAGGGGGGAGAGAGTTTCCATAATTCTCAACAATGAACCACTCCAAGCGCCATCCCTTGATGCTGTCTTTGAGAGGGATTTCAAGATACTCAGTCTTCCTCCCGCGGCGCATCTCCAAGCTAGCACCCCCAACCAACTGATGTTGTCCTCCGGCCATCCCAGGGCGACAGTGGTACAAGTACTTCCACAACCCAAAATGTGGCAGCACGCCAAGAAAAGCTTCGCATAAATGAATGAAAATGGAAATTTGCAGGATAGAATTGGGATTCAGATGGGTCAAGTTAAGATGGTAGAAATCAAGGAGGCCACGGAAAAAGGGAGAAATGGGAAGACCGAGGCCGCGGAGAAGGAAAGGAGCGTAAATCACGGACTCATGGGTATCCTCTGTCGGGACAGTGACCCCATGGCAAATCCGCCAAGAACAGAGCTCCCTCGGGGGAAGGACCCCGATGGACACGAGGTGGAGAAGTTCGGGCTCGGAGATGACAGACATGTGGTTACCTGCGAAAGGCAACTGGCTGTTGGGGTCGATTGGAGGAATCACCGCGGCAGACGAACTCGAGGCCTTCCTCTTGGGCGCCATCTCGATTCTACCGGCGAGCAGAGTGGGAGGCGAATTGCAGAGAGGATTCGGAAGCAAGAAAGCAAGAACTAGGGCACGGAAAGCAGAGGCGGCTAAAAGCGTAGCACTTATGGGATATTCCCGAGCCAGATGCCATTTCAAAAAGCGCCCAGTCAGCACCCGACGGTTACTTCCAAAACACCGGCGTGCCACGTCATCACCCGACAGTTACTTCCAAAACACCGGTGCGCCACATCATCACTCGGCTATTATCCTCAAAGTGGCCCACGCAGCCCGCTATCGCTCGACGCTACCTCTAAAACGCTAACGTCGCCCTCAAGTCGCTCGACAGTTGACTCTAAAACTCCGACATCGTGTTCAGTCACTCGGCGTCACCTCTAAAACGCCGACATCGTGTTCAGTCACTCGGCGTTACCTCTAAAACGCTGATGTCGCCCTCAAGTCGCTCGGCAGTTGACTCTAAAACTCCGACATCGTGTTCAGTCACTCGGCGTCACCTCTAAAACGCTGACGTCGTCTTCAAGTCGCTCGGCGTTACCTCTAAAACGCTGACGTTGCCCTCAAGTCGCTCGGCAGTTGACTCTAAAACTCCGACATCGTGTTCAGTCACTCGGCGTTACCTCTAAAACACTGACGTTGTCTTCAAGTCATTCGGCGTTACCTCTAAAACTCCAACATCGTGTTCACTCGCTCGGCAGTTACCTCTAAAACGCTGACGTTGTCTTCAGTCGCTTGGCAGTTACCTCTAAAACTCCGACGTCGTCTACAAGTCACTCGGCAGCTACCTCTAAAAACGTCGATATGATGCCAGAGTTATTTACTTACAAATTCCAAGGAAATCAACTTCACAAATAAGCAGGATAATTGGCACAGAGAAGGCAACATAATTTCTTCATTAAAGGGAAGATATCATACTTACAAATCAACTCATTATGAGTTGATACTTCCCTACTACTACTACTACTACTACTACTACTACTACTACTACTACTACTACTACTACTACTACTACTACTACTACTACTACTACTACTACTCTACTACTACTACTACTACTACTACTACTACTACTACTACTACTACTACTACATTACATTATACTACTCTATACTACTGATACTACTACATTATACTACTCTATACTACTGATACTACTACATTATACTACTTCTAATCTATACTAATATCTAAAAACCAGTGGCATTTAGCCACTGGCCTTGTTGCTGCCCTTGCTGCTGCCGCCGCCACCGCTGCCGCCCCTGCTGCTGCCGTCGTCGTCACCCTTGCCACCGCCGCTGCTGCCCCTGTCGCCGCCGTCACCGTCGTCGCCGCCACCGCCTTCGTCGTCGTCGTCGCCGTCGTCGTCGTCATCGCCATCGCCGCCACCGCCCTCCTCGGACGAGTCCT
This sequence comes from Zea mays, assembly GCF_902167145.1. Taxonomy (NCBI): domain Eukaryota; kingdom Viridiplantae; phylum Streptophyta; class Magnoliopsida; order Poales; family Poaceae; genus Zea; species Zea mays. The sequence goes on along the minus strand of NC_050103.1, from coordinate 79,275,418 downwards.
TCTCGTCCGAGGAGTACTCCGACTCATCCGAGCCAGCGAGCCCGGAGCGCTCGACGGCCCGGATGTAAGTCCAGACCTCCGCCGCGAGCCCCTGGGAGTCGTCTGAGTCGTCAGACGACTCACGCAGGGGGATGGGAGCCGGAGACCCCTCAGACTCAGAGGAGAACTCCTCCTCTGAGTACTCCGAGTCACCAAAATCCTCCGATGGAGGAGTCGGCTCACGCTTGCGCTTGTTGTTCTTGCCCATGGTGGAAGCGAAAGGGAGAGAAGAAAAGCAAGCAACATAGAACAGCAAGAGATGTGAAAAAGCCGGAGAGACAACGACATTATTTATAGAAGAAGAAGGCAACCGCTCACCTCCAACCACGGTCACTGAACAGTAGCAAAGCATTCAATAAGCACTTCAACCCGTCTGAAGACACGTCAGGCGGCTAACGCCGTTTCACGCAACACAACACCCATTGGGACTCCAGTCAACAGCGCGGATGATTTGATTACACCCGCCGTCACATCACATTACTACTCAGAAGCAGCCGACTAAAACACTCAGCGTACCAAGCCGTCCCTTGCCCACACCCATTGGGGGGGACGCCCAGGAATTATCAGTATATTTTTCAAAACTGTCACATCCGTGCAGGGCATGCAATGAATACCTCAAGACAAAAATGAGATATCAGTAAGGATCAGAGGAAAGCCAAATATAGCCGATGAAGTACAAAATATGACCGACAGAAGCGACGTGAAGACTAGACAGAGAGCGTCCATCAAATGTCCAATCAGTCACAAAGCAAATAAATTGCACCACCTAGCGAGATATGGGCAAATCACGAACTCGGCTGAAAAAGACAAAATACATGCTGACCTCTAAAGCATGATATGGATGACATAATGCTGACCTCTAAGGCATTCAGAAAAAAGAAAGGGTTATTCTCAGCAAAAGGACACAAAATGAAGACCTTCGAGAGGATTATTTTCAAAAATCCACTCAAAGCTCGGGGGCTACACCCATTGGGTGCACCTCCGGTGCACCCCATGAATCACCATTTCAAGCCAAGATGGTGCCGACCTCTAAGGCATAAGACAAGATTAAAGACAAGGCTAGCCCTCAACCAAAGCACAAGAGTAAGATGAAAATAATTTCTGATGAAGACCTTCGAGTAGATTATTTTCCAAAATCTACTCGAAGCTCGGGGGCTACACCCATTGGGTGCACCTCCGGTGCACCCAATGAAGTTTAGGGTCCTACAATATGAAATGCCGACCTCTAAGGCACAAGCACGAAACAAAGCTTCAGTTTATGAGTGATCAAAGCAGGAGGAGATAGTAAGAAATCGTTTTCCCCAAATTACTTGCAAGCTGGACCTGGGATCTTTGGGCTGATTACCTCGTAATCAACCCAAAGATCGGGGGCTTGTGGGGGACAGATATCCCCCGGGTCCACAGGAAGAGTAAAAGACCTCACGAAAGGCCCAAAGGCCCAATAAATCGTAAGGTCATTCTTTCGTGGGCCTGGGGAGGGACAATCAGCAAAGCAGGTTGACATGAGGCCGGATTGGAGCAAGCCCGGACGGCCCACAACGTTGAGCGAGCGACCACAACAGAGATCCGACTTTCCCGCGCTGGAGCCCCCATGCAACGGAGCCATGCGAGGATAGGTCGGCATAACTATAGGGAGATAAACTCAAACAGTTCACTATCTTTTAGTTACACATTGTTATCATATCCACGTGTATTGCCCCACGGTCGAGTATATAAGGCCTAGGGGGCACCCCTTCAGAACGATCGACCCTATTACTCAGCCACCCACCTCAACTCTCTGCATTCTCAATTCAGAGAGCTACCTTGTAACCTCATTCACCAAGCATACTCACCAGGACGTAGGGTGTTACGCATCTCTAAGCGGCCCAAACCTGTAAACATTGTCCACTGTCCCTCGTGCATCTGGCACGAACCATTTTGCTACAGTCGGCGACACCGTCCTACTCCTAAAAACACCTTGAGGGGCAACCCCGGGTGTGCGGTCGGACCCAAAACACCGACACTGGGGTTCTCACGAATAAGGTTTACAAGATGAGGATCAATAATGGTAAATGACCTGAGCGTCATGATCCGTCCATCTTGTACTCCCGTAGCTTCGGATTTTGTTGACGAGGGTCTTGAGCCTATTGTACGTCTGTGTTGGCTCCTCTCCCCTTATCATGGCGAATCTCCCCAGCTCGCCTTCTACCAGTTCCATTTTTGTGATCATGGTGTTGTCATTTCCCTCTTGTGAGATCTTGAGGGTGTCCCAGATTTGCTTAGCATTGTCTAAGCCGCTCACTTTGTTGTATTCATCCCTGCATAGAGATGCTAGCAAAACAGTAGTGGCTTGGGCATTTTTATGTATTTGTTCATTGATAAACACAGGGTTATCAGTACTATCAAAATGCATTCCATTTTCTACAATTTCCCAAATGCTAGGATGGAGGGAAAATAAGTGATTACACATTTTATGACTCCAAAATGAGTAATCCTCTCTATCAAAGTGTGGGGGTTTTCCAAGTGGAATATAGAGTAAATGGGCATTCAAATTGTTAGGGATGTGAGAATAATCAAAGGAGTAAATTTGATTAACCGTTTTCTTTTTCGACGAAGAGTCTTCGTCGTCGTCATCCCTTGGTGAAGAAGAGGAGGCATCACTGTCGTAGTAGATGATCTTCTTAATGCGCCTCTTGTTCTTCCCATCCCTCTTCTTGTGACTCGATCCTGAGTCAGTGGGCTTGTCATCTCTTGGCTCATTGAAGAGGGACTCCTTCTCCTTGTCGTTGATCACCATCCCCCTTGCCCTTAGGATCCATCTCTTCGGGCGGTTAGTCCCTTTAATGAAGAGTATGGCTCTAATACCAATTGAGAGCACATAAAGGGGGGGGGGTGAATAGGTGATCCTGTAAAATCAAATACTAAAAGCACAAACTCGGTTTATAAAATGTTAGTTAGATTAAACCAAGTTGCTATAGCGAGAGCTCTTGAGAAGAAATCAATCACGGAGAAAAGCGACACAAGAGACACGGTGTTTTTATCCCGTGGTTCGGTTAAGTAACACTTGCCTACTTCCACGTTGTGGCGTCCCAATGGACGAGAGTTGCACTCAACCCCTTTCAAGTGATCCAATGATCAACTTGAATACCATGGTTTTCTTACTTATCATTGTTTTCCCGTTTGTGAGGAATCTCCACAAGTTGGAGCCTCTCACCCTTACAAAGTTGTTCACAAGAAAAGCACAAGAGTAAGGGAGGGAAAGAAATACACACAATACTAGAATCGCAGCAACAATATGTACACAAGTCAAGAAGAGAGCACATAAGAACAATGCCATAAGTTCACAACACACTTAGTGCTCAAATCTCAGTCACGATGATCCAAATGCGTATTTGCAGAGTCTAGGCGTCTTAGGATGTTTAGTGAATGCTTGGTGTAGTGCTCCATGCGCCTAGGGGTCCCTTTTATAGCCCCAAGGCAGCTAGGAGCCGTTGGAGTTCCATTTGGAAGGCAATTCTTGCCTTCTGTCAGGTGGCCCGACTCTTTGTGGGCGCCTCAATGAGGAAGTAGGGCACCTTTTGTGGTGTGACCGAACCTAAAGATAAATCTTGTGTCTCTTGTGTTCTTGTTCATTGTGTTTTTTTCATGTTCTTCGTTTTCTCACCATTCCGTGGAAGAATTATTCATATCTTTTTGGTGTGTGGATTTTGAGAAGTGCCCTTCTCAGATCTACTACTTTGAACCCTGTGGATAATCTAGGACATCTCATTTACAAAGTTAATTGGGTGAATTTCGAGATCAATTCAGTTTTATATCGCATTCTCTAGTTGAGCTCGTGCAAACCGGTTGAACCGGTTTTGACACCGATTGAACCAGTTTTACCCAGTTTGTTTCTTATTTTTGTTGTAAAAGTTTCCGCTTGCCTATTCGCCCCCTCTAGGCAACTTTTAGCCACGCCAGCCGATCGTTGGGGTTTGGAGTTGTTGACCATTGAAGTCGTCCGTCCTTGTGGTGCAACCTGACATCACAGACTGTCTTTGACTTTCTGACACTTCAGACTGCGGTGCAGTCGAACGCAGTCGACCGTTGGCGAAGTCGAGTTGCTTCGTGGGCTCACCGGACAGTTTGGTGACACATCAGATGGTCCGATGATTTTTAGCTGAGGAGTGCTGAGAATTACTGAGAGCTGCCAGTTCGCTGGGTGCGCCAGTCTGGGCACCGGACATTGTTCAGTGCACACCAGATAGTCCGGTGCACACCAGATAGTCCGGTGCACACCGGACAGTTTGGTGCGCCACAGGCTGGTGCAAATCTATTTTGCTCCAAACTTGTAGAATTTCCCTAAGGTCATTTTCATTGTATATGTGTATGAACTTTATGCACCTGAGAAAAGATGTACTAGGCAAACTAGTTAGTCCATATGGTTTGTGATGGTCGTCAAACACCAAAATCGATTATAGGAAATGTTGAGGCCATTTCCCTTTCAATCTCCCCCTTTTTGGTGATTGATTCCAACACAAACCAAAGCAAATACAAATTGTAGAAATGTAACTAGTTTGTATTTTGACAGATGTGCATAAGTTACTTTGACATGAAAGCAGTTCTAGGAATATATGGTTGTTTTGATATATTTAACATTTCAGACCACATTTGCACCACTTATCTTGTTTTTGCAATTTTTTTTGGAAAAGTCTTTTCAAATTCTTTTGCAATTAGCCAATGGTACAAGAATATGATTTCTAAAAGCATTTTCAAGTTTTAAAAGATTCCCCTTTTCAAATGCTTTTCCTTTGGCTAAATAAAAGCTCCCCCTGAAAAAGTTCTCCCCTTAGCTGTCAAGAGGGTTTTTGCAAGTGATTCAAATTTGGAAAAAAGTTTTTAAAATAGGTGGTGGTGCGGTCCTTTTGCTTTGGCCTATTAATTTCTCCCCCTTTGGCATTAAGCGCTAAAACAGAGAAATCGAGAGGTATTTTGTAAGAAAAATATGAATGTAAATACATGACTGGGGCAAAGGATATATAATACTGACAGAGTCGTAGTGGATGCCTTGCCTTGGCCTAAAACTCCATGTCCCTTTCAATTTAATACTAATCATAAAAATATTCTTAGAAACACATTAGTCTTAGCTTTGACACAAGAAAAATAAGAAATATGCATTTGTACCAAATGAAAGAAACATGACATGATCAAAGGTATAAGATGTACAGTGTGTGCAAGATTTCAATCGAAGTTCTGAGAATCTAAGATGTTTAGTTCATTCCTAAGCTTGCTAAAAGTCTTTTCATCCACGAGCTTGGTGAAGATATCGGCTAATTGGTTGTGGGCGCTAACATAGGCAATTTAAATATCCCCTTTTGCTGGTGATCTCTCAGAAAGTGATAATGTGATACCGGATGTCTATGTGCTTATTGCGGCTATGTTCAATGGGATTATCCGCCATGCGGATTGCACTCTCATTGTCACATAGGAGAGGGACTTTGCTCAACTTGTTTCCATAGTCCCTAAGGGTTTGCCTCATCCAGAATCATTGTGCACAACAATGTCCGACAACAATATACTAGGCTTCGATGGTTGATAGAGCTACTGACTTTTGTTTCTTTAAAGCCCAAGACACTAGGGATCTCCCCAGAAACTGACAAGTCCCTGATGTACTCTTTCTATCAATTTTACATCCGGCATAATCAGCATCAGAGTATCCGATTAGATCAAAGGTAGATCCCTTGGGGTACCATAGCCCAAACTTATGAGTGTAAACTAAATATCTCACGGTCGTAAGGTGGATTTCCTTAGGATTAGCCTGGATCCTTGCACACATGCATACTAAAAGCATAATATCTGGTCGTGAAGCACATAAATAGAGTAGAGATCTTATCATCGACCGATATTCCTCTTGATCTACAAATTTACCTCCTGTGTCGAGGTCAAGATGCACATTTGTTCCCATGGGAGTCTTGATGGGTTTGACATTCTTCATTCCAAACTTCTTGTGAATATCTTGAATGTACTTTGTTTGGTAGATGAAGGTGCCCTCTTGGAGTTGCTTGATTTGGAATCCAAGGAATACTTTAACTCCCCCATCATGGACATCTCAAATTTCTGTATCATAATCCTACTAAACTCTCCACAAGATGACTTGTTAGTAGACCCAAAGATAATATCATCAACATAAATTTGGCATATAAACAAGTCTTTACCAATTGTTTTAGTGAAAAGAGTAGGGTCCCCTTTTCCGACTTTAAAGCCATTAGTGAGAAGAAAGTCTCTTAGGCATTCATACCGTGCTCTTGGTGCTTGTTTGAGCCCATAAAGCGCCTTTGAGAGCTTATAAACATGTGAAGGATACTCACTATCTTCAAAGCTAGGAGGTTGCTATACATATACCTCTTCCTTGATAGGGCCATTGAGGAAAGCACTCTTCACGTCCATTTGATACAACTTAAAGCCATGGTAAGTAGCATAGGCAAGTAATATTCGAATTGACTCAAGCCTAGTTACGGGTCCATAGGTTTCATCAAAATCCAAACCTTCGACTTGTGAATATCCTTTGGCAACAAGTCCGGCTTTGTTCCTAGTCACCACACCATGCTCATCTTGTTTGTTGTGGAAAACCCACTTGGTACCTACAATATTTTGGTTAGGACTTGGAACTAAATGCTATACCTCATTCCTCCTGAAGTTGTTGAGCTCCTCTTGCACTCCCACCACCCAGTCCGGATCTCTAAGTGCATTCTCTATCCTGTATGGATCAATATAAGACACAAAAGAGTAATGTTCACAAAAAAGAGCAACTCGAGATCGAGTGGTTACCCCCTTGTGGATGTCACTAAGTATGCAATTAACGGGGTGATCTCTTTGAATTGCTTCGTGGACTCTTGGGTGCGGTGGTCTTTGATCTTGAATTTATTGCTCATCTTCCTTTTCTTGATCCACTTCATCCCCTCCTTGATCAATGTCTTCCTCTTGAGGTGGCCCATCGTCTTGATCTTGATCCTCTTCTTATTGAGCCATTTCCTCATCTTGAGTTGGTGGAGATACTTGTATGGAAGATGATGGTTGATCTTGTGCTTGTGAAGGCTCTTCGGGTTCTTTTGGACACACATCTTCATTTGACATGTTCCTTAGCATGACGCATAGAGCCTCTTCCTCATCTAATTCATCAAGTCAACTTGCTCCACTTGGAAGCCATTGGTCTCATCAAACACAATGTCACAAGAAACTTCAACTAATCCAGTGGACTTGTTGAAGACTCTATATGCCCTTGTGTTTGAGTCATAACCAAGTAAAAAGCCTTCTACTGCTTTAATAGCAAATTTTGAGTTTCTACCTCTTTTAATAAGAATAAAACACTTGCTCCCAAAAACTATAAAATAATAAACATTGGGCTTTTACCGATGAGGAGTTCATATGATGTTTTCTTGAGGATTCAGTGAAGGTAGAGTCGGCTGATGGAGTAGCAAGCGATGTTAATCGCTTCCGCCCAAAACTGATCCGGTGTCTTGTATTCGTCAAGCATGGTTCTTGCCATATCCAAGAGAGTTCTATTCTTTCTCTCCACAACCCTGGTTTGTTGAGGTGTGTAGGGAGAAGAGAACTCATGCTTGATGCCCTCCTCATCAAAAAATCCTTCAATTTGGGAGTTCTTGAACTCCGTTCCATTATCGCTTCTAAACTTCCTGATTCTCAATCTAAACTCATTTTGAGCCCGTCTCAAGAATTTCTTTAAGGTCTCTTGGGTTTGTAATTTTTCCTGCAAAAAGAACACCCAAGTGAAGCGAGAATAATCATTCACAATTACAAGACAATACTTACTCCCACCGATGCTTATGTAAGCAATCGGGCCGAATAGATCCATATGAAGTAGTTCAAGCAGCCTCTTGTTCGTCATGATGTTCTTGTGTGGATGATGAACTCCAACTTGCTTTCCTGCTTGACATGCGCTACAAAATCCTGTCTTTCTCAAAATGAACATTGGTTATTCCTAAAATGTGCTCTCCCTTTAGAAGTTTGTGAAGATTCTTCATCCTAACATGAGCAAGTCGGCGATGCCAGAGCCAGCCCATGTTAGTCTTAGCAATTAAGCAAGTGTCTAGTTCAGCATTGTTATCATTGAAATCAACTAAATATAGCTGACCATCTAACACTCCCTTAAAGGTATTGAATAATCACCTCTTCTAAAGATGGTAACACCAACATCAGTAAATAGACGGTTGTAGCCTATTTTGCATAATTGAGAAACAGAAAGCAAGTTGTAATATAAAGAGTCTATAAGAAAAACATTAGAAATGGAATGGTCAAGAGATATAGCCATTTTACCCAAACCTTTGACCAAACCTTGATTTCCATCCCCGAATGTGATTGCTCTTTGTGGATCATCAGTTTTTCTCATATGAGAAGAACATCATTTTCTCTCCTGTCATGTGGTTTGTGCACCCACTGTCGATTATCCAACTTGATCCGCCGGATGCATAAACCTACAACACAAATTTAGGCCTTGTTCTTAGGTACCCAAACGGTCTTGGGTCCTTTTACATTAGAAACAAGCACCTTGGGCACCAAAACATAAGTCTTAGGACTCTTGTGTTTGCCTCCAACATATTTGGCAACTACCTTGTCTGATTTGTTAGTAAGAACAAATGATGCATCAAAAGTTTAAATGAAATGCTATGTTCATTTGATGCATTAACAATCTTTTTCTTATACATTTTGATATGGGTTGTATGTCTAGACTTAGAAGCCTCATTTCTATAAATGTAAGCATGATGAGCAATAGAATGAGATTTCCTAGCATGGTTTTTTCTAATCTTTTGCTCAGGATAGTTTTCAGGGTATAAAATGTAACCTTCTCTCTATCCTGAACCATGGGAGCCTTGCCCTTGACAAAGTTAGAAAGCTTGTTTCTAGGGGCATTAAGTTTGATGTTGCTTTGGATCTCAGGTTGGAACCTGTAATACCCAAAGTTGTAAATCATAGAGGAGGGGATAACTCTCTTATGTACTTTGTCTCCATTTATTATCACATGTGAATAACCACACCTAATAGTGACTAATTAACAAGTGAGACATGAAAAAGCTTGTACATCATGTTGGAGTTTATATGTTTGTGCATTCACTCCTAAAGATAATGATAATAGAAATATACAAATGGTGAAGTAGGCATTAATCTAATTTGGAAAATTAAGAATTGGAGAAAAGGAAGGAAAAATACTAAACAAAAATAAAGAAAATATATATAAATAATTAAAATCCTTTTATACTTATTATATTTATTTTGTACTTATGATTTGGGTGCAAGATCACATCATTACTTATATTCAAATTTGAAATTTACAAACAAAAATAAAATAAAATAGAAAATAAAAAACAAAAAAGGAAAAGGGATATCACCTATGCTGGGCCGCAGTGCGGAATTCGGCCCATTAAGCAAACGCGCGCCTGGCGTCCGTTTCTCCACGCTGACAAGTGGGCCCCGCCCGTCAGTGACTCGCGCGCGCCTTATGTCTGTTTCTCTGGTGGGTGGACCCAGCGTGTCAGCTCCATCTCTTCAACGGATTCGGCGAGTATGGCAGAACACGCGAGCTGTTGAACGCCTGACCACGTCTGCGTCCTTATAGGGAGCACGACCGGGTCTCCCCTTCATCCTACCCTCGCAACTTTGCAACCCGCACCGCTTGTGCCGCCATTGGTAACACCAGAAAGAAATCCGCCGCACGCTAAACCACTCCACGCCACCGCATTGCCGCCCTTGTGGGTTCGGGGGTGCTCCAGAAGTACTGTAGTTGCCGGCGCGCCGAGTATCAAGGTGGGGAGTCACCCAAGCGCGGTGAATTGCTCGCTGGAGTCAGAAGGATTTGGCAATCCGTCTGTGCACGGTGGACAACCCCCTCGACACTCTAATCTCTAGTAAAGCTTCCCCTATCGTGTTGTTCATCGGTTCCGCATTCTTTTGCGCTAGGTCTTAGGGCCAAGTGGTGTAGGTCGGCGCACTTGGGCACAGCACCGGCGCGGTCGTGTCCATCGCGGTGGAAGCGCCACCCTATATAGCTGGGGGAAGAAGATAACCTGTAGACCGTTGGATCCGTGCTGTACGACTCAGATTAGATCATAGGTGTGCCACCTCGTATGATGAATCCAGAGCGTCGGATTGGAATTGAGTGGTCCGGATCGTCAGCCACGTAATTAAATCTAGGCCACGGATCAGTGATCCGAGGGCCCGTGTGGCGTACTGCTTCGATCAGGGCTGGATTTAATCTGTGCCGCCCATCCAAAATTGTACGGTCAGAGTTCATCTGTACTCTCCGCCGTGTCATAATTGTTAAAGAGACCCTGCGAAATTGAGTATTCAACCCGCAGTCCACCCTGTTGTTAGCCTGTGTCTTGGTTACATTTGCGCCAGGGCCCCTGTTCTCTTCAGAAATTGGCGCCCAGTCCAGGAGATTAGGAAATCCAGGAAAAAATAGAAAATAGATTTCTAATATAAAAATAAGTGCTAGAATTTGTATAAATCATAGAAAGTTCATATGAACTCCAAATTGACCCATCCCAGTTTCTAAAATTTTGTAATATTATTGTTTATCATTTAGTACCACTGTTTTCACATAAATGTCACAGTAAAATTTATATCCTATTAATCTTGTGCAAAACATATAAAACCTTCAGAATTTCATAACTTAAAATCTATAACTCCAAAATTAATGATTTATGTTCCTAGGATCTTATTTTAATATGTATATTATTATTGTGTATTTTATTCACATGTTTGGTGTGATGTTAATTTCTCCTTTATACTATGCTTGCTTGTATTGTGGCGAGTAGAAGAGCCTGTGACTGAGGATCCTGGTGCCCATCAGATAGAAGTTGCTGAGCAGGAGATCGTTGAAGGCAAGTTGTGCCCTTGATCACTTCCTTTTTACCCAGTCATGTTCTTATTAATCATAATGATCTGCATAGGTTAATTTTGATGGGATCCAATAGGTTACCCTAGTTTTGGCTATCTTTATACCTTGTTTTACCACTGAATATTGTTGGGTAGTATATGCTATTGCTTTATGTGGTTTTGGGTATGGAGATATACATCACTCATTGTTACACTTTTGTTATCAGTTATTATTTACTGTTCATGATAAGATCATTATGTTAATGGGAACATGGAGAACCACTCGAAAAACAGTGCTACCACAAGGGTGGAATGGGACGCCCTTGGCTGATTAACTAGGAAAGCTAGTGGATGACTACCTTACCCGATAGGGGCAAGGGCAGTAGGGGAGTGGTCAGGGTAGGGAGGTCCTTGGGTTGATTTTGCTGCAATGGCGGTCAGGCAAGGGATCCCTGCACTGGAGCTTTCTAGAACTGTAGCGTATTTTCTAAAGCTAGTGGAACTTTGTAAAGGCCTCGTAGTAGTACCCTGCCTCGCTTCCTTGGTAGAGGTGTATGGGGTTCGATCAACCCCGTGGCAAATGGGTAACACGACTTGTGGGTAAAGATGCGCAACCTCTATAGAGTGTAAAAATGGTATACTAGCCGTGCTCACGGTCATGAGCAGCTCGGACACTCACATGATTAAATTATGGAATTAAATTTAATTTGTCATTTCATTGCATTCGGATTATTTTATTATTACTTTTACTTATTATTAATATGGTTTGGTATTTACTTACACTTAGTAACTGCTAATAAAATTTTGACCAACATATAAAAGCAATGCTCAGCTTCAACCTTTATTACATTAATTTGCCTTACACTTCACATGAACTCCTACCTTTAGTGAGTTCATGCACATTATTTTCCACAATTTGTTGAGCAATGAACATGTGTGAGATCACTCTTGCTATCTCACACCCCCACAGGAGAAGAACAAGTGGTCAAAGAGGAGCCGCCTAACACTGAGGCTTTCGACTTGATCTAGGTGGCGTCTCCTAGTCAGCTTTGTGGCACCGGGGAATAATATTTAGTTCGCTTTATTTTATCATTTATTTTTGTAAGACTTCCGATATGTAATAAGTACTCTGATGATATTGTGACATTTATCTCTATACACTCTGTTGTTATATGTGTTGTCTTCCCTGGCGCATATATGAGATGCACCCGACTTTGTCCCATAAATCTGGGTGTGACAGAAGTGGTATCAGAGGAATGTTGACTGTAGGACGAAACCTAGATAGAAATGGACAAAACCCTTACCTACTTACCTTACTCTGATTCTTTCTATACTTATCTTGATCCTATCTCACCTTCTAATGTTCTACTCTGATTACTCTTATCTTTTCTAATCTGAGACAAGATGGATTTCACACCTTGGAATTCTACATTTATGACCTTCTCAAGAGATAGGAAACCTAAGACAAAATTTAAAACTATTTTCTCTATTTAAAATGTTGGTTGATTGTTCTGATGATAAATGTCTGATTTGCTTCTTTGATTGAATGAAATAATATAGTTGGGCATCTTATCATGTACCACCATAAGGTAATGTATTAGCTTTAGTAGGTAACACAATAATCTACTTAGATAATAAATCCCCCAAAGTAACATGCTTCGTAATTACCTGCCTTGTCTATAACCCTTTTTTCCTACCATATGTTTCTAACTCAGATGGTCAATAACAGGAAGGGTGGTGGAATTGATCTACCCCCCAATCGACACAGTCGGAGGATATTCAGACAACCACAATAACAACCTGAAATGGATCCTCCCAATCCTCCACCAGCCGGAGCTGACCTCGCAGCTACAACCCAGATGCGTATAATGCAGCAGATGGCGGATACTATGGCAGATATGCATGCTCAGATGCGGCAGAAACGCCAAGAGATGCGCCAGGAGGGAGAGGAGATACGCCAGGAAAGGAGGGTGCAACAGCAGCAAGCACCACTGCCACCACCACCACCTCCACTTCCACCTCGGGACAAGCACCGAGAAGTTATAAGCCATAAGCCGCCTACCTTCGCCAGCTCGCCAAATCCACTAGATGCTGATAATTGGCTGAAGTCAGTTGAAAAGATGCTAAACATCGCCCAATGCTCCGACCAGGAGAAGGTTCTATATGCTTCAGGTTGTCTGACTGGTCCTGTTGCTGACTGGTGTGATTCTTATGTTGCTGCCCATGATGCTGCTGACACTATTACTTGGGCGGAATTCACCACACAATTCAGAAACTACCACATTCCTGCTGGATAGATGAAGATCAAGAAGAAAGAGTTTCTGTCATTGAAGCAAGGCAACATGTCTATCAACGAGTACCGCGACAAATTCATCCAGCTGTTAAGATATGCTCCTGATGAGGTGGCAGATGATGAAAGGAAGCAAGAGCACTTCACAGAGGGACTCAATGGGCCACTACAATATGCATTGGTCGCTCATACATTTCCATCATTTCAGAGGCTGCATGATAAAGCTATTGTTATTGAACACAAGCGTGTTCAACTGATGGACTTGAAGAGGAAGGTAATTGCCCAGGGGCAGGATAGCAGTAGTGTTCGTCCTCGCTACGTGCCACCCTAGGGTACACCAACTTGTCCAAGAGGAGGACCACACCCAGCTTAGTATGCTCCATAGGGGTCTCCACAGACACCTCCCACTCGTCAGGCTGCCCCCACTGGCACCCCGGCGAGGCCTACATGACAGAAGACACGCCCTACATGTTTCAAGTGCAGTCAGGTTGGGCATTATGCAAATGCTTGTCTGGCGGGGAATTCTAGTGCATCATCTCAGAACAAGCAACAGACTCCTGGCAAGGGATTCAGCATTGCCAGGGTTAATCAAGTCAGTGCTAAGGCCACTGCTGATGGTGCAGACATTGCTATCGATATGTTTTACATTAATGCAATTCCAACAGCATTATTATTTAATTCTGGAGCTACACATTCGTTTATTTCTGCTTGATTTGCAACCACCAATGAATTACCACTGCAAAACATGAAAACACCTATGGTAGTAATTACACCTAAAGAGCCTGTTGAAGCAAACTATATGACACAAAGATTAACACAGACAATTATGGGAAGGGAATTCTGGTCTACACCCATAGTACTAGAAGAAAGCAATATAGATCTGATACCCGGGATGTCATGGTTAAGGAAGGCTAAGGCAGTTATACACTGTGCTAAGGGAACCGTAGAATTTACCAGTTCCAAAGGAGAAAGATTTGAAGTTGAGATTACTGTAACCGCCTCTACCAGACCAGCCATATTTCTAGTAGATGGAAAATTTGTGGGTAGAAACATCCGAGTTGTTAGAGACTTTCTAGACGTTTTTCCTGAAGAGTTACCCAGAATGCCACCAGATAGGGAAGTCAAATTCGTTATTGATCTCTTACCTGGTACTGCTCCCATTTCAAAAAGACCATATAGAATGTCAGTGGAAGAGTTAAAAGAACTTAAGAAACAATTAATGGAGTTTGATGAAGCAGGGTACATTCCTCCGAGTTCCTCACCTTGGGGAGCACCGGTACTGTTTGTACTGAAGAAGGATGGTTCGCAACAGATGTGTGTGGACTATAGATCACTTAATGATGTCACCATTAAGTACCTTTTACCTCGTATTGACGACCTATTTGATCAGATGAGAGGTGCTAGGGTGTTTTCTAAGATTGACCTCAGGTCGGGCTACCATCAAATGAAGATTAGGCCATATGATATTCCCAAGACGGCTTTCTCTACCCGATATGGTCTATATGAATTCACAGTCATGTCGTTTGGATTAACCAATGCACCAGCCTACTTCATGAATTTGATGAATAAGGTGTTCATGGAGTATCTTGACAGATTCGTCGTGGTATTCATCGACGATATTCTTATTTATTCCAAGAGTGATAGTGATCATGAGGAACATCTGAGATTAGTGCTACAAAAGCTACGGGATAATCAACTCTATGCCAAGTATAGCAAATGCGAGTTCTGGATTGATGAAGTGCCATTCCTTGGACATATCATTTCTAATGGTGGGATATTGTCGGGGGCCTTCATCCTCTGAAGGTCCTCAAAAACATGATTTAATAATGTTTTCCAAGTGTAACATATGAACAGGTACCTTCGGTCTCGGGTTAAAAGCATATACGGAATGGAAAGCAGGATTGGAACAGAGGATTGAACCAGCACCGAAGGTGCGCGCGAGAAAGCTTCGGCTCAGTAACAGAAAGAGGAACCGACTTAAGGAGGAAAAGGCTATCTAGTCCTCGAAAGTTTGTTCTTAAGTCAATAGTAAATATGAAGGGCATGAATGTAATTTCACGCAGGCTGCGTCCTGTGCCTATGAATAGATGAACAGTACTCACGTACTGTTCACGCTGACTTGTATTCACTTGTGTGTCACGCTTGTACTTTTACCTTCTATCAAGCCGAAGGTACATTTATAAGTCAATATTGTTTTTGTCTCTCTATGATAATATAATGAAAATGAATTAATAATGTTATATGATTGTTTATATTGTCTCTTATATTTCATATGCTTCTTCTTTTATTAACATATACTGCGATCATGAAGGTATGTCCTTCATGACCTTCGTCTGAAGATCATTATATCCTAAGGGAAATAATGCTTTGTAGGACGAAGGGCATTAGCATTTAACATTCTGTGTTGCATTGTTCTTAATTCATAGCATTTGAGAACAAGTCCCCAACATTGGCGCCCACCTCCGGTGAACTTTTTTGACCACCTTCGGCAAGCACTGACCTTCATCATGCCGCCGAAGAAAGCTTCAGCGACAGGGGCTGCTGCACTACAGCCACTGGACCCAAACCAGGAAACTCTTTCTCTCCGAGAAGCTCGAAGCCAGAAGAGGAAGGCCACCAGTCCAACACTCCAGGAGGAAGAATTGGACCAAGAGATCAGGGACATGGAAATCATGCATCAGCAAGTACAAAGGAAGAAGGAGAAGATGGCGCAACTAGCTGATCTTCAAAGGAAGATCAACGAAGCTAGTGAAGAAGTGCGCCATCTTGTTCAGGATGAACAAGATCGAAGGCCCTAGCACAGGGAGCTTCGTCAAGAAGGCTTATTCAACAAAGATGGATGGTATGATGATTTTAATCATGATACCTTTACTTTTAATGATGCTTCTCCCTTGGCAGCAGAACTGCAGGCTACCCCATGGCCCCTGTCATACAAGCCACCTTAGCTTCCCATGTATGATGGGCACTCAGACCCAAAGCAGTTTTTGATGAGCTACAAAGCAACTATATCTTCGTATGGGGGCAATACTGCAGTCATGGCGAAGTCCTTTGTCATGGCAGTCCAGAATGTAGCCCAAACATGGTATTCTTCTCTTCGGCCAGGGACTATCACATCGTGGCAGAAGCTTAAGGACATGCTGGTGACCAGTTTCCAAGGTTTTCAGACGAAGCCAGTCACAGCTCAGGCCCTGTTCCAATGCATGCAAGACCATGAAGAATACCTCTAGGCGTATGTCCGAAGGTTCTTGCGATTGAGGGCACAAGCGCTCACAGTGCCCAATGAAATTGTCATTGAGGTCATGATTAAGGGCCTTTGGCCAGAACCTACGACTCAATACTTCGCCAGGAAGCCCCCACAAACTCAGGAGAAGCTGCTCCAGAAAATGAATGAATACATCTGGGCTGACAACGACTTCCGCCAAAGAAAGGAGGAAGCTTACAGATTCTTGGAAATGACCAGGGGCTTCAGAGGAAGAATCCATCCAAGGCATGTCAGGTCAATCCATAATTCCACTTAGAGTGATGACAAAGGGAGTCAGCCTCAGAGGTCGCAATACACCTCACAATCTTCGGGGCAACAACAAAGCTCTTTCAGGCCACCAGCTCCAAGGGGCAGAGGCGCCAGGGGCTTCGAGGGAAGATTTCGGGATCAGCCTAGAAAGATTTACTGCTTATTCTGTGGTGAGGACAAGGGCCATACTACAAGAATGTGCCAAATCACCATTCAGAAGCAAAAGGAGGTAGCAGAAGCTGAAGCTCGACAGAATCAGCCGAAGCAGGTCTTGCACACTGCTTCGTGCCATTCTCCCTACATACCAGAGTATGTGAGCAATCATCCTACAACTTCTGTTGCTTCGGCTAGCCATTCACAGGCTTCCTGGCCACAACTCCCACCCCCACCACCACTGCAACTGACCTATTCCCGAAGCCAGCAGCCAGAAGGGCACCAACACTCTCAGCAGCAACAGGAATTCAGGTAGGAATCCGAAGCTCGCACAGTCAACAGTACTGTGCCAGAATCAAAGCACATTTATTGAGAGATATCCTACCTCTGAAAAAGTTTCTTACATTATATGTCATTTTTGTTTTTCAATAAGGAACAAGTAATGTAAATTCAGTTTTAATTCCCTAAAATAGTTTCGTTTAAAATGAAATATATCTTCTTCATAGGTTTATGAAGCTCAAAAATTGCCGAAGCTCAAAAGTCGTTCCAAAGGGAATATAGAGCTAGATAAATACCGAAGCTATAAAAAAAGACGTTCCTAAGGGAGCACAGCGTAAGTTTTGACGAAGCTACAAAAATGTCGTTCCTAAGGGAGCGCAGTGTACGTTTTCTGCTCAAAAGTCATTCCAAAGGGAATGTGAAAGGGAATTAGGATTACACCTATTTCCTAAATGATTTTGGTGGTTGAATTGCCCAACACAAATAATTGGACTAACTAGTTTGCTCCAGCTTATAAGTTATACAGGTGCTAAAGGTTCACACTTAGCCAATAAAAAGACCAAGTATTGGGTTCAACAAAAGAGCAAAGGGATAACCGAAGTGTGCCCTGGTCTGGCGCACCGGACTGTCCGGTGCACCAGGGGACTTCACGCTGAACTCCTTACCTTAGGGAATATTCAGAGGCGCTCCGCTATAATTCACCGGACTGTCCGGTGCCCCAGGGAAGAGCGGCTCTAGAACTCGCCAGCTTCGGGAATTTGCTCCGCTATAATTCACCGGACATGTCCGGTGTACACCGGACTGTCCGGTGAACCAGCAGAGCAACGGATACTTCGGCGCCAACGGCTACCTGCAGCGCATTGAATGCGCGCCAGCGCGCGCAGAAGTCAGGCACGCCCATGCTGGCGCACCGGACACTCTACAGTGCATGTCCGGTGCGCCACCGGACATCCAGGCGGGCCTAGAAGACAGAGCTCCAACGGTCGGAACCCAACGGCTTTGGTGACGTGGCTGGCGCACCGGACATGTCCGGTGTGCACCGGACTGTCCGGTGCACCATGCGACAGACAGCCCCACCAAACGGCTAATTTGGTGGTTGGGGCTATAAATACCCCCAACCACCCCACATTCAAGTCATCCTAGTTTTCCCACTTCAACTACTTACAAGAGCTCTAGCATTCAATTCTAGACACACCCAAGTGATCAAATCCTCTCCAAACTCCACACAACGCCCTAGTGATTAGTGAGAGAGATTTGCTTGTGTTCTTTCGAGCTCTTGCGCTTGGATTGCTTTCTTCTTTCTTTGATTCTTCATTGCGATCAAACTCACTTGTAATTGAGGCAAGAGACACCAATCTTGTGGTGGTCCTTGTGGGAACTTTGTGTTCCAAGCATTTGAGAAGAGGCTCACTCGGTCCGAGGGACCGTTTGAGAGAGGGAAAAGGGTTGAAAGAGACCCGGTCTTTGTGACCACCTCAACGGGGAGTAGGTTTGCGAGAACCGAACCTCGGTAAAACAAATCCACGTGTCTCACTCCTTATATGCTTGCGATTTGTTTTTCACCCTCTCTCGCGGACTCGTTTATATTTCTAACGCTAACCCAACTTGTAGTTGTGATTATTTTTGAGAATCTCAGTTTCGCCCTATTCACCCCCCCTCTAGGCAACTTTCAATTGGTATCAAAGCCCGGTGCTTCATTAGAGCCTAACCGCTCGAAGTGATGTCGGGAGAACTCGCCAAGAAGGAGATGGAAACCGGCGACAAGCCCGCTACAAGCCACGGGAAGGCTTCATCGGGAGAGTCCCACAACAAGGAGAAGAAGAAGGAGAAGAAGAAGGAGAAGAAGTCTTCTTCTCACAAGTCGCATCGGAGTGGCGACAAAATAAAGAAGATGAGGAAGGTGGTCTACTACGAGACCGACACTTCATCACCTTCTACCTCCGGCTCCGACGCGCCCTCCATAACTTCTAAGCGCCATGAGCGCAAGAAGTTTAGTAAGATCCCCTTACATTATCCTCGTACTTCTAGACATACTCCATTACTTTCCGTTCCATTATGCAAACCGCCAACCTTTGACGGTGAAGATTATGCTAGGTGGAGTGATTTAATGAAATTTCATCTAACCTCACTCCACAAAAGTATATGGAATGTTGTTGAGTTTGGAGCACAGGTACCATCCGTAGGGGATGAGGATTATGATGAGGACGAGGTGGACCAAATCGAGCACTTCAACTCCCAAGCCACAACCATACTCCTTGCCTCTCTAAGTAGGGAGGAGTACAACAAGGTGCAAGGACTAAAAAGCGCCAAGGAGGTTTGGGACATGCTCAAGACGGCGCACGAGGGTGATGAACTCACCAAAATCACCAAGCGGGAAACGATCGAGGGGGAGCTCGGTCGCTTCCGTCTTCGCCAAGGGGAGGAGCCACAAGACATGTACAACCGGCTCAAAACCTTGGTGAACCAAGTGCGCAACCTCGGGAGCAAAAAGTGGGATGACCACGAGGTGGTTAAGGTTATTCTAAGATCTCTTATTTTCCTTAACCCTACTCAAGTACAATTAATTCGTGGTAATCTAGATATACACTAATGACTCCCGAGGAAGTAATCGGGAATTTTGTGAGCTTTGAATTTATGATCAAGGGCTCACGGAAGATCAACGAGCTTGACGGTCCTTCTACGTCCGAAGCTCAACCGGTCGCATTCAAAGTGACGGAAGAGAAAAAGGAGGAGTCTACACCGAGTAGAACACCCATCGACACCTCCAAGCTCGACAACGAGGAGATGGCGCTTGTCATCAAAAGCTTTCGCCAAATCCTCAAGCAAAGGAGGGGGAAGGATTACAAGCCCCACTCCAAGAAGGTTTGCTACAAGTGTGGTAAGCCCGGTCACTTTATTGCAAAATGTCCTATTTCTAGTGACAGTGACAGGGGCGATGACAAGAAGGGGAGAAGAAAAGAAGAGGTACTACAAGAAGAAGGGCGGCGATGCCCATGTTTGTCGGGAGTGGGACTCCGACGAAAGCTCTAGCGACTCCTCCAACGACGAGGACGCCGCCAACATCACCGTCACCAAGGGACTTCTCTTCCCCAACGTCGGCCACAAGTGCCTCATGGCAAAGGACGGCAAAAAGAAGAAGGTTAAATCTAAATCCTCCACTAGATATGAGTCTTCTAGTGATGAAAATGCTAGTGATGAGGAAGATAATTTACGCACTCTTTTTGCCAACTTAAACATGCAACAAAAAGAGAAATTAAATGAATTGATTAGTGCCATCCATGAGAAGGATGATCTCTTGGACTCCCAAGAGGACTTCCTAATCAAGGAAAACAAAAAGCATGTTAAAGTTAAAAATGCTTATGCTCTAGAAGTTGAGAAATGTGAAAAATTATCCAGTGAGTTAAGCACTTGCCATGAGACTATAGACAACCTTAGAAATGAGAATGCTAATTTATTAGCTAAGGTTGACTCAAATGTTTGTAATGCTTCAATTTCCAATCTTAGAAATAATAATGATGATTTACTTGCTAAGATTGAAGAATTAAACATATCTCTTGCTAGCCTTAGAATTGAGAATGAAAATTGCTTGCTAAGGCTAAGGATTTTGATGTTTGCAATGCTACTATTTCCGACCTTAAAACTAAAAATGATATTATGCATGCTAAGGTTGTAGAATTAAAATCTTGCAAACCCTCTACATCTACCGTTGAGCACACTTCTATTTGTACTAGATGTAGAGATGTTGATGTTAATGCTATTCATGATCACATGGCTTTATTTAAACAACAAAATGATCATATAGCAAAACTAGATGCTAAAATTGCCGAGCATGACTTAGAAAATGAAAAATTTAAATTTGCTAGAAGCATGCTATATAGAGGGAGACGCCCTGGCATTAAGGATGGCATTGGCTTCCAACAGGAAGGCAATGTCAAACTTAATGCCCCTCCTAAGAAAGTGTCTAATTTTGTTAAGGGCAAGGCTCCCATGCCTCAGGATAACGAGGGTTACATTTTGTACCCTGCCGGTTATCCCGAGAGCAAAATTAGGAGAATTCACTCTAGGAAGTCTCACTCTGGCCCTAATCATGCATTTATGTATAAGGGTGAGACGTCTAGTTCTAGGCAACCAACCCGTGCCAAGTTGCCTAAAAATAAAACTCCTAGTGCATCAAATGATCATGATATTTCATTTAAAACTTTTGATGCATCTTATGTTTTGACTAACAAATCTGGCAAGGTAGTTGCCAAGTATGTTGGGGACAAACACAAGAGCTCCAAGACTTGTGTTTGGGTACCCAAAGTTCTTGTTTCTAATGCCAAAGGACCCAAAACCGTTTGGGTACCTAAAGTCAAGAACTAAACTTGTTTTGTAGGTTTATGCATCCGGGGGCTCAAGTTGGATTATCGACAGCGAGTGCACAAACCACATGACAGGGGAGAAGAAAATGTTCTCCTCCTATGAGAAAAACCAGGATCCCCAACGAGCCATCACGTTCGGGGATGGAAATCAAGGTTTGGTCAAAGGTCTTGGTAAAATAGCTATATCTCCTGACCATTCTATTTCCAATGTTTTTCTTGTAGATTCATTAGATTACAATTTGCTTTCTGTATCTCAATTATGCAAAATGGGCTACAACTGTCTATTCACTGATGTAGGTGTCACTGTCTTTAGAAGAAGTGATGATTCAATAGCATTTAAGGGAGTGTTAGAGGGTCAGCTATACTTAGTGGATTTTGATAGAGCTGAACTCGACACTTGCTTAATTGCTAAGACTAACATGGGCTCGCTCTGGCATCGCCGACTAGCACATGTTGGGATGAAGAATCTTCATAAGCTTCTAAAGGGAGAGCACATTTTAGGACTAACAAATGTTCATTTTGAGAAAGACAGGATTTGTAGTGCATGCCAAGCAGGAAAGCAAGTTGGCACTCATCATCCACACAAGAACATCATGACGACCGACAGGCCGCTTGAGCTACTCCACATGGATCTATTCGGCCCGATAGCTTACATAAGCATCGGCGGGAGTAAGTATTGTCTTGTAATTGTGGATGATTATTCTCGCTTCACTTGGGTATTCTTTTTGCAGGAAAAATCTCACACCCAAGAGACCTTAAAGGGATTCTTGAGACGAGCTCAAAACGAGTTCGGCTTAAGGATCAAGAAAATTAGAAGCGACAACGGGACGGAGTTCAAGAACTCACAAATTGAAGGCTTCCTTGAGGAGGAGGGAATCAAGCATGAGTTCTCTTCTCCCTACACCCCACAACAAAATGGTGTAGTGGAGAGGAAGAATAGAACTCTATTGGACATGGCAAGAACTATGCTTGATGAGTACAAGACTTCAGATCGGTTTTGGGCCGAGGCGATCAACACCGCCTGCTACGCTATCAACCGGTTATATCTTCACCGAATCCTCAAGAAGACATCTTATGAACTCCTAACCGGTAAAAAGCCCAACATTTCATATTTTAGAGTCTTTGGTAGCAAATGCTTTATACTTGTTAAAAGAGGTAGAAAATCTAAATTTGCTCCTAAGACTGTAGAAGGCTTTTTACTAGGATATGATTCAAACACAAGGGCATATAGAGTCTTTAACAAGTCCACTGGACAAGTTGAAGTTTCTTGTGACGTTGTGTTTGATGAGACTAACGGCTCTCAAGTAGAGCAAGTTGATCTTGATGAGATAGGTGATGAAGAGGCTCCGTGCATCGCGCTAAGGAACATGTCCATTGGGGATGTGTGTCCTAAGGAATCCGAAGAGCCTCCAAATGCACAAGATCAACCATCCTCCTCCACGCAAGCATCCCCACCAACTCAAAATGAGGATGAGGCTCAAGTTGATGAAGGAGAAGATCAATCAAGTGAGCCACCTCAAGATGACGGCAATGATCAAGGGGGAGATGCAAATGATCAAGACAAGGAGGATGAAGAACAAAAACCGCCACACCCAAGAGTCCACCAAGCAATCCAACGAGATCACCCCGTCGACACCATCCTCGACGACATTCATAAGGGGGTAACCACTAGATCTCGTGTTGCACATTTTTGTGAGCATTACTCCTTTGTTTCCTCTATTGAGCCACATAGGGTAGAGGAAGCACTACAAGATTCAGATTGGGTGGTGGCGATGCAAGAGGAGCTCAACAACTTCACAAGGAATGAGGTATGGAATTTAGTTCCACGTCCTAATCAAAATGTTGTAGGAACCAAATGGGTCTTCCGCAACAAGCAAGATGAGCATGGTGTGGTGACAAGGAACAAAGCCCGACTTGTGGCCAAGGGATACTCCCAAGTCGAAGGTTTGGATTTCGGTGAAACCTATGCACCCGTAGCTCGGCTTGAGTCAATTCGAATATTATTAGCCTATGCTACTTACCATGGCTTCAAGCTTTACCAAATGGACGTGAAGAGCGCCTTCCTCAATGGACCAATCAAGGAAGAGGTCTATGTTGAGCAACCTCCCGGCTTTGAAGATAGTGAGTACCCTAACCATGTGTATAAACTCTCTAAGGCGCTTTATGGGCTTAAGCAAGCCCCACGAGCATGGTATGAATGTCTTAGGGATTTCCTTATCACTAATGGATTCAAAGTCGGAAAAGCCGATCCTACACTCTTCACTAAAATTCTTGAAAATGACTTGTTTGTATGCCAAATTTATGTTGATGATATTATATTTGGGTCTACTAACGAGTCTACATGTGAAGAATTTAGTAGGATCATGACACAAAAATTCGAGATGTCAATGATGGGGGAGTTGAAATATTTCTTAGGATTTCAAGTGAAGCAACTCCAAGAAGGCACCTTTCTAAGCCAAACGAAGTATACTCAAGATATTCTAAGCAAGTTTGGAATGAAGGATGCCAAACCTATCAAGACACCCATGGGAACCAATGGGCATCTCGACCTCGACGAAGGAGGTAAATCCGTCGATCAAAAGGTATACCGGTCGATGATAGGTTCTTTGCTATATTTATGTGCATCTCGACCGGATATTATGCTTTCCGTATGCATGTGTGCAATATTCCAAGCCGACCCTAAGGAAGCTCACCTTACGACCGTAAAACGAATCTTGAGATATTTAGTTTATACTCCTAAGTTTGGGCTTTGGTATCCTAGGGGATCCACATTTGATTTGATTGGTTATTCGGATGCCGATTGGGCGGGGTGTAAAATTAATAGAAAGAGCACATCGGGGACTTGCCAGTTCTTGGGAAGATCCTTGGTGTCTTGGGCTTCAAAGAAGCAAAATTCGGTCGCTCTTTCTACCGCCAAAGCCGAGTACATTGCCACAGGCCATTGTTGCGCGCAACTACTTTGGATGAGGCAAACCCTTAGGGACTATGGTTACAAATTAACCAAAGTTCCTCTTCTATGTGATAATGAGAGTGCAATCAAAATGGCGGATAATCCCGTCGAGCATAGCCGCACTAAACACATAGCCATTCGGTATCACTTTTTAAGGGATCACCAACAAAAGGGAGATATTGAGATTTCGTACATTAATACTAAAGATCAATTAGCCGATATCTTTACCAAGCCACTAGATGAACAAACCTTTAACAAACTTAGGCATGAGCTAAACATTCTTGATTCCAGGAACTTCTTTTGTTGATTTGCCACATAGCACATTTATATACCTTTGATCATGTCTCTTTCATATGCTATGACTAACGTGTTTTCAAGTCTATTTCAAACCAAGTCATAGGTGTATTGAAAGGGAATTGGAGTCTTCTGCGAAGACAAAGGCTTCCACTCCGTAACTCATCCTTTGTCGTCGCTCCGAGCAACTCTCCATCTTTGGAGGAGAGATCACTCTTCTACTTTGGTATAATCTTCACTCATTTATTTATGACCAAAGGGGGAGAAAGTAATTCTAAGGGCTCTAATGACTCCGTTTTTGGCGATTCATGCCAAAGGGGGAGAGAGTAATAGCCCAAAGCAAAAGGACCGCACCACCACCTATTTTTAAAAAGAGTTTTTCAATTGGTATGATTCTCAATTGATAAATTTTAAATTGGTATCTTATTGTGTTCAAAAGGGGGAGAAAGTAGTATTTCAAAATTGATATATCAAAACCCTCTTGAACACTAAGAGGAGAATTTCATTTAGGGGGAGTTTTGTTTAGTCAAAGGAAAAGCATTTGAAACAGGGGGAGAAAATTTCAAATTTTGAAAATGCTTCACAAAAATCTTATTCATTTACCTTTGACTATTTGCAAAAGAACTTTGAAGAGGATTTACAAAAGAATTTGCAAAAACAAAACATATGGTGCAAGCGTGGTCCAAAATGTTAAAAAATGAAGGAACAATCCATGCATACCTTATAAGTATTTATATTGGCTAAATTTCAAGCAACCCTTGCACTTACATTATGCAAACTAGTTCAGTTATGTACTTCTATACTTGCTTTGGTTTGTGTTGGCGTCAATCACCAAAAAGGGGGAGATTGAAAGGGAATTAGTAGGGGTGGGCACATTTTTACCAGAAACCGAAAACCGAACCGTGCCGAACCGAACCGAAATTTCGGTTTTTTTGGTAGTTCGGTTCGGTTTCGGTTTTTGTATCTCAAAAGTTCGGTTTTCGGTATCGTAATCGGTTTTCACCGTATACCAAACCGAAATACCAAAAAATCGAATTACCTAACTTAATCAATTCTAAAATTTAGTTATTCGATTATGTGAACTAAATGTGTGAAACAATTAAATTGTTATTCACTTATTTATTTGTGATGTATGATGTATCTCTAAATATTTGTACATATATAATTTTGACTTTTTAAAATTATATGTAATCTATCATATAAACTTTTTGTATGTGTTGTCTTGAGTATAAGTTTGGTATTCGGTTTTGACCGAAAAACCGATGTAAAAAACCGAAACCGAACTTCTCGATTTTTCATTTTCAAGAAAACCGATCGGTTTCTAATGTCTAGAAAACCGAAGTTTTTTAAAACCGAACCGAAGTTTTTAAAAAACCGAATGCCCAGCCCTAGGAATTAGGCTTACACCTATTTCCTAAATGATTTTGGTGGTTGAATTGCCCAACACAAATAATTGGACTAACTAGTTTGCTCCAGCTTATAAGTTATACAGGTGCTAAAGGTTCACACTTAGCCAATAAAAATACCAAGTGTTGGGTTCAACAAAAGAGCAAAGGGATAACCGAAGTGTGCCCTGGTCTGGCGCACCGAACTGTCCGGTGTGCCACCGGACAGTGTCCGGTGCACCAGGGGACTTCACGCTGAACTCCTTACCTTCGGGAATATTCAGAGGCACTCCGCTATAATTCACCGGACTGTCCGGTGTACACCGGACAATGTCCGGTGCCCCAGGGAAGAGCGGCTCTAGAACTCGCCAGCTTCGGGAATTTGCTCCGCTATAATTCACCGGACTGTCCGGTGAACCAGCAGAGGAACAAATACTTCGGCGCCAACGGCTACCTGCAGCGCATTGAATGCGCGCCAGCGCGCGCAGAAGTCAGGCACGCCCATGCTGGCGCACCGGACACTCTACAGTGCATGTCTGGTGCGCCATCGGACATCCAGGCGGGCCCAGAAGACAGAGCTCCAACGGTCGGAACCCAATGGCTTTGGTGACGTGGCTGGCGCACTGGACATGTCCGGTGTGCACCGGACTGTCCGATGCACCATGCGACAGACAGCCCCACCAAACGGCTAGTTTGGTGGTTGGGGCTATAAATAACCCCAACCACCCCACATTCAAGTCATCCAAGTTTTCCCACTTCAACTACTTACAAGAGCTCTAGCATTCAATTCTAGACACACCCAAGTGATCAAATCCTCTCCAAACTGCACACAACGCCCTAGTGATTAGTGAGAGAGATTTGCTTGTGTTCTTTCGAGCTCTTGCGCTTGGATTGCTTTCTTCTTTCTTTGATTCTTCATTGTGATCAAACTCACTTGTAATTGAGGCAAGAGACACCAATCTTGTGGTGGTCCTTGTGGGAACTTTGTGTTCCAAGCATTTGAGAAGAAGCTCACTCGGTCCGAGGGACCGTTTGAGAGAGGGAAAAGGGTTGAAAGAGACCCGGTCTTTGTGACCACCTCAACGGGGAGTAGGTTTGCGAGAACCGAACCTCGGTAAAACAAATCCACGTGTCTCACTCCTTATTCGCTTGCGATTTGTTTTTCACCCTCTCTCGCGGACTCGTTTATATTTCTAACGCTAACCCGGCTTGTAGTTGTGATTATTTTTGAGAATCTCAGTTTCGCCCTATTCACCCCCCCTCTAGGGAACTTTCAGAATGCAGAGCCAAATACCGCTGAAATATAAGGCGAAGAAGTTCAAAAGACGTTCCTAAGTGAATGCAGAACTTACATCGAAAAGTCAACGGTGATACCGCCGAAATAGAAGGCGAAGAAGTTCAAAAGACGTTCCTAAGGGGATGCAGAACTTACACAAAAAAATAAGCGGTGAAGCCGAAAAATAAACGGCAAAGAGATTCCGATCGTTCCTAAGGGGACGCAGAGATGGTGTGTTCCAGTGTGGGCGTGTGGATGTGTATCTTCGGCATTAGCATCATCCTTCGCATCATATCATCACATCATCCAGCATAGCATCACATCATATCATACATCATGTTGCACCGATGACACGAATTGAATACGAACTCGACCTTCGAAGACAACTTTATAAAAAATGAAAATGTGCTAAGGCACAAAGTAAGCTGAGAAATACAACTTCATCAGCTCTATTGCAAAATAAGGGATCCTTTGTTTACGAAGCTGGGATGTTTTTACGAAGCATGGATATTTTCATGAAGCACGGATCTTTTTCTTTTCGAAGCATGAAAATAAGGAAAGGTGTTTTTTCGCCGAAGGCTAAAAAATGGTATGTATATAAAGTTTCATGCATCGCAAAGAACTGAATTACAAATAATTTACATATTAGATTCAAAAATATGCACAGTCTTGTTACAACAAAGCTACATTGATCATCTAAAAATGTTTCTACAATAAATACTAATCCTCTTTCAGGACCTTCTCCGCAACTTCATTTAACAACTTGTTAACAACTTTGTCAACAATAGATTCGACCATATTGATGATCTCTTTTGCTTGCTTCATTTCTGGGTCGGCCAGGGGGTCGAACGGTTCCGGTGGAGGAGATAGTTCAGCTACAGTAGAAAAATTAATCAGCTCAAAGTCACAAAAACAAATGCCGAAGCTAGATGACGTGAAACAATACCTATGCGCCTCTTGCGCTCTGCAGCTTCTTCAGCTTGCTTAGCTTGTACTCGGGTGTCATGGATGTCTTTCTCGCTCTTCTTCATAATTTCGTGAGCTATTTCTTGGCCACCATTTGCCCAGATGTCAGTGTAAAATTTTCCGCCCATTAAGCTTGCTTCAGCTGAGGGATCTTTTGTATCATCCACGGAGAAGACAGCTTCGGCCTGGGCCAGGGTTTTGACATGGTCACAACCCGCCTTCTCCAGGATGGCTGAAATTCCTCTGGCACCAGAGAATGCGCAGACATCCCCGCGATCACTTAGAATTTCTTCAAAAGCTTCGACCTCTCCGCTTATCCACTCGATAACACCTTCAGGGTCGTCTCATATGAAGTTATCTTCGTTTGAATAGGCGCCCATGTTGGCGAAGCTAGCCTTTATCTTTTCCACGCAACCCAATGATTTTTCAAAGCATCTTTCTTTGGAGGCGCGAAGTTCTTCAACTGTTTTTTCTAAATAGTTCTTCCAATAATCACTGATATCTCGGTTAGCTTCGGCAAGACCACACTTTTCTTTGGCTTCGGCCAACTGTTTCCGAAGGTCCTCGATCTCATTCTTTTGGATCTCAGCTTGAGCCTTGAAGCTGGCTTCATCTTCTTTCACTTTGTTCACCAATGAAATCAAGATTTTGTCTTTTTCAAGACCTTTGTTCCTTAGTTCGATTACCTCTGAACGAAGGTTGTTCAGAGCTATTGTATATCCTTCATCCTCAATATTTTTCTGTGCCCTAAGGGCATTGCTAAGAATTAAGCCCTGCAAGAGGGAGATAGAATTAAGTATAAACAAATAAAATATTTTGTTTTCAAAATACTAAATTAGACTTCATACCTTTATTTATGCTGTTATACGCTAAATTGTCAGCGAGTTCATCGTTTGATAATATTGAAAGGCCGTCTTCCAGCTTCAGAAATCCGATGCTTCTACCTATCTCCCGGCACACGGATATCTCTTTATTATCCGGGAGACAGTACACAAAATCTTCTTCCCCGCTGCCATTGAACACTAATGCCCCATTCGGGTATTTCAATTTTGGGGCATAATGTTGTGCTTCTCGTTTTTCTTCCTGAGAAAGTCCCTTTCCCGAAGCATGGCGGATGATGTAATCAATGCTCTCTTCTAAAGCTTCAGGAGCAGGAGTTGCAACATTTTCAGACGAAATTTGATCTGTGGCCTTTTCTTCTGTTGCTTTTTCTTCAATTCCGGCAGGCTTTATCTCAGTGGGCTCTGAAGGCCCAGCTTCGGTTTCAGTTTGAATTATTATAGCTTCGACTTCTGGCTGTTTCGTTTCAGTTTCGGGTTGCGCCTTGGAAGTTTCGGCAATTTTTCTGGTAGGAGTAGGATTCAAGGTTCTTGTTGTTTCTAGTACAACATCTAGCACGTTCGCCATCCTTCTCCTTTTAGGAGTTGCGGCGGAGCCTTTTTGCATCTTCGGCACTGTTGCCTCTGTTGAAGGGCTTAAAACTTCTGGCATTCTTGGCATCTCTACAATTTCTGGCCCTTCAGTTTTATCTTCGTCAGCCTTCGGTTCAGCTAGCTTAACCAATGGTTCCTTCGGCATTGTATCCGACTCTTCAGTCCTCTGCACGGGAGGAACGGTTTCTTTTGTCTTGGCAGATGAGGAGGTCCATTTGCCAAGTTCAGGTATCACAGCCGGTTCAATGTAACGCGGCCGGTGGGTAAGTACCTTCATCTTTTTGCCCGCAGCCTTCGGCACAGGCTCAGCTGGGGCGGCCAAAGCAGCAACTTTTCTCTTCTTCCCCTGTCCCCGCAGTGAGTAGCGGTAGTCGGGGTAGACGAAGCCAATGGCATCAAAAACTCTGTTCAATCTCTTCTTGCCCCGACTTCCGAAGGCTGTGGATAATGCATTATCTTCTGCCTTGGAATGTGATCCAAGAAGTTCATCACTTGTAGCTTCGATGCATTTTAGCCAGTCATCGTTTGGCTCATCGAACTTATCCCCATACCTGAATGTATACTTCAGCCGGACCAGTTCACCTTCGCTAGACTTGGTGATGGTCTCCTTCGGCATTTCCTAGCTCTCTACAAGCGGCCATACTCTAAATGCTATATGCTCTTGAATTAAATCTCTTGTACCAATGAAGAAGCAGACAGTACCAAATGCCTTCTGACACGCTTCGGCGACGTCATCAATTTCAACCTTCGGTTTTTGGAGACCGAAGCGGGACCATATAGGGCGCATGATAACCTCCTTGATGTCCTCCCTCGCTGTCAAGTTGTTCTTCACATAAAACCATTCTTCAATCTAAGTTCCGGGCCATCTCTTCCGAAATGTTGGCACTGGGTAGCTTGCGTTGGGACGGGCGATAAATCTATAACAACCGAAGTTGTTGTGATACTGTTCTTTACCCATGGCCTTCGTCTTATACAGAAGTTCGTGCATACTGCAGAAACACTTCGCGCTTGGCTCTATCCCTTGGCTTCTTACTGCCTAGAGGAAGACTCCCATCCTCAATATGGCTTCGGGGGTCATCTGATGAAGGAAGATTTGGTAGGTTTTCAGCACTTCAACTACAAACCTGCTCAGTGGGAATCAAAGCCCAGCTTTGAAGAAGCTTCGGTAAATCACAACTTCATTCTCCTCGGGGGCAGGGACGTTGTTGTCTCCTCCAGCCCTTACAATAGACATATCCCGAAAGTATCTTCCTCTCATATTCTCAAGGTGGCTTTGTTTGATGGTTGATTTTCCAAAAATCGAATGACTTGGCCTCCAGGGCCGATCCTCAGAATCTTCGCCCCCGCTTTCCGCATCATAACTATCACTGTCACCAGTATCTTTAGACAGGCCTTCCAGTATCTCCTTAGTAATCTTCTCTGTATTTGTTTTCGCCATTGACTCGATAAATCCAGCAATGTAAGGATTTACAACCTTCTTCTCCTCAAAAAGATTCTCCTCTTCAGTTAGCTTTGTCTCAGCAGCAACCTTGTTGTCTTAAGACATTTCTCCTTCAGAAATGACGAAAATGCGTCGTTTTAACCGAAGCTCAGAAAGCTTGAAAAACTAGCAAGCGTTAGGAAGCAAGAGCTATGAAATTGAGAAAATAAAGCAAATTGCACAGACAGTGTATCAAATGTGGCTGGTGTGAGTTCTTATTTATACGCTCAGCACGTCCCAAATTGGGGGGGGGGTCCCGTCCGTCATTGACTGTTGCTATTCTAGCAAAGGGAAGGTGTTTTTTCGGACCTTCGGCTTAAGGCCTTCGTCCATGTCGCAGTCTGAATTCGTCATCTTAAACAAATTAATACTGTGAGGGGCTACTGTTGGGGGCCTTTGTCCTCCGAAGGTCCTCAAAAACATGATTTAACAATGTTTTCCAAGTGTAACATATGAACAGGTACCTTCGGTCTCGGGTTAAAAGCATATACGGAATGGAAAGCAGGATTGGAACGAAGGATTGAACCAGCGCCAAAGGTGCGCGCGAGAAAGCTTCGGCTAAGTAACAGAAAGAGGAACCGACTTAAGGAGGAAAAGGCTATCTAGTCCTCGACAGTTTGTTCTTAAGTCAATAGTGAATATGAAGGGCATGAATGTAATTTCACACAGGCTGCGTCCTGTGCCTATAAATAGATGAACAATACTCTCGTACTGTTCACGCTGACTTGTATTCACTTGTGCGTCACGCTTGTACTTTTGCCTTCTATCAAGCCGAAGGTACATTTATAAGTCAATATTGTTTTTGTCTCTCTATGATAATATAATGAGAATGAATTAATAATGTTATATGATTGTTTATATTGTCTCTTATATTTCATATGCTTCTTCTTTTATTAACATATACTGCGATCATGAAGGTATGTCCTTCATGACCATCGTCTGAAGATCATTATATCCTAAGGGAAATAATGCTTCGTAGGACGAAGGGCATTAGCATTTAACATTATGTGTTGCCTTGTTCTTAATTCATAGCATTTAAGAACAAGTCCCCAATAGATATCAGTGGATCCTGCTAAAGTCAAGGAGATAGTGGAGTGGAGTATACCCAGTACAGTTACCGATGTCCGGAGTTTCTTGGGACTTGCAGGCTATTATCGGCGCTTTATTGAAGGGTTCTCTAAGATTGCTAAGCCTATGACCTCACTTCTAGAGAAGGGAAGAGAGTTTAAGTGGGATCGGAAGTGCTAAGATAGCTTTAATCAACTGAAGTATAGATTGATGTCACCCCAGTGTTGGTTATGCCGGATCTGCAAAAGGGATTTGACATTTATTGTGATGCATGTGGCCAAGGCTTGGGATGTGTACTTATGCAAGAAGGACACATGATTGCCTACGCGTCTCGTCAGTTGCGGAAACATGAGTTGAACTATCCCACTCATGACTTAGAACTGACAGCCGTAGTGCATGCACTCAAAGTATGGAGACATTATGTTATAGGAACCAAGTGCCAAGTATACACTGATCACAAGAGTTTGAAGTACATATTCACTCAGAAGGATCTCAACCTTAGGCAACGACGATGGTTGGAGCTTATTAAGGACTATGACTTGGAGATTCATTATCACCCGGGGAAGGCGAATCTGGTTGCGGATGCCTTGAGTCAAAAGGAACATGTCCATTCAGCTATTGTTGCCCAGCTAACCAATGAGATTGTTGAGGACTTTAGGAGACTCACCCTGGGGATTGTTGCACATACCGAAGGAGTCACCATTGAATTGAAACCTACCTTGGAGCAAGAAATCCGTAAGGGTCAGATTGGTGATGCAAAAATTCAAGAGATCAAGGATCTTATCATGGAAGGTAGAGGCCCAGATTTCACGGAGGATGAGCAAGGCACAGTATGGTTCAAGGACCGTATATGTGTTGCTGAGATTGATAGCCTTCGTGAGACTATATTGAAGGAAGCCCATGATTCTGATTACTAAATCCACCCTGGTAGCACTAAGATGTATCAGGATTTGAAGCAAAAGTATTGGTGGTATGAGCTGAAAAGAGATGTGGCTACACATGTGGCTAAGTGTGATGTGTGTCAGAGAGTCAAGGCTAAACACCAAAGACCAGCTAGACTATTGCACCCAGTAAAGATACCTGAATGGAAGTGGAAAGAAATTGGCATGGATTTCATTGTTGGACTACCCTGCACTCCTGCAGGGTATGACTCTATTTGGGTAATTGTGGACAGACTGGCGAAAGTGCCTCACTTCATACTTGTGAGAACTAACTACAAGGGAGCCAAGCTAGCAGAATTGTATATGACTCAGATAATTTGTCTACATGGGGTGCCTAAGAAGATCGTGTCTGACCGAGGATCACAGTTTACTTCTCGGTTTTGGAAGAAGTTGCATGAGTGCTTGGATACACAGTTGAATTTCAGCTCGGCCTACCATCCTCAAACTGATGGGCAGACCGAGAGGACCAACCAAGTACTAGAGGATATGTTAAGAGCTTGTGCTCTTAAACATGGTGGCAGTTGGGATAAGAGCTTACCATATGCAGAGTTATCTTACAATAATAGCTACCAGGCCAGTTTGAAGATGTCACCGTTTGAGGCTCTATATGGCAGAAAATGCAGGACTCCACTGTATTGGGATCAAACTGGTGAAAGGCAGTTCTTTGGGCCAAAAATTATACAAGAGGCGGAAGAACAAGTGCGAATGATAAGGGAGAATTTGAGAACTGCACAATCAAGGCAGAAGAGCTATGCTGATACCCGGAGAAGACTACTAGAGTTTAAGGAGGGTGATCACGTGTATCTGATGGTGTCACCAATCCGAGGTATGGGAAGATTCAAAGTTAAAGGGAAGTTGTCCCCTCGCTTTATTGGACCCTTCTTAATCCTAAAGCGACTGGGAGAAGTTGCATATCAACTAGAACTACCCGATCATCTTGCGGATGTACATGATGTCTTCCATGCATCTCAACTGAAGAAATGTCTGAGGGTACCTGAAGAGCAGCTACCCATGGAGGATCTTAGTGTTCAAGATGATCTAACTTATGCTGAGTATCCTATCAATATTCTTGATACACTAATTGGTGTCACAAGGAGCAAAGTGATTAAAATGTGCAAAGTACAATGGAGTCACCATGGAGAAGATGAAGCTACTTGGGAAAGAGAAGAGTTACGAGTAGATTTTCCCACCTCTTTCCTAGTTCTACCTAAATCTCGAGGACGAGATTCTTTGTAAGGGGGGTAGGATCTGTAATACCCAAAGTTGTAAATCATAGAGGAGGGGATAACTCTCTTATGTACTTTGTCTCCATTTATTATCACATGTGAATAACCACACCTAAAAGTGACTAATTAACAAGTGAGACATGAAAAAGCTTGTGCATCATGCTGGAGTTTATATGTTTGTGCATTCACTCCTAAAGAGAATTATAATAGAAATATACAAATGGTGAAATAAGCATTAATCTAATTTTGAAAATTAAGAATTGGAGAAAAGGAAGGAAAAATACTAAACAAAAATAAAGAATTTATATATAAATAATTAAAATCATTTTATACTTTTTATGTTTATTTAGTACTTATGATTTGGGTGCAAGATCATAGCATTACTTAAATTCAAATTTGAAATTTACAAACAAAAATAAAATAAGACAGAAAATATAAAACAGAAAAGGAAAAGGAATATCACCTGTGCTGGGCCGCGGTGCGGAATTCGGCCCATTAAGCAAACGCGCGCCTGGCGTCCGTTTTTCCACGCCGACAAGTGGGCCCCACCCGTCGGTGACTCGCGCGCGTGCCCTATGTCTGTTTCTCTGGCGGGTGGATCCAGCGCGTCAGTTCCATCTCTTCAACGGATTCGCCGAGTATGGCGGAACGCGCGATCGTCGCGCGAGCTGTTGAATGTCTGAGCACGTCCGCGTCCTTATAGGGAGCATGACTGGGTTCGCCTCTCTCCCCCTTCATCCTACCCTTGCAACTTCCCAACCCGCACCGCTTGCGTCGCCATTGGTAACGCCATAAAGAAATCTGCCGCACGCTAAACCACTCCACGCCACCGCATTGCCGCCCTTGTGGGTTCGGGGGTGCTCCAGAAGGACTGTAGTTGTCGGCGCGCCGAGTATCAAGGTGGGGAGTCGACCCAAGCGCGGTGAATTGCTCGCCGGAGTCGGAAGGATTTGGCTATCCATCGGTGCATGGTGGACAACCCCCTCGACGCTCTAATCTCTGGTAAAGCTTCCTCTATCGTGTTGTTCATCGGTTCCGCATTCTTTTGCGCTAGGTCTTAGGGCCAAGTGGTGTAGGTCGGCACACTTGGGGCCAGAAATGGCGCGGTCGTGTCCGTCGCGGTGGAAGCGCCGCCCTGTATAGCTGGGGGAAGAAGATAACCTGTAGACCGTTGGATCCGTGTTGTACGGCTCGGATTAGATCATAGGTGCGCCACCTCGTATGATGAATCCGGAGCGTCGGATTGGAATTGAGTGGTCCGGATCGTCAGTCACATAATTAAATCTAGGCCGCAGATCGATGATCCGAGGGCCCGTGTGGCATACCGCTTCGATCAGGGCAGGATTTAATCTGTGCCGCCCATCCAAGATTGTACGGTCAGAGTTCATCTGTACTCTCCGTTGTGTCATAATTGTTAAAGAGACCCTGCGAAATTGAGTATTCAACCCGTAGTCCACCCTGTTGTTAGCCTGTGTCTTGGTTACATTTGCGCTAGGGCCCTGTTCTCTTCAGAAATTGGCGCCCAGTCCAGGAGATTAAGAATTCTAGGAAAATAAATAGAAAATAGATTTCTAATATAAAAATAAGTGCTAGAATTTGTATAAATCTTTGAAAATTCATATGAACTCCAAATTTACCCATCCCAGTTTCTAAAAATTTGTAATATTATTGTTTATCATTTAGTACCACTGTTTTCGCATAAATGTCACAGTAAAATTTATATCCTATTAATCTTGTGCAAAACATATAAAACCTTCAGAAATTCATAAATTAAAATCTATAACTCCAAAATTAATTATTCATGTTCCTAGAATCTTATTTTAATGTGTATATTATTATTGTGTATTTTATTCACATGTTTGGTGTAATGTTAATTTGTCCTTTATACTGTGCTTGCTTGTATTGTGGCGAGTAGAAGAGCCTGTGACTGAGGATCCTGGTGCCCAGCAGATAGAAGTTGCTGAGCAGGAGCTCGTTGAAGGAAAGTTATGCCCTTGATCACTTCCTTTTTACCTAGTCATGTTCTTATTAATCATAATGATCTGCATAGGTTAATTTTGATGGGATCCAATAGGTTACCCTAGTTTTGGCTATCTTTATACCTTGTTTTACCACTGAATATTGTTGGGTAGTATATGCTATTGCTTTATGTGGTTTTGGGTATGGAGATATACATCACTCATTGTTACACTTTTGTTATCAGTTATTATTTACTGTTCATAATAAGATCATTATGTTAATGGGAACATGGAGAATCACCCAGGAAAAGAGTGCTACCACAAGGGTGGTATGGGACGCCCTTGGCTGATTAACTAGGAAAGCTAGTGGATGACTATTGACTACCTTACCCGATAGGGGCAAGGGCAGTAGGGGAGTGGTCAGGGTAGGGAGGTCCTTGGGTTGATTTTGCTGCGATGACGGTCAGGCGAGGAATCCCTGCACTGGAGCTTCCTAGAAACTGTAGCGGGTTTTCTGAAGCTAGTGGAACTTTGTAAAGGCCTCGTAGTGGTACCCTGCCTCGCTTCCTTGGTAGAGGTGTATGGGGTCTGATCAACCCCGTGGAAAATGGGTAACACGACTTGTGGGTAAAGATGCGCAACCTCTACAGAGTGTAAAACTGGTATACTAGTCGTGCTCACGGTCATGAGCAGTTCAGACACTCACATGATTAAATTATGGAATTAAATTCAATTTGTCATTTCATTGCATTGGGATTATTTTATTATTACTTTTACTTATTATTACTATGGTTTGGTATTTACTTACACTTAGTAACTGCTAATAAAATTTTGACCAACATATAAAAGCAATGCTCAGCTTCAACCTTTATTACATTGATTTGCCTTACACTTCACATGAACTCCCACCTTTGGTGAGTTCATGCACATTATTCCCCACAACTTGTTGAGCGATGAACATGTGTGAGCTCACTCTTGCTATGTCACACCCCCCCACAGGAGAAGAACAGGTGGTCGAAGAGGAGTCGCCTAACACTGAGGCTTTTGACTTGATCTAGGTGGCGTCTCCCAATCAGCATTGTGGCGCCAGGGAATAATATTTAGTTTGCTTTATTTTATCATTTATTTTTGTAAGACTTCCGCTATGTAATAAGTACTCTGATGATATTGTGACATTTATCTCTATATACTCTATTATTATATGTGTTGTCTTCTCTGGCGCATATATGAGATGCACCCGACTTTGTCCCATAAATTCGGGTGTGAAAGAACCAATGCCATCCTTAATTCTTGGGCGTATCCCATTATAAAGAATATTACGAATAAATTTAAAATTTTCATTCTCTAGCTCATGCTCAGCAATTTTAGCATTTAATTTAGCTATGTGGTCATTTTGTTCTTTAATCATAGGAAGGTGATCATTCATAGCATCAACATTAACATCTCTACATCTATTCCAAATGGTAACATGCTCAATAGTAGATGTAGAAACTTTGCAAGTATTCAATTCTTCAATCTTAGCAATTAAACTAACATTTTTAGTTCTAAGACAAGAAATTGAATCATTGCATATATCTAGCTCTTTAGTCAAGTTTTGGCATTTTTCAACTTCAAGAGCATAAGCATCTTTTAGCTTAACAAATTTTTATTTTCCTTAATGAGCAAGTCCTCTTGGCATGCCATTCCAAGATATCATCCTTCTCATTAATGATTTTTTATTAATTCATTAATTTTCTTCTTTTGTTCCATGGTAAGGTTTGCAAAAAGAGAAGTCAAATCATCATCATTTTCACTAGAGCTACCCTCATCATGGGAAGTAGTGTCATTGGGGGTATCTCTAGAATGTACCTTCTTCCTTTTGCTATCCTTGGCCACGAGACATTTGTGGCCGACGTTGGGGAAGGGAAGGCCTTTGTTGACTACGATGTTGGCGGCGTTCGCGTTGGAGGTGGAGTCGGTGGAAACTCTCGTAGGAGTCCCATTCCCGTCCCATGTGCGCCTTGCCACCCTTCTTCTTGTTGTAGTATCTTCTCTTCTCCATCTTCTTATTCCTTTCTTGTCGTCGTCCCTGTCACTGTCACTTGTATATGGACATTTTAGCTATAAAATGACCGAACTTACCACACCTGTAGCAAACCCTCTTGGAGCGGGTTTTGTAGTCCTTCCCCTTCCTTTGCTTGAGGATTTGTCAGAAGCCCTTGATGATAAGAGCCATATCCTCGTTGTCAAGCTTGGAGGCGTCGATTAGGAGCCTACTTGTCGGTGTAGGCTCTTCCTTCTTTTCTTCCATTGCCTTGAATGCAACGGGTTGTACCTCGGGTGTGGAGGTAGTGCTTTGCTCCAAGTTGACAATATGTTTGGAGTCTTTGATCATAAGTTCAAAGCTCACAAACTTGTTGATCACCTCCTCAGGAGACATCTGTTTATATCTAGAATCTCCACGGATTAGTTGCACTTGAGTGGGGTTACGAAAGACAAGAGATCTTAGAATAACCTTGATCATTTCATGGGCATCCTACTTGGTGCTCCTGAGGTTGCAGACTTGGTTCACCATGGTTTTGAGCCGGTTGTACATTGCTTGTGGCTCTTCTCCCTTGTTGAGGACGAACCGACCGAGTTCTCCCTCGATCGTTTTGCGCTTAGTGATTTTGGTCACTTCGTCCTCTTCATGCGCCGTCCTGAGGACGTCCCAAATCTCTTTGGCAATCTTTAACCCTTGCACCTTGTTGTACTCCTCCTAACACAACGAAACGAGGATTATGGAGGTGGCTTGGGAGTTGATGTGCCTTATTTGGGTGGCCTCTTCAGAGTCGTAGTCCTCATCGCCCACCTGTGGTACCTACGCTCCAAACTCAACAATATCCCATATGCTTTCGTGGAGTCAGGTTAGATGATGCCTTATTTTATCACTCCACACACAATAACCTTCACAATCAAAATATGGTGGTTTGTCTAGGGGAACGAAAATTAAGGGAGCACATTTAGAAATATGGGGATAGTGAAGTGGGATCTTACTATATTTCTTACGCTCTTGGCGCTTCAAGGATGTCGACTCGGCGCCAAAGGTTGAGGGTGAGGAAGAATCAGTCTCATAGTAGACCACCTTCTTCATCTTCTTTTTCTTCTTGTCACGCTTCTTATGTGACTTGATGGAGCCGGCGGATTCCTCCTTGTGCTCCATGTGCTTGTCGCCGGCCTCCTTCGATGGAGTCCTTTCTTCATTCTTCTTACCCGAAGATCCGGGCTTTTTCCCGGTGACCATCTCCCTTTTGGTGTGTTCTCCCAACATCACTTCGAGTTATTAGACTCTAATGAAGTACCGGGCTCTGATACCAATTGAAAGTCGCCTAGAGGGGGGTGAATAGGCGAAACCTAAAAATTATAAACTTTGAACACACACTTCACCCGGGGTTAGGGTTAGAAATAAATAATAGTGAATTCGGAGTACGGAAGATAGTTCTTGCAATGAGTTGCTCAATCAATACAGATAACTTTGGGAGCTAACTCAAAACAATGTGAGCAAGAGAACTTTTAGTGAGAGGGGAGAGGGAAGCAACAAATTGAATGGTGAAGATCAACACAAGTGGACACTGTGAATTATTTCCCAAGGTTTGGTTCCAAAGAACCTACTCTCCGTTGAGGAGGCCATAAAGGCCGGGTCTATTTCAACCCTTTCCCTCTCTCAATCGGTCACCTAGACCGGTCGAGTGCTTCTTCTTAATCTCACGTGTCACTAGGACCCCGCAAGGATCACCACACAATTAGGTGTCTCTTGCTTTCTTTACAAAACATTTGGAAAGTTTAGAAGGAGAAGAAGAAAGCAACCAAGCAACAAGAGCAACAAATGAAACACAAATCACCCTCTCTCAAGTCACTAAACACTTTTGATCACTTGACTTGATTATGGCACTTGGAGAGGATTGAGGGCTTTGAATGCGTCTTTGGAGTGTATTCTTTGCTCTTGTATTAAGTGTAGAGAGTGGAAAGCTTGGATGACTTGAATGGTGGTGGGCTGGTGGCTCGGGGGTATTTATAGCCCCAACCACTATTCTAGTTGTTGGTTGTTCTATCTATCGACGGTCACACCGGACAGTTCGGTGTGCATCGGACACTCCACTGTTCACTGTCCGGTGCGTGCCACGTCAGCCGACCATTAGGGTTTAGAGCTGTTGACCGCTGAAGTCGTCCATCCTTGTGGTGCACCGGACAATCCGATGCGACCTGACATCGCAGACTGTCTCTCACTTTCTGACGCTTCATACTGCGGTGCAGTCGACTGCAATCGATCGTTGGCGAAATCGACCGTTGCTTTGTGGGCTCACCGGACAGTCTGGTGACACACCGGGTAGTCCGGTGATTTTTAGCCGATGAGTGCCGAGAATTCTCGAGAGCGACTAGTTCGCAGGGTGCGTCAGCCTGGGCACCGAACAGTGTCGGGTGCGCCACAGGCTGGTGCAAATCTGTTTTGCTCCAAACTTGTAGAATTGCCCTAAGATAATTTTCATTGTATGTGTGTATGAACTTTATGCACCTGAGAAAAGATTAACTAGGCAAACTAGTTAGTCCATAAGGTTTGTGATGGTCGTCAAACACCAAAATCGATTATAGGAAATGTTGAGGCCATTTCCCTTTCAGTTTGTTCCTAACTATTTTTAA
Source organism: Zea mays (assembly GCF_902167145.1). Classification (NCBI taxonomy): domain Eukaryota; kingdom Viridiplantae; phylum Streptophyta; class Magnoliopsida; order Poales; family Poaceae; genus Zea; species Zea mays. Next base: position 79,234,301 of record NC_050103.1, on the reverse strand, counting down.
AATCCTCTTTTTTCAATGGCTAGATTTTATTCTTATTTGAAAGGTTTTGTGTTGCAAGAAAGGGGTGGACAACTTTATTTCTCGATGTTGTTGAATGCATGCATAATTCTAATGTGGTAAAATGATTTAATAACTGCAACTTATATAATCAATTTGAAATGTACCGTCAGACCTCTCATCTGAAAGGAATCTTATTGGACCAATGATGTCATTGGATTTCTCTAGGTCGACTAACAAGCCTAGAGCATACTTTTTGGTCGTTGAATGAGGAAATTAATAACAACATGGGCTTAAAAATGGATTAAAGAAAAATAATATTAAATATAAATATTGATTAGCTGTTGGATCATCGAATCGTCCATAATCCTCTAATATATAGAGAGGGAGGGGTCTTGTCACCTTATAAAACCACTCCATGATGTAATTTCAAAGTTTTTCTCAAGTTCAGAACAGTTTGGATCAGAATTCAAAAGGCTAGATCTGAACAAGGTCTTTTAGGTTTATTGGAAGTTTATCGGGACTTTGTAACTTTTGACATAGGATGACCCCAAACATTCAAATGGTTTTTTTGCTATGAAGTTCCTATGTCCACTGAAAATTCTAACATGGACCGGAACTTCCGATGTCGGAGCAACTTCTAAAGATTGTAACTTCTTCATCTAGATTCCATTCAAAATAGATATTCTATCTATTGGGGTCCTTGACCTAAGGTCCTCAAATAATTGGTTTGTCAATTGTTTCCAAGTCCATTTCAGGTATATCAAAGGATTGATGAAGTCTACCTTCATTCAGGAATAACACTCGAGCTGTATGCATCGAAGGTGAAGCAGGTGAAGCTGAGAAGCTTCGACTCCACAGTTCAATGCATGATGAAGAACCGGTAGAAACAAATAACGAGACCTTCAAGGCTTGGGCAACATGTATAGTGAAGGAAATGTCACACCCGGTTTTGGAAGGCAAACCGAATGTGAGCCATGTACGTGCCAGGATCAAAAACTCACGTACACAACGATTACATAGTTGGACATCATCACACATTGCTCAAAATAAATAACGGAAATAGTACTTTATTACATCAAGATGTCCAAGACATCTACAAAGTCATTAACTTGACATAGTCATTATCATAATCAAAGTGCGGAATACGAAACGTAGAAGATAAGGCCTTCATAGGCAGCTGACTGGGGGTTGCCAATAAACACAACTAGAACTCATCAAAGTCCTGAAACTCCTGAAAGTCCTCCATGTTGCCATCGCCTTCTCCTGAGCATTGATTGCAATGGGGACAACCTGGGGTTGGGTGGTTTTTAAAGGAAACGTGAGTACACATCAACATACTCAGCAAATGTCCCGTTTGGCTAAGGTAGACTAGCTGTATGTGGAGTTAAGCTTAAAACAATTGCTTTTAGTTAGTTAGGTATTTATTACTAGTAGAAAGCCAAGTTTTAGTAATAAACCCAAATTATTACCCAACAGTACTCCCTCCAAGAGGAAATACCAGAAACCAGAGTTATAGTCATCATCGTTTACCATCATCATAAAGTATCCAAAGTTACTCTAATCAAAGAGGATCCCAAGGCTGTTCTTAACCGTTAGCACGACTAATATACCAGTTTCTAACAATCTATAAAGGTTGCACATTTTGCCCACGAGTCGTGATCCCTTCCTAGCCTGGGTTGTCCAGACCCAATCTTCACTACCGAGGTGAATGGCCAGGGATTCACTATGTAGCCTTTTCAAGATTCCCCAGAGGTCATAGCCACCCGTTAGGTTTTTCCAGTTTGATAAACACGGTACCTCTCCCCACAGGAAGGGTGACTAACAAAAGCAACACGAAAGAACCTCGACACCCAGCCTTGACAGAACAAGTACTATGCCCGGACCCCATTGGCGGCATGACGATGTAACGCCCCGAATTTTGCAGTTGAATTTTTTCTTTTCTTTACTCGCCAAAATTCGGGCGTTACCTTTCCTTTTCTTTTTCCCTCGCTAAACCTTGACCTTTTCCAAAGTTCTAGCGGGATTCGGTTTGGATTTCCCGTGTAAGAAAAACCCTAAATGCTTTATGTTGCTCGATGCACCATGCCGAACCTTGCATTTCCTTTGATTGCTTTGAAAGTGCAAATGCATTCATGTAGAAGAATCGGATTTCGAAAATGTTTTCTTTCTCTTTTCTTTCTCTTTTCTCTCTCTCTTCCTTTTTTTTCTCTCTCCCGCGCCGTGGGCCGACCCCGGCCGGCCCAGCCGCCCCTGCGCGCCCCCCCCTGGGCCCAATAGGCCCAACCGCCCCCCCCCCCCACCTCCCCTTTTTCCCCAAACCCTCTCCCTCTCCCTCTCATTTTCTCTCATTTTCTCTCCCTCTCCCTAAGCCGCCGCCCCTACCCCTGCCCTAAGCCGCCGCCGCCCCCTGCCCAACCGCCGCCCTCGGCCGCCCCTGCCGCCGGCCGCCCCTCGCCGTCGCGCCCCTCCCCGGTGAGCTCCCCCTCCCCCTCTCCTCCCTCCCCCATCCCCTCTCCCCTTTCCCCATGGCCGGTTCGGCCGCCTCCCTGCCCGCCGGTTCGGCCGCCCCGCCCCCCGGCTCGGCCGCCCCCTGCGCCGCCTCCCTGCCCGCCGGTTCGGCCGCCCCGCCCCCCGGCTCGGCCGCCCCCTGCGCCGCCTCCCTGCCCGCCGGTTCGGCCGCCCCGCCCCCCGGCTCGGCCGCCCCCTGCGCCGCCCCCTGCCCCGCCGGTTCGGCCGCCCCGCCCCCCGGCTCGGCCGCCCCCTGCGCCGCCCCCTGCCCCGCCGGTTCGGCCGCCCCGCCCCCCGGCTCGGCCGCCCCCTGCGCCGCCCCCTGCCCCGCCGGTTCAGCCGCCCGCGCCCGCGCCCCGCCTAGGGCCGGTTCAACCGCCCTAGGGCCGGTTCAACCGCCCCCCCCCTTCTGTTTTTTTTATTTTTTTTATTTTATTTTATTTACTTTCTGTAATCATAATTACTGTATTTTAAGTAGGCTAATCACTGTTCATGCTATGGGAAAATAGGAAGTTTAATTTAAAATTCCGTTATGCTATTGATGCACGTAGTTAATTGTTTACCCTGTGCAATGTTGATCAACTAAAAGTGATTAGGTTTCCATTAGTGTATATGTAACAGAATTCTTTTGTTAAAAACCAATTGTGTCATTAGTGCATAAGATTTAACCCCCCCTGCGAGACCTTTCCCGTTTCTTTCTAACCATAACAAATGCGTTATCGAATGTCATACTTGATGCATATTCGCTTTATTTGTTATCTTGTATGGTGTACTGTTCTTTTGTATTAAATATGTGGATGTATGTATGTATGTTTGCGCTCGCATAGAGAACGATCCGGTCGAAGAGCCCGAGGAATTCGCAGGAGAAGCCCCTGAGCAGCAGTCGTTTGGTGGAGGCAAGTGTCCTTTGACCTATTTATGTCCTATTCATTCTTTAATTCACCTCCCGCTTTACACATTTATACCTAAGGATTGACTAGCTTTTGTTATCCATGTCCTTGTTTACCTATTTGGGTCGGATTATTACTACTTAGTCTGATGCTATTGCTCAACTCTAATCAATGAACATGATGTGATTATCTATGATACGCTGTTTTCCCGCTCTTCTTTATGATTATACTTGTGGTTTTTCAAGGGGACTCGAGCGGTTTCTCGAGTGCCTCTCCGTAAGGACCTGTTCTATGGATGACCGCCCGGGAAAACAGTGCAACCATGAGGGTGGAATGGGGTGCCCTTAGCTGAATAATTAGAGGATCCGGGGTGTAGTTCACTTAGCCGTCGTGCCGTCAATGGGGCTCGGTGTATGCGGCTCGCTCTGCCAAGTTTGGGTTCGCCCCTTGGGGAGGAGTGCGGTGCATTTAGGAAACCTAACGGGTGGCTACAGCCCCGGGGAATCTTTGTAAAGGCTTCGTAGTGATGCCCTGCTGGATCACCTTGGTAGTGATCAATGGAGAGTCATGATCTCCGGGCAGAATGGGAATCACGGCTTGTGGGTAAAGTGCACAACCTCTGCAGAGTGTTATGAAACTGATATATCAGCCGTGCTCGCGGTTATGAGCGGCCAAGGGAGCTCCAATGATTAGTGGTACTTGATCAGAGACATCGTGGTACAGGTGGTTATGAGATTGATGGTTTTGGTTATGATTATGGTGCTGGTAAGTGGTATTCTTTCCGTTTGGAAAGGATACATTGGGCTAATAACTTGGGTTAATGTTAAAACCTGGCTTTCTACTAGTAAGTAATAACCTGACCAACTAAAAGCAACTGCTTGACTTATCCCCACATAAAGCTAGTCCACTACAGCCAAACAGGATACTTGCTGAGTATGTTGATGTGTACTCACCCTTGCTCTACACACCAAACCCCCCCCCCCAGGTTGTCAGCATTGCAACCACTGCTCAGGCGAAGATGAAGCTGTGGAAGGAGACTTCCAGGAGTTCCAAGATTACGACGAGTTCTAGGTGTGGGTTAGCGGCAACCCCCAGTCGGCTGCCTGTGAAGGCCGCGTTATCTACGTTTCTTTTCCGCACTTTGATTTATTGTAAGAACTATATGGACGTCTCAGACGTATGATGTAATCGACTATTATTTCCCCTTTTAATACTATTTTGAGCACTGTGTGATGATGTCCATATTATGTAACTGCTGTGTACGTGAATAACTGATCCTGGCACGTACATGGTTCGCATTCGGTTTGCCTTCTAAAAACCGGGTGTGACATAAGTGGTATCAGAGCCGTGCTGACTGTAGGACCGCTAACCTAGAGTAGAATGGTCGTTCTAAGGATTATAGACCTCTGTCTCTTCCTTGACTTTGATATCCCTTCAAAAGTTGGTCCTACTGACCAAACCTATGTTCTACTATATACTATACCTTGCTAAAAATCATGTTTTATTCCAATCCTTCATTTACTTATGATTCATTACTTGCTGGTCATATTAATTCTGTTCTCACCCTTTTGCTTGCGATGTCTTTTGTAGATGGCTCGACTTAGACACACTGCACGAAAGTCAGTCATCCCCTTCTTACCTTCCCGCCTTGCTGAGCGTCCGCTTCGCCGTCCCGTGGCCGGACAGTCCAGCCACTTGGAGAGACTACACCACCGCCTGCGTGAGGAGCAGGAGCGTCGACGACAGGAGCAGCGGAGCTCTTCCCTCTCGCTCCACCAGGAGATAGAGTCTGTGAGGAGCTGCTCCCCTGTGCTTTCTCTGGAGCCGCCCCCTGCACCACCACTGGGCGCCCCAGCTTCTGGAGTAGCTGCTGGAGGAGACCCAGACGACGGAGGAGGCGACGACAGCTCGAGCCACGACACCGACTTCTCTGCTAATCCTGAGCCGGAAGGATGGGTTGCTCGACCCATCACTCGCGACGCTGCTCGCGGGTGTCACTTCCATGATGCGCTCGACACCCTGCTACGTCGGGCATTTGACCGGCATACTTGGTCCGTCGAGTATCGCTGTGTGGTCTACCAGCATAGTCGCGGGGTCTACCCGGACCGCTGGGAGGCGACTTGCTTGGTGCGCTGCCCGGAGGACAGTCTCCAGGGTGCAGAGGCCTGTTCAGAGCACTATTCTATCTCTGAGCGGGACTCAGCTGAGGCAGCCATGCAAGATGCTGCACGGCGTGCGCTTTCGCACTACTGCTCGGTTTTCGGTGGGGCAGCTGACGGTCTTGACCTGAAGTATTACCCCCGCCGTTCATCCGGCAGCACAGGAGGCGTGATTGTCTCACCCGTCGGTGAGGGCAATCCTAGGTTGAGCAGCACAGTCAACCTAGCCGCCGTGCTAAACACGGAGCTGGACCATGCATTAGACGAGCTGAGTAGGGCTCGTGCTGAGATCGCCCTGCTGCGGGCTGAGCGCGCGGAACGTCGTTTTCTGGACGGTGGATCCCCCGCTCCCGTTGGGACTCAGCACCCGTACCGCTCACCTCAGCGTGGACACCAGTCTTATGGCAATCCCGCCTGCAAGACCAAGATAAATCTAGAACCATAGATCGTTAGAGTTGGATCTTGTAATTAATACGAAATATATACATGGAAGCTTCAGTCTTAGCGTTAGCCTCGATCTTAGTTAGTTTTAGTTAGACAGGGTAGTTTGCTATATCCTGTGCATCTATGTTTGTCATGATGAACTATGTTTGGTTTGGATCTTTGTAATGATTGTCACCAGAGTGTGGGTATCCCCTGCATTTTGGTTTACATACTATGTCAATAAAGTTAGTTATATAGTTGGGAAACCCATTATTCTCCTTTCCTCTTTATCTGAGAAGCTGTGTGGTCTGTGTTGGAGATCAGTGAAGATGCTCATCTGTTCAGTGCTGTTGGAGAATTCTATACTCTTTTCTTATGCTGCAAGCTTTGCCAGATCAGTTCTGATGTGTGGTTGCGTTCTGCAGATGTCAGAGAACAGGCGTAGAGGAGGAAGGCGTGCTCAGCAGGAGCGAGCCGCTCCGCAGGATGAGGTGCCCCAGCAGCAGCACCTGCCGCCCCCGCCCCCGATGTTGATTGAGCAGATGTTTCTGATGCAGACTCAGGCAGTTCAAGCTATCGGTCAGACTTTGGCCGCCATTCAGCAGCAGCAGCAGCAGCAGCAAGCACCACCCCAGCCTCAGATGCCTCAGATGCCTAGAGATAAGCGTGCTGAATTCATGAGAGGTCATCCACCAACGTTCGCTCACTCTTCTGACCCCATGGATGCTGAAGATTGGCTGCGCACTGTGGAGCGGGAGTTGCATACCGCTCAGTGCGATGACAGGGAGAAAGTTCTGTATGGTCCCCGTCTGTTGAGAGGAGCAGCCCAGTCATGGTGGGAGTCTTACCTCGCCACCCATGCCAACCCCGACACCATCACCTGGGAAGAATTCAGGGGTAGCTTTCGTCAGTACCATGTTCCTGCAGGTCTGATGACAGTGAAGAAGGAGGAGTTCCTGGCCCTTAAGCAAGGGTCATCGTCTGTCAGTGAGTATCGGGACAGGTTTCTGCAATTGTCTCGCTACGCTCCCGAAGATGTCAATACCGACGCCAAGCGACAGTACCGTTTCCTGAGAGGCTTGGTTGACCCTCTGCAGTATCAGCTGATGAATCACACCTTCCCGACATTCCAGCACCTGATTGACAGAGCAATCATGACAGAAAGGAAGCGCAAGGAGATGGAAGATCGTAAGCGCAAGATCAGTGGACCCCAGCCTGGAAGCAGCAGCCGTCCCCGTTTCTCAGGCAATCAACCTCAGCAGTTCAGGCAGAACCAGCGTCCACCTCAGCAGCATCAGCAGCGTCAGCAGTATCAGCAGTTCCAAAGGCAGTATCCTCAGAATCAGTACCAGAACCGTCAGAGCAATCAGTCAGGAGGTCAGTTTCAGAAGCAGAATCAGCAAGCACCTCGTCTTCCTGCCCCAGCAAATCAGCAGAACAGTCAGGCAGCACCAGCTCAAGTTGGAAACAGGGCATGTTTCCACTGTGGAGAGCAAGGCCACTGGGTGATGCAATGTCCGAAGAAGGCAGCCCAGCAGCAGTCAGGCCCCAATGCCCCAGCAAAGCAGAATGTGCCTCAGCCTGGAGCAGGCAATCGCTCTCAGCAGCGCTATAATCATGGAAGATTGAATCACTTGGAAGCTGAAGCAGTTCAGGAGACCCCCGGCATGACAGTAGGTATGTTCCCAGTCGATTCCCATATTGCAGAAGTGTTATTTGATACTGGAGCAACACATTCTTTCATTACTGCATCATGGGTAGAAGCACATAATCTTCCAACTACTACCATGTTAACCCCCATTCAAATTGACTCAGCCGGTGGTAGAATTCGAGCTGATAGCATTTGTTTAAATGTAAGTGTGGAAATAAGGGGGATAGCGTTTCCCGCCAACCTTATAGTAATGGGTACTCAGGGAATAGATGTCATCCTAGGGATGAATTGGTTAGATAAGTATCAAGCAGTTATCAGTTGTGATAAAAGGACCATCAAGTTGGTGTCCCCACTAGGAGAGGAAGTGGTGACCGAGTTAGTCCCGCCCGAGCCGAAGAAAGGAAGTTGTTATCAGATGGCTGTTGATAGCAGTGAAGCAGACCCAATTGAGAGTATCAAGGTTGTGTCTGAATTCCCAGATGTGTTTCCAAAGGATTTACCGGGTATGCCACCAGAGCGGAAAGTTGAATTTGCTATAGAGCTTCTTCCTGGAACCGCCCCTATCTTCAAGAGAGCTTACAGAATATCTGGACCAGAATTGGATGAACTTAAGAAGCAAATTGATGAGCTGTCAGAGAAAGGTTACATCCGGCCAAGCACCTCGCCTTGGGCCGCCCCTGTCTTGTTTGTGGAGAAGAAAGATGGCACCAAGAGGATGTGTATTGATTATCGAGCTTTGAATGAGGTCACGATCAAGAACAAGTATCCTTTGCCCAGAATAGAAGATCTGTTCGACCAGTTGAGAGGAGCCAGTGTGTTCTCCAAGATCGATCTGAGGTCAGGTTATCATCAGCTCAGGATCCGGCCTTCGGACATTCCGAAGACGGCATTCATTACCAAGTATGGTTTATATGAGTTCACAGTGATGTCTTTTGGTTTGACCAATGCGCCAGCATTCTTCATGAACTTGATGAACAGTGTATTCATGGATTATCTTGACAAGTTCGTGGTGGTATTCATTGATGACATTCTGGTTTATTCTCAAAGTGAAGAAGAGCATGCAGATCATTTGAGGATGGTGTTGCAGAGATTGCGAGAGCACCAGTTGTATGCAAAGTTGAGCAAGTGTGAGTTCTGGATCAGTGAAGTCCTGTTCTTGGGTCACATAATCAACAAAGAAGGATTGGCTGTGGATCCGAAGAAAGTGGCAGACATTCTGAACTGGAAAGCACCAACAGATGCTAGAGGAATCAAGAGCTTCATTGGAATGGCCGGATATTATCGGCGATTCATTGAAGGGTTTTCGAAGATTGCGAAGCCAATGACAGCGTTGCTAGGCAACAAGGTTGAGTTCAAGTGGACCCAGAAATGCCAAGAGGCCTTTGAAGCGCTGAAAGAGAAGTTGACAACAGCGCCTGTCCTAGTCTTGCCTGATGTGCACAAGCCCTTCTCGGTGTATTGTGATGCTTGTTACACAGGTTTGGGATGTGTGTTGATGCAAGAGGGAAGAGTTGTGGCTTACTCGTCCCGACAGCTGAAGGTTCATGAGAAGAACTACCCAATACATGATCTAGAGTTGGCAGCAGTGGTTCACGCACTGAAGACATGGAGGCACTATCTGTATGGACAGAAATGCGATGTTTACACAGACCACAAGAGTCTGAAGTACATATTCACTCAGTCAGAATTGAACATGAGGCAACGAAGATGGTTAGAATTGATCAAAGACTATGAGTTGGAGATTCATTACCATCCAGGCAAAGCAAACGTAGTGGCAGATGCTTTGAGCAGAAAGAGTCAAGTCAATCTGATGGTTGCTCGCCCGATGCCTTATGAGTTGGCCAAGGAGTTTGACAGGTTGAGTCTCGGATTTCTGAACAATTCGCGAGGAGTCACAGTTGAATTGGAACCTACCTTGGAGCGCGAAATCAAAGAAGCGCAGAAAAATGATGAGAAGATCAGTGAGATTCGGCGATTGATTCTAGATGGCAAAGGCAAAGACTTTCGAGAAGATGCAGAAGGCGTGATATGGTTCAAAGACCGCTTGTGTGTTCCCAATGTCCAGTCTATTCGGGAGTTGATTCTTAAGGAAGCTCATGAGACAGCCTATTCGATTCACCCTGGCAGTGAGAAGATGTATCAGGATCTGAAGAAGAAATTCTGGTGGTACGGAATGAAAAGGGAAATCGCAGAGCATGTGGCTATGTGCGATAGTTGTCGAAGAATTAAGGCAGAACACCAGAGACCAGCTGGATTGTTGCAACCGTTGCAGATCCCTCAGTGGAAATGGGATGAAATTGGCATGGATTTCATAGTCGGATTGCCTCGCACTCGAGCCGGCTACGATTCCATTTGGGTAGTAGTGGACCGCTTGACCAAGTCAGCCCACTTCATACCTGTCAAGACCAACTACAACAGTGCAGTATTGGCAGAATTGTATATGTCTCGGATCGTTTGTCTTCATGGTGTGCCAAAGAAGATAGTGTCAGACAGAGGAACGCAGTTCACCTCTCATTTCTGGCAGCAGTTGCATGAAGCCTTGGGCACGCATCTGAGTTTCAGTTCAGCTTATCACCCGCAGACAGATGGTCAGACTGAAAGAACCAATCAAATTCTTGAAGATATGTTGAGAGCCTGTGCGTTGCAAGATCAGTCCGGATGGGACAAGCGATTGCCTTATGCAGAGTTTTCCTATAACAACAGTTATCAGGCCAGTTTGAAGATGTCACCATTTCAGGCGCTCTATGGAAGGAGTTGTAGAACTCCGTTGCAATGGGATCAGCCTGGAGAGAAGCAAGTGTTTGGGCCAGACATTTTGCTTGAAGCCGAAGAGAACATCAAGATGGTCCGAGAGAATCTGAAGATAGCGCAATCAAGGCAGCGAAGCTATGCAGACACAAGAAGAAGAGAGCTGAGTTTCGAAGTCGGAGACTTTGTCTATCTGAAAGTGTCACCGATCAGAGGAGTCAGAAGATTCGGAGTGAAAGGCAAGCTAGCACCCCGCTACATTGGTCCGTATCAGATTCTTGCAAGACGTGGAGAAGTGGCTTATCAGCTCAGTTTGCCAGAGAATTTGTCTGCTGTGCATGATGTCTTTCATGTGTCTCAGTTGAAGAAGTGCTTGCGTATGCCAGAAGAGCAGTTGCCAGTGGAAGGTCTTGAAGTCCAGGAGGACTTGACCTACGTTGAGAAGCCAGCTCAGATCCTTGAGGTTGCAGATAGAGTCACCCGAAGGAAGACCGTCAGGATGTGCAAAGTCAGATGGAGTCACCACTCTGAGGAAGAAGCAACCTGGGAGCGTGAAGATGATCTGATGGCCAAGTACCCGGAGCTCTTTGCTAGCCAGCCCTGAATCTCGAGGGCGAGATTCTTTTAAGGGGGATAGGTTTGTAACGCCCCGAATTTTGCAGTTGAATTTTTTCTTTTCTTTACTCGCCAAAATTCGGGCGTTACCTTTCCTTTTCTTTTTCCCTCGCTAAACCTTGACCTTTTCCAAAGTTCTAGCGGGATTCGGTTTGGATTTCCCGTGTAAGAAAAACCCTAAATGCTTTATGTTGCTCGATGCACCATGCCGAACCTTGCATTTCCTTTGATTGCTTTGAAAGTGCAAATGCATTCATGTAGAAGAATCGGATTTCGAAAATGTTTTCTTTCTCTTTTCTTTCTCTTTTCTCTCTCTCTTCCTTTTTTTTCTCTCTCCCGCGCCGTGGGCCGACCCCGGCCGGCCCAGCCGCCCCTGCGCGCCCCCCCCTGGGCCCAATAGGCCCAACCGCCCCCCCCCACCTCCCCTTTTTCCCCAAACCCTCTCCCTCTCCCTCTCATTTTCTCTCATTTTCTCTCCCTCTCCCTAAGCCGCCGCCCCTACCCCTGCCCTAAGCCGCCGCCGCCCCCTGCCCAACCGCCGCCCTCGGCCGCCCCTGCCGCCGGCCGCCCCTCGCCGTCGCGCCCCTCCCCGGTGAGCTCCCCCTCCCCCTCTCCTCCCTCCCCCATCCCCTCTCCCCTTTCCCCATGGCCGGTTCGGCCGCCTCCCTGCCCGCCGGTTCGGCCGCCCCGCCCCCCGGCTCGGCCGCCCCCTGCGCCGCCTCCCTGCCCGCCGGTTCGGCCGCCCCGCCCCCCGGCTCGGCCGCCCCCTGCGCCGCCTCCCTGCCCGCCGGTTCGGCCGCCCCGCCCCCCGGCTCGGCCGCCCCCTGCGCCGCCCCCTGCCCCGCCGGTTCGGCCGCCCCGCCCCCCGGCTCGGCCGCCCCCTGCGCCGCCCCCTGCCCCGCCGGTTCGGCCGCCCCGCCCCCCCGGCTCGGCCGCCCCCTGCGCCGCCCCCTGCCCCGCCGGTTCAGCCGCCCGCGCCCGCGCCCCGCCTAGGGCCGGTTCAACCGCCCTAGGGCCGGTTCAACCGCCCCCCCCCTTCTGTTTTTTTTATTTTTTTTATTTTATTTTATTTACTTTCTGTAATCATAATTACTGTATTTTAAGTAGGCTAATCACTGTTCATGCTATGGGAAAATAGGAAGTTTAATTTAAAATTCCGTTATGCTATTGATGCACGTAGTTAATTGTTTACCCTGTGCAATGTTGATCAACTAAAAGTGATTAGGTTTCCATTAGTGTATATGTAACAGAATTCTTTTGTTAAAAACCAATTGTGTCATTAGTGCATAAGATTTAACCCCCCCTGCGAGACCTTTCCCGTTTCTTTCTAACCATAACAAATGCGTTATCGAATGTCATACTTGATGCATATTCGCTTTATTTGTTATCTTGTATGGTGTACTGTTCTTTTGTATTAAATATGTGGATGTATGTATGTATGTTTGCGCTCGCATAGAGAACGATCCGGTCGAAGAGCCCGAGGAATTCGCAGGAGAAGCCCCTGAGCAGCAGTCGTTTGGTGGAGGCAAGTGTCCTTTGACCTATTTATGTCCTATTCATTCTTTAATTCACCTCCCGCTTTACACATTTATACCTAAGGATTGACTAGCTTTTGTTATCCATGTCCTTGTTTACCTATTTGGGTCGGATTATTACTACTTAGTCTGATGCTATTGCTCAACTCTAATCAATGAACATGATGTGATTATCTATGATACGCTGTTTTCCCGCTCTTCTTTATGATTATACTTGTGGTTTTTCAAGGGGACTCGAGCGGTTTCTCGAGTGCCTCTCCGTAAGGACCTGTTCTATGGATGACCGCCCGGGAAAACAGTGCAACCATGAGGGTGGAATGGGGTGCCCTTAGCTGAATAATTAGAGGATCCGGGGTGTAGTTCACTTAGCCGTCGTGCCGTCAATGGGGCTCGGTGTATGCGGCTCGCTCTGCCAAGTTTGGGTTCGCCCCTTGGGGAGGAGTGCGGTGCATTTAGGAAACCTAACGGGTGGCTACAGCCCCGGGGAATCTTTGTAAAGGCTTCGTAGTGATGCCCTGCTGGATCACCTTGGTAGTGATCAATGGAGAGTCATGATCTCCGGGCAGAATGGGAATCACGGCTTGTGGGTAAAGTGCACAACCTCTGCAGAGTGTTATGAAACTGATATATCAGCCGTGCTCGCGGTTATGAGCGGCCAAGGGAGCTCCAATGATTAGTGGTACTTGATCAGAGACATCGTGGTACAGGTGGTTATGAGATTGATGGTTTTGGTTATGATTATGGTGCTGGTAAGTGGTATTCTTTCCGTTTGGAAAGGATACATTGGGCTAATAACTTGGGTTAATGTTAAAACCTGGCTTTCTACTAGTAAGTAATAACCTGACCAACTAAAAGCAACTGCTTGACTTATCCCCACATAAAGCTAGTCCACTACAGCCAAACAGGATACTTGCTGAGTATGTTGATGTGTACTCACCCTTGCTCTACACACCAAACCCCCCCCCCCCAGGTTGTCAGCATTGCAACCACTGCTCAGGCGAAGATGAAGCTGTGGAAGGAGACTTCCAGGAGTTCCAAGATTACGACGAGTTCTAGGTGTGGGTTAGCGGCAACCCCCAGTCGGCTGCCTGTGAAGGCCGCGTTATCTACGTTTCTTTTCCGCACTTTGATTTATTGTAAGAACTATATGGACGTCTCAGACGTATGATGTAATCGACTATTATTTCCCCTTTTAATACTATTTTGAGCACTGTGTGATGATGTCCATATTATGTAACTGCTGTGTACGTGAATAACTGATCCTGGCACGTACATGGTTCGCATTCGGTTTGCCTTCTAAAAACCGGGTGTGACAGACGACAAAGCCGACTACACCTCAAGTTCCTCTAATTAATCAGCTAAGGGTGTCACAATCCACCCTCATGGTTGTACTGTTATCTCGGGTGGTCTCTCAACGAACAAGTCTTTATGGAGAGGTACTCGGTAAATAGCCCGAGCCCCCTAAAGTATCACAAGTTCATCATCATATCTAGAATAACATCATCGTATCATAAATGTTCTCATCATGTTCGTCGATTAAAGTAAAGCACTATCATGAAGCTAACCATAATAACCCAAAAAGGTAATCAAGTACAAGGTAAATATAAAGCTAGTCAATCCTTAGGTTTTAATTATGTAATGTGGGATAGTGAATTATAAAGTAATTAAATAGGACATAATGGGTCAGAGAACACTTGCCTTCACTAGGTTGCTACTCATGGAAGTCTCCGGCAACAAACTCGGGAACCATTGACTGCTCATTGTCTACGCAAAGCAATCATTCATTCAACACACTTGGGGAATAACAAAGAACATTACACCAGACATATGCAACAGATCAAACACACGTTCAGTAGAAAAGTATAGATACACAAGTGAACTCCATGCTCCAGGGTAGATCTCTATGTTTTAAAGGTCTACTTGTCTCTAATTAAGTTTATCTCAGTAAATTACTCCCTAACTAGGTCTATATTAATAAAGTACTTACTTAATTAAGGTTATTCCAGGGATGGGGTTACACTAAATAAATCTAGGTTCACAATGTTACACACTTGAATAGTCATTAGGGCTTTACCCTTTTTATTTTATTTCTAATGACATTCCTATAGCCTTACAATAACCTATAGCCTACTCACAAAATTGGGACATGAAAACAGTGAATGAACATAATTTAAATAAATAGAGCATAATGTTATGAACATTTTGCAATTTGAACCAGCCAATTTGGAGTTCATATGCAAAATATATGAAATATTCAAGTTTCAAGGATTAAAATGTAATTAACTATAGATTCGAGGGGCTAGCGCGTGTTTTTCCCAAGACTCAGGCTACAAGTGCGCAATTTCGGTGAAGATCAGGGGCCTTGGCGCGGTCGAGACACGTGGCGGCTGGCCAATGGCCGAAGCCAGCCACACGGATGACCACGCGGACGCGGCGCAGCGGATCCTGCGGGATCCGGGATGGCCTGGGGGCAATCCCACGCGGATGCGCGCGTGTGGCCGAGTGTGGGGCTTTGGCTTAGCGCACGACACGTGGCCAGGACGAGGCGTGGGGCGCAGCGCGCGGCACTAACTCGTGGGGCCAAGGGGCCCCACCGATCAACGGCGGTGGGCGAGGCGCGAGCATGTCCTAGCGGGTGGGGTGAAAGTCGCCTAGAGGGGGGTGAATAGGCGAAACCTGAAATTTATAAACTTAAACACACACTAAAGGCCGGGGTTAGCGTAAGAATTAAATTCAAGTCTGAAAGGTTGTTTATCTTGCTAGGAGTTGCTCAAAAAGTGCGTATGGCGTATGGGAGCAAACTCAAATCAATACTAGCAAGGAAACGTTAGAGAGAGGAAAGAGGGGAAAACAAATCAAATGGAAATCAACACAAGGAGACATGATGATTTTTTTTACAGAGGTTCGGTTCTAAAGAACCTAGTCCCCGTTGAGGAGGCCACAAAGGCCGGGTCTATTTCAACCCTTTCCCTCTCTCAATCGGTCACTCAGACCGGTTGAGTGCTTCTTCTTAATCTTACGGGTCACTAAGACCCCACAAGGATCACCACACAATTAGGTGTCTCTTGCAAGCTTTACAAAACACTTAGAGAGTTTAGAGAGAGATGAAGAAAGCACGATTAAGGAAACCAAGCAACAAGAGCAACAAATGAAACACGAATCACTCTCTCTCAAGTCACTAATCACCAATGATCACTTGTCTCAATTGTGGGACTTAGAGAGATTGGATGCTTTGATTGTGTCTTGGAATGGATTGCTAGCTCTTGTATTGAATGTGTATGAGTGGAGTGCTTGGGTGATATGAATGGGCGTGGTTGGGGTTTTAGCCACCAACCACTTCCTAGCCGTTGCTTCATTTCTGCCGACCGCGGATGGTCCGCGCCCCTGGCCCGAACGGTCCGCCCCTGCACATCAACGGTTGAAATCGCAACGGTCAGCAGTAACGGCTATATCAACGGCTATAGAGCATTTAATGCATCGTCAGATGTCAGATAAAGCAGTCGCAGACGGTCCGGTCGTGCACCCCGGACCGTCCGCGAGGACGCTAGAAATACATTTTACTTAACCCGTCACCTTCGGGGTTTTCTGGGTTTTCACCGACCGGACGGTCCGCACTTGGTCTCGGACGGTGCTCACTTCTCCATCGGACGGTCCGTAGTGTTGACTTGCGTTTATGCAGTGTTCCTGTCCGAGGCTCACCTTGGTGTCGCGGACGGTCCGCCGCAAGGGCCCGGACGGTCCGCGCTTAGGTGTTTTTCCAAAAAGCTTCTCCTGTCCGGAATAATCTATGATATTCTGGATAGTCGATTTAGAATAGTTGTAGATGAACTTATGCACCTGAGAAATGATCGACTGGCAAACTAATTAGTCCACAAGGTTTGTGATGGTCGTCAAACACCAAAATCGATTATAGGAAAAGTTGAGGTTATTTCCCTTTGAATCTCCCCATTTTTGGTGATTGATGCCAACACAAACCAAAGCAAATACAAAGTGTAGAAATGTAATTGGTTTGCATTTTGACAGATGTGCATAAGTTATTTTGAAATGAAAGCATTTCTAAGCATATAAGTTTGATTTGATATATTTAACATTTTGGACCACATTTACACCACTCAGATTGATTTGCAAATCTTTTGAGAAAAAGTCTTTTCAAATTGTTTTGAAAATAGCCAAAGGTCTAAGAATATGATTTCAAGAAGAATTTTCAAGATTTTGAATATTTCTCCCCCTGTTTCAAATGCTTTTCCTTTGACTAAGTAAAAGCTCCCACTGAAGAAATTCCCCCCTTAGCTTTCAAGAGGGTTTTTGAAATAGATACCAAGTGATATTATATCAATTGAAATTTTTCATACTAACTTGATATTTTGATACCAATTGAAAATTAACTCAAATACCAATTGTTGAAATAAACATTTGAAATGGTGGTGGTGCGGTCCTTTTGCTTTGGGCTTAATACTTTCTCCCCCTTTGGCCTTAATCGCCAAAAACGGAGAACTTAAGAGCCCTTTATATTTTCTCCCACATTGGTAAAGGAAATATGAGTGAAGGGTCATACCAATTGAGAGTTGCATGAGTAACGACAAATGGTAAGTGATACCGTCAGAGTTGGAGTTGAAGCCTTGTCTTTGCCGAATACTCCATTTCCTTTTCAATCTAAGACTAAGGATAGAAATACACTTGAAAGCACATTAGTTTTAGTCTTGGCACAAGAAGAATAAGAAATATGTATTTGCACCAAATGAAAGAGACATGATCAAAGGTATATACATGAGCTATGTGTGCATTGTTTCAATCAAAGTTCCGAGAATCAAGTATATTTAGCTCATTCCTAAGTTTGCTAAAGGTTTTCTCATCTAGTGGCTTAGTAAAGATATCAGCTAATTGGTTGTGGGTGCTCACATAAGCTATTTTGATATCCCCCTTTTGTTGGTGATCTCTCAAAAAGTGATATCGGATGTCTATGTGCTTAGTGCGGCTGTGTTCAACGGGATTATCCGCCATGTGGATTGCACTCTCATTATCACATAGGAGAGGGACTTTGCTCAATTTGTAGCCATAGTCCCTTAGTGTTTGCCTCATCAAAAGTAATTGTGCACAACAATGGCCTGCGATAATATACTTGGCTTCAGCAGTGGAAAGAGCTACTGAATTTTGTTTCTTTGAAGCCCAAGACACCAGGGATCTTCCTAGAAACTGACAAGTCCCTCATGTGCTCTTTCTATCTATTTTACATCCGGCATAATCGACATCGGAATACCCAATTAGATCAAAGGTAGATCCCTTAGGGTACCAAAGCCCAAACTTAGGAGTGTAAACTAAATATCTCATGATTGTTTTTACGGCCCTAAGGCGAACTTCCTTAGGATTTGCTTGGAACCTTGCACACATGCATACAGAAAGTATAATATCCGGTCGAGATGCACATAAGTAGAGTAAAGATCCTATCATCGACCGGTATACCTTTGATCCACGGACTTACCTCCCGTGTTGAGGTCGAGATGCCCATTTGTTCCCATGGGTGTCTTGATGGGTTTGCCATCCTTCATTCCAAACTTCTGAAGTATGTCTTGAATGTACTTAGTTTGGCTGATGAAGGTGCCTTCTTGGAGTTGCTTGATTTGAAATCCAAGGAAATACTTCAACTCCCCCATCATAGACATCTCGAATTTCTGTATCATGATCCTACTAAACTCTTCACAAGTTGACTTGTTAGTAGACCCAAATATAATATCATCAACATAAATTTGGCAAATAAACAAGTCTTTTGCAACAATTTTAGTGAAGAGAGTAGGATCGACTTTTCCGACTTTGAAGCCATTAGTGATAAGAAAGTCTCGCGGGCATTCATACCATGCTCTTGGGGCTTGCTTGAGCCCATAAAGCGCCTTTGAGAGCTTATAAACATGGTTAGGGTACTCACTATCTTCAAAGTCGGGAGGTTGCTCAACATAGACCTCTTCCTTGATAGGTCCATTTAGGAAGGCACTCTTCACGTCCATTTGATAAAGCTTGAAGCCATGGTAAGTAGCATAGGCAAGTAATATACGAATTGACTGAAGCCTAGCTACGGGTGCATAAGTTTCATCGAAATCCAAACCTTCGACTTGTGAATATCCCTTTGCCACAAGTCGGGCTTTGTTTCTTGTCACCACACCATGCTCATCTTGCTTTTTGCGGAATACCCATTTGGTACCTAAAACATTTTGGTTAGGACATGGAACTAAATGCCATATCTCATTCCTTGTGAAGTTGTTGAGCTCCTCTTGCATAGCCACCACCAATTTCGGGTCTCTTAGTGCATCCTCAATCCTGTATGGCTCAATAGAGGACACAAAAGAGTAATGTTCACAAAAATGTGCAACTCGAGATCTAGTGGTTACCCCCTTGTGAATGTCACCAAGAATGGAGTTGACAGGGTGATCTCTTTGATATGCTTGGTGGACTCTTGGGTGTGGCGGTATTTGATCCCTTATTTCTTGTTCATCTTCCTTATCTTCATTGTCATCTCCCCCTTGATCAATGTCCTCCTCTTGAGGTGGCTCATCCTCTTGATCTTCATCTTCATCATCTTGAGCCCGATCCTCATCTTGAGTTGGTGGAGATGCTTGCATGGAAGATGATGGTTGATCTTGTGCTTGTGGAGGCTCTTCGGATTCCTTAGGACACACTTCTCCAATGGACATGTTCCTTAGCGCAACGCACGGAGCCTCTTCATCATCTAGTTCATCAAGATCAACTTGCTCCACTTGGGAGCCATTAGTCTCATCAAACACAATGTCACAAGAAACCTCAACTAATCCAGTGGATTTGTTGAATACTCTATATGCCCTTGTGTTTGAATCATACCCTAGTAAAAAGCCTTCTACAGCCTTAGGAGCAAATTTAGAACTTCTACCTATTTTAATAAGAATAAAACGTTTACTCCCAAAGACTCTAAAATATGAAACATTGGGCTTTTTACCGGTGAGGAGTTCATATGATGTTTTCTTGAGAATTCGGTGAAGGTAGAGCCGGTTGATGAAGTAGCAAGCAGTGTTGATTGCTTCCGCTCAAAACTGGTCCGGAGTCTTGTATTCATCAAGCATGGTCGTTGCCATGTCCAGTAGAGTTCTATTCTTCCTCTCCACTACACCATTTTTTTGAGGTGTGTAGGGAGAAGATAACTCATGCTTGATGCCTTCCTTCTTAAGAAATCCTTCAATTTGAGAGTTCTTGAACTCCGTCCCATTATCGCTTCTTATATTTTTTTATCCTTAATCCGAACTCATTTTGAGCCCGTCTTAAGAATCTCTTTAGGGTCTCTTGGGTTTGAGATTTTTCCTGTAAAAAGAATACCTAAGTGAAGCGAGAATAGTCATCCACAATAACTAGACAGTACTTACTCCTGCTGATGCTTATGTAAGCAATTGGGCCGAATAGATCCATGTGGAGAAGCTCGAGCGGCCTGTCAGTCGTCATTATATTCTTATGTGGATGATGGACTCCAACCTACTTTCCTGCTTGGTATGCGCTACAAATCCTGTCTTTCTCAAAATAAACATTTGTTAGTCCTAAAATGTGCTCTCCCTTTAGAAGCTTATGAAGATTCTTCATTCCAACATGGGAAAGTCGGTGATGCCAGAGCCAACCCATGTTAGTCTTAGCAATTAAGCAAGTGTCTAGTTAAGCTTTGTTATCATTAAAATCAACTAAGTATAGCCGACCATCTAGCACTCCCTTAAATGCTATTGAATCATCACTTCTTCTAAAGACAGTAACACTTATATCAGTAAATAGACAATTGTAGCCCATTTTGCATAATTGAGAAACAGAAAGCAAGTTGTAATCTAAAGAATCTACGAGAAAAACATTGGAAATAGAATGGTCATGAGATATAGCTATTTTACCCAAACCTTTGACCAAACCTTGATTTCCATCCTCGAATGTGATTGCTCTTTGGGGATCTTCATTTTTTCATAAGAGGAGAACATCCTTTTCTCCCCTATCATATGGTTTGTGCACCCGCTATCGATTATCCAACTTGAACCACATGATGCATAAACCTACAAAACAAGTTTAGGCCTTGTTCTTAGGTACCCAAATGGTCTTGGGTCCTTTTACATTAGAAACAAGCACCTTGGGTACCCAAACACAAGTCTTTGAACTCTTGTGTTTGCCCCCAACATATTTGGCAACTACTTTGCCTGATTTGTTAGTGAGCACATAAGAAGCATCAAAAGTCTTAAATGAAATATTATGCTCATTTGATGAATCAGGAATTTTTTTCTTAGGCATTTTAACATTAGTGGTATGCCTAGAACTAGAAGCCTCATTTTTATACATAAAAGCATGGTGAGAAATAGTATGAGGTTTCCTAGCATGAATTTTCCTTATCTTATGCTCACGATAATTTGCAGGATATAAAATATAGCCCTCTCTATCCTGAACCATGGGAGCCTTGCCCTTTACAAAATTAGACAATTTCTTAGGGGTATTAAGCTTGACATTGGATTGACTCCCTTGTTGGAACCCAATGCCATCCTTAATGCCAGGGCGTCTCCCATTATAGAGCATGCTTCTAGCAAATTTAAAATTTTCATTTTCAAGTTCATGCTCGACAATTTTAGCATTTAATGTAGCTATGTGATCATTTTGTTGTTTAATCATAGTAAGGTGATCATCAATAGCTTCAACATTAATATCTCTACATCTAGTACAAATGGTAACATTTTCAATAATAGATGTAGATGCTTTGCAAATACTAAATTCCTCAATCTTAGCATTTAAATTATCATTCTCAATTCTAAGACTAGAAATTGAATCATTGCAAACATTCAATTTTTTCAATCTTAGAAACTAAATTATCATTTTCAGTTCTAAGACTTGAGATTGAATCATGGCACATGCTAAGCTCTTTAGACAATTTTTCACATTTTTCTACTTCTAGAGCATAAGCATTTTTCAATTTAACAAATTTTTTGTTTTCCTTAACGAGCAAGTCCTCTTGGCATTCCAAGAGATCATCCTTCTCGTTAATGGTCTCAATTAATTCATTTATTTTTTTTCTTTTGTTCCATGTTAAGATTGGCAAAGAGAGAAATTAAATCATCTTCATTATCGCTAGAACTACCCTCATCACTAGATGTAGTATATTTGGGGGTACTTCTAGAATGTACCTTCTTCCTCTTGTTGTCCTTTGCCATGAGACATTTGTGGCCAACGTTGGGGAAGAGGAGTCCCTTGTTGACGGCGATTATGGCGGCGTCCTCGTCGTCGGAGGAGTCGGTGGAGCTCTCGTCGGAGACCCGTTCCTGCCCCATGTGCACCTCACCACCCTTCTTCTTGTAGTACTTCTTCTCCTTCTTCCCCTTCTTGTCTTCGTCCCTGTCACTTTCACTAGAATATGGGCATTTAGCGATAAAGTGACCGGACTTACCACACCGGTAGCACACCCTTTTGGAGCGAGGCTTGTAATCCTCCCCCCTCCTTTGCTTGAGGATTTGGCGAAAGCTCTTGATGATGAGTGCCATTTCCTTGTTGTCGAGCTTGGAGGCATCGATTGGAAGCCTACTTGGTGTAGACTCCTCCTTCTTTTCTTCCGTTGCCTTAAATACAACGGGTTGCACCTCGGGTGTGGAGGTGGCGCCTTGCTCCAAGTTGACAATGTGTTTGGAGTCTTTGATCATAAGTTCAAAGCTCACAAACTTGCCAATCTCCTCCTCGGGAGACATCTACTTGTATCTAGGATCCCCACGTATTAATTGAACTTGAGTAGGATTACGAAAACAAGGGATCTTAGAATAACCTTGACCATCTCATGGTCATCCCATTTGGTGCTCTTGTGGTTGCGCACTTGGTTCACCATTGTCTTGAGCCGGTTGTACATGGCTTGTAGCTCTTCCTCTTTGTTAAGGACGAATCGACCAATTTCTACCTCGATCGTTTCACGCTTGGTGATCTTGGTCACCTCGTCCCCTTCGTGCGCGGTTTTGACGATGTCCCAAATTTTTTTGGCGTTCTTCAACCCTTGTACCTTATTATACTCCTCTCGACACAAGGAGGCGAGGAGTATAGAAGTTGCTTGGGAGTTGAAGTGCCTAATTTGGGCAGCCTCGTCCGAGTCGTAGTCCTCGTCCCCCACCTTTGGTGCATGCGCTCCAAACTCAATAATATGCCAAATACTTTCGTGGAGTGAGGTTAGATGATGCCTCATTTTATCACTCCACATGCAATAATCTTCGCCATCAAAATATGGTGGTTTGCCTAGGGGTACGGAAAGTAATGGAGCGCGCTTTGAAATACGGGGATAGCGTAGGAGCATCTTACTATACTTCTTGCGCTCATGGCGCTTAGAAGTAGTGGACGACTCGGTGCCGGACGTGGAGGGTGATGAGGAGTCGGTCTCATAGTAGACCACCTTCTTCATTTTCTTCTTCTTCTTGTCACCCCTCCGATGTGACTTGATGGAGGAAGTGGATTCCTCCTTATACTTGTTGCCGGACTCTCTTGAGAGAGTCTTTCCCGAGCCTGCGGGCTTTTCACCGGTCATGATCTCCCTCTTGGCGTGATCTCTAGACATCACTTCGAGTTGGTTAGACTCTTAATGAAGCACTGGCTCCGATACCAATTGAAAGTCGCCTAGAGGGGGGTGAATAGGCGAAACCTAAAATTTATAAACTTAAACACACACTAAAGGCCGGGGTTAGCGTTAGAATTAAATTCAAGTCTGAAAGATTGTTTCTCTTGCTAGGAGTTGCTCAAAAAGTGCAAACGACGTATGGGAGCGAACTCAAATCAATACTAGCAAGGAAACATTAGAGAGAGAAAAGAGGGGAAAACAAATCAAATGGAAATCAACACAAGGAGACACGATAATTTGTTTTACCGAGGTTCGGTTCCAAAGAACCTAGTCCCCATTGAGGAGGCCACAAAGGCTGGGTCTATTTCAACCCTTTCTCTCTCTCAATCGGTCACTCAGACCGGTTGAGTGCTTCTTCTTAATCTTACGGGTCACTAAGATCCCACAAGGATCACAACACAATTAGGTGTCTCTTGCAAGCTTTACAAAACACTTAGAGAGTTTAGAGAGAGATGAAGAAAGCACGATTAAGGAAACCAAGCAACAATAGCAACAAATGAAACACGAATCACTCTCTCTCAAGTCACTAATCACCAATGATCATTTGTCTCAATTGTGCGACTTGGAGAGATTGGATGCTTTGATTGTGTCTTGGAATGGATTGCTAGCTCTTGTATTGAATGTGTATGAGTGGAGTGCTTGGGTGATATGAATGGAGGTGGTTGGGGTTGTATTTATAGCCACCAATCACTTCCTAGTCGTTGCTTCATTTCTGCCGACCGCGGATGGTCCGCGCCCCTGCTCTGGATGGTCCGCCCCTGCACATCAATGACTGAAATCGCAACGGTCAGCAGTAACGGCTATATCAATGGCTATAGAGCATTTAATGCGTCGTCAGATGTCAGATAAAGCAGTCGCGGACGATCCGGTCGTGCACCCTGGACGGTCCACGAGGACGCTAAAAATACATTTTACCAAACCCGCCACCTTCGCTTTTTCTAGTTTTCACCGACCGGACAGTCCGCGCCTGAGGCCGGACAGTCCGCGCTTGGTCTCGGACGGTGCTCACTTCTCCATCAGACGGTCCATAGTGTTGACTTGCGTTTATGCAATGTTCCTGTCCGAGGCTCACCTTGGTGTCGCGGACGGTCCACCGCAAGGGCCCGGACGGTCCACGCTTAGGTGTTTTTCCAAAAAGCTTCTCCTGTCCGGAATAATCTACGGTATTCCGGACAGTCTATTTAGAATAGTTGTAGATGAGCATATGCACCTGAGAAATGATCGGCTGGGCAAACTGATTAGTCCACAAGGTTTGTGATGGTCGTCAAACACCAAAATCGATTATAGGAAAAGTCGAGGCTATTTCCCTTTCAATCTCCTCCTTTTTGGTGATTGATGCCAACACAAACCAAATCAAATACTAAGTGTAGAAATGTATCTGCTTTGTATTTCGATAGATGTGCATAAGTTATTTTGAAATGAAAGCATTTCTAAGCATATAAGTTTGATTTGATATATTTAACATTTTGGACCACATTTGCACCACTCAGATTGATTTGCAAATCTTTTGAGAAAAAGTCTTTCCAAATTGTTTTGCAAATAGCCAAAGGTCTAAGAATATGATTTCACGAAGCATTTTCAAGATTTTGAATATTTCTCCCCCTGTTTAAAATGCTTTTCCTTTCATGGGGTCCTCTCGTCAGCGACCGGAAGGGGAGAAAGAAGGGGCGGTGCGGGAGAGGCTGACCCGAGGGCCCCTGGGTGTCGAGACCTTTGTCTCCCTCCCGCCCGCGCATGGTGCAGAATGCCATGGCCGGAATCGGCAAATGGCGGGGACCAAGGGCAGGTCGGCCGGTGGCAGTTGCTCGGGGAGCTTGCCTCCTCGGTGCAACACAACCATCGGCGTACACCGACGACGACAGAGAGGGGAGGGAGGACGGCGAGGGAGAGAGAAAAGAGGAGAAAGGATCGGTGGTTCTCACCCACGGGGTAGCTCGGCTGAGCAGCTCGACGAAGAGGATGGCGACGCTCCGGGCGCGGCAAGCACGCGGACGGTGGCGCTCCTCATCGAGCTTCGTCAAGGCGCAGGGGAGAGGAGGTTAGCTGGGTGTTGTGGGGGAATGAGGCGAGCAGGCGGAGGGGGTTACCACCAGGGGATTTATGCCCTGGCTTGCAGTCGTGGCCACGATCAGCGAGCGCGGGTGGTGGTTGCGGCGAGGAAGGGGGAGCTGACAGGTGACGCACGCGTCGTGGGGGGAGGGGGAAGGGAGGGGCACGCTGACGCACGGGACCCGCTGGCCAGCGGACCCGGGGCCGCGGACGCGCACGGGCGAGTTGCCTGGAGAGCGGGCCCCACTGCGTGGGATTGGGGGGAGAGAGTGACAGGTGGGTCCCACGAGGCAGGTTTCCCTCGGACGGCCCACGGAGCGCGGGCGCTCGTGGGCCGCGCGCCGAGGCGGGCCCAAGGCGGGGAGGGGTAGAGGGGTGGTGACCAGGTCGGGCGCTGGGTGGGCCTAGGCCGAGAGGGGGTATGAAAACATGATTTCTCCTTTTTCTAATCCTTTTCCCTTTTCTTTTATCTCTATTTTGAACTCAACACAAATTTGCCCTAATTCAACTTCAAATAATTCAAACATGCGCATCAAACAAAAAGAATAATCTAGGCTCAACATGTTGCAACATTTCATGACTCCAATAAGTTTTGATATAGTAAGGAAATAATTTATCTCCCAAATACAACTCTAATAAAAAGAAGAGAGAAGAAACCTAGAGAGAGAGAAACAAGGGGTAACACCTGAATTTGGTAGATATTAGAGAAGAAATTTTATACCCCAAATTCAGGGTGTTACAAACCTATCCCCCTTAAAAAGAATCTCGCCCTCGAGATTCAGGGTTGGCTAGCAAAGAGCTCGGGGTATTTAGCTTTCAGATCATCTTCTCTTTCCCAAGTTGCTACTTCCTCTGAATGATGGCCCCACTTGACTTTGCACATTTTGATGGTGCTTCTTCGAGTGACTCTGTCTGCTGTCTCCAGAATCTAAGTTGGCTTCTCGATATATGTCAAATCTTCTTAAACTTTGAGGTCCTCGGTTGGCAGTTGCTCCTATGGTACTCGCAAACACTTCTTCAGCTAGGACACATGGAACACATCATGCACGACTGACAGACTTTCTGGCAAGCCGAGTTGGTATGCCACTTCTCCACGTCTTGCTTGGATCTGGTACGGTCCGATGTATCGAGGTGCCAGCTTGCTGTTGACTCCGAACCTTTTGATTACTCTGATGGGTGACCCATCAGGTAGACATAATCCCCCACTTCGAAACTCAGCACCCTTCTTGTGTCAGCATAACTTCGATGTCTAGACTGTGCTGTCTTCAAATTCTCTCGAACCATTCTGATATTATCTTCGGCTTCAAGCACAATGTCCGGGCCGAACACCTGCCTTTTGCCGGGTTGGTCCCAGTGCAACGGAGTTCGACAATTCCTCCCATAGAGTGCTTGGAACAATGACATCTTCAAACTGGCTTGGTAACTGCATAAGGTAGCCTTTTATCCCAACCTAACTTGTCCTGCAAAGCACAAGCCCTCAACATATCTTCAAGGATATGGTTGGTTCTCTTAGTCTGACCATCTATCTATGGGTGATAAGCTAAACTGAACTTCAAATGTGTGCCCAAAGCTTCATGCAACTGCTGTAAAAAAATGAGAAGTGAATTGGGTTCCCCGATCTGATACTATCTTCTTTAGCACTCCATGCAAGCATACAATCGGGGACATGTATAGCTCTGCCAACACTTCACTATTATGGGTGATCTTGACTGGTATGAAATAAGCCGCCTTTGTCAAGCGGTCCACTACTACCCAGATGGAGTTATAACCGGCTCGAGTGCGAGGCAAACTGACTATAAAGTCCATCCCAATCTTATCCGACTTCCACTGAGGAATCTGCAACGGCTGCAACAACCCTGCGGACCTCTGATGCTCTGGCTTAATTCTCTAACAACTGTCACATATGGCAACATACTCTGTGATCTCCCTTTTCATACCGTACCACCAGAATCTTTTCTTCAGGTCTTGGTACATCTTCTCGCTGCCAGGATGTATGGAATAAGCTGTCTCATGAGCCTCCTTGAGAATCAGCTCCCGAATCGATTTGAGGTCAGGAACACACAACCTATCTTTGAACTATACCACGCCTTTCGCGTCTTCCCGGAAATCCTTGCCTTTCCCATCTAAGATTAGTTGCCGAATTCCATTGATCTTCTCATCATCTTTCCGCCCATCCTTGATCTCTCGCTCTAGAGTGGGCTCCAGCTCAAATGTCACTCCTTGGGTGTTGTTCAGAAATTCGAGACTCAGCCTATTGAATTCCTTTGCTAGTTCATACGACATCGGATGAGCGACCATCATGTTGACTTGACTCTTTCTGCTCAACGCATCCACAACCACATTAGCTTTGCCTGGGTGATAATGTATCTCCGGCTCATAATCTTTGATCAACTCCAGCCATCTTCGCTGCCTCATGTTCAATTCAGACTGGGTGAATATGTACTTAAGACTCTTGTGGTCTGTATAGATATCACACTTCTGCCCATATAGATAATGCCTCCAGGTCTTCCGTGCATGAACCACTGCTGCCAATTCCTAGTCATGTGTGGGGTAATTCTTCTCATGAATCTTTAACTGTCAGGACGAGTATGCCACTACTCTCCCTTCTTGCATTAGCACACATCCCAGACCAGCGTATGAAGCAACACAATACACTAAGAATGGCTTATGAACATCTGGTAGAATCAACATAGGTGTTGTAGTCAACTTCTTCAATGTTTCAAATGACTCTTAGCATTCTGGGGTCCACTTGAATTCAACTTTCTTCGCTAGCAGGGCTATCATTGGTCTAGAAATCTTGGAGAAACCTTCATTGAAATGCCAATAGTACCCGACCATTCTAATGAAACTCTTGATTCTCCAAACATCTCTTGGTGCTTTCCAGTCCAGAATATCTGCCACCATCTTCGGATCCACAACTAATGTGTCTCGGTTTATGATATGACCCAAGAGCAGAACTTCGCTGATCCAGA
Organism: Zea mays; assembly: GCF_902167145.1. Taxonomy (NCBI): domain Eukaryota; kingdom Viridiplantae; phylum Streptophyta; class Magnoliopsida; order Poales; family Poaceae; genus Zea; species Zea mays. The sequence continues at coordinate 79,206,133 of NC_050103.1, read as the reverse complement.
ACTCACATTTGCTCAGCCTGGTATACAACTGATGCTCCCATAACCGTTGCAATACCATCTTCAAATGCTCCTTGTGCTTTTCCTCATTTTGAGAATATATGAGAATATCATCGATGAACACCACTACGAACTTGTTGAGGTAGTCCATGAACACACTATTCATCAAGTACATAAAGAAAGTTGGTGCATTTGTCAATCCGAATGACATGACTGTGTACTCAGATAGCACATACTTGGTGATAAATGTTGTCTTCGGTATATCAGAAGGTCACATCCTGAGCTGATGGTAACCTAACCTCAGATCTATCTTTGAGAACACTCCGACTTCTCTCAACTGATCAAACAGATCTTCTAGTCTTGGCAGAGGGTACTTGTTCTTGATGGTGGCTTCATTCAAGGATCTGTAGTTAATGAAGGGGCGTCGCGAGAGAGGCTGACCCGAGGGCCCCGGGTGTCGGGACCTTCGTCTCCCTCCCACCCGCGCATGGCACGAAGTGCCATGGTCGGAATCGACAAATGGCAGGGACCGAGGGTAGGTCGGACGACGGTGGTTGCTCGAGGAGCTTGCCTCCTCGATGCAACATGGCCATGGGCGCACACCGACGATGATAGAGAGGGGAGGGAGGATGGCAAGGGAGAGAGAAAAGAGGAGAGAGGATAGGTGGTTCTCACCGACAAGAGAGCTCGACCGAGCAACAAGACGAAGAGGACGGCGACGCTCTGGGCGCGGCAAGCACGCAGACGACGGACGCGGTGGCTCTAAGGCTCGACGAACGCGTGGACGGTGGTGCTCCTCGACGAGTTTTGGCAAGGCACGACGAGCCTAGGGGAGAGGAGGTTAGCTGGGTGCTGTGGGGGAAGGAGGTGAGCAGAGGGAGGGGGTTACCGCCAGGGTGGTTTATGCCCTGATTCGCGGTCGTGGTCACGATCCGTGCAGACGTGTGCAAGGCGGGCGCGGGTGGCGGTTGCGATGAGGAATGGGTAGCTGATAGGTGGGCCCGACCGGGATGCCATGCGCGTCGGGGGGAGGTGCACGCTGATGAGCGGGACCCACTGGTCAGCGGACTAGGGGTCACGGACACGCACGAAGGAGTCGCCTGGTGGGCGGGCCCCACTGCGCAGGGTTGGGGGGAAGAGAGTGATGGGTGGGTCCCGTGGGACAGGTTCCCCTCGGATAGCCCGTGGAGCGCGAGCGCTCGTGGGTCGCGCGTCGGGGCGGGCCCAAGGTGGGGAGGGGAGAGGGGAGGCGACCGGGTGGGCCTAGGCTGAGATGGGGGAGGAAAACATGTTTTTCTCCTTTTTCTAATTCTTTTCCCTTTTCCTTTTATCTCTATTCTGAACTCAACACAAATTTTGTCCAATTCAACTTCAAATATTTCAAACAAGTGCATCAAACAAAAAGAATAATCTAGGCTTAGCATGATGCAACATTTCATGACTCCCATAGGTTTTGATATAGTAAGGAAATAATCTATCTCCCAAATACAACTCTAATAAAAAGAAGAGAGAAGAAACCTAGAGAGAGAAACAAGGGGTAACACCTGAATTTGGTAGATATTAGAGAAGAAATTTTATACCCCCAAATTTAGGGTGTTACAGGAAAAGACATTGATACCCTTAGAAGATCTTATGGCTCAGGTCATGTACAGTGTTGTTTAATGTAGAGGCTCTTGATGTGTTTAAAGGGGGTATTAGCAAAAAAAATCGTAGAGCCTCGCCGTCTCTCCACGAAGAGACTTCTCTAGCTCGTAACCCAAGTAGCAACAGATGCCTCACTTCCCCTTGTATGAATTCGTCATCTGTTCTATCAATCTGATGTTGTACAAGCTCATTTACTTCTATATTTATTAATAGACTACATTTATAGACACACCGTTTCAATGTTTTCAAGTCGTCCGATTAACCGTGATTAGTCACGATTAATTGTCTAAGTCGATTTGGACCAATCATGATTAATCGCCCAAGTCGTCCGACTACTCGTGATTAATCGCGATTAATCGCCCTAGTCGGTTTGCCAGAACGATCAGTAGGTCATCCGACTTGAAAACATTGCCCCATTGTATAATAGAGTCTCTTAGTTGTCTCTTGTACTTGGAGAACCGTTTTGCTGTCTCTCCACTATACATGCCCTTACATGTGTAGAAACTAAGGACACATTTGAAATACCAAGTTGTATTATGGCTCACCACTGTTGTGAAAAGATGTCTCCCCAAAGAGACACCTCTTCAAGTGATCTCATCTACCACAAGACATCTCTTCAAGCAATGGGATTAGACATGGATTAGTTAGTTAATCATGTAACCAAAGGGCATGTCCTTTGGCATGGATGCAGTGAACAGTTGTCTCCTATAATTAGGCACCTATTCCCTGCACCCCTTCCCCTTGTATAAATATGTACAGAGATCAATACAAAGACACACTTCTTACATTCTCTACTTTCACTTTACATTTCAGTTCTTAACACGTTATCATGCACGCTCTCCTCTGAGCACAAGAGAAAGAAGAATAGAGGCACTCAAGCCTCTAACCCATTTATGCACTAGATCGTCTCCGTTCTTCGCTGTCGGAAGCACAAGAACTAGTTGTTCTTCACCATGAGAACATTGAAGAAGATAACTAGTATTATATGAGTAACTACCTTCTGATTGTCTTCTACTCTATTTTTTGTTCTTGGTCTTTTTCTATCTGCATCTATATGCATCGAGGACAATTTCAATGTTCTCCCCAAACCATAACAACATGAATAAGATGAAGTATGGTCTTGACAAAAAGAATAATGACACTGCTATCCACCGTGAGTACCTATAGCGAGAATTCACTTGCCCTCTCGTACTTTCCAAGTTTCTGTTCAACGTTCTCCGTCTTGTTGGTAGAGTTTGTCATCGCTCAATCCATTGTTCTGGCCGACTTTATCAATAATTATGCCATTGATGTTTTACCAGTGTAAAATGTCCATTATAATGTTGTTCATAGAGTTTGTATGCAACAAACCCAATAAACATACACTTATTTTATCCAACGGTCCATTTATTGCACTTCATGCAATTTTTGTTTATGCCATATGCTTTTATCATTAAAAGCCAAAAGCGCTTAATACATTTAAATGCAAAACCATTTATATGTTTATCTCACTTTGTATAACACAATGTTCACAATTTTTGGATGTTGGCAATACACAAGGTAGCATTTAGTTGTTGTTGCGGGATACTGTGACACCCGGATTTAAGGGACAAAGCCGGGTGCATCTCATACATGCGTCAAAGAAGACAACACATATAATAACAGAGTGTATAGAGATAAATGTCATAATAACATCAGAGTACTTATTACATAGCGGAAGTCTTACAAAATAAAAGATAAATATAAAAGGATCTAAAATCCATCCTTGGCGCCAGAAAGTTAACTGGGAGACGCCACCTAGATCAAATCGAACTCCTCATTAAGCAGCTCCTCTTGAACCATCTGTTCTTCTCCTGTGGGGGGTGTGAGACAGCAAGGGTGAGCTCACACATGTTAATCGCTCAACAAGTTGTGGGGAATAATGTGCATGAACTCACCAAATGTGGGAGTTCATGTGAAGTGTAAGGCTGATCAACAAAATAAAGGTTGAAGCTAGGCATTGCTTTTATAAGTTTGTCAAAATTTATTAGCAGTTACTAAGTATATGTAAATACCAAACCTTAGTAATAGTAAAATAATACCAACACGATGCAAATGACAAATTGAGTTTTAATTCCATATATTAATCATGTGAGTGTCCGAGCTGCTCATAACCGTGAGCACGGCTAGTATACCAGTTTTACACTCTGCAGAGGTTGCACATCTTTACCCACAAGTCATGTTACCCATCTGCCAAGGGGTCATGAATCCCATACACCTCTACCAAGAAAGTGAGGCAGGGTAACACTACGAGGCCTTTCAAAGTTCCACTAGCTTCAGAAAACCCGCTACAGTTTCTAGGAAGCTCCAATGCAGGGATCCCTCGCCTGACCGCCATCGCAGCAAAATCAACCCAAGGACCTCCCTACACTGACCACTCCCCTACTGCCCTTGCCCCTTTTGGGTAAGGTAGTCATCCACTAGCTTTCCTAATTAGTCAGCCAAGGGCATCCCATACTACCCTTGTGGTAGCACTGTTTTCCCGGGTGGTCGCTCCATGTTCCCATTAACATAATAATCTTAACATGAACAGTAATAATAAACAGATAATAAAAGTGTAATCATGAATAGTGTATCTCCATACCCAAAACCATAATAAGTGACAGCAAGTACTACCCAAAAATATTCAGTGGCAAAACAAGGTATAAAGATAGCAAAAACTGGGGTAACCTATTGGATCCCATCAAAATTAACCTATGCAGATCATTATGATTAATAAGAACATGACTGGGTAAAAATAAGTGATCAAGGGCACAACTTGCCTAGCACTTGAGAATCCAGGTACCAGGATGATTCTTCAGATCCTCGAAACCTCGCGCTAGTCATAGCAATACAAACAGACATGGTATAGACAAAATTAACATCACACCAAACATAATGAACATACTGCATAATAATGATCTACGGTGCTACGAGATCGTGGGATCCAGCACCACTAAAATCGGAGTTACTGAGGAGTTATGATTTTATAGAAGATCTGTGTGATTAAAAAGTTAAACTATATTATAAATTGGTTAATATAAATTATATGAGAGATTATTCTATAAATAATTACCTCAACTTTAATCTAAGTTATGAATTGACCATAGATCATATTCTAGTATATTATAATGATAAGCAGTTTAACAAGACTAACCAACATAAGTTAAATAAAAGTCTAGTCATAAAAGAATGAAGCATGGTACAATAAATGTTATTATTGCATAGTAAATATTTATACGAGACTAACGCAACTGGAACGAGTCAATTCAGAATTAAAAGGAGTTATGATTTACCCACACTCTGGACTGCGCGTGTAATAAACAGAAACTCAGGGGCTACTGCGTAAATTATCCAACGACTCAGACTCTAGTAGCCAGGACTGTGGATTTATTCATCAATACTACGAGGACTCTTTTGCAAGATGAGCTATGCGAAAGGGTATGGTGAATTCTAAGCCGTCGAATGTGAAACACACGGCCCAGATTAGCCTATGCTACCCCCGAACTGGTAAGGCATAGCAGTCGCCGGATTTAATTTCAACCGTCTAGATTTAATGAACCGGGATCACCCTGCATCCGCACGATATGAGATCGACGCCTGTCATTACTCCCGGTGAAGGGTTACGCGATAACCGATCCGATCCGCACGATCGCGATCCGACGACTGTCACTTGCACTACTTTCCATTTAATCATGACCGTTCATCGCGACATCCACGGTTCCGACGCCTTCTTCCTCCTTCATCCCCGCATGGTGGGCGCCCGCACCAGAGAAGTGCGGCACTGGCGAGCGGCGTGCTTAGCCGTCCGAGAACGCGGCCTAGAGCGCGATTTGTGTTACGCGGTACGGGGAAGATAACGAATTGCCAGATCGCGTCCATACTGGAGCAGTGGAGCTAGGAGCGCAAGCAGAGCTGCCCACAGAAGGTGTTGCGCGATGGTGCTCCTTGCTTGTCGACGGTGATATACCGGCCCGTAGACTCGTTGATGTCGCGACGGATCTCAGCGTAGTACGCAAGAACACTGTGGTCTGCCCCCGCCTCCACGTTGAAGATCCAAATCCTGCGCTCGTCTTCTCGTTTCTCTCTCCCTCTCTTACCGCTAAATCGGCCGTGGTGGTGGGCGTGGCTTATCAGATGGATTCGAGGGGGTGTATCCTGGTAGCGGGGCCCGCATTTATATGGCCGAAGCCGAGGATCCCCAGCCCGGCTGGATTTTGCCGGTTAGTTACAACGGACTCCGCGATTCGAGCGGAGGATTTTTTAGCTGCGCGCGGTTCCAGCGGGTGATCGCGAGGAGGGAGAAGATGAGTCAGAGCACTGGGGGCCACCCGTCCGTGACCCCAATTCACACGCAGGGTAGCACTGGCCGCGGGTCAGCTTGTCAGTGGACCGGGCGCGACACCGGAGTTGGCCCAATAACAGGAAGGCGGTTCTGTTCGGTGGGCCCCACGGGACCGTGCGCGCGCGCAACGAGTGGGGCAGCGGGCCCCACAACCCAGTGGACGCCCACGATTCTGCGTGCGCGCAATGCGGCAACTGTCATGGCGGCTAGGGTTTGCTGCAGTGGAAGCGTGCGCGGGGAGTAGAAGCGGGCCAGCGCGGGGGGTTAGTGGGCCGCGGAGAGAGAAGTTGGGGTTTGGGCCCAGATAACAATTTATTCTTTTTATTTCTTGCTCCTTTTCTTTTCTATTTTTCTTCCCACCTTCAAAGTTCATATTTAAATAGAGTTTCAAATTCTAATCTAATTGTAACATCCAGAACAACAACATGAAGGCAAAGTATATATTTTTATAGACTTTTATATTTATTTTAAGTATTTTTGTTTCCTTTGCCTCCACCTTTTCTATTTTATTTTCTATTCTCCTCTCTCCTGTTCTCAAATTCCAAACTAAATTTAAATTCATGTTTGAACTTTGAATTCACAATTCTCTCTTGAATAATACTTTTGCACTTTGAAATATTATTTATTTATTATTTATTCTTCTTCCCACTATTTAATTCTAGCAATAGTAGATGACTTTAATATAATTTCCTTCTTTTCTTTTTGAAGTTAAATATTCAAAGGCATGAGAAATCCAAGAAGGTTTCAAAAATTCCGAACTCTCTATCATAGATATTCTTATTTCTTTGTTTTATTATTTTACTATTTTTTCCTACCAATTTTGGGCTTTACAGATACCTATCCTCAACGTGCATACCCAATATCTAAATTTGGAACAACGGTCTACACTTTTATTAAAGGTGACTACCATAATTCATAATTCATATTGGCCATACACAAGGTAGTATCATAGTTACTACTGCGTGATATTGATCCTCAACATGTGTACCCAATACAAAAATCAATTAATTAAGGTATACACTTTTATGAGTGATTACCTAATGTGTTAATATGAAGTTGCAAATCACAAGTGGCACTTACTATGCCCCATAATGAGATATACACTATTTTTAGTGATTACCTCCAAAGTATTTGCACATATTGAGATTTACACTCATGATGTGACAGGTTTCCTTATACCATCACTTTTGCTTATTATACGACTATACCATAGTCGTTTTAATTTACCCGCAATGTAAATTAAATAAATATATGGTTTGACCCAAACAAAGAGAGTGGTCAAGGAAGAGTTTGATTTACTCACTCTTGATGGTCCCAAATATCCCACATGGTCAATTGATGTAAATTTTATCCTATTGATCTATAGAATCACAGTGGTATTAATGCCCCCCTATAATGGAGCACCACTAGTTATAGATCAAGTAAAATATAGAGTTTATCTCAATAAAGTACATACGAAGGTCATAAAACATGTATATCATGGATAAAAACCCATACACTTTATGGTTTGTTCTCAAAGAGTGATATAAACAACAAATGACAGACATCTGTCTAATGCCAATTTTTATTGGCCACAAGTTAATCTCTAGGACTTTTAATCCATGAGAGAATTGTTGTTCACAAAATATCGTCCAAGTAGCACCTTTGTATATGGCCTCAATTTTGACCAATATAAGGTCAATACTATTTGTGATTCAAGATTCATCTTGATTTCATAAATACTATCCATACACCAATTCAAGACTCATCTTGAATTAAGGATTATTTGAGCAACACTTTTGCTTAAATAAGGAGCAAGAAAGTTTAGCATTATTTTGGTGACAACCCCTATTTTATGTTTTGGTAATGATTCTTACATCACTCATTACCATAGGAATTGAGTCCAAAACATTAGTAACAACTTTACTGTTTGTTCAAATGGTTAGTCCAAACTCAAGTACCACCTTGAGACAAAAAATCTACACCACAACGCTTTATTGCTATATAATTTACTAATATAGTAAATTTATTACTCACATGATTACATCTGTAGGATATGACTAATATTTCTAGTAGGAAAATTGTTATAACTCGCATTGGATGGGATTAAATCTACAACATGTACACTGTATATCAAAAGATATCATTGGTGTACTATAGCCTCATTGTCATAATGGCTCATTCTCCACAAGTGTGTCCACACACTAAACCCACTACACATGTGCATATGCATTTTTATACTTCTCCTCCAATCAGTTTTCTAAAAGAAAATTTAATATGTCGAGGAGTATGGTCCATCCACTCTTTGCGACCTCTCTATTAAAGTAGTCAACAAAGAGCATAACATTGCTCAAATCATAAACGATTGTTTACTCAACTTGTTTATTAGGACGTTAATGTCCATGATAATTCATTACGTAATGGATCCTACAAATGCATGATGTCATTTTGAAAAACAAATATGACAATAGTGACAAATCTCACATTTGTTACACGTGTGGTTGTATGCTTATCATACTCATATATTCCAAATTCACATATTTGGATCACCTATACCTCTAACTCATTAGAGGCAAGCGAGTTACTGGACCAAAGTTAAGGTTTAGTTCAACAAATGCGATTTCCAAAATCTCCAAATTATCCTTGGAAATATAACTAGCCTAGTTTTCTACTACCACAAGTAGTACATTGTGTATCACTAGACATTATCATGTCCTATGGCAGGGAATTCAAATTCTATATGATCCAAAATTTATACTTAGTTTTGGTTTACTCTGTATAGAATTATTTGGGATTCAACTATATGGAAAGGAAATTTATTTAGTGCGCCATTGAACCACTAAAATAAGAGAGATTGTACTCTCTCTAGGGTATTCAAATTAATCAAATACACACATGTATCCTGATTCAATAAATACTCAACTTAGTTTTCATGATATCCGGTTGTATGGTTTCCATATTAAAACCCAATACTAAGAGTAGATAAAATCTACACTCACCTTAGTCCAACAGATATGAAAACCAAATATATGTGCAATTTCCTTCCATTCTAGAATGTATTATATATACATTAATCCCATATTACATGTTGCATACATATAATTTTCTCTCTTGATTCAATCAAGATATGGCAAAATTGCTTTTGGTCATTCTACCTTAGGGATGATGAGAAAATATTATCAATTCTATTGGTCACAATAACATTTCCCCAAATCCATAGATTTGTAGTGCACTCCTTGTGCCATAAGGGAAATAATTTTAAGGCACTCTTACCTTAAAATTTAAACATGGACCAACTTGGTGTTATACTTTGCCCATATGCATTTACAACATAGTCCTATGTGTGTCCTTACTGATCATAAGGATCACCAAATTTGCCAAATTCATTGTTCAAATTTATCAAATTTGAGCAAAATTATCCTGGACACAGGATAGAATCCATCCACATGGAATTATTTGGCTCTATTTGACTAGAACACTAAGTATCTTATATCTATATTCATAGTTGTATGATTGATTCTCTTATCAAGAGAGTCATATTATTGACCAATCAAAAGAATTGCAAATTACTAACACCTTATAGGGGATATGCGGCCTTACACACCGCATCATTAATTCAAATTCATCAAACTGCAAGTATATGGCTCCCTCCAGTGTAGTAAGTACATGCGAATTCGGTCTCAACCAAACATTTCCCATCTGCAAATTGTGTATGTTTCTTACATATCCATATCACCACATCAACATACCAATGGGTATTGGGGACCCCAATGAGGTATCATTATCCGTAATTCATATAATAGCTCGGGTCCTCCTTAAGGGATTCATAAATAGCCCGTATATTGATTATACTTTGAGGATGATTCCAAGCATTAGGGGGAGATTCATACCACATAAAGAATGTTAGGAATTCAAATAGAATATCACATATGTTGATGTTCACTCCTCATATCCATGTATCTAAGAATCTGAACCAAATCATATAGAACATCTTAAGTTTGCATCATAATGCAAATAATCTGTCAAATGCATTTACTTGTCTTAAAGGTGTCGCTCAATCAGATTCCCACAGATGTATCAGAAAGAGTGGAGGTACCAAATAAAACCATTCAACTCCCATATCAAAATAAGAGGGGGAATAGTATGATCACATGGGATACAACTTCTTGCAAGCATACTCGGAATAGCGAGAGATCATCCTCCAAGACAGTAAATACAAATTAAATCAACTCTAGGTTGATAGACACCTTATGGTTATTTATTATCCAAAGCCTATGGATGTAAAGCATTCAAAAGCCCAGCACAAATGTGCATATATTTCAGGCGCTGGGTCATTGGAACACCCTTAGCTCAATTGTTGTAATGACATTGAGTTGAAAAAGGTTAATATTTCCACAAGCTATATTGGTCCCATGGAATCAATCATATAAAGACTGCAAAATGTCAACACAACACTCTCCAAAAAAATTGCTATACACCTCCAACTGGATCCAGACCAAAAGTCCTAGGCAGAGTGTCCATACACTCAAAATTGGGTCAAATCAATGGGGGCAATTAAGGAGAATCTCTCTATTTCAATATGAGAAGTATTTACCATAGTAAATGTTTCCATAATAATGTTTTCCTAATGAAAACAATGTGGTGAGATAATGAGGGCTTGTAGCACATGGTTTCACGCAGAGACCCAACAACTACATCCTTTTGTATGTGTGTGGAAATTGTGTTCCCATATCTTATTTATGGCAGATCGAATGAATTTGTGAAAGTTGCCTAGAGGGGGGTGAATAGGCAAGCATAAACTTTTTCAACGAAGACTAGAAACGAACTGGGTAAAACCGTTTCAACCGGTGTCAAAACCGATTCAACCAGTTTGCACGAGCTCAACTAGAGAATGAGATATAAAGCTGATTTGATCTTGAAATTCACCCAATTATCTTTGTAAATGAGATGTCCTAGATGATCCACAGGGTTTAAAGTAGTAGATCTAAGAAGGGCACTTCTCAAAATCCACACACCAAAAAGATATGAACAATTCTTCCATGGAATGGTGAGAGAACGAAGAACACAGAAAAAACACAATGAACAAGAACACAAGAGACACAAGATTTATCCCGAGGTTCGGTCACACCACCAAGGTGCCCTACTTCCTCGTTGAGGCGTCCACAAAGAGTCGGGTCTCTTTCAACCCTAATCCTCCCTTTGCCTACCACAAAGGTCAAGCTCCCACTAATCTTTGCTCAAAGGAGCGGGTAATACAAACTTTCTTGTGGTCTTCCACAAGATTTGGAGACTCACAAGTGACACCTAGTCCTCTAGGAGCTAGAAGCTCCAAGAGTAATGAATCCACAAAGAACTCGATGTAGTACCAAAGCTCGAATCAAGAAGAGCAAGAGGGATTTAGAGATGAAGCACAAAAACCACATCTCTCAAATTCACTTAAAGATTTCTCTCCAAAGATTTGAAATGGGAGAGGAAAGAGATGTGTGTGAGAGAGTGGGAGGTGTTTCTCAAGTTAGAAATGGAGTTTTGGTAGTGCTCTTCTGTGGGGAGAGAGATATGAGTGAGTATATATAGGTGGGGCTCCAAAACTAGCTGTTGGGCTGATTTTCTGGTGAGGACCGGTTGAATCGCCCCTGGTCTGACTGTCAGCCTGTTTGCCAGTCTGACTGGCAGACTGCTGCATAGTCTGGTCTGACTGACCAAGACCGGTTGAACCGCCCCTGGCAGACTTGTCTGCCTGTCTGCCAGTCTGACTGGCAGACTGCTGCACAGTCTGGTCAGACTGTCAGAGACCGGTTGAACCGCCCCTGATCAGACCTGTCAGCCTGTCTGCCAGTCTGAATGGCAGACTGCTGCACAGTCAGAGCTGAGGAGTCAGAGACCGGTTGAACTGACCCTGCAGACCAGTTCAACTGGTCTTGACCAGAAAGTTTAGGAGAGAAAACCCCCAGTACAACTGGCCCGGAGGCAAGTTCAACTAGTGTATGCTGAGAGAGGTTCACAGTTAAAGTTGAAGTTCAACTGCAGTCGAGAAAGCTCAACTGCAGCTGAAAAAGCTCAACTCAGCTAAAAAAGCTCAACTGCAGTTGAAGAAGTTCAACTCAGCTGAAGTTCAACTTAGCTGAAAATGCTCAACTGCAGCTGAAGAAGCTCAACTCAGCTGAAGTTTAACTCAACTGAAAAAGTTCAACTGCAGTTGAAGAAGCTCAACTCAGTTGAAGAATATTCCTGTTCAACACTTAGCAAACTTGTTAGACCTTTAAATGTGTTGTTATCGAAATCACCAAAACTCACAAAAGGGATGAATGCACTTTCAATCTCCCCCTTTTTGGTGATTGATGACAACACATTCAAAGCTTATATATGATTTGATAAATACGATTTTGAATCCTATGATATAATTTCTGTAACACCCGGATTTTAGGGGTCCAAAACCCGGGGTTAACATAAACACCAGGTATGCTGGGACCAAGTCTCACACATATGATGTATAGTGGCACAGGATCGAATGTCACATCTTTATATACAACAGGAGTTCTGTACAAAATAAATAATTACATTATAAGGAGACAACGGTCCAGCAACCCAAAGTTGACTGGGAGACGACGACCTAGACCTCTCACGAACTCATCACAGCATCCTCCATGAGCATCATCCTGCAGTACCTGGTCTTGACCTGTGGTGTATGTGAGACAGCAAGAGTGAGCTCACATACGTTCATCGCTCAACAAGTTGTGGGGAATAATGTGTATGAACCCGCCAAAGGTGGGAGCTCACGTGAAGTGTAAGGCTTACCAAAGAAGATGGGTTGAGCTGAGCATTGCTTTTAAAGTTGGTCAAAATTTTATTAGCAGTTACTAAGTATAAGTAAATACCAACCCAATTAAATAGTAGAACGAAAGTAACCACATCACCTGCAATGCAATGCATATGACAAATTGAGTTTAGTTCCATAAATTAATCATGTGAGTGTCCGAGCCGCTCATGACCGTGAGCACGGCTAGTATACCAGTTTTACACTCTGCAGAGGTTGCGCATCTTTACCCACAAGTCGTGTATCCCATGTCGCCAGGGTTTGCAAGGCCCTTAGACACTTCCGAGGTGAATGGCTAGGGATCCACTACGAGGCCTTTACAAAGTTCCACTAGCTTCCGAAAACCCGCTACAGTTTATAGGAAGATCCAGTACAGGAATCCCTTGCAGGACCGCCATCGCAGCAAAATCCTCCCGAGGGCCTCCCCGCACTGACCTCTCCCCTACTGCCCTTGCCCCTTTCGGGTAAGGTAGTCTTCCACTAGCTTTCCTAATTAATCAGCCAAGGGCGTCCCATTAAACCCCTGTGGTAGCACTGTTTTCCCGGGTGGTTCTCCATGTTCCAATTAACATAATGATCTCAACATGAACAATAAATAACAACTGATAACAAAAATGTAACCATGGATAGTGTATCTCCATACCCAAAACCACATATAGCACTAGCAAGTACTACCCAGAAAGTTCAGTGGTAAACAAGGTATAAAGATAGACAAACTAGGGTAACCTATTGGGTCCCATCAAAATTAACCTATGCAGATCATTATGATTAATTAGAACATGAGTAGGTAAAAAGAAGTGATCAAGGGCACAACTTGCCTGGGCCTTGAGAATCCAGGTACCAGGATGATCTTCAGGTGACACGTGACCTCACTGCTAGTCGTAGCAATCCAAACAAACATGGCATAGGCAAAATTAACATTACACCAAACATGCAAATAGAATATACAATAATAAACTAGACATTAAAATAAGATCACAGGAAAAAGAATTACTGAATTTGGAGTTATAGAATTCAAGTTATGAATTTTCAAAGATTCTATGTGCTTAATACAAGATTAATTAAGATAACAATTTTAATGTGACTTTTATGTAAAACCAGTGGCACTAATTGATAAACAATAATATTACAAAATTATAGGAACTGGAATGAATTAATTTGGACTAACTATGCATTTTCTATGAATTAAACAACTTCTAGGAATTATTTTTATATTAAAAACTCATTTTCTAATTCATTTAATCAATTTCAAACCGCACTGGACTGGGCCTCAATTAAACAGAAGTGCAGGGGCTCGGGGATAAAATTCCTAAGACTCAGAGCACAGTCGTATAGGACGGCGGGTTTATTTCAAATAAGTGGAGGGGGCTCTTTAACAAAAGCGCCAGCGCGAAGGGGTATCGGATGAGCTGAGCCGTCCGATCAGAAACGGAGGGCTCAGATTAGATCGACCCCACCCCAATCGGTACGCAATCCAATCCGTTGGATCGCGATCCGATGGTTCCGGATTCCTTTACCTTGCATTAAATCCAACGCGTTCGCCCCGCATCGGACGGTCCTAACAAACCCAGATCGAACCGTTACCCGGCTTCTAATCCTGGCCATCCGACTCCGCATCGACGGCCCCGGTGTCTCCCCCAATTTCTCGCCGAGCGACGGTGGCGCCGCCCAGGGCACACGGCGGAGCACGCCGGCGAGGTATGCAATCGGCCGTTTCCGAACGCTAAACACGAAATTGAACCGGGCAAAACGTAAAGGAGGGCAGCGCAGAGAGTTGGGAGGTGGATCTACCGGAAATCGGGCGCGCAGACGGGTTGTGCACGTGTTTGGGCGGCTCGGCGGAGTTCTTGCAACACCGGCGAGGAATTACCGAAGCAAGACCGCCCCGATTCTTCAACTACGTGCACCAAAGCTTCCGCAACGACCCGCCGAAGATCCAGAGCCACGAACGGAGCGAGGTGACGGCGGCGGTCCCCGATGCCCACGGCTCCCGATCTTCCGCGGCGGCACGGTGGCGTACAGCTACGGCGGTGGTCGCGATAGTAGGGAGATAGGGAGGAGAGGCGAGCCCGGTGAGCTTTATACCCGGAGCGCACCCACGGTCGTTGCACGAACGCCGAGATTACCGGCGAGCTTCGGAGTCCGCGCGCGTTTGTTGCAGCGAGCTGTTGAAGACGAGCCCGACATGCGGACCCCGCGGACCAGAGAGAGGGAGGGAGGAGCGAGCGCGGGTGAGAGAGACTGGGCAGAGGGCCCCATGATGTCAGCGAGAGAAGGAATACGCGGGCGCGGGGGAGCGACGTATGACGCGCGGGCCCGACCTGTCAGTGCCCGTTTGGGCGCGCGCGTGGGTTAAATGGGCCGCGCGGGGGAGAAAGGCCAAGTGGGCCGAATTCCAGGTTGCGGCCCAGGTAAGGTTTTTTTCTCTTTTTCCATTTTATTTTCTATTTCTTTTCTTCAATTTCAAATCCAATTCGAGTTCAAGTTTAAATTCAAATTTTGTGAAATAACTTGTCCTCAGTTTGAAAGGTATAATTTAATAATATAAGTATGAAGGATGTTTATTCTGATTTTTATTTTATTTTATGTATTATTTTTCTTAGTTCTTCCCTTCTCTTATTTCAAACCCTAATTCCAATTCAAATTAAATTTCAACTTGTGGCAAATTTATTTTCAGATTAATAGTAAAATTTGGACATACTTAAAAGTGTGATGAATTTATAACTTTGTTTTGTTTTGTATAATATTTCTTTCTTTCTTTCCTATTTCCAATTCAAATCAAACCAAGTTTCAAATTCTAGATTTCAAATTTTATGCACAAGTTAAACTTTCACATGATGCAAAATTACTACATTGTGTTTTCTTCATTTATTTTATTATGATTATTTACCTTTAAAAAGGGTGAACTATAAAGTTTAATCACTTATCAATGGTACTTTGCTCAAATTTCTTCTACCAATCCCAAATTCAGAATTTGGGTGTTACAAATCCTACCCCCCTTAAAAATAATCTCGTCCTCGAGATTTGTAAGAAAAGGGAATACAAAAGGATTGGTTTGCAATTTAGCTTTTAATTTCTAAATCAAGGGTCTCTCTTTTTATTATTAGTAGGTGATAGGAGAGCATGGGTATTATATGTATGTCCACATTATTATGTAGGATAGAAGATGTCTTTAGGGCATATATAGGTTTGGGTAAGAAAGAGTAGGATAAGAAAAACTCCATCCAAGATTGTGGATCTTGACTCATCTTGGTGACCTTTCTTGATCCTTGAAGACTTGAGTTGGTGCTCATCCTTACTTGATGAAGTTGATCATCTTCTTCGGTCTTGTCTCACTGATTAGGAGTTAGTGTATATTATTGGGCTAGAGAATATGGTTGAGATAGATATGGATGAGATAGACTACATGATATAGGTCAAAAGTTTGTTTGTTGTTAGGTGGGGATAGGCAGATTATGCAATCCATTAAGACTCTATTGGTTGGGTTGGTCTATCAGTCTTTATTTAGTGTAGGGTGGACTAAATTACAACATGTGAATAGGGTCTAATCCATTTCACAAGTATTAACTGGTCCATTAAGTAACTCATTTTTTTTTAAATTAGATCATAGTAGGTTAGATGTGATCTAGATTAGATTGGTATGACTAGTTTGACTAGATATGATCTAATTAATCTTGCATTAGATCATGGTTGTTAAACTAGGGTGGATAAGTATGCCTATTAGGATAAGATGGATCCATAAAGATAAGATAAAATCTTTTGAGGTCAGTTAGGTCTATTAGGATGAGATAAAATCTTTTCAAGATAAGATGAGTATCTTTTAAGATGAGATGGATCTATTAAGGTAAGGAAGAATCTTTTAAGATAAGATGAATTGGTTAGAATGAGAGCTTTTATGATAAGATAAATCTCTTAAGCTAGATATGTTCCAATGGGGATAATCTAGGTTGTCTAGTTATTTTGTAAATATATTTTTATACCTATGTGTATATGCAGATGCAATTGTGGACATTACTCCACAACCCATCACACTCAATCAAAGATCCAAATCAAACAAGTATCATAATAACAAACATTCAAATACATAGACACTTATAAAAATAGTTTTGTTTTTGTTCCTAGGATTAGGTCTCCTATTCCTAAAGTCACTTTAGGCACAGGATTTCAAAGTGTGAAATCCACATTTGTTCTTAGAAAGATAAAGGTAAGAATAATCAGAGTAAAGCGGAAATAGATGAGAAAGGATTAAGAAAAGTTTAGAAAAGAATCAGAGTAGCAAAGGTAAGTAGATAATGGTTGTCCAGTTCTATCTAGGTTTCGTCCTACAGTCAACATTCCTCTGATACCACTTCTGTAACACCCGGATTTTAGGGGTCCAAAACCCGGGGTTAACATAAACACCAGGTATGCTGGGACCAAGTCTCACACATATGATGTATAGTGGCACAGGATCGAATGTCACATCTTTATATACAACAGGAGTTCTGTACAAAATAAATAATTACATTATAAGGAGACAACGGTCCAGCAACCCAAAGTTGACTGGGAGACGACGACCTAGACCTCTCACGAACTCATCACAGCATCCTCCATGAGCATCATCCTGCAGTACCTGGTCTTGACCTGTGGTGTATGTGAGACAGCAAGAGTGAGCTCACATACGTTCATCGCTCAACAAGTTGTGGGGAATAATGTGTATGAACCCGCCAAAGGTGGGAGCTCACGTGAAGTGTAAGGCTTACCAAAGAAGATGGGTTGAGCTGAGCATTGCTTTTAAAGTTGGTCAAAATTTTATTAGCAGTTACTAAGTATAAGTAAATACCAACCCAATTAAATAGTAGAACGAAAGTAACCACATCACCTGCAATGCAATGCATATGACAAATTGAGTTTAGTTCCATAAATTAATCATGTGAGTGTCCGAGCCGCTCATGACCGTGAGCACGGCTAGTATACCAGTTTTACACTCTGCAGAGGTTGCACATCTTTACCCACAAGTCGTGTATCCCATGTCGCCAGGGTTTGCAAGGCCCTTAGACACTTCCGAGGTGAATGGCTAGGGATCCACTACGAGGCCTTTACAAAGTTCCACTAGCTTCCGAAAACCCGCTACAGTTTATAGGAAGATCCAGTACAGGAATCCCTTGCAGGACCGCCATCGCAGCAAAATCCTCCCGAGGGCCTCCCCGCACTGACCTCTCCCCTACTGCCCTTGCCCCTTTCGGGTAAGGTAGTCTTCCACTAGCTTTCCTAATTAATCAGCCAAGGGCGTCCCATTAAACCCCTGTGGTAGCACTGTTTTCCCGGGTGGTTCTCCATGTTCCAATTAACATAATGATCTCAACATGAACAATAAATAACAACTGATAACAAAAATGTAACCATGGATAGTGTATCTCCATACCCAAAACCACATATAGCACTAGCAAGTACTACCCAGAAAGTTCAGTGGTAAACAAGGTATAAAGATAGACAAACTAGGGTAACCTATTGGGTCCCATCAAAATTAACCTATGCAGATCATTATGATTAATTAGAACATGAGTAGGTAAAAAGAAGTGATCAAGGGCACAACTTGCCTGGGCCTTGAGAATCCAGGTACCAGGATGATCTTCAGGTGACACGTGACCTCACTGCTAGTCGTAGCAATCCAAACAAACATGGCATAGGCAAAATTAACATTACACCAAACATGCAAATAGAATATACAATAATAAACTAGACATTAAAATAAGATCACAGGAAAAAGAATTACTGAATTTGGAGTTATAGAATTCAAGTTATGAATTTTCAAAGATTCTATGTGCTTAATACAAGATTAATTAAGATAACAATTTTAATGTGACTTTTATGTAAAACCAGTGGCACTAATTGATAAACAATAATATTACAAAATTATAGGAACTGGAATGAATTAATTTGGACTAACTATGCATTTTCTATGAATTAAACAACTTCTAGGAATTATTTTTATATTAAAAACTCATTTTCTAATTCATTTAATCAATTTCAAACCGCACTGGACTGGGCCTCAATTAAACAGAAGTGCAGGGGCTCGGGGATAAAATTCCTAAGACTCAGAGCACAGTCGTATAGGACGGCGGGTTTATTTCAAATAAGTGGAGGGGGCTCTTTAACAAAAGCGCCAGCGCGAAGGGGTATCGGATGAGCTGAGCCGTCCGATCAGAAACGGAGGGCTCAGATTAGATCGACCCCACCCCAATCGGTACGCAATCCAATCCGTTGGATCGCGATCCGATGGTTCCGGATTCCTTTACCTTGCATTAAATCCAACGCGTTCGCCCCGCATCGGACGGTCCTAACAAACCCAGATCGAACCGTTACCCGGCTTCTAATCCTGGCCATCCGACTCCGCATCGACGGCCCCGGTGTCTCCCCCAATTTCTCGCCGAGCGACGGTGGCGCCGCCCAGGGCACACGGCGGAGCACGCCGGCGAGGTATGCAATCGGCCGTTTCCGAACGCTAAACACGAAATTGAACCGGGCAAAACGTAAAGGAGGGCAGCGCAGAGAGTTGGGAGGTGGATCTACCGGAAATCGGGCGCGCAGACGGGTTGTGCACGTGTTTGGGCGGCTCGGCGGAGTTCTTGCAACACCGGCGAGGAATTACCGAAGCAAGACCGCCCCGATTCTTCAACTACGTGCACCAAAGCTTCCGCAACGACCCGCCGAAGATCCAGAGCCACGAACGGAGCGAGGTGACGGCGGCGGTCCCCGATGCCCACGGCTCCCGATCTTCCGCGGCGGCACGGTGGCGTACAGCTACGGCGGTGGTCGCGATAGTAGGGAGATAGGGAGGAGAGGCGAGCCCGGTGAGCTTTATACCCGGAGCGCACCCACGGTCGTTGCACGGACGCCGAGATTACCGGCGAGCTTCGGAGTCCGCGCGCGTTTGTTGCAGCGAGCTGTTGAAGACGAGCCCGACATGCGGACCCCGCGGACCAGAGAGAGGGAGGGAGGAGCGAGCGCGGGTGAGAGAGACTGGGCAGAGGGCCCCATGATGTCAGCGAGAGAAGGAATACGCGGGCGCGGGGGAGCGACGTATGACGCGCGGGCCCGACCTGTCAGTGCCCGTTTGGGCGCGCGCGTGGGTTAAATGGGCCGCGCGGGGGAGAAAGGCCAAGTGGGCCGAATTCCAGGTTGCGGCCCAGGTAAGGTTTTTTTCTCTTTTTCCATTTTATTTTCTATTTCTTTTCTTCAATTTCAAATCCAATTCGAGTTCAAGTTTAAATTCAAATTTTGTGAAATAACTTGTCCTCAGTTTGAAAGGTATAATTTAATAATATAAGTATGAAGGATGTTTATTCTGATTTTTATTTTATTTTATGTATTATTTTTCTTAGTTCTTCCCTTCTCTTATTTCAAACCCTAATTCCAATTCAAATTAAATTTCAACTTGTGGCAAATTTATTTTCAGATTAATAGTAAAATTTGGACATACTTAAAAGTGTGATGAATTTATAACTTTGTTTTGTTTTGTATAATATTTCTTTCTTTCTTTCCTATTTCCAATTCAAATCAAACCAAGTTTCAAATTCTAGATTTCAAATTTTATGCACAAGTTAAACTTTCACATGATGCAAAATTACTACATTGTGTTTTCTTCATTTATTTTATTATGATTATTTACCTTTAAAAAGGGTGAACTATAAAGTTTAATCACTTATCAATGGTACTTTGCTCAAATTTCTTCTACCAATCCCAAATTCAGAATTTGGGTGTTACAATTTCCTCCCCATAAATTTGTGCATTTCAGAAAACACCATTTTTGGCCTCAAATGCCAAAAGCACATATTTGGGTCAAAGTATGGAGACAACTTATATCATACTATTCATGGGGTGCAATGTGTCATAAAATAAACATGATGCTCATGACATACTGTGCACTCATCAACTTTCTATGTCTTATGTTTTTCTTATGGTTCCCCCTTTTTGTTATTTCTTTCTCCCCTTTTCAAAAATCTTCTAACACTTAGTTACATAAGACTAAAGGTAAGCTTTAATGCAAAATTTCTCCCCTTTGTCATAAATCTCCAAAAAGGACACAAAGAATATAAATGGTAGAAATTATGATTAAGTAAGATGTGAACACACTATCATGAAAAGGGTCCTTAGATGACACAAAGATAATGGAGAAGTGTCATAAGTGATATACCTTTGCATCTTACCCTTTCAAGGGGATGTTCCAAACTTGTGTTGGATTTAGAATTTATTTGCAAGCTCTTGTTGGTATAGTTGTGACATAGGTCCAAGACACCAAATGAAGATTGTCATACTAAATCGAAGGTGAGTCTTAATAACTGGAGTCTAGATGTAACCTAGCATTTTCTAATCACAACAAGAGGCAACATGAAAATTGCACAAATATGGATTGTACAAGTAGTGATCATATACGAAAAATACCAATTGAAAATCACCAATTGATATAATTTGGTAGATAAGCAGATTACTAATTGCATATTACACTAAGTTCTCCTCAAGTTTTAGTGCACACATATATATGATTTCAATTGATACCTATGGAGAGTACTTATTTGCAATTTAAAGTACTATTGGCATAAAAGGAGTATCAGTTGAACATAATCATGCAACATAAGGAACATGTGCACTATTTAATCAATTAAGTTTTAGACAGGAGAATTTATAAGCTATGCTACGTTAGACATTTGCAATCCAAAAGGATTTGATACATGTTTACCAATTTAGATGACGTTGGAGTAGCATATACAAGAGAAACTCATTCTCTTATGAAATGTGTAAAAGAAACATTTATTGGAGCAAAGAATGTTTGATACCCATCAAATTTGCAGTGGAAGCGATTGTCTTTGCCCAAAAATTTCTTTTTAATTTGAAACTTTGTTCTACGCCACATGGTCTCCACCAAGATGATTGTTATTTAACTCAGTTCTTTGATAGGCTTGGTACTTCTTTACACAAAGCAAGATATTTTTTTATTGATGCTCATCACTCTTCATCATAACTTGGATTGAGTCAATTTAGCATGCCAAAGAGAAACTTATCCTCTTCAAAAATCAACAAAAACTCATTCTCTTCAAAGAACTACATAAATTCACTAAATGAAAATGTTAGTCTTAAGGACATATGATATAGAATGAGCTCCCCCTAAATGTATGCATCAAGTACTCGAATTACTTGTAACATGCACTTGATTCAATTAAGATTCTTAGAGGAGTTCATATATCTTGATTCTATCATCATGGGTTGAGTTAGTAAAGCATACTCAAGAGAAACTTATTCTCTATGACACAAGATATATAATGTTCTCCCACTAGATATGTGCATCAAGTATTTGAATGACTTGTCACATGCACTTTCAATTCAGTTAAGAGTCTCATGAGGAGTACATTACACATATTGATCAAGGCATGATAAATTTGCAATGAATTAACTTATGCCTAAGAATACTTACCGCCAGATATAACATACTATTTGTTATACCAATTTGAAAGATCTTACTATCTGTGGTGGTGTCACTTTAGTATTCTTCTTTTCATCATTTGTGTAGACTTCCTTCTTTGTTATCTCTTTTCCTTTTTAAAACTAGTCGAAAAGCACTTCGAAAAGAAGCATTGGTAGTACAAGGAAGTATTTAATGAATGATGATATTTATATATGAATGGCAAACAAATCAACATTTGTGAGGCATAAAGGCATAAATTAAATTCCTTTTAAGTTGATGCACATGGAGGAGTGAATTAACAATATGCACCAATTTACAGATTTAAGCCAAAAGGAATTTAACCTTCATATTGACATTTCTTTCCATAGAATATATTATTACCAATTGAAAGAATGCCACTTGAAAGGAACTACTATTGTTGGTCCTTGTTCTCAAATGCTATACATCAAGAACAAGACAACACGATTGTTAATAATTAGGGACCTTCGTCCTTCGAAGCATTATCTCCTTTTGGATATAATGGTCTCCAGACGAAGGTCATGAAGGGCATACCTTCATCATCTCAGCGAACAAATATAAATAAGGGTACATGGAATACAAAAGAATATAAATAATGATTATGAATCCGTAAATTATTTATATTCTCATTTCATAAACATGAATAAACATCAACAATATTTATATTACATTGATACCTTCGGCTTGCCAAAAGAGGAGGATGCAAGAGTGACGTAGGAGCGATTACCATTCAGCGTGAACAGTACGGTGTTACTGTTTATCTATTTATAGGCATGAGACGCAGCCCGGATAAGATTACATTCATGCCCCTTGACATCTACTCTTAATCATAATGCAAACTATCAAGGACTAAGTAGTCTTTTCCCCCTTAGGTCGGTTTCGTCCTTCATCTTCGCTATCATACCAAGCCGAAGCTCCTTTAGCCATAGCTTCGGCGCCCATCCATGTTGCCTTCGAGCTGTATCCTTATGTCACACGCCTTCATACCAAAGCCGAAGCTTCATGTAATATTCTAAGTCATGATGAAGACATATGATTAGTCACGTTTTTGAGGACCTTCGAAAGAGGAAGGCCCCCAACAGTAGCCCCTCACAGTATGAATTTGTTTCTTTGTAACAAATTTAGACTGTGACGTGAATGAAGGCCTTTAGCCGAAGGTCCGAAAAAACACCTTCCCTTCGCTAGAATAGCAAAAGACACTGACACGTTGGACCCACCAAATTGTGAGGCACCGGGCATATAAATAGGGACTCACATTGATAGCATTTGTTGCACCATTTTAGCTGTGTATATTGTGTTCATCGTTCTAAATATTCTTGCTCTTCTGAGTTTTGATTGAATTGCGAGTTTCGACAATCGCGCAACCGTTGACTAAATGGCTGGAGAGAAGAAGATTGCTGACCCTGCATTGGCCGGGTTTTACGAAGCTATGGAGAAGACAAATACAGAGAAGATTACCAATGAGATGCTGGCTGGATTATCTTAAGATTCTAGCGATAGTGAAAGTTTTGACTTAGAAAGTGGAAACGAAGGTGCCGAAGATCGGCCCTAGCGGCCGAGTCATACCATCTTCGGGAAATCAACCATCAAACAGAGTCAGATTGATGCAATGAAAGGAAGATACTTCCGCGATATTTCTATCATGAGGGCTGGAGGAGATAGTAGTGCCCCTATGGCCGAAGCTGACGAAGTGGTTGTGTACAGGAGCTTCATGAAAGCAGGTCTTCGGTTCCCCCTGAACAGATTTTTAGTTGAAGTTTTGAAGACTTTTGAAATTTACCTTCATCAGATTACCCCCGAAGCTATCATTGGAATGGGGATTTTCATTTGGGCCATGAGGAGCCAAGGTTTAGAGCCGAATGCAAAATGCTTCTGCAACATGCATGAGCTGTCCTATGAGACGAAAGCTACTGGCAAAGAACAATATCATAATAATTTTGGTTGTTACGGCTTCATGCCTCGCTCTGATGTGAGCTATTTTGTCCCAACATTTCGGAAGAGGTGGCCAGGAGCCTGGATGCAAGAGTGGTTTTATGTCAAGAACGACTTAGTTGAAAGAGATGATATAAAGGGGATCATTCAACGCCCTATCTGATCTCGCTTCGGCATTAGGAGGCCAGCCACTGCCCTTGAAAATGGTATTCAAGCATGCCAGACGGCCTTTAACACCGTATGTACTTATATTGGCACTAGGGACTTAGTCCAGGAGCATATTGCCTACAGAGTGTGGCCTCTTGGAAGTGGCTGGGAGATGCCGAAGGAAGCTGCTGCCAGGTCCAGTCCAGGAAGTTTAGTTTATCTGAAATACACCTTCAGGTACAGAGATCAGTTCGATGAGCCGAACGGTGATTGGTTGGATTGTATTGAGGCCACTAGTGACGAATTGCTTGGGGCCTACACTAGGGCTGAAGACGATGCCATGACATTGGATTTCGGAGGACGAGGCAAGAAGAGATTAAACATGGTTTTTGATGTAATTGGTTTTGTGTACCCAAACTATTGTCATCCCTTGCGAAAGCAGGGAAAGAAAAGAAAGGTTGCTGCTTCAGCAATCTCTGCTACGCCGAAGGGGAAAAAGGTCAAGGTCTTGACACATCGGCCTAGGCACTCTGAGACGGCCAAAGTGCCGAGGCCTGTTGAAGGGTCTTCTTCTGCCGCTGAGCCAAATCATCCCGCTATTGCCAAAGCCATAGTAGGATCAGCCGAAGAGCCAATTTCGAAGGCAGCAGCAGAGAAGCTGAAAGCCCAGATAGCCGATGTGCCGAAGTGTCCTGTCGAAGCTTGGGTAAAAACGGACGAAGAGCCAAGCCTGAAGAAATCGGCACAAGAGACGGAACTGCCGAAGGTAACAAGAATTCCTGCAGTAACTCCAAAGAGGAGGAGAATGGCCAGCTGTCATGGAGTAGACAAAGGTACTGACTCCTGCCTCTATAGAAGTGCCTAGCATGAGTGAGAAAAACATAAAGGAAACCGCCGAAGCTGTCGTAACTCGGGTTGAAGCTGAAGCTGGGCCCTCAGGGCCCTCAGTTCCCACAGAAACAGGGCATGCAGAGCTTGTTGAAAACGATACTGAACAAGGGCCTTCGGATGCTGCAAAAGCTCTGTTATCGTTAGAAGAGAGAACCAACAAAGAATCTAAATTCTCTGCCGCCGAAGCTTCTACTGAGGGATCAGAATTTATAGTGCGTCACGCGGCAGGGAAAAAGCTATCAGCGGAGCAGGTTGCCGAAGCTAGGCAATATGCTAAGGATCTGAAGTATCCCCCAGGATCCCTGGTGTTTAATGGTACTGACGAAGACGATTTTTTTGTGTTGCCTTCCGGATAACAAGGAGATATCTGTTTGCCTGGAGATGGCAGAAAATATAGGATTTCCGAAGCTAGAGCTTGGCATGTCTGCCATGTCAAAGGATGACCTTGCAGACAGGGCCGTGCCGGTAAAATCTGAGGCCCTGTACAAATTCTGAAATGAGGCCTTTTTATTAGTCGAATTCTGAAACGAGGCCTCTTTTATTAGTCAAGGATGTCGACTGTCAGTGAATAAAATATCGTACTGCACGCATATGAGTTGTGACTAAACTCAAGTCTCACAGTTATGGAATAGACGCATGAGTAAATAATTAAAGACTAAGAACACTCCAAAAGACTATATTTTTTTTCTAATTGATATGAATTTTTTTTTTGAAAAAACTCATTCTAACAACTTATTTAAATGGTTATCCAAAAATAATCATCTTCTATTCTAACTTTCTCGCTAGCCAAAGATAGAAAACGTGAATGACTCTAAAAATACAAACAAGATATAGAAAAGTTGTTGGAGATTTAAATAAATACAAAGTGATTCTCAAAATGATAATTTAGAGAGTGAAATTTAGAAATAGTCTTGGAGATACTCTAATGCATATTTTCTATTATATAAATATACTGCAGACTTATATATTTGGGGCCCTAGATTTTATGGGGCCCTGTTCCGGTGAACACCTTGCACTCCCCCTGGCACGGGCCTGCTTGCAGACAACCTTGCCTATAACAGTCTGAAGGTGAGGATGTTTTAGCTTATAAGCAAATTACTTTTTGTATCTATTCTTATTATTGTGTGTTGATCCTTCATTTTTTGTAGGGCTTAATCCTAAGCAAGGCTTTAAGGGCACAAAAGAAAGCGAAAGACGAAAGCTGCCAAATAGCCCTTAGGAACCTTCGGTCAGAAGTTATTACGCTAAGGAACGAGGCGCTTGGAAAAGATAAAATATTGTTTTCCTTAGTGGATAAGCTGAAGAGCAACGAAGCAAAACTTAATGCACAATCCTAAGCTCACCAAGCCGAAGTCGAAGACCTTCGGGAAAAAAACTTGTGGAAATGAGCGAAAATTTTGAACTTGCAAAGGCAAAACAAGAGATAAGTGAATGGACAAGCTCTAGGCTGAAAAGAATGTTGAAGAACTTTGGGGTTCCAGAGAGAAATGCTACTAAGTATCCATGGACTGTGCAAAGAAACTAAAAGACAATTTTGCAAAGGTGGGTGCATACTCATCGGAGCAAAAATTTATTCGAGGCGATCCCGAAGGAGTCATTCAATGGATCGGCGAAGAAGTCAAAGCTTTTGAGGAAATACTTAGCGATCGTGGGGATTTTTGTGCCTTCGCTGTGCCCGAGGGGTTGCAGCAGTTTTGGAGAAAACTGGTTGTGAACATGTTAAAGCTGTAGCCCAAGCAGAAACCGTCTTCTCCATAGATGACACGAATGAGCCTTTGGCCGAAGCTACTTTGATGGGCGGGAAATTTTATTCCAATGTTTGGATGAAAGGCGACCGTGAGATAGCCGACGAAGCTATAAAGAAAAATGAAAAAGAATCCCATGATGTCCGAGAAGAAGCCAAGCGAGCCGAAGAGGCTGCTGAGCGCGCAAGGCG
This sequence comes from Zea mays, assembly GCF_902167145.1. Taxonomy (NCBI): domain Eukaryota; kingdom Viridiplantae; phylum Streptophyta; class Magnoliopsida; order Poales; family Poaceae; genus Zea; species Zea mays. Next base: position 79,178,991 of record NC_050103.1, on the reverse strand, counting down.
TATAGGTATTATTACTGAATTTTAGCTTCGGTGTTTGTTTTTGGCTTCGGATTAACAACTTGTTCTTTACTGCAGCTGAACTTTCACCGCCGCCTGAGCCATATGATCCCGAGGCCGATCCAGCCATGAGGGCGGCACTAGAAACGATAAGGGTTGCCGAAGAAGTCATTGACGAAGCTATCAACAAACTCCTAAATGAAGTTGCCGAGAAGATATTGAAAGAAGATTGAATTATTGTGTACTAAGAAATGTAATATTCGTGTATGAGTCAAACATCGAACATTTGTATGTATATTAATGTAATATATTTCTTTGCGATGCATGAAATCTATGAACATTCGTGTAAGAAATCTATGTACCAATCCTCTTAATCACTTCAACCTCTATTCTGATCATATGTATCTAGTGATTTCTCAGGTCTTGTCCATATATATATTCAAACCAATACAGAGACCATATTATATCCATTTGCATTGTCTCATTGGTTATTTAACCTTGTGTTGAATCTTTGTTCACTTATCATTATACACTATTCAAATATGTTCATCATACTGAATTTCCTGTTCAACACTTAGCAAACTTGTTAGACCTATAAATGTATTGTTATTGAAATCACCAAAACTCACAAAAGGGATGAATGCACTTTCAATTTGATAGATTCAGACATATTAGTCTCATATGGACTTGACATTCTGAATTCAAAACAAAAATCACAACATATATTGTGCAAACCTCAAGTGACACTATGTAATACCCAAATTATAAGAGAGTTGATCTCCTTAGGTGATTTGCCATCTGTTTCTTGAGACATGTACTTAATTATAGTTATGAGGGAATAGTCCCTTATTAAAAATCCAAATAAGCCATCATCATGTTGGAGTTTTGTTTGGTTCTGCACTTAATAAAAATAACAACAATAGGAATAAAAATATAAAGATAATGAGAAGAAGACTTGAAGTAAAACCTAAATTGAGATTTGGGTTGAAAATAGAGAGGGAAAGAAAAGAATATTATACAACACCAAAATAAAGTTATAAATAAATCAATCCATCTCATTTTTGGGTATGTGCAGATGGCACTGTTAATTTGGGGACAAATTTGACACTAGATTGGAATTTAAATTTAAAATGGAAACTTGAGTTAGAAAGGGAGAAAAGAAAATAGAAAAGAAAAAGAAAAAGACCAAAACCCCGTTTGGGCCACGTCTCTCGCTTTTCGGCCCACTAGGGAATTACTTTCGCGCGGTCCAGCTCAAGAAACCGACGCCGATAGCAGGGCCCCACGGGGCAGCCTCTCATTCTCTCGCATGCGCTTACTGGTTCCCTTCTTACACCGACAAGCGGGCCCCGCTGTCCATCCACTCCCGCTGCTACTGCCCACATGACCTCGCATGTAAGCATCGCTATTGCCACTGCTTGTGGGCCTCTCTGGTGACCAGGTCCTCTTCTCTGTGGGAATCGCGCGGCGTGGGCGGACTTTGCCGCCACGATTTGCGCAGAGCTCACGCCAATATCGCGGATCTTCAACCACCCACGAGCGAACTTGCCTTGCGCCCGACGGCTGCGAACGAAACCACACCTTCCGCTTGTGGGGGAGCGGGTTATTTAGGCCTGTTGGGGGTGCTCGCTGCTCAGTTTTCCTCAACGTCGCCACTGAGTTGACATATTGGAGAAGGAAGCCTCGCCTCTTAGCTAATTGCACCGTAGTCGCCGCTCTGCGTCCCGCGTTCAGGTGTGGTCTCGTTGGGTGGTGGATCAGCGTCGTCACGCTCTGGGTCACCACCGATTCGGGGGAAGCTCTGCGGATCCGTCGTGCGTCGAAGCTAGGGTGTCCGCTCGTCTGCCACCGGTGAGATTCATGTCCTCCGTGCCCTCCTCTTCCCTTGATCATGTTCCGTCGGGACAGACTCGTAATCACCCAAACCGTGGGCTAGAATTTGTCGCCGCACTTGTGCCTCCACCGCGCGCCGCGGGTAGCGCCGTTCGACGTTCATCTCCAGTAAATAAACCCTAAGCCATGTCCACTAGCCACCCGCGATTGCGTAGCGCCCACTAGATTGGAGTTTAGGAGGTTAGAGCATGGATTTCGTGAACCCGGCCATGGCCGCCGCCGTATTCCCGACGAACGCGCCGCTGCTCAGCTGGGTTGGGGAAAGAAGGCGGTTCTGGCCGTTGGATCAGGCGCCTGCGGTCGTGATTAAATCAGACATGTACCGCTTCGAGTGAGGAACCTAGGGCATCAGATTGGAATCCAGCGGTCAGGATGGGTGCGGCATCATATTAGATTAGGGTCGTAGGATCGTGATCTGGTGGGCAGCATCGCGTATCGGTTCGTGGTAGACTAGATCTAATCTGGGCGCTAGATTTTGGATCGGACGGTCAGAAGTCCGCGATACCCCTTCGCCATGCGCCTTTACAGTTAGAACCTCTAGTTTATAGGAAATGAACCCGCGATCCACTGCTGGGAATTCTGTGTCTCGGGTTTCTTGCCCCGAGGTCCCTGCTGTTTTATGTAATAATGGGCCAGTCCAGAGAAGTTGGAAACCAGAGAAAATAAATTAGTAATAGATTTTTTAGTGCAAAAATAATTGCTAGAACTTGTATAAATCATAGAAAATTCATGTTAACTCCAAATTGATCCATTCTAGTTTCTAGAATTTTGTAATAATATTGTTTATCACTTAGAGTCTCTGTTTTGACATGAAAACAGTAGTAAAATTAATTTCTCACTTAATCATATATCAAGCACATAAAACCTTTGGAAATTCATAATTTAAAATCCATAACTCCAAAATTAATGATTCATGTTCCTAGGATCTTATTTTAATGTTTAGATTATTATTATGTATTTTGTTTACATGTTTGGTGTGATGTTAATTTCTCCTTTATACTGTCCTTGTTTGTATTGTGGCGAGTAGAAGACCCAGTGGCTGAGGATTCTGGTGCCCAGAGGATAAAAGTTGCTGAGCAGGAGCTCATTGAAGGCAAGTTGTGCCCTTGATCACTTCTTTTTACCCAGTCATGTTCTTATTAATCATAATGATCTGCATAGGTTAATTTTTATGGGACCCAATAAGTTACCCCAGTTTTGGCTATCTTTATACCTTGTTTTACACTGAATATTTTTGGGTAGTACTTGTTTTTGCTTTATGTGGTTTTGGGTATGAAGATACATTATTCATGATTACACTTTTATTATCAGTTTATTATTACTGTTCATGTTAAGATCATTATGTTAATGGGAACATGGAGCGACCACCCGGGAAAACAGTGCTACCACGAGGGTAGTATGGGATGCCCTTGGCTGATTAACTAGGAAAGCTAGTGGATGACTACTTTACCCGATAGGGGCAAGGGTAGTAGGGGAGTGGTCAGTGTAGGGAGGTCCTTGGGTTGATTTTGCTGAGACGGCGGTCAGGCGAGAGATCCCTGCACTGGAGTTTCTTATAAATTGTAGCGAGTTTTCTGAAGCTAGTGGAACTTTGTAAAGGCCTCGTAGTGCTATCCTGCCTCGCCTCCTCGGTAGAGGTGTATGAGATTGGTCGTCTCTTGGCAGATGGGTAACATGACTTGTGGGTAAAGATGTGCAACCTCTGTAGAGTGTAAAACTGGTATACTAGCTGTGCTCACGGTCATGAGCAGCTCAGACCCTCACATGATTAATCTATAGAATTAAAATTCAATTTATCATTTGCATCGCATTGGGATTATTTTACTATTACTTTTATTTATTATTACTATGGTTTGGTATTCACTTACACTTAGTAACTGCTAATAAAATCTTGACCAACTTATAAAAGCAATGCTCAGCTTCAACCTTTATTTTGTTGATCAGCCTTACACTTCACATGAACTCCCACCTTTAGGGAGTTCATGCACATCATTCCCCACAACTTGTTGAGCTATGAACGTATGTGAGCTCACCCTTGCTGTCTCACACCCCCCATAGGAGAAGAACAGGTGGTTCAAGAGGAGCCGCCCAACGAGGAGTTCGACTTAATCTAGGTGGCGTCTCCCAGTCAGCTTTGTGGCGCCAGGAAAATAAGATTTAGATCGTTTTATATTTATCATTTATTTTGTAAGACTTCCGCTATGTAATAAGTACATTTATGATATTTATGACATTTATCTCTATCCACTCTGTTATTATGTGTGTTGTTCTTCCTTGGCGCACATATAAGATATACCCGGCTTTATCCCTTAAACCTGGGTGTGAGGCACTATGACTTAGGATAGTCAAGTTGATGGTGGTACAATTGACAGAGTAAATCCCTTCCTTAGAAGGATTTATCCAATCATGATGATCACATATGTGTGTTCATAATAAAATTCCAAAATTGGGTTTTATCATCTCCTATCACACGATAAAATATGAAATCATCCAAGACGAAATTTGAGATGAAAGATTTGGTTATGACCAAATTATGCTTAAGTCTATACTTGCATATATCAGTATACCAATATTCAATTGATATTGTCTACCAATATTCTAATAATATTGGACAAATATATCCATCAATACTTATGTTCATTAAATCCCTAAAGATGGATCAATATCCATTTAGACCCTGGGATGACAACTTTTGTTCCATCCAAGCGCTTATGTATCTTGCATATCGCAATAGGCCTGATATTGCATTTGCAAATACCAAGCTAGCTAAAAAATAGCACAACCCCAATAATGTCAATTGGTTGGAGTGAAACGAATGTCTATCGATATCTATATAGCAACGAAAGAACTTGATTTTGTTATCAAGATGCGACCATGATGGGATATCAAAATACTGACATTTTTATTCTCCATATTGCCAGATCACATACTGATTCTATAGTGGTAAAGTTTCCTCACAAGAGTCACTAACTAGACTCCAATGGTTACTTCCACCTATACAATGACTATGAGAGTTGCAAGGTTCAGGGGAGTGCTCCTCGTGAACAATAACCTATTCAAACATCATATTATACTCTTCCTTCTATGAGTTTTCCCCACAAAGATTTCTCATAAAAGGTTTTTAACGAGGCAAAATCAATAAAAGAACATGTCATATCTCCTATTTTCCCCATCAGGGGTTTTGAGGGAGATATACAAGACATGATATATGGCATATCTTGTATTTCCCCAAAGAGGTTTTTGAGAAGATATCAAAGACATAGTATTCTTCATAATATTTTTCCCATGAGGTTTTGGGGGAGGTTATTACAGTTATGATCCATAGATCATCACATATGTCATATTACCATGTTTTCCCCATCGAGGTTTTTAAGGAGAACATCAAAGACATGCATTGCCCTCACTAGCTCTGATATGAGCTCATTAGATATAATCACTTAAATATATTGTATTAGTTTTCTCCTAATTTTCCCACTGGGTTTTTATAGGAGTTTTCAACAATATATCAACTCATTAACTTCTCATATTTTTTTTCTATATGGTTTTTGGAGAAGTTCAATATATTATGTCGTATCTCCCATTTTTTCCCACAGGGTTTTTCAAGGAGCTACCAAATACACAAGTGATTTATTAATCACAACTATATTGTCTCTCCTTATTTTCCCACTAGGTTCAAAGGAGTTTTTATGGCATATCAATATATTCCTCAAGTTTTTCCCATAGGGTTTTTTTTCGAGGAATTAACAACACATTGATCTCAAGGAAGATTCGCTCAAGGGGGAATGTTGTGAAAAGATGTCTCCCCAAATAGACGCCTCTTCAAGTGATCTCATCTACCACAAGACATCTCTTGTAGCAATAGGATTAGACATGGATTAGTTAGTTAATCATGTAACCAAAGGGCATGTCCTTTGGCATGGATGCAGTGAACAGTTGTCTCCTAGAATTAGGCACCTATTCACTACACCACTTCCCTTTTGTATAAATATGTATAAAGATCAATACAAAGACACACTTCTTCCATTCTCTACTTTCACTTTACATTTCAGTTCTTAACAACCACTATACATTGTCTCTTTAATTTTATCGACAACGGTTTACATTGAGTGAGTTATCCATCAGCTAGATTCGGGTAGAGGGAGACGGAAATAATGAGCTTGTTGCATCTGAAACTAGTGCTTATGCGATTGCTGATTTTTTTATTGATAATCCAGCATAATTGTACACACCATTAATTGTTAATGGTTACTACTGTACAGTAGGAGTACCTGGCAATCTCAATCTTCATGTTCGGGCTCCTTGGGATGATGATGCGCCTTGCCGCCTCATGGAACCAATCAGCACAGATTTTGGAAAAGTTGCTTCCACTTGGGTGAAACGAATGCAATCAGCATTGGGTTGCTCCTCGGCCCGACGCCAGCTCCAGCAGCAGGCAATCTCAATCAGGCCTTGTTCGATTAATCCCGTTACCCATGTATTGAATGGAATTGAAAAAAATTAAGAATTTTTTTAACTTACTTAGGATTTAAACCCACCCAATCTCACTCAATCCACATGAATTGAGAGCTAACCGAACAAGCCCCCAGATAGGGAAGGAAAAGAAAGGGCTAAAGGTGAAACCCTGAAAACTAATGCCTCGGTTCTTATCCCAATAAATTGTTCAATGCTAATTAAAAATTGACCGGTAGTATATCCAACATAGACTGCACATAATAAAACAAGAAAATAAATACATGCGCACAGATATATAAGATTCGTTTTAGTCAAAGTAATGCAAGGAAGACCCAGCTCTTACAACCGTATAGTTGTTATATACTCCAGACCAGCACATGTTTTCCCATGGGAAACAAGATGTTGATACAGAGGAGAGTAGGATCAATTAGCGCATCAACAAGTGATAGCCTTGCATGATACAAGTGCTTGCAGCTAAGTATCTTAAGAATATTTAAGGATGACAAAATACTAGCAACACCCATTGGATACCTTCATATTGCTTATTATCAACTGAAACCATGGCTGCCAGCAGCTCCATATAAAGGATAGAAGAGCGGCTTTAATCCATTATCACCAATAATCTCCACAGGAGCACTTTCCATCTTTGAAGTGGTGGAACCTCTTGTTGTCCCTCACAATAAGCTCTCTCCCAACGATCCTTGACATGATCTTGATGGCGTTGTGGCAGTCACCACATATCCTCAGGTTCTTAATGATACGAAGTGGAGTTCTTGCTGGAGTGCTAATCAGACCATAAGCAATTGCCAGCCTCTCACTGTGGTACAGCAATGCCTGTTCCTTGGCCTCCTGGTCAATGTCATGGAGCACATATCTTGTGTCTGGGACATACCTCTGCTCATTGACCACCTTCTTTTCAATCTTTGGTGGCAGCCTGTACTCTACTAGCTTGTTCCTCCCATCAAGCATGTTAATTCCCAGGCGCCTCTTGGGAGGTGGGGTTGGGAGCTTCTTAGGATTTGCCTTGGATGGATCAAGCGACACCAACAACTCCTCTGCCCGGTCCTCAAGGTCAATGTCTCCATTCATCCGGGCCAGGTTCAAGAGTGACTCCCACACCATGGCATTGGGCTCGAAAGGCAGCTTCTCAATGAACTCCAGAGCCTCGTTGAGATGCCCTGACTTCCCCAAGACCTCAATGATCCCAACATAGTGCTCCACACCAGGCTCAATGCCATGGTCCCTGGACATGGCATCAAAGTAAAGGAGCGCCTCCTCGATGGCCTCTGAGTTGGCACAGGCATTGAGCACAAGCAGGTAGGTCTGACTTGTGGGTGCCATACACTCCTTCATCAGCTCGAACAGACGCAGCGCCTCGTCCCCAAGTCCATTGACAGAGTAGCCGTCGATCATGATGTGCCACGAGTCCATGTCGCGGTCAGGCATATTGTCAAACGTCCTGCGGGCATGTGGCATGGCTGCGCACTTGGCATACATCGCGAGCAGCATGTTGTTGACCCGGAGGTCGCCGCGGAAGGGCGAGCGGAGGAAGAAGTCGTGCACCTTCCTGAGCTCCTCCAGCAGCTTAGGGTTGGAGCAGGTGGCCGCGAGCTCGTAGAAGGTGTCCAGGTCGGTGCGCGCACCCTTGGAGAGAAGCTCCACGGCATCCTTTACCCGCCCCTCCCGGCACAGTCCCATCAGCTCCCCAGGCCCCGCCACAGGATCAGGCGGCGGCGGTGCCTGCTGGTGCGGGGGTGGAGGACCGTGGCCGTGTGGTGGTGGAGGCGGCGGTAGGTGCTGGCCCGGTGGCGGAGGACCGTGGCCGTGTGGCGGCGGAGGCGGCGGTACGCGCTGGCCCGGTGGTGGAGGCCCGTGGCCGTGTGGCGGTGGCATGTGCTGGCCCGGTGGCGGAGGTCCGTGGCCGTGTGGTAGCAGGGGCGGCAGTACGTGCTGGCCCGGTGGTGGAGGCCCGTGGCCGTGTCGCGGCGGAGGCGGCGGAGGTACGTGGCCGTGTGGAGGCGGTGGTGGAGGTCCGTAGCCGCGTGGTGGCGGAGGCGGCACATGCTGGTGCTGCGGCGGTGGAGGCCCATAGCCACGGGGCGGCGGAGGCGGATGTCCCTGCGCGGACCACTGTGGAGGGGGTCCTGGGGGAGGCACCGACTGGTGGTGATGGGGAGGGTGGTGGACATGGTTGGGGGCGGCGGCGGCGGGCGCTGTAGGGGAAGGGCGGTAGGCGTAGGACGATTGGGAAGAGGAGAGGGGCCGGGCGAGGAGGTGGAGGAGCGAGCGTGACCTCGCGGAGGAGACGGCGACGGAACGGAGCGGGCGCAGGTGGATGGCGGCGGTGGTGGCCATGGATGGCGAGGGCTGGCTGGGTGCGATGGGTGTGGTTTATGTTTAAGCGAAGGCGAGATGGGACTTTGGGAGACGTGACATGACGAGGCGGGGCGAGAGGAGAGGAGAGGAGAGGAGACGAGACGAGACGGTGAAAGATATTTCCGGGATCAGAGTGGCCGAGTGGATCTCCAACCCAAGTGGCCGGCCCACCAATAAAAGAATGAGGCCCACGGGGAAACGCAGGACGAGACGAGACGAAATGCACTGAACTGAACTGAACTTGGACATGATGGATTGATGGTGATCTGTTGTGCCCCTCTTTTTCTCATAGGGATCGTTTGCCTTGGATTCGTTGGCTGGCCATGTCAAGATCCACTCACTACCTTCTAGTGCCAACCATCATTTTCAGCCACTCCACTAGATGAACCTGCACAGGCACAGGCACAGCCACGCCATGTTCTAGGGCTTGTAAAGACCTGGCACAGCTCCGATTATAAATTCAAAAGTACTGTTGCCGTAAGGGCTACGAGGCATCATGTTCCCATAACTCTACTTGTTGTTGGATTTATGGGCCAAACTTAATTAAGAAATTCAATTACCTTCTAGTGCCCTCTTTCTCTCATAAGTAGAGTGAGACTAGTTTTATATGTGGAGGTTTTCCTCTCCTATCAAGTTATGGTTGAGGAGATAGAGGATAAAGTGCCACACGCGTGTGCGCTCGCCTTGCGGGGGGTAGGGGCGGGGAAAAGGGCCGGCTCATTGCCTTGTAGGGGCACGACTTCGATCGCGATGAGATAAGGATTTAAGTCCTTATCGGATCACGATCAGATCAGAACGTGAGTCCTTATCGGTTCGTGGACGCGACCCTATATAATTCACCTGACAGCCATCGCCAAAGATCTATCCCAACACGAGTTAGGTTTTACCTATACTTACTACTACGCCGTCACTCTTCATCTCGAGCGCCGACATGCATCTGCGATCGGGAGAGCAGGTCTTCGGAATCCGTCGCCTTTGATATCCTGCACCAGGAGAAATCGACTAAGCTTTTTAGGTAGTGTCTTCACGCGACTACTCACGCTCATCTACATGACTACTGCTAACGTTGTCGACCCTGTCGCTTTCATGTCATCAAATAGTATGTCTAATCAGTATGCATCTTTAGATCTAATCTCGTACTTCGGTTTATCTGTTGTTATAATGTGTTCTGTGTACTGCTCATTAGCCTCTTAGGAAACAACATGCTAGTTTATTTATTGTTGTTCATGATTTATTCGAAATTTAATCTGGAATATTTCTATTTATTCAACAATCAAATACCTTATTGTAGACAATTTTCTGGTTTAACTATAGCAGCACTATAAAGTTATGAATAAATAAACATGTTCCAGATTATAGCTCTAGAGGATAAACTATAAAGTTATGAAGCAACCATGAAAGCTGAAAAATAGGTATTGTATGTATTTGAACTTTATCTTTCCTTATCCTCTCGCTAAAACTAAGCCGATCTTTATACCTGTCCTCCCCAAAACAGGTGAGAGCACATCTACTTCTACAAATAGATAAGTTTATATGGTTTCCTTCTTTAAAATTCCTAAAGAGGTCTTGAAGGGAATTGATTTCTTTAGATCAAGATTCTTCTAGCAAGGAGAACAATAGAAGAACAAATATATGCTAGCAAGATGGAATATTATGTGCAGACCAGTTGAGCAGGGTGGTCTAGGGATAAAGGACTTACGACTATATAATACTTGTCTCCTCAGTGAATGGTTGTTTAGGCTTTTCAACGAGGACGGTCTGCGGCAAAATATGATTATGAAAAAGCATATCACTAGCTAGGAAGGCAATTTTACAAGTACAATGTAAAAAGAATAATTCCCCGTTTTGATCTAGACTTTTGGGGGTTAGAGACCAATTTCTATAGTTTGGTCGTTTTGATCTCCAAGATGGGGAGCAAATTAGGTTTTGGGATGACATCTGGCTTGGTGCAAGAGCTTTAAAAATTCAGTATCCAAGCCTATATAATATAGCCTTTAGAAAACATACATCTGTGGCTGAAGTAGTGAGGTATGATCCAACAAATTTAATTTTCAGGAGGGCAATAATGGAAAGAATTAAGGCTGAATGGCAACATATTTGTGCTATATTACAACCTATACAACTTATAGGTTGTGTAACTGTCACACCCGGTTTTGGAAGGTAAACCGAATGCGAACCATGTACGTGCGAGGATCAGAACTCACGTACACAGCGATTACATAATTGGACATCATCACACAATGCTTGAATTAAATAGCGGAAAGGTACTTAGTTACATCAAGATGTCTGAGACATCCACAGAGTCTATTACATATCCATAGTGTTTAACATTAACATCAAAGTGCGGAGTAACGAAACGTAGAATGTACGCCTACACAGGCAGCTGACTGGAGGTTTGCCACTAGAGTAAACTAGAACTCGTCGTATTCCTGGAACTCCTCAAAGTCCTCCATGTTACCAGCTTCACCTCCTGAGCACTGAGTACAGTGGGGACAACCTGGGGTGGAGTGGTTTGTAAAGCAAGGGTGAGTACACATCAACGTACTCAGAAAATGTCTCGTTTGGCTAAAGTGGACTAGCTGCATGTGGAGTTAAGGTTAAGCAATTGCTTTTAGTTGGTCAAGTTTTATTATTATAAGTAGAGCCAAGTTTTAGTAATAACCCAGTTATTATCCAGAGGCACTCCCTCCAAGAGGAAATACCAGAGATCAGAATTATAATCATCATTGCTAATCATCATCATAAAAGTAACCAAAGTTCTTCTAATCGAAGAGGATCCCAAGGCTGCTCTTAACCGTGAGCACGGCTGATATACCAGTTTCTAACACTCTACAGAGGTTGCACACTTTACCCACAAGCTGTCATTCCCATTCTGCCCGGGGTTCTAGCCTCCCCATTGATCACTACCAAGGTGACCTAGCAGGGTCTCACTACGTAGCCTTTACAAAGATTTCCCAGAGGTCATAGTCGCCCGTTAGGTTTCTCAAGTTTGATAACACAGTACATCTCCCCAAAGGAAGGGTGACTAACAAAACCAAATTAAAGAACCTTTGCAACCAGCCTCGGCAGAGCAAGTACTGTGCCCGGACCCCATTGACGGCCCTACGGTGAAGCCAACTACTCCTCTAGTTCCTCTAATTAATCAGCTAAGGGTGTCCCATTCCACCCTCATGGTTGCACTGTTATCCCGAGTTGTCACTCCCCAAACAGGTCCTTACGGAGAGGCACTCAGGAAAGAGCCTGAGCCCCCTAAAGTAATCACAAGAACCTCATCGGGATAACATCATCGTATCATAAAAGATCACATCATGTTCATTGATTAAGTTAAAGCAATAGCATAAGCTAACCATGATTAACCCACAAAGGTAAACAAGGGTAAGGTAAATACAGACTAGTCAATCCTTAAGTTTCAATAATGTAATGCAGGACAGTGAATTATAAAGTAAAGTAGGACATGATAGGTCTGAGGACACTTGCCTTCACCAGGTTGTTGCTCAGGGGGATCTTCGGCAACACACTCAGGAACCACGAGCTGCTCGTTGTCTAAGTAAAGCGAGCATACATTCAATACATTTGGAAGATAAAAATGAACATCACATCAAACATGTACAAACATTGGCACACAACTCAAAAAGGTATAATATTAAGTACAGGGGAATGAGGTCAAGTTATAAAATGAACTAATCCTAATTGGGGATTAATTACTCTCTAAGTGTTGGGACATAACTCAAAAAGGTTAAGTAGTGATTAAACAAAGAAAAGCTAAAATTATAAGATGAACTACTCTCATTTAGGAATTTGATTATTCTTTAAATATTATCCATAATTACATACCTAATTCTATTTATCACATTAGGGTCTAAAGGTGAAACCAAAAATGAATCCATGAAATGCATAACACTAATATCATAAAATTAAATATATTTTAACTACTAGGATTCTCCTTTTATTTATTTCATTAAATAAATAAATCAACATATACTTTAATTCTATATTCTAAGTGTAAAAATTAAAGTATACAGATTATAGTTGGTCATATTTTATTTGGACAGAGAATAATCTTGTGAACATTTTGCAATTTGAATCACTAAATTTGAAGTTCATATGAAAACGATATGAAATAAACAAGTTTTGAAGTTTGAAATATGAAATTAGGGCTAAATCTGTGTTAAATAATAGTCCAGGGGGCTATTCTAAAGAAACCAGGGATCTATGCGCTAAAATAGAGGACGGCGGGTTGATATCCTAAAACCAGGGGGTTTCTTAAGCAAAACAACCACGCGAAGGGGTACGGGGTAACCTCAGTCGTCGGATCAGACATCAACGGCCCAGATTAGATCACGCGGGCGCGCGGGTGCGGCTAACAAGCGGGGCCAGGGCGCCAGCGAGCCAAGATGGGCTGACTGGCCGGGCTCAGGGGCAGAGACGCGGGTGAGGGGGAGAGGGGAGAGACGGTTGGATCTGGATCGGAGGGCTACGATCCGATCCGCTCGGGTTAAGTCTAAACCGCCCGATCTCGGGTGGACAACCGAGATCTAACGGCAGGGGGGCGGACTTGGGCACGGTGGCGCCGCTCGGTACCGCGGCGGGAGCTCGCCAGAGACGAGGAGGCAGGCCACAGCAGGGCTCTAGAGGCTTGGGGGGGGGGGGTGGTTCAGGCGTGTTCAGGGTGATCTGGCGGACTCAGCCGAGGGCACCACGCCGGCGCGGGAGCACCAGAGGGCGCTGCACACGGAGAGGCGAACTAATGGCAGCGCTAGAGTGCTCCGGTGAGCAATCGCGCGAACAACAAGGCAGTACACAGGAAATTAGGGGCACAGGCAGGTTTCTCACCTCGAGGGGAAGTGATGGAGTCACGGGGCAACGGCAGTGGCGCAGAGACGCGACAGACGATGGTGGCAGAGCTCTGGCTGCGCGAGAATCACTCTGGTGAGCGAGGGCCGGCTAAACCAGGGAGGGAAGGGGCACACCGAAGGGTGTCCTGAGCAGCTGACAGTGAGGCAGAGCTCACCGTGGCACTGGACGGGGCGCGAACGCGACGGTGGCCGCAGAACAGGCGGCGATCGGTGGCGGGCGGTGGCGGGGCTCTCTGCACGCGTGGGCAGAATGAGAGAAAGGGCGAGGGAGCTAGGCAGAGGGCGCAAATGGGCGAGGGGAGGTGGGCGAGCAGGGCGCCGGGCTCAAAAGGGGTGAAAGTCGCCTAGAGGGGGGGGTGAATAGGGCGAAACTGAAATTCTCAAAAATAATCACAACTACAAGCCGAGTTAGCGTTAGTAATATAAAAACGAGTCTGCGAGATAGGGTGGAAAACAAATCGCAAGCAAATAAAGATTGTGACACGTGTATTTGTTTTACCGAGGTTCGGTTTTCGCAAACCTACTCCCCGTTGAGGTGGTCACAAAGACCGGGTCTCTTTCAACCCTTTCCCTCTCTCAAACGGTCCCTCGGACCGAGTGAGCTTTTCTTCTCAATCACTTGGAACACAAAGTTCCCACAAGGACCACCACAAGATTGGTGTCTCTTGCCTCAATTACAAGTGAGTTTGATCGCAATGAAGAATCAAAGAAGAAAGCAATCCAAGCGCAAGAGCTCGAAAGAACACAAGCAAATCTCTCTCACTAATCACTAAGGCGTTGTGTGGAATTTTGGAGAGGATTTGATCACTTGGGTGTGTCTAGAATTGAATGCTAGAGCTCTTGTAAGTGGTTGAAGTAGGAAAACTTGGATGACTTGAATGTGGGGTGGTTGGGGGTATTTATAGCCCCAACCACCAAACTAGCCGTTTGGTGGGGCTGTCTGTCGCATGGTGCACCGGACAGTCCGGTGCGCCAGCCACGTCACCAGGTCGTTGGGTTCCGACCGTTGTAGCTCTGACTGCTGGGCCCGCCTGGATGTCCGGTGGCACACCGTACATGCACTGTAGAGTGTCCGGTGCGCCACTTCGCGCGTGCCTGACTTCTGCGCGCTCTGGCGCGCATTTAATGCTGTAGCAGGTGACCGTTGGTGCCGAATAGCCGTTGCTCCGCTAGCTCACCGGACAGTCCGGTGTACACCGGACAGTCCGGTGTACACCGGACATGTCTGGTGAATTATAGCGGAGCGAATTCCTGAAGCTGGCGAGTTCCAGAGTCGCTCTTCCCTGGGGCACCGGACACTGTCCGGTGTACACCGGACAGTCCGGTGTACACCGGACAGTCCGGTGTACACCGTACAGTCCGGTGAATTATAGCGGAGCGCCTTTGGATTTTCCCGAAGGTGAAGAGTTCAGCGTGAAGTCCCCTGGTGCACCGGACTCAGCCGAGGGCACCACGCCGGCGCGGGAGCACCAGAGGGCGCTGCACACGGAGAGGCGAACTAATGGCAGCGCTAGAGTGCTCCGGTGAGCAATCGCGCGAACAACAAGGCAGTACACAGGAAATTAGGGGCACAGGCAGGTTTCTCACCTCGAGGGGAAGTGATGGAGTCACGGGGCAACGGCAGTGGCGCAGAGACGCGACAGACGATGGTGGCAGAGCTCTGGCTGCGCGAGAATCACTCTGGTGAGCGAGGGCCGGCTAAACCAGGGAGGGAAGGGGCACACCGAAGGGTGTCCTGAGCAGCTGACAGTGAGGCAGAGCTCACCGTGGCACTGGACGGGGCGCGAACGCGACGGTGGCCGCAGAACAGGCGGCGATCGGTGGCGGGCGGTGGCGGGGCTCTCTGCACGCGTGGGCAGAATGAGAGAAAGGGCGAGGGAGCCAGGCAGAGGGCGCAAATGGGCGAGGGGAGGTGGGCGAGCAGGGCGCCGGGCTCAAAAGGGGTGAAAGTCGCCTAGAGGGGGGGTGAATAGGGCGAAACTGAAATTCTCAAAAATAATCACAACTACAAGCCGAGTTAGCGTTAGTAATATAAAAACGAGTCCGCGAGATAGGGTGGAAAACAAATCGCAAGCAAATAAAGATTGTGACACGTGTATTTGTTTTACCGAGGTTCGGTTTTCGCAAACCTACTCCCCGTTGAGGTGGTCACAAAGACCGGGTCTCTTTCAACCCTTTCCCTCTCTCAAACGGTCCCTCGGACCGAGTGAGCTTTTCTTCTCAATCACTTGGAACACAAAGTTCCCACAAGGACCACCACAAGATTGGTGTCTCTTGCCTCAATTACAAGTGAGTTTGATCGCAATGAAGAATCAAAGAAGAAAGCAATCCAAGCGCAAGAGCTCGAAAGAACACAAGCAAATCTCTCTCACTAATCACTAAGGCGTTGTGTGGAATTTTGGAGAGGATTTGATCACTTGGGTGTGTCTAGAATTGAATGCTAGAGCTCTTGTAAGTGGTTGAAGTAGGAAAACTTGGATGACTTGAATGTGGGGTGGTTGGGGGTATTTATAGCCCCAACCACCAAACTAGCCGTTTGGTGGGGCTGTCTGTCGCATGGTGCACCGGACAGTCCGGTGCGCCAGCCACGTCACCAGGTCGTTGGGTTCCGACCGTTGTAGCTCTGACTGCTGGGCCCGCCTGGATGTCCGGTGGCACACCGTACATGCACTGTAGAGTGTCCGGTGCGCCACTTCGCGCGTGCCTGACTTCTGCGCGCTCTGGCGCGCATTTAATGCTGTAGCAGGTGACCGTTGGTGCCGAATAGCCGTTGCTCCGCTAGCTCACCGGACATGTCTGGTGAATTATAGCGGAGCGAATTCCTGAAGCTGGCGAGTTCCAGAGTCGCTCTTCCCTGGGGCACCGGACACTGTCCGGTGTACACCGGACAGTCCGGTGTACACCGGACAGTCCGGTGTACACCGTACAGTCCGGTGAATTATAGCGGAGCGCCTCTGGATTTTCCCAAAGGTGAAGAGTTCAGCGTGAAGTCCCCTGGTGCACTAGACACTGTCCGGTGGTGCACCGGACAGTCCGGTGCGCCAGACCAGGGCACACTTCGGTTATCCCTTTGCTCTCTTTGATGAACCCAATTCTTGGTCTTTTTATTGGCTAAGTGTGAACCTTTGGCACCTGTATGACTTATACACTAGAGCAAACTAGTTAGTCCAATTATTTGTGTTGGGCAATTCAACCACCAAAATTAATTAGGAACTAGGTGTAAGCCTAATCCCCTTTCAATCTCCCCCTTTTTGGTGATTGATGCCAACACAAACCAAAGCAAATGTAGAAGTGCATAATTGAACTAGTTTGCATAATGTAAGTGCAAAGGTTGCTTGGAATTGAGCCAATATAAATACTTAGGATATGCATGGATTGTTTCTTCAATTTTTGTCATTTTGGACCACGCTTGCACCACATGTTTTGTCTTTGCAAATTCTTTTATAAATTCTTTTCAAAGTCCTTTTGCAAATAGTCAAAGGTAAATAAATAAGATTTTGCGAAGCATTTTCAAGATTTGAAATTTTCTCCCCCTGTTTCAAATGCTTTTCCTTTGACTAAACAAAACTCCTCCTAAATGAAATTCTCCTCTTAGTGTTCAAGAGGGTTTTAGGATATCAATTTTGAAAATTCTACTATCTCCCCCTTTTGAACTCAAAAGATACCAATGTGAAATTTCCAATTGAAAATCATTTTTAAAATTAGGTGGTGGTGTTGTCCTTTTGCTTTGGGCTCATGCTCTCTCCCCCTTTGGCATAAATCGCCAAAAACGGAATCATTAGAGCCCTTAGAATTACTCGCTCCCCCTTTGGTCATAAATGAATGAGTGAAGATTATACCAAAGACGGAGTGCTTTTCTCCCCCAAAGATGAAGAGTTGCTCGGAGTGATGGCGAAGGATGAGTTACGGAGTGGAAGCCTTTGTCTTCGCCGAAGACTCCAATTCCCTTTCAATATACCTATGACTTGATTTTGAAATTCACTTGAAAACACATTAGTCATAGCACAGGAAAGAGATATGATCAAAGGTATATGAATGAGCTATGTGTGCAAATCAACAAAAGAAATTTCTAGAATCAAGGATATTTAGCTCATGTCTAAGTTTGTTAAAAGTTTGTTCATCAAGAGGCTTGGTAAAGATATCGACTAATTGATCTTTAGTGTTAATATATGAAATCTCGATATCTCTCTTTTGTTGGTGATCCCTTAGAAAGTGATACCGAATGGCTATGTGCTTAGTGCGGCTATGCTCAACGGGATTATCCGCCATGCGGATTGCACTCTCATTATCACATAGAAGAGGAACTTTGGTTAATTTGTAACCGTAGTCCCTAAGGGTTTGCCTCATCCAAAGTAGTTGCGCGCAACAATGTCCTGCGGCAATGTACTCGGCCTCGGCGATAGAAAGAGCTACGGAATTTTGCTTCTTTGAAGCCCAAGACACCAAGGATCTTCCCAAGAACTGGCAAGTCCCCGATGTGCTCTTTCTATTGATTTTACACCCCGCCCAGTCGGCATCCGAATAACCAATCAAATCAAAAGTGGATCCCCTAGGATACCAAAGCCCAAACTTAGGAGTATAAATTAAATATCTCAAGATTCGTTTTACGGCCGTAAGGTGAGCTTCCTTAGGGTCGGCTTGGAATCTTGCACACATGCATACGGAAAGCATAATATCCGGTCGGGATGCACATAAATAAAGCAAAGAGCCTATCATCGACCGGTATACCTTTTGATCCACGGACTTACCTTCCGTGTCGAGGTCGAGATGCCCATTGGTTCCCATGGGTGTCTTGATGGGTTTGGCATCCATCATTCCAAACTTGCTTAGAATATCTTGAGTATACTTCGTTTGGCTTAGGAAGGTGCCCTCTTGGAGTTGCTTTACTTGAAATCCTAAGAAATACTTCAACTCCCCCATCATAGACATCTCGAATTTTTGTGTCATGATCCTACTAAATTCTTCACATGTAGACTCGTTAGTAGACCCAAATATAATATCATCAACATAAATTTGGCATACAAACAAGTCATTTTTAAGAGTTTTAGTAAAGAGTGTAGGATCGGCCTTTCCGACTTTGAAGCCATTAGTGATAAGAAAATCTCTTAGGCATTCATACCATGCTCTTGGGGCTTGCTTGAGCCCATAAAGCGCCTTAGAGAGTTTATAAACATGGTTAGGGTACTCACTATCTTCAAAGCCGGGAGGTTGCTCAACATAGTCCTCTTCCTTGATTGGTCCATTGAGGAAGGCACTTTTCACGTCCATTTGATAAAGCTTGAAGCCATGGTAAGTAGCATAGGCCAATAATATACGAATTGACTCAAGCCTAGCTACGGGTGCATAGGTTTCACCTAAATCCAAACCTTCGACTTGAGAGTATCCTTTGGCCACAAGTCGAGCTTTGTTCCTTGTCACCACACCATGCTCGTCTTGCTTGTTGCGGAACACCCACTTGGTTCCTACAACATTTTGGTTAGGACGTGGAACTAAATGCCATACCTCGTTCCTAGTGAAGTTGTTGAGCTCCTCTTGCATTGCCACCACCCAATCCGAATCTTGGAGTGCTTCCTCTATCCTGTGAGGCTCAATAGAGGAAACAAAAGAATAATGCTCACAAAAATGTGCAACACGAGATCTAGTGGTTACCCCCTTATGAATGTCGCGCGAGAATGGTGTCGACGGGGTGATCTCGTTGAATTGCTTGGTGGACTCTTGGGTGTGGCGGCCTTTGTTCTTCATCCTCCTTGTCTTGATCATGTGCATCTCCCCCTTGATCATTGCCGTTATCTTGAGGTGGCTCATTTGCTTGATCTTCTCCTTCATCAACTTGAGCCTCATCCTCATTTTGAGTCGGTGGAGATGCTTGCGTGGAGGAGGATGGTTGATCTTGTGCATTTGGAGGCTCTTCGGATTCTTTAGGACACACATCCCCAATGGACATGTTCCTTAGCGTGATGCATGGAGCCTCTTCAATACCTATCTCATCAAGATCAACTTGCTCTACTTGAGAGCCGTTAGTCTCATCAAACACAACGTCACAAGAAACTTCAACTTGTCCAGAGGACTTGTTAAAGACTCTATATGCCCTTGTGTTTGAATCATATCCTAGTAAAAAGCCTTCTACAGTCTTAGGAGCAAATTTAGATTTTCTACCTCTTTTAACAAGTATAAAGCATTTGCTACCAAAGACTTTAAAATATGAAATATTGGGCTTTTTACCGGTTAGGAGTTTGTATGATGTCTTCTTGAGGATTCGGTGTAGATATAATCGGTTGATGGCGTAGCAGGCGGTGTTGACTGCCTCGGCCCAAAACTGATCCGATGTCTTGTACTCATCAAGCATGGTTCTTGCCATGTCCAATAGAGTTCGATTCTTCCTCTCCACTACACCATTTTGCTGTGGCGTGTAGGGAGAGGAGAACTCATGCTTGATGCCCTCCTCCTCAAGGAAGCCTTCTATTTGTGAGTTCTTGAACTCCATCCCGTTGTCGCTTCTTATTTTCTTGATCCTTAAGCCGAACTCGTTTTGAGCTCGTCTCAAGAATCCCTTTAAGGTCTCTTGGGTATGAGATTTTTCCTGCAAAAAGAATACTCAAGTGAAGCGAGAATAATCATCCACAATAACTAGACAGTACTTACTCCCGCCGATGCTTATGTAAGCGATCGGGCTGAATAGATCCATGTGTAGGAGCTCCAGTGGCCTGTCGGTCGTCATGATGTTCTTATGTGGATGGTGGGTACCAACTTGCTTCCCTGCTTGGCATGCGCTACAAATCCTGTCTTTCTCAAAATGAACATTGGTTAATCCTAAAATGTGCTCTCCCTTTAGAAGCTTATGAAGATTCTTCATCCCAACATGGGCTAGTCGGCGGTGCCAGAGCCAACCCATGTTAGTCTTAGCAATTAAGCATGTGTCGAGTTCAGCTCTATCAAAATCTACTAAGTATAGCTGACCCGCTAACACACCCTTAAATGCTATTGAATCGTCACTTCTTCTAAAGACAGTGACACCTATATCAGTAAAGAGACAGTTGTAGCCCATTTTGCATAATTGAGATACAGAAAGCAAATTGTAATCTAATGAATCTACAAGAAAAACATTGGAAATAGAATGGTCAGGAGATATAGCAATTTTACCCAAACCCTTGACCAAACCTTGGTTTCCATCCCCGAATGCGATAGCTCGTTGGGGATCCTGGTTTTTCTCGTAGGAGGAGAACATCTTCTTCTCCCCTGTCATGTGGTTTGTGCACCCGCTGTCGATGATCCAACTTGAGCCCCCGGATGCATAAACCTACAAAACATGTTTATTTCTTGACTTTAGGTACCCAAATGGTTTTGGGTCCTTTGGCATTAGAAACAAGAACTTTGGGTACCCAAACACAAGTCTTTGACCCCTTGTGCTTGCCCCCAACATATTTGGCAACTACTTTGCCGGATTTGTTAGTTAAAACATAAGATGCATCAAAAGTTTTAAATGAAAAGTTATGTTCATTTGATGCACTAGGAGTTTTCTTCTTAGGCAACTTAGCACGGGTTGGTTGCCTAGAGCTAGATGTCTCACCCTTATACATGAAAGCATGGTTAGGGCCAGAGTGAGACTTCCTAGAATGAATTCTCCTAATTTTGCTCTCAGGATAACCGACAGGGTACAAAATGTATCCCTCGTTATCCTGAGGCATGGGAGCCTTGCCCTTAACAAAATTAGACAACTTCTTAGGAGGGGCATTAATTTTGACATTGCCTCCCTGTTGGAAGCCAATGCCATCCTTAATGCCAGGGCGTCTCCCTCTATAGAGCATGCTTCTAGCAAATTTAAAATTTTCATTTTCTAAGTCATGCTCGGCAATCTTTGCATCTAGTTTTGCTATATGATCATTTTGTTGTTTAATTAAAGCCATGTGATCATGAATAGCATTAACATCAACATCTCTACATCTAGTACAAATAGAAGTGTGCTCAACGGTAGATGTAGAGGGTTTGCAAGATTTTAATTCTACAACCTTAGCATGCAAAATATCATTTTTAGTTTTAAGGTCGGAAATAGTAGTATTGCAAACATCAAAATCCTTAGCCTTAGCAAGCAATTTTTCATTCTCAATCCTAAGGCTAGCAAGAGATATGTTTAATTCTTCAATCTTAGCAAGTAAATCATCATTATCATTTCTAAGATTGGGAATTGAAGCATTACAAACATTTGAATCAACCTTAGCTAATAAATTAGCATTCTCATTTCTAAGGTTGTCTATTGTCTCATGGCAAGTGCTTAGCTCACTAGATAATTTTTCATATTTTTCAACTTCTAGAGCATAAGCATTTTTAACCTTAACATGCTTTTTGTTTTCCTTGATTAGGAAGTCCTCTTGGGAGTCCAAGAGGTCATCCTTCTCATGGATGGCACTAATTAATTCATTTAACTTTTCTTTTTGTTGCATGTTTAGGTTGGCAAAGAGAGTACGTAAATTATCTTCCTCATCACTAGCATTATCATCACTAGAGGATTCATATCTAGTGGATGATTTAGATTTAACCTTCTTCTTTTTGCCGTCCTTAGCCATGAGGCACTTGTGGCCGACGTTGGGGAAGAGGAGTCCCTTGGTGACGACGATGTTGGCGGCGTCCTCGTCGTCGGAGGAGTCGCTAGAGCTTTTGTCGGAGTCCCACTCCCGACAAACATGGGCATCGCCGCCCTTCTTCTTGTAGTACCTCTTCTTCTCCTTTCTTCTCCCCTTCTTGTCATCGCCCCTGTCACTGTCACTAGAAATAGGACATTTTGCAATAAAGTGACCGGGCTTACCACACTTGTAGCAAACCTTCTTGGAGCGGGGCTTGTAATCCTTCCCCCTCCTTTGCTTGAGGATTTGGCGAAAGCTTTTGATGACAAGCGCCATCTCCTCGTTGTCGAGCTTGGAGGCGTCGATGGGTGTTCTACTCGGTGTAGACTCCTCCTTCTTCTCTTCCGTCGCTTTGAATGCGACCGGTTGAGCTTCGGACGTAGAAGGACCGTCAAGCTCGTTGATCTTCCGTGAGCCCTTGATCATAAATTCAAAGCTCACAAAATTCCCGATAACTTCCTCGGGAGTCATTAGTGTATATCTTGGATTGCCACGAATTAATTGTACTTGAGTAGGGTTAAGGAATATAAGTGATCTTAAAATAACCTTAACCACCTCGTGGTCATCCCATTTCTTGCTCCCGAGGTTGCGTACTTGATTCACCAAGGTCTTGAGCTGGTTGTACATATCTTGTGGCTCCTCCCCTTGGCGAAGACGGAAGCGACCGAGCTCCCCCTCGATCGTTTCCCGCTTGGTGATCTTGGTGAGTTCATCACCCTCGTGCGCCGTCTTGAGCACGTCCCAAACTTCCTTGGCGCTTTTTAGTCCTTGCACCTTGTTGTACTCCTCCCTACTTAGAGAGGCGAGGAGTATGGTTGTGGCTTGGGAGTTGAAGTGCTCGATTTGGGCCACCTCGTCCTCATCATAATCCTCATCCCCTACGGATGGTACCTGTGCTCCAAACTCAACAACATTCCATATACTTTTGTGGAGTGAGGTTAGATGAAATTTCATTAAATCAGTCCACCTAGCATAATCTTCACCGTTAAAGGTTGGCGGTTTGCCTAATGGAACAGAAAGCAATGGAGTATGTCTAGAGGTGCGAGGGTAGTGTAAGGGAATCTTACTAAACTTCTTGCGCTCCTGGCGCTTAGAAGTTATGGAGGGTGCGTCGGAGCCGGAGGTAGATGGCGATGAGGTGTCGGTCTCGTAGTAGACCACCTTCCTCAATTTCTTTTTCTTGTCACCACTCTGATGCGACTTGTGGGAGGAGGCCTTCTTCTCCTTCCCTTTCTTTTTGTTGCGGGACTCTTCCAATGAAGCCTTCTCGTGGCTTGTAGCGGGCTTGTCGCCGGTCTCCATCTCCTTCTTGGCATGTTCTCCCGACATCACTTCGAGCGGTTAGGCTCTAATGAAGCACCAAGCTCTGATACCAATTGAAAGTCGCCTAGAGGGGGGTGAATAGGGCGAAACTGAAATTCTCAAAAATAATCACAACTACAAGCCGAGTTAGCGTTAGTAATATAAAAACGAGTCCGCGAGAGAGGGTGGAAAACAAATCGCAAGCAAATAAAGAGTGTGACACGTGGATTTGTTTTACCGAGGTTCGGTTTTTGCAAACCTACTCCCTGTTGAGGTGGTCACAAAGACCGGGTCTCTTTCAACCCTTTCCCTCTCTCAAACGGTCCCTCGGACCGAGTGAGCTTTTCTTCTCAATCACTTGGAACACAAAGTTCTCACAAGGACCACCACAAGGTTGGTGTCTCTTTCCTCAATTACAAGTAAGTTTGATCGCAATGAAGAATCAAAGAAGAAAGCAATCCAAGCGCAAGAGCTCGAAAGAACACAAGCAAATCTCTCTCACTAATCACTAAGGCGTTGTGTGGAATTTTGGAGAGGATTTGATCACTTGGGTGTGTCTAGAATTGAATGCTAGAGCTCTTGTAAGTGGTTGAAGTAGGAAAACTTGGATGACTTGAATGAGGGGTGGTTGGGGGTATTTATAGCCCCAACCACCAAACTAGCCGTTTGGTGGGGCTGTCTGTCGCATGGTGCACCGGACAGTCCGGTGCACACCGGAGAGTGTCTGGTGCGCCAGCCACGTCACTAGGTCGTTGGGTTCCGACCGTTGTAGCTCTGACTGCTGGGCCCGCCTGGATGTCCGGTGGCACACCGGACATGCACTGTAGAGTGTTCGGTGCGCCATTTCGCGCGTGCCTGACTTCTGCGCGCTCTGGTGCGCATTTAATGCTATAGCAGGTGACCGTTGGCGCCGAATAGCCGTTGCTCCGCTGGCTCACCGGACAGTCCGGTGTACACCGGACATGTCCGGTGAATTATAGCGGAGCGAATTCCTGAAGCTGGCGAGTTCCAGAGTCGCTCTTCCCTGGGGCACCGGACACTGTCCGGTGTACACCGGACAGTCCGGTGAATTATAGCGGAGCGCCTCTAGATTTTCCCGAAGGTGAAGAGTTCAACGTGAAGTCCCCTGGTGCACCGGACACTGTCCGGTGGCACACCGGACAGTCCGGTGCGCCAGACCAGGGCACACTTCGGTTATCCCTTTGCTCTCTTTGATGAACCCAATTCTTGGTCTTTTTATTGGCTAAGTGTGAACCTTTGGCACCTGTATGACTTATACACTAGAGCAAACTAGTTAGTCCAATTATTTGTGTTGGGCAATTCAACCACCAAAATTAATTAGGAACTAGGTGTAAGCCTAATTCCCTTTCAAGGGGCGTGGGGGCTCGGACATGGCCGGAGAATGCATGGTCGTGGGCGCGTCCACGACAGGAGATCGTGGGTGAGAGGTTAGAGACGGCTGACAGGTGGGGACGGCGGGACAGAGAGAGGGAGAGCGGGCGCACGCGAGGGAAACCGTGCCGATAGGTCGGCCCCACGGTGCAGCGAGAGAGAGGGGGGAAGAGAGTGCGAGCGCTCGGGGTTGCACCGACAGGTGGGACCCGCCTGTCAGGCAGAGGGCGCGCGCGGGCGCGGACTGGGCTAAGTGGGCTGCCTTGGGCCGAATTGGCTTTTCCTTTTTCCTGGAGTTTCTAATTGATTTTCTATTTATTTTCTCTAGGGTTTTCAATTCAAATTCAAATCAAGTTTCAAATTCAAACCAAATCAAATATGTGCAACATTTCAAAGAATATTTAGGCTCAATATGATGCAACATTCCATGACTCATATGTTTTGGACAAAATAAATTAAATAATCCCTCACTAATACAACTAACCCTAATTGAAAGAAGAAGAAATGGATAAAACTAGAGAGAGAGGGGAACTAGAGTGAGATAGAGAAGAGTAACACCTGAATTTGGATGATCATAAGAAAGAAATTTTATACCCCCAAATTCAGGGTGTTACAGACCTATCCCCCTTAAAAGAATCTCGTCCTCGAGATTCAGGGTTGGCTAGCAAAGAGTTCAGGGTACTTGGCTCTCAGATCATCTTCTCTTTCCCAGGTTGCTTCTTCTTCTGAGTGATTGCCCCATTTGACTTTGCACATCCTGATGGTGTTCCTCCGAGTGACCCGATCTGCTGTCTCCAGAATCTACGTTGGCTTCTCAACGTATGTAAGATCCTCTTGAACTTAAATGTCTTCCATTGGCAACTGCTCTTCTGGCACTCTCAAGCATTTCTTCAACTGAGACACGTGAAACACATCATGTACCGCAGACAGGTTCTCTGGTAAGCTGAGTTGATAAGCCACTTCTCCACGTCTTGCCTGAATCTGATACGAGCCGATATAGCGAGGTGCTAGCTTGCCTTTGACTCCAAACCTTTTGGTTCCTCTGATAGGTGACACTTTCAAGTAGACATAGTCTCCCACTTCAAAACTGAGTTCCCTTCTTCTGGTGTCAGCATAGCTTCGCAGCCTGGACTGCGTTGCCTTCAGATTTTCCCGAACCATCCTGATATTCTCTTCGGATTCAAGCAAAATCTCTGGACCGAATACCTGTCTTTCACCGGGTTGGTCCCAATGCAATGGAGTTATGCAATTCCTCCCATAGAGTGCTTCGAATGGTGACATCTTCAGACTAGCTTGATAACTGTTGTTGTAGGAGAATTCTGTATACGGTAGCCTCTTGTCCCAACCTAACTTGTCCTGCAAAGCACAAGCTCTCAGCATATCCTCAAGAATCTGGTTGGTTCTCTCAGTCTGACCATCTATCTGCGGGTGATAAGCTAAACTGAATTTCAAGTGTGTACCCAAAGCTTCATGGAGCTGTTGCCAAAAATGAGAAGTAAATTGGGTGCCTCTATCCGATATTATCTTCTTTGGAATACCATGCAAGCACACAATCCGAGACATGTATAACTCTGCCAACACTGCATTGTTATAGGTGGTCTTGACTGGTATGAAATGGGTCGTCTTTGTTAAACGGTCCACTACTACCCAGATGGAGTCGTAACTTGCTGGAGTGCGGGGTAGACCGACTATAAAGTCCATCCCAATCTCATCCCATTTCCACTACGGAATATACAACGACTGCAACAATCCTGCAGGTCTCTGATGTTCTGCCTTCATCCTCTGACAACTGTCACATCTGGCCACATACTCTGCTATCTCTCTCTTCATACCGTACCACCAGAATCTCTTCTTCAAGTCTTGGTACATTTTCTCGCTACCAGGGTGTATAGAATACGCTGTCTCATGAGCTTCCTTGAGGATCAGTTCCCGGATCGAGGTGATGTCGGGAACACACAACCTATCCTTGAACCATACCACTCCTTCTGCATCTTCACGGAAATATGGACCTTTCCCATCTATGATTAGCTGCCGGATCTCGTTGATCTTCTCGTCATCCTTCTGACCTTTTCTGATGTCTTGCTCTAGAGTGGGCTCTAGCTCAATTGTCACTCCTTGAGTGTTGTTCAGAAATCTGAGACTCAACCTGTCGAATTCCTTCGCTAGCTCAAACGACATCGGGTGAGCGACCAACATATTGACTTGACTCTTCCTACTAAGAGCATCTGCAACCACAATTGCTTTGCCTGGGTGATAGTGAATCTCCAGCTCATAGTCTTTGATCAATTCTAGCCATCTTCGTTGCCTCATGTTTAACTCTGACTGAGTGAATATGTACTTGAGGCTCTTGTGGTCCGTGTAGATATCACACTTCTGACCATAAAGATAATGTCTCCAGGTCTTCAATGCATGAACCATTGCTGCTAGCTCCAGATCGTGAGTGGGGTAATTCTTCTCGTGAACTTTCAATTGTCGGGACGAGTATGCCACTACTTTCCCTTCCTGCATTAACACACATCCTAGTCCGGTGTACGAAGCATCACAGTATACTGAGAATGGCTTGTGAATATCTGGCAGAACCAACACTGGTGATGTTGTCAACTTCTGCTTCAACATCTCAAATGACTCTTGGCACGCTGGGGTCCACTTGAAATCAACCCTCTTTGCTAGCAATGTTGTCATTGGTCTGGCAATCTTGGAGAAACCTTCAATGAAACGCCGATAGTAACCGACCATTCCAATGAAACTCTTGATTCCTCGAACATCTCTTGGTGCTTTCAAGTCCAGAATCGCTGCTACCTTCTTTGGATCCATAGCTAGTCCATCTCGGTTTATAATGTGACCCAAGAACAAAACTTCGCTGATTCAGAACTCGCACTTGCTAAGCTTGGCATACAACTGGCAATCTCGTAGTCTCTGAAGTACTTTCCTCAAATGTTCCTCATGCTCTTGCTCATTCTGGGAATATACAAGAATATCATCGATGAACACCACTACGAATTTGTCGAGGTAGTCCATGAACACATTGTTCATCAGGTACATGAAGTAAGCTGGCGCATTCGTCAATCCGAATGACTTAACCATGAACTCATATAGTCCATACTTGGTGATGAAGGCTGTCTTCGGTTTGTCTGAGGGTTGGATTCTGAGTTGATGGTAACCTGACCTCAGATCTATCTTTGAGAACACACTGGCTCCTCTCAACTGATCAAATAAGTCTTATATTCGAGGCAGGGGGTACTTGTTCTTTACAGTGACTTCATTCAGGGCTCTGTAATCAATGCACATCCTCTTCGTGCC
The DNA here is from genome assembly GCF_902167145.1 of Zea mays. Taxonomy (NCBI): domain Eukaryota; kingdom Viridiplantae; phylum Streptophyta; class Magnoliopsida; order Poales; family Poaceae; genus Zea; species Zea mays. The sequence continues at coordinate 79,150,805 of NC_050103.1, read as the reverse complement.
ATCCTTCTTCTCCACAAATAATACTGGGGCTGCCCAAGGTGAGGTACTTGGTCTGATATAACCTTTCTCTAACAACTCATCAATTTGCTTCTTGAGTTCTACCAACTCTGGTCCGGACACTCGATAAGCTCTCTTGGAAATAGGGGAGATGCCTGGGATAAGCTTTATGACAAACTCAACTTTCCTTTCAGGTGGCATGCCTGGTAACTCTTCAGGGAATACATCGGGGAATTCTAACACAATCCTAATTGCTTCAATTGTGTAACGCCCTGAATTTGGGGGTAGAATTTTTTCTTCTTTTCTCTCACCAAATTCGGGCGTTACTCTCTTTTCTCTTTCCCCGTTTACTCCTTCTTCCCAATTTCAAACCAGTATAGCGACAGGTGTCCGTGTGATGTATAAACCAAAACCTAAGTGTCATGGGTGTTGCATCATGCCGAAGCACATTTCTTTGTCTGATGATGAATGTTCGTCTCGTTCCGTTCCGGATTTCGGTTCGCAATTTAATTCCGTTTAGTGGTCGCGCTCGTCGTGGGTTTTCGATCCGCGAAGTGGCCCGGCCCAACCTAGCCCAGCCCAGCCGGCCCGGCCCGCCTCGGCCTGCGCGCCCCCGGCGCCCAAAACCCCCCCCATGCGCCCCCCCTCCCCTCTCTCTCTCTCATTTGGATCTCCCGCGCAACAACCTCTCCTCTCCCTCTTCCACCTCTCTCTCCCCGTGGTGCCCTAGGATTTGGAGACGGCGATCACCGGATTTTGGACCCCGAGGTGAGCTCCCCTCCCCTTCTCTTCTCTCTCTCTCCCTCCCCCTCCTCTTCTTCCCCACGCGCGCCCTCCCTCTCCCCTGCTCGCGCGCGCCCCTGCCTGCCCCTGCTCGCCGGCGGCGCGGCGCCCCCCGCCCCTGCCCGGCCCCGCGTGGCGGCGCCCGCCCTCCCCCGGCCGCGGCGGCGCTCGCCCGCCCTCGCCCCAGCCCGCGGCGGCGCCCGTCCCCGCCCCTCCCGGCGCGGCGGCGCCCGACCCCGTCCCCGCCCCTCGTCGGCGGCGCTTCCCCCACCCCGGCCCGCGCGGCGGCTCCCGCCCCCCCTGCCCGCCCGCGCGGCGCTCCCCGCCCCTCCCCGGCGCGGCGGCGATCCCGCCCGCCCCCCGCCCGGCCCCGCGCGGCCCCCTGCCCGCCCCTCGGCGCGGTGGTGCCCCGGCCCCCGCTCGGCCCCCCGACCCCGCTCCCTCCCCGGCGGCGCCCGCCCGCTCGGCCTCCCCGGCGGCGCTCGGCCGCTCGGCCCTCGGCGCGGCGGCGCGGCTCCCCTCCCCCTCCCTCCCCGGCGGCGATCCCGCCCGCCCCCTGCCCGACCCCGGTCCCGGCGGCGCTCGGCCTCGCCCCCTGCCCCTCCCCGGCCCCGGCCCGGCTCGCCCTCGGCCCGCCCGCTCGGCCCCTCCCCGCGGCGGCGCCCCGGCTCGCCCTCGGCCCGCCCGCTCGGTCCCGGCCGGTTCAACCGCCCCCTGGCCGGTTCAACCGCCCTGGCCCCAGCTCGCCCGCTCGATTCCCCGTCCCGGCCTCGCCCGACCGTATTTTCGCTCGCCCGCGTTCGTGATGATTATTCGTTAATTAGCGTGTTGCGTCGCGCGCTTCGCCGCGCGACGGATTTGTCTAAATTCAGATTCTATCTTGTGTTGCGTCGTGCGCTTCGTCGCGCGACGATCCATTTTTGTTTCAGGTTGTTTAAGGTGTAGCGCCGCGTGTGTATTCACGCGACGTTCCACTTTGGACTCAGTTTAGTCGACGTATGCCGTCGTGCGCTTCGTCGCGCGACGCTTAACGTCTCCTCGTAACTAAGGCGAAGTGTCTCGCTGCGTGCTCAGTCGCGCGACGAGTCGTTAACTTCTTAATTTGTCTTAGAGAGCTTTGTCGCGCGTCTCGCCGCACGACCATCCTTTTATTTATCTCCACCTGCTTATAATAATTAGACATGAAACATGACTTTACTTTATGCTAAACATAGTGTCTACCTTAAATTCCTTCCATTAAGCGAGTGGCTAAATTTATAATCATGTAACGTTATCATTTCTCGATTGTCTTTTCCTCTTTCTCTCTTAACCGTACTCGCGAGCCTGCGTAGAACGTCTGTTTACTTATTGCATTCTATTGTATGGTGTACTGTTCTTTGGTATTAAATATGTGGATGTATGTATGTTTGCGCTCGCATAGAGAACGATCCAGTTGAAGAGCCCGAGGAACCCGCAGGAGAAGCCCCTGAGCAGCAGTCGTTTGGTGGAGGCAAGTGTCCTTTGACCTATCTATGTCCTATTCATTATTTAATTCACCTCCCGCTTTACACATTTATGCCTAAGGATTGACTAGCTTTTGTTATCCATGTCCTTGTTTACCTATCTGGGTTGGATTATTACTGTTTAGCTTTATGCTATTGCTCAAACTCTAATCAATGAACATGATGAGATTATCTATGATACGCTGTTTTCCCTTCTCTTATGATGATGTGATACTTGTGGTCTTCAAGGGGGCTCGAGCGGTTTCTCGAGTGCCTCTCCGTAAGGACCTGTTCTATGGATGACCGCCCGGGAAAACAGTGCAACCATGAGGGTGGAATGGGGTGCCCTTAGCTGAATAATTAGAGGATCCGGGGTGTAGTTCACTTAGCCGTCGTGCCGTCAATAGGGCTCGGTGTATGCGGCTCGCTCTGCCAAGTTTGGGTTCGCCCCTTGGGGAGGAGTGCGGTGCATTTAGGAAACCTAACGGGTGGCTACAGCCCCGGGGAATCTTTGTAAAGGCTACGTAGTGATGCCCTGCTAGGCCACCTAGGTAGTGGTCAATGGGGAGTAGCTCTCTCCGGGCAGAATGGGAATCACGGCTTGTGGGTAAAGTGCACAACCTCTGCAGAGTGTTTGAAAAACTGATATATCAGCCGTGCTCACGGTTATGAGCGGCCAAGGGAGCTCCAGTGATTAGTGGTACTTGATCAGAGATACTTCGGTACAGGTGGATATGAGATTGATGGTTTTGATCATGATTATGGTGCTGGTAAGTGGTACTCTTTCCGTTTGGAAAGGAGTACGTTTGGGTTAATAACTTGGGTTAATGCTAAAACTTGGCTTTCTACTAGTAAGTAATAATCTGACCAACTAAAAGCAACTGCTTGACTTATCCCCACATAAAGCTAGTCCACTACAGCCAAACAGGATACTTGCTGAGTATGTTGATGTGTACTCACCCTTGCTCTACACACCAAACCCCCCCCATCCCTAGGTTGTCAGCATTGCAACCACTGCTCAGGCGAAGATGAAGCTGTGGAAGGAGACTTCCAGGAGTTCCAAGACTACGACGAGTTCTAGGTGTGGGTTAGCGGCAACCCCCAGTCGGCTGCCTGTGAAGGCCGCGTTTATCTACGTTTCTTTTCCGCACTTTGATTTATTGTAAGAACTATATGGACGTCTCAGACGTATGATGTAATCGACTATTTCCCCTATTAATACTATTTTGAGCACTGTGTGATGATGTCCATATTATGTAACTGCTGTGTACGTGAATAACTGATCCTGGCACGTACATGGTTCGCATTCGGTTTGCCTTCTAAAACCGGGTGTGACATAAGTGGTATCAAAGCCGTGCTGACTGTAGGACCGCTAACCTAGAGTAGAATGGTCGTTCTAAGGACTATAGACCTCTGCCTCTGCCTTGACTTTGATATCCCTTCAAAAGTTGGTCCTACCGACCAAACCTATGTTCTACTATATATTATACCTTGCTGAAAATCATGTTTTATTCTAATCCTTCATTTACTTATGATTCATTATTTGCTGGTCATATTAATTCTGTTCTCACCCTTTTGCTTGCGATGTCTTTTGTAGATGGCTCGACTTAGACACACTGCACGAAAGTCAGTCATCCCCTTCTTACCCTCCCGCCTTGCTGAGCGTCCGCTTCGCCGTCCCGTGGCCGGACAGTCCAGCCACTTGGAGAGACTACACCACCGCCTGCGTGAGGAGCAGGAACGTCGACGACAGGAGCAGCAGAGCTCTTCCTTCTCGCTCCACCAGGAGATAGAGTCTGTGAGGAGCTGCTCTCCTGTGCTTCCTCTGGAGCCGCCCCCTGCACCACCACTGGGCGCCTCAGCTTCTGGAGTAGCTGCTGGAGGAGACCCAGACGACGGAGATGGCGACGACAGCTCGAGCCACGACACCGACTTCTCTGCTAACCCTGAGCCGGAAGGATGGGTTGCTCGACCCATCACTCGCGACGCTGCTCGCGGGTGTCACTTCCACGATGCGCTCGACACCCTGCTACGTCGGGCATTTGACCGGCATACTTGGTCCGTCGAGTATCGCTGTGTGGTCTACCAGCACAGTCGCGGGGTCTACCCGGACCGCTGGGAGGCAACCTGTTTGGTGCGCTGCCCGGAGAACAGTCTCCAGGGTGCGGAGGCCTGTTCAGAGCACTATTCTATCTCTGAACGGGACTCAGCTGAGGCAGCCATGCAGGATGCTGCACGGCGTGCGCTTTCGCACTACTGCTCGGTTTTCGGTGGGGCAGCTGACGGTCTTGACCTGAAGTATTACCCCCACCGTCCATCTGGCAGCACAGGAGGCGTGATTGTCTCACCTGTCGGTGAGGGCAATCCTAGGTTGAGCAGCACAGTCAACCTAGCCGCCGTGCTAAACACGGAGCTGGACCATGCATTAGATGAGCTGAGTAGGGCTCGTGCTGAGATCGCCCTGCTTCGGGCTGAGCGCGCGGAACGTCGTCATCTGGATGGTGGTTCCCCCGCTCCCGTCGGGACTCAGCACCCGTACCGCTCACCTCAGCGTGGACACCAGTCTTATGGCAATCCCGCCTGCAAGACCAAGATAACTCTAGAGCCATAGATCGTTAGAGTTGGATCTTGTAATTAATACGAAATATATACATAGAAGCTTCAGTCTTAGTTAGTTTTAGTTAGACAGGGTAGTTTGCTATATCCTGTGCATCTATGTTTGTCATGATGAACTATGTTTGATTTGGATCTTTGTAATGACTGTTACCAGAGTGTGGGTATCCCCTACATTTTGGTTTATCTATTATGTTAATGGAGTTAGTTATATAGTTGGGAAACCCCCTTTTATTCCACTTTCCTCTTTATCTGAGAAGCTGTGTGGTCTGTGTTGGAGATCAGTGAAGATGCTCATCTGTTCAGTGCTGTTGAAGAATTCTATTCTCTTTTCTTATGCTGCAAGATCTGCCAGATCAGTTCTGATTTGTGGTTGCATTCTGCAGATGTCAGAGAACAGGCGTAGAGGAGGAAGGCGTGCTCAGCAGGAGCGAGCCGCTCAACAGGAAGAGGTGCCCCAGCAGCAGCACCTGCCGCCCCCGCCCCCGATGTCGATCGAGCAGATGTTTCTGATGCAGACTCAGGCAGTTCAAGCCATCGGTCAGACTTTGGCCGCCATTCAGCAGCAGCAGCAGCAGCAGCAACAGCAGCAGGCCCCACCTCAGCCTCGGATGCCTCAGATGCCCAGAGACAAGCGTGCTGAATTCATGAGAGGTCATCCACCAACGTTCGCTCATTCTTCTGACCCTATGGATGCTGAAGATTGGCTGCGCACTGTGGAGCGGGAGTTGCATACCGCTCAGTGCGATGACAGGGAGAAAGTTCTGTACGGTCCCCGTCTGTTGAGAGGAGCAGCCCAGTCATGGTGGGAGTCTTACCTCGCCACCCATGCTCACCCTGACGCCATCACCTGGGAAGAGTTCAGAGGTAGCTTTCGTCAGTACCATGTTCCTGCAGGTCTGATGACAGTGAAGAAGGAGGAGTTCCTGGCTCTCAAGCAAGGGCCATTGTCTGTTAGTGAGTACCGGGACAAGTTTCTGCAATTGTCTCGCTATGCTCCTGAAGATGTCAACACCGACGCCAAGCGACAGTACCGTTTCCTGAGAGGCTTGGTTGACCCTCTGCAGTATCAACTGATGAATCACACCTTCCCGACATTTCAGCACCTGATTGACAGAGCGATCATGACGGAGAGAAAGCGCAAAGAGATGGAAGATCGTAAGCGCAAGATCAGTGGACCCCAGCCTGGAAGCAGCAGCCGCCCTCGCTTTTCAGGCAATCAACCTCAGCAGTTCAGGCAGAACCAGCGTCCACCTCAATAGCATCAGCAGTTCCAAAGGCAGTATCCTCAGCACCAGTACCAGAACCGTCAGAGCAATCAGTCAGGAGGTCAGTTTCAGAGGCAGAATCAGCAAGCACCTCGTCTTCCTGCCCCAGCAAATCAGCAGAACAGTCAGGCAGCACCAGCTCAGGTTGGGAACAGAGCATGTTTCCACTGTGGAGAGCAAGGACACTGGGTGATGCAATGTCCGAAGAAGGCAGCCCAGCAGCAGTCAGGCCCCAATGCCCCAGCAAAGCAGAATGTGTCTCAGCCTGGAGCAGGCAACCGCTCTCAACCGCGCTATAATCATGGAAGGCTGAACCACTTGGAAGCTGAAGCAATTCAGGAGACCCCCGGCATGATAGTAGGTATGTTCCCAGTCGACTCCCATATTGCAGAAGTGTTATTTGATACTGGAGCAACGCATTCTTTCATTACTGCATCATGGGTAGAAGCACATAATCTTCCAATTACCACCATGTCAACCCCCATTCAAATCGATTCAGCCGGTGGTAGAATTCGAGCCGATAGCATTTGTTTGAATATAAGTGTGAAAATAAGGGGGATAGCATTTCCCGCCAACCTTATAGTAATGGGTACTCAGGGAATAGATGTCATCCTAGGGATGAATTGGCTAGATAAGTATCAGGCAATTATCAGTTGTGATAAAAGGACAATCAAGTTGGTGTCCCCACTAGGAGAGGAAGTGGTGACCGAGTTAGTCCCGCCTGAGCCAAAGAAAGGAAGTTGTTATCAGACAGCTGTCGATAGCAGTGAAGCAGATCCAATTGAGAGTATCAAGGTTGTTTCCGAGTTCCCAGATGTGTTTCCAAAGGACTTACCGGGTATGCCACCTGAGCGGAAAGTTGAGTTTGCTATAGAGCTTCTTCCTGGAACCGCCCCTATCTTTAAGAGAGCTTACAGAATATCTGGACCAGAGTTGAATGAACTTAAGAAGCAGATTGATGAGCTGTCAGAGAAAGGTTACATCCGGCCAAGCACCTCGCCTTGGGCCGCCCCTGTCCTATTTGTGGAGAAGAAAGGTGGCACCAAGAGGATGTGCATCGATTATCGAGCTTTGAATGAAGTCACGATCAAGAACAAGTATCCTTTGCCCAGAATAGAAGATCTGTTCGACCAGTTGAGAGGAGCCAGTGTGTTCTCCAAGATTGATCTGAGGTCAGGTTATCATCAGCTCAGGATCCGACCTTCGGACATTCCGAAGACGGCGTTCATTTCCAAGTATGGGTTGTATGAGTTCACAGTGATGTCTTTTGGTTTGACCAATGCGCCAGCATTCTTCATGAACTTGATGAACAGTGTATTCATGGATTACCTTGATAAGTTTGTGGTGGTATTCATTGATGACATTCTGGTTTATTCTCAAAGCGAAGAAGAGCACGCAGATCATTTGAGGATGGTATTGCAGAGATTGCGAGAGCACCAGTTGTATGCAAAGTTGAGTAAGTGTGAGTTCTGGATCAGTGAAGTCCTGTTTTTGGGTCACATAATCAACAAGGAAGGATTGGCTGTGGATCCGAAGAAAGTGGCAGACATTTTGAACTGGAAAGCGTCAATAGATGCTAGAGGAATCAAGAGCTTCATTGGAATGGCCGGATATTATCGGCGATTCATTGAAGGATTTTCGAAGATTGCGAAACCAATGACAGCGTTGCTAGGCAACAAAGTTGAGTTCAAGTGGACCCAGAAATGCCAAGAGGCCTTTGAAGCGCTGAAAGAGAAGTTGACAACAGCGCCTGTCCTAGTCTTGCCTAATGTGCACAAGCCCTTCTCGGTGTATTGTGATGCTTGTTACACAGGTTTGGGATGTGTGTTGATGCAAGAGGGAAGAGTTGTAGCTTACTCGTCCCGACAGCTGAAGGTTCATGAGAAGAATTACCCAATCCATGATCTAGAGTTGGCAGCAGTGGTCCACGCACTGAAGACATGGAGGCACTATCTGTATGGACAGAAATGCGATTTTTACACAGACCATAAGAGTCTGAAGTACATATTCACTCAGTCAGAGCTGAACATGAGGCAGCGAAGATGGTTAGAGTTGATCAAAGACTATGAGTTGGAGATTCATTACCATCCAGGCAAAGCAAATGTAGTGGCAGATGCTTTGAGCAGAAAGAGTCAAGTCAACCTGATGGTCGCTCGTCCGATGCCTTATGAGTTGGCCAAGGAGTTTGACAGGTTGAGTCTCGGATTTCTGAACAATTCGCGAGGAGTCACAGTTGAGTTGGAACCTACCTTGGAGCGCGAAATCAAAGAAGCGCAGAAGAATGATGAGAAAATCAGTGAGATCCGGCGACTGATTCTAGATGGCAAAGGCAAAGATTTCCGAGAAGATGCAGAAGACGTGATATGGTTCAAAGACCGCTTGTGTGTTCCCAATGTCCAGTCCATTCGGGAGTTGATTCTTAAGGAAGCTCATGAGACAGCTTATTCGATTCACCCTGGCAGTGAGAAGATGTATCAGGACCTGAAGAAGAAATTCTGGTGGTACGGAATGAAGAGAGAAATCGCAGAGCATGTGGCTATGTGCGATAGTTGCCGAAGAATTAAGGCAGAACACCAGAGACCTGCTGGATTGTTGCAACCGTTGCAGATCCCTCAGTGGAAATGGGATGAAATTGGTATGGATTTCATAGTCGGATTGCCTCACACTCGAGCCGGCTACGATTCCATTTGGGTAGTAGTGGACCGCTTGACCAAGTCAGCCCACTTCATACCTGTCAAGACCAACTACAACAGTGCAGTATTGGCAGAGTTGTATATGTCTCGGATCGTTTGTCTTCATGGTGTGCCAAAGAAGATAGTGTCAGACAGAGGAACGCAGTTCACCTCTCATTTCTGGCAGCAGTTGCATGAAGCTTTGGGCACGCATCTGGATTTCAGTTCAGCTTATCATCCGCAGACGGATGGCCAGACTGAAAGGACCAATCAAATTCTCGAAGATATGTTGAGAGCCTGTGCGTTGCAAGACCAGTCCGGATGGGATAAGAGATTGCCTTATGCAGAGTTTTCCTATAACAACAGTTACCAGGCCAGTTTGAAGATGTCACCGTTTCAAGCGCTTTATGGAAGGAGTTGTAGAACTCCGTTGCAATGGGATCAGCCTGGAGAGAAGCAAGTATTTGGGCCAGATATTTTGCTTGAAGCCGAAGAGAACATCAAGATGGTCCGAGAGAATCTGAAGATAGCGCAATCGAGGCAGCGAAGCTATGCAGACACAAGAAGAAGAGAGCTGAGTTTTGAAGTCGGAGACTTTGTCTATCTGAAAGTGTCACCGATCAGAGGAGTCAGAAGATTCGGAGTGAAAGGCAAGTTAGCACCCCGCTACATTGGTCCGTATCAAATTCTCTCAAAGCGTGGAGAAGTGGCTTATCAGCTCAGCCTGCCAGAGAGTTTGTCTGCGGTGCATAATGTCTTTCATGTGTCTCAGTTGAAGAAGTGCTTGCGTGTGCCAGAAGAGCAGTTGCCAGTGGAAGGTCTTGAAGTCCAGGAGGACTTGACCTACGTTGAGAAGCCAGTGCAAATCCTTGAGGTTGCAGACCGGGTCACCCGAAGGAAGACCATCAGAATGTGCAAAGTCAGATGGGATCATCACTCAGAGGAAGAAGCAACCTGGGAGCGTGAAGATGATCTGATGGCCAAGTACCCTGAGCTCTTTGCTAGCCAACCCTGAATCTCGAGGGCGAGATTCTTTTAAGGGGGATAGGTTTGTAACGCCCTGAATTTGGGGGTAGAATTTTTTCTTCTTTTCTCTCACCAAATTCGGGCGTTACTCTCTTTTCTCTTTCCCCGTTTACTCCTTCTTCCCAATTTCAAACCAGTATAGCGACAGGTGTCCGTGTGATGTATAAACCAAAACCTAAGTGTCATGGGTGTTGCATCATGCCGAAGCACATTTCTTTGTCTGATGATGAATGTTCGTCTCGTTCCGTTCCGGATTTCGGTTCGCAATTTAATTCCGTTTAGTGGTCGCGCTCGTCGTGGGTTTTCGATCCGCGAAGTGGCCCGGCCCAACCTAGCCCAGCCCAGCCGGCCCGGCCCGCCTCGGCCTGCACGCCCCCGGCGCCCAAAACCCCCCCATGCGCCCCCCTCCCCTCTCTCTCTCTCATTTGGATCTCCCGCGCAACAACCTCTCCTCTCCCTCTTCCACCTCTCTCTCCCCGTGGTGCCCTAGGATTTGGAGACGGCGATCACCGGATTTTGGACCCCGAGGTGAGCTCCCCTCCCCTTCTCTTCTCTCTCTCCCTCCCCCTCCTCTTCTTCCCCACGCGCGCCCTCCCTCTCCCCTGCTCGCGCGCGCCCCTGCCCGCCTCTGCTCGCCGGCGGCGCGGCGCCCCCCGCCCCTGCCCGGCCCCGCGTGGCGGCGCCCGCCCTCCCCCGGCCGCGGCGGCGCTCGCCCGCCCTCGCCCCAGCCCGCGGCGGCGCCCGTCCCCGCCCCTCCCGGCGCGGCGGCGCCCGACCCCGTCCCCGCCCCTCGTCGGCGGCGCTTCCCCCACCCCGGCCCGCGCGGCGGCTCCCGCCCCCCCTGCCCGCCCGCGCGGCGCTCCCCGCCCCTCCCCGGCGCGGCGGCGATCCCGCCCGCCCCCCGCCCGGCCCCGCGCGGCCCCCTGCCCGCCCCTCGGCGCGGTGGTGCCCCGGCCCCCGCTCGGCCCCCCGACCCCGCTCCCTCCCCGGCGGCGCCCGCCCGCTCGGCCTCCCCGGCGGCGCTCGGCCGCTCGGCCCTCGGCGCGGCGGCGCGGCTCCCCTCCCCCTCCCTCCCCGGCGGCGATCCCGCCCGCCCCCTGCCCGACCCCGGTCCCGGCGGCGCTCGGCCTCGCCCCCTGCCCCTCCTCGGCCCCGGCCCGGCTCGCCCTCGGCCCGCCCGCTCGGCCCCTCCCCGCGGCGGCGCCCCGGCTCGCCCTCGGCCCGCCCGCTCGGTCCCGGCCGGTTCAACCGCCCCCCTGGCCGGTTCAACCGCCCTGGCCCCAGCTCGCCCGCTCGATTCCCCGTCCCGGCCTCGCCCGACCGTATTTTCGCTCGCCCACGTTCGCGATGATTATTCGTTAATTAGCGTGTTGCGTCGCGCGCTTCGCCGCGCGACGGATTTGTCTAAATTCAGATTCTATCTTGTGTTGCGTCGTGCGCTTCGTCGCGCGACGATCCATTTTTGTTTCAGGTTGTTTAAGGTGTAGCGCCGCGTGTGTATTCACGCGACGTTCCACTTTGGACTCAGTTTAGTCGACGTATGCCGTCGTGCGCTTCGTCGCGCGACGCTTAACGTCTCCTCGTAACTAAGGCGAAGTGTCTCGCTGCGTGCTCAGTCGCGCGACGAGTCGTTAACTTCTTAATTTGTCTTAGAGAGCTTTGTCGCGCGTCTCGCCGCGCGACCATCCTTTTATTTATCTCCACCTGCTTATAATAATTAGACATGAAACATGACTTTACTTTATGCTAAACATAGTGTCTACCTTAAATTCCTTCCATTAAGCGAGTGGCTAAATTTATAATCATGTAACGTTATCGTTTCTCGATTGTCTTTTCCTCTTTCTCTCTTAACCGTACTCGCGAGCCTGCGTAGAACGTCTGTTTACTTATTGCATTCTATTGTATGGTGTACTGTTCTTTGGTATTAAATATGTGGATGTATGTATGTTTGCGCTCGCATAGAGAACGATCCAGTTGAAGAGCCCGAGGAACCCGCAGGAGAAGCCCCTGAGCAGCAGTCGTTTGGTGGAGGCAAGTGTCCTTTGACCTATCTATGTCCTATTCATTATTTAATTCACCTCCCGCTTTACACATTTATGCCTAAGGATTGACTAGCTTTTGTTATCCATGTCCTTGTTTACCTATCTGGGTTGGATTATTACTGTTTAGCTTTATGCTATTGCTCAAACTCTAATCAATGAACATGATGAGATTATCTATGATACGCTGTTTTCCCTTCTCTTATGATGATGTGATACTTGTGGTCTTCAAGGGGGCTCGAGCGGTTTCTCGAGTGCCTCTCCGTAAGGACCTGTTCTATGGATGACCGCCCGGGAAAACAGTGCAACCATGAGGGTGGAATGGGGTGCCCTTAGCTGAATAATTAGAGGATCCGGGGTGTAGTTCACTTAGCCGTCGTGCCGTCAATGGGGCTCGGTGTATGCGGCTCGCTCTGCCAAGTTTGGGTTCGCCCCTTGGGGAGGAGTGCGGTGCATTTAGGAAACCTAACGGGTGGCTACAGCCCCGGGGAATCTTTGTAAAGGCTACGTAGTGATGCCCTGCTAGGCCACCTAGGTAGTGGTCAATGGGGAGTAGCTCTCTCCGGGCAGAATGGGAATCACGGCTTGTGGGTAAAGTGCACAACCTCTGCAGAGTGTTTGAAAAACTGATATATCAGCCGTGCTCACGGTTATGAGCGGCCAAGGGAGCTCCAGTGATTAGTGGTACTTGATCAGAGATACTTCGGTACAGGTGGATATGAGATTGATGGTTTTGATCATGATTATGGTGCTGGTAAGTGGTACTCTTTCCGTTTGGAAAGGAGTACGTTTGGGTTAATAACTTGGGTTAATGCTAAAACTTGGCTTTCTACTAGTAAGTAATAATCTGACCAACTAAAAGCAACTGCTTGACTTATCCCCACATAAAGCTAGTCCACTACAGCCAAACAGGATACTTGCTGAGTATGTTGATGTGTACTCACCCTTGCTCTACACACCAAACCCCCCCATCCCCAGGTTGTCAGCATTGCAACCACTGCTCAGGCGAAGATGAAGCTGTGGAAGGAGACTTCCAGGAGTTCCAAGACTACGACGAGTTCTAGGTGTGGGTTAGCGGCAACCCCCAGTCGGCTGCCTGTGAAGGCCGCGTTTATCTACGTTTCTTTTCTGCACTTTGATTTATTGTAAGAACTATATGGACGTCTCAGACGTATGATGTAATCGACTATTTCCCCTATTAATACTATTTTGAGCACTGTGTGATGATGTCCATATTATGTAACTGCTGTGTACGTGAATAACTGATCCTGGCACGTACATGGTTCGCATTCGGTTTGCCTTCTAAAACCGGGTGTGACAAATTGGATTGGACTCCTTGTCATCTACTGATAAATGGTGACATGCTCCTTCTTCTAGTTCAGGTAAGTACAGCTTGGTTACTACTTCCTTTCAGGATGGGGACACCAACTTAAATGTTCTCTTATCACAACTAATAGTGGCTTGATTTCTGTGTAGCCAATTCATCCCTAAGATGACATCTAACCCTTGAGTTCCCATGACTACTAGGCTAGAGGGGAAGTCTATCCCCCTTATTTCAATCCTTAGATTCGGACAAATCCTATCGGGCTGAACTTTTCCCCCAACTGAATTAACTCTTAAAGGCGGGATCATTGGTTCTATGGGGATGTTATGTGATTCTACCCAAGATGCAGAAACAAAAGAATGTGTGGCACCAGTATCAAATAGTACTTTTGATGGGTAGGATTCGACTGGAAACATACCTACTGCCACGTCCTGATCATCCTAGATTGCTTCGGCCTCCACGTGGTTCGCCTTTCCACGGTTGTAGGCCTGACCACGGACTCCTGGTGCTTGATGTGGCACTCCTTGTCTTGCTGAGGCATTGACTGCTGGTGGCTGATGAGCTGCTTTCCTGGGATAGTTCTTCGCCTAGTGATTTTGCTCTCCACAGTAGAAGCATGCACGACCTCCTACTTGTGCTGGGGCTGCTTGACCATTCTGGTTGGTTGCTGGGGTAGGAAGACGAGCTGTCTGGTTGTTCTGACGCTAGTACTGATTTCCTTCCGGCTGAGTGTTCTGACGGTACTGCTGCTGCTGCTGCTGAGGAAACTGCCTCTAGTACTGATGCTGGTGCTGATGACCTTGCTTGAATTGTTGTGGTGAGTTGCCTGAGTAGTAGGGATGACTGCTACTCCCGACCTGAGGTCCACCAATCTTGCGCTTCCTATCCTCCATCTCTCGATGCTTCCTTTCAGTCATGATTGCTGTGTCAATCAAATGCTGGAAGGTGGGGAAAGTGTGGTTCATGAGCTGGTAATGGAGGGGATCAACCAATCCTCTCAGAAAGCAGTACTGCTGCTTGGCATCTGTGTTGACGTTGAAAGGGAAATAGGGTCAAACCTTTTCCTAAACAATTTTGGTGGTTGAAATGCCCAACACAAATAATTGGACTAACTAGTTTGCTCTAGTTGATCATTCCACATGTGCATAAGTTCATCTATAACTATTCTAAAGTTGACTTTCCGAAATACCGTAGATTATTCCGGACAGGAGAAGCTTTTTGGAAAATCACCTAAGCGCGGATCGTCCGGGCCCTTGCGGCGGACCGTCCGCGACACCAAGGTGACCCTCGGACAGGAACACTACATAAAAGCAAGTCTACACTACGGACCATCCGATGGAAAAGCAAGCACCGTCTGAGACCAGGCGCGGACCGTCCAGTCGGCGCAGAACCAAAAAAACCCGAAGGTGATGGGTTCGGAAAAATGAATTATAGCGTCCTCGCGGACCGTCCGGGGTGCACGACCGGATCATCCGCGATTGCCTTTATTTGACATCTGACGACACATTAAATGCTATATAGCCGTTGCTGCTGACCGTTGCGATTTCAGCCGTTGATGTGCAGGGGCGGACCATCCGGACCAGGGGCGCGGACCGTCCACAGTCGGCAGAAAGGGAGCAACAGCTAGGAAGTGGTTGGGGGCTATAAATACAACCCCAACCACCTCCATTCACTTCAACCAAGCATTCCAATCCTTCACATTCAATACAAGAGCTAGCAATCCATTTCAAGACACAATCAAAGCATCCAATCTCTCCAAGTTCCACAATTGAGACAAGTGATCATTAGTGATTAGTGACTTAAGAGAGAGAGTGATTTGTGTGTTATTTGTCGCTCTTGTCGCTTGGCTTTTGCAATCGTGCTTTCTTCCTTCCCATTCTTATTCTCAAGACACTTGTAATCAAAGCAAGAGACACCAAGTTGTGGTGGTCCTTGTAGGGGTCTAAGTGACCCATTTGATTAAGGAGAAAGCTCACTCGGTCTAGGTGACCGTTTGAGAGAGAGGGAAAGGGTTGAAAGAGACCCGGTCTTTGTGACCACCTCAACGGGGACTAGGTTCTTTGGAACCGAACCTCGGTAAAACAAATCACCGTGTTCATCCGCTTTATTTCTTGGTTGATTTGTTTTCCCTCTCTTTCGGACTGGGTGTTGGCAATGCAAGGTGATCATGGTGTGGTGACAAGGAACAAAGCCCGACTTGTGGCCAAGGGATATTCACAAGTCAAAGGTTTGGATTTCGGTGAAACCTATGCACCTGTAGCTAGGCTTGAGTCAATTCGCATATTACTTGCCTATGCTACTTACCATGGCTTCAAGCTTTATCAAATGGACGTGAAAAGTGCCTTCCTTAATGGACCAATCAAGGAAGTGGTCTATGTTGAGCAACCTCCCGGCTTTGAAGATAGTGAGTACCCTAATCACGTTTATAAACTCGCTAAGGCGCTTTATGGGCTCAAGCAAGCCCCAAGAGCATGGTATGAATGCCTAAGAGATTTTCTTATCACTAATGGCTTTAAAGTCGGAAAAGTCGATCCTACTCTCTTTACTAAAACTATTGCAAATGATTTGTTTGTATGCCAAATTTATGTTGATGATATCATATTTGGGTCTACTAACAAATCTACTTGTGAAGAGTTTAGTAGGATTATGATTCAAAAATTCGAGATGTCTATGATGGGGGAGTTGAAGTATTTTCTAGGATTTCAAGTTAAGCAACTCTAAGAGGGCACCTTTATCAGCCAAACCAAGTGCATTCAAGATATACTTACCAAGTTTGGAATGAAGGATGCCAAGCCCATCAAGACACCCATGGGAACCAATGGGCATCTCGACCTCGACACGGGAGGTAAATCCATAGATCAAAAGGTATACCAGTCGATGATAGGATCTTTACTCTATTTATGTGCATCTCGACCGGATATTATGCTTTCCGTATGCATGTGTGCAAGGTTCCAAGCCGATCCTAAGGAAGTTCACCTTAGGGCCGTGAAAAGAATCTTGAGATATTTAGTTTATACACCTAAGTGTGGTCTTTGGTACCCCAAGGGATCCACTTTTGATTTAATAGGTTATTCAAATGCTGATTGGGCAGGGTGTAAAATTGATAAGAAGAGCACATCATGGACTTGTCAGTTCTTGGGAAGATCCCTGGTGTCTTGGGCTTCAAAGAAACAAAACTCAGTAGCTCTTTCTACCGCCGAAGCCGAGTATATTGCCACAGGCCATTGTTGCGCGCAATTACTTTGGATGAGGCAAACCCTCAGGGACTATGGCTACAAATTGAGCAAAGTCCCTCTCCTATGTGACAATGAGAGTGCAATCCGCATGGCGGATAATCCCGTTGAACACAGCCGCACTAAGCACAGCCATTCGGTATCACTTTTTGAGGGATCACCAACAAAGGGGGGATATCGAGATAGCCTATGTTAGCACCAAAGAACAATTAGTCAATATCTTCACCAAGCTTTTAGATGAGAAAACCTTACGAAACTTAGGAATGAGCTAAACATTCTTGATTCTCAGAATTTTGATTGAAACATTGCACACATAGCACATTTATATATCTTTGATTATCTCTTTTTGCTATGACTCATATATTTTCAAGTGTATTTTCATGATAAGCCATAGATTGAAAGGGAAAAGACAAGGCTTCCACTCCACTCTATCGGTATTATTTATCCTTCGCCGTCACTCCACACCGCTCTCCACGTTAGTATAATCTTCACTCTTATTACTAGTACCAATGGGGAGAAAGTACAAGGGCTTATATTTCACTCACAAAGTATCCGTTTTTGGCGATTCATGCCAAAGGGGGAGAAAGTATTAGCCCAAAGCAACAAGACCACACCACCACCAATTTCAAAAGTTTTTAAAGCAGTCTTTCAATTGGTATTAAAGAAGTTTTTCAATTAATATCTTACTTTTGATATAATTTCAAATTGGTATATGTTTTTCAAAAACTAGCATCTCAATATATTTCCAATTGGTATCTATTAAAACCCTCTTGAAAACTAAGAGGAGAATTTCATTTAGGGGGAGTTTTGATTAAGTCAAAGGAAAAGCATTTGAAACAGGGGGAGAAATTTCAAATCCTGGAAATGCTTCTTGCAATCTTATTCATATACCTTTGACTATTTGCAAAAGACTTTGAAAAGATTTTCCCAAAAGAATTTGCAAAAACAAAACAAGTGGTGCAAATGTGGTCCAAACCGTTAAAAGAAAGAAAGCAATCCATACATATCTAGTGTAAGTATAAAATTGGTTTAATTCCAAGCAACCTATGCACTTGTCTTATGCAAACTAGTTCAATTCTGCACTTATATATTTGCTTTGGTTTGTGTTGGCATCAATCACCAAAAAGGGGGAGACTCAAAGGGAAATAGGGTCAAACCTTTTCCTAAATGATTTTGGTGGTTGAAATGCCCAACACAAATGATTGGACTAACTAGTTTGCTCTAGTTGATCATTCCACAGGTGCATAAGTTCATCTACAACTATTCTAAAGTCGACTGTCCGGAATACCGTAGATTATTCAGGACAAGAGAAGCTTTTTAGAAAATCACCTAAGCGCGGACCGTCCGGGCCCTTGCGGTGGACCGTCCGCGACACCAAGGTGACCCTCGGACAGGAACACTGCATAAAAGCAAGTCTACACTATGGACCATCCGATGGAAAAGCAAGCACCATCCGAGACCAGGCGCGGACCGTCCGGCCTCACGCGCGGACCGTCTGGTCGGTGCAGAACCAAAAAAACCCGAAGGTGACGGGTTCGGAAAAATAAATTATAGCGTCCTCGCGGACCGTCCGGGGTGCACGACCGGACCGTCCACGATTGCCTTTATCTGACGATGCATTAAATGCTATATAGCCGTTGATATAGCCGTTACTGCTGACCGTCGTGATTTCAGCCGTTGATGTGCAGGGGCGGACCGTCTGGACTAGGGGCGCGGACCGTCCGCAGTCGGCAGAAAGGGAGCAACGGCTAGGAAGTGGTTGGGGGCTATAAATACAACCCCAACCACCTCCATTCACTTCAACCAAGCATTCCAATCCTTCACATTCAATACAAGAGCTAACAATCCATTCCAAGACACAATCAAAGACTCCAATCTCTCCAAGTTCCACAATTGAGACAAGTGATCATTAGTGATTAGTGACTTGAGAGAGAGAGAGAGAGTGATCTGTGTGTTATTTATCACTCTTGTCGCTTGACTTTTGCAATCGTGCTTTCTTCCTTCCCATTCTTATTCTCAAGACACTTGTAATCAAAGCAAGAGAAACCCAGTTGTGGTGGCCCTTGTAGGGGTCTAAGTGACCCATTTGATTAAGGAGAAAGCTCACTCGATCTAGGTGACCGTTTGAGAGAGAGGGAAAGGGTTGAAAGAGACCCTGTCTTTGTGACCACCTCAACGGGGACTAGGTTCTTTGGAACCGAACCTCGGTAAAACAAATCATCGTGTTCATCCGCTTTATTTCTTGGTTGATTTGTTTTCCCTCTCTTTCGGACTCGGATTTAATTCTAACGCTAACCCCGACTTGTAGTGTGTGCTGAAGTTTGTAAATTTCAGATTTCGCCTATCCACCCCCCTCTAGGTGACTTTCAGACATCTTCTGGGGCGTAACGTGACAACTGCAAAAACTTATCCCTGTACTCACTGACGGACATGGGACCTTGCTTCAGGGCGAGAAACTCCTCCTTCCTCACTATAATCAGTCCTTCGGGCACATGGTAGAGACAAAAGTTGTCCCTGAACTCCTCCCAAGTAATGGCTTCAGGGTTGGCAAGGGTGGTGAGGTAAGACTCCCACCAAGACTGGGCTGCTCCCCTCAGCTGTCGGGGACCATACAACACCTTCTCATGGTCGTTGCACTGGGTAGTGTGCAACTCACGCTCCATAGTACGCAGCCAATCTTCCGCATCCATGGGATCAGCAGAGTGGGCAAAGACAGGGGGATGGCCCCTCATGAATTCTGCCCACTTGTCCCTGGGCACTTGTGGCATCTGGACTTGCACTGGAGGCTGAGGTGGTGGTGGCTGCTGCTGCACTTGTTGCATCGCTGCTAAGGTCTGACCAATTGCCTGAACTGCCTGAGTTTGCACCAAGAACATCTGCTCAATGGTCATCGGGGGTGGCGGTGGCAAATGCTGCTGCGGAGCTGCCTCTTCCTGGGGTGCCTGCTACTCTGGCTGAGCACGCCTCGCACCTCTGCGCCTGTTCTCAGACATCTGTAGAAACCACACATATATCAAATCTGACTCTGCAGTCTTTCAGCATAAGAAAAGATATACGAAAAACTTCGCATCATTGAACAATTGATCATATTCACTGACAAATTCTCAGATAAAGAGGAAAGTGGAAATAAATGGATTACCCAACTAAATAACTGACTTTATTAATAGCTACACCAAGTTGCAGGGGATACCCACACCTTGGTGACAATCATTACAAAGATCCAACTTCATTACATGTTCATCATGACAGGCATCCAACAAAAGATAACCAAACTAACTCTAACTAAGACTGACTAGACTAAAGACACTGAATTAAGCATTATTACAGACTCCGACTCCATCGATCTATGGATCGAAATCTATGCGGGTCCTACAGTCTGGGGTACCATAATCGAAGCGACCATGGGGCGGTGAACAGTAAGGGTGCTGAATCCCTATAGGGGCGGGAGAACCACCAACAATATAGTGGCGTGCCGCGCATTCAGCACGCAATTCCGCAACCTCTGCCTGAACCTTGCCCAACTCGTCAAGGGCGTGGTCCAACTCTATGTTGAGCACGGCGACCAGGTTGACCATGCTGCTCAGCCTGGGATTGCCCTCACCAACTGGCGAGACAATCACGCCTCCAACACTGCCGGTCGAACGACGAGGGTATTACTTTAGGTCAAGGCCATCAGCTACACCGCTGAACAACGAGTAATACTGAGAAAGTGCCTGTCGTGCTGCATCCTGCATGGTTGCCTCGACAGTGTCCCTCTCAGTGATAGAATAGTGTTCTGAGAAGGCCTCTGCACCCCGGAGATCATCATCCAGAAGGCGCACCAAGCAAGTATCCTCCCACTGGTCCGGGTATAACCCGCGACGATGCTGGTAGACTACACAACAGTACTTGATAGACCAGGTGTGTCGGTCGAAGGCCCGACGCAATAGGGTATCGAGAGCGTCGTGGAAGTGACACCCGCGAGCAGCGTCATGAGTGATGGGTCTAGCGATCCATCCCTCCGGCTCTGGCTCCTCCGAGTGCTCCATGCCGTGGCTCGAATTGCCACAAGCATCGTCATCTCCGTCTCCGTCAGGGTCTCCTCCAGCAGCCGGGATGCCCTGAGGTGGTGCAGGGGGCATCTCTGGCTGAGGTGCACGAGAAGGCGGCCTCTCAGACTCCGCCTCCTATTGAGGCGAGGGGGAAGAGTCCTGCTACTCCTGCTCCTGCTCCTGGCGTCGGCGCTCCTGCTCCTCGTGCAGGTGACGATGCAGTCTCTCCAGGTGACTAGACTGACCTGACACCGTGCGACGCAGGGGACGCTCCGCCATTCGAGAAGGCAAAAAGGGGATCACCGACTTACGTGCAGTGCACCTGATACGGGCCATCTACAAAAGACATCGTAAGCACAAGAGTAAGAGTGGAACTATGAGATCAGAAAGTAAACAGATAGAAAAGTGAGACGAAACCTTTTTGAGATAAGTAAATAACATAGAGTTGATCAAGATGACCAACTTTTGAAAAGACACTAAGGTCAAGGTAAGAGTAGGGGTCTATAGTCCTTAGGGCGACCATTCTAGTCTAGGTTAGTGGTCCTACAGTCAGCAAGGCTTTGATACCACTTATGTCACACCCGGTTTTGGAAGGTAAACCGAATGCGAACCATGTACGTGCCAGGATCAGAACTCACGTACACAGCGTTACATAATTGGACATCATCACACAATGCTTGAATTAAATAGCGGAAAGGTACTTAGTTACATCAAGATGTCTGAGACATCCACAGAGTCTATTACATATCCATAGTGTTTAACGTTAACATCAAAGTGCGGAGTAACGAAACGTAGAATGTAAGCCTACACAGGCAGCTGACTAGGGGTTTGCTACTAGAGTAAACTAGAACTCGTCATATTCCTGGAACTCCTCAAAGTCCTCCATGTTACCAGCTTCACCTCCTGAGCACTGAGTACAGTGGGGACAACCTGGGGTGGGGTGGTTTGTAAAGCAAGGGTGAGTACACATCAACGTACTCTGCAAATGTCCCATTTGGCTAAAGTGGACTAGTTGTATGTGGAGTTAAGGTTAAGCAGTTGCTTTTAGTTGGTCAAGTTTTATTACTATAAGTAGAGCCAAGTTTTAGTAATAACCCAGTTATTACCTAGAGACACTCCCTCCAAGAGGAAATACCAGAGATCAGAATTATAATCATTATTGCTAATCATCATCATAAAAGTAACCAAAGTTCTTCTAATCGAAGAGGATCCCAAGGCCGCTCTTAACTGTGAGCACGACTGATATACCAGTTTCTAACACTCTGCAGAGGTTGCACACTTTACCCACAAGCCGTGATTCCCATTCTGCCCTGGGTTCTAGCCTCCCCATTGATCACTACCAAGGTGACCTAGCAGGGTCTCACTATGTAGCCTTTACAAAGATTTCCGAGAGGTCATAGTCGCCCGTTAGGTTTCTCCAGTTTGATAAACACAATACATCTCCCCAAAAGACGGGTGACTAATAAAACCAAATCAAAGAACCTCTGCAACCAGCCTCGGCAGAGCAAGTACTGTGCCCGGACCCCATTGACGGCCCAACGGCGAAGCCAACTACTCCTATGGTTCCTCTAATTAATCAGCTAAGGTCGTCCCATTCCACCCTCATGGTTGCACTGTTATCCATGATTAACCCAAAAAGGTAAACAAGAGTAAGGTAAATACAGACTAGTCAATCCTTAAGTTTCAATAATGTAATGCGGGATAGTGAATTATAAAGTAAAGTAGGATATGATAGGTCTGAGGACACTTGATTTCACCAGGTTGTTGCTCAGGGGGATCTTCGGCAACACACTTAGGAACCATGAGCTGCTCGTTGTCTAAGTACGGGGTAACCCCAGCCGTCGGATCAGACATCAACGGCCCAGATTAGATCACGCGGGTGCGGGTGCGGCTGACAAGCGAGGCCAGGGCGCTAGCGAGCCAAGATGGGCTAACCGGCCGGGCCCAGCGGCAGAGACACGAGTGGGGGAGAGGGGAGAGACAGTTGGATCTGGATCGGAGAGCTACGATCCGATCCGCTCGGGTTAAGTCTAAACCGCCCGATCTCGGGTGGACGGCCAAGATCTAACGACAGGGGGCGAACTTGGGCGCGGTGGCGCCGCTCGGTCCCGTGGCGGGAGCTCGTCGGAGACGAGGAGGCCGGCCACCGTAGGGCTCCAGAGGCTTGGGGGTGGTTTAGGCATGTTCAGGGTGATCTGGTGGACTCAGCCGAGGGCACCACGCCGGCGCGGGAGCACCAGAGGGTGCTGCACGCGGAGAGGCGGACTAACAGCGGCGCTAGATTGCTCCGGCGAGCAATCATGCGAACAACAGGACAGCACATAGGAAATTAGGGGCGCAAGCAGGTTTCTCACCTCGAGGGGAGTGATGGAGTCACGAGGCAACGACGGTGGAGCGGGGATGCGACAGACGACGGTGGCGGAGCTCCGTCTGCGCGAGAATCACTCCGGTGAGCGCGGGCCGGCTGAACCAGGGAGGGAAGGGGCACACCGAAGGTTGTCCTGAGCAGCTGACAGTGAGGCGGAGCTCACCGTGGCACTGGACGGGGCGCGAACGCGACGGTGGCCGCAGAACAGGCGGAGATCGGCGGCGGGCGATCGCAGGGCTCTCTGCACGCGTGGGCAGAGCGAGAGAGAGGGCGAGGGAGCTAGGAAGAGGGCGCAAATGGGCGAGGGGAGGTGGGCGAGCAGGGCGCGGGGCTCAAAAGGGGCGCGGGTCTCAGACGTGGCTGGAGAATGCGCGGTCGTGGGCACGTCCACGGCGGGAGATCGTGGGCGAGAGGTTAGAGACGACTGACAGGTGGGGACGACAGGACAGAGCGAGGGAGAGCAGGCGCACGCGAGGGAAACCACGCCGACAGGTCGGCCCCACTGTGCAGCAAGAGAGAGAGAGAGGGGGGGAAGAGAGTGCGAGCGCTCGGGGTTGCGCCGACAGGTAGGACCCGCCTGTCAGGCAGAGGGGGCGCGCGGGCGCGGGCTGGGCTAAGTGGGGCTGCCTTGGGCTGAATTGGCTTTTCCTTTTTCCTGGAGTTTCTATTGCTTTTCTATTTATTTTCTATAGGGTTTTCAATTCAAATTCAAATGTAGTTTCAAATTCAAACCAAATCAAATATGTGCAACATTTCAAAGAATATTTAGGCTCAATATGATGCAACATTCCATGACTCATATGTTTTGGACAAAATAAATTAAATAATCCCTCACTAATACAACTAACCCTAAATGAAAGAAGAAGAAAGGGAGAAAACTAGAGAGAGGGGAACTAGAGTGAGATAGAGAAGAGTAACACCTGAATTTGGATGATCATAAGAAAAAATTTTATATCCCCAAATTCAGGGTGTTACAGTAACCTTGATGTTGTACCTAAAAAGGTACCAGTTTGGAAAACAAAGGTACCCCTAAAAATCAAGGTGTTTCTTTGGTTTATTCATCAAGGAGTTACACTCACTAAAGATAATCTAGCTATAAAAAAGTGGAAGGGTAGTTTAAAATATTGTTATTGTAACTGCAATGAGAGCATTGATCATCTTTTCTTCAAATGTTGGTTTGCTAGATTCATTTGGAGTTTAGTTGAGATTTGCACCGAAATTGCTATATAGGTAGACCTTGTTTAAATAGTGCAATTGATCAAACATATTCCAAATTGTTATGATGATTTATGTTCTATTTGAACTGGTCGTTGTGCCAAACTCAACGTGTTTACCATGTAACCGGTATAAATGCATTTCATATGTCGAGTGTGAAACCAAACCACAATTCCAATCCGACGTTGTCTCCTATGTGAGACGGCTCAAGCGACATCAAACCCTAGTTGTCATCGCCCCTTCCTCCTCCCCTTTTCACCTTGTCGCCACCAGAGTAATCACCCAAAAGTCCTGAGCGACTAACGAGGATGGTGACAGCGGGGTCCTCTTGTGAAGCTCGCCACGGTTTAGCATGCCCAAGCATGGCACCCGCCCATTGTCCACCGTCCCATGCTGACCCGACTCGATCACCATATCATTCTTGGAGCTTAGGTGCAGCATGACGAGTTAGGCTCAACCCAACCACCATGTTGAGCCTGGGTTTTAAGTGCGGCATAGTAGACTAGACTCGACACAATATGATTTATTTTCTCCCTACTATTTTATAAAAAATATATAGTATGTTTGAATATATAAAACATAAAATATATGCATTCTGTTTGCTGGATGGATGTGAATATATTTGGAATCAACAACCTTGGTTAAATTATCTATATTATGTTCAAGTATCAAGTATAAAACACAGAGACATGCACATTTTGTTGGTTAAGAGAGTGTAAATATGAGTTTAGAGCAAACAACCATGGTTTATATTCACATTTATGTATACATTTTTATCATTTTTAACTATTTAAAGGTCAGGAGCAAGGAGAGGTGGACAGAGGTGAAAGAGTAACGGAGAAATGAGAAAAATCATGATTTATATTAGCATGTAGAAAGCTTAAGGGCTTGTTTGGGGACAAGAGATTTAAGGGGTGAGAGGGCTAAATTCACTTACTAGTCAATTTTAAGTAGTAAGAGCATCTCCAATAAGACGACTCAAAATAGTCCCAATAAGACGACTCAGAATAGTTCCACAAAAATTAAAATACTTATTTAGGGCACTAAAAACAAATTGTGTCCCAACAGTTAAGCCCTAAATCATGTATTTTAGAAAGTAAATTACATTATTAGGAAAAAATGTTGAGAATGATGTAGTAACAAGAATATGACATTAGTCTCGGGTGTTGTATATCTGGGACACTTAGGGTTGATTTGGTGACAAGGGGATCACGGGGGATTGGAGGGGATTGTAACACCCGGGCTTTAAGGAACAAAGTCGGGTGCATCTCATACATGCGCCAAAGAAGACAACATGTATAATAACAGAGTGTATAGAGATAAATGCCACAATAACATCAGAGTATTTATTACATAGCGGAAGTCTTATTACATAATAAAAGATAAATATAAAATGAACTAAGGATCATCCTTGGCGCAAGTCAACTGGGAAACGCCACCTAGATTAGATCAAACTCCTCGCTTTGTGGCTCCTCCTGAACCACCAGTTCTTCTCCTGTGGTGGGTGTGAGACAGCAAGGGTGAGCTCACACATGATCATAGTTCAACAAGTTGTGGGAAAACCAGTGGGCACGAACTCACCAAAGGTGGGAGTTCATGTGATGTGTAAGGCTAATCAACAACAGGGGTTAAAGCTGAGCATTGCTTTTAATTAGTTGGTCAAAGTTTTATTAGCAGTTACTAGATGTAAGTAAATACCAAACCTTAAATAAAGTAATACAACAAAATTAATAAATAATCACATGCAATGCAAATGACAAATTGAATTTAAGTTCCATAAATTAATCATGCGAGAGTCCTGAGCTGCTCATGACTGTGAGCTCGGCTAGTATACCAGTTTTACACTCTGCAAAGGTTGTACCCTGTACCCACAAGTCATGTTACCGATCTGCCACGGGGTTGTATGGGCCCCATACACCTCTACCAAGGAAGCGAGGCAGGGTAACACTACGAGGCCTTTACAAAGTTGCACTAGCTTCCGAAAACCCGCTACAATTTATGGGAAGGGCACTTGCAAGAATCCCCCGTCTGACCACCATCGCAGTAAAATCAACCCGAGAACCTCCCTTCATGCAACTCTCCTACTGCCCTTGCCCCTTTTGGGTAAGGTAGTCTTCCACTAGCTTTCCTAATTAGTCAGCTAAGGGTGTCCCATTCCACCCTAGTGGTGGCACGTGTTTCTCAAGTTAAGCTCCATGTTCCAATTAACATTAATGATCTTGACATGAACATAAATAGAATAAAAAACAATTGGAACATGGATATGATGAAATATTATCCCAAAACCATGTAAAGCAATAGCAAAACTACCCAAGTGATTCAGGGATAATCAAGGTAATATGGATAAACAGACTAGGGTGACCTATTGGGTCCCATCAAAATTAAACCTATGCATTAATAATGACATTAAAGAACATTATTGGGTATAAAAAGTGGTCAAGGGCACAACTTGTCTTCAATGAGCTCCTGCTCAGCTACTTCTATCTGCTGGTCACTAGGATCCTCAGTCACCAGTTTTTCTACTCGCCACAATACAAACAAGCACAATGTATAGAGAAAATTAACATCACACCAAACATGTAAACAAAATACATAATAATAATCTACACATTAAATAAAATCCTAGGAACATGAATCATAATTTTTGGAGTTATAGATTTTAAGATATGAATTTCCAAAGGTTTTATGTGCTTAAAATAGGATTAAGTGAGAAATTATTTTTCGTAATGTTTTCATGACAAAACAGAGCCTCTATGTGATAGACAATAATATTACAAAATTTTAGAAACTGGAATGGAGTAATTTAAAGTTCATATGAATTTTCTATGAATTATACAAGTTCTAGCAATTATTTTTGCTATAAAAATCTATTTCTAATTACTTTTCTCTGATTTTCCAACTCTCTGGACTGGGCGTAAAATACCAGAGAGAACAAGGGTCTTGGTGCAATAAATCCCAAGACACAGAGCCATCCCGTGTTGGACTGTGGGTTAGTTATTAAAACGTCTAGGGTCTCATATGTAAGATGGCATGGTTGAAGGGGTATCCTTAATCCCTAGCCGTTGGATCAAATTCGCACGCCCCAGATTAGATCGAGCACGCACCCGAACCGGTACTCCACGCAGACCGTCAGTTCTTGATCTAAGGGCTCGGATCGAACGACTCAAAGGCGAAAGCATTAACCTAATCTAGTCCATATGTTTACAACCCTACGGACCAGATTGCTCCCGCGAGAGTGTATGCCAGAGACAACCTGAACCGCACGATACCCATCAGATGGCTATGACGCGCTCATCCAATCTTTTAATCACATCCATCCAGTTATGGATGGACGGTGCATGCATTCTCTTCATCCCTGAACTCGGCAGCGGCGATGCCCACCCAATCCATAGCGGCACCATCGCCGGAGAGCTCCAGACCCGTAACCCGCGCACCAAACTTCGATCCCAACGGTGTTACGAGTAGCGGAGATTGAGGTGCATCCATGGGGCAGGTTCATACCAGAGTTAGTGATGAGTAGAATACTATCCACGATACTGTGCGGCTTGACGGAAGAGAAGCGGCTCTGGCACGCAACCTAGCAGTCCCCGAGGGTCGTACCCCCGTACTGGTGCCCCGACGACCTTCCGCGTGTCACGAAGATTACCCCGACCACCGACACGGGCCTATCTTGGCACGATGGGTAGCTAGGCGCGGCAGCGGCGTTCTCTGCTTGTTTTCACTCGGTCCCTCGTGTGGTACAAGTTCACACGATGGTGGCGTGGGTGGTAGATAGGATGCTCCCGGGCGCAGGTACGGCCTTATATTGTGGCGAAGACGGCGGCCGGTTGACCACGTCGGAGCCCGCAGATCTCGGCACGCCACCGCCATGCGCGGCAAGCCGTTGCGGAGGACTGGCTGAGGTGCGGCGCGGACACGACTTGAGAGGCTGATGAAGCGGGCCCCGCGGGCAGCAGTGGCCAGTCTAGTGCACGGTTACTGGCCAGGTGGGACCCACCCACCAGTGAGCAGACTCCGTGGATGGTGGTGTAAAGAGGAAGTGGGCCGGCGGGCGCGCGTGGAAACGAGTCCTGGGCCAAAAGTGGTGCGGGTGGCCCAATTAGGTTAGGTTTGCTTTCTTCATTTTTTATTTTATTTTTCCTATTCTATTTCCAATTGAATTCACTTTTGAATCTGAGTTCGAATTTTTTTTCTATTCAAACCAAAATGCACAATCAAAATCCAGCATGATGCAATATTCATTATATATATATTTTTTATTCATTCATTTATTATTCTACATAAATAATTGCTTTTGAATATGTAGCACACATGCAATTATTTTAAGAGAAATAGTTTATATTGTATGATCTCTTAAAAAATGTTCTCACATTAATACTTATAAACTTCAATAAAGGCTAATTCATATAAGAATCTTTTTATTGAATTTTTGTTATAGAACTTTTATTTAAGGAGATGTGACTTCAAATGTTATGGGGATTCCCAAGAAGAAAGAAAAGAAAGAAAGAAAATTCTAATTCAAGTTTTTGAATTTTTTTGCTATATTCTCCAAAATGAAATTTCGGGTGTTACAAATCCAACCCCCTTAACAAGAATCTCGTCCTCGAAATTTAGGAAGGACTAGGGAAAAGATGGGGAAAATCTATGCGAAGCTCTTCTTCTCTTTCCCATGTAGCTTCATCTTCTCCATGGTTACTCGCACTTTCCACATCTTTATCACCTTATTTCTTGTAACTCGAGTCAGGGTATCCAAAATCTTGACAAGGTACTCCGTATAAGTCAAATCACCCTGAACACTGAGCTCTTCCATTGGTAATTTTTCCTCAGGGACACGAAGACACTTCTTAAGTTGAGACACGTGAAACACATTATGCACATCAGATAGATTATCAGGTAGCTCGAGTTGGTATGCCATCTCCCTAACTCGCCTAAAGATTCTGAATGGTCCAATGAAGCGAGGGGACAATTTGCCCTTAACCTTGAATCTTTTCATTCCACGAAGTGGTGACACCTTGAGATACACATGGTCTCCTTCCTCAAATTCCAGTGGTCTCCTTCTATTATCAGCATAGCTCTTCTGCCTGGTTTGAGCGACCCTCAAATTCTCTCGAATTATACAGACTTGTTCTTCTGCCTCTTGAATCAGTTCAGGCCCAAAGAACTATCTTTCTCCAGTCTGATCCCAGTATAGAGGAGTCCTGCATTTCCTGCCATATAAAGCTTCAAAAGGTGACATCTTCAGACTGGCCTGATAACTATTATTATATGAGAACTCAGCATAAGGTTGACTTTCATCCCAACTTCCACCATGCTGAAGTGCACAAGCCCTCAACATATCTTCCAATACTTGGCTAGTCCTTTCGGTCTATCCATCAGTCTAAGGGTGATAGGTTGTACTAAAGTTCAACTTGGTGTTCATATTCTCATGAAAGCTTCTCCAGAATCTTGAGGTAAACTGTGAACCTCGATCAGACACGATCTTCTTTGGTACTCCGTGTAAACACACAATCTGAGCCATATACAACTCTACTAGTTGAGAACCTTTATAAGTGGTCTTGACAGGAATGAAGTGAGCTACTTTAGTCAATCTATCCACAATCACCCATATAGCATCATATCTGTGACAGAACCTCCCATGTCATTAGGCCCACCTACAGTTGTCCTTGTCCAGCGGACCTCGGGCAACCCTATAGATGCTTCTAATCACTTGTTAAGTTTGGTATCTGTATTCCTTGCCTTTCCCAAGAACGTTTCACCCGTCACGCAGATATTACAATACATCGGAGGAACGAATAAGCGGAAGCAATTACAGTAACTTAATTTACATTAAAAATATAGAATAGTGTTATTATTACAGACCAGTCATATAGGAGTGCAGAAGTAATATTATTACAAACCTGGGAGGCAAAAACCCCTCCCGCTTAACAGTAAAGTGTTTTTAAAAGGAGGGCAACATCCTCCCGAGGCTTCATTCTTGAGTTTCTTCCTTTGGCACCACCTTAGAACAAAAGCAACAAAAGTTTGCTGCTTCCTCACCTACAACAACATGGGTTCGAAAACCCTGAGTACAAAGTGTACTTTCGCAAGTATTACCCGTCAAAATAGAAGACTCTCAAGGATATGCTAGCTTGAGGGAGTCAAGGTAAGGCTTAATCAAGAATCAAGACTTTGTTTGCAAAAAAGCTTACTAATAGTGGATCCTTAAAAATCCAGTTTTACTAGCAGGTTAAGTCATTACCTGAATCTAGAGTTATTTCTACCCTAGTTCAAGCACTAGGCCTATACTAGCCATCTTCTTATTAACCATTCTTGTTCATCGGAATGCTACGTGTAGGTCAGTGACCAAGTCTTCATGTCCGAGAAGTAACGGCGATCCGAATCGATTAATACCCAGCTAGGGATCTCCAATCACACTATATATGTAGCACTTAACCCTTGCATATGTCAACTCTCCACCGGGGTTCTTAAGACCAGATCAAGTTCACGCCAACCGAGAGCACAGATACACCACCGTCCAGCCTCTTGCCCCAGAGGGTACACGCTACTCTCGCCATCTCTCCACTCCCATTGCGTGTTGTCTTATTCTGGTATTAGTCTGCCCGAGGAAAAGCTTAACCATGATGAGGCATGTGACCAGTTAAAAGGTCCTCAATCATCAAGCCTACATCGAGACGGTCCTTAATCAACTCAGACGGAGACACTACACCGAGACTCTCTTCTCGTGCAAATCACCCGCCCGGTCTCAGCTTTATCATTTCATCCCAAAGTTTGGTACCTGACAAAGGTACATCTTTTCCGATGTTGAACCCATCATGGCCATGATGGATCCACCATCAAGTTTTATTTTTGAAAACATCCCATCCCACTTGAAGCATCATCTTTTGTCAAAACAAAACATTTTGTTTTTCTAGAGCAAGACTAAGCATCAGAAAAACCTTTTCATAAAACAGGTGATCAAGGAAAGGTAATCAAACTTCCAAGGAAGGAAAATGCATCAATTATTTAGCACACAACTCCTATCACCTAATGCATCAAGCAAGTGATAAAGCTTTTAAAATAGCAAGGAGGTGGCAAATGCACCGGGGCTTGCCTTGTGTTATAGGAGAGTCGGGCTCTGCTCCACAAATATCGAAATAAAAGCAGTTCCCGGCAGGTGGGTCTTCAGGTGGTGGTGGTGCAACTTCTTCTTCTTCAACCACTACTTTTTCTTCGTTTTCTATATAGAACCATATATAATCATGAATGCTCATGTAATGCTGATGAAAATGCAATGATAATAAGGGTACATCATATTAGGTCTTGAATACAATTTTCCTTCACGGTACTCCAGGAAACTAGGGTTTCTGGAGTCAGTATTCTATTTCAGAGGGTAGATATTACTTGGAAGACTAGGGTTTTGGGGTTTAGGTATCAAACATTGTTCAAATCAAATCAAACTTCACCCAAAGTTTCTAAATATCATTTTAAGCTTATCCAAAAAGTTGGGTGATTTTTGGAGTTACTAATTAATTTCTAAAATTCCAGAGGTATAGGTTTAAGCCTTTTTAAATGCTAGATAATTCCTTGTTTGGACCAAAAATCATAAAACTATTTTTATTAAATGCTATAGAAATTTAGGAGTCTAACAAAATTGGTCTTATATTTTTAGCATTTTCCTGGAATTTTCTATGGATTTTCTAATTCTGGCAGAAAAAGAAAAAGGAAAAAGATGAATAGTATTGGACTGTAATCGGCCCAAGTCGGCCCAAGAACGGGGAAAACGCGCGTTCGCGCGTGCCCGCGGTGTCAACTTTGCGCAAGGATCCTCGGTTGTTTGAAAAACTGGCTAATAGTCCCGCGCACTATTTCAATGGGTCACTGACATTTACACCCAGGCCCTCCACTTTCTAATTCTTCATATCGCGCGATCCCTGATGGTGAACGGCCACGAACCGAGCTCCGGTGAGCTCGTACTGGCCGGAAAGATTCAAGGCCTCATTCTCCCTGCCCACGGTGACAACGCGATCAACAGATAACAAGAAGTGTTCTCGGTGATCTTATGGGTCCTAGCTTAATTGGATGGGTCAGGGAGTATCAAGAGCACCTAAGGATACTGAAACGAGGAACCAGAGGACATGAACGGTCCTATAACGCGTTGGCCACAGTGAGGTCACTCCGCGCGGTGCTCTGGGCCGATTTGGGGGAAATTTCAAATTGGCGAGCTCTGGTGGATGATTTGAGGCACAAGTTGATGTATTGGTTGCTTGACTACCTTGCGGAACCGACGGCATGCTCAATTTATAGGATCCCCAAGCGGTGGCCCGTGAATTTGAGATGGCGCGGTGGTGGTCAGAGAGAGAGGAGAGCACTGTCGTAAGAGATTGGTGGCTTTCATCGTGGCGAGCTCACCGGCGAACACCAGACATGTGTAATACGTGCTACTGCGACGTGGTAAGACACCAAGGCACGTGGCGCATGGTCGATAGGTGGCTAACTCCGGTGAGTTCATCCGAATCGGCCGTGAATCAGGCGGACATGGCGGCCGGAGTGAACAATGGCTCAAGTTCATCCACACGGCGATATTTACTACCCCGAGCAACAATCGGTACTTCCTTGAGCACGAATCGTAGCGTTTGGCGCGAATCCAGGCGCATGGTCGTCGGTGGCGAGATGAACTGAACCTGAGATATTTCGATATTGTACCATCAGTTCCTCATTCAGTCATCCTGACAGACCACTTTGCAGAGCCTAGATCTTAAATTTTCATGTGAATACTTACTAATCCGTCTTTAACAAAGTTGTAGCTCAACCAACCAGCTACAAATCGACTATAGTAACTATCCTCAATCGAGCACTAAATCCTACTCCAATTTGACCCAAAAGTCCTGCCAATGTCACTGGTGACCTTAATTCAGTTGTCAGTGTGACTGACAACACAACTTTGAGCTCATTTTTCTCCAAACTTTGTATGTAATCAAAGCTTAGTTACTTAAGCAAAGTTGTTCTCCTTTCCTAGCTCTACAGTTTTGATGTGTTGACCCTAGGCAAAATTCCTTGTATTTTTAGAAATACAGAGCTCCAAAGTCAGCCCTGTTCACTAGTTTTGGACTTAGGCATATGAGAGATATAGAGTGGCTTTTGCAAATAAGCCCAAATCTCATGGTTTGATTTGCAAATCCTCAAATGTGTGAACCATATGATTTGAGGTGCCCTAATACCTTGGTTTTTGCACTTGGGTCCAAAAGTGTACAAAATTTACACATAACCCCCTAGGGTTTCAATTCAGGGTTTTTCAGGGGTCTTTTCAGAGTTTTCAACACTTTCGGGTTTTCGTGCTACCCAAAAAAGTATCTCGTCCCGAGATTTAAAAGTCCTAGGGCAAGTAGTGGAAAAGGAAATATTTTTATTAATTTATTTCTTGTACAAGACAGGGGGTGGTATGGGGTCTACTCCTCTTTACAACAATTGTACATATCTCACAAATTACATGAAGCTAAAAAGCCTGGGAAATTCTTTTCCAAAAAGTCTTGGGTTTCCCATGTAGCTTCATCTTCCGTGTGTTGGTTCCATTGTATCTTATAAAATTTTAGAGTTCTTCTTTGGGTAACCCTGTCCTTTTGATCCAGGACTCGAATAGGATGTTCTAAATATGTTAAGTCTGGTTCCAAGGTAACATCCGTCACTTCAATGGTTCGATCTAGAACCCGAAGACACTTCTTCAATTGGGACACATGGAACACATTGTGCACTGCAGACAAGGTTTCTGGTAGTTGTAGTCGGTACTCCACTGGTCCGCATCTTTCAAGGATAGGAAATGGACCAATGTACCGGGGTGCAAGCTTTCCTTCTACACCAAAACGAGATACACCCTTCATTGATGATACTTTTAGGTAGACATAATCTTCAACTTGAAAGTACAAGGGTTGTCGTCGTTTGTCTGCATAACTCTTTTGTCGAGCTTGGGCTTCTTTCAAATTATGTATAACTCGTTGAACTTTTTCCTCCATCTCTTTAACCATATCAGGCCTGAAAAACCATCTTTCCCCTGGTTCAGACCAATTTAACGGAGTACGACACCGTCGTCCATATAAAGCTTCAAAATGTGCCATCTTGATACTTTCTTGATAACTATTGTTGTATGAGAATTCAGCCAACGGTAAACATTCATCCCATTTCTATGGGTATTCCAGAACGCATGCTCGTAACATGTCTTCAAGTGTTTGGTTTACTCTCTCAGTTTGCCCACTGGTTTGGGGATGATAGGCCGAACTGTGAAGCAGCTTAGTACCCAAAGATTTGTGGAGTTCTTCCCAGAATTTGGATACAAATTGTGGTCCACGGTCTGACACTATAGTTTTTGGAATCCCGTGCAAACTGAGAATACGAGCAATATATATCTGGGCATAAGTGATGACCGGGTAGTACGTCTTGACTGGCAGAAAATGAGCTATTTTCATAAGCCAATAAATTATAACCCAAATAGAATCAAATCCTTTTGCTGTCCTGGGTAATCCCACAATGAAGTCTATGCTAATGTCTTCCCATTTCCAGGTTGGGATAGGTAAAGATTGCAATGGACCCACAGTTTTCATGTGTATGGCTTTGACACGTCTACAAGTGTCGCATCTCACCACATAGCGTGCAATTTCGATCTTCATTTTTGTACACCAATAATGTTGCTTTAGATCATGATACATATTAGTGCTTCCATGATGAATGGAATAGCGACTAAGATGTGCTTCATCTAAAATTTGTTGGTGGACAACATCATTCTTGGGCACAACTATGCGGTTGTTAAACCATACTATGCCTTGATCATCCTTTCTGAAACAGTTTGCTTTACCGGCTTTCATTTTCTCATGAATGTGTTTCATACCTGTTGGGGACTTGTTCTCAAATGCTATGAATCAAGAACAAGGCAACACAATGTTAAAGGTTAATATCCTTCGTCCTTCGAAGCATTATTTCCCTTAGGATATAACGATCTTCGGACGAAGGTCATGAAGGACGTACCTTCATCATCATGATAAGTGATAATGAAAGACAAAGCATATGAAACATGAAAGATAACATGAACAACCATATAGCATTATTCACATATCTTCATTACATAAATTCAAGTATTTAAATACAAAATTTAATCACATTTATACCTTCGGCTTGACAGAAGGCAAAAAATCCAAGCGTTGCGCACGAGCGAATACAAGATAGTGTGAACAGTACAGGGTACTGTTCATCTATTTATAGGCACAGGACGCAGCCTGTGAGAAATTACATTCATGTCCTTTACAAAGGTTTACAATCATAATACAAGTTATCATGGGTCGATTGGTCATTTCATCTTTAAGTTGGTGCATTTGGAAATGTACTCCGGAGCCCTTTGATTGCTAGCTTCGGCTTTGTGCCAGTCTTCCGAAGGTGTTTCTTCTTATGGGACCTTCGGCGACGAAGCAAGCCCCAACAATAGCCCCTTCACGGTGCCAGATTGTTTTTCGTAACGAGCTCGACCCGTGAAAAACTCTCTCGGGGTTCGGAATGTCGAAGGTCCTAAAAACACCTTCCCTGAGCTCGTTGCCGGGAAACGATTTAAATATTCTGAGTGAAGGATGGTCCCACCATGCAACGGGTACACGCGATCTGGTGATTCATCTTCTTGGGCACTATGGTCCACCGTTCAACGAGTGTGGGTGACTGTTCAGTGGGTGTGAGCGACTTGACGATTCACCTTCCCACCTGCAGCACTATATAAACAAACGGGTAGTTGCGAAGTTACCACAGCATTTACTGCTATTGTACTGTTGTGCTGCCGAAAAATTTGACCACCGCCGAAGCTTATTCACCGTATTCTCAGTCAAAGGATCACTTTGTTCTAGCTTCGTGAGAAGAGGGAGCTTCGTAAAAAATATTTAACTTCGTTAAAACGCAAGAAATTCAACATCAAATGGCCAGAGTGTGCTCAATAGCTAGGGTTACACATGACGGAGAGGAAACCAAAGCTACTGAAACTGCTCCGATCTCCGAAGTTATGAGGCGGTCAGGACTAGTTGTAACGGAGGGCGCTCCTGTCGAAGGTGCCCCTGCTACTGAAGCGGAGCAGGCAGACATTGAAGAAGGTGATATTGGTGAAGAAGAGATTGATTATAACACCGTTATGCCATCGAAGCCCAGGCATTTGGATTTTGGAAAGTCGACTGTGTCTGAAGCTGATATGGCTATGATGACGAAGCTAGGCTACTTCAGAGAAGCCGACAAGGGGTTGATTCGCTTTGGTGGGGAAGAAACTATCCCAAAACCAGAAAATGATGAAGTGGTGTTCTTTAAGAGCTTCTTCAAAGCAGGGCTGAGATTTCCTCTGCACGGGATGATTGGAGATGTCTTGGAAAATTTTGAGATTTACCTTCATCAGCTGACCCCTAACGCCATTGTTAGGCTCAGCGTTTACATCTGGGCCCTCCAAAGTCAAGGGGTGGAGCCACTCACCGAAGCCTTCTGTCGAGTACATGAACTTCACTATCAGACGAAGGCTAGAAAAGACGGACTGCATGAGAACTTCGGCTGTTACAACTTTGCTTATCGCAAAGATATGAAGACACCGGTGGTCAGCTATCGCACTAAATGGCCGACCGGTTGGAAATCTGAATGGTTTTATGTTTAAATTGATGAGAAAAAGGAGACGCTAGTGCAGAGCCCGCTGGAGTTAACCTCCGGACTGACTAGGCCTCAGTGCAACATGGTGCCGGGGGCACCATGCCCAGATGCTGTGTATGAGTTTAGAGTTGTATCTGAACACATTGGAACTAGGGATTTAGTTCAAGAATACTTGGCCAACCGAGTATTCCCAATGCTCAGGGAGTGGGGTATGCCGAAGCTTGAAAAAGAGAAGAAGAAGAATGAACTCATTCGGCTGCCCTATCATTTCAAGTTCAAGAAACAGTTCAAAGAACCCTGCCAAGAATGGTTAGATACAATTGAAGTTATGTGCAACGAGATTTTGGGCAATTATACGAGAAAAGAAGATCAGTTGATGACTGCAGCCTTCGGCACCTGACCGAAGCGAAGATTGAATCGGGTAATGGATGCCCTGAATTTTGAATATCCAGACTATGAGCGATTGAACAAGGGTGCCGAAGGGCAGAAAAGAAAAAGAATTGTTAGTGTTGTGGGCAGACAGGCTGCTAGAATGGTGAAAGAAGATGAAGAAATCCTCAAGAAGAGAAAATTGAGCCCTGAGCCGAAGGTAGTCGCTCCGAAGAAAAGGAAAGCTACGGCCCCGAAGCAGAAGGCAACTGATAAGGAAGAAGATGCTCCTTCAACACCTTCTACTGCCGACGTGGAAGAAATTCTAAAGGTAATGACTGAATCCTTGCCAAACAAGCTAAGTCCACTGGGGCCACATCTGATGAAGCTTTTACAGAAGAAGAAGGAGCCCTTGGCAATGAAGAAGTCTGTTGGGCCGAAAAAACAAAGAATTATTACTGTGACAGAGGCCATTGAAGAAACACCACGACCAGCTTCGGCGTTAAAAGCACTAGCTGTTGAGAGCGCTGCATCTACCGAAGCTGCACCTGCTAAAACCGCAATTGCCGAAGCTGCAACGGACAAGGATGCAAACTTAGAAAGCACACTTTCTGATATAGATAAAATACTTCTGGATATGGCCGCAGAAGAAGCTGCTACAGCCGCTGTTGGGGGCCTTCGTCCTCCGAAGGTCCTCAAAAACATGATTTGACAATGTTTTCCAAGTGAATTATATGAACAGGTATTTTCGGATTCAGAATTATGGATATGGAGCACGACCAGGACGAAGGCTGAGCCAGACGAAGGTCGGGGGCAGCCGAAGCTGTACGCAGGGAAGCTTCGGCGCGATGGCACAAGGGGGAACCGACCTTAAGATGAAAAGACTTCGGGGTCCTCAATAGATTTCCATAAACCGTTAACAAATGTAATGGACATGGATGTAATTTTACGTGGGCTGCGTCCCGCGTCTATAAATAGATGAACAGTACTCCCGTACTGTTCACGCTGACCTTACATTTGCTTTTGCGTCACGCCTGTACTTTTTACCTTCTCTCAGGACCGAAGGTACATTTGTAATTTGAAATCATTTCTATTTTCCCATGTTAATAAAATAGAAATGATTCCATGATGATGCTTATATTATATCTCATGCTTTATATGAGTCTTTCGTTATTACCTATTATATTTACGAAGGTATGTCTCTTATGACCTTCGTCCGAAACTCATTATTTCCCGAAGGAACATAATGCTTCGAAGGACGAAGGACTTTAACACTTAACACTTTTCATGTTGCCTTGTTCTTAACTCTTAGCATTTGAGAACAAGTCACCAACATTGGCGCCCACCGCCGGTGAACTCACTTCCACTTCTTGAGTTTTTCGGCACCTTCGGCAAGCATCAGCTTCGTCATGCCGCCGAAGAAGGCTCCAGCACCAGGGGCTGGCACGCTGCAGCCGCTGGACCCCAATCAAGATGTCCTTTCTCTCAGAGAGGCACGAAGCCAGAAGAGGAAGGCTACCAGTCCAACACATCCGGAGGATGATCTAGATCAGGAAATTCAGAATCTGGAAATCCTTCAGCAACAGGTTCAACGCAGGAAGGAGAAGATGGCCAGGCTAGCTGAACTGCAGAGGCAGATAGATGAAGCCTCTGAAGAAGTTCGTCATCTTGCTCAGGATGAGCAACTCCGAAGGCCTCAGCATCAAGACCTTCATCAGGAAGGCTTTCACAACGAAGATGACTGGTATGACAATTTCCATCATGGGAATTTTGTTTTTGATGATGCTTCTCCCTTGTCCGCTGAGTTGCAGGCTACGCCTTGGCCTCCGTCCTACAAGCCGCCTCAGCTCCCCGTATTTGATGGCCATTCTGATCCGAAGCAGTTTTTGATGAGCTACGAAGCAACAGTGTCTTCGTACGGTGGCAATGCTTCAGTCATGGCCAAATCTTTCGTTATGGCTGTCAGAAGTGTTGCTCAAACCTGGTATTCCTCCCTTCGACCAGGAACGATCACTTCATGGCAGAAGCTGAAGGACTTGTTGTTAACCAGCTTTCAAGGATTTCAGACGAAGCCGGTCACTGCTCAGGCTCTGTTCCAGTGCACTCAGGACCCCGAAGAATACCTTCAGGCATATGTCCGAAGGTTTTTGCGTTTGAGGGCACAGGCACCAACGGTGCCCAATGAAATTGTCATTGAGGCCATGATCAAGGGGCTTCGGCCAGGTCCGTCAGCTCAGTACTTCGCCAGGAAGCCTCCTCAAACGCTGGAGAAGCTGCTCCAGAAGATGGATGAATATATTCGAGCTGACAATGATTTTCGCCAAAGAAGGGAGGAGGCCTTCAGATTTTCTGAGATGACCAGGGGCTTCGGAGGAAGATTCTATCCGAGGCATGTCAGATCAATTCATAATTCCAATCAAAATGATGATAAAGGGAGCCAGCAGCAAAGGCCACAGTACTCCTCACAGGCTTCGGGGCAACAGCAAAGCTCCTTCCGACCACCAGCTCCAAGAGGCAGAGGCGCCAGGGGCTTCGGAGGAAGATTTGGCGATCAACCAAGAAGAATCTTTTGCTTATTCTGTGGTGAGAACAAAGGCCATACTACCAGGATGTGCCATGTTACTATACAGAAGCAAAAGGAAATAGCTGAAGCAGCAGCACAACAAGCCCAGCCGAAGCAGGTCATGCATACAGCTTCGTATCATTCGCCCTACATCCCAGAATATGTGGGCAATCATCCTGTAGTCTCTGCTGCTTCGGCAAGTCAGCCTTCAGCTTCCTGGCAACAGCCTCCGCCTCCACCCCCGTTGCAACAAGGTCAGCAGCCAGAAGGGAGCCAATATGCTCCACATCAAAGGGACTTCAGAGAACAGTCCGAAGCTCGCACGGTCAACAGCACCGTGCCAGAATCAAAGCACATCTATTGACAAATATCCTACCTTAATGGCAATCTTTTTCATTCAGTTTTATTCTCTGTAATAAAGGACATTGTTTTCATGTAATTAGTTTCGTTGATTCCTACAAGAAAAATATGTTTTCTTCACAGGTTTGCGACAATAAAAAGGACCTTCGGACTATCGAAAATCCTTTGAAGCAACGAAAAGTCGTTCTAAGAAACGCAGAGTAAGTCTGACGAAGTCACCAAAAGTCGTTCCGAAGGGAGCGCAGCGTAAGTTTTCTGCTCCAAAGTCGTTCCAAAAGGAATGCAGAGCATACAGCGAAAAGTCAACGCTGATACCGCCTAAGTAAAAGGCGAAGAAGCTCCAAAGACGTTCCTAAGGGAATGCAGAGCTTATACCGCCTAAGTAAAAGGCGAAGAAGCTCCAAAGACGTTCCTAAGGGAATGCAGAGCTTATACCGCCTAAGTAAGAGGCGAAGAAGCTCCAAAGACGTTCCTAAGGGAATGCAGAGCTTACAGCGAAGAATCAGTGCTGATACAAAAATATTGTGTGGGGATATGTGTGTATCTTTCGAAACAAATGTCATCTACGTAGCATAACATCATTACATCATTTTGCATAGCATAAGCATCATACATCATGTTGCATATGGCCCAAGAAGGGGACACGATATTGATCTTCGGAAGTATGATTTGAAAGAGTGAAAATCGTGGTCCCAAGAAGGGGACACAATATTGATCTTCGGAAGTATGATTTGAAAGAGTGAAAATCGTGGTCTCAAGAAGGGGACACAATATTGATTTTCGAAAGTATGATTTGAAAGAGTGAAAATCATGGCCGTAAAGAGAATCAATCTTCATCTTCGGAAGTATAGCTTCGGAGAATTTTTTCACGAAGTTTGGATATTCTTCACGAAGCATGAAAAGAAGGGAAGGTGTTTTTTTCGCCAAACTCAAAAACGGTACGTGTGTAAAGTTTCATGCATCGTAAAGAATTGAGTAGCAAAAATAGATATATTACATTCGGGGTTACAAAAATGTTTAATCCTCTCTCAAAACGACTCCTGCAGCTTCATTCAGAAGCCGATTGACGACTTCGTCCATAATATCTTCGGCCATCTTTTTAATTTCGTCGTCCCCCTTCGGCTGAGGGCCCGAAGGCGCTTTAGTCGGATCTGAAGCAGGACACGACTACATTACTATTACAAATCGCAAACAGATCTTAAAAGCCTAAAGATTACAACACGATAGAAGCTATTATTTAGTACCTAATTGACCTTCGGGCTCTGTGCTCTTTTCAGCAGCCTTAGCCACTTCTCTAGCATCATGGATGCCCTTTTCACTTCTCTGAATAATTTCTCTTGCCATTTCTCGGCCACCGTTGTCCCAGATGTTGGTGAAAAATTTTCCCCCAACCGCGCTAGCTTCGGCTGAAGGATCTTTTATATCTTCAGTCGACAAGGTGGCTTCGGACTGTGCTAAAATTTTCACATGTTCACAGCCTTTCTTCTCTAAAATAGTGGCAATCCCTCTGGCGCCAGAGAAGGCACATATATCTCCTCGGCTATTTAAAACTTCTTCGAAGGCTTCAGCTTCGTGGTCAATCCATTCAATGACACCTTCGGGATTGCCCCTCGAAAAATTTTCTTCACTTGAGAATGCGCCGACCTTCGCGAAGCTAGCCTTTAATTTTTTAACACAGTCTATAGATTTATTGTAGCATCTCTTTTTGGATGAACGAAGCTCTTCAACAGTCACTTCTAGGTGATCTGCCCATTGATCGCTGAGTTCACGCTTTGTTTCTTCAAGTATACGTTCTTCTTTAGCTCTGGCCAGTTGTTTCCGAAGGTCTTCAATTTCGCGTTTCTGAGCTTCAGCCTGACTTTTGAAAGCAGCTTCGTCCTCCTTTATTTTATCTATCAATGAGTATAATATTTTGTCTTTTTCGAGACCTTCGTTCCTCAGTTCAATTACTTCGGAACGAAGGTTGCTCAGGGCTATAGTATACCCTTCGTCTTCAGTATCTTTCTGGGCTCTGAGAGCATTGCTAAGAATCAAGCCCTACAAGAAGGAATATGTGTGTGTGTCAGAGGGTTTAAATGAACGGAAAAATACAAGGATTTCATTTATCATACCTTTAAACTGTTATAAGCTAGGCTGTCAGCCAGATCGTTTTTTGATAGCATCGAAAGTCCGTCTTCTAAAGTTGGGAATCCGAAGCTTCTGTTTATCTCTCGACAGACAGAAATTTCCTTGTTGTCGGGAAGACAGTACAAGAAGTCTTCTTCTCCACTGCCATTAAATATTAACGCCCCCTTCGGATATTTCAGTTTTTGGGCATAATGCTGGGCCTCTTGTTCTTCTTTTTCTGATAATTTTTTCCCCGAAGCATGACGAAAAATATAATCACGAATTTTGGGGGATGCTTCGGGGGCAGCAACACTAGATTCTTTAATAGTTAGCTTTGTTATTTTCTCTGCCTCACTTTTCAAAGTTTTTGCGGACCCTGAGGGTCCAGCTTCGGCTTCAATCTCTTGCTCTGGAGCTGTAGAACCAGAGATTTCAGCTTTTGTTTTAGGAGTAACAGCAGCTTTCTTCGGAGGCGTGCTCGAAGATGTGATCGTTTCCAATACGTCTAGCACATTAGCCATTCTCTTTCTCTTCGGAGTTGCAGCTGGCACTTTTTCATTTTTTGCTGTCCCAATGATTGCTGTAGGACTCAAAACTTCTGATGTTTTGAAGCCCTCAGTTGCTTCTCTTACTTTCTCAATTTTTTCTGTGAGCGGCGCTTCGGTTTTCTCTTTTGTTTCTAACAACAAAATGTTTGATTGTTCTGATTCTATCTTTGGTGGCACTTCGGCCGTTTCTGCGATCTCTGGCAACAAGGCCGGCTCGATTAGTTTTTCAGCTTCGGTGGCTGAAGAAGTTTTCCCGGTAAACTCTGGCACCGAAGCTGGTTCAATATGGCGTGGTCGGTGTGTGAAGACCTTCAACCTTTTTCCTTTTGGTTCTGGCTCGCTAGGAGCGGTTCCAGCTTCTTCTTTTTCAGAGGTTATGTTTTTCCTTTTTTGCCTTCGGACGGGATAACAATAATCAGGGTAGAAGAACCCGATTGCATCAAACACTCGGTTCAGTCTCTTCTTTTTTCGGCCTCCGAAGGCTGCTGATAGTGCAGTATTTTCAGCCTTCGAGAATGCCCCAAGTAATTCATCACTTAATATTTCAATGCTTTTCAGCCAGTCATCATCAGGTTCAATAAATTTATCTGCATATTTGAATGTGTATTTTAATCTGACTAGTCCGCCTTCGTCGGACTCTTTGATGGTTTCTTTCGGCATTTCCCACTTTTCTGCAAGTGGCCATACCCTGAAGGCAATGTGCTCCTGGACCAAGTCCCTTGACCCAATGAAGGAGCAAACTGCGCCGAAGGCTCTTTGGCATTCTTCGGCTGCCTCATCCATTTCAACC
Organism: Zea mays; assembly: GCF_902167145.1. Taxonomy (NCBI): domain Eukaryota; kingdom Viridiplantae; phylum Streptophyta; class Magnoliopsida; order Poales; family Poaceae; genus Zea; species Zea mays. The sequence continues at coordinate 79,107,392 of NC_050103.1, read as the reverse complement.
TTCGGCCTTCGAAGCCCGAAGCGTTGCCAAATTGGGTACATAATGATACTTTTGACATTATTTTGCGCTGTTAGATCATTTTTCACATAAAACCATTCAGACATCCAGGCTCCGGGCCACCTCTTCCGAAAGGTCGGCACAGGGTAGCTTGACCCGGAGCGGGCGCCGAAGCTGTAGCACCCAAAGTTGTTGTGGTATTGCTCCTTTCCCCAGGGCTTCGTCTCGTACAATAACTCGTGTATGTTGCAGAAGCTTTTAGCGTTTGGTTCCAAACCTTGGCTTCTCGCAGCCCAGACAAAAATCCCCATTCTTATAATAGCTTCGGGAGTGAGTTGATGAAGGTAGATTTGGAATGTTTTCAGTACCTCAACAACAAAATTGCTCAGGGGGAATCGAAGCCCAGCTTTGAGGAGGCTTCGGAAAATTACAACTTCATCCTCTTCAGGGGTGGGAGAAGTCTTTTCCCCGGCATCAGCTCTCACAATAGATATGTCTCGAAAGTATCGCCCCCTCATATTATCAATGTGACTCTGCTTGATGGTTGTTTTCCCAAAAACTGAGTGACTTGGTCGCCACGGTCGATCTTCGGCCTCTTCCCCACTACTTTCCACATCATAGCTGTCGCTGTCATCAGTATCTTCGGACAAACCTTCGAGAATCTCCTTCGTGATTTTCTCTGTATTAGTCTCTGCCATCGCTATCAGGAACCCCAGATTCTTCTCCTCCTCGAGACTCAGCTTCGTCTCAGCAGGGATCTTCTTGTCTTCAGACATCTTCGGAAACACTAAAAATTGTTCCCGAGGTCGAAGCTTCGAAATCAAAAAGACCAGCAAATCTCAATGAGCAAGAGCTAAAAATTTTTAGTGGGCCGAAGCAAAAGGCAAGCGTGTGTATCAAATGAATTCACGATGTGTTCTTATTTATACGCCTAGGGCGTTGAAAGTTAAAAGGCCCCGCTTGTCAGTGAATGTTGCTATTCTAGCAAAGGGAAGGTGTTTTTTCGGACCTTCGGCTCAAGGCCTTCGTCCATATCGCAATCTGAATTTATTATTTATAAATTAATATTGCGAGGGGCTACTGTTGGGGGCCTTCGTCCTCCGAAGGTCCTCAAAAACATGATTTGACAATGTTTTCCAAGTGAATTATATGAACAGGTATTTTCGGATTCAGAATTATGGATATGGAGCACGACCAGGACGAAGGCTGAGCCAGACGAAGGTCGGGGGCAGCCGAAGCTGTACGCAGGGAAGCTTCGGCGCGATGGCACAAGGGGGAACCGACCTTAAGATGAAAAGACTTCGGGGTCCTCAATAGATTTCCATAAACCGTTAACAAATGTAATGGACATGGATGTAATTTTACGTGGGCTGCGTCCCGCGTCTATAAATAGATGAACAGTACTCCCGTACTGTTCACGCTGACCTTACATTTGCTTTTGCGTCACGCCTGTACTTTTTACCTTCTCTCAGGACCGAAGGTACATTTGTAATTTGAAATCATTTCTATTTTCCCATGTTAATAAAATAGAAATGATTCCATGATGATGCTTATATTATATCTCATGCTTTATATGAGTCTTTCGTTATTACCTATTATATTTACGAAGGTATGTCTCTTATGACCTTCGTCCGAAACTCATTATTTCCCGAAGGAACATAATGCTTCGAAGGACGAAGGACTTTAACACTTAACACTTTTCATGTTGCCTTGTTCTTAACTCTTAGCATTTGAGAACAAGTCACCAACAGCCGCCGAAGAGACCATGGCCACAGTGCCTGGGAAAGAGAAGGAAACAACCGAAGATACTTCAGAAGAAGAAAAATTCAACTTTCAAAACTTGATTGGACAAGAATTGACAAAGGCTGAGAAAGAAGAATTGAGAGACTATGCCATCTCCTGCGGGTATCAGCCAGGAGCACTACTCTTCAGCGGCATTGATGACGAAAGCTTAGGTTGTCTCCGAGACCGAACCGGAGCGAAGATTATCGGTACTCTGTCGAAGAGTATTGGTTTTTCCGAAGCTTGAGACCGATATCAGCCGCTACCGACGACAGCATATCGTTGGTAGTTTATTCTATTCCAATTTCAAGGTAAAAACTTTTCTTCGACTCTTCATTATTTTTAATAACGAAGGTATTTTCTAACGAAGGTTGCTTCTGTACAGAGTATATTATTGAGCAAAGCTTTGAGGATGCAACAAGACCTTGAAGATAAAAAGCACAAAGTTATAATTGAAGGGTTAGAAAGCAAAATAAAAGATCAAACAACTGCTCTTGAAAAGAAAGATGTCGAACTTCAGACAATGGAACGTTTACTGGCAGAAGCTAAAGCCAAAATTGCAAAGTTGGATAAGGAGCTTCTCTCCAAATCAGAGAGTTTCGAACAAGAAAAACGGAAATTTGATACAAAGTTTGCGGCTGAGGCTGAAAAAAGTTCAAATTTGCAAAAAATCATTGAAAGAGCTTCAAGATAAATGTCTAGAGTTCAGCAACCGATGCGTGCAGCGGCTAAGGCAGATCTTCAACTCGATTGGAGCCAGCTCTGAGAAATTTAGTCCTTCGGTTGAAGACCTGCCAGGGACCTTCGAACACATTGAGGGCGAAGTTGATGCTCTTGATGAAGTTATAGCTGGACACGGTGATTTCTATGCCCTGCTAGCTTCTCGGGGCACAGCTGTTGCCTTCATGAAGTCTGGTTGCACGCATGGGAAAATTGTTAATAGACCAAACTTCAGCTTATCACCAGCAGATCTGATTGATATCTGTAACACCCTGAATTTGGGGTATAAAATTTCTTTTCTAATATCTACCAAATTCAGGTGTTACTCTCTCTTTTCCTTACTTTTCTTTTCTTTTTCTAAATAGTGAGGAATTATTTTGCTGTATATCTACGTGTAAGCCTAAGTAAATTAAAACCCTATGAGTGCTTTGATTGTCGCATCATGCTGGCGTATACTTTCACTTTGTTTGATGAGTGATTTTGTGCAGCATGGGTTTAATAAGGAATTCAATTTAACATCGTGAAGAAAATAGGAAAGAACAAAAGATAAAGAAAATGGAAAATAGAAAGGAGCCCCCCCTTCTCTCTTGGGCCGGCTCTTTGGCAAGCCCAGCAGCCCCCCTCCTCCTTCCCCCTTTCCCCTTGGGCCGGCTGGCTCGGCGGCCCAGCCGCCCCCTCCCCCGCGCGGCCCACCTGGCCCACCCCGCGCGCAGCAGCCCCACCCCCAAAACCCTAGGTCGCGCCCTCCCCCAGCCGCCGCCGCCGCCACCCCCTGGTGGGGCCCGCTCGTCAGCCCCACCCCCTTCCCCCTACCTCCTTCTCTCTCCCCGATCCCGCGCACGTCCCTCTCTCTCTCTCCCTCGACGCCGCTCGCCCTCCCCTTCCCCCGCCCCTCCCTCTCCCTGGCCCCCCTGCAGCGGCCTCGGCGGCCCGGCGCGGCTCGCCAGCGCGCAGCGGCCAGACGTGGCCAGCAGCGTCGCGGCCTAGCCAGCCGTCCCGGCCCGGCTCGGCGGCAACGGCGCGCGGCCCCGGGACCTGCGGCGTGGCCGGCGCGGCCCCGGCGCGGGCGTGCTGCCTCAGCGCGGGCACCCCGGCGTGGTGGCTCCGGCGCCCGGCGTTTGGCGCGGCCAGCCGTGGCGCGCGCGCCCCCTCGCCCTGTGCGCGGCTCGTCGCGTCCACCTCGGCGCAGTCCTGGCGCGCCCGCCCCCGGCGGTGCAGCACGAGGCGGCCTCCCTGCGCGGCCGTGGCCCCCTGCCCCACCCTGCTCGCAGCCGACCGGCCCGCGGCCAGCCCGCGTAGCCAGCGCGATGGCTCGTCGGCCAGCCTGCGTGGCACGCGCGGCGGCTAGCACCGGCTCGGCCCGTGGCGCAGCTGCCTGTGCCTTGCGTGGCCTCGCAGCCGGCTGGCGTGGCACACGGTGCCCGGCACCCAGCCGTCGTGGTCGACCGAAAGGCCACCTTCGCCGAACTCCTTCCGTCGTGTTGGTCCTCATGTGCGCAGTGGAGGACGAGAAGAAGCAATCATCGTGTTCATGGGTGAGGTGGTTGTGGCCGCATGAAATTCCATCGTTTTGAACCGTGAACTAGTATGTATTTAATGTGTGTGCATCGCAAATATATTTGATCCTGTTCTGATTGTGGTAACTTTGTAATCATGTCAAGTATATGTTAATAATAGTATTTTGTCACATCATAGAATTTAGCTAGTTAATTGATTATTTGTTGGTCCAATGGTTAATAAAATAACATTCCAATTTAGGTATGGCTCTAACCTATTCTCGTATAAATGCCCGTTAATGTGATCACGTCGATGCAAATGTTATAATTAACAATTTCTTAATAGGGATGCGGGATCGGTTAGCGATTCTAATTTATAATTGCACAGTTCTCGCATGTGGCCGCGTGTTGTTTCACGTGATGTCGCGCGCGTCGTCGCGTGTCGTCCGCGCGTGTTGTTCGCATGCATTATCGTGCGCAGTTCGCGTGTGTCGCGTGCCTTGCCGCGCGCGTATCGCGCGCTGTCCGCGCGTGAGATTAAGCGGTTCGCTTATAATGGCTCAGGTCAGTTAATTAGCTGTTTAGGTGATCATTAACTATTAAAATAGTATTTCAGTCGTAACAAAGTATTAGTTTTAACCTACATTTAATAAAGGTATATTAATATAATCATGTCAAACTAAATGCTATAGTCAATACTTGTTTAGCGTAAACGCGATTTCGACGTTTCTTTCTCCTCGCGTGACCGTAGTAACACGTTCCTTTTCGTATTGCATGTGTTATTACATTTTATCTTGTATGGTGTAATGTTCTTATGCGTATATATATGTTTGTTTGTTTGTTTGTTCCTGGTTGTATTCGCTGTGCGTCGCGAATAGACTGCGATCCAATTCCGAACTTTGAGGAATCGACGATCAAGCTTCGGCGACCAAGTGACCTAACTCTTCGAGTTCCACGAAGTTGAAGACCCTGAGCATCGGTTTGGTGAAGGCAAGTGTCCTCTGACCTATTATGTCCCATTTACTTTATAATTCATCAACCCGCATATCATGATCAACCTAAGGATTGACTAGCTTTGTATTTACCTTGTCCTTGATTATCTTTTGGGTTATTGTTGTTTAGCTTTATGCTATTGCTCAACTCTAATCAATGAACATGATGAGATTTATCAATGATACGCGGTTTCCCTTCTTTATTATGATGGTATACTTGTGTCATTCAAGAGGGCTCGAGCGGTTTCTCGAGTGCCTCTCCGTAAGGACCTGTTCGTTGGATGACCGTCCGGGAAAACAGTGCAACCATGAGGGTGGAATGGGATGCCCTTAGCTGAATAATTAGAGGAACCGGGGTGTAGTTCGCTTAGTCGTCGTGCCGTTAATGGGGCTCGGTGTATGAGGCTCGCTCTGCCAAGTTTGGTTCGCCCCTTGGGGAGGAGTGCGGTGCATTTAGGAAACCTAACGGGCGGCTACAGCCTCGGGGAATCTTTGTAAAGGCTACGTAGTGAAACCCTGCCTATTCACCTTGGTAGTGTTTAAGGGTTTGATCGGCCCGAGGCAAGAGGGAATCACGACTTGTGGGTAAAGTGCGCAACCTCTGCAGAGTGTTATGAAACTGATATATCAGCCGTGCTCGCGGTTATGAGCGGCCAAGGGAGCTCCATTGATTAGAGATACTTGATCAGAGATGTATGGTTTACAGGTGGTGATGAGGAGGATGGTTATGATTATGCTTATGGTAATGGTAAGTGGTATTCTTTCCGTTTGGAAAGAGTACTTTGGGTTAATAACTTGGGTTAATGCTAAAACCTGGCTTTCTACTAGTAATAATAACCTGACCAACTAAAAGCAACTGCTCGACTTAACCCCACATAAAGCTAGTCCACTTCAGCCAAACGGGACATTTGCTGAGTACGTTGATGTGTACTCACCCTTGCTTTCACAAAACACCAGGTTGCCTTTGGTGCAATCTATGCTCAGGTAAAGAAGAAGGCGTCAAGGTGGATCTCCAGGAGTTCTAGGACGTCGACGAGTTCGAGGATTAGGCTAGCGACCTCCCCCAGTCAGCTGCCTTTGGTGGGTTGTTTACGTTGGCTACGTTTCGATTCTGTGTACTTTGATTTATATTATGTAAATGGCTCTAGTCTGTAATATTATTACTTACTCTTTATTGTAATTCGAAGCATTGTGCTATGATGAGTCATTTATGTAATCGCTGTGTACGTGAATTACTGATCCTGGCACGTACATGGTTCGCATTCGGTTTACCTTCAAAACCGGGTGTGACATAAGTGGTATCAAAGCCATGCTGACTGTAGGACCGCTGGCCTAGAGTAGCATTGGCCATTTTAAGGACTTCTTGACTATTACTTCACCTCATCCTTGATTCTGCTTCAAAATATTAGTCACCTCGACTAATTCTATGTTGTGTCCTTATATGCCCCCTTGCCAAAAGTATTTTATTCTAGTATGGTCTATACTAATCTATTAGATCTGATCTCATCTTATGCTTGCGACATCTTTGTAGATGCCCCCTGACCATAGCCTTTAGTCTTTTGGGACTCTTTCCTCATTCATTATTAAATTGCTACTATTTGACCATCTCTATTCCATTTTGTTAATGACATGCTCGTATCCTTGCATTTTTAATACCCTTATCCCTTAATCTAAAGCACTTACCCTTGTACCTCTACTACCTATTTAAACATTTCAGTTTATATGTCAATGATCTTACTGTCTTTTGAGACCCTTTCCTATTCTATTGATAAGTCGATATGTTTTTGGCAATTTGTACTTTATTGGTCTTGGTATGCTTGTACCATTGGAATCTTGCATACTCTTATTTTTGTATATGCTTACCTTTATGTCCCAATATCTGTTTGAAATATTTCAGTTAACATGCCCTTGACCACCCTTGTTTCCTAATGATCCATGAGTGATCATTTTATGTTGCACACCTGTAGTAATCTCGTTGTTTCCTTGTAACTCCACTCGGTAATGAATCTTTACTTCAACCCTTCTGTTGGAACCTTACCGATCTTACCCTTGATTGTTTTCTCCACTTTGTCGTTTCGCGAGTCTTGCCTTAACTCTATCCTTTGTCATGCATTTTGTTATTATTACCTTCACCTTAGACACCTCTATATCTTACTTGATGTTTGTCTCATATCTGCCCTTTCAAATCACCTCTCTCCTGTCTTATTCTGAGAGCTATACTTTACCTATCTTTACCTTGGTCGTATCCTCTTCTTTGGCTCGCAAGTTTGTAACCTCATCCTTTGTTGTACTTTTGTTTCTTATTGTCTTTACCCTTCTCATCTCTCAATCTTACCTTGGCGATTATGCTATGTTCGCTATCTAAAACCTCCAATCTCCCACCTAAGTTCAAGCGTGGTCTCTTACTTATCTCACCCGTGGTTATATTCTATACTTTGCCTCTTGCAAGACTTATCTTATCCTTATTCTTGATTGTACCTAGACTTCTGTTTTTTTTGCACATTTACCTCTTCCTTTATATCCTTGCCTATTATCACCTTTGACCCTTGACCTCTCTCCATATTTATCATGATGTTTACCTATTTCTTAGCCTCACTTATTCCATTTCAATCCGAGAGCGTTATCTTCCCTATCCTGCTCTTGTTGGTTTCCTTTCCCTTTGTCGCTTTACAAGTCTTGTCTTACCTTAACTTCATCCTTTGTTGAGCTTTTGTTTGATATCATTCTTACCTTTGTAATCTGTAGATCTTGCCTTGATACTTATCTTAAGTCTGCTTGTTGAAATCCCTCTTTTCTATCTCAGTTCGAGAGATATGTTTTACTTATCTCACCCTCGACTATATCCTCTTCTTTACCACGTGTAGGCCCAGACTTAACTCCATTCGTTATTGTATTTGTACCACCTGCTCTTCTATGCCTTTATCTTCTCTCTTACACCCTTGTCCGTTATCGCCTTTGGCCCGTGCGATATTTATGTCTTCTACCTTAATGCTTACCTTAAATTTATCCTTTAAATCATCCCTTTTCTTTCAACCCGGTTTGTGAGTTGCGAGTTACCTACCTCTCCCTTGATTTCTCTTCACTTCTTTTCGCCTTACAAGCGTTGTCTTAATTCCATCCTTTGCTGTGTTTTGATTTGCTATCACCCTCACCTTGTCGTCCATCGATCTTGCCATGATACTCATCTTCATCCCTACTCTTTAAAAAAATTCCCTCTCTTCCACCTCAATTTGAGAGCGGCTACTTACCTATCTGGCCCTTGAATGTACCCCCCTGCTTTTTCCACTTGCAGGTCCTGTCTTAACTCCATACTTGGTGATACGTATATCCTTGGTTCTTATGCCCATTTACCTCCTCTCCTACATCCTTGCCCGTTATCACCTTCAGACCCTCGTGATATCTATTCCCTCGCTTTCCTGCTTACATTGAACCTATCCTTTGAAGTCTCCTCATTTCCATCCATGTTCGGGGATAATGCCTCATCCATTTCATCGTTGACTGCTCCCTCATCTTTGACACGTTGCAAGTTTTGTCTAAAATACATCCTTTGTTGTGTGTTTGCCCGTTATCAACCTCACCCTTGTCATCCCTCGATCTTTACCTTGATGCTTATCTCGTACCTGCATTTTAAAGCCTCCTCTCTTGTTTTAGTTCAAGAGTGTGTCTTACCCCTCCCCGCTCTTGTTCGTTCCCTATCCTTCTGTCGCATTGCAAGTCTTGTCTTAACTCAATCTTTTGGTGTGCTTTTGCCTTTACCTTTCGTGACCTTGTAATCACTAGATCTTCCCATGATGCTCATCTTATGCCTACCTTTTAAACTATCATCTTTCCCATCTTGATTTGAGAATGGTGTTTACCTACCCTTCCCTTGGTTGCATTCTCTCCCTTGTCGGTTACAGTCATTGCTTTAACTCCATCCTTTATTATGCTCATGCCCCTACCCTCCGTGTCTTATCATTCCCCTTGGCCTTTGTTGGCCTTGGAGTAGTTTCCCTTTTTAAGGAAAGACCACCATCTAGTTAACATTAACGTATAGCAACGAGATGTTTGTTGTTGTATGCTTGTGCTGTTTGTCTTTGTGTGATGACTGATTTGCTTCTTTGTGATGAGTGTTGATGTGTTGTGGCCCTTGGTCCGCAATGACATCAGTTTACTCGGTGAGTGCCATAGAGTTAAGTAGTTGGGTTCTCCCCCTGCTCTCTCTAATCTGTCTATACTTACCTTTTCTCGCTATTCTTATCTCTTGCACCTGTCCATTTGGCAACCTCCAAATCAGTCAAGATCAGAGTCGACAGCATCTTCACCAAGTGCATATCAACGCTCCTGTTAAGGGGGTTAGCCGCTAACCCCAATGAAGACAATGCGATCAACATCAACCAACAAGATCAGAGTGGCACAGCGAAAGCGTGTGTGGGTCCTAACCCACAGGTCTAGGGGATCCTCAAGAATTGCATCAATCGGTCTCCAGCATCTGATGGTCAAAGCAACCAATCCACAAGTCAAGCCGGCGGAGTCAAAGTTGAGTTAGAAGCTATGCAAGACTAATGAACCAATCTCATTTTCTTGCTAGCCTCTTCTTGAATCTCAAGGACGAGATTCTGTTAAGGGGGTTAGATTTGTAACACCCTGAATTTGGGGTATAAAATTTCTTTTCTAATATCTACCAAATTCAGGTGTTACTCTCTCTTTTCCTTACTTTTCTTTTCTTTTTCTAAATAGTGAGGAATTATTTTGTTGTATATCTACGTGTAAGCCTAAGTAAATTAAAACCCTATGAGTGCTTTGATTGTCGCATCATGCTGGCGTATACTTTCACTTTGTTTGATGAGTGATTTTGTGGAGCATGGGTTTAATAAGGAATTCAATTTAACATCGTGAAGAAAATAAGAAAGAACAAAAGATAAAGAAAATGGAAAATAGAAAGGAGCCCCCCTTCTCTCTTCGGCCGGCTCTTTGGCAGGCCCAGCAGCCCCCCTCCTCCTTCCCCCTTTCCCCTTGGGCAGGCTGGCTCGGCGGCCCAGCCGCCCCCTCCCCCGCGCGGCCCACCTAGCCCACCCCGCGAGCAGCAGCCCCACCCCCAAAACCCTAGGTCGCGCCCTCCCCCAGCCGCCGCCGCCACCCCCTGGTGGGGCCCGCTCGTCAGCCCCACCCCCCCTTCCCCCTACCTCCTTCTCTCTCCCCTATCCCGCGCACGTCCCTCTCTCTCTCCCTCGACGCCGCTCGCCCTCCCCTTCCCCCGCCCCTCCCTCTCCCTGGCCCCCCTGCAGCGGCCTCGGCGGCCCGGCGCGGCTCGCCAGCGCGCAACGGCCAGACATGGCCAGCAGCGTCGCGGCGGCCGGCGACGCGGCCTAGCCAGCCGTCCCGGCCCAGCTCGGCGGCAAGGGCGCGCGGCCCCGGGACCTGCGGCGTGGCCGGCGCGGCCCCAGCGCGGGCGTGCTGCCTCAGCGCGGTCGCGCTGCCTCGGCGCGGGCACCCCGGCGTGGCGGCTCCGGCGCCCGGCGTTTGGCGTGGCCAGCCGTGGCGCGCGCGCCCCCTCGCCCTGTGCGCGGCTCGTCGCGTCCACCTCGGCGCAGTCCCGGCGCGCCCGCTCCCGGCGGTGCAGCGCGAGGCGGCCTCCCTGCACGGCCGTGACCCCCTGCCCCACCCTGCTCGCAGCCGACCGGCCCGCGGCCAGCCCGCGTAGCCAGCGCGACGGCTCGTCGGCTAGCCTGCGTGGCGCGCGCGGCGGCTAGCACCGGCTCGGCCCGTGGTGCAGCTGCCTGTGCCTTGCGTGGCCTCGCAGCCGGCTGGCGTGGCACACGGTGCCCGACACCCAGTCGTCGTGGTCGACCGAAAGGCCACCTTCGCCGAACTCCTTCCGTCGTGTTGGTCCTCATGTGCGCAGTGGAGGACGAGAAGAAGCAATCATCGTGTTCGTGGGTGAGGTGGTTGTGGCCGCATGAAATTCCATCGTTTTGAACCGTGAACTAGTATGTATTTAATGTGTGTGCATCGCAAATATATTTGATCCTGTTCTGATTGTGGTAACTTTGTAATCATGTCAAGTATATGTTAATAATAGTATTTTGTCACATCATAGAATTTAGCTAGTTAATTGATTATTTGTTGGTCCAATGGTTAATAAAATAACATTCCAATTTAGGTATGGCTCTAACCTATTCTCGTATAAATGCCCGTTAATGTGATCACGTCGATGCAAATGTTATAATTAACAATTTCTTAATAGGGATGCGGGATCGGTTAGCGATTCTAATTTATAATTGCACAGTTCTCGCGTGTGGCCGCGTGTTGTTTCACGTGATGTCGCGCGCGTCGTCGCGTGTCGTCCGCGCGTGTTGTTCGCATGCATTATCGTGCGCCGTTCGCGTGTGTCGCGTGCCTTGCCGCGCGCGTATTGCGCGCTGTCCGCGCGTGAGATTAAGCGGTTCGCTTATAATGGCTCAGGTCAGTTAATTAGCTGTTTGGGTGATCATTAACTATTAAAATAGTATTTCAGTCGTAACAAAGTATTAGTTTTAACCTACATTTAATAAAGGTATATTAATATAATCATGTCAAACTAAATGCTATAGTCAATACTTGTTTAGCGTAAACGCGATTTCGACGTTTCTTTCTCCTCGCGTGACCGTAGTAACGCGTTCCTTTTCGTATTGCATGTATTATTACATTTTATCTTGTATGGTGTAATGTTCTTATGCGTATATATATGTTTGTTTGTTTGTTTGTTCCTGGTTGTATTCGCTGTGCATCGCGAATAGACTGCGATCCAATTCCGAACTTTGAGGAATCGACGATCAAGCTTCGGCGACCAAGTGACCTAACTCTTCGAGTTCCACGAAGTTGAAGACCCTAAGCATCGGTTTGGTGAAGGCAAGTGTCCTCTGACCTATTATGTCCCATTTACTTTATAATTCATCAACCCGCATATCATGATCAACCTAAGGATTGACTAGCTTTGTATTTACCTTGTCCTTGATTACCTTTTGGGTTATTATTGTTTAGCTTTATGCTATTGCTCAACTTTAATCAATGAACATGATGAGATTTATCAATGATACGCGGTTTCCCTTCTTTATTATGATGTTATACTTGTGTCATTCAAGAGGGCTCGAGCGGTTTCTCGATTGCCTCTCCATAAGGACCTGTTCGTTGGATGACCGCCCGGGAAAACAGTGCAACCATGAGGGTGGAATGGGATGCCCTTAGCTGAATAATTAGAGGAACCGGGGTATAGTTCGCTTAGCCGTCGTGCCGTTAATGGGGCTCGGTGTATGCGGCTCGCTCTGCCAAGTTTGGTTCGCCCCTTGGGGAGGAGTGCAGTGCATTTAGGAAACCTAACGGGTGGCTACAGCCTCGGGGAATCTTTGTAAAGGCTACGTAGTGAAACCCTGCCTATTCACCTTGGTAGTGTTTAAGGGTTTGATCGGCCCGAGGCAAGAGGGAATCACGACTTGTGGGTAAAGTGCGCAACCTCTGCAGAGTGTTATGAAACTGATATATCAGCCATGCTCGCGGTTATGAGCGGCCAAGGGAGCTCCATTGATTAGAGATACTTGATCAGAGATGTATGGTTTACAGGTGGTGATGAGGAGGATGGTTATGATTATGCTTATGGTAATGGTAAGTGGTATTCTTTCCGTTTGGAAAGAGTACTTTGGGTTAATAACTTGGGTTAATGCTAAAACCTGGCTTTCTACTAGTAATAATAACCTGACCAACTAAAAGCAACTGCTCGACTTAACCCCACATAAAGCTAGTCCACTTCAGCCAAACGGGACATTTGCTGAGTACGTTGATGTGTACTCACCCTTGCTTTCACAAAACACCAGGTTGCCTTTGGTGCAATCTATGCTCAGGTAAAGAAGAAGGCGTCAAGGTGGATCTCCAGGAGTTCTAGGACGTCGACAAGTTCGAGGATTAGGCTAGCGACCTCCCCCAGTCAGCTGCCTTGGGTGGGTTGTTTACGTTGGCTACGTTTCGATTCTGTGTACTTTGATTTATATTATGTAAATGGCTCTAGTCTGTAATATTATTACTTACTCTTTATTGTAATTCGAAGCATTGTGCTATGATGAGTCATTTATGTAATCGCTGTGTACGTGAATTACTGATCCTGGCACGTACATGGTTCGCATTCGGTTTACCTTCAAAACCGGGTGTGACAATATCCCCAGCCTAGCTCGAAGCATAGGAAACAGATTCATAAAGCAAATATGGACGAAGGGTGGGCAAAGCCTAGCTGGTGACGAAGCTCGAAGTCATCTTAAGCCGGTAATAAAATCATACATTGTACTTACCTTTTCCTGGAAACTTGGATTTTCCTTATAATGCTTTGATATGTACAGGATGACAAAGCCGAAGAACACAGAGTCGAAGCTTAGCAGGCAATCCGAAGCTCAACAGATGATGATGAAGCTCGAATACCTAGCTGTGGGAAAAATTCTAAGAAAACTTTTGTATTAACCCTTGTAAAGAATATTGCAACTTAAGAATCAAATTCTACTCTGTAAATTTGTCCATACCTTGTAATATATTTTTACCTTTCCATCGATGTATGAAATGCTTTGATGTGGTCGAAACCTGTATTTTTGAGCCGAAGGCGAAAAACACCTTCCCTTCTTTTCGTAGACAACGAAGCATGAATCTGCTTCTTGAAGCTGTATGCTTAGAACCGAAGCAACTGTCTGTATCTGTATGATATGATGATGATCCTATGTATGTCTAAATGAATGTTTATGAATGCAATGTATGATGTAATGTATCATGCAAATGAATGCCCAAACACACACATTCGAAGCTTCATCTACAAACTTCATTCCCTTAGGAATGACTGAAATCTCTTTGTCGTTTATTTATCGGCTGCACCGCTTATTTTTCGGTGTAAGTTCTGCATCCCCTTAGGAACGTCTTTTGAACTTCTTTGCCTTCTATTACGGCGGTATTCGCGTTGACTTTTCGCGCTTCGCCTTATATTTTGGCGGTATTTAGCTCTGCATTCCCTTAGGAACGACTTTTGAGCAGAAAACTTACGCTGCGCTCCCTTAGGAACGGCTTTTTGTAGCTTCGTCATGCTCTGCATCCCCTTAGGGACGACTTTCGAGCTTCTCCCTATTTTTTTTTCTTTTTCTCTGCACTCGAAGGTGCATGCTCAGATTTTACATTTACATATTTTGGGGGATTTTGCTCTCATGGAGCTAAGAAAGAAAAATTACAAACTATGGCCCCATTAAAAACCTTTCTCCCCCTTTGGAAAGGAAAAGGGTGCCATAGAAAAATGAAAAAGATTACATCAATCTATACATAATACCGTCGAAGCTCATCCGCGTTCCAAGATCTAGGAATGTCATTTCCATCCATATCCTTTAATCTGTAAGAACCGGGCCTTGACGAAGATACTACCAGAAAAGGTCCTTCCCACTTCAGCTGTAGTTTGCCTACTGTGTCCGGATTAGCCACTCTCCGAAGCACCAAATGTCCTGGCTTGATATTTTTCAGTAGAACTTTTCTGTCACGCCATTTTATTGTTTCGCCTTGATATTTATTAATATTTTCCACAGCTTGAAGTCTGACCCCTTCTATAGTGTCTTTTGCCACATGGTAATCAGCTTCGTCTTCTTCCGAAGTTGTTGTTCTTATTGACCCTGTTTTAGCTTATTCTGGAGTTATAGCTTCGTCGCCAAATAGTAACTTGAATGGCGTGAAACCTGTTGATCTTGATACGGTCGTATTGTGGCTCCACACCACTTTAATCAACTCTTCTGGCCACTTTCCTCTGGGCTGATTAAAAAATTAACTTCATTATTCCTGTCATTATAATACCATTTGCTCTTTCGACAAGTCCATTTGACTCTGGGTGTCTGACTGACGCAAAATGAATCTTTGTGCCGATTTGATCACAGAATTCCTTGAAAGCTTCGGCATCAAACTGTGTTCCGTTGTCCATAGTTATAGCCTTTGGTATGCCAAAACGACAAACAATATTTTGCCAAAAGAATTTCTGGACTGTGACCGAAGTTATTGTGGCCAAAGGCTTTGCTTCAATCCACTTAGAAAAATACTCCACAACCACCACAACATATCTTAAATTGCCTTGTGCTGGTGGAAGTGGACCTAATAAATCCAGGCCCCATCTTTGTAATGGCCAAGTTGGTTGTATTAATTGGGTTAGCGATGAAGGTTGTTTCTGGTCTCTTGCACATTTTTGACAATTTTCACACTTTTGAACCAGATCCGTTGCATCCGAAGCTGCCTTCGGCCAATAAAATCCTTATCTGAAGACCTTCCCCGGCAAAGGTCTAGATCCAATATGAGACCCACACAAGCCTGCGTGTATTTCCTTCATCAGCTCTATACCTTCGGTTCTGGATAGACACTTGAGAAGTGGAGAGCAGACTCCATGTTTGTATAACTCCCCTTCTATTATTACATATGGTCTTGTTCTTGCCTCCATTCTCTTATTATAAGCTTCGTCATCTGAAAGGCAGTTACCTTGGAGAAAAGATATAATCTCAGTCCTCCAATCCTCGCTATGAACAGGAGATATATTGAGCACTGCTCTTTCGAGAAGTTCCACCGAAGGTGCTCTTATTGTCTCAAAGAATACTTCCGAAGGTAGAAGCAGCCCTTATGCCACTGACTTGGCTAGCAGATCAGCGTGCTCGTTTTCTCCTCGTGGAATATTCTTGACAGAAAACCCTTCGAAAGAAGCTTCAAGCCTTCGAACTGTGTCGAGGTATTTCTTAAGCTTCGGGTCTCTTGCCCTGCAACTCTTGTCAACATGACCAGAAATAACTTGGGAATCGGTTTTAAGGACCTCCCTTCTTATCCCAATTGCTTTTAACTTCCGAAGCCCCAAAAGCAAAGCTTCGTATTCAGCAATATTATTTGTGCAGCTGAAGTCAAGCTTTATTGCATAGCATGTTCTGACTTTGGAAGTTGCAACTAAAACAGCAGCCGCACCTGCCTCGAAGGTTCCCTAAGAACCATCGCAGAACACCGTCCAAGCTTCAACATCTTTATTTGCTTCTTCTTCCTGAGCCCCTGGCGTCCAGTCAGCGATGAAGTCTGCTAGCGCCTGGGACTGAATCGAGGATCTATGCACATAATCAATGCTGAATTCGTTGAGTTCCGCAGCCCACTTTCCAATCCTTCCAGTAGCTTCTCTGTTCCTCATGATGTCCTTTAGAGGCTGTGACGAAGGAACAATTATATGGAATGCTTGAAAATAATGTCGAAGCTTCCTGGAGGCCATTAAGACAGCATACAACACCTTCTCCAATTCTGTATAATTTTTCTTTGAGAAGCTTAAAACTTCAGAGACAAAGTATACTGGGGCTTGCTTTTTGGTTTGTCCTTCCAATTTCTCCTGCACAAGCGCCGCACTCACTGCAGAGTGCGAAACTGCCACATATAATAGTAACGGAGCCCCTGGCGCAGGTGGAGTTAAGGTTGTTATATCAATCAAGTATTGCTTCAGCTCTTCAAAGGCTTTCTGTTGAGCTGGGCCCCATTGAAAGACTTCGGCTAACTTTAGTATTTCAAAGAATGGCAAGTTTTCTTTCTGCTGATCTAGATATAAATCTATTCAATGAAGCCAATCTTCCTGCCAACCGTTGGCCCCCCTTCTTTGTGCTCGATGGTTCCATTCGAAGGATAGCTTCGATCTTGCTTGGTGTTGGAACTTGCTCTCAGTTGCAAGGGGATCCAACAAGGGTGAACAAAGGCGTTAACAGGATTCTCACGTAGATGGCAATAGCTCTGTTAATCTGGCCTCTCACGGGCACTGTGCGGGGGTATTTATAGGTATCTGAGCGCCCAGCGTCTCGTGTTAAGGACGCATGTGCCCTCAGACACCTAAGTTATCCCAGAATATTCCCATAAAGCAGGGTTACAGACTGTAATTACAGGGATGCCTTTACAAAGTAGGCCCGTAACACGCAGCGGCCACGCAGGGCCCGTTACAATGGGCCGGATCACACGTGGGCCTCCGAGCCGGACGAGGCCGCACGGTGGGGTGACCTAGTCGCAGGCCTTCGTCTGATGTCGTATGAGGCGAAGGGTGTCCCCGCCCGTTTTATCTCCGTTGGACCAACGACTGCAGCGAAGGCCTTGAGCGAAGGGTGGCGTCTTTGCCTTCGCCCCAACATTTGCCCTTTGAGGGACCAGTTCGACAAAGTCATCTGGTGCCGAAGACGTCGCTAGATGGCGGAGACGCTGCCCTCGCTCGAAGTGGTTCCGCGGGGGTTTTTGACATGACCGTTGATTGACGCCGTACTGTTGGACTGCGGGTTTCCCGAAGCGCCGCGCTATGTGTATAAAAGGGGCGGGGGTCGGCGCATTTTGAACTCCACTTTCCGCGCTCCGTGAAAACCCTAGCCGCCTTTTCCACTGTCTTGCTGCTCGTCTGCCCTCCTTGCTTTTGTTCGCCGGAGATCTAGCTCGAGTGAAGCAGACCGCCCGCCACCGCCGACGGTACGTAGCGATGCCGACCTCTTCTTCTTCTGCTGCCGCTATGCCGCCGGCCGACGCCTCGCCGCCGGCCGACGCCTCGTCCGAGGGGACGCCGAGTACTCTAGTGGCGGAGGAGTTGCGCGCCGGCGACACGGTGGATTTTGGTGTGTCGCGGATGTCATCGGTCCATGTGCAAGATATGCAGCGGCTGGGCTATTTTGGCGGCGGAGTTGCCCGCGTCCCGGGGACGGAGAAAGTCCCTGAGCCGGAAGGAGAGTTGGTTGTGTTCGAGGCGTTCTTCGCCGCCGGTCTCCGCCTGCCTGCGCACCGATTCGTTGGAGAAGTGCTGCGCAGATTCAACGTTCAGATCCATCAGCTGACTCCGAATGCCGTGGTGGCACTGTCGAAGTATGTTTGGGCGATGACTTCGTACGACGGACAACCATCAGTCGAAGTCTTTGCGAAGTACTATTGCCTGCACTGGCAGAAGAGGATGATTGGAGATGAAGTTGCCCAGTTTGGGTCCTGTACGTTTATGCCGAAGACTGGCAAGACCACGATGGAGGTAGTCGAGTTGGTTCCTTGCGCCCGCAACAAGTGGGGCAATTGGAATGAGTTTTGGTTTTACGTCGCGGAGGGTGCCGTCGAAGACCATGAGGGGCTCCCCGTGTCCGAAATGTGTTCGCATTTTTACTCAGCATACCCGCCCTTTGAGGTGGCGGAGGAGGATGCGGACGAAGGGGCCCTTCGGTGTGCCGTCGGCCTGAGCAGTGGGCGCGACTTGGTTGAAGAATTTGTGGCGTACGGGGTATGGCCCTTGGCGCATGGCTGGGCGTTGGGCGAAGTGTGCCCTCGCCAGATGCCTTCCCATGGTGGGAAGATGGTGCGAAGTCCTGCCTTCGCGCTGGATCTGCAAAGCCACGACCCGGCCGCCTTTGTGCGTGAGGTGGAGGATGGGGCAGTGCGGATCGTGGGTCGGTACGTGCCGAGGACAGAGGGCCAGCGTAGCTGGGATATCCGCGGGTCGAATGACCGTTTGAACAGGGTTTTTGAATTGAATCGACTGCCGTATAACGGCTATCCGGGCCAAGATGATGTGGACCGCCGCGGGAAGAAGCCGGTGGTAGAGTCTGGAGACGACCCTGCGCCGGCGGCCGCCCCATCCTCTAAGAAGAGGAAACTAGGTACTGTTATGGGAGGAATTGGGGTTTCCGATGGTTTTGCTAGAGAGTTGATGAGGACATGCGCGGCCCCGGGGGGAAGGATGTCTTCGCCAGAGCTCCAGGAGTCTTCGGTGCGGATGCTGAGGGTTACCGGGGGTTGGTGGCCTAGGAATGTTCCTATCCCCCGTGCGGCCGGCGAAGACTTTTTTACATCCCGTATGGTTCGTGAGTGGAAAGTGTTTCCTTACGGGCGGAATATTGCTGCTATTGTGTCGGCAGTGATGGACAAGGATCGCCAGAGAGCTGCACAGAAGCGCCAAGCGGTTGTCAGGCTTCATGAAGCCAGGCCGAAGAGGCAGCGAGGGGCTGCGAAGGCTGCTGCCCCTGGTGGAGGCAAGCCGCCGCTGGCGGCGAAGTCGGCTGTTCCTGCATCTAGCAAGGCGCCGGAGGCTGCGACTGGCGCCGGTGGTTCCAGACCTGCGAAGGCTGTGCTGGCGTCCGGCAGGGTGCCGGAGGTCGCGAAGGCGGCCCGAGGGTTGCCGTCGCCGAGCAAGGGCGTCGCCGACTTCGCCACCGATATTAGTGTGGACGACTATCTTGGTGGTAAGCCGTTGGCTCGTTTTTTTTAAGGTTTGTTGATACGTCGCAGAGTCGGATGAGGGCCAACTTGTTATTGTTGCGCCTGCCGCGGTGACCACGGCGGCCGCCGTAGTGCCGAAGGCGAAGGGCGGTGCTCTTGGTGCCGGAGGCGAGATGTCGGCACTCGCGGCTGTCAGGGATGAGGCGGGCGCTGTGTCCCGCCGGCTGAAGGAGGTGAAGGAGGCACTAAGTCAGGTCCGTTGAGCTAGACTTCGGGTTTTTTTCCTGGGCCCGCGGTCTTACGTGAGTTTTGCAGGCGGCTGACTTCGCAGACCGCACGGCGTCGGGGGCCCTCACTGCCGTTGTGTCTGCCGAAGTCGAGAGACTTCGGACGCAACATGCTGACGCCGTCCGCGAAAAATCGGCCGTCGACAGTAAGTGCCGCAAGGTGGCGGACAAGGTGGCCGCACTGGAGGGGGAGAAGACTGACCTCCGGCGCCAACTGGCGGGGGAGAGGAGGGAGACCAACGAGGCCCTCGCCAAAGCACAGGCTGCGCAGGCGGAGGCCAATCTGGCACGGGCGGAGGGCAATCTTGCCAGGGAGCGCGCCGAGCAGTTGTAGGAGCGGCTCAGCGCCCTGGAGAGCCGTGTGGAGAGGGCCGAGGCCGCGGCGCGTGCGGAGGCTGAGCGGATGCGCAAACAGCTTATGGATTCATTCCATGAGCTGGGCGCGCGGACCGGTGACTTCGAAGTGCCGGACCGAGAGCTCGGACTTCGCTGCCTGGAGTGGGTACAGTAGGAGTTGCAGGCACTCCCCACTATCGTGGAGGGGTTTATGTCGTATGCCTCCCTGGTCACCTGCGAGGGGGCGATGAACGCGCTCTCTCACGAAGGGTGTCGGCACTTTGAGGTCTTCGACCAAGCTGATGAAGATTTTGAGCGAGATATCTACAAGGTTGAGGACCCCATAGTGAAGGAATCCGCCGGAGCCATCTACGACCGGATGTGGGGTCCGCACGGTCGCGAGGTGGTCAGGGAGCGGGCCGAGACGGCGAGGGCTCAGGTAACGTTTGGCGTTTGTTTAGAGTTTGCTGGATGTGGGCTACGTGTGGGTTTGCTGAATTTGTGTGTTGTGTCTTAGGCGGCGCGTGGCGAGAGGGTGGACGACTTCGGGGCGTTGAACAGCGCGCTGCCTGACCCGGAGCCGATCCCGGCGAAGGCCGTGTCCGGGGCCGCTCTGGAGCCGCCCCCGGAGATTGCGGAAGGCGCTCCGGATGCCCTCGCAGCTGCTGCGGCCGGCGGAGACCCGCCCCCAGAGACCGCCGAAGGTGCGCCTGATGCCCCCGCAGCCGCTGCGCCGAGGGCTGAAGATCCTGCGACGGTGGCGGCGGAGGCGACAACGGAGGCGACGGTGGAGGCTCCCGCGACGGCTGGGTCTTCGCAGGTGGCGTAGTGGGTGTGGATAATTAGGGAATTTTGGATATGTTGCTGAACTTTGGTTGCTGCGCAGGTTCAAGATTTTGGGCCTGCGCACGCAACCGCCACTACTAATTTTTTGGCGGCTTCGACCGTGGATGGTGGTAATAAATATGATGGGTCTGCATCTGAGTTTTCTGATTTTGCTGACTCTGGGAGCTCGGTTGAGTGGACTGAGGAGTCGTCGGAGGAGGACTTGGACTACTTTGCGGCCTTGGATGTGGCAGCGGCGGAGGCTTCACCGCACGCCGCGGACGCGGAAGATGTGCCTGGTCCGAGTATCGGGCGCCGGCGGCGAAGGGCGGTTGCGAAGCGTAGAGTGAGTGGGGCGGAGGGGGGTCGGCTTCGGGTGAGTAGGGATGGCCGGCAGGAACTGTTGTCTTTGCCAGCCGCCGCAAGTACAGGTGAAGGGGAATTGCGAAGTCTTTTTGCGGGTGAGGAGCTTAGGATAATGTTATTTAACTATAGGGAGATGGGAATTATTCCTAAGGTTGAGCCGATGTAAAGTGTTGTGCCCTCGCTTGTACATGTGTAAAGGCTTGTATGATAAGGTTTTGTGCCCCCGCACACATGGCTATGCTTGCGAAGGCGTTATGTACTTGGTCTGGTGTATTTTGTTATGTTGTGCTGGTGCACATATAGTCGGTCTTGGCGCGGATAGTTTGGTGTGGTCGTTTTTGCTTTTGTTGAGCTAGTCTTCACGGTAGACTTTGGTTTTTCGCACTTGTTGTGCTAGTCCAGCTGCACCCTTAGGCGACTTCTGCACGGATGGTCTTCGCGGTAGACTTCGATTTTTCGCACTTGTTGTGCTAGTCCGGCTGCACCCTTAGGCGACTTCTGCACGGATAGTCTTCGCGGTAGACTTAGGTTTTTCGCACTTGGTGTGCTAGTCCGGCTGCACCCTTAGGCGACTTCTGCATGGATAGTCTTCGCGGTAGACTTCGGTTTTTTGCACTTGTTGTGCTAGTCCGGCTGCACCCTTAGGCGACTTCTGCACGGATAGTCTTCGCGGTAGACTTCGGTTTTTCGCATATGTTGTGCTAGTCCGGCTGCACCCTTAGGCGACTTCTGCGCGGATTTGTCGCACGCGAGGGTGGCTAGCGCTGAGCCTCGCGGTGACCTCGTATTGGTCGAATGTCGAAGACCGTCGTCGCGGTCTTTTTTCGACGCATGTTTTTGCGGGGGATTTTTCACACATATATTACATGGCTCCGCCTCGTTAAAAACCTCACCACCGGGAGTAAAAGAGTGCGGGCCAGAATAAGATTGTTTTTGTGAATTACAAGGGCGAATCAGCCCTGATGAGTCAAACAAAAAATTTGCGGAGGTTGTCGATGTTCCAGGAATGCTCCAGGTCTTCGCCGTTTGGCGTTGTGAGCCTGTAAGCGCTGGGGGAAGCTTTCGTCTTGACTATGAAGGGGCCCTCCCACCTGGGCTCCAGCTTGCCCCTGGACTCTGTCCGAGCTGTTCGGACGAGTACGAGATCCCCTTCGCTGAATTCCCTCGGGATGACTGCGTGGTCGCGCCATGCTTTTGTCTGGGCTTGATATTTATTTAGGGCCTGTAGGGCGGAGACTCGGTCTCCGTCAATGAGATCCTTTGAAGTTGGCTCGTCCACGTCGGGGACGGCTGACGGAACTGTTCGTGGGGACCCATGTTTTATTTCTTGTGGGGTCATGGCCTCCGATCCATATAGGAGGCGGAAAGGAGTGAACCCGGTCGCCCTGCACTCAGTCGTGTTTAGTGCCCAGACCGCCTCGGGTAACAAATCGGTCCATCTGCCCTTTTTTCATCGAGGAGCATCTTTTTGACAGCTGTGAAGATTTTTCCATTGGCGCGTTCCACAACTCCGTTGGACTGTGGGTGATAGACTGAGGCGAAGGCAAGCTTGGTGCCAATGGAGAAGAAAAAATCCTTGAAGTCTTGGCTGTCAAACTGCTTGTCGTTGTCAACTGTTAGTTCGGACGGTACTCCGAAGCGGCAAACAATGTTTTGCCAAAAGAATTTTTGGGCAGTTTTTGATGTTATTGTGGAAACAGCCCTTGCCTCGATCCATTTGGTGAAGTACTCGACAGCGACGAAGGCGAACTTAAGGTTCCCCTGAGCGGTGGGCAGGGGCCTGACGATGTCGAGGCCCCAGCGCTGGAGAGGCCATGTGTGGGCGATCAGCTTTGTATACTGCGAGGGGTTGCCTGACCGAGGAGAAAACTTCTGGCAGGCTTCGCAGGACCTTGTGACCCGATTTGCGGCGCAGATCATTGCGGGCCAGTAAAAGCCTTGGCGGATCACCTTAGCAGCTAGGGCCCTTGGCCCTGCGTGTGAGCCGCACGTGCCACTGTGGACTTCGCGTAGGATCTGGATGCCTTCGGTTTCGGTGACGCACTTAAGCATTGGCTGACTGACCCCTTTCTTGTAGAGTTGGCCTTCAATCAGTGCGAAGTCTCGGCTTCGATGTCTGAGGCGCTTGGCCTCGCTGATGTCGGTTGGATGATAATACCCCTGAAGGAACAGGGTTATTGGTGCCCGCCAGTCTTCGGTCATGATAAGGTTGACTATGCGGTGGCCATCGCTGTCATTAGTTATTTGGAGCCCTTCGGGGCTCCGGACGGCTGGCGTGCCGATGACATGAAAAAACACGTCGGAGGGCAAGGACTCGCCCCTGGCGGCACCCTTGGCCAATGCGTCGGCCTCTTCATTCTTGGCCCGATCCACATGCTGCAAGGTGAATCCCTTGAATTGTCTCTCGAGACTTCGGATGGCCGCGAGGTATTGCATAAGTGCGGGGTCCTTTGCTGCATAGTCTTTCTCGACTTGGCCGGCAACTACCTTGGAGTCTGTTTTGATGATGCAGGTGGTGACTCCGAGGGCCCTTAGCTTGCGGAGGCCGAGGATGACTGCTTCGTATTCTGCTATATTATTTGTGCATCTGTCGGATTCCAGAGCGAAGCTGAGGCGTGCTGCATATCTGTGTTTGACCCCGGCTGGTGAGCTGATGACTGCGGCGGCGCCTGCCCCCGCATGGCACCATGCGTCGTCGCAATGGATCGTCCAAACCTTCTCTACGGACGGGTCTGGCTGCGTTATTGGCCCAGTCTAGTCGACGACGAAGTCTGCCAGGACTTGTGACTTGATGGCTGACCTGGGCTCGAAGCTGATGTGGTAGCCGGAGAGTTCGGCCGCCCACTTGGCAATCCTCACCGATGCCTCCGGGTTTCTGAACAATTCGCCAAGTCCCCTGTCTGAGGTGACTCGGACCTTGAATGCTTCGAAATAATGGAGCAGTTTGCGCGAAGACATATCGACTGCATAGGCAATCTTCTCCAGCTCTGTCATGTTGCACTTGGACGGTGTCAGCACTTCGATGACATAGTAAACAGGGCACTGCCTGACCGCGCCCTCAACTGTCTGCTCCTGCACTAGTGCCGCGCTGACCGCATGTGGCGAAGCCGCGACGTAGAGCAACAGGGGGAGCAAGGAGTCGGGGCTTGTAAGGAAGGCCAACTCCGATAGGTACTGTT
Source organism: Zea mays (assembly GCF_902167145.1). Classification (NCBI taxonomy): domain Eukaryota; kingdom Viridiplantae; phylum Streptophyta; class Magnoliopsida; order Poales; family Poaceae; genus Zea; species Zea mays. Next base: position 79,083,219 of record NC_050103.1, on the reverse strand, counting down.
TTAATGAGGCGAAGGCCGCTGCCTGCTCTGGTCCCCAGGCGAAGTCTTTTGCACCACGGAGTGTTTTGAGGAAGGGGAGACTTCGCTCAGCGGACCTGGAGATGAATCTGTTGAGAGCGGCCAATCTGCCTGTCAGGCGCTGGACGTCTCTGGCGGACTGCGGAGGCGTCATGTTTATGATGGCCTGAATCTTGGTTAGGTTGGCCTCGATGTCGCGGTGTGATACCAGGTAGCCCAATATTTTGCCTTGGCGAACGCCGAAGACGCACTTTTCCGGGTTTAGGCGGAGTCGTGCGTCTCGCATGTTCGCGAATGTCTCAGTGAGGTCGGCGAGATGGTCCTCCTTGCTCTTGCTGGCGACGACGATGTCGTCCACATATGTGAATATATTTCTGCCAACTTGCCCTTCGAGCACTGTTTTGGTAAGCCTGGAGAAGGTGGACCCGGCGTTCTTGAGTCCCTCCGGCATTCTAATGAAGCAATATGTGTCGAAGGGTGTTATAAAGCTGGTGCTAGCCTTGTCTTCCTCCTTCATGTATATCTGGTGATAACCGGAGAAGCAGTCGAGGAGTGACATGACCTCGCATCCGGCCGCGCTATCGACTATTTTGTCGATCTGCGGCAACGGGAAATTGTCCTTTGGGCAGGCCTTGTTGAGACTGGTGAAGTCTATGCACATTCGCCACTTCTCGCTTTTTTCTGTACCATTACAACATTGGAGAGCCACGTGGGGTAAGCCACCGGCTCGATGAATTTGGCCTCCAGGAGGCGGTGCACCTCCGCCTTGGCGGCCTCTGTCTTCTCGTCGGACATTTTGCGAAGCCTCTGCTTTTTTGGTCGCACCGAAGGGTCAATTCCCAAGCTGTGCTCAATTATGGATCGGCTGACTCCGACCAGGTCGAGGGCAGACCAGGCGAAGACATCTTTATTCTTGGACAGGCAGCAGAGGAGTTTCTCCTCTTCATGCGAGGTGAGGTCTTCGCTAATAGTGACTGTCTGCTTGGGCGTGGCCTGATCGAGGGGGACAGTCTTGGTCCCGTCGTTGCTCTGCAGCTGTGCCTTGTCGTGCTGTTTATCGGTTGGGCTGGCGGGTGCGGGGACCTCGCGCTGGGCCGTGAGGCAGTGCACGTTTCTCTGACCGGGCACGAAGTCCCGCTCTATGTTGCGCGCAGTCTGTTGGTTGCCGTAAACCGTAATACATAGGTACAGTCCGTGAATGGCTGCTTCGAACTTATTGATGGAGCCCCGGCCCATGATGGCATTGTATGGATATACCATATCCACAATATCAAAGGTCACTTGCTCACTTCGGGCATTGGGTGCTACACCGAAGGAGAGAGGCAGCTCTATTTTGCCGACAGGAAAGGTGCCCTTACCGTCGAAGCCAAACAACGGGTTGTCCGAAGGCTTGAGCAGGCTGTGGCTTATGCCCATGCGATCGAAGGCGTGGAGGAAGATGATATCCGCCTGACTGCCATTGTCGACTAGGACTTTGTGTAGGTCCCAGGCTGCCACGCTGCAATTGATAACCATGGCGTCGATGTGGGGGGCGCTGCGCAGGTCGACGTCTCGTGCGTCGAAGGTTAGCGGAATGTGGGACCACTTTGTCTGCACGACTGGGCCAGTGACGGCGACGTGGTTGATGCTGCGGTAGTGGTCCCGCTTCTGCCGCTTGGTGTCGAAGTCAGTGCTGGACCCCCCAGTTATCATGTGAATGACTCCGCGATACGGCTGATCGGCGAAGTCTTCCTGCTTTGGGGCGTGGGGGATGTTTTGATGTTGCTGGTGTGGTGGTGGGGGTGGGGGAGGTACGATTTGTACTTCCTGATGGTGTTGGTATGCGTGGTGCGGTGGATGCGGGGCGGGGGCGTGGATATATGGTGGAGGGGGTTGTTGGTAAGTGTGTGTGACAACTCTGGGGTTGTCGGCTGGCTGCGCCCGTGCCATTCTGTCTCTGGTGGCCTTCGTTTCGGGGCAGTCTTTGGTTTGGTGGGCGCAGTCTTCGCCATGGAAGAGGCAGTAGAATCGGCGCGGCGGCTGCGCACGCCCCCAACCCCTACCGCGAGTTCCATCTCCGCGGCCCTGGGGGGGGGGTATTCCTGGCGACGAGGGGCGTCAACAGCGGGGTGCTGGTTGGCGATGTTATGCACTTGTTGTTGATTACGGCCGTCTCGACCGGAGTCTGGCTATGGAGTCCTCGTCCACGTGCGGCTGGGCTGTGGAGCATCTTTGGGCTTCCTTTGGGACTCAACCTTGCGCTGGTGGAGCTCTTCGGATTTGGCGTATTTTTCAAACAGCTGATACAGTTCCTGGAGGTTCTTGGGCGGATCTCTGATACAGTGGCTGTAAAGGACGCCGGCGCGAAGGCCACTGATAGCGTAGTGGATAGCGATCTGATCATCGACTGAGGGCAGCTGTGACTTGAGTGTTAAAAATTTGTGGTAATACTCCCGCAGAGTCTCCTTTTCCAGCTGCTTGCAGAGCGAGAGTTCGGCCAAGGCGTCGGTGTCCGGGCGGTACCCTTGGAAGTTGAGCAGGAACTTGTCCCGGAGGCTTCTCCAGGAATCTTGCTCTCAGTTGCAAGGGGATCCAACAAGGGTGAACAAAGGCGTTAACAGGATTCTCACGTAGATGACAATAGCTCTGTTAATCTGGCCTCTCACGGGCACTGTGCGGGGGTATTTATAGGTATCTGAGCGCCCAGCGTCTCGTGTTAAGGACGCATGTGCCCTCAGACACCTAAGTTATCCCCAGAATATTCCCATAAAGCAGGGTTACAGACTGTAATTATAGGGATGCCTTTACAAAGTAGGCCCGTAACACGCAGCGGCCATGCATGGCCCGTTACAATGGGCCGGATCACACGTGGGCCTCCGAGCCGGACGAGGCCGCACGGTGGGGTGACCTAGTCGCAGGCCTTCGTCTGATGTCGTATGAGGCGAAGGGTGTCCTCGCCCGTTTTATCTCCGTTGGACCAACGACTGCAGCGAAGGCCTTGAGCGAAGGGTGGCGTCTTTGCCTTCGCCCCAACACTTGGGTTAGCTTCAATCCCTTTCGTCGAAACCAGACAGCCAAGGAACTTGCCCTTCTTCACTCCAAAGACATACTTTTCAGTATTTAATTTCAGGCCAGCTTGTCTGAAATTGGCAAATGTTTCTTGTAGATCAGTGATATGATTTTCTTGCTTCGTACTTTTTGCTATGATATCATCAACATATGTTAGCACATTTCTGTCTATATGGGAATGAAGGACCTTGGCCGTCATCCTGCTGAAACTGCCTCCAGCATTTTTTAGCCCCTCAGGCATCCGAAGATAGCAATAGGTTCCACTAGGAGTTATGAAGCTAGTCTTCGGCTCATCCTCCTTCTTCATCCATATTTGATGATATCCTGAGTAGCAATCCAGAAGACTCATAAGTTCTGAAGAAGCTGCTGCATCCACAAGAGAGTCTATCCTTGGTAATGGAAATTCGTTCTTCGGACAGGCCTTGTTGAGATCTGTGAAATCAATACACATTCTCCATTTGCCATTAGCCTTCTTCACCATAACAGTATTGGCTAGCCACTCTGGATATTTTACTTCTCTGATGACACCAGCACTGAGAAGTCTTTTTACCTTATTCCGAGCACCTTCGGCTTTATCATCAGACATTTTCCGAAGTCTTTGCTTTCTGGGCCTGAAGGATGGATCGACATTGAGTGAATGTTCAATGACATCTCTGTTGACACCACAGAGATCATTGGCCGACCATGCAAAAACATCTTTGTTGTTGAATAAAAACCTTATCAAAGTTTTTTTCTTGCTTTTCAGATAATTGAGACCCCCAGCAATACCTTATGTTCTGCTATGTCTTCACATAGAAGCATGGGCTTCGGCTGATCATCCGAAGCAGCCTTCTCTCTTCTGTACTTGTACTGCTCACAAGCTTCAGCTCCATCTATATTGTGGATGGCTTTTGAGTCTGTCCAATTTCCCTCAGCCTTTCTAGCAGCTTCCTGACTTCCATGAATTGCAATAGGCCCTTGTTCTGAAGGTATCTTCATGCATAGGTATGCTGGATGAAGAATTACTTCGAAAGCGTTAAGTGTCCCACGACCAATGATTGCATTGTAGGGGTATTCCATGTCAACAATATCAAACACAACCTGTTCAGTCCTTGTGTTGTGGACAAATCCGAAGGTCACTAGCATTGTGATCTTGCCAAGTGCTACGATCTGCCTTCCTCCGAAGCCACAAAGAGGGTGTGTAGTATCATGAATCTTGTCCTCTGGCTCTTGCATCTGTCTGAAGGCCTTAGCAAATATGATATCCGATGCACTTCCTGTATCAACCAGAACATTGTGGACCAGAAATCCCTTGATGACACAAGATATAACCATAGCATCATTGTGAGGGTAATCCTTGAGCTGAAGGTCCTCCTGGGAGAAGGTGATTGGGATGTGGGACCATTTTGACTTGATGAAGGGTCCCTGCACCCCAACATGCTGCACCCTTCTTTGGGCCTCCTTCTTCTGTTTTTGTTGGATGGTTCTGAACATGACCCACCTGTTATCGGAAGCACAAGCTTCATAGCCGAAGCAGCTTTAGCTTGAGTTTTGGACGAAGCCATCAGCTCAAAAGTGGAAGTGAGTTCACCGGAGGTGGGCGCCAATGTTGGGGACTTGTTCTCAAATGCTATGAATCAAGAACAAGGCAACACAACGTTAAAGGTTAATATCCTTTGTCCTTCGAAGCATTATTTCCCTTAGGATATAACGATCTCCGGACGAAGGTCATGAAGGACGTACCTTCATCATCATGATAAGTGATAATGAAAGACAAAGCATATGAAACATGAAAGATAACATGAACAACCATATAGCATTATTCACATATCTTCATTACATAAATTCAAGTATTTAAATACAAAATTTAATCACATTTATACCTTCGGCTTGACAAAAGGCAAAAAATCCAAGCGTTGTGCACGAGCGAATACAAGATAGCGTGAACAGTACATGGGTACTTCTCATCTATTTATAGGCACAGGACGCAGCCTGTGAGAAATTACACTCATGTCCTTTACAAAGGTTTACAATCATAACAAGTTATCATGGGCCGATTGGTCATTTCATCTTTAAGTCGGTGCATTTGGAAATGTACTCTGAAGCCCTTTGATTGATAGCTTTGGCTTTGTGCCAGTCTTCCGAAGGTGTTTCTTCTTATGGGACCTTCGGCGACGAAGCAGGCCCCCAACAATTCCTTCATCACTTCTTTGTGCATCAATTATCTTTTGCATAAGGACCGACTCAAGCTTCAATTGATTTAATGTTCCATGTTGAATCATTCCCAGGTTTAACTTCTCCATTTCTTGGCATAATGTGATGTTAGAGGTTTTCACTGTAAGACAATGGCAGGAAGCCTAGCGACTTAGTGCATCTGCCACCACGTTGGCCTTGCCTGGGTGATAGTGAATTTCTAATTCATAATCCTTAATCAGCTCAAGCCATCTCCTCTGCCTCATATTTATTTCTGACTGGGTAAAAATGTACTTCAAACTTTTATGATCTGTATATATATGACAGATATTTCCCAGCAGATAATGACGCCATATTTTAAGGGCATGAACCACAACAGCTAATTCTAAGTCATGAGTTGGATAATGTTCCTCATGCCGGCGCAACTGTCTTGAAGCATATGCTATAACTCGGCCTTCTTGCATTAAAACACAGCCTAGACCACTGCTTGATGTGTCACAATACACATCAAAAGGCTTTTCAATGTCCGGTTGAGCCAATACCGGAGCAGTAGTCAATAATACCTTCAGCTGCTCGAAGGCTTCGTTGCATCTTGAGGCCCAGTTAAATTTCGTATCATTCTTCAATAAGCTTGTGATTGGCTTCACAAGCTTAGAGAAATCCGGGATAAATCTGCGGTAGTAGCCAGCCAGTCCAAGGAAACTTCGAACCTGATGCACAGTGGTTGGCGGGTTCCACTCTAGAATATCCTTGACTTTGCTAGGATCAACCGCAATCCCATTTGCAGATAGTACATGTCCCATAAATTGGATTTCCTCCAGCCAAAACGTGCATTTGCTGAATTTAGCATATAGTTGATGCTCCCTTAAGCGCGTTAATACGATCCGTAGATGTTGAGCATGCTCCTCTTCATTCTTCGAATAAATCAAGATATCATCAATGAAGACCACCACAAATTTGTCCAACTCGGGCATAAATATCGAGTTCATCAGATATGTGAAGTGGGCAGGAGCATTCGTTAATCTGAAAGACATAACCAAATATTCAAATAATCCATATCGCGTAGTAAATGCGGTCTTGGGTATATCTTCATGTCGGATACGGATCTGATGATAGCCGACCTGAGGTCAATTTTGGAAAATACCTGTGCTCCGGTAAGCTGATCGAATAAGATATCAATCCGGGGAAGAGGGCACTTATTCTTGATTGTGACCTCATTAAGGGGTCTGTAATCCATGCACATCTGAAGCGTTTGATCCTTCTTCTTGACAAAGATTGTGGGACAACCCCAAGGTGATGAACTAGGTCAGACGAATCCCTTCTCTAGTAGATCTTGTAATTGAGTCTTGAGCTCTGCCAACTCATTTGGAGGCATTCGGTACGACCTTCTAGAAACAGGAGCCGTACCGGGCTTTAGTTCAATCACAAACTCTACATCTCTTTCTGGAGGTAATCCAGGCAGATCTTCTGGAAAGACGTCCGGAAATTCACATACTACCAGAATATCTTGCATTTCCGGTATGATAGCTTCATAAACTCTGCCAAATGGTTTAGCTGGAATAGCTACAGGGATGGACAAGAGAACCTCTTCATGGCCATAGCTCAACCTGATGGTTCTCAGATCAGTGTTGAGGATAGCTTTGTGCTGGGCTAACCAATTCATGCCCAGAATTACATCTATATCTTGGCCTTTCAGAACAATCATGTTGGTGGGAAAGTCCCGTTCAGCCAATGTTACGGGCACATGGAAAGCCACTTCTTTAGGGCTGATTTGGTGGTCAGGGATCCCGAGGGGATCCATGGGGGAGAAATCCCCTTGTAATTCAATTTTGAATAACAAGAGGATTCCTCCCCCATGGATCCCCTCAAGATCCCTGATCACCAAATCAGCCCTTAGTGAATATTTGTCCCCCAAGCGAATGAATAATAAACCCTTCCCTTGATTCAATGCAAGGAATGCAATATTTCTCCACAAACTTCTTGCTTATGAATGTATGCGAAGCACCAGAATCAAAGAGAATAACTGCTAGCTGATTAGCCACAAGAAACGTACCCATCATAACCGGCTCTCCCTCCGGTGTAGTGGCCACTTGTGTGTAGTATATCCGCCCGGTCTTCTTTATATTCTTGCCCGTTGTATTATTTGTCGTGTTTCCCTTGCCTTGATTTGAGCTCCCTAAGCTCTGCTGATTGTTGGATTTGTTCTGCCTCGGATATGGGTAGTCTTTGATAAAATGTCCAGACTTCCCACAATTGAAGCGGCCAGTTGAGGAGCTAGGGAGGGCGGGGAAACGAGCACCAGGGGCACTCGGCTGATTTGTTGAAGTGGGGGCAGTGGTAGGGCAAATAAAGACAGGTTGTTTAAATGGGTAGGAGGGTGGACGAGGTGAAGAACGGTTTTGATTGAAAGGTCGGATTACCAACCTTTGTCGCTTTTCAGGCCCCTGATTGGACCTGTCACCTCTGAATCCCTTCGATTTTCCTGTGCCGACAGCCCTGCTGTTGGAGAGATCTAGGCAAGTGGCCATTTTTCTTTGAAGCCGGTCATTGAGGCCTCTCATGAAACAATTCCTCTTTTTCAGGTCAGTATTTACCTGATCAATTTTATACTGGGATAAATGATTAAATTTGTTGAGATACTGCATGACAGTATCTCCCCCTTGCTTGAGTCGCATGAATTCCTCCTGTTTCATGTGCAGCACTCCTTCTGGAATATAGTGCTCACGAAACGCTAATTTAAATTCATCCCATGTGACCTGATGCTCGACAGGTTGAATGGCCACATAATTTCCCCACCAAGTACTGGCAGGGCCTCTTAACTGTTGAGCAGCGAATAGTGGTTTCTGGGTTTTGGTGCAGCGAATGAGTCCAAATTTCTGCTCTATAACCCGTACCCATTCGTCGGCTTCCAGAGGATCTTCGGCTTTGATGAAGAGCGAGGGACGGGTTTCACAAGAGTCCAGGTATGAAGTCTCACGTGGTCCCTTTGGATAAGCCCTTCCTCCCTGTTGCTGGAATTGGTTTCCCGCCATTTCACGAAGAAAGCGGGTATTGTCAGCGGTCGCATTGACCAAGGCAGCGATAGCCTCGGCCAACGTTGGCGGTACAGGCAGTGGATTGGGCGTGTCTTCCCGACCACGGGAAGTACCGGCGCCGTCATGTGCACGAGTCCTAGATGGCATCTGAGGCAAATAAATATTTGGGAAATATAACATGATGATACATACCATCATTTTACATTACAAGATGTAATGATACAGACTCATATGTACAACATGACTTTATTACCTATTTTACATTAGTATTATATCTAAACTATATTATTCTAGTTTTTATCGTCCTTAGTTGCTTCGCTGTCTGTTGTAGGGGACCATTCGTCAGCCAGGTTCATAGAAGGAGGGGGCTTGAAAAGATCCAATTCCCCGCCAAGTCCTTCACCTGTTGTTCCTGAGGGTCCGGCTCCCATTCCAACAGAGTCGGCAGGTACGTCTGGGTGCAGTCGTGAATACAGTTCATGAACTTCCTCATGTAATGTATTGTAATACACCTGCAAGTTGTCAACGACCGCACTAAGCTTTGCCACACGAGCATGAGCTTTGGCTTCCCGGTCCTAAGCAATGGAACGTGAATTGACAACCCAATCGATTGCCAAATCCCGTTCGGCAAGCTCGTCTTGCAGATGCCTGATGTCAGCTCTTAACTCATTTATATGTTGACCATCTTCTACCCACACCCTGTTTCTGTGACGTAGCTCCGTCCGAATCTGCTCCACTTGGGCTTCTAGGTCTCCAATGGGATCGTTACTGTCGCTGCTGCTCTCCTGATGCCTTGGAGCCAGCTGATGCCGAGGTACACCAATCGGTCCAGTGGACTTACGCGCGGTTTTCCTCGTGCGCGGCGACATATCTCCATAAGGGGGAAAACTTTATTAATATAGTTTTTAAACATGATGCATGCATAATTACGAAATCAACTTTCGTTGATTCCCAACCTCCTATACATTGCACTATGTTACCTGGTCTTATAAGATGAGTACTTTAGAAAGTAGTAAGATAAGAATGAAAGAAATTTTCTTAGATAAGTATTTGAAAATTCTTTTTGAAATGTTTCATAATATCTGAAGAGATGGGCTTCGCTCCGATACGAGCTGTGACAGAACCTCCCAAGTCATTAGGCCCACCTATAGTTGTCCTTGTCCAGCGAACCTCGGGCAACCCTGTAGATGCTTCTAATCACTTGATAATTCGGTATCTGTATTCCTTGCCTTTCCCAAGAGCGTTCCACCCGTCACGCAGATATTACAATACATCGAAGGAATGAATAAGCGGAAGCAATTACAGTAACTTAATTTACATTAAAAAATAGAAGAGTGTTATTATTACAGACCAGTCATATAGGAGTGCAGAAGTAATATTATTACAAACCCGGGAGGCAAAAACCCCTCCCGCTTAATAGTAAAGTGTTTTTTAAAAGGAGGGCAACATCCTCCCGAGGCTTTATTCTTGAGTTTCTTCCTTTGGCACCACCTTAGAACAAAAGCAACAAAAGTTTGCTGCTTCCTCACCTACAACAACATGGGTTCGAAAACCCTAAGTACGAAGTGTACTTTCACAAGTCTTACCCGTCAAAATAAAAGACTCTCAAGGATATGTTGGCTTGAGGGAGTCAAGGTAAGGCTTAATCAAGAATCAAGACTCTGTTTGCAAAAGTGCTTACTAATAGTGGAACATTAAAAATCTAGTTTTACTAGCAGGTTAACTCATTACCTGAATCTAGAGTTCTTTCTACCCTAGTTCAAGCATTGGGCCTATACTAGCCATCTTCTTATTAACCCTTCTTGTTCACTGGAATGCTACGTGTAGGTCAGTTACCAAGTCTTCATGTCCGAGAAGTAACGGCGATCCGAATCGATTAATACCCAGCTGGGGATCTCCAATCATACGACATATGTAGCACTTAACCCTTGCATATGTCAACTCGCTACCGGGGTTCTTAAGACCAGATCTGGTTCACGCCAACCGAGAGCATAGATACACCACCGTCCAGCCTCTTGCCACGGAGGGTACACGCTACTCTCGCCATCTCTCCACTCCCATTGTGTGTTGTCTTATTCTGGTATTAGTCTGCCCGAGGCAAAGCTTACCCATGATGAGGCATGTGACCAGTTAAAAGGTCCTCAATCATCAAACCTACCTCGAGACGGTCCTTAATCGACTCAGATGGAGACACTACACCGAGACTCTCTTCTCGTGCAAGTCACCCGCCCGGTCTCAGCTTTATCATTTCATCCCAAAGTTTGGTACCTGACAGAGGTACATCTTTTCCGATGTTGAACCCATTATGGCCATGATGGATCCACCATCAAGTTTTATTTTTGAAAACATCCCATCCCACTTGAAGCATCATCTTTTGTCAAAACAAAACATTTTGTTTTTCTAAAGCAAGACTAAGCATCAGAAAAATCTTTTCATAAAATAGGTGATCAAGGAAAGGTAATCAAACTTCCAAGGAAGGAAAATGCATCAATTGTTTAGCACACAACTCCTATCACCTAATGCATCAAGCAAGTGATAAAGCTTTTAAAATAGCAAGGAGGTGGCAAATGCACCGGGGCTTGCCTTGTGTTATACGAGAGTCGGGCTCTGCTCCACAAATATCAAAATAAAAAGCAGTTCCTGGCAGGTGGGTCTTCAGGTGGTGGTGGTGCAACTTCTTCTTCTTTAACTACTACTTCTTCTTTGTTTTCTATATAGAACCATATATAATCATGAATGCTCATGTAATGCTGATGAAAATGCAATGATAATAAGGGTACATCATATTAGGTCTTGAATACAATTTTCCTTCATGGTACTCTAGGAAACTAGGGTTTTTGGAGTCAGTATTCTATTTTAGAGGGCAGATATTACCTGGAAGACTAGGGTTTTGGGGTTTAGGTATCAAACATTATCCAAATCAAATCAGACTTCACCCAAAGTTTCTAAATATCATTTTAAGCTTATCCAAAAAGTTGGGTGATTTTTGGAGTTACTAATTAATTTCTAAAATTCCAGAGGTATAGGTTTAAGCCTTTTTAAATGCTAGATAATTCCTTGTTTGGACCAAAAATCTTAAAACTATTTTTATTAAATACTATAGAAATTTAGGAGTCTAACAAAATTGGTCTCATATTTTTAGCATTTTCCTGGAATTTTCTAATTCTGGCAGAAAAAGAAAAAGGAAAAAGATGAATAGTATCGGACTGTAATCGGCCCAAGTCGGCCCGAGAACGTGGAAAACGCGCGTCCGCGCGCGCCCGCGGTGTCAACTTTGCGCAAGGATCCTCGGTTGTTTGAAAAACTGGCTAATAGTCCCGCGCACTATTTCAATGGGTCACTCACATTTACACCAAGGCCCTCCACTTTCAAATTCTTCACATCGCGCGATCCCTGACGGTGAACGACCACAGACCGAGCTCTGGCGAGCTCGTACTGGCCGGAAAGGGCAACGGCTAGGGCTCTAGCTTGGTGGACACTTAATTTAACTCCTAACCATCATTTCCTTTCAACTAATTTCAAGATTCAAGGCCTCATTCTCCCTGCCCACGGTGACAGCGCGATCAACGGATAACAAGAAGTGTTCCCGGCGATCTTATGGGTCCTAGCTTAATTGGATGGGTCAGGGTGTATCAAGATCACCTAAGGATACTAAAACGAGGAACCAGAGGACATGAACGGACCTACAACGCGTTGGCCACAGCGAGGTCACTCCGCGCGGTGCTCTGGACCGATTTGGGGGAAATTTCAAATTGGCGAGCTCTGGTGGATGATTTGAGGCACGAGTTGATGTATTGGTTGCTTGACTACCTTGCGGAACCGATGGCATGCTCAATTTATAGGATCCCCGAGCAGTGGCCCGTGAATTTGAGATGGCGTGGTGGCGGTCAGAGAGAGAGGAGAGCACTGTCGCAATAGATTGGTGGCTTTCACCGTGCCGAGCTCACGGCGATCACCGGACATGTGTAATACGAGCTACTGCGACGTGGTAAGACACCAAGGCACGTGGTGCATGGTCAATAGGTGGCTAACTCCGGTGAGTTCATCCGAATCGGTCGTGAACCAGGCGGACACGGCGGTTGGAGTGAACAGCGGCTCAAGTTCATCCACACAGGGATATTTACTACCCCGAGCAACAATCGGTACTTCCTTGAGCACGAATCGTAGCGTTTGGCGTGAATCTAGGCACGTGGTCACCGGCGGCGAGATGAATTGAACCTGAGATATTTCGATACTGTACCATCAGTTCCTCATTCAGTCATCCTGATATACCACTTTGCAGAGCCTAGATCTCAAATTTTCATGTGAATACTTACTAATCCGTCTTTAACAAAGTTGTAGCTCAACCAACCAGCTACAAATCGACTATAGTAACTATCCTCAATCAAGCACTAAATCCTACTCCAATTTGACCCAAAAGTCCTGCCAATGTCACTCGTGACCATAATTCAGTTATCAGTGTGTCTGACAGCACAACTTTGAGCTCATTTTTCTCCAAACTTTGTATGTAATCAAAGCTTAGTTACTTAAGCAAAGTTGTTCTCCTTTCCTAGCTATACAAGTTTGATGTGTTGACCCTAGGCAAATTTCCTTGTATTTTTAGAAATACAGAGCTCCAAAGTCAGCCCTGTTCACTGGTTTTGGACTTAGGCATATGAGAGGTATAGAGTGGCTTTTTGCAAATAAGCCCAAATCTCATGGTTTGATTTGCAAATCCTCAAATGTGTGAACCATATGATTCGAGGTGCCCTAATACCTTGGTTTTGGCACTTGGGTCCAAAAGTGTACAAAATTTACACATAACCCCCTAGGGTTTCAATTCAGGGTTTTTCAGGGGTCTTTTCAGAGTTTTCAACACTTTAGGGTTTTGGTGCTACCCAAGTCCATTAATGGTGTTATCTTATGATCATTTCTAATGAGTTTTGAGATTTTAACTTATTTAGGCTTCATTTTCACTCATAAGCCCAGTTTAGGGTTAAGTACTCTATCCTAGGGTTTCACACACATCAAGTCATATCAGTCCAACATTTTTGAACTTTTTATCTAGTGAATGCACTCTAGGTATGACAAACACATGATATGCTAATGCTTATGATGTTATTCTCAAGTTTTAGTGACAGTAACACCAGAGGTGTTACAATATCCTTTCTGGGTGTGAGGCAATCCAGTGATGAAATCCATATCAATCTCTTCCCACTCCCACTCGGGTATCTTTAGCGGGTGCAATTGTCTAGCTGGCCTCTGGTGTTCAGCCTTAACTCTTTGACACACATCGCACATAGCCACATGTGTAGCCACATCTCTCTTCAATCCATACCACCAATATTTCTGCTTCAAATCCTGATCCATCTTGGTACTACCAGGGTGAATAGAATAATCCGAGTCATGGGCCTCCTTTAAAATAGTCTCACAAAGGCTTTCAATATCAGGAACACATATCTTGTCCTTGAACCACACAGTGCCTTGCTCATCCTCCGTGAATTCTGGACCCCGACCTTCAGTAATCAAATCCTTGATCTCTTGTATCTTAGCATCACCAACCTGACCTTTACGGATTTCTTGTTCCAAGGTAGGTTCCACATCAATAGTAACTCCTTCGGTGTGAGCAACTATCCCCAGGTTAAGTCTCCTGAAATCCTCAACAATCCCATCAGGTAGCTAGGCCATAATAGCTGAATGAACGTGTTCCTTCCGACTCAAGGCATCGGCAACCAAATTCGCCTTGCCCGGGTGATAGTGAATCTCCAAATCATAATCTTTAATAAGCTCCAACCAACGGTGTTGCCTAAGGTTGAGATCCTTCTGAGTGAATATATACTTCAAACTCTTATGATCCGTGTATACTTGACACTTGGTTCCCATGATATAATGTCTCCATATTTTAAGTGCGTGCACAACGGCTGCCAGTTCTAAGTCATGAGTGGGGTAGTTCAACTCATGTTTCCACAACTAACGAGACGCGTAGACGATCACATGTCCTTCTTGAATGAGCACACATCCCAAGCCTTGCCACATGCATCACAATAAATGTCAAATCCCTTCTGTAGATCTGGCATAACCAACACTAGTGGCGACATCAACCTCTTCTTTAATTGATCAAAGTTATCTTGGCACTTCTCATCCCACTTGAACTATCTTCCCTTCTCCAGAAGCGAGGTCATGGGCTTGGCAATCTTAGAAAATCCTTCAATAAATCTCTGATAGTATCCTGCAAGCCCTAAGAAACTCCGAATCTCCGTAACTGTAGTGGGTACGCTCCACGCCATTATTTCCTTGACTTTAGCAGGATCCACTGATATCCCTCCATTAGAAATGATATGCCCAAGGAATGGCACCTCGCTAATCCAAAACTCGCATTTCCTATACTTGGCGAGAGTTGATTATCATGTAGCTTCTGTAGCACCAATCTCAGATGTTCCTCATGATCACTCTCACTCTTGGAATAAATAAGAATATCGTCGATGAATACTACGACGAATCTATCCAAATACTCCATAAACACATTATTCATCAGATTCATAAAATAACCTGGTGCATTAGTCAGTCCAAATGACATAACCGTGAACTCATATAAACCATATCGGTCGAGAAAGCTGTCTTGGGAATATCCGATGGCCTAATCCTCATTTGATGGTAACCCGATCGGAGATCAATCTTCGAGAATACCCTAGCACCTCTCATCTGATCAAATAAATCCTCAATACGGGGTAACGGGTACTTGTTCTTCACAGTAACATCATTAAGGGATCTATAATCCACACGCATCCGTTGTGATCCATCCTTCTTCTGTACAAACAGAACCGGCGCTCCCCAAGGTGAGGAACTCGGACGAATGTACCCAGCCTCTTGTAACTCTGTTAACTGCTTCTTATGTTTTTTTAACTCTTCTACAGACATCCTATATGGCCGTTTAGAAATAGGAGCAGTCCCAGGTAAGAGATCTATTACAAACTCAACTTCCCTATCTGGTGGCATCCCTGGTAACTCCTCTGGAAAGACATCCAGAAAATCCCTAACCACACGGATGTTGTCACCAACAAACTCCTCAGCTATAAAGAACATCGCACGTTTGGAAGAGGTGGTTACTGCAATTTGAACTTGAAATCTTTCTCCTTTAGGACTGGTGAGTTCTACAGTACCCCTACCACATTGTATAATGGACTTTGCCTTCCTTAACCATGACATACCGAGAATCAGATCTATACTGCTTGCCTCTAATATTATAGCAGTAGCCCAGAATTCTCTTCCCATAATTGTTAATGTCAATCTATGTGTCATATAACTTGCCTCAACAAGCCCTTTAGGTGTTATTACTATCATTGGTGTTTTCATATTTTTTCAGTGGGAATTCATTTGTGTTGGCATATCGAGCAGACATGAATGAATGTGTAGCACCAGAATCAAATAATATTGTTGCAGGAATAGCATTAATGTAAAACATACCAAGTGCAATGTCAGCACCCTCAGGAGTAGCATCAGTGCTGACTTGATTAACCCTGGCAATAGAGAATCCCTTGATAGATCCTGGAGTCTGCTGCTTATTCTGAACTGGGGTAGTAGCAATCCTTTGTGGGCAAACATTTGCATAATGTCCAGTCTTCCCACACTTGTAGCAAGTAGTGCTTGCACTCTGTCCTAAAAACTTTGTCGGGGTGCCAGTGGGGGTAGCGTAACGAGTCGGTGGAGTCCTCTAAGGTGAGTGCTGAACTGGGCGCTGGCCTCCGCCAGTGCGAACTGGTGTACCCTGGGGTGAACAGTAGCGTGGACGAATACTGCTTCTTACTTGTCCTTGGGATATAGCCTTCCTCTTCAAATCTCCTAGCTGAACACGCTTGTGTTCAATAGCTAGGGACTTGTCAAGCAGCCTCTGGAATGATGGAAAGGTATGTGCCACTAGAGCATACTGCAAGGGTCCATTGAGTCCTTCAATAAAATGCTCATGTTTCCTCTCATCTTTAGCAACTTCATCAGGTGCATATCTGGATAGCTGGATGAACTTGTCGCGGTACTCGCTGACTGACATGCTTCCCTGCTTCAGTGACAAAAACTCTTTCTTCTTAATCTTCATTAGTCCAGCTGGTATGTGATAGTTCCTGAACTGCGTAGCGAACTTCGCCCATGTGATAGTGTCAGCAGCATCGTGGGCAGCAGTGTATGAATCCCACCAATCAGCAGCAGGACTTGTCAGACGACCAGAAGCATATAGAACCTTCTCTCGGTCAGAGCATTGTGCTATAATCAACATCTTTTCCAAAGATTTCAGCCAATCATCAGCGTCTAGTGGATCAGGAGAGCTAGCAAATGTTGGTGGCTTATGGCTCATGAACTCTCGGTGCTTATCTTGGGGTGAAACTAGTGGTGGAGGTGGAGGCAGTGGTGCTTGCTGATGTTGTTGTTGTTGTTGTTGCTGCTGCTGTTGCGCCCTTCTCTCCTGGCGCATCTCCTCTCGCTCTTGGCGCATCTCCTGTTGTATATCCTCTCGCTCTTGGCGCATCTCCTAGCGTTCCTGTCGCATCTGCGTGTGCATATCCGCCATAGTGTCAGCCATTTGTTGCATTATCCTCATTTGTGTTGCAACAGTTGGGTCAACTCCTGCTGGTGGAGGCTGTGGAGGATCCATCTCAGGTTGTTGTTGTTAGGGTTGTCTAAATATCTTCCGAGTGTGTCGATTGGGAGGTAGATCAATTCCACCACCCTTCCTAGTATTGACCATCTGAGTTAGAAACATATGGTAAGAGAGAAAGGATTGTAGACAAGGCAGGTGATTATGAGGCATGTTACTTTGGGGGGATTTATTAGCTAAGCAGATTAATGTTTTACCTACCATAGCTAATTCATTACCTTATGGTGGTACATGCTAAGATGTCCATATATAATATTTCAATAAATCAAAGAAGCAAATCAGATATTTATCATCAGAACAATCAACCAACATTTTTAAATAGAGAAAAATAGTTTTAATTTCGTTTTAGGTTCCCTATCTCTTAAAAGTTCATAATTGTAGGATTCCAAGGTGTGAAATCCATCTTGTCTTAGAGTAGAAAAGGTAAGAGTAATCAGAGTATGACAGTAGAAGGTGAGACAGGCTCAAGATAAGTAAAAAGAGAATCAGAGTAAGGTAAGTATAGAATGAATCAGAGTAAGATAAGTAGGTAAGGATTTTGTCCATTTCTATATATCTAGGTTTCGTCCTACAGTCAACATTTACTATCTGATATCACTTCTGTAACACCCGGGCTTTAAGGAACAAAGTCGGGTGCATCTCATACATGCGCCAAAGAAGACAACATATATAATAACAGAGTGTATAGAGATAAATGCCACAATAACATCAGAGTATTTATTACATAGCGGAAGTCTTATTATATAATAAAAGATAAATATAAAACGAACTAAGGATCATCCTTGGAGCAAGTCAACTGGGAAACGCCACCTAGATCAAATCAAACTCCTCGCTTTGTGGCTCCTCCTGAACCACCTGTTCTTCTCCTGTGGGGGGTGTGAGACAGCAAGGGTGAGCTCACACATGATCATAGCTCAACAAGTTGTGGGGAAACCAGTGGGCATGAACTCACCAAAGGTGGGAGTTCATGTGATGTGTAAGGCTAATCAACAACAGGGGTTAAAGCTGAGCATTGCTTTTAATTAGTTGGTCAAAGTTTTATTAGCAGTTACTAGATGTAAGAAAATACCAAACCTTAAATAAAGTAATACAACAAAATTAATAAATAATCCCATACAATGCAAATGACAAATTGAATTTAAGTTCCATAAATTAATCATGCGAGAGTCCTGAGCTGCTCATAACCGTGAGCTCGGCTAGTATACCAGTTTTACACTCTGCAGAGGTTGTACCCTGTACCCACAAGTCATGATACCCATCTGCTACGGGGTTGTACGGGCCCCATACACCTCTACCAAGGAAGCGAGGCAGGGTAACACTACGAGGCCTTTACAAAGTTCCACTAGCTTCCGAAAACCCGCTACAGTTTATGGGAAGAGCACTTGCAAGAATCCCCCGTCTGATCGCCATCGCAGCAAAATCAACCCGAGAACCTCCCTCCATGCAACTCCCCTACTGCCCTTGCCCCTTTCGGGTAAGGTAGTCTTCCACTAGCTTTCCTAATTAGTCAGCCAAGGGTGTCCCATTCCACCCTTGTGGTGGCACGTGTTTCTCAAGTTAAGCTCTATGTTCCAATTAACATTAATGATCTTTACATGAACATAAATAGAATAACAAAACAATTGGAACATGGATATGATGAAATATTATCCCAAAACCATGTAAAGCAATAGCAAAACTACCCAAGTGATTCAGGGGTAATCAAGGTACTATGGATAAATAGACTAGGGTGACCTATTGGGTCCCATCAAAATTAAACATATGCATGAATAATGACATTAAAGAACATTATTGGGTATAAAAAGTGGTCAAGGGCACAACTTGCCTTCAATGAGCTCCTGCTCAGCTACTTCTATCTGTTGGTCACCAGGATCCTCATTCACAGGTTCTTCTACTCGCCACGATAAAAACAAGCACAGTGTATAGAGAAAATTAACATCACACCAAACATGTAAACAAAATACATAATAATAATCTACACATTAAAATAAAATCCTAGGAACAGGAATCATAATTTTTGGAGTTATAGATTTTAAGATATGAATTTCCAAAGGTTTTATGTGCATAAAAAAGGATTAAGTAAGAAATTATTTTTCGTACTGTTTTCATGACAAAACAGAGCCTCTATGTGATAGACAATAATATTACAAAATTTTAGAAACTGGAATGGAGTAATTTGAAGTTCATATGAATATTCTAAGAATTATACAAGTTCTAGCAATTATTTTTGCTCTAAAAATTTATTTCTAATTGCTTTTCTCTGATTTTCCAACTCTCTGGACTGGGCGTAAAATACCAGAGAGAACAAGGGTCTCGGTGCAATAAATCCCAAGACACAGAGCCATCCCGCGTTGGAATGTGGGTTAGTTATTAAAACATCTAGGGTCTCATATGTAAGATGGCATGGTTGAAGGGGTATCCTTAATCCCTAGCCATTGGATCAAATTCGCACGCCCCAGATTAGATCGAGCACGCACCCGAACCGGTACGCCACGCAGACCGTCGAATCTTGATCCAAGGGCCCGGATCGAACGACTCAAAGGCAAAAGCACTAACCTAATCTAGTCCATCCGTTTACAACCCTACGGACCAAAATTGCTCCCGCGAGAGTGTATGCCAGAGACAACCTGAACCTGTAACACCCTGAATTTGGGGGTATAAATTTTTTTCTCTAATATCCAACAAATTCAGGTATTACTCTTTCTTTTCTTTAATTTTCTTCTCCTTTTTCTAAAAAATGGAGAATTATTTTGTTTTATATCGGCATAGGCCTAGTAAAATAAAACCCTAAAAGAGTCTTTGATTGTTGCATAACATGTTGAGACATTTTTATGTTGAATTGTTGTGTTTGTGCATCCATTCAAACTCATTAAATACATTTTAATTTTGGATTTCAAAAACTATATTTAAATTCGAATGGGAAAACTAAAAGGAAGAATAAAATGGAAAAGGGCCGAATTTCTCTCCCCCTCCTGGCCTGCTCGGCCAGCCTGGCCCAGCTGTCGCGCTCCCCAAGCCACCCCGTGCCCCGGCCTGCTCCTCGGCCCAGCACGCCGCAGCCCCGCCGTGGCCCACTCCTGCGGCGAGCGCACGGCCCAGCGCCACATCCAGCCAGCGCGTGGCCCAACTCCCTGCGTGGCCCAGCCGCCTGCGCCCCCCCGAACCCTAGCGCGCGCTGCCCAGTGCCGCGCCCAGCCGCCGCCGCCTGCACGCGCATGTCGCGCGCGTCGTGCGTCTTCCCCGTGCCGCGCCCACGTCCTTCCCCAACCGCCCACGCCAACCCCAGGGAAGGAACCTCCATCCAACTCCCCTTCCCTTTCTCTCTCCATCCCCTCTCCCTCTCCCCTCGTTGTCCTCGGCGTGACGACCATTTGCCATGGCCGAGGCTCGGTTGAGCCGGCCCGGTCGCCCAGCTCCACCTTCTCCTTGCTGTGGCGTGTCCTCTTCTTCATGTCAGAGCTCGCCTCGTCGGAGTCGCCGTTCATCACTGCGGTTGACGCACGGCGTAGCCACTGGCGTGGCTCGCGCTCGGCGCGGCAGCTTGGCCTGGTGTGCGCACTGGCCTAGCGCCTGCCCAGCCGACCGCGCCCCGCGTGCTCCCTCGCTGCACGCCTAGTGCGCCTGCCGCTGCGCACCTGGGCCCATGGCGAACGGCCAGACCCCCCACTCCACTCCCTCTTCCCCATGTGGCCTCGAGCGCGTGAGCTAGGCTCCCCACCGTGAACAAAGCCCCAACGAAGCCCACTGCGACGCTCGATCTCGCTGTCTTAGCCGGCGTTTAGCCTGGTGCCCGCGAGCGCCCGTGTGGTTGAGCTATCCCTTGCCCCATCTCTCCTCCGCGCGACGGCGGCACAGTCACCGTTGTCATCGTGTCGCGCCCTCGCCTTGTCATGCCACACTCGAGGCCCAACACGTAAGAGCAGCATGCGCCGTCGTCCGGCGTCTGGAACCGCCCGGGCGCCAACACCCATCAGGGTGACCCCGCCTGCGTCAAGCTGTCCCCACCGTGTTCGTGCTCGTCGTCTAGTCATCAAGGTAAGCGTATATGTCTCTCTCTCATCTCGTCTACCCATTGCGCACAGCGTCGCCTGGAGCCCATCGCAGGTTTGTGTCGCGCGTTGTAGCCCACCTGTGGCTCGCTTTGTAGCCCATGTCACACGAGAATAAATTGTTTGCTCTATAATAACTAATGCTAACTAATTAATTAATTACTTGTTCAATTGTTAACTGTTAGAATATCAAGTTAATCAAAACTAAGCAGTTGTTTTAATTATATTTTATAAATGCATGTTAATATGATTATGCCAATTTAAATGTTGTATTTATTACTCGTTTAGCATAAACGCGTTATTTGCTAGCGATTCTCGCATACTGTCGCATTGTTCTCACGTCGTCGCATGTCGTTCGCAAGCGTCACATGTCTGGTGCGCGCGTTGTCACGTGCTGATCTGCGGGTCGTCCGCGCGACGCCGTTCGCGTAGTCATGTTGACTCGTGTGTGTCGCGCGCTGTTCTGCGCGTGTCGTCTTTCGCGCAAAACACTAGTTGCGCGTCTAGTAAAAATCGTTTCGCCACTTTCTGTCCATTGGATAATTAATTAGTAATTAGTTGTTTAATGGTTGGCTATTAAAATAACAATTCAACCGAAAACAAACTTGTAATTTTAATTATACGCTTCGTCAATAGCTATTCGGGTAGTTGTGTCAATCCGAAACGTTTTCATTTATGGTTGGTTAGTGTAGACAGGATATCGATTAGCGCTGCGGCATATCGTGTTCGTTCTAAATTAATTGTTCAGTCACGTCGATTTCGTATTAGTAATGTATTTTACCATGTCACAAGTCTATATCATTTAATTAGCTATTCATTCGACACTTATTAAAATGATCTTCTAATTAAAACTGTTTTATAGTCTTAAGTCATGCTTTTATAAATATAAATGTTAACTAATGCCAGCTTAAATATCGTTAATTAATTATTTGTTTGTTGTTGTTCGCGCTTGACATCGTTTGCGCGTCATCATGTTGTTCACGCGCGTAGTCGCGTTGACTCACGCGTGTCGCGCACTGTCCTGCGCATTGTTTCGCGCGTGTGTCGCGCGTGCCGTTCGCACGTGTCGTCGTACGCTGTTCGTGTGTGTCGCGCGACGTCTACGCGTGATAATAATTTGTTTTTGCTTGTAAAGACTCATGTTAGTGACGTTAATTCGTCAAGTCATATATGTTGGATAATTAGCTTAAGGTTCGCTCGACTAATATTTATTAGACTAATATTTTAATTAGATTAAATGTGTAGTGTTTGTCTCGCTCTTTTATAATAAACATTAACCTGGCTAATTTTAGCTTAACTTATTTTTTATATATTTAGTAAGTGTTTAGTATAAATGTGTCACCTGTTTAGTTTTCTCATTTGTCGCGCGTGCTATTTCGCACGTGGTGGCGTTCTCGTTCGCACTGGTCGAGCGTGCTGTTTCGTGTGTCGTCGCGTGCTATTTCGCGTGTGTCAGCGCGTTGTTTGCACGCTGCTGTGTTGGGTTCGCCATCGTCACGTTGTCTGGACGTATCGCGCGTGGTGCGCGCGCTAGGTCGCGTGCGGTTATGCTGTTTCATGCGTTACGAGTTTCGTCTCGCTCCGCTAATTCGTCCCACTTAGAGTCGCTGATGTTATTTAAAGTACTTATTTAACTATGAATTGTTAGTGTGGTCAGCTAATTAAAATGGTTAGATAGCTCTAATTTCATTTTAAATAAATATCGATTAATATAATCAGGTCGAATTGAACGTTATAGTTAATATTTGTTTAGCGTAAAGGCGATATCTTCTCGA
Organism: Zea mays; assembly: GCF_902167145.1. Taxonomy (NCBI): domain Eukaryota; kingdom Viridiplantae; phylum Streptophyta; class Magnoliopsida; order Poales; family Poaceae; genus Zea; species Zea mays. The sequence goes on along the minus strand of NC_050103.1, from coordinate 79,060,499 downwards.
CCGTAGCTTCGAGTTCGATGTTTCATTTTCCTCGCGTAACCGTAGCAACGTTCTCTATTTCATTTTGCATGTTTTATTATGTTTTTATCTGAATGGTGTAATGTTCTTATGCAAGTATATGTTTGTTTGCTTGCGCTTGTTCGTCTTCGCTTCGCGTTGCGAATAGATTGTGATCTGTTTCCGAGCTTCGAGGGATCAAAGATCAAGCGTTGGCGACCAAGTGATCAAGCTTTTCGAGTTCTACAAAGTTGAAGACCCTGAGCATCTGTTTGGTGAAGGCAAGTGTCCTCTGACCCATTATGTCCCATTTACTTTATAACACACTGTCCCGCATACTATGAACAACCTAAGGATTTACTAGCTTTCTATTTACCTGGTCCTTGATTACCTTTTGGGCTACTATGGTTAGCTTCATGCTAGCGCTTTACTTTAAGCAATGAACATGATGAGATACAATGATGATACTATGGTTTTATTCTGGATATGATGATTTACTTGTGACATTTAAGGGGGCTCGAGCGGTTTCTCGAGTGCCTCTCCGTAAGGACCTGTTCGTTGAGAGACCACCCGGGATAACAGTGCAACCATGAGGGTGAAATGGGGTGCCCTTAGCTAATTAATTAGAGGAACTAGAAGTGTAGTCGCTTCGCCGTCGTGGCGTTAATGGGGTCCAGGCACAGTGCTTGCTCTGCCGAGGCGGGGTGCCGAGGTCCTTTCGTTTTGCTTTTGTTAGTCACCCTCCTGCGGGGAGGAGTACTGTGTTTATCAAACTGGAGAAACCTAACGGGCGACTATGACCTCTAGGGAAGCTTTGTAAAAGCTACGTAGTGATACCCTGCCGGACCACCTAGGAAGTGATCAATGGGGAGTCATGATCCCCGGGCAAAACGGGAATCACGGCTCATGGGTAAAGTGTGCGACCTCTGCAGAGGGTAATGAAACTGATATATCAGCCGTGCTCACGGTTATGAGCGGCCTTGGGATCCTCTTTGATTAGAGATACTTGATCAGAGATGCATGGTTTACAGGTGGTGATGAGGAGGATGGTTATGATTATGCTTATGGTAATGGTAAGTGGTATTCTTTCCGTTTGGAAAGAGTACTTTGGGTTAATAACTTGGGTTAATGCTAAAACCTGGCTTTCTACTAGTAATAATAACCTGACCAACTAAAAGCAACTGCTCGACTTAACCCCACATAAAGCTAGTCCACTACATCCAAACGGGGCATTTGCTGAGTACGTTGATGTGTACTCACCCTTGCTTTCACAAAACACCAGGTTGCCTTTGGTGCAATCTATGCTCAGGTAAAGAAGAAGGCGTCGAGGCGGATCTCCAGGAGTTCCAGGACTTCGACGAGTTCGAGGATTAGGCTAGCGACCACCCCCAGTCAGCTGCCTGTGGTGGGTTTATTTACGTTGGCTACGTTTCTATTCTGTGTACTTTGATAATATTATGTAAATGGCTCTAGTCTGTAATATTATTACATACTTTTTATTGTTATTCGAAGCATTGTGCTATGATGAGTCATTTATGTAATCGCCGTGTACGTGAATTACTGATCCTGGCACGTACATGGTTCGCATTCGGTTTACCTTCAAAACCGGGTGTGACATAAGTGGTATCAAAGCCGTGCTGACTGTAGGACCGCTGACCTAGAGTAGCATTGGCCGTTTTAAGGACTTATTGATTATTACTTCATCTCATCCTTGATTCTGCTTCAAAATAATAGTCACCTCGACTAATTCTATATTGTGCTCCTATATGCCCCCTTGCCAAAAGTATTTTATTCTAGTATGGTCTATACTTCTCTTAATCTATTAGATCTGATCTCACTCTTGTGCTTGCGACATCCTTGTAGATGCCCACTGACCATAATATTCTTGTCTTTTTGGGATTCTTTCCTTTTTCGTCATTAAGTTGCTACCATCTGGCGAACTCTAGTCCTTTGGTATTGACATGCTCGTATCCCTTCCATACTCTTGTTTCAAATACTTGCCTCTAAATTTCTACTACCTACTTAAACATTTCATTTACATGTTCATGACCTTCCTGTCTTTTGAGACCCTTTCCTCTTTTGTTGTTAAGTCGTTACCTTTCAGCAATTTATTGTCTCTTGGTATTGGTATGCTCATCTCCTTGAAATCTTTCATACTATTATCCTTTTTATACTTACCTTTACATCCCAAGGTCTGTTTAAGATATTTCATTTTACATGCCCTTGACCACCCTTCTTTATCGATGATCCATGAGCGGTCATTTTATTTTGCAGATCCTTGGTGATCTCGTTGTTTCCTTATAACTTCCTTGGGTAATGAATTTTTACTTCAACCCTTCTATTGGAACCTTACCTATCTTACCCTTGATTGTTTTCTCCACTTCGCCACTCCGCGAGTCTTGCCTTAACTCTATCCTTTGTCATGCCTTTTGTTATTATCACCTTCACCTTAGACACCTCTATATCTTACATGATGTTTGTCTCATACCTACCCTTTAAAATCACCTCTCTTCCGTCTTATTCTGATAGCTATACTTTACCTATATTTAGCTTGGTCGTATCCTCTTCTTTGGCATACGAGTTTGTAACTTCGTCCTTTGTTGTACTTTTGTTTGTTATTGCCTCCCCCTATCCCATCTCTCGATCTTACCTTGGTGATTACCCTATGCCCGTTATCTGAAATCTCCAATCTCCTATCCCAATTTGGGAACGGTGTTTTACTTATCTTATCCTTGATAATATTCTCTTCCTTACCGTGTGTAAGCCTTGACATACCCCCTTCTTTGTTGTACTTACACCACTAGCTCCTCAATGTCTTCATCTTTTCTCTTATACCATTGCCTGTTGTCGCCTCTGACCCTTACCGTATTGTGGTCTTCTACCTAAATGCTCACCTTGAACTTATCCTTTAAAAGCCTCCCCTTTCTTTGAACCCAACATGAGAGTTGTGAGTTACCTATCTCTCCCTTGATTTTTTTTCACTTCTTGTCGCCTTACGAGTTTGGTGTTAATTCCATCCCTTGATGTGTTTTTATTTGCTATCACCCTCACCTTGTCGTCCATCGATCTTGCCTTGATACTCATCTTTATTCCTACTCTTTAAAAATCCCCTCTCTTCCACCTCAATTTGGGAGTGGCAATTTACCTATTTGGCCCTTGGACGCACCCTCTCCTTTTCATTTGCAGGTCCTGTCTTAACTCTTTCCTTTGTGGTACTTATATCCTTTGTTCCTATGCTCATTTACCTCCTCTCTTACATTCTTGTCCGTTATCACCAACCCTCGTGATATCTGTGCCCTTGCCCTCCTTCTTACCTTGAACCTACCCTCTTGAAGCCTCCTCATTTCCATCCCTGTTCGGGGATAATGCCTCATCTATTTCATCGTTGACTGCTCCCCCTTCTTTGACACCTTGCAAGTCCTGTTTAAAATACATCCTTGGTTGTGTGTTTGACTGTTATCACTTAACCCTTGTCATCCCTCGATCTTTACCTTGATGCTTATCTTGTGTCTGCATTTTTAAGCCGCTTCCCCCATTTCATTCCAAGAGTGATGTCTTAACCATCTCGCTCTTGTTCGTTCCCTTTCCCTCTGTCACGTTGCAAGTCTTAGCTTTTTTTCGATATCACCCTTATCTTCCTAATATCTAGATCTTTCCATGATGCTTATCTTATGCCTACCTTTTGAAATATCCTCTTTCCCATCTCGATTTGAGAATGGTGTTTTCCTACCCTGTCCTTAATTGCATTTTCTCCCTTGTAGACTACAATCCTTGCTTTAACTCCACCCCTTATTTTTATTGCATCCATATACTGCACGTCTTATTCTTCTCCTTGCCCTTCAACAACCTCAGAGAGTAGCTATTCCCATTTCAAGAAAGACCACCATTTAATTAAAAGTTACGTATAGCAACGAGATGTTTGTTGTTGTATGCTTGTGTTGTTTGTCTTTGTGTGATGACTGATTTGCTTCTTTGTGATGAGTGTTGATGTGTTGTGGCCCTTGGTCCGCAATGACATCAGTTTACAAGATGAGTGCCATAGAGTTAGGTAGTTGGGTTCTCCCCCCTGCTCTCTCTAATCCGTCTATGCTTACCTGTTCTCGCTATTCTTTCCTCTTGCACCTATCCATTTGGCAACCTCCAACTCCTCCAAATCAGTCCAGATCAGAGTCGGCAACATCTTCACCAAGTGCATATTGACGCTTCTGTTAAGGGGGTTAGCCGCTAACCCCGATGAAGACAATGCGAGCAACATCAACCAACAAAATCAGAATGGCGCAGCGAAAGCATGTGTGGGTCCTAACCCACAGGTCCAAGAGATCCTCAAGAAGTGTTTCGCTCGGTCTCAAGCGTCTGAAGGCCAAAGCAACCGGTCCGCAAGTTAAGCCAGTAAAGTCAAAGGCAACTCAAGAAAGTCGTGAACAACCTATGAACCAACCTCGTTTTCTTGCTATCTCCTTCTTGAATCTCGGGGGCGAGATTCCGGTTAAGGGGGTTAGATCTGTAACACCCTGAATTTGGGGGTATAAATTTTTTTCTCTAATATCCAACAAATTCAGGTATTACTCTTTCTTTTCTTTGCTTTTCTTCTCCTTTTTCTAAAAAATGGAGAATTATTTTGTTTTATATCGGCATAGGCCTAGTAAAATAAAACCCTAAAAGAGTCTTTGATTGTTGCATAACATGTTGAGACATTTTTATGTTGAATTGTTGTGTTTGTGCATCCATTCAAACTCATTAAATACATTTTAATTTTGGATTTCAAAAACTATATTTAAATTCGAATGGGAAAACTAAAAGGAAGAATAAAATGGAAAAGGGCCGAATTTCTCTCCCCCTCCTGGCCTGCTCGGCCAGCCTGGCCCAGCTGTCGCGCTCCCCAAGCCACCCCGTGCCCCGGCCTGCTCCTCGGCCCAGCACGCCGCAGCCCCGCCGTGGCCCACTCCTGCGGCGAGCGCACGGCCCAGCACCACATCCAGCCAGCGCGTGGCCCAACTCCCTGCGTGGCCCAGCCGCCTGCGCCCCCCCCCCCCCCGAACCCTAGCGCGCGCTGCCCAGTGCCGCGCCCAGCCGCCGCCGCCTGCACGCGCATGTCGCGCGCGTCGTGCGTCTTCCCCGTGCCGCGCCCACGTCCTTCCCCAACCGCCCACGCCAACCCCAGGGAAGGAACCTCCATCCAACTCCCCTTCCCTTTCTCTCTCCATCCCCTCTCCCTCTCCCCTCGTTGTCCTCGGCGTGACGACCATTTGCCATGGCCGAGGCTCGGTTGAGCCGGCCCGGTCGCCCAGCTCCACCTTCTCCTTGCTGTGGCGTGTCCTCTTCTTCATGTCAGAGCTCGCCTCGTCGGAGTCGCCGTTCATCACTGCGGTTGACGCACGGCGTAGCCACTGGCGTGGCTCGCGCTCGGCGCGGCAGCCTGGCCTGGTGTGCGCACTGGCCTAGCGCCTGCCCAGCCGACCGCGCCCCGCGTGCTCCCTCGCTGCATGCCTAGTGCGCCTGCCGTTGCGCACCTGGGCCCATGGCGAACGGCCAGACCCCCCACTCCACTCCCTCTTCCCCATGTGGCCTCGAGCGCGTGAGCTAGGCTCCCCACCGTGAACAAAGCCCCAACGAAGCCCACTGCGACGCTCGATCTCGCTGTCTTAGCCGGCGTTTAGCCTGGTGCCCGCGAGCGCCCGTGTGGTTGAGCTATCCCTTGCCCCATCTCTCCTCCGCGCGACGGCGGCACAGTCACCGTTGTCATCGTGTCGCGCCCTCGCCTTGTCATGCCACACTCGAGGCCCAACACGTAAGAGCAGCATGCGCCGTCGTCCGGCGTCCGGAACCGCCCGGGCGCCAACACCCATCAGGGTGACCCCGCCTGCGTCAAGCTGTCCCCACCGTGTTCGTGCTCGTCGTCTAGTCATCAAGGTAAGCGTATATGTCTCTCTCTCATCTCGTCTACCCATTGCGCACAGCGTCGCCTGGAGCCCATCGCGGGTTTGTGTCGCGCGTTGTAGCCCACCTGTGGCTCGCTTTGTAGCCCATGTCACACGAGAATAAATTGTTTGCTCTATAATAACTAATGCTAACTAATTAATTAATTACTTGTTCAATTGTTAACTGTTAGAATATCAAGTTAATCAAAACTAAGCAGTTGTTTTAATTATATTTTATAAATGCATGTTAATATGATTATGCCAATTTAAATGTTGTATTTATTACTCGTTTAGCATAAACGCGTTATTTGCTAGCGATTCTCGCATACTGTCGCATTGTTCTCACGTCGTCGCATGTCGTTCGCAAGCGTCACATGTCTGGTGCGCGCGTTGTCACGTGCTGATCTGCGGGTCGTCCGCGCGACGCCGTTCGCGTAGTCATGTTGACTCGTGTGTGTCGCGCGCTGTTCTGCGCGTGTCGTCTTTCGCGCAAAACACTAGTTGCGCGTCTAGTAAAAATCGTTTCGCCACTTTCTGTCCATTGGATAATTAATTAGTAATTAGTTGTTTAATGGTTGGCTATTAAAATAACAATTCAACCGAAAACAAACTTGTAATTTTAATTATACGCTTCGTCAATAGCTATTAGGGTAGTTGTGTCAATCCGAAACGTTTTCATTTATGGTTGGTTAGTGTAGACAGGATATCGATTAGCGCTGCGGCATATCGTGTTCGTTCTAAATTAATTGTTCAGTCACGTCGATTTCGTATTAGTAATGTATTTTACCATGTCACAAGTCTATATCATTTAATTAGCTATTCATTCGACACTTATTAAAATGATCTTCTAATTAAAACTGTTTTATAGTCTTAAGTCATGCTTTTATAAATATAAATGTTAACTAATGCCAGCTTAAATATCGTTAATTAATTATTTGTTTGTTGTTGTTCGCGCTTGACATCGTTTGCGCGTCATCATGTTGTTCACGCGCGTAGTCGCGTTGACTCACGCGTGTCGCGCACTGTCCTGCGCATTGTTTCGCGCGTGTGTCGCGCGTGCCGTTCGCACGTGTCGTCGTACGCTGTTCGTGTGTGTCGCGCGACGTCTACGCGTGATAATAATTTGTTTTTGCTTGTAAAGACTCATGTTAGTGACGTTAATTCGTCAAGTCATATATGTTGGATAATTAGCTTAAGGTTCGCTCGACTAATATTTATTAGACTAATATTTTAATTAGATTAAATGTGTAGTGTTTGTCTCGCTCTTTTATAATAAACATTAACCTGGCTAATTTTAGCTTAACTTATTTTTTATATATTTAGTAAGTGTTTAGTATAAATGTGTCACCTGTTTAGTTTTCTCATTTGTCGCGCGTGCTATTTCGCACGTGGTGGCGTTCTCGTTCGCACTGGTCGAGCGTGCTGTTTCGTGTGTCGTCGCGTGCTATTTCGCGTGTGTCAGCGCGTTGTTTGCACGCTGCTGTGTTGGGTTCGCCATCGTCACGTTGTCTGCACGTATCGCGCGTGGTGCGCGCGCTAGGTCGCGTGCGGTTATGCTGTTTCATGTGTTACGAGTTTCGTCTCGCTCCGCTAATTCGTCCCACTTAGAGTCGCTGATGTTATTTAAAGTACTTATTTAACTATGAATTGTTAGTGTGGTCAGCTAATTAAAATGGTTAGATAGCTCTAATTTCATTTTAAATAAATATCGATTAATATAATCAGGTCGAATTGAACGTTATAGTTAATATTTGTTTAGCGTAAAGGTGATATCTTCTCGACCGTAGCTTCGAGTTCGATGTTTCATTTTCCTCGCGTAACCGTAGCAACGTTCTCTATTTCATTTTGCATGTTTTATTATGTTTTTATCTGAATGGTGTAATGTTCTTATGCAAGTATATGTTTGTTTGCTTGCGCTTGTTCGTCTTCGCTTCGCGTTGCGAATAGATTGTGATCTGTTTCCGAGCTTCGAGGGATCAAAGATCAAGCGTTGGCGACCAAGTGATCAAGCTTTTCGAGTTCTACAAAGTTGAAGACCCTGAGCATCTGTTTGGTGAAGGCAAGTGTCCTCTGACCCATTATGTCCCATTTACTTTATAACACACTGTCCCGCATACTATGAACAACCTAAGGATTTACTAGCTTTCTATTTACCTGGTCCTTGATTACCTTTTGGGCTACTATGGTTAGCTTCATGCTAGCGCTTTACTTTAATCAATGAACATGATGAGATACAATGATGATACTATGGTTTTATTCTGGATATGATGATTTACTTGTGACATTTAAGGGGGCTCGAGCGGTTTCTCGAGTGCCTCTCCGTAAGGACCTGTTCGTTGAGAGACCACCCGGGATAACAGTGCAACCATGAGGGTGAAATGGGGTGCCCTTAGCTAATTAATTAGAGGAACTAGAAGTGTAGTCGCTTCGCCGTCGTGGCGTTAATGGGGTCCAGGCACAGTGCTTGCTCTGCCGAGGCGGGGTGCCGAGGTCCTTTCGTTTTGCTTTTGTTAGTCACCCTCCTGCGGGGAGGAGTACTGTGTTTATCAAACTGGAGAAACCTAACGGGCGACTATGACCTCTAGGGAATCTTTGTAAAAGCTACGTAGTGATACCCTGCCGGACCACCTAGGAAGTGATCAATGGGGAGTCATGATCCCCGGGCAAAACGGGAATCACGGCTCATGGGTAAAGTGTGCGACCTCTGCAGAGGGTAATGAAACTGATATATCAGCCGTGCTCACGGTTATGAGCGGCCTTGGGATCCTCTTTGATTAGAGATACTTGATCAGAGATGCATGGTTTACAGGTGGTGATGAGGAGGATGGTTATGATTATGCTTATGGTAATGGTAAGTGGTATTCTTTCCGTTTGGAAAGAGTACTTTGGGTTAATAACTTGGGTTAATGCTAAAACCTGGCTTTCTACTAGTAATAATAACCTGACCAACTAAAAGCAACTGCTCGACTTAACCCCACATAAAGCTAGTCCACTACATCCAAACGGGGCATTTGCTGAGTACGTTGATGTGTACTCACCCTTGCTTTCACAAAACACCAGGTTGCCTTTGGTGCAATCTATGCTCAGGTAAAGAAGAAGGCGTCGAGGCGGATCTCCAGGAGTTCCAGGACTTCGACGAGTTCGAGGATTAGGCTAGCGACCACCCCCAGTCAGCTGCCTGTGGTGGGTTTATTTACGTTGGCTACGTTTCTATTCTGTGTACTTTGATAATATTATGTAAATGGCTCTAGTCTGTAATATTATTACATACTTTTTATTGTTATTCGAAGCATTGTGCTATGATGAGTCATTTATGTAATCGCCGTGTACGTGAATTACTGATCCTGGCACGTACATGGTTCGCATTCGGTTTACCTTCAAAACCGGGTGTGACAGAACCGCACGATACCCATCCGATGGCTACGACGCGCTCATCTAATCTTTTAATCACAGCCATCCAGTGACGGATGGACGGTCCACGCATTCTCTTCCTCCCTGAACTCGGCAGCGGCGATGCCCACCCAATCCACAGCGGCGCCATCGCCGGAGAGCTCCAGACCCGTAACCCGCGCACCAAACTTCGATCCCGATGGTGCTACGCGTAGCGGAGATTGAGGTGCATCCATGGGGCAGGTTCATACCGGAGTTAGTGATGCGCATAATCCTATCCACGATATTGTGCGGCTTGACGGAAGAGAAGCGGCTCCGGCACACAACCTAGCAGTCCCCGAGGGCCGTACCCCCGTACTGGTGCCCCGACGACCTTCCGCGCGTCACTAAGATTCTCCCCGACCATCGACATGGGCCTGTCTTGGCGCGATAGGTAGCTAGGCGCGACGGCGGTGTTCTCTGCTTGTTTTCACTCGGTCCCTCGTGCGGCACAAGTTCACGCGATGCTGGCGCGGGTGGTAGATAGGATGCTCCCGAACGCAGGTACGGCCTTATATTGTGGCGAAGACGGCGATCGGTTGACCACATCGGAGCTCGCAGATCTCGGCATGCCACCGCCATGCGCGGCAAGCCGTTCCGGAGGACTGGCTGAGGTGTGACGCGGACGCGACTTGAGAGGCTGATGAAGCGGGCCCCGCGGGACAGCGGTGGCCAGTCTAGTGCGCGATTACTGGTCGGGTGGGACCCACACGCCAGTGAGCGGACTCCGTGCCTGGTGGTGTAAAGAGGAAGTGGGCCGGCGGGCGTGCGTGGAAACGAGTCCTGGGCCAAAAGTGGTGCGGCCGGCCCAATTAGGTTAGGTTTGCTTTCTTCTTTTTTTATTTTATTTTTCCTATTCTATTTCCAATTGAATTCACTTTTGAATCTGAGTTTGAATTTTGTTTTCTATTCAAACCAAAATGCACAATCAAAATTCAGCATGATGCAATATTCATTATATATATATTATTCATTCATTTATTATTCTACATAAATAATTGCTTTTGAATATGTAGCACACATGCAATTATTTTAAGAGAAATAGTTTATATTGTATGATCTCTTAAAAAATGTTCTCATATTAATACTTATAAACTTCAATAAAGGCTAATTCATATAAGAATCTTTTTATTGAATTTTTGTTATAGAACTTTTATTTAAGGAGATGTGACTTCAAATGTTATGGGAATTCCCCATAAGAAAGAAAAAAATTCTAATTCAAGTTCTTTGAAAAATTTTACTATATTCTCCAAAATGAGATTTAGGGTATTATAGGGATTGAGGAGGAAATAAACTCCCTCAATCCCTTCAATACTCCGTGATATCTGGTCACCAAATCTCTACTACTTATTAAGGCTGCAATAGTAGTCGGCCATTCCGCGTTCTGCCATTCCGATTCCCTCCTCCCCGCGCACAGCCCATTCCCATTCCCCCGTACAGCCGGCGCCTAGCTAAAATTAAAAAAATACACATGGCCCTAAGGGGATTTGAACCCACAACCTCTCAAACAAATGCTAGCAGTAGGTACCACTACACCACATATGTGTTTATGTCTACATCTATAACAGAAAACACATCTACTACATCTCTCCCCAAGCCCACCTGCTATCATTGCACAATGCGTAGTATTAGATAAGTATCACCGAGATTCTTGAACTATATTTTTGGATGGAGTGAGTAGTATTTAAAGAAGAGCCTTACATGCAATTTCTTTTGTTTGAATAATATTTTCAACTTAAATTCTTTTTTTGCATGCGTGACATTTATTCTTTGTAATATTTTTCCATGGAACTGACTTGTGAGTCATTTTTATAAACCAACGCCAAACATGAATCCATGTTTCTTACTTGAAAACCCCAAACAAATATCATTAGCAGGAGGCACTCGCGTTGGGGTCGCTCATCGACGACAAGAACTTGGCGACTGCCAGTTCGACCTCTAGAAACAGCCCTACGTGGTCGCATGTGCCGCTATGTACGACAAGCTCTGGCGCCGCCACCGCTTGGACGCGGTGCAGAGTGGCTGCTCCGCGCTGTCCATCGTCAAGTAGGGGGACCTCATGGTCGTTGCCAACATCGGTGACTCTCGGGTTGTTCTGGGCACTGCATTCAACGACGACGCCATCACGTCGTCCAGCTCATCGTCCACCTGAAGCCCAACCTACCACGTAAGTCGCTACTGACTCGCCATGAATTCTTGTGCGCTGAGACGATGGCCATTGCTGACGTTGTATGAGTGTCCTTGAACACGATGTATGTAGAGGAGTATGCATCCGGTGGTGCAACGGTCAGGGGTACTACCTTGCTGATAAGCCCGGGGTGCACTTCGTTTTACAGCCCAGCCAAGAGTCATCAGTACTCGGTATGTCGCACGCGTTCGATGACTACTATATCGAGGACTGTGGCGTCATCTTGGCGCTAGAGGTGACGTAGAGGAGGACCGACAATAATGACCAGTTTGTCATCCTCGCCACTGTTGGGTAGCTTTTATACCGGCTTGCCTTTAATTCTCTTTGCAAATACACACTTGCCTTTTTGTTTAAGCAAAAGCGTATGGTGGTATGTGTCTGATGACTAACGATGTACGATGTAATTTCTTCCGGTATGTGTGGAACGTGCTCTATAATGATGAGACCATGCAAATCGTGACATATATCAAAGTCTGCATGATACTGATGGTTGCAATGTAGTGGTGAAATAGATAGATTATAAATAACAAAATTTATGTATGGTCAGAATCACAAATTAATTATGAAACATTTTCTCATAACGGTATAACACACATTTTGTATATAAGTTATCGTAGTATACTCGTATTATATATTCCCGTTGCAACGCACGGGCATTCAGCTAGTCAGCCATTATGTTGTGTTTTTTTATAAAAATCTATAGAATAGGGCACTCTTAGAGTAGTTTTTTTATGAATTGAGCACCAATTTAAGATATTTTTGGAGATGCTTTAGGCCTTGTTCGCTTGGGCCGGGAACGGTCTGGATTGGAAATAAACCTCCTTGGATCAGCCCCCCTTGGATGAAATCCCGACCCACATAGCAACACTATTCGTTTCAGCCCGCTCGGGCGTCAACCCCGGCCCACCCCAGGCGTTCCTTCCTCATCCCGGCCGGGGTACAAGCCTTGTCCCTTCGGCGTGGAAACATTCTCGCTGGCGACGCGCGAGGCTGCTATGGCGGTCTACGGGACGAAGGCGACTCCACCAGTTTACTGTCTCACCAACTGAACGACTGACGTCGGCGGCAGCAAGATCCACGGGACGGAGGCGGAGGCGGAGGCGGAAGAGGCAGCTAAAGGACGGAGGCGCCCAAGATCTGTAACACCCCAGGTGTTACTCAGGGTGTCCACCCAGGGCTACACCACTTAAACCTACTATCACATGTGGGTTAGTTTGAGCAAAGTACATCAAACTTAGAATTCAAGGTCCTAAGCAAGTGCAACCCATCTTGGATATCATACCCTAACTTGTCATGCACATCTAAAGGGGAGAATTGCCCGAAACCCTAAAGCAAACCCCTTTGGACAATGGGAACCCTAGATGTAAGTATGACCAAAAGGTCATGAAAACCTTATGATCATGGCTTGGGCCAAATATAAAAGTAGTAGTACACTTAATAACCTACAAATAATAGTAAAAAAGTAACCCCAAAAAGATTTCAGAAAAGCCCCAAAAGGTTCACCAAAGGTTTAAGCACAAAAGAAAAATCAGAAATTGCCTAAGTCTAAAACTAACCTTTGGCCAAAGATCACACATGTGCACCCTCATTCAAACTTCAAAACACTTCGACCCAATTGACAAAGTGGCACCAAATTAACCCTAGAATGCCCTGGAAAAAGTTGACACCTACCCTAAGAAGTTTGACACGACTTGGCACCATTTTTGTCTCGGTTTGGACATCTCTGACATAGCCAACTTCCCACCCCCATATCTCTCTAACCCGACCACATCTACCCTTGGAACTCACGTGAACTAGGTAGCTCTAGGTGCAGGGAAGAGATCTCTCACAGGCTCTAGGGCAAGATTCGTACGTTTTGGCCGCTCAGCGGAGGGAAGAACACGGGCAGAAGCAAAGAGCCACGTGTTCGACGCGCTCTGAGCTCGCCAGAGCACTCCCACGCGCGCCCCCGCGTGCCCCGCGTCGCGCCAAAGCCCAGCCCGCTCCATGGCCCGCGCCAGCGCCTATAAAGCCCCCAGGGACCTTGACCGTACCCCTCCGCACGCGCTCAACCTCACCGGAGCCCAAACCCACCAGCGTTTGCCCGTGCACGGCGTGTCCGCGGCCGCCCAATCCCCCTGCCACCGTAGACCGGCCAACCGGACCCTTCCCAACCCCGTCCAGCCCTCGGAGAAGACTGAGCACACCTCGGTGAAGCTCCCCGAGCGAGGAATCGCAGTTTGCTTCGCCGGAGAGGCCAGTCCACGGTCGCCGGACTCCACCCGACCGCCGGCGAGCGTAGACCGGGTAATCCTCTACTCCATTCCTCGATTCCTTATGCACACAGCCTCTACGTCACCCCGTGAAGCTCCCTGTGCCATTGGATTTAACTAGGTCACTGTGGTTTGGCCAGAGAACCCGCCGCCGACGAGAGCACCCGCCTGCGCACGTGGACCGGACGATTCCGGCCACCCCCGCCGTCAAGCCGTACACCGTTGTGACCGCCAGGACCTCCCGGAGCCAACTCCGCCCCTCGCCGGACCTCTCTCACCGTCGGTAAGCCGCGCCGCCCTTTTCTTTCTCGCGGGTACTGTTTAAACCTAGGGAGGGACCGCGGCGGAGAAGAAGAGAAAGCTAGGGGGTTTTGCGCATTGTCAGTGACTCAGATGAATAGTAGCGCGGTTGTATAACTGAGAGAGTTAGTTTGGAAATAACCCAAGGACCCCGGTGCAAAATGGTTTTCCAGGAAACCTTTTATTAAATCTGATTTAAAATTTAAACAGAACTTGAATAATTCATATCTTCTGTTTTATTCATCCAAATTGAGTCAAACCAATTTTGTCAGATCTTAAATAATATAAACTACTTAAGAAAAATATAAAACCTCTAAGTGCTACAGAAAACCTTAGGGTTCTGATTTAATTATTGTTTTGGCCAAAAGCTAAATAATAGGAAGAAAAATAGTTGCACTATTTAACTGAGGGTAAGAAAATTTGGAGAAGTGCATGACCACCTACTGATCTATTTAAAAATGATAAACCCCTCTGTACACCCTATTAAGGTAGAGTTTGCCATTTATTTCACATTATGCTTAAAGTTAAAGAAAATAAGAAAGGTGATTTAATTAAGGAACCAGGGGGCACCCCTATTTTTGTTAGGGTACTTATTCAGTGTAGTTTACTAGGAAAATTTATTATACCCTGGTTTAGTATAAAATAAATAGGATACCTTTTATTTTAAGAAAACAAGGAAAACTTAGAAAAACCCTACAAAAATAACCCCAAGGTGAAAACACCCCAACCCTTGGGATAGTTAGTGTTTTGTTATGAAGAACATAGGAAAAATATGAAATTTGCTGTTTGACATTTTTTCAAATAACAAAGTAGTGGAAAGTGCCTTTTTGGCATTAAACTTTGGAAAATCACAACTAAATAACCATCCCTTAGCTTTCTGTGATTTTTGGCACAGAAGCTTGTTATTATTATTAGATGCCAACAAAAATAACCCTTAGGACAGAACCCACCCCTAGTTAAGAGTTGTAGTGCAAAGTGGCCCATTTACACAACTTTTGTTATTTTTGTCTAAAGCATAGCCTTTTTATTTTGAATCTCAAATTCCTAGAACAGGCTATATTGACCAATGGCAAGCCACTGTAATTTTTACAGAATTTTTGGAAAAAGTTAATTCACTGTTGTAGTTCAAACCTACACGAGAATTCATAAATAGAAAATAAAGAAAGGGAAAATGAATAATGGAAATTAGTGTCATCCTAAAACACTTTGTAAATTGTCCACTGAAATATATAAAGGAAATACCAATCCACTATGCTTATCCTTAACAAAACTTAAACCTGGAGTGATAAGCATAAACCACTAAAAGCCACGTATGACCAAGAAACCCTAAGTTGCCAACTAACTTAGTTTTCTTCCTTTAGCATGATGTTATTAAATCCTGTATAATCATGACATACATATTCATTGCATTTCGATAGACTGTAACCTCGCTGACGGAGAGTACGTCCTCGTGCCGGAGCAAGGAGCTGCTCAGGAGGTAGCCCCGGATCCAGCACCAGAGCCTGCACCAGAGGATCTGCCTGCCACTGCTTTGGATGGCAAGCCCCGGTTTTATGCATAACCTGTTATTTATGCTATTTTACTACACTTAATGATTGTAGGGTTGAATGTGCACTTAAGTGTAGGAGTTGTTTGAAACCCTAGTTGCATGATCTCAGGAATCCTATTGAGATGAATACTAGTATGCTAGGTCGAGTAGCTGCTTTATTAACTAGGATCTCGGTAGAAGTCGAGTGGTTTTTCTAGCACTCGCGCGAGGTCAGGAATTGGTTGTACCCACTTTCATATCATATTGATAGTTGGTTTGTGGACACGGATCCATGGGGATGTGTGGCCTATGAGATGAAATTGGAATAAGGATTAACGTGCGGATACATGTGTCAAGCGTTTGAACGTACTAAGCACATACCGAGAAATATGGTAAATCGGTAAGTCTAGTACCTGAGTGAACCTGGCAGTGGACATATCCCCTCACGCGACCTGAGACGTGGTCTCCCATTCCGGTTATGGTGGGTACAAGTGCGGTCACTGCACGATGGCAGTCGGGGTCAGTGAGGCATTGTACTCCAAGGCGGTGAGCCCTGATCCGCTGACGGGGAATCAATGGGGACGGTTGATGTGTGTGGGGACGGAGTGCCCCTACATGTCGTGTGTTTAGGTTTACCTTGCAAGGATAAAAACTCGATTCGAATCGTCTGCTTCTCGCAGCTAATGAGACTGCTTGATTCATTGTACTGCATTGAGTAACAAGTGGAAATATGATGAGTTGATACAAGATGTTGATTGCTAAAAATGTTTGCTACCATGTATGAGTAGACAGTACATATTTAGCCTTAAGAGAGTCACACTTAAATTTGACAAAGTTAAAACTTGATTTAGAAACTCAGCTAGTGCTTTTGGCAACCAAACCCCACAGCCAAACAGCTGCATGTCTAGAGGTAGAGGAGTAGACTCCTCGCACCGGGTAAGTCTAGCTGAGTATTAGTATACTCAGCCTTGCTTGTGGCACAATTTTATAGGTCTTTGGAGGACATGGTTGCTGGAGTGACTTGGCCGTCCATCTTGCCACCGGGTTGGACTGTCGAGTGGGACCCTGCCTCGGCCGAGGAGGAGCATGAGGAGTGATGGGACAGGCTTCCCCTTCCCTCCATTTATCTATCGTTAGTTTTATTCCGCTGCACTTTGAACAATGATGACTACTTTTGCTAAACTCCGATGGTGATGTAATAATTTAATACTCCTTAATGTATGGTTTTATGCTTTATTGTATTTGCTCTGTGACTCACCATCGAGTGAGATTGTGGTACTTGATCCTGTCAGTGGCCTCGTCGGACTAGATCCGAGGGATTGACGGGTTATTCCCATTTAAGTGTGGTCTAGCCTCTAAGGCGGGGCTTAGGCACTTAAGTCGGAATAATTCAGGCAGTTCCGCCACAGCTGGTATCGGAACTTGTACCACCACAGAGGAATCAATAAAATATAAATACCATCCTTTTCCGAAGTAAAACTTGATAGAAACAATGTTGGATAGATCGTAGGACGATCAGGATAGACCTAGGTCGTGAAGCCTTAGGATGATAGAGGGGTAGTTAGGTGGCTAAGTGATTAAGCCCTACAGGCTACTATAAGGGATGGGAGTCCTTCCCTGTTCCCTTTACATTGATGTGAGGTCGTTCAGGACGAGCATGCATGCATTCTTAAATTAAACAAATGGATAATTGAGTAAGGACTTTAATACAAAATGATGACCAACTAAGTACCCCAGTACCAGTGTTATATTTAGGGAGAGGCTGAGATGTGTTTCCTTTTTCTTTTTCTAATTCTTTTTCTTTTACTTACACTTAACCGTACACAGATGACTTCCCACGGATCCTCAGACAACGGGAATGCACTGTCCCACACTGACGGGCTTGCACGAGAGGGCTTTCCCCGTATTTTGTGGGAGGTACTTCAGGGGGCCGGATACACGACACCTCCTCAGTACGCGGTGCAGCAGTTCGAGAAGCACCGAGTGCCCCACTGTAGAGTGAGGATGACCTTGGAGCCTCATCCCCTGCAGCCAGGCTGGCGTTCGCTGGACTCTAAGTCCTTTGGATACCGGCCTGAGGATACGATCGAGGCGATTGCTCTGCACGGGTTGACCACTTTCTGCGGATTCCATCCCTTGGAGCTATCCACCCACCCCATTGGCTTGTTCCCCACGGAGAAGGAGGACGACCCAATGTGGAAGGATCGGGTGGAGCATGCCAAGGACATCTGGGCTATCTACCCGGGCCAGACTATTCACTTGACAGTGCGGTGCATGAATGCCCTGTACCGTCTGCAAGTGATGCGTGGTGAGGCAATGTCCCATCTGACGGCACTATTGGAAGCAACTAAGATCACCCTGGACAACATAGAGGAGCTTGTGGTTGATTTGTCCACTGAGATGGTGGAAAAGGACTTGCAGGTGGAGCAGCTGTCAAATGAGATCCAAGAGTTGGAGGAATTAGTGGGAACAAGGGAGAACACCATCGAGGTTCTCGAGGATCAGCTTATCAACACCCAGCAGCAGCTTGCCGAGGCTAATGAGCACCTGGATATGCATCACCAGGAGATCCAGGACATGGAGGCTAACAAGGACGTCGACATTGAGGGAGGAGAGGAGCCTGCCTCCAGCTTGGACACTGCTGGCTCAGGGAGACCACCTTCCCCCGAGTCGAGTGTTGCCTCGTTCGCTCACTAGGTATCAGGAGTAGGGTTAGAGGTCGGAAATGGTGGGACTCCTCAAAGCTAGCTTAGCTTTTGCACCCTTGGGATACTAGGCTAGATAGAGTTGAGTCTTTTGGGCCATTGATGTAATCATGATAAACTCTTTTGGAAGCATGGTTGATGGATGATGTTAGTCTTAATTTGGGAAGAAAAAGTTATGCCTTGTGAAATCCTTTATGTTTATGCAAGAATCTATCACTTCGCCTTTGACTCTTTCTTCGCGATTGAACCTTGAACCTTAAAGATGTGTTATTGAGAATATATGTGATTTTTCAGATGGTCGGGAGAGCGCGTCGCGGTCAGAATGAGCGCGTTCCTCCACCGCCGCCACCGCCTCCCACTCTGCAGGAGCTAATGGCTCAGCAGAATGAGATCTTGAGGCAGCTAGCTCAGCGTCAGCCACCACCTCAGCACTATGGTGGTGGAGATCATCAGCGTCAGCCCACGGCAGCCACCTACTAGGAGTTCCTCAGTACCCAGCCTCCATTGTTCACCAGGGCAGAGGACCCACTGGATGCGGATGTATGGTTGAGAGTAGTGGAATCCAAATTCCCGCTACTCCATGGAGTTTGTTCAGAGGTCACTAAAGTCAGGTTCGCCACCCAGCAGCTTCGTGGACCCGCAAGGACTTGGTGGGACCATTTTCTTGCTATGCAGCCAGATGACCGAGAGGTGGAATGGAGAGAGTTCAAGGCAGCTTTCAGGGGGCACCATATACCAGCCGGAATTATGGACCGAAAGCTCAACGAGTTTCTGGCACTCACTCAGGGCAACAGGACAGTGTTGCAGTATGCTCAGGCCTTTAATGACCTGTGCCAGTATGCCGGTTATCATGCAGACACGGACGAGAAGAAGAGAGACAGGTTCAGGAGGGGGCTCAGCACTAAGCTCCGTGACCGTCTCAACACTGTCAGGGCCAACAGCTATAATGAGTTGGTCAACATGGCCATCTCCCAGGACGACTGTATCACAGCTCGTCAGGCCGAGAAGAAGAGGAATACCCCTGTGGCAGGACCCTCAGCTCAGCCACAGCGCTTCAGGATTGTGTCCGACACTCAGAACAGGGGGCCTCAGCAGCAGCAAGGGCGATGGGTGATCCGACCACAGCAGCAGCAGCAGGCACCCAACCGTACCCAGTTTCCAGCTCAGAGGAACAATCAACAGCAGCAGCAGTATCGCCAGGCAAATGACAACAGGTGTTTCACATGCGGCGACACCGGACATTATGCCAAGAATTGCCCCAGAAACCAGCAGGGGCAGAATGTTAATCAGAATCAGGGCAAGAGACAGAAGGTGCAAGTGAGGCAAGGCAGGCTGAACTTCACCACCATGGCTGATATTCCAGAGGGAGCACCCGTCATGACTGGTATCTTTACAGTTTTGAATTATCCTGCTATTATTCTTTTTTATTTTGGTGCATCGCATAGTTTTATCAGTGCAAAATTTAGTGCCAAGTGTCAATTGCCTTTTCACCACACCAATGGGGGTATTACAATTTCAACACCAGGAGGCAGGGTTGCCACCTACCAAATCAACAAGAATGTGCCTATAAAGTTTGGTAGTCTAATAATCAAAACCAACCTCCTCATTTTGGGTTTGGATAGTGTGGTCATCATATTGGGAACTGACCGGTTGACCAAACATCAGGCTGTGATTGATATTGCAGCTAGGGCCATTGAAGTGCACTCACCGACCTGTGGTGAAACCACATTATATTTGTCCGACCAAGGTTGTACTCGTTCCTGTGCCTTCGTTATGCTAGAATCCCCAGTGGAAAAGATCCCAGTGGTCTGTGACTACCCAGATGTTTTTCCGGATGAATTGTTAGGAATGTCACCTGATAGAGACATTGAGTTCGCCATTGAATTGCAACCCGGGACTGCTCCTATCTCTAAGAGCCCCTATAGGATGCCTCCCGCAGAATTGGCAGAGTTGAAAAAGCAACTTCAAGAGCTGTTGGACAAGGGGTTCATTCGCCCAAGTACTTCACCTTGGGGATGTCCGGCCTTATTTCTGAAGAAAAAGGATGAGAGTTTGAGAATGTGTGTTGATTACCGCCCTCTCAATGCGGTGACCATCAAAAACAAATACCCACTGCCCCGCATTGATGTTTTGTTCGATCAGTTGGTGGGAGCCAAGGTGTTCTCCAAGATAGATCTTCGCTCAGGTTACCATCAGATCAAGATCCGTGCCAGTGATATTCCCAAGACGGCCTTCTCAACCAGATATGGGCCTTATGAGTTTTTGGTGATGTCTTTTGGGCTGACCAATGCCCCGGCTTATTTCATGTACTTGATGAACTCAGTATTCATGCCAGAGTTGGACAAGTTCGTGGTCGTTTTCATTGATGATATTGTTAGAAATATGCCCTAGAGATAATCATAGAGATGAGCATATTTCTTTGTATCCATGATATATATTGCTTAATTGAATATCCATGGAAGGCACCTTGTATTGATTAGCAATTATGTGAATTGTTTGTGAGATTCTTTACTTATATGGTTATTCTAAATGATGTCCCTAGTCAGAGTCGATGACTAGCACATGTATTAGTTGATGACTACATTTCACAAGTCATGAACATGGAGATGTTAAACTAATAATGTGGGCGCATGTATGACATGAGGCTGGACCGACCCAACGTGAGATATTGTAATATAGTTCTCTTCTTGCAACATGAATACTGTATCCTTAGACCTGAGATTGTTGCATGTTCTCAAGATGTGAATTGACTTACTTAGGGACTATCAAACGCTATCTCGTAACTGGGTAGTTATAAAGGTAGTTTTGGGTTTGTCAGGAAGCATGCTGTGAGGCATGGTCAGTCAAGATGGAATTTGTCCCTCTCTTTGTGAGAGAGATATCTCTGGGCCCCTCGAGTGATTGGATCAAGAAATGCATGGCCGTGCTAGGGTTAAGAGTTAACCATTGAAAGGATTCCAATTCACAGTATCGAGAAAGAGAGGTCAGCTTAGAGCCAGACCAAATATCGTGAGACAAAGGGAACAGCATGTACGTAATGTCGCAATGGTTCGTCTGATATGATCTTTACGTACACATAGGAGTTGACATGTCTTGCTAGAGGCCGCTGTCAATTATTGGGCCAAGTAAGAGTACTCGGGCCATGTCTATTTGTACGTGAACCTATAGGGTCACACACTTAAGGGGAAGGAAGCCTAATTCGGATTAGATCCGAAATTAGACTGGGCTTTAGGGTTAATGATGGGCCTCGGCGTCAGAAGCCCACCATAACGCCTATATAATGAGGGGCAGGGGCGCGGTTAAGAGATAACCTAATTCGCCACCAGCGAACTAACAGCCGCCGCCCACCTCTCGCCCTCGCCAAGCCGCCGTCGCGAACCTAGCAGTTCGGTACGCGGTGCTTCCTCCCTGTACGTGTGGATACCTCAGAGGTGCTGCATCTGGAGCACTTGGACGAACCGTGCGAGGACGTGAAGGACGCCGGCGACTGCACGGCACTGCTCGACGCGTTCGTCTACATCGAGACGTCTTCCGCTGCTCTGCGCGTCTAGTGGTAATCCCATGACCTATAACCGCAGTAGATCTTGGTATTATGGGGTTGAAAATTTTGTTTTGCGCTAGTGTAGCCTCCCCGTATTCCTACAGTGGTATCGAAGCAGGTTCTGCGTAGTTTTAGGTCTGGATCTAGGTTCATGAGATGGATCTACTTAATGCACGGTTTGATTAGATCAATTGGTAATAAAGGGTTGAAGTAGATTACATCGGATATGACTGGAGAGATCAGTTCGTCCTTCTCTGTTGTATGCGCGACTTGCCCCTACCGGCTGGAATCACCATCGGGGCTAACTGCGCACACAACCAGTAGATTGACGTAACAGATCGACGTCATGAGTGTAATCTTCTTCGGGTCGAAAGTCTCGGATTTGGGTTGATTTGATCAACCGCATGAGATTTCCAGTGGAATTTCCATACATATGATGCATGAAATCCTGTGAGGTTTGTCTGCTGTAGTGGCGAACGTATAGAAACGTGTTTGTCTAACCTGTTTTTGCAGGACATGTGATCGGTATGGCTATTATGTGTATGTGATGCATGTTAATAAATTATTCATGACCTGCGTGTCGTGATCAGGGCAATACGGCTGGAGCCACATGTATTGTCCAAAATTAATGTAATGACCTGCGTGTCAACATGTGATGATCCAAAGCGTATATGTAATTTGTTTACCAGCATACGTTAGATAGGTCTTGAAGGACTCATCACATGGAGGATGGCATACCTATATCATGGAGATGGAGATCATCGTGATGGACAGATTATTGGAGATGGAGATCACCATGTGAAAACAAGCCATACCGAATCACAACTGTTGTGTGAATGCCATTCTTATTGTTCTACTTGTTTATATTGCATATAATTCCTTGCGTGCGATGTTATAAGTAGGACGATCCCTCATAAATGTTTAAGTTTTAAATGCCTCTCCAAACCTTGCACTATCATAAGTCTTGTACAATTGGTGGTGGGTCTATGAAATTAGGGTGCCACCAGTTTTCCTTGACTAGATAGGTTTGTATCGGATACGAACTGCAGAAAGGGTTGGTTAACTTAAACAAAGTCAGCTTAATGGTTAAGGACTTTGAGGCATAAGGTTGGGAGCCGAGACATAGAGATGTCACCCAACAACAGGAGTCATATATATGATATGATTAGCAAGGAGTTGCTTACCGATCTACCTTGTCTTCTAGCGGTGATGCTAAAGCTCACTAGTAGACTTGTTAGTTGTGGATTCTGAATCACTAAGTATCAATAGAGGGATATTGATTTTAGTGGGAGTAGACTATTAAATGTTTAATATGATTTACTCTGTCATGGATATTTTTGTCTTAGTATTTTGCATTATTTTGTTGTAGATAAATGGCACCTAGCACACCAACATTTACTTTGCGATCGATTCTTGAAAAGGATAAGTTAAATGGAACAAACTATACGGATTGGATCCGTAACCTGAGAATTGTTCTCAGGGCTGAAAAAAAGGAAGACGTTCTAGACACCCCACTGCCAGAGGATCCTGGTGAAAATGCAACTGCCGCAGCTAAAACCGCTTACAAGAAAGCAATGGATGCTAATCTTGAAGTAAGTTGCCTAATGCTTGCTTGCATGGAGCCTGAGCTCCAGATGCAGTTTGAGACAAACCATGAGGTGTACGATATGATCGTGGCGCTCAAGGATATGTTCCAGACTCAGGCTAGGACTGAAAGGTTCAATGTGTCCAAAGCCTTTCTGGAATGCAAGCTAGCAGAAGGCGCAGCAGTTGGGCCACACGTAATCAAAATGGTTGGTTACAGTCAGAGGTTGGAGAAGCTAGGCTTCCCAATAAGCCAAGAGTTGGCCACTGACTTCATTTTGGCATCTCTTCCACCCAGCTATGGAAACTTCATCACGAACTACCATATGCATGGGGCGGAGAGGGGCCTCAATGAACTATGTGGCATGCTGAAAACTGCAGAGGGGGACATAAAGAAAAGTGCTGGCAGCAGCGGCCATGTGATGGCGGTCCAAAACAAACCCAACTTTAAGAAGAAGGGTAAGTCTCAAAAGAAGAAGGGCAAGGGAAAGGATACAGTATCCAAGCCCAATCAAAAGCCCAAGGCTGGACCAGCTGCAGATGCAGAGTGCTTTTATTGCAAAGAACTTGGTCACTGGAAAAGGAATTGCAAGCAGTACTTGGCCTCTATTAAGGATCGCGGCGGTAAGGGTACAGCCGCAGCAGGTACACTTGCTATTCACATTACAGAAATTTTTCTTGCTGATTCTTATATTAATTCTTGGGTATTTGATACCGGATCGGTTGCCCATATTTGCAATTCGATGCAGGGAATGATAAGAAGTAGAAGCGTGAAAAGAGGAGAAGTTGATTTCCGGGTAGGCAATAATGCAAGAGTTGCTGCGTTGACCGTCGGGACGATGCAACTCCACCTCCCATCAGGATTTATTTTGGAGTTAAATAATTGTTATCTAGTTCCTAGTATGAGTCGAAACATTATGTCTCCTTCATGTTTGATGAAGGATGGTTATTCATTTGCGAGTGAAAACAATGGTTGTGTGATCTCTAAGAATGGCATGTTTGTGGCTTTTGCATCCATTATGAATGGGTTATTCATTTTAAATCTTGATGATGCACCTATCTGTAATATTAGTGCTAAAAGGCCTCGGCCTAATGATTTAAGTCCTACCTACATGTGGCACTGTCGTTTGGGACATATAAGTGAGAATCGCATGAAGAAGCTTCATTCTGATGGGCTTTTAACTTCGTTTGATTTTGAATCATACGAGACATGTGAAGCTTGCTTACTTGGTAAGATGACCAAGGCGCCTTTCACGGGTTTACCGGAGAGGACGTTAGATTTATTGGAACTCATACATACTGATGTGTGCGGACCAATGAGTACGACAGCTAGGGGAGGATTCCAATACTTCATAACCTTCACTGATGATTTTAGTAGATATGGGTATGTCTACTTAATGAAACACAAGTCTGAATCCTTAGAAAAGTTCAAAGAGTTTCAGAATGAAGTAGAAAATCAGCGTGGCAAGAAAATTAAAGCACTGCGATCAGATCGTGGTGGTGAATATTTGAGTCATGAGTTTAGCAATCATCTAAAGAGTTGTGGAATTGTTCCACAGCTTACGCCGCCTGGAACGCCTCAGAGGAATGGCGTGTCTGAGCGACGTAATCGGACTTTATTGGATATGGTTCGATCAATGATGAGCCAGTCGGACCTACCTTTGTCGTTTTGGGGATACGCTCTAGAAACAGCAGCTTTCACACTAAATAGGGTACCATCTAAGTCCGTAGTTAAGACACCATATGAGATGTGGACTGGGAAGACTCCCAGCTTGTCTTTTCTGAAGATTTGGGGTTGTGAGGTTTACGTCAAGCGACTACAGTCGGATAAACTCACTCCAAAATCGGACAAGTGCATGTTCGTGGGATATCCAAAGGAAACTTTAGGATATTACTTTTACCACCGGTCAGAGGGCAAAGTGTTTGTCGCCCGGAACGGTGTGTTCTTAGAGAAAGAGTTTCTCAAAAGAGAGAAAAGTAAACAAAAGGTGTATCTTGAAGAAGTTCAGGATGAGCCAGTGGGACAAGATTCAACAAGTGATGCTAATGTAGCAGAACAAGTTGAGACGTCTATGGCAAGAGAATCACCACCACAACCACGAAGGTCAGCAAGGCTTCGCGAGGCACGAGGAGAAGTGTTATTGTTGGGCAATGGGGAAGTGTTGTTGTTAGACAACGACGAACCTGCAACATATTCAGAAGCGATGATGGACCCAGATTCCGAGAAATGGCATGTCGCCATGAGATCCGAGATAGATTCCATGGGAGAAAATCAAGTTTGGAACTTGGTTGACCCGCCTGATGGTGTTAGACCTATAGAATGCAAATGGATCTATAAGAAGAAGAAAGACATGGATGGAAATGTTCACATCTATAAGGCTCGACTTGTTGCAAAGGGTTTTCGACAAGTTCAAGGAGTTGACTATGACGAGACATTCTCGCCAGTAGCGATGCTTAAATCTATTCAGATCATTCTAGCTATTGCCGCATATTTCGATTATGAGATTTGGCAGATGGATGTCAAAACAGCTTTCCTTAATGGAAACCTAGATGAGGACGTGTATATGATACAGCCCGAGGGTTTTGTCGATCCGATCAATGCTGGAAAGATATGCAAACTTCAGAAATCCATTTATGGGTTGAAGCAAGCATCTCGGAGTTGGAACATTCGTTTTGATGAAGTGATCAAAGGGCTTGGTTTTCATCAGAATGAAGAAGAAGCTTGTGTTTACAAGAAGGAAAGTGGGAGCGCTGTTGTATTTCTGATCTTGTATGTGGATGACATATTATTGATTGGGAATGACATTCCTATGCTGGAGTCCGTCAAGGCTTCACTGAAAAAGAGTTTTTCTATGAAGGACTTAGGGGAAGCAGCATATATTTTGGGCATAAGGATCTATAGAGATAGGTCGAAGAGGCTTATAGGATTAAGTCAAGATATGTACATTGACAAGGTTTTGAAACGGTTCAACATGGAACAGTCCAAGAAAGGTTTCATACCTATGTCACATGGTAAACACCTTAGCCAGATGCAATGTCCTGCGACGGCTAATGAGCGGGAGCGCATGAGTAAGGTACCATACGCCTCAGCGATTGGATCAATCATGTATGCCATGATAAGTACACGCCCAGATGTTTCATACGCTATAAGTGCTACGAGTAGATACCAGGCTGATCCAGGTGAGGATCACTGGACAGCGGTAAAAGGCATTCTTAAGTACTTAAGAAGGACTAAAGATATGTTCCTGGTATATGGGGGTAAGGAGGAGCTCGTTGTAACTGGTTACACCGATGCTAGCTTCCAAACTGACCCAGACGAGTTAAAATCGCAATCAGGTTTTGTGTTCACAATAAATGGTGGTGCTGTTAGTTGGAAGAGTTCCAAACAGGAGACTGTGACTGATTCTACAACAGAAGCCGAGTACATTGCAGCTTCTGAATCTGCGAAGGAAGGTGTTTGGATAAGGAAGTTCCTCATCGAGCTTGGTGTGTTTCCTAATGCATCTAGCCCATTGAACCTCTACTGTGACAACAATGGGGCTATTGCGCAAGCTAAGGAGCCAAGGAACCACCAGAAAAACAAACACGTACTGCGGAAGTTTCACCTCATACGGGAATTCATTAGGCGGGGTGAGATAAAGATATGCAAAATACATACGGATTTGAATGTTGCTGATCCTTTGACAAAACCTCTTCCACAACCTAAGCATGAGGCACACGTGAGATCTATGGGTATTAGATATCTTCTAGATTAACTCTAGTGCAAGTGGGAGACTGTTAGAAATATGCCCTAGAGATAATCATAGAGATGAGCATATTTCTTTGTATCCATGATATATATTGCTTAATTGAATATCCATGGAAGGCACCTTGTATTGATTAGCAATTATGTGAATTGTTTGTGAGATTCTTTACTTATATGGTTATTCTAAATGATGTCCCTAGTCAGAGTCGATGACTAGCACATGTATTAGTTGATGACTACATTTCACAAGTCATGAACATGGAGATGTTAAACTAATAATGTGGGCGCATGTATGACATGAGGCTGGACCGACCCAACGTGAGATATTGTAATATAGTTCTCTT
The DNA here is from genome assembly GCF_902167145.1 of Zea mays. Taxonomy (NCBI): domain Eukaryota; kingdom Viridiplantae; phylum Streptophyta; class Magnoliopsida; order Poales; family Poaceae; genus Zea; species Zea mays. The sequence goes on along the minus strand of NC_050103.1, from coordinate 79,032,968 downwards.
CTTGCAACATGAATACTGTATCCTTAGACCTGAGATTGTTGCATGTTCTCAAGATGTGAATTGACTTACTTAGGGACTATCAAACGCTATCTCGTAACTGGGTAGTTATAAAGGTAGTTTTGGGTTTGTCAGGAAGCATGCTGTGAGGCATGGTCAGTCAAGATGGAATTTGTCCCTCTCTTTGTGAGAGAGATATCTCTGGGCCCCTCGAGTGATTGGATCAAGAAATGCATGGCCGTGCTAGGGTTAAGAGTTAACCATTGAAAGGATTCCAATTCACAGTATCGAGAAAGAGAGGTCAGCTTAGAGCCAGACCAAATATCGTGAGACAAAGGGAACAGCATGTACGTAATGTCGCAATGGTTCGTCTGATATGATCTTTACGTACACATAGGAGTTGACATGTCTTGCTAGAGGCCGCTGTCAATTATTGGGCCAAGTAAGAGTACTCGGGCCATGTCTATTTGTACGTGAACCTATAGGGTCACACACTTAAGGGGAAGGAAGCCTAATTCGGATTAGATCCGAAATTAGACTGGGCTTTAGGGTTAATGATGGGCCTCGGCGTCAGAAGCCCACCATAACGCCTATATAATGAGGGGCAGGGGCGCGGTTAAGAGATAACCTAATTCGCCACCAGCGAACTAACAGCCGCCGCCCACCTCTCGCCCTCGCCAAGCCGCCGTCGCGAACCTAGCAGTTCGGTACGCGGTGCTTCCTCCCTGTACGTGTGGATACCTCAGAGGTGCTGCATCTGGAGCACTTGGACGAACCGTGCGAGGACGTGAAGGACGCCGGCGACTGCACGGCACTGCTCGACGCGTTCGTCTACATCGAGACGTCTTCCGCTGCTCTGCGCGTCTAGTGGTAATCCCATGACCTATAACCGCAGTAGATCTTGGTATTATGGGGTTGAAAATTTTGTTTTGCGCTAGTGTAGCCTCCCCGTATTCCTACAGATATTCTGGTCTATTCAAAGAATGAAGATGAACATACTGAGCATCTGCACATCGTGCTTCAGCGACTGTGCGATCATCGACTTTATGCTAAGTTGTCTAAATGTGAATTTTGGCTGAAGGAAATTAAATTCTTGGGTCACACAATTTCTCAGGATGGGATATCAGTTAATCCTGAGAAGGTACAAGAGGTAATGGATTAGAAACCTCCTACCACAGTGCGGTAGATTCGGAGTTTTCTGGGATTGGCGGGGTATTATCGACGATTTATTCCGGATTTCTCCAGAATTGCCAAGCTAATGACTGAACTGTTAAAGAAGGGAGTCAAGTATAATTGGAGCCAGAAGTGTGAAGATGCCTTTCATACACTGAGGCAGCATTTGACAACAGCCCCAGTGCTAGCTCAACCTGACAACACCAAGCCCTTTGAAGTTTATTGTGATGCTTCTGGTACGGGATTGGGATGCGTCTTAATGCAAGATAACAGAGTAATTGCTTATGCCTCCCGAGCACTCAGACCCCATGAGCAGAACTACCCTACACATGATCTGGAGTTAGCAGTTGTGGTTCATGCTCTCAAGATATGGAGACATTACTTGATGGGAGCTCACTGTAACATTTACACTGATCACAAGAGTCTCAAATACATTTTCACTCAGGCAGATCTTAACATGAGGCAAAGGAGATGGTTAGAATTAATCAAGGACTATGATTTGGAGGTGCATTACCATCCCGGCAAGGCCAATGTTGTGGCAGATGCCTTGAGCAGAAAGGCCCAGTGCAATTGTATGAGCATGGATGCAAGAGTTACCAACCTGTGTGATGAGTTGTGCAAATTGAACCTAGAAGTTGTTTCTTCAGGTGATTTAAATTATATCTCAGTGGAGCCCACATTACAAGAGCAAATAGTCAGGGCACAGATTGAAGATAAGGGTGTTCAGGTTATCAAAGACATGATCAAGCAGAAGGCAGAGAAATACAAGTGCTTCCGTCAGGACAGCAAGGGAATTCTATGGTTTGGAGATCGATTGGTTGTTCCCAAGGACCCTGAGCTCAGAAAGAAGATATTGGATGAAGCTCACCTTTCAAAATTCTCCATGCACCCTGGCAGCAACAAGATGTACCATGATCTCAGATCCTTATACTGGTGGACCAGAATGAAGAGGGAAATTGCCAAGTACATATCCGAGTGTGACACCTGCCAGAGGATCAAAGCCAGTCATTTGAAGGCAGCAGGCCCTTTGCAACCCCTTCCCATACCATCTTGGAAATGGGAGGACATTTGCATGGAATTCATCGTGGGATTGCCCAATACCTCCAGGCACCATGATTCAATTTGGGTTATTGTGGACAGATTGACCAAGACCGCTCATTTCTTACCAGTGCACACCACCCACAAGACCAACAGGTATGCAGAAATTTATGTTGATCAAATAGTGCGGTTGCATGGTATTCCAAGGACCATTGTATCTGACAGAGGAGCACTGTTCGTGGCACGCTTTTGGGAGCAGCTACAAGAATCACTTGGGACCCAGGTAATACGAAGCTCAGCATACCATCCTCAAACAGATGGCCAGACAGAAAGAGTAAATCAAATCCTCAAAGACATGTTGAGGGCATGTGTGCTACATTATGGAAAGGATTGGGACAAGTGCCTTCCTTTGGCAGAATTTTCTTATAATAACAGCTACCAGTCTAGTTTGAAGATAGCACCTTTTGAAGCCTTATATGGGAGGAGATGTAGGACCCCGCTAAATTGGTCGCAAGCTGGAGAGAGAGAAATATTTGGGCCAGATTTGGTACTTGAAACAGAGGAAAAGGTCAGAGTCATTAAGAAGAACTTAGAAGCTGCTCAGGCCAGGCAAAAGAGCTATCATGATAAGAGGCGGAAGCCTCTGCAGTTTGAAGTGGGAGATCATGTTTACCTTAAGGTGTCACCCACCAAGGGTGTCCAGAGATTTGGAATCAAGGGCAAGTTAGCTCCTCGCTACATTGGACCCTATGAGATCAAAGCAAGTTGTGGACCTGTAGCCTATCAATTGAAGTTGCCACCCAGCATGTCAGCTGTTCATGATGTGTTCCATGTATCTCAGCTACGGAAATGTGTCCGCCTACCCACTGAAGTGCTACCTGAACCAGACATTGAGATAGAACCAGACCTGTCCTATCAAGAGTACCCCGTCAAGGTATTGGATCAGAAGGAGAGATCAACACGAGCAAGGTCGATCAGAATGTATAAGGTTTAATGGAGTCACCATTCAGTAGAAGAAGCTACATGGGAGACTGAGGATTTTCTACGCTCTCGCTTCCCCGACTTTCTGCCCAAAGGAGTCGGTACGTAACCCAAAACCCCACCCCCACCTGCCCTTTGAATACAATTATAAGAAAAACTTAGGTAATAAGGGTAGTCTAAGTTGTGGATTTAACTTAAAAAGGACTTCCTTCTGAAGTTGCAAAGAGAATGACATTCGAAGAGCAGTTAACAAGAGAAACTTGGGTAAAAGAAAGGGGTAGCACACCAACACACCTTCACGCACCCCTCCAAGGGACTCTACCTAAATCTCGGGACGAGATTCCTTTAAGGGGGGAGGGCTGTAACACCCTAGGTGTTACTCAGGGTGTCCACCCAGGGCTACACCACTTAAACCTACTATCACATGTGGGTTAGTTTGAGCAAAGTACATCAAACTTAGAATTCAAGGTCCTAAGCAAGTGCAACCCATCTTGGATATCATACCCTAACTTGTCATGCACATCTAAAGGAAAGAATTGCCCAAAACCCTAAAGCAAACCCCTTTGGACAATGGGAACCCTAGATGTAAGTATGACCAAAAGGTCATGAAAACCTTATGATCATGGCTTGGGCCAAATATAAAAGTGGTAGTACACTTAATAACCTACAAATAATAGTAAGAAAGTAACCCCAAAAAGATTTCAGAAAAGCCCCAAAAGGTTCACCAAAGGTTTAAGCACAAAAGAAAAATCAGAAATTGCCTAAGTCTAAAACTAACCTTTGGCCAAAGATCACACATGTGCACCCTCATTCAAACTTCAAAACACTACGACCCAATTGACAAAGTGGCGCCAAATTAACCCTAGAATGCCCTGGAAAACGTTGACACCTACCCTAAGACGTTTGACACGACTTGGCACCATTTTTGTCTCGGTTTGGACATCTCTGACATAGCCGACTTCCCACCCCCATATCTCTCTAACCCGACCACATCTAACCTTGGAACTCACATGAACTAGGTAGCTCTAGGTGCAGGGAAGAGATCTCTCACAGGCTCTAGGGCAAGATTCGTACGTTTTGGCCGCTCAGCAGAGGGAAGAACACGGGCAGAAGCAAAGAGCCACGTGTTCGATGCGCTCTGAGCTCGCCAGAGCACGCCCGCGCGCGCCCCCGCGTGCCCCGCGTCGCGCCAAGGCCCAACCGGCGCCATGGCCCGCGCCAGCGCCTATAAAGCCCCCAGGGACCTTGACCGTACCCCTCCGCACGCGCTCGACCTCACCGGAGCCCAAACCCACCGGCGTTTGCCCGTGCACGGCGTGTCCGCGGCCGCCCGATCCCCCTGCCACCGTAGACCGGCCAACCGGACCCTTCCCAACCCCGTCCAGCCCTCGAAGAAGACTGAGCACACCTCGGTGAAGCTCCCCGAGCGAGGAATCGGAGTTTGCTTCGCCGGAGAGGCCAGTCCACGGTCGCCGGACTCCACCCGACCGCCGGCGAGCATAGACCGGGTAATCCTCTCTCCATTCCTCGATTCCTTGTGCACACAGCCTCTACGTCACCCCGTGAAGCTCACTGTGCCATTGGATTGAACTAGGTCGCCGTGGTTTGGCCGGAGAACCCGCCGCCGACGAGAACACCCGCCTGCGCACATGGACCGGACGATTCCGGCCACCCCCGTCGTCAAGCCGTACAGCGTTGTGACCGCCAGGACCTCCTGGAGCCAACCCCGCCCCTCGCCGGACCTCTCTCACCGCCGGTAAGCCGCGCCGCCCTTTTCTTTCTCGCGGGTACTGTTTAAACCTAGGGAGGGACCGCGGGGGAGAAGAAGAGAAAGCTAGGGGGTTTTGCGCATTGTCAGTGACTCAGATGAATAGTAGCGCGGAGATCTTAAATAATATAAACTACTTAAGAAAAATATAAAACCCCTAAGTGCTACAGAAAACCTTAGGGTTCTGATTTAATTATTGTTTTGGCCAAAAGCTAAATAATAGGAAGAAAAATAGTTGCACTATTTAACTGAGGTTAAGAAAATTTGGAGAAGTGCATGACCACCTACTGATCTATTTAAAAATGATAAACCCCTCTGTACATCCCATTAAGGTAGAGTTTGCCATTTATTTCACATTATGCTTAAAGTTAAAGAAAATAAGAAAGGTGATTTAATTAAAGAACCAGGGGGCACCCCTATTTTTGTTAGGGTACTTATTCAGTGTAGTTTACTAGAAAAATTTATTATACCCTGGTTTAGTATAAAATAAATAGGATACCTTTTATTTTAAGAAAACAAGGAAAACTTAGAAAAACCCTACAAAAATAACCCCAAGGTGAAAACACCCCAACCCTTGGGATAGTTACTGTTTTGTTATGAAGAACATAGGAAAAATATGAAATCTGCTGTTTGACATTTTCAAATAACAAGGTAGTGGAAAGTGCCTTTTTGGCATTAAACTTTGGAAAATCACAACTAAATAACCATCCCTTAGCTTTCTGTGATTTTTTGCACAGAAGCTTATTATTATTATTAGATGCCAACAAAAATAACCCTTAGGACAGAACCCACCCCTAGTTAAGAGTTGTAGTGCAAAGTGGCCCATTTACACAACTTTTGTTATTTTTGTCTAAAGCATAGCCTTTTTATTTTGAATCTCAAATTCCTAGAACAGGCTATATTGACCAATGGCAAGCCACTGTAATTTTTACAGAATTTTTGGAAAAGGTTAATTCACTGTTGTAGTTCAAACCTACACGAGAATTCATAAATAGAAAATAAAGAAAGGGAAAATGAATAATGGAAATTAGTGTCATCCTAAAACCCTTTGTAAATTGTCCACTGAAATATATAAAGGAAATATCAATCCACTATGCTTATCCTTAACAAAACTTAAACCTGGAGTGATAAGCATAAACCACTAAAAGCCACGTATGACCAAGAAACCCTAAGTTGCCAACTAACTTAGTTTTCTTCCTTTAGCATGATGTTATTAAATCCTGCATAATCATGACATACATATTCATTGCATTTCGATAGACTGTAACCTCGCTGACGGAGAGTACGTCCTCGTGCTGGAGCAAGGAGCTGCTCAGGAGGTAGCCCCGGATTCAGCACCAGAGCCTGCACCAGAGGATTTGCCTGCCACTGCTTTGGAAGGCAAGCCCCGGTTTTATGCATAACCTGTTATTTATGCTATTTTACTACACTTAATGATTGTAGGGTTGAATGTGCACTTAAGTGTAGGAGTTGTTTGAAACCCTAGTTGCATGATCTCAGGAATCCTATTGAGATGAATACTAGTATGCTAGGTCGAGTAGCTGCTTTATTAACTAGGATCTCGGTAGAAGTCGAGTGGTTTTTCTAGCACTCGCGTGAGGTCAGGAATTGGTTGTACCCACTTTCATATCATATTGATAGTTGGTTTGTGGACACGGATCCATGGGGATGCGTGGCCTATGAGATGAAATTGGAATAAGGATTAACGTGCGGATACATGTGTCAAGCGTTTGAACATACTAAGCACATACCGAGAAATATGGTAAATCGGTAAGCCTAGTACCTGAGTGAACCTGGCAGTGGACATATCCCCTCACGCGACCTGAGACGTGGTCTCCCATTCCGGTTATGGTGGGTACAAGTGCGGTCACTGCACGACGGCAGTCGGGGTCAGTGAGGCATTGTACGCCAAGGCGGTGAGCCCTGATGCGCTGACGAGGAATCGATGGGGACGGTTGATGTGTGTGGGGACGGAGTGCCCCTACATGTCGTGTGTTTAGGTTTACCTTGCAAGGATAAAAACTCGATTCGAATCGTCTGCTTCTCGCAGCTAATGAGACTGCTTGATCCATTGTACTGCATTGAGTAACAAGTGGAAATATGATGAGTTGATACAAGATGTTGATTGCTAAAAATGTTTGCTACCATGTATGAGTAGACAGTACATATTTAGCCTTAAGAGAGTCACACTTAAATTTGACAAAGTTAAAACTTGATTTAGAAACTCAGCTAGTGCTTTTGGCAACCAAACCCCACAGCCAAACAGCTGCATGTCTAGAGGTAGAGGAGTAGACTCCTCGCACCGGGTAAGTCTAGCTGAGTATTAGTATACTCAGCCTTGCTTGTGGCACAATTTTACAGGTTCTTTGGAGGACATGGTTGCTGGAGTGACTTGGTCGTCCATCTTGCCACCGGGTTGGACTGTCAAGTGGGACCCTGCCTCGGCCGAGGAGGAGCATGAGGAGTGATGGGACAGGCTTCCCCATCCCTCCATTTATCTATCGTTAGTTTTATTCCGCTGCACTTCGAACAATGATGACTACTTTTGCTAAACTCCGATGGTGATGTAATAATTTAATACTCCTTAATGTATGGTTTTATGCTTTATTGTATTTGCTCTGTGACTCACCATCGAGTGAGATTGTGGTACTTGATCCTGTCAGTGGCCTCGTCGGACTAGATCCGAGGGATTGACGGGTTATTCCTATTTAAGTGTGGTCTAGCCTCTAAGGCGGGGCTTAGGCACTTAAGTCGGAATAATTCGGGCAGTTCCGCCACAAGATCCGTCATGGCTTCTTCACCGCCTTGGAGTAGGTGTTTTAGTTGGCCGCTGTGATGTTCCTGGTCGTTCATTTCTTTGCAAGTTGTAGTACTACCAATTCTTTGCAGCCCCCAATGGTTCTCGCATTCATGAGGGATGAATGAAAATGTTCTGGCCCGCCCAACCAAAATGTTCTGTTGATATGCCAAGTATCCAGAGAGGAGATGATCGTCTAATCATGTTCTGTTGTTATATATTTCAAGTTTTGAACTGTGAACTAAGACTTTTATGGCTTTTGGTTGAAAGTGAGGTTGCAGCTTAGGAAGAGGAGAGATGAGGATGATGATGTCCTTCGTCTAATCAGTTTTAGTTTCAGACGGGTTTGTAAAACTGGGTAGCAAGTGAGGTTGCAGCTTGCTGCCAATTCTCTCTTCTCCACGCATTGTAGTTAGCCTGATTGCTTTACTCGTGTATGTTGTTATATAAATAAAGTCACATATTCGCATGGTTGTATGTATTATATTTGTAGATGTATTTTTTAACAAAAACCTATTATATTTCTAGATTATTCCTGCACCGGTTCGAGTTGGAGAAGACGAACTTCCACCGTCTTGGGATCCAATATCCTCTCCATTAGGTACTTGTTATATCCTAAATGTTTTTTCTTACATATTTTTTCGCTTATGTGGGTGTTTATTTTCTGCAATGAAATTCTTTTTAGTTAGCAATGGATGCGGCATTAAGTGATCACCTTAGGAAGAGGAGAGATGAGGATGATGATGATATGATGCTGTTTTTTTACCTATGCTACATATGTTGGGTTCTAGTTCCAACACGGTAAGGAAAAAATGCAAAGGAATACATCAAAATTAAGTGGTGAAGAGCATGTTCAGGAGTTGCTGCAAGGTCATGTGAAGAACTGTCGGGTAGCGTTCGGGATGGAGCCTGAAATATTCAAATCATTGGTGAATTATCTTAGAAGGGAGAGGCTGGTTCGTGATACCAGGATTAAGGTTGAGGAAAAGCTAGCATTCTTTTTATACATGCTCAGCCATAATGCCTCATTTGAAGACCTAATAGAAGAATTTGGGCATAGTGGTGATACATATCATCGTCGCATAAAGCATTTCTTTGACCTAGTTGTTTCTACCCACTCCAAGCAATTTCTGAAGCCACCAAATCCTAATCATGTCCATCAACAAATTGAAAGGAATCCTAGGTTTTATCCCTACTTCAAGGTGATTACATGGACTATTCCATGTTATGTCAATAATTGTTATTTTCCTTCCAATGTTTAGAAATTCACGTGTAGTTTTTTCTATGCAGAATTGCATTGGCACAATCAATGGCACTCATGTGCCTATATCGATATCACCAAACAAAGCCGCTCCATTTAGGAATAGGAAGGGCAGCCTTACTCAAAATGTAATGGTAGCGTATGATTTTGATCTCAATGTAACTTTCATATCTACTGGGTGGGAGGGGTCTACGACGGATGCTAGAGTTCTTAGAGATGCAATGAACAGTGGCTTCCAAGTACCCCTGGGAAGTTTTATTTAGTATATGGTGGTTATGCCAACACACCATCTTTTCTTGCCCCATATCGTGGAGTCAGGTATCATTTGAAGGAATATGGTGCAGGTCACCGAAGACCTCAAAACTACAAGGAGATCTTCAACCATCGCCATTCAGTGTTGAGGAATCATATTGAGAGGGCCTTAGGAGTTATAAAGAAACGCTTCCCCATCCTTAAAGTTGCCACATTTCATAAAATAGAAAACCAAGTGAAGATACCGATAGCCGCTGCCGTGTTGCACAACATTATTCGATCTCTCAAAGGAGATGAACAATGGTTAGAAGATCAACAAGAAAATGTTCAAGGCAATGTTGTTGACCTTCCAGATGGAGATCAAAGCAACGATCAGGGCAATGAACAAGGCAACAATCTTAGAGACACAATTACACAACAAATGTGGACCGATTATCAACAACATAGAAATAATTAGTGGTGCATTCAAATAGGATTTAATGTGTAATGAGTATCCTCCTAGTTTGGAAATGAAACAGTTTTCTTTGTGATAATGAGTATTCTCTAAAATTTAGTATGCTTTAGCCTTATTAGTATCATGTTCTAATTATGCTCATGTTATAAGTTAACATGGTTGGAAGGGGGTCACCAAGATTAAACATGTTTGGAAGAGGGTCACCGAGATTAAACATGCTCTTATCCAACGGTGCACAAAAGAAGAAATCTCCTACAGTTGCTGCTTCAAAGACACATGGAGGCTCTCCAAAAGGTATACATGTTGGTTCTTTCTAATTTGTCTTTGTTCTTTCTTATGTTGTTTATGTGCTGATTTGTAGGGAAAACAAGAGCAAATTGGAATTCTATGTTAGAGAAGACCCTTGTTGACTTGTTACATGAACACAATACTCCTGAATATAAGGGTAACAATGGTTGGACACCTGATGCATGGAACAAGATTGCTAAGGAATTTCAAGAGAGGGAAAGATATGCAGGTTTCTCAAAAGTTCAAATCCAAGAAAAGGAAAAAGAGTTAAAGAGAGATTACAAGATGTTGAAAGATGCAAGAAAACAAAGCGGGGTTTCTTGGGATGAGAGGAGGTGTATGATTCAAGCTCATCCACAAATATGGGACAACATAATCAAAGTAAGTTTATTTCTCCAATGATCGTTACATTTCATAGTAGTGTATATGAAATAAGGTGTTATGCTAGTATAGGAAAAATGATTGCAACAATTTTATAGCATCTTCTATGTACATATTTTCTGTATAGTTACTTTATGGATAAGATTTAGAACATGCCCTATAATTTGTTTTAGTAAATAAGTTGTTTGACTTTATTATGCAGTCATTTCCAAAGGCTAAGAAATTTCGCAACAAATCTTTCCCTCTCTTTGAAGCTTTGGGAGACCTACATGATGGTTAGTTTCACCATGTCACATCTATGCTTGTTTACCATGTTGTACTGTTCCTTGTACTAAAACTTCTATGTACAAGCAATACTGCTGAAGGGACCTACAACTTCACTTCTACTCAACCAAATGGTCCAGATCTCACACAAATTGGGACTGGAGATGTTTCTATCAACGTAGAAGACCATGAAGATGTGAGAGAGCTTCTGGCAGACCACGAACAAAATGAAGTAGAAGACAAAGTGTATGAAGTTGAAGGAGTGGATGTAAATGCTGATAAACAAGATAAAATACCAAAAAGGACTGTTGTTGTTTCAAGGAATGGAGAAGAAAAAGGACCAAAGAGACAAAAGAAGAGTTCCAACATAGAGGTATTGATGGAGAGGTACCTAAACATTAGAAGCAAACAAGCTGAAGATGAAGCAACACTATTAGCAAGAGAAAGGGAGGCAAGAGGAGGTGATGACTTCTCAATTAAGAATTGCATATCAGTTCTAAACACATTGGAGGTCACAAAGGAGGAGAAGGTCAAAGCCTATAAGGTGTTCAAGGACCCTGACAATCGCCAAATTTTCTTGAGCGCATGCAATGATGATAGAGAGGCTGCATTGATGTAGTTGAGGGACGAGATGGTTTAGCAGGTATACCTAAGGTTAACTGCATATCCTAACTCGATTTTGCATAGCTTGCATTATAAGAGGTCATGAATTCTACACAATAAGTATACAGATGATATGATAGCTCATGAGTTGTCTAGTTTTATACCTTAGTCTCGTTGCATGATAAGGGCTTGTTTAGTTTTATCTTTCTTTGCACTCCCTTTCTTTCTCCTCTTCCTTTATTTCTCCACTAGATTTAATTCAACTGCCTGTGGTGCTCCTTTGCAGCAAAATTTTTAGAAGCCAGGGATATTTACCATTCCAATATATATGAATGTATATTGGACCTATAGACTTGCTTCTTTACCATTGCAATCTGAATGTATATTAGACCTACAGACTTGATGTATATTTTCTTTTGGTGATCATTTGAAATTTGGATGTATATTTTCATGTTACATATGTAGTAGGAGTGTCTGCCCTACATTTGGTTGCAGGGTCTAATATATATTTTGGCAATGATGATACCAGGGGAAGCTGCTGCTTGTGATTGGAAGTAGTGTTTAGACTGCGTATCTGACAAAGGAGTATCATGCACACTAAAAGCATCAACTTTTGCACACACAACATGTTGTGGTTGTTCTTTAGGTCTTAGCAACATTACCAGATACTCTATGCTTCATGCAGTGATAGCGTGCCTGTGTTGCTTCGAACTATTAGATTCTGTTGATATGGGTCTTTCATTATCTCCCTTTGCATGTTTCCCTAGATTAAACGAACAAGCTTTTAAAACCAAGGATTACAACCGAAGGGGATTATACCCCCAAGGGGTTCAAATGATAAGGAGAGGATTAACTCAATCCCTCTCTGGATTAAATCCCCCTCTAGAATAAAAACCTGTGAACCGAACAAGGCCTTAAAGATTTAGCACTCTCAATTCCCTTGCTCTAGAACAAGTAGGCGTTATTGTGCAATGGATGATGAGTAATGAGTGTGTGGTACATGTCATCAAACGAGAGTTCATCTTTCGTTCCTTTCAGTGGAGCTAGTCCTCGGCCACAGACCAAGTAAACATACGTCACCGCATCCGTGCATCTGGCCCAGGTCCAACCCAACTCCAGCAAACCACAGTGACCTGGGCCGACCAGAGCCAGCCATTGCAACCGTTGTCTTCTTCCACGGCAGCGCCTCTTCTCTTCCTCCCCTCGATTCGCGGCGTACCAGTGGAATGAGAGAACAGAATGCATGAATGGCTCTCTGGACACTGCTGCGCCCGCGGCTGTGTAGCTCAGCTCGCTGGTTGTTAAAGAAGGGAGAGGTACAGCCATGGCGCGGCGTGGGTGCCATGCCATGCGTCCAGACCAAACCAGGACAGGAGAGACAGCTGGCCCTAATTTTGGCTGCCCCCCAGACCGGCCGTTACTAGCTAGCGATCGACAAGGGGGTCAGGGACAGGCTGGTGGTGGTGTGTGCTAAGCTTCGCGGAAGTTCGCGCTGCCGTGCGTGGCCGGCTGGCCGCGCCGATCCATCCATATAAGAGGCTCCGGCGCCTCCCTCTCTTCCTCGGTTCTTCCCATTGGTGGTAAGGACCCATCGCCCGCTCGCGTGTCCTTTGCGCTCGCGAACTCCGTCGCCGGACACGAGCCAGGGACACCGAGTGTGGTGAGGTTGCCCCTTCCCTTCCCCCACCCCCATCGTCGTCTTGGACCAGCTCTGTACGTACCGTCCGTCGATCGTCCTTTCCCGTCCCCTCTAGCATCGATCGCAGCCTCCTCTGCTACTGCCACGTCTCTGTGCCTGCCGAGACAAGCAAGGGGGTCGTCGGTCGGGGCTAGGTTGTTCCCTTAATTCATTCTAGGGGCAGATCAGATCGAAAGAAATCAAACTAACGTAGCCATGGAAGAAGCTCCACGTCATTCCATGTAGTTACTTCTTCAGAGCGCGCGGTGGCGGCCGGCTAGAAGCTTTGTTCGTTGCATTTGAATTCATCACCAAAGGAGAAGGCGCCTGTTGGCGTTCCACCAATTCCATCCCATCGCCACAAGGTCGTCGATCACGCGGATCGTCGCGACTGACCGGCCGGCCTCCTCAGCCGTCCTTGTTGTGCTACAAGATCGAGGCGACAGGATCCAGCCAGCCACGATGTCGGCGGCCGGCGCCACCGCCGTCTGCACGAGGGACGGCGGCCTCCTCCCGCTGCGTCCGCACTGCGCGAGGTCGTCCTCCTCCTTCGCCGCCGCCGCCGCCGCCATCGTGATCTACCTGACGGCGCCGGGCCTGGCCGTGTTGCCGATGCGGGTGATGGCGTCCGACTCCATCGCCTCGGTGAAGCTCCGCGTGCAGACGTCCCGGGGCGTGAGGGCGCGCAAGCAGAAGCTCGTCTTCGGCGGGCGCGAGCTGGCGCGCGACGACGGGCGCATCCTGGACTACGGCGTGGCGGACGGCAACGTGGTGCACCTGGTCATCCGCGTCCCGGACGTGCGCCTCATCACCGTGGAGACCGTGCAGGGCGGCAAGTTCAGGTTCCGCGTGGAGCCCGGGCGCACCGTCGGGTACGTGAAGCAGCAGATCGCCAAGGACCACCCCGCGGCGGCGCGCCCCGGCGAGCAGCGGCTCGTGCTCGAGGGCGAGGACCTCGACGACCGCCACCTCATCCACGACGTGTGCAGGGCCGACGGCGCCGTGATACACCTGCTGGTGCGGCGCTCCGTCGTCGCGCGCGACGCCGGGTCCGGGCGGCCGTCGCCACCGCCACGGCGTGACGACGTCAGGATCGAGCCCGTAGGCGGCGACCATAAGGCGGCGGTGCGTGGCATGGTCGACGCGGCGCTCGCCGGGATGGAGAGCGGGAACGCGCCCATCATGTCGTCGGAGGGCACGGGGGGAGCCTACTTCATGCGGGACGCGACGGGGCAGCGGCACGTGGCCGTGTTCAAGCCGGCGGACGAGGAGCCCATGGCCGCCAACAACCCGCGCGGCCTCCCCGTGTCGTCCACCGGCGAAGGCCTGAAGAAAGGGACGCGCGTCGGGGAGGGGGCGCTGAGGGAGGTCGCGGCCTACATCCTCGACCACCCACCCAGGAGCGGGACCGCGGATGATGGGTTCGCCGGTGTGCCGCCGACCGCGCTCGTCCGGTGCACGCACGGAGCCTTCAGGCAGGGCGGAGCCGGAGCCGGAGCGAGGGCGCCGGTGCCCAAGCTGGGGTCCATGCAGGCCTTCGTTAGTAACTGCGGCAGCTGCGAGGACATGGGACCCAGCGCGTTCCCGGTGCAGGAGGTCCACAAGATCTGCGTGCTGGACATACGGCTCGCCAACGCCGATCGCCACGCCGGAAACATACTCGTCCGCAAGCACGACGGCGGCGGAGGCGGAGGCATGTCGCTGGTTCCCATCGACCATGGATACTGTCTGCCGGAGAGCGTGAGATGTTTTCCTGTCTGGTTTTTCATTTTTTGTTCCCACTTCTCTTCATCTTGGAGTGACCTGGCATGCAGTTCGAGGACTGCACTTTCGAGTGGCTCTACTGGCCTCAGTGCCGGGAGCCCTTCAGCGACGAGACGGTGGAGTACGTGCGGTCCCTGGACGCGGAGGAGGACGTGACTATGCTGAGGCTCCACGGGTGGGAGGTGTCGCGCGAGTGCGCGCGCACGCTGCGCGTCGCCACCATGCTGCTGAAGAAGGGTGTGGAGAGGGGCCTCACCGCCTTCCACATCGGGAGCATCATGTGCAGAGAGACCCTGACCAAGGAGTCCGCCATCGAAGAGATCGTCCGTGAGGCGGCGGAACGGGGAGGAGGATGCGAGACTGTCTTCTTGCAGGCTGTCTCGGAGATCATGGACCGCCGTCTCGACGACATCAAAGAACATGTTAGCCTCTAGATATGCACATGGCTGACAAAATAACGATGTAATCAACTCAATGGCTAATGCAAAGAATGGTGTACTATTTCCTCCCATGACTGATCCGAGGAAAAAAGTAAATAAATCTGGAGACCGGTCAGGCTCGAAGGATGTGTGACAAGTCTGTCAACAGCCATCAGCCAGGCAAACAGAACACGACACCCCTCAGCTGAGCTTAGCAAAACCATGCAATCACGAGCACACCAGTACATAATATCAGAAAATGTTGGATACACATAATCCGGAAAGCAAGCTTGGGAGCAACAACACTAGGACTGACTGACGCACTCCGCAAAAGTGACACAATCTTGAGCGAGAACACGAGCTGTGCTTAGGCCAGGGCAGGGAACTGAGCCTGGTCTTCGATCGCTGGAGCAGCAGCTGGTCCCCGATAACCGCCGTTGTAACCACCACGGAACCCCCCACGGCCCCTACCACGGCCACGGCCACTAGGGTTATAGTACCTTTCGCCTTCAGCTGGCTTCAAGAACTCGTTGATGCTCAGGGACTTGAGAGAGGAAGGAAAACATAAAACAGACATGACGGTCAGGGAAACAACAGTGACTCTGATTATATCAGACTGAAGCAGGTGAAAAATATCAGATATATACCTTCTTGCCCCGTTCTTCTCTTTCAGCACTTTCTTTCTTTTTCAAGTCCTTGTCAGAGCCCTACAATCAATCGTTCAAAACCGGCTGTGACCAACAGGGGTAAAAAAGAGAGGAAAGAGCAGTATGCACACAAGTAGCGTACCAGCTTGATAAACACTTCATCGCCATCCTTTTTAACTGACAGTTGTTGCATGGCCTGTAGCTCCTTGTCAATTTCAACTTTTCTCTCCTCAGCCTTAAGGGAGAGTAAAGCTTTTCGTTTTTCCTCCAGTACCTTTTCATATTCCTCCAAAGTCATCTCCTGCGTCATGATCAGAGCAAACATCATTCCACAGACTACTTTATTTTGATGCCAAAAAAAACATCCCAACTTAATTCCAGCAAGTATGCAGGTTCTGGATTGATCAAAGCATCCTTTTTTCTCTAGATATATCAACTGTGCAACAAAAACAGTTCATTCAATATTAAGTGGCATCACATCACATCTGATGCATCAAATCATGAACTGGTATGAGTGAAAATGAATATCAACAATCCATTTCTTTTGTGTGTGCTACGGTTGGTCATATCCAGAAACATTGAAAACAGCGAGTCAATGGCACACCATAGTCAAAGTTAGGTGCTAGTACAATATCCGAGATACAACATGAATCTCACATAACTGGAAAACTGATGTGAAAGCATACACTCTAATATATGGCCATTGCATTTGGCAGAGAAGAGCAAAAAGTAATGGATCGAAAAGCAGAAGAGACTCTAAATACAAAAATAATGCAATCACCAAGAAGCGCCCCATGTTGGCACAGCAGCACTAATTTTAAAGCAAAAGGTTCTAGAATAAATAACTATACTACCGAGCAAGGATTGACATGAATGAAACTAAAAGAATCACAAAATATTTCCACCAGTCTACTACACATTTTTCCATATATATAAACAAATGTTAAGAACATTGTAAGTGTCACAGTACCCAAAATCACAAGAGGTGCTAGGCATGTTAAAGGGTGCTACCATCACCCTTACAGAATGTGCTAGGCATACTACAACCATACACATTGCAACGCGGAATATGGTAGCAAGAGCATCTTAGTACAAACCAGAAATATACCTTATCCTCAGGTTCCTTTTCTTCTTCTTCATTCTCCGCGCCCTCCTTGTCCTTCTCAACCTCAGACTGTGGTGCATCTTCAGGTTTCTTCTCATCCTCCACCACGGCAGTAGTCTCCTCAGGATTAACAGCATCCACAGTGTCCCTATATGCCACACACACCAAAAGGTCAAAACTCTACATCTCCATCGTAGTAACTTGAGTGGTTCATCAAACCACATATTGAAGACTGAATAGCGACAATCTTAACTGTTCAAGGCCTTCATCAGTTGCAGTTCCCCAATTTCCACGCCCAGCCCCTTCACGCTTCATCCCGTAGCCACGGCCTGTGCCGCTGTGGCGCTCATATGCCCGGCGAGGACGTCCAAACTCATTCCCAGCCTGCCCATCGCTGTACCCACCACGTCGCCCACCTCCACGGTAAGGCTGGCGGGGCCCACGGCCCCTCTCTGCCTGCCTACCCTCACCATTTTCACCGCGAGCAACTCCACCGTCCCCAAAACCGCCGCCGCCGCCACCATACCCCCCCTCAAAGCCGTGGGCATCAGCATCGCCAAAATCTCGCCTCGGGCCAGTCCTGCCACCGCGGCCGCCTCTTCCACGTCCTGGACCATCGCGCGGTGGAGCACCATAGTTCCTTTCCTCCCTCACTATAATCACAAAAGGGCGTGATATCACCATCGGCGAATACGAATACTAATAATACGGGGCAACAGAAGAGTGAAATTTCAAAATAATACTCAAAAACTCCGAGGTCGAGACGGCACCACAGGATCTCAAAATCGGATAATTCCAACCTCGACATCGGAAGCGTATCGCTATAGGCTCACCAGGTTGCGCGGGCGGCGGAGGCTTGGTGGGCAACTTGGCCGGCGCGGGCGCGGGCTTAGGCACCGCGGCCGCCTTCTTCTCGGCAGCTGCGAGGAGGTGGGCAGGGTCGTCGTTCTCGACGTCTCCAAGTAGATCGAATTGGTTACTCGATGCCATTTCCGCTCGGCGCTTGCTCTAATCCCAGCCTGCGGTACTAATCCCCCCAGTCTCAATCGAAGCCTAGCACGCCATGGGATGGGCGCGGGTGCTCTAGGGTTTGGGCTCGGGAGGCAGCAAAACCCTAGCCGCCAACGAGTTTCGCTTGGTGAGGCGCTGAGGCGGTCTGCAATGTGCAGGTGACACTACTGTACGGCCACTGCGTCGCCTTCCGCTTTTCAGAGGACGGGCTCATTAGTTTATCATTTCCATTTGCCAAATGACGGAAAGGGGTTCAGCCAGTTTGAGGCCTAGCGTTTGTGTAGGGGGCACTTTTGTCATTTGAGTTGGTGTGCTAATCGCTCCCCTGCCCGAGAAGCGGCGGGTCGGGCTCGGGATCTGTGGGCCTAGGCTAAAGCGTGGATATGTGGACCTTTGTGGTGTTCTTGGGCGTATGCTGGTTTTTGTTGGGCCTTTTCATACTGAATGAGAAAAATGAGCCCAATAAACGAGAGAACTGTACCGGCAAACATGTACGTGCGTTGTGAGTAAAGAAAAACCATCTAAACGTTTGCGAAAAAAACAAAAACTAGAATCATAAACACTATTTATATTTTTACCCTTTTACAAAAAAAAAAAAACAAATCGAAAACCAGATCTAATTTTGGCATGACTATGTCAAAGCATCTCCAAGAGAGGACTTAAGTCGGGTCCTATATTCAAATATAGGAGTTAAGATCTTAAAATAGCTTTCAAAAAAGTTGTTATTTTATAAATTTCTATCAAATGAATATAGCACCCGAAGTCACAGTTGCTAAATATAGCACCCAGTCAGGAGACCTATTCATGTGCGTCTAATCTCACGGAGTTAACTACCACGTGGGTTTAGGAGTGGGTTTATGAGTTGTTGTTGGAGTTCATAAAAATTGTTGATCCAAGTTAACTTAAATCAGGTCCAATTTAGCTTTTGAGGCCCTAATTATAGGAGTTCCTCTTCGAGATGTTCTCATGTAAAATATAAGCTAAAAAAAATACCCTATTGAGGACAAAATATTTTTGATACCTTTTTTCCCTTTCGGTTATAAAGCACTAAATATTTTTTTAGGATAATATAATCTGGGACGATGGGACTATTCTATCTACAAGGATAAAAAAGAGAGAAGGATATGTATGAGAGCATAATAATCAGTTTTTTATTTACACGCCGAGAAATATTGGATTAGACAAAGCTGAGACTATCGAAGATCTCGCAGGCCATGTACCTGAAGCCAGAGTTGGTGCATGAGACTGTTTTCATTTTCTAGCTAGTGACCGACCAATTAGGCATCTTAGTTGTCCCAAATCTCTTGATGCTTGCTGAAGAAAAGCAGATGGACAGCAGGGCCCACGGACCTAAACAAAATGAGCTTGGCATGTCCATCAATGAATTCAAGCGGTCGTTGTTCATCATGCTTCATGCCTATCAGAATTCAGAAGAGATCTATGTCACACTCTGCTGAGGGTACCTTTAGATACAGGCAACCTATCAACCCCTCTACCTTCACTACTAGTTTCTACTACTATCTATTAAGTCAATAGTGTAGACCGCGACACTACCATAACTTCACCCTCCTCAGACCCCACCGGCATATATGTGGCCTGTCGCGGCCTCTATTGGTCATTCCGGCCTCGAGGCCCAAGCATGGCGTTCTTGCATCGGAGGCCAAAGCCCAACACAACTAGCTTCAGTTCGGTACACCTGGTAGCACTATAGCTCAGCAACAATTAGCAATAGCGGCATGCATGTAGAAGTGGCAGTTGAGTTTAAGCGCAGAAACAACCCCAGCCCCGGCAGTGTGTAGTTGGCGGTAAGTCTCCCATGCAGCGCAATGGCTTTTAATTGCCTCTCACTTACAAGTACAGTTGTAGTATCTGTTCATGTACGCACACACTCACACCAAAACTCACCCCTACCGTACACAAGCAGACCATGACTCCACCCTCCCCAGGCCCACGCATGCTCGCCAACACCCGTGTCGCCTCCCGCACCCTCTACACGACACGCCCCAGCCAGCCTCCCGCTTCTCGCGTTCACGCGGATTGGTTCTCGCCAACAACTGTGTCCTTTTCTTCATCTTCATACTTTGCTAGCAAACCATGACCTCCGCGCCAGTCTTCACGCCATCCGCAACCTCCATGCCATGTCAATTGTCGCGTCCTACCCACCCACTCCACAACAGACTCCCACCCGCTTCTTATGCCGCCGGTACTCCACCTGTAAGGAGGAGGGTGCCTGCCTAGATAAGGTTGCATCGGCTTCTCCCGTAGCTACCACTGCGAATGGCGATTGATTTCCAATAATTGGTGGGAGCTTTCCTCACTAACCTAACCGGCCAACAACTCACGATCGAGGTTCTTCTTGGCTTGATTTCCTCCCGCAGAGGGCCTGAAAGCATCTAGGCCCCTAATTGGTTTTAGTGATTAATAACAACGTAATATTATATGTGACTAACGTGTGTTTTGCAGAGCAAATGGTAAGTTAGGTCGCATTACAAGAAGTTGTACTACAACGGTGAAAACAATCCCTGAGATGAGAACTTGAAGTGACGGTTGAAACGACGAATCAAAAGATGAAGGTCTTCGTATTCTGAGTGTCGAAGGAGTTGCGGACACTCGGTATAATTGAAATAGAAACACTCCCTTCCAAATGCTATTGCCATTCTCCATTCCGGTCTGTAGCAACGTACTTAGCGCACTAGTTCAATTTTTTTATTCACTCTTCTGTATCTAGCATTGATAAATCAAACAAACTATGACAAATTAAAGGAGAGGGAGGGCACTCTAACCAGGCTATATTTTCACTGCTTCATGGATTTTCGTTATTGGGTCTCACCCCGGGAGAGATTTTCTGCATTAGCGATCATGCCCCCCTTATTCTAGCAGAGGAACAGCTTCATCAGATTCATTCCCTTGCTAATCCGCCTTCAAGTACAGGAAAGGCTCCTGAACTGCTACCTAATAATAGATGACTTCATTTTACGGAATACCTGCAACGAGGTTAAGGCGTTAACAAAGAGAGGCCATAGATAGGCACAGTCTTCCCATACTGGGAGTCAACAGCTTAGATGAAATCCAAAGGCTTCTTATTATTCACCGCTAGGATCTCTACTCGTTATCTAGGATGGGCAAATGAATGGACTCTCCCTCCCCCTCAATAATAGTCGTATCAAGAGACAGAGGTGAGTTAGCAATTTCAGATAGCTCGGTTGTGGGTACAGTTGCACTGAATACTCCTCTGCTTCCCCAAGGGAATCGAGTGGATTAAAGCACTCCACTCCGTAGTACAAAGAAATTCACAGCACTGATTTGTGACAGTACCATGCTAGCACAGTGAATTTTGTGCTTCCATTCTAATCTAATTACAGAAGAAATGATGCTGGAAGAAACCCAGCGACTTTCTCAATTCTAAATGCTAGTTCGCGTCACTCACATATGCCCAACCAACTGAGCTATCTGAACCATGCCGACTTTCTTTCAGCATATAGCGTCTACAAAAACAACATTGGATCACTTTTCCAGCAAGATCTTTCTATTTACGAAAATCTTCGATGTGGTGAAAACCGAACGTTGGCTTGTCTCGCGTGGTGGCGCTTACTACTTGAAAATACCTATAGTTTCAGTCCATCTTTCTCTTCCTGCAAGCATAAATATCCAGCCTTTGTGGTGAGATTGATTGCCTAGCAGTTCTAAGCAAGTACTTGATTTATAAGAAAGAGCCCGGTGGTACCACCCCACCATAAGTGGGTTCTTTCGGTATTGACCAACAAGTCCCTCTCATTGAGATTAATACCAGCTTGGTGAAACCGGAATTTCCTAATCAATCAAATCTGCTTGAAAATTAGCATAAGGAACAAGGTTTAGGAAAAACAAACCAAGGCCGGTTAGAGCTAGTGGTCTTAACCAAAAACACAGGGACTGGGTTATTAATCTTAAAAAAGAAATACTAGCTAGGGTTTCCAATTTTGGTCCCAATGTATCCATCATTTTTCTATTGACCAAATGCAATGTGATGTAAAGCACTTAAGATCTTTGTCAAGAAGGTGATGAAAGAAATGGGCAGCTTGTCCAGCCAATGGCTTACCAGCTTTCCGTCTTACCTGTCGAATGGCATGTGTCATATCTAATAGCAGATTGACCGCCACCAATATAGCAAGCTACGGGCCAGCAAGCAATCAATAGAAATATCAGTATGAAGAGGATGGAAAAGCTTACTGAATACTGAAAGGACAACTTGTTAAGTAGCCAGAGAATAAAGAAGTAGACAGGAAAGAGTGGCAGAACTGACTCACAAGCAGGCGGACAAGCGTCGTTCTGAACACCATTCTCGATCCATCCTTGGAATACCTCGCTCTAACAACTTTATCTGGAGATAGTCCTACTTTCTTTAAGTCAGGAAGATACCGACATGGAACTGAACTTTACTTTCTATTTTATTTTAGCTATACTATAAAGAGGGGTTGTGGATGAGAAGTTTGACCAAGAGAATTCTAGTGTAGTGTTGGTGCATATTCACACTCACATCTAGTGCTAGGTGTCACTCTATAACACACTCACGAGTCAGAACGAAAACAGATTCGAAAAATAGAAGGAAAAAGAAGTTAGGATTTCTGTCTTAGGGGCACCGAATTGTCCGGTGTGCACCGGACTGTCCGGTGCGCCCTCTTACAGTGGAGCCAGCCAGCCTCGGGGGCAGCGCCTCTGCCCCGAGAAAACCTGAGAGCAACGAGTTGGGATAAGGAATTTTAGCCGCCACACCGGACTTTTCGGTGTGCACCGACAGGAACTGTTCACTATCCAGTGTGCCATCAGCCCAACGACTAGCTGTCAGAACTAGCCGTTGGAGTCGACCGTTGGCGCGCCGGTGGCGCATCGGACTGTCTGGTGTGCCCATGCGCAGAACAGCCTGGTAACGGCTAGTTTGGTGGGTGAGGCTATTTATACCCCCTCCACCTACCATATTGAGTGTCTTGCTGCCCACATTGATGACCATACATTGCTAGATCATTACAAGCACCACAAAGCATAGTGAGGTGATTAGAAAATCTTAATCCCGCATCAAGACCTCTTTAGTGCAAGTGAGAACCACCTAGAGCACACACCACATGCATTAGGCTTCTCTTGGTCAAGTGAAAGTCTATAGCTTGTTACTCTTGGTGATCGGCATCACCTAGACGGCTTGTTGGCATTTTGGAGCATAGTGATCACCTTGGAGGATTTGTTGGTGACCCGGCTCAAGATTGTAAGTGTAAAGCCCAAAATTTGTATCATAGAAAATAATAATAATAATAATAATAATAATAATAATAATGATGATGATGATGATGACGACGACGATGATGATGATGATATAAATGAATAAATATTATTGTGTTGGGTTTTAGGATTATGAAACCGTTGGATATTACTTGATTTTCTTTTATTTGTGCATATTCAATTAATGGAATTATATTGGTTAAACAAGAAATAAATAAATATAGAAAAATGCATATCATGCTGGAATCCTTGTATGTTTGCATTTGTACTAAAAAAATTTAGTACAAGTTAAGTTGAAAAGTAGAATTTGTAACACCTAAACTACCTATTTTGGAATTTGAA
Organism: Zea mays; assembly: GCF_902167145.1. Lineage (NCBI taxonomy): Eukaryota > Viridiplantae > Streptophyta > Magnoliopsida > Poales > Poaceae > Zea > Zea mays. The sequence continues at coordinate 79,009,495 of NC_050103.1, read as the reverse complement.
AGAGGTTCTCCAAAAGATGTGAATTAAAATGGCTTTGATAAAGTTCTTCATATCCATGAAAATACTTTTTTGGAAACACATAAATGATAATATTAAATGGGTCATATAGATACATATGTTTGAATACTGAGACTGGAATTCTAGTTAAAAACAATAAATAAAATAAATATATCTATATATATTTGTACATAGATTATTTTTGTTTGGAATACAATCATTCCCAATGAATTATATATTTTTATGCCTCTATGCTTAAAGAGATAAAATAAATAAGTAAAATATAAAAACTTCGCACTCATGCTTGGAGTTTTGTCTATGCATATAAAGTTAAACTCAAACATTGATGAGAAGTTGAATCCAAATGAAATCTGAATTTGAATTTAAATAGAGAAGAGGAAACGAAAATCAGAAATAAAAAAGAGAAAAACCCTTATATGGGCCGAATTTCGTTGCTCTCGGCCCATCTTCCCTTCTCTGCGTGGCTGTAACGCCCTGAATTTGGGGTAGAATTTTTTCTTCTTTTCCCTCACCAAATTCAGGCGTTACCCTTTCCTTTTCCCTTTTCTCCTCGCTAAACCTTGATCTTTTCCAAAGTATAGCGGGATTCGGCTTGAGATCCCATGTAAAGCAAAACCCTAAAACACTTTATATTTTGTGTGATGCACCATGCCGAACCATGCATACTTTTTGATTGTTTAAAAATATAAATGCATTCATCTAGGAAAAATAGATTTTTAGAAAAAGGAAAACCTTTTTCTTCTCTCTTCCCCCCTCCTTCCCCATTTTGGCCCAGCCGCCCCCGCCCTCGCGCCGCCCCCCCGGCGAGCCGCCCCGTCCCGACCTCGCTCGTCCCCGGCTCGGCCGCCCTGCCCTCGCGCCGCCCCCCGGTGAACCGCCCCCGCGCCGGCCCCGCCGGGCCGCCCCGGCTCGGCCGCCCGAGCCCCGCCCCTCCCCGGCCCCCGTTCTGCCCCGGCGAGTCCGCCCCCGCCCCGCGCCCGGCCGCCCCGGCGAGGCCGCCCCCGCCCTCGCGCCGCCCCCGGCGAGCCGCCCCCGTGCCCGGCCCCCGCGCCCGGCCGTGCCGCCCCGGCTGCGCCGCCCCGGCCGTGCCCCCGCCACGCTCGTGCGCCGTGCTCGCCCGCCCGCCCCGGCGTGCCTTGCTCGCGTCGTGACGGCCCCGGCGCGGCCTCGAGCTCGGCCCAGCGTGCCTATGGCGCGCGGCCTTGAGCTCGGCTAGCGCGCGGCCCCGACGTGCGCACGACTAGTTCGTGGCGCGTGCGTGCGGCCTTGCGCGCGTGCTCGCGTAGTGCGCAGTGCCTTGGCACGGCCCGTTGTGCCTTCGTCTACCCCCAGACGTGCCCGTCTACCCCCCTTTTTATATTTTATGCGTGCTAATCACATTGTTCATGTTAATAAGAAAGGAAACTCGATTTAGAAGTTGGTTACGTTAGTTAATTTATATAGCTAATCGTCTATCTCATTTAATGTTAATCTACTAAAATTGGTCACGTTTCCATTAGTGCATGTAGCTAATCCTTATCATTGAAGCTAAGTAGAACTAGAGCACGTAGCATTTAGTTATTCGTCTACCCGTAGTGCGCCTCGAGCATAAGCTTTAACCCCTGCGAGACCTTTCCCCGTTTCTTTCTAACCATGGTAAATGCATTATCGTATGTCATATTCTATGCATGTTTAATCTACTTGTTCTCTTGTATGGTGTACTGTTGGTTTCCTAATTTCAATGGATGGATGTATGTATGTTTGCAACCGCATAGAGAACGATCTGGTTGAAGAGCCCGAGGAACTCGCAGGAGAAGCCCCTGAGCAGCAGTCGGTTGGTGGAGGCAAGTGTCCCTTGACCTATCTCTGTCCTATTCATTCTTTAATTCACCTCCCGCATTACACATTTATACCTAAGGATTGACTAGCCTTTGTTGTCCATGTCCTTGCTTACCTATTTGGGTTACATTATTATTGTTTAGCTTTATGCTATTGCTCAACTCTAATCAATGAACATGATGAGATTATCTATGATACGCTGTTTTCCCTTCTCTTATTATGATGTTCTACTTGTGGCCTTTAAGGGGGCTCGAGTGGTTTCTCGAGTGCCTCTCCGTAAGGACCTGTTCTTTGGATGATCGCCCGGGAAAACAGTGCAACCATGAGGGTGGAATGGGGTGCCCTTAGCTGAATAATTAGAGGATCCGGGGTGTAGTTCGCTTAGCCATCGTGCCGCCAATGGGGCTCGGTGTATGCGGCTCGCTCTGCCAAGCTTGGGTTCGCCCCCTTGGGGAGGAGTGCGGTGCATTTAGGAAACCTAACGGGCGGCTACAGCATCGGGGAACCTTTGTAAAGGCTACGTAGTGATGCCCTGCTGGACCACCTAGGCAGTGGTCAATGGGGAGTAGCTCTCTCCGGGCAGAAAGGGAATCACGGCTTGTGGGTAAAGTGCACAACCTCTGTAGAGTGTTTGAAAACTGATATATCAGCCGTGCTCGCGGTTATGAGCGGCCAAGGGAGCTCCAGTGATTAGTGGTACTTGATCAGAGACATTTTGGTTTACAGGTGGCAATGAGGTTGATGGTTCTGGTTATGATTATGGTGCTGGTAAGTGGTATTCTTTCCGCTTGGAAAGGGTACATCGGGCTAATAACTTGGGTTAATGCTAAAACCTGGCTTTCTATTAGTAAATAATAATCTGACCAACTAAAAGCAACTGCTTGACTTATCCCCACATAAAGCTAGTCCACTACAGCCAAACAGGATACTTGCTAAGTATGTTGATGTGTACTCACCCTTGCTCTACACACCAAACCCCCCCATCCCTAGGTTGTCAGCATTGCAACCATCTCAGGAGAAGATGAAGCCGTGGAAGGAGACTTCCAGGAGTTCCAAGACTACGACGAGTTCTAGGCGTGGGTTAGCGGCAACCCCCAGTCGGCTGCCTGTGAAGGCCGCGTTTATCTACGTTTCTTTTCCGCACTTTGATTATTTGTAAAGACTATGTGGATGTCTCAGACATATGATGTAATCGATCATTATTTCCCTTTTTAATACTATTTGAGCACTGTGTGATGATGTCCATGATTATGTAACTGCTGTGTACGTGAATTGCTAATCCTGGCACGTACATGGTTCGCATTCGGTTTGCCTTCTAAAACCGGGTGTGACATAAGTGGTATCAAAGCCGTGCTGACTGTAGGACCGCTAACCTAGAGTAGAATGGTCGTTCTAAGGACTATAGACCTCTGTCCCTGCCTTGACTTTGATATCCCTTCAAAAGTTGGTCATACCGACCAAACCTATGTTCTACTATATATTATACCTTGCTGAAAATTATGTTTTATTCTAATCCTTCATTTATTTATGATTCATTACTTGCTGGTCATCTTGATTCTGTTCTCACTCTTTTGCTTGCGGTGTCTTTTGTAGATGGCTCGACTTAGACACACTGCACGAAAGTCCGTCATCCCCTTCTTACCCTCCCGCCTTGCTGAGCGTCCGCTTCGCCGTCCCGTGGCCGGACAGTCCAGCCACTTGGAGAGGCTGCACCACCGCCTGCATGAGGAGCAGGAACGTCGACGACAGGAGCAGCAAGGCTCTTCTTTCTCGCTCCAATAGGAGATAGAGTCAGTGAGGAGCTGCTCCCCTGTGCTTCCTCTGGAGGCGCCCCCTGCACCACCACTGGGCACCCCAGCCTCTGGAGTAGCTGCTGGAGGAGACCCAGATGACGGAGGTGGCGACGACAGCTCGAGCCACGACACCGACTTCTCTGCTGACCAGGAGCCGGAAGGATGAGTCGCTCGACCCATCACTCGCGACGCTGCTCGCGGGTGTCACTTCCACGATGCGCTCGACACCCTGCTACGTCGGGCACTTAACCGGCGTACTTGGTCCATCGAGTATCGCTGTGTGGTCTACCAGCATAGTCGAGGGGTCTACCCGGACCGCTGGGAGGCGACCTGCTTGGTGCGCCGTCCGGAGAACAGTCTCCAGGGTGCGGAGGCCTGCTCAGAGCGGGACTCAGCTGAGGCGGCCATGCAAGATGCTGCACGGCGTGCGCTTTCGCACTACTGCTCGGTTCTCGGTGGGGTAGCTGACGGTCTCAACCTGAAGTATTACCCCCGCCGTCCATCTGGCAGCACAGGAGGCGTGATTGTTTCACCTGTCGGTGAGGACAATCCTAGGTTGAGCAGCACAGTCAACCTAGCCGCCGTGCTAAACACGGAGCTGGACCATGCACTAGACGAGCTGAGTAAAGCTCGTGCTGAGATCGCCCTGCTGCGGGTTGAGCGCGCGGAACGTCATCACCTGGATGATGGTTCCCCCCGCTCCCGTCGGGACTCAGCACCCGTACCGCTCACCTCGGCGTGGACGCCAGTCTTATGGCAATCCCGACTGCAAGACCAAGATAAATCTAGAACCATAGATCATTAGAATTGGATCTTGTAATTAATACAAAATATACGTAGAAGCTACAGTCTTAGCGTTAGTCTCGCTTTTAGTTAGTCTTAGTTAGACAGGGTAGTTTGCTATATCCTGTGCATTTATGTTTGTCATGATGAACTATGTTTGATTTGGATCTTTGTAATGACTGTCACCAGAGTGCGGGTACCCCCTGCATTTTTTGGTTTACCTATTATATTAATGGAGTTAGTTACCTAGTTGGGAAACCTTTTATTCCACTTTCCTCTTTATCTGAGAAGCTGTGTTGGTCTGTGTTGGAGATCAGTGAAGATGCTCATCTGTTCAGGGTCGTTGGAGAATTCTATACTCTTTTCTTATGCTGCAAGATTTGCAGGATCAGTTCTGATGTGTGGTTGCATTCTGCAGATGTCAGAGAACAGGCGCAGAGGAGGAAGGCGTGCTCAGCAGGAGCAAGCCGCTCAGCAGGAAGAGGTGCCCCAGCAACAGCAGCTGCCGCCCCCGCCCCGATGTCCATCGAGCAGATGTTTCTGATGCAGACTCAGGCAGTCCAAGCCATCGGTCAGACTCTGGCCGCCTTTCAGCAGCAACAGCAGCAGGCACCACCTTAGCCTCAGATGCCTCACATGCCCAGGGACAAGCGTGCTGAATTAATGAGAGGTCATCCCCCAACGTTTGCTCATTCTTCTGACACCATGGATGCTGAAGACTGGCTGCGCACTGTGGAGCAGGAGTTGCATACCGCTCAGTGCGATGACAGGGAGAAAGTCCTGTATGGTCCCTGTCTGTTGAGAGGAGCAGCTCAGTCATGGTGGGAGTCTTATCTCGTCACACATGCCAACCCCGACACCATCACCTGGGAAGAGTTCAGAGGTAGCTTTCGTCAGTACCATGTGCCTGCAGGTCTGATGACAGTGAAGATGGAGGAGTTCCTGGCTCTCAAGCAAGGGTCATCGTCTGTCAGTGAGTACCGAGACAAGTTTCTGCAGTTGTCTCGCTATGCTCCTGAAGATGTGAACACCGACGCCAAGCGACAGTACCGTTTCCTGAGAGGCTTGGTTGACCCTCTTCAGTATCAGCTGATGAATCATACCTTCCCGACATTCCAGCACTTGATTGACAGAGCAATCATGACAGAGAGGAAGCGTAAGGAGATGGAGGATCGCAAGCGCAAGATCAGTGGACCCCCGCCTGGAAGCAGCAATCGTCCTCGTTTTTCAGGCAATCAACCTCAGCAGTTCAGGCAGAACCAGCGTCCACCTCAGCAGCATCAGCAGTTCCAAAGGCAGTATCCTCAGCACCAGTATCAGAACCGTCAGAGCAATCAGTCAGGAGGTCAGTTTCAGAGGCAGAATCAGCAGGCACCTCGTCTTCCTGCCCCAGCCGCTCAGCAGAACAGTCAGGCAGCACCAACTCAGGTTGGAAACAGGGCATGTTTCCACTGTGGAGAGCAAGGCCATTGGGTGATGCAATGTCCGAAGAAGGCAGCCCAGCAGCAGTCAGGCCCCAATGCCCCAGCGAAGCAGAACGTGTCTCAGCCTGGAGCAGGCAACCGCTCCCAGCCGCGCTATAATCATGGAAGACTGAATCACTTAGAGGCTGAAGCAGTTCAGGAGACCCCCGACATGATAGTAGGTATGTTCCCAGCCGACTCCCATATTGCAGAAGTGTTATTTGATACTGGAGCAACGCATTCTTTCATTACTGCGTCATGGGTAGAAGCACATAATCTTCCAATAACTACCATGTCGACCCCCATTCAAATTGACTCAGCCTGTGGTAGAATTCGAGCCGATAGCATTTGTTTGAATGTAAGTGTGGAAATAACGGGGATAGTGTTTCCCGCTAACCTTATAGTAATGGGTACTCAGGGAATAGATGTCATCCTAGGGATGAATTGGCTAGATAAGTATCAGGCAGTTATCAGTTGTGATAAAAGGACAATCAAGTTGGTGTCCCCACTAGGAGAGGAAGTGGTGACCGAGTTAGTCCCGCCTGAGCCAAAGAAAGGAAGTTGTTATCAGATGGCTGTCAATAGCAGTGAAGCAGACCCAATTGAGAGGATCAAGATTGTGTCTTAGTTTCCAGATGTGTTTCCAAAGGACTTACCGAGTATGCCACCAGAGCGGAAAGTTGAGTTTGCCATAGAGCTTCTTCCTGGAACCGCCCCCATCTTTAAGAGAGCTTACAGAATATCTGGACCAGAGTTGGTTGAACTTAAGGAGCAGATTGATGAGCTGTCAGAGAAAGGTTACATCCGGCCAAGCACCTCGCCTTGGGCCGCCCCTGTCCTATTTATGGAAAAGAAAGATGGCACCAAAAGGATGTGTATCGATTACCGAGCTCTGAATGAAGTCACGATCAAGAACAAGTATCCTTTGCCCAGAATAGAAGACCTATTCGACCAGTTGAGAGGAGCCAGCGTGTTCTCCAAGATTGATCTGAGGTCAGGTTACCATCAGCTCAGGATCCGACCTTCGGATATTCCGAAGACGGCATTCATTACCAAGTATGGGTTGTATGAGTTCACTGTGATGTCTTTTGGTTTGACAAATGCGCCAGCCTTCTTCATGAATCTGATGAACAGTGTATTCATGGACTATCTCGACAAGTTTGTGGTGGTATTCATTGATGACATTCTGATTTATTCTCAAAGCGAAGAAGAGCATGCAGATCATTTGAGGATGGTATTGCAGAGATTACGAGAGCACCAGTTGTATGCAAAGTTGAGCAAGTGTGAATTCTGGATCAGTGAAGTCCTGTTCTTGGGTCACATAATCAACAAAGAAGGATTGGCTGTGGATCCGAAGAAAGTGGCAGACATTCTGAACTGGAAGGCACCAACAGATGCTCGAGGAATCAAGAGTTTCATTGGAATGGTCGGATATTATCGGCGATTCATCGAAGGGTTTTCGAAGATTGCGAAACCAATGACAACTTTGCTAGGCAACAAGGTTGAGTTCAAGTGGACCCAGAAATGTCAAGAGGCCTTTGAAGCGCAGAAAGAGAAGTTGACAACATCGCCTGTCTTAGTCTTGCCTGATGTGCACAAGCCCTTCTCGGTGTACTATGATGCTTGTTACACAGGTTTGGGATGCGTGTTGATGCAAGAGGGAAGAGTTGTGGCTTACTCGTCCCGACAGTTGAAGGTTCATGAGAAGAATTACCCAATCCATGATCTAGAGTTGGCAGCAGTGGTTCACGCACTGAAGACATGGAGGCATTATCTGTATGGACAGAAATGTGATGTTTACACAGACCACAAGAGTCTGAAGTACATATTCACTCAGTCAGAGTTGAATATGAGGCAGCGAAGATGGTTAGAGTTGATCAAAGACTATGAGTTGGAGATTCACTACTGTCGGGGACCATAATTAGGGGTACCCTCAAGACTCCTAATTCTCAGCTGGTAACCCCCATCAGCATAAAGCTGCAAAGGCCAGATGGGTGCGATTAAGTCAGGGATCAGTCCATTCGAGTGACTCGATCATGCCTCGCCCGAGCCTAGCCTCGGACAAGGGCAGCCGACCCCGGAGGATTTCTGTCTCGCCCGAGGCCCCCCTCCAACGGCGGACATATCTCCGGCTCGCCCGAGGCCCTGCCTTCGCTAAGAAGCAACCCTGACTAAATCGCCGCACCGACCGACCAAATCGCAAGAGCATTTAACGCAAAGGTGGCCTGACACCTTTATCTTGACGCACGCCCCCCGGCAGAGCCGAAGTGACTGCCGTCACTTCACCGCTCCACTGACTGGCCTGACAGAAGGACAGCGCCGCCTGCGCCACTCCGACTGCAGTGCCACTTGACAGAGTGAGACTGACAGGCAGTCAGGCCCTGCCAAAGGCACCATAGGAAGCTCCGCTTCGCCCGACCCAGGGCTCGGACTCGGGCTAGGTCCCGGAAGACGGCGAACTCCGCTCCGCCCGACCCAGGGCTCGGACTCGGGCTAAGTCCCGGAAGACGGCGAACTCCGCTCCGCCCGACCCAGGGCTCGGACTCGGGCTAAGTCCCGGAAGACGGCGAACTCCGCTCCACCCGACCCTAGGGCTCGGACTCGGGCTCAGCCCCAGAAGACGACGAACTCCGCTCCGCCCGACCCCAGGGCTCGGACTCGGGCTCAGCCCCAGAAGACGACGAACTCCGCTTCGCCCGACCCCAGGGCTCGGACTCTTCCCTGGCCTCTGCCGAACGACCTCCGCCTCGCCCGACCCAGGGGCTCGGACTCGGCCTCGGCCATGGAAGACAGACTCGACCTCGGCTTCGGAGGAGCCTCCACATCGCCCAACCTAGGGCGCAGGCCAGCCACGTCAACAGGAAGCGCCATCATCACCCTACCCCGAGCTGACTCGGGCCGCAGAGAACAAGACCGGTGTCCCATCTGGCTAGCTCCGCCAGATAGGCAATGATGGCGCCCCGCATGCTCTGTGACGACGGCGGCTCTCAGCTCTCTTACGGAAGCAGGAGGACGTCAGCAAGGACTCAACCGCTCCGACAGCTGTCCCTCTGCCAGGCTCCATCGCTCCTCCGACGGCCACGACATCACACCAGCTGGGTGCCAAAATCTCTCCGGCTGCCACATCGGCATGTACTTAGGGCGCTAGCTCTCCCCCGCTAGACACGTAGCACTCTGCTACACCCCCCGTTGTACACCTGGATCCTCTCCTTACGCTTATAAAAGGAAGGACCAGGGCCCTCTTAGAGAGGGTTGGCCGCGCGGGGACGAGGACGAGACAGGCGCTCTCTTGGGGCCGCTCGCTTCCCTCTCCCGCGTGGACGCTTGTAACCCCCTACTGCAAGCGCACCCGACCTGGGCGCGGGACGAACACGAAGGCCGCGAGATTCCCACCTCTCTCACGCCGGTCTCCGGCCGCCTCGCTCCTTCCCCCCTTCGCGCTCGCCCTCGCGCTCGCCCTCTCGCTCGACCCATCTGGGCTGGGGCACGCGGCGACACTCACTCGTCGGCCCGAGGGACCCCTCGGTCTCGAAACGCCGACAGTTGGCGCGCCAGGTAGGGGCCTGCTGCGTGTTGACGAACAGCTCCCCGTCAAGCTCCAGATGGGCAGTCTCCAGCAACCTCTCCGACCCGGGACGGTGCTCCATTTCGGGAGTCTTGAGTTCATGTCCTTCGACGGCAGCTACGACATGATACTCCTTCCACCGCCGCGCGACAACGACAATGGCGTCCGACAGCCCGCCCGCCGGCGGCGGAATCGACGACGTCTTCCCCGCGTAGAGGAAGAACAACATTCGAGCTCGCCCCGTCCTCTCCCCCGCCAACGGAGGAGGAGGCGGGGCAACCAAGGCCAAGCGGGAGGCCACGCCTCGTCGGCTGTCGAGCGAGTCGACGGCCCCAGCGCCCCAACGGGGGGCGCGTCGGGCATCGACCTCGCGTCTGAGACGAAGGCGAGCGCCGTCTCCCCGCGACACGCCAATCCCGAGCAAGCGGACGACGCCAGCGCGCTCGCGGAAAGCTTGCTGGGCGTCACCCTCGTACCTGAGATGACGGTGCAGTCAGTCCCTGACGTGACTTCATCGCCGCTCGTCGACCAAAAGGTACCGACCGATTCCCATCCTACGTTATTTGGATTCAGCCTCAACCCGCCTAGCGACCTTGCTTTGGCGGGCGCTCTCGTAGAGGCGAGTTCAAACCCTCTGGGGTTTCGCACGCGATCGCCTTGGGACCGGCTGACGGACGTCTCGACCTACGGGCCCTCCGGGTCCGAGGAAGACGACGAGCCCAGCATCTGTTGGGATTTCTCTGGACTTGGCAACCCTAGTGCCATGCGGGACTTCATGACCGCATGTGACTACTGCCTCTCCGACTGTTCCGACGGTAGCCGTAGCCTCGACGACAAGGACTGCGGCCCAAGCCGCGAATGTTTCCACGTCGATCTAGGGGGTCCCTCCGAAGGCAATCATCTCGGCATGCCGGAGGACAGTGATCTCCCTAGGCCGGTGCCTCGCGCTGACATCCCGCGAGAGCTAGCTGTGGTCCCCGTTCCGGCGAGGGGTCACGACCCACAGCTTGAGCAAGTCCGCGGGGCACAGGCCAGGTTCGACGAGGGAGCAGGAGCGCTTGAGCCAATCCGCCGGGACATCGGGCAGGCATGGGCGGGCCAACCCCCGGCCGGAGAAATACGTCACCTGCCCTAGGGTTTCCAGCACCGCGTCGCCGACGACGCCAGGGTCAGGCCGCCACCCGCATCTAGTGGCGTCGGCCAGAACCTGGCTGCAGCAGCGATGCTCCTCCGCGCGATGCCGGAGCCATCCACCACCGAGGGTCGGCGAATCCAGGGGGAGCTCAAGAATCTCCTGGAAGGCGCCGCGGTCCGACGGGCCGAGAGCTCTGCCTCCCGAAGGCAGGGATACCCCTCGGAACCTCATGCCGCGACTTCCCGATTCATGCGGGAAGCCTCGGTCTACACCGGGCGCACGCGCAACACCGCGCCTGCGGCCCCGGGCCGCCTCGGCAACGAGCACCATCATCGCGACCGTCGGGTCCACCTCGACGAGAGGGTGCGCCGAGGCTACCACCCCAGGCGTGGGTGACGCTACGACAGCGGGGAGGATCGGAGTCCCTCGCCCGAGCCACCCGGTCCGCAGGCCTTCAGCCGGGCCATCCGACGGGCACCGTTCCCGACCCGGTTCCGACCCCCGACTACTATCACAAAGTACTCGGGGGAGACGAGACCGGAACTATGGCTCGCAGACTACCGTCTGGCCTGCCAACTGGGTGGAACGGACGACGACAACCTCATCATCCGCAACCTCCCCCTGTTCCTGTCCGACACCGCTCGCGCCTGGTTGGAACACCTGCCTCCGGGGCAGATCTCCAACTGGGACGACCTAGTCCAAGCCTTCGCCGGCAATTTCCAGGGCACGTACGTGCGCCCCGGGAACTTCTGGGACCTCCGAAGCTGCCGGCAGCAGCCGGGAGAGTCTCTCCGGGACTACATCCGGCGGTTTTCGAAGCAGCGCATCGAGCTGCCCAACATCACCGACTCGGATGTCATCGGCGCGTTCCTCGCCGGCACCACCTACCGCGACCTTGTGAGCAAGTTGGGTCGCAAGACCCCCACCAGGGCGAGCGAGCTGATGGACATCGCCACCAAGTTCGCCTCTGGCCAGGAGGCGGTCGAGGCTATCTTCCGAAAGGACAAGCAGCCCCAGGGCCGCCCATCGGAAGATGCTCCCGAGGCGTCTACTCAGCGCGGCGCCAAGAAGAAAGGCAAGAAGAAGTCGCAAGCGAAACGCGACGCCGCCGACGCGGACCTTGTCGCCGCCGCCGAGTACAAGAACCCTCGGAAGCCCCCCGGAGGTGCCAACCTCTTCGACAAGATGCTCAAGGAGCCGTGCCCCTATCACCAGGGGCCCGTCAAGCACACCCTCGAGGAGTGCGTCATGCTTCAGCGCCACTTCCACAGGGCCGGGCCACCCGCGGAGGGTGGCAGGGCCCGAGACGACGACAAGAAGGAAGATCACCAAGCAGGAGAGTTCCCCGAGGTCCGCGACTGCTTCATGATCTACGGTGGGCATGCAGCGAATGCCTCAGCTCGGCATCACAAGCAAGAGCGCCGGGAGGTCTGCTCGGTGAAGGTGGCGGCGCCAGTCTACCTAGACTGGTTCGACAAGCCCATCACCTTCGACCAAGCTGACCACCCCGACCACGTGCCGAGCCCGGGGAAATACCCGCTCGTCGTCGACCCCGTCGTCGGCGACTTCAGGCTCACCAAGGTCCTTATGGACGGGGGCAGCAGCCTCAATATCATCTACGCCGAGACCCTCGGGCTCCTGCGCGTCGATCTGTCCTCCGTCCGAGCAGGCGCTGCGCCCTTCCACTGGATCATTCCCGGGAAGCGCGTCCAGCCCCTCGGACGACTCGACCTTCCCGTCTGCTTCGGAACACCCTCCAACTTCCGAAGGGAGACCCTGACGTTCGAGGTGGTCGGGTTCCGAGGAACCTACCACGCGGTACTGGGAAGGCCATGCTACGCGAAGTTCATGGCCGTCCCCAACTACACTTACCTGAAGCTCAAGATGCCGGGCCCCAACGGGGTCATCACCGTCGGCCCCACGTACAAGCACGTGTTCGAATGCGACGTGGAGTGCGTGGAGTACGCCGAGGCCCTCACCGAGTCCGAGGCCCTCATCGCCGACCTGGAAAGCCTCTCCAAAGAGGTGCCAGACGTGAAGCGTCATGCCGACAACTTCGAGCCAGTGGAGACGGTCAAGGCCGTCCCCCTCGGCCCCAGCGGCGACGCCTCCAAGCAGATCCGGATCGGCTCCGGGCTTGACCCCAAATAGGAAGCAGTGCTCGTCGACTTTCTCCGCGCGAACGCCGACGTCTTCGCGTGGAGTCCCTCGGACATGCCCGGCATACCGAGGGATGTCACCGAGCACTCACTGGATATTCGGGCCGGAGCCCGACCTGTCAGACAGCCTCTGCGCCGATTCGACGAGGAGAAGCGCAGAGTGATAGGCGAGGAGATCCACAAGCTAATGGCAGCAGGGTTCATCAAAGAGGTATTCCATCCTGAATGGCTTGCCAACCCCGTGCTTGTGAGAAAGAAAGGGGGAAATGGCGGATGTGTGTAGACTACACTGGTCTCAACAAAGCATGTCCGAAGGTTCCCTACCCTCTGCCTCGCATCGATCAAATCGTGGATTCCACTGCTGGGTGCAAAACCCTGTCTTTCCTCGATGCCTACTCAGGGTATCATCAAATCAGGATGAAAGAGTCCGACCAGCTCGCGACTTCTTTCATCACGCCCTTCGGCATGTACTGCTATGTCATCATGCCGTTCGGTTTGAGGAATGCGGGCGCAACGTACCAGCGGTGCATGAACCATGTGTTCGGCGAACACATCGGTCGCACGGTCGAGGCCTACGTCGATGACATCGTAGTCAAGACGAGGAAAGCTTCCGACCTCCTTTCCGACCTTGAAGTGACATTCCGATGTCTCAAGGCGAAAGGCGTCAAGCTCAATCCCGAGAAGTGTGTCTTCGGGGTGCCCCGAGGCATGCTCTTGGGGTTCATCGTCTCCGAACGGGGCATCGAAGCCAACCCGGAGAAGATCGCCGCCATCACCAGCATGGGGCCCATCAAGGACTTAAAAGGCGTACAGAGGGTCATGGGATGTCTCGCGGCTCTAAGCCGCTTCATCTCACGCCTCGACGAAAGAGGTCTGCCTCTGTACCGCCTCTTAAAGAAGGCCGAGTGCTTCACTTGGACCCCTGAGGCTGAGGAAGCTCTCGGGAACCTGAAGGCGCTCCTCACAAAGGCGCCTATCTTGGTGCCTCCAGCTGCCGGAGAAGCCCTATTGGTCTACGTCGCCGCGACCACTCAGGTGGTTAGCGCCGCGATTGTGGTCGAGAAGCAAGAAGAGGGGCATGCATTGCCCGTTCAGAGGCCGGTTTACTTCGTCAGCGAGGTACTGTCCGAAACCAAGATCCGCTACCCACAAGTTCAGAAGCTGCTGTATGCGGTGATTCTGACACGGCGAAAGTTGCGACACTACTTCGAGTCTCATCCGGTAACTGTGGTGTCATCCTTCCCCCTGGGGGAGATCATCCAGTGCCGAGAGGCCTCGGGCAGGATCGCGAAGTGGGCGGTGGAAATCATGGGCGAGACAATCTCGTTCGCCCCTCGGAAGGCCATCAAGTCCCAGGTCTTGGCGGACTTCGTGGCCGAATGGGTCGACACCCAGCTACCGACGGCTCCGATCCAACCGGAGCTCTGGACCATGTTTTTCGACGGGTCGCTGATGAAGACGGGAGCCGGCGCGGGCCTACTCTTCATCTCGCCCCTCGGGAAGCACCTACGCTATGTGCTACGCCTCCATTTCCCGGCGTCCAACAATGTGGCTGAGTATGAGGCTCTGGTCAACGGGTTGCGGATCGCCATCGAGCTAGGGGTCCGGCGCCTCGACGCCCGCGGTGACTCGCAGCTCGTCATCGACCAAGTCATGAAGAACTCTCACTGCCGCGACCCGAAGATGGAGGCCTACTGCGATGAGGTTCGGCGCCTGTTGTGGGCTTGTTCTCAAGTGCTATGAGTTAAGAACAAGGCAACATAGAAAATGTTAATCGTTAAAGTCCTTCGTCCTCCGAAGCATTATTTCCCTTAGGATATAATGGTTTACGGACGAAGGTTATGAAGGACGTACCTTCATAAATTCATTAAACAATGACGAAGGTAGAAATGTAAAGGATATAAAAGGCAACATGAACAACTATATATTATTATCAGGCATAAACAGAAATATTATTGAATTACAAGTGTACCTTCAATCGAGAGGAGATAACAGTACAAGCGCGACGCAAAAAGCGAATACCAAGTCAGCGTGAACAGTACGGGGGTCCTGTTCACCTATTTATAGGCACGGGACACAGCCCATACAAAATTACATTCATGCCCCTTACATTTGATAATAATTCTATAGTAATCTATCGAGGCTTGAATAGCCTTTTCATCTTTAAGTCGGTTTCATTTTCTGCAACCATGCCGAAGCTTTCCTGCTAACATCTTCGGCGTTGTATCAAGACCTTCGTATTATCCTGGTCTTCTTCTGCCGTGATACCGACATGAGTCCGAAAGTACCTGCTCACACATTATACTTCCAAAAATACTGTTAAATCCTGTTTTTGAGGACCTTCGGATGCCGAAGGTCCCCAACAGTAGCCCCTCGCAATATTAATTTGTTTAAAATAACGAATTTAGATTGCGACACGGACGAAGGCTTTACGCCGAAGGTCCGAAAAAACACCTTCCCTTTGCTAGAATAGCAACATTCACTGACAAGCGGGGTCTTTGAATTTTCAACGCTCTTGGCGTATAAATACGGCCATACCGCAAACTCATTTGACACGCTTTCTGGCCAACTACTCCCGCTCACTCAATTTTTAGCTCTTGTGCACTTGTGATTTGCTAAGCTTTTAGTTTTGAAGCTTCGGCTTTGAAGACAGTTTTTTAGTGTTTCCGAAGATGTCTGAAGCTACTAAGAAGGCTGCTGCTGAGATGAAGCTGAGTCTTGATGAAGAGAAAAACTTGGGATTTCTTATGGCAATGTCGAAGACCAACACAGAAAAAATCACCAAGGAGATTCTGGAAGGTTTGTCTGAAGATACTGGTGACAGCGACAGTTATGATGTGGACAGCGGTGGCGAAGACTCCGAAGATCGTCCCTGGCGACCAAGCCATTCAGTTTATGGTAAATCAACTATCAAAGAGAATCATCTTGTTAATATGAGAGGAAGGTATTTCCGGGATTTGTCCGTTGTGAGGGCCGACGAAGGGGAGAAAACTTGTCCACACCCTAAAGAGAATGAAGTCGTAGTGTTCCGAAGCTTTTTGAAGGCTGGGCTACGATTTCCCTTGAGCAGCTTCGTCGTGGAGGTGCTGAAAATTTTCGAAGTCTATCTTCACCAACTTACCCCCGAGGCAATCATAAGGCTGAATATCTTCGTGTGGGCCGTGAGAAGCCAAGGTCTGAAGCCTGATGCAAAAAGTTTCTGCAATATACACGAATTATCATACGAGACAATACCTTGGGGTAAGGAACAGTATCACAATAACTTCGGCTGCTACAATTTTGTTTCTCGGTCTGGGTCAAGCTGCCCCGTGCCAACTTTTCGGAAGAGATGGCCCGACGGCTGGATGACAGAATGGTTCTATGTAAAAAATGATCTGAAAGCACGAGAAGATATCAAAGGTGTAATTATGCGCCCTATTTGGCAAAGCTTCGGCCTTCGCAGGCCGAAGGTTGAAATGAATGAAGCTGCCGAAGAATGCCAGAGAGCCTTCGGTGTTGTCTGTTCTTTTATAGGAACGAGGGACTTAGTACAAGAGCATATCGCCTTCAGGGTATGACCGCTTTCGGAGAAATGGGAAATGCCACAAGAAACCATAAAAGAGGCCGACGAAGGTGGACTTATCAGGTTGAAGTACACTTTTAAGTTTGGAGATAAATTTGTTGAGCCAGATGATGACTGGTTAAAAAGCATTGAAAATTTAAGTGATGAGCTGCTTGGGACTTATTCGAAGGCCGAAGACACCGCAATGTCAGCAGCCTTCGGAGGCCGAAAAAAGAAGAGGCTGAATCGGGTATTTGATGCAATCGGGTTTGTCTACCCTGACTATTGCTATCCCATTCGAAGGCAGAAGAGAAAAAACACAACCTCTGCAAAAGAAGAAACTGCAACTGCTCCTAGCGAGCCAGAACCGAAAAGAAAGAAGATAAAGGTCCTTACGCATCGGCCGCGCTATATTGAACCAGCTTCGGTGCCCGAGTTTACCGGAGAAACTTCTTCGGCCACCGAAACTGAAAAACCAACCGAGCCAGCCCTGCTGCCGGAAGTCGCAGCAACGGCCGAAGTGCCAACAAAGATAGAATTGAAACAATCAAACATTTTGTTATCAGAAACAAAAGAGAAGGCCGAAGCGCCGTCCACAGAAAAAATGGAAGAGGTAAAAGAAGCAACTGAGGGCTCCAAAACATCAGGAGTTTTGAGTCCTGCAGCAAACGTTGAGACAGTAGAAAATCAAAAAGTGCCAGCAATGACTCCGAAAAGAAAGAGGATGGCTAATGTGCTAGATGTGCTGGAAATGATCAAATCTTCAAGCACACCTCCGAAGAAAGCTGCTGTCATTCCTGAAACAACAACTGAAATTTCTGGTTCTGAAGCTCCAGAGCGAGAGATTGAAGCCGAAGCTGGGCCCTCAGAGCCCTCAAAGATAAAACCCTTGGAAAGTGAGGCAGAAAAAATAACAAAGCCAACTTTTGTTGAAGAAACCGGTGTTATTGCTCCCGAAGCATCCCCCAAAGTTCGTGATTATATTTTTCGTCATGCTTCGGGGAAAAAATTATCAGAAAAAGAAGAGCAAGAGGCCCAGCACTACGCCCAAAAACTGAAATATCCAAAGGGGGCGTTAATATTCAATGGCAGTGGAGAAGAAGACTTTTTGTATTGTCTTCCCGACAGCAAGGAGATTTCTGTCTGTCGGGAGATGAGCAAGAGCTTCGGATTCCCGACTTTAGAAGACGGGCTCTCGGTGCTATCGAAGAACGATCTAGCCGACAGCCTGGCTTACAATAGCTTAAAGGTACGACAAATGAAATCCTTGTATTTTTTCGTTCGTTTAAACCTATTGACATACACATATGTCTCTTTGCAAGGCCTGATACTTAGCAATGCCCTCAGAGCACAGAAAGATGCTGAAGACGAAGGGTGTACTATAGCCCTGAGCAACCTTCGTTCCGAAGTAATTGAACTGAGGAACGAAGGTCTCGAAAAAGATAAAATATTATACTCATTGATAAATAAAATAAAGGAAGACGAAGCTGGTTTTAAAGTTCAAGCTGAAGCTCAAAAGCGCGAAATTGAAGATCTTCGGAAACAACTGGCCAGAGCTAAGGAAGAACGCATACTTGAAGAAACAAAGCGTGAACTCAGCGATCAATGGGCAGATCACCTAGAAGTGACTGTTGAAGAGCTTCGTTCGTCCAAAAAGAGATGCTATAACAAATCTATAGATTGTGTTAAGAAGCTAAAGGCTAGCTTCGCCAAGGTCGGCGCATTCTCAAGTAAGGAAAACTTTTCGAGAGGCAATCCCGAAGGTGTCATCGAATGGATCGACCACGAAGCTGACGCCTTCGAAGAAATTTTAAATAGCCGAGGAGATATATGCGCCTTCTCTGGTGCCAGAGGGATTGCCACCATCTTAGAGAAGAAGGGGTGCGAACATGTAAAAATTTTAGCACAATCCGAATCTGCTTTGTCCTTTGAAGATGCAAGAGATCCTTCGGCCGAAGCTAGTATAATTGGTGGAAAATTTTTTACCGATATCTGGGATAATGGTGGCCGAGAAATGGCCGGGGAAATTATTCGAAAAAGTGAAAAGGGCATTCACGATGCTAGAGAAGTAGCTGAGACTGCTGAAAAGAGCGCAGAGGCCGAAGGTCAATTAGGTATTAACTAATAGTTTTTATCGTGTTGTAATCTTAGGCTTTAAGATTTGTTTGCGATTTGTAATAGCAATGTAGGCGCATGCTGTCTTACTTCAGATCGTGCTAAAGCGTCTTTGGGCCCTCAGCCGAAAGGAGACGACGAAATTAAAAAGATGGCTGAAGATATTATGGACGAAGTCGTCAATCGGCTCCTGAACGAGGCTGCGGAAGTCGTTTTGAGAGAAGATTAAGTATTTTTGTGAAAACTTTCTGAAATGTAATATACTGTGACATTTTGTAACCCCAAATGTAATATACCTATTTTTGTTAGTCAATTCTTTGCGATGCATGAAACTTTATACGTACCACTTTTGAGTCTTTGACGAAAAAACACCTTCCCTTCTTTTCATGCTTCGTGAAGAAGAATTTTTCTTTGTCACAACAATATCCAATGTTCTGATGAATAATATCCAGGCTTCGTGAAAATATTTTCCGAAGCTACACCTCCGAAGATCAATGATGTATTTTTCAAAGCGTTCCTCTGTAGATTGATAATGTGTCCACCTCTTGTGCCATGTGCAAAATGATGTATGATGCTTATGCTGTGCAAAATGATGCGATGATGTTATGTTATATGAGATGATGTTTATTCCGAAGATACATACTCATCCCTGCAATAAAACACAATCTTTTATAAGCCTCCCTTAGGAGCTTCTTCGCCTTTTACTTCAGCGGAATCAGCGTTTATTTTTCACTGTAAGCCTCCCTTAGGAGCTTCTTCGCCTTTTACTTTCAGCGGTATTCGCGTTGACTTTTCGCGCTTCGCCTTTTACTTAGGCGGTATCAGCGTTGACTTTTCGCTGTATGCTCTGCATTCCCTTTGGAACGACTTTGGAGCAGAAAACTTACACTGCGCTCCCTTTGGAACGACTTTTTTGTGACTTCGGCAAACCTACTCTGCGTTCCTTAGAACGACTTTTTGTTGCTTCGAAGAATTTTTGATAGTTCGAAGGTCCTTCTTATTATCACAAGTCTTTTGAACTTCGATCAATTTAAGCCTGTGGAGAAAACATATTTTCTTTGTAGGAATCAACGAAACTGATTACATGAAATCTGAACAATGTCCTTTATTACAGAAAATAAAACTGAATGAAAAAGATTGCTATTAAGGTAGGATATTCGTCAATAGATGTGCTTTGACTCTGGCACAGTGCTATTGACTGTACGAGCTTCGGATTGCTCTCTGAAGTCCCTCTGGTGTGGAGCATACTGGCTCCCTTCTGGCTGCTGGCCTTGTTGCAACGGAGGTGGAGGCGGAGGCTGTTGCCAGGAAGCTTGAGGCTGACTCGCCGAAGCAACAGAAACTACAGGATGATTGCCCACATATTCTGGGATGTAAGGCGAATGATACGAAGCTGTATGCATGACCTGCTTCGGCTGAGCCTGTTGTGCTGCTGCTTCAGCTATTTCCTTTTGCTTCTGAATAGTAACATGGCACATCCTGGTAGTATGGCCTTTGTTCTCACCGCAGAATAAGCAAAAGATTCTTCTCGGTTGATCACCAAATCTTCCTCCGAAGCCCCTGGCGCCTCTGCCTCTTGGAGCTGGTGGTCGGAAGGAGCTTTGCTGTTGCCCCGAAGCCTGTGAGGAGTATTGTGGCCTTTGATGCTGACTCCCTTTATCATCATTTTGAGTAGAATTGTGAATTGACCTGACATGCCTCGGGTAAGACCTTCCTCCGAAGCCCCTGGTCATCTCAGAAAACCTGAAAGCCTCCTCCCTTCTTTGACGAAAATCATTGTCAGCTCGAATGTATTCGTCCATCTTCTGGAGCAGCTTTTCCAGCGTTTGTGGTGGCTTCCTGGCAAAATACTATGCTGACGGCCCTGGCCGAAGCCCCTTGATCATAGCCTCAATGACAATCTCATTGGGCACTGTTGGCGCCTGTGCCCTCAATCGCAGAAACCTTCGGACATACGCCTGAAGGTACTCTTCATGGTCCTGGGTACACTGGAAGAGAGCCTGAGCAGTGACCGGCTTCGTCTGAAACCCTTGAAAGCTAGTTATCAGCATATCCTTCAATTTCTGCCAAGAAGTGATTGTCCCTGGCCGAAGAGAAGAGTACCAAGTCTGAGCAACGCTTCTGACGGCCATGACAAAGGATTTTGCCATGACTGCCGTATTGCCACCGTACGAAGATATAGTTGCTTCATAGCTCATTAGGAATTGCTTAGGGTCTGAGTGACCGTCATATATGGGAAGCTGGGGTGGCTTGTAAGTCTGTGGCCAAGGTGTAGCCTGCAATTCTGTTGAGAGAGGAGAAGCATCATCAAAAGCAAAGTTTCCATGATGGAAATCGTCATACCAGTCATCCTCATTACGGAAGTCTTCCTGATGAAGCTCTCTGCGTGGAGGCCTTCGGTTTTGATCATCTTGAACAAGATGACGAACCTCTTCGGAAGCTTCATCTATTTGTCTCTGAAGATCAGCTAGACGGGCCATCTTCTCCTTCTTGCGTTGAACCTGCTGCTGAAGGATTTCCAGATTTTGAATTTCCTGATCTAGATCATCCTCCGGAGGTGTTGGACTGGCAGCCTTCCTCTTCTGGCTTCGTGCCTCTCTAAGAGAAAGGACGTCTTGATTGGGGTCCAGCGGCTGCAGCGTGGCAGTCCCTGCTGCTGAAGCTTTCTTCGGCGGCATGACGAAGGTGATGCTTGCCGAAGGTGTTGAAAAGCTCAAGAAATGGAAGTGAGTTCACCGTAGGTGGGCGCCAATGTTGTGGGCTTGTTCTCAAGTGCTATGAGTTAAGAACAAGGCAACATAGAAAATGTTAATCGTTAAAGTCCTTCGTCCTCCGAAGCATTATTTCCCTTAGGATATAATGGTTTACGGACGAAGGTTATGAAGGACGTACCTTCATAAATTCATTAAACAATGACGAAGGTAGAAATGTAAAGGATATAAAAGGCAACATGAACAACTATATATTATTATCAGGCATAAACAGAAATATTATTGAATTACAAGTGTACCTTCAATCGAGAGGAGATAACAGTACAAGCGCGACGCAAAAAGCGAATACCAAGTCAGCGTGAACAGTACGGGGGTCCTGTTCACCTATTTATAGGCACGGGACACAGCCCATACAAAATTACATTCATGCCCCTTACATTTGATAATAATTCTATAGTAATCTATCGAGGCTTGAATAGCCTTTTCATCTTTAAGTCGGTTTCATTTTCTGCAACCATGCCGAAGCTTTCCTGCTAACATCTTCGACGTTGTATCAAGACCTTCGTATTATCCTGGTCTTCTTCTGCCGTGATACCGACATGAGTCCGAAAGTACCTGCTCACACATTATACTTCCAAAAATACTGTTAAATCCTGTTTTTGAGGACCTTCGGATGCCGAAGGTCCCCAACAGCGCCTGGAAGACAAGTTCTACGGGCTCGAGCTTAACCACATCGCTCGGCGCTACAACGAGACTGCGGACGAGCTGGCTAAAATAGCCTCGGGGCGAACAACGGTTCCCCCGGACGTCTTCTCCCGGGACCTGCATCAACCCTCCGTCAAGATCGACGACACGCCCGAGCCTGAGGCGCCCTCGACCCAGCCCGAGGTACCCTCGGCCCCGCCCGAGGTACCCTCGGCCCCGCCCGAGGTATCCTCGGCACAGCCCGAGGCACCCTCAGCTCGGCCCGAGGCAACCTCGGTTCAGCCCGAGGTACCCTCGACCCCCGAGGGTGAGGCACTACGCATCGAGGAGGAGCGAAGCGGGGTCACGCCTGATCGAAACTGGCAGACCCCGTACCTGCAATATCTCCACCAAGGAGAGCTACCCCTCGACCGAGCCGAGGCTCGGCGGGTGGCGCGACGCGCCAAGTCGTTCGTCTTGCTGGGCGATGAGAAGGAGCTCTACCACCGCAGCCCCTCAAGCATCCTCCAACGGTGCATCTCCGTCGCCGAAGGTCAGGAACTCCTGCGGGAGATACACTCGGGGGCTTGCGGCCATCACGCAGCGCCTCCAGCCCTTGTCGGGAATGCTTTCCGACAAGGCTTCTACTGGCCAACGGCGGTGGCTGACGCCACTAGAATTGTCCGCACCTGCGAAGGGTGTCAATTCTATGCGAAGCAGACCCACCTGCCCGCCCAGGCTCTGCAGACGATACCCGTCACCTGGCCCTTTGCCGTGTGGGGTCTGGACCTCGTCGGCCCCTTGCAGAAGGCGCCCGGGGGCTACACGCACCTGCTGGTCGCCATCGACAAATTCTCCAAGTGGATCGAGGTCCGACCTCTGAACAACATCAGGTCCGAGCAGGTGGTGGCGTTCTTCACCAACATCATCCATCGCTTTGGGGTCCCGAACTCCATCATCACCGACAACGGCACCCAGTTCACCGGCAGAAAGTTCTTAGACTTCTGCGAGGATCACCACATCCGGGTGGACTGGGCCGCCGTGGCTCATCCCATGTCGAATGGGCAAGTAGAGCGTGCCAACGACATGATTCTACAAGGGCTCAAGCCTCGGATTTACAACGACCTCAACAAGTTCGGCAAGCGATGGATGAAGGAACTCCCCTCGGTGGTCTGGAGCCTGAGGACGACGCCAAGCCGAGCCACGGGTTTCACGCCGTTCTTCCTAGTCTACGGGGCCGAGGCCGTCTTGCCCACAGACCTGGAATATGGCTCCCCGAGGACGAGGGCTTACAGCAATCAAAGCAACCAAGCTAGCCGAGAAGACTCACTGGACCAGCTGGAAGAGGCTCGGGACAAGGCCTTACTACACTCGGCGCGGTACCAGCAGTCCCTGCGACGCTACCACGCCCGAGGGGTCCGGCCCCGAGACCTCCAGGTGGGCGACCTGGTGCTTCGGTTGCGACAAGATGCCCGAGGGAGGCACAAGCTCACGCCTCCCTGGGAGGGGCCATTCGTCATCGCCAAAGTTCTGAAGCCCGGAACGTACAAGCTGGCCAACAGTCAAGGCGAGGTCTACGGCAACGCTTGGAACATCCAACAACTACGTCGCTTCTACCCTTAAGATGTTTTCAAGTTGTTCATATACCTCGCACCCACGCAAAGTTTAGTCATCAAGGAAGGGTCGGCCTCGCCTCGGCAAAGCCCGACCCTCCCTCGGGGGCTAAAAGGGGGGAAGGCACCCCATCTGCGTTGAAATTTTCCTCGAAAAAAGATCTCTTCTGCCAGAATATCTTTCGTGCTTTCTGACTACTTCGAAAAGTGGACCCTGAAAACGACGGAGTACACATAAGCAGCCAAGGCTGACCGAGTCGAGGGACTCCTACGCCTGCGGGATACGGATACCTCACTCATCACCTTCTGCGATAAGTAACTCGCGTTCGGATAAAGTGATTCCGCGGACCGAACAAGTCTTCACGTTCGGAAGCTCTTCTGCCGAAGCGATCCTTCGAGCCTTCTCGACTGAGTCGGTGACAGGGCCTCATGGACGGGTGAAAGTGCGCGTAAGCGGCAAGGCCGACCGAGCCGAGGGACTCCCACGCCTCCGGGATACGGATACCTCACTCATCACCTTCCGCCCTACCCAGCACGACTCATCGCGGAACCAATACCGCGACTCGAGGCGACCCAGCGCACGACCCAGCAGCGCCAGCCTGACACGGCGGTCAATGCGGCCAAAAGTGGGCCGACAGTAATGACGGTGGCAGGCGGGCGGGAGCAGCGGTCACGTCGTCAGCCAAGCTCACGTCCCATCCGGGGGCAGCAAGAGAACCCCCTCTCACGGCGTGAAGACAACGCGCCCGTGATCCGTTCCTCGAACGGCTCGCGCACGCGCAACGGCTGCCCCGCCAACCGCTCGCCCCGTCGCATTAACTCCGCGGCAGGACAGGCGGCGCTTCTAGCAGGAGCAGCGGGCGACGCTTCGCCTTCGCTGTAATAACCGCGCCAAAAAAGGTACGCCGCGTCGTTCGATTTCATATCCTTTTCCTTTTCTCCTCTTTCTCTATCTCTTGCAACAGGGACCGGGAAAGGGGGATACCCCGAAAAGGATCCTTCCCCGTGAAGGAACCAGGCTCCGAGCCTCCTTACTGATCAGAGGTTCGAAGGCTGGCCCCCCGAAGGGTTCAACAGCCGCCTCAGATCGCGTGGGCCCTACACCCACTACTGGTCAGAGGTTCGAAGGCCGGCCCCCCGAAGGGTTCCACGGCCGCCTTAGGACTCGGGCTCCGCGCCCATTACTGATCAGGGGTTTGAAGGCTGGCCCCCGAAGGGTTCACAGCCGCCTCAGACGCCGAGCGAGGGATGACCATGGGTACGTTCGATACATAACCAAGGCTCGGGCTGCGCTCCCGAGGTACCCTAGGACATTTCCGAGACCGGCGGGAGCGATCTTGTAACGGAATCCCATCAGAGGGAGGCATCGAGCCCTCGGACCCCGTCGCCAGGGGACCGGGTCCGGCAGATCACCCGCAGGTACTTTTGGGCATGCCTCTGGGCCCCTAGCCGACCCCTAAGGAACGGGGCACGGACGTTCACTCGGATTACCCGCTTGCAGCTCACCGGAGACACCATGTTCGGCGCCCATCGAGGGCAACATGGCGCTTTCCCCCTCCTCCTTGCGGAAAGGCGACGCAGGGGTGTATGTAAAAAGGCCGAGTCTGTCCCTGATCGCCCTCTCGCCCTATGCAGAGGCTCGGGGGCTGCTCTCGCAAACCCGACTCCGGCCGAACCGTTGACAGCGTCAACATACCAGCCCGAGAACTTGGGCCCCGACCGTACACCCGGGCTACGGCCAGTTCGCATGAGGGAACAACCAGACCAGCCGAAGCATTACGCAAGGCATTAAGACCTCGAAGGAGTGAAACCACTCCTCCGAGGCCTCGGGGGCTACACCCAGCGGGTGCGCTCGCGCGCACCCACTGGAACAAAATGCAACCGAGAAAGGCTGGTCCCCTTGCAAAAAAGTGCGACGAAAGCCTCCAAGCGAGTGCTAACACTCCCTTCAAGGCTCGGGGGCTACTGTCGGGGACCATAATTAGGGGTACCCTCAAGACTCCTAATTCTCAGCTGGTAACCCCCATCAGCATAAAGCTGCAAAGGCCTGATGGGTGCGATTAAGTCAGGGATCAGTCCATTCGAGTGACTCGATCATGCCTCGCCCGAGCCTAGCCTCGGACAAGGGCAGCCGACCCCGGAGGATTTCCGTCTCGCCCGAGGCCCCCCTCCAACGGCGGACATATCTCCGGCTCGCCCAAGGCCCTGCCTTCGCTAAGAAGCAACCCTGACTAAATCGCCGCACCGACCGACCAAATCGCAAGAGCATTTAACGCAAAGGTGGCCTGACACCTTTATCCTGACGCACGCCCCCCGGCAGAGCCGAAGTGACCGCCGTCACTTCACCGCTCCACTGACCGGCCTGACAGAAGGACAGCGCCGCCTGCGCCACTCCGACTGCAGTGCCACTTGACAGAGTGAGACTGACAGGCAGTCAGGCCCTGCCAAAGGCACCATAGGAAGCTCCGCTTCGCCCGACCCAGGGCTCGGACTCGGGCTAGGTCCCGGAAGACGGCGAACTCCGCTCCGCCCGACCCAGGGCTCGGACTCGGGCTAAGTCCCGGAAGACGGCGAACTCCGCTCCGCCCGACCCAGGGCTCGGACTCGGGCTAAGTCCCGGAAGACGGCGAACTCCGCTCCGCCCGACCCTAGGGCTCGGACTCGGGCTCAGCCCCAGAAGACGACGAACTCCGCTCCGCCCGACCCCAGGGCTCGGACTCGGGCTCAGCCCCAGAAGACGACGAACTCCTCTTCGCCCGACCCTAGGGCTCGGACTCTTCCCTGGCCTCTGTCGAACGACCTCCGCCTCGCCCGACCCAGGGGCTCGGACTCGGCCTCGGCCATGGAAGACAGACTCGACCTCGGCTTCGGAGGAGCCTCCACATCGCCCAACCTAGGGCGCAGGCCAGCCACGTCAACAGGAAGCGCCATCATCACCCTACCCCGAGCTGACTCGGGCCGCAGAGAACAAGACCGGTGTCCCATCTGGCTAGCTCCGCCAGATAGGCAATGATGGCGCCCCACATGCTCTATGACGACGGCGGCTCTCAGCTCTCTTACGGAAGCAGGAGGACGTCAGCAAGGACTCAACCGCTCCGACAGCTGTCCCTCCGCCAGGCTCCATCGCTCCTCCGACGGCCACGACATCACACCAGCTGGGTGCCAAAATCTCTTCGGCTGCCACATCGGCATGTACTTAGGGCGCTAGCTCTCCCCCGCTAGACACGTAGCACTCTGCTACACCCCCCGTTGTACACCTGGATCCTCTCCTTACGCCTATAAAAGGAAGGACCAGGGCCCTCTTAGAGAGGGTTGGCCGCGCGGGGACGAGGACGAGACAGGCGCTCTCTTGGGGCCGCTCGCTTCCCTCTCCCACGTGGACGCTTGTAACCCCCTACTGCAAGCGCACCCGACCTGGGCGCGGGACGAACACGAAGGCCGCGGGATTCCCACCTCTCTCACGCCGGTCTCCGGTCGCCTCGCTCCTTCCGCCCTTCGCGCTCGCCCTCGCGCTCGACCCATCTGGGCTGGGGCACGCGGCGACACTCACTCGTCGGCCCGAGGGACCCCCCGGTCTCGAAACGCCGACAACTACCATCCAGGCAAAGCGAACGTAGTGGCAGATGCTTTGAGCAGAAAGAGTCAAATCAATCTGATGGTCGCTCGTCCGATGCCTTATGAGTTGGCCAAAGAGTTTGACAGGTTGAGTCTCGGATTTCTGAACAACTCGTGAGGAGTCACCATTGAGTTGGAACCTACCCTAGAGCGGGAAATCAAAGAAGCGCAGAAGAACGATGAGAAGATCAGTGAGATCCGGCGACTGATTCTAGATGGCAGAGGCAAAGATTTTCGGGAAGATGCAGAAGGTGTGATATGGTTCAAAGACCGCTTGTGCGTTCCCAATGTCCAGTCTATTCGGGAGTTGATTCTCAAGGAAGCTCATGAGACAGCCTATTCGATTCACCCTGGCAGTGAGAAGATGTATCAGGATCTGAAGAAGAAATTCTGGTGGTACGGAATGAAGAGGGAAATCGCAGAGCATGTGGCTATGTGCGATAGTTGTCGAAGAATCAAGGCAGAGCACCAGAGACCAGCTGGATTGTTGCAACCGTTGCAAATCCCTCAGTGGAAATGGGATGAAATTGGTATGGATTTCATAGTCGGATTGCCTCGTACTCGAGCTGGCTACGATTCTATTTGGGTAGTAGTGGACCGTTTGACCAAGTCAGCCCACTTCATACCTGTCAAGACCAACTACAGCAGTGCAGTATTGGCAGAGTTGTATATGTCTCGGATTGTTTGTCTTCACGGTGTGCCAAAGAAGATAGTGTCAGACAGAGGAACACAATTCACCTCTCATTTCTGGCAGCAGTTGCATGAAGCCTTGGGCACACATCTGAATTTCAGTTCAGCTTATCATCCGCAGACAGATGGTCAGACCGAGAGAACCAATCAAATTCTTGAGGACATGTTGAGAGCCTGTGCGTTGCAAGATCAGTCCGGATGGGACAAGAGATTGCCTTATGCAGAGTTTTCCTATAACAACAGTTACCAGACCAGTTTGAAGATGTCACCATTTCAAGCGCTCTATGGAAGGAGTTGTAGGACTCCGTTGCAATGGGATCAGCCTAGAGAAAAGCAGGTGTTTGGGCCAGACATTTTGCTTGAAGCCGAAGAGAACATCAAGATGGTTCGAGAGAATCTGAAGATAGCGCAATCAAGGCAACGAAGCTATGCAGACACAAGAAGAAGAGAGCTGAGTTTCGAAGTCGGAGACTTTGCCTATCTGAAAGTGTCACCGATCAAAGGAGTCAGAAGGTTCGGAGTCAAAGGCAAGCTAGCACCCCGCTACATTGGCCCGTACCAGATTCTCGCAAGGCGTGGAGAAGTGGCCTATCAGCTCAGTCTGCCAGAGAATTTGTCTGCTGTGCATGATGTCTTTCATGTGTCTCAATTGAAGAAGTGCTTGTGCGTGCCGGAAGAGCAGTTGCCAGTGGAAGGTCTTGAAGTCCAGGAGGACTTGACCTACACAGAGAAACCAGCGCAAATCCTTGAGATTGCAGACAGAGTCACCCGAAGGAAGACCATCAGAATGTTCAAAGTCAGATGGGATCATCACTCTGAGGAAGAAGCAACCTGGGAGCGTGAAGATGATCTGATGGCTAAATACCCAGAGCTCTTTGCTAGCCAACCCTGAATCTCGAGGGCGAGATTCTTTTAAGGGGGATAGGTTTGTAATGCCCTGAATTTGGGGGTAGAATTTTTTCTTCTTTTCCCTCACCAAATTCAGGCGTTACCCTTTCCTTTTCCCTTTTCTCCTCGCTAAACCTTGATCTTTTCCAAAGTATAGCGGGATTCGGCTTGAGATCCCATGTAAAGCAAAACCCTAAAACACTTTATATTTTGTGTGATGCACCATGCCGAACCATACATACTTTTTGATTGTTTAAAAATACAAATGCATTCATCTAGGAAAAATAGATTTTTAGAAAAAGGAAAACCTTTTTCTTCTCTCTTCCCCCCTCCTTCCCCATTTTGGCCCAGCCGCCCCCGCCCTCGCGCCGCCCCCCCGGCGAGCCGCCCCGTCCCGACCTCGCTCGGCCCCGGCTCGGCCGCCCCGCCCCGCCCTCGCGCCGCCCCCCGGCGAACCGCCCCCGCGCCCGGCCGCCCCGGCGAGCCCGCCCCCGCCCTCGCGCCGCCCCCCGGTGAGCCGCCCCCGTGCCCGGCCCCGCCTCGGCCCCGGCCGCGCCGTCCGCCCCCCGTCCCGGCCACGTCGCCCCGTGCCCGGCCCCCGCGCCCGGCCGTGCCTCGTCCCGCCCGTGCGCCGTGCTCGCCCGCCCGCCCCGGCGTGCCTTGCTCGCGTCGTGACGGCCCCGGCGCGGCCTCGAGCTCGGCCCAGCGTGCCTATGGCGCGCGGCCTTGAGCTTGGCTAGCACGCGGCCCCGACATGCGCACGGCTAGTTCGCGGCGCGTGCGTGCGGCCTTGCGCGCGTGCTCGCGTAGTGCGCAGTGCCTTGGCACGGCCCGTTGTGCCTTCGTCTACCCCCAGACGTGCCCGTCTACCCCCCTTTTATATTTTATGCGTGCTAATCACATTGTTCATGTTAATAAGATAGGAAACTCGATTTAGAAGTTGGTTACGTTAGTTAATTTATATAGCTAATCGTCTATCTCATTTAATGTTAATCTACTAAAAGTGGTCACGTTTTCATTAGTGCATGTAGCTAATCCTTATCATTGAAGCTAAGTAGAACTAGAGCACGTAGCATTTAGTTATTCATCTACCCGTAGTGCGCCTCGAGCATAAGCTTTAACCCCTGCGAGACCTTTCCCTGTTTCTTTCTAACCATGGTAAATGCATTATCGTATGTCATATTCTATGCATGTTTAATCTACTTGTTCTCTTGTATGGTGTACTGTTGGTTTCCTAATTTCAATGGATGGATGTATGTATGTTTGCAACCGCATAGAGAACGAGCTGGTTGAAGAGCCCGAGGAACTCGTAGGAGAAGCCCCTGAGCAGCAGTCGGTTGATGGAGGCAAGTGTCCCTTGACCTATCTCTGTCCTATTCATTCTTTAATTCACCTCCCGCATTACACATTTATACCTAAGGATTGACTAGCTTTTGTTGTCCATGTCCTTGCTTACCTATTTGGGTTAGATTATTATTGTTTAGCTTTATGCTATTGCTCAACTCTAATCAATGAACATGATGAGATTATCTATGATACGCTGTTTTCCCTTCTCTTATTATGATGTTCTACTTGTGGCCTTTAAGGGGGCTCGAGCGGTTTCTCGAGTGCCTCTCCGTAAGGACCTGTTCTTTGGATGACCGTCCGGGAAAACAGTGCAACCATGAGGGTGGAATGGGGGTGCCCTTAGCTGAATAATTAGAGGATCCGGGGTGTAGTTCGCTTAGCCGTCGTGCCGTCAATGAGGCTCGGTGTATGCGGCTCGCTCTGCCAAGCTTGGGTTCGCCCCCTTGGGGAGGAGTGCGGTGCATTTAGGAAACCTAACGGGCGGCTACAGCCCCGGGGAACCTTTGTAAAGGCTACGTAGTGATGCCCTGCTGGACCACCTAGGTAGTGGTCAATGGGGAGTAGCTCTCTCCGGGCAGAAAGGGAATCACGACTTGTGGGTAAAGTGCACAACCTCTGCAGAGTGTTTGAAAACTGATATATCAGCCGTGCTCGCGGTTATGAGCGGCCAAGGGAGCTCCAGTGATTAGTGGTACTTGATCAGAGACATTTTGGTTTACAGGTGGCAATGAGGTTGATGGTTCTGGTTATGATTATGGTGCTGGTAAGTGGTATTCTTTCCGCTTGGAAAGGGTACATCGGGCTAATAACTTGGGTTAATGCTAAAACCTGGCTTTCTATTAGTAAATAATAATCTGACCAACTAAAAGCAACTGCTTGACTTATCCCCACATAAAGCTAGTCCACTACAGCCAAACAGGATACTTGCTAAGTATGTTGATGTGTACTCACCCTTGCTCTACACACCAAACCCCCCCATCCCTAGGTTGTCAGCATTGCAACCACTACTCAGGAGAAGATGAAGCCGTGGAAGGAGACTTCCAGGAGTTCCAAGACTACGACGAGTTCTAGGCGTGGGTTAGCGGCAACCCCCAGTCGGCTGCCTGTGAAGGCCGCGTTTATCTACGTTTCTTTTCCGCACTTTGATTATTTGTAAAGACTATGTGGATGTCTCAGACATATGATGTAATCGACCATTATTTCCCTTTTTAATACTATTTGAGCATTGTGTGATGATGTCCATGATTATGTAACTGCTGTGTACGTGAATTGCTGATCCTGGCACGTACATGGTTCGCATTCGGTTTGCCTTCTAAAATCGGGTGTGACAGTGGCCCATCAGTGGACCCCTGGCACCGATGGGTGGACTTGGATGACACAGCCACTACACCCCTGTTTCATAGACTAGCGGGCCCACTGCCCAGTTCCCCTCTCCGCGTGCCTCCTTGTCACACCCGGTTTTGGAAGACAAACCGAATGCGAACCATGTACGTGCCAAGATCAGAAACTCACGTACACAGTGATTACATAATTGGACATTGTCAGTTGTCACACCCGGTTTTGGAAGGCAAACCGAATGCGAACCATGTACGTGCCAGGATCAGAAACTCACGTACACAGCGATTACATAATTGGACATCATCACACAATGCTTAAATTAATTAGCGGAAAGGTACTTAGTTACATCAAGATGTCCAAGATATCCATAGAGTCTAATACATATCCATGGAGTTTAACAATAACATCAAAGTGCGGAATACGAAACGTAGATGAAAAGCCTACACATGCAGCTGACTGGGGGTTTGCCACTAAAGTAAACTAGAACTCATCGTAGTCCTGGAACTCCTCGAAGTCCTCCATGCTACCAGCTTCACCTCCTGAGAACTGAGAACAGTGGGGACAACCTGGGGTGGGGGTGGTTTGTAAAGCAAGGGTGAGTACACTTCAACGTACTCAACAAATGTCCTGTTTGGCTAAAGTGGACTGGCTGTATGTGGAGTTTAAGGTTAAGCAGTTGCTTTTAGTTAGTTAAGTTTTATTACTATAAGTAGAGCCAAGTTTTAGTAATAACCTAGTTATTACCCAGAGGCACTCCCTCCAAGAGGAAATACCAGAGATCAGAATTATAATCACCATTGTTAATCATCATCATAAAAGTAACCATTGTTCTTCTAATTGAAGAGGATCCCAAGGCTGCTCATAACCGCGAGCACGACTGATATACCAGTTTCTAACCCTCTGCAGAGGTTGCACACTTTACCCATAAGCCGTGATTCCCATTCTGCCCGGAGATCATGACTCTCCATTGATCACTACCAAGGTGACCTAGCAAGGTCTCACTACGTAGCCTTTACAAAGATTTCCCAGAGGACATAGCCGCCTGTTAGGTTTCTCCAGTTTGATAAACATAGTACATCTCCCCAAAGGAAGGGTGACTAACAAAACCAAATCAAAGAACCTCTGCAACCAACCTCGGCAGAGCAAGTACTGTGCCCGGACCCCATTGATGGCCCTACGGCGAAGCCAACTACTCCTCTGGTTCCTCTAATTAATCAGCTAAGGGCGTCCCATTCCACCCTCATGGTTGCACTGTTATCCCAGGTTGTTACTCCCCAAACAGGTCCTTACGGAGAGGCACTCAGGAAACAACCTGAGCCCCCTAAAGTAATCACAAGGACCTCATCGGTATAACATCATCGTACCACAAATGATCACATCATGTTCATTGATTAAGTTTAAGCAATAGCATAAGCTAACCATGATTATCCCAAAAAGGTAAACAAGGATAAGGTAAATAGAAAGCTAGTCAATCCTTAGGTTTTGTAAAGTAATGCATGACAGTGAATTAAGAAGTATAATAGGGCATAGTAGGTCTGAGGGCACTTGCCTTCACCAGGTTGTTGCTCAGGGAGGTCTCCAACAACACACTCAGGAATCTCGGACTGCTCGTTGTCTAAATAAAGCGAGCATGCATTCAATACATTTGGAAAGTACAAATGAACTACACACCAAACATGTACAATCATAGGAATGCATCTTAGAAACACAATAGGGAATAGTGAGATCAAAGTATAACATGAACTATAACATAAACTACTTTCATTTGGACATTAATTATTGTCTCCCTAAGTGTTACTTGCAATTACATAATCATGGTTCAATTCCTTTTATTGTGACCTAAAAATTAGAACAGGGATGAATTCATGTGATACACCTTATAAATCTTACATACAAGATT
The DNA here is from genome assembly GCF_902167145.1 of Zea mays. Classification (NCBI taxonomy): domain Eukaryota; kingdom Viridiplantae; phylum Streptophyta; class Magnoliopsida; order Poales; family Poaceae; genus Zea; species Zea mays. The sequence goes on along the minus strand of NC_050103.1, from coordinate 78,976,319 downwards.
ACACATGTCTAAATCTCTAAGGTTCTTCTTTTATTTATTTTATTAAGTAAATAAAAATGCATCTACACTAGTTCATATTCAATCCTAAAAATTAGAGTGTGCAGACAGTAAGTGAAACCATTTTATTTAAATAGAGGATAATTTTGTGAACATTTTGCAATTTGAATCACTAAATTTGGAGTTCATATGCAAAAGTTATGAAATAAACAAGTTTGGGAATTCAAAATATGAAATTAGGGCTAATTCTGTGAATATTTAAAAGTCCAGAGGTCTAATTAAAACAAACCAGGGACCTAGGCGCTAAAACAGAGGACGTCGGGTTGATTTCCAAAAACCGGGGGGTTCTTAAGCAAACAACCACGTGAAGGGGTATCAGGCTTCCTCAACCGTTGGATCAGAAACCGACGGATGAGATAAGATCGCCCGGGCGAGGGCGCGGGTGCAGGCGCGCAGACGCGGCTGACAAGCAGGGCTAGGGCGTCCGCGGGTCAGGGCGGGCTGACTGGCCGGGCCCAGAGGCACATGCGCAGGTGAGGGGGGAAGAGAGGGAGCGGTCAGATCCCGATCGGAGGGTTAGGACCAGATCCACTCGGGTTGGGGTCCGGACCACCCGATCACGGACGAACGACTGAGATCTAACGGCCAGAGGCGCGCGCGCGGGCGAGCACTGGCAAGCGGACCAGGGGCGTCAGCGACCGAAGGGGAGGGCGCACTGACCAAGCGGGCCCAGCGCCAGGGGGATTGGGCGCTGACAGGCGGGCCAGGGACGCAGGCGCGCGAGCGCGAAGCGGTATCCCGGGGTCTGAGTCGTTCGATCTGAATCGAACGGGGGAGATCAGACCCAGAGGAAAACAAACGCAACAAGGGTCCGAGCCATTCGATCTGAATCGGATAGAGCAGACCAGACCTGGGGGAAAACAGACGCAACAGGGGTCCGAGCCGTTCGATCTGAATCGGACGGAGCAGATCGAACCCGGGGGAAAACAGACGCAACAGGGGTCCGAGTCGTTCGATCTGAATCGGACGGAGCAGATCGGACCCTAGGGAAAACAGATGCTGCGGGCGGCGCCGCTCCTCTCCGCGGCGGTGAGGTCGCCGGGGTTGGGGCAGGCACGAGCTAGGGTGGCTCCGGGGTCGCCGGAGTTGGGAAAAGGGAAGAGGGCGCCACGACGAACTCGATGGCGGGGAAGAGGCCATGAATCCACGGACAGAGAGGGGAGAGCGGCGGTGAGAAGGTCTCGGGCGGGTTGGAGGAACTCCGGTGAGCCATTCCGGCCACGGGGAGGGATCCTAAGGTGCGCTAAGGCCTAGGCTAGCTTCGATAGAGGCGGGGGTGACACAGAGACCTACTTCGGTGAATTAGACCGGGCTAAATCGGTCGGCCACTGTGCAAGCACGGCGGACCGCCGCGGCCGAGCACCGGCGAAGGTGAAATCAGGCGAACACAGGGCGCAATAGGGGAAATTGGGCACGGGGACGGGTGTCTCACCTCGGGGCGGAGCTCGAGGAGGCTTGCGGCAGTCTCCGGTGAGCTGGATGGCCGGGAACGCGGACGCGGGTCTCCGGCGGCTGCTGGCGGCGAGGGCAGAGCACGAGAGAGGGCGAGGGTGTGCGAAATGAGGCGAGGGGTGAGCGCGGGGCACTGGCGGGGCTCTATGAAGGGAGCTAGGCACGTGGGTGGGCGTCGTGGCCGAGAAATCCGGCGACGTGCGCGAGTGCGCACGCGCCGGTCCACGGCGAGCGCGGAGGGGGCAGAGCTGATAGGGCTAGCCCACAACGCAGAGAGAGAGAGGAAAGGGTGCGTGGGGGTAAAGGTTCAGCGCCTGGCAAACCGGGTCCGCGAGACAGAGAGAGAAAGGGAGCGCGCGGGTGAAGGAAATTGGCGCCGACAGATCGGCCCCACTAGGCAGCGGGCGAGAGAGAGAGCGCGCGCGGGAGACAGAACTACTGCTGACAGGCGGGGTCCGCCTGTCAGGCGGCGGAGGCGCGCGGGCGCGCGGCCTGGCTGGGCCGAGCTAGGCTGGTTTCGCTTTTCCTTTTTCTCTGGATTTTTTAATTCCTTTTCTATTTCTTTTCCATAGGGTTTTCAAATCCAAATTCAAACTAGGTTTCAATTCAAATGAATTCAAACATGTGCAACACTTCAAAGAATATTTTAAGCTCAGCATGATGCAACATGTCATGACCCATAATATTTTGGCAAAAATAAATACTTAACCTCCACTAGTTTAACCTATTTCTAATCAAAAGGAAAAATGAAGAAAGAATCTAGAGAGAGGGAAAGCCTAGAGTGAGAAAGAGATGAGTAACACATGATTTTGGGTGACAATTAGAAAGAAATTTTATACCCCCAAAATCAGGGTGTTACAAACCTATCCCCCTTAAAAGAATCTCGCCCTCGAGATTCAGGGTTGGCTAGCAAAGAGCTCAGGGTACTTGGCTTTCAAATCATCTTCTCGTTCCTAGGTTGCTTCTTCTTCTGAGTGGTGACCCCATTTGACTTTGCACATCCTGATGGTGCTTCTCCGAGTGACCCAATCTGCTGTCTCCAGAATTTGAGTTGGCTTCTCAATGTAGGTCATATCCTCTTGAACTTCAAGATCCTCTGCTGGCAACTGCTCTTCTGACACTCTTAAGCATTTTTTCAACTGAGACACATGGAACACATCGTGCACAGCGGACAGATTCTCTGGTAAACTGAGTTGATATGCCACTTCTCCATGTCTGGCTTGAATCTAATACGGTCCAATATAACGAGGTGCTAGCTTGCCTTTGACTCCAAACCTTTTGGTTCCTCTGATGGGTGACACATTCAAATAAACGTAGTCTCCCACTTCAAAACTGAGTTCTCTTCTTCTGGTGTCAGCATAGCTTCGCTGCCTAGACTGCGCTACCTTTAAATTCTCTCGGACCATTCTGATGTTCTCTTCAGCTTCAAGCAAAATATCTGGACCGAACACCTGTCTTTCACCAGGTTGGTCCCAATGCAATGGAGTTCTGCAATTCCTCCCATAGAGTGCTTCAAATGGTGACATCTTCAGACTGGCCTGATAGCTGTTGTTGTAAGAGAATTCTGCATACGGTATCCTCTTGTCCCAACCTAACTTGTCTTGCAAAGCACAAGCTCTCAACATATCCTCAAGAATCTGGTTGGTTCTTTCAGTCTGACCATCTGTCTACGGGTGGTAAGCTGAACTGAACTTCAAGTGTGTACCCAGAGCTTCGTGCAACTGCTGCCAAAAATGAGAGGTAAACTGGGTGCCTCTATCTGATATTATCTTCTTTGGAATACCATGCAAGCACCCAATCCGAGACATGTATAATTCTGGCAACACTGCACTATTATAAGTGGTCTTGACGGGTATAAAATGGGCCGCCTTTGTTAAACGGTCCACCACTACCCAGATAGAGTCATAACTGGTACGAATGCGGGGCAAACCGACTATAAAGTCCATCCCAATCTCATCCCATTTCCACTGAGGAATTTGCAACAGTTGCAGCAAACCTGCAGGTCTCTGATGTTCTGCCTTGATCCTCTGACAACTGTCGCATCTAGCCACATACTCTGCTATCTCTCTCTTCATACCATACCACCATAATCTCTTCTTTAGGTCTTGGACATCTTCTCACTACCAGGGTGTATAGAATATGCTGTCTCATGGGCTTCCTTAAGGACCAGTTCCTGAATCGAGGTGATGTCGGGAACACACAACCTATCCTTGAACCATACCACTCCTTCTGCATCTTCACGGAAATCTGGACCTTTCCCATCGATGATCAGCTACCGAATCTTGTTGATCTTCTCATCATCCTTCTGACCTTTTCTGATGTCTTGCTCTAGAGTGGGTTCCAGCTCAATTGCCACTCCTTGAGTGTTGTTCAGAAATCCGAGACTCAACCTGTCGAATTCCTTTGCTAGCTCGAATGGCATCGGGTGAGCGACCAATATATTGACTTGACTCTTCCTACTAAGAGCATCTGCAACCACATTTGCTTTGCCTGGGTGGTAATGAATCTCCAGCTCATAGTCTTTGATCAATTCTAATCATCTTCGATGCCTCATGTTTAACTCTGACTAAGTGAATATGTACTTGAGGCTCTTGTGGTTTGTGTAGATATTGCACTTCTACCCATACAGATAATGTCTCCAGGTCTTTAATGCATGAACCACTGCTGCTAGCTCCAAATCATGAGTGGGGTAGTTCTTCTCATGAACTTTCAATTGTCGGGACAAGTATGCCACTACTTTCCCTTCCTGCATTAACACACATCCCAGTCTGGTGTATGAAGCATCACAGTATACTGAGAATGGCTTGTGAACATCTGGTAGAATCAGTATTGGTGTCGTTGTCAACTCCTCCTTCAACATTTCAAATGATTCATGGCATGCTGGGGTGCACTTGAACTCAGCCTTCTTTGCTAGTAAGGCTGTCATTGGCCTGGCAATCTTGGAGAAACCTTCAATGAAACGCTGATAATAACTGGACATTCCAATGAAACTCTTGATTCCTCAGACATCTTTTGGTGCTTTCTAGTCCAGAATTGCTGCTACCTTCTTTGGATCCACAGCTAGTCCATCTTGATTTATAATATGACCCAAGAATAGAACTTCACTGATCTAGAACTCACACTTGCTAAGCTTGGCATACAGCTGACTATCTCGTAGCCTCTGAAGTACCTTCCTCAAATGTTCCTCATGCTCTTGCTCATTATGGGAATATATAAGAATATCATCTATAAACACTAGTACGAACTTGTCGAGGTAGTTCATGAACACACTATTCATCAAGTACATGAAGTAGGCTGGTGCATTCGTCAAGCCGAATGACAACCATGAACTCATATAACTCATACTTAGTGATGAATGATGTCTTCGGTATATCTGAGGGTCGGATTCTGAGATGATGGTAACCTGACCTCAGATCTATCTTTGAGAACACACTGGCTCCTCTCAACTGATCAAATAAGTCTTCAATTCGAGGCAGGGGGTACTTGTTCTTGACAGTGACTTCATTCAAAGCTCTGTAATCAATGCACATCCTCTTCGTGCCATCCTTCTTCACAAATAGTACTATGGCTGCCCAAGGTGAGGTGCTTGGTCTGATGTAGCCTTTCTCTAACAACTCATCAATTTGCTTCTTGAGTTCCACCAACTCTGGTCCGGACACTCGATAAGCTCTCTTGGAAATAGGGGCGGTGCCTGGGATAAGCTCTATGGCAAATTCAACTTTCTTTTTAGGTGGCATGCCTGGTAACTTTTCAGGGAATACATCAAGGAATTCTGATACAATCCTAATTGCTTCAATCGGATTGGACTCCTTGTCATCTACTGATAAATGGTGACAAGCTCCTTCTTCTAGTTCAGGTAAGTACAACTTGGTTACTACCTCCTTCCGGATGGGGACACCAACTTGATTGTTCTCTTGTCACAACTGACAGTGGCTTGGTTTCTGTGTAGCCAATTCATCCCTAGGATGACATCTAACCCTTGAGTTCCCATTACTACTAGGCTAGCGGGGAAGGCTATCCGCCTTATTTCAATCCTTAGATTCGGACAAATCCTATCGGACTGAACTTTCCCCCCAACTGAATTTACTCTCAAAGGTGGGATCATTGGTTCTATGGGGATGTTATGTGATTCTACCCAAGATGCAGAAACAAAAGAATGTGTGGCACCAGTATCAAATAGAACTTTTGCTGGGTAAGATTTGATTGGAAACATACCTACTGCCACGTCCTGTGCATCCTGGATTGCTTCGGCCTCCAAGTGGTTCACCTTTCCACGATTGTAAGCCTGACAACGGACTCCTGGTGCTTGTTGTGGTGCTCCTTGTCTTGCTGGGCATTGACTGCTGGTGGTTGCTGGGCTACTTTCTTGGGACAATTCTTCGCCTAGTGATTTTGTTCTCCACAGTAGAAGCATGCACGACCTCCTACTTGAGCTGGGGCTGCTTGGCCATTCTGGTTGGTTGCGGGAGTAGGAAGACGAGCCATCTGGTTGTTCTGACGCTGGTATTGGTTTTCTTCTGGCTGAGTGTTCTTATGGTACTGCTGCTGCTGAGGAAACTGCCTCTGGTACTGGCGCTGATGCTGGCGCTGATGCTGGTGCTGGTGACCTTGCTGGAATTGTTGGGACGAGTTGCTCGAGTAGCGGGGACGACTGCTACTCCCTGCCTGAGGTCCACCAATCTTGCGCTTCCTATCCTCCATCTCCCGACGCTTCCTTTCTGTCATGATTGCTCTATCGATTAGATGCTGGAAGGTAGGGAATGTGTGATTCATCAACTGATTATGGAGGGGATCAACCAATCCTCTCAGAAAGCGGTACTGCCTCTTTGCATCTGTGTTGACGTCTTCTGGGGCGTAACGTGACAACTGCAGAAACTTGTCCCTGTACTCACTGACAGACAGGGGACCTTGCTTCAAAGCGAGAAACTCCTCCTTCTTCACTATCATCAGTCCCTCGGGCACATGGTAGCGACGGAAGTTATCCCTGAACTCCTCCCAAGTAATGGCTTCAGGGTTGGCATGGGTGGCGAGGTAAGACTCCCACCAAGACTGTGCTGCTCCCCTCAGCTGTCTGGGACCATACAACACTTTCTCACGGCCGTTGCACTGGGCAGTGTGCAATTCACGCTCCATGGTACACAACCAATCTTCCGCGTCCATGGGGTCAGTAGAGTGGGCAAAGACTGGGGGATGGCCCCTCATGAACTCTGCCCTCTTGTCTCTGGGCACTTGAGGCATCTGAACTTGCACTGGAGGCTGAGGCGGTGGTGGCTGCTGCTGAACTTGCTGCATCGCTGCTAATGTCTGACCAATTGCCTGAACTACCTGGGTTTGCATCAAGAACATTTGCTCAATGGTCATTGGGGTGGTGGTGGCAACTGCTGCTGCGGAGCTGCCTCCTCCTAGGGTGCCTGCTGCTCAGGGTGAGCACGCCTCGCACCTCTACGCCTGTTCTCAGACATCTGTAGAAACCACACATAGATCAGATCTGGCTCTGCAGTCTTTCAGCATAAGGGAAGATGTACGAAAAATCTTCATAGCACTGAACAATTGAACATCTTCACTGACAACTTCTCAGATAAAGAGGAAAGTGGAGACACAGGGATTACCCAACTAAATAACTGACTTTATTAATAACTACACCAAGTTACAAGGAATACCCACATCTTGATGACAATCATTACAAAGATCCAACTTCAGTACATGTTCATCATAACAAGCATCCAACATAAAATAAGCAAACTAACTCTAACTAAGACCAAATAGACTAAGACACTGAACCAATCATTATTACAGACACCGACTCTGTCGATCTAGGGATCCAAATCTATCCGGGTCCTACAGTCTGGGGTACCATAGTCGAAACGACCACGGGACAGTGAATGGTAAGGGTGCTGAATCCCAACAGGGGCGGGAGAACCACCATCCAGATAGTGGCGTGCCGCGCATTCAACACGCAATTCCGCAACCTCCGCACGAACCTTGCCCAACTCGTCAAGGGCGTGGTCCAACTCTGTGTTGAGCACGACGACCAAGTTGACCATGCTGTTCAGCCTGGGATTGCCCTCACCAACTAGCGAGACAATCACACCTCCAGCACTGTCGGTCGAACGGCGAGGGTAGTACTTCAGGTCAAGGCCATCGGCTAGCCCGCTGAACAACGAGCAATACTGAGAAAGTGCTTGTCGTGCTGCATCCTGCATGGCTGCCTCGGCAGTATCCCTCTCAGTAATAGAATAGTGCTCTGAGAAGGCCTCTGCACCCTGGAGATCATCGTCCAGACGGCGCACCAAGCAAGTAGCCTCCCACTGGTCCGAGTATAGCCTGTGGTGATGCTGGTAGACTACACAACGATACTCGATAGACCAGGTGTGTCGGTCGAAGGCCCGACGCAACAGGGTATCGAGAGCATCGTGGAAGTGACACCCGTGAGCAGCGTCACGAGTGATGGGTCTAGCAATCCATCCCTTCGGCTCCTGCTCCTCCGAGCGCTCCGTGTCGTGGCTTGAACTGCCACCGGTGTCGTCATCGTCTCCGTCTCCGTCGGGGTCTCCTCCAGTAGCCGAGATGCCCTATGGTGTTGCAGGGGGCATCTCTGGCTGAGGTATAGGGGAAGGTGGCCTCTGAGACTCCATCTCATGCTGAGGCAAGGGGGAAGAGTCCTGCTGCTCCTGCTCCTGGCGTTGGCGCTCCTGCTCCTCGTGCAGGAAACGATGCAGTCTCTCCACGTGACTGGACTGACCTGACACTATGCAACGTAGTGGACGCTCTGCCAGGCGAGAAGGCAAAAAGGGGATCACAGACTTACGTGTAGTGCACCTAAGACGAGCCATCTACAAAGGACATCGTAAGCACAAGAGTAAGAGTAGAACTATGAGACCAGAAAGTAAACAGAGAGAAAAGTGAGACAAAACTTTTTGAGATAAGTAAGTAACATAGAGTTGGTCAAGATGACCAACTTTTGAAAAGACACTGAGGTCAATGTAAGAGTAGGGGTCTATAGTCCTTAGAGCGACCATTCTAGTCTAGGTTAGCGGTCCTACAGTCAGCAAGGGCTTTTATACCACTTATGTCACACCCGGTTTTGGAAGGCAAACCGAATGCGAACCATGTACGTGCCAGGATCAGAAACTCACCTACACAACGATTACATAATTGGACATCATCACACAATGCTTAAATTAAGTAGCGGAAAGGTACTTAGTTACATCAAGATGTCCAAGACATCCATTGAGTCTAATACATATCCATGGAGTTTAACAATAACATCAAAGTGCGGAATACGAAACATAGATGAAAAGCCTACACAGGCAGCTGACTGGGGGTTTGCCACTAAAGTAAACTAGAAATCATCGTAGTCCTGGAACTCCTCGAAGTCCTCCATGCTACCAGCTTCACCTCCTGAGCACTGAGAATAGTGGGGACAACCTGGGGTGGGGGTGGTTTGTAAAGCAAGGGTCAGTACACTTCAACGTACTCAGCAAATGTCCTGTTTGGCTAAAGTGGACTGGCTATATGTGGAGTTTAAGGTTAAGCAGTTGCTTTTAGTTAGTCAAGTTTTATTACTATAAGTAGAGCCAAGTTTTAGTAATAACCTAGTTATTAACCAGAGGCACTCCCTCCAAGAGGAAATACCAGAGATCAGAATTATAATCACCATTGTTAATCATCATCATAAAAGTAACCATTGTTCTTCTAATTGAAGAGGATCCCAAGGCTGCTCATAACCGCGATCACGGCTGATATACCAGTTTCTAACCCTTTGCAGAGGTCGCACACTTTACCCACAAGCCGTGATTCCCATTCTGCCCGGAGATCATGACTCTCCATTGAACACTACCAAGGTGACCTAGCAGGGTCTCACTACGTAGCCTTTACAAAGATTTCCCAGAGGACATAGCCGCCCATTAGGTTTCTCCAGTTTGATAAACATAGTACATCTCCCCAAAGGAAGGGTGACTAACAAAACCAAATCAAAGAACCTCTGCAACCAACCTCGGTAGAGCAAGCACTGTGCCCGGACCCCATTGACGGCCTTACGGCAAAGCCAACTACTCCTCTGGTTCCTCTAATTAATCAGCTAAGGGCGTCCCATTCCACCCTCATGGTTGCACTGTTATCCCAGGTTGTCACTCCCCAAACAGGTCCTTACGGAGAGGCACTCAGGAAACAGCCTGAGCCCCCTAAAGTAATCACAAGGACTTCATCGGGATAACATCATCATATCATAAATGATCACATCATGTTCATTGATTAAGTTTAAGCAATAGCATAAGCTAACCATGATTAACCCAAAAAGGTAAACAAGGATAAGGTAAATAGAAAGCTAGTCAATCCTTAGGTTTCGTAAAGTAATGCGGGACAATGAATTAAGAAGTATAGTAGGGCATAGTAGGTCTGAGGACACTTGCCTTCACCAGGTTGTTGCTCAGGGAGGTCTCCAACAACACACTCAGGAATCTCGGACTGCTCGTTGTCTAAATTAAGCGAGCATGCATCCAATACATTTGGAAAGTACAAATGTACAACAAACCAAACATGTACAATCATAGGAATGCATCTTAGAAACACAATAGGGAATAGTGAGATCAAAGTATAACATGAACTATAACATAAACTACTTTCATTTGGACATTGATTATTGTCTCCCTAAGTGTTACTTGCAATTACATAATCATGGTTCAATTCCTTTTATTGTGACCTAAAAATTAGAACATGAATGAATTCATGTGATACACCTTATAAATCTTACATACAAGATTACACATGTCTAAATCTCTAAGGTTCTTCTTTTATTTATTTTATTAAGTAAATAAAAATGCATCTACACTAGTTCATATTCAATCCTAAAAATCAGAGTGTGCAGACAGTAAGTGAAACCATTTTATTTAAAAGAGGATAATTCTAGGAATATTTTGCAATTTGAATCACTAAATTTGGAGTTCATATGCAAAAGTTATGAAATAAACAAGTTTGGGAATTCAAAATATGAAATTAGGGCTAATTCTGTGAATATTTAAAAGTCCAGAGGTCTAATTAAAACAAACTAGGGACCTAGGCGCTAAAACAGAGGACGGCGGGTTGATTTCCAAAAACCGGGGGGTTCTTAAGCAAACAACCACGCAAAGGGGTATCAGGCTTCCTCAACCGTTGGATCAGAAACCGACAGATGAGATAAGATCGCGCGAGCGAGGGCGCGGGTGCAGGCGCGGCTGACAAGCGGGGCTAGGGCGTCAGCGGGTCAGGGCGAGCTGACCAGCCGGGCCCAGAGGCAGAGGCGTAGGTGAGGGGGAAGAGAGGGAGCGGTCAGATCCCGATCGGAAAGCTAGGACCAAATCCACTCGGGTTGGGGTCTGGACCACCCGATCACGGATGGACGGCTGAGATCTAACGGCCAGAGCCGCGCGCATGGGCAGGCGATCGCTGGCAAGCGGGCTAGGAGCGTCAGCGACCGAAGGGGAGGGCGCACTGACCAAGCGGGCCCAGCGCCAGGGGGATTGGGCGCTGACAGGCGGGCCAGGGACGCAGGCACGCGAGCGCAAAGCGGTATCCCGGGGTCCGAGTCGTTTGATCTGAATCGGACGGGGGAGATCAGACCCGGGGGGAAATAGACGCAACAGGGGTCCGAGCCGTTCGATCTGAATCAGACGGAGCAAATCGGACCTAGGGAAAACAGACGCAACAGGGGTCCGAGCCATTCGATCTGAATTGGACGGAGCAGATTGGACCTAGGAGAAAACAGACGCAACAGGGGTCCGAGCCGTTTGATCTGAATCGGATGGAGCAGATCGGACCCGGGGGAAATCAGATGCTGTGGGCGGCGCCGCTCTTCTCCATGGCGGTGAGGTCGCCGGGGTTGGGGTAGGCACGAGCTAGGGTGGCTCCGGGGTCGCCGGAGTTGGGCAGAGGGGAAGAGGGCGCCACGACGAACTCAATGGTGGGGAAGAGGCCATGAATCCACGGGCAGAGAGGGGAGAGCAGCGGTCAGAAGGTCTCGAGCGGGCCAGAGGAACTCCGGTGAGCCATTTCGGCCATGGGGAGGGATCCTAAGGTGCGCTAAGGCTTGGGCTAGCTTCGGCAGAGGCGAGGGTGACACAGAGACCTACTCCGGTGAACTAGACCGGGCTAAATCGGCCAGCCACCGCGCAAGCACGGCGGACCGTCGCGGCCGAGCACTAGCGAAGGTGAAATTAGGCGAACACAGTGCACAATAGGGTAAATTGGGCACGAGGATGGGTGTCTCACCTCAGGGCTGAGCTTGAGGAGGCTTGGAGTAGTCTCCGGCGAGCTGGATGGCCGGGAATGCGGGCGCGGGTCTCCGGCGGCTGCTGGCGGTGAGGGCAGAGCGCGAGAGAGGGCGAGGGTGTGCGAAATGAGGCGAGGGGTGAGCGCGGGGCAGTGGTGGGGCTCTATGAAGGGAGCTGGGCGCGTGGGTGGGCGTCGTGGCCGAGAAATCCAGCGACGTGCGCACGCACCGGTCCACGGCGAGCGCGGAGGGGGCGGAGCTGACCGGGCTGGCCCACAACGCAGAGAGAGAGGAAAGGGTACGCGGGGGTAACGTTTCAGCTCTTGGCGAACCAGGTTCGCGAGACAGAGAGAGAAAGGGAGCACGCAGGTGAAGGATACTGGCGCCGACAGATCGGCCACACTAGGCAGCAGGCGAGAGAGATAGAGAGAGAGAGAGAGCGTGGGAGACAGAACTACCGCTGACAGGCGGGGTCCGCCTGTCAGGCGGCGCAGGCGCGCGGGCGCACGGCCTGGCTGGGCTAGTTTTGCTTTTCCTTTTTCTCTAGATTTTCTAATTCCTTTTCTATTTCTTTTCCATAGGGTTTTCAAATCCAAATTCAAACTAGGTTTCAATTCAAATGAATTCAAACATGTGCAACACTTCAAAGAATATTTTAAGCTCAGCATGATGCAACATGTCATGACCCATAATATTTTGGCAAAAATAAATACTTAACCTCCACTAGTTTAATCTATTTCTAATCAAAAGGAAAAAGGAAGAAAGAATCTAGAGAGAGGGAAAGCCTAGAGTGAGAAAGAGAATAGTAACACATGATTTTGGGTGATAATTAGAAAGAAATTTTATACCCCCAAAATTAGGGTGTTACAGACATCATCACACATTGCTCAAAGTAAATAGCGGAAAGGTTCTTTATTACAATAAGATGTCCAAGACATCCACAGAGTCTAATACATAGCCATAGTCATCAATACCATCAAAGTGTGGAAATACAAAACGTAGTAGATAAGGCCTACACATGCAGCTAACTGGGGGTTTACCACTAAGAAAAACTAGAACTCGTCGTAGTCCTAGAACTCCTCAAAGTCCTCCATGTTGCCAGCATATCCTCCTGAGCACTGAATACAGTGGGGACAACCTAGGGTGGGGGTGTGGGGGACAGATATCCCTTGGGTCCACTAGAAGGCTAAAAGACCTCGCGAGAGGCCTTGCGCCCGATAGTTCGCAAGGTCATCCCTTCGTGGGCCTGGGGAGGGACGTCTGGTGAAGTAGGTTGACGCAAGATTAGACCAACGTCAACCCGGAGAACTCCGCTGTCCACCTCTCCTACGGGAAAATGGACAAGGATCACAAGGCGAAAGGAAGCAAACAAGGTGAAAGATTGTCAAACTGCTCTTCTGGTGCCTCCGTCCTCAAAGGAGAACAGAAAGAGGCTCGTCACAACGACGGCTCCATTCTACCTCGACGTCCTCTTCATCGGGAGAGTGGAGTCGCCCCCCGTCTCCGACGATGAACCAATTGCGCCTGGGGAAGAACCTCCTCAGCGGGAATCCCATCGACGAAGGAACCAACGCCGAAATATTCGGCGACATCACGAGGCCGGAGATCGGGACCCGGCGCAGCCCGTATCACGAGACGAGGTCTCGGAGATGGGAGAAACTCCAGAAGAACGGGTCTTCAGGGACAAAAGGAATTCCCGACGACGTGACCGTCGGCGAGCTCAAGAGCAAGCTGAACAAGAAGCAAGGCAACGTCAGGAGAATCCTCTCTTCGGACGGAACCTGAACCCCGACTTCGCCCGAGCCATGAACACACCGAGTGAGTTCAGTGGAGTATTGGCTCGGGTAGCCGATGGCCTCCCCCGGACTCCGGACGCCGAGGGCTATCGGCGGCTGCTCACCCGGGCAGCTAACCATCTTCTACCTCTCGCTCTCCCGCCGAGTGATCTGCGACACGCCATCAACAGTCGGCGGGACGCACAGAGCTCCATCAATGCTTCACGCGAACAACGACACGAGAACGAGATCCGGCGCCAAGAGGAATACGATCGGGATCATGGCGTCCCCGCGTGGAGTCAGGCTACCAGAGTTGAGTCGGCGACAGCTTCAACCGGCGGCACAACCCGGGGACGGTCGAGGCACCACGATGACAACTCCCCTCCCCGAGACAGACATCATCATCGCCGACATGAGGACACGTGTGGATTATCGGCGCTCACTCTGCGTCTTAGGGCCATTCAATGGCCCCCTAACTTCAAGGTCTCCAACGTCGACAAGTACGAGCCTAAGCAAGATCCGGGAGGCTGGTTGGCCGTCTACACCACCGCCGTCCGAGCTGCTGGGGCAACTGAAGATGTGATGACCGCATACCTGCCCATCGTCCTCAGGCAGGATGCTCTGCAATGGCTACGACACCTACCCCGACATTGCATCGACGACTGGAGCGACTTTAGTCGGCGCTTAACCGCCAACTTCCAATCCCTCTCCGATAAACCGGCGCAGCCGTGGGACCTCAAATCCATCAAGCGCCGAGGGGATGAGACTCTCCGGTCATACCTCAAAAGGTTTCAGACCATGAGAAATCGCATCCCCGAGGTTGCAGAAGCAGCGATGATCGAGGACTTCTACCGGGGATCCAATGACTCGGCCTTCGTCCGAACCATACTACAAAAGGCACCGACCACCTCTGAGCAACTGTTCTGGGAAGCCGACCTCTACATCACCGCAGACGAACGAGCTCAGGACCTCATCGGAGGAACGAAGCCCGCACCGGCGGTACCACAATGCGACACGAACCAACAATCCGACAAGCGTTGGGAGAAGAGGCCTCGTGAAGAAGTCGACGCCGCCGGACCACCCGCCTCTCGCTCCCGAGGGGCACCCCACGGAGGCGAACGTACATTGGACGACATCCTCGACACCCAGTGCCCGTACCACAAGGACATGCGCCACACTCTTCGAAATTTCAGGGACTTCAAGCACTCCGTTGGGAATGGCCGACCCTTCCAACCTCTGCCACCTCCCCCACCTCAAGGAGCACCCGGAGAACCTCGACAGCCCCAACAACAGGAAGGGGGAGGAGGCGGATCATTCCCTCGCGTCGACGGGGAAGTCAACATCATCTTCGGCGGACATGGGTCGCAGGAAAGCAAGAGGCAACAGAAGCTCAACGACCATCAGATACTGGTGGCGACCACCGGTCCTCCCGCCCCGTATCAATGGTCCGAGCACCCGATCACATTCACTCGGGCGGATCAGTGGCTCAACTTCGATCACCCGGGCAAGTACCCGCTCCTCATCGACCCGGTGATCCGAGAGAGCAGGGTGAAGAAAGTTTTGGTGGACGGGGGGAGCAGCATCAACGTCACCTTCCCCCGGACGCTTCAAGGCTTGGGAGTCACCCTCAAAGAGCTCCACGAGTCAGACACTCCTTTCTTCGGCATCGTGCCGACTGAAGGAGAATATCCACTCGGGCACATCTACATGTCGGTCACCTTCGGAACTCTGGAGAACTACCGAACCGAGTACCTAAGGTTCGAGGTGGCGAACTTCGACTGCGGATACAACGCCATCGTCGGTAGGCCAGGATTGGCGAAGTTCATGGTCATTCTAAATTATATGTACATGATATTGAAGATGCCAGGGCCACAAGGAATCATAACTGTGCGCGCTGATTTCCAAGGCGCCGCAGAGTGTTTCCGAGTGGCCATTCAGGCAGCCCTCACCACCAAGCCACCGACGACCTCTTCTGCGCACGCGAACTCAAAGCCTGAGGAAGACCTCGCGGTACCCGCAAATGAAGCTCAAGCCGTGACCTCTATGCGACCGACTGAAGAAACCAAGAGGATAAACCTCGGGTTCGCTGATGAACGCAAGACCGCCATCATCTGCTCTAGCCTGGATGACAAATAGGAAGGCGCGCTCGTCCAGTTCCTGCAAGATAACTGATACGTATTCGCATGGCAACCTGCGGATATGCCAGGAGTCCCGAGAGAACTGGTCGAGCACAAACTGAAGGTCTATCCCCAGGCAAGGCCGATCCAACAAAAATTACGACGTTTCATGCCCGACAAGAGAGAAGCCATCCGTGCAGAACTGGCTCGCTTGGTCGTGGCAGGATTCATTAGAGAAGTACTACATCCCGAGTGGTTAGCAAATCCTGTTCTTGTACTCAAAAAGAATAAAGTGGATTGGCGCATGTGCGTCGACTATACAGATCTCAACAAACACTGTCCGAAGGATCCCTTCGGACTTCTTAGAATAGATCAGGTGGTAGACTCAACCGCCGGATGTTATGTGTTGTCTTTCTTGGATTGCTACTCCGGGTATCATTAGATTAGCCTGGCAAAAGAAGACGAGGAAAAAATAGCATTCATCACCCCATTCAGAGCTTTCTGCTATACCTCCATGCCGTTCGGCCTCAAAAACGCTGGAGCGACTTACCAGAGAGCCATTCAGACATGCTTAGCCGACCACTGGGGCAAGCATGTGGAAGCTTATGTGGACGATGTGGTGATCAAGACAGAAAACTCAGAAAATTTCATTAAAGATTTATAGTTAGTCTTCAATAGTCTGCAGCGATATCAATGGAAGCTCAATCCTGAAAAATGTGTCTTCGGAGTACCAGCTGGAAAATTGCTCGGATTTATTGTCAGCCATCGAGGAATTGAAGCTAACCCAGAAAAGATCGAGGCTATCATGAGGATGGAAGCACCGCGGTCACAGAAGAAAGTACAAAGACTTACTGGATGCATGGCAGCTCTAAGCAGATTCATATCTAGGTTGGGGGAAAAGGGCCTGCCGTTCTACAAATTGCTCAAAAAGGTGGACAAATTCCAGTGGACCTCAGAGGCTCAGGAAGCCTTAGATGCGCTGAAGAAATTCTCGACAACACCACCAGTGCTAAAGCCGCCGCGCCGAGGCACGCCGAGTCAACCGGCCGAAGACCTATTGTTATATATCTCTTGCACGACTCACGTGGTGAGCACCGCGTTGGTAGTCGAGCGAGCAGAAGAAGGACACACCTATCCAGTACAACATTCCGTCTATTTTATCAGTGAAGTTCTGGGACCCTCGAAGAAGAAATATCCTCAAGTCCAAAAACTATTGTATGCAGTACTTCTAACTGCACACAAGCTCCGTCACTACTTTGACGACCACAAAGTCATAGTAGTCACTGGATTTCCAATAGGGGATATTCTCCACAACAAGGAAGCCATTGGAAGGATAGCCAAGTGGGCTTGCGAGCTGGGGCTCACGACATTGAGTTTCGACCTCGTACCGCAATCAAGACTCAAGCGCTAGTTGACTTCATATCAGAAAGGACAGAGCAACAAGTGCCAGATAACCCGGAGACTGCAGAAGTATGGCAGATGTATTTCGATGGCTCGCTAAAGCTGCAGGGGGCAGGCGCAGGAGTCCTCTTCATTGCACCGCTAGGTGAAAAACTCAAATATGCTCTTCAGTTACTATTCTCAGCGTCCAACAACGCAGCAGAATATGAAGCTTTGATTCATGGGCTGAACATTGCCATATCACTGGGCATCAAGAGACTGATGGTTTATGGAGATTCACTGGTGGTCATAAGTTAGATTAACAAAGAGTGGGATTGCTCGAATGACTCCATGGGAAGATACTGCACCACCGTCCGAAAGCTAGAAGACAAATTTGAAGGGCTGGAATTTCATTATGTGGAGAGAGATCGCAACGCGGCAGCTGATGCATTGTCGAAACTAGGGTCAAGTCGGAGTCAGGTCCCGCCTGGAGTTTTCGTCCAAGAAGTACTGCGCCCGAGCATTTCATCGGATCGGGCAGAAGAGTGCAATATTCTGAGCCAACCAGAGTCAGACCCTGATGACTGGAGAGAGCCAATCATCAGATATATAAAGAATGAAGAGGAGCCAGATGACAAAAATGCAGCAGAGCGCATTGCAAGGCAGTCAGCTCACTATACTCTCATCGGGGAAACACTATACAGAAGGGGCGCAACAGGAGTTCTCATGAAGTGCATTCTTTTGGCTACTGGGAAGCAACTACTAGAGGAAATCCATGCTGGGCAATGTGGAATACACGCGGCATCCAGGACTCTGGTTGGGAAGGTCTTTAGGTCTGGTTTCTACTGGCCAACGACAAAGAGTGACACCACCGAGTTAGTCCAGAGATGTGAAGCTTGTCAATACTTGTCAAAACAGCAGCATCTACCAGCACAACAACTGCAAACCATACCTGTAACATGGCCATTTGCATGCTGGGGACTAGAAATGATTGGACCCTTCAAGAAAGCTCAAGGAGGATACACTCATGTATTGGTTGCTATTGATAAATTCACTAAGTGGATAGAGTACAAGCCCATTGCTTCTCTAACTTCAGCCAAGGCAGTGGAATTCATACAAGGCATAATATTCAGGTTCGGAATACCGAATAGCATCATAACTGACCTGGGATCTAATTTCACTAGTTCAGAGTTATTCGATTTCTATGAACAAAAAAGCATTCAGATCAAATATGCCTCGATGGTGCACCCAAGAGCCAACGGGCAGGTAGAAAGAGCCAACAGAATGATATTGGAAGCACTCAGAAAGAAAATCTTCGATAAGAATGAGAAGTTTGCAGGAAAATGGATCAGGGAGTTGCCGCATGTGGTCTGGAGCCTAAGAACTCAACCTAGCCGAGCTTTACATGGAAACACTCCCTTCTTTATGGTCTATGGGTCGGAAGCAGTGCTACCTGCTGATCTCAAGTTTGGGGCACCAAGATTAATCTTCGAAAACATAGCTGAAGCTGAGGCTACTAGACTAGAGGATGTTGATATACTAGAAGAAGAATGATTGAATACAGTGATTCAGTCAGCCAGGTATCAGCAAACTCTGAGGCGCTATCATGATAAAGCCATACGACATCGATCCTTCGCAGTGGGAGACCTTGTCCTCCACCGAATTCTAACGGGGGAGGGACGACACAAATTGTCGCCACTGTGGGAAGGGCCATACATAATAGCAGAAGTCACTCGGTCTGGATCATATCGTCTTACTCAAATGGACGGCACAGAAATTGGGAACTCATGGAATATAGAGCATCCCAGGAAGTTCTATCCCTAGCTAGATTTCAAAAGCTACTGGGACGACATTGTACTCTGTAAATTGGGAAACAAATCATCAATAAAAAGACTTCATTCTCAAAGGCACTCGAGCTGTTTATTGTCAATATGCACGCTTACTTAACTCAGGGTGACCACTATACCCTACTAACGGAGCAATCGGCTTGAGTCGGCAATGACTTAAGACGGTGTGACATGCTCACGCTTACTTAACTCAGGGTGACCACTATATCCTACTAATGGAGCAATCGGCTTGAGTCGACAATGACTTAAGACCGTGTGACATGCTCACGCTTACTTAACTCAGGGTGACCACTATACCCTACTAACGGAGCAATCGACTTAACTCGGCAATGACTTAAGACGGTGTATTCAGGGTGACCACTATACCCTACTAACGGAGCAATCGGCTTAAGTCGGCACTGACTTAAGGCGGTGTAACATGCTTACGCTTAACTCAAGGTGACCAATATACCCTACTAACAGAGCAGTCAGTTTAAGTCAGTAATAACTTAAATCAGCGCGGCATGCTCACGTCTACTCGATCTGGCACAAGCACGCTTGCGATTACTCGTCTTAGGGCAATCTCTATGCCTCGCGAAATAAAAAGAAGTTTCAAAACCATCACACTACACTTACTTCTGCAATCATAACAACTATTGAAATTCAAACAACAGGAAAGTAATAATGGCATTCAGTATCGAGAACACTTTCTAACAGAATACTCAAGCACATTGACCACGTACATAACTCATAAATGTATTCCATGATTCTACTTGGTAATGTTCTTATTAGGAGCAACCGATGAAGAAGGACGACTCAAAGAATCAGGAGCAGCATTGACATCCGCAACTATGTCGTCAGGAACAATCACACCGGGCCTCCTCATCAAGATCCACCCCGCGCGAATGGCTTTATCCATAGCCTTGTCGCGCTGAGCCTTCAAAGTAGCAGAAATGTCTTCAGCAGCCTTGGTCGCCAGTCGAGCAGCTTCTAGCTCCTGGACGACCGATCTTCTGGAGGCGCGCACATCCTTGATGACGGAATCTTTGCTTGACACCAATTACCTAAGACGAATCATTTCATCCTGGGACTCTTGCAGCTTGTAACAGTGATTATCCAAGTCCACCATGGTGAAACAATGGCTCCTCTCCAAGATGGTCAAAGAGTTGTTGGCGTCGCGGTACAACCTATCAAGGTTATCACGAGAAGCTGCAAGGGCACGTTTTTCTTCCTGCAGACAAGAATCAGCTCTCAAACATCAAGCAAGCAGTAAGAACACAACAGAAAAAGTCAAGTAAGGTCACCTCATTGGCCACCCTTTCATAGTCAAGTTGGGCACTGAGAGAGGAATTCAACGAGTTGGCATCATCCAAGGAAGCAGAAACTCGAGCCAAGTCCATCTGACCTTGAGAATACTTCTCAAGATCAGAGTACCGCTGGGCCATATCTAGCAAGAAACGGTTGACCAAGGATATTCAGTCAAAAAGCAAATTCTTCAAGTAGCCAAGGAGGAAATAAAGGCACTAACCAGCATTTGTCATTTCCAACTCAGATATCCGCCTCTGAAGCAGCATCGGATTCCAATGCGACAGAGACAGAGCTCTTTCTGAGACAGAGGCACCCTGGGATCTCAGCTGGCCAGCCATCTCGCCAACCAAAGCCTAACATTGAAAACGAATGAGTGCAAAGGCAGTATTTCACCCGGAGTTCAGCCAGATCGGTAAAAGCCAAATTACCTGAAGATTGGAGAAGAACGAGGGAAGCCCCAAATCATGGGAAGCCAGTTGGTGACTTGACGAAGGATTATCAACCGAGGAAATCTGAAGAGCATCATTGGGGATCAACTAAATGTCACCAACAGGAATCAAGATTCTAGCGTCAGGTGCTCCGACCTCTAAGGAGATTTCCTGATTTGAAGCACATGCTGCTGCCATACAGTCAGAATGTGGAGGAGAAGAACCCACGTGGACATCCATGGAGGTATGAGAAGAGGAGCCCACTCGGACACCCTCGGGGGCTGGGTCACGGCCTGCATTGCCCAATGGAGCCGGATCACCACCGGCAACACCCTTGGGGGCTGGGTTGCAGCTCGCGCTACCCACCTGAGCTGGATCATTACCGGCAACACCCTCGGGGGCTGCGAAATTGCTGGCGCCATCCTTGGGAACCGGGTTCTCTTCAGCAGCCACCTCTAAGGTTGAAGGATTCTCAACCACCTCCATGGGAACGGAGCAATCTAGAGCAGCTTCCTGACTCTTAAGACCACGCTCCAAGGTCGATGAGGCATGAGACGCTGCTTGGGATAACTCTAACCTGACATCAGGTATATCAGTGCAAACGTCCATCATACCACCATCTGTCGGCTCGGACAACAGATCTTCAGGGACCACATCCTCGAGAGCCTGATCAAAATTTGCTAGAGACAATTCCTGCAGACCAACGAGAGCAGACAAAGCTGGAGAAGGAATATCACTACTCTCCCCACTGACTATATAACACCGACTGTTTTTTCGAATCAAGGGGATTTCCTCCTCCTCTTCCTCGTCCTCATCAATAATACGAACGACACACCCATTGGGATCAGCGCTGGCCGGATTGCACCCATTGGGATCAGCATCATCAAGGTCACACCCATTGGGGTCAGCGTCAGCCGGGTTACACCCATTGGGATCAGCATCATCAAGGTCACACCCATTGGGATCAGCTCCAGTAAAAAGCTTCACTGGCACTTCCTCGACAACAGGAGCAGAAGGGCCGATATCCTGATTCAAACAGGACACTCGCCGAAGCCGTCTCTTTTTCTTTTTCTTCCCCTCAGCAGGAGAAGTTGGATGACTGGCTTGGCGAGGACGTTTTGGGCGAGTGCTATCAGATCTTTGAGTGTCCAAAGTTTTTCCAGGCTCTGGGATAGTTGCCACAGCTAGTGTTTCAGCAGGAACCGAATCAGAGGAATCCTCAGCCAACATGTCTAGCATAGCACTTATTTCTGCATCGCTTGGGTTTATAGGCATCTCAAAGTGAACTTGCCTTTCATCATTGGGGATATCACCAAGCGAAGCAACCAAAGCCTCAACCTCTTCGGGAGAGGGTCGCACTCTAAGACCCAAACCACTGTCACCAGCGGGAGGATTGGACACAAGGTTGACAAATGTCTTGGAAGGAGGCAGATTCCAGGCAGAATACGCAACAGGAGCCCCAATATTCGACACTGTGCCTCTAAGAATCATCTCAAGCCGGCTCACCAGATCTACAACAGGAATCCTCCTGTTGGTAACCTGGGTTGAGTCAGTGACACCATGATACAGATAAGCTGGGTACGCTCTGTCCTTCAGTGGCTAAATGTTCTTAAAAACAAAATCTGCGACTACAACTTCAGCAGTCAGACCTCTCTCCTCCAACAAACCAACTTCGGCAAGCAGAACTCTGTCCTTGGCTATCTCCAAGTCGGTGGGGGATTCAGTCCAACTTGAAGCACGAACGTCCGACTGTCTCCCTGACCGAGGGGGAGGGACTTTCCATGATTCTCAACAATAAACCATTCCAGGCGCCATCCTTTGATGCTGTCCTTGAGTGGGATGTTGAGGTATGCTGTCTTTCTCCCACGACGCATCTCCAGACTCGCACCACCCACGAGCTGGTGCTGCCCGCCGGCCATTCCAAGTCGAAAGTGGTACAAGTACTTCCACAAGCCAAAATGTGGCAGAATACCAAGGTAGGCTTCACACAAATGAACAAAAACAGAAACTTGCAGAATGGAATTGGGATTCAGATGAGTTAGATTCAGATGGTAGAAATCAAGGAGAGCGCGGAAGAAAGGAGTAATAGGAAGAGCAAGGCCGCGGATGAGAAAAGGAATATAAATAACGGACTCGTGGGTGTCCTCTGTCAGGATAGTAACCCCGCGATAGATCCGCCAAGAACAAAGCTCTTTCGGAGGAAGAACTCCGACAGAAACAAGATGAAGAAGGTTGGACTCAGAAACAACAGACATGTGATTACCTGCGAAAGGCAACTGGTTGTTGGGATCGATGGGAGGAATGATCGCAGTGGAGGAATTCTGACTTTTCCGCTTGGGAGCCATCTCAATCTCGTCGGGGAACTGAGCGGAAGCGATATCACAGGGAAACAAAGAAGGTCTGGAAGCAGAAAAGCAGGGCTAGGGCTTGGAATGCAAAGGCATGCGACGGCGCGGTACAAATGGGGTTTTCCCGGGCCAGACACCATTTCTAAAAAGTGCCCAGTCACCACTCGGCCGTTATTTCCAAAACGCCAACGTGGCCCAATATAACTCAGCTGTTATTTCTAAAACGCTGACGTGCCTAGTCATCACTTGGCTGTTGTTTCCAAAACGTCGATGTGGCCCAATATAACTCAGCCGCTATTTCTAAAACGGCTGTCGTTACCAGTATCCACTCGGTCGTTATTTCTAAAACACTGACGTGACCCGTTATCACTCGGTTGTTATTTCTAATACGCCGACATCACCAGTAATCTCTTGGCCATTATCCCTAAAAACGCTGACATGGCTCAAAAGGACTCGGCCGTTACCTCTAAAACGCCGGCGTCGCAAAAAACTACTCGGTTACTACCTCTGAAGATACTAATGGTAAATCAGCCGTTTTTTCTTACGAATATGCAGGTAGATCTAAAAAGGCGACTCGACAATTCCAAGTCGGTACTCAAACATTACTTTTGAGAAGAACGACTATGTTAAGCATAAACACGATCCATCGACCGACTGGAAAAGGAATGATGGGAAAGCAAAGAAACGCACACAGAATGGGATAAAGTCTTCTTCATTATAAAAGGAGGGGAAGTATTACCAAACTTAAAAACCAACTCATTATGAGTTGGTCTTCTTCCCACTGTTCGATACATTACATTACTACATTACATTTCACTACACTATACTACTAACTACTACTACATTATTCTACTAATACTACTTCTACTACTACCTATCTATACTAACATTTAAACCAGTGGCGCTTAGCCACTGGCCTTGTTGCTGCCCTTGCTGCCACCCTCACCGTCGCCCTTGCCATCACCTTCGCCGCCGTCACCGTTGCCATCGCCTCCGCCGTCGTCGCCGCCCTCGCCATCGCTGCCACCGCCACCCTCCTCGGACGAGTTCGAGGAGTTCTGCTCGTCCGAGGAGACCTCCGACTCATCCGAGCCCTCGAGCCCGGCGCGCTCGATGGCCCAGATGTAGGTCCACACCTCTGCGGCGATCCCCTGGGAGTCGTCTGAGTCATCAGACGACGCTGGGGGAGAAGCATGGACCGGCGACCCCTCGGACTCGGAGGAGAACTCCTCCTTCGAGTACTCGGAGTCGCCGAAGTCCTCCGAGGGAGGAGTTGGCTCGCGCTTCCGCTTATCGCCGGAATGGTGCGAGGAACTTCCGCCTTTCTTGCTCTTGCCCATGGTGGAGTAGAAGAGAAGAGAGTAAGCAACAAGCGGCAATAAGATGTGTGAAGATGACAGAGAAGCAAGCACACTATTTATAGAAGAAGAAGGCAACCACTCACCTCCTACCACGGCCACTGAACAGTCGCAAAAATTCAATATGCAATTCAAATCGTCTGGAAACACGTCAGGCGACCAGCGCCGTTTCACGTAACACGACACCCATTGGGACTCAAGTCAAACTACTTGGACGATATGATTACACCCGCGGTCACATCCACTACTCAGGAGCAGTTTGCTAAACGCTCAGCGCACCAAGCCGTCCCTTGCCCACACCCATTGGGGGGGGCACCTAGGAATTTTCAATAGATTTTCCCAAGCAGTCGCATCTATACAGTGTACGCAATGAATACATCAAGACAAACGGAAGATATCGACAAAGATCAGAGGAAAGCCAAAAATAGCCGATGAGGTACAAGTCTAATCAACAGAAGCAATGAAGCACAAAGCAAAATAAAGACTAGCCAAGGGCCATCTACCAGATGTCCAATCTGTCGCAGATCAAATAAATTTCAAACCTAACAAGATATGTGCAGATCGCACACTCGATCTCAAGGACATGACTGTATGCTGACCTCTAAAGCATAAGGTTGACGATATAATGCTGATTTCTAAGGCATTCGACGAAGAGGAAGGGAGGATTTCTAAAAACAGCATAAGATGAAGACCTTTGAGTGGATTATTTCAGTAATTCACTCAAAGCTCGGGGGCTACACCCATTGGGTGCACCTCTGGTGCACCCAATAGATCATCAATCCTAAAAGACAGAATGCTGATTTCTAAAGCATAAGATGAAAAATAAAACAATGCTGACTTCTAAAGCATGAGTTCTGAATAAGCTTGAGATGAAGACCTTCGAGTGGGTTATTTTCAATAATCCACTCGAAGCTCGGGGGCTACACCTATGGTGCACCCAATGAATCCTGAAATTCAAAGAGCAGAATGCTGACCCCCAAAGCATAAACCCGAGACAGAGCACCGGTTTCTGAGGAATAAAGTGAAGGGTGATGAATAATGGCAGAAGAAAGCAACAGAAGACCGTTTTTACCGAGTCACTCAGAGTTCAGAAGCAACGACTCGACAGACCTATTTTCAAGGCGCTCCTTATCAAAATAAAAAAAACCTCAAGCTGGACCTGGAATCTTTGGGCTGGTTATTTCAAAATCAACCCAAAGATTGGGGGCTTGTGGGGGACAGATATCCCTCGGGTCCACTAGAAGGCTAAAAGACCTCGCGACAGGCCTTGGGCCCGATAGTTCGCAAGGTCATCCCTTCGTGGGCCTGGGGAGGGACGTCTGGTGAAGTAGATTGACACAAGATTAGACCAACGTGAGCCCAGATGGCCCGACAAATTTGAGCAGTGACCGCAACAGTGATCCGACCTTCCCGTACAAGGCTTCCATGCATTGGAACTGAATAGGGATAGGTCGGCGGAATTATAGGAAGATAAACTCAGTCGGTTCACTATTACTTAGGCACACGCTGTTATCACGTCCACATGTAACGCCCCACGGTCGAATATATAAGGCCTAGGGGGCACCCTCTCAAACATGATCTCACCCTTTAGCCATTCACTCAACTCTCTGGTATCCTTCATACTAGAGAACTCTCTTGTAACCTACCACACAAAAGATCCACTCCAGGACGTAGGGTATTACGCATCTCGAAGCGGCCCGAACCTGTACAAGATTGTCTACTGTTTCTCGTGCATCTGGCACGAACCATCGAGCTACAGTCGGTGACACCGTCCTACTCCAAAAAGCACCTTGAGGGGCAACCCCGGGTGCGCGGTCGGACCCAAAACACCGACAGGGGGTGGTTTGTAAAGCAAGGGTGAGTACACATCAACGTACTCAACAAATGTCCTGTTTGGCTAAAGTGGACTAGCTGTATGTGGGGTTGAGGTTAAGTAGTTTCTTTTAGTTGGTCAAGTATTTATTACTATTAGTAGAGCCAAATTTTAGTAGTAACCCAATTATTACCCAAATGTACCTCCTCCAAGAGGAAATACCAGAGATCAGAATTACAACCAACATTCTAAACCATCATCATAAAGTAATCAAAGTTCTTCTAATCAAAGAGGATACCAAGGCCGCTCTTAACCGTGAGCTTGGCTGATATACCAGTTTCTAACACTCTGCAGAGGTTGCACACTTTACCCACGAGTCGTGATCCCTTTCCAGCCTGGGTTGTACAGACCCGATCTTCATTACCGAGGTGAATGGCCAAGGATACAGTACGTAGCCTTTACGAAGACTCCCCTGGTGCATAGCTGCTCGTTAGGTTTCGCCAGTCGTAAAAACGTAGTACACCTCCCCAAGGTGGGTGACTAAGAAAACCAAATCGAATGAAACTCTGCACCCCCCTTGGCAGAGCAAGCACCACGCCCCAGCCCCCATTGACGACCCTCAGGCAAAGCCAACTACACCCCCAGGTTCATCTAATTAATTAGCTAAGGGCGTCCCATTCCACCCTCATGGTTGCACTGTTATCCTGGGTGGTCACTCCACAAATAGGTCCTTACGGAGAGGTACTTAGGAAAATGGCCTAAGTCCCCTAGAGTATCACAATATCATCATCGAGATAACATCATCGTATCATAAATAATCACATCATGTTCATTGATTAAGTTAAAGCAATAACATAAATCTAACCATGATAACCCAAAAAGGTAAACAAGGATAAGGTAAATACAGACTAGTCAATCCTTAGGTTTCAATAATGTAATGCGAGACAGTGAATTATAGAGTAAGTAGGATATAATAGGTCAGAGGACACTTGCCATCACCAGATTGTTGCTCAGGAAGATCTTCAGCAACACACTCGGAACCACGGGCTGCTCGTTGTCTAAATAAAACGATCATGCATTCAATACATTTGGTAAATGACAAATAAACAACACATCAATCATGTACAAACATGGAAACACATCTCAAAAAGAAAAGTATAAACTCAATAGGGAGTTTAAATTATAGGGTAGACTAATCTCATTAAGTAGTTGATTATTCTTTAAGTGTTGTCCATGATTACATAATCTGATTCTATTTCTTTTAATGAGACATAAGAGTTATACCAGAGATAAGTTCATACATCACATGTTATTATCTTCCGAATATTAAACATCTATTTACCACTAGGGTTTCCCTTTTTATTTATTCTATTAAGTGAATAAATCAATACATATTTTAAACCATAGTTAAACATAACAATTAGTGTGCAGATTGTGAATGGAACTAATTTATTTAAATAGAGAATATTCCCATGAAAATTTTGCAATTTGAATCACTAAATTTGGAGTTTATATGCAAAAGATATGAAATAAACAAGTTTGGGAGTTCAAAATATGAAAATAGGTCTAATTCTATAATTATTTAAAAGCCTAGGGTCCAATCTGCAAGATTACAGGGGCATGCGCGCGAAAACCAGGGACGGCGGGTTGATTCCCAACAAACCAAGGGTCTCTTTAACAAAATTACCACGCGAAGTGGTACGAGGTCTGCTCAACCGTTAGATCTAAAACCAACGACCGAGATTAGATCCTCGGGCGAGCGCGCGGACGCGCGTTCGGGCGCGCACTGACCAGTGGGCCAGGGCGGTCAGCGACCAAGGCGGGGAGGGCAGACTGACTGGCCGGGCCTGGTGCCAGGGGCACAGGCGACCGACAGGTGGGTCCAGATGCAGGATGCGCGTGCGCGAAGCGGTATCCCGTGATCTGGGCCGTGCGATAGAGATAGGACGATGCAGACCAAAGCTGGGAGGGCTGAATGGCAGTAGGCGACGTCGCTGCTTCTCACCACGGTGAGGTTGCTAAAGCTAGGGCGGGTGCGTGCTACGGTGGTTCCAGGGTCGCGGGGCTGGCTAGAAACGAAGGGGAAGACACGACGAACTCACTGGTGGGGCTTTGACTATGAGACCGGGGTATGAGAGGGGAGAATGGCGAAGGGAGAACTCTAGGCGGGTCGGGGTTGTTCCGGTGAGGAATTCCGGCTGCGGGGAGGGGGTCTGAGGCGCGCTAGGGCCTGGACTAACTTTAGCAGAGCGAGGGGAACGCCAGGGACCGACGCGGGGGCACTGGACCGGACCAATTCGGTCGCCCACCGCGCAGGCGCGGTGGACCACCACGGCCGAACTCCGACGAAGCCAAAATTGCCCGACGACAAAGCATAAATGGGGAAACTGAGCATGGGATCGGGTGTCTCACCTCGGGGCAAAGCTCGGGGTCGCTTGGCGTGACTTCTAGCGAGCTAGGTGATCGGCACGGCAGGCGCGGGTCTCCGACGAGGTCGAGCGGCGAGGGCAAAGCACGAGAGAGAGCGAGGCTGTGTGAAATGGGACGGGGGAGCGAGTGCGAAATGAGACAGAGCGGCCCCACCGGGCAGAGGGAGAGGAGGAGGGGGCGCGCGCGGGGAGAAACTATCGCTAACAGATGGAGGCCACCTATTAGGTGGCGCGGGCGCGCGCGCGGCCCCGCTGGGCTGGACTAGGCCAGTTTGGGCTGCTTTGGTTTTTTTCTATTTTCCTGGAATTTCTAATTGCTTTTCTATTTCTTTTTCTCTAGGGTTTTCAATTCAAATTCAAACTAATTCAAACATGTGCAACAATTCAAAGAATATTTAAGCTCAGCATGATGCAACATTTCATGACTCATAATGTTTTGGCAAAAATAAATAAATAATTTCCTCCCTAATTAAGCTAAATCTACTCAAAAGGAAAGAGAGAGAGAAGCTAGAGAGAGATAGAAACTAGAGAGAGAGAAGAGTAACACCTGAATTTGGATGATAATTAGAAAGAAATTTTATACCCCCAAATTCAGGTGTTATAGACCTATCCCCCTTAAAAAGAATCTTGCCCTCGAGATTCAAGGCTGGCTAGCAAAGGGTTCAGGGTACTTGGCTTTCAAATCATCTTATCTTTCCCAGGTTGCTTCTTCTTCTGAGTGATGACCCCATTTGACTTTGCACATCCTGATGGTGCTTCTCTGAGTGGCCCGATCTGCTGTCTCCAAAATATGAGTTGGCTTCTCAATATATGTCAGATCTTCTTGAACTTCAAGATCCTCTGTTGGCAACTGCTCTTCTGGCACTCTCAAGCATTTCTTCAGCTGAGACACATGGAATACGTCGTGCACAGCTGACAGATTCTCGGGTAAACTGAGTTGATATGCCACTTCTCCGCGCCTTGCTTGAATTTGGTACGGTCCGATGTATCAAGGTGCTAGCTTGCCTTTGACTCTGAATCTTTTGATTCCTCTGATCGGTGACACCTTTAAGTAGACATAGTCTCCTACTTCAAAACTCAGTTCTCTTCTTTGAGTGTCAGCATAGCTTCGATGTCTGGACTGCGCTGTCTTCAGATTCTCTCGGACCATTATGATGTTCTCTTTGGCTTCAAGCAAAATATCTGGACCGAACACCTGCCTTTCGCCGGGTTGGTCCCAATGTAATGGAGTTTTGCAATTCCTCCCATAAAGTGCTTCGAATGGTGACATCTTTAGACTAGCTTGATAGCTGTTGTTGTAAGAGAATTCTACATACGGTAGCCTCTTGTCCCACCCTATCGTGTCTTGCAAAGCACAAGCCCTCAACAAGTCTTCAAGGATCTGGTTGGTTCTCTCTGTTTGACTATCTGTCTACAGGTGATAAGTTGAGCTGAACTTCAAGTGTGTATCCAAGGGTTCATGTAACTGCTGCAAAAAATGAGAGGTGAACTGAGTGCCTCTATCTGATACTATCTTCTTTGGAACGCCATGCAAGCACACAATCCGAGACATGTATAGTTCAGCCAACACTGCACTATTATAGGTGGTCTTGACTAGTATGAAATGGGTCGCCTTTGTCAAACGGTCCACTACTACCCAGATGGAGTCATAACCAGTACGAGTGCGAGGCAAACCGACTATAAAGTCCATCCCGATCTCATCCCATTTCCATTGAGGGATCTGCAACAGTTGCAACAAACCTGTAGGTCTCTGATGTTATGCTTTAATCCTCTGACAACTATCACATACAACCACATACTTTGTTATCTCCATTTTCATACCGTACCACCAGAATCGTTTCTTCAGGTCTTGGTATATCTTCTCACTACTAGGATGTATAGAATATGCTATCTCATGAGCTTCCTTGAGAATTAGTTCCCGGATCGATTTGATGTCGGGAACACACAGTCTATCCTTGAACCATACCACTCCTTCCGCGTCTTCACGTAAATCCTTGCCTTTTCCATTTATGATCAGCTACCAGATCTCGTTGATCTTCTCATCATCCTTCTGACCCTTCCTGATGTCTTGCTCTAGAGTGGGTTCCAACTCAATTGTCACCCCTTGGGTGTTGTTCAGAAATTCGAGACTCAATTTGTCGAATTTCTTCGCTAGCTCATACGGCATGGGGTGAGCGGCCAACATATTAACTTGACTCTTTCTGCTCAGAGCATCTGCAACCACATTTGCTTTGCCAGGGTGATAATGAATCTCCAACTCATAATCTTTGATCAACTCTAGCCATCTTCGTTGCCTCATGTTTAGCTCTGACTGAGTCAATATATACTTGAGACTCTTGTGGTCCATGTAGATATCACACTTCTGCCCATACAAATAGTGCCTCCAGGTCTTTAGTGCATGAACCACTGCTGCTAACTCCAGATCATGAGTAGGATAATTCTTCTCATGAATCTTCAACTATCAGGACGAGTATGCCACTACTCTCCCTTCCTGCATTAACACACATCCCAGGCTGGTGTACGAAGCATCACAATATACTGAGAATGACTTATGGACATCTGGCAGAATTAATACTGGCGCTGTTGTCAATTTTTCCTTTAATGTCTCAAAGGACTTTTGGCATGCTGGGGTCCACTTGAACTCAACCTTCTTTGCCAACAAGGTTGTCATTGGCCTGGCAATCTTGGAGAAACCTTCAATGAAACGCCGATAATAACCGGCCATTCCAATGAAACTCTTGATTCCTCGGACGTATTTTGGTGCTTTCCAGTCCAGAATAGCTGCTACCTTCTTCGGATCTACAACCAATCCCTCTTGGTTTATGATGTGACCCAAGAACAAGACTTCAATGATCCAAAATTCGCACTTGCTAAGATTTGCATATAACTGACAATGTCGTAGCTTCTGAAGTACTTTTCTCAAGTGATCTTCATGCTCTTGCTCATTCTGGGAATATACAAGAATATCATCAATGAACACCACTACAAACTTGTCGAGGTAGTCCATGAACACACTGTTCATCAGATACATGAAATAAGCTGGCGCATTCATCAAACCGAATGACATGACCGTGAACTCATATAGTCCATACTTGGTGATGAATGCTGTCTTCGGTATATCCGAAGGTCGGATTCTGAGCTGATGATAACCTGACCTCAGATCTATCTTCGAGAACACACTAGCTCCTCTCAACTGATCGAATAGGTCCTCGATTCGAGGCAGGGGGTGCTTGTTCTTGTCAGTGACTTCGTTCAAAGCTCTATAATCAATGCACATCCGCTTCGTACCATCCTTCTTCTCCACAAATAGCACTAGGGCTGCCCAATGTGAGGTACTTGGTCTGATGTAGCCTTTCTCCAACAGCTCATCAATCTGCTTCTTGAGTTCCACCAATTCAGGTCCAGACACTCGATAGTCACTCTAGGAAATAGGGGCGGTGCCTGGTATACTCTCTATGGCAAATTCAACCTTCCTTTCAGGTGGCATACCTAGTAACTCCTCGGGAAATACATCTGGGAATTCTGATACTACATTGATAGCCTCTGATGGTTCAATCTCCTCAATATGGGCGATGACTTGGTGACAGCTTCCTTTCCTTGGTCCAGACAAGACCAACTCCACTAACACTTCTTCTCTCGACAAGGACACTAACTTCGTCGTTCTCTTGTCACAGCTAAGACTGGCTTGATACTTGGTTAGCCAATTCATCCCTAGGATGACATCAATAGTTGGATCATGGTTACCCATAACTATTAGATCAGCGAGGAACTCTATCCCCCTTATTTGAACTCTTTCACTAGGGAAAAATCTATCCATTTGGGTTCTCCCACCAATTGAACTAACCCTCATAGGTGGATACATGGGTGCTACTGGTATATTGTGCGATTCTACCCATGATGCCGTCACAAAAGAATGCGTTGCTCCAGTATCAAATAACACATTTGCAGAATGGTACTCAACTAAGAACGTACATAGTGCCACTCCTGGGGTCTCCTGAACTGTGTCAGCCTCCAGGTGGTTCACCTTTCTGTACTGGACACGAGGCTGCCCACGGTTGTTGCCTCTAGGTTGCAATGCAGTCTGCTTGACTGAGGCATTGGGAGCTGGCTGCTGCTGAGCTGCTTTCTTTGGGTAATGATTCGCCCAATGGCCTTGTTCCCCATAGTGGAAACATGCACGTCTTCCTCTTGCGCTGGCGCTACTTGGTTGTTCTGGTTGGTTGCTGGGGCAGGAAGGCAGGGTGCCTGGTTGTTCTGACGCTGATATTGATTTCCTCCCTGCTGGTTGTTCTGGCGGTATTGCTGCTACTAAGGAAGCTGCCTCTGGTACTACTGCTGCTAGTTTTGACGCTGATGCTGGTGCTGGTGACCTTGCTTGAATTGCTGAGGTGGGTTGCATGAGTAGCGGGGACGGATGCTACTCCTGACCTGAGATCCACCAATCTTGCGTTTCCTGTCCTCGATATCCCGATGCTTCCTTTCAGTCATAATGGCTCTATCGATCAAATGCTGAAGGGTAGGGAAAGTGTGGTTCATCAGCTGGTAGTGGAGGGGATCAACCAATCCTGTCAGGAAGCGATACTACCTCTTGGCATCCATGTTGACATCTTCTGGGCATAACGTGATAGCTGCAGAAACTTGTCTCTGTACTCACTGATATAAAGGGGACCTTGCTTTAAGGCGAGAAACTCCTCCTTCCTCACTATCATTAGTCCCTCGGGCACATGGTAGCAACAGAAGCTGTCCCTGAATTCCTCTCAGGTGATGGCTTCAGGGTTAGCATGGGTGGCGAGGTAAGACTCCCACCAAGACTGTCCTGCTCCCCTTAGCTATCGGGGACCATACAACACCTTCTCACAATCGTTGCACTGGGTAGTGTGCAACTCACGTTCCACGGTATGCAGTCAATCTTTGGCGTCCATGGGATCAGCAGAATGGGCAAAGACAGGGGGATGGCCCCTCATGAATTCTGCTCGCTTGTCTCTGGGCACCTGTGGCATCTGGACTTGCACCTAAGGTTGAGGTGGCGGTGGCTGCTGCTGCACCTACTGCATCGCTGCTAAGGTCTGACCAATTGCTTGGACTGCTTGGGTCTGCATCAGGAACATCTGCTCAATGGTCATCGGGGGTGGTGGTGGCAACTGCTGGTGAGCTGCATCTTCTTGGGGTGGCTGCTGTTCTGGCTGAGCACGCCTTGCACCTCTGCACCTGTTTTTAGACATCTGTAGAAATCACACACATATCAAATCTGACTCTGCAGTCTTTCAACATAAAAAATATGTATAGAAAATCTTCATAGCACTGAACAATTGATCATCTTCACTGATAGCTTCTCAGATAAAGAGGAAAGCAGAAATAAAGGGATTACCCAACTAAATAACTAACTTTATTAATAACTACACCAAGTTGCAAGGGATACCCACACCTTGGTGACAATCATTACAATGATCCAACTTCATTACAAGTTCATCACGATAGGCATCAAGACATATGACAAGCAAACTAACTCTAACTAAGACTAACTGAGACAAAGACTCTGAATTAAGCATTATTACAGACTCCGACTCTATCGATCTATGGATCCAAATCTATCTGGGTCCTGCAGTCAGGGGTACCATACTCGAAGCGACCACGGGGCGGTGAACAGTAAGGGTGCTAAATCCCGACAGGGGTGGGAGAACCACCATCCAGATAGTGGCGTGCTACGCACTCAGCACGCAATTCCACAACCTCCGCCTAAACCTTGCCCAACTCGTCAAGGGTGTGGTCTAGCTCTGTGTTGAGCACAACGGCCAGGTTGACCATGCTGTTTAGCCTAGGATTGCCCTCACCAATAGGCGAGACAATCACACCTCCTGTAACACCCCAGGTGTTACCATGGCCATGGCACATCTATGCACTAATGACTGTGATCACATGTGGAAGAAACTTGAGAAGAAGAGCATAAAACCTTGGGGACCATGTATTAGCCAAGAATGTTAATGACCAAGAGCATTACCCAAGCCTTTGTGCAATTATCACCTTGGGCAAAAGAGGATTAAACCCTAGACCCCTCTTGAGCCCTTAACTCCTAAAACCTTGGTTGAAGGGGGAAAGGTTAAGCAAATGTGCAAATCATGATTTAACCTTTGGCCAAAGTTTAAGTAACATATTAATCTACAAAATACAGAGAGGAAACATTGCAAAAAGATCCCTTAAAGAACCCCAAATCCATTCCTTAAGTGGAGAGAGAGCTAGAGCTCTCTAATTCTCTCTAAGTCAAATTCTACACCTAATCTAAAGATCCACCGTGTTCACTTAGTAGATGGCACCAATACCACCTAAGTTGTATACCAAAAATGTGGCATACCACCTAAGGCACCCACTGGAAAAAGTTGAAACCGAGCCCTAGACGTTTGACATGATTTGGCATGGCTTTTGTCGCGAGGTGGGCAGAGGGACAAGCCAGATTTGGCGTCCGCATATCTCCCTACCTAGGGCATATCTGCCATGGGGACTCACACATAAGAGACAACCCTAGGTGCCAGGAAGAGGCCTGCGCCGGATTTTTGCCAAGATTCGCACGCTAGCGATCTCGGCGAGCTGTTGAACACGGGCAGAAGAACACTTCCACGTGTTCGACGCGCTCTGAGCGCACCACAGCACGCCCGCGCCCGACCCCGCGCGCCCCGCGCCACGCTGAGCCGTGCCCGTGTCCCCTGCTCGCCCCCGCGCCTATAAAGCCCCCTCAGGCGTCGACCGTACTCCTCCGCGTATGCTCGATCTCACTGGAGCCTGAAACCACCGGCGTTTGCCCCGCGCACGGCGTGCCCGCGACCACCTGAGCCCCTGCCACCGTAGACCGACCAACAGAGCCCTTCTCAGCCACGCCCGACCCTCGAAAGAGACCGTGCATGCCTCGGTGAAGCTCCCCGAGCAAGGAATCGGACTTTACTTTGCCGAAGAAGCCAGTTCACGGTCGTCGGACTTCACCCGATCGTCGGTGAACATAGACCGGGTAAATCTCTGCCCCATTCTTCGATTCCTTGCGCACATAGCCTCTACGTCATCCCGTGGAGCTCATCGTGCCGTTTAATTGAACTAGATCGCCGTGGTTCAGCCGGAACACTCGCCGCCGACGAGATCACCCGCCTGCGCACGTGGACCGCCCGATTCCGGCCACCACCGCCATCGAGCCGTACCTCGCTGTGACCGCCAGGGCCTCCCGAAGCCAACCCCGCCCCTCGCCGGACCTCTCTCACCGCCGGTAAGCCGAGCCGCCCTTTTCTTTCCCCCGGGTACTGTTTGCATAAGGGGAGGGACCTCGGGGAAGAAGAAATAGAAGTCAGGGGGGTTTTTGAACTGTCAGTGACTCAGGGGAATAGTGGCGCAGGGGTAGAAATGAGTGGATTGATTTAGAATGAACCCAGGGTCCTCGGTGTAAACTGATTTTCCAGGAAACCTTTTTAATATTTCTAATTTAAATGCAAACAGAGCTTGTAAAATTCATAACTTCAGTTTTATACCAATTTTGGTCAAACCAATTTTGCCTGGTTCTAAATAATGTGAACTACTTAGGAAAAATACAAAACCCCCTTAGTATTGCAAAATAATTTAAAGTTTAGATTTAAATATTGATTTGGCCAAAAGCTAAATAATAGAAGGAAAAATAGTTACACTGTTAGACTGAAGTTAAGAAAAATCAGAGAAGTACTTGATCACCCCCTAATCTGTTTAAAAATAGTAAAACCCTCTATACACCAAATTAAGATAAAGTTTGCCATTTAAATCATTTTCAGCTTATAGTTAAAGAAAATACAATAGGTAGTTTAAAATCAGAACCAGGGAGCACCCACATTGTTGTTAGCTCCCTTATTCAGTATAGTTCCCTAGAAAAATTTATTATACCCCTGTTTAGTACAAAATAAATGGGATACCTTTTATTTTAGGAAAACAAGGAAAACTTAGAAAAACCCTAGAATAATAACCCCATGAAGAAAACACCCCAAACCTGGGGATAACTAATGTTTTGTTATTAAGAACATAGGAAAAATGTGAAATCTGTTGTTTGACATTTTTCAAATAACAAGATAGTAGTAAGTGCCTTTCTGACATAAAAATTTAGAAATCCACAACTAAATATCCAGTAGGCTTTTTCTGTGATTTTTAACACAGAGGCCTAATATCACCTAGGTATTTGGACAAAAATACAACTTGGTACAGAAACCCCAATTAAATCACAGCTATAGTGTAAAATGCCCTTTTAGAACTTATTCTTGTTAAATTTGCCCAAGTAGTATCTGAATCAGTAACCACCTCAAATTTGTAGGACAAATTACAGTAACAACTAGTAACCCACTGTAATTTTTATAGAATTTTTGGAAGGAGTTAAACCACTGTTGTAGTTCAAACCCACCCTAGAATTGATAAATAAAAAAATGAAAAAGGAAATTAATAGTGGAGATTAATGTCACCCTAACCCAACCAGCAAAACCCCTTTTATTGCCACTAAAATGTCTAAGGGAAATACAACCCACTATGCTTATCCCTAACAAAACCCAAACCTAAATTGATAAGCATACACCACTAAGAGCCACGTATGACCAAGAAAACCCTAAGTTACTAAACCAACTTAGTTTTCTTTCACTTAACATAATGTTTACTAAATCCTGCATAATCATGGCATACATATTCTTATTCATTGCATTCGATAGATTGCAACCTCGCTGACGGAGAGTACGTCCTCGTGCCGGAGCAAGGAGCTGCTCAGGAGGTAGCCCCGAATCCAGCACCAGAGCCTGCACTAGAGGATCTGCCTGCCCCAGCTTTGGAAGGCAAGCCCCGGTTTTATGCATAACCTGTTCTATATGATATTTTACTACACTTAATGTTTGTAGGTTTGTATTGTGCACTTAAATGTAGGAGTTGATTGAGACCCTAGTTGCATGATCTCAGGAATCCTATTGAGATGAATACTAGTATGCTAGGTCGAGTAGCTGCTTTATTAATTAGGATCTCGGTATAAGTCGAGTGATTTTTCTAGCACTCGCGCGAGGTCAGGAATTGGTTGTATCCACCTTTGATAACAGAATGATGATGGTCTATGGACACGGATCCCTGGGGATTCGTTGTTTACGAGATGAAATTGGAATAAGGATTAACATGCGCATACCTGTGTCAAGCGTTTGAATGTACTAAACATATGCCGAGAAATATGGTAAATCGGTAAGCCTAGTACCTGGTTGAACCTGCCCGCAGATTGCCCTCCTCACGCGACCTGAGACGTGGTCTCCCATTCCGGTTATGGGGGGTACAAGTGCGGTCACTGCACGACGGCAGTCGGGGTCAGTGAGGCATTGTACGCCAAGGCGGTGAGCCCCTTTCTGTTGCCAGGGAATCGATGGGGACGGTTGATGTGTGTGGGGACGGAGTGCCTCGCCACGTCGTGTGTTTAGGTTTACCTTGCAAGGATAAAAACTCGATTCGAATCGTCTGCTTCTCGCAGCTAATGAGACTGCTTGATCCATTGTACTGCATTGAGTAACAAATGGAAAATGTGATGATGTGGCAAAAGATGTTGATTGATAAATTTACTTGATACCATGAATGAGTAGATAGTACACATCTAGTCTTAAGAGAGTCACACTAAAACTTGACAAAGCTAAAACTTGGTTTATAAACTCAGCTAGTGCTTTTGGCAACCAACCCCCCCGAGCCAAACAGCTGCATGTCTAGAGGTAGAGGAGTAGACTCCTCACACCGGGTAAGTCTAGCTGAGTATTAGTATACTCAGCCTTGCTTGTGGCATAATTTTATAGGTTCTCTGGATTTCATGGTTGCTGGAGTGACTTGGCCATCCATCTTGCCACCGGGTTGGACAGTCGAGTGGGATCCTGCCTCGGCTGAGGAGGAGCATGAGGAGTGATGGGACAGGCTTCCCCATCTTTCCGTTTATTTACCGTTAGCTTCATTCCGCTGCACTTCGAACAATGATGACTACTTTTGTTAAAACTCCGATGATGATGTAATAAGTTTAACATTCTTTAATGTATGGTTTTATGCTTTATTGTATTAGCTCTGTGATTCACCATCGAGTGAGACTGTGGTACTTGATCCTGTCAGTGGCCTCGTCAGACTAGATCCGAGGGATTGATGGGTTATTCCCGTTTAAGTGTGGTCTAGCCTCTAAGGCGGGACTTAGGCACTTAAGTTGGAATCATTCGGGCAGTTCCGCCACAGCTGGTATCGGAGCTCGTACCACCACAGAGGAATCAATAAACTATAAACACCATCCTTTTTCAAGGTAAAACTGGTTAGAAACAAATGTTGGATAGATCGTCAGGACGATAAGGATAGACCTAGGCCGTGAAGCCTTAGGACAATAGAGGCCGGGGTAGCTAGGTGGCTATTGAGTAAGCCCTACCGGCTACTATAAGGGATGGGAGTTTTTTCCCTATTCCCTCTAAGTTGATGTGAGGTCGTTCAGGACGAGCATGCATGCATCCTTAATTAAACTAATGGACAATTGGGTAAGAACTTTAATACAAAATAATGGCAAACTAAATACCCCAGTACTATTGTCGTAGTCATAGAGAGGCTGAGTTGTGATCCCTTTTTCTTTTTTTATAATTCTTTTTCTTTTACTTACGCTTAACCGTACACATATGACTTCTCACGGATCCTCGGACGAAGGGAATGCACAGTCCCACACTGATGGACTTGCACGAGAGGGTTTCCCCCGTATTTTATGGGAGGTACTTCAGGGAGCTGGTTACGCGACGCCTCCCCAGTACGCGGTGCAGTTGTTCGAGAAGCACCGAGTGCCCCGCTGTAGGGTGAGGATGACCCTAGAGCCTCATCCCCTGCAGCCAGGCTGGCGTTCGCTGGACTCTGAGTCTTTTGGATACCGGACTGAGGATACTATCGAGGCGATTGCTCTTCATGGACTGACCACCTTCTGCGGATTCCACCCCTTGGAGCTGTCCACTCACCCCATTGGTTTGTTCCCCGTTGAGAAGGAGGACGACCCAATGTGGAAGGACCGAGTGGAGCATGCCAAGGATATCTGGGCTATCTACCCAGGTCAGACTGCTCACTTAACGGTGCGGTGCATGAATGCCCTGTATCGTCTGCAAGTGATGCGTGGTGAGGCAATGTCCCATCTGATGGCATTGTTGGAGGCGACCAAGATCACTTTGGATAACAGAGAGGAACTTGTGGTTGACTTGTCCACTGAGATGGTGGAAAAGGACTTACAAGTGGAGCAACTATCAAATGAAATCCAAGAGCTTGAGGAACTAGTGGGAACGAGGGAGAACACCATCGAGGTTCTCGAGGATCAGTTAATCAACACCCAGCAGCAGCTTGCAGAGGCTAACCAGCACCTGGATATGCATCACTAGGAGATCCAGGACATGGAGGCCAACGAGGATGTCGACATCGAGGGAGGAGAGGAGCCTGCCTCCAGTTTGGACACTGCTGGCTTAGGGAGACCATCTTCCCCCGAGTCGAGTGTTGCCTCGTTTGCTCACTAGGTCGCAAGGATAGAGTTAGAAGTCTGTGACGGTAGATCTCCTCGAAGCTAGCTTAGCTTTTGCACCTTTGGGGGTACTAGGCTAGATAGAGTTGAGTCTTTTGGGCTATTGATGTAATCGCGATAAACTCTTTTGGAAGCATGGTTGGTGAATGCTGTCAATCTTAATTTAAGGGGAAAAGTTTGGACAATGTGGAATCTTTTATAATTATGCAAAAATACGTTGGTTTCACCCTTTTTGACTCTTTCACCGCGATTGAATCTTAAACCTCAGAATTGTGATGTTGAAAATATATATGATTTTTCAGATGGCGGGAAGAGCGCGTCGTGGTCAAAATGAGCGTGTTCCTCCACCACCGCCACCACCCCCTACTCTGCAGGAGCTGATGGCTCAGCAGAACGAGATCTTGAGACAGCTAGCTCAGCGTCAGCCACCACCTCAGCACTATGGTGGTGGAGATCATCAGCGTCACCCCGCGGCAGCCACTTATCAGGAGTTCCTCAGTACCCAGCCACCATTGTTCACTAGGGCAGAGGACCCCCTTGATGCTGATGTATGGTTGAGAGTAGTGGAATCCAAATTCCCGCTACTCCATGGAGTTTGTTCAGAGGTGACTAAGGTCAGGTTCGCCACCCAGCAGCTTCACGGACC
The DNA here is from genome assembly GCF_902167145.1 of Zea mays. Lineage (NCBI taxonomy): Eukaryota > Viridiplantae > Streptophyta > Magnoliopsida > Poales > Poaceae > Zea > Zea mays. The sequence goes on along the minus strand of NC_050103.1, from coordinate 78,935,618 downwards.
CGCGCGGACATGGTGGGACCACTATCTTGCTATGCAGCCAGATGACCGAGAGGTGGAATGGAGAGAGAGTTCAAGGCAGCTTTCAGGGGTCACCATATACCAGTAGGCATTATGGACTGAAAGCTCAACGAGTTTCTGGCACTCACTCAAGAAAACCGGACAGTGTTACAGTATGCTTAGGCCTTTAATGACCTGTGCCAATATACCGGATATCACGCAGACACGGACGAGAAGAATAGAGACAGGTTCAGGAGGGGGCTCAGCACTAAGCTCCGTGATCGTCTCAACACAGTCAGGGCCAACAGCTACAATGAGTTAGTCAACATGGCCATTTCTCAGGAGGATTGTATTACAGCTCGTCAGGCAGAAAAGAAGAGGAAGACCCCTGTGGCAGGACCTTCAGCTCAGCCACAACGCTTCAGGATCGTGTTTGATACTCAGAACAGAGGACCCCAGCAGCAACAAGGACGTTGGGTGATCCGCCCACAGCAGCAGCAGCAGGCACCCAACCACACCCAGTTTCCAGTTCAGAGGAACAATCAGCCACAGCAGCAACAGTACCGTCAGGCCAATGACAACAGGTGTTTCATTTGTGGTAACACCGAACATTGTGCCAAGAATTGCCCCAGGAACCAGCAGAGGCAGGGGCAAAATGCCAACCAGAATCAAGTCAAGAGACAGAAGGTGCAAGTGAGGCAAGGCAGATTGAACTTCACCACCATGGCTGACATTCCAGAGGGAGCACCCGTCATGACTGGTATCTTTTCAGTTTTGAATTATCCTGCTATTATTCTTTTTGATTCTGGTGCATCACACAGTTTTATCAGTGCCAAATTTAGTGCCAAGTGCCAATTACCTTTTCACCACACCGATGGGGGGTATTACAATTTCAACACCAGGAGGCAGGGTTACCACCTATCAAATCAACAGGCAAGTGCCTATAAAATTGGGTAGTCTCATGATTAGGACCACCCTTCTCATCTTAGGATTGGATAGCGTGGACATTATATTGGGAACTGATTGGTTATCCAGGCATCAGGCAGTACTGGATATTGCAGCAAGGGCCATTGAGATTCACTCCCCTACTTATGGCGAGACTACTTTATATTTGCCTGATCAGGGTTGTACCCGCTCTTGTGCATTCACTCTGATAGAGTCACCGGTTGAAAGAATCCCTATGGTTTGTGACTACCCAGATGTTTTTCCGGATGAATTGCCAGGGATGCCACCCGATAGAGACATAGAGTTCGCTATTGAATTGCAACCCGGAACTGCTCCCATATCCAAGAGGCATTATAGGATGCCTCCAGCAGAATTGGCAGAATTGAATAGGCAATTGCAAGAGTTGTTGGACAAGGGGTTCATTCGCCCAAGTACTTCACCTTGGGGATGCCCATCCTTGTTTGTAAAGAAGAAGGATGAAAGTCTGAGAATGTGTGTCGATTACCGCCCTCTCAATGCGGTGACCATCAAGAACAAATACCCATTGCCCCGTGTTGGGGACTTGTTCTCAAGTGCTAAAAGTTAAGAACAAGGCAACATAGAAAACGTTAATCGTTAAAGTCCTTCGTCCTCCGAAGCATTATTTCCCTTAGGATGTAATGACTTGCGGACGAAGGTTATGAAAGACATACCTTCATAAATTCATCAAACAATGACGAAGATGATATTATAAAGAATGTAAAAGAAGACATGAACAATCATTTATTATTATTGAGCATGAACAAAAATATTATTGAGTTACAAGTGTACCTTCAATCGGAAGGAAATGACAATACAAGTGTAACGCAAAAAGCGAATGCCAAGTCAGCGTGTCCCGTACGGGGATACTGTTCACCTATTTATAGACACGGGACACAGCCCTTACAAAATTACATTCATGCCCTTTACATTTGATAATAACTCTATAGTAGTCTATCGAGGTCTGAATAGCCTTTTCATCTTTAAGTCGGTTCTACTCTTTGCTGTTACGCCGAAGCTTTCCTGCTCAACACCTTCGGCTCTGTATCAACCTTCGTATTATTCCTGTCTACTGCAATGCCGACTTTAGTCCGAGGGTACCTGTTCACACATTGTACTAGAGAAATACTGTTAAATCCTGTTTTTGAGGACCTTCGGAGGCCGAAGGTCCCCAACAGTAGCCCCTCGCAATATTAATTTGTTCGAAATAATAAATTTAGATTGCGATATGGACGAAGGCTTTACGCCGAAGGTCCGAAAAAACACCTTCCCTTTGCTAGAATAGCAACATTCAATGACAAGTGGGGTCTTTGAATTTTCAACGCACCGAGCGTATAAATACGGCCATACCGCAAACTCATTTAGCACGCTTTCTGGCCAACCACTCCCGCTCACTCAATTTTTAGCTCTTGTGCACTGTGATTTGTTAAGCTTTTAGCTTTGAAACTTCGGATTTGAAAAACAGTTTTTTAGCGTTTCCGAAGATGTCTGAAGCTGCTAAGAAGGCTGCTGCTGAGATGAAGCTGAGTCTTGATGAAGAGAAGAACCTGGGGTTTCTTATAGCGATGTCGAAGACCAACACAGAGAAAATCACCAAGGAGATTCTGGAAGGTCTGTCCGAAGATACTGGTGAGAGTGAAAGTTATGATGTGGACAGCGGTGGCGAAGACTCCGAAGATCGTCCCTGGCGACCAAGCCATTCAGTTTATGGTAAATCAACTATCAAAGAGAATCATCTTGTTAACATGAGAGGAAGGTATTTCCGGGATCTGTCCATTGTGAGGGCTGACGAAGGGGAGAAGACTTGTCCACACCCTGAAGAGAATGAAGTCGTAGTGTTCCGAAGCTTTTTGAAGGCTGGGCTGCGATTGCCCTTGAGCAGCTTCGTCGTGGAGGTGCTGAAGATTTTTGAAGTCTATCTTCACCAACTTACCCCCGAGGCAATCATAAGGCTGAACATCTTCGTGTGGGCCGTGCGAAGCCAAGGTTTGAAGCCTGATGCAAAAAGTTTCTGCAATATGCACGAATTATCATACGAGACAATACCTTGGGGTAAAGAACAGTATCATAATAACTTTGGCTGCTACAATTTTGTTTCTCGGTCTGGGTCAAGCTGCCCCGTGCCAACTTTTCGGAAGAGGTGGCCTAGCGGCTGGATGACTGAATGGTTTTATGTAAAGAATGATCTACAAGCACGGGAAGATATCAAAGGTATAATCATGCGTCCTATTTGGCAAAGCTTCGGCCTTCGCAGGCCGAAGGTTGAAATGAATGAAGCCGCCGAAGAATGCCAAAGAGCCTTCGGTGTTGTCTGTTCTTTTATAGGAACAAGGGACTTAGTACAAGAGCACATCGCCTTCAGGGTGTGGCCGCTTGCGGAGAAGTGGGAGATGCCACAAGAAACCATTAAAGAGGCCGACGAAGGTGGACTTATCAGATTTAAGTATACTTTTAAATTTGGAGATAAATTTATTGAGCCAGATGATGAGTGGTTGAAAAGCATTGACAATTTAAGTGATGAGCTACTTGGGACCTACTCGAAGGCCGAAGATACTGCAATGTCAGCAGCCTTCGGAGGCCGAAAAAAGAAGAGGCTAAATCGGGTATTTGATGCCATCGGGTTCGTCTACCCTGACTATTGCTATCCCATACGAAGGCAGAAGAGAAAAAACACAATCTCTGCAAAAGAAGAAGCTGCAGCTGCTCCTAGCGAGCCAGAACCGAAAAGGAAGAGGATAAAGGTTCTTACGCATCGGCCGCGCTATATTGAACCAGCTTCGGTGCCTGAGTTTACCGGAGGAACTTCTTCGGCAACTGAAACTAAAAACCAGCCGAGCCAACTTTGCTGCTAGAAGTCGCAGAAACGGCCGAAGTGCCAACGAAGACAAAATTGGAGCAATCAAAGATTTTGTTATCAGACACGAAAGAGAAGGCCGAAGCGCCATTCACAGAAAAAATGGAAGAAGTAAAAGAAGCAACTGAGGGTTCCAAAACATCAGAAGTTTTGAGTCCTACAACAATTATTGGGACAACAAAAAATGAAAAAGTGCCAGCCGTAACTCCGAAGAGAAAGAGAATGGCTAATGTGCTAGATGTACTGGAAACGATCATATCTTCGAGCACACCTCCGAAGAAGGCTGCTGTTACTTCTGAAACAACAGCTGAAATTTCTGGTTCTACAGCTCCAGAGCAAGAAATTGAAGCCGAAGCTGGGCCCTCAGAGCCCGCAAAGGCAAAAACCTTGGAAAATGAGGCAGAAAAAATAACAAAGCCAACTTTTGTTGAAGAAACTGGTGTTGATACCCCCGAAGCATCCCCCAAAATTCGTGATTATATTTTTCGTCATGCTTCGGGGAAAAAATTATCAGAAAAAGAAGAACAAGAGGCCCAGCACTATGCCCAAAAATTGAAATATCCAAAAGGGGCGTTGATATTCAATGGCAGTGGAGAAGAAGACTTCTTGTATTGTCTTCCCGACAGCAAGGAGATTTCTGTCTGCCGGGAAATGAGCAAGAGCTTCGGATTCCCGACTTTAGAAGACGGGCTCTCGGTGCTATCGAAGGACGATCTAGCCGACAGCCTAGCTTACAATAGCTTAAAAGTACGAAAAATGAAATCTTTGTATTTTTTAGTTCGTTTAAACCTTTTTGACATACACATGTTTCTCTTTGCAGGGCCTGATACTTAGCAATGCCCTCAGAGCACAGAAAAATGCTGAAGACGAAGGGTGCACTATAGCCCTGAGCAACCTTCGTTCCGAAGTAATTGAACTGAGGAACGAAGGTCTTGAAAAAGATAAAATACTGTATTCACTGATAGATAAAATAAAGGAAGACGAAGCTGATTTTAAAGCTCAAGCTGAAGCTCAAAAGCGCGAAATTGAAGATCTTCGGAAACAACTGGCCAGAGCTAAAGAAGAACGCATACTTGAAGAAACAAAGCGTGAACTCAGCGATCAATGGGCAGATCACCTAGAAGTGACTGTTGAAAAGCTTCGTTCATCCAAAAAGAGATGTTATGAGAAATCTATGGATTGTGTTAAAAAACTAAAAGCTAGCTTCGCTAAGGTCGGCGCATTCTCAAGTGAGGAAAACTTTGCGAGAGGCGATCCCGAAGGTGTCATCGAATGGATCAACCACGAAGCTGATGCCTTCGAAGAAATTTTAAATAGCCGAGGAGATATATGCGCCTTCTCTGGTGCCAGAGGGATTGCCACCATCTTGGAGAAGAAGGGCTGCGATCATGTAAACATTTTAGCACAGTCCGAAGCTGCCTTGTCCTTTGAAGATACAAAAGATCCTTCGGCCGAAGCTAGCATAATTGGTGGAAAGTTTTTTACTGATATCTGGGATAATGGTGGCCGAGAAATGGCCGGAGAAATTATTCGAAGAAGTGAGAAGGGCATTCACGATGCTAGAGAAGTAGCTGATGCTGCTGACAAGAGCGCAGAAGCCGAAGGTCAATTAGGTACTAAATAATAGCTTTTATCGTGTTGTAATCTTTAGGCTTTAAGATCTGATTGCGATTTGTAATAGCAACGTAGCCGTGTCCTGCTTCAGATCCGACTAAAGCGCCTTCGGACCCTCAGCCGAAGGGGGACGACGAAATTAAAAAGATGGCCGAAGATATTATGGACGAAGTTGTCGATCGACTGCTGAACGAAGCTGCAGAAGTGGTACTTAGGGAAGACTAAATGCTATTGTAAAAACATTTTAAATGTAACATGTGTAATATCTTGTAATCCTGTATGTAATATATTTGTTTTATTTTTCTTTATGGTTCAATTCTTTACGATGCATGAAACTTTACATACGTACCGTTTTTGAGTCTTTGGCGAAAAAAACACCTTCCCTTCTTTTCATGCTTCGTGAAGAAGAATTACCATTTATCACAACAATATCCGAAGTATCCTGAAAAATGTTGAAGCTTTGTAGAAACATTCTTCAAAGCTATGCTTCAGAGATCAATATTGTTTGTCCTTGTGACTTGGCATGATTTGCCCCTTTTTCAAAGTGTTTTCCCGAAGATTGATACCATATCTCTTTCTTATGCGACATGCAGTATGATGTATGATGCTTATGTTATGCAAAAATGATGTGATGATGTTATGCTATATAAAGTGATAGTCCGAAGGTATACGCATATCTGCGCGATAAAACACAATCTCAGCGTTGACTTTTCGCTATAAGCCTCCCTTAGGAGCTTCTTCGCCTTTTACTTCAGCGGAATCAGCGTTGACTTTTCGCTGTAAGCTCTGCATTCCCTTAGGAACGTCTTTGGAGCTTCTTCGCCTTTTACTTAGGCGGTATCAGCGTTGACTTTTCGCTGTATGCTCTGCATTCCTTTTGGAACGACTTTGGAGCAGAAAACTTACACTGCGCTCCCTTCGGAACGACTTTTTGTGACTTCGTCAAACTTACTCTGCGTTCCTTAGAACGACTTTTTGTTGCTTCGAAGAATTTTCGATAGTCCGAAGGTCCTTTTTATTATCATAAGCCTTCGATCGATTTAAGCCTGTGGAGAAAACAACATATTTTTTGTAGGAATCAACGGAACTAATTACACGAAACCTAAACAATGTCCTTTATTACTGAAAATAAAACTGAATGAAAAAGATTGCTATTAAGGTAGGATTTTCATCAATAGATGTGCTTAGACTCTGGCACAGTGCTATTGACTGTACGAGCTTCGGACTGTTCTCTGAAGTCCCTCTGGTGTGGGGTATACTGGCTCCCTTCTGGCTGCTGTCCTTGCTGCAACGGAGGTGGAGGCGGAGGCTGTTGCCAGGAAGCTTGAGGCTGGCTTGCCGAAGCAACAGAAACTATAGGATGATTACCCACATATTCTGGGATGTAGGGCGAATGATACGAAGCTGTATGCAGGACCTGCTTCGGCTGAGCCTGTTGTGCTGCTGCTTCAGCTATTTCCTTTTGCTTTTGAATAGTAACATGGCACATCCTGGTAGTATGGCCTTTGTTCTCACCGCAGAATAAGCAAAAGATTCTTCTCGGTTGATCGCCAAATCTTCCTCCGAAGCCCCTGGCGCCTCTGCCTCTTGGAGCTGGAGGTCGGAAGGAGCTTTGTTGTTGCCCTGAAGCCTGTGAGGAGTATTGTGGCCTTTGTTGCTGACTCCCTTTATCATCATTCTGAGTAGAATTGTGAATTGACCTGACATGCCTCGGGTAAAACCTTCCTCCGAAGCCCCTGGTCATTTCAGAAAACCTGAAAGCCTCCTCCCTTCTTTGACGAAAGTCATTGTCAGCTCGAATGTATTCGTCCATCTTCTGTAGCAGCTTTTCCAGTGTTTGTGGTGGCTTCCTGGCAAAATACTGTGCTGACGGCCCTGGCCGAAGCCCCTTGATCATAGCCTCAATGACAATCTCATTGGGTACTGTTGGCGCCTGTGCTCTTAATCGTAGAAACCTTCGGACATATGCCTGAAGGTACTCTTCATGGTCCTGGGTACATTGGAAGAGAGCCTGAGCAGTGACCGGCTTCGTCTGAAACCCCTGAAAGCTAGTTAACAACAAGTCCTTCAACTTCTGCCATGAAGTGATCGTTCCTGGTCGAAGGGAGGAATACCAGGTTTGAGCAACACTCCTGACAGCCATAACGAAAGATTTGGCCATGACTGAAGCATTGCCACCATACGAAGACACTGTTGCTTCGTAGCTCATCAAAAACTGCTTCGGGTCTGAGTGGCCATCAAATACGGGGAGCTGAGGCGGCTTGTAGGACGGGGGCCAAGGCGTAGCCTGCAGCTCAGCGGACAGGGGAGAAGCATCATCAAAAACAAAATTCCCATGATGGAAATTGTCATACCAGTCATCTTCGTTGGGAAAACCCTCCTGATGAAGATCTTGATGCTGAGGCCTTCGGTGTTGCTCATCCTGAGCAAGATGACGAACTTCTTCGGAGGCTTCGTCTATCTGCCTCTGCAGTTCAGCTAGCCTGGCCATCTTCTCCTTCTTGCGTTGAACCTGTTGCTGAAGGATTTCCAGATTGTGAATCTCCTGATCTAGATCATCCTCCGGAGGTGTTGGACTGGTAGCCTTCCTCTTCTGGCTTCGTGCCTCTCTAAGGGAAAGGACGTCTTGATTGGGGTCCAGCGGCTGCAGCGTGCCAGCCCCTGGTGCTGAAGTCTTCTTCGGCGGCATGACGAAGATGATGCTTGCCGAAGGTGTTGAAAAGCTCAAGAAATGGAAGTGAGTTCACCGGAGGTGGGCGCCAATGTTGGGGACTTGTTCTCAAGTGCTAAAAGTTAAGAACAAGGCAACATAGAAAACGTTAATCGTTAAAGTCCTTCGTCCTCCGAAGCATTATTTCCCTTAGGATGTAATGACTTGCGGACGAAGGTTATGAAAGACATACCTTCATAAATTCATCAAACAATGACGAAGATGATATTATAAAGAATGTAAAAGAAGACATGAACAATCATTTATTATTATTGAGCATGAACAAAAATATTATTGAGTTACAAGTGTACCTTCAATCGGAAGGAAATGACAATACAAGTGTAACGCAAAAAGCGAATGCCAAGTCAGCGTGTCCCGTACGGGGATACTGTTCACCTATTTATAGACACGGGACACAGCCCTTACAAAATTACATTCATGCCCTTTACATTTGATAATAACTCTATAGTAGTCTATCGAGGTCTGAATAGCCTTTTCATCTTTAAGTCGGTTCTACTCTTTGCTGTTACGCCGAAGCTTTCCTGCTCAACACCTTCGGCTCTGTATCAACCTTCGTATTATTCCTGTCTACTGCAATGCCGACTTTAGTCCGAGGGTACCTGTTCACACATTGTACTAGAGAAATACTGTTAAATCCTGTTTTTGAGGACCTTCGGAGGCCGAAGGTCCCCAACACCCCGCATTGATGTTTTGTTTGATCAGTTGGTGGGGGCCAAAGTGTTCTCCAAGATAGACCTTCGCTCAGGCTACCATCAGATCAAGATCCGTGCCAGCGATATTCCCAAGACAGCTTTTTCTACTAGATATGGGCTCTATGAATTCTTGGTGATGTCTTTTGGGCTGACCAACGCCCCGGCTTATTTCATGTATCTGATGAACTCAGTATTCATGCCAGAGCTGGACAGATTTGTGGTGGTTTTCATTGATGATATTCTGGTTTATTCCAAGAATGAAGCTGAGCACACTAAACATTTGCATACCGTACTTCAGAGACTGCGTGACCATCAGTTGTATGCCAAATTGTCTAAATGTGAATTTTGGCTGAAGGAAATTAAATTCTTGGGTCACACAATTTCTCAGGATGGGATATCAGTTGATCTTGAGAAGGTACAAGAGGTAATGGATTGGAAACCTCCTACCACAGTGAGACAGATTCGGAGTTTCCTGGGTTTGGCAGGGTATTATCGACGATTTATTCCGGATTTCTCCAGAATTGCCAAGCCAATGACTGAACTGTTGAAGAAGGGAGTCAAGTATAATTGGATCCAGAAGTGTGAGGATGCCTTTCATACACTAAGGCAGCACTTGACATCAGCCCCAGTGCTAGCTCAACCTGACAACACCAAGCCCTTTGAAGTGTATTGCGATGCTTCCGGTACTGGATTGGGATGTGTCTTAATGCAAGATAACAGAGTACTTGCTTATGCCTCCCGAGCACTCAGACCTCATGAGCAGAACTACCCTACACATGATCTGGAGTTAGCAGCTGTGGTTCATGCTCTCAAGATATGGAGACATTACTTGATGGGAGCTCATTGTAACATTTACATTGATCATAAGAGTCTCAAATACATTTTCACTCAGGCAGATCTAAATATGAGGCAGAGAAGATGGTTAGAGTTAATCAAGGACTATGATTTGGAGGTGCATTACCATCCTGGCAAAGCCAATGTTGTGGCGGATGCCTTGAGCAGAAAGGCCCAGTGCAATTGTATGAACATGGATGCAAGAGTCACCACCCTGTGTGATGAGTTGTGCAAGCTGAACCTGGAAGTTGTTTCTTCAGGTGCTTTAAATTATATCTCGGTGGAGCCCACATTACAAGAGCAAATAGTCAGGGCCCAGATTGAAGACAAGGGTGTTCAAGTCATTAAGGAAATGATCAAGCAGAAAGCAGAAAAATACAAATGTTTCCGGCATGACAGCAAAGGAATCCTATGGTTTGGAGATCGATTGGTTGTTCCCAAGGACCCTGAGCTCAGAAAGAAGATATTGGATGAGGCTCACCTTTCAAAATTCTCCATGCACCCGGGCAGCAATAAGATGTATCATGATCTCAGATCCTTATACTGGTGGAGCAGAATGAAGAGGGAAATTGCCAAGTACATATCCGAATATGACACCTGCCAGAGAATCAAGGCCAGTCATTTGAAGGTAGCAGGCCCTTTGTAACCCCTTCCCATACCATCTTGGAAATGGGAGGACATTTGCATGGATTTCATCGTAGGATTGCCCAATACCTCCCGGCACCATGATTCTATTTGGGTCATTGTGGATAGGTTGACCAAGACCGCTCATTTCTTGCCAGTGCATACCACCCACAAGACAGAGAAATATGCAGAAATCTATGTTGATCAAATAGTGCGTTTGCATGGTATTCCAAAGATCATTGTATCTGACAGAGGAGCACTGTTTGTGGCACGCTTTTGGGAGCAGCTACAAGAATCACTTGGGACCCATGCAATAAGGAGCTCCGCATATCATCCGCAGACAGATGGCCAAATAGAAAGAGTAAATCAAATCCTCGAAGACATGTTGCGGGCCTGTGTGCTACACTATGGTAAAAATTGGGACAAGTGTCTTTCCTTGGCAGAGTTCTCATATAATAACAGTTATCAGTCCAGTTTGAAGATGGCACCTTTTGAGGCCTTATATGGGAGAAGGTGTAGGACACCGCTCAATTGGTCTCAAGCAGGAGAGAGGGAAATATTTGGACCAGACTTGGTACTTGAAGCAGAGGAAAAGGTCAGAGTTATTACGAAGAACCTAGAAGCTGCTCAGGCCAGGCAAAAGAGCTACCATGACAAGAGAAGGAAGCCTCTGCAGTTTGATGTGGGAGATCATGTTTATCTTAAGGTGTCACCCACTAAAGGTGTCCAGAGATTCAGAATTAAGGGCAAGTTAGCTCCCCGCTACATTGGACCCTATGAGGTCAAAGCCACTTGTGGACCCGTAGCCTATCAGTTAGACTTGCCACCCCACATGTCAGCAGTTCACAGTGTGTTCCATGTGTCTCAGCTACGGAAATGTGTCCGCTTACCCACTGAAGTACTACCTGAACCAGAAATTGAGATAGAACCAGACTTGTCCTATCAAGAGTACCCCGTCGAGGTATTGGATCAGAAAGAGAGATCAACGCGGGCAAGGTCGATCAGAATGTATAAGGTTCAGTGGAGTCACCATTCAGTAAAGGAAGCTACATGGGAGACTGAGGATTTTCTACGTTCTCGCTTCCCCGACTTTCTGCCCAAAGGAGTCGGTACGTAACCCAAAACCCCACCCCCACCTGCCCTTTGAATTCAAATATAAGAAAAACTTAGGTGTTAAGAGCAGTATAAGTTGTGGAAATGACTTAAAAAGGACTTCCTTCTGAAGTCGCAAAGAGAATGACATTCGAAGAGTAGTTGACTAGAGGAACTTGAATAAAAGAAGGAACAACGCACCAACACGCCTTCATGGCACCCCTCCAGAGGACTCTACCAAAAATCTCGGGATGAGATTCCTTTAAGGGGGGAGGGCTGTAACACCCCAGGTGTTACCATGGCCATGGCACATCTATGCACTAATGACTGTGATCACATGTGGAAGAAACTTGAGAAGAAGAGCATAAAACCTTGGGGACCATGTATTAGCCAAGAATGTTAATGACCAAGAGCATTACCCAAGCCTTTGTGCAATTATCACCTTGGGCAAAAGAGGATTAAACCCTAGACCCCTCTTGAGCCCTTAACTCCTAAAACCTTGGTTGAAGGGGGAAAGGTTAAGCAAATGTGCAAATCATGATTTAACCTTTGGACAAAGTTTAAGTAACATATTAATCTACAAAATACAGAGAGGAAACATTGCAAAAAGATCCCTTAAAGAACCCCAAATCCATTCCTTAAGTGGAGAGAGAGCTAGAGCTATCTAATTCTCTCTAAGTCAAATTCTACACCTAATCTAAAGATCCACCGTGTTCACTTAGTAGATGGCACCAAAACCACCTAAGTTGTATACCAAAAATGTGGCATACCACCTAAGGCACCCACTGGAAAATGTTGAAACCGAGCCCTAGACGTTTGACATGATTTGGCATGGCTTTTATCACGAGGTGGGCAGAGGGACAAGCCAGATTTGGCGTCCGCATATCTCCCTACCTAGGGCATATCTGCCATGGGGACTCACACATAAGAGACAACCCTAGGTGCCAGGAAGAGGCCTGCGCCGGATTTTTGCCAAGATTCGCACACTAGCAATCTTGGCGAGCTGTTGAACACGGGCAGAAGAACACTTCCACGTGTTCAATGCTCTCTGAGCGCGCCAGAGCACGCCCGCGCCCGACCCCGCGCGTCCCGCGTCGCGCTGAGCCGTGCCCGTGTCCCCTGCTCGCACCCGTGCCTATAAAGCCCCCTCAGGCGTCGACCGTACTCCTCCGCGCACGCTCGACCTCACCGGAGCCCAAAACCACCGGCGTTTGCCCCGCGCACGGCGTGCCCGTGGCCACCCGAACCCCTGCCACCGTAGATCGGCCAACAGAGCCCTTCCTAGCCACGCCCGACCCTCGGAAGAGACCGTGCATGCCTCGGTGAAGCTCCCCGAGCAAGGAATCGGACTTTACTTCGCCGAAGAAGCCAGTCCACGGTCGCCGGACTTCACCCGATCGCCGCACATAGCCTCTACGTCATCCCGTGGAGCTCATCATGCCGTTTAATTGAACTAGATCGTCGTGGTTCAGCCGGAACACTCGCCGCCGACGAGATCACCCGCCTGCGCACGTGGACCGGCCGATTCCGACCACCATCGCCGTCGAGCCGTACCTCGCTGTGACCGCCAGGGCCTCCCGAAGCCAACCCCGCCCCTCGCCGGACCTCTCTCACCGCCGGTAAGCCGCGCCGCCCTTTTCTTTCCCTCGGGTACTGTTTGCATAAGGGCAGGGACCTCGGGGAAGAAGAAATAGAAGTCAGGGGGGTTTTTGAACTGTCAGTGACTCAGCGGAATAGTGGCGCAGGGGTAGAAATGAGTGGATTGATTTAGAATGAACCCAAGGTCCTCGGTGTAAACTGGTTTTCCAGGAAACCTTTTTAATATTTCTAATTTAAATGCAAACAGAGCTTGTAAAATTCATAACTTTTGTTTTATTCAACCAATTTTGGTCAAACCAATTTTGCCTGGTTCTAAATAATGTGAACTACTTAGGAAAAATACAAAACCCCCTTAGTATTGCAAAAGAATTTAAAGTTTAGATTTAAATATTGATTTGGCCAAAAGGTAAATAATAGAAGGAAAAATAGTTACACTGTTAGACTGAAGTTAAGAAAAATCAGAGAAGTACTTGATCACCCCCTTATCTATTTAAAAATAGTAAAACCCTCTGTACACCAAATTAAGATAAAGTTTGCCATTTAAATCATTTTCAGCTTATAGTTAAAGAAAATACAATAGGTAGTTTAAAATCAGAACCAGGGAGCACCCACATTGTTGTTAGCTCCCTTATTCAGTATAGTTTCCTAGAAAAATTTATTATACCCCTGTTTAGTACAAAATAAATAGGATACCTTTTATTTTAGGAAAACAAGGAAAACTTAGAAAAACTCTAGAAAAATAACCCCATGGAGAAAACACACTAAACCTGGGGATAACTAATGTTTTGTTATTAAGAACATAGGAAAAATGTGAAATCTGTTGTTTGACATTTTTCAAATAACAAGATAGTAGTAAGTGTCTTTTTGACATAAAAATTTAGAAATCCACAACTAAATATCCAGTAGGCTTTTTTTTGTGATTTTTAACACAGAGGCCTAATATCACCTAGGTATTTGGACAAAAATACAACTTGGTACAGAAACCCCAATTAAATCACAGCTATAGTGTAAAATGCCCTTTTAGAACTTATTCTTGTTAAATTTGCCCAAGTAGTATCTGAATCAGTAACCACCTCAAATCTGTAGGACAAATTACAGTAACAACTAGTAACCCACTGTAATTTTTACAGAATTTTTGGAAGGAGTTAAACCACTGTTGTAGTTCAAACCCACCCTAGAATTCATAAATAAAAAAATGAAAAAGGAAATTAATAGTGGAGATTAATGTCACCCTAACCCAACCAGCAAAACCCCTTTTATTGTCACTAAAATGTCTAAGGGAAATACAACCCACTATGCTTATCCCTAACAAAACCCAAACCTAAATTGATAAGCATACACCACTAAGAGCCACGTATGACCAAGAAAACCCTAAGTTACTAAACCAACTTAGTTTTCTTTCACTTAACATAATGTTTACTAAATCCTGCATAATCATGGCATACATATTCTTATTCATTGCATTCGATAGATTGCAACCTCGCTGACGGAGAGTACGTCCTCGTGCCGGAGCAAGGAGCTGCTCAGGAGGTAGCCCCGGATCCAGCACCAGAGCCTGCACTAGAGGATCTGCCTGCCCCAGCTTTGGAAGGCAAGCCCCGGTTTTATGCATAACCTGTTCTATATGATATTTTACTACACTTAATGTTTGTAGGTTTGTATTGTGCACTTAAGTGTAGGAGTTGATTGAGACCCTAGTTGCATGATCTCAGGAATCCTATTGAGATGAATACTAGTATGCTAGGTGGAGTAGCTGCTTTATTAATTAGGATCTCGATAGAAGTCGAGTGATTTTTCTAGCACTCGCGCGAGGTCAGGAATTGGTTGTATCCACCTTTGATAACAGAATGATGATGGTATGTGGACACGGATCCCTGGGGATTCGTTGTTTACAAGATGAAATTGGAATAAGGATTAACGTGCGGATACCTGTGTCAAGCGTTTGAATGTACTAAACATATGCCGAGAAATATGGTAAATCGGTAAGCCTAGTACCTGATTGAACCTGCCTGCAGATTGCCCTCCTCACGCGACCTGAGACGTGGTCTCCCATTCCGGTTATGGTGGGTACAAGTGCGGTCACTGAGCGACGACAGTCGGGGTCAGTGAGGCATTGTACGCCAAGGCGGTGAGCCCCATTCTGTTGCCAGGGAATCGATGGGGACGGTTGATGTGTGTGGGGACGGAGTGCCTCGCCACGTCGTGTGTTTAGGTTTACCTTGCAAGGATAAAAACTCGATTCGAATCATCTGCTTCTTGCAGCTAATGAGACTGCTTGATCCATTGTACTGCATTGAGTAACAAATGGAAAATGTGATGATGTGGAAAAAGATGTTGATTGATAAATTTACTTGATACCATGAATGAGTAGATAGTACACATCTAGTCTTAAGAGAGTCACACTAAAACTTGACAAAGCTAAAACTTGGTTTATAAACTCAGCTAGTGCTTTTGGCAACCAAACCCCCCAGCCAAACAGCTGCATGTCTAGAGGTAGAGGAGTAGACTCCTCACACCGGGTAAGTCTAGCTGAGTATTAGTATACTCAGCCTTGCTTGTGGCATAATTTTACAGGTTCTCTGGAGGACATGGTTGCTGGAGTGACTTGGCCGTCCATCTTGCCACCGGGTTGGACAGTCGAGTGGGATCCTGCCTCGGCTGAGGAGGAGCATGAGGAGTGATGGGACAGGCTTCCCCATCTTTCCGTTTATTTACCGTTAGCTTCATTCCGCTACACTTCGAACAATGATGACTACTTTTGTTAAATCTCCGATGATGATGTAATAAGTTTAACACTCTTTAATGTATGGTTTTATGCTTTATTGTATTAGCTCTGTGACTCACTATCGAGTGAGACTGTGGTACTTGATCCTGTCAGTGGCCTCGTCGGACTAGATCCGAGGGATTGACGGGTTATTCCTGTTTAAGTGTGGTCTAGCCTCTAAGGCGGGACTTAGGCACTTAAGTTGGAATAATTCGGGCAGTTCCGCCACACCTCCATCACTGCCGGTCGAACGACGAGGGTAGTACTTCAGGTCAAGGCCATCAGCTACCCCGCTAAACAACGAGCAATACTGAGAAAGTGCCCGTCGTTCTGCATCTTGCATGGCTGCCTTGGTAGTATCCCTCTCAGTAATAGAATAGTGCTCTAAGAAGGCCACTACACCCCGGAGATCATCGTTTAGACGGCGCACCAAGCAAGTAGCCTCCCACTGGTCCGGGTATAACCCACGATGGTGCTAGTAGACAAAACAACGGTACTTGATAGACCAAGTGTGTCGGTCGAAGGCTCGACACAGCAAGGTGTCGAGAGAGTCGTGGAAGTGACACCCGCGAGCGGCGTCACGAGTGATGGGTCTAGCAATCCACCCCTCCGGCTCCTCCGAGAGCTCCGTGCCATGACTCGAACTGCCACCGATGTTGTCGTCGTCTCCGTCTTCATCAGGGTCTTCTCCAGCAGCCGGGATGCCCTGTGGTGGTGCATGGGGCATCTGTGGATGAGGTGTAGGGGAAGGCGGCATCCCAGACTCCACCTCCTGCTGAGGCGAGGGGGAAGGGTCCTGCTACTCCTGCTCCTGGCATCGATGTTCCTACTCCTCGTGCAGGCGACGATGCAGTCTCTCCAGGTGACTGAACTGACCTAGCACCATGCAACGCAGTGGACGCTCCACCAGGCGAGAAGGCAAAAAGGGGATCATTGACTTACGTGCCGTACATCTAATACCAGCCATCTACAAAACATCGTAAGCACAAGAGTGAGAGTAGAACTATAAGACCAGAAAATAAATAGAAAGAAAAGTGAGACAAAAACTATTTGCGAGATAAGTAGATAACATAGAATTGGTCAAGATGACCAACTTTTGAAAGGACACTAAGGTCAAGGTAAGAGTTGAGGTCTATAGTCCACCATTCTAGTCTAGGTTAGCGTTCCTACAGTCAGCAAGGCTCTGATACCACTTATGTCACACCCGGTTTTGGAAGGCAAACCAAATACGAACCATGTATGTGCCAGGATCAGAAACTCACGTACACAGCGATTACATAATTGCTCAAAGTAAATAGCGGAAAGGTACTTTATTACAATAAGATGGCCAAGACATCCACAGAGTCTAATACATAGCCATAGTCATTAATATCATCAAAGTGCGGAAATACGAAATGTAGTAGATAAGGCCTACACAAGCAACTGACTGGGGGTTTGCTACTAAGAAAAACTAGAACTCGTCGTAGTCCTGGAACTCCTCAAAGTCCTCCATGTTGCCAGCATCTCCTCCTGAGCACTGAATATAGTGGGGACAACCTGGGGTGGGGGAGGTTTGTAAAGCAAGGGCGAGTACACATCAACATACTCAGCAAATGTCCCGTTTGGCTAAAGTGGACTAGCTGTATGTGGGGTCGAGGTTAAGCAGTTGCTTTTAGTTGGTCAAGTATTTATTACTATTAGTAGAGCCAAATTTAAGTAGTAACCCAATTATTACCCAAATGTACCTCCTCTAAGAGGAAATACCAGAGTTTAGAATTATAACCAACATTATTAACCATCATCATAAAGTAATCAAAGTTCTTCTAATCAAAGAGGATCCCAAGGCCGCTCTTAACCATGAGCTTGACTGATATACCAGTTTCTAACACTCTGCGGAGGTTGCACACTTTACCCATGAGTTGTGATCCCATTCCAGCCTGGGTTGTACAGACCCGATCTTCACTATCGAGGTGAATGGCCAAGGATACACTACGTAGCCTTTACAAAGACTCCCCTGGTGCATAGTTGCTCGTTAGGTTTTGCCAGTCGTACAAATGCAGTACACCTCCCCAAGGTGGGTGGCTAACAAAACCAAATCGAATGAACCTCTGTACCCCCCTTGGCAGAGCGAGCACCACGCCCCAGCCCCCATTGACGACCCTCAGGCAAAACCAACTACACCCCCAGGTTCATCTAATTAATCAGCTAAGGGCGTCCCATTCCACCCTCATGGTTGCACTATTATCCCAGGTGGTCACTCCACGAACAGGTCCTTACCGAGAGGTACTCAGGAAAATGGCATGAGTCCCCTAGAGTATCACAATATCATCATCGGGATAACATCATCGTATCATAAATAATCACATCATGTTCATTGATTAAGTTAAAGCAATAGAATAAAGCTAACCATGATAACCCAAAAAGGTAAACAAGGATAAGGTAAATACAGACTAGTCAATCCTTAGGTTTAAAAAATGTAATGCGGGACAATGAATTATAGAGTAAGTAGGACATAATAGGTCAGAGGACACTTGCCTTCGCCAGGTTGTTGCTCAGGAAGATCTTTAGCAACTCACTCAGGAACCACAGACTGCTCGTTGTCTAAATAAAGCGATCACGCATTCAATACTTTTGATAAATGACAAATAAACAACACATCAATCATGTACAAACATGGGAACAAATCTCAAAAAGAAAAGTATAAACTCAAAAGGGTGTTTAAATTATAGGGTAAACTAATCTCATTAAGTAGTTGATTATTCTTTAAGTGTTGTCCATGATTACATAATCTGATTCTATTTCTTTTAATGAGACATAAGAGTTACACTAGAGATAAATTCATACATCACATGTTATTATCTTCTTGAAAGGGAATTAGGCTTACACCTTTTTCCTAATTAATTTTGGTTGTTGAATTGCCCAACACAAATAATTGGACTAACTAGTTTGCTCTAGTCTATAAGTTTTACAGGTGCCAAAGGTTCACAATAAGCCAATAAAAAGACCAAGAAAGGGTTCAAACAAAGAGAGCAAAAGACATCCCAAAAGGCACCCTGGTCTGGCGCACCGGACTGTCCGGTGCACCAGGGAACACGAAGCTGAACTTGCCACCTTCGGGAAAATGGGAGGCCGCTCCGCTATAATTCATCGGACTGTCTGGTGAAGCACTGGACAGTGTCCGGTGTCACACCGGACTGTCCGGTGTGCCAACGGAGCAACGGCTACTTCGCGCGCAACGGTCGACTGCAAACGCATTCAATGCGCTACAGTGCGCGGCAGAGTCAGAGCAGCGCCAGACGGCGCACCGGACAGTCTACAGGACCTGTCTGGTGCACCACCGGACAGCATAGAGGCCCCACTAGTCAGAGCTCCAACGGTCGAACCCTAACGCCTGGCTGACGTGGCTGGCGCACCGGACTGTCCGGTGCGCCATGCGACAGCTGTCTCCCAACGCCACTTTTGGTGGTTGGGGCTATAAATACCCCAACCACCCCACATTCAATGGCATCCAAGTTTTCCACCTTCAACACATTACAAGAGCTATAGCATTCAATTATAGACACAACCAAAGAGATCAAATCCTCTCCCATGTCCGGAATCACTCCAAACCAAATAGTGACTAGAGAGAGCGACATTTGTGTTCATTTGAGCTCTTGCGCTTGGATTGCTTCTTTTCTTTCTCATTCTTCTTGTGATCAACTCAATTGTAACCAAGGCAAGAGACACCAATTGTGTGGTGGTCCTTGCAGGAACTTTGTTTTCCGTTTGATTGAGAAGAGAAGCTCACTCGGTCTAAGTGACCGTTTGAGAGAGGGAAAGGGTTGAAAGAGACCCGGTCTTTGTGACCACATCAACGGGGAGTAGGTTTGCAAGAACCGAACCTCGGTAAAACAAATCCTTGTGTCTCACTCTTTGTTTGCTTGTGATTTGTTTTTCACCCTCTCTCGCGGACTCATTTACATTTCTAACACTAACCCGGCTTGTAGTTGTGCTTAAGTTTATAAATTTTAGATTCGCCCTATTCACCCCCTCTAGGCGACTTTCAATTGGTATCAAAGCCCGGTGCTTCATTAGAGCCTAACCGCTCGAAGTGATGTCGGGAGCATCCGCCAAGAGGGAGATCGGGACCGGCGAAAAGCCCGCCACAAGCCATGGGAAGGCTCCATCTGGGGAGTCCGCCAACAAGGTGAAGGGATCCCCTTCACACGACAAGTCGCGTCGGAGCAGTGACAAGAAGAAGAAGATGAGGAAGGTGGTCTACTACGAGACCGACTCTTCGTCGCCATCCACCTCCGGCTCCGACACGCCGTCCGTAACTTCTAAGCGCCATGAGCGCAAGAAGTTTAGTAAGATTCCCCTACGCTACCCTCGCATTTCCAAACGTACTCCATTACTTTCCATCCCATTAGGCAAACCACCTATGTTTGATGGTGAAGATTATAATATGTGGAGTGATAAAATGAGGCATCATTTAACCTCACTCCACACTAGCATTTGGGATGTTGTTGAAGATTGGAGTACAGGTACCATCACTAGGGGATGAAGACTATGACTTGGACGAGGTCGCCCAAATCCAGCACTTCAACTCTCAAGCCACCACTATACTCCTCGCCTCTCTAAGTCGAGAGGAGTATAACAAGGTGCAAGGATTGAAGAGCGCCAAGGAAATTTGGGACGTGCTAAAGACCGCGCACGAAGGAGACGAGGTGACCAAGATCACCAAGCAGGAGACGATCGAGGGGGAGCTCGGTGCGCTTCCGGCTTCGCCAAGGGGAGGAGCCACAAGATATGTACAACAGGCTCAAGACCTTGGTGAACCAAGTGCGCAACCTCGGGAGCAAAAAATGGGATGACCATGAAATGGTCAAGGTTATTCTTAGATCACTCGTTTTTCTTAACCCTACGCAAGTTCAATTAATACGTGGTGATCCTAGATATACACTAATGTCTCCCAAGGAAGTGATAGGAAAATTTGTGAGCTTTGAGTTAATGATCAAAGGCTCAAAGAAAATCATCGAGCAAGACGGCCCCTCCACGCCTGAAGCACAACTGGTCGCATTCAAGGCAACGAAGGAGAAGAAGGAGGAGTCTACCTCAAGTAGACCACCCATCGACGCCTCCAAGCTCGACAACGAGGAAATAGCGCTCATCATCAAGAGCTTCCACCAAATCCTCAAGCAAAGGAGGGGAAGGGATACAAATCCCGCTCCAAGAAAGTGTGCTACAAGTGTGGTAAGCCCGGTCACTTTATAGCAAAATGTCCAATATCAAGTGACAGTGACAGGGGCGACGACAAGAAGGGAAAGAGAAAAGAAAAGAAGAGGTACCAGAAGAAGAAGGGCGGTGATGCCCATGTGTGCCGTGAATGGGACTCCGACGAGAGCTCCACCGACTCCTCCTCCGACGAGGACGCCGCCAACATCGCCGTCACCAAGGGAATCCTCTTCCCCAACGTCGGCCACAAGTGCCTCATGGCAAAGGACGACAAAAGAAAGAAGGTAAAATCAAGATCCTCCACTAAATATGCATCCTCTAGTGATGAAGATCATTGTAGTGATGAGGAAGATAATTTGTGTATTATTTTTTCCAACCTTAACATGTAACAAAAATAAAAATTAAATGAATTAATTAGTGCTATTCATGAGAAGGATGAACTCTTGGACTCCCAAGAGGACTTCCTAATTAAAGAAAACAAGAAGCATGTTAAGGTTAAGGATGCTTATGCTCTAGAAGTAGAAAAATGTGAGCTAAGCAAGTGCCATGATATTATTATCAACCTTAGAAATGAGAATGCTAGTTTAATAGCTAAGGTTGATTCAAATGTTTGTGATGATTCAATTTCCAATCTTAGAAATGATAATGCTAATTTGCTTGCTAGGATTGAAAAATTGAATGATTCTCTCGCTAGCCTTAGAAATGAAAATGAAAATTTGATTGCTAAGGCTAAAGACTTAGATATTTGCAACGTTACAATTTCCAATCTTAGAAGTGAAAATGACATTTTACATGCTAAGATTGTTGAACTAAAAACTTGCAAACCCTCTACATCTACCATTGAGCATGTTTCCATTTGTACTAGATGTAGAGACATCAATGTTGATGCTATCCATGATCACCTAGCTTTAATTAAGAAACAAAATGATCACATAGCTCAACTTAATGCCAAAATTAATGAGCATGACTTAGAAAATGAGAAATTTAAATTTGCTAGAAGCATGCTCTATAGTGGGAGACGCCCTGGCATCAAGGATGACATTGGCTTCCAAAAGGTAAACAATGTCAAACTTAATGCCCCTCCTAAAAGATTGTCTAATTTTGTTAAGGGCAAGGCTCCCATGCCTCAGGATAACGAGGGTTACATTTTGTACCCTGCCGGTTATCCTGAGCACAAGATTAGGAGAATTCACTCTAGGAAGTCTCACTCTGGCCCTAATCATGCTTTTATGTATAAGGGTGAGACATCTAGCTCTAGGCAATCAACCCGTGCAAAATTGCCTAAGAGGAAAACTCCTATTGCATCAAATGATTCTATCATTTCATTTAAGACTTTTGATGCATCTTATGTTTTAACTAACAAATTTGGCAAGGTAGTTGCCAAGTATGTTGGGGGCAAACACAAGGACTCCAAGACTTGTGTTTGGGTACCCAAAGTTCTTGTATCTAATGTCAAAGGACCCAAAACCGTTTGGGTACCTAAAATCAAGAACTAAATTTGTTTTGTAGGTTTATGCATCCGGGGGCTCAAGTTGGATCATCGACAGCGGGTGCACAAACCATATGACAGGGGAGAAGAACATGTTCTCCTCCTACGAGAAAAACCAAGATCCCCAACGAGCTATCACATTCGGGGATGGAAATCAAGGTTTGGTCAAAGGATTGGGTAAAATTGCTATATCTCCTGACCACTCCATTTCCAATGTTTTTCTTGTAGATTCTTTAGATTACAACTTGCTTTCAGTTTCGCAATTATGCAAAATGGGTTACAACTATCTCTTTACGGATACATGTGTTACTGTCTTTAGAAGAAGTAATGATTCAATAGCATTTAAGGGAGTGTTAGAGGGTCAGCTATACTTGGTAGATTTTGATAGAGCTGAACTCGACACTTGCTTAATTGCTAAGACTAACATGGGATGGCTCTTGTGGGGGATAGATATCCCCTGGGTCCACTAAAGAAGTAAAAGGCCTCACGAAAGGCCCAAGGGCCCAACAATTCGTAAGGTCATTCTTTCGTGGGCCTAGGGAGAGACAACCAACAAAGAAGAGAAGACAAGAGACCGGATTGGTGCAAACTCGGACGGCCCAGAACGTCGAACGAATAAATCGCAACAGAGACCCGACTTTCCCGCGCTGAAGCCCCCATGCAACGGAGCCATGCGAGGATAAGTCGGCGAGGGTTACGTAGGGATAAACTCAAGAGGTTCACTATCCTTCGGCTACTTGTTGTTATCATACCCACATGTACTGCCCCACGGTCGAGTATATAAGGCCTAGGGGGCACCCCTTCAGATCGATCGACCCGAAGATACTTAGCCACCCACGTGAACTCTCTGCGCCCTCTATCCAGAGAGTCCTCTTGTAACCACGCTCATATACTCACCAGGACGTAGGGTATTACGCACTTCTAAGCGGCCCGAACCTGCAAATCTTGTCCACTGTCCCTCGTGCGATCGGCGCGAACCATTTTGCTACAGTCGTTGACACCGTCCTACTCCTAAAAACACCTTGAGGGGCAACCCCGGGTGTGCGGTCGGACCCTAAACACCGACAGCTGGCGCGCCAGGTAGGGGGTGTGTCGACGATCCAAGCTAGCTCAATGGCCGTCACCTTCCGCAGCAAGATCACCATGCGTCCCGGATCTGTATTCTGCTTCGGGACAATCTCATCTGTAGCGGATGAAGAGGGAACTCTACACCGCATCGCGGATCTGCCGGAAAAGAAGTTTCCTCCAACAAACTCCGAAAATGCTGGAAAGACGCTACCTCCGGCTCTTCGGAAAAAGATCGTCTCCGGGGAGGATGGAGCTAGAAGCTCGCTGACCCGGAAGACTCCGCTGTCTACTTCCCCGACGAAAGAATGGACGCGGGTCGCGAGAAAGAAGGAGACCAGGGGGAGGCAAGTCGTTCTTCCCGTTCCTCCGGCCTCAAAGGAGAACGGAAGGAAAGTCGCCACGACAGCAGTACCGTTCTACCCCGACGTCCTCTTCATCGGGAGAGTGGAGTCGCCCGCCGTCTCTGACGACGAACCGACCGCGCCTGGAGAAGAACCACCTCAACGAGAATCCCGTCGACGGAGGAACCGACGCAGGAACGTTCGACGACATCACGCGGCCGGAGAACGGGATCCGGAGCAGCCTGTCTCGCGAGACGAGGTCTCGGAGATAGGGGAAACTCCGGAAGAACGCGTCTTCAGGGAACGAAGGAACTCCCGACGACGTGATCGCCGACGGACTCAGGAGCAAGCCGAGCAAGACGCAAGGCAACGCCGGGAGAATCCGCTCTTCGGGCGCAACCTGAACCCCGACTTCGCCCGAGCTATGAACACGCCGAGCAAGGTCGGAGGCGTTCTAGCTCGGATAGCTGACGGACTTCCTCGGACTCCCGACGCCGAAGGATACCGACGCCTGTTCACTCAGGCAGCCAACCATCTTCTACCGCTCGCTCACCCGCCGAACGATTTGCGACACGCCATCAACAGTCGCCGAGACGCGCGAAGCTCTATCAATGCTTCGCGCGAACGGCGGCATGAGAACGAAATTCGCCGTCGGGAGGAGTATGACCGAGATCATGGCTTCCCGACTCAAAGCCAGGCCACCAGGACTGAGTCGGCAACAGCTTCAACTGGCGGTACCACCCGGGGACGGTCGAGGAACCACCACCACCACTCCCCTCCCCGGGACAGACGTCATCCCCGACGACAGGAGGACACGTGCGGAGTATCCGCTCTTACTCCGCGCCTTAGGGCCATCCAATGGCCTCCCAACTTCAAGGTATCCAATGTCGACAAATATGAACCTAAGCAGGATCCGGGGGGTTGGTTAGCCGTCTACACCACCGCTGCTCGGGCTGCCGGAGCATCCGAGGACGTTATGACCGCGTATCTACCCATCGTCCTTGGGCAAGATGCGCTGCAGTGGCTACGGCATCTACCCCGACACTGCATCGACGACTGGGGAGACTTCAGTCGACGCTTCACCGCCAACTTCCAGTCTCTCTCCGACAAGCCAGCGCAACCATGGGACCTCAAATCCATCAAGCGCCGGGGGGATGAGACTCTCCGGTCATACCTCAAAAGGTTCCAGACCATGAGAAACCGCATCCCCGAGGTCACGGAGGCGGCCGTGATCGAGGACTTCTACCGAGGATCCAATGACTCGGCTTTCGTCCGAGCCATACTACAAAAGGCGCCGACTACCTCCGAGGAGCTGTTCCGGGAAGCCGACCTCTACATCACCGCCGACGAGCGGGCCCAGGATCTCATCGGAGGAGCAAAGCCTGCACCAACAGCACCACGACGCGACGCGAACCAGCCACCCGACAAACGCTGGGAGAAGAGGCCTCGTGAAGAAGTACACGCCGCCGGACCACCTGCCTCTCGTGCCCGAGGAGGGCCTCGTGGAGGCGAGCGCACGCTGGACGACATCCTCGACGCCCAGTGCCCGTACCACAAGGACATGCGCCACACTCTCCGTAACTGCCGGGACTTCAAGCACTCCGTCGGGCACGGCCGACCCTTCCAACCTCTACCGCCTCCTCCGCCGAGGGGAGGACCAGATGAACCACGACAGCCCCACCAGCAGGAGGAGGGGGGAGGAGGAGCTTTCCCGCGCGTTGACAGGGAGGTCAATGTCATCTTTGGCGGACATGGGTCGCAGGAGAACAAAAGACAACAAAAGCTCAACGACCGCCAAATACTGGTGGCGACCACCGGCCCTCCCGCCCCGTACCGGTGGTCGGAGCACCCGATCACTTTCACTCGGGAGGATCAATGGCTCAACTTCGACCATCCAGGCAAATACCCGCTCCTCGTCGATCCGGTGATCCGAGAGAGCCGGGTAAAGAAGGTGCTGGTGGACGGGGGGAGCAGCATCAACGTCACCTTCCCCCGTACGCTCCAAGGCTTGGGAGTTCACCTCAAAGAGCTCCACGAGTCAGACACTCCTTTCTTCGGCATCGTGCTGACGGAAGGGGAATACCCGCTGGGCCACATCTACATGCCGGTCACCTTTGGGACTCCGGAGAACTACAGAACCGAGTTCCTGAGGTTCGAGGTGGCGAACTTCGACTGCGGATACAACGCCATCATCGGGAGGCCGGGGCTGGCCAAATTCATGGCCATTCCGCACTATACATACATGATACTGAAGATGCCAGGACCGCAAGGAATCATAACTGTGCGCGCCGACTTCCAAGGCGCCGCAGAATGTTTCCGAGTGGCCATCCAGGCAGCCCTCACCACCAAACCGTCAACGGTTCCCTCTACGCCGGCGAACTCTAAGCCTGAGGAAGACCTCGCCGTACCGGCAAATGAAGCTCAAGCCGTGACCTCTATGCGGCTGACTGAAGAAACCAAGCGGATCAACCTGGGGTTCGCTGATGAACGAAAGACGGCCATCATCAGCTCCAGTTTGAATGACAAATAGGAAAGCGCGCTCGTCCAGTTCTTGCAAGATAACCGAGACGTATTCACATGGCAACCTGCGGATATGCCGGGAGTCCCAAGAGAACTGGCCGAGCACAAATTGAAGGTCTATCCTCAGGCGAGGCCGATCCGCCAAAAGCTACGTCGTTTCACGCCCGACAAGAGAGAGGCCATTCGTGCCGAGTTAGCTCGCTTGGTCGCGGCTGGATTTATTAGAGAAGTATTACACCCTGAGTGGTTAGCCAACCCTGTTCTTGTACTCAAAAAGAATAAAGTGGATTGGCGCATGTGCGTCGACTATACAGATCTCAACAAACACTGTCCGAAGGATCCCTTTGGGCTCCCAAGGATAGATCAAGTGGTGGATTCTACCGCTGGATGTTCTGCGATGTCTTTCTTAGATTGCTATTCCGGGTATCATCAGATTAGTTTGGCAAAAGAAGACGAGGAAAAAACGGCGTTCATCACCCCGTTTGGTGCTTTCTGTTATACCTCCATGTCGTTCGGCCTCAAAAACGCTGGAGTGACTTATCAGAGAGCCATTCAAACATGCTTAGCCGATCACTGGGGCAAGCGTGTGGAGGCTTACGTAGATGACGTGGTGATCAAAACAGAGAATCCGGAAAATTTCATCAAAGATTTACAGCTGGTTTTCAACAGCCTGAGAAGATATAGATGGAAGCTCAATCCTGAAAAATGTGTTTTCGGGGTACCAGCAGGAAAGTTGCTCGGATTTATCGTCAGCCACCGGGGAATCGAGGCTAATCCAGATAAGATTGAAGCTATCATGAAGATGGAAGCTCCTCGGTCACAAAAGAAGGTTCAGCGACTCACTGGATGTATGGCAGCCCTGAGCAGATTTATATCCAGGCTGGGAGAAAAAGGTTTGCCATTTTACAAGCTACTCAAGAAGGTGGATAAGTTTCAGTGGACTTCAGAAGCACAAGAAGCTCTAGACGCACTGAAGAAATTCTTGACAACACCGCCAGTATTGAAACCGCCTCGGCGAGCTACGCCGACTCAACCGGCTGAAGATTTGTTGCTGTATATCTCTTGCACGACTCATGTGGTAAGCACTGCGTTGGTAGTCGAGCGAGTAGAAGAAGGACATGCCTATCCAGTACAACATCCCGTTTACTTCATCAGTGAGGTTCTAGGCCCCTCGAAGAAAAAGTATCCTCAGGTTCAGAAGCTATTATATGCAGTACTTCTAACTGCCCGCAAGCTGCGTCACTACTTTGACGACCACAAAGTCATAGTAGTTACTGGCTTTCCAATAGGGGACATTCTTCACAACAAGGAAGCCATTGGCCGAATAGCCAAGTGGGCTTGCGAGTTGGGATCCCATGATATTGAGTTCCGACCTCGCACCGCCATCAAAACTCAAGCACTGGTTGATTTCGTGTCAGAGTGGACAGAACAGCAAGTTCCAGACAATCCAGAAACGACAGAAGTATGGCGAATGTATTTCGATGGCTCGCTGAAGCTGCAGGGAGCAGGAGCAGGGATTCTCTTCACTGCACCTGGAGGCGAACACCTCAAGTATGCTCTCCAGTTGCTATTCCCGGCCTCTAACAACGCAGCCGAGTATGAAGCTTTGATACACGGATTAAACATCGCCATATCACTGGGCGTCAAGAGACTGATGGTGTATGGAGATTCTCTGGTAGTCATCAGCCAGATAAACAAGGAATGGGATTGTTCAAATGATTCAATGGGAAAATACTGCGCCGCCGTCCGAAAGCTGGAAGACAAATTCGAGGGTCTGGAGTTTCATCATATAGAAAGAGATCGGAACACGGCGGCCGATGTATTGTCCAAGCTCGGATCCGGACGGACTCAGGTCCCGCCCAGGGTCTTCGTGCAGGAAATTCTCCAGCCAAGTATCTCAACGGATCAATTAGAGGAGTGCAACGTCATAGATCAACCCGGGTCAGACTCTGATGACTGGAGACAGCCGATTATTAAGTATATAAAGAACGAAGAAGAACCAGATGACAAGAACTCGGCAGAGCGCATCGCCAGACAATCAGCTCACTATACACTCATTGGGGAGGTATTATACAGAAGGGGCGCGTCGGGCGTCCTCATGAAGTGCGTTCTCCCGTCCACCGGGAAGCAACTTCTGGAGGAAGTCCATGCAGGGCAGTGTGGAGTACATACAGCATCCAGAACGCTAGTCGGGAAGGTTTTCAGGTCAGGATTCTATTGGCCGACGGCGAAGAACGATGCAGCCGAGTTAGTTCAGAGATGCGAAGCTTGCCAATACCTGTCAAAGCAACAGCACATGCCAGCACAGCAGCTACAGACCATACCAGTAACTTGGCCCTTCGCATGCTGGGGATTGGATATGATTGGACCTTTCAAGAAAGCTCAAGGAGGATATACCCATGTATTGGTGGCAATTGACAAGTTCACTAAATGGATAGAGTTCCAGCCCATTGCTTCCTTAACCTCTGCTAAAGCCGTGGAGTTCATACAAAGCATAATATTCAGATTCGGGATACCAAACAGTATCATCACGGACTTGGGATCTAACTTCACCAGTTCGGAATTCTTTGACTTCTGCGAGCAAAAGAGCATCCAGATCAAGTACGCATCCGTAGCACATCCAAGAGCCAACGGGCAGGTCGAGCGAGCCAACGGAATGATATTAGAGGCACTCAGGAAAAAGGTCTTCGATAAGAACGAAAAATTCGCAGGAAAATGGATAAGAGAACTGCCTTATGTTGTTTGGAGCTTGAGAACTCAACCCAGCCGAGCCCTGCATGGAAACACTCCTTTCTTCATGGTCTATGGGTCGGAGGCAGTGCTACCTGCTGATCTCAAGTTTGGGGCGCCAAGATTGATCTTCGAGAGCATAGCAGAAGCCGAGGCCACCAGACTGGAGGATATTGATGTACTTGAGGAAGAACGACTAAATGCAGTAATCCAATCAGCACGATACCAGCAGACTTTAAGGCGCTACCACGACAAAGCTGTGCGGCAACATTTCTTTTCGATAGGAGACCTTGTCCTCCGCCGAATTCTAACGGGGGAGGGACGGCACAAGTTATCACCCTTATGGGAAGGGCCATTCATAGTAGCAGAGGTCACTCGGCCCGGATCGTATCGCCTCACCCAGATGGATGGCACAGAAGTTGGTAACTCTTGGAACATAGAACACCTCCGAAAGTTTTACCCCTAGCTGTATTTCAAAACAGCTGGAGCGACCATGTATTCTGTAAAATGGAAATACGTCATCAATAAAGAGAGATTTCAAAGATACTCGGCTCATTTACGGTCGACTTGCATTCTTACTTAATTCGGGGTGACCACTATGCCCAACAAACGGAGCAATCGACTTAAGTCGGCAACAACTTAAGGCGGTGCAACATGCTCACGCTTTCTTAACTCGGGGTGACCACTATGCCCTATAAACGGAGCAATCGACTTAAGTCGGCAACGACTTAAGGCGGTGCAACATGCTCACGCTTTCTTAACTCGGGGTGACCACTATGCCCTACAAACGGAGCAATCGACTTAAGTCGGCAACGACTTAAGGCGGTGCAACATGCTCACGCTTTCTTAACTCGGGGTGACCACTATGCCCTACAAACGGAGCAATCGACTTAAGTCGGCAACGACTTAAGGCGGTGCAACATGCTCACGCTTTCTTAATTCGGGGTGACCACTATGCCCTACAAACGGAGCAATCGACTTAAGTCGGCAACGACTTA
Organism: Zea mays; assembly: GCF_902167145.1. Lineage (NCBI taxonomy): Eukaryota > Viridiplantae > Streptophyta > Magnoliopsida > Poales > Poaceae > Zea > Zea mays. Next base: position 78,905,515 of record NC_050103.1, on the reverse strand, counting down.
AGGCGATGCAACATGCTCACGCTTACTTAACCCAGGGTGACCACTATACCCTACTAGCGGAACTATCGGCTAAAGTCAGTAGTGGCTCAAGCCAGTGCAGCTTACTCGCGATTGCGCAACCCAAGGGATGACTTCCATATCCCGAAAACAAACTTCATAATCATCATACAACATTACCACAAATTTGCAAATTAATAAATTCGGATACAATAAGAGAAGTGCCGTTCAGAGATTGATCTATGTCATTCGAATGATAAGCCGATAACCTCTAACGAGTACTTGATCATGCTAACTGCGCGCTCATAGCACGCAAAATGTCTCTTTATTTTCCAATGTCTTTCTCAGGAACGGCTGACGAAGAAGGGCGATTCGAAGAATCGGGGGCAGCATTCACATCGGCTCTTATGTCTTCAGGGACAACCACGCCGGGCCTTCTCATCAAGATTCGTCCCGCCCGAATAGCCTTGTCCAGGGCTTTATCACGCTGAGCTTTGAAAGTGACAGCAGTTTCTTCGGCAACTCTAGTAGCCAGCTGAGCAGCCTCTAACTCCTGAGCAATGGATTTCTTAGAAGCTCGGAGTCCCTTGATGGTGGCATCCTTTGCTGATAGCAACTGCGTAAGGCGGGTCACTTCGTCCGAGGATTCTTGCAGCTTGCAACGCTGATTGTCCAGCTCTTCCATTGTAAAAGGGTGGCTCCTCTCCAAGATGGTCAGCGAATTGCTAGAATCTCGATACAATCTATCCAGATTGTCGCGAGAAGCAGCGAGGATACGTTTCTCTTCCTGCAAACAAAAGTCGACTCCTTCAGAATCCAAGCAAATAAAAAGAGCATGACAAGGCGAAGCACAGTTTTGTAAGTTACCTTTTCAGAGTCAAGCTGAGCATGAAGAGACGAACTCAGAGCGTTGGCGTCATCCAAAGCCGCAGAGACCTGACTCAGTTCAACCTGGCTCTGAGAATACCTCTCCTCGAGATCAGCGCACCGTCGGGCCATTTCAGCTTGGTCTTGGGAATGTTTTTCCTCAAGAGCTGTAATCTGCCGAGTCATCCCTATCAAGAGGTAATCAAACGAAATGAGGTCAGAAGGTAAAACAATCCACAAACAAGGGCAAGAAAGAAGAAGAAAGAGCACTAACCAGCATTAGTTGCCTCCAACTCGGATACACGACGACGAAGCAACACCGGATTCCAACGCTCAAGAGATGAAGCCACTTCTGGGATGGAAGCACCCTGCGATTTCAGCTGACTGGCCATTCCATCCACCAAAGCCTGATAAGAAGAGCGGATGAACATAATGACAATAATTCATGCAACATAAAGATCAAACTAAAGCACAACACAGCACCTGGAGGTTGGAAAAGAGCGAAGGGATCCCCAAGTCAGGAGAAATCAGTTGGTAACCAGGTGCCAGACCACCACTCGAAGCAGCTTGCAGCAGACCAGCAGGAACGAGCTCAGTACATTCAACAGAGCCTAACGCCAGACCAGTGGGGATGCTGCCCTCTAAAGCGACCCCCTGATCCGGAGTTTGGGCCACCACCATACCGCCAGAATGCGGAGGTGAACCCACATGAACGTCCATGGAAGTGCAGGAAGGAGATCTCGCTCGGACACCCTCGGGGGCTGGGTCAAAATTGGCACTGCCCACTTGAGCCGGATCACCCCCGGCAACACCCTCGGGGGCTGGGCAGTGGCTTACACTCTTCACCCGAGCTAAGCTTTCCCCGGCGACATCCTCGGGGGCTGGGCGCGTGTCAGCACTATTCAAGGGGTCCAAGCTCTCTTCCGTAACCACCTCTAAGGTTGACGGGCCTTCAGCTACTTCCATGGGACCAGGACAATCCAAGTCAGCATCCCGACCCTCGAGATCATGCTCTAAGGTCGACGAGGCACGGGATGACCTCAACCCAGCATCGGGCACGGCTGCACAAGTCTCTGTCGCATCAACATCCACAGGCTCTGACAACAAGTTCTCCGGGACCATATCCTCTAGAGTTTGATCAAAGTTAGCCATGGACAGTTCTTGCAGACCAATAAGGGCAGACAAAGCAGGAGAAGGAACTCCACTACTTCCTCCGCTGGCGACGAACTGCCGACTGTTTTTCCGAGTTAATGGAGCTTCATTTTCTTCCTCCTAATCTTCCACAGTAACAGCGCAAGCAGCATCCTCATTGGGGTCAGCAGCAGGTGGAGCACACCCATTGGGATCAATGTCAGCAAGGCCAGTTGCAGTCATTTCTTCAGCAGCAGGAGCTAAGGTACTGGCGTCCTCATCAAAACTGGATACTCGCCGGAGGCGTCTTCTTTTCTTCTTTTGCTCATCAGCAGAAGGCTCAGGCTGGCTAGTTCGGCTAGGGCGCCTCGGGCGAGTACTGACAGGTTTCGGGACATCCAAAGTCGTATCAACCTCTGGAAGGGGCACCACCGCCAACGTACCGTCAGGAGCAGCATCAGATGAATCCTCAGCTAACAGATCAAGCATGTCATTTATGTCTGCATCACTAGGGTTCAGAGGAACTTCAAAATAAACCTGCCGTTCATCGTCAGGAATCTCCCCGAGCGAAGCAACCAAAGTACAGACTTCTTCAGCAGAGGGTCGCACTCTAAGACCCAAATTGCTATCGGTCACGGGCGGATTGGACACAAAAAGGGTGAAAGCTTTGGGAGGAGGTAGATTCCAAGCCGAGTATGCCACTGGAGCACCAACATTTGAAACTTTACCCCTGAGGATCATCTCAAGACGGCTTACCAAGTCAGCAGAGGGAATTCTCCTATTGGTAACCCGGGTTGAGTCGGCCAGCCCTCGATACAGATATGCCGGATAGGCCCTGTCTTTCAACGGCTGAATGTTCTTAAAAAAAAATCTGTGACCACAGCTTCGGCAGTCAGACCTCTTTCTTTCAATAATCCGACTTCAGTAAGCAATACGCCTGCCTCGGCCACTTCCTGATCTGTGGGAGACTCAGTCCAACTCGGAGTGCGAACGTCCGGCTGTCTTCCTGACCGGGAGGGGAGAGAATTTCCATAATTGTCAACTATAAACCACTCCAGACGCCACCCTTTAATGCTATATTTGAGGGGAATCTCAAGATACTCGGTCTTCCGCCCACGGCGCATCTCCAAACTAGCACCTCCGACCAGCTGATGTTGCCCCCCGGCCATCCCAGGGCGACAATGATACAGATACTTCCATAAACCAAAATGCGGCAGCACACCGAGGTAGGCTTCGCACAGGTGAACGAAAATGGAGATAATCTTTGGAGAAGACCATCGAGTAGATTATCTTCTAAAATCTACTCAAAGGTCGGGGGCTACACCCATTGGGTGCACCTCCGGCGCACCCAATGAAGTCCAGAATCCTACAATTCGAAATGCCGATCTCTAAGGCACAAGCACGAAACTAAACTTTGGTTGAACGAGTGATCGGAGCAAGAGAAGACAGCAGGAAGTTAATTTTTGGACCTTGGATCTTTAAGTTGATTACCTCTAAATCAACCCAAAGATCGGGGGCTTGTGGGGGATAGATATCCCCTGGGTCCACTAAAGAAGTAAAAGGCCTCACGAAAGGCCCAAGGGCCCAACAATTCGTAAGGTCATTCTTTCGTGGGCCTAGGGAGAGACAACCAACAAAGAAGAGAAGACAAGAGACCGGATTGGTGCAAACTCGGACGGCCCAGAACGTCGAACGAATAAATCGCAACAGAGACCCGACTTTCCCGCGCTGAAGCCCCCATGCAACGGAGCCATGCGAGGATAAGTCGGCGAGGGTTACGTAGGGATAAACTCAAGAGGTTCACTATCCTTCGGCTACTTGTTGTTATCATACCCACATGTACTGCCCCACGGTCGAGTATATAAGGCCTAGGGGGCACCCCTTCAGATCGATCGACCCGAAGATACTTAGCCACCCACGTGAACTCTCTGCGCCCTCTATCCAGAGAGTCCTCTTGTAACCACGCTCATATACTCACCAGGACGTAGGGTATTACGCACTTCTAAGCGGCCCGAACCTGCAAATCTTGTCCACTGTCCCTCGTGCGATTGGCGCAAACCATTTTGCTACAGTCGTTGACACCGTCCTACTCCTAAAAACACCTTGAGGGGCAACCCCGGGTGTGCGGTCGGACCCTAAACACCGACAGCTCTGGCATCGCCGACTAGCATATGTTGGAATGAAGAATCTTCACAAGCTTCTAAAGGGAGAACACATTTTGGGACTAACAAATATTCATTTTGAGAAAGACAGGATTTGTAGCGCATGTCAGGCAGGGAAGCAAATTGGTGTTCATCATCCACACAAGAACATCATGACAACTAACAGGCCACTCGAGCTCCTACACATGGACCTATTCGGCCTGATAGCTTACATAAGCATCGACGGGAGTAAGTACTGTCTAGTTATTGTGGATGATTATTCTCGCTTCACTTGGGTGTTCTTTTTGCAGGAAAAATCTCATACCCAAGAGATCTTAAAGGGATTCTTGAGACGGGCTCAAAACGAGTTCGGCTAAAGGATCAAGAAAATTAGAAGCGACAACGGGACGGAGTTCAAGAACTCTCAAATTGAAGGCTTCCTTGAGGAGGAGGGCATCAAGCATGAGTCCTCTTCTCCCTACACGCCACAACAAAATGGTGTAGTGGAGAGGAAGAATAGAACTCTATTGGACATGGCAAGGACCATGCTTGATGAATACAAGACTTCGGATCGGTTTTGGGCCGAGGCGGTCAACACCGCCTGCTACGCCATCAACCGGTTAAATCTACACCGAATCCTCAAGAAGACATCGTATGAACTCATAACCGGTAAAAAGCCCAATGTTTCATATTTTAGAGTCTTTGGTAGCAAATGTTTTATTCTTATTAAAAGAAGTAGAAAATCTAAATTTGCTCCTAAGGTTGTAGAAGGCTTTTTACTAGGATATGACTCAAACACAAGGGCATATAGAGTTTTCAATAAGTCATCTGGGCAAGTTGAAGTTTCTTGTGACATTGTGTTTGATGAGACTAACAACTCTCAAGTAGAGCAAGTTGATCTTGATGAGATAGGTGATGGAGAGGCTCCGTGCGTCACACTAAGGAACATGTCCATTGGGGATGTGTGTCCTAAGGAATCCGAAGAGCCACCACATGCACAAGATCAACCATCTTCCTCAATGCAAGCATCTCCACCAACTCAAGATGAGGATGAGGCTCAAGATAATGAAGGAGAAGATCAAGAAGTTGAGCCACCTCAAGAGGAGAGCAATGATCAAGGGGGAGATGCCCATGATCAAGACGAGGAAGATGAACAAGCTCTGAGACCGCCACACCCAATAGTCCACCAAGCAATCCAATGAGATCACCCCGTGAACACCATCCTCGGCGATATTCAAAAGGGGGTAACTACTCGATCTCGTGTTGCTCATTTTTGTGAACATTACTCTTTTGTTTCCTCTATTGAGCCACAGAGGGTAGAGGAAGCACTACAAGATTCGGATTGGGTGGTGGCGATGCAAGAGGAGCTCAACAACTTCACTAGGAACGAGGTATGGCATTTGGTTCCATGTCCTAATCAAAATGTTGTAGGAACCAAGTGAGTCTTTCGCAACAAGCAAGACGAGCATGGTGTGGTGACAAGGAACAAAGCTCGACTTGTGGCCAAGGGATATTCACAAGTCGAAGGTTTGGATTTCGATGAAACCTATGCACCCATGGCTAGGCTAGAATCAATTCGCATTTTACTTGCCTACGCTACTTACCATGGCTTTAAGCTTTACCAAATGGACGTGAAAAGTGCCTTTCTCAATGGACCAATCAAAGAAGAGGTCTATGTTGAGCAACCTCCCGGCTTTGAGGATAGTGAGTACCCTAACTATGTATATAAACTCTCTAAGGCACTTTATGGGCTCAAGCAAGCCCCAAGAGCATGGTATGAATGCCTAAGAGACTTTCTTATCACTAATGGCTTCAAAGTCGGAAAGGTCGATCCTACTTTATTTACTAAAACTCTTGACAATGATTTGTTTGTATGCCAAATTTATGTTGATGATATTATATTTGGGTCTACTAACAAATCTACATGTGAGGAATTTAGTAGGATCATGACACAGAAATTCGAGATGTCGATGATGGGGGAGTTGAAATACTTCTTAGGATTTCAAGTGAAGCAACTCCAAAAGGGCACCTTCATTAGCCAAATGAAGTATATTCAAGACATTCTAAACACGTTTGGGATGAAGGATGCCAAGCCCATCAAGACACCCATGGGAACCAATGGGCATCTCGACCTCGACACGGGAGGTAAATCCGTAGATCAAAAGGTATACTGGTCAATGATAGGTTCTTTACTCTATTTATGTGCTTCACGACCAGACATTATGCTTTCCGTATGCATGTGTGCAAGATTCCAAGCCGACCCTAAGGAAGCTCACCTTACGGCCGTAAAACGAATCTTGAGATATTTAGTTCATACTCCTAAGTTTGGGCTTTGGTATCCTAGGGGATCCACATTTGATTTAATTGGTTATTCGGATGCCGATTGGGCGGGGTGTAAAATTAATAGAAAGAGCACATCGGGGACTTGCCAGTTCTTGGGAAGGTCTCTGGTGTCTTGGGCTTCAAAGAAGCAAAACTCCGTAGCTCTTTCTACCGCCGAAGCCGAGTATATTGCCGCAGGCCATTGTTGCGTGCAATTACTTTGGATGAGGCAAATCCTTAGGGACTATGGTTACAAATTAACCAAAGTTCCTCTTCTATGTGATAATGAGAGTGCAATCCGCATGGCGGATAATCCCATTGAGCATAGCCGCACTAAACACATAGCCATTCGGTAACATTTTCTAAGGGATCACCAACAAAAGGGGGATATCGAGATTGCATATATTAACACCAAAGAACAATTAGCCGATATCTTTACCAAGCCACTAGATGAACAAACATTTAACAAACTTAGGCATGAGCTAAATATTCTTGATTCTCGGAATTTCTTTTGATGTTTTGCACACATAGCTCATTAATATACCTTTGATCATATCTCTTTCATGTGCTATGACTAATATGTTTTCAAGTGTATTTCAAACCAAGTCATAGATTGAAAGGGAATAGGAGTCTTCGGCGAAGAAAAAGGCTTCCACTCCACTCCATCGAAATTACTCATCCTTCGCCATCACTCCGAGCCACTCTCCAACTTTGGTATAATCTTCACTCATATTTTGTTCGCCAAAGGGGGAGAAAGTTGTTATTAAAAGGCTTATATTTCACTCAAAGTATCCGTTTTTGGCGATTCATGCCAAAGGGGGAGAAAGTATTAGCCCAAAGCAAAAAGGACTGCACCACCACCTAATTTTAAAATAAAGATTCTCAAGTTGATATCTTATTGTGTTCAAAAGGGGGAGAAAGTAGCATCTTTGAAAATTGCAAAACCCTCTTGATCACTAAGAGGAGGATTTCACTAAGGGGGAGTTTTGTTTAATCAAAGGAAAAGCATTTGAAACAGGGGGAGAAAATTTCAAAATCTTGAAAATGCTTCGCAAAATCTTATTCATTTATCCTTTGACTATTTGCAAAAGAACTTTGAAAATAATTTACAAAAGAATTTGCAAAAACAAACATGTGGTGCAAGCATGGTCCAAAATGTTAAAAATAATGAAATCAATCCATGCGCATCTTATGAGAATTTATTGGTTCAATTCTTAGTATCCTTTGCACTTACATTATGCAAACTAGTTCAATTATGAACTTCTATATTTGCTTTGGTTTGTGTTGGCATCAATCACCAAAAAGGGGGATATTGAAAGGGAATTAGGCTTACACCTTTTTCCTAATTAATTTTGGTGGTTGAATTGCCCAACACAAATAATTGGACTAACTAGTTTGCTTTAGTCTATAAGTTTTACAGGTGCCAAAGGTTCACAATAAGCCAATAAAAAGACCAAGAAAGAGTTCAAACAAAGAGAGCAAAAGACATCCCAAAAGGCACCCTGGTCTGGCGCACCGGACTGTCCGGTGTGCCACCGGACAGTGTCCGGTGCACCAGGGAACTCGAAGCTGAACTTGCCACCTTCGGGAAAATGGGAGCCCGCTCCGCTGTAATTCATCGGACTGTCCAATGTCACACCGGACTGTTCGGTGTGCCAACAGAGCAACGGCTACTTCGCGCGCAACGGTCGACTGCAAACACATTCAATGCGCTACAGTGCACGGCAGAGTCACAGCAGCGCCAGACGGCGCACCAGACAGTCTACAGCACCTGTCCGGTGCACCACCGGACAGCATAGAGGCCCCACCAGTCAGAGCTCCAACGGTCGAACCCTAACGGCTGGCTGACGTGGCTGGCGCACCGGATTGTCCGGTGCGCCATGCGACAGCAGTCTCCCAACGACCACTTTTGGTGGTTGGGGCTATAAATACCCCAACCACCCCACATTCAATGGCATCCAAATTTTCCACCTTCAACACATTACAAGAGCTATAGCATTCAATTCTAGACACAACCAAAGAGATCAAATCCTCTCCCAAGTCTGGAATCACTCCAAACCAAATAGTGACTAGAGAGAGCGACATTTGTGTTCATTTGAGCTCTTGCGCTTGGATTGCTTCTTTTCTTTCTCATTCTTCTTGTGATCAACTCAATTGTAACCAAGGCAAGAGACACCAATTGTGTGGTGGTCCTTGCGGGAACTTTGTGTTCCGTTTGATTGAGAAGAGAAGCTCACTCGATCTAAGTGACCGTTTGAGAGAGGGAAAGGGTTGAAAGAGACCCGGTCTTTGTGACCACCTCAACGGGGAGTAGGTTTGCAAGAACCGAACCTCGGTAAAACAAATCCTTGTGCCTCACTCTTTGTTTGCTTGCGATTTGTTTTTCACCCTCTCTCGCGGACTCATTTACATTTCTAACACTAACCCGACTTGTAGTTGTGCTTAAGTTTATAAATTTCAGATTCGCCCCATTCACCCCCCCTCTAGGCGACTTTCACTTCCCAATATTAAACATCTATTTACCACTAGGGTTTCCCTTTTTATTTATTCTATTAAGTGAATAAATCAATACATATTTTAAACCATAGTTAAACATAAAAATTAGAGTGTGCAGATTGTGAATGGAACTAATTTATTTAAACAAAGAAAATTCCTATGAACATTTTGCAATTTGAATCACTAAATTTGGAGTTCATATGCAAAAGATATGAAGTAAACAAGTTTGGGAGTTTAAAATATGAAAATAGGTCTAATTATGTAATTATTTAAAAGCCTAGGGTTCAATCTGTAAGATTACAGGGGCCTGCGTGCGAAAACCAGGGACGGTGGGTTGATTCCTAACAATCCGAGGGTCTCTTTAACAAAATTACCGTGCGAAGGGGTACGAGGTCTGCTCAACTGTTAGATCTAAAACCAACGGCCGAGATTAGATCCATGAGCGCGCGTGCGGACGTGGGCGCGCACTGACCAGTGGGCTAGGGCGGTTAGCGATCGAGGCGAGGAGGGCGGACTGACCGGCCGGGGCCAGTGCCAGGGGCACAGGCGACCGACAGGTGGGTCCGGATGCAGGGCGCGCGTGTGCGAAGTAGTATCCCGTGATCTGGGCCATGCGATAGAGATCGGACGGTGCAGACCAAAGCCGGTAGGGCTGAATAGCTACAGGCAGCGCCGCTCCTTCTCGCGGCGGTGAGGTCGCTGGAGTTGGGGCTGGTGCATGCTATGGCGGTTCTAGGGTCGCCGAGGCTGGCTAGAAACAAAGGGGAAGACGCGGCGAACTCACTGGTGGGGATTTGACTATGAGACCAGGGTCAGAGAGGGGAGAATGGCGAAGGGAGAACTCCGGGCGGGTCGGGGTTGTTCCGGTGAGGATTTCTGGCCGCAGGGAGGGGGTCTGAGGCGCGCTAGGGCCTGGACTAACTTCAGCAGAGCGAGGGGAACACCAGGGACCAACGAGGGGGCACTGGATCGGACCAATTCGGCCGGCCACCGCGCGGGCGCGGCGGACCGCCACGGCCGAACTCCGATGAAGCGAAATTGGCTGACAACAAAGCATAAATGGGGAAACTGAGCATGGGAATGGGTGTCTCACCTCGGGGCGAAGCTCGGGGTCACTTGGCATGGCTTCTGGCGAGCGAGGTGACCGGCACAGCGGGCGCGGGTCTCCAGCGAGGTCGAGCGGCGAGGGCAGAGCGCGAGAGAGAGCGAGGCTGTGCGAAATGGGACGGGGGAGCGAGTGCGAGTGTAGGCGATGCTCAAAAGGGAGCTAGGGTGCATGGGCTGGTGACATGGCCGGGGATCTCGGCATGCGTGCGAGAGTGCGCGCGTGTTTGTCCATGGTGGGGCGCGGGGAAGGCGGAGCTTACAGGGGGTCCCATGGCGTACCGAGAGAGAACGGGCACGCGGTGAAATGGTTCAGCGAGCTGACAAGGCGGGCCCGTGAGGCAGAGAGGAAGAGGAGCACGCGGGCGAGGGCAACTGGCGCCGACAGAGCGGCCTCATCGGGCAGAGGGAGAGAAGGAGGCGGCACGCGGGGGGAGAAACTGCCGCCTGTCAGGCGACACGGGCGGGTGCGCGGGGCCCCGCTGGGCTGGACTGGGCCGGTTTGGGCTGCTTTGGTTTTTTCTATTTTCCTAGAATTTCTAATTGCTTTTTTATTTCTTTTTCTCTAGGGTTTTCAATTCAAATTCAAACCAACTTTCAAATTCAAACTAATTCAAACATGTGCAATAATTCAAAGAATATTTAAGCTCAGCATGATGCAACATTTCATGACTCATAATGTTTTGGCAAAAATAAATAAATAATTCCGTCCCTAATTAAGCTAAATCTACTCAAAAGGAAAAAGAGAGAGAAGCTAGAGAGAGATAGAAACTAGAGAGAGAGAAGAGTAACACCTGAATTTGGATGATAATAAGAAAGAAATTTTATACCCCCAAATTCAGGGTGTTACACTCCTCTCTTTTCTCGCCAACTTGTGGGACCACTTTGCCAGGGCCTTCTCATCTGTATGTGGTTGTTGCAACCAGATCTGCTAAGATCGTTGGAGCACAACTCTGATTGGACTTTTCCCCCTCAGCTTGGCCCATAAATCGCGCAGCACAACCACCACCATCTCAGATCGCAGCAACACCTAACACTTTTCGTCCATCTGCATTGCGCCACCGACCGCCGTCATGGATCCAGAACCACTATCACTGCCGGAGCCCATTGAGTCTGCTGTCCCCATCCTCCTACGCGTGCGCTCCATCCCGAGGTGAGAAGCTCATCGTGCTCGTGTCCGTTCCTTGTTCGTGTCGAGCATCGCATCATCGACGACCCTGTGCCAGCGTGTTGTCCTTGCTCGCGCCACCTTCCCTGATCCCGTGTGTGATGTGTAGTTGTTGTAGGAAAGAGAAGTGCATTTGCCCTCTCCCTATGTGCTGGCACGGTGCCGAGTTGCAGCCCACCTCCATCCATCCCCAGCGAACCTGGCCATGGCGCTAACAGCCGTTGCTACTAGCCACGCCTTGCCCAACCTGGGGCACGTGACCCCTGCAGTAGCCCCGTCGCGCCACACCCTACCGACGGCCGGCGAGCTTCGCCTCCCCATGTGCTATCGCTATTGAACCGTACCACGTGTTGCCATGGCGGGTGCTACACCGCGTCCTTCCGGCGTCGTGCCGCCTAGGCGCATGCCACGCGTGCCCAACCATTACTCTGTAACACCCTGAATTTGGGGGTATAAAATTTCTTTCTTATTATCATCCAAATTCAGGTGTTACTCTTCTCTATCTCACTCTAGTTTCTCTCCCTCTCTTCCTCTTTTGATTAGGGTTAGTTTAATTAGTGAAGGATTATTTATTTTATTTTTCCCAAAACATGTGAGTTATGAAATGTTGCATCATGTTGAACCCCAAATATTCTTTAAATTGTTGCACATGGTTGATTTGGTTTGAATTTGAAACTTGATTTGAATTTGAATTTAAAACCTAAAAGTCGCCTAGAGGGGGGTGAATAGGCGTAATCTGAAATTTATAACTTAAAACAACAAACTACAAGCCGGGGTTAGGGTTAGAATTAAATCTAAGTCCGGGAGAGAGGGGGAAACAAATCAACCAAGAAATAGTGTGAATGACATGGTGATTTGTTTTACCGAGGTTCAGTTCTAAAGAACCTAGTCCCCGTTGAGGTGGTCACAAAGACCGGATCTCTTTCAACCCTTTCACTCTCTCAAACGGTCACCTAGACCGAGTGAGCTTTCTTCCTTGATTTCTCGGGTCACTTAGACCCTGCAAGGACCACCACACAATTGGTGTCTCTTGCTTCGCTTACAAGGCTTTGAGAAAAAGAATGAGAGAAAGAAGAAAGCCAACCAAGCAACAAGAGCAACAAGGAAACACAAGAACGATCCTCTCACAAGTCCTAAAGCACTAGAATTGAATTGGAGACTTTGATTGGATCGGAGGCTTTGATTTGTGTCTTGGAGTATTGCACTTTGCTCTTGTATTGAATGAGGAGTGTTGAATGCTTGGATGGTTGGAGTGGTGGTGGTTGAGGGGTATTTATAGCCCTCACCCACCAAAACAACTGTTGGGGCAGGCTACTGTCGATGGGCGCACCAGACAGTCCGGTGCGCCACCGGACACTGTCCGGTGTGCCAGCCACCTCACCCAACCGTTAGGGTTCTGACACAGTCGACCGTTGGAGCGCTGCTTCTGGTGGCACCGAACAGTCCGGTGCCGCACCGGATAGGCACTGTACACTATCCGGTGCGGCTCTGACCTCTGCTCTGACTTCTGCCGCGAACTGTAGCGCTGTCAGGGGCACTGTGCAGTCGACCATTGCGCGAAGGAGCCGTTGCTCTGCTGGTGCACCGGACAGTCCGGTGAATTATAGAGGAGCGGCGCTGGGAAAACCCGAGAGTGGCGGGTTTGGACTTGTACAGACCTGGTGCACAGGACACTGTCCGGTGGCACACCAGACAGTCCGGTGCGCCAGACTAGAGCACTCTCAAGATTATTGCTCCTTTGAAATTGAACCCTATTTTTTATATTTTATTGGTTTGTGTTGAACCTTTATGCACCTGTAGAACATATAATCTAGAGCATACTAGTTAGTCCAATATTTGGGTTGGGCATTTCAACCACCAAAATTATTTATGGAAAAGGTTTGACCCTATTTCCCTTTCAATCTCCCCCTTTTTGGTGATTGATGCCAACACAAACCAAAGCAAATATATAAGTGCAGAATTGAACTAGTTTGCATAATTTAAGCGCATAGGTTACTTGGAGTTAAACCAATTTATAATTTCACTAGATATGCTTGGGTTGCTTTCTTTTATTTAATATTTTGGACCTCGTTTGCACCACTTGTTTTATTTTTGCAAATTCTTTTGGAAATTCTTTTCAAAGTCTTTTTGCAAATAGTCAAAGGCATATGAGTAAGATTGAAAGAAGCATTTTCAAGATTTAAATTTTTCTCCCCTTGTTTCAAATGCTTTTCCTTTGACTAAACAAAACTCCCCCTGAATGAAATTCTCCTCTTGTGTTCAAGAGGGTTTTACCAATTTTTGTAAATACAAGATCAAATACATTTAGATACCACTTTGAAAAATTTGTGAAAATTTTGAAATTGGTGGTGGTGCGGTCCTTTTGCTTTGGACTAAATATCTTCTCCCCCTTTGGCATTAATCGCCAAAAACGGAGACTTTTGAGAGCCCTTTTATATTTTCTCCCACATTGGTGCAAGTAGATAAGAGTGAAGAATTATACCAACATGGAGAGATGGTGGAATACCGGCAAAGGGTAAGTAATACCGAAGGAGTTGAGTGGAAGCGTTGTCTTTGCCAAATACTACATTTCCCTTTCAATCTAAGACTAATACAAGAAATACTCATGGAAACACATTAGTATTAGCCTTGACACAAGAGGAATAAGAAATAGGAATATGTACCAAATGAAAGAGATATGATCAAAGGTATATAAATGAGCTATGTGTGCAATGTTTCAATCAAAATTTCGAGAATCAAGAATATTTAGCTCATTCCTAAGTTTGCTAAAAGTTTTCTCATCTAAAGGCTTGGTAAAGATATCGGCTAATTGATCTTTGGTGTTAATATAGGCTATCTCGATATCCCCCCTTTGCTGGTGATCCCTTAGAAAGTGATACCGAATATCTATGTGCTTAGTGCAGCTGTGTTCAATGGGATTCTACGCCATGCAGATAGCACTCTCATTGTCACATAGGAGAGGGACTTTGCTCAATTTGTAGCCATAGTCAATGAGGGTTTGCCTCATCCAAAGTAATTGCGCGCAACAATGGCCTGCAGCAATATACTCGGCTTCGGCGGTAGAAAGAGCTACTGAGTTTTGTTTCTTTGAAGCCCATGACACCAGTGATCTCCCCAGAAACTGACAAGTCCATGATGTGCTCTTCCTATCAATTTTACACCCTACCCAATCGACATCTGAATAACCTATTAAATCAAAGGTGGATCCCTTAGGGTTCCAAAGCCCAAACTTAGGAGTGTAAACTAGATATCTCATGATTCTCTTCATGGCCCTAAGGTGAACTTTCTTAAGATCAGCTTGGAACCTTGCACACATGCATACAGAAAGCATAATATCTGATCGAGATGCACATAAATAGAGTAAAGATCCTATCATCGACCAGTATACCTTTTGATCTATGGATTTACCTCCCGTGTCGAGGTCGAGATGCCCATTGGTTCCCATGGGTGTCTTGATGGGTTTTGCATCCTTCATTCCAAACTTGTTAAGTATGTCTTGAATGTACTTGGTTTGGCTGATGAAGGTGCCGTCGTGGAGTTGCTTGATTTGAAATCCTAAGAAATATCTCAACTCCCCCATCATTGATATCTCAAATTTTTGAACCATGATCCTACTAAACTCTTCACAAGTAGATTTGTTAGTAGACCCAAATATAATATCATCAACATAAATTTGGCATACAAACAAATCATTTGCAATAGTTTTTGTAAAGAGAGTAGGATCGGCCTTACCGACTTTGAAGCAATTAGTGATAAGAAAATCTCGCAGGCATTCATACCATGCTCTTAGGGCTTGCTTGAGCCCATAAAGCGCCTTTGAGAGTTTATAGACATGGTTAGGGTACTCACTATCTTCAAAGCCGGGAGGTTACTCAACATAGACCTCTTCCTTGATTGGTCCATTGAGGAAGGCACTTTTCACGTAATATTCCCACTTGATAAAGCTTAAAGCCATGGTAAGTAGCATAGGCAAGTAATATTCGAATTGACTCAAGCCTAGCTATGGGTGCATAAGTTTCATCGAAATCCAAACCTTCGACTTGTGAATAACCCTTGGCCACAAGTCGGGCTTTGTTCCTTATCACCATACCATGCTCGTCTTGCTTGTTGCGAAATACCCACTTGGTACCTACAACATTTTGATTAGGACGTGGAACTAAATAACATACCTCATTTCTCGTGAAGTTGTTGTGCTCCTCTTGCAGTTCCATCACCCAATCCGAATCTCTTAATGCATCCTTAATCCTGTAAGGCTCAATAGAGGAAACAAAAGAGTAATGCTCACAGAAATGTGCAACCCGAGATCTAGTAGTTACCCCCTTATGAATGTCGCCGAGGATGGAGTTCACGGGGTGATCTCGTTGGATTGCTTGGTGGACTCTTGGGTGTGGCGGTCTTTGACCCTGAATTTCTTGATCATCTTCCTTGTCTTGATCAACTTCATCTCCCCCTTGATCCTTGTCCTCCTCTTGAGGTGGCTCATCTTCTTGATCTTCTTCTTCATCACCTTGAGCCTATTACTCATTTTGGGTTGGTGGAGATGCTTGAATGGAAGATGACGGTTGATCTTGTGCTTGTGGAGGCTCTTCAGATTCCTTAGGACACATCCCCAATGGACATGTTCCTTAGCGCGACGCATAGAGCCTCTTCATCATCTAGTTAATCAAGATCAACTTGCTCCACTTGGGAGCCATTAGTCTCATCAAACACAATGTCACAAGAAACCTCAACTAATCCAGTGGATTTGTTGAAGACTCTATATGCCCTCGTGTTTCAGTCATAACCAAGTAAAATGCCTTCTACAGCCTTAGGAGCAAATTTAGATTTTCTACCTCTTTTAACAAGAATAAAACATTTGCTACCAAAGACTCTAAAATATGAAACATTGGGCTTTTTACCGGTAAGGAGTTCATACGATGTTTTCTTGAGGATTCGATAAAGATATAACCGATTGATGGAGTAGCAAGCAGTGTTGATTGCTTCCGCCCAAAACCGGTCTGGTGTCTTATACTCATCAAGCATGGTCCTTGTCATGTCCAGTAGAGTTCTATTCTTCCTCTCCACTACACCATTTTTTGAGGTGTGTAGGGAGAAGAGAACTCATGCTTGATGCCCTCTTCCTCAAGAAATCCTTCAATTTGAGAGTTCTTGAACTCCGTCCCATTGTCGCTTTTAATCTTTTTGATCCTTAAGCCGAACTCATTTTGAGCATGTCTCAAGAATCCCTTTAAGGTCTCTTGGGTCTATGATTTTTCCTGCAAAAAGAACACCCAAGTGAAGCGAGAATAATCATCCACAATTACTAGACAGTACTTACTCCCGCCGATGCTTATGTAAGCAATCGGGCCGAATAAATCCATGTGGAGTAGCTCCAGTGGCCTGTCCGTTGTCATGATGTTCTTGTGTGGATGATTTTTTTTAGATAATGGAAGAGAGTTTCGGCTTTCCCCTCATAACGAGGTTAGGGCCAAACAAAACACCACACTTGTGTTTACAGGACTCACATCTGATACAAAGTCATCATACCAATAACAAACGATTAAAGCAAGAACTTATTAGAACTGAATTCTATTAGAAAAACTCCATCCATATTTGGAATAAAACTGCATAGCCACCATCTCAAGGCAGCGACACGCCTGATTTATCTTGTTCTTAGCTTCCTCATTGTGTAAAAACGCCCAACACCTAAGCCAGTGTGTCATCCGGAATAGTACCTTCAGCGAACGCCGAGTCTAAATTGCGTGCAGCTTTCTGTTTGGTGGCCCGAGCAACAGAGTCCTTCATACTTGTAGCTGCGCTTCTTTTGCTCCTAAGTAATTTAGCCGAGTTGTTAGCTTCCGACACAGCAGCAAGAGCCAGTACTTCAGGAGATAGAATCCCAACATCAGCCATATTCAGATCAACACTCATTGTAGAGACATTAGGAGATCCTGGAACCAGCGCCCCACTTGTGTCCTTTCCACTGTCAATATGTGTATCAACAACACTTGGTTGTGAACCCAACAGTGTCTGCACCCCCTGGTCAGTAACTTTCTTCCCAATGTTACTCCCTGTAGCCCCATTTTCGGTTGAAACAACATGTTGTTTGTATTGTTCCAAAGTTAGTGACCCAAAATTTTGTTTACTGGAACCATTATCGTCTGACTTTTTATCATCTTCCCCAAAGTCAGTATCATCCATATCCATTGGCTCTGGGTTAATTTCATCAATATTTTCCTCCACCCGAAATTGAAGCTTATAAATGAAATCACCAATTACAACATCCACGAACTGTGGGATAAGATTCGGATCAAGAACTGATACCTGCAGGCGACCAACCTCGAACTTATTGGTGAATTTCATATCTACAGCCTTTGTAACTCTGAGTGTAGAACCCACTGCCCATATAAGCAAAAAATTCATCATCTCTGAAGGAATTCCGATGAACCGAATCCAAACTTTCTTCAGTTCACCTTTTGCTTTTTTAGCAACCACGCCTTCCTCTATTTTCATAGAGGCGTTAAATTTGGTTTGAACCACTCCCCATTCTATCATCTGGACCAACTGTTCTCTTGATGGAAAGAGAGTTTTAAACAAGAACGGTCCTGTCTTGACTATCTCCCAATTGCATTTAGTAGAAACCAACCTCCCAAGCTCTGAAGCTATTTGTTCCTGAGATAAAAAACAACTAGTGACCCGAACAAGCGCAGAATGAGAATCATCTTTGTTTTTCTGCCGTGGAGCATGAGGAATATAATAAAAGCCAAGACCGTCAAACGCATACCCACAGGTTAAAGCTCCGGGTTTATCTCCTCTAAACACCGGACACCTTCCAGAGTTATGAGCTTCAGTGCGGCAAATGTCACAAAATAATTTTGCAGTGCAGCCTTGCATCGTGTGCCCTTTCGTCAGACATCGATAACAGTATGGTTGCTTACCGGAGGTCTCTTTTTGGACATGTTTCCCAGCACCCACATGTGCAGAACTTGTGCCTTCACCATTATTGATGATTGAATTATCATCAGTTTTACCTCCAGCATCAGGGACTGTCATGGAGGCACCAGGTACTGCCAAATTCTCTGATGAATGTCCCAACGCCTGACTCAAAAGTGCCACTGCCTAAGCAAGCGTGTCTGCGGATGACGCCCCCAGAACTCCAGCATAATTCAGAGATGGAATCCTATGCTGAAGCCCTCGTCGGCAACATGGATGGTGGAGGACGGTGGAGTGGGGAGGATGAAACTGGACGTGGTTCGTCTACGGGCAGTCGTGGTGGCCGCACCAACGGGCAAGGCAGTTTGATGAACCACATTGGCTTTAGAAGACCGAACTTTGAGGCTCGTCGCGGGGGTTACAACCGTTTCGGGCGAGGTCACCGCAATAATCACAGAGAAGGCATGGGGAGGTATGATCGCCCTAGTTCTTGCTTTCCTGCTTTACATGCGCTATGTAACACCCCTGGTGTTACTGCCACTAAAACTTGAGCATAACATCATGAGCATCAGCATATCATGTGATTGTTACACTTAGAATGCATTCACTAGGCCAAGAAAATTTCAAATGAGTTGTATTGATATGACATGTCATGAGTAAAACCCTAGAGTAGATACTTAACCCTAAGCTGGGTTCAGAATGGTAAGCAAGACTAAATATGAGAAAACTTCAAAACTTATTAATAATGATCATAAAATGTCACCATTAATGAACTTAAGTGATATCCCAAACCCTAGAAGTGCCAAAAACCCTAAATAGACCCCTGGAAAACCCTGACTGAAACTCTAGGGGGTTATATGCAAATAATGTCCACTTTTGGACTTAAGTGCAAAAAAATCATGGAAATAGGGTACCTTAAGTCATATAGTTCACATAATTAAAGATTTACAAATGAAACCATGAGTTTTGGGCTTATTTGCAAAAAGGTCAACCTGGTACTTCATTGGTTAAGTCTGAAAACAGTTGATCAGGGCTAACTTTAGAGCTCTGTAGTTCTAAAAATACCAGGTATTTGCCTAGGGTCAACACATCAAAAGTCTACAGCTATTATAGGAGAACAACCTTGCTTAAGGGATTAAGCATTGTTGTTATATAAATATGTGAGAAAATTTGATCCAAAGTCGGGCTGTTAGACTACCCTAGGTCTGAATTCAGACTAACAGTGAGATTGGGAAATCTTTGAGCTTGGATTCGACAATGATCCAGTCATTATTTGCCTATGGTTGCTATAGCAAGAATGTAGCTGGATCATCGGGCAACAACTTTGTTACAGGCAGATTAGCAAGTTGTCATGTAAAGATTTGACATCTAGGCCCTATAAATTGGTTTGTCAGGTGCACTGAATAGGGATTCCATGGTACAGTGACTGAAAGAGATCGCATATTCACCCCCCTCGCCGTCGGTGATCTTGCGCCTAGATCCACTTTGGCGTCGCGATTCACGCCCGGTCGAACACAGATAGCGCTTCTCGGTAAGAAGTATCGCGTTGTAGATAACCTCCGGCCACTGTTCTCACCGGCCATCGTGTCCCGCCGTGGTCAATCACACTGGCATCACCGGCGTCCGCTGTTATCCGGCCAGGCTACGTGCCTCGCCGCTTTACCACGTCGCGGTGAGTCACCATAAACCGCTCCATAGCCCTGGCTCGTCACTGGTGAGTTTGCCACGGGTGTGGCCACCAATCGTGTGCGCCAGTAACCCTCTTCTTCTCCGACCGCCACCACGCCAAACCAAATTCACTGGCCACCGCTTAGCGCCCCTATAAATTGACGGCATGGTCGACTGTGTTAAGTTATCACCAAGCCCAAGCACCTGCTCCTGCCTCCAATTAGCCGCCACAACTCTCCAATTTCTCATTTCCCCTAAATCTGTTTTCCGCCACCGTGAAAGAGGCCTCGCCGTGGCTAGCTCGTCTCAGGTCCGTTCATGCCTTCTGTTCACTTGTTTCAGTGCTCTGATATGCTCCTGATGCTTGCCGACCCCGCCAATTAAGCCAGGAACCCTTAGATCGCCGGGAACGCGTTGGATTGTCCATCGATCACACGGTCACCGTGGACAGAGCGCGTTAGAGCTCCATTAGTGAAATTAATTGAGGGGAAACTCTTGTTAAGGCTTGAATTAAGTCTCAGCCGATGTAGAGCACCGGTCATCGAGTGATCTGGCCGGTATGAGCTTGTCGGAGCTTGGTTCTCCGTCGTGCGGCGTCGTGGACCATGGATTGTGAAGAGATGAAAGTGCAAGGGTGTTTTTGCAAGTGTCAGTGAGATGTGTGAATAGTGCTAAGGACTGCCGCTCTGATTTTTGAACCGGTAGGGGCGTTTCTGCAAAACCGACAGCGCGGGCGCTCGCGGGCGCGCTTTCGCCAGCATATGGGCCGACTCGGGCCAGATCTAGCCCAGAACTGTAGCACCTTTTTCTTTTTCTTTTTTTCTGAACTTAGAGAAATCCTAGAAAATTATAGAAAAATGGTAAAAATACCAGACCAATTTTGTTAGGCTCCTAATTTTCTATACTATTTAATAAAAATAATTTCATGATTTTTAGTTCCAATAGGGAATTATGAGACATTTAAAATAGCCAAAAACCATATCTCAACAATTTTAGAGAGTAATTAATTATTCCAAAATTTACCAAACTTTTTAGATAAACTTTAAATATTATTTAGAAGCCTTGGGTAAAATTTGGTATGATTTGAACCATGTTTGGTACTTAGAACCCAAAACCCTAATCCCTGCACTATGAACTTCACTATAGACTCCAAAAACCCTAGTTTCTTGGAGATCCGTGAAAGAAAACTATATTCAAGACCTTAGATAATGTATCTTTATTATCTTTGCATCCTCATAAGCATTACATGGGCATTCATGATTATATATATGTGTGTTATGTAGAAAACGAAGAAGAAATAGAAGTTGAGGAAGCAAGAGCTACCCCACCACCACCACCTGAAGAACCTCAAGCCGGAAACTGCTTTTATTTTGATATCTCTGGAGCAGAACCTGACTCACAAGTAACACAAGGCAAGCCCTGGTGTATTTGCCACCTCCTTGCTACTTTTAAAATCTTTCTCACTTGCTTGATGCATTAGGTGATAGGAGTTGTGTGCTAAACCAGTTGCTGCATTTCCTTCCTTGGATTTGATTACTTCTCCTTAATCCCCTATTTTACAAAAAGGTTTTTCTTATGCTTAGCTTTGCTCTAGAAAAACAAAATGTTTTGTTTTAACAAAAGATGATGTTTCAAGTGGGTGGGATGTTTTCAAAATAAAACTTGATGGTGGATCCATCATGGCCATGATGGGTTCAATATCGAAAAAGATGTACCTCTGCCAGGTACCATACTTTGGGTTTGAAATGATAAAGCTGAGACCGGGCAGGTGACTTGCACGAGAAGAAAGACTCGGTGTAGTGTCTCCGTCTGAGTCGATTAAGGACCTTGTCAATGTAGGCCTGCTGATCGAGGACCCTTTAACTAGTCACATGCCTCGTCATGGGTAAGCTTTGCCTCGGGCAGACTAATACCAGAATAAGATAACACGCAATGGGAGTGGAGAGATAGCGAGAGTAGCATGTACCCTCCGTGGCAAGAGGCTGGACGGTGGTGTATCTGTGCTCTCGGTTGGCATGAACCTGATCTGGTCTTAAGAACCCCGATGGCGAGTTGACATATGCAAGGGTTAAGTGCTACATATCTCGTGTGATTAGAGATCCTCAGCTGAGTATTAATCGATTCGGATCGCCGTAACTTTGCGGACATGAAGACTTGGTCACTGACTTACACATAGCATTCCAGTAAATATGAAGGGTTGGTAAGAAATTGGCTAGTATAGGTCAAGTGATTGAACTAGGGTAGAAAGAACTCTAGATGCAGGTAATTTTACTTAACCTGACAAGTAAAACTGGATTTTTAAGGATCCACTATTAGTAAACATTTCTGCAAACAGAGTCTTTGATTTTGCTAAGCCATACCTTGATTCCCAAAAGCCAGCATATCCTTGAGAGTCTTTTACTTTGACGGGTAAGACTTGCGAAAGTACACTTGGTACTCAGGGCTTTGTCCCATGTTGTTTTAGGTGAGGAAGAGGCAAATTTTTGCTGCTTTTGTTCCAAGGTGGTGCCTAAAGAAGAAAATCAAGACTGCAGCCTCAGGAGGAAGTGTCCTCCTCTAAAAACTTTTTACTGTTTGTTGGGAGGGGTTTTTGCCTCCTAGGTTATGTAATAATATTACTTCAACACTCCTATTTTACTCTAGTCTGTAATAAATCTAATCTTTCCGTACTTTAAATAAAGTAAGTTACTGTAACTGCTTCCGCATTCTTGTTTCTCCAATGTGTTGTAATATCTGCGTGACAGGTGAAACGCTCTTGGGAAAGGAAAGGAATTCAGATACCGAACTTAACAAGTGATCAGGTGCACCCACAGGGTTGTCTGAAGTTCGCTAGACAAGGACAACCGTAGGTGGACCTAATGACTTGGGAGGTTCCGCCACACGCTACAAACCATGTCTTTCTTAAAATGAACATTTGTTAGTCCTAAAATGTGCTCTCCCTTTAGAAGCTTGTGAAGATTCTTCATCCCAACATGGGCTAGTCGGCGATGCCAGAGCCAACCCATATTAGTCTTAGCAATTAAGCAAGTGTCAAGTTCAGCTCTATTGAAATCAACTAAGTATACCTGACCCTCTAACACTCCCTTAAATGCTACTGAATCATCACTTCTTCTGAAGACAGTAACACCTACATCTGTAAAAAGACAGTTGTATCCCATTTTGCATAATTGAGAGACTGAAAGCAAATTGTAACCTAAAGAATCTACAAGAAAAACATTGGAAATGGAATGGTCAGGTGATATTGTGACACCCCAGTGTCACCTAGGGTTTCTCTTAAAATGCCAAACCAAGAACCATCATTTTATGTGAACCAAAGTAAGCATGAGCATCAAATTAACTTAAGAATAAAGAATTCACCAAGCATATACTTAAAAGTATCATGATTAAAACAAATGGGTCTTTCAAAAAGGTAAGAATGTTGTAACCCTAATAAAAACCCTAAGTGAGCCCCATGAGCAAAATTCAAGAAAATAAGGAAAAGGGTATGAAAAATTTAAAATTATGACTTGAGCCAATTATAAAAATTAAAGTATAGTTAATAAGCAACAATAAAGGTTGAGAAAGCTTGGCCAAAATAACTCAAATAAAACCCCAAATCAAGCTTCTCATGTGGGGACTTAATGGGAATTCTGAATTTCAGAATTCTGAAATTCAGACCTTGAGCCAAAGATCAAGGATGTTCACCTTGATCCCTAACTCGAATCCTAATGGCCTCATTGACAAAAATGTGCCTAATTAACCCCTCTGTCATGTGCCAGGAGATGGCATTGGGACGCGTGCCTCGGACACGTCAAACTAGAGATTTTCTCCTTGTGTGTGGCAGTGAGACAAACATGATTTCTCCCCTCTCTATCTCTTAATCCAGTCAGCGAAACTTGCTAGCCTCCACACACAAACGACAAAGGGACCTGAGAGGAAGAGATCTCTCAACGAGATCGTGGCCTTAATCTCAAAGATTCGGGCCCAATCCGCGCTTGAACTTGACCTCTCTCTGCGCTGCCTCGTGCTCGACGCTGTGCCAGGCGCCAGAGCGCGCACTCGCGTTCGCCGCGCACGCCCCGAGTGCATGTCAGAGCCCCGCCCTCGGCCGTGCTCGCCCGCGCCTATAAAGCCTCCCCGGGCGCGCCTCACTTCACCCCGCGCTCACCTTCACCGGCCAGCCACCTCTCCTTAGCTCCGGCGAGCTCAATTCCGCCCGCCATTGCCGCCAGAGCTTCGGCCACCGTGGCTAGCCCACTCCAGCCACCCCCAAGTCGAGCCAGTGCTTCGGCTAGCTCCGCCAGTGGCCCGTGAAGCTTTCCAAGCCCTCGGACCAGACCGGACTTCACCGGAGGCCCGAGATCGACCTCACCGGACTTCGGTCTTTCGCCGCCGCGCGTGGACAGAGCTAACCGGTGAGTCTCCGTCCAATTCCTTGCACCCATATCTTTTCTGGCACCCCGTGAATCTCTCTGACCCGTCCAATTGAACTATCTCACCGTGAGCAGGCCGGACTCCTCGCCGCCGATGAGCATCCCCGCCTGCGCACGTGGACCGACCAACTCCGACCATCCCCGACGGCGACCCGCACACCGTTGTGATCCCCGAGACCTCCCCTACGTCCTCGACCACTTCACCGGAGCAATCTCGCCGCCGGTAAGCCCCTCCGCCCTTTCTTCCGTCGTGGTTACTGTTTAAGTTAGGAGAAGGACCTCGGGTTAGGATTTGAAGAACCCGAGGGGTTTCTGTAACGTCAGTGACCCATGTGAATAGTAGCCTAGGGACTGATCCGCGAAGAAAACTTAAAATACCCGCCATGGACCCTAGTGCAAAGTGGTTTTCCATTTAATCAATTCTGTTAATCTTTTTAAAATAACCAGAGAACTTAGAAAACCCATAACTTGATGAATTCTTAATAAAAAGTTGTCAAACTAATTTTGCTAGCTCCTGAATATTATGGACTATCATTAAAAAATGATAAACCCTATGCTTTCTGTTTTAAATTTTTGAGTTTAAAATTAAAAACAGAAACTTACCAAACCTTGTTTAATTAAGGAAAATTAGTTCTTCTTCTGTACTGAACCTAAAAAAAATTGTAGGTATTCAAACCTCATTTAGACACTGTTTAAAAATAGTAGGAACCCCAACATTGAAAAATATGATGTAGATATTCATTTAAAGCTATTTTGCCCAAAACTTAGGAAAAATCAGAAAGGCATTAAAAATTAATGAACAGTGATTAGAATTATTTTTCCTAGTTTGCTTAAGTAACAGAGAACCTAAGAAAAATAAAGAGACCATTAGTTTAGATCAGTTTTAAATTAAAATGTTTTATTTAGCCCTGTTTGAACTGAAAATCAATTATTAGAATTACAAAACTATACCCAAAATGGATAATAAAAATCCAGTGGACTTACAACCACCAGAGCCCCACTACAAAAATAAAGAACACCTCAGTCCAACCTTTTAAGTAAGGAAAATAAATATAAAATGATAATGAGGCATTTTCCAAATAAATCATGAATAACCCCTAATGATGCAAAAATGGGCAACCAAAAATTTGCTAAGTCCATAATGAGATAAACCACCAGTGAAAAATGCAAACCTATGAAAAAGAAGCAAACTCATACCTATTGCTAATGATTCATGAGAAAGGCCACTTAATTCAAATAATGCATACCACCCCTTCCCTTAAGCAAAAAGATGCCAAACTTCAGAATGATTGCTCTTGCGCAAAACAAAAACTAAGAAAAATAAGAACTCTGTTGTTTGATATTTTTCAAATATAGTGGTAGTAGAAAGCACCTATTTGGCTTGAAACTTGAGAAAACCCTAGTAAAACAGCTAAAGAGGATTTGTGGCCAGAAATTTGTATCAAGTCATGTTATAGCACCTAAAATCCAGCAAAAATAAGTTTTAGAGAATTACCCACTGTTAAATAATAGTTGTAGTTCAAAGCACCCCTTCTGCCCCTAAAATTTGATAATTTTGTCTAGAGAAAACTATTCACTTTCTGATCCCCAAATTTTGAGACAAAGAAACATACACCAGTACCAAGCCACTGTAATTTTTACAGGATTTTTAGAATTTTATAAAAGCTACTTGTAGTTCAAACCCACTCCAAAACATTTAAGAGAATAAAAGAAAAGGAAAGAAGAAATAAACCTCACCCCAATAAGTCTAACTTGAGTACTCATCAATTCTCACTAAGGTTTAAAAAGAATTTAGTGGAACCCCAAAAGTAAACCTACCACTTACCTTAGATAAAGTTTGACCCAATTTACCAAGTATACCCCCCAAGGGTCTTACATAAGTAAAGTTAACTTTGTTTAACTCAAGAAGATCATACACCTCCAAAGTTGTGATTTCTAAAAGCACCTATCATATCATGCATATATCTTACGCATTGCATTCATTAGATTGTAATCTTGCCGACGGAGAGTACGTGCTCATCCCCGAGCAAGGACCTGTCCAAGAGGAGGACCAGGAGCAGGCTTCTGAGGCTACTATTGAGGATCTCCCCGTAGCCCCAGCAATTGAAGGCAAGCCCCGGTTTTATGCATAACCGTATTATTATATGCTACTTTACTATACTTAATGCTTGTAGGATTGTAATGTGCACTTAAGTGTAGGAGTTGCTTGAAACCTCTAGTTGCATGAACTTAGGATTCCTTTTTGAGATGAATACTAGTATGCTAGGTCGAGTAGTTGCTTGCTAATCAGGATCTCGGTAGAAGTCGAGTGATTTTTCTAGCACTCGCGCGAGGTCAGGAATTGATTGTATTCATCTTGATAACGAGATCTATGTTAGTCTATGGACTTGGATCCAGGGAGGATGCCTTGACCATGAGACGGGAAAAGGAATTAAGGATTAATTTGTGGATACCTGAGTCAAGCTTTTGAACGTACTAAGCACATGCCGGGAAAAATGGTAACCGGTAAACCTAGTACCTGAGTGAAGCCGGGCGTGGACTTTATCCCTCATGCGACCTGAGACTGGGTCTCCCATGCTAGCTATGGTGGGTACAAGTGCGGTCACTGCACGGCGGAAGCCGGGGTCAGTGGAGCATTGTATGCCAAGGCGGTGAGGCCTGGACGCGAACGGGGAATCGATGGGGACGGTTGTCATGTGTGGGGTCGGAGTACCCTAACATGCCGTGTGTTTAGGTTTACCTTGCAAGGTTAAAAACTCGATTCGAATCGTCTGCTTCTCGCAGCTAATGAGACTGCTTGACCCCTTGTACTGCATCGAGTAAGAAGTGAAATGAGGTTACATGAGATAACTTGTTGATTGAACTAAATGCTTGTCACCATGTATGCTTAGAAGGAGCAAATCTAGCTAAGTTAATGATGATAGAATTGGAAAAGCTAAAAATTGATTTTAGAAACAGCTAGTGCTTTTGGCAAACCAAACCCCTCAGCCAAACAGTTGCATAGTCTAGAGGTAGAGGAGTAGACTCCTCACACCGGTTAAGTCTAGCTGAGTATTAGTATACTCAGCCTTGCTTGTGGCATAATTTTTGCAGGTACCATTCAGGAAATGGTTGATGGTGTGACTTGGCCTACCACCCTGCCACCGGGTTGGACGGTCGAGTGGGATGTTGCTCCGGCAGGAGAGGAGCACGAGGAGTAGTGGGCTAGGCCTTGCCCTTTTCCTCGATACCGACGACATCGATTATCCGCTGCATTTTATTTTGTGAACTCTTATTTTGCTACTCAAAAACTCCGATTTATGTAATAACTCAGTACTTAATTTGAGGTTTCCTGTTTTATTGTATTTCTTCTGTGACTCACCTTCGAGTGAGATTGTGGAATTTGATCATGGTTAAGTGGCTCTATCAGACTAGATCTGAGGGACTGACGGGTTATTCCGATTTAAGTGTGTTATGGCCCTGAGGCGTGACTTAGGCACTTAAGCTGGAATAATTCGGGCGTTTCTGCCACCGATATAGCAATTTTACCAAGTCCTTTGACCAAACCTTGATTTCCATCCCCGAATGTGATAGCTCGTTGGGGATCTTCGTTTTTCTCTTAGGAGAACATTCTTTTCTCCCCTGTCATGTGGTTTGTGCATCCGCTATCAATTATCCAGCTTGAGCCCCCGGATGCATAAACCTGCAAAATAATTTAGGCTTTGTTCTTAGGTACCTAAACGGTCTTGGGTCCTTTCACATTAGAAACAAGCACCTTGGGTACCCAAACACAAGTCTTTGAGCCCTTGTGTTTGGCCCCAACATATTTGGCAACTACTTTGCTTGATTTGTTAGTTAGCACATAAGAAGCATCAAAAGTCTTGAATGAAATTGTAGGCTCATTTGATGCGGTAGGAATTTTCTTTTTAGGCATTTTAACAAGGGTAGAATGCCTAGAGCAAGATGCCTCATTCTTATACATAAAAGCATGGTGAGAAAAATTATGAGGTTTTCTAGCATGAATCCTCCTAATCTTGTGCTCAGGATAATTGGCAGGATATAAAATGTAAATCTCATTATCCTGAACCATAGGAGCTTTGCCCTTAACAAAGTTAGACAAATTCTTAGGGGCATTAAGCTTGACATTGCTTCCCTGTTGGAAACCAATGCCATCCTTAATGCCAAGGCGTCTCCCATTATAGAGCATGCTTCTAGCAAATTTAAAATTTTCATTTTTAAGTTCATGCTCGGAAATTTAGTATCTAATTTAGCTATATGATCATTTTGTTGTTTAATCATGGCAATATGATCATTAATAGTTTCAACATTAATATCTCTACATCTAGTGCAAATAGAAACATGATCAATAGTAGATGTAGAGGGTTTGCAAACATTTAATTCATCAATCTTAGCGTGTAAAATAGCATTCTCATTTCTAAGATTGGAAATAGAATCATTGCAAACATTCAAATCTTTAGCCTTAGACATTAATTTATCATTCTCAATTTTAAGGCTAGAAATTGATTCATTCAATTTATCAATCTTAGCAATTAGACTATCATTTTCATTTCTAAGACTGACAATTGAATCATTACAAGCATTTAATTTTTCAACCTTAGCAATCAAACTAGCATTCTCTGTTCTAAGTTGGAAATAATGTCATGGCAAATGCTAAGCTCCTTAGTCAAATTTTCATTTTTCTCTACTTCCTGAGCATAAGCATTTTTTACTTTAACATGCTTCTTGTTTTCCTTAATAAGGAATTCCTTTTGGCTATCCAAGAGTTCATCCTTCTCATGAATAGCTCCTATCAATTCATTCAATTTTTCTTTTTGTTGCATGTTAAGGTTGGCAAAAGGGTAAGCAAATCATCTTCATCATCACTAGAACTACCCTCATCACTAGATGTAGTATATTTGGGGGTGGTTCTAGATTGTACCTTCTTCTTTTTGCCGTCCTTTGCCATGAAGCACTTGTGGCCGACGATGGGGAAGAGGAGTCCCTTGTTGACGGCGATGTTGGCGGCATCCTCGTCGGAGTCAGAGTCGGTGGAGCTCTCGTCGGAGTCCCATTCCCGACATACGTGGGCATCGCCGCCCTTCTTCTTGTAGTACCTCCTCTTCTCCTTCTTCTTACCCTTCTTGTCGTTGCCCCTATCACTATCACTAGACATAGGACATTTTGCGATAAAATGACCGGGCTTACCACATTTGTAGCACACCCTCTTGGTGCGGGGTTTACAGTCTTTCCCCTTCTTTGCTTGAGGTTTTGGCGAAAGCTCCTTATGATGAGCGCCATTTCCTCGTTGTCGAGCTTGGAGGCATCGATGGGAAGCCTACTTGGTGTAGACTCCTTCTTTTCTTCCTCCGTTGCCTTGAATGCGATGGGTTGCACCTCGGGTGTGGAGGTGCTGCCTTGCTCCAAGTTCACAATGTGTTTGGAGCCTTTGACCGTTAGTTCAAGGCTCACAAACTTTCCTATCACTTCCTCGAGAGACATTAGCTTATATCTAGGATCACCACGTATTAATTGAACTTGAGTAGGATTATGAAATACGAGTGATCTAAGAATAACCTTGACCATTTCATGGTCATCCCCTTTGGTGCTCCCGAGGTTGCGCACTTGGTTCACCAAGGTCTTGAGCCAGTTATACATCGCTTGTGGCTCCTCTCCTTGGTTGAGGACGAATTGACCAAGCTCCCCCTCGATCGTCTCCTGCTTGGTGATCTTGGTCACCTCATCTCCTTCGTGCGCCATCTTGAGGACGTCCCAAATTTCTTTGGTCGTCTTTAACCCTTGCACCTTATTATACTCCTCTCGACATAGAGAGGCGAGAAGTATAGTAGTGGCTTGAGAGTTAAAGTGCCGAATTTGGTCGGCCTCGTCCGAGTCGTAGTCCTTGTCCCCCACCTTTGGTACCTGCGCTCCATACTCAACAATATCCCATATGCTTTTGTGGAGTGAGGTTAGGTGATGCCTCATTTTATCACTCCACATAGAATAATCCTCACCATCAAAATATGGTGGTTTGCCTAAGGGAACGGAAAATAATGGAGTGCGCTTAGAAATGCGAGGATAGCTGAGGGGCATCTTACTATACTTCTTGTGCTCATGGCGCTTAGAAGTAGTGGACGACGAGTCGGAGCCGAAGGTGGAGGGCGACGAAGAGTCGGTCTCGTAGTAGACCATCTTATTCATCTTCTTCTTCTTGTCGCCTCTCCAATGGGACTTGATGGAGGAAGAGGATTCCACCTTGTGCTTGTGGCTGGACTCCCTTGAGTGGGTTCTCCCTGGGCTTGCGGGCTTGTCGCCGGTCACAATCTCCCTCTTCGCGTGATCTCCCGACATCACTTCGAGTGGTTAGACTCTAATGAAGTACCGACCTCTGATACCAATTGAAAGTCGCCTAGAGGGGGGTGAATAGGCGTAATCTGAAATTTACAAATTAAAACAACAAACTACAAGCCGAGGTTAGTGTTAGAATTAAATCCGAGTCTGGGAGAGAGGGGGGAAACAAATCAACCAAGAAATAGAGTGAATGACATGGTGATTTGTTTTACCGAGGTTTGGTTCTAAAGAACCTAGTCCCCGTTGAGGTGGTCACAAAGACCGGGTCTCTTTCAACCCTTTCCCTCTCTCAAACGGTCATCTAGACTGAGTGAGCTTTCTTCCTTGATTTCTCGGGTCACTTGGACCCTGCAAGGACCACCACACAATTGGTGTCTCTTGCTTCGCTTACAAGGCTTTGAGAAAAATAATGAGAGAAAGAAGAAAGCCAACCAAGCAACAAGGAAACACAGGAACGATCCTCTCACAAGTCCTAAAGCACTAGAATTGAATTAGGGACTTTGATTGGATTGGAGGCTTTGATTTGTGTCTTGGAGTGTTGCACTTTGCTCTTGTATTGAATGAGGAGTGTTGAATGCTTGGATGGTTGGAGTGGTGGTGGTTGAGGGGTATTTATAACCCTCACCCACCAAAACAATCGTTGGGGCAGGCTGCTGTCGACGGGCGCACCAGACAGTCTGGTGCGCCACTGGACACTGTCCGGTGCGCCAGCCACCTTACCCAACCATTAGGGTTCTAACGCAGTCGACCGTTGGAGCGCAGACATCTGGACAGGCACTGTACACTGTCCGGTGCGCCTCTGACCTCTGCTCTAACTTCTGTCGTGAACTGTAGCGCTGTCAGGGGCACTGGGCAGTCAACCGTTGCGCGAAGGAGCCGTTGCTCCGCTGGTGCACCGGACAGTCCGGTGAATTATAAGCTGCGCTGGAGAAACCCGAGAGTGGCGAGTTTGGACTTGTACGGTCCTGGTGCACTAGACACTATCCGGTGCGCCAGACTAGAGCACTCTCAAGATTGTTGCTCCTTTGAAATTGAACCCTATTTTTTATCTTTTATTGGTTTGTGTTGAACCTTTATGCACCTATAGAACATATAATCTAGAGCAAACTAGTTAGTCCAATATTTGGGTTGGGCATTTCAACCACCAAAATTAATTATGGAAAAGGTTTGACCCTATTTCCCTTTCAAAACCCTAGAGAAAATAAATAGAAAAGCAATTAGAAATTCCCTCGAAAATAGAAATCCTAATTCAGCCCAAGTCGGCCCACTAAGCCCAGCCCGCTCGCGCGCGCCCGCGCCCGCGCCCGCGCCCGCGCGTCCTCGGTGCCTGACAGGCGGGCCCCGCCTATCGGCGTCAACTCCAGCGCGCCCTCTCTCCCCCTCTCTCTCACTGCCCCATGGGCCAAGCATGTCGGCGCCGTTTCTCTCACCCACGCGCTCGCTTCCCTCTCTGTCCCGCCGACCCCACCTGTCAGTCATCCCTAACCTCTCGCCCATGATCCCCCGCCGTGGACACGCCCATGTACCCGCGCCCGCGCCCCTTTTGAGCCCCACACCCTACTCGCCCACCTCCCCTTGCTCACTTGCACCCTTAGCCAAACCCCCTCGCCCTCTCTCTCGCTCTGCCCGCGCGAATAGAGAGCTCCACCACCGCTCACCGTTGGCCGCTGCCCATTCTGCGATCACCGTCGCGCCCCGTCCTTTGCCTCGGTGAGTTTTGCCTCGCCGTTAGCTGCTCGGGACACCCTTCGGTGTGCCCTCCCCCTCTCTGGATTGCCTGGCCCGCGCTCACCGGAGCGGTCCTTGCGTAGCTGGAGCTCCGCCACCGTCACCCCATCACGTCCCTGCGCCACCGTCGTTGCCCCATGACTCTAGCGCTTCCCCTCATGGTGAGCAACCTGCCCGCGCCCTTAATTCGGCCGTTACTGCCTTGGTTAGCGCACGATTGTTCGCCGGAGTTGCCCAGCACCGCTGTTAGCCCTCCTCGCCGTGTGCAGCGCCCTCTGGTGCTCCCGCGCCGCTGTGATGCCCATGGCCGAGTCCGCTAGACCGCCCTAAACGCGCTCGAGCTAGTCCCCAAGCCTATGGAGCCCCACCGTGGCCAGCCCCCTCGTCTTCGGCGGCGAGCTCTCGCCGCGGGACTGAGTGGCGCCATCGCGCCTATGTCCGCCCCCAGCCATTAGATCTCGGGCGTCTATCCAAGATCGGGCGGTTTAGATTTAACCAGAGCGGATATGATTGCAGCCCTCCGATCCAGATCCAACCGCCCTTCTCTCTTCCCCCTCACCCGCGCCCCTGCCCCTGGGCCCGGCTGGTCAGCCCGCCCGGGCACGCTGACGCCCTGTCCCCGCCTGTCAGTCGCGTCCGCGTGCCCGCGCCCGCGCGCACGCCTGCGCAATCTAATCCTGGCTGTTGATCTCTGATCCGACGGTTGAAGTTACCCTGTACCCCTTCGCGTGTGAGTTTTACTTAAGAGGCCCTCGACTTTTAGGAAATCAACCCCGCCATCCTGGTTTTAGCGCGTAGACCCCTGGTTTGTTTTAAATTGCCCCCTGTGCTTTTATTTAATCATAGATTTAGCCCTAATTTCATATTTTAAACTTCAAAACTTGTTTATTTCATATCTTTTTCATATGAACTCTAAATTTAGTGGTTCAAATTGCAAAATGTTCATAAAATTATTCTCTGTTTGAATAAATTATGATCAGCTATAGTCTGTAAACTTTAATTTTACACATAGGATACAAGATTAATGTATATGTTAATTTATTTATTTAATGAAATAAATAAAATGAAAACCCTAGGAGTTAAAATATATTTGATATTGTGAGATTAGTGACATGCATTACATGAATTCATTTTTTTGGTTTAACTTTTAGGTCTCAATGAAATGAATAGAATTAGGTTATGTAATTACGGATAACACTTAAAGAATAATCAAATTTCTAAATGAGATTAGTCCATCTTATGATTTAATCTCTTTCTTGTTTAAATTACTACTTTACCTTTTGAGGTATGTTCCAAACACTTAGAGAGTAATCAACTCCTAATTAGGATTAGTTCATTTTATAACATGACGTCATTCTCCTTTATTTAATACTACATCTTTTGAGTTATGTTCCAATGTTTGTACATGTTTGATGTGCTGTTCATTTGTACTTTCCAAATGTATTGAATGTATGATCGCTTTATTTAGACAACGAGAAGCTCATGGTCTTTGAGTGTGTTGCCGAAGATCCCTCTAAGCAACAACCTGGTGAAGGCAAGTGTCCTCAGACCTATCATGTCCTACTTTACTTTATAATTCATTGTCCCGCATTACATTATTGAAACTTAAGGATTGACTAGTCTGTATTTACCTTACCATTGGGGAGATGTACTATGTTTATCAAACTATAGAAACCTAACGGACGACTATGACCTCTGGGGAATCTTTGTAAAGGCTATGTAGTGTGACCCTGCTAGGTCACCATGGTAGTGATTAATGGGGAGGCTAGAACCCCGGGCAGAATGGGAATCACGGCTTGTGGGTAAAGTGTGCAACATCTGCAGAGTGTTAGAAACTGGTATATCAGTCGTGCTCATTGTTATGAGCAGCCTTGGGATCCTGTTTGATTAGAAGAACTTTGGTTACTTTTATGATGATGATTAGCAATGATGGTTATAATTTTGATCTCTGGTATTTCCTCTTGGAGGGAGTACTCCTGGGTAATAACTGGGTTTATTACTAAAATTTGGCTCTATTTATATAATAAAACTTGACCAACTAAAAGCAACTGCTTAACCTTAACTCCACATACATCTAGTCCACTTTAGCCAAACGGGACATTTGCTGAGTACGTTGACGTGTACTCACCCTTGCTTTACAAACCACCCACCCAGGTTGTCCCCACTGTACTCAGTGCTCAGGAGGTGATGTTGGTAACATGGAGGACTTTGAAGATTTCCAGGACTACGATGAGTTCTAGTTTACTTTAGTGGAAAACCCCCAGTTAGCTGCATGTGTAGGCTTATCTTCTACGTTTCGTTTCTCCGCACTTTGATATTAATGTTGAACACTATGGCTATGTATTAGACTCTATGGATGTATTGGACATCTTGATGTAATTAAAGTACCTTTCCGCTATTTATTTCGAGCATTGTGTGATGATGTCCAATTATGTAATCATTGTGTACGTGGCACGTACATGGTTCTGATCCTGGCACGTAGATGGTTCGCATTCGGTTTACCTTCGAAAACTGGGTGTGACATAAGTGGTATCAAAGCCTTGCTGACTGTAGGACCGCTAACCTAGACTAGAATGGTCGACCTAAGGACTATAGACCTTTATTCTTACCTTGACCTTAGAGTCTTTTCAAAAGTTGGTCATCTTGACCAACTCTATCTTATTTACTTATCTCAAAAGTTTTGTCTCACTTTTCTTTCTGTTTACTTTCTGGTCTCATAGTTCTACTCTTGTGCTTACGATGTCATTTGTAGATGGCCCGTATCAGGTGCACTGCACGTAAGTCTGTGATCCCCTTTTTGCCTTCTCACCTGGCGGAGCGCCCACTGCGTCATACGGTGCCAGGTCAGTCCAGTCACCTGGAGAGACTGCATCATCGCCTGCACGAGGAGCAGGAGCGTCGACGCCAGAAGCAGGACCAGGAGCAGCAGGACTCTTCCCCCTCGCCTCAGCAGGAGGTGGAGTCTGAGAGACCGCCTCCCCCTGCACCTCAGCCAGAGATGCCCCTTGCACCACCACAGTGCATCCCACTGCTGGAGGAGACCCTGACGGAGACGGAGACAGAGACGACGACGACGTCGGTGGCAGTTCGAGCCACGACACGGAGCGCTCGGAGGAGTCGGAGCCGGAGGGGTGGATCGCTAGACCCATCACTCTTGACACCGCTCGCGGGTGTCACTTCCATGATGCTCTCGACAACTTGTTGTGTCGGGCCTTCGACCGACACACTTGGTCCATCGAGTACCATTGTGTAGTCTACCAGCATCATCGTGGGTTATACCTGGACCAGTGGGAGGCTACTTGCTTGGTGCGCCATCCGGACGATGATCTCCGGGGTGCAGAGGCCTTCTCAGAGCACTATTCTATCACTGAGGGGTTACTGCCGAGGCAGCCATGCAAGATGCAGCATGACGGGCACTTTCTCAGTATTTCTCATTGTTCAGTGGGGTAGCTGACGGCCATGACCTGAAGTACTACCCTCACTGTTCGACCGACAGTGCTGGAGGTGTGATTGTCTCGCCAGTTGGTGAGGGCAATCCCAGGCTGAACAGCATGGTCAACCTGGCCGCCGTGCTCAACACAGAGCTGGACCACGCCCTTGACGAGTTGGGAAAGGTTCGGGCGGAGGTTGTGGAATTGCGTGCTGAGTGCGCAGCACACCACTATCTGGATGGTGCTTCTCCTGCCCCTGTCGGGATTCAGCACCCTTACCGCTCACCGCCCCGTGGTCGCTTCGACTATGGTACCCCAGACTGCAGGAGCCGGATAGATTTAGATACATAGATCGACAGAGTCGGAGTCTGTAATAATGCTTAATTCAGTGTCTTAATCTAGTCAGTCTTAGTTAGAGTTACTTTGCTTATCATAGGTTGAAATGCTTGTTATGATGGACATGTAATGAAGTTGGATCTTTGTAATGATTGTCATCAAGGTGTGGGTATCCCCTACAACTTGGTGTAGTTATTAATAAAGTCAGTTATTTAGTTGGGTAATCCATTTATTTCCACTTTCCTCTTTATCTGAGAAGTTGTCAGTGAAGATGATCAATTGTTCAGCGCTATAAAGATTTTTGTATATATTTTCTTATGCTGAAAGACTGCAGAGTCAGATCTGATATGTGTGTGGTTTCTACAGATGTCTGAGAACAGGCGTAGAGATGCGAGGCGTGCTCAGCCGGAACAATAGGCACCCCAGGAGGAAGCAGCCCAACAGCAGCAGTTGTCACTGCCACCCCCGATGACAGTCGAGTAGATGTTCATGATGCAAACTCAGGCAGTTCAGGCAATTGGTCAGACCTTAGCAATGATGCAGCAGGTGCAATAGCAGCCACCCCCACCTTAGCCTCCAGTGCAAGTTTAGATGCCACAAGTGCCCAGAGACAAGCGGACATAGTTCATGAGGGGCCATCCCCTATCTTTGCCCACTATGCTGATCCCATGGACGCGGAAGATTGGCTGTGTACCGTGGAGCATGAGTTGCATACTGCCCAGTGCAACGACCGTGAGAAGGTATTGTATGGTCCCCGACAGCTGAGGGGAGCAGCACAGTCTTAGTGGGAGTCTTACCTCGCCACCCATGCCAACCCTGAAGCCATCACTTGGGAGGAGTTCAGGGACAACTTCCGTCGCTACCATGTGCCCGAGGGACTGATGATAGTGAGGAAGGAGGAGATTCTCGCCCTAAAGCAAGGTCCCCTGTCCGTCTGTGAGTACAGGGATAAGTTTCTGCAGTTGTCACGTTACGCCCCAGAAGACGTCAACACGGATGCCAAGAGGCAGTACCGCTTTCTGAGAGGATTCGTTGATCCCCTCCACTACCAGCTCATGAACCACACTTTCCCCACTGTCGGGGACCATAATTAGGGGTACCCTCAAGACTCCTAATTCTCAGCTGGTAACCCCCATCAGCATAAAGCTGCAAAGGCCTGATGGGTGCAATTAAGTCAGGGATCAGTCCATTCGAGCGACTCGATCATGCCTCGCCCGAGCCTAGCCTCGGACAAGGGCAGTCGACCCCGAAGGATTTCCGTCTCGCCCGTTGCCCCCCTCCAACGGCGGACACATCTCCGGCTCGCCCGAGGCCCTGCCTTCGCTAAGAAGCAACCCTGACTAAATCGCCGCACCGACCGACCGAATCGCAGGAGCATTTAACGCAAAGGTGGCCTGACACCTTTATCCTGACGCGCGCCCCCGGCAGAGCCGAAGTGACCGCCGTCACTTCACCGCTCCACTGACCGGCCTGACAAAAGGACAGCGCCACCTGCGCCACTCCGACTGCAGTGCCACTTGACAGAGTGAGACTAACAGGCAGTCAGGCCCTGCCAAAGGCACCATAGGAAGCTCCGCTCCGCCCGACCCAGGGCTCGGACTCGGGCTAGGTCCCGTAAGACGGCGAACTCCGCTCCGCCCGACCCAGGGCTCGGACTCGGGCTAAGTCCCGGAAGACGGCGAACTCCGCTCCGCCCGACCCAGGGCTCGGACTCGGGCTAGGTCCCGGAAGACGGCGAACTCCGCTCCGCCCGACCCAGGGCTCGGACTCGGGCTAGGTCCCGGAAGATGGCGAACTCCGCTCCGCCCGACCCAGGGCTCGGACTCGGGCTAGGTCCCAGAAGACGGCGAACTCTGCTCCGCCCGACCCAGGGCTCGGACTCGGGCTAAGTCCCAGAAGACGACGAACTCCGCTTCGCCCGACCCAGGGCTCGGACTCGGGCTTAGCCCCAGAAGACGACGAACTCCGCTTCGCCCGACCCCAGGGCTCGGACTCCGCCCAGGCCTCTGTCGAACGACCTCCGCCTCGCCCGACCCAGGGGCTCGGGCTCGGCCTCGGCCATGGAAGACAGACTCGACCTCGGCTTCGGAGGAGCCTCCGCGTCGCCCAACCTAGGGTGCAGGCCAGCCACGTCAACAGGAAGCACCATCATCACTCTACCCTGAGCTGACTCGGGCCGCAGAGAACAAGACCGGTGTCCCATCTGGCTAGCTCAGCCAGATAGGCAATGATGGCGCCCCGCATGCTCTGTGACGACGGCGGCTCTCAGCTCTCTTACAGAAGCAGGAGGACGTCAGCAAGGACTCAACCGCTCCGACAGCTGTCCCTCCGCCAAGCTCTGTCGCTCCTCCGACGGCCACGACATCACACCAGCTGGGTGCCAAAATCTCTCTGGCTGCCACATCGGCATGTACTTAGGGCGCTAGCTCTCCCCCGCTAGACACGTAGCACTCTGCTACACCCCCATTGTACACCTGGATCCTCTCCTTACGCCTATAAAAGGAAGGACCAGGGCCCTCTTAGGGGGGGTGGGCCGCGCGGGGACAAGGACGGGACAGGCGCTCTCTTGGGGCCACTCGCTTCCCTCTCCCGCGTGGACGCTTGTAACCCCCTACTGCAAGCGCACCCGACCTGGGCGCGGGACAAACTCGAAGGACGCGGGATTCCCACCTCTCTCACGCCGGTCACCGGCCACCTCGCTCCTTCCCCCCTTCGCGCTCGCCCACGCGCTCGACCCATCTGGGCTGGGGCACGAGGTGACACTCACTCGTCGGCCCGAGGGACCCCCCGGTCTCGAAACACCGACAGTTGGCGCGCCAGGTAGGGGCCTGCTGCGTGTTGACGAACAGCTTCCCGTCAAGCTCCAGATGGGCAGTCTCCAGCAACCTCTCCGACCCGGGACGGTGCTCCGTTTCGGGAGTCTTGAGTTCATGTCCTTCGACGGCAGCTACGACATGATACTCCTTCCACCGCCACGCGACAACGACAATGGCGGCCGACAGCCCGCCCGCCGGCGGCGGAATCGACGACGTCTTCCCCGCGTGGTAGAAGAACAACATTCGAGCTCGCCTCGTCCTCTCCCCCGCCACCGGAGGAGGAGGCGGGGCAACCAAGGCCAAGCGGGAGGCCGCGCCTCGTCGGCTGTCGAGCGAGTCGACGTCCCCAGCGCTCCAACGGGGGGCGCGTCGGGCGTCGACCTCGCGTTTGAGACGAAGGCGAGCGCCGTCTCCTCGCGACACGCCAATCCCGAGCAAGCGGACGACGCCAGTGCGCTCGCGGAGAGCTTGCAGGACGTCGCCCTCGTACCTGAGACGACGGTGCAATCAGTCCCCGACGTGACTATGTCGCTGCTCGTCGACCGAAAGGTACCGACCGATTCCCATCCTACGTCATTTGGACTCAGCCTCAACCTGCCTAGCGACCTTGCTTTGGCGGGCGCTCTCGTAGAGGCGAGATTAAACCCTCTGGGGTTTCGCATGCGGTCGCCTTGGGACCGGCTGATGGATGTCTCGACCTACGGGCCCTCTGGGTCCGAGGAAGATGACGACCCCAACATCTGTTGGGATTTCTCTGGATTAGGCAACCCCAGTGCCATGCGGGACTTCATGACCGCATGTGACTACTGCCTCTCCGACTGTTCCGACGGTAGCCGCAGCCTCGACGACGA
Source organism: Zea mays (assembly GCF_902167145.1). Classification (NCBI taxonomy): domain Eukaryota; kingdom Viridiplantae; phylum Streptophyta; class Magnoliopsida; order Poales; family Poaceae; genus Zea; species Zea mays. The sequence goes on along the minus strand of NC_050103.1, from coordinate 78,865,808 downwards.
GGACTGTGGCCCAAGTCGCGAATGTTTCCACGTCGATCTAGGGGATCCCTCCGAAGGCAATCATCTCGGCATGCCGGAGGACGGTGATCTCCCTAGGCCGGTGCCTCGTGCTGACATCCCACGGGAGCTAGCTGTGGTTTCCGTTCCGGCGGGGGGTCACGACCCACATCTCGAGCAAGTCCGCGCGACGCAGGCCAGGCTCGACGAGGGAGCAGGAGCGCTTGAGCCGATCCGCCGGGACATCGGGCAGGCATGGGCGGGCCAACCCCCGGCCGGAGAAATACGTCACCTGCCCCAGGGTCTCCAGCACCGCGTCGCCGACGACGTCAGGGTCAGGCCGCCACCCGCATCCAGTGGGGTCGGTCAGAACCTGGCTGCAGCAGCGATGCTTCTCCGCGTGATGCCGGAGCCATCAACCACCGAGGGTCGGCGGATCCAGGGAGAGCTCAAGAATCTCCTGGAAGGCGCTGTGGTCCGACGGGCCGAGAGCTCTGCCTCCCGAAGGCAGGGATACCCCTCGGAACCTCATGTCGCGACTTCCCGATTCATGCGGGAAGCCTCGGTCTACACCGGGCGCACGCGCAACACCGCGCCTGCGGCACCGGGCCACCTCGGCAACGAGCACCATCATCGCGACCGTCGGGCCCACCTCGACGAGAGGGTGCGCCGAGGTTACCACCCCAGGCGTGGGGGACGCTACGACAGCGGGGAGGATCGGAGTCCCTCGCCCGAACCACCCGGTCCGCAGGCCTTCAGCCGGGCCATTCGATGGGCACCGTTCCCGACCCGATTCCGACCCCCGACTACTATCACAAAGTACTCGGGGGAAACGAGACCAGAACTGTGGCTCGCGGACTACCGCCTGGCCTGCCAACTGGGTGGAACGGACGACTACAACCTCATCATCCGCAACCTCCCCCTGTTCCTCTCCGACACCGCTCGCGCCTGGTTGGAGCACCTGCCTCCGGGGCAGATCTCCAACTGGGATGACCTGGTCCAAGCCTTCGCCGGCAATTTCCAGGGCACGTACGTGCGCCCCGGGAATTCCTGGGACCTCCGAAGTTGCCGGCAGCAGCCGGGAGAGTCTCTCCGAGACTACATCCGGCGATTCTCGAAGCAGCGCACCGAGCTGCCCAACATCACCGACTCGGATGTCATCGGCGCGTTCCTTGCCGGCACCACCTGCCGCGACCTGGTGAGTAAGTTGGGTCGCAAGACCCCCACCAGGGTGAGCGAGCTGATGGACATCGCCACCAAGTTCGCCTCTGGCCAGGAGGCGGTCGAGGCTATCTTCCGAAAGGACAAGCAGCCCCAGGGCCGCCCATCGGAAGATGCTCCCGAGGCGTCTACTCCACGCGGCGCCAAGAAGAAAGGCAAGAAGAAGTCGCAAGCGAAACGCGACGCCGCCGACGCGGACCTTGTCGCCTCCGCCGAGTGCAAGAACCCTCGGAAGCCCCCCGGAGGTTCCAACCTCTTCGACAAGATGCTCAAGGAGTCGTGCCCCTATCATCAGTGGCCCGTCAAGCACACCCTTGAGGAGTGCGTCATGCTTCGGCGTCACTTCCACAGGGCCGGGCCACCCGCAGAGGGTGGCAGGGCCCGCGACGACGACAAGAAGGAAGATCACCAAGCAGGAGAGTTCCCCGAGGTCCGCGACTGCTTCATGATCTACTGTGGGCATGCGGCGAATGCCTCGGCTCGGCATCGCAAGCAAGAGCGCCGGGAGGTCTGCTCGGTGAAGGTGGCGGCGCCAGTCTACCTAGACCGGTCCGACAAGCCCATCACCTTCGACCAAGCTGACCACCCCGACCACGTGCCGAGCCCGGGGAAATACCCGCTCGTCGTCGACCCCATCGTCGGCGACGTCAGGCTCACCAAGGTCCTTATGGACGGGGGCAGCAGCCTCAACATCATCCACGCCGAGACCCTCAGGCTCCTGCGCGTCGATCTGTCCTTCGTCCGAGCAGGCGTTGCGCCCTTCCACGGGATCATTCCCGGGAAGCGCGTCTAGCCCCTCGGACGACTCGACCTTCCCGTCTACTTCGGAACGCCCTCCAACTTCCGAAGGGAGACTCTGACGTTCGAGGTGGTCGGGTTCCGAGGAACCTACCACGCGGTACTGGGGAGGCCATGCTACGCGAAGTTTATGGCCGTCCCCAACTACACCTACCTGAAGCTCAAGATGCCGGGCCCCAACGGGGTCATCACCGTTGGCCCCACGTACAAACACGCGTTCGAATGCGACGTGGAGTGCGTGGAGTAGGCCGAGGCCCTCGCCGAGTCCGAGGCCCTCATCGCCGACCTGGAAAGCCTCTCCAAAGAGGTGTCAGACGTGAAGCGTCGTGCCGGCAACTTCGAGCCAGTGGAGACGGTCAAGGCCGTCCCCCTCGACCCCAGTGGCGACGCCTCCAAGCATATCCGGATCGGTTCCGGGCTCGACCCCAAATAGGAAGCAGTGCTTGTCGACTTTCTCCACGCGAACGGCCGGCGTCTTCGCGTGGAGTCCCTCGGACATGCCCGGCATACCAAGGGATGTCGCCGAGCACTCGCTGGATATCCGGGCCGGAGCCCGACCCGTCAAGCAACCTCTGCGCCGATTCGACGAGGAGAAGCGCAGAGTGATAGGCGAGAAGGTCCACAAGCTAAAAGAAGCGAAAAGCGTCAAGCTCAACCCTGAAAGGTGGGTCCTCGGGGCGCCCCAGGGCATGGTCTTGGGGTTCATCATCTCCAAGCGGGGCATCGAAGCCAACCAGGAGAAGACCCCGACCATCGCGCAGCACCCCGAGCCCTTGCTGGGGGCACCCGGGGGCTGCACGCACCCTCGGGAAAGGCCGCTTGTCATCGCCGACGTTCTGGAACCTGGAACGTACAAGCTGGCCGGCGGTCAAGGCGAGGTCTACGGCAACGCTTGGAACATCCGACAGCTACGTCGCTTCTACCCTTAAGATGTTTTCAAGCTGTTCGTATACCTCGCTCCCACACAAGTCTCAGTCGTCAAGGAAGGGCCGGCCTCGCCTCGGCAGAGCCCGACCCTCCCTCGGGGGCTAAAAAGGGGGAACCCCTCTGCGTCAAGATTGGGTGTATCTCTCCGCATCCAAAATTTTCGATCAAAAAGGCTTTCGCGTTCTCCCGGCTATGTCAGAAGCAGGGCCCCGAGGAGCGAACGTGGGTGCATGTAAGTGGCAAGGCCGACTGAGCCGAGGAACTCCTATGCCCCCGGGTTAGGGACACCTCACTCAGCACCCGCCACGAAAAATGACCCTACTCGGGAAGCCACCCTATTATTGACAGGCTAAGCCGGACACGCAAAATAAAAGGAAGAAGAGTGTGACTTCATGCAATGAAAACAAAGTGTTCAGGCCTCAGCGGCCGCAGCAAGACACACGCGCATCCAACAGAAACTGTTCCAACAAGAGTTAAGCGTCGCCTTGGGAAGGAGCCGCGCCTTCAGCTCCGTCCCCGCCTTCGGTAAGGTCCATCTCGGCTTCCGGCGACGGCGCAGGGGGAAGGATCTCCGCCTCAAAGGTGGTCGCCAGCACTGCGCTCGGACCCGCGGCGACCGCGTCGAGCCGCTGAACTTCTGCCAGGGCAGCTTCGTCTTCGTCAGGAAGACAATACCCCTCACTAACCCGCTCCAGGTCCACAACGTAGTGGGAAGCGAGCACGGCGAAGGCCCGCCTGACGCCGTGGTGTAGCGCCTCGCGGAGTCTGCCGCGCGCGTGATCACCCAAGGCTTGAAGGCGGCTTTGAGGGGAGCTTCCTGAGGGGACGTCGTCGGAGCCAAGGATCCGATAAACGTCCGAGACGGCCTCGAACATGGCCGCGAGGTCGGCCTCCCTCTGCTCGGCAGCTCCGGCAAGCGCCTCGACAAGCGCCTTGGCGGACTCCTCAAGGGCGGACTCGAGCTCTGCGAACAGCCAGAAGAAAGATCTCAAACACAAGCAGAGGAAACAGACAAGAACAAGAACCAAGGACGGCCAAGGCGAACCTCCGGCTCGGGCACGCTGCTCCGAGGCCGCGACCTGGGCTGCGGCTAAGTCGGCTGCGAGGGTTTCAGCCCGGCTTTCGGCCTCGGCAGCCCGGCCCCGAGATTGGTCCCGCTCCTCGATGACCTGGACGAACTCCGACCGCTGCCGTTGCACCTCTGCGTGCGCCACTGCCGCCTCGGCTCTCAGGTCAGTGCAGAGCAACTGGAGGTCCGCTACCTTGGCACCCTGCTGAGAAAGGCGCGCGGTAGCCCCAGCGAGCGAGGTCCTCAGGGATCGCAGCGAGCCCCAGACATCGACCTCGCGGCGGATGAACGACGACTTGGCGGCGCTCCGATCCGTCAGATCCTGGGGGAAGGAAACGGGGCGTCACGAAGAACGCCTCGTTCACAGAAAAGAAAAGGTATGCCTGAAACCGTTACCTGGAGGATTTTGGGGACGTCCCTGCAGAAAACCTCCAGCGACGACCGGAGCGACCCCACCGTTGCTTCAGCACACTCGCGGAGCTCATCCCAAGACTGGTCCTCCTGTTCATTGTCGAGAATGAAGACAGGGTCCGAGGCCTCGCTGGTCCGAAACTGGAGCAACTGGCGCCGGGCCCCAGGGCTCCGCCGCACAGCGATGAGGCTGCCGCCCGGCGGGACGGATTGCGCCTCCACGCTCACCTCTTCCGAGGCACTGGGCGCCGACACATCAGCCGTCTCGACGTCGGCAGCAACCGGTCGCTCTCTGACTGGGACGGCGGCGACTTCGGTAGCGGCAGGCGCCGACATGGCCGGCACGTCAGGTGGGCTCGGGACCACGTCAGCGTTAGCCGCCTCCCCTATCACGATGGCCGCCTCGGCAGAAGAGCCAGCCTCGGGAACCTGCTCCACAGCGACAGGTGCCGCCCGAGCCCCCTGCGGTGGGACGCCTTGCGAGAGGGTCGGCTGAACGACAAGGCCCGGAGCGGCGCTGGCCGCACAGGCCGGCGCCGTCTTAAGGGCCTTCCGGGGTGCCAGGTCGGTCTGGCCATGGCTTCGCTTGTTGAGGGAAGAAGGAAAATCACGGCCGAGACATATGAATGGAAAGCCAGGACGAAGACATTCCGAGATACCTACCCGCTCCGGGCCATGATCCACCGCGCCTGGGGGGAAGTCTCTTGGATCCCAGCTCCCGGAACAGCCGCCGAGGTCCGCTTCGCCGACAACTTCGGCACCACCCTTGCTTTGGACACCCGGGGAGCAGATTGCCCAGGCACTGTCACGGTGACTTGAGGGTCACCTCCATGCGCTGCCGGCGCGAGCGGCGGCTCTCGGAGAGCAGACGCCCTGGCCTGGCCCCCCGGAGTCACCTCAGCTCCTCCAGCCGAGGGGTCAGGTGCCCTCTCGGGTTGCCCCCGTGCCTCGGGCCGGGACCCCGACGCCCCGACTCCGGGGACTGACGGCGTCAGCCCGCTCGGGGGCTGGCTCGACGGCTCCTGGCCACACCCCAAGCCGGGGCTGAGGCCGAGACGGGCGGCCATGTCGTCCTCCTCATCATCATCATCGTCGTCGTCGTCGTCGGGCGTTTCCGGCGACGGCTCCCTCGGGAGCCCCTCCCTCTCCTGCTGGCGACGGCGCTTTTCCAAGGCGTCTCGAGCCCGCCTCCGCTCACGGGCCCAGGCCTTCTCCGCGTCCTTCTTCCTCTTCTTCTCCTCCGCGGCGACCCGCCGCGCTGCTCGGTCCACCGCATCCTGCGGAACCCGTGGCAGGGAAGGCTTGTGCCACCCCACCTCCTGAAGAAGGGGGGGGAAGAAACCCGATCGTAAGAGCCAGGAGCAACCCAATGTATGAAGAAGGAAGGAGCGAACACTCACCAGGGTCACGCACCCTTGGTCGGGGCGCATCAGAAGCTGAGAGAAGGCGTGGGGGTCCGGCTTCCCCAACGCAACAGACACCCGACATTGGAGGGCGTCGAAGGGAAGAGGATCAGGGGACATCCGCGAGCCCTCCCAGTCAGCCTCCGGGGTCATCTCCCAAAGCGATAGCCGTCGCTCCACCAAGGGAAGCACCCTCCGACGGTGGATGGCGGCAATCACTCCCGCAGCGGTGAGTCCCCCCTTCCACAACGCCTCCAAGGCCTGGAGAAGGGGTTCGAGGTTCTTCTGTCTTTCGTGCGGGGTCCCGTGGCGCCAAGCGTCGGTGGCGGTGGTGACTACTCGCTGGGAGAACGGCGGAAGCAACTCGCCGTCATTCCGGAGGTAGAACCACCAGCGCTGCCACCCCTTGTTCGAGGACGCGAGGATGGCAGGAATGTACTGCGACGCCCGCGACTGCCTCAGCAGGAGGGTGCAGCCGCCGGCCCGCACCGCTGCGCGAACCTTCCTCTCCCCCGTTGGTGAGGCAAAAAGCTCCGCGAAAAAGAGATGGGTCCACAGATCCCAATGGGGGGCGATCCCCCAAATACCCCTCGCACACCGCTACGACGATAGCGGCCTGCGAGATGGAGTTGGGGGTGAGGTTGTGCAACTCCACCCCATAGTGGAACAGGATCGCCCGCATAAAGCGGCCCGCCGGCACACCGAATCCCCGCTCGTGGAAGGAGACGAAGCTCACGACGTACCCCGCCGGTGGGGATGGAGCGGCTCCGCCCACGGGAGGAATCCATTTCGGTCGCTGCTCATCGGTGAGAGGGCGAAGCAAACCCTCGCCGACCAGATCCTCCAGATCGCTCGCCGTCACCGTGGAAAAGGGCCATGGATCGCGCGGCGAGATGATGGTCACCCGGTCAGCCATCACCAAACGGAAGGGATGGCGGCGCAAGGGGCTGGAAGGGCGTTTTTTCTCTTCTCTGGCTAAAGTCTCTCGAGTTGCGAAAACCTAAGAAGGAGGCAGGAAGCGGAGCGAAGAACCGTCACCAGACCCTCTCCCAGGTATATAAAGACCAAGGCGAGACCGTTTCCAACGTTCCGCCCGGACCGGATGCGGGATTCAAAAAACGCGAAGCGGAACAGCCGTTCCTCGAACGGCTCGCGCACGCGCAACGGCCGCCCTGTCAACAACTCGCCCCGTCGCATTAACTCCGCGGAGGGACAGACGGCGCTTCTGGCAGGAGAAGCGGGCGACGCTTCGCCTTCGCCGTAAAAACCGTACCAAAAAAGGTGCGCCGCGTCGTTCGATTTCGTATCCTTTTCCGTTTTTCCTCTTTCTCTATCTCTTGCAACAGGGACCGGGAAAGGGGGATACCCCAAAAAAGATCCTTCCCCGTGAAGGAACCAGGCTCCGAGCCTCCTTACTGATCAGAGGGCTGGCCCCCCGAAGGGTTTCAACAGCCGCCTCAGATCGCGTGGGCCCTACACCCACTACTGGTCAGGGGTTCGAAGGCCGGCCCCCGAAGGGTTCCACGGTCGCCTCAGGCTACTCGGGCTCCGCGCCCATTACTGATCAGGGGTTCGAAGGCTGGCCCCCGAAGGGTTCACAGCCGCCTCAGACGCCGAGCGAGGGATGACCAGGGGTACGTTCGATACATAACCAAGGCTCGGGCTGCGCTCCCGAGGTACCCTAGGACATTTCCGAGACCAGCGGGAGCGATCTTATAACGGAATCCCATCAGAGGGAGGCATCGAGCCCTCGGACCCCGTCGCCAGGGGACCGGGTCCGGCAGATCACCCGCAGGTACTTTTGGGCGTGCCTCTGGGCCCCTAGCCGACCCCTAACGAACGGGGCACGGACGTCCACTCGGATTACCCGCTTGCAGCTCACCGGAGACACCATGTTCGACGCCCATCGAGGGTAACATGGCGCTTTCCCCCCCTCCTCCTTGCGGAAAGGCGACGCAGGGGCGTATGTAAAAAAGCCGAGTCTGTCCCTGATCGCCCTCTCGCCCTGTGCGGAGGCTCGGGGGCTGCTCTCGCAAACCCGGCTCCGACCGAACCGTTGACAGCGTCAACGTACCAGCCCGAGAACTTGGGCCCCGACCGTACACCCGGGCTACGACCAGTTCGCATGAGGGAACAACCAGACCGGCCGAAGCGTTACGCAAGGCATTAAGACCTCGGAGGAGTGAAACCACTCCTCCGAGGCCTCGGGGGCTACACCCGGTGGGTGCGCTCGCGCGCACCCACCGGAACAAAATGAAACCGAGAAAGGCTGGTCCCCTTGTAAAAAAGTGCGAGAAAGCCTCCAAGCGAGTGCTAACACTCCTTTCGAGGCTCGGGGGCTACTGTCGGGGACCATAATTAGGGGTACCCTCAAGACTCCTAATTCTCAGCTGGTAACCCCCATCAGCATAAAGCTGCAAAGGCCTGATGGGTGCAATTAAGTCAGGGATCAGTCCATTCGAGCGACTCGATCATGCCTCGCCCGAGCCTAGCCTCGGACAAGGGCAGCCGACCCCAGAGGATTTCCGTCTCGCCCGAGGCCCCCCTCCAACGGCGGACATCTCCGGCTCGCCCGAGGCCCTGCCTTCGCTAAGAAGCAACCCTAACTAAATCGCCGCACCGACCGACCGAATCGCAGGAGCATTTAACGCAAAGGTGGCCTGACACCTTTATCCTGACGCGCGCCCCCGGCAGAGCCGAAGTGACCGCCGTCACTTCACCGCTCCACTGACCGGCCTGACAAAAGGACAGCTCCACCTGCGCCACTCCGACTGCAGTACCACTTGACAGAGTGAGACTGACAGGCAGTCAGGCCCTGCCAAAGGCACCATAGGAAGCTCCGCTCCGCCCGACCCAGGGCTCGGACTCGGGCTAGGTCCCGGAAGACGGCGAACTCCGCTCCGCCCGACCCAGGGCTCGGACTCGGGCTAAGTCCCGGAAGACGGAGAACTCCGCTCCGCCCGACCCAGGGCTCGGACTCGGGCTAGGTCCCGGAAGACGGCGAACTCCGCTCCGCCCGACCCAGGGCTCGGACTCGGGCTAGGTCCCGGAAGACGGCGAACTCCGCTCCGCCCGACCCAGGGCTCGGACTCGGGCTAGGTCCCGGAAGACGGCGAACTCCGCTCCGCCCGACCCAGGGCTCGGACTCGGGCTAAGTCCCAGAAGACGACGAACTCCGCTCCGCCCGACCCAGGGCTCGGACTCGGGCTTAGCCCCGGAAGACGACGAACTCCGCTTCGCCTGACCCCAGGGCTCGGACTCCGCCCAGGCCTCTGCCGAACGACCTCCGCCTCGCCCGACCCAGGGGCTCGGGCTCGGCCTCGGCCATGGAAGACAGACTCGACCTCGGCTTCGGAGGAGCCTCCGCGTCGCCCAACCTAGGGCGCAGGCCAGCCACGTCAACAGGAAGCGCCATCATCACCCTACCCCGAGCTGACTCGGGCCGCAGAGAACAAGACCGGTGTCCCATCTGGCTAGCTCCGCCAGATAGGCAATGATGGCGCCCCGCATGCTCTGTGACGACGGCGGCTCTCAGCTCTCTTACGGAAGCAGGAGGACGTCAGCAAGGACTCAACCGCTCCGACAGCTGTCCCTCCGCCAGGCTCCGTCGCTCCTCCGACGGCCACGACATCACACCAGCTGGGTGCCAAAATCTCTCCGGCTGCCACATCGGCATGTACTTAGGGCGCTAGCTCTCCCTCGCTAGACACGTAGCACTCTGCTACACCCCCATTGTACACCTGGATCCTCTCCTTACGCCTATAAAAGGAAGGACCAGGGCCCTCTTAGGGGGGTGGGCCGCGCGGGGATAAGGACGGGACAGGCGCTCTCTTGGGGCCACTCGCTTCCCTCTCCCGCGTGGACGCTTGTAACCCCCTACTGCAAGCGCACCCGACCTGGGCGCGGGACGAACACGAAGGCCGCGGGATTCCCACCTCTCTCACGCCGGTCACCGGCCGCCTCGCTCCTTCCCCCCTTCGCGCTCGCCCACGCGCTCGACCCATCTGGGCTGGGGCACGCGGCGACACTCACTCGTCGGCTCGAGGGACCCCCCGGTCTCAAAACGCCGACACCCACCTTCCAGCATTTGATTGACAGGGCAATCATGACTGAAAGGAAGCGTCGGGAGATGGAGGATAGGAAGCGCAAGATTGGTGGACCTCCGGCCGGGAGTAGCAGCCGTCCCCGCTACTCAGGCAACTCATCCCAGCAATTCAAGCAAGCTCACCAGCACCAGCACTAGCGTTAGCATCAACACTAGTACCAGAGACAGTTTCCTCAGCAGTAGCAGCAGTACTGTCAGAGCACCCAACCTGAAGGAAATCAGTACCAGCGTCAGAACAACCAGGCAGCTCGCCTTCCTGCCCCAACACCCAACCAGAATGGCCAAGCAGCCCCAGCGCAAGTAGGAGGTCGTGCATGCTTCTACTATGGAGGACAAAACCACTGGGCAAAGAACTGTCCAAAGAAAGTAGCTCAGCAGCCGCCAACAGTCAATGCCCCAGCAAGACAAGGAACACCACAGCAAGCACCAGGAGTCCGTGGTTAGGCCTACAACCGTGGAAAGGTAAACCACCTGGAGGCCAAGGCAATCCAGGATGCTCAGGACATGGCAGTAGGTATGTTTCCAATCGAATCCTACCCAGCAAAAGTACTATTTGATACTGGTGCCACACATTCTTTTGTTTCTGCATCTTGGGTAGAATCACATAACATCCCCATAGAACCAATGGTCCCGCCTTTAAGAGCTAATTCAGTTGGGGGAAAGTTCATTCCGATAGGATTTGTCCGAATCTAAGGATTGAAATAAGGGGGATAGACTTCCCCGCTAGCCTAGTAGTAATGGGAAATCAAGGGTTAGATGTCATCCTAGGGATGAATTGGCTACATAGAAATCAAGCCACTGTCAGTTGTGACAAGAGAACAGTTAAGTTGGTGTCCCCATCTGGAAAGGAAGTAGTAACCAAGCTGTACTTACCTGAACTAGAAGAAGGAGCCTGTCACCATTTATCAGTAGATGACAAAGAGTCCAATCCCATTGAGGCAATTAGAATTGTGTCAAAATTCCCTGATGTATTCCCTGAGGAGTAACTAGGCATGCCACCTGAAAGGAAAGTTGAATTTGCCATAGAGCTTATCCCAGGCACCGCCCCTATTTCTAAGAGAGCCTATCGAGTGTCCGGACCAGAGTTGGTGGAACTCAAGAAGCAAATTAATGAGTTGTTGGAGAAAGGTTATTATCGGGGACCATAATTAGGGGTACCCCCAAGACTCCTAATCTCAGCTGGTAACCCCCATCAGCACAAAGCTGCAAAGGCCTGATGGGCGCAATTCAGGTCAAGGCTTCGTCCACTCAAGGGACACAATCTCGCCTCGCCCGAGCCCAGCCTCGGGCAAAGATAGCCGACCCAGGAGGATTCACGTCTCGCCCGAGGGTCTCCTCAAGCAACGGACGCACCTTCGACTCGCCCGAGGCCCAGCTCGGGCAGGCTTCGCGGAGAAGCAACCTTGGCCAGATCGCCACGCCAACCGACCGTATCGTAGGAGCATTCAATGCAAGGATCGCCTGACACCATATCCTGACGCGCGCTCTTCAGTCGATAGAGCAGAAGTGACCGCAGTCACTTCACTCCTCCACTGGCTGACCTGACAGGAAAACAGCGCCGCCTATGCTGCTCCGACTGTTGTGCCACCCGTTAGGGTGAGGCTGACAGCCGCCAAGTCCGGCCTCAGGCGCCATAGGAAGCTCCGCCTCGCCCGACCCCAGGGCTCGGACTCAACCTCGACCTCGGACGATGGACTCCGCCTCGCCCGACCCCAGGGCTCGGACTCAACCTCGACTCTGGAAGACGGTCTCCGCCTCGCCCGACCCCAGGGCTCGGACTCAACCTCGACTCCGAAAGACAGTCTCCGCCTCGCCCGACCCCAGGGCTCGGACTCCACCTCGACCTCGGAAGACGGTCTCCGCCTCGCTCGACCCCAGGGCTCGGACTCAACCTCGACCTCGGACGACGGTCTCCGCATCGCCCGACCCCAGGGCTCGGACTCAACCTCGACTCCGGAAGACAGTCTCCGCCTCGCCCGACCCCAGGGCTCGGACTCAGCCTCGACCTCAGAGGAGTCACCGCCTCGCTCGACCTCGGGCTCGGACCGACCACGTCACAGGGGGGGCCATCATTACCCTACCCCTAGCTAGCTCAGGCTACCGGGAACAAGACCGGCGTCCCATCTGGCTCGCCCCGATAAAACAGGTAATGATGGCACCCCGCGTGCTCCATGACGACGGCGGTTCTCGGCCCCTTACGGGAGCAAGGAGACGTCAGCAAGGATCCGACAGCCCCGACAGCTGTGCTTCCACAGGGCTCAAGCGCTCCTCCGATGGCCACGACATCACATGAATAGGGCAGCAACTCCTCTCCAACAGCCACGTTGGCATGTACATAGGGCTCTGGCTCCTCCCCGCTAGACACGTTAGAGCATTGCTACGCTCCCTGTTGTACACCTGGACCCTCTCCTTACATCTATAAAAGGAAGGTCTAGGGCCCTCGCACGAGAAGGTGGCCGCGCGAGAGAACGGGCTGACGCACAAGGCTCGCACTCTCTCTCTCGCTCGCTAACGCTTGTAACCCCCTACTACAGGCGCATCCGCCCTAGGCGCAGGACAACATGAGGTCGTGGTTTCCCCCTACTGTTTTCCCCCTTGTGTTCCGTCTCGCGCCGACCCATCTGGGATGGGACACGCAGCGACAATTTACTCGTCGGTCCAGGGACCCCCCACGGTCGAAACGCCGACAGTTGGCGCGCCAGGTAGGGGTCTGCTGCGTGTTGACGAACAACTTCTCGTCAGGCTCCAGATGGGTAGTCTCCAGCAACCTCTCCAATCCAGGATGATGCTCCGTTTCGGGAGTCTCGAGTTCATGTCCCTCGACGGCATCTACGACATGATACTACTTTCTCCGCCGCGGGACAACAACAATGGCGGCCGTCAGACCACCCGCCGACGGCGGAATCGACGACGTCTTCCCCGCGTGGCAGAAGAGCAACATCCGGGTCTGTCCCGTCACCTTCCCCGCCGACGGAGGAGGAGGCGGGGCAACCATTGTCAAGCAGGAGGCGGCACCTTGTCGGCTGTCGAGCGAGTCGACGGCGCCGGCGCCCCAACGGGGGACACGTTGGGCGTTGACCTCGCGTCTGAGACGAAGACGAGCGTCGTTTCCCCGCAACATGCCAACCCCAAGCAGACGGTTGACGCCAGCACGCTCGCGAAGGACTTGCTGGGCGTTAGCCTCGTACCTGAGATAACGGTGCAGTCTGTCCCCGACGCGACTTCGTCACCATCCGTCGATCAAGAGGTACTGTTCGTTTCCCATCCTGTGCCTTTTAGATTCAGCTTCGACCCACCAAGCGACCCCGCTTCGGTGGATGCTTTCATAAAGGCATATCCGAACCTTCCGGGGTATCATATGTGGTCAACCTGGGACCGACTGACGGCCGTCGCGACCTACGGGCCCCCCGGGTTCCGAGGAAGATGACGAGCCCGACTATGGTTGGGATTTCTCCGGGCTCGGTAACCCTAGTGCCATGCGGGACTTCATGACCGCATGCGACTACTGCCTCTCTGATTGCTCCGATGGTAGCCACAGCCTCGGCGACGAGGACTGTGGCCCAAGTCGCGAATGTTTCCACATCGATCTAGGGGGTCTCGACGAAGGCAACCACCTTGGTATGCCGGAGGACAGCGATCCCCCTAGGCCTGCGCCTCGCGTTGACATCCTTTGGGAGCTAGTTGTGGTCCCAATCCCTGCGGGGGGTCAGGACGCACAGCTCGAGCAAATCCGCGAGATGCAGGCCAGGCTCGACGAGGAAGCAGGACAACTTGTGCAGCTCCGACAAAATATCGGGCAGGAGGGGGCAGGCCGAGCACCGGCCGGAGAAGCGCGTCATCTGGCCCAGGACATCTAGCACCGCATCGCCAACGATGCTAGGGCAAGGCTGCCCCGGGCTTCCAGTGGGGTCGGCCAGAACCTGGCTGCAGCTGCAATACTACTCCCGAGGGGTTCGGTCCCGAGACCTCCAGGTGGACCAGCTGGAAGAGGCTCACTGGACCAACCGAGAAGACTCACTGGACCAGCTGGAAGAGGCTCGGGACATGGCCTTACTACACTCGGCAAGGTATCAGCAATCCCTGCGACGCTATCACGCCCGAGGGGTTTGGTCCCGAGACCTCCAGGTGGGGGACTTGGTGCTTCGGCTACGACAAGACGCCCGAGGGCGCCACAAGCTCACACCTCCCTGGGAAGGGCCATTCATCATCACCAAGATTTTGAAGCCCGGAACATACAAGCTGGCCAACAGTCAAGGCGAGGTCTACAGCAACGCTTGCAACATCCGACAGCTACGTCGCTTCTACCCTTAAGATGTTTTCAAGTCGTTCATATACCTCGTTTACATACACAAATAAAGTCTAACCATCAAGGAAGGGTCAGCCTTGCCTCGGCAAAGCCCGACCCTCCCTCGGGGGCTAGAAGGGGGAACCCCCTCTGCGTCAAAATTTTCCTCGGAAAAAGTATTTTTGCCAGAACATCTTTCGTGCTTTTCAACTACTTCGATAGTGGGATCCTGAAAACGACGGAGTACACGTAAGCGGCAAGGTCGACCGAGCCGAGGGACTCCTACGCCTCCAGGATATGGATACCTCACTCATCACCTTCTGCGATAAGTAACTCACGCTCGGATAAGCGATTCCGCTGACCGAACAAGTCTTAACGCTCGAAAACTTTTCTGCCGAAACGATTTTTCATGCCTTCTCGACTATATCGATAACAGAATCCTACGGACGAGTAAGAGTACACGTAAGCGGCAAGGCCGACCGAGCCGAGGAACTCCTACGCCTCCGGGATACGGATACCTCACTCATCACCTTCCGCAATAAGTAACTCTCGCTCGGATAAACAATTCTGTTACCGATGAACAAGTCCTGATATTCGAAACAAGGGGAAAAGAAACGCAGCTTTACAACCTGACGACGGTATGTTTGGGCCTCAGCGGCCGCAAAAAACATACGCAGACTATAGATAAACTGTTCCTGCAGGTTCAGACATCAATATGGGGAGCAGCAGCACCCTCGGCATCGACTCCACCTTCGGCAGAATCCGACCCGGCCTCGGACGGCAACACGGTCGGAGGATCTCCACCTCGAAGGAAGATGTTAGCACCGCGCTTGGGCCATCGCCGCCAGGGTCTCCTCCAGGAACCTGGCCCAAGCAGACGGCTCGACCGGCCACTCCGTAGCCTCAGCCAGCTGTCCCCCGAGGACATCAGCCCGGCTCATGGCCTCGGCAGCTCGACTCCAGGGTTGGTCCCGCCAGTGGACGACCCGGCAAGGCTCCAGCCGCCGCTACTACGCCTCCTCAGCCTGGGAAGTCCCCTGCTCCTTGGCCAATGAAGTCTCTTTTCGAGCCGACTCCGCCTCTGTCCATGCTGACACCGCTGCCTCCGTCTCTGGCTCATCGTAGAGCGGTCGAGGGTTTCTTTAACTGAGCAAGAGAAGCCTCGGGCGGCAAGGCCGACCGAGCCGAGGGACTCCTACGCCTCCTGGATACGGATACCTCACTCGTCACCTTCCGCATGAGGCAACTCACACTTGGTTAGGTGGTCCAGCTAGCCGACAGACGAGTATGGTGCTCGAAATGAGGAAGAAACACGGCTTTACGCCCAAATACATAGATGTTCAGGCCCCGACAGCCACAATGAACAGACACCGGCACTCAAGGTGCCATTACAAACGGAACTCCGGTTCCACTCCCGCAGGTACGAACAACCCCCCACATTAGAAGGCCTGCGGGACGACAAAATCCCAGGTGGCTCACCGCCGCCCACTCCGGCAGCAGCGACAACGACCTCCGCTCCGGGCGGCCAGACAGCAGCAGCGATGACCTCAGGGCAGACGCTGCTGCGATAAGGCCCTCACCCACGTCCCCACTCGAGGGGCGAGGACAAGCTATCAAAGCCAAAGAGCCGAGGCCCGGAGCGCGGATGGCAGCGGCGATCTCGTCGGCGACGAGGACTTCTCCAGCCGCCACCACCTCAGCACCGACGACGGCAGCCACCTGCCCGCAGGCAGATCCCCACTCAAGTACTCCCGGACGGGCGAGCACCGACCTCCGCGCGAAGGCGTCGTGCCGAAGCAAGGGCAGGACAGCCCAAGAACACGAACGCCACCCTAGCAGCGCACGACGTCTTGGGCGGTCCCCTGGTGCGCGCAGCGCAACAGCCACCCGTATGGCGGGCAGGTAGCCACACTCCGCCCAGCGGTGGGAGGTGGCACCGGAAGTCGTGCCAGAGCCAGCTGAGCCAGCGAACCAGGCATGCTGGAGCCGACGACGCTTGCGGCCGCTTGGCCCCGCGTTGTCGAAGTCCGCCCCTTCCGCTAGGCCGGTGAGCGCCCTCTCCCCTGAATGCTGAAGGAGACGGTGGCCCACGAACCCGTGCGGGAGGTAGAGCTCCGGCTCAGCTCGCCCTCCGCCCCAGCAAGGATGATGAAGATCCTTGAAGCTGAGGGCGGGGCAGAGGTCGCAGCCCGACTTGCTTCTCCCCACCATCAAATTGGTGGTCACCGTCTTAGGTGACCATCGGTGAGGGGATGCAGCCGGGCTGCCTGATGAAAATCCTTGAAGCCGAGTGGTGGCTAAAAGGTACCAACTTCCGCGAAGTTGCGCTCCTCCAACGACAGCAAGACGAAAGCAGCGCGGGCGCTCCCCATCCGGGCGCTCGGAAGGTGGAAGGACGCAATGCATGAGGGGAGTGCGAAGGCATGGCTGCCATCCAAGGGGGTCACCCACTTTTTAAAGGCAACTCTCCCCACTTGCGTCCTCAGTCGTCGCGGACTGAGTCTTCACCAACACGCCCCAAGGTCCTCCCCCTGCGACACGGGGGCTGGGTCCCACATGTCATGCAAGCTGGCCCAGGATAGAAGAAGCCAAACCGCCACGCGCGGAGCGCGTAACTGCCCAGCGGTTACAAGCACTCCTCCACTTTCGCCCAGACCAGCGGGTGAAAGGGCGGACCGCCATGCAGGCGACATGCAACTGCATCAAGGGGGCGCACCCTTTCGACTTCGACGCGTCCAGCATGGAGGCCCAGGCCCACACGTCATGTAACCGGCGCGTCAGTTACTACGTGCGAGAAATTGCACCGCCACTTGCGCCAGTACCGCGCCTTCTCGACTGCGGAACCGGTGCCGCGACTCAAGGTGACCCTGCGCATGGCCCAACAGTGCCAACCGAGCACATCGGTCACGGATCAGTCAGCCGCGGGAGAAGGCGCGACGGTCGATATGGCCAGAAGTGGGCCGACAGTAATGGCGGCAGCAGGCGAGCGGAAGCGGCGATCAAATCGACTGCAGGCTCACGTCCCCTCCTGGAGCAGCAGGAGAGCCCTCTCCCACGGCGTGAAGACGACGCGCCCATATTCCGTTCCTCGAACGGCTCACGCACGCACAACGGCTGCCCCGCCAACCACTCGTCCCGTCGCATCAACTATGCGGTAGGGCAGGCGACACCTTTGGCAGGCGAAGCGGGCGACGCTTCACCTCCACCATAATAACCACGTTAAAAAAGGTGCGCCATGTCGTTCAATTTCGTATCCTTTTCTTCTTCCCCTTTCTCTCTGTTGCTACAGGGACCGGGAAAGGGGATACTCCGAAAGGGATCCTTCTCCGCGAAGGAAGCGGGCCCCGAGCCCTCCTACTGATCAGAGGTTCGAAGGCTGGCCCCTCGGAAGGGTTCGACAGCCGCCTCAGAGCACTCGGGCTCCGCGCCCACTACTGGTCAGGGGTTCGAAGGCTAGCCCCTCAGAAGGGTTCGACAGCCGCCTCAGGCCACTCGGGCTCCGCGCCCACTACTGATCAGGGGTTCATAGGCTGGCCCCCGAAGGGTTCGACAGCCGCCTCAGAACACGCAGAGCGAGGGATGACTCTGGGTACGTCCGATACATGGTCGAGGCTCGGGCTACGCTCCCGAGGTACCCTAGGACATTTCCGAGACTAGCAGGAGCGATTCTGTAATGGAATCCCATCAGAGGGAGACATCAAGCCCTTGGACCCTATCAAACGGGACCGGGTCCGGCAAATCACCTGCAGGTACTTTTGGAGCGCGCCTCTGGGCCACTAGCCGACCCTTATCGAACGGGGCACGGGCGTCCACTCGGATCACCCGTTAGCAACTCACTAGAGACACCATGTTCGGCGCCCTCCAAGGGCAGCATGGCGCTTTCCCCCCTCCTCCTTGCGGAAAGGCGACGAAGGGGCGTATGAAAAAAGTCGAGATAGTCCTTGATCGTCCTCTCGCTCTGTGCGGAGGCTCGGGGGCTGCTCTCGCAAACCCGGCTCCGGCCAAACCGTTGACAGCGTCAACATACCAGCCCGAGAACTCGGAACCTGACTATGCACCCGGGCTACGACCAGCTCGCATGAGGGAACAACCAGACCGACCGAGGCATCACGAAAGGCATTAAGACCTCGAAGGAGTCAAACCACTCCTCCGAGGCCTCGGGGGCTACACCCGGCGGGTGCGCTCGCGCGCACCCACCGGAACAAAATGCAACCGAGAGAGGCCAGTCCCCTTGCAAAAAAGTGCGACAAAAGCCTCCAAGCGAGTACCAACACTCCCTTCGAGGCTCGGGGGCTACTATTGGGGACCATAATTAGGGGTACCCCCAAGACTCCTAATCTCAGCTGGTAACCCCCATCAGCACAAAGCTGCAAAGGCTTGATGGGCGCAATTCAGGTCAAGGCTCCGTCCACTCAAGGGACACGATCTCGCCTCGCCCGAGCTCAGCCTCGGGCAAAGATAGCCGACCCAGGAGGCTTCACGTCTCGCCCGAGGGTCTCCTCAAGCAACGGACGCACCTTCGACTCGCCCGAGGCCCAGCTCGGGCAGGCTTCGCGGAGAAGCAACCTTGGCCAGATCGCCACGCCAACCGACCGTATCGCAGGAGCATTCAATGCAAGGATCGCCTGACACCTTATCCTGACGCGCGCTCTTCAGTCGACAGAGCCGAAGTGACCGCAGTCACTTCGCCCCTCCACTGGCTGACCTAATAGGAAAACAGCGCCGCCTGCGCTGCTCCGACTGCTGTGCCACCCATCAGGGTGAGGCTGACAGCCGCCAAGTCCGGCCTCAGGCACCATAGGAAGCTCCGCCTCGCCCGACCCTAGGGCTCGGACTCAACCTCGACCTCGGACGACGGACTCCGCCTCGCCCGACCCCAGGGCTCGGACTCAACCTCGACTCCGGAAGATGGTCTCCGCCTCGCCCGACCCCAGGGCTCGGACTCAACCTCGACCTCGGACGACGGTCTCCGCCTCGCCTGACCCCAGGGCTCGGAATCAACCTCCACTCCGGAAGACGGTCTCCGCCTCGCCCGACCCCAGGGCTTGGACTCCACCTCGACCTCGGAAGACGGTCTCCGCCTCGCCCGACCCCAGGGCTCGGACTCAACCTCGACCTCGGATGACGGTCTCCGCCTCGCCCGACCCCAGGGCTCGGACTCAACCTCGACTCCGGAAGACGGTCTCCGCCTCGCCCGACCCCAGGGCTCGGACTCAGCCTCGACCTCGGAGGAGTCACTGCCTCGCCCGACCTCGGGCTCGGACCGACCACGTCACAGGGGGGGCCATCATTACCCTACCCCTAGCTAGCTCAGGCTACGGGGAACAAGACCGGCGTCCCATCTGGCTCGCCCTGGTAAAACAGGTAATGATGGCACCCCGTGTGCTCCATGACGACGACGGTTCTCGTCCCCTTACGGGAGCAAGGAGACGTCAGCAAGGATCCGACAGCCCCGACAGCTGTGCTTCCACAGGGCTCAAGCGCTCCTCCGACGACCACAACATCACATGAATAGGGCAGCAACACCTCTCCAACAGCCACGTCGGCATGTACACAGGGCTCTGGCTCCTCCCCGCTAGACACGTTAGCGCATTGCTACGCTCCCTGTTGTACACCTGGACCCTCTCCTTACATCTATAAAAGGAAGGTCCAGGGCCCTCGCACGAGAAGGTGGCCACGCGGGAGAACGGGCTGACGCACAAGGCTCGCGCTCTCTCTCTCTCCCTCATGAACGCTTGTAACCCCCTACTGCAAGCGCATCCGCCCTAGGCGCAGGACAACACGAGGCCACGGTTTCCCCTTAGTGTTTTCCCCCTTGTGTTCCGTCTCGCGCCGACCCATCTAGGCTAGGACACGCAGCAACAATTTACTCGTCGGTCCAGGGACCCCCCGGGGTCAAAACGCCGACAGTTATATCAGACCAAGTATCTCACCTTGGGCAGCCCCAGTGTTATTTGTGGAGAAGAAGGATGGCACCAAGAGGATGTGCATTGATTACAGAGCTTTGAATGAAGTCACTATCAAGAACAAGTATCCTCTGCCTCGAATTGAAGACCTATTTGATCAGTTGAGAGGAGCCAGTGTGTTCTCAAAGATAGATCTGAGGTCAGGTTACCATCAGCTCAGAATCCGACCTTCAGATATACCAAAGACCGCATTCATCACCAAGTATGGGTTATATGAGTTCATGGTTATGTCATTCAGATTGATGAACGTGCCAACTTACTTCATGTACCTGATGAATAGTGTGTTCATGGACTATCTCGACAAGTTCGTAGTGGTGTTCATTGATGATATTCTTATATATTCCCAGAATGAGCAAGAGCATGAGGAACATTTGAGGAAAGTACTTCAGAGGCTACGAGATTGCCAGTTGTATGCCAAGCTTAGCAAGTGCGAGTTCTAGATCAGCGAAGTTCTATTCTTGGGTCACATAATAAACCGAGATGGACTAGCTGTGGATCCAAAGAAGGTAGCAGCGATTCTGGACTGGAAAGCACCAAAAGATGTCCGAGGAATCAAGAGTTTCATTGGAATGGCTGGTTACTATCGGTGTTTCATTGAAGGTTTCTCCAAGATTGTTGTACCAATGACAGACTTGCTAGCAAAGAAGATTGAGTTTAAGTGGACCCCAGCGTGCCAAGAATCATTTCAGATGTTGAAGCAGAAGTTGACAACAACACCGGTATTGGTTCTGCCAGATGTTCACAAGCCATTCTCAGTATATTGCGATGCTTCGTACACCAGACTAGGATGTGTGTTAATGCAGGAAGGGAAAGTAGTGGCATACTCGTCCCGATAATTGAAAGTTCATGAGAAGAATTACCCCACTCATGATCTGGAGCTAGCAGCAGTGGTTCATGCACTGAAGACCTAGAGACATTATCTTTATGGGCAAAATGTGATATCTACACGGACCACAAGAGCCTCAAGTACATATTCACTTAGTCAGAGTTAAACATGAGGCAGCGAAGATGGCTAGAATTGATCAAAGACTATGAGCTGGAGATTCATTATCACCCAGGCAAAGCAAATGTGGTTGTAGATGCTCTTAGTAGAAAGAGTCAAGTCAATATGTTGGCTGCTCACCCGATGCCGTTCGAGCTAGCAAAGGAATTCGACAGATTGAGTCTCGGATTTCTGAACAACACTCAAAGAGTGACAATTGAGCTAGAACCCACCCTAGAGCAAGACATCAGGAAAGGCCAGAAGGATGACGAGAAGATCAACAAGATCTGGCAGCTAATCTTCGATGGGAAAGTTCCAGATTTCCGTGAAGATGACGAAGGAGTGGTATGGTTCAAGGATTGGTTGTGCGTTCTCGACATCAAATCGATCCGAGAACTGATTCTCAAGGAAGCTCATGAGACAACATATTCTATACACCCTGGTAGCGAGAAAATGTACCAAGACCTGAAGAAGCAATTCTGGTGGTACGGTATGAAAAGAGAGATAACAGAGTATGTGGCTAGATGCGACAGTTGTCAGAGGATCAAGGCAGAACATCAGAGACCTGCAGGTTTGTTGCAGCCGTTGTAGATTCCGCAGTGGAAATGGGATGAGATTGGGATGGACTTTATAGTCGGTCTGCCCCGCACTCGAGCTAGTTATGACTCCATCTAGGTAGTAGTGGACCGTTTAACAAAGGCGGCCCATTTCATACCAGTCAAGACCACCTATAATAGTGCGGTGTTGGCAGAATTATACATGTCTCGGATTGTGTGCTTGCATGGCATTCCAAAGAAGATAGTATCGGACAGAGGCACCCAGTTTACCTCTCACTTTTGGTAGCAGCTACATGAAGCTTTGGGTACTCACTTGAAATTCAGTTCAACTTACCACCCACAGACAGATGGTCAGACTGAGAGAACCAACCAGATTCTTGAGGATATGTTGAGAGCTTGTGCTTTGCAAGACAAGTTAGGTTGGGACAAGAGGCTACCGTATGCAGAATTCTCCTACAACAACAGCTATCAAGCCAGTTTGAAGATGTTACCATTCGAAGCGCTTTATGGGAGGAATTGCAGAACTCCATTGCATTGGGACCAACCCGGCGAAAGACAGGTGTTCGGTCCAGAGATTTTGCTTGAAGCCGAAGAGAATATCAGGATGGTCCGGGAAAACCTGAAGGCAGCACAGTCCAGGCAGCGAAGCTATGCTGACACCAGAAGAAGGGAACTCGGTTTTGAAGTGGGAGACTATGTCTACTTGAAAGTGTCACCCATTAGAGGAACCAAAAGATTTGGAGTCAAAGGCAAGCTAGCACCACGCTATATCGGGCCGTATCAGATTCAAGCAAGATGTGGAGAAGTGGCTTATCAACTCAGCTTACCAGAAAATTTGTCCGCAGTGCTCGATGTGTTTCACGTGTCTCAGTTAAAGAAATGCTTGCGAGTACCAGAAGAGCAGTTGCCAACGGAAGACCTTGAAGTTTCGGAAGATCTGACATACATTGAGAAGCCAACACAGATTCTGGAGACAGCAGATCGGGTCACATGGAGGAACACCATCAGGATGTCCAAATACCCTGAACTCTTTGCTAGCCAGCCCTGAATCTCGAGGGCGAGATTTTTTAAGGGGGATAGGTCTGTAACACCTTGAATTTGGGGGTATAAAATTTATTTCTTATTATCATCCAAATTCAGGTGTTACTCTTCTCTATCTCACTCTAGTTTCTCTCTCTAGTTTCTCTCTCTCTCTTCCTCTTTTGATTAGGGTTAGTTTAATTAGTGAAGGATTATTTATTTTATTTTGCCCAAAACATGTGAGTCATGAAATGTTGCATCATGTTGAACCCCAAATATTGTTTGAATTGTTGCACATGGTTGATTTGGTTTGAATTTGAAACTTGATTTGAATTTGAATTAAAACCCCTAGAGAAAATAAATAGAAAAGAAATTAGAAATTCCCTAGAAAATGGAAAACCTAATTCAGCCCAAGTCGGCCCACTAAGCCCAGCCCCGCACGCGCGCGCCTGCGCCCGCGCGTCCTTGGTGCCTGAGAGGCGGGCCCCGCCTGTCGGCGTCAACTCCAGCGCACCCTCTCCCCCCCCTCTCTCTCTCTCGCTGCCCCGTGGGCCAGGCCTGTCAGCGCCGTTTCTCTCGCCCACGCGCTCGCTTCCCTCTCTGTCCCTCCGACCCCACCTGTCAGCTGTCCCTAACCTCTCGCCCACGATCCCCCATCGTGGACGCGCCCACGTCCGCGCATTCTCTGGCCATGTCCCCGCGCCCCTTTTGAGCCCTGCGCCCTGCTCACCCACCTCCCCTTGCTCACTTGCGCCCTCAGCCAAACACCCTCGCCCTCTCTGTCGCTCTGCACACGCGAACAGAGAGCTCCGCCACCACTCACGTCGATCGATGCCCGTTCTGCAATCACCGTCTCGCTCGCGCCCTGTCCTTTGCCTCGCCGTTAGCTGCTCGGGACACCCTTCGGTGTGCCCTCCCCCTCTCTGGTTTGCCCGGCCCATGCTCACCGGAGCGGTTCTTACACAGCCGGAGCTCCACCACTGTCGCCACGTCGTGTCCCTGCGCCACCGCCCGTGACTCCAGCGCTTCCCCTCGTGGTGAGCAACCTGCTCGCGCCCTTAATTCGGTCGTTACTGCCCTGGTTAGCGCGCGATTGTTCGCCAGAATTGCCCTGCGTCGTCGTTGCCCCGCCTCACCGTGTGCAGCACCCTCTGGTGCTCCCACGCCGGCGTGATGCCCATGGCCGAGTCCGCCAGAACGCCCTGAACGTGCCCGAGCTAGTCCCCAAGCCTCTGGAGCCCTACCGTGGTCAGCCCCCTCGTCTCCGACGAGCTCTCGTCGCGGGACCGAGCGGCGCCACCGTGCCTGTGTCCGCCCCTAGCCGTTAGATCTCGGGCGTCCATCCGAGATCGGGCAGTTTAGATTTAACCAGAGCGGATCTGATCGCAGCCCTCCGATCCAGATCCAACCACCCTTCTCTCTTCCCCCTCACCCGCGCCCCTGCCCCTGGGCCCAGCTGGTCAGACTGCCCTGGTTCGCTGATGCCCTGTCCCCGCCTGTTAGTCGCGTCCGCGCGCCCGCGCGATCTAATCCTGGCCGTTGATCTCTTATCTGACGGTTGAAGTTACCCCGTACCCCTTCGCGTGTGAGTTTTACTTAAGAGGCCCTCGACTTTTAGGAAATCAACCCCGCTGTCCTGGTTTTAGTGCGCAGACCCCTGGTTTGTTTTAAATTGCCCCCTGTGCTTTTATTTAATCACAGATTTAGCCCTAATTTCATATTTTAAACTTCAAAACTTGTTTATTTCATATCTTTTTCATATGAACTCTAAATTTAGTGGTTCAAATTGCAAAATGTTCATAAAATTATTCTCTGTTCAAATAAATTATGATCAGCTATAGTCTATAAACTTTAATTTTACACATAGGATACAAGATTAATGTATATGTTAATTGTTTTGTTTAATGAAATAAATAAAATGAAAGCCCTAGGAGTTAAAATATATTTAATCTTATGAGATTAGTGACATGCATTACATGAATTCATTTTTGGTTTAACTTTTAGGTCTCAATGAAATGAATAGAATTAGGTTATGTAATTATGGATAACACTTAAAGAATAATCAAATTCCTAAATGAGATTAGTCCATCTTATGACTTAATCTCTTGTTTAAATTACTACTTTACCTTTTGAGGTATGTTCCAAACACTTAGAGAGTAATCAACTCCTAATTAGGATTAGTTCATTTTATAACTTGACCTCATTCTCCTTTATTTAATACTACATCTTTTGAGTTATGTTCCAATGTTTGTACATGTTTGATGTGATGTTCATTTGTACTTTCCAAATGTATTGAATGTATGATCGCTTTATTTAGACAACGAGTAGCTCATGGTTCCTAAGTGTGTTACCGAAGATCCCTCTGAGCAACAACCTAGTGAAGGCAAGTGTTCTCAAACCTATCATGTCCTACTTTACTTTATAATTCATTGTCCTGCATTACATTATTGAAACTTAAGGATTGACTAGTCTGTATTTACCTTACCCTTGTTTACCTTTTTGGGTTAATCATGGTTAGCTTATGCTATTGCTTAAACTTAATCAATGAACATGATGTGATTATTTATGATACAATGATGTTGTCCCGTTGAGGTTCTTGTGATTACCTTAGGAGGTCAGGCTGTTTCCTGAGTACCTCTCTGTAAGGACCTATTTGGGGAGTGACAACCCGGGATAACAGTGCAACCATGAGGGTGGAATGGGATGCCCTTAGCTGATTAATTAGAGGAACCAGAGGAGTAGTTGGCTTCGTCGTAGGGTCATCAAAGGGGTCCGGGCACAGTACTTGCTCTGCCGAGGCTGGTTGCAGAGGTTCTTTGATTTGGTTTTGTTAGTCACCCTTCCTTTGGGGAGATGTATTGTGTTTATCAAACTGGAGAAACCTAACGAGCGACTATGATCTCTGGGGAATCTTTGTAAAGGCTACATAGTGAGACCCTGCTAGGTCACCTTGGTAGTGATCAATGGGGAGGCTAGAACCCCGGGCAGAATGGGAATCACGGCTTGTGGGTAAACTGTGCAACCTCTACAGAGTGTTAGAAACTGGTATATCGGCCGTGCTCATGGTTATGAGCAACCTGGGTTACTTTGGTTACTTTTATGATGATGATTAGCAATGATGGTTATAATTTTGATCTCTGGTATTTCCTCTTGGAGGGAGTACTCCTGGGTAATAACTGGGTTTATTACTAAAATTTGGCTCTATTTATATAATAAAACTTGACCAACTAAAAGCAACTGCTTAACCTTAACTCCACATACAGCTAGTCCACTTTAGCCAAACGGAACATTTGTTGAGTACGTTGACGTGTACTCACCCTTGCTTTACAAACCACCCACCCCAGGTTGTCCCCACTATACTCAGTGCTCAGGAGGTGATGTTGGTAACATGGAGGACTTTGAGGAGTTCCAGGACTACGATGAGTTTTAGTTTACTTTAGTGGCAAACCCCTAGTCAGCTCCCTATGTAGGCTTATCTTCTACGTTTCGTTTCTCCGCACTTTGATATTAATGTTGAACACTGTGGCTATGTATTAGACTCTGTGGATGTCTTGGATATCTTGATGTAATTAAAGTACCTTTCTGCTATTTATTTCGAGCATTGTGTGATGATGTCCAATTATGTAATCGTTGTGTACGTGAGTTCTCATCCTGGCACGTACATGGTTCGCATTTGGTTTACCTTCCAAAACTAGGTGTGACATACTCCGGTGTGCGGGCGCTGTGGCAGAACCTCCCAAGTTATTGGGCCCACATGCACCTGCCCTTGTCTCAAAGACCTCAGACAGCTATGCATGTGCACCAGATAACTTAACAGGATCTATTCGAGTGCCCCAAGGACCTCGGATAAACCACTTACAACCAGGACCGCGGGATTAGGTAAACACAAATCACACACCAACAATTTTGTAGTGGAAATCTTATTACCAAATTTTACAAGTTACAACAAATTTACATTATATTTATCGGAGTGGTTACAAAAGTGGTTCAAAGAATAAACTTTGAAATGTTATAAATTATTTATAAGTTCGAAATATATGCTAGCTTAAGTGACCATCCTCAATAAGAAGTATAGAAGAGTTACTTAGACTTGTAAGAAGGTCGTGCCCACCAGCGCTTAACACCAATCACAAGCAAAGTGACTCGTAACCTGCAGCAACAATGGGAATAAAACCATAAGTACGCAAGTACTCAGCAAGACTTACCCGACTAAAGAAAAGACTATCAAGGATATGCTGGTTTTAAAAGGGTTCAAGGTATGGTTTATCAAGAATCAAAGACTCTTTTGCAGAAAAGCTTACTATGAGTGGATCCTTAAAAATCCATTTTTACTTGTCAAGTTAAGTAAAGTTACCTGCCTCTAGAGTTCTTTCTACCCTAGTTCAAACACTTGGCCTATACTAGCCGTCTTTTTATCATCCCTTCATTTCACTGGATTTCTACGTGTAAGTCAGTGACCAAGTCTTCATATCCGAGAAGTAACGGCGATCCAAATCGATTAATACCCAGCTGGGGATCTCCAATTGTCACACCCGGATTTTAGGGGCACCAAGACCCGGGCGCGAACATAATCACCAGGTGTGCTGGGACCAAGTCTCACACATATGATGAATCATGGCACAGGATCGAATGTCACAACTTTACTATATAATAGGAGTTCTATACAAAATAAATAAATAAATACATTATAAGGAGACAACGGTCCAGCAACCCAAAGTTGACTGGGATACGATGGCCCAGACCACTCACGAACTCATCACAGCATCCTCCATGCGCCTTATCCTGTGGTACCTGTTCTTGACCTGTGGGGGGTGTGAGACAGCAAGAGTGAGCTCACATACGTTCATTGCTCAACAAGTTGTGGGGAATAATGTGCATGAACTCGCCAAAGATGGGAGCTCATGTGAAGTGTAAGGCTTACCAATGGAGATGGTTGAAGCTAAGCATTGCTTTTAAAGTTAATTGGTCAAAATTTTATTAGCAATTACTAAGTATAAGTAAATACCAACCCAATTAAATAGTAGAACAGAAGTAACAACATCACCTGCGATGCAATGCATATGACAAATTGAATTTAAGTTTCATAAATTAATCATGTGAGGGTCCGAGCTGCTCATGATCGTGAGCACGGCTAGTATACCAGTTTTACACTCTGCAGAGGTTGCGCATCTTTACCCACAAGTCATGTTACCCATTTGCCACGGGGTTATACGGGCCCCATACACCTCTACCAAGGAAGCGAGGCAGGGTAACACTACGAGGCCTTTACAAAGTTCCACTAGCTTCAGAAAACTCGCTACAGTTTATAGGAAGCTCCAATGCAGGGATCCCTTGCCTGACCGCCATCGCAGCAAAATCAACCAAGGACCTCCCTACACTGACCACTCTCATACTTCCCTTGCCCCTTTCGGGTAAGGTAGTCCTCTACTAGCTTTCCTAATTAATCAGCCAAGGGCGTCCATAAACCCTTGTGGTAGCACTGTTTTCCCGGGTGGTCGCTCCATGTTCCAATTAACATAATGATCTTATCATAAACAGTAAATAACAACGGATAACAAAAGTATAATCATGAATAATGTGTATCTCAATGCCCAAATCCACATAAAGCACTAGCAAGTACTACCCAGAAGTTTAGTGGTAAACAAGGCATAAAGATAGTCAAACTAGGGTGACCTATTGGGTCCCATCAAAATTAACCTATGCAGATCATTATGATTAATCAGAACATGAATGGGTAAAAAGAAGTGATCAAGGGCACAACTTGCCTGGGACTTGAGATTCCAGGTACCAGGATGATCCTCAGATTCTCGTGACCTTGCTACTAGTCGTAGTAATACAAACATACATGGTATAGGCAAAATTAACATCACACCAAACATAAGAACAAACTGAATAATAATAATCTACGCGTCGCTACGAGATCGTGGGATCGAGAACTGCTAAATTCGGGGTTACGGTTAAGAAGTTATGGTTTTCCGAAGATCAACGTGGTTAAATACAACTTAGAGTAAATGCAACATTTTAATCTATATTTCATGACTAAACAAAGTTATCAGATGATAATAAATATTATTGTGAGATAATGCAACTAGAATGGATCAAAACAGAGTTACGGTTATTGAGTTATGAATTTCTAAAGATTTAGTATCGGTGTATAAAAGAAATTAAACACATAATTTTATCCTTAAGTTTCATAGAAAAATAAAGTTATTAGGAAATAAACAATATTAATATGAAGTTATAGCAACTGGAATGGATCAAAAAGGTGTTAAAATGAGTTTAATATGGATTAAACAAGTTTATAGAATTGTTTTTGTACTAAGAATCATTTTTAAATGTTATTTCTCTATTTCCTAACAGCCCATGTACTGCGGACACAATATCTAGAAAAGTTAGGGTCTAAACTACTAAATACAGGACCTATATGCAATTACTTTTCAACTGGCGTGGACGGCGGGTTGAATAATAGAAACTAGAGGGTCTATTTATTAATTTGCGCACGGCTGAAGGGGTACAAGGCACTGTGATCCGTCCGATCTAAAACCAGTGGCCCAGATTAGAAGTTGTCTAAATTGAACTGGTATTCACTCCGGGCCGCCCGATCAGGGATCAACGGCCCTGATATCACGGCGCTAAGATCTGCCCCTGGCCGCATGATCAAAGATCTGTGGCCCTGGTTCAACGCGACGAAGGGATGAGTCAGCCCCCAATCCTGGCCACCGGTTAGAGATCCTACGGTGCGTTTGACTTCTCCCCCAAACGCAAGGTGGTGTGAGCTGCACTGCCCGCGACGTCACGGCGGCGGTACACCGGTGATGAGCCATCCACCCAACCCCCTGCCCAAATTTCGATCCGATAGGGCTATGCGAAGTCAGGGCTACGACGAACTTGATAGGATTGTTCTTACCGTGAATCGCACAGCAGAAAGCTACGGCCATGGCGCACGGTGGTTCTGGCTCAACCGAAGTGCTCCGGCGAGCAATTAGACCACCCCGGAGGATATCCTCGCCCGGAAGGACCATGGAGACATGCGGGTAACACAAACGAGCATCCTCGGCCATCCATCAGGGACCCGACGACCACCCATGCTTGAATCAACCACGGCGGCGCACTTCACTCACCTCCCCAACACCTCCCTGCTGGCGCATCCAGATGGTCGAGGGGATGGGGACACCGCAGGGCTGGGCTTTATAGCGGAGGTTGGTTGGGGACGCGACGGGAGAAGAGGATCCGTGGTGGTTACAGCTGAGCGCGGAATTCGCGCGGCGGCACATACGGAGCTATGCGTGTTCTGTTTCTGGGGTAGGAGACGATTCTATGGCGCGGGGCCCACGCACCAGAGGCAGCGGATGACACACCCAGGTGATTGCGCGGAACAGGAAGGGAGGGAGGCTGGAGCTGGGGCGGTGGGCAATCTTGTCCGGATTCCACGCGTGCCGTTCGGCGGAGTCTGTTTACTGGGTGAAAGATGAACCTGACGACTGGGCCCCACATTGTCAGCGACACAACGAGGCGAGAAGGAGATGTATGGCTGGTATGCGGGCCCCACTGGCAGCACCAGGAGCCATGTATATACTGCGCGTGGACTTGGGCCACGCAAGGGGAATTGGTGAGGTGGGCCGAGGCACAGGGATTGGGCCCAACACAGATTTGTTTTCTTTCTTTTTTTCTGCTTTCTATTTTTCAAATTCATTTGAAATTACGATTTCGAATTTGAATTCTTCAAATTTATTTAAAATGCACAATACACAATCCAGCATGGATGCAAAATTTAAGTTTTATTCTTTATTATTTATTTCTTTACTTACATAAACAAGTGCTCATAATTATGAAGAGTAAGAAAATGATTCACACATCCAAATAGTTAAAAATCCAATCATATCATATTTAAAAATCTAATGTTTTCTATTCATGTGAAACATAACTTTTGTTGTTATTATTATATTTTTATTAAATATAAAATTCAACCAAAGAGTTTTTTTAAGGGAATCTTGTTTCTAATATATTGTTAGATAATAGGTTTGTCTAAAACATAGGAGAATTCCCCATATTCTTAAAGTTAGTATTTTGGGTATTACACCAATCACACGACATATGTAGCACTTGACAACCATCCTTTGTCTTAGCACTTGTTCAGTCTACCCTTCAGGTTGGTCCGACTGACGACATTGTTTTGCGGAGATGTCCAATCTCTGCATGATCCTGTGGTCGACTTGGGTTGTCTTCCGCATCACGTGATTAATTAACGTACCTGAATGATATGCATAATGCACATGTATGCACATAAGGAGAAATATCAAGACTAAATGTCTACATAACACTAAGTATCATATCTACATTATTTTAACTTAGCTGGATTCAATTTTAACAGAAACAAACTTATTGATATTATTCGCTTTCACTTATTTTGGTAATGCTAGATATTTACCTAGGGCACTTAATCGGTTTCTAACGAAGAGTATCATGACTACTCAAACATAACACTAACTACAGTAAACAAAATCCATCGAAAGAAACATTAATAACATTCACCATCCACACATTTGAATTTATTAATTTACTTTTCATATTGCTAATTTCACCTTACACCGCATCGCTAAGACCAATCCGATAACCTTTTACATATACCTATATTCCAAACCTAGGATTTACCACATGATACAATTAATAAGGCTAATCATCGATGTACCATAAAAACTGAATTAGCATAACAACACTAATAGAATGCCCACTAGCCAATCAAACACTATTCCTATTTTACATGTCAACAATTAATCAACCATCTCAGGTTTGACTACCAAAATATCCTACAAAATCAAGGATGACAGCCTTACGGATAATCGTTTGGAATACTAAATCAATTCCTCACGCTACTAATTCTCCTCACTCCTCAGCAAAGAGCCAATTTAAACCTATTCGACATATGCATCCACCACATACTACCCACGACGCATTTTAATAATCATTTAATATAACCACACACACTTGCGCAACTAACAAAAGAATTCATCGCGACCAATATACTAACTCGATCTACTTCATGAGTCGGCTAGCGGGAGTAGTGAAATAGTTCACCACACCATAAACGACTCGGATCTGCGAAATCAACGATAAATCCTAGCGCAAGCATTTTATTAGATATTTGGCAAGCGTTGAACTACGTTTTCTTTTCCACACAAAACCCTGGGATTTCTTTCCTTAAATCAGGCACCCAAACTCACGACATCGACTAATTCACAGGTACGCTAGGAACAGTGGCGACCACGAGTCAATGCTAGTTCACCAAACTTTACATTACCTCGTGTAGTTGGCGAATGTTGCGGCACGGAAGCAGTAGCGTGCGCACAAAGGCAGTGAATGTGGCGAGGGACTGGCTTGGACATTTCATTGAGCGCCAGGGCGTTGGGGAGTTCGGTTTCAGATCTGGGCGACAGCGCAGTCCGAGATGGTTATGATTATGACCAGGAACCACGCAGCAAGACGAGGTCAAACGACGACCGACGACAAAGGAAACAGGGGTGCGCTTGTCCGGCAGCTACAACCCACGCCAGACCAAGCAGGGAAAGTCTCCCGGTGCCCAACGCGCGAGGAGCAGGGATGACACGAGGAAGAAATTCAGCGCCATGGCGAACTAGAGTCTAGAGACCGACGGTGGGGTTGAAGCCGGATAGAGGACTGATGGTTCTGGGGCAAGGAGAACCGGCGAGCAGAGGAGCGCGCGCAGGGAACTAGAGGCCGGGCGAGTGGAAGGAGCAGGGAGCTGGGCGGCCGAGCACCATTGGGGATGGGGCTTGCGCGTCCCTGCAACCAGAGGGAGAGCCGCGGCCACAGGGGCGCGAGCACAGGGGCGCCAGGGGGAAGACGCCATGGGCAAGCTCGACCAGGGGCGTAGTGCTTCAGGAAAAAATCTAGGGCGGTGGAGGATGGCGCGAGTCCGGCAAGCTGACGGCGCAGAGGAAGACGCCGGCCACCGGAAATCAAAGAGTGGCGCAGTCCAAGTTGGGAGGCCGCGGTGCCATGGATTTGAGGAGCAAAGAAGGCACCGACATAGAGGAGAAGGGGGAAGATGAAGCCAAGGGGCTGCGTAGCGGCCTGGCAAATGCCACAAGGAGGAAGAGGAGGGAGAGAGAAGCAAGGGTGCGCGCGGCCATGGAGATGGCGGTCAGGAGAGTGAGCAGAGGGACGCCGCGATTGAGCTTGAGCAGAGGAAAGCTGCGTGCGTGGAAGATAAGGCTTCAGAGAACGGCGGCGCGTAGGGGAAAAATCAAGGTGCGGCTGGAAAAATCTGAGCACGGCTGAAGAAAATCAAGTGAGTGGATAAGGCTGCTGGCCGTACGTGGTGGGATGATAGAGCTAGGGTGGTGCTGATAAAAATCTAGGGGAGAAAAATCTCAGTGGGAGCAGCGGTGAAAATATTTGAGGAAAATATTTTTTTACTTTTCCATCCTTTTCTTTACAAGAGAGCACACAGATAATTTATTTCTACGATTGAGTCTGCGCGAGATATAAATTGGACAAAATAAAAGATACCAGACAAACCAGTATAGACTGCGCTTGATTTAATTTAAAGTCGGATAATTTACTGGAGGAATAAATCTTAATTATGAATCCTCAAACACGATTTCTCAACTGACGAGCGGAGACGAAATTATTTAGCACCAAAAACTCTAGTTGTCGAGTTCAGCTTCGGTATTCAAGACTTTATTTAGTCCCGTCTAATTTTACGATTCTCATCAGCTGTCGATCATTCGCTTTAACGTCACGGATCACATGCTGAGAGAAACAATTTAATTAAAGCGTTGGTGGATTATTCTTTTTGGACAGCGCGGGGCTCCAAATTTTGCATAAGATCACAAGTTTTCTGATTTTCGCATTCACTTACGCGCATGATCCAAACATTTCCAAATTCGCCAGCAAACAAAGATTCGATAATCCAAAAGTTTCTCAAACCCCCCTTTTAATTGCTTTGATTATGGAAATAAATACTGAAAGGGAATTAGGCTTACACCTATTTCCTAATTGATTTTGGTGGTTGAAATTGCCCAACACAAATAATTGGACTAACTAGTTTGCTCTAGATTATATGTTCTACATGTGTCAAAGGTTCATCTACAACTATACTAAATCGATTGTCCGGAATACCATAGATTATTCCGGACAGGAGAAGCTTTTTGGACAAACAGGCCAAGCGCGGACCGTCCGGGCCCTTGCGGCGGACCGTCCGCAACACCAGGATGACCCCCGGACAGAACCAATGCAAAAATCCAAGTCTACACTACGGACCGTCCGGAGGAAAAGCAAGGACCGTCCAAGACCTTGCGCGGACCGTCCGGCCTCAGGCGCGGACCGTCCGGTAGGTGAGGAACCGAAAAACCCGAAGGTGACGGGTTCGGAAAAATGAATTATAGCGTCCTCGCGGACCGTCCGGGGTGCACGACCGGACTGTCCGCGACTGGCTTTATCTGACATCTAACGACGCATTAAATGCAATATAGCTGTTACTGTTGACTGTTGCGTTTTCAGCCGTTGATCTACAGGCGCGGACCGTCCGGACCAGGCGGGCGGACCGTCTGCGGTCGGTAGAATGGAGCAACGGCTAGGAAGTGGTTGGTGGCTATAAATACAACCCCAACCACCTCCATTCACTTCACCCAAGCATTCCAACCTTCAACATTCAATACAAGAGCTAGCAATCCATTCCAAGACACATTCAAAGCCTCCATCTCTCCAAGTTTCACAATTGAGAAAAGAGATCATTAGTGATTAAGTGACTTGAGAGAGAAAGTGATCCGTGTGTTATTTGTTGCTCTTGTCGCTTGGCTTTCGCAATCGTGCTTTCTTTCAATCTTTCTTGCGATCAACTCAATTGTAACCAAGGCAAGAGACACCAATAGTGTGGTGGTCCTTGCGGGGAAGTTTGTTCCCGTTTAATTGAGAAGAAGAAGCTCACTCGGTCCGAGGGACCGTTTGAGAGAGGGAAAGGGTTGAAAGAGACCCGGTCTTTGTGACCACCTCAACGGGGAGTAGGTTTGCAAGAACCAAACCTCGGTAAAACAAATCCACGTGTCACACTCTTTATTCGCTTGCGATTTGTTTTGCACTCCCTCTCGCGGACTCAATTATATTTCTAACGCTAACCCGGCTTGTAGTTGTGATTATTTTTGAGAATTTCAGTTTCGCCCTATTCACCCCCCCCCCTCTAGGCGACTTTCAATTGGTATCGGAGCCCGGTGCTTCATTAGAGCCTAACCACTCGAAGTGATGTCGGGAGAACACGCCAAGAAGGAGATGGAGACCGGCGACAAGCCCGCTACAAGCCACGGGAAGGCTTCATCGGAAGAGTCCCGCAACAAAAAGAAAGGGAAGGAGAAGAAGGCCTCCTCCCACAAGTCGCATCGGAGTGGCGACAAGAAAAAGAAAATGAGGAAGGTGATCTACTACGAGACCGACACTTCATCGCCTTCCACCTCCGGCTCCGACGCGCCCTCCATAACTTCTAAGCGCCATGAGCGCAAGAAGTTTAGTAAGATCCCCTTACACTATCCTCGTACTTCTAGACATACTCCATTACTTTCCGTTCCATTAGGCAAACCGCCAACCTTTGACGGTGAAGATTATGCTAGGTGGAGTGATTTAATGAAATTTCATCTAACCTCAATCCACAAAAGTATATGGAATGTTGTTGAGTTTGGAGCGCAGGTACCATCCGTAGGGGATGAGGATTATGATGAGGACGAGGTGGCCCAAATCGAGCACTTCAACTCCCAAGCCACAACCATACTCCTCGCCTCTCTAAGTAGAGAGGAGTACAACAAGGTGCAAGGATTAAAGAGCGCCAAGGAAGTTTGGGACGTGCTCAAGACCGCGCACGAGGGTGATGAACTCACCAAGATCACCAAGCGGGAAACGATCGAGGGGGAGCTCGGTCGCTTCCGTCTACGCCAAGGGGAGGAGCCACAAGACATGTACAACCGGCTCAAAACCTTGGTCAATCAAGTGTGCAACCTCGGGAGCAAAAAGTGGGATGACCACGAGGTGGTTAAGGTTATTCTAAGATCTCTTATTTTCCTTAACCCTACTCAAGTACAATTAATTCGTGGTAATCCTAGATATACACTAATGACTCCCGAGGAAGTAATCGGGAATTTTGTGAGCTTTGAGTTTGTGATCAAGGGCTCACGGAAGATCAACGAGCTTGACGGTCCTTCTACGTCCGAAGCTCAACTGGTCGCATTCAAAGCGACGGAAGAGAAGAAGGAGGAGTCTACACCAAGTAGAACACCCATCGACGCCTCCAAGCTCGACAACGAGGAAATGGCGCTTGTCATCAAAAGCTTTCGCCAAATCCTCAAGCAAAGGAGGGGGAAAGATTACAAGCCCCGCTCCAAGAAGGTTTGCTACAAGTGTGGTAAGCCCAGTCACTTTATTGCAAAATGTCCTATTTCTAGTGACAGTGACAGGGGCGATGACAAGAAGGGGAGAAGAAAAGAGAAGAAGAGGTACTACAAGAAGAAGGGCGGTGATGCCCATGTTTGTCGGGAGTGGGACTCCGACGAAAGCTCTAGCGACTCCTCCGACGACGAGGATGCCGCCAACATCGCCGTCACCAAGGGCCTTCTCTTCCCCAACGTCGGCCACAAGTGCCTCATGGCAAAGGACGGCAAAAAGAAGAAGGTTAAATCTAAATCCTCCACTAGATATGAATCCTCTAGCGATGATAATGCTAGTGATGAGGAAGATAATTTGCGTACTCTTTTTGCCAACTTAAACATGCAACAAAAAGAGAAGTTAAATGAATTGATTAGTGCCATCCATGAGAAGGATGACCTCTTGGACACCCAAGAGGACTTCCTAATCAAGGAAAACAAAAAACATGTTAAAGTTAAAAATGCTTATGCTCTAGAAGTTGAAAAATGTGAAAATTTATCTAGTGAGCTAAGCACTTGCCATGAGACCATTGACAACCTTAGAAAT
This sequence comes from Zea mays, assembly GCF_902167145.1. Classification (NCBI taxonomy): domain Eukaryota; kingdom Viridiplantae; phylum Streptophyta; class Magnoliopsida; order Poales; family Poaceae; genus Zea; species Zea mays. The sequence goes on along the minus strand of NC_050103.1, from coordinate 78,829,093 downwards.
GAGAATGCTAATTTGTTAGCTAAGGTTGATTCAGATGTTTGTAATGTTTCAATTCCAAATGATAATGTTGAGTTGCTTGCTAAAATAGAAGAATTGAACATTTCTCTTGCTAGCCTTAGGATTAAAAATGAGAAATTAAGTGCTAGGGCTAAAGATTTTGATGTTTGCAATGCTACTATTTCCGATCTTAGAGATAAAAATGATATATTGCATTCTAAGAATGTTGAACTTAATTCTTGCAAACCCTCTACATCTATCGTTGAACATGTTACTATTTGCACTAGATGTAGAGATGTTAACATTGATGCTATTCATGATCACATGGCTTTAATTAAACAACAAAATGATCATATAGCAAAATTAGATGCTAAAATTGCCGAGCATGAACTTGAAAATGAAAAATTTAAATTTGCACATAGTATGCTTTATAGAGGGAGACGCCCTGGCATTAAGGATGGCATTGGTTTCCAACAGGGAGGCAATGTCAAACTTAATGCCCCTCCTAAGAAATTATCCAACTTTGTTAAGGGCAAGACTCCCATGCCTCAAGATAACGAGGGTTACATTTTGTACCCTGCCGGTTATCATGAGAGCAAAATTAGGAAAATTCATTCTAGGAAGTCTCACTCTGGCCCTAACCATGCTTTTATGTATAAGGGTGAGACATCTAGTTCTAGGCAACCAACCCATGCTAAGTTACCTAAGAAAACTCCTAGTGCATCAAATGAACATAGCATATCATTTAAAACTTTTGATGCATCTTATGTTTTAACTAACAAATCCGGCAAGGTAGTTGCCAAATATATTGGGGGCAAGCACAAGGGGTCAAAGACTTGTGTTTGGGTACCCAAAGTTCTTGTTTCTAATGCCAAAGGACCCAAAACCATTTGGGTACCTAAAGTCAAGAACTAAACATGTTTTGTAGGTTTATGCATCCGGGGGCTCAAGCTGGGTAATCGACAGCGGGTGCACAAACCACATGATAGGGGAGAAGAAGATGTTCTCCTCCTATGAGAAAAACCAAGATCCCCAAAGAGCGATCACATTCGGGGATGGAAATCAAGGTTTGGTCAAAGGATTGGGTAAAATTGCTATATCTCCTGACCATTCTATTTCAAATGTTTTTCTTGTAGATTCATTAGATTACAATTTGCTTTCCGTTTCTCAATTATGCAAAATGGGCTACAACTGTTTATTCACTGATGTAGGTGTCACTGTCTTTAGAAGAAGTGATGATTCAATAGCATTTAAGGGAGTGTTAGAGGGCCAGCTATACTTAATGAATTTCGATAGAGCTGAACTCGACACTTGCTTAATTGCTAAGACTAACATGGGCTGGCTCTGGCATCGCCGACTAGCACATGTTGGGATGAAGAATCTTCATAAGCTTCTAAAGTTAGAGCACATTTTAGGATTAACAAATGTTCATTTTGAGAAAGACAGGATTTGTAGCTCATGCCAAGCAGGGAAGCAAGTTGGTGCTCATCATTCACACAAGAACATCATGACGACTGACAGGCCACTGGAGCTCCTACACATGGACCTATTCGGCCCGATTGCTTACATAAGCATTGGCGGGAGTAAGTACTGTCTAGTAATTGTGGATGATTATTCTCGCTTCACTTGGGTGTTCTTTTTGCAGGAAAAATCTCATACCCAAGATACTTTAAAGGGATTCTTGAGACGAGCTCAAAACGAGTTCGGCTTAAGGATCAAGAAAATTAGAAGTGATAACGGGACGGAGTTCAAGAACTCTCAAATTGAAGGCTTCCTTGAGGAGGAGGGCATCAAGCATGAGTTCTCTTCTCCCTACACGCCACAACAAAATGGTGTAGTGGAGAGGAAGAACCGAACTCTATTGGACATGGCAAGAACCATGCTTGATGAGTACAAGACTTCGGATCGGTTTTGGGCCGAGGCGGTCAACACCGCCTGCTACGCCATCAACCGGTTATATCTACACCGAATCCTCAAGAAGACATCATACGAACTCCTTACCGGTAAAAAGCCCAACATTTCATATTTTAGAGTCTTTGGTAGCAAATGTTTTATTCTTGTGAAAAGAGGTAGAAAATCTAAATTTGCTCCTAAGACTGTAGAAGGCTTTTTACTAGGATATGATTCAAACACATGGGCATATAGAGTCTTTAACAAGTCCTCGAGACTAGTTGAAGTTTCTTGTGACGTTGTGTTTGATGAGACTAACGGCTCTCAAGTAGAGCAAGTTGATCTTGATGAGATAGGTAATGAAGAGGCTCCGTGCATCGCGCTAAGGAACATGTCCATTGGGGATGTGTGTCCTAAGGAATCCGAAGAGCCTCCAAATGCACAAGATCAACCATCCTCCTCCACGCAAGCATCTCCACCAACTCAAAATGAGGATGAGGCTCAAGTTGATGAAGTAGAAGATCAAGCAAATGAGCCACCTCAAGATGACGACAATGATCAAGGGGGAGATGCAAATGATAAAGACAAGGAGGATGAAGAACAATGACCGCCACACCCAAGAGTCCACCAAGCAATCCAACGAGATCACCCCGTCGACACCATCCTCGGCGACATTCATAAGGGGGTAACCACTAGATCTCGTGTTGCACATTTTTGTGAGCATTACTCTTTTGTTTCCTCTATTGAGCCACACAGGGTAGAGGAAGCACTTCAAGATTCGGATTGGGTGGTGGCGATGCAAGAGGAGCTCAACAACTTCACTAGGATTGAGGTATGGCATTTAGTTTCACGTCCTAATCAAAATATTGTAGGAACCAAATGGGTGTTCCGCAACAAGCAAGATGAGCATGGTGTGGTGACAAGGAACAAAGCCCGACTTGTGGCCAAAGGATACTCCCAAGTCGAAGGTTTGGATTTCGGTGAAACCTATGCACCCGTAGCTAGGCTTGAGACAATTCGTATATTATTAGCCTATGCTACTTACCATGGCTTCAAGCTTTATCAAATGGACGTGAAAAGTGTCTTCCTCAATGGACCAATCAAGGAAGAGGTCTATGTTGAGCAACCTCTCGGCTTTGAAGATAGTGAGTACCCTAACCATGTTTATAAACTCTCTAAGGCGCTTTATGGGCTTAAGCAAGCCCCAAGAGCATGGTATGAATGCCTTAGAGATTTCCTTTTAGATAATGGCTTCAAAGTCGGAAAGGCCGATCCTACGTTATTTACTAAAACTCTTGAGAATGACTTGTTTGTATGCCAAATTTATGTTGATGATATTATATTTGGGTCTACTAACGAGTCTACATGTGATGGGGGAGTTGAAGTATTTCTTAGGATTTCAAGTAAAGCAACTCCAAGAGGGCACCTTCCTAAGCCAAACGAAGTATACTCAAGATATTTTAAGCAAGTTTGGAATGAAGGATGCCAAACCCATCAAGACACCCATGGGAACCAATGGGCATCTCGACCTCGACACGGAAGGTAAGTCTGTGGATCAAAAGGTATACCAGTCGATGATAGGCTCTTTACTCTATTTATGTGCATCTCGACCGGATATAATGCTTTCCGTATGCATGTGTGCAAGATTCCAAGCCGACCCTAAGGAAGCTCACCTTACGGCCGTAAAATGAATCTTGAGATATTTAGTTTATACTCCTAAGTTTGGGCTTTGGTATCCTCGGGGATCCACTTTTGATTTGATTGGTTATTCCGATGCCGATTGGGCAGGGTGTAAGATTAATAGAAAGAGCACATCGGGGACTTGCCAGTTCTTGGGAAGATCCTTGGTGTCTTGGGCTTCAAAGAAGCAAAATTCCGTAGCTCTTTCTACCGCCGAAGCCGAGTACATTGCCGCAGGCCATTGTTGCGCGCAACTACTTTGGATGAGGCAAACCCTTAGGGACTATGGTTACAAATTAACCAAAGTTCCTCTTCTATGTGATAATGAGAGTGCAATCCGCATGGCGGATAATCCCGTTGAGCATAGCCGCACTAAACACATAGCCATTCGGTATCATTTTCTAAGGGATCACCAACAAAAGGGAGATATCGAGATTTCATATATTAACACTAAAGATCAATTAGCTGATATCTTTACCAAGCCACTTGATGAACAAACTTTTAACAAACTTAGGCATGAGCTAAATATTCTTGATTCTAGGAACTTCTTTTGTTGAATTGCACACATAGCTCTTTTATATACCTTTGATCATGTCTCTTTCATATGCTATGACTAATGTGTTTTCAAGTCTATTTCAAACCAAGTCATAGGTGTATTGAAAGGAAATTGGAGTCTTCGGCGAAGACAAAGGCTTCCACTCCGTAACTCATCCTTCGTCGCCGCTCCACGCAACTCTCCATCTTTGGGAGAGAGAGCATCTCTCTTACTTTGGTATAATCTTCACTCATATTTTATTTTACCAAAGGGGAGAAAGTTATTTCAAGGGCTCTAATGACTCCGTTTTTGGCGATTCATGCCAAAGGGGGAGAGAATATTAGCCCAAAGCAAAAGGATCGCACCACCACCTAATTTTAAAATGTTTTCAATTGGAAATTTCAAATTGGTACCCTATTGTGTTCAAAAGGGGGAGAAAGTAGTATTTCAAAATTGATATCTCAAAACCCTCTTGAACACTAAGAGGAGGATTTCATTTAGGGGGAGTTTTGTTTAAGTCAAAGGAAAAGCATTTGAAACAGGGGGAGAATATCAAATCTTGAAAATGCTTCTCGAAAGCTTATTCATTTACCTTTGACTATTTGCAAAAAGACTTTGAAAAGGATTTACAAAAGAATTTGCAAAAACAAAACAAGTGGTGCAAGCGGGGTCCAAAATGTTAAAAATAAAGAAACAATCCATGCATACTTTATGGGTATTTATATTGGCTCAATTCCAAGCAACCTTTGCACTTACATTATGCAAACTAGTTCAATTATGCACTTCTATACTTGCTTTGGTTTGTGTTGGCATCAATCACCAAAAAGGGGGAGATTGAAAGGGAATTAGGCTTACACCTATTTCCTAATTGATTTTGGTGGTTGAAATTGCCCAACACAAATAATTGGACTAACTAGTTTGCTCTAGATTATATGTTCTACAGGTGCCAAAGGTTCATCTACAACTATACTAAATCGACTGTCCGGAATACCGTAGATTATTTCGGACAGGAGAAGCTTTTTGGACAAATAGGCCAAGTGCGGACCGTCCGGGCCCTTGCGGCGGACCGTCCGCAACACCAGGATGACCCCCGGACAGAACCAATGCAAAAATCCAAGTCTACACTACGGACCATCCGGAGGAAAAGCAAGGACCGTCCGAGACCTTGCGCAGACCGTCCGGCCTCAGGCGCGGACCGTCCGGTAGGTGAGGAACCGAAAAACCCGAAGGTGATGGGTTCGGAAAAATGAATTATAGCGTCCTCGCGGACCGTCCGGGGTGCACGACCGGACCGTCCGCGACTGGCTTTATCTGACATCTGACAACGCATTAAATGCAATATAGCCGTTGATATAGCCATTACTGCTGACCGTTGCGTTTTCAGCCGTTGATCTACAGGCGCGGACCGTCCGGACCAGGCGGGCGGACCGTCCGTGGTCGGCAGAATGGAGCAACGGCTAGGAAGTGGTTGGTGGCTATAAATACAACCCCAACCACCTCCATTCACTTCACCCAAGCATTCCAACCTTCAACATTCAATACAAGAGCTAGCAATCCATTCCAAGACACATTCAAAGCCTCCATCTCTCCAAGTTTCACAATTGAGAAAAGAGATCATTAGTGATTAAGTGACTTGAGAGAGAAAGTGATCCGTGTGTTATTTGTTGCTCTTGTCGCTTGTTTTTCGCAATCGTGCTTTCTTTCAATCTTTCTTGCGATCAACTCAATTGTAACCAAGGCAAGAGACACCAATAGTGTGGTGGTCCTTGCGGGGAAGTTTGTTCCCGTTTGATTGAGAAGAAGAAGCTCACTCGGTCCGAGCGACCGTTTGAGAGAGGGAAAGGGTTGAAAGAGACCCGGTCTTTGTGACCACCTCAACGGGGAGTAGGTTTGCAAGAATCGAACCTCGGTAAAACAAATCCGCGTGTCACACTCTTTATTTGCTTGCGATTTGTTTTGCACTCCCTCTCGCGGACTCAATTATATTTCTAACGCTAACCCGGCTTGTAGTTGTGATTATTTTTGAGAATTTCAGTTTCACCCTATTCACCCCCCCTCTAGGCGACTTTCAAATACGACACCAAACTCGAACTTTGCGAGATAATTAAAATTTAGTGTCCATTTTATTCATCGCTATCACGTGTTAAGGTCCGCTCTCGTGGTCGAGCAGACGATAAACACCTGGGGTGTTACAACCCTCCCCCTTAAAAGAATCTCGTCCCGAGATTTGGAGCGAAAGACTTTTAAGAGTAGAGCAGCATGTAACCTTGTCCATATTAGCGATAATGTAAGGCAGTTCCAAGCAAAGGCATGTGTCTCAGGATGTGGTTTTTCTAGTGGACATATCATGTATCGCCTTAGGCTAATTTAGAGATCTCCAACAATAGAGACGATGTCTGCCAGAAGAACACATAAGGTTCCATGTGTGCAGTTTGTATTTTTCTGATGACACTGTACTATCTGAGTCTGTTGGGCGAGTGGTAGATATGTGACTTTACCCAAATAGAATTAGATGCAACCTGTTGGGTAAAACACATAAAAAGAGGTTTACCAACAAGTGGTTACGGTAAGTTCATAACACACGAAACGGGTGTGGATGTCAAATACTGTTGCGGTTAACATGTGGCTAACCAGAGAATTCAAGTCCACAAAAGATGATAGAGATCCAAGAAAATATCAATAAAGATATCTGTTGATGTTGACTTCGCGACCAACCCATTTCATCAAATACTTAGCACGACTCGACATGATCACACATGTTAGAAAATCACATGTGATATGATCGAGGCATGACTAGAGTGATGATTAGGTGGTTTCTGGCCGACTTAATCTCGATTCTGATGAACACTTCCTTAAGATGGGCTGTACAAAAGTGAGTTTAGACAACTCTACAAAATGATCTCTAAACTCAACCTTTGTTCACAAAGCAGTTACAAGTTAGTAAAAACCAACTTGTTGAACTACTTATGGCATCGAATAGGTCCTCTTATTATCCATCGACAAACCAGTGGTCAAGAGTTCACTTTTGCTAACAGGAGATCATGCATTTGGGTAGAAATCCATTGGGTCATGTTGTTCATCCGTTTCTGTATGCGAGATTAATTATCCACTTGGTTAGGGAATACATGGATTAAATAAAAGAGCGGATGAACAAACTCCTGCATCTCAGCAGCAGGGAAAACCAATCTCCATTTGAGAACTAATTAGCTGTTTTTCAACACTAAAAAGCTCCAAGGCTTCACCATTACACAAAGGGCGTAAAGGGAACTTGTATGAGTAGTCACTACTAAGATCAAAGAAAAGAGACCACACATGAAAGTGGTATGCCCGTTTGATCCAACAGAGATGATAGATGTTGCTTGATCACTTCGACAATCAACACCGAAATCGTTTCAAGGAAGAGATCTACGGAAGATAACATATTAGGGTAGTTCCATAATGGATCATGACCAGAGATCTTGATACCAGCATCCGACGAGTAGCACAGTCCTGTGTGCGCATTCACAGGAGGCTCTCAGTTTCGCTGCGGCACCATAAGTCATTAATCGTGACACCATTACCGAACAACACCAATAAGGAATCTCACGTTGAAGAACAATTTGTGCAGAGATCACATATTGATATAATCTCATAATGGATTATGACTCCTAACGGTGATACCAACGCATGCCAAGTAGCGCAACCATGTGTTGATCACCCACCGGAGGCCCTCGGTTTCGTCGTGGCACCATCGACTTTAGTAATAACACCATTACCAGATGTAACCAATAAGAAATCTCATTCCACACCAATAGATTGAGCAAGGGTGACAATATACAAAATAGACTCCACCTATAAGAATGATTACAAGTAGAGAGCCAAATAGATCATGGCCCGATGAAATGAACAAGACATGGCCATAACCTAAACTTGATGAAAGGAGTACGATGGAAGACTGATGCTTCAGCCCCAAGCATATTTCTATGACATCCAACAATTACAAGTCAAGGATTAAGTTGGTATGCCTTCGATAGATATGGGGAAACCAAAGGCATTAAATTCAAGAAGAATGATCAGACATGTCTTTACTAGGTTGGGTTGATGAGTTGATAATGCGATTCTCAAGTAGAGGCAAACTGAAATAGAGATATTAGCTTGCATCAATCGAATAAGGGCATGATCTAGGATGGAAATATGACCACTAAAACATCACAGATTAAATAGCAAGAACACGGACTCAAAATTCTAGCTTTAAGCCCATGCACATCTTGTGTTGGATAAAGAAATTATCCAAACATCCATTTGCATGAGTCTGGTCATGGAGGGATAATGGAAAATTCAAATTTGGGTCATGGTTACCTAAATAAGAACATGACCTAGTTTTTGGTTTAGGCAAACATGTCACAAATATTTTATCAACATATCAAGTACAAGAGCAAACACATATAAGACCTTAACAGGTTACCTAAAGAATGAAGGACAACTATTTCATCGAAGGTCATAATACAAAATTACACCACATTATCTACAATCACTGGTTACTGGAATAAAGATGAGAGAAGCATCTTGGGTGTATAGGTGACAAACATGATGCAACAATCAAGATGCATGCTCGTCCTTTTCATCCTCACAAGTTTTGCCAACATAATGTGGCAATAGAGTTCTACATCGGTGGCATACTTACGACTCTCTCGATATTTTGCTAGTCGTCAGCTACACATACGTTTTCAAGGTTAGTGTACCTGCAGGAAAATCCATCACAGCCCAATTTCCAATGATGCAATTCACACATGACAGTTTAACACAGTTTGTACTCCATATATTGCTATATGGAGGCCATCTCATCATTGCCACACTTTAACCATAGGGCAACACATTATGGTAACTCACCTTCTTACCTGAGCGTAGGTGCATCATTACAAGTACATTACACTTCTCAGTATTCCTATATCTGTGTACCCATACACATCCATGGGGTACTGAATTCCTAGAAAAGTAAATACTCCACATCGTAGCCTTCATATATACATATGTGGAACATGTATATAATCAAGCGCTTTCTATACTCTTCCCTAGACCGACAGTTGTTCGGTCATGCTCGCACATCTCACCTTACCTGAGCGTCGATCCATTCAAAACTGAATGGCCTCAAAAATAACAATACACATGTATGCAATACCCCCTGTTATGGGTTAGTGGTTTTGAACTAAGCCACATGATAGACCTTAATTTAGGGCTTAATAGAGGATGTCGCTAGCATTATAGTTTTTCAAAGTTGTTTTTCAAAGCCAAACAATGTGTTTAGTTGAAAATAGATTTTCTAAAACCAAAACTTTTATTTTGAAAATACGTATGTGACCGTATACACTTAATCTTTCTCCGATACCAGCTGTGGCAGAACATCCCAAGTTATTGGGCTCACATGCACCTGCCCTTGTCTCAAGGACCTCAGACGGTTATGCATGTGCACCAGATAACTTAATAGGATCTGTCCGAGTGCCCCAAGGACCTCTCATAAACCACTTACAACTAGGACCGCAGGATTAAGTAAACACAAATCACACACCAACAATTTTGCAGCGAAAATCTTATTACCAAATTTTACAAGTTACAACAAATTTACATTATATTTATCGGAGTGGTTACAAAAGTGGTTCAAAGAATAAACTTTGAAATGTTATAAATTATTTATAAGTTTGAAATATATGCTAGCTTAAGTGACCATCCTCAATAAGAAGTATAGAAGAGTTACTTAGACTTATAAGAAGGCCATGCCCACCGGCGCTTAACACCAATCACAATCAAAGTGACTCGTAACCTGCAGCAACAACGGGAATAAAACCCTAAGTACGCAAGTACTCAGCAAGACTTACCCGACTAAAGAAAAGACTCTCAAGGATATGCTGGTTTTAAAAGGTCTCAAGGTATGGTTTATCATGAATCAAAGACTCTTTTGCAGAAAAACTTACTATGAGTGGATCCTTAAAAATCCATTTTTACTTGTCATGTTAAGTAAAGTTACCTGCCTCTAGAGTTCTTTCTACCCTAGTTCAAACACTTGGCCTATACTAGCCGTCTTTTTATCATCCCTTCATTTCACTGGATTTCTACGTGTAAGTCAGTGACCAAGTCTCATATCCGAGAAGTAACGGCGATCCGAATCAATTAATACCCAGCATATGTCAACTTGTCACTGGGATTCTTAAGAACAGACCAGGTTCACACCAACCGAGAGCACAGATACACCACCGTCCAGCCTCTTGCCACGGAGGGTACATGCTACTCTCGCCATCTCTCCACTCCCATTGCGTGTTGGCCTTTCTGGTATTAGTTTGCCCGAGGCAAAGCTTACCCATGATGAGGCATGTAACCAGTTAAAAGGTCCTCGATCATTAGGCCCACATTGGTACGGTCCTTAATCGACTTAGACGGAGACACTACACCGAGACTCTCTTCTCGTGCAAGTCACCCGGTCGGTCTCAACTTTATCATTTAAAAACCCAAAGTTTAGTACCTGGCAAAGGTACATCTTGTCTGATGTTGAACCCATCATGGCCATGATGGATCCACCATCAAGTTTTATTTTTGAAAACATCCCATCCACTGTGAAGCATCATCTTTTGTTTTAAAACAAAACATTTGTTTTTCTAAAGCTGGACTAAGCATCAGAAAACCCTTTAATAAAATAGGTAATCAAGGAATGGTAAACAATTCCAAGGAAGGAAATGCAGCAATTGGATTAGCACACAACTCCTATTACCCAATCTCTACTTTTCCTTAAGACGATAGTGTAGACTTGGCACAACCATGCCCCCGCCTCCATCCCCACCGTTCGATTGCCGATGCCATCCATCAACTGCGCCCCCGCATGCCTCGCGCCGTCGCCGCCGCATCTCACCTCGTGCCCCCGCATGCATCGCGCCCCCCATCTCACCTCGCGCCCGCATCTCACCTCACGCCCGAACGCCCAACCGCCATGCGCGCCGCCTCCGCCGGATCCGTGCCTACCGATCCTCATCCTCGTTGGCCAACAGCCATGCGCAAGGCAGGCGCCGGATCCGCCGACGGCACCAAGCAGTGGGTCCACCGACGACACGCAAGTGTATGTATGAATCCTCTAAAAACAGGCAGGCGTCGGATCCGGTCCTACTACTATGCGTCACCAAGCAGCTCCAGCTCCACCGACGGCACGACCACCTGACACAGCAGCCCCAAGCCGCACGAATACCGCGATGGTTGAGGTTGTAGGTGGCCGCAACTTCTAGCAGTGGGTCCATGAAGGCGGCCACGGACGCCGAGTTCTTCTAGCCTTCTGACACCATGTTGATCATTCTTTTCGATGGCGCCCACCCAAGACCCTACTCCCTCTTCGCTCGCGTCTTGGGAAAATTAAATATCCTAATCTGCCAGCTGCAGTGCTCTGTGGCTGTAGGCGCCTGCAACCTCTGCAACGGTGGCGTCCGCTTGGTCCGGGAGCAGCACCCCAACATGTATTGTATAGCCGCGTTGCTCAATTTTCAGTCAATCCAGTCCTTTCATTCAATCTATAAGGCATTGTCTTGTCTTCTACCATACCCACCACTCAAAAGAAAACAAAGAAAGAAAGCATGACTCATGATCCGTTCTTCTGATTTGATTTGATTTGTTTTTTTGTGTGTGCGCAGGCATCCCTTCCGGCGACGGAGGAGAGATCCGGAATCACCGTTTGTACCGGTTACTTTGTTCTAAATCATTGGTATGTCCATTGCTCCGCTTGATTTTTGTTGATCTCGTGTTCTCAGCATTGGCGGCAGTGGACTAAGCAGTTGAACGCGCCGCTGGAAGAGGTCGACCCTGAGATTGCTGACATCATCGAGCACGAGAAGGTCCGCCAATGGAAGGTCCCTGTTTCTTCAATCATCTTTTCCTATACGTATTCTTTTCAGTCATTTCCACTTCTCCAGTCATTGTTTTGTTGGATTATATTATTATTTGTTTTTCCAAGACCCTACCGAGTTCTGTCTGTGTTAATGCGTCTGGTGGCAGGGTCTGGAGCTCATCCCGTCGAAGAATTTCACGTCTGTGTCAGTGATGCAGGCAGTAGGTTCCGTCATGACCAACAAGTACAGCAAGGGATACCCTGGTGCAAGATACTACGGGGGAAATGAGTACTGCCCTGCTCTATCCGTTGTCATTCTCGTGATTGTTTCAGTGGAAACACGCGTGCAAATTGAGTGATTGTCTGCATGAATAATCTGAATTGGGGTTTTTATTCTGTGTGTTCTTGGTTGTAGGTTTATTGATATGGCAGAATCCTTGTGTCAAAAACGTGCTTTGGAGGCTTTCCGTTTGGACCCGACGAAGTGGGGAGGTAAAATCTTGTATAGTCTAGCAGCAATATCTATTATATTGCCATGTCGTATGTTCCTTGTTTGTGAACATATCTCTTTGCAGTCAAGCTTTTACTGCACTAAAGCTGTAGTACTTTTCTCCTTTCCTGGTTTGGATAATGTGAATTAGAGAAGGCAATGATGGAAAACACTCTGTTTTACCTATGAGAGATTAAGAACAGTTTGTAGCAATTTAGAAATGTTACAAAGTCTGCAAGGAGTTTAGATTACATAGGATCAGTTGAGAGAATTAACTTCTGCATATGTAGGAATTGCTCCATCATAGACTAAACAACTTGCCCATCTTACCTACATATAATGTGTGGTCACTCTTCTACATTATTATATATGTTTTTCAATATTTATCTTTTGTTTCTGACCATATTTCTCTCATAATGTTAGCTGCCTTTTCACCAAAATTTTCTTAACTCATGACCAATTTTCAACCTCTATAGTGAATGTGCAACCTCTATCTGGTTCACGCGCCAACTTCCATGTATACACTGCAGTCTTGAAGCCACATGAAAGGATCATGGCTTTGGATTTTCCTCACAGTGGACATCTTTCTCATGGTTACCAGGTACATGGGTCTGGAGTTTCCTTGTACCTCCAACTATTTTTATTTTGATGCTGCACACAAGCATGGATGTTTCCTTCTCTGTTGCCTTTCTTTCCTTTTTGTCTCCGTGGTTGGTTTGGATTTCTTTATGGCTGTTCCATTATTGCACTGGCACCTGCTATGCAAAATTAAGTTCCGCCTGCATGCTTGATTATGTAATGCATACGTACTATCTGCAAATGAGTGACATTTTCCCATAAATTCTTAGTAACATTCAAATATGATACTCTAGATACTCCTATAGCTCAAAAGTTATACCTACTGTTTGCAGACTGACACTAAGAAGATATCTGCAACTTCAATATTTTTTGAGACAATGCCTTATAGATTGGATGAAAGCACTGGATTGATTGATTACGATCAGGTCATTTGCCTTTGCAGCGTGGGCGCACACTAGTTGTTCGCCGAAACTCCCGTGGAGTGAGTAGTGATAAGTATATTTTGTGACAAATGGACTGCATCGACAAGGATTAGGTTTTCTACACATATTGTTTATAGTCTGACCCATGTATGTTGTTTGATTGATTTCATATCTGAAAGACATCAAAAGTGTCATGAGGGATATGTGATTGACACCCGCAATAGGTATTTTCTTATGTGATATTGGACCACACATTGCCCTACTCTTTTGTGAGAGAACACATTTAGGTTGTCTCTATTTTGTTTGTGCACATGTTTACTATGATGGTAACATTCAGGTGTCCTTAGTCTCACTAATTTTCTTAACTTGCTGTAATCAGGCTTCCAAGTCTGTCATTCCCTTGGAGGAGGCACTGGATCTAGAATGGGCACGCTTCTCATTTCAAAGATTAGAGAGGAGTACCCTAATCGGATGATCCTGACATTTTCTGTCTTTCCCTCGCCCAAGGTGTCAGACACTGTTGTTGAGCCATACAATGCAACCATGTCTGTCCATCAGCTGGTTGAGAACGCTGATGAATGCATGGTTCTTGACAACGAAGCACTTTATGACATTTGCTTCTGAACTCTGAAGCTAATGACCCCTAGCTGTAAGTTGATTTAAGCTCAAGTTTAATTTTCCTGTTTTCAAAATGTGTTCTTTGCGATATGCATTGTCAGAAGATTTATATTCCTATGATGGCTTTGCCACAATATATTTTTGCTCAATAATTTCATTGAGCTTTTATTTATTCGTATTGTTAGAAGATTATATACACATGGCTGCCGAAATAAAAACAACAAGCTGGCATTTGATCTGTACCAGATTTCAATCAATGATTTCGCTTCTTAGTGTTTACATAAATCATGTTGTCATTTAGTATTTTGAAATTCTTGAATACTTCTGACAGTTTGTTTCTGAACAGTTGGAGACTTGAACCACTTGATTAGTGCAACGATGAGCGGTGTCACTTGCTGCCGAAATAAAAAAACAAGCTGGCATTTGATCTGTACCAGATTTCAATCAATGAATTCGCTTCTTAGTGTTTACAGAAATCATGTTGTCATTTAGTATTTTTGAAATTCTTGAATACTTCAGACAGTTTGTTTCTGAAGAGTTGGAGACTTGAACCACTTGATCAGTGCAACGATGAGCGATGTCACTTGCTGCCTCCGCTTCCTAGGACAGCTGAACTCTGACCTGCGCAAGCTTGCAGTCAACCTGATCTCGTTCCCTCGGCTCCACTTCTTCATGATCGGCTTTGCACCACTCACCTCGCGTGGCTCGCAGCAGTACCGTGCGCTCACCGTCCCTGAGCTAACCTAGCAGATGTGGGATGCCAAGAACATGATGTGTGCTGCTGACCCACGCCATGGTCGCTATCTCACAGCCTCTGCCATGTTCTTTGGCAAGATGAGCACTAAGGAGGTTGATGAGCAAATGATTAATGTCCAGAACAAGAACTCATCCTACTTTGTGGAGTGGATCCCCAACAACGTCAAGACCAGTGTTTGTGATATCCCTCTGCGTGGCCTCTCCATGGCCTCCACTTTCATTGGCAACTCCACCTCCATCCAGGAGATGTTCTGCCATGTGAGTGAGCAGTTCTCTGCTTTGTTTAGGAGGAAGGCTTTCTTGCATTGGTACACTGGTGAGGGCATGGATGAGATTGAGTTCACCGAATCTGAGAGCAACATGAACGATCTGGTGTCCGAGTACCAGCAGTACCAGGATGCCGCTGCTGACGAGGAGGCAAAATACAAGGACGAGGAGGCCATCCAAGATGAGTAAGGGTGGTTTGGGCTCTGCCACATTTGTACCCTTGTTTCCTTTCATTCTGGGGCTTGCCTATGGTTTGCTTGTTGTATTCGCTCAAGTTATGCGGTATGTAGTAGTACTTTCATGTGTAGCATGCTGTATGCTACCACAAAGACTTTGTTCACCTGCACTGCTTGATATTCCATGGCATATGTGACGAGTATTTCATTATTGTATCTGCGTGCTTGCTCCTGTGATGGTTCCTTCCTATGACATTGAATGCTAATTTGCCCATTGCTCACGTTGGATCTGCAAGGCTCTGCGTGAAGAATAGCAACAGTGGGTTTGATGACATACATACTGTAATAATATTGTCTTAGTTATTCATTCGCTTGTCATTTTGGTGCAACTTCATGATATAAATGGCACATTATAGGTGACTACCATTATTGGTTTTGGATCTCCGAACAAGGCCAACACATATAGCTTCTTCATGTTTATTGTCCCTTATCTCCTATTTGAGAATACCATGTGAGTAACCAAATTTAGCGCCACAATTTCTGGCTTGTTCCAGATCAGGAGTTGCCTACGAGTGGGTTGTCACCAAGAAATCAGGGTATTGTTCTAAGGGGGATATTATTGCCCTTTTCAAGAAGCAGCCTGAACAACAAAGGGTAGGGTCTGCACCCAACCTTGATTCCGTTGCAAAGGAGTCTCCAGTCTCAAAAGGGACTCCAAAAAGAAGGAACACAATATGATATGCAGGAATAAGCTAGCAACTCTCCTCCTCTCAATATATATTATCACTAGGGATGTGTAAGAGGTGCGGTGGCCTTCGGATTGTAGCATGCTCGCAGTGCAAATGAACAGGATCAGCTCGGAGTGGAGGGATGCTCAGTTTGGGCGTGCTGGATGACCTCTACGAGTCTCTTGGAGCTGAAGCTAAGACTGAGAATCTTGTTCCCTGCACAAAGTGCAGGTCGAGGGGCCGTCTCCTGTGTCCAGAATGCTCCAAGGTCGCATGACCCTGAACCGTGCACTCTCAATGTAGTTGTTCTCAGTGCTTTTGGTTGGGCTGGTTGGGTGTTTTGTAAAACTTCTGTGCCATTATTTCACCTTTGCACCAGACCATCCTCGCCCTATTCCACCTGTGTGCACTTATGATGACAAACTGCTTTGAAACTGCGATGCAATACATAAGTCAGTAGGGTATATATTAGCGACAAATCCCTCCACAGTGCCATCAATACGACTGGAGAGAGGGATGGAAGTCACAACACACACACAAACCCACACGCTACAACATGCATGATATGGCACGGCCACAAAAGCACCCATCATTCGAAACACTTTACAACTTAAAATGGGCCCGAGGAACTCCTCTTCCAACCGTTAGATCCTTGGTTTCACGCAGTGCAAAGATTCTTCAGAGGAACTCTATTATCGAACTGTTAAGTTATAAGATCAATTCGTGCAGATATGCCATCCCGACAAACATACAACAAAGAGTTAACAATATTGTTAAAAAAAGATTAGATTAGTGTACAAGGTGTCAATATATTTGCTTATGATTAAGCATTATATATTTACTCTTTAGAAATTATTTGTGCGATTCCATTTCAATCTATTTGGGTAGACATATTTATATCGTTCTGTATCTATGTTTAATCATAGATTTTGCCGTCACTATTGTACTCACGTCGCTCGTCGCCAGGGCCCTAAGTCCATTGGAGGGTCGCAATTTGTGTTCCGTGGCATCGCATGGGCACATTCCTAGTGCATCATATAAGGTGATAAAGATTTAAAACAGCAAGAAGGTGGCAAATGCACCGGGGCTTGCCTGGATAACACTAGGTTAGTGTTGTTAGACGTCGATCACTTGATGACCATCCTTTGTCTTGGAACTTATTCAGTCTGCCCTTCACGTTGGTCCGACTGACGACATCGTTTTGCGGAGATGTCCAATCTCTGCATGATCCTGGGGTCGACTTGGGTTGTCTTCCGCATCACGTGATTAATTAACGTACCTGAATGATATGCATAATGCACATGTATGCACATAAGGAGGAATATCAAGACTAAATGTCTACATAACACTAAGTACCATATCTACATTATTTTAACTTAGCTGGATTCAATTTTAACAGAAACAAACTAATTGATATTATTCGCTTTCACTCATTTTGGTAATGCTAGATATTTATCTAGGGCACTTAATCGGTTTCTAACGAAGAGTATCATGACTACTCAAACGTAACACTAACTGCAGTAAATAAAATCCATCGAAAGCAACATTAATAACATTCACCAGCCACACGTTTGAATTTATTAATTTACTTTTCATATTACTAATTTCACCTTACACCGCATCGCTAAGACCAATCCGATATATGTATATTCCAAACCTAGGATTTACCACATGATACAATTAATAAGGCTAATCATCAATGTACCATAAAACTGAATTAGCATAACAACACTAATAGAATGCCCACTAGCCGATCAAACACTATTCCTATTTTACATGTCAACAATTAATCAAACATCTCAGGTTTGACTACCAAAATATCCTACAAAATCAACAATGACAACCTTATCGGATAATCGTTTGGAATACTAAATCAATTCCTCACGCTACTAATTCTCCTCACTCCTCAGCAAAGAGCCAATTTAAACCTATTCGACATATGCATCCACCACATACTACCTGCGACGCATTTTAATAATCATTTAATATAACCACACGCACTTGTGCAACTAACAAAAGAATTCGTCGCGAGTCGCGACCAACATACAAACTCGATCTACTTCATGAGTCGGCTAGCGGGAGTAGTGAAATAGTTCACCACACCATAAACGACTCGGATCTGCGAAATTGACGATAAATCCTAGCGCAAACATTTTATTAGATATTTGGCAAGCGTTGAACTATGATTTCTTTTCCACACAAAACCCTAGGATTTCTTTCTTTAATCAGGCACCCAAACTCACGACATCGACTAATTCACAGGTACGCAGGGAACAGGGGCGACCACGAGTCAATGATAGTTGACCAAACTTTACATTAGCTCGAGTTGTTGGCGTATGTTGCGGCACGGAAGCAGTAGCGTGCGCACAAAGGCAGTGAATGTGGCGAAGGCCAGGCTTGGACATTTCATTGAGCGCCAGGGCGTTGGGGAGTTCGGTTTCGGATCTGGGCGATAGCGCAGTCCGAGATGGTTATGACTAGGAACCGCGTAGCAGGACGAGGTCAAACGGAGACCAGAGCTGGCTCACGGCAAAGTTGGAGTCGACGACCGGCGACAAAGGAAATAGGGGCACGCTTGTCCGGCAGCTACAGCCCATGCCAGACCAAGCAGGGAAAGTCTCCCGGTGCCCAACACGCGAGGAGCAGGGATGACACGAGGAAAAAATTCAGCGCCATGGCGAACTAGAGACCGACGGTGGGGTTGAAGCCGGATAGAGGACTGATGGTGCTGGGGCAAGGAGAACCGGCGAGCAGAGGAGCGCGCGCAGGGAACTCTAGGCCGGACGAGTGCAAGGAGCAGGGAGCTGGGCGACCAAGCGCCATTGGGGATGGGGCGTGCGCATCCCTGCGACTAGAGGGAGAGTCGCGGCCACAGGGACGCGAGCACAGGGGCGCCAGGGGGAAGACGCCATGGGGGAGCTCGACCAGGGGCGCGGTGCTTCAGGAAAAAATCCAGGGCGGTGGAGGATGGCGAGAGTCCGGCAAGCTGACGGCACAGAGGAAGACGTCGGCCACCGGAAATCAAAGAGCGGCGCAGTCCGAGCTGGGAGGCCGCGGTGCCATGGATTTGAGGAGCAGAGAAGGCACTGGCAGAGAGGAGAAGGGGAAAGATGAAGCCAAGGGGCTGCGCAGCGGCCAGGCGAACGACGCAAGGAGGAAGAGGAGGGAGAGAGAAGCAAGGGGGTGCGCGTCCATGGAGATGGCGGCCAGGAGAGTGAGCAGAGGGACGCCGCGATGGAGCTTGAGCAGAGGAAAACTGCATGCGTGGAAGATAAGGCTTCAGAGAACGGCGACGCGCAGGGGAAAAATCAAGGCGCAGTTGGAATAATCTGAGCACGGCTGAAGAAAATCAAGCGAGCGGATAAGGCTGCTGGTCGTACGCGGTGGGAGGATAGAACTGGGGCGGCGCTGATAAAAATCTAGGGGAGAAAAATCTCAGTGGGAGCAGCGGTGAAAATATTTGAGGAAAATATTTTTTTACTTTTCCATCCTTTTCTTTAAAGGGAGCACACAGATAATTTATTTCTCCGATTGAGTTTGCACGAGATGTAAATCGGACGAAACAAAAGATACCAGACAAACCGGTATAGACTACGTTTGATTTAATTTAAAGTCGGATAATTTACAGGAGGAATAAATCTTAACTATGAATCTTCAAACGCGATTTCTTAGCTAACGAGCAGAGACGTAATTATTTTGCACCAAAAACTCAAGTTGTCGAGTTCGGCTTCGGTATTCAAGACTGTATTTAGTCCCATCTAATTTTACGATTCTCATCAGCTGTCGATCATTCGCTTTAACATCAAGGATCACATGTTGAGAAAAACAATTTAATTAATGCGTTGGCGAATTATTCTTTTCGGACAGCGTGGGGCTCCAAATTTTGTATAAGATCAGAAGTTTTCTGATTTTCGCATTCACTTACGCGCATGATCCGAACATTTCCAAATTCACCAGCAAACGAAGATTCGATAATCCAAAAGTTTCTCGACCCCCTTTTAATTGCTTAGATTATGGAAATAAATATGACACCAAACTCGAACTTTTGCGAGATAATTAAAATTTAGTGTCCATTTTATTCATCGCTATCACGTGTTAAGATCCGCACTCGTGATCGAGCAGACGATAAACATCTGGGGTGTTACAGGCGCACCTGACCCTACTGTTGCCTGCATTTCGGCATGCGTAATGTCGTGAACTCGATGAAGAAGAAACATCATGTGTAGTCGTGGGTATGGAAAGAGGAGAAACCATAGGAAAAGGATACGGTTAGGCCTACCTGCATGCATCACGATCCGTAAAACCGCCATGGGCCCCACGGCATGCACGCAGCTCCGAATCTACCGCACGCAGCCCAATTTCTTTTGGGAGAATCCATGAAATAGCAATTGTTTGAGATGGCGTTCACAAAATAGCATCCGATTTCAAGTAATTCATAGAATAGCACTTGTTTTACCAAATTAATTCAGAAAACAACACTCTATCTATATTTTGCATTCTTTTATTGCTTACCTCACATACAAATGGACCAAATTACCCCTATTTATCACAACCTCCTTTTTTATCTCTTATGTCCATAAGAACAACATAAATAGATAAAATATATGACCTCTATTTTTATAGTGTTAAACATACAAATAGACACATATGTTTTATGAACGAAGAAGTCTATATTTAACTATTAAATTTAGAACCAGGTATCTTCGGTCGTCGAACTTTTAAAATTAGACATATTTGGTCCATTAAAAGGTGTTAGACTGTACTTCCTATGTTCTTTTTTATTTGATACGGTTGTTTTTTTTTCAAAAACTTCAATCACCCGTCCGATTCAAAAAAATTGTATGTTTTTAGAAACTACTTTCTTCGTTCCATAATATAGTTTTGAAGTCCAATGGTTAAATCTAGACTTCTTCCTTTATAG
This sequence comes from Zea mays, assembly GCF_902167145.1. Taxonomy (NCBI): domain Eukaryota; kingdom Viridiplantae; phylum Streptophyta; class Magnoliopsida; order Poales; family Poaceae; genus Zea; species Zea mays. The sequence continues at coordinate 78,808,197 of NC_050103.1, read as the reverse complement.
AACATCCGTGTTTATTTGTATGTTTAACATCATGCTTAACAATAAATTTTTTTGGAACTATAAACACGTTGTTATGGAACTTTAAAGGAAGAAGTCTAGATTTAACCATTGGACTTCAAAACTATATTATGGAACGAAGAAAGTAGTTTCTAAAAACATACAAATTTTTTGAATCGGACGGGTGATTGAAGTTTTTGAAAAAAAAACAACCGTATCAAATAAAAAAGAACATAGGAAGTACAATCTAAGACCTTTTAATGGACCAAATATGTCTAATTTTAAAAGTTCGACGACCGAAGATACCTGGTTCTAAATTTAATAGTTAAATATAGACTTCTTCATTCATAAAATATATGTGTCTATTTGTATGTTTAACACTATAAAAATAGAGGTCATATATTTTATTTATTTATGTTGTTCTTATGGACATAAGAGATAAAAAAAGAAGGTTATGATAAATAGGGGTAATTTGGTCCATTTGTATGTGAGGTAAGCAATAAAAGAATGCAAAATATAGATAGAGTGTTGTTTTCTGAATTAATTTGGTAAAACAAGTGCTATTCTATGAATTACTTGAAATCGGATGCTATTTCGTGAACGCCGTCTCAAACAAGTGCTATTTCATGGATTCTCCCAATTTCTTTTTCCTCCATGCGCCCCACACCCCCACAGATCTTCTGCGCCCGCGATCATGTAGCCCATCATGTGGCCAGACTCTAGCCAATGAGATCACATCACGTTGCCTATAATCCGTGAAATATTATTTACTCAATATATTTGCGTTGTAGATCTATTTCAACCCGTTTCAGTTGCGTTAAGTTTGTAATAATATCGTCTACGTGTTAGAAACATTATTTGTCATGGCGTGTTTTTAATTGATTGATTAATTAATTAATCAGTTGTTCATCCGATGATTATTAAAATGGCGATTTTGTTAAAACTAAGTTATAGCTTTAATTTGCGCTTTTATAAATACATGTTAATGTGGTTAATGTCTACTCTAATGTTTTTTAATTAAAACTTACTTAGTATAAACACGATATCTGTTAGTGATTCTTGTGTGTTGCTCTCGGCGTCGTCACGTTGTTCGCGCATGTTGCCACGCATCGTTCCACGTATCACATGCACTCCGAGCCTGATATTAAATTGTTTCGCCATATCATTCATGTTAGATAATTAATTACTTACTTAGTTGTCATCTATTAAAATAACAATTCAATCGACTCAAATTTATAATTTAAATTTATATTTTATAAATGCATGTTAATGTGACTATACCAAACTAAGAGTTCTAATCAATACTCACTTAGCGTAAACATGGTACCTTCTCAACCGTAGCTCCGATTTTGGTAATTCTCAAACCCACGATCTCGTAGTAACGCGTAGATCATTATTATACAGTTTGTTTTTATGTTTGGTGTGATATTAACTATGCCTATACCATGTTTGTTTGTATTGCTACGTTTAGCAGTGAGGTCACGAGTCACCTGAAGAGCAAGTTGGTACCTAGAATCTCAAGTCCCAGGCAAGTTGTGCCCTTGATCACTTTTATTACCCAATAATATTCTTTATAATCATTTATTCATACATAGGTTTAATTTTGATGGGACCCAATAGGTCACCCTAGTCTGGTTATCTTTGTACCTTGTTTACCTCTGAACTATTTGGGTAGTTTTTGCTATTGCTCTATTTGGTTTTGGGATTAATATTACATTATGATTATGTTCTAATTATACTATTGTTTTACTTATTGTTCATGACAAGATCATTATTTTAATTGGAACATGGAGCTTAACTTGAGAAACACGTGCCACCACAAGGGTGGAATGGGACGCCCTTGGCGGACTAACTAGGAAAGCTAGTGGAGGACTACCTTACCCGAAAGGGGCAAGGGAAGTATGGGAGTAGGCGTGTAGGGAGGTTCCCGGGTTGATTTTGCTGCGATGGCGGTCAGACAGGGGATTCCTGCATTGCTCTTCCTAGAATTGTAGCGGGTTTTCTGAAGCTAGTGGAACTTTGTAAAGGCCTCGTAGTGGATCTCTTGCCATTCACCTCGGAAGTGTCTAAGGGCCTTGCAAACCCTGGCGACATGGGATACACGACTTGTGGGTACAGGGTACAACTTCTGCAGAGTGTAAAACTGGTATACTAGACGTGCTCGCGGTCATGAGCAGCTCAGGACTATCGTATGATTAATTTATGGAATTAAATTCAATTTGTCATATGCATTGCATCACGGGTGTTGTTATCAATTTTGATCTATTATTACTCTGGTTTGGTATCCACTTACACTTAGTAACTGCTAATAAAATTTTGACCAACTTTAAAAGCAATGCTCAGCTTTAACCATCCTCTTTGGTAAGCCTTACACTTCACATGAGCTCCCACCTTTGGCGAGTTCATGCACATTATTCCCCACAACTTGTTGAGCGATTAACATATGTGAGCTCACCCTTGCTGTCTCACACCCCCACAGGTCAAGAACAGGTACCGTAGGATGAGGCGCATGAAGGATGTTGTGATGTGTTCGTGAGAGGTCTAGGCTGTCGCCTCCCAGTCAACTTTGGGTTGCTGGATCGTTGTCTTCATATGATGTAAATATTTATTTATTTTGTACTGAACTCCTTTTATATAGTAAATATGTGACATTCGTTTATATACCATGATTCATCATATGTGTGAGACTTGGTCCTAGCATACCTGGTGATTGCGTTCGCGCCCGAGTCCCTAAAACCCGGGTGTGATAGTAAGCGATCGTGAGGGATCCACCATGCCAGAGTGGCAAAGGATCACCTCATAGTGAGCACTTGGTTCTTGCGAGGACCAAGGGGGAGCGATACCCTTGCGCGGGTGCTCCAATGAGGACTAGGGAAGAGTGCCGACTCTTCGATACCTCGGCAAAAAAATGGAGGAGTTTTCTCAACCTTGCTTTACATTATGCATTTAATTCAAGCATTTTACTTTGTTCAATTGTTTAGCAAGTAGTTGAAAGTCTTAGGATTGTTATCTCTCTAGTAGTTTTCTCTTATTGCTAGTAGTTGGTGAAGTTGGGCTATAGCTTAGAGTTTAAATATTTGCTTAGGGTTTAATTGTTATTGAATTTTTAGAAAAGCCCAATTCACCCCCTCCCTCTTGGGCATCGTGGTCCTTTCAATTGGTATCAGAGCCTTGTTGCTCCTAGATTAGCTTAACCACTATAGTAGCGATGTCCGGCGGGGATGGACCTCCTCCCGTTTTTTATGGTGGCGATTTTCCTTATTGGAAAATTCGTATGGAAGCTTACTTAGAGACTATAGACATTGGTGTCTACAAAGACGCCACTCAAGGGTTCCCCAAACCAAGAGATCCAACAAATATTGTAGGAGAAGAATATAATTATGAAAAGTGGAATGCTAAGGCCAAAAACACTCTATTTAGAAGCATTTGCAAAGATGTCTTTAATAGAGTAAGAAATCATAGAAATGCTCATGATTTGTGGATGGATATTTGTGCTCTACATGAAGGGACTAAAAGTGAGCGTGAGGAGAGATATCACATTGCAATGAAAAAATTGAATTCTTTTGAAATGCTTGCAAATGAAAATGTTAATGATATGTACTCACGTCTTAACATTCTTGTAGAGAAAGTCAATGGCTTGGGGCTCACCCAAATTTCACAACCGGATGTTGTGAGGAAGATTCTCAATGTCCTCCCAATTGACAAATATGGACACATTGTCACATTGCTACATCAAATGGATCTTTCAATTGCTACTCCAACACAAATATAGGAAAAGATCAATGCTCATGAAATGTACATGCACATAAATGACAAGGATGGGTCTTCTTCTAAGAGAAAAGACTTGGCTCTCAAAGCCAACCAAGAAAATAAAGGGAAAGCTAAAATGAAAATTGAGGAGGAATCCTCAAGTGATGATGATCTTGATGCTAATATTGCTTTGCTGGTGAGAAAGACCACCAAAATGTTGAAGAAACTCAATAGAGAAGGCATCAAGTTTGACTCAAGAAAGAAGAAGTTCTTCTCCAGCAAAAGAAAGCCCATCTCTAAGATGGACTGCTATAATTGTGGAGAACTCGGTCATCTTGCTCATCAATGCAACAAGCCCAAGAAGAATAAGTTCAAGGGCAAGAAAGATGATGACAGTGATGATGAGAAAAAGGAAAAGAAATTTTTCAAGAGAAAGGATGGGAAGCACAAGAGATTCCATAAGAAGAAAAATGGAAAGGCATATATTGTTGGTGACTGGCTCACTGACATTGAGTCCTCAAGCGAGTCTTCTTCAAGTGAAGAAGAAAATGATGAAAAAGTTGCCGCTATCGCTGGGGATTTCTCTTCACCACCACCATCACCCTCATCCACTTCTCACTTATGCCTCATGGCTAAAGGTGAATGGAAGGTACAAATTGAGAATGATATTATTGATGATAGTGATAGTGATAGTGATGATGAGTTTGCTTCTCGTTCCTATGATGAATTAGTTGACTTACTTAAAGAATACACTCAAATCATTAGGAAGTCAAAGGCTAAATGTGATAAGTTAAAGGATGAAAATGAATTTTTAACTGCCAAGTATGACATAGTTGTAAAAGCTAGTGATGAAATGAAAGAAGAAAATAAAACTATGTCATCCACTGCAAATGAGCTCAAATCCTCCCTAAAAGATGCCAAAGATAAGTGTGACAAATTAAATGAAGCAAATAGGGAGTTGAAAGATAGACTTGTCAAAGTTAAGAAAGATTATACAAAAATTAAACTTGACTATGATAATCTTCTTGTTGCAAATGAGCTTTTATCTTGCAATATACATGAGGCTATTAACCATGCTGTTAAGATTGATGTAGCAACCTCATGTGATGATTTGAGCCAAGTTGATCAATCTAGTCTTCATGATGAATTGACTGAAAAAGTTGAAGTCTTGACACTAGAGAACTAGAAATTGAAGAGATACTTGATAGATGCAACCACTAGAGGAAAAGTTTCCATAGAAAGCAATGCCATTAACAATGAGTTGGCAGTGGACAATGAAAGGCTTAGAAATGAGGTCAAGAAACTTAAGAATGAAAATGAACATCTTGCCACAAGTGTGCAAAAGTTCAACAAAGGCCAATACCTTCAAAATGAGTTGCTCATGAACACTATCATGAAAAATAACAAGAGTGGTATTGGATACAATTCTTTTGTGCAAAAGAAAGCAACAAGTCAATACAAGGCAACACAGACTCCTAAGCCTATCAAATGCTTTGAGTGTGGAAAAGAAGGACACTTTGCCCACAACTGTAAAGCCAAACCACCAACTCCCTTGTCAAAGCACTCAAGGCCATTTGCTTTCAATGCTCATTATGTTCTAAGAAAAGTAGCAAATGCGAAAGTCAAAGTTACATTCCTAGGTCCACCAAGCAAGAGTAGACCTAGACAAATTTGGGTTGCAAAGTCCTTGATTGAGAAAGTTACTGGTCCTATGCAAAATAGGGCCCTCAAAATTGAAACTTGATTTATTTGTTCATGTAAGTGAACTACAAGACCGGTGGGAGTCATTGGGTTATTGATAGTGGATGCACTCAACATATGACTAGCAACCCACAGATGTTCACCTCACTTGATGAAAATAACTTTTGGGGATAATTCAAAGGGAAAGTTTCAAGGGCTTGGCAAGGTGGCTATCTCAAATGATCTTTCAATTTCAAATGTTCTCTTCGTTGCACGATTAAGCTTCAACTTGCTACCAGTGGGTCAACTTTGTGATCTTGGCCTTCAATGCTTATTCACTCCTACAGAGGTTGTTGTGTCAAAAATGGATGATGAGTCAATGGTGTTCAAATGATTTAGATACAACAATCTATACTTAGTGTATTTCACTTCTGAAGATGCAAACTTAAGGACTTGCCTCTTCACCAAAGCATCACTTGGATGGCTATGGCATAGAAGGCTTGCACATGTTGGAATGAGCACACTCAAGAAAGTACTAAAGAAAGACATGGTTAGAGGACTAAAGGATGTTGTATTTGAAAAGGACAAGCCTTGAAGTGCATGTCAAGCTGGAAAGCAAGATGCTAACACACATCCTACAAAAGCTTTTATGTCAACATCAAGGCCACTAGAACTGCTTCATATGGATCTATTTGGACCAACAACTTATGCTAGTGTTGGTGGCAACCTCTATTGTCTAGTTATTGTTGATGACTTTTCAAGATACACTTGGGTGTTCTTTCTTCATGATAAGTCTGAGGTTGCATCTATATTCAAAAAGTTTGCCAAGAAGGCTCAAATTGAATTTGATTGCAAAATCAAGAAGATAAGGAGTGACAACGGAAAATTTGACAACACCAACATTCATGAATATTGTGATAAAATTGGGATCAAGCATGAAGTTTCTGCAACATACACACCTCAGTAGAATGGAGTTGTTGAAAGAAAGAACATGACCTTGATCACTCTTGCAAGAATAATGATTGATGAGTATAACACACCGGAGAGGTTGTGGGCTGAAGCTGTCAACACTGCATGCTACGCCTCAAACAGGCTATTTGAAAGGGAAATGTGCCTTTGGGCTATTTCTATATTGTTTTGGTGATTAGATGCACAACACACTATGTGTGAACCAACATAATGTTGAGCAAAGGAATATCTAGATGGATCAAGTGTGAAGGTAAGTTCTAGACACTTAGTCAATTGTTTTATGTGCTAAACATGCTTGTCTAAGTGCCAGGAACTCAATTAAGTCAAGTCCAAAAGGAGCAAAAGGAGTTCAGCTGAAACAACCAGTGGAGCACCAGTTGCGGGTGCACCGGACAGTGCCCGGTGCCCAGGCTGCTCAGCAATGAACTCGCTGCTCTCGGAAATCGCCGAGGGCACTGCGATTAAAATTCACTAGACTGTCTGGTGTGCACCGGACTATCCGGTGAGCCAACAGCGCCCGCACCAACGGTCGGCAGCGCGATCAACGCGCAATCAACGGGCGACGCGTGGCCAGAGCCAACGGTCACTAGGCCTCACCGGACTGTCTGGTGTGCCAAGTGGACCGAGGGTTCAACTGTCGGCTTCGCCAAAGAAGGAAAGAAATCATGCACTGTTCATTTCCCGTGGTGCACCGGACTGTCCGGTGCGCTAACGGACAGAAGGCAAGAATTATCTACCAAATGGAGATCCAACGGTTCCTAGCTGCCTTGAGGCTATAAAAGGGACCCATAGGCACATGGAGCAGCATACCAAGCCTCCATTGAACATTCTAAGACGCCTAGACTCCGCAAGTATGCATCCGGATCATTGTCTTTGAGATTTGAGCAATTGTTGAGTCGTGAACTCGCTGCGCTGTGCTTGTGTGCTCGATTCTTGACTTGTGTGCGTGTCATTGCTAAGACTCTAGCTCTTGCGTGTGTTTCTATTCCCTCCCTTACTCTTGTTGTTTTCATTGTGATCAATACTATAAGGGAGAGAGGCTCCAAATTGTGGAGATTCCTCACAAGGGAACATCCGCTATAAGGAAGAAAACTGTGGTATTCAAGTGGATCTTTGGATCGCTTGAAAGGGGTTGAGTGCAACCCTCGTCCATTGGGACGCCACAACGTGGAAGTAGGCAAGTGTTCTACTTGGCCAAACCACGGGATAAAATCGTTGTGTCATCTGTTGTTATTCGTGTGCGATTCTCTCTGCTTCCACTTACTTGATAATTGCTCTAAGTTTAATACTCACCTTGTGAAGAGCAATTAAGTGAAGAAGTCATCTCTTTCAATCTAGACATAGCATCTTGGTTTTGATTCCACTAACATTTCATAAACCAAGTTTGTGGCATTTAGTGTTGATTTTTACAGGATCACCTATTCACCCCCCTCTAGGTGCTCTTAATTGGTATCAGAGCAGTAATCTTCATTAAGGGACTAACCGCCCGAAGAGATGGATCCTAAAGGTAAGGGGATGGTTATCAACGACAAGGAGAAGGAGACCCTCTACGTCGATGAGCCAAAAGGCGACAAGCCCACTGACTCAGGCTCAAGTCACAAGAAGAGGGATGGGAAGAAGAAGAGGCACATAAAGAAGATCATCTACTACGACAGTGACGCCTCCTCTTCACCAAGGGATGACGACGACGAAGACTCTTTGTCAAAAAAGAAAACGGTTAATCAAAACTATTCTTTTGATTATTCTCACATCCCTTATAATTCGAATGCCCATTTACTATCTATTCCACTTGGAAAACTCCCACACTTTGATGGAGAGGACTATTCATTGTGTAGTCATAAAATGTGCAATCACTTATTTTCTCTCCATCCTAGTATTTGGGAAATTGTTGAAAATGGAATGCATTTCGATAGCGCTGACAATCTTGCATTTATTAATGATCAAATACATAAAAATGCCCAAGCTACTACTGTTTTGCTAGCATCTCTATGCAGGCATGAATACAACAAAGTGAGCAGTTTGGACAATGCCAAGCAAATATGGAATACCCTCAAGATCTCTCACGAGGGTAATGATGCCACTATGATTACCAAGATGGAACTGGTGGAAGGCGAGCTGGGGAGGTTCGCCATGTGTCGGCGTTTCGAGACCGGGGGGGGTCCCTAAGCCAACGAGTGAATGTCGCCGTGTGCCCCAGCCCAGATGGGTCGACGCGAGGCCGAGCGCGAAGGGGGGAAGTGAGGTGGCCGGAGACAGGCGTGAGAGAGGTGGAAATCCCGCGGCCTTCGTGTTCGTCCCGCGCCCAGGTCGGGTGCGCTTGCAGTAGGGGGTTACAAGCGTCCACGCGGGAGAGGGAGCGAGCGGCCTCACGCGAGCGCCTGTCTCCTCCTCGTCCCCGCGCGGCCAACCCTCTCTAAGAGGGCCCTGGTCCTTCCTTTTATAGGTGTAAGGAGAGGATCCAGGTGTACAATGGGGGGTATAGTAGAGTGCTACGTGTCTAGCGGAGGAGAGCTAGCGCCCTAAGTACATGCCGTCGTGGCAGCCGGAGAGATTTTGGCACCCAGCTGGTGTGATGTCGTGGCCGTCGGAGGAGTGTTGGAGCCTGGCGGAGGGACAGCTGTCGGAGCTGTTGAGTCCTTGCTGACGTCCTCTTGCTTCCGTAAGGGGGCTGAGAGCAGCCGTCGTCACAGAGTATGCGGGGCACCATCATTGCCGTTCTGGCGGAGCGAGCCAGATGGGACGCCGGTCTTGTTCCCTGTGGCTCGAGTCAGCTCGGGGTAGGGTGATGATGGCGTCTCCTATTGACGTGGCTGGTCTGCGCCCTAGGTTGGGTGATGTGGAAGCTCCTCCAAAGTCGAGGTCGAGTCTGTCTTCCGTGGCCGAGGTCGAGTCCGAGCCCCTGGTTCGGGCGAGGCGGAGACCGTCGGCTGAGGCCAGGGCGGAGTCCGAGCCCTGGGGTCGGGCGGAGCGGAGTTCGTCGTCTTCCGGGGCTAAGCCCAAGTCCGAGCCCTGGGTCGGGCGGAGCGGAGTTCGCCGTCTTCCGGGGCTTAGCTCGAGTCCGAGCCCTGGGTCGGGCGGAGCGGAGTTCGCTGTCTTCCTGGGCTTAGCCCGAGTCCGAGCCCTGGGTCAGGCGGAGCGGAGTTCGCCGTCTTCCGGGGCTTAGCCCGAGTCCGAGCCCTGGGTCGGGCGGAGCGGAGTTTGCCGTCTTCCGGGGCTTAGCCCGAGTCCGAGCCCTGGGTCGGGCGAAGCGGAGTTCGCCATCTTCCGGGGCTTAGCCCGAGTCCGAGCCCTGGGTCGGGCGAAGCGGAGCTTCCTATGGTGCCTGCGGCCGGGCCTGACTGCCTGTCAGCCTCACTCTGTCAAGTGGCACCGCAGTCGGAGCGGCGCAGGCGGCGCTGTCTTTCTGTCAGGCTGGTCAGTGGAGCGGCGGAGTGACGGTGGTCACTTCGGCTCTGTCGGCTGGGGGGCGCGCGTCAGGATAAAGGTGTCAGGCCACCTTTGCATTAAATGCTCCTGCAATTTGGTCGGTCGGTGCGGCAATTTGGTTAGGGTTGCTTCTTGGCGAAGACAGGGCCTCGGGCGAGCCAGAAATATGTTCGCCGCTCGAGGGGGGCCTCGGGCGAGACGGAGAACCTCCGGGGTCGGCTGCCCTTGTCCGAGGCTAGGCTCGGGCGAGGCGTGATCGAGTCTCTCGAATGGACTGATCCCTAACTTAATCGCACCCATCAGGCCTTTGCAGCTTTATGCTGATGGGGGTTACCAGCTGAGAATTAGGAGCCTTGAGGGTACCCCTAATTATGGTCCCCGACAGTAGCCCCCGAGCCTCGAAGGGAGTGTTAGCACTCGCTTGGAGGCTTTCGTCGCACTTTTTTGCAAGGGGACCAGCCTTTCTCGGTTGCGTTTTGTTCCGGTGGGTGCGCGCGAGCGCACCCGCCGGGTGTAGCCCCCAAGGCCTCGGAGGAGTGGTTTCACTCCTCCGAGGTCTTAATGCCTCGCGTAATGCTTCGGCTGGTCTGGTCGTCCCTCATGCGAGCTGGCCGTAGCCCGGGTGTACGGTCGGGTCTCAAGTTCTCGGGCTGGTACGTTGACGCTGTCAACGGTTCGGCCGGAGCCGGGTTTGCGAGAGCAGCCCCCGAGCCTCTGCACAGGGCGAGAGGGCGATCAGGGACAGACTCGACTTTTTTACATACGCCCCTGCGTCGCCTTTCCGCAAGGAGGAGGGGAGGAAAGCGCCATGTTGCCCTCGATGGGCGCCGAACATGGTGTCTCCGGTGAGCTGCAAGCGGGTAATCCGAGTGGACGTCCGTGCCCCATTCGTTAGGGGTCGGCTAGGGGCCCAGAGGCGCGCCCAAAAGTACCTATGGGTGATCTGCTGGACCCGGTCCCCTGGCGACGGGGTGCGAGGGCTCGATGCCTCCCTCTGATGGGATTCCGTTACAAGATCGTTCCCGCTGGTCTCGGAAATGTCCTAGGGTACCTCGGGAGCGCAGCCCGAGCCTTGGTTATGTATCGAACGTACCCATGGTCATTCCTCGCTCTGTGTCTGAGGCGGCTGTGAACCCTTCGGGGGCCAGCCTTCGAACCCCTGATCAGTAGTGGGCGCGGAGCCCGAGTAGCCTGAGGCGGCCGTGGAACCCTTCCGAGGGGCCGGCCTTCGAACCTCTGACCAGTAGTGGGTGTAGAGCCCACACAATCTGAGGCGGCTGTCGAACCCTTCCGAGGGGCCAGCCTTCGAACCTCTGATCAGTAGGGAGGCTCGGAGCCTGGTTCCTTCACGGGAAAGGATCCTTTTCGGGGTATCCCCCTTTCCCGGTCCCTGTTGCAAGAGAGAGAAAGAGGAAAAAAGGAAAAGGATACGAAATCGAACGACGCGGCGTACCTTTTTTGACGCGGTCATTATGGCGAAGGCGAAGCGTCGCCCGCTTCTCCTGCCAGAGGCGCCGCCTGTCCCGCCGCGGAGTTAATGCGACGGGGCGAGTGGTTCGCGAGGCGGCCGTTGCGCGTGCGCGAGCCGTTCGAGGAACGTAACACGGGCGCGTTGTCTTCACGCCGTGAGAGAGGGTTCTCTCGTCGCCCCTGGATGGGACGTAGGCTTGGCTGACGACGTGACCGCTGCTCCTGCCCGCCTGCCACCGCCATTACTGCCGGCCCATTTTTGGCCGTATTGACCGTCGTGCCAGGCTGGCGCTGCTGGGTCGTGCGCTGGGTCGCCTCGAGTCGCGGTATTGGTTCCACAGTCGAGGAGGCGCGGTGGTGGCGCAAGTGGCGGTGCAGCTGCATGCACGAAGCATTCGGCGCGCCGGTTGCATGACGCGTGGGCCTGGGCCTCCATGCCGGGCGTGTTGGGAGTCGGAGAAGTGCGCCCACTTGGCGCGGTTGCATGCCGCCTGCATGGCTGCCCGCCCTTTCGCCCGCTGGTCTGGGTAAAAGTGGAGAGTCGCTTGTAACCGCTGGGCGGTTGTACGCACCGCGCACGATGGTTTGGCTTCTTCTGCTCTGAGCCGGCTTGCATGACATGTGGGACCCAGCCCCCGCGCCGTAGGGGAAGACCTTGGAGCGTGTTGGAGAAGACTCAGCCCACGACGGCTGGGGACGCAAGTAGGGAGAGTCACCTTTAAAAGGAGGGTGACCCTCTTGGAAGGCGACCATGTCTTCGCGCTCCCTTATGCATCGTGTCCTTCCACCTTCCAAGCCCCCGGATGGGGGATTCCCGCCGTCTTTCCGCTTCGTCGTTGGAGGAACGCAACTCCGCGGGAGTTGGTACCTTTCAGCCATCGTTCGGCTTCAAGGATTTTCATCAGCCAGCCCGGCTGTACCCCTCCGCCGGCGGTCACCCGAGACGGTGACCACCAGCCCCTGGGTGGGGAGAAGCAAGTCAGGCTGCGATCTTGGTCCCACCCTCAGCTTCAAGGATGTTCATCATCCTCGCTGGGGTGGAGGCCGGGCTGAGCCGGAGCTCTACCTCCCGCGCGGGTCCGTGGGTCAGCCTCTCCTGCGGCGTTCGAGGGAGAGGGCGCCCACTGGCCCTGCGGGCGGGTCGGACTTCGACAACGCGGGGCTGGTCGACGGCGGGCGTCGTCAGCCTCAGCGCGTCGGACGCGTCGGCTTGGCTCCCGGTGCCCCCTCCTGCCGGAAGGCGACTGCCGCGTCGTGTGCACGGGAGGACCGCCCAAGATGTCGCGCGCTGCTAGGGCGGCGTTCGTGTTCTGGGGCGGTCCTGCCTTCGCACCGGTACGGCGCCTCTGCGTGGAGGTCGGTGCCCCACTCGTCCGGGAGGATCTGAGTGGGGATCTGCCGGAGGGCGGACGGCCCCTATCGTCGGTGCCGAGGCGGAGGCGGCTCGAGAAGTCCTTGTTGCCGACGGGATCACTGCCGCTATCCGCGCTTCGGGCCTCCGGCTCTTTGTACTTGTCCTCGCCCCTCGAGCGTTGGCGTGGGCGAGGGCAAGATTGCAGCAGCATCCGCCCTGAGGCCCTCGCTGCTGCAGTTCGGCCACCCGGAGCGGGAGTCGTTGTTGCTGCTGCCAGAGCGGGCGACGGCGAGCCGCCCGCCAGTCTTTTGTTGCTCCATAGGCCCCCCCCATCGAGTGGGGTTGTTCGTACCTGCGGAGGTGGAACCGGAGTTCCGTTTGTAATGGCACTTTGAATGCCAGTGTTTTTGTTCATTGTGGCTGTCGAGGCCTGAACATGTATGTAATTTCTGCACGGAGCCATGTTTTTTCCTCATTTTCGAGCACTAAGACTCGCCTGTTGGTTGTCTGAACCGCTTCACCAAGCGTGAGTCGCCCCGTGTAAAGGTGACGAGTGAGGTATCCGTATCCCGGAGGCGTAGGAGTCCCTTGGCTCGGTCAGCCTTGTTGTCCGAGGCTTCTCTTGCTCAGTTAAAGGAACCCCTCGGCCGCTCTTCGATGAGCCGAGGCCAGGGGTAGCGGTGTCAGCGCGAACAGAGGCAGAGTTGGCTTGAAAAGAAGACCTGGTCGGCCGGAGCCGGGCCGGGTCGTCCGTTAGCAGGACCGACGCCAGAATTGACCAGCCGAGGCCTCGGGTCGGGCTGACGTCCTCGGAGGACAGCTGGCCGAGGCCCCGGGGTGACCGGCCGAGCCGCCTGCTCGGGCCGGATTCCCGGAGAAGACCCTGGCGGCGACGGCCCGGGCTTGGTGATGACGCCGTCCTTCAGAGTGGAGGTCTTCGGACCGCGTCGCCGTCCGAGGCTGGGTCGGACTTCGCCGAAGGTGTTGTCGACGCTGAGGGTGCTGCTGCTCCCTTCAAGCGTCAAGATCCGAGCCTGCAGGATCAGATCGTCTTGTAGCTTGTGTTTCCTACGACCGCCGAGGCCAAAACACACCCTCGCGGTGTTGTGAAGCTGCGTCTCTTTTCCTCTTGCTTCGAGTACCCGGATTTTTTTGTCGGTAACAGAATTGTTTGTGCGAGCGAGAGCTGCTTCTCACGGAAGGTGATGAGTGAGGTATCCGTATCCCGGAGGCGTAGGAGTCCCTCGGCTCAGTCAGCCTTGCCGCTTACGCGCACTCTTACCTGTCCATGGGGTTCTGTCACCGACACAGTCAAGAAGGCTCGAAGAATCGCTCCGGCAGAAGAGCTTCCGAACGTGAAGACTTGTTTGGTCCGCGGAATCACTTATCCGAACGTGAGTTACTTATCGCAGAAGGTGATGAGTGAGGTATCCGTATCCCGGAGGCGTAGGAGTCCCTCGGCTCGGTCAGCCTTGGCTGCTTACGTGTACTCCGTCGTTTTCAGGATCCACTTTCGAAGTAGTCAAAAAGCACGAAAGACATTCTGGCAGAAGGGATCTTTTTTCGAGGAAAAAATTCGACGCAGAGGGGGTTCCCCCCTTTTAGCCCCCGAGGGAGGGTCGGGCTTTGCCGAGGCAAGGCCGACCCTTCCTTGATGACTAAACTTTGCATGGGAGCGAGGTATATGAACAACTTGAAAACATCTTAAGGGTAGAAGCGACGTAGCTGTTGGATGTTCCAAGCGTTGCTGTAGACCTCGCCTTGACTATTGGCCAGCTTGTACGTTCCGGGCTTCAGAACTTTGGCGATGACGAATGGCCCCTCCTAGGGGGGCGTGAGCTTGTGCCGCCCTCGGGCGTCTTGTCGCAGCCGAAGCACCAGGTCGCCCACCTGGAGGTCTCGGGACCGGACCCCTCGGGCGTGGTAGCGTCGCAGGGACTGCTGGTACCGCGCCGAGTGTAGTAAGGCCTTGTCCCGAGCCTCTTCCAGCTGGTCCATCGAGTCTTCTCGACTAGCTTGGTTGCTTTGGCTGGCATAGGCCCTTGTCCTCGGGGAGCCGTATTCCAGGTCTGTGGGCAAGATGGCCTCGGCCCCATAGACTAGAAAGAACAGCGTGAAGCCCGTGGCTCGGCTCGGTGTTGTCCTCAGGCTCCAAACCACCGAGGGGAGTTCCTTCATCCATCGCTTGCCGAACTTGTTGAGGTCGTTGTAGATCCGAGGCTTGAGCCCTTGTAGAATCATGCCGTTGGCACGCTCTACTTGCCCATTTGACATGGGGTGAGCTACGGCGGCCCAGTCCACCCGGATGTGGTGATCCTCGCAGAAGTCCAGGAACTTTCTGCCGGTGAACTGGGTGCCGTTGTCGGTGATGATGGAGTTCGGGACCCCGAATCGATGGATGATGTTGGTGAAGAATGCCACCGCCTGCTCGGACCTGATGCTGTTTAGGGGTCGGACCTCGATCCACTTGGAGAATTTGTCGATGGCGACCAACAGGTGCGAGTAGCCCCCGGGTGCCTTCTGCAAGGGGCCGACGAGGTCCAGACCCCATACAGCAAAAGGCCAGGCGATGGGTATCGTCTGCAGAGCCTGAGCGGGCAGGTGGGTCTGCCTTGCGTAGAACTGACACCCTTCGCAGGCGCAGACAATTCTAGTGGCGTTGGCCACCGCCGTGGGCCAGTAGAAGCCTTGTCGGAAAGCATTCCCTACAAGGGCTCGAGGCGCTGCGTGATGGCCGCAAGCCCCCGAGTGTATCTCTCGCAGGAGTTCCTGACCTTCGGCGATGGAGATGCATCGCTGGAGGATGCCGGAGGGGCTGCGGTGGTAGAGCTCCTTCTCATCTCCCAGCAGGACGAACGACTTGGCGCGCCGCGCCACCCGCCGAGCTTCGGCTCGGTCGGAGGGTAGCTCTCCTTGGTGGAGATATTGCAGGTACGGGGTCTGCCAGTTTTGATCAGGCGTGACCCCGCTTTGCTCCCCCTCGACGCGCAGCGTCTCGCCCTCGGGGGCCGAGGGTACCTCGGGCCGAACCGAGGGTGCCTCGGGCCGAGCCGTGGGTGCCTCGGGCTGGGCCGAGGGTGCCTCAGGCTCGGGCGTGTCGCCGATCTTGACAGAGGGTTGATGCAGGTCTCGGGAGAAGACGTCCGGGGGAACCGTTGTTCGCCCCGAGGCTATTTTAGCCAGCTCATCCGCAGTCTCGTTGTAGCGTCGGGCGATGTGGTTGAGCTCGAGCCCGTAGAACTTGTCTTCCAGGCGCCGAACCTCATCGCAGTAGGCCTCCATCTTTGGGTCGCGGCAGTGGGAGTTCTTCATGACTTGGTCGATGACGAGCTGCGAGTCACCGCGAGCGTCGAGGCGTCGGACCCCTAGCTCGATGGCGATTCGCAACCCGTTGACCAGAGCCTCATACTCGGCCATATTGTTGGACGCCGGGAAATGGAGGCGTAGCACATAGCGTAGGTGCTTCCCGAGGGGCGAGATGAAGAGTAGGCCTGCGCCGGCTCCGGTCTTCATCAATGACCCGTCGAAGAACATGGTCCAGAGCTCCGGCTGGATCGGAGCTGTTGGGAGCTGAGTGTCGACCCATTCAGCTACGAAGTCCGCCAAGACCTGGGACTTGATGGCCTTCCGAGGACCGAACGAGATTGCTTCGCCCATGATTTCCACCGCCCACTTTGCGATTCTACCCGAGGCCTCTCGGCACTGGATGATCTCCCCCAGGGGGAAGGACGACACCACAGTTACCGGATGAGACTCGAAGTAGTGTCGCAGCTTCCGCCGTGTCAGGATCACCGCATACAGCAGCTTCTGAACTTGTGGATAGCGGATCTTGGTTTCGGACAGTACCTCGCTGACGAAGTAGACTGGCCTCTGAACGGGCAATGCATGCCCCTCTTCTTGCCTCTCGACCACAATCGCGGCGCTAACCACCTGAGTGGTCGCGGCGACGTAGACCAAGAGGGCTTCTCCGGCAGCTGGGGGCACCAAGATAGGCGCCTTCGTGAGGAGCGCCTTCAGGTTCCCGAGGGCTTCCTCGGCCTCAGGGGTCCAAGTGAAGCACTCGACCTTCCTTAAGAGGCGGTACAGAGGTAGACCTCTTTCTCCGAGGCGTGAGATGAAGCGGCTCAGAGCCGCGAGACATCCCATGACCCTCTGCACGCCTTTCAAGTCCTTGATGGGCCCCATGCTGGTGATGGCTGCGATCTTCTCCGGGTTGGCTTCGATGCCCCGCTCGGAGACGATGAACCCCAAGAGCATGCCTCGGGGCACCCCGAAGACACACTTCTCGGGATTGAGCTTGATGCCTTTCGCCTTGAGACATCGGAATGTCACTTCAAGGTCAGAAAGGAGGTCGGAGGCTTTCCTCGTCTTGACTACGATGTCATCGACGTAGGCCTCGACCGTGCGGCCAATGTGTTCGCCGAACACATGGTTCATGCATCGCTGGTACGTCGCACCCGCATTCCTCAAACTGAACGGCATGGTGACATAGCAGTACATGCCGAAGGGTGTGATGAAAGAAGTCGCGAGCTGGTCGGACTCTTTCATCCTGATTTGGTGATACCCTGAGTAGGCATCGAGGAAAGACAGGGTTTCGCACCCAGCAGTGGAATCCACGATTTGATTGATGCGAGGCAGAGGGTAGGGAACCTTCGGACATGCTTTGTTCAAACCAGTGTAGTCTACACACATCCGCCATTTCCCCCCTTTCTTTCTCACAAGCACAGGGTTGGCAAGCTATTCGGGATGGAATACCTCTTTGATGAACCTTGCCGCCATTAGCTTGTGGATCTCCTCGCCTATGGCTCTGCGCTTCTCCTCGTCGAACCGGCGCAGAGGCTGCTTGACGGGTCGGGCTCCGGCTCGGATGTCTAGCGAGTGCTCGGCGACATCCCTCGGTATGCCGGGCATGTCCGAGGGACTCCACGCGAAGATGTCGGCGTTCGCGCAGAGAAAGTCGACGAGCACTGCTTCCTATTTGGGATCGAGCCCGGAGCCGATCCGGATCTGCTTGGAGGCGTCGCTGCTGAGGTCAAGGGGGACGACCTTAACCGTCTCCACTGGCTCAAAGTTGCCGGCATGACGCTTCATGTCTGGCACCTCCTTAGAGAGGCTCTCCAGGTCGGCGATGAGGGCCTCGGACTCGGCGAGGGCCTCGGCGTACTCCACGCACTCCACGTCGCATTCGAACGCGTGTTTGTACGTGGGGCCGACGGTGATGACCCCGTTGGGGCCCGGCATCTTGAGCTTCAGGTAGGTGTAGTTGGGGACGACCATGAACTTCGCGTAGCATGGTCTTCCCAGTACCGCGTGGTAGGTTCCTCGGAACCCGACCACCTCGAACGTCAGGGTCTCCCTTCGGAAGTTGGAGGGTGTTCCGAAGCAGACGGGAAGATCGAGTTGTCCGAGGGGCTGGACGCGCTTCCCGGGAATGATCCCATGGAAGGGCGCAGCGCCTGTCCGGACAGAGGACAGATCGACACGCAGGAGCCCGAGGGTCTCGGTGTAGATGATGTTGAGGCTGCTGCCTCCGTCCATGAGGACCTTGGTGAGCCTGACGTCGCCGATGACGGGGTCGACGACGAGCGGGTATTTCCCCGGGCTCGGCACATGGTCGGGGTGGTCGGCTTGGTCGAAAGTGATGGGCTTGTCGGACCAGTCTAGGTAGACTGGCGCCGCCACCTTCACCGAACGGACCTCCCGGCGCTCTTGCTTGCGGTGCCGAGCCGAGGCATCCACCGCTTGCCCACCGTAGATCATGAAGCAGTCGCGGACCTCGGAGAACTCTCCTGCTTGGTGATCTTCCTTCTTATCGTCGTCGCGGGCCTTGCCACCCTCCGCGGGTGGCCCGGCCCTGTGGAAGTGGCGCCGAAGCATGACGCACTCCTCAAGGGTGTGCTTGACGGGCCCCTGGTGATAGGGGCACGGCTCCTTGAGCATCTTGTCGAAGAGGTTGGCACCTCTGGGGGGTTTCCGAGGGTTCTTGTACTCGGCGGCGGCGACAAGGTCCGCATCGGCGGCGTCGCGTTTCGCTTGCGACTTCTTCTTGCCCTTCTTCTTGGCGCCGCGCTGAGTTGACGCCTCGGGGGCATCTTCCGATGGGCGACCCTGGGGCTGCTTGTCCTTCCGGAAGATAGCCTCGACCGCCTCCTAGCCGGAGGCGAACTTGGTGGCGATGTCCATCAGCTCGCTCGCCCTGGTGGGGGTCTTGCGACCCAGCTTGCTCACCAGGTCGCGGCAGGTGGTGCCAGCGAGGAACGCGCCGATGACATCCGAGTCGGTGATGTTGGGCAGCTCGGTGCGCTGCTTCGAG
Organism: Zea mays; assembly: GCF_902167145.1. Classification (NCBI taxonomy): domain Eukaryota; kingdom Viridiplantae; phylum Streptophyta; class Magnoliopsida; order Poales; family Poaceae; genus Zea; species Zea mays. The sequence goes on along the minus strand of NC_050103.1, from coordinate 78,789,238 downwards.
AATCGCCGGATGTAGTCCCGGAGAGACTCTCCCGGCTGCTATCAGCAGCTTCGGAGGTCCCAGGGATTCCCGGGGCGCACGTACGTGCCCTGGAAATTGCCGGCGAAAGCTTGGACTAGGTTGTCCCAGTTGGAGATCTGCCCCGGAGGCAGGTGCTCCAACCAGGCGCGGGCGGTGTCGGAGAGAAACAGGGGGAGGTTACGGATGATGAGGTTGTCATCGTCCGTTCCACCTAGTTGGCAGGCCAGACGGTAGTCCGCGAGCCACAGTTCCGGTCTCGTCTCCCCCGAGTACTTTGTGATAGTAGTCAGGGGTCGGAACCGGGTCGGGAACGGCGCCCGTCGTATGGCCCGGCTGAAGGCCTGCGGACCGGGTGGTTCGGGCGAAGGACTCCGATCCTCCCCGCTGTCGTAGCGTCCCCCACGCCTGGGGTGGTAGCCTCGGCGCACCCTCTCGTTGAGGTGGGCTCGACGGTCGCGGTGATGGTGCTCGTTGCCGAGGCGACCCGGGGCCGCAGGCGCTGTGTTGCGCGTGCGCCCGGTGTAGACCGAGGCTTCCCACATGAATCGGGAAATCGCGGCATGAGGTTCCGAGGGGTACCCCTGCCTTCGGGAGGCGGAGCTCTCGGCCCGTCAGACCGCGGCGCCTTCTAGGAGATTCTTGAGCTCTCCCTGGATTCGCCGCCCCTCGGTGGTTGATGGCTCCGGCATCGCGCGGAGGAGCATTGCTGCTGCAGCCAGGTTCTGGCCAACCCCACTGGATGCGGGTGGCGGCCTGACCCTGACATCATCGACGATGCGGTGCTGGAAGCCCTGGGGTAGATGACGTATTTCTCCGGCCGGAGGTTGAGCCGCCCATGCCTGCTCGACGTCCCGGCGGATCGGCTCAAGCGCTCCTGCTCCCTCGTCGAGCCTGGCCTGCACCCTGCGGATTTGCTCGAGCTGTGGGTCATGGCCCCCCGCCTGAACGGGGACCACAGCTAGCTCCCGTGGGATGTCAACGCGAGGCACCGGCCTAGGGAGATCACCGTCCTCCGGCATGCCGAGATGGTTGCCTTCGGAGGGACCCCCTAGATCGACGTGGAAACATTCGCGGCTTGGGCCGCAGCCCTCGTCGCCGAGGCTACGGTTACCGTCGGAACAGTCGAAAAGGCAGTAGTCGCATGCGGTCATGAAGTCCCGCATGGCACTGGGGTTGCCAAGTCCGGAGAAATCCCAACAGAAGTTGGGCTCGTCGTCTTCCTCGGACCCAGAGGGCCCGTAGGTCGAGACGTCCGTCAGCCGGTCCCAAGGCGACCGCATACGAAACCCCAGAGGGTTTGGACTCGCCTCTACGAGAGCGCCTGCCAAAGCGAAACCGCTAGGCGGGTTGAGGCTGAATCCAAATGACGTGGGATGGGAATCGGTCGGTACCTCTTGGTCGACGGGCGGTGATGAAGTCACGTCGGGGACTGACTGCACCGTCGTCTCAGGTACAAGGGTGACACCCAGCAAGCCTTCCGCGAGCGTGCTGGCGTCGTCCGTTTGCTCGGGATTGGCGTGTTGCGGGGAGACGACGCTCGTCTTCGTCTCAAGCGCGAGGTCGATGCCCGGTGCGCCCCCCGTTGGGGTGCTGGCGCTATCGGCTCGCTCGACAGCCGACGAGGCGCTGCCTCCTGCTTGGCCTTGGTTGCCCCGCCTTCCCCTCCATCGGCGGGGAAGAGGGCGGGATGAGCTCGAAGGTTGTTCTTCCACCACGCGGGGAAGACGTCGTCGATTCCGCCGCCGGCGGGCGGGCTGTCGGCCGCCATTGCCGCTGTCGCCCGGCGGTGGAATGAGTATCATGTCGTAGCTGCCGTCGAGGGACATGAACTCAAGGCTCCCGAAACGGAGCACCGTCCCGGGTTGGAGAGGTTGCTGGAGACTGCCCATCTGGAGCTTGACGGGAAGCTATTCGTCAACACGCAGCATGCCCCTACCTGGCGCGCCAACTGTCGGCGTTTCGAGACCGGGGGGTCCCTAAGCCGACGAGTGAATGTCGTCGCGTGCCCCAGCCCAGATGGGTCGACGCGAGGCCGAGCGCGAAGGGGGGAAGTGAGGAGGCCGGAGACTGGTGTGAGAGAGGTGGAAATCCCGCGGCCTTCGTGTTCGTCCCGCGCCCAGGTCGGGTGCGCTTGCAGTAGGGGGTTACCAGCGTCCACGCGGGAGAGGGAGCGAGCAGCCTCACGCGAGCGCCTGTCTCCTCCTCGTCCCCGCACGGCCAACCCTCTCTAAGAGGGCCCTGGTCCTTCCTTTTATAGGCGTAAGGAGAGGATCCAGGTGTACAATGGGGGGTATAGCAGAGTGCTACGTGTCTAGCGGAGGAGAGCTAGCGCCCTAAGTACATGCCGTCGTGGCAGCCGGAGAGATTTTGGCACCCAGCTGGTGTGATGTCGTGGCCGTCGGAGGAGTGTTGGAGCCTGGCGGAGGGACAGCTGTCGGAGCTGTTGAGTCCTTGCTGACGTCCTCTTGCTTCCGTAAGGGGGCTGAGAGCCGCCGTCGTCACAGAGTATGCGGGGCGCCATCATTGCCTTTCTGGCGGAGTGAGCCAGATGGGACGCCGGTCTTGTTCCCCGTGGCCCGAGTTCGGGGTAGGGTGATGATGGCGTCTTCCTGGGGTCGGGCGGAGCGGAGTTTGTCGTCTTCCGGGGCTGAGCCCAAGTCCGAGCCCTGGGTCGGGCGGAGCGGAGTTCGCCGTCTTCCGGGGCTTAGCCCGAGTCCGAGCCCTGGGTCGGGCGGAGCGGAGTTCGCCGTCTTCCTGGGCTTAGCCCGAGTCCGAGCCCTGGGTCGGGCGGAGCGGAGTTCGCCGTCTTCCGGGGCTTAGCCCGAGTCCGAGCCCTGGGTCGGGCGGAGCGGAGTTCGCCGTCTTCCGGGGCTTAGCCCGAGTCCGAGCCCTGGGTCGGGCGGAGCGGAGTTCGCCGTCTTCCGGGGCTTAGCCCGAGTCCGAGCCCTGGGTCGGGCGAAGCGGAGCTTCCTATGGTGCCTGCGGCCAGGCCTGACTGCCTGTCAGCCTCACTCTGTCAAGTGGCACCGCAGTCGGAGCGGCGCAGGCGGCGCTGTCTTTCTGTCAGGCCGGTCAGTGGAGCGGCGGAGTGACGGCGGTCACTTCGGCTCTGTCGGCTGGGGGGCGCGCGTCAGGATAAAGGTGTCAGGGCACCTTTGCATTAAATGCTCCTGCAATTTGGTCGGTCGGTGCGGCTATTTGGTCAGGGTTGCTTCTTGGCGAAGACAGGGCCTTGGGCGAGCCGGAAATATGTTCGCCGCTGGAGGGGGGCTCGGGCGAGACGGAGATCCTCCGGGGTCGGCTGCCCTTGTCCGAGGCTAGGCTCGGGTGAGGCGTGATCGAGTCTCTCGAATGGACTGATCCCTGACTTAATCGCACCCATCAGGCCTTTGCAGCTTTATGCTGATGGGGGTTACCAGCTGAGAATTAGGAGCCTTGAGGGTACCCCTAATTATGGTCCCCGACACCATGGTAAGGGGAGAGGAGCCAACTCAAACTTACAACAGGCTCAAGACCCTGGTCAACAAGATTCGAAGCTATGGGAGTACAAGATGGATGGATCATGACATCGTCCGACTCATGCTAAGGTCTTTTACCGTTATTGATCCTCATCTTGTGAATCTTATTCATGAGAATCCCAGGTACACCAAGATGACGCCCGAGGAAATTCTCGGAAAATTTGTAAGCGGGCACATGATGGTGAAGGAAGCGAGATACGTGGATGATGCTGCAAACGGACCACTTCCTCTCTACGAGCCGCAGCTTGTTGCTCTCAAAGCAACCAGCAGCAAGGAGGCGCTACCTAGCAAGGTAGCACAAGTGGAGGCTGTTGGGCTCAACGAGGACGTAATGGCGCTTATAATCAAGCGCTTCAAGACCGCCTTGAAGGGACGCAAGGAGTACCCCAACAAGAATAAACCAAAGGGAAAGCGCTCCTGCTTCAAGTGCGATAAGTCTGGTCATTTCATAGCACAATATCCTGATAATGACAATGACCAGGTATAAGAAAAGAAAGGGAAGAAGGAAAAGAAGAAGAACTACAGGAAGGCAAAGGGCGAGGTGCACATTGGAAAAGAATGGGACTCCGACTGTTCTTCATCCGACTCCGATGATGAAGGACTAGCTGCCTCAGCCTTCAACGAATCCTTCCTCTTCCCCAACGAATGCCACACGTGCCTTACGGCTAAGGAGAAGAAGGTACGTATACGAGATACACCTAAGTACACTTCTTCTAGCTATGAGGAATCTTCTAACGATGAAGTAGATTATAGTGATTTATTTAAAGGATTAGATAGATCTAAGGTAGATAAAATAAATGAATTGATTGATGCTCTTAATGAAAAGGATAGGTTGCTAGAAAAGCAAGAAGATATTTTGTATGACGAACATGATAAGTTTATTAATGTTCAAAAATCTCTTGCTCTAGAAATTATGAAAAATGAAATATTGTCCTCAGAACTGTCTACCTGTCATGATTCTATTTCTAGTCTCAAAATTTTAAATGATGATTTAAATACTAAGATAGAAAAATTTAATGTGGCTAATTCAAGTGTAGAGCATGTTGAAATCTGCAATAGGTGTAAAGATTTCAATATTGATGCTTGCAATGAACATGTCTCTACCATTCTCAATTTAAATAATGATGTCGCAAGTCTTAATGCTCAACTTAAGACTTGCAAGGATAATTATGAGAAATTAAAATTTGCTAGGGATGCCTACACCATTGGTAGACATCCCTCTATTAAGGATGGCTTTGTTTCCAAATGGGAACCAAGAACTTAACAAGCCAAAGGACTTCCAATCTTAACAAAGAGAAAGGAAAGGCTCCCATGGCTAGTAGCTCCAAAGGGAACCATGCCTATCTTTATGATAAGAGAGTTACTAGTATTGCTCGTCATGATAGGTGTCATAATCATGTTGTCTCTCCTGTACGTCATGATGCTGCATTTAATTATCATGCCATGTTTGCATCTAGATCTTCATATGCTCATGGTAGAAATAGGCCTAGGCGCCATCATGTTGCTTCTCATGCGCCTAGAAGAGCATCAACTGGAGCAACTATGCTTTATCAAACATGTGATGCTTCATTTGTCCTTATATGCAAAAATGATAAAGTAGTTGCTAGAAGTTTGGGACCTAAGTTCAAGAGAGAAAAACTTGTATTTGGGTTCCAAAGTCTATCATGACTAACCTTGTAGGACCTAATAAGAGTTGGGTACCTAAAACCCAAGCTTAATTACCTTGCAGGTTTATGCATCCAGGGGCTCAAGCTGGATTATTGATAGCGGATGCACAAACCAGATGACGGGGGAGAAGAAAATGTTCACCTCCTATGTCAGGAACATGGATTCCCAAGACACTATCATCTTTGGAGATGGGAACCAAGGCAAGGTCAAGGGCTTAGGAAAAATAGCCATCACAACCGAGCATTCGATTTCAAATGTGTTTCTAGTAGAATCGCTCGGATACAATTTGTTGTCTGTAAGCCATTTATGTCATATGGGTTATAATTGCTTATTTACAAATATTGATGTATCTGTCTTTAGAAGAAGTGATGGTTCATTAGCTTTTAAGGGTGTATTAGACGGCAAGCTCTACTTAGTTGATTTCTCAAAAGAGAATGTCGATCTAGATGCATGCTTAATCGCTAAGACTAATATGGGCTAGCTTTGGCACCGCCGTCTAGCACATGTTGGGATGAAGAACCTTCATAAACTTCTAAAGGGAAAAAATGTGTTAGACTAACCGATGTCTGTTTTGAGAAAGATAGACCTTGTGCAGCGTGCCAAGCAGGGAAGCAAGTGGGAACTAATCATCAAAGCAAGAACGTGATGTCAACATCAAGACCACTGGAACTCCTATATATGGATCTCTTCGAACCCGTTGCTTATCTAAGTATCGGGGGAAGTAAGTATGGTCTTGTCATTATTGATGATTTTTCCCGCTTCACTTGGGTTTTATTTATGCAGGACAAATCTGAAACCCAAGGAACTCTAAAGCACTTCTTAAGGAGAGCTCAAAATAGATTTGAGCTAAAGGTGAAAAAGATAAGGAGCGATAATGGATCTGAGTTCAAGAACCTTCAAGTCGAAGAATATCTTGAGGAGGAAGGCATCAAGCACGAGTTCTCCGCTCCCTACACACCACATCAAAATGATGTAGTAGAGAGGAAGAACAGGACACTAATTGATATGGCAAGGATAATGCTTGGAGAATACAAGACGCCTGAGTGGTTTTGGTCGGAAGCTGTGAATACAGCTTGCCATGCCATAAACCGGCTCTATCTGCATCGCCTCCTCAAGAAGACATCATACAAACTACTAACTGATAATAAACCCAATGTTTCCTATTTTCGTGTATTTGGGAGCAAATGCTACATCTTGGTAAAGAAAGGTAGGCATTCGAAGTTTGCTCCCAAAGCTGTAGAAGGGTTTTTACTAGGATATGACTCAAATACAAAGGCGTATAGGGTCCTCAACAAATCATCTAGATTGGTTGAAGTCTCTAGCGACGTTGTATTTGATGGACTAATGGCTCTCGAAGAGAGCAAGTTGATCTTGATGATGTAGATGAGGATGAGGTTCCGACGGCCGCAATGCGAATAATGGCGATAGGTGATGTGCGACCATAGGAACCACAAGAGCAAGATCAACCTTCTTCCTCTATATTGGTGCATCCCCCAACTCAAGATGAGGAACAGGTACCTCAAGATGAAGAGCTGGATCAAGGGGGAGCACATGAAGAACAGGATAAGGAGGAAGAAGCATCACAAGTTCCTCCAACTCAAGTTTGGTCAAGTATGCAAAGAAATCATCTAGTGGATCAAATTCTAGGTGATATCAGCAAGGGAGTAACAACTCGCTCACGTTTAGCTAATTTTTGTGAGCATTACTCGTTTATTTCTTCTATTGAGCCTTTCAAGGTAGAAGAAGCCTTGCAGGATCCGGACTGGGTATTGGCCATGCAGGAAGAGCTCAACAACTTCAAGAGAAATTAAGTTTGGAGCCTGGTGCCACGACCGAAGCAAAATGTTGTGGGAATCAAGTGGGTGTTCCACAACAAGCAAGATGAACACGGTGTGGTGACAAGAAACAAGGCTCGACTTGTGGCAAAAGGTTATGCCCAAGTCACAGGTTTGGATTTTGAGGAGAGTTTTGCTCCTGTAGCTAGGCTAGAATCAATTCAAATATTATTAGCCTATGTTGCTCACCACTATTTTAAGTTATTTCAAATGGACGTGAAGAGCGTCTTCCTTAATGGACCAATCAAGGAAGAAGTGTATGTGGAACAACCCTCTGGCTTTGAGGATGACAGGTATCCCGACCACATCTACAAGCTCTCTAAGGCGCTCTATGGACTTAAGCAAGCCCTAAGAGCTTGGTATGAATGCCTTTGAGATTTCCTTATTAATAATGTTTTCAAGGTTGGAAAAGCTGATCCTACTCTCTTTACTTAGACTTGTAATGGTGATCTTTTTGTATGCTAAATATATGTCGATGACATAATATTTGGTTCTACTAATCAAAAGTCTTGTGAAGAGTTTAGCAGGGTGATGATGCAGAAATTTGAGATGTCAATGATGGGTGAGTTGAACTACTTCCTTGGATTTCAAGTAAAGCAAGTCAAGGAAGGAACCTTCATCTCCCAAATGAAGTATACTCAAGATTTGCTCAAGAGGTTTGGGATGAAGGATGCAAAGCCCGCGAAGACACCGATGGGAACGGACGAACATCTAGACCTCAACAAAGGAGGTAAGTGTGTTAATCAAAAGGCATACTGGTCTATGATAGGATCTTTGCTTTATATTTGTGCTAGTAGACCGGATATTATGCTAAGTGTATCCACGTGTGCTAGATTTCAATCCGACCCCAAGGAGTGTCACCTTGTGGCCGTTAAGCGAATTCTTAGATATTTGGTTTCTACGCCTTGCTTCGGGATCTGGTATCCAAAGGGGTCTACTTTTGACTTAATCGGATACTCAGATTCTGACTATGCCGGGTGCAAGGTTGATAGGAAGAGTACATCAGGGACTTGTTAGTTTCTGAGACGATCCCTGGTGTCCTAGAGCTCTAAGAAACAAACTTCTGTTGCCCTATCCACCACTGAGGCCGAGTATGTTGCCGCAGGACAGTGTTGTGCGCAACTACTTTGGATGAGGCAAACCCTCCGGGATTTTGGCTACAATCTGAGCAAAGTTCCACTCCTATGTGATAATGAGAGTGCAATCCGTTTGGCGGATAATCCTATTGAACACAGCCGCACTAAGCACATAGACATTCAGCATCACTTTTTGAGAGACCACCAGCAAAGGGGAGATATCAATATTTACCATATTAGCACCGAGAACCAGCTAGCCGATATCTTCACCAAGCCTTTAGACGAGAAAAGGTTTTGCAGGTTGCGTAGTGATCTAAATGTCTTAGATTCACGTAACTTGGATTGATCTATAGCATACATGTGTTCTATGCCTTTGATCATGTTACTTTAAGCATTAATGTCTTTAATTGCTTATTTTTGGTGCTCAAGTTGTACAAGTCATCCCCGGACCTCACAAGTCCCTATGCAAATGATGCACATGTTTAGGGGGAGGATGTGCTACAACTTGACTCCCTTGAGACAAACTTGTTTGTTGAGTACTCTTGATATAGTCTCCAAGTTATATTGAAAGGGAAAAGTGAACTTGGACAAAGAGAGAGCTTCCACTGCATTCCGATATCAATGTATCTTGTCCCAAGTTCGTACTTGTGTTCTCATTGCCTTTTGCTCTTATTTGACATTTTGGTGAGGCAATGGGGTTAAAGGGCCAAAAGTTCACATGTTTTGGTGCTTAATGCCAAAGGGGGAGAAATTAAGGCCAAAGCAAATGGATATGCCAACCACTTGTGAGAATTTCAAAAATTGTAGGGTTAGAATCTTTGTGTTTGATCAAAACCCTCTTATTGCAAAAATTGTTCTCTTATGGGGGAGAATTTCGATTATGGGAAAAAGGGGAGTTTTTGGCATTTGATCAAATTTACTCTTGAAATATCTCTTGATTTGCCCAAACAAGTGTGTTGGACTTAGATTTAGGAAAAAGAATTTGTTTTGTGAAAATAAACCAAGTGGTGGTAAAAGTGATCCAAATATGCCAAATTCCTTGAAAATCGTATTGGTCTTCAACTTGCATCTTTGAGCTCTTCTAGATATGTTAGTTTGAAACGAGTTGCTTTTTAATGTGTTGGCATAAATCACCAAAAAGGGGGAGATTGAAAGGGAAATGTGCCTATGGGCTATTTCTATATTGTTTTGGTGATTAGATGCAAAACACACTATGTGTGAACCAACATAATGTTGAGCAAGGAATATCTAGATGGATCAAGTGTGAAGGTAAGTTCTAGACACTTAGTCAATTGTTTTATGTGCTAAACATGCTTGTCTAAGTGCCAATGTAAAACCCCTGGTGTTACTGTCACTAAAACTTGAGCATAACATCATAAGCATTATCATATCATGTGTTTGTCCCACTTAGAATGCATTCACTAGGCAAAAAGTTCAAATAAATTGTATTGATGTGACATGTTATAAGTGAAACCCTAGAGTACAGTGCTTAACCCTAGACTGGGCTTAAAAGAGTAAACAAAGCTTAATAATAGAAAACCATAAAAACTCATTAGTAAAGGTCATAAAATATTACTATGAATGGACTAAAGTGGCATCAAAACCCTAGAAGCACCAAAAACCCTAAATAGACCCCTAGAAAACCTTGGAATGAAACCCTAGGGGGCTAAGTGCAAAACTAGTGCACTTTTGGACTAAAGTGTAAAAACCAAGGCACTAGGGTACCTTAAGTCTTATGGTTCACATATTTAAGGATTTCAAGTCAAAATATGTGAATTGGACTTATTTGCAAAAAGCACCACTCAAACCCTATGGAGCTAAGTTTGACTTTTAGTGCATTTGGACCAACTTTAGAAGCTTGTATCTTCCAAATTATGAGGAGTTTGCCTAGGGTCAACACATCAAGTTTGTAGAGCCACTTTAGGGGAACAACTTTGCTATAGAGATTAAGCCCTAGTACCATGAAAAGTTTTGAGAAAATTGGATCCAAAGTCAGGCTGTCAGACTGCCTCAGGTCTGAATTCAGACTGACAGTGTGATTGAGCAATCTTTGAGCTGGGATTCGAACATGATCTAGTGAGTGGTTGACTGTGATTGCTATAACAAGATTATAGCTGGTTTATTAGGCTATAACTTTGATACAGAGAGTTGATTCAGTCATTACATAAAATCTGGAGCAAATCGATGCCAAACATGCTCGGACACGCTAACTGAATGGACTTCGCGATGGTACAGTGACCGGATTGGATCGCCAGCGCAGAGGAGCTCGCCACCGGTGACCTTGCGCCTAGATTCTCGCCAGCGTCATGATTCACACTCGGTCGAGCACGAATAATGTTTCTCGGTAAGAAATATTGTGCCATAGATAACCTCCGACCCTGTTCACTCCGGCCGCCGTGTCCCGCCGTGGTTAGTCACGCTGGCATCACCGGCGTCCGCCGTTATCCAGCCAGGCTACGTGCCTCGATGCTTTACCACGTCGCGGTGAGTCACTATAAACCGCTCCATAACACAGGTTCGTCACCGGTGAGGCCACCACGGTAGATGCCACTGAGCTCTCGCGATAGTACTCTCTTCACTCTCCGGCCGCCACTGCGCTAACTCAAATTCACGCATCACCGCCCCCGGAGACTATAAATTGAGTGCGCCATTGGCTTCACTATGTATTCAGGCATCTAGCGCACCCACCCGTACCTCAGATCCTCCACCAGAAAGCTCCAATTTGGGATTTCCCCCAAATCAACCAAGAACACCGTGCGGTGTGACCTCGCCGTGGCCCGCGTATCTCTGGTCCATTCATGTCCTCTGGGTCCTCGTTTCAGTATCCTTGGATGCTCCTGATACTGTCTGACCCATCCAATTGAGCTAGAGTCCCTAGGATCACCGGGAACATGTTCAGTTGCCCGTGGTGCCCGCTGTCACCGTGGACAGAGCGTTTTTGAGGTCCAATAGTGAAATTTGTTGAGGGGAAACGCTTGTTAGGGTTTGAATTTGGTCTCAACCAAAGTAGAGCACCGGTCATCGAGTGATTTGGCCGGTATGCGCTTGCCGGAGCTCGGCCTTGCGCTGTTCGCCGTCGTGGACTTCAGACTGTGAAGGAATAGAAGCGCGGGGGTATTCTTGCAAATGTCAGTGAGACATCAGAATAGGACCATGACTTCTTTTTCAGTTATTCAAACCGTGGGGGGCATTTCTGCAAAACCAGCAGCGTGGGCGCGCGGGCGCGCTTTTGCCCGCATATGGGCCGACCGAGGCTAGATTCAGCCCAATCCTATAACATGTTTTCCTTTTTCTTTTTCTTCTGGACTTTGAGAATTCCCAGAAAATTATAAAAAAATCCTAAAAATACCAAACCAATTTTGCTAGACTCCTAATTTTCTATAGTATTTAATAAAAATAGTTTCATGATTTTTGGTCCAAATAGGAAATTATAGAGTATTTAAAATAGCCAAAACCCATGCTTCTGAAATTTTAGAGAGTAATTAATAATCCCAAAATTCACCAAACTTTTTAGATAAACTTCAAATATTATTTAGAAGCCTTGGGTAAAATTTGGTATGATTTGAACCATGTTTGATACTTAGAACCCAAAACCCTAACCCCCTGCCTTATGAACTTCACTATAGACTCCGAAAACCCTAGTTTCTGAGAGATCCGTGAAGGAAAGTCATATTCAAGACCTTAGAGAATAAACTTTTATTATCTTTGCATTTTAATGAGCATTACATGAGCATTCATGATTATATATGGCTATGTATAGAAAACGAAGAAGAGATAGAGGTTGAAGAAGCCAGGACTACACCACCACCACCACCTGAAGAACCTCAGGTAGGAAACTACTTTTACTTTGATATCTGTGGAACAGAGCCTGATTCACCTATCACACAAGGCAAGCCCCGATGCATTTGCCACCTTCTTGTTATTTTAAAATCTTTCTCAATTACTTGATGCATTAGGTGCTAGGAGTTGTGTGCTAAACCAATTGCTATATTTCCATCCTTGGAATTGGTTACCTTAATCCCCTATTTTATCAAAAAGGTTTTTCTTATGCTTAGCTTTGCTCTAGAAAAACAAAATGTTTTGTTTTGACAAAAGATGATGCTTCAAAGTGGGTGGGATGTTTTCAAAACTAAAACTTGATGGTGGATCCATCATGGCCATGATGGGTTCGACATCGGAAAAGATGTACCGCTGTCAGGTACCAAACTTTGGGTTTGAAATGATAAAGCTGAGACCGGGCGAGTGACTTGCACGAGAAGAGAGTCTCGGTGTAGTGTCTCCGTCTGAGTCGATTAAGGACCTTCTCGATGTAGGCTTGATGATCGAGGACCCTTTAACTGGTCACATGCCTCGTCATGGGTAAGCTTCGCCTCGGGCAGACTAATACCAGAATAAGATAACACACAATGGGAGTGGAGAGATGGTGAGAGTAGCATGTACCCTCCGTGGCAAGAGGCTGGACGGTGGTGTATCTGTGCTCTCGGTTGGCGTGAACCTGATCTGGTCTTAAGAACCTTGGTGGCAAGTTGACATATGCAAGGGTTAAGTGCTACATATGTTGTGTGATTGGAGATCCTTGGCTGAGTATTAATCGATTCGGATCGCCGTAACTTCACAGACATGAAGACTTGGTCACTGACCTACACGTAGCATTCCAGTGAATATGAATGGTTGATAAGAAATTGGCTAGTATAGGTCAAGTGATTTAACTAGGGTAGAAAGAACTCTAGATGCAGGTAACTTTACTTAACCTGACAAATAAAACTGGAATTTTAAGGATCCACTGTTAGTAAGCATTTTTGCAAACATAATCTTTGATTATTGATAAGCCATACCTTGAGTCCCAAAGGTCAGCATGTCCTTGAGAGTCTTTTACTTTGACAGGTAAGACTTGCAAAAGTACACTTCGTACTCAGGGCTTTGTCCCATGTTGTTTTAGGTGAGGAAGCGACAAATTTTTGCTGCTTTTGTTCCATGGTGGTACCTAAAGAAGAAAATCAAGACTGGAGCCACATGAGGAAGGGTCCTCCGTTAAGAAAAAAACTTTTGTTTAATGTTTATCGGGAGGGGTTTTTGCCTCCCAGTGATGTAATAATAATACTTCAGCACTTCTATATTTTAACTCTGGTTTGTAATAATACTCTTTCCTGTTTTAAATAAAGTAAGTTATCGTAACTGCTTCCGCATTCTCGTTCCTCCGATGTGTTGTAATATCTGCGTGACGGGTGAAACGCTCTTGGGAAAGGAAAGGAATCCAAATACCGAACTTAACAAGTGATCAGGTGCACCCACAGGGTTGTCTGAAGTCCGTTGGACAAGGACAATTGTAGGTGGGCATAATGACTTGGGAGGTTCCGTCACAGCTGGTATCGGAGCGAAGCCCATCTCTGTAGATGTTATGAGGCATTTTCAAAAAGAATTTTCAAAAACTTATCTAAGAAAATTTCTTTCCTCCTTATCTAACTACCTTCTGAAGTACTTATTCAAAGACCAGATACCAGAGTGCGATGTATAGAAGGTTGTGAATCAACTAAGGTTGATTCTGTAATTATGCATGCATCATATTACAAATTATATTAATAAGGTTTTCCCCCTTAGAGATATGCCGCCGCGCACAAGGAAGACCGCGCGCAAATCCACCGGACCAATTGGCGTGCCTCGGCACCAACTAGCCCCAAGGCATGAGAATAGTAGAAGTGGCAGCAATGATCCTATTGGTGATCTAGAAGCTCAAGTAGAGCGGCTTCGATTGGAGTTACGTCATCGAAATAATGTGTGGGTCGAGGATGGTCAACGAATAAATGAGTTAAGAGTGGACATCCGACATCTGCAAGACCAACTTGCTGAACGAGATTTAGCGCTCAATTGGGCGGTTAACTCGCGTTCACTTGCTTGGGCCAAGGAAGCCAAAGCTCGAGCCCGAGTGGAGGAGCTTAGTATGGCTATCGACAACTTGCAGGTGTATTGTAATACACTACATGAACAAGTTCATGAATTATATTCACGACTGCACCCTGATGTACCTGCCGAACCTATCGGAATGGGAGCCGGACCTTCTAGAGCCACGGGAGAAGCACTTGGTGGTGAGTTGGACCTTTTCAGGCCCCCTCCTTCTATGAAACTAGTCGATGAATGGTCTACTACACCCAACAGTGAAGCTACTAAAAGTGATAAGAAGCAAGAGTGGTGTAGTATAGAAATAGTGTTAATGTATAGGTAGTGTGGTCCTGTTGTAAATTCGAGTCTGTATCATTACCTTTTAAGTAATGTAAATTGGATGGTGTGTTTTGGCATATTATATTTTCCCAATGTTCTTTGCCTCAGATGCCGTCCAAGACTCATGCACAAGATGGTGCGGGAACCTCCCGTGGGAGGGAAGAACTCCTAACCCGCCACCAGTACCTCCAACGTTAGCTGAGGCCGTCGCTGCCTTAGTTAATGCAACAGCTGATAACACCCGCTTTCTGTGGGAAATGGTGGGACAACAAATGCAACAGCAAGGCAGGCGAGCCTATCCGCAAGGACCCCGCGAAACATCATATTTGGATTTCTCCAAAACACGTCCCCCGCTATTTGTCAAGGCTGAAGATCCTCTGGAAGCGGACGAGTGGATCCGGGTTATCGAACAAAAGTTTAGGCTTCTTCGATGCACGGAGACTCAAAAGCCCTTATTTGCGGCACAGCAGTTGCGAGGCCCTGCCAGCACCTGGTGGGGAAATTATGTGGCTATCCAGCCTGCTGGTCATCAAATTACTTGGGACGAATTCAAGTTGGCGTTTCGGGAGCACTATATTCTTGAAGGGGTGCTCCATATGAAACAAGAAGAATTTATGAAGCTCAAACAAGGTGGAGATATTGTCACACAGTATCTCAACAAGTTCAACCATTTGTCCCAATATGCTATTGATCAGGTCAACACTGACCTGAAGAAGAAAAATTGTTTTATGAGGGGTCTTAATGACCGGCTGTAGCAGAAAATGGCCACCTGTCTTGACCTTTCTTACAGTAGGGCGGTCTGTACGACACTGTCAGTCGAAGCCAAATATGCAGGCCCGGGAAAATCAAAGGGCTATGGAGGTGACAGGCCCAACCAGGGGCCTGAGAAAAGACAAAGGTTGGTGATCAGACCTTTTAATCTAAACCGTTCGTCACCACGTCCACCCTCCTACCCCTTTAAACAACCTATTTTTATCCGCCCCGCCACTGCCCCCACCTCAACAACTCAGCCGGGTGCCACTGGTACTCGTTTCCCTGCACTCCCAAGCTCTTCAACAAGCTGCTTTAATTGTGGAAAGTCCGGACATTTTATCAAGGACTGCCCATATCCCAAGCAGAACAGATCGAAAAACCAGCAGAATTCTGGGAGTTCCAGCCAAGGAAAGGGGAACACAACAAGTAATACAGCGGGCAAGACTATGAAGAAAACCGAGCGAATCTATTATACGCAAGTGGCCACAACATCGGAGGGAGAACCGGTCATGATGGGTACGTTTCTCATGGCCAATCACCATGCAGTTATTCTCTTTGATTCTGGTGCTTCGCATACTTTCATAAGCAAGAAGTTTGTGGAGAAACATTGCATTCCATATACTGAATCAAGGGAAGGGTTTACTATTCATTCGCCCGGGGGACAAATATTCACTAAAGAAGTGGCTTTCCAAGTGCCCGTAACATTAGCTGAACGGGACTTTCCTACAAATATGATTGTTCTGAAAGGCCAAGATATAGATGTAATTTTGGGCATGAATTGGTTAGCTCAACACAAAGCTATCCTCAACACTGATCTAAGAACCATCAGGTTGAGCTGTGGTCAGGAAGAGGTTCTCTTGTCCATTCCCGTAGCCACTGTAGCTAAACCATTTGGCAAAGTTTATGAAGCCATCATACCGGAGATCCAAGATATTCCGGTAGTACGTGAATTTCCAGACGTCTTTCCAGAAGATCTGCCCGGATTGCCTCTAGAAAGAGATGTAGAATTTGTGACTGAGTTGAAGCCCGGTACGGCTCCTATTTCTCGAAGGTCGTACCGAATGCCTCTAAATGAGTTGGCAGAACTCAAGACCCAATTACAAGATCTGCTAGAAAAGGGATTTATCCGACCAAGCTCGTCACCGTGGGGTTGTCCAACCATCTTTATCAAGAAGAAGGACCAAACACTTCGGATGTGCGTGGATTATAGACCCCTTAATGAGGTTCCTATCAAGAATAAGTACCCTCTTCCCCGGATTGATATTCTGTTTGATCAACTGACCAGAGCAAGGGTATTCTCTAAGAGTGACCTCAGGTCGGGCCATCATCAGATCCGTATCCGGCCCGAAGATATACCAAAGACCGCATTTACTACACGGTATGGATTATTTGAATATCTGGTTATGTCTTTCGGACTAACAAATGCTCCTGCCCACTTCACATATCTTATGAACTCGGTATTCATGCCTGAGTTGGATAAATTTGTGGTGGTATTCATTGATGATATTTTGATCTATTCCAAGAATGAAGAGGAGCATGCTCGGCATTTGTGGATCGTATTAACGCGCCTAAGGGAGCACCAATTATATGCCAAATTTAGTAAATGTGCGTTTTGGCTGGAGGAGATCCAATTTTTAGGACACATATCGTCTGCCAAAGGGATTGCAGTTGATCCCAGCAAAGTCAAGGATATTTTGGAATGGAAACCACCAACTACGGTGCATCAAGTCCGAAGTTTCTTTGGACTGGCTGGTTATTACCGCCGATTCATTCCAGATTTTTCCAAGCTTGTGAAGTCGATCACAAGTTTATTGAAGAACGATACAAAATTTAATTGGTCCTCAAAATGTAATGAAGCCTTCGATAAGCTGAAGGTGTTATTAACCACTGCTCCGGTATTAGCTCAACTGGATATTGAAAACCCCTTTGATGTGTATTGTGACTCATCCGGCAGTGGTTTAGGCTGTGTTCTAATGCAAGAGGGCCGAGTGATAGCCTACGCTTCAAGGCAGTTGCGCCGGCATGAAGAGCATTATCCAACTCATGACCTGGAATTAGCTGTTGTGGTCCATGCCCTGAAAATTTGGCGTCATTATCTGCTGGGAAACATTTGTCACATCTATACAAATCATAAAAGCTTGAAGTACATTTTCACCTAGTCAGAGTTGAATATAAGACAGAGGCGATGGCTTGAGCTTATTAAGGACTATGAATTGGAAATTCATTATCACCCAGGCAAGGCCAAAGTAGTGGCAGATGCACTAAACCACAAGGCTTCCTGTCACTGTCTTACGGTGAAGACCTCTGACATTACATTATGCCAGGAAATGGAGAAGTTAAACCTGGGAATGATCCAACATGGAGCCTTAAATCAACTAAAGCTTGAGTCAGTTCTTCTGCAAAGAATAATTGATGCACAAAGAAATGATGAGGGTATGAAACACATTCATGAGAAAATAGAGGCCGGTAAAGCCAACTGCTTCAGAAAAGATGATCAAGGCATTGTATGGTTTAGTAACCGCATAGTTGTGCCCAAGAATGATAAGATCCACCAACAAATTTTAGATGAAGCACATCTTAGTCGCTATTCTATTCATCCCAGAAGCAATAAGATGTATCATGATCTAAAGCAACATTATTGGTGGACCAAAATGAAGATCGACATTGCACGCTATGTGGCGAGATGCGACACTTGCAGACGTGTCAAGGCCATACATATGAAAACTGCTGGTCCATTGCAGTATTTACCAATCCCAACCTAGAAATGGGAGGATATAAGCATGGACTTTATTGTGGGATTGCCCAGGACAGCAAAAGGGTATGCCTCTATTTGGGTTATAATTGATCGGCTTACAAAAATTGCTCATTTTCTGCCAGTCAAGACATATTACCCGGTCCTCACATATGCGGAACTGTACATTGCTCGCATTCTCAGTTTGCACGGTGTTCCGAAGACCATAGTGTCGGATCGTAGACCTTAATTTGTATCCAAATTTTGGGAAGAACTCCACAAATCCTTGGGTACCAAATTGCTCCATAGTTCGGCCTATCATCCTCAGACAAGTGGGCAGACTGAGAGAGTAAATCAGATACTTGAAGTTATGTTGCGAGCATGTGTTCTAGAATTTCCACAAAAGTGGGATGAATGTTTACCATTAGTGGAGTTCTCATACAATAATAGCTATCAAGAGAGTATAAAAATGGCACCCTTTGAGGCTTTGTATGGACGACGATGTCGTACTCCGTTAAACTGGTCTGAACCAAGTGAAAGATGTTTCTTCAGGCCTGATATGGTAAAGGAAACAGAAGAGAAGGTTCAATGAATAATTCATAATTTGAAAGAAGCCAATCTCACCAAAAGAGTTATGCTGACAAGCGACGTCAACCCTTGCACTTTCAATTTGAAGATTATGTCTACCTGAAAGTTTCACCAATGAAGGGTGTATCACATTTCGGGGTAAAGGGGAAGCTCACACCCCGATACATCGGTCCTTTTCTTATCCTTGAAAAATATGGACCAGTGGCATACCGACTCCAATTACCCGAAACATTGTCTGATGTACATAATGTGTTCCACGTGTCTCAATTCAAGAAGTGTCTTCGGGTTCCAGATCCAACTGTTGAAGTAACAGATGTTGCCTTAGAACCAGACTTGACATATTCAGAACATCCTATTCGAGTCTTGGATCAAAAGTACAGAATTACCCGAAGGAAAACTCTCAAGTTTTACAAGATACAGTGGAACCAAGACACAGAAGATGAAACTACTTGGGAGACTCAAGACTTTTTAGACAAGAATTTCCCAGGCTTTTTAGCTTCGTGTAAGTTGTAAAATATGTACATTTGTTGTAATAGAGGAATGAACCCCATACCACCCCTGCCTTGTACCAAAAAGAAGGAAATAAAGTTATGACGTGTTTCCTTTTCCATTACTTACCCTAAAGCTTTTAATCTCGGGACGAGATTCTTTTATGGGGGGAAGGATGTAACACCCCTGGTGTTACTGTCACTAAAACTTGAGCATAACATCATAAGCATTGGCATAGCATGTGTTTGTCCCACTTAGAATGCATTCACTAGGCAAAAAGTTCAAATAAGTTGTACTGATGTGACATGTTATAAGTGAAACCCTAGGGTACAGTGCTGAACCCTAGACTGGGCTTAAAAGAGTAAACAAAGCTTAATAAGAGAAAACCTTAAAAACTCATTAGTAAAGGTCACAAAATATTACTATGAATGGACTAAAGTGGCATCAAAACCCTAGAAGCACCAAAAACCCTAAATAGACCCCTAGAAAACCCTGGAATGAAACCCTAGGGGATTAAGTGCAAAACTAGTGCACTTTTGGACTAAAGTGTAAAAACCAAGGCACTAGGGTACCTTAAGTCTTATGGTTCACATATTTAAGGATTTCCAAGTCAAAAGATGTGAATTGGACTTATTTGCAAAAAGCACCACTCAAACCCTATGGAGCTAAGTCTGACTTTTAGTGCATTTGGACCAACTTTAGAAGCTTGTATCTTCCCAATTATGAGGAGTTTGCCTAGGGTCAACACATCAAGTTTGTAGAGCCACTATAGGGGAACAACTTTGCTATAGAGATTAAGTCGTGGTACCATGAAAAGTTTTGAGAAAATTGGATCCAAAGTCAGGCTGTCAGACTGCCTCAGGTCTGAATTCAGACTGACAGTGTGATTGAGCAATCTTTGAGCTAGGATTCGAACATGATCTAGTGAGTGGTTGACTATGATTGCTATAACAAGATTATAGCTGGTTTATTAGGCTATAACTTTGATACAAAGAGTTGATTCGGTCATTACATAAAATCTGGAGCAAATCGATGCCAAACATGCTCGGACAGGCTAACTGAATGGACTTCGCGATGGTACAGTGACCTGATTGGATCGCCAGCGTAGAGGAGCTCGCCGCCGGTGACCTTGCGCCCAGATTCTCGCCGGCGTCACGATTCATGCTCGGTCGAGCACTGATAATGTTTCTCGGTAAGAAATATCGCGCCATAGATAACCTCCAACCCTATTCACTCCGGTCTTCGTGTCCCGCCGTGGTTAGTCCCGCTGGCATCACCGGCGTCCGCCGTTATCCAGCTTGGCTACGTGCCTCGACGCTTTACCATGTCACGATGAGTCACTATAAACCGCTTCATAGCATAGGTTCGTCGCTGGTGAGGCCGCCACGGTAGATGCCACTGAGCTCTTGCAAAAGTACTCTCCTCACTCTCCGGCCGCCACCGCGCTAACTCAAATTCACGCACCACCGCCCCTGGAGACTATAAATTGAGTGTGCCATCGGCTTCGCTATCTATTCAGGCATCTAGCGCACCCACCTGTACCTCAGATCCTCCACCAGAAAGCTCCAATTTGGGATTTCCCCCAAATCAACCAAGAACACCGTGCGGTGTGACCTCGTCGTGGCCCGCGTATCTCAGGTCCGTTCATGTCCTCTGGGTCCTTGTTTCAGTATCCTTGGATGCTCCTGATACTGTCTGACCCATCCAATTGAGCTAGAGTCCCTAGGATCGCCGGGAACATGTTCGGTTGCCCGTGGTGCCCGCTGTCACCGTGTACATAGCGTTTTCGAGGTCCAATAGTGAAATTTGTTGAGGGGAAACGCTTGTTAGGGTTTGGATTTGGTCTCAACCAAAGTACAGCACCGGTCATCGAGTGATTTGGCCGGTATGCGCTCGCTAGAGCTCAGACCTGCGCTGTTTGCCGTCGTGGACTTCAGACTATGAAGGAATAGAAGCGCGAGGGTATTCTTGCAAATGTGAGTGAGACATCAGAATAGGGCCATGACTTCTTTTTCAGTTATTCAAACCGTGGGGGTCATTTCTGCAAAACCAGCAGCGCGGGCGCGCTTTTGCCCGCATATGGGCCGACCCAGGCCAGATTCAGCCCAATCCTGTAGCATGTTTTCCTTTTTCTTTTTCTTCTGGACTTTGAGAATTCCCAGAAAATTATAGAAAAATGCTAAAAATACCAAACCAATTTTGCTAGACTCCTAATTTTCTATAGTATTTAATAAAAATAGTTTCATGATTTTTGGTCCAAATAGGAAATTATAGAGTATTTAAAATAGCCAAAACTCATGCTTCTAGAATTTTAGAGAGTAATTAATAATCCCAAAATTCACCAAACTTTTTATATAAACTTTAAATATTATTTAGAAGCCTTGGGTAAATTTTGGTATGATTTAAACCATATTTGATACTTAGAACCCAAAACCCTAACCCCCCGCCTTATGAACTTCACTATAGACTTCGAAAACCCTAGTTTCTCGGAGATCCGTGAAGGAAAGTTATATTCAAGACCTTAGATAATAAACTTTTATTATCTTTGCATTTTCATGAGCATTCATGATTATATATGGCTATGTATAGAAAACGAAGAAGAGATAGAGGTTGAAGAAGCCAGGACTACACCACCACCACCACCTGAAGGACCTCACACAGGAAACTACTTTTACTTTGATATCTGTGGAACAGAGCCTAATTCACCTATCACACAAGGCAAGCCCCGGTGCATTTGCCACCTCCTTGTTATTTTAAAATCTTTCTCACTTACTTGATGCATTAGGTGCTAGGAGTTGTGTGCTAAACCAATTGCTGCATTTCCTTCCTTGGAATTGGTTACCTTAATCCCCTGTTTTATCAAAATGGTTTTTCTTATGCTTAGCTTTGCTCTGGAAAAACAAAATGTTTTGTTTTGACAAAAGATGATGCTTCAAAGTGGGTGGGATGTTTTCAAAACTAAAACTTGATGGTGGATCCATCATGGCCATGATGGGTTCAACATCGGAAAAGATGTACCTCTGTCAGGTACCAAACTTTGGGTTTGAATTGATAAAGCTGAGACCGGGCGGGTGACTTGCACGAGAAGAGAGTCTCGGTGTAGTGTCTTCGTCTGAGTCGATTAAGGACCTTCTCGATGTAGGCTTGATGATTGAGGACCCTTTAACTGGTCACATGCCTCATCATGGGTAAGCTTCGCCTCGGGCAAACTAATACCAGAATAAGATAACATGCAATGGGAGTGGAGAGATGGCGAGAGTAGCGTGTACCCTCCGTGGCAAGAGGCTGGACGGTGGTGTATCTATGCTCTCGATTGGCGTGAACCTGATCTGGTCTTAAGAACCCCGGTGGCGAGTTGACATATGCAAGGGTTAAGTGCTACATATGTCGTGTGATTAGAGATCCTCAGTTGAGTATTAATCGATTCGGATCGCCGTAACTTCGCAGACATAAAGACTTGGTCAATGACCTACACGTAGAATTCTAGTGAATATGAAGGGTTGATAAGAAATTGGCTAGTATAGGTCAAGTGATTGAACTAGGGTAGAAAGAACTCTAGATGCAGGTAACTTTACTTAACCTGACAAATAAAACTAGAATTTTAAGGATCCACTGTTAGTAAGCATTTTTGCAAACGGAGTATTTGATTATTGATAAGCCTACCTTGAGTCCCAAAGGCCAGCATGTCCTTGAGAGTCTTTTACTTTGACGAGTAAGACTTGCGAAAGTACACTTCATACTCAAGGCTTTGTCCCATGTTTTAGGTGAGGAAGCGGCAAATTTTTGCTGCTTTTGTTCCAAGGTGGTACCTAAAGAAGAAAATCAAGACTAAAGCCGTAGGAGGAAGGGTCCTCCGTTAAGAAAAACTTTTGTTTAATGTTTATCAAGAGGGGTTTTTGCCTCCCAGTGATGTAATAATAATACTTCAGCACTTCTATATTTTAACTCTGGTCTGTAATAATACTCTTTCCTGTTTTAAATAAAGTAAGTTATTGTAACTGCTTCTGCATTCTCGTTCCTCCGATATGTTGTAATATCTGCATGACGGGTGAAACGCTCTTGGGAAAGGAAAGGAATCCAGATATCGAACTTAACAAGTGATCAGGTGCACCCACAGGGTTGTCTGAAGTCCGTTGGACAAGGACAACTGTAGGTGGACCTAATGACTTGGGAGGTTCCGTCACAGCCAGGAACTCAATTAAGTCAAGTCCAAAAGGAGCAAAAGGGGTTCAGCTAAAACAACCAGTGGAGCACCAGCTGCGGGTGCACTGGACAGTGTCTGGTGCCCAGGCTGCTCAGCGATGAACTCGCTGCTCTCGGGAATCGCCGAGGGCGCTGTGACTAAAATTCACTATACTTTCCGGTGAGCCAACACCACCCGCGCCAACGGTCGGCATCGCGATCAATGCGCAATCAACGGGCGACGCGTGGCCAGAGCCAACATTCACTAGGTCGTACCGGACTGTCCGGTGTGCACCGGACAGTGTTCGGTGTGCCAAGTGGATCGAGGGTTCAACGGTCGGCTTCGCCAAAGAAGGAAAGAAATCGTGTAATGTTCATGTCCGGTGGTGCACCGGACTGTCTGATGCGCCAATGGACAGAAGGCAAGAATTGCCTACCAAATGGAGATCCAACAACTCCTAACTGCCTTGGGGCTATAAAAGGGACCCCTAGACGCATGGAGCAGCATACCAAGCCTCTATTGAACATCCTAAGACGCCTAAACTCCACAAGCACGCATCCAGATCATTGCCTTTGAGATTTGAGCAATTGTTGAGTCGTGAACTCACTGTGTTGTGTTTGTGTGCTCGATTATTGACTTGTGTGTGTGTCATTGTTGTGACTCTATCTCTTGCGTGTGTTTCTATTCCCTCCCTTACTCTTGTGGTTTTCATTGTGATCAATACTGTAAGGGTGAGAGGCTCCAACTTGTGGAGATTCCTCACAAGGGAACATCAACTATAAGGAAGAAAACCATGGTATTCAAGTAGATCTTTGGATCACTTGAAAGGGGTTGAGTGTAACCCTCGTCCATTGGGACGCCACAACGTGGAAGTAGGCAAGTGTTCTACTTGGCCAAACCATGGGATAAAATCATTGTGTCATCTGTTTTTATTCGGGTGCGATTCTCTCTACTTCCACTCACTTGATAATTGCTCTAAGTTTAATACTCACCTTGTGAAGAGCAATTAAGTGAAGAAGCCATCTCTTTATATCTAGACATAGCATCTTGGTTTTGATTCCACTAACATTTCATAAACTAAGTTTGTGGCATTTAGTGTTGATTTTTACAGGATCACCTATTCACCCCCCCCCCCCCTCTAGGTGCTCTCACTATTTCCTCACTGGCTACTTGAGAAGACTCCATATGAACTGCTAAATGGGAAAAGCCAGACGTCTCTTTCTTTCAGGTGTTTGGATGCAAATGTTACATCTACAAGAAACGCCATCACCTAGAAAAGTTTCAAAGATGTTGTGATATTGATTTCTTACTTGGTTATTCATCAAAATGCAAAGCATATCGAGTATTCAATCATGCCACTGGCGTGGTAGAAGAAACATATGATGTGGAGTTTGATGAGACTAATCGCTCCCAAGGAGCACTTGAAAATCTTGACGATGTAGGTGATGAGCCACTTATGGAAGCTATGAAGAACATGCCAATTGGAGCCATCAAACCAAAAGAAGATGAAGAAGAGGTGCAAAATATTGACATGCCTTCTTCATCAAATGTGCCACATGATGATGAAAAATATGAGAGGCATGCAAATGAAGATACATTTGTCTCTCATGAACAAGCAAGGGTACAAGCTGAAGATGTTGATGCTCCAAGATCTTCTTCCCAAGTGGTTGACAAGAGGAACTCATCACTACTTCAAGCACACCCACAAGATCTAATCATTGGGAGTCCTTCACAAGGGGTTATCACTCGTTCTCATAAACAAGCTTCATTTATTGAAGATCACTCTTTTGTTTCTTGTGTTGAGCCTACATGTATAGATGAGGCGCTACAGGATCCAGACTGGGTGAATGTTATGCATGAAGAATTAAACAACTTCACCCGTAACCAAGTTTGGACCCTAGAGAAGCCTGCACAAGATGCAAGGGTCATTGGAACAAAATGGGTGTTCTGAAATAAACAAGATGATCAAGGTGTGATAGTGAGGAACAAGGCAAGACTTGTTGCAAAGGGCTTCTCTCAAGTTGAAGGCTTAGATTTTGGAGAGACCTTTGCCCCGGTTGCTTGACTTGAAGCCATATGTATCTTACTTGCATATGCATCTTGCTATGACATAAAGCTTTATCAAATGGATGTGAAAAGTGCATTTTTAAATGGCTTTATAAATGAACTTGTATATGTTGAGAACCACCCGGGTTTGAAGACCCTAGGTATCCTAGTCATGCTTACAGGTTGTCAAAGGCGCTATATGGGCTAAAGCAAGCTCCAAGGGCTTAGTATGAGCATCTTCGCGACTTCCTCATTGAAAAGGGCTTCAAGATCGGGATCGTCGACACAACTCAAAGAAACATAACGGTGATATTTTCATTTGTCATGTTTATGTTGATGATATAATCTTTGGCTCGACAAATGATTATCATTGCAAGGAATTTTGTGAGTTGATGTCGAAGGAGTTAGAGATGTCAATGATTGGTGAGCTAACATACTTCCTCAGCTTTCAAGTCAATCAAATGAAAGATGGGAACTTCTTCTCACAAGAGAAGTACACCAAAGACTTGTTGAAAAGATTCAATATGGAGAAGTGCAAACCGATCAAGACATCCATGCCTAGAAATGGACATCTCGACCTAGATGAGGGAGGTAACCCGGTTGATCAAACTCTCTATCGTTGCATGATTGGTAATTTATTGTATCTTACCGCATCTAGGCCCGATATCATGTTTAGTGTTTGCATGTGTGCTCGATTTCAAGCAAATCCTAAGAAAGCTCATCTTCGCGTTGTTAAAAGAATTCTTAGGTATCTTAAGCACACCCCAAGCATTGGCCTTTGGTATCCCAAAGGAGCTACTTTTGACTTAATTGGTTATTCTGATTTGGATTATGCTGGTTGCAAAATTGATTGAAAAAGTACATCCGGAGGATGCCACTTGCTTGGGAGATCACTAGTTTCATGGACATCTAAGAAGCAAAATAGTGTTGCCTTGTCAACCGCCGAAGCGGAATACATTGTCGTGGGTGCTTGTTGCACACAAATTTTTTATATGACACAAACTCTTCTAGACTATGGTGTAGTTCTAGAAAAGGTACCTTTATTGTGTGACAATGAGAGTGCTGTTAAAATTACTAATAATCCTATACAACACTCTCGCATCAAGCACATCGATATCCGTCATCACTTCCTTAGAGATCATGTTGTTAAAGGAGATATTATTTTAGAAGGAGTGAGATCGAAAGATCAATTAGCGGATATTTTCACAAAACCTTTAGATAAAACCCGCTTTTGTATGTTGAGAAATGAGCTAAATATTCTTGATCTTAGAAATTTTACTTAATCTCGAAATGGTGATGTCAAGCTTGCATTGCATGTTTAAATTTCTTGTATTGCATCTAGGGCTTGTCTAACCTAGTTAAGATAACCGCCAACAAAGCGAGTGAAAAAGCTTAACTCGGGCTCAAACTTGACAAGTCTTAGCATTTAAGCTTTTTGGTACTTAAAATTGTATTCACTATGAAATTGTTGGTTCTTGAGATATGCATGTGGTACTGCACTTAGGGGGAGTATTCAAAACTCAATTTGCTCATGGAACCGCTAGTGCAAAACCAAAGTGCAAATCTCACCATTTGACTATTTTCTCTAAAAACTATCTAGCCTATGGAAAAATATTTTGAAAATATGAGAGAATATGTGAGGGTACCAATACCTGTCCCAACAAGTGTTCTTTTGTGTGCTTATAAGTTGGGATTTGGTTTGGTTCAAAATTTACTAGAAAATTTCAATTCCCTCTGTCTAGGCTCACTGGACAGTTCGGTGTGCACCAGACACTTCACTGTGCAATGTCTAGTGCACCGGCTAGGCACGTGCAGATCCCCTTCTGTGATGCCCTATCAGGTGTGCATCAGACAAGCATTGTAGACTGTCTGGTGTGCCCATAACTGGTTTTTAAAAAACCTTCTCCGCCCAAGCAGGGCCCAGGCACTCATTTCTTCACACGTGCTCTCAGTTTCTACTCTCTGTCTCAATCCCACCACCATCCTGCTCTCGCCGCTGGCAATCGCCACCGGCCATCTCCGCGCGACCTGCTCATCCCCGAGCTCTTCCCCCTCTCTAGTGAGCATCCCCATTTCTTTCTCCTCTCTCTCTCTCTGTTTCCATTCAGTGAGCATCTCCCACCTTCTGATTCAAACTTAAAATCTTGTGAATTCTTGTGAATCAAAGTACTTGTGAGGGTCCCTAGATGTATGTTCAAGCAGCTCTCCTGCAGGTGTTGTGCTCCCTTTAGGAGGGTTCATGACCTAGAATAGTCGTTTCACCGTTATTACTCAAACCTGCGCACCAGGTGCTCGGTGAAATGCCCAAACCACTCAAAATTGCTCAAATCAACCCCAGATTTTTCCAGCACCCTCATGACACCTCCAATAACTTCCACGCCAAATTTCACGCCTATCCGATATCCCAGACACCGAATACACCACTGTTTCCTATTTATAGCGATCGTTTCTGAGCCGAGTGCCAAAAATTCGTTTTCTCCGCAAAATTTCAAACCAAGCTCACACTTCACACATATATACCTATCTGTGAAGTATCGACTCAATCCCACATCATTTCATGCCTCCTTTCAAATTTCAAACCTCCTATGGCACAATTTGTCGTTATCGAGTCATTTGACCCTCGTTTCTCCAAATCGCCCAGTTTTTGTGTCTTCACTCTCGGTGTATGTATTTATTCATATTTCATATACTTATGACTATGTGACAAATATGTGCTCACTTCTTCTGTCATTTCAGTGATCTCGTCTGCCCGTGTGCCCGTCTCCTATCCTGCTTGGATCTTCTCTCTTGTGAGATTTTCAGGTAGCTATCACTTCATTTGAGATCCTATCGGCTCCTCTCTACTTCTACTTATCTTTTCACTCACTCGTGCAGCAGTCAGGTCAGGATGGTGCGGACGAAGAATGTCTCATCGTCAGGGGGAGGAGATGACGAGGACCCTCCTCACCCCTTCAGGCAGGTCAAAGGGAAGACAGTTTACCTTGAGCAGCAGGAGGGCAGGAAGAAGCGTCGTACGGATAGAGCCGCTCGTGCAGCATTTGCAGCGGCAGCAGCTGCAGAGCAGGCTGAGCAAGGAGGACAGCTGCAGATCTCCTCAGATTAGATAGCCTATCGAGTTCGTCGCCTTGCATCACGGCCTCGCTCCACTGCTCCCTCTACACCTTCCACCACTGTCTCTACTCCACCTCCCACTTCACCAGCTCCTGTCGCTCCAAAGCCATCCATTATTTCTGTTGTACCCACCACCTCCACCACTCCAGCTTCCATTTTTACCCCTCCCGCTCCCATTTCCACTCCGCTCATTCCACCACCTCGCTTTAGGGAGCATAACGAGACTGAGGTGCGACCACTGGCTGTTGATCCGTGTTTGCTCGATCTTCAGCGTGCTACTGTAGCCCGGGTATATCGGTTCAGACATGTACCCGTGGAGTCTTGGTTGCCAGCTCAGAGGGACCCTACAGCTGCGCCTCTTTTCGGTATCAGGACTCAGGAGTCCTTCCGGGCACAGCTGACAGCTTAGATCACTTTGCGAGCGGTGCCGATTCTGGATCTGCCTGCTTTTCTGTTAGCCACCGGTGCCGATTCAGAGGGTCATCTTACTTATCTGCCAGGACTGCTTTCACTGTTAACCGTCTATGCTACCGTGTGGATTGATCCTGACCATCAGTGGATGTGATTCTGTTTCGAGCGAGAGGATGTCACTTTGCATGCCAGTCAGATCCATTAGCTTTTTGGATTTCCAGAGTCATCGACTAGGCTCCATAGTCTATGCTACAGCACTCCGGATCCTCCTTGTCGCCCTCACGGTGGAGTTGCACCCGCTAAGCTCACGTCGTAGCCCTGTTCAGACCTCCTTTCACAGACGGGTCGCGACGATCTCCTGCTGACTTCACTACTGCAGTGAAGTTCCTATATGAGCTGATGAGACGTACACTTCTACCCAAGATGGGATACAGAGAGGCTACCACTCATATTCAGTTATGGCTACTTGGTGCCTTGGTCTCACATTAAAAGTTCGACGTGGTAGATTTCCTTATTTGTGAGATCGATGGCATAATATTGGATGGTCTTCATGCTCGCCGTCGGCTGCCATATGCTCATTATCTCTGTCACATCTTTGCACAGCTGATTAGGCCTCCTCAGTTCCAGGGCACCCTTGAGGCCTCTCGCCTTCAGTTTGGTTCCTATCGTCCAGCCCCTGAGGACCCAGTCCCAGTGCCAGATCCAGTGTCAGATATTTGGGTTGAGGATGAGACCTTCAGACAGTTCGAGACCCAGGGTGTCATTGCTGACACTTCTTTAGATGATGATGAGCCTGGGGATCCCACCACCGCCTTCCGTGCCACTTCGCTCACATGATCACGAGGCTGGTAGTTCTAGTGTTGCTCCTACTGCCCCACCAGCTATTGACCCTGCTCTGGCCACGATTCTCCAGTCACTTAAGCAGCAGCAGGCTCATCTAGCAACAGAGTAGGCTCGACAAACAACCATCCAGCAGCAGATGTCTGAATGAATGCTCTCCATGTTTCAGACTATCCAGGACCGTCAGGACACTCTTTAGCAGCAGCTCTTGACAGACAGGGCCGAGCACCGGGCGTTCATGACTCATATGCTTCAGCACACCGGTGTTCAGCTCCCTCCAGTTCAGTCTGCTCCTCCTCCAGCTCTTTAGGCTACTATCATACCATCTCTTCCGGTAGGACCCCCACTTCCCTCGTTTGGTCCTTCTTCTCCGCTCAGGCCGGTCACTTTGGACTTCTCGTCACCGGTCGTCGGACCTATCAGTGCTCAGTCGCTAGTGCCACCAGCGCCTGCTGCTACCACTGCTGCTGTGATGGTGTTCGTGACTGCACCAGCTCCGGCGGATCCTACATCGCATCCTACATCAGAGTGAGTACCAGCTCCAGTTTCTACTGCAGATCCTAGATCTGAGACTGACTCTGATCCTCAGCTTGCATTTGCGCTTCTGCCTCGACCGGATGCACCCTCACCTCCTCCTTCCACTTCTGGTGTGTAGGTTTGGGTAACCCTTTTGGTGTTTGACGCCAAAGGGGGAGAGATATGAGTTGTAAGAGCTAGGGGAGTTAGTTAAGAGTGCCTTTTGATATTTTGATGTAATATATTTGCTTCATACTCTATGTACTAGCTCCACTTTTGTATGACGCTTAACTCACAAACTCTATGATATGATCTCGTTGTTTGTTATTGGTTGTGTGTGTATTATGTTTACACCTACGATGTTATCACCAGTCGTTCAGTTCTTGTTCATGGATTTCATTTCATACTTATATGAACAAGAAACTTACGTAGTGTATGTGCCTATACTTACCATTCTTTTACACGCCTATTTCTGTCAAGATTATTGAGTATAACTAACCATCTTCTCTATTGACAGAAAACAAACAAACTACTCTCACACTCTTGTAGGGTTGTCATCAATCACCAAAAAGGGCGAGATTGAAAGCATCTAGGCCCCTGGTTGGTTTTAGTGATTAATGACAACGTAATATTATATGTGACTAACGTGTGTTTTGCAGAGCAAACGGTAAGTTAGGTCGCATTACAGGAAGTTGCACTACAACGGTGAAAACAATCCCTGAGATGAGAACTTGAAGCAACGGCTGAAATGACGAATCAAAATATAAAGGTCTTCGTATTCCGAGTGTCGAAGGAGTCGCGAACACTCGGTATAGAATTAGGTCTTCTATTTTATTTTAGTCGTACTATAAAGAGGGGTTGTGGATCAGTAGTTTGACCAAGAGAATTCTAGTATAGTGTTGGTGCATATTCACACTCATATCTAGTGCTAGGTGTCACTCTATAACACACTAACGAGTTAGAACGAAAACAGATTTGAAAAACAGAAGGAAAAAGAAGTTAGGGTTTCTGTCTTAGGGGCGCCGGACTGTCCGGTGCACCCTCTGACAGTGGGGCTAGCCAGCCCCAAGGGCAGCACCTCTACCCTCGAGAAAACCCGAGAGCAACGAGTTGGGATACGAAATTTTAGCCGCCACACCGGACTATCCAGTGTGCACTGGACAGGAACTGTTCACTATCCGGTGTGCCATCAGTCCAACGGCTAGCTGTCAGAACTAGCCGTTGGAGTCGACCGTTGGCGCATCGCTGGCGCACCGGACTATCCGGTGCGCCCATGAGCAGAACAGCCTGGTAACTGCTAGTTTCGTGGGTGGGGCTATTTATACCCCCTCCACCTACCATATTGAGTGTCTTGCTGCCCACATTGATGACCATACATTGCTAGAGCATTGCAAGGACCACAAAGCATAGTGAGGTGATTAGAAAATCTTAATCCTGCATCAAGACCTCATTAGTGCAAGTGAGAGCCACCTAGAGCACACACCACATGCATTAGGCTTCTCTTGGTCAAGTGAAAGTTTATGGCTTGTTACTCTTGGTGATCGACATCACCTAGACGACTTGGTGGCGTTTGGAGCACGGTGATCACATTGGAGGATTTGTTGGTGACTTGACTCAAGATTGTAAGCGGCCGTGAGGGATCCACCGCGCCGGAGTGGCAAAGGATCACCTCATAGTGAGCACTTGGTTCTTGCGAGGACCAAGTGGGAGCGATACCCTTGCGTGGGTGCTCCAACGAGGACTAGGGAAGAGTGTCGACTCTTTGATACCTCGGCAAAAAATTGGAGGAGTTTTCTCAACCTTGTTTTACATTACGCATTTAATTCAAGTATTTTACTTTGTTCAATTGTTTAGCAAGTAGTTGAAGTAATGTCTTAGGATTGTTATCTCTCTAGTAGTTTTCTCTTATTGCTAGTAGTTGGGTGAAGTTGGGCTATAGCTTAGACTTTAAATATTTGCTTAAGGTTTAATTGTTGTTGAATTTTTAGAAAAGCCCAATTCACCCCTCCTCTTGGGCATCATGATCCTTTCAGGGCCGACTAGATGGTGCCTTGGAGCAGTGTCGCATCCGAGTGTCCTCCTGCCAGACGCTCGTCCACAAGCTCGACTACGCCTAGATGAAGCTGACGCTGAGGTTCCGCCTCGCCGTCACCACCGCAACGTTGGCATCGGCCTTAGGTCCATATCTAGACCCGCAATAGTAGCAGCAGTCATCATCGTTCCCGACCACAAGGCACCGTCATTGGCGATGGCGTCGCCGGCCTGCGACGAGTCTCTCCGCGATGCCCAGATGAGGTTAATGTTGAGGTTCCACCTTACCACCACCCTCGCAACGCCGACGCCGACCTCAAGTCCAGATCTAGACCCACCACAGCAGCAGCATGCTGTTGCTGCCACCATCCCCCGACCACGAGGCACCATCATCGGTGATGGCGTCGTTGGCCGACCAGCGACAAGTCTCCCTGAGGCACCGTCACCAATGATGACGTCGACGGCCGGCGACGAGTCTCCACTGAAGCCTGTCGTCCTGCACTATAAAGTGCCTTCTATGGACAGGCGACAACGTGCAGAGATCCTAAACGTATTGTTGGTTCTTGTATATGTTTCTTTTGAACATGAGGCAAGCTGTCATTTAGCTACGACCTATGTCACGTCTATCAATATTCTTCTTTTTTTGCATTGGTATGATTTTGGATATAATGAAGTCTATTCGTTGTAAAAGAAGTGGAAAAATATTTTAATTTTGTGTTGCCAAAGCTTTGTTCTCATTGGTGTACCTAAGTGACTGTTAACTTTTACATGATTGATGCATTATCTTTTAAGTGTACATAGCTCATTTGTTTTTGTCATCATCATGTTTGCTTGCCTTGACAAATAACAGGTGTGAGTTGCAGTCAATGTATAATTTTCCTCTTCCATGGAAAAGAATTAATATAGTAGGTTCAATTCCTATGGACATTTTTTTGTTTAACCTAATTAATATATTTTTAAATTTTCACAAAAGTTAAAAACACGGGTAATAAAGAAGAGTACCAATATAGAATGGAACAAAGACCCCACCCTCTCGATTGAAACCCCTACAGATCATGTCAATTGGTATGCATACCCTTTTATTTCCAACGCCTTGGAGGGGCCAAGTATAATCCTTAATTGGTTTCACTTAATTACCTGAATGTTCTAAAGCATCCAGGCATGACTGTCGATGTTGTGGTCACAAACATAAAAGGCATGACACAAAGTATCTGTACACCGTAGGACTGTGGACTCCAACATGTAAGAAACTATATAGCTATAATATGTTTCTTCTATTACCCCTAAGACATTTGTGCTAATTGTTTATTACTTAGCTATTTATTTTTAAATCAGGCTTATAAAATCATCATTTAGATCAGGTTATAGTTATTTTCCATGTCACTGCCCTTGGTCACTTGCTGATTTTAGTTGTTAATAATTATAGCGAAAAGGCAATCTAGTTTTAGCATTGCCTTGAATTTTATGATGTGATGATGCACTTTGGGAAATTACCTAATTAATTACAGAAGGTGAACATTTTTTGTGGGCTGCAAAGGTGGTTTAGAATTTGTTGACGTTTGGTTTGTTCTGCTCAGGCTTGTGGGTGGATCTGGTGACCTGAAGTTGACAAAGGATGGGAACAACTCTTGAAGGAAATGGTATGGCTGCATCTTTCACAGAAACATTCTATTAACATCCTAATAATATATGGGAACATATCGAATGCAAACCATATTTTGGTGCAAACCCCGTGCAAACCTACTAAAAACAATTTCAAAAAATTCTGAGAAAAACATGGATGTACATCTCAGGTTACCTCATCTATATATAAAATTTTATGGTCAAATTCATCTTACTCTTTCAGTTACAAAAAAACAAATTTCGGTGCATTTGAACTATTACCGTCTGTCAGAAATTTTGTCTTTTTTGTAACTGCTAGAGTAAGATGAAGTTGACCATAAAACTTTGTATATAAATGAGGTAAGCTGAGATGTACATTCATATTTTTTAGAAATTTTTGGAACTTTTTTTAGTAGGTTTGCATGGGGTTTGCACCAAAACATGGTTTGCATTCGATACGTTCCCATGATATATGTATTTGGTGGTGCTTTTCTTTTTTTATGTCTTGTGTCATTTATCTGCAGCAAATTCAAAACCCAAATGCAATCATGATTGTGAGGACGGCTTTGGCATAGGATGACACAAGTGGTGTTGGTATAACCTCCACTTTGTTTTTTGTTGGGAGCTAATGAAGCAGTCTGAGTGGTACATCGATAAAGGTATTTTTTGATTTGTTCTGTGAACATATCTAATCTTCTCTGGTTTGTGTATTGATTTTATTTTTTGATTTATGAAACTTCTTTTATTGGTTTGAGGTAACATGGTGTCATTTAGAAAATTAATGCACAACCAAATTTATACCCCTGTCAGGTGATTTTCTATAGTTACACTATACAATTATGTCAGGTCTAGCTGCTAATTGGTTGAGGTGAGTGACTGACACACGCCGCCTCCCAAGCCCTACTCCAACTGTATCAATCTACGCTAAGCAACACCAACACCGTATATTACTACAGTTATAATGATGTCGTAGTTTATTTCACTCTGTGTTGCCGTCGATAGTCGACAGCAGTTGTATCTTTTTTGAAATGGACTTGGTTGTCCAAGACTCTTCTCCATTGATTTTGTTTGTGATTTGGAACATGTTTCAATATCTATTCCATGTAGCAATAATAATATCATCAATATTAAGATTACGATGATATTTTATTACACGGATTTTATATATCATGATGATGTTTATTGTTTCATATATATGTTTCATACTAATTTTTTTACTCTCGTGGCAACGCACAGACACAGACCTAGCATGTGCTTGAAGATTGATCAATTGATGAAACTGCAAACTGCAGCGGATGATGATTTGGGCTCCTCTGTCTGTGCAGTGCTGCAAACCTGTTTACAAGACAAGATATTAATAGGTTTCCTAACCAATCAAGAGATGCTAATCTGCTGACCTCAATACTGATTTCTTGAGTCTGATGCCCCGCATTGCTATATTGTGCCAGAAAAGCTATCACGGTTAGTTGGTAAGCAACAATAAGACATGTTGGCTTCATAACCTGGTGGCACAACTTTCCATTTCAAAATAAGACCTCAGGCAATTTTGGCTCCATAACAATAAGACATGTTGGCTCCATAAGCGGTGGAAGCT
Source organism: Zea mays (assembly GCF_902167145.1). NCBI lineage: Eukaryota > Viridiplantae > Streptophyta > Magnoliopsida > Poales > Poaceae > Zea > Zea mays. The sequence continues at coordinate 78,754,009 of NC_050103.1, read as the reverse complement.
TCAAGGGAGAAGTTCTTCTCATCAATTTTGGTAACCTCAATAATGAAATTTTACCATAATTCTAAAGAAACTTATTTACGACCTAACAGATAAATTCTAGCAAGGAATTAATCGAGGAGCAGCAACACACAATAAGACATGCTGGCGGGGGTTGAGCTTTCCATTTCAAAAATATGTCCGCGGGCATTTCACAACCAATCTGTACGGTGGTCACACTCACATATACTACCTCCGTTTTTTTATTTGTCGCCATGTAGTTCAACTTTGTACTAGCAGACGTCAGATAAAACAAACGGAGGGGAGGGAGTATATAGCAATAAAAGTTGGTAAGAGGCATACTTGTGCTATAGGAACGCTAGATTCCTAAATGAGGACCGTTATATGCGAGCATGTGAAGGAGTTTCTTGTAACCTGGTAGTCAAACTCATGGCGTGGAGAATTTCAGGCTATATATATGTGCCTAACAAATTCCAGTGAGAGCTAAGGCAGTTTATATCAAATCTATAAATGAAAGGAACTTTATGAGACTAAAAAACATGCAGAAGGAAAAAGAGAGGCCAGGTGGGGATCAGAGAAAACACAAAACCAGGTGTCTCGAGATTTATGTGAAGACGCAAAAAAGTAGAAGGCATAATGGAGTTTCAGAATTTCCATCAATCACGATAGCCGATAGGGATGCTATTGGGTAAACACTACCCACACAAGCCTGCACACGGTATTTGATAGGCACAGAGTAAATGCAAGCGTGGTTATTAAATATGAAAGACAATCTCTAGAAACAAGAAAATCCTTCAAGGCCAGGTAACTCTCCACTTCATTTGTGCCCAAGTTATGCAGAAGATTTCATGTTTTCAAATTGATCTTCTGAAATAAGTCTAGTTAGCAATCTCTAATGTCCAGCACAGAAAAACCGGGAAAGGTCTCAATCATCCCTAGGTTGCATGAAAGAGTGGTATTTTTCAGGAAGAAACTTTACTTCTTTCTGGTACTTCTTCTCTGAAACAATAGGAATCAGCAATGCAGCGGTGGAAGCTTCAACGGAGAAGTTCTTCTCATCAATTTTGGTTAGGTAGGTTCCAGCCCTTCTCACATCTCCTTTTTCAAGTAGTCTTCTAATTATGACGTTTAGCATGTGTGAGTCGGCAGCACAGCCATTCTTCTCCATAGATAGAAAAAGATCATCAGACTCCTCTAACAAACCTTCTTCTATACGACTTTTGATCATTAAGCTGTAGGTTATCACATGAGGCACTGGACCACGGAGCACCATAGCTGAAAACAGGCTCTTTGCTTCATCAATCCTACCAACTTTCAGCAATGCATTAATCACTATATTGAAAGTCCAAACATCAAGCTCAAATTCTTTTGAACGCAAGTCCTCAAACATTCTCAGCGCTTCATCAACACAACTATTTTCACAGAGTCCTCCAAGAACTGTGTTGTATGTTTCGATTCTCAACTGTGTTCCTCTGTCAACCATTTTCATGTATAATTCCCTTGCAGCAACAATCCTTCCAGCCTGAAATAACCCATGCAGGATTATGTTAGATGTAATAGCACAAAATTTTACATCCTTCCTGAACATTTCTCTGTAAAGAGCTAATGCATCTTCAACCCTTCCATTCTTAAAGTAGCCATTAAGTAGAGCATTATAGGTCCAACTGTCAGGTCTCAAGCCAATGGAGACCATACGATCAAATTGCTTAATCGATTCATCCATCTTCCCAACGAAACAATATCCATCTATCAGTGTATTATATGAAACAACATTTGGTTTCACACCAATGTGTATAACCATATCAAAGAAATCTTGTGCTTCCACAACCCTTCCTTCCTTGCATAGGTTGTCCATTATTGTGTTCATGAATATGGCATCAGGGTGGATGCCCCTATTGATCATTTCAAAAGCCAGTTCCTCAACCTTCTTCCATTCACCAATGGAACATAGACCATGTATTAGTGAGGTAAAACTTATGATGTTAGGAGACAACCCTTCACTGACCATCTGATTGAAATGGTACACAGCATCCTCCACTCTGCCGATCTTGCAAAGAATGTGAATTACCGTGCTGTAGCTGACTACATCTGGCCTCAAACCATTCTGTCGCATTTCTGTAAATGCAGTCATTGCCTTATCCACTGCTCCATGTTTAGCGTATGCACAAATCAAGATATTGAAGGCACGATGTTCAAACGGAATACCGTCTCGAATCATCAAATCAAGGAGATCACGCACATCAATAAGAGCTCCTTTGGTGGCGTACCCATGAAGCAAGATGTGATAGATAGTAGAATTGGGTTTTTGACCCTTCCGAACCATTGAATCAAAGACACTCCTAGCTTCTGCGCATCTTCCAATCTTGCAATAATACTGTATCAGAAGAATGTAAGTGACAACATCCGGTTGAAGACCACTACCAGACATCTTTTTGAGCAGTCTCACTGCCTCTTCCAACTGTCCTAAAGAGCAATATCCACGGATCATGATATTATATGTCCTAGTATTCGGCATAACACCTTTATCAAACATATGTTGTAGGATTGCTTCAGCCTTGTTCATTGCTTGAGCCTTGCACAGGCCATCAATGAGTGAGCTGTATGTCACAACATCAGGTGGAAACCCCTGGCCAATCATTTCATCAAACAGGAAGTAAGCTTTGTCGACTTCACCTTCTTTAAAGAAGCCATCAATGATTGTGCTATACGACACCACATTGGGAGAACAGTTGTATCCGCCATCGGCCGTCATATGAAGCAGCAGCTCAAGAGCCTCTTGACTCTTTTTCTCGACGCAGAGCCCCTTGATAAGAGCATTGTAGGAGAAAACATCAGGTGTATAGCCAAGCTCCGGCATTCGTCTGAACACCATATCCATTGCGTCATCAGTCCTCTTGCCATCACAGAGACCCTTGATTAGCTGGTTGAGGGTCACGTTCTGCACCCTCCATCCCATCTTGAGGAACAGGGCAAAGGCAGCGAAGGCGAGGTCCAAGCGGCCAACAGTGCAGAAGCAACGGATGAGGATGCCTATGATGTAACGGTTGGCGGCCATCATATTGACGCCGGACCGGGCCATGGTATTGAAAAGGGACACGGCGAGCGCAGCGCTGTGACGCGGTGACGACGAGGAGTCGGCGCGAGCGACGACGGTGAGGACACTATTGAAGGCGTGCACCGATGCCGGTCTGGCCTGAGGAAGCAATTCATCGAACAGGTTGAGCGCGTCCTCTCGGCCGAGGCTTCCGGAGCGGTGCCGATTTAGGATGATCCGCTCTAGCTCCAAGCACGTGCGGCGGCCAGAGCTGACCCCTCGCGACATGCCTTGTACAACCCCTGTGTGGTGGGAGCAGTGGTGGAGTGGATGGGCTGAACGGCGTTGGCGCCGGCGGCACAGCGAGAGGAAGAGGGCAACAGAAAACACTGTGCCGCCGTCAAATAAAAACAGTATCAGAGTATCTCCAAGAAAATATGTAAAAGCTTCCCAAAATTATATTTGACGGAGAAACACCATTTTCATTTACTAATTTTACTCCAACAGTCTCTCTTTCCGTCCCCGCAAATTTTGGCGACCGGCAAACCAGGGGCGGCGTCCCACGTGTGCATGCATGCATCAGACGAAGCTTGTGGAGGTCGCGACGCATGGCATCTGAGCCTGGCCATGGAGACGCGGGGATCCGGTACAGCCAGGGCGTAAATCTGTCATCACTTGTTTGAATTGAAGGAAACGCGAGGATAGACAGAGGCAGAGACGCGTACAGGCAGCAGGGCCTGCCACGCATACGTTCCAGACTGCTTATTATGACAGCAAATAGCAGAAGCTACAGTTATCAAATTGGGATCATACGTTCCAGACAAATACAATGAATGCTATTTTTCTGCAGAAAACTTATCCCGCGCACTGCTGCAGCATTACATAAGAACACAGCGGCTGTGCTAAGTTCTGTGCAGACAACCCGGGCAGCTCAGCTATTCAGCAGCAGATACATGATCTTAAACCACCCTACCAGAGCCACCATATTTGGATCCCAGAAATGGGCGTCTGGAAGGAGGAACGGGGCGTCTGGATGTCACGGGAGCAGCATGATACATCGGCTTCAACGCCTGCAGAACATACAAGCATGCCAAGGGACACTGGTAAGCAGTAATACACCTGACAGACGATAGTGGCTATAACTAATAACCTACTTCTTAGTTCTTATTGCCAACCAAGTTCTAGCTGGTTGTTGATGGACAAAAAGCAGGGCAGAAGATAGATTGGATCGCTTGGGATTGAAACGATACAGCAAACAGGGTAAATCAGTACGTTTGCCAGCAGAGATGCAGAGGTTAAGAATTACATGCAGCAAAACAGCATAAATGGCCTCGTACTAATCCCTCAGCTCCCAGTACATGAATGTCTGAATTATGCTACCGCGCCACCTGCAACACAGAAAGGATACAGGTCAAAGATGTATCCCTCCCGTAGTTCCTCATACATAATTAAAATTTTAGAACATTATGGAGATTCGAATAAGACATACGAGAACAGTGAAGAAAACCCAAGGCGCTTTCAGCATTTGAACTGAGGAGGCTCAGCGTAGTATTATTTGTGTTTACCCAGCCAAAGACAAGGCTCTTCCAGGTATCTCCTGAAGAAGACATTGACAGTATTGATAAATGGCACTGGATACTGACTGTGCCAAGGATACAGAAACATATCCACATACGGTTACCTATAGAAAGAGGATCCGGCAAAGTTAAGCCTTCGGAATCTGGCAACATTATCAAGTGCCCAGCAAAGCACAGGTAGTGCAGCAACTGTGACAGAAGAAAATGATGGATGTCCACAACATACATACTTTACCTGAATTATGTGCCCTGGCATTATCGCTGGACGATGAAGACGATGGCCTTACATCCGGTCTGCTGGGCTGAGTGGAACCGGTGAATGACCTCGGCTCAACGACCAGATCATGGTCCTGTGCAACCAACCAGAGGAGGGGAAAATCAAGTGTACACGACCTTATTACTTCACTCTTTAGTCTTCAGTGGATGAAATCAACTCAAAATGGTGTGCAAACGCAAATAACAAGAAGTTGTTTTCCCAAATAACAAGAATTTGTTTTCCATTTCTTGAGTCTGTGTACAAACAAACTTGTTCTGTGGCCCTGCCTGCACAGCTGCATAACAGTATCCGTATCCTGAGTTCCTGACCCAACTTATAACATGGGTTGTATGGATAAATAAACTTAGTAACTAGTAAGAACGAGCATGCTGCATTGCCCATGATGAGATCACGAGCTTGAAAGAGTAGCACAAGCACCCAGGGTTGGAAGCAAGCAAGCAGCGCGCCGCGACTGGATCTCTGCTTAGCCACTCGCTGCAACCAGCATAACCCGACGCTACAAGGCAAGCTCCTGCAATCTGGAACCCCGGCACACGGATTTAGCAGGACCGCGCTTCCGCACAGAAAGTGTATCAGATCCTAAATTAGTACCGCTACCCAGCGCGGGAGGACGGGTGGTAGGAGAACAGCGGCGGCAGCGGGAGGGTGTGCGAAGGGAATCGCGGAACATGAAGCAGGGCGAAGGGGAGCAGAAGCGGTGGAAGTGGCAACGCCGATTCCGATGCCGATGCGAGCCAGTGGGGTGACCGGGTGAGTACCCAAGACACGACCGGAAGGCTCCTCGGGCCTTCCTCGCCTTTCGTGGGCCACTTCCCATAGAGACCTTGGGGCCAGCTTGGCAAAAAGCCCATCTTGCATTATTTTCTCTCTTAGCTGCAACTCTCAAAACACATGCATGTAGCATGTCTTAGCTTGCTATTATCAGACTGATGATTGACTTGTAATAAAAGGATATTAGTTAAGTGCATGATGACTTGTGCAGAGGTTAAAAGTTGAAAAAGAACATCTCTACTCCTGCTTGTATCATACTAGCATCACACACCACTGTGATCTCACCTGATGCTGCCATCGTTGACGTCGACCAAACCACGCCAGGATCAATCAGGCTCCTTCGCCGGCACGGAACGCGTGCGATCAGGCGAAGGCACACGCCCCAATTGAGACCTGACCTGATTGCCGGTGGAAGCTTTTTTTACTGGCACTCCCACCTTCCAATTCCATTCCATCCCAAACTTGCGGCGCACAACACTCTACAGAAAGGGCAGCCGGCTACCGTTTCAGAAGGAAGCTTGGATGCTAAGGAAATACAATAAAGCAAATGGTACCTTTTGTTTTATTTCCTTTTTCTTCTCTATATAATAATACGACAAAGGAAACATAAGAAATGAAGCTATTCACTAGGTCCAAGCGAAGTGCAGTGCAGTGTGTGAACTAGGAATAAGATCCAGTAGGATATTATTCAAAAAGGCACACTTCATCAACAAAAGATAAAGGGGAAAAAAGGAGAGTTCCATTATGTACCCTAACTAATAGAAAGCCAGATTCGTTATTTACAATTGGATACACAGCCATACAGGCCCGGGAATGTGTTAATGCACGTGATGCCCTTTTTGCCTTCTCTGACCAAGACCGCACTCAAGAGAGTTGGAGTATTCCTTGGATATATATAATCCATTCCATTAATGCCAACTTAGGCACCTAATTTAGGTTGAGCGCTTTCACATGAGCATCAACTAAGTTTGTGACGTCAAGCAAGCTATGGCTCCTTCCTCCCCCGCGCTCGCCCCCACGGCGACCGAGCTCCAAAGCAGCGCCGCCGCCAAATCCGCCCGCCACCGGCCGTCCCCTGCTCCTGCCGGCTGCACCAAGTCAGATCCAACCCCGCACCCCCCTCCAGCACCACCAGCTCGCCCTCCTGTGTCCCAGCTCCCACCATCACCGCCACCGCCTGTAACACTATAAAAATCATTAAATAAAAATAATACATTTAGTTAATAATGATATTTATGGTAATCAATTTTCTTAAAGTGCTTGTTATTTATTTACCTTTGGAATGATGTTTGATTGTTTATAATTGATTTTTGGATATTTAATAAACATTTCTTGTTAAATGAAAATCCTAGTAAATTAATAATATAATTATTAGTCCCAAAAATAAATATTTTATTTATAAATAGTTTTAGGTTAATTGTTACGAATTTTATGGTTATTTAAAATTATATTTTGAAATTACAAAGGAAGTAGAAAAGAAATTTAAAAAAAGAAAAAAAAAAACTAACCTAACCTACCCTAGCCGGCCCACCAGGGCCCATGAAACCGGTCGTCGCCCCTAAATCTAACGCGAGTGCCCTCTCCCTGGTCTTTCAGCTGCCGCCGCCCCCTGACCATCTCCCACCCGTCTCTCTCTCTCCTCTCTTCCCTGCTCTCTCCCCTCTCTCTGTCTCTCTCTTCTGGCCACCTCCTCTCTCCCTACCGCGACCGCGAGTAGCGCCCTGCACCGCGACGCCGTGCACCCGATCCACGCCCAGGCGCGCCCCAACCTCGACCCCGCGCCCAGCCCCGCGACGCCCAGCGCCCTGCGCGCGCCCGTGTGCCCGATGCCGAGTGCCCAAGCTGCTGCGCCCCGTGCAGCCACGTGACCCCGCGCGCCCAGGCGACCCGCGCCCCTGCCCCGCAGCCATGCCTCGCATCCCCGACGCGACACACGCCGACTGCACAGCCACGCCGCCAGGAGCCGACCAACGCCCGCGACCGAGCTGTGCCCGTGTCCATTCGTCTTTTTGTGTTATGAACCTTCAATGTAGTCGTTTCTGTTTCCCCCCACGTTCTTCTCTGTTGAAACCGACGACGCCATTAATAGAGTTCATGGCCGTCCACCGTTTCTCTTCCCTCCCCCAGCGCCCTCTCTCTATAAAAGTCGAGCACCCTCCTCCTCTCTTCATCCCCGAAGCTCGCTCGCACTCCCCACACTCTCTCCTTCGATCGCGCTCGCCGAAACCTCGCCGAAGTCGACGCCACCGCACCGGAGCTCGCCCGCGCAGCACCCCGTCGACCACGCCCACGCCGCCACTCTGCTCACACGAACCCACTGTCAAGCCCCAGCTCGTCGCCGGACAGTTCGCGTCCATCCGCCGTTCGCCGTGCTCGGACCGCCCGTGGAACTCACCGGACCGTCCGCCTGGACCACGCCCTCGCCACGTTCGTGCCCTGCTTGCCGAAGTGACGCCACCTGCCGTGTCGAACCTTCGCCTAGACGCGCGCCCAAGCCCCGTTCGCCGTTCGTCGCAAGGTTGAAGATAACCCAAATGTTTTAGAATTTAGGATTTAAAAGAAGTATGACAAAATTTGGTAGACACATGTGTTAGTGATGAAAACACTAGATAATAATATCTTAGTTAATGACGAGTTTTAGAATTATCTAAAAGTTTATATTCATATGTCCATTTAAACCCACTAAATAGATAATAAAAGTTCCTCTTAACATATATTTAGTAAGTGGTATAGAATTCATAACCATACAAACATCATAGTATAAACAGTGGTGTCGGCGTTTCGACCCCGGGGGGTCCCTGGACCGACGAGTAAATTGTCGCCGCGTGTCCCAGCCCAGATGGGTCGGCGCGAGACGAAGCACGAAGGGGGAAAAAAGAGGGAGACAGGCAAAAGGGGAAACCCGCGGCCTTCGTGTTGTCCTGCGCCCAGGTCGGGTGCGCTTGCAGTAGGGGGTTACAAGCGTCCGCGTGGGAGAGAGCGAGGGACTTTACGCGTTGTCCCGTCCTCCCGCGCGGCCAACCTTCTCGTAAGAGAGCCCTGGACCTTCCTTTTATAGGCGTAAGGAGAGGGTCCAGGTGTACAATGGGGGGGGTGCTAACGTGTCTAGCAGGGAGGAGCTAGTGCCCTAAGTACATGCCGTCGTGGCAGCCGGAGAGGTTTTGGCACCCTGTTCATGTGATGTCGTGGCCGTCGGAGGAGCGCTGGAGCCTTGCGGAAGGACAGCTGTCGGGGTTGTCGAGACCTTGCTGACGTCTCCTAGCTTCCGTAAGGGGCTGAGAGCCGCCGTCGTCATGGAGCACGCGGGGCGCCATCATTATTTGTTTACCAGGGCGAGCCAGATGGGACGCCGGTCTTGTTCCCCGTAGCCTGAGCTAGCTAGGGGTAGGGTAATGATGACTCCCCATGTGACGTGGTCGGCCCGAGCCCTAGGTCGGGCGAGGCGGAGGCTCCTCCGAGGTCGAGGTCGATCTGTCTTCCGAGGTCGAGGTCGAGTCCGAACCCCGGGTCGGCCGAGGCGGAGACCATCGTCCAAGGCCAAGGCTGAGTCCGAGCCCTGGGGTCGGGCGAGGCGGAGTTCGTCGCCTTCCGGAGCCGAGGCTGAGTCCGAGCCCTGGGGTCGGGCGAGGCGGAATTCGTCGTCTTCCGGGGCCGAGGCTGAGTCCGAGCCCTGGGGTCGGGCGAGGCGGAGTTCGTCGTCTTCTGGGGCCGAGCCCGAGTCCGAGCCCTGGGGTCGGGCGAGGCGAAGTTCGTCGTCTTCCGGGGCCAAGCCTGAGTCCGAGCTTTGGGGTCAGGCGAGGCGGAGTTCGTCGTCTTCCGAGGCCGAGCCCGAGTCCGAGCCCTGGGGTCGGGCGAGGCGGAGTTTCCTATGGAGCCCGAGGCCGGACTTGGCTGCTGTCAGCCTCACTCTGTCAAGTGGCACAGCAGTCGGAGCAACACAGGCGGCACTGTCTTCTTTTCAGGTCGGTCAGTGGAGCGGCGAAGTGACTGCAGTCACTTCGGCTCTGTCGACTGAAGAGCGCGCGTCAGGATAAGGTGTCAGGCCATCCTTGCATTAAATGCTCCTGCGATGTGGTCGGTTGGCGTGGCGATCTGGCCAAGGTTGCTTCTCGGTGAAGATTGGGCCTCGGGTGAGCCAAAGGTGTGTCCGTTGCTTGAGGGGGTCCTTGGGCGAGACGTGAATCCTCCAGGGTCGGTTGCCCTTGCCCGAGGCTGGGCTCGGGCGAGGCGAGATTGTGTCCCTTGAGTGGACCGAGCCTTGACCTTAATCGCACCCATCAGGCCTTTGCAGCTTTGTGCTGATGGGGGTTACCAGCTGAGATTAGGAGTCTTGGGGGTACCCCTAATTATGGTCCCCGACAGTAGCCCCCGAGCCTCAAAGGGAGTGTTGATACTCGCTTGGAGGCTTTTGTCGCACTTTTTTGCAAGGGGACCGACCTTTCTCGGTTGCGTTTCGTTCCGGTGGGTGCGCGCGAGCGCACCCGCCGGGTGTAGCCCCCGAGGCCTCGGAGGAGTGGTTTGACTCCTTCGAGGTCTTAGTGCGTTTCGTAATGCTTAGGCCGGTTTGGTTGTTCCCTCATGCGAACTGGCCGTAGCCCGGGTGTACAGTCGAGTCCCAAGTTCTCGGGCTGGTATGTTGACGCTGTCAACGGTTTGGCCGGAGCCGAGTTTGCGAGAGCAGCCCCCGAGCCTCCGCACAGAGCGAGAGGACGGTCAGGGACAGACTCGGCTTTTTACATACGCCCCTGCGTCGCCTTTCCGCAAGGAGGAGGGGGGGAAAGCGCCATGTTGCCCTTGGAGGGCGCCGAACATGGTGTCTCCAGTGAGTTGCTAACGGGTAATCCGAGTGGACGCCCGTGCCCCATTCGTTAGGGGTCGGCTAGTGGCCCGGATGCGCACTCCAAAAGTACCTGCGGGGTGATTTGCCGGACCCGGTCCCCTTTTGACGGGGTCCGAGGGCTCGATGCCTCCCTCTGGTGGGATTCCGTTACAAAATCGTTCCCGTCGGTCTCGGAAATGTCCTAGGGTACCTCGGGAGCGTAGCCCGAGCCTTGGTTATGTATCGAACGTACCCAGGGTCATCCCTCGCTCTGCGTCTGAGGCGGCTGTCGAACCCTTCGAGGGCTAGCTTACGAACCCCTAATCAGTAGTGGGCGCGGAGCCCGAGTGGCCTGATGTCACACCCGGTTTTAGAAGGTAAACCGAATGCGAACCATGTACGTGCCAGGATCAGTTATTCACGTACACAGCAGTTACATAATATGGACATCATCACACAGTGCTCAAAATAGTATTAAAAGGGGAAATAATAGTCGATTACATCATACGTCTGAGACGTCCATATAGTTCTTACAATAAATCAAAGTGCGGAAAAGAAACGTAGATAACGCGGCCTTCACAGGCAGCCGACTGGGGGTTGCCGCTAACCCACACCTAGAACTCGTCGTAATCTTGGAACTCCTGGAAGTCTCCTTCCACAGCTTCATCTTCGCCTGAGCAGTGGTTGCAATGCTGACAACCTGGGGGGGGTTTGGTGTGTAGAGCAAGGGTGAGTACACATCAACATACTCAGCAAGTATCCTGTTTGGCTGTAGTGGACTAGCTGTATGTGGGGATAAGTCAAGCAGTTGCTTTTAGTTGGTCAGATTATTATTTACTAGTAGAAAGCCAAGTTTTAGCATTACCCAAGTTATTAGCCCATTGTATCCTTTCCAAACGGAAAGAATACCACTTACCAATACCATAATCATAACCGGAACCATCAATCTCATAACCACCTGTACCACAATATCTCTGATCAAGTATCACTAATCTCTGGAGCTCCCTTGGCCGCTCATAACCGCGAGCACGGCTGATATATCAGTTTCATAACACTCTGCAGAGGTTGTGCACTTTACCCACAAGCCGTGATTCCCTCTCTGGCCCGGGCTTGCAAGACCCTTATTCACTCCCGAGGTGAATGGCCAGGGATTCACTACGAAGCCTTTACAAAGATTCCCCGGGGCTGTAGCCACCCGTTAGGTTTCCTAAATGCACCGCACTCCTCCCCAAGGGGCGAACCCAAACTTGGCAGAGCGAGCCGCATACACCGAGCCCCATTGACGGCACGACGGCTAAGTGAACTACACCCCGGATCCTCTAATTATTCAGCTAAGGGCACCCCATTCCACCCTCATGGTTGCACTGTTTTCCCGGGCGGTCATCCATAGAACAGGTCCTTACGGAGAGGCACTCGAGAAACCGCTCGAGTCCCCTTGAAAACCACAAGTATAATCATAAAGAAGAACGGGAAAACAGCGTATCATAGATAATCACATCATGTTCATTGATTAGAGTTGAGCAATAGCATCAGACTAAGTAGTAATAATCCGACCCAAATAGGTAAACAAGGACATGGATAACAAAAGCTAGTCAATCCTTAGGTATAAAGGTGTAATGCGGGAGGTGAATTAAAGAATGAATAGGACATAGATAGGTCAAAGGACACTTGCCTCCACCAACCGACTGCTGCTCAGGGGCTTCTCCTGCGAATTCCTCGGGCTCTTCGACCGGATCGTTCTCTATGCGAGCGCAAACATACATACATACATCCACATATTTAATACAAAAGAACAGTACACCATACAAGATAACAAATAAAGCGAATATGCATCAAGTATGACATTCGATAACGCATTTGTTATGGTTAGAAAGAAACGGGAAAGGTCTCGCAGGGGGTTAAATCTTATGCACTAATGACACAATTGGTTTTTAACAAAATAATTCTGTTATATATATTTATATATACTAATGGAAACCTAATCACTTTTAGTTGATCAACATTGCACAGGGTAAACAATTAACTACGTGAATCAATAACATAACGGAATTTTAAATTAAACTTCCTATTTTCCATAGCATGAACAGTGATTAGCCTACTTAAAATACAGTAATTATGATCACAGAAAGTAAATAAAATAAAATAAAAAAAAATAAAAAAAAAACAGAAGGGGGGGGGGGCGGTTGAACCGGCCCTAGGGCGGTTGAACCGGCCCTAGGCGGGGCGCGCAGGGGGCGGCCGAGCTGGCGAGGGCGGGGCGGCCGAACCGGCGGAGCGCAGGGGCGGCCGAACCGGCGGGGCAGGGGGCGGCGCAGGGGGCGGCCGAGCCGGCCGTGGGGCGGCCGAACCGGCGGGGCAGGGGGGGGCGGGGCGGCCGAGCCGGCCACGGCGGCTGGGCTGGGCGGCGGGCGGCCGGACCGGGCGGGCAGGGAGGCGGCCGAACCGGCCATGGGGAAAGGGGAGAGGGGATGGGGGAGGGAGGAGAGGGGGAGGGGGGAGCTCACCGGGGAGGGGCGCGACGGCGAGGGGCGGCCGGCGGCAGGGGCGGCCGAGGGCGGCGGTTGGGCAGGGGGCGGCGGCGGCTTAGGGCAGGGGTAGGGGCGGCGGCTTAGGGAGAGGGAGAGAAAATGAGAGAAAATGAGAGGGAGGGAGAAAGAATTGGGGGAAAAAGGGGAGGTGGGGGGGCGGTTGGGCCTATTGGGCCCAAGGGGGGGCGCACAGGGGCCTGGGCCGGCCGGGGTCGGCCCACGGCGCGGGAGAGAGAGGAAAAGAGGAGAGAAAAAGAGAGGGAGGAAGAAAAAGAAAGAAAAGATCTTCTCCACATTTTCAAAATCCGATCTTTCTACATGAATGCATTTGCACTTTCAAAGCAATCAAAAGAAATGCAAGGTTCGGCATGGTGCATCGAGCAACATAAAGCATTTAGGGTTTTTATACGTACGGGAATTCCAAACCGGATCCCGCTAGAACTTTGGAAAAGGTCAAGGTTTAGCGAGGGGAAAAAGAAAAGGAAAAGGTAACGCCCGAATTTTGGCAAGTAAAGAAAAGAAAAAAAATTCAACTGCAAAATTCGGGGCGTTACAAACCTATCCCCCTTAAAAGAATCTCGCCCTCGAGATTCAGGGCTGGCTAGCAAAGAGCTCCGGGTACTTGGCCATCAGATCATCTTCACGCTCCCAGGTTGCTTCTTCCTCAGAGTGGTGACTCCATCTGACTTTGCACATTCTGACGGTCTTCCTTCGGGTGACTCTATCTGCAACCTCAAGGATCTGAGCTGGCTTCTCAACGTAGGTCAAGTCCTCCTGGACCTCAAGACCTTCCACTGGCAACTGCTCTTCTGGCACACGCAAACACTTCTTCAATTGAGACACATGAAAGACATTATGCACAGCAGACAAATTCTCTGGCAAACTGAGCTGATAAGCCACTTCTCCTCGTCTTGCAAGAATCTGGTACGGACCAATGTAGCGGGGTGCCAGCTTGCCTTTGACTCCGAATCTTCTGACTCCTCTGATCGGTGACACTTTCAGATAGACAAAGTCTCCGACTTCGAAACTCAGCTCTCTTCTTCTTGTGTCTGCATAGCTTCGCTGCCTCGATTGCGCTATCTTCAGATTCTCTCGGACCATCTTGATGTTCTCTTCGGCTTCAAGCAAAATGTCTGGCCCAAACACTTGCTTCTCTCCAGGCTGATCCCATTGCAACGGAGTTCTACAACTCCTTCCATAGAGCGCCTGAAATGGTGACATCTTCAAACTGGCCTGATAACTGTTGTTATAGGAAAACTCTGCATAAGGCAATCGCTTGTCCCATCCGGACTGATCTTGCAACGCACAGGCTCTCAACATATCTTCAAGAATTTGATTGGTTCTTTCAGTCTGACCATCTGTCTGCGGGTGATAAGCTGAACTGAAATTCAGATGCGTGCCCAAGGCTTCATGCAACTGCTGCCAGAAATGAGAGGTGAACTGCGTTCCTCTGTCTGACACTATCTTCTTTGGCACACCATGAAGACAAACGATCCGAGACATATACAATTCTGCCAATACTGCACTGTTGTAGTTGGTCTTGACAGGTATGAAGTGGGCTGACTTGGTCAAGCGGTCCACTACTACCCAAATGGAATCGTAGCCGGCTCGAGTGCGAGGCAATCCGACTATGAAATCCATACCAATTTCATCCCATTTCCACTGAGGGATCTGCAACGGTTGCAACAATCCAGCTGGTCTCTGGTGTTCTGCCTTAATTCTTCGACAACTATCGCACATAGCCACATGCTCTGCGATTTCCCTTTTCATTCCGTACCACCAGAATTTCTTCTTCAGATCCTGATACATCTTCTCACTGCCAGGGTGAATCGAATAAGCTGTCTCATGAGCTTCCTTAAGAATCAACTCCCGAATGGACTGGACATTGGGAACACACAAGCGGTCTTTGAACCATATCACGCCTTCAGCATCTTCTCGAAAATCTTTGCCTTTGCCTTCTAGAATCAATCGCCGAATCTCACTGATCTTCTCATCATTCTTCTGCGCGTCTTTGATTTCACGCTCCAAGGTAGGTTCCAATTCAACTGTGACTCCTCGAGAATTGTTCAGAAATCCGAGACTCAACCTGTCAAACTCCTTGGCCAACTCATAAGGCATCGGACGAGCAACCATTAGATTGACTTGACTCTTTCTGCTCAGAGCATCTGCCACTACGTTTGCTTTGCCTGGATGGTAATGAATCTCCAACTCATAGTCTTTGATCAACTCTAACCATCTTCGTTGCCTCATGTTCAACTCTGACTGAGTGAATATGTACTTCAGACTCTTGTGGTCTGTGTAAACATCGCATTTCTGTCCATACAGATAGTGCCTCCATGTCTTCAGTGCGTGAACCACTGCTGCCAACTCTAGATCATGGATTGGGTAGTTCTTCTCATGAACCTTCAACTGTCGGGACGAGTAAGCCACAACTCTTCCCTCTTGCATCAACACACATCCCAAACCTGTGTAACAAGCATCACAATACACCGAGAAGGGCTTGTGCACATCAGGCAAGACTAGGACAGGCGCTGTTGTCAACTTCTCTTTCAGCGCTTCAAAGGCCTCTTGGCATTTCTGGGTCCACTTGAACTCAACCTTGTTGCCTAGCAACGCTGTCATTGGCTTCGCAATCTTCGAAAACCCTTCAATGAATCGCCGATAATATCCGGCCATTCCAATGAAGCTCTTGATTCCTCGAGCATCCGTTGGTGCTTTCCAGTTCAGAATGTCTGCCACTTTCTTCGGATCCACAGCCAATCCTTCCTTGTTGATTATGTGACCCAAGAACAGGACTTCACTGATCCAGAACTCACACTTGCTCAACTTTGCATACAACTGGTGCTCTCGCAATCTCTGCAATACCATCCTCAAATGGTCTGCATGCTCTTCTTCACTTTGAGAATAAACCAGAATGTCATCAATGAATACCACCACAAACTTATCAAGGTAATCCATGAATACACTGTTCATCAAGTTCATAAAGAACGCTGGCGCATTGGTCAAACCAAAAGACATCACTGTGAACTCGTATAAACCATACTTGGTAATGAATGCCGTCTTCGGAATGTCCGAAGGTCGGATCCTGAGCTGATGATAACCTGACCTCAGATCAATCTTGGAGAACACACTGGCTCCTCTCAACTGGTCGAACAGATCTTCTATTCTGGGCAAAGGATACTTGTTCTTGATCGTGACTTCATTCAAAGCTCGATAATCAATACACATCCTCTTGGTACCATCTTTCTTCTCCACAAACAAGACAGGGGCGGCCCAAGGCGAGGTGCTTGGCCGGATGTAACCTTTCTCTGACAGCTCATCAATTTGCTTCTTAAGTTCATCCAACTCTGGTCCAGATATTCTGTAAGCTCTCTTGAAGATAGGGGCGGTTCCAGGAAGAAGCTCTATAGCAAATTCAACTTTCCGCTCTGGTGGCATACCCGGTAAATCCTTTGGAAACACATCTGGGAATTCAGACACAACCTTGATACTCTCAATTGGATCTGCTTCACTGCTATCGACAGCCATCTGATAACAACTTCCTTTCTTCGGCTCAGGCGGGACTAACTCGGTCACCACTTCCTCTCCTAGTGGGGACACTAACTTGATTGTCCTTTTATCACAACTGATAACTGCCTGATACTTATCTAGCCAATTCATCCCTAGGATGACATCTATTCCCTGAGTACCCATTACTATAAGGTTGGCGGGAAACGCTATCCCCCTTATTTCCACACTTACATTTAAACAAATGCTATCAGCTCGAATTCTACCACCGGCTGAGTCAATTTGAATGGGGGTTAACATGGTAGTAGTTGGAAGATTATGTGCTTCTACCCATGATGCAGTAATGAAAGAATGTGTTGCTCCAGTATCAAATAACACTTCTGCAATATGGGAATCGACTAGGAACATACCTACTATCATGTCGGGGGTCTCCTGAACTGCTTCAGCTTCCAAGTGGTTCAGCCTTCCATGATTATAACGCGGCTGAGGGCGATTGCCTGCTCCAGGCTGAGGCACATTCTGCTTCGCTGGGGCATTGGGGCCTGACTGCTGCTGGGCTGCCTTCTTCGGACATTGCATCACCCAATGGCCTTGCTCTCCACAGTGGAAACACGCCCTGTTTCCAACCTGAGCTGGTGCTGCCTGACTGTTCTGCTGATTTGCTGGGGCAGGAAGACGAGGTGCTTGCTGATTCTGCTTCTGAAACTGACCTCCTGACTGATTGCTCTGACGGTTCTGGTACTGATGCTGAGGATACTGCCTTTGGAACTGCTGATACTGCTGACGCTGCTGATGCTGCTGAGGTGGACGCTGGTTCTGCCTGAACTGCTGAGGTTGATTGCCTGAGAAACGGGGACGGCTGCTGCTTCCAGGCTGGGGTCCACTGATCTTGCGCTTACGATCTTCCATCTCCTTGCGCTTTCTCTCCGTCATGATCGCTCTGTCAATCAGGTGCTGGAATGTCGGGAAGGTGTGATTCATCAGCTGATACTGCAGAGGGTCAACCAAGCCTCTCAGGAAACGGTATTGTCGCTTGGCGTCGGTGTTGACATCTTCAGGAGCGTAGCGAGACAATTGCAGAAACCTGTCTCGATACTCACTGACAGACGATGACCCTTGCTTGAGGGCCAGGAACTCCTCCTTCTTCACTGTCATCAGACCTGCAGGCACATGGTACTGACGAAAGCTACCTCTGAATTCTTCCCAGGTGATGGTGTCGGGGTTGGCATGGGTGGCGAGGTAAGACTCCCACCATGACTGGGCTGCTCCTCTCAACAGACGGGGACCATACAAGACTTTCTCCCGGTCATCGCACTGAGCGGTATGCAACTCCCGCTCCACAGTGCGCAGCCAATCTTCAGCATCCATGGGGTCAGAAGAATGAGCGAACGTTGGTGGATGACCTCTCATGAATTCAGCACGCTTATCTCTAGGCATCTGAGGCATCTGAGGCTGGGGTGGTGCTTGCTGCTGCTGCTGCTGCTGCTGCTGAATGGCGGCCAAAGTCTGACCGATAGCTTGAACTGCCTGAGTCTGCATCAGAAACATCTGCTCGATCGACATCGGGGGCGGGGGCGGCAGGTGCTGCTGCTGGGGCACCTCATCCTGCGGAGCGGCTCGCTCCTGCTGAGCACGCCTTCCTCCTCTACGCCTGTTCTCTGACATCTGCAGAACGCAACCACACATCAGAACTGATCTGGCAAAGCTTGCAGCATAAGAAAAGAGTATAGAATTCTCCAACAGCACTGAACAGATGAGCATCTTCACTGATCTCCAACACAGACCACACAGCTTCTCAGATAAAGAGGAAAGGAGAATAATGGGTTTCCCAACTATATAACTAACTTTATTGACATAGTATGTAAACCAAAATGCAGGGGATACCCACACTCTGGTGACAATCATTACAAAGATCCAAACCAAACATAGTTCATCATGACAAACATAAATGCACAGGATATAGCAAACTACCCTGTCTAACTAAAACTAACTAAGACCGAGACTAACGCTAAGACTGAAGCTTCTATGTATATATTTATTTCGTATTAATTACAAGATCCAACTCTAACGATCTATGGTTCTAGATTTATCTTGGTCTTGCAGGCGGGATTGCCATAAGACTGGTGTCCACGCTGAGGTGAGCGGTACGGGTGCTGAGTCCCAACGGGAGCGGGGGATCCACCGTCCAGAAAACGACGTTCCGCGCGCTCAGCCCGCAGCAGGGCGATCTCAGCACGAGCCCTACTCAGCTCGTCTAATGCATGGTCCAGCTCCGTGTTTAGCACGGCGGCTAGGTTGACTGTGCTGCTCAACCTAGGATTGCCCTCACCGACGGGTGAGACAATCACGCCTCCTGTGCTGCCAGATGAACGGCGGGGGTAATACTTCAGGTCAAGACCGTCAGCTGCCCCACCGAAAACCGAGCAGTAGTGCGAAAGCGCACGCCGTGCAGCATCTTGCATGGCTGCCTCAGCTGAGTCCCGCTCAGAGATAGAATAGTGCTCTGAACAGGCCTCTGCACCCTGGAGACTGTCCTCCGGGCAGCGCACCAAGCAAGTCGCCTCCCAGCGGTCCGGGTAGACCCCGCGACTATGCTGGTAGACCACACAGCGATACTCGACGGACCAAGTATGCCGGTCAAATGCCCGACGTAGCAGGGTGTCGAGCGCATCGTGGAAGTGACACCCGCGAGCAGCGTCGCGAGTGATGGGTCGAGCAACCCATCCTTCCGGCTCAGGGTTAGCAGAGAAGTCGGTGTCGTGGCTCGAGCTGTCGTCGCCATCTCCGTCGTCTGGGTCTCCTCCAGCAGCTACTCCAGAAGCTGGGGCGCCCAGTGGTGGTGCAGGGGGCGGCTCCAGAGGAAGCACAGGGGAGCAGCTCCTCACAGACTCTATCTCCTGGTGGAGCGAGAGGGAAGAGCTCTGCTGCTCCTGTCGTCGACGTTCCTGCTCCTCACGCAGGCGGTGGTGCAGTCTCTCCAAGTGGCTGGACTGTCCGGCCACGGGACGGCGAAGCGGACGCTCAGCAAGACGGGAGGGTAAGAAGGGGATGACTGACTTTCGTGCAGTGTGTCTAAGTCGAGCCATCTACAAAAGACATCGCAAGCAAAAGGGTGAGAACAGAATTAATATGACCAGCAAGTAATGAATCATAAGTAGATGAAGGATTAGAATAAAACATGATTTTCAGCAAGGTATAATATATAGTAGAACATAGGTTTGGTCAGTAGGACCAACTTTTGAAGGGGTACCAAAGTCAAGGCAGGGACAGAGGTCTATAATCCTTAGAACGACCATTCTACTCTAGGTTAGCGGTCCTACAGTCAGCACGGTTCTGATACCACTTATGTCACACCCGGTTTTAGAAGGTAAACCGAATGCGAACCATGTACGTGCCAGGATCAGTTATTCACGTACACAGCAGTTACATAATATGGACATCATCACACAGTGCTCAAAATAGTATTAAAAGGGGAAATAATAGTCGATTACATCATACGTCTGAGACGTCCATATAGTTCTTACAATAAATCAAAGTGCGGAAAAGAAACGTAGATAACGCGGCCTTCACAGGCAGCCGACTGGGGGTTGCCGCTAACCCACACCTAGAACTCGTCGTAATCTTGGAACTCCTGGAAGTCTCCTTCCACAGCTTCATCTTCGCCTGAGCAGTGGTTGCAATGCTGACAACCTGGGGGGGGTTTGGTGTGTAGAGCAAGGGTGAGTACACATCAACATACTCAGCAAGTATCCTGTTTGGCTGTAGTGGACTAGCTGTATGTGGGGATAAGTCAAGCAGTTGCTTTTAGTTGGTCAGATTATTATTTACTAGTAGAAAGCCAAGTTTTAGCATTACCCAAGTTATTAGCCCATTGTATCCTTTCCAAACGGAAAGAATACCACTTACCAATACCATAATCATAACCGGAACCATCAATCTCATAACCACCTGTACCACAATATCTCTGATCAAGTATCACTAATCTCTGGAGCTCCCTTGGCCGCTCATAACCGCGAGCACGGCTGATATATCAGTTTCATAACACTCTGCAGAGGTTGTGCACTTTACCCACAAGCCGTGATTCCCTCTCTGGCCCGGGCTTGCAAGACCCTTATTCACTCCCGAGGTGAATGGCCAGGGATTCACTACGAAGCCTTTACAAAGATTCCCCGGGGCTGTAGCCACCCGTTAGGTTTCCTAAATGCACCGCACTCCTCCCCAAGGGGCGAACCCAAACTTGGCAGAGCGAGCCGCATACACCGAGCCCCATTGACGGCACGACGGCTAAGTGAACTACACCCCGGATCCTCTAATTATTCAGCTAAGGGCACCCCATTCCACCCTCATGGTTGCACTGTTTTCCCGGGCGGTCATCCATAGAACAGGTCCTTACGGAGAGGCACTCGAGAAACCGCTCGAGTCCCCTTGAAAACCACAAGTATAATCATAAAGAAGAACGGGAAAACAGCGTATCATAGATAATCACATCATGTTCATTGATTAGAGTTGAGCAATAGCATCAGACTAAGTAGTAATAATCCGACCCAAATAGGTAAACAAGGACATGGATAACAAAAGCTAGTCAATCCTTAGGTATAAAGGTGTAATGCGGGAGGTGAATTAAAGAATGAATAGGACATAGATAGGTCAAAGGACACTTGCCTCCACCAACCGACTGCTGCTCAGGGGCTTCTCCTGCGAATTCCTCGGGCTCTTCGACCGGATCGTTCTCTATGCGAGCGCAAACATACATACATACATCCACATATTTAATACAAAAGAACAGTACACCATACAAGATAACAAATAAAGCGAATATGCATCAAGTATGACATTCGATAACGCATTTGTTATGGTTAGAAAGAAACGGGAAAGGTCTCGCAGGGGGTTAAATCTTATGCACTAATGACACAATTGGTTTTTAACAAAATAATTCTGTTATATATATTTATATATACTAATGGAAACCTAATCACTTTTAGTTGATCAACATTGCACAGGGTAAACAATTAACTACGTGAATCAATAACATAACGGAATTTTAAATTAAACTTCCTATTTTCCATAGCATGAACAGTGATTAGCCTACTTAAAATACAGTAATTATGATCACAGAAAGTAAATAAAATAAAATAAAAAAAAATAAAAAAAAAACAGAAGGGGGGGGGGGGGCGGTTGAACCGGCCCTAGGGCGGTTGAACCGGCCCTAGGCGGGGCGCGCAGGGGGCGGCCGAGCTGGCGAGGGCGGGGCGGCCGAACCGGCGGAGCGCAGGGGCGGCCGAACCGGCGGGGCAGGGGGCGGCGCAGGGGGCGGCCGAGCCGGCCGTGGGGCGGCCGAACCGGCGGGGCAGGGGGGGGCGGGGCGGCCGAGCCGGCCACGGCGGCTGGGCTGGGCGGCGGGCGGCCGGACCGGGCGGGCAGGGAGGCGGCCGAACCGGCCATGGGGAAAGGGGAGAGGGGATGGGGGAGGGAGGAGAGGGGAGGGGGGAGCTCACCGGGGAGGGGCGCGACGGCGAGGGGCGGCCGGCGGCAGGGGCGGCCGAGGGCGGCGGTTGGGCAGGGGGCGGCGGCGGCTTAGGGCAGGGGTAGGGGCGGCGGCTTAGGGAGAGGGAGAGAAAATGAGAGAAAATGAGAGGGAGGGAGAAAGAATTGGGGGAAAAAGGGGAGGTGGGGGGGGGCGGTTGGGCCTATTGGGCCCAAGGGGGGGCGCACAGGGGCCTGGGCCGGCCGGGGTCGGCCCACGGCGCGGGAGAGAGAGGAAAAGAGGAGAGAAAAAGAGAGGGAGGAAGAAAAAGAAAGAAAAGATCTTCTCCACATTTTCAAAATCCGATCTTTCTACATGAATGCATTTGCACTTTCAAAGCAATCAAAAGAAATGCAAGGTTCGGCATGGTGCATCGAGCAACATAAAGCATTTAGGGTTTTTATACGTACGGGAATTCCAAACCGGATCCCGCTAGAACTTTGGAAAAGGTCAAGGTTTAGCGAGGGGAAAAAGAAAAGGAAAAGGTAACGCCCGAATTTTGGCAAGTAAAGAAAAGAAAAAAAATTCAACTGCAAAATTCGGGGCGTTACACCTGAGGCGGCCGTTGAACCCTTCCGAGGGGCCAGCCTTCGAACCTTTGACCAGTAGTGGGCGCGGAGCCCGAGTGCTCTAAGGCGGCTGTTGAACCCATCCGAGGGGCCAGCCTTCGAACCTCTGATCAGTAGGGGGGCTCGCGGAGAAGGATCCCTTTCAGAGTATCCCCTTTCACGGTCCCTGTGGCAATAGAGAGAAAGAGGAAGTGGAAAAGGATATGAAATCGAATGACGTGGTGCACCTTTTTTGACGCGGTCATTATGGCGGAGGTGAAGCGTCGCCTGCTTCGCCTGCCAAAGGTGCCGCCTGTCCTGCCGCAGAGTTAATGCGATGGGACGAGTGGTTCGCGGGGCGGCCGTTGTGCGTGCGCGAGCCGTTCGAGGAACGGGCGTCTCGCTTTGAGTTTTGAATCTCGCGGCGGGTTCGGGCGAAGTGTTGAACGGGTCTCGCCTGGGCCTTTATATATTCGGGAGAGGGACCGGTGACGGTTCTTTACTCTGCTGCTCGCCTCCCACTTAGGTTTTCGCAACCCGAGGGAATAGCTAGAGAAAGGAAACCGCGCACCCAGTCCTTTCCGCCGCCACCTCTTCTGCTTGGTGATGGCCGACCGGGTGACCATTGTTTCGCCGAGCGACCCGTGACCTTTCTCCACCGTCACGGCGGATGACCTGGAGGCCCTTGTTGCTGAGGGTTTGCTTCGCCCTCTCTCCGGTGACTCGCAGCCGGAGTGGATGGCCCCTCCGAGCGGAGCCGCCCCATCCCCGCCGCCGGGATATGTGGTGAGCTTCGTCTCCTTTCACGAGCGGGGGTTCGGAGTGCCGGCAAGCCGTTTTATGCGGGCGATTCTGCACGTCTACGGGGTGGAGCTGCACAACCTCAGTCCCAACTCCATCTCGCAAGCCGCCATCTTCGTGGTGGTTTGTGAAGGATACTTGGGGATTGACCCTCACTGGGACCTGTGGACCCATCTCTTCTCCGTGGAGCTTTTTGCCTCGCCGACGGGGGAAAGAAGGGTTCGAATGGCGGTGCGGGCCGGTGGCTGCATCCTCCAGCTAAGGCAGGCGCGGGCGCTACAGTAAATCCGCGGCATCCTCGCGTCTTCGAACAAAGGGTGGCAGCGCCGATGGTTTTATCTCCAAAATGATGACGGGAGGCTCCCGTCGTTTTCTCAGCGAGTGGTGACCGCCGCCGCCGATGACTGGCGCTACGGGATCCCGCGCGACAGACAGAAGAATCTCCAACCCCTTCTGAAGGCCCTGGAGGAGCTGCGGAAAGGAGGGCTCACCACCGCGGGGGTGGTTGCCGCCATTCATCGCCGGAGGGTGCTCCCCTTGACGGAGCGGCGGCTGCCGCTTTGGGAGATGACGCGGGGGGTTGACTTGGAGGGTTTGCGGATGTCCTCGGATCCCCTTCCCGTCGACGACCTCCATAGGCGGGTAGCCGACACGGTAGGGAAGTCAGACGTCGGCGCCCTTTCCCAGCTTTTGATGCGTCCCGATCGCGGGTGTGTGTCCCTGGTGAGTGTCCGCTCCTTGTTTCTTCTTGTGTTGGATTGCCCTTGATTCTCACAGCTGAGACTTTTCGTTCGTTTCTAGGAGGTAGGGGCTCACAAGCCTTCCCTGCCACCGGTCCTGGAGGACGCGGTGGACCGAGCTGCGCGGAGGGTCGTCGCGGAGAAGAGGAAGGAGAAGAAGGACGCGAAGAAGGCTCGGGCTCGTGAGCGAACGCGGGCTCGGGAGGCCTTGGAAAGGCTCCATCGTCGGCAGGAGAGGGATGGGCTCCCGAGGGAGCCATCGCCGGAGACGCCTGACGACGATGAAGACGATGATGAAGACGAGGACATGGCTGCCCGCCTCGGCCTCAGCCCGGACCTGAGGCTGGACCAGGGGTCGTCAAGCCAGCCCCCGAGCGGGCTGGTGCCGTCGGTATCCGGGGCCGGGACGTCGGGGTCCCGGTCCGAAGAGCGAGGGCAGACCGAGGGGGTACCTGCCCCTTGGCCGAGGTAGTTGAGGTGACCCCGGGGAGTCAGGCCGAGCTGCCTGTTCCCCGAGAACCGTTGCCCGTGCCGACTGCGCTGGAGGGCGATCCTCGGGTCGTCGTGGCTGCGCTTGGGCAGTCCGTCCCTCAGGTGCCTCGGGCGCTTAAGGCGAGGATGGTACCGAAGCCGGCAGCGGGGCAGACCTCGGTGGTACCTTTGGGGATCGGGGTGCGAGAGACCTCCCCACAGGCACGATTGATCATGGCCCGGAGTGGGTAAGTATCTTAGGATATCTTCGTCCTGGCTCCTCCTTCGTATGTCCTGATCCTGATTTTCCCTTCCTCCTTAGCAAGCGGAGGCACGGTTCGACCGGTCTGGCTCCTCGAAAGGTCCTTAAGACGGCGTCGGCTTCTGCAGCTAGTGCCGCGCCGGGCCTCGGAGGCCAACTGACCCCCTCGCAAGACGCCCCAAAGCGGGGGCTCAGGCGACACCAGTTGCAGTGGGGCTAGCTCCCGAGGCTGACTCCTCTGTCGAGGCGGCCGTCGCGTTGGGGGAGGCTGCTGGCGCGGCTGTGGCCTTGGGCCCACCAGACGTATTGCCGGCGCTGGCACCGGCTTCCACCGAGGCCGTTGTCGTTCTAGCCGTGGAGCCACCCGTCGCCGCCAATGCTGAGATGGCCGAGGCGTCGCTGCCTGTTGCCTCGGAGGAGGGGGGCGTGGAACCGCGACCCGTTCTGGGGAGCAGCAGCCTCGTCCCCGCGCGCCGCAGTCCCGACGGGCGGCGTCAGTCGCTCCGGTTATGGACCAGTGGGGCTTCGGATCCTCTCTTCGTCCTCGACGATGAGCGAGAGGAGCAGTCTTGGGACGAGCTTCGTGAGTGCGCCGAGGTGACGGTGGGGTCGCTTCGGTCGACCTTGGAGGTCCTTCGCAGGGGTGTTCCTAAGATCCTCTAGGTAATGAGTTCAAGCATACCTTTCGCATGATCAAGGCATTCTTTGTGACGCCTCGCTTCCTTTCCTCAGGATCTGACGGATCTGAGCGCCGCCAAGTCGTCGTTCATCCGCCGCGAGGCCGATGTCAGGACCACGCTTGTCGGGGCTACCGAGCGCCTCTCCCAACGGAGCGCCGAGGTGGCGGACCTTCGGTTGCTCTGTGTCGATCTAGGAGAAGAGGCAGCGGCGGCACGCGTAGAGGCGTAGCGGCAGCAGTCGGAGCTTGGCCAGGTCATCGGCGAGCGGGACCAATCTCGGAGCCGGGCCGCCGAGGCTGAAAGCCGGGCTGAGGCTCTTGGAGTCCAGTTAGCCGAGGCGTCTGCTCGGGCCAGAGCCCTTGCGGCAGACCTAGCCATGGCTCAAGCTGCATCCTCGGAGCAGCGTGCCCGAGCCGAAGGTATGTCTTGGCTGTTTTAAGATTTTGATTCTGCTTCGTTCCTCAACTCATGTTTGAAGTCTTCTGCTTTGGTTGTTTGCAGAGCTCGAGTCTGCCCTTGATGAGTCCACCAAGGCACTTGCCCAGGCGGCCGAGCAGAGGGAGGCCAACCACGTGGCTATGTCCGAGGCCATCTCGGCCTTCTGCCGGGTCTTTTGTTCCAACGACGTCCCCTCGGGAAGCTCCCCTCAGAGTCGCCTGCAGGCCTTGGGTGACTACGCGCGCGGCATACTCCGCGAGGCGCTGCATCACGGTGTCAGGCGGGCCTTCGCCGTGCTCGCTTCCCACTACAACGTGGATTTGGAGCGGGTCAGTGAGGGGTATTGCCTTCCCGACGAAGATGAAGATGCCCTGGCCGAAGTCCAGAGGCTCGACACGGCCACCGCGGGCCCAAGCGCGGTGCTGGCAACCACCTTCGAGGCAGAGATCCTCCCGCTTGCGCCGTCGTCTGAGGCCGGGGCGGATCTTGCCGAGGGTGGGGACGAAGCCGAGGGCGCGGCTCCTTCTCCGGGCGACGCCTGATTCTGTCGGAGTAGTTTATTTTGAATGCATATGTGTCTTTTGCGGCCGCCGAGGCCCGAACACTTTATTATCGTAATATAAGGTTGTGTTTCTTTTCCTTCTATTTTGCGTATCCGGACTCGTTCGTCAGTAGCAGGGTAGCTTGCCCAAGTAAGAGTTATTTTTTGTGGTAGGCGACGAGTGAGGTATCCGTATCCCAGAGGCGTAGGAATCCCTCGGCTCGATCGGCCTTGCCACTTACATGCACCCTTATTCATTTCTTGGGGTCCTGTTACTGATATAGCCAGGAGACGCGAAAGTCTTTTTGATGGAAGACTTTTTTCAAGGAAAATTTTGATGCGGAGGGGGTTCCCCCCTTCTAGCCCCCGAGGGAGGGTCGGGCTTTGCCGAGGCAAGGTCGACCCTTCCTTGATGGTTAGACTTTGTGTGTGAACGAGGTGTACGAACAACTTGAAAGCATCTTAAGGGTAGAAGCGACGTAGCTGTCGGATGTTCCAAGCGTTGCTGTAGACCTCGCCTTGGCTGTTGGCCAGCTTGTATGTCCTGGGCTTCAGAACCTTGGCGATGACGAACGGCCCTTCCCAGGGAGGCGTGAGCTTGTGCCGCCCTCGGGCGTCTTGTCGCAGCCGAAGCACCAAGTCGCCCACCTGGAGGTCTCGGGACCGAACCCCTCGGGCGTGGTAGCGTCGCAGGGACTGCTGATACCGCACCGAGTGTAGTAAGGTCATGTCCCGAGCCTCTTCGAGCTGGTCCAGTGAGTCTTCTCGATTGGTCTGGTTGCTTCGGTCGTCGTACGCCCTCGTCCTCGGGGAACCGTATTCTAAGTTCGTGGGCAAGATGGCCTCGGCCCCATAGACTAGAAAGAACGGTGTGAAGCCCGTGGCTCGGCTCGGCGTTGTCCTCAGACTCCAGACCACCGAGGGGAGTTCCTTCATCCATCGCCTGCCGAACTTGTTGAGGTCGTTGTAGATCCTCGGCTTGAGTCCTTGCAGAATCATGCCGTTGGCACGTTCTACCTGCCCATTCGTCATGGGGTGAGCCACGACGGCCCAGTCCACCCGGATGTGGTGATCCTCGCAGAAGTCCAGGAACTTCCTGCCGGTGAACTGGGTGCCGTTGTTGGTGATGATGGAGTTCGGGACCCCGAAGCGATGGATGATGTTAGTGAAGAACGCCACCGCCTGTTCGGACCTGATGTTGTTTAGGGGTCGGACCTCGATCCACTTGGAGAATTTGTCGATGGTGACCAGCAGGTGAGTGTAGCCCCCAGGTGCCTTCTGCAAGGGACCGACGAGGTCCAGACCCCACACAGCAAACGACCAGGTGATGGGTATTGTTTGTAGAGCCTGAGCGGGCTGGTGGGTCTGCCTTGCGTAGAATTGACACCCTTGGCAGGTGCAGACAATTCTAGTGGCGTCGGCCACCGCGGTTGGCCAGTAGAAGCCTTGTCGGAAAGCGTTTCCAACAAGGGCTCGAGGCGCTGCGTGATGACCGCAAGCCCCCGAGTGTATTTCTTGTAATAACTCCTGACCTTCGGCGATGGATATGCATCGCTGGAGGATGCCTGTGTTAAAAATATGCCCTAGAGATAATCATAGAGATGAGCATATTTCTTTGTATCCATGATATATATATTGCTTAATTGAATATCCATGGAAGGCACCTTGTACTGATTAGCAATTATGTGAATTTTTTGTGAGATTCTTTACTTATATGGTTATTCTATATGATGTCCCTAGTCAGAGTCGATGACTAGCACATGTATTAGTTGATGACTACATTTCACAAGTCATGAACATGGAGATGTTAAACTAATAATGTGGGCGCATGTATGACATGAGGCTGGACCCGACCCAACGTGAGATATTGTAATATAGTTCTCTTTTTGCAACATGAATACTGTATCCTTAGACCTGAGATTGTCGCATGTTCTCAAGATGTGAATTGACTTACTTAGGGACTATCAAACGCTATTCCGTAACTGGGTAGTTATTAAGGTAGTTTTGGGTTTGTCAGGAAGCATGCTGTGAGGCATGGTCAGTCAAGATGGAATTTGTCCCTCTCTTTGTGAGAGAGATATCTCTGGGCCCCTCGAGTGATTGGATCAAGAAATGCATGGCCGTGCTAGGGTTAAGAGTTAACCATTGAAAGGATTCCAATTCACAGTATCAAGAAAGAGAGGTCAGCTTAGAGCCAGACCAAATATCGTGAGACAAAGGAAACAGCATGTACGTAATGTTGCAATGGTTCGTCTGATATGATCTTTACGTGCGCATAGGAGTTGACATGTCTTGCTAGAGGCTGCTGTCAATTATTGGGCCAAGTAAGAGTACTCGGGCTATGTCTATTTGTACGTGAACCTATAGGGTCACACACTTAAGGGGAAGGAAGCCTAACTCGGATTAGATCCGAAATTAGACTGGGCTTTAGGGTTACTGATGGGCCTCGGTGTCAGAAGTCCACCATAACGCCTATATAATGAGGGGCGGGGGCGCGGTTAGGCTTACCCTAATTTGCCACCAGCAAACGAGTAGCCGCTCGCCTCTCGCCCTCGCCAAGCCGCCGTCGCGAACCTAGCAGTTCGGTATGCGGCGCTTCCTCCCTGTACGTGTGGATACCTCGGAGGTGCTGCATCTGGAGCACTAGGACGAACCGTGCGAGGACGTGAAGGACGCCGACGACTGCACGGCACTGCTCGACGCGTTCATCTACATCGAGACGTCTTCCGCTGCTCTGCGCGTCTAGTGGTAATTCCATGACCTATAACCGCAGTAGTTCTTGGTTTTATGGGGTTGAAAATTTTGTTTTGCGCTAGCGTAGCCTCCTCGTAATCCTACAGCCTGAGGGGCTGCGGTGGTAGAGCTCCTTTCCATCCCCCAGCAAGATGAACGACTTGGCGCGCCGCGCCAGTCGCCGAGCTTCGGCTCGGCCGAGGGGCAGCTCTCCTCGGTGGAGATATTGCAGGTACGGGGTCTACCAGTCTCGATTAGGCGGGACCCCATTCTGCTCTTCCTCGACGCGCAGTGCCTCACCCTCGGGGACCGAGGGTGCCTCGGGCTGAGCCGAGGGTGTCATCACCCTGCTAAACTCCTCACAAGACTTTTGGTTAGTTGAGCCAAATATTATGTCATCGACATAAATTTGACACACAAATAGGTCACATTAACAAGTCTTAGTGAAAAGAGTTGGATCGGCTTTCCCAACCTTGAAAGCATTAGCAATTAGAAAATCTCTAAGGCATTCATACCATGCTCTTGGGGCTTGCTTAAGTCCATAGAGCGCCTTAGAGAGCTTACACACATGGTCGGGGTACCATTCATCCTCAAAGCCAGAGGGTTGTTCCACATACACCTCCTCCTTGATTGGCCCGTTGAGGAAAGCGCTCTTCACATCCATTTGAAACAACCTGAAAGAATGGTGAGCGGCATAGGCTAACAAAATGCGAATAGACTCTAGCCTAGCCACAGGAGCAAAGGTCTCCTCAAAATCCAAACCGGCGACTTGGGCATAACCTTTTGCCACAAGTCGAGCCTTGTTTCTTGTCACCACTCCGTGCTCGTCTTGCTTGTTGCGGAACACCCACTTGGTTCTCGCAACGTTTTGCTTTGGACATGGCACTAGGGTCCAAACTTCATTTCGCTTGAAGTTGTTGAGCTCTTCCTGCATGGCCAACACCTAGTCCAGATCTAGCAAGGCCTCTTCTACCCTAAAAGGCTCAATAGAAGAAACAAACGAGTAATGCTCACAAAAATTAGCTAATCTAGAGCGAGTGGTTACTCCCTTGCTTATATCACCCAAAATCTAGTCGACGGGATGATTCCGTTGAATCGTCGCTCGGACTTGAGTTGGAGGGGCCAGTGGTGCTTCTTCCTCCACAACTTGGTCTTCTTGTGCTCCCCCTTGATCACACGCCTCCTCTTGAGGAACCTGTTCATCATCTTGAGTTGGGGGATGCACCATTGTTGAGGAAGAAGGTTGATCTTGTTCTTCTTGTTCCTGTGGTCGCACATCTCCAATTGCCATGGTGCGGATTGCAGCCGTCGAAACATCATCTTCATCTATATCATCAAGATCAACTTGCTCTCTTGGAGAGCCATTAGTCTCATCAAATACAACGTCGCTATAGACTTCAACCAAACCCGATGATTTGTTGAAGACTCTATACGCCTTTGTATTTGAGTCATAACCTAGTAAAAACCCTTCTACAGCTTTGGGAGCAAATTTAGAATTTCTACCTTTCTTCACTAGAATGTAACATTTACTCCCAAATACACGAAAGTACGAAACGTTGGGTTTGTTACCGGTTAGAAGTTCATACGAAGTCTTCTTGAGGAGGCGATGGAGATAGAGCCAGTTTATGGCATGGCAAGCTGTGTTCACAGCTTCCGACCAAAACCGCTCGGGCGTCTTGAATTCTCCAAGCATCGTCCTTGCCAGGTCGATAAGCATCCTGTTCTTCCTCTCTACCACACCATTTTGCTGTGGTGTGTAGGAAGCGGAGAACTCGTGCTTGATCCCTTCCTCCTCAAGGTACTCCTCCACTTGAAGGTTCTTGAACTTGGACCCGTTGTCGCTTATTATCTGTTTCACCTTGAGCTCAAACTCGTTTGGAGCCCGTCTTAGAAAGCGCTTAAGGGTCCCTTGGGTTTCTGATTTATCCTGCAAAAAGAATACCCAAGTGAAGCGGGAAAAATCATCGACAATTACTAAACCATACTTACTTCCCCCGATGCTAAGGTAGGCGACGGGTCCGAAGAGGTCCATGTGGAGAAGCTCCAGTGGTCTTGATGTAGTCATCACATTCTTGTTGTGATGAGTGCTTCCCACCTGTTTCCCTGCTTGACAAGCTGCACAAGGTCTATCTTTTTCGAAACATACATTGGTTAGTCCTAACACATACTCTCCCTTTAAAAGTTTGTGGAGGTTCTTCATCCCAAGATGTGCTAGACGGCGATGCCACAGCCAGCCCATACTAGTCTTAGCGATTAAGCATGCATCTAGATCGGCCTCCTCTTTCGAAAAATCAACTAAGTAGAGTTTTCCATCTAGTACACCCTTAAACGTAATGAACCATCACTCCTTCTAAAGACAGATACATCAATATTTGTAAACAAACAATTGTAGCCCATGTGGCACAATTGACTGACCGATAGGAGATTATAGCCTAGCGACTCTACTAAGAATACATTAGAAATAGAGTGCTCATTTGTGATGACAATCTTTCCTAAGCCTTTGACCTTGCCTTGGTTCCCATCTCCAAAGATAATTGTGTCTTGGGAGTCCTTGTTCTTGACGTAGGAGGTGAACATCTTCTTCTCCCCCGTCATGTGGTTTGTGCATCCGCTGTCAATAATCTAGCTTGATCCCTAGGATGCATAAAACTGCAAGGCAAATTAGGCTTTGGTTTTAGGTACCCAACTCTTGTTTGGTCCTATAAGGTTAGTTACAATAGTCTTTGGGACCCAAATGCAAGTCTTATCTCCCTTGCACTTGGCCCCCAACTTCCTAGCAACCACTTTCTTATTCTTACAATAAATTGCAAAAGAAGTATTGCAAGCATGGTAAATTGTAGAAGGTTCATTATATACTTTCCTAGGCACATGATGAACAACATTTTTCCTAGGCACATTTCTACCATGCACAAAAGAAGAACTTGAAGCAATCATAGCATGTGAATCATAAGCATAACTCCTATGAGTATTTCTAGAAAATTTTCTATCACTATAGATGAAAGTTGATTCTTTTGAGCACTATTAGCCATAGGGGCCTTACCTTTCTCCTTGGTGGGAATGGGAGCCCTTTGGCTTGTTAAGTTCTTGGCTTCCTTTCGAAAGCCAAGTCCATCCTTAATAGAGGGGTGTCTACCAACGGTGTAGGCATCCCTTGCAAATTTTAGTTTATCAAAATCACTCTTGCAAGTCTTAAGTTGAGCATTAAGACTTGCCACTTCATCACTTAATCTAGAAATGGAAATTAAATGTTCATCACAAGCATCAACATTAAAATCCTTACACCTATTGCAAATCACTACATGTTCCATACATGAACTAGATTTATTAGCTACTTCTAACTTAGCATTTAAATCATCATTAACACTCTTTAAACTAGAAATAGACTCATGGCAAGCAGAAATTTCAGAAGATAAAATTTCATTCCTTTTAACCTCTAAAGCAAGAGATTTTTGCACACTAATAAATTTGTCATGCTCTTCATATAAAATATCTTCTTTTTTCTCTAACAATCTATTCTTTTCATTTAAAGCATCAATCAATTCATTGATCTTATCAACTTTAGTTCTATCTAAACCTTTGAATAAACTAGAATAGTCTACTTCATCATCACTAGAATCTTCATCGCTAGAAGTAGTATACTTAGGGGCATCTCGAGCGCTTACCTTTTTCTCCTTTGCCATGAGGCAGGTGTGGCGCTCATTGGGGAAGAGAGACGACTTGTTGAAAGTCGAGGCAGCGAGTCCTTCGTCGTCGGAATCGGAAGATGAGCAGTCCGAGTCCCATTCCTTCCCGATGTGTGCCTCGCCCTTGGCCTTCCTATAGCTCCTTTTCTTCTCTTTCTTCCTGCCCTTTCCTTGTTCCTGGTCACTAGAGTTATCGGGACAATTTGCAATAAAGTGACCAGTCTTACCGCACTTGAAGCAGGAGCGCTTTCCCTTTGTTTTGTTTTTGTTGGGATACTCCTTGCGTCCTTTAAGAGCGGTCTTGAAGTGCTTTATGATTAAAGCCATCTCATCCTCGTTTAACCCGGTCGCCTCAACTTGTGCCACCTTGCTAGGTAGCGTCTCCCTGCTACTTGTTGCCTTGAGAGCGACGGGTTGAGGCTCGTAGACGGGCATTGGGCCATTGAGAGCATCATCCACATAGCGAGCTTCTTTAATCTTCATCCGTCCGCTCACAAATTTTCCGAGTATCTCCTCGGGCGTCATCTTTGTCTACCTAGGATTTTCACGGATTGAGTTCACAAGATGAGGGTCCATGACAGTAAAAGACCTGAGCATAAGTCGGACGACGTCGTGGTCCGTCCATCTCGTGCTCCCATAGCTCCTAATCTTGTTGACTAGGGTCTTGAGCCTGTTGTACGTTTGTGTTGGCTCCTCTCCCCTAATCATTGCGAACCTTCTCAGCTTGCCTTCCACCAACTCTATCTTGGTGATTATGGTGGCGTCGTTCCCCTCATGCGAGATCTTGAGGGTGTCCCATATTTGCTTGGTGTTGTCCAAGCCGCTCACCTTGTTGTATTCATCCCTGCACAATGATGCTAACAAAACAGTGGTAGCTTGTGCATTTTTATGAATTTGTTCGTTAATGAATACTGGGTTATCCGTACTATCAAATTGCATTCCATTCTCTACTATCTCCCAAATGCTAGGATGGAGAGAGAAGAGGTGACTATGCATTTTGTGACTCCAAAAAGCGTAGTCCTCTCCATCAAAGTGAGGAGGTTTACCAAGAGTAATAGAAAGCAAATGAGCATTGGAATTATACGAAATACAAGAATAATCAAAAGAAAAGTTTGAGTTAACCGGTTTCTTTTTCTCGTCGTAGTCGTCGTCTCTTGGGGAAGAAGAAGACTCGTCGCTGTCGTAGTAGACGATCTTCTTGATGCGCCTCTTCTTCTTCCCATCCTTCTTCTTATGACTCGAGCCAGAGTCAGTGGGCTTGTCGTCCCTTGGCTTGTTGAAGATGGACTCCTTCTCCTTATCATTGACCACCATCCCCTTTCCCTTAGGATCCATCTCTTCGGGCGATTAGTCCCTTTCGTGAAGAGAACGACTCTGCTACCAATTGAGACCACCTAGAGGGGGTGAATAGGTGATCCTGTAAAAATCAAATACTTGTAGCCACAAAAACTTGGTTAAGTGTTAGCACAATAGAATCAAGTGGCTAAGGACCAAGCTCTTGTGAAACACAATGGTCACGAAGAAAACAAGCACAAGAGACACAGTGATTTATCCCGTGGTTCGGCGAAGTATAACACTTGCCTACTCCACGTTGTGGCGTCCCAATGGACGAGGGTCGCACTCAACCCCTTTCAAGTGATCTAGTGATCAACTTGAATACCACAGTGTTTTCCTTTCTTTTACTATCTCCCGTTCGCAAGGAATCTCCACAACTTGGAGCCTCTCGCCCTTACAATTGATGATCACAAAGAAGCATGGAAGTAAGGGAGGGGAGAGCAACACACACAAGACTCAAAGCACGAGCACAATCACGCACACAAGCCACAACTTGAGCTCACAACACAATGCGAGGAGTTCTCTACTCAAATAGAGCTTAAGTCACTATCACGAAGAATCAAATGCGCGAGAATGGAGTCTTGGTGTTAGAGATGATCAAAGAATGCTTGGTGTGCTCCTCCATGCGCCTAGGGGTCCCTTTTATAGCCCCAAGGCAGCTAGGAGTCGTTGGAGGCATTCCGGGAAGGCAATTCTTGCCTTCTGTCGGGTGGCGCACCGGACAGTCCGGTGCACCACCGGGCAGGCACTGTTCATGTCCGGTGCCTGATTTCTTTCTTTAATTGGCGCAGCCGACCATTGCATAATTGTAGCCGTTGGCGCACCGGACACTGTTCGGTGCCCCCGGCCGACCGTTGGAGCGGGGCACGCGTCGCCCGCGGATTTGGCGGCCGACCGTTACGCTAGCGGTCGTTGGCTCACCGGACAGTCCGGTGCACCACCGGACAGTCCGGTGAATTATAGTCGTACGCCACCAACGAATTCCCGAGAGTGGCCAGTTCGCTAGAGCCTAGCCTGGCGCACCGAACACTGTCCGGTGTGCCAGACTGCGCTGAGTCTTGGCTGCTCCAGCCATGTCTTTTCCTTTTTCTCTTTTCTCTGATTCTAGCACTTAGACAAATATATTAGTACACAAAAACCAATGTACTAAGTCTAGAACCTTACCTTCTTGTCGATTTGCACTTCATCCATCATTTGGTATATGATTACTCAATCAATATGTGTTGGGCACTTAATCACCAAAATATACTAGAAATGGCCCAAGGGCACATTTCCCTTTCACTATGGCTACAAATTTATCAAAGTCCCTCTCCTATGTGATAATGAGAGTGCAATCCGCATGGCGGATAATCCCGTTGAGCACATCTGCACTAAGCACATAGCCATTCGGTATCACTTTTTGAGGGATCACTAACAAAGGGGGGATATCGAGATTTCTTATGTTAGCACCAAAGATCAATTAACCGATATCTTTACCAAGCCATTAGATGAGAAAACTTTTACCAAACTTAGGCATGAGCTGAACATTCTTGATTTAAGGAATTTTGATTGATATTTTGCACACATAGCTCATTTATATACCTTTGATCATATCTCTTTTATGTCTATGACTAATGTGGTTTCAAGTGTGTTCGTATGCTTAGTCATAGAATTGAAAGGGAAATGGAGTATTTGGCAAAGACGACGCTTCCACTCAACTCCATCGTTATTAATTTCTCTTTGCCGGTATTCCGCATCGCTCTCCACTTTGGTATAATCTTCACTCACATTTATTTGTTTTCCATTGGGGAGAAAGTCAAAGGGCTTATATTTCACTCAAAAGTATCCGTTTTTGGCGATTCATGCCAAAGGGGGAGAAAGTATTAGCCCAAAGCAAAAGGACCGCACCACCACCAATTTCAAAAATTTTAAAGAAAGTTTTCATTGGTATTTTATTTCAAATTGGTATAACCTCCTTCAAAAAATTGAGTATCTAAAACCCTCTTGAACACTAAGAGGAGAATTTCATTGAGGGGGAGTTTTGTTTAAGTTAAAGGAAAAGCATTTGAAACATGGGGAGAAAATTTCAAATCTTGAAAATGCTTCTTTCAATCTTATTCATATACCTTTGACTATTTGCAAAAAGTTTTTGAAAAGAATTTTACAAAGAATTTGCAAAAACAAAACTAGTGGTGCAAGCGTGGTCCAAAATGTTAAATAAGAAGAAAACCATCCATGCATATCCATTAGAAATAATATATTGGTTTAATTCCAAGCAACCTTTGCACTTACCTTATGCAAACTAGTTCAATTCTGCACTTATACATTTGCTTTGGTTTGTGTTGGCATCAATCACCAAAAAGGGGGAGATTGAAAGGGAAATAGGGTCAAACCTTTTCCTATATAATTTTGGTGGTTGAATTGCCCAACACAAATAATTGGACTAACTAGTTTGCTCTAGAAAATATGTTCTACAGGTGTCAAAGGTTCACAACAAACCAATACAAAAGAAAAACAAAGGGTTCAAAAAGACATGGAGCAAGAAACCGAAGGCACCCCTTGTCTGGCGCACCGGACTGTCGGGTGTGCCACCGGACAGTGTCCGGTGCACCAGGGTGGATCAGCTCGAACTCCTCAGCTTCGGGTTTCTGGAATTGCTCCCCGCTATAATTCACCGGACTGTTCGGTGTTGCACCGGACTGTCCGGTGTGCCAGCGGGAGCAACGGCTACTGCGCCAACGATCGTTTGCAAATATGAATAGTGAATAGTGCAACTGCGCGCGTAGAATCAGAGTAGGCGCCAGAAGGCACACCGGACAGTGAACAGTGACTGTCTGGTGCACCACCGGACTGTCCGGTGGCCCCACATGTCAGAGCTCCAACTGTCGAACCCTAACGGTTGGGTAACGTGGCTGGCGCACCGGACAGTGTCCGGTGGCGCACCGGACTGTCTGGTGCGCCCATCGTAGACAGCCTTCCCCAACGGCCACTTTGGTGGTTGGGTCTATAAATACCCCCCAAGCACCACACTTCAAGGCATCCAAGTTTTCAGCCATTGCATTCAATACAAGAGCTCTAGACTTCACTTCAAGACACAAATAAGAGATCAAATCCTCTCCCAAGTCCAAAGATCACTCCAATCAAATAGTGACTAGTGAGAGAGAGATATTTGTGTTCATTTGAGTTCTTGCGCTTGGAACGCTTTTCTTCTTCCCCATTTCTTTTCTCAACATCTTTGTAATCAAAGCAAGGGACACCAATTATGTGGTGGTCCTTGTGGGGACTAAGTGTCCCAATTGATTGACGAGAAAAGCTCACTTGGTCTAGGTGACCGTTTGAGAGAGGGAAAGGGTTGAAAGAGACCCGGTCTTTGTGACCACCTCAACGGGGAGTAGGTTTGTAAGAACCGAACCTCGGTAAAACAAATCACTGTGTCATCCGCTCTATTTCTTTGGTTGATTTGTTTTCACCCTCTCTTTTGGACTCGATTATATTTCTAACACTAACCCCGGCTTATAGTTGTGCTTAAAGTTTATAAATTTCAGATTTGCCTATTCACCCCCCCTCTAGGCGACTTTCAGTACCTCACCCAGGGGGCCTCCACCATCGACTTTAGAAACCTTAGCGGGTTGCTTTGTATTAAGTGTATTCTGTGAAAGCCTCATAGTGGATCCCTAGCCACTCACCTCGGAAGTGTTTACTGGTTTTGGCAAACCCAGGCTAGAGGGGATACACGGCTTGTGGGTAAAGTTGTACCACCTCTGCAGAGTGTAAAACTGATATATCAGCCGTGCTCGCAGTTATGAGCAGCCTGGACTCCTCACATGATAATTGAACTTGAAGATGGAAATAAATCGAGATCCGATGATCTACCAATGGTTTGCTTAAGTGGTTTCACTTAAGTGTTTTTGATATACTCTTATACCTTTGTTTAATGGGAATACTTGGGATTCACACTTATTAGTAAGACAGGTGTTGTTAATAAAATGTTGACCAACTAGAATGCTTACTGCTCAACCTTAGCCTCACCTTGTTAAACTTGCATTAGATTTTCCCTCACTTGCTGAGCCCCGACCATAAGTGAGCTCACCCTTGCTTAAATTTTGATCAGAAGTTTGCAGATGAAGTTATGATGCTGAGCTCCATGGAGGCTAGTCTAGTGATACCCCCGGTCATCTTCCTATGGATGGATGTCCATGTTTTGCTGTACTTTGATGAATAAAGGTCAAGACATTATGTTTGTTTGAAGTGTAATATGTTAATATAATAATTATTTATGCTTTTATGCATTGTTCTTTTGATATATTACACTTGTGACGTCAACATATGTGTGCAAATGGATCCTGGCACACATATGCGATGCACCCGGCTCTGCCCTTCGGAAATGGGTGTGACACCACCCTCACAACTACTGTCGGCCCGCCCTTCCGATCCAGCTGTATACCGTGTGCCGGCGACCCCCTGCCAAACCAAGCGGGTGAGGTTTGCATTCACTGCAAGCACCACACCGCCCCGCATTCACTACCCTTCCCCCGTATCCCGCAGCCACAGTGCTACCCCCGCCCCGACAGCTGGTTCGAAGCCCCCGCCTGGAAGCTGCGACCGCATTGAAGATGAGGATCTTGAAGGATGGACGACGATTCGGCGCAGGCGTGGACGCGCCGCCCACGCAGGCCTAGGCTGCGTCCAAGCGGAGCCTCGCCTTCTCTCAGCCCATGCCCCTAGCCGTCTGATGGTAAGCCTACGAGGTAAATGTGCTCGCTGCTTGAGTAGGGATCACTTGGCCATTCATTGCAGGGATCCGGTCAAGTGCATCAAATGCAAGCGCTCCAGGCATAGGTCTTGGCAGTGCTCATGGATTGTTAGCAAGCCGACTCCTATCCCCCAACGTCAACCTCCCTTCCTCGACTCTCACAACTTCCCGCCGCTCGCCGCTCCGACCATGGCCCTTCCAGGTGACCCAGCAATGTGCCCGGATCAATCCTGGACCACCACTTCTGCCACCCGCGACATGGAGAGAGAGCTCGAACGACTGAGCTCCCATGCAGTGGTGGTTTGGCTCAGCCGCGACCGCCCCGACATCAGCCTCGACAGGGTGGAGCGGTCCTTCTGCTCTCGCTTTGCGGTGCGACCGGTGGACATCATGGTGTCCATAAGCCCACCTGCAGACTTCCTCATGACCTTCACGCACCGGCACCACCGGGATGCGGCCGTCGCTGCTAGGGACTTCCCGCTTGGCAAGCTTGACTTCCGCATCAGGCCGTGGCAGCTGATCACCCTTGGAGAATGCTACGACCTCAGCTTCCACGTCAGGCTGTGCCTTGAGGGCATCCCTCCTCATGCGTGGAATGAAAGCATCGCCAAGCGTGTCGTGGCCCGTGCCTATGTCTTGGACTACGTCGAAGACGACTGCCTCTCCTCCACCAAGAAGGACGCCCGCTGCCTCAACCTTTGGGCA
This sequence comes from Zea mays, assembly GCF_902167145.1. Taxonomy (NCBI): domain Eukaryota; kingdom Viridiplantae; phylum Streptophyta; class Magnoliopsida; order Poales; family Poaceae; genus Zea; species Zea mays. The sequence goes on along the minus strand of NC_050103.1, from coordinate 78,714,306 downwards.
TGGACAGAAAATCCGTTTGACATCCCGAAGGTTATCTGGCTTACAATTACTGGCTCTGTGATGGTGATCCATGAAGGTGCGCCCCCTCCAGTGGGCCACTGTGGCCTCACTTTCCAGGTGCTTGTCCGCCTCGACTTGGTGGAGGGGCCACCGGGCCGCGATGGGCTGCCTACCACTCGCTCCCTCACCTGGCGCCATGGTGTCATCGACGGGGAGCACGAGCCACGCGACCGACACGATCCGCCCCCGACAGACCATCGCAACGACCGTCGACGTCGGGACAGAGATGATGAAGACGAAGGAGATGAATGGTGTGGGCGTCGACAGCATAATGGGGAGAGCTGGAGCTCTCGACTCTTCCGCAGCCTCTCCCGTGCGTCGCGAGACCCGAACCATTCTGATTCGTGGCGCGAGCAACACCACGACAGAGGATCTAGGAATGGAGGATGACACCACCACCTTGGACTCGGTTTTGCGCCCCAGCCTTTGGAGAAGAGGCACGTGCGGGCCGTAGCCGAGAACGACATACACATTGCCACCAAGGGCATCGCCATCGCCCCTCCCCCCGCTCGCTTCGCCAGCTCCTAGAGTTCCCCACGGTGATCCGTAGACACTGCAATCAGGCCTCTACTCCCTGCTTCGAGAAGGACCGTAGACCCTCCCCTCGGTTGTCTCTGCTTCGAACCACAGGGGAAGGGGTGCGGAGGGATCTCTGCTGGCTGGATAGAACCGTTCTTCACCGCCGCACCTGTGCAAGAGCCTAGGGCTGCTGTCTTTGCATGCTGCGCGTTGTTACTTGCCTGGCTGTGTCTACCGCAGACGCACCTATCCTCCCCTGCTAGTACCGGGACAGTGCCCACCATCGCCGGCCACACTAAACAAGACACCTACAGAGGCCTCAATGCCGGAGACAAATCAGACTGCCTCCAACACTGAAGTTGACTCTATGAACAACGCGCCTAATGGGCCAGGGCTAGAAGAGGCACCAGGCCTCGTGGATGCTGCTGCTGGCCTTGAGCCGGAAGGGCTGTCCCCTTCTCTTTCGGCGTCCTTCATCAACAACTTCACCCACCCAGCAGCCCGACCCCTGCTCCAGCAACACCAGCAAGCCCTATCAAGCCCGAAGAAGAGAGGAAGGCATGGGGTCAGGCCGATCCTTAGGAGCAAGCGGCTCGCGGCGGTTGTCTGGCCATGCGGCAACATACAAGAGCGCGCTCGCCAAGTCCTCATGAAGCGGCTGGGGATCTTGCCTAGCATTGGCCAGCCAACAACTGCCGCTAATGGTGAAGCTGCACTGGAGCACTACATCAACCTCTTCAAGGGTCCGCTGACGACCGTGGCTCTTCAGGCACTGCTACCCCTCTGTGGAATTATTCCACAGGGGCAGACAGTGCAGGGAACTTGATCCTGCCGCCGACATCGCGATGTGTGGGTACAAGATCTTAGTAAATGTCTAGTAGCTCCGTGTTCGATCTCCCAGGTGGCGTCCTTGTGTTTGTGGTTCCAAGTCTTCATCAACACCTTGTCCGGTGGCCCAGAATCATGACAGCAGCCAGAGGCCTTCAATTGCTGTGTTTCTATTGGACCACCCCACTTAGACGTTTAATGCCGCCGCGTCTGCTTGTCTGTCGGTTATCTTCATTGGTTAGGAGGCCGCTGGGCCTGCTCCCAGCCGCTTTGAACTGCTTGTGTTTCAGGGATAATGGTTGCAATTCACCGCTGACATCATTTCTGGTCTCCTATCTGCCTTGGATCTGTTTGACCTCCAACAGGGTGTTACTGCCTGCCAATGCCTCAACAAAATTGTAAAATTCTTAGTTGGAACGTGAGGGGCCTTAATGAAATGGCCAGACGTGACTCGGTTCAGGAACTGATCCAGGACACCGGAAGCACCATTGTTTGCATACAAGAGACTAAGCTAGCTGCACTTGATAATGCAGCCATCTTTCGCACCTTAGGACCAAAAGTTCTCAACAATGTTGCTATCCTGCCCATGATTAACACCAGGGGAGGGATTCTGTTAGCAGCCTCTGATGATTTTTTCTCCCTCTCACAAGTCTACACCACACCTCACACTATCTCAGCCTCGATCACTATGAAGGCCGATAACTCTGTTTGGTGGATTACAGGGGTCTATGGCTCGCAGTCTGTTGCGGAGAAGCACAATTTCCTCCAGGAGCTCAAAAACCTAGCGTCACAGAGATGGGAGAAATGGCTTGTGCGTGGGGATTTCAACCTCGTCTATCAGACTTCAGATAAAAACAATAGAAACTTAAACCGGTATCTCATGGGGGCATTCAAATCAGCTTTGGACATCCTGTTGCTCAAAGAAATCCACCTCAAAGGTCGTCGTTACACTTGGAGCAATGGTCATGCTAGTCCAACTCTAACAAGGATTGACAGAATCTTCTACACTTCTGAATGGAAGATGCTCTTCCCCAATTGCTACCTGCACTCCCTCCCGTCCCTCATGTCTGACCACACTCCGCTTCTCCTACAGGGAGAGCTAACGAGAACATGTAGCCCCTCCTTCCGTTTCGAAAACTTTTGGGTAAAGATGGTGGGATTTAAAGAGGCCGTTCAAGATGCATGGTCCAAACATGTATGCTCCTCCTGTACGCCACTAAAACGCCTCCATATCAAGCTAGCACGCACTGCAAAAGACATCAAGGCGTGGCACGGAACCAAGGTTGCAGACACAAAACTGTAGCTTGCAATTACTAAAGAGTTAATCCTCAGGTTGGAAACTGCCCAAGAAGAGAGATTGCTCATGTCGGAAGAATTGGACTTCCTGAAGGTGCTCAAGGCCCGCTCCCTTGGACTAGCGGTGATTGAGAAATCGAGGATTCGCCAACGGGCCTGACTTACCCGCATTCGATTAGGCGATGCAAACACTAAATTCTTTCATCCCACTGCCAGCTCCAGAGCGAGGAAGAACTATATCCAATACCTGCAGCCCGCCATTGGGAATCTGGCAGTGGCCCATAATGACAAAGAAAAAATTATTTATGACCATTTCAAGTCACATCTGGGGACAACCCCACCCAAAGAGCAATAAGGCCCCAGGGCCAGACGGTTTTACAGGAATTTTTTTCAAGGAGTGCTGGGACATCATCAAAGTGGATGTGTTGGAGGCCTTTCACCAACTCCATGCCATGAATGGAGCCGAATTCAAGTTCCTAAACTCTGTGAATATCATGCTCATTCCAAAGAAGCTAGATGCTAAGTCAGTGGGAGACTAGCGCCCTATTAGCTTGATCCATAGCATAGCAAAAATCTTCTCCAAATTACTTGCTAATCGGTTGGCCCCCTTCCTGAACAACTTAGTCTCCAAATCCCAATCTGCATTCATTAGGAAAAGGTGCATTCAAGACAACTTCTTGTCTGTTCAAAACTTGGTCAGGAGGCTACATAAGAAAAAAAAGTTGGCGCTCTTCCTGAAGCTCGACATCCAGAAGGCCTTCGACTCTGTGAACTGGGGATATCTCCTAGAAGTCCTATAGGCCATGGGATTTGGGCCACACTGGCGTGAGTGGATCTCCATCATGTTCGGTACGACCTCTTCTAGGGCCCTGCTCAACGGCACCCAAGGGCCACGTATCCTGCACATGAGAGGGGTGAGGCAGGGAGACCCCCTCTCCCCTATGTTGTTCATTCTCGCCATTGACCCGGTGCAGTGCATCCTTGAGCTTGCAACCCGACAAGGAATCCTCTCCCCCCTTCCGCTGAACACAGCCAATCTTAGGACGTCTCTTTATGTTGATGATGCTGCTATCTTCATCAACCCCTCTAGGGATGAAATTGTGGCGGTCAAAGACATCCTACACACCTTTGGATGCGCCTCAGGCTTGGTTACTAACCTTGAAAAGAGCTTCATCCACCCGATCCAGTGTGAAGACATCGACCTTGTGAAAGTTCCCTATGCTCGGGAACAGGATCTGGATGTCGCCTAGAGGGGGGGTGAATAGGCGAATAATAATTATCACTTTTAAAACTTAAATTCTTACTCTACTCGAAGGCTGGATTGCAGTGGAGTGAAAAACCCTTCGAGTAGGTTGCAGCGAAATGGAAGATCCTGTCTTAAAATGCCCTGCACTTCAGATATAACTTGTACCACAAATAAGTATTGAAGTGCAGATATAAAGAGTGAGAAAGACAGAGAATCAGCACACAGCACAGAGCAGAGCACACAGACGCAGGGATTTATCCCGAGGTTCGGCCAAGCCTGAAATGCTTGCCTAGTCCTTGTTGGAGTTAGCCACACCTAGGCTTGGAGTCTATTTCAACTCCTTCCTCTGTTTGCTTAGATCTATCAGTACGACAGATAGAGCCTTCCACTATGTTGATGTTGGTTACAACAACACTGTGGCTGCTTACAGTCTTCTCGACAGCACTCCGGCAGAGTAACAACGCACTCAAGACTTTGCTCTAGCTCTCAGCAGCACTTCTCCACTCTCTAAAGGCTTATAGCTTTGCCTCCACACAAACTAGAGAGATATACACGAGAGGGAGAGAGAGAATTGATCCAAATGATGTATACAATTGTTGGTTGCACTTCTGTTTGTTGGAGGCGCCTAGGGGTCCCTTTTATAGTCCCAAAGGGCCTAGGAGCCGTTGGAATTCCTTTAGGAAGGCTATCCTTGCCTTCTGTCGGGTGGCGCACCGGACAGTCTGGTGCACCACCGGACATGAACAGTTCCTGTCCGGTGCTCGATCTCCTTCCTTTTCTGGCGAAGCCGACCATTGGCCCTTTGTTCCCCTTGGCGCACCGGACAGTCCGTTGCGATCAAGTAATCGTTGGCCTGGCCACGTGTCGCGCGTTGATCACGCGGCCGACCGTTGGTGCTGACGACCGTTGGCTCACCGGACAGTCCGGTGCCCCACCGGACAGTCCAGTGAATTATAGCCATGTCGCCTCTCTGTTTCCCGAGGGCGGGCAGTTCATCGCCGAGCCAGCCTGGGGCACCGGACACTGTCCGGTGCACCACCGGACAATCCGGTGTGCCAGGCCGAGCTGAAGTTGGCTGCATACAGCCAAGTCTTTTCCACTTCTTTTCTTTCTATTTCCAGCACTTAGACAAACCATGTTAGTACTCAAAAACAATGTATTAGGTATGGAAACATACCTCGTTCCTTGATTTGCGCTTTACCCATATTTAGCATTTGGCACGTTTTGAGATTAATGTTGAACTCTAAATCCTCAAGTCAACTTGACTTGATCTAGATTGACATATTTGAGTTTCAACACCCTGCAAAGGTCACATAGAATATATCCAAACATAGGAACAACCCAATCTAAAGATCAAGGTGAACTTAGCTCTTTTGGGCTACTTCCAGTTCTGGTTTTGACATTGTTCCTTCTTCTAGTGACCTTGTTCACTTCTTAGAGCTTGATCTTGAGCCTTATGACTTACACCACATAACTATAGATGTTACCTCATTGGTTGTAAGTCACGTCCTTATGTAGTGATCCTTGATGTGCCATAGCTCTTCTCAACTTGATCAACCTTGACTTTGCAAGTCTTCTTCTTCACCCTTGGCTTTGGGTTCCTCAACCTCTTTGACCTTCTCCCATGCACTTGGTACCTCGAAGCTCTTCTTGCCTCCATCCTTGGCTTGATCGGTTGTCTCAGAGTTATGCACGTCGAGTCTCACTTAAGCAATGTCCATCTTACTTGTGATGTACATTATCTATTTAATCTAGTCTTTGGACCATCACACTTGTTTACTTGTGTTAAACCCTATTAGCTTTGCATTAAGCACCTGTTCAACACTTAGCACACTCGTTAGTCCTTTAATTAGGTTGTCATCTAAACACCAAAGCCCACAAGAGAGCTTTCACCTTGATCATGTGCTCCAGCCATTCCACGGGACTCGGGGGAATTTCCCCTGTCGTTACCTAGGTCTCCAACTCCATACCCGACCACTTCGTAAAATCCACATCCAACCACTCATTGAAAAAATTGGCAACCGTCTGGCAGGATGGAAAGGAAATCTTCTAAACCAAGCTGGCCGGCTCACGCTCGTATCTTCTGTTCTGTCCTCCATGCCCACCTACCACTTATCGGTTTTTCCCCTCGCGAATTGGGCACGCAAACGCATTGACAGGATCCGACGCTCCTTTCTTTGGAAAGGGAAGGCCAAGTCAAATGGTGGTCACTGCCTCATCACATGGCCACTAGTTTGCAAGCCCAAAGCCCTCGGCGGCTTGGGGGTTCTCAACCTTAACAAGTTCGGATGCGCCCTTCGCCTTCACTGGCTTTGGAAGGAATGGACGACAGACGATCACCCTTGGAAAGGTTTCAAAGCGCCTTGTAACCGAGTTGACAGATTGCTCTTTAGTGCCTCCACTACTGTCACAATTGGGGACGGTAAGACGGCCAAGTTCTGGCACGATAGTTGGCTCGATGGCATGGCTCCAAGGAATATAGCCCCGCACCTCTTCGACCTAATCCCGAGAAAGAACAATTTGGTTGCCCATGAACTTAGCGGACAACATTGGATCAAAACACTAAGAAGTAGGATCACTTCCAGTGTTCAGATTGAGGACTTTGTCTCTCTTTGGACTAGACTCTGGGATTTTCAGCTGCAACCTGACTCACCGAATACCATTGCCTAGAATCGGTCTCCTGATGGTATCTTCTGAGTTAAATCGGCCTACAGAGCATAGTTCATTGGCTCGTACAGTCACCATAATGCTAACCTTGTCGAGAAGGCACGCGCAGAACCAAAATGCAAAATTTTTGCTTGGATTCTCCTGCAGGAAAAACTACTCACGACCAACAATCTCGCCACCCATGGGTGGCCTCATCAGCCGTCTTGTGCCTTCTGCAACGGAACCCTTGAGACTGGTATTCACCTGTGTCTACATTGTCCTTTCGCCCGTGCGGTGTGGAGACAAATCCTGGCTTGGGAAGGTGTAATCCTCCCTGCCCAGTCTGACCTTGCTTCCGCCACCAACATTCGGGAGTGGTGGGAAGCTGCGACTCCCCCACTACCAAAAAATCAGAAACGCGCTTTCAATGGAATCGTGATTTACACAATGTGGAACCTCTAGAAGGAGAGGAATCGAAGGATTTTTGAAAGCGTTGCCCTTCCCCCGGTCCAAGTCGCCTTAAGAATTAAAGAAGATGTTTCACAATTTAGGCAGGCTTTGCTTCCCATGTAATTTTCATATTGCTGCTTCCTGCTAGCCTGGAGGATTTAGGGTGTGGGGCTTAGCCTCCCTTTGAGTGTGCTCGGGTGTGGCTTGTCCAGTCTCAGACCGTTGTTTGTACTCTCCAAACTCTTTCCCCTTAAATGATGGGCAGAGCTCCTGCCGTTTTCGTTAAAAAATACAATCCATTCCTTTAAGCAGAAATCATCCATCACTCCCAACTCACTCCATCCTATAAAAGCCACGACCAGCTACCCCCACAATTCTCCTCCTACTCCGTCCTCAGCAGGACAGCAAGACACCCTCCCTCACTGAAGAACCAAGAGCAAGAATACCCAAGAATAGTAGCTCTCACCCCCAATGGTGTCCTACGACAAGGCATTCAAGTCCTACAAGAAGGCCCTCACCACCACGGCGTCCGTCGCCACGTCCATGATGCTGGTGCGCAGCGTGGCGAACGAGGTGGTGCCACCCGAGCTGCGCGAGCTGCTCTTCTCCGGCTTCGGCTACCTGCGCTCACGCGCGTCGTCGGATCACACCATCGTCGTCGAGAAGAAGAACGACGGGCTCACCAACAACCATGTCTACTGCATAGTGAAGACTTACCTCGCCACGCGCATGAACATCGACATCCAGCAGTGCCTACGTCAGCAGCATGGACGAGGATGACAAGATGATGGTCAGCATGGAGGAGGGCGATGAGATGTTGGATGTTTATCAAGGCACGGAGTTCAAGTGGTGCCTTGTCTGCAAAGACAACTCAAAGGACTCCCTCAATAATGGCGGTCAGAATGAGTCCCAGTTATTTGAGCTGGCCTTCAACAAGAGGCACAAGGACAAGGCCCTCAAATCGTACCTCCCATTCATCTTGGCCACAGCCAAGGCCATCAAAGCCCAGGAGAGAACTCTCATGATATACATGACTGAGTACGACGATTGGTCCGCGATTGACCTCAACCACCCATCTATGTTCGACACGCTTTCCATGGACCACAAGCTGAAGCAGTCCATCATCGATGATCTTAACATGTTCATCAAGAGGAATGATTACTATAAGAAGATTGGCAAGGCGTGGAAGCGGGGGTACCTACTGTATGGTCCACCTGGGACTGGGAAGTCTAGCCTAATCGCGGCCATGGCCAACCATCTCAGGTTTGACATATATGATCTCGAGCTAACTGTGGTCACATCCAACTCAGACCTCAGGAGGCTTCTTGTTGGAATGGGCAACCGATCCATTCTTGTGATCGAAGATATTAACTGCACCATCGAAATGAAACAAAGGGAGGAAGGTGAGGGACATGGCAAGTCAAATTCTACAGAACAAAACAGGAGGGAAGAGAAGGTGAGTACTAACCCTCGATGTCCAAACCCTGTCAGTCTCTTCTCGATTCCACCACTCCCTCATTATTCCTGACAAAAAATGGATTTTTTGAGTAGGTAACGCTGTCTGGGCTGCTCAACTTTGTTGATGGGCTGTGGTCAACAAGTGGGGAAGAAAGGATCATCGTCTTCACAACCAACTACAAGGAGTGGCTCGACCCAGCACTGTTGCGGCCTAGAAGGATGGACATGCACATCCACATGGGGTATTGCACCCTAGAGTCTTTCCAAATCCTTGCCAACAACTACCACTCCATTGAGTACCATGACACATATCTAGAGATTGAGAAACTAATCAAGGAGATGACGGTGACACCTGCAGAGGTTGCTGAGATTCTGATGAGGAATGATGACACTGATGTTGTGCTCCATGATCTTATCGGTTTCCTGAAGTCAAGAATGAAGGGTGTCAATGAGGTCAAGATTGAACACAAGAAAGTAAATAACAAGATGGACGAGAAGAAGGAAGACAAGGACAATGATAAAGATTAAAACCAGTGCACTTCCTTCTACAATAGTAAGGAATATGAAAGCAACACATCACATTTCATATAGATAGATCCTACAGGTGATCCATTGGTGTGTGTATGTGAATGTTTGCATATTCTCAACATTGTGTTTTTGGATCAATGAGGCGTGTTGGTACTTGCATGGAGTTATGTTAGTACTTGTTTAGTAGCATGTATGCAGAACTACAGACACACGAAATCCATATAACAATTAACATGAAATTGCAAACATGCCATTGTCGTGCAAATGCCAACCTTGGATAGTGTAAAGCAGTACTTGTTTGAGTCATTTCCTGTGGATGTCGCGTGCATTTCACACGACCTCCACAGTTTTTTTCCTTGCTACATCTAGAGATTGAGGAGGTGACGAAAGATGTGACGGTGACCTCCCCATAGGTTTGCTGAGGTTCTGATAAGGAATAGTGATACTATTGTTGTGCTCCATGATCTTGTTGATCTCCAGAAGTGAAAACAAAATATGCTAATTTAAACACAAATAGTCACAAGGATGCAAATAACCATCTAGTTGATGAGATAATAGAGACAATTAAAAATCCCAGGCAAATTCCCTCCAAAAGGAGAAAGAATGAAAAGAAGGCAAGAAGTTGAAAACTAGTGGCAGTTTGTGTACAGATACAGATAGACTGGTGATACTCGACATAGTCTCGACAGGAACATAAACAGAAGCAAACACGCCATTACACCATCAAAGGCAACTTTGACTAGCGAGTCACATACAGTTGCAATTAGAGTGCTAGACTAGATTGTTCGAAACCGGAAACCAAACACACTGAGTGGACTAAGGCTATCTCCAGCAGTTCTCATATCTCATTTCCTATCACACCTCATATTACAAACTACACTCTGCAAACAGTGTTATCTATTGTGCAAAACAGTGTTTTCCACGACCATATGCATGATCTTCTCAACACATCCGAGCCACTTGCACCGGCAGCGGGGCGTCCTTGATTCCACAAATCTGAACCCCCTGGCCTCATCTAACCATCGGAATGCATGTATCTAACAAGACAAGGGTGATTTTACCTCAAAATTGTCACACCCGTTTCCAAAGGGAAGAGCCGGGTGCATGGCATATGTGTGCCAGGATCTATTTCCACACATATGTTGACGTCACAAGTGTAATATATCAAAAGAACAATGCATAAGAGCGTAAATAACGATTATATTAACATATTACACTTCGAACAGACATAATGTCTTAACCTTTATTCATCAAAGTACAGCGAACATGGACATCCATCCACAGGAAGATGACCGGGGGTATCACTAGACTAGCATCCATGGAGTTCAGCATCATATCTTCATCTGCAAACTTCTGATAAAAATTAAGCAAGGGTGAGCTCACTTATGGTCAGGGCTCAGCAAGTGGGGGAAAACTAATGCAGGTTTAACAAGGTGAGGCTAAGGTTGAGCAGTAAGCATTTTAGTTGGTCAACATTTTATTAACAACACCTGTCTTACTAATAAGTGTGAATCCCAAGTATTCCCATTAAGCAAAGGTATAAGTGTATATCAAAAACACTTAAGTGAAACCACTTAAGCAAACCATTGGCAGATCATCGGATCTTGATTTATTTCCATCTTCAAGTTCAATTATCATGTGAGGAGTCCAGGCTGTTCATAACCGTGAGCATGGCTGATATATCAGTTTTACACTCTGCAGAGGTGGTACAACTTTACCCACAAGCTATGTATCCCCTCTAGCCTGGGTCGGCCAAAACCCGTAAACACTTCCGAGGTGAGTGGCTAGGGATCCACTATGAGGCTTTCACAAAATACACTTAATACGGAGCAACCCGCTAAGGTTTCTAAAGACGATGGTGGAGGCCCCCTAGGTGAGGTACCTTAGCCAAGAATACGTCCCCATGTTAACGTGGGCTGCCAACACCTACCGCTCCCCCTCTTGCCCATATTTCAGGTAAGGTTGCCAGACACTAAGCATATAAAGCTAATTACCAAAGCCAGAGCCATGATAGCACTCGTGGTTGCACTATTTTCCCGGGTGGTCACTCCATGTTCCAATTAATATGCAATAATCTTGTTTAACCATCGGGTTAACAATAATAATGTAGACTTACCATTTTGGAACATTAATATCATAAGCGGGAGTGACTGCATAAAGTTAAGTTGTAGCAATAGCATAGCTACGAAGATAAAGTATAATTCCCAGGTTTGATCAAGGAATAAGGTTGGAAAGGTTATCTAAATAGGTAACCCGTCAAATTATGCATATATATCCAAAAGAATAAACTTTATTAAATGTATTGTTTGGGATCAAACATAGTATGCAGAGGGAGAAGTCCACTTGCCTTGCTTATTGAAAACTTGAGGTTCTTCCACGGATAGGAATAGATCTTGATTCTTAACTACTAGATCAACCACTGAATATCACACAAACAAACAAGAAGAGCAAACACCATTCAATAACATACAACATTCACCATACGTAAAGCTAAAAGAAAGCCTAACGAAAAGAGCGTTCGCTTTTCAAAAACATTACACGCAAGGGTTATAATAAAAAGGTATTCTTTTCAAACATGTGATCTATACTTTATAAAATAAAACATGAGCTTATAAATGTCTTAATTACAATATACAAATATTGGGTTCATCAAATCAATCCTTTATAAAATGTCATACGTGATATGTCTAAGATTAAGGGTTTATAAGACGGTAAAACACGTTATAACGATATAAATCCTTTTTAACCTTTTAGAGAAGATATATGTTATATATCTAAGGTTAATGTGTTATGAAATACATTATTAATTTTAGAAGAATTATAGAACGTATTATAAATCATTGTTAAACCTTCATTTATGACAAATTAATATATAAGTCTTAATAGATTTTATGTGAAAAGATCATTATTATTAAACACATGATTTAATAAACTTTTATGTAAAAGACAATGAACAACAATTATATTTTATTTTTATTAGAAAGTGCATGTCCTATATTTTATTAAGAAAGCTATATACAAAACAATATACAAACTAACATTATTATTAAAGAACATGAACACTAATTTCCTTAGTTTATTCTTTAGTAAAAACTAAGTGACACATATATAAATGATATTAACTAATTTTGATTAAATGATTAATTAAGCCTATATAACCAGTTGTAAACAAATATAAATCTAATTAACTAGGTTATGAGAGGACATAATTACTCTATTATTTATTTTTACATTTAGTTTAGAAATATATGACCTAGATATTTAAAATGAATATTATATTCATTGGTATGTTATTAACTATTGTTTTAGTTATGATGATGTGAGCACTTAATTAAGCCATTATATCGTTATTAGAAAAGTTATATGACATATTAGTATTTAGTACGGCTATACTTAAACATCTATAATAAATCTTATTAAATCAAAATCATGATGTCTATTAAAAAGGTCATTTTACAGCTAGAAACAAATTCTCTAATTCTTTATTAAAAAACCTATATTTACCAATATAACTATCAATTTCTTTAATAGGAAAGTACGAGTGCCTAATTAAGTTATTATAAAATTCTACTATTTTGGTTTTTCTCCTTTCTTTTCTAAATAGAATTTATATGTATAACTAAAAATTGTTTATTTAATTCTTTTAACATTAATATACTAAGAATTAATTATAAATTGCTAAATGGGACTTTTAATAACCTATTCATGGTTATTATAACATAAATGAGCATTTTACTATTCTTAAGTAATTAGGTGCTATACTTAAGAATACATTTATTATGAACAGTAAAATCTATACATTTTTCACTCGACCGGAAATATGTGGCTTAAAATCACTGAAGTAGTGAATAGTGATCATGCTCATTTTTAAAATTATAAAATCATACACATATTCAAGGTATTGTCACGGGTTTGATTTTAGCAACACTTATAAATCGGGATCTCTAAAATCATACACGAGAATCGCCAAATCGCATTATCTCAATATTACAACAATAATTCATAAATTAATTTAAAACGTGATTTAGAACATAAATCAACTTTTGGGGTTGTTTTCAACCTTGGGATGAACGTCGACGAGGGAGAGTGTTCGACGGGCAGGGAACGGCGTAATCGTTAGTGAGTGTTTGGGCACGTCTCCGGTGAGGAACAGCGAGCTCCGGTGAGTCTCCACAGACGGCGAGGCGGACTGCGACGACGTGGGCGAATTCCGAGCGCGATGGCGTCGACTCCGGCGATCGATGAACGACGGACGGTGGTTCGACGACGAGGAGTGAGGGGGCAACGGGGTGAGCTTGGGATGGCTTGGAGAGAGAGATCAGCTCCAATTTATAGAGGGAGGAGAGGGAGAGAGAGGGATGCCAGGGGGAGGAAATGGTGGCCGGCGTGATGGCATTCATCAAAGAGGAAGACGTGGGGAGAGGTAACGGCTCCATTGATGCTCCTTAACTCGAGTAACCGATGAGCGGCGGCTTCGGTTTCGGGTCGCGTCGGGTTGGCGGAGTCGCGTCGGGGTAGCTCGGTCACTGCACAGGGCACGGACGTCGGGGTCGGGTGCTCGGGTCCGGCCATGGCAGGGGCGGCGCGGTCGCGGGGCTTGGGCCTTAGCGCGGTCGGGGCGGTTGGTGCGGTGGCCTGAGCAGGGGCGCTCGGCCGACTGGAGCTCGGGGTCGCGTCGGGCGCGTCCGCGGGTGGTGTGCTAGAGCGCAGTCGGGTTGGCGCGTTGGCAGGGGCGGCGTTGGGCGCAGGGCGGCCAAGCCAGTCGGGTGCGCGAGGTCGGCGTGTCGAGCAGGGCTTAAGGCGCGCGGGCGGCTCGATGGGCGCAGGGGCTGCTCGGTCAGGCAGTGCAGTGCGTCGGGAGAGGAGCGAGGAGAGAGAAAGCCGGGTGAGAGAGAGAAAGGGGAAGAAGGAACGGCGGCGGCGGCTAGGAGCCAGGGGCGGCGGCTTAGGGTTAGGGAAGGGGCAGGGGGCGACCGGCTCATGGGCCTAATGGGCCAAAGGTTAGTTAGGTTAGTTTTTTTTTCTTTTTCTTTTTTTTTCTAATTTCAAAATACCTATTTTAAATAATCATAAAATTCATAATAATCAAACCCAAATTATTTATAAATAAAATATTAATTTTTGGACTAATTATTATATTATTTATTTGGTTTTTCATTTTTTAAAAAATGATATTCAATATCCAAAATCCATTACGAGCAATCAAAAATCATTCCAAATGCAAACAAATAACAAACACTTAAAATAAAATTTATTACCATTAACAACTAAATGTATTACTTTTATTTGATGATTTTCATAGTGTCACAAATCTACCCCTCTTAAAAAGAATCTCGTCCTCGAGATTAAGAAAGGCTAGCACGAAAGTAAAGGAGATACAAGGTTTATTTGTAGGTTCTTAGTTCACATTGAACTCTTCTAAACTTCAGGAACTTCTTCATTTCTTCGCTCCGCAATGACTACTAATCAAGCGATCTTCATCATCGTACTTATAACTAGTTGGTCTTCTGGATTATTGTTTGGGTCTTGTTTGGCAGCTTTCTTCTCTAGTTGGTCTAGATGCTTCTTGGGGCATTCGCGAATAATATGTTCTTCATTCTTGCAGTAGAAGCAAGCACCTCTTGCTTTGAGTTCTTTGCGAGTCAACTTTGCTTGACCAACGGTTGATGAGGGATGATTGGGTGTCTGTATCCCATTTAGCTGAATCTGGCTTGATTCTTCTGTTTGGGTATCCATGTGTTTCAGGTCTTTTTCTTGTGGTTGAGGTGGATCACTCATGTATCCAAACATTATTCTATTCCTTTTGTTGTCTTCACGATGTTGATGGAAGTTTCTATGCATTTTGGTTCATATCCCATGTCTGGAGACTGAGATAGCTTAATCTCGGGGATGTTTGGTAGTGAAATCTTCTCAGGACAGTTACGGAAGTAATGACCTTCACGTCCACATTGATAGCAAGCTTTTCTTGAAGTTATTTCTTGACGTTTTCCATGTTTCCATTTTTTGTTTCTTGGATCTGATGCGACCATGAGGCTGAAACTGTGTGCAAGTAATAGTCCATCCATCAATGTAACACTCATGTGTTTCTTCTTGGGGCTGGGCATCCTTGTGATGTTTCCCTTTTGGAATACTTTGCAATTCATCAACTGACAGTGCATTAGGTATGAGAGAATCTGCTATTAGTTGTTCTTGGAGAGACATCTGTCTGTTTATGCTAGAAAATAAAATTTGGTTCTTCTGTTTTGTAGTTTCACTTTCGTTTGTACTGATCTGGCGACAAGGAATTCCATAGTACTCACAACAACAACATGTTCCAAGGTCACTTGTTTGTTGGTTTGGTTGTGCATCCTTTTGGGTCTTGAATGTCTGTTCATCAGTTGTTTTATTTATAGTGTTGTTTTGACTTGCCAACACACCACATTCTTTGCATTTAGTGACATCACTTGTAGTTGACATTCCAAGGTCTGACATTTGTATGGGTATGGAAGAATGGAAGGGAAGAAAGGGTTGAGCAAAGACAAATTATAGAGAGCAGAGAAAACCCATCTATCTAAGGTTTTACCTAGCTAACTGATGTCATTGTGGACAAAAGTCACACAATACACCAACAATCATTTCAAAGAAGCAAATCAAACATGAACACAAAGGACAATGAACTCAAGCATACCAGCACAACACAATCCAATTCTACTCATTCAACCAAAACAAAAGGTGAGACAAGGTTTAGAATAAGAAGGATATTATAACATCAAGGAGTTGGGTAAGAATTATCAAGGAGTTAGACAAGACATATTTGTCGGTGGCCAAGAGTGAAATAAGATAACCATGAACTATTAAAGTAAGGATAAATGATACAACCAAGGATATGAAGTGAGTTAGGGAAAAAGTATTATCAAGGATAAAAGTAGAGAGGCAAAGGTTTAATATATCAAGATATATATTGCGCAAGGGTGGCAATACAATGGCAATAAAACAAAAGTATAAGAAGTCAAGGGTTATATAGCAATATTAGGGATTAGAAAACCACTTATAATATAATATCGCCATTACCGATCTAGTCGAAAATCTTAATACTAAAGAACAATCCTATCAACCTAGCCAAGAAGTCAAATAATAGATCCAGGGGATCCATAACAAAACTGAAAGTCGCCTAGAGGGGGGTGAATAGGGCGAATCTGAAATTTACAAACTTAAGCACAACTTCAAGCCGGGTTAGCGTTAGAAATAGAAACGAGTCCGAGAGAGAGGGCGCAAAACAAATCGTGAGCAAATAAAGAGCGAGACACGATGATTTGTTTTACCGAGGTTCGGTTCTTGCAAACCTACTCCCCGTTGAGGTGGTCACGAAGACCGGGTCTCTTTCAACCCTTTCCCTCTCTCAAACGGTCACCTAGACCGAGTGAGCTTCTCTTCTCAATCAATCGGAACACAAAGTTCCCGCAAGGACCACCACACAATTGGTGTCTCTTGCCTCGATTACAAATGAGTTTGATCACAAGAAGAATGAGAAAGAAAGAAGTGATCCAAGCGCAAGAGCTCAAATGAACACGACAAATCACTCTCTCTAATCACTAAAGCTTTGTGTGGAGTTGGGAGAGGATTTGATCTCTTTGGTGTGTCTTGTATTGAATGCTAGCTCTTGTAAGGTGTAGAAGAGTGGAAAACTTGGATGCCATTGAATGTGGGGTGGTTGGGGTATTTATAGCCCCAACCACCAAAAATGGCTGTTGGAAGTGTGCTGTCGCATGGCGCACCGGACAGTCCGGTGCGCCAGCCACGTCAGCAGACTGCTGGGGTTCGACCATTGGAGCTCTGACTTGTGGGGCCTCTGGGCTGTCCGGTGCGCCAACTACGCGTCCTCTGACCTCTGCGCGCGCAGGCGCGCATTTAATGCGTTGCAGTCGACAGTTGCTTCGCGAAGTAGCCGTTGCTCTGCTGGCACACCGGACAGTCCGGTGTACACCGGACACTGTTCGGTGACTCACCGGACAGTCCGGTGAATTATAGCGGAGCGCCCTTGGAAATTCCCGAAGGTGAAGAGTTCAACCTTGAGTGCCCTGGTGCACCGGACACTGTCCGGTGGCACACCGGACAGTCCGGTGCGCCAGACCAGGGTGCCTTTTGGGTTGTCTTTTGCTCTCTTGTTTGAACCCTTTTCTTGGTCTTTTTATTGGCTTATTGTGAACCTTTGGCACCTGTAGAACTTATAGACTAGAGCAAACTTAGTTAGTCCAAATATTTGTGTTGGGCAATTCAACCACCAAAATCAATTAGGAAATAGGTGTAAGCCTAATTCCCTTTCAATCTCCCCCTTTTGGTGATTGATGCCAACACAAACCAAAGCAAGTATAGAAGTGCATAATTGAACTAGTTTGCATAATGTAAGTGCAAAAGTTACTTAGAATTGAGCCAATATAAATTCTTATAAGATATGCATGGATTGTTTCTTTATTTTTAACATTTTGGACCACGCTTGCACCACATGTTTTGTTTTTTGCAAGTTCTTTTGTAAATCCTTTTCAAAGTTCTTTTGCAAATAGTCAAAGGTAAATGAATAAGATTTTGAGAAGCATTTTCAAGATTTGAAATTTTCTCCCCCTGTTTCAAATGCTTTTCCTTTGACTAAACAAAACTCCCCCTCGATAAAATCCTCCTCTTAGTGTTCAAGAGGGTTTTAAGTTATCAATTTTGAAAGTATTACTTTCTCCCCCTTTTGAACACGATAAGATACCAATTTGAAAATCATAAGTTTTAAAATTAGGTGGTGGTGCGGTCCTTTTGCTTTGGGCTAATACTTTCTCCCCCTTTGGCATTAATCGCCAAAAACGGATACTTTGAGTGAAATATGAGCCCTTTTGACTACTTTCTCCCCCTTTGGCAAACAATATGAGTTAAGATTATACCAAAGTTGGAGAGTTGCTCGGAGCGACGATGAAGGATGAGTTGATGGAGTGGAGTGGAGTGGAAGCCTTTGTCTTCGCCGAAGACTCCAAATCCCTTTCAATACACCTATGACTTGGTTTGAAATATACTTGAAAACATATTAGTCATAGTATATAAAAGAGACATGATCAAAGGTATATTTAAAAGCTATTGATGCAAGACATCAAAAGAAATTTCTAGAATCAAGAATATTTAGCTCATGCCTAAGTTTGTTAAAAGTTTGTTCATCTAGTGGCTTGGTAAAGATATCGGCTAATTGTTCCTTAGTGTTAATATATGCAATCTCGATATCTCCCTTTTGTTGGTGATCCCTTAAGAAATGATACCGAATGGCTATGTGTTTAGTGCGGCTATGCTCAACGGGATTATCCGCCATGCGGATTGCACTCTCATTATCACATAGAAGAGGAACTTTGGTTAATTTGTAACCATAGTCCCTAAGGGTTTGCCTTATCCAAAGTAGTTGCGCGCAACAATGACCTGCGGCAATATACTCGGCTTTGGCGGTAGAAACAACGACGGAATTTTGCTTCTTTGAAGCCCAAGACACCAAGGATCTTCCCAAGAACTGGCAAGTCCCCGATGTGCTCTTTCTATTAATCTTACACCCCGCCCAATCGGCATCCGAATAACCAATTAAATCAAATGTGGATCCCCGAGGGTACCAAAGCCCAAACTTAGGAGTATAAACTAAATATCTCAAGATTCGTTTTACGGTCGTAAGGTGAGCTTCCTTAGGGTCGGCTTGGAATCTTGCACACATGCATACGGAAAGCATTATGTCCGGACGAGATGCACATAAATAGAGTAAAGAGCCTATCATCGACCGGTATACTTTTTGATCGACGGATTTACCTCCCGTGTCGAGGTCGAGATGCCCATTGGTTCCCATGGGTGTCTTGATGGGCTTGGCATCCTTCATTCCAAACTTGTTTAGAATGTCTTAAATATACTTCGTTTGGCTAACGAAAGTGCCCTCTTGGAGTTGCTTTACTTGAAATCCAAAGAAGTACTTCAACTCCCCTATCATTGACATCTCGAATTTTTGTGTCATGATCCTACTAAATTCTTCACATGTAGATTCGTTAGTAGACCCAAATATAATATCATCAACATAGATTTGGCATACAAACAAATCATTGTTAAGAGTTTTAGTGAACAAAGTAGGATCAGCTTTTCCGACTTTGAAGCCATTAGTGATAAGAAAATCTCTTAGGCATTCATACCATGCTCTTGGGGCTTGCTTGAGCCTATAAAGCGCCTTAGAGAGTTTATACACATGGTTAGGATACTCACTATCTTCAAAGTCGGGAGGTTGCTCAACATAGACCTCTTCCTTGATTGGTCCATTGAGGAAGGCACTTTTCACGTCCATTTGATAAAGCTTAAAGTCATGGTAAGTAGCATAGGCAAGTAATATGAGAATTGATTCAAGCCTAGCTACGGGTGCATAGGTTTCACCGAAATTCAAACCTTCGACTTGTGAGTATCCCTTGGCCACAAGTCGGGCTTTGTTCCTTGTCACCACACCATGCTCATCTTGCTTGTTGCGGAAAACCCACTTGGTTCCTACAACATTTTGATTAGGACGTGGAACTAAATGCCATACTTGTTCCTTGTGAAATTGTTGAGCTCCTCTTGCGTCGCCACCACCCAATCTGAATCTTGTAGTGCTTCCTCTACCCTGTGTGGCTCTATAGAGGAAACAAAAGAGTAATGCTCACAAAAATGTGCAACACGAGATCTTGTGGTTACCCCCTTATGAATGTCGCCGAGGATGGTGTTGATGGGGTGATCTCGTTGGATTGCTTGGTGGACTCTTGGGTGTGGCGGTATTGGTTCTTCATCCTCCTTGTCTTGATCATTTGCATCTCCCCCTTGATCATTGCCGTCATCTTGAGGTGGCTCATCTTTTTGATCTTCTCCTTCATCAACTTGAGCCTTATGCTCATTTTGAGTTGGTGGAGATGCTTGCGTGGAGGAGGATGGTTGATCTTGTGCATTTGGAAACTCTTCGGATTCCTTAGGACACACATTCCCAATGGACATGTTCCTTAGTGCGATGCATGGAGTCTCTTCATCACCTATCTCATCAAGATCAACTTGCTCTACTTGAGAGCGGTTAGTCTCATCAAACACAACGTCACAAGAAACTTCAACTAGTCCTGAGGACTTGTTAAAGACTCTATATGCCCTTGTGTTTGAATCATATCCTAGTAAAAAGCCTTCTACAGTCTTAGGAGCAAATTTAGATTTTCTACCTCTTTTAACAAGAATAAAGCATTTGCTACCAAAGACTCTAAAATATGAAATATTGGGCTTTTTACCGGTTAGGAGTTTGTATGATGTTTTCTTGAGGATTCGGTGTAGATACAACCGGTTGATGGCGTAGCAGGCGGTGTTGACCGCTTCGGCCCAAAACCAATCCGAAGTCTTGTACTCATCAAGCATGGTTCTTGCCATGTCCAATAGAGTTCTATTTCCTCTCCACTACACCATTTTGTTGTGGCGTGTAGGGAGAAGAGAACTCATGCTTGGTGCCCTCCTCCTCAAGGAAGCCTTCAATTTGAGAGTTCTTGAACTCTGTCCCGTTATCGCTTCTTATTTTCTTGATCCTTAAGTCGAACTCGTTTTGAGCCCGTCTCAAGAATCCCATTAAGGTCTCTTGGGTATGAGATTTTTCCTGCAAAAAGAACACCCAAGTGAAGCGAGAATAATCATCCACAATAACTAGACAGTACTTACTCCCGCCGATGCTTATGTAAGCAATCGGGCCGAATAGATCCATGTGTAAGAGCTCGAGCGGCCTGTCAGTCGTCATGATGTTCTTATGTGGATGATGAGCACCAACTTGCTTCCCTGCCTGACATGCGCTACAAATCATGTCTTTCTCAAAATGAACATTTGTTAGTCCCAAAATGTGTTCTCCCTTTAGAAGTTTGTGAAGATTCTTCATTCCAACATGTGCTAGTCGGCGATGCCAGAGCCAGCCCATGTTAGTCTTAGCAATTAAGCAAGTGTCGAGTTCAGCTCTATCAAAATCTACTAAGTATAGCTGACCCTCTAACACTCCCTTAAATGCTATTGAATCATCACTCCTTCTAAAGACAGTGACACCTACATCTGTGAAAAGACAGTTGTAGCCCATTTTGCATAATTGAGATACGGAAAGCAAATTGTAATCTAAAGAGTCTACAAGAAAAACATTGGAAATTGAGTGGTCAAGAAATATAGCAATTTTACCCAAGCCTTTGACCAAACCTTGGTTTCCATCCCCGAATGTGATCCCTCTTTGGGGATCTTGGTTTTTCTCATAGGAGGAGAACATCTTCTTCTCTCCTGTCATGTGGTTTGTGCACCCGCTATTGATGATCCAACTTGAGCCCCTGGATGCATAAACCTACAAAACAAGTTTAGTTCTTGATTTTAGATACCCAAATGATTTTGGGTCCTTTGGCATTAGATACAAGAACTTTGGGTACCCAAACACAAGTCTTTGATCCCTTGTGTTTGCCCCCAACATACTTGGCAACTACCTTGCCGGATTTGTTAGTTAAAACATAAGATGCATCAAAAGTTTTAAATGAAATGTCATGATCATTTGATGCATTAGGAGTTTTCTTCTTAGACAATTTAGCACGGGTTGATTGCCTAGAGCTAGATATCTCACCCTTATACATAAAAGCATGATTAGGGCCAGAGTGAGACTTCCTAGAGTGAATTCTCCTAATTTTGCTCTCGGGATAACCAGCAGGGTACAAAATGTAACCCTCGTTATCCTGAGGCATGGGAGCCTTGTCCTTAACAAAATTAGACAATATTTTAGGAGGGGCATTAAGTTTGACATTGTCCCCCTTTTGGAATCCAATGCCATCCTTGGTGCCCGGGCGTCTCCCACTATAGAGCATGCTTCTAGCAAATTTAAAATTTTCATTTTCTAAGTTATGCTCATTGATCTTAGCATTAAGTTGAGCTATGTGATCATTTTGTTCTTTAATTAAAGCTAGGTGATCATGGATAGCATCAACATTAATGTCTCTACATCTAGTACAAATGGAAGTATGCTCAACGGTAGATGTAGAGGGTTTGCAAGATTTTAATTCAACAACCTTAGCATGTAATATATCATTTTCACTTCTAAGGTTAGAAATAGTAACATTGCAAACATCTAATTCTTTAGCCTTAGTAATTAATTTTTCATTTTCAATCCTAAGGCTAGCAAGTGAATCATTCAACTTTTCAATCTTAGCAAGCAAATTAGCATTATCATCTCTAAGATTGGAGAGTGAAGCATCACAAACATTTGAATCAACCTTAGTAATTAAACTAGCATTCTCATTCCTAAGGTTGACAATAGTATCATGGCAAGTGCTTAGCTCACTAGATAAATTTTCACATTTTTCTACTTCTAGAGCATAAGCATTCTTAACCTTAACATGCTTTTTATTTTCCTTAATTAGAAAGTCCTCTTGAGAGTCTAAGAGATCATCCTTCTCATGAATAGCACTAATTAATTCATTTAAATTTTCTTTTTGTTGCATGTTAAGGTTGGCAAAAAGGGTGCGCAAATTATCCTCCTCATCACTACAATTATCCTCATCACTAGAGGTTTCATATTTAGTGGAGGATTTTGATTTTACCTTCTTCCTTTTGCCGTCCTTTGCCATGAGGCACTTGTGGCCGACGTTGGGGAAGAGAAGTCCCTTGGTGACGGTAATGTTTGTGGCGTCCTCGTCGGAGGAGGAGTCGGTGGAGCTCTCGTTGGAGTCCCATTCCTGACAAACGTGGGCATCGCCACCATTCTTCTTGTAGTATCTCTTTTTCTCCTTTCTTCTCCCCTTCTTGTCATCGCCCCTGTCACTATCACTAGATAATGGACATTTAGCAATGAAATGACCGGGCTTACCACACTTGTAGCACACTTTCTTGGAGCGGGGCTTGTAATCCTTCCCCCACCTTTGCTTGAAGATTTGGCGGAAGCTCTTGATGATGAGCGTCATTTCCTCGTTGTCGAGCTTGGAGGCGTCGATGGGTGTTCTACTTGATGTAGATTCCTCCTTCTTTTCCTCTGTCGCCTTGAATGCGACCGGTTGTGCGTCGGACGTGGAGGGGCCATCAAGTTCGTTGATTTTCTTTGAGCCTTTGATCATTAGCTCAAAGCTTACAAAATTCCCTATTACTTCCTTGGGAGTCATTAGTGTATATCTAGGATTACCACGAATTAATTGAACTTGAGTAGGGTTAAGGAAAACAAGTGATTTAAGAATAACCTTAACCATCTCATGGTCATCCCATTTCTTACTCCTGAGGTTGCGCACTTGGTTCACCAAGGTCTTTAGCCGGTTGTACATTTCTTGTGGCTCCTCCCCTTGGCGAAGCCGAAAGCGATCGAGCTCCCCCTCGATCATCTCCCGCTTGGTGATCTTGGTTATTTCGTCTCCTTCGTGCGCTGTCTTGAGTACGTCCCAAATCTCTTTGGCGCTCTTCAATCCTTGCACCTTGTTATACTCCTCTCGACTTAGAGAGGCAAGGAGTATGGTGGTGGCTTGGGAGTTGAAGTGCACAATTTGGGCTACTTCGTCCTCATCATAGTTTTCATCCCCTACGGATGGTACCAGTACACCAAACTCAACAACATCCCATATACTTTTGTGGAGTGAGGTTAGGTGATATTGCATCATATCACTCCACCTAGCATAATCTTCACCATAAAACGTTGGTGGTTTGTGATAGTCGCCTAGAGGGGGGTGAATAGGGCGAAACTGAAATTTACAAATATAAACACAACTACAGGCCGGGTTAGCGTTAGAAATAAAAATGAGTCCGCGAGAGAGGGTGCAAAACAAATCTTCAAGCAAATAAGGAGTGTGACACAAGGATTTGTTTTACCGAGGTTCGGTTCTCGCAAACCTACTCCCCGTTGAGGTGGTCACAAAGACCGGGTCTCTTTCAACCCTTTCCCTCTCTCAAACGATCCCTCGGACCGAGTGAGCTTCTTTTCTCAAATCAAAACCGGGAACAAAACTTCCCCGCAAGGGCCACCACACAATTGGTGCCTCTTGCCTTGATTACAATGGAGTTTTGATCACAAGAACAAGTGAGAAAGAAAAGAAGCAATCCAAGCGCAAGAGCTCAAAAGAACATGGCAAATCTCTCTCGCTAATCACTAAAGCCTTGTGTGGAATTGGAGAGGATTTGATCTCTTTTGTGTGTCTAGAATTGAATGCCTAGCTCTTGTAAGTGGTTGAGAAGTGGAAAACTTGGATGCAATGAATGGTGGGTGGTTGGGGGTATTTATAGCCCCAACCACAAAACTAGCCGTTTGGTGGGGCTGTCTGTCGCATGGTGCACCGGACAGTCCGGTGCACACCGGACATGTCCGGTGCGCCAGCCACGTCACCAAAGCCGTTGGATTCTGACCGTTGGAGCTCTGTCTTCTGGGCCCGCCTGGATGTCCGGTGGTGCACCGGACATGTACTGTAGAGTGTCCGGTGCGCCAGCATGGGCGTGCCTGACTTCTGCGCGCGCTGGCGCGCATTTAATGCGTCCGCAGGTAGCCGTTGGCGCCGAAGTAGCCGTTGCCCCGCAGTTACACCGGACAGTCCGGTGTACACCGGACATGTCCGGTGAATTATAGCAGAGCGGCCGTTGCAAATACCTGAGGCTGCCAAGTTCCAGAGCCGCGTCCTCTTGGAGCACCGGACACTGTCCGGTGTACACCGGACAGTCCGGTGAATTATAGCGCGCCGGCTCTGAAAATTCCTGAGGCTGAGGAGTTCAGTGTGTAGTTCCCTGGTGCACCGGACACTGTCCGGTGGCGCACCGGACAGTCCGGTGCGCCAGACCAGGGAGCCTTTTGGGATGCCTTTAGCTCTCTATTTTGAACCCAACATTGGTCATTTTAATTGGCTTGTTGTGAACCTTTGGCACCTGTATAATTTATACACTAGAGCAAACTAGTTAGTCCAATTATTTGTGTTGGGGAATTCAACCACCAAAATTATTTAGGAACTAGGTGTAAGCCTAATTCCCTTTCAATCTCCCCCTTTTTGGTGATTGATGCCAACACAAACCAAAGCAAATATAGAAGTGCATAATTGAACTAGTTTGCATAATGTAAGTGCAAAGGTTGCTTGGAATTAAGCCAAAATAAATACTTACAAGATATGCATGGATTGTTTCTTCATTTTTAACATTTTGGACCACGGTTGCACCACAGGTTTTGTTTTTGCAAATTCTTTTGTAAATCCTTTTCAAAGTTCTTTTGCAAATAGTCAAAGGTAAATGAATAAGATTTTACGAAGCATTTTCAAGATTTGAAATTTTCTCCCCCTGTTTCAAATGCTTTTCCTTTGACTAAACAGAACTCCCCCTAAATGAGATCCTCCTCTTAGTGTTCAAGAGGGTTTTGATATATCATTTTTGAAATACTACTTTCTCCCCCTTTTGAACACAATAAGATACCAATTTGAAATTTACCAATTGAAAATCTCCAATTTAAAATTAGGGTGGTGGTGCGGTCCTTTTGCTTTGGGCTCATACTCTCTCCCCCTTTGGCATGAATCGCCAAAAACGGAATCATTAGAGCCCTCGAAATTACTCTTCTCCTCCTTTGGTCATAAATAAATGAGTGAAGATTATACCAAAGATGAAGTTCGTTTGCTTTGAACTCTCCCCAAAAGGATGGAGAGATACGCGGAGCGACGACGAAGGATGAGTTACGGAGTGGAAGCCTTTGTCTTTGCCGAAGACTCCAATTCCCTTTCAATACACCTATGACTTGGTTTGAAATAGACTTGAAAAACACATTAGTCATAGCATATGAAAGAGACATGATCAAAGGTATACTTATGAGCTATGTGTGCAATTTTAGCAAAAGAAATTCCTAGAATCAAGAATATTGAGCTCATGCCTAAGTTTGGTAAAGGTTTGTTCATCTAGTGGCTTGGTAAAAATATCGGCTAATTGATCTTTAGTATTAATATATGCAATCTCGATATCCCCCTTTTGTTGGTGATCCCGAAGAAAATGATACCGAATGGCTATGTGTTTAGTGCGGCTATGCTCGACGGGATTATCCGCCATCTTGATTGCACTCTCATTATCACATAGCAAAGGGACTTTGGTTAATTTGTAACCGTAGTCCCGTAGGGTTTGCCTCATTCAAAGCAATTGCGCGCAACAATGGCCTGCGGCAATGTACTCGGCTTCGGCGGTAGAAAGAGCGACCGAATTTTGCTTCTTTGAAGCCCAAGACACCAAGGACCTTCCCAAGAACTGGCAAGTCCCTGATGTGCTCTTTCTATTTATCTTACACCCCGCCCAATCAGCATCCGAATAACCAATCAAATCAAATGTGGATCCCTGAGGGTACCAAAGCCCAAACTTAGGAGTATAAGCCAAATATCTCAAGATTCGTTTTACGGCCGTAAGGTGGGATTCCTTAGGGTCGGATTGGAATCTTGCACACATGCAAACGGAAAGCATAATGTCCGGTCGAGATGCACATAAATAGAGTAACGAACCTATCATCGACCGGTATACCTTTTGATCGACGGATTTACCTCCCGTGTCGAGGTCGAGATGTCCATTGGTTCCCATGGGTGTCTTGATGGGCTTGGCATCCTTCATTCCAAACTTGGTTAGAATGTCTTGAGTATACTTCGTTTGGCTAATGAAGGTGCCTTCTTGGAGTTGCCTGACTTTGAATCCTAGAAAATACTGCAACTCCCCCATCATCGACATCTCGAATTTTTGTGTCATGATCCTACTAAATTCTTCACATGTAGATTCGTTAGTAGACCCAAATATAATATCATCAACATAAATTTGGCATACAAACAAATCATTGTCAAGAGTTTTAGTGAATAAAGTAGGATCAGCCTTGCCGACTTTGAAGCCATTAGCTATAAGGAAATCTCTTAGACATTCATACCATGCTCTTGGGGCTTGCTTGAGCCCATAAAGCGCCTTAGAGAGCCTATAGACATGGTTAGGGTACTCACTATCTTCAAAGCCTGGAGGTTGCTCAACATAGACCTCTTCCTTGATTGGTCCATTGAGGAAGGCGCTCTTCACGTCCATTTGATAAAGCTTGAAGCCATGGTAAGTAGCATAGGCTAATAATATGCGAATTGACTCAAGCCTAGCTACGGGTGCATAGGTTTCACCGAAATCCAAACCTTCGACTTGGGAGTATCCCTTGGCCACAAGTCGAGCTTTATTCCTTGTCACCACACCATGCTCATCTTGTTTGTTGCGGAAAACCCACTTGGTTCTACAACATTTTGGTTAGGACGTGGAACTAAATGCCATACCTCATTCCTAGTGAAGTTGTTGAGCTCCTCTTGCATCGCCACCACCCAATCCGAGTCTTGGAGTGCTTCCTCTACCCTGTGTGGCTCAATAGAGGAAACAAAAGAGTAATGCTCACAAAAATGTGCAACACGAGATCGAGTGGTTACCCCCTTATGAATGTTGCCTAGGATGGTGTCGACGGGATGATCTCGTTGGATTGCTTGGTGGACTCTTGGGTGTGGCGGCCTTTGTTCTTCATCCTCCTTGTCTTGATCATTTGTATCTCCCCCTTGATCATTGTCGTCATTTTGAGGTGTCTCATTTGCTTGATCTTCTATTTCATCAATTTGAGCTTCATCCTCATTTTGAGTTGGTGGAGAAGCTTGCGTGGAGGAGGATGGTTGATCTTGTGCATTTGGAGGCTCTTCGGATTCCTTAGGGCACACATCCCCAATGGACATGTTCCTTAGCGTGATGCACGGAGCCTCTTCATTACCTATCTCATCAAGATCAACTTGCTCTACTTGAGAGCCGTTAGTCTCATCAAACACAACGTCACAAGAAAATTCAACTTGTCCAGTGGACTTGTTAAAGACTCTATATGCCCTTGTGTTTGAATCATATCCTAGTAAAAAGCCTTCTACAGTCTTAGGAGCAAATTTAGATTTTCTACCTCTTTTAACAAGAATAAAACATTTGCTACCAAAGACTCTAAAATATGAAATATTGGGCTTTTTACCGGTAAGGAGTTCATAAGATGTTTTCTTGAGGATTCGGTGAAGATATAACCGGTTGATGGCGTAGCAGGCGGTGTTGACCGCCTCAGCCCAAAACCGATCCGAAGTCTTGTACTCATCAAGCATGGTCCTTGCCATGTCCAATAGAGTTCTATTCTTCCTTTCCACTACACCATTTTGTTGTGGCGTGTAGGGAGAGGAGAACTCATGCTTGATGCCCTCCTCCTCAAGGAAGCCTTCAATTTGAGAGTTTTTGAACTCCGTCCCGTTGTCGCTTCTTATTTTCTTGATCCTTAAGCCGAACTTATTTTGAGCCCGTCTCAAGAATCCCTTTAAGGTCTCTTGGGTTTGAGATTTTTCCTGCAAAAAGAATACCCAAGTGAAGCGAGAATAATCATCCACTATTACAAGACAATACTTACTCCCGTCGATGATTATGTAAGCAATCGGGCCGAATAGATCCATGTGGAGTAGCTCAAGCGGCCTGTCGGTCGTCATGATGTTCTTGTGTGGATGATGGGCTCCAACTTGCTTTCCTGCCTGGCATGCGCTATAAACCCTGTCTTTCTCAAAATGAACATTTGTTAGTGCTAAAATGTGTTCTCCCTTTAGAAGCTTATGAAGATTCTTCATCCCAACATGGGCTAGTCGGCGGTGCCAGAGCCAACCCATGTTAGTCTTAGCAATTAAGCATGTGTCGAGTTCAGCTCTATCAAAATCTACTAAGTATAGCTGACCCTCTAACACACCCTTAAATGCTATTGAATCATCACTTCTTCTAAAGACAGTGACACCTACATCAGTAAAGAGACAGTTGTAGCCCATTTTGCATAATTGAGATACAGAAAGCAAATTGTAATCTAATGAATCTACGAGAAAAACATTGGAAATAGAATGGTCAGGAGATATAGCAATTCTACCCAAACCCTTGACCAAACCTTGGTTTCCATCCCCGAATGTAATGGCTCGTTGGGGATCCTGGTTTTTCTCGTAGGAGGAGAACATCTTTTTCTCCCCTGTCATGTGGTTTGTGCACCCGCTATCGATGATCCAACTTGAGCCCCCGGATGCATAAACCTACAAAACAAGTTTAGTTCTTGACTTTAGGTACCCAAACGGTTTTGGGTCCTTTGGCATTAGAAACAAGAACTTTGGGAACCCAAACACAAGTTTTGGAGCTCTTGTGTTTGTCCCCAACATATTTGGCAACGACCTTGCCAGATTTGTTAGTCAAAACATATGATGCATCAAAAGTTTTAAATGAAAAGCCATGATCATTTGATGCATTAAGAGTTTTCTTCTTAGGCAACTTAACATGGGTTGGTTGCCTAGAACTAGATGTCTCACCCTTATACATGAAAGCATGGTTAGGACCAGAGTGAGACTTCCTAGAGTGAATTCTCCTAATTTTGCTCTCGGGATAACCGGCAGGGTACAAAATGTAACCCTCGTTATCCTGAGGCATGGGAGACTTGCCCTTTACAAAATTAGACAATCTTTTAGGAGGGGCATTAGGTTTGACATTGTCTCCCCTTTGGAAGCC
Source organism: Zea mays (assembly GCF_902167145.1). Classification (NCBI taxonomy): domain Eukaryota; kingdom Viridiplantae; phylum Streptophyta; class Magnoliopsida; order Poales; family Poaceae; genus Zea; species Zea mays. Next base: position 78,684,755 of record NC_050103.1, on the reverse strand, counting down.
AATGCCATCCTTGATGCCGAGGCGTCTCCCACTATAGAGCATACTTCTAGCAAATTTAAATTTTTCATTTTCTAAGTTATGCTCGGCAATTTTAGCATCTAATTTTGCTATATGATCATTTTGTTGTTTAATTAAAGCCATGTGATCATGTATAGCATCAATGTTAACATCTCTACATCTAGTACAAATGGTAGTGTGCTCAACGATAGATGTAGAGGGTTTGCAAGATTTTAATTCTACAACCTTAGCATGCAATATATCATTCTTAGTTCTAAGGTCGGAAATAGTAGCATTGCAAACATCAAAATCTTTAGCCTTAGCAAGTAATTTTTCATTTTCATTTCTAAGGCTAGCAAGAGAAATGTTCAATTCTTCAGTCCTAGCAAGTAAATCATCATTATCATCTCTAGAATTGGAAGTTAAAACATTACAAACATGAGAATCAACCTTAGCTATTAAATTAGCATTTTCATTTCTAAGGTTGGCAATAGTGTCATGGCATGTGCTTAGCTCACTAGTTAATTTCTCACATTTTTCTACCTCTAGAGCATAAGCATTTTTAACTTTAACATGTTTCTTATTTTCCTTAATTAGGAAGTCCTCTTGGGAATCCAAAAGGTCATCCTTTTCATGAATAGCACTAATTAATTCATTTAATTTTTCCTTTTGTTCCATGTTAAGGTTGGCAACAAGGGTACGCAAGTTATCCTCCTCATCACTAGAAGACTCATATTTAGTGGATGATTTGGATTTAACCTTCTTCCTCTTGCCATCCTTTGCCATGAGGCACTTGTGGCCGACGTTGGGGAAGAGGAGTCCCTTGGTGACGGCGATGTTGGCGGCGTCCTCGTCGTCGGAGGAGTCGGTGGAGCTCTCGTCGGAGTCCCACTCGCGGCACACGTGGGCATCGCCGCCCCTCTTCTTGTGGTACCTCTTCTTTTCTCTCCTCTTGCCCTTCTTGTCGTTATCCCTGTCACTGTCACTTGATAATGGACATTTAGCAATAAAGTGACCGGGCTTACCACACTTGTAGCAAACCTTCTTGGAACGGGATTTGTAATCCTTCCCCTTCCGTTGCTTGAGGATTTGGCGAAAGCTTTTGATGATTAAAGTCATCTCCTCGTTGTCGAGCTTTGAAGCGTCGATTGGTTGTCTACTTGGTGTAGACTCCTCCTTCTTCTCCTCCGTTGCCTTGAAAGCCACCGGTTGTGCTTCGGATGTGGAGGGATCATCAAGCTCGTTGATCTTCTTTGAGCCTTTGATCATACATTCAAAGCTCACAAAATTCCCGATAACTTCCTCGGGAGTCATTAGTGTGTATCTAGGATTACCACGAATTAATTGAACTTGAGAGGGGTTAAGGAAGATGAGTGATCTAAGAATAACCTTAACCACCTCGTGGTCATCCCATTTCTTGCTCCCGAGGTTGCGCACTTGGTCCACCAAGGTTTTGAGCCGGTTGTACATATCTTGTGGCTCCTCCCCTTGGTGAAGACGGAAGCGACCGAGCTCCCCCTCGATCGTCTCCCGCTTGGTGATCTTGGTGAGTTCATCACCCTCGTGCGCGGTCTTGAGTAGATCCCAAATCTCCTTCGCATTCTTCAACCCTTGCACCTTGTTATATTCCTCTCTACTTAGAGAGGCGAGGAGTATGGTTGTGGCTTGGGAGTTGAAGTGCTCGATTTGGGCTACTTCATCCTCATCATAGTTTTCATCCCCTACGGATGGTACCTGTGCACCAAACTCAACAACATCCCATATACTTTTGTGGAGCGAGGTTAGATGAAATCGCATTAAATCACTCCACCTAGCGTAATCTTCACCATCAAAAGTTGGTGGTTTGCCTAATGGTACGGAAAGTAAAGGTGTATGTTTAGAAATGCGAGGGTAGCGTAGGGGAATCTTACTATACTTCTTACGCTCTTGGCACTTAGAAGTGACGGACGCCGCGTCGGAGCCGGAGGTGGATGCCGATGAAGAATCGGTCTCGTAGTAGACCACTTTCCTCATCCTCTTTTTCTTGTCCCCACTCCGATGCGGCTTGTGAGAAGAGGATTTCTCCTTCTTCTCTTTGTGGTGTGAAGAAGATCTCTTCTCCTTCCCTTTGGAGGAGTCCTTCTTCTTCTCCTTCCTCTTGGTGCGGGACTTTTCCGATGAAGTGCTCCCTTGGCTTGTAGTGGGCTTTTCGCCGGTCTCCATCTCCTTCTTGGCGTGATCTCCCGACATCACTTCGAGCGGTTAGGCTCTAATGAAGCACCGGGCTTTGATACCAATTGATAGTCGCCTAGAGGGGGGGTGAATAGGGCGAAACTGAAATTTACAAATATAAACACAGCTACAAGCCGGGTTAGCGTTAGAAATAAAAATGAGTCCGCGAGAGAGGGTGCAAAACAAATCTTCAAGCAAATAAGGAGTGTGACACAAGGATTTGTTTTACCGAGGTTCGGTTCTCGCAAACCTACTCCCCGTTGAGGTGGTCACAAAGACCGGGTCTCTTTCAACCCTTTCCCTCTCTCAAACGATCCCTCGGACCGAGTGAGCTTCTTTTCTCAAATCAAAACCGGGAACAAAACTTCCCGGCAAGTGCCACCACACAATTGGTGCCTCTTGCCTTGATTACAATGGAGTTTTGATCACAAGAACAAGTGAGAAAGAAAAGAATCAATCCAAGCGCAAGAGCTCAAAAGAACACGACAAATCTCTCTCGCTAATCACTAAAGCCTTGTGTGGAATTGGAGAGGATTTGATCTCTTTGGTGTGTCTAGAATTGAATGCCTAGCTCTTGTAAGTGGTTGAGAAGTGGAAAACTTGGATGCAATGAATGGTGGGTTGTTAGGGGTATTTATAGCCCCAACCACCAAACTAGCCATTTGGTGGGGCTGTCTGTCGCACGGTGCACCGGACAGTCCGGTGCGCCAGCCACGTCACCAAAGCCGTTGGATTCTAACCGTTGGAGCTCTGTCTTCTAGGCCCGCCTGGATGTCCGGTGGCGCACCGGACATGTACTGTAGAGTGTCCGGTGCGCCAGCATGGGCGTGCCTGACTTCTGCGCGCGCTGGCGCGCATTTAATGCGTCCGCAGGTAGCCGTTGGCGCCGAAGTAGCCGTTGCCCCGCAGTTACACCGGACAGTCCGGTGTACACCGGACATGTCCGGTGAATTATAGCAGAGCAGCCGTTGCAAATACCCGAGGCTGCCAAGTTCTAGAGCCGCGTCCTCTTGGAGCACCGGACACTGTCCGGTGTACACCGGACAGTCCGGTGAATTATAGCGCGCCGGCTCTGAAAATTCCCGAGGCTGAGGAGTTCAGTGTGTAGTTCCCTGGTGCACCGGACACTGTCCGGTGGCGCACCGGACAGTCCGGTGCGCCAGACCAGGGAGCCTTTTGGGATGCCTTTAGCTCTCTATTTTGAACCCAACATTGGTCATTTTAATTGGCTTGTTGTGAACCTTTGGCACCTGTATAATTTATACACTAGAGCAAACTAGTTAGTCTAATTATTTGTGTTGGGCAATTCAACCACCAAAATTATTTAGGAACTAGGTGTAAGCCTAATTCCCTTTCAGTTTGCCTAATGGGATGGAAAGTAAAGGCCTATGTTTAGGAATGCGAGGATAGCGTAGGGGGATCTTACTAAACTTCTTGCGCTCATGGCGCTTAGAAGTTACGGACGGCGTGTCGGAGCCGGAGGTGGATGGCGACGAGGAGTCGGTCTCGTAGTAGACCACCTTCCTCATCTTCTTCTTCTTGTCACCGCTCCGACGCGACTTGTGTGAAGAGGATTCCTTTTCCTTCCCCTTCCCTTTGTTGTAGAAATCTCCCGACAGAGCCTTCCCGTGGCTTGTAATGGGCTTCTCGTCGGTCCCCATCTCTTTCTTGGCGTGATCTCCCGACATCACTTCGAGCGGTTAGGCTCTAATGAAGCATCGGGCTCCGATACCAATTGAAAGTCGCCTAGAGGGGGGGTGAATAGGGCGAATCTGAAATTTACAAACTTAAGCACAACTTCAAGCCGGGTTAGCGTTAGAAATAGAAACGAGTCCGAGAAAGAGGGCGCAAAACAAATCGTGAGCAAATAAAGAGCGAGACACGATGATTTGTTTTACTGAGGTTCGGTTCTTGCAAACCTACTCTCCGTTGAGGTGGTCACGAAGACCGGGTCTCTTTCAACCCTTTCCCTCTCTCAAACGGTCACCTAGACCGAGTGAGCTTCTCTTCTCAATCAATCGGAACACAAAGTTCCCGCAAGGACCACCACACAATTGGTGTCTCTTGCCTCGATTACAAATGAGTTTGATCACAAGAAGAATGAGAAAGAAAGAAGCGATCCAAGCGCAAGAGCTCAAATGAACACGACAAATCACTCTCTCTAATCACTAAAGCTTTGTGTGGAGTTGGGAGAGGGTTTGATCTCTTTGGTGTGTCTTGTATTGAATGCTAGCTCTTGTAAGGTGTAGAAGAGTGGAAAACTTAGATGCCATTGAATGTGGGGTGGTTGGGGTATTTATAGCCCCAACCACCAAAAATGGTCGTTGGAAGTGTGCTGTCGCATGGCGCACCGGACAGTCCGGTGCGCCACCGGACACTGTCCGGTGCGCTAGCCACGTCAGCAGACCATTGGGGTTCGACCGTTGGAGCTCTGACTTGTGGGGCCTCTGGGCTGTCCGGTGGTGCACCGGACAGGTCCTGTGGACTGTCCGGTGTGCCAACTGCGCGTCCTCTGACCTCTGCGCGCGCAGGCGCGCATTTAATGAGTTGCAGTCGACCGTTGCTTCGCGAAGTAGCTGTTGCTCTACTGGCACACCGGACAGTCCGGTGAATTATAGCGGAGCGCCCTTGGAAATTCCCGAAGGTGAAGAGTTCAGCCTTGAGTGCCCTGGTGCACCGGACAGTCCGGTGCGCCAGACCAGGGTGCCTTTCGGGTTGTCTTTTGCTCTCTTGTTTGAACCCTTTTCTTGGTCTTTTTATTGGCTTATTGTGAACCTTTGGCACCTGTAGAACTTATAGACTAGAGCAAACTTAGTTAGTCCAAATATTTGTGTTGGGCAATTCAACCACCAAAATCAATTAGGAAATAGGTGTAAGCCTAATTCCCTTTCAAAAACTTCTTGCAGAGTGGGGATAAGATAGAGAATAGGGCATCGTCGATAGCTTCGAGAGGGTTTCTTCTGGCAAACTTCGCTTCAAGTTCTGCAATCCTAGCTTGATCATCTTGTAGTGCTTCTGAGTAGAGTCTTCTGATAGACCAAAATCAGACTAGAAGAGTTGAAAATAAAAGAGACGAGTTTTGATATAAAGTAAGTTTTTATGGAGGACAACATATCAAGCTTTTGAAATACTGACTGGGCTTTCCATTTCTAACTAATCTAGCGACCTACGGTCACATTGCTTTGATACCACTTCTTTCACACCCGTCTCCAAAGGGAAGAGCCGGGTGCATGGCATATGTGTGTCAGGATCTATTTCCACACATATGTTGACGTCACAAGTGTAATATATCAAAAGAACAATGCATAAGAGCGTAAATAACGATTATATTAACATATTACACTTCGAACAGACATAATGTCTTAACCTTTATTCATCAAAGTACAGCGAACATGGACATCCATCCACAGGAAGATGATTGGGGGTATCACTATACTAGCATCCATGGAGTTCAGCATCATATCTTCATCTGCAAACTTCTGATCAAAATTAAGCAAGGGTGAGCTCACTTATGGTCGGGGCTCAGCAAGTGGGGGAAAACCTAATGCAAGTTTAACAAGGTGAGGCTAAGGTTGAGCAGTAAGCATTTTAGTTGGTCAATATTTTATTAACAACACATGTCTTACTAATAAGTGTGAATCCCAAGTATTCCCATTAAACAAAGGTATAAGAGTATATCAAAAACACTTAAGTGAAACCACTTAAGCAAACCATTGGTAGATCATCCGATCTCGATTTATTTCCATCTTCAAGTTCAATTATCATGTGAGGAGTCCAGGCTGCTCATAACCGCGAGCACGGCTGATATATCAGTTTTGCACTCTGCAGAGGTGGTACAACTTTACCCACAAGCCGTGTATCCCCTCTAGCCTGGGTCGGCCAAAACCCGTAAACACTTCCGAGGTGAGTGGCTAGGGATCCACTATGAGGCTTTCACAAAATACACTTAATACGAAGCAACCCGCTAAGGTTTCTAAAGACGATGGTGGAGGCCCCTGGGTGAGGTACCTTAGCCAAGAATACGTCCCCATGTTAATGTGGGCTGCCAACACCTACCGCTCCCCCTCTTGCCCATATTTCAGGTAAGGTTGCCTGACACTAAGCATATAAAACTAATTACCAAAGCCAGAGCCATGATAGCACTCGTGGTTGCACTGTTTTCTTGGGTGGTCACTACATGTTCCAATTAATATGCAATAATCTTGTTTAACCATCGGGTTAACAACAATAATGTAGACTTACCATTTTGGAACATTAATATCATAAGCGGGAGTGACTGCATAAAGTTAAGTTGTAGCAATAGCATAGCTATGAAGATAAAGTATAATTCCCAGGTTTGATCAAGGAATAAGGTTGGAAAGGTTATCTAAATAGGTAACCCGTCAAATTATGCATATATATCCAAAAGAATAAACTTTATTAAATGTATTGTTTGGGATCAAACAGAGTATGCAGAGGGAGAAGTCCACTTGCCTTGCTTATTGAAAACTTGAGGTTCTTCCACGGATAGGAATAGATCTTGATTCTTAACTACTAGATCAACCACTGAATATCACACAAACAAACAAGAAGAGCAAACACCATTCAATAACATACAACATTCACCATACGTAAAGCTAAAAGAAAGCCTAACGAAAAGAGCGTTCGCTTTTCAAAAACATTACACATAAGGGTTATAATAAAAAGGTATTCTTTTCAAACATGTGATCTATACTTTATAAAATAAAACATGAGCTTATAAATGTCTTAATTACAATATACAAATATTGGGTTAATCAAATTAATCTTTTATAAAACGTCATACGTGATATGTCTAAGATTAAGGGTTTATAAGACGGTAAAACACGTTATAATGATATAAATCCTTTTTAACCTTTTAGAGAAGATATATGTTATATATCTAAGGTTAATGTGTTATGAAATACATTATTAATTTTAGAAGCATTATAAAATGTATTATAAATCATTGTTAAACCTTCACTTATGACAAATTAAGATATAAGTCTAAATAGGTTTTATGTGAAAAGATCATTATTATTAAACACATATTTATGGAAAGTTATGATATATGCTTTAATAAACTTTTATGTAAAAGACAATGAACAACAATTATATTTTATTTTTATTAGAAAGTGCATGTCCTATATTTTATTAAGAACGCTATATACAAAACAATATACAAACTAACATTATTATTAAAGAACATGAATACTAATTCCTTAGTTTATTCTTTAGGAAAAACTAAGTGACACATATATAAATAATATTAACTAATTTTGATTAAATGATTAATTAAGCCTATATAACCAGTTGTAAACAAATATAAATCTAATTAACTAGGTTATGAGAGGACATAATTACTCTATTATTTATTTTTACATTTAGTTTAGAAACATATGACCTAGATATTTAAAATGAATATTATATTCATTGGTATGTTATTAACTATTGTTTTAGTTATGACGATGTGAGCACTTAATTAAGCCATTACATCATTATTAGAAAAGTTATATGACATATTACTATTTAGTACGGTTATACTTAAACATCTATAATAAATCTTATTAAATCAAAATCATGATGTCTATTAAAAAGGTCATTTTACAGTTAGAAACAAATTCTCTAATTCTTTATTAAAAAACCTATATTTACCAATATAACTATCAATTTCTTTAATAGGAAAGTACGAGTGCCTAATTAAGTTATTATAAAATTCTACTATTTTGGTTTTTCTCCTTTCTTTTCTAAATAGAATTTATATGTATAACTAAAAATTGTTTATTTAAATCCTTTAACATTAATATACTAATAATTAATTATAAATTGCTAAATGGGACTTTTAATAACCTATTCATGGTTATTATAACATAAATGAGCATTTTACTATTCTTAAGTAATTAGGTGCTATACTTAAGAATACATTTATAATGAATAGTAAAATCTATACATTTTTCACTCGACCGGAAATACGTGGCTTAATATCTATTTTAATTTCTTATATCACTAAGATCACTAAGATTATACTTATAACAATACTAACCAATTATCGCTCCACACATTAAAGCAAAATCAAATCCGTAAACGTATTCTAGTATGAAAATCACTGAAGTAGTGAATAGTGATCGTGCTCATTTTTTAAATTATAAAATCATACACATATTCAAGGTATTGTCACGGGGTTTGATTTTAGCAACACTTATAAATCGGGATCTCTAAAATCATACACGAGAATCGCCAAATCGCATTATCTCAATATTACAACAATAATTCATAAATTAATTTAAAACGTGATTTAGAACATAAATCAACTTTTGGGGTTGTTTTCAACCTTGGGATGAACGGCGGTCTTGGATGAACGTCGACGAGGGAGAGTGTTCGACGGACAGGGAACAGCGTAATCGTCAGTGAGTGTTTGGGCACGTCTCCGGTGAGGAACAACGAGCTCCGGTGAGTATCCACGGACGGCGAGGCGGACTGCGACGACATGGGCGAATTCCGAGCGCGATGGCGTCGACTCCAGCGATCGACGAACGACGGACGGTGGTTCGACGGCGAGGAGTGAGGGGGCAACAGGGTGAGCTTGGGATGGCTTGGAGAGAGAGATCGGCTCCAATTTATAGAGGGAGGAGAGGGAGAGAGAGGGACGCCAGGGGGAGGAAATGGTGGTCGGCGTGATGGCATTCATCAAAGAGGAAGACGTGGGGAGAGGTAACGGCTCCATTGATGCTCCTTTACTCGAGTAACAGATGAGCGGCGGCTTCGGTTTCGGGTCACGTCGGGGTAGCTCGGTCGCTGCACAGGGCACGGACGTCGGGGTCGGGTGCTCGGGTCCGGCCGTGGCAGGGGCGACGCGGTCGCGGGGCTTGGGCCTTAGCGCTGTCGGGGCGGTCGGTGCGGTGGCCTGAGCAGGGGCGCTCGGCCGACTAGAGCTCGGGGTCGCGTCGGTGAAAGGGAAATGTGCCCTTGGGCCATTTCTAAGTATTTTGGTGATTGAGTGCCAACACAAGTGCTTAAATGTGAATTTATGCTCATGGATGGACAAAGTGCAAATCAAGAGTAAAGGTATGTTTCTAAGACTTAGTACATTGGTTTTGTGTACTAATATACTTGTCTAAGTGTTAGAAACAAAAAGAAGAAGAAAAGAAAAGAGATGAAAAAGGCTTGGCTGGGTACAGCCAAGACTCAGCTCGGTCTGGCACACCGGACTGTCCGGTGGTGCACCGGACAGTGTCCGGTGCGCCAGGCTGACTCGGCGCGAAGTGGCCGCTCTCGGGAATTCGCCGACGGCGTACGGCTAAAATTCACCGGACTGTCCGGTGTGCACCGGACTGTCCGGTGAGCCAATGGTCGGCCGGGCCAACGGTCGGCCGCGCGATCTGCGCGGGACACGTGGCCGAGCCAACGGCTAGAAGGGGGCACCGGACTGTCCGGTGTGCACCGGACATGTCCGGTGCGCCAACGGCTCTCTGGCGGCCAACGGTCGGCTGCGCCATTTTAGGAAGGAAATCGGGCACCGGACAGTGTCCGGTGTGCACCGGACTGTCCGGTGCACCCGACGACAGAAGGCAAGATTGGCCTTCCAGATTTGCTCTCAACGGCTCCTAGCTGCCTTGGGACTATAAAAGGGACCCCTAGGCGCATGGAGGAGGACACCAAGCAACCTTAGAGCATTCTTGATCATCCACACTCAGTCTTTGCGCATTCGTTTGTCATTCTCAGTGATTCAAGCTCCGTTCTAGTGAGAACTTTGAGATAGTCTTTTGGGCTCGATTCTTGGCCGTGTGTGTGCGCATTTTGCTGTGGATTTGTGTGTGTTGCTTCTCTCCCTTACTCCGTGCTTCTTTGTGAACTTCAAGTGTAAGGGCGAGAGACTTCAAGTTGTGGAGATTCCTCGCGAACGCGATAAGAAAAGAAAAGCATAACACTGTGGTATTCAAGTTGATCATTGGATCACTTGAGAGGAGTTGAGTGCAACTCTCGTCCGTTGGGACGCCACAACATTGAGTAGGCAAGTTTTGTACTTAGCCGAACCACGGGATAAACCACTGTGTCTTCTCTGTGTTGAACTTCTTGTGGTTATCGTATTGTGCAAGATCTTCTCTCTAGCCACTTGGCATTAACTGTGCTAACGCTTAATCAAAGTTTTGTGGCTTAAGTTTTTAAGTTTTACAGGATCACCTATTCACCCCCCCCCCCTCTAGGTGCTCTCAGTCGGGCGCGTCCGCGGGTGGTGTGCTAGAGCGCGGTCGGGTTGGCGCGTCGGCAGGGGCGGCGTTGGGCGCAGGGCGGCCAAGCCAGTCGGGTGCGCGGGGTCGACGTGTCGAGCAGGGCTTCAGGCGCGCGGGCGGCTCGATGGGCGCAGGGGCTGCTCGGTCGGGCGGTGCAGTGCGTCGGAGAGAGGAGCGAGGAGAGAGAAAGCCGGGTGAGAGAGAGAAAGGGGAAGAGGGAACGGCGACAGCGGCGGCGGCTAGGAGCCAGGGGCGGCGGCTTAGGGTTAGGGAAGGGGCAGGGGGCGGCCGGCTCATGGGCCTAATGGGCCAAGGGTTAGTTAGGTTAGTTTTTTTTCTTTTTCTTTTTTTTTCTAATTTCAAAATACCTATTTTAAATAATCATAAAATTCATAATAATCAAACCCAAATTATTTATAAATAAAATATTAATTTTTGGACTAACTATTATATTATTTATTTGGTTTTTCATTTTAAAAAATGATATTCAATATCCAAAATCCATTACGAGCAATCAAAAATCATTCCAAATGCAAACAAATAACAAACACTTAAAATAAAATTTATTACCATTAACAACTAAATGTATTACTTTTATTTGATGATTTTCATAGTGTCACAAATCTACCCCTCTTAAAAAGAATCTCGTCCTCGAGATTAAGAAAGGCTAGCACGAAAGTAAAGGAGATACAAGGTTTATTTGTAGGTTCTTAGTTCACATTGAACTCTTCTAAACTTCAGGAACTTCTTCATTTCTTCGCTCCGCAATGACTACTAATCAAGCGATCTTCATCATCGTACTTATAACTGGTTGGTCTTCTGGATTATTGTTTGGGTCTTGTTTGGCAGCTTTCTTCTCTAGTTGGTCTAGACGCTTCTTGGGGCATTCGCGAATAATATGTTCTTCATTCTTGCAGTAGAAGCAAGCACCTCTTGCTTTGAGTTCTTTGCGAGTCAACTTTGCTTGACCAACGGTTGATGAGGGATGATTGGGTGTTTGTATCCCATTTAGCTGAATCTGGCTTGATTCTTCTGTTTGGGTATCCATGTGTTTCGGGGCTTTTTCTTGTGGTTGAGGTGGATCACTCATGTATCCAAACATTATTCTATTCCTTTTGTTGTTCTTCACGATGTTGATGGAAGTTTCTATGCATTTTGGTTCATATCCCATGTCTAGAGACTGAGATAGCTTAATCTCGGGGATGTTTGGTAGTGAAATCTTCTCAGGACAGTTACGGAAGTAATGACCTTCACGTCCACATTGATAGCAAGCTTTTCTTGAAGTTATTTCTTGACTTTTTCCATGTTTCCATTTTTGTTTCTTGGATCTGATGCGACCATGAGGCTGAAACTGTGTGCAAGTAATAGTCCATCCATCAATGTAACACTCATGTGTTTCTTCTTGGGGCTGGGCATCCTTGTGATGTTTCCCTTTTGGAATACTTTGCAATTCATCAACTGACAGTGCATTAGGTATGAGAGAATCTGCTATTAGTTGTTCTTGGGGAGACATCTGTCTGTTTATGCCAGAAAATAAAATCTAGTTCTTCTGTTTTGTAGTTTCACTTTCGTTTGTACTGATCTGGCGACAAGGAATTCCATAGTACTCACAACAACAACATGTTCCAAGGTCACTTGTTTGTTGGTTTGGTTGTGCATCCTTTTGGGTCTTGAATGTCTGTTCATCAGCTGTTTTATTTATAGTGTTGTTTTGACTTGCCAACACACCACATTCTTTGCATTGAGTGACATCACTTGTAGTTGACATTCCAATGTCTGACATCTGTATGGGTATGGAAGAATGGAAGGGAAGAAAGGGTTGAGCAAAGACAAATTATAGAGAGCAGAGAAAACTCATCTATCTAAGGTTTTACCTAGCTAACTGGTGTCATTGTGGACAAAAGTCACACAATACACCAACAATCATTTCAAAGAAACAAATCAAACATGAACACAAAGGACAATGAACTCAAGCATACCAGCACAACACAATCCAATTCTACTCATTCAACCAAAACAAAAGGTGAGACAAGGTTTAGAATAAGAAGGATATTATAACATCAAGGAGTTGGATAAGAATTATCAAGGAGTTAGACAAGACATATTCGTCGGTGGCTAAGAGTGAAATAAGATAACCATGAACTATTAAAGTAAGGATAAATGATACAACCAAGGATATGAAGTGAGTTAGGGAAAAAGTATTATCAAGGAGAAAAGTAGACAAGGGTGATTCCACAAATCTGAACCCCCCTGGCCTCATCTAACGATCGGACAAGACAAGGGTGATTTTACCTCAAAATTGTGGCACAGCTATCGGGCATGGCATACACGTCATGGCGGGACAAGGACGACGGAGCAGTACCCAGCCCACTTCTGCTCCTGCTCCGACAGCACCTGCGCGCATCGTTTATGGATCATCTGGTTAGCCAAATTTAAAGGGTGCTACAAGAGATTAGTCAAATTTACTGATTTAACTACTCTCTAAAATATATTTTACAAAAAAAAAAGAGTGCACTCGTCCAATAGACTCTGTAAATTCAGAACTCTGTATGGCGAGTGAAGCAGGCTGGAAGGTGTACGGGAGCTACTAAATTTGAAAAACCATTTACAGTGTCTATTGGAAACGTTTTTCTTCTTATAATAGACAAACTTAACTTTACAAAAATATACGGTTAGTCCCTTGGAGTTGCTCTAAACAGCCTAATGCTATGTGGCTTTATCTCCGTCACTAAGCGAAGAAGAAAGGATCATCGTCTTGGCCCAGCGCTGCTGCGGCCTGACAGGACAGGATTAGGAGGCTGGATGCACGGCCCACTGGGTGCCATTTGTTTATTTACTGCAGTGCAGGCAGTAAGTACTGTGGTATTGAAGCCTTCACATTGAATGTATTAAAATTTGATAACTGCTTACACCAGACTAGGAAAGAGTATACCGGTTCCCCTTTCACAACAAATCATGTTGCATCTTAACTATATAGGGTTTTTCAGTAAGATTAGAGCCAGAAAGCATGCTGCTACAATGGATCCTAAGCAGCTAAGAAAAAAATTGAACACAGTAGAGTAGATCATCTGCCAGATGTCCATATGTCTCACGGGTCGCAAGTTAAAGTGCAGGACATTATTTTAAGAGAACAACCAGAACCAGCTAAGTAGTAAATATTTCAACTCACCAGAATGCCGTATACCAATAAATTTCACTTTCTCAAACTTTATGCGCTTTCTGAACTAATGTTGAATGGCTCCTCATGCACTGCACCGATCACCAGCAATGACAATATATCAGTGCCATGTCATTCATCATAACGTAAGCTCGGAATGGGAAATTATACATACAATTCAAAGGCTGTAGGAGGATAATTCTGAGACATCTCTTACCAGAGTTCATAAGGCCACTGGAAATAAAAGGTAAAACTATGCGGATCTTACATGGTGAGAACTTTTAATCCACATTGCACTAATTTAATATGGTTGAAACTTCTTTATTAATTGAACAGACCATTTTTTTCTCTCTTTTCTTTAATGAAAAAGATACGTGTTTCTGATGTGTGTTCAAGAAAAAAATGGAACAAACTATGTTTAATGAACCTTTCTGATTTATGCAAACTTAATTACACAAGAGAATCTGGTTCGACCATTGTAATCTCCAGTGATTTCAATCTTCATAAGGCATGACAAAGGCAGCACTTTCACAACTAACTAACATATCTGATGCACTAAGAGGAACAAAACTAGATACATCATATTAGGCAGAATACACTGCCCTGACAACTGCCTAGCCTTATTGCAGCTGATAAGTGCTGACTAACGTCAGCTGACAACTGATAAGTGATGACTAACGTCAGTTGACAAATAGGAGATGATTGCTAAGGGCCGCTGGGAATCAAGACTATAAGGACATTCTTATTCTTTATCATCATGGCTACAATTACTGGCATCACATTCAATCTCGTCTTCACTATTCTCCACAGCATGCGCAAGCGAATTGGCTTGCAGCGTCTTAAAACTGCTTATGAAGTCGGTTGCTTCTGAGATGAGAGCATTTTTAGCAGCCTTCAGACTACCAGCTTGCTGCTCAGAAAGAGACTTCCCAGAATCAGCAGCTTTAGAGCCAGCTGGAGCCCTTCTGCGAGGCCTTTTTGCTCCTTCTCTACGTGCCAATTTATCAATGTACCTCTCATGTAGGATAACATTCTTTATAGGCTTTAGAACTCCTGGGCTGGGATCAGATGATTTAGTTCTTAACCTTGAAAATGGTTTCTTTCGTGCTGAAGACCTTCCACTGTGCTTGCCTAGAGAATCTGAATTCATATAACTGTCAGGAGTCCCAGGAGAATTGTCAAAAGATAAGTTCAATTGTAAGGCACTTGGTGAGCTTCAAAAACTGAGAAGTGGTCAGCCTCTTGAGCTTGGTCAATGCGGCAATGTTTCTGCAACAAATGCCTCACTGTCTTCTGTGCTACTAGACTCTTCTGTTTAGCGGACTTTCGCATTCCAACTGTAGGTTCCAAGATATTTGGAGGTTTTGGATCAGACAATGTGAGATTTCCTATAGGATAAAATGTTGTTTTACTTGCTCTGGGACGTGGGGCAATTGGAGTCGGTGTTGAGAGGTCAGTATAAATTCTGTTGAAGCAATCTTCAGCAGATCTCCCTGGCACCTGAAAAGAGTTGTGTCAAAAATCACTGATCTAATTAATGACAAAGGATGAACTCAACAAATAAAAGAAGAAATATGCTAGATAAGAAACAGGACCTATTACTGAAATATTTCAGTGAAGTATATAAAAGAAATGTAAACTGGCACTACGAAACCACAGGCTATTTTGATTGTGCGATCACAAGACCATTAGTCCCCAAGTTTTTACATTTGTGCAATTAATTTTTAAAAGCTAATGGTAAATTTGATGAATTGAAACCCCACAGCTATTCACCTTTTTTAAAGATGATTAATTATTTGAATCTGTCTAATCATACCCTTTTGTTAACAGAATTAGCAAATCAGTGCACTATAGAAAAAAAGAATGAACTGTTATTGAAACTTAATGATGTATGAGTTTCTGCTAAAACAGTGCATTAGAATCTTTGTATATACCGAAAAAAGGAACCAAATTGATCAGCACAAAAACTTAGTTCCATAGAATATTAACAGTGTTAATATTATCAAGGACCATATATATGAGTCATTTCAAAGTGGGTGATCATCACCTAGGGTGACCGTATATATATCTACATGTGTGCGTGTGGGTGGGTGGACAGGCGGGCGGTAGGCCCATAAACCTACGAGGACACCTATATATTGCTATCATCCCTAAGGGAGATTATCTTCTCAAATCCCCAAGGTTAGTAACAAACAAGTCTAGTCAACGAAGGGTTTGTTTGGAAGTAAAGTATTTTTGTAGTTTCTAGGCAAAACCATAGCTTATAGGAATACCGGACTATTTTGTGCCATAAGGTGTTTGGTTGCATTCCTAAAACCAATGTTTTCAAAACCATGATATTCTAGATACCATGGTATTTTTTGAGTATTAGAAACTCTACTCCAACCCAAAGTTTTCATGGCATGACTAGCTTTCGTCTAAATATCATGGTCTACAATGTTGTATCCAAACAATGTTTCTCAAGACCAAGGTATTCTTGGAGCTAGCCAAACATATGGTATTGCCATGACAAGTGCAATGTATAGTATTGTAAAACTATGGTTTTAAGAAACGTTGTTGGCAAACAGGCCCTTATGGATCTTCATATAACACCCGTATCATAGATATATTTCTAAAACCTTGATATTTGAAATGGATTGTCGAAACAAAAAAAATTAAAAAATAACATGTGAACAGACCATGTGCACTGAGATTCATTTCTGAAAAATGCGAGAACTTTTGGCCACAATACTTCAGCATTATTGTTCTTGTTTCATGTAAGCAAGTCAAACTAGTAAAACAATATTTCTTCGGTCAGCTCTTGCCACTTATAGGAAATGAAAAGGACGCTAAAGCAAGTGATGTGAAGGCTTGGTACCATTTTTGAAACCCTCTTCCAGAAATGTGGGGATGGTCGGGCACTGAAGTAAGCTTTGCGCAATGCCATGTCCTGCTCTTTTGTCCCATCATCAGGACCACAAAAAAATTCTATTCCTTCTCTCTCAGTCCCACTGGGCTTGTTGATGTTTTCATCAATGTTTGCCAATCTCACATCACCAACTTTAAGCTTCACCTCGGTAGAAGGGTCATTTTCAATCCTTCTGTGGGTGGATTTTCTGGATTCATTGCAAGATGCAATTTCTTGGTGATACGCAGAGAATGGTCCAGGGTCCTGGCAACTTTGCTTCTTCGATAACAACCTCCTTTCTGTTCCTCTCTTCCTCTTTCCTGTTTGCACTTTAATGGTTGGGCTTTAACTCTTGCTTGTCACTCTTTTTGTTAGATAAATCTGAAATATCTTTCCTAGGAGGAAATCCAGCACTTTCCCTATTCCCTTTCAGGCTCTCTTGATTTTTGTCTTTCCTATAAGCATTTTTAGTCTTTCTGTTAGGATAGGTCTCACAGCGATTTGGTGGCAACAGTGACTTGCTCAAACTTTTATCTTCCAGATGGAATCGTGGGGACCTGCGGAGAGGTGTAATTGCTGATTATCAGCCCTAGATTTACATTCCTACAAGAGGAAGTTCAAATTATACTGCTATTTCTCATAAACTATGAATCATGTATGAAATGAATCAAGCTTCTAACTAACAAACATGATAACATTCAGGAATGACCAAAATATATGGTACTGGTAAAAATAAACATAGGAGTCAAGCAGGTGCAGCCCCTACCTCGTTTACATCATCGTCTATCATAATTGGATGCTCATGGTCTCTTCCAGCGAGCCGCGACGACCCGCGTAAGAGAGCCCTGGGCTGCTGTGCAGCAGCTCCAGCGTGGCGACCTCTCGCGGTCTTCTTGCGGGCAGTATGCTTCTTACATGTTTGGAGCTCCTCTTTCTCCTCCGGGTTCTTGGTCTGGGAAGGGGGCCTCCTCTTGGGAAAACTTTGAGGGGTCGCGTGGTGAGAGCGCAGCCGCCCTTTCCATGGCGACATTGGTGTGTACACATGTTCAACCAATAGCTCTTGTCGCAAAAAAAAACGAAGTCAGTATGCAGAATACATATATAAACTTGCAATTATATCAGATCCGAGTAGAAATACCGCAATCTGTATTGAATTAGGGTTCGTGGTACTCGGCTTCGCACTCGCACAACAAGAAGGGACGAGAAGGGATGCCCACTGCGTAGCGCATACCTGGTGGGTGCTCGTCGCCGACAACCGGCCTGACGAAGACCGGCAAAGGCACCTGGCGTAGGGCGGCGGCCACCCAGTTGCGCCACGAGAGAAAGAGAGAGAGGAGAGCGCGGGGCAGACGGGAGAAGAGATTGCCGTTTAGTCACCTGAAGATGGGCTGGGCGTTTGGGTATCTTTTTGAGATGAACTCCATTGGAGTTATGGCGGGAAATTCGAATTTCAGATTATTGAGAGTTGATTTAGTGTTTTCAAGTGTTTTTTTATATTTTTTGAAACCGTGTGGTTTTCAAATTTGGATTCTTATGCCATCTCTAACAGATTTTGTATCATATCATCTATCACATCCCTTATTTTAGACTTCACTCAGCAAAAAGTGTCATCAACAGTTTGATATCATCCATTTTACACGATCCACCAAATACAGCCTTAGCAACCTCGGCCATTGGCTTGTTCGTTTCACCGTTAATCCATATGGATTGGATGATATTGAGTCGTTTGAATTCATAGCAAGTCAAAATTTATCCCAATCCATTTCAATACACTCTGATCCATATTAAATTAAAATAACCGAACAAGGGCTTACTAAATATTTTATGAAAGTGGCATGCATATCTTTTCTCTTCTCTTCTTCTCTACTCCTTTAAAACACGAGTTCCCACTTTCAAGTGTCACACGCGTAGATGAAACCATCCGCGTGGCCGCCTCCTCGCCCACCGTGACTTTGGGAGCGCACCACATTCTCCGCGCTTTCATCTCTGCACCAGTCGTGAGCTCGGCACCGCATTGTCCGCGCTCAAACCCATTCGCCCCCAAGACGCTTCCGCATCCTCCACACTGAAACTCATCGGCCGCCTCTGCGCCAGCCATGACCTCGAGACTGCATCCTCTGCCCGCCTCTCACGACGCCATCATAGCATCCCATCCCCTCTCTCGCCTCGTTGTGGATAAGGATGGCATCTCCAGTTTTTTACCCCCAAACGCATTATGTGCAAGGGATAAAAAGGTTGGCGTGTGTGTGTGTGCAAGCAAGAAGAAGGCATATCTCCACATTGAAACCCATCCGCCACCAAACAGACATCGTGCCAGTCGTGACCTTATTCCTGCCGAACATGTTGAGGTGCTAGCTCTGGTGGTCATCCTTCATGTTAAAACACATTCGCCGCCACCACGCCAACTACGACCTTATTCCTGCAGAAATGTTGAGGCAGATACATCTCTCCTCCATGCTCTCCTCCTTTCATTCTAGGTTGCCTGTTTGGCTGACACTAGGGAGGTAAACGGGCCAATTGATCAAGATAAACATTTCTCATTTTCATTTTAACATTTTAATTCAAAAACGGATTCAGGGTAAGAATTGTTGAAAACAGAATCGAACACGGGGTGTGTAGATGGCGAAAACGAACTAATTTGAAAGGAAATGCATCGGTAAACGTTGAAAATCAGAAAGATAAAACGAAATCAATGTCTGTATCATACATAGTCTCATCAATGAACAACAAATATTTGATAATAATAATATATTAATGTGTGTAACATAAGTACATAACGATAGATTGGTAACTTGTCTACAAATTTCGGTGCATTTGAACTATTACTGTCTCTCAGAAATTTTGTCTTTTTTCTAACAGCTGGAGTAAGATGAATTTGACCATGAAATTTTGTATATAGATGAGGTAAGCTGAGATTTACATTCATGTTTTTAGAATTTTTTGAAACTTTTTTAGTAGGTTTGCACGTGATTTGCACCAAAACGTGGTTTGCATTCGATATGTTCCCATGATATATGTATTTGGTGGTGCTTTTCTTTTTTTATGTCTTGTGTCATTTATCTGCAGCAAATTCAAAACCCAAATGCAATCATGATTGCGAGGACAACTTTGGCATAGGATGACACAAGTGGTGTTGGCATAACCTCCACTGTGTTTTTTGTTGGGGAGCTAATGAAGCAGTCTGAGTGGTGCATCGATAAAGGTATTTTTTATTTGTTCTGTGAACATATCTAATCTTCTTTGGTTTGTGTATTGATTTTATTTTGTGATTTATGAAACTTCTTTTATTGGTTTGAGGTAACATGGTGTCATTTAGAAAATTAATGCACAACCAAATTTATACCCCTGTCAGGTGATTTTCTATAGTTACACTATACAATTATGTCAGGTCTAGCTGCCAATTGGTTGAGGTGAGTGACTGACACACGCCGCCTCCCAAGCCCTACTCCAACTGTATCAATCTACGCTAAGCAACACCGTATATTACTACTGCTATAATGATGTCGTAGTTTATTTCACTCTGTGTTGCCGTCGACAGTCGACAGCAGTTGTATCTTTTTGAAATGGACTTGGTTGTCCAAGACTCTTCTCCATTGATTTTGTTTGTGATTTGGAACATGTTTCAATATCTATTCCATGTAGCAATAATAATATCATCAATATTAACATTACGATGATATTTTATTACACGGATTTTATATATCATGATGATGTTTATTGTTTCATATATATGTTTCATACTAATTTTTTTACTCCCGTGGCAACGCACAGGCACGGACCTAGCATGAGCTTGAAGATTGATCAACTGATGAAACTGCAAACTGCAGCGGATGATGATTTGGGCTCCTCTGTCTGTGCAGTGCTGCAAACCTGTTTACAAGACAAGATATTAATAGGTTTCCTAACCAATCAAGAGATGCTGATCTGCTGACCTCAATACTGATTTCTTGAGTCTGATGCCCCGCATTGCTATATTGTGCCAGAAAAGCTATCACGGTTAGTTGGTAAGCAACAATAAGACATGTTGGCTTCATAACCTGGTGGCACAACTTTCCATTTCAAAATAAGACATGTTGCATTGGCACAATTTTGGCTCCATAACAATAAGACATGTTGGCTCCATAAGCGGTGGAAGCTTCAAGGGAGAAGTTCTTCTCATCAATTTTGGTAACCTCAATAATGAAATTTTACCATAATTCTAAAGAAACTTATTTACGACCTAACAGATAAATTCTAGCAAGGAAATTAATCGAGGAGCAGCAACACACAATAAGACATGCTGGCGGGGGTTGAGCTTTCCATTTCAAAAATATGTCTGCGGGCATTTCGCAACCAATCTGTAGGGTGGTCACACTCACATATACTACCTCCGTTTTTTTATTTGTCGCCATGTAGTTCAACTTTGTACTAGCAGACGTCAGATAAAACAAACGGAGGGGAGGGAGTATATAGCAATAAAAGTTGGTAAGAGGCATACTTGTGCTATAGGAACGCTAGATTCCTAAATGAGGACCGTTATATGCGAGCATGTGAAGGAGTTTCTTGTAACCTGGTAGTCAAACTCATGGCGTGGAGAATTTCAGGCTATATATATGTGTCTAACAAATTCCAGTGAGAGCTAAGGCAGTTTATATCAAATCTATAAATGAAAGGAACTTTATGAGACTAAAAAACATGCAGAAGGAAAAAGAGAGGCCAGGTGGGGATCAGAGAAAACACAAAACCAGGTGTCTCGAGATTTATGTGAAGACGCAAAAAAGTAGAAGGCATAATGGAGTTTCAGAATTTCCATCAATCACGATAGCCGATAGGGATGCTATTGGGTAAACACTACCCACACAAGCCTGCACACGGTATTTGATAGGCACAGAGTAAATGCAAGCGTGGTTATTAAATATGAAAGACAATCTCTAGAAACAAGAAAATCCTTCAAGGCCAGGTAACTCTCCACTTCATTTGTGCCCAAGTTATGCAGAAGATTTCATGTTTTCAAATTGATCTTCTGAAATAAGTCTAGTTAGCAATCTCTAATGTCCAGCACAGAAAAACCGGGAAAGGTCTCAATCATCCCTAGGTTGCATGAAAGAGTGGTATTTTTCAGGAAGAAACTTTACTTCTTTCTGGTACTTCTTCTCTGAAACAATAGGAATCAGCAATGCAGCGGTGGAAGCTTCAAGGGAGAAGTTCTTCTCATCAATTTTGGTAAGGTAGGTTCCAGCCCTTCTCACATCTCCTTTTTCAAGTAGTCTTCTAACTATGATGTTTAGCATGTGTGAGTCGGCAGCACAGCCATTCTTCTCCATAGATAGAAAAAGATTATCAGACTCCTCTAACAAACCTTCTTCTATATGACTTTTGATCATTAAGCTGTAGGTTATCACATCAGGCACTGGACCACGGAGCACCATAGCTGAAAACAGGCTCTTTGCTTCATCAATCCTACCAACTTTCAGCAATGCATTAATCACTATACTGAAAGTCCGAACATCAAGCTCAAATTCTTTTGAACGCAAGTCCTCAAACATTCTCAGCGCTTCATCAACACAACTATTTTCACAGAGTCCTCCAAGAACTGTGTTGTATGTTTCGATTCTCAACTGTGTTCCTCTGTCAACCATTTTCATGTATAATTCCCTTGCAGCAACAATCCTTCCAGCCTGAAATAACCCATGCAGCATTATGTTAGATGTAATAGCACAAAATTTTACATCCTTCCTGAACATTTCTCTGTAAAGAGCTAATGCATCTTCAACCCTTCCATTCTTAAAGTAGCCATTAAGCAGAGAATTATAGGTCCAACTGTCAGGTCTCAAGCCAATGGAGACCATACGATCAAGTTGCTTAATCGATTCATCCATCTTCCCAACGAAGCAATATCCATCTATCAGTGTATTATATGAAACAACATCTGGTTTCACACCAATGTGTATAACCATATCAAAGAAATCTTGTGCTTCCACAACCCTTCCTTCCTTGCATAGGTTGTCCATTATTGTGTTCATGAATATGGCATCAGGGTGGATGCCCCTATTGATCATTTCAAAAGCCAGTTCCTCAACCTTCTTCCATTCACCAATGGAACATAGACCATGTATTAGTGAGGTAAAACTTATGATGTTAGGAGACAACCCTTCACTGACCATCTGATTGAAATGGTACACAGCATCCTCCACTCTGCCGGTCTTGCAAAGAATGTGAATTACCGTGCTGTAGCTGACTACATCTGGCCTCAAACCATTCTGTCGCATTTCTGTAAATGCAGTCATTGCCTTATCCACTGCTCCATGTTTAGCGTATGCACAAATCAAGATGTTGAAGGCACGATGTTCAAACGGAATACCGTCTCGAATCATCAAATCAAGGAGATCACGCACATCAATAAGAGCTCCTTTCGTGGCGTACCCATGAAGCAAGATGTGATAGATAGTAGAATTGGGTTTTTGACCCTTCCGAACCATTGAATCAAAGACACTCCTAGCTTCTGCGCATCTTCCAATCTTGCAATAATACTGTATCAGAAGACTGTAAGTGACAACATCCGGTTGAAGACCACTACCAGACATCTTTTTGAGCAGTCTCACTGCCTCTTCCAACTGTCCTAAAGAGCAATATCCACGGATCATGATATTATATGTCCTAGTATCCGGCATAACACCTTTATCAAACATATGTTGTAGGATTGCTACAGCCTTGTCCATTGCTTGAGCCTTGCACAGGCCATCAATGAGTGAGTTGTATGTCACAACATCAGGTGGAAGCCCCTGGCCCATCATTTCATGAAACAGGAAGTAAGCTTTGTCGACTTCACCTTCTTTAAAGAAGCCATCAATGACTGTGTTATACGACACCACATTGGGAGAACAGTTGTATCCGCCATCGGCCGTCATGTGAATCAGCAGCTCAAGAGCCTCTTGACTCTTTTTCTCGACGCAGAGCCCTTTGATAAGAGCATTGTAGGAGAAAACATCAGGTGTATAGCCAAGCTCCGGCATTCTTCTGAACACCATATCCATTGCGTCATCAGTCCTGTTGCCATCACAGAGACCCTTGATTAGCTGGTTGAGGGTCACGTTCTGCACCCTCCATCCCGTCTTGAGGAACAGGGCAAAGGCAGCGAAGGCGAGGTCCAAGCGGCCAACAGTGCAGAAGCAACGGATGAGGATGCCTATGATGGCGGCCATCATATTGACGCCGGACCGGACCATGGTATTGAAAAGGGACACGGCGAGCGCAGCGCTGTGACGTGGTGACGACGAGGAGTCGGCGCGAGCGACGACGGTGAGGACACTATTGAAGGCGTGCACCGATGCCGGTCTGGCCTGAGGAAGCAATTCATCGAACAGGTTGAGCGCGTCCTCTCGGCCGAGGCTTCCGGAGCGGTGCCGATTTAGGATTATCCGCTCCAGCTCCAAGCACGTGCGGCGGCCAGAGCTGACCCCTCGCGACATGCCTTGTCACTCGCTGTGTGGAGCAGTGGTGGAGTGAATGGGCCGAACGGATCTCTGCTTAGTCACTCGCTGCAACCAGCATAACGCGACGCTACAAGGCAAGCTCCTGCAATCTGGAACCCAGCACACGGATTTAGCAGCGGGAGGGTGTGCAAAGGGAATCGCGGAACATGAGGCAGGGGCGCAGGGCGAAGGGCAGCAGAAGCGGTGGAAGTGGAACTCACGATGTAGCGCTGGTAGAACTTGCGCTTGAAGTGGCAAAGCCGATTCCGATGCCGATGCGAGCCAGTGGGTGAGACGACAGCCCAAGACACGACCGGAAGGCTCCTCGGGCCTTCCTCACCTTTCGTGGGCCACTGCCCATAGAGACCTTGGGCTAGCTTGGCAAAAAGCCATCTTCAGTATTTTCTCTCTTGGCTGCAACTCTCAGGAGCATGTCTTAGCTTGCTATTATCAGACAAATGATTGACTTATAATAAAAGGATAGTTAGTTAAGTGCATGATGACTTGTGCAAAGGTTAAAAGTCGAAAAAGAACATCTCTACTCCAGTCTGTATCATACTAGCATCCCACACCACTGTGATCTCACCTGATGCTTGATCTCACCTAATGCTGCAATCGTTGACGTCGAGCAAACCACGTCAGGATCAATCAGGCTCCTTCGCCGGCACGGAACGCGTGCGATCAGGCGAAGGCACACGCCCCAGTTGAGACCTGACCTGATCGCCGGTGGAAGCTTTTTTTTACTGGCACTCCCACCTTCCAATTCCATTTCATCCCAAACTTGCGACGCACAGCACTATGTAGAAAAGGCAGTCGACTACCGTTTCAGAAGGAAGCTTGGATGCCAAGGAAATACAATAAAGCAAATGCTACCTTTTGTTTTCTTTTCTTGTTCTTCTCTATATAATAATACGACAAAGGAAACATAAGAAATGGAGCCATTCACTAGGTCCAAGTGAAGTGCAGTGTGTGAACTCGGAATAAGATCCAGTAGGATATTATTCAAAGAAAGGCACACTTCATCAACAAAAGAAAGAGAGAGGGCAAAAAAGGAGAGCTCCATTATGTACCCTAACTAATAGAAAGCGTGATTCGTTATTTACAACTGGATGCACAACCATACAGGCCCCCGGGAATGTGGTAATGCACGTGATGCCCTTTTTGCCTTCTCTGACCAAGACCGCACTCAAGAGAGTTGGAGTATTCCTTGGATATATAATCCATTCCTTTAAGAAGAAATCATCCGTCACTCCCAACTCACTCCATCCTATAAAAGCCACGGCCAGCTACTGTAACACTATAAAAATCATCAAATAAAAATAATACATTTAGTTATTAATGGTAATTATGGCAATAAATTTTTCATTCAAGTGTTTGTTATTTATTTGCTTTTGAAATAATTTTTGATTGCTCATGATTGATTTTGGTTATTGAATAACATTTCTTCTTAAATGAAAATCTAAATAAATAATATAATAATTATTAGTCCAAACATAAATATTTTATTTATAAATAATTTTGGTATAATTATTATGAATTTTAGGGTTATTTAAAAATATATTTTGGATTTAGAAAAGAAATAGAAAACAAAGAAAAAGAAAAAAAACCTAACCCTAAAGCCCATTAGGGGCCCAACAAACATCACAGCGCGCGCCCCATCCTCACATGCTAGCCGCTGCCGCCAGGGGAAATTCCCGCTTTCCCCTGTCGTGCGGCCCCCGGCCTTTCTCTCTCCCTGCCTCCCTTTCTCCCAGGCAGCCACCAGGAAGCCCCGGCGCCCAGCACCGACGCCCGAGCCGCTGCGCCAGCACGCACCCGCGCGCTGCACCGCACCCGACCGAAGCCCCGACGCCGCTTGGCCTTCACCCACGCCCGCAGCACGCCGCCGAGCAGCGCCCAATCCCGCGCGCCAGCCGACCCCGCGCGCCGAGCCCAAGACCCCGACGCCGAGCGCGCCCAGCCCCGTCGCGCCAGGACCTGCGCAGCTGCCGCGACCCAGGAGCCTGACCGAAGCCCACGCGCGCCAGCCGAGCTCCGCGTCCGTTCTTCATCGCGTGTAATGGAGCTTCAATGCGTCTGTTTCCTCTCCCTTCCCCATTACTCCCTCTCCCCATTGATGAACGCCATCAATGGCGCCTTGAACCCGTCGGCCACACCTCTCTCCCTCCCTGGCGCCTTCTCCCCTTCCCTCCCATTCTCTATAAATTGGACAGTCACTCCCTTCCTCTCTTCCTCCCTACTCGAGCTCGTCCCTACTCTCTCTCACTCTCCTCGCCGTTAGAGCCACCACCACCGTCGCCGGAGTTCACCACACCATCGCCGGAGTCCGTGGAGCCTCGCCGGAGCTTGTACCTCGTCGTTCCCTGCTCGACCGACCATTCTCCCTTGTCGAGTTCATCCCTGCGCATGAGCAAAAACCCAAGGTTGAAGACAACCCGTTAATTCATTTTCTAAAGCATGTTTTGAATTTTGTGAATTATTGTTGTAATATTGAGATGATTTGACGATTCACGTGTATGATTTTAGAGATTTCGATGTATACATATAGCCAAAATCGAACCCTGCGACAATGCTTTGAATATGTGTATGATTTTATAATTTTCAAAATGAATACGGTCACTATTCACTACCTCGGTGATTTCATACTAGAAAACGTTTATATATTCAATTTCGCTTTAGTGTGTGGAACGATAATTGTTAGTAATATTTTAAATGTAAACTTATTTGCATGAAGAAATAGAAGAAATACTAAGCCACGTATTTTCTGGTCAAATGAAGATATAGATTTTACTATTCATAATAAATGTATTCATAAGTATAGCACTTAAATTACTTAGAATTAGTAAAATACTTATTTATGTCATAATAACCATGAATATGTTATTAAAAGTCTCATTTAGTAATCTACATTACTTAAAATATTAATGTCAGAAGAATTATAAATAAAATTTTTTTAGTTATACGTATAAATTCTATTTAGAAAGGAAAGGAGAAAACAGAAAGAATAGAGTTTTTTAAAGATACTAAAATAATAGAGTTGGTGTTCATATCTTTAAATGATGACCTATCGGTTTGAATGTAGTTTTCTCAACAAATATAGATTTAGTGTTTTCCTAATAGAATGATAATTATTTATTATCTCTTCACATAAAACTCATTTAGTCTCATATTTAAGTATCCATAATTATATGCTTTACAATAGAAATATGTCATATAACTTTTCTAATAATGATATAATGGCTTGACTAAGTGCTCACACTATCATAACTAAAATGATAGTTAATAATATACCAATGAATATAGTATTCATTTTAAATATCTAGGTCATATGTTCCTAAACTAAAGGTAAAAATAAGTAATAGATTAATTATGTTTTCTCATAATCTAGTTAATTAGATTTATATTTCAACTTGTTCACAACTGGTTATATAGGCTTAATTAATCATTTAAGCAAACTTAGTCCATATTATTTATATATATATCACTTAGTTTTTCTTAAAGAATAAACTAAGGAAATTAGTGTTCATGTTTTTTAATAATAATTAAAATGTTATTTTATATATGGTTTTGTATATAGCTTTCTTAATAAAGAATATAGGACATGTACTTTCTAATAAAAATAAAATATAGTTGTTTGTTCATTGTATTTTACATAAAAGTTCATTTAAGGCGTATATCATAACTTTTCATAAAATAGGTGTTTAATAATAATAATCTTTTCATATAAAACTTATTTAGACTTATATCTTAGTTTATCATAAGTGAATGTTTAACAATGATTTATAAGATGTTCCATAATACTTTTAAAATTAATAATGTGTTTCGTAGCCCATTAACCTTAGATATATAACTTATATCTTTTCTAAAAGGTTAAAAAGGTTTAATATTGTTATAACGTGTTTTATCATCTTATAAACCCTTTATCTTAGACGTATCGCGTATGACGTTTTATAAAAGATTAAATTGGTGAACCTAATATTTGTATATTTTAATTAAGATATTTTTAAGCTCATGTCTTATTTTATAAAGTATAGGTCACACATTTTTGAAAAGAATACCTTCTTATTATAGCCATTAAAAGCCTCATAGTGAGACCCTAGCCATTCACCTCGGAAGTGAATACAGGTCTGGCTAACCCGGGCTAGAAGGGAATCATAACTCATGGGTAAAGATGTGCCACCTCTGCAGAGTGTAAAACTGATATATCAGCTGTGCTCACGGTTATGAGCGGCCTGGACTCCTCACATGATAATTGAACTTGAAGATGGAAATAAATCGAGATCCGATTATATGCCAATGGTTTGCTTAAGTGGTTTCACTTAAGTGTTTTTGATATACTCGTATATCTTTGTTTAATGGGAATACTTGGGATTCACACTTATTAGTAAGACAAGTGTTGTTAATAAAATGTTGACCAACTAAAATGCTTACTGCTCAACCTTAGCCTCACCTTGTTAAACTTGCATTAATTTTCCCCCACTTGCTGAGCCCCGATCATAAGTGAGCTCACCCTTGCTTAAATTTTGATCAGAAGTTTGCAGATGAAGTTATGATGTTGAGCTCCAAGGATGCTAGTCTAGTGATACCCCCGGCCATCTTCCTGTAGATGGATGTCCATGTTTCGTTGTACTTTGATGAATAAAGGTTAAGACATTATGTCTGTTCGAAGTGTAATATGTTAATAAAATCTTTATTTATGCTTTTATGCATTGTCCTTTTGATATATTACACTTGTGACATCAACATATGTGTGGAAATAGATCCTGGCACACATATGCGATGCACCCGGCTCTGCCTTAAGAAACGGGTGTGACAGAAGTGGTATCAAAGCAATATGACCGTGGGTCGCTAGATTAGTTAGAAATGGAAAGCACAGTTAGTCGTTCAAAACTTGACTTAATTGTCACCATAAAAACTTACTTTATATCAAAACTCGTCTCTATTATTTTCAACTCTTCTTGTCTGATTCTTCGTCTATCAGAAGATTCTAATGAGAAGCATTGCAAGATGATCAAGCTAGGATTGCAGAACTTGAAGCGGAGTTTACCAGAAGAAACCTTTTCGCAGCTATCGATGATGCCCTATTCTCTGTCTTATCCCCACTCCGCAAGAAGTTTTGTTATGGATCCCCTGGATCTATTATTTGACTTCTTGGTTAGGTTGATAGGATTGTTCTTTAGTATTAAGATTTTCGACTAGATCGGTAATGGCGATATTATATTATATTATATTATATTATAAGTGGTTTTCTAATCCGTAATATTGCTATATAACCCTTGACTTCTTATACTTTTGTTTTCTTGCCATTGTATTGCCACACTTGCGCAATATCTACCTTGATATATTAAACCTTTGCCTCTCTACTTTTCTCCTTGATAATACTTTCTCCCTAACTCATTTCATATCCTTGGTTGTATCATTTATCCTCACTTTAATAGTTCATGGTTATCTTATTTCACTCTTGGCCACCGACAAATATGTCTTGTCTAACTCCTTGCTATTTCTTACCTGACTCCTTGACTTTATAATATCTTTCTTATTCCAAACCTTGTCTCACCTTTTGTTTTGGTTGAATGAGTAGAATTGGATTGTGTTGTGCTGGTATTTTTGAATTCATTGTCCCTTGTGTTTATGATTGATTTGCTTCTTTGAAATGATTGTTGGTGTATTGTGTGACTTTTGTCCACAATGGCATCAGTTAGCTAGGTAAAACCTTAGATAGATGGGTTTTCTCTGCTCTCTATAATCTGTCTTTGCTCAACCCTTTCGTCCCTCCCATTCTTCCATACCCATATAGATGTCAGACCTTGGAATGTCAACTACAAGTGATGTCACTAACTGCAAAGAATGTGGTGTGTTGGCAAGTCAAAACAACACTATAAATAAAACAACTGATGAACAGACATTCAAGACACAAAAGGATGCACAACCAAACCAACAGACAAGTGACCTTAGAACATGTTGTTGTGAGTACTATGGAATTCCTTGTCGCCAAATCAATGCAAATGAAAGTGAAACTACAAAACAGAAGAACCAGATTTTATTTTCTGGCATAAAAAGACAGATGTCTCCTCAAGAACAACTAATAGCAAATTATCTCATACCTAATGCACTATCAGTTGATGATTTGCAAAGTATTCCAAAAAGGAAACATCACAAGGATGCCCAACCCCATTGGGAAACACATGAGTGTTACATTGATGGATGGACTATTACTTGCACACAGTTTCAGCCACATGGTCGCATCAGGTCCAAGAAACAAAAAGGGAAACATGGAAAAAGTCAAGAAATAACTTCAAGAAAAGCTTGCTATCAATGTGGACGTGAAGGTCATTACTTTCGTAACTGTCCTGAGAAGAGTTCACTACAGATCATCTCCAAGATGAAGCTATCTCAGTCTTCAAACATGGAATATGAACAAAAATGCACAGAAACTTCTACCAACAACATAAAGACAACTCCACCATGTAACTTATCAAGTCGTGCTTGCTTTTGGCTGTGGTGATACCAGCCATCTTTTAAATAGTTGTCCTAAGAAAGATGTGGAGATCAATAAGGTCCAAAAGAACAGACAACACCCTCAAACTCATGCGTCAACAAAGAATAAACAACGGAAAAAGTCCATAGGAAGGATAAGTTATGCAGTGATAGGAACCATTCCATATGAAAATGCAGTAATTTTTGGAACACTGGTCATTCACACAACCATCGCCACCGTGTTGTATGATCCTCGTACAACACATTCTTTTATCAGTGCCCAGTTTGCAACAAAGTATGGTATCTTTACGTGTCCCTTGAGATCAAGGATGACCATCAGTGCACCCGAAAGAAAAATGTTAGTAAACTACATATGTCCAAATGTAAGTGTTAAAATCAATGGGATATATTTTCTAGCTGATCTTATAGTGATAGAATCAATGGGAAAGGATGTGATTCTTGGAAAGAATTGGTTACTGTTGGGGACTTGCTCTCAAATGCTATGAGTTGAGAACAAGGCAACACAAAGAAAGGTTAATGGTTAATGCTCTTCGTCCTTCGAAGCGTTATTTCCTTTAGGATATAACGATCTTCGGACGAAGATCATGAAGGACATACCTTCATCATCTCAGTATACATTAATGAAAGAAGAAATGTATGAAACATAAGAAATAACATGAACAATTATATATTATTATAAATTCATTTCTATTCTATTATCATGGAAAAATAGAAATGATATCAAATTACAAATGTACCTTCGGCTTGAAAGAAGGTAAAAGTACAAGCGTGACGCAAAAGCAGAATGACAAGTCAGCGTGAACAGTACGGGAACACTGTTCATCTATTTATAGGCACGGGACGCAGCCGATGTAAAATTGCATTCATGACATTTAAATTTGCTAACAACTCTATAGTAATCCATCGAGGTCCAAATAGCATTTTTCCTTTTAAGTCGGTTCCCCTTTCCACTATCATGCCGAAGGTCCCCTGCGTACAACTTCGGCTCTGCGCCAACCTTCGTATTCTTCGTGCTTCTTCACATTGTGGTTCTGATCCGAGTCCGAAGGTACCTGTTTATGTATTATACTCCAGAAACATTATTAAATCATGTTTTTTGAGGACCTTCAGAAGACGAAGGCCCCCAACAGTAGCCCCTCGCAAGGTTAATTTGTTAGAATAACAAATTCAGATTGCGATATGGACGAAGGCCCTAAGCCGAAGGTCCGAAAAAACACCTTCCCTTTGCTAGAATAGCAACAGTCAATGACAACCTGGGCCCTCCAACTTGGAGCGCGTTGGGCGTATAAATAAGAACTCACCCCGAGCATATTTGGTACGCTTACATTGCTTTGCTTGATTTCTTAGCTCTTGCTTTCCAACAGTTGCTTTGTTTCTTAAGTTTTCCGAGCTTCGGATTTAAGGACATATTTTCGTCAATTCCGAAGATAAGATGTCTCAAGACAAGAAAGCAGTTGCTGAAGCGAAGCTAACCGAAGAGGAGAAGCTTCTTGAGGAAAAGACTGCTGGATTCATTGAGTCAATTGCAAAGACAAATACAGAAAAGATTATGAAAGAAATTCTGGAAGGCTTATCTGAAGATACCGATGACAGCGATAGTTATGATGCAGAAAGCGGGGGCGAAGACTCCGAAGATCGGCCCTGGCGACCAAGTCACGCAGTCTTCGGAAAATCGACTATCAGACAGAGTCATCTTGATAACATGAGAGGAAGGTATTTTCGAGACATATCTATTGTGAGGGCTAACAATGGAGACAGGATTGTTCCTATTCCTGAAGAGAATGAAGTCGTAATCTACCGAATCTTCTTCAAGGCTGGGCTTCGATTCCCCTTAAGCAGATTTGTGGTTGAAGTTCTAAAGATATATGAGATTTTCCTTCACCAGATTACCCCCGAAGCAATTATCAGAATGGGGATCTTCGTGTGGGCCGTGAGGAGTCAAGGTTTAGAACCAAGTGCAAAATGTTTCTGCAGCATGCACAAACTTTTATATGAGACGAAGCCCTAGGGTAAGGAGCAGTATCATAACAACTTTGGTTGGTACAGCTTCGTTGCCCGCTCAGGCTCAAGCTGCCCAGTGCCAACCTTTCGGAAGAGATGGCCTGGAGACTGGATGAAAAATGGTTCTACGTGAAGAATGATTTAAAAGCAAGAGAAGATATAAAAGATATCATCATGCGCCCCATCTGGTCACGCTTCGGCCTCTGAAAGCCAAAGGTAGAGATTAATGAGGTAACCGAAGCGTGCTAGAGGGCCTTCAGCATAGTCTGCGCATTTATTGGGACAAGGGACTTAGTCCAAGAGCACGTGGCCTACAGGATATGGCCATTGGTAGACAACTGGGAGATGCCAAAAGAGACCATCAGCAACCCTAACGAAGGTGGTTTGGTTCGATTAAAATATACCTTTAGGTTTGGAGACCAATTTATCGAACCAGACGACGATTGGCTGAAGTGCGTTGAAAACACCAGCGATGAACTACTTGGAGCCTACTCCAAGTCTGAAGATAACGCACTATCTGCGGCCTTCGGGAGCCAAAAAAAGAAGAGGCTAAATAGAGTTTTTGATGCTATCGGATTTATGTATCCTGACTACCGCTACCCGCCAAAGGGGCAGAAGAGAAAGAGTGCAACTTCTGGGAAGGATGTTACTTCAGCTGCTCCGAGTGAGTCCGCGCCGAAGAGGAGAAAAGTGAAGGTTCTTACTCACCGACCGCGCTACATTGAACCGGCCACAGTGCCCGAATTCGGCGGTGAGACCTCTTCGGCTACTGAAGCCAAAGAACCTGTGCTTACGCCGAAGATTGAAGAGCCGGCTGCAATGCCGAAGGCATCCTCAGCCAAATTAGCTGAGCCGAAGGCCGATAATATTAAAGAGATAGGGGTCGAAGGAACAAAGATATTAGAAGTTATAAGCCCTTCGGCAGAAGTGACAGTGCCGAAGGCACAATAAGGTCTTACAGCGACCCCCAAGAGGAAAAGGATGGTCAACGTACTAGATGCGCTGGAGACGATAAAGACTTCAAGCTCTACTCCAAGGAAAACTGCCGAAGCTTCAAAAGCATAGACTGAGACAAAACTAACCGAAACCGAAGCTGCAAAGAGCCAGGCCGAGACCGAAGCTGGGCCTTCAGAGCCTGTCAAGGAGAAATCCTTAGAAACCGGAGAAAAGGAAACGGAAAAAGAGGCTGCAGAACAAATTTTGCCTGAAAAAACTGCCACTCCTACTCCCGAAGCATCTTCCGAAGTACTTGATTATATTGTACGACACGCTTCGGGAAAAAGATTATCTAAAGAAGAGATTTTTGAAGCTAAACACTATGCCCGAGAACTGAAGTATCCGAAAGTGGCCTTAGTGTTCAATGGCACAGACGAAGATGACTTCTTATACTGCCTCCCAGACAACAAAGAATTATCTGTCTGCCGGGAGATGGCCAGAAGTATGGGCTTTCCGAAGCTCAAAGCTGGCCTTTGTGCTATGACGAAGGACGATCTGGCAGACAACCTCGCATATAACAGTCTGAAGGTACGAAAATTGTATATTTGGAAGTTTATAAATTTTGAATTATTCTTTTGCTCTTATACTAATTTTTTTCATATAGAGTTTAATACTTAGCAACGCCTTGAGGGCGCAAAAGAATGCCGAAGACGAGAGCTACACTATTGCTTTCAACAACCTTCGAACAGAGGTTATTAAGCTGAGGAACAAAGCTTTGGAAAAAGATAAAATTCTGCTTACATTGGTGGATAAAGTAAAGAAGGATGATGCTAACTTTAAAACCCAATCTGAAGCCCAAAAAATTGAGATTGAAGACCTTCGGAAGCAACTGGCCGAATCTAAAGAGAAGTGCGCAGTTGCAGAAGCTAAACGAGGGATTAGCGAACAATGGACAAATCATTTAGATAAGAACGTTGAAGAACTTCACATATCTAAGGAAAGATGCTTTGAAAAATCTATGGACTGCGTGAAGAAAATAAAAACTAGCTTCACCAACGTTGGCGCATATTCAAGCGAGGACAACATCATAAGAGGCGATCCTGAGGGCCGAATTGAATGGATCAGCAGCGAAGCCGAAGCTTTTGAGGAAGTTTTGAGTGGCCGTGGGGACGTCTGCGCCTTTTCTGGCGCGAGGGGAGTTGCAGCTATTTTGGAGAGAGCAGGGTGCGAACATGTTAAAACTTTGGCCCAAGCCGAAGCTGCTTTCTCCATTGATGATACGAAGGATCCCTCGGCCGAGGCAAGCTTAATAGACGAAAAAAATTTCACTGACATTTGGGAGAATGGCGGTCGAGGGATGGCTCACGAAATAATAAAGAAAAGTGAAAAAGATACTCACGACACTAGAGAAGCAACAAAAACATCTGAACAGGCTGCGGAGTTTGAGAGACGAATATGTATTACTTAATGATTTTTACCTTTGTTGTTTACTTTTGCGACTTCGAAATAATCTACGTTTTCTACCGCAGCTGAACTATCTCCTCCCCAGAGCCCTTCGAGCCACTGGCCGAAGCAGAGGCAAAAGAATCATTAGAAATTATTAGCATGGCCGAAACTATTATAGACGAAGTCGTCACCCAACTGTTGACCGAAGCTGCAGATAAAGTTTTGAAAGAAGAAGAATAGTTATTGTAAAAACATTTCTAGATTATTAATGTAATATTTGCTGAACTATGCTTGTAATATTTGGTGATCATGGGTTTTGAATGTAATATATAAATAGTTTTGTAATTCATTTCTTTGCGATGCATGAAATTTTTATGTACATACCATTTTTGAGCCTTCGGCGAAAAAACACCTTCCCTTCTTTTCATGCTTCGTAAAGAAGAGCTTTTATGCTTCGTGAAAAATCCTCCAGACGTCGCCAAAAAAAACTTTAATGCTTCGTCAACAATAGATTTTTCCCTCCACATCATAGTGCTTCGTATCGCCAAAAACATTAATGCTTCGTCAACAATAGATTTTTTCCTCCATATCAGAGCTGATGAAGCTGTATTTCTTCAAAACTTATTTTGTGCCTTAGCACAACTTCGCTTTTTCGAAGCATCCTCCGAAGATCAACATTGTATCCCCTTCTTGTGCCATTGATGCAACATGATGTATGATGTTATGTTATGCGAAATGATGTAATGATGTTATGCTATGCAAAATGATTTTTATGCTGAAGACACACACACATCCCCACAGTGGAATACACAATCTCTTTGCCGTTTATTTTTCGGCTTCACCGCTTATTTTTCGGTGTATCAGTGCTGACTTTTCGCTGTAAGTTCTGCATTTCCTTAGAAACGTCTTTTGAACTTCTTCACCTTCTATTTTGGCGGTATTCTCGTTGACTTTTCGCGCTTCGCCTTATATTTCGGCGGTATTTGGCTCTGCATTCCCTTTGGAACGACTTTTGAGCAGAAAACTTACACTACGCTCTCTTAGAAACGGCTTTTTGTAGCTTCGGCAACTTACGCTGCATTCCGTAGAATGACTTTTTGTAGCTTCGGTGATACTTATGTCGCGTTCCTTAGAACGATTTTTGGTAGCTACGGCGAGTCTGTGTAGAAGATATATTCCACTATGGCAAAAACGAAGCTATTACAAGAAATGGAAAATGACGAGAGAACTAAGTTTTCAATAATTGTTCCTTATTAAAAAAGAAAATGGCAATGAATGTAAAAACTGTTTCAGGAGTAGGATATCGCTCAGTAGATATGCTTCGATTCTGGCATAGTACTGTTGACTGTACGAGCTTCGGACTCCTCCCTGAAGTCTTGCTGCTGGTGGGTCTGTTGACTCCCTTCTAGCTGCTGACTTCGTGAATACACAAGTTGTAGTGGTGGCGGAGGTGGAGGTTGTTGCCATGATGCCTGTGGCTGGCTAGCCGAAGCAACAGAAGCTGCAGGATGGTTACCCACATACTCTGGTATGTAGGGTGAGTGATATGAAGCAGTGTGCATGACATGTTTCGGTTGGTTCTGTTGGGCTATAGCTTCTGCTATTTCCTTCTGTTTCTGAATGGTGACATGGCACATCCTTGTAGTATGGCCCTTTTCCTCACCACAGAATAGGCAATAAATTTTTCTGGGCTGATCCCCAAACCTTCCTTCGAAGCCCCTAACGCCTCTGCCCCTTGGAGCTGGCGGCCGAAGATAGCTTTGTTGCTGCCCCAAAGCTTGCGAGGAATACTGTGGCCTCTATTGCTGACTTCCTCTATCGTCATTCTGGGTGGAATGGATTGATCTGACGTGCCTTGGGTGGATTCTCCCTCCGAAGCCCCTGGTCATCTCAGAGAACCTGTAGGCTTCCTCCCTTCTTTGACGAAAGTCATTATCAGCGCGGATGTATTCATCCATCTTTTGAAGCAGCTTCTCCAAAGTCTGTGGAGGCTTTCTAGCAAAATACTGGGCAGTAGGTTCTGGGCGAAGCCCCTTGATCATGGCCTCAATGACAATTTCATTGGGCACTGTAGGCGCTTGTGCTCTCAGACGCAAGAACCTTTGGACGTATGCCTGGAGATACTCCTCATGATCTTGCATGCATTGAAACAAAGCCTGAGCTGTGACTGGCTTCGTCTAGAAGCCCTGGAAGCTTGTCACCAGCATGTCCTTGAGCTTCTGCCATGAAGTGATAGTTCCTGGCCGAAGAGAAGAATACCATGTCTGGGCCACATTCTTAACTGTCATGACGAAGGATTTGGCCATGACAGCTGCATTGCCTCCGTATGAAGATATGGTTGCTTCATAACTCATCAAAAACTGCTTCGGGTCTGAATGCCCATCATACATTGGAAGCTGAGGTGGCTTGTATGATGGTGGCCACGGGATAGCCTGCAGTTCTGCTGCCAAGGGAGAAGCATCATCAAAAGTAAAGGTACCATGATTAGAATCATCATACCATCCATCATCATCGAACAAGCCCTCTTGATGAATCTCCCTGTATTGGGGCCTTCATTCTTGCTCATCTTGAGCAAGATGGCGTACTTCTTCAGTGGCTTCGTCAATCTGCCTCTGAAGGTCGGCTAATCGGGCCATCTTCTCCTTCTTCCTTTGTACTTGTTGATGAAGCATCTCCATGTTTCTGATTTCTTGGTCCAACTCGTCCTCCTGGGGTGTTGGACTAGTGGCCTTCCTCTTCTGGCTTCGGGCCTCTCGAAGAGAAAGGGTCTCCTGGTTCGGGTCCAGCGGCTGCAGAGCGGCAGCCCCTGTCGTTGAAGCTTTCTTCGGTGGCATGACGAAGGTCAGTGCTTGCCGAAGGTGGTCAAAAAGAGTTCACCGGAGATGGGCTCCAATGTTGGGGACTTGCTCTCAAATGCTATGAGTTGAGAACAAGGCAACACAAAGAAAGGTTAATGGTTAATGCTCTTCGTCCTTCGAAGCGTTATTTCCTTTAGGATATAACGATCTTTGGACGAAGATCATGAAGGACATACCTTCATCATCTCAGTATACATTAATGAAAGAAGAAATGTATGAAACCTAAGAAATAACATGAACAATTATATATTATTATAAATTCATTTCTATTCTATTATCATGGAAAAATAGAAATGATATCAAATTACAAATGTACCTTTGGCTTGAAAGAAGGTAAAAGTACAAGCGTGACACAAAAGCAGAATGACAAGTCAGCGTGAACAGTACGGGAGCACTGTCCATCTATTTATAGGCACGGGACGCAGCCCATGTAAAATTACATTCATGCCCTTTACATTTGCTAACAACTCTATAGTAATCCATCGAGGTCCAAATAGCCTTTTTTTCTTTTAAGTCGGTTCCCCTTTCCGCTATCATGCCGAAGGTCCCCTGCGTACAACTTCGGCTCTGCGCCAACCTTCGTATTCTTCGTGCTTCTTCACATTGTGGTTCTGATCCGAGTCCGAAGGTACCTGTTGCTGGGGCGAAGGCGAAGACGCTACCCTTTGCTCGATGCCTTCGCCAGTCTCGCTGCGCCAACGGAGACGACGACCGGCAGTCTTCGCTCTTCGTTGGGCACGCCGAAGGACGAAGACCTATGACGAGGTCGCCCCATCCCACGACGTCGCCCAACACTGGAGCCCACGTGCAATCCGGCCCGTCATAACGGGCCCCGCGCTATTACTACGTAGTACGAGCCTAATTTGTAAAGGTTTTTCTGTTATTACAGTCTGTAACCCTGCTTTAATGAGAATATTCCAGGGGGAACCTAGGCACCTGAGGGCACATGCGTCCTTAATCCTTGACGCTGGGCACTCAGACACCTATAAATACCCCCGCACAGTGCCCTTGAGAGGCTGGATTAACAGAGCTTTTGTCATCTCGAACTGAAACCTTGTTTACATTGCTCTCACTCCCCCGTTGGATCAACTTGCTCGGGAGAGCAAGTTCCAACATTTGGCGCCCACCGTTCGTGCTACGAAAAAACCACCCGCGATGGCACCCAAGAGAGCTACCTCGAAGGCTGACGAGGCTGCGAAGGCAACACTGCTGGCCGAGAAAAAGGGCAAGACCCTCGTCGACACCACCCACCAAGAGGCCTGCGAAGACGACACACTCAGCAAGAGGCAGCGCAATCAGCAACCCACTCCCGAAGGCAGTCTCTGCACCTGCAGCTCTGGAGGACAACCACAACAACCCCCAGGCTTTGCTCCACCAGAGGACGCAGACGCCACCGAGGACGGCGAAGTCATCGACGTTTCGGCAGAAGAACAGCTACAACTGTGCTCCTTGCGCATCAAGAACCGCAACCTCCAGAAGCAAAAAGAGATCCTCGAGGCCAAGCGCCAACGCGTGTCCGCACAAGCCAAGGTGCGACAGATGATACGCGACGAAGAGCAGAAGGCTCAGGAGCTTGAACAAGAGATCGCCCTCATGCAGAGCGAAGGCCAACTCGGCCTGCAACACGGCCCACCCCTCCAACAGCGCGCACAGCACGCACAAATCGAAGACCTGTTCATCCCTCAGCGCGGACACACCGCGACATTCCAAGGCGTCAACTATCTTGACGAGCGGAGTCCCCTGGCGCCTCACCTGCAGGTGTCACCACGGCCCGCCAACTTCAGGGCAGGGACCTATCCCAAGTACAACGGCAGCACTGACCCAGCACAGTACATCATGAGCTATCAGGTCGCCGTTGCATCATCCGGAGGGGACGACTCCACGATGGCCAAGTCATTTATCATTGCCCTCGAGGGCCCAGCCCTCACCCGGTACACCAGGTTGCCGCCATTGTCCATCGACTCCTGGAGAAGTCTCCGGGACAAATTCTTGCTCAACTTCCAAGAGTACCGCCCAGACACCGACGCCTTGGTCGAACTTTCACTCTGCAAGCAGCTGGAAAAAGAGACTCTGCGGGAGTACTACCGCAAGTTTCTGACCCTCAAGTCACAACTGCCTTCGGTCAATGACCAAATCGCCATCCACTACGCCATCAGTGGCCTTCGGGCCGGCGTCCTTTACAGCCACTGCATCAGGGATGCGCCCAAGAACCTCCAGGAGTTGTATCAGCTATTTGAAAAATATGCCAGATCCGAAGAGCTCCACCAGCGCAAGGTCGAGTCTTAGAGAAAATCCAAAGACACTCCACATTCCAGCCGCACGTGGACGAGGCCTTCACAGCCAGACTCCGGTCGGGACGGCCGCAATCAGCAACAGGTGCACAACATCGCCAACCAGCACCCCACCGGCGAGGCCCCTCGCCGCCAGGAGTATCCCTCAGGGCCGCGGGAACGGAACCCGTGGTCGGGGCCGGGGACGGGCGCAGCAGCAGCGCAGATTTTACTGCCTGTTCCACGGCAAAGACTGCGCCCACCCTACCAGAGACTGCCCAGAGACGAAGGCCACCAGAGACA
Source organism: Zea mays (assembly GCF_902167145.1). Taxonomy (NCBI): domain Eukaryota; kingdom Viridiplantae; phylum Streptophyta; class Magnoliopsida; order Poales; family Poaceae; genus Zea; species Zea mays. The sequence goes on along the minus strand of NC_050103.1, from coordinate 78,644,512 downwards.
AGATGGCACGGGCCCAACTAGCCGACAACCCTAGAGTTGTCGCGCACACATACCAGCAACCCCCTCCGCCATACATCCACGGCCCCGCTCCGCATCCACCGCACCACGCATACCAACACCACCAGGAGGTACAAATCGTACCTCCCCCACCCCCACCTCCACACCAACAACAACAAAACATCCACCACCCCCACGCCCCAAAGCAAGAGGACTTCGCCGATCAGCCGTTTCGTGGAGTCATTCATATGATCACTGGGGGGGTCCAGCGCTGACTTCGACACAAAGCGGCAGAAGAGGGACCATTACCGCAGCATCAACCACGTCGTCGTCACAGGCCCAGTCGTGCAGACAAAATGGTCCCATGTACCACTCACCTTCGACGCCCGAGACGTCGATCTGCGCAGCGCACCCCACATCGACGCCATGGTTATCAACTGCAGCGTGGCAGGCTGGGACCTGCATAAAGTCCTAGTCGACAATGGCAGCCAGGCGGACATTATCTTCCTCCATGCCTTCGATCGCATGGGCATAAGCCACAACCTGCTCAAGCCTTCGGACAACCCGCTGTACGGCTTCGGCGGCAAGGGCACCTTCCCTGTCGGCAAAATAGAGTTACCTCTCTCCTTCGGTGTAGCACCCAATGTTAGAAATATGCCCTAGAGATAATCATAGAGATGAGCATATTTATTTGTATCCATGATATATATATTGCTTAATTGAATATCCATGGAAGGCACTTTGTATTGATTAGCAATTATGTGAATTGTTTGTGAGATTCTTTACTTATATGGTTATTCTAAATGATGTCCCTAGTCAGAGTCGATGACTAGCACATGTATTAGTTGATGACTACATTTCACAAGTCATGAACATGGAGATGTTAAACTAATAATGTGGGCGCATGTATGACATGAGGCTGGACCGACCCAACGTGAGATATTGTAATATAGTTCTCTTTTTGCAACATGTATATTGTATCCTTAGACCTGAGATTGTCGCATGTTCTCAAGATGTGAATTGACTTACTTAGGGACTATCAAACGCTATTCCATAACTGGGTAGTTATAAAGGAAGTTTTGGGTTTGTCAGGAAGCATGATGTGAGGCATGATCAGTCAAGATGGAATTTGTCCCTCTCTTTGTGAGAGAGATATCTCTGGGCCCCTCGAGTGATTGGATCAAGAAATGCATGGCCGTGCTAGGGTTAAGAGTTAACCATTTAAAGGATTCCAATTCACAGTATCGAGAAAGAGAGGTCAGCTTAGAGCCAGACCAAATATCGTGAGACAAAGGGAACAACATGTACGTAATGTTGCAATGGTCGTCTGATATGATCTTTACGTACGCATAGGAGTTGACATGTCTTGCTAGAGGCCGCTATCAATTATTGGGCCAAGTAAGAGTACTCAGGCTATGTCTATTTGTACGTGAACCTATAGGGTCACACACTTAAGGGGAAGGAAGCCTAACTCGGATTAGATCCGAAATTAGACTGGGCTTTAGGGTTACTGATGGGCCTCGGTGTCAGAAGCCCACCATAACGCCTATATAATGAGGGGCAGGGGCGCGGTTAGGCTAAACCTAATTCGCCACCAGCAAACGAGTAGCCGCTCGCCTCTCGCCCTCGCCAAGCCGCCGTCGCGAACCTAGCAGTTCGGTATGCGGCGCTTCCTCCCTGTACGTGTGGATACCTCGGAGGTGCTGCATCTGGAGCACTAGGACGAACCGTGCGAGGACGTGAAGGACACCGACGACTGCACGACACTGCTCGACGCGTTCGTCTACATCGAGACGTCTTCCGCTGCTCTGCGCGTCTAGTGGTAATTCCATGACCTATAACCGCAGTAGTTCTTGGTTTTATGGGGTTGAAAATTTTGTTTTGCGCTAGCGTAGCCTCCCCGTAATCCTACAGTGGTATCGGAGCCAGGTTCTGCGTAGTTTTAGGTCTGGATCTAGGTTCATGAGATGGATCTACTTGATGCACGGTTTGATTAGATCAATTGGTTATAAAGGGTTGAAGTAGATTACATCGGATATGACTGAAGAGATTAGTTCGTCCTTCTCTGTTATGTGCGCGACTTGCCCCTACCGGCCGGAATCACCATCGGGGCTAACTGCGTACACAACCAGCAGATTGACATAACAAATCGACGTCATGAGTGTAATCTTCTTCGGGTCGAAAGTCTCGGATTTGGGTTGATTTGATCAACCGCATGAGATTTTCAGTGGAATTTCCATACATACGATGCATGGAATCCTGTGATCGGTATGGCCGTGGCTATCTGCTGTAGTGGCGAACATATAGAAACGTGTTTGTCTAACCTGTTTTTGCAGGACATCTTGTGATTGGTATGACTATTGTGTGTATATGATGCATATTAATGAATTATTCATGACCTGCGTGTCGTGACCAGGGCAATACGGCTGGAGCCACATGTATTGTCCAAATTTAATGTAATGACCTGCGTGTCAACATGTGATGATCCAAAGCGTATATGTAATTTGTTTACCAGCATACGTTAGATAGGTCTTGAAGGACTCATCACCTGAAGGATGGCATACCTATATCATGGAGATGGAGATCATCGTGATGGACATATTATTGGAGATGGGGATCACCATGTGATAGCAAGCCATACCGAATCACAACTGTTGTGTGAATGCCATTCTTAATGTTCTACTTGTTCATATTGCATATATGTCCTTGCGTGTGATGATATAAGTAGGATGATCCCTCATAAATGTTTAAGCTTAAATGCCTCTCCAAACCTTGCACTATCATAAGTCTTGTACAATTGGTGGTGGGTCTATGAAATTAGGGTGCCACCAGTTTTCCTTGACTAGATAGGTTTGTATCGGATACGAACTGCAGAAAGGGTTGGTTAACTTAAACAAAGTCAGCTTAATGGTTAAGGACTTTGGGGCATAAGGTTGGGAGCCGAGACATAGAGATGTCACCCAACAACAGAAGTCATATATATGATATGATTAGCAAGAAGTTGTTTACCGATCTACCTTGTCTCCTAGCGGTGATGCTAAAGCTCACTAGTAGACTTGTTAGTTGTGGGTTCTAAATCACTAAGTATCAATCGAGGGATATTGATTTTAGTGGGAGTAGACTATTAAATGTTTAATATGATTTACTCTGTCATGGATATTTTTTGTCTTAGTATTTTGCATTATCTTGTTGTAGATAAATGGCACCTAGCACACCAACATTTACTTTGCAATCAATTCTTGAAAAGGATAAGTTAAATGGAACAAACTATACGAATTGGATCCGTAACCTGAGAATTGTTCTCAGGGCTGAAAAAAGGAAGACGTTCTAGACACCCCACTGCCAGAGGATCCTCGTGAAAATGCAACTGCTACAGCTAAAACCGCTTACAAGAAAGCAATGGATGCTAATCTTGAAGTGAGTTGCCTAATGCTTGCTTGCATGGAGCCTGAGCTACAGATGCGGTTTGAAACAAACCATGAGGCGTACGATATGATCATGGCGCTCAAGGATATGTTCCAGACTCAGGCTAGGACTGAAAGGTTCAATGTGTCCAAAGCCTTTCTGGAATGCAAGCTAGCAGAAGGCACAGCAATTGGGCCACACGTAATCAAAATGGTTGGTTACAGTCAGAGGTTGGAGAAGCTAGGCTTCCAATAAGCCAAGAGTTGGCCACTGACTTCATTTTGGCATCTCTTCCGCCCAGCTATGGAAACTTCATTACGAACAACCATATGCATGGGGCGGAGAGGGGCCTCAATGAACTATGTGGCATGCTGAAAACAACAGAGGGAGACATAAAGAAAAGCGCTGGCAGCAGCGGCCATGTGATGGCGGTCCCAAACAAACCCAACTTTAAGAAGAAGGGTAAATCTCAAAAGAAGAAGGGCAAGGCAAAGGATACAATATCCAAGCCAAATCAAAAGCCCAAGGCTGGACCAGCTGCAGATGCAGAGTGCTTTTATTGCAAAGAACTTGGTCACTAGAAAAGGAATTGCAAGCAGTACTTGGCCTCTATTAAGGATCGCGGCGGTAAGGGTACAGCCACAGCAGGTACACTTGCTATTCACATTACAGAAATTTTTCTTGCTGATTCTTATATTAATTCTTGGGTATTTGATACCGGATCGGTTTCCCATATTTGCAATTCGATGCAGGGAATGATAAGAAGTAGAAGCGTGAAAAGAGGAGAAGTTGATTTCCGGGTAGGCAATAATGCAAGAGTTGCTGCGTTGACCGTCGGGACGATGCAACTCCACCTCCCATCAGGATTTATTTTGGATTTAAATAATTGTTATCTAGTTCCTAGTATGAGTCGAAACATTATGTCTCCTTCATGTTTGATGAAGGATGGTTATTCATTTGCGAGTGAAAACAATGGTTGTGTGATCTCTAAGAATGGCATGTTTGTGGCTTTTGCATCCATTATGAATGGGTTATTCATTTTAAATCTTGATGATGCACCTATCTGTAATATTAGTGCTAAAAGGCCTCGGCCTAATGATTTAAGTCCTACCTACATGTGGCACTACCGTTTGGGTCATATAAGTGAGAATCACATGAAGAAGCTTCATTCTGATGGGCTTTTAACTTCGTTTGATTTTGAATCATATGAGACATGTGAAGCTTGCTTACTTGGTAAGATGACCAAGGTGCCCTTCACGGGTTTACCGGAGAGGACATCAGATTTATTGGAACTCATACATACTGATGTGTGCGGACCAATGAGTATGACAGCCAGGGGAGGATTCCAATACTTCATAACCTTCACTGATGATTTTAGTAGATATGGGTATGTCTACTTAATGAAACACAAGTCTGAATCCTTAGAAAAGTTCAAAGAGTTTCAGAATGAAGTAGAAAATCAGCGTGGCAAGAAAATTAAAGCACTGCGATCGGATCGTGGAGGTGAATATTTGAGTCATGAGTTTAGCAATCATCTAAGGAGTTGTGGAATTGTTCCACAGCTTACGCCGCCTAGAACGCCTCAGAGGAATGGCGTGTCTGAGCGACGTAATCGGACTTTATTGGATATTGTTCGATCAATGATGAGCCAGTCGGACCTACCTTTGTCGTTTTGGGGATACGCTCTAGAAACAGCAGCTTTCACACTAAATATGGTACCGTCTAAGTCCGTAGTTAAGACACCATATGAGATGTGGACTGGGAAGACTCCCAGTTTGTCTTTTCTGAAGATTTGGGGTTGTGAGGTTTACGTCAAGTGACTTCAGTCGGATAAACTCACTCCAAAATCGGACAAGTGCATGTTCGTGGGATATCCAAAGGAAACTTTAGGATATTACTTTTACCACCGGTCAGAAGGCAAAGTGTTTGTCACCCAGAACGGTGTGTTCTTAGAGAAAGAGTTTCTCAAAAGAGAGAAAAGTAAACAAAAGGTGTATCTTGAAGAAGTTCAGGATGAGCCAGTGGGACAAGATTCAACAAGTGATGCTAATGTAGCAGAACAAGTTGAGACGTCTATGGCAAGAGAATCACCACCACAACTACGAAGGTCAGCAAGGCTTCACGAGGCACGAGGAGAAGTGCTATTGTTGGGCAATGGGGAAGTGTTGTTGTTAGACAACGACAAACCTGCAACATATGCAGAAGCGATGATGGACCCAGATTCTGAGAAATGGCAAGTCGCCATGAGATCCGAGATAGATTCCATGGGAGAAAATCAAGTTTGGAACTTGGTTGACCCGCCTGATGGTGTTAGACCCATAGAATGCAAATGGATCTATAAGAAGAAGAAAGACATGGATGGAAATGTTCACATCTATAAGGCTCTACTTGTTGCAAAGGGTTTTCGACAAGTTCAAGGAGTTGACTATGACGAGACATTCTCGCCAGTAGCGATGCTTAAATCTATTCGGATCATTCTAGCTATTGCCGCATATTTCGATTATGAGATTTGGCAGATGGATGTCAAAACAGCTTTCCTTAATGGAAACCTAGATGAGGACGTGTATATGATACAGCCCGAGGGTTTTGTCGATCCGATCAATGCTGGAAAGATATGCAAACTTCAGAAATCCATTTATGGGTTGAAGCAAGCATCTCAGAGTTGGAACATTCGTTTTGATGAAGTGGTCAAAGGGCTTGGTTTTCATCAGAATGAAGAAGAAGCTTGTGTTTACAAGAAGGAAAGTGGGACGCTGTTGTATTTCTGATCTTGTATGTGGATGACATATTATTGATTGGGAATGACATTCCTATGCTGGAGTCCGTCAACGCTTCACTAAAAAAGAGTTTTTCTATGAAGGACTTAGGGGAAGCAGCATATATTTTGGGCATAAGGATCTATAGAGATAGGTCGAAGAGGCTTATAGGATTAAGTCAAGATACGTACATTGACAAGGTTTTGAAACGGTTCAACATGGAACAGTCCAAGAAAGGGTTCTTACCTATGTCACATGGTATACACCTTAGCCAGATGCAATGTCCTGCGACGGCTAATGAGTGGGAGCGCATGAGTAAGGTACCATACGCCTCAGCAATTGGATCAATCATGTATGCCATGATAAGTACACGCCCAGATGTTTCATAGGCTATAAGTGCTACGAGTAGGTACCAGGCTGATCCAGGTGAGGGTCACTGGACAGCGGTAAAAGGCATTCTTAAGTACTTAAGAAGGACTAAAGATATGTTCCTGGTATATGGGGGTAAGGAGGAGCTCGTTGTAACTGGTTACACCGATGCTAGCTTCCAAACTGACCCAGACGAGTTAAAATCGCAATCAGGTTTTGTGTTCACAATAAATGGTGGTGCTGTTAGTTGGAAGAGTTCCAAACAGGAGACTGTGACTGATTCTACAACAGAAGCCGAGTACATTGCAGCTTCTGAATCTGCGAAGGAAGGTGTTTGGATAAGAAAGTTCCTCATCGAGCTTGGTGTGTTTCCTAATGCATCTAGTCCATTGAACCTCTACTGTGACAACAATGGGGCTATTGTGCAAGCTAAGGAGCCAAGGAACCACCAAAAAAACAAACACGTACTGCGGAAGTTTCACCTCATACGGGAATTCGTTAGGCGGGGTGAGATAAAGATATGCAAAATACATACGGATTTGAATGTTGCTGATCCTTTGACAAAACCTCTTCCACAATGGAAGCATGAGGCACACATGAGATCTATGGGTATTAGATATCTTCTAGATTAACTCTAGTGCAAGTGGGAGACTGTTAGAAATATGCCCTAGAGATAATCATAGAGATGAGCATATTTCTTTGTATCCATGATATATATATTGCTTAATTGAATATCCATGGAAGGCACCTTGTATTGATTAGCAATTATGTGAATTGTTTGTGAGATTCTTTACTTATATGGTTATTCTAAATGATGTCCCTAGTCAGAGTCGATGACTAGCACATGTATTAGTTGATGACTACATTTCACAAGTCATGAACATGGAGATGTTAAACTAATAATGTGGGCGCATGTATGACATGAGGCTGGACCGACCCAACGTGAGATATTGTAATATAGCTCTCTTTTTGCAACATGTATACTGTATCCTTAGACCTGAGATTGTCACATGTTCTCAAGATGTGAATTGACTTACTTAGGGACTATCAAACGCTATTCCATAACTGGGTAGTTATAAAGGTAGTTTTGGGTTTGTCAGGAAGCATGCTGTGAGGCATGATCAGTCAAGATGGAATTTGTCCCTCTCTTTGTGAGAGAGATATCTCTGGGCCCCTCGAGTGATTGGATCAAGAAATGCATGGCCGTGCTAGGGTTAAGAGTTAACCATTGAAAGGATTCCAATTCACAGTATCGAGAAAGAGAGGTCAGCTTAGAGCCAGACCAAATATCGTGAGACAAAGGGAATAGCATGTACGTAATGTTGCAATGGTTTGTCTGATATGATCTTTACGTACGCATAGGAGTTGACATGTCTTGCTAGAGGCCGCTATCAATTTTTGGGCCAAGTAAGAGTACTCGGGCTATGTCTATTTGTACGTGAACCTATAGGGTCACACACTTAAGGGGAAGGAAGCCTAACACGGATTAGATCCAAAATTAGACTGGGCTTTAGGGTTACTGATGGGCCTCGGTGTCAGAAGCCCACCATAATGCCTATATAATGAGGGGAAGGGGCGCGGTTAGGCTAAACCTAATTCGCTACCAGCAAACGAGTAGCCGCTCGCCTCTCGCCCTTGCCAAGCCGCCGTCGCGAACCTAGCAGTTCGGTACGCAGCGCTTCCTCCCTATACATGTGGATACCTCGGAGGTGCTGCATCTGGAGCACTAGGACGAACCGTGCGAGGACGTGAAGGACGCCGACGACTGCACGGCACTGCTCGACGCGTTCGTCTACATCAAGACGTCTTCCGCTGCTCTGCGTGTCTAGTGGTAATTCCATGACCTATAACCGCAGTAGTTCTTGGTTTTATGGGGTTGAAAATTTTGTTTTGCGCTAGCGTAGCCTCCCCGTAATCCTACACCCAATGCCCGAAGTGAGCAAGTCACATTCGACATCGTCGACATGCTGTACCCGTACAACGCCATAATGGGCCGGGGCTCCATCAACAAGTTTGAGGCAGCCATTCATGGACTTTACCTGTGCATGAAGATACCAGGTCCGCAAGACGCCATCACGGTCTACGGCAACCAGCAGGCTGCGCGAAACATAGAACGGGACTTCATCCCCAGACAAAGAAACGTGCACTGCCTCACGGCCCAGCGCGAGGTCCCCGTGTCGGCCAGCCCAACTGACAAAGTGCACGACAAAGCACAACTGCAGAGCAACGACGGGACCAAGACTGTTCCCCTCAACCAGGCCATGCCCAAGCAGACGGTCACCATCAGCGAAGACCTCACCTCGCATGATGAGGAGAAACTCCTCTGCTGCCTGTCCAAGAATAAAGACGTCTTCGCCTGGTCCGCCCTCGACCTAGTCGGAGTTAGTCGCTCCATCATCGAACACAGCTTGGGAATTGACCCTTCGGTAAGGCCGAAGAAACAGCGGCTGCGCAAGATGTCCAACAAGAAGACAGAAGCCGCCAAGGCCGAGGTACATCGCCTGCTGGAGGCCAAATGTATCGAGTCAATCGCCTACCCTACATGGCTCGCCAACATAGTGATGGTGCAGAAGAAGAACAACAAATGGCGAATGTGTATCGACTTCACCAGTCTTAACAAGGCCTGCCCCAAGGACAACTTCCCGCTGCCTCGGATCGACAAAATTGTCGATAGTGCGGCCGGGTGCGAAGTCATGTCACTCCTCGATTGCTTCTCCGGCTACCATCAAATATACATGAAGGAGGAGGACAAGGCGAGCACCAGCTTCATAACACCCTTCGGCACGTATTGTTTCATCAGAATGCCGGAGGGACTTAAGAACGCCGGGTCCACCTTCTCTCGGCTCACCAAAACGGTGCTCGAAGGCCAAGTCGGCAGGAATATATTCACGTATGTGGACGACATCGTCGTGGCCAGCAGAAGCAAGGAAGACCATCTGGCCGACCTCGCCGAAACATTTGCGAACATGCGGGATGCAAGACTTCGCCTGAACCCCGAAAAGTGCATTTTCGGTGTTCGCTAGGGGAAAATTTTGGGCTACCTGGTGTCACACCGTGGGATTGAAGCCAATCCAACCAAAATCCAGGCTATCATCAATATGACGCCCCCGTAATCATCTAGAGATGTGCAACGACTGACAGGCAGGTCGGCTGCCCTCAACAGATTCATCTCCAAATCCGCAGAGTGAAGCCTCCCTTTCCTCAAAACACTCCGCGGCGCAAAAGACTTCGCATGGGGGCCAGAGCAGGCAGCGGCCTTCGCCTCGTTGAAGCAGTACCTATCAGAATTGGCCATTCTTACAAGCCCCGACCCCTCGCTACCCCTGTTGCTCTACGTCGCGGCTTCGCCGCATGCGGTCAGCGCAGCGCTGGTTCAAGAGCAGAGCAGAGAGGGCACAACCAGGCAATGCCCAGTTTATTACATCTCCGAAGTACTTACGACATCCAAATGTAATATGACGGAACTAGAAAAAATAGCCTATGCAGTTGTTATGGCCTCGCGCAAATTGCGCCATTATTTCGAAGCATTCAAGGTCCGGGTTACCTCAGATAGGGGACTCGACGAATTATTCAGAAACCCGGAGGCTTCAGTCCGGATTGCCAAATGGGCAGCCGAACTCTCCGGCTATCACATCACATTTGAACCCAGGACAGCCATCAAGTCACAAGTCCTAGCAGACTTCATCGTCGACTGGACTGGGCCAATAACACAGCCGGACCCGTCCGTAGAGAAGGTGTGGACAATCCATTGCGACGGCGCATGGTGCCATGCGGGGGCAGGCGCCGCTGCAGTCATTACTTCACCCACAGGGGTCAAGCACAGATACGCAGCACGCCTCAGCTTTGCTTTGGAGTCCGACAGATGCACTAACAACATAGCAGAGTACGAAGCTGTCATCCTCGGCCTTCGCAAGCTAAGGGCCCTTGGAGTCACAACCTGCATCATCAGAACAGACTCCAAGGTAGTGGCCGGCCAAGTCGAGAAAGACTACGCAGCGAAGGACCCCGCACTTATGCAGTACCTCGTAGCTATCCGTAGCCTTGAGAGGCAATTCAAAGGTTTCACCTTACAACATGTGGACCGTGCCAATAATGAGGAGGCCGACGCGTTGGCCAAGGCAGCCGCCCGAGGCGAGGCCCTACCCTCCGACGTATTCTACCACGTCATCGGCACGCCAGCCGTCCGCAGCCCAGAGGGGCTCCAAATAACCAATGATAGCGAAAGCCACCGCATAGTCAACCTTATCATGACCGAAGACTGACGGGCACCAATAACCCTGTTCCTGCAGGGGTACTATCATCCAACCGACATCAATGAGGCCAAGCGCCTCAAACACCGAAGCCGGGACTTCGCACTAATTGAAGAACAGCTTTACAAGAAGGGGGTCAGTCAACCCATGCTTAAATGTGTCACCGAGACCGAAGGCGTCCAAATTTTGCGCGAAGTCCACAGCGGGACTTTTGGCTCTCACGCAGGGCCCAGGGCGCTAGCCGCAAAGGTAATCCATCAAGGTTTCTACTGGCCCGCCATGATCTGCGCCGCAAATCGGGTCACAAGGTCCTGCGAAGCCTGACAGAAATTTTCTCCACGATCGGGAAGCCCTTCGCAGTTCACGAAGCTAATCGCTCACACATGGCCTCTTCAGCGCTGGGTCCAGGACATCGTCGGGCCCCTACCCACGACCCAGGGGAACCTCAAGTTCACCTTCGTCGCTGTCGAATATTTTACCAAATGGATCGAGGAGAGGGCTGAATCCACAATAACATCGAAGACTGCCTAGAAATTCTTCTGGCAAAACATTGTTTGCCGTTTCGGAGTCCCGTTCGAACTCACAGTTGACAATGGCAAGCAATTTGATAGCCAAGACTCCAAGGATTTCTGCTTCTCCATTGGCACCAAGCTTGTCTTCGCCTCAGTATACCACCCGCAGTCCAACGGAGTTGTGGAATGCACAAATGGCAAAATTTTCACAGCTGTCAAGAAGATGCTGCTCGACGATAAAAAGGGCAAGTGGGCCGATTTGTTATCTGAAGCGGTCTGGGCATTAAACACGACTGAGTGCAGGGCGACTGGGTTCACCCCTTTCCGCCTTCTATATGGATCGGAGGCCATGACCCCGCAAGAAATAAAACATGGGTCCCCATGGACAGTCCCATCAGCTGTCCCCAACGTGGACGAGCCCACTTCGAAGGACCTCATCGATGGAGATCGCGTCTTCGCCCTACAGGCTCTAAACAAATACCAGGCCCAAACAAAAGCATGGCGTGACCATGCAGTCATCTCGAGGGAATTCAGCGAAGGAGACCTCGTACTCGTCCGGACAGCTCGGACAGAGTCCCGGGGCAAGCTGGAGCCCAAGTGGGAGGGCCCTTTCATCGTCAAGACGAAGGCGTCCCCCAGCGCGTACAGGCTCGCAACGCCATCCGGCGAGGACTTGGAGCATTCCTGGAACATTGATAATCTCCGCAAATTTTTTGTTTGACTCCTCAGGGCCAGCTCGCCCTTGTAATTCGCAAAACAATTTTATTCTGGCCCGCACTCTTTTCCTCCCGGGGGGGTGAGGTTTTTAACGAGGCGGAGCCATGTAATATACAAGCGAAAAATCCCCCGCAAAAATCTACGTCGAAAAAGACCGCGTCGGCGGTCTTCGACATTCGACCAATACAAAGTCACCGCGAGGGGCAGCGCTAGCTACCCTCGCGTGCGACACTCCGCGCAAAAGTCGCCTAAGGGTGCAGCCGGACTAGCACAACAAGTGCGCAAAATAGAAGTCTTCTTCAAAAGACTATCTGTGCAAAAGTCGCCTAAGGGTGCAGCCGGACTAGCACAACAAGTGCGCAAAATCAAAGTCTTCTTCAAAATACTATCCGTGCAAAAGTCGCCTAAGGGTGCAGCCGGACTAGCACAACAAGTGCACAAAATCAAAGTCTTCCTCAAAAGGCTATCCGTGCAAAAGTCGCCTAAGGGTGCAGCCGGACTAGCTCAACAAGCGCGCCAAAACGCAAGCGCATTACAGCCGTGCAAAAGTTTACACCAAGCAACTATCCGCGCACAGATCAACTACAGGCGCAGCCGGACCAACATAATAAATGTGCCAGACCAAGCGCGCAACGCGCCTATGGACATAGCCGGGTGCACGAAGGCGCACAACCTCATCATACAAACCACAGTTACACACGTACAGCGAGGGCATCACACCTTACATTGGTTCAACCTTCGGAATGATTCCCATCTCCCTATAGTTAAATAGCATTATCCTAAGCTCCTCACCCTCAAAAAGACTTCGCAACTCCCCCTCACCTACACTCGCCCCAACCGGCGAGAACAACAATTCCCGCTTGCCAGCCCTGCCCACACGAAGTCGACCGCCATCCACCTCACTCACTCTACGCTTCGCCACCGCCCATCGCCGCCTGCGCCCAGCACTCGGACCAGGCAAAACTTCAGCATCCGCAACACGCGGAGAAGCCTCCGCCGCAACCACATCCAAAGCCGCAAAGTAATCCAAGTCCTCATCCGAAGACTCTTCCGTCCACTCAACCGAACTCCCAGAGTCACCAAAATCAGAAAACTTAGACGTAGACTCATCCGATTCATTCCCAGCGACCACGGTCGAAGCCGCCACAAAATTAGCAGTAGCGGTTGCATGCGCAGGCCCAAAATCCTGAACCTGCGCAGCAACCAAGGTTCAGTAACATAGACAAAATTCTCTAACTACCCCACACCCACTAAGCCACCTGCGAAGACCCAGCCGCCGCCATGGGATCCTCCGCTGCCGGCTCCGTCGCCGCCTTCGGGAGATCCTCCGCTGCCAGCTCGGTCGCTGCCTTCGGGGATTCCTCCACCATCGGCATAGCGGTTGGCAACGAGCCACCCCCGGACACAGTAGCCGCAGGGGCAGCGAGGGAGCCTTCACCAGTTTCCGGGGGCGGTGCCGGGTTGACCTCAGCCTCGGGCACCACCGGGTCGGCCTCCGCTTCGGGCCGCGCGTTGTTCAGGGGTCCGAAGTCCTCCACGTCCTCGGCACGCGCCGCCTACAACGCAGCACACCGCTCAGCAAGCCCACGTATACCCACATTCAACGACTTTAAACAAAAGACAAACTTTACCTGATCCCTGGCCCGGTCGAACCGCTCCCTAACCACCTCCCGACCGTGAGGGCCCCACATGCGGTCAAAAAGGGCCCCCGCGGAGTCCTTCACCACAGGGTCTTCGACCTTAAAAACCTCGCACCCAAAATCTTCATCAGATCGGTCGAAGACCTCATAGTGACTGCACCCCTCGTGGGACAGCGTGTTCATTGCCCCTTCGTAGGTGACGAGGGCGGCAAAGGACATAAATCCCTCCACAATGGTCGAGAGCGCCAACAATTCCTCTTGCAGCCACTCGAGGAAGCGAAGGCCCGCCTCTCGGTCGGGCACTTCGAAGTCAGCAGTCCACGCGCCCAGCTCGCGGTATGAGTCCACGAGCTGTTTGCGCGTCCGCTCAACTTCCGAGCACATAGAGGCCTCGGCCCTCTCCACGCAGGCCTGCAGAGCGTTGAACCGCACCTCCCATTCCTCGGCGCGCTGGCTGGCGAGACTACCCTCCACCCGCGCCAAATTGGCCTCCGCCTGCGCCGCCTACACCTTGGCGATGGCCTCGTTAGCCTCCCTCCTCTCCTCCACCAGCTGGCGCCGGAGGTCCGTCCTCTCGCCCTCCAGGGCGACCACCTTCTCCGCCAGCTTGCGGCACTTGCTATCCACGGCCGACTTTTCCCGGACGGCGTCAGCATGCTGCGCCCGAAGTCTCTCGACTTTGGTAGACACATCTGCAGTAAGGGCCCCCGACGCCAGGCGGTCGACGAAGTCGGCCGCCTAAAAGACACACATGAGACCACAATCCCAATGAAAGCGGTAAACACCGAAGTCCAGCTCAACTTACTTGACTCATCCGCTGCAACGCGTCCCTCAGCCGGCGGGACACAGTGCCCGCTTCGTCCTTGACGGTAGCAACCGCCGAAATCTCACCGCCAGCGCTGAGAGCGCTACCCTTCACCCCAGGCACCACGGCAGACACTGTGGTCGACACCGCAGGCGGAACAACAACGAGTTGCCCCTCGCCCGATCCTGCAACGTATCACCAGTCAAAAAAAAACTTACCAACGAGATAATCGTCCACACTAATATTGGTGTCGAAGTCGACAACGTGTTTCCTCGGCGAAGGCAATTCCCGAGCCTTCGCGGCTCCGGCCGAGGCAGACTTGGTTCCGCCGGCGCCGGCCGCCTTCGTGCTCTCCGGCACCTTGCTGGACCTAGGGGCGGCCGGCTTCGCTGTCAGCGTCGGCTGGCTACCGCCGGGGGCGGTAGCCTTCGCAGTCCCCCGTGCCCTCTTCGGCCTAGCCTCGGGAAGCCTGATGACCGCCCGGCGCTTCTGCGCAGCTTCCTGGCGATCTTTGTTCATCACTGCCGACACAACAGCACCAATATTCCGTCCGTAAGGAAACACTCTTAAGTCACGAGCCATGCGAGATGTAAAGAAGTCTTCACCGGCCGCGCGGGGGATAGGAACTTTCTTAGGCCATCGACCCCCGGTCACCTCCAGCATCCGCGCCGAAGACCCCCGGAGCTCGGGCGAAGACATCCTTCCCCCCGGGGCCACACATGTCCCCATCAACTCCATAGCAAAACTATCGGAGACCCCTAGTTCTCCCATCGCAGTACCTATCTTTCTCTTAGTGGATGGGGCGGTCGCCGGCGCGGGGTCGTCTTCAGTCTCAGCCGCCGGTTTTTTCTCGCGGCGGTCAACAACATCTTGCCCGGGGTAACCGCCATATGGCAAACAGTTCAACTCGAAGACCCTATTCAGGCGGTCGTTGGATCCGCGTATATCCCAACTCCGCTGGGCCTCCGTCTTTAGCACGTAGCGACCAACAATCCGCACCGCCCCATCCTCCACCTCACGCATGAATGCGGCGGGATCTCGGCCATGCAAATCCAGTGCGAAGGCAGGACTCCGCACCAGCATCCCGCCGTGGGAAGGCATCTGGCGAGGGCACACTTCGCCCAGCGCCCAGCCACGTGCCAAGGGCCATACTCCATACCCGACAAACTCCTCAACCAGATCGCGTCCGCTGCTCATGCGGGCCGCGCACCGAAGGGCCTCTTCATTTTCATCCTCCTCCGCTACCTCAAACTGCGGGTACGCTGAGTAATAATGCGAACACATCTCGGCCACTGGGAGCCCCGGATGGTCTTCGACTGTGCCTTCAGCAACATAGAACCAAAATTCCCACCAGTTGCCCCATTTATTGTGGGCGCAGGGAACCAACTCAATAACTTCCATCGAAGTCTTGCTGGTCTTCAGCGTAAATGTGCAAGATCCAAATTGAGCAATCTTATTTCCGATTTTCCTTTTCTGCCAATGCAGACAATAATACTTCGCGAAGACTTCGACAGAGGGCTGCCCGCCGTACGAAGTCGTTGCCCAAACATATTTTGCCAGGGCCACCACGGCATTCGGCGTCAGCTGGTGGACCTGGACGTCGAATCTACGCAGAACTCCTCCCACAAATCGATGCGCGGGCAGACGAAGACCAGCGGCAAAAAAAGCCTCGAAGACGACCAACTCGCCTTCCGGCTCGGGGACCTCCTCTGTCCCCGGGACACGTGCCACTCCGCCGCCGAAATACCCAAGCTGCTGCATGTCTTGCACACGAATCGAGGACATCCGCGACACGCCGAACTCCACTGTGTCGCTGACGCGCAACTCCTCCGCCGCCACATTGCTCAGCGTCTCCTCGGACGACGCGCCGGCCGGCGGTGTATCGGCAGCAGAAGAGGAAGAGGACGGCATCGCTACGTACCGTCGGCGGCGGCGGGCGGTCTGCTTCACACGGGCCAGATCTTCGACGAGCAAGAGCAAGGAGGGCAGACGAGCAGCGGGCGGTTTGAGAAGGAAGTTAGGGTTTTCGCGGAGCGCGGAAATATAAGGTTCAAAACGCGCCGCCCCCACCCCCTTTTATACACAGGGCGCGGCGCTTCGGGAAACCCGCAATCCAACAGTACGGCGTCAATCAACGGTCATGTCAAAAACCCCCGCGGAACCACTTCGAGCGAGGGCAGCGTCTCCACCATCTAGCGACGCCTTCGGCACCAGATGACTTGGTCGAACTGGTCCCTCGGAGGGCAAATGTTGGGGCGAAGGCGAAGACGCTACCCTTCGCTCGATGCCTTCGCCAGTCTCGCTGCGCCAACGGAGACGACGACCGACAGTCTTCGCTCTTTGTTGGGCACGCCGAAGGACGAAGACCTATGACGAGGTCGCCCCATCCCGCGGCATCGTCCAACACTGGAGCCCACGTGCAATCCGGCCCGTCATAACGGGCTCCACGCTATCACTGCGTAGTACAGGCCTAATTTGTAAAGGTTTTTCTGTTATTACAGTCTGTAATCCTGCTTTAATGAGAATATTCCAGGGGGAACCTAGGCACCTGAGGGCACATGCGTCCTTAATCCTTGACGCTGGGCACTCAGACACCTATAAATACTGTTGGGGACTTGTTCTCAAATGCTATGAATTAAGAACAAGGCAACACAAGAAATATTAAACGTTAAAGCCCTTCGTCCTTCGAAGCATTATTTCCCTTAGGATATAATGATTTTCGGACGAAGGTTATGAAGGACATACCTTCATAAACTCAACATATAATAATGAAGAAGGAATTATATGAGACACAAAAGATAGCGTAAACCATTATGTATTATTATCAACTCATTTCCGTATTATTATTATAGAAAAGTAGAAATAATATCAAATTACAAATGTACCTTCGGCTTGAAAGAAAGGCGAAAGTACAAGCGTGACACAAAAGCAAATGCCAAGTCAGCGTGAGCAGTACGGGGGTA
The DNA here is from genome assembly GCF_902167145.1 of Zea mays. Lineage (NCBI taxonomy): Eukaryota > Viridiplantae > Streptophyta > Magnoliopsida > Poales > Poaceae > Zea > Zea mays. The sequence goes on along the minus strand of NC_050103.1, from coordinate 78,627,098 downwards.
CTGTTCACCTATTTATAGGCACGGGACACAGCCCATACAAAATTACATTCATGCCCTTTACATTTGGTAGTAATTTTATAGTAATCCACCGAGGTCTGAATGGCCTTTTCATCTTTAAGTCGGTTTCCTTTTCTGCTACCATGCCGAAGCTTTCCTGCTCACATCTTCGGCGCTGTATCAACCTTTGTATTATTTGGGCTTCTCCTACTGTGATATCGACTCGAGTCCGAGGATACCTGTTCACACATTATACTCCAGAAACACTGTTAAATCTTGTTTTTGAGGACCTTCGGAAGCCAAAGGCCCCCAACAGTAGCCCCTCGCAATATTAATTTGTTAGAATAATAATAAATTTAGATTGCAACATGGACGAAGGCCTTAAGCCGAAGGTCCGAAAAAACACCTTCCCTTTGCTAGAATAGCAACATTCACTGACAAACGGGGTCTTTCAATTTTCAACGCACTGGGCGTATAAATAAGAGCATACCGCGAGCTCATTTGGTACGCTCTCTTGCCATCTACTCCTGCTCACTCAATTTTTAGCTCTTGCGCACCAAGACTTGCTTAGCTTTTTAAGTTTTTAAGCTTCGGCGTTGAAAACAGTTTTTTAGTGTTTCCGAATATGTCTGAAGATAAGAAGGCTGCTGCCGAGATGAAGCTGAGTCTCTCTGAAGAGAAAAATCTGGGGTTTCTTATAGCAATCTCGAAGACCAATACAGAAAAAATCACCAAGGAGATTTTAGAAGGTTTATCTAAAGATACTGATGACAGCGACAGTTATGATGTGGATAGTGGTGGTGAAGACTCCGAAGATCGCCCCTGGCGACCAAGCCATTCGGTTTTTGGCAAATCAGGTATCAAAGAAAATCATCTTGTCAACATGAGGGGAAGATATTTCCGGGACTTATCCATTGTGAGGGCCGACGAAGGAGAGAAAACTTGTCCGACTCCTGAGGAAAATGAAGTCGTAGTGTTCCGAAGCTTTTTGAAAGCTGGACTACGATTTCCTCTGAGCAGCTTTGTCGTAGAGGTGCTGAAAATGTTTGAAGTCTATCTTCATCAACTTACCCCCGAAGCAATCATAAGGCTGAATATCTTCGTGTGGGCCGTGAGAAGCCAAGGTCTGGAACCTGATGCGAAAAGTTTCTGCAACATACACGAATTATCATACGAGACAAAACCCTGGGGTAAGGAACAGTATCACAATAATTTTGGCTGCTACAGTTTCGTTTCTCGGTCTGGGTCAAGCTGTCCCGTGCCAACCTTTCGGAAGAGATGGCCCGACGACTGGATGACAGAATGGTTTTATGTGAAGAATGACCTGAAAACACGGGAAGATATTAAAGGTATAATTATGCGCCCTATTTGGCAAAGCTTCGGCCTGCGGAGGCCGAAGGTTGAAATGAATGAAGCTGCCGAAGAATGCCAGAGAGCCTTCGGAGTTATTTGTTCTTTTATTGGAACGAGAGATTTGGTCCAAGAGCATATTGCCTTCAGAGTATGGCCGCTCGCGGAAAAATGGGAAATGCCACAAGAGACTATAAAGGAGGCTGACGAAGGTGGACTTATCAGGCTGAAGTATACTTTCAAATTCGGAGACAAATTCGTAGAGCCAGATGATGACTGGCTAAAAAGCATTGAAAATTTAAGTGATGAACTACTTGGGGTTTATTCAAAGGCCGAAGATACTGCATTGTCAGCAGCCTTCGGAGGCCGGAAAAAGAAAAGACTGAACCGAGTGTTCGACGCAATCGGGTTCGTCTACACTGACTATCGTTATCCCATTCGAGGGCAGAAAAGAAAGGGCACGACTTCTGCGAAAGAAGAAGCTGCAGCTGTTCCTAGTGAGCCAGCACCGAAAAGAAAAAGGATAAAGGTCCTCACACATCGGCCACGCTATATTGAACCAGCCTCGGTGCCTGAATTCACCGGAGAGACCTCTTCGGGCACCGAGGCTGAAAAGCCAACCTTGCTGCCAGAAGTCGCAGAAATGGCCGAAGCGCCAACAACGATAGAATTGGAGGAACCAAAGATTTTATTACCAGAAACCAAAGAGATGGCCGAAGCGCCATCGACAGAAAAGATGGAAGAAGCAAAAGGATCAACTGAGGGATCAAAAATATCAGAAATTTTAAGTCCTTCAGCAGAAATTGAAGTAGCAGGAACTAAGAAGGGGCCAACAGTGACCCCAAAATGAAAAAGAATGGTCAATGTGCTAGATGTTCTGGAGACAATTAAGTCCTCAAGCACAACTCCGAATAAAACTATTGAAACTTCCGAAGCGGAAACTAAAATTTTTGATATTCAAGCTCCAAAGCAACAAACTGAGGCTAAAGCTGGGCCTTCAGAACCCACAAAGGTAAAGTCCCTGGAAACCGAGGAAGAAAAAATGACGGAGCCCATTCTTGTTGAAGAAATCAGTGCTGTTGCCCCCGAAGCGTCCCCCAAAGTCCTTGATTATATTGTTCGACATGCTTCGGGGAAAAAATTATCAGAAAAAGAAAAGCAAGAGGCCCAGCTTTACGCCCAAAAACTGAAGTATCCAAAAGGGGCGTTAATATTCAACGGCAGCGGAGAAGAAGACTTCTTGTATTGTCTCCCTGACAGCAAGGAGATTTCTGTCTGTCGGGAGATGAGCAAGAGCTTCGGATTCCCAACACTAGAAGACGGGCTCTCGGTGCTGTCGAAAAACGAACTGGCCGACAGCCTGGCGTACAATAGCTTAAAGGTGCAAAAAATGAGATCTTTGTATTTTTTCTTGAGACCAAAATTTTTCGTTTGCTTAAATTTATTGACGCATACACATTTTTCTTTGCAGGGCCTTATACTTAGCAATGCCCTCAGGGCCCAAAAAGATGCCGAAGACGAAGGGTGCGTTATAGCCCTGAACAACCTTCGTTCCGAAGTAATTGAACTAAGGAACGAAGGTCTCGAAAAAGATAAAATATTACATTCATTGATAAATAGAATAAAAGAAGACGAAGCTACTTTTAAAGGTCAAGCTGAGGCTCAGAAGCGTGAAATTGAAGATCTTCGAAAACAACTGGCCAGAGCTAAAGAGGAACGCATACTTGAAGAAACGAAGCGAGAACTTAGCGACCAATGGGCAAGTCATTTAGAAGGAACTGTTGAAGAGCTTCGTTCGTCCAAGAAAAGATGCTATGACAAATCTATGGAGTGTGTTAAAAAGTTGAAAGCTAGCTTCGCCAGCGTCGGCGCATTCTCGAGCGAAGAAAACTTTACAAGAGGCAACCCCGAAGGTCCTATTGAATGGATTAATCATGAAGCTGAGGCCTTTGAGGAAATTTTAAATAGCCGCGGAGACATATGTGCTTTCTCGGGTGCCAGGGGGATTGCCACCATTTTGGAGAAAAAGGGCTGCGAGCATGTAAAGATTTTAGCGCAATCCGAAGCTACCTTGTCCTTCGAAGATGCGAAAGATCCTTCAGCCGAAGCTAGCATGGTTGGCGGAAAATTTTTCACCGATGTCTGGGATAATGGTGGTCGAGAAATGGCCCGAGAAATTATCCAAAAAAGCGAAAAGGGCATCCATGATGCTAGAAAAGTAGCAGAGGCTGCTGAGAAAAGCGCAGAGCCCGAAGGGCAAATAGGTATTAACTAATGGTTTTTATTGTGTTGTAATTTTTGATTTTAAACTTCGTTCGCAATTTGTAATAGCAATGTAGCCGTATCCTGTCCTCCTTCAGATCCTACTAAAGCATCTCCGGGCCCTCACCCGAAAAGAGACGACGAAATTAAAAAGATGGCTGAAGCTATCATGGATGAAGTTGTTAATCGGCTCCTGAACGAAGCTGCGGAAGTTGTACTTAGAGAAGATTAAGTGCTATTGTAAAAACTTCTGAAATGTAATATGTGTAACATCTTGTAACCCTGAATATAATATACTTGTTTTTATGGTTCAATTCTTTACGATGCATGAAATTTTACATACGTACCATTTTTGAGTCTTTGACGAAAAAACACCTTCCCTTCTTTTCATGCTTCGTGAAGAAGAAGTTTCATTTATCACGACAATATCCGTAGTGTTCTGATGAAGAATATCCAAGCTTTGTGAAGATATTTTCCGAAGCTACACTTCCGAAGATCAATAGTGTATCTCCTTGTGACTTAGCATGATTTTCCCCTTTTTCAAAACATTCTTCTGAAGATCGATATTGTGTCCCCTTCTTATGCCATATGCAGCATGATGTATGATGCTTATGCCATGCGAAATGATGTGATGATGTTATGCTATGTAAGATGGTATTTATTCCAAAGATACACGCACATCCCTGTAATAAAACACATAATCTTTTAAAATCAGCGTTGACTTTTCGCTGTAAGCCTCCCTCAGGAGCTTCTTCGCCTTTTACTTCAACGGAATCAGCGTTTATTTTTCGCTGTAAGCCTCCCTTAGGAGCTTCTTCGCCTTTTACTTTCAGCGGTATTCGCGTTGACTTTTCGCGCTTCGCCTTTTACTTAGGCGGTATCAGCGTTTATTTTTCGCTGTAAGCTCTGCATTCCCTTTGGAACGACTTTGGAGCAGAAAACTTACACTGCGCTCCCTTTGGAACGGCCTTTTGTTACTTCAGGAAACTTAGTCTGCGTTCCTTCTGAACGACTTTTTGTTGCTTCGAAGAATTTTTGATAATTCGAAGGTCCTCCTTGTTATCGCAAATCTTTATGCTTCAACAACTTAAGCCTGTGGAGAAAATATATTTTCCTTGTGGCAAACAACGAAACTATTACATGAAATTTAAAAATGTCCTTTATTACACAGAAAATAAAACTGAATGGAAAAGACTACTATCAAGGTAGAATATTTGTTAATAGATGTGCTTCGACTCTGGCACAGTGCTATTGACTGTGCGAGCTTCGGACTGTTCTCTGAAGTCCCTTTGGTGTTGAGCATATTGGCCCCCTTCTGGCTGCTGGCCTTGTTGCAGCGGTGGTGGAGGCGGAGGCTGTTGCCAGGAAGCTTGAGGTTGACTCGCCGAAGCAACAGAAACTGCAGGATGGTTGCCTACATATTCTGGGATGTAAGGTGAATGATACGAAGCAGTGTGCATGATTTGCTTCGGCTGAGCCTGTTGTGCTGCAGCTTCGGCTATCTCCTTTTGCTTCTGGATGGTAACATGGCACATCCTGGTGGTATGGCCCTTGTTTTCACCACAGAACAAGCAAAATATTCTCCTTGGTTGATCTCCAAACCTTCCGCCGAAGCCCCTGGCACCTCTGCCTCTTGGAGCTGGCGGCCGGAAGGAGCTTTGTTGTTGCCCCGAAGCTTGTGAAGAGCACTGTGGCCTTTGCTGCTGACTTCCCCTATCATCATTTTGAGTAGAGTTGTGAATTGACCTAACATGCCTCGGATAAAATCTTCCTCCAAAGCCCCTGGTCATTTCAGAAAACCTGAAAGCCTCCTCCCTTCTTTGACGAAAATCATTGTCAGCGCGAATATACTCGTCCATCTTCTGGAGCAGCTTCTCCAAAGTTTGAGGAGGCTTCCTAGCAAAGTACTGAGCTGAAGGTCCTGGCCAAAGTCCCTTGATCATGGCCTCAATGACGATTTCATTGGGCACTGTTGGTGCCTGTGCCCTCAAACGCAAGAACCTCCGGACATACGCCTGAAGGTATTCTTCGTGATCCTGAGTGCACTGGAATAGAGCTTGAGCAGTGACCGGCTTCGTCTGAAACCCTTGGAAGCTGGTTAACAACATGTCCTTCAGCTTTTGCCATAAAGTGATCGTTCCTGGCCGAAGGGAGGAATACCAGGTTTGAGCAACACTCCTGACAGCCATAACAAAAGATTTTGCCATGACTGCAGTATTGCCACCATACGAAGATATTGTTGCTTCGTAGCTCATCAGAAACTGCTTCGGGTCTGAATGGCCGTCGAATATGGGAAGCTGAGGCGGCTTGTAGGACGGAGGCCAAGGTGTAGCCTGCAGCTCAGCGGACAGAGGAGAAGCATCATCAAAAGCAAAATTTCCATGGTGAAAATTCTCATACCAGTCATCTTCGTTGAGGAAACCCTCCTGATGAAGGTCTTTATTCTGAGGCCTTCGGTTCTGCTCATCCTGAGTAAGATGACGAACTTCTTCAGAAGCTTCGTCTATCTGCCTTTGCAGTTCAGCTAGCCTGGCCATCTTTTCCTTCTTCCTCTGCACCTGTTGATGAAGCATCTCCATGTCTCTGATTTCTTGGTCTAGCTCATCCTCTGGCGGTGTCGGGCTGACAGCCTTCCTCTTCTGGCTTCGGGCTTCCCGAAGGGAGAAAGTCTCCTGATTGGGGTCTAGCGGTTGCAGAGCTGCAGCCCCAGTTGCTGAAGCTTTCTTCGGCGCCATAGCGAAGGTTTATGATCGCCGAAGGTGTTCAAAACTCAAAGAGTGGAAGTGAGTTCACCGGAGGTGGGTGCCAATGTTGGGGACTTGTTCTCAAATGCTATGAATTAAGAACAAGGCAACACAAGAAATATTAAACGTTAAAGCCCTTCGTCCTTCGAAGCATTATTTCCCTTAGGATATAATGATTTTCGGACGAAGGTTATGAAGGACATACCTTCATAAACTCAACATATAATAATGAAGAAGGAATCATATGAGACACAAAAGATAGCGTAAACCATTATGTATTATTATCAACTCATTTCCGTATTATTATTATAGAAAAGTAGAAATAATATCAAATTACAAATGTACCTTCGGCTTGAAAGAAAGGCGAAAGTACAAGCGTGACGCAAAAGCAAATGCCAAGTCAGCGTGAGCAGTACGGGGGTACTGTTCACCTATTTATAGGCACGGGACACAGCCCATACAAAATTACATCCATGCCCTTTACATTTGGTAGTAATTCTATAGTAATCCACCGAGGTCTGAATGGCCTTTTCATCTTTAAGTCGGTTTCCTTTTCTGCTACCACGCCGAAGCTTTCCTGCTCACATCTTCGGCGCTGTATCAACCTTCGTATTATTTGGGCTTCTCCTACTGTGATATCGACTCGAGTCCGAGGATACCTGTTCACACATTATACTCCAGAAACACTGTTAAATCTTGTTTTTGAGGACCTTCGGAAGCCGAAGGCCCCCAACAAATACCCCCGCACAGTGCCCTTGAGAGGCCGGATTAACAGAGCTTTTGCCATCTCGAACTGAAACCTTGTTTACATTGCTCTCACTCCCCCGTTGGATCAACTTGCTCGGGAGAGCAAGTTCCAACACCTGTTTATGTATTATACTCCAGAAACATTGTTAAATCATGTTTTTTGAGGACCTTCGGAAGACGAAGGCCCCCAACAGTTACAAAGAACTAAGGCAGTAATCCAACATACTGAGAGAACCATGTGTTTGGAAACCCCATCTGGAGAAAGAATAGTAGTTGAAGACAATCGACCTCCAGCTCTGATTGGTGCATCTGACAAGGAAGAATAATATATCATTTAGCTAGAAGAAGGAGTATGTTTCACAAAAAAATGTCAAGGTGTTGCCCCTTTCAAGAATTGTAATTGTGCTAAGCGATATATGAATAAATTTGGAGAATCTTTCGCACCTATTGTGTTTTGCCTCTTTGTAAAGAAAATAAAATATGGTGTCATCTGCTATATGCAAACAATGTGATGCTCTATTCTACCTGCCCTAAAGTCCTGCTCAAGTCTTTATCTCAATTTGTGCTCAAAGAAATACTGTTGGATCAGAAAGATGATTTGGATATCATGCTCTGAAATCTATAAAGTTCAAAAGATCTTTGTTAAGGATTATAACACTTGTACACTCTTGTAGTATGATGAAGCTAAGAGGAATCGGAAATCATCCTTAACTAATCTTATATTGGAAATCAAAATGTTGTGTTAGCTCTTTATCTTAATGTCATGCAAGCCTTTTATGCAGTCTGTCTCACTAACTCTTTCACCCTCTAACTAGATGATGAACCCCAATGGAAATGAAGTAAATAGTGCCAACGATAATATTCCTACCTTAACAACTATGAACGAGAAAAATGAGTCACAGAGACATTTGATGAATGGAATGAAGAACAACAAAAGGAATAGAAAAATGTTTGGATACATGATTAGTCCACCTCAACCACAAGCAAAAGCCACGAAACATATGGATATCGAAACAGAAGAATCAAGTTAGGCTCAGCTATATGAGATACAAACACCCAATCAACCCTCACCCCCTGTTGACTCATAAAGAACATGTCAGGTCACCATTCAGAAGCAAAAGGAGATTGCCGAAGCAGAGGCGCGGCAGAATCAGCCGAAGCAGGTCTTACACACTGCTTCGTGTTACTCTCCTTATATACCAGAATACGTGGGTAATCAACCTGCAGCTTCTGTTGCTTCGGCAAGTCATTCATAAGCCTCCTGGCCTCAGCTCCTATTACACCACCATTGCCACCTACTCACACCCGAAGCCAGCAGCCAGAAGGGCACTAGCATGCTCAGCAGCAGCGTGACATCCGGAAGCAGTCTGAAACTCGTACAGTCAACAGCACTGTACCAGAATCGAAGCATGTATACTGAGGAATATCCTACTTTTGATGTACCTTTACCTTTTATGCATTTTATTTTTTGTCTGAGAAACAAGTAATGGACTTAATTTCGGTTGCTTGTAATAATTGTACCAGCATAAATGAGAAAAATATGCCTTGCTCATAGATCTCCGAAGCTCGAAAGATTGCTTTTAAGGAAGCGGAGAAAAGTTCCAAAGTTACAAAAAATGTTCTTAAGAAAGGAAAATTCCAAAACTACAAAAGTCGTTCCTAAGAGAGCGCAGATTAAGCTTTCTGCTCAAAAGTCGTTCCTAAGGGAAAGCAGAGCCAAAAATTGACGAAGCTGTAAAAAGTCATTCTTAAGGGAATGCAGAGTAAGTTTTCTGCTCAAAAGTCATTCCAAAGGGAATGCAGAGCCAAATACCGCCGAAATATAAGGCGAAAAAGTTCGAAAGTCGTTCCTAAGGGGATGGAGAACTTATACCACCAAAATAGAAGGTGAAGAAGCTCAAAAGTCGTTCCTAAGGGGATGTAGAGCTTAAAGACTCAAAAGTCGTCCCTAAGGGGATGCAGAGTCTTCAGTGTTCCAGTGTGGGCGTACGTGTGGGTGTTCAAACATCATCATCACATTGCATTACATCATCGCATCATTTAGCATAGCATCACATCACACATCATATCGCATCAACAGAAAGATCGAATACGAAGCAAATCTTCGGCAACACTTCGTTGAATGAAAATATGCTAAGGCACGAAGCAAACTTTGGGTGACAATTCTATCAAAACTGCCCTAGAAGGGGCTTCTTTCTTTACGAAGCATGAAAAGAAGGGAAGGTATTTTTTCGCCGAAGGCTCAAAAAACGGTATGTGCGTAAATTTCATGCACCGCAAAGAAATATATTGCAACAGTTTACATGTTCGATTCATTGTTCCATACATCAAATGATACATAGTTTTATTACAATAAAAACCTAATCTTCCTTGAGAACTTTATCAGCAGCTTCGTGTAGCAGTTTTTCGACAACTTCGTCAATAATGGAGTTGGCAACACTCATTATATCCAGTGCTTCCTTCATCTCCGGATCAGCCAGGGGATTGTACGGCTCCGGCAACGGTGATAGCTCAGCTGTAGTAGGTAAACTATTAAGTTTGAAGCCAAAAATTAAGTGCCGAAGCTAAAATTTAAAACAATACCTATGCGTCTTTCACGTTCAACAGCTTCTTCAGCTCGCTTAGCTTTTTCTCGGGCTTCATGGGTTTCTTTTTCATTTTTCTTTATTATTTCATTGACCAATTCTTGGTCATCGTTCACCCAGATATCAGAATAAAATTTTCCGCCCAGTGAAGTAGCTTCGGCCAAGGGATCCTTTATGTTTTCTATGGAGAAGGCAGCTTCAGCTTCGACAGCAGCTTTAACATGATCGCAGCCAGCCTTCTCCAGGATAGCCGCGATCCCTCGAACGCCGGAGAAAGCACAAATGTCCCTGCGATCGCTCAGGATTTCCTCAAAAGCTTCGGCTTCCCCGTCTATCCACTCGATAACGCCTTTAGGGTCGCCTTGAATAAAATTTTCCTTGGAAGAATAAGCACCCACTTTGTAAAAGCTAGTTTTTAATTTCTTCACACAATCCAAGGATTTTTCAAAGCATCTTTCCTTGGATTCGCGAAGTTCTTCAACATTTTTCTCTAGCTTCTTCTTCTAATATTCACTAATCTCTTGGCTAGCCTGTGCGAGCGTGCAGTTTTCATTGGCTTCGACGAGCTTTCTTCAAAGATCTTCAACTTCGGCTTTATATGTTTCAGTTTGAATTTTAAATTTTGCTTCGTCTTCATTTGCTTTATCCACCAATGAAAGTAGAATTTTGTATTTCTCTATGGCTTCGTTTCTCAGCCTGATGACTTCTGATCGAAGGTTGCTGAGAGCTGGTCTTCGGCGTTTTTTGCGCCCTCAGGGCATTGCTAAGGATCAAGCCCTGCAAGAAATAATAAAGGATTAGCGTGAGAATAAAAGAGTTTGTTCCTAGGTTCATAAACTTCAAATTTCACTTCTATACCTTCAGACTGTTGTATGCGAGGTTGTCCGCGAGGTCAGCCTTCGTCATAGCGCAGAGGTCAACTTCAAGCTTCGAAAATCCAATGCTTTTGGCCATCTCTCGACAGACGGATAACTCTTTATTATCTGGGAGCTAGTATAAGAAATCATCTTCATCTGTCCCGTTGAACACTAAGGCCCCCTTCGGGTACTTTAGCTCCTAGGCATAGTGTTTGGCTTCAAAATTTTCTTCTTTGGACAATTTTTTCCCCGAAGCATGTCGAATGATATAGTCAGGATCTTCGAACGATGCTTCGGGAGCAGGGGAGCTCGTTTTTTCAGCCGTATCCTTCACAGCTATGCCGATGTCTGGAAATTCCTCGGCCTTCTGCTCAGATGTGGCAGGCTTCGACTCAGCAGGCACTGAAGGCCCAGCTTCGGCTTCGGCCTGGACTATGACAGCCTCGACAACTTTCTTGGTAGGAACAGGGGTCAAGGCTTTTGTGGTCTCCATGACAGCGTCTAGTATGCTGGCCATCCTCCTCCTCTTGGGAGTTGCGGTAGGAGCCTTTGGCACCTTCGGTAATTCTGCCTCTGATGGTGGACTCAAAATTTCTGGAATCATCACTGTTTTTTCCAATTCTGGCTCTCTGGCCGCATCATCTTTGGCTTCGGCAGGCCCGACTGTAGGCACCTTCAGTACCACAATCGATCCTTCAGCGTTCTGGATGGCGGGACCAGCCTATTTTGCTTCGGCAGTAGAGAAGGTCCCTTCACCAAATTCAGGCACTACAGCCATTTCAATATATCGAGGCCGGTGGGTCAAAACCTTTATTTTCTTGCCCTTCGGCACAGCTGGTGTGGCCAAAGCGGCAGTTTTTCTTTTCTTTCCTTTCCTTTTCAAGGGGTAGCAGTAGTCAGGATACATGAAGCCAATTGCATCAAAAACCATGTTCAATCTTTTCTTGCCCTGACCCCCGAAGGCTGAGGACATGGCATCATCTTCGGCCCTTGTATATGTCCCAAGCAACTCGACGCTGGTAGCTTCAATGCATTTCAACCAGTCATCATTTGGCTCATCAAACTTCTCTCTGATCCTGAAGGTATATTTCAATCAAACTAGTCCACTTTCGATGGATTCAGCAGTAGTCTCCTTCGGCATCTCCCAGCTGTCCACAAGTGGCCACACTCTGTAAGCTATATGCTCTTGAATTATGTCCCTCGTGCTAATGAAAGCACAGACAGTACTGAAGGCTTTTTGGCATGCTTCGTCATCTTTTTCAATCGCCACTCTCGGCCTTCGAAGGCCGAAGCGAGACTAGATTGGACGCTGGATAATTTCCTTAATGTCCTCCCTCTCAATCAGGTTATTCTTGACATAAAACCATTCCTCCATCCAGGCCCCGGGCCACCTTTTCTGAAACGTCGGAACGGGGTAACTTGCATTGGGACGGGCAATAAATCCATAACAACCGAAGTTGTTGTGATACTGTTCTTTCCCGATAGCCTTCGTCTCATACAATAATTCGTGCATATTGCAGAAGCACTTCACGCTCGGTTCTAGCCCTTGGCTCCTTACAGCCCAAACAAACATCCCCATCCTAATTATAGCTTCACGAGTAATTTGGTGAAGAAATATCTGGAATATCTTCAACACTTCAACCACAAATTTACTCAATGGGAACCGAAGGCCTGCCTTCATGAAGCTTCGGTAAACAACAACTTCATTTTCTTCAGGAACAGGGGCGGTGTTGTTTCCTCCAATCCTCACAATAGACATATCACGAAAGTACCTACCCCTCATGGCGTCAACTTGGCTCTGCTTGATAGTTGATTTTCCGAAGATGGTATGGCTTGGTCACCATGGCCGGTCCTCAGAATCTTCATCTCCACTTTCCACATCAAACTCATCACTGTCATCAGAATCTTTAGATAAATCTGCCATTATCTCTTTTGTGATTTTCTCTGTATTGGTTTTCGCCATGGATTCGAAAAACCCACCAATGAAAGGGTCCACAGTTTTCTTCTCCTCGGCCATCTTCGTCCTTTCAGACATCTTCGACATTTCAGACACCTTCGGCAACTCAGACACCTTCTTCTCCTCAGACATTTCTTCAAAATTCTAGTATCTCACAAAGATTGAAAATCAAGCAAAAGCTGAGGGCGATGAAATTAAAAATTTGTGAAAATAACGCGAGGAACAGAAATGACGCAGCAAAATGCCGCCGTTGAGGGCTCCTATTTATACGCCTAGTGCATTCCAATTTGGCGGGCCCCATTTGTCATTGATTTTCGCTATTCTAGCGAATGGAAGGTGTTTTTTCGGACCTTCGGCTTAAGGCCTTTGTTCACATCGTAGTCTGAATTTGTTTTTACAGGAACAAATTAATACTGCGAGGGGCTACTGTTGGGGCCTTCGCCTTCCGAAGGTCCTCAAAAACACAACTAACATGTTTTCCAAGTATAATATATTCACAGGGACCTTCAGCCTTGGGATGAAGGTGTACACGATATGAAAGGCACGGTTTGGGAGATGGATGATCTAGTTCCAAAGCTACCAATGGAGAAGCTTCGGCTTGGCGGTGGAAAATGAAACTGTCTTAAAGGGGAAAAGACTGTCTAGACCTTGATGGATTATCCCTTAGTCAATAGTAAATGTCAAGGGCATGGATGTAATTTTACATAGGCTGCGTCATGTGCCTATAAATAGATGAACAGTAGCACCGTACTGTTCACGTTGACTGGTAATCACTCGCACGTCACTCTCGGATTTTCACCTTCTATCAAGACGAAGGTACAAATGTAATTCAATATCATTGATGTCTGTTTATGATTATAAAAATATATAATAAGATTTAACATGATTATTCATGTTCTCTTCCATGTTTCATATACTTATAATTTCATTATTATATGTTGAGATGATGAAGGTATGCCCTTCATAACCTTCGTCTGAAGATCATTATATCCCAAGGGAGATAATGCTTCGAAGGACGAAGGTCTTTAATTATTAACATTTGCGTTGCCTTGTTCTTAATTCATAGCACTTGAGAACAAGTGACCAACACTAATGAAAGTGCATTCATCCCTTTTTTGAGTTTTGGTGATTTGGATAACAACACATTTAAAGGTCTAACGAGTTTGCTAAGTGTTGAACAGGAAATTCAGTATGATGAACATACTTGAATAGTGTATAATGATCAGTGAACAAAGATTCAACACGAGGTTAAATAACCAATGAGACAATGCAAATGGATATAATATGATCTCTATATTGGTTTGAATATATGGACAAGACCTGAGAAATCACTATATACAGATGATCAGAATAGAGGATGAAGTGATTAAGAGGATTGGTCAAGCCAAAGTGAATAAGATATGACGAATCGTGAATTGGCTTGACCATATTACTATCAGTCCATATATGCTTCTATGAGAATCAAACTAGAGATTGATTGACCTTAACAATTATATCTAAAAGACATTCAAGCAAGGTTCACAATATTGAAGAAATTATTCTCTCAATGGATGCTCAATAGGATGAGACTCAAGAATGGCTTGATAGGGTGAAGATAGCAAGGAAAGGGCTTCGAGGAACTAAGCAAAGGTGAAGGCCAAGCGACGGCTTATGGACCGAGGTACCATGGCTAAGGTCAAGAAGAGAGTACTTGCACTAAGTCGATGAACTAATCAGCTATGAAGAGTTATAACAAGTTGTTGCATCAGTAAGGTGACTTGAAGCCATGATTTGAACTCATATTTGGTGATATGGTACAAGTCACATGGTTTGATTTGTGTTTGCTTCAAAAGGTGAGACAAAGATGTTTGTGATCCTTATGAAGCAACACCATAGAGAAATCACACATGAGACGCCAATTACTCAAGAAGTTTACTTAATTATATTTTATTTAACTTAAGTATAGGAATCGTCGTAGTATAAAGGGGGATCCAAAAAGAAGGTTGGTGTTTGCCAAAGCTCAAGCCTCTATATTCAAAAGCTATTTTTTGAAAACCAAAAATCTCTTTAAAATTCTATGGTTGACCGTGGTTAGGTTTGAGAAACCTAGAGTGTTCTTGTTGAAAAGCAGCTGAACTTCTTAAACTGCAGCTGAGCTTTTCAACCGGGGTCCAGGGCAAGTTCAACCAGGGTCCAGAGTGGTTCAACCGCGGTCCAGGGAAAGTTCAGTCGGGGTTTTTTTCTTGGACCTCACTGGTCAAAACCGGTTGAACCGGTCCTAGGGGAGGTTTAACCGGTGTCAGAGTCACCTGACCGGTCTGACCTCCTGACTGGCAGACTGACTGCCAGTCTGACCCCCAGGCGGTTGAACCGACCCTAGGGGTGGTTCAACCGACCCTAGGGGTGGTTCAACCGGTGTCAGGACCTGTTTGTGCAGTCTGACCTGCAGTCTGCCAGTCTGACTGGCAAACTGACTGTCAGCCTGCCCCAGGCAGTTGAACCGGTCCTAGAGGCGGTTCAACCGGTCCTCCACAGCCAAAATCAGTCCAACGGCTAGTTTTGAAGCCCCACCTATATATACTCACTCCTACCTCTCTCCCCACACAAGAGCACGACCCAAACTCCATTTCAAACTTGAAGAACACCTCCCACTCTCTCTCACACATCTCTTGCCTCTTCCATTTCAAATCTTTGGAGAGAAATCTTTGAAAGAGTTTGAGAGCTATGGTTTTTGTGCTTCATCTCCAAATCTCTCTTTCTCTTCTTCATTCAAGCTTTGGTACTACATTGAGTTCTTTATGGATTCATTACTCTTGGAGCTTCTAGCTCCAAGACGACTAGGTGTCTCTTGTGAGTCTCCAAATCTTGTGGAAGAACACAAGAAAGTTTGTATTGCCCGCTCGTTTGAGCAAAGATTAGTGTGTGAGCTTGACCTTTGTGGTCGGCAAAGGGAGGATTAGGGTTGAAAGAGACCCAGCTCTTTGTGGGCGCCTCAATGAGGAAGTAGGGCACCTTGGTGGTGTGACCGAACCTCGGGATAAATCTTGGGTCTCTTGTGTTCTTGCTCATTGTGTTTGTTTGTGTTCTTCATTCTCTCACCCTTTCGTGGAAGTTTTGTTCATATCTTTTTGGTGTGTGGATTTTGAGAAGTGTCCTTCTTAGATCTACTACTTTGAACCTTGTGGATTATCTAGAACATCTCATTTCAAAAGTTAACTGGGTGAATTTCGAGATCAATTCAATTTTATATCTTATTCTTTAGTTGAGCTCGTTCAAACCGGTTGAACCGATTTTGACACCGGCTGAGCCGGTTTTACCCAGTTTGTTTCTAGTTTTTGTTAAAAAAGTTTTAACTTGCCTATTCACCCCCCTCTAGGCAACTTTCAATTGGTATCAGAGCCTAATCCTCGTTCTAACACTTAACCGCGTGAGGAAAAGATCATGTCGGGGGGACTAAGAAACAAAAGTGCTTCTATGCTTGAAAAAGTTGAGGTTGCCTCGAATTCATCTTTTGGTGCAGATGTTGATCCTAGGGCAATAGACCTTGCCATGAGAATCGCCGAAAGGATGTTCCTTAAAATGAAGGAAGATGAGGCGAAGAACAATATTGAAGAAGAAAATGATCGATGGAGATCAAATGACGAATCCACCTCTTCACAAGGTTCGTCTTTCAAATCCACTTCTCATATGTGCTTTATCGCTAATGGGAGTGACAGTGAAAGCGAAAGTGAGGATGAGGAGGAGCAAGAAAGTGATAGTGAAGATGAGGATGATCTTCAACAATTCTTCGCTCAGCTAAGCAAGAAAAATCAGATGAGCTTGCTCAAACTCATGGAAAGAGCGGAAGAACAAAAAGAAATGCTTCATAAGCAAGAAGACTTCCTCATCAGAAAAATCGAAGACTTAGAGAAGTTGACCAAAGAGCATGAGAAGCTAAAGTGCTCTCATGATGGTTTGGTCCAAAGGTATGAACACATTTCAATTGAGCAAACTAAAGCTGTTAACCATTCATCATATATTGCTCAATTGGAAAATAAAAATGCTATGCTCAAGAGCACAATAGAAAAGCTAAATATTGAAAATCTAGCTTTGCAAGAAAAACATGATATGCTTGTGTGCTCTCATAATAAATTTATGGATTCACATATCATGTTAGAAATGGCTCATGAGGCTGTGTTAACTAATTTGAAATCATACCAACCTCACATATGCACATGTACTCAAATAGAAACTATATTATCATGTGCTAACAAATGTTGCTCTCAAGAAAGCCAATATTCTATTGAGCTAGAATTTTTAGGAACAAGTAATGTTTCCCATGGAAAAGAAAACAATGAGCTCAAGGAAGAAAATGAGAGGCTAAGAAGGAGCTTGACTCAATTGAAGGGAAAGTGTCATGCTCAACCTTCTCAAGATAATCGTGATAATATGGTGAAAAAGCTTGAGAAAGGGACAACTGTAGCATGCACAAAACCCCTTCAAAAGAATACCAAACTTTCTAAGAAGGGCATGAGCAAAATTCATGGTAAGAAAATTAATGCTCATACTATTTGCTCTAACAATGTACCTATGTGCTTCAACAAAGAAAGATCAAAGAGAAGCGATAGAAGGTGCTATGGATGCAAGGAGAAGGGTCATGAAATTGATTCATGCCCCCGCATGAAGAACCAAGACCTTGCACTATCAAGAAAGATGACTATCAAGAAATATGAAAGCAAAAGGCAAATGCATTGCAAGGACAAGCACCACATTTGCTATAATTGCCGTAAAAAAGGTCATCTATTCAAGGTTTGTCCAAAGGGTAAAACTCCTAAGCCTAACTTTTCAATACATTCAGATTTGCTTAGGAGACCCAAATTTGACTCTTGTGCTAGAAAGGTGATGAGTTCACCACATTCTAGGACCAAGGCTATTTGGGTGCCTAAGTCCTTATTGGCTAACCTTGATGGACCCATCATGAGATGGGTACCAAAATATACTTAATAAGTTTTTGCAGGTACCTAGAGATGATATGAAGCTTTGGGGAGCTTGAGCGGTTTAACTCAATTCTTATCTCAAGCTATCAATCTTACATTGTCTATCCTTTAAGATTGACCCAAAGATGAATTGAGTTGTTATATCACTAACTTCATATTCATCTCTAGCAAGAACTTGTGTTGTAGGGAATAAGGATTAACCTTTGTGGGAATCAAGCAAAAGGCCTACAACCAAGTGATATCCAAAGGATGGTAACAATTAATTCTTAATTGCACATTGCTTTTAATTGGTATATTCCTTTGTGTCTTTTGTAGCCACATAGGAAAAATGAAGCACTTGAGAATGAACTTAAAAGATTTTACCTTGCTTTGGAAAGGATCTAATTATATGGTAGATTGCAAGTTCATATTTTTATATTATGATAATCTACATGCTTTAAATTGATTGTATGTATCTTGTGGCATATTTCAAGTTAATCATCATATTATTGCCATGACCTAGACATAAAGAGTATTATCCCATGTTCTTAAATGAATAGAGTGCTATGTAAGAAATTCAAATTCTTAAAGCACTTACCAAAAGGGAATTCTCTATATGACTAGAGTTGTGAGACTAATGTTTCTATCCAAGTGTTTATGTAGTCTCACAACATGAGAATGTGTTTCCCAAATGGAGTCTGCCATTCAACATTCAAAGAAGATCAAACCAATACTATGTGAAGTATTCATTCTTGTTTAAATTGGTTTTGAGTCTTCTAAATTAATCACTCAACATGCTATGAATTAAACTTGCCATGTAAACTTAATTAAATAATCATGCTATTTTCACCCTGTTTAAATCAGTGTTATGCATGATGTTTGTAAGGGTAATTTAGTTCATATCATGAGGTTTCCTTATTTTAGTAACCTTCTTGTCATTCATACTAGAGGTTGCTAAATAGGAAACTATTGTTTGTGTTTCTAATGCAATCTCTTTTAAGCTATTTCATGGAAATTCATAAGTAGAAATTGTGCTCTTTAAATTGGTAAAAACACAAGCATTAAAGGTTAATCTTTACCTAAAAGAAAGATTAGGAATGCTCAAGGCAAAGGTATGGAACTAATTGCTTCAATTGGTTGTTGATCAATGGTAGTTCCTTTCAAGTGACATTCTTTCAATTAGTAATATTCTATTCTATGGAAAGAAATGTCAGTATGAAGGTTAAATTCCTTTTGGCTTAAATTTGTAAATTGGTGTATATTGTTATTTCACTCCTCCATGTGCATTAACTTAAAAGGAATTTAATTTATGCCTTTATGCCTCATAAATTATGATTTGTCTGTCATTCATATATAAATATCATCATTCATTAAATACTTCCTTGTACCACTAATATCTCTTTTCAAAGTGCTTTTTCGACTAGTTTTAAAAGGAAAAGAGATAACAAGCTAAAGAAGGAAGTCTCCACAATTGAAGAAAAGAAGAATACTTAGATGACACCATCTCATATAGTAAGATCTTTCAATTGATATAACAAATGGTACATTCTATATGGTGGTAAGTATTCTTAGGCATAAGTTAATTCATTGCAAATTTGTCATGCCTTGACCAATATATGTAATGTACTTATCATGAGACTCTTAACTGAATTGAAAGTGCATGTGGTAAGTCATTCAAATACTTGATGCACATATCTAGTGGGAGAACATTATATATCTTGTGTCGTAGAGAATAAGTTTCCCTTGAGTAAGCTATACTAAGACAATCCAAAATGGTAAATTTGTATCTCATTCATATGGATTGTAATCTTTGTTTTTTTAAATAGCTACTCTTGATGCAGTTTAAAATTCCCTTATCGTTATATCTAAAAGTGCATAAGAATCTTTTTTGTTGATATTCATCTCATACATATGCACTAACATGGATATGATTTTTAAACTATAAAAAGGTACAATTAGTGATCCATACTCTCTAAATTTTGGAAACCCATATTTTGATATCTTAGAAATCTACTTCAATCGGTATCTATATGCTTCACATTGAATTGGATCACTAAGTTGTAAATTACATGCATAACTTGTCTTTATGATATGAATGCTTGTGCGATTAACCTTAATAAGCTAGGTGCACCCAAGGTCAATCTAGGTTCATCATCAAGAAGGCAACACAATGATGTATCAAGAAAAGGAGAAAAGGCACCTATTCTTAACTCTAGCTTTTATATGTGTGGTTAAATATTGACTTGAAACCATGTAAGATGGTTGTCAAGTATATGTGGGTGCCTACACAAAGAGAAAGGTCACAATAAGGATTGTGTGGGTACTCAAGGCTCTTCCTACTAATCTAAAAGGACCCAATTCAAATTGGGTACCAAGATGTGAAGCTTAAACTTGTTTTGCAGGATCACGCCTTCAATGGATCAAGTTGGGTGCTCGATAATGAATGTATAAATCATATTTGGAGATAGTAGCAAGGGTGGTAACAACTGAATCTCAAGTGCATATTATTTTCAAATCTTATCTTTTTTTGTGACTTGTGTAGCCACTAAGGAAAAAGAAGCAATTGAGGATATACATCAGTTGTTGATTATGAAATAAAGGTCTAATTGGAAGATGAATGTATATTATCATATGGTAAACAATCCAAAATTATATGACGTATTCCCTATCTAGTTAATTTGGATTTGATTCTTCTTTATTAGACACTCACCATAATATGGATTAACTCAACCCTTTAGACTTCATTGAACAACCATGCATATTATCAATGTCATTCAAAATATATTGTGCATGAGGGCTCAAGGGAAATTTAGTCCATATTATGAGGTTTCTCTATTTTAGCAACTCGCTTGCCTTCCACATATAAAGGGTTGCTAAATAAGAAACTAGTGCTTGTGCTACTAATGTCATCTCTTGTGTTGAGTTTATCCATAGAAAATCCATGTTAAGAGATGGTGCCTGATTTAAATTGGATAAATCACAAGCTTAAAGGATACTATTCAACTAAAGTAAGATGAAGTAGATAAGAGGCCAAGGTATGAAAACTTCCTCTCCTTCAGTTGTTTTAGTATTCTATCCTTAGTGGGATGTACCATAGTATAGGTTAAATTCCTTGCAATATAGAATGTTCAATAGTGCATATAACTTTGACATCAACTATATGTGTGCACTAATTTAAAGGAATTTAGTCTATCCTTTTGGGTTTCAATAATGATGATTCATTTGTCATCCATATATAAGGATCATCATTTGTGAAACCCTCTCTTTTGTTTTTAATGCTCTCTTTTCTAAGTGTTACAACAAGGTCCTTCCAAGTGCTCTCAAGATGGATTCAAAATCTACAAAAAATGAATGAAGTTCAAGATCACTTGGTTGGATGAAATCATAAAGAGAAAATAGATCATAGTGAATCAAGAAGGAAGTTGAACTATCTTGTAAACCAAATAATGAAGTAGTGACATAATCATATAATATCCTTCATTATGAGGTTTGAGGTTCATATTTGCATGCTTTACCCTTCAGGATTTCAATTGATATACTTTCAGTTCTTAAACTTTCAATTGGTTTAGTTTTCATCATCTATGTAAAACATGCCAAGATATAGTGCAAACTTCTCCTTTAACCTCGTATTGTTGATGTGCATAAGTGTACTTTGTGTACTCTTACATGCACAAATTGAGGGAGAGTTTAGCCTATATCCTGTGAAACTAATGATTTCTTTCAAGTTCATGTTGTGAAGTCTCACACCTTGAAGAACATCAAATGAGGATGAATGGTTCCATAGAAATGAAAATGAATTTATCTTGAACCTATCGAAAAATGAGTTTCTCTTGATCGTTTGAAGAGGATAAGTTTCTCTTTGAAATGTCAAGCCTATCAAAAGCTAAGATGGAAATTCATGATTATAATGGAGACCATGTGGCGTGGAACAAAGGTGTGTCACTCCATGAACTATTGTATTAAATTTATCTATCTAGGCTCTTACATGCTAGTGTGTGCATGTATATGCAATATCTTAAGTCACGCCATAAGGTTGCACTTGTGGTGACGATTAAAGAATCTCTAGATATTTGATTAATACCTCTTGTGGTGATGTCATAAGTTTGTCTTAAGTCATCTTAGTGAGGTATGAGTCAAATATGCTAACTTCTCAAGAATCTTGGCTTAAAATATTGCATATCATGTCTATTAGTATACTTTTTGAGTATGAGTAATTCTTTCAATTGGTACAATTTCACTTTTTCATACTTTATTTGTACCAAGGTTCAAATTGTAGAACTTAATCCCCTGGCCTCATAAGTCCAAGTGCATAAGTTAAACAAGTATTCATCACTTGTATGCACACATTTAGGGGGAGAATGGTTTATAATTTGAATCTTTGAGACTAACTTCATTTTCAAGTCTATTATGTGTATAGTCTCAAATAAGAAAGGAACCTTCGGGCAAAGACAATCGCTTCCACTGCAAATTTGATGGGCATCAAAGATTCTTTGCTCCAATAAATGTATCTTTTATACATTTCATAAGAGAATGAGTTTCTCTTGTATATGCTACTCCAACGTCATCTAAATTTGGTAAATATGTATCATATCCTTTTGGATTGCAAATGTCTAAAGTAGCATAGCTTATAAATTCTCCTTTCTAGAACTTAATTGATTAAATAGTGCACATGTTCCTTATGTTGTATGATTATATTCAATTGATACTCTTTTTATGCCAATGGTACTTTAAATTGCAAATAAGTACTCTCAATAGGTATCAATTGAATACATATATATGTGTGCAATAAAATTTGAGGAGAACTTAATGTAATGTGAAATTAGTGATATGTTTATCCATCAAATTGTATCAATTGGTGTTTTTCAATTGATATTCTCGTAAATGATCACTAGTTGTATAATCCGTACTTGTGCAATTTTCATGTTACCTCTTGTTATGATAAGAAAATGCTAGGTGACATCTAGACTCTAGGTATCAAGATTTATCTTTCAATTAGTATGACAATATTCATTTGATGTCTGGGACCTATGTCACAATTATGCCATCAAGAGCTTGCAAATGAATTCTAAATCCAACACAAGTCTGGAAACCCCTTGAAAAGTTAAAACGCAAAGGTACATCACTTATGACACTTACCCATTACCTTTGTGCCATCTAAGGATCCTTTTTATGATAGTGTGTTCGCATCTCGCTTAATCATAATTTCTACCCTTTATATTCTTTGTATACTTTTTGGAGATTTATGACAAAGGGGGAGAAATTTTGCATTAAAGCTTACCTTTAGTCTTATGTAACTAAGTGTTAGAAGACTTTTAAAAAGGGGAGAAATAATTAACAAAAAGGGGAAGTCATAAGAAAAACATAAGATGTAGAAAGTTGATAAGTGCATTCCATGTCATGAGCATCACGTTTATTTTATGACACACTGCACCCCATGAATAGTATGATATAAGTTCTCTATACTTTGACCCAAATATGTGCTTTTGGCATTTGAGTACAAAATTAGTATTTTCTGAAATGTACATATTTAGGGGGAGGAAAATATATCATAGGATTCAACATCTTATTTATCAAATCTTATGTAAGCTTTAAATGTGTTGTCATTAATCACCAAAAAGGGGAAGATTGAAAGTGCATTCATCCCTTTTATGAGTTTTGGTGATTTGGATAACAACACATTTAAAGGTCTAACGAGTTTCCTAAGTGTTGAACAGGAAATTCAGTATGATGAACATACTTGAATAGTGTATAATGATCAGTGAACAAAGATTCAACACGAGGTTAAATAACCAATGAGACAATGGAAATGGATATAATATGATCTCTATATTGGTTTGAATATATGGACAAGACCTGAGAAATCACTATATACAGATGATCAGAATAGAGGATGAAGTGATTAAGAGAATTGGTCAAGCCAAAGTGAATAAGATATGAGGAATCGTGAATTGGCTTAACCATATTACTATTAGTCCATATATGCTTCTATGAGAATCAAACTAGAGCTTGATTGATCTTAACAATTACATCTAAAAGACATTCAAGCAAGGTTCACAATATTGAAGAAATGATTCTCTCAAAGGATGCTCAATAGGATGTGACTCAAGAATGGCTTGATCGGGTGAAGATAGCAAGGAAAGGGCTTCGAGGAACTAAGCAAAGGTGAAGGCCAAGCGACGGCTTGTGGACCGAGGTACCATGGCTATGGTGAAGAAGAGAGTACTTGCACTAAGTCGATGAACTAATCAGCTATGAAGAGTTATAACATGTTGATGCATCAGTAAGGTGACTTGAAGCCATGATTTGAACTCATATATGGTGATATGGTACAAGTCACATGGTTTGATTTGTGTTTGCTTCAAAAGGTGAGACAAAGATGTTTGTGATCCTTATGAAGCAACGCCATAGAGAAATCACACATGAGACGCCAATTACTCAAGGAGTTTACTTAATTATATTTTATTTAACTTGAGTATAGGAATCGTCGTACTATAAAGGGGGATCCAAAAAGAAGGTTGGTGTTTGCCAAAGCTCAAGCCTCTATATTCAAAAGCTATTTTTTGAAAACCAAAAATCTCTTTAAAATTCTATGGTTGACCGTGGTTAGGTTTGAGAAACCTAGAGTGTTCTTGTTGAAAAGCAGCTGAACTTCTTAAACTGCAGCTGAGCTTTTCAGCTGAGCTGAACTTCAGCTGAGCTGAACTTCAGCTGAGTTGAGCTTTCTCAACTCCAGCTGAACTTCAACTTCAACCTGGGTCCAGGGCAAGTTCAACCGGGGTCCAGAGAGGTTCAACCGTGGTCCAGGGCAAGTTCAACCAGGGTCCAGAGAGGTTCAACCGCGGTCCAGGGAAAGTTCAGTCGGGGTTTTTTTCTTGGACCTCACTGGTCAAAACCGGTTGAACCGGTCCTAGGGGAGGTTCAACCGGTGTCAGAGTCACCTGACCGGTCTGACCTCCTGACTGGCAGACTGACTGCCAGTCTGACCCCCAGGCGGTTGAACCGACCCTAGGGGTGGTTCAACCGACCCTAGGGGTGGTTCAACCGGTGTCAGGACCTGTTTGTGCAGTCTGACCTGCAGTCTGCCAGTCTGACTGGCAAACTGACTGTCAGCCTGCCCCAGGCGGTTGAACCGGTCCTAGAGGCGGTTCAACCGGTCCTCCACAGCCAAAATCAGTCCAACGGCTAGTTTTGAAGCCCCACCTATATATACTCACTCCTACCTCTCTCCCCACACAAGAGCACGACCCAAACTCCATTTCAAACTTGAAGAACACCTCCCACTCTCTCTCACACATCTCTTGCCTCTTCCATTTCAAATCTTTGGAGAGAAATCTTTGAAAGAGTTTGAGAGCTGCGGTTTTTGTGCTTCATCTTCAAATCTCTCTTTCTCTTCTTCATTCGAGCTTTGGTACTACATTGAGTTCTTTGTGGATTCATTACTCTTGGATCTTCTAGCTCCTAGACGACTAGGTGTCTCTTGTGAGTCTCCAAATCTTATGGAATACCACAAGAAAGTTTGTATTACCCGCTCATTTGAGCAAAGATTAGTGTGTGAGCTTGACCTTTATGGTCGACAAAGGGAGGATTAGGGTTGAAAGAGACCCGGCTCTTTGTGGGCGCCTCAACGAGGAAGTAGGGCACCTTGGTGGTTTGACCGAACCTCGGGATAAATCTTGGGTCTCTTGTGTTCTTGCTCATTGTGTTTGTTTGTGTTCTTCATTCTCTCACCCTTCCGTGGAAGATTTGTTCATATCTTTTTGGTGTGTGGATTTTGGGAAGTGTCCTTCTCAGATCTACTACTTTGAACCCTGTGGATTATCTAGAACATCTCACTTCCAAAGTTAACTGGGTGAATTTCGAGATCAATTCAGTTTTATATCTTATTCTTTAGTTGAGCTCGTTCAAACCGGTTGAACCGGTTTTGACACCGGCTGAGCCGGTTTTACCTAGTTTGTTTCTAGTTTTTGTTGAAAAAGTTTTGACTTGCCTATTCACCCCCCTCTAGGCAACTTTCAACTAACCATGTCTATAAACTCTCAAAGGCGCTTTATGGGCTCAAGCAAGCCCCAAGAGCATGGTATGAATGCCTGCGAGATTTCCTTATCACTAATGGCTTCAAAGTCGGCAAGGCCGATCCTACTCTCTTTACTAAAATTGTTACAAATGATTTGTTTGTATGCCAAATTTATGTTGATGATATTATATTTGGGTCTACTAACAAGTCTACTTGTGAAGAGTTTAGTAGGATCATGGTACAAAAATTCGAAATGTCTATGATGGGGAAGTTGAGATATTTCTTAGGATTTCAAATCAAGCAACTCCAGGATGGCACCTTCATCAGCCAAACCAAGTACATTCAAGACATTCTTAAGAAGTTTGGAATGAAGGATGCCAAACCCATCAAGACACCCATGGGAACCAATGGGCATCTCGACCTCGACACGGGAGGTAAATCCGTAGATCAAAAGGTATATCGGTCGATGATAGGATCTTTACTCTATTTGTGTGCATCTCGACCGGATATTATGCTTTCTGTATGCATGTGTGCAAGGTTCCAAGCCGATCCTAAGGAAGTTTACCTTAGGGCCGTGAAGAGAATCATGAGATATCTAGTTTACACTCCTAAGTTTGGGCTTTGGTTCCCCAAGGGATCAACCTTTGATTTAATAGGATATTCCGATGCAGATTGGGCAGGGTGTAAAATTGATAGGAAGAGCACATCAGGGACTTGTCATTTTCTGGGGAGATCCCTGGTGTCTTGGGCTTCAAAGAAACAAAACTCAGTAGCTCTTTCTACCGCCGAAGCCGAGTATATTGCCGCAGGCCATTGTTGCGCGAATTACTTTGGATGAGGCAAACCCTCAGGGACTATGGCTACAAATTGAGCAAAGTCCCTCTCCTATGTGACAATGAGAGTGCCATCCATATGGCGGAGAATCCCGTTGAACACAGCCGCACTAAGCACATAGACATTCGGTATCACTTTTTGAGTGATCACCAACAAAGGGGGGATATCGAGATAGCCTATATTAAGACCAAAGATCAATTAGTCGATATCTTTACCAAGCCACTCGATGATAAAACCTTTAGCAAACTTAGGAATGAGCTAAATATACTTGATTCTCAGAATTTTGATTGAAACATTGCACACATAGCTCATTTATATACCTTTGATCATATTTCTTTCCTTTGGTACATATACATCTTTCTTATTCTTCTTGTGCCAAAGCTAAGACTAATGTGCTTCCATGAG
Organism: Zea mays; assembly: GCF_902167145.1. NCBI lineage: Eukaryota > Viridiplantae > Streptophyta > Magnoliopsida > Poales > Poaceae > Zea > Zea mays. The sequence continues at coordinate 78,600,412 of NC_050103.1, read as the reverse complement.
TATTTCTTGCGTAGTCTTAGATTGAAAGGGAAATGGAGTATTCGGCAAAGACAACGCTTCCACTCAACTCCATCGGTATTCTTTACTCTTTGCCGGTATTCCGCCATCTCTCCATGTTGGTATAATTCTTCACTCTTATTTATTTGTACCAATGGGGGAGAAAATATAAAAAGGGCTCTCAAATGTCTCCGTTTTTGGCGATTCATGCCAAAGGGAGAGAAAGTATTAGCCCAAAGCACAAGGACCGCACCACCACCAAATTCAAAATTTTCAAGAATTTTTCAAATTGGTATCCAAATGTATTTGATCTTGTTCAATTAGTATTTACAAAAATTGGTAAAACCCTCTTGAACACTAAGAGGAGCATTTTATTCAGGGGGAGTTCTTTTAAGTCAAAGGAAAAGCATTTGAAACAGGGGGAGAAATTTGAAATCTTGAAAATGCTTCTTGCAATCTTATTCATATACCTTTGACTATTTGCAAAAAGACTTTGAAAAGATTTTCCAAAAGAATTTGCAAAAACAAAACAAGTGGTGCAAACGTGGTCCAAAATATTAAATAAAAGAAAGCAACCTTGCATATCTAATAAAATTATAAATTGGTTTAGTTCTAAGTAACCTATGCACTTACATTATGCAAACTAGTTCAATTCAGCACTTATATATTTGCTTTGGTTTGTGTTTGCATCAATCACCAAAAAGGGGGAGATTGAAAGGGAAATAGGGTTAGCCTTTTCCTATAAATAATTTTGGTGGTTGATTGCCCAACACAAATAATTGGACTAACTAGTTTGCTCTAGATTATATGTTTTACAGGTGCATAAAGGTTCAACACAAACCAATAGAAGATAAAAGATAGGGTTCAAATTCAAAGGAGCAAGAAACTTGAGAGTGTCCTGGTCTGGCGCACCGGACTGTCCGGTGTGCCACCGAACAGTGTACGGTGCACCAGGGCCGTATAATCACCAACTCGCTACTCTCGGGTTTCTCCAGTGCCTCTCCGCTATAATTCACCTGACTGTCCGGTGTGCCACCGGACTGTCCAATGCACCAGTGGAGCAACGGCTCCTTCACGCAACGGTCGACTGCACAGTGCCCCTGACAGCGCTACAGTTCGCAGCAGAAGTCAGAGTAGAGGTTAGAGGCGCACCGAACAGTGAACAGTGACTATCTGGTGCGGCACCGGACGGTTTGGTGCCACCAGAAGTCAGCGCTCCAACGGTCGACTGCGTCAGAACCTTAACAGTTGGGTGACGTGGCTGGCGCACCGGACAGTGTCTGGTGCGCCCATCGACAGCAGCGTGCCCCAACGGTTGTTTTGGTGGGTGAGGGCAATAAATACTCCTCAACCACCACCACTCCAACCATCCAAGTATTCAACACTCCTCATTCAATACAAGAGCAAAGTGCAACACTCCAAGACACAAATCAAAGCCTCCGATCCAATCAAAGTCCCCAACTCAATTCTAGTGCTTTAGGACTTGTGAGAGGATCGTTCTTGTGTTTTTTTGTTGCTTGGTTTGCTCTCTTCTTTCTCTCATTCTTATTCTCAAAGCCTTGTAAGCAAAGCAAGAGACACCAATCGTGTGGTGGTCCTTGCGGGGTCTAAGTGACCCGAGAAATCAAGGAAGAAAGCTCACTCGGTCTAAGTGACCGTTTGAGAGAGGGAAGGGGTTGAAAGAGACCCGGTCTTTGTGACCACCTCAACGGGGACTAGGTTCATTAGAACCGAACCTCGGTAAAATAAATCATCGTGTCATCCGCATATCTCTTGGTTGATTTGTTTTCCCCTCTCTCCTGGACTCGGTTTTTATTCTAACGCTAACCCCGGCTTGTAGTTTGTTGTTTTAAGTTGTAAATTTCAGATTATGCCTATTCACCCCCCCTCTAGGCGACTTTCACTCTCCCCATTGATGAATGCCATCAATGGCGCCTTGAACCCACCGGCCACACTTCTCTCCCTCCCCGGGGCCTTCTCCCCTTCCCTCACGTTCTCTATAAATTGGAAAGCCACTCCCTTCTTCTCTTCCTCCCTACCCGAGCTCGTCCCCTACTCTCTCTCACTCTCCTCGCCGTTAGAGCCACCGCCGCCGTCCCCGGAGTTCACCACACCGTCGCTGGAGTCCGTGGAGCCTCGCCGGAGCTTGTACCTCGCCGTTCCCTGCTCGACCGACCATTCTCCCTTGTCGAGTTCATCCCTACTCATGAGCAAGAACCCAAGGTTGAAGACAACCCGTTAATTCATTTTCTAAAGCATGTTTTGAATTTTGTGAATTATTGTTGTAATATTGAGATGATTTGACGATTCACGTGTATGATTTTAGAGATTTCGATGTATACGTGTAGCCAAAATCGAACCCCACGACAATGCTTTGAATATGTGTATGATTTTATAATTTAAAAAATGAATACGGTCACTATTCACTACCTCGGTGATTTCATACTAGAAAACGTTTACATATTGAATTTTGCTTTAGTGTGCGTGGAACAATAGTTGTTAGTAGTATTTTAAATGTAAACTTATTTGCATGAAGAAATACTAAGCCACATATTTTCTGGTCAAATGAAGATATAAATTTTACTATTCATAATAAATGTATTCATAAGTATAGCACTTAAATTACTTAGAATTAGTAAAATACTTATTTATGTCATAATAACCATGAATATGTTATTAAAAGTCTCATTTAGTAATCTACATTACTTCTTAGAATATTAATGTCAGAAGAATTATAAATAAACAATTTTTAGTTATACATATAAATTCTATTTAGAAAGGAAAGGAGAAAACAGAAAGAATAGAGTTTTTTAAAGATACTAAAATAATAGAATTGGTGTTCATATCTTTAAATGATGACCTATCGGTTTGAATGTAGTTTTCTCAACAAATATAAATTTAGTGTTTTCCTAATAGAATAATAATTATTTATTATCCCTTCACATAAAACTCATTTAGTCTCATATTTAAGTATGCATAATTATATGCTTTACAATAGAAATATGTCATATAACTTTTCTAATAATGATATAATGGCTTAATTAAGTGCTCACACCGTCATAACTAAAATAATAGTTAATAATATACCAATGAATATAGTATTCATTTTAAATATCTAGGTCATATGTTCCTAAACTAAAGGTAAAAATAAGTAATAGATTAATTATGTTTTCTCATAATCTAGTTAATTAGATTTATATTTTAACTTGTTCACAACTGGTTATATAGGCTTAATTAATCATTTAAGCAAACTTAGTCCATATTATTTATATATATCACTTAGTTTTTCCTAAAGAATAAACTAAGGAAACTAGTGTTCATGTTCTTTAATAATAATTAAAATGTTAGTTTATATATGGTTTTGTATATAGCTTTCTTAATAAAGAATATAGGACATGTACTTTCTAATAAAAATAAAATATAATTGTTTGTTAATTGTATTTTACATAAAAGTTCATTTAAGGCATATATCATAACTTTTCATAAAATAGGTGTTTGATAATAATAATCTTTTCATATAAAACCTATTTAGACTTATATCTTAGTTTATCATAAGTGAATGTTTAACAATGATTTATAAGATATTCCATAATACTTTTAAAATTGATAACGTGTTTCGTAGCCCATTAACCTTAGATATATAACTTATATCTTTTCTAAAAGGTTAAAAAGGTTTAATATTGTTATAACGTGTTTTATCATCTTATAAACCCTTTATCTTAGACGTATCACGTATGACGTTTTATAAAAGATTAAATTGGTGAACCTAATATTTGTATATTTTAATTAAGATATTTTTAAGCTCGTGTCTTATTTTATAAAGTATAGATCACACATTTTTGAAAAGAATATCTTCTTATTATAGCCATTACTTGCGATGTTTTTGAAAAAAACGAATGCTCTTTTCGTTAAGCTTTCTTTTAGCTTTACGTATGGTGAATGTTGTATGTTATTGAGTGGTGTTTGTTTCTTCTTGTTTGCTTGTGTGATATTCAGTGGTTGATCTAGTAGTTAAGAATCAAGATCTATTCATATCCGTCGAAGAACCTCATGTTTTCAATAAGCAAGGCAAGTGGACTTCTCCCTCTGCATATTCTATTTGTACCCAATTAATGCATATAATGATGTTTACTTTTTGGATATACTGCATAATTTGATGGGATTTACCTAATTAAGAATTTTCTAGATTTACCAACTGTATTCCTTGATTACCCTAGGAAAATATTATGCTTTGCAAATTGATGCCACCACTCAACTTAATAATTGTTATATCACTCCTGTTTATGATATTAATGTTCCATAAATGAAATTGGTATTATGATGTTAACCCGATTGTCGGCGTTTCGACCCCGGGGGGTCCCTGGACCGACGAGTAAATTGTCGCTACGTGTCCTAGCCCGGATGGGTCGGCGCGAGGCGGAGCACGAAGGGGGGAAGAAACAGGCAAAGGGGAAACCCGAGGCCTTCGTGTTGCCCTGCGCCCAGGTCGGGTGCGCTTGCAGTAGGGGGTTACAAGCGTCCGCGTGGGAGAGAGCGAGAGCGAGAGCCTTATGCGTCGGCCCGTTCTCCCGCGCGGCCAACCTTCTCGTACGAGAGCCCTGGACCTTCCTTTTATAGGTGTAAGGAGAGGGTCTAGGTGTACAATGGGGGGTGTAGCAGTGTGCTAACGTGTCTAGCAGAGAGGAGCTAGAGCCCTAAGTACATGCCGTCGTGGCAGTCGGAGAGGTTTTGGCACCCTGTTCATGTGATGTCGTGGCCGTCGGAGGAGCGCTTGGGCCCTGTAGAAGGACAGCTGTCGGGGCTGTCGAATCCTTGCTGACGTCTCCTTGCTTTCGTAAGGGGCTGAGAGCCGCCGTCGTCATGGAGCACGCGGGGCGCCATCATTATTTGTTTACCGATGTGAGCCAGATGGGACGCCAGTCTTGTCCCCCGTAGCCTGAGCGAGCTAGGGGTAGGGTAATGATGCCCCCCCTGTGACGTGGTTGGTCCAAGCCCTAGGTCGGGCGAGGCGGAGGCTCCTCCGAGGTCGAGGTCGAGTCCGAGCCCTGGGGTCGAGGCTGAGTCCGAGCCCTGGGTCGGGCGAGGCGGAGACCGTCTTCCGAGGTCGAGGCTGTGTCCGAGCCCTGGGTCGGGCGAGGCGGAGTCCGTCGTCCAGCGTCGAGGTTGAGTCCGAGCCCTGGGGTCGGGCGAGGCGGAGACCGTCTTCTGAGGCCGAGGCTGTGTCCGAGCCCTGGGGTCAGGCGAGGCGGAGTCCGTCGTCCAGTGTCGAGGTTGAGCCCGAGCCCTAGGGTCGGGCGAGGCGGAGCTTCCTATGGTGCCCGAGGCTGGACTTAGCCGCTGTCAGCCTCACTCTGTCGAGTGGCACAGCAGTCGGAGCGACGCGGACGACGCTGTTCTCTTGTCAGGTCGGTCAGTGGAGCGACGAAGTGATTGCGGTCACTTCGGCTCTGTCGACTTGAGCGCGCATCAGGATAAGGTGTCAGGCGATCCTTGCATTAAATGCTCCTGCGATATGGTCGGTTGGCGTGGCGATCTGGCCAAGGTTGCTTCTCTGCGAAGACTAGGCCTCGGGCGAGCCGAAGGTGTGTCCGTCGCTTGAGGGGGGCCTCGGGCGAGATGTGAATCCTCTGGGGTCGACTGCCTTTGCCCGAGGCTGGGCTCGAGCGAGGCGAGATCGTGTCCCTTGAGTGGACTGAGCCTTGACCTTAATCGCGCCCATCAGGCCTTTGCAGCTTTGTGCTGATGGGGGTTACCAGCTGAGATTAGGTGTCTTGGGGGTACCCCTAATTATGGTCCCCGACAGTAGCCGTCGAGTCTCGAAGGGAGTGTTGATACTCGCTTGGAGGCTTTTTGTCGCACTTTTTTGCAAGGGGACCGGCCTTTCTCGGTTGCGTTTCGTTCCGGTGGGTGCGCGCAAGCGCACCCGCCGGGTGTAGCCCCCGAGGCCTCAGAGGAGTGGTTTGACTCCTTCAAGGTCTTAGCGTGTTTCATTATGCTTCGGCCGGTCTGGTTGTTCCCTCATGCAAACTGGCCATAGCCTGGGTGCATAGTCGAGTCCCAAGTTCTCGGGCTGGTATGTTGACGCTGTCAACGGTTTGGCCGGAGCCGGGTTTGCGAGAGCAGCCCCTGAGCCTCCGCACAGAGCGAGAGGACGGTCAAGGACAGACTCGGCTTTTTTCATACGCCCCTGCGTCGCCTTTCCGCAATGAGGAGGGGGGAAGCGCCATGTTGCCCTCGGAGGGCGCCGAACATGTTGTCTCTAGTGAGTTGCTAACTGGTAATCCGAGTGGACACCCGTGCCCCATTCGTTAGGGGTCGGCTAGTGGCCCGGAGGCGCGCTCCAAAAGTACTTACGGGTGATTTGTCGGACCTGGTCCCCTTTTGACGGGGTCCGAGGGCTCGATGCCTCCCTCTGGTGGGATTCCGTTACAAAATCGTTCCCGTCGGTCTCGGAAATGTCCTAGGGTACCTCGGGAGCGTAGCCCGAGCCTTAGTTATGTATCGAACGTACTCAGGGTCATCCCTTGCTCTGCGTGCTCTGAGGCGGCTGTCAAACCCTTCGGGGGCCAGCCTACGAACCCTTGATCAGTAGTGGGCGCAGAGCCCGAGTGGCCTGAGGCGGCCGTTGAACCCTTTCGAGGGGCCAGCCTTCGAACCTCTGACCAGTAGTGGGCGCGGAGCCCGAGTGCTCTGAGGCGGCTGTTGAACCCTTCCGAGGGGCCAGCCTTCGAACCTCTGATCAGTAGGGGGGCTCGGAGCCCGCTTCCTTCACGGAGAAGGATCCCTTTCGGAGTATCCCCTTTCCCGGTCCCTGTGGCAAGAGAGAGAAAGAGGAAGTGGAAAAGGATACAAAATCGAATGACGTGGCACACCTTTTTTGACGCGGTCATTATGGCGGAGGTGAAGCGTCGCCTGCTTTGCCTGCCAAAGGTGCCGCCTGTCCTGCCGCAGAGTTAATGCGACGGGACGAGTGGTTCGCGGAGCAGCCGTTGTGCGTGCGCGAGCCGTTCGAGGAACGGAACACGGGCGCGTCGTCTTCACGTCGTGGGAGAGGGCTCTCTCGCTGTCCCAGGAGGGGACGTGAGCATGCCGACGACTCGACCGCTGCTTCCGCCCGCCTGCCACCGCCATTACTGCCGGCCCATTTCTGGTCATATCGACCGTCGCGCCTTCTCTGGCGGCTGACTGACCCGTGACCGATGTGCTCGGTTGGCACTGTCGGGTCATGCGCAAGGTCGCCTCGAGTCGTGGCACCGGTTCCGCAGTCGAGGAGGCGCGGTACTGGCGCGAGTGGCGGTGCAGTTTCTCGCACGTAGTAACTGGCGCGCCGGTTACATGACGTGTGGGCCTGGGCCTTCATGCTGGACGCGTCGAAGTCCAAAGGGTGCACCCCCTTGGTGCGGTTGCATGCCGCCTGCACGGCGGTCCGCCCTTTCACCCGCTGGTCTGGGCGAAAGTGGAGGAGCACTTGTAACCGTTGGGCAGTTACGCGCACCGCGCGCGGCGGTTTGGCCTCTTCTGTCCTGGGCCAGCTTGCATGACGCGTGGGACCCAGCCCCCGTGTCGTAGGGGGAGGACCTTGGAGCGTGTTGGAGAAGACTCAGTCCGTGCCGGCTGAGGACGCAAGTGGGGAGAGTTGCCTTTAAAAGGAGGGTGACCCCCTTGGATGGCAACCATCTCTTCGCACTCCCTTCATGCATCGCGTCCTTCCACCTTCCGAGCCCCCGGATGGGGAGCACTCGCCTCGCTTTTGTCTTGCGGTCGTTGGAAGAACGCAACTTCGCGGAAGTTGGTACCTTTCAGCCATCGCTCGGCTTCAAGGATTTTCATCAGGCAACCTGGCCGCATCCCCTCGCTGATGGTCACCCAAGACGGTGACCACCAGTTTGATGGTGGGGAGAAGCGAGCCGGGCTGCGACCTCTGCCCCGCCCTCAGCTTCAAGGATCTTCATCATCCTGGCTAGGGCGGAGGCCGGGCTGAGCCGGAGCTCTACCTCCCGCGCGGGTTCGTGGGTCACCCTCTCCTTCAGCATTCAGGGGAGAGGGCGCTCACCGGCCTGGCGGAAGGAGCGGACTTCGACAACGCGGGGTTAGTCGGCCACGAGCGTCGTCAGCTTCAGCGTGTTGGGCTCGCTGGCTCAGCTGGCTCTAGCGCAGCTTCTGGTGCTGCCTTCCACCGCTGGGGTGCGGCTGTCGCGCCGCGCGCACCGGGGGACCGCCCAAGACGTCGCGTGCTACTAGGGTGGCGATCGTGCTCTTGGGCTATCCTGCCTTTGCTCCGGTACGACGCCCTCGCGCGGAGGTCGGTGTTCGCCCGTCCGGGAGGATCCGAGTGGGGATCTGCCGATGGGCAGGCGGTTGCCGTTGTCGGTGCTGAGGTGGTGGCGGCTGAAGAAGTCCCCTGTCGCCGACGGGATCACCGCCACCATCCGCGCTCCGGGCCTCCGGCTCTTTGGCTTTGATAGCTTGTCCTCGCCCCTCGAGTGGGGACGTGGGCGAGGAGCTCGTCGCAGCAGCGCTCGCCCTAAGGTCATCGCTGCTGCTGTTTGGCCACTTGGAGCGGAGGTTGTTGTCGCTGCTGCCGGAGCGGGCATCGGCGAGCCACCAGGGGTTTTTGTTGCCCCGCAGGCCCTCCAATGTGGGGGGTTGTTCGTACCTGCGGGGGCGGAACTAGAGTTCTATTTGTAATGGCACCTTGAGTGTCGGTGTCTTGTTCATTGTGGCTGTCGGGGCCTGAACATGTATGAATTTTTGGCGTGAAGCCGTGTTTTATCCTCATTTCGAGCACTAGGACTCGCCTGTCGGCTAACTGAACCACTTAACCAAGTGTGAGTTGCCTCGTGCGAAGGTGACGAGTGAGGTATCCGTATCCCGGAGGCGTAGGAGTCCCTCGGCTCGGTCGGCCTTGCCGCCCGAGGCTTCTCTTGCTTAGTTAAAGAAACCCTCGGCCGCTCTGCGATGAGCCGGGGCCGAGGGCAGCGGTGTCAGCGTGGACAGAGGCGGAGTTGGCTCGAAAAAGGAAGCTTCGTCGGCCGGAGCCTGGCCGGGCCGTCCACTAGCGGGACCGACGCCGGAGTCGGGTTGCCGAGGCCATGAGCCGAGCTGATGTCCTCGGGGGACAGCTCGCTGAGGCCACGGAGCGGCCGGCCGAGCCGTCTGCTCGGGCCGGGTTCCTGGAGGAGACCTTAGCGGCGATGGCCTGGGCGTGGTGCTGACGTCGTCCTTCGGAGCGGAGATCCTCCGACCGTGTTGCCGTCCGAGGCTCGGTCGGACTTCGCCGAAGGTGGAGTTGACGCCGAGGGTGCTGCTGCTCCCCCTTCATCGACGTCTGAGCTTGCAGGATCAGCTCGCCTATAGTATGCATATGTTTTTTGCGGCCGCCGAGGCCCAAACATATTGTCGTCGCGTTGTAAAGCCGTGTTTCTTTTCCTCTTGTTTCGAGTATCAGTACTTATCTGTCGGTAACAGAATTGTTTGTCCGAGCAAGAGTTACTTATCACGGAAGGTGACGAGTGAGGTATCCGTATCCCAGAGGCGTAGGAGTCCCTCGGCTCGGTCGGCCTTGCCGCTTACGTGTGCTCTTACCCGTCTGTAGGATTCTGTTATCGATATAGTCGAGAAGGCACGAAAAATCGTTTCGGCAGAAGAGCTTTCGAGTGTTAAGACTTGTTCGGCCAGCGGAATCGCTTATCCGAGCGTGAGTTACTTATCGCAGAAGGTGGTGAGTGAGGTATCCGTATCCCGGAGGCGTAGGAGTCCCTCGGCTCGGTCGGCCTTGGCTGCTTACGTGTACTCCGTCGTTTTCGGGATCCCACTTTTCGAAGTAGTCGAAAAGCACGAAAGATGTTCTGGCAGAAAGACTTTTTCCGAAGAAAATTTTGACGCGGAGGGGGTTCCCCCCTTCTAGCCCCCGAGGGAGGGTCGGGCTTTGCCGAGGCAAGGCTGACCCTTCCTTGATGGTTAGACTTCATTTGTAAACGAGGTATATGAACGGCTTGAAAACATCTTAAGGGTAGAAGCGACGTAGCTGTCGGATGTTCCAAGCGTTGCTATAGACCTCGCCTTGACTGTTGGCCAGCTTGTACGTCCTGGGCTTCAAAACCTTGGCGATGACGAACGGCCCTTTCCAGGGAGGCGTGAGCTTGTGCGCCCTCGGGCGTCTTGTCGTAGTCAAAGCACCAAGTCGCCCACCTGGAGGTCTCGGGACCGAACCCCTCGGGCGTGGTAGCGTCGCAGGAACTGCTGATACCGCGCCGAGTGTAGTAAGGCCACGTCCCGAGCCTCTTCCAGCTGGTCCAGTGAGTCTTCTCGATTGGTCTGATTGCTTTGGTCGTCGTACGCCCTCGTCCTCGGGGAACCGTATTCTAAGTCTGCGGGCAAGATGGCCTCGGCCCCATAGACTAGAAAGAACAGTGTGAAGCCCGTGGCTCGGCTCGGCGTTGTCCTCAAACTCCAGACCACCGAGGGGAGTTCCTTCATCCATCGCTTGCCGAACTTGTTGAGGTCGTTGTAGATCCGTGGCTTGAGTCCTTGCAGAATCATGCCGTTAGCACGCTCTACTTGCCCATTCGTCATGGGGTGAGCCACGGCGGCCCAGTCCACCCGGATGTGGTGATCCTCGCAGAAGTCCAGGAACTTTCTGCCGGTGAACTGGGTACCGTTGTTGGTGATGATGGAGTTCGGGACCCCAAAGCGATGGATGATGTTGGTGAAGAACGCCACCGCTTGTTCGGACCTGATGCTGTTTAGGGGTCGGACCTCGATCCACTTGGAGAATTTGTCGATGGCGACCAGCAGGTGCGTGTAGCCCCCGGGTGCCTTCTGCAAGGGACCGACGAGGTCCAGACCCCACACAGCAAACGACCAGGTGATGGGTATTGTTTGCAGAGCCTGAGCGGGTAGGTGCGTCTGCCTTGCGTAGAATTGACACCCTTGGCAGGTGTGGACAATTCTAGTGGCGTCGGCCACCGCGGTCAGCCAGTAGAAACCTTGTCGAAAAGCGTTTCCAACAAGGGCTCGAGGCGCTGCATGATGACCGCAAGCCCCCGAGTGTATTTCTTGTAAGAGCTCTTGGCCTTCGGCGATGGATATGCATCGCTGGAGGATGCCGGAGGGGCTGCGGTGGTAGAGCTCCTTCCCGTCACCCAGCAAGACGAATGACTTGGCGCGCCGCGCCAGTCGCCGAGCTTCGGCTTTGTCGAGGGGTAGCTCTCCTCGGTGGAGATATTGCAGGTACGGGGTCTGCCAGTCTCGATTAGGCGTGACCCCATTCTGCTCTTCCTCGATGCGCAGTGCCTCACCCTCGGGGGGCCAAGGGTGCCTCGGGCTGAGCCGAGGGCGCCTCGGGTAGGGCCGAGACCTTCTCGGGCTCGAGCGTGTCATCGGTCTTGACTGAGGGTTGATGTAGGTCTCGGGAGAAGACGTCCGAGGGGACCGTTGTCCGCCCCGAGGCTATCTTAGCCAGCTTGTCCGCAGTCTCGTTGTATCGTCGGGCGATGTGGTTGAGCTCGAGCCCGTAGAACTTGTCCTCCAGGCGCCGAACCTCGTCGCAGTAGGCTTCCATCTTCGGGTCGCAGCAGTGGGAGTTCTTCATGACTTGGTCGATGACAAGCTGCGAGTTGCCGCAGCGTCGAGGCATCGGACCCCTAGCTCGATGGCGATGCACAACCCGTTGACCAGAGCCTCGTACTCAGCCACGTTGTTGGACGCTGGGAAATGGAGGCGCAGCACGTAGCGGAGGTGCTTCCCGACGGGCGAGATGAAGAGCAGGCCCGCACCCGCTCCTGTTTTCATCAGCGACCCGTCGAAAAACATGGTCCAGAGTTCCGGTTGGATCGGAGCTGCCGGGAGCTGGGTGTCGACCCATTCAGCCACAAAGTCTGCCAAGACTTGGGACTTGATGGCCTTTCGAGGGGTGAACGAGATCGTCTCGCCCATGATTTCCATCGCCCACTTCGCAATCCTACCCGAGGCCTCTCAGCACTGGATGATCTCCCCCAGGGGGAAGGATGACACCACAGTCACCGGATGAGACTCGAAGTAGTGTCGCAACTTCCGACGCGTCAGAATCACCGCGTACAGCAGCTTCTGAATTTGTGGGTAGCGGATCTTGGTCTCGGACAGTACCTCACTGATGAAGTAGACCGGCCTCTGGACGGGCAATGCATGCCCTTCTTCTCGTCTCTCGACCACGATCGCGGCGCTGACCACCTGAGTGGTAGCGGCAACGTAGATCAAGAGGGCTTCTCCGGCAGCGGGGGGCACCAGGATGGGTGCGTTTGTAAGGAGCTCCTTCAGGTTCCCGATGGCTTCCTCGGCCTCGGGGGTCCAAGTGAAGCACTCGGTCTTCCTCAGGAGGCGGTACAGAGGCAGGCCTTTTTCGCCGAGGCGCGAGATGAAGCGGCTCAGAGCCGCAAGGCATCCCATCACCCTCTGTACGCCTTTCAAGTCCTTGATGGGCCCCATGTTGGTGATGGCCGCGATTTTCTCCAGGTTGGCCTTGATGCCCCGCTGGGAGACGATGAACCCCAGGAGCATGCCTCGGGGGACTCCGAAGACACACTTCTTGGGGTTGAGTTTCACGCCTTTCGCCTTGAGACACCGGAATGTCGTTTCAAGGTCGGAGAGGAGGTCGGAGGCTTTCCTTGTCTTGACTACGATGTCATCGACATAAGCCTCAACCGTTCGACCAATGTGCTCTCCGAACACGTGGTTCATGCACCTTTGGTATGTCGCACCCGCATTCCTTAAACCGAATGGCATAGTAACGTAGCAGTACATGCCAAAGGGTGTGATGAAAGAAGTCGCGAGCTGGTCGGACTCTTTCATCCTGATTTGGTGATACCCTGAGTAGGCATCGAGGAAAGACAGGGTTTCGCACCCAGCAGTGGAATCCACGATTTGATCGATGCGAGGCAGAGGGTAGGGAACCTTCGGACATGCTTTGTTTAGACCAGTGTAGTCTACAAACATCCACCATTTCCCTCCTTTCTTTCTCACAAGCACAGGGTTGGCAAGCCATTCGGGATGGAATACCTCTTTGATGAACCCTGCGGCCATCAGCTTGTGGATCTCCTCGCCTATGGCTCTGCGCTTTTCTTCGTCGAATCGGCGCAGAGGCTGCTTCACGGGTCGGGATCCAGCTCGGATATCCAGCGAGTGCTCGGCGACATCCCTCAGTATGCCGGGCATGTCCGAGGGACTCCACGCGAAGATGTCGGCGTTCGCGCGGAGAAAGTCGACGAGCACTGCTTCCTATTTGGGGTCGAGCTCGGAGCCGATCCGGATCTGCTTGGAGGCGTCGTTGCTGGGGTCGAGAGGGACGGACTTGACCGTCTCTACCGGCTCGAAGTTGCCGGCGTGGCGCTTCACGTCTGGCGCCTCATTAGAGAGACTCTCCAGGTCGGCGATGAGGGCCTCAGATTCGGCGAGGGCCTCAGCGTACTCCACGCACTCCATGTCGCATTCGTACGCGTGTCGGTACGTGGGGCCGACGATGATGACCCCGTTGGGGCCCGGCATCATGAGCTTGAGGTAGGTGTAGTTGGGGACGGCTATGAACTTGGCGTAGCATGGCCTCCCCAGCACTGCGTGGTAGGTTCCTCGGAACCCGACCACCTCGAACGTGAGGGTTTCCCTTCGGAAGTTGGAGGGAGTCCCGAAGCAGACAGGCAGATCGAGTTGTCTAAGGGGTTGGACGCGTTTCCCGGGGATGATCCCGTGAAAAGGCGTCGCGCCTGTCCGGATCGAGGACAGATCGATCTGCAGGAGCCCGAGGGTCTCGGCGTAGATGATGTTGAGGCTGCTGCCTCCGTCCATGAGGACCTTGGTGAGCCTGATGTTGCCGATGACGGGGTCGACAACGAGCGGATATTTCCCCGGGCTCGGCACGCGGTCGGGGTGGTCGCCCTGGTCGAAGGTGATGGGCTTGTCGGACCAGTCTAGGTAGACTGGCGCCGCCACCTTTACCGAGCAGACCTCCCGACGCTCTTGCTTGCGGTGTCGAGCCGAGGCGTTCGCCGCTTGCCCACCGTAGATCATGAAGCAGTCGTGGACCTCGGGGAACTCCTCTGCCTTGTGATCCTCCTTCTTGTCGTTGTTGTGGGCCCTGCCACCTTCCGCTGGTGGCCCGGCCTTGTGAAAGTGGCGCCGAAGCATGACGCACTCCTCAAGGGTGTGCTTGACGGGCCCCTGATGATAGGGGCACGGCTCCTTGAGCATTTTATCGAAAAGATTGGCACCTCCAGGAGGTTTTCGAGGGTTCTTGTACTTAGCGGCGGCGACAAGGTCCGCGTCGGTGGCGTCGCGTTTCGCTTGCGACTTCTTCTTGTTCTTCTTCTTGGTGTCGCGCTGAGCGGACGCCTCGGGGACGTCTTCCGGCTGGCGGCCCTGGGGCTGCTTGTCCTTCCAGAAGATGGCCTCAACCGCCTTCTGGCCAGAGGCGAACTTGGTGGCGATGTCCATCAGCTCGCTCGCCCTGGTGGGGGTCTTGCGACCCAGCTTGCTCACCAGGTCGTGGCAGGTGGTGCCGGCGAGGAACGTGCCGATGACGTCCGAGTCGGTGACGTTGGGCAGCTCGGTGCGCTGCTTCGAGAATCACCGGATGTAGTCCCGGAGAGACTCTCCCGGCTGCTGGCGGCAGCTTCGGAGATCCCAGGAGTTCCCAGGGCACATGTATGTGCCCTGGAAGTAGCCGACGAAGGCTTGGACCAGGTCGTCCTAGTTGGAGATCTGCCCCGGAGGCAGATGCTCCAGCCAGGCTCGAGCGGTGTCGGAGAGGAACAGGGGGAGGTTGCGGATGATGAGGTTGTCATCGTCCGTTCCACCCAGCTGGCAGGTCAGTCGGTAGTCCGCGAGCCACAGTTCTGGCCTCGTCTCCCCCGAGTACTTTGTGATGGTAGTCGGGGTTCGGAACCGGGTCGGGAACGACGCTCATCGTATGGCCCGGCTGAAAGCCTGCGGACCAGGTGGTTCGGGCGAGGGGCTCCGATCCTCCCCGCTGTCGTAGTGTCCCCCACGCCTGGGGTGGCAGCCTCGGCGCACCCTCTCGTCGAGGTGGGTTCGACGGTGATGGTGGTGGTGCTCGTTGCCGAGGCGACCCGGGGCCGCAGGCGCCGTGTTGCGCGTGCGCCCGGTGTGGACCGAGGCTTCCCGCATGAATCGGGAAGTCGTGGTGCGATGCTCCGAGGGGTACCCCTGCCTTCGGGAGGCAGAGCTTTTGGCTCGTCGGACCGCGGCATCCTCCAGGAGATTCTTGAGCTCTCCCTGGATACGCCGCCCTTTGGTGGTCGATGGTTCCGGCATCGCGCGGAGTAGTATTGCTGCTGCAGCCAGGTTCTAGCCGACCCCACTGGAAGCTGGTGGCGGCCTTGCCCTGACGTCGTCGGCAACGCGGTGCTGGATGCCCTAGGGTAGATGACGCGCTTCTCCGGCCGGAGCTTGGTCTGCCCATTCCTGCTCGATGTTCCGCCGGAACTGCTCAAGTGTTCCTGCTCCCTCGTCGAGCCTGGCCTGCATCTCACGGATTTGCTCGAGCTGTGCGTCCTGACCCCCCGCAGGGACTAGGACCACAGCTAGCTCCCGAAGGATGTCAACGCGAGGCGCAGGCCTAGGGGGATCGCCGTTTTCCGGCATACCAAGATGGTTGCCTTCGCCGGGACCCCCTAGATTGACATGGAAACATTCACGACTTAGGCCGCAGTCCTCGTCGCCGAGGCTGCGGCTACCATCGGAACAATCGGACAGGCAGTAGTCGTATGCGGTCATGAAGTCCCGCATGGCACTGGGGTTATCGAGCCCGGAGAAATCCCAACAAAAGTTGGGCTCGTCATCTTCCTCGGAACCCGAGGGTCCGTAGGTCGAGATGGCCGTCAGTCGGTCCCAGGTTGACCACATATGATACCCCGGAAGGTTCGGATACGCCTTTATGAAAGCGTCCACCGAAGCGGGGTCGCTTGGTGGGTCGAAGCTGAATCCAAAAGGCACGAGATGGGAATCAGTCGGTACCTCTTGGTCAACGGGTGGTGACGAAGTCGCGTCAGGGGCAGAGTGCACCATTGTCTCAGGTACGAGGGCGACGCCCAGCAAGTCCTTCGCGAGCGTGCTGGCGTCATCCGTCTGCTGGGGGTTGGTGTGTTGCGGGGAGACGACGCTCGTCTTCATCTCAGACGCGAGGTCAACGTCCGCCGTGTCCCCCGTCGGGGCGCTGGCGTCGTCGACTCGCTCGACAGCCGACGAGGTGCCGCCTCCTGCTTGGCCATGGTTGCCCCGCCTCCTCCTCCGTCGGCGGGGAAGGTGATGGGATGGACCCGGATGTTGTTCTTCCGCCACGCGGGGAAGACGTCCTCGATTCCGCCGCCGACGGGCGGGCTAACGGCCGCCATTGTCGCTGTCGCGCGGCGGAGGAAGGAGTATCATGTTGTAGCCGCCGTCGAGGGACATGAACTCGAGACTCCCGAAACGGAGCGTCGTCCCGGGTTGGAAAGGTTGCTGGAGACTACCCATCTGGAGCTTGACGGAAAGCTGTTCGTCAACACGCAGCAGGCCCCTACCTGGCGCGCCAACTATCGGCGTTTCGACCTCGGGGGGTCCCTGGACCGACGAGTAAATTATCGCTGCGTGTCCCAGCCCGGATGGGTCGGCGCGAGGCGGAGCACGAAGGGGGGAAGAAACAGGCAAAGGGGAAACCCGCGGCCTTCGTGTTGCCCTGCGCCCAGGTCGGGTGCGCTTGCAGTAGGGGGTTACAAGCGTCCGCGTGGGAGAGAGCGAGAGCCTTATGCGTCGGCCCGTTCTCCCGCGCGGCCAACCTTCTCGTACGAGAGCCCTGGACCTTCCTTTTATAGGCATAAGGAGAGGGTCCAGGTGTACAATGGGGGGTGTAGCAGTGTGCTAACGTGTCTAGCAGAGAGGAGCTAGAGCCCTAAGTACATGTCGTCGTGGCGGTCGGAGAGGTTTTGGCACCCTGTTCATGTGATGTCGTGGTCGTCGGAGGAGCGCTTGGGCCCTGTAGAAGGATAGCTATCGGGGTTGTCGAATCCTTGCTGACGTCTCCTTGCTTTCGTAAGGGGCTGAGAGCCGCCGCCGTCATGGAGCACGCGGGGCGCCATCATTATTTGTTTACCGGGGCGAGCCAGATGGGACGTCGGTCTTGTCCCCCATAGCCTGAGCGAGCTAGGGGTAGGGTAATGATGGCCCCCCTGTGACGTGGTTGGTCCGAGCCCTAGGTCGGGCAAGGCGGAGGCTCCTCCGAGGTCGAGGTCGAGTCTGAGCCCTGGGGTCGAGGCTGAGTCTGAGCCCTGGGTCGGGCGAGGCGGAGACCGACTTCCAAGGTCGAGGCTGTGTCCGAGCCCTGGGTCGGGCGAAGCGGAGTCCGTCATCCAGCGTCGAGGTTGAGTCCGAGCCCTGGGGTCGGGCGAGGCGAAGACCGTCTTCCGAGGCCGAGGCTGTGTCCGAGCCCTGGGGTCGGGCGAGGCGGAGTCCGTCGTCCAGTGTCGAGGTTGAGCCCGAGCCCTGGGGTCGGGCGAGGCGGAGCTTCCTATGGCGCCCGAGGCTGGACTTAGCCGCTGTCAGCCTCACTCTGTCGAGTGTCACAGCAGTCGGAGCGACGCGGGCAGCGCTGTTCTCTTGTCAGGTCAGTCAGTGGAGCGGCGAAGTGACTGCGGTCACTTCGGCTCTGTCGACTTGAGCACGCGTCAGGATAAGGTGTCAGGCTATCCTTGCATTAAATGCTCCTGCGATATGGTTGGTTGGCGTGGCGATCTGGCCAAGGTTGCTTCTCTGCGAAGACTGGGCCTCGGGCGAGCCGAAGGTGTGTCCATCGCTTGAGGGGGGCCTCGGGCGAGACGTAAATCCTCCGGGGTCGGCTGCCTTTGCCCGAGGCTGGGCTCAGGCGAGGCGAGATCGTGTCCCTTGAGTGGACTGAGCCTTGACCTTAATCGCGCCCATCAGGCCTTTGCAGCTTTGTGCTGATGGGGGTTACCAGCTGAGATTAGGAGTCTTGGGGGTACCCCTAATTATGGTCCCCGACACCGATGGTTAAACAAGATTATTGCATATTAATTGGAACATGGAGTGACCACCCGGGAAAACAGTGCTACCATAAGGGTGGTATGGGACGCCTTTGGCTAAATAACTAGGGAAGTCTTATGTTGGGTGCTGGTCGTGGTCGACCGGAACGGGGGCATCTGGCAAGCGCTTATAGTTCCGGCTCAGACAGATTGGATACGGACATAGTTCCCAAAGCTTTACCCTGCAGTCTAGACTATAAGTTGGTTACGTTAGGTGTACTCTATGCAGTTTGACCATTTCCAGCATTTGCATAATGAGGACTCTAGTGAAAAGCCTCGTAGTGAGACTCTAGCCATTCACCTCGGAAGTGAATACATGTCTGGCTAACCCGGGCTAGAAGGGAATCGTGACTCATGGGTAAAGTTGCACCACCTCTGTAGAGTGTAAAACTGATATATCAGCCGTGCTCACGGTTATGAGCAGCCTGGACTCCTCACATGATAATTGAACTTGAAGATGGAAATTGTTGGGGGCCTTCGGCTTCCGAAGGTCCTCAAAAACATAATTTGACAATGTTTTCCAAGTGAAATATGTGAACAGGTATCTTCGGAATCGGGTTACGGGTATACAAGAGTATGGTCAAGACGAAGCTTGAGTGGGATGGAAGGCGATCATGACGAAGGATAAGATAATCACGAAGCTATGCGCAGAAAAGCTTCGGCATGACAGCAGAAAAGGGGAACCGACTTAAAGATGAAAAGCCAAATTAGACCTCGAAGAATTACTATAGAGTTATTGATAAATGTAAAGGGCATTAATGTAATTTTACACGGGCTGCGTCCCATGCCTATAAATAGATGAACAGTACTCCCGTACTGTTCACGCTGACTTGGCATTTGCTTTCCGCATTACGCATATACCTTTACTTTCTGTCAATCCGAAGGTACATTTATAATTTGTTATTATGGATATGAAAATGCAAATAAAAAATAAGTTAATGATAATATCTACATTATTATTTGTATTTCGTATATGCATTCTTCTTTATCATTTGTCGAGCCTACGAAGGTTTCTTCCTTCGTAACCTTCGTCCGAAATTCATTATATCCGAAGGGACATAATGTCTTGAAAGACAAAGGACTTTAACATTTAATACTTTTTATGTTGCCTTATTCTTAACTCTTAGCATTTGAGAACAAGTCACCAACATTGGCACCCACCTCCAGTGAACTCACTTCCATTTTTTGAGTTTTGAACACCTTCGGCAAGCATCACCTTCGTCATGCCGCCGAAAAAAGCTTCAGCAACAGGGCATGCCACTCTGCAGCCGCTGGACCCCAATCAGGATGTCCTTTCTCTTAGGGAGGCCCAAAGCCAGAAGAGGAAGGCCACCAGTCCAACGCCTCCGGAGGACGACTTGGATCAAGAAATCCAAAACCTGGAGATGCTCCATCAACAGGTTCAACGAAAGAAGGAAAAGATGGCTCGTCTAGCTGACCTTCAGAGGCAAATAGATGAAGCTTCGGAAGAAGTTCGTCATCTTGCTCAAGATGACCAGAACCGAAGGCCTCCGCACAGAGAGCTTCATCAGGAGGGCTTCTACAATGAGGACGACTGGTATGAAGATTTTCATCATGGAAATTTTGCTTTTGATGATGCTTCTCCTCTGTCAACAGAATTGCAGGCTACACCATGGCCCCAGTCTTACAAGCCACCCCAGCTCCCCATGTACGACGGTCATTCAGACCCGAAGCAATTCTTGATGAGTTATGAAGCAACCATATCTTCGTATGGTGGCAATACTGCAGTCATGGCAAAGTCTTTCGTCATGGCTGTCAAGAGTGTTGCACAAACCTGGTACTCCTCTCTTCGGCCAGGAACAATCACCTCATGGCAAAAGCTGAAGGACATGTTGATAACCAGCTTCCAAGGGTTTCAGACGAAGCCGGTCATTGCTCAAGCTTTATTCCAGTGCACCCAGGACCACGAAGAATACCTTCAGGCGTATGTCCGAAGGTTCCTGCGTCTGAGGGCACAGGCACCAACAGTGCCCAATGAAATTGTCATTGAGGCCATGATCAAGGGACTTCGGCCAGGACCTTCAGCTCAATACTTTGCCAGGAAGCCTCCTCAAACTTTGGAGAAGCTGCTCCAGAAGATGGACGAGTATATTCGAGCTGACAATGACTTTCGTCAAATAAGAGAGGAAGCATTCAGGTTCTCTGAAATGACCAGGGGATTTGGAGGAAGATTCCATCCGAGGCACGTCAGGTCAATTCACAACTCTACTCAAAGTGATGATAGAGGGAGTCAACAGCAAAGGCCACAGTACTCCTCGCAAGCTTCGGGGCAGCAGCAAAGCTCTTTCCGGCCGCCAGCGCCAAGGGGCAGAGGCGCCAGGGGATTCGGGGGAAGATTTGGGGATCAGCCAAGAAAAATTTATTGCCTATTATGTGGTGAAGACAAGGGCCATACTACCAGGATGTGCCATGTTACCATCCAGAAGCAAAAGGAGATAGCAGAAGCTGCAGCGCAACAGAGTCAGCCGAAGCAAGTCATGCATACTGCTTCGTACCATTCGCCTTACATTCCAGAATATGTAGGCAATCACCCTGCAGCTTCTGTTGCTTCGGCAAGTCAACCCCAAGCATCTTGGCAACAGCCTCCACCACCACCACCAACGCAACGAGGTCAGCAGCTAGAAGGGAGTCAGCACACTCACCTTCAGCGGGACTTCAGAGAGGAGTCCGAAGCTCGCACAGTCAATAGCACTGTGCTAGAGTTGAAGCATATTTACTGACAAATATGAGAGCACCTAGAGGGGGGTGAATAGGTGATCCTGTAAAAACTTAAACTTATAGCCACAAAACTTGATTAGGCGTTAGCACAGTTTATGCCAAGTGGCTAGAGAGGAGTCAAAACACAATAACCACACGAATCCAATCACAGAGATGACACAGTGGTTATCCCGTGGTTCGGCCAAGTACAAAACTTGCCTACTCCACGTTGTGGCGTCCCAACGGACGAGAGTTGCACTCAACTCCTCTCAAGTGATCCAATGATCAACTTGAATACCACGGTGTTCTTGCTTTTCTTTTCTCAATCCCGTTTGCGAGGAATCTCCACAACTTGGAGCCTCTCGCCCTTACAAAAGATGTTCACAGAGAATCACAGAGCAAGGGAGGGATTAGCAACTCACACACGACACAAAGATCACAGCGAATACGCACACACAAGACCCAAACTTGAGCTCAAAAGACTAGCACACTAGAACGGAGCTCAAATCACTAGAATGTCGAACAAGTGCGCGAGATTGATGTGTGAGTGATCAAGAGTGCTCAAGGAATGCTTGGTGTTCTCCTCCATGCGCCTAGGGGTCCCTTTTATAGCCCCAAGGCAGCTAGGAGCCGTTGAGAACACATCTGGAAGGCTATCCTTGCCTTCTGTCGTCGGGCGCACCGGACAGTCCGGTGCACACCGGACACTGTCCGGTGCCCGATTTATTTCCATAAACGGCGCAGCCGACCGTTGCCGACCGTTGCAGATCTGGCGCACCGGACAGTCCGGTGCACACCGGACAGTCCGGTGCCTCCTTCCGACCGTTGGCTCGGCCACGTGTCGCGCGCCGATCACGCGGCCGACCGTTGGCCCGGCCGACCGTTGGCTCACCGGACAGTCCGGTGTACACCGGACAGTCCGGTGAATTTTAGCCGAAGTCGCCGGAGAAAAACCCGAGAGCGGCTGGTTTGCGCTGCGCTGGTCTGGCGCACCGGACACTGTCCGGTGCACACCGGACAGTCCGGTGCCCCAGCCCGAAGCAGCCTTTGGCTTTACACAGCCACTCTCCACTTCCTTTCTTTTCTTCTTCTTCCTGTTTCTAACACTTGGACAAGATATTAGTACACAAAACCAATGTACTAAGGCTTAGAAACATACCTTTAATTGTGATTTGCACTTTGTTCATCCATGGGCATATTTTCACACTTTGGCACCTGTGTTTGCACTTAATCACCAAAATACTTAGAAATGGCCCAAGGGCACATTTCCCTTTCAATCTCCCCCTTTTTGGTGATTTATGCCAACACAACATAAAGCAACTAGAACAAGTGCAAATTCACTTCAAATAAAACTCAAATTGATTTTGATTCAATTTTGGCATATATGGATCATCCTTTGCCACCACTTGGTTTGTTTTTGCAAATCAAACTCAAATCTCTATCTCTAAGTCAAACACACATGTTGAAGCATAAAGAGAGTCATTCCAAAGAAATTTGACCACGGATTTCAAAAACTCCCCCTTTTTCCCATAATCAACATTTCTCCCCACAAGAAGCCAACTTTTGACAAAAGAGACAATACAAGAGTTTTGACAAACCAAAAGCTCTATTATACTTTTTCAAAATTTCTCAAGTGGTAGCTGATCCATTTATTGCTTTGGCCTTTATTTTCTCCCCCTTTGGCATCAAGCACCAAAACGGGATCAATCTTGGCCCTGGAACCCCATTGCCTCACCAAAATTTTCAATTAAGAGCAAATGGCAATAAGATTTCATGAGATGAACTTGGAATTAGTTACCCTCTCAGCGGAGTGCAGTGGAAGTCTTTCATGGTCCAAGTCCACCTTTTCCCTTTCAATCCTCCTTCGAGACTAAATCATCAAACTCAAGCACATGGTTAGTCTCAAAGGGTCAAGTTGTAACACATCTCCCCCTAAACATGTGCATCACTTTGCAACGGACTTGTGAGGTCCAGAGAGTGTTTGTACAACTTGAGCACCATAATAAGCAACAAAATGCAAAAAGGAACATGATCAAAAGCATAAGTACATGTATGCTACAATTCAATCCAGGTTCCGCGAATCTATGACATTTAGCTCACTACGCAACCTGCAAAAGGTCTTCTCATCTAGAGGCTTAGTGAAGATATCGGCTAGCTGGTTCTCGGTGCTAACATGAAACACTTCGATATCTCCCTTTTGCTGGTGGTCTCTCAAAAAGTGATGCCGGATGTCTATGTGCTTTGTGCGGCTGTGCTCAACAGGATTCTCCGCCATGCGGATAGCACTCTCATTGTCACATAGGAGTGGGACTTTGCTCAGATTGTAGCCAAAGTCCCGGAGGGTTTGCCTCATCCAAAGCAGTTGCGCGCAACACTGACCTGCGGCAACGTACTCGGCCTCAGCGGTGGATAGGGCAACAGAGGTTTGTTTCTTAGAGTTCCATGACACCAGGGACCTTCCTAAGAATTGGCACGTCCCCGATGTACTCTTCCTATCGACCTTACATCCAGCATAGTCGGAGTCTGAGTATCCAACTAAGTCAAAGGTAGACCCCTTTGGATACCAGAGCCCGAAGCAAGGCGTAGCAACCAAATATCTAAGAATTCGCTTCACCGCGACTAAGTGACACTCCTTAGGATCGGATTGAAATCTAGCACACATGCATACGCTAAGCATAATATCCGGTCTACTAGCACATAAGTAAAGTAAAGACCCTATCATTGACCGGTATGCTTTTTGATCAACGGACTTACCTCCTTTGTTGAGGTCTGTGTGTCTGTCGGTTCCCATCGGCGTCTTTGCGGGCTTGGCGTCCTTCATCCCAAACCGCTTTAGTAGATCTTGCGTGTACTTCGTTTGGGAGATGAAGGTGCCGTCCTTGAGTTGCTTCACTTGGAACCCAAGGAAGTAGTTCAACTCGCCCATCATCGACATCTCGAATTTCTGCGTCATCACCCTGCTAAACTCTTCACAAGACTTTTGGTTAGTTGAACCAAATATTATGTCGTCGACATAAATTTGGCATACAAACAAATCACCATCACATGTCTTTGTAAAAAGAGTTGGATCGGCTTTCCCAACCTTGAAAGCATTAACAATTAAGAAATCTCTAAGGCATTCATACCATGCTCTTGGGGCTTGCTTAAGTCCATAGAGCGCCTTAGAGAGCTTACACACATGGTCGGGGTACCGTTCATCCTCAAAGCCAGGGGGTTGCTCTACGTACACCTCCTCCTTGATTGGCCCATTGAGGAAAGCGCTCTTCACATCCATTTGGTACAACCTGAAAGAATGGTGAGCGGCATATGCTAGCAAGATACGAATTGATTCTAGCCTAGCCACAGGAGCAAAAGTCTCCTCGAAATCCAAACCTGCGACTTGGGCATAACCTTTTGCCACAAGTCGAGCCTTGTTTCTCGTCACCACCCCGTGCTCGTCCTGTTTGTTGCGGAACACCCACTTGGTTCCCACAACATTTTGCTTCGGACGAGGCACCAGCGTCCAAACTTCATTGCGCTTGAAGTTGTTGAGCTCCTCTTGCATGGCCAAAACCCAATCCGGATCTAGCAAGGCCTCCTCTACCCTGAAAGGCTCAATAGAAGAGACAAAGGAGTAATGCTCACAAAAATTAACTAGTCGAGATCGAGTAGTTACTCCCTTGCTAATGTCACCCAGAATTTGATCGACGGGATGATCCCTTTGAATCATCGCTCGAACTTGGGTTGGAGGTGCCGGTAGCGCTTCTTCCTCCATCACTTGATCACCTTGTGCTCCCCCTTGATCAAGCGCCTCCACTTGAGGTACCTGTTCGTCATCTTCGGTTGGGAGTTGCACCATAGTTGAGGAAGAAGGTTGATCTCGTTCATCTTGTTCCTGTGGCCGTACTTCTCCAATCGCCATGGTCCGTATAGCGGCCGTCGGAACATCTTCTTCATCTACATCATCACAATCAACAACTTGCTCTCTTGGAGAGCCATTAGTCTCATCAAATACAACGTCGCTAGAGACTTCAACCAAACCCGATGATTTGTTGAAGACTCTATACGCCTTTGTATTTGAGTCATAACCTAATAAAAACCCTTCTACAGCTTTGGGAGCAAATTTAGAATTTCTACCCTTCTTCACTAGAATGTAGCATTTACTCCCAAATACACGAAAGTACGATACATTGGGTTTGTTACCGGTTAGTAGCTCATACGACGTCTTCTTGAGGAGGCGATGAAGGTAGACCCTGTTGATGGCGTGGCAAGCAGTGTTAACGGCTTTCGTCCAAAAGCACTCGGGGGTCTTGAACTCTCCTAGCATCGTCCTTGCCATGTCGATGAGCGTCCTGTTCTTCCTCTCTACCACACCATTTTGCTGTGGTGTGTAGGGAGCGGAGAACTCGTGCTTGATCCCTTCCTCTTCAAGGAACTCCTCCACTTGAAGGTTCTTGAACTCGGACCCGTTGTCGCTCCTTATCTTTTTCACTTTGAGCTCAAACTCATTTTGAGCCCTCCTGAGGAAGCGCTTGAGGGTCCCTTGGGTTTCAGACTTATCCTGCAAAAAGAACACCCAAGTGAAGCGGGAAAAGTCATCAACAATAACTAGACCATACTTACTTCCCCCTATGCTTAGATAGGCGACGGGTCCGAAGAGGTCCATATGCAGCAGCTCCAGGGGTCTTGAAGTGGTCATCACATTCTTGCTGTGATGCGCTCCTCCCACCTGTTTCCCTGCTTGACAAGCTGCACAAGGTCTATCTTTTTCGAAATGAACATTGGTTAGACCTATCACATGTTCTCCCTTTAGAAGCTTGTGGAGGTTCTTCATCCCCACATGTGCTAAGCGGCGATGCCACAGCCAGCCCATGCAAGTCTTAGCCATTAAGCATGCATCTAGACCGGCCTCTTCTTTTGCAAAATCAACTAAATAAAGTTTGCCGTCTAATACACCCTTAAAAGCTAGTGAACCATCACTTCTCCTAAAGACAGACACATCTACATTTGTAAACAGACAGTTATATCCCATATTGCACAATTGACTAACAGATAGTAAATTATATCCTAGTGACTCTACTAAAAACACATTAGAGATAGAGTGCTCATTAGAAATTGCAATTTTACCTAACCCTTTTACCTTGCCTTGATTCCCATCACCGAATATGATTGAATCTTGGGAGTCCTTATTCTTGACGTAGGAGGTGAACATCTTCTTCTCCCCCGTCATATGGTTTGTGCATCCGCTATCAATAATCCAGCTTGAACCCCCGGATGCATAAACCTGCAAGGCAAATTTAGGCTTGGGTCTTAGGTACCCAACTCATGTTGGGTCCTACAAGGTTAGTGCAAATATCCTTAGGGACCCAAATGCAAGTTTTGTCTCCCTTGCATTTTGCCCCTAGCTTCCTAGCAACAATTTTCTTATCCTTTCTACAAATTACAAAGGAAGCATTCAAAGCACAATAAATTGTAGAAGGTTCATTCACTACTTTCCTAACAACATTTCTCCTAGGCATTTGATGAACAACATTTCTTCTAAGCCCATTTCTACCATGCATAACATGAGAACTAGAAGCAGTCATAGCATAAGAGTCATAAGCATGTGAATCAAAAACATCATGACCTCTAAAAGCATTTCTAGAATATCTCCTATCATAGTACATGAAAGCATGATTCTTCTTAACACTATTAGCCATAGGAGCCTTCCCTTTCTCCTTGGTGGAGATGGGAGTCTTATGGGTTGTTAAGTTCTTGGCTTCCCTCTTGAAGCCAAGCCCATCCTTAATTGAGGGATGTCTTCCTATTGTGTAAGCATCCCTTGCAAATTTTAACTTATCAAATTCACTTTTGCTAGTCTTAAGTTGGGCATTAAGACTAGCCACTTCATTATTTAACTTTGCAATAGAAGCTATGTGTTCACTACAAGCATCAATATCAAAGTCTTTACATCTATTGCAAATAACAACATTTTCTACACAAGTTGTTGATTTACTAGCTATTTCTATCTTAGCATTCAACTCATCGTTAATGCTCTTTAATTTTGAAATTGTCTCATGGCATGAAGATAATTCACAAGTAAGCATTTCATTTCTTTTAACTTCTAGAGCATGAGATTTTTGAGCTTCTAAAAATTTATCATGCTCTTCATACAATAAATCCTCTTGTTTCTCTAAGAGTTTATCCTTCTCATTCAATGCATCAATTAATTCATTAATTTTGCCAATCGTAATTCTATCTAGACCTTTAAATAAACTAGAATAGTCTATTTCATCATCGTCACTAGAATCATCACCACTAGAAGAAGCATAAGTAGAGTTTCGAGTACTTACTTTCTTCTCCTTAGCCATGAGACACGTGTGACGCTCGTTGGGGAAGAGGGCCGATTTGTTGAAGGCGGTGGCGGCGAGTCCCTCATTGTCGGAGTCGGAGGAGGAGCAATCCGAATCCCACTCCTTGCCTATATGCGCCTCGCCCTTGGCCTTTTTGTAGTGCTTCTTCTTCTCCCTTTTGTTCCCCTTTTCCTGGTCACTTTCATTATCAGGACAGTTAGCAATAAAATGACCAAGCTTACCGCATTTGAAGCATGATCGCTTCCCCTTGGTCTTAGTCTTGCTCGGCTGTCCATTGCGACCCTTTAGCACCGTCTTTTGTTTGTCGTGGTCGTCGTCCTTTTGGGAAGAAGAGGACTCATCGCTGTCGTAGTAGACGATCTCCTTGATGCGTCTTGTCTTCTTCTTCTTCCCATATTTTCGCTTGTGGCCCGAGCCCGAGTCATTGGACTTGTCATCCCTTGGCTCGTTGACGAAGGACTCCTTCTCCTTGTCGTTGATCACAATTCCCTTCCCCTTAGGATCCATCTCTTCGGGCGGTTAGTCCCTTTCTTGAAGAGAACGGCTTTGATACCAATTGAGAGCACCTAGAGGGGGGGTGAATAGGTGATCCTGTAAAAACTTAAACTTATAGCCACAAAACTTGATTAGGCGTTAGCACAGTTTATGCCAAGTGGCTAGAGAGGAGTCAAAACACAATAACCACACGAATCCAATCACAGAGATGACACAGTGGTTATCCCGTGGTTCGGCCAAGTACAAAACTTGCCTACTCCACGTTGTGGCGTCCCAACGGACGAGAGTTGCACTCAACTCCTCTCAAGTGATCCAATGATCAACTTGAATACCACGGTGTTCTTGCTTTTCTTTTCTCAATCCCGTTTGCGAGGAATCTCCACAACTTGGAGCCTCTCGCCCTTACAAAAGATGTTCACAGAGAATCACAGAGCAAGGGAGGGATTAGCAACTCACACACGACACAAAGATCACAGCGAATACGCACACACAAGACCCAAACTTGAGCTCAAAAGACTAGCACACTAGAACGGAGCTCAAATCACTAGAATGTCGAACAAGTGCGCGAGATTGATGTGTGAGTGATCAAGAGTGCTCAAGAAATGCTTGGTGTTCTCCTCCATGCGCCTAGGGGTCCCTTTTATAGCCCCAAGGCAGCTAGGAGCCGTTGAGAACACATCTGGAAGGCTATCCTTGCCTTCTGTCGTCGGGCGCACCGGACAGTCCGGTGCACACCGGACACTGTCCGGTGCCCGATTTATTTCCATAAACGGCGCAGCCGACCGTTGCCGACCATTGCAGATCTGGCGCACCGGACAGTCCGGTGCACACCGGACAGTCCGGTGCCTCCTTCCGACCGTTGGCTCGGCCACGTGTCGCGCGCCGATCACGCGGCCGACCGTTGGCCCGGCCGACCGTTGGCTCACCGGACAGTCCGGTGTACACCGGACAGTCCGGTGAATTTTAGCCGAAGTCGCCGGAGAAAAACCCGAGAGCGGCTGGTTTGCGCTGCGCTGGTCTGGCGCACCGGACACTGTCCGGTGCACACCGGACAGTCCGGTGCCCCAGCCTGAAGCAGCCTTTGGCTTTACACAGCCACTCTCCACTTCCTTTCTTTTCTTCTTCTTCCTGTTTCTAACACTTGGACAAGATATTAGTACACAAAACCAATGTACTAAGGCTTAGAAACATACCTTTAATTGTGATTTGCACTTTGTTCATCCATGGGCATATTTTCACACTTTGGCACCTGTGTTTGCACTTAATCACCAAAATACTTAGAAATGGCCCAAGGGCACATTTCCCTTTCAAAATATCCTACCTCGACAGCAGCTTTTCGCATTTTCGCATTCAGTATTACTTTCTTTTTAATAAGGAACAATTATGGGAAGTTTAAGTGCTTTTTATCGTTTTTCAATCTCTTGTAACAGTTTCACTTTTTACCATAATGAAAATATATTTTCTCCATAGGCTTAAGTTGCCGAAACATGAGAATTTATGGTGGCAAGGAGGACCTTCGAATTATCAAAAATTTGTTCTAAGAAACGCACTGCAATTTCTTCGAAGCAGCAAAAAGTCGTTCCTAAGGGAGCATAGTGTAAGTTTTCTGCTCAAAAGTCGTTCCGAAGGGAATGCAGAGCCTACAGCGAAAAATAAGCGCTGATTCCGCTGAAAGTAAAAGGCGAAGAAGCTCCTAAGGGAGGCTTACAGCGAAAAATAAGCGTTGATTCCGCGGAAGTAAAAGGTGAAGAAGCTCCTAAGGGAGGCTTACAGCGAAAAATAAACGCTGATTCCGCTGAAGTAAAAGGCGAAGAAGCTCCTAAGGGAGGCTTACAGTGAAAAATAAATGACAACCTTCGGCAAATATCATTTTGCATAACATCACATCATTACATCATTTGCATAGCATAACATCATACATCATAGTGCATTAATAACGCAAGAAGGGGGGTCTCGATATTGATATTCGAAGATTGTTTTGAAGAAATAGTGACACGGCACAAAAAATAACCATTTGAAGAATTATACCTTCGTCAAACTCTGAAATGGAAAGATCTATTGATTATTGATTTCACGAGGATTGTTACTGATTTTATGAGAAGACGGATATTATTTACGAAGCATGAAAAGAAGGGAAGGTGTTTTTTCGCCGAAGGCTCAAAAACGGTATGTATATGATGTTTCATGCATCGTAAAGAATAGAACTATAAACAGCTAATATACTACATCCAAAGTTACACAATATTACACATGATTCTCAACAAACATTACATTCTAAATGTTTTTACAACAGCATCTAATCTTCCCTTAGGACTACTTCTGCAGCTTCGTTTAAAAGCTGATCAACAACTTTATCCATGATGGCTTCGGCCATTAGTCTAATTTCGTCATCCCCCTTCGTGTGGGGGCCCAGAGATGCCTCAGCAGGTTCTGAGGGAAGAGAAGATACGACTATATTACTATTACAAACCGTGAACAAGTTCGAAATCAAAAAATTACAACAAAGAGTAAAAATCCACTAGTTAATACCTATTTGCCCTTCGGGCTTTGCGCTTCTCTCAGCGGCCTCTGCTACTTTTCTAGCATCATGGATGCCTTTTTCGCTTTTTTGAATAATTTCTTGGGCCATTTCTCGGCCACCATTGTCCCAGATGTCGGTGAAAAAATTTCCATCGACCAGGCTTGCTTCGGCCGAGGGGTCTTTTATATCTTCGGAGGATAAGGCAGTTTCGGATTGTGCCAAAGATTTCACATGCTCACAGCCTTTCCTCTCCAAAATAGTAGCAATCCCCCTGACACCCGAAAAGGCACATATGTCTCCGCGGCTATTCAAAATTTCCTCAAAAGCCTCAGCTTCGTGACTGATCCATTCAATCGGGCCTTCTGGGTTACCCCTTGTGAAGTTTTCTTCGCTTGAGAATGCGCCAACGCTGGCGAAGCTGGTTTTAATTTTCTTAGCGCATTCTATAGATTTGTTATAGCACCTTTTCTTGGATGCACGAAGCTCTTCAACGTTTCTTTCTAAATGACTTGCCCACTAATCACTAAGTTCTCGTTTCGTCTCTTCAAGTATGCGTTCGTCTTTAGCTCTGGCTAGCTGTTTCCGAAGATCCTCAATTTCACGCTTCTGAGCCTCAGCTTGAGCTTTAGAAGTAGCTTCGTCTTCCTTTATTTTATCCACCAATGTAAGCAGAATTTTATCTTTTTCCAAAGCTTCGTTCCTCAGCTTAATAACCTCTGTTCGCAGGTTGTTGAAAGCAATATTATAGCTCTCGTCTTCGGCATTCTTTTGCGCTCTCAAAGCGTTGCTAAGTATTAAGCCCTATATGAAAAGAATTAGTATAAGAATAAAAGAATAATTCAAAAATTATAAACTTCCAAATATACAATTTTCATACCTTTAGACTATTATATGCGAGGCTATCTGCAAGATCGTCCTTTGTCATAGCGCAGAGGCCAGCTTCAAGCTTCGGGAACCCCATACTTCTAGCCATCTCCCGGCAGACAGATAATTCTTTGTTGTCTGGGAGGCAGTATAAGAAGTCATCTTCGTCTGTGCCATTGAATACTAAGGCCCCCTTTGGATACTTCAGTTCTCGGGCATAGTGATTAGCTTCAAAAATCTCTTCTTCAGATAATCTTTTTCCCGAAGCATGTCGTATAATATAATCGAGGGTTTTGGAAGATGCTTCGGGGGCGGCAGTGCCAGTTTCTTCAACCAAAATTGGCTCTGCTATTTTTGTTTCTTCGGCATCCAAGGGTTTCACCTTGGTGGGCTCTGAAGGCCCAGCTTCAGTTTCAGATTGTTGCTTTGAAACTTCGGCAACAAAGGCTTCAGTGTGCACTTCGGAAGTTTCAACAATTTTCTTCTTCGGAGTCGTGCTTGAAGACTTAATTGTCTCCAAAACATCCAGCACATTAACCATCCTTTTTCTTTTGGGGGTTACTGCTGGACCCTTTTGGCTTTTTGTTGCTTCAATTTTTGCTGAAGGACTTAAAACTTCTAATGTCTTTGTTTCTTCAGCCCTCGGATCTTCTATTTGTTCCGTCGCTGGCACTTCGGCCAGCCCTTCGATATTTGGCAGCGGAGTTGGCTCTTTAGCTTCGGTAGCCGAAGAGGTCTCACCGGCAAACTCAGGCACTGTGGCCGGTTCAATATAACGTGGCCGATGTGTGAGAACCTTTACCCTTTTCCTCTTCGGCGCCGGCTCGCTAGGAGCGGCTGAAGCAGTTTCCTTCGCAGAAGATGTATTCTTTCTTTTTTGACCCCGCGTTGGATAACGGTAGTCGGGGTAGACAAAACCAATTGCATCAAATACTCGGTTGAGTCTCTTCTTCTTTCGGCCTCCGAAGGCCGATGATAATGCAGTATCTTCGGCCTTTGAGTATACTCCAAGCAATTCATCACTTATGGCCTCAATGCTTTTTAGCCAGTCGTCATCTGGCTCGACGAATTTATCCCTATATTGGAATGTGTATTTTAGTTTAACTAACCCACCTTCGTCAGTTTCTTTAATGGTCTCCTTCGGCATTTCCCACTTTTCTACAAGTGGCCATACCCTGAAGGCAATGTGTTCTTGGACCAAATCTCTTGTCCCAATAAAAGAGCAAACCACGCCGAAGGCTCTCTGGCATTCTTCGGCCGCCTCATTCATTTCCACCTTCGGCCTCCGGAGGCCAAAGCGTTGCCAGATAGGGCGCATAATGATATCTTTAATATCTTCCCGTGTTTTCAAGTCATTCTTCACATAAAACCATTCCGTCATCCAGTCGCCGGGCCACCTCTTTCGAAAGGTTGGCACGGGACAGCTTGACCTAGATCGGGCGCCGAAGCTGTAGCAGCCAAAATTGTTGTGATACTGCTCTTTACCCCAGGGTTTCGTCTCGTACAATAGCTCATGTATGTTGCAGAAACTTTTTGCATTTGGTTCTAAACCTTGGCTCCTCACGGCCCACACAAAGATGCCCATCCTCATGATTGCTTCGGGAGTAAGTTGATGAAGGTAGATTTCAAATATCTTCAGTATTTCCACGACAAAACTGCTCAAGGGAAATCGCAGTCCAGCTTTTAAGAAGCTTCGGAATATCACGACTTCATTTTCTTCGGGAGTCGGACAAGTCTTCTCTCCTTCGTCAACCCACACAATAGACAAGTCCCAAAAATATGTGCCCCTCATATTGACAAGATGGCTTTCTTTAATACTCGATTTACCAAAAACCGCATGGCTTGGTCGCCAAGGTCGATCTTCGGAGACTTCACCACCACTATCTGCATCATAACTGTCACTGTCACCAGTATCTTCAGATAAACCCTCCAAAATCTCCCTAGTAATCTTCTCTGTATTGGTCTTTGACATTGATTGAAGAAAGCCCAGATGCATCTCCTCAGAAAGGCTCAGCTTCGAATTACCAACAGCTTTCTTATCCTCAGACATCTTCGCAAACGCTGAGAAAGTGCTCTCCAAGCCGAAGCTTAAAAATTTAAAAAGTCAAACAAGTGTTGTTGCGCACAGGCTAAAAGTTGAGTGAGCAAGAGCAGATGGCAAGAAAGCGTGCCAAATAAACTCGTGGTGAGCTCGTATTTATACGCCTAGTGCGTTGAAAACTGGAGGGTCCTGCTTGTCAATGACTGTTGCTATTCTAGCAAAGAGAAGGTGTTTTTTCGGACCTTCGGCTTAAAGCCTTCGTCCATGTCGCAATATGAATTTATCATTTCAGCAAATTAATATTGCGAGGGGCTACTGTTGGGGGCTTTCGGCTTCCAAAGGTCCTCAAAAACATAATTTGACAATGTTTTCCAAGTGAAATATGTGAACAGGTATCTTCAGAATCGGGTTACGGATATACAAGAGTATGGTCAAGACGAAGCTTGAGTGGGATGGAAGGCGATCATGACGAAGGATAAGATAATCACAAAGCTATGCGCAGAAAAGCTTCGGCATGACAGCAGAAAAGGGGAACCGACTTAAAGATGAAAAGCCAAATTAGACCTCGAAGAATTACTATAGAGTTATTGATAAATGTAAAGGGCATTAATGTAATTTTACACGGGTTGCGTCCCGTGCTTATAAATAGATGAACAGTACTCTCCTACTGTTCACGCTGACTTGGCATTCGCTTTCCGCATTACGCCTGTACCTTTACTTTCCGTCAATCCGAAGGTACATTTATAATTTGTTATTATGGATATGAAAATGCAAATAAAAAATAAGTTGATGATAATATCTACATTATTATTTGTATTTCGTATATGCATTCTTCTTTATCATTTGTCGAGCCTACGAAGGTTTCTTCCTTCGTAACCTTCGTCCGGAATTCATTATATCCAAAGGGACATAATGTCTTGAAAGACGAAGGACTTTAACATTTAATACTTTTTATGTTGCCTTGTTCTTAACTCTTAGCATTTGAGAACAAGTCACCAACAGAAATAAATCGAGATCCAATGATCTACCAATTGTTTGCTTAAGTGGTTTCACTTAAGTGTTTTTGATATACTCTTATATCTTTGTTTAATGGGAATACTTGGGATTGACACTTATTAGTAATACAGGTATTGTTAATAAAATATTGACCAACTAAAATGCTTATTGCTCAACCTTAGCCTCACCTTGTTAAACTTGCATTAATTTTCCCCCACTTGTTGAGCCCCGACCATAAGTGAGCTCACCCTTGCTTAAATTTTGATCAGAAGTTTGCAGATGAAGTTATGATGCTGAGCTCCATGGATGCTAGTCTAGTGATACCCCCGTCATCTTCCTATAGATGGATGTCCATGTTTCGCTGTACTTTGATGAATAAAGGTTAAGACATTATGTTTGTTCGAAGTGTAATATGTTAATAAAATCTTTATTTACGCTTTTATGCATTGTTCTTTTGATATATTACACTTGTGACGTCAACATGTGTGGAAATAGATCCTGGCACACATATACGATGCACCCGGCTCTGCCTTAAGAAACGGGTGTGACAGCTACGCCCACAATTCTCCTCCTACTCCATCCTCAACAGGACAGCAAGACCACCCTCCCTCACTGAAGAACCAAGAGCAAGAATACCCAAGAACAGTAGCTCTCACCCCCAATGGTGTCCTACGACAAGGCGTTCGAGTCCTACAAGAAGGCCCTCACCACCGCGACGTCCGTTGCCGGACTTGCCACATCCATGATGATGGTGCGCAGTGTGGCGAACGAGGTGGTGCCACCCGAGCTGCGCGAGCCTCTCTTCTCCGGCTTTGGCTACCTACGCTCACGCGCGTCGTAGGACCACACCATCGTCGTCGAGAAGAAGAACGACGGGCTCGCCAACAACCATGTCTACTGCGTAGTGAAGACTTACCTCGCCATGTGCATGAACATCGACATCCAGCAGCGCCTGCGCGTCAGCAGCATGGACGAGGATGACAAGATGATGGTCAGCATGGACGAGGGCGACAAGATGCTGGATGTTTATCAAGGCACGGAGTTCAAGTGGTGCCTTGTCTGCAAAGACAGCTCAAAGGACTCCCTCAATAATGGCAGTCAGAATGAGTCCCAGTTATTTGAGTTGACCTTCAACAAGAGGCACAAGGACAAGGTCCCTCAAATCGTACCACCCATTCATCTTGGCCACAGCCAAGGCCATCAAAGCCCAGGAGAGAACTCTCATGATATACATGACTGAGTACGACGATTGGTCCGCGATTGACCTCAACCACCCATCTACGTTCGACACGCTTGCCATGGACCACAAGCTGAAGCAGTCCATCATTGATGATCTTAACAGGTTCATCAAGAGGAAAGATTACTATAAGAAGATTGGCAAGGCGTGGAAGCGGGGGTACCTGCTGTATGGTCCACCTGGGACTGGGAAGTCTAGCCTAATCGCGACCATGGCCAACCAGCTCAGGTTTGACATATATGATCTCGAGCTAACTGCGGTCACATCCAACTCAGACCTCGAGAGGCTTCTTGTTGGCATGGGCAACCGATCCATTCTTGTGATCGAAGATATTGACTGCACCATCGAACTGGAACAAAGGGAGGAAGGTGAGGGACATGACAAGTCAAATTCTACAGAACAAAACAGGAGGGAAGAGAAGGTGAGTACTAACCATCGATGTCCAAACCCTGTTAGTCTCTTCTCGATTCCACCACTCCCTCACTATTCCTGACAAAAAATCAGATTTTCTGAGCAGGTAACGATGTCTGGGCTGCTCAACTTTGTTGATGGGTTGTGGCCAACAAGTGGGGAAGAAAGGATCATCGTCTTCACAACCAATTACAAGGAGCGGCTCGACCCAACACTGTTGCGGCCTGGAAGGATGGACATGCACATCCACATGGGGTATTGCACCCCAGAGTCTTTCCAAATCCTTGCCAACAACTACCACTACATTGAGTACCATGACACATATCCAGCTATTGAGAAACTAATCAAGGAAATGGTGGTGACACCTGCAGAGGTTGCTGAGGTTCTGATGAGGAATGATGACACTGATGTTGTGCTCCATGATCTTGTCGGATTCCTGAAGTCAAGAATGAAGGATGTCAATGAGGTCAAGACTGAACACAAGAAAGAAAATAACAAGATGGACGAAAAGAAGGAAGACAAGGACAATGACAAAGATTAAAACCAGTGCACTTCCTTCTACAATAGTAAAGAATATGAAAGCAACACATCACATTTCATATAGATAGATCCTACAGGTGATCCATTGGTGTGTGTATGTGAATGTTTGCATATTCTCAACATTGTGTTTTTGGATCAATGAGGCGTGGTGGTACTTGCACGGAGTTCTGTTAGTACTTGTTTAGTAGCATGTATGCAGAACTACAGACACATGAAATCCATAAAACAATTAACATGAAATTGCAAACATGCCATTGTCGTGCAAATGCCAACCTTGGATAGTGTAAAGCAGTACTTGTTTGAGTCATTTCCTGTGGATGTCGCGTGCATTTCACACGCCCTCCACAGTTTTTTTCCTTGCTACATCTAGAGATTGAGGAGGTGACCAAAGAGGTGACGGTGACCTCCCATAGGTTTGCTGAGGTTCTGATAAGGAATAGTGATACTGGTGTTGTGCTCCATGATCTTGTAGATCTCCAGAAGTGAAAACAAAATATGCTAATTTAAACACAAATAGTCACAAGGATGCAAATAACCATCTGGGTGATGAGATAATAGAGACAATTAAAAATCCCAGGCAAATTCCCTCCAAAAGGAGAAAGAATGAAAAGAAGGCAAGAAGTTGAAAGCTAGTTGCAGTTTGTGTACAGATACAGATAGACTGGTGATACTCGACAGGAACATAAACAGAAGCAAACACGCCATTACACCATCAAAGGCAACTTTGACTAGCGAGTCACATACAGTTGCAATTAGAGTGGTAGACTAGATTGTTCGAAACCCGAAACCAAACACACTGAGTGGACTAAGGCTATCTCCAGCAGCTCTCATATCTCATTCCCTATCACAACTCATATTTCAAACTACACCCTGCAAACAGTGTTATCTATTATGCAAATCAGTGTTTTCCAGGACCATATGCACGATCTTCTCAACACATCCGAGCCACTTGCAGCGGCAAGCGGCGCGTCCTTGATTCCACAAATCTGACCCCCCCCCCCCCCCCCCCCCCCCGCCTCATCTAACGATCGGAATGCATGTATCTAACAAGACAAGGGTGATTTTACCTCAAAATTGTGGCACAGCTATCGGGCATGGCATACACGTCATGGCGGGACAAGGACGACGGAGCAGTACCCCGCCCACAGCTCACTTCTGCTCCTGCTCCGACAGCACCCGCGCGCATCGTTTATGGATCATCTGGTTAGCCAAATTTAAAGGGTACTGCAAGAGATTAGTCAAATTTACTGATTTATCTACTCTAAAATATATTTTACAAAAAAAAGAGTGCACTGGTCCAATAGACTCTGTAAATTCAGAACTCTGTATGGCGAGTGAAGCAGGCTGGAAGGTGTATAGGAGCTACTAAATTTGAAAAACCATTTACAGTGTCTATTGGAAACGTTTTTCTTCTAATAATAGACAAACTTAACTTTACAAAACGATACGGTTAGTCCCTTGGAGTTGCTCTAAACAGCTTAATGTTATGTGGCTTTATCTCCGTCACT
Organism: Zea mays; assembly: GCF_902167145.1. Classification (NCBI taxonomy): domain Eukaryota; kingdom Viridiplantae; phylum Streptophyta; class Magnoliopsida; order Poales; family Poaceae; genus Zea; species Zea mays. The sequence goes on along the minus strand of NC_050103.1, from coordinate 78,562,687 downwards.
AAGCGAAGAAGAAAGGATCATTGTCTTAGGCCCAGCGCTGCTGCGGCCTGACAGGACAGGATCAGGAGGCTGGATGCATGTCCCACTGGGTGCCATTTGTTTATTTATTGCAGTGCAGGCAATAAGTATTGTGGTATTGAAGCCTTCATATGGAATGTATTAAAATTTGGTAACTGCTTACACCAGACTAGGAAAGAGTATACCGGTTCCCCTTTCACAACAAATCAAATCATGTTGCATCTTAACTGTATAGGGTTTTTACTGAATACATGAATATCAGGTATACTGCTACCTGGTACTAAATTTCTCTTCACCTGGTGAGAAATTCATGTGCTTCAGAGTAAAAAAGACCACATAAGATGTAACTATACTTAATTGTACAAAACAGGTGCTCATAGCTTCTAAGTGAAAGAATAAGTTATGAGCTCATACCTTCAATCTGTAAGATTAGAGCCAGAAAGCATGCTGCTACAATGGATCCTAAGCAGTTAAGAAAAAAATTGAACACAGTAGAGTAGATCATCTGCCAGATGTCCATGTCTCACAGGTCCAAGTTAAAGTGCATGACATTATTTTAAGAGACCAACCAGAACCAGCTAAGTAGTAAATATTTCAACTCACCAGAATGCCGTATACCAATAAATTTCACTTTCTCAAACTTTATGCGCTTTCTGAATTAATGTTGAATGGCTCCTCATGCACCGATCACCAGCAATGGCAATATATCAGTGCCATGCCATTCATCACAACATAAGCTCGGAATGGGAAATGATACATACAATTCAAAGGCTGTAGGAGGATAATTCTGAGACATCTCTTACCAGAGTTCATAAGGCCACTGGAAATAAAAGGTAAAATTATGTGGATCTTACATGGTGAGAACTTTTAATCCACATTGCACTAATTTAATATGGTTGAAACTTCTTTATGAATTGAACAGACCATTTTTTCTCTCTTTTCTTCTTTAATGAAAAAGATACGTGTTTCTGATGTGTGTTCAAGAAAAAATGGAACAAACTATGTTTAATGAACCTTTCTGATTTATGCAAACTTAATTACACAAGAGAATCAGGTTCGACCATTGTAATCTCCAGTGATTTCAATCTTCATAAGGCATGACGAAGGCAACATTTCACAACTAACTAACATCTCTGATGCACTAAGAGGAACAAAACTAGATACATCATATTAGGCAGAATACACTGCCCTGACAACTGCCTAGCCTTATTGCAGCTGATAAGTGCTGACTAACATCAGCTGACAACTGATAAGTGATGACTAACGTTAGTTGACAAAAAGGAGATGATTGCTAAGGGCCGCTGGGAATCAAGACTATAAGGACATTCTTATTCTTTATCATCATGGCTACAATCACTGGCATCACATTCAATCTCGTCTTCACTATTCTCCACAGCATGCGCAAGCGAATTGGCTTGAAGCGTCTTAAAACTGCTTATGAAGTCGGTTGCTTCTGAGATGAGAGCATTTTTAGCAGCCTTCAGACTACCAGCTTGCTGCTCAGAAAGAGACTTCCCAGAATCAGCAGCTTTAGAGCCAGCTGGAGCCCTTCTGCGAGGCCTTTTTGCGCCTTCTCTACGTGCCAATTTATCAATGTACCTCTCATGTAGGATAACATTCTTTATAGGCTTTAGAACTCCTGGGCTGGGTTCAGATGGTTTAGTTCTTAACCTTGAAAATGGTTTCTTTCGTGCTGAAGACCTTCCACTGTGCTTGCCTAGAGAATCTGAATTCATATAACTGTCAGGAGTCCCAGGAGAATTGTCAAAAGATAAGTTCAATTGTAAGGCACTTGGTGAGCTTTCAAAAACTGAGAAGTGGTCAGCCTCTTGAGCTTGGTCAATGCGGCAATGTTTCTGCAACAAATGCCTCACTGTCTTCTGTGCTACTAGACTCTTCTGTTTAGCGGACTTTCGCATTCCAACTGTAGGTTCCAAGATATTTGGAGGTTTTGGATCAGACAATGTGAAATTTCCTATAGGAGAAAATGTTGTTTTACTTGCTCTGGGACGTGGGGCAATTGGAGTCGGTGTTGAGAGGTCAGTATAAATTCTGTTGAAGCAATCTTCAGCAGATCTCCCTGGCACCTGAAAAGAGTTGTGTCAAAATCACTGATCTAATTAATGACAAAGGATGAACTCAACAAATAAAAGAAGAAATATGCTAGATAAGAAACAAGACCTATTACTGAAATATTTCAGTGAAGTATGATAAAGAAATGTAAACTGGCACTACGAAACCACAGGCTATTTTGATTGTGCGATCACAAGCCCATTAGTCCCCAAGTTTTTACATTTGTGCAATTAATTTTTAAAAGCTAATGGTAAATTTGATGAATTGAAACCCCACAGCTATTCACCTTTTTTAAAGATGATTAATTATTTGAATCTGTCTAATCATACCCTTTTGTTAACAGAATTAGCAAATCTGTGCACTATAGAAAAAAAGAATGAACTGTTATTGAAACTTAATGATGTATGAGTTTCTGCTAAAACAGTGCATTAGAATCTTTGTATATACCGAAAAAAAGGAACTAAATTGATCAGCACAAAAACTTAGTTCCATAGAATATTAACAGTGTTAATATTATCAAGGACCATATATATGAGTCATTTCAAAGTGGGTGATCATCACCTAGGGTGACCGTATATATATCTACATGTGTGCGTGTGGGCGGGTGGACAGGCGGGCGGTAGGCCCATAAACCTACGAGGACGCCTATATATCCCTAAGGGAGATTATCTTCTCAAATCCCCAAGGTTAGTAACAAACAAGTCTAGTCAACAAAGGGTTTGTTTGGAAGTAAAGTATTTTTGTAGTTTCTAGGCAATACCATGGCTTATAGGGATACCGGACCATTTTGTGCCATAAGGTGTTTGGTTGCATTCCTAAAACCTATGTTTTCAAAACCATGGTATTCTAGATACCATGGTATTTTTGGAGTATTAGAAACTCCACTCCAACCCAAAGTTTTCATGGCATGACTAGCTTTCGTCTAAATAACATGGTCTACAATGTTGTATCCAAACAATGTTTCTCAAAACCAAGGTATTCTTGGAGCTAGCCAAACATATGGTATTGCCATGACAAGTGCAATGTATAGTATTGTAAAACCATGGTTTTAAGAAACATTGTTGGCAAACAGGCCCTTAATGACTTTATTAACTTTTAGCAATGGATCTTCATATAACACCCATATCATAGATATATTTCTAAAACCTTGATATTTGAAATGGATTGTCGTGAGAGATCCTGGACTGAGTTCGACATAAAAGTACATCCTAATGTTGAAGCTCTCTTCCAGGCCTCGGTTCATTCTTCTGTGGGGAATGGTACTACAACTCTCTTTTGGACAGATAGATGGATTCAAGGGCAGTCTATTGCAGCTTTTACCCCCTGAGGGTAAGGAAAGGCCGCATGGTGCAGGAGGCTCTTGCTGAAAACAGCTGGGTTCAGGATATCTCTGGGAGTCTGACTGATGTAGTCATCAAGGAGTTCCTTCTTGTTTGGGACCTGATTCAAGGTGTTCATTTACAAACAGGAGTCCCTGATGTCCACCTTTGGTTGCCTTGCGCTACTGGCCTCTATTCCTCTAAGACGGCTTATAACAGATTTTGGACCGATACAACATCCTTTGAATCGGCTAAAAGACTTTGGAAAAGTTGGGCTCCTCCAAGATTTAAGTTTTTCATTTGGTTAGCATCGCTCAACCGGTGTTGGGCGGCTGATAGATTGGCCCAGCGAGGTATGGTTCGTCATGACAAATGCCTCTTTTGCAATCAGCAAGAAGAAACAGTCCAGCATATTTTGCTCTCATGTGTGTTCTCTAGAAACATTTGGTGGCAGGTCTTATGTAAAGTGGGACTGCAATACTTGGCACCAGGGCCTGAGGACATGATTTTCCAAGATTAGTGGAGTAATGCTGAAGGCCAAGTATCAAAAGAGAAGAAAAAAGGGTTTAACACGATGGTAATCCTTGTGGCTTGGTGGATTTGGAAGCATCGAAACACTTGTGTCTTTGATGGAGCATCCCCGAGCACTAGAGATATCCTTCAGCACATCCAGGAGGATGCAACGCTGTGGGGTATGGCCGGGGCTAGAGGTCTTAGGGGCATCTGGCCTTAAGACTTCTTGCTATTGGCTAGGCTAGAGGCTAGTGGTGGCCTGTACTTTGTGCCTTAGATTGAGTGTTTTTGTTCTTGTGTTTTCGACCTCCGTAAGGAGTCGATTGTACCCGATCTGTTCTCAGACCTTTTCTCTTTCCTAATATATTAATACACAGCTCTCCTACGTGTTTCGAGAAAAAAAAGAAATGGATTGTCGAAACAAAAAAAATTAAAAAATAACATGTGAACAGACCATGTGCACTGAGATTCATTTCTGAAAAATGCGAGAACTTTTGGCCACAATACTTCAGCATTATTGTTCTTGTTTCATGTAAGCAAGTCAAACTAGTAAAACAATATTTCTTCGGTTAACTCTTGCCACTTATAGGAAATGAAAAGGACGCTAAAGCAAGTGATGTGAAGGCTTGGTACCATTTTTGAAACCCTCTTCCAGAAATGTGGGGATGGTCGGGCACTGAAGTAAGCTTTGCGCAATGCCATGTCCTGCTCTTTTGTCCAATCATCAGGACCACAAAAAATTTCTATTCCTTCTCTCTGAGTCCCACTGGGCTTGTTGATGTTTTCATCAATGTTTGCCAATCTCACATCACCAACTTTAAGCTTCACCTCGGTAGAAGGGTCATTTTCAATCCTTCTGTGGGTGGATTTTCTGGATTCATTGCAAGATGCAATTTCTTGGCGATACGCAGGCAATGGTCCAGGGTCCTGGCAACTTTGCTTCTTCGATAACAACCTCCTTTCTGTTCCTCTCTTCCTCTTTCCTGTTTGCACTTTACAATGGATGGGCTTTAACTCTTGCTTGTCACTCTTTTTGTTAGATACATCTGAAATATCTTTCCTAGGAGGAAATCCAGCACTTCCCCTATTCCCTTTCAGGCTCTCTTGATTTTTGTCTTTTCTATGAGCATTTTTAGTCTTTCTGTTAGGAGAGGTCTCACAGCGATTTGGTGGCAACAGTGACTTGCTCAAACTTTTATCTTCCAGATGGAATCGTGGGGATCTGCGGAGAGGTGTAATTGCTGATTGATCAGCCCTGGATTTACATTCCTACAAGAGGAAGTTCAAATTATACTGCTATTTCTCATAAACTATGAATCAAGTATGAAATGAATCAAGCTTCTAACTAACAAACATAATAACATTCAGGAATGAACAAAATATATGGTACTGGTAAAAATAAACATAGGAGTCAAGCAGGAGCAGCCCCTACCTCGTTTACATCATCGTCTATCATAATCGGATGCTCATAGTCTCTTCCAGCGAGCCGCGAAGACCCACGTAAGAACGCCCTGGGCTGCTGTGCAGCAGCTCCAGCGTGGCGACCTCTCGCGGTCTTCTTGCGGGCAGTATGCTTCTTCCATGTTTGGAGCTCCTCTTTCTCCTCCGGGTTCTTGGTCTGGGAAGGGGGCCTCCTCTTGGGAAAACTTTGAGGGGTCGCGTGGTGAGAGCGCAGCCGCCCCATCCATGGCGACATTGGTGTACACATGTTCAACCAATAGCTCTTGTCGCAAAAAAAAAACGAAGTCAGTATGCAGAATACATGTATAAACTTGCAATTATATCAGATCCGAATAGAAATACCGCAATCTGTATTGAATTAGGGTTCGTGGTGCTCGGCTTCGCACTCGCACAGCAAGAAGGGACGAGAAGGCATGCGCACTGCGTAGCGCATACCTGGTGGGTGCTCGTCGCCGGCAACCGGCCCGACGAAGACCGGCAAAGGCACCTGGCGTAGGGCGGCGGCCACCCAGTTGCGCCACGAGAGAGAGAGAGAAGGAGAGCGCGGGGCGAACGGGAGAAGAGATTGCAGCCGGTGAACGGAGTCCGGTGCCGTTTAGTCACCTGAAGATGGGCATGGGCTGGGCGTTTGGGTATCTTTTTGAGATGAACTCGAATGGAGCTATGGAGGGAAATTCGAATTTCAGATTATTGAGAGTTGATTTAGAGTTTTCATGTGTTTTTTTAAATAGTTTTTGAAACCGTGTGATTTTCTGTAACACCACAAAAGCCATCAAATAAAAATAATGAATTTAGTTATTATATTAATTAGGATCATAATTTTTTAAGTGTTTAATTATTTATTTACAGTTTGATCATTTTCTTTCTATACGCTTGATTGATTATCGGATGATTGTTATTAACTTCCTTTTAAAAAGTAATCCTAGTAATTAAATAATAATTAAGTAATATAGTAATTATTAGTCTAAAAACAAGTATTTTATTTATAAATATTTTTGGTGAATTTTTATGATTTTTCGAGCTCTTTAAAAATACATCTCGGAATTAAAAAAACCAAAGCCTCACCAGCCGGCCCACCAGGGCCCAATCCCCAAACCCTATTCCCAGCCGCGCGCGCGCCCCTGGGATTTTTCCCAGCCGCCGCCTCCCAGACTCCCTCTCCCTCTGTTCTCTCTCTCCACTCCCTAAGCAGCCGCCGCCTATTGCTCTCTCTCCCTTGCTTCTCTCTCCCGACCAGCCGAGGCCGACGCCGCGCAGCCACCGAACCAGGCAGCCGGCCGAGCCACGCGACGCCGAGCACCCTGCTCTCGCGCCGTGTGCGCAAGCCGCGCGCCCTGCCCTGCACCTGCGTCTGCGCGAGCTGCGTCGCCCAGCCGCACCGAGCGCCCGAAGTCCCTGCGCGCAGCCGCGCCTTGCGCGTCCCTGCACCGTCGAGCAGCCCGACCGACCGTGCCCGAGCCCCTGCGCAGCGAGCCCAAGCGCCAGGAAACCGCCGTCCGTTCGTCTCGGTGTTAATGGAGCATGAACCCTTCCGTTTCTCCTTCCCTCTATTACGCTCGTTAGAAACTGTCGTTGTGATGGCCATTGAAGACCGCGTTACTCTCTCTGGCAGACCCTTCTTCTCTCCCTCTGTCTATAAAAGGCAGCAGAGCCCTCTCCCTTCTTCCCTACTCGAGCTCGCCTCTTTCTCTAGTGCTCCTCGCTCAACGCTAGTGTCGTTCGCCGTCGTTTGTTGCCGTTCATCCCCGTAGTTCGCCGGAGCGTGTCGTTCGTCGCCGGAGTTCACCGGAGCCACGCATTCGCCGTCTGTAGTCGAGCCTTGCTCTCCACCCGGTCGAAACCCGTCGATCCATCCCCGTCACACGCGCGAACCTAAGGTTGATGACGACCCAAATTTATTTTGTGTATTTTATAAATGTACTTTTTGATTCGATTCATGAGTTGTATATTTTGGTTTGTTGTAATATGAACACATGTGATTTCGATTTATGTATATGTGTGCGGTATGGAATTTGTTAGAGATATGCGATTATTTAGTGCACCGTTACATTTCATGTTAGTCGTGGCATGGAATTTTGGTTTAGAGAAATATGACGTAGATTTAATAGTCACACGTTGGTGATAAAAATACTAGATAAGAATTTATAGTCAAATTTGGGTCACGATAAATTTTAGAAACTACTTGGAGAATTATAGTTATAAGTGCATTTTAATGGTTTTTAGAAATTGGTATAGATCTCATGTCATATGAATAATATAGGATTTCTAGATGATTTAGTTAATTATTTTGTTAACATTTTCTTTTTAGAAAGAAGGGAGAAAATATCATTAGTAGATGGAAAAAAATAGATTTTTGCTAGTCAAATAAACATGTTCGCAGATTTAGAACTTAAAATTGTTAGAGTACTAGTTTATGTCAAATAACCTCGCTAGTGTTAGAAAATGTTCAATTAGTAGTTTATAAGGATTTTTAGAATATTATATTCATTTTTGCTATGTTCAATAATTTGAGTTAGAAATAAAGAGAGATAAAAGGTATTAATTTATTTATTAGTATTAAAAGACAATAAATATTATTTATTTTTATTAATGATGTTAAAATATATTTAAACTATATTTATTACACCACTCATAAATTCACCATTAGGATTCACATTAATAGCTATAATTGAATTAATAAGTATTTACGCGATTAGTACGTAATTAAGATGTGATTAGTGCGACGTGTTAATGTGTATGTAATGGTGTATGTTTATGAAATGGTGCATGTTTATTTATTTGTGTATGTTTTATTTTTGTATGTACGATATGCGACTCTATTAGAAGCCGATTGTGCGGTAGGCGATTCGAATACGTTCGAGGACGACCCGCAAGACGCTTTTGGGCAAGGCAAGTGGATTCTCCCTCTGCATATTCTGTTTGTACCTACTCATTGCATATAATAATGTTTACTTTTTGATATGTTGCATAATTTGATGGGTTTACCTAATTAAGGATTTCCTAGATTTACTACCTGTATTCCTTGTTTAACCTGGAAAAATTATTAAGCTGTGCAAAATTTATGCTACCGCTCAACTTAATGATTTTAATGTCACTCATTAATTGGTATTAATGTTCCAAAAAAATTTAATTGGCAATTATGGCATTAACCCGATGGTTAAGATAACATTATTTCGAATTAATTGGAACATGGAGTGACCACCCAGGATAACAGTGCAACCACGAGTGCTATCATGGCTCTGGCTTTGGTAATTAGCTCTATATGCTTAGTGCCTAGCAACCTTACCTGAAATATGGGCAAGAGGGGGAGCGGTAGGTGCTGGCAGCCCACGTTGACATGGGGTCGTATTCTTGGCTAAGGTACCTCACCCAGGGGGCCACCACCATCGTCTTTAGAAACCTTAGCGGGTTGCTTCGTATTAAGGTATTTTGTGAAAGCCTCATAATGGATCCCTAGCCATTCACCTCGGCAGTGTTTAAGGGTCCGATCAACCCGGGCTAGATGGGATACATGGCTTGTGGGTAAAGTTGTACCACCTCTGCAGAGTGTAAAACTGATATATCAGTCGTGCTCCCGGTTATGAGCGACCTGGACTCCTCACATGATAATTGAACTTGAAGATGGAATTAAATTGAGATCCGATGATCTGCTAATAATTTGCTTAAATGGTTTCACTTAAGTGTTTTTGTTATATTCATATTCCTTTGTTTAAATGGGATATTTGGGATTCACTCTTATTAGTAAGACAGGTGTTGTTAATAAAATGTTGATCAACTAAAATGCTTACTGCTCAACCTTAGCCTCACCTTATTATACCTGCATTAGTTTTTCCCCCACTTGCTGAGCCCCGACCATAAGTGAGCTCACCCTTACTAATATTTTGATCAGAGGGTGATGCTGGAGATTTTATCGACGACGATGATTTCTAAGTCTAACGATGCGCCGGTCAACCTCCTGTGGAAGATTGCCCAGTTGTTTATTTCCGCTTTACTTTGATGTGATATTTGTTAAAGATACAATATTTCAGATGATGTAATAAAGTATTATACTCTCTTTACGCCTTTATTGCATTGTCTTTTGATATACTACACTTGTGACGTCAACATATGTGTGGAAATGGATCCTGGCACACATATGGTATGCGCTCGGTTCTACCCCCTGGAACCGGGTGTGACAGAAGTGGTACCAAAGCTATGCTGACCCTAGGTCGTTAGACTAGTTAGAAATGGAAAGCCTAGTTAGTCTTTCAAAACTTGAGTTATTTTCCTCCATAAAAAACTTATTTTATCTCAAAACTCAACTCCTTCATATTCAACTCTTCTAGTCTGATTTTCTCTCGTCTATCAGAAGGTTGCTATCAGAAGAACTGCTTACAAAGGTATCGCCTATGTTGCTCAAGATCGGCCAGCACCCTCTACCCCACCTTTGGATGGTGAAGAAGAAGCGTCTTTCTCTGCCTTATCCTCATTCTTTTTGGAAGGCTATGTTATGAAACCCCTGAGTCTATCACCATACTCCTTCAGGTTGATAGGATAGTTTATTGAAATAATCTAGACGCAATAGACGATAAAACAATGTTATACTATAATAATAACAACAATGTGATGGTGATGTTTGATATGTTTGAGTTGGATTTTTGTTTGAGTGCAATGGTCTGATGGCCATAAGAACATATAAAAATTTTAAAACTTAAGTCATTTCCCCTCTAGAATCTTTCTACTCTTCTCTTCTCTAAGATGTTCACTCTCTAACCAATCAGATGGTGAACGCTCGTCAAGGACCCAACAACAACCGGAACCAGCGTGGTCAACAAGTACCACCACCACCGAATCCCAACATGGAGCAGTTCATCACCGCCCAGATGCAGATTCTGCAAGGAATCACTATGGTTGTTCAACAAATTCAACAGAACCAGTAGAATCAACAACATCAGCAACATCAGCAGTATGCACCCCCGGCCAGAGATAAGCACCGGGATTTCATGAGTCATCACCCACCGATATTTTCTCATGCGGTTGATCCTCTTGATGCCGATGACTGGCTCAAAGTCATTGGGAAGAAGCTGGACATCACTCAGTGCAACGACTGGGAGAAGGTCTTGTACGCCTCAGGAAGACTCGAAGGAGCTGCGTCCGATTGGTGGGATGCCTTCACAGCGGCACATCCCAATGCAGATACAATAACCTGGCAGGAGTTCCAAGCGAACTTCCGCGCTCATCACATTCCTTCGGGAATTATGAAGCTGAAGAAGAAGGAATTCCTTTCCCTTACTCAAGGGAATATGTCTGTAAGTGAGTATCGTGATCGCTTTACTCAGCTTTCACGCTATGCTCCGGAAGAAGTGGACACGGATGAGAAGCGCCAAGAGCGTTTCCTAGAAGGACTAATTGGACCTCTGAATTACCAACTCCAGAGTCATACTTTCCCCAATTTCCAGACCCTGTTGAACAAGGCAATTGGCCTTGAAAGCAAAAGGAAGGAATTATCTGACCATAAAAGGAAGTTTCAAGGCCAGTCCAGCAGGAACACCCGGCCAAACAACGCTCAAGGTTCGCAGTTCCGCTCTGGAAATCAAGGCGGAAGCAATTATCAAGTGCAACGCTCTGGACAGCAAAGCCAGAGAAATAATCAAAACCAGAACCAACAAAGGAGCAACTCTCAGACCAACCAGAGGTCTGGTAGTAGTTCACAGAATCGTCAAGGTGGCGCCAGTAACACGCAGGCCAGAAACAACGCACATGTCCAACCCAATGGATGTTTCAAGTGCGGTGAGCTAGGCCACTATGCCAACAACTGTCCAAGGTGCAACCAGCAGACACCCCAGAAAGGCAATAATCAGAGGAATGACCAGAACACCCCGCTCATGGATCTGCTCAGAACAAGACACTACAGAAACCAGAGCAGAGGAAGGGTCAATCACGTCACCGCAGAATCAGTGCCTGTGGATGCCGACATAGTGTATGGTATGTTTCTTGTTAACTCCATACCCGCATCAGTTTTATTTGACTATGGAGCATTGCATTCCTTTATAACTGAGTCATTTGTGGAAAAACACAATATACCTAAGTATCCTCTTAAGAAGATGTTACATATTAGTTCACCGGGAGGTGACATGAAGGCCACACACTCATGCCCTCATGTTAATATCAAGATTCAAGGAATAGATTTTTCAGTCAACCCAGTGGTCCTAGGATCCAACGGTGTTGATGTGATTCTTGGATGCAACTGGTTGAAAAGTTGTGATGGAGTGATACAGTGTGCCAATGGAACAATTATGTTGACAAGTCCTCAAGGTGAAAGAATCCAAGTTAACATAGACAAGTCAACAGATGAAAAAGGGAAAACAATGATCAATCACTTGGAAGAAAAGCCCTTGGAAAATATCAAAGTAGTGTGCGAATACCCAGACGTATTTCCGGAGGAATTACCAGGTATGCCACCTAACCGTGATATAGAGTTTTCTATTGAATTATTACCCAGAACCGCACCTATCTCGAAAAGACCATATAGAATGGATGTCAAAGGTTTAGTAGAACTGAAGAAACAAATAGAAGAATTACTAGAAAAAGGTTTCATTCGCCCAAGTTCATCCCCTTGGGGAGCCCCAGTTCTATTTGTGAACAAGAAGGATGGTTCGAGGAGAATGTGCGTTGATTATAGAAGTCTAAATGAAGTAACCATCAAGAATAAATACCCATTACCATGGATTGAAGATTTGTTTGACCAGATGAAGGGAGCTAAGATATTCTCGAAGATAGATCTAAGATCGGGATATCATCAGTTAAAGATTCGAGCAGAAGATGTACCGAAGACAGCCTTCACGACGAGATATGGATTATATGAGGTTTTGGTCATGTCGTTTGGACTGACTAATGCACCAGCATACTTCATGAACATGATGAATAAAGTATTCATGGAATATCTGGATCAGTTTGTGGTCGTATTCATTGACGACATACTGATATACTCTCCAAATGAAGAAAAACATGAAGATCATCTAAGGCTAGTCCTACAAAAGCTTCGTGACAACCAACTGTACGCAAAATTCTCGAAGTGTGATTTTTGGTTGAAGGAAGTTGCTTTCTTAGGGCATATCGTTACCTATGGTGGAATTAAAGTGGACCCAGGAAAGATAAGTGAGATACTAGATTGGAAGCAACCAAAGGATGCGTCCAAGATCAGAAGTTTTCTTGGATTGGCAGGATACTATAGAAGATTCATTGAAGGTTTTTCCAAGTTAGTGAAACCTCTTACCTCACTACTGGAGAAAGGTAAAGAGTTCAAGTGGGATGAAGCTTGCCAGAATTGTTTTGAAGAACTCAAGAAAAGGTTAACCACTACACCAATACTGGTAATGCCAGACATCCACAAGGGATTTGATGTGTATTGCGATGCGTCACACCTTGGACTTGGATGTGTGCTAATGCAAGAAGGAAAAGTGATAGCTTATGCTTCAAGACAGTTGAGGAAACATGAGAAGAATTACCCTACGCATGATTTGGAACTAGCTGCCGTAGTGCATGCTTTGAAGATTTGGAGGCACTATATGATTGGAAACAAGTGCAAGATCTTCACGGATCACAAAAGCTTGAAATATATATTCACTCAGAAAGAACTCAACCTCAGACAGAGAAGATGGCTTGAGTTGATTAAAGACTATGATTTGGAGATACAATATCACCCCGGAAAAGCAAATGTAGTAGTTGATGCTTTGAGCCGTAAGGGTCAAGTGAACAACATCACTACTCATTTAATGTCACAAGAATTGTGCTGGGAAATGGAACGACTCAACCTTGGATTGCTCAATAATGTAGAGGCAACAGTGATGGAAGTCGAATCTACTTTGGAAGAAGAGATTCGTAAAGGACAAGAGTCCGATGAGAAGATTAAGGAAATTAAAACTTTGATTGGTTTGGGTAAAGCCCCAGATTTCACGGAAGATGAACAAGGCACAATATGGTTTAAGAAGAGAATCTGTGTACCAGAAATCGAGCACTTGCGCCAACTTATTTTGAGAGAAGCTCATGATTCAGCTTACTCTATTCAACCTGGAAGTACAAAGATGTACCAGGATCTTAAGGAAAAGTATTGGTGGTACGGTTTGAAAAGAGATGTCGGCGTTTCGAGACCGGGGGGTCCCCGAGCCGACGAGTGAGTGTGCCGCGTGCCCCAGCCCAGATGGGTCGAGCGCGTGGGCGAGCGCGAAGGGGGGAGAAGCGAGGTGGCCGGAGACGGGCGTGAGAGAGGTGGAGATCCCGCGGCCTTCGTGTTCGTCCCGCGCCCAGGTCGGGTGCGCTTGCACTAGGGGGGTTACAAGCGTCCACGCGGGTGAGGGAAGCGAGCGGCCCTGAGAGAGCGCCTGTCCCGTCCTCGTCCCGCGCGGCCAACCTTTTTCTAAGAAGGCCCTGGTCCTTCCTTTTATAGGCGTAAGGAGAGGATCCAGGTGTACAATGGGGGTGTAGCAGAGTGCTACGTGTCTAGCGGAGGGAGAGCTAGCGCCCTAAGTACATGCCAATGTGGCAGCCGGAGAGATCTTGGCACCCTGCTGGCGTGATGTCGTGGCTGTCGGAGGAGCAACGGAGCCTGGAGGAGGGACAGCTGTCGGAGCGGTCGAGTCCTTGCTGACGTCCACCTGCTTCCGTAAGAGAGCTGAGAGCCGCCGTCGTCACAGAGCTTGTGGGGCGCCATCATTGCCCATCTGGCGGAGCTAGCCAGATGGGACACCGGTCTTGTTCTCCATGACCCGAGTCGGCTCGGGGTAGGATGATGATGGCGCTTCCTGTTGACGTGGCGGGCCTGTGCCCTAGGTCGGGCGACGTGGGGGCTCTTCCGAAGCCGGGGTCAAGTCTGTCTTCCGTGGCCGAGGCCGAGCCCGAGCCCCCGAGTCGGGCGAGGCGGAGATCATTCGGCAGAGGCCCGGGCGGAGTCCGAGCCCTGGGGTCGGGCGAAGCGGAGTTCGTCGTCTTCCGGGTCTTAGCCCGAGTCCGAGCCCTGGGGTCGGGCGGAGCGGAGTTCGCCGTCTTCCGGATCTTAGCCCGAGTCCGAGCCCTGGGGTCGGGCGGAGCGGAGTTCGTCGTCTTCCGGGTCTAAGCCCGAGTCCGAGCCCTGGGGTCGGGCGGAGCGGAGTTCGCCGTCTTCCGGGTCTTAGCCCGAGTCCGAGCCCTGGGGTCGGGCGGAGCGGAGTTCGCCGTCTTCCGGGTCTTAGCCCGAGTCCGAGCCCTGGGGTCGGGCGGAGCGGAGTTCGCCGTCTTCCGGGTCTTAGCCCGAGTCCGAGCCCTGGGGTCGGGCGGAGCGGAGTTCGCCGTCTTCTGGGTCTTAGCCCGAGTCCGAGCCCTGGGGTCGGGCGGAGCGGAGTTCGCCGTCTTCCGGGGCTGAGCCCGAGTCCGAGCCCTGGGTCGGGCGGAGCGGAGCTTCCTATGGCGCCTTTGGCAAGGCCTGACTGCCTGTCAGACTCACTCTGTTGAGTGGCACTGCAGTCGGAGTGGCGCAGGCGGCGCTGTCCTTCTGTCAGACCGGTCAGTGGTGCGGCGAAGTGACGACGGTCACTTCGGCTCTGCGGGGGGGCGCGCGTCAGGATAAAGGTGTCAGACCACCTTTGCGTTAAATGCTCCTGCAACTCGGTCAGTCGGTGCGGCGATTTGGTCAGGGTTGCTTCTCAGCGAAGCCAAGGCCTCGGGCGAGCCGGAGATGCGTCCGCCGTTAAAAGGGGGGCCTCGGGCGAGACGGAAGTCCCTCGAGGTCGGCTGCCCTTGGCCGAGGCTAGGCTCGGGCGAAGCGTGATCGAGTCACTCGTATGGACTGATCCCTGACTTAATCGCACCCATCAGGCCTCTGCAGCTTTATGCTGATGGGGGTTACCAGCTGAGAATTAGGCGTCTTGAGGGTACCCCTAATTATGGTCCCCGACAGTAGCCCCCGAGCCTCGAAGGGAGTGTTAGCACTCGCTTGGAGGCTTTCGTCGCACTTTTTTGCAAGGGGACCAGCCTTTCTCGGTTGCATTTTGTTCCGGTGGGTGCGCGCGAGCGCACCCGCCGGGTGTAGCCCCCGAGGCCTCGGAGGAGTGGTTTCACTCCTTCGAGGTCTTAATGCCTTGCGTAATGCTTCGGCTGGTCTGGTTGTTCCCTCATGCGAACTGGCCGTAGCCCGGGTGCACGGTCGGGGCCCAAGCTCTCGGGCTGGTATGTTGACGCTGTCAACGGTCTGGCCAGAGCCGGGTTTGCGAGAGCAGCCCCCGAGCCTCCGCACAGGGCGAGAGGACGATCAGGGACAGACTCGGCTTTTTTACATACGCCCCTGCGTCGCCTTTCCGCAAGGAGGAGGGGGGGAGAGCGCCATGTTACCCTCGATGGGCACCGAACATGGTGTCTCCGGTGAGCTGCAAGCGGATGATCCGAGTGGACGTCCGTGCCCCGTTCGTTGGGGGTCGGCTAGGGGCCCAGAGGCACGCCCAAAAGTACCTGCGGGTGATTTGCCGGACCTGGTCCCCTGGCGACGGGGTCCGAGGGCTCGATGCCTCCCTCCGATGGGATTCCGTTACAAGATCGTTCCCGCTGGTCTCGGAAATGTCCTAGGGTACCTCGGGAGCGCAGCCCGAGCCTCGGTTATGTATCGAACGTACCCCTGGTCATCCCTCGCTCGGTGTCTGAGGCGACTGTGAACCCTTCGGGGGCCAGCCTTCGAACCCCTGATCAGTAATGGGCGCGGAGCCCGAGTAGCCTGAGGCGGCCATGGAGCCCTTCGGGGGGCCGGCCTTCGAACCCCTGACCAGTAGTGGGTGTCGGGCCCACGCGATCTGAGGCGACTGTTGAACCCTTTGGAGGGCCAGCCTTCGAACCTCTGATCAGTAGGGGGGGGGGCTCGGAGACCGGTTCCTTCGCAGAGAAGGATCCTTTTCGGGGTATCCCCCTTTCCCGGTCCCTGTTGCAAGAGATAGAGAAAGAGGAAAAAAGGAAAAGGATACGAAATCGAACGACGTGGCGTACCTTTTTTGGCGCGGTAATTACGGCGAAGGCGAAGCGTCGCCCGCCGCTCCTGCCAGAGGCGCCGCCTGTCCCGCCGCGGAGTTAATGCGACGGGGCGAGTGGTTGGCGGGGTGGCCGTTGCGCGTGCGCGAGCCGTTCGAGGAACGGATCACGGGCGCACCGTCTTCACGCCGTGGGAGGAGGCTCTCTTGCTGTCCCTGGATGGGATGTGAGCCTGGCTGACGACGTGACCGCTGCTCCCGCCCGCCTGCCACCGTCATTACTGCCGGCCCACTTTCGGCCGCATTGACCGTCGCGCCAGGCTGGCGCTGCTGGGTCGTGCGCTGGGTCGCCTCGAGTCGCGGCATAGGTTCCGCAACCGAAGAGGTGCGATGGTGGTGCAAGTGGCGGTGCGGTTGCTTGCATGCAGCAACTGGCGCGCTGGTTGCGTGACGCGTGGGCCTGGGCCTCCAAGCTGGCGTGTCAGAAGTCGGAGAAGCGCGTCCACCTGGCGCGGTTGCATGCCGCCTACATGGCTGCCCGCCCCTTCCGCCCGTTGGTCTGGGCAAAAGTGGGGGGTCGCTTGTAACCGCTGGGCGGTCGCATGCACCGCGCGCGGCGGTTTGGCTTCTTCTGCTCTGAGCCGGTTTGCATGACATGCGGGACCCAGCCCCCGAGCCGCAGGGGAGGGCCTTGGAGCGTGTTGGAGAAGACTCAGCCCGTGGCGTTTGGGGGCGCACGTAGGGAGAGTTGCCTTTAAAAGGAGGGCGACCCCTTTCGGAAGGCAACCATGTCTTCTTCCTCCCTTATGCGTCGTGTCTTTCCATCTTCCAAGCCCCCGGATGGGGGGTATCCGCCGTCTTTCCGCCTCCTCGCTGGAGGGACGCAACTCCGTGGGAGTTGGTACCTTTCAGCCATCGTTCGGCTTCAAGGATTTTCATCATGCAGCCCGGTTGCTTCCTCCCGCTGGTGGTCACCCAAGACGGTGACCGCCAGTTCCTGGGTGGGGAGAAGCAAGCCGGGCTGCGATCTTGGTCCCACCCTCAGCTTCAAGGATGTTCATCATCCTCGCTGGGGTGGGGGCCGGGATGAGCCGGCGCTCTACCTCCCATGCAGGTTCGCGGTCACCCCTTCCCGCGGTGTTCGAGGGAGAGGGCGCTCACTGGCCCTGCAGGCGGCGCAGACTTAGCCAACGTGGGGCTGATCGACGGCGGGCGTCGTCACCTCCAGCGTGTCGGAGTCGTCGGCTTGGCTCCCGGCGGCCCCCCTGCCGGAGGGCGGCTGCCGTGCCGTGTGCACGGGAGGACCACCCACGATGCCGCGCGCTGCTAGGGCGGCGTTCGTGTTCTGGGGTGGCCCTGCTTTTGCACCAGAATGGCGCCCTCGCGCAGAGGCCGGTGCCCCACTCGTCTGGGAGGATTCGAGTGGGGATCTGCCGGGGGGCTGGTGGCCCCCACCATCAGCGCCGAGGCGGAGGCGGCTCGAGAAGTCCCCGTCGCCGACGGGATCACCGCCACCATCCGCGCCCCGGGCCTCCGGCTCTTCGTACTTGTCCTCGCCCCTCGAGCGTCGGCGTGGGCGAGGGCAAGATTGCAGCAGCGCCCACCCTGAGGCCTACACTGCTGCGGCTCGACCATCCGGAGCGGGAGTCGTCGTCGTCGTAGTCAGAGCGGGCGGCGGCGAGCCGCTCGTCAGTCTTCTGTTGCTCCGCAGGCCTTCCCCATGGAGTGGGGTTGTTCGTACCTGTGGAGGGGGAACCGGAGTTCCATTTGTAATGGCACTTCGAATGCCAGTGTTTTTGTTCATTGTGGCTGTCGAGGCCTGAACATGTATGTAATTTCGGCTCGGAGTCGTGTTTTTTTCCTTATTTTCGAGCGCCAAGTCTCGCCTGTTGATTATCTGAAACGCTTCACCAAGCGTGAGTCGCCCCGTGTCAAGGTGACGAGTGAGGTATCCGTATCCCGGAGGCGTAGGAGTCCCTCGGCTCGATCGGCCTTGTTGTCTGAGGCTCCTCTAGCTCAGTTAAAGGGACCCCTTGGCCGCTCTTCGATGAGCCGAGGCCAGGGGTAGCGATATCAGTACGAACAGAGGCGGAGTTGGCTCGAAAATGGGAACCTGGTTGGCCGGAGCCTAGCTGGGTTGCCCGTCAGCGGGGCTGACGCCGGAGTTGATCAGCCGAGGCCTCGGGTCGGGCTGGCGCCCTTGGAAGATGGTTGGCCGAGGCCCAGGGGTAACCGGCTGAGCCGCCTGCTCGGGCCGGATTCCCGGAGAAGTCCCCGGACCGCGTCGCCGTCCGAGGCTGGGTCGGATCTCGCTGAAGGCGTCGTCGATGCCGAGGGTGCTACAGCCCCCTTCCAGCGTGAAGATCCGAGCTTGCAGGATCAGATGGTCTTGTAGCGTGTGCCTTCTGCGGCCACCGAGGCCAGAAAACACACCCTCGCTGCGTTGTAAAGCCGCGTCTCTTTTCCTCTTATTTCGAGCATCTGGACTTTCCGTCGGTAACAGGGATGTTTGTGTGGGCGAGAGTTGCTTCTCGCGGAAGGTGATGAGTGAGGTATCCGTATCCCAGAGGCGTGGGAGTCCCTCGGCTCGGTCGGCCTTGCCGCTTACGCGTACTTTCGCCCGTCCACGAGGCCCTGTCACCGATTCAGTCGGGAAGGCTTGAAGGACCGCCTCGGCAGAAGAGCTTCCGAACGTGAAGACTTGTTCGGTCCGCGGAATCACTTTATCCGAACGCGAGTTACTTATCGCAGAAGGTGATGAGTGAGGTATCCGTATCCCGGAGGCGTAGGAGTCCCTCGGCTCGGTCAGCCTTGGCTGCTTACGTGTACTCCGTCGTTTCCAGGATCCGCTTTTCGAAGTAGTCAAAAAGCACGAAAGAAATTCTGCTAAAAAGAGATCCTTTTTCGAGGAAAATTTCGACGCGGAGGGGGTCTCCCCCCTTTTAGCCCCCAGGGAGGGTCGGGCTTTGCCGAGGCGAGGCCGACCCTTCCTTGATGACTAAACTTTGCGTGGGTGCGAGGTATATGAACAACTTGAAAACATCTTAAGGGTAGAAGCGACGTAGCTGTTTGATGTTCCAAGCGTTGCCGTAGATCTCGCCTTGATTGTTGGCCAGCTTGTATGTTCCGGGCTTCAGGACTTTGGCGATGACGAATGGCCCCTCCCAGGGGGGCGTGAGCTTGTGCCTCCCTCGGGCGTCTTGCCGCAGCCGAAGCACTAGATCGCCCACCTGGAGGTCTCGGGACCGGACCCCTCGGTCGTGGTAGCGTCGCAGGGACTGCTGGTACCGCGCCGAGTGTAGTAAGGCCTTGTCCCGAGCCTCTTCCAGCTGGTCCAGCGATTCTTCTCGGCTAGCTTGGTTGCTTTGATCGTTGTAGGCCCTCGTCCTCGGGGAGCCGTATTCCAGGTCAGTGGGTAAGATGGCCTCGGCCCCGTAGACCAGGAAGAACGACGTGAAACCCGTGGCTCGGCTCGGCGTCGTCCTCAGGCTCTAGACCACCGAGGGGAGTTCCTTCATCCATCGCTTGCCGAACTTGTTGAGGCCGTTGTAAATCCGAGGCTTGAGCCCTTGTAGAATCATGCCGTTGGCACGCTCTACTTGCCCATTCGACATGGGATGAGCCACGGCAGCCCAGTCCACCCGGATGTGGTGATCCTCGCAAAAATCCAAGAATTTTCTGCCGGTGAACTGGGTACCGTTGTCGGTGATGATGGAGTTTGGGACCCCGAAGCGATGGATGATGTTGGTGAAGAACGCCACCGCCTGCTCGGACCTGATGCTGTTCAGGGGTCGGACCTCGATCCACTTGGAGAATTTGTCGATGGTGACCAGCAGGTGTGTGTAGCCCCCGGGCGCCTTCTGCAAGGGACCGACGAGGTCCAGACCCCATACAGCGAAGGGCCAGGTGATGGGTATCGTCTGCAGAGCCTGAGCGGGCAGGTGGGTCTGCTTCGCATAGAATTGGCACCCTTCGCAGGTGCGGACAATTCTGGTGGCGTCAGCCACCGCCGTTGGCCAGTAGAAGCCTTGCCGGAAGGCATTCCCGACAAGGGCTCGAGGCGCTGCGTGATGGCCGCAAGCCCCCGAGTGTATTTCTTGCAGGAGTTCCTGACCTTCGGCGATGGAGATGCATCGCTGGAGGATGCCTGAGGGGCTCTGGTGGTAGAGCTCCTCCTCATCGCCCAGCAAGACGAACGACTTGGCGCGTCGAGCTACCCGCCGAGCCTCGGCTTGGTCGAGGGGTAGCTCTCCCTGGCGGAGATATCGCAGGTACGGGGCCTGCCAATTTCGATCAGGCGTGGCCCCGCTCTGCTCCTCCTCGACATGCAGCGCCTCGGCCCTTGGGGCCGAGGGTACCTCGGGCCGAACCGAGGGCGCCTCGGGCTGAGCCGAGGGTGCCTCGGGCTGAGCCGAGGGTGCCTCGGGCTCGGGCGAGTCGCCGACCTTGACGGAGGGTTGGTGCAGATCCTGGGAGAAGACGTCCGGGGGGACCGTCGTTCGCCCCGAGGCTATTTTAGCCAGCTCGTCTGCAGTCTCGTTGTAGCGCCGAGCGATGTGGTTGAGCTCGAGCCCGAAGAACTTGTCTTCCAGGCGCCGAACCTCATCGCAGTAGGCCTCCATCTTCGGGTCGCGGCAGTGGGAGTTCTTCATGACTTAGTCGATGACGAGCTGCGAGTCACCGCGGGCGTCGAGGCGTCTGACCCCTAGCTCGATGGCGATCCGCAACCCGTTGACCAGAGCTTCGTACTTGGCCACATTGTTGGACGCCGGGAAATGGAGGCGTAGCACGTAGCGTAGGTGCTTCCCGAGGGGTGAGATGAAGAGCAGGCCCGCGCCGGCTCCCGTCTTCATCAGCGACCCGTCGAAAAACATGGTCCAGAGCTCCGGTTGGATCGGAGCCGTCGGCAGCTGGGTGTCGACCCATTCAGCTACGAAGTCCGCCAACACCTGGGACTTGATGGCTTTTCGAGGGGCGAACGAGATCGTTTCGCCCATGATTTCCACTGCCCACTTTGCGATCCTGCCCGAGACCTCTCGGCACTGGATGATCTCCCCCAGGGGGAAGGATGACACCACAGTTACCGGATGAGACTCGAAGTAGTGTCGTAACTTCCGCCTTGTCAGGATCACAGCATACAGCAGCTTCTGAACTTGCGGGTAGCGGATCTTGGTCTCGGACAGTACTTCGCTGACGAAGTAGACTGGCCTCTAAACGGGCAATGCATGCCCTTCTTCTTGCCTCTCGACTACAATCGCGGCGCTAACCACCTGAGTGGTAGCGGCGACGTAGACCAAGAGGGCTTCTCCATCAGCTGGGGGCACCAAGACAGGCGCCTTTGTAAGGAGCGCCTTTAGGTTCCCGAGGGCTTCCTCGGCCTCAGGGGTCCAAGCGAAACTCTCGGCCTTCCTTAAGAGGCGGTACAGAGGCAGACCTCTTTCGCCGAGGCGTGAGATGAAGCGGCTCAGGGCCTCGAGGCATCCCATGACCCTCTGTATGCCTTTTAAGTCCTTGATGGGTCCCATGCTGGTGATAGCTGCGATCTTCTCCGGGTTGGCTTCGATGCCTCGCTCGGAGACGATGAACCCCAGGAGCATGCCCCGGGGCACCCCGAAGACACACTTCTCAGGATTGAGCTTGACTCCTTTCGCCTTGAGACATCGGAATGTCACTCCAAGGTCGGAGAGGAGGTCGGAAGCCTTCCTTGTCTTGACTACGATGTCATCGACGTAGGCCTCGACTGTGCGACCGATGTGTTCGCCGAACACATGGTTCATGCACCGCTGGTACGTTGCGCCCGCATTCCTCAGACCGAACGGCATGGTGACATAGCAGTACATGCCGAACGGCATGATGAAAGAAGTCGCGAGTTGGTCGGACTCTTTCATCCGGATCTGGTGATACCCTGAGTAGGCATCGAGGAAGGACAGGGTTTCGCACCCAGCAGTGGAATCCACGATTTGATCGATGCGAGGCAGAGGGTAGGGAACCTTCGGACATGCTTTGTTGAGAGCAGTGTAGTCTACACACATCCGCCATTTCCCCCCTTTTTTCCTCACAAGCACAGGGTTGGCAAGCCATTCAGGATGGAATACCTCTTTGATGAACCCCGCTGCCATTAGCTTGTGGATCTCCTCGCCTATCGCTCTGCGCTTCTCCTCGTCGAATCGGCGCAGAGGCTGCCTGACGGGTCGGGCTCCGGCCCAAATATCCAGCGAGTGCTCGGCGACATCCCTCGGTATGCCGGGCATGTCCGAGGGACTCCACGCAAAGACGTCGGCGTTTGCGCGGAGAAAGTCGATGAGCACTGCTTCCTATTTGGGGTCGAGCCCGGAACCAATCCGGATCTGCTTGGAGGTGTCGCCACTGGGGTCGAGTGGGACGGCCTTAACCGTCTCCGCTGGCTCGAAGTTGCCGGCATGACGCTTCACGTCTGGCACCTCTTTGGAGAGGTTCTCCAGGTCGGCGATGAGGGCCTCGGACTCGGCGAGGGCCTCGGCGTACTCCACGCACTCCACGTCGCATTCGAACGCGTGTTTGTACGTGGGGCCGACGGTGATGACTCCGTTGGGGCCCGGCATCTTGAGCTTCAGGTAGGTGTAGTTGGGGACGGCCATGAACTTCGCGTAGCATGGCCTTCCCAGTACCGCGTGGTAGGTTCCTCGGAACCCGACCACCTCGAACGTCAAGGTCTCCCTTCGGAAGTTGGAGGGCGTTCCGAAGCAGACGGGGAGGTCGAGTCGTCCGAGGGGCTGGACGCGCTTCCCAGGGATGATCCCGTGGAAGGGCGCAGCGCCTGCTCGGACGGAGGACAGATCGACGCGCAGGAGCTTGAGGGTCTCGGCGTAGATGATGTTGAGGCAGCTGCCCCCATCCATCAGGACCTTGGTGAGCCTGACGTTGCCGACGATGGGGTCGACGACGAGCGGGTATTTCCCCGGGCTCGGCACATGGTCGGGGTGGTCAGCCTAGTCGAAGGTGATGGGCTTGTCGGACCAGTCTAGGTAGACTGGCGCCGCCACCTTCACCGAGCAGACCTCCCGGCGCTCTTGCTTGCGATGCCGAGCCGAGGTATTCGCCGCATGCCCACCGTAGATCATGAAGCAGTCGCGGACCTCGGGGAACTCTCCTGCTTGGTGATCTTCTTTCTTGTCGTCGTCGTGGGCCCTGCCACCCTCCGCGGGTGGCCCGGCCCTGTGGAAGTGGCGCCGAAGCATGACGCACTCCTCGAGAGTGTGCTTAACGGGCCCCTGATGGTAGGGGCACGGCTCCTTGAGCATCTTGTCGAAGAGGTTAGCACCTCCGGGGGGCTTCCGAGGGTTCTTCTACTCGGCAGCGGCGACAAGGTCCGCGTCAGCGGCGTCGCGTTTCGATTGCGACTTCTTCTTGCCCTTCTTCTTGGCGCCGCGCGGAGTAGACGCCTCGGGAGCCTCTTCCGATGGGCGGCCCTAGGGCTGCTTGTCCTTTCGGAAGATAGCCTCAACCGCCTCCTGGCCAGAGGCGAACTTGGTGGCGATGTCCATCAGCTCGCTCGCCCTGGTGGGGGTCTTGCGACCCAACTTACTCACCAGGTCGCGGCAGGTGGTGCCGGCAAGGAACGCGCCGATGACATCCGAGTCGGTGATGTTGGGCAGCTCGGTGCGCTGCTTCGAGAATCGCCGGATGTAGTCCCGGAGCGACTCTCCCGGCTGTTGCCGGCAGCTCCGAAGGTCCCAGGAATTTCCGGGGCGCATGTACGTGCCCTGGAAATTGCCGGCGAAGGCTTGGACCAAGTCATCCCAGTTGGAGATCTGCCCCGGAGGCAGGTGCTCCAACCAGGCGCGAGCAGTGTCGGAGAGGAACAGGGGAAGGTTGCGGATGATGAGGTTGTCGTCGTCCGTTCCACCCAGTTGGCAGGCCAGGCGGTAGTCCGCGAGCCACAGTTCCGGCCTCGTTTCCCCCGAGTACTTTGTGATAGTAGTCGGGGGTCGGAACCGGGTCGGGAACGGCGCCCGTCAGATGGCCCGACTGAAGGCCTGCGGACCGGGTGGTTCGGGCGAGGGACTCCGATCATCCCCGCTGTCGTAGCGCCCCCCACGCCTGGGGTGGTAGCCTCGGCGCACCCTTTCGTCGAGGTGGGCCCGACGGTCGCGTCGATGGTGCTCGTTGCCGAGGTGGCCCGGGGCTGCAGGCGCGGTGTTGCGCGTGCGCCCGGTGTAGACCGAGGCTTCCTGCATAAATCGGGAAGTCGCGGCGTGAGGCTCCGAGGGGTATCCCTGCCTTCGGGAGGCAGTGCTCTCGGCCCGTCGGGCCGCAGCGCCTTCCAGGAGATTCTTGAGCTCTCCCTGGATTCGCCGACCCTCGGTGGTCGATGGCTCCGGCATCGTGCGGAGGAGCATCGCTGCGGCTGCCAGGTTCTGACCAACCCCGCTGGATGCGGGCGGCGGTCTGAGCCTGACATCGTTGGCGACGCGGTGCTGGAGACCTTGGGGCAGGTGACGTATTTCTCCGGCCGGGGGTTGGCCCGCCCATACCTGCCCGACGTCCCGGCGGATCGTCTCAAGCGCCCCTGTTCCCTCGTCGAGCCTGGCCTGCGCCCCGCGGACTTGCTCGAGCTGTGGGTCGTGACCCCCCGCCGGAACGGGGACCACAGCTAGCTCCCGTGGGATGTCGGCGCGAGGCGCCGGCCTAGGAAAATAACCGTCCTCCGGCATGCCAAGATGGTTGCCTTCGGAGGGATCCCCTAGCTTGACGTGGAAACATTCGCGGCTTGGGCCGCAGTCCTCGTCGTCAAGGCTGCGGCTTCCGTCGGAACAGTCGGAGAGGCAGTAGTCACATGCGGTCATGAAGTCCCTCATGGCACTGGGGTTGCCAAATCCAGAGAAATCCCAACAGATGCTGGGATCGTCATCTTCCTCGGACCCAGAGGGCCCGTAGGTCGAGACGTCCGTCAATCGGTCCCAAGGCGACCGCATACGAAACCCCAGTGGGGTTGCACTCGCCTCAATGAGAGCGCCCGCCAAAGCGAGGTCGCTTGGCGGGTTGAGGCCGAGTCGAAATGACGTAAGATGGGAGTTAGTCAGTACCTTTTGGTCGACGAGGAGCGACGTAGTCACATCGGGGACTGGTTGCACCGTCGTCTCAGGTACGAGGGCGACGTCCTGCAAGCTCTCCGCGAGTGTGCCGGCGTCGTCTTCTTGCTCGGGATCAGCGTGTCGCGGGGGGACGGCGCCTGCCTTCGTCTCGAACGCGAGGTCGACGCCCGGCGTGCCCTCCGTTGGGGCGCTGGGAACGTCGATTCGCTCGACGGCCGACGAAGTGCGGCCTCCCGCTTGGCCTTGGTTGCCCCGCCTCCTTCCCCGTTGACGGGGGAGAGGACGGGGCGAGCTCGAACGTTGTTCTTCCACCACGCGGGGAAGATGTCGTCGGTTCCGCCGCCGGTGGGCGGGTCGTCGGCCGCCATTGTCGTTGTCGCGCGGCGGTGGAAGGAGTATCATGTCGTAGCTGCCGTCGAACGACATGAACTCGAGACTCCCGAAACGGAGCACCGTCCCGGGCCGGAGAGGTTGCTGGAGACTGCCCATCTGGAGCTTGACGGGAAGCTGTTCGTCAGCACGCAGCAGGCCCCTACCTGGCGCGCCAACTGTCGGCGTTTCGAGACCGGGGGGGTCCCCGAGCCGACGAGTGAGTGTGCCGCGTGCCCCAGCCCAGATGGGTCGAGCGCGTGGGCGAGCGCGAAGGGGGGAGAAGCGAGGTGGCCGGAGACGGGCGTGAGAGAGGTGGAGATCCCGCGGCCTTCGTGTTCGTCCCGCGCCCAGGTCGGGTGCGCTTGCAGTAGGGGGGTTACAAGCGTCCACGCGGGTGAGGGAAGCGAGCGGCCCTGAGAGAGCGCCTGTCCCGTCCTCGTCCCGCGCGGCCAACCTTTTTCTAAGAAGGCCCTGGTCCTTCCTTTTATAGGCGTAAGGAGAGGATCCAGGTGTACAATGGGGGTGTAGCAGAGTGCTACGTGTCTAGCGGAGGGAGAGCTAGCGCCCTAAGTACATGCCAATGTGGCAGCCGGAGAGATCTTGGCACCCTGCTGGCGTGATGTCGTGGCTGTCGGAGGAGCAACGGAGCCTGGCGGAGGGACAGCTGTCGGAGCGGTCGAGTCCTTGCTGACGTCCACCTGCTTCCGTAAGAGAGCTGAGAGCCGCCGTCGTCACAGAGCTTGTGGGGCGCCATCATTGCCCATCTGGCGGAGCTAGCCAGATGGGACACCGGTCTTGTTCTCCATGACCCGAGTCGGCTCGGGGTAGGATGATGATGGCGCTTCCTGTTGATGTGGCGGGCCTGTGCCCTAGGTCGGGCGACGTGGGGGCTCCTCCGAAGCTGGGGTCGAGTCTGTCTTCCGTGGCCGAGGCCGAGCCCGAGCCCCTGGGTTGGGCGAGGCGAAGATCGTTCGGCAGAGGCCCGGGCGGAGTCCGAGCCCTGGGGTCGAGCGAAGCGGTGTTCGTCGTCTTCCGGGTCTTAGCCCGAGTCCGAGCCCTGGGGTCGGGCGGAGCGGAGTTCGCCGTCTTCCGGATCTTAGCCCGAGTCCGAGCCCTGGGGTCGGGCGGAGCGGAGTTCGCCGTCTTCCGGGTCTAAGCCCGAGTCCGAGCCCTGGGGTCGGGCGGAGCGGAGTTCGCCGTCTTCCGGGTCTTAGCCCGAGTCCGAGCCCTGGGGTCGGGCGGAGCGGAGTTCGCCGTCTTCCGGGTCTTAGCCCGAGTCCGAGCCCTGGGGTCGGGCGGAGCGGAGTTCGCCGTGTTCCGGGTCTTAGCCCGAGTCCGAGCCCTGGGATCGGGCGGAGCGGAGTTCGCCGTCTTCCGGGTCTTAGCCCGAGTCCGAGCCCTGGGGTCGGGCGGAGCGGAGTTCGCCGTCTTCCGGGGCTGAGCCCGAGTCCGAGCCCTGGGTCGGGCAGAGCGGAGCTTCCTATGGCGCCTTTGGCAAGGCCTGACTGCCTATCAGACTCACTCTGTTGAGTGGCACTGCAGTCGGAGTGGCGCAGGCGGCGCTGTCCTTCTGTCAGACCGGTCAGTGGTGCGGCGAAGTGACGGCGGTCACTTCGGCTCTGCCGGGGGGCGCGCGTCAGGATAAAGGTGTCAGACCACCTTTGCGTTAAATGCTCCTGCAACTCGGTCAGTCGGTGTGGCGATTTGGTCAGGGTTGCTTCTCAGCGAAGCCAAGGCCTCGGGCGTGCCAGAGATGCGTCCGCCGTTAAAAGGGGGGCCTCGGGCGAGACGGAAGTCCCTCGAGGTCGGCTGCCCTTGGCCGAGGCTAGGCTCGGGCGAAGCGTGATCGAGTCACTCGTATGGACTGATCCCTGACTTAATCGCACCCATCAGGCCTCTGCAGCTTTATGCTGATGGGGGTTACCAGCTGAGAATTAGGCGTCTTGAGGGTACCCCTAATTATGGTCCCCGACAAGAGATGTTGCTACTCATGTTGCATTATGTGACGTGTGTCAGCGAGTTAAAGCTGAACACCAAAGACCAGCAGGATTGCTACAACCTCTCAAAGTACCGGAATGGAAATGGGAAGAAATCAGTATGGATTTTATAGTTGGACTACCCCGTACTCGGGATGGCTATGATTCAATATGGGTCATAGTAGACAGGCTAACTAAAGTAGCCCACTTTATACCTGTGAAGACAACATACCTGGGAGCCCAATTAGCAGAGTTACATATGTCGAGGATAGTTTGTCTGCATGGAGTACCGAAGAAGATCGTATCAGATCGAGGAACCCAGTTTACCTCGCGCTTTTGGAAAAGACTTCATGAGTCCATGGATACCAAGCTAAATTTTAGTTCAGCTTATCATCCGCAGACGGATGGGCAAACGGAAAGAACAAACCAAGTGTTGGAGGACATGCTAAGAGCTTGTGCTCTAAAGCATGGTAGAAGCTGGGATAAAAGTTTGCCTTATGCAGAATTTTCGTATAACAACAGTTATCAGGCAAGTCTAAAAATGGCACCATTTGAAGCACTTTATGGACGAAAATGTAGAACACCGCTTTATTGGAATCAGACTGGAGAAAGTCAAGTATTTGGTCCAGAAATTCTCCAAGAAGCCGAAAAGCAAGTGCAGATTATTAGAGAAAATTTGAAGACAGCACAGTCAAGACAGAAAAGCTATGCTGATAATAGAAGAAGAGAGTTGATGTTCGAAGTAGGAGACTTCGTATACCTTAAAGTTTCACCGATGAGAGGAATGAAAAGGTTTAAGGTTAAGGGAAAACTATCACCTCGCTATATCGGCCCATTCAAGATTTTGGAAAGAAAAGGTGAAGTAGCCTACCAGTTAGAGCTACCCGATAGTTTATCGGATGTGCATGACGTATTTCATGTATCACAACTTAAGAAGTGCTTAAGAGTACCGGAAGAACAATTACCCATGGAAGAACTGAATGTTAATGAGGATTTGACTTATTCGGAGTACCCGATCAGAATTTTGGAAACATCTCGCAGAATTACACGGAGTAAAGTTATTAACATGTGCAAAGTTCAGTGGAGTCATCATTCGGAAGATGAGGCCACTTGGGAAAGAGAAGATGAACTCAGAGCAGAATTCCCCCAGTTATTCTCAGAAGTTTCTAAATCTCGAGGACGAGATTCTTTTTAAGAGGGGTAGGTTTGTAACACCACAAAAGCCATCAAATAAAAATAATAAATTTAGTTATTATATTAATTAGGGTCATAATTTTTTTAAGTGTTTAATTATTTATTTGCATTTTGATCATTTTCTTTCTATGCGCTTGATTGATTATCGGATGATTGTTATTAACTTCATTTTAAAAAGTAATCCTAGTAATTAAATAATAATTAAGTAATATAGTAATTATTAGTCTAAAAACAAGTATTTTATTTATAAATATTTTTGGGGAATTTTTATGATTTTTCGAGCTCTTTAAAAATACATCTCAGAATTAAAAAAAAGAAAAGCTTCACCAGTAGGGGTGGATATCGAGCTGGCTCGGCTCGACTCAACTCGACTCGAACTGGCTCGTTAAGATAACGAGCTGGCTCGGCTCGACTCGTTTGTTGACTCGAGCTGGCTCGTTTAGCTCGCGAGCCAGCTCGATAATACCATGTCTAGTGTCTACGAACGGATATAAAAACATGTAGCAAAAGAAAAGAAGGAGATCTATTTAGAAAAAAGAATAGAGTTTGCAACTTAAGGTTCCACACTCAACAAAGAACAAGATTAACTATAGTAGAGTAGAAGATTAACTATTTTGGATCGGAGATTATTGTGATTTGACTAATTACTCCAACTCGTTTGGCTCGCGAGTCAGCTCGCGAGCCAGCTCGAGTTGGCTCGTTATCATAGCGAGTTGAAACACAAGCTCAACTCGTTACAAATTATAAACGAGTCGAGTCGAGTCGAGCCACTATCGAGTCGAGTCGAGCGAGTTAACGAGCTACTAGTTTTTTGTCCAGCCCTACTCACCAGCCGGCCCACCAGGGCCCAATCCCCAAACCCTATTCCCAGCCGCGCGCGCCCCTGGGATTTTTCCCAGCCGTCGCCGCCTCCCAGACTCCCTCTCTCCCTCTATTCTCTCTCTCCACTCCCTAAGCAGCTGCCGCCTATTGCTCTCTCTCCCCTGCTTCTCTCTCCCGCCCAGCTGAGGCCGACGTCGCGCAGCCACCGAACCAGGCAGCCGGCCGAGCCACGCGACGCCGAGCACCCTGCTCTCGCGCCGCGCGCGCGCAAGCCGCGCGCCCCGCCCTGCACCTGCGTCCGCGCGAGCTGCGTCGCCCAGCCGCGCCGAGCGCCCGAAGTCCCTGCGTGCAGCCGCGCCTTGCGCGTCCCTGCACCGTCGAGCAACCCGACCGACCATGCCCGAGCCCCTGCGTAGCGAGCCCAAGCGCCAGGAAACCGCCGTCCGTTCGTCTCAGTGTTAATGGAGCATGAACCCTTCCGTTTCTCCTTCCCTCTATTACGCTCGTTAGAAACTGTCGTTGTGATGGCCATTGAAGATCGCGTTACTCTCTCTGGCAGACCCTTCTTCTTCTCTCCCTCTCTCTATAAAAGGCAGCAGAGCCCTCTCCCTTCTTCCCTACTCGAGGTCGCCTCTTTCTCTAGTGCTCCTCGCTCAACGCTAGTGCCGTTCACCGTCGTTTGTTGCCGTTCATCGCCGTAGTTCGCCGGAGGAGAAATTTGCTGTTTTGCCACTCTCAAATTTGGCTGCCTGTTATTATGCCATCCCGTGTCTATGACTGGTGGGGCCGTCTGTGTCTATGATTTGTGGGTCCGATGGCATACTGGCGAAGCCCACAAATGATAATGGCAAAATTGCCAATGGCTCTTCGCCGGAGCGTGCCGTTCGTCGCCGGAGTTCACTGGAGCCACGCATTCGCCGTCCGTAGTCGAGCCTTGCTCTCCACCCGGTCGAAACCCGTCGATCCATCCCCATCACACGCGCGAACCTAAGGTTGACGACGACCCAAATTTATTTTGTGTATTTTATAAATGTACTTTTTGATTCGATTCATGAGTTGTATATTTTGGTTTGTTGTAATATGAACACATGTGATTCCGATTTATGTATATGTGTGCGGTATGGAATTTGTTAGAGATATGCGATTATTTAGTGCACCATTACATTTCATGTTAGTCATGGCGTGGAATTTTGGTTTAGAGAAATATGACGTAGATTTAATAGTCACACGTTGGTGATAAAAATACTAGATAAGAATTTATAGTCAAATTTGGGTCACGATAAATTTTAGAAACTACTTGGAGAATTATAGTTATAAGTGCATTTTAATGGTTTTTAGAAATTGGTATAGATCTCATGTCATATGAATAATATAGGATTTCTAGATGATTTAGTTAATTATTTTGTTAACATTTTCTTTTTAGAAAGAAGGGAGAAAATATCATTAGTAGATGGAAAAAAATAGGTTTTTGCTAGTCAAATAAACATGTTCGTAGATTTAGAACTTAAAATTGTTAGAGTACTAGTTTATGTCAAATAACCTCGCTAGTGTTAGAAAATGTTCAATTAGTAGTTTATAAGGATTTTTAGAATATTATATTCATTTTTGCTATGTTCAATAATTTGAGTTAGAAATAAAGAGAGATAAAAGGTATTAATTTATTTATTAGTATTAAAAGACAATAAATATTATTTATTTTTATTAATGATGTTAAAATATATTTAAACTATATTTATTACACCACTCATAAATTCACCATTAGGATTCACATTAATAGCTATAATTGAATTAATAAGTATTTACGCGATTAGTACGTAATTAAGATGTGATTAGTGCGACGTGTTAATGTGCATGTAATGGTGTATGTTTATGAAATGGTGCATGTTTATTTATTTGTGTATGTTTTATTTTTGTATGTACGATATGCGACACTATTAGAAGCCGATTGTGCGGTAGGCGATTCGAATACGTTCGAGGACGACCCGCAAGACGCTTTTGGGCAAGGCAAGTGGATTCTCCCTCTGCATATTCTGTTTGTACCTACTCATTGCATATAATAATGTTTACTTTTTGATATGTTGCATAATTTGATGGGTTTACCTAATTAAGGATTTCCTAGATTTACTACCTGTATTCCTTGTTTAACCTGGAAAAATTATTAAGCTGTGCAAAATTTATGCTACCGCTCAACTTAATGATTTTAATGTCACTCATTAATTGGTATTAATGTTCCAAAAAAATTTAATTGGCAATTATGGCATTAACCCGATGGTTAAGATAACATTATTTCGAATTAATTGGAACATGGAGTGACCACCCAGGATAACAGTGCAACCACGAGTGCTATCATGGCTCTGGCTTTGGTAATTAGCTCTATATGCTTAGTGCCTAGCAACCTTACCTGAAATATGGGCAAGAGGGGGAGCGGTAGGTGCTGGCAGCCCACGTTGACATGGGGTCGTATTCTTGGCTAAGGTACCTCACCCAGGGGGCCACCACCATCGTCTTTAGAAACCTTAGCGGGTTGCTTCGTATTAAGGTATTTTGTGAAAGCCTCATAATGGATCCCTAGCCATTCACCTCGGCAGTGTTTAAGGGTCCGATCAACCCAGGCTAGATGGGATACATGGCTTGTGGGTAAAGTTGTACCACCTCTGCAGAGTGTAAAACTGATATATCAGTCGTGCTCCCGGTTATGAGCGACCTGGACTCCTCACATGATAATTGAACTTGAAGATGGAATTAAATTGAGAACCGATGATCTGCTAATAATTTGCTTAAGTGGTTTCACTTAAGTGTTTTGTTATATTCATATTCCTTTGTTTAAATGGGATATTTGGGATTCACTCTTATTAGTAAGACAGGTGTTGTTAATAAAATGTTGATCAACTAAAATGCTTACTGCTCAACCTTAGCCTCACCTTGTTATACATGCATTAGTTTTTCCCCCACTTGCTGAGCCCCGACCATAAGTGAGCTCACCCTTGCTAATATTTTGATCAGAGGGTGATGCTGGAGACTTTGATGGAGATTTTATCGACGACGATGATTTCTAAGTCTAACGATGCGCCGGTCAACTTCCTGTGGAAGATTGCCCAGTTGTTTATTTCCGCTTTACTTTGATGTGATACTTGTTAAAGATACAATGTTTCAGATGATGTAATAAAGTATTATACTCTCTTTACGCCTTTATTGCATTGTCTTTTGATATACTACACTTGTGACGTCAACATATGTGTGGAAATGGATCCTGGCACACATATGGTATGCGCTCGGTTCTACCCCCTAGAACCGGGTGTGACATTTTCGAATTTGGATTCTATGCCATTTCTAACATAATCTCTATCATATCACCTATCACATCCTTTATTTCAAACTTCACTCAGCAAAAAGTGTCATCAACAGTTTGATATCATTTATTTTACACGATCCACCAAATACAGCCTTAGGAACCTCGGCCATATGGATTGGATGATATTGAGTCGTTTGAATACATAGCAAGTCAAAATTTATCTCAATCCATTCTAATGCACTCTGATCCACATTGAATTAAAGTAATTGGACAATGGCTTGCTAAAAATTTTATAAAAGTGGCATGCATATCCTTTCTCTTCTCTTCTTCTCTACTCCTTTAAAACACAAGTTTCCACTCTCATGTGTCACACGCGTAGATGAAACCATCCGCGTGTCCGCCTCCTCGCCAACCACGACCTTGGGAGCGCACCGCATTCTCCACGCATTGGCCTCTGCACCAGCCGCGAGCTCGGCACCATATCGTCCGCGCTCAAACCCATTCGCCCCCAAGCCGCTTCTGCATCCTCCGCACTAAAACTCATCTGCCGACTCTACGCCAGCCATGACCTCGAGACTGCATCATCTGCCCGCCTCTCACGCCGCCATCATAGCATCCCATCCCCTCTATCGCCTCGTTGTGGATAAGGACGGCATCTCCGGTTTTTTACCGCCCAAACGCATTATGTGCAAGGGATAAGAAGGTTGCTAGCTCTTTTGGCGTGTGTGTGTGTGTGCAAGCAAGAAGAAGACATATCTCCGCATTGAAACCCATCCGCCACCAAACAGACATCGTGCTAGTCGTGACCTTATCCCTGCCAAACATGTTGAGGTGCTAGCTCTAGTGGTCATCCTTTGTGTTAAAACACATCCACCGCCACCACGCCAACTATGACCTTATTCCTGCAGAACTGTTGAGGCAGATATATCTCTCCTCCATGCTCTCCTCCTTTCATTCTAGGTTGTTTGTTTGGCTGACGCTAGGGAGGTAAACGGACCAAATAGATCAAGATAAACCATTTCTCATTTTCATTTTAACATTTTAATTCAAAAATGGATTCAGGGTATGAGTTGTTGAAAACATGATCGAATATGGGGTGTGTAGATGGCGAAAACGAACTAATTTGAAAGGAAATGCATCGGTAAACGTTGAAAATCAGAAAGATAAAACAAAATCAATGTTTGTATCATACATAGTCTCATCAATGAACAACAAATATTCGATAATAATAATATATTAATGTGTGTAACATAAGTACATAACGATAGATTGGTAATTGGTCTATAAAAATATGTAACAAGTCAATATCAATGTGTAATTTATTAAATAGACACACACACAATTGCACAAGCATGCTGGTAGTTCACAAAAGTCGATCACACATAACACATTAATTCCAGTTGAAAACAATACCCTATAGCTATAACTCAAAGCTTAGTTTGATCACCCATGAGATTAGGATCACTGTCAATATATTCGTTCTCTTCATCATCTTACTCCTAGTCCTTCCCCTCTATCTTTTGCATCCTATAATTTGGCATACAGAAATATAAGATATAATTTTGCATATATAAATATGAATATACCATACGGGTAAAACAGTGGGTCGGCTAACAATATAAAAACAAAATATGTTGTATTTGAATATGAGGTAATCCCAAATTAATACGAAGTAAAACGAAAACGATCGAGATATGGGCCTAAATTGTTTTCGTTCTGTTTTCATTTTTCTCATCCTATTTTCATACCGTTTTCATATTTGTCCAAAATACGAATTCGAGCAGTACAAATATAAAAATCGGTGTGGAACAAAAGGAGTTTTTTTTTCAAATTGTTTACATCACCTAGCTGGCGCATGTGAAAGTCGCCTAGAGGGGGAGTGAATAGGGCGAAACTGAAATTTACAAATTGAATCACAACTACAAGCCAGGTTAGCGTTAGAAATATAATCGAGTCCGCGAGAGAGGGTGCAAAACAAATCGCAAGCGAATAAAGAGTGTGACACGCGGATTTGTTTTACCGAGGTTCGGTTCTCGCAAACCTACTCCCCGTTGAGGAGGCCACAAAGGCCGGGTCTTTTTCAACCCCTTCCCTCTCTCAAACGATCCCTCGGACCGAGTGAGCTTTCTCTTCTCAAATCAACCAGGAACAAAACTTCCCCGCAAGGACCACCACACAATTGGTGTCTCTTGCCTCGGTTACAAGTGAGTATTGATCTCAAGAAAGAATGAGAAAGAAGAAAGCAATCCAAGCGCAAGAGCTCAAAAGAACACAACAAATCACTCTCACTTAACACTAAAGCTTTTGTGGAATTGGGAGAGGATTTGATCACTTGGGTGTGTCTTGTATTGAATGCCTAGCTCTTGTAAGTAGTTGGAAGGTGGAAAACTTGGATGCCTTGAATGTGGGGTGGTTGGGGGTATTTATAACCCCAACCACCAACTAGCCGTTTGGTGGAGGCTGCTGTCGCATGGCGCACCGGACAGTCCGGTGCACCACCGGACAGTGTCCGGTGTGCCTGCCACGTCACCAGGCCGTTGGGTTCCGACCGTTGGAGCTCTGACTGCTGGGCCCGCCTGGATGTCCGGTGGCACACCGGACATGTACTGTAGAGTGTCCGGTGTGCCACCCGCGTGTGCTCTGCTCCTCTGCGCGCGATGGCGCGCATTTAATGCGTTGCAGACGACCGTTGGCGCGAAGTAGCCGTTGCTCCGCTGGCTCACCGGACAGTCCGGTGTGCACCGGACATGTCTGGTGAATTATAGCGGAGCGGATTCCCGAAGCTGGCGAGTTCAGAGTCGCTCTTCCTTGGAGCACCAGACACTGTCCGGTGTACACCGGACAGTCCGGTGAATTATAGCGGAGCGCCTCTGAGTTTTCCCGAAGGTGAAGAGTTTGGCTTGGAGTTCCCTAGTGCACCAGACACTGTCCGGTGGCACACCGGACAGTCTGGTGCGCCAGACCAAGGCAACCTTCGGTTATCCCTTGCTCTCTTTGTTGAACCCAATTTTTGGTCTTTTTAATTGGCTAAGTGTGAACCTTTGGCACCTGTATAACTTATACACTAGAGTAAACTAGTTAGTCCAATTATTTGTGTTGGGCAATTCAACCACCAAAATCAATTAGGAAAATAGGTGTAAGCCTAATTCCCTTTCAATCTCCCCCTTTTTGGTGATTGATGCCAACACAAACCAAAGCAAATATGGAAGTGCATAATTGAACTAGTTTGCATAATGTAAGTGCAAAGGTTGCTTGGAATTGAGCCAATATAAATACTTATAAGATATGCATGGATTGTTTCTTTAGTTTTTGACATTTTGGACCACGCTTGCACCACATGTTTTGTTTTTGCAAATTCTTTTGTTAATCCGTTTCAAAGTTCTTTTGCAAATAGTCAATGATAAATGAATAAGATTTTGCGAAGCATTTTCAAGATTTGAAATTTTCTCCCCCTGTTTCAAATGCTTTTCCTTTGACTAAACAAAACTCCCCCTCAGTAAAATTCTCCTCTTAGTGTTCAAGAGGGTTTTAAGATATCAGTTTTGAAAATACTACTACTTCCCCTTTTGAACACGATAAGGTACCAATTTGAAATTTACCAATTGAAAATCCTTAGTTTTAAAATTAGGTGGTGGTGCGGTCCTTTTGCTTTGGGCTCATGCTCTCTCCCCCTTTGGCAAAAATCGCCAAAAACGGAATCATTAGAGCCCTTTGAAATTACTTTCTCTCCTTTGGCAAATAAAATGTGAGTGAAGATTATACCAAAGACGGAGAGTTGCTCGGAGCGACGACGAAGGATGAGTTATGGAGTGGAGTGGAAGCCTTTGTCTTCGCCGAAGACTCCTCTTTCCCTTTCAATACACCTATGACTTGGTTTGAGATATACTTGAAAACACATTAGTCATAGCATATATGATCAAAGGTATACTTATGAGCTATGTGTGCAATTTAGCAAAAAAAATTCCTAGAATCAAGAATATTTAGCTCATGCCTAAGTTTGTTAAAGGTTTGTTCATCTAGTGGCTTGGTAAAGATATCGGCTAATTGATCTTTTGTATTAATGTATGCAATCTCGATATCTCCCTTTTGTTGGTGATCCCTAAGAAAATGATACCGAATGGCTATGTGTTTAGTGCGGCTATGCTCGACGGGATTATCCGCCATTTTGATTGCACTCTCATTATCACATAGAAGAGGAACTTTGGTTAATTTGTAACCATAGTCCCTAAGGGTTTGCCTCATCCAAAGCAATTGCGTGCAACAATGGCCTGCGGCAATATACTCGGCTTCGGCGGTTGAAAGAGCTACGGAATTTTGCTTCTTTGAAGCCCAAGACACCAAGGATCTTCCCAAGAACTGGCAAGTCCCCGATGTGCTCTTTCTATTAATTTTACAACCCGCCCAATCGGCATCGGAATAACCAAGTAAATCAAATGTGGATCCCCGAGTGTCGGGGACCATAATTAGGGGTACCCTCAAGACGCCTAATTCTCAGCTGGTAACCCCCATCAGCATAAAGCTGCAGAGGCCTGATGGGTGCGATTAAGTCAGGGATCAGTCCATATGAGTGACTCGATCACGCTTCGCCCGAGCCTAGCCTCGGCCAAGGGCAGCCGACCTCGAGGGACTTCCGTCTCGCCCGAGGCCCCCCTTTTAACGGCGGACGCATCTCCGGCTCGCCCGAGGCCTTGGCTTCGCTGAGAAGCAACCATGACCAAATCGCCGCACCGACTGACCGAGTTGCAGGAGCATTTAACGCAAAGGTGGCCTGACACCTTTATCCTGACGCGCGCCCCCCGGTAGAGCCGAAGTGACCGCCGTCACTCCGCCGCACCACTGACCGGTCTGACAGAAGGACAGCGCCGCCTGCGCCACTCTGACTGCAGTGCCACTCAACAGAGTGAGTCTGACAGGCAGTCAGGCCTTGCCAAAGGCGCCATAGGAAGCTCCGCTCCGCCCGACCCAGGGCTCGGACTCGGGCTCAGCCCCGGAAGACGGCGAACTCCGCTCCACCCAACCCCAGGGCTCGGACTCGGGCTAAGACCCGGAAGACGGCGAACTCCGCTCCGCCCGACCCCAGGGCTCGGACTCGGGCTAAGACCCGGAAGACGACAAACTCCGCTTCGCCCGACCCCAGGGCTCGGACTCGGGCTAAGACCCGGAAGACGACGAACTCCGCTCCGCCCGACCCCAGGGCTCGGACTCGGGCTAAGACCCGGAAGACGGCGAACTCCGCTCCGCCCGACCCCAGGGCTCGGACTCGGGCTCAGACCCGGAAGACGACGAACTCCGTTCCGCCCGACCCCAGGGCTCAGACTCGGGCTAAGACCCGGAAGATGGCGAACTCCGCTCCGCCCGACCCCAGGGCTCGGACTCGGGCTAAGACCCGGAAGACGACGAACTCCACTTCGCCCGACCCTAGGGCTCGGACTCCGCCCGGGCCTCTGCCGAACGATCTCCGCCTCGCCCGACCCGGGGGCTCGGGCTCGGCCTCGGCCACGGAAGAAAGACTCAACCTCGGCTTCGGAGGAGCCCCCACGTCGCCCGACCTAGGGCACAAGCCCGCCACGTCAACAGGAAGCGCCATCATCATCCTACCCCGAGCCGACTCGGGTCATGGAGAACAAGACCGGTGTCCCATCTGGCTAGCTCCGCCAGATGGGCAATGATGGCGCCCCGCAAGCTCTGTGACGACGGCGGCTCTCAGCTCTCTTACGGAAGCAGGTGAACGTCAGCAAGGACTCGACCGCTCCGACAGCTGTCCCTCCACCAGGCTCCGTTGCTCCTCCGACAGCCACGACATCACGCCAGCAGGGTGCCAAGATCTCTCCGGCTGCCACATTGGCATGTACTTAGGGCGCTAGCTCTCCCTCCGCTAGACACGTAGCACTCTGCTACACCCCCATTGTACACCTGGATCCTCTCCTTACGCCTATAAAATGGAGGACCAGGGCCTTCTTAGAGAAGGTTGGCCGCTCGGGACGAGGACGGGACAGGCGCTCTCTCAGGGCCGCTCGCTTCCCTCACCCGCGTGGACGCTTGTAACCCCCCTACTGCAAGCGCACCCGACCTGGGCGCGGGACGAACACGAAGGCCGCGGGATCTCCACCTCTCTCACACCCGTCTCCGGCCACCTCGCTTCTCCCCCCTTCGCGCTCGCCCACACGCTCGACCCATCTGGGCTGGGGCACGCGGCACACTCACTCGTCGGCTCGGGGACCCCCCGGTCTCGAAACGCCGATAGTTGGCGTGCCAGGTAGGGGCCTGCTGCGTGCTGACGAACAGCTTCCCGTCAAGCTCCAGATGGGCAGTCTCCAGCAACCTCTCCGGCCCGGGACGGTGCTCCGTTTCGGGAGTCTCGAGTTCATGTCGTTCGACGGCAGCTACGACATGATACTCCTTCCACCGCCGCGCGACAACGACAATGGCGGCCGACGACCCGCCCACCGGCGGCGGAACCGACGACATCTTCCCCGTGTGGTGGAAGAACAACGTTTGAGCTCGCCCCGTCCTCTCCCCCGTCAACGGGGAAGGAGGCGGGGCAACCAAGGCCAAGCGGGAGGCCGCGCTTCGTCGGCCGTCGAGCGAATCGACGTTCCTAGCGCCCCAACGGAGGGCACGCCGGGCGTCGACTTCGCGTTCGAGACGAAGGCAGGCGCCGTCCCCCCGCGACACGCTGATCCCGAGCAAGAAGACGACGCCGGCGCACTCGCGGAGAGCTTGCAGGACGTCGCCCTCGTACTTGAGACGACGGTGCAACCAGTCCTCGATGTGACTACGTCGCTCCTCGTCGACCAAAAGGTACTGACTAACTCCCATCTTACGTCATTTCGACTCGGCCTCAACCCGCCAAGCGACCTCGCTTTGGCGGGCGCTCTCATTGAGGCGAGTGCAACCCCACTGGGGTTTCGTATGCGGTCGCCTTGGGACCGATTGACGGACGTCTCGACCTACGGGCCCTCTAGGTCCGAGGAAGATGACGATCCCAGCATCTGTTGGGATTTCTCTGGATTTGGCAACCCCAGTGCCATGCGGGACTTCATGACCGCATGTGACTACTGCCTCTCCGACTGTTCCGACGGAAGCCGCAGCCTTGACGACGAGGACTGCGGCCCAAGCCGCGAATGTTTCCACGTCGAGCTAGGGGATCCCTCCGAAGGCAACCATCTTGGCATGCCGGAGGACGGTGATTTTCCTAGGCCGGCGCCTCGCGCCGACATCCCGCGGGAGCTAGCTGTGGTCCCCGTTCCGGCGGGGGGTCACGACCCATAGCTCGAGCAAGTCCGCGGGGCGCAGGCCAGGCTCGACGAGGGAACAGGGGCGCTTGAGACGATCCGCCGGGACGTCGGGCAGGTATGGGCGGGCCAACCCCTGGCCGGAGAAATACGTCACCTGCCCCAAGGTCTCCAGCACCGCGTCGCCAACGATGTCAGGCTCAGGCCGCCGCCCGCATCCAGCGGGGTTGGTCAGAACCTGGCAGCCGCAGCGATGCTCCTCCGCACGATGCCGGAGCCATCAACCACCGAGGGTCGGCGAATCCAGGGAGAGCTCAAGAATCTCCTGGAAGGCGCTGCGGCCCGACGGGCCGAGAGCACTGCCTCCCGAAGGCAGGGATACCCCTCAGAGCCTCATGCCGCGACTTCCCGATTTATGCGGGAAGCCTCGGTCTACACCGGGCGCACGCTCAACACCGCGCCTGCGGCCCCGGGCCACCTCGACAACGAGCACCATCGACGCGACCGTCGGGCCCACCTCGACGAAAGGGTGCGCCGAGGCTACCACCCCAGGCGTGGGGGGCGCTACGACAGCGGGGAGGATCGGAGTCCCTCGCCCGAACCACCCGGTCCGCAGGCCTTCAGTCGGGCCATCCGACGGGCGCCGTTCCCGACCCGGTTCCGACCCCCGACTACTATCACAAAGTACTCGGGGGAAACGAGGCCGGAACTGTGGCTCGCAGACTACCGCCTGGCCTGCCAACTGGGTGGAATGGACGACGACAACCTCATCATCCGCAACCTTCCCCTGTTCCTCTCCGACACTGCTCGCGCCTGGCTAGAGCACCTGCCTCCGGGGCAGATCTCCAACTGGGACGACTTGGTCCAAGCCTTCGCCGGCAATTTCCAGGGCACGTACATGCGCCCCGGAAATTCCTGGGACCTTCGGAGCTGCCGGCAACAGCCGGGAGAGTCGCTCCGGGACTACATCCGGCGATTCTCGAAGCAGCGCACCGAGCTGCCCAACATCACCGACTCGGATGTCATCGGCGCGTTCCTTGCCGGCACCACCTGCCGCGACCTGGTGAGTAAGTTGGGTCGCAAGACCCCCACCAGGGCGAGCGAGCTGATGGACATCGCCACCAAGTTCGCCTCTGGCCAGGAGGCGGTTGAGGCTATCTTCCGAAAGGACAAGCAGCCCCAGGGCCGCCCATCGGAAGAGGCTCCCGAGGCGTCTACTCCGCGCGGTGCCAAGAGGAAGGGCAAGAAGAAGTCGCAATCGAAACGCGACGCCGCTGACGCGGACCTTGTCGCCGCCGCCGAGTACAAGAACCCTCGGAAGCCCCCCGGAGGTGCTAACCTCTTTGACAAGATGCTCAAGGAGCCGTGCCCCTACCATCAGGGGCCCGTTAAGCACACTCTCGAGGAGTGCGTCATGCTTCGGCACCACTTCCACAGGGCCGGGCCACCCGCGGAGGGTGGCAGGGCCCACGACGACGACAAGAAAGAAGATCACCAAGCAGGAGAGTTCCCCGAGGTCCGCGACTGCTTCATGATCTACGGTGGGCATGCGGCGAATACCTCGGCTCGGCATCGCAAGCAAGAGCGCCGGGAGGTCTGCTCGGTGAAGGTGGCGGCGCCAGTCTACCTAGACTGGTCCGACAAGCCCATCACCTTCGACCAGGCTGACCACCCCGACCATGTGCCGAGCCCGGGGAAATACCCGCTCGTCGTCGACCCCATCGTCGGCAACGTCAGGCTCACCAAGGTCCTGATGGATGGGGGTAGCTGCCTCAACATCATCTACGCCGAGACCCTCAAGCTCCTGCGCGTCGATCTGTCCTCCGTCCGAGCAGGCGCTGCGCCCTTCCACGGGATCATCCCTGGGAAGCACGTCCAGCCCCTCGGACGACTCGACCTCCCCGTCTGCTTCGGAACGCCCTCCAACTTCCGAAGGGAGACCTTGACGTTCGAGGTGGTCGGGTTCCGAGGAACCTACCACGCGGTACTGGGAAGGCCATGCTACGCGAAGTTCATGGCCGTCCCCAACTACACCTACCTGAAGCTCAAGATGCCGGGCCCCAACGGGGTCATCACCGTCGGCCCCACGTACAAACACGCGTTCGAATGCGACGTGGAGTGCGCGGAGTACGCCGAGGCCCTCGCCGAGTCCGAGGCCCTCATCGCCAACCTGGAGAACCTCTCCAAAGAGGTGCCAGACGTGAAGCGTCATGCCGGCAACTTCGAGCCAGCAGAGACGGTTAAGGCCGTCCCACTCGACCCCAGTGGCGACACCTCCAAGCAGATCCGGATTGGTTCCGGGCTCGACCCCAAATAGGAAGCAGTGCTCGTCGACTTTCTCCGCGCAAACGCCGACGTCTTTGCGTGGAGTCCCTCGGACATGCCCGGCATACCGAGGGATGTCGCCGAGCACTCGCTGGATATTCGGGCCGGAGCCCGACCCGTCAGGCAGCCTCTGCGTCGATTCGACGAGGAGAAGCGCAGAGCGATAGGCGAGGAGATCCACAAGCTAATGGCAGCGGGGTTCATCAAAGAGGTATTCCATCCCGAATGGCTTGCCAACCCTGTGCTTGTGAGGAAAAAAGGGGGGAAATGGCGGATGTGTGTAGACTACACTGGTCTCAACAAAGCATGTCCGAAGGTTCCCTACCCTCTGCCTCGCATCGATCAAATCGTGGATTCCACTGCTGGGTGCGAAACCCTGTCCTTCCTCGATGCCTACTCAGGGTATCACCAGATCCGGATGAAAGAGTCCGACCAACTCGCGACTTCTT
Source organism: Zea mays (assembly GCF_902167145.1). Lineage (NCBI taxonomy): Eukaryota > Viridiplantae > Streptophyta > Magnoliopsida > Poales > Poaceae > Zea > Zea mays. Next base: position 78,519,600 of record NC_050103.1, on the reverse strand, counting down.
TCATCACGCCGTTCGGCATGTACTGCTATGTCACCATGCCGTTCGGTCTGAGGAATGCGGGCGCGACGTACCAGCGGTGCATGAACCATGTGTTCGGCGAACACATCGGTCGCACAGTCGAGGCCTACGTCGATGACATCGTAGTCAAGACAAGGAAGGCTTCCGACCTCCTCTCCGACCTTGGAGTGACATTCCGATGTCTCAAGGCGAAAGGAGTCAAGCTCAATCCTGAGAAGTGTGTCTTCGGGGTGCCCCGGGGCATGCTCCTGGGGTTCATCGTCTCCGAGCGAGGCATCGAAGCCAACCCGGAGAAGATCGCAGCTATCACCAGCATGGGACCCATCAAGGACTTAAAAGGCGTACAGAGGGTCATGGGATGCCTCGCGGCCCTGGCCGCTTCATCTCACGCCTCGGCGAAAGAGGTCTGCCTCTGTACCGCCTCTTAAGGAAGGCCGAAAGTTTCGCTTGGACCCCTGAGGCCGAGGAAGCCCTCGGGAACCTGAAGGCGCTCCTTACAAAGGCGCCTGTCTTGGTGCCCCCAGCTGATGGAGAAGCCCTCTTGGTCTACGTCGCCGCTACCACTCAGGTGGTTAGCGCCGCGATTGTAGTCGAGAGGCAAGAAGAAGGGCATGCATTGCCCGTTCAGAGGCCAGTCTACTTCGTCAGCGAAGTACTGTCCGAGACCAAGATCCGCTACCCGCAAGTTCAGAAGCTGCTGTATGCTGTGATCCTGACAAGGTGGAAGTTACGACACTACTTCGAGTCTCATCCGGTAACTGTGGTGTCATCCTTCCCCCTGGGGGAGATCATCCAGTGCCGAGAGGCCTCGGGCAGGATCGCAAAGTGGGTAGTGGAAATCATGGGCGAAACGATCTCGTTCGCCCCTCGGAAAGCCATCAAGTCCCAGGTGTTGGCGGACTTCGTAGCTGAATGGGTCGACACCCAGCTGCCGACGGCTCCGATCCAACCGGAGCTCTGGACCATGTTTTTCGATGGGTCGCTGATGAAGACGGGAGCCGGCGCGGGCCTGCTCTTCATCTCACCCCTCGGGAAGCACCTACGCTACGTGCTACGCCTCCATTTCCCGGCGTCCAACAATGTGGCCGAGTACGAAGCTCTGGTCAACGGGTTGCGGATTGCCATCGAGCTAGGGGTCAGACGCCTCGACGCCCGCGGTGACTCGCAGCTCGTCATCGACCAAGTCATGAAGAACTCCCACTGCCGCGACCTGAAGATGGAGGCCTACTGCGATGAGGTTCGGCGCCTGGGAGACAAGTTCTTCTGGCTCGAGCTCAACCACATCGCTCGACGCTACAACGAGACTGCAGACGAGCTGGCTAAAATAGCCTCGGGGCGAACGACGGTCCCCCCGGACGTCTTCTCCCGGGATCTGCACCAACCCTCCGTCAAGGTCGGCGACTCGCCCGAGCCCGAGGCACCCTCGGCTCAGCCCGAGGCGCCCTCGGTTCGGCCCGAGGTACCCTCGGCCCCAGGGGCCGAGGCGCTGCACGTCGAGGAGGAGCAGAGCGGGGCCACGCCTGATCAAAATTGGCAGGCCCCGTACCTGCGATATCTCCGCCAGGGAGAGCTACCCATCGACCAAGCCGAGGCTCGGCGGGTAGCTCGACGCGTCAAGTCGTTCGTCTTGCTGGGCGATGAGGAGGAGCTCTACCACCGGAGCCCCTCGGGCATCCTCCAGCGATGCATCTCCATCGCCGAAGGTCAGGAACTCCTGCAAGAAATACACTCGGGGGCTTGCGGCCATCACGCAGCGCCTCGAGCCCTTGTCGGGAATGCCTTCCGGCAAGGCTTCTACTGGCCAACGGCGGTGGCTGACGCCACTAGAATTGTCCGCACCTGCGAAGGGTGCCAATTCTATGCGAAGCAGACCCACCTGCCCGCTCAGGCTCTACAGACGATACCCATCACCTGGCCCTTCGCTGTATGGGGTCTGGACCTCGTCGGTCCCTTGCAGAAGGCGCCCGGGGGCTACACGCACCTGCTGGTCGCCATCGACAAATTCTCCAAGTGGATCGAGGTCCGACCCCTGAACAGCATCAGGTCCGAGCAGGCGGTGGCGTTCTTCACCAACATCATCCATCGCTTCGGGGTCCCAAACTCCATCATCACCGACAACGGTACCCAGTTCACCGGAAGAAAATTCTTGGATTTTTGCGAGGATCACCACATCCGGGTGGACTGGGCTGCCGTGGCTCATCCCATGTCGAATGGGCAAGTAGAGCGTGCCAACGGCATGATTCTACAAGGGCTCAAGCCTCGGATTTACAACGGCCTCAACAAGTTCGGCAAGCGATGGATGAAGGAACTCCCCTCGGTGGTCTGGAGCCTGAGGACGATGCCGAGCCGAGCCACGGGTTTCACGCCGTTCTTCCTGGTCTACGGGGCCGAGGCCATCTTACCCACTGACCTGGAATATGGCTCCCCGAGGACGAGGAGCTGCAACGATCAAAGCAACCAAGCTAGCCGAGAAGAATCGCTGGACCAGCTGGAAGAGGCTCGGGACAAGGCCTTACTACACTCGGCGCGGTACCAGCAGTCCCTGCGACGCTACCACGCCTGAGGGGTCCGGTCCCGAGACCTCCAGGTGGGCGATCTGGTGCTTCGGCTGCAGCAAGACGCCCGAGGGAGGCACAAGCTCACGCCCCCCTGGGAGGGGCCATTCGTCATCGCCAAAGTCCTGAAGCCCGGAACATACAAGCTGGCCAACAATCAAGGCGAGATCTACGGCAACGCTTGGAACATCAAACAGCTACGTCGCTTCTACCCTTAAGATGTTTTCAAGTTGTTCATATACCTCGCACCCACGCAAAGTTTAGTCATCAAGGAAGGGTCGGCCTCGCCTCGGCAAAGCCCGACCCTCCCTCGGGGGCTAAAAGGGGGGAGACCCCCTCCGCGTCGAAATTTTCCTCGAAAAGGATCTCTTTTTAGCAGAATTTCTTTCGTGCTTTTTGACTACTTCGAAAAGCGGATCCTGGAAACGACGGAGTACACGTAAGCAGCCAAGGCTGACCGAGCCGAGGGACTCCTACGCCTCCGGGATACGGATACCTCACTCATCACCTTCTGCGATAAGTAACTCGCGTTCGGATAAAGTGATTCCGCGGACCGAACAAGTCTTCACGTTCGAAAGCTCTTCTGCCGAGGCGGTCCTTCAAGCCTTCTCGACTGAATCGGTGACAGGGCCTCGTGGACGGGCGAAAGTACGCGTAAGCGGCAAGGTCGACCGAGCCGAGGGACTCCCACGCCTCTGGGATACGGATACCTCACTCATCACCTTCCGCGAGAAGCAACTCTCGCCCACACAAACATCCCTGTTACCGACGGAAAGTCCAGATGCTCGGAATAAGAGGAAAAGAGACGCGGCTTTACAACGCAGCGAGGGTGTGTTTTCCGGCCTCGGCGGCCGCAGAAGGCACACGCTACAAGACCATCTGATCCTGCAGGCTCGGATCTTCACGCTGGAAGGGGGCTGTAGCACCCTCGGCATCGACGACGCCTTCAGCGAGATCCGACCCAGCCTCGGACGGCGACGCGGTCCGGGGACTTCTCCGGGAATCCGGCCCGAGCAGGCGGCTCAGCCGGTTACCCCTGGGGCCTCGGCCAACCATCTTCCAAGGGCGCCAGCCCGACCCGAGGCCTCGGCTGATCAACTCCGGCGTCAGCCCCGCTGACGGGCAACCCAGCTAGGCTCCGGCCAACCAGGTTCCCATTTTCGAGCCAACTCCGCCTCTGTTCGTACTGATATCGCTACCCCTAGCCTCGGCTCATCGAAGAGCGGCCAAGGGGTCCCTTTAACTGAGCTAGAGGAGCCTCAGACAACAAGGCCGATCGAGCCGAGGGACTCCTACGCCTCCGAGATACGGATACCTCACTCGTCACCTTGACACGGGGCGACTCACGCTTGGTGAAGCATTTCAGATAATCAACAGGCGAGACTTGGCGCTCGAAAATAAGGAAAAAAACACGGCTCCGTGCCGAAATTACATACATGTTCAGGCCTCGACAGCCACAATGAACAAAAACACTGGCATTCGAAGTGCCAGCGGAACTCCGGTTCCCCCTTCGCAGGTACGAACAACCCCACTCCATGGGGAAGGCCTGCGGAGCGACAGAAGACTGACGAGCGGCTCGCCGCCGCCCGCTCCGATTACGACGACAACCACCCTCGCCCCGGGCGGCGAAGCGGCTTCGGCAGCAGCTTCGGGGCAGGTGTTACGACAGGAGGGCTCTCACCCGTAGAGGACGAGAACCAGCCATTCAGGACGGGAGACGGAGACCTAGGGCTACTGGCGCCCTAGCCGAGTGACGGCGGCCTACCTATCCCGGCATGGCTGGAGGAAGTCCCCGTGAGACTGAAGGATGCCATTCTCCCCCAGGCGCCGGGGGAAGAAAACGGCAGCCGACCCATGCGGGGGCAGCCCCCCGACTCGCCTCATCCTCCATCTTTGCCTGGATGACGAAAATCCTTGAGGCCGAGGGAGGGGTAGAGGCCGCAGCCCGGCTCGCTTTCCCCCACCATCAAGCCGGAGGTCACCATCTTGGGTGACCGCCGGTGGAGGGGTGCGGCTGGGCTGCATGATGAAAATCCTTGAAGCCGAACGATGGCTGAAAGGTACCAACTCCCACGGAGTTGCGTCCCTCCAGCGAGGAGGCGGAAAGACGGCGGATACCCCCCATCCGGGGGCTTGGAAGATGGAAAGACACGACGCATAAGGGAGGAAGAAGACATGGTTGCCTTCCGAAAGGGGTCGCCCTCCTTTTAAAGGCAACTCTCCCTACGTGCGCCCCCAAACGCCACGGGCTGAGTCTTCTCCAACACGCTCCAAGGCCCTCCCCTGCGGCTCGGGGGCTGGGTCCCGCATGTCATGCAAACCGGCTCAGAGCAGAAGAAGCCAAACCGCCGCGCGCGGTGCACGCGACCGCCCAGCGGTTACAAGCGACCCCCCACTTTTGCCCAGACCAACGGGCGGAAGGGGCGGGCAGCCATGCAGGCGGCATGCAACCGCGCCAGGTGGACACGCTTCTCCGACTTCTGACACGCCAGCTTGGAGGCCCAGGCCCACGCGTCACGCAACCAGCGCGCCAGTTGCTGCATGCAAGCAACCGCACCGCCACTTGCACCACCGTCGCACCTCTTCGGTTGCGGAACCTATGCCGCGACTCGAGGCGACCCAGCGCACGACCCAGCAGCGCCAGCCTGGCGCGACGGTCAATGCGGCCGAAAGTGGGCCGGCAGTAATGACGGTGGCAGGCGGGCGGGAGCAGCGGTCACGTCGTCAGCCAGGCTCACGTCCCATCCAGGGACAGCGAGAGAGCCTCCTCCCACGGCGTGAAGATTGTGCGCCCGTGATCCGTTCCTCGAACGGCTCGCGCACGCGCAACGGCCACCCCGCCAACCACTCGCCCCGTCGCATTAACTCCGCGGCGGGACAGGCGGCGCCTCTGGCAGGAGCGGCGGGCGACGCTTCGCCTTCGCCGTAATTACCGCGCCAAAAAAGGTACGCCACGTCGTTCGATTTCGTATCCTTTTCCTTTTTTCCTCTTTCTCTATCTCTTGCAACAGGGACCGGGAAAGGGGGATACCCCGAAAAGGATCCTTCTCTGCGAAGGAACCGGGCTCCGAGCCCCCCCTACTAATCAGAGGTTCGAAGGCTGGCCCTCCGAAGGGTTCAACAGTCGCCTCAGATCGCGTGGGCCTGACACCCACTACTGGTCAGGGGTTCGAAGGCCGGCCCCCGAAGGGCTCCATGGCCGCCTCAGGCTACTCGGGCTCCGCGCCCATTACTGATCAGGGGTTCGAAGGCTGGCCCCCGAAGGGTTCACAGTCGCCTCAGACACCGAGCGAGGGATGACCAGGGGTACGTTCGATACATAACCGAGGCTCGGGCTGCGCTCCCGAGGTACCCTAGGACATTTCCGAGACCAGCGGGAACGATCTTGTAACGGAATCCCATCGGAGGGAGGCATCGAGCCCTCGGACCCCGTCGCCAGGGGACCGGGTCCGACAGATCACCCGCAGGTACTTTTGGGCGTGCCTCTGGGCCCCTAGCCGACCCCCAACGAACGGGGCACGGACGTCCACTCGGATAACCCGCTTGCAGCTCACCGGAGACACCATGTTCGGTGCCCATCGAGGGTAACATGGCGCTCTCCCCCCCTCCTCCTTGCGGAAAGGCGACGCAGGGGCGTATGTAAAAAAGCCGAGTCTGTCCCTGATCGTCCTCTCGCCCTGTGCGGAGGCTCGGGGGCTGCTCTCGCAAACCCGGCTCCGGCCAGACCGTTGACAGCGTCAACATACCAGCCCGAGAGCTTGGGCCCCGACCGTGCACCCGGGCTACGGCCAGTTCGCATGAGGGAACAACCAGACCAGCCGAAGCATTACGCAAGGCATTAAGACCTCGAAGGAGTGAAACCACTCCTCCGAGGCCTCGGGGGCTACACCCGGCGGGTGCGCTCGCGCGCACCCACCGGAACAAAATGCAACCGAGAAAGGCTGGTCCCCTTGCAAAAAAGTGCGACGAAAGCCTCCAAGCGAGTGCTAACACTCCCTTCGAGGCTCGGGGGCTACTGTCGGGGACCATAATTAGGGGTACCCTCAAGACGCCTAATTCTCAGCTGGTAACCCCCATCAGCATAAAGCTGCAGAGGCCTGATGGGTGCGATTAAGTCAGGGATCAGTCCATACGAGTGACTCGATCACGCTTCGCCCGAGCCTAGCCTCGGCCAAGGGCAGCCGACCTCGAGGGACTTCCGTCTCGCCCGAGGCCCCCCTTTTAACGGCGGACACATCTCCGGCTCGCCCGAGGCCTTGGCTTCGCTGAGAAGCAACCCTGACCAAATCGCCGCACCGACTGACCGAGTTGCAGGAGCATTTAACGCAAAGGTGGTCTGACACCTTTATCCTGACGCGCGCCCCCCGGCAGAGCCAAAGTGACCGCCGTCACTCCGCCGCACCACTGACTGGTCTGACAGAAGGACAGCGCCGCCTGCGCCACTCCAACTGCAGTGCCACTCAACAGAGTGAGTCTGACAGGCAGTCAGGCCTTGCCAAAGGCGCCATAGGAAGCTCCGCTCCGCCCGACCCAGGGCTCGGACTCAGGCTCAGCCCCGGAAGACGGCGAACTCCGCTCCGCCCGACCCTAGGGCTCGGACTCGGGCTAAGACCTGGAAGACGGCGAACTCCGCTCCGCCCGACCCCAGGGCTCGGACTCGGGCTAAGACCCGGAAGACGACGAACTCCGCTTCGCCCGACCCCAGGGCTCGGACTCGGGCTAAGACCCGGAAGACGACGAACTCCGCTCCGCCTGACCCCAGGGCTCGGACTCGGGCTAAGACCCGAAAGACGGCGAACTCCGCTCCGCCCGACCCTAGGGCTCGGACTCGGGCTCAGACCCGGAAGACGACGAACTCCGTTCCGCCCGACCCCAGGGCTCGGACTCAGGCTAAGACCCGGAAGACGGCGAACTCCGCTCCGCCCGACCCCAGGGCTCGGACTCGGGCTAAGACCCGGAAGACGACGAACTCCGCTTCGCCCGACCCCAGGGCTCGGACTCCGCCCGGGCCTCTGCCGAACGATCTCCGCCTCGCCCGACCCGGGGGCTCGGGCTCGGCCTCGGCCACGGAAGACAGACTCAACCTCGGCTTCGGAGGAGCCCCCACGTCGCCCGACCTAGGGCACAAGCCCGCCACGTCAACAGGAAGCGCCATCATCATCCTACCCCGAGCCGACTCGGGTCATGGAGAACAAGACCGGTGTCCCATCTGGCTAGCTCCGCCAGATGGGCAATGATGGCGCCCCGCAAGCTCTGTGACGACGGCGGCTCTCAGCTCTCTTACGGAAGCAGGTGAACGTCAGCAAGGACTCGACCGCTCCGATAGCTGTCCCTCCGTCAGGCTCCGTTGCTCCTCCGACAGCCACGACATCACGCCAGCAGGGTGCCAAGATCTCTCCGGCTGCCACATTGGCATGTACTTAGGGCGCTAGCTCTCCCTCCGCTAGACACGTAGCACTCTGCTACACCCCCATTGTACACCTGGATCCTCTCCTTACACCTATAAAAGGGAGGACCAGGGCCTTCTTAGAGAAGGTTGGCCGCGCGGGACGAGGACGGGACAGGCGCTCTCTCAGGGCCGCTCGCTTCCCTCACCCGCGTGGACGCTTGTAACCCCCCTACTGCAAGCGCACCCGACCTGGGCGCGGGACGAACACGAAGGCCGCGGGATCTCCACCTCTCTCACGCCCGTCTCCGGCCACCTCGCTTCTCCCCCCTTCACGATCGCCCACGCGCTCGACCCATCTGGGCTGGGGCACGCGGCACACTCACTCGTCGGCTCGGGGACCCCCCGGTCTCGAACGCCGACACCGAGGGTACCAAAGCCCAAACTTAGGAGTATAAACTAAATATCTCAAGATTTGTTCTACGGCCGTAAGGTGAGCTTCCTTAGGGTCGGCTTGGAATCTTGCACACATGCATACGAAAAGCATAATATCCGGTCGAGATGCACATAAATAGAGTAAAGAGCCTATCATCGATCGGTATACCTTTTGATCGACGGATTTACCTTCCGTGTCGAGGTCGAGATGCCCATTGGTTCCCATGGGTGTCTTGATGGGTTTGGCATCCTTCATCCCAAACTTGCTTAGAATATCTTGAGTATACTTTGTTTGGCTTAGGAAGGTGCCCTCTTGGAGTTGCTTTACTTGAAATCCTAAGAAGTACTTCAACTCCCCCATCATAGACATCTCGAATTTTTGAGTTATAATCCTACTAAACTCTTCACATGTAGATTCGTTAGTAGACCCAAATATAATGTCATCAACATAAATTTGGCACACAAACAAATCATTTTCAAGTGTTTTGGTAAAGAGTGTAGGATCGGCCTTTCCGACTTTGAATCCATTAGTGATAAGAAAATCTCTAAGGCATTCATACCATGCTCTTGGGGCTTGCTTGAGCCCATAAAGCGCCTTAGAGAGTTTATAGACATGGTTAGGGTACTCACTATCTTCAAAGCCGGGAGGTTGCTCAACATAGACCTCTTCTTTGATTGGTCCATTGAGGAAAGCACTCTTCACGTCCATTTGGTAAAGCTTGAAGCCATGGTAAGTAGCATAGGCCAATAATATACGAATTGACTCAAGCCTAGCTACGGGTGCATAGGTTTCACCAAAATCCAAACCTTCGACTTGGGAGTATCCCTTGGCCACAAGTCGAGCTTTGTTCCTTGTCACCACACCATGCTCATCTTGCTTGTTGCGGAATACCCACTTGGTTCCTACAACATTTTGATTAGGACGTGGAACCAAATGCCATACCTCATTCCTTGTGAAGTTGTTGAGCTCCTCTTGCATCGCCAACACCCAATCCGAATCTTGGAGTGCTTCCTCTACCCTGTGTGGCTCAATAGAGGAAACAAAAGAGTAATGCTCACAAAAATGTGCAACACGAGATCTAGTGGTTACCCCCTTATGAATGTCGCCGAGGATGGTGTCGATGGGGTGATCTCGTTGGATTGCTTGGTGGACTCTTAGGTGTGGCGGCCTTTGTTCTTCATCCTCCTTGTCTTGACCATTTGCATCTCCCCCTTGATCATTGTCGTCATCTTGAGGTGGCTCATTTGCTTGATCTTCTCCTTCATCAACTTGAGCCTCATCCTCATTTTGAGTCGGTGGAGATGCTTGCGTGGAGGAGAATGGTTGATCTTGTGCATTTGGAGGCTCTTCGGATTTCTTAGGACACACATCCCCAATGGACATGTTCCTTAGCGCGATGCATAGAGCCTCTTCATTACATATCTCATCAAGATCAACTTGCTCTACTTGAGAGCCGTTAGTCTCATCAAACACAACGTCACAAGAAACTTCAACTTGTCCAGAGGACTTGTTAAAGACTCTATATGCCCTTGTGTTTGAATCATATCCTAGTAAAAAGCCTTCTACCGTCTTAGGAGGAAATTTAGATTTTCTAACTCTTTTAACAAGTATAAAGCATTTGCTACCGAAGACTCTAAAATATGAAATATTGGGCTTTTTACCGGTTAGGAGTTTGTATGATGTCTTCTTGAGGATTCAGTGTAGATACAACCGGTTGATGGCGTAGCAGGCGGTGTTGACCGCCTCGGCCCAAAATCGATCCGAAGTCTTGTACTCATCAAGCATGGTTCTTGCCATGTCTAATAGAGTTCGATTCTTCCTCTCCACTACACCATTTTGTTGTGGCGTGTAGGGAGAAGAGAACTCATGCTTGATTCCCTCCTCCTCAAGGAAGCCTTCAATTTGAGAGTTCTTGAACTCCGTCCCGTTGTCGCTTCTAATTTTCTTGATCCTTAAGCCGGACTCGTTTTGAGCTCGTCTCAAGAATCCCTTTAAAGTATCTTGGGTATGAAATTTTTCCTGCAAAAAGAACACCCAAGTGAAGCGAGAATAATCATCCACAATAACTAGACAATACTTACTCCCGCCGATGCTTATGTAAGCAATCGGGCCGAATAGGTCCATGTGTAGGAGCTCCAGTGGTCTGTCAGTCGTCATGATGTTCTTGTGTGGATGATGAGCACCAACTTGCTTCCCTGCTTGGCATGCGCTACAAACCCTGTCTTTCTCAAAATGAACATTTGTTAATCCTAAAATGTGCTCTCCCTTTAGAAGCTTATGAAGATTCTTCATCCCAACATGGGCTAGTCGGCGGTGCCAGAGCCATCCCATGTTAGTCTTAGCAATTAAGCAAGTGTTGAGTTCAGCTCTATCAAAATCTACCAAGTATAGCTGACCCTCTAACACTCCCTTAAATGCTATTGAATCATCACTTCTTCTAAAGACAGTGACACCTACATCAGTAAAAAGACAGTTGTAGCCCATTTGACATAATTGAGATACGGAAAGCAAATTGTAATATAAAGAATCTACAAGAAAAACATTGGAAATGGAATGGTCAGGTGACATAGCAATTTTACCCAATCCTTTGACCAAACCTTGGTTTCCATCCTCGAATGTGATAGCCCGTTGGGGATCTTGGTTTTTCTCGTAGGAGGAGAACATTTTCTTCTCCCTTGTCATGTGGTTTGTGCACCCACTGTCGATGATCCAACTTGAGCCCCCGGATGCATAAACCTACAAAACAAGTTTAGTTCTTGACTTTAGGTACCCAAATGGTTTTGGGCCCTTTGGCATTTGACACAAGAACTTTGGGTACCCAAACACAAGTCTTTGATCCTTTGTGTTTGCCCCCAACATATTTGGCAACTACCTTGCCGGATTTGTTAGTTAACACATATGATGCATCAAAAGTTTTAAATGAAATGTCATGATCATTTGATGCACTAGGAGTTTTCTTCTTAGGCAACTTAGCACGGGTTGGTTGCCTAGAACTAGATGTCTCACCCTTATACATAAATGCATGGTTAGGACCAGAGTGAGACTTCCTAGAGTGAATTCTCCTAATTTTGCTCTCGGGATAACCGGCAGGGTATAAAATGTAACCCTTGTTATCCTGAGGCATGGGAGCCTTACCCTTAACAAAATTGGACAATATCTTAGGAGGAGCATTAAGTTTGACATTGCCCCCCTGTTGGAAGCCAATGCCATCCTTAATGCCAGGGCGTCTCCCATTATAAAGCATACTACGAGCAAACTTAAATTTTTCATTTTCTAGTTCATGCTCAGCAATTTTAGCATCTAATTTAGCTATATGATCATTTTGTTGTTTAATCATGGAAAGGTGATCATGTATAGCATTAACATCAACATCTCTACATCTAGTGCAAATAGTAGTATGTTCAACGGTAGATGTAGAGGGTTTGCAAGATTTTAATTCTACAACCTTAGCATGCAATATATCATTTTTACTTCTAAGGTCGGAAATGGTAGCATTGCAAACGTCAAAATCTTTAGCCTTAGCAATTAATTTTTCATTTTCATTTCTAAGGCTAGCAAGAGATATGTTCAATTCTTCAATCTTAGCAAGCAAATCATCATTATCATTTCTAAGATTGGGAATTGAAACATCACAAACATTTGAATCAACCTTAGCACTTAAACTAGCATTTCCATTTCTAAGGTTGTCTATAGTCTAATGGCAAGTGCTTAGCTCACTAGATAGTTTTTCACATTTTTTCTACTTCTAGAGCGTAAGCATTTTTAACTTTAACATGCTTCTTGTTTTCTTTAATAAGGAAGTCCTCTTGGGAGTCCAAGAGATCATCCTTCTCATGGATAGCACTAATCAATTCATTTAATTTTTCTTTTTGTTGCATGTTTAAGTTGGCAAAAAGAGTACGCAAATTATCTTCCTCATCACTAGCATTATCATCACTAGAGGACTCATATTTAGTGGAGGATTTAGATTTAACCTTCTTCTTTTTGCCGTCCTTTGCCATCAGGCACTTGTAGCCGACGTTGGGGAAGAGAAGGCCTTTGTTGATGGCGATGTTGGCGGCGTCCTCGTCGGAGGAGGAGTCGGAGGAGCTCTCGTCCGAGTCCCACTCGCGGCATACATGGGCGTCGCCACCCTTCTTCTTGTAATATTTCTTCTTCTCCTTTCTTCTCCCCTTCTTGTCGTCGCCCCTGTCACTGTCACTAGAAATAGGACATTTTGCTATAAAGTGACCGGGCTTACCACACTTGTAGCAAACCTTCTTGGAGCGGGGCTTGTAATCTTTCCCCCTCCTTTGCTTGAGGATTTGGCGGAAGCTCTTGATGACGAGCACCATTTCCTCGTTGTCGAGCTTTGAGGCGTCGATTGGTTGTCTACTTGGTGTAGACTCCTCCTTCTTTTCCTCTGTCGCCTTAAATGCGACCTGTTGTGCTTCGGATGTGGAGGGATCATCTAGCTCATTGATTTTCTTTGAGCCCTTGATCATGTACTCAAAGCTCACAAAATTCCCGATTACTTCCTCGGGAGTCATTAGTGTATATCTAGGATTACCACGAATTAATTGAACTTGAGTAGGGTTAAGGAAAATAAGTGATCTAAGAATAACCTTAACCATCTCGTGGTCATCCCACTTTTTGCTCCCGAGGTTGCGCACTTGGTTTACTAAGGTTTTGAGCCGGTTGTACATGTCTTGTGGCTCTTCCCCTTTGCGAAGCCTGAAGCGACCGAGCTCCCCCTCGATTGTCTCCCGCTTGGTGATCTTGGTTAGCTCATCTCCTTCGTGCGCGGTCTTGAGCACGTCCCAAACTTCCTTGGCGATCTTTAATCCTTGCACCTTGTTATACTCCTCTCGACTTAGAGAGGCGAGGAGTATAGTTGTGGCTTGGGAGTTGAAGTGCTCGATTTGGGCCACCTCGTCCTCATCATAATCCTCATCCCCTACGGATGGTACCTGTGCTCCAAACTCAACAACATTCCATATACTTTTGTGGAGTGAGGTTAGGTGAAATTTCATCAAATCACTCCACCTCGCATAATCTTCACCGTCAAAGGTTGGCGGTTTGCCTAATGGAACGGAAAGTAATGGAGTATGTCTAGAAGTGCGAGGATAGTGTAAGGAGATCTTACTAAACTTCTTGCGCTCATGGCGCTTAGAAGTAATGGACGGCGCGTCGGAGCCGGAGGTAGATGGCGATGAGGTGTCGGTCTCGTAGTAGACCACCTTCCTCATCTTCTTTTTCTTGTCCCCACTCCGATGCGACTTGTGGGAAGAGGCTTTCTTCTCCTTCCCCTTCCCTTTGTTGCGGGACTCTTCCGATGTAGCCTTCCCGTGGCTTGTAGTGGGCTTGTCGTCGGTCTCCATCTCCTTCTTGGCGTGTTCTCCCGACATCACTTCGAGCGGTTAGGCTCTAATGAAGCACCGGGTTCTGATACCAATTGAAAGTCGCCTAGAGGGGGGGTGAATAGGGCGGAACTGAAATTTACAAATTGAATCACAACTACAAGCCGGGTTAGCGTTAGAAATATAATCGAGTCCGCGAGAGAGGGTGCAAAACAAATCGCAAGCGAATAAAGAGTGTGACACGCGGATTTGTTTTACCGAGGTTCGGTTCTCGCAAACCTACTCCCCGTTGAGGAGGCCACAAAGGCTGGGTCTTTTTCAACCCCTTCCCTCTCTCAAACGATCCCTCGGACCGAGTGAGCTTTCTCTTCTCAAATCAACTGGGAACAAAACTTCCCCACAAGGACCACCACACAATTGGTGTATCTTGCCTCGGTTACAAGTGAGTATTGATCTCAAGAAAGAATGAGAAAGAAGAAAACAATCCAAGCGCAAGAGCTCAAAAGAACACAACAAATCACTCTCACTTAACACTAAAGCTTTTGTGGAATTGGGAGAGGATTTGATCACTTGGGTGTGTCTTGTATTGAATGCCTAGCTCTTGTAAGTAGTTGGAAGGTGGAAAACTTGGATGTCTTGAATGTGGGGTGGTTGGGGGTATTTATAACCCCAACCACCAAACTAGCCGTTTGGTGGAGGCTGCTGTCGCATGGCGCACCGGACAGCCTGGTGCGCCACCGGACAGTGTCCGGTGTGCCAGCCACGTCACCAGGCCGTTGGGTTCCGACCGTTGGAGCTGACTGCTGGCCCCGCCTGGATGTCCGATGGCACACCAGACATGTACTGTAGAGTGTCCGGTGTGCCACCCGCGCGTGCTCTGCTCCTCTGCGCGCGCTGGCGCGCATTTAATGCGTTGCAGACGACCGTTGGCGCGAAGTAGCCGTTGCTCTGTTGGCTCACCGGACAGTCCGGTGTGCACCGAACATGTCCGGTGAATTATAGCGGAGCGGATTCCCGAAGCTGGCGAGTTCAGAGTCGCTCTTCCTTGGAGCACCGGACAGTCCGGTGAATTATAGCGGAGCGCCTCTGAGTTTTCCCGAAGGTGAAGAGTTTGGCTTGGAGTTCTCTGGTGCACCGGACAGTCCGGTGCGTCAGACCAAGGCAGCCTTCGGTTATCCCTTGCTCTCTTTGTTGAACCCAATTTTTGGTCTTTTTAATTGGCTAAGTGTGAACCTTTGGCACCTGTATAACTTATACACTAGAGTAAACTAGTTAGTCCAATTATTTGTGTTGGGCAATTCAACCACCAAAATCAATTAGGAAAATAGGTGTAAGCCTAATTCCCTTTCAGCATGGAAGGTGTTCGATGAAATGATATGGGTTAGCAGAAAACGAATAGCATACAGACACATTCATTTACCCTCGGTGTTGTGGCTGACACATGGAAGGTGTTCGATGAAATGATGAGTTTTTCTTGTTGATGTTGTACATGTATGTAGTATGTACCATCTGTCTTCGTATTTCCATTCAATTTTACTGTTGACTCATTTTCCATCCATGGGTACTGTAGGCAATTCCAAACTTATAGTTGCTATTATTATCTTTTAATCTTTAGCAGAGTAATTGGTTCACGCATTTTCAAGCCACGTGTTACTCTAGCTGAATATAGTACTAGCTTGAGTTACTTATTTATTGTTCATTGTTGTATTGTTAGTCCGAAGTTGAAACCTATAAGTCCTTATCTAACTGAGGTCTTGTTCGGTTATTCTTATTACACATGGATTAGATGTGATTAGAAAAAATTAAAAAAAAATTGACTCGCTTGAGATTTAATCTTATTCAATCCACATGGATTGAGAGCTAACCGAACAAGCCCTGAATGTAGTTGATATCCTACCAAACTATCATCATGTTCAACCACTCAATTCAACAGCTTGTTTCTCACAGTCAAATGAACATATCAGTGTGTCTTCCCCATAACAAAATACCAACTGCTTTTTGAAAGGGAAATGTGCCCTTGGGCCATTTCTAAGTATTTTGGTGATTTAGTGTCCAACACAAGTGCCTAAGTGTTAAATGGTGGACAAAGTACAAATCAAGTATAAAGGTATGTTTCTCAGACTTAGTACATTGTTTTAGAGACTAATGTATTGTGTCTAAGTGCTGGAAACAGGAAAAATCAAGTTGGAATTAAAGATGGCTTTGTTCAGCCAAAGTCAGCTCTGTCTGGGTGCACCGGACAGTGTACGGTGGTGCACCGGACAGTGTCCGGTGCGCCAGGCTGACTCAGGCGAACTTGCTGCTCTCGGGAAATGATTAACGATGTACGGCTAAAATTCACCGGACTGTCCGGTGTGCACCGGACTGTCCGGTGAGCCAACGGTCGGTCGGGCCAACGGTCGGCCGCACGATCCGCACGAGACACGTGGCCGAGCCAACGGTCGGAAGGGGGCACCGGACTGTCCGGTGTGTGTGGCGGAACTGCCCAAATTATTCCAACTCAAGTGCCCAAGTCCCGCCTTAGAGGCTAGACCACACTTAAATGGGAATAACTCGTCAATCCCTCAGATCTAGTCCGACAAGGCCACTGACAGGATCAAGTACCACAATCTCACTCGATGGTGAGTCACAGAGCAAATACATTAAAGCATAAAACCATGCATGTGAGAGTATTAAATTATTACATCACCATCGGAGTTTTGCAAAAGTAGTCATCATTGTTTGAAGTGTAGCAGAATAAAACTAACGGTAAATAAACAGAGAGATGGGGAAGCCTGTCCCATCACTCCTCATGCTCCTCCTCAGCCGAGGCGGGGTCCCACTCGACAGTCCAACCCGGTGGCAAGATGGACGACCAAGTCACTCCAGCAACCATGTCCTCCAAAGAACCTGTAAAATTATGCCACAAGCAAGGCTGAGTATACTAATACTCAGCTATAATTACCCGATGTGAGGAGTCTACTCCTCTACCTCTAGACATGCAGTTGTTTGGCTGTGGGGGTTTGGTTGCCAAAAGCACTAGCTGAGTTTCTAAGTCAAGTTTTATCTTTGTCAATTTAAGTGTGACTCTCTTAAGGCTAAATGTGTACTATCTACTCATACATAGTAGCAAACATTATTAGCAATCAACATCTTATATCAACTCATCATATTTTCACTTATTACTCAATGCAGTACAATGGATCAAGCAGTCTCATTAGCTGCGAGAAGCAGACGATTCGAATCGAGTTTTTATCCTTGCAAGGTAAACCTAAACACACGACATGCCAGGGCACTCCGTCCCCACACACATCAATCGTCCCCATCAATTCCCCGTCAGCAGATCAGGGCTCACCGCCTTGGCGTACAATGCCTCACTGACCCCGACTGCCGTCGTGCAGTGACCGCACTTGTACCCACCATAACCAGAATGGGAGACCACGTCTCAGGTCGCGTGAGGGGCAAAGTCTACTGTCAGGTTCAGTCAGGTACTGTCGGCGTTTCGAGACCGGGGGGTCCCTGGGCCGACGAGTGAAATGTCGCCGCGTGCCCCAGCCCAGATGGGTTGGCGCGAGGCCGAGCGCGAAGGGGGGAAGTGAGGTGGCCGGAGATGGGCGTGAGAGAGGTGGAAATCCCGCGGCCTTCGTGTTCGTCCCACGCCCAGGTCGGGTGCCCTTGCAGTAGGGGGTTACAAGCGTCCACGCGGGAGAGGGAGCGAGCGGCCTCACGCGAGCACCTGTCTCGTCCTCGTCCCCGCGCGGCCAACCCTCTGTAAGAGGGCCCTGGTCCTTCCTTTTATAGGCATAAGGAGAGGATCCAGGTGTACAATGGGGGGTGTAGCAGAGTGCTACGTGTCTAGCAGAGGAGAGCTAGCGCACTAAGTACATGCTGTCGTGGCAGCCGGAGAGGTTTTGGCACCCGGTTCGTGTGGTGTTGTGGCCGTCGGAGGAGCACTGGAGCCTGGCGGAAGGACAGCTATCGAGGCTGTCGAGTCCTTGCTGACGTCCTCTTGCTTCCGTAAGGGGGCGGAGAGCTGCCGTCGTCAGGGAGCGTGCGGGGCGCCATCATTGCCTATCTGGCGGAGCGAGCCAGATGGGACGCCGGTCTTGTTCCCCATAGCCTGAGCCAGCTTGGGGTAGGGCAATGATGGCGCCTCCTGTCGACGTGGTCGGTCCGCGCCCTAGGTTGGGCGATGTGGAGGCTCCTCCGAGGTCGAGGTCGAATCTGCCTTCCGTGGCCGTGGTCAAGTCCGAGCCCCTGGGTCGGGCGAGGCGGAGACCGTCGGCTGAGGCCAGGGCTGAGTCCGAGCCCTGGGGTCGGGCGAAGCGGAGTTCGTCGTCTTCTAGGGCTGAGCCCAAGTCTGAGCACTGGGTCGGGCGGAGCGGAGTTCGTCGTCTTCCGAGGCTTAGCCCAAGTCCGTGCCCTGGGTCGGGCGGAGCGGAGTTCACCGTCTTCTGGGGCTTAGCCCGAGTCCGAGCCCTGGGTCGGGCGGAGCGGAGTTCGCCGTCTTCAGGGGCTTAGCCCAAGTCCGTGCCCTGGGTCGGGCGGAGCGGAGTTCGTCGTCTTCTGGGGCTTAGCCCGAGTCCGAGCCCTGGGTCGGGCCGAGCGGAGTTCGCCGTCTTCAGGGGCTTAGCCCAAGTCCGTGCCCTGGGTCGGGCGGAGCGGAGTTCGCCGTCTTCTGGGGCTTAGCCCGAGTCTGAGCCCTGGGTCGGGCGGATCCGAGCCCTGGGTCGGGCAGAGCGGAGTTTCCTATGGTGCCTGAGGCCGGGCCTGACTGCCTGTCAGCCTCACTCTATCAAGTGGCACTGCAGCCGGTGCGGCGCAGGCGGCGCTGTCCTTCTGTCAGGCTGGTCAGTGGAGTGGCGAAGTGACTGCGGTCACTTCGGCTCTGTTGACTGAAGGGTGTGCGTCAGGATAAAGGTGTCAGGCCACCTTTGCATTAAATGCTCCTGCGATCTGGTCGGTTGGCGCAGCGATTTGGTCAGGGTTGCTTCTTGGCGAAGACAGGGACTCGGGCGAGCCGGAAGTATGTTCGTCGCTGGAGGGGGGCCTCGGGCGAGACGAAGATCCTCCAGGGTCGGCTGCCCTTGTCCGAGGCTAGGCTCGGGCGAGGCGTGATCGAGTCCCTTGAATGGACCGATCCCTGACTTAATCGCGCCCATCAGGCCTTTGCAGCTTTGTGCTGATGGGGGTTACCAGCTGAGAATTAGGAGCCTTGAGGGTACCCCTAATTATGGTCCCCAACAGTAGCCCCCGAGCCTCGAAGGGAGTGTTAACACTCGCTTGGAGGCTTTTGTCGCACTTGTTTGCAAGGGGACCAGCCTTTCTCGGTTGCGTTTTGTTCCGGTGGGTGCGCGCGAGCGCACCCGCCGGGTGTAGCCCCCGAGGCCTCGGAGGAGTGGTTTGACTCCTCCGAGGTCTTAATGCCTCGCGCAATGCTTTGGCTGGTCTGGTCGTTCCCTCATGCGAGCTGGTCGTAGCCCGGGTGCACGGTCAGGTCCCAAGTTCTCGGGCTGGTATGTTGACGTTGTCAACGGTTCGGCCGGAGCCGGGTTTGCGAGAGCAGCCCCCGAGCCTCTGCACAGCGTGAGAGGACGGTCAGGGACAGACTCGACTTTTTTTCATACGCCCCTGCGTCGCCTTTCCGCAAGGAGGAGGGGGGGGGGGGGGGGGGGAAAGCGTCATGTTGCCCTCGGAGGGCGCCGAACATGGTGTCTCCGGTGAGCTGCTAGCGGGTAATCCGAGCGGACGTTCGTGCCCCATTTGCTAGGGGTCGGCTAGAGGCCCAGAGGCGCGCCCAAAAGTACCTGCGGGTGATCTGCCGGACCCGGTCCCCTACCGACGGGGTCCGAGGGCTCGATGCCTCCCTCTGATGGGATTCCGTTACAAGATCGTTCCCGCTGGTCTCGGAAATGTCCTAGGGTACCTCGGGAGCGCAGCCCGAGCCTTGGTTATGTATCGAACGTACCCATGGTCATCCCTCGCTCTGTGTCTGAGGCGACTGTGAACCCTTCGAGGGCCAGCCTTCGAACCCCTGATCAGTAGTGGGCGCGGAGCCCGAGTAGCCTGAGGCGGTCGTTGAACCCTTCCGAGGGGCCGGCCTTCGAACCTCTGACCAGTAGTGGGTGTGGAGCCCACGCGCTCTGAGGCGGCTGTTGAACCCTTCCGAGGGGCCAGCCTTCGAACCTCTGATCAGTAGGGAGGCTCGGAGCCTGGTTCCTTCACGGGGAAGGATCCTTTTCGGGGTATCCCCCTTTCCCGGTCCCTGTTGCAAGAGAGAGAAAGAGGAAAAGGATACGAAATTGAACGACGTGGCGTACCTTTTTTGACGCGGTCATTATGGCGAAGGCGAAGCGTCGCTCGCTCCCCCTGCTAGAGGCGCCGCCTTTCCCGCCGCGGAGTTAATGCGACGGGGCGTGCGGTTTGCGGGGCGGCCGTTGCGCGTGCGCGAGCCGTTCGAAGAACGGAACACGGGCGCGTCGTCTTCACGCCGTGAGAGAGGGTTCTCTCGCTGCCCCCGGATGGGACGTAAGCCTGGCTGACGACGTGACCGCTGCTCCTGCCTGCCTGCCACCGCCATTACTGTCGTCCCATTTTTGGCCGCATTGACCGTCGCGCCAGGCTGGCGCTGCTGGGTCGTGCGTAGGGTTGCCTCGAGTCGCGGTACTGGTTCCGCAGTCGAGGAGGCGTGGCAGTGGCGCGGGTGGCGGTGCAGTTGCTCGCACGCAGCATCCGGCGTGCCGGTTGCATGACGCGTGGGCCTGGGCCTCCATGCTGGGCGTGTTGGAAGTCGGAGAAGTGCGCCCACTTGGCACGGTTGCATGCCGCCTGCATGGCTGCCTGCCCTTTCGCCCGCTGGTCTGGGCAAAAGTGGAGGGCCGCTTATAACCGCTGGGCGGTTGCATGCACCGCGCGCGGCGGTTTGGCTTCTTCTGTTCTGGGCCGGCTTGCATGACGTGTGGGACCCAGCCCCCGCGCTGTAGGGGGAGGTCCTTGGAGCGTGTTGGAGAAGACTCAGCCCACGACGGCTGGGGACGCAAGTAGGGAGAGTCGCCTTTAAAAGGTGGGTGACCCCCTTGAAAGGCGGCCATGTCTTCGTGCTCCCTTATGCATCGTGTCTTTCCACCTTCCGAGCCCCCGGATGGAGGATGCCCGCAGCCCTTCCGTCTTGTCATTGGGGGAACGCAACTCCGTGGGAGTTGGTACCTTTCATCCATCGTTCGGCTTCAAGGATTTTCATCATGCAGCCAGGTTGCACCCCTTCGCCGGCGGTCACCCAAGACGGTGACCTCCAGCCCCTGGATGGGGAGAGGCAAGCCGGGCTGTGATCTTGGTCCCGCCCTCAGCTTCAAGGATGTTCATCATCCTTGCTGGGGCGGAGAGCGAGGCGAGCCGTGGCTCTACCTCCCGCGCGGGCCGGCTGGCCACTTCTTCTTCCAGCTTCTGGTGGTGGAAACCATCCTCCAGCTCTGCGGAGGAGGCGTCCTCCAGCCATGCCGGTGAAGGCGAACTGTTGCTGCCCAGCTAGGATGCAACATTCTGCCCTCTTCCTCGCTTTCGTGGCGAGGACGGGAGCGAGGACCTGCCGGTGCACTTTGGAGCGGCCCGCTCTTTGGCTTTGATGGCTGGTTCGCGTCCCTTGAGCGGGAGCGTGAACGAGAGCCTTCCGGTGGCCGCGTCCGTCCTGGGACCATGGCTGCTGCTGCAGAGGTCGCTGGCGAGTCACCCGGAACTCGTCGCCCCGCAGGCTCCCCGGTGTGGAGGTTGTTCATACCCGCGGGGACGGAACCGGAGTTCCGTTTGTAATGGCACCTTGAATGCCGGTCTTATGTTCATAGTGGCTGTCGGGGCCTGAACATGTATGTATTTTTGGCACGGGGCCGTGTTTTTTCCTCATTTTCGAGCACTAAGACTCGCCTGTTGGTTGTCTGAACCGCTTCACCAAGCGTGAGTCGCCCCGTGTAAAGGTGACGAGTGAGGTATCCGTATCCCGGAGGCATAGGAGTCCCTCGGCTCGGTCAGCCTTGTTGTCCAAGGCTTCTCTCGCTTAGTTAAAGGAACCCCTCAGCCACTCTTCGATGAGCCGAGGCCAGGGGTAACGATGTCAGCATGGACAGAGGCAGAGTTGGCTCGAAAAGAAGACTTGGTCGGCCGGAGCCTGGCCGGGTCGTCCGTTAGCGGGACCGACGCCGGAGTTGATCTTCCGAGGCCTCAGGCCGGGCTGATGTCTTCGGGGGACAGCTGGCCGAGGCCTCGGGGTGACCAGCCGAGCCGCCTGCTCGGGCCGGATTCTCGGAGAAGACCCTAGCGGTGATGGCCCGGGCGTGGTGATGACGTCGTCCTTCAGAGTGGGGATCCTCGGACCACGTCGCCGTCCGAGGCTAGGTCAAACCTCGCCGAAGGTGTTGTCGACGCCGAGGGTGCTGCGGCTCCCTTCAACTGTCCAGATCCGAGCATGCAGGATTGGATTATCTTGTAGTGTGTGTTTTCTGCGGCCCCCGAGGCCCAAACACACCCTCGCCGTGTTGTAAAGCTGTGTATCTTTTCCTCTTGTTTCAAGTATCTGGACTTCTTCGTCGGTAACAGAATTGTCTGTGCGAGCAAGAGTTGCTTCTTACGAAAGGTGATGAGTGAGGTATCCGTATCCCGGAGGCGTAGGAATCCCTCGGCTCGGTCGGCCTTGCCGCTTACGCGCACTCTTATCCGTCCATAGGGTTCTGCCACCGACGCAGTCGAGAAGGCTCGAAGAATCGCTTCGGCAGAGGAGCTTTCGAACGTGAAGACTTGTTCGGTCCGCGGAATCACTTATCCGAACGTGAGTTACTTATCGCAGAAGGTGATGAGTGAGGTATCCGTATCCCGGAGGCGTAGGAGTCCCTCGGCTCGGTCAGCCTTGGCTGCTTACGTGTACTCCGTCGTTTTCAGGATCCACTTTCGAAGTAGTCAAAAAGCACAAAAGACATTCTGGCAGAAAGGATCTTTTTTCGAGGAAAATTTCGACGCAGAGGGGGTTCCCCCCTTTTAGCCCCCGAGGGAGGGTCGGGCTTTGCTGAGGCAAGGCTGACCCTTCCTTGATGACTAAACTTTGCGTGGGAGCGAGGTATATGAACAACTTGAAAACATTTTAAGGGTAGAAGCGACATAGCTGTTGGATGTTCCAAGCGTTGCTGTAGACCTCGCCTTGACTGTTGGCCAGCTTGTACGTTTCAGGCTTCAGAACTTTGGCGATGACGAACGGCCCTTCCCAAGGAGGCGTGAGCTTGTGCCGCCCTCGGGCGTCCTGTCGTAGCCGAAGCACCAGGTCGCCCACCTGGAGATCTCGGGACCGTACCCCTCGGGCGTGGTAGCGTCGCATGGACTGCTGGTACCGCGCCGAGTGTAGTAAGGCCTTGTCCCGAGCCTCTTCCAGCTGGTCCAGTGAGTCTTCTCGATTAGCTTGGTTTCTTTGGTCAGCATAGGCCTTCGTCCTCAGGGAACCGTATTCTAAGTCTGTGGGCAAGATGGCCTCGGCCCCATAGACTAGAAAGAACGGCGTGAAGCCCGTGGCTCGGCTTGGCGTTGTCCTCAGGCTCCAGACCACCGAGGGGAGTTCCTTCATCCATCGCTTGTCGAACTTGTTGAGGTCGTTGTAGATCCGAGGCTTGAGTCCTTGTAGAATCATGCCGTTGGCATGCTCTACTTGCCCATTCGACATGGGGTGAGCCACGGCGACCCAGTCCACCCGGATGTGGTGATCCTCGCAGAAGTCCAGGAACTTCCTGCCGGTGAACTGGGTGCCGTTGTCGGTGATGATGGAGTTCGGGACCCCGAAGCGATGGATGATGTTGGTGAAGAACGCCACCGCCTGCTCGGACCTGATGCTGTTTAGGGGTCGGACCTCGATCCACTTGGAGAATTTGTCGATGGCGACCAACATGTGCGTGTAGCCCCCGGGTGCCTTCTGCAAGGGGCCGACGAGGTCCAGACCCCACACAACAAAAGGCCATGTGATGGGTATCGTCTGCAGAGCCTGGGCAGGCAGGTGGGTCTGCCTTGTGTAGAACTGACACCCTTCGCAGGTGCGGACAATTCTGGTCGCGTCGGCCACCGCCGTCGGCCAGTAGAATCCTTGCCGGAAAGCGTTTCCAACAAAAGCTCGAGGCGCTGCGTGATGGCCGCAAGCCCCCGAGTGTATCTCTCGCAGGAGTTCCTGACCTTCGGTGATGGAGATGCATCGCTGGAGGATGCCCGAGGGGCTACGGTGGTAGAGCTCCTTCCCATCTCCCAGCAAGACGAACGACTTGGCGCGCCGCGCCAACCGCCGAGCTTTGGCTCGGTCGAGGGGTAGCTCTCCTCGGTGGAGATATTGCAGGTACGGGGTCTGCCAGTTTTGATCAGGCGTGACCCCGCTTCGCTCCCCCTTGACGTGCAGCGTCTCGCCCTCGGGGGCCGAGGGTGCCTCGGGCTGGGCCAAGGGCGCCTCGGGTTCGGGCGTGTCGTCGATCTTGACGGAGGGTTGATGTAGGTCTCGGGAGAAGACGTCCGGGGGAACCGTTGTTCACCCCGAGGCTATTTTAGCCAGCTCGTCCGCAGTCTCGTTGTAGCGCCGGGCGATGTGGTTGAGCTCGAGCCCGTAGAACTTGTCTTCCAGGCGCCGAACCTCATTGCAGTAGGCCTCCATCTTCGGGTAGCGGCAGTGGGAGTTCTTCATGACTTGGTCGATGACGAGCTGCGAGTCACCGCGAGCGTCGAGGCGTCGGACCCCTAACTCGATGGCGATCCGCAACCCGTTGACCAGAGCCTCGTACTCAGCCACATTGTTGGACGCCGGGAAATGGAGGCGTAGCACGTAGCGTAGGTGCTTCCCGAGGGGCGAGATGAAGAGTAGGCCTGCGCAGGCTCCTGTCTTCATCAGCGACCCGTCGAAGAACATGGTCCAGAGCTCCGGTTGAATTGGAGCTGTTGGGAGCTGGGTGTCGACCCATTCAGCCACGAAGTCCGCCAAGACTTGGGACTTGATGGCCTTCCAAGGGGCGAACGAGATTGTTTCGCCCATAATTTCCACCGCCCACTTTGCAATTCTACCCGAGGCCTCTCGGCACTGGATGATCTCCCCCAGGGGGAAGGATGACACCACAGTTACCGGATGATACTCGAAGTAGTGCCGCAGCTTCCGTCGCGTCAGGATCACCGCGTACAATAGCTTCTGAACTTGTGGGTAGCGGATCTTGGTTTCGGACAGTACCTCGCTGATGAAGTAGAGTGGCCTCTGAACGGGCAATGCATGCCCCTCTTCTTGCCTCTCGACCACAATCGCGGCGCTAACCACCTGAGTGGTCGCGGCGACGTAGATCAAGAGGGCTTCTCCGGCAGCTGGGGGCACCAAGATAGGCACATTCGTGAGGAGCGCCTTCAGGTTCCCGAGGGCTTCCTCGGCCTCAGGGGTCCAAGTGAAGCACTCAGCCTTCCTTAAGAGGCGGTACAGAGGCAGACCTCTTTCGCCGAGGCGTGAGATGAAGCGGCTCAGAGCCGCAAGACATCCCATGACCCTCTGCACGCCTTTCAAGTCCTTGATGGGCCCCATGCTGACGATGGCTGCGATCTTCTCCGGGTTGGCTTTGATGCCCCACTCGGAGACGATGAACCCCAAGAGCATGCCTCGGGTACCCCGAAGACACACTTTTCGGGATTAAGCTTCACGCCTTTCGCCTTGAGACATCGGAATGTCACTTCAAGGTCGGAAAGGAGGTCGGAGGCTTTCCTCGTCTTGACTACGATGTCATCGACGTAGGCCTCGACCGTCCGGCCAATGTGTTGGCCGAACACATGGTTCATGCACCGCTGGTACGTCGCACCCGCATTCCTCAAGCCGAACGGCATGGTGACATAGCAGTACATGCCGAAGGGCGTGATGAAAGAGGTCGCGAACTGGTCGGACTCCTTCATCCTGATTTGGTGATACCCTGAGTAGGCATCAAGGAAAGACAGGGTTTCGCACCCAACAGTGGAATCCATGATTTGATCGATGCGAGGCAGAGGGTAGGGAACCTTCGGACATGCTTTGTTTAGACCAGTGTAGTCTACACACATCCGCCATTTCCCTCCTTTCTTTCTCACAAGCACAGGGTAGGCAAGCCATTCGGGATGGAATACCTCTTTGATGAACCCTGCCGCCATTAGCTTGTGGATCTCCTCGCCTATGGCTCTGCGCTTTTCTTCGTCGAATCGGCGCAGAGGCTGCTTGACTGGTCGGGCTCTGTCTCGGATGTCCAGCGAGTGCTCGGAGACATCCCTCGGTATGCCGGGCATGTCCGAGGGACTCCACGCGAAGACGTCTGCATTCGCGCGGAGAAAGTCGATGAGCACTGCTTTCTATTTGGGATCGAGCTCGGAGCCGATCCGGATCTGCTTGGAGGCGTCGTTGCTGGGGTCGAGGGGGACGGACTTAACCGTCTCCGCTGGCTCAAAGTTGCCGGCGTGACGCTTCACGTCCGGCACCTCCTTAGAGAGGCTCTCCAGGTCGGCAATGAGGGCCTCGGACTCGGCGAGGGCCTCGGCGTACTCCACGCACTCCACGTCGCATTCGAACGCGTGTTTGTACGTGGGGCCGACGGTGATGACCCCGTTGGGGCCCGACATCTTGAGCTTGAGGTAGGTGTAGTTGGGGACGACCATGAACTTCGCGTAGCATGGCCTTCCCAGTACCGCGTGGTAGGTTCCTCGGAACCCGACCACCTCGAATGTTAGGGTCTCCCTTCGGAAGTTGGAGGGTGTTCCGAAGCAGACGGGAAGGTCGAGTTGTCCAAGGGGCTGGACGCGCTTCCCGGGGATGATCCCGTGGAAAGGCGCAACGCCTGCCCGGACCGAGGACAGATCGACACGCAGGAGCCCGAGGGTCTCGGCGTAGATGATGTTGAGGCTGTTGCCTCCATCCATGAGGACCTTGGTGAGCCTAACGTCGCCGACGACGGGGTCGACAACGAGCGGGTATTTTCCCGGGCTCGGCACGTGGTCGGGGTGGTCGGCTTGGTCGAAGGTGATGGGCTTGTCGGACCAGTCTAGGTAGACTGGCGCCGCCACCTTCACCGAACAGACCTCCCAACGCTCTTGCTTGCGGTGCCGAGCCGAGGCGTTCGCCGCTTGCCCACCATAGATCATGAAGCAGTCGCGGACCTCGGGGAACTCTCGTGCCTGGTGATCTTCCTTCTTGTCGTCGTCGCGAGCCCTGCCACCCTCCACGGGTGGCCCGACCCTGTGAAAGTGGCGCCGAAGCATGGCGCACTCCTCAAGGGTGTGCTTGACGGGCCCCTAGTGATAGGGGCACGACTCCTTGAACATCTTGTCGAAGAGGTTGGCACCTCCGGGGGGTTTCCGAGGGTTCTTGTACTCGGCGGCGGCGACAAGGTCCGCGTTGGCGATGTCGCGTTTCGCTTGCGACTTCTTCTTGCCCTTCTTCTTGGCGCCGCGCTGAGTTGACGCCTCGGGGGCATCTTCCGGTGGGCGGCCCTGGGGCTGCTTGTCCTTCCGGAAGATAGCCTCAGCCGCCTCCTGGCCAGAGGCGAATTTGGTGGCGATGTCCATCAGCTCGCTCGCCCTGGTGGGGGTCTTGCGACCCAGCTTACTCACCAGGTCGCGGCAGGTGGTGCCGGCGAGGAACGCGCCGATGACATCTGAGTCGGTGATGTTGTGCAGCTTGGTGCGCTGCTTCGAGAATCGCCGGATGTAGTCCTGGAGAGTCTCTCCCGGCTGCTGCCGGCAGCTTCGGAGGTCCCAGGAATTCCCAGGGCGCACGTACGTGCCCTGGAAATTGCCGGCGAAGGCTTGGACCAGATCATCCCAGTTGGAGATCTGTCCCGGAGGCAGGTGCTCCAACCAGGCGCGAGCGGTGTTAGAGAGGAATAGGGGGAGGTTGCGGATGATGAGGTTGTCATCGTCCATTCCACCTAGTTGGCAGGCCAGCCGGTAGTCCGCGAGCCACAGTTCCGGTCTCGTCTCCCCCGAGTACTTTGTGATAGTAGTCGGGGGTCGGAACCGGGTCGGGAACGGCGCCCGTCGTATGGCCTGGCTGAAAGCCTGCAGACCAGGTGGTTCGGGCGAGGGACTCCGATCCTCCCCGCTGTCGTAGCGTCCTCCGCGCCTGGGGTGGTAGCCTCGGCGCACCCTCTCGTCGAGGTGGGCCCGACGGTCACGGTGATGGTGCTCGTTGCTGAGGCGTCCCGGGGCCGCAGGCGCTGTGTTGCGCGTGCGCCCGGTGTAGACCGAGGCTTCCCGCATGAATCAGGAAGTCGCAGCGCAATGTTTCGAGGGGTACCCCTGCCTTCGGGAGGCGGAGCTCTTGGCCCGTCGGATCGCGGCGCCCTCCAGGAGATTCTTGAGTTCTCCCTGGATTCACCGCCCCTCGGTGGTTGATGGCTCCGGCATCGCGCGGAGAAGCATTGCCGCTGCAGCCAGGTTCTGGCCGACCCCACTGGAAGCGGGTGGCGGGCTCATCCTGGCATCGTCGGCGATGCGGTGCTGGAAGCCCTGGGGTAGATGACGCATTTCTCCGGCCGGAGGTTGGCCCGCCCATTCCTGCCCGATGTCCCGGCGGATCGGCTCAAGCGCTCCTACTCCCTCGTCGAGCCTGGCCTGCACCCCGCGAATTTGCTCGAGCTGTGGGTCATGGCCCCCCACCTGAACGGGGACCACAGCTAGCTCCTGTAGGATGTCAACGCGAGGCACTGGCCTAGGGAGATCACCGTCCTCGGGCATACCGAGACGGTTGCTTTCAGAGGGACCCCCTCGATCGACGTGGAAACATTCGCGGCTTGGGCCGCAGTCCTCGTCGCCGAGGCTGCGGCTACCGTCGGAACAGTCGGAAAGGCAGTAGTCGCATGCGGTCCTGAAGTCCCGCATGGCACTAGGGTCGCCAAGTCCAGAGAAATCCCAACGGAAGTCGGGCTCGTCATCTTCCTTGGACCTCGAGGGCCCGTAGGTCGAGACATCCGTCAGCCGGTCCTAGGGTGACCGCACACGAAACCCCAGAGGGTTTGGACTCGCCTCTACGAGAGCGTCCGCAAAAGCGAAGCTGCTTGGCGGGTCGAGGCTGAATCCGAAAGGCGTGAGATGGGAATCGGTCGGTACCTCTTGGTCGACGGGCGGTGATGAAGTCACGTCGGGGACTGACTGCACCGTCGTCTCAGGTACGAGGGTGACGTCCAGCAAGCCTTTCGCGAGCGTGCTGGCATCGTCCGTTTGCTCGGAATTGGCGTGTCGCGGGGAGACGGCGCTCGTCTTCGTCTCAAACGCGAGGTCGATGCCCGACGTGCCCCCCATTGGGGCGCTGGCGCCGTCGACTCGCTCGACAGCCGACGAGGCGCTGCCTCCTGCTTGGCCTTGGTTGCCCCGCCTCCTCCTCTGTCGGCGGGGGAGAGGACGGGGTGAGCTCGAATGTTGTTCTTGCACCATGTGGGGAAGACGTCGTCGATTCCGCCGCCGGCGGTCGGGCTGTCGGCCGCCATTGTCGCTGTCGCACGGCGGGGGAAGGAGTATCATGTCGTAGCTGCCGTCGAGGGACATGAACTCAAGACTCCCGAAACGGAGCACCGTCCCGGGCCGGAGAGGTTGCTGGAGACTGCCCATCTGGAGCTTGACGGGAAGTTGTTCGTCAACACGCAGCAGGCCCCTACCTGGCGCACCAACTGTCGACGTTTCGAGACTGGGGGGTCCCTGGGCCGACGAGTGAAATGTCGGCGTTTCGAGACCGGGGGGTCCCTGGGCCGACGAGTGAAATGTCGCCGCGTGCCCCAGCCCAGATGGGTCGGCGCGAGGCCGAGCGCGAAGGGGGGAAGTGAGGTGGCCGGAGATGGGCGTGAGAGAGGTGAAAATCCCGCGGCCTTCATGTTCGTCCCGCACCCAGGTCGGGTGCGCTTGCAGTAGGGTGTTACAAGCGTCCACACGGGAGAGGGAGCGGGCGGCCTCACGCGAGCGCCTGTCTCGTCCTCGTCCCCGCGCGGCCAACCCTCTGTAAGAGGGCCCTGGTCCTTCCTTTTATAGGCGCAAGGAGAGGATCCAGGTGTACAATGGGGGGTGTAGCAGAGTGCTACGTGTCTAGCGGAGGAGAGCTAGCGCCCTAAGTACATGCCGTCGTGGCAGCCGGAGAGGTTTTGGCACCCGGTTCGTGTGGTGTCGTGGCCGTCGGAGGAGCGCTGGAGCCTGGCGGAAGGACAACTGTCGGGGCTGTCGAGTCCTTGCTGACGTCCTCTTGCTTCCGTAAGGGGGCGGAGAGCTGCCGTCGTCAGGGAGAGTGTGGGGCGCCATCATTGCCTATCTTGCGGAGCGAGCCAGATGGGACGCCGGTCTTGTTCCCCGTAGCCTGAGCCAGCTTGGGGTAGGGCAATGATGGCGCCTCCTGTCGACGTGGTCGGTTCGCGCCCTAGGTTGGGCGATGTGGAGGCTCCTCCCAGGTCGAGGTCGAATCTGTCTTCCGTGGCCGTGGTCGAGTCCGAGCCCCTGGGTCGGGCGAGGCGGAGACCGTCGGCTGAGGCCATTGCTGAGTCCGAGCCCTGGGGTCGGGCGAAGCGGAGTTCGTCGTCTTCTGGGGCTGAGCCCAAGTCCGAGCCCTGGGTCGGGCAGAGCGGAGTTCGCCATCTTCCGGGGCTTAGCCCAAGTCCATGCCCTGGGTCGGGCGGAGCGGAGTTCGCCGTCTTTCGGGGCTTAGCCCGAGTCCGAGCCCTGGGTCGGGCGGAGCGGAGTTCGCCGTCTTCAGGGGCTTAGCCCAAGTCCGTGCCCTGGGTCGGGCGGAGCGGAGTTCGTCGTCTTCTGAGGCTTAGCCCGAGTCCAAGCCCTGGGTCGGGCGGAGCGGAGTTCGCCGTCTTCAGGGGCTTAGCCCAAGTCCGTGCCCTGGGTCGGGCGGAGCGGAGTTCGCCGTCTTCCGGGGCTTAGCCCGAGTCCGAGCCCTGGGTCGGGCGGAGCGGAGTTTGCCGTCTTCAGGGGCTTAGCCCGAGTCCGAGCCCTGGGTCGGGCGGAGCGGAGTTTCCTATGGTGCCTGAGGCCGGGCCTGACTGCCTGTCAGCCTCACTCTGTCAAGTGGCACTGCAGCCGGTGCGGCGCAGGCGGCGCTGTCCTCTTGTCTGGCCAGTCAGTGGAGCGGCGAAGTGACTGCGGTCACTTCGGCTCTATTGACTGAAGGGCGTGCGTCAGGATAAAGGTGTCAGGCCACCTTTGCATTAAATGCTCCTGCGATCTGGTCGGTTGGCGCAGCGATTTGGTCAGGGTTGCTTCTTGGCGAAGACAGGGCCTCGGGCGAGCCGGAAGTATGTTCGTCGCTAGAGGGGGGCCTCGGGCGAGACGGAGATCCTCCGGGGTCGGCTGCCCTTGTCCGAGGCTAGGCTCGGGCGAGGCGTGATCGAGTCCCTCGAATGGACCGATCCCTGACTTAATCGCACCCATTAGGCCTTTGTAGCTTTGTGCTGATGGGGGTTACCAGCTGAGAATTAGGAGCCTTGAGGGTACCCCTAATTATGGTCCCCGACAGGTACTAGGCTTATCGATTTACCATATTTCTCGGTATGTGTTTAGTACGTTCAAACGCTTGACACAGGTATCCGCACGTTAATCCTTATTCCATTTTCCCATCTCGTAAACAACCAATCCCCATGGATTGTTGTCCACAACTAGTATCATGATAGTATGAAAGTGGGTACAACCAATTTCCTGATCTCGCGCGAGTGCTAGAAAAATCACTCGTCTTCTACCGAGATCCTAATTAAATAAAGCAACTACTCGACCTAGCATACTAGTATCCATTTCAAAAGGATTCCTGAGATCATGCAACTAGGGTTTCACACAACTCCTACACTTAAGTGCACATTCAATCCTACAATCAATAAGTGAATTAAAATAGCATAATTAACAGGTTATGCATAAACCGGGGCTTGCCTTCCAAAGCAGTGGCAGGCAGGTCCTCTGGTGCAGGCTCTGGTGCTGGATCTGGGGCTACCTCCTGAGCAGCTCCTTGCTCCGGCACGAGGACGTACTCTCCGTCCGCAAGGTTACAGTCTATCGAAATGCAATGAACATATATGTCATGATTATGCAGGATTTAATAACATTATGCTAAGAGAAGAAAAACTAAGTTAATGAGTAACTTAGGGTTTCCGGGTCATATGTGGCTTTTAATGGTTTATGCTTATCACTTCTAGGTTTAGGTTTTTCTAGGGATAGGCATAGGGAATTTGTATTGCCTCTATATATTTCAGTGGACAAGTTAATAAGGGTTTTAGGATGACACTAGTTCCTCTCATTCATTTTTCCCTTTCTTCATTTCCTATTTAGGGTTTCTAGTGTAGATTTGAACTACAACAGTGGTTTAATATTTTCCAAAAATTCTGTAAAAATTACAGTGGGTTGCCATTGGCCATTCTAGCATGTTCTATGAATTTGAGGTTTAAAATACAAAGGCTATGCTTTAGACAAAAATAACAAGAGTTGTGTAAAATGGGCCACTTTGCACTACATCTCTTAATTAGGGGTGAGTTCTGCCCTAAAGGTTATTTTTGTTGGCATCTCTTAACTAAATGACCATCCCTTAGTTTTCTGTAGTACTCAAGGGTTTTATATTTTCCCTAAGCAGTTTACATTATTTAAAGTCCAACAAAATTGGTTTGACCAAATTTGGATGAACTAAACAGAAGTTATGAATTATTAAAGTTTCTGTTCAAATTTAAAAACAGATTTAATAAGGGTTTCCTGGAAAAGCAGTTTACACTGAGGACCCTGGGTTATTTCCAAACTAACTCTCTCAGTTATACCCCCGCGTTACTATTCATTTGAGTCACTGACATTTCACAAAACCCCCCAGACTTCTCTCCTTCTCCCCCGCGGTCCCTCCCTAGGTTTAAACAGTACCCGCAAGATAGAAAAGGGTGGCGCGGCTTACCGGCGGCGAGATAGGTCCGGCGAGGGGTGGGGTTGGCTCGGGGAGGCTCTGGCGGTCACAGCGATGTACGACTCGACGGCGGGGATGGCCGGAATCGCTCGGTCCACGTGCGCAGGCGGGTGTCTTCGTCGGCGGCGGGTGTGCCGGCCAAACCACGGCGATCTAGTTCAATCCAAGGGCACGGTGAGCTTCACGGGGTGACGTAGAGACTGTGTGCACAAGGAATCAGAAAATGGTTCAGTGGATTACCCGGTCCACGCACTCCGGTAGGTTGTGAACTCCGGCGACCGCGGACTGGCCTCTCCGGCGAAGCAGGCTTCGATTCCTCGCTCGGGGAGCTTCACTGAGGTGTGCTCACTCGTCTCCGAGGGTCGGACGGGGTTGGGAAAGGCTGGGCTGGCCGGTCTACGGCGGCAGGAGCTCGGGTGGCCGCAGACACGCCGCGCACGGGCAAACGGCGGTGAGTTGAGCTCCGGTGAGGTTTGAGCGTGCGCGGAAGAGTGTGGTCGACGCCTGAGCGGGCTTTATAGGCGCGGGCGCGGGCCATGGCGTCGGCTGGCCGTTGGCGCGACGCGGGGCGCGCGCGGGCGTGCTCTGGCGCACACAGAGCGCGTCGAACACGTGGAGCTTTTCTTCTGCCCGTGTTCCACAGCTCACCCAAGTCGCAAACGTGCGAATCTTGGCAAAAATCCGGCGCGAGTCTTTTCCTAGCACCTAGGGCTGTCTCTCATCCGTGAGTTGCCATGGCAGATATGGCCTAGGTAGGGAGATCTTTGGTCGCCAAATCGGGTGTGTCACTCTGCCCATCTCGCGACAAAAACCATGCCAAGGCATGTCAAACGTCAAGATCTCGGGCTCAGCTTTTTCCAGTGGGTGCCCTAGGTGGTATGCCACATTTTTGGTATAGAACTTAGGTGGTTTTGGTGCCAGCTTCGAGGTGAACACGGTTGATCTTTAGTGTTGGTGTAGTTTTTAACTTAGAGAGAATTGGAGAGCTCTAGCTCTCTCTCTACTCAGGGAATGGATTTGGGGTTTCTCCAGGGGTCTTTTTGCAATATTTCCTTCCCATAATTGCTGGTTATAAGGTTACTTAAGGTTTGGTTAAAGATTGCTCATGTTTTGCACATTTGCTCACTCTCTCCCCCCTCTTATCCATGGCTTTGGGAGATAGGGTTCAAGAGAGGTCTAGGGTTTTCCCTCCTCTTGCCCAAGGTAGTAAGTGTACAAAGGTTTGAGTAATACTTCTTAGGTCATTAGAAATCTTGGTTAACACATGGCCTCCAAGGTTCTTATGTTCTCCTTAAGTTTTTACCACATGTGATCACAGTCCTTAGCACCAAGGTGTGCTCTAGCCATGGTAACACCTGAGGTGTTACAGCCCTCCCCCCTTAAAGGAATCTCGTCCCGAGATTTTAGGCAGAGTCCTCTAGAGGGTGCTACGAGGCACGCGGGTGTGCTACTCTTTCTTATACTCAAGTTTCTCTTGTTAACTGCTCTTCGAATGTCATTCTCTTTGCAACTTCAGAAGGAAGCCCTTTTTAAGCTAAATCCACAACTTAGACTATCCTTGTTATCTAAGTTTTTCTTATAATTGAATTCAAAGGGCAGGTGGGGGTGGGGTTTTGGGGTACGTACCGACTCCTTTGGGCAGAAAGTCGGGGAAGCGAGAGCGTAGAAAATCCTCAGTCTCCCATGTAGCTTCTTCTGCTGAGTGGTGACTCCACTGAACCTTATACATTCGGATCGACCTTGCCCGAGTTGATCTCTCCTTCTGATCTAATACCTTGACGGGGTACTCTTGATAGGACAAGTCTGGTTCTATCTCAATGTCTGGTTCTGGCAGCACTTCAGTGGGTAGGCGAACACATTTCTGCAGCTGAGATACATGGAACACATTATGAACTGCTGACATGTGAGGTGGCAATTCCAATTGATAGGCTACGGGTCCACAAGCTTCCTTGATCTGGTAGGGTCCAATGTAGCGAGGAGCTAACTTGCCCTTAATTCCGAATCTCTGGACACCCTTGGTGGGTGATACCTTAAGATAAACATGATCTCCCACTTTAAACTGTAGAGGCTTCCGCCTCTTGTCATGATAGCTCTTTTGCCTGGCCTGAGCAGCTTCTAAGTTCTTCTTGATGATTCTGACCTTTGCCTCTGCTTCAAGTACCAAATTTGGCCCAAAAATTTCTCTCTCTCCTGCTTGAGACCAATTCAGCGGTGTTCTACACCTTCTCCCATATAAGGCTTCAAAAGGTGCCATCTTTAGACTGGACTGATAGCTGTTATTATAAGAAAACTCTGCCAAAGAAAGACACTTGTCCCAATCCTTTCCGTAGTGTAGTGCACATGCCCGCAACATGTCTTCCAAAATCTGGTTTACCCGTTCTGTCTGGCCATCTGTTTGGGGATGGTATGCTGAGCTTCGTATTACATGGGTCCCAAGTGATTCTTGCAGCTGCTCCCAAAAGCGTGCCACAAACAGTGCTCCTCTGTCAGATACAATGGTCTTTGGAATACCATGCAATCGCACTATTTGATCAACGTACATTTCTGCATACTTCTCTGTCTTGTGGGTGGTATGCACTGGTAAGAAATGAGCAGTCTTGGTTAATCTGTCCACAATAACCCAAATAGAATCATGGTGCTTGGAGGTATTGGGCAATCCCATTATGAAGTCCATGCAAATGTCCTCCCATTTCCAAGATGGTATGGGAAGAGGTTGCAAAGGGCCTGCTGCCTTCAAGTGACTAGCTTTTATCCTCTTGCAAGTGTCACACTCGAATATATACTTGGCAATTTCCCTTTTCATTCTGGTCCACCAATATAAAGATCTGAGATCATGATACATTTTGTTGCTACCAGGGTGCATGAAGAATTTTGAAAGGTGAGCTTCATCCAATATCTTCTTTCTGAGCTCAGGTTCCTTGGGAACAACCAATCGATCTCCAAACCATAGAATTCCCTTGATGTCCTGCCGGAAGCACTTGTATCTCTCTGCCTTCTGCTTGATCATTTCCTTGATAACCTGAACACCCTTATCCTCAATCTGTGCCCTGACTATCTGCTCTTGCAATGTGGGCTCTACCGAGATATAACTTAAGTCACCTGAAGAAACAACTTCCAGGTTCAGCTTGCACAATTCATCACACAGGGTGGTAACTCTTGCATCCATGCTCATACAATTGCACTGGTCCTTTCTGCTCAAGGCATCTGCCACAACATTGGCCTTGCCTGGATGGTAATGTACTTCCAAATCATAGTCCTTGATTAACTCCAACCATCTCCTCTGCCTCATGTTCAGATCTGCCTGAGTGAAGATGTATTTGATGCTCTTGTGATTGGTGTAGATGTTACAGTGAGCTCCCATCAAGTAGTGTCTCCATATTTTAAGAGCATGAACCACAACTGCCAATTCCAGATCATGTGTCGGGTAGTTCTGCTCATGGGGTCTGAGTGCTCGGGAAGCATAAGCAATGACTCTGTTATCTTGCATTAAGACACAACCCAATCCCGTACCAGAAGCATCACAATAAACTTCAAATGGCTTGGTGTTGTCAGGTTGAGCCAGCACTGGGGCTGTTGTTAAATGCTGCCTCAAAGTGTGAAAGGCATTTTCGCACTTTTGGCTCCAATCATACTTGACTCCCTTCTTCAACAGTTCAGTCATTGGTTTAGCAATTCTGGAGAAATCCAGAATAAATCGTCGATAATACCCTGCTAAACCCAGAAAACTTCGAATTTGCTTCACTGTAGTCGGGGGTTTCCAATCCATTACCTCTTGCACCTTCTCAGGATCAACTGATATCCCATCCTGAGAGATTGTGTGACCCAAGAATTTAATCTCCTTCAGCCAAAATTCACATTTAGACAACTTAGCATAAAGACGATGATCGCGCAGTCGCTGAAGCACGATGTGCAGGTGCTGAGCGTGTTCGTCTTCATTCTTGGAATAGACCAGAATATCATCGATGAAAACGACCACGAACTTATCCAACTCTCGCATGAATACTGAGTTCATTAGGTACATAAAATAAGCCGGGGCATTGGTCAGCCCAAAAGACATCACCAAAAACTCATACAGCCCATATCTGGTTGAGAAGGCCGTCTTGGGAATATCACTGGTTCGAATCTTGATCTGATGGTAACCTGAGCGAAGATCTATCTTGGAGAACACCTTGGCTCCTATCAACTGATCAAACAGAACATCAATGCGAGGCAGTGGGTATTTGTTCTTGATAGTCACCGCATTGAGAGGGCGGTAGTCAACACACATCCTCAAACTCTCATCCTTTTTCTTTACGAACAAGGCGGGACATCCCCAAGGCGAAGTACTTGGGGGAATAAACCCTTTGTCCAACAACTCTTGCAATTGCTTTTTCAGTTCTGCCAATTCCGCGGGAGGCATCCTATAGGGTCTCTTGGAGATAGGAGCAGTCCCGGGTTGCAATTCGATTGCGAACTCAATGTCTCGGTCAGGTGGCATCCCTGGCAATTCATCTGGGAAAACATCTGGGTAGTTACAGACCACTGGGATCTTTTCCACTAGGGATTCTATCATAACGAAGGCACAGGAACGGGTACAACCCTGGTCGGGTAGATATAAGGTGATCTCGCCATCCAAAGGGGAGTGGATTTCTATGGCTCTGGCTGCAACATCAATCACCGCATGGTGTCGTGATAACCAATCAGTCCCTAAGATGATATCCACACTATCCAATCCCATTATCAAGAGAGTGGTTTTGAAAATGAAACTACCCAGCTTAATTGGTACGTGTCTATTGATCTGGTAGGTGGCAACCCTGCCTCCTGGTGTTGAGATTGTAATGCCCCCATTGGTGTGGTGAAAAGGCAATTGACACTTGGCACTAAATTTGGTACTGATAAAACTGTGTGATGCACCAGAATAAAAAAGAACAATAGCAGGATAATTCAAAACTGTAAAGATACCAGTCAAGACAGGCGCTCCCTCTGGAATATCAGCCATGGTGGTGAAGTTTAGCCTGCCCTCACTTGCACCTTCTGTCTCTTGCCTTGATTCTGATTCACATTCTGCCCCTGCCTCTGCTGGTTCCGGGGGCAATTCTTGGCATAATGTCCGGTGTTGCCACAAGTGAAACACCTGTTGTCATTTTCCTGGCGATACTGCTGCTGCTGCTGATTGTTTCTCTGAGCTGGAAACTGGGTGCGGTTGGGTGCCTGCTGCTGCTGCTGCGGTCGGATTACCCATCGCCCTTGCTGCTGCTGGGGGCCCCTATTCTGAGTGTTGGACACAATCCTGAAGCGCTGTGGCTGAGCTGAGGGTCCTGCCACAGGGGTCTTCCTCTTCTTTTCTGCCTGTCGAGCTGTAATGCAGTCCTCCTGGGAGATAGCCATGTTGACCAACTCATTGTAGCTGTTGGCCCTGACGGTGTTGAGACGGTCACGGAGCTTAGTGCTGAGCCCCCTCCTGAACCTGTCTCTCTTCTTCTCATCCGTATCTGCGTGATATCCAACATACTGGCACAAGTCATTAAAAGCCTGAGCATACTGCAACACTGTCCTGTTGCCTTGAGTGAGTGCCAGAAACTCGTTGAACTTTCGGTCCATAATCCCGACTGGTATGTGGTGTCCCCGGAAAGCTGCCTTGAAATCTCTCCATTCCACCTCTCGATCCTCTGGCTGCATGGCAAGAAAATGGTCCCACCAAGTCCTTGCGGGTCCACGAAGCTGCTGGGTGGCGAACCTGACTTTAGTGACCTCTGAACAAGCTCCATGGAGTAGCGGGAATTTGGATTCCACTACTCTTAACCACACACCTGCATCAAGTGGGTCCTCAACCCTTGTGAACAAGGGAGGCTGGGTACTGAGGAACTCCTGGTAGGTAGCTGTTGGGTCTATGCTTCGTCGCCGAAGGTCTTCAAGGGAGAAGCGGCTTTCGGCTGAGGCTATTTGTATGAGATGGCCGAAGGTTCCTCGTCATGAAGCTTCGGCATTATAAACCGACTTAAAGATAGAATGACTTTTTAGTCCATAAAGGTCTGAGTCAATGTTGTAAGCTTTTATAAGGGGCATACTTGTAATTCCTCACAGGCTGCGTCCT
The DNA here is from genome assembly GCF_902167145.1 of Zea mays. Classification (NCBI taxonomy): domain Eukaryota; kingdom Viridiplantae; phylum Streptophyta; class Magnoliopsida; order Poales; family Poaceae; genus Zea; species Zea mays. The sequence goes on along the minus strand of NC_050103.1, from coordinate 78,480,907 downwards.
GTGCCTATAAATAGTGAACAGTATTCCGTTGCTGTTCACGGATTCTTGTAATTGCAATCGCATCATTCGGGAACCAATCTTTGCCAAGGCAGAGGTATAACTGTATTCAATGATTCAATATATTAAGTAAATATAATATGACTCGTTTATGATTCATTTACCTTTGATACCCTTTGTTTTATGTTATCTTGTACAATCTATTAAAATCCAATTACGAAGACTTAGCCTTCGTAATCGTATTCTCATCAACCTTCGTCCAAGGTTCATTATCCTCAAAGGAATAATGCTTCATGGACGAAGGACGTTAACATTTAACATTTTATGTTGCCTTGTTCTTAATTCATAGCACTTGAGAACAAGTCCCCAACATTGGCGCCCACCTCCGGTGAACTCACTTCCACTTTTTTGAGCTGATGGCTTCGTTCAACGATCGAGCTAGAGCTGCTTCGGACCCGAAGCTGGTGTTCCCGATAACAGGTGGTTCGTGCTCAGAACCAGCCAACAAAAAGCAGAAGAAAGAGGCACAGAGAAGGGTACAACATGTTGGAGTGCAGGGACCCTTTATCAAGTCAAGGTGGTCCCACATTCCAATCACCTTCTCCCAGGAGGACCTTCAGCTCAAGGATTTTCCTCATAATGATGCTATGGTTATTTCTTGCGTTATCAAAGGGTTTCTGGTCCACAATGTCTTGGTTGATACAGGCAGTGCAGCTGATATCATATTTGCTAAGGCCTTCAGACAAATGCAAGAGCCAGAAGATAAGATTCATGATGCTACACACCCTCTCTGTGGCTTCGGAGGAAGACAGATTGTAGCACTGGGCAAGATCACCATGCCGGTGACCTTCGGATTCATCAACAACACTAGAACTGAACAAGTTGTGTTTGACATTGTTGACATGGAATACCCTTATAATGCAATTATTGGTCGTGGCACCCTCAATGCTTTCGAAGCAATTCTTCATCCTGCTTACCTTTGCATGAAGATACCTTCGGATCAAGGACCCATCGCTATTCATGGAAGTCAGGAAGCTGCCAGAAAGGCCGAAGGTAATTGGACTGACTCAAAAGCAATCCATAACATAGATGGAGCTGAAGCTTGTGAACAGTACAAGTTCAGAAGGGAGAAAGCAGCTTCAGCAGATCAGCCGAAGCCTATGCTCTTATGTGAAGACATAGCAGAGCAGAAGGTGCTGTTAGGCTCTCAATTATCCGAAGAGCAGGAGAAAACCTTGATAAGGTTTTTGTTCAACAACAAAGATGTTTTTGCATGGTCAGCTAATGATCTCTGCGGAGTAAATAGGGATGTTATTGAACATTCGCTTAATGTTGATCCATCCTTCAAAGCCAGAAAACAGAGGCTTCGGAAAATGCCAGATGATAAGGCCGAAGGTGCTCGTAACGAAGTCAAAAGACTCCTCAGTGCAGGAGTCATCAGAGAAGTAAAGTACCCAGAATGGCTAGCTAATACCGTTATGGTAAAAAAGGCTAATGGCAAGTGGCGAATGTGTATTGATTTTACAGATCTTAACAAGGCTTGTCCGAAGGATGAATTCCCATTGCCAAGGATAGACTCTTTAGTTGATGCAGCAGCTTCTTCAGAGCTCATGAGTCTGTTAGACTGTTATTCAGGCTATCATCAAATTTGGATGAAGAAGGAAGATGAGCCAAAGACTAGCTTCATAACTCCAAGTGGCACATATTGTTATCTTCGGATGCCTGAGGGGCTCAAAAACGCTGGAGGAAGTTTCAGCAGAATGACTGCGAAAGTTCTCCAGTCTCAGATAGGCAGAAATGTGCTAACTTATGTTGATGACATCATTGTCAAAAGCACGAAGCAGGAGAATCATATTGCTGACTTGCAGGAGACCTTCGCCAGTTTCAGACAAGCTGGTTTAAAGTTGAATCCAGAAAAATGCGTCTTCGGAGTAAAGAAGGGGAAATTTCTAGGATGCTTGGTTTCAACAAAGGGAATTGAAGCCAATCCAAGTAAGATTGAAGCTATACTTCGGATGGAGCCACCAACTACAAAAAAAGGGGCCCAAAGATTGACAGGAAGGTTGGCATCTCTCAATAGATTCATATCCAGATCAGCAGAGAGAAACTTACCATTCTTCGAAGTGCTGAAGTCAGCCGAAGTCTTTCAATGGGGACCAATCCAGCAGAAGGCCTTTGAAGACCTGAAGCAGTATTTAATAGATCTAACAGCATTAACTCCACCTGTGCCAGGGGCTCCTTTATTATTATATGTGGCAGCTTCGCACTCAGCGGTAAGTGCAGCACTTGTCCAGGAGAAGCTTGATGGCCAAGCCAGGAAACAGGTCCCAGTATATTTTGTATCTGAAGTTCTCAGTATATCAAAGAAAAACTACACAGAATTAGAGAAGGTGTTATATGCTGTTTTGATGGCATCCAGAAAGCTTCGGCATTATTTTCAAGCTTACAACATAATCGTTCCTTCTTCACAACCTCTGAAGGATATTATGAGGAATCGAGAAGCTACTGGAAGGATTGGAAAATGGGCTGCAGAGCTCAATGAATTTTGTATTGAATATGTTCATAGATCTTCAATTCAGTCCCAAGCGTTAGCAGACTTCATTGCTGACTGGACGCCAGGGGCTCAGGAGGAAGAAGCAAATAAAGACGCCGAAGCATGGATAGTGTTTTGTGATGGATCTTGGGGAACCTTCGGAGCAGGAGCGGCTGCTGTGTTGGTTTCACCTTCCAAGGTCAAAACTTGTTACGCGGCAAAGCTTGATTTTAGTTGCACAAATAACATTGCCGAGTACGAAGCCTTGCTTCTAGGTCTTCGGAAGCTAAAAGCAATGGGAATCAGAAGGGCTATACTCAAAACTGATTCCCAGGTTGTTTCGGGTCATATTGACAAGAGTTGCAAGGCTAAGGATCCGAAGCTTGAAAAATATCTGGATATGGTTCGAAGAGTTGAAGCTTCCTTCGAAGGATTTTCTGTCAAAAATATCCCTCGAGGACAGAATGAGCATGCTGATTTGTTAGCTAAGTCAGCAGCACAGGGGCTGCCTTTACCTTCGGATGTATTCTTCGAAACAATAAAAGCACCTTCGGTGGAACTTCTTGAAAGGGCAGTCCTCAGTATATCTCCTGTGTATAGCGAAGATTGGAGAACTGAGATCATCTCTTATCTTCAGGGAAAATTCCTTTCAGATGACGAAGCTTATAACAGGAGGATAGAGGCAAGAGCTCGTCCATATGTCATGATAGAAGGGGAGTTGTACAAACATGGAGTTTGTGCTCCGCTACTCAAGTGTTTATCCAGAACCGAAGGTATAGAGTTGATGAAAGAAATACATGCGGGCCTCTGTGGATCTCACATTGGATCCAGGCCGTTACTTGGAAAAATTTTCCGCCAAGGATTTTATTGGCTGAAGGCAGCTTCGGATGCAGCGGAATTAGTTCAAAAGTGCGAAGGTTGTCAGAAATGTGCACGAGAACAGAAACAACCTTCGTCCCTAACACAACTCATACAACCCGTTTGGCCATTGCAAAGGTGGGGCCTTGACTTGTTGGGTCCGTTACCACCAGCCCAGGGGAACCTAAGATATGTTGTAGTGGCGGTGGAGTATTTTTCTAAATGGATTGAAGCAAGGCCTTTAGCCACAATAACTTCGGCCACCGTCCAAAAGTTTTTCTGGCAGAATATTGTTTGCCGTTTCGGAGTACCAAAGCCTATTACTGTGGATAATGGAACACAGTTCGATTCCGAAGCTTTTAGGGATTTTTGTGATCAGATCGGTACGAAGATCCATTTTGCGTCAGTCAGACATCCGGAGTCAAATGGACTCGTTGAAAGAGCCAATGGCATTATAATGACAGGAATAATGAAGTTAATCTTCAATCAACCCAGGGGAAAATGGCCAGATCAGTTAACTAAAGTGGTGTGGAGCCACAATACAACAACATCAAGGTCTACAGGATTTACTCCATTCAAGTTATTATTCGGCGACGAAGCAATAACTCCGGAGGAAGCTAAAACCGGATGAATAAGGGTAATGGCTTCGGCAGAATCTGGTTCCGAAGCTGCTTATTCTGTGGAAAAAGATGCTTTAGAAGGAATCAGGCTGCAAGCCGTGGAGAACATCAATAAATATCAAGCCGAAACAATTAAATGGCGAGATAGAAAGGTTCGGTTAAAGAATATTGAGCCAGGACACTTGGTGCTTCGGAGAGTGGCCAACCCAGAAACAGTGGGCAAGTTGCAGTTGAAATGGGATGGACCTTTCTTAGTAGCATCTTCGTCAAGATCCGGTTCATACAGGTTGAAGGATATGGACGGCAACGACATTCCTAGGTCTTGGAATGCGGATGAGCTTCGGCGATATTATGTATAACTCGATGTAATTTTTCATATTTTTTATTTTTCTTTCATGGCACCCTTTTCCTTTCCAAAGGGGGAGAAAGGTTTTTAATGGGGCCAGCACATGTAATTTTCTTTTTTAATTCTATAAGAATAAAATCCCCCAAGGAATGTAAATGTAAAAGCTGAGAACGCACCATCGAGTGCTGAAAAGTAAAAAGAGAAGAAGCTCCAAAGTCGTTCCTAAGGGAATGCAGAGCTTACAGCGAAAAGTCAACGCTGATTCCGCCAAAAGTAAAGGCGAAGAAGCTCCAAAGTCGTTCCTAAGGGAATGCAGAGCTTACAGCGAAAAGTCAACGCTGATTCCGCCAAAAGTAAAGGCGAAGAAGCTCCAAAGTCGTTCCTAAGGGAATGCAGAGCTGAGGTGTGATTGTTCTTAAAAAATAATGGCTATGAGTATGTCTTCGGAATACATGTTTGGCCGTTCATTTGCACATCACATTACATCATAGCATTTGCATTCATAAACATTCATCCAGGCATATGTAGGATAATCATCTCCATGGCATAAGTGGTTGCTTCGGCAAAATGAAAAAAAGAAGGGGAAGAAAGAGCTTCGTGTACAAAAAGGAGAGCTTCGAGAAAAAGGAAAATGTTGTTTTTTATGCTTCGCTGCGTACGAAAAGAAGGGAAGGTGTTTTTTCGCCTTCGGCTCAAAAGGAAAATTTCGTCCACATCAAAGCATTTCTCATACATCAATGGAAGGTTAAGGGTATATAACAAGGTATGAACTGAATTCGTTAAAGACAAGTTTTAGTTACATTTACAAAAGTTATCTCAAAAGTTTCTCAAGTACTGTCTACAGTCTACTATCTAATCACCAAGGAGCTTCGGCTTCGGCATCATTCTTGATCATCAGCTTCGGCTTCGTCATCCTACATGAATAAGGTCGTTGTAAGTCAAAATCAAGCTTGCAGTAAAAGGTAAGCACAAGGTATGGTTTCTTACTGGTTCAAGGTGGCTTCGAGCTTCGTCTCCAGCCTTTTCTCGCCCACCTTTTGTCCATATCATTTTTACAAATCTATTCGAGATACTTCGGGCGAGATCAGGAATGTCATCCAGTATTGATGGGGATAGAGTGAAATTTGGCCTATTGACAATTTTTCCATGATCACAGCCAGCCTTCAGGAAAGCTGCAGCAGTGCCTCGAGAAGCCACCCAGGCACAGAAGTCACCATGCCCAGCTATGACTTCGTCGAGCTCGTCAATCTCCCCCTCAATATGTTCGAAGGTTTTCGGTAGATCTTCAGCTGAGGGGGTGAATTTTTCACTGCTGGCTCCAACTGAGTAAAAAATCTTTCTTAATCGTTGAATGCATTTGTTGCTAAATTCCAAGCATTTTTCTTGAAGACTTGTCAGTAGTTTTCTCAAATCTGAATTTTGTTGAGCTTCGGCTTCAAGTTTTGCAGTAAGCTCTAGCTTTTCTCGCTCGAACTGTTCAGACTGGCGGAGAAGCTTCGTGTTCAGTTCTGTTATTTTTGCTTCAGCTTCCGCCAACGAACCTTCGGCTGCCTGGAGCTCAAAGTTCTTTTTCTCAATAACATCCGATTGCTCCTTTATTCTGTTTTCCAAATTTTCAATTATAACTTCGTGCTTCTTATCTTCAAAATCTTGCTGCATTTGCAAGGCTTTGCTCAACAGCATACTCTGCACAAGAACAACCTTCGTCAGACATGTTTTCATTATTAGAAACAATAAGAGTTAAGGTAAAAGTAGTTCACCTTGAAGTTGGAGTAAAATAAACTACCGACGATATGTTGTCGTCGGTAGCGGCTGATGTCTGTTTCTAGCTTCGGAAAGCCGATACTTTTGGATAGAGTACTGATAACTTTGGCTCCTATTTGATCTCGAATACAATCTAAATTTTCATCATCAACGCCTCCGAAGAGGAGTGCCCCAGGTTTGTATCCACAGGATTTAGCATACTCTCTAAGCTCTTCTATTTCAGCTTTTGATAGTTGTTCTCCAACTAAATTCTGGAACATGAAGGCTTCGCTTTCTGAAGCTTCATCAGCGATTTCTTTTCCTTTCCCCGACGCTGCGGTCACGGCCTCTTCGGCGGCGGTCGTAGCCTCTTCTGCAGCCATGTTTAGCAGTATTTGGTCAATGTGTTTAATTGTGCTCTCCAGGTTCAAATCTTCAGCTGAGGCAGCTTCAGCAGCTGCTGCCTCCGAAGGTGCAATTTCAATATCTGTCCTCTCTGCAGCCGCTGGTATTTTCTGGGCTGAAGCTCTTGGCGGCGTCTTGTCGATCACCTCTGTCACGGTGATAATTCTTTGTTTCTTCGCCTTGATTGTTTTCTTCGATTTTTCGGGCTCCTTGTCCTTCTGAAAAAACTTTGTCAGTTGAGGGCCCAGTGGACTTAGCTTCGCAGGTAAGGATTCGGTCATTACCTTCAGAATTTCCTCAACGACAGCAGCAGAAGGTGATGCAGGGGTTTCTTCTGCTTCGGATATTTGTTGCTTCGGAGAAGAAGCTTTCCTCTTCTTCGGAATTTTCTTTTTAATGGTTCTTTTTCTTCATTCATGGCCTCAGTTATCCTTTTTCTTTTTTGGCCCCCAGCACCCTTGTTCAGATTTTCATAATCAGGGTAATCAAAGCCCAAGGCGTCCAACACACGATTTAGCCTTCGCTTCGGACGGGTGCCGAAGGCTGCTGTCATCAATTGATCTTCTTTTTTGGAATAGTTGCCAAGTATTTCATTACACATTGCTTCAATCGTATCTAGCCACTCTTGGCAAGGTGCTTTAAAGTATTTTTTAAACTTGAAATAGTAAGGTAAACGTACGAGTTCACCTTCTTTCTTTTCCCCCTGTAGCTTCGGCATTTCCCATTCTTTCAAACTGGGAAAAACTTTGAATGCTAAAAACTCTTGAACCAGGTCCCTTGTGCTGATATGCTCTGCAATAATTTTGAATTCACTCATTGCTTGTTGTGTTGGACCTTCGGGTGTCATGTTGCAGCGAGGTCGGGTTTCTCCGAAGATTAATTCCAGCGGGCTTTGTACAAGCTTTTCCTTGTCATCATCAACCTTGACATAGAACCACTCTGATTTCCAGCCTGCTGCCCACTTGCTTCGGTAGCTAATTACAGGAAACTTTGTAGTCTTCCGATAGGCGAAATTATAGCAACCAAAATTATCGTGCAATCCATCTTTTCTAGCTTTTGTTTGATAATGCAACTCGTGAACCCGGCAAAAGCTGTCCGCAAATGGTTCCACTGATTGGCTTCGGAGTGCCCAGATATAAACAATAAGCCTAACGATAGCGTTAGGGGTCAGCTGATGAAAATAGATGCCGAACCTTTTCAACACCTCTGCAATAATCCCATGTAGGGGGAACCTTAATCCAGCCTTTAGAAAGCTTTTGAAAATAACAATTTCATCTTTCTCCGGTTTTGGGGTAGTCTCTTCTCCCCCGAAGCGCAAAAGCTTCTTCTGATTTTCAGTGAAAAAGCCCGATTTTACCATCTTGGACAGATCAGCCTTCGAAACAGTAGATTTCCCGAAGTCCAAGTGGCTCGGCTTGCTTGGCATGGCAATGCGATAATCATCTTCAGAATCAGTTTCCTCAATATCTTCTTCCTCTGCTTCAGCGATTGCTTGTTCTGTTTGTTCTGCATCATCATGAGGGATTTTTTCCGAAGTCACTAGCCCGGATCGTTGCATGGCTTCGGAGATAGGGAGAGTCTCCGAAGCTTCAGTTTCGTCCCCCTCGCGCTCAACCCTGGCAGTAGAGCGGACTCTGGCCATTTAATTATGAACTTGTGAAACTTTAATATTTTCTTCCTCCGAAGCAGGCTTCAAACTGGAGCTTCGTCCGATTTCGACAGACAAGCTTCGGCGATGGTTAAAAATTTTGGCAGAAAAACAGTGCAAATAGCAATGAATGCTGTGGTAACTTCACACCTACTCGTCTGTTTATATAGTGCTGCAGGTAAGAAGGCGAAGCGCCAGAATTTTTACACCAGGCGGACACCCGCTTGCGCTCGCTACGCGGTGGACCGCAGGGACAAACAGTAACTCTGCAAGGTGGGACCGCTACATGCTGGGAAGTTAAATCGTTTCTCGGCAACGAGCTCAGGGAAGGTGTTTTTTGGACCTTCGGCTCCCCGAAGCTTAAGAGACTTTTTTCACGGATCAAGCTCGTTACGAAAAACGATCTAGCACCGCGAAAGGGGCTACTGTTGGGTCTATGCTTCGTCGCCGAAGGTCTTCAAGGGAGAAGCGGCTTTCGGCTGAGGCTGTTTGTATGAGATGGCCGAAGGTTCCTCGTCATGAAGCTTCGGCATTATAAACCGACTTAAAGATAGAATGACTTTTTAGTCCATAAAGGTCTGAGTCAATGTTGTAAGCTTTTATAAGGGGCATACTTGTAATTCCTCACAGGCTGCGTCCTGTGCCTATAAATAGTGAACAGTATTCCGTTGCTGTTCACGGATTCTTGTAATTGCAATCGCATCATTCGGGAACCAATCTTTGCCAAGGCAGAGGTATAACTGTATTCAATGATTCAATATATTAAGTAAATATAATATGACTCATTTATGATTCATTTACCTTTGATACCCTTTGTTTTATGTTATCTTGTACAATCTATTAAAATCCAATTACGAAGACTTAGCCTTCGTAATCGTATTCTCATCAACCTTCGTCCAAGGTTCATTATCCTCAAAGGAATAATGCTTCGTGGACGAAGGACGTTAACATTTAACATTTTATGTTGCCTTGTTCTTAATTCATAGCACTTGAGAACAAGTCCCCAACAGTAGCTGCCGCGGGGTGACGCTGATGGTCTCCACCACCATAATGCTGAGGTGGTGGCTGACGCTGAGCTAGCTGCCTCAAGATCTCATTCTGCTGAGCCATTAGCTCCTGCAGAGTGGGAGGCGGTGGCGGCGGTGGAGGAACACACTCATTCTGGCCACGACGCTACCTCCCGGCCATTTGAAAAACCACATATATACTTAACACCATATTTCCAAGTTCAAGGTTTAATCGCGACGAAAGAGTCAAAAGCAAATTGATAGATTCCGACTTAAACAAAAAGGATTTAAAAAGGCATAAATTTTCCTTCCAAATTTAAAAACTGACATCATCCATCAACCAACTTCTGAAAGAGTTTATCACGGTTACATCAATGGTCCCAAAAAGACTCAACTCTATCTAGCCTAGTACCCCAAGGGTGTAAAAGCTAAGCTAGCTGCGAGGAGTCCTACCATCACCGACGTCTAACTCTATCCCGGACACCTAGTGAGCGAACGAGGCAACACTCGACTCGGGGGAAGGTGGTCTCCCTGAGCCAGCAGTGTCCACACTAGAGGCAGGCTCCTCTCCTCCCTTGATGTCGACGTCCTCGTTGGCCTCCATATCCTGGATCTCCTGGTGATGCATATCCAAGTGCTCATTAGCCTCCGCCAGCTGCTGCTGGGTGTTAAGGAGCTGATCCTCGAGAACCTCGATGGTGTTCTCCCTGGTGCCCACTAATTCCTCCAACTCTTGGATATCATTGGATAGCTGCTCCACCTGCAAGTCCTTTTCCACCATCTCAGTGGACAAATCAACCACAAGCTCCTCTCTGTTGTCCAAGGTGATCTTGGTCGCCTCCAATAGTGCCATCAGATGGGACATCGCCTCACCGCGCATCACTTGCAGACGATACAAAGCATTCATGCACCGTACGGTCAAGTGCACAGTCTGTCCTGGGTAGATGGCCCAAATGTCCTTGGCATGCTCCACCCGATCCTTCCACATTGGGTCGTCCTCCCTTTCGGCGGGGAACAAGCCAATGGGGTGGGTAGACAGCTCCAAAGGATGGAATCCGCAGAAAGTGGTCAACCCGTGCAGAGCGATCGCCTCGATCGTGTCCTCAGCCCGGTATCCAAAGGACTCAGAGTCCAATGAACGCCAGCCTGGCTGTAGGGGATGAGGCTCCAGGGTCATCCTCACCCTACAGCGGGGCACTCGATGCTTCTCGAATTGCTGCACCGCGTACTGAGGAGGCGTCATGTATCCGGCCCCCTGAAGTACCTCCCACAAAATGCGGGGAAAGCCCTCTCGTGCAAGCCCGTCAGTGTGGGACAGTGCATTTCCGTCATCTGAGGATCCATGGGAAGTCATCTGTGTATGATTAAGTGTAAGTAAAAGAAAAAGAAATATAAAAAGAACAAGAAAATAAGACTCAGCCTTTCTCTAGTTAAATTAAATAGTACTGGGGAACTTAGTTGGTTATCATCTTGTTTTCAAGTCTTTACTCAAATATCCATTTGTTTAATTTAAGAATGCATGCATGCTCGTCCTGAACGACTTCACCAATGTAAAGGGGATAGGGAAGAACTCCCATCCTTTAAGGTGGCCGGTAGGGCCTAATCACTTAGCCACCTAGCTACCCTTCTATCCTCCTAAGGCTTCACGTCCTAGGTCTATCCTGCTCGTCCTACTATCTATCCAATATTATTTCTATCAAGCTTTACCTTGGAAAAAGATGGTATTTATATTTTATTGATTCCTCTGTGGTGGTACAAGCTCCGATACCAGCTGTGGCGGAACTGCCCGAATTATTCCAACTCAAGTGCCCAAGTCCCGCCTTAGAGGCTAGACCACACTTAAATGGGAATAACTTGTCAATCCCTTGGATCTAGTCCGACAAGGCCACTGACAGGATCAAGTACCACAATCTCACTCGATGGTGAGTCACAGAGCAAATACAATAAAGCATAAAACCATGCATGTGAGAGTATTAAATTATTACATCACCATCGGAGTTTTGCAAAAGTAGTCATCATTGTTTGAAGTGCAGCGGAATAAAACTAACGGTAAATAAACAGAGAGATGGGGAAGCATGTCCCATCACTCCTCATGCTCCTCCTCAGCCGAGGCGGGGTCCCACTCGACAGTCCAACCCGGTGGCAAGATGGACGGCCAAGTCACTCCAGCAACCATGTCCTCCAAAGAACCTGTAAAATTATGCCACAAGCAAGGCTGAGTATAAGTCACTAATACTCAGCTAGACTTACCCGGTGTGAGGAGTCTACTCCTCTACCTCTAGACATGCAGCTGTTTGGCTGTGGGGGTTTGGTTGCCAAATGCACTAGCTGAGTTTCTAAGTCAAGTTTTATCTTTGTCAATTTAAGTGTGACTCTCTTAAGGCTAAATGTGTACTATCTACTCATACATAGTAGCAAACATTATTAGCAATCAACATCTTATATCAACTCATCATAATTTCACTTGTTACTCAATGCAGTACAATGGATCAAGCAGTCTCATTAGCTGCGAGAAGCAGACGATTCAAATCGAGTTTTTATCCTTGCAAGGTAAACCTAAACACATGACATGCCAGGGCACTCCGTCCCCACACACATCAACCGTCCCCATCAATTCCCCGTCAGCAGATTAGGGCTCACCGCCTTGGCGTACAATGCCTCACTGACCCCGACTGCCGTCGTGCAGTGACCGCACTTGTACCCACCATAACCGGAATGGGAGACCACGTCTCAGGTCGCGTGAGGGGCAAAGTCTACTGTTAGGTTCAGTCAGGTACTAGGCTTACCGATTTACCATATTTCTCGGTATGTGTTTAGTACGTTCAAACGCTTGACACAGGTATCCGCACGTTAATCCTTATTCCATTTTCCCATCTCGTAAACAACCAATCCCCATGGATTGTTGTCCACAACTAGTATCATGATAGTATGAAAGTGGGTACAACCAATTTCCTGATCTCGCGCGAGTGCTAGAAAAATCACTCGTCTTCTACCGAGATCCTAATTAAATAAAGCAACTACTCGACCTAGCATACTAGTATCCATTTCAAAAGGATTCCTGAGATCATGCAACTAGGGTTTCACACAACTCCTACACTTAAGTGCACATTCAAATCCTACAATCAATAAGTGAATTAAAATAGCATAATTAACAGGTTATGCATAAACCGGGGCTTGCCTTCCAAAGCAGTGGCAGGCAGGTCCTCTGGTGCAGGCTCTGGTGCTGGATCTGGGGCTACCTCCTGAGCAGCTCCTTGCTCCGGCACGAGGACGTACTCTCTGTCCGCAAGGTTACAGTCTATCGAAATGCAATGAACATGTATGTCATGATTATGCAGGATTTAATAACATTATGCTAAGAGAAGAAAAACTAAGTTAATGAGTAACTTAGGGTTTTCGGGTCATATGTGGCTTTTAATGGTTTATGCTTATCACTTCTAGGTTTAGGTTTTTCTAGGGATAGGCATAGGGAGTTTGTATTGCCTCTATATATTTCAGTGGACAAGTTAATAAGGGTTTTAGGATGACACTAGTTCCTCTCATTCATTTTTCCCTTTCTTCATTTCCTATTTAGGGTTTCTAGTGTAGATTTGAACTACAACAGTGGTTTAATATTTTCCAAAAATTCTGTAAAAATTACAGTGGGTTGCCATTGGCCATTCTAGCCTGTTCTAGGAATTTGAGGTTTAAAATACAAAGGCTATGCTTTAGACAAAAATAACAAGAGTTGTGTAAAATGGGCCACTTTGCACTACATCTCTTACATAGGGGTGAGTTCTGCCCTAAAGGTTATTTTTGTTGGCATCTAACAGTAATAATAGGCTTTTGTGCCAAAAATCACAGAAAGCTAAGGGATGGTCATTCAGTTATGCTTTTCTAAAGTTAAATACCAAAGAGGCACTTTCTACTACATTGTTATTTGAAAAATGTCAAACAGCAGATTTCATATTTTTCTTAAGTTCTTAATAACAAAACATTAATTATCCCAAGAGTTGGGGTGTTTTCACCTTGGGGTTATTTTTGTAGGGTTTTTCTAAGTTTTCCTTGTTTTATTAAAATAAAAGGTATCCTACTCATTTTATACTAAACCAAGGTATGATAGATTTTTCTAGTGAACTACATTGAATAAGTACCCTAATAAAAATAGGGGTGCCCTCTGGTTCATTATTTAAATCACCTTTTCTATTTTTCTTAACCTTAAGCATATTGTAAATTAAATGGCAAAAACTATCTTAATGGGTTGGGCAGAGAGGTTTAACATTTTTAAACAGGTCAGTAGGTGGATATAAACTTCTCCAAATTTTTCTAACCCTAGTCAAATAGTGCAACTATTTTTAGCCCTATTATTTAGCTTTTGGCCAAAACAGTAATTAAATCAGAACCTTATAGTTTTCTGTAGTACTCAAGGGTTTTATATTTTTTCTAAGCAGTTTACATTATTTAAAGTCCAACAAAATTGGTTTGACCAAATTTGGATGAACTAAACAGAAGTTATGAATTATTAAAGTTTCTGTTCAAATTTAAAAACAGATTTAATAAGGATTTCCTGGAAAAGCAGTTTACACCGAGGACTCTGGGTTATTTCCAAACTAACTCGCTCAGTTATACCCCCGCGTTACTATTCATTTGAGTCACTGACATTTCACAAAACCCCCCAGACTTCTCTCCTTCTCCCCCGCGGTCCCTCCCTAGGTTTAAACAGTACCCGCAAGATAGAAAAGGGTGGCGCGGCTTATCGGCGGCGAGATAGGTCCGACGAGGGGTGGGGTTGGCTCGGGGAGGCTCTGGCGGTCACAGCGATGTACGACTCGACGGCGGGGATGGCCGGAATCGCTCGGTCCACGTGCGCAGGCGGGTGTCTTCGTCGGCGGCGGGTGTGCCGGCCAAACCACGGCGATCTAGTTCAATCCAAGGGCACGGTGAGCTTCATGGGGTGACGTAGAGACCGTGTGCACAAGGAATCGGAAAAATGGTTCAGTGGATTACCCGGTCCACGCACTCCGGCGGGTTGTGAACTCCGGCGACCGTGGACTGGCCTCTCCGGCGAAGCAGGCTTCGATTCCTCGCTCGGGGAGCTTCACTGAGGTGTGCTCACTCGTCTCTGAGGGTCGGACGGGGTTGGGAAAGGCTAGGCTGGCCGGTCTACGGCGGCAGGGGCTCGGGTGGCCGCAGACACGCCGCGCACGGGCAAACGGCGGTGAGTTGAGCTCCGGTGAGGTTTGAGCGTGCGCGGAAGAGTGTGGTCAACACCTGAGCGGGCTTTATAGGCGCGGGCGCGGGCCATGGCGTCGGCTGGCCGTTGGCGCGACGCGGGGCGCGCGCGGGCGTGCTCTGGCGCACATAGAGCGCGTCGAAGACGTGGAGCTTTTCTTCTGCCCGTGTTCCACAGCTCACCCAAGTCGCAAACGTGTGAATCTTGGCAAAAATCCGGCGCGAGTCTTTTCCTGGCACCTAGGGCTGTCTCTCATCCGTGAGTTGCCATGGCAGATATGGCCTAGGTAGTGAGATCTTCGGTCGCCAAATCGGGTGTGTCACTCTGCCCATCTCGCGACAAAAACCATGCCAAGGCATGTCAAACGTCAAGATCTCGGGCTCAGCTTTTTCCAGTGGGTGCCCTAGGTGGTATGCCACATTTTTGGTATAGAACTTAGGTGGTTTTGGTGCCAGCTTCAAGGTGAACACGGTTGATCTTTAGTGTAGGTGTAGTTTTTAACTTAGAGAGAATTAGAGAGCTCTAGCTCTCTCTCTACTCAGGGAATGGATTTGGGGTTTCTCCAGGGGTCTTTTTGTAATATTTCCTTCCCATAATTGCTGGTTATAAGGTTACTTAAGGTTTGGTTAAAGATTGCTCATGTTTTGCACATTTGCTCACTCTCTCCCCCCTCTTATCCATGGCTTTGGGAGATAGGGTTCAAGAGAGGTCTAGGGTTTTCCCTCCTCTTGCCCAAGGTAGTAAGTGTACAAAGGTTTGAGTAATACTTCTTAGGTCATTAGAAATCTTGGTTAACACATGGCCTCCAAGGTTCTTATGTTCTCCTTAAGTTTTTACCACATGTGATCACAGTCCTTAGCACCAAGGTGTGCTCTAGCCATGGTAACACCTGAGGTGTTACAGTGTGCACCGGACAGTGTCCGGTGTGCCAACGGCTCCAAGACTGCAACGGTCGGCTTCGCCAAATAAGGAAAGAGATCCGCACCGGACAGTGTCCGGTGGTGCACCGGACTGTCCGGTGCGCCAGGCGACAGAAGGCAAGAAATGCCTTCCTGGAATGCACTCAACGGCTCCTAGCTGCCTTGGGGCTATAAAAGGGACCCCTAGGCGCATGGAGTACACCAAGCATTCTCTAAGCATTCCTAAGCACCAAGACTTCGATTCCGCGCATTTGATTCTTTACGATAGCAATTAGAGCTCCATTTGAGTCGTGAACTCGCTGAGTGTGTTGTGAGCTCTTGTTGTGACTTGTGTGTGTGTTGTCGCTGTGATTTCGCGTCTTGTGTGCGTTGCTCATCCCTCCCTTACTTCGTGCTTCTTTGTGATCATCAAGTGTAAGGGCGAGAGGCTCCAAGTTGTGGAGATTCCTCGCAAACGGGATATAGTAAAGCAAAGCAAAACACCATGGTATTCAAGTGGGTCTTTGGACCGCTTGAGAGGGGTTGATTGCAACCCTCGTCCGTTGGGACGCCACAACGTGGAGTAGGCAAGTGTTGAACTTGGCCGAACCACGGGATAAACCACTGTGCCATCTCTGTGATTGATCTCTGTGTGGTTATTGTGTTTTGCTAAGACTCCTCTTTAGCCACTTGGCATTCTTGTGCTAACTCCTAATCAAGTTTTGTGGCATTAAGTTTTAAGTTTTACAGGATCACCTATTCACCCCCCCTCTAGGTGCTCTCAATTGGTATCGGAGCCGTTCTCTTCAAGAAAGGGACTAATCGCCCGAAGAGATGGATCCTAAGGGCAAGGGGATGGTGGTCAATGATAAGGAGAAGAAGTCCTTTGTCAATGATCCAAAGGAGGACAAGCCCACTGACTCGGGCTCGAGCCACAAAAGAAGAGATGGGAGGAAGAAGAAAACAAGGCGCATCAAGGAGATCGTCTACTACGACGATAGCGATGAATCCTCTTCTTCCCAAAAGGACGACGACAACGACTACGAGAAAAAGAAGACGGTTAACTCAAACTTCTCTTTCGATTATTCTCGTATTCCGCATAGCTCAAATGCACATTTGCTTTCCATTCCTCTTGGCAAACCTCCACACTTTGATGGGGAGGACTACGGATTTTGGAGTCACAAAATGCGTAGTCACTTGTTCTCTCTCCATCCTAGTATATGGGAAATAGTAGAGAGTGGAATGAAATTTGATAGCTCGGATAGTCCTTTGTTTATCAATGAACAAATTCATAAAAATGCATAAGCTACTACTGTGTTGTTAGCCTCACTGTGCAGGGACGAGTACCATAAGGTGAGCGGCTTGGACAATGCCAAGCAAATCTGGGACACCCTCAAGATCTCACATGAGGGGAACGATGTCACTATGCTCACCAAAATGGAGTTGGTGGAAGGCGAACTCAGGAGATTCGCGATGATAAGAGGGGAGGAGCCAACACAGACATACAACAGGCTCAAGACCCTCATCAACAAGATAAGGAGCTATGGAAGCACGAGATGGACGGACCACGACGTCGTCCGCCTAATGTTAAGGTCCTTTACCGTCCTTGATCCACATCTAGTGAACAATATTCGTGAGAATCCTAGGTACACGAAGATGACGCCCGAGGAGATCCTTAGAAAGTTCGTAAGCGGGCGGATGATGATCAAGGAGGCTAGATACGTCGACGATGCATTAAATGGCCCAATCCAAGAGCCTCAAACTATAGCTCTCAAGGCAACAAGGAGCAAGGAGGCGCTACCTAGCAAGGTGGCGCAAGTTGAGGCGGTCGGGCTTAATGATGAAGAGATGGCCCTCATAATCAAGAGATACAAGACGACACTAAAGGGTCGCAAGGAGCACCCCAACAAGAACAAGACAAAGGGGAAGCACTCCTGCTTCAAATGTGGTAAGATTGGTCACTTTATCGCTAATTGTCCCGATAATGATAGTGACCAGGAAAAGAAGAGTGGAAAGTGGGAAAAGAAGAAGAACTACAAGAAGGCGAAGGGCGAGGCACATCTTGGAAAGGAATGGGATTCGGATTGCTCCTCTTCCGACTCCGACAACGAAGGACTCGCCGCCACCGCCTTCAACAAGTCATCACTCTTCCCCAACGAGCATCACACTTGCCTCATGGCAAGGGAGAAGAAGGTAAGCACTCGTAATACTAGTACTTATGCTTCTTCAAGTGAGGATGAGTCTAGTGATGATGATGAAATAGATTATTCATGCTTATTCAAGGGATTAGATAGATCTAAAATTGATAAGATTAATGAGATGATTGATGCTTTGAATGACAAGAATAGGTTATTAGAAAAGCAAGAGGATCTTTTGTATGAAGAGCATGATAAATTTGTTAGTGCACAAAATTCTCTTGCTCTAGAAATTAAAAGGAATGAAATGCTTGCTTGTGAACTATCTACCTGTCATGAAACCATTTCTACCTTAAAAGGTGTTAATGATGATTTAAATGCTAAACTAGAAATAGCAAATAAATCTAACTCTTGTGTAGAACATGTTAAGATTTGCAATAGGTGCAAAGATTTTAATGTTGATGCTTGTAGTGAACACCTAGTTTGCATCTCTAAATTAAATGATGAAGTAGCTAGTCTTAATGCCCAACTTAAGACTAGCAAAAGTGATTTTGATAAACTAAAATTGGCTAGGGATGCCTACACGGTTGGTAGACACCCCTCAATTAAGGATGGGCTTGGCTTCAAGAAGGAAGCCAAGAACTTGACAAGCCATAAGGCTCCCATTCCCATCAAGGAGAAAGGGAAGGCCCCTATGGCAAATAGTGTGCAAAAGAACCATGCTTTCTTATACTATGATAGGAGTCATTCTAGAAATATTCATCATAGGAGTTGCAATGATGTTGATTCACATACTTATGATTCAAATGCAATGTTTGCTTCTAGTTCTTCTATGCATCATAGAAATTTGGTTAGGAAAAATGCTATGCCTAGAAGAAATATTGCTCATGTTCCTAGGAAAGTAGTAAATGAACCTTCTATAATTTATCATGCTTTAAATGCTTCCTTTTCTATTTGTAGAAAGGATAAGAAGGTAGTTGCTAGAAAATTAGGGGCAAAGTGCAAGGGAGATAAGACTTGCATTTGGGTCCCTAAAGCTATTTGTACTAACCTTGTAGGACTCAACATGAGTTGGGTACCTAAGACCCAAGCCTAAATTTGCCTTGCAGGTTTATGCATCCGGGGGCTCAAGCTGGATTATCGACAGCGGATGCACAAACCACATGACGGGGGAGAAGAGGATGTTCTCTTCCTACGTCAAGAACAAGGATCCCCAAGATTCAATCATATTCGGTGATGGGAACCAAGGCAAGGTGAAAGGGTTAGGAAAAATTGCTATTTCTTCCGAGCACTCTATTTCTAATGTGTTTTTAGTTGAGTCGCTTGGATATAACTTGTTGTCTGTGAGTCAACTTTGCAATATGGGATATAATTGTCTATTCACTAATATAGATGTGTCTGTCTTTAGAAGAAGTGATGGTTCATTAGCTTTTAAGGGTGTATTAGACGGCAAACTCTATTTAGTTGATTTTGCAAAAGAGGAGGCCGGTCTAGATGCATGCTTAATTGCTAAGACTAGCATGGGCTGGCTGTGGCATCGCCGCTTAGCACATGTGGGGATGAAGAACCTTCACAAGCTTCTAAAGGGAGAACACATGATAGGTCTAACAAATGTTACTTTCGAAAAAGATAGAACTTGTGCAGCTTGTCAAGTAGGGAAACAAGTGGTAAGTTCTCATCATTCCAAAAATGTGATGACAACATCAAAACCCCTAGAGTTACTTCATATGGACCTCTTCGGACCCGTCGCCTATCTAAGCATTGGAGGAAGTATAGTCTTGTTATAGTTGATGATTTTTCCCGCTTCACTTGGGTATTCTTTTTGCAGGATAAATCTGAAACCCAAGGGACCCTCAAGCGCTTCCTAAGGAGAGCTCAAAATGAGTTTGAGCTCAAGGTGAAAAAGATAAGGAGCGACAACGGGTTCGAGTTCAAGAACCTTCAAGTGGAGGAATTCCTTGAGGAGGAAGGAATCAAGCACGAGTTCTCCGCTCCCTACACACCACAGCAAAATGGTGTAGTAGAGAGGAAGAACAGGACACTTATAGACATGGCGAGGACGATGCTTGGAGAATTCAAGACCCCCGAGCGCTTTTGGTCGGAAGCCGTGAACACGGCTTGTCACGCTATTAACCGGGTCTACCTTCATCGCCTCCTCAAGAAGACTTCGTATGAGCTACTAACTGGTAACAAACCCAATGTTTCGTATTTCCGAGTTTTTGGGAGTAAATGCTACATTCTAGTGAAGAAGGGTAGGAATTCTAAATTTGCTCCCAAAGCGGTAGAAGGGTTTTTGTTAGGTTATGACTCAAATACAAAGGCGTATAGGGTCTTCAACAAATCATCGGGTTTGGTTGAAGTCTCTAGCGACGTTGTATTTGATGAGACTAATGGCTCTCCAAGAGAGCAAGTTGTTGATCTTGATGATGTAGATGAAGAAGACGTTCCAACGGCCGTAATGCGCACCATGGCGATTGGAGATGTGAGGCCAATGGAACAAAAGGAGCAAGATCAACCTTCTTCATCAACAATGGTGCATTCCCCAACTCAAGACGATGAACAGGTTCATCAAGAGGAGGCGTGTGATCAAGGGGGAGCACAAGATGATCAAGTAATGGAGGAAGAAGCACAACCGGCACCTCCAACCCAAGTTCGAGCGATGATTCAAAGGGATCATCCCGTCGACCAGATTTTGGGTGACATTAGCAAGGGAGTAACTACTCGGTCTCGATTAGTTAATTTTTGTGAGCATTACTCCTTTGTCTCTTCTATTGAGCCTTTCAGGGTAGAGGAGGCCTTGCTAGATTCGGACTGGGTATTGGCCATGCAGGAGGAGCTCAACAACTTCAAGAGAAATGAAGTTTGGACACTAGTGCCTCGTCCCAAGCAAAATGTTGTGGGAACCAAGTGGGTGTTCCACAACAAACAAGACGAGCACGGGGTGGTGACAAGGAACAAGGCACGACTTGTGGCAAAAGGTTATGCCCAAGTCGCAGGTTTGGACTTTGAGGAGACTTTTGCTCCTATGGCTAGGCTAGAGTCCATTCGTATTTTGCTAGCATATGCCGCTCACCATTCTTTCAGGTTGTTCCAAATGGATGTGAAGAGCGCTTTCCTCAACGGGCCAATCAAGGAGGAGGTGTACGTGGAGCAACCCCCTGGCTTCGAGGATGAACGGTACCCCAACCACGTGTGTAAGCTCTCTAAGGCGCTCTATGGACTTAAGCAAGCCCCAAGAGCATGGTATGAATGCCTTAGAGACTTTTTAATTGCTAATGCTTTCAAGGTTGGGAAAGCCGATCCAACCCTTTTTACTAAGACATGTGATGGTGATCTTTTTGTGTGCCAAATTTATGTCGATGACATAATATTTGGTTCTACTAACCAAAAGTCTTGTGAAGAGTTTAGCAGGGTAATGACTCTTTGAGATGTCGATGATGGGCGAGTTAAGCTATTTCCTTGGGTTCCAAGTGAGGCAACTCAAGGATGGGACCTTGTAACACCCTGAATTTGGGGGTATAAAATTTCTTTTCTAATATCCACCAAATTCAGGTGTTACTCTCTCAGTTCTTCGCTTTCCTTTCTCTTTTCCCTAAAAATGGAGAATCATTTTGTTTTATATTAGCGTAAACCTAGTGGAATGAGCCCTAGAGGCACTTTGGTTGTTGCATTCATGCCGTTGCATGGTGTTTCTAAGTGCAAAATGTGTTTGAAACATGTTAACATATCTTATAGAAGCGCTCGGTAAATTTTCATATTTTTCGGAATATTTTTCTATTTTCTGGAAACCAAAATCTATTTATTTGTGGAACTTAAAAATGTTTTTAGAAATTCTAATTATGTTTTTTGAGTTCATTAGGTCCCAAAACATTTATAGGAATTTTTCTGGAATTTTTGAAGGTATCTATAATATTTTGAGCACAAAATATGGATTTCTAGGCTTTTTCGAATTTTAAAAAATAGTAAAATCCGAATTTTAACTGAATTTTTATCTCGTCCAAACCCTAGGTATATATACATGTCCGGCTTCATCTCGTCGAGCCCGTTCCAGAACACCAAACGTTTCCCCCAAATCCAATCCCTAGCTCCCGGTATTGCTCGCCGAAGTTCGGGGCGGTTCCAACTCCGGCGACAACTCCGGCGAGCAATTACTCCCAATCCGTGCATCTTCTGCGGAATCCGAGGGTACCGCTGCGTTCGTCTCGTCGAAGGCTTCGTCGCAGCGCGTTCGGTTCATCGATTGGATCCCCAAATCTCCGGCAATCGACAGATTTCTCCTCGGCTCCGGCGAGGGTCTTCTTCCCCGGTGAGAAACCTCCATTGTTGCACCTATGGTTTCTTCGTTTTCCCGTCCGTGCAGAGCCTCTCCCACTCTCCTCTCACCTTCCCCGGTGGTGGCGCCCCTCCCCCCTCCGTTTCCCCTCCTCGACGGCGCCCCTTTCTCCCTCCCCGGCGGCGGCGGCGGTGGCCGGCGGTGGCACCCGCGTCCCGTGCTCCCGCGCCCGCGCGCACCCCTCCCCGGCAGCGATGGCCGCGCCCCTCGCGCCCCGTGCGGCCGCGCCCACCCCGGCCGGCCCAACCCCGACCTCCCCTGCGCAGCCCCCTCCCCTTCCTCTCCTCTCTCTTCCATGGATGGGAGGAAGAAGATGAAGAGAGGAAGAAGATGTCAATTCTGTAAATTTAGTCCGCGCGAATTACAGTATGGTTTAAAACATTCATAACTTTTGCGTTTTAAACCCGATTCGATCCATTCAAGTTGCGTTAGATTCGTATTAAAATTATCTTAATTTAGAAATATTTATCCCAATTTTTTCACATTTTATTTAATTTAGTTAAACGTTTGTTTAACCAGTGGCTACTAAAACGATATTTCAATTTAAAAATCTAATTTAGGAATTCGATTCGCGCATTTATAATTAGTCACCAATATGATTAACCTGAACTGAAATGTTACTTATTAATAATTGTTTAGTGTAATCACGTTGTCATTTATTTATTAGTTTCGCATGTCGGTCCGCGCGTACCGTGCGCGTGCCGCGGTGCTGTTTCACGCATGTCGTTTGCAAGTGTCGCGCGTGTTGTTCGTACGCGTTGTCGCGTGCCGTTCGCGTGTGTCGCGCGCATTGCCGCGTGCCGTTCGCGCGTATCGCGCGTTGTCCGCGTGCTAAGTCGTTTGTGTCCGCGCGTTGCGCACATCGTGTTTGCACGTCGTGCGTCGTTAATTCGTCTCGCTTAGAATCACTCATATTCATTAAGTTACTTGCTTAATTGTCAACTATTAAAATAGTAAGTTAGTCAAAACTAAGTAGTAGTATTAATTTACATTTGATTAATATCAATTAATATAATTATGTTGAATTAGATGTTCTAATTAGTACTTGTTTAACGTAAACGTACTAACCCCTCGACCATAGCTTCGTCTATCATGGTTCTTTTTCTCGCGTAACCGTAGAAGCGCTCTCTATTTTATATTGCTTGCTTTTATAACATTTTATCTTGTATGGTGTAATGTTCTTATGCATATATATGTTTGTTTGCTTGTGTCTGTTTGTCTTCGCTTCGCGTTGCGATTGGATCGCGATTCGTTTCCGAACTTCGAGGAATCGACGGTCAAGCTTCGGCGACCAAGTGATGTAGCTCTTTGGGTTCCACGAAGTTGAAGACTCTGAGCATCTGTTTGGTGAAGGCAAGTGTCCTCTGACCCATTATGTCCCATTTACTTTATAATACACTGTCCCGCATACTATGAACAACCTAAGGATTTACTAGCTTTCTATTTACCTGGTCCTTGATTACCTTTTGGGCTACTATGGTTAGCTTCATGCTAGCGCTTTACTTTAATCAATGAACATGATGAGATACAATGATGATACTATGGTTTTATTCTGGATATGATGATTTACTTGTGACATTTAAGGGGGCTCGAGCGGTTTCTCGAGTGCCTCTCCGTAAGGACCTGTTCGTTGAGAGACCACCCGGGATAACAGTGCAACCATGAGGGTGGAATGGGGTGCCCTTAGCTAATTAATTAGAGGAACTAGAAGTGTAGTCGCTTCGCCGTCGTGTCGTTAATGGGGTCCAGGCACAGTGCTTGCTCTGCCGAGGCGGGGTGCCGAGGTCCTTTCGTTTTGCTTTTGTTAGTCACCCTCCTGCGGGGAGGAGTACTGTGTTTATCAAACTGGAGAAACCTAACGGGCGACTATGACCTCTAGGGAATCTTTGTAAAAGCTACGTAGTGATACCCTGCCGGACCACCTAGGAAGTGATCAATGGGGAGTCATGATCCCCGGGCAAAACGGGAATCACGGCTCATGGGTAAAGTGTGCGACCTCTGCAGAGGGTAGTGAAACTGATATATCAGCCGTGCTCACGATTAAGAGCGGCCTTGGGATCCTCTTTGATTAGAGATACAGATGGTTCAATATACAATGGTTCTATTTATGGTTTTGGCTCGATGATGATAATGATGTTCCTCGAGGAGGAAATGGTTCACGGGTTGGCTATTACTAAAACTTGGCTTCCACTAATAATAAATATCTGACCAACTAAAAGCAACTGCTTGAGCTTAACCCCACATAAAGCTAGTCCACTACAGCCAAACGGGACATTTGCTGAGTACGTTGATGTGTACTCACCCTTGCTTTCACAAAACACCAGGTTGCCTTTGGTGTAATCTATGCTCAGGTAAAGAAGAAGTCGTCGAGGCGGATCTCCAGGAGTTCCAGGACTTCGACGAGTCCGAGGATTAGGCTAGTGACCTCCCCCAGTCAGCTGCCTGTGGTGGGTTGTTTACGTTGGCTACGTTTCGATTCTGTGTACTTTGATTTATATTATGTAAATGGCTCTAGTCTGTAATATTATTACTTACTCTTTATTGTAATTCGAAGCATTGTGCTATGATGAGTCATTTATGTAATCGCTGTGTACGTGAATAACTAATCCTGGCACGTACATGGTTCGCATTCGGTTTACCTTCTAAAACCGGGTGTGACATAAGTGGTATCAAAGCCGTGCTGACTGTAGGACCGCTGACGTAGAGTAGCATTGGCTGTTTTAAGGACTTATTGATTATTACTTCATCTCATCCTTGATTCTGCTTCAAAATATTAGTCACCTTGACTAATTCTATGTTGTGCTCCTATATGCCCCCTTGACAAAAATTATTTTATTCTAGTATGGTCTATACTTCTCTCAATCTATTAGATCTGATCTCATCTTGTGCTTGCGACATCTTTGTAGATGCCCCCTGACCATAGCCTTTAGTCTTTTGGGACTCTTTCCTCATCCATTATTAAATTGCTACAATTTGACCATCTCTATTCCATTTTGTTATTGACATGCTCGTATCCTTGCATTTTTAATACCCTTATCCCTTAATCTAAAGCACTTACCCTTGTACCTCTACTACCTATTTAAACATTTCAGTTTATATGTCCATGATCTTACTGTCTTTTGAGACCCTTTCCTATTCTATTGATAAGTCGCTATCTTTTTGGCAATTTGTACTTTCTTGGTTTTGGTATGCTCGTACCATTGGAATCTTGCATACTCTTATTTTTATATATGCTTACCTTTATGTCCCAATATCTGTTTGAAATATTTCAGTTAACATGCCCTTGACCACCCTTGTTTCCTAATGATCCATGAGTGATCATTTTATTTTGCGCACCTGTGGTAATCTCGTTGTTTCCTTGTAACTTCCTTCGGTAATGAATTTTTACTTCAACTCTTCTGTCGGAACCTCACTTATCTTATCCTTGATTGTTTTCTCCACCTTGCCATTTGGTGAGTCTTGCCTTGACTCTGTCCATGGATTATGCTTTTCATCATTATCACATTTACCCTTATCACCTCTATATCTTACCTTGATGTTTATCTTATACTGGCCCTTTAAAATCTCCTCTTTTCCATCTCAATCTGAGCATTGTACTTTACCTACTGTTCCCTTGGTCGTATCCTCTTCCTCATCGCTTGTAAATCTTCAACTCCATCCTATGTCGTGTCTCTGTTTAGCGTTGCCTTGACCTTTCCCATCTCTCGACCATACCTTGGTGATGACATTATGTCTGTTATCTAAAATCTCCAACTTGTCATCTCATTTCGGGAGTGGTATTCTACTTATCCCGCCTTTTGGTCGTAATCTCATATTTGCCACGCGCCAGCCTGGCCTTAGCTTCATTCTTTGTTGTACTCATACCCTTGGTTCCCTTAACTTCATTCTTTATTGTACTCGTACCCTTGGTTCCCCTGCACTTTCACCTCTTCCCTTACGCCCTTGTCTGTTATCGCCTTTAACCCTTGTAATATATGTATCTTCACCTAAATGCTTACCATGAAATTATCCTTTAAGAGCCTCCCCTTCCTTTCAACCTAGTTTGAGAGTTGCGAGTTACCCATCTCTCCCTTGATTTCTTTTCACTTCTTGTCGCCTTACAAGTTTTGTGTTAATTCCATCTCTTGCTATGTTTTTATTTGCTATCACCCTCACCTTGTCGTCCATCGATCTTGCCTGGATACTCATCTTTATTCCTACTTCTTAAAAACCCCCTCTCTTCCACCTCAATTTCAGAGTGGTAGTTTACCTATCGGGCCCTTGGACGTATCCTCTTCTTTTCCACTTGCAGATCTTGTCTGAACTTCATCCTTTGTGGTACTTATATCCTTGGTTCTTATGCACATTTACTTCCTCTCTTACACTCTTGTTCGGTATCACCTTTAGCCCTTGTAATATTCATACCCTTACCTTCATGCTTACTTTGAACCTCCCTTTAAAAGCCTTCTCTTTTCCATCCTTGTTCGAGGATAATGTCTTACCTATTTCGCCATTGACTGCTCCCCCTTCTTTGACGCCTTGCAAGTCTTGTCTAAAATACATCCTTTATTGTGTGTTTGTCCATTATCACCTTAACACTTGTCATCCCTCGATTTTTACCTTGATGCTTATCTTGCACCTGCATTTTAAAGCCTCCTCTCCCATTTCATTTCAAGAGTGACGTCTTGCCTATCCCGCTCTTGTTCATTCCCTTTTTCCTCTGTCGCGTTGCAAGTCTTGTCCTAACTCTATCTTTTGGTGTGTTTTTGCCTTTCACCTCCCTTACCTTTGTAATCTCTAGATCTTTCCATGATGTTATCTTATGCCTACCTTTTGAAATATCATCTTTTCCATCTCGATTTGAGAATGGTGTTTTACCTATCCTGACCTTGGTTGCACTCTCTCCCTTGTCAGTTATAATCATTGCTTTAGCTCCATCCTTTATTATGCTCATGCCCCTACCCTCCATGTCTTATTATTCCCCTTGCCTTTTGTTGGCCTTAGAGTAGTTTCCCTTTTCAAGGAAAGACCACCATTTAATTAAAAGGAACGTATAGCAATGAGATGTTTGTTGATGTGTGCTCATGATGTTTGTCCTTCTGCTATGACTGATTTGCTTCTTTGGAATGAGTGTTGATGTGTTGTGGCCCTTGGACCGTAATGGAATCTGTTTACTAGGTGAGTGCCATAGAGTTAAGTAGTTGGGTTCTCCCCCTCCTCTCTCTAATCTGTCTATACTTACCTTTTCTCGTTATTCTTTCCTCTTGCACCTGTCCTTTTGGCAACCTCAACTCCTCCAAATCAGTCAAGATCAGAGTCAGCAACATCTTCATCAAGTGTGTATCAATGCTCTTGTTAAGGGGGTTAGCCGCTAACCCCAATGAAGACAATGCAATCAACATCAACCAACAAGATCAAATTGGCGCAGCGAAAGCGTGTGTGGGTCCTAACCCACAGGTCCATGAGATCCTCAAGAATTGCATCAATCGGTCTCAAGCATCTGATGGTCAAAGCAACCAATCCACAAGTCAAGCTGGCGGAGTCAAAGTTGAGTTAGAAAAAGCTATGAAAGACTAATGAACCAATCTCATTTTCCTGCTAGCCTCTTCTTGAATCTCGAGGACGAGATTCTGTTAAGGGGGTTAGATTTGTAACACCCTGAATTTGGGGGTATAAAATTTCTTTTCTAATATCCACCAAATTCAGGTGTTACTCTCTCAGTTCTTCGCTTTCCTTTCTCTTTTCCCTAAAAATGGAGAATCATTTTGTTTTATATTAGCGTAAACCTAGTGGAATGAGCCCTAGAGGCACTTTGGTTGTTGCATTCA
Organism: Zea mays; assembly: GCF_902167145.1. Classification (NCBI taxonomy): domain Eukaryota; kingdom Viridiplantae; phylum Streptophyta; class Magnoliopsida; order Poales; family Poaceae; genus Zea; species Zea mays. The sequence goes on along the minus strand of NC_050103.1, from coordinate 78,453,364 downwards.
TGCCGTTGCATGGTGTTTCTAAGTGCAAAATGTGTTTGAAACATGTTAACATATCTTATAGAAGCGCTCGGTAAATTTTCATATTTTTCGGAATATTTTTCTATTTTCCGGAAACCAAAATCTATTTATTTGTGGAACTTAAAAATGTTTTTAGAAATTCTAATTATGTTTTTTGAGTTCATTAGGTCCCAAAACATTTATAGGAATTTTTCTGGAATTTTTGAAGGTATCTATAATATTTTGAGCACAAAATATGGATTTCTAGGCTTTTTCGAATTTTAAAAAATAGTAAAATCCGAATTTTAACTGAATTTTTATCTCGTCCAAACCCTAGGTATATATACATGTCCGGCTTCATCTCGTCGAGCCCGTTCCAGAACACCAAACGTTTCCCCCAAATCCAATCCCTAGCTCCCGGTATTGCTCGCCGAAGTTCGGGGCGGTTCCAACTCCGGCGACAACTCCGGCGAGCAATTACTCCCAATCCGTGCATCGTCTGCGGAATCCGAGGGTACCGCTGCGTTCGTCTCGTCGAAGGCTTCGTCGCAGCGCGTTCAGTTCATCGATTGGATCCCCAAATCTCTGGCAATCGACAGATTTCTCCTCGGCTCCGGCGAGGGTCTTCTTCCCCGGTGAGAAACCTCCATTGTTGCACCTATGGTTTCTTCGTTTTCCCGTCCGTGCAGAGCCTCTCCCACTCTCCCCTCACCTTCCCCGGTGGTGGCGCCCCTCCCCCCTCCGTTTCCCCTCCTCGACGGCGCCCCTTTCTCCCTCCCCGGCGGCGGCGGCGGTGGCCGGCGGTGGCGCCCGCGTCCCGTGCTCCCGCGCCCGCGCGCACCCCTCCCCGGCAGCGATGGCCGCGCCCCTCGCGCCCCGTGCGGCCGCGCCCACCCCGGCCGGCCCAACCCCGACCTCCCCTGCGCAGCCCCCTCCCCTTCCTCTCCTCTCTCTTCCATGGATGGGAGGAAGAAGATGAAGAGAGGAAGAAGATGTCAATTCTGTAAATTTAGTCCGCGCGAATTACAGTATGGTTTAAAACATTCATAACTTTTGCGTTTTAAAACCGATTCGATCCATTCAAGTTGCGTTAGATTCGTATTAAAATTATCTTAATTTAGAAATATTTATCCCAATTTTTTCACATTTTATTTAATTTAGTTAAACGTTTGTTTAACCAGTGGCTACTAAAACGATATTTCAATTTAAAAATCTAATTTAGGAATTCGATTCGCGCATTTATAATTAGTCACCAATATGATTAACCTGAACTGAAATGTTACTTATTAATAATTGTTTAGTGTAATCACGTTGTCATTTATTTATTAGTTTCGCATGTCGGTCCGCGCGTACCGTGCGCGTGCCGCGGTGCTGTTTCACGCATGTCGTTTGCAAGTGTCGCGCGTGTTGTTCGTACGCGTTGTCGCGTGCCGTTCGCGTGTGTCGCGCGCATTGCCGCGTGCCGTTCGCGCGTATCGCGCGTTGTCCGCGTGCTAAGTCGTTTGTGTCCGCGCGTTGCGCACATCGTGTTTGCACGTCGTGCGTCGTTAATTCGTCTCGCTTAGAATCACTCATATTCATTAAGTTACTTGCTTAATTGTCAACTATTAAAATAGTAAGTTAGTCAAAACTAAGTAGTAGTATTAATTTACATTTGATTAATATCAATTAATATAATTATGTTGAATTAGATGTTCTAATTAGTACTTGTTTAACGTAAACGTACTAACCCCTCGACCATAGCTTCGTCTATCATGGTTCTTTTTCTCGCGTAACCGTAGAAGCGCTCTCTATTTTATATTGCTTGCTTTTATAACATTTTATCTTGTATGGTGTAATGTTCTTATGCATATATATGTTTGTTTGCTTGTGTCTGTTTGTCTTCGCTTCGCGTTGCGATTGGATCGCGATTCGTTTCCGAACTTCGAGGAATCGACGGTCAAGCTTCGGCGACCAAGTGATGTAGCTCTTTGGGTTCCACGAAGTTGAAGACTCTGAGCATCTGTTTGGTGAAGGCAAGTGTCCTCTGACCCATTATGTCCCATTTACTTTATAATACACTGTCCCGCATACTATGAACAACCTAAGGATTTACTAGCTTTCTATTTACCTGGTCCTTGATTACCTTTTGGGCTACTATGGTTAGCTTCATGCTAGCGCTTTACTTTAATCAATGAACATGATGAGATACAATGATGATACTATGGTTTTATTCTGGATATGATGATTTACTTGTGACATTTAAGGGGGCTCGAGCGGTTTCTCGAGTGCCTCTCCGTAAGGACCTGTTCGTTGAGAGACCACCCGGGATAACAGTGCAACCATGAGGGTGGAATGGGGTGCCCTTAGCTAATTAATTAGAGGAACTAGAAGTGTAGTCGCTTCGCCGTCGTGTCGTTAATGGGGTCCAGGCACAGTGCTTGCTCTGCCGAGGCGGGGTGCCGAGGTCCTTTCGTTTTGCTTTTGTTAGTCACCCTCCTGCGGGGAGGAGTACTGTGTTTATCAAACTGGAGAAACCTAACGGGCGACTATGACCTCTAGGGAATCTTTGTAAAAGCTACGTAGTGATACCCTGCCGGACCACCTAGGAAGTGATCAATGGGGAGTCATGATCCCCGGGCAAAACGGGAATCACGGCTCATGGGTAAAGTGTGCGACCTCTGCAGAGGGTAGTGAAACTGATATATCAGCCGTGCTCACGGTTAAGAGCGGCCTTGGGATCCTCTTTGATTAGAGATACAGATGGTTCAATATACAATGGTTCTATTTATGGTTTTGGCTCGATGATGATAATGATGTTCCTCGAGGAGGAAATGGTTCACGGGTTGGCTATTACTAAAACTTGGCTTCCACTAATAATAAATATCTGACCAACTAAAAGCAACTGCTTGAGCTTAACCCCACATAAAGCTAGTCCACTACAGCCAAACGGGACATTTGCTGAGTACGTTGATGTGTACTCACCCTTGCTTTCACAAAACACCAGGTTGCCTTTGGTGTAATCTATGCTCAGGTAAAGAAGAAGTCGTCGAGGCGGATCTCCAGGAGTTCCAGGACTTCGACGAGTCCGAGGATTAGGCTAGTGACCTCCCCCAGTCAGCTGCCTGTGGTGGGTTGTTTACGTTGGCTACGTTTCGATTCTGTGTACTTTGATTTATATTATGTAAATGGCTCTAGTCTGTAATATTATTACTTACTCTTTATTGTAATTCGAAGCATTGTGCTATGATGAGTCATTTATGTAATCGCTGTGTACGTGAATAACTAATCCTGGCACGTACATGGTTCGCATTCGGTTTACCTTCTAAAACCGGGTGTGACAGACCTTCATCTCCCAAACGAAGTACACGCAAGACTTGATCAAGCGGTTTGGGATGAAGGACGCCAAGCCCGCAAAGACTCCAATGGGAACCGACAGACACACTGACCTCAACAAAGGAGGTAAGTCCGTTGATCAAAAAGCATACCGGTCTATGATAGGGTCTTTACTTTATTTATGTGCTAGTAGACCGGATATTATGCTTAGCGTATGCATGTGTGCTAGATTTCAATCCGATCCAAGGGAATGTCACTTAGTGGCTGTGAAGCGAATTCTTAGATATTTAGTCGCTACGCCTTGCTTCGGGATCTGGTATCCAAAGGGGTCTACCTTTGACTTGATTGGATATGCAGACTCCGACTATGCTGGATGTAAGGTCGATAGGAAGAGTACATCAGGGACGTGCCAATTCTTAGGAAGGTCCCTGGTGTCATGGAGTTCTAAGAAACAAACTTCCGTTGCCCTATCCACCGCTGAGGCCGAGTATGTTGCCGCAGGACAGTGTTGCGCACAACTACTTTGGATGAGGCAAACCCTGAGGGACTTTGGCTACAATCTGAGCAAAGTCCCACTCCTATGTGATAATGAGAGTGCTATCCGCATGGCGGACAATCCTGTTGAACACAGCCGCACAAAGCACATAGACATCCGGCATCACTTTTTGAGAGACCACCAGCAAAAGGGAGATATCAAAGTGTTTCATGTTAGCTCTGAGAACCAGCTAGCCGATATCTTTACCAAGCCGTTAGATGAGCAGACCTTTTGCAAGTTGCGTAGTGAGCTAAATGTCTTAGATTCGCGGAACTTGGATTGATTTGTAGCATACATGTGGTTCATGCTTTGATCATGTTCCTTATGCATTTTGTTGTTTATTTATGGTGCTCAAGTTGTACAAGCACTCCCCGGACCTTACAAGTCCATTTGCAAGTGATGCACAAATATAGGGGGAGATGTGCTACAACTTGACCCTTTGAGACTAACTGTGTGCTTGAGTTTGCTTAATTTAGTCTCAAAGGAGGTTTGAAAGGGAAAAGGTGGACTTGGACCATGCAAGACTTCCACTGCACTCCGATGAAAGAGTAAATTTTCCAAGTTCATCTTTGTACTCTTATTGCCTTTGTACTCTTAGTTGAAGATTTTGGTGAGGCAATGAGGTTAAAGGGCCAAAATTGATCCCGTTTTGGTGCTTGATGCCAAAGGGGGAGAAAATAAGGCCAAAGCAAGAAATGGATCAGCTACCACTTGAGAATTTCTGAAAAAGTAGAGTTAGAGTTTTTGTTTGTCAAAATACTCTTGTTTGCCTCTTATTGTCAAAAGTTGGTCTCTTGTGGGGAGAAGGCTTAATTATGGGAAAGAGGGGGAGTTTTTGAATCCTTGATCAATTTCTCGTGAAATATCTCTCTTTATGTTTCAACATGTGTGTTTGACTTAGAGATAGGAAATTGAGTTTGATTTGCAAAAACAAACCAAGTGGTGGCAAAGAATGATCCATATATGTCAAATTTGAATCAAAACAATTTTGAGTTCTTATTTGAAGTGATTTTGCACTTGTTCTACTTGCTTTATGTTGTGTTGGCATAAATCACCAAAAAGGGGGAGATTGAAAGGGAAATGTGCCCTTGGGCCATTTCTAAGTATTTTGGTGATTTAGTGTCCAACACAAGTGCCTAAGTGTTAAATGGTGGACAAAGTACAAATCAAGTATAAAGGTATGTTTCTCAGACTTAGTACATTGTTTTAGAGACTAATGTATTGTGTCTAAGTGCTGGAAACAGGAAAAAACAAGTTGGAATTAAAGATGGCTTTGTTCAGCCAAAGTCAGCTCTGTCTGGGTGCACCGGACTGTCCGGTGCGCCAGGCTGACTCAGGCGAACTTGCTGCTCTCGGGAAATGATTAACGACGTACGGCTAAAATTCACCGGACTGTCCGGTGTGCACCGGACTGTCCGGTGTGCCAACGGTCGGCCGGGCCAACGGTCGGCCGGGCCAACGGTCGGCCGCGCGATCCACGCGAGACACGTGGCCGAGCCAACGGTCGGAAGGGGGCACCGGACTGTTCGGTGTGCACCAGACAGTGTCCGGTGTGCCAACGGCTCCAAGACTGCAACGATCGGCTTCGCCAAATAAGGAAAGAGATCCGCACCGGACAATGTCCGGTGGTGCACCGGACTGTCCGGTGCGCCAGGCGACAGAAGGCAAGAAATGCCTTCCTGGAATGCACTCAACGACTCCTAGCTGCCTTGGGGCTATAAAAGGGACCCCTAGGCGCATGGAGGAGTACACCAAGCATTCTCTAAGCATTCCTAAGCACCAAGACTTCGATTCCGCGCATTGGATTCTTTACGATAGCAATTTGAGCTCCATTTGAGTCGTGAACTCGCTGAGTGTGTTGTGAGCTCTTGTTGTGACTTGTGTGCGTGTTGTCGCTGTGATTTCGCGTCTTGTGTGCGTTGCTCATCCCTCCCTTACTCCGTGCTTCTTTGTGATCATCAAGTGTAAGGGCGAGAGGCTCCAAGTTGTGGAGATTCCTCGCAAACGGGATATAGTAAAGCAAAGCAAAACACCATGGTATTCAAGTGGGTCTTTGGACCGCTTGAGAGGGGTTGATTGCAACCCTCGTCCGTTGGGACGCCACAACGTGGAGTAGGCAAGTGTTGAACTTGGCCGAACCACGGGATAAACCACTGTGCCATCTCTGTGATTGATCTCTGTGTGGTTATTGTGTTTTGCTAAGACTCCTCTTTAGCCACTTGGCATTCTTGTGCTAACTCCTAATCAAGTTTTGTGGCATTAAGTTTTAAGTTTTACAGGATCACCTATTCACCCCCCTCTAGGTGCTCTCACTTTTGCTAGGCACAAAGTGTTGGGTTCATTTTGATTGTTACTCGTTTAGGGTTTGGGGTCTTCTCCGTGTAATGACCATCTCACCCCTCTGTAATGGGCCTAACCCAGTTTACTCAGCCTATTAATACATCACCCAACCCCTGTTAGGGTTAGGGTTTACTATTCCAATATGGTACTAGAGCCAAATTAGGTTTTCTGCTCCCATCCGCCAGCTGCTCCCACCCTAGCCGCCGGCTGCTCCCACCCCTGCAGCCGCCGCCGCCCCTGGAGCCACCGCGGCATCCCTCCCTTCCCTGCGCCGGCCGCCTCCCTCCTCCCACCTCCTCCCCATCCGCCGCCAGCTCCTCCCCTGCTGGCCGCCGCCCCTTCCCCTCCAACTCCGACCAACTCAGGCACTGTCGCCACCTGCAGGTCGTGCCCCAGCCGCCGCCAGCTCCTCCCCTGCTGGTCGCCGCCCCTTCCCCTCAAGCTCCAACCAGCTCAGGCACCATCGCCCCCACTGGCAGCCGCGCCCTTCCTGCTCGCGCCTGGAGGACCCGCGCCCCTGCTGTTTCACGCCGAGCAGCGCCCTTGCTGTCCCGAGCCGAGGACGCCCGACGCCGAGCACCCAGCCGCCCCTCCTGTTCCGCGCCCGGCTGTCTTCCTGCTCACGTCCGTCGACCCCGCGCCGTCCAGGAGCACCCGCCCGGAGGACCCGCGCCCCTGCTGTTCCGAGCCGAGCAGCGCCCCTGCTGTCCCGAGCCGAGCAGCGCCCGACGCCGAGCACCCAGCCGCCCATGTTGTTCCGTGCCCGGCTGTCCAGTCCGCGCCTCCCTGCATCGGCTGACCGGGCCCCGGCCCTAGCAGTGCCACGACCCTCCTGCACCGGTCGCCGCCATGGATCCCATGGAAGTAGCCACCTGCACCATCGGCACGACCATCGTTCCCAGCGTCGCCGCGGTCGGCACGGCTGCCGCGCTCACCACTAGCATCGCGCCTGCAGCCATAGCCGAGACCGCCAGTGCCCGCACTGCCGGTGTTGGCCTACCGGGCTACCCGACGTGCATCGGTGTCCTCACCGGTCTCCTCTCGCCGACACGTCTTCTCAGACAGCCGCCCCCTGGGTTCTCCATCACTCGACCGCTCATTGCCGACACCACCTGGGCCTCCCCGGCGCTCTCCACCGACTCGACCATGTCATCGGCCATCGCCGCCATCCAGGCTGCCCTGGCCGCCTCTCAGGAGCGCAAGCGCGTCGCGTCCCGCGCCCTGGAACAAGAGTGTGCCCTGGCCGCCACACTGACTGCCCAGATGGCCACTGCGCAACGTCTCGCCATCGGCCCTCCTCCGGTCGACCAGGGGACACCTCCGCCCACCCCAGATGCTCCCCGCGCATCTATACTCGATGCTGACCACATCACCGACCACATCGCCGCTATCCATGCCCAGGCGGCCGGACTACAGAACATCCGGTCCCTCGTGTCCGTCGTTCTGGACCCGGCGTCCTCCCACTACCCTCGCTGGAGGGGGCAGGTCCTTCTCACCTTGTGGCGCTACGCCCTCGACGACGTCGCCACCTCGCTATCCTGGGCCTGGTCCCTGATGGACTCCATGGTCCTCTCCTGGCTCCACGGAACCATCACCGTCGAGCTCCAGGATATCATCCGTGACCAGGCGGACACGGGTTGTCAGGCGTGGCTCGCCCTCGAAGAACAGCTCCTGCACCTCGATGCCCAGTTCCACCTGTTCTCTTAGGGGGGGACCTCTCCGTGAACGAGTACTGCTGCCAGATGAAGGGCATGGCAGACTCTCTCCGCGACCTCGGTGAGCCTGTCGGCGATCGGACCTTGGTGTTGAACCTTCTGCGTGGCCTCAGCCCCCGCTATGGCCACTTGAAGGCTCTCATCAAGAGGACCGTTCCCTTTCCCACATTCCATGACGTCAGGAACGAGCTTCTCCTCGAAGAGCTCACCATGGCGTATGAGGCCACTGCTCCGGCTCTGACGCTCTACAGCGCTCCTCCTGGTGGTCAGGCACCTTCAGGGGGCCAGGCCCCTCGCCCTCCATCGACCGAGGCCCCTACCAGTCCCACACCTGCCGTCCCTGCGGCCCCTCGTCAGGCGTCCGCCGCCGACAACAGTCATCGTTCCCGCAAGGGCGGCCATGGGGGTGGCGGCTCCTCTCGTGGTGGTCCCCCCGGTCGGGTGTTGGAACTTGCTCTCCCAGGCAAGATGATCCAACGGGGGAGTGAAAAGGATGCAAACAAGGTTTAACTCGAGATGGCAATAGCTCTATTAATCCAGCCTCTCAAGGGCACTGTACGGGGGTATTTATAGGTGCCCGAGTGCCCAACGTCTCCATGTAAGGACGCTTGTGCCCTCAGGCACCTGGATTATCCCCAGAATATTCCCACAAGGGAGGGTTACAGACTGTCATTACAGAAAAGCTATTACAAATTGGGCCCGTAACACGCTTCTCAATGCGGGGTCCGTTACGATGGGCCGAATCCCACGTGGGCCTCCAGATCTGGTGAGGACGTGGGGTGGGAAGACTTCGTCATAGGCCTTCGTTGTAAGCCTTCACCTTGCGGTGAGGAGGACGGAGGGTGGGCCACGCTGTCATCATGCTTTCGTTGGTGCGGCGAGGTGACGAAGACCTGGAGCGAAGGGTAGCATCTTCACCTTCACCCCAACATTTGCCCTCCGAGGGACCAGTTCGACTGAGTCATCTGGTGCCGAAGACGTCGCTAGATGGTGGAGACGCTGCCCTCGCTCGAAGTGGTTCCGTGGGGGTTTTTGATGTGACCGTTGACGGACGTGTACTGTTGGACTGCGGGCTTCCCGAAGCGTAGCGTCCTGTGTATAAAAAGGGGGGAGGCGGCGTGGCTTAGGCTTTCTTACCTTTCTGCGTCACGAAACCCTAGCATTTTGAAACCGTTTGCCCGCTCGCCTGCCCTCCTTGCTCTTGTTCATCGGAGATCTGGCCTGCGTCAAGCAGACCGCGCGCCGTCGCCGCCGGTACGTAGCCATGTCGTCTTCTTCTTCATCCGCTGCGAATATACCACCGGGCAAATCGTCGTCTGAGGAAACCATGAGCGATCTGGCGGCAGAGCTGCACCCGGGCCACACGGTGGAGTTCGGCGTTTCGCGGATCTCCTCGGTTCGCGTGCAAGACATGCAGCAGCTGGGGTATTTTGGGAACGGAGTTGGACGAGTTCCGAGGGCGGAGGAGATTCCGGAGCCGGAGGGTGAGATTGTTGTGTTCGAGGCATTTTTTACTGCGGGCCTTCGGTTACCCGCGCATCGTTTTGTGGTGGAGGTGTTGCAGAGGTTTGAGGTGCAGATTCATCAATTGACACCTAATGTCGTGGTAGCCCTGGCGAAGTATGTCTGGGCAGTGACTTCGTATGGCGGTCAGCCCTCCGTAGAGGTGTTCGCCAAAAATTATTGCTTGCACTGGCAGAAGAGGAAAGTTGGAAACAAGATTGCATAGTTTGGGTCATGCACCTTTACGCCGAGGATTGGCAAGACTTCGACGGAGGTTGTGGAGCTGGTTCCTTGCGCCCGCAACAAGTGGGGCAATTGGTATGATTATTGGTTTTATGTGGCGGGAGGCGAAGTCGAAGACCTCCCGGGACTTCCGGCGGCCGTGATGTGCTCGCACTGCTATGTGACGTTCCCGCCGTTTGACGTGGCGGAGGATGATAGTGACGAAGGGGCCTTTCGTTGCGCTGCCCGCATGAGTAGCGGGCGCGATTTAGTTGAGGAATTCATCGACTATGGAGTGTGGCCCTTGGCGCATGGCTGGGCATTGGGTGAAGTATGTCCTCGCTAGATGCCCTCCTTGGGCGAGCAGCTAGTGCGAAGTTCTGCCTTCGCGTTGGATCTGCGTGGCCAGGATCCCGCTGCAGTCGTGCGTGAAGCGGAAGACGGGGCTGTGCGGATTGTGGGGCGTTATGTGCCGAGGACGGAGGCCATGCAGAGTTGGGATATCCGTGGATCCAACGTTCGCCTGAATAGGGTCTTCGAGTTGAATCGCCTTCCATACGGCGGCTATCCCGGGGATGACGCTGCCACGGTCGTTGACCGCTGCGGGAAGAGACCGGTGGCTGTGACTGAGGAAGGCCCTTCGCAGGAGGCTGCCCTAGCCGCTAAGAAGAGAAAATAGGTACTACAGTGGGGGACTGGGGGTCTCTAAAAGTTTTGCTGTGGAGTTGATGGGGACGTGCGCAGCCCTTGGGGGAGGGATGACTTTGCCCGAGCTCCGGGAGTCTTCGGCACGAATGCTGAAGGTTACCAGGGGTCGATGGCCAAAGAATGTTCTGATCCCCCGCGCGGCTGGCGAAGACTTTTTTACGTCTTGTATGGCTCGTGACTTGAAGATTTTTCCTTACGAGTGGAATATTGCTGCTGTTGTATCGACAGTGATGGAGAAGGATCGTCAAGAGGCTGCTCAGAAGCGTCGGGCGGTCGTCAGGATCGGGGATCCTTTCCGCGAGGCAAAGGTGCGGGCAGCCGCAAAGTCTGCCGCCCCGGGCAGTAGTAAGCCAATGCCGGCTGTGAAGCCGGCCGCCCCCGGGCCCAGCAAGGCTTCGGCTGGTGCGAAGGCTGCTGCTTCTGGCGCGGGGAAGCTACCCTCAGGCGGGCCTGCGAAGGGACAAAGGCTGCCTTCGCCTGCGCGAATGGACGGGGCGGCAGCGCGTGTTGCCGACTTCGACACGGACATTTGTGTCAGGGATTATTTTCTTGGTAAGTTTTTTTAAGACTAGGTCTTTAACCAGTATCATGGTGCAGGGTCGGATGGGGGGCAACTGGCTGTTGTCCCGCCTCCGGTGGCGGCCACTTCGCCAACGGCGGTGGTTGGGGCGAAGGGTGCCACGCGAGACTCGTGGGCCACCTTCTGCGTGAGTGGCGAGATTCTGTCGGCCGCTGCCGCTAAGGACGTGGCGGGCTCCATGTCACAGCAACTTAGGCAATGGTCGCAGCAGCTGAAGCATGTAAGTTGTGTTGTACTTTGATGGTTGTTGTTTTTATGAGGGTGTGTGTCTCATGGGTTTATGTGTCAGGCGGCCGACTTCGCCGACCACGTCGTGTCGGGTTCCTTGACTGCGGACTTTGCTGCCGAGGTCGAGAGTCTCCATGCACAGCATGCGGATGTTGTGCGGGAGAAGTCGGCTGCGGAAAGCAAAAGCCACAGACTGTCGGAGAAGGTGGCCGCCATGGAGGCCGAGAAGGCGGATCTCCGGCGCCAGCTGGCGGAGGAGAGGAGGGAGGCGAACAAGGCCATTGCTGATTCGCAGGCTGCGCAAGCCGAGGCCAAGCTTGCGCGGACGGAGGGCAGTCTCGCCCGCCAACTTGCCGAGGAGCTGCAGGCGAGGCTCGATGCCCTACGCAGCCGCTTTGACAAAGTGGAGACCTCAATGCGTGTGGAGGTCGAGCGGACGCATGCACAGTTCGTGGACGCGTACCGGGAGCTGGGTGCGCGGACCGCTACCTTCGAGGCGCCCGACCAAGAAGCGGGCCTCCGCTTCCTTGAATCGATGCAGGAAGAGCTGGGGGTGCTCCCAACAATCGTGACGAGTCTCATGTCATTTGCCTCCATCGTCACCTGCGAGGGGGCCGTGAATGCTTTGTCCCGCGAGGGGTGCAGGCATTTGGAGGTCTTCGACCAGTCGGACGAAAACTTTGAACGTGAAATCTTCAAGGTCGAGGACCCCGTGCTGAAGCAGTCGGCGGGGGTGCTCTTCGACAGGATGTGGGGCCCGCACGGCCGAGAAACGGTCCGGGAGCGGTCCGACTGGTCAATAGATTAGGTAAAGGCTATTTTTTGTGTGGTTATAAGTGTGGGTATGTGTGGTTTTGCTGAATGAGTGTGTTGTTGCTGCAGATGGGGCATGCCAAAGGCGTTGAGGACCTTGGTGGTCTAGACGGCGCGCTACCCAAGGCTGCGGATGTGGATCCGGTGCCGCCATCTGATGTCGGCGAGGGCCCCTCGTCGACCCCCGCGCCGACTGCAGCCGGCGAAGACCCCACACCAGCCCCTGCGCCGCCGTGTGAGGACGCCTTGAAGGCGGTGGTCGAGCCCGCTACCGAAGACCCCGCGGCGGCGGCCGAGCCTTCGCAGGTGTAGGAATAGGGGTTAGGGATTGCATGTGAACTTTTGTCTGTGTGATACTGAACCTCGGTTGCTGCGCAGGTTCCGACGTTTGGGCCTGCGCAAGCAACCACTACTGACAATATTGATTTTGCAGTGGAGACTTCAGTTGTAGTGCCCGCTGATGATAGTGTGTCTGGCTCTATGTCTAAATGTTTTGAGTCCGACGGTGAGTCTGGGAGTTCGTTTCCTTGGATGGAGGAGTCCTCGGATGAAGGCTTAGATTATTTTGTTGCGTTGGATGTGGCTGCGACGGAGACTTCGCCGCGTGTGGAGGGTGCTGATGATCTTCCTAGTACGAGTACTGGGTGTAGGCGGCGAAGGGTGGTGGGAAAACAGTGTGTGGGTGAATTTTTGCGGAGTGGCAGGCGCCGTCGCACGGGGATGGAGCGTGACCGACTTCGAGTAGACGGGGTTGGTAGGCGAGAATTGTTGTCTTCGCCGAATGGGGCGGGCATAGGCGAAGGGGATCTTCGGGAGCTTTTTGAGGGTGAGGAATTGAGGATAATGCTATTTAATTACAGGGAGATGGGTATCATTCCGAAGGTTGAGCCGATGTGATAGGCGATGCCCTCGCCGTGTATGTGTAATAGGCGATGCCCTCGCCATGTGTATGTAATTGTAATGGTGGTGTGGCCTATTGGTCGTATTCGTACGCTTGTATTATTCCGGCTGCGTACATGGGCGGCTTTGTGCGGAGTGTCTTTGTAATGATAGACTTCGATTAACGTTATTTCGGCTGCGCCCTTAAGTAATTGTTGCGGTGTCTTTTGAATAAAAGACTTCGTTTGACGCTCCTGTTGTGCTGTTCCGGCTGCACCCTTAGGCGACTTTTGCTCGGAATGTCTTGTAAAGAAAAGACTTCGAATAACGGTCTTGTTGAGCTATTTCTGCTGCACCCTTAGACGACTTTTGTGCGGAGTGTCTTTTGAAGAAAAGACTTTTAATAATGCACTTGTTGTGCTATTCTGGCTGCACCCTTAGGCGCCTTTTGTGCGGAGTGTCTTTTGAATAAAAGACTGATTGACGCACTTGTTGTGCTATTCCGGCTGCACCCTTAGGCGACTTTTGCATGGAGTGTCTTTTGGATAAAAGACTGATTGACGCACTTGTTGTGCTATTCCGGCTGCACCCTTAGGCGACTTTTGTGCGGAGTGTCTTTTGGATAAAAGACTGATTGACACACTTGTTGTGCTATTCCGGCTGCACCCTTAGGCGACTTTTACGCGGAGTGTCGCACGCGAGGGTAGTCTGCTCTGCCTCTCGCGGTGACTTTGGGGTGGTCGAATGCCGAAGACCGTTGATGCGGTCTTTTTCGACATGTTGCATCTTAGTTTTTGCGGGGGATTTTTGCAGATATATTACATGGCTCCGCCTCGTTAAAAACCTCACCCCTCGGGAGGAAAAGAGTGCGGGCCTAAAGAATGCTGTTTGGTGAAGTACAAGGGCGCGTAGGCCCTAAGGACTTAGACAAAAAATTTGCTTAGATTGTCAATATTCCAGGAATGGTCTAGGTCTTCGCCGGATGGCGTTGTTAGCCTGTATGCGCTGGGGGACGCCTTCGTCTTGATGATGAATGGACCTTCCCACTTTGGCTCCATCTAGCCCCGTGACTCTGTCCGGGTGGTTCGGACGAGTACGAGGTCTCCTTCGTTAAATTCTCTTGGGACGACTGCGTGGTCGTGCCAGGCCTTCGTTTGAGCTTGGTATTTGTTGAGGGCCTGCAGGGCAAAGAAGCGGTCTCCGTCGATGAGGTCTTTGGACGTGGGTTCGTCGACGTCGGGGACGGCAGATGCGCTTGTTCGAGGGGACCCGTGCTTTATGTCCTACGGGGTCATGCCTCTGATCCATATAGTAGTCGAAATGGAGTGAATCCAGTTGCCCGGCATTCGGTTGTGTTGAGTGCCCAGACTACTTCACGCAGCTGGTCGGCCCATTTACCCTTACTGTCGTCAAGAAGCCTCTTCTTGATGGCAGTGAAAATCTTGCCGTTGGCGCGCTCGACGACGCTGTTAGATTGCGGGTGATATACTGAGGCGAAGGCAAGCTTGGTGCCGATGGAGAAGCAGAAGTCCCTAAAATCCTGGCTGTCCAATTGTTTGCCATTGTCGACTGTGAGCTCGGACGGGACTTCGAATCGGCAAACAATGTTTTGCCAGAAGAACTTCTGGGTAGTCTTCGACGTTATTGTGGATACTGCCCTTGCCTCGATCCACTTGGTAAAATACTCGACGGCGATGAAGGTGAACTTGAGGTTTCCTTAGGCCGTGGGTAGCGGCCCGACAATATCCAGCCCCCAGCGTTGAAGTGGCCATGTGTGGGCAATCAACTTTATGTATTGCGAAGGGTTGCTTGAACGGGGAGAAAACTTTTGGCAGGCTTCGCACGACCGCGTGACTCGATTCGTGGCGCAGATTATAGCGGGCCAGTAGAACCCTTGACGGATCACCTTGGCAGCGAGGGCCCTAGGCCCCGAATGAGAGCCACAAGTTCCGCTGTGGACTTCGCGCAGGATCTGGACGCCTTCGGTTTTGGTGACGCATTTAAGCATGGGTTGACTGACCCCCTTCTTGTAAAGCTGGCCCTCAATGATTGCGAAGTCCCGGCTTTGGTCCTTGAGGCGCTTGGCCTCATTGACGTCGCTTGGATGGTAATATCCCTGCAGGAACAGGGTGATTGGGGCCGCCAATCTTCGGTCATGATGAGGTTGACTATGCGATTGCCCTCGGTGTCGTTGGTTATTTGTAGGCCCTCTAGACTGCGGATGGCTGGCGTGCCGATGACGTGGTAGAACACGTCGGAGGGCAAGGCCTCGCTTCTAGCGGCTGCTTTGGCCAATGCGTCGGCCTCCTCGTTCTTGGCTCGGTCCACATGTTGCAAGGTCAAGCCCTTAAATTGTCTCTCAAGACTGCGAACAGCCATGAGATACTGCATGAGTGCGGGGTCTTTTGCTGAATATTCTTTTTCGACCTGGCCAACAACCACTTTGGAATCTGTTTTGA
This sequence comes from Zea mays, assembly GCF_902167145.1. Taxonomy (NCBI): domain Eukaryota; kingdom Viridiplantae; phylum Streptophyta; class Magnoliopsida; order Poales; family Poaceae; genus Zea; species Zea mays. The sequence goes on along the minus strand of NC_050103.1, from coordinate 78,438,070 downwards.
TTATGCAGGTAGTGACACCAAGCGCTCGTAGCTTGCGAAGACCCAGGATGACAGCTTCGTACTCTGCTACGTTGTTGGTGCATCTGTCGGACTCCAAAGCAAAGCTGAGGCGTGCTGCATATATGTGTTTGACCCTCGTGGGTGATGTGATGACTGCAGCTGCATCTGCCCCCGCATGGCACCATGCGTCGTCGTAGTGAATGGTCCACACTTTCTTTGCAGGCTCGTCCTGCTGCGTTATTGGCCCTGTCCAGTCAACGATGAAGTCTGCCAGGACCTGCGACTTGATTGCTGTTATGGGCTCGAAGGTGAGCTCGGCTGCCCATTTGGCGATCCGGACAGACGCCTCTGGGTTGTGGAACAGCTCTCCCAGTCCCCTGTCCGAGGTGACCCCCACCTTGAATGCTTCGAAGTAATGGCGCAGCTTGCGTGATGCCATGACGACTACGTAGGAGATTTTCTCTAACTTGGTCATGTTACACTTGGAGGCCGTGAGGACCTCAGAGACATAGTAGACTGGACATTGTCGGGTCGTGCCCTCCCTGTTCTGCTCTTGGACTAGGGCTGCACTGATTGCATGTGGCAAGGCGGCAATGTATAGCAGCAGCGGCAGTGAAGGGTCTGGACTGGTGAGAATGGCCAAATCTAACAGGTGCTGCTTGAGTGATGTGAAGGTTGTCGCCTGTTCTGGTCCCCACGCGAAGTCCTTCACACCATGTAGTGTCTTGAGAAAAGGTAGACTCCGCTCGGCGGACTTGGAGATGAATCTGTTCAGAGCGGCTAATTTGCCTATCAGCCGTTGGACGTCCCTGGTTGACTGTGGGGGTGTCATGTTGACTATTGTCTGAATCTTGGTCGGGTTGGCCTCGATCCCGCGGTGTGACACCAGGTAGCCCAGTATTTTCCCCTGGCGGACCCCGAAGACGCACTTCTCGGGGTTGAGTCGAAGTCGAGCGTCCCTCATGTTTGCAAATGTCTCTGCGAGGTCGTCTAGGTGATCCGCTTTATTTTTCCTGGCGACGACTATGTCGTCCACATACGTGAAGATGTTCCGGCCTACTTGGCTCTCGAGCACCGTCTTGGTGAGGCGAGAGAAGGTAGACCCAGTGTTCTTGAGTCCCTCCGGCATCCTGATGAAGCAGTACGTGCCGAAGGGTGTAATGAAACTGGTACTGGCCTTGTCTTCCTCCTTCATATATATTTGGTGATAGCCAGAGAAGCAGTCGAGGAGTGACATGACTTCGCATCCGGCCGCACTATCGACGATCTTGTCGATCCGAGGCAGCGGGAAATTATCCTTGGGGCAGGCCTTGTTGAGGCTGGTGAAATCGATGCACATCCGCCACTTGCCACTCTTCTTTTGCACCATGACTACGTTGGCAAGCCACGTAGGGTAGGCGACTGGCTCGATGAAATTGGCCTCCAGCAGGCGGTGTACTTCGGCTTTGGCGGCTTCAGTTTTTTCATCGGACATTTTGCGCAGCCGCTGCTTCTTTGGGCGCACCGAAGGGTCGATGCCCAGACTGTGCTCGATGACGGTGCGACTGACTCTGACCAGGTCAAGGGCAGACCAGGCGAAGGCGTCCTTATTTCTGGAGAGACAAGAGATGAGTTTCTCCTCGTCTTGCGAAGTCAGGTCTTCGCTTATGATGATCATTTGTTTGGGCGTTGCCTGGTCAAGGGGAATTGTCTTCGTTCCATCGTTGCTCTACAGCTGTGTCTTTTTATGCTCGTTGGCGGCTGGGCGAGTAGCCTCGGGGACTTCGCGCTGCGTCGTAAGGTAGTGTACGTTCCGTTGACCGGGAACGAAGTCTCTCTCAATGTTACGCGTAGTCTGCTGATTGCCGTACACCGTTATTGTGCCTTGCGGACCAGGAATTTTCATGCAGAGGTATAATCCGTGGATGGCTGCTTCAAATTTGTTGATAGAGCCCCGACCCATTATGGCGTTGTAGGGGTAGACCATGTCAACGATGTCAAAGGTGACCTGTTTGCTTCGCGCATTGGGCGCTACGCCGAAGGACAGGGGTAGCTCTATCTTGCCCACAGGGAAGGTGCCCTTGCCACCGAAGCCATATAGAGGATTGTTCGAAGGCCTGAGTAAACTGTGGCTGATGCCCATGCGGTCGAAGGCGTGGAGGAAGATGATGTTCGCCTGGCTGCCGTTGTCAACTAGGACTTTATGCAGGTCCCATCCTGCCACACTGCAGTTGATTACCATGGCATCAATGTGGGGTGCGCAGCGCAGATCAACATCTCTGGCGTTGAAGGTTAGCGGCACGTGTGACCACTTCGTTTGCACGACTGGGCCGGTGATGGCGACGTGGTTGATGTTGCGGTAGTGGTCCCTCTTTTGTCACTTCGTGTCGAAGTCGACGCTGGACCCTCCAGTGATCATGTGAATGACTCCGCGATATGGTTGATCAGCGAAGTCTTCCTGTTTTGGTGCTTGGGGGTGATTTTGGTGGTGGATGTTTGGCTGATGCGGGTGCGGAGGCGGAAGTGGGGGTGGTACGACTTGTACCTCCTGGTGGTGTTGGTATGTGTGGTTAGGTGGATGTTGGGTAGGGCCATGGTTGTATGGTTGTGGGAGGTGGTGTTGATATGTGTGGGCGATAACTCTTGGGTTGTCGACGGGTTATGCCCGGGACATCCTGTCCCTGGTAGCCTTCGTTTCCAGGCAGTCCCTCGTTGGGTGCACGCAGTCTTCGCCGTGAAACAGGCAGTAAAATCTGCGCGGCTGTTGCGCCCGTCCTCGGCCCCGACCACGCGTGCCATTGTCGTGGCCCTGGGGGGGATAATCTTGACGGCGAGGGGCCTCGCCGGCGGGGTGCTGGTTGGCAATATTATGCACCTGCGACTGTCCCGACCGGAGTCTGACTGTGAAGGTCTTATCCATGTTCGGCTAGACTGCGGAGGGTCCTTGGGTTTTCTTTGAGACTCGACCTTGCGCTGGTGGAGCTCTTTGGATCTGGCGTACTTTTCAAACAACTGATAGAGTTCTTGGAGGTTTTTGGGTGGGTCCCTGATGCAGTGACTGTACAGGACGCCAGCCCGAAGGCCACTGATGGCGTAGTGTATGGCAATTTGGTCGTCGACCGAGGGCAGTTGTGACTTGAGATTCAAGAACTTGCGGTAGTACTCCCGCAGGGTTTCTTTCTCCTGCTGCTTGCAGAGTGACAGTTCGGCCAAGGCATCGGTGTCTGGGCGGTACCCTTGGAAGTTGAGCAGAAATTTGTCCCGGAGACTTCTCCAGTAGTCGATGGACAATGGGGGCAACCTGGTGTACCAGGTCAAGGCCGGACCCTCGAGGGCGATGATTAAGGACTTGGCCATCGTGGTGTCATCCCCTCCGGATGATGCGACGGCGACTTGATAGCTCATGATGTACTGTGCTGGGTCAGTGTTGTCGTTGTACTTGGGGTAGGTCCCTGCCCTGAAGTTGGCGGGCCATGGTGACACTTGCAGTTGCGGTGCCAGGGGACTCCGCTCATCAAGGTAGTTGACGCCTTGGAATGCTGCGGCGTGCAGGATGAAGGGTCCACGCTGAGGAATGAATAGGTATCCGACTGACGTGCGCTGTTGGAGGGGCGGGCCGTGCTACAGATCATGTTGGCCTTCGCGCTGCATGAGTGCAATCTCTTGCTCGAGTTCCTAAGCCCTCTGCTCCTCATCTCGTATCATCTGGCGCACCTTGGCCTGCGCGGAAACACGTTGGCGCTTGGCCTCGAGGATTTCTTTCTGCTTCTGGAGGTTGCAGTTCTTGATGCGTAGGGCCCGCAGCTGTAGCTGTTCTTCTGCTGAAACGCCGATGACTTTGTCGTCCTCTGTGGCGTCCTCGCCCTCTAGTAGAGCGAAGCATGGGGGTGGTTCCTGTGGCTGTCCTCTGGAGTTGCAGGTGCGGAGGCTGCCCTCGGGAGTTGGTTGATCATTGCGCTGTCTCTTGCTAACGGCGTCGTCTTCGCAGGCTTCTTGGTGGGTGGTGTCTACAAGGGCCTTGCCCTTTTTCTCGGCTAGCAGCGCTACCTTCGCTGCTTCGTCAACGGATGGGGCTGCCTTCGAGCTAGCTCTCTTGGGTGCCATCGCGGGTGGTTTGTTCGTAGCACGAACGGTGGGCGCCAAATGTCGGAACTTGCTCTCCCAGGCAAGATGATCCAACTAGGGAGTGAAAAGGATGCAAACAAGGTTTAACTCGAGATGGCAATAGCTCTGTTAGTCCAGCCTCTCAAGGGCACTGTAGGGGGGTATTTATAGGTGCCCGAGTGCCCAACGTCTCCATGTAAGGACGCTTGTGCCCTCAGGTACCTGGATTATCCCCAGAATATTCCCACAAGGGAGGGTTACAGACTGTCATTACAGAAAAGCTATTAGAAATTGGGCCCGTAACACGCTTCTCAATGCGGGGCCTGTTACGATGGGCTGAATCCCATGTGGGCATCCAGATCTGGTGAGGACGTGGGGTGGGAAGACTTCGTCGTAGGCCTTCGTCGTAAGCCTTCGCCTTGCGGTGAGGAGGACGGAGGGTGGGCCACGCCGTCATCATGCTTCCGTTGGTGCGGCGAGGTGATGAAGGCCTAGAGCGAAGGGTAGCGTCTTCGCCTTCGCCCCAACATCGGGGTGGCGGCCAGGCGTGGCCGTCACTCTATAACCCCTAGACCGGGACCATCGCCATGTGGTCGGGCCAGGCTCCTCGGGCCTCCCGTCCCCCGGCGCCGGCCCTCCTGACTGTGCCACCCTACGGCGTGCCTCCCACGCCTCCCTACAGCGTGCCTACATCGCATCCGGATCCGCCCCAACTCCTGCCCTAGGGTACCCCCACGACAACTTAGTCCCCGCTGTCTGGAGGCTGGGACCACGCCTCCCTCAATGCCGCCTTCAGCACCATGGTGATGACCCGTCCTTCCTCCGACTGGGTGATCGACTCTGGTGCCTCCTACCACACCACTCCCACTACAGGCACGCTCTCCCGCTCCCATCCCCCCATTCATCTCATCCTTCATCGATCGTTGTTGGGAACGGTTCCACTCTGCCTATCACCTCAGTAGGTGCCTCGGTTCTCCCTGGACCGTTCTACCTCAACGACGTTCTCATAGCCCCCCTCATCACTCATAATCTCGTTTCTGTTCGTCGTTTCACCACTGACAACTCTTGTTCCATTGAGTTTGACCCCTCTGGTTTCTCTGTGAAGGATCTGGCCACCAGGACTCCCCTCGCCCGCTGTGACAGCTCGGGGCCCCTCTACACGCTCCGATCATCCACCTCCAGTGCGTCTCCACCTCCTGCCTTGGTCTCCACCACCACCTCCACCACTTGTCATCGTCGTCTTGAACATCACGGACCTGACGTCATGACCAAGATTACCAGTAGCCTAGATCCTTCATGTAGTAGGGGACATTTTGAGGGCCTCTGTCATGTTTGTCAGTTAGGCCGACATACTCGTCTCCCATTCACCACTTCTTCTTCTCGGGCTGAGCAGGCTTTTGACCTGGTTCATTGTGATCTCTGGACCTCTCATGTACTCAGTCTTTCTGGTTATAAATACTATTTGGTGATTTTGGATGACTTTTCCCATTTTCTTTGGACTTTTCCTCTTAGATTGAAGTCCGACACATTCACCACCCTGAAACACTTCTTCGCCTGGGTCTCCACCTAGTTTCACCGCTCGATCCATGCCCTACAGTCTGACAACGACCGCGAGTTCGACAATCACGCGTCCCACTCTTTCTTTCTCACTCATGGCGTCCAGTTGCGTCTCTCATGCCCTTACACCTCTGCCCAAAACGGCCAGGCCGAACGCATGATTCGGACCACCACCAATATGATCTGCTGCCTTCTCTTCCAGGCGTCTCTCCCTACCACCTACTGGGCAGAGGCCCTGCACACCGCCACCCACCTTCTGAACTGTCTTCCATCCAAGGCGGTGAGTCACCCTACTCCCTACTTCGCCCTGTACGGCACAACCCCCACCTATGACCACCTTCGCATGTTTGGTTGTGCCTGCTACCCTAACACTTCTGCTACTGCCCCTCATAAGCTTTCTCCTCGCTCCACCCGATGCCTCTTCCTTGGCTACTCATCTGACCACAAGGGTATTGGTGTCTGGACCTCGCCTCCCACCGCATCATCATCTCTCGTCACGTCATCTTCGACGAGGATGTGTTTCCCCTTGCTGGCCCCTCCCCACCTACCGATCTCGACTCCCTCCTCGAGTCCAATCCGGTCTCCCCCTCCTCCCAGGTGCCCCGCCTTGCGCCGTTACCCGCACCCCGTGTGGCCTCGCCGCCATGGCTCACGCTTATTCCCGTGCCACGCGCGGCCCCGTCGACCACACCTGCGCCACGCGCGGCCTTGTCGACCACGCTTGCGCCTCGCGTGGCCCCGCCGACCCCTCCCGCACCATGCGCGGCCCCGTCGACGCCCACGGCTCGCTTCGCCGACCCCGCACTCGTTTACCGCCGCCGCCGCTACGTCACTACCTCGGCACCTGTTGACCCAGGCCCGTCGACGAGCCCGGTGCGCTTCGCCGACCCCGCCGTCGTCTATCACCGCCGCGAATCGGCCACGCCCGCGGCCCCCGACGTCCCAGCCGACCGCCCCGAGCCACCGTTATACCACCCGGTCTCCATCCACCGCGGTCCCAGGCACGTCCACCCGATGGTGACCCGGCGCGCCGCTGGTGTTCTTCGACCTGTCGACCGGCTGATCTTGGCTGCTGATACGACTACCACTCCACCAGATGCCTTCCTGGTCCCCTCCTCTGTTCGCACCGCTCTCGCCGACCCCCACTGGCGACACGCTATGGAGGAGGAGTACGCGGCCCTCCTGGCCAACCACACCTAGGACCTGGTGCCGTGTCCACCAGGCACCAACATGGTCACCGACAAGTGGCTATTTCGCCACAAGCTTACCTCGGACGGCTCCCTCGACCGCTACAAGGCCCGTTGGGTCCTTCGGGGCTTCACCCAACGCCCCGAAATGGACTGTGACGAGACCTTCAGCCCCGTCGTCAAGTTCGCCACTGTCCGCACCGTCCTCTCCCTCGCCCTCTACCGGGACTGGGCAATCCATCAGGTCGACGTCAAGAATGCCTTCCTCCATGGCACCCTGATGGAGACTGTCTACTGCAGCCAGCCCACAGGCTTCGTCGACGAAGCCCGTCCGGATCTGGTCTGCCGGCTGAACCGCTCCCTCTACGGCCTCAAGCAGACGCCGCGGGCCTGGTACAGCCGCTTCGCTTCCTACTTGACCTCCATCGGCTTTGTCGAGGCCAAGTCGGACACGTTCCTCTTCATCTACCGTCGCGGCGATGACACCGTCTTCCTTCTGCTCTACGTCGACGACATTGCGCTCACGGCATCCACCATCGACCTTCTACAGCGCACGATCGTCGCCCTGCAGCGGGAGTTCGCGATGAAGGACCTGGGGCCTGTACACCACTTCCTCGACATCACCGCCGAGCGCCGGCCCCAGGGTCTCTTCCTCTATCAGCGCCAGTACGCCGTCGACATACTGGAGCGGGCTGGCATGTCCGACTGTAAGCCCTGCTCCACGCCTTTCGACACTCAGGCGAAGCTCTTAGAGGACGACGGGCCCCCGGTCGCTGATGCGACGTCCTACCGGAGTCTGACCGGCGTGCTCCAGTACCTCACCTTCTCCAGGCCTGACATCGCCAACGCCGTCCAGCAGGTGTGCCTGCATATGCACACTCCGCGGGAGCCTCATCTCACCGCTCTCAAGCGGATCCTGCGCTACCTCCGTGGCTCCCTCGACTACGGCCTCCTACTTCGACCATCCCCGACGTCGGAACTCGTGGTCTACACCGACGCCGACTGGGCTGGCTGTCCAGACATGCGTCGATCCACCTCCGGCTACGCACGTGTTCCTGGGTGCCAACCTCGTCTCCTGGGCCGCCAAGCGGCAGTCTGTCGTCTCTCGCTCCAGTGCTGAGGCCGAGTACCGTGCCGTGGCCAACGGCGTGGCAGAGGCCTCCTGGTTGCGACATCTCCTCCACGAGCTCCACAGTCCCCTCCAGCGTGCCACCCTCGTCTACTGCGACAACGTCAGTGCGGTCTACCTCTCCACCAATCTCGTGCAGCATCAGCGCACGAAGCACGTGGAGATCGACCTGCACTTCATCCACGAGCGTGTCACCGCCGGTGACGTTCGGGTTCTCAGCGTCCCCACCACGCTGCAGTTCGCCGACATCTTCACCAAGGGGTTACCGTTGAGTGTATTTTTAAATTTTCGCTCCAGTCTCAACATATGTACAAGATAGAGTTGTGACTGTGGGGGGTGTTAGAATACCCGTTTAGGGTTTGAGGTCTTCCCCGTGTAATGACCATCTCACCCCTCTGTAATGGGTCTGGTCCAGTTTACTCAGCCTATTAATACATCACCCAACCCCTGTTAGGGTTAGGGTTTACTATTCCAATATCGATGACTTAACTGTTTCATGTCTATTACCTTTCTTTTTGTCTAAACAATTCATTCTCTCCTAGTAGTAGTCTAATCCACGAGTGGAACTAAAAGGATGCTTATATTTATTGCGTTCTCCAATAACCGTTGCAGCAAATCTCAGTTTCGCCTATGCCTCCTCCATGAGCTCGATCTCAGCAACAACCACTTTGTGGGCTTGCACTTGCATCTGCCTGTCATTAGTTTTGGGGACTACCAACCATTCGGCTGGAAGTTTGACTTGCTGTTTTATGTAGATACATATTGTATACTAGACTAGAAAGGCTGAAAAGAAAAACAAACCTAAAAGACAGGAATATACAGTTTCATAAATAACTGAATTTATCTATTTCTCCCCCAATTTCAACCTCTCATGATGGAATGTTCCCACAAGCTAGTAATTATGGGGATCCTTCACCGGCTATTAATTATGTTAGTCCTTGATATGCTCGAATAGTTTCGCTATCTAATTATGGTGAAATTGAGCTGAGGCTGATCTGTAGAGAGAAACTTGATCAACTTACAGGAAGCAGCGGGGCAATGGTGATCACTTCGCAGTGCAGCTTATGTGAGGCTGATCACTTCGCAGTTCAGCTTGGAGCAAATGGTAGAACTTCAATGTTTCGAGCAATTTATAGTGGTATGTCTGTGGTTGACCCCAATCTTCTTAGGGTGTGTTTTTTTTTGAAAAAAATGGCAGGAGCTCTGTCTTTCAATTAAGATAGGGAAGAGATTATGTACATGCTTAGAATTAAAAAGAAGCACGCTCCCAACAGGTAACCGGACAGCACTAAGGTGCAAAAGAAACCAAAGAAAAACTCTACGGTTCTACACATCCCAAGTTAAGGCCCTTTGCCGTTGTTCGATGTCTTCTTTCACTCTATAGGCAACTGGCACTGCCGTTTCGAAAACACTGTTGAAGATTCTTCTGTTTCATTCTTTCCAGATGTTCCAAATAGTGTAAATCACTACCCCATTGAATCGCCTTCTCTCACTTTTTTTAATCCTGGCCTAGGATTCCTCCCACCACCAGATCATCTTGCTCGGCTCCTCTGATGGAGTGATTAGATTTTCGTCATAATGCCCCCAAGCTAGGGTGAGTGACCAAACTGATTTGGCGAAGGGGCAAAGCAATGCCAAATGGATACAAGTCTCCAACGGCCCATTACAAAGAGTGCAGTGATCTTGGTGAGGCCAGCCCCTTTTTTGTAAATTGTCTGTGGTGAGAGCTTTTTCCACTGCCATTGTCCATGCGAAAACCTTGCACTTGTTTTCAGCATGTGCTCTCCACATTAGGCTGGACCGGAAAGGCCTGAAGGAGCCTCTAAACTGGACACGGTAAGCTGAGCGAGCGGAGTATGTTCCGTCTACCATCCATCTCCATAGAATGGAGTCCCTCAAGCCAGCGTAATGTGGGTGTCCTGGGTTCTGATCCAAAGGGAGACGAACTCCTGCATCTGGGTTGCAGTGGTGATTCGTCCTCGTAGAGCGTTGATCCAGTGGTTATCCCGGAGCTCCATGAACACCGATCCGTTTTTCGTCCTGGATATCGCAAATAGGCTAGGAGCTAAGTGGCATGGCGCTTCTCCATCAAGCCAAGCATCATGCCAGAAACGACATCTATGGCCATCTCCAACGACGACCCTTGTTGAGGTAGTGAAAAGTGCTCGATCAGTGTCGTCTGTCGGGGTATCCATGCCAGCCCAAGGCTTGGTATCATCCACCCATTCCTGCCATAACCAACGTAGGCGTAAATCCCTGCCGAATTTATCAAGGTCTGGTATCCCTAAACCGCCCAAGTCCTTCGGTCTTGTGACCGTTGCCCAATTCACTAGGCAGTGGCCCCCGTTGGCGTTTTCTTCTCCTTTCCATAGGAAGGATCTTCTGATTATGTCGATTCTCTTACGGGCCCAGACTGCGAGCGGGAACACCGTCAGATGATAGGTTGGTATGGAAGAGAGGACCGATGAGACAAGAGCGATCGGCTCTATTCAGCCACCTCCCTTTCTAGCCAGGGAGTCTGTGAGCAATACGTTCGATGAGTGGCTGAACGTGCACTTTCTTTAGAGGGCGTGTATGGAGCTGCAGGCCAAGGTAGCGGCATGGGAAATATTCTCTGATCCCATTGAAGGGCTCAAGAACCTTGTCTAGCTCGATGTCTTCACAACGTATTGGATGAACAGAGCTTTTTTCTAGGTTTATGCGGAGACCAGAGAAATGCCCAAAAGCCTGGAGAATCTCCACAACCACCTGCATGTCTTGTCTGACCGGGTTTAGGAGAATGACAGCATCATCTGCGTATAACAAGGTTATCCATCTAGCCGTCTCTTCGGGCAACGGGGAAAGTGTGCCATGGTTGGTTGCAAGGTCAAGTATGCGTTGCAGAGGGTCCATAGCTAGGATGAATAGCAAAGGCGAGAGAGTGTAACACCCTGAATTTGAGGGTGTTGGGGGTATGCTTCGTAGCCAAAGATCCTAAAGAAAGAGAACACCTTCGGCGGTGTTGGGGACTTGTTCTCAAATGCTATGAATTAAGAACAAGGCAACACAAAAATGGTAAAGGTTAACATCCTTCGTCCTTCGAAGCATTATTTCCCTTAGGATATAATGAACTTCGGACAAAGGTCACGAGCATAATATTACGAAGGTTTCACCCTCGTAATTAAACTTATAAAGATAATACAAAGTAAGATAGAGCACGAAACATTAAAGATAAATATATTAAAAATGAATGATATTTGAATACAACGTTTAGGTACATTTATACCTTTGGCTTGACAAACAATAATTCCCGAGTGATGCGTTAGCAATTACAGGAATCCGTGAACAGTAAAGGAATACTGTTCACTATTTATAGGCACAGAACACAGCCTGTGAGGAATTACAATCATGCCCCTCATAAAAGTTTACCACAATGACTCAGACCCTTATGGGCTAAAAGGTCATTCTATCTTTAAGTCGGTTCGACCCTTCATCTTCGGATATGTTATAGTACCGAAGCTTCATGAATGATGCCTTCGGCGTTACGTACGAGCAGCTTCAACCGAAGCTGTTTCTTTTTGCAGGACCTTCGGCGACGAAGCATGGTCCCAACAGTAGCCCCTTCACGGTGCTAGATCGTTTTTCGTAACGAGCTTGATCCGTGAAAAAAGTCTCTTAGGCTCCAGGAAGCCGAAGGTCCGAAAAACACCTTCCCTGAGCTCGTTGTCGAGAAACGATACAGCTTTCCAGCGCGTAGCGGTCCCACCATGCAAGTTCACTATTCTGGTTTTTGCGGCCCACCGTTCAGCGGGTGCGAGCAACTGTTTGCCTGGTGTAAAAATCCTGACGATTCACCTTCTTACCTGCAGCACTATATAAACAGACGGGTAGGTGTGAAGTTACCACAGCATTCATTGCTATTGCACTATTTTGCTGCCAAAATTTTGAACCATAGCCGAAGCTTGACTTTCGCATTCAAACGAAGCTCTAGTTTGGTGTTTGCTTCGTCAGAAGAAGAGCTTCAGAAGAAAAGGTTATTAATTTCCAAGAAATTTTTCAAGAAATTCAAAATTAAATGGCCAGAGTGCGCTCTACTACTAGAGTTGAGCGTGAGGGAGACGAAGCCGAAGGTGCGGAAACTGTTCCTATCTCTGAAGCAATGAAGCGATCTGGATTGATGACATCGGAAGACACCCCCGCTGCTGAAGCAGAACAAGCAGATATTGAGGAGGCTGATTCTGACGGTGATTACAATATCGCAGTACCGAGCAAGCCTAGTCATCTGGACTTCGGAAAGTCGACCATCTCGAAGGCTGATTTCCCAAAGACGGTGAAGTCGGGCTACTTTAGCGAAGATGAGAAAAAGCTGATTCGCTTCGGTGGAGAAGGAATTACCCCGAAGCCACAGAAAGATGAAATAGTGATTTTCAAGAGTTTCCTCAAAGCTGGTTTGAGATTTCCTTTGAATAGGATGATTGCCGATGTGCTAAAAAAGTTTGGGATCTATTTTCATCAACTAACTCCTAATGCTATTGTTAGGCTTAGTGTTTATATTTGGGCTCTCCGAAGCCAGGGGGTGGAGCCATTTGCCGAAGGTTTATGCCGAGTACACGAGCTACACTACCAAACTAAGGCCAGAAAGGATGGGCTACATGAAAATTTTGGTTGTTACAATTTTGCCTATCGGAAAACTACAAAATTTCCTGTGATCAGCTACCGAAGCAAGTGGCCGGCAGGCTAGAAATCGGAATGGTTCTACGTCAAAGTTGATGACGACAAGGAGAAGCTTGTACAGAGTCTGCTTGAACTAATCTTCGGAGAAACCCGCCCCAGTGCAGTATGAAACCAGAAGGTCCAACCCAAACGGCGTTAGCTGAATTCAGAATTATTGCAGAGCACATTGGCACTAGGGATTTGGTGCAGGAATTTCTGGCTTTCAAAATATTTCCAACTATGAAGGAATGGGCTATGCCGAAGCTTAAAGGAGAGAAGAAAGAGGGGGAGCTTGTCCGACTACCCTATCATTATAAATTGAAGAAATATTTTAAGGCACCCTGCCAAGAATGGCTCGAAACAATCAAAATAATGAGTACTGAAATTCTTGGAAATTACTTTAAAAAAGAGGACCAATTGATGACAGCAGCCTTCGGCACCCGGCCGAAACGAAGGCTAAACAGAGTGCTTGATGCTATAGGCTTTGAATATCCTGATTATGGGCGATTGGGTGGAGATGCTGGAGGCCCGAAGAGAAAAAGAATTGCCAGCGCCGTTGACGAAGAAAGCACCAAAGTGGCCAAAAAGAAAAAGGAAATTTCTGAAAAGCTGAGCTCTGAGACGAAGGTGGCTGCTGCAAGAAAAAGGAAAACTGCATCTCCAGAACCAAAAACATTGGTTCGAGAAGAAGAAACTCCTACGACACCTTCTGCTGCCGAAGTAGAAGAGATTCTGAAGGTAATGACTGAACCCTTGCCTGTCAAGCTAAGTCCGCTGGCGCCGGAACTGACGAAGTTTTTTCAGAAGGGCAAAGAAGCTTCGGCAGCAGAAAGTCCTGCACTGCCGAAAAAATGAAGAATTATCCAAATAGCAGATGTGATTCATCAGACACCGCCACCGGCGACAGTGTCAAAAATTGTTTCTGCTGAGACCGCTGAAGCTGAAGGTGCCACAGCCGAAGCTACAAGAGTGGAAACAACCGAAGCTGAAACCGGCAAAGCCGAAGCTACCGGGGCCGAAGCCGGGACCACGGAAGGTTCGAATCTGGAAACCACTCTTGAAGTTATTGACAATATACTCCTGAAGATGGCTGAAGAAGAAGCTGTTGTGGCTGCGGTAAACACAGCAACTGAAAAGGGAAAAGAGCAGATCGACGACATTTTAGAAGAAGAAAATTTTAACTTTCAAGATTTGCTTGGACAAGAGCTAACAGGCGCCGAAAAAGAAGAGTTGAAAAAATATGCCATATCTTGCGGGTATAAGCCAGGGGCTACGCTATTTGGTGGGGTCAACGAAGGGAAGCTAAGATGCCTTCGAAACCGCACCGAGGCCAAAGTTGTTAGAACCCTCTCCAAAAGCGTTGGCCTGCCGAAACTAGAAGTGGACTTCTGCAGGTACCAGCGACACCATATCGCCAGAAGCCTGCTATATGCTAATTTTAAGGTAACAAATTTTATTATTATTATTATTATTATATATTTTTATTTTTTAGGTTGTTTTCTGACGAAGATTGTTTTGGCAGAGTATACTATTAAGTAAGGTTCTAAAAATGCAACAAGATCTCGAAGAGGAGAAGAACAAAACTATCATCAAAGATTTGGAAGAAAAAGTTGAAAATTACGAAGCTGTTCTGAAAAAGAAGGACTTCACCATCCAGGACCTTGAAATCATGACTAAAGAACACGAAGGTGCATTAGAAAAGAAAGACTTTGTTATTCAGTCTATGGAAGGCTCTTTGGCTGAGGTCCAAGCCGAGAATGACAGTTTAAAGAATGAGTTGCTCAAACAATCAGAAAAATCTGAGCAGGAAAAGAAACACCTTGAAGCAAGTCTTAAAACTGAGATGGAGAAGAATTCAAATTTGCAAACATCCTTGAAGGAACTTCAAGAGAAATGCCTAAGCTTCGGCAGCCGATGCATGCAGCGGCTGAAGGATGTGTTTCATTCTATCGGAGCCAGCTCTGAAAAATTTACACCTTCAGCTGAAAACCTGCCCAGCACATTAGAATATATTGAAGGCGAGGTTGATGCTCTTGACGAAGTTATTGGTGGCCATGCCGACTTCTGCGCCCTGGTAGCTTCTCGGGGCACAGCTACCGCTTTTCTGAAGGCTGGCTGTACGCATGGAAAAATTGTGAATAGACCAAACTTCAACTTATCATCATCAGATCTGATAGATATTCCAAGCCTAGCCCGAAGCATCGGAAATAGATTTATGACCCAGATTTGGGTGAATGGCGGGCGGAAAATGGCGGGTGACGAAGCTCGAAGTCATCTTAAGCCGGTAAGAAACTTATATTTATTACTTTTACCTTCTCCTTGAAATTTGCACCTTTCTTATTCTGCTCTTTAATATATGTAGGATGACGAAGCTGAAGTATGACGAAGCTGAAGTATGACAAAGCTGAAGTATGACGACCTGAAGCTTGATAGTTGCTACAATATTCTTTCCTGCAAAAATTCTGGAGAGACTTTTGTAATATCATTATGGAAAAAACTTATGTAAATTTGTACATACCTTGTAATATATTTTGTTTCTGCTATCTGTGTACAATCTGCTTTGCTATTGACGAAACTTCTTTTTTGAGCCGAAGGCGAAAAACACCTTCCCTTCTTTTCGTACACAACGAAGCATAATTTTTTTTCCTTTTTCGAAGTCTTTCCTCATTGCCGAAGCACCTATCTTTTTTGTGTGGTATGATGATGATTCTATATATGTCTAAATGAATGTTTATGAATGCAAATGAGATGATGAAATGTATTGTGCAAATGAATATTGGGACACATGTTCATAAACCATAATCATAGCCCTTCATCCCCTTGGGAATGAATCAAATCTTTTTTGCCGTTTACTTTTCGGCTTCACCGTTTACTTTTCGGTGTATCAGCGTTGACTTTTCGCTATAAGCCTCCCTTAGGAGCTTCTTCGCCTTTTACTTTCAGCGGAATCAGCGTTGACTTTTCGCTGTAAGCTTCCCTTAGGAGCTTCTTCGCCTTTTACTTTCAGCGGAATCAGCGTTTACTTTTCGCTGTAAGCTCTGCATTCCCTTAGGAACGACTTTTGAGCTTCTCCCTGTTTTCTTTTCTTTTCCCTTTGCATTTACATTTACATTTTTTGGGGGATATCACTTTTATAGAATTGAAATAAGGAAAAGAAAAATTACATGTTGTGGCCCCATTAAAAACCTTTCTCCCCCTTTGGAAAGGAAAAGGGTGCCACAAAAAGGAATAGAAAAAATTACATCAAACTAAACATAATATCGTCGAAGCTCATCCGCATTCTATGATCTAGGAATGTCATTGCCGTCCATATCCTTCAATCTGTAGGAACCGGGTCTTGATGAAGATACTACCAAAAAAGGTCCTTCCCACTTCAGCTGTAATTTGCCTACTGTCTCAGGGTTGGCTACTCTTTGAAGCACCAGATGTCCTGGTTCAATGTTCTTCAGCTTAACCTTCCTGTCACGCCATTTTATTGTTTCGGCTTGATATTTATTGATGTTTTCCACAGCTTGAAGTCTGATCCCTTCTATAG
Source organism: Zea mays (assembly GCF_902167145.1). Classification (NCBI taxonomy): domain Eukaryota; kingdom Viridiplantae; phylum Streptophyta; class Magnoliopsida; order Poales; family Poaceae; genus Zea; species Zea mays. The sequence continues at coordinate 78,421,887 of NC_050103.1, read as the reverse complement.
CATCTTTTTCCACAGAGCAATCAGCTTCGTCTTCGCCTTCTGTCGAAGCTACTGTTCTTATCGATCCTGCTTTGGCCTCTTCTGGGGTTATTGCTTCATCCCCAAACAATAGTTTGAATGGCGTAAAGCCTGTTGATCTTGACATGGTTGTGTTATGGCTCCACACCACTTTGATTAACTCGTATGGCCACTTTCCCCTGGGCTGATTGAAGATTGACTTCATTATTCCTGTCATTATGATCCCGTTAGCTCTTTCGACAAGTCCGTTTGACTCCGGATGTCGAACTGATGCAAAATGGATCTTCGTGCCAATTTGATCACAAAATTCTCTGAAAGCTTCAGAATCAAACTGTGTCCCATTATCCATAGTAATGGCCTTTGGCACTCCGAAGCGACAAACAATATTTTGCCAGAAAAACTTTTGAATAGTAACCGAAGTTATTGTGGCTAGAGGCTTTGCCTCAATCCACTTAGAAAAATATTCCACTGCCACTACAACATATCTTAAGTTTCCCTGTGCTGGTGGTAATGGACCTAGCAAATCAAGGCCCCACCTTTGCAACGGCCAAGTGGGTTGTATTAATTGAGTTAAAGACGAAGGTTGTTTTTGATCTCTTGCACATTTCTGACAACCTTCGCACTTTTGGACTAAATCCGCTGCATCCGAAGTTGCCTTTGGCCAATAAAATCCTTGACGAAAAACTTTCCCGAGCAAAGGCCTAGATCCAATATGAGATCCACACAGGCCTGCGTGTATTTCCTTCATCAATTTTATACCTTCAGATCTGGATAAACACTTGAGCAACGGGGAACAGACCCCACACTTGTATAGCTCCCCTTCTATTATGACATATGGTCGAGCTCTTGCTTCTATCCTCCTATTATAAGCTTCGTCGTCTGAAAGAAAATTACCCTGAAGGAAAGAGATGATTTCAGTTCTCCAATCTTCACTATAGACATGGGATATGTTGAGGACCGCTCTTTCAAGAAGCTCAACCGAAGGTGCTTTTATTGTTTCGAAAAATACTTCCGAAGGTAAAGGCAGCCCCTGTGCTGCTGACTTGGCCAATAGATCAGCATATTCATTTTCTCCATGAGGAATACTTTTAACAGAGAATCCTTCAAAGCAAACCTCAATCCTTCGGACTGTATCTAGATATTTTTCAAGCTTCGGATCTCTTGCTTTATAGCTCTTGTCAATATGACCAGAAATAACTTGGGAATCAGTTTTAAGAATGGCCCTTCTGATTCCCATTGCCTTTAACTTCCGAAGACCCAAGAGCAGAGCTTCGTATTCAGCAATATTGTTTGTACAACTGAAATCAAGTCTTGCCGCATAACAAGTTTTAACTTTGGAAGGTGAAACCAACACAGCAGCTGCTCCTGCTCCAAAGGTTCCCCAAGACCCATCGCAAAACATTGTCCATGCTTCGGCATCTTTATTCGTTTCTTCCTCCTGAGCCCCTGGCGTCCAGTCAGCAATGAAGTCTGCCAACGCTTGGGACTGAATCGAAGATCTATGGACATAATCAATACAGAATTCATTGAGCTCTACAGCCCATTTTCCAATCCTTCCAGTAGCTTCTCGATTTCTCATAATATCCTTCAACGGTTGTGAAGAAGGAACAATTATGTTGTAAGCTTGAAAATAATGCCGAAGCTTCCTGGAGGCCATCAAAACAGCATACAGTACTTTCTCCAATTCTGTATAATTTTTCTTTGATAAACTAAGAACTTCGGATACAAAATATATTGGGACCTGCTTCTTGACTTGGCCTTCAAGCTTCTCCTGGACAAGTGTTGCGCTTACCGCTGAGTGCGAAGCTGCCACATATAATAACAAAGGAGCCCCTGGCGTTGGTGGAGTTAGTGTTGTTAGATCTATCAAATATTGCTTCAGTTCTTCGAAGGCTCTCTGCTGGACTGGTCCCCATTGAAAAACTTTGGCTGACTTCAGCACTTCGAAAAATGGTAAATTTCTCTCTGCTGATCTAGATATGAATCTGTTGAGAGATGCCAGCCTTCCTGTCAATCTTTGAGCCCCCTTCTTTGTACTTGGTGGTTCCATTCAAAGTATAGCTTCGATTTTGCTTGGATTAGCCTCAATTCCCTTTGTTGAAACTAGGCAACCAAGAAATTTCCCCTTCTTCACTCCGAAAACACATTTTTCTGGATTCAGCTTTAAACCAGCCTGTCCAAAATTAGCGACGGTCTCCTGCAGATCAGCAATGTGATTATCTTGCTTCGTGCTTTTTACAATGATATCATCAACATAAGTTAGCACATTCCTGCTTATCTGAGAATGGAGAACCTTCGCTGTCATTCTGCTGAAGCTTCCTCCAGCATTCTTAAGCCCCTCAGGCATCCGAAGGTAACAATATGTACCACTAGGGGTTATGAAGCTGGTTTTCGGCTCATCCTCCTTCTTCATCCAAATTTGGTGATAGCCTGAATAACAATCCAGCAAACTCATAAGCTCTGACAAAGCTGCTGCATCAACTAGGGAATCTATCCTTGGCAATGGAAACTCGTCCTTCGGACAGGCTTTATTGAGATCAGTAAAGTCGATACACATTCTCCATTTACCATTGGCCTTCTTTACCATAACAGTGTTAGCCAGCCATTCTGGGTATTTTACCTCTCTGATAACTCCGGCACTGAGGAGCCTTTTCACTTCATTCCGAGCACCTTCAGCCTTGTCATCAGACATCTTCTGAAGCCTCTGCTTTCTGGGTCTGAATGATGGATCAACATTAAGCGAGTGTTCAATAACATCCCTGTTAACTCCGCAAAGATCATTAGCTGACCAAGCAAAAACATCTTTGTTGTTGAATAAAAACCTTATCAAGGTTTTCTCCTGTTCTTCGGACAGTTGAGATCCCAACAGCACCTTCTGCTCTGCTATATCCTCACATAAGAGCATGGGCTTCGGCTGATCAGCCAAAGCAGCTTTTTCTCTTCTAAACTTGTATTGCTCACAAGCTTCAACTCCATCTATGTTATGGATTGCTTTTGAGTCTGTCCAATTTCCTTCGGCCCTTCTGGCAGCTTCCTGACTTCCATGAATAGCAATGGGCCCTTGTTCCGAAGGTATCTTCATGCAAAGATAAGCTGGATGAAGAATTGCTTCGAAGGCATTGAGAGTGCCACGACCAATGATTGCATTGTAAGGGTATTCCATGTCAACAATATCAAACACAACTTGTTCAGTCCTTGTGTTGTTGATAAATCCGAAGGTCACTGGCATTGTGATTTTGCCGAGTGCTACAATCTGCCTTCCTCCGAAACCACAAAGGGGATGTGTGGCATCATGAATTTCGTCTTCGGGCTCTTGCATCTGTCTGAAGGCCTTAGCAAATATGATATCATCTGCACTGTCTGTATCAACCAAAAAATTATGGACCAGGAATCCTTTGATCACACAAGAGATAACCATAGCATCGTTGTGTGGGTAATCCTTGAGTTGAAGATCCTCTTGGGAGAAGGTAATTGGAATGTGAGACCATCTTGACTTGATGAAGGGTCCCTGCACCCCGACATGTTGTACCCTTCTCTGTGCCTCCTTCTTTTGCTTCTTGTTGGCTGGCTCTGAGCATGAACCGCCTGTTATCGGGAGTACCAGCTTCGGAGCCGAAGCAGCTCCAGCTTGATTGTTGAACGAAGCCATCAGCTCAAAAAAGTGGAAGTGAGTTCACCGGAGGTGGGCGCCAATGTTGGGGACTTGTTCTCAAATGCTATGAATTAAGAACAAGGCAACACAAAAATGGTAAAGGTTAACATCCTTCGTCCTTCGAAGCATTATTTCCCTTAGGATATAATGAACTTCGGACGAAGGTCACGAGCATAATATTACGAAGGTTTGACCCTCGTAATTAAACTTATAAAGATAATACAAAGTAAGATAGAGCACGAAACATTAAAGATAAATATATTAAAAATGAATGATATTTGAATACAACGTTTAGGTACATTTATACCTTTGCCTTGACAAACAATAATTCCCGAGTGATGCGTTAGCAATTACAGGAATCCGTGAACAGTAAAGGAATATTGTTCACTATTTATAGGCACAGAACACAGCCTGTGAGGAATTACAATCATGCCCCTCATAAAAGTTTACCACAATGACTCAGACCCCTATGGGCTAAAAGGTCATTCTATCTTTAAGTCGGTTCGACCCTTCATCTTCGGATATGTTATAGTACCGAAGCTTCATGAATGATGCCTTCGGCGTTACGTACGAGCAGCTTCAGCCGAAGCTGTTTCTTTTTGCAGGACCTTCGGCGACGAAGCATGGTCCCAACAGGTAGATCCTCTCAGAAGCAGCGCCAAAGCTATCGCCTGTAAAGCTTCGGCATAGTGGCAGATTTCAAGACGAAGGGGTGAACCAACTTAAAGATGAAATGACTTAAAGACCCATGATGTTTTTGTTAGAAATATGCCCTAGAGATAATCATAGAGATGAGCATATTTCTTTGTATCCATGATATATATATTGCTTAATTGAATATCCATGGAAGGCACCTTGTATTGATTAGCAATTATGTGAATTTTTTGTGAGATTCTTTACTTATATGGTTATTCTAAATGATGTCCCTAGTCAGAGTCGATGACTAGCACATGTATTAGTTGATGACTACATTTCACAAGTCATGAACATGGCGATGTTAAACTAATAATGTGGGCGCATGTATGACATGAGGCTGGACCGACCCAACGTGAGATATTGTAATATAGTTCTCTTTTTGCAACATGAATAATGTATCCTTAGACCTGAGATTGTCTCATGTTCTCAAGATGTGAATTGACTTACTTAGGGACTATCAAACGCTATTCCGTAACTGGGTAGTTATAAAGGTAGTTTTGGGTTTGTCAGGAAGCATGATGTGAGGCATGGTCAGTCAAGATGGAATTTGTCCCTCTCTTTGTGAGAGAGATATCTCTAGGCCCCTCGAGTGATTGGATCAAGAAATGCATGGCCGTGCTAGGGTTAAGAGTTAACCATTGAAAGGATTCCAATTTACAGTATCGAGAAAGAGAGGTCAGCTTAGAGCCAGACCAAATATCGTGAGACAATGGGAACAGCATGTACGTAATGTTGCAATGGTTCGTCTGATATGATCTTTACGTGCGCATAGGAGTTGACATGTCTTGCTAGAGGCCGCTGTCAATTATTGGGCCAAGTAAGAGTACTCGGGCTATGTCTATTTGTACGTGAACCTATAGGGTCACACACTTAAGGGGAAGGAAGCCTAACTCGGATTAGATCCGAAATTAGACTGGGCTTTAGGGTTACTGATGGGCCTCGGTGTTAGAAGCCCACCATAACGCCTATATAATGAGGGGCAGGGGCGCGGTTAGGCTAACCCTAATTGGCCACCAGCAAACGAGTAGCCGCTCGCATCTCGCCCTCGCCAAGCCGCCGTCGCGAACCTAGCAGTTCGATATGCGGCGCTTCCTCCCTGTACGTGTGGATACCTCGGAGGTGCTGCATCTGGAGCACTAGGACGAACCGTGCGAGGACGTGAAGGACGCCGACGACTGCACGACACTGCTCGACGCGTTCGTCTACATCGAGACGTCTTCCGCTGCTTTGCGCGTCTAGTGGTAATTCTATGACCTATAACCGCAATAGTTCTTGGTTTTATGGGGTTGAAAATTTTGTTTTGCGCTAGCGTAGCCTCCCCGTAATCCTTCAGTTTTGTGTCATTATTGTAGTCGACTGTAAGGGCATAAATGTAATTTTACACAGGCTGCGCCCTGTGCCTATAAATAGGTGAACAGTACCCATGTACTGTTCACGCAATCTTGTAATCACTGGCACATTACGCTGGGATTATTGCTTTCTGCCAAGGTGAAGGTATAAATGTACCTATATATCATGTTTTAATATTTAGGTCCATATAATAAAATATGTGAATAATGTAATCTATTTTTGGTATATCTTTCTCTAATGTTTTATATTTTATATTTCATTTCACATTGTATTATAAGTCTGATCACGAAGGTGTGACCTTCGTGATATTTTGTTCATGGCCTTCGTCCGAAGTTCATTAAATCCTTGGGGAGATAATGCTTCATCGGACGAAGGGCATTAATATTTAACATTTTATGTTGCCTTGTTCTTAATTCATAGCATTTGAGAACAAGTCCCCAACATTGGCGCCCACCTCCGGTGAACTCACTTCCACTTTTTGAGCTGATGCCTTCATTCAACAACCAAGCTGGAGCTGCTTCGGCTTCGAAGCTGGTACTCCCGATAACAGGCGGTTCATGCTCAGAGCCGACCAACAAGAAACAGAAGAAGGAGGCACAGAGAAGGGTACTGTAACACCCTGAATTTGGGGGTATAAAATTTCTTTGCTCATATTCACAAATTCAGGTGTTACTTCCCTTTTCTCATCCTTCCTCACCCTTTTCTTTCTCATTTTTATAGGAGAAAAGGGCTTATTTTATTTGTAATATAGTTTAATATGTTAAACCTTAAGGGAGTATGAATTGTTGCATCATGATGAACCCTGGATTTCACTGTTGCTTGGTGCATAATTCTTGGAAAGTTTGATTTGAATTTGTGGCTCATTTGGATTTGAATCAATTGGAGAAAATAAAAAGAAAAGAGAAAACAATTCCAGAATAAAAAGAAAAGGAAAAGAAGCCCGCCACCCTGCCCCCCTCGGCTTTTCGGCCCAGCCGGCCCAATCCCGCGCGTGCGCTCTTTCCCCCCCCCCCCCCCCCGCTCTCTCTACCCTGGCGGGCCCGCCCGTCAGCGCAGCCGCTTCTCGTGCGCCCGCCTCCGCTCTCCCCTCTCTCTCTGCTCGCGGGCCCGGGCTGTCAGCCCCGTCGTCCCCGCGTAACCGCCGCCGAGCTGCACGCGCCCGCCTTCTCCGCGCCCACGTCGCACGTGGAGCTCGCAACTGACCCGCCCCTGGCCACTTGAGCCCCGAGCCCCACTCGCCCTCGCCCCCTCCCCCATTTGCGCTCTAGCGGACCCCTCTTCCACCTCTCCCTCGCTGCGCGCACGCCAGAGCGCCGCCGCCACGAATCCCCGCCGTCCCGAGCTCGTTTCTCGGCCGCCGTTGGAGCTCCGCCGTGTCCGTTGCCACGGTGAGCTTCGCCCCGGCGTCCGCAACCCGGGACACGCCCAAGTTCCCCCTCCCCCTCCCTATTTCTCTCTGCCCGCGCTCACCCGCTGTTCCCCGTGCAGCCGCGGAGGTCCGCCACCGCCGCCCCGGGCCACCGTCGCGCCATTCCCGCCGCCGAGGAGTCCCCGGAGCCCGCCTTGAGGTAAGGAACCTCTCCCGCCCCTATCGACCTTTGTTTTGCTCTCTGCCGCGTGTAATTCCTCGCCGGAGTAGAGTAATCCCGCCGCCGAGCCGCTCCGCCGTGAACCGCCCCCCTCCGGTGCCCGTGCCCCGACCCAGACCCCACCAGAGGACTCCCCGTGCCCTCCCCAACCTTCCCGGCCGCTCAGGTCGCCTCGGAGCCCCGCCAAACGCCCGCGCCCTTCGTCTCCGGCGAGTCCTCCGCCATGGGGACGAGCGCCGCCGCCCCAGCTAGCCGTAGGAAAGACCCAGGCCGCCCACCCGATCCCCGTCGTTCATCCCAGATCGGGCGGCTCTGATGCAACTCGCCCGGGCCCAATCCTGGCCGTCCGCCGGAGATCCAGCGGCCCAGGCCCACTTCCCCCTCACCCCGTCTCCCTGCCGTTTGGGGCCCACCTGTCAGCCCGCCCGCGCGCGCTCTGCCCGCCGGCCCCGCCTGTCAACCTGTCCGCGCCCCGTGCTGCCCGTCGGCCCCGCCTGTCAGCCCGCCCGCGCGCGCTCTGCCCGCCGGCCCCGCCTGTCAGCCTGTCCGCGCCCCGCGCTGCCCGCCCGGTCCCGCCTGTCAGTCGCCCAGGCCGCCGCGCGCTCGCGTGCCCGCCCGCAGGATCTAATCCTGGCCGTTCGCTTTAGATCTGACGGCCGTAGTAGCCCGATACCCCTTCGCCCGCACGTTTTCTTAAAGAGACCCCCGGTTTTCTGGAATTTGAACCCGCCGTCCCTGGTTTCTCGCAGTTAGGTCCCTGGACCTTTTATTTAATTCAAAATAGGTATTTAGGGTATATTTTTAATCCCCAAACTTGTAAAATCCATAACTTTGTCATATGAACTCCAAATTAGGTGCTTCAAATTGCAAAATGCTCATAGTGTTTTTGTCTATCTATTTAAACAATGTTTCCCTGCTGTTTCCATGTACCAATTAATGATTAATCATTAGGATAGGATTAAGGCTATTGGAACCCTATTTGAGATAATTAGAAATTGGTAGACTTTAATAAAAGTTGGACTACTTAAGTTTATGGGCTTAAACACCCAAGTTCAGGGACTTAAAACCATGTAATGATTTAACCCCACCACTGACTTAAATCTGATTAGTGGATAGTGAATCACTTTGTTTAGTCCTCTACCCCAGACCTAGGGAACACCCGAGTGCCTACCCCTTTTCAAACTATGAACTTGTGATCTCTCTGCTTGCATATGTTTGGCATGTTGCTTTTTGTTTGTTATCTTCCCAAGTGCATAGTGTGAATGATTACTTTACGTAGACAACGAGCAGTCTGTGTTTCCCGAGGAAGTTGCAGAGGAAGTCCCTGATCAGCAGTTTGGTGAAGGCAAGTGTCCTCTGTCCCATTATGTCCTATTCATTTATAACTTACTACCCCGCACTACTTACTTGAAACCTAAGGATTGACTAGCTTTACATTTTACTTTATCCTTGATGACCTTATGGGCTGTTATGGTTAGCACTCTGCTATTGCCTTAACTTAATCAATGAACATGATGTGACAATTTATGATACTGTTATCCTGATGATGTTGATGCTCTGGTGATACTCTAGGGGGCTCAGGCTGTTTCCTGAGTACCTCTCCGTAAGGACTGGTTCGTTGAGAGACCACCCGGGATAACAGTGCAACCATGAGGGTGAAATGGGATGCCCTTAGCTGATTAATTAGATGAACTAGGGGTGTAGTTGCTTAGCCGTCATGCCGTCAATGGGGTCCAGGCACAGTGCTTGCTCTGCCGAGGCTGAGTGCCGAGGTTCTTTCGTTTTGCTCTTTGTTAGTCACTCTCCTGCGGGGAGGGGTACTGTGTTTATCAAACTGGAGAAACCTAACGGGCAGCTATGATCTCTAGGGAATCTTTGTAAAAGCTACGTAGTGATGCCCTGCCGGACCACCTAGGTAGTGGTCAATGGGGATTAGCTCTCCCCGGGTAGAAAGGGAATCATGACTCATGGGTAAAGTGTGCAACCTCTGCAGAGGGTAGTGAAACTGATATATCAGCCGTGCTCATGGTTAAGAGCAGCCTTGGGATCCTCTTTGATTAGAGATACAGATGGTTCGAGATACAAGGATTATGTTATGGTTTTGGTTCGACTATGATGGTGTTGTTCCTCAATGAGGAAATGGTTCACGGGTTGGTTAATGCTAAAATCTGGCTTCTACTAATGATAAATACTTGACCAACTAAAAGCAACTGCTTGAGCCTAACCCCACATAAAGCTAGTCCACTTCAGCCAAACGGGACATTTGCTGAGTACGTTGATGTGTACTCATCCTTGCTTTACCACAAACACCAGGTTGTCCGCATTGTAACCACTGCTCAGGAGAAGGCGAAGCCGTGGAAGGAGACTTCCAGGAGTTCCAAGACTACGACGAATTCTAGATGTGGGTTGGCGGCAACCCCCAGTCAGCTGCCTGTGAAGGCCTTATCTTTACTGCGTTTCGCTAGCACTTTGATTTAACTGTTAAGACGATGATTATGTGGATGTCTATGACTCTGTGATGTAATAAGTACCCTTTTATGTTATTATTCGAGCATTGTGTGATGATGTTCATTTATGTAATCGCTGTGTACGTGAGTTCTGATCCTGGCACGTACATAGTTCGCATTCGGTTTGCCTTCCAAAACCGGGTGTGACATAAGTGGTATCAAAGCCCATGCTGACTGTAGGACCGCTGACCTAGAGTAGCACTGGTCGTACTAAGGACTATTGACCTTCCCTCTCACCTTGACCTCTGTTGTTACTTCAAAAGTCGGTCACCTCGACCAACCCTATGTTTTACTATCTATCTATACTATACCTTGTTAAAATTTTTATCTTATTCTATCTTTGGTCTATTCACTTGTCATATTAGTTCTGCTCTTACTCTTGTGCTTACGGTGTCTTTTGTAGATGGCTCGTCTTAGACACACTGCACGTAAGTCGGTGATTCCTTTCCTGCCGTCTCGACTTGCGGAGCGTCCTCTGCACCGCACCGTGTCTGGTCAGTCGAGTCACCTAGAGAGGCTGCACCACCGCCTACGTGAGGAGCAGGAACGCCGGCGCCAGCACAGAGAGCAGCAGGGCTCTTCCTCCCCACCCCAGCAAGAGGTGGAATCTGTGAGGCCCCGTTCCTCTGTGGCCCAGCTGGAGGCACCCCCTGCACCACCGCGGGACGTCCCGGCTGTTGGAGGAGCTATTGGAGGAGACCCCGACGACGACGACTCAGACCACGGCACGGAGTCTTCTGAGCCGCAGGAGGCGGAAGGATGGGTCGCCCGACCCATCACCCATGACGCCGCTCGCGGTTGTCACTTCCACGACGCACTCGACACCTTGCTGCGCCAGGCTTTCGACCGGCACACCTGGTCGATCGAGTATCGTTGTGTAGTCTACCAGCACAGTCGCGGGAAGTACCCGGACCGATGGGAGGCTACCTGCCTAGTTCGCCGTCCGGAGGATGACCTCCGGGGTGCGGAGGCCGTTTCGGAGCACTATTCCATCTCCGAGAGGGACACTGCAGAGGCGGCTATGCAGGATGCAGCACGGCGTGCACTCTCTCAGTACTGTTCTTTGTTCGGTGGCGTGGCCGATGGTCTTAACCTTCGGTACTACCCCCGCCGCCCTACGGGCAGCACAGAGAGTGTGGTTGTCTCACCTGTTGGTGAGGCTAACCCTAGGTTGAGCAGCACAGTCAACCTAGTCGCAGTGCTTAACACTGAGCTGGATCACTCTCTGGACGAGCTAAGCAGGGCTCGAACGGAGATTGTGGAGTTGCGTGCTGAGCTGGCAGAGCGCCATCACCAGGAGGGTGGTTCTCCCGCACCCGTTGGGACTCAGCACCCATACCGCTCGCCGCCACGTGGTCATCACACTTATGGTTCCCCTGTCTGTAAGACCAGAATAGATCTGGATCCTTAGATCGTTAGCGTCGGAGTTTGTAATAATTCTTAAGTCAGATGTCTCAGTCTTAGGTAGTCGGTTTAGTTTGCTTATCAGTTGCTTTCATTTAGTTTAGTTTGCTTAACAGTTGCTTGCATGCTTGTTATGATGAACTTGTGCTGGATTTGAATCTTTGTAATGACTGTAGCCAACATGTGGGTTTCCCCTGCAGTTTGGCTTAGTTAGTAATGTTAATGAAGTCAGTTGTTTAGTTGGGAAACCCAATGCTCTTACTTTCCTTTCTTATCTGAGAAGCTGTGTTGAATCATGAATGAGGATCAGTGAAGCTCTTTGTTCACTCAGTGTCATGAAGAATTCTGTATTCTCTTTTCTTATGCTGAAAGGTTGTAAGATCAATGCTGATGTATGAATGTCTTCCACAGATGTCTGACAACAGGCGCCGATGCAACAGGCGTGCTCAGCAAGAGCAGCAGGACCAGCCAGAGGAACATCAGAGGCAGCCTCCCCCACCACCCCCAATGACAGTGGAGCAGATGTTCTTGATGCAGACCCAGGCAGTGCAGGCTATTGGGCAGACTCTAGCAGCCATGCAGCAGGCTCAACAGCAACCCCAACCCCAATTGCAAGTGCAGATGCCCCAGATGCCACGAGATAGGCGTGGTGAGTTCATGAGAGGGCACCCTCCTACCTTCGCCCATTCTGCTGACCCCATGGATGCAGAAGACTGGCTGCGCGCAGTGGAAAGGGAGCTGCGCACCGCCCAATGTGACGACAGGGAGAAGGTTCTGTATGGTCCCCGTCAGCTAAGGGGAGCAGCCCAGTCTTGGTGGGAGTCCTACCTCGCCACCCATGCTGACCCTGAAGCCATCACGTGGGAGGAATTCAGCGAGAGTTTCCGTCGGTACCATGTGCTAGAGGGACTGATGATCGTGAAGAAGGAGGAGTTTCTGGCTCTGAAGCAGGGACCCCTGTCTGTTAGTGAATACAGAGACAAGTTTCTGCAGCTGTCTCGTTATGCACCTGAGGATGTCAACACTGATGCCAAGAGGCAGTACAGGTTCATGAGAGGTTTGGTGGATCCCCTGCATTACCAGCTGATGAATCACACCTTCCCCACCTTCCAGCACCTGATCGATAGGGCAGTTATGACTGAGAAGAAGCGTAAGGATATGGAAGATCGGAAGCACAAGATGAGTGGACCTCAGACCGGAAGCATCGGCCGTCCCCGTTTCTCAGGCAGTTCGTCTCAGCAAGGCAGGCCTAGCCACCCACAAGGATACCAGAATCAGAATCAGCATCCGCATCAGCAGCAGTTTCAGAGGCAGTACCCACAGCAGCAGCAGCAGCAGTATCGTCAGCACGGCCAGCAGGGAGGTAATCAGTATCAGAAGCAGAACAACCAGGCACCTCGCCTTCCTGCCCCCGCAGCAAATCAGAGCAACCAAGCAGCCCCAGCACAAGGAGGAGGCAGGGGATGTTTCCATTGTGGAGAACAAGGCCACTGGGCGATGCAGTGCCCCAAGAAATTGGCGCAGCAGCAGACCAACCCCAATGCTCCAACAAGGCAAGGTGTACTGCAGCCGGCAGCAGACAATCGTAACCAAGCGTACAACCGTGGAAAGGTGAACCACTTGGAGGCCGAAGCGATCCAGGATGCACCAGATGTGGCAGTAGGTATGTTCTCAGTCGAATCTCATCCCGCGAAAGTGCTATTTGATACTGGTGCAACTCATTCATTTGTCACTGCAACATGGGTAGAATTGCATAATATTTCAGTAGAGGCAATGATGCCGCCCATGAGGATTAATTCGGTTGGTGGCAAGGTGCAAACAGATAAAATATGCTCAAATATAATGGTGGAAATAAGGGGGATAGGATTCCCCAGTGACTTAATAGTAATAGACACCCCTGGGATAGATGTTATTCTAGGGATGAATTGGTTAATGAAGTATGAGGCAAATGTTAGTTGTGACAAGAGGACCGTAACATTGAAGTCCCCGTCAGGAGAAGAGGTAGTGGCCAAGCTAGGGATGCCTAAATCAGAAGAGGGAGTCTGTCACCGGATTTCAGTGGATAGTAAAGAGCCCAACCCGCTCGAGGCTATCAAGGTTGTGTCAGACTTTCCGGATGTGTTTCCCGAGGAGCTAACGGGCATGCCACCCGAGAGAAAAGTCGAATTTGCCATAGAGCTTATCCCTGGTACCGCCCCCATTTCCAAAAGAGCCTACCGAGTGTCTGGACCAGAATTGGTGGAACTCAAGAAGCAGATAGATGAGATGTTAGAGAAGGGTTACATCAGACCAAGCACCTCGCCTTGGGCCGCTCCAGTGTTGTTTGTAGAGAAGAAAGATGGTACCAAAAGGATGTGCATAGACTACAAAGCCTTGAATGAAGTCACTGTCAAGAACAAGTACCCCCTGCCAAGGATAGAAGATATGTTCGACCAGCTCAGAGGTGCCAACGTATTCTCGAAGATAGACCTGAGGTCAGGTTACCATCAACTCAGAATCCGACCCTCGGACATACCGAAGACAGCATTCATCACCAAGTATGGATTATATGAGTTCACAGTTATGTCCTTTGGTTTGACAAATGCGCCAGCCTTCTTTATGTACCTGATGAATAGTGTGTTCATGGATTATCTGGACAAGTTTGTGGTAGTGTTCATCGATGACATTCTCATATACTCTCAAAGTGAGGAAGATCATGTAGAGCATTTGAAGATGGTATTGCAAAGGCTTCGAGAGCATCAGTTGTATGCCAAGCTGGGCAAATGCGAGTTCTGGATTCATGAAGTCTTATTTCTGGGTCACATCATAAACCAAGATGGGTTGGCAGTGGATCCAAAGAAGGTAGCAGATATCCTGAACTGGAAAGCACCGAAGGATGTTCGTGGGATCAAGAGCTTCATCGGAATGGCCGGATACTATAGGCGTTTCATTGAAGGCTTCTCAAAGATTGCTAGGCCAATGACAGCGTTACTAGCAAAGAAAGTTGAGTTTAAGTGGACCCAAAAGTGTCAAGAAGCATTTGAAGAACTGAAGAATAGATTGACTACAGCTCCTGTGTTAGTCCTGCCTGATGTTCACAAGCCATTCTCAGTGTATTGCGACGCTTCGTACACCGGATTAGGATGTGTGCTAATGCAAGAAGGAAGAGTTGTAGCATACTCATCTCGACAACTGAAGATCCATGAGAAAAATTATCCCACACATGACCTGGAGTTGGCAGCAGTGGTTCATGCCTTAAAGACCTGGAGACATTACCTGTATGGGCAGAAGTGTGACATCTACACAGATCATAAAAGTCTGAAGTACATATTCACCCAGTCAGAGTTAAACATGAGGCAGCGAAGATGGTTGGAATTGATCAAAGACTATGAGTTGGAGATACATTACCATCCAGGCAAAGCCAATGTTGTTGCAGATGCTCTGAGCAGGAAGAGTCAAGTTAATATGTTGGCCTCGTACCCGATGCCGTATGAGTTAGCCAAAGAGTTCGACAGACTGAGCCTCGGTTTCCTGAACAGTACGCAAGGAGTAACAGTGGAATTAGAGCCCACCCTAGAACGGGAGATCAAAGAAGGGCAGAAGGATGATGAAAACATCAACAAGATCCGGCAGCTGATCTTAGAAGGAAGAGGCAAAGACTTTCGAGAGGACGAAGAGGGAGTAATATGGTTCAAGGACCGATTGTGTGTTCCCGACATTAAACCTATTCGGGAACTGATCCTCAAGGAAGCTCATGAGACAGCTTACTCCATACACCCTGGAAGTGAGAAGATGTATCAGGACTTAAAAAGAAGGTTTTGGTGGTATGGCATGAAAAGAGAGATCGCAGAATATGTTGCCATCTGTGATAGCTGCCAGAGAACCAAAGCAGAGCATCAGAAGCCCGCCGGATTGTTGCAGCCATTGCGGATCCCTCAGTGGAAGTGGGATGAGATCGGGATGGATTTTATAGTTGGCCTACCTCGTACCCGGGCCGGTTATGATTCCATCTGGGTGGTTGTGGACCGCTTAACAAAGGTGGCCCATTTCATACTTGTGAAGACGACATACACCGGAGCAACGTTAGCTGAGTTATACATGTCACGGATAGTCTGCCTTCATGGTGTGCCGAAGAAGATAGTGTCAGATCGAGGAACGCAGTTCACCTCTCATTTTTGGCAGCAGCTACAAGAAGCTTTGGGCACGCATTTGAACTTCAGCTCAGCTTATCACCCGCAGACAGACGGTCAGACTGAAAGAACTAATCAGATCCTAGAAGACATGTTGAGAGCCTGTGCGTTGCAAGACAAGTCAGGATGGGACAAAAGGTTACCTTATGCAGAATTCTCCTACAACAATAGTTACCAGGCCAGCTTGAAGATGTCGCCGTTTCAGGCACTCTATGGACGGAGTTGTAGGACTCCGCTGCATTGGGACCAGCCTGGAGAGAGACAGGTGTTTGGCCCCGACATCTTGCTTGAAGCCGAAGAGAATATTAAAATGGTTCGAGAGAATCTGAAGATAGCACAATCAAGGCAGCGAAGCTATGCGGACCGAAGGAGGAGAGAACTGAGTTTTGAAGTGGGAGACTACGTCTATCTGAAGGTGTCACCTATCAGGGGAGTCAGAAGGTTTGGGGTCAAAGGCAAGCTAGCACCCCGGTACGTCGGACCATATCAGATTCAAGCAAAGCGTGGAGAAGTGGCCTACCAGCTCAACCTACCAGAGAGCTTGTCAGCAGTGCATAATGTGTTCCACGTGTCCCAACTGAAGAAGTGTTTGCGAGTACCAGAGGAACAGTTGCCAGTGGAGGGTTTGGAAGTCCAGGAGGATCTGACATACATAGAGAAGCCAACGCAGATTCTGGAGTTTGCAGACAGAGTCACCCGGAGGAACACCATCAGGATGTGCAAAGTCAGATGGGGCCACCACTCTGAGGAAGAAGCAACCTGGGAACGAGAAGATGATCTGAAGGCCAAATAACCTGAACTCTTTGCTGACCAACCTTGAATCTCGGGGCGAGATTCTTTTAAGGGGGATAGGTTTGTAACACCCTGAATTTGGGGGTATAAAATTTCTTTGCTCATATTCACAAATTCAGGTGTTACTTCCCTTTTCTCATCCTTCCTCACCCTTTTCTTTCTCATTTTTATAGGAGAAAAGGGCTTATTTTATTTGTAATATAGTTTAATATGTTAAACCTTAAGGGAGTATGAATTGTTGCATCATGATGAACCCTGGATTTCACTGTTGCTTGGTGCATAATTCTTGGAAAGTTTGATTTGAATTTGTGGCTCATTTGGATTTGAATCAATTGGAGAAAATAAAAAGAAAAGAGAAAACAATTCCAGAATAAAAAGAAAAGGAAAAGAAGCCCGCCACCCTGCCCCCCTCGGCCTTTCGGCCCAGCCGGCCCAATCCCGCGCGCGCGCTCTCCCCCCCCCCCCCCCCCCCCGCTCTCTCTGCCCTGGCGGGCCCGCCCGTCAGCGCAGCCGCTTCTCGCGCGCCCGCCTCCGCTCTCCCCTCTCTCTCTGCTCGCGGGCCCGGGCTGTCAGCCCTGTCGTCCCCGCGTAACCGCCGCCGAGCTGCACGCGCCCGCCTTCTCCGCGCCCACGTCGCGCGTGGAGCTCGCAACTGACCCGCCCCTGGCCACTTGAGCCCCGAGCCCCACTCGTCGTCGCCCCCTCCCCCATTTGCGCTCTAGCGGACCCCTCTTCCACCTCTCCCTCGCTGCACGCACGCCAGAGCGCCGCCGCCACGAATCCCCGCCGTCCCGAGCTCGTTTCTCGGCCGCCGTTGGAGCTCCGCCGTGTCCGTTGCCACGGTGAGCTTCGCCCCGGCGTCCGCAACCCGGGACACGCCCAAGTTCCCCCTCCCCCTCCCTATTTCTCTCTGCCCGCGCTCACCCGCCGTTCCCCATGCAGCCGCGGAGGTCCGCCACCGCCGCCCCGGGCCACCGTCGCGCCATTCCCGCCGCCGAGGAGTCCCCGGAGCCCGCCTTGAGGTAAGGAACCTCTCCCGCCCCTATCGACCTTTGTTTTGCTCTCTGCCGCGTGTAATTCCTCGCCGGAGTAGAGTAATCCCGCCGCCGAGCCGCTCCGCCGTGAACCGCCCCCCTCCGGTGCCCCTGCCCCGACCCAGACCCCACCAGAGGACTCCCCGTGCCCTCCCCAACCTTCCCGGCCGCTCAGGTCGCCTCGGAGCCCCGCCAAACGCCCGCGCCCTTCGTCTCCGGCGAGTCCTCCGCCGTGGGGACGAGCGCCGCCGCCCCAGCTAGCCGTAGGAAAGACCCAGGCCGCCCACCCGATCCCCGCCGTTCATCCCAGATCGGGCGGCTCTGATTCAACTCGCCCGGGCCCAATCCTGGCCGTCCGCCGGAGATCCAGCGGCCCAGGCCCACTTCCCCCTCACCCCGTCTCCCTGCCGTTTGGGGCCCGCCTGTCAGCCCGCCCGCGCGCGCTCTGCCCGCCGGCCCCGCCTGTCAGCCTGTCCGCGCCCCGCGCTGCCCACCGGCCCCGCCTGTCAGTCGCCCAGGCCGCCGCGCGCTCGCGCGCCCGCCCGCAGGATCTAATCCTGGCCGTTCGCTTTAGATCTGACGGCCGTAGTAGCCCGATACCCCTTCGCCCGCGCGTTTTCTTAAAGAGACCCCCGGTTTTCTGGAATTTGAACCCGCCGTCCCTGGTTTCTCGCAGTTAGGTCCCTGGACCTTTTATTTAATTCAAAATAGGTATTTAGGGTATATTTTTAATCCCCAAACTTGTAAAATCCATAACTTTGTCATATGAACTCCAAATTAGGTGCTTCAAATTGCAAAATGCTCATAGTGTTTTTGTCTATCTATTTAAATAATGTTTCCCTGCTGTTTCCATGTACCAATTAATGATTAATCATTAGGATAGGATTAAGGCTATTGGAACCCTATTTGAGATAATTAGAAATTGGTAGACTTTAATAAAAGTTGGACTACTTAAGTTTATGGGCTTAAACACCCAAGTTCAGGGACTTAAAACCATGTAATGATTTAACCCCACCACTGACTTAAATCTGATTAGTGGATAGTGAATCACTTTGTTTAGTCCTCTACCCCAGACCTAGGGAACACCCGAGTGCCTACCCCTTTTCAAACTATGAACTTGTGATCTCTCTGCTTGCATATGTTTGGCATGTTGCTTTTTGTTTGTTATCTTCCCAAGTGCATAGTGTGAATGATTACTTTACGTAGACAACGAGCAGTCTGTGTTTCCCGAGGAAGTTGCAGAGGAAGTCCCTGATCAGCAGTTTGGTGAAGGCAAGTGTTCTCTGTCCCATTATGTCCTATTCATTTATAACTTACTACCCCGCACTACTTACTTGAAACCTAAGGATTGACTAGCTTTACATTTTACTTTATCCTTGATGACCTTATGGGCTGTTATGGTTAGCACTCTGCTATTGCCTTAACTTAATCAATGAACATGATGTGACAATTTATGATACTGTTATCCTGATGATGTTGATGCTCTGGTGATACTCTAGGGGGCTCAGGCTGTTTCCTGAGTACCTCTCCGTAAGGACTGGTTCATTGAGAGACCACCCGGGATAACAGTGCAACCATGAGGGTGAAATGGGATGCCCTTAGCTGATTAATTAGATGAACTAGGGGTGTAGTTGCTTAGCCGTCGTGCCGTCAATGGGGTCCAGGCACAGTGCTTGCTCTGCCGAGGCTGAGTGCCGAGGTTCTTTCGTTTTGCTCTTTATTAGTCACTCTCCTGCGGGGAGGGGTACTGTGTTTATCAAACTGGAGAAACCTAATGGGCAGCTATGATCTCTAGGGAATCTTTGTAAAAGCTACGTAGTGATGCCCTGCCGGACCACCTAGGTAGTGGTCAATGGGGATTAGCTCTCCCCGGGTAGAAAGGGAATCATGACTCATGGGTAAAGTGTGCAACCTCTGCAGAGGGTAGTGAAACTGATATATCAGCCGTGCTCACGGTTAAGAGCAGCCTTGGGATCCTCTTTGATTAGAGATACAGATGGTTCGAGATACAAGGATTATGTTATGGTTTTGGTTCGACTATGATGGTGTTGTTCCTCAATGAGGAAATGGTTCACGGGTTGGTTAATGCTAAAATCTGGCTTCTACTAATGATAAATACTTGACCAACTAAAAGCAACTGCTTGAGCCTAACCCCACATAAAGCTAGTCCACTTCAGCCAAACGGGACATTTGCTGAGTACGTTGATGTGTACTCATCCTTGCTTTACCACAAACACCAGGTTGTCCGCATTGTAACCACTGCTCAGGAGAAGGCGAAGCCGTGGAAGGAGACTTCCAGGAGTTCCAAGACTACGACGAATTCTAGATGTGGGTTGGCGGCAACCCCCAGTCAGCTGCCTGTGAAGGCCTTATCTTTACTGCGTTTCGCTAGCACTTTGATTTAACTGTTAAGACGATGATTATGTGGATGTCTATGACTCTGTGATGTAATAAGTACCCTTTTATGTTATTATTCGAGCATTGTGTGATGATGTTCATTTATGTAATCGCTGTGTACGTGAGTTCTGATCCTGGCACGTACATAGTTCGCATTCGGTTTGCCTTCCAAAACCGGGTGTGACAGGTACAACATGTTGGGGTGCAAGGACCCTTCATCAAGTCAAGATGGTCCCACATCCCAATTACCTTCTCCCAAGAGGACCTTCAGCTCAAGGATTACCCTCACAATGATGCTATGGTTATTTCTTGTGTTATCAAAGGATTTCTGGTTCACAATGTTCTGGTTGACACAGGCAGTGCAGCGGATATTATATTTGCTAAGGCCTTCAGACAGATGCAAGAGCCAAAGGATAAGATTCATGATGCTACACACCAGCTTTGTGGTTTCGGAGGAAGACAGATTGTAGCCCTCGGCAAGATCACGATGCCAGTGACCTTCGGATTTGTCAACAATACAAGGACTGAGCAAGTTGTGTTTGATATTGTTGACATGGAGTACCCCTACAATGCAATCATTGGTCGTGGGACACTCAATGCTTTTGAAGCAATTCTTCATCCAGCATATCTTTGCATGAAGATACCTTCGGATCAAGGGCCTATTGCTATTCATGGAAGTCAGGAAGCTGCCAGAAAGGCTGAAGGAAACTAGACAGATTCAAAAGCAATCCACAATATAGATGGAGCCAAAGCTTGTGAGCAATACAAGTACAGAAGGGAGAAGGCTGCTTTGGCCGATCAGCCAAAGCCCATGCTCTTATGTGAAGATATAGTAGAGCAAAAGGTGCTGCTGGGATCTCAATTGTCTGAGGAGCAGGAGAAAACCCTAACAAGGTTTCTGTTCAACAACAAAGATGTCTTCGCATGGTCAGCCAACGATCTCTGTGGTGTCAACAGGGATGTCATTAAACACTCGCTCAATGTCGATCCATCCTTCAGACCCAGAAAGCAGAGGCTTCGGAAAATGTCTGATGACAAAGCCGAAGGTGCTCGGAATGAAGTGAAAAGACTTCTTAGCGCTGGAGTCATCAGAGAAGTAAAATACCCAGAATGGCTAGCTAACACTGTTATGGTGAAGAAGGCCAATGGTAAATGGAGAATGTGCATCGATTTTATTGATTTCAATAAGGCATGTCCGAAGGATGAGTTTCCAGTACCAAGGATAGATTCTCTAGTAGATGCAGCAGCTTCGTCAGAGCTCATGAGTCTACTAGATTGTTATTCAGGCTACCATCAAATCTGGATGAAGAAGGAAGATGAGCCAAAAACAAGCTTCATAACACCCAGTGGTACATACTGTTATCTTCAGATGCCTGAGGGGCTCAAGAATGCTAGAGGAAGCTTCAGCAGAATGACAGTGAAAGTCCTTCATTCTCAGATAGGCAGAAATGTGCTAACATGTGTTGATGATATCATAGTAAAAAGCACGAAGCAAGAAAATCACATTGCTGATTTGCAGGAAACATTTGCTAACTTCAAGCAAGCTGGCCTGAAGTTGAATCCAGAAAAATGTGTCTTCAGAGTAAAGAAGGGAAATTCCTTGGTTGCCTAGTTTCAACAAAAGGAATCGAAGCTAATCCGAATAAAATCGAAGCTATCCTTCGGATGGAACCGCCAAGCACAAAGAAGGGAGCTCAGCGGCTGACAGGAAGACTGACATCTTTGAATCGATTCATATCTAGATCAGCAGAGAGAAATTTACCATTCTTTGAAATGCTTAAATCAGCCGAAGTCTTTCAATGGGGATCAGCTCAGTAGAAAGCCTTCGAAGAGCTGAAGCAGTACCTGATAGACCTAACGACGCTAACTCCACCCGCGCCAGGGGCTCCTCTGCTATTATATGTGGCAGCTTCGCATTCTGCAGTAAGTGCGGCACTTGTCCAAGAGAAGCTTGAATGACAAAATAAAAAGCAAGTCCCAAAATATTTTGTATCCGAAGTATTGAGCTTGTCAAAGAAAAATTACACAGAGTTGGAGAAAGTGTTGTATGCTGTATTAATGGCTTCCAGAAAGCTTCGGCATTATTTCCAGGCTTATCACATAATTGTTCCCTCATCATAGCCTCTGAAGGATATTATGAGGAATAGAGAAGCTACTGGAAGGGTTGGAAAGTGGGCCGCGGAGCTCAATGAATTCACCATTGACTACGTCCATAGATCTTCAATTCAATCTCAGGCGCTAGCAGACTTCATAGCTGACTGGACGCCAGGGGCTCATGAAGAAGGGACAAGCAAAGATGTTGAAGCTTGGACGGTATTCTGCGATGGTTCTTGGGGAACCTTCGGTGCAGGAGCAGCTGCAATTCTATTCGCGCCTTCAAATGTCAAAACGAGTTTCGCAGTCAAATTGGATTTCAGCTACACAAATAATATTGCTGAGTACGAAGCACTTTTATTAGGGCTTCGGAAGCTAAGGGCAATGGGAATAAGAAGGGCCATCTTAAAAACTGATTCTCAAGTTATCGCTGGTCATGTGGATAAAAGTAGCAAGGCACGAGATCCGAAGCTTGAAAAATATATGGATGCAGTCCGAAGGTTGGAAGCTTCCTTCGTAGGTTTTTCCGTCAAAAATATTCCAAGAGGTGAAAATGAGCATGCAGATTTGCTAGCCAAATCAGCGGCTCAGGGGCTCCCTTTACCCTCCGATGTATTTTTTGAAACAATAAAAGCACCTTCGGTTGAGCTCATGGAAAGAGCAGTGCTCACTATTTCTCTAGTGCACAGTGAAGATTGGAGAACTGAAATAATATCTTTCCTTCAAGGAAATTGTCTTTCAAGTGATGAAGCTTATAATAAAAGAATGGAGGCAAGAACAAGACCATATGTCATGATAGAAGGGGAATTGTATAAACATGGAGTTTGTTCACCACTCCTCAAATGTTTATCAAGAACCGAAGGTATCGAATTGATGAAGGAGATACATGCAGGTCTATCTGGATCTCACATTGGATCTAGGCCCTTGCTGGGAAAAAAATTTTGTCAAGGATTTTATTGGCCGAAGGCAGCTTCGGATGCAGCGGAGTTAGTTCAAAAGTGTGAAGGTTGTCAAAAATGTGCAAGAGATCAGAAGCAACCTTCATCTCTCACTCAATTAATATAGCCCACTTCGCCGTTGCAAAGGTGGGGCCTTGATTTGCAAGGCCCACTTCCACCAGCACAAGGAAATCTAAAATATGTTGTGGTGGCGGTAGAATATTTTTCCAAGTGGATTGAGGCGAAGCCTTTAGCCATAATAACTTCGGTCACTGTTCAAAAAATTTTCTGGCAAAATATTGTTTGTCGCTTCGGAGTGACGAAGGCAATTACTGTGGACAACGGAACACAGTTTGATGCCAAAGCTTTCAAAGAGTTTTGTGAACAAATTGGCACGAAGATTCATTTTGCATCGGTTAGACATCCGGAGTAAAATGGACTTGTCAAAAGAGCTAATGGCATTATAATGACAGGAATAATGAAGTTAATCTTCAATCAGCCCAGGGGAAAGTGGCCAGATGAATTAATCAAAGTGGTGTGGAGCCACAACACAACAATGTCAAGGTCAACAGGCTTTACACCATTCAAATTGTTGTTTGGTGACGAAGCAATAACCCCAGAAGAAGCTAAAGCCGGATCAATAAGAACAGTGGCTTCGGCAGAGGACGAAGCTGATTATGTGGCGGAACTGCCCGAATTATTCCGACTTAAGTGCCTAAGCCCTGCCTTAGAGGCTAGACCACACTTAAATGGGAATAACCCGTCAATCCCTCGGATCTAGTCCGACACGACCACTGACAGGATCAAGTACCACAATCTCACTCGATGGTGAGTCACAGAGCAAATACAATAAAGCATAAAACCATACGTGTCACAATGTTAAATTATTACATCACCATCATCATCATCGGAGTTTTTGCAAAAGTACCCATCATTGTTCGAAGTGCAGCGGAATAAAACTAACGATAATTAAACAGAGAGATGGGGAAGCCTGTCCCATCACTCCTCATGCTCCTCCTCAGCCGAGGCAGGGTCCCACTCGACAGTCCAACCCGGTGGCAGGGTGGTCGGCCAAGTTATCCCAGCAACCATCTCCTCCAGAGAACCTGTAAAAATTTATGCCACAAGCAAGGCTGAGTATACTAATACTCAGCTAGACTTACCCGGTGTGAGGAGTCTACTCCTCTACCTCTAGACATGCAGCTGTTTGGCTGTGGGGTTTGGTTGCCAAAAGCACTAGCTGAGTTTCTAAATCAAGATTTTAACTTAGTCAAGTTAAGTGTGACTCTCTTAAGGCTAAAAGTGGACTATCTACTCATACATGGTAGCAAGCATTATTAACAATCAACATCTTATCTCAACTCATCATACTTCCACTTGTTACTCAATGCAGTACAATGGATCAAGCAGTCTCATTAGCTGCGAGAAGCAGACGATTCGAATCGAGTTTTTATCCTTGCAAGGTAAACCTAAACACACGACATGCAGGGCACTCCGTCCCCACACACATCAATCGTCCCCATCGATTCCCTGGCAACAGATCAGGGCTCACCGCCTTGGCGTACAATGCCCCACTGACCCCGACTGGCCGTCGTGCAGTGGCCGCACTTGTACCCACCATAACCGGAATGGGAGACCTCGTCTCAGGTCGCGTGAGGGGATATGTCTGCGGGCAGGTTCACTCAGGTACTAGGCTTACCGATTTACCATATTTCTCGGTATGTGTTTAGTACGTTCAAACGCTTGACACAGGTATCCGCACGTTAATCCTTATTCCATTTTCCATCTCGTAAACAACCAATCCCCATGGATCGTTGTCCACCAACTAGTATCATGACAGTGTGAAAAGTGGGTGCAATCAATTTCCTGATCTCGCGCGAGTGCTAGAAAAATCACTCGTCTTCTACCGAGATCCTAATTAAATAAAGCAACTACTCGACCTGTCATACTAGTATTCACCTCAAAAGGGATTCCTGAGATCATGCAACTAGGGTTTCAAACAACTCCTACACCTAAGTGCACAATCAAACCTACAATCATTAAGTGAAGTAAAATAGCATAAGTAACAGGTTATGCATAAAACCGGGGCTTGCCTTCCAAAGCAGTGGCAGGCAGGTCCTCTGGTGCAGGCTCTGGTGCTGGGTCCGGGGCTACCTCCTGAGCAGCTCCTTGCTCCGGCACGAGGATGTACTCTCCGTCAGCGAGATTACAGTCTATCGAAATGCAATGAACATGTATGTCATGATTATGCAAGATTTAAGAACATTAAGCTAAAGAAACTAAGTTTAGGAAGTAACTTAGGGTTTTCTTAGTCACGCGGGGCTCCTAGTGGTACATACATATATATCCATAGACTTATGACCCTTTTAGCTTAGGTTTTCTTTTAGGATAACATAGTGGTTTGGTATTGCCTTGATATATTTTAGTGGACAGATTACAAAGGTTTTAGGATAGCCTTGAGTCACATTATTCATTTTCCTTTCCTTAATTCCCATTTAGGGTTTCTAGGGTAGGTTTGAACTACAACAGGGTTTTAAAAAAATTTCCAAAAATTCTGTAAAAATTCCAGTAGGTTGTCACTGGCTATTCTAGCTTATTTTAAGCATTTGAGGCTTAAGGTATAAAATTTAGGCTTTAAACAAAAATAACCAAAGTTAGGCAAAAATGGGCCACTTCACACTACACCTCTTAGTTAGGGGTAGGTTCTGTCCTTAAGGTTATTTTTGTTGGCATCCTCTGGTAATAATAGGTCTCTGTGCTAAAAATCACAGAAAACTAAGGGGTGGTTATTTAGTTATGATTTTCTTAAGTTTAATGTCAAAAAGGCTCTTTCTATTACATCATTATTTGAAAAATGTCAAACAGCAGATTTCATATTTTTCCTAAGTTCTCTTTAATAAAACAATAGTTATCCCAAGGGTGGGGGTGTTTTTACCTTGGGGTTATTTTTGTAGGGTTTTTCTAAGTTATCCTTGTTTTATTAATTTAAAAGGTAGCTTTCTTATTTTATACTACAACTGGGTATGATACATTTTTCTAGTGAACTATATTGACTAAGTATCTCAACAAAAATAGGGGTGCCCTCTGGTTCATTATTTATGTCACTTTTTCTATTTTTCTTAAACTTAAGCATAGTATGGAATAAGGTGTTAAAACTAACTTAATGTAATGGACAGAGGTGTTTAACATTTTTAACTAGGTCAGTAGGTAGATAATAACTTCTCTAAATTTTTCTAACCTTAGTTAAATAATACAACCATTTTTCTTGCTATTATTAAGCTTTTGGTTCAAACTGTAATTAATTCAGGACCTTACATTTTTCTATAGTACTTATGGGGTTTTATATTTTTCTTAGACAGGTTACATTATTTAGAGTTTGGCAAAATTAGTTTGACCAAAATTGGATAAACCAAACAGAAGTTATGGGTTTTTAAAGTTTCTGTTTGAATTTAAATCAGGTTTTAATTAAGTTTTTCTGGAAAAACAGTTTGCGCCGAGGTCCCTGGGTTTAAAACAATTCAAACCTCGCAGATCTACCCTTAAGGCACTATTCACTTGAGTCTCTGACCTTTCACTTAACCCCCTGGGTTTCTCTCCCTCTCACCCGCAGTCCCTCCCTCAACTGAAACAGTAGCCGCGGGAAAGAAAAGGGTTGCGCGGCTTACCGGCGGCGAGGGAGGTCCGGCGAAGGGTAGGGTTGGCTCGGGGAGGGTCTGGCGATCACGTCGAGGTACGGCTCGTCGTCGGGGATGGCCGGAATCGCCCGGTCCACGTGAGCAGGCGGGCGAGCTCGTCGGCGGCGTGTGCTCCGGCCTATCCACGGCGGCATAGTTCAATCCAAGGGCATAGGGAGCTTCGTGGAGGTCTAAGGAGTCTAACCACGTAAGGAATCGAAGAGAGGTGCACGGTGTACCTCGGTCCACGGTTGCCGGCGGTCGGTTGAAGTCCGGTGACCCTGGGCCGGCCTCTCCGGTGAAGCAGAGCCCGATTCCTCGCTCGGGGAGCTTCACGGAGACGTGCACAGTCTTCTCCGAGGGCTGGACGGGGTTGGGAATGGCTAGGCGGGCCGGTCTACGGTGGCAGGGGCTCGGGTGGCCGCGGGCACGTCGCGTATGGGCAAACGGCGGCGAACTGAGCCCCGGCGAGGCTTGAGCGCGTGCGGAGGGGTACGGCCAAGGCTCCTGGGCGTTTTATAGTCGCGGACGCGGACCAGGGCACTGGCTTGGCTTGGGCGCGGCGCGGGCGCGCGCGCGGGCGTGCTCTGGCGCGGCAGACGGCGTCGAACACGTGGCGGTTTGTTTCTTCCAGTGTTCAAATGTCGCCAGAGGTCGCAAACGCGCGAATCTTTGCAAAAGTCCGGCGCAGACCTCTTCCTGGCACCTAGGGCTGTCACTCAACTGTGAGACGCCGGGGCAGATACGGCCTAGGGAGGGAGATCTTCGGGTGCCAAAACAGGTGTGTCATACTGAGCATATCACGACAAAAGCCATGCCATGGCATGTCAAACGTCCGAGTCTCGAGCTCAACTTTTTCCAGTGGGTGCCCTAAGTGGTATTGCACATTTTTGGTATAGAACCCAAGTGGTTTTGGCGCCATTTTTAAAGTGAACACGGTTGGTCTTTGATTTTGGGCTAAAATGGGACTTAGAGGGAATTAGAGAGCTCTAGCTCTCTCTCCACTTGGAGATTTGAAATGGGGTTTCCCTAGGGGCCTTTTTGTAATATTTCCCCCCCTAATTGATGGCTATAGTGTTGCTTAGGGTTTGGGTAAAGATTACCCATGTTTTGCACATTTGCTCACTCTCTTTCCCCTCTTATCCATGTATTTTGGGAGATAGGGCTTAAGAGAGGCCTAGGGTTCTTTCCCCCTCTCCCAAGGTGATAGTTGCACACAATTAGGGTAATGCCTTTGGTCATTCCCAACTCTTGGTAAAAACTTAGTTCCAAAGCCCCTTATACTTTTGCTCCTTAAGTTCTTCCACATGTGATCATAGTCTTGAGTGCCAAGGTGTGCTCCAGCCATGGCAACACCTGGGGTGTTACAGCCCTCCCCCCCTTAAAGGAATCTCGTCCCGAGATTTGAGGTAGAGTCCCTTGGAGGGTGCTGGAAGGTGTGTTGGTGCTACTCTTTCTTTATACTCAAGTTTCTCTTGTTAACTGCTCTTCGAATGTCATTCTCTTTGCAACTTCAGAAGGAAGCCCTTCTTAAGTTGAATTCACAACTTAGACTATTCTTGCTATCTTAGTTTCTCTTATAATTGATTTCAAAGGGCAGGTGGGGGTGGGGTTCTGTGGTTACATACCGACTCTTTTGGGTAGAAAGTCGGGGAAGCGAGAGCGTAGAAAATCCTCAGTCTCCCATGTAGCTTCTTCTGTTGAATGGTGACTCCACTGAACCTTATACATTCTTACTGTCCTTGCCCGAGTTGATCTCTCCTTTTGATCTAATACCTTGACGGGGTACTCTTGGTAGGATAAATCTGGTTCTATCTCAATGTCTGGTTCCGGGAGTACTTCAGTGGGTAGACGAACGCATTTCCGCAGCTGAGATACATGGAACACATTATGCACTACTGACATGTGAGGTGGCAATTCCAATTGGTAAGCTACGGGTCCACAACTTGCCTTGATCTCATAGGGTCCAATGTAGCGAGGGGCTAACTTGCCCTTGATCCCGAATCTCTGAACACCCTTGGTGGGTGATACCTTAAGATAGACATGATCTCCCACCTCAAACTGTAGAGGCTTCCGCCTCTTATCATGATAGCTCCTTTGCCTGGCCTGAGCAGCTTCCAAGTTCTTGGTAATGACCCTGACCTTTGCCTCTGCCTCGAGTACTAAGTCTGGCCCAAAAATTTCCCTTTCTCCTGCTTGAGACCAATTCAGTGGGGTCCTACACCTTCTCCCATACAATGCCTCAAAAGGTGCCATCTTCAGACTGGACTGATAGCTATTGTTGTAAGAGAACTCTGCCAAAGACAGACACTTGTCCCAATCCTTTCCATAATGTAGTGCACAGGCTCGCAACATATCTTCCAAAATTTGATTCACCCTTTCTGTCTGGCCATCTGTTTGTGGGTGATATGCTGAGCTTCGGATGACATGGGTCCCAAGTGATTCTTGCAGTTTCTCCCAAAAGCGTGCCACAAACAGTGCTCCTCTGTCAGATATAATGGTCTTGGGAATACCATGCAATCTCACTATCTGATCAACATAAATCTCAGCATACTTCTCGGTCTTGTGGGTGGTGTGCACGAGCAAGAAATGAGCAGTCTTGGTCAATCTATCCACGATAACCCAAATAGAATCATGGTGCCTGGAGGTATTGGGTAATCCCACTATGAAGTCCATGCAAATGTCCTCCCATTTCCAAGATGGTATGGGAAGGGGTTGCAGAGGGCCTGCTGTCTTCAAGTGACTAGCCTTTATCCTCTGACAAGTATCACACTCGGATATGTACTTGGCAATTTCCCTTTTCATTCTAGTCCACCAATATAAAGATCTGAGATCATGATACATCTTGTTGCTACCAGGGTGCATGGAGAATTTGGAAAGGTGAGCTTCATCTAGTATCTTCTTTCTGAGCTCAGGGTCCTTAGGAACAACCAATCGATCTCCAAACCATAGGATTCCCTTGCTGTCCTGACGGAAACACTTATATTTCTCTGCCTTCAGCTTGATCATTTCTTTGATAACCTGAACTCCCTTATCCCCAAGCTGTGCCTGAACTATTTGCTCTTGCAAAGTGGGTTCCACCGAGATATAGCTTAGGTTACCCGAAGAAACAACTTCCAGGTTCAGTTTGCACAATTCATCACACAGGGTGGTAACTCCCACATCCATGCTCATGCAATAGCACTGGGCTTTTCTGCTTAAGGCATCTGCCACAACATTGGCCTTACCAGGGTGGTAATGCACCTCCAGATCATAGTCCTTGATCAACTCTAACCATCTCCTTTGCCTCATATTCAGATCTGCCTGGGTGAAGATGTATTTGAGACTCTTGTGATCAGTGTAGATGTTACAGTGAGCTCCCATCAGGTAGTGTCTCCAAATCTTAAGAGCATGAACTACAGCTGCCAACTCTAGATCATGTGTAGGGTAGTTCTGCTCATGGGGCCTGAGTGCCCGGGAAGCATAAGCAATCACTCTGCTCTCTTGCATCAAGACACATCCCAAACCAGTACCAGAAGCATCACAATAAACTTCAAAAGGCTTGGTATTGTCAGGTTGAGCTAACACCGGGGCTGTTGTCAAATGCTGTATCAAGGTATGAAAGGCATCTTCACACTTTTGACTCCACTCAAATTTGACTCCCTTCTTCAACAGTTCAGTCATTGGTTTGGCAATTCTGGAGAAATCCGGAATAAATCGTCGATAATATCCTGCCAATCCCAGAAAACTCCGAATTTGCTTTACTGTGGTCGGGGGTTTCCAATCCATCACTTCTTGCACCTTCTCAGGATCAACTGATACCCCATCCTGAGAAATGGTATGACCCAAGAATTTGATCTCCTTCAGCCAGAACTCACACTTACTCAGCTTAGCATACAACTGATGATCACGCAGTCTCTGAAGTACAGTATGCAAGTGTTTGGTGTGCTCGGCTTCGTTCTTGGAATAGATCAGTATATCATCAATGAAAACGACCACAAACTTATCCAATTCTGGCATAAACACTGAGTTCATCAGATACATGAAATAGGCCGGGGCATTGGTCAGCCCAAAAGACATCACCAAAAATTCATACAGTCCATATCTGGTAGAGAAAGCCGTCTTGGGAATGTCGCTAGCGCGGATCTTGATCTGATGGTATCCTGAGCGAAGGTCTATCTTGGAGAATACCTTGGCTCCAACCAACTGATCAAACAGAACATCAATGCGAGGCAACGGGTATTTGTTCTTTATGGTCACCGCATTGAGAGGGCGGTAGTCAACACACATCCTCAAACTCTCATCCTTTTTCTTCACAAATAATGCTGGACATCCCCATGGTGAAGTGCTTGGACGAATAAATCCCTTGTCCAACAACTCTTGCAGTTGCTTCCTCAATTCTGCCAATTCCGCGGGAGGCATCCGATAGGGTCTCTTGGAGATCGGAGCAGTCCCGGGTTGCAACTCAATTGCGAACTCAATGTCTCGGTCAGGTGGCATTCCTGGCAATTCATCCGGAAAAACATCTGGATAGTCACAGACCACTGGGATCTTTTCCACTGGGGATTCTATCATAACAAAGGCACAAGAACGGGTGCAACCCTGGTCAGGCAAATATAACGTGGTTCCACCACAAGTTGGTGAGTGCACCTCAATGGCTCTAGCTGCAATATCTATCACAGCCTGATTTCTGGTCAACCAATCAGTTCCCAATATAATATCCACACTCTCCAAACCCAAAATGAGAAGGTTGGTTTTAATTATCAGACTACCAAACTTTATAGGCACATTCTTGTTAATTTGATAAGTGGCAACCCTGCCTCCTGGTGTTGAAATTGTGATACCTCCATTGGTGTGGTGAAAAGGCAACTGGCACTTGGCACTAAATTTTGCGCTGATAAAACTATGCGATGCACCAGAATCAAATAGAATAACAGCAGGATAATTCAAAACTGTAAAGATACCAGTCATGACGGGTGCTCCCTCTGGAATGTCAGCCATGGTGGTGAAGTTCAGCCTGCCTTGCCTCACTTGCACCTTCTGCCTCTTGCCTTGGTTCTGGTTAGCATTCTGCCCCTGCCTCTGCTGGTTCCTGGGACAATTCTTGGCATAATGCCCAATGTTGCCACAAGTGAAACATCTGTTGTCATTTGCCTGGCGGTACTGCTGCTGCTGATTATTCCTCTGAGCTGGAAACTGGGTGCGGTTGGGTGCCTGCTGCTGCTGCGGTGGTCGGATCACCCATCTCCCTTGCTGCTGCTGGGGTCCTCTGCCCTGGGTGTCGGACACAATCCTGAAGCGCTGTGGCTGAGCTGAGGGTCCTGCCACAGGGGTCTTCCTCTTCTTCTCTGCCTGCCTAGCTGTAATGCAGTCCTCTTGGGAGATAGCCATGTTGACCAACTCATTGTAGCTGTTGGCCCTGACGGTATTGAGACGATCCCGGAGCTTAGTGCTGAGCCCCCTTCTGAATCTGTCCCTCTTCTTCTCATCTGTATCTGCATGATATCCCGCGTACTGGCACAAGTCATTAAAAGCCTGGGCATACTGCAACACTGTCCTGTTGCCCTGAGTAAGTGCCAAAAACTCATTGAGCTTCCTGTCCATGATCCCTGCTGGTATATGGTGCCCTCTGAAAGCTGCCTTGAACTCCCTCCACTCCACCTCTCGGTCATCTGGCTGCATAGCAAGAAAATGATCCCACCAAGTCCTTGCAGGTCCGCGAAGCTGCTGGGTGGCGAACCTGACTTTGGTGACCTCTGAGCAGGCTCCATGGAGTAGTGGGAATTTGGATTCCACCACTCGCAACCATACATCCGCATCAAGTGGGTCCTCCGCCCTTGTGAACAATGGGGGCTGGGTGCTAAGGAATTCCTGATATGTAGCTACCGCGGGGTGACGCTGATGGTCCCCACCACCATAATGCTGAGGTGGTGGCTGACGTTGAGCCAGCTGCCTCAGGATCTCATTCTGCTGAGCCATGAGCTCCTGCAGAGTGGGAGGTGGTGGCGGCGGTGGAGGAACGTGCTCATTCTGGCCACGACGCTGCCTCCCGGCCATCTGAAAAACCACATACATGCTTAACACCATATCTCCAAGTTCAACATTTTATCGCGGTGAAAAGTTAAAATAAACATGCTAGATTCTGACTTCAACAAAAGGATTTAAAAAGTCATAAATTCTTCCTTCCAAATTAAACTGACAATAGCATCCATCAAACAAGCTCCCAAGATAGTTTAACACGGTTACATCAAATTGTTCCAAAATGACTCAACTCTATCTAGCCTAGTACCCCAAGGGTGCAAAAGCTAAGCTAGCTGCGAGGAGTCCGACTATCCAACTTCTAAGCCTACCCTGGACACCTAGTGAGCGAACGAAGCAACACTGGACTCGGGGGAAGGTGGTCTTCCCGAGCCAGCAGTGTCCACACTGGAGGCAGGCTCATCTCCCCCCTCAATGTCGACGTCCTCGTCGTCCTCCTGGTCCTGGATCTCTTGGTGATGCATGTCCAGGTGCTCGTTAGCCTCAGCAAGCTGTTGCTGAGTGTTAAGGAGCTGATCCTCGAGAACCTCGATGGTGTTCTCCCTGGTGCCCACCAGTTCCTCCAACTCCTGAATATCAGTGGATAGCTGCTCCACCTGCAAGTCCTTTTCCACCATTTCCTGAGATAGGTCAACCACAAGCTCCTCTCGGTTATCCAGCGTGATCTTTGTTGCCTCCAGCAGTGCCATCAAATGGGACATTGCCTCACCGCGCATCACTTGCAGACGGTACAGAGCATTCATGCACCGTACTGTTAAGTGCGCAGTCTGTCCTGGGTAGATGGCCCAGATGTCCTTGGCATGTTCCACCCGATCCTTCCACATTGGGTCGTCCTCCTTTTCAGCGGGGAACAAGCCAATGGGATGGGTAGCCAGCTCCAAGGGATGGAACCCGCAGAAGGTAGTCAATCCATGCAGAGCGATCGCCTCGATCGTGTCCTCTGCCCGGTACCCGAAAGACTCTGAGTCCAAGGAGCGCCAGCCTGGCTGCAGGGGATGAGGCTCCAGAGTCATCCTCACCCTACAGCGGGGCACCCGGTGCTTCTCGAACTGCTGCACCACGTACTGAGGGGGTGTCGTGTATCCAGCCCCCTGAAGTACCTCCCACAAAATGCGGGGGAAGCCCTCTCGTGCAAGTCCGTCAGTGTGGGTCAGTGCATTTCCGTCATCGGAGGATCCGTGGGAAGTCATCTGTGTACGGTTAAGCGTAAGTAAAAGAAAAGAATTATAAAAAGAACAAGAAAAATAAAACTCAGCCTTTCTCTAGTTAAGTAAAAAGGCACTAAGGACCTAGCTGGTTGTTATCTTGTTTTTAAGTCCTTACTTAGTTATCCATTGCTTAATTATGAATGCATGCATGCTCGTCCTGAACGACCTCACAACAAGCTAAAAGGAATAGGGAGGAACTCCCATCCTGTAAAAGTGGCCTGTAGGGCCTAATTACTTAGCCACCTAGCTACCCTTCTAGTAACCTAAGGCTTCACGTCCTAGGTCTATCCTGCTCGTCCTACTATCTATCCAACCTTGTTTCTATCCAATTTTATTTAGAAAAATTGATGGTATTTACATTTTATTGATTCCTCTGTGGTGGTACAAGCTCCGATACCAGCTGTGGCGGAACTGCCCGAATTATTCCGACTTAAGTGCCTAAGCCCTGCCTTAGAGGCTAGACCACACTTAAATGGGAATAACCCGTCAATCCCTCGGATCTAGTCCGACACGGCCACTGACAGGATCAAGTACCACAATCTCACTCGATGGTGAGTCACAGAGCAAATACAATAAAGCATAAAACCATACGTGTCACAATGTTAAATTATTACATCACCATCATCATCATCGGAGTTTTTGCAAAAGTACCCATCATTGTTCGAAGTGCAGCGGAATAAAACTAACGATAATTAAACAGAGAGATGGGGAAGCCTGTCCCATCACTCCTCATGCTCCTCCTCAGCCGAGGCAGGGTCCCACTCGACAGTCCAACCCGGTGGCAGGGTGGTCGGCCAAGTTATCCCAGCAACCATCTCCTCCAGAGAACCTGTAAAAATTTATGCCACAAGCAAGGCTGAGTATACTAATACTCAGCTAGACTTACCCGGTGTGAGGAGTCTACTCCTCTACCTCTAGACATGCAGCTGTTTGGCTGTGGGGTTTGGTTGCCAAAAGCACTAGCTGAGTTTCTAAATCAAGATTTTAACTTAGTCAAGTTAAGTGTGACTCTCTTAAGGCTAAAAGTGGACTATCTACTCATACATGGTAGCAAGCATTATTAACAATCAACATCTTATCTCAACTCATCATACTTCCACTTGTTACTCAATGCAGTACAATGGATCAAGCAGTCTCATTAGCTGCGAGAAGCAGACGATTCGAATCGAGTTTTTATCCTTGCAAGGTAAACCTAAACACACGACATGCAGGGCACTCCGTCCCCACACACATCAACCGTCCCCATCGATTCCCTGGCAACAGATCAGGGCTCACCGCCTTGGCGTACAATGCCCCACTGACCCCGACTGGCCGTCGTGCAGTGGCCGCACTTGTACCCACCATAACCGGAATGGGAGACCTCGTCTCAGGTCGCGTGAGGGGATATGTCTGCGGGCAGGTTCACTCAGGTACTAGGCTTACCGATTTACCATATTTCTCGGTATGTGTTTAGTACGTTCAAACGCTTGACACAGGTATCCGCACGTTAATCCTTATTCCATTTTCCATCTCGTAAACAACCAATCCCCATGGATCGTTGTCCACCAACTAGTATCATGACAGTGTGAAAAGTGGGTGCAATCAATTTCCTGATCTCGCACGAGTGCTAGAAAAATCACTCGTCTTCTACCGAGATCCTAATTAAATAAAGCAACTACTCGACCTGTCATACTAGTATTCACCTCAAAAGGGATTCCTGAGATCATGCAACTAGGGTTTCAAACAACTCCTACACCTAAGTGCACAATCAAACCTACAATCATTAAGTGAAGTAAAATAGCATAGTAACAGGTTATGCATAAAACCGGGGCTTGCCTTCCAAAGCAGTGGCAGGCAGGTCCTCTGGTGCAGGCTCTGGTGCTGGGTCCGGGGCTACCTCCTGAGCAGCTCCTTGCTCCGGCACGAGGATGTACTCTCCGTCAGCGAGATTACAGTCTATCGAAATGCAATGAACATGTATGTCATGATTATGCAAGATTTAAGAACATTAAGCTAAAGAAACTAAGTTTAGGAAGTAACTTAGGGTTTTCTTAGTCACGCGGGGCTCCTAGTGGTACATACATATATATCCATAGACTTATGACCCTTTTAGCTTAGGTTTTCTTTTAGGATAACATAGTGGTTTGGTATTGCCTTGATATATTTTAGTGGACAGATTACAAAGGTTTTAGGATAGCCTTGAGTCACATTATTCATTTTCCTTTCCTTAATTCCCATTTAGGGTTTCTAGGGTAGGTTTGAACTACAACAGGGTTTTAAAAAAAATTTCCAAAAATTCTGTAAAAATTCCAGTAGGTTGTCACTGGCTATTCTAGCTTATTTTAAGCATTTGAGGCTTAAGGTATAAAATTTAGGCTTTAAACAAAAATAACCAAAGTTAGGCAAAAATGGGCCACTTCACACTACACCTCTTAGTTAGGGGTAGGTTCTGTCCTTAAGGTTATTTTTGTTGGCATCCTCTGGTAATAATAGGTCTCTGTGCTAAAAATCACAGAAAACTAAGGGGTGGTTATTTAGTTATGATTTTCTTAAGTTTAATGTCAAAAAGGCTCTTTCTATTACATCATTATTTGAAAAATGTCAAACAGCAGATTTCATATTTTTCCTAAGTTCTCTTTAATAAAACAATAGTTATCCCAAGGGTGGGGGTGTTTTTACCTTGGGGTTATTTTTGTAGGGTTTTTCTAAGTTATCCTTGTTTTATTAATTTAAAAGGTAGCTTTCTTATTTTATACTACAACTGGGTATGATACATTTTTCCAGTGAACTATATTGACTAAGTATCTCAACAAAAATAGGGGTGCCCTCTGGTTCATTATTTATGTCACTTTTTCTATTTTTCTTAAACTTAAGCATAGTATGGAATAAGGTGTTAAAACTAACTTAATGTAATGGACAGAGGTGTTTAACATTTTTAACTAGGTCAGTAGGTAGATAATAACTTCTCTAAATTTTTCTAACCTTAGTTAAATAATACAACCATTTTTCTTGCTATTATTAAGCTTTTGGTTCAAACTGTAATTAATTCAGGACCTTACATTTTTCTATAGTACTTATGGGGTTTTATATTTTTCTTAGACAGGTTACATTATTTAGAGTTTGGCAAAATTAGTTTGACCAAAATTGGATAAACCAAACAGAAGTTATGGGTTTTTAAAGTTTCTGTTTGAATTTAAATCAGG
The DNA here is from genome assembly GCF_902167145.1 of Zea mays. NCBI lineage: Eukaryota > Viridiplantae > Streptophyta > Magnoliopsida > Poales > Poaceae > Zea > Zea mays. The sequence goes on along the minus strand of NC_050103.1, from coordinate 78,385,165 downwards.
TTTTAATTAAGTTTTTCTGGAAAAACAGTTTGCGCCGAGGTCCCTGGGTTTAAAACAATTCAAACCTCGCAGATCTACCCTTAAGGCACTATTCACTTGAGTCTCTGACCTTTCACTTAACCCCCTGGGTTTCTCTCCCTCTCACCCGCAGTCCCTCCCTCAACTGAAACAGTAGCCGCGGGAAAGAAAAGGGTGGCGCGGCTTACCGGCGGCGAGGGAGGTCCGGCGAAGGGTAGGGTTGGCTCGGGGAGGGTCTGGCGATCACGTCGAGGTACGGCTCATCGTCGGGGATGGCCGGAATCGCCCGGTCCACGTGAGCAGGCGGGCGAGCTCGTCGGCGGCGTGTGCTCCGGCCTATCCACGGCGGCATAGTTCAATCCAAGGGCATTGTTGGGGTCGTGCTTCGGTGCGCCGAAGGTCTCACACGAAGAAGCAGCTTCGGCTGAAGTCGTCTCCAAGAGATGGCCGAAGGTCCCTTTTCATGGAGCTTCGGCGTTTTAAACCGACATAGAGATAGAATGACCTTTTTATACATATAGGTCTGAGTCAATGCTATAAACTTTCGCAAGGGGCATAATTGTAATTTGTCACAGGCTGCGACCTGTGCCTATAAATAGATGAACAGTACCTCTGTACTATTCACGTGAACCTGTCATTTGCTTTCGCATCACGCTTGTACTTTTGCCTTCCGCAGGACCGAAGGTACATTTGTAATTCAAAGTCATTTACATTCATTAATACAAGTATAGACAATTCTATGACAATATTTAAATGTTTATTTCATATTCTATGATTTATGCGAATGCATCATTCTTCGTTGTTATGCTTACGAAGGTATGTCCTTCGTAACCTTCGTCCGAGATGCTTTATATCCCGAAGGGATATATCGTTATGGAGGACGAAGGATCTTAACACTTAACATTTTTTGTGTTGCCTTGTTCTTAATTCTTAGCATTTGAGAACAAGTCCCCAACATTGGCGCCCACCTCCGGTCAACTCACTTCCACCTTTCTGAGCTGATGGCTTCGTTCAACACTCAAGCTGGAGCTGCTTCGGCTTCGAAGCTGGTGCTCCCGATAACAGGCGGTTCTTGCTCAGAGCCAGCTAACAAAAAGCAGAAGAAGGAGGCTCAGAGAAGGGTGCAGCATGTTGGAGTGCAGGGACCCTTCATTAAGTCAAAATGGTCTCACATTCCAATTACTTTCTCTCAGGAAGATCTTCAGCTCAAGGACTATCCTCACAATGATGCTATGGTCATTTCTTGTGTGATCAAAGGGTTTCTGGTTCACAATGTCCTAGTTGACACAGGCAGTGCAGCTGACATTATATTTGCCAAAGCCTTCAGACAGATGCAAGAGCCTGAAGACAAGATTCATGATGCTACGCACCCTCTTTGTGGCTTCGGAGGGCGGCAGATTGTGGCACTCGGGAAGATTACCATGCCGGTAACCTTCGGATTTGTTAATAACACAAGGACTGAGCAAATTGTGTTTGATATTGTTGACATGGAATACCCCTACAACGCCATCATTGGTCGTGGTACCCTAAATGCTTTTGAAGCAATTCTTCACCCAGCTTATCTCTGCATGAAGATACCTTCGGACCAAGGGCCTATTGCTATTCATGGGAGTCAGGAAGCTGCCAGAAGGGCCGAAGGAAGCTGGACTGATTCCAAGGCAATCCATAATATAGATGGAGTTGAAACTGGTGAACAGTACAAGTTCAGGAGGGAAAAAGCAGCTTCGGCTGATCAGCCGAAGCCCATGCTGCTGTGTGAGGATATAGCAGAGCAGAAGGTGCTATTGGGCTCGCAATTATCTGAAGATCAAGAGAAAACCTTGATAAGGTTTTTATTCAACAATAAAGATGTTTTTGCATGGTCAGCCAATGATCTTTGTGGAGTGAATCGGGATGTTATTGAACATTCGCTCAATGTTGACCCATCCTTCAGACCCCGCAAGCAGAGGCTTCGGAAAATGTCTGATGACAAGGCCGAAGGGGCTCGCAACGAAGTAAAAAGACTCCTAAGTGCAGGAGTTATCAGAGAAGTGAAGTATCCAGAATGGCTAGCTAACACTGTTATGGTGAAGAAGGCCAATGGAAAGTGGAGAATGTGTATTGATTTCACAGATCTCAACAAGGCTTGTCCGAAGGATGAGTTCCCGCTGCCACGGATAGACTCTTTAGTTGATGCAGCAGCTTCTTCGGAACTCATGAGTCTCCTGGATTGTTACTCAGGCTATCATCAAATCTGGATGAAAAAGGAGGATGAGCCGAAGACTAGTTTCATAACCCCAAGTGGTACATATTGCTATCTTCGGATGCCTGAGGGGCTTAAGAATGCAGGAGGGAGTTTCAGCAGGATGACTGCGAAGGTTCTCCAATCTCAGATAGGCAGAAATGTGTTGACCTATGTTGATGACATTATTGTAAAAAGCACGAAGCAAGAAGACCATATTGCTGATCTGCAGGAGACCTTCGCCAGCTTCAGACAAGCTGGTCTGAAGCTGAATCCAGAAAAATGTGTCTTCGGAGTAAAGAAGGGTAAGTTCCTTGGATGCTTGGTTTCAACAAAGGGAATTGAAGCTAATCCAAACAAAATCGAAGCTATACTTCGAATGGAGCCACCAACCACAAGAAAGGGGGCCCAAAGATTAACAGGAAGACTGGCATCTCTTAACAGATTTATATCCAGATCAGCGGAAAGAAATCTACCCTTCTTCGAGGTGCTAAAATCAGCTGAAGTCTTTCAATGGGGCCCAGCTCAACAAAAAGCTTTCGAAGAACTCAAGCAATACCTGATAGATCTAACAACATTAACTCCACCAATGCCAGGGGCTCCTCTGTTGTTGTATGTGGCAGCTTCGCACTCAGCAGTAAGTGCGGCACTTGTGCAGGAGAAGTTTGATGGACAAATCAAGAAGCAGGTCCCAGTATATTTTGTATCTGAAGTCCTTAGTGTCTCAAAGAAAAATTATACAGAACTGGAGAAGGTGTTGTATGCCGTTCTAATGGCATCCAGGAAGCTTCGGCATTATTTTCAGGCATATAATATTATTGTTCCTTCTTCGCAGCCGTTGAAAGATATCATGAGAAATAAAGAAGCTACTGGCCGAATTGGAAAATGGGCTGCGGAGCTTAATGAATTTTACATTGATTATGTGCACAGATCCTCGATCCAATCTCAAGCATTGGCAGATTTTATTGCCGACTGGACGCCAGGGGCTCGGGGCGAAGAAGCGAATAAAGATGCCGAAGCATGGACAGTGTTTTGTGATGGCTCCTGGGGAACCTTCGGAGCAGGAGCAGCTGCTGTTTTGGTTTCACCGTCCAAGGTTAAAACTTGCTACGCAGCAAGACTGGATTTCAGCTGCACAAATAATATTGCTGAGTACGAAGCCTTGCTCCTGGGTCTTCGGAAACTAAAGGCGATGGGGATCAGGAGGGCGATCCTTAAAACTGATTCTCAGATTGTTTCGGGTCATATTGACAAAAGTTGCAAGGCTAAAGACCCGAAGCTTGAAAAATACCTAGACACAGTCCGAAGGATCGAAGCTTCCTTCGAAGGATTCTCTGTTAAGAATATCCCTCGAGGGCAAAATGAACATGCTGATTTGTTAGCCAGGTCTGCAGCACAGGGGCTGCCGCTACCTTCGGATGTATTCTTCGAAACAATAAAGGCACCTTCAGTGGAGTTACTTGAAAGAGCAGTTCTTACTATTTCTCCTGTGTACAGTGAAGATTGGAGAACTGAAATAATTTCTTACCTTCAGGGCAAATTCCTATCAGATGACGAAGCTTACAATAAAAGAATAGAGGCAAGAGCCCGTCCGTATATCATTATAGAAGGGGAGTTATACAAGCATGGAGTTTGTGCCCCGCTGCTCAAGTGCTTGTCTAGAGCCGAAGGTATAGAGTTGATGAAGGAGATACATGCAGGCCTTTGTGGATCCCACATCGGATCCAGGCCGTTACTTGGAAAAGTGTTCCGTCAAGGATTTTATTGGCCGAAGGCAGCTTCGGATGCAGCTGAGTTAGTTCAAAAGTGCGAAGGTTGTCAGAAATGTGCAAGAGATCAAAAACAACCTTCGTCTTTGACACAGCTAATACAACCCATCTGGCCATTGCAAAGGTGGGGCCTCGATTTGCTGGGCCCATTACCACCGGCTCAAGGCAATCTGAAATATGTTGTAGTTGCTGTGGAATATTTTTCCAAGTGGATTGAGGCGAAGCCATTAGCTACAATAACTTCGGCCACTGTCCAAAAATTTTTCTGGCAGAATATTGTCTGTCGCTTCGGAGTGCCGAAGGCTATAACTGTAGATAATGGAACACAATTTGACTCCGAAGAATTCAGAAATTTTTGTGATCAAATTGGCACGAAGATCCACTTTGCGTCAGTCAGGCACCCGGAGTCGAATGGGCTTGTTGAAAGGGCCAACGGCATCATAATGACAGGAATAATGAAGCTAATCTTCAATCAACCAAGGGGAAAGTGGCCAGATCAGCTTACCAAAGTGGTATGGAGCCATAACACAACAACATCAAGATCTACAGGCTTTACCCCATTTAAGTTGTTATTTGGTGACGAAGCAATAACCCCGGAAGAAGCCAAAGCTGGATCAATAAGAGTGGTAGCTTCGGCAGAATCAGGTCCCGAAGATACTTGTCTCGTGGAAAAAGATGCCTTAGAAGGGATCAGGCTCCAGGCCGTCGAGAATATCAATAAGTACCAGGCTGAAACAGTTAAATGGCGAGATAGAAAGGTCCGGCTAAAAAATATTGAGCCAGGACACTTGGTGCTTCGGAGAGTGGCCAATCCGGATACAGTGGGCAAATTGCAACTGAAATGGGAAGGGCCTTTCTTAGTAGCATCTTTGTCAAGGCCTGGTTCGTACAGACTGAAGGACATGGATGGCAATGAAATTCCAAGATCTTGGAATGCGGATGAGCTTCGGCGGTTTTATGTATAACTCGATGTAATTTTGACTTTTTTTTTCTTTTTCATGGCACCCTTTTCCTTTCTAAAGGGGGAGAAAGGTTTTTAATGGGGCCATCACATGTAATTTTTCTTTTTAGTTTTATAAGAGCAAAATCCCCCAAAGATGTACATGTAAAAGCTGAGAGCGCACCATCGAGTGCCGAAACTGAAAAAGAGAAAAAGCTCCGAAGACGTCCCTAAGGGGATGCAGAGCTTACAGCGAAAAGTCAACGCTGATTCCGCCGAAAGTAAAAGGCGAAGAAGCTCCAAAGACGTTCCCAAGGGAATGCAGAGCTTATACCGTCTAAGTAAAAGACGAAGAAGCTCCAAAGACGTCCCTAAGGGGATGCAGAGCTTACAGCGAAAAGTCAACGCTGATATTGCCTAAGTAAGAGGCGAAGAAGCTCCAAAGTCGTTCCTAAGGGAATGCAGAGCTAATGTGTGGTTGTTTCCAAGTAATGGCTGACAATATGGCTTCGGACATATGCTTCGGACATTCATTCGTGCATTACATTACATCATAACATTCGCATGCATAAGCATTCATTCATAGCATTTGTGTTCCCAAGTGGCTGCTTCGGCAAAAAAGCTTCGGAGAAGTGCCTTTTTATGACTTGTTACGCTATGTTGTGTGCAAAAGTGAAAAGTTCCGTTGCTTTGGCACAAAGAAAAGTTTCAGTATAAGGGAGAACTGGATTTTTATGAATCGTTGTGTAAAAGAGTAGTAGTCTTTTATGTTTTGTCATGTAAAGAAAAGCTTTGGCAGAAAAGAGAAGTAGTTTTTTATGTTTTGTAAAGAAAAGCTTCGGCAGAAAGGAGAAGTAGTCTTTTATGTTTTGTCATGTACAAAAAAGCAAAGCTTCGGCAAAAAGAGGAAGCGACCTTTTAGGCTTCGTTGTGTACGAAAAGAAGGGAAGGTGTTTTTTCGCCTTCGGCTCAAAATACTGATTTCGTCCACATCAAAGCGCCTCAAGCAGAGGGTAAGAATATATTACAAGGTATGTACAAAGTTCCTTGAAGATAGTCTAGTTGTATTTACAAGGATTGTTACAAAAATATCCTGAGTTTTTCTACAGTACACGTCTACTGATCTTCATTAAGTTTCAGCTTCGACGACATAATTTAGGCATCATCTTCACCTTCGTCATCCTACATAAATTAAGAGATTATGAGTAAAAATCAAGACCAAAGGAAAAGGTAACTCCGAAGTATCATTTCTTACTGGTTCAAGATGACTTCGTGCTTCGTCTCCAGCTTTCTCCCGCCCGCCTTTTGTCCATATCATTTTTATAAATCTATTGGAGATGCTTCGGGCGAGGTCAGGCATATCATCCAGGATTGATGGAGATAAGGTGAAGTTGGGCCTGTTGACAATTTTTCCGTGTTCGCAGCCGGCCTTCAGAAATGCAGCAGCGGTCCCTCGAGAAGCCACCCAGGCACAGAAGTCACCATGCCCAGCTATGACTTCGTCGAGCTCGTCAATCTCCCCCTCAATGTGTTCAAAGGTTTTTGGTAGATCTTCAGCTGAGGGGGTAAATTTTTCGCTGCTAGCTCCAACCGAGTAAAAAATCTTTCTTAATCGTTGAATGCACTTGTTGCTAAATTCCAGGCATTTTTCTTGAAGATTTGTCAGTAGTTTTCTCAAATCTGAATTCTGCTGAGCTTCGGCTTCAAGTTTTTCATTGAGATCTTGTTTTTCTCGTTCGAACTGCTCGGACTGGCGGAGAAGCTTCGAGTTTAGTTCTGATATTTTTGCTTCAGCTTCCGCCAGTAAGCCTTCGGCTGCCTGGAGCTCAAAGTTCTTTTTCTCAAAAGCATCTGATTGCTCCTTTATTTTGTTCTCTAAATTTTCAATTATAGCTTCGTGCTTCTTATCTTCTAGATCTTGCTGCATCCTCAAAGCTTTGCTTAGAAGCATGCTCTACAAATAAACAACCTTCGTTAAAGAATATTGCCATTATTAAAAAACAATAGAAGTTAGGGAGAAGGATGTTTACCTTGAAATTTGAATAAAATAAGCTGCCGACGATATGTTGTCGTCGGTAGCGGCTGATGTCTGTCTCTAGCTTCGGAAAACCGATACTCTTTGATAGAGTACCGATGACCTTAGCTCCAGCTGAGTCCCGGATGCAGCCCAGTTGTTCGTCATCAATGCCCCCAAATAGGAGGGCACCTGACTTGTAGCCGCAAGACTTGGCGTAGTCTTTAAGTTCTTCTATTTCGTCCTTCGTCAGTTTTTGCCCAACTAAGTTCTGGAAAGAGTAGGCTTCGTCGTCCGAAGGGTCTTCGGCTATTTCTTTTCCTTTCTCAGGCACTGTGGCCATGGTTTTTTCAGTAGTCGCACCAGCTTCTTCCGCAGCCATGTCTTCCAAAATCTTGTTGATATTCTCAATCGTGGATTTTAAGTTTGTATCTTCGGCTGTAGCGGCTTCGGTAGCCGCGACCCCCGAAGCTACGCCCTCGACGATTGCTGTACCTTCGGCAGCTGCCGATTTTTGGATTGACGCCCTTGGCGGCGTCTTATCGATAACTTCAGTTACCGCAATGATTCTTTGCCGCTTGGGTTTGCTTGTCTTCGTCTGATCCGGCTCGTCCACCTTTCGAAAAAGCTTCGTCAGTTGGAGCCCTAGTGGACTTAGCTTCGTGGGCATGGGTTCAGTCATTACCTTTAAAATTTCATCCACGTCGCTGGTAGAAGGCGGTGTGGGGGACCCCTCTTCTTCGGGAGATTGGCGCTTCGGAGTGCATATTGTTCTTTTCTTGATAATTTTCTTTTTCTTTGCTGGTCCTTCTTCACCTCTGATCAGAGTTTCGGTTTCAGCCACTCTTTTTCTTTTGTGGCCTTCGGCACCCTTATTCAACTGCTCATAGTCTGGATACTCGAGGCCCAGGGCATCGAATACTCGGTTCAGCCTTCGCTTCGGTCGGGTGCCGAAGGCTGCTGTCATTAATTGATCCTCCTTTTTGGAGTAATTCCCCAAGATTTCATTGCACATTGTCTCAACTGTGTCTAACCACTCTTTGCAGGGTTTCTTAAAGTACTTCTTGAATTTAAAGTGATAAGGCAGACGAACTAGCTCCCCCTCCTTCTTCTCTCCCTCCAGCTTCGGCATTTCCCACTCTTTTAGAGTAGGGAAAACCCTGAATGCCAAGAATTCCTGAACTAGATCCCTGGTGCCAATATTTTTTGAGATAATTTCAAATTCACCCAGAGCAGCCCAGGTGGGACCCTTTAAATCGCCGATGCGGCAGCGTGGCCTCGTCTCTCCGAAGATTAATTCCAGAGGGCTTTGTACCAATTTTTCTCTGTCTTCGTCAACTTTTACGTAGAACCACTCAGACTTCCAGCCTGCTGGCCATTTGCTTCGGTAGCTGATGACAGGACACTTTGTTGTCTTCCGGTAGGCAAAATTGTAACAGCCGAAATTATCGTGTAGTCCGTCTGTTCTGGCCTTTGTTTGGTAATGTAATTCGTGGGCTCGGCAGAAGCTGTCGGCAAACGGTTCCACAGCTTGGCTTCGGAGGGCCCAGATATAAACATTGAGTCTAACGATGGCGTTAGGAGTCAATTGGTGAAAATAAATGCCAAATTTTTGCAACACATCTCCAATAATTCCATGGAGAGGAAATCTCAGCCCAGCTTTTAAAAAGCTTTTGAAAATTACAATCTCATCCTTCTCTGGCTTCGGGGTAGACTCCTCTCCCCCGAAGCGAAGTAGCTTCTTCTGATCTTCATTGAAAAAACCTGCTTTTACCATCTTCGCAAGGTCAGCTTTTGAAACAGTTGATTTTCCAAAATCCAGGTGACTGGGCTTGCTGGGTGTAGCAATGTCGTAGTCATCTTCGGAGTCAGTCCCATCAATGTTTTCTTCTTCGGCTGTTGTCGGGTTTGCTTCGGCACCAGGCCCCTCTTCCGCAGTCACTAGACCGGAGCGCTGCATCGCTTCGGAGATGGGCACAGTGCCTGAACTTTCGGCTTCGTCTCCCTCACGAACAACTTTGGCAGTAGATCGCACTCTCGCCATTTGATTCTGAGTTTGGGGAAGTCAGAAACCTTTTTCTTTTTTCTTTTTTCCCGAAGCTCTTCTTTCTGACGAAGCAAGCGTCGAGACGGACCTTCGTTCGATTTTGGGATTTAAGCTTCGGCTATGATGGAAAATTTCGGCAGCAAAACAGTGCAAATAGCAATGAATGCTGTGGTAACTTCACACCTACCTGCTTGTTTATATAGTACTGCAGGTAAGAAGGCGAAGCGGCGGAATTGTTACACCAGGCGCGCCGTAACTTGTACTCGCTGCGCAGTGGACCGCAAGGATCAAACAGTAACTCTGCAAGGTGGGACCGACACGCGCTCGGAAGTCGGATCGTTTCTCCGCAACGAGCTCAGGGAAGGTGTTTTTTGGACCTTCGGCTTCCCGAAGCTGAAGAGGCTTTTTTCACGGGTCAAGCTCGTTACGAAGAACGATCTAGCACCGCGAAAGGGGCTACTGTTGGGGTCGTGCTTCGGTGCGCCGAAGGTCTCACACGAAGAAGCAGCTTCGGCTGAAGTCGTCTCCAAGAGATGGCCGAAGGTCCCTTTTCATGGAGCTTCGGCGTTTTAAACCGACATAGAGATAGAATGACCTTTTTATACATATAGGTCTGAGTCAATGCTATAAACTTTCGCAAGGGGCATAATTGTAATTTGTCACAGGCTGCGACCTGTGCCTATAAATAGATGAACAGTACCTCTGTACTATTCACGTGAACCTGTCATTTGCTTTCGCATCACGCTTGTACTTTTGCCTTCCGCAGGACCGAAGGTACATTTGTAATTCAAAGTCATTTACATTCATTAATACAAGTATAGACAATTCTATGACAATATTTAAATGTTTATTTCATATTCTATGATTTATGCGAATGCATCATTCTTCGTTGTTATGCTTACGAAGGTATGTCCTTCGTAACCTTCGTCCGAGATGCTTTATATCCCGAAGGGATATATCGTTATGGAGGACGAAGGATCTTAACACTTAACATTTTTTGTGTTGCCTTGTTCTTAATTCTTAGCATTTGAGAACAAGTCCCCAACAGGCATAGGGAGCTTCGTGGAGGTCTAAGGAGTCTAACCGCGTAAGGAATCGAAGAGAGGTGCACGGTGTACCTCGGTCCACGGTTGCCGGCGGTCGGTTGAAGTCCGGTGACCCTGGGCCGGCCTCTCCGGTGAAGCAGAGCCCGATTCCTCGCTCGGGGAGCTTCACGGAGACGTGCACAGTCTTCTCCGAGGGCTGGACGGGGTTGGGAATGGCTGGGCGGGCCGGTCTACGGTGGCAGGGGCTCGGGTGGCCGCGGGCACGTCGCGTATGGGCAAACGGCGGCGAACTGAGCCCCGGCGAGGCTTGAGCGTGTGCGGAGGGGTACGGCCAAGGCTCCTGGGCGTTTTATAGTCGCGGACGCGGACCAGGGCACTGGCTTGGCTTGGGCGCGGCGCGGGCGCGCGCGCGGGCGTGCTCTGGCGCGGCAGACGGCGTCGAACACGTGGCGGTTTGTTTCTTCCAGTGTTCAAATGTCGCCAGAGGTCGCAAACGCGCGAATCTTTGCAAAAGTCCGGCGCAGACCTCTTCCTGGCACCTAGGGCTGTCACTCAACTGTGAGACGCCGGGGCAGATACGGCCTAGGGAGGGAGATCTTCGGGTGCCAAAACAGGTGTGTCATACTGAGCATATCACGACAAAAGCCATGCCATGGCATGTCAAACGTCCGAGTCTCGAGCTCAACTTTTTCCAGTGGGTGCCCTAAGTGGTATTGCACATTTTTGGTATAGAACCCAAGTGGTTTTGGCGCCATTTTTAAAGTGAACACGGTTGGTCTTTGATTTAGGGCTAAAATGGGACTTAGAGGGAATTAGAGAGCTCTAGCTCTCTCTCCACTTGGAGATTTGAAATGGGGTTTCCCTAGGGGCCTTTTTGTAATATTTCCCCCCCTAATTGATGGCTATAGTGTTGCTTAGGGTTTGGGTAAAGATTACCCATGTTTTGCACATTTGCTCACTCTCTTTCCCCTCTTATCCATGTATTTTGGGAGATAGGGCTTAAGAGAGGCCTAGGGTTCTTTCCCCCTCTCCCAAGGTGATAGTTGCACACAATTAGGGTAATGCCTTTGGTCATTCCCAACTCTTGGTAAAAACTTAGTTCCAAAGCCCCTTATACTTTTGCTCCTTAAGTTCTTCCACATGTGATCATAGTCTTGAGTGCCAAGGTGTGCTCCAGCCATGGCAACACCTGGGGTGTTACAGATTATTCTGTGGCAAAAGATGTTATAGAAGGGATCAGGCTTCAGGCTGTGGAGAATATCAATAAATATCAAGCCGAAACAATAAAATGGCATGACAGAAAAGTTCGGTTAAAAATATCAAGCCAGGGCACTTGGTACTTCGGAGAGTTGCCAACCCAGATATAGTAGGCAAGCTACAGTTGAAGTGGGAAGGACCTTTTCTGGTAGTATCTTCGTCAAGACCCGGTTCTTACAGATTGAAGGATATGGACGGCAATGGCATTCCTAGATCTTGGAATGCGGATGAGCTTCGGCGATATTATGTGTAGCTTGATGTAATCTCTTTATTTTTTTTCCTATGGCACCCTTTTCCTTTCTAAAGGGGGAGAAAGGTTTTTAATGGGGCAATAGCATGTAATTTCTCTTTTTCTTATTTCAGCTCTACAAGAGCAATATCCCCCAAAAAATGTAAATGTAAAAAATGAGCATGCACCATCGAGTGCAAAGAGAAAAGAAAAAACAGGGAGAAGCTCGAAAGACGTCCCTAAGGGGATGCAGAGCACGACGAAGCTGCAAAAAGTCATTCCTAAGGGAGCGCAGCGTAAGTTCTCTGCTCAAAAGTCATTCCCAAGGGAATGCAGAGCTTACAGCGAAAAGTCAACGCTGATACCGCCGAAATAGAAGGCGAAGAAGCTCCTAAGGGGGCTTACAGCCAAAAGTCAACGCTGATGTTGGGGACTTGTTCTCAAATGCTATGAGTTAAGAACAAGGCAACACAGAGAATGTTAAACGACAAAGTCCTTCGTCCTTTGAAGCATTATTTCCCTTAGGATATAACGATCTTCGGACGAAGGTCATGAAGGACAAACCTTCATCATCACAGTATATATTAATGAAAGACGAAGCATATGAAACATAAAAGATAGTATGAACAATCATATAACATTATTCATTTAACTTTATTATATCATCATAGAGAAATAAGAACAATATCAAATTATAAATGTACCTTCGGCTTGGAAGGAGATGAAAATACAAGGATGACGCAAAAGCAAAATGCCAAGTCAGCGTGAACAGTTCGGGGGTACTGTTCACCTATTTATAGGCACGGGGTACAACCCATACAAAATTACATACATGCCCTTTACATTTGGTGATAATTCTATAGCACTCTATCGAGGTCTAAATGGCCTTTTCATCTTTAAGTCGGTTCCCTTTTCTGCGAACATGCCGAAGCTTTCCTGCTTCACAGCTTCGGCGCTGTGTCAACCTTTGTATCTTTTGAGCTTCTCCCTTTCTGATACAAGTCCGAAGATACCTGCTCACTCATTATAAAGCCGCTTCTCCCTTGAAGACCTTCGGCGACGAAGCATAGACCCAACAGTAGCCCCTTTCGCGGTGCTAGATCGTTTTTCGTAACGAGCTTGATCCGTGAAAAAAGTCTCTTACGCTTCGGGGAGCCGAAGGTCCAAAAAACACCTTCCCTGAGCTCGTTGCCGAGAAACGATTCACTCTCCCTGCGCGTAGCGGCCCCACCTTGCAGAATTACTGTTCGGTCTCTGTGGTCCACCGTTCAGCGAGTGCGAGCGGGTGCCCGCCTGGTGTAAAACTTCTGGCGCTTCGCCTTCTTACCTGCGGCACTATATAAACAGACGAGTAGGTGTGAAGTTACCACAGCATTTACTGCTATTTGCACTGTTTTGCTGCCAAAATTCTTAACCATCGCCGAAGCTTGTTTGTCAGAATTGAACGAAGCTCCATCTTGAAGCCTGCTTCGGAGAAAAAAGTATTAAAGTTTCACAAGTTCATAGTTAAATGGCCAGAGTCCGTTCTACCGCTAGGGTTGAACGTGAGGGGGACGAAACTGATGCTTCGGAGACTGTCCCTATCTCCGAAGCCATGCGACGATCCGGGCTAGTGACTTCGGAGAAGGCTCCTATTGATGATGCAGAACAAGCAATCGCTGAAGCAGAAGGAGAAGATGCTGAGGAAACTGACTCCGAAGATGATTATCACCTTGCCACACCAAGCAAACCCAGTCATTTGGACTTCGGGAAATCTACTGTTTCGAAGGCTGATTTGTCCAAGATGGTAAAGTCAGGATATTTTACTGAAAATCAAAAGAAGCTATTACGCTTCGGGGGAGAAGAGACTACCCCAAAGCCGGAAAAAGATGAAATTGTTATTTTTAAGAGCTTCCTAAAAGCTGGATTAAGATTCCCCCTTCATGGGATTATTGCAGAGATATTAAAGAATTTTGGAATCTATTTTCACCAGCTGACCCCCAACGCTATCGTTAGGCTCAATGTTTATATCTGGGCACTTCGAAGCCAGGCGGTGGAACCGTTTGCGGACAGCTTTTGCCGGGTTCACGAATTGCACTATCAGACAAAGGCTAGAAAAGATGGATTACATGAGAATTTTGGTTGTTATAATTTTGCTTATCGGAAAACTACGAAGTATCCTGTGATCAGCTACCGAAGCAAATGGGCAGCAGGATGGAAATCGGAATGGTTCTACGTCAAGGTTGATGACGATAAGGAAAAGCTTGTACAGAGTCCACTTGAATTGACCTTCGGAGAAACCCGCCCCCAGTGCCACATGTTACCAGAGGGTCCGACCCAAAAAGCAATGTATGAATTCAAAATAATTGCAGAAAATATCAGTACAAGGGACCTGGTTCAGGAATTCTTGGCTTTCAAGGTTCTCCCTAGTGTAAAAGAGTGGGAGATGCCGAAGCTGGAGGGGGAAAAGAAAAAGGGTGAACTTGTACGCTTGCCTTACTACTTCAAATTTAAGAAATACTTTAAAACTCCTTGCCGAGAGTGGCTGGATATGATTGAAGTGATGTGCAACGAGATACTTGGCAATTATTCGAAAAAAGAAGATCAATTGATGACCGCAGCCTTCGGCACTCGACCGAAACGAAGGCTAAATCGAGTATTGGACGCCTTGGGTTTCGAGTACCCAGACTACGAAGATCTGAACAAAGGTGCCGGAGGCCAAAAAAGGAAAAGGGGGACTGAAGCCTTAGATGAAGGCGAAAAAGAGCCAATAAAGAAGAAAATTCCAAAGAAAAAGAAGGCTTCTTCTCCGAAGCAACAAATATCCGAAGCAGAAGAAACTCCCGCATCACCTTCTGCTGCTGTTGTTGAGGAAATTCTGAAGGTAATGACTGAATCCTTACCTGCGAAGCTAAGTCCACTGGGTCCACAACTGACAAAGTTTTTTCAGAAGGACAAGGAGCCTGAGAAATCGAGGAAAACAATCAAGGCAAAGAAACAAAGAATCATTACCGTAACAGAGGTAATTGACAAAACGCCGCCAAGAGCTTCGGCCCAAAAGACACGAGCAGCTTTAGAGGAAGCAGATATTGAAATTGCACCTTCGGAGGCCGCAGTCGCCGAAGTTACCTCAGCTGAAGATTTGAATTTAGAGAGCACAATTGAACATATTGACCAAATGCTGCTAGACATGGCTGCAGAAGAAGCTGCCGCTGCTGCCGAAGAGACTGTGACCGCAGCGTCAAAGAAAGGAAAAGAAATTGCTGATGAAGCTTCAGAAGACGAAGCCTTCGCATTCCAAAACTTAGTTGGAGAACATCTAACAAAAGCTGAAATAGAAGAGCTTAAAGAGTATGCCCAATCCTGTGGATACAAACCTGGGGCACTCCTCTTCGGAGGTGTTGATGATGAGAAATTAGAGTGTATTCGGGACCAAACAGGGGCCAAAGTTATCAGTACTCTGTCCAAGAGTATTGGATTCCCGAAGCTAGAACCAGATATCAGCCGCTACCGACGACAGCATGTTGTTGGTAGTTTGTTTTACTCCAACTTCAAGGTAAATGACTTGTCCCTTAACTTTTATTGTTTCTAATAAAAACATGTCTGACGAAGGTTGTGTTTATGTAGAGCATGCTATTGAGCAAAGCTTTGCAAATGCAGCAAGATCTCGAAGATAAAAAGCATGAAATTATAATCGGAAACTTGGAAAACAAAATAAAAGAGCAATCAGATGCTTTTGAGAAAAAGAACTTTGAGCTCCAGGCAGCCGAAGGCTTACTGGCGGAAGCTGAAGCAAAAATATCAGAACTAAACTCGAAGCTTCTCCGCCAGTCTGAGCAGTTCGAACGGGAAAAACAAGATCTCAATGCAAAACTTGAAGCCGAAGCTCAGCAAAATTCGGATTTGAGAAAACTACTGACAAATCTTCAAGAAAAATGCCTGGAGTTTAGCAACAAGTGCATTCAACGACTAAGAAAGATTTTTTACTCGGTTGGAGCCAGTAGTGGAAAATTTACCCCCTCAGCTGAAGATCTGCCAAAAACCTTCGAACACATTGAGGGGGAGATTGACGAACTCGACGAAGTCATAGCTGGGCATGGTGACTTTTGTGCCTGGGTGGCTTCTCGAGGGACTGCTGCAGCCTTCATGAAGGCTGGCTGTGATCATGGGAAAATTGTCAATAGGCCAAACTTTACTTTGTCACCATCAATCCTGGATGACATCCCTGATCTCGCCCGAAGCATCTCAAATCGATTTGTAAAAATGATATGGACAAAAGGTGGTCGAGAGAAAGCTGGAGACGAAGCTCGTAGCCACCTTGATCCAGTAAGAAATCATACCTTGTGCTTACCTTTTCCTATAAACTTGATTCTGACTTCCAATGGCCTTATTCATGTAGGATGACGAAGCCGAAGCTAATGATCAAAAATAACGCCGAAGCCGAAGCTCCTTGGAGATTTAGATAGTAGACTGCAGACAGTACTTGAAAAACTTTTGAGATAACTCTTGTAAATGTAAACAAAAACTTTCATGTATACTGTTCATACCTTGTAATATATCCTTAATCTCTCACTGATGTATGAGAAATGCTTTGATGTGGACGAAATTTCCTTTTTTGAGCCGAAGGCGGAAAAAAAAACACCTTCCCTTCTTTTCGTACGCAACGAAGCATAGAAAACATCATTTTCCTTTTTTCCGAAGCTCTCCATAAAAACAATAGTTTCCCCTCTTTTTTGTGCACGAAGCTCTTTTTCCCTTTCTTTTTTCTCTTCTTGCCGAAGCAATCATTTTATGCTATGAAGATGATTATCCTACATATGCCTAGATGAATGTTTATGAATGCAAATGCTATGATGTAATGTGTTATGCAAATGAATGGCCAAACACGTATCCGAAGCTATATTCATAGCCATTATTTTCTTAAAAACAATCACACCTTAGCTCTGCATTCCCTTAGGAACGACTTTGGAGCTTCTTCGCCTTTACTTTTGGCGGAATCAGCGTTGACTTTTTGCTGTAAGCTCTGCATTCCCTTAGGAACGACTTTGGAGCTTCTTCGCCTTTTACTTAGGCGGTATAAGCTCTGCATTCCCTTAGGAACGTCTTTGGAGCTTCTTCGCCTTTTACTTAGGCGGTATAAGCTCTGCATTCCCTTAGGAACGTCTTTGGAGCTTCTTCGCCTTTTACTTAGGCGGTATAAGCTCTGCATTCCCTTAGGAACGTCTTTGGAGCTTCGTCGTTTTTACTTTTCGGCACTCGATGGTGCGCTCTCAGCTTTTACATTTACATTCTTTGGGGGATTTTGCTCTTATAAGACTAAAAAAGGAAATTACATATGCTGGCCCCATTAAAAACCTTTCTCCCCCTTTGCAAAGGAAAAGGGTGCCATGAAAGAAAAAATAAAAATGTGAAAAATTACATCGAATTATACATAATATCGCCGAAGCTCATCCGCATTCCAAGACCTAGGAATGTCATTGCCGTCCATATCTTTCAATCTGTATGACCCGGGCCTTGACGAAGATGCTACTAAGAAAGGCCCGTCCCATTTCAACTGCAATTTGCCCACTGTTTCCGGGTTGGCCACCCTCCGAAGTACCAAGTGCCCTGGCTCAATATTTTTTAGCCGAACCTTTCTATCCCGCCATTTGACTGTTTCAGCTTGATATTTATTAATATTCTCCACGGCTTGCAGTCTGATCCCTTCTAAAGCATCTTTTTCTATAGAATAAGCAGCTTCGGAATCTGATTCTGCCGAAGCTACTATCCTTATTGATCCGGCTTTAGCTTCCTCTGGAGTTATTGCTTCGTCACCGAATAATAACTTAAATGGAGTGAAGCCTGTGGACCTTGATGTTGTCGTGTTGTGGCTCCACACCACTTTGGTTAGCTGATCTGGCCATTTTCCTCTAGGCTGATTGAAGATTAGCTTCATTATTCCTGTCATTATAATGCCGTTGGCTCTTTCAACGAGTCCATTTGACTCCGGGTGCCTGACTGATGCAAAATGGATCTTCGTACCAATTTGGTCACAGAAATCCCTGAAAGCTTCGGAGTCAAACTGTGTTCCATTGTCCACAGTGATAGCCTTTGGCACCCCGAAACGACAAACAATATTCTGCCAGAAAAACTTTTGGACGGTAGCCGAAGTTATTGTGGCTAAAGGCTTCGCCTCAATCCATTTAGAAAAATATTCCACAGCTACCACAACATATCTCAAGTTCCCTTGGGCCGGTGGTAACGGACCTAACAAGTCAAGGCCCCACCTTTGCAATGGCCAAGTGGGTTGTATGAGCTGTGTCAAGGACGAAGGTTGTTTCTGATCTCTTGCACATTTCTGACAACCTTCGCACTTTTGAACCAATTCTGCTGCATCCGAAGCTGCCTTCGGCCAATAAAATCCTTGACGGAAAATTTTTCCAAGTAACGGCCTGGATCCGATGTGAGATCCACACAGGCCTGCATGTATTTCTTTCATTAACTCTATACCTTCGGTTCTGGATAAGCATTTGAGTAACGGAGCACAAACTCCATGTTTGTACAACTCCCCTTCTATCATGACATATGGACGAGCTCTTGCCTCCATTCTCTTGTTATAAGCTTCGTCATCTGAAAAAAATTTACCCTGAAGGTAAGAGATGATCTCAGTTCTCCAATCTTCACTAAAAACAGGAGATATATTAAGAACTGCTCTTTCAAGGAGTTCCACCGAAGGTGCTTTTATTGTTTCAAAGAACACATCCGAAGGTAAAGGCAGTCCCTGTGCTGCTGACTTAGCTAGCAGATCAGCATGCTCATTTTGTCCTCGAGGGATATTCTTGACAGAAAACCCTTCGAAGGAAGCTTCGACTCTTCGAACCATATCCAGATATTTTTCAAGCTTCGGATCCTTAGCCTTACAACTTTTGTCAATATGACCCGAAACAACCTGGGAATCAGTTTTAAGTATGGCCCTTCTGATTCCCATTGCTTTTAATTTCCGAAGGCCTAAAATCAATGCTTCGTACTCAGCAATGTTATTTGTGCAATTAAAATCAAGTTTTGCCGCATAACAGGTTTTGACTTTGGAAGGTGAAACCAACACAGCAGCCGCTCCTGCTCCGAAGGTTCCCCAAGATCCATCACAAAACACTGTCCAGGCTTCGTTATCTTTATTTGTTTCCTCCTCCTGAGCCCCTGGTGTCCAATCAGCAATAAAGTCTGCCAGTGCCTGCGACTGAATCGAAGATCTATGAACATATTCAATACAAAATTCATTGAGCTCTGCAGCCCATTTTCCAATCCTTCCAGTAGCTTCTCTGTTCCTCATAATATCCTTCAGAGGTTGTGATGAAGGAACAATTATGTTGTAAGCTTGGAAATAGTGCCGAAGCTTCCTGGAGGCCATCAAGACAGCATACAGTATCTTCTCCAACTCTGTATAATTTTTCTTTGATAAACTAAGGACCTCGGAAACAAAATATATTGGGGCCTGCCTTTTGACTTGACCATCGAGCTTCTCCTGAACAAGCGCTGCACTTACCGCTGAGTGCGAAGCTGCCACATATAACAATAAAGGAGCCCCTTGCATTGGTGGAGTCAATGTTGTTAGATCTATCAAATACTGTTTCAGTTCTTCGAAAGCCTTCTGCTGGATTGGTCCCCATTGAAAGACTTCGGCCGACTTCAGCACTTCGAAGAATGGTAAATTTCTCTCTGCCGATCTGGATATGAATCTATTGAGAGATGCCAACCTTCCTGTCAATCTTTGAGCCCCCTTCTTTGTAGTTGGTGGCTCCATCCGAAGTATAGCTTCAATTTTACTTGGATTGGCTTCAATTCCCTTTGTTGAAACCAAGCATCCAAGAAATTTCCCCTTCTTCACTCCGAAGACACATTTTTCTGGATTTAACTTCAAGCCAGCTTGCCTGAAACTGGCGAAGGTCTCCTGCAGATCAGCAATATGATTCTCCTGCTTCGTGCTTTTGACAATGATGTCATCAACATAAGTTAACACATTTCTGCCTATTTGAGATTGAAGAACCTTCGCAGTCATTCGGCTGAAACTTCCTCCAGCATTTTTGAGCCCCTCAGGCATCCGAAGATAGCAATATGTGCCACTTGGAGTGATGAAGCTAGTCTTCGGCTCATCTTCCTTCTTCATCCAAATTTGGTGATAGCCTGAATAGCAGTCTAACAGACTCATGAGCTCTGATGAAGCTGCTGCATCAACTAAAGAGTCTATCCTTGGTAGTGGGAATTCATCCTTCGGACAAGCCTTGTTAAGATCTGTAAAATCGATGCACATTCGCCACTTACCATTGGCCTTTTTTACCATAACAGTGTTAGCCAGCCATTCTGGGTACTTCACTTCTCTAATAACTCCTGCACTGAGGAGTCTTTTGACTTCGTTGCGAGCACCTTCGGCCTTATCATCTGACATTTTCCGAAGCCTTTGCTTTCTGGTTCTGAAGGATGGATCGACATTGAGCGAGTGCTCAATAACATCCCTATTAACTCCGCATAGATCATTGGCTGACCATGCAAAAACATCTTTGTTATTGAACAAAAATCTTATCAAGGTTTTTTCCTGCTCTTCGGATAGTTGAGAGCCTAACAGCACCTTCTGCTCTGCTATGTCTTCACATAAGAGCATAGGCTTCGGCTGATCTGCTGAAGCTGCTTTCTCCCTTCTGAATTTGTATTGTGCACAAGCTTCGGCTCCATCTATATTATGGATTGCTTTTGAGTCAGTCCAGTTACCTTCGGCCCTTCTTGCGGCTTCCTGACTTCCATGGATAGCAATGGGTCCCTGATCCGAAGGTATCTTCATGCAAAGATAAGCAGGATGAAGGATTGCTTCGAAGGCATTAAGAGTACCACGACCAATAATTGCATTGTAAGGATATTCCATGTCAACAATGTCAAACACAACTTGCTCAGTTCTGGTGTTGTTGATGAATCCGAAGGTCACTGACATGGTGATCTTGCCCAGTGCTACAATCTGTCTTCCTCCGAAGCCACAGAGAGGATGTGTAGCATCATGAATCTTATCTTCTGGCTCTTGCATTTGTCTGAAGGCTTTAGCAAATATGATGTCAGCTGCACTGCCTGTGTCAACTAAGACATTGTGGACCAGAAATCCTTTGATAACACAAGAGATAACCATGGCATCGTTGTGTGGGTAATCTTTGAGCTGAAGGTCCTCTTGGGAGAAGGTAATAGGAATGTGAGACCATCTTGTCTTGATGAAGGGTCCTTGCACCCCAACATGCTGTACCCTTCTCTGTGCTTCCTTCTTCTGTTTCTTGTTAGCTGGCTCTGAGGACGAGCCACCTGTGATCGGTAGCACCAGCTTCGGGTCCGAAGCAGCTCCAGCTTGGTTGTTGAATGAAGCCATCAGCTCAAAAAGTGGAAGTGAGTTCACCGGAGGTGGGCGCCAATGTTGGGGACTTGTTCTCAAATGCTATGAGTTAAGAACAAGGCAACACAGAGAATGTTAAACGACAAAGTCCTTCGTCCTTTGAAGCATTATTTCCCTTAGGATATAACGATCTTCGGACGAAGGTCATGAAGGACAAACCTTCATCATCACAGTATATATTAATGAAAGACGAAGCATATGAAACATAAAAGATAGTATGAACAATCATATAACATTATTCATTTAACTTTATTATATCATCATAGAGAAATAAGAACAATATCAAATTATAAATGTACCTTCGGCTTGGAAGGAGATGAAAATACAAGGATGACGCAAAAGCAAAATGCCAAGTCAGCGTGAACAGTACGGGGGTACTGTTCACCTATTTATAGGCACGGGGTACAACCCATACAAAATTACATACATGCCCTTTACATTTGGTGATAATTCTATAGCACTCTATCGAGGTCTAAATGGCCTTTTCATCTTTAAGTCGGTTCCCTTTTCTGCGAACATGCCGAAGCTTTCCTGCTTCACAGCTTCGGCGCTGTGTCAACCTTTGTATCTTTTGAGCTTCTCCCTTTCTGATACAAGTCCGAAGATACCTGCTCACTCATTATAAAGTCGCTTCTCCCTTGAAGACCTTCGGCGACGAAGCATAGACCCAACAGCTGATACCACCGAAATAGAAGGCGAAGAAGCTCCTAAGGGAGGCTTATAGCGAAAAGTCAACGCTGATACCGCCGAAATAAAAGGCGAAGAAGTTCCTAAGGGAAGCTTGCATCAAAAAGAGATTTTAGTCATTCCTTAGGGAATGAAGGTTGTGAATGAAGCTTCGTACGAGTGTTCGGACATTCATTTGCACGACATTACATCATACATTTGCATTCATAAACATTCATTTAGACATACATAGGATCATCATCATCATTACACAGGCAGTTGCTTCGGCTCTAAAGACAAGGCTTCGGAAAAAAGAAAAAGAAGCAGTTTTATGCTTCGCTGTGTACGAAAAGAAGGGAAGGTGTTTTTCGCCTTCGGCTCAAAAATGCTAATTTCGTTCACACCAAAGCATTTTCTACATTGATGGAAAGGTAAGAATATATTACAAGGTATGGACAAAGTCCACAAAGTAAAATTTAATTACATCATTCTTTACATAAGTTATTACAAGAGTTTTTAGAGTTTTTTCTACAGACATCTATTCAAGCTTCATCACTATCCAAGGAGTTTCGGTTTCGGCTTCGTCATCCGTTAAGCTTTGGATTCGTCTCCTTACTCCTCAGCTTCGGCTTCGGCTTTGTCATCCTGTGTGAATCAAAGTATGGTAAGCAAAATTTAAGCTTGAAGGAAGAAGTAGGTACAAGGTATGATTTTGTTACCGGCTTAAGATGGCTTCGAGCTTCATCACCAGCTTTGCTTTGTCCACCCTTTGTCCATACCAATTTTATAAATCTATTTGCTATACTTCGAGCAAGGTTGGTGTGGGGGACAGATATCCCCCGGGTCCACCAGAAGGATAAAAGACCTCACGAAAGGCCCAAGGGCCCCATAATTCATAAGGTCATCCCCTTGTGGGCCTGGGAGAGACGACCAGTGAAGCAGATCGACATAAGGCCGGATCAGTGCAAGCCCAGATGGCCCAATGACTTCGAGCAAGTAATCACAACAGTGACCCGACCTTCCCGCGCTGGAGCCCGTACAACGGAACCGAGCGAGGATGGGTCGGCGGAACTATAGGAAGATAAACTCAATCGGTTCACCATTTCTTAGGTGCACATTGTTATCATACTTGCATGTATTGCCCCACAGTCGAATATATAAGGCCTAGGGGGCACCCCTTCAGAATATATGCTCAGTACTTAGCCATCCACCCAATTCTCTGTGCTCTCAGTGCTAGAGAACCCCCTTGTAACCCACCACATAAAGCACTCTCGCCAGGACGTAGGGTGTTACGCATTTCAAAGCGGCCCGAACCTGTAAACCATTGTCCACTATTTCTCGTGCATCTAGCACGAACCATTGAGCTACAGTCGATAACACCGTCCTACTCCTAAAAGCACCTCGAGGGGCTACCCCGGGTGCGCGGTCGGACCCAAAACACCGACAGCTGGCGCGCCAGGTAGGGGGTGTGTCGTCGATCCAAGCTAGCTCAATGGTCGTCACCTTCCGGCACAAGATCGTCTTCTGCCCTGGGTCCACATTCTGCTTTGGAACCATCTCATCTGTAGCGGATGAGGAGGGAACTCTGCATCGCATTGCGGATCTGGCGGAGAGAAGATCTTCCTCAAAAATCTCTAGGAAAATCGGGGCAGGGCAGGAAAAGGCGCAACCTCCAATGCTCCAAAAAAAGATTGCCTCTGGCAAGCTAGAGGCCCAGGGTCCGTCAACCCGGAGAACTCCACTGTCTACCTCTTCGACGAAAGAATGGACACAAATCGCAAGGAAGAAAGAAACAAATAAAACTGGGAGGAAGCAAGTTGTTCTTTCTGTGCCTCTGCCCTCAAAGGAGAACAGAAAGAAGATCGTCACGACAGCTGCACCATTCTACCCCGACGTCCTCTTCATCGGGAGACTGGAGTCGCCCCCCGTCTCCGACGACGAGCCGACCGCACCCGGAGAGAAACCTCCTCAGCGGGAATCCCGCCGACGAAGGAACCGACGCCGAAATATCCGGCGACATCACGAGGCCGGGGAGCGGGACCCGGCGCAGCCTGTATCACGAGACGAGGTCTCAGAGATAGGAGAAACTCTGGAGGAACGTGTCTTTAGGGAATGAAGGAATTCCTGACGGCGCGATCGTCGACGGGCTCAAGAACAAGCCAAGCAGGAGGCAAGGCAACGTCAGGAAAATCCACTCTTCGGGCGCAACCTGAACCCCGACTTCGCCTGAGCCATGAACACGCCGAGTGAAGTCGGAGGGGTGCTGGCTCGAATAGCTGATGGGCTCCCTCGGACTCCCGACACCGAGGGCTATCAGAGGCTGTTCACTCAGGCAGCCAATCACCTTCTACCTCTCGCTCACCCGCCGAACGATCTACGACACGCCATCAACAGTCGCTGGGACACGCGGAGCTCCATCAATGCCTCGCGTGAACGACGACATGAGAACGAGATCCGCCGCCGGGAAGAGTACGACAGGGACCACGGCATCTCAGCCCGGAGTCAGGCCACCAGAACTGAATCGGCAACGGCTTTGACTGGCGGTACCACCCGGGGACGGTCGAGGCACCACGACAACCACTCCCCTCCCCGGGACAGACAACATCATCGACGCCAGGAGGAAACGTGTGGAGTATCGGCACTTACTCCACGCCTCAGGGCCATTCAATGGCCCCCTAACTTCAAGGTATCCAATGTCGACATATATGAACATAAGCAGGATCCAGGAGGCTGGCTGGCCGTCTACACCACCGCCGCTCGAGCTGCTGGGGCGACCGAGGACGTAATGACCGCGTACTTACCCATTGTCCTCGGGCAAGACGCGCTGCAATGGCTGCGACATCTACCTCGACACTGCATCGACGACTGGAGCGACTTCAGTCGGCGCTTCACCGCCAACTTTCAGTCCCTCTCCGACAAACCGGCGCAACCATGGTACCTCAAATCCATCAAGCGCCGGGGGGACGAAACTCTCCGGTCGTACCTCAAAAGGTTCCAGACCTTCAGAAATCGTATCCCCGAGGTCACAGAGGCGGCAGTGATCGAGGACTTCTACAGAGGATCCAATGACTCGGCCTTCGTCCGCACCATATTACAGAAGGCACCGACTACCTCCGAGCAACTGTTCCGGGAAGCCGACCTCTACATCACCGCCGACGAGCGAGGTCAGGACCTCATTGGAGGAGTAAAACCAGTACCAGCGGCACCACGACGCGACACGAATCAGCAGCCCAACAAGCGTTGGGAGAAGAGACCTCGCGAAGAAGTCCATGCCGCCGGACCACCTGCTTCTCGCGCCCAGGGAGGACCTCGTGGAGGCGAACGCATGCTGGACGACATCCTCGACGCCCAGTGCCCGTACCACAAGGACATGCGCCACACCCTTCGGAACTGCAGAGACTTCAAGCACTCCGTCGGGCACGGCCGACCCTTCCAACCTCTACCTCCTCCTCCGCCGCGGGGAGGACCAGGAGAACCGCGACAACCCCAGCAACAGGAGGAGGGAGGAGGTGGAGCCTTCCCGCGTGTCGACAGAGAGGTCAACGTCATCTTCGGCGGACATGGATCGCAAGAGAACAAGAGACAACAAAAGCTCAATAATCGCCAGATACTGGTGGTGACCACCGGTCCTCCCGCCCCATACCGATGGTCGGAGCACCCGATCACCTTCACTCGGGCAGATCAGTGGCTCAACTTCGACCACCCAGGCAAATACCTGCTCCTCGTTGATCCGGTGATCCGAGAGAGCAGGGTGAAGAAGGTATTAGTGGACGGGGGGGAGCAGCATCAATGTCACCTTCCCCCATACACTCCAAGGATTGGGAGTTCACCTCAAAGAGCTCCATGAGTCAGATACTCCTTTCTTCGGCATCGTGCCGACTGAAGGAGAATACCCGCTGGGCCACATCTACATGCCGGTCACCTTCAGAACTCCGGAGAACTACAGAACCAAGTTCCTAAGGTTCGAAGTGGCAAACTTTGACTGTGGGTACAACGCCATCATCGGGAGGCCTGGATTGGCGAAATTCATGGCCATTCCGCATTACACATACATGATATTGAAGATGCCAGGGCCGCAAGGGATCATAACTGTGCGCGCTGACTTCCAAGGCGCCGCAGAATGTTTCCGAGTGGCCATTCAGGCGGCCCTCACCACCAAACCGTCGGTGACTTCTTCTGCGCAGGCGAACTCTAAGCATGAGGAAGACCTCACAGTACCCGCGAACAAGGCTCAAGCTGCGACCTCTATGTGGACGACTGAAGAAACCAAAAGTATCAACCTCGGGTTCGCTGATGAACGCAAGACCGCCATCATCAGCTCCAGCCTAGATGACAAATAGGAAGGCACGCTCGTCCAGTTCCTGCAAGATAACCGAGACGTATTCGCATGGCAACCTGCGGATATGCCGGGAGTCCCAAGAGAACTGGTCGAGCACAAATTAAAGGTCTACCCCCAGGCGAGGCCGATCCGGCAAAAGTTGCGTCGTTTCACGCCCGACAAGAGGGAGGCCATTCACGCTGAGCTAGCTCGCTTGGTCGCGGCTGGATTTATTAGAGAGGTGTTACATCCCGAGTGGTTAGCCAACCCTGTTCTTGTACTCAAAAAGAATAAAGTGGATTGGCGCATGTGCGTCGACTATACGGATCTCAACAAACATTGTCCAAAGGATCCCTTCGGGCTCCCTAGGATAGATCAGGTGGTAGATTCCACCACTAGATGTTCTATGTTGTCCTTCTTGGATTGCTACTCTGGGTATCATCAGATTAGACTGGCGAAAGAAGACGAGGAAAAAACAGCGTTCATCACTCCATTCAGTGCTTTTTGCTATACCTCCATGTCGTTCGGCCTCAAAAATGCTGGAGCGACCTATCAGAGAGCCATTCAGACATGCTTAGCCGATCACTGGGGCAAGCGTGTGGAAGCTTATGTGGACGATGTGGTAATCAAAACGGAAAATTCGGAAAATTTCATTGAAGATTTACAGCTGGTTTTCAACAGTCTACGGCGATATCGATGGAAGCTTAATCCCGAAAAATGTGTCTTCGGGGTACCAGTAGGAAAGTTACTCGGGTTTATTGTCAGCCACTGGGGAATTGAAGCTAATCCAGAAAAGATCGAAGCTATCATGAGGATGGAGGCACCGCGATCACAAAAGAAAGTTCAAAGACTTACCGGATGTATGGCAGCCCTGAGCAGATTCATATCCAGGCTGGGAGAAAAAGGCTTACCATTTTATAAGTTACTCAAGAAGGTGGACAAGTTTCAGTGGACTTCAGAAATACAGGAAGCCCTAGACGCATTGAAAAAGTTCTTGACGACACCACCAGTGCTGAAACCGCCACGACAGGCCACATCGACTCAACCGGTTGAAGATCTGCTACTATACATCTCTTGCACGACTCACGTGGTGAGCACCGCGTTGGTAGTCGAGCGAGCAGAAGAAGGACATGCCTACCCAGTGCAACATCCTGTTTATTTCATCAGTGAAGTTCTGGGTCCCTCGAAGAAAAAATACACTCAAGTTCAGAAGCTATTATATGCAGTACTTCTAACTGCACGCAAGCTACGTCACTACTTCGACGACCACAAAGTCATAGTAGTCACTGGTTTTCCGATAGGGGATATTCTTCACAACAAAGAAGCCATTGGCAGAACAGCCAAGTGGGCCTGCGAGCTGGGATCTCATGACATTGAATTTCGACCTCGCACTGCCATCAAAACTCAAGCACTGATTGACTTCGTATCAGAGTGGACCGAACAACAAGTACCAGATAACCCAGAAACTGCAGAAGTATGGCGAATGTATTTTGATGGCTCGTTGAAGCTGCAGGGAGCAGGTGCAGGGATTCTCTTTATCGCACCTGGAGGTGAACAACTCAAGTATGCTCTTCAACTGTTATTTCTGGCATCTAACAACGCGGCCGAATATGAAGCTCTGATTCATGGACTGAACATTGCTATATCACTGGGCATCAAGAGACTGATGGTATACGGAGATTCTCTGGTAGTCATAAGTCAGATAAACAAAGAATGGGATTGTTCGAGCGATTCAATGGGAAAATACTGCACTGCCGTCCGGAAACTAGAAGATAGATTTTAAGGTCTGGAATTTCACCATGTAGAGAGAGATCAAAACACGGCAGCTGATGTATTGTCCAAGCTAGGATCCAGTCGAACTCAGGTCCCACCTGGAGTCTTTGTTCATGAAATACCACACCCAAGCATCTCACTGGATCAGGCAGAAGAATGTAATACCTTGAGCCAACCAGAGTCAGATTCTGATGACTGGAGGAAGCCGATCATCAGATACATAAAGAATGAAGAGGAACTAGATGACAAAAATGCAGTCGAGCGCATTGCTAGACAGTCAGCTCACTACACACTCGTCGGGGAAACGCTATACAGAAGAGGCGCATCAGGAGTCTTCATGAAATGTATTCTCTCAACTACTGGAAAGCAACTTCTGAATGAGGTCCATGCGAGACAATGTGGAGTGCATGTAGCATCTAGGACACTGGTCGGGAAAGTCTTCAGGTCGGGATTCTACTGGCCAACAGCAAAAAGTGATACAGCCGAGTTAGTTCAGAGGTGCGAAGCCTACCAGTACTTATCAAAACAACAGCATCTACCAGCGTAGAACTGCAGACCATACCTGTAACTTGGCCGTTCGCATGCTGGGGACTGGATATGATTGGACCTTTCAAGAAAGCTCAAGGAGGATACACTCATATACTGGTAGCAATTGACAAATTCACTAAATGGATAGAGTTCAAACCCATTGCTTCTTTAACTTCAGCTAAGGCTGTGGAATTCATACAAGACATAATATTCAGGTTCAAAATACTGAATAGTATCATAACTGACATGGGATCCAACTTCACAAGTTCAGAGTTCTTCGATTTCTGTGAGCAAAAGAGCATTCAGATCAAATATGCTTCGGTGGCACACCCAAGAGCCAACGGGCAGGTTGAAAGAGCTAACGAGATGATATTGGAGGCACTCAGGAAAAAAGTCTTCGATAAAAATGAAAAGTTCGCAGGAAAATGGATAAGGGAGTTGCCCTACGTCGTTTGGAGCCTAAGAACCCAACCTAGTCGAGCTCTGCATGGAAATACTCCTTTCTTTATGGTCTATGGTTCAGAAGCAGTACTACCTGCTGATCTCAAGTTTGGGGCGCCAAGGTTGATCTTTGAAAACATAGCAGAAGCCGAGGCTACTAGGCTGGAGGATGTTGATATACTCGAAGAAGAATGGTTGAACACGGTAATTCAATCAGCATGGTACCAACAAACTCTGAGGCGCTATCACGATAAGACCATGCGACATCGATCCTTCACAGTAGGAGATCTCGTCCTCCGCCGAATTCTAACGGGGGAAGGACGACACAAGTTGTCACCTCTATGGGAAGGACCGTTCATAGTAGCAGAAGTCACTCGGTCGGGATCATATCGCCTCACTCAGATGGACGACACGGAAATCAGGAACTCATGGAACATAGAACACCTCAGGAAGTTTTACCCCTAGCCATATTTCAAAAGCTATTGGGACGACAATGTACTCTGTAAACTGGGAAATATATCATCAATAAAAAGACTTCAAGAGCGCTCAAATTATTGTCGACCTGCATTCTTACTTAACTCGGGGTGACCACTATACCCTACTAACGGAGCAATCGGCTTAAGTCGGCGATGACTTAAGACAGTGCAACATGCTCGCGCTTGCTTAACTCGGGGTGACCACTATACCCTACTAACGGAGCAATCGGCTTAAGTTGGCGATGACTTAAGATGGTGCAACATGCTCGCACTTACTTAACTCAGGGTGACCACTATACCCTACTACGGAGCAATCGGCTTAAGTCGGTGATGACTTAAGACGGTGCAACATGCTCGCACTTACTTAACTCAGGGTGACCACTATACCCTACTAACGGAGCAATCGACTTAAGTCGGTGATGACTTAAGACGGTGCAACATGCTCGCGCTTACTTAACTCAGGGTGACCACTATACCCTACTAACGGAGCAATTGGCTTAAGTCAACGATGACTTAAGACGGTGCAACATGCTCGTGCTTGCTTAACTCGGGGTGACCACTATACCCTACTAACGGAGCAATCGACTTAAGTCGGCGATGACTTAAGACGGTGCAACATGCTCGCGCTTACTTAACTCAGGGTGACCACTATACCCTACTAACGAAGCAATTGACTTAAGTCGGCGATGACTTAAGACGGTGCAACATGCTCGTGCTTACTTAACTCAGGGTGACCACTATACCCTACTAATGGAGCAATTGGCTTAAGTCGGCGATGACTTAAGACGGTGCAACATGCTCGTGCTTACTTAACTCAGGGTGACCACTATACCCTACTAACGGAGCAATCGGCTTAAGTCGGCGATGACTTAAGACGGTGCAACATGCTCGTGCTTGCTTAACTCCGGGTGGCCACTAAACCACACTAACGGAGCGATTGGCTTGAGTTAATACTAACTTAAATTGGCGCAACACACTCGGCGCGTATACGGTTACTCATCTAGGGGTGGCCTCTATGTCCCATGAAGAAATCTCGAAACCATCATGCTGCATTTTACTTCTACAATTGTAGACACCATTGAATTCTAAACAATGGGAAAACAATAGTAGCATTCAGTACTAAAAAGTGTTCTCTAACAAAACATCCGAGCACATTAACCACGTGTTCAAAGCATGCAGTGTTTTCTATTTGGCAATGTTCTTCTCAGGAGCAACCGACGAAGAGGGGCGACTTGAGGAATCAGGAGCGGCGTTCACATCTGCCATTATGTCGTTAGGAACAACCACACTGGGTCTCCTCATCAGGATCCACCCCACGTGAATAGCTTTATCCATAGCTTTATCGCGCTGGGCCCTCAGAGTAGCAGAAGTCTCTTCAGCAGCCTTGACAGCCAACCAAGCGGTTTCTAGCTCCTGGGCGACGGATTTCTTGGAAGCACGTAGATCCTTGATGACAACATCTTTGGTCGACACCAACTGCCTGAGGCGAATCACATCATCCAAGGACTGTTGCAGCTTATAACGATGATTATCTAACTCCTCCCTGGTGAAGCGATGACTCCTCTCCAAGATGGTCAACGAATTGCTGGCGTCGCGGTATAGCTTGTCAAGGTTGTCACGAGAAGTAGCGAGGGCACGCTTTTCTTCCTACAGACAAGAATCAGTTTCTCCAAACGTCAAGCAAGCAATAAGAACACAGCAAACAAAGCCAAGATTCACAGGTCACCTTTTCAGAGTCGAGTTGGGCATGGAGAGTAGAGTTTAGCGTGTTAGCATCATTCAGAGAAGCAGAAACCTGGGCCAACTCAGTCTGACTTTGAGAATACTTTTCCTCAAGATCAGAGCATCGCCGGACCAGTTTAGCTTGACTTTGAGAATGTTTTTCTTCAAGATCGGAATACTGCCGAGCCATATCTAGCGAGAAACAGTCAAGCAAAGGTGTTAAAGTAAGAAGCAGTTTAATGAGGTAGCCAAAAGGAAGGAAAAGAGCCCTGACCAGCATTCGCCGCCTCTAAGTCAGAAACACGCCACTGAAGCAGCACCGGATTCCAACGCGCTAGAGACAAAGCTCCTTCTGGGACAGAAGCACCCTACAACTTCAGCCGACTAGACATCTCATCGACCAACGCCTGGCATTAAAAGCAGACAAGCATGAGAATAATTATCTGCCTGGGTAAAAGTCAGATTAGAAAAAAACAAAATACCTGGAGGTTGGAGAAGAATGAGGGGACCCCCAAATCGTGAGATATCAACTGATGGCTCGGTGAAGGATCACCACCTGGAGCAACTTGCAATGGATCAGCAGGAACTAATTCAGTGTCATCAGCAGAACCCAAAACTCTGTCGTCGGGAATGCTGGCCTCTAAAGCGACTCCTTGACCAAAGGTTTGGGCTATCACCATGCAACCAGAGTGTGGAGGAGAAGATCCTACGTGAACATCCTTGGAAGTGCAAGAGGGAGAACCCGCTCGGACACCCTCGGGGGCTGGGTCATAGCTTGCACTACCCATCTGAGCCAGATCATCTCCGGCAACACCCTCGGGGGCTGGGTCACAGATTGCGCTACCCATCCGAGCCGAATCATCCCCGGCAACACCCTCGAGGGCTGGGTAAGCGCTAGCACCATCCTTGAGGGTCAAGTTCTCTGCAGCAGCCACCTCTAAGGCTGAAGGTCCCTCAGTCACTTCCATGGGAGCAGGGCAATCCAAACCAGCTTCCTGACCCTCAAGACCGCGCTCCAAGGTCGATGAGGCGCGGGAAGCTGCCCGGGATGACCCCAACCCGGCGTCATGCACATCAACACAAACATCCATCGTGCCACCATCTGCCGGTTCTGATAACAGATCTTTTGGAACCATGTCTTCAAGAGTTTGATCAAAGTTCGCCATAGATAATTCTTGTAGACTAACGAGGGCAGACAAGGTAGGAGAAGGAACACCACTACTTTCCCCACTGGCTATGTAACGTCGGCTGTTCTTCCGAATCAGAGGGATTTCGTCCTCTTCTTCATCATCCTCATCAACAACACGGACAGCACACCCATTGGGGTCAGCGTCAGACGGGTCACACCCATTGGGATCAGCTTCAATAAATTCAGGCACGGGCACTTCCTCAGCAACAGGAGCAGAAGGACCGGCACCCTGATCTAAGCTAGACACCCGACGAAGACGTCTCTACTTCTTTTTCTCCCCCTCAGCAGAAAAAGAGGCTTGATCGGCTCGGCGAGAACGTTTTGAACGAACATTGACAGACTTCTGAGCGTCCAAAGCTTTGTCAGCTTCAGGGATGGGTACCACCACCAATGTTCCAGTAGGAGCGGCATCAGAAGAATCCTCAGCTAACATATCAAGCATGGCACTTATCTCTGCATCACTGGGATCCAAAGGCACCTCAAAGTGAACCTGCCGTTCATCATCACGAATTTCTTCAAGCCAAGCAACCAAAGCACTAACTTCTTTGGCAGAGGGTCGCACTCTAAGGCCCAAACCGCCATCACCAGCAGGAGGATTTGACACAAAATGGGTAAAGGCCTTGGAAGGAGGCAGGTTCCAGGCCGAGTATGCAACAGGGGCGCTAACATTTGACACCTTGCCTCTGAGTATCATTTCGAGCCGGCTCACCAAGTCCACAGCAGGAATTCTTTAGTTGGTTACCCGAGTTGAGTCAGCTAGGCCTCGGTACAGATAGGTCGGGTATGCCCTATCCTTCAGTGGCTGAATATTCTTGAAGACAAAGTCAGCAACCACAGCCTCTGCAGTCAGACCCCTCTCTTTCAACAATCCAACTTCAGCTAGCAGAGCCCCTGCTTCAGCCACCTCCTAGTCTGTGGGGGACTCGGTCCAACTAGGAGTGCGAACATCCAGCTGCCTCCCTGACCGTGGGGGGACAGAATTCCCATGATTCTCCACGATGAATCATTCCAGACGCCATCCCTTGATGATGTCCTTGAGGGGGATGTCGAGGTAATCAGTCTTCCTTCCGCGGCGCATCTCCAAGCTCGCACCCCCCACCAGCTGATGCTGCCCTCCGGCCATCCCAGGGCGACAGTGATACAAATATTTCCACAGTCCAAAGTGCGACAAGACACCGAGGAAAGCTTCGCATAAATGAACGAAAATAGAAATTTGCAGAATGGAATTGGGATTCAGGTGGGTCAAATTCAGGCGATAGAAATCAAGGAGACCGCAGAAAAAGGGGGAAATAGGAGGAGCAAGACCGTGGAGAAGAAAAGGAACATAAACAACGGATTCGTGGGTGTCCTCTATTGGAACAGTGACCCCGTGGCAAATCCGCCAAGAACAGAGCTCCGTTGGAGGAAGAACCCCGATGGATACGAGATGAAGGAGGTCGGACTCAGATACAACAGACATATGGTTACCTGCGAAAGGCAACTGGCTGTTGGGATCGATGGGAGGAATGACAACGACGGACGAACTCGAGGCTTTCCGCTTGGGCGCCATCTTAACCTCGCCGGCGAGCGGAGCGGAAGCAGAATCGCAAAAGGGCAGAGAGGGCCTGGATGCAGGAAAGCAAGAACTAGGGCACGGAATTTGGAGACGCACAACAATGCAGTACATGTGGGGTTTTTCCCGGGCCAGATACCGTTTCCAAAAAGTGCCTAGTCATCACCCGACGGTTATTTCTAAAACGCTGGCATGCCATGTCATCACTCAGCTGCTATTTCTAAAAAAGCTGGCGTGCCATGTCATCACTCGGCCGTTACTTCCGAAATGGCCGACGCGGCTCAAATTGACTCGGCTGCTATTTCTAAAAACGCTGACATCATCTGACTTCACTCGGCTGTTACCTCTAAAACGCCGACGTCGCCATCAGTCACTCGGTCGTTACCTCTAAAACGCCGACGTCGCCATCAGTCACTCGGCCGTTACCTCTAAAACGCCGACGTTGCCGTCAGTCACTCGGCTGTTACCTCTAAAACGCCAACGTTGCCATCAGTCACTCGGTTGTTACCTCTACAACGCTGATATCACCAGTAACCACTCGGTCGTTAATTCTAAAAACACCGATGTGGCCCCGCCATCATTCGGACGCTACTTCAGAAGTGCCAATGTTGTCAATAATAACTTGGCTGTCACCCCTAAAAGTGACAATGTGATCCCGAGTCACTCGACCACTACTTCTGAGGCACCGACGTCGCAGGTAAAGCGAACGGAAGAATGATTCGAGAACTCCAAGTTACTACCCAAGCATAGCAGACAGAGAACATCATGGACAATAAATATTGCAACAATCCTCAACTGACCAGGAGGCAAAGTAATTAACACAGGAGGAGACGAAATCATTCTTCATAAAGGGAAGCTACAGAACTTACAAATCAACTCGTTATGAGTTGATGCTTTCCCTACTACTACTACATTACATTCCACTACTCTATACTACTAACTACTACTACATTATTTTGTTAATACTATTTCTACTACTAATCTACACTAACATCTAAAAACCAGTGGCGTCTAGCCACTGGCCTTGTTGCTGCCCTTGCTGCCGCCGCCATTGTCGCCCTTGCTGCCGCCGTCACCACCCCTGCCGCTGTCGCCGCCACCATCTCCGTCGCCTCCGTCGTCGTCGTCATCACCACCATCGCCGCCGCCACCCTCCTCAGACGAGTCTGAGGAGTCCTCCTCATCCGAGGAGTACTCCGACTCATCCGAGCCTTCGAGCTCGGAGCGCTCGATGGCCCGGATGTAGGTCCAGACCTCTGCGGCAATCCCCTGGGAGTCGTCTGAATCATCAGACGACGCCGGGGGAGAGACAGGAGCCGGAGATCCCTCGGACTCGGAGGAGAACTCCTCCTCCGAGTACTCTGAGTTGCCAAAGTCCTCCGATGGAGGAGTCGGCTCACGTTTGCGCTTATCACCAGAGCGAGGCGAAGAACCGGTACCTTTCTTACTCTTGCCCATGGTGGCAGTGGAGGGAAGAAGAGGAGAGTAAACAGCAGCAAGAGACGTGAAAAAGCCAGAGAAGCAAAGGCACTATTTATAGAAGAAGAAGAAGGCAACCGCTCACCTCCTACCACAGCCACTGAACAGTCGCAAAAATTCAATATGCAATTCAAACCGTCTGAAGACACGTCAGGCGGCTGACGCTGTTTCACGCAACACAACACCCATTGGGACTCCAGTCAACTGCGCAGGCGATATGATTACACCTGCGGTCACATCAAGTTACTACTCAGAAGCAGTTTGCTAAACACTCAGCGTACCAAGTCGTCCCTTGCCTACACCCATTGGGGGGGACGCCCAGGAATTATCAGTATATTTTTCAAAACTGTCACATCCGTGCAGTGCGTGCAATGAATACCTCAAGACAAAAGTGAGATATCAGCAAGGATCAAAGGAAAGCCAAATATAGCCGGTGAGGTTCAAGTCTGATTGACAGAAGCGACATGAAGACTAGCCAAGGGACGTCTATCGCACGTCCAATCAGTTGCAGATCAAATAAATTGCAAGACCTAGCAAGATATGGGCAGATCGCGTACTCGACCTCAAAGACAGAAATGTGTGCTAACCTCTAAAAGCGCAATATCAATTGTACAATGCTGACCTCCAAAGCATCCGGCATAAAGGAAGGATGATTCTCAGAAAAAGGCTTGAAATGAAGACCTTCGAGTGGATTATCCTCAAAAATCCACTCGAAGCTCGGGGGCTACACCCATTGGGTACACCTCCGGTGCACCCAATGAATCGTCATCCCCGAAGAAGCTACATGCTGACCTCTAAAGCATAAGGCGAGATCAAGATAAGGCTGACTTCTGAAAAGGCACAAATAAAAGATAAAAATGATTTCTGATAATACTCGAAGTGAAGACCTTCGAGTGGATTGTCCGCAACAATCCACTCGAAGCTCGGGGGCTACACCCATTGGGTGCACCTTCGGTGCACCCAACGAATCTCGAAGCCCTGCAGTGCAAAATGCTGACCTTCGAAGAACAAACCTAAGACAGAACACCAAATTTTGAGGAATAATAGCAGGAGAAGACAATAAAAAGAAGACGTGTTAACCGGATCGCTCGGAATTCTGGAGCAGTGGCCCGGCAGAATTATCTCCAAAAGCATTCCCCGGTAAAATCAAATACTGCAAGCTGGACCTAGGATCATTGGGACATTTATTTCAAAATCGACCCAAAGATCGGGGGCTTGTGGGGGATAGATATCCCCCGGGTCCACCAGAAGGATAAAAGACCTCACGAAAGGCACAAGGGCCCCATAATTCGTAAGGTCATCCCCTTGTGGGCCTAGGAGAGACGACCAGTGAAGCAGATCGACATAAGGCCAGATCGGTGCAAGCCCAGATGGCCCAATGACTTCAAGCAAGTAATCACAACAGTGACCCGACCTTCCCGCGCTGGAGCCCCGTACAACGGAACCGAGCAAGGATGGGTCGGCGGAACTATAGGAAGATAAACTCAATCGGTTCACCATTTCTTAGGTGCACATTGTAATCATACCTGCATGTATTGCCCCACGGTCGAATATATAAGGCCTAGGGGGCACCCCTTAAGAATATATGCTCAGTACTTAGCCATCCACCCAATTCTCTGTGCTCTCGGTGCTAGAGAACCCCCTTGTAACCCACCACATAAAGCACTCTCGCCAGGACGTAGGGTGTTACGCATTTCAAAGCGGCCCGAACCTGTAAACCATTGTCCACTATTTCTCGTGCATCTGGCACGAACCATTGAGCTACAGTCGATAACACCGTCCTACTCCTAAAAGCACCTCGAGGGGCTACCCCGGGTGCGCGGTCGAACCCAAAACACCGACAGTTGGGAATGTTATCCAAATCTGCTGGTGATAAGCTGAAATTGGGTCTATTGATGACCTTTCCGTGTTCGCAGCCAGACTTCAGGAAGGCAACAGTTGTGCCTCGAGAAGCTACCAGGGCACAGAAGTCACCATGTCCAGCTATAACTTCGTCAAGGTCATCAATTTCACCTTCGATATGTTCGAAGGCCCCAGGCAGGTCTTCAGATGAAGGATTAAATTTTTCGCTGCTGGCTCCAGCTGAATAGAAGACCTGTTTTAGCCGTTGAACACATCGATTACTGAATTCCAAACATTTGTCTTGAAGGCTTGTCAATGATTTTTTCAAATCTGAATTTTTCTGGACTTCGGCCTCAAATTTTGCATTAAGCTCTTGCTTTTCTTGTTCAGAGTGTTCTGATTGGCAGAGAAGCTTCGTATTTAATTCAACTTTTTTAGCTTCAGCTTCTGCCAATAAGCCTTCGGTTGTCTGAAGCTCGAAATCTTTCTTTTCAATAGCAGTTGATTGGTCTTTTATTTTGCTTTCTAAGTTCTCAATTATAACCTCGTGTTTTTTATCTTCCAAATCCTGCTGCATTTTCAAAGCTTTGCTCAGTAGCATACTCTGCACATAAACGACCTTCGTTAGAAA
The DNA here is from genome assembly GCF_902167145.1 of Zea mays. Classification (NCBI taxonomy): domain Eukaryota; kingdom Viridiplantae; phylum Streptophyta; class Magnoliopsida; order Poales; family Poaceae; genus Zea; species Zea mays. The sequence goes on along the minus strand of NC_050103.1, from coordinate 78,347,625 downwards.
ACATCTTCGTTATTAAAAACAATGGAAGTCAGAGAAAAGTTGTTTACCTTGAAATTGGAATAAAATAAACTACCGACGATGTGTTGTCGTCAGTAGCGGCTGATATCTGTTTCGAGCTTCGGGAAACCGATACTCTTTGATAGAGTACCGATAACCTTCGCACCGGTTTGATCCCGGACGCAGCCCAACCTTTTGTCATCAATGCCACCGAAGAGAAGTGCTCCCGGCCGATATCCGCAAGATATATCATATTCTTTTAGCTCTTCTTTTTCAGCCTTTATCAGTTCTTGACCAACTAAGTTTTGAAAGTTAAAAACTTCATCTTCCGAAGTGTCTTCGACTATTTCTTTCTCCTTCTCGGGCTCTAGGGCCGTAGTCACTTCGGTGGCTGCGGCAGCTTCTTCTGTGGCCATGTCTAGCAGTATTTTATCTATATCAGCAATCGTGCTTTCTAAATGAACATCTTCGGCTCTGGTAGCTTCGGCATTTATGGCTTCCGAAGGTGCAGCTTCAGTAGCTGTCGTGCTTTCAACAGCCGGCGCCTTCGGAGCTGAAGCTCCTGGGGGTGTCCCTTCAATGACTTCTGTTACTGTAATGATTCTTTGCTTTTTGGCCTAGCTGCCTTCTTCGTTTTCGCGGGCTCCTTTTCCTTCTGAAAAAGCTTCGTCAGTTGTGGCCCGAGTGGACTTAGCTTGACATGCAAAGATTCAGTCATTACCTTTAAGATTTCCTCTACTTTGGTAGCAGAGGGCGTTGCAGCAGATTCTTCTTCCTCATCAATTGCTTTCTGCTTCGGAGCTGTAGCTTTTCTTTTCTTCGAAACATCTGTTTTGGCTCAGTCTCCGGCTTTTTCTTCTTCGGTTGTTCTTCATCGTCTTTATTCAGAGCACCAGCTACTCTTTTCCTTTTTGACCTTTGGCATCCTTGTCTAGCCGCTCGTAGTCGGGGTACTCAAAATCCAGAGCATCCATTACACGATTTAACCTCCGCTTCGGACAGGTACCGAAGGCTATAGTCATCAATTGATCTTCTTTTTTAGAGTAATTGCCGAGTATCTCATTGCACATTACTTCAATTATGTCCAGCCACTCTTGGCAAGGCACTTTGAAATGTTTCTTGAATTTGAAATGGTAAGGCAATCGAACAAATTCCCTCTTCTTCTTTTCTCCCTTCAGCTTCGGCATTTCCCACTCCTTCAAAGTTGGGAACACTCTGAAGGCCAAAAATTCTTGCACTAAGTCCCTAGTGCTGATATGCTCCGCAATAACTCGAAATTCGCCTATTGCAATTTGGCTTGGACTCTGCAGTGTCATGTTGCACTAGGGCCTGGTTTCTCCGAAGGTCAATTCCAGTGGACTTTGGACCAGCTTCTCCTTTTCTTCGTCAACTTTAACGTAAAACCATTCGGTTTTCCAGCCAGCTGGCCACTTGGTTCGATAGCTGATAACTGGAAACTTTGTATTCTTGCGAAACGCAAAGTTGTAGCAGTCGAAGTTTTCTTGTAGCCCATTTTTTCTAGCTTTTGTTTGATAATGAAGCTCGTGTATTCGACGGAAACCTTCGGCAAATGGTTCTACCCCTGGCTTCGGAGGGCCCAGATGTAGACACTAAGCCTAACGATGGCGTTAGGCGTTAGTTGATGAAGATAAATTCCAAATTTCTTCAGAACATCAGCAATCATCCTATTCAAAGGAAATCTTAGTCCTGCTTTGAAGAAGATTTTGAACACCACTACTTCATCCTACCCAGGCTTCGGAGTAGTCTCTTCCCCACCGAAACGAACCAGCTCTTTCTTCGCTTCACTGAAATATCCCAAATTCATCATCTTTGGCATGTCACCTTCGGAAATGGTGGATTTCCCAAAATCTAAGTGGCTAGGTTTAGTTGGCGCAGCGCCGTAATCATCTTCAGACTCAGTCTCTTCAACATCAGCTTGCTCTGTTTCAGTGGCAGGTGCTTCCTCCGATGCTACCAGCCCTGAGCGCTTCATCATTTCGGAGATTGGGGCAGTTTCTGCACCTTCGGCTTCTTCTCCGTCATGTGTAACCCTAGCTGTGGAACGTACTCTGGCCATCTGATGATTGAATTTTTTGTTTTTTGAATGAAGTTGAATTTTTTTCTTTACTTTGCTGAAGCTCTTTCTTGATTACGAAGCTTGAGCAAAGAAAATAGCTTCGGTTGAGGATGCAGAAAACAAGCTTCGGCTTTGATCAATATTTTGGCAGCAAAACAGTGCAATAGCAATGAATGTTATGGTAACTTCACACCTACCTGTCTGTTTATATAGTGCCACAGGTGGGAAGGTGAATCGTCAAGGTCTTCCGCACCGAACAAACAGTCACCCGCACTCACTGAACGGTGGGCCACAGGGTCCGAGAAGGTGAATCGCCAGGGCGCGCGTAACTACTACAAGATGGGGCCACTTCGCGCGCGGATTATTTTAATCGTTTCTCGCCAACGAGCTCAGGAAAGATGTTTTTCGAATCTTCGACATCCCGAAGCCTAGAAGACTTTTTCACGGATCAAGCTCGTTACGAAAAACGATCTAGCACCGCGAAGGGGCTACTGTTGGGGGTATGCTTCGTAGCCGAAGATCCTAAAGAAAGAGAACACCTTCGACGGATCCTCTCAGAAGCAGCGCCGAAGCTATCGCCTGTAAAGCTTCGGCACAGTGGCAGATTTCAAGACGAAGGGGTGAACCGACTTAAAGATGAAATGACTTAAAGACCCATGATGTTTTGTGTCATTATTGTAGTCGACTGTAAAGGGCATAAATGTAATTTTACACAGGCTGCGCCCTATGCCTATAAATAGGTGAACAGTACCCATGTATTGTTCACGCAATCTTGTAATCACTGGCACATTACGCTGGGATTATTGCTTTCTGCCAAGGCGAATGTATAAATGTACCTAAATATCATGTTTTAATATTTAGGTCCATATAATAAAATATGTGAATAATGTAATCTGTTTTTGGTATATCTTTCTCTAATGTTTTATATTTTATATTTCAGTTCACATTGTATTATAAGTCTGATCACGAAGGTGTGACCTTTGTGATATTTTGTTCATGGCCTTCGTCCGAAGTTCATTAAATCCTTGGGGAGATAATGCTTCATTGGACGAAGGGCATTAATATTTAACATTATATGTTGCCTTGTTCTTAATTCATAGCATTTGAGAACAAGTCCTCAATAGGGGGTATAAAATTTCTTTTCTAATATCCACCAAATTCAGGTGTTATTCTCTCCCTTACCGTTTTTCTTCTCTTTTTTCTAAATAATGGAGAGTTATTTTATATAAGTTGTAAGCCTAGTAAAATAGAACCCTAGGGGTACTTTGGTTGTTGCATCATGCTGGAGTATATTTCCACTTTGGTGGAGGAGTGAATTTGTGAAGCATGTATTTAATAAGGAAATAGAGAAAGGAAATAAGTAAGAAATGGAGAAATAGAAAGCCCCCCAAAGTCCCCAGCCGGCCCGACCCCTCTTCCCTGTGGTCCATCTTTTCTCCCCCTCCTTTCCCTGCTAGGCCCACTCTGTGCCTCGCTCCCTCCGCGGCCCACCCAGCACTCCCTCCCCTCCTTTCCCTCCCATGGCCTCAAGGCCCATTTCGCGGCCCACCCGTCACTCTCCCCGCAGGAGCGCGCGCGCCCAGCCCTGGTCGCATGGGTGCCATCCGCCCAGGCCGCCAGGTCGCTCGGCTCAGTGCCCCAGTGCCATGCCCTCCCTCCCTGGCCCACACGCTTCCCCTGGCCCAACCGCGCCCTAGCGCGCAGCCCACCCTGCGCTTTCCCCCTTTTTCCTCCCTACGGCCCAGCAACACCCCCTGCGGCCCGCTTGGCACTTTCTCCCCCAGCAGCCCACCAGGTGCAGCGGACACAAGCAGCAGTGGACGCGATTTTTTTCTCACGTTGTTCCTGTTCGTCTTCTCCGAGGGAACCGCCCACGACGCGATACTCTCGCCAACCGCCCGCCGGCCAGGCTCTCCCCACTCAAGCGCCCGACGTCGTGCCTGTCACACCCGGGTTTCAGAGCACCAAGACCCGGGCACGAACATAAACACCAGGTGTGCTGGGACCAAGTCTCACACATATGATGAATCATGGCACAGGATCGAATGTCACATCTTTACTATATAATAGGAGTTCTGTACAAAATAAATAAATAATTACATTATAAGGACACAACGGTCCAGCAACCCAAAGTTGACTGGAAGACGACGACCTAGACCTCTCACGAACTCGTCACAGCATCCTCCATGCGCCACATCCTGCGGTACCTGTTCTTGACCTGTGGGGGGGTGTGAGACAACAAGAGTGAGCTCACATACGTTCATCGCTCAACAAGTTGTGGGGAATAATGTGCATGAACTCGCCAAAGGTGGGAGCTCACGTGAAGTGTAAGGCTTACCAAAGAGGATGGTTAGAGCTGAGCATTGCTTTTAAAGTTGGTCAAAATTTTATTAGCAATTACTAAGTATAAGTAAATACCAACCCAATTAAGTAGTAGAACAAAAGTAACAACCTCACCTGCGATGCAATGCATATGACAAATTGAGTTTAAGTTCCATAATTTAATCATGTGAGTGTCCGAGCCGCTCATGACCGTGAGCACGGCTAGTATACCAGTTTTACACTCTGCAGAGGTTGCGCATCTTTACCCACAAGTCGTGTTACCCATTTGCCACGGAGTTGATCAGACTCCATACACCTCTACCAAGGAAGCGAGGCAGGGTACCACTACGAGGCCTTTACAAAGTTCCACTAGCTTCAGACTACCCGCTACAGTTTATAGGAAGCTCCAGTGCAGGGTTCTTGTCTGACCGCCATCGCAGCAAAATCAACCCAAGGACCTCCCTACACTGACCACTCCCCTACTGCCCTTGCCCCTTTCGGGTAAGGTAGCCCTCCACTAGCTTTCCTAGTTAATCAGCCAAGGGCGTCCCATTAAACCCTTGTGGTAGCACTGTTTTCCCGGGTGGTTCTCCATGTTCCCATTAACATAATGATCTTATCATGAACATAAAATAATGAACAGATAATAGAGAGTGTAGTCATGAGTCATAAATATCTTTATACCCAAATCCACATAAAGCAATAGCATGTACTACCCAAAAATTTAGTAGTAAAATCGGTGGTGAAACAAGGTATAAAGGTAGTCAAATCTAGGGTAACCTATTGGGTCCCAGCAAAATTAACCTATGCAGATCATTATGATTAATAAGAACATGAATGGGTAAAAGAAGTGATCAAGGGCACAACTTGCCTTCAATGAGCTCCTGCTCAGCTACTTCTACTTGCTGAACCTCAGATTCCACAGTGGCTTGCTCGTCTACTCGCATCAATACAATACATACATGGCATAGCAAAAATTAACATCACACCAAACATGTAAATAAGATACACAATAATAATCTAGACATTAAACTAAGATCACAGGAACTGGAATTATTAATTTTGGAGTTATATATTTTAAGTTATGAAATTCCAAAGATTTTATGCATTTAATATAGGGTTAAGTGAGAAATAAATTTTAATGTGTATTTCATGTAAAAACAGTGGTACTATTTGATAGAGAATAATATTACAAAATTATAGGAACTGGAATGGACCAATTTGGAGTTCATATGGATTTTCTACAAATTAAACAAGTTCTAACATTTATTTATGCATTAAAAATCAATTTCTGTGATTATTTCCTATTTTCCCAAGTCTCTGGATCGGGCCCTAAAATCTGTGAAGCGCAGGGGTCTTCATGAAATAATTTCTAAGACTCAGGCCAACACTGCCGCGGACCGCGGGTTCATTAGTGTTTTCCCCAGGGACTCTTATGCAATTCGGCCATGGCGAAAGGGTATCGGTGAGTATCGACCGCACGATCAGGACTCTACGGCGCAGATTAGAAACCAATTCCCTGCGAATCGGTACGCTGCGCCCATCGTTGGATCCAGATCTGACGACCATGATTTAATGAAACTGCGATCTAATCCTATCCCTCTGCAACCGATCCAACGGTTGAAAACCTCACACGCCCAAATCAAATCTTAGCCGTTTGCTGCAAGACCAACGGCCATCGGCCCGTCATCTATCCCACGCCTGTAGCCAGCACCCCACGGCGGCGCGCGCAGAACGCAGCGGCCCATGGCCGGCGTGCTCTCATCTCACGCCGCCGAGCACAATACCCAAAATTGAATCGTCCTACATGATGCTTAGAAAATGGCAAAAAGGGTGGTGCCCCGCATACCTTGATTCGCAGCGAGGACCTCCTTCGACCACGCGGTGGCGAAATTCCGCGGCAGAGCTCCAACAACGGTGAGCAATTCCGCCCGCACCAGTCGTTCGCAGCCACTGCGTCTCCCCTCGCAGCGTCCGCCGCGGCAACCCGAACCCCCAGTGCTATCTCCGGAAAGGACGAGGGCAAGAACTGTAGATCCCGAGCGGTGGCGGAAACCTTGCGCCGCACTATGGCCAGAGTGGTGGACGGGATGGATTGAGGCGGCGAAAGGTTCAAGAGAGGTGCACGTGGAATCCCCCAGGGCCCGGTATTTAACACCACACCATCCGCAAGGTAGGCGCGATTCGGTTCAGCGTGCGCCGGGCCGATCTTTCCGGCGAGCTCCGCGGGTAGCGCGCGAGGTGAGAGGAGGTAGGTACTGCACGGTGGGCCACGCACGTCAGTGGTACTAGAACCGTGGAACCGCGCACGCGCGTCCAGTAAGGGATCGGGCCTGCCAGTCAGCGCCAGAGGCGAAGAGAGCAGCACGGGCGAGAAATAGCTGGTGGCGGCTGACAGCCGGGCCCCACGCGCAAGTGAGACCCGCCGTGGCGACGTTGGGCTGGCGGGGAGAGCATGGGTAGTGGGCCGAATTGGTTAGGAACCAGCCCAACCAGCATTTTGACCCTTTTTTTATTTTCTAGTTTCTTTTCTCTTTCTTTATTTCCAAACTCCAATTTAAATTCAAATTTAAACTCAAATCATGTGACAAATTATCCTCACATTAAATTGTGAAATTATAAGTAATAATTAAAAATACAACTATGCATATTTTATTTATATTTTGATATCCTTTCTCCTCTTCTCCTTTTTCCTCAAATCCTCTCCATTATTATTTTATTTTTATTCGTAGTATTATGATTTTAAATGCACAAACAAAGATCCAATATGATGCAAAGGTTTATTTTAGGTGTTATTAATTATTTGTTCTCTTTGTATATGGTTATTACCAGGTTACAGTGAGTATGGGGCAAAAACACATAATGAGATCTTCTCTCTCCAAATTGTTTACAAATTGGATATTACAAATCCTACCCCCCTTAAAAATAATCTCGTCCTCGAGATTTGTAAGAAAAGGGGTATAATAGGTTTGGTCTAGAATTTTAGTTTCTCATTTGGTTTTGGGAATCAAAGTTTTGTTCAAGTTTTTTTAACAGTTAGTAGATGATATGAATATTGTATGTTTAGATATTCATTAGGTCAGGTACGGTTATGGCAAGTAGAGGTTGTGGCAAGGGTATAATAAGGAAAAACTTCATCCTAAACTATGGATCTTGATTCCGCTGGCGATTCAACTTGATCTTTGAAGTCTTGAGTTGATGCTTATCCTTTTTTGACATGGTTGGTCTTCTTTGGCCTTTATTTCTTGGAGTTGTCATCCGAGTTAAGGACATATGGCTAGGACATATGTGAGTAGGATGGATTGTATGGTGTAGGTAGGTTAGAATCTCTTGCTAGGTTAAAATTGTGGGGTTATGCAACTATTGGATGGTTAAGGTAGTTGCATATGGCCAAGTCGATCTGTCATTCTTAATTTAGTGCAGGGTGAACTAAGTTAAGACCCGTTCTATAGGAGTAGAGTCTAATCTATTTCATCAGTATTATCTAACATGTTTGATAAGTCACTTTAGATTAGATCAGATCTAGGTTAGATTGGTGTGACTAGTTTGACTAGATAAGATCTTATTTATTTTAGGCTAGATCATGGTTGTTACACTAGCGTGAGATAAATATGCTTATTGGGGTAAGATGAATCCATAAGGATAAGGTAGAATCTTTTGAGGTCAGATATATCTATTAGGATAAGATAAATCTTTTCAAGATAAGACGAGAATCTATTTTTTTAGGATAAGATGGATCTATGAGTGTAGGATAGACTTTTTCAAGATAAGATGGATTTTGCTAGGCTAGATTCTTTGATGAGGGATAACCTAGTTCATTTAGATATTTTTATAACCGTTTTTTTTCTATATGTATATGCAGAGGTGATTGTGGACATTACTCCACAACTAATCACACTCAATCAAAGATCCAAATCAAACAAGTATCATAATAACAAACATTCAAGCATACAAATACCTATAAAAATAGTTTTGTTTTTGTTCCTAAGAGTAGGTCTCCTATTCCTAAAGTCACTTTAGGCACATGATTTCAAAGTGTGAAATCCACATTTGTCTTTAGAATGAAAAGGTAAGAATAATCAGAGTAAACGGAAATAGATGAGAAAAGATTAAGGAAAGTTTTGGAAAGAATCAGAGTAGCAAAGGTAAATAAGCATTGGTTGTCCAATTCTATCTAGGTTTCGTCCTATAGTCAACATTCCTCTGATACCACTTCTGTCACACCCGGGTTTCAGAGCACCAAGACCCGGGCACGAACATAAACACTAGGTGTGCTGGGACCAAGTCTCACACATATGATGAATCATGGCACAGGATCGAATGTCACATCTTTACTATATAATAGGAGTTCTGTACAAAATAAATAAATAATTACATTATAAGGACACAACGGTCCAGCAACCCAAAGTTGACTGGGAGACGACGACCTAGACCTCTCACGAACTCGTCACAGCATCCTCCATGCGCCACATCCTGCGGTACCTGTTCTTGACCTGTGGGGGGGTGTGAGACAACAAGAGTGAGCTCACATACGTTCATCGCTCAACAAGTTGTGGGGAATAATGTGCATGAACTCGCCAAAGGTGGGAGCTCACGTGAAGTGTAAGGCTTACCAAAGAGGATAGTTAGAGCTGAGCATTGCTTTTAAAGTTGGTCAAAATTTTATTAGCAATTACTAAGTATAAGTAAATACCAACCCAATTAAGTAGTAGAACAAAAGTAACAACCTCACCTGCGATGCAATGCATATGACAAATTGAGTTTAAGTTCCATAATTTAATCATGTGAGTGTCCGAGCCGCTCATGACCGTGAGCACGGCTAGTATACCAGTTTTACACTCTGCAGAGGTTGCGCATCTTTACCCACAAGTCGTGTTACCCATTTGCCACGGAGTTGATCAGACTCCATACACCTCTACCAAGGAAGCGAGGCAGGGTACCACTACGAGGCCTTTACAAAGTTCCACTAGCTTCAGACTACCCGCTACAGTTTATAGGAAGCTCCAGTGCAGGGTTCTTGTCTGACCGCCATCGCAGCAAAATCAACCCAAGGACCTCCCTACACTGACCACTCCCCTACTGCCCTTGCCCCTTTCGGGTAAGGTAGCCCTCCACTAGCTTTCCTAGTTAATCAGCCAAGGGCGTCCCATTAAACCCTTGTGGTAGCACTGTTTTCCCGGGTGGTTCTCCATGTTCCCATTAACATAATGATCTTATCATGAACATAAAATAATGAACAGATAATAGAGAGTGTAGTCATGAGTCATAAATATCTTTATACCCAAATCCACATAAAGCAATAGCATGTACTACCCAAAAATTTAGTAGTAAAATCGGTGGTGAAACAAGGTATAAAGGTAGTCAAATCTAGGGTAACCTATTGGGTCCCAGCAAAATTAACCTATGCAGATCATTATGATTAATAAGAACATGAATGGGTAAAAGAAGTGATCAAGGGCACAACTTGCCTTCAATGAGCTCCTGCTCAGCTACTTCTACTTGCTGAACCTCAGATTCCACAGTGGCTTGCTCGTCTACTCGCATCAATACAATACATACATGGCATAGCAAAAATTAACATCACACCAAACATGTAAATAAGATACACAATAATAATCTAGACATTAAACTAAGATCACAGGAACTGGAATTATTAATTTTGGAATTATATATTTTAAGTTATGAAATTCCAAAGATTTTATGCATTTAATATAGGGTTAAGTGAGAAATAAATTTTAATGTGTATTTCATGTAAAAACAGTGGTACTATTTGATAGAGAATAATATTACAAAATTATAGGAACTGGAATGGACCAATTTGGAGTTCATATGGATTTTCTACAAATTAAACAAGTTCTAACATTTATTTATGCATTAAAAATCAATTTCTGTGATTATTTCCTATTTTCCCAAGTCTCTGGATCGGGCCCTAAAATCTGTGAAGCGCAGGGGTCTTCATGAAATAATTTCTAAGACTCAGGCCAACACTGCCGCGGACCGCGGGTTCATTAGTGTTTTCCCCAGGGACTCTTATGCAATTCGGCCATGGCGAAAGGGTATCGGTGAGTATCGACCGCACGATCAGGACTCTACGGCGCAGATTAGAAACCAATTCCCTGTGAATCGGTACGCTGCGCCCATCGTTGGATCCAGATCTGACGACCATGATTTAATGAAACTGCGATCTAATCCTATCCCTCTGCAACCGATCCAACGGTTGAAAACCTCACACGCCCAAATCAAATCTTAGCCGTTTGCTGCAAGACCAACGGCCATTGGCCCGTCATCTATCCCACGCCTGTAGCCAGCACCCCACGGCGGCGCGCGCAGAACGCAGCGGCCCATGGCCGGCGTGCTCTCATCTCACGCCGCCGAGCACAATACCCAAAATTGAATCGTCCTACATGATGCTTAGAAAATGGCAAAAAGGGTGGTGCCCCGCATACCTTGATTCGCAGCGAGGACCTCCTTCGACCACGCGGTGGCGAAATTCCGCGGCAGAGCTCCAACAACGGTGAGCAATTCCGCCCGCACCAGTCGTTCGCAGCCACTGCGTCTCCCCTCGCAGCGTCCGCCGCGGCAACCCGAACCCCCAGTGCTATCTCCGGAAAGGACGAGGGCGAGAACTGTAGATCCCGAGCGGTGGCGGAAACCTTGCGCCGCACTATGGCCAGAGTGGTGGACGGGATGGATTGAGGCGGCGAAAGGTTCAAGAGAGGTGCACGTGGAATCCCCCAGGGCCCGGTATTTAACACCACACCATCCGCAAGGTAGGCGCGATTCGGTTCAGCGTGCGCTGGGCCGATCTTTCCGGCGAGCTCCGCGGGTAGCGCGCGAGGTGAGAGGAGGTAGGTACTGCACGGTGGGCCACGCACGTCAGTGGTACTAGAACCGTGGAACCGCGCACGCGCGTCCAGTAAGGGATCGGGCCTGCCAGTCAGCGCCAGAGGCGAAGAGAGCAGCACGGGCGAGAAATAGCTGGTGGCGGCTGACAGCCGGGCCCCACGCGCAAGTGAGACCCGCCGTGGCGACGTTGGGCTGGCAGGGAGAGCATGGGTAGTGGGCCGAATTGGTTAGGAACCAGCCCAACCAGCATTTTGACCCTTTTTTTATTTTCTAGTTTCTTTTCTCTTTCTTTATTTCCAAACTCCAATTTAAATTCAAATTTAAACTCAAATCATGTGACAAATTATCCTCACATTAAATTGTGAAATTATAAGTTATAATTAAAAATACAACTATGCATATTTTATTTATATTTTGATATCCTTTCTCCTCTTCTCCTTTTTCCTCAAATCCTCTCCATTATTATTTTATTTTTATTCGTAGTATTATGATTTTAAATGCACAAACAAAGATCCAATATGATGCAAAGGTTTATTTTAGGTGTTATTAATTATTTGTTCTCTTTGTATATGGTTATTACCAGGTTACAGTGAGTATGGGGCAAAAACACATAATGAGATCTCTCTCCAAATTGTTTACAAATTGGATATTACAGTGCCCTCCTGCCTCTCCAAGCCACCCGCGCCCGAGCCACTTCATCAACCCCCACACAGCTCGCCGTCGCTGAGCTGGCTCGGTCGGTGCTCGTCGTTGAATCTGCCGAGGTGAGTTCGCCTTCTCCACCTTCTCATCCCTCTCCTTTTCGCTCGTAGCGGAGGAACCCGCCCGTCGCGGCCGAGTTGGCGCGCGCGGTGCGGCTGCCCGCCGCCAGCACGGCCGGTTTGGCCAGCGCGGCCAACATGGCCCTGCGCGCGCGGCTCGCAACTCGACTCCTCCCCCGGTGCAGCCCTGTCCTCGCTGCAGTTCGTCCTGGTGCGGCTGGCGCTCCGTCGTGGCCAGCACAGTCCTGCGTGTGCTCCGCGCGGTTCACGCAGCACCCCGCACAGCACCTCGCCTTCGTGTGACACGTTTCTGCGCCCTCACAGCGCGCCGCTGGGGTTTTGACGACGTTCGTCTACCCATAGACGACGTCCATCTACCCCCCTTCTCTTGCGTGCACATAGCCTCGCCGTTGCGTTGTCGCGCATCGTTTTGTGTGTCGTGAGCTTCACTGCATCATATTAAATCTGAGGTTTAATAAATACACGCTATAAATTATGTCGTAAATCCATTCTGTACTGTTTCTTTTGCGTTAGCTCCGTAATAATGTGGTGTGCACAATAAAAATATTAGGTTGTCGTAACCCATATTTTATTTATTTGTTTGTTTATCTGTTAGTTATTGAAATAAATTTCTAATCAAAACTAATATATAATTTTAATTTGCGCAAGTATAAATAAACGTTAACATGATTTATGCCAACCTAAATATTTATTTAGTTGTTTATTTAACATTTGTTCGTTGTAAACACGACATCTCTTAATGGTTTCCCACTCGTCGCGCTGCTTGCGCGTTGCCGCGTGCGTTATTTCACGTGGGTCGCGTGTTGTTCGCGCGCCGTTGGCACGTGTTGCGCTCGCCGTCCTCGTGTTGTTCGTGTGTCCGGTTCGTGCGTTATTCGCGTGTTGTCACGTGCGTTGTCACCCGTCGTTCGCGCGTGTCGCCCACTCTGTTTTCGTGTGTCACGCGCAATGTCGTGTGTCGTTCGCGTGTATCGCATGCTGTGCGCGCACATGAGTTAATCGTTTCACTATAATTGTCCATGCTTATTAATTAATTTTTTGTTAGTCGTTGACTAATTGATAATTCAGTTTATCTAAAATATCTTGCGCAAATAATTTATATGAACTAAAATCAACCTAGAAATATAGCCTTGCACGTTTAATCACAATCTAGTAGTATTCGTTGGTCGCGTCGTTTGTTAGCCGCAGATGGCCAGTTATTTGTTATATAATGCGTCGTAAGCCCATTTCTACGTCCTGGTCGCGTGCTGATTCGCTCGTCGTTCACGTCGGTCGCACGCATTGTTTCAGATGTCGTCAGCGTGCTATGTCGCGCGTGTCTGCATGTCGTTTGCACGCTGTCGTGTTGTTTCGCTCATCATAAACTCATCTCGTTTAGAATCTCTCGTGCTAATTATATTACTTATTTAACAGACACTTGTTAGTATAACGGATTAATCAAACTAAATGGTAGATATTATTTATATTTGATAATGTCGAATTAAATGTGATAATTAATATTTGTTTAGCCTAAACCCGTTAACTTCTCGACCGTAGCTTCGACTATCGCATTTCTTTTTCCTCGCGTGACTGTAGTAACACACTCTATTTTATTTTGCGTATTTTATTATGTTTTACTTGAATGGTGTAATGTTCTTATGCATATATATGGTTGTTTGTTTGTGCATGTTTGTATTCGCTGTGCGTCGCGAGTAGACTGCGATCCATTTCCGAGCTTCGAGGAATCGACGGTCAAGCTTCGGCGACCAAGTGATCTAGCTCTTCGAGTTCCAAGAAGTTGAAGACACTGAGCATCTGTTTGGTGAAGGCAAGTGTCCTCTGACCCATTATGTTCCATTTACTTTATAATTCACTGTCCCGCATACTATGAACAACCTAAGGATTGACTAGCTTTCTATTTACCTGGTCCTTGATTACCTTTTGGGCTACTATGGTTAGATTCATGCTATTACTTTACTTTAATCAATGAACATGATGTGAACACTTATGATACGATGTTGTCATTATGATTATGATGTTGGGCTGGTGATACTTTAGGGGGCTCGAGCGGTTTCTCGAGTGCCTCTCCGTAAGGACCTATTCATTGGATGACCGCCCGGGAAAACAGTGCAATCATGAGGGTGGAATGGGACGCCCTTAGCTGAATAATTAGAGGAACTGGGGTGTAGTTCGCTTCGCCGTCGTGCCGTTAATGGGGCTCGGTGTATGCGGCTCGCTCTGCCAAGGTTGGTTCGCCCCTTGGGAGGAGTGCGGTGCATTTAGGAAACCTAACGGGTGGCTACAGCCCTAGGAAATCTTTGTAAAGGCTACATAGTGAGACCCTGTCTATTCACCTTGGTAGTGTTTAAGGGTTTGATCGGCCCGAGACAAGAGGGAATCACGACTTGTGGGTAAAGTGCGCAACCTCTGCAGAGTGTTATGAAACTGATATATCAGTTGTGCTCGCGGTTATGAGAGGCCAAGGGAGCTCCATTGATTAGAGACACTTTGATCAGAGAAGGTTGGTTTACAAGTGGTGATGAGGATGATGGTTTTGATTATGATTATGGTAATGATAAGTGGTATTCTTTCCGCTTGGAAAGGATACTTTTGGGTTAACAACTTGGGTTAATGTTAAAACCTGGCTCTCTACTAGTAATAAGTACCTGATCAACTAAAAGCAACTGCTTGACTTTAACCCCACATAAAGCTAGTCCACTACAGCCAAACAGGACATTTGCTGAGTACGTTGATGTGTATTCACCCTTGCTTTCACAAAACACCAGGTTGCCTTTGGAGCAATCTATGCTCAGGTAAAGAAGGTGTCGAGGCGGATCTCCAGGAGTTCCAGGACTTCGACGAGTTCGAGGATTAGGCTAGCGACCTCCCCCGGTCAGCTGCCTCTGGTGGGTTGTTTACGTTGGCTACGTTTCGATTCTGTGTACTTTGATTTATATTATGTAAATGGCTCTAGTCTGTAATATTATTACTTACTCTTTATTGTAATTCGAAGCATTGTGCTATGATGATTCATTTATGTAATTGCTGTGTACGTGAGTTACTGATCCTGGCACGTACATGGTTCGCATTCGGTTTACCTTCTAAAACCTGGTGTGACAGAGAGGGTCTCCCTGACGCACCCCCTGGCATGGAAAAGCTTTGGGCCTGTCCGGCCGTTAATGAGCACAGAGGAGGTGGTCGTGAAGAAGAGAATGGACACCCATTCGCGCCACCGCTGACCAAAGCCCAGAGCACGCAGTACTTCGATGAGGTAGCTCCAATTGATTGTGTCAAAAGCCTTATGGATGTCGAGCTTCATGAAGAGTGCAGGCGTCTTATGTCTGTGCATTTCCCTAATGGTGGATTGCACGTAGAGGAAATTATCATGGATGCTTCTCTTCTTGATGAAAGCACTCTGACAGTTGGAAACCATATCATTTAGGTGGGGGCGAGTCTGTTGGCCAGTAGCTTGGTGAAAATTTAGTGATGTTGTGAATAAGGCTGATGGGCCTATAGTCTGTGATTCTGAGAGCCTCAACCTTCTTTGGGAGCAGGACAATATTAACTGAATTTAAGATCTCGAAGCCTTGGGAGTTTAGTTGGTACAGACAGTTGAGTGCGACTGTCAAATCGTTCCCGATAGTGTCCCAGCATGCCTTAAAGAAGGCACCCGTGTAGCCATCAGGGCCTGGCGCCTTGTCGGACGGCATGGAGAAGACGGTGCGCCGAATTTCGATATAAGAGAAAGGTAATTCTAGGTGTTGGAGGTCCCTCGTCTCGTAACCTAGCGCCTGAATCAATGGTCATGGTTCTAGTTGCTGCAGTCCTAGGTGCTCACTAAAGTAATCGTCGGCCACCTTTTCTTTCTAATGCTGAGAGAAGACCATGCCATCCTGGGACTGTAAGCATTGGATGTAGTTTTTCCTTCTACGAGCATTTGCTTTCAAGTGAAAGAGCTTGGTGTTGGCGTCTCCACAGCGAATGTAGGTGAGCCTAGACCTCTGTTGCATTCTCGATTTCTCAATGACAGCCAACCCCGTGCTACGGATTTTGAGGCGGCGCCTTAGATCCAACTCATGGGCAGTGAGAGTCCTGGATTCCTGCGCCAATTCCAGCTGTAGGATTATCTCTTTGGCTATGGCCAGCTGCAGTCTTGTGTTTCCTATTTTTCATCTTTTCCATTTTTAAGGTTCTTGGCCACTCTGGCTAGCTTGATATGAAGCCGCTTGATGGGCAACGCCGTGGTCACCGGCCTATCCTAAGCCTCCTGTACCGACTGGAGGAAGCCGTCCATTTTTGTCCAGAATTTTTCAAAGCGGAAGAAAGGGTTGTGGAAGTGCTCCAAATCCCCTAGAAGCAGGAGAGGTGTGTGGTCAGACATGAGTGAAGGCAGGGAGTGTAGAAAGCATGCTGGGAAGAGCAGTTCCCATTCGGGAGTGCATAACAGCCTGTCAATTTGAGTCATTGTTGGATTTTGTTGCTCATTACTCCAAGTGAACCGACGCCGGTTTAGCTTAATCACTATCAGCCCCAGATCATCAATGGTCGACTAGAAGGAGGTCATTAAACGGCGGTTGAGGTTGGAATTATTTTTATCTTCCGCCTGATAGATTAGGTTGAAATTACCAAGGATTAGCCAGCGCCCATGCGACGGTGGGTTGATGTTTTTGAGTTTCTGGAGGAACTGCATCTTGTCGCCATCGCTTTGAGGTCCGTACCCCACCGTGATTTGCCACTGAGTCGCATCCGCGCGCATAGAAATGGTAGTGGTTACCGCATGCGAAGAGAGATGGATGTTAGATAGGTCGAAAAAGCTCTCATCAGTGGCAAGGAGGATGCCGCCTCTGGTTTGGGAGGCAGGCAGAGTCACGAAGGAGTTTGCAAAGTTGTGTCCAATAGTGCGGGTGACCATCATCGCATCAACATCTTGTAATTTCGTCTCCTAGAGGCAGACAATGGTGGCGCCAGTGTCACGAACGAGATCGCGAACGACGTCATGTCTGGCGCAGTTGTTTAGGCCCCTAACGTTCCAATTTAAAATACGGCAGTTACGATGTGCCATAATAAAAACCTGAGACGAATGCCTGAGAGAAGACAGATGTGGCATTGCATAGGTGCTTGGGTGCAAGGTGACCTACATAGGCCGGACGGCGACAAGCACACCGGAGCCACAATCAGACGCAGATGGCTGAAGGCAAAGTCAAACAGAGAGCAGACGACATAATCTGAATTTCCATTACTGCTGACACTCTGAAGGTTTACAGACCATGGATGCGCCAGTGTTGGATGAGCAGCTGTAGGTGGCATACTATGGCCGATGGTGACACCAAGCAAAGTCAAACAGAGAGCAGACGACATAATCTTAGGGTGTGTTTGGTTCAACGTACAATGAGGGGTGTAAGAGGACGGCCACATTTTATATAATGTTTGAATGATAGTCACGTGGGGACAAAGTAAACACCGGAGCAACTTTTTATGATGATATGGTCCCAAAAAATCGAAGGAACGGTACTTTGACCTTAAATCAAACACATCACACCATTAGAGGCACTCGCTGCTGTAAAAGCTATGAACCCGACGAGTGTCCCCAGACCTGATGGCTTCTATTGATCAACACGGGAATTCACTGGCCCAACAATCTTGAATTTCACAACTCCTGACCCGATGCCTCCTCACCATCCTACGTGCTCGAGGTTGCCCTGATAAGTGGTGTGGTTGGATTCAACAGCAAAGTCGGCGGTGCTGCTGAATGGGAGGTGTTTCAGGAAAATGGATCCTCTATCGAAAGGGCCTTTAATTTGTCAAGGTGACCCTCTGTCTCTCTACTTTTTTCATTCCAGTGGCAGATGTGCTAAAAAACCTGACTTGTAATTCAGGATGATATTCTAATCATGGCGAAGGCTGGTAATTAATGATGTGGTACAACGCCCGAGAGATCTACTTTTAGTAGACATCGGTCTGTCCATCAATTAATCAAAAACCAGGTGGTGGAGCACTATGTAAACTGTTGGAAAATTAATAGGGTTTAAGATTAATTTGATAATGCAACATAAAACGTAAAACCCAGATCTATTGGTAGATAGTGTCTATGGCATTAGAACAGAATAGATCTGAACTAACTCAACAATATTAACGCATAAAAAAGAATCGATAACGGATCTAACTATAAGTCTGTCATCACAAACTGAAAATGTCGATTTACTTACAGTTATTTACACGAGTGTTGGTGAGGATCCTGAGCGGACGTGCGTGAAGCACTTCCTAGAAACCTGATTCGTCGGCACCCGTGCAGGTCGTTAAAACGCAGGATGAAGGACGTCTGTCCTTTATATAAAAATGATAGTTCACATAAAAATAAATCTTATGATTACTTCAGTAAATTTCCATGATATAGCAGCAAAAGGCTAGACTTTTATGTTTCTAAAACATTCAAACTGGCCTATGAAACTTCTGCAAAGAATATCCATACTGTATTAAGCGAGACTTTATGGGCTTCCTTTGGGCTTTCCATTTTTATCTTTTACGTTCTCAGATCCCACATCATCATCATCATCATCATGTATTCTGATGGCGTTAATCTCTTGCGTCTGTCCTACACCTAAGGCACCATCACCGATAGCTGCATATGCTGAAACGCTTGTGTGGTGGGCACATTCTCTGACTCAGCCAACTTTTCCAAGAGGTCACTCCATCCGTGCGCCCTCTCCTCCTCTCCTTCCTAACAAACAACCCTCAAAAAAGCAAAATCAAAATTTCCCCACAAACATCGCTACCTTGTAAATCTTGGTGTATTCGCAAGAACGTTGCAAATGCTAAGGCGTACATGCTTACCAGGATACGCGGGCCGGCAGTTGAATTCTAGAGCGAGGGCACGGTCGCTGCGAGGGGGGGCTGGCAGGGTCACAGCAGCGGTGTGTGCAGTCAAACCCTGCAGCCTCTGGTGCCTGCGCACCGCGACACGTTCCACCGCCTGCCCGAACTTGTCCCCGATGTCGCCGCGTCCTGCGCTCATATCTCCGTCATCCGCGGCGGGAAGTGGTGGTGGTGGGTGTTCTAGGATCACCGTGAACGTGGACGCGACGCGGGGCTAGGAGGGGGAGCATGGGCGGCGGTCGCGGGACTGGGGCAGGGCCTAGCAATGGCAACGTGAGGGGGAGGAGGCATGGACGCGTGGCGTCGCGGGGGCGAAGGCGGGGGCATCGCAGGGGCGCGACGCGGGGCGGGAGAGGGGGGAGCATGGGCGACGGTCATGGAAGGGCGTGGGTGGGGCCTGGCAATGGCAACGCGAGGGGTAGGAGGTGTGCGTGCGCAGCGTCGTGGGGGCATAGGCGGGGGCAAGCGTAGGCATCGCGGGGGCGGGGGTATGGTGTCGCCCGACACCCACGTTAGACTCTTAATAGAGTAGTATAGATTCACTCGTGCGACTTTAGTGTCAGCTTGGAGTGCATGCTTAGTCAAATAGAGTGGGACTTCATATGAGTGGTTTAGTTATTATTAATATTTTTTAAATAAATTAAACAAGATCTACATATGTGATATATAAAAACTGTAATAACGTTTGAACACCTAACTAGTTAACATTAATATATATGTGTTGGGGACTTGTTCTCAAATGCTATAAATTAAGAACAAGGCAACATAAAATGTTAAATGTTAACGTCCTTCGTCCATGAAACATTATTCCCTTGAGGATAATGAACCTTGGACGAAGGTTGATGAGAATATAATTACGAAGGTTAAGTCTTCGTAATTAAATTTTAATAGATTGTATAAGATAACATAAAATAAAGGGTATAAAAAGGTAAATGAATCATAAACGAATTATATTATATTTACTCAATATATTGAATCATTGAAAACAGTTATACCTCTGCCTTGGCAAAGATTGGTTCCCGAAAGATGCGATAGCAATTACCAGAATGTGTGAACAGTAAAGGAATACTGTTCACTATTTATAGGCACAGGACGCAGCCTGTGAAGAATTACAATTACGCCCCTCATAAAAGTTTACAACATTGACTCAGACCCTTATGGGCTAAAAGGTCATTCTATCTTTAAGTCGGTTTGTAATACCGAAGCTTCATGAAGAGGAACCTTCGGCCATCCCATACAAACAGCTTCATCCGAAAGCCGCTTCTTCCTACAAGACCTTCGGCGACGAAGCATAGTCCCAACAGTAGCCCCTTTCGCGGTGCTAGATCGTTTTTCGTAACGAGCTTGATCCGTGAAAAAAGTCTCTTAAGCTTCGGGGAGCCGAAGGTCCAAAAAACACCTTCCCTGAGCTCGTTGTCGAGAAACGATTCAATTTCCCAGCGCGTGGCGGTCCCACCTTGCAGAGTTACTGTTTGACTCTGCGGTCCACCACGCAGCGAGTGCAAGCGGGTATCCGCCTGGTGTAAAAATCCTGGCGCTTCGCCTTCTTACCTGCAGTACTATATAAACAGACGAGTAGGTGTGAAGTTACCATAGCATTCATTGCTATTTGCACTGTTTTGCTGCAAAAATTTTTAACCGACGCCGAAGCTTGACTCTCGGAATCGAACGAAGCTCCAACTTGAAGCCTGCTTCGTCAGAAGAAAAAACTTGGGAAGAAAAAGTATTAAATTTCCACAAATTCAGAATTAAATGGCCAGAGTGCGTTCTACCGCTAGGGTTGAGCGTGAGGGGGGCGAAGCTGAAGGTTCGGAGACTGTTCCCATCTCCGAAGCGATGCAAAGATCCGGACTGGTAACTTCGGAAAAGATCCCCAGTGATGATGCAGAACAAGCAGAACAAGCAATTGCCGAAGCGGAAGAAGAAGATATTGAGGAAATTGATCCCGAAGACGATTATCGTATTGTCATGCCAAGCAAGCCCAGCCACTTGGACTTCGGAAAATCTACTGTTTCGAAGGCTGATCTCTCCAAGATGGTAAAGTCAGGCTTTTTCAATGAAAATCAGAAGAAGCTATTACGCTTCGGGGGAGAAGAGACTACCCCAAAGCCGGAGAAGGATGAAATTGTCATTTTCAAGAGCTTTCTAAAGGCTGGATTAAGATTCCCCCTACATGGGATTATTGCAGAGGTACTGAAGAGGTTCGGTATCTATTTTCATCAGTTGACTCCTAACGCTATTGTTAGGCTTAGTGTTTATATCTGGGCCCTCCGAAGCCAAGCGGTGGAGCCGTTTGCGGACAGCTTTTGTCGAGTTCACGAACTGCACTATCAGACGAAGGCTAGAAAAGATGGATTGCATGACAATTTTGGTTGCTATAATTTTGCTTATCGGAAAACCACAAAGTTTCCTGTAATCAGCTACCGGAGCAAATGGGCAGCAGGCTGGAAGTCGGAGTGGTTCTATGTCAAGGTTGATGACGACAAGGAGAAGCTTGTGCAAAGTCCACTCGAACTAATCTTCGGAGAAACCCGACCTCGTTGCAACATGACACCAGAAGGTCCAACACAACAAGCGTTGAATGAATTCAGAATTATTGCAGAGCATATCAGTACAAGAGACCTGGTTCAGGAGTTTTTGGCTTTCAAGATTTTTCCTAGTTTAAAAGAATGGGAAATGCCGAAGCTAAAGGGGGAGAAGAAAGAAGGTGAACTTGTGCGTTTACCTTACTATTTCAAGTTTAAGAAATACTTTAAAACACCTTGCCAAGAGTGGCTGGATACAATTGAAGTAATGTGTAATGAAATACTTGGCAACTACTCCAAAAAAGAAGATCAATTGATGATTGTGGCCTTCGGCACCCGTCCAAAGCGAAGACTGAACCGAGTGCTGGACGCCTTGGGTTTTGAATACCCTAACTATGAAAATCTGAATAAAGGTGTCGGGGGCCAAAAAAGGAAAAGGATAACTGAAGCCTTAAATGAAGATGAGAAAGAATCAAAGAAGAAAATTCCGAAGAAGAGGAAAGCGTCTTCTCCGAAGCAAAAAATATCCAACGAAGAAGAAACCCCCGCATCACCCTCTGCCCCTGACGTGGAGGAAATTTTGAAGGTAATGACTGAATCCCTGCTTGCGAAGCTAAGTCCATTGGGGCCTCAACTGACAAAGTTTTTTCAGAAGGAAAAGGAGCCTGAAAAAACGAAGAAAACGACTAAAGCAAAGAGACAAAGAATCATCACTGTGACCGAGGTCATTGACAAGACACCACCAAGAGCTTCAGCTCAGAAGACATCAGCGGCTGAGGAAAGAACAAATATTGAAATCACACCTTCGGAGGTGGCGGCTGCCGAAGCTGCCTCAATTGAAGATTTGAACCTGGAAAGCACAATCGAACACATTGACAAAATACTGCTAGACATGGCCACAGAAGAAGCTGCCACTGCCGCCGAAGAGACTATGGCCGCAGTGCCGGGGAAAGAAAAGGAAATTGTTAACGAAACTTCAGAGGACGAGGCCTTCATGTTTCAAAATTTAGTTGGAGAAAAATTGTCAAAACCCGAAATAAAAGAGCTTAAAGAATATGCCAAATCTTGCGGGTACAAACCAGGAGCACTCCTCTTCGGAGGTATTGATGATGAAAAATTAGATTGTATCCGAAACCAAACTGGAGCCAAAGTTATCAGTACTCTGTCAAAGAGTATCGGTTTTCCGAAGCTAGAAACGGACATTAGCCGCTACCGACGACAACATATCGTTGGTAGTTTATTTTATTCCAATTTCAAGGTGAACTACTTTTCCCTTAACTTTTATTGTTTTTAATAATGAAAACATGTCAAACGAAGGTTGTTTTCGTGCAGAGTATGCTGTTGAGCAAAGCCTTGAAAATGCAGCAAGATTTTGAAGACAAGAAGCACGAAGTTATAATTGAAAATTTAGAAAGCAAAATAAAGGAGCAATCAGCTGCTATTGAGAAAAAGAACTTTGAGCTCCAGGCAACTGAAGGTTTATTGGCGGAAGCCGAAGCAAAAATAACAGAACTGAACACGAAGCTTCTCTGCCAATCTGAGCAGTTTGAACAAGAAAAGCAAGAACTTAATGCAAAACTTGAAGCCGAAGCTCAACAAAATTCAGATTTGAAAAAACTATTGGCGGGCCTTCAAGAAAAATGTTTGGAATTTAGCAACAATTGCATTCAACGACTAAGAAAAATTTTCCACTCAGTTGGAGCCAGCAGTGAGAAATTCACCCCCTCAGCTGAAGATTTACCGAAGACCTTCGAACATATTGAGGGTGAAATTGACGAGCTCGACGAAGTTATAGCTGGACACGGTGACTTCTGTGCCTGGGTAGCTTCTCGGGGCACTGCTGCAGCTTTCCTAAAAGCTGGCTGCGATCATGGAAAGATTGTCAATAGGCCCAATTTCAGTTTATCACCATCAATCCTAGATGACATTCCTGATCTCGCCTGAAGTATTTCCAATAGATTTGTAAAAATGATATGAACAAAAGGCGGGCGAGAAAAGGCTGGAGACGAAGCTCGGAGTCATCTTGAACCAGTAAGAAATCATACCCTGTGCTTACCTCTTCCTTCAAGCTCGATTTTGACTTACAACAACTTAATTCATGTAGGATGACGAAGCCGAAGTCGATGATTAAAAAGAATAACACCGAAGCTAAAATCCCTCGAAGATTAAGTAGGAGTAGACTGTAGACAGACTCAGGAAACTTTTGAGATAACTTTTGTAAATGTAACTAAACTTGTCTTTAATGAGTTCTGTTCATACCTTGTATTATGCTCTTACCCTTCCATTAATGTATGTGAAGTGCTTTGTTGTGGACGAAATTATCTTTTTTGAGCCGAAGGCGAAAAAACACCTTCCCTTCTTTTCGTACACAGCAAAGCATAGAAAACAACATTTCCCTTTCTTCCGAAGCTCTCCTTTTTGTACGCGAAGAAGCTCTTCTCTTATGCCGAAGCAACCACTTATGCCATGATGATGATTATCCTACATATGCCTGAATGAATGTTTATGAATGCAAATGCTATGATGTAATGTGATGTGCGAATGAATGTCCAAACACATATCCGAAGCCATACTCTCAGCCATTATTTTCTTAGAAACAATCACACGTCAGCTCTGCATTCCCTTAGGAACGACTTTGGAGCTTCTTCGCCTTTTACTTTCGGCGTAATCAGCGTTGACTTTTCGCTGTAAGCTCTGCATTCCCTTAGGAACGACTTTGGAGCTTCTTCGCCTTTTACTTTTGGCGGAATCAGCGTTGACTTTTCGCTGTAAGCTCTGCATTCCCTTAGGAACGACTTTGGAGCTTCTTCGCCTTTTACTTTTCGGCACTCGATGGTGCGTTCTCAGCTTTTACATTTACATTTCTTGGGGGATTTTGCTCTTATAGAACTAAAAAAGGAAATTACATATGATGGCCCCATTAAAAACCTTTCTCCCCCTTTAGAAAGGAAAAGGGTGCCATGAAAAAGAAAAAACATAAAAAGTTACATCAAGTTACACATAATATCGCCGAAGCTCATCCGCATTCCAAGATCTAGGAATGTTGTTGTCGTCCATATCCTTCAATCTGTATGAACCGGGTCTTGACGAAGATGCTACTAAGAAAGGTCCCTCCCATTTCAACTGCAACTTGCCCACTGTGTCTGGGTTGGCCACTCTCCGAAGCACCAAATGTCCTGGCTCAATATTCTTTAGCCGAACTTTTCTATCTCGCCATTTGATTGTTTCGGCTTGATATTTATTGATATTCTCCACAGCTTGAAGCCTGATCCCTTCTAAAGCATCTTTTTCCACAGAATAAGCATCTTCAGAACCTGATTCTGCCGAAGCTACTACTCTTATTGATCCAGTTTTAGCTTCCTCCGGAGTTATTGCTTCGTCACCGAATAATAACTTGAATGGAGTAAAGCCTGTAGACCTTGATGTTGTTGTGTTGTGGCTCCACACCACTTTGGTTAGCTGATCTGGCCACTTTCCCCTGGGTTGATTGAAGATTAACTTCATTATTCCTGTCATTATAATGCCATTGGCTCTTTCAACGAGCCCATTTGACTCTGGATGCCTGACTGATGCAAAATGAATCTTCGTACCAATTTGATCACAGAAATCTCTGAAAGCTTCGGAGTCGAACTGTGTTCCATTATCCACAGTGATGGCCTTTGGTACCCCGAAACGGCAAACAATATTCTGCCAGAAAAACTTTTGAATGGTGGCCGAAGTTATTGTGGCTAAAGGCTTTGCCTCAATCCATTTGGAAAAATATTCCACAGCCACTACAACATATCTTAAGTTCCCTTGGGCCGGTGGTAATGGACCCAACAAGTCAAGGCCCCACCTTTGCAATGGCCAGATGGGTTGTATGAGCTGTGTTAAGGACGAAGGTTGTTTTTGATCTCTTGCACATTTCTGACAACCTTCGCACTTTTGAACTAATTCCGCTGCATCCGAAGCTGCCTTCGGCCAATAAAACCCTTGACGGAAAACTTTTCCAAGTAATGGCCTAGATCCAATGTGAGATCCACACAGGCCTGCATGTATTTCTTTCATCAACTCTATGCCTTCGGTTCTAGATAAACACTTGAGTAACGGAGCACAAACTCCATGCTTGTACAACTCCCCTTCTATCATGACATATGGACGAGCTCTTGCCTCTATCCTCCTGTTATAAGTTTCGTCATCTGAAAGGAATTTACTCTGAAGGTAAGAGATGATCTCAGTTCTCCAATCTTCGCTATAAACAGGAGATATATTGAGGATTGCTCTTTCAAGAAGTTCCACCGAAGGTGCTTTTATTGTTTCGAAGAACACTTCCGAAGGTAAGGGCAGCCCCTGCGCTACTGACTTAGCTAGCAAATCAGCATGCTCATTTTGTCCTCGAGGGATATTTTTGACAGAAAATCCTTCGAAGGAAGCTTCGACTCTTCGAACCATGTCCAGATATTTTTCAAGCTTCGGATCTTTAGCCTTGCAACTCTTGTCGATATGACCCGAAACAACCTGGGAATCAGTTTTAAGAATGGCCCTTCTGATTCCCATTGCTTTTAGCTTCCGAAGACCCAAAAGCAGGGCTTCGTACTCAGTAATATTGTTTGTACAATTGAAATCGAGTCTTGCCGCATAACAAGTTTTAACTTTGGATGGTGAGACCAACACAGCAGCTGCTCCTGCCCCGAAGGTTCCCCAAGACCCATCGCAAAACACTGTCCATACTTCGGCATCTTTATTTGTTTCTTCATCCTGAGCCCCTGGCGTCCAGTCAGCAATGAAGTCTGCTAACGCCTGGGACTAGATCGAAGATCTATGCACATAATCAATGCAAAATTCATTGAGCTCTGCAGCCCATTTTCCAATCCGCCCAGTAGCTTCTCTATTTCTCATAATATCCTTCAACGGCTGCGAAGAAGGAACAACAATATTGTATGCTTGAAAGTAATGCCGAAGCTTCCTGGATGCCATCAAAACAGCATATAACACCTTCTCTAATTCTGTATAGTTTTTCTTTGATATACTAAGAACTTCAGATACAAAATACACTGGGACCTGCTTCTTGACTTGGCCATCAAGCTTCTCCTGGACAAGTGCTGCACTTACCGCTGAGTGCGAAGCTGCCACATATAATAACAAAGGAGCCCCTGACGTTGGTGGAGTTAATGTTGTTAAATCTATCAGATATTGCTTCAGTTCCTCGAAGGCTTTTTGTTGGCTTGGTCCCCATTGAAAGACTTCGGCTGATTTCAGCACTTCGAAGAATGGTAAATTTCTTTCTGCTGATCTGGATATAAATCTATTAAGAGATGCCAACCTCCCTGTTAATCTTTGGGCCCCCTTTTTTGTAGTTGGTGGCTCCATTCGAAGTATAGCTTCAATTTTACTTGGATTAGCTTCAATTCCCTTTGTTGAAACCAAGCATCCAAGAAATTTCCCCTTCTTTACTCCGAAAACACATTTTTCTGGATTCAACTTTAAGCCAGCTTGTCTGAAACTGGCGAAGGTCTCCTGCAAATCAGCAATATGATTTTCTTGTTTCGTGCTTTTTACAATGATGTCATCAACATAAGTTAGCACATTTCTGCCTATCTGAGACTGGAGAACCTTCGCAGTCATTCTGCTGAAACTTCCTCCAGCGTTTTTGAGCCCCTCAGGCATCCGAAGATAGCAATATGTGCCACTTGGGGTTATGAAGCTAGTCTTCGGCTCATCTTCCTTCTTCATCCAGATTTGGTGGTAGCCTGAGTAACAGTCTAGCAGACTCATGAGCTCTGAAGAAGCTGCTGCATCAACTAAAGAGTCTATCCTTGGTAATGGGAATTCGTCCTTCGGACAAGCCTTGTTGAGATCTGTAAAATCGATACACATTCGCCACTTGCCATTGGCCTTTTTTACCATAACAGTGTTAGCTAGCCATTCTGGGTACTTTACTTCTCTGATAACTCCTGCACTGAGAAGTCTTTTGACTTCATTACGAGCACCTTCGGCCTTATCATCAGACATTTTCCGAAGCCTCTGCTTTCTGGGTCTGAAGAATGGGTCAACATTGAGCGAGTGTTCAATAACATCCCTATTAACTCCGCAGAGATCATTGGCTGACCATGCAAAAACATCTTTGTTGTTGAACAAAAACCTTATCAAGGTTTTCTCCTGTTCTTCGGATAATTGAGAGCCCAACAACACCTTCTGCTCTGCTATGTCCTCACATAAGAGCATGGGCTTCGGCTGATCTGCTGAAGCTGCTTTCTCCCTTCTGAATTTGTACTGTTCACAAGCTTCAGCTCCATCTATGTTATGGATTGGTTTTGAGTCAGTCCAGTTTCCTTCGGCCCTTCTGGCAGCTTCCTGACTTCCATGAATAGCGATGGGTCCTTGATCCGAAGGTATCTTCATGCAAAGATAAGCAGGATGAAGAATTGCTTCGAAAGCATTGAGGGTGCCACGACCAATAATTGCATTGTAAGGGTATTCCATGTCAACAATGTCAAACACAACTTGCTCAGTTCTAGTGTTGTTGATGAACCCGAAGGTCACTGACATGGTGATCTTGCCCAGTGCTACAATCTGTCTTCCTCCGAAGCCACAGAGAGGATGTGTAGCATCATGAATCTTATCTTCTGGCTCTTGCATTTGTCTGAAGGCCTTAGCAAATATGATATCAGCTGCACTGCCTGTATCAACCAAGACGTTGTGGACCAGAAACCCTTTGATAACGCAAGAAATAACCATAGCATCGTTATGAGGAAAATCCTTGAGCTGAAGGTCCTCCTGGGAGAAGGTGACTGGGATGTGGGACCACCTTGACTTGATAAAGGGTCCTTGCACTCCAACATGTTGTACCCTTCTCTGCGCCTCTTTCTTCTGCTTTTTATTGGCTGGTTCTGAGCACGAACCACCTGTAATCGGGAGCACCAGCTTCGGGTCCGAAGCAGCTCCAGCTTGATCGTTGAACGAAGCCATCAGCTCAAAAAAGTGGAAGTGAGTTCACCGGAGGTGGGCGCCAATGTTGGGGACTTGTTCTCAAATGCTATAAATTAAGAACAAGGCAACATAAAATGTTAAATGTTAACGTCCTTCATCCATGAAACATTATTCCCTTGAGGATAATGAACCTTGGACGAAGGTTGATGAGAATATAATTACGAAGGTTAAGTCTTCGTAATTAAATTTTAATAGATTGTATAAGATAACATAAAATAAAGGGTATAAAAAGGTAAATGAATCATAAACGAATTATATTATATTTACTCAATATATTGAATCATTGAAAACAGTTATACCTCTGCCTTGGCAAAGATTGGTTCCCGAAAGATGCGATAGCAATTACCAGAATGTGTGAACAGTAAAGGAATACTGTTCACTATTTATAGGCACAGGACGCAGCCTGTGAAGAATTACAATTACGCCCCTCATAAAAGTTTACAACATTGACTCAGACCCTTATGGGCTAAAAGGTCATTCTATCTTTAAGTCGGTTTGTAATACCGAAGCTTCATGAAGAGGAACCTTCGGCCATCCCATACAAACAGCTTCATCCGAAAGCCGCTTCTTCCTACAAGACCTTCGGCGACGAAGCATAGTCCCAACAATATGTATTCATACAGATTACTATATAAGTATTAAAAAATAATAGGTTGACATACCATATCACGGTAAGCACAAAATCTGGTAGGACTTTGTCGCTACGAAGCTTTATCAATCTTTATCCTTATCTAGACTCTTTGGATGAAAAAAGCTTAAATGAGAGGCAAGATCTCAGGACAGATTTATACAGGTGAGGCCACCTACCGCCCTCGAGTAGGACGCCAAGGGACCTGGCGTCCCCTAACGGACAGCATATAATAGATCACTAGGTACACGCTCGTGCGTTGCTACGAGAGTTAAAAATTAGTATCAAACATAGATAATGAACGATAAACATCACTATAATACGCAAAATCTGTATGATACAATATCACCGTAAGACTAATATTATATTGACGATATAAATATGCAATATTATTACAAATACATCGACTCAAATAAATTGAACTTATGTCGAACAAATATTATACTAATTCATTATCAAAGACATAAAAAAGCATAATATACAATATTTCAATCCGTGTTTCGAGAATCAAGTATATTAAAAATAAAAAAATCTACGCTGGTGCATATGTCTGTAAGGCTTGTAGACCTTAAATAGTATAGGGTGTTTGGTTTGTGATATAGTGGACCATCGTCATCTGACTCTAGTTTTTTTCGTAGAAAGAATAAGCAAGCTAAATTGTGTAGCATGAGGAATGAGACGATTGAGACCATTCTAATAAATTTGATGAACAGATTTCGGTTGCCGCATATTCTGACAGATTTCCCATATGCATCATCATAAGTTTATAACTTGACAAACTTGAACACCCAAAAATATGGTTCTGTACAGCCAGTGAATATTCTTACACGCTGCAAAAGTGTGGCTTCCATCTGAATCATCAATTGAAAACCTGAGCAAACAGGAACATTAGCTGAGCTTTTTGCAAACAAGAAAAATGTGGGGACCAACTTCGGTACAGACTCTGTTTGAGTCTAATTTCTTCTCAGCTTCACTGATGACCTCTAGTTATTCCAACAAAGCGGTGAGCTTTCTCATGTCCTCCTCCTGCACGCTCTGTGGAGCCTTCTCGCGATACCTAGAGGCGTCCATTTTTTGTGCCAGTGCATTTTGTAGCCTGCGTGTATGATAAGAGACATGTTACCGATAAGATTGAACAGCACTGAAACATGAGGATATTTACTGTCAAAAATGGACCTAAGAAGACAAGTGCACTTACTTTTGAATTTCATTTTTTTCTTCCTTAGCTTTTCACGCTCAGCATCTGCATTTAAATCTCCTTGGAGCTGAAGGTACACAGACAAGTCTTTGTTGACAACAACAGTTGCACAATTGGCTGGAGTTTCATCACTCTCTATCAGGATCTGAATAAATCGCAAGGAGGTGCAGGTACTCAGCTTGAGGCCAGAATGCTCCAGCTTCAGAAGCCAAGTCCACGCGACGCGTTATCGAATTCTACAACCACGAGGTCAACTGTGCTACCACGAATGGAAGCCTGGGAGGCGCACGAGTCAATTCCGACCAATGGGCAGGGTGAAATGGCGAACGAGATGAACCATTAGGGAGGTAACCAGGTGGCGAGGAAGGCACGTACCTTGATGCGCGCGGTCATGTCCTGGTTGGCCTCGAGGAGCTGCGCGACCTCGCGACACATCTGGCGTACCTGCACCTCCTTGCGATTCCGCAGCAGCTTGATCCGGGCCACCGCCATCCGCAGCGACGTCTTGCTGGGAAACCATCGTAGGAAGAAAAAAATAAAGCAGACGTTAGGTAGGTTGCCCCATCCTTCGGCATCCGGTCGCGAGCAGCAGAAATCGATCTCCATAGACCACTTGTCAGGCTTGAAGCCCTTGTGCAGGACACCGGAGAACTTCCCCTTGCTCTTGTGCATCTCCGCCCCCGTCACGTCGCACGGACCTGTGTCTTCCGGCCTGATTTGAATCCAGCCAAATCCAAACCGGGCGCGACACCAAATACCTGCCAACCTCCACCTAGGCGGGGAGGGGGACTCCCTTTTGTCGCTGCGGCGGTGGATTGGAATATGGAAAGATTCGGGCTCTCACGCACGTGGGAGGGCGTAGGCTGCCGCTGCTCGACCAGTAAACCTGGTATGCCTCTTTGATGAAGACACAACCCTGGTCACGAGCAGATCGAAGTTAGATAAGCAGAGCCATGAACCTTCGAGCGGAAGCAGCCATGGGTGGGAACGGAACATGCAGAGATCCAAGATCGCTTACATTGAGGAACCACAAGAGGGAGCCGACGAGTGACCCCGCGATGACGAGGAGCGCCAGGAACCAGAAATCGAAGATAACCTGCGGCGAGCATAGGCCCAGTGGCGGCGGCCGCCCGCGTCAGACGAGCATGGATGGTGGTGAGGGAACGTCAGACAGAGGATCACGTACCCTCTCGACGGTGGTCTCATCCACCCGATTCGTACGTAGTGGTGCACATTGCCAGATCACCAGAAGGCAAGAACGCAGTGCGGCGCACCAGATCCGTGGGAACCTAGCCAGCCGCCAGCCTAGTGTGACGAGTCAGGAGAAGGGAGATGAAGAAGCTTACCGTCGGATCTGGCGCAGTGCAGGAGGGAGGAGGCGAGGACGAGGGCGCAGAGGAGGGAGATCCTGGAATCCATCCTCTTCGTAGATCACCAAGGCGCTCTGTTGCTGCCTGCCTGCCTTGTTGCCTGCCGCAACAGGTATAGGCGGAGGCGCCGCGAGCGAGGAGGAAGGAGGCCCGCGCCCGGATCTAAGCATGGGACGGGGCCGCCCAAATGGAAGCTACCGAGCGACGAGCTTGTCACCTGCGGTGAGCAAGCGCAGCGGGTGGAACAGGAGGGGCACAGCGGGAGGACGGCGACCCGGCGGTAGTGGATGGGATCTTCTCTAGGTGGGAGGTAGGGGAGGTTTTGGGGCGGTGGCGAGGCGAGAATTCTGGGGGTGCGGCGAGATTTCCGAGGACGGGGACGACTCGTGGGGCGGGGATGGTGGAGGCGGGGGCATGGAGCACGGTGGGGATGGAAGGGGCGCGGGAGGAGTATGGAAGGAGCGGGGATGGTGGAGGCGGGGGCATGGAGCACGGTGGGGATGGAAGGGGCGCAGGAGGAGTATGGAAGGAGCGGGGGAGGCGGCGCAACGCACGACCTTCCATCGATGCGAGATTTCAGGGGCGAGGCGGAAGGGCACGGACGTGAGGGGCAGAACCGTGCACCACCCAGTGGTGTGGACGCCTACGATAGCCTCTTAAAGAATAGTAGAGATTATGTAACAAATTGAAGAAAAAAAATATTTTGGTCCTTGCTACTCTCTCATCCGGTGGCGCCTATAAACATAATACTGGCAAAGTGCATATACATTGATACGGTTCTTATTTATGCTTGAGTATAAAATATAAAAACTTTATCTATGATTTTAATTTATAAGTATAGAGTATAAAACATAAAGACATATTTATTATTATGTTGACAAAAGATATGTTTGGAAGCGCACTAGTTTTAAAGAAACTAGTTTCTATCTCCAATTTTTAAAAACTGGTTTATAAAAAAACTAAATGAGGATGTTTGGAACCTGGTTTCTAAGAAACTAGTTTCTAGTTTTCTAAGTATACAATGCCTAATCTCTTACTCTATTTTAAAAGGCGGTGCCAATAGATGTAAATTCCTCGAAATCAATAGGGACATGATGTAATTAAATGGTCAAAAGCTGGTTCTAGCAGGGAAGACCCGTTTCTTAGTTTTTATTTTTAAGAAACTATAAATTAAGTTTCTATAAACTCGAGCACAAACTGGTACGCTTGAAACCACTCAGTTTTAATAAATCAGTTTCTTGAAAACTAAATGCTTCTAAACCGGCTCTAAGTGGGGTGTGAATATGGTTTTGAAGCCAACAATCGTGTTCAAATCTCATTTGTGTTTAATTTTAACTTTTTTACTATTTAAATGTGAATTTTTTGATTATTTTTAAATATAAAAAGGAAAAGTTACCGCCTTTGACGAAGCAGGCCCGCGCCACTTGCAGTTCTACTAGGAATCGGTGAATCATCAAATCTGGCCTGCAGAACTCGTGCACTTAAGGACTACTAGTTTGGGAACTTCATTTTCCTAAGAGCTCGTTTGTTTCCCTTCATTTTGAGGAATTAGAATTTAACTAATGCAATAGGCTATTTTTTAGAATGTGACATTCCACAACTTTCCAAAGTGTATATATAAGCCTATCTCAAATTTATAGGGGCGAGAGATAGAAATTAATTCTATAGATTTACATGTTACTTTTCTAATGTACAATTTATAGCACAATCTTCTACTTGTTTCTCTATAACATAAATGTAGTGTATAACTATCTATCTGATATGATTTAGGATAACATACAAATACATTACATGAATAAATATATTAACTCAATTAGTTTTGTCTAAATTATAATTATTAGAATAGAATTCAATTCCAACAAAACAAACGGGGCCTAAGAGATTTTCATTTTCTGAAAACGAACTAATTTCATTGAGAAAATAAAAATCCCTTAGGTCCCGTTTGTTTCATTTCATTTAATATAAGGAATTGGAATCTTACTAATAGAATAGGCTATTTTTTAGAATGTGATATTCCACCACTTTTCAAAGTTATCATATAAGTCTATCTCAAATTCATGGGGTGAGAGATGTAGATTGATTCTATAGATTTACATACTATTTTTCCGATGTACAACTTATAGCACACTCTTCTACTTGCTTCGCTATAACATAAATGTAGTATATAACTATCTCTCTCATATGGTTTAAGATAATATAAAAATATATTACATATATAAATATATGAACTTAATTAGTTTTGTCTAAATTATAATTATTAAAATGAAATTCAATTCCAACAAAACAAACGGGGCCTTAGTAAAATAAGGTTGCCTTGCAATTCGCTCGTTCGCTCCCTAGTTTCCGCCTGTCTCTCCCTCTGCGGCTCTGCCGTCGCGCCATCGCTGGTGCGGTGCCGGTGCCGCTGGTTTTGATTCCTGCCTGTAAGAAGGGCACATCCGCTCTCCTGCGTTCTCCACCATCTCTAAGCCTCACCTAACCTTGCCGCAGTACAAGGTAGGATCTTCTTCGCCTATTAGGTCCCATCAAATTAATCTGAGCATGTCACAGTGATTAACATGAACTTGCTTTTTTGGTGCAACCCCAGGTACTTCACCAAGTTGTCTTCGGGTTTCTCGTGACCTCGCTGCTACTCGTAGCAATACATACAAATAGATAAGGAGCACATAAAAACAACAGTACACCAAACATGAGAACAAACAATGTAAAAACATTCTACGCGATGTTACGAGAATCTAGGTTTGAGAATCACTAAAATCGGAGTTACAGTTAAAAAGATATGGTTTATGAAAGATCTATGTGATTAAATATTAAACTATATTATAAATTGGTTATTATACTTTATATGAGAAAATATACTATAAATAATTAACTTAACTTTAATCTAGATTGATACTTGAATAGAAATCATATTTTAGTTAAATTATCATCCTGGACTAGTTTAACTTTGGTTAGAGAGATTAATCTACTAATCATAGGCTAAACCAATATCTATTTATAAAAATATGCTTTATGGTACAAATAATGTCGCCACAGTGTAGACAATTTTATTACGAAGCTAACGCAACTGAAACGGACTCATTCGGAGTTACAATGCACAAGATATGAATTTTCGAAGTTTATTGAATTACTTTTATACTAAAATCAATTTCAGACTTAATTTATATAAACCAGATAATACTTTGGACTACGATACTATTATCAAGAAGTTCAGGGTCGAAAGTATAAATAACGGGACCTACTTGTGATTATTTGCTACTACTAGAGGACGGCGGGTTGGTTTTATAAAAGCACAAAGGTTCTTCAGCAAAAAGTCATGGCCGAAGGGGCATGGGCTGTTTCTGGCCGCGCGATCAGAGATGGAGGGTTCAGATTAACTGTGTTCTTGACTTGAACCGGTACGCAGTCCCAACCATTAGATCGAGGACCGATGGCGCATATTTAAAATATCCTTTATTAAATCGGGACCGCCCGCGGTCGATCCAATGGCGTGGATTCGACAATCGAACCGTTACATGAGATTTAATCCTGAGTAGAGATGGCAACGGGTACAAACCCGCTAGGTTTTGCCGTCCCAAACTCGTACCCGTGAAAAATATCTATGCCCATTAAAAAACATGTACCCATAACGGGTTTGAGATTTTGCCCAAACCCGTACCCATCGGGTTAGCGGGTACCCATGGGTTACCCGCGAGTTTCATCTCCAATATACTTGTTCTTCTCATAATCAATAAGTATCATAATGATTAATGATATAATGATCCAAAATTTATGTAATGAACGATGAGTTCATGATTTGGTATAAAAATTATTAGTAGAGAGAATGAAATACAAATAATAAGTTGTATAATTAAGTGACCTTGCACTAAGTTATCCATCCACCACATATATAACGCTAGTAAAAACTATAATAGGAAGCAAGCAACACTCTCACCGACTACTGATATATTCACCAATTGATAAAAATTATGAAGTAAATAAGGAATAACAAGTTTGTTGTTGTTTATAAAATAAAATGACAATATGCAATAGGTTTGGTCGGGTTTAAAAAACCCACAGGTTCACGGGTTCAGGTACTATAGGAACAAACTCGTACCCATAAACCCTCCGGGTAAAGATTTATGCTATTAACAAATCTATAGGTATGAAAATTGATCCAAAACTGAGGTAAAAATCCATCGGGTTTCGGATTTCGGGAAACCCATCGGATTTCGGATTTCGGGTACCCATTGCCATCTCTAATCCCGAGCGCCAAGACTCGATCGGATGGCCGCGACTTTGTGGGCCGAAGGGGTACCCGCTACTTCAGATCACAGCCGTCCAACACAAATCGACGATAGTCGAGTTATCTTCCTTCCTCCGCAGGCTGAGCATGGCAGTGCTCACCAACCGCGGCGGAGCCATCACCGGGGTCCGGGGAGCGCCCAACAGTGACGCCAGGGCTCGATTCTAAGCGTAACTAGGTGCTAAGTAATGCGGAGAAGGTATAGAGTCGATCCGAGGAGCATTACTGATGGATGGGAGGCAGATCGAAGCTAACCACGAGGCACAGTGGTTCATGGCGAGACCCCATGGTTTCTTCCTTACCCGCCCCAGAGAAGGTAACCTGGATTCTATTGTCGGGGCCAAGGGGGGCGCGGCGGTTCTTATAGTGCCTAGGGACGAGTCCGAGGCGGGGATTTTGGCCAATGGTTGCGACGGGCGACGTCCACGGAAATCTCGGTGCAGCTCGTTGCGAGGACGATGGTTCTGACGCTGGGTCCCGATGTCAGCGAGGCAAGGATGCAGACGCGGCGTGGGGAAGAAGCTGCTGACACGGTGGACCTAGACGCCAGCAACGGCTACACGCAGAGAGACAGGGGCGGGCCAGCGACGTCAGTGATAGGTGAACCCGTGGACGCGAAGTGAGGCTGACAGTGCGGGCCCGCATGTCGGCGCCCACCTCTAGCCGGGCTGACAGAATGTAGATGGGCTGCCCGAGGGGAAAACGGCCCAAAGCGTGGCTTAATCCTTCTCTTTTCTTTTTCTTTTTTTCTGTTTTCTATTTCAATTCCTAAATTCATTTCAAATTACCATTTCAACTTTGTTTGAATTCTTCAAACTTATTTAAAATGCACAATACACACTCCAGCATGAATGCAAAATTTAACTTTATTATTTATTTCTCATTTAAATAAATGCTTCTATATGTACATTAGTAAAGGAAGTATTTCTCCAATAGAAAAATCTAGGCCTCCTTTGGAACAAGGGAAAAGTGAAGGAATTTTAAAGGATTAAAACCCTATGGAAAGTTTTCCTATGTGGTCCTTTGGAACAAAGGATTGAGTTGCAACAAATCCTATAAAATTCATATGGAATTGAGCATTGTAGTGAGATTTTGGAGGTTTTTTAACATGAGGTCCAACCTCTTGAAAATTTTCCTGTGGAATTGAAGGTGACA
Organism: Zea mays; assembly: GCF_902167145.1. Lineage (NCBI taxonomy): Eukaryota > Viridiplantae > Streptophyta > Magnoliopsida > Poales > Poaceae > Zea > Zea mays. The sequence continues at coordinate 78,310,619 of NC_050103.1, read as the reverse complement.
TGCAACTCTATTCCTACATTTTTTCCATCCCTATGTTTTACTAATCCTCCATTTTAAAGGAGGCCCTATATTGTTTCTTTCCTGAGTTTAACTCTTGCTTGAGAATTATACCTAGTCTCTATTATTACTTATTTATTTGGGATACATACTCTCAAAGGTAACAAAATTCTTATTAAAGGACATTTTAAATTAAAAACTTGGAGAAACGTTAATAAACCCTCAATATAAAATTTTGGGTGTTACAGGCTCATAGATAAAACTATTTTTTCCTTATCAAATCATGTCATTTTCCTTCTTCTGAGCTTGGATGGTATCACCAATTTCTAATTTTTCATATACAGGATTTATGCATTACTCCAGATGAAAATCACAGTGCAAATCGTAGCTCCCATGGCAACGAAGAAACAGGTACTCCGTGGATCTCTGGCTTTTTGCAAACATCTACAAGAGGTGTGTCAGTTTCCTCATGTGTTTAAATTTTGATTTTTGACCCCAATTTCTAATAAAAACAATAAATAGGGCATGATAATCCCACAATGAATATTCCTGAGAACTTTGTTTTTTGTGTTTTCTGAAGGTGGGGTCAGTTCTGTTATCCATGCATATATGTTTTAGTGTGCCGATAGGACTCATAGGAGCATAGGTTATACGAGAAACTTAGAGGGTATTTGGTTTTTAGGGACTAATTTTTAGTCCCTTTATTTTATTCCATTTTAGAGTTTTAGTTTCCGTATTTGACAATTTAGAGATTAAAATGGAATAAAATAGAGGGACTAAAAATTATTCACTAGAAACCAAACACCCCTTAATGCTTTATGTAGTTTTCACTTATAAGCATACCAATTGCATTGAAACTCTGTTTTCTTATCTCTCATAGGTAATGGAGAATCACTTCATGCAGAAGAAAATGTTGGAGACAATGTTGATCCCTTACCATGGTGGAGTCCGTCAAGAGAAAATGAACTACCACCAAAAGTGAACCTGGATTTGTTAACACGCTACTCTACTAGCTACTCCTTATTACCGAAGAATGTAAATTCCTATAAACTCGTACTATTCCCATCTCCCATTTCAAATCCACTCACAACCAATTCTTACTTGATCATTCTCAATGCAGTGCTTAACTCTAGAAACAAGCTATCACACTGAGCTGGGACAGTTCATACTTAATGACACGTTGGTTTCTTCTACCTCAGGGAGTCAGGACTGCTTTAAATTGAGAACTAAAAATCATTATGAAGAAAACATTTTAAAATGTGAAGACGACATGTAAGTAACCAATTGTTCATCTGCTCAAGTGTCTCTTATCAACTATTTGACTATTTGATATAGGTGACCATTTTGCTTACTCACGGAATAGTGAATGCACAATGGCAAGGTTTTAAAGTCGGCTAATCAACTTTAGTCGCCTGAGCACCGATAAGTTGACTAATCGTGATTAGTCGTCGATTTGCTCGATTAGTGGAGTCTAGTCGACTCTTAGTCGTCCACCTATAACAAGACCATATGTATATATATCAATATATACAATTATAGCAGGACTGCAATACAACAATACACTAGCTATAGCAGGACAGCAGTACACTGATTTCAGCAGCACACTGATTCAGTGGCGGACCCAAGATTTCTTGACTGGGTATGCGAGATCAAGATGTTAAGGTCCATTAGGCACAGGCCTACTGCCTATATATTACCTATGGTCCTTAGGGACATATTATCAATCTTAAGGTTAGTAACATGGTAACAGAGGAGGTTACGAAACCCTAATTTTCTCTTAGTCGACGTCGCGGCTGTCAGGGTTTAGGGTTCGCGGCTGTCACACTACCCAGCCGCCGTCGCGACCGTCCCCTGTCCCAGCCACCGCCCGCAGTCGAGGATCCTGCGTCAGCCGCCGTCGCGGCCGTCCGCCGTCGAGGATTCCTCTCCGTGCGGGCTTCCGTGCTGTTGTCGTCACGGATCGGGCTTATCCCTCATCCCTTCTTCGTCTGCGCGCTCTCCGCCGCGCGCTCTCCGCCGTCGTGGCCGTCCGTCGTCGAGGACCCCAGCCGCCGCGGATCGGGCTTCTCCCGCGCGACTGTCACCTGCCCGTCCCAGCCGCCGTCGCGACCGTCTTCTGCTCAGCCGCCGCCGCGACCGTCTCCTGCCCCGCCGTCGCAGATCCGGCCCCAGCCGCCGTCCTTTGCTGCCCGCGCAACTGCTGCTGTCGCCCGCCCGTCCCAGCCGCCATCGCGGCTGTCTCCTGCCCCGCCATCGCGGATCCTGCCTCAGCAGCGCCCTCTGCTGCCCGCACAACTGCTGCTGTCGAGCTTGTCCGCCCCAACCACCGTCGCTTCATCTGCGCGCCCTCTGCTGCCCGCGCAACTGCTGCGCGGCTGCTGCAGTCGTGGTCGTCCGCCCGGCAGCACCCTCTGCGCGTCCGCGCGGCTGCACTACAGTCGTGGTCCCTCTGCTGCAGTCGCGGTCGTCCGCCCGGCGCAACTGCTGTCTTCATCCGCCCGGCGTAATCGCGGCCCTCTGCTACTGCTGTCTTCGTCTGGCACAGTCGCGGCCTCTTCGTCCGCCCTTTGCGCGCAGTGGCAGCCTGCGGTGTGCTACGCCTGGTGTCTGCCATCATTGTTCATCCGCTGCTCCCGCTCGGGATTTTGGTACCTTCCAGCCAGTTGTTTCAGATCTGTTATTCTTCAGTGATTTATTAATCTGCAATATGTCGGCCAACGCTATTGTTGTCAACATTGTGCTTGATGGCCAGAATTACCCCGAATGGGCTTTTTGTGTTCAGACTGCATTAAGGGGTCATGGTTTACTTTTTCATTTGACTGAGGATTCTCCAGTTTTAGCAGCTGATCGAAGCAATGCTGCTGCAATTAAGACTTGGCAGATCAATGATGGCAAGGTAATGGCTGCAATGGTCAACAACACTAAACCAACTATGATTACAAGTCTATCCAAATTTACCACTGCTAAGGCTATCTGGTCACATCTGAAGGATCAGTTTGTTCAGGATAGCGATGCTCTTTTACATACTCTTATGCAGCAGACTCATGTGATTGAGCAACATGATATGTCCATTGATGAATATTATTCTGCCTTTGATCGTCTTATGAGTGCATTGACCTCCATGGTGCCCACTTGTACAGTTGTGCCTTGTCCAGCCCATAAGTTCATTGACAAGTTCTTTACCTACAGATTTGTTATGGGAGTTCGACCTGAATTCGATTCCCTTCGTGCAAGGCTGCTTCACAGTTCGGATACTCTCACCATGGCTCAGGCATTGTCCGAATTGCTTGCTGAAGAGACTCGTCTGAAATCTATGTCTTCTCTTACTGGTGTAAGTTCTCACAGTGTGTTGGCTGCTACTCAGAGGTCTAGGAACACCTCCTTTTAGCCTTGTTGAAAGGGAAATGTGCCCTTGGGCTATTTCTAAGTATTTTGGTGATTTAGTGTCTAACACAAGTGCTTAAATGTAAAATGGTGGACAAAGTACAAACCAAGGTCAAAGGTATGTTTCTCAGACTTAGTACATTGTTTTAGTGACTAATGTATTGTGTCTAAGTGTTGGAAACAGGAAAAAGCCAATTGAAAATGCCTTGGCTCGAGCAGCCAAGTTTCAGCTCAGTCTGGAGCACCGGACTGTCCGGTGGTGCACCGGACAGTGTCCGGTGTGCCAGGCTGGCTCGAGCAAAGTGGCTGCTCTCGGGACTTCGACGGCGGTGTACGACTATAATTCACCGGACTGTCCGGAGGTGCACCGGACTGTCCGGTGGGCCGTTCACAGGCGAACTTATCGCTCTCGGGAATTCATCGTCGACGTACGGCTATAATTCACCGGACTGTCCGGTGTGCACCGGACTGTCCGGTGAGCCAACGGTCGGCAGGGCCAACGGTCGGCCGCGCGATCTGCGCGGGACACGTGGCCGAGCCAATGGCTAGAAGGGGGCACCGGACTGTCCGGTGTGCACCGGACATGTCCGGTGCGTCAACGGCTCTCTGCTGTCAACGGTCGACTGCGCCAGTTATGGAAAGAAATCGGGCACCGGACATGTCCGGTGTGCACCGGACTGTCCGGTGCGCCAGTCGACAGAAGGCAAGATCATCCTTCCTAGATTGCTCTCAACGGCTCCTAGCTGCCTTGGGGCTATAAAAGGGACCCCTAGGCGCATGGAGGAGAACACCAAGCATACTTACAACATTCCTAAGCACCAAGTCATCGATTCCGCGCATTTGTTTCTTTGTGATAGCATATAGAGCTCTTGTGGAGTTGTGAACTCATTGGATTGTGTTGCGAGCTCTTGTTGCGACTTGTGCGCGTGTTGTTGCTCTGATTTGTGAGTCTTGTGTGAGTTGCTCATCCCTCCCTTACTCCGTGATTCTTTGTGAACATCAAAAGTGTAAGGGCGAGAGGCTCCAAGTTGTGGAGATTCCTCGCGAACGGGATAAGAAAAGAAAAGCAAAACACCGTGGTATTCAAGTTGATCATTGGATCACTTGAGAGGAGTTGAGTGCAACTCTCGTCCGTTGGGACGCCACAACGTGGAGTAGGCAAGCATTGGTCTTGGCCGAACCACGGGATAAAACCACTGTGTCATCTCTGTGATTGTTCTCTTGTGGTTATTGTGTTTTGCTAAGACATCTCTTTAGCCACTTGGCAATTATTGTGCTAACGATTAACTGTGTTTTGTGGCTTAAGTTTTCAAGTTTCACAGGATCACCTATTCACCCCCCCCTCTAGGTGCTCTCAATTGGTATCGGAGCCATTCTCTTCAAGAAAGGGACTAACCGCCCGAAGAGATGGATCCTAAGGGCAAGGGGATGGTGATCAACGATAAGGAGAAGGAGTCCTTCGTCAACGAGCCCAAAGATGACAAGCCTACCGACTCGGGCTCGGGCCACAAGCGAAAAGATGGGAAGAAGAAGACAAGACGCATCAAGGAGATCGTCTACTACGACGACAGTGATGAGTCCTCTTCTTCCCAAAAGGACAACGACGACTACGACAGACGAAAGACGGTTAACTCAAACTTTTCTTTCGATTATTCGTACATTCCGCATAGCTCAAATGCTCATTTGTTCCCCATTCCACTTGGCAAGCCCCCTCACTTTGATGGAGAGGACTACGGATTTTGGAGCCACAAAATGCGTACTCACCTGTTTTCTCTCCATCCAAGCATTTGGGAGATTGTGGAAAGTGGAATGAAATTTGATAGCTCGGATAGCCCTTTGTTTATTAATGAACAGATTCATAAAAATGCACAAGCTACTACTGTGTTGCTAGCCTCTTTGTGCAGAGATGAGTATCACAAGGTGAGCGGCTTGGATAATGCCAAGCAGATCTGGGACACCCTCAAGATCTCTCATGAGGGGAACGACGTCACCTTGCTCACCAAGATGGAGTTGGTAGAGGGAGAACTTGGAAGATTCGCAATGATAAGGGGCGAGGAGCCAACCCAAACATACAACCGGCTCAAGACCCTTATCAACAAGATAAGGAGCTACGTAAGCACGCGATGGACGGATCACGACGTCGTCCGCCTAATGCTAAGGTCCTTTACCGTTCTTGATCCTCATTTGGTGAATAATATTCGTGAGAATCCCAGGTACACCAAAATGTCACCCGAAGAAGTCCTTGGAAAATTTGTAAGCGGGCGAATGATGATCAAGGAGGCGAGGTACGTGGACGACGCGTTGAATGGTCCAATCCATGAGCCTCAACCCATTGCTCTCAAGGCAACAAGGAGCAAGGAGGCGCTACCTAGCAAGGTGGCGCAAATTGAGGCAGCCGGACTTAATGATGAAGAGATGGCCCTCATTATCAAAAGATTCAAGACGGCGCTAAAGGATCGCAAGGGACAGCCAAGCAAGACCAAGACCAAGGGAAAGCGCTCATGCTTCAAATGCGGTAAGCTTGGTCATTTTATTGCTAACTGTCCCGACAATGATAGTGATCAGGAACAAGGGAACGAGAGGGAGAAGAAGAAGAACTATAAGAAGGCAAAAGGCGAGGCACATCTAGGCAAGGAGTGGGATTCGGATTGCTCCTCTTCCGACTCCGACAATGAGGGACTCGCCGCCACCGCCTTCAACAAATCGGCCCTCTTCCCCAACGAGCGTCACACATGCCTTATGGCAAGGGAGAAGAAGGTATGTACTCGAAACTCTACTTATGCTTCTTCAAGTGAGGACGAATCTAGTGATGAGGATGAAATAGATTATTCATGTTTGTTTAAGGGCCTAGATAGAACCAAGGTAGACAAAATTAATGAATTGATTGATGCCTTGAATGATAAGAATATGCTTTTAGAAAAGCAAGAGGATTTGTTGTATGAAGAACATGATAAATTTGTAGAAGCACAAAAATCTCATGCTCTAGAAGTTAAAAGAAATGAAATGCTTTCTTGTGAATTATCTTCTTGCCATGAGACAATTTCTAACTTAAGGAGCATTAATGATGATTTGAATGCTAAGTTAGAAATAGCTAGTAAGTCAACATCTTGTGTAGAAATTGTTGCAACTTGTAATAGGTGTAAAGATTTTGACATTGACGCTTGTAGGGAACACCTAGTTTCAATTTCCAAACTTAATGATGAATTGGCTAGTCTTAATGCTCAACTTAAGACTAGCAAGAGTGATTTTGATAAGCTAAAATTTGCAAGGGATGCCTACACGATTGGTAGACACCCCTCAATTAAGGATGGGCTTGGCTTCAAGAGGGAAGCCAAGAACTTGACAAGCCATAAGGCTCCCATCTCCGCCAAGGAGAAAGGGAAGGCCCCTATGGCTAGTAGTGTGCAAAAGAACCATGCCTTTATGTATCATGATAGGAGACAATCTAGAAATGCTTATAGGAGTTGTAATGCATATGATGCCTTTGACTCTCATGCCATGTTTGCTTCTAGTTCTTCTTATGTGCATGATAGAAATGTTGATAGGAGAAATGTTGTTCATAATATGCCTAGGAGAAATGTTATTCCTAGGAAAGTTAATGAACCATCTACAATATATCATGCTTTAAATGCTTCCTTTGCTATTTGTAGAAAGGATAGGAAGATAGTTGCTAGAAAATTAGGGGCAAGATGCAAGGGAGACAAAACTTGCATTTGGGTCCCTAAGGATATCTGTGCTAACCTTGTAGGACCCAACATGAGTTGGGTACCTAAGACCCAAGCCTAAATTTGCCTTGCAGGTTTATGCATCCGAGGGTTCAAGCTGGATTATTGACAGCGGATGCACAAACCATATGACGGGGGAGAAGAAGATGTTCACCTCCTACGTCAAGAATAAGGATTCCCAAGATTCAATAATATTCGGTGATGGGAATCAAGGCAAGGTAAAAGGGTTAGGTAAAATTGCAATATCTAATGAGCACTCTATCTCTAATGTGTTTTTAGTTGAGTCTCTTGGATATAATTTGTTATCTGTTAGTCAATTATGCAATATGGGATATAATTGTCTATTTACAAATGTAGATGTGTCTGTCTTTAGAAGAAGTGATGGTTCACTAGCTTTTAAGGGTGTATTAGACGGCAAACTTTATTTAGTTGATTTTGCAAAAGAGGAGGCCGGTCTAGATGCATGCTTATTTGCTAAGACTAGCATGGGCTGGCTGTGGCATCGCCGCTTAGCACATGTGGGGATGAAGAACCTTCACAAGCTTCTAAAGGGAGAACACGTGATAGGTTTGACTAACGTGCAATTCGAAAAAGATAGACCTTGTGCAGCTTGTCAAGCAGGTAAACAAGTGGGAGGAGCGCATCACAGCAAGAATGTGATGACCACTTCAAGACCCCTGGAGCTACTACATATGGACCTCTTCGGACCCGTCGCCTATCTAAGCATAGGAGGAAGTAAGTATGGTCTAGTTATTGTTGATGACTTTTCCCGCTTCACTTGGGTATACTTTTTGCAGGATAAATCTGAAACCCAAGGGACCCTCAAGCGCTTCCTCAGGAGAGCTCAAAATGAGTTTGAGCTCAAGGTGAAGAAGATAAGAAGCGACAACGGGTCCGAGTTCAAGAACTTTCAAGTGGAGGAGTTCCTTGAGGAGGAAGGGATCAAGCACGAGTTCTCTGCTCCCTACACACCACAGCAAAATGGTGTGGTAGAGAGGAAGAACATGACGCTAATCGATATGGCGAGGACGATGCTTGGAGAATTCAAGACCCCCGAGCGTTTTTGGTCGGAAGCCGTCAACACGGCTTGCCACGCCATCAACAGGGTCTACCTTCATCGCCTCCTCAAGAAGACTTCGTATGAGCTACTAACCGGTAACAAACCCAATGTATCTTACTTTCGTGTATTTGGGAGCAAGTGCTACATTCTAGTAAAGAAGGGTAGAAATTCTAAGTTTGCTCCCAAAGCTGTAGAAGGGTTTTTGTTAGGTTATGATTCAAATACAAAGGCGTATAGGGTCTTCAACAAATCATCGGGTTTGGTTGAAGCCTCTAGCGACGTTGTATTTGATGAGACTAATGGCTCTCCAAGAGAGCAAGTTGTTGATCTTGATGATGTAGATGAAGAAGATGTTCCGACGGCCGCTATACGCACCATGGCGATTGGAGAGGTGCGACCACAGGAACAAAATGAGCGAGATCAACCTTCTTCCTCAACTATGGTGCATCCCCCAACTCAAGACGATGAACAAGTTTATCAACAGGAGGCGTGTGACCAAGGGGGAGCACAAGATGATCATGTGATGGAGGAAGAAGCACAACCGGCACCTCCAACCCAAGTTCGAGCGATGATTCAAAGGGATCATCCCATCGATCAAATTCTGGGTGATATTAGCAAGGGAGTAACTACTCGATCTCGATTAGTTAATTTTTGTGAGCATTACTCCTTTGTCTCTACTATTGAGCCTTTCAGGGTAGAAGAGGCCTTGCTAGATCCGGACTGGGTGTTGGCCATGCAAGAGGAACTCAATAACTTCAAGAGGAATGAAGTTTGGACACTGGTGCCTCGTCCTAAGCAGAATGTTGTGGGAACCAAGTGGGTGTTCCGCAACAAACAAGACGAGCACGGAGTGGTGACAAGGAACAAGGCTCGACTTGTGGCAAAAGGTTATGCCCAAGTCGCAGGTTTGGACTTTGAGGAGACTTTTGCTCCTGTGGCTAGGCTAGAATCAATTCGTATCTTGCTAGCATATGCCGCTCACCATTCTTTCAGGTTGTTCCAAATGGATGTGAAGAGCGCTTTCCTCAACGGGCCGATCAAGGAGAAGGTGTATGTGGAGCAACCCCCTGGCTTCGAGGATGAACGGTACCCCGACCACGTGTGTAAGCTCTCTAAGGCGCTCTATGGACTTAAGCAAGCCCCAAGAGCATGGTATGAATGCCTTAGAGACTTTCTAATTGTTAATGCTTTCAAGGTTGGGAAAGCCGATCCAACTCTTTTTACTAAGACATGTGATGGTGATTTGTTTGTGTGCCAAATTTATGTCGATGACATAATATTTGGTTCTACTAACCAAAAGTCTTGTGAAGAGTTTAGCAGGGTGATGACGCAGAAATTCGAGATGTCGATGATGGGCGAGTTGAACTACTTCCTTGGGTTCCAAGTGAAGCAACTCAAGGACGGCACCTTCATCTCCCAAACGAAGTACACGCAAGATCTGCTAAAGCGGTTTGGGATGAAGGACGCCAAGCCCGCAAAGACTCCGATGGGGACCGACGGACACACCGACCTCAACAAAGGAGGTAAGTCCGTTGATCAAAAAGCATACCGGTCAATGATAGGGTCTTTACTTTATTTATGTGCTAGTAGACCGGATATTATGCTTAGCGTATGCATGTGTGCTAGATTTCAATCCGATCCTAAGGAGTGTCACTTAGTGGCGGTGAAGCGAATTCTTAGATATTTGGTTGCTACGCCTTGCTTCGGGCTCTGGTATCCAAAGGGGTCTACCTTTGACTTGGTTGGATACTCAGATTCCGACTATGCTGGATGTAAGGTCGATAGGAAGAGTACATCAGGGACGTGCCAATTCTTAGGAAGGTCCCTGGTGTCGTGGAACTCTAAGAAACAAACCTCTGTTGCCCTATCCACCGCTGAGGCCGAGTATGTTGCCGCAGGACAGTGTTGCGCGCAACTACTTTGGATGAGGCAAACCCTTCGGGACTTTGGCTACAATCTGAGCAAAGTCCCACTCCTATGTGACAATGAGAGTGCTATCCGCATGGCGGAAAATCCTGTTGAACACAGCCGCACAAAGCACATTGACATCCGGCATCACTTTCTGAGAGACCACCAGCAAAAGGGAGATATCAAAGTGTTTCATGTTAGCACCGAGAACCAGCTAGCCGATATCTTTACCAAGCCTCTAGATGAGAAGACCTTTTGCAGGCTGCGTAGTGAGCTAAATGTCTTAGATTCGCGGAACTTGGATTGAATTATAGCATACATGTGTTTATGCCTTTGATCATGTTCATTCTGCATTGTGTTGCTTAATAATGGTGCTCAAGTTGTATAAAGACTCCCTGGACCTCACAAGTCCGTTGCAAAGTGATGCACATGTTTAGGGGGAGCTGTGCTACAACTTGACCCTTTGAGACTAATCATGTGCTTGAGATTGCTTGTTTTAGTCTCAAAGGAGGTTTGAAAGGGAAAAGGTGGACTTGGACCATGAAAGACTTCCACTGCACTCCGATGAGAGGGTAACTTATTCCAAGTTCATCTCATGTACTCTTATTGCCTTTGTATTCTTCTTGAAGTTTTTGGTGAGGCAATAGGGTTTTTGGGCCAAGATTGATCCCGTTTTGGTGCTTGATGCCAAAGGGGGAGAAAATAAAGGCCAAAGCAATAGATGGATCAGCTACCATTTGAGAAATTTTGAAAATAGTAGATTAGAGCTTTTGGGTGTCAAAACTCTTTTATTGTCTCTTATGTCAAAAGTTGGCCTCTTGTGGGGAGAAGTGTTGATTATGGGAAAAAGGGGGAGTTTTTGAAATCCTTGATCAAATTTCTTTGGAACACCTCTCTTTATGTCTCTACAAGTGGATTTGACTTAGAGATAGGAATTTGAGTTTGATTTGCAAAAACAAACCAAGTGGTGGCAAAGAGTGATCCATATATGTCAAATTTGAATCAAAATAATTCGAGTTCTTATTTGGAGTGATTTTGTACTTGTTCCACTGGCTTTATGTTGTGTTGGCATAAATCACCAAAAAGGGGGAGATTGAAAGGGAAATGTGCCCTTGGGCTATTTCTAAGTATTTTGGTGATTTAGTGTCTAACACAAGTGCTTAAATGTAAAATGGTGGACAAAGTACAAACCAAGGTCAAAGGTATGTTTCTCAGACTTAGTACATTGTTTTAGTGACTAATGTATTGTGTCTAAGTGTTGGAAACAGGAAAAAGCCAATTGAAAATGCCTTGGCTCGAGCAGCCAAGTTTCAGCTCAGTCTGGAGCACCGGACTGTCCGGTGCGCCAGGCTGGCTCGAGCAAAGTGGCTGCTCTCGGGACTTCGACGGCGGTGTACGGCTATAACTCACCGGACTGTCCGGAGGTGCACCGGACTGTCCGGTGGGCCGTTCACAGGCGAACTTATCGCTCTCGGGAATTCATCGTCGACGTACGGCTATAATTCACCGGACTGTCCAGTGTGCACCGGACTGTCCGGTGAGCCAACGGTCGGCCGCGCGATCTGCGCGGGACACGTGGCCGAGCCAACGGCTAGAAGGGGGCACCGGACTGTCCGGTGTGCACCGGACATGTCCGGTGCGCCAACGACTCTCTGGCTGTCAACGGTCGACTGCACCAGTTATGGAAAGAAATCGGGCACCGGACATGTCCGGTGTGCACCGGACTGTCTGGTGCGCCAGTCGACAGAAGGCAAGATCAGCCTTCCTAGATTGCTCTCAACGGCTCCTAGCTGCCTTGGGGCTATAAAAGGGACCCCTAGGCGCATGGAGGAGAACACCAAGCATACTTACAACATTCCTAAGCACCAAGTCATCGATTCCGCGCATTTGTTTCTTTGTGATAGCATATAGAGCTCTTGTGGAGTTGTGAACTCATTGGATTGTGTTGCGAGCTCTTGTTGCGACTTGTGTGCGTGTTGTTGCTCTGATTTGTGAGTCTTGTGTGAGTTGTTCATCCCTCCCTTGCTCCGTGATTCTTTGTGAACATCAAAAGTGTAAGGGCGAGAGGCTCCAAGTTGTGGAGATTCCTCGCGAACGGGATAAGAAAAGAAAAGCAAAACACCGTGGTATTCAAGTTGATCATTGGATCACTTGAGAGGAGTTGAGTGCAACTCTCGTCCGTTGGGACGCCACAACGTGGAGTAGGCAAGCATTGGTCTTGGCCGAACCACGGGATAAAACCACTGTGTCATCTCTGTGATTGTTCTCTTGTGGTTATTGTGTTTTGCTAAGACATCTCTTTAGCCACTTGGCAATTATTGTGCTAACGATTAACTGTGTTTTGTGGCTTAAGTTTTCAAGTTTCACAGGATCACCTATTGTAACACCCCGGGATCCACAAACACCCCAGAATGCTACTAAACTACACATCTAACATTCGTATATAAAATTTCGACAGCATCTCCTTTGAAAATGGCATAAACGGGGAAGCAACAAAGTATAAATAGATATCATGATAAGAAAACATAATAGACATTAATAGTCTGCTAGCAATGGGAAGACAACCATAACAGCATGAGCTAAATTATCCAGTGCGCACAACTAGTTAGAAACAAGCATCCTTTGACAAGAAGCTTCTAATTAAATCATGACTGTGCCTAAGCAGCGTTATTATAAGAGTGAAGGTGGATGTGCTGCTACTTCCCACTTCCCTTGATGAGCAACAAGCACCTGCATTGAGTAATGCAAGAGTGAGATGAAACATCTCAGCAAGCGAATAATTTTGACGAGATATTTAAACCACAAATTGAATTCATCAACATTTTAAAAGAGTCACAATTAAAATCAGAAATACTTGTAGATATGGAACTCAGTAGTCCCACTATAACCAATACCATCTCATTTCCTCGAACAACCACAATAGGTTCTATAACACTTCCCTGCGTCAACAATACCTGCAAATATCACTTCAATGTATGCATAGGAATGCAATGTGTAGGTACTCTATCTTCATACCTCTGAGAGTATAAAACCACATCATCTGCAAATATCACTTCAATGAATGCATATGAATGCAATGCATATGTCCTCTGCCTTCATACCTCTAAGGGTATGAAGCCGCATCGTACCCCTCCTCGGGCAACGTACGATGCTAAATTGTACCGGTACGGTCGGACCATAGGTCACGACAAAACTTCAGATGCAAATGAGTCATGCAATGTATATGGCATGCTGCATTTATCAATAACCTTCACTTCCTTCAGATACAATACAAACCTCAAATAATACTTTATTTACCTTCAGATACAATACCAACCTCAAATAATACTTCATTTACCTTCAGGGGTGTGAATTAATCTCATGAATCATACTCGAATCATAATCATCATCAATATATGATTGAGCATCAGTATAATGCAAGCAAGTAAAGCATCACCATAGAGTCCAATTATGAAAGAATCCAATACTTCTTAATATTAGAGTGTAGGCAATAGAAATAACAGGTCAGAACGGAAGCAACCACCGCTACATTCACTTGCCTTCATCGAAGAAGAAGAAATGTACTAGACATGATCTGGAGTGTAGCCACCTGCTAGCGGGCATAAAACTTAGTACAAATATTTCACAAACATTTGCCATCAATCAACAAAACACTCCTACACTTGAAACCAAGACCCAGTGGAAAGACTCCCACCCTGAACCACATGCCATACAGCAGCAGCGCTGTTTGTTAATTTTGTATCTTTAAAATTAAAACAGTGGTGATATCAAACAAATACTCTAGGAGTATCTACACAAAATACTCTACAACTTCAGTATTCAATGGATAATTAAATTCTGCCATCTACAAGTTCTAAAACATCTGACAAGATAACTGACTGAATTTGTTTTAGACAGCAGTATGGTTAACTTTAAAATTCGATATCTCCCAAACTACTGAACCAAAAATTATGAAATTCTGCTGGAAGTAAGAACTTTTATCTCTCTACAAAAGTCTCCATAGTTGGAAGAGCCAATTCGGCCATTTACTAGATGAAACCCACCAGTGAACAGACCCACTCATTTTTGTCAGACAAACAGGAACAGCCACAGTAAAACAAACATAATTAGAGTTTTACAAATCATATGAATGCACTCTTTAACAATCTGGAAAGCTTATGAAATTATCTACAACTTCTTTTACCAACCCACAGTTTAATTCTGTTGATAAAATTGCCTAACTCTTAAGAGAACAGATTCTGCACAGAATTATGAGACTGAAAAACTGCTATAATCAAACTGTCATAACTTTCTGTTCTGATGTCCGATTGAGGTGTTCTTCGCGGCCACGGAAAGATCTACAAATTATCTACGACTCATATATAGACTTTTTATTTTTTTGAGGCCACTAAGATCACAGAAAACTGGTATGAACAGAAACTGTCGAATCTGCCATTCTGCAGAAATTAAATTCGAAATCAAAACCTAACCCCAAACCTAATCCAACCTCTAATCCTTCAATCCACATGATCCACAACCTCCAAAAGCACATAATTATAGAGAGAAACAAGGATCCCATCCTTACCTAGGGTTTTCCCTAAGAAAAATCTGCAAGAGATGGGGGTAGCACATCTCCTTGATCTTCTCTTCCTCTTCAATCCATCTTGTTCCTCCTCTTCTCGATCCTTGTTGCGTGGGGGGGGGGGAGATCTAGGGAGGAAGAAGTATTGGAGGGCTGCTGCAATGGGGGGAGAGGGGGCGACCAGCCAAGGGGGAAAAGTGAGGCGGCCAAGAAAGGGGAGGGGGTGGCGGCCAAGAAGGGGAAGAGGGTGGCCACCTAGGGTTTATTTTGTGGGAGAAAAGAAGTGACGCCTCAGATGACTTTTGATGCAGCATCCAACAGCCCACAACCCTTTTTCCCATATCCACTCACCGAAGATCAACTTTTGGGTCAACATTTTTTTTGGGATATTACACTCTACCCCCCTTAAAAAGAATTCGTCCTCGAATTCAACCACTCTAACCAAAACATCCAAGGTACCCCATATAGCACCACCATTCAAAACATGGGTCCATTATTGGTCTTAATTAACACAAGAACTTCTACCTTAGACTAATTGTTTAAGGAAACTACACGACCTGACATCAAGCATGAAACAACATGCAATGAAGCTCAAAGCAAGTCATAGATGCAATCAACACTACAATTTCACACCATCGAATTTGGATGCAACTATACATCAACATCAATGTCTTAAGACAACACTCTTTTATGAAGGGGTAATATGCACTAAGCACAACCCTTACCAACTTCAATAATTAATTTTAATTAAATGGTGAAACATCCCCACCCGACGAATGTATAAGAAGATCAAACCCCTCACCTCAAAGCACCACGAAACAAGTAGTTCTATTGAAACAAACTCCTAATCTTCCTAAATCTTATTCTTGCCATCATGAAAAGATAATCATGTAATCTAACATTCTTTGCACCCCACATAAGGGAGAAAATCTATAGAACTAATGGAGCAATAAAGCCAACAAGAAGCCAATAACATTCTGCGCGGCACATTTCATCGAAGAAATGCCAAAAGCTCCACAAAGAGCACTGACAGCACAACAACACAATACTTGGTTAACCAATGTCACTATACTCCATCCAACAACTCAACTAGGGAAAAATATCTAAACTAGTGAGGTTAACCTACACATAACATAAGCCTTCATCTACTGTAGTTCAGAAACTTACATTTCATTCTATCATACGATGCACTCAAAGTACTAGACATACAAGGTCAATAATAACCCCTAATCCTTCACACATTTGACAAACATATTAAGCTGATGTAAAAACCACATCATCTAGGAGTAGGTGACTAGCCACATCCAACCAACTCTAGGCTAGGCAATGACTTCCTTCAAACCAATAGATAGGTGGTCTAAAAATGGCTCCACAAGCATGCATCGGAAAGGGAACCATCAGATCCTCAATGTATTAATACATAATCAATGGATCAAGAGAATCAAAGATTTATTCTACAATTAGTATGACCAACAGGCAACCACTTTAAACCACATCTAGGCTTTGTGGCAACTAAAACACACAATAGGAGAGAGACATGTAAGCCATTATGGCTATGAAAAGACTTCCCCCAAAAATCCATATAAAGTACCAATATTCATTTCTTTCAGAACCGGTTTCTCGTCATAAACAATCATTCTTTGCAAAGATAGTTGGAACTATCCACCAACCGCTCCACAACTAAAATTCAAATGATGGTTGCCTTGTAACCCAAAACACACAATTCACACTCCTCTTAGATACATCCTCAATCAAGCATATATAACAATATTATTGTAATAAAACTCAACCATGAAAAACATGGTGAAAACAACATAGGCAAACTTGTATATCACAAGCATAATAACAATGTCAATCTCACAAAAGACTAGCGATATCAAACGCATTAATAAAACAATATAAAGATTTAGAGATAAATTATATCAAGCATTAGGTCATAAACAACTTACCACATCACCATAAAGCAATAGGGAGGGGTGAAATTATTGTCATCTGCACTTCAAAGACATTAATATATATCAAAGATATTTGTACCCATACCCTTCCTATATGTGCAAGTGTGTCAAATTTATCTTCAAATTGCCAAGAATCTAAAGCCTATGCTTTGATACCAACTGTAACACCCCGGGATCCACAAACACCCCAGAATGCTACTAAACTACACATCTAACATTCGTATATAAAATTTCGACAGCATCTCCTTTGAAAATGGCATAAACGGGGAAGCAACAAAGTATAAATAGATATCATGATAAGAAAACATAATAGACATTAATAGTCTGCTAGCAATGGGAAGACAACCATAACAGCATGAGCTAAATTATCCAGTGCGCACAACTAGTTAGAAACAAGCATCCTTTGACAAGAAGCTTCTAATTAAATCATGACTGTGCCTAAGCAGCGTTATTATAAGAGTGAAGGTGGATGTGCTCCTACTTCCCACTTCCCTTGATGAGCAACAAGCACCTGCATTGAGTAATGCAAGAGTGAGATGAAACATCTCAGCAAGCGAATAATTTTGACGAGATATTTAAACCACAAATTGAATTCATCAACATTTTAAAAGAGTCACAATTAAAATCAGAAATACTTGTAGATATGGAACTCAGTAGTCCCACTATAACCAATACCATCTCATTTCCTCGAACAACCACAATAGGTTCTATAACACTTCCCTGCGTCAACAATACCTGCAAATATCACTTCAATGTATGCATAGGAATGCAATGTGTAGGTACTCTATCTTCATACCTCTGAGAGTATAAAACCACATCATCTGCAAATATCACTTCAATGAATGCATATGAATGCAATGCATATGTCCTCTGCCTTCATACCTCTAAGGGTATGAAGCCGCATCGTACCCCTCCTCGGGCAACATACGATGCTAAATTGTACCGGTACGGTCGGACCATAGGTCACGACAAAACTTCAGATGCAAATGAGTCATGCAATGTATATGGCATGCTGCATTTATCAATAACCTTCACTTCCTTCAGATACAATACAAACCTCAAATAATACTTTATTTACCTTCAGATACAATACCAACCTCAAATAATACTTCATTTACCTTCAGGGGTGTGAATTAATCTCATGAATCATACTCGAATCATAATCATCATCAATATATGATTGAGCATCAGTATAATGCAAGCAAGTAAAGCATCACCATAGAGTCCAATTATGAAAGAATCCAATACTTCTTAATATTAGAGTGTAGGCAATAGAAATAACAGGTCAGAACGGAAGCAACCACCGCTACATTCACTTGCCTTCATCGAAGAAGAAGAAATGTACTAGACATGATCTGGAGTGTAGCCACCTGCTAGCGGGCATAAAACTTAGTACAAATATTTCACAAACATTTGCCATCAATCAACAAAACACTCCTACACTTGAAACCAAGACCCAGTGGAAAGACTCCCACCCTGAACCACATGCCATACAGCAGCAGCGCTGTTTGTTAATTTTGTATCTTTAAAATTAAAACAGTGGTGATATCAAACAAATACTCTAGGAGTATCTACACAAAATACTCTACAACTTCAGTATTCAATGGATAATTAAATTCTGCCATCTACAAGTTCTAAAACATCTGACAAGATAACTGACTGAATTTGTTTTAGACAGCAGTATGGTTAACTTTAAAATTCGATATCTCCCAAACTACTGAACCAAAAATTATGAAATTCTGCTGGAAGTAAGAACTTTTATCTCTCTACAAAAGTCTCCATAGTTGGAAGAGCCAATTCGGCCATTTACTAGATGAAACCCACCAGTGAACAGACCCACTCATTTTTGTCAGACAAACAGGAACAGCCACAGTAAAACAAACATAATTAGAGTTTTACAAATCATATGAATGCACTCTTTAACAATCTGGAAAGCTTATGAAATTATCTACAACTTCTTTTACCAACCCACAGTTTAATTCTGTTGATAAAATTGCCTAACTCTTAAGAGAACAGATTCTGCACAGAATTATGAGACTGAAAAACTGCTATAATCAAACTGTCATAACTTTCTGTTCTGATGTCCGATTGAGGTGTTCTTCGCGGCCACGGAAAGATCTACAAATTATCTACGACTCATATATCGACTTTTTATTTTTTTGAGGCCACTAAGATCACAGAAAACTGGTATGAACAGAAACTGTCGAATCTGCCATTCTGCAGAAATTAAATTCGAAATCAAAACCTAACCCCAAACCTAATCCAACCTCTAATCCTTCAATCCACATGATCCACAACCTCCAAAAGCACATAATTATAGAGAGAAACAAGGATCCCATCCTTACCTAGGGTTTTCCCTAAGAAAAATCTGCAAGAGATGGGGGTAGCACATCTCCTTGATCTTCTCTTCCTCTTCAATCCATCTTGTTCCTCCTCTTCTCGATCCTTGTTGCGTGGGGGGGGGAGATCTAGGGAGGAAGAAGTATTGGAGGGCTGCTGCAATGGGGGGAGAGGGGGCGACCAGCCAAGGGGGAAAAGTGAGGCGGCCAAGAAAGGGGAGGGGGTGGCGGCCAAGAAGGGGAAGAGGGTGGCCACCTAGGGTTTATTTTGTGGGAGAAAAGAAGTGACGCCTCAGATGACTTTTGATGCAGCATCCAACAGCCCACAACCCTTTTTCCCATATCCACTCACCGAAGATCAACTTTTGGGTCAACATTTTTTTTTGGGATATTACACCTATTCACCCCCCCTCTAGGTGCTCTCACTTGTGAACACTGCAAAAAGACCACTCATCGGTCTGAGAACTGCTTTGCCAAGTTTCCAGAGAAGTTGGCTGATTTTCGTGTCCGTCGTGCTACTCGTGGTCGTGGTATGGGACCATCTCCTAAAGGCTCAGTTGCGGTTGCTGCTACTTCTTCTGCTGGTGCTTCATCATCATCTTGGGTTCTTGATTCTGGTGCTTCTTTTCAAGTGACATCTGATCAGTCACGTCTGGCATCTACTACACCTGTCACCGAGGGTACCTCTGTCCAGACAGCTGATGGTACATTATGTCATGTCACCCACAAGGGTTCTCTTTCCAATTCAAATTTTACTATTCCAAATATATTTTTTGTTCCTGAGTTATCCATGGATCTACTATCAGTTGGTCAAATTACTGATCACAATTGTTTTGTTGGATTTGATGACTCATCTTGTTTTGTACAGGATCGTCACACAGGGGATGTGATTGGGACTGGCCGTCGCCGTAAATCTTCGCCTCGCATCTACATCTTGGATACCTTGCGTCTTCCTTCCTACCATACCTCTCCACCTCATGTGCTTGCGGCTTCGGGTTCCACGACGACGTTTGCTCAGTGGCACCATCGTCTTGGTCACTTATGTGGATCTCGTCTGTCCACCCTAATAAAGTCAGGATGTTTAGGTCCTACACATGCTGAGTCTAGTTTTCATTGTAAGGGTTGTCATCTTGGAAAACAAATACAACTTCCATATTTTACTAGTGATTCTCATTCTGCTAAACCTTTTGATTTAATTCACTCTGATGTTTGGGGTCCTGCTCCATTTGTCTCAAAAGGTGGTCATAAATATTATGTCATTTTTATTGATGATCATTCTCGTTATACTTGGATTTACTTCATGAAACGCCATTCGGAATTGCCTTCTATTTATAAGTCCTTCACTCGCATGGTTCACCCAGTTTTCTGCTACTATTAAAATATTCCGTTCCGATTCTGGTGGTGAATTTTTATCTGACACTTTCCGCCAGCTATTGACCTTAGAAGGTACTCTAGCTCAACTTTCCTGTCCTGGGACTCATGCTAAAAATGGTGTTGTTGAACGCAAACACCATCATATTATTGAGAGTGCTCGTACTATTTTGATATCTTCTTTTGTTCCTTCACACTTTTGGAGTGAAGCTGTTTCCACTGCTGTGTATCTTATTAATAGACAACCATCATCTAAACTTTCTGGCAAATCCCCGGGTGAAGTTCTTTTTGGGACCCCCACGATATGATCATCTCCATGTGTTTGGATGTATCTGTTATGTCTTGTTACCACCACGTGAGCGGATGACTCCTCAATCTGTAGAATGTGTATTCCTTAGATACAGTCCAGAACACAAAGGCTATCGTTGTTATGATCATTCGACTTGTCGTATTCGAATTTCTAGAGATGTGAGTTTCAATGAAAATCACCCATTCTTTCACAACCAGTCTACTCACTCCTCATATTATCCCACATAATCTACTTCTTTCATGTGTCTTCCTTCCATTCCTGCATCTACACCATCATCCACATCTGATGTTCTCATTCCAATAACACCACCTTCCACCTCCACGTCATCCTCTTCTTACTCTTCCAAACCACCTATCATCCAAACCTACATTTGTCGTTCCCACTCTATTTCTACGGCTGGTCCCGATACTGATCCTGTACCTGATTCTTGTACTAACCATAATGAGTCTAATGATGTTTTTAATCAGGGATATCGTCTTTGTGATCATGGTACCATTGAACCTCTAGATCGCTATGGTTTTCCACAGGCTGGTGTGGCAATTGTTGAACCCACTACATATCAGGAAGCTTCTGGGATTCTTGAGTGGCAGCTAGCTATGATTGATGAATTGGCTGCTCTTGAACGCACCGGTACATGGGATATTGTTCCTTTACCCTCGCATGTTGATCCTATCACATGTAAATGGGTCTTCAAAGTTAAGACAAAATCAGATGGGTCAATTGAGAGGTATAAAGCTCGTCTTGTTGCTCGTGGCTTTCAACAGACTCAAGGACTTGATTATGATGAGACTTTTGCACCTGTTGCGCATATGACTACTGTTCGAACCTTGATTGCAGTTGCAGCCTCATCTTCTTGGACTATCTCTCAGATGGATGTCAAGAATGCTTTTCTCAATGGCGATCTACAAGAAGAAGTTTATATGCATCCTCCTCCAGGGGTTGATACTCCTTCAGGGCATGTTTGTCGTCTCCGTCGCGCATTGTATGGGCTGAAACAAGCTCCTCGTGCTTGGTTTGAGCGATTCATCTCTGTCATCACAGCTGCTGGTTTTTCTTCTAGTGAACATGATCCTGCATTGTTTGTTCACGTTTCTCCAAAAGGTCGCACTTTACTTCTATTATATGTGGATGATATGTTGATTACAGGTGACAACTTAGAACATATTTGTCATGTCAAGCAGCATCTTAGTAAGGAATTTCAGATGTCTGATTTGGGACCGCTTAGCTATTTCTTGGGCATTGAAGTTCAACAGACTCAAAAAGGCTTTTATCTGTCTCAGTCCAAATATATACAAGATCTTCTTGATCGCTCTGGAATTACTGATACACGCACTGTTGCAACACCGATGGATCTTCATTTAAAACTTCGTCCGAAGGAACTAGCAGACCCAACTCGGTATTGTCATATTGTGGGTAGTCTTGTTTACCTCACCATCACCAGACCTGATATTGCTCATGCTGTTCATATGTTGAGCCAATTTGTATCAACACCTACTTCAGTTCATTATGGTCATTTGCTTCGTGTGCTTCGATATTTACGTGGGACAAGATCCATATGTTTACTCTATGCTTCTGATAGCCCACTTCAGCTTCATGCGTATTCTGATGCCACATGGGCAAGTGATCCTATTAACCGTTGTTCTACTATAGGTTATATTGTATTCTTCTTGGATCATCTCCCATTGCCTGGAAATCCAAGAAGCAAGCGGCCATATCTCGTTCTAGTCCTGAAGCCGAACTTCGGGCCCTTGCTACTACCACTGCTGAAATTATTTGGTTGTGCTGGCTCTTGGCTCATCTTGGTGTCACTTGTGACACTTCTACACCTCTGTTATGTGATAACTTGAGTGCTATACAGATTGCTCATGATCCAGTCAAGCATGAACTTACTAAACACATAGGTGTTGATGCATCTTTTACTCGATCTCACTGTCAGCAGAAGACTATTGATCTTCAATATGTGCCCTCAGAATCTCAATTGGCAGATTTCTTCACCAAAGCACAAACAAGAGCACAACATCAGTTTCACTTGATCAAACTCAAAGCTTCAGATCCTCCTTTTCCACCTTGAGTTTGAGGAGGGGTGTTAAGGCCCATTAGGCCCAGACCTACTACATATATATTACCTATATTCCTTAGGGACAGATTATCAATCTCAAGGTTAGTAACACAAGAGATGTCCTAGGGACATTGCCATAGTGGCCTAGTGGGTTGGGTGGATAGCTGCAGAAGGCAGAAACTAATGAGTCTGATAAGATCGTGGAGAAAGTTTTGAAGAGTAGAGATAGTGTTGCATACATACATATACTATATGCTATTTATATTTTGCAAAACAACACTGGAGGGTGGGCCTCTATAGATTACAGCCGCCGCGTGATGGAGGGGGCACAGTTGACGCTCGAGCAGAGGGCTGCCGGAGCACAGCAGGGCGGCAGGAGAGGAGGGTGGCAACGCTGGAGAAGGTGTGTCGGCGCTGGAGAAGGGTGCACGCGCGAGCGCGATTGTGCGCTGCATAATGCGTGTACCGTATTGGTACAAGTAGGGAAAAATTGTGTTTGTGCTGTACAGATGGTGGGTCGGTCCATGTAACAGAGACCAGATTAGTAGCCCAAAACAGGCAAAACTAATCGACCATTGTACCTAGTCGACCGACTGTCACACCCGGGTTTTAGGGATCCAAAACCCGGGCGCGAAATAATCACCAAGTGTGCTGGGACCAAGTCTCACACATATGATGAATCATGGTACATAAACGAATGTCACATCTCTACTATATAATAGGAGTTCTATACAAAATAAATAAATAAATACATCATAAGGAGACAATGATCCAGCAACCCAAAGTTGACAGGGAGACGACGGCCTAGACCTCTCACGAACTCATCACAACATCCTCCATGCGCCTCATCATGCGGTACCTGTTCTTGACCTGTGGAGGGAGTGATATAACAAGAGTGAGCTCACAAACGTTCATCGCTCAACAAGTTGTGGGAAATAATGTGTATGAACTCGCTAAAGGTGGGAGCTCATGTGAAGTGTAAGGCTTACCAAAGAGGATAGTTAAAGCTGAGCATTGCTTTTAAAGTTGGTCAAAATTTTATTAGCAGTTGCTAAGTGTAAGTATATACCAACCCAAATAAGTAATAGATCAAAATTTGATAACAACACCTGTGATGCAATGCATATGACTGATTGAATTTAGTTCCATAAATTACTCATGTGAGTGTCCAAGCTGCTCATGATAGTGAGCACGACTGATATACCAGTTTTACACTCTACAGAGGTTGCACATCTTTACCCACAAGTCATGTTACCCATCTGCCAAGGGATCGCGACTCCCATACACCTCTACCAAGGAAACGAGGCAGAGTAACACTATGAGGCCTTTACAAAGTTCCACTAGCTTCAGAAAACCCGCTACAGTTTATAGGAAGCTCCAATGCAGGGACCCCTCGTCTGACCGCCATCGCAGCAAAATCAACCCAAGGGCCTTCCCACGCTGACCACTCCTCTACTGCCCTTGCCCCTTTCGGGTAAGGTTGTCCTCCACTAGCTTTCCTAATTAGTCAGCCAAGGGCGTCCCATACCACCCTTGTGGTAGCACTGTTTTCCCGGGTGGCTCTCCATGTTCCAATTAACATAATGATCTTATCATGAATAGTAAATAACAAACTAATAATAAAAGTAGGATCATGAATAATGTGTATCTCCATACCCAAAACCACATAAAGCAATAGCAGGTACTACCCAAAAATTTAGTGGTAAACAAGGTATAAAGATAGCCAAACTAGGGTAACCTATTGGGTCCCATCAAAATTAACCTATGCAGATCATTATGACTAATAAGAACATGATTGGGTAAAAAGAAGTGATCAATGGCACAACTTGCCCGGGACTGAAAGGGAAATGTGCCTTTGGGCCATTTCTAAAGTATTTTGGTGATTAAGTGCCCAACACA
This sequence comes from Zea mays, assembly GCF_902167145.1. Lineage (NCBI taxonomy): Eukaryota > Viridiplantae > Streptophyta > Magnoliopsida > Poales > Poaceae > Zea > Zea mays. Next base: position 78,286,051 of record NC_050103.1, on the reverse strand, counting down.
AATGCTTTAAGTGTTAAATTGTGCCACAGACTCAAGAAGTGCAAATCAAGGCACAAGGTATGTTTCTAGACTTAGTACATTGATTTGAAGACTAATGTATTGTGTCTAAGTGCTAGAAACAGGAGAAATCGCTTTGGAAAAGAGTTGGATGTGTACAGCCAAATGCAGCTCGGTCTGGGTGCACCGGACAGTGTCCGGTGCGCCAGGACCAGTCTCGGTGAACAGTCCGCTCTCGGGACTCGACGGCGGCGTACGACTATAAATCACCGGACTGTCCAGTGAGTCGTAAGCGGCGAAGTCGTCGCTCTCGTGAAGCGTTCAACGGCGTACGACTATAATTCACCGGACTGTCCGGTGAGACAACGGTCGACTGCGCCAACGGTCGGCCGTGCAATCCGCGCGCGACACATGGGCGTGCCAACGGTCGACAGGGGGCACCGGACTGTCCAGTGCGCCAACTGCCGCAATTATGCAACGGTCGGATGCGCCATTTTAGGAAGGAGATCCGCACCGGACAATGAACAGTGGATGTCCGGTGGTGCACCGGACTGTCCGATGCGCCACCCGACAGAAGGCAAGAATTGCCTTCCAAGAATGCCTCCAACGGCTTCTAGCTGCCTTGGGGCTATAAAAGGGACCCCTAGGCGCATGAAGGAGTGACTCAAGCATACTTTGAGCATTCTAAATCATCCACACTCCATCTACGCGCACTTGATTGACTTTCTTAGTGATTTGAGCTCCGTTCTAGTGGTGAACTTGTTGCGATTCATTTGAGCTCAAGTCTTGGTTGTGTGTGTGCGTATTGCTGCAGATTTGTGTGTGTTGCTTCCCTCCCTTACTCTAGTGCTTTCACTTTGATCTTTGCTGTAAGGGCAAGAGACTCCAAGTTGTGGAGATTCCTCGCAATCGGGAAATAGTATAAGAAAGAAAACAACTGTGGTATTCAAGTGGATCATTGGATCACTTGAAAGGGGTTGAGTGCAACCCTCGTCCATTGGGACACCACAACGTGGAGTAGGCAAGTGTTATACTTGGCCGAACCATGGGATAAATCTCCGTGTCTCTTGTGCTTGTTTTCATTGTGACTATTGTGTTTCACAAGAGCTCGGTCCTTAGCCACTTGATTTCATAGTGCTAACACTTAACCAAGTTTTGTGGCTATAAGTTTTAAGTTTTTACAGGATCACCTATTCACCCCCCCTCTAGGTGCTCTCAATTGGTATCGGAGCCGTTCTCTTCACGAAAGGGACTAATCGCCCGAAGAGATGGATCCTAAGGGAAAGGGGATGGTGGTCAACGATAAGGAGAAGGAGTCCATCTTCAACGAGCCAAGAGACGATAAGCCCACTAACTCTGGCTCGAGTCACAAGAAGAAGGACGGGAAGAAGAAGAGGCACATCAAGAAGATAGTCTACTACGACAGCGATGAGTCTTCTTCTTCCCAAAAAGACAACGACGACGAGAAAAAGAAAACGGTTAACTCAAACTTTTCTTTTGATTATTCTCGTATTCCGTTTAACTCCAATGCTCATTTACTTTCAATTCCACTTGGGAAACCTCCGCACTTTGATGGAGAAGACTACTCATTTTGGAGTCACAAAATGCGTAGTCACCTATTTTCTCTCCATCCAAGTATTTGGGAGATCGTTGAAAATGGAATGCTTTTTGATAGTACTGACAATCCCATTTTCATTAATGAGCAAATCCATAAAAATGCACAAGCTACCACTATTCAGCTAGCATCCTTGTGCAGGGACGAGTACCACAAGGTGAGCGGCTTGGATAACGCCAAGCAAATTTGGGACACCCTCAAGATTTCTCATGAGGGGAATGACGCCACCATGATCACCAAGATGGAGTTGGTGGAAGGCGAACTGGGAAGGTTCGCAATGATTAGGGGGGAGGAGCCAACCCAAACGTACAACAGGCTCAAGACCCTGGTCAACAAGATCAGGAGTTATGGAAGCACGAGATGGACGGACCACGACGTCGTCCGACTTATGCTCAGGTCCTTCACTGTACTTGATCCCCATCTTGTGAACTCTATCCGTGAAAATCCTAGGTACACCAAGATGACGCCCGAGGAAATACTCGGAAAGTTTGTAAGCAGGCATATGATGATCAAGGAAGCAAGATACGTCGATGAGGCATTGAATGGCCCAATGCCCATCTACGAGCCTCAAACGGTTGCTCTCAAAGCAACAAGTAGCAGGGAGGCGCTACCCAGCAAGGTGGCGCAAGTTGAGGCGGTCGAGCTAAACGAGGATGAAATGGCCCTCATTATCAAGCGCTTCAAGACCGCATTGAAGGGACGCAAGGAGTACTCAAACAAGAACAAGGCAAAGGGAAAGCGTTCCTGCTTCAAGTGCGGTAAGACAGGTCATTTTATTGCTCAATGTCCCGATAATGAAAATGACCAGGGAGACGAAAGACATGGGAAGAGGGAGAAAAAGAAGGCCTACAAGAAGGCGAAGGGCGAGGCACACCTTGGCAAAGAGTGGGACTCAGATTGTTCTTCGTCTGACTCCGACAACGAAGGACTCGCCACCTCGGCCTTCAACAAATCGTCGCTCTTCCCCAACGAGCGCCATACTTGCCTAATGGCAAAGGAGAAGAAGGTAAATGCTCGAGAAACTCCTAAATACTCTGCTTCTAGTGATGAGGACTCTAGTGACGATGAAGTAGATTACACTAGCTTGTTCAAAGGATTAGATAGAGTCAAAGTAGAAAAGATTAATGAGTTGATTGATGCATTGAATGAAAAAGATAGACTGCTAGAGAGGCAAGAGGATATTTTGTATGAAGAACATAATAAATTTGTTAGTGTTCAAAAGTCTCTTGCCTTAGAGATTAAAAGGAATGAATTACTTTCTTCTGAGTTATCTAATTGCAATGAATCTATTTCTAGCTTGATGACTTTGAATGATGATTTAAATGCTAAGCTAGAAGTAGTTAATAAATCTAGCCCTTGTGTAGAGCAAGTTGTGATTTGTAATAGGTGTAAATATTTCAATATTGATGCATGTGTTGAGCACCTTACTTCTATTGCAAAATTAAATGATGAAGTGGCAAGTCTTAATGCCCAACTTAAGACTTGCAAAGATGACTTTGACAAATTAAAATTTGCTAGGGATGCCTACACCATTGGTAGACATCCCTCAATTAAGGATGGGCTTGGCTTTCGAAGGGAAGCCAAGAACTTAACAAGTCAAAGTGCTCCCATTCTCAACAAAGAGAAAGGGAAGGCTCCTATGGCTAGTAGTAGTCAAAAGAATCATGCATTTATTTATGATAGAAAATTTTCTAGGAATGCTTATTATAATAGGAGCTATAATGCGTATGATTCACATGCCATGATCGCTTCAAGTTCTTCCTTTGTGCATGGTAGAAATATGCCTAAGAAAAATGTTGTTCATCATGTGCCTAGGAAAATGCATAATGAATCTGCTACTGTTTTTCATGCCTGCAACACTGATTTTGTACTTTCATGTAAGAATAAGAAAGTGGTTGCTAGGAAATTGGGGGCCAAATGCAAGGGAGACAAGACTTGCATTTGGGTCCCTAAGGCTATTGTTACTAACCTTGTAGGACCCAACAAGAGTTGGGTACCTAAAACCCAAGCCTAATTTGCCATGCAGGTTTATGCATCCGGGGGCTCAAGCTGGATTATCGACAGCGGATGCACAAACCACATGACGGGGAAGAACAAGATGTTCACCTCCTACGTCAAGAACAAAGATTCCCAAGATTCGATCATCTTTGGAGACGGGAATCAAGGCAAGGTTAAAGGACTAGGAAAAATAGCTATTTCATCCAAGCATTCCATATCTAATGTGTTCTTAGTTGAATCGCTCGGGTATAACTTGTTGTCTGTTAGTCAACTATGTAATATGGGTTACAATTGCTTATTTACCAATGTAGATGTTGAGAGCACCTAGAGGGGGGTGAATAGGTGATCCTGTAAAAACTTGAAACTTAAAGCCACAAACTTGATTAAGTGTTAGCACAATGAAATCAAGTGGCCAAGGAGAGCTCTTGTGAACCACAATTGACACAGTGAGAACAGGCACAAGAGACACAAGGATTTATCCCGTGGTTCGGCCAAGTACAATACTTGCCTAGTCCATGTTGTGGCGTCCCAATGGACGAGAGTTGCACTCAACTCCTTTCAAGTGATCCAATGATCAACTTGAATACCACGGTGTTCTTCTTTCTTTACTCTTTCCCGTTTGCGAGGAATCTCCACAACTTGGAGCCTCTCGCCCTTACAATGAGATGATCACAAAGAAGCACAGATTTAAGAGTGGGAAGAGCAACACACACAAGCCTCAAAGCACGAGCACAAACACGCACACAAGTCACAACTTGAGCTCTAAGATCACACACAGAGTTCTCAACTCAAGAGGAGCTCAAATTGCTATCACAACGAATCAAATGCGCTAGAGAGATGTCTTGGTGCTAAGAGATGATCAAAGAATGCTTGGTGTACTCCTTCATGCGCCTAGGGGTCCCTTTTATAGCCCCAAGGCAGCTAGGAGCTGTTGAGAGCAATCCAGGAAGGCAATTCTTGCCTTCTGTCGACTGGTGCACCAGACAGTCCGGTGCACCACCGGACACTATCCGGTGCAGATTTCTTTCCTATTCTGGCGCAGCCGACCGTTGACGATTTGGAGCTGTTGGCGCACCGAACACTGTCCGGTGCACACCGGATAGTCCGGTGCCCCCTTCTGATTGTTGGCTTGGCCACGCGTCACGCACAGATTGGCAGCCGACCATTGGCCCAGCCGACCGTTGGCTCACCGGACAGTCCGGTGCACCACCGGATAGTCCGGTGATTTATAGCCGTACGCCGCCGTCGAGACCCGAGAGCAGGCAGTTCACCAGACGCCAGCCTGGCGCACCGGACACTGTCTGGTGCACCATCGGACAGTCCGGTGCACCCAGACTGAGCACTTAGACAAATATGTTAGTACACAAAAACCAATGTACTAAGTCTAGAATCATACCTTTGTATTGATTTGCACTTTGTCCACCATTTGGCATATTTTAACACATAACCATTTGTGTTGGACACTTAATCACCAAAATACTTGGAAATGGCCCAAGGGCACATTTCCCTTTCAATCTTCCCCTTTTTGGTGATTTATGCCAACACAACAAAAAGCAACTAAAAGAAGTGCAACCTCAATGCGAATGAGTACACAAATTTGTTTTGATTCAAATTTGGCATATTTGGATCATTCTTTGCCACCACTTGGTTTGTTTTTGCAAATCAAACTCAATTTCCTATCTCTAAGTCAAATTCACTTGTTGAGGCATAGATAGAAGTATTCCAAGAGAAATTGATCAAAGATTCAAAAACTCCCCTTTTTCCCATAATCAAACATTCTCCCCACAAGAGACCAATTTTTGACAATAAGAGACCATAAGAGTATTTTGACAAAACAAAAGCTCTAACTTTACTATTTTCAAAATTCTCAAGTGGTAGCTGATCCATTTCTTGCTTTGGCCTTAATTTCTCCCCCTTTGGCATCAAGCACCAAAACGGGATAATTTTTGGCCCTTTAACCCCATTGCCTCACCAAAATTGTCAATTTAAGAGCAAAAGGCAATAAGAGCATGGAGATGAACTTGGAGTAAGTTACCCTCTCATCGGAGTGCAGTGGAAATCTTTCATGGTCCAAGTCCACCTTTCCCTTTCAATATATCTTTGAGACTAATTTAAGAAAACTCAAGCACATGGTGAGACTCAAGGGATCAAGTTGTAGCACATCTCCCCCTAAATATGTGCATCACTCACACATGGACTTTTGAGGTCCGGGGATTGCTTTGTACAACTTGATCACCATAATTAAGCAACAAAATGCATAAAGGAACATGATCATCTTGTGCTCCCCCTTGATCACATGCCTCTTCTTGATGAACCTGTTCATCATCTTGAGTTGGGGGTTGCACCATTGTTGAGGAAGAAGGTTGATCTTGCTCCTTTTGTTCCTATGGCCGCACATCTCCAATTGCCATGGTGTGTATTGCGGTCGTTGGAATGTCTTCTTCATCTACATCATCAAGATCAACAACTTGCTCTCTTGGAGAGCCATTAGTCTCATCAAATACAACGTCGCTAGAGACTTCAACCAAACCCGATGATTTGTTGAAGACCCTATACGCCTTTGTATTTGAGTCATAACCTAACAACAACCCTTCTACAGCTTTGGGAGCAAACTTAGAATTTCTACCTTTCTTCACTAGAATATAACATTTGCTCCCAAAAACACGAAAGTATGATACATTGGGTTTGTTACCGGTTAGTAGTTCGTACGACGTCTTCTTGAGGAGGCGATGAAGGTAGACCCGGTTTATGGCGTGGCAAGCCATGTTCACGGCTTCTGACCAAAACCGCTCGGGGGTCTTGAACTCTCCAAGCATCGTCCTCGCCATGTCAATGAGCGTCCTGTTCTTCCTCTCTACCACACCATTTTGCTGTGGTGTGTAGGGAGCGGAGAACTCGTGCTTGATTCCTTCCTTCTCAAGGTACTCCTCCACTTGAAGGTTCTTGAACTCGGACCCGTTGTCGCTCCTTATCTTCTTCACCTTGAGCTCAAACTCATTTTGAGCTCTCCTTAGGAAGCGCTTGAGGGTCCCTTGGGTTTCTATTTTATCCTGCAAAAAGAATACCCAAGTGAAGCGGGAAAAATCATCAACTATAACAAGACCATACTTACTTCCTCCTATGCTTAGGTAGGCGACAGGTCCGAAGAGGTCCATATGAAGTAACTCCAGAGGTCTTGATGTGGTCATTACATTCTTGCTGTGATGAGCACTTCCCACCTGTTTACCTGCTTGACAAGCTGCACAAGGTCTATCTTTTTCGAAAGTCACATTTGTTAGTCCTAACACATGTTCTCCCTTTAGAAGTTTGTGAAGGTTCTTCATCCCCACATGTGCTAGATGGCGATGCCACAGCCAGCCCATGCTAGTCTTAGCAATTAAACATGCATCTAGACCGGCCTCCTCCTTTGCAAAATCAACTAAATAGAGTTTGCCATCTAGTACACCCTTAAAAGCTAATGAACCATCACTCCTTCTAAAGAGAGACACATCTACATTTGTAAATAAGCAATTATACCCCATATTACATAATTGACTAATGGACAACAAATTATATCCGAGCGATTCTACTAAAAACACATTAGAAATGGAATGTTCGGATGAAATTGCTATTTTTCCTAGTCCTTTAACCTTGCCTTGGTTCCCATCACCGAATATGATTGAATCTTGGGAATCCTTGTTCTTGACGTAGGAGGTGAACATCTTCTTCTCCCCCGTCATGTGGTTTGTGCATCCGCTATCGATAATCCAGCTTGAGCCCCAGGATGCATAAACCTGCAAGACAAATTAGGCTTGGGTTTTAGGTACCCAACTCTTGTTGGGTCCTGCAAGGTTAGTGACAATAGCCTTAGGGACCCAAATGCAAGTTTTATCTCCCTTGCATTTTGCCCCTAATTTCCTAGCAATCACTTTCTTATCCTTTCTACAAATTGCAAAGGAAGCATTGCAAGCATGATAAATTGTAGAAGGTTCATTACTTGCTTTCCTAGGTACATGAACAACATTTCTCCTAGGCATATGACGAATAACATTTTTCCTAGGCATATCATGCACAATAGAAGAACTAGAAGCAGGCATAGCATATGAATCATAAGAATAATTCCTATAAGTATTTCTAGAGAATTTTCTATCACTATAAATGAAAGCATGATTCTTTTGAATAGTATTAGCCATAGGGGCCTTCCCTTTCTCCTTGGCGGAGATGGGAGCCTTATGACTTGTTAAGTTCTTGGCTTCCCTCTTAAAGCCAAGTCCATCCTTAATTGAGGGGTGTCTACCAACAGTGTAGGCATCCCTTGCAAATTTTAGTTTATCAAATTCATTTTTGCTAGTCTTAAGTTGGGCATTAAGACTAGCCACTTCACCATTTAGTTTTGCAATAGAAGTAAGGTGCTCAACACATGCATCAACATTAAAGTCCTTACACCTATTGCAAATCACTACATGTTCTACACAAGAACTAGATCTATTTGCTACTTCTATCTTAGCATTTAAATCATCATTAACACTTTTTAAACTAGAAATAGTCTCATGGCAAGTAGATAATTCACAAGAAAGCATTTCATTCCTTTTGACTTCTAAAGCAAGAGATTTTTGGACACCTACAAATTTATCATGCTCTTCATACAAAAGATCCTCTTGCTTTTCTAACAATCTATTCTTGTCATTCAAAGCATCAATTAATTCATTGATTTTATCAATTTTAGTTCTATCTAAACCTTTGAATAAACTTGCATAGTCTATTTCATCATCGCTAGATTCATCATCACTTGAAGAAGCATATGTAATAGTATTCCTAGTGCATACCTTCTTTTCCTTTACCATGAGGCAGGTGTGATGCTCGTTGGGGAAGAGGGATGATTTGTTGAAGGCCGAGGCGGCAAGTCCTTCGTCGTCGGATGAAGAGCAATCCGAGTCCCACTCTTTGCCAAGGTGTGCCTCGCCCTTTGCTTTCTTGTAAGTCTTCTTCTTTTCCCTCTTCTTTTCTTGATCCTGGTCACTATCATTATCAGGACAGTTAGCAATAAAGTGACCAACCTTACCACACTTGAAGCAGGAGCGCTTCCCCTTCGTCTTGCTCTTGTTGGGATGCTCCTTGCGACCTTTGAGCGCCGTCTTGAAGCGCTTGATGATGAGGGCCATTTCATCTTCATTTAGCCCGGCCGCCTCAACTTGCGCCACCTTGCTAGGTAGAGCCTCCCTGCTACTTGTTGCTTTTAGAGCAATGGTTTGAGGCTTGTGGATTGGGCCATTTAATGCCTCATCAACATACCTCGCCTCCTTGATCATCATTCGCCCGCTTACGAACTTTCCAAGTATCTCCTCGGGCGTCATCTTGTTGTACCTAGTATTTTCACGAATAGAGTTTACAAGATGCGGATCAAGGATGGTAAAGGACCTTAGCATAAGCCTGACGACGTCGTGGTCCGTCCATCTCGTGCTTCCATAGCTCCTTATTTTGTTGACCAGGGTCTTGAGCCTGTTGTAAGTTTGAGTTGGCTCCTCCCCCTGATCATCGCGAACCTTCCTAGTTTGCCTTCCACCAACTCCATCTTGGTGAGCATGGTGACATCGTTCCCCTCATGCGAGATCTTGAGGGTGTCCCAAATCTGCTTGGCGTTATCCAAGCCGCTCACCTTATCATATTCTTCCCTGCACAATGATGCTAACAAAACAGTAGTAGCTTGTGCATTTTTGTGAATTTGTTCATTGATAAATATGGGACTATCCGTACTATCAAATTGCATTCCATTTTCTACTATCTCCCATATACTTGGATGGAGAGAGAACAAGTGACTACGCATTTTGTGACTCCAAAATCCGTAGTCCTCTCTATCAAAGTGAGGAGGTTTACCAAGTGGAATGGAAAGCAAATGAGCATTGGAACTTTGCGGAATACGAGAATAATCGAAAGAAAAGTTCGAGTTAACCGTTTTCTTTTTCTCCTTGTATTCGTCGTCCTTTTGGGAAGAGGAAGACTTGTCGCTGTCGTAGTAGACTATCTTCTTGATCCGCCTCTTCTTCTTCATGTCCTTCTTCTTTTGACTTGAGCCGGAGTTAGTGGCTTTGTTGTCCCTCGGCTCGTTGAAGATGGACTCCTTCTCCTTATCGTTGACCACCATCCCCTTTCCCTTAGGATCCATCTCTTCGGGCGATTAGTCCCTTTCGTGAAGAGAACGGCTCTGATACCAATTGAGAGCACCTAGAGGGGGGGGTGAATAGGTGATCATGTAAAAACTTGAAACTTAAAGCCACAAACTTGATTAAGTGTTAGCACAATGAAATCAAGTGGCTAAGGAGAGCCCTTGTGAACCACAATTGACACAGTGAGAACAGGCACAAGAGACACAAGGATTTATCCCGTGGTTCAGCCAAGTACAATACTTGCCTAGTCCATGTTGTGGCGTCCCAATGGACGAGAGTTGCACTCAACTCCTTTCAAGTGATCCAATGATCAACTTGAATACCACGGTGTTCTTCTTTCTTTACTCTTTCTCGTTTGCGAGGAATCTCCACAACTTGGAGCCTCTCGCCCTTACAATGAGATGATCACAAAGAAGCACAAATTTAAGAGTGGGAAGAGCAACACACACAAGCCTCAAAGCACGAGCACAAACACGCACACAAGTCACAACTTGAGCTCTAAGATCACACACGGAGTTCTCAACTCAAGAGGAGCTCAAATTGCTATCACAACGAATCAAATGCGCTAGAGAGATGTCTTGGTGCTAAGAGATGATCAAAGAATGCTTGGTGTACTCCTTCATGCGCCTAGGGGTCCCTTTTATAGCCCCAAGGCACCTAGGAGCCGTTGAGAGCAATCCAGGAAGGCAATTCTTGCCTTCTGTCGGCTGGTGCACCGGACAGTCCGGTGCACCACCGGACACTGTCCGGTGCAGATTTCTTTCCTATTCTGGCGCAACCGACCGTTGAGGATTTGGAGCCGTTGGCGCACCGGACAGTCCGGTGCCCCCTTCTGACCGTTGGCTTGGCCACGCGTCACGCACAGATTGCGCAGCCGACCGTTGGCCCAGCCGGCCGTTGGCTCATCGGACAGTCCGGTGATTTATAGCCGTACGCCACCGTCGAGACCCGAGAGCAGGCAGTTCACCAGACGCCAGCCTGGCGCACCGGACACTGTCCGGTGCACCCAGACTGAGCAGAGTCTTGGCTGCTTGAGCCAAGTCCTTTCTATTTGTCTTTTCTCTGATTCTAGCACTTAGACAAATATGTTAGTACACAAAACCAATGTACTAAGTCTAGAATCATACCTTTGTATTGATTTGCACTTTGTCCACCATTTGGCATAGTTTAACACATAACCATTTGTGTTGGACACTTAATCACCAAAATACTTGGAAATGGCCCAAGGGCACATTTCCCTTTCAGATGTGTCCGTCTTTAGAAGGAGTGATGGAATTAGCTTTTAAGGGTGTACTAGATTGCAAACTCTATTTAGTTGATTTTTCGAAGGAGGAGTGAAAGGGAATTAGGCTTACACCTATTTCCTATAATAATTTTGGTGGTTGAATTGCCCAACACAAATAATTGGACTAACTAGTTTGCTCTAGCGTACAAGTTATACAGGTGCCAAAGGTTCACACTTAGCCAATAAAAAGACCAAGTATTGGGTTCAACAAAAGAGCAAAGGGACAACCGAAGGCACCTCTGGTCTGGGGCACCGGACTGTCCGGTGCACCACCGGACATGTCCGGTGCACCAGAGGACTCCAACTCAAACTCGTCACCTTCGGGAAATTCCAGAGGCGACTCCGCTATAATTCACCGGACTGTCCGGTGTACACCGGACAGTGTCCGGTGCTCCAAGGAAGAGCGGCCTCAGGAACTCGCCAGCTTCGGGAAACTGCAACGGCTGCTCCGCTATAATTCACCGGACATGTCCGGTGTACACCGGACTGTCTGGTGTAACTGCGGGGCAACGACTACTTCTCGCCAACGGTCACCTGCAACCGCAATTAATGCGCGCCAGAGCGCGCAGAAGTCAGGCACGCGCATAGTGGCGCACCGGACACTCTACAGTACATGTCCGGTGCGCCACCGGACATCCAGGCGGGCCCAGAAGTCAGAGCTCCAACGGTCGGAACCCTAACGGCCTGGTGACGTGGCTGTCGCACCGGACTGTCCGGTGCGCCATTCGACAGACAGCCTTCACCAACGGCTAGATTTTGGTTGGTGGCTATAAATACCACCCCAACCAGCCACTTCAAGGTGTGGGAGTCCAAGCAACATTCCAAGTCATCTAGTTGACATACTCAAGCCCTCCCAACCACATATATTCATTGATCCATCCTATACACAAGATTTAGTCCACTACAACCAACACAAGTGCCCCAAAAGAGAGAGCAAGCAATTGAGAGCTACTCAATTGAGTTTAGCCCTAGCGCCTTGTGAGGTTCATTGAGAGATAGTGTGTGCTACATCTTTGTGTTCATTTGTGCGTGGAGTATTGACTCCCATCGAACTTCCTCCAAAGTTTTGGAGGCTTGTAAAAGCTAGCAAGAGACACCAAAGAGTGTGGTGGTCCTTGTGGGATCGAGAGTGATCCTTGAGAAGAAGAAGAGCTCACCGATCCTTGTGTGATCGGGGGAGAGAGGGAAAGGGTTGAAAAAGACCCGTCCTTAAGTGGACTCCTCAATGGGGACTAGGCCTTCGAGGGCCGAACCTCGGTAAAACAAATCACCCGTGTCCATTGTGTTTATTGCTTGTGATTTGTTTGTTTTCCCTTGCTCTAAGTTCTCTTGCACCATTATTTGCTAATATCATTTGGTGTTGCTTCAAGTTAAATTCCCATTTAGTGAAGCAACACGTTGCAAGAAAGAACTTGTCCTAGTGCTCTTCTCACCTAAGGCTTCTTGCTTTGTTATTCTATAACTTATTAGTTGTATTGATTTATCACTCCCGCATTATTTAGCAATACTCTTTTCAAGCAAGAACTTAGTTTGTATACTCCTATATTTGTATATCTTGTTCTAACCACTAATCAAGGGATCTAGTTGGGGGATAAAGTTTTAATTTTTAGGTTTCGCCTATCCACCCCCCTCTAGGAGACTTTCAATTGGTATCAGAGCTAGGCACTTCATCTTGAGTCTAACAACTCGAAGTGATGGCTCGTAGAAGATCCCAAAAGAACAAGAAACCCAGGAGACCAAGGAGGTAACTCTTGAAATATTACTTTCCGATTGTTCTAATTATGATTCATGGTCTACTAGAGTGATAAATGCTTTTAGAACAGTAGATCCTCAATTAGAACAAATTTTAGACAAGAGTATTATTCCTCCTAACTATGCTAGGGAAAATGCCTCCGAAGATGATTTAAGATGTATACGCTTAAACTATCTAGCTTATGACATCTTAAGTAAATCCCTTAGCAAAGAAGATTATCATGCCTTCATAATAAAATATGACAAACCCATTTGTGATGTGTATGATATTTGGACTAGAATTAAAGGCAAATTTAATAAGTCCAAACATGATAGTTCATTTTGTGCTTCTACTTCCTTTGGTATTTGTGATACTAACCCTTGAAAGGAAGAAGAAGAAAATGAACGGTGGAGACCAAAAGACGAATCCACCTCTCCAAAAGGTTTGTCTTCCCATTTCAATTCCCACATGTGTTGTGTGGCTAATGCAAATGATAGCGGAAGCACAAATGAGGATGAGGAGGAAGAAAGAAGCTTTGTGCAACTCTACGCTTGCCTAAGCCAAGAAGATAAGGCGGTCATGCTCAAGCTCCTAGAAAGAGCGAGAGAGCAAGGCGAAGCTCGTCAAAGGCTAGAAAGTATTCTCTCAATAAAGATGCAATGCTTTGACGAGTTGACTAAAGAACATGAGGAGCTAAAATGCTCTCATGTTGATTTGGTCCAAAGGTATGAAACTATTTCAATTGAGCAAGATAACGCTTTACATTGTATCGCTCAATTAGTAAATAGAAATACCTTGCTTAAGGACCAAGTAGAAAAGCTAAAAGTTGAAAATCTAGCTTTTCAAGAAAAATATGATATGCTCCTATGCTCTCATGAAAATCTCAGAGATGATCATATCATATTAAACATTGCTCATGAGGTTGTGATAGAAAACTTAAAATCTCAACAACCTCACTCATGCACATGTATTCAAATTGATACTATATTACCATGTGCTAATGCTTGTTGTCCGTCGACAAGCAAATCTTCCTTTGAGCTAGAATTTGCAGGAACAAACGATGATTCATATCAAAAGCTCAAGGAAGAAAATGAGAAGCTAAAAATGAGCTTGACACAACTAAAAGGGAAGTGCATTGCTCAACCTTCTCAAGATAACCGTGACCACATGGTGAAGAAGCTTGAGACGGGAACCACCGTGGCATGCACTAAATCCCTTGAGGAAAATATCAAGGATTTGAGGATTGCCAAGAGGAAGAAACAAAAGATGAAATTCAACACTTCCTCCAAAAGCCTCAACCACGCCTCCACTAAAGGTAACATCCAAGGAAAGAAGAAAGCTTCAAAACTTGAAAAACGCCTATGCTACACATGCCGAAAGAAGGGACATCAATGCAAGGATTGTCCCATTGGTAACAATTCCACTCCTAGCTTGTCAATTAATTCTCATGTAACTAGGCAACCCAAAATTGCAACTTGTGCTAGAAAGATAATGAGTTTACCTAGTGCTAACACAAAGGACTTTTGGGTTCCTAGATCTTTGTTAACTAACCGTGATGGACCCATCAAGCGATGGGTACCAAAATATGCTTGACAAGCTTTGCAGGAAAAGGAGATGATATGAAGCCTTGGGGTGCTTGAAAGAGTCCATTCGATTCTTATCAACTCAAGCTATCAATCGACAATGATCTATATACATAATTGACCCAAGGTTATTTTTCAAATTGCTATGTCTTAAACTCATATCATCTCGAGGAAGATATTATATGTTGTAGGAAGTGAAGAGATATCATGTGCAAAAATCAAGGCCTACAACATGGAGGAAAGCCAAAGGATGGTAACACTTATATTTTAAGTGCAAGTATTTTAGAACATCATTTCTTATGTGTCTTGTGTAGTCACATAGAAAAATTGAAGCACTTCAAATGTCTTTAAATTGATATTACCATTCTTTGAAGAATTTCCTCTCATATGGTAGATTGCATATTCATCATTTCTATTCTATGGCAATCTACATGCTTTAATTTGTTGCAAGTATATCATGGCATGTTTTTCACTAAGTTATTCTATTATTGCCATGATTCTAGATATAGAATAGTGAGACTAATGATTTTATCTAAGTAACTCAAATAGTCTCACTTGTAGAGAATAAGTTTCTCTTTGGAAGCGTGTAATCTAACATGAAAAGAAAAATCAATCCAATGTTTTATGATGTATTTCTACTTGCTCAAATTGGATATGATTCTTTCACATTTATCGCTTTCCAAATCATGAATTAGATTTATTCCTATAATCTCAAAGGATTATTTATGCTTGTTTTATGAGTTAAAATTGAGCATAACATCATCTATGGATAATCTAGTTCATGCTATGAAGTTTCCATGTTTTAGTAATCTAGCTTTTCATTCCTTATAAAAAATGGTTACAAAAATGGAAACTAGTGCTTGTGTTACTAACAAAGCATCTCTTGAGCTTACTTTTGAATATCTACAAAAGAAAGTGCACAAGCCTCATGGGTTGCTCTTCACCCAAAGGAAGAAAGGTAAAAGCAAAGGTATGGGAACTCATCTCTTTAATATAGTTCCCATCAATGATTGTTTACTTTAAATTATGTCTTTGTGAAGAAATAGATTCTTTATTAAATTTAAATTGGCTAAATTGTGCATTCAATCTCATTCTCATCAATGCACTTATCCATTAGAATCTATTTCACGCCTTTGCTATATTTGTTATCATATTGATTTGCTTCCAAGTAATGATTAACTAAATTCAATATGATAAAGTAAAATCTCCAATGATTATTAAAATGCTTAAAAAGTGCTCACTCATATTTCTCAAATGAAATGCACTAATGTTAAGGATTTTACTTCATGTCTGTGTGACTTATGAATGATGAATTGTCTATATTTTCTATCTAAAGAGATCATCTTTCATCATATACTTCCTTGTGTTATTAACATCTTTCTTGAGTATTTTCAATAAGTTTGAAAGGAAAAGGAAACAACTACAAAGGGAGGACTCTCAAATGAAAGAGGAGGACATCAAGAACAACAACACCTATTTGGATAATAAGGTCTACAAAACAATCAATGGTGTGGTTGTGAGTATTCTAAATACTTTCATTATGAGAATACTACGCTTAAGTTGTTTATTGCAAAATTTATGAGCCTTGATCAAGATGTATAATGCTTCTCCCTATTTGTCTTTAAAGTAAATACATCCATTCAATTCAAATACTCGATGCATATCTTTAGGGGGAGTCTATTCTTATATCTTGATTTTGTTGAGACTATTGCTTTATCTCAGTAATTTCATATAGTCTCTTGCATGAGAATAAGTTTCTCATGAAGTATGCTACTATTTTTAAATTCTTGTCTTTCACTCTAAAGTAGCATATTTGTTGGATTCTCCTACTCTAAGCTTAATTGATAATCTAATGCGTATGTTGTTCTTTTGATCACATCTGTTATTTGTTTGATCATTGAATGACTTCAATCAACAATCATGCTTCTTAGTGCCGTATATACTATCAATCGATATCTCTCTTGATATGCATTAAATTAAAAGGAGAATTCATGATACATTTATGCAACTTGTGATCCATTTGATATATGCTAACAATAACTTGAAAAGATCACTAGTTGTAGAACTCTCTCTTGTGCAAAATATTTCCATATATTGTCATTAAGAATAGGTCTTAAGCATCTAAGACTAAGGACAAAGCACAATGAAGAGAGCGTCCCTATGTAAAGGTACAAAAAGGTAAAACTATCTCCTTTCATTTAAACTTGTACCTAAATCTTCCTTTTCTGTACTCTCTTTACATATCTTGTTTAAAAGGAAGAGAAAGCATGTCCATGCATATCCCTGCTTCATATCTAGTTTAACTTCTCAAAAATTCATTCATGCTTTAATGCATCTTTGTTGAAACTAGATGAAGTGATTTAATTGTCAAAGAGCTTAAAGCTTAACCTTGTAACGAGGATAAGCTGCCTTTATTCCAAAGGTGGATGGTCCTTAAGCCTCTTTGAAATCCTTAAGGGAAAATGCTTGAAATGTTTACAACATGCTTTCATAAGTGCATAAACTGTCATGAGCATCACACTTATAATATGACACAATGCACTTCACATTCCGTATAATATAGATATGTTCTCATTAACCTAATTATGTGCAATTGGCATTTAAGGCCAAAATATATGTTCCTCTCCATGCACATATCTAGGGGGAGCAATCTATGTTATATAGAATTATGATCATGCTTAATTTGACATATCCTTTTGATCATATCTCTTTTATGTCTATGACTAATGTGTTTTCAAGTATATTCTCATGCTTAGTCATAGGATTGAAAGGGAAATGGAGTATTCGGCAAAGACGACACTTCCACTCAACTCCATCGGTATTATCCACTCTTTGTCGGTATTCCACATAGTTCTCCAACTTTGGTATAATCTTCACTCATTTATTTTATGACCAAAGGAGGCGAAAGTACTTCGAGGGCTCTAATGATTCCGTTTTTGGCGATTCATGCCAAAGGGGGAGAAAATATGAGCCCAAAGCAAAAGGACCGCACCACCACCCTAATTTTAAAATTAATGATTTTCAATTGGTAAATTTCAAATTGGTATCTCTTTGTGTTTTAAAGGGGGAGAAAGTAGTACTTTCAAAATTGATATCTTAAAACCCTCTTGAACACTAAGAGGAGGATCTCATTTAGTGGGAGTTTTGTTTTAGTCAAAGGAAAAGCATTTGAAACAGGGGGAGAAAATTTCAAATCTTGAAAATGCTTCATAAAATCTTATTCATTTACCTTTGACTATTTGCAAAAGAACTTTGAAAAGGATTTACAAAAGATTTTGCAAAAACAAAATCTGTGGTGCAAGCGTGGTCCAAAATGTTAAAAATGAAGAAACAATCCATGCCTATCTTGTAAGTATTTATATTGGCTCAACTCCAAGCAACCTTTGCACTTACATTATGCAAACTAGTTCAATTATGTACTTCTATATTTGCTTTGGTTTGTGTTGGCATCAATCACCAAAAAGGGGGAGATTGAAAGGGAATTAGGCTTACACCTATTTCCTATAATAATTTTGGTGGTTGAATTGCCCAACACAAATAATTGGACTAACTAGTTTGCTCTAGTGTACAAGTTATACAGGTGCCAAAGGTTCACACTTAGCCAATAAAAAGACCAAGTATTGGGTTCAACAAAAGAGCAAAGGGACAACCGAAGGCACCTCTGGTCTGGGCCACCGGACTGTCCGGTGCACCACCGGACATGTCCGGTGCACCAGAGGACTCCAACTCAAACTCGTCACCTTTGGGAAATTCCAGAGGCGACTCCGCTATAATTCACCGGACTGTCCGGTGTACACCGGACAGTGTCCGGTGCTCCAAGGAAGAGCGGCCTCAGGAACTCGCCAGCTTCGGGAAACTGCAATGGCTGCTCCGCTATAATTCACCGGACATGTCCGGTGTACACCGGACTGTCCGGTGTAACTGCGGGGCAACGACTACTTCGCGCCAACGGACACCTGCAACCGCAATTAATGCGCGCCAGAGCGCGCAGAAGTCAGGCACGCGCGTAGTGGCGTACCGGACACTCTACAGTACATGTCCGGTGCGCCACCGGACATCCAGGCGGGTCCAGAAGTCAGAGCTCCAACGGTCGGAACCCTAACGGCCTGGTGACGTGGCTGTCGCACCGGACATGTCCGGTGTGCACCGGACTGTCCGGTGCGCCATTCGACAGACAGCCTTCACCAACGGCTAGATTTTGGTTGGTGGCTATAAATACCACCCCAACCAGCCACTTCAAGGTGTGGGAGTCCAAGCAACATTCCAAGTCATCTAGTTGACATACTCAAGCCCTCCCAACCATATATATTCATTGATCCATCCTATACACAAGATTTAGTCCACTACAACCAACACAAGTGCCACAAAAGAGAGAGCAAGCAATTGAGAGCTACTCAATTGAGTTTAGCCCTAGTGCCTTGTGAGGTTCATTGAGAGATAGTGTGTGCTACATCTTTGTGTTCATTTGTGCGTGGAGTATTGACTCCCATCGAACTTCCTCCAAAGTTTTGGAGGCTTGTAAAAGCTAGCAAGAGACACCAAAGAGTGTGGTGGTCCTTGTGGGATCGAGAGTGATCCTTGAGAAGAAGAAGAGCTCACCGATCCTTGTGTGATCGGGGGAGAGAGGGAAAGGGTTGAAAAAGACCCGTCCTTAAGTGGACTCCTCAACGGGGACTAGGCCTTCGAGGGCCGAACCTCGGTAAAACAAATCACCCGTGTCCATTGTGTTTATTGCTTGTGATTTGTTTGTTTTCCCTTGCTCTAAGTTCTCTTGCACCATTATTTGCTAATATCATTTGGTGTTGCTTCAAGTTAAATTCCCATTTAGTGAAGCAACACGTTGCAAGAAAGAACTTGTCCTAGTGCTCTTCTCACCTAAGGCTTCTTGCTTTGTTATTCTATAACTTATTAGTTGTATTGATTTATCACTCCCGCATTATTTAGCAATACTCTTTTCAAGCAAGAACTTAGTTTGTATACTCCTATATTTGTATATCTTGTTCTAACCACTAATCAAGGGATCTAGTTGGGGGATAAAGTTTTAATTTTCAGGTTTCGCCTATCCACCCCCCCTCTAGGCGACTTTCAAGGAGGCCGGTCTAGATGCATGCTTAATCGCTAAGACTAGCATGCGATGGTTGTGGCATCGCCGTCTAGCACATGTTGGGATGAAGAACCTTCACAAACTTCTAAAGGGGGAACATGTGTTTGGTCTAACCAATGTATCTTTCGAAAAATATAGACCTTGTGCAGCTTGTCAAGCAGGTAAACAGGTGGGAAGTACTCATCACAGCAAGAACGTGATGACCACGACAAGACCTCTAGAGCTACTTCATATGGACCTCTTCGGACCCATCGCCTACCTCAGCATCGGGGGAAGTAAGTATGGTCTTGTTATTGTTGATGATTTTTCCCGCTTCACTTGGGTATTCTTTTTGCAGGATAAATCAGAAACTCAAGGGACCCTAAAGCGCTTCCTAAGAAGAGCTCAAAACGAATTTGAGCTCAAGGTGAAAAAGATAAGGAGCGACAACGGGTCCGAATTCAAGAATCTTCAAGTGGAGGTGTACCTTGAGGAGGAAGGCGTCAAGCACGAGTTCTCCGCTCCCTACACACCATAACAAAACGGTGTGGTAGAGAGGAAGAACATGACGCTTTTAGACATGGCGAGGACGATGCTTGGTGAATTCAAGACACCCGAACGGTTTTGGTCAGAAGCTGTGAACACGGCTTGCCACGCCATCAACCGGGTCTACCTTCATCGCCTCCTCAAGAAGACGTCGTATGAACTCCTAACCGGTAACAAACCCAACGTTTCATATTTTCGTGTATTTGGGAGTAAATGTTACATTCTAGTGAAGAAAGGTAGGAATTCCAAATTTGCTCCCAAAGCTGTAGAAGGGTTTTTGTTAGGTTATGACTCAAATACCAAATACAAAGGCGTATAGAGTCTTCAACAAATCATCGGGTTTGGTTGAAGTCTCTAGCGACGTTGTATTTGATGAGACTAATGGCTCTCCAAGAGAGCAAGTTGATCTTGATGATGTAGATGAAGATGATGTTCCAACGGCTGCAATACGCACCATGGCGATTGGAGATGTGCGACCACAGGAACAAAAGGAGCAAGATCAACCTTCTTCCTCAATAATGGTGCACCCCCCAACTCAAACTGATGAACAGGTTCATCAAGAAGAGGCGTGTGATCAAGGGGGAGCACAAGATGATCATGTTATGGAGGAAGAAGCACCACAGGCCCCTCCAACTCAAGTCCGAGCGACGATTCAAAGGAATCATCCCGTCGACCAGATTTTGGGTGATATAAGCAAGGGAGTAACTACTCGCTCTAGATTAGCTAATTTTTGTGAGCATTACTCGTTTGTCTCTTCTATTGAGCCTTTTAGGGTAGAAGAGGCCTTGCTAGATCCGGACTGGGTGTTGGCCATGCAGGAAGAGCTCAATAACTTCAAACGAAATGAAGTTTGGACCCTGGTGCCACGTCCAAAGCAAAACGTTGTGGGAACCAAGTGGGTGTTCCGCAACAAGCAAGACGAGCACGGAGTGGTGACAAGGAACAAGGCTCGACTTGTGGCAAAAGGTTATGCCCAAGTCGTAGGTTTGGATTTTGAGGAGACTTTTTCTCCTGTGGCTAGGCTAGAGTCTATTCGCATTTTGTTAGCCTATGCCACTCACCATTCCTTCAGGTTGTTCCAAATGGACGTCAAACACACTTGTTCCAACTCTATTCACTAAGACTTGTGATGGTGACTTATTTGTGTGCCAAATTTATGTCGATGACATTGTAGGAAACGGGTAACGCCTAAGAGGGGGGGTGAATTAGGACTTCTAAAACTTTCGCTAAACTAGGCCACAATTAAATCCCTAGAGCAAAACCTATGCAAATAGTCAAACTAGAATGTGCAAACTAGGTTTTGTCTAAGTGTTGCTATCTCTACCGCAAAGGCTAAGTTTCAATCTACACTAGATATGTATGAATACAAGATTGAAACTTAAATGCTTAATATTAATGCGGAAACTTAAAGAGCAAAGTAGAGAAGCAAACTCTCGTGGATGGCGCCGATATTTTTACCGAGGTATCCGGAACCGTGCAAGGTCCCGACTAATCCTCGTTGGTGCCCCTACCTGAAGGGAAGCCCACGCGAGGGCCAAGCACCTCGGTCGAGTAACTCCGTAGAGAGCCGCGGGCCTTCTCCACACGCAAGTGGTGCTCCGCTTCTGGCTCCTCTCGGACGCTCCCCGCCGTCTCCACTATCGAGCTTCCGGCCGAAACACCGCGGGCCTCGTTCCCTCCGGTACACGGTGGCGGCCGTGACACAAACGCGGTTGTCACGGTCTCGCAAGACTCTCGCCCCACTCGGTACAATTACAATGGCTCACGCAAGAGCCGAGGGGTTGTGAGGTTTATCTAAACTCACTCAACAATCTAGGGTTTACCTAGAGCAAGCGCTAAAGCGGTCTAACTAACCTAAGCACTTCGCAAAGTACCTACGCTAATCACCGAGTGATTCTATTAAGCACTTGGGTGTTTGAGCACTTGGAAATGTCTACAATATGCCTTGGTATGTTGCTTGGGCTCCCACACTTGAGAATGGCCGGTTGGGGTGGTATTTATAGCCTCCACACCCCAAACTAGCCGTTGGACAGAAAGCAGCAGCTTTCTATCGTCGGGTGCACCGGACAGTCCGGTGCACCACCGGACATTGCACAGTAGATGTCCAGTGCACGCCACGTCAGCCGACCGTTGGCGCCTGTAGCAGTCGACCGTTGGATCCGACCGTTGTCGTCTGCCCGTTGGCACACCGGACAGTCCGGTGCACACCGGACAGTCCGGTGCTACAGCCAGAGAGCGCCTGTCTGCGGCCTCTCTGCGCAGACTGTCCGGTGCCTCACCGGACAGTCCGGTGCACACCGGACATCAATGTCCGGTGCACCACCAGGCGCTGGCTGACAGCCCGTTTCTTGGATTCATTTGCTGATTTCTTCGGGCTTCTTTTGTTCTTGAGTATTGGACTCCTATGCATCTTTTTATGTCTTCTTTTGAGGTGTTGCATCCTCATTGCCTTGGTCCAATTCTCTTCGCACCCTGTGAACTAAAATTATAAACACTAGCAAACATATTAGTCCACAGGTTGTGTTAATCATCAAACACCAAAACTCAATTAGCCAAATGGCCCGGGGTCCATTTTCCTTACAATCTCCCCCTTTTTGGTGATTGATGACAACACAACTAAAGCAAGCAAATAATTCAAGTATTTGAAAAATATGCGCTCTACTTGCTAGGATGCATGATTGTCCCCATAATGTGAAGTTATGGACTTAAGCCTCCCCCTAACTCCATAATTCACTTACTTCCTATTTCTGGACCAAATAACCAAAACCACTTGAAAAACCATTTGTAGATATAAAATTTTAAATTGGTGGTGTTTGGTGTTTGATATAGTTTTTATTGCTTTGGTCCCTAAACTTCTCCCCCTTTGGCATCAACCACCGAAAAGGAAGACATTAAAAGCATATAGGAAGTAAATAACAGCTTGCCCTCAACAAGAATTGTATCAAATGATATCACTAGAAGGATATTAAAATAAACCATATGAATGATACCAGTTGAAATGATTACTCCCCCTAAATGAGTGTTCTCTTTAGAAAGAAGTTTCTCCCCCTTTTTAGAGATGAAGAAATACTCCCCCTGACAGAGATCCTCTACTTAGGAAAAAACATGTGAAAATTAGAGGTGCAAGACATGATTTGAAAAGACTAACTTCCCTTATGCATAGGTAACAGAATATGAGTTAACTACTTATGCATTTTTAGCAACATGTAAGCATATGATATGAATTATAGTCTAATCAAATTTTGGAGAAGACATGTAAATGATACTGAAAGTAGTCTCAAAAGATACCAATTGAAAGTCAATGGTGAGCTTGAGAGACATGAGAGTTCTTGGAGATTTTGCAGTGGAAGATTGTTGTCTTTCTCCGGGGATCTTATTTTCCTTACAATGAGACTTAGTCATGGGTGGGAAATTTGGGTCAAAAATTTTCACTAACCCACTTGGCAATAAACTTGATCCAATATGATGTATCCCATGATATACATCCAAATTTGCCAAGTCTCCAAATTTCCCGAGGACCTTCGGTCCACTCACTTCCCTTTCGGGATCCAAACCTTTTTGGTGCTTTTCATGGTTGAAATTATTTCCTTTGGCACCCAAATGCGTTTGGCCCCCTTTCCTTTGTTGGCTTGCTTGTTGGCCTTGATTGCTATCACCTTTCCATTCTTTTTCTTCTTGATCAAGTATGGTGTAGCATCCTTTTTGTTCACCTTTTTGATGTAGGTGTTGGAGATTTTGCTTGATGGCTTTTGCTTGAGCTTTTGCCTTTGTTTATCCCCGGTCATCGCCTTGCATTGGAAAGACTTGTGGCCTTCCTTGTGGCATAGCCTACAAATCACAGTTTCTCCCTCCATAGGCTTGTTCACTCCCGCAGTGGTGTTATCCTGTGGAGGTTGGATTTGTTTGGCTTTGCCTTTCTTGTCATACAAAGCCTTGCCAAGGCGAGCCACTTCTTGCTTTAATTGTTCATTTTCCTTTGCAACCTCATCCGAACATGTCTCTACAGTAATATTCTCAACAACGACTTGGTTGCAGGGGTTAGAATCATCAATTAAATCAAAGCAGGAAGTAGAAACATCTTTCTTAATTATTTCAGGTATTTCAACTAAAGATGCTGCTGGGTGCTACCAATGTTTTCTAGCTTAGTAGTTAGCTCATTATTGTGTATGCTAAGAATTTCCATTTTCTCTAGCAAATTTTCAATAGCTTCTTGGGAGCTAGCTAACTTAGCTTTCAATTTTTCATTCTTTTTAATAAGGCCATCATCGGTAGCAGTGGATGGAGCACTAGATTCTAATAGCTCAATTTTAGTTGATAGCTCACTATTTAAGTTTGCAAAAGTTTCAAATTTTTCTAGCAAACCTTTGTAATCATTTTGAGAGCTAACCAACTTATTTTTCAAAGTTTTAAGTTGAGCCTTTTGCTTAGTGCAAACATCCTGGAAAAATTCTACGGCTTCCGCAAGCTCATCTAGAGAGGCCTTTCCCTCACCTTCATCATCACTACTACTTTCATCACTAGAGGATGGAGTGCTTTTGTTACCTCTTGCCATGAGGCATTTGTGTGATGACCGTGATGATCGTGACGAGGACCGGTGGCTGCGCGTCCTTGGAGGTTCATCTTCACTTGAAGAATCATCCCACGTTCTAACACTTGTTAGCGCCTTGCCTTTGCTCCTCTCCTTTTTGGGTTTGGCCATATTTGGACAGTTGTCCCTGAAGTGGCCCTTCTCCCCACATGCGAAGCATCCTCTCTTTCTTTGCTTTTTCCTGTCAATGTTAAAGAGAAGATCTTCGACCTGCAGGGGCACACCCATTAGATTAATCTTGCGGATCATCCCCATTACCTTTCCGACGCGTCGGATTGTTTCTTCGTCCTCGGAGGATGATGTGCATGGTTGATTATCTTCATCATCATCAATTTCTTCTTCTTCCTCTTCTTCACTTGAGGAACTTGGAGTGGGAGCCTTCTTTTTGCCCTTCCTTTCATCACATGCAAAAGCATATGGCCTTGAGGAAGTTGGCTCCTCTCCCCGACACATTTTTCGCGACATCTCAAAAGCCGCGATTTTTCCAATTACAATGGTTGGGGTCATGTTACCCAAGTCCTCCATGTTGTGAAGGATAGTGATGATGCTCCCATATCTTCGTTGTGGTAGAAGGGAGATAATCTTCCTCATAATGTCCGCATCACCTAGCTTATTAATGCCAATAGAATTGAGCTCATTGATAATTAGATTCAAACGAGAATACATGTCTCTAACAAGCTCATCATCTTTCATAGCAAAAGAATTATACTCATTTAAGATTAGGCAATGTTTTTGCTCACGGACATTGGATGTGCCGTCATGGAGCTCATGCAATTTTAGCCAAATCTCATTAGCAGTTTTCAAGGTAAATACTTGATTAAAAATATCCATGCTAAGAGATTCATACAAGCAATTTTTGGCTCTAGCATTTAAGTGAATTTCTTTTTCCTCACTCGTGGTTGGTTTCTCGGGATTCTTGAGGGGTTTCATCCCGTCACGAGTGACTCTCCAAACACCTAGATCAACGACCTCTAGGTAGCAAGCCATTCTAGCACTATAATATGGGAAGTTAGTGCCGTCGAAGTGTGGTGGCCTATGGGTATCCATCCCTTCCTCTAAAAAGCGTCGGCTCTTTTAGTGATGAAGCTAAAACGTTTCAAATGAGCCAAACCAGGCTTTGATACCACTTGTAGGAAACGGGTAACGCCTAAGAGGGGGGGTGAATTAGGACTTCTAAAACTTTCGCTAAACTAGGCCACAATTAAATCCCTAGAGCAAAACCTATGCAAATAGTCAAACTAGAAT
The DNA here is from genome assembly GCF_902167145.1 of Zea mays. Classification (NCBI taxonomy): domain Eukaryota; kingdom Viridiplantae; phylum Streptophyta; class Magnoliopsida; order Poales; family Poaceae; genus Zea; species Zea mays. The sequence continues at coordinate 78,260,236 of NC_050103.1, read as the reverse complement.
GTGCAAACTAGGTTTTGTCTAAGTGTTGCTATCTCTACCGCAAAGGCTAAGTTTCAATCTACACTAGATATGTATGAATACAAGATTGAAACTTAAATGCTTAATATTAATGCGGAAACTTAAAGAGCAAAGTAGAGAAGCAAACTCTCGTGGATGGCGCCGGTATTTTTACCGAGGTATCCGGAACCGTGCAAGGTCCCGACTAATCCTCGTTGGTGCCCCTACGCGAAGGGAAGCCCACGCGAGGGCCAAGCACCTCGGTCGAGTAACTCCGTAGAGAGCCGCGGGCATTCTCCACACGCAAGTGGTGCTCCGCTTCCGTCTCCTCTCGGACGCTCCCCGCCGTCTCCACTATCGAGCTTCCGGCCGAAACGCCGCGGGCCTCGTTCCCTCCGGTACACGGTGGCGGCCGTGACACAAACGCGGTTGTCACGGTTTCGCAAGACTCTCGCCCCACTCGGTACAATTACAATGGCTCACGCAAGAGCCGAGGGGTTGTGAGGTTTATCTAAACTCACTCAACAATCTAGGGTTTACCTAGAGCAAGCGCTAAAGCGGTCTAACTAACCTAAGCACTTCGCAAAGTACCTACGCTAATCACCGAGTGATTCTATTAAGCACTTGGGTGTTTGAGCACTTGGAAATGTCTACAATATGCCTTGGTATGTTGCTTGGGCTCCCACACTTGAGAATGGCCGGTTGGGGTGGTATTTATAGCCTCCACACCCCAAACTAGCCGTTGGACAGAAAGCAGCAGCTTTCTGTCGTCGGGTGCACCGGACAGTCCGGTGCACCACCGGACACTGCACAGTAGATGTCCGGTGCACGCCACGTCAGCCGACCGTTGGCACCTGTAGCAGTCGACCGTTGGATCCGACCATTGTCGTCTGCCCGTTGGCACACCGGACAGTCCGGTGCACACCGGACAGTCCGGTGCACACCGGACAGTCCGGTGCTATAGCCAGAGAGCGCCTGTCTGCGGCCTCTCTGCGCAGACTGTCCGGTGCCTCACCGGACAGTCCGGTGCACACCGGACATCAATGTCCGGTGCGCCACCAGGCGCTAGCTGACAGCCCGTTTCTTGGATTCATTTGCTGATTTCTTCGGGCTTCTTTTGTTCTTGAGTATTGGACTCCTATGCATCTTTTTATGTCTTCTTTTGAGGTGTTGCATCCTCATTGCCTTGGTCCAATTCTCTTCGCACCCTGTGAACTAAAATTATAAACACTAGCAAACATATTAGTCCACAGGTTGTGTTAATCATCAAACACCAAAACTTAATTAGCCAAATGGCCCGGGGTCCATTTTCCTTACAGACATAATATTTGGTTCTACTAACCAAAAGTCGTGTGAAGAGTTTAGCAGGGTGATGACTCAAAAATTTGAGATGTCGATGATGGGCGAGTTAAACTACTTCCTTGGGTTCCAAGTGAAGCAACTCAAGGACGGCACCTTCATTTCTCAAACTAAGTACACGCAAGACTTGCTCAAGAGGTTCGGGATGAAGGACGCCAAGCCCGCAAAGACTCCAATGGGAACCGACGGACATGTCGACCTCAACAAAGGAGGTAAGTCCGTTGATCAAAAGGCATACCGGTCTATGATAGATTCTTTGCTTTATTTATGTGCTAGTAGACTGGATATTATGCTAAGCGTATGCATGTGTGCTAGATTTCAATCCGACCCAAGGGAGTGTCACCTTGTGGCCATTAAGCGAATTCTTAGATATTTAGTTGCTACGCCTTGCTTCGGGATCTGGTATCCAAAGGGGTCTACCTTTGACTTGATTGGATATTCATACTCCGATTATGCTGGATGCAAGGTTGATAGGAAGAGTACATCAGGGACGTGCCAATTCCTAGGAAGGTCCCTGGTGTCGTGGACTTCTAAGAAACAAACTTCTGTTGCCCTATCCACCGCTGAGGCCGAGTATGTTGCCGCAGGACAGTGTTGCGCGCAACTACTTTGGATGAGGCAAACCCTCCGGGACTTTGGCTATAATCTGAGCAAAGTCCTACTCCTATGTGATAATGAGAGTGCAATCAGCATGGCGGATAATCCTGTTGAACACAGTCGCACTAAGCACATAGACATCCGGCATCACTTTTTGAGAGACCACCAGCAAAAGGGAGATATCGAAGTGTTTTATGTTAGCACCGAGAACCAGCTAGCCGATATATTTACCAAGCCTTTAGATGAGTCGACCTTTTGCAGGCTGCGTAGTGAGCTAAATGTCTTAGATTCGCGTAACTTGGATTGATCTATAGCATACATGTGTTTTATGCCTTTGATCAATCTATTTTGTTCATTGGTGGTGCTCAAGTTGTACACATGATCCCTGGACCTCACAAGTCCATTTGCAAGTAATGCACTTATTTAGGGGGAGGCATGCTACAACTTGACACTTTGAGACTAACCTTGTGTTTGAGTTTACTTGTTTGAGTCTCAAAAATGGATTGAAAGGGAAAGGTGGACTTGGACCATGAAAGACTTCCACTGCACTCCGATGAGAGGGTAATTAACTCCAAGTACATCTCTATGCTCTTATTGCCTTTTTGCTCTTAATTGACAATTTTGGTGAGGCAATGAGGTTAAGGGGCCAAAAATGATCCTGTTTTGGTGCTTGATGCCAAAGGGGGAGAAATTAAGGCCAAAGCAAGCAAATGGATCAGCAACCACTTGAGAATTTTGAAAATAGTAGAGTTAGAACTTTTGATTTGTCAAAATACTCTTATTGTCTCTTATTATCAAAAGTTGGTCTCTTGTGGGGAGAATGTTTGATTATGGGAAAAAGGGGGAGTTTTGAATCTTTGATCAATTTCTCTTGGAATACCTCTCTTTATGCCCCAACAAGTGTGTTTGACTTAGAGATAGGAAATTGAATTTGATTTGCAAAAACAAACCAAGTGGTGGCAAATAATGATCCAAATATGCCAAATTTGAATCAAAAACAATTCTTGTTCTCATTTGCATTGATGTTGCACTTCTAGTTGTTGCTTTTTGATGTGTTGGCATAAATCACCAAAAAGGGGGAGATTGAAAGGGAAAGGTGCCTTTGGGCCATTTCTAAAGTATTTTAGTGATTAAGTGCCCAACACAAATGCTTTAAGAGTTAAATTGTGCCAAAGACTCAAGAAGTGCAAATCAAGGTACAAGGTATGTTTCTAGACTTAGTACATTGATTTGAAGACTAATGTATTGTGTCTAAGTGCTAGAAACAGGAGAAATCGCTTTGGAAAAGAGTTGGCTGTGTACAGCCAAATGCAGCTCGGTCTGGGTGCACCGGACAGTGTCCGGTGCGCCAGGACTAGTCTCGGTGAACAGTCCGCTCTCGGGACTCGACGACGGCGTACGGCTATAAATCACCGGACTGTTCGGTGGTGCACCGGACTGTTCAGTGGTGCACCGGACTGTCCGGTGAGTCGTCCGCGACGAAGTCGTCGCTCTCGGGAAGCGTTCAACGGTGTACGACTATAATTCACCGGACTGTCTGGTGGTGCACCGGACTGTCCGGTGAGCCAACGGTCGACTGCACAAACGGTCGGCCGCGCAATCCGCGCGCGACACGTGGGCGCGCCAACGGTCGGCAGGGGGCACCAGACTGTCCGGTGTGCACCGGATAGTGTCCGGTGCGCCAACTGCCGCAATTCTGCAACGGTCGGATGCGCCATTTTAGGAAGGAGATCCGCACCGGACAATGAACAGTGGATGTCTGGTGGTGCACCGGACTGTCCGGTGCGCCACCCGACAGAAGGCAAGAATTGCCTTCCAAGAATGCCTCCAACGGCTCCTAGCTGCCTTGGGGCTATAAAAGGGACCCCTAGGCGCATGGAGGAGTGACCCAAGCATACTTTGAGCATTCTAAATCATCCACACTCCGTCTCCACGCACTTGATTGACTTTCTTAGTGATTTGAGCTCCGTTCTAGTGGTGAACTTGTTGTGATTCATTCGAGCTCCAAGTCTTGGCTGTGTGTGTGCGTATTGCTGTAGATTTGTGTGTGTTGCTTCCCTCCCTTACTCTAGTGCTTTCACTTTGATCTTTGCTGTAAGGGCGAGAGACTCCAAGTTGTGGAGATTCCTCGCAATCGGGAAAGAGTATAAGAAAGAAAATAATTGTGGTATTCAAGTGGTTCATTGGATCACTTGAAAGGGGTTGAGTGCAACCCTCGTCCATTGGGACGCCACAACTTGGAGTAGGCAAGTGTTATACTTGGCCGAACCACGGGATAAATCTCTGTGTCTCTTGTGCTTGTTTTCATTGTGACTATTGTGTTTCACAAGAGCTCGGTCCTTAGCCACTTGATTTCATAGTGCTAACACTTAACCAAGTTTTGTGGCTATAAGTTTTAAGTTTTTACAGGATCACCTATTCACCCCCCCCTCTAGGTGCTCTCACTTACTCTTCAGGTGACTCATGACCTCACTGCTAAACATAGCAATACACACAAACATAGTATAGGCAAAATTATCATCACGCCAAACATACGAACAAACTACATAAGAATATTCTACGCATCGTAACGAGATCGTAGGAACAAGAATCACTAAATTCGGAGTTACGGTTATAGAGTTATGAATTTCTAGAATTATTTAATGCCTGGTATAGATTAATTCAAGTGAACAATTTTAATCTAAGTTTCATGGCTAAACAGAGTTACTAGATGATGGACAATATTAAAATAAAATTAATGCCACTGGAATGGGTCAATTCAGAGTAAAAATGGATTAAATGTGAATGACACAATTTTCTGAATTTATGTTTACACTAAAAATCAATTTCTAGGATTTACTCATAAATTTTAATAGCATTTGGACCGAGGGAACAAAATCCCGAGAGCTCAGGTTTTAATCCGCAAATTCCAGGGCCCGGTAGTAATGGTTTTTATGCAGACGGGGATGGCGGGTTTATTTATCACAAACTAAGGGTCTCTTACATAAAATTTCCTGGCCGAAGGGGTATGCTGCGCTCAGATCCATCCGATCAAGATCCAAGGGCTCAGAATAGATCGTGAAGCGGTAAGTGAACCTGGCCATCAGATTCCCGATCAACGACCCAGATTTAATTATTAGAGGTCGACTCGGATCCACACGATCACGATCTAGCGGTTAGGGTTGATTGCGCAAAGAGGTACGAAATCATCTAATCCTACCCACTGATCTAAACATCAATGGGCCAGATCCAAAAGTCGCACGGCAGCCGTACTTCTAATTAGATCCGCACATATTCGAATCGACGGCTGAGGGGCATCTTCCTTGCCTTGGTCGCGCAAAGCGGCGCCGCCCTGCTCCCCACGATGGCGATTCGCCGGCGCACCGCGACCCAGGGTTCTAGTGCCTCATTCTTAATCCCCGCTAACGCTACGCAAGGCCGGGTGAATACAAGGGATAGGTACGGGTACCATACCGGTGGTTAGACCCCGAGGAGGCTTGCTCATGCCGTGCAGCGGCTTGGCCGCAAGGGTCGGAGTCCGGCGACGAATTACCAATCGCCCGCTTGATTTCTCACTCGGCCGAGCCCTCGAAGACGTCCTACGCCTGATGCTGATCCCCACAGACTATTTGTCCCGGACCAATGGCGACGAGGACCAATCCCTCAACAATGGCGGCTCTCTTTCTCCCTCACGGTCGCTCTCTTCGTACTCTACTCGGCAGGGGCACGGATGAACGATCTGCGGCCATGCTAGCGCTTATATATCTGTGGGAGGCAATCACCCGAGCCCGCAAAATCCTAACAACCCCGGGGCGCGGATTCGACCCTGGCCTGTTTCGGCGCTGCGGAGCTCACGCGTTCGATGGGATGAAGAAGACAGCGCTAACGACCCGGGGCCACATGGCACAAAATGTGAGGGAGTGCGCGGTGGGAGCGAGATGTTGGCATCTCAGGCCCACGCGACAGTGACGAGGGGCGCGCGATGCGCGCAACGGTGCAAGAGACTGGCGGCGTGGGACCCGCACGTCATCGACAAGGCAGGCGTGCGCGGGGTCAAGCACTGGACGAGCGGGCCCACTGGTCAGTGTCCCAGTGCACGCGAGCGGCGCGGTGGAGCGGATGGGCCGCCCGAGGATAGAAAGTAAAGTTGGGCCGGCTGCCAGATTCGGCCCAATGTGGGGTTTCCTTCTTTCTTTTTCTTATTTCTGTTTTATTTCAAATTTCAAACATTCAACTCAAATTCGAATTCCTGTTTTGACCTTCTACTTTCCAAGTGTAAAAATTAATCCTAATGTGAATATAAATCCTACGAATTTCAATATTATTATCTATTCCCATTCCATTATTTAATTCGAGACTTAAATATTTTTTCTCTTCTCATTTCTATTTCACATTTCCATTTATGGTTTGGGGTTAAATTTATGTTTCCAATAGAATGAATTGCAACAACATAATTATCAAGAGATGTACCTTTCTTCATTTCTTTATTGGTTACTTAATTAATTTAATACTATTAATTGATTATGAAAAGGAAAGGATCCTAATAAATTTCCAAAGGTTTCAACAATTCTTGAAATACTATCATAGATATATCTATTTCTTTATTTTATTATTATTTTTTCTACCAATTTTTGGCTTTACACCGACTAATCACGATTAGTCGGCAACTAGGACGACTAATTGCTTCCTAGTCGCTCTAGTCGAGTCAGAGACCCTAATCGAGCTCCCTCTAGCGATAAGGCCGACTAATCACAATTAGTTGGACGACTTTAAAACCTTGCTCAATGGTCTTAAGATGTCCTATTTACATCATGGTCTTATTTTTTTTCTCAGGTTTGAGAGTGACATGCTTTTGCAGCGCTATAGAGCAACTTCTGACTTTATCAGAAATCTGCAACTGCAAGAAGATGTTGACAAAGATATGACAATTCAAGATCATCTAACTCGTAAAGTGTTATATCATGCAGAATATTTGGACTCAAGTTTTTTGTTCAAATTGACTAACTGTTGTTTCTTTTCCTTTGTTTTTTTCCTGTGCAAAGCCTTACATAGGAGGTGCATCGAACAGTTATATGATGAACATGGGCTCGACATGCTTGATGCTTTGTCACAGAAAACTGATACCCGTATAGCTCTTGTTATTCTAGAGTCTCGTTTAAACCAGAAGATAGAAGATTTGGAACAGGCACAATTATCTTTGAATAAAGCATGCTCAAATATTATTGCCAATAATTACTACAGATCACTTGATCATCGCAGCTCCTCCTTCAAACAATTGGACAAAAGGAGAATGAGGCCAAAAGGTATTGTCGATAACAGCTCAACAAGATACATGTGATTTGTATTACATTACAGTATGCTGAGCCTGAGTTGCCTCGAGTCATCAAAGTTTTGCATATTTTTAATATTCAATGTTCTCGTCTGTGTTTCAATTGCAGCATTGTGTAAGGGACCGGTATGCACGCCCTGGGTTAGTACCACCTCACCTAGCCAAGGGGGCCGTGTTGCACTTATAAGGGCGGGCCTCCCTCCTCTCTTAGCCTAGGTTTTGAGAGCGAGGTGCCCGTCTGAATAGGCTGCGCGCGAGCGCATGAACGCCCGACGCTAGTGATGGTGGGCTTTGGCGGACTGGTCCAGTGGGTGCGTTACAAATGGTATCGGAGCCTACATTGCCGCTGCTGCCTGGGAGAGCTTTGGGCCTCTTAGGGGGGTGGGATGTAAGGGACCGGTATGCACGCCCTGGGTTAGTACCACCTGCACTTATAAGGGCGGGCCTCCCTCCTCTCTTAGCCTAGGTTTTGAGAGCGAGGTGCCCGTCTGAATAGGCTGCGCGCGAGCGCATGAACGCCCGACGCTGGTGATGGTGGGCTTTGGCGGACTGGTCCAGTGGGTGCGTTACACATTGCTTGCTGAAGCTAGAGAAATCAACATGGCAAGACTGAAGAATGGGGATAAACATATTTCTGATTGCAACAACCAATCAAGTTTGATCTCAGAAAATGTATTTACAGATACTAATCTTCATATCCACGAGGACATAGACAGGATGGTTCGTTATGCATGCAAAGGTTGTCCTTCTGAACAGAACCTGATGATGATTTGGACAACATTAGCTCAGCCATGCTTTTCTATTATTGGTCGTCAGTTACAAGAATGGAATGGCACTGTAGCTCCAAAAGAAGCTTGTGAAGATTGTGGTCTCAGCAAAACTTTTCTCGGGAATATCCCTGACTCTTCACTTGCTAATAATTTGTATTCACCTTCAAAGGTATGTGCATGCATATATAATATTATTATTATGTTCTTACTTCTTTCAGACTTATTTGAATTTCAAACACGCAGAACGATTTTTTTACCCCTGAGGGACACTTCACTGCGCATGCGGAGTAAAGATAACCTGGTTTTGTTACTTTTCATTTCAGAGATGTGGATATCTTCAAATTGCGTCCAATAAGCCTGCTTCTATACCTGACGCTTGTCAGACTGAGATTGAGGATGGTGAGTTCATACCTGATGTAGGAAACATCCAGTTTTGGTCCATGCCTGGACATGGGAAGGGAGCAGCAAGTTGTGATGCTGCTGCTCACAGTGGGAATGGGTTGAGTTCTCAGTGCCCAGGCCATAGTAATTGTGACCACAGTGATAAATCTGGAGTGCACTGTGGATCAAGAGAAGGCTACAACATTGAAATGGGCAGTTCAGCATATTCCAAACGAACGGCTGAACTGTATGATGTGAAATGCAGCATACCTTGCTGTTCTCAGGTTGTGCTCTCGATTCTCAGGTTGTGCTCTCGATGCTTCACCAGGTATTTCAGCATTTATCCTGTGCGTCTATGTTATGAAGGGATCAAGATTGTGCTATAAGAACGCTCTGCAGCACCGTGCTTTGTGTTGGACAAAACTGTCAAGCCTTTATAATTGTCGGCGCTACAATTTAGATGCCGTTTGGTTCACATATTTATAACGTGATGGGTAACTGATAACGTTAGATCAAATTTGTTAAAAAAAACTCGTTCAGGAAATGAAAGACTGTCATCCCAATATTATATTAAGAAGAAACGAAACAATAGCCCCGGTCGAGAAAATTCTCGAACCCTGGTGTTGACACCTTTTTGGAGGCGTCAATTACTCAAGAGAACCAGCGGCGGTGCTCTCTGGTCAGGCGCGGACGGTCCGCGGCACAGGGCCGAACGGTCCGCGACCTGGTGCAGGACCTCGGGTTCCCTGCCTGACGGCCGGACGGTCCGCGCCCTAGGGCCGGACTGTCCGCGCGTACGCAGGGGCGGCGGAAGATCGCCGGCGACGCCTGGATCTCGCTCCCGGGAGGGACCCCGTCGGGGAGGAGAGATCCTAGGAGTTGTCTAGGCTCGGGTAGACCGACCTAGACTCCTCTAATCGACATAGAGTCGAGGAGAGGCGGAGAATTTGGGGATTGCAAGGCTAAACTAGGGCTAAACTAGAACTACTCCTAAAATAAAATGCGACATAGAAGTTGTATTGATTCGATTGATAATTCCAAATCGGCCGTAGACCTCTCTTTTTATAGAGGAGGGGGGCTGGACCCTTTACACGACCGGATTCCGAGCTAAGCCCGCGAATATAGCTAACAAACATAGCACAAAACTCGGAACCCTAATCTGTTCTGCGCAGGCGCGGACCGTCCGGCCCACAGGCGCGGACTGTCCGGACCGTGGACCGTCCGGCTCCAGGGCCGGACCGTCCGCTTGGCTCTTTTTGGTGCCAAACATATGCCCCCCTGCCTTTTGGTGGGGCTAGGCAAACCAAAAGCATCTTAACTCGATGTGATCACATCGGTTTTCTTTAAGCATCTTGCCACATACTAGGATGGTACTGCTTGAGGAAATGCCCATTCAAAGCTTTGGGTAAATCCTTGCCTTGTAATGTTTGTAGCAAATAGGTGTTACCAGATATACCTGTTTTACTTTATAAGGACCTTCCCAGCTTGGCGACCATTTTCCAAACTTCCGGTCTTTATTCCTTAGAGGCAGGATGGTCTTCCACACCAGGTCCCCTACTTGAAATGACTTTGCTTTGACCTTCTTGTTGTAGGCCCTGGCTACCATGATCTTGTCCTTTTCTATTGCTCCCAAAGCTATCACCCTCTTGTCGGTCACCTCGTCAATATTATCTGTCGGGGACCATAATTAGGGGTACCCTCAAGACTCCTAATTCTCAGCTGGTAACCCCCATCAGCATAAAGCTACTAAGGCCTGATGGGTGCGACTAAGTCAGGGATCAGTCCATTCGAGCGACTCGATCACGCCTCACCCGAGCCTAGCCTCGGACAAGGGCAGCCGACCCCGGAGGATTTCCGTCTCGCCCGAGGCCCCCCTCCAACGGCGAACATATTTCCGGCTCGCCCGAGGCCCTGCCTTCGCTAAGAAGCAACCCTGACTAAATCGCCGCACCGACCGACCAAGTCGCAGGAGCATTTAATGCAAAGGTGGTCTGACACCTTTATCCTGACGCGCGCCCCCCAGCAGAGCCGAAGTGACCGCCGTCACTTCACCGCTCCACTGACCGGCCTGACAGAAGGACAGCGCCGCCTGCGCCACTCCGACTGCGGTGCCATTTGACAGAGTGAGGCTGACAGGTAGTCAGGCCCTGCCGAAGGCACCATAGGAAACTCCGCTTCGCCCGACCCAGGGCTCGGACTCGGGCTAAGTCCCGGAAGACGGCGAACTCCGCTCCACCCGACCCAGGGCTCGGACTCAGGCTAAGTCCCGGAAGACGGCGAACTCCGCTCCGCCCGACCCAGGGCTCGGACTCGGGCTAAGTCCCGGAAGACGGCGAACTCCGCTCCGCCCGACCCAGGGCTCGGACTCGGGCTAAGTCCCGGAAGACGGCGAACTCCGCTCCGCCCGACCCAGGGCTCGGACTCGGACTAAGTCCCAGAAGACGACGAACTCCGCTTCGCCCGACCCCAGGGCTCGGACTCCGCCCTGGCCTCAGCCGACGACCTCCGCCTCGCCCGACCCAGGGGCTCGGACTCGGCCTCGGCCACGGAAGACAGACTCGACCTCGGCTTCGGAGGAGCCTCCGCATCGCCCAACCTAGGGCGCAGGCCAGCCACGTCAACAGGAGGTGCCATCATCACCCTACCCTGAGCTGACTCAGGCCGCAGAGAACCAGACCGGCGTCCCATCTGGCTAGCTCCGCCAGATAGGCAATGATGGCGCCCCGCATGCTCTGTGACGACGGCGGCTCTCAGCCCCCTTACGGAAGCAAGAGGACGTCAGCAAGGACCCAACCGCTCCGACAGCTGTCCCTCCGCCAGGCTCCATCGCTCCTCCGACGTCCACGACATCACACCAGCTGGGTGCCAAAATCTCTCCGGCTGCCACGACGGCATGTACTTAGGGCGCTAGCTCTCCCCCGCTAGACACGTAGCACTCTGCTACACCCCCCATTGTACACCTGGATCCTCTCCTTACGCCTATAAAAGGAAGGACCAGGGCCCTCTTAGAGAGGGTTGGCCGCGCGGGGACGAGGACGAGACAGGCGCTCGCTTGGGGCCGCTCCCTCCCTCTCCCGCGTGGACGCTTGTAACCCCCTACTGCAAGCGCACCCGACCTGGGCGCGGGACGAACACGAAGGCCGCGGGATTCCCACCTCTCTCACGCCGGTCTCCGGCCGCCTCGCTCTCCCCCCTTCGCGCTCGCCCTCGCGCTCGACCCATCTGGGCTGGGGCATGCGGCGACACTCACTCGTCGGCCCAGGGACCCCCCGGTCTCGAAACGCCGACAGTTGGCGCGCCAGGTAGGGGCCTGCTGCGTGTTGACGAACAGCTTCCCATCAAGCTCCAAATGGGCAGTCTCCAACAACCTCTCCAACCCGGGACGGTGCTCCGTTTCGGGAGTCTTGAGTTCATGTCCCTCGACGGCAGCTACGACATGATACTCCTTCCACCGCCGCGCGACGACGACAATGGCGGCCGACAACCCGCCCGCCGGCGGCGGAATCGACGACGTCTTCCCCGCGTGGTGGAAGAACGACTTTCGAGCTCATCCCGCCCTTTCCCCCGCCAACGGAGGGGAAGGCAGGGCGACCAAGGCCAAGCAGGAAGTAGTGCCTCGTTGGCTGTTGAGCGAGCCGACAGCACCGGCACCCCAATGAGGGGCGCACCGGGTATCGACTTCGCGCCTAAGTCGAAGACGAGCGCCGTCTCCCCGCGACACGCCCATCCCGAGCAAGCGGACGACGCCAGCGCGCTCGCGGAGAGCTTGCTGGACGTCACCCTCGCACCTGAGACGACGGTGCAGTCAGTCCCCGACGTGACTTCATCGCCGTTCGTCGACCAAAAGGTACCGACCGATTCCCACCCTACGTCATTTGGATTCAGCCTCAACCCGCCTAGCGACCTCGCTTTGGCGGACGCTCTCGTAGAGGCGAGTCCAAACCCTCTGGGGTTTCGCATGCGGTCGCCTTGGGACCGGCTGACGGACGTCTCGACCTACGGGCCCTCTGGGTCCGAGGAAGACGACGGGCCCAACATCTGTTGGGATTTCTCTGGACTTGGCAACCCCAGTGCCATGCGGGACTTCATGACCGCATGTGACTACTGCCTCTCCGACTGTTCCGACGGTAGCCGCAGCCTCGGCGACGAGGACTGCGGCCCAAGCCGCGAATGTTTCCACGTCGATCTAGGGGGTCCCTCCGAAGGCAATCATCTCGGCATGCCGGAGGACGGTGATCTCCCTAGGCCAGTGCCCCGCGTCGACATCCCACGGGAGCTAGCTGTGGTCCCCGTTCAGGCGGGGGGCCATGACCCACAGGTCGAGCAAATTCGCGGGGCGCAGGCCAGGTTCGACGAGGGAGCAGGGGCGCTTGAGCCGATCCGCCGGGACGTCGGGCAGGCATGGGCGGGCCAACCCCCAGCCGGAGAAATACGTCATCTGCCCCAGGGTTTCCAGCACCGCGTCACCGACGACGCCAGGGTCAGGCCGCCACCCGCATCTAGTGGCGTCGGCCAGAACCTGGCTGCCGCAGCGATGCTTCTCTGCGCGATGCCGGAGCCATCAACCACCGAGGGCCGGCGAATCCGGGGGGAGCTCAAGAATCTCCTGGAAGGCGCCGCGGTCCGATGGGCCGAGAGCTCTGCCTCCCGAAGGCAGGGATACCCCTCGGAACCTCATGCCGCGACTTCCCGATTCATGCGGGAAGCCTCGATCTACACCGGGCGCACGCGCGACACCGCGCCTGCGGCCCCGGGTCGCCTCGGCAACGAGCACCATCACCGCGACCGTCGGGCCCACCTCGACGAGAGTGTGCGTCGAGGCTACCACCCCAGGCGTGGGGGACGCTACGACAGCGGGGAGGATCGGAGTCCCTCGCCTGAACCGCCTGGTCCGCAGGCCTTCAGCCGGGCCATCCGACGGGCACCGTTCCCGACCCGGTTCCGACCCCCGACTACTATCACAAAGTACTCGGGGGAGACGAGACCGGAACTGTGGCTCGCGGACTACCACCTGGCCTGCCAACTGGGTGGAACGGACGACGACAACCTCATCATCCGCAACCTCCCCCTGTTCCTCTCCGACACCGCTCGCGCCTGGCTGGAGCACCTGCCTCCGGGGCAGATCTCCAACTGGGACGACCTAGTCCAAGCCTTCGCCGGCAATTTCCAGGGCACATATGTGCGCCCCGGGAATTCCTGGGACCTCCGAAGCTGCTGGCAGCAGCCGGGAGAGTCTCTCCGGGACTACATCCGGCGATTCTCGAAGCAGCGCACCGAGCTGCCCAACATCACCGACTCGGATGTCATCGGCGCGTTCCTCGCCGGCACCACCTGCCGCGACCTGGTGAGCAAGTTGGGTCGCAAGACCCCCACCAGGGCGAGCGAGCTGATGGACATCGCCACCATGTTCGCCTCCGGCCAGGAGGCGGTCGAGGCTATCTTCCGAAAGGACAAGCAGCCCCAGGGCCGCCCACCAGAAGATGCTCCCGAGGCGTTGACTCAGCGCGGCGCCAAGAAGAAAGGCAAGAAGAAGTCGCAAGCGAAACACGACGCCGCCGACGCGGACCTTGTCGCCGCCGCCGAGTACAAGAACCCTCGGAAACCCCCCGGAGGTGCCAACCTCTTCGACAAGATGCTCAAGGAGCCGTGCCCCTACCATCAGGGGCCCGTCAAGCACACCCTTGAGGAGTGCGTCATGCTTCGGCGCCACTTCCACAGGGCCGGGCCACCCACGGAGGGTGGCAGGGCCCGCGACGATGACAAGAAGGAAGATCACCAAGCAGGAGAGTTCCCCGAGGTCCGCGACTGCTTTATGATCTACGGTGGACAAGCGGCGAATGCCTCGGCTCGGCACCGCAAGCAAGAGCGCCGGGAGGTCTGCTCGGTGAAGGTGGCGACGCCAGTCTACCTAGACTGGTCCGACAAGCCCATCACCTTCGACCAAGCTGACCACCCCGACCACGTGCCGAGCCCGGGGAAATACTCGCTCGTCGTCGACCCCGTCATCGGCGACGTCAGGCTCACCAAGGTCCTTATGGACGGAGGCAGCAGCATCAACATCATCTACGCCGAGACCCTCGGGCTCCTGCGCGTCGATCTGTCCTCCGTCCGAGCAGGCGCTGCGCCCTTCCACGGGATCATTCCCGGGAAGCGCGTCCAGCCCCTCGGACGACTCGACCTTCCCGTCTGCTTCGGAACGCCCTCCAACTTCCGAAGGGAGACTCTGACGTTCGAGGTGGTCGGGTTCCGAGGAACCTACCACGCGGTACTGGGAAGGCCATGCTACGTGAAGTTCATGGTCGTCCCCAACTACACCTACCTGAAGCTCAAGATGCCGGGCCCCAACGGGGTCATCACCGTCGGCCCCACGTACAAGCACGCGTTCGAATGCGACGTGGAGTGCGTGGAGTACGCCGAGGCCCTCGCCGAGTCCGAGGCCCTCATCTCCGACTTGGAAAGCCTCTCTAAGGAGGCGCTAGACGTGAAACGTCATGCCGGCAACTTCGAGCCAGTGGAGACGGTTAAGGCCGTCCCCCTCGACCCCAGCAGCGACGCCTCCAAGCAGATCCGGATCGGCTCCGGGCTTGATCCCAAATAGGAAGCAGTGCTCGTCGACTTCCTCCGCGCGAACGCCGACGTCTTCGCGTGGAGTCCCTCGGACATGCCCGACATACCGAGGGATGTCACCGAGCACTCGCTGGATATTCGGGCCGGAGCCCGACCCGTCAAACAGCCTCTACGCCGATTCGACGAGGAGAAGCTGTCACACCCGGTTTTAGAAGGCAAACCGAATGCGAACCATGTACGTGCCAGGATCAGTTATTCACGTACACAGCAGTTACATAACATGGACATCATCACACGGTGCTCAAAATAGTATTAAGAAGGGAAATAGTCGATTACATCATACGTCTGAGACGTCCATATAGTTCTTACAATAAATCAAAGTGCGGAAAAGAAATGTAGATAACTGCGGCCTTCACAGGCAGCCGACTGGGGGTTGCCGCTAACCCACACCTAGAACTCGTCGTAGTCTTGGAACTCCTGGAAGTCTCCTTCCACAGCTTCATCTTCGCCTGAGCAGTGGTTGCAATGCTGACAACCTGGGGAGGGGGGTTTGGTGTGTAGAGCAAGGGTGAGTACACATCAACATACTCAGCAAGTATCCTGTTTGGCTGTAGTGGACTAGCTGTATGTGGGGATAAGTCAAGCAGTTGCTTTTAGTTGGTCAGATTATTACTTACTAGTAGAAAGCCAAGTTTTAGCATTAACCCAAGTTATTAACCCGATGTACCCTTTCCAAACGGAAAGAATACCACTTACCAGCACCATAGTCGTAACCAAAACCATCAATCTCATAACCACCTGTACCAAAGTATCTCTGATCAAGTACCACTAATCACTGGAGCTCCCTTGGCCGCTCATAACCGCGAGCACGGCTGATATATCAGTTTTCAAACACTCTGCAGAGGTTGTGCACTTTACCCATAAGCCGTGATTCCCATTCTGCTCGGAGATCATGACTCTCCATTGATCACTACCAAGGTGACCCAGCAGGGCATCACTACGTAGCCTTTACAAAGATTCCCCGGGGCTGTAGCCACCCGTTAGGTTTCCTAAATGCACCGCACTCCTCCCCAAGGGGCGAACCCAAACTTGGCAGAGCGAGCCGCATACACCGAGCCCCATTGACGGCACGACGGCTAAGTGAACTACACCCCAGATCCTCTAATTATTCAGCTAAGGGCACCCCATTCCACCCTCATGGTTGCACTGTTTTCCCGGGCGGTCATCCATAGAACAGGTCCTTACGGAGAGGCACTCGAGAAACCGCTCGAGCCCCCTTGAAGACCACAAGTATAACATCATAATAAGAGAAGGGAAAACAGCGTATCATAGATATTCTCATCATGTTCATTGATTAGAGTTTGAGCAATAGCATAAAGCTAAACAGTAATAATCCAACCCAAATAGGTAAGCAAGGATAGGGATAACAAAAGCTAGTCAATCCTTAGGCATAAATGTGTAAAGCGGGAGGTGAATTAAATAATGAATAGGACATAGATAGGTCAAGGGACACTTGCCTCCACCAACCGACTGCTGCTCAGGGGCTTCTCCTGCGAGTTCCTCGGGCTCTTCAACCGGATCGTTCTCTATGCGAGCGCAAACATACATACATCCACACATTTAATACAAAAGAATAGTACACCATACAATAGAATGCAATAAGTAAACAGACGTTCCACGCGGGCTCGCGAGTACGGTTAAGAGAGAAAGAGGAAAAGACAGTCGAGAAACGATCACGTTACATGATTATAAATTAACCACTCGCTTAATGGAAGGAAATTTAATGTAGACACTATGTTTAGCGTAAAGTAAAGTCATGTTTCATGTCTAATTATTATAAGCAGGTGGAGATAAACAAAAGGATGGTCGCGCGGCGAGACGCGCGACAAAGCTCTCTAAAACAAATTAAGAAGTTAACGACTCGTCGCGCGACCGAGCACGCAACGAGGCACTTCGCCTTAGTTACGAGGAGACGTTAAGCGTCGCGTGACGAAGCGCACGACGGCGTACGTCGACTAAACTGAGTCCAAAGTGGAACGTCGCGTGAATACACACGCGACGTTACACCTTAAACAACCTGAAACAAAAATGGATCGTCGCGCGACGAAGCGCACGACGCAACACAAGATAGAATATGAATTTAGACAAATCCGTCGCGCGGCGAAGCGCGCGACGCAACACGCTAATTAACGAATAATCACCGCGAGCGCGGGCGAGCGAAGATACGGTCGGGCGAGGCCGGGACGGGGGGAACGGGCGGCCGAGCCGGGGCCGAGGCGGTTGAACCGGCCAGGGGGGGCGGTTGAACCGGCCAGGGGCCGCGCCGGGGTCGCGCCGGCGAGCAGGGGAGGAGCGGGGGCGGGCGGGCGCCGCCACGGGGCCTGGACGGGCGGGCGCCGCCGCGGGGCCGGGGACGGGCGCCGAGCGCCGCCGCGGGAGGGGGCGGGTGGGCGAGCGCCGCGCGGGGCCGGGGAGGGGCGGGCAGGGGGCCGAGCGCCGCTGGGGAGGGAGGCCGGGCGGAGGCCGCGCGAGGGGAGGCCGGGGACGGGCGCCGAGCGCCGCCGCGGGAGGGGGCGGGCGGGGCCGAGCGCCGCCGCGGGCGAGCGGGGAGGGGCGGGCAGGGGCGCCGCCGCGGGCTAGGGTGGGGTCGGGGTCGGGGTCGGGCGCCGCCGCGCCGGGCAGGGGCGGGGACGGGGTCGCGCGCGGGCAGGGGGAGAGGGAGGGCGCGCGGGGGGGGGGGGAGAAGAGGAGGGAGAGGGAGAAAGAGAGGGAGAGGAGAAGGGGAGGGGAGCTCACCTCGGGGTCCAAAATCCGGTGATCGCCGTCTCCAAATCCTAGGGCACCACGGGGAGAGAGAGGTGGAAGAGGGAGAGGAGAGGTTGTTGCGCGGGAGATCCAAATGAGAGAGAGAGAGAGGGGGGCGCATGGGGGGGGGTTTGGGCGCCAGGGGCGCGCAGGCCGGGGCGGGCCGGGCCGGCTGGGCTGGGCTGGGCTGGACTAGGTTGGGCCGGGCCACTTCGCAGATTGAAAACCCACGACGAGCGCGGACCACTAAACGGAATTAAATCGCGAATCGAAATCTGGAACGGAACGAGACGAACACTCAACATCAGACAAAGAAATGCGCTTCGGCATGATGCAACACCCATGACACTTAGGTTTTGGTTTATACATGGCACGGACACCTGCCGCTATACTGGTTTGAAATTGGGGAGAAGGAGCAAACGGGGAAAGGGAAAAGAGAGTAACGCCCGAATTTGGTGAGAGAAAAGAAGAAAAAATTCTACCCCCAAATTCAGGGCGTTACAAACCTATCCCCCTTAAAAGAATCTCGCCCTCGAGATTCAGGGTTGGCTAGCAAAGAGCTCAGGGTATTTAGCCATCAGATCATCTTCACGCCCCCAGGTTGCTTCTTCCTCAGAGTGATGATTCCATTTGACTTTGCACATTCTGATGGTCTTCCTTCGGGTGACTCTGTCTGCAACCTCAAGGATTTGCACTGGCTTCTCAACGTAGGTCAAGTCCTCCTGGACTTCAAGACCTTCCACTGGCAACTGCTCTTCTGGCACACGCAAGCACTTCTTCAACTGAGACACATGAAAGACATCATGCACAGCAGACAAATTCTCGGGCAAACTGAGCTGATAGGCCACTTCTCCACGTCTTGCAAGAATCTGATACGGACCAATGTAGCGGGGTGCTAGCTTGCCTTTCACTCCGAACCTTCTGACTCCTCTGATCGGTGACACTTTCAGATAGACAAAGTCTCCGACTTCGAAACTCAGCTCTCTTCTTCTTGTGTCTGCATAGCTTCGCTGCCTCGATTGCGCTATCTTCAGATTCTCTCGGACCATCTTGATGTTCTCTTCGGCCTCAAGCAAAATGTCTGGCCCAAACACTTGCTTTTCTCCAGGCTGATCCCATTGCAACGGAGTTCTGCAACTCCTTCCATAGAGCGCCTGAAATGGTGACATCTTCAAACTGGCCTGATAACTGTTGTTATAGGAAAACTCTGCATAAGGCAATCTCTTATCCCATCCGGACTGATCTTGCAACGCACAGGCTCTCAACATGTCTTCAAGAATTTGATTGGTCCTTTCGGTTTGGCCATCTGTCTGCGGATGATAAGCTGAACTGAAATTCAGATGCGTGCCCAAAGCTTCATGCAACTGCTGCCAGAAGTGAGAGGTGAACTGCGTTCCTCTATCTGACACTTTCTTCTTTGGCACTCCATGAAGACAAACGATCCGAGACATATACAACTCTGCTAATACGGCACTGCTATAGTTGGTCTTGACAGGTATGAAGTGGGCTGACTTGGTCAAGCGGTCCACTACTACCCAAATGGAATCGTAGCCGGCTCGAGTGCGAGGCAATCCTACTATGAAATCCATACCGATTTCATCCCATTTCCACTGAGGGATCTGCAACGGTTGCAACAATCCAGCAGGTCTCTGGTGCTCTGCCTTAATTCTTCGGCAACTATCGCACATAGCCACATGCTCTGCGATTTCCCTCTTCATTCCGTACCACCAGAACTTCTTCTTCAGATCCTGATACATCTTCTCACTGCCAGGGTGAATCGAATAGGCTGTCTCATGAGCTTCCTTGAGAATCAACTCCCGAATGGACTGGACATTGGGAACACACAAGCGGTCTTTGAACCATATCACGCCTTCTGCATCCTCTCGAAAATCTTTGCCTCTGCCAGCTAGAATCAGTCGCCGGATCCCACTGATTTTCTCATCATTCTTCTGCGCTTCTTTGATTTCGCGCTCCAAGGTAGGTTCCAACTCAACTGTGACTCCTCGAGAATTGTTCAGAAATCCGAGACTCAACCTGTCAAACTCCTTGGCCAACTCATAAGGCATCGGACGAGCGACCATCAGATTGACTTGACTCTTTCTGCTCAAAGCATCTGCCACTACGTTTGCTTTGCCTGGATGGTAATGAATCTCCAACTCATAATCTTTGATCAACTCTAACCATCTTCGTTGCCTCATGTTCAACTCCGACTGAGTGAATATGTACTTCAGACTCTTGTGGTCTGTGTAAACATCGCATTTCTGTCCATACAGATAGTGCCTCCATGACTTCAGTGCGTGAACCACTGCTGCCAACTCTAGATCATGGATTGGGTAATTCTTCTCATGAACCTTCAGCTGCCGGGACGAGTAAGCCACAACTCTTCCCTCTTGCATCAACACACATCCCAAACCTGTGTAACAAGCATCACAATACACCGAGAAGGGCTTGTGCACATCAGGCAAGACTAAGACAGGCGCTGTAGTCAACTTCTCTTTCAGCGCTTCAAAGGCCTCTTGGCATTTCTGGGTCCACTTGAACTCAACTTTGTTGCCTAGCAACGCTGTCATTGGTTTCGCAATCTTCGAAAACCCTTCAATGAATCGCCGATAGTATCCGGCCATTCCAATGAAACTCTTGATTCCTCGAGCATCTGTTGGCGCTTTCCAGTTCAAAATGTCTGCCACTTTCTTCGGATCCACAGTCAAACCTTCCTTGTTGATTATGTGACCCAAGAACAGGACTTCACTGATCCAGAACTCACACTTGCTCAACTTTGCATACAACTGGTGCTCTCGCAATCTCTGCAATACCATCCTCAAATGTTCTGTGTGCTCTTCTTCGCTTTGAGAATAAACCAGAATGTCATCAATGAATACCACCACAAACTTATCAAGATAATCCATGAATACACTGTTCATCAAGTTCATAAAGAACGCTGGCGCATTGGTCAAACCAAAAGACATTACAGTGAACTCATACAAACCATACTTGGAAATGAATGCCGTCTTCGGAATGTCCGAAGGTCGGATCCTGAGCTGATGATAACCTGACCTCAGATCAATCTTGGAGAACACACTGGCTCCTCTCAACTGGTCGAACAGATCTTCTATTCTGGGCAAGGGATACTTGTTCTTGATCGTGACTTCATTCAAAGCTCGATAATCAATACACATCCTTTTGGTGCCATCTTTCTTCTCCACAAATAGGACAGGGGCGGCCCAAGGCGAGGTGCTTGGCCGAATGTAACCTTTCTCTGACAGCTCATCAATCTGCTTCTTAAGCTCAACCAACTCTGGTCCAGATATTCTGTAAGCTCTCTTGAAGATAGGGGCGGTTCCAGGAAGAAGCTCTATGGCAAACTCAACTTTCCGCTCTGGTGGCATACCCGGTAAGTCCTTCGGAAACACATCCGGGAACTCAGACACAACCTTGATCCTCTCAATTGGGTCTGCTTCACTGCTATCAACAGCTATCTGATAACAACTTCCTTTCTTTGGCTCAGGCGGGACTAACTCGGTCACCACTTCCTCTCCTAGTGGAGACACCAACTTGATTGTCCTCTTATCACAACTGATAACTGCCTAATACTTATCTAGCCAATTCATCCCTAGGATGACATCTATTCCCTGAGTACTCATTACTATAAGGTTGGCGGGAAACGCTATCCCCTTATTTCCACACTTATATTCAAACAAATGCTATCGGCTCGAATTCTACCACCGGCTGAGTCAATTTGAATGGGGGTTGACATGGTAGTAATTGGAAGATTATGTGCTTCTACCCATGATGCAGTAATAAAAGAATGCGTTGCTCCAGTATCAAATAACACTTCTGCAATATGGGAGTCGACTGGGAACATACCTACTATCATGCTGGGGGTCTCCTGAACTGCTTCAGCCTCCAAGTGATTCAGCCTTCCATGATTATAGCGCGGCTGAGAGCGATTGCCTGCTCCAGGCTGAGGCACATTCTGCTTCGCTGGGGCATTGGGGCCTGACTGCTGCTGGGCTGCCTTCTTCGGACATTGCATCACCCAGTGGCCTTGCTCTCCACAGTGGAAACATGCTCTGTTTCCAACCTGAGCTGGTGCTGCCTGATTGCTCTGCTGGGTTGCTGGGGCAGGAAGACGAGATGCCTGCTGATTCTGCTTCTGAAACTGACCTCCTGACTGATTGCTCTGACGGTTCTGGTACTGGTGCTGACGATACTGCCTTTGAAACTGCTGATGCTGCTGAGGTGGACGCTGGTTCTGCCTGAACGGTTGAGGTTGATTGCCTGAGAAACGAGGACGGTTGCTGCTTCCAGGCTGGGGTCCACTGATCTTACGCTTACGATCCTCCATCTCCTTACGCTTCCTCTCTGTCATGATTGCTCTGTCAATCAGGTGCTGGAATGTCGGGAAGGTGTGATTCATCAGTTGGTACTGAAGAGGGTCAACCAAGCCTCTCAGGAAACGGTACTGTCGCTTGGCGTCGGTGTTGACATCTTCAGGAGCATAGCGAGACAATTGCAGGAACCTGTCCCGGTACTCACTGACAGACAATGGCCCTTGCTTGAGAGCCAGGAACTCCTCCTTCTTCACTGTCATCAGACCTGCAGGAACATGGTACTGACGAAAGCTACCTCTGAACTCTTCCCAAGTGATGGCGTCAGGGTGGGCATGGGTGGCGAGATAAGACTCCCACCATGACTGGGCTGCTCCTCTCAACAGACGGGGACCATACAAGACTTTCTCCCTGTCATCGCACTGAGCGGTGTGCAACTCCCGCTCCACAGTGCGCAGCCAGTCTTCAGCATCCATGGGGTCAGAAGAGTGAGCGAACGTTGGTGGATGACCTCTCATGAATTCAGCACGCTTGTCTCTGGGCATCTGAGGCATCTGAGGCTGAGGTGGGGCCTGCTGCTGTTGCTGCTGCTGATGCTGAATAGCGGCCAAAGTCTGACCGATGGCTTGAACTGCCTGAGTCTGCATCAGAAACATCTGCTCGATCGACATCGGGGGCGGGGGCGGCAGGTGCTGCTGCTGGGGCACCTCCTCCTGTTGAGCGGCTCGCTCCTGCTGAGCACGCCTTCCTCCTCTGCGCCTGTTCTCTGACATCTGCAGAATGTAACCGCACATCAGAACTGATCTGGCAAATCTTGCAGCATAAGAAAAGAGTAGAGGATTCTTCAACAACACTGAACAGATGAGCATCTTCACTGATCTCCAACACAGACCACACAACTTCTCAGATAAAGAGGAAAGTGGAATAAAGGGTTTCCCAACTATATAACTAACTCCATTAATATAATAGGTAAACCAAAATGCAGGGGATACCCACACTCTGGTGACAGTCATTACAAAGATCCAAACCAAACATAGTTCATCATGACAAACATAAAATGCACAGGATATAGCAAACTACCCTGTCTAACTAAGACTAACTAAGACCGAGACTAACGCTAAGACTGAAACTTCTATGTATATATATTGTATTAATTACAAGATCCAACTCTAACGAGCTATGGTTCTAGAGTTATCTTGGTCTTGCAGGCGGGATTGCCATAAGACTGGTGTCCACGCTGAGGTGAGCGATACGGGTGCTGAGTCCCGACGGGAGCGGGGGAACCACCATCCAGGTGACGACGTTCCGCGCGCTCAGCCCGCAGCAGGGCGATCTCAGCACGAGCCCTACTCAGCTCGTCTAATGCATGGTCCAGCTCCGTGTTTAGCACGGCGGCTAGGTTGACTGTGCTGCTCAACCTAGGATTGCCCTCACCGACAGGTGAGACAATCACGCCTCCTGTGCTGCCAGATGGACGGCGGGGGTAATACTTCAGGTCAAGACCGTCAGCTGCCCCACCGAAAACCGAGCAGTAGTGCGAAAGCGCACGCCGTGCAGCATCTTGCATGGCTGCCTCAGCTGAGTCCCGCTCAGAGATAGAATAGTGCTCTGAGCAGGCCTCCGCACCCTGGAGAATGTTCTCCGGACAGCGCACCAAGCAGGTTGCCTCCCAGCGGTCCGGGTAGACCCCGCGACTATGCTGGTAGACCACACAGCGATACTCGACGGACCAAGTATGCCGGTCAAATGCCCGACGTAGCAGGGTGTCGAGCGCATCGTGGAAGTGACACCCGCGAGCAGCGTCGCGAGTGATGGGTCGAGCAACCCATCCTTCCGGCTCAGGGTTAGCAGAGAAGTCGGTGTCGTGGCTCGAGCTGTCGTCGCCACCTCCGTCGTCTGGGTCTCCTCCAGCAGCTACTCCAGAAGCTGGGGCGCCCAGTGGTGGTGCAGGGGGCTCCTCCAGGGGAAGCACAGGGGAGCAGCTCCTCACAGACTCTATCTCCTGGTGGAGCGAGAAAGAAGAGCCCTGCTGCTCCTGTCGTCGACGTTCCTGCTCCTCACGCAGGCGGTGGTGTAGTCTCTCCAAGTGGCTGGACTGTCCGGCCACGGGACGGCGAAGCGGACGCTCAGCAAGGCGGGAGGGTAAGAAGGGGATGACTGACTTTCGTGCAGTGTGTCTAAGTCGAGCCATCTACAAAAGACATCGCAAGCAAAAGGGTGAGAACAGAATTAATATGACCAGCAGATAATGAATCATGAGTGAATGAAGGATTAGAATAAAACATGATTTTCAGCAAGGTATAATGTATAGTAGAACATAGGTTTGGTCGGTATGACCAACTTTTGAAGGGATATCAAAGTCAAGGCAGAGACAGAGGTCTATAGTCCTTAGAACGACCATTCTATTATAGGTTAGCGGTCCTACAGTCAGCACGGCTTTGATACCACTTATGTCACACCCGGTTTTAGAAGGCAAACCGAATGCGAACCATGTACGTGCCAGGATCAGTTATTCACGTACACAGCAGTTACATAACATGGACATCATCACACGGTGCTCAAAATAGTATTAAGAAGGAAAATAGTCGATTACATCATACGTCTGAGACGTCCATATAGTTCTTACAATAAATCAAAGTGCCGAAAAGAAACGTAGATAACTGCGGCCTTCACAGGCAGCCGACTGGGGGTTGCCGCTAACCCACACCTAGAACTCGTCGTAGTCTTGGAACTCCTGGAAGTCTCCTTCCACAGCTTCATCTTCGCCTGAGCAGTGGTTGCAATGCTGACAACCTGGGGAGGGGGGTTTGGTGTGTAGAGCAAGGGTGAGTACACATCAACATACTCAGCAAGTATCCTGTTTGGCTGTAGTGGACTAGCTGTATGTGGGGATAAGTCAAGCAGTTGCTTTTAGTTGGTCAGATTATTACTTACTAGTAGAAAGCCAAGTTTTAGCATTAACCCAAGTTATTAACCCGATGTACCCTTTCCAAACGGAAAGAATACCACTTACCAGCACCATAGTCGTAACCAAAACCATCAATCTCATAACCACCTGTACCAAAGTATCTCTGATCAAGTACCACTAATCACTGGAGCTCCCTTGGCCGCTCATAACCGCGAGCACGGCTGATATATCAGTTTTCAAACACTCTGCAGAGGTTGTGCACTTTACCCACAAGCCGTGATTCCTTTCTGCCCGGAGATCATGACTCTCCATTGATCACTACCAAGGTGACCCAGCAGGGCATCACTACGTAGCCTTTACAAAGATTCCCCGGGGCTGTAGCCACCCGTTAGGTTTCCTAAATGCACCGCACTCCTCCCCAAGGGGCGAACCCAAACTTGGCAGAGCGAGCCGCATACACCGAGCCCCATTGACGGCACGACGGCTAAGTGAACTACACCCCGGATCCTCTAATTATTCAGCTAAGGGCACCCCATTCCACCCTCATGGTTGCACTGTTTTCCCGGGCGGTCATCCATAGAACAGGTCCTTACGGAGAGGCACTCGAGAAACCGCTCGAGCCCCCTTGAAGACCACAAGTATAACATCATAATAAGAGAAGGGAAAACAGCGTATCATAGATATTCTCATCATGTTCATTGATTAGAGTTTGAGCAATAGCATAAAGCTAAACAGTAATAATCCAACCCAAATAGGTAAGCAAGGATAGGGATAACAAAAGCTAGTCAATCCTTAGGCATAAATGTGTAAAGCGGGAGGTGAATTAAATAATGAATAGGACATAGATAGGTCAAGGGACACTTGCCTCCACCAACCGACTGCTGCTCAGGGGCTTCTCCTGCGAGTTCCTCGGGCTCTTCAATCGGATCGTTCTCTATGCGAGCGCAAACATACATACATCCACACATTTAATACAAAAGAACAGTACACCATACAATAGAATGCAATAAGTAAACAGACGTTCCACGCGGGCTCACGAGTACGGTTAAGAGAGAAAGAGGAAAAGACAGTCGAGAAACGATCACGTTACATGATTATAAATTAACCACTCGCTTAATGGAAGGAAATTTAATGTAGACACTATGTTTAGCGTAAAGTAAAGTCATATTTCATGTCTAATTATTATAAGCAGGTGGAGATAAACAAAAGGATGGTCGCGCGGCGAGACGCGCGACAAAGCTCTCTAAAACAAATTAAGAAGTTAACGACTCGTCGCGCGACCGAGCACGCAACGAGGCACTTCGCCTTAGTTACGAGGAGACGTTAAGCGTCGCGCGACGAAGCGCACGACGGCATACGTCGACTAAACTGAGTCCAAAGTGGAACGTCGCGTGAATACACACGCGGCGTTACACCTTAAACAACCTGAAACAAAAATGGATCGTCGCGCGACGAAGCGCACGACGCAACACAAGATAGAATCTGAATTTAGACAAATCCGTCGCGCGGCGAAGCGCGCGACGCAACACACTAATTAACGAATAATCACCGCGAGCACGGGCGAGCGAAGATACGGTCGGGCGAGGCCGGGACGGGGGGAACGGGCGGCCGAGCCGGGGCCGGGGCGGTTGAACCGGCCAGGGGCCGCGCCGGGGTCGCGCCGGCGAGCAGGGGAGGAGCGGGGGCGGGCGGGCGCCGCCACGGGGCCAGGACGGGCGGGCGCCGCCGCGGGGCCGGGGACGGGCGCCGAGCGCCGCCGCGGGAGGGGGCAGGCGGGCGAGCGCCGCGCGGGGCCGGGGAGGGGCGGGCAGGGGGCCGAGCGGGGGCCGAGCGCCGCCGGGGAGGGAGGCCGGGCGGAGGCCGCGCGAGGGGAGGCCGGGGACGGGCGCCGAGCGCCGCCGCGTGAGGGGGCGGGCGGGCGAGCGCCGCCGGGGAGGGCAGCCGGGCGGGGCCGAGCGCCGCCGCGGGCGAGCGGGGAGGGGCGGGCAGGGGCGCCGCCGCGGGCCAGGGTGGGGTCGGGGTCGGGGTCGGGCGCTGCCGCGCCGGGCAGGGGCGGGGACGGGGTCGCACGCGGGCAGGGGGAGAGGGAGGGCGCGCACGGGGGGGAAGAAGAGGAGGGAGAGGGAGAAAGAGAGGGAGAGGAGAAGGGGAGGGGAGGGGAGCTCACCTCGGGGTCCAAAATCCGGTGATCGCCGTCTCCAAATCCTAGGGCACCACGGGGAGAGAGAGGTGGAAGAGGGAGAGGAGAGGTTGTTGCGCGGGAGATCCAAATGATAGAGAGAGAGGGGGGCATGGGGGGGGGTTTGGGCGCCAGGGGCGCGCAGGCCGGGGCGGGCCGGGCCGGCTGGGCTGGGCTGGACTAGGTTGGGCCGGGCCACTTCGCAGATTGAAAACCCACGACGAGCGCGGACCACTAAACGGAATTAAATCGCGAATCGAAATCCGGAACGGAACGAGACGAACACTCAACATCAGACAAAGAAATGCGCTTCGGCATGATGCAACACCCATGACACTTAGGTTTTGGTTTATACATGACACGGACACCTGCCGCTATACTGGTTTGAAATTGGGGAGAAGGAGCAAACGGGGAAAGGGAAAAGAGAGTAACGCCCGAATTTGGTGAGAGAAAAGAAGAAAAAATTCTACCCCCAAATTCAGGGCGTTACAGAAGCGTAGAGCGATAGGCGAGGAGATCCACAGCTAATGGCGGCAGGGTTCATCAAAGAGGTATTCCATCCCGAATGGCTTGCCAACCCTGTGCTTGTGAGAAAGAAAGGGGGGAAATGGCGGATGTGTGTAGACTACACTGGTCTCAACAAAGCATGTCCGAAGGTTCCCTACCCTCTGCCTCGCATCGATCAAATCGTGGATTCCACTGCTGGGTGCGAAGCCCTGTCTTTCCTCGATGCATACTCAGGGTATCATCAAATCAGGATGAAAGAGTCCGACCAGCTCGCGACTTCTTTCATCACACCCTTCGGCATGTACTGCTATGTCACCATGCCGTTCGGCTTGAGGAATGCGGGCGCGACGTACCAGCGGTGCATGAACCATGTGTTCGGCGAACACATCGGTCGCACGGTCGAGGCCTACGTCGATGACATCGTAGTCAAGACGAGGAAAGCTTCCGACCTCCTTTCCGACCTTGAAGTGACATTCCGATGCCTCAAGGCGAAAGGCGTCAAGCTCAATCCCGAGAAGTGTGTCTTCGGGGTGCCCCGAGGCATGCTCTTGGGGTTCATCGTCTCCGAGCGGGGCATCGAAGCCAACCCGGAGAAGATCGCAGCCATCACCAGCATGGGGCCATCAAGGACTTAAAGGGCGCACAGAGGGTCATGGGATGTCTCGCGGCTCTGAGCCGTTTCATCTCACGTCTCGGCGAAAGAGGTCTACCTCTGTACCGCCTCTTAAGGAAGGCCGAGTGTTTCACTTGGACCCCCGAGGCTGGGGAAGCTCTCGGGAACTTGAAGGCGCTCCTCACAAAGGCGCCTATCTTGGTGCCTCCAGCTGCCGGAGAAGCCCTCTTGGTCTATGTCGCCGCAACCACTCAGGTGGTTAGCGCCGCGATTGTGGTCGAGAGGCAAGAAGAGGGGTATGCATTGCCCGTTCAGAGGCCAGTTTACTTCATCAGCGAGGTACTGTTCGAAACCAAGATCCGCTACCCACAAGTTCAGAAGCTGCTATATGCAGTGATCCTAACACGGCGGAAGTTGCGACACTACTTCGAGTCTCATCCGGTAACTGTGGTGTCATCCTTCCCCCTGGGGGAGATCATCCAGTGCCGAGAGGCCTCAGATAGGATCGCAAAGTGGGCGGTGGAAATCATGGGCGAGACGATCTCGTTCGCCCCTCGGAAGGCCATCAAGTCCTAGGTCTTGGCGGACTTCGTGGCCGAATGGGTCGACACCCAGCTACCGACGGCTCCGATCCAACCAGAGCTCTGGACCATGTTTTTCGACGGGTCGTTGATGAAGACAGGAGCCGGCGCATGCCTACTCTTCATCTCGCCCCTCGGGAAACACCTATGCTATGTGCTACGCCTCCACTTCCCGGCGTCCAACAATGTGGCTGAGTATGAGGCCCTGGTCAACGGGTTGCGAATCGCCATCGAGCTAGGGGTCCGGCGCCTCGACGCCCGCGGTGACTCGCAGCTCGTCATCGACCGAGTCATGAAGAACTCCCACTGCCGCGACCCGAAGATGGAGGCCTAATGCGATGAGGTTCGGCGCCTGGAAGACAAGTTCTATGGGCTCGAGCTTAACCACATCGCTCGGCGCTACAACGAGACTGCGGACGAGCTGGCTAAAATAGCCTCGGGGCGAACAACGGTTCCCCCGGACGTCTTCTCCCGGGATCTGCATCGACCCTCCGTCAAGATCGACGACACGCCCGAGCCTGAGGTACCCTTGGCCCAGTCCGAGGTACCCTTGGCCCAGCCCGAGGTACCCTCGGCACGGCCCGAGGCACCCCCAGCTCAGCCCGAGGCGACCTCGGTTCAGCCCGAGGTACCCTCGGCCCCCGAGGGTGAGGCACTGCGCATCGAGGAGGAGCGAAGCGGGGCCACGCCTGATCGAAACTGGCAGACCCCGTACCTGCAATATCTCGACCAAGGAGAGCTACCCCTCGACCGAGCCGAGGCTCGGCGGGTGGCGCGGCGCGCCAAGTCGTTCGTCTTGCTGGGCGATGAGAAGGAGCTCTACCACCACAGCCCCTCAGGCATCCTCCAGCGATGCATCTCCGTCGCCGAAGGTCAGGAACTCCTGCGGGAGATACACTCGGGGGCTTGCGGCCATCACGCAGCGCCTCGAGCCATTGTCGGGAATGCCTTCCGACAGGGCTTCTACTGGCCGACGGTGGTGGCCGACGCCACAAGAATTGTCCGCACCTGCGAAGGGTGTCAATTCTATGTGAAGCAGACCCACCTGCCCGCTTAGGCTCTGCAGACAATACCCGTCACCTGGCCCTTTGCTGTGTGGGGTCTGGACCTCGTCGGCCCCTTGCAGAAGGCACCCGGGGGCTACACGCACCTGCTGGTCGCCATCGACAAATTCTCCAAGTGGATCGAGGTCCGACCTCTGAACAGCATCAGGTCCGAGCAGGCGGTGGCGTTCTTCACCAACATCATCCATCGCTTCGGGGTCCCGAACTCCATCATCACCGACAACGGCACCCAGTTCACCGGCAGAAAGTTCTTGGACTTCTGCGAGGATCACCACATCCGGGTGGACTGGGCCGCCGTGGCTCATCCCATGTCAAATGGACAAGTAGAGCGTGCCAACGGCATGATCCTACAAGGGCTCAAGCCTCGGATCTACAACGGCCTCGACAAGTTCGACAAGCGATGGATGAAGGAACTCCCCTCGGTGGTCTGGAGCCTGAGGACAACGCCGAGCCGAGCCACGGGCTTCACGCCGTTCTTCCTAGTCTACGGGGCCGAGGCCGTCTTGCCCACAGACCTGGAATACGGCTCCCCGAGGACGAGGGCCTACACCGACCAAAGCAACCAAGCTAGCCGAGAAGACTCGCTGGACCAGCTGGAAGAGGCTCGGGACAAGGCCTTACTACACTCGGCGCGGTACCAGCAGTCCCTGCGACGCTACCACGCCCGAGGGGTCCGGTCCCGAGACCTCCAGATGGGCGACCTGGTGCTTCGGCTGCGACAAGACGCCCGAGGGAGGCACAAGCTCACGCCCCCCTAGGAGGGGCCATTCGTCATTGCCAAAGTTCTGAAGCCCGGAACGTACAAGCTGGCCAACAGTCAAGGCGAGGTCTACGGCAACGCTTGGAACATCCAACAACTATGTCGCTTCTACCCTTAAGATGTTTTCAAGTTGTTCATATACCTCGCACTCACGCAAAGTTTAGTCATCAAGGAAGGGTCGGCCTCGCCTCGGCAAAGCCCGACCCTCCCTCGGGGGCTAAAAGGGGGGGAACCCCCTCTGCGTTGAAATTTTCCTCGAAAAAAGATCTCTTCTGCCAGAATGTCTTTCGTGCTTTTTGACTACTTCGAAAAGTGGATCCTGAAAACGACGGAGTACACGTAAGCAGCCAAGGCTGACCGAGCCGAGGGACTCCTACGCCTCCGGGATACGGATACCTCACTCATCACCTTCTGCGATAAGTAACTCACGTTCGGATAAGTGGTTCCACGGACCGAACAAGTCTTCACGTTTGGAAGTTCTTCTGCCGAAGTGATCCTTCGAGCCTTCTCGACTGAGTCGGTGACAGAGCCTCATGGACAGGTAAAAGTGCGCGTAAGCAGCAAGGCCGACCGAGCCGAGGGACTCCTACACCTCCGGGATACAGATACCTCACTCATCACCTTCCGTGAGAAGCAACTCTCGCTCGCACAAACATCCCTATTGCCGACAAAAAAGTCCAGATACTCGAAACAAGAAGAAAAGAGACGCAGCTTTACAACACAGCGAGGGTGTGTGTTCTGGCCTCGGCGGCCGCAGGAGACACACGCTACAAGACGATCTGATCCTGCAGGCTCGGGTCTTGACGCTGGAAGGGGGCAGCAGCACCCTCGGCATCGACGACACCTTCGGCGAGGTCCGACCTAGCCTCGGACGGTGACGCGGTCCAAGGATCTCCGCTCTAAAGGACGACGTCATCGCCACACCCGGGCAATCTCCGGAAATCTGGCCCGAGCAGGTGGCTCGACCGGTCACTCTGGGG
Organism: Zea mays; assembly: GCF_902167145.1. Lineage (NCBI taxonomy): Eukaryota > Viridiplantae > Streptophyta > Magnoliopsida > Poales > Poaceae > Zea > Zea mays. Next base: position 78,228,532 of record NC_050103.1, on the reverse strand, counting down.
CCTCGGCCAACCATCTTCCAAGGGCGCCAGCCCGACCCGAGGCCTCGGCTGGTCAACTCCGGCGTCGGTCCCGCTAACGGACGACCCGGCTGGGCTCCGGCCAACCAGGTTTCCTTCTCGAGCCAACTCCGCCCCTGTTCATGCTGATATCGCTACCCCTGGCCTCGGCTCATCGAAGAGTGGCCAAGGGGTCCCTTTAACTAAGCTAGAGAAGCCTCAGACAACAAGGCCGACCGAGCCGAGGGACTCCTACGCCTCCGGGATACGGATACCTCACTCGTCACCTTGACACGGGGCGACTCACGCTTGGTGAAGCGGTTTAGACAACCAACAAGCGAGTCCTAGTGCTCGAAAATGAGGAAAAAACACGGCTCCGTGCCAAAATTACATACATGTTCAGGCCTCGACAGCCACAATGAACAAAAACACAGGCATTCAAGGTGCCGTTACAAACGGAACTCCGGTTCCCCCTTCGCAGGTACGAACAACCCCACTCGATGGGGGAGGGCCTGCGGAGCAACATAAGACTGACGGGCGACTCGCCGCCGCCCGCTCTGACAGCAACAACAACGACCCCCGCTCCGGTGGCCGAACTGCAGCAGCGCAGACCTCAGGGTGGGCGCTGCTGCAATCTTGCCCTCGCCCGCGCCGACGCCCGAGGGGCGAGGACAAGTACAAAGAGCCGGAGGCCTGAGGCGCGGATGGTGGCGGTGATCCCGTCGGCGACGAGGACTTCTCGAGCCGCCTCCACCCCGGCACCGACGACAGGGGCCGTCAGCCCTCCGGCAGATCCCCACTCCGATCCTCCCGGACGAGTGGGGCACCGACCTCCGCGCGGAGGCGCCGCACCGGTGCAAAGGCAGGACCGCCCCAGAACACGAACGCCGCCCTAGCAGCGTGCGACATCTCGGGCGGTCCTCCCGTGCACACGGCGCGGCAGCCGCCTTCCGGCAGGAGGGGCCACCGGGGGCCAAGCCGACGAGCTCGACGCGCTGGGGCTGACGACGCCCGCCGTCGACCAGCCCCACGTTGTCGAAGTCCGACCCGCCCGCAGGGCCAGCGAGAGCCCTCTCCCTCGAACACCGCAGGAGAGGGTGACCCACGAACCCGCGCGGGAGGTAGAGCTCCGGCTCAGCCCGGCCTCCACCCCAGCGAGGATGATGAACATCCTTGAAGCTGAGGGTGGGGCCAAGATCGCAGCCCGGCTTGCTTCTCCCCACCCAGGGGCTGGTGGTCACCGTCTTGGGTGACCACCGGCGGGGGGGGGGGGTACAGCCGGGCTGGCTGATGAAAATCCTTGAAGCCGAACGATGGCTGAAAGGTACCAACTCCCGCGGAGTTGCGTTCCTCCAACGATGAGGCGGAAAGACAGCGGGTATCCCCCATCCGGGGGCTTGGAAGGTGGAAAGACACGATGCATAAGGGAGCGCGAAGACATGGTCGCCTTCCAAGGGGGTCACCCTCCTTTTAAAGGCGACGATCCCTACTCGCATCCCCAGCCATCACGGGCTGAGTCTTCTCCAACACGCTCCAAGGTCCCCCCCTGCGGCGCGGGGGCTGGGTCCCACACGTCATGCAAGCCGACTCAGAGCAGAAGAAGCCAAACCGCCGCGCGCGGTGCGCACGACCGCCCAACGGTTACAAGTGACCCTCCACTTTTGCCCAGACCAACGGGCGAAAGAGGCGGGCAGCCACGCAGGCAGCATGCAACCGCGCCAAGTGGGCGCGCTTCTCCGACCCCCAACACGCCCAGCCTGGAGGCCCAGGCCCACGCGTCATGCAACCGGCGCGCCGACTGCTTCGTGCATGCAACTGCACCGCCACTTGCGCCACCACCGCGCCTCCTTGATTGCGGAACAAATACCGCGACTCGAGGCGACCCAGCGCACAACCCGGCAGCGCCAGCCTGGCGCGGCGGTCAATGCGGCCAAAAATGGGCCGGCAGTAATGGCGGTGGCAGGCGGGCAGGAGCAGCGGCCACGTCGTCAGCCAAGCTCACATCCCATCCGGGGGCAGCGAGAGAACCCTCTCTCACGGCGAGAAGACAACGCGCCCGTGTTCCGTTCCTCGAACGGCTCGCGCACGCGCAACGGTCGCCCCGCCAACCACACGCCCCGTCGCATTAACTCCGCGGCGGGACAGGCGGCGCCTCTCGCAGGAGAAGCGGGCGACGCTTCGCCTTCGCCATAATGACCGCGCCAGTAAAGGTACGCCGCATCGTTCGATTTCGTATCCTTTTCCTTTTTTCCTCTTTCTCTCTCTCTTGCAACAGGGACCGGGAAAGGGGGATACCCCGAAAAGGATCCTTCCCCGTGAAGGAACCAGGCTCCGAGCCTCCCTACTGATCAGAGGTTCGAAGGCTGGCCCCCCGAAGGGTTCGACAGCCGCCTCAGATCGCGTGGGTCCTACACCCACTACTGGTCAGAGGTTCGAAGGCCGGCCCCCCGAAGGGTTCCACGGCCGCCTCAGGCTACTCGGGCTCCGTGCCCATTACTGATCAGGGGTTCGAAGGCTGGCCCCCGAAGGGTTCACAGCCGCCTCAGACGCCGAGCGAGGGATGACCATGGGTACGTTCGATAATAACCAAGGCTCGGGCTGCGCTCCCGAGGTACCCTAGGACATTTCCGAGACCAGCGGGAGCGATCTTGTAACGGAATCCCATCAGAGGGAGGCATCGAGCCCTCGGACCCCGTCGCTAGGGGACCGGGGCCGGCAGATCACCCGCAGGTACTTTTGGGCATGCCTCTGGGCCCCTAGCCGACCCCTAACGAACGGGGCACGGACGTCCACTCGGATTGCCCGCTTGCAGCTCACCGGAGACACCATGTTCGGCGCCCATCGAGGGCAACATGGCGCTTTCCCCCCCTCCTCCTTGCGGAAAGGCGACGCAGGGGCGTATGTAAAAAAGCCGAGTCTGTCCCTGATCGCCCTCTCGCCCTGTGCGGAGGCTCGGGGGCTGCTCTCGCAAACCCGGCTCCGGCCGAACCGTTGACAACGTCAACATACCAGCCCGAGAACTTGGGACCCGACCGTACACCCGGGCTACGGCCAGCTCGCATGAGGGAACAACCAGACCAGCCGAAGCATTACGTGAGGCATTAAGACCTCGAAGGAGTGAAACCACTCCTCCGAGGCCTCGGGGGCTACACCCGGCGGGTGCGCTCGCGCGCACCCACCGGAACAAAACGCAACCGAGAAAGGCTGGTCCCCTTGCAAAAAAGTGCGACGAAAGCCTCCAAGCGAGTGCTAACACTCCCTTCGAGGCTCGGGGGCTACTGTCGGGGACCATAATTAGGGGTACCCTCAAGACTCCTAATTCTCAGCTGGTAAACCCCATCAGCATAAAGCTGCTAAGGCCTGATGGGTGCGACTAAGTCAGGGATCAGTCCATTCGAGCGACTCGATCACGCCTCGCCCGAGCCTAGCCTCGGACAAGGGCAGCCGACCCCGGAGGATTTCCGTCTCGCCCGAGGCCCCCCTCCAACGGCGAACATATTTCCGGCTCGCCCGAGGCCCTGCCTTCGCTAATAAGCAACCCTGACTAAATCGCCGCACCGACCGACCAAGTCGCAGGAGCATTTAATGCAAAGGTGGCCTGACACCTTTATCCTGACGCGCGCCCCCCGGCAGAGCCGAAGTGACCGCCGTCACTTCACCGTTCCACTGACCGGCCTGACAGAAGGACAGCGCCGCCTGCGCCACTCCGACTGCGGTGCCATTTGACAGAGTGAGGCTGACAGGCAGTCAGGCCCTGCCGAAGGCACCATAGGAAACTCCGCTTCGCCCGACCCAGGGCTCGGACTCGGGCTAAGTCCCGGAAGACGGCGAACTCCGCTCCGCCCGACCCAGGGCTCGGACTCGGGCTAAGTCCCGGAAGACGGCGAACTCCGCTCCGCCCGACCCAGGGCTCGGACTCGGGCTAAGTCCCGGAAGACGGCGAACTCCGCTCCGCCCGACCCAGGGCTCGGACTCGGGCTAAGTCCCGGAAGACGGCGAACTCCGCTCCGCCCGACCCAGGGCTCGGACTCGGGCTAAGTCTCGGAAGACGGTGAACTCCGCTCCGCCCGACCCAGGGCTCGGACTCGGACTAAGTCCCAGAAGACGACGAACTCTGCTTCGCCCGACCCCAGGGCTCGGACTCCGCCCTGGCCTCAGCCGACGACCTCCGCCTCGCCCGACCCAGGGGCTCGGACTCGGCCTCGGCCATGGAAGACAGACTCGACCTCGGCTTCGGAGGAGCCTCCGCATCGCCCAACCTAGGGCGCAGGCCAGCCACGTCAACAGGAGGCGCCATCATCACCCTACCCTGAGCTGACTCGGGCCGCAGAGAACCAGACCGGCGTCCCATCTGGCTAGCTCCGCTAGATAGGAAATGATGGTGCCCCGCATGCTCTGTGACGATGGTGGCTCTCAGCCCCCTTACGGAAGCAAGAGGACGTCAGCAAGGACCCAACCGCTCCGACAGCTGTCCCTCCGCCAGGCTCCATCGCTCCTCCAACGGCCACGACATCACACCAGCTGGGTGCCAAAATCTCTCCGGCTGCCACGACGGCATGTACTTAGGGCGCTAGCTCTCCCCCGCTAGACACGTAGCACTCTGCTACACCCCCATTGTACACCTGGATCCTCTCCTTACGCCTATAAAAGGAAGGACCAGGGCCCTCTTAGAGAGGGTTGGCCGCGCGGGGACGAGGACGAGACAGGCGCTCGCTTGGGGCCGCTCGCTCCCTCTCCCGCGTGGACGCTTGTAACCCCCTACTGCAAGCGCACCCGACCTGGGCGCGGGACGAACACGAAGGCCGCGGGATTCCCACCTCTCTCACGCCGGTCTCCGGCCGCCTCGCTCTCCCCCCCTTCACGCTCGCCCTTGGGCTCGACCCATCTGGGCTGGGGCACGCGGCGACACTCACTCGTCGGCCCAGGGACCCCCCGGTCTTGAAACGCCAACATTATCCATCATCAAATTGTAATAATCAGTGATGGTTAGATCATTTTGTCTGGCGAACCTGACAGCATTCAAACTTATTTCCACAGGCAACACTGCTTCCTGCCCATAGACAAGCTCAAAAGGAGATACTTTAGTAGCACTATGTTTAGATATCCTGTGAGCCCATAAAGCTTCGGACAAAATCTTATGCCAATGCTTAGGATTATCAGATATCTTCTTTTTTATCAAGTTGATCAATGTCCTATTACTAGACTCGGCTTGTCCATTGGCCTGAGCATAGTATGGAGATGAATTAAGCAACTTAATTCTATATAATTCAGCAAATTCACGTACCTCCTTTGACATAAAAGAAGTCCCTTGATCTGTAGTCAAGGTCTGGGGAATGCCGAATCTATGAATAATATGCTCAGTTATGAACTCAATTACCTCCTTGTGTGTCATGTTCTTCAGAGCAACGGCTTCAGTCCATTTGGTAAAGTAGTCAGTGGCCACTAACACAAACCGATGCCCTTTTGATGATGAAGGATGAATTTCTCCAATAAAGTCTAATCCCCATCCTCTGAAAGGCCAAGGCTTGATGATAGGATGCAATTCGGCTGCAGGGACCAACTGTAGGTCGCCGAATTTCTGACACACCTGACAACCCTTGTAATACTTGAAACAATCAGCTATCATGTTAGGCCAATAAAAACCAGACCTTCGCAACAGCCATTTCATCTTTGGAGCCGATTGGTGGGTACCACAAATTCCTTCATGTACTTCGGCCATGGCCAACATAGCATCATCTGGGCCCAAGCACTTAAGCAGGACATCGTTGACTGTTCGGCGGTAGAGTTCATCACTCATCAAGACATACTTGAAAGCGGTTCGCCGAATGTTCTTATCTGTCCTGATATTGGGATTTCGTAAATAATTAAGTATAGGTGTCCTCCAATCACTTGCATCGGCTTCATTGTCAGCCGAATCAATTAAGAGAACATTTCTGGTAACCCCGGACGGTCCGGCGTCATCACGCGGACGGTCCGCGACCTGGGAATTTGGCTCCGCACTGGTTATCAGATTTTCAGTTTTGTGAAATTTCCCTCTCTTTATCCGATAACCTGATGCATCTTGTGCCAAATCGTTAGCTCTATGGTTCTCAATTCTAGAAATATGCCGAATACTGAATTCGTCAAAAGAATGGATTATGCTCCAACATTTCTCAAGGTAGCTATTTAGAGTACCATCACAACATTGATATTCTTCTAACACTTGTTGGACAACCAGCTGAGAATCACCAAATACCTTCACATATTTTACTCCCATACTATTTAAAAGTTCTAAGCCGAATAGGAGGGCCTCATATTCAGCTTGATTATTAGTGCAATAAGTTTTCAATCGGCTAGAGAAGTCGAAGGAGACATTACTTGGTGAAACAAGTACTGAAAGGGAATTAGGCTTACACCTAGTCCCTAATTAATTTTGGTGGTTGAATTGCCCAACACAAATATTTGGACTAACTAGTTTGCTCGAGTGTATAAGTTATACAGGTGCCAAAGGTTCACACTTAGCCAATAAAAAGACCAAGTATTGGGTTCAAACAAAGGAGCAAGGGTCAACCGAAGGCACCTCTGGTCTGGCGCACCGGACTGTCCGGTGTGCCACCGGACATGTCCGGTGCACCAGAGGACTCCAACTCCGAACTGCTCACCTTCGGGAAATTCCAGAGGCGACTCCGCTATAATTCACCGGACTGTCCGGTGTACACCGGACATGTCCGGTGCTCCAAGGAAGAGCGGCCTCCGGAACTCGCCAGCCTCGGGAATTCACTTCGGCTGCTCCGCTATAATTCACCGGACTGTCCGGTGTAACAGCGGGGCAACGGCTATTTCGGCGCCAACGGCTACCTGCGACGCATTAAATGCGCGCACTGCGCGCGCAGAGGTCAGGCACGCCCATGCTGGCGCACCGGACAATCTACAGTACATGTCCGGTGCACCACCGGACATCAAGGCGGGCCCAGAAGACAGAGCTCCAACGGTCGAACCCAACGGCTTTTGGTGACGTGGCTGTCGCACCGGACATGTCCGGTGTGCACCGGACTGTCCGGTGCGCCATACGACAGACAGCCTCCACCAACGGTCATGTTTGATGGTTGGGGCTATAAATACCCCAACCACCCCACCATTCATTGCATCCAGGTTTTCTAGCTTCCAACCACTATACAAGAGCTAGCATTCATTGCAAAGCACACCAAAAGAGATCAAATCCTCTCCCAACTCCACACAAAACCTTAGTGACTAGTGAGAGTGATTTGTAGTGTTCATTTGAGCTCTTGCACTTGGATCGCTTCTTTTCTTTGTCATTCTTTCTTGTGATCAAACACTCACTTGTAATTGAGGCAAGAGACACCAAGTGTGTGGTGGTCCTTGCGGGAAGTTTTGATTCCCAAGTGATTTGAGAAGAGAAGCTCACTCGGTCTGAGGGACCGTTTGAGAGAGGGAAGGGTTGAAAGAGACCCGGCCTTTGTGGCCTCCTCAACGGGGAGTAGGTTTGAGAGAACCGAACCTCGGTAAAACAAATCCGCGTGTCTCACTTGATTATTCGCTTGCGATTTGTTTTGCAACCTCTCTCGCGGACTCTATTATATTTCTAACGCTAACCCGGCTTGTAGTTGTGATTATTTTTGAGAATTTCAGTTTCGCCCTATTCACCCCCCCCCCCCTCTAGGCGACTTTCAAGTACAATGCCAATTCCTTGCCCTTCATTGCAAACCGATCCATCAAAATATAAAGTCCAAGGAGTAATAGTGAGGTATGACATGTCTAGTTCATGAATATCATTAATCCGATGTTCTACAATGAAATCCGCTACGACTTGGCCTTTCATCGATTTCAATGGTTCATAGGCCAAGTCATATTCTATGAGTGCATAAGCCCACTTACCAATTCTACCACTCATAATTGGGTTATGCAACATGTATTTGATCACATCGGCTTGACCAGAAACAGTGCAATGACTAGACAGTAAATAACATCTACATTTGGTGCATGCATAAAACAAGCATAAGCATAACTTCTCAATAAAAGTGTACCTTGTTTCAGCATCCACCAACCTTCGGCTTAGATATGTCACCACATGCTCCTTCCTTTCAGTTTCTTGTGTTAGAACAGCTCCAATAACCTTGTCTTCAGCTGCAATGTATAATCTGAATGGTGCTCCTACTTGTGGTGCTTTTAACACGGGAGCCGAAGACAAGTATTTTTTAATGAGATCAAATGCTTCCTGCTGCTCTGCCCCCAAGTGAATTCGGCATCATTCTTAAGCCGAAGGATAGGGGTGAAGGCATCAATCTTCCCGGCTAGGTTAGAAATAAACCTTCATAAATAATTCACCTTGCCGAGAAACTTCTGCACTTCGACCTTACAAGTCGGAGGTCCCACATTCCAAATAGACTTGATTCGGTCAGGGTCTATTTCTATACCATGTTCATGGATGACAAATCCTAAAAACTTACCAGCCGACACTCCAAAAGCACATTTACGTGGGTTCATTTTCAGACCATACCGACGCATTTTATCAAAGGCTTTGCGCAAATCAGCTATATGAGGACTAAACTCAGCCGATTTGACTACAATATCATCAATGTAGACTTCCACAGTGTTTCCTAACAACTCATGGAAGATCAGATTCATAGCCCTCTGATAAGTAGCACCAGCATTTTTAAGACTGAATGTCATGACAACCCATTCAAATAAACCAATGAAGCCTGGACATATAAAGGCCGTTTTAGACGTATCCTCTTCGGCCATGAAAATCTGGTTATATCCGGCATTACCATCAAGAAAGCTAATAATTCTATTTCCTGATGCATTATTGATTAATGTGTCGGCTATGGGCATGGGATATTCATCTTTAGGAGTTGCTCTATTTAAATTGCGAAAATCAATGCATACCCTAAGCTTACCTGACTCCTTCTCCACTGGCACAATATTGGAGACCCACTCTGCGTATCTGCAAGGTCTAATAAAATTAGCTTCTAGCAGCCGGTGGATTTCGTCCTTGATTCGTGGGAGAAGATCTGGACGAAATGTTCTAGCTTTTTGCTTGAAAGGTCTGAAACCAGACTTAACAGGCAGCCGATGTTCGACAATCTCTCGGCTTAGTCCAGGCATTTCAGTGTAATTCCAAGCAAAATAATCTGAATATTCCTTCAATAGACCGATCATCTCATTTCTAGAATCGGTCTCCAGGGTCTTGTTTACAAAAGTCGGCCTTGGAGTTTTACCATCTCCTATGTCAATCTCCTCCAAAGGTTCGATCGATGTAAACCCCTGTCCTAGTTTATCAAGATCTTTGAATTCCTCTATCATGTCCCCCACAGAGGAATCAGATGATCTTTGTGTGATGGCGGACTTTCCGGTCTCGGGGACCGGATCATCCGTAATACTGTTTTTTCGCTGTGGTAGATGTTCGGTCTTAAAGTCCGAACTGTTTTGTGAAAGACCGGACCATCCGGCTTTGAGAGCCGAATTGTCCGTGATCAACGACTCATGAACTTTGTGTGTATTCATCATTTAAACTTTATTTAGGATTTAGCCGATTCTCCATCGGCTCTAGCATTACAGGAATGAAACCTTTCTTATCTATACTTATGAATTGATAATCAGAAAAATCTACTCCTGTGAGACATGTAGCAGTCTCATAAGTCCAGAGTACAGGGGCATCGGCCACAGCGATGCAGGCCGATACATCAGCATGTACTTGTTCTATGTCATCGCCTACCCATTGTATTAGCATTTGATGTAATGTAGAAGGTATACATTGATTGGCGTGAATCCAATCTCTGCCTAGAATTAAACTGTAATTTCCTTCTACATCAGCGACGAAGAATGCAGCAGCAAGGGTCTTAGTCCCGATGGTTAATTCAACGGACGTGACTCCCCTGGCTTTGATCGAACTATCAGTTCCAACACCGCTGAGGGTCATGTTGGTCTTGACAAGTTCGCCATCTTGTTTACCTAATTTTCTGTATAATGAATAAGGCATTAGATTTACAGCCGCCCCTCCGTCTACCAACATCTTAGCAATCGGTATCCCATCAATGTGACCGCGCACGAAGAGCGGCTTTAAATGATTTACTAATTCCTTTGGTTTAGTAAAGGCGGCTTCTTTAGGACCAAAATCAAATTGGGCAACAACAGGTTCATCGTCACCGATGATAGTACAATCGGCAGAAAATGTAATAATATTTACATCCATACCTGGGCGTTCTGGAGAAGCCTCGTAGTCGACCAGGTCTTCTCCCAGCAAGTCGTCCTCTTCCATCGATGTTGTCGTGTCGTTGGAGGCCTCCTGGTGAACGGCGGACGGTCCGCACGCGGGGGCCGGACGGTCCGCGCCTGGTGCAGGTTGTCCAGAGGCTTCCTGGTGAACGGCGGACGGTCCGTGCGCGGGGGCCAGACGGTCCGCGCCTGGTGCAGGTTGACTTTCTATTTCTGTGGCCGTTTGTTTTTTCTCAATGGCCTTCGGTCTCCATTCCTTTTGCGGTGGCGGGTATAGTGGATGTGTGTCATTAAATGTCTTTTTCGCCTCCTTCTCCTGGCTCTCCTTTGCTCTTAGGCGCTGTAATTTTCTCTTTTGGGATCGTGTCAATCCCGCTGGGCACCATCGAGGCATGGAGTATTTTGGATCGGCTGTTTTGATGGTAGCCGTATCCTTTTCGGTTGTGTTGGCCGATTCGCCGAAAATCATCGGCCCTTTATTGTCTCCCCGTATGACAACATCTGCGGTGCCAATTTTGATGATGTCCTTTTTTGTTGTTCTTTGAGTTGCTACAGGCATATGCCCCCCTGCCGGATTGGTCGGCCTAGGAGGTCGAGTAGTCTGGCAATCTTGTTGGGCCTGTGCCTGGTGACCGGATTCAGCAGCGCTCAATCGGTCTTGCACTGGCGGCGCCAACCTATCAAAAATGGATGTTTGGGGTGCCCCCCAGGCGGGGTACTGTGGCATTCCAAATGGATATGGTGGCATGCCCCACATTTGATTTGGGACATATGGTGGAGGTAAATATGTGTATGGATATGGCATAGATGGATAAGGAGGTGGAGGGGTCCATGTCGACATGTTAGGTCTCAATTGTACAATAGGACCTTTCATTTCTTCCGATTGGTGAGGTGATCCAATCGGCCTGACCTAACGTTGCTCATGAATGGGTGAGCGGGGTCGCTTCGGTGGCCGGTCACTGGGGCCGGCCTTCTTTTTCACATATTTAGACAACAATTGATCGAAAGTCGGGCCAGGATTGATCAGCCGACCAGCTGCTTTAAATGTATTTGTTTTCCACGTACCTATCTCTGGTCGTCGTGGTTTGAAGTTACGTGGTCGCTGCGAGTCCTGAGCATGGCCGGGCCGTCCGCCAGAGTCCTCCGGACCGTCCGGAGAAGCGTCGGACCGACCACGTCGGGACGGCGGACTGTCCGTGATGCGCAGCACGGGTTCCCGCAACTGTCTCCCTGTCTGCGCTTGCCCCCCAGTGCTAGAGGCTGTGATGGTCACCTTCAGGGTCTCCCCTCCATCGGGAGTCTTCTCGGCCACCACTTTCCTACAAGAAACTTTACCATCCCCATCGGCCTTTTTAGCATTGCCGATGATTGTTTCCTTGCCTTTGCCTTTATCGGCTGTATTTGGCCGAACCAGGACTTTCTTGCCCTCGAAGTCAATCATGTTCATCGGAAAGGGCTCTGTATCCACCTGCGTTTCCTGAAATTTCAATCGTCCTTCGTTAATGGCCGATTGAATCTGTCGCCGAAATACATTACAATCATTAGTGGCATGAGAAAATGAGTTATGCCATTTGCAGTACGCACGACGTTTTAGCTCGTCGGCGGATGGAACAGTGTGATTTATTTTAATATTGCCATTTTTAAGTAACTCATCAAATATTTTATCACATTTACCAACATTAAATGTAAACTTTACCTCCTCTTGCCGTTTCTTTTGAACCGGCTGTGAGGAGGCACAAGCCGAAGATTTGGCCTGTTTTGGCCAAACCATTTCAGCAGCGTACACTTCCGCTGATTCGTCATCCGAGCTACTTTGGTCGCATTCTACTATGTGTACGTTGTGACACATTGTTTTAGCAGTTTATTTGCTCCGGCTTTCGCAAGCCAAAGCCCTCTGGTGTAACTGTGCTAGTGTAAAAAATTGGATGCCTTCTAATCTTTCTTTTAAATAATATCGCAGACCATTAAATGCTAATCCTACTAGCTGTTTCTCTGCTAAATGAATTTGAAAGCATCGGTTTCTTGTATCTCGGAATCTCCGGATGTAATCATTAACCGATTCATCTTTTGTCTGTCGCAACGACACTAAATCTACCAAATCCAACTCATAGTCACCGGAGAAAAAATGATCATGAAATTTTTGTTCTAGATCCCCCCATGATGAAATGGAATTAGGAGGTAAAGTGGCATACCATGCAAACGCGGTTCCTGTTAGCGATAATGAAAATAAACGTACGCGAAATGCCTCTGTGTCGGCCAATTCTCCCAATTGTGCTAAGAACTGGCCTATATGTTCGCGTGTGTTTTTCCCTTGATCACCCGAAAATTTTGCGAATTCGGGTATCCTGGTTCCCTGTGGGTATGGGTGGTGATCAAATCGGTTGTCATAAGGTTTCCGATATGATTGCCCCCCCAGGGACCATGCTTACTCCGAGCTTATCTCGGAACGCCCCGGCTATTTCTTCCCTTACTATATCAATGGCAGCCGGTGCGAGACCACCGGCTCTCTGGTCAAACATAGGTGGGGTTGGCTGGATATTAGCATGTTATCTTTCCCCCCATTGGTTTGAGTTACGTGGTACATTTTCATTTGCCCTATATGGGTCATAGGTTTGATCGTTTCTTTCCGGCCTCCTGGGTGGGGCCGGAAAGCTTTCCTGGGCTCTGGATCTTGAATTAATGGGTTGATGCATTGTATAGTGCGATGGGAAGTGCTGCTGGGACGGGTGAGGATTCCGGTAACATTCCTCCTCAAAAAGGTCATGTGCGGACTGTCCGGACATTGGCCCGGACCGTCCGTGATTATGTGCGGACCGTCCGTTGTTGTACGCGGACGGTCCGACTGGGTAGTTTAGATTCTGTGTCGTGTGTGGTGGTTCGAGCGCATATCTAGGTAACTCATTAAAAATCGGCCCGACTGTTGTTGGTCCGGACGGTCCGCGCTCACGTGCGGACGGTCCGGGCATGTGCAGATCGGCTGATTTGCTGCCGATTTGCGGTTGCTCAGGGTATGTGTCCATCGGCATCCCATAAAGGGGTTGTGACTGATCGTGACAACCTGTAGCCGATGTGTTACGCGTGTTACCTCCTAACTCAACCTCGTGCGAAGGAAAATTTGCGATGCTAGATTTATCAAATGCACGTACTAGTCTCTTAAGATCGCTTTGCATACCCCCTATGATGTTCTGCATTTGTTCACGCTGATCTTCTACATAATTTCTAAGAGATTGCAGATCGTTGGTATTACTTACATTGGGGATATCTGGCGTGGGTTGGAGCGAAGCCGGATCCGTCGCCCGATGTCGGACGACCTTGTTGTTCCTGTCCACTTTGAAGTTGGCCAAGAACTTTGCTCTCGCCTCCTGGATCATCCGCTCCTTGTGCTCCTCGAACTGGAGCTGCTCGTCAGCCGGCAAGGTTTCCCAAGTCGGCTCTATGATGTTGCTTGGAGAAATATCAGAGCTATCCCTTGAACCGGCCATTGAGGGCCGATTTGATGAGCTTAGATGTGTCTTCCCCAGCGGAGTCGCCAAAAAGTATGTTGACACCTTTTTGGAGGCGTCAATTACTCAAGAGAACCAGCGGCGGTGCTCTCTGGTCAGGCGCGGACGGTCCGCGGCACAGGGCCGGACGGTCCACGACCTGGTGCAGGAGCTCGGGTTCCCTGCCTGACGGCCGGACGGTCCGCGCCCTAGGGCCGGACGGTCCGCGCGTACGCAGGGGCGGCGGAAGATCGCCGGCGACGCCTGGATCTCGCTCCCGGGAGGGACCCCGTCGGGGAGGAGAGATCCTAGGAGTTGTCTAGGCTCGGGTAGACCGACCTAGACTCCTCTAATCGACGTAGAGTCGAGGAGAGGCGGAGAATTTGGGGATTGGAAGGCTAAACTAGGGCTAAACTAGAACTACTCCTAAGATAAAATGCGAAATAGAAGTTGTATTGATTCGATTGATAATTCCAAATCGGCCGTAGACCTCTCTTTTTATAGAGGAGGGGGGCTGGACCCTTTACACGACCGGATTCCGAGCTAAACCCGCGAATATAGCTAACAAACATAGCACAAAACTCGGAACCCTAATCTGTTCTGCGCAGGCGCGGACCGTCCGGCTCCAGGGTCGGACCGTCCGCTTGGCTCTTTTTGGTGCCAAACACCTGGCCCCATCACTAACGGGCCGGTGTCAACCATCCACTCTGCAGTGGTCCAACCGAATGGTAGCAATAGCACGTAGGACATCGTAACCCGAGAGCGGATAGGGTATAACGAGAGAACTTTTTTTTAATTAAGCCTGAAAATTCGTCTTCGAGGGGAATTGAACCCAGAATTTGGAGGTGCTACTCGGAAACCCTTAACCATTAGGCTAGAGAGATCCAACTGTAATGAGATGCCACACTAGAAACTAATACCGGCATATTAAAACTTGTTATCACTGGTACTCGAGTGTAAATCATTACGTTGACATTTACGATACATTTTGTGAACCAAACATCACCTTACTTATTACTCATGTATGTCACAGATCTTGTATGAGAGGCTAGTTGCAAAGAATATTTCGGAGGAGGCTGACAAGAGAGACCCACGCGCCTGTGATTTGTTATATGCAGGGTAACGTCCATGATTATTACCTTGTGTGTGTGGCCAGAAGTACTCGTGACTTGTAATGTAACGGTTAGTTGCTGCAGGTTTAGGGAGGAGGTTTTTAACCTAATAACAGGCTCTACTGACAGTTCCAGATTTGAGGAGTACCGCCTGGCAAACCTTGGGCCGAGGTCCTATGTGCTTTTCACTCTGAATGAGGTGATAAACCGAGTTATCGAGCAGGTAACCCAAGTTAGCTTAAATAAATGTTGGTAAACCCATTGCGTTTAATTTGCTATTCCAGCTCTGTAACGTTTGCCCAGTTGCTGAAGACAACTCGATCCTTGAGACCCACGAGGAGGTGGGGGGAGGGGACCGACCGCAGGCAAAG
Organism: Zea mays; assembly: GCF_902167145.1. Taxonomy (NCBI): domain Eukaryota; kingdom Viridiplantae; phylum Streptophyta; class Magnoliopsida; order Poales; family Poaceae; genus Zea; species Zea mays. The sequence continues at coordinate 78,213,355 of NC_050103.1, read as the reverse complement.
GGTTATCATGAGAACACGACATGTGTAAGTTTTCACATCCTTTCTGTTGTTAGTTAGTAATTACCATCAACATGCTTCTGATGCCTGCCAAATTCAGCCTGAAACATGCCTTCGCTTTCCTGTGCTCAGTCTCCAGGTCGTCCGACAAATGGTTCGTTCCAACAAGTTCACCAAGAGAAGGACGGCGTTGTTAAGCCCAGAAGGCGAGGTGTCCTGCAGGCTAGGAATCATCACAACCATGTTCAAAAAAAAGTTTCCAGCTAGTTGAGAGTTTCTTTATACACTAGTATGATGTTTGTCTTGCAGGAAAAAGCGCAAGTTCTAGAGCAGTCGCGCTAGCAGCGTGTAACTCACATGTGGTCAGTCAGTCAGTCAGATGGAGCAAATTTGAGTGCCAATGCAAAGTGATTGAACCAAAGCAAATGTCACCAAACTCACGGATGCATGAAATTCGCTTGCTTGATCGATGCCTGGACAAACCGGAGAAGAGACAAATGATGACTGCTGTGCTGAGGGGGCGATTCTGTCCAAGGCATGGATCTACATGGTACAAGGCGTTGAGATGGATCTCGCATGGGTCATTGAGCGTTGCATGTTGATGCTAGGGGCCTAGAACCTTTCAACTAGGGTCTCAGTAGCGAAGCTAGCAAATATTTTCTATCATTGAATTCAAACTATAGAAATTCAGGAAATTATTGGACTCAGCTGACCCCTGCTGTTAATTGGGGGTTTTCCCTTTATTAAAAAAAAAAGAGGAGAAAGGGGGTCAGCCAGACTGGGCCGCTAGAAGGCCTTACAGCCGAGCAACCCAGCTGGTGACTTAACCTAGACGCAAAGGCTGTATCCCGAGAGGCAAGGAAAAAATAGGGGCAGAGAGCTGGGCGGCGGCGGCGGCTGAACGGATCTCCGTTTTCAGTGGCTTGCTCGCCCGTAGCTTTTGTCCTCTTCTTGCTCGACTAGCTCCTGCTCGGCTCCTTATAATGGGAGTTCGATTTCCTGACTTGGGATCGGTATATGCGATATTCCTTCTCCTCTCTCTCTCTATTCACTGCTCCAGTTGAGAACTGGATCGATTGACTCGATCTCTGGCCTTCCTGTGGTGATTCTTGCTGGTTGTGATTGGAAGAAAGCTGTAGCTGGTGCTGCGCACGTGCAGCAACGGTTCCTTGTGCTTTTCTTCTGAGCTCTGACGCCTGTGTGGTGCTGTTCTCTGATCTTTGTCCACCGTGGCCTGGTGTTTGGGCTCCCTACTGCGCGGTGTTCCTCTTCTCGGGCTGGTGCCGTGGATGTCTCTCTCGGCTCCGGCAGCGGCTCTAGTATCTCCGTCAACCTCCTGCCGTGCAGGCCCGGACGTGGGCGGCGGAATTGGTTTTCTGGGACAGAACCTTGTGTTCGCTGAGCTGGTCTTCCCACGTAGATTTTCTACGTGCTGAGTTACCCATTACCTCACTTTATTTACTGTTTAATTTTGTGCAATCTGCTAGTATTAAATACTTGGGTGTGATTGCACTGTTGTGGGCGGATTTGTGTGCTCGATGATGATAGCGGTGTAGTGAGACAGCGTGACAGTCTGGATTTTAGTGTATTATCATTTTCATCATTGATATTATTTATGCCTAATTAAATTTCTCTTTGTTGAGGCTGTTTACCTGTGTTAAATTCTGTTAATTTATTTAGTACACAGCTCCTTTCTATCAGTGTTTATATTTGATTATTAGGCTTATTACATCTGATCTAAACCCCTTATTTGGTAAGATACGACTGTCACGTTAGTCGAGGATCTCTGATCACCTTTTAGCGTTGGAGGGCTGTTTATTACAGCAACCCGCTATTTTGAGAGCAATAGTTTAAGATAAACAATTATGTTTATTTGTTTAATCTGCCTTCTTCATCTGCGAGCCATGTTTAATTATGAAATGGACATATGTAGCTATTTTACATGTTTACATGTCTTAGTATTGCTACTGTTCATTGCTGCTATAATTTCATATGGTATTTATCTGAGTTATATGATTGTTTTATTTGGAATTAGAATATTTAATTTATTTAAATATGAAGGAAGCATGTCACTTATTTCTATAATATTACAACAATCCAGAAAACCAATTTGTATAATGGCCTCCAGTTCTGATGTCATTAAGCCTGAAGCGTTCGACGGCGCAAGCTTTAAACGCTGGCAGATTAAGACTCGCATGTGGCTCACTGACCTAAAATTGTTTTGGGTAGTGACGTCGGCTGTTCCCCAGGCTGCATCAGATGATTCTGATGATGCAGCGAAGGCCACCGCACTAGCGGAGAAAGCCAAGTGGGACGAAGCCAATGAGGCATGCTTGTCTCGTCTGCTGAACGTCTTGTCGAACCGCTTATTTGACGTGTACTCTGGTTTTACCTCCGCTAAGGGTCTATGGACTGAACTTGAGAACGAGTTCTCTGAAGTTGACAATGGCAATGAGTCATTCACAACGGAAAACTACCTTAACTATAAAATGGTTGAGGGAAGGTCTGTTATGGAGCAGCTACAGGAGATTCAACTCCTTGTTAGGGACTTGGTCCAATATGGCTGCGTCCTACCAGACAGTTTTCAGGTGAATGCAATACTGGCAAAGCTCCCGCCTTCTTGGCGAGACTTTGTGACTTCACGCCGCCACATGAAGAAGCAAATGACTTTCACTGAGTTGTCAGCTGCGATTAATGTGGAAGAGCGTGCAAGGTCCAGTAACAAGCCATCCCAGCAACTCCAGGCTCACGTTGTTGAGAAGGGTGGAGATAGAAAATTCCAGAAGAAGAAGAAGAACTCTCCACAGAAGAATATGAACCAACCTAAGTCCAAAAAGATGAAGAAGAAAAAGGAGGACTTTATCTGCTACGTTTGTGGTGTCTCCGGGCATACAGCTCGGAGATGCAAACTTAGGAAGGGAAAAGGTCCTCCACCTCAGCGCAAAGAAGGGAACGTGGTGGTTAATTCCACCCCAGGGTATGCACCTCAGGCCTTTATGGCAAGTCCATCAGATGACTGGTGGATGGATTCCGGTGCTACTGTTCATATTTGTGCTGATAGATCCATGTTCTCTTCATTCCAGGGATACAACAGCGCACCAGTCTTGATGGGAAATGGTGTTCCGGCAGCAGTTCGAGGTACTGGACAGGTCTACCTGAAGTTAACTTCAGGAAAGACGCTCGTGCTGAAGGACGTACTCTATGTGCCATCGATGAGCCGGAACCTCATTTCAGTGTCGCTGCTATGTCGACAGGGTCTCAAATTAGTGTTTGAGTCTAATAAAGTGGTCCTGTCTAAGTTTGGTACTTTTGTTGGAAAGTCATATGAGTCAGGCGGTTTGTTCCGTCTTTCTGTTTTGAATAATCATTCTTCTTACCATGTTAATGTGGTCTGTAATAACGATTCCATTAATAATATATGGCATTCCCGTTTGTGTCATGTGAATTTTGAGGCCATTAAGAGATTAAGTGACATGTCTTTAATTCCTGAATATAAACATGTTAAAGGTGTAAAATGTGGTATTTGTGTGCAAGCTAAGCAGCCTAGAAAACCGTTTCATACGGTTGAAGGCAGAAGTACCACTCCTTTAGAACTAATTCACTCAGATATCTGTGAGATGAATGGTATAATCACAAAAGGCGGTAAAAGATACTTTCTTACCTTGATAGATGATGCTACCAGGTTCTGTTATATTTACTTACTCAGAACTAAAGATGAGGCACTAGAACACTTTAAGATCTATAAGACTGAAGTTGAAAAGCAGTTAGACAAGAAAATTAAAAGGCTACGGTCTGATAGAGGAGGTGAATACCTTTCCAACCTTTTTGATGAGTACTGCAAAGAGTGTGGAATCATTCATGAAACCACTGCTCCATATTCACCTCAGTCAAATGGGGTAGCTGAAAGGAAGAACCGAACGGTGTGTGACTTAGCTAATGCTTTGTTACAAAGTTCGGGGATGCCTGACATCTGGTGGGGCGAGGCAGTACTCACAGTGTGCTATGTCCTGAACAGGGTGCCGCCTCGCAACCGTGAGGCCACGCCCTATGAAGGATTTAAAGGAAGGAAGCCAGATCTTTCACATCTTCGGACTTGGGGCTGCCTTGCAAAGGTGAATGTCCCGTTGCCGAAGAAGAGAAAGCTAGGCCCTAAGACCGTAGACTGTGTCTTCCTGGGTTATGCACATAACAGTGCAGCTTATAGATTTCTAGTGGTCCATTCCGAGACAAGCGAAATCGCTGTAAATGTAATAATGGAGTCTCGGGATGTGACATTCTTTGAGAGCATCTTCCCTATGCGGGATAAGGAAGTAGTAGCCCCAGATGGTCCATCTCGGACATATTCTCTGCCCTCGAGTGTCCATGACCAGACTCCAGATTTGGAGTTAAGGAGGAGTAAGAGACAAAGGACTGAAAAGTCTCTGGGTGATGATTATATTATTTATCTAGTGGATGAAGAACCACGCTCCCTCACAGAGGCATATACATCTCCGGATGCAGAGTACTGGAGGGAGGCTGTCCGTAGCGAGATGGATTCAATCATCTCGAACGGAACTTGGGAGATAACTGATCTCCCAGTTGGTTGCAAGCCTGTGGGCTGCAAATGGATCTTTAGGAGGAAGAGGAGACCCAATGGTACTATTGAAAAGTACAAGGCCCGTCTTGTGGCTAAGGGTTTTACTCAAAAGAAAGAGGAGGATTATTTTGATACTTATTCTCCGGTGGCTCGATTGCCCACAATTCGTGTGCTTTTAGCACTGGCAGCTGCTTATAAACTTCTTGTCCATCAAATGGACGTAAAGATAGCATTCCTAAATGGAGAGCTGGAAGAGGAAATTTATATGCAGCAACCAGAAGGATTTGTGGTTAAAGATCAAGAGAGCAAAGTGTGTCGCTTGATTAAATCCTTATACGGTCTTAAACAAGCTCCCAGACAATGGCATGAGAAGTTTAATAATACTCTGACCACTGCCGGGTTTTGTGTAAACGAAGCCGACAAGTGTGTGTATTATCGCTTCTCTGGGGGCAAAGGTGTCATCATGTGTTTATACGTTGATGACATATTGATATTTGGGACCGATTTGGAGGCTATCATGGAGACAAAATTATTCCTCTCCAAGAACTTTGATATGAAGGACTTGGGTGAAGCTGATGTTATACTGAACATCAAGCTGATAAAGGGTGAGGATGGGATTACTTTGTCACAATCCCATTATGTGGAAAATGTCCTGACTCGCTTTGGACATATGGACTGTAAACCAGTCACCACGCCCTATGATCCATCCTACACGCTCAGTAAACATGAAGGCGAGCCTGTGAACTAGCTACTATATTCGCAGATCATCGGATCTCTTATGTACCTGAGCAGTGCAACTAGACCAGATATCTCATATGCAGTATGCAGACTGGCTCGTTATTCGGCCAGTCCAGGAGATAGACACTGGGTAGCCTTGTACAGAGTGCTTCGGTATTTGAAGGGAGCGATGAATCTTGGTATTAAATATACCGGATTTCCGTCAGTACTTGAAGGATTCAGTGATGCAAACTGGATCTCTGACTCGGATCAAATGAAGTCTACAAGTGGCTATGTGTTCACTTTAGCTGGTGGGGTCGTGTCATGGAGATCGTCTAAACAATCAGTGTCGACACGTTCCACCAAGGAGGCTGAATTAGTTGCACTTGATTCAGCAGCATTGGAGGCTGAATGGTTGAGAGACCTGTTGTCAGACCTTCCAATGTTAGCAAAGCCGATACCGGCTGTCCTAGTATACTGTGACAACACTTCTGTGTTGCTGAAAGTGAACAGTAGAAAGGACAACCAAAAATCCTCGAGGCATATCAGAAGACGACTTGATTCATGTCGGCATGCTAGAGAGACGGGTGTAATAACAGTAGATTACATCAAGTCTGAAAGGAACCTTGCTGATCCTTTCACCAAAGGACTGGCTCAAAAGCCAATCCAAGCAGCGTGCATTGGAATGGGACTCGTACCCTGTTAGCGGTTTCAACTGCGGATAACTGTCCTGTGTGACCGGAGATCCCGAGATCCAGGCTCCAGGAAACGAAGCACTGTGGAACCAAGAGCACAAAAGATAAAGAGTCTCATGAGCTGCTGTGCTCTGTCTGTATGGCAGGTTGAGCGATATGCTCTTAATGAAGTCAATGCTATAAGCAGGGAAATTGTCCTACAGAATTTCCTTAACAATTTCACCTATATGAGCTGACTGTGGGGTCGCAGTCCAGGGGAGAATGGGGTTTTCTCTCTAGTGAGCTCATGAATAGATATTAAAGGGCATGACCGTAACGCCCTGCCCCGTAAGAGAAGCAGATAATCTGCCTAGTACTATGTGCCTTTTGTGCGAAGATTCTCACACTAGGGTTTGTGGATCAAGGTGTAGTCCTCCGCTTACTCGTGCAGGGTTGGAGTACACTGGGATAGGCTTTGGTTCAAACCTAACAAGTACCTCTGCCGAAAAGTAGTATATAAACAGTACGGGAGCTCAATGACATTGATCAGAAAATAAGAGTGAAAATGGTGGGGATTGCTGTTAATTGGGGGTTTTCCCTTTATTAAAAAAAAAGAGGAGAAAGGGGGTCAGCCAGACTGGGCCGCTAGAAGGCCTTACAGCCGAGCAACCCAGCTGGTGACTTAACCTAGACGCAAAGGCTGTATCCCGAGAGGCAAGGAAAAAATAGGGGCAGAGAGCTGGGCGGCGGCGGCGGCTGAACGGATCTCCGTTTTCAGTGGCTTGCTCGCCCGTAGCTTTTGTCCTCTTCTTGCTCGACTAGCTCCTGCTCGGCTCCTTATAATGGGAGTTCGATTTCCTGACTTGGGATCGGTATATGCGATATTCCTTCTCCTCTCTCTCTCCCTGTTCACTGCTCCAGTTGAGAACTGGATCGATTGACTCGATCTCTGGCCTTCCTGTGGTGATTCTTGCTGGTTGTGATTGGAAGAAAGTTGTAGCTGGTGCTGCGCACGTGCAGCAACGGTTCCTTGTGCTTTTCTTCTGAGCTCTGATGCCTGTGTGGTGCTGTTCTCTGATCTTTGTCCACCGTGGCCTGGTGTTTGGGCTCCCTACTGCGCGGTGTTCCTCTTCTCGGGCTGGTGCCGTGGACGTCTCTCTCGGCTCCGGCAGCGGCTCTAGTATCTCCGTCAACCTCCCGCCGTGCAGGCCCGGATGTGGGCGGCGGAATTGGTTTTCTGGGACAGAACCTTGTGTTCGCTGAGCTGGTCTTCCCACGTAGATTTTCTACGTGCTGTGAGTTACCCATTACCTCACTTTATTTACTGTTTAATTTTGTGCAATCTGCTAGTATTAAATACTTGGGTGTGATTGCACTGTTGTGGGCGGATTTGTGTGCTCGATGATGATAGCGGTGTAGTGAGACAGCGTGACAGTCTGTGTTTTAGTGTATTATCATTTTCATCATTGATATTATTTGTGCCTAATTAAATTTCTCTTTGTTGAGGCTGTTTACCTGTGTTAAATTCTGTTAATTTATTTAGTACACAGCTCCTTTCTATCAGTGTTTATATTTGATTATTAGGCTTATTACATCTGATCTAAAACCCTTATTTGGTAAGATACGACTGTCACGTTAGTCGAGGATCTCTGATCACCTTTTAGCGTTGGAGGGCTGTTTATTACAGCAACCCGCTATTTTGAGAGCAATAGTTTAAGATAAACAATTATGTTTATTTGTTTAATCTGCCTTCTTCATCTGCGAGCCATGTTTAATTATGAAATGGACCTATGTAGCTATTTTACATGTTTACATGTCTTAGTATTGCTACTGTTCATTGCTGCTATAATTTCATATGTTATTTATCTGAGTTATATGATTGTTTTATTTGGAATTAGAATATTTAATTTATTTAAATATGAAGGAAGCATGTCACTTATTTCTATAATATTACAACAACCCCTACAAAAAGGCCTGGCTCCGCCCAGGGTCTAGATGTAAACACTTGATATCTTTAGATATCTCCAAGAGTTACTAGTGTATTGGAGGGAGAAGCAAACCAAAGGATGAAGTGGACCGAGTGCCATACAAACAACCAAGAGGTTGAGAAATTAAACATCTCTCTGTTTTTTTTTATTTTACCCTGGTTTTGAAAACTTTAGATTATTTTTATCATTTTCAAAACTTTGTTATCAAACACACGCTATTGTTTTTTCTCGTGACACACGTCATCGCGGCTTTATTAGAAATTTCAAATTTCCATCACCCCCTCTCCTCTCCTGCCTTCTCGCTCACGGCTCACCCTCGTGCGCGCGCTCTCTTGCCCGACGATGACTGGGCGCCCGCCGCTCTACGCCAGGTCTCCGGCTCGTCGCCAGGCCTTCGCGAGCAACGAGCACCCACCACCAGGTAAGCGCACCCTCCCTCCCTCCCTTCCGGCGATGACCGGGCGGCCGCCGCCCTACGCCAGGTCTTCGGCCCGTCGCCAGGCCTTCGCGGGCGACGAGCATCCACCACCAGGTACGTGCACCCTCTCTCCTCCCTCCCTCCATCCCTGCCGTGCCAAGCCACCGAGCACCCAAACCCTAGCTTAATCTATCTGACAATAATTTGCATTCGTATCTGATCTAACCACAAGCGTATACATGCATTAGCTCTGCTGGGTCCTCCGCCGCTGGTCGACCCGAGCGCAGGCCGAGGAGTGTGCTTGATGAGCACCTCATGGAGGGACAAGCAGCGCCCGGAACTCGTCAATTTCGTCGCCACGTTCCTCGCTACCAACATGTACCGCCTCAATTTCATGTCGCTTTCTCCGGTACGCGTCCCGATGCAGAGATGCCATTAGTCTCGCCGAGCTAGCTGTACTGCTGTGTATGTATACGCATGGCTTTGATTGGGTTTCCAGGACTTCATATTCAACAATGGGGGCTTATCGGTTGCTTTCGCCTTCGAGACCGACTGGCTTCCTGAAAGGGAAGCTGCGGTCTTCAGCAGGTGACACTCTTCCCTGTCTTACGTCTCACGATGACTGCATGCGTCGTGATGGGTGATGGCGATGTCGTACTTCGAATGATTTTTCAGGGTGACTACACTGAAGAGGCAGTTCAAGTACCTCTATGTCGTTGTCGTCGTCCGCTCGGCAGAGCAGAATGAATCATTTAATCAGTCATATTTCAAGTATGGGATGCCGACACACTGTCTCACTAAGTAGTACTTATTAGCATGTATTCGTTTTAGTTTGGTTGCGTCGTTCTTAATACTGCTGTCCTCGTTGTTCAAGGTATGGCATGGAGCTTGGCTGTCCAACATTCGTCCCTGTTTGTGATCCAGCGATGGGATTCGAGAAGATTGTAAGGATAGCTCATGCTCGTGGAGGTAAAACCTTTGTTGCTTCATTTACTCAGTTCCTGGCTCGTGTTCAAGTTCTGAACCGCGAGCTGGCATTGATCGCGTGTCTGTTTTCTTCAGTCTGCAAGCAGAAAGACAATATCGCAACTATGAGAATTGAGGTATATGTTCCTAGATACATGCTCATATATACTAGCAATGGGACATGTTGTTGCTAAATGATTCTCTTGTTTGTCTCGGTAGCGTGAGCAAGCTGTTCAGTGCATGGATGCGTTTTTACGAGTGCTCACCTCTATTCCTGGTATTGACAGTCATGATGCAAATGCCGTGAGTTGCTCAACTTGATTTTCGCGGTTTGTGTAGTTCTGTGGTCTCTTGGTTACTTGGATAACAATGCTAGATTGTTAGTTGTGACTGTTTTGCAAGTTCTGTCTCTAGGAAAGACACACATGTTACTTGTAGGCATTGTTTGCAGATATGAGTATCATCATTTTCCTTCTCATCTGCACACATTTCAGGAAATTGAGAAGAATTAACCAAAGTGCCTTTTAATCTCTACAGGATTCAGGGCAGATCAGTGCTTAAACACATTTTGAAACTTTACAAATTTACATGCAAAAACAATTGGTTCTATGCAACTACTCTAGAATAAGAATGTGCACATGCTATATCTTGCAGATTGAATTCCGTTACCTTCCTTGTACTAGTCTGTTTTCTCACGTCTCCAGTAGCTAATAGTCAAATTTCACACTGGACATCACTTTCCCTTCTCGACTTATTTTTTCCATGTTATGGCTTGTTCGGTTATTCCTATCTCATATGGATTGGATGTGATTGGAAAAAAATTATGAAGGATTTTGACTTATTTAGAATTGAAACCTATCCAATCCTACTCAATCCATATGGATTGAGAGCAAAACGAACAAGCCCTTATGTGTACCATGGTGTGCTGATTGGTACTGATGCTAGTCTTTTTTTAAAAGCTTGCCCAAGCCATTGGCTCTATCGAAGCAATTGCAAAAGCATCCAAGGAATTCATTTTGGAAAACACCGACCTTTCCACTGAAAAGGCAGAGAGAATTGTTAGGTTCTTCAGGGATCCACAGTACTTCTTAAGCCCTAAACTTAATTAATTCTTGCAGGTATTCTTTGATCTACAGAACTGTCAGCTTGTTGCTTCTCTGCTTCTTCCTCTGTCGATGTTTATGGGTGTTTTGCCTCAGGAATGCACATGCATAAACATGATTAGTTTTCGTTAATTTGATTGTTAAGCTGTATACGCGGATAACAACCTTTTGACTTGCATGCCTACTGATAGAAAATTAGGCCTAGTGCAATAGTGATAACTGTTTCATTGAGTCATTAGGTCGCAAATTTGAAGCAGCCTTCCATACTTTCAAAAGGGGGTTTATCTCGGTTTATTCCTTCACTAGACCTTACTTATTCCATACTTACGGAAAGAGGACTTGCCTTGGTTTATTCCTTACTTATACCCCCACCTAATTATAGAAAGATAGGCCCACAAAATATGTCATGTCTGCTCTAGATGGTGAACCTTTTTTGTTCTATACTAATATGTATACTCTAGTTTCTTGTGATCCCTAGTTTTCTAACCCATTTGAAATGTTACCTTGTGATCTTAATCTTAATCTTTTTCCACTGTCGATAGAAAAGCTTGCGATTCCATCATGCTGAATTGCTGATGCAGTTTCCTGATTTGCAGGCAAAATCAGATTGTTTCGAGTGGACTGTCGAAGCCCGTTGCAATAGCCTCGTTTGCTTTAGCTTTTTTTAGTTTCTAGTCACCAGAAGCTACTGCGGACGGCCAAACACCCAGCTTTTCAACCTACTTATGTGAGAATCACTTTGGTTAAAACCGTTCAAAATTAATGTGAATATATAATCAGTCATGTCGTTATAATAATAAGAATTCATCACTTTCTAGATCATAAACTCTATTAACCCTTCCATCTTCCTTCCCATGTAATCCCCACTACAGCTAGATTCTTAGAAAAACTTGGTCAGAAAAAAGCTGAAACAAACAGGTCGAGTGTCCTCCCAACTCTTTCCTCCCCATGTAATCCCCACTACAGCCAGATTCTCAGATCAGAAAAAAGCAGATCAGAAAAAAGCTGAAACAAAACCCTAAACAAACGGGCCCAATGTCCTCCCAACTCTCGCTGGCATATTGGCGATACCTGGACTCAGGGTTCCTGGGCGAGCTGTAAATTTTTATAACAAATGACGTTCTACTGTGTATCCCAGTTGATGTCAGACGCTTCAGAATCTGTGGAATCTGTTCTGAAACTATCGTTTCTGCGTAAGTATCCATCCAATCAGGAACAAAATATAACCCAAAAATAGATGGTCAATAGAGTGAAACCGATGCACTCATCCTTTATTTGATGTTGCACTCCAGAAAAAAAAATCTATATTCCAAACAGAAGCAACCGTATGGTCGAAAAGATCTGAACAAAATTCGTAGGTGTAAAACACCACCCGACCTGGTTCATGGTCAAACACTTATCAATTACAATACTCTATAGGGCAGTCTGATGCTGCAAAGATAGGACAAAACCATGTTTCACAAAGTTCTTATTATCATTATCGACACAAGGCCTCAGTGATGATCATCCTCGTCATCGTGGCCATCTGGATCACCCCCATCACCAATGACCTTGAGCTGCCCAGAATCAACAAAAGAATATTTCAGTCAAGTGCTAATCAACAGCTGCTGCACATCAGTCAGTCAATGAATTGATTTTCGTTACCACAAAGTACCGTGAGCAGACTAGGCACTCATGCGGTTTATCCTTTTCCAACCAAAACCAGACGACATCGTGTTCATCCTCTGCAATAAGCACGATGGAAAAATAAGCACAGTTATGGTGAGTTACATACTCAACACTAGGTACTGACATATATGGTTAGCCTTGATGTACCTCCTTCGGCACCAGGGCAGCCAACTATTCTCTTGTTATAGTAGGATTCAATCACGGCTGATTCCTCGTGCAGACAATACATTCAAAATTAACAAATGGACAATCTTGCAGCACAAAGAGTGGTATGCAAAACCAAGGGGAGAGAGTGATCAAGAAATCCTACATCTCTTCACTAAAAGCGCACACAATGTCAGTAGTCAGCACAGGGTATGCATAGAAGCTGGGTGCATCAATTGATTGAAAATTAGAAAATTTAGGAATAGCATAACCACAAACAAGTGAAAAGTGTGCCCCTGTTGTTTAGTGTTTTTTTGGTATTATACTTGTTTTCTTAAGGTAGTACTTTATATTGTCCAGAACAATTGAGATCTTGCAGCATAGGAAGTCTGGAAAGAAAAAAAACAGAAGGGAAGTGAGTGGTCAAGAACTTCAACACATATCTAGACCAAATACAGGCAATGTCAGTACTCAGCATGGATGTGAGGGCATGCCTACGGTTGAAGAATAGAAGCACCAGATACATCAAACACTGATATTTAACGCAATGCTCCCAAGTGACAAGGCAGTTATAAACATACCCTACGAATTTCATGTACGGCTGGCTGACTGCTGGTGTATTTGAAACAAGCTTCAGGTAATGCAGCTTAAGCATGCACATATCAAATACTTTGTAGTTTACGATATTAATATCAGTAACAAGAGATGTATCTGGTGGGTCTTTTTTACTTAAAGCCATGTCCATACTGGAGTGAAATATTGTGTCATTACTTGTGCTTAGCACAAGTTTAATCTGCACACAACAATTGATAAATGGGTCATACAACAGTAAAACTTTCAAGTTTCCACGTAACATACACAAAAGAGTTCCTGTCAATAAATCAAGCAGTAGGAACAGATACTACAAGTGACTCATAATTTGTTAGATATCTTGGGCCCATCACTTAAAAAGGTACTCCATCAGTCCCAAATTAAAACTCGTTTTAGAAAATTAATAGATTCATACAATACTTGATGTATGTGTTTTATATGTGTCTAAATTCATTATCCATTGAATATAGACATACTCCCTCCTTTCTAAAATCTCCATCTTATAGTAGTCGAGCACAGTGACCAAGGAATGAGTTATTTCTATCCGGTATGCATCGTCTCTTGTGCCAAGGTGAACGTTTGGGAGAGGAGCATGCAGCCATGCAGAGAGAATAAACAAACGCACTGCTTCAGTTTTTATTGGGAACCAAGCAGCATGCACATTCAATGAAGCAGCAAATACAAATACGACGAAGAAAACGGAATCTGCAAAAAAAAATTGCTTAGACGAGGCAGATTATGGAACGGAGGGAGTAAAAACCGAGAGCTAAAACGAATACTATTTTAGGACAGAGGGAGTAAAAGAAGCCACAGACTTCAATGTAAATGACAACTAATGAGCAGACTGGTAAACATTGAACACTGGGGCCTCTAACATGATGACATTTTGTACCACGAAATGGCTGTCTTAATAACAAACTAGACTACAACACGTTCAACTAGCCAAAGACCACAGAGCAGATCAGGTGAACAATAGCCATGGACACAGCAAAAGTTTTTTTTGACATAATTAATTCTAAAAAGTACCAATAATTACCTAACTTCACAGTCCTAACAGGACTCAGCTTGAGGAAGAAACTACTCTCTCCGTCCCACAAAAAATGCAATCATTGCTTCTCGAGAAACCAACCTATTTGAAATTTGACTAAAATTATATAAAAACAATAATATTTATGGTACAAATTAAGTATAACTGAACTAATTACAAAATATATTTTCATGATAAACTTATTTGGAGATATACATGTTAATATTATTTACTATAATTTGGTCAAACTTGAGCTAGTTTCACTGGGACGGTTCCCATAATTGCATTCTTTCTAGGACGGAGCAAGTACTTGTGCAAATTTCTCTGCACGACACCAAACACCTGACGTGATCCCCTAGAGTCCGAGGCTCTGAGCTAAGTCGCAAAAGCAGGGGCACCTCACCTTAGTACCGAAGGGGCCGACGGCAGGATCCATGTCAAACCGCTTCTTCCCCTGGAGAAAACGCATCAAAATCCACATCAAATGCCGCCGGAATCACGTTGAGATTCCGAAGTCCGAACCCAGAGTGACCTCTCACCTGGAGCTCCGCCTCGAGCTCCTCGCGCTCCAGCCCCGTGGCGATCGGCATGACATCCTCGACCTTGCTGGGCGCCGGCTTGTCGCCTGCACGGCCACAGTCCTCCGATCCGTCAGAACGAGACCATCGGCTCAGAGGAGCAAGGAAGTAACTGCTGAGGGACGGGGGGCTTACCGGGAGAGGAGAGGAGGGTCGAAGTGCGCCGGAACGCGGCCACCGGCACCGTGGACAAGGGCACGGCGCGGGCGGAGGCCGGGGACGACGATGCGGCGGCGCGGCGGAGCGAGGGGGCTAGGGTTTGGAGGCGGCGCCACATGGCGGGCGTGGTGGTGTTCTCGGGTCGCCCCTCGCGGAGGTGGGGCCGGTGGAGTGGGAGTGGAGATGCCCGATGCCAGCCATGGTTTACAAAACTACCCACCGGGTTTTATCCAAAATTGGTTTCAAATTCAAAAAAAATTAAAAATTCATAAAAATCGAAAATAGCCGGTAAACCGTCATTTTAGACCGTTAAACAACCAATTTTTTTACCAGTGAATCAGATTTAGTGGCAAGATTGAGTCCAATTTAAACATTTAGCGGTCAATTTAGGCATTAGTCTTATTTACTGTTATATGCTAAATGTGAAGATGTTATATGTTATATGTGATGATGAAATTCATAGCTCAAGTCCAACTTAGACATTTAGTGGTCAATTTCAGTTTTATTTCCTGTCCAAGATGGAATCCGTAGCTTAAGTAGCTCCAGTTCTTTTAACTACCCGTCTGGACAAGACCCAATATAGAACCCTTAGCTCCAGACTCCAGTTTTTCTGTATGTGTTCCTAAGACTTGTTGATCAGAAAAAAAAGTTTAACACTTGGTGAGGTGCACATGCAATACACGAACACCAAACACACATATATGTTTTTTTTGCTTTGTGGATAAGTATTTATTTGTCGTTCTTGTTTTTCTCGCTAGTGTATCTCATATCTTTTGTATAGACCTATCACTATCACTATGACGGATTGGAACAATATCACAATCCTTCCAACATGCCTGAGTACTATCACTATGACTCTAGTTGAACATGTGAGTATTTTGAAATAAGTCGACCTATGTGTCGTTGCTTCGTTGGAGAGTTGTAAAAGAACTTGTATTTGAGTATTGCGAAGTTCGTTGGTTGTTTGTTGCATGAGAACTGTAGTTTGTGGTTGCATATGTATGTTGTATATTATTTTGGTGAACACATGTCGTGTGAATCAATTAATATTTACTGTGCAATGTGAATTGAGAAAATTACAAATAAATCCTGTCAAAATTTTTCATTTTTTTTATAAAAACAACAAAATTCGGTTCGTGGTAAAACGACGGTTTAGAGCGGATTTTCACTAGTTTTTCACTGGTAATTCGGTTCAAATTCAAATTGATTTGGATTGGTCAAATCGGACGGTTTTTACCGGTTTTCGCCGGTTTACCGGTGGGTAACAGTTTTCGCACCCAGAACGGTTTTGTAAACCATGATGCCGGCCTGCAGGGTGAGACGAGACGGGTTTCCACTTTCCAATTCGTCACCACTATAGGGGAAGTGCCCGATGCAAGTCAAAAAAAATCAAATACTTGGGGTGAGCTTGCTATGTTGCGAGCCATCTATGGCCATACCACTTCGCCGTTAATAAAAAAATGCCGCCTCTCGTCGAATTTGGTTCCATTGGCAGCCTCGTTGATCTCGAATCAACCACTCTTCAATATTTGATTTCAATCATCTAAAAAGTATTAAAAACTAAAGCAACATAAATTAAATATATGAATCTTCGTCCTTAACACTTATTTGAAATGTTATCACCAAGGATGAATGTCGTTTAAGAAGAAGATGTGAATGAAATAATATGAAACGAGACAACGTCGTGTGATTAGTATGAAAATTAATCTTGTATGCCTTGATATTTTTATTCTATTTTTCTTCATATCAAATAAGTTTATAAACATACCTTCGACTCCTTAGCGCAAGGTGGCACGAAGGTTCTTCGAAGGCTAAACAACACAAAGCTATGACCATCAAAAGGTGAATTTATACAGGACATTGTTCATCTATTTATAGGAAGATGAACAGCTTTGTGGAAAATTACAAACATGCTCATAAAGTCTGCACACATATTTTACAAATGACATAAGGACATTGATGAGTTTTCTCCTTCTTTCTTGTTGCACAAGTCTTGAACTTGGTATTTTTGCATCCGATGTCTCACCTGTGCTGAAGCTAGCGGCTTCGGCTCGCACCTTCGTCCTTCGCACACTTGGTCGAAACTTCTACTTACGCTGCTTCGGTTTTTCTTGGTTGTGACCTAGCCGAAGGTTAGCTTGGTTCGTTGTTAGCCATGTACCTGAAACACATTTGTTTATGCCGAAGTGAAGGTTTTTGGAGGACCTTCGGTAAAGTAGGCCCCAACAGTGGCCCCTTGCGAAATGAGCTCGTTTCTCCATAACGAGCTTAGATCGTAAAAAAATAAAATTGAGAGGCCTTGTGTTGAAGGTCCAAAAATAGCTTCCCGAAGCTCGTTAGGGAGAATGATTTAATAAAAAAGAACTAGAATTGGAGGTTTGACAGGTAGAAAGAAGCTGAAGGTGGCGTGCACACGCGCGTACTTTTTTCGCAACCCGCGCCTGTTACGCAGTATAAAAACAGTCGAGCGAGTCAGCGTAGGCCACATTTACTGCACTCAACCATCTACTGCAAAAATTCTTGTGGCTCCGAAGCTTCTTATCCACTACTGCTTCGTAAGCAAGCTTCGGTGGAATCATCTTCGTAGACAATTTCCTCAAATATCTAGGGTTCCACCGCGAAACTGATCACGCCTAACTCTTCAGAGGCGCGTCAAGACACCATGCTGATCTCTGAAGCTATGAAGGCTTCGTTGTCAAGGTCTACCCATAGTTGCCTAAGGATAGGCCTTCGAAGCCAAGTTATATCAAGATTGATTGTTCCACCTTGAAAGAAAAAGACATGTAATCTATGAAGAGGCTTGGTTGTTTTAGCAACAAGGTCAATGCGCGCCTCCCTGGGGATGAAACAATCCTAACTCCAGGAAAGGACAAAGTTGTCGTATACAAGAGCTTCTTCAAGGCAGGACTTCGGCTTCCCATGTACAAGATGATTGTGAAGGTGCTGCAACATTATGAGGTATACATGCATCAACTGACCCAAAATGCAATAGTTCATCTTGGTGTTTTTATCTAGGTTGTACGAAGCTAGGGGGTCGCACCGATGCTGATGCATTCTGCAGAGTGTATGATTTTTATTATTAGATGAAGGCCAAAGGTCAGACCGACCTTCATAATAACTTTGAATGCTACAACTTTGTGTATTGTAAGGATACAGCTGGTCAAGTTCTTGCTTACCGAACCTAGTGGCATGAGGGCTGGATGAAAGAGTGGTTTTATGCTGAAGTTGATTCTAAACAACGTGAAGACTTCAAAGGTATGCTGATGAGCCCTTTGAAGATTAGCTTCGGTTTGAAACGACCAAAGTGCGAACTAAATGAAGCTGCAAAAGATTGCATAAGAGCCTTTAATGCAGTTGTGAAAAAATTGGTTCTCGAGATTTAATTCAATAAGCACTTGCTTACAATATTTACCCAACTCAGACTAGGTGAAAACTTCTGAAGGATGTGAAGACGAAGGATAGAGAGCTTGTTACATTGGCCTTTGGCTTCAAAGAGCAGTCTTCATATAAAGCTTCTTCAGCTAGATGGCTTAGATTAATAGAGGAGACATGTATTGAAATCTATGGAAGTTACCTAACTAGAGAACACGAAGATATGTCATATATCTTAAGAAGCCAGGGAAGCTTCTGCTTAATAGAGTCATGAATACTATTGGGTTTGAGTACTGTTGGGGGCCTTCGGCTTCCGAAGGTCCTCAAAAACATGATTTAACAATGTTTCTGGAGTATAATGTGTGAACAGGTATCTTCGGATTCGAATCGGTACCACAGTGGGAGAAGCCCAAAGAATACGAAGGTTGACACAGCACCGAAGCTGTAAGCAGGAAAGCTTCGGCGTGATAGCAGAAAAGGAAACCGACTTAAAGATGAAAAGGCTATTCAGACCTCGATGGATTACTATAGAATTACTACCAAATGTAAAGGGCATGGATGTAATTTTACATGGGCTGTGTCCCGTGCCTATAAATAGGTGAACAGTGCTCCCGTACGGTTCACGAGGACTTGGCATTTGCTTTTGCGTCACGCTTGTACTTTTACCTTCTTTTAAGCCGAAGGTACATTTGTAATTTGATATCATTTCTATTTTTCCATAATAATAATATAGAAATGAGTTGATAATAATATATAATTGTTTACGTTATCCTTTACATTTCATATGTTTTCTTCTTCATTATTATATGTTGTGTTTATGAAGGTATGTCCTTCATAACCTTCGTCCGAAAATCATTATATCCCCAAGGGAAATAATGCTTCGAAGGACGAAGGACTTTAACGTTTAACATTTTTTGTGTTGCCTTGTTCTTAACTCATAGCATTTGAGAACAAGTCCCCAACATTAGCGCCCACCTCCGGTGAACTCACTTCCACTCTTTGAGTTTTGAACACCTTCGACAATCATAAACCTTCGCTATGGCGCCGAAGAAAGCTTCAGCAACTGGGGCTGTAGCTCTGCAACCGCTGGACCCCAATCAGGAGACTCTCTCCCTTCGGGAGGCCCGAAGCCAGAAGAGGAAGGCTGTCAGCCCGACACCGCCAGAGGATGAGCTAGACCAAGAAATCAGAGACATGGAGATGCTTCATCAACAGGTGCAGAGGAAGAAGGAAAAGATGGCCAGGCTAGCTGAACTGCAAAGGCAGATAGACGAAGCCTCTGAAGAAGTTCGTCATCTTACTCAGGATGAGCAGAACCGAAGGCCTCAGCATAAAGACCTTCATCAGGAGGATTTCTTTAACGAAGATGACTGGTATGAGAATTTCCACCATAGAAATTTTGCTTTTGATGATGCTTCTCCTCTGTCCGCTGAGCTGCAGGCTACACCTTGGCCTCCGTCCTACAAGCCGCCTCAGCTTCCCATATTCGACGGCCATTCAGACCCGAAGCAGTTTTTGATGAGCTACGAAGCAACAGTATCTTCGTATGGTGGTAATACTGCAGTCATGGCAAAATCTTTTGTTATGGCTGTCAGGAGTGTTGCTCAAACCTGGTATTCCTCCCTTCGACCAGGAACGATCACTTCATGGCAAAAGCTGAAGGACATGTTGTTAACCAGCTTCCAAGGGTTTCAGACGAAGCCGGTCACTGCTCAAGCTCTATTCCAGTGCACCCAGGATCACGAAGAATACCTTCAGGCGTATGTCCGGAGGTTCTTGCGTTTGAGGGCACAGGCACCAACAGTGCCCAATGAAATTGTCATTGAGGCCATGATCAAGGGACTTCGGCCAGGACCTTCAGCTCAGTACTTTGCTAGGAAGCCTCCTCAAACTTTGGAGAAGCTGCTCCAGAAGATGGACGGGTATATTCGTGCCGACAATGATTTTCGTCAAAGAAGGGAGGAGGCTTTCAGGTTTTCCGAAATGACTAGGGGCTTCGGAGGAAGATTTTATCCGAGGCACGTTAGGTCAATTCACAACTCTACTCAAAATGATGATAAGGGGAGTCAGCAGCAAAGGCCACAGTGCTCCTCACAGGCTTCGGGGCAACAGCAAAGCTCCTTCCGGTCGCCAGCTCCAAGAGGCAGAGGCGCCAGGGGCTTCGGCGGAAGATTTGGAGATCAACCAAGGAGAACATTTTGCTTGTTCTGTGGTGAAAACAAGGGCCATACCACCAGGATGTGCCATGTTACCATCCAGAAGCAAAAGGAGATAGCCGAAGCTGCAGCACAACAGGGTCAGCCGAAGCAGATCATGCACACTGCTTCGTATCATTCGCCTTATATCCCAGAATATGTAGGCAACCACCCTGCAGTTTCTGTAGCTTCGGCGAGTCAACCTCAAGCTTCCTGGCAACAGCCTCCGCCTCCACCACCGCTGCAACAAGGCCAGCAGCTAGAAGGGGGCCAATATGCTCAACACCAAAGGGATTTCAGAGAACAGTCCGAAGCTCGCACAGTCAATAGCACTGTGCTAGAGTCGAAGCACATTTATTGACAAATATCCTACCTTGATAGTAGTCTTTTCCATTCAGTTTTATTTTCTGTGTAATAAAGGACACTTTTTAAATCTCACGTAATGGTTTCGTTGTCTGCCACAAGGAAAAAATATCTCCTCTACAGGCTTAAGTTGTTGAAGCTTAAAGATTTGCGATAGCAAGAAGGACCTTCGAATTATCAAGAGTTTATTTTAAAAGGCACGGCATGAATTCTTCGAAGCAACAAAAAGTCGTTCCAAGGAATGCAGAGTAAGTTTGCTGAAGTTACAAAAAGCCGTTCCAAAGGGAGCGCAGTGTAAGTTTTCTGCTCAAAAGTCGTTCCAAAGGGAATGCAGAGCTTACAGCGAAAAATAAACGCTGATACCGCCTAAGTAAAAGGCGAAGCGCGAAAAGTCAACGCGAATACCGCCGAAAGTAAAAGGCGAAGAAGCTCCTAAGGGAGGCTTACAGCGAAAAATAAACGCTGATTCCGCTGAAGTAAAAGGCGAAGAAGCTCCTAAGGGAGGCTTACAGCGAAAAGTCAACGCTGATTTAAAAAGATTATGTGTTTTATTGCAGGGATGTGCGTGTATCTTCGGAATAAATACCATTTTACATAGCATAACATCATCATGTCATTTCGCATAGCATAAGCATCATACATCATGCTGCATATGGCACAAGAAGGGGACACAATATTGATTTTCGGAAGAATGCTTTGAAAAAGGGAAAATCATGCTAAGTCACAAGGAGATACAATATTGATCTTCGGAGTGTAGCTTCGGAAAATATTTTCACGAAGCTTGGATATTCTTCATCAGAACACTATGGATATAGTTGTGATAAATGAAAATTCTTCTTCACGAAGCATGAAAAGAAGGGAAGGTGTTTTTTCGTCAAAGACTCAAAAACGGTATGTATGTAAATTTCATGCATCGTAAAGAATTGAACCATAAAAAACAAGTATATTACATTCAGGGTTACAAGATATCACACATATTACATTTCAGATGTTTTTACAATAGCACCTAGTCTTCCCTAAGTACTACTTCCGCAGCTTCGTTCAGGAGTTGATTGACAACTTGATCCATGATAGCTTCAGCCATCTTTTTAATTTCATCGTCATCTTTCGGCTGAGGGCCTGGAGGCGCTTTAGTAGGATCTGAGGGAGGACAGGATACGGCTACATTGCTATTACAAATCGTGAACGGAGTTTAAAATCAAAAATTATAACACAATAAAAACCATTAGTTAATACCTATTTGCCCTTCGGGCTCTGCGGTTTTCTCAACAGCCTCTGCTACTTTTCTAGCGTCATGGATGCCTTTTTCGCTTTTCTGGATAATTTCTCGGGCCATTTCTCGACCACCATTGTCCCAGATATCGGTGAAAAATTTTCCACCAACCATGCTAGCTTCGGCTGAAGGATCTTTTGCATCTTCGAAGGACAAAGTAGCTTCGGATTGCGCTAAAATCTTTATATGCTCACAGCCCTTTCTCTCCAAAATGGTGGCAATCCCCCTGGCACCTGAAAAAGCGCATATGTCTCCGCGACTATTTAAAATTTCCTCAAAGGCCTCAGCTTCGTGATTAATCCATTCAATAGGACCTTCCGGGTTGCCTCTTGTAAAGTTTTCTTCGCTCGAGAATGCGCCAACGCTGGTGAAGTTAGCTTTCATTTTCTTAACACACTCCATAGATTTGTCATAGCATCTTTTCTTGGACGAACGAAGCTCTTCAACAGTTCCTTCTAAATGATTTGCCCATTGGTCGCTAAGTTCTCGCTTCGTTTCTTCAAGTATGCGTTCCTCTTTAGCTCTGGCTAGTTGTTTTCGAAGATCTTCAATTTCACGCTTCTAAGCCTCAGCTTGATCTTTAAAAATAGCTTCGTCTTCTTTTATTCTATTTATCAATGAATGTAATATTTTATCTTTTTCGAGACCTTCATTCCTTAGTTCAATTACTTCGGAACGAAGGTTGCTCAGGGCCATAACACACCCTTCGTCTTCGGCATCTTTTTGGGCCCTGAGGGCATTGCTAAGTATAAGGCCCTGCAAAGAAAAATGTGTGTGCGTCAATAAATTTAAGCAAACGAAAAATTTTGGTCTCAAGAAAAAATACAAAGACCTCATTTTTTGCACCTTTAAGCTATTGTACGCCAAGCTGTCGGCCAGCTCGTTTTTCGACAACACCGAGAGCCCGTCTTCTAGTGTTGGGAATCCAAAGCTCTTGCTCATCTCCCGACAGACAGAAATCTCCTTGCTGTCAGGGAGACAATACAAGAAGTCTTCTTCTCTGCTGCCGTTGAATATCAACGCCCCTTTGGATATTTCGGTTTTTGGGCGTAAAACTGAGCCTCTTGCTTTTCTTTTTCAGACAATTTTTTCCCCGAAGCATGTCGAACTATATAATCAAGGATTTTGGGGGATGCTTTGGGGGCAACAGCACTGATTTCTTCAACAAGAATTGGCTCCGGCATTTTTCTTCCTCGGTTTCTAAGGGTTTTACCTTCGTGGGCTCTGAAGGCCCAGCTTCAGTCTCAGTTTGTTGTTTTGGAGCTTTAGTATCAAAGATTTCAGTTTCCGCTTCGGAAGTTTCGACAGTTTTCTTCAGAGTCGTGCTTGAGGACTTAATTGTCTCCAGA
This sequence comes from Zea mays, assembly GCF_902167145.1. Taxonomy (NCBI): domain Eukaryota; kingdom Viridiplantae; phylum Streptophyta; class Magnoliopsida; order Poales; family Poaceae; genus Zea; species Zea mays. Next base: position 78,190,197 of record NC_050103.1, on the reverse strand, counting down.
ACATCTAGCACATTGACCATTCTTTTTCTTTTCGGGGTCACCGCTGGGCCCTTTTGATTTTTTATTGTCTCAACACTTGCTGAAGGACTTAAAATTTCCAATATTTTTGTTCCTTCAGTTCTCGGTTTTTCTGTTTTCTTTGCTGAGGGTGCTTCAGCTTTTTCTTCGATCTTCGACACTGAAGTTGGTTCTTTAATATCGGTGGCCGAAGAGGTTTGACCGGCGAACTCAGGCACTGTAGCTGGTTCAATGTAGCGTGGTCGGTGTGTAAGAACCTTTACCCTTTGTCTCTTCGGCGCGGGCTCGCTGGGAGCGGCTGAAGCAGTTTCCTGTGCAGAAGTTGCGTTTTTTCTTTTTTGGCCCCGCGCTGGATAGTGGTAGTCGGGGTACACGAACCCAATTGCGTCAAACACTCGGTTCAGTCTTTTCTTTTTCCGGCCTCCGAAGGCTGCTGACAATGCAGTATCTTCGGCCTTTGAATAAACCCCAAGTAGTTCATCACTTAAATTTTCAATGCCTTTTAGCCAGTCATCATCTGGCTCAACGAATTTATCTCCAAATTTGAAAGTATACTTCAGCCTGATAAGTCCACCTTCGTCAGCCTCCTTTATGGTCTCTTGCGGCATTTCCCATTTTTCCGCGAGCGGCCATACTCTGAAGGCAATATGCTCTTGAACCAGATCTCTCGTTCCAATAAAATAGCAAATAATTCCGAAGGCTCTATGGCATTCTTCGGCAGCTTCGTTCATTTCAACCTTCGGCTTCCGCAGACCGAAGCATTGCCAAATAGGGCGCATAATTATACCTTTAATATCTTCCCGTGTTTTCAGGTCATTCTTCACATGAAACCATTCTGTCATCCAGTCGTCGGGCCATCTCTTCCGAAAGGTTGGCACGGGACAGCTTGACCCGGACCGAGAGACGAAACTGTAGCAGCCGAAATTATTGTGATACTGTTCCTTACCCCAGGGTTTTGTTTCGTATAACAATTCGTGTATGTTGCAGAAACTTTTCGCATCAGGTTCCAGACCTTGGCTTCTCACGGCCCACACGAAGATATTCATCTTTATGATTGCTTCGGGGGTAAGTTGGTGAAGATAGATTTCAAATGTTTTCAGTACTTCTACGACAAAGCTGCTCAGGGGAAATCGTAGTCCAGCTTTCAAAAAGCTTCGGAACACTACGACTTCATTTTCCTCAGGAGTCGGACAAGTCTTCTCTCCTTCGTCGGCCCTCACAACGGACAAGTCCCGGAAATATCTTCCCCTCATGCTGACAAGATGATTTTCTTTGATACTTGATTTGCCGAAAACTGCATGGCTTGGTCGCCAAGGGCGATCTTCGGAGTCTTCACCACCACTATCCACATCATAACTGTCGCTATCATCAGTATCTTCAGATAAACCTTCTAAAATCTCTTTGGTGATCTTTTCTGTATTTGTCTTCGACATTGCTTCAAGAAACCCCAGGTTTTTCTCTTCATATAGACTCAGCTTCATCTCGACAGCAGCCCTTTTATCTTCAGACATCTTCGAAGATGCTGAAAAATTGCTTTCAAAGCTGAAGCTTAAAAACTTAAAAAGCCAAGCAAGTGTTGGTGCGCAAGAGCTAAAAATTGAGTAAGCAAAAGCAGATGGCAAGAAAGCGTACCAAATGAGCTCGTGGTATGCTCTTATTTATACGCCCAGTGCATTAAAAATTGGAAGACCCCGCTTGTCAGTGAATGTTGCTATTCTAGCAAAGGGAAGGTGTTTTTTCGGACCTTCGGCTTAAAGCCTTCGTCCATGTCGCAATCTAAATTTATCATTCTAACAAATTAATATTGCGAGAGGCTACTGTTGGGGGCCTTCGGCTTCCGAAGGTCCTCAAAAACATGATTTAACAATGTTTCTGGAGTATAATGTGTGAACAGGTATCTTCGGATTCGAATCGGTACCACGGTGGGAGAAGCCCAAAGAATACGAAGGTTGACACAGCACCGAAGCTGTAAGCAGGAAAGCTTCGGCGTGATAGCAGAAAAGGAAACCGACTTAAAGATGAAAAGGCTATTCAGACCTCGATGGATTACTATAGAATTACTACCAAATGTAAAGGGCATGGATGTAATTTTACATGGGCTGTGTCCCGTGCCTATAAATAGGTGAACAGTGCTCCCGTACGGTTCACGAGGACTTGGCATTTGCTTTTGCGTCACGCTTGTACTTTTACCTTCTTTTAAGCCGAAGGTACATTTGTAATTTGATATCATTTCTATTTTTCCATAATAATAATATAGAAATGAGTTGATAATAATATATAATTGTTTACGTTATCCTTTACATTTCATATGTTTTCTTCTTCATTATTATATGTTGTGTTTATGAAGGTATGTCCTTCATAACCTTCGTCCGAAAATCATTATATCCCCAAGGGAAATAATGCTTCGAAGGACGAAGGACTTTAACGTTTAACATTTTTTGTGTTGCCTTGTTCTTAACTCATAGCATTTGAGAACAAGTCCCCAACAAGTACCCAGACTATGAAGATTTTGCGGGGATTAATGTTGGGTACCCAGAATATATTCAGTTGAACTGATCTATTTTCGTAATGCAACGATTAATGTTGAGTAAAGCTTTAAGAATACAACAAGAAAAGGAAGAAAAAGAGCTGACAACACTTCAAGACGAAGTTGAAAAACTTCAGTACTCTTTAGAGGAGAAAGAGACCGAAGCAATATCCTTGAAAGAGAAAATGTCACACCCGGATTTAAGGGGTAAACCCGGGTGCATCTCATTTATGCGCCAAAAAAGAACAACACATATAATGACCAAGTGTATAGAGATAAATGTCACAAAAATTATTACAAAACGGAAGTGTCTTACAAAAATAAATGATAACAAATAAAGAGAACTAATATTATTTCCTTGGCGCCATTAAGTCAATTGGGAGACGCCACCTAGACCTCATGAAACTCCTCATAGTAGTCCTCCTCCTGTGCCACCTGCTCTTCACCTGTGGGGTTTATATATCGCAAGTTTGAGCTCATAAAAGTTCATCGCTCAACAAGTGTGGGGAATAATGTGCCTGAGCTCACCAGAAGTGGGGCTCATGTGAAGTGTAAGCCTGATCAACAAATAATGGTTAAAGCTGAGCACTGATTTTAATAAGTTGGTCAAATTTTATTAAATGTTACTAAGTGCAATTATATACCATCCCAAAGTAATAATAGATCAAAATTAAGAATAAAACCACAATGCGAGGCATATGACAAATTAACTTTACGCTCATAACCGTGATCATGACTGATATATCAGTTTTACACTGTAACACCCTGAATTTTGGGGTATAAAATTTCTTCTGTAATGCCTACCAAATTCAGGTGTTACCTCTTGTCTCTCTCTAGACTTCTTCTCTTTCTCTTTTATTTAGAGTTATGTCTATTTTATAGGGGATTAACTATTTATTTAATATAGCAAAACCTATGTGAGTCATGAAATGTTGCATCATGCTGAGCCTAAATTATTCTTTTGTTTGATGCACATGATTGAACTAGTTTGAATTTGAATTTGATTTGAATCCCATGAGAGAAAATAAAAGAAAAGGCATTAAAAATTCTAGAAAAATAGAAAAACTCCATTTCAGCCCGTTTATCCCAATCCGGCCCAGCTTACCGCCCGCCCGCGCGCCCGCTGACAGGTGGGGCCAACCTATTGGCGCCGCGCCCCGCTCGCCCGCGCGCACCCGCTTGTCCTCTCTCTCTCTCTCTGACCGGTGGGGTCGCCCCGTCAGTGCCGTTGCACAATCGTGTGAACCCACTCTTGCTGACCCGCGGGTGTCGCCCGTCAGATCCATCCCCTCCCCAGCAACCGCCGCGTCCGCGCCTATGGCGTGCGCCTCGCGCGCGGTCAAACCACGCCCACGCCCCCACGACTCGCCCACATCGCCCGAGCACTAGGTGAAGACCTCGCGCACTCCCCCAGCTCGCCGTGGCCCTCATTCGCTCTCTCCTTGCCCTCGCACTCCCCCAGCCCGCAGCGCCGCCCCCTCTGTTGCTTCGCCGTTCCGCCATCGTCGCTGGGCTTCTGCCAGCACCTTGGCCACGGTGAGCTTTGCCTAAGCTTTGTGCACTGGGAACCCGCGGTGATTTCCCCTTTCCTCGACTCCTATGCCTGGTATGCGTTCAACCTCTCCCCTGCGCAGGTCGGAGCTCGCCGCCGCCGCGATTCCTCATCGTCTGGCTAACCTGAGCCCCCTCGCTCCGTGCCAAGTTGCCCTGAGTGCCGTCTCTGGGTAAGTGACCTTTCCCCGCCCCTCTTCTGCACCAATTCCACCTTACCGAGGGGAAATTTCGTCTCACTGGAGTTGCCCCTCGTCGGGCCGTTGTGTCTTCACGGCGTTCGGCCACTGCAGCCCCTCCCCGAGCCCCTTCGCGAAGCCTACGCTGGCCGTAACGCGCCGGCTTAGCCCCCACCGCGACAGGTATTGCTCGCCGGAGTGACCTTTGGTTCGCCCGAGGTTTCCCCTCTGCCGTCTACCCATCTCAGTCTCTTCTCGCGACCCAGACCTCGGCATAGTGCTTGCCGAGTCCTCCCCAACCTCTTCGGCTACCCCGACTACCCCCAGCGCCCCTAGACGCCCCGGTCTGCCTCGCCTCCGGCGACTGCACCGCCGTGACTGTGAACAACGCCGCCCCTGGCTGACTGGAGAAGATAAATCCCCTAGCGCCCGATCCTAGCCGTCCAGTCTTAATCGGATGGCTCGGATGTTCGGATAAATATTCGCGTGGTCCGTGGAACCAGATCTAGCGACCAGCGCGCCCCGCGCCCTCAGCACACCGCTGACCCATGGGCCCCGCTCTTTAATGCCTCGACACGCCCTGAGCCCACCTGTTAGACACCCGCGTCCGCGCCCTCCCGCTAGATCTAATCCTGGCTGTTGATCGTGGATCTAACGGCTGGCAGGACCCGATACCCCTTCATGTGGTATTTTTGTTAAAGAGACCCTCAGGTTTTTAGGAATCAACCCGCCGTCCCCAGTTTTCGTGCGCAGGCCCCTAAGAATTTGTAAAAAAAAACCCGCCCTTTTGTTTTATTGTAGAATTAGACCTACTTTTGTATTTTGAATTCCAAAATTTGTTTATTTCATATCTTTTGCATATGAACTCCAAATTGAGTGATTCAAATTGAAGAATGTTCATAAAATTATTATCTATCTATTTAAATTATAATTGGTATGTCTCATTAAGATGAATGAAGTTAGATTATGTAATCTATTGAGATAAGTAGTACTTAGAGAATCACGAACCTCTAAGTGTGTTAATCCACCCTAGAACCTAAGTTTACCTCTTGAGTTTATATTATTCTTCCAAGCTTGTGTTCACTTGATTTGTACATGTTTGGTGTATTGTTTCTTTGACTTTATCCAAATGTATTGAATGCATTATCAATTTGTTTAGACAATGAGCAGTCCATGGTTCCTGAGTGTGTTGCCGAAGATCTTCCTGAGCAACAACCTAGTGAAGGCAAGTGTCATCTGACCTATTATGTCCTACTTACTTTATAATTCACCGTCCTGCATTACTTTATTGAAACCTAAGGATTGACTAGTCTGTACTTACCTTGTCCTTGTTTACCTTTTTGGGTTGTTATGGTTAGCTTTATGCTATTGGTTTACTTTAATCAACGAACATGATACGATGATGTTATCTTGATGATGGTCTTGTGATAATTTAGGGGACTTGGGTCGTTTCCTGAGTGCCTCTCCGTAAGGACCTATTCGTTGAGTGACCACCCACGATAACAGTACAACCATGAGGGTGGAATGAGACACCCTTAGCTGATTAATTAGAGGAACTTGAGGCATAGTCGGCTTCGACGTAGGGCCGTCAATTGGGTCCGAGCACAGTACTTGCTCTGCCGAGGCTGGTTGCCGAGGTTCTTCTGATTTTGGTTTTGTTAGTCACCCTTCCTGTGTGGAGAAGTATTGTGTTTATCAAACAGGAGAAACCTAACGGGCGGTTATGACCTCTGGGGAATCTTTGTAAAATCTACATAGTGAGACCCTACCAGGTCACTTTGGAAGTGATCAATGGGGAGTCCTGATCCCTGGGCAGAACGGGAATCACGACTTGTGGGTAAAGTGTGCAACCCCTGCAGAGTGTTAGAAACTGTATATCAGTCGTGCTCACGGTTAAGAGCAGCCTTGGGATCCTCTTTGAGTAGAAGAACTCTTGATACTTCATGGTGATGGTTACTGATCATGAATATAATTGTGGTCTCTGGTATTTCCTCTTGGACGGAGTACTTTTGGGTAATAACTTGGTTTATTACTAAAACTTGGCTTACTACTAGTAATAAATACTTGACCAACTAAAAGCAACTGCTTTAACCTTAACTCCACATACAACTAGTCCACTTTAGCCAAACGGGACATTTGTTGAGTACGTTGATGTGTACTCACCCTTGCTTTAAAAACCACCCGAACCTAGGTTGTCCCCATTGTACTCAGTGCTTAGGAGGAGATGCAGGCAACATGGAGGACTTTGAGGAGTTCTAGGACTACGATGAGTTCTAGTTGTGTTAGTGGCAAACCCCCAGTCAGCTGCTTGTGAAGGCCTTATCTGCTACGTTTCGTATTCTGCACTTTGATCACGTTTATGACTAAGTTATGTTAATGACTCTATGGATGTCTTGGACATCTTGATGTAATAAAGTACCTTTTCCGCTATTTATTTTGAGCAATGTGTGATGATGTCCAACTATGTAATCGTTGTGTACCTAAGTTTCTAATCCTGGCACGTACATGGTTCGCATTCGGTTTGCCTTCTAAAACCGGGTGTGACATAAGTGGTATCAAAGCCTTGCTGACTGTAGGACCACTAACCTAGACTAGAATGGTCGCCCTAAGGACTATAGACCCTTATTCTCACTTTGACCTTTGGTGTCACTTCAAAAGTTGGTCATCTTGACCAATTCTATGTTATACTTTTATCTATATACTCATCTTATAAATTTTTTGTCTCACTTTGCTTTCTGTTTGCTTGCTGGTCATATAGTTCTATTCTCACTCTTATGCTTACGATGTCTTTTGTAGATGGCTCGTCTTAGATGCACTACACGTAAGTCGGTTATCCCTTTCTTGCCCTCTCGCCTTGCGGAGCGTCCACTGCGCCGCACGATGACAGGTCAGTCTAGCCACTTGGAGAGACTGCACCGCCGCCTGCACGAGGAGCAGGAGCACCGATGCCAGGAGCAGCAGCAGGAGGAGGTGGAGTCTAGGAGACAACCCTCCCCTGCGCCTCAGCCAGAGATGCCCCCTACACCACCACAGGGCATCCCGACTGCTGGAGGAGACTCTGACGGATACGGAGACGACAACGACGGTGGCAGTTCGAGCCACAACATGGAGCTTTCAGAGGAGCAAGAGCCGGAAGGATGGATCGCTCGACCCATCACTTGTGATGCCGCTCGCGACTGTCATTTCCACGACGCTCTCAACCCCTTGTTGTGTCGGTCCTTCGACCGACACACTTGGTCCATCGAGTATCGTTGTGTAGTCACCAGCATCGTCGTGGGTTATACCCGGACCAGTGGGAGGCTACTTGCTTGGTGCGTCGTCCGGACGATGAACTCCAGGGTGCAGAGGCCTTCTCAGAGCATTATTCTATCACTGAGAGGGATACTGCAGAGGCAACCATGCAGGATGTTGCATGGCATGCGCTTTCGCAGTACTGCTCGTTGTTCAGCGGGGTAGCTGACGACCTCGACCTGAAGTACTACCCTCGCCGTTCGACTGGCAGTGTCGAAGGTGTGATTGTCTCACCCGTTGGTGAGGGCAATCCCAGGCTGAGCAGCATGGTCAACCTGGTCTCCATGCTCAACACCGAGCTGGACCACACCCTTGATGAGTTGGGCAAGGCTTAGACGGATATTGCGGAACTGTGTGCTGAACGTGCGTAGCGCCGCCATCAGGAGGATGGTTCCCCCAATCCTGTCGGGATTCAGCACCCCTACCACTCGCCGCCCCGTGGTCATTATGCTTATGGCACCCCGGACTGTAGGACCAAGATAGATTTGGAGCCATAGATCGACATAGTCGGAGTCAGTAATAATGTTTAATTCAATGTCTTAGTTGGTTTTAGTTTGTTTATCATATGTTTTTATGTGTGTCGTGATGAACTCGTGATTAAGTTGGATCTTTGTAATGATTGTCACCAAGGTGTGGGCATCCCCTGCAACTCGGTGTAGTTATTAACAAATTTAGTCATTTAGTTGGGCAACCTTTTATTTCCACTTTCCTCTTTATCTGAGAAGCTGTGTTTGGCTGGGTTGATAGTCAATGAAGATGCTCATTTGTTTAGTATTGTGAAGACTTCTATATATCTTTCATTATGTTGATAGACTGCAAGGTCAGATCTAATGTGTGTATGTTTTCTACAGATGTCCGATAACAGGTGCAGAGGTGGAAGGCGTGCTCAGCAGGAGCAGCAAGCACCCCAGGAGGAGACACCTTAGCAGCAGTTGCCACCACCACCCCAATGACTATTGAGTAGATGTTTTTGATGCAGACTTAAGCAGTCCAAGCGATTGGCCAGACTCTAGCAGCAATGCAGCAGGTGCAGCAGCAGCAACCCCCACCTCAACCTCATATGCAAGTGCAGATGCCACCGATGCCCAGGGACAAACGTGCAGAGTTCATGAGGGGTCATCCCCCTATTTGTGCCCATTCTGAATACCCCATGGACGCCGAAGATTGGCTCCGCACAGTGGAGCGGGAGCTGCATACCGCTCAGTGCAATGATCGTGAGAAGATTATGTATGGTCCCTGCCTGCTAAGGGGAGCAGCACAGTCCTAGTGGGAGTCTTACCTCGCCGCCCATGCCGACCCTGAGCCATCACCTGGGAGGAGTTTAGGGACAACTTCCGTTGGTACCATGTGCCTAAAGGACTGATGATAGTGAGGAAGGAATATTTTTTGGCATTGAAGCAAGGTCCCCTGTTTGTTAGTGAGTACAGGGACAAGTTTCTGCAGTTGTCTCGCTATACGCTCGAGGATGTCAACACTGATGCCAAGAGGCAGTACAGATTCTTGAGAGGTTTGGTTGACCCCCTTTAGTACCAGCTGATGAACCATACCTTCCCTACCTTCCAGCATCTGATTGATAGAGCCATATGACCGAGAGGAAACGCCGGGAGATGGAAGAAAGGAAACGCAAGATTGGTGATCTCAGGCCAGGAGCAACAGCCGTCCCTGTTTCTTAGGCAATTCACCCCAGCAGTTTAAGCAAAGTCACCCTCAAGGACACCAGCACCAGCATCAGCGCTAGCACCAGTAGCAGTATTAGAGGCAGTTCCCTCAGCAGCAGCAGCAGTACCGTCAGCGCAACCAACATGGAGAAACCAGTACCAGCGACAGAACAACCAGGCACCTCGCCATCCTGTCCTAGCAACCAACCAGAACAACCAGGCAGCGCCAGCGCAAGGAGGAGGCTGTGGATGTTTCCATTGTGGGGAACAAGGTCACTGGATGAATCATTGCCTAAAGAAAGCAGCTCGGCAGCAGCCAGCTTCTAACACCTCAACAAGACAAGGAGCACCACAACAAGCACTAGGAGGTCGTGGCCAGGCCTACAACCGTGGAAAGGTGAACCACTTGGAGGCCGAAGCAGTCGAATCCCATCCAGCAAAAGTACTATTTGTTACTAGTGCCACACATTCTTTTGTTTCTACATCATGGGTGAAAGCACATAACATCCCCGTAGAACCAATGATTCCACCTTTAAGAGTTAATTCAGTTGGGGGAAATGTTCAGTCCGATAAGATGTGCCCGAATCTAAGGATTGAAATAATGGGGATAAATTTCCCCGCTAACCTAGTAGTAATGGGTACTCAAGGGTTAGATGTCATCCTAGGGATGAATTGGCTGCACAAAAACCAAGCAACTGGCAGCTGTGACAAGAGGATAGTAAAGTTAGTGTTCCCATCCGGGAAAGAAGTAGTAACTGAACTATTCATGCTTGATCTAGAAGGAGCATGTCATCATATGTTTGTAGATGGTAAGGAGGCCAACCTGCTTGAGGCTATTAGAGTTGTGTCGGAGTTCCTCGACGTGTTCCCTGAGGACTTACCAGGCATGCCACCCAAACGTAAAGTTGAGTTTGCCACAGAGCTTGAACTTGTAACCACCCCTATTTCCAAGAGAGCCTACAGAGTGTTCGGACTAGAATTGGTGGAACTTAAGAAGCAGATCGATGAACTGCTAGAGAAAGGCTACATCAGACCAAGTACTTCGCCTTGGACCACCCTAGTGTTATTTATGGAGAAGAAAGATAGGACAAAGAGGATGTGCATTGATTAATGAGCTCTAAATGAAGTCACTATCAAGAACAAGTACCCTTTGCCAAGAATAGAAGATATGTTTGATCAGTTGAGAGGAGCCGGAGTATTCTCAAAGATAGATCCGAGGTTAGGTTACCATCAGCTCAGAATCCACCCTTTGGATATACCAAAGACAACATTTATCACCAAGTATGGGCTATATGAGTACACGGTTATGTCAATCGGATTGACGAATGCGCCAGCTTTATTTATGTACTTGATGAATAGTGTGTTCATGGACTACCTTGACAAGTTCGTAGTAGTGTTCATCGATGATATTCTCATATACTCTCAGAATGAGGAAGAGCATGAGGAGCATTTGAAGATGGTATTGCAACGGTTATGGGAGCATCAGTTGTATGCCAAGCTGAGCAAATGTGAGTTCTAGATCAGCAAAATCCTGTTCTTGGGTCATATCATAAACCAAGATGGATTAGCTATGGATCCGAAGAAGGTAGCAGATATTCTAAACTGGAAAGCACCAAGAGATGTCCGAGGAATCAAGAGTTTCATTGGAATGACCGGATACTATCGGCATTTCATTGAAGGTTTCTCCAAGATTGCCAGGCCAATGACAACCCTGCTAGCGAAGAAAGTTGAGTTCAAGTGGACCCTAGTGTGCCAAGAGTCCTTTGAAACATTGAAGAAGAAGTTGACAACAACACCTATGTTAATTCAGCCAGATGTTCATAAGCCATTTTCAGTGTATTGCGATGCTTCATACACTGGTCTAGGATGTGTGTTAATGCAAGAAGGGAGAGTAGTGGAGTACTCGTCCCGATAGTTGAAGATTCATAAGAGAAATTATCCAACACATGATCTGGAGTTAGCAGCAGTGGTTCATGCACTGAAGACCTAGAGGCATTATCTATATGGGCAGAAGTGTGATATTTATACAGGCCACAAGAGTCTTAAGTACATATTCACCCAGTCTGAAGTAAACATGACACATCAAAGATGGCTAGAACTAATCAAAGTCTATGAGCTGGAGATACACTATCACCCAAGCAAAGCTAATGTGGTTGTAGATGCTTTGAGCAGAAAGAGTCAAGTCAACATGATGGTCGCTCACTCGATGCCGTATGAACTAGCAAAAGAATTCGATAGGCTGCGTCTCGGATTTCTAAACAACACCCGGGGAGTGACAGTTGAGCTAGAGCTCACTCTAGAGTGAGAAATCAAGGATGGGCAGAAAGATGATGAGAAGATCAATGAGATTCGGTAGCTGATCATAGATGGGTAAGGCAAAGATTTCAATGAAGACGTGGAAGGCGTTGTATGGTTTAAAGATAGATTGTGTGTTCCTGACATCAAATCGATTCGGGAGTTGATTCTTAAGGAGGCTCATGAGATAGCTTATTCCATACACCCTGGCAGCTAGAAGATGTACCAAGGTCTAAAGAAAAGGTTTTGGTGGTACGATATGAAAAGGGAGATAGCAGAGTATGTTGCCATATGCGACATTTGTCAAAAGATCAAGGCAGAGCATCAGAGGCCCGCAGGGGGTTTGTTGCAGCCATTGCAGATTCCTTAGTGGAAATGGGATGAGATTGGGATGAACTTTATAGTCGGTTTGCCTCGGACTCAGGCCAGTTATGACTCCATCTAGGTAGTAGTGGACCACTTGACAAAGGCGGTTCATTTCATAACAGTCAAGACCACCTATAATAGTGCAGTGTTGGCAGAACTATACATGTCCTGGTTTATATGCTTGCATGGCTTTCCAAAGAAGATAGTGTCTGACAGGGGAACCCAATTCACTTCTCATTTTTGGTAGCAATTGCATGAAGCTTTGGGCACACATTTGAAGTTCAGTTCAGCTTATCACCCACAGACAGATGGTCAAACTGAGAGAACCAGCCAGATCATTGAAGACATGTTGAGGGCTTGTGCTTTGCAAGACAAGTTAGGTTGGGACAAAAAGCTACCTTATGCAGAACAACAAGAGCTACCAGGTCAGTTTGAAGATGTCACCGTTCCAAACACTCTATGGGAGGAATTGCCAAACTCTGTTGCACTTGGACCATCCCGGTGAAAGGTAGGTGTTCGGTCTAGATATTTTTCATGAAGCCGAAGAGAATATCAGAATTGTTCGAGAGAATCTTAAGACAACACAGTCCAGGCAGCAAAGTTATGCTGACACGAGAAGAAAAGATCTGAGTTTTGAAGTGGGAGACTATGTTTACTTGAAGGTGTCACCCATCAAAGGAATCAAAAGGTTCAGAGTCAAGGGCAAGCTAGCACCTCGATACATCAGACCGTACCAGATTCAAGCAAGACATGGAGAAGTGGCATTTCAACTTAACCTACCGAAAAGACTGCTAGTCGTGCATGATGTGTTCCATGTGTCTCAGCTGAAGAAATGCTTGCAAGTGCTAGAAGAGCAATTGCCAATCGAGGACCTCGATTCCTCGAAGTTCAAGAAGATTTAACTTATATCGAGAAGCCAACCCTGATTTTGGAGACAGCAGACAGAGTCACTCGAAGATGCACCATTAGAATGTGCAAAGTAAAGTGGGGCCATTATTCTGAGGAGGAAGCAATCTAGGAAAGAGAAGATGATCTGAAAGCCAAATATCGTGATCTCTTTGCTAGCCAACACTGAATCTCGAGGGCGAGATTCTTTTTAAGGGGGTAGGTTTGTAACACCCTGAATTCGAGGGTATAAAATTTCTTCTCTAATGCCTACCAAATCCAGGTGTTACCTCTTGTCTCTCTCTCTAGACTTCTTCTCTCTCTTTTATTTAGAGTTATGTCTAGTTTATAGGGGATTAACTATTTATTTAATATAGCAAAACCTATGTGAGTCATGAAATGTTGCATCATGCTGAGCCTAGATTATTCTTTTGTTTGGTGCACATGCTTGAACTAGTTTGAATTTGAATTTTATTTGAATTTGATTTGAATCCCAAGAGAGAAAATAAAAGGAAAAGCCATTAGAAAATTCCAGAAAATAGAAAAATTCCATTTCAGCCAGTTTAGCCCAATCCGGCCCAGCTTGCCGCACGTGCGCGCGTGCCCGCTGATAGGTGGGGCCAACCTGTCAGCGTCGCGCCTCGCTCGCCCGTGCCCACCCGCTCGTCCTCTATCTCTCTGACCGGTGGGGTCACCCCATCAGTGTCGTTGCACATTCGCGTGCGCTCGCTCTCGCTGACCCGTGGGTCCCGCCCATCAGATCCATCCCCTCCCCCGCAACCGCCATGTCTGCTCCCATGGTGTGCACTTCGCGCGCGGTCAAACTGCGTCCACGTCCCCACGACTCACCCACGTCCCTCGAGCACTAGGTGAAGACCCCGCACACTCCCCCAGCTCGCCCCTAGCCCTCATTTGCTCTCTCCCTACCCTCGCACTCACCTAGCCCGCAGCGCCGCCCCCTCTGTTGCTTCATCGTTCCGTCGTCCTAGATGGGCTTCTGCCAGCGCCTTGGCCACGGTGAGCTTCACTTGATCTTTGCGCACCAGGAACTCACAGTGGTTTCCCCTTTCCTCGACTCCTCTGCCCGGTCCGCGCTCAACCTCTCCCCTGTGCAGGTCGAAGCTCGCCGCCGCCGCAATTCCTCATCGTCCGGCCAACCGGAGCCCCCTTGCGTCGTGCCAAGCTGCCCCGAGCGCCGTCTCTGGGTAAGTGACCTTTCCCCGCCCCTCTTCTGCACCAATTCCACCTTACCGGGGGAAATTTTGGCTCACCGGAGTCGTCCCTCGTCGGGCCGATGTGTCTTCACGGCATCCAGCCACTGCAACCCTCCCTGAGCCAGAACTTAGGCATAGAGCACCCCTACCCTCTCCTCGAAGCCTACACCGGCTGTAGCGCGCCGGATTAGCCCCCACCACGATGGGTATGGCTCGCCGGAGTGACCTTTGGTTCGCCCAAGGTTTCCCTCCATTGTTTGCCCATCTCAGTCCCGTTCTCGCGACCCAAACCTTGCCATAGTGCTTGTCGAGTCCTCCCCAACCTCTTCGGCTACCCAGACCACCCCCAGCGCCCCTAAAAGCCCTGGTCTACCTCGCCTCCGGCGACTGCGCCACCGTGACTGTGAACAGCGCCGCCCCTGGCAGACCAGAGAAGATAAAGCCCCTAGCACCCGATCCTAACTGTCCAGTCTTAATCGAATGGCCTGGATGTGCGGATAACGATTCGCGTGGTCCGTGGAACCAGAACAGTTGGTCCGAGATCTAGTGGCTAGAGCGCCCCGTGCCCTCAACACACCGTTGACCCGTGGGCCCCGCGCGTCAGTGTCTCGACCCGCCCTAAGCCCACCTGTCAGACGCTCATGTCCGCGCGTCCACGTGCCCGCCCGCCAGATCTAATCCTGGCCGTTGATCGTGGATCTGACGGCTGGCATGACCCGATACCCCTTCGCGTGGTCTTTTCGTTAAAGAGACCCTCGGCTTTTTTAGGAATACATCCATCGTCCCTGGTTTTCGCGCGTAGCAACGTAGGCCCCTGAGAATTTGCAGAAAAACCCTGCCCTTTTGTTTTATTGCAGAATTAGACCTAATTTTGTATTTTGAATTCCAAAACTTGTTTATTTCATATCTTTTGCATATGAACTCCAAATTGAGTGATTCGAATTGCAGAATGTTCATAAGATTATTCTCTATCTGTTTAAATTATAATAATTCACTGTCTGCACATAGTAATTTTATGCCTAGACTATATATTAGTATTAGTGATGGTTTGTTTATTAAAAAGAAAACCCTAATGGTAATTAGATGATTAACCTTGTGAGTTTAATATCATATGAACCCATCCCTGGTATAATTAGTATGTCTCATTAAGATTAATGAAGTTAGGTTATATAATCTATTGAGATAAGTAGTACTTAGAGAATCACGAACCTCTAGGTGTGTTAATCCACCCTAGAACCTAAGTTTACCTCTTGAGTTTATATTGTTCTTCCGAGCTTGTGTTCACTTGATTTGTACATGTTTGGTGTATTGTTTATTTGACTTTGTCCAAATGTATTTAATGCATGATCGCTTTATTTAGACAACGAGCAGCCCATGGTTCCTGATTGTGTTGCCGAAGATCTTCCTAAGCAACAACCTGGTGAAGGCAAGTGTCCTCTGACCTATTATGTCCTACATACTTTATAATTCACCGTCCTGCATTACATTATTGAAACCTAAGGCATGACTAGTCTGTATTTACCTTGTCCTTGTTTACCTTTTTGGGTTGTTATGGTTAGCTTTATGCTATTGCTTTACTTTAATCAATGAACATGATGCGAATATCTATGATACGATGATGTTATCTTGATGATGATCTTGTGA
This sequence comes from Zea mays, assembly GCF_902167145.1. Taxonomy (NCBI): domain Eukaryota; kingdom Viridiplantae; phylum Streptophyta; class Magnoliopsida; order Poales; family Poaceae; genus Zea; species Zea mays. Next base: position 78,174,569 of record NC_050103.1, on the reverse strand, counting down.
TACTTTAGGGGACTCAGACTGTTTCCTGAGTACCTCTCCATAAGGACCTATTCGTTGAGTGACCACCTGGGATAACAGTACAACTATGGGGGTGGAAAGAGACACCCTTAGCTGATTAATTAGAGGAAATTGAGATGTAGTCGGCTTCGCCGTAGTGCCATCAATGGGGTCTAGGCACAGTACTTGCTCTACCGAGACTGGTTGCCGAGGTTCTTCCGATTTTGGTTTTGTTAGTCATCCTTCCTGTGGGGAGAAGTACTATGTTTATCAAACTGGAGAAACCTAACGAACGCTATGACCTCTAGGGAATCTTTGTAAAATCTACGTAGTGAGACCCTGCCAGGTCACCTTGGAAGTGATTAATGGGGAGTCATGATCCCCGGGCAGAACGAGAATCACGACTTGTGGGTAAAGTGTGCAACCTCCATAGGGTGTTAGAAAATGGTATTTTAGTCGTGCTCATGGTTAAGAGCATCCTTGGGATCCTCTTTGATTAGAAGAACTCTGGATACTTCATGGTGATGGTTACTGGTGATGAATATAAATGTGGTCTCTGGTATTTCCTCTTGGATGGAGTACTTTTGGGTAATAACTGGGTTTATTACTAAAACTTGGCTTACTACTAGTAATAAATACTTGACCAACTAAAAGCAACTGCTTTAACCTTAACTCCACATACAGCTAGTCCACTTGAGCCAAACGAGACATTTGCTGAGTACGTTGATGTGTACTCACCCTTGCTTTAAAAACCACCCACCCCAGGTTGTCCCCACTGTAATCAGTGCTCAGAAGGAGATGCAAGCAACATAGAGGACTTTGAGGAGTTCTAGGACTACTATGAGTTCTAGTTGTGTTAGTGGCAAACCCCGAGTCAGCTGCCTATGAAGGCCTTATCTGCTACGTTTCATATTTCGCACTTTGATCATGTTTATGACTATGTTATGTTAATGACTCTGTGGATGTCTTAGACATCTTGATGTAATAAAGTACCTTTTACGCTATTTATTTTGAGCAGTGTGGGATGATGTCCAACTATGTAATCATTGTGTACGTGAGTTTCTGATCCTGGCACGTACATGGTTCGCATTCAGTTTGCCTTTTAAAACTGGGTGTGACATACACACTGCAGAGGTTGCGCATCTTTACCCACAAGCCATGCTACCCATTCCTCAAGGGGTCTAGAAGTCACATTCAGCTCTACCGAGGAGACGAGGAAGGGTAGCACTACGAGGCCTTTCCAAAGTTCCACTAGTTCGAGAAAACCCGCTACGGATGAAGTAAGAAGGAAGTATATGAATCCCTCGTCCAGAAAGCTGAACAGGCAGTCCGACCCGAGAACCACCCTATACTCTGTAGTGACGCCTCCCCGCTTGCCCCTTTCAGGTAAGGTAATATCTCCCTAGCTTTCCTAATTACTTGGCCAAGAGTGTCCCATTCCACCCTTGTGGTAGCACTGTTTTCCCGAGTGGTTCTCCATATTCCAATTAACACAATAACCTTATCATGAACAATAAATAATAAATAGTAATAATAAATAATGATCACGTGTAAAATTTATCTTCACACCCAAAACCACATATAGCAATAGCAGAACTACCCAAAAGTTCAATGGTGATCAAGGTATAAAGTAGATAAAACTTGGTGACCTATTAGGTCCCATCAAAATTAAACCTAAACATGCCACAGTGATTATAGAGAAAATTATTGGGTAAAGGAAAGTGGTCAAGGGCACAACTTGCCTTCAATGAGCTCCTGCTCAGTAGTTTCCACCTGCTGAGTATCGGGGTCCTCGGTCACTTGCTCGTCTACTCGCAGTAATACAAACAAACATGGTATAGGAGAAATTAACATCACAACAAACATAAGAACAAAATGCATGATAATAATCTATGCATCGTAACGAGATCTTAGGTTCGAGAACCACTAAATTTAGAGTTATGGTTATGAAGTTATGATTTTTAAATGTTTAGGGGTTTAATATAAAAAATTAGGTACATGATTTTAACCATAGATTTAATAGTGATATAAGGTTACTACATGATAAAGAATATTAACATGAGTTTAAGGCAACTGGAATGGACCAAAAATGAGTTAAAATGAATTAATTATGAATTAAACAAGTTTCTAAAATTATTTTCATACTAAAAATCATTTTTCTGGCTTAATTTATTAAATCTAAGAACTATATTGGACTGCGGTTATTATTTTGAGGTATTTCAGGGAGCTTTGTGTAAATTCCAGGTGAAAGTCGCCTAGAGGGGGGTGAATAGGCAAAACCTGAAACTTATGAACTTTGAACACACACTATGCCCGAGGTTAGTGTTAGAAATAATTTGAAGTGTGGAAGATAGTTCTCCTTGCTATGAGTTGCTCAATCAATGCGGATAGCCTTGGGAGCAAACTCAAATCAATATGATTTGAGAGAGAGAGGATAGGGGAAACAAATCGAGTGGAGATCAACACAAATGAATATGACGATTTGTTTACCGAGGTTCGGTTCCAAAGAAACTAGTCCCCGTTGAGGAGGCCACAAAGACCAGGTCTATTCCAACACTTTCCCTATCCCAATCGGTCACACAAACCGGTCGAGTGCTTCTCCTTAATCACTTGGGTCACTAAGACCCCGCAAGGATCACCACACACTTAAGTGTCTCTTGCTAGCTTTACAAAGCACTTAGAAGAATTAGAATAAGAAGGAGAAAGCAATCCAAGCAACAAGAGCAACAAGAGAAACACAAAACACCCTCTCTCAAGTCACTAAGCAATTGAGTTGATTTTGAGGCTTGGAGAGGATTTGATCTTTTTAATGTGTCTTGGAGTGAATGCTTTTGCTCTTGTATTGAATGTGGAGTTCAGAAAACTTGGATGGCTTGAATGGAGGTGGTTGGGGGTATTTATAGCCTCCAACCACTTCCTTGTCGTTGGCTGATGTTGGGGGCCTTCGGCTTCCGAAGGTCCTCAAAAACATGATTTGATAATGTTTTCCAAGTGAAATATGTGAACAGGTATCTTCGGAAACGGGTTGTGGGTATACAAGAGTATGGTCAGGACGAAGCTTGAGTGGGACGGAAAGCGATTATGACGAAGGTTAAGATGATTACGAAGCTATGCGCAGAAAAGCTTCGGCATGACAGCAGAAAAGGGGAACCGACTTAAAGATGAAAAGCCAAATTAGACCTCGAAGAATTACTATAGAGTTATTGATAAATGTAAAGGGCATTAGTGTAATTCTACACGGGCTGCGCCCCGTGCCTATAAATAGATGAACAATACTCCCGTACTGTTCACGCTGACTTGGCATTCGCTTTTCGCATCACGCCTGTATCTTTACTTTCCGTCAATCCGAAGGTACATTTATAATTTGTTATTATGGATATGATAATGCAAATAAAAAATAAGTTGATGATAATATCTGCATTATTATTTGTAGTTCATATACGCATTCTTCTTTATCATCTATCGAGCTTACGAAGGTCTCTTCCTTCTTAACCTTCGTCCGGAATTCATTATATCTGAAGGGACATAATGTCTTGAAGGACGAAGGACTTTAACATTTAACACTTTTTATGTTGCCTTGTTCTTAACTCTTAGCATTTGAGAACAAGTCCCCAACATTAGCGCCCACCTCCGGTGAACTCACTTCCATTTTTTGAGTTTTGAACACCTTCGGCAAGCATCACCTTCGTCATGCCGCCGAAGAAAGCTCCAGCAACAGGGGCTGCCACTCTGCAGCCGCTGGACCCCAATCAGGATGTCCTTTCTCTTAGGGAGGCCCAAAGCCAGAAGAGGAAGGCCACCAGTCCAACGCCTCCGGAGGACGACTTGGATCAAGAAATCCAAAACTTGGAGATGCTCCATCAACAGGTCCAACGGAAGAAGGAAAAGATGGCTCGTCTAGCTGACCTACAAAGGCAGATAGGCGAAGCCTCTGAAGAAGTTCGTCATCTTGCTCAAGATGACCAGAACCGAAGAACTCCGCACAAAGAGCTTCATCAGGAGGGCTTCTACAACGAGGACGACTGGTATGAAGATTTTCATCATGGAAATTTTGCTTTTGATGATACTTCTCCTCTGTCAACAGAACTGCAGGCTACACCTTGGCCCCAGTCTTACAAGCCACCCCAGCTCCCCATGTACGACGGTCATTCAGACCCGAAGCAATTCTTGATGAGTTATGAAGCAACCATATCTTCGTATGGTGGTAATACTGCAGTCATGGCAAAGTCTTTCGTCATGGCTGTCAAGAGTGTTGCACAAACCTGGTATTCCTCTCTTCGACCAGGAACAATCACCTCATGGAAAAAGCTGAAGGACATGCTGATAACCAGCTTCCAAGGGTTTCAAACGAAGCCGGTCACTGCTCAAGCTTTATTTCAGTGCACCCAGGACCACAAAGAATACCTTCAGGCGTATGTCCTAAGGTTCCTGCGTCTGAGGGCTCAGGCACCAACAGTGCCCAATGAAATTGTCATTGAGGCCATGATTAAGGGGCTTCGGCCGGGACCTTCAGCCCAATACTTTGCCAGGAAGCCTCCTCAAACTTTGGAGAAGCTACTCCAGAAGATGGACGAGTATATTCGAGCTGACAATGACTTCCGCCAAAGAAGGGAGGAAGCATTCAGGTTCTCTGAAATGACCAGGGGCTTCGGAGGAAGATTCCATCTGAGGCACGTCAGGTCAATTCACAACTCTACTCAGAGTGATGATAGAGGGAGTCAACAGCAAAGGCCACAGTACTCCTCGCAAGCTTCGGGGCAGCAGCAAAGCTCTTTCCGGCCACTAGCTCCAAGGGGCAGAGGCGCCAGGGGCTTCAGAGGAAGATTTGGGGATCAGCCAAGGAAAATTTATTGTCTATTCTATGGTGAGGACAAGGGCCATACCACCAGGATGTGCCACGTCACCATCCAGAAGCAAAAGGAGATAGCAGAAGCTGCAGCACAACAGAGTCAGCCGAAGCAAGTCATGCATACTGCTTCGTACCATTCGCCTTACATTCCAGAATATGTAGGCAATCACCCTGCAGCTTCTGTTGCTTCGGCAAGCCAACCCCAAGCATCTTGGCAACAGCCTCCACCTCCACCACCAACGCAACAAGGCCAGCAGCCAGAAGGGAGTCAGCACACTCACCTTCAACGGGACTTCAGAGAAGAGTCCGAAGCTCGCACAGTCAATAGCACTGTGCCAGAGTCGAAGCACATTTACTGACAAATATCCTACCTCGACATCAGTTTTTCGCATTCAGTATTATTTTCTTTTTAATAAGGAACAATTATGGGAGCCTTAAGTGTTTTTGTTGTTTTTAATCTCTTGTAACAGTTTCGCTTTTTACCATAATGAAAATATATCTTCTCCATAAGCTTGAGTTGACGAAGCATAAGAATTTATGGTGGCAAGAAGGACCTTCGAATTATCAAAAATTTTGTTCTAAGGAACGCAGCATAATTTCTTCGAAGCAGCAAAAGTCGTTCCTAAGGGAGCGCAGTGTAAGTTTTTTGCTCAAAAGTCATTCCGAAGGGAATGCAGAGCTTACAGCGAAAAATAAACGCTGATTCCGCTGAAAGTAAAAGGCGAAGAAGCTCCTAAGGGAGGCTTACAGCGAAAAATAAACGCTGATTCCGCTGAAAGTAAAAGGCGAAGAAGCTCCTAAGGGAGGCTTACAGCGAAAAATAAACGCTGATTCCGCTGAAAGTAAAAGGCGAAGAAGCTCCTAAGGGAGGCTTACAACGAAAAATAAACGCTGATTCCGCTGAAGTAAAAGGCGAAGAAGCTCCTAAGGGAGGCTTACAGTGAAAAAATGTCAACCTTCGGCAAACATCATTTTGCATAACATCACATCATTACATCATTTGCATAGCATAATATCATACATCATATTGCATCAACAACACAAGAAGGGGGTCTCAGTATTGATATTCGAAGATTGTTTTGAAGACATAGTGACAAGGCACAAAAAATAGCTATTGAAGAGTTTTACCTTCGTCAAACTCTGAAATGGAAAGATTTATTGATTATTGATTTTACGAGGATTGGTTACTGATTTTATGAGAACACGGATATTATTTACGAAGCATGAAAAGAAGGGAAGGTGTTTTTTCGCCGAAGGCTCAAAAACGGTATGTATATGATGTTTCATGCATCGTAAAGGATAAAACTATAAACAACTCATATATTACATTCAAAGTTACAAAATATTACACACAACAAATGTTACATTCTAAATGTTTTTTACAATAACAGCTAATCTTCCCTTAGAACTATCTCTGCAGCTTCGTTTAGTAGTTGATCAACAACTTTATCCAAGATAGCTTCGGCCATTTTCCTAATTTCGTCGTCCCCCTTCGCATGGGGGTCCGCAGATGGCTCGGCAGGTTCTGAGGGACGAGAAGATACAGCTATATTACTATTATAAACCATGAATATTACAAACCGTGAACAAGTTCAAAATCAAAAAATTACAACAAAGAGTCAAAAACCACTAGTCAATACCTATTTGCCCTTCGAGCTCTGCGCTTTTCTCAGCGGCCTCTGCTACTTTTATAGCATCATGAATGCCTTTCTCGCTTTTTCTAATAATTTCTTAGGCCATTTCCCGACCACCATTGTCCCAGATGTCGGTGAAAAATTTTCCACCCACCAGGCTTGCTTCGGCCGAGGGGTCTTTTATATCTTCGGAGGATAAGGCGGCTTCGGATTGTGCCAAGAATTTCACATGCTCACAGCCTTTCCTCTCTAAAAATAGTAGCAATCCCCCTGGCACCCGAAAAGGCACATATGTCCCCGCGGCTATTCAAGATTTCTTCAAAGGCTTCAGCTTCGTGGCTGATCCATTCAATTGGGCCTTCGGGGTCACCCCTTGTGAAGTTTTCCTCGCTCGAGAATGCGCCAACGCTGGCGAAGCTGGTTTTTATTTTCTTAGCGCATTCTATAGATTTGTTATAGCACCTTTTCTTGGATGCACGAAGCTCTTCAACGTTTCTTTCTAAATGATTTGCCCACTGATCACTAAGTTCTCGTTTCGTCTCTTCAAGTATGCGTTCTTTAGCTTTGGCTAGTTGTTTCCGAAGATCCTCAATTTCGCGTTTCTGAGCCTCAGCTTGAGCTTTAGAAGTAGCTTCGTCTTCCTTTATTTTATCCACCAATGTAAGCAGAATTTTATCTTTTTCCAAAGCTTCGTTCCTCAGCTTAATAACCTCTGTTCGTAGGTTGTTGAAAGCAATATTATAGCTCTCGTCTTCGGCATTCTTTTGCGCTCTCAAAGCGTTGCTAAGTATTAAACCCTATATGAAAAGAATTAGTATAAGAATAAAACAATAATTCAAAATTTATAAACTTCCAAATATACAATTTTCATACCTTCAGACTATTATATGTGAGGCTATCTGCAAGATCGTCCTTCGTCATAGCGCAGAGGCCAGCTTCAAGCTTCAGGAACCCCATACTTCTAGCCATCTCCCGGCAGACAGATAATTCTTTGTTGTCTGGGAGGCAGTATAAGAAGTCATCTTCGTCTATGCCATTGAATACTAAGGCCCCCTTTGGATACTTCAGTTCTCGGGCATAGTGATTAGCTTCAAAAATCTCTTCTTCAGTTAATCTTTTTCCCGAAGCATGTCGTACAATATAATCGAGGGCTTTGGAGGATGCTTCGGGGGCAGCAGTGCCAGTTTCTTCAACCAAAATTGGCTCTGCTATTTTTGTTTATTCGGCTTCCAAGGATTTCACCTTGGTGGGCTCTGAAGGCCCAGCTTCAGTTTCAGATTGTTGCTTTGAAGCTTCGGCAACAAAGGCTTCAGTGTGCACTTCGGAAGTTTCAACAATTTTCTTCGTAGTCGTGCTTGAAGACTTAATTGTCTCCAAAACATCCAGCACATTAACAATCCTTTTTCTTTTGGGGGTTACTGCTGGACCCTTTTGGCTTTTTGCTGCCTCAATTTTTGCTGAAGGACTTAAAACTTTCTGATGTCTTTGTTTCTTCAGCCCTCGGTTCTTCTATTTTTTCCGTCGCTGGCACTTCGTCCAGCCCTTCGATATTTGGCAGCGGAGTTGGCTCTTTAGCTTCGGTGGCCGAAGAGGTCTCACCGACAAACTCAGGCACTGTGGCCGGTTCAATATAACGTGGCCCACCTCCGGTGAACTCACTTCCACTTTTTTGAGCTGATGGCTTCGATCAAGAATCAAGCTGGAACTGCTTCGGCTCCGAAGTTGGTTCTCCCGATAACAGGCGGTTCATGCTCAGAACCGGCCAACAAGAAACAGAAGAAGGAGGCATAGAGAAGAGTACAACATGTAGGGGTACAAGGACCCTTCATCAAATCAAGATGGTCTCACATTCCAATTACTTTTTCTCAAGAGGATCTTCAGCTCAAGGATTACCCACACAATGATGCTATGGTTATCTCTTGTGTGATCAAAGGATTTCTGGTCCATAATGTTTTGGTTGATACAGGCAGTGCAGCTGATATCATATTCACTAAGGCCTTCAGACAGATGCAAGAGCCCGAAGACAAGATTCATGATGCCACACATCCCCTTTGTGGCTTCGGAGGAAGACAGATTGTAGCACTCAGAAAAATCACAATGCCAGTAACCTTCGGATATATCAACAACACAAGGACTGAACAAGTTGTATTCGATATTGTTGACATGGAATACCCTTACAATGCAATCATTGGTCGTGGTACTCTCAATGCCTTCGAAGCAATTCTTCATCCAGCATATCTTTGCATGAAGATACCTTCAGACCAAGGACCCATTGCTATTCATGGAAGTCAGGAAGCTGCCAGAAGGGCCGAAGGAAATTGGATAGACTCAAAAGCAATCCATAACATAGATGGAGCTCAAGCTTGTGAGCAATACAAGTTCAGAAGGGAGAAAGCTGCTTCGGCCGATCAGCCGAAGCCCATGCTTTTATGCGAGGACATAGCAGAGCAGAAGGTGCTGTTAGGATCTCAACTGTCCGAGGAACAGGAGAAAACCTTGATAAGGTTTCTGTTCAACAACAAAGATGTTTTTGCATGGTCAGGCAATGATCTTTGCGGAGTTAACAGGGGTGTTATTGAACACTCGCTCAATGTTGATCCATCCTTCAGACCCAGAAAGCAGAGGCTTCGGAAGATGTCTGATGACAAGGCCGAAGGTGCTCGGAATGAAGTGAAAAGACTCCTCAGTGCCGGAGTTATCAGAGAGGTAAAATACCCAGAATAATGGTTGGCTAACACTGTTATGGTAAAGAAGGCCAATGGTAAATGGAGGATGTGTATCGATTTTACTGATCTCAACAAGGCCTGTCCGAAGGACGAGTTTCCATTGCCAAGGATAGATTCCCTAGTTGATGCAGCAGCTTCATCAGAGCTTATGAGTCTGCTGGATTGTTATTCAGGCTATCATCAAATTTGGATGAAGAAGGAGGATGAGCCGAAGACCAGCTTCATAACCCCTAGTGGAACATATTGTTACCTTCGGATGCCTGAGGGGCTCAAGAATGCTAGAGTAAGCTTCAGCAGAATGACAGCGAAGGTTCATCAATCTCAGATAGGCAGAAATGTGCTAACTTATGTTGATGATATCATTGTAAAAAGCACGAAGCAAGAGAATCACATTACTGATCTGCAGGAGACCTTCGCTAATTTTAGACAGGCCGGTTTAAAGTTGAATCCAGAAAAATGTGTCTTCGGAGTGAAGAAAGGGAAATTTCTTGGCTGCCTAGTTTCAACAAAAGGGATTGAGGCTAATCCAAATAAAATCGAAGCTATCCTTCGAATGGAACCACCAAGTACAAAGAAGGGGGCTCAAAGATTAACAGGAAGATTGGCATCTCTCAACAGATTCATATCTAGATCAGCAGAGAGAAATTTACCATTTTTCGAAGTGCTGAAGTCAGCCAAAGTTTTCAATGGGGACCAGTTCAGCAGAGAGCCTTCGAAGAGCTGAAGCAATATTTGATAGACCTAACAACACTAACTCCACCAACGCCAGGGGCTCCTCTGTTGCTATATGTGGCAGCTTCGCACTCAGCGGTAAGTGCAGCACTTGTTCAGGAGAAGCTTGAAGGCCAAGTCAAAAAGCAGGCCCCAATATACTTTGTATCCGAAGTTCTTAGTTTATCAAAGAAAAATTATACAGAATTGGAGAAGGTGCTATATGTTGTTTTGATGGCCTCCAGGAAGCTTCGGCACTACTTTCAAGCATACAATATAGTTGTTCCTTCTTCACAACCGTTGAAGGATATTATGAGAAATAGAGAAGCTACTGTAAGGGTTGGAAAATGGGCTGCGGAGCTCAATGAATTTTGTATTGATTATGTGCATAGATCTTCGATTCAGTCCCAAGCGTTGGCAGACTTCATTGCTGACTGGACGCCAGGGGCTCAGGAAGAAGAAACGAGTAAAGATGCCGAAGTGTGGACAGTATTTTGCGATGGATCTTGGGGAACCTTCGGAGCAGGAGCAGCTGCTGTGTTGGTCGCACCTTCCAAAGTTAAAACTTGTTACGCAACAAGACTTGATTTCAGTTGCACAAATAATATTAGTGAGTACGAAGCTTTGCTCTTGGGTCTTCGGAAGTTAAAGGCAATAGGAATCAGAAGGGCGGTGTTAAAACTGATTCCCAGGTTATTTCTGGTCATATTGACAAAAGTTATAAAGCAAGAGATTCGAAGCTTGAAAAATATTTAGACACGGTCCGAAGGATTGAGGCTTCCTTTGAGGGGTTTTCTGTTAAAAATATTCCTCGTGGAGAAAATGAATATGCTGATTTATTAGCCAAGTCAGCAGCACAGGGGCTGCCCTTACCTTCGGACGTATTTTTCGAAACAATAAAAGCACCTTCGGTTGAGCTTCTTGAAAGAGCAGTCCTCAACATATCCCCTGTCTATAGTGAAGACTGGAGAACTGAGATCATCTCTTTCCTTCAGGGTAACTTTCTTTCAGATGACGAAGCTTATAACAGGAGGATAGAGGCAAGAGCTCGACCATATGTTATAATAGAAGGGGAGCTATACAAGCGTGGGGTCTGTTCTCCGTTACTCAAGTGTTTATCCAGAGCCGAAGGTATAGAACTGATGAAGGAAATACATGCAGGCCTGTGTGGATCTCACATTGGATCTAGGCCTTTGCTTGGAAAAGTTTTTCATCAAGGATTTTATTGGCCAAAGGCAGCTTCGGATGCAGCGGAATTAGTCCAAAAGTGCGAAGGTTGTCAGAAATGTGCAAGAGATCAAAAACAACCTTCGTCTCTAACTCAGTTAATATAACCCACTTGGCCGTTGCAAAGGTGGGGCCTTGATTTGATAGGTCCGTTACCACCAGCACAAGGGAACTTAAGATATGTTGTAGTGGCAGTGGAATATTTTTCTAAATGGATTGAGGCAAAGCCTTTAGCCACAATAACTTCGGTCACTATTCAAAAGTTTTTCTGGCAAAATATTGTTTGTCGTTTCGGAGTACCGAAGGCTATTACTGTAGATAATGGGACACAGTTTGATTCCGAAGCTTTCAAAGAATTTTGTGATCAAATTGGCACGAAGATCCATTTCGCATCAGTTCGACATCCAGAGTCAAATGGGCTTGTTGAAAGAGCTAATGGCATCATAATGACAGGAATAATGAAGTTAATCTTCAATCAGCCCAGAGGAAAGTGGCCAGACGAATTAATCAAAGTGGTGTGGAGCCACAACACAACAATATCAAGATCAACGGGCTTTACGCCATTCAAACTATTGTTTGGTGACGAAGCAATAACTCCGGAAGAAGCCAAGCAGGATCAATAAGAATAGTAGCTTCGGCAGAAGGAGAAGCTGAAGCTGATTACTCTGTGGAAAAAGATGCTATAGAGGGGATCAGGCTTCAAGCTGTGGAAAACATCAACAAATACCAAGCTGAAACAATAAAATGGTGTGATAGAAAGGTTAGGCTAAAGAACATCGAACCAGGGCATTTGGTGCTTCGAAGAGTAGCCAACCCAGAGACAGTAGGCAAATTACATCTGAAGTGGGAAGGATCTTTTCTGGTAGTATCTTCATCAAGACCCGGTTCCTACAGGTTGAAGGATATGGACGGCAACGACATTCCTAGATCATGGAATGCGGACGAGCTTCAGCGATATTATGTTTAGCTTGATGTAATTTTTTCTATTCTTTCTTGTGGCACCCTTTTCCTTTCCAAAGGGGGAGAAAGGTTTTTAATGGGGCCATAACATGTAATTTTTCTTTTCCTTATTTCAATTTTATAAGAGTGATATCCCCCAAAGATGTAAATGTAAAAGCTGACAACGCACCATCGAGTGCAAAGGAAAAAGAAAAGAAAACAGGGAGAAGCTCAAAAGTCGTTCCTAAGGGAATGCAGAGCTTACAGCGAAAAATAAACGCTGATTCCGCCGAAAGTAAAAGGCGAAGAAGCTCCTAAGGGAGGCTTACAGCGAAAAATAAACGTTGATTCCGCCGAAAGTAAAAGGCGAAGAAGCTCCTAAGGGAGGCTTACAGCGAAAAGTCAGCGCTGATACACCGAAAAATAAACGGTGAAGCCGAAAAATAAGCGGCAAAGAAGTTTTGAGTCATTCTCAAGGGAATATGGCTTCGAATATGTATTTGAACATTCATTTGCACAATACATTACATCATGTCATTTGCATTCATAAACATTCACTTAGACATGCATAGGATCATCATCAGCATAACGTACAAACATGCTTCGGTCCCAAAAGGAAGGCAATTTTATGCTTCGCTGTGTACGCAAAGAAGGGAAGGTGTTTTTCGCCTATGGCTCAAAAGTATTAATTTCGTCCACACCAAAGCATTTCATACATGGATGGAAAAGTAAGAATATATTACAGAGTAAGACTCAGATTACATCATACTTTATACAAGTTACTACAGAAGTTTTTTGAGCTACTTTTACAGATTATTCAAGCTTCGATACTATCTCTGGAGCTTCGTTCTTCTACTCTACAGCTTCAGCTTCAGCTTGGTCAATCTGCACGAAGGTATTATAAGCTAAATTCAAAAATTCAAAGGAAAAGGTAAGCATAAGGTATGATTTTGTTACCAGCTTGAGGTGGCTTCGAGCTTCGTCACCAGCTTTGCTCCGACCACCCTTTGTCCATACTAACTTTATAAATCTGTTTGCAATACTTCGAGCCAGATTCGGAACATCATCTAAGTCTGCCGGTGACAGACTGAAGTTGGGTCTACTAACAATCTTGCCGTGTTCACAGCCAGACTTCAAAAAAGCAACAATTGTGCCCCGAGAAGCTGCCAGGGCACAAAAGTCGCTATGCCCAGCTATAACTTTGTCAAGATCATTAATTTCACCTTCAATGTGCTCGAAGGCACCAGGCAGGTCTTCGGCCGAAGGAGTAAACTCTTCACTACTGGCTCCGACAAAATGGAACACTTGCTTTAGCTGATGAATGCATCGAGTGCAGAATTCCAAACATTTATTTTGAAGATTTTTCAAAGATTCTTTCAATTCCAAGTTTCTTTGAGTTTCAGCTTCAAGCTTTGCATCAAGCTTCAGTTTCTCTTGTTCAAAATTTTCTGACTGGGAAAGAAGCTTCGAATTTAAGGCCTGTTTGGTTTGATGGCTAACTTGCCACACTTTGCCTAACTTTTCTGCCTAAGGTTAGTTCTTCAATTCGAACGACTAACCTTAGGCAAAGTGTGGCACATTTAGCCACGAACCAAACAGCCCCTTAATTCTGTTATTTTTGCTTCAGCATCCACTAATAAGCCTTCGGCTATTTGTAGCTCGATGGTTTTCTTCTCAATGGCAGCAGATTGCTCCTTTATTTTGTTTTCTAAATTTTCAATTATAACTTCTTGCCTTTTATCCTCTAAATCTTGTTGCATTTTTAATGCCTTGCTCAAAAGCATGCTCTGTGAATAAATAGCCTTTGTTAGAAAATATTTTCGTACCAAAAGTAATAAGAGTTAGACACAAAATGTTTACCTTGAAATTAGAATAGAATAAATTGCCGACAATATGCTGTCGACGGTAGCGGCTGATATCTGCTTCAAGCTTCGGGAAGCCGATACTCTTCGATAAAGTACCGACAACCTTCGCACCAGTTTGGTCTCGTATACAGCCTAACCCTTCATCATCAATACCACCAAATAGAAGCGCCCCCGGCCGATATCCACAAGATATAGCATACTCTTTCAATTCCTCTTTTTCAGCTTCAGTCAGCTCCTGGCCAACTAAGTTTCGGAAGTCAAAAGTTTCATCTTCCGAGGTATCTTCGGTTATTCCTCCTTTCTCGGGTTTGGTAGCCGTGGTCTCTTCGGTGGCTGCAGCAGTTTCTTCAGCGGCCATGTTTAGCAGCATTTTATCTATATCAGCGGCTATGCTCTCTAAATTAATACCTTCGGAGTTAGCATCTTTGGCTCTGGCCTCTTCTGCGGCAGCCTCTGAAGGTACAGCTTCAGTAGCTGTCATGATTTCAATTGTCGGCATCTTCAGAGTTGGAGCCCTTGGTGGTGTTGTTTCAATCACTTCAGTCACGGTAACAATCCTTTGTCTTTTTGGCCTAGATGCCTTTGTCTTTGCGGGCTCCTTTTCATTATGAAAAAGCTTCGTCAGATGAAGCCCCAACGGACTTAGTTTGACAGGCAAAGTTTCAGTCATTACCTTTAGAATTTCCTCTATTTCAGCATCAGAAGATGTCGCAGAAGTCTTCTCTTCTTCATCAATTGATTTTTGTTCCGGGATTGATTCCTTTCTTTTCTTCGCAGTTAACACTTTCGATTCAAACTTTTCTTTCTTCTTTTTTGATTGATCTTCGTCGTCTTTGATCAAAGCGCCAGCTACTCTTTTCCTTTTCTGCCCTTCGGCACCCTTGTCGAGTCGCTCATAATCAGGATATTCAAAGCCTATAGCATCAAGCACTCTATTTAGCCTTCGTTTCGGCCGGGTGCCGAAGGCTGCTGTCATCAATTGATCCTCTTTTTTAGAATAATTCCCAAGAATTTCAGTGCTCATTACTTCGATTGTTTCGAGCCATTCTTGGCAGGGTGCTTTGAAATATTTCTTGAACTTATAGTGGTAGGGCAGTCGGACAAGCTCCCCCTCTTTCTTCTCTTTTTCAAGCTTCGGCATAGCCCATTCCTTCATAGTTGGAAATATTTTGAAAGCCAGAAATTCCTGCACTAAATCTCTAGTGCCAATGTGCTCTGCGATAATCCTAAATTCAGCCAACGCAGTTTGGGTTGGACCTTCTGGTGTCATATTGCATTGGGGTCTGGTTTCTCCGAAGATCAGTTCAAGCGGACTCTGTACCAGCTTCTCCTTGTCATCATCAACTTTAACGTAGAACCATTCCGATTTCCAGCCTGCCGGCCACTTGCTTCGGTACCTGATCAAAGGAAATTTTGTAGTTTTCCGATAAGCAAAACTGTAACAACCAAAATTTTCATGTAACCCATCCTTTCTGGCCTTGGTTTGGTAATGTAGCTCGTGCACCCGGCAGAAACCTTCGGCAAACGGTTCCACCCCCTGGCTTCGGAGAGCCCAAATATAAACACTAAGCCTAACAATAGCGTTAGGAGTTAGTTGATGAAAGTGGATCCCAAACTTCTTTAGCACATCGGCAATCATCCTATTCAAACGAAATCTCAAACCAGCTTTGAGGAAACTCTTGAAAATCACTATTTCATCTTTCTGTGGCTTCGGAGTAGTTTCTTCTCCACCGAAGCGAATTAGCTCTTTCTTATCTTCGCTAAAGTAGCCCGACTTCACCATCTTAGGAAAATCAACTTTGGAGATGGTCGACTTTCCGAAGTCCAGGTGGCTAGGCTTGCTCGGCACGGCGATGTTGTAATCATCTTCAGAATCGGTCTCTTCAATATCTGCTTGCTCTGCTTCAGCAGCAGGGACGTCTTCCGGTGCCACCAACCCAGATCGCTTCATTGCTTCCGAGATAGGGACAGTTTCCACAGCTTCGGTTTCGTCTCCCTCGCGATCAACTCTTGCAGTAGAGTGAACTCTGGCCATTTGATTATGATTTACTTGAAATCTTTTGAATTGGTTTTTTGTCTTTTCAGAAGCTCTTCCGCTTGCGCCGAAGCAGATTTTGTATGAGCGCAATGATCAAGCTTCGGCTATGACTAAAAATTTGGTAGCAAAACAGTACAATAGCAATGAATGTTGTGGTAACTTCACACCTACCCGTCTGTTTATATAGTGCTGCAGGTGGGAAGGTGAAGCGGCAAGGTCTCCAACACCGAACAAACAGTCACCCGCACTCACTGAACGGTGGGCCACATAGCTCGAGAAGGTGAATCGCTGGCGAGCGTGTAATTGGTGCAAGATGGGTCGCACGTCCGACGATTATTTTAATCGTTTCTCGCCAACGAGCTCAGGGAAGGTGTTTTTTGGATCTTCGGCATCCCGAAGCTTAGAAGATTTTTCACGGATCAAGCTCGTTACGAAAAACGATCTAGCGCCGCGAAGGGGCTACTGTTGGGGGTATGCTTCATAGCCGAAGATCCTAAAGAAATGAACACCTTCGGCAAATCCTCTCCAAAGCAGCGCCGAAGCTAGCGACTGTAAAGCTTCGGCACAGTGATATGTCTCAAGACGAAGGGGTGAACCGACTTAAAGATGAAATGACTTAAAGACCTATAATATTCTGTGTCATTATTGTAGTTCATTGTAAAGGGTATAAATGTAATTATATACAGGCTATGAACTGTGCCTATAAATAGGTGAACAGTACCCATGTACTGTTCACATGCTTTTCTGTGATCACGCATTGGGCATTTGTTTTTGCTTCACGCTGGTATTTTTGCTTTACTTCAAGCCGAAGGTACATTTGTAATTTGTTATCATTTTTACAATAATGAAATAGAAATAAGTTAATAATAATAATCATGTGTTTAAATTATTTTACATATTTTTTATCCTTCCTCATTATTTGTCGTGTTTATGAAGGTATAACCTTCATAACCTTCGTCCGGAACCCATTATATCCTGAGGGAGATAATGCTTTGAAGGACGAAGGACTATAACATTTAACAATTTCTATGTTGCCTTGTTCTTGATTCATAGTATTTGAGAACAAGTCCCCAACATTGGCGCCATAATGGGTTCCGGACGAAGGTTATGAAGGTTATACCTTCATAAACATGGCCGCTGATATAGATAAAATGCTGCTAAACATGGCCGTTGAAGAAACTGTTGCAGCCACTGAAGAGACCACAGCTGCCAAACCCGAGAAAGGAGGAATAACCGAAGATACCTCGGAAGATGAAACTTTTGACTTCCGAAACTTAGTTGGCCAGGAGCTGACTGAAGCTGAAAAAGAGGAATTGAAAGAGTATGCTATATCTTGTGGATATCGGCCGGGGCGCTTCTATTTGGTGGTATTGATGATGAAGGGTTAGGCTGTATACGAGACCAAACTGGTGCGAAGGTTGTCGGTACTTTATCGAAGAGTATCGGCTTCCCGAAGCTTCAAGCGGATATCAGCCGCTACCGTCGACAGCATATTGTCGGCAGTTTATTCTATTCTAATTTCAAGGTAAACATTTTGTGTCTAACTCTTATTACTTTTGGTACGAAAATATTTTCTAACGAAGGCTATTTATTCACAGAGCATGCTTTTGAGCAAGGCATTAAAAATGCAACAAGATTTAGAGGATAAAAGGCAAGAAGTTATAATTGAAAATTTAGAAAACAAAATAAAGGAGCATTCTGCTGCCATTGAGAAGAAAAACATCGAGCTACAAACAACCGAAGGCTTATTAGTGGATGCTGAAGCAAAAATAACAGAATTAAATCCGAAGCTTCTTTCCCAGTCAGAAAATTTTGAACAAGAGAAACTGAAGCTTGATGCAAAGCTTGAAGCTGAAACTCAAAGAAACTTGGAATTGAAAGAATCTTTAAAAATCTTCAAAATAAATGTTTGGAATTCTGCACTCGATGCATTCATCAGCTAAAGCAAGTGTTCCATTTTGTCGGAGCCAGTAGTGAAGAGTTTACTCCTTCGGCCGAAGACCTGCCTGGTGCCTTCGAGCACATTGAAGGTGAAATTAATGATCTTGACGAAGTTATAGCTGGGCATAGCGACTTTTGTGCCCTGGCAGCTTCTCGGGGCACAGTTGTTGCTTTTTTGAAGTCTGGCTGTGAACACGGCAAGATTGTTAATAGACCCAACTTTAGCCTGTCACCGGCAGACTTAGATGATGTTCCGAATCTGGCTCGAAGTATTGCAAACATATTTATAAAGTTAGTGTGGACAAAGGGTGGTCAGAGCAAAGCTGGTGACGAAGCTTGGAGCCACCTCAAGCTGGTAACAAAATCATACCTTATGCTTACCTTTTCCTTTGAATTTTTGAATTTAGCTTATAATACCTTCGTGCAGATTGACCAAGCTGAAGCTGAAGCTGTAGAGTAGAAGAACGAAGCTCCAGAGATAGTATCGAAGCTTGAATAATCTGTAAAAGTAGCTCAAAAAACTTCTGTAGTAACTTGTATAAAGTATGATGTAATCTGAGTCTTACTCTGTAATATAATCTTACTTTTCCGTCCATGTATGAAATGCTTTGGTGTGGATGAAATTAATACTTTTGAGCCATAGGCGAAAAACACCTTCCCTTCTTTGCGTACACAGCGAAGCATAAAATTGCCTTCCTTTTGGGACCGAAGCATGTTTGTACGTTATGCTGATGATGATCCTATGCATGTCTAAGTGAATGTTTATGAATGCAAATGACATGATGTAATGTATTGTGCAAATGAATGTTCAAATACATATTCGAAGCCATATTCCCTTGAGAATGACTCAAAACTTCTTTGCCGCTTATTTTTCGGCTTCACCGTTTATTTTTCGGTGTATCAGCGCTGACTTTTCGCTGTAAGCCTCCCTTAGGAGCTTCTTCGCCTTTTACTTTCGGCGGAATCAACGTTTATTTTTCGCTGTAAGCCTCCCTTAGGAGCTTCTTCGCCTTTTACTTTCGGCGGAATCAGCGTTTATTTTTCGTTGTAAGCTCTGCATTCCCTTAGGAACGACTTTTGAGGTTCTCCCTGTTTTCTTTTCTTTTTCCTTTGCACTCGATGGTGCGTTGTCAGCTTTTACATTTACATCTTTGGGGGATATCACTCTTATAAAATTGAAATAAGGAAAAGAAAAATTACATGTTATGGCCCCATTAAAAACCTTTCTCCCCCTTTGGAAAGGAAAAGGGTGCCACAAGAAAGAATAGAAAAAATTACATCAAGCTAAACATAATATCGCCGAAGCTCGTCCGCATTCCATGATCTAGGAATGTCGTTGCCGTCCATATCCTTCAACCTGTAGGAACCGGGTCTTGATGAAGATACTACCAGAAAAGATCCTTCCCACTTTAGATGTAATTTGCCTACTGTCTCTGGGTTGGCTACTCTTCGAAGCACCAAATGCCCTGGTTCGATGTTCTTTAGCCTAACCTTTCTATCATGCCATTTTATTGTTTCAGCTTGGTATTTGTTGATGTTTTCCACAGCTTGAAGCCTGATCCCCTCTATAGCATCTTTTTCCACAGAGTAATCAGCTTCAGCTTCTCCTTCTGCCGAAGCTACTATTCTTATTGATCCTGCTTTGGCTTCTTCCGGAGTTATTGCTTCGTCACCAAACAATAGTTTGAATGGCGTAAAGCCCGTTGATCTTGATATTGTTGTGTTGTGGCTCCACACCACTTTGATTAATTCGTCTGGCCACTTTCCTCTGGGCTGATTGAAGATTAACTTCATTATTCCTGTTATTATGATGCCATTAGCTCTTTCAACAAGCCCATTTGACTCTAGATGTCGAACTGATGCGAAATGGATCTTCGTGCCAATTTGATCACAAAATTCTTTGAAAGCTTCGGAATCAAACTGTGTCCCATTATCTACAGTAATAGCCTTCAGTACTCCGAAACGACAAACAATATTTTGCCAGAAAAACTTTTGAATAGTGACCGAAGTTATTGTGGCTAAAGGCTTTGCCTCAATCCATTTAGAAAAATATTCCACTGCCACTACAACATATCTTAAGTTCCCTTGTGCTGGTGGTAACGGACCTAACAAATCAAGGCCCCACCTTTGCAACGGCCAAGTGGGTTGTATTAACTGAGTTAGAGACGAAGGTTGTTTTTGATCTCTTGCACATTTCTGACAACCTTCGCACTTTTGGACTAATTCCGCTGCATCCGAAGCTGCCTTTGGCCAATAAAATCCTTGACGAAAAACTTTTCCAAGCAAAGGCCTAGATCCAATGTGAGATCCACACAGGCCTGCATGTATTTCCTTCATCAGTTCTATACCTTCGGCTCTGGATAAACACTTGAGTAACGGAGAACAGACCCCACGCTTGTATAGCTCCCCTTCTATTATAACATATGGTCGAGCTCTTGCCTCTATCCTCCTGTTATAAGCTTTGTCATCTGAAAGAAAGTTACCCTGAAGGAAAGAGATGATCTCAGTTCTCCAGTCTTCACTATAGACAGGGGATATGTTGAGGACTGCTCTTTCAAGAAGCTCAACCGAAGGTGCTTTTATTGTTTCGAAAAATACGTCCGAAGGTAAGGGCAGCCCCTGTGCTGCTGACTTGGCTAATAAATCAGCATATTCATTTTCTCCACGAGGAATATTTTTAACAGAAAATCCCTCAAAGGAAGCCTCAATCCTTCGGACCGTGTCTAAATATTTTTCAAGCTTCGGATCTCTTGCTTTATAACTTTTGTCAATATGACCAGAAATAACCTGGGAATCAGTATTAAGAACCGCCCTTCTGATTCCCATTGCCTTTAACTTCCGAAGACCCAAGAGCAAAGCTTCGTACTCAGCAATATTATTTGTGCAACTGAAATCAAGTCTTGTTGCGTAACAAGTTTTAACTTTGGAAGGTGCGACCAACACAACAGCTGCTCCTGCTCCGAAGGTTCCCCAAGATCCATCGCAAAATACTGTCCACACTTCGACATCTTTACTCGTTTCTTCTTCCTGAGCCCCTGGCGTCCAGTCAGCAATGAAGTCTGTCAACGTTTGGGACTGAATCGAAGATCTATGCACATAATCAATACAAAATTCATTGAGCTCCGCAGCCCATTTTCCAACCCTTCTAGTAGCTTCTCTATTTCTCATAATATCCTTCAACGGTTGTGAAGAAGGAACAACTATATTGTATGCTTGAAAGTAGTGCCGAAGCTTCCTGGAGGCCATCAAAACAGCATATAGCACCTTCTCCAATTCTGTATAATTTTTATTTGATAAACTAAGAACTTCGGATACAAGTATATTGGGGCCTGCTTTTTGACTTGGCCTTCAAGCTTCTCCTGAACAAGTGCTGCACTTACCGCTGAGTGCGAAGCTGCCACATATAGCAACAGAGGAGCCCCTGGCGTTGGTGGAGTTAGTGTTGTTAGGTCTATCAAATATTGCTTCAGCTCTTCGAAGGCTCTCTGCTGAGCTGGTCCCCATTGAAAAACTTCGGCTGACTTCAGCACTTCGAAAAATAGTAAATTTCTCTCTGCTGATCTAGATATGAATCTGTTGAGAGATGCCAATCTTCCTGTTAATCTTTGAGCCCCCTTCTTTGTACTTGGTGGTTCCATTCGAAGGATAGCTTCGATTTTATTTGGACTAGCCTCAATCCCTTTTGTTGAAACTAGACAGCCAAGAAATTTCCCTTTCTTCACTCCGAAGACACATTTTTCTGGATTCAACTTTAAACCGGCCTGTCTAAAATTAGCGAAGGTCTCCTGCAGATCAGTAATGTGATTCTCTTGCTTCGTGCTTTTTACAATGATATCATCAACATAAGTTAGCACATTTCTGCCTATCTGAGATTGAAGAACCTTTACTGTCATTCTGCTGAAGCTTCCTCCAGTATTCTTGAGCCCCTCAGGCATCCGAAGGTAACAATATGTTCCACTAGGGGTTATGAAGCTGGTCTTCGACTCATCCTCCTTCTTCATCCAAATTTGATGATAGCCTGAATAACAATCCAGCAGACTCATAAGCTCTGATGAAGCTGCTGCATCAACTAGGGAATCTATCCTTGGCAATGGAAACTCGTCCTTCGGACAGGCCTTGTTGAGATCAGTAAAATCGATACACATCCTCCATTTACCATTGGCCTTCTTTACCATAACAGTGTTAGCCAGCCATTCTAGGTATTTTACCTCTCTGATAACTCCGGCACTGAGGAGTCTTTTCACTTCATTCCGAGCACCTTCGGCCTTGTCATCAGACATCTTCCGAAGCCTCTGCTTTCTGGGTCTGAAGGATGGATCAACATTGAGCGAGTGTTCAATAACATCCCTGTTAACTCCGCAAAGATCATTGGCTGACCATGCGAAAACATCTTTGTTGTTGAACAGAAACCTTATCAAGGTTTTCTCCTGTTCCTCGGATAGTTGAGATCCTAACAGCACCTTCTGCTCTGCTATGTCCTCGCATAAAAGCATGGGCTTCGGCTGATCGGCCGAAGCAGCTTTCTCCCTTCTGAACTTGTATTGCTCACAAGCTTCAGCTCCATCTATGTTATGGATTGCTTTTGAGTCTGTCCAATTTCCTTCGGCCCTTCTGGCAGCTTCCTGACTTCCATGAATAGCAATGGGTCCTTGGTCTGAAGGTATCTTCATGCAAAGATATGCTGGATGAAGAATTGCTTCGAAGGCATTGAGAGTACCACGACCAATGATTGCATTGTAAGGGTATTCCATGTCAACAATATCGAATACAACTTGTTCAGTCCTTGTGTTGTTGATATATCCGAAGGTTACTGGCATTGTGATTTTTTCGAGTGCTACAATCTGTCTTCCTCCGAAGCCACAAAGGGGATGTGTGGCATCATGAATCTTGTCTTCGGGCTCTTGCATCTGTCTGAAGGCCTTAGCGAATATGATATCAGCTGCACTGCCTGTATCAACCAAAACATTATGGACCAGAAATCCTTTGATCACACAAGAGATAACCATAGCATCATTGTGTAGGTAATCCTTGAGCTGAAGATCCTCTTGAGAAAAAGTAATTGGAATGTGAGACCATCTTGATTTGATGAAGGGTCCTTGTACCCCTACATGTTGTACTCTTCTCTGTGCCTCCTTCTTTTGTTTCTTGTTGGCCAGTTCTGAGCATGAACCGCCTGTTATCGGGAGAACCAGCTTCGGAGCCGAAGCAGTTCCAGCTTGATTCTTGATCGAAGCCATCAGCTCAAAAAAGTGGAAGTGAGTTCACCGGAGGTGGGCCTTCAGCTTTCGAAGGTCCTCAAAAACATGATTTGACAATGTTTTCCAAGTGAAATATGTGAACAGGTATCTTCGGAAACGGGTTGTGGGTATACAAGAGTATGGTCAGGACGAAGCTTGAGTGGGACGAAAAGCGATTATGACGAAGGTTAAGATGATCACGAAGCTATGCGCAGAAAAGCTTCGGCATGACAGCAGAAAAGGGGAACCGACTTAAAGATGAAAAGCCAAATTAGACCTCAAAGAATTACTATAGAGTTATTGATAAATGTAAAGGGCATTAGTGTAATTCTACACGGGCTGCGCCCCGTGCCTATAAATAGATGAACAGTACTCCCGTACTGTTCACGCTGACTTGGCATTCGCTTTTCGCATCACGCCTGTATCTTTACTTTCCGTCAATCTGAAGGTACATTTATAATTTGTTATTATGGATATGATAATGCAAATAAAAAATAAGTTGATGATAATATATGCATTATTATTTGTATTTCATATACGCATTCTTCTTTATCATCTATCGAGCTTACGAAGGTCTCTTCCTTCTTAACCTTCGTCCGGAATTCATTATATCCGAAGGGACATAATGTCTTGAAGGACGAAGGACTTTAACATTTAACACTTTTTATGTTGCCTTGTTCTTAACTCTTAGCATTTGAGAACAAGTCCCCAACAGCTGACTTTGCTGTCGATGGGAACACCGGACAGTCCGGTGGTGCACCGAACATGGCACTGCTCATTGCCCGGTGCGTGCCACGTTAGTAGACCGTTGGGGTTTGAAGCGTTTGACCATTGAAGTCCTTTGTCCTCTTGCAACACCGGACAGTCCGGTGCGTTCTGACTTTGCAGCTCTGACTTCTGACTTCTGCATTGTGCACTTTTTACTGTTCACGCAGTCGACCGTTGGCTTAGTTGACCGTTGCTTCGTTGGCTCACCGGACACTATCCAGTGCACACCGGACAATCCGGTGATTTATAGCGGAGCGACTCCAGAGAAACCCGAGAGCATCCAGTTCGCGAGTGCCTTGGCCTGGGCACTGGACAATGTTCGGTGCACACCAGATAGTGTCCTGTGTGCCACTGGCAGCACCAATGCTTGTCTTTTCTCCAAACTTTGTTGAGTTCCCAACTTATTTTCTATGTTGATTTATGTTGAACTTTATGCACCTGAGATAAATGACAACTAGGCAAAATAGTTAGTCCACGTGGTTTGTGATGGACGTCAAACACCAAAATCGATTATAGGAAATGTATAAGCCCATTTCCCTTTCAATCTCCCTTTTTTGGTGATTGATGCCAACACAAACCAAAGCAAATATAAAGTGTAGGAATGTAACTAGTTTGTAATTTTGACAGATGTGCATAAGTTACTTTGAATTTAAACCAATTGAAAATATTTCTAAGTATATATGATTGCTTTTTTCTATTTTAACATTTTGGACCTCATTTGCACCACTTAGGTTGTTTTTGCAAAACTTTTGTAAAAGTCTTTTCAAATCCTTTTGCAAATAGCCAATGGTATAAGAATATGCTTAAAAAAAACATTTTCAAGATTTTGAAAATTCTCCCCCTGTTTCAAATGCTTTTCCTTTGGCTGAATAAAAGCTCCCCCTGAAGAAGTTCTCCCCTTAGATGTCAAGGGGGTTTTTGCAATTGAAATAATTTCTTCCCCTTTGTGAAATAGTTTTTGAAAATTTGGTGGTGCGGTCCTTTTGCTTTGGGTCAATTAATTCTCCCCCTTTGGCATTAATCGCCAAAAACGAAGAAACTTGAGAGCCCTTAGTAATTCTCCCCCTATTTGGGCCTATCTTCTCCTCCTTTGGTAAAAAGGATATGAGTGTAAGTTTATGAGGAGGGCAAAGGGTAAATGATACTGACAGAGTTAAGTGGAAGCCTTGCCTTCGCCGAATACTCCATTTCCCTTTCAATCTAAGACTAATCATAGAGATACTCATGGAAGCACATTAATCTTAGCTTTGGCACAAGAAGATTAAGAAATATGCATTTGTACCAAATGAGAGAGACATGATCAAAGGTATATATTAGCTATGTGTGCAATGTTTCAATCCAAGTTCCTAGAATCTAAGATGTTTAGCTCATTCTGAAGCTTGCTAAAAGTCTTTTCATCCAGGGGCGTGGTAAAGATATCGACTAATTGGTTGTGGGTGCTAACATAAGCAATTTCGATATCCCCCTTTTGTTGGTGATCTCTCAAAAAGTGATACCAGATGTCTATGTGCTTAGTGTGGGATTATCCGCCATGCGGATTGCACTCTCATTATCACATAGGAGAGGGATTTTTCTCAACTTGTAACCATAGTCCCTAAGTGTTTGCCTCATCCAGAGTAATTGTGCACAACAATGTCCTGCATCAATATACTCAGCTTCGGCGGTGGATAGAGCTACTGAGTTTTGCTTTTTTAAGCCCAAGACACCAGAGATCTTCCTAGAAACGGACAAGTCCCAGATGTGCTCTTCTTGTCAATTTTACATCCGACATAGTCGACATCGGAATACCCAATTAGATCAAAGGTAGATCCCTTGGGGTACCATAGCCCAAACTTAGGAGTGTAAACTAAATATCTCATGATTCTTTTCACAACCCTAAGGTGAACTTCCTTAGGATTTGCCTGGAACCTTGCACACATGTATACAGAAAGCATAATATCCGGTCGTGAAGCACATAAATATAGTAAAGATCCTATCATCGACCGGTATACCTTTTGATCTATGGATTTACCTCCCGTGTCGAGGTCGAGATGCCCATTTGTTCCCATGGGTGTCTTGATGGGTTTGGCATTCTTCATTCCAAACTTCTTAAGAATATCTTGAATGTACTTAGTTTGGCTGATGAAGGTGCCCTCTTGGAGTTGCTTGATTTGAAATCCAAGGAAATACTTCAACTCCCCCATCATAGACATCTCGAGTTTCTGTATCATGATCCTACTAAACTCTTCACAAGAGGACTTGTTGGTAGATACAAATATAATATCATCAACATAAATTTGGCATATAAACAAGTTTTTAGCAATTGTTTTAGTGAATAGAGTAGGGTCAGCTTTATAACTTTGAAGCCATTAGTGATAAGAAAGTCTCACAGGCATTCATACCATGCTCTTGGGGCTTGCTTGAGCCCATAAAGCGCCTTTGAGAGGTTATAAACATGGTTAGGATACTCACTATCTTCAAAGCTAGGAGGTTGCTCAACATATAACTCTTCCTTGATAGGACCATTGAGGAAGGCACTCTTCACGTCCATTTGATATAACTTAAAGCCATGGTAAGTAGAATAGGCAAGTAATATACAAATTGACTCAAGCCTAGCTACGGGTGCATTGGTTTCATCGAAATCCAAACCTTCAACTTGTGAATAACCTTTTGCAACAAGTTGAGCTTTGTTCCTAGTCATCACACCATGCTCATCTTGCTTGTTGTGGAATACCCACTTGGTACCTACAACATTTTGGTTAGGACGTGGAACTAAATGCCATACCTCATTTCTCGTGAAGTTGTTGAGCTCCTCTTGCATTGCCACCACCCAATCCGGATCTCTAAGTGCATCCTCTATCCTGTATGGCTCAATAGAAGACATAAAAGAGTAATGTTCACAAAAATGAGCAACTCGAGATCTAGTGGTTACCCCCTTGTGGATGTCACCAAGTATGGAGTTGACGGGGTGGTCTCTTTGAATTGCTTGGTGGACTCTTGGGTGTGGCGGTCTTTGAACTTGAATTTCTTGATCATCTTCCTTGTCTTCATCATCTTCATCTCCCCTTGATCAATGTCCTCCTCTTGAGGTGGCTCATCGTCTTGATCTTCATCCTCTTCTTTTTGAGCCATTTCCTCATCTTGAATTGGTAGAGATGCTTGTATGGAAGATGATAGTTGATCTTGTGCGTGTGGATACTCTTCGGGTTCCTTTGGACACACATCCCTAATGGACATGTTCCTTAGCGCGACGCATGGAGACTCTTCATCATCTAATTCATCAAAATCAACTTGCTCCACTTGGGAGCCATTAGTCTCATCAAACACAATGTCACAAGAAACTTCAACTAATCTAGTGGACTTATTGAAGACTCTATATGCCCTTGTGTTTGAGTCATAACCAAGTAAAAAGCCTTCTACTGCTTTAGAAGCAAACTTAGAATTTCTACCTCTATTAATAAGAATAAAGTATTTTCTCCCAAAAACTCTAAAATAGGAAACATTGGGCTTTTTACCGATGAGGAGTTCATATGATGTTTTCTTGAGGATTCGGTGAAGATATAAACAGTTGATGGAGTAGCAAGCGGTGTTGATCGCCTCCGCCAAAAATCGATCCGATGTCTTGTACTCATCAATCATGGTCCTTGCCATATCCAAAAGAGTTCTATTCTTACTCTCCACTACACCATTATGTTGAGGTGTGTAGGGAGAAGAGAAGTCATGCTTGATGCCCTCTTCCTCAAGAAATCCTTCAACTTGTGAATTCATGAACTTTGTTCCATTGCCGCTTCTAATCTTTTTTATTCTTAATCCGAACTCATTTTGAGCTCGTCTTAAGAATCTCTTTAATGTTTCTTGGGTTTGAGATTTCTCCTGCAAAAAGAATACCCAAGTGTAGCGAGAATAATCATCCACAATAACAAGACAATACTTACTCCCGCCGATGCTTATATAAGCGATCGGGCCGAATAGATCCTTGTGGAGCAGCTCAAGCAGCCTGTCGGTTGACATGATGTTCTTGTGTGGATGATGAGCTCCAACTTGCTTCCCAACTTGACATGCGCTACAAATCCTGTCTTTCTCAAAATGAATATTTGTTAGTACTAAAATGTGTTCTCCCTTTAGAAGCTTGTGAAGATTCTTCATCCCAACATGGGCAAGTCGGCGATGCCAGAGCCAGCCCATATTGGTCCTAGCAATTAAGCAAGTGTCTAGTTCAGCATTGTTATCATTAAAATCAACCAAATAAAGCTGACCATCTAACACTCCCTTAAAAGCTATTGAATCATCACTTCTTCTAAAGACAGTAACACCTGTATCAGTAAAGAGATTGTTGTAGCCCATTTTGCATAATTGAGAAACAGAAAACAAGTTGTAATCTAAAGAATCTACTAAAAATATTAGAAATGAAATGGTCAGGAGATATAGCAATTTTACCCAAACCTTGATTTCCATCCTCGAATGTAATCGTTCTTTGGGGACCTTCATTTTTCTCATGAGGAGAACATTCTTTTCTCCCCTGTCATGTGGTTTGTGCACCTGCTGTCGATTATCCAACTTGACCCGCCGGATGCATAAACCTACAAAACAAATTTAGGCCTTGTTCTTAGGTACCTAGACGGTCTTGGGCCCTTTTACATTAGAAACAAGCACCTTGGGTACCCAAACACAAGTCTTGGGACTCTTGTGTTTGCCCCCAACATATTTGGCAACTACTTTGCCTGATTTGTTAGTTAGCACAAAAGATGCATCAAAAGTATTAAATGAAATGCTATGTTCATTTGATGCATTGACAACTTTCTTTTTAGGCATTTTGATATGAGTTGAATGTCTAGAGCTAGATGCCTCATTACTATACATATAAGCATGTGAGAAACAATATGAGGTTTTCTAGCACGAGTTTTCCTAATTTTGTGCTCAAGATAGTTCTCAGGATATAAAATGTAACCTTCTCTATCCTGAACCATGGGAGCCTTACCCTTAACAAAATTAGAGAGTCTGTTCTTGGGTGCATTAAGCTTGATGTTGCTTTGCTCCCTTGTTGGAAGCCAATGCCATCCTTAATGCCAGGTCGTCTCCCACTATAGAGCATGCTACGAGAAAATTTAAAATTTTCATTCTCTAACTCATGCTCGAAAATTTTAGCATTTAATTTGACTATGTGATCATTTTGTTCTTTAATCATGGTAATGTGATCATTCATAGCATCAATATTAACATCTCTACATCTAGTACAAATAGCAACATGCTCAACAGTAGATGTAGAAATATTGCACGCATTCAATTCTTCTATCTTAGCATTTAAATTAGCATTTTCATCTCTAAGACAAGAAATTGAATCATTGCAAATGTTAAGCTCTCTAGTCAAATTCTTACATTTTTCTACTTCAAGAGCATAAGCATTTTTCAACTTAACAATTTTTTTTATTTTCCTTAACGAGTAAGTCCTCTTGGCATTCCAAGAGATCATCCTTCTCGTTAATGGTTTCTATTAATTCATTTATTTTCTTGTTATGGTCCTTGGTAATGTTTGCAAAAAGAGAGGTTAGATCATCTTCAATATCACTAGACCTACCCTCATCATCGGAAGTAGTATATTTGGGAGTATCTCTAGAATGTACCTTCTTCTTTTTGTCGTCCTTAACCATGAGGCATTTGTGGCCGACATTGGGGAAAAGACGTCCCTTGTTGATGGCGATGTTGGCAGCGTCCTCATCGGAGGAGTTGATGGAGCTCTCGTCGATGTCCCATTCCCGCCCCACATGTGCCTCGCCACCCTTCTTCTTGTAATATCTCTTCTCCTCCATATTCTTCTTCCCTTTCTTGTTGTTGTCCCTGTCACTTGTATATGGACATTTTGCAATAAAGTGACTGGACTTACCACACCTGTAGCACACCCTCTTGGAACGGGGTTTGTAGTCCTTCCCCTTCCTTTGTTTGAGGATTTGTCGAAAGCTCTTAATGATAAGAGCCATCTCCTTGTTGTCGAGCTTGGAGGCGTCGATTGGGAGTCTACTTGATGTAGACTCTTCCTTCTTCTCTTTCGTTGCTTTGAATGCAACGGGTTGCACCTCGGGTGTGGAGGTGGTGCCTTGCTCCAAGTTGACAATGTGTTTGGAATCTTTGATCATTAGTTCAAAGCTCACAAACTTGCCAATTACTTCCTCGGGGGACATTTGTTTATATCTAGGATCTCCATGGATTAGTTGCACTTGAGTGGGATTACGAAAAACAAGAGATCTAAGAATAACCTTGACCATTTCATGGTCATCCCACTTGGTGCTCCCGAGGTTGCGCACTTGGTTGACCATTATTTTTGAGCCGGTTGTACATTACTTGTGGCTCTTCTCCTTTGTTGAGGACAAATCGACCGAGATCTCCCTCGATCGTTTCGCGCTTGGTGATCTTGGTCACCTCGTCCCCTTCATGCGCCCTCTTGAGGACATCCCAAATTTCTTTGGTATTTTTCAACCCTTGCACCTTATTTACTCCTCTCGACATAAGGAGACGAGGAGTATAGAAGTTGCATGGGAATTAAAATGCCTTATTTGGGTGGCCTCATCGGAGTCATATTCCTCGTCGCCCACCTGTGGTGTCTGCGCTTCAAACTCAACAATATCCCATATGCTTTCATGGAGTGAGGTTAGATGGTGCCTCAATTTATCACTCCACATACAATAATCCTCACCATCAAAATATGGTGGTTTGCCTAGGGGTACGGAAAGTAAAGGAGCACATTTAGGAATGCGAGGATAGCGTAGAGGCATCTTACTATACTTCCTACGCTCTTGGCGTTTCGAAGTTGTAGACTTGGCGCCGGATGTGGAAGGTGACGAAGAGTCGGTCTCGTAGTAGACCACCTTCTTCATTTTCTTTTTCTTCTTATCACCCTTCCTAAGTGACTTGATGGAGGAAGCGGTTTCCACCTTGTGCTTATCGTCGGACGGAGTCCGTTCGTCGTTCTTCCTTCTCGAGCCTTCGGTCTTTTCGCTGATGACTATCTCCCTCTTGGCGTGTTCGGCAGACATCACTTCAAGTTGTTAGACTCTAATGAAGCACCGGGCTCTGATACCAATTGAAAGTCGCCTAGAGGGGGGTGAATAGGCGAAACCTGAAGCTTATAAACTTTGAACACGCACTATGCCCGAGGTTAGTGTTAGAAATAATTCGGAGTGCAGAAGATAGTTCGCCTTGCTATGAGTTCCTCAATCAATGCGGATAGCCTTGGGAGCAAACTCAAATCAATATGAGCAAGTGAACCTTTGAGAGAGAGAGGATAGGGGAAACAAATCGAGTGGAGATCAACACAAATGAACACGACGATTTGTTTACTGAGGTTTAGTTCCAAAGAACCTAGTCCCCGTTGAGGAGGCCACAAAGGCCAGGCCTATTCCAACCCTTTCCCTCTCTCAATCGGTCACACAGACCGGTCGAGTGCTTCTCCTTAATCACTTGGGTCACTAAGACCCCGCAAGGATCACCACACACTTAGGTATCTTTTGCTGGCTTTACAAAGCACTTAGAAGAATTAGAATAAGAAGGAGAAAGCAATCCAAGCAACAAGAGCAACAAGAGAAACACAAAACACCCTCTCTCAAGTCACTAAGCAATTGAGTTGATTTTGAGGCTTGGAGAGGATTTGATCTTTTGAATGTGTCTTGGAGTGAATGCTTTTGCTCTTGTAATGAATGTGGAGTTCAGAAAACTTGGATGACTTGAATGGAGGTGGTTGGGGTATTTATAGCCTCCAACCACTTCCTAGCGGTTGGCTGACTTTGATGTCGATGGGCACACCAGACAGTCCGGTGGTGCACCGAACATGGCACTGTTCATTGTCCGGTGCGTGCCATGTCAGCAGGCCGTTGGGGTTTGGGTGTTTGACCATTGAAGTCCTTTGTCCTCTTGCGATACCGGACAGTCTGGTGCGTTCTGACTTCGTAGCTCTGACTTCTGACTCCTACACTGTGCACTTTTTACTGTTCACGCAGTCGACCATTGGCTCAGTTGACCGTTGCTTCGTTGGCTCACTGGACACTATCCGGTGCACACCGGACAGTCAAGTGATTTATAGCGGAGCGACTCTAGAGAAACCCGAGAGCGTCCAGTTCGCGAGTGCCTTGGCCTGGGCACCGGACAGTGTCCGGTGCACACGAGACAGTGTCTGGTGCGCCACTGGCAGCACCAATGCTTGTCTTTGCTCCAAACTTTGTTGAGTTCCCAACTTATTTTCTATGTTGGTTTATGTTGAATTTTATGCACCTGAGATAAATGACAACTAGGCAAACTAGTTAGCCCACGTGGTTTGTGACGAACGTCAAACACCAAAATCGACTATAGGAAATGTATAAGCCCATTTCCCTTTCAATCTCTCCCTTTTTGGTGATTGATGCCAACACAAACAAAGCAAATATAAAGTGGAGGAATGTAACTAGTTTGTCATTTTGACAGATGTGCATAAGTTACTTTGAATTTAAACCAATTGAAAATATTTCTAAGTATATATGATTGCTTTCTTCTATTTTAACATTTTGGACCACATTTGCACCACTTAGGTTGTTTTTGCAAAACTTTTGTAAAAGTCTTTTAAAATCCTTTTGCAAATAGCCAATGGTGTAAGAATATGATTCAAAAAAACATTTTCAAGATTTTAAAAATTCTCCTCCTGTTTCAAATGCTTTTCCTTTGGCTGAATAAAAGCTCCCCCTGAAGAAGTTCTCCCCTTAGCTGTTAAGGGGTTTTTGCAATTGAAATAATTTCTTCCCCTTTGTGAAATAGTTTTTAAAAATTTGGTGGTGCGGTCCTTTTGCTTTGGGCCAATTAATTCTCCCCTTTGACATTAATCACCAAAAACGAAGATACTTGAGAGCCCTTAGTAATTTTCCCCCTATTTGGGAATATCTCCTCCTCCTTTGGTTTATGTTGAACTTTATGCACCTAAGATAAATGACAACTAGGCAAACTAGTTAGTCCACGTGGTTTGTGATGGGCGTCAAACACCAAAATCGATTATATGATGTATAAGCCCATTTCCCTTTCACCAGGACCAATCCGTATTAATCATTACCTCAGTATGAACATCGGGTTCAATCATCAAAACTACAGGGGCTCTTTTACAAAAATTCCAGGTCGGAGGGGTATTCGTGGATCTCGGCCGTCGGATCAAAAAACGTGTGATCCAGATTAGACCGGCTCTTAATCGAAGTGGTAAGCCACCAAGACCGTTGGATCGCGATCGATGGCTACCACTCCACATTAACCTACATTGAACCAGATCCACCCGATCCCGATCCCATGATCCACACTCTCTCTTGTTGAATCGTTACAGTAATTTAATTGTGGCCGTCAGATCTCGATCAATGGCCACCATGTTCTCCCTTCACCCCGACATCGCACGAGCGGCAGCGCCCGCAGACACGGCGGAGCTCCTGCCGGCGTATCGCGCCCGGGAGCCAGTGCACTCCAAACACTAATCCGAGAGGTTCTACATGACGAGAGAAGGATGGGGAAGTAAATGATGCGCTTCTCACCTCAAATCTGGTGACGATGAGGTTGGGCAATGTTGTACGGCGGTCCTGCTGCGACGACGAGAAATTGATGCCACACCGGTGACTCCCGCGCGTTACCAGCTTCAGGAATCGATCGCACGCAATTGCGTGAAACTTCCTGTCGCAACTTGGGGCTTGGATTGCTGGCGCTCCGCGAGATCGACTCACGACGACCACCGCGGTGAACCCTTCTTCGCCCTCTCGAGCGCTCTCTCTATATTACTCTAGTGGCTCTAACTCTCCCTTTTCTTTCGCTCCAATCACCCCATGGGTCGCGAGGCCCTTGTACTTATGCTCATGGGCACCCCCTGCGCACCGAGCACAACCTGTTTGCAACAACCTGCCTGCTTCCCTCGGCAATTTTGCGGAGACTCGGCTTAGGTTGGTTGAAGACGATGGCTTGGCCGATGCGGCCCACCAGTCAGCAAAGCCAGGGATCCGCACACGCACGACACCCGGCCCCACGGTCTAGCGAGAGCCCATCCGTTTTCCAAGTCTGCTGGGCGCCGACCACTCGGGCCCACATGCCAGACACACATCATGTGCGCACCTTTTTCTGTTTGGGTCACGCAGAGGAATAGAACGGGATGGGCCGACTAAGAAGGAAATGGCCCAACGCGAGGTTTTCTTTCTCTTTCTCCTTCTTTTTTTTTTCTTTTTTCTTTTTCATTTTATTTTCAAATTCAACTCAAAATTCCAAACTTTCATTTATGTTCTCAGCAATTAAAATGCAACAAGCATAAATACCAGCATGCTGAAATATTATATATATATATATATATATATATTTGTTAAGGATTTTATTCATGCTAAGTTGTATGGGTATATTCATGTGGGTGCCAAATGAAAGAAACAATCCATACATTATATATCCCAAACTTCTTCTCATTTGTTTTCTCCACTTTGGGTGTTACAGAAAATGGCCAAGGTCGAGAAGGAAAAGGAAGAAGCACTAAAGGTGCATAATGTTGATATGATGAGGATAAAAGAACATGACAAGTCAATCATCAAACTTCATACCAACCTCAAAACTACAAAAGATAGTATTGCTAGCAAGGACATAGAAAATCAAAGGATATTGGAAACTTTGGAGCAGCTTCGGGGTAATTCCTTTGTGCTACAATGCTTTGAAGAAAATCTTCTCTTTAGCTGGTGGAACTTCGAGGGCAACTTCACATACCGGCGGGGACATTGAGGGGGTGCTTGGTTGTATCAAGATCCACTGGTTTTACACCGTTTAGACTTCTCCTCGGTGATGAAGCAGTTACCCCCAAAGAAGTTAAGCTGGGTTTAGCAAGAGTCACAACTTCGACTCAAGATCAGGATGATGAAAAAATTTCGAACGATGTAATAGAAGAGTCGAGACTTGAAGCAATTGAACACATAAGAAGGTATCAATCCAAAACAATGAGATGGAGAGATAGGAAAGTGAAACTCAGGAACATATCACCAGACCATCTTGTGCTCTGAAGGGTAGCAAACCCAGATACAACGGGCAAATTACAAGTGAAGGGGGAAGGCCCCTTCCTGGTCTCAACTTCAAACAAACTAGGTTTATACAGATTAAAAGATATTGAAGGAAATGACATTCCAAGATCATGGAATGATGGTGAGCTTTGAAGATATTACATTTAATCTCAAGCTTCAACACCCTTTTTCCTTATGTGGGGTTATGGTTTTTTAATGGGGCCGAAGATTTAATACTTGTTCAAGGAGTACTTGAAGTCAATAACGGTATAATTCCCACAAAGTGGTATTCTTGAACGTAGAAAATCAAAGTCAGTGAAGAGATCAATGCCTAAGCCTCCAATACGACTAAGTAAAGGTGAAAAAGCTCCAAAGTCATTCCTAAGGGAATGTAGAGCTAAGGTTTCATCACCAAGTAAAGGTGAAAAGGCTTCAAAATCGTTCCTAAGGGAATGCAGAGATAAGGTTTTATCACCAAGTAAAGGTGAAAGAGCTCTGAAGTTGTTCCTAAGGGAATGCAGAGCTAAGGTTTTATCACCAAGGTAAAAAGTAGTTTCTAGAAGTTGCTAACAATGAGAATAGAACTAGTTGCTAGTAGTTGCTAGAAGTTTAGGCCTAAGTGCAAGAGAGACAAAACTTGCATCTGGGTTCCAAAGTCTTATGTGACTAACCTTGTAGGACCCAACAAGAGTTGGGTACCTAAACTCAAGCTTAAATTACCTTGTAGGTTTATGCATCTGGGGGCACAAGTTGGACCATTGATAGCTGTAGGCGTTTCGAGACCGGGGGGGTCCCTGGGCCGACGAGTGAAATGTCGCCGCGTGCCCCAGCCCAGATGGGTCGGCGCAAGGCCGAGCGCGAAGGGGGGAGAAAAGGCAGCCGGAGACGGGCGTGAGAGAGGTGGAAATCCCGCGGCCTCCGTGTTCGTCCCGCGCCCAGGTCGGGTGCGCTTGCAGTAGGGGGTTACAAGCGTCCACGCGGGAGAGGGAGCGAGCGGCCTCACGCGAGCGCCTGTCCCGTCCTCGTCCCCACGCGACCAACCCTTTGTAAGAGGGCCCTGGTCCTTCCTTTTATAGGCGTAAGGAGAGGATCCAGGTGTACAATGGGGGTGTAGCAGAGTGCTATCGTGTCTAGCGGAGGAGAGCTAGCGCCCTAAGTACATGCCATCGTGGTAGCCGGAGAGGTTTTGGCACCCAGTTCGTGTGGTGTCGTGGCCGTCGGAGGAGCGCTGGAGCCTGGCGGAAGGACAGCTGTCGGAGCTTGTCGAGTCCTTGCTGACGTCCTCTTGCTTCTGTAAGGG
This sequence comes from Zea mays, assembly GCF_902167145.1. Classification (NCBI taxonomy): domain Eukaryota; kingdom Viridiplantae; phylum Streptophyta; class Magnoliopsida; order Poales; family Poaceae; genus Zea; species Zea mays. The sequence continues at coordinate 78,138,346 of NC_050103.1, read as the reverse complement.
GGCTGAGAGCCGCCGTCGTCACAGAGCGTACGGGGCGCCATCATTGCTTATCTGGCGGAGCGAGCCAGATGGGATGCCGGTCTTGTTCCCCGTAGCCTTAGTCAGCTTGGGGTAGGGTAATGATGGCGCCTCCTGCTGACGAGGTCGGTCCGCGCCCTAGGTTGGGCGATGTGGAGGCTCCTCCGAGGTCGAGGTCGAGTCCGTCTTCTGTGGCCGAGGTCGAGTCCGAGCCCCTGGGTCTGGCGAGGCGGAGACCGTCGGCTGAAGCCAGGGCTGAGTCCGAGCCCTGGGGTCGGGCGAAGCGGAGTTCGTCGTCTTCAGGGGCTGAGCCCGAGTCCGAGCCCTGGGTCGGGCGGAGCGGAGTTCGCCGTCTTCCGGGGCTGAGCCCGAGTCCGAGCCCTGGGTCGGGCGGAGCGGAATTCGCCGTCTTCCGGGGCTTAGCCCGAGTCCGAGCCCTGGGTCGGGCGGAGCGGAGTTCGTCGTCTTCCGGGGCTGAGCCCGAGTCCGAGCCCTGGGTCGGGCGGAGCGGAGTTCGCCGTCTTCCGGGGCTGAGCCCGAGTCCGAGCCCTGGGTCGGGCGGAGCGGAGTTTCCTATGGTGCCTGAGGCCGGGCCTGACTGCCTGTCAGCCTCACTCTGTCGAGTGGCACAGCAGTCGGAGCGGCACAGGCGGCGCTGCCCTTCTGTCAGGCTGGTCACTTCGGCTCTGTCGACTGAAGGGCGCGCGTCAGGATAAAGGTGTCAGGCCACCTTTGCATTAAATGCCCCTGCGATTTGGTCGGTTGGCGTGGCGATCTGGCCAGGGTTGCTTCTTGGCGAAGACTGGGCCTTGGGCGAGCCGGAAGTATGTTCGTCGCTGGAGGGGGCCTCGGGCGAGACGGAGATCCTCCAGGGTCAGCTGCCCTTGTCCGAGGCTGAGCTCGGGCGAGGCGTGATCGAGTCCCTCGAATGGACCGATCCCTGACTTAGTCGCACCCATCAGGCCTTTGCAGCTTTGTGCTAATGGGGGTTACCAGCTAAGAATTAGGAGCCTTGAGGGTACCCCTAATTATGGTCCCCGACAGTAGCCCCCGAGCCTCGAAGGGAGTGTTAACACTCGCTTGGAGGCTTTTGTCGCACTTTTTTGCAAGGGGACCAGCCTTTCTCGATTGCGTTTTGTTCCAGTGGGTGCGCGTGAGCGCACCCGCCGGGTGTAGCCCCCAAGGCATCAGAGGAGTGGTTTGACTCCTCCGAGGTCTTAATGCCTCGTGCAATGCTTCGGCTGGTCTGGTCGTTCCCTCATGCGAGCTGGCCGTAGCCCGGGTGCACGGTCGGGTCCCAAGTTCTCGGGCTGGTATGTTGACGCTGTCAACGGTTTGGCCGGAGCCAGGTTTGTGAGAGCAGCCCCCGAGCCTTTGCATAGGGCGAGAGGACGGTCAGGGACAAACTCGACTTTTTTACATACGCCCCTGCGTCGCCTTTCCGCAAGGAGGAGGGGGAAAGCGCCATGTTGCCCTCAGAGGGCGCTGAACATGGTGTCTCCGATGAGCTGCGGCGGGTAATCCGAGCGGACGTCCGTGCCCCATTTGTTAGGGGTCGGCTAGAGGCCCAGAGGCACGCCCAAAAGTACCTGCGGGTGATCTGCCGGACCCGATCCCCTGTCGACGGGGTCCGAGGGCTCGATGCCTCCCTCTGATGGGATTCCGTTACAAGATCGTTCCCACTGGTCTCGGAAATGTCCTAGGGTACCTCGGGAGCATAGCCCGAGCCTCGGTTATGTATCGAACGTACCCAGGGTCATCCCTCGCTCTATGTCTGAGGCGGCTGTGAACCCTTCGAGGGCTAGCCTTCGAACCCCTGATCAGTAGTGGGCACGGAGCCCGAGTGGCCTGAGGCGGCCGTTGAACCCTTCCGAGGGGCCGGCCTTCGAACCTCTGACCAGTAGTGGGTGTGGAGCCCACGCGCTCTGAGGCGGCTGTTAAACCCCTCCGAGGGGCCAGCCTTCGAACCTCTGATCAGTAGGGAGGCTCGGAGCCTATTTCCTTCACGGAGAAGGATCCTTTTCGGGGTATCCCCCTTTCCCGGTCCCTGTTGTAAGAGAGAGAAAGAGGAAAAAGGAAAAGGATACGAAATCGAATGACGTGGCGTACCTTTTTTGACGCGGTCATTATGGCGAAGGCGAAGCGTCGCTCGCTTCCCCTGCCAGAGGCGCCGCCTTTCCCGCCGCGGAGTTAATGCGACGGGGCGTGCGGTTCGCGGGGCGGCCGTTGCGCGTGCGCGAGCCGTTCGAGGAACGGTCGTTTCGCTTTGGGTTTTTGAATCCCGCGGCGGGTCCAGGCGAAACGTTGAACGGGTCTCGCCTTGGTCTTTATATACTCGGAGGAGGGTCTGGCGACGGTTCTTTGCTCCGCTTCTCGCCTCCCCCTTAGGTTTTCGCAACCCGAGAGGTTTAGCCAGAGAAAAGGAAACCGCTTACCCAGTCCTTTCCGCCGCCACCCCTTTTGCTCGGTGATGGCCGACCGGGTGACCATCATCTCGCCGCGCGATCCATGGCCTTTCTCCACGGTCACGACGGGTGATCTGGAGGATCTTGTTGCTGAGGGTTTACTTCGCCCTCTCTCTGATGAGAGGCGGCCGGAGTGGATTCCCCCTGCGAGCGGAGCCGCTCCGTCCCCGCCACCGGGGTACGTCGTGAGCTTCGTCTCCTTCCACGAGCAGTGATTCGGTGTGCCGGCGAGCCACTTTATGCGGGCGATCCTGCACAACTATGGGGTGGAGTTGCACAACCTCAGCCCCAACTCCATCTCGCAAGCCGCCATCTTCGTAGCGGTGTGCGAAGGGTATTTGGGGATCGCCCCCCACTGGGACTTGTGGACTCATCTCTTTTTCGCGGAGCTCTTTGCTTCGCCGACAGGGGAGAGAAGGGTCCACGCGGCAGTGCGGGCCGGCGGCTGCATCCTCTAGCTAAGGCAGTCACGGGCGTCGCTGTACATTCTCGCCATCCTTGCGTCCTCGAATAAAGGGTGGCAGCGCCGGTGGTTCTACCTCCGGAACGACGACGAGATGCTCCCGCCGTTTTCCCAGCGAGTGGTCACCGTCGTCGCCGATGCTTGGCGCCACGGGACCCCGCACGACAGACAGAAGAACCTCGAGCCCCTTCTCAAGGCCCTGGAGGCGCTGCGGAAAGGGGGACTCACCGCCGCAGGAGTGATTGCCGCCATCCACCGTCGGAGGGTGCTTCCCTTGGCGGAGCGGCGGTTGCCGCTTTGGGAGATGACGCCGGAGGCTGACTTGGAGGGCTCGCGGATGTCCTCGGATCCTCTTCCCATCGACGTTCTCCATGGGTGGGTGGCCGTCGCGTTGGGAAAACCGGACGCTAGCGCCTTCTCCTAGCCCTTGATGCGCCCCGACCAAGGGTGCGTGACCCTGATGAGTGTCCGCTCCTTCCTTCTCCTTGCGTCGGGTTGCCCCTGGTTCTTACGGTCGGGATTTCCATCCGTCTCCAGGAGGTAGGGTGGCACAAGCCTTCCCGGCCACGGGTCCCGAAGGATGCGGTGGACCGAGCAGCGCGGCGGGTTGCCGCGGAGGAGAAGAAAAAAAAGAAGGACACGGAGAAGGCCCAGGCCCGCGAGCGGATGCGGGCCCGAGACGCCTTGGAAAAGCTCCGTCGTCGGCAGGAGAGGGTGGGGCTCCCGAGGGAGCCGTCGCCGGAAACGCCTGACGACGACGATGATGATGAAGATGATGATGAGGATGACGACATGGCCGCCCGCCTCGGCTTCAGCCCGGGCTTGAGGCTAGGCCAGGAGTCGTCAAGCCAGCCCCCGAGTGGGCTGGCGCCGTCAGTCCCCGGAGTTGGGACACCAAGGTCCCGGCCCGAAGAGCGGGGGCAGACCGAGAGGGTACTTGACCCCTCGGCCGGGAAGTTGAGGTGACCCCGGGGAGTTAGGCTGAGGCGTCTGTTCCCCGAGAGCCGTCGCCCACGCCGGCAGTGCAGGAGAGCGACCCTCAGGTCGCCATGGCAGCGCCTGGGCAGTCCGTTTCCCGGGCGTCCAAGGTGCCCAAGGTGAGGGTGGTGCCAAAGCTGGCGGCGAGGCGGACCTCGGTGGTGCCTTCGGGGGTCGAGATCCGAGAGACCTCTCCTCAGGCACGGTTGATCATGGCCGGAGCGGGTAAGTATCTTGGAACGTCTTCGTCCTGGCTTCTCTTCGTATGTCCCGACCGCGACTTTTCTTTCCTCCTCAGCAAGCGAAGCCATGGCCTGACCGATCTGGCTCCCCGGAAGGCCCTTAAGACGGCGTCGGCTTCCGCAGCCGGTGCCGCGCCGGGCCTCGCTGTTCAGCTGACCTTCTCGCAAGGCGCTCCACAGCGGGATGCTCAGACGGCACCAGTCGCCGTGGAGCGAGTTCCCGAGGCCGGCTCTTCTGCCGAGGCGGCCATCGTGCTGGAGGAGGCGGCTAGCGCGGACATGGCCTCGGGCCCACCGGACATGCCGCCGGTGCTGGCACCTGTTGCTGCTGAAGCCGCTGCCGTCCCAGTCGGGGAGCGACCCGTTGCTGCCGACGCTGAGATGGCCGAGGCGTCGGCGCTCGGTGCCTTGGAGGAGGGGGCGTGGAAACGCGATCCGTCCCGCCGAGCGGCAGCCTTGTCCCTGCGCGGCGGAGCTCCGAGGGGCAGCGCCAGTTGCTCTGGTTCCGGACCCGTGAGGCCTCGGATCCCTTCTTCGTTCTTGACAATGAGCGGGAGGAGCAGTCTTGGGACGAGCTCCACGAGTGTGCCGAAGCAACGGTGGGGTCGCTCCGGTCGTCGCTGGAGGTCTTCTGCAGGGACGTCCCCAAAATCCTCCAGGTAATGGTTTCGGGCATACCTTTTTTTGTGACCAAGGCATCTTTTGTGACGCCCCTCTTCCTTCCCTCAAGATCTGACGGATCTGAGCGCCACCAAGTCGTCTTTCATCCGCCACGAGGTCGACATCTGGGGCTCGCTGCGATCCCTGAGGACCTCGCTCGTCGGGGCTACTGCGCGCCTCTCTCAGCAGGGCGCCGAGGTGGTGGACCTTCGGTTGCTCTGCACCGATCTGAGAGCCGAGGCGGCAGCGGCACGCGCAGAGGCGGCAGCGGCACGCGCAGAGGTGCAACGACGGCAGTCGGAGTTCGACCAGGTCGCCAATGAGCGAGACCAATCTCGGGGCCAAGCTGCCGAGGCCGAAAGCCGGGCTGGAGCCCTTGCAGCAGACCTAGCCGTAGCCCAGGCTGCAGCCTCGGAGCAGCGTGCCCGAGCCGGAGGTATGTCCCGGCCATTTTCGGTCTTCATTTCAGCTTGTTTCCTCCGCTTGTGTTTGAGGCCTTGCGTTCTGGCTGTTTGCAGAGCTCGAGTCCGCCCTTGATGAGTCCAGCATGGCGCTTGCCGGGGCAGCCGAGCAGAGGGAGGCCGACCATGCGGCCATGTCCGAGGCCATCTCGGACTTCTGCCGGGTCTTTGGCTTCGGTGACGTCCCCTCAGGGAGCTCTCCTCAAAGTCGCCTGCAGGCCTTGGGCGATCCCGTGCGCGGCAGACTCCGCGAGGCGCTACACCACGGCGTCAGGCGGGCCTTCGCCGTGCTTGCTTCCCACTACGTCGTGGATCTGGAGCGGGTCAGCGAGGGATATTGTCTTCCTGACGAAGATGAAGCTGCCCTGGCTGAAGTCCAGAGGCTCGACGCGGCCGCCGCGGGCCCGAGCGCGGTGCTGGCGACCACCTTCGAGGCAGAGATCCTCCCGCCTGCGCCGTCGTCCGAAGCCGGGGTGGACTTTGCCGAGGGTGGGGACGAAGCCGAAGGCGCGGCTCCTTCCCCGGGCGGCGCCTAACTCTGTCGGGGCAGTTTCCTTTGAATGCACGTGTGTCTTTTGCGGCCGCTGAGGCTTGAACACTTCATTATCGTAGTATAAAGTCGTGCCCCTTTTCCTTTTCATTTTGCGTGTCCAGCTCCGCTCGTCGGTAGCAGGGTGGCTTGCCCAAGTAGGAGTCATTTTTCGTGGTAGGTGACGAGTGAGGTATCCATAATCCAGAGGCGTAGGAGTCCCTCGGCTCAGTCAACCTTGCCACTTACATGCACCCGCGTTCGCTTCTTGGGGTCCTGCTACCGACATAGCCGGGGGAACGCGGAAGCCTTTTTTGATTGAAAATTTTGACGTGGAGGGGGTTCCCCCCTTTTTAGCCCCCGAGGGAGGGTCGGGCTTTGCCGAGGCAAGGCTGACCCTTCCTTGATGACCAAATTTTGCGTGGGAACAAGGTATACGAACAACTTGAAAACGTCTTAAGGGTAGAAGCGACGTAGCTGTTGGATGTTCCAAGTGTTGGTGTAGACCTCGCCTTGACTGTTGGCCAGCTTGTACGTTCCGGGCTTCAGAACTTTGGTGATGACGAACGGCCCTTCCCAGGGAGGCGTGAGCTTGTGCCGCCCTCGGGCGTCCTGTCGCAGCCGAAGCACCAGGTCGCCCGCCTGGAGGTCTCGGGACCGGACCCCTCGGGCGTGGTAGCGTCGCAGGGACTGCTGGTACCGCGCCGAGTGTAGTAAGGCCTTGTCCCGAGCCTCTTCCAGCTGGTCCAGCGAGTCTTCTCGACTAGCTTGGTTGCTTTGGTCGGCATAGGCCCTCGTCCTCGGGGATCCGTATTCTAAGTCTGTGGGCAAGATGGCCTCGGCCCCATAGACTAGAAAGAACGGCGTGAAGCCCGTGGCTCGGCTCGGCGTTGTCCTCAGGCTCCAGACCACCGAGGGGAGTTCCTTCATCCATTGCTTGCCGAACTTGTTGAGGTCATTGTAGATCCGAGGCTTGAGTCCTTGTAGAATCATGCCGTTGCCACGCTCTACTTGCCCATTCGTCATGGGGTGAGCCACGGCGGCCCAGTCCACCCGGATGTGGTGATCCTCGCAGAAGTCTAGGAACTTTCTGTCGGTGAACTGGGTGCCGTTGTCGGTGATGATGGAGTTCGGGACCCCAAAACGGTGGATGATGTTGGTGAAGAACGCCACCGCCTGTTCGGACCTGATGCTGTTTAGGGGTCGGACCTCGATCCACTTGGAGAATTTGTCGATGGCGACCAACAGGTGCGTGTAGCCCCCGGGTGCCTTCTGCAAGGGGCCGACGAGGTCCAGACCAAGGCCAGGTGATGGGTATCGTCTGCAGAGCCTGAGCGGGCAGGTGGGTCTGCCTCGCGTAGAACTGACACCCTTCGCAGGTGCGGACAATTCTAGTGGCGTCGGCCACCGCCGTCGGCCAGTAGAAACCTTGTCGGAAGGCGTTTCCGACAAGGGCTCGAGGTGCTGCGTGATGGCCGCAAGCCCCCGAGTGTATCTTTCGTAGGAGCTCCTGGCCTTCGGAGATGGAGATGCATCGCTGGAGGATGCCTGAGGGGCTGCGGTGGTAGAGCTCCTTCCCATCTCCCAGCAAGACGAATGACTTGGCGCGCCGCGCCAACCGCCGAGCTTCGGCTCGGTCGAGGGGTAGCTCTCCTCGGTGGAGATATTGCAGGTACGGGGTCTGCCAGTTTCGATTAGGCGTGACCTCGCTTCGCTCCTTCTCGACGCGTAGTGCCTCACCCTCGGGGGCCGAGGGTACCTCGGGTTGAACCGAGGATGCCTCGGGCCGAGCTGAGGGTGCCTCGGGCCGAGCCGAGGGTGCCTCGGACTGAGCCGAGGGTACCTCGGGCTGGACCGAGGGTGCCTCGGGCTCGGGCGTGTCGTCGATCTTGAAGGAGGGTTGATGCAGGTCTCGGGAGAAGACGTCCGGGGGAGCCGTTGTTCGCCCTGAGGCTATTTTAGCCAGCTCGTCCGCAGTCTCGTTGTAGCGTTGGGCGATGTGGTTGAGCTCGAGCCCGTAGAACTTGTCTTCCAGGCGCCGAACCTCATCGCAGTAGACCTCCATCTTCGGGTCGCGGCAGCGGGAGTTCTTCATGACTTGGTCGATGACGAGCTGCGAGTCACTATGAGCGTCGAGGCGTCGGACCCCTAGCTCGATGGCGATCCACAACCCGTTGACCAGAGCCTCGTACTCAGCCACATTGTTGGACGCTGGGAAATGGAGGCGTAGCACGTAGCGTAGGTGCTTCCCGAGGGGCGAGATGAAGAGTAGGCCTGCGCTGGCTCCTGTCTTCATCAGCGACCCGTCGAAGAACATGGTCCAGAGTTCCGGCTGGATCGAAACTGTTGGGAGCTGGGTGTCGACCCATTCAGCCACGAAGTCCGCCAAGACTTGGGACTTGATGGCCTTCCGAGGGGCGAACGAGATTGTTTCGCCCATGATTTCCACCGCCCACTTTGCGATTCTACCCGAGGCCTCTCGGCACTGGATGATCTCCCCCAGGGGGAAGGATGACACCACAGTTACCGGATGAGACTCGAAGTAGTGTCGCAACTTCCGCCGCGTCAGGATCACCGTGTACAGCAGCTTCTGAACTTGTGGGTAGCGGATTTTGGTCTCGGATAGTACCTCGCTGATGAAGTAGACTGGCCTCTAGACGGACAGTGTATGCCCCTCTTCTCGTCTCCCAACCACAATCGCGGCGCTAACCACCTGAGTGGTCGCGGCGACGTAGATCAAGAGGGCTTCTCCGGCGGCTGGGGGCACCAAGATGGGCGCATTCGTGAGGAGCGCCTTCAGGTTCCCGAGGGCTTCCTCGGCCTCAGGGGTCCAAGTGAAGCACTCGTCCTTCCTTAAGAGGCGGTACAGAGGCAGGCCTCTTTCGCCGAGGCGTGAGATGAAGCAGCTCAGAGCCGCAAGACATCCCATGACTCTCTGTACGCCTTTCAAGTCCTTGATGGGCCCCATGCTGGTGATGGCTGCGATCTTCTCTGGGTTGGCTTCGATGCCCCGCTTGGAGACGATGAACCCCAAGAGCATGCCTCGGAGCACCCCGAAGACACACTTTTCGGGATTGAGCTTCACGCCTTTCGCCTTGAGACATCGGAATGTCACTTCAAGGTTGGAAAGGAGGTCGGAGGCTTTCCTCGTCTTGACTACGATGTTCATGCACCGCTGGTATGTCACACCCGCATTCCTCAAGCCGAACGGCATGGTGACATAGTAGTACATGCCGAAGGGCGTGATGAAAGAAGTCGCGAGCTGGTCGGACTCCATCCTGATTTGGTGATACCCTGAGTAGGCATCGAGGAAAGACAGGGTTTCGCACCCAGCAGTGGAATCCACGATTTGATCGATGCGAGGCAGAGGGTAGGGAACCTTCGGACATGCTTTGTTTAGACCAGTGTAGTCTACACACATCCGCCATTTCCCTCCTTTCTTTCTCACAAGCACAGGGTTGGCAAGCCATTCGGGATGGAATACCTCTTTGATGAACCCTGCCGCCATTAGCTTGTGGATCTCCTCGCCTATGGCTCTGCGCTTTTCTTTGTCGAATCGGCACAGAGCCTGCTTGACGGGTCGGGCTCCGGCTCGGATATCCAGCGAGTGCTCGGCGACATCCCTCGGTATGCCGGGCATGTCCGAGGGACTCCACGCGAAGACGTCGGCGTTCGCGCGGAGAAAGTCGACGAGCACTGCTCCCTATTTGGGATCGAGCTCGGAGCCGATCCAGATCTGCTTGGAGGCGTCGCTGTTGGGGTCGAGGGGGACGGACTTAACCGTCTCCGCTGGCTCGAAGTTGCCGGCGTGACGCTTCACGTCTGGCACCTCCTTAGAGAGGCTCTCTAGGTCGACGATGAGGGCCTCGGATTCGGCGAGGGCCTCGGCGTACTCCACGCACTCCACGTCGCATTCGAACGCGTGTTTGTACGTGGGGCCGACGGTGATGACCCCGTTGGGGCCCGACATCTTGAGCTTGAGGTAGGTGTAGTTGGGGACGGCCATGAACTTCACGTAGCATGGCCTCCCCAGTACCGCGTGGTAGGTTCCTCGGAACCCGGCCACCTCGAACGTGAGGGTCTCCCTTCGGAAGTTGGAAGGCGTTCCGAAGCAGACGGGAAGGTCGAGTTGTCCGAGGGGCTGGACGCGCTTCCCGGGGATGATCCCGTGGAAAGGCGCAGCGCCTGCCCGGACCGAGGACAGATCAACATGCAGGAGCCTGAGGGTCTCGGCGTAGATGATGTTGAGGCTGCTGCCTCCGTCCATGAGGACCTTGGTGAGCCTGACGTCGCCTACGACGGGGTCGACGACGAGCGGGTATTTCCCCGGGCTCGGCACGTGGTCGGGGTGGTCGGCTTGGTCGAAGGTGATGGGCTTGTTGGACCAGTCTAGGTAGACTGGCACCGCCACCTTCACCGAACAGACCTCCCGACGCTCTTGCTTGCGGTGCCGAGCCGAGGCGTTCGCCGCTTGCCCACCGTAGATCATGAAGCAGTCGCGGACCTCAGGGAACTCTCCTGCCTGGTGATCTTCCTTCTTGTCGTCGTCGCGAGCCCTGCCACCCTCCGCGGGTGGCCTGGCCCTGTGGAAGTGGCGCCGAAGCATAGCGCACTCCTCAAGGGTGTGCTTGACGGGCCCCTGATGATAGGGGCACGACTCCTTGAGCATCTTGTTGAAGAGGTTGGCACCTCCGGGGGGTTTTCGAGGGTTCTTGTACTCGGCGGCGGCGACAAGGTCCGCGTCGGCGGCGTCGCGTTTCGCTTGCGACTTCTTCTTGCCCTTCTTCTTGGCGCCGCGCTGAGTTGACGCCTCGGGGGCATCTTCCGGTGGGCGGCCCTGGGGCTGCTTGTCCTTCCGGAAGATAGCCTCAACCGCCTCCTGGCCAGAGGCAAACTTGGTGGCGATGTCCATCAGCTCGCTCGCCCTGGTGGGGGTCTTGCGACCCAGCTTGCTCACCAGGTCGCGGCAGGTGGTGCCGGTGAGGAACGCGCCGATGACATCCGAATCGGTGATGTTGGGCAGCTCGGTGCGCTGCTTCGAGAATCGCCGGATGTAGTCCTGGAGAGACTCTCCCGGCTGCTGCCGGCAGCTTCGGAGGTCCCAGGAGTTTCCAGGGCGTACGTACGTGCCCTAGAAATTGCCGGCGAAGGCTTGGACCAGGTCGTCCCAGTTGGAGATCTGCCCCAGAGGCAGGTGCTCCAACCAGGCGCGAGCGGTGTCGGAGAGGAACAGGGGGAGGTTGCGGATGATGAGGTTGTCATCGTCCGTTCCACCCAGTTGGCAGGCCAGCCGGTAGTCCGCGAGCCACAGTTCCGGTCTCGTCTCCCCTGAGTACTTTGTGATAGTAGTCGGGGGTCGGAACCGGGTCGGGAACGGCGCCCGTCGTATGGCGCGGCTGAAAGCCTGCGGACCGAGTGGTTCGGGCGAGGGACTCCGATCCTCCCCGCTGTCGTAGCGTCCTCCACGCCTGGGGTGGTAGCCTCGACGCACCCTCTCATCGAGGTGGGCCCGACGGTCGCGGTGATGGTGCTCGTTGCCGAGGCGACCCGGGGCCGCAGGCGCTGTGTTGCGCGTGCGCCCGGTGTGGACCGAGGCTTCCCGCATGAATCGGGAAGTCGCGGCGCGATGTTCCGAGGGGTACCCCTGCCTTCGGGAGGCGGAGCTTTCGGCCCGTCGGACCGCGGCGCCCTCCAGGAGATTCTTGAGCTCTCCCTGGATTCGCCGCCCCTCGGTGGTTGATGGCTCCGGCATCGCGCGGAGAAGCATTGCTGCTGCAGCCAGGTTCTGGCCGACCCCACTGGAAGCGGGTGGCGGCCTCACCCTGACATCGTCGGCGGTGCGGTGCTGGATACCCTGGGGTAGATGACGCATTTCTCCGACCGGAGGCTGGCCCGCCCATTCCTGCCCGACGTCCCGGCGGATCGGCTCAAGTGCTCCTGCTCCCTCGTCGAGCCTGGCCTGCACCCCGCGGATTTGCTCAAGCTGTGGGTCATGACCCCCCGCCTGAACGAGGACCACAGCTAGCTCCCGTAGGATGTCAACGCGAGGCACAGGCCTAGGGAGATCACCGTTCTCCGGCATACCGAGATGGTTGCCTTCAGAGGGACCCCCTAGATCGACGTGGAAACATTCACGACTTGGGCCGCAGTCCTCGTCGCCGAGGCTACGGCTACCGTCGGAACAGTCGGAAAGGCAGTAGTCGCATGCGGTCATGAAGTCCCGCATGGCACTGGGGTTACCAAGTCCGGAGAAATCCCAACAGAAGTCGGGCTCGTCATCTTCCTCGGACCCTGAGGACCCGTAGGTCGAGACGTCCGTCAGCCGGTCCCAGGGTGACCGCATACGATACCCCAGAGGGTTTGGACTCGCCTCTACGAGAGCGTCCGCCAAAGCGAAGCCGCTTGGCGGGTCGAGGCTGAATCCAAGGGGCGTGAGATGGGAATCGGTCGGTACCTCTTGGTCGACGGGCGGTGATGAAGTCACGTCAGGGACTGACTGCACCGTCGTCTCAGGTACGAGGGTGACGCCCAGCAAGCCTTTCGCGAGCGTGCTGGCGCCGTCCGTTTGCTCGGAATTGGCGCGTTGCAGGGAGACGGCGCTCGTCTTCGTCTCAAACGCGAGGTCGATGCCCGACGCGCCCCCCGTTGGGGCGCCGGCGCCGTCGACTTGCTCGACAGCCGACGAGGTGCCGCCTCCTGCTTGGCCTTGGTTGCCCCGCCTCCTCCTCCGTCGGCGGGGGAGAGGGCGGGGTGAGCTCGAATGTTGTTCTTCCACCACGCAGGGAAGACGTCGTCAATTCCGCCGCCGGCGAGCGGGCTGTCGGCCGCCATTGTCACTGTCGCACGGCGGGGGAAGGAGTATACGTGGCCAATGGGCCGTGCCGTGCCAGCACGGCCCGAACCCGTCATGGGCCGGGCCAAATTAGATGGGCCGAGGCACGGCACTATTAATTGTCGGGCCGTGCCGTGCCGGCACTTAAGCCTACGCCGCAGCCCAAGCCCGGCACTATTGGCTTTAATCGGGCCGTGCCGGGCCATAGTGCCGTGCTGGGCTTTCGTGTCGTGCTGGCCCTATACCCACATGTCAAACATCCATGCAAATAGCAAATATGTATGTAATACACAGGTTCGACAACTAAGAATACAATATACAACTATGAACCATACAATACACTAATTTATTCTCAACACAGCCATAGTGCCATACAAATACAAGTATACAATCATCAGGCATAGTGCTTTATAAAGATACAATAAGCATACAATAAACATAAGCATACAATCAGCCATAGTGCCATACAATGATACAAGTACACAATAAACATAAGCATACAATCAGCCAACAGCCATAGTGCCACTGCCATACAAGTACACAATAAACATAAGCATACAATCAGCCATAGTGCCATACAAGTATACAATAATCAGGCATCAGCCAATCAGCCATACATGAGACATCAAAAAATAGATCACCATGCTTTATAAAGAGCTATTTAGATTGGTTGCCTCGTTAAAAACCTTTAGGTAAAACCCCATTTTAACTACATGGGGACAAAACCCTAAAGGAAAAAAGAGTACAACCTAGCTCTTTTAGTGATCATGTCCATCTCCACCACCAACACAAGTCGATCCTTCTTGTGCATCAAGATACATGTTTTCCATTAGCTCTTCAAGATCTTTGTTCTCAACGCAGTGTTGCTGCCGAACAGCTGCTTGCTCCCAATCCTTGGCCAGGGACAACATCTCCACATGTTCTGGTGTTAGACTTCGCCGTCGTTCCTCGATCAACCTGCCACATAAACTAAAAGCTGACTCAGAAGAAATAGTGGATACAGGGACAGTTAAGACATCTTTAGCTAGAATTGATAAAATTGGATAGGTTCTTTTATGATCACGCCACCAACTAAGTACACTAAATGAATCATCAAACTCAGTAAGAGGATCACTATCTAGATAAGATGATAACTCAGAAATTGTGCTAGAAATAGGTGTGTTAAAAACAGTTCCAGTAGAAACAGATGGTGCTGATGATGGATTAGTCCTCACAAACCTATTCCATGAAGACAATACATTACCAGGACCAATAGTTGCAGGTTGGGGTCTTTGCAAACGTACAGAACCAAATTTAGACTCATATTTGGCATATAGAATTGACAATTGAGTTTTAACTTCAATGGAATAACTAGAGTAATCAAGATGAAGTGAATCAGAAAGAACATGCAATGCATTATTAAAATTAGTGAGTTTAGCTCTAGGATCCAAAATGAATGCAAAAGAATACAACAATGGTATCTTCTCCCAATATTTTAGAAACTTGGATTTCATAGGCACGATAACTTGTCTAAGTTTACTATCATTTTCAAAACGATTTAGGTGAGCAGCAATTTCAATAACAGCATGCATCATTAATGGAGATGTAGGATAATATACACCTGACAGTGAAACAGTTGATAAATAGAATAACTCTAAGAATTCCAATACATGTTCAGCAATATACCAATGATCAGAAGTGAGCAAGTTCCTTTTTACCTTGTAATGAGTGTCAATGAACACAGAAAAAGTACCTTTGTGTGGCATGAGATGCTTGAGCATAAGGTACGTAGAATTCCACCTAACATCCATATCCAATCCAAACTTACGGGGCCGCACACCCATAGCAATACAATATGTCTTATACTGGGCAATTCGTTGATTAGAAGAATTGAGAAATGATATAGCAGTTCTAAAATCCTCAAGCAAAGTTTTTAACCTTTTTAGACCAGATTTGACAATTAAGTTTATGATATGACATGCACAACGTTGATGCATTAAAGTAGAACCAACATATGATGATAGTAATGGTGTCAACTTTTCAATAGCACTAGTATTAGAAGAAGCGTTGTCAAGGGTAACAGATAAAACTTTAGTAGTCAATTGGTAATCAACTAGTGCATTCATAATGCGCTCAGCAATGTTAGAACCACAATGAGACACATCAATTAATCGCATACCAATAATTCTTTTTTCTAACTCCCACCCATCATTAACGAAGTGCACTACCACACTAAGGTAGTCTTCCTTAGCATTACCACTCCATATGTCCGATGTCAAACAAACACATGTAGCCTTAGCTAACAAATTTTTTACCTCAGAAACCTTAGCATGAAAATAAGTTTCAAGATCCCTAGTAGTGCTCTGTCTAGAAACACGTTGAAAACGAGGGTTATGAGCAAACCTAATATATTCCTCAAAAGCATCAGTAGCACCAATGTTCAATGGAAGATCAAGTCTAGCAATCAACCGACACAACTGAGTCCTAGCATTTACAGGATCATACTCAAAATGATGCACATGACCATCAGCAGAATAATGTAAATGAGTTTGAGATAATGAACCAGCAGCCTCAGCCTTTCTAGTACAAGCAGCAACATGCCTCAATAAATGACCAGTACCACCAGTAGATTTAGCAGACAATTCTACATTGCAAATCTTACATACAGCAGCATACCTGACTTGCTTACCATTTAAGATTTTGAATAGAGGCTTTAGATCTTTCCAAACCTCAGATGTCGATGCTCTGGTCCTCATTCTCTTGTTGTCACCACCCGCAGTGCTCTCAAGACTTGCTCCTTCGCCATCCAAACTATTAGGACATGAGGGATTTGAACCCAACACTGCGTCAACATCATCACTAGACAAACCTGGAGAAACTAGACAAACCGTACTGTTTCGGTCATGTGCAGCTGATGGTCATGAAACTAATTTTGAGAAAAATACAAGAAACAGTACCATCCGCAGGGGGAGTAGTCGATGGCGACAACGACGATGTTGCTGCACGGATGGAGGCGGGAGCAGGAGTAGGACGTAGTGCCGCAGGAGAGACAAGGGAGCACCGAACCCGCGGTGGAAGAGATCCGGCCACCTGCTCGCGAGTCTCCATTAGAGGGCTGCTGGGTGCTTGGCGCGAGTTGGCGGCGAACTCGGTGCGGCGGCTTGCGCTTGGCGAGTTGGCGGCAAACTTGGGTGGCGACTGGCGAGCACCGGCTGGCGAGTTGCTGGCGACTGGCGAGCACCGGCTGCCGAACTCGGGTACGCCGTACGCCACTGGCGCTGGCGCCTGGTGACTGGCGTGGCGACTGGCGAGCGGCGGCTGGCGAGCGGCGGCTGGCGAGCGGCGGCTGGCGAGCGGCGGCTGCCGGCTGGCGAAGTGGCGACCGGCGAGGGCGACTGGCGACCGACGAAGTGGCGGCTGGCGGTGGGCCGGTGGCGAACCTAGGGTTTTCGGCTGTCGTCCGCTGGGCGCTGGCGGCTGGTGGCCTGGTGGGCGAGGGCGACTGCGCGCACTACTGTCTACTGCCTGCGCTGTGGCCAGCCGTCGCTCAATTTAGGGAATTAGGGTTAGCCAGCCAAATGGGCCTTGTGCCAAATGGGCCTTGTGCCCTTGTCTCTAAGCGAGTCTGCGAGTGGCTGGGCGCCTGGGCTGCCTGCCTGGTATTGAAATTTGGATACTGAACCATCTCTGGATCTGGAGTCTGGACTAGTGGTAATCGGGCCATAAATGGACCGGGCCGGGTCGTGCTGGGCTTTTTGGGCCGAACGGGCCAACCAGCGGGCTAAATGGGTCGTCGCTAATCGTGCCGTGCTCGTGCTGCCCAACGGGCTTGTCTCTAAGCCCAAGCACGGCCCATGATGGGCCTCGTGCCAGCCCGGGCACTATAATATCGTGCCGTGCCGTGTTCGTGTCGTGCCAAAATAGTCGTGTTTCGTGCTAGCCCATATAGCCCGGCCCGTTTGGCCACCTATAGGAAGGAGTATCATGTCGTAGCTGCCATCGAGGGACATGAACTCAAGACTCCCGAAACGGAGCACCGTCCCGGGCTGGAGAGGTTGCTGGAGACTGCCCATCTGGAGCTTGACGGGAAGCTGTTCGTCAACACGCAGCAGGCCCCTACCTGGCGCGCCAACTGTCAGCGTTTCGAGACCGGGGGGTCCCTGGGCCGACGAGTGAAATGTCGTCGCGTGCCCCAGCCCAGATGGGTCGGCGCGAGGCCGAGCGCAAAGGGGGGAGAAAAGGCAGCCGGAGACGGGCGTGAGAGAGGTGGAAATCCCGCGACCTTCGTGTTCGTCCCGCGCCCAGGTCGGGTGCGCTTGCAGTAGGGGGTTACAAGCGTCCAGGCGGGAGAGGGAGCGAGCGGCCTCACGCAAGCGTCTGTCCCGTCCTCGTCCCCGCGCGGCCAACCCTCTGTAAGAGGGCCCTGGTCCTTCCTTTTATAGGCGTAAGGAGAGGATCCAGGTGTACAATGGGGGTGTAGCAGAGTGCTATCGTGTCTAGTGGAGGAGAGCTAGCGCCCTAAGTACATGCCATCGTGGCAGCCGGAGAGGTTTTGGCACCCGGTTCGTGTGGTGTCGTGGCCGTCAGAGGAGCGCTGGAGTCTGGCGGAAGGACAGCTGTCGGAGCTGTCGAGTCCTTGCTGACGTCCTCTTGCTTCCGTAAGGGGGCTGAGAGCCGCCGTCGTCACAGAGCGTGCGGGGCGCCATCATTGCTTATATGGCGGAGCGAGCCAGATGGGACGCCGGTCTTGTTCCCCGTAGCCTGAGTCAGCTTGGGGTAGGGTAATGATGGCGCCTCCTGCTGACGAGGTCGGTCTGCGCCCTAGGTTGGGCGATGTGGAGGCTCCTCCGAGGTCGAGGTCGAGTCCGTCTTCCGTGGCCGAGGTCGAGCCCCTGGGTCTGGCGAGGCGGAGACCGTCGGCTGAAGCCAGGGCTGAGTCCGAGCCCTGGGGTCGGGCGAAGCGGAGTTCGTCGTCTTCAGGGGCTGAGCCCGAGTCCGAGCCCTGGGTCGGGCGGAGCGGAGTTCGTCGTCTTCAGGGGCTGAGCCCGAGTCCGAGCCCTGGGTCGGGCGGAGCGGAGTTCGCTGTCTTCCGGGGCTGAGCCCGAGTCTGAGCCTTGGGTCAGGCGGAGCGGAGTTCGCCGTCTTCCGGGGCTTAGCCCGTGTCCGAGCCCTGGGTCGGGCGGAGCGGAGTTCGCCGTCTTCCGGGGCTGAGCCCGAGTCCGAGCCCTGGGTCGGGCGGAGCGGAGTTCGCCGTCTTCCGGGGCTGAGCCCGAGTCCGAGCCCTGGGTCGGGCGGAGCGGAGTTTCCTATGGCGCCTGAGGCCGGGCCTGACTGCCTGTCAGCCTCACTATGTCGAGTGGCACAACAGTCAGAGCGGCGCAGGCGGCGCTGCCCTTCTGTCAGGCTGGTCAGTGGAGCGGCGAAGTGACTGCGATCACTTCGGCTCTGTCGACTGAAGGGCGCGTGTCAGGATAAAGGTGTCAGGCCACCTTTGCATTAAATGCCCCTGCGATTTGGTCGGTTGGCGTGGCGATCTGGCCAGGGTTGCTTCTTGGCAAAGACTGGGCCTCGGGCGAGCCGGAAGTATGTTCGTCGCTGGAGGGGGGCCTCGGGCGAGACGGAGATCCTCCGGGGCCGGCTGCCCTTGTCCGAGGCTGAGCTCGGGCGAGGCGTGATCGAGTCCCTCGAATGGACCGATCCTTGACTTAGTCGCACCCATCAGGCCTTTGCAGCTTTGTGCTGATGGGGGTTACCAGCTGAGAATTAGGAGCCTTGAGGGTACCCCTAATTATGGTCCCCGACAATAGCGGATGCACAAACCACATGACGGGGGAGAAGAAAATGTTTACCTCCTACGTCAAGAACAAGGATTCCCAAGACATGATCATCTTTAGAGATGGGAATCATGGCAAGGTCAAAGGACTGGGTAAAATAGCCATCACTGTCGAGCATTCAATTTCAAATGTGTTACTAGTAGAATCGCTCGGTTACAATTTCCTTTCTGTAAGTCAAATGTGTCATATGGGATACAATTGTTTATTTACAAATATTGATGTATCTATCTTTAGAAGAAGTGATGGTTCATTAGCTTTTAAAGGTGTATTAGACAGCAAACTCTATATAGTTGATTTATCAAAAGAGAATGCTGATCTAGATGCATGTTTAATTGCTAAGACTAATATGGGCTAGCTCTAGCACTGCTGTCTAGCACATGTTGGGATGAAGAATCTTCATAAGCTTCTAAAGAGAGAACATGTGTTAGGACTAATCGATGTCTGTTTTGAGAAAGACAGACCTTATGCAGCGTGCCATGCAAGAAAGCAGGTGGGAACTACTCATCAAAGCAAGAACGTGATGATGAGATCAAGACCACCAGAACTCCTACATATGGATCTCTTCGGGCCCGTTGCTTATCTTAGCATCGAGGGAAGTAAGTATGGTCTTGTAATTGTTGATGATTTTTCTCGCTTCACTTGGGTGTTCTTTTTGCAGGATAAATTTGAAACCCAAGGTACCTTAAAACGCTTCTTAAGGAGAGCTCAAAATGAGTTTGAGCTCAAGGTGAATAAAATAAGGAGCGATAATGAATCTAAATTCAAGAATCTTCAACTGGAAGAATATCTTGAGGAGGAAGGCATCAAGCATGAGTTCTCCGCTCTCTACACACCACGACAAAATGGTGTGGTAGAGAGGAAGAACATGATACTCATTGACATGGCAAGAACAATGCTTGGTGAATACAAGACGTTGAGCGGTTTTGGTCGGAAGCTGTAAAATAGCTTACCACGGCATAAATCGGCTATATCTTCATTGCTTCCTGAAGCAGACATCTTACGAGCTCCAAACTAGTAATAAAACCAATGTTTCTTACTTTCGTGTATTTGGGAGCAAATGCTACATCTTGGTAAAGAAAGGTAGACATTTGAAATTTGCTGCCAAAGCAGTAGAAGGGTTTTTACTAGGTTATGATTCAAATACAAAGGCGTATAGATTCTTCAACAAATCATCGGGTTTAGTTGAAGTCTCTAGCGACGTTGTATTTGATGAGACTAATGGCTCTCCAAGAGAGCAAGTTGATCTTGATGATGTAGATGAGGACGAGGTTCCAATGGCCGCAATACGAATAATGGCAATAGGTGATATGCGACCGCAAGAACAACAAGATTAAGATCTACCATCTTCCTCGACTTTGGTGCACCCTTTAACTCAAGATGAGGAACAGGTACCTCAAGATGAAGGCATGGATCAAGGGGGAGCACATGGAGAATAGGATAAGGAGGAAGAAGCACCACAAGCACCTCCAAATCAAGTCCGGGCGACTATTCAAAGAAACCACCCAGTGGATCAAATTCTAGGTGACATCAGCAAGGGAGTAACTACTCGCTCACGTTTAGCTAACTTTTGTGAGCATTACTCGTTTGTTTCTTCTATTGAGCCCTTCAGGGTAGAAGAAGCCTTGCAGGATCCGGACTGGGTGTTGGCCATGCAGGAAAAGCTCAATAACTTGAAGAGAAATGAAGTATGGAGCTTGGTGCCATGTCCGAAACAAAACGTTGTGGGAACCAAGTGGGTGTTCCACAACAAGCAAGATGAGCACAGGGTGGTGACAAGAAACAAGGCTCAACTTGTGGCAAAAGGTTATGCCCAAGTCACAGGTTTGGATTTTGAGGAGACATTTGCTCCTGTAGCTAGGCTCGAATCAATTCGCATATTATTGGCCTATGCTGCTGTCGGTGTTTTGGGTCCGACCGCACACCCGGGGTTGCCCCTCAAGGTGTTTTTAGGAGTAGGACGGTGTCGACGACTGTAGCAAAATGGTTCGTGCCGATCACACGAGGGACAGTGGACAAGATTTACAGGTTCGGGCCGCTTAGAGATGCGTAACACCCTACGTCTTGGTGAGTACGTGAACGTGGTTACAAGAGGGCTCTCTGGATTGAGGACACAGAGAGTTGAGGTGGGTGGCTAAGTAAGATAGGATCGATCGTTCTGAAGGGGTGCCCCCTAGGCCTTATATACTCGACCGTGGGGCAGTACACGTGGATATGATAACAACAAGTAGCTAAAAGGTAGTGAACCTCTTGAGTTTATCCCTACGTAACCCTCGCCGACTTATCCTCGCATGGCTCCGTAGCATGGGGGCTCCAGCGCAGGAAAGTCGGGTCTCTGTTGCAATTTACTCGTTCGACGTTGTGGGCCGTCCGGGTTTGCACCAATCCGGTCTTACGTCTTCTCTGCTTTGTTGGTTGTTTCTCCCCAGGCCCACGAAGGAATGACCTCATGATTTATTAGGCCTTTGGGCCTTTCGTGAGGTCTTTTACTCCTTTAGTGGACCCGGGGGATATCTATCCCCCACAAGCCCCCGATCTTTGGGTTAATTTAGAAGTAATCAGCCCAAAGATCCCAGGTCCAACTTGCGGGTGTTTTTGAAGAAGAACGTCTTCCTGTTGTCTTCTCTTGCTCCGATCACTCATTTGACCGAGGCTTGGTTTCATGCCTGTGCCTTAGAGGTCGGCATTTCAATTTGTAGGATTCTGAACTTCATTGGGTGCACCGGAGGTGCACCCAATGGGTGTAGCCCCCGACCTTTGAGTAGATTTTAGAAAACAATCTACTCGAAGGTCTTTCCCGGAAATTATCTCCATTTGTGCTCCTGCATCTTGGTTGAGGGTTGGTCTTTTAATCTTGTCTCTCTCCTTAGGAGTCGGCACTATCTCGGCTTGGAATGATAATGTAACACCCTGAATTTGGGGTATAAAATTTCTTTTCTAATATCCACCAAATTCAGGTGTTACACTCTCATTTCTTTGTTTCCCTTCTCTTTTTCCTAAAAGTGGAGAATTATTTTATTTTATATCTAGATGTAAGCTTAGTAAAATAAAACCTCAGAGGTGCTTGAGTGTTGCATTCATGCCGAAGCATATATTTGGTTTGAATTGATTTGAAAATCCAATTTATGAATTCGATCTTGTGAAGAAAATCTCATTTTACAAAAATAACTAATTGCTAAAATAAGGTTTTAATAATTCTAGTTTATAATGGTAATCATGGTAATAAATCTTTAATTCAAGTGTTTGTTCATTTGGAATGATTTTTGGAATGCTCATTTTGAATATTGAATATCATCTCTTCTTAAATGAAAATTCACATAAATAATATAATTAGTCCAAGAACTAATATGTTATTTATAAATAAGTTTGGTTTGATTCTTATGGATTTTATGATTATTTAAATATGTATTTCGAAATTTGGAAAAAAAAGGGAAATAAAAAAAAGAAAAGAAAACACAAAACCCTAACTAAACTGGCCCATTAGGCCCAGCCGACCGCCCCCTCGCCTCCCACTCCTGCCGCCTCTCACTAGCAAGCGGGCCCCACCCGCGCCTCCTTCTCCCTTCTCCCCTTGTTCTTCCCAGCCGCCGTCGCTCTGCTCGGGATGCCACGCGCGCCCAGGCAACCGCGCGCCCGGCCGCCCAGCTCGCGCCAGAGACCCGCCCCGAGCCCGTGCTCGACGCCCCTGCACCCCGACGCGTCCAGGCGCCCAAACCCAGGTCCCGCGACGCACCCGCTCGGGTGGCGCGCCGGAGTGGACGCCCGCCGAGACGCTCGCGCTCGTCCATGCCGCCGCGCTCGCCCAGGCGCGCTCGTCTAGCCACGGCCTGAGGCCCACCTGCCAGAGCGCTGGCCTCCACTTCTCCCCATGCACGCTCCTGCAACCGTCGCACGCCCTGCTGCTCGCGCGGCACTCGCCCACTACTCCGAGAAACCGGACGTCCGCGCCCACGTTCTCCTATCCGACATCTGCACATCATCTCCTCATCCTCCTTCATTTCCCTAATCACCAGCCCTCGACCTCGCCGTCGCCTAGCCCAGCCGTCGGTGACCTCCAGCGCACCCTGCGCTCCTGCTGGCCGGTATCCGCCATGCGCCAGAGACCCCATTCGTCGGCGTAGCGCAGCCCATCCATGCCGTCATCCATCACGCGCGTCCTCCCTCCTTTCTCCAGCGCGTCTGCGCGGCCCGTGCAGCCTGCGCCCGTGCGGCATGCCGTCGGCATGCTCGCCTAGGCCGATGCAGGCAGTGCCTCCATCTGGCGTTGTGCGCGCATGGTCGCGACTGCTCAGTCCGCAGGGCACTTGCGCGCGCAAGCGCGTCATGTCCGCGCCATCGGCTTCTGCTGTTCAGGCTCCACGGTCGAGCCCCCTACTGTAACTCACGCTCCTAGTCTCGCCGTCATCTCACCGCGGCAGCGCCTCATCGACCTCGCTCCTGTGACCGTGTCGTCGTCCTGAGGTGAGACCGTCAACCCCCCCCCCCTCGTCCGAACCATATGTAAAACTCCATCGCGGTCGCATCCATCACGGTCGCATGATTCGTGCCGCGCGCAGCACGTCTATTCGCGCATGATTCATGGGTTGTCGCACGTGTCGTCATGCGTCATTCACGTGTTGTCCATGCGCGTCGTCGTTCGCGTGAGTCGCTGTTTGCACGCTTTAGTAAAATCATTTCGCTATATCGTTCACGTTAAAATAATTGATTACTTGTTTAGTTGTGTATTAGTAAAATAACAATTCAACTGAACCTAATTAATGATTTTAATTATGCGTTTGTAGATACCCGTTAGTGTGTGTACGCCAACTTAAATGTCGTGTTAACGCGTAGTTAGTATGAATACGACATAATTTAACAGTACACGTGTATCGCGTTGTTTATAAGTTCATTATAGGGTTGGATGTATTAAGTCTCATGCGGCGTAACTCGTTCGGTTACGTCAACTCTAGCGGAGTCAATTTCATATTAGAAACATTGTTTGGTCGCGACGCATGTTTATTTAATTAATGAATTAATTATTTACCTGTTAGTTATCAAAATAATTAATTTATCATTTTAACTTACCCTTTATAAATGTATGATAGTCTGATTAATGACTACACGAATGTTTCAAACGTAATACTTGTCTAGTATAGAGGCGACATCTATGTAGCAGTTCTTGTTTGCGCGTCAGCGTGCTGTTCGCGCGCGTAGTCGTGTTGGCTCGCGCGTGTCGCGCGCTGTTGTGCGCATTGTTTCGCGTATGCGTAGCGTGCCGTTGGGGTCCCGACGGCGTTTGTCTACCCCTAGACGACGCCCGTCTACCCCCGTCTACCCCCTGTGCGTGCGCGCGTTCGCGTCGTTCGCACGACGTCTTCTGGTGATAATAAATTGTTTTCGCTTATGAACACTCACGTTAATAACGTTAATTTGTCAGGTTTCATATTTTAGATAACTAACTTAAGGATTGCTCGACTAATATTTACTAGATTAATATTCTAATCAGATTAAAGGGCGTAGTGTCTATCTTGGGCTTTTATAATAAATATTAACATGGATAATATTAATTTAACTGCTTTCTATTTATTTAACATTCTTTTAGTATAAACGAGTCACCTGTTCAATTATTCTCGTCTGTCGCGGGTGTCGTTTCGTGCGCGTCCGCGCTCGTCGCGCGCGCTGTTTCGTGTGTCGTCAGCGTGCTACGTCGCGCGTGTCCGCGCGTCGTTGGCACGATGTGGTGCTGTTTCAGGCGTCATAAATTCATCTCGCTTAGAATATCTCGTTTTAACTAAATCATTTTATTAACTAACATTTGTTAGTGTAGCAAATTAATCGAACTGGCTGATGTAGAATATTTATATTGGATAATGTCGAATTAGGTGTTATAGTTAATATTTGTTTAGTGTAAACCCATTGACTTCTTGATCGTAACTCCGACTGTCGTGTTTCTTATCCTAGCGTAACCGTAGAAGCGCTCTCTATTTTATATTGCTCGTTTCTATAATGTTTTATCTTGTGTGGTGTAATGTTCTTATGCATATATATATATTTGTTTGCTTGTGCCTGTTTGTCTTCGCTTTGCGTCGCGAATAGATTGCGATCCGTTTCCGAGCTTCGAGGAATCAAAGATCAAGTGTTGGCGACCAAGTGATCCAGTTCTTTGAGTTCCACGAGATTGAAGACCCTGAGCATCAGTTTGGTGAAGGCAAGTGTCCTCTGACCCATTATGTCCCATTTACTTTATAATACACTGTCCCGCATACTATGAACAACCTAAGGATTTACTAGCTTTCTATTTACCTTGTCCTTGATTTACCTTTTGGGTTACTATGGTTAGCTACATGCTAGCGCTTTACTTTAATCAATGAACATGATGAGATACAATGATGATACTATGATTTTATTCTGGATATGATGATATACTTGTGGCATTTAGGGGACTCGGGCTGTTTCCCGAGTACCTCTCCGTAAGGACCTGTTCGTTGAGAGACCACCCGGGATAACAGTGCAACCATGAGGGTGAAATGGGGCGCCCTTAGCTAATTAATTAGAGGAACTAGAGGTGTAGTTGCTTCGCCGTCGTGTCGTCAATGGGGTCCAGGCACAGTGCTTGCTCTGCCGAGGCTGGGTGTCGAGGTTCTTTCGTTTTGCTTTTGTTAGTCACCCTCCTGTGGGGAGAGGTACTGTGTTTATCAAACTGGAGAAACCTAACGGGTGGCTATGACCTCTAGGGAATCTTTGTAAAGGCTACGTAGTGATACCCTGCCGGACCACCTAGGAAGTGATCAATGGGGAGTCATGGTCCCTGGGCAAAACGGGAATCACGGCTCATGAGTAAAGTGTGCGACCTCTGCAGAGGGTTAGAAACTGATATATCAGCCG
The DNA here is from genome assembly GCF_902167145.1 of Zea mays. NCBI lineage: Eukaryota > Viridiplantae > Streptophyta > Magnoliopsida > Poales > Poaceae > Zea > Zea mays. The sequence continues at coordinate 78,113,024 of NC_050103.1, read as the reverse complement.
TGCTCACGGTTATGAGCGGCCTTGGGATCCTCTTTGATTAGAGATACAACTGGTTCGAGACTCAATGGTTCTATTAATGTTTTTTGTTCGATGATGATCATGATGTTCCTGATGTTCCTCGAGAAGGAAGCTGTTCACGGGTTGGCTATTACTAAAACTTGGCTTCCACTAATAATAAATACCTGACCAACTAAAAGCAACTGCTTGAGCTTAACTCCACATAAAGCTAGTCTACCTCAGCCAAACGGGACATTTGCTGAGTACGTTGATGTGTACTCACCCTTGCTTTCACAAAACACCAGGTTGCCTTTGGTGCAATCTATGCTCAGGTAAAGAAGAAAGCGTCGAGGCGGATCCCCAGGAGTGCCAGGACTTCGGCGAGTTCGTGGTTTAGGCTAGCGACCTCCCCCAGTCAGCTGCCTGTGGTGGGTTTGTTTACGTTGGCTACGTTTCGATTCTGTGTACTTTGATTTATATTATGTAAATGGCTCTAGTCTGTAATATTATTACTTACTTTTTATTGTTATTCGAAGCATTGTGCTATGATGAGTCATTTATGTAATCGCTGTGTACGTGAATTTCTGATCCTGGCACGTACATGGTTCGCATTCGGTTTACCTTCAAAACCGGGTGTGACAGATAATCCATGGGGTGCACCGGAGGTGCACCCAATGGGTGTAGCCCCCGACCTTCAAATGGATTTTTTAAGGATAATCCATTCGAAGGTCTTCCTTTCGTTTGTAAAAATTGGCGTGAAGCTATTTGCATTATGCTTTGGAGGTCAGCATTAGGTCATCAATATTTTGCTGCAGAGGTCAGCATATATTTTGTCTTTAGCAGCCGAGTTTGCAATCCATCCATATCTTGCTAGGTAATGCAATTTATTTGCTTCTGCGACTGATTGGACGTTTGATGGACGTTCTCTGTCTAGTCTTCACGTCGCTTCTGTCGGCCATATCTTGTACTTTGCTGGCTATATTTGGCTTTCCTCTGATCTTTACTGATATCTCATTTTTGTCTTGAGGTATCCACTGCGTGCCCTGCACGGATGTGACCATTTTGAAAAATATACTGATAATTCCTAGGCGTCCCCCCCAATGGGTGTGGGCAAGGGACGACTTGGTACGCTGAGTGTTTTAGCCGGCTGCTTCTGAGTAGTAATGTGATGGGACGGCGAGTGTAATCATATCCTTTGCGCTGTTGACTGGAGTCCCAATGGGTGTAGTGTTGCATGAAACGGCATCAGCTGTCTGACGTGTCTTCAGACGGGTGGAAGTGCTTATTGAATGCTTTGCGACTGTTCAGTGACCACGGTTGGAGGTGAGCGGTTGCCTTTCCCTTCTATAAATAACGCTGTCGCTCCTCTGGTTTTTTCACATCTCTTCGCTGTTCTTTACTGCATCCTTCTCTTCCCTTCTGTCTGCTTCCGCCATGGGCAAGAGTAACAAACGCAAGCGTGAGCCGACTCCTCCGTCGGAGGACTTCGGCGACTCGGAATACTCGGAGGAGGAGTTCTCCTCCGAGTCCGAGGGGTCTCCGGCTCCCGTCTCTCCCCCGGCGTCGTCTGATGATTCAGACGACTCCCAGGGGATTGCCGCGGAAGTCTGGACGTACATCCGGGCCGTCGAGCGCTCCGGGCTCGAGGGCTCGGATGAGTCGGAGTTCTCCTCGGATGAGGAGGACTCGGACGGCGGCGAGGACGAGGATGACGACGACGACGACGACGACGGCGACGACGACGACGGTGGCGACGGCGACGGTGACGGCAGCGGCAGCGGCGGGGGCAGCGGCGGCGGCGACGGGAGCAAGGGCAGCACCAAAGGCGGCAGCAGCACGGGCAGCACCAGAGGCGGCAGCGGCAAGGGCAGCACCAGGGGCGGCGGCGGTGGCAGCAGCAGCAAGGCCAGTGGCTAAACGCCACTGGTCTTTAGATATTAATATAGTGTAGTTAGAATAATGTAGTAGTAATGTAGAGTAGTATAGTGTAGTATAGTAGTAGTAGTAATGTAGAGTAGTATAGTAGTAGTAGTAATGTAGAGTAGTATAGTAGTAGTAGTAATGTACTGTAGTAATAGTAGGGAAGCATCAACTCGCAAAGAGTTGGTTTGTAAGCTTATTGTCTTCCCTTAATGAAAAAATGACGTTGGCTCCTTCTCGATGACTCGCTTTCCTTGATTATAGAACTGATTCTTTTGAGACAGTAGATGAATAACTTGTGCATCACACTGACGCTTCCAGAAGTAGCTGCCGAGTAATCTTGTAGTCGGTATCGGTGTTTTAGAAGCAACGCCGAGCGATTGAAGGTCGACGTCAGCATTTTAGTGGTAACGCCGAGCGATCGAACACGAGATCAGCGTTTTAGAGGCAACGCCGAGTGACTGGAGGTCGGCATCGGCTTTTAGAGGCAATGCCGAGCGATCGAACACAAGATCAGCGTTTTAGAGGCAACGCCGAGTGACTGGAGGTCGGCAACGGTTTTTAGAGGCAACGCCGAGCAACTGAATATGAAATCAGCGTTTTAGAGGCGACGCCGAATGACTGGAGGTCGACATCGGCTTTTTAGAGGCAATGCCGAGCAACTGAATATGAAATCAGCGTTTTAGAGGCGACGCCGAATGACTGGAGGTCGGCATCGACTTTTTAGAGGCAATGCCGAGCAACTGAATATGAAATCGGCGTTTTAGAGTCAACGCCGAGTGACTGGATGGTGACGTCGGCATTTTAGAGGTAATGCCGAGCAGCTGAATATGAAATCAGCGTTTTAGAGTCAACGCCGAGTGACCGGATGGTGACGTCGGCATTTTAGAGGTAATGCCGAGCGACTGAATACGAAATCGGCGTTTTAGAGTCAGCGCCGAGTGATAGTCGGCCGCATGAGTTATTTCAAGGATGATAACCGAGTGATGAGGTGGCGCATCGGCTTTTTGGAAATAACTGCCGGATGACCACGTGGCATGCTGGGGTTTCGGAAATAACCGTCGGGTGATGACTGGGCACTTTTTGAAACGGTATCTGGCTCGAGAATATCTCATAAGAGTTGCGCTTTTAGCCGCCTTTGCTTTCCGTGCCCTAGTTCTTGCATTCCCGCCTCTGAATCCTCTCTGCCATTCGCCTCCTACTCTGTTCGCTGGTGAAAATCGAGATGGTGCCCAAGAGGAAAACTGCGAGCTCGTCTGCTGCGGTGATCCCTCCAATCGACCCCAACAGCCAGTTGCCTTTCGCAGGTAACCATATGTCCATTATTTCCGAAGCTGAACTCCTCCACCTCGTATCCATCGGGGTTCTTCCTCCGCGGGAACTCTGTTCTTGGTGGATTTGCCACGGGACTACTGTCCCGACAGAGGATACCCACGAGTCTGTAGTCTACGCTCCTTTTCTTCTCCGCGGCCTCGGCCTTCCCATCTCTCCCTTTTTCCGCGGCCTCCTTGATTTCTACCACATTAACTTGACCCATTTGAACCCTAATTCCATTCTGCAAATCTCCATTTTCGTCCACTTATGCGAAGCTTTTCTTGGCGTGCTGCCGCATTTTGGCTTATGGAAGTATTTGTATCGTTGTCGCCCTGGGATGGCCGGGGGACAGCATCAGTTGGTCGGAGGTGCCAGTTTGGAGATGCGCCGCGGGCGGAAAACCGAGTATCTCAAGATTCCCCTCAAGGACAGTATTAAGGGATGGCGTCTAGAGTGGTTCATAGTTGATAATTATGGAAATTCTCTCCCCTCCCGGTCGGGAAGACAGCCAGACGTTCGTACTCCGAGCTGGACCGAGTCTCCCACAGATCAGGAAGTGGCTGAGGCAGGTGTGTTGCTAACTGAAGTAGGACTGCTGAAAGAGAGAGGTCTAACTGCTGAAGCTGTGGTCGCTGACTTTGTTTTTAAGAACATTCAGCCACTGAAAGATAGGGCCTATCCAGCATATCTGTATCGAGGGCTGGCCGACTCAACTCGGGTTACCAACAGGAGAATTCCTTCTGTAGACTTGGTAAGCCGACTTGAAATGATCCTCAGGGGTAAGGTGTCAAATGTTGGTGCTCCAGTGGCATACTCAGCCTGGAACCTGCCTCCTCCCAAAGCCTTCACCCTTTTTGTGTCAAATCCGCCTGTGACTGATGGCAACTTGGGCCTTAGAGTGCGACCCTCTGCTGAAGAAGTCAGTATTTTGGTTGCTTCGCTTGGGGAGATTCCTGATGATGAACGGCAGGTTTATTTTGAAGTACCCCTGAACCCTAGTGATGCGGACATAAATGACATGCTTGATCTGTTAGCTGAGGATTCATCCGGCGCTGCTCCTGTTGGTACGTTGGCAGTGGTGCCCCTTCCAGAGGTTGATACAACTTTGGATGTCCCGAAACCTGTCAGTACTCGCCCGAGGCATCCTAGCCGAACCAATCAGCCTGAGCCTTCTGCTGATGAGCAAAAGAAGAAAAGAAGACGCCTCCGGCGGGTATCCAGTTTTGATGAGGACGCTGGTACCTCAGTTCCTGCTACTGAAGGAGTGCCTGCGACTGGACTTACTGACGCCGACCCCAATGGGTGTACCCAAACTGCTACTGATCCCAATGTGGGTGCTCCGTCTGTTGCTGATCCCAATGGGTGTGCTACTTGTGTTGTCACTATGGAAGATGAGGAGGAAGAAAATGAAGCTCCTTTAACTCGGAAAAACAGTCGGCAGTTCATCGCCAGTGGTGGAAGTAGTGGAGTTCCTTCTCCTGCTTTGTCTGCCCTCATTGGTCTGCAAGAACTGTCCCTGGCCAACTTTGATCAAACTCTTGAGGATATGGTCCTAGAGGACTTGTTATCAGAGCCAGTGGATGATGATGCCACAGAGACTTGCGCTGTCGTGCCTGATGCTGGGTTGAGGTCATCCCGTGCCTCGTCGACCTTAGAGCGCGATCTCGAGGGTCGGGATGCTGACTTGGATTGTCCTGGTCCCATGGAAGTGACCGAAGGCCTGTCAACCTTAGAGGTGGTTGTTGTGGAGAGCCTGGGCCTCAAGGATGGTGATGACACATGCCCAGCCCCCGAGGATGTCGCCGGGGATGACTTAGCTCGGGTGAAGAGTGTAAGCCACTGCCCAGCCCTCGAGGGTGTTGCCGGGGATGATCCGGCTCAAGTGGGCAGTGCCAACTATGACCCAGCCCCCGAGGGTGCCCAGGCAGGGTCTCCTTCCTGCACTTCCATGGACGTTCACGCGGGATCACCTCCACACTCTGGCTGCATGGTGGTAGCCCAAACTTTGGACCAGGGAGGCGCTTTAGAGGGCAGCGTCCCCGCTGATCGGGCGTTTGGCTCTGTTGAAGGCACTGAACTGATTCCTACTGGTCCGTCGCAAGCTGCTTCGGGTGGTGGCCTTGCGCCTGGTTATCAGCTGATTTCTCCTGATTTGGGGATCCCTTCGTTCTTTTCCAACCTCCAGGTATTGTGCTGTATTTTAGCTTGTTCTTTATGTTGCATGAACTTTTGTCATTATGTCCATTTGTTCTTCTCATTAGGCTTTGGTAGATGGGATGGCCAGCCAGCTGAGATTGCAGGGTGCTTCCGTCCCAGAAGTGGCTTCGTCTCTTGCGTGTTGGAATCCAGTGTCACTTCATCGTCGTGTATCCGAGCTGGAGGCAACTAACGCTGGTTTGTGCCCTTTTTCTTCTCTTCGCCTTTGTTGTGGACTGTTTTACCTTCTGACCTCGTTTTGTTTGATTACTTCTTGCTAGGAATGACTCGGCAGATTGCAATTCTTGAGGAAAAACATTCCCGAGATCAGGCTGAAATGGTTCAACGGTGCGCTGATTTCGAGGAGAAGTACTCTCAGAGCAAAACTGAATTAAATCAGGTTTCCGCTGCCTTGGATGACGCCAATGCCCTGAGTTCTTCTCTTCATGCTCGGCTTGACTCTGAGAAGGTAACTTACAAAACCGTGCCTTGCCTTGCTATGCTCCTATTACTTGCTTGATTTCTGAAGGAGCTGATTTTTGTTTGCAGGAAGAAAAACGTATCCTTGCTGCTTCTCGTGACAATCTAGACAGATTATATCGTGATTCTAGCAACTCGCTGACCATTTTGGAGAGGAGTCACCGCTTTACAATGGAGGAACTGGACAATCAGCGTTGTAGGCTGCAAGAATCTGCGGACGAAGTGACCCGCCTTAAGCAAGTGATATCAGCGAAGGATGCCACCATCAAAGAACTCCGAGCTTCCAAGAAATCCATTGCCCAGGAGTTAGAGGCCGCTCGGCTGGCTGCTAAAGTTGCCGAAGAAACTGCGGCTACTCTCAAAGCCCAGCGCTATAAAGCCATGGACAAGGCTATTCGCGCTGGACGAATCTTAATGAGGAGACCCGGCGTGGTTGTTCCTGAAGACATAAAGGCTGACGTGAACGCTGCTCCCGATTCCTCAAGTTGTCCTACTTCGTCAGTCGCTCCTGAAAAGGACATTGCGAAATAGAGAAACAATTTGTGTGCTCTGAGCGCGTGGTTAGCATGATCGAGTATTTGTTAGAAGACATCAGTTTATCATTCGAATGATATAATTACTCTCTTATTGTATCAGGATTTATTGGTTCGTAAATTTGTGGTAATGACGCATGATGATTATGAAATTCATCGGCGGGATATGGAAGTCATCTCCTGAATTACATAGGCGCGAGCATGTTGTGCCGGCTTAAGCCACCACTGACTTTAGCCGATAGCTTCGTTAGTAGGGCATAGTGGTCACCCCGAGTTAAGTAAGCGTGAGCATGTTGCACCGCCTTAAGTCGTTGCCGACTTAAGTCGATTGCTTCGTTAGTAGGGCATAGTGGTCACCCCGAGTTAAGTAAGCGTGAGCATGTTGCACCGCCTTAAGTCGTTGCCGACTTAAGTCGATTGCTCCGTTTGTAGGGCATAGTGGTCACCCCGAGTTAAAGTAAGCGTGAGCATGTTGCACCACCTTAAGTCGTTGCCGACTTAAGTCGATTGCTCCGTTTGTAGGGCATAGTGGTCACCCCGAGTTAAGGTAAGCGTGAGCATGTTGCACCGCCTTAAGTCGTTGCCGACTTAAGTCGATTGCTCCGTTTGTAGGGCATAGTGGTCACCCCGAGTTAAAGTAAGCATGAGCATGTTGCACCGCCTTAAGTCGTTGCCGACTTAAGTCGATTGCTCCGTTTGTAGGGCATAGTGGTCACCCCGAGTTAAGGTAAGCGTGAGCATGTTGCACCGCCTTAAGTCGTTGCCGACTTAAGTCGATTGCTCCGTTTGTAGGGCTTAGTGGTCACCCCGAGTTAAGTAAGAATGCAAGTCAATCGTAAACGAGTCGGGTATCTTTGAAATCTCTCTTTATTGATGACATATTTCCACTTTACAGAATACATTGTCGCCCCAACGGTTTTGAAATACCGCTAGGGATAAAACTTTCTGAGGTGCTCTATGTTCCAGGAGTTCCCAACTTCTGTGCCATCCATCTGAGTGAGGCGATACGATCCGGGCCGAGTGACTTCTGCTACTATGAAGGGTCCTTCCCATAAGGGTGATAACTTGTGCCGTCCCTCCCCCGTTAGAATTCGGCGGAGGACGAGGTCTCCTACTGAAAAGAACCGTTGTCGCACAGTCTTGTCGTGATAGCGCCTTAGAGTCTGCTGGTATCGTGTTGATTGGATTACCGCATTCAGCCGTTCTTCCTCAAGTACATCAATGTCCTCTAGCCTGGTGGCCTCAGCTTCTGCTATGCTCTCGAAAATCAACCTTGGCGCCCCGAACTTGAGATCAGCAGGTAGCACTGCCTCCGACCCATAGACCATGAAGAAAGGAGTGTTTCCATGCAGGGCTCGGCTAGGTTGGGTTCTTAGGCTCCAAACAACATAAGGAAACTCTCTTATCCACTTTCCTGCGAATTTTTCATTCTTATCGAAGACCCTTTTCCTGAGTGCCTCCAATATCATTCCGTTGGCTCGCTCAACCTGCCCGTTGGCTCTTGGATGTGCTACAGATGCGTACTTGATCTGAATGCTCTTTTGCTCGCAGAAGTCGAAGAATTCTGAACTGGTGAAGTTGGATCCTAAGTCAGTAATGATACTGTTTGGTATCCCGAATCTGAATATTATGTCTTATATGAATTCCACGGCCTTAGCAGAGGTTAAGGAAGCAATGGGCTTGAACTCTATCCATTTAGTGAATTTGTCAATCGCCACCAATACATGGGTATATCCCCCTTGAGCTTTCTTGAAAGGTCCAATCATATCCAGTCCCCAGCATGCGAAAGGCCAGGTTACTGGTATGGTCTGTAGTTGCTGTGCTGGCATGTGCTGTTGCTTTGACAAGTATTGGCAAGCTTCGCATCTCTGAACTAACTCGGCTGCATCGTTCTTCGCCGTCGGCCAATAGAATCCTGACCTGAAAACCTTCCCGACTAGTGTCCTAGATGCTGCATGTATTCCACATTGCCCTGCGTGGACCTCCTCTAGAAGTTGCTTCCCAGTGGACGGGAGAACGCACTTCATGAGGATGCCCGATGCGCCTCTTCTGTACAATATCTCCCCAATGAGTGTATAGTGAGCCGACTGCCTGGCGATGCGCTCCGCTGAGTTCTTGTCATCTGGTTCTTCTTCATTCTTTATATACTTAATAATTGGCCTTCTCTAGTCTTCAGAGTCTGACTCTGGTTGATCTATGATGTTGCACTCTTCTGTTTGATCCATTGAGATACTCGGCTGCAGAACTTCTTGCACGAAGACTCCGGGTGGGACCTGAGTTCGACTGGATCCGAGCTTGGACAGTACATCGGCTACTGTGTTCCGATCTCTTTCTATATGATGAAATTCCAGACCCTCAAATTTATCTTCCAGCTTTCGGATGGCAGCGCAGTATTTTCCCATTGAATCACTTGAACAATCCCATTCCTTGTTTATCTGGCTGATGACTACCAGAGAATCTCCGTATACCATCAATCTCTTGACTCCCAGTGATATGGCGATGTTCAATCCGTGTATCAAAGCTTCATACTCGGCTGCATTGTTAGAGGCCGGGAATAGCAACTGGAGGGCGTACTTGAGGTGTTCGCCTCCAGGTGCGGTGAAGAGAATCCCTGCTCCTGCTCCCTGCAGCTTTAGCGAGCCATCAAAATACATTCGCCATACTTCTGCAGTTTCTGGATTATCTGGTACTTGCTGTTCTGTCCATTCTGATACGAAATCAACTAGTGCTTGAGTTTTGATGGCAGTGCGAGGTCGGAACTCGATGTCGTGGGATCCCAGCTCGCAAGCCCACTTGGCTATTCGGCCAATGGCTTCCTTGTTGTGAAGAATGTCCCCTATTGGAAAACCAGTGACTACTATGACTTTGTGGTCGTCAAAGTAGTGACGCAACTTGCGGGCAGTTAGAAGTACTGCGTATAATAGCTTCTGAACTTGAGGATACTTTTTCTTCGAGGGGCCTAGAACTTCACTGATGAAGTAAACCGGATGTTGTACTGGATAGGCATGTCCTTCTTCTACTCGCTCGACTACCAACGCGGTGCTTACCACGTGAGTCGTGCAAGAGATATACAATAGCAAATCTTCAGCCGGTTGAGTCGACGTAGCTCGCCGGGGTGGTTTCAGTACTGGTGGTGTTGTCAAGAATCTCTTCAGTGCATCTAGAGCTTCTTGTGCTTCTGAAGTCCATTGAAACTTATCCACCTTCTTGAGTAGCTTGTAAAATGGCAAACCTTTTTCTCCCAGCCTGGATATGAATCTGCTCAGAGCTGCCATACATCCAGTAAGTCGCTGAAGCTTCTTTTGTGACCGAGGAGCTTCCATCTTCATGATAGCTTCAATCTTATCTGGATTAGCCTCAATTCCCTGGTGGCTGACGATAAACCCGAGTAACTTTCCTGCTGGTACCCCGAAAACGCATTTTTCAGGATTGAGCTTCCATCTATATCTTCTCAGGCTGTTGAAAACCAGCTGTAAATCTTCGATGAAGTTTTCCGAGTTTTCTGTTTTGATTACCACATCATCTATGTAAGCCTCCACACGCTTGCCCCAGTGATCGGCTAAGCATGTTTGAATGGCTCTCTGATAAGTTGCTCCAGCGTTTTTGAGGCCGAACGGCATGGAGGTATAACAGAAAGCACCAAACGGAGTGATGAACGCCGTTTTCTCCTCGTCTTCTTTTGCCAAACTAATCTGATGATACCCGGAATAACAATCTAAGAAAGACAGCACAAAACATCCAGCGGTGGAGTCCACCACCTGATCTATCCTCGGGAGCCCGAAGGGATCCTTCGGACAGTGTTTGTTGAGATCAGTATAGTCGACGCACATGCGCCAATCCACTTTATTCTTTTTGAGTACAAGAACAGGGTTGGCTAACCACTCGGGGTGCAATACTTCTCTAATAAATCCAGCCGCAACCAAGCGAGCTAACTCGGCGCGAATGGCCTCCCTCTTGTCGGGCATGAAACGACGTAGCTTTTGCCGAATCGGCCTCGCCTGGGGATAAACCTTCAACTTGTGCTCGGCCAGTTCTCTTGGGACTCCCGGCATATCCACAGGTTGCCATGCGAATACATCTCGGTTATCTTGCAGGAACTGGACGAGCGCGCTTTCCTATTTGTCGTCCAAGCTGGAGCTGATGATGGTTGTCTTGCGCTCATCAGCGAACCCCAGGTTAATTCGCTTGGTTTCTTCAGTTGGCCGCATAGAGGTCGCGGCCTGAGCTTCGTTTGCCGGTACAGCGAGGTCCTCCTCAGGCTTAGAATTCGCCAGTGTAGAAGGGACCGTTGACGGCTTGGTGGTGAGGGCTGCTTGGATGGCCACTCGGAAACATTCTGCGGCGCCTTGGAAGTCGGCGCGCACAGTTATGATCCCTCGCGGTCCTGGCATCTTCAGTATCATGTATGTATAGTGCGGAATGGCCATGAATTTGGCCAATCCCGGCCTTCCAATGATGGCGTTGTACCCGCAGTCGAAGTTTGCCACTTCAAACCTCAGGAACTCGGTTCTGTAGTTCTCCGGAGTTCTGAAGGTGACTGGCATGTAGATGTGGCCCAGCGGGTATTCCCCCTCCGTCGGCACGATGCCGAAGAAAGGAGTGTCCGACTTGTGGAGCTCTTTGAGGTGAGCCCCCAAGCCTTGGAGTGTCCGGGGGAAGGTGACGTTGATGCTGCTTCCCCCGTCCACTAGCACCTTCTTCACCCGGCTCTCTCGGATCACCGAATCGACGAGGAGCGGGTATTTGCCCGGATGGTCGAAGTTGAGCCATTGATCTTCCCGAGTAAAAGTGATCGGGTGTTCTGACCACCGGTATGGGGCGGGAGGACCGGTGGTCGCCACCAGTATCTGGCGGTCGTTGAGCTTTTGTTGTCTCTTGTTTTCCTGTGACCCATGTCCGCCGAAGATGACGTTGACCTCCCTGTCGACGCGTGGGAAAGCTCCTCCTCCCCCCTCCTCCGGCTGATGAGGTTGTCGCGGTTCATCCGGTCCTCCCCTCGGCGGAGGAGGAGGTAGAGGTTGGAAGGGTCGGCCATGTCCAACGGAGTGCTTGAAGTCCCGGCAGTTGCGAAGAGTGTGGCGCATGTCCTTGTGGTATGGGCACTGGGCGTCAAGGATGTCGTCCAGCGTGCGTTCGCCTCCGCGAGGTCCTCCTCGGGCGCGAGAGGCAGGCGGTCCGGCGACGTGTACTTCTTTGCGAGGCCTCTTCTCCCAGCGTTTGTCCGGTGGCTGGTTCGCGTCGCGTCGTGGTGCTGCCGGTGCAGGCTTTGCTCCTCCGATGAGGTCCTGAGCTCGCTCGTCGGCGGTGATGTAGAGGTCGGCTTCCCGGAACAGCTCCTCGGAAGTAGTCGGCGCCTTCTGTAGTATGGCTCGGACAAAAGCCGAGTCGTTGGATCCTCTGTAGAAGTCCTCAATCACGGCCGCCTCCGTGACCTCGGGGATGCGATTTCTCATGGTCTGGAACCTTTTGAGGTACGACCGAAGAGTCTCATCCCCCCGGCGCTTGATGGATTTGAGGTCCCACGGTTGCGCTGGCTTGTCGGAGAGGGACTGGAAGTTGGTGGTGAAACGTCGACTGAAGTCTCCCCAGTCGTCGATGCAGTGTCGGGGTAGATGTCATAGCCACTGTAGCGCATCTTGCCCAAGGACGATGGGCAGATACGCGGTCATAACGTCCTCAGATGCTCCGGCAGCCCGAGCAGCGGTGGTGTAGACGGCTAGCCAACCCCCGGATCCTGCTTAGGCTCATATTTGTCGACATTGGATACCTTGAAGTTGGGAGGCCATTGGATGGCCCTAAGGCGCGGAGTAAGAGCGGACACTCCGCACGTGTCCTCCTGTCGTCGGGGACGATGTCTGTCCCGGGGAGGGGAGTTGTGATGGTGGTTCCTCGACCGTCCCCGGGTGGTACCGCCAGTTGAGGCCGTTGCCGACTCAGTCCTGGCGGCCTGGCTCTGAGTCGGGATGCCATGATCCCGGTCGTACTCCACCCGACGGCGAATCTCGTTCTCATGCCGCCGTTCGCGTGAAGCATTGATGGAGCTCCGCGCGTCTCGGCGACTGTTGATGGCGTGTCGTAGATCGTTCGGTGGGTGAGCGAGCGGTAGAAGATGGTTGGCTGCCTGGGTGAACAGGCGTCAGTATCCCTCGGCGTCGGGAGTCCGAGGGAGTCCATCAGCTATCTGAGCTAGTACCCCTCCGACTTCGCTTGGCGTGTTCATAGCTCGGGCGAAGTCGGGATTCAGGTTGCGCCCGAAGAGCGGATTCTCCCGGTGTTGCCTTGCGTCTTGCTCGGCCTGTTCCTGAGCCCGCCGGCGATCACGTCGTTGGGAGTTCCTTCGTTCTCTGAAGACGCGTTCTTCCGGAGTTTCTCCTATCTCCGAGACCTCGTCTCGCGAGACAGGCTGCTCCGGATCCCGTTCTCCGGCCGCGTGATGTCGTCGAACGTTCCTGCGCCGGTTCCTCCGTCGGCGGGATTCTCGTTGAGGCGGTTCTTCTCCGGGCGTGGTCGGTTCATCGTCAGAGACGGTGGGCGACTCCACTCTCCCGATGAAGAGGACGTCAGGGTAGAATGGTGCTACTGTCGTGGCGACTTTCTTTCCGTTCTCTTTTGAGGCCAGAGGAACGGAAAGAACGACTTGTTTTTCCCTGGTCTCCTTCTTCCTCACGATCCGTGTCCATTCTTTTGTCGGGGAAGTAGACAGCGGAGTCTTCCGGGTCAGCGAACTCTCGGCCCCCGACTTTCCGAAGACGATCTTTTTCCGAAGAGCTGGAGGTTGCGCCTCTCCGGCATTTTTGGGGTTTGTTGGAGGAGACTTCTTTTCCGGTGGATCCGCGATACGGTGTAGAATTCCCTCTTCATCCGCTACAGATGAGATTGTCCCAAAGCAGAATACGGATCCGGGACGCATGGTGATCTTGCTGTTGAAGGTGACGGCCATTGAGCTAGCTTGGATCGTCGACACACCCCCTACCTGGCGCGCCAGCTGTCGGTGTTTTGGGTCCGACCGCACACCCGGGGTTGCCCCTCAAGGTGTTTTTAGGAGTAGGATGGTGTCGACGACTGTAGCAAAATGGTTCGTGCCGATCACATGAGGGACAGTGGACAAGATTTACAGGTTCGGGCCGCTTAGAGATGCGTAACACCCTACGTCCTGGTGAGTATGTGAACGTGGTTACAAGAGGGCTCTCTGGATTGAGGACACAGAGAGTTGAGGTGGGTGGCTAAGTAAGATAGGATCGATCGTTCTGAAGGGGTGCCCCCTAGGCCTTATATACTCGACCGTGGGGCAGTACACGTGGATATGATAACAACAAGTAGCTAAAAGGTAGTGAACCTCTTGAGTTTATCCCTACGTAACCCTCGCCGACTTATCCTCGCATGGCTCCGTAGCATGGGGGCTCCAACGCAGGAAAGTCGGGTCTCTGTTGCAATTTACTCGTTCGACGTTGTGGGCCGTCCGGGTTTGCACCAATCCGGTCTTACGTCTTCTCTACTTTGTTGGTTGTTTCTCCCCAGGCCCACGAAGGAACCTCATGATTTATTAGGCCTTTGGGCCTTTCGTGAGGTCTTTTACTCCTTTAGTGGACCCAGGGGATATCTATCCCCCACAGCTGCTCACCACTCGTTTAAGTTATTTCAAATGGATGTGAAGAGCGCCTTCCTAAATGGACCAATCAAGGAGGAAGTATATGTGGAACAACCCCCTGGCTTCGAGGATGACAGGTATCCCGACCACGTCAACACGCTCTCTAAGGCGCTCTATGGACTTAAGCAAGCCCCAAGAGCATGGTATGAATGCCTTAGAGATTTTCTTATTTCTAACGCTTTCAAGGTTGGGAAAGCTGATCCTACTCTCTTTACTAAGACTTGTAATGGTGATTTGTTTGTATGCCAAATATAAGTCGATGACATAATATTTGGTTCTACTAATCAAAAGTCTTATGAGGAGTTTAGCAGGGTGATGATGCAGAAATTCGAGATGTCTATGATGGTCGAGTTGAGCTACTTCCTTGGATTCCAAGTGAAGCAACTCAAGGAAGGAACCTTCATCTACCAAACGAAGTACACTCAAGACTTACTCAAGAGGTTTGTGATGAAGGTTGCAAAGCCCGCAAAGACACCAATGGGAACAGACAGACACTTGGATCTCAACAAAGGAGGTAAGTCCGTTGATCAAAAGGCACATAGGTCTATGATAGGTTCTTTGCTTTATCTTTGTGCCAGTAGACCGGATATTATTCTTAGCGTATGCATGTGTGCTAGATTTCAACCCGACCCCAAGGAATGTCACCTTGTGGCAATTAAGCGAATTCTTAGATACTTAGTTTCTACGCCTTGCTTCGGGATCTAGTATCCAAAGGGGGCTACCTTTGACTTAATCAAATATTTAGATTCCGACTATGTCGGGTGCAAGGTTGATAGGAAGAGCACATCAGGGCTTGTCAGTTTCTGGGAAGGTCCCTGGTGTCCTGGAGCTCTAAGAAACAAACATTTGTTGCCCTATCCACTGCTGAGGCTGAGTATGTTGTCACAGGACAGTGTTGCGTGCAGCTACTTTGGATGAGCCAAACCCTCCGGGACTTCGGCTACAATTTGAGCAAAGTCCCACTCCTATGTGATAATGAGAGTGAAATCCGCTTGGCGGATAATCCTGTTGAACACAACCACACTAAGCACATAGACATCCGACATCACTTTTTGAGAGACCACCAGCAAAGGGGAGATATCGATATTTATCATATTAGCACCGAGAACCAGCTAGCCGATATCTTCACCAATCCTTTAGATGAGAAAAGGTTTTACAGGCTGCATAGTGAATTAAACGTCTTAGATTCGTGGAACTTGGATTGATCTATAGCATACATGTGCTTTATGCCTTTGATCATGTTACTTTAAGTATTACTATCTTTATTTGCTTATTTTTGGTGCTCAAGTTGTACAAGTCATCCCCGGACCTCACAAGTCCCTATGCACATGAAGCACATGTTTAGGGGGAGGATGGACTACAACTTGATCCTTTGAGGCTAATGTGTTTGCTTGAGTACTTTTGATATAGTCTCAAAGTTGAATTGAAAGGGAAAAGGTGAACTTGGACAAAGAAAGGGCTTCCACTTCATTCCGGTATCAATGTATCTTGTCCCAAGTTTTTATTTGTGTTCTCGTTGCCTTTGATCTTATTTGACATTTGTGCGAGGCAATGGGGTTAAAGGGCCAAATAGTTCTCCTATTTTGGTGCTTAATGCCAAAGGGGAGAAATTAAGGCCAAAGCAACTGGATCAGCCAACCACTTGTGAATTTCAAAATTTTAGAGTTAGAACTCTTGGTATTTGATCAAAACCCTCTTATTGCAAAAACTGTTCTCTTACGGGGGAGAAATTTGACTATGGGAAAAAGGGCGAGTTTTTGGTATTTGATCAAAATTACTTGTGAAAGATCTCTTGATTTGCCAAAACAAGTGTTTTTGACATAGTGATAGGAAAACAAATTTGTTTTGAGAAAATAAACCAAGTGGTGGCAAAAGTGATCCAAATATGCCAAATCCTATGTGAGATGAATTGGTCTTCAATTTGCACTTTTTAGCTTATCTTTGAAAATGTTGTTGCATTTTTAGTTGCTTTTGATGTGTTGGCATAAATCACCAAAAAGGGGAGATTGAAAGGGAAATGTGCCCTTGGGCCATTTCTATAAATGTTTTGGTGATTAGATGCCCAACACATATTGTTTTGTGCTAAGTGTAAAAAGATGCAAATGGAAATGCAAGGTATGATTCTAGACTTAGTAAATTGTTTTTGGTACTAACATATTCTACTAAGTGCTAGGAACCTTGCCAAATCAAAAGAGTTTGGATTGGAGAAGTTTGGCTACACCCAGCCAAACTTGCACCAGCCTCCGGTCGCACCGGACTGTCCGGTGTGCACCGGACAGTGTCCGGTGCTCAGGTTGGCACGCCCGGTGAACTGGCTGTTCTCGGGAAAAACTCAGCGTGCCACGGCTATAATTCACCAGACTGCCCGGTGAGTCAGTCGCGCCCACGCCAATGGTCGGTCGCGCGATCAGCGGGTGACACGTGGACTTCACCAACGATCAGAAGGTCACACCGGACTGGATGGTGTGCCACGGGGGTCGTGGCTGCAACAGTTAGCTTCGCTAGAAAAGGAAGGAAATCACACACTGTTCACTGTCCGGTGGTGCACCGGACTATCCGGTGGTGCACCGGACTATCCGGTGGTGTACTAGACTGTCCGGTGCACCCACGAACAGAAGGCAACTATGGCCTTCCAAATGGAGCTCCAACGGCTCCTAGCTGCCTTGGTGCTATAAAATGGACCCCTAGGCGCATGGAACAGTACACCAAGCACCTCTTTAACATCCTAAGACGCCAAGACTTCGCATTCACGCATCTGGTTCACTGTGATAGAGATTCGAGCACTTTTCTGAGTTGTAACTCCATTGTGCCGTTTTTGTGTGCTCGTTCTTGTCTTGTGTGCGTGTTGGTGCTGCAACTCTCGCTCTTGTGTGTGTTGCTATTCCCTCCTTACTTCTGTGCTCATTCGAGATCTTTTGTGTAAGGTGTGAGAGACTCCAAAGTGTGGAGATTCCTCACAAAGGGATATTGTTGAGATAAAGAGAACCATGGTATTAAAGTTGATCGTTGGATCACTTGAAAGGGGTTGAGTGCAACCCTCGTCCGTTGGGATGCCACAACGTGGAGTAGGCAAGTATTCTACTTGACCGAACCACAGATAAAAATCACTGTGTCACTTGTATTTATTCTTGTGTGATTCTCTCTATCTCCATTTACTTCACTTGCATAATTGCTCTAAGTTTAATACTCATATTGTGGAGAGCAATTAAGTGAATAAGTTTACTCCGCTTGTACTTCTCTCTTGAACTTGGGCTTAACTTTCACTAATCTAATATTAGTCCAAGCTATTTTTTACAAGATCACCTATTCACCCCCCTCTAGGTGCTCTCACTAGGCCTCCTCCTTGCTCCTTGGATATGGCGGCATCAGGGCTGGTCGTAGTCACGTTGGCAACGCCTGGACTATCGCCTCCCTGGGATTCGACAAGCGTCGGGACCAGCTCTAAGCTGGCAAGCTCGTAGGTGTATGTCGTGTAGAACGAAGTGGTGGCTATGATGATTCCATGTGGCCTCGACATCTTCAGCATCAGGTATGTGTAGTTGGGAACAACCATGAACTTGGCATAGCACGACCTCTTGAGGATGGCATTGTAGCATCCCGCAAAGTTCACTACTTGGAACTACAGTCATTCGGTGCGGAAAAGTTGGTAGGATCCCCTAATGTGACGGGGAGGGTGATCCGCCTAAGGGGGTAGGCATGATGGCCTGGGATGATGCCATGGAACGGTGCCGAGCTTGGGCGCAACGCTGAGCGCGCAATGCCCAAACCATCGAAGGTCTCGACGTACATGATGTTGAGACCACTCACCCATCCATCAACACCTTGGTGAGGTGTTTTGACCCCACGATTGGCTCGATGATGAGGGGGTACATCCCGGAATGTAGGATCACGTCAGGTGGTCGCTTCGGTCGAAGACTATCGGGAATTCTGACCATCGTAGGTACCGCGGGACTGTGGGCTCCGTGGCAAACACTTCTCATCGTGCCGCCTTGCAGCGGCGTCGATCTCTGTATGCTTCTCATAAGGCTATGGCTGAAGTACATGAGGGGAATTGTGGTACTCATTAATTGGCTCTGAATATGAAGTGGTTATGGTGAAGATCTGGTTTCGATTGGCCTGATATGATAGCCGGTTGTTTCAAGTACTACAAGAGATGTTAAGTGTGTTATAAATTCGGTGACTTGCAACTAGTTCTTGCAGCCGAATTACATCCTATTATCAAACATTGGCCTTTCAGGGGATAGGGATTGGATTTTATAGGAGAAATTCATCCTTCATCATCAAAAGGGCATCGATTTATATTAGTCGCCACAAATTACTTTACCAAATGGACTAAAGTCGTTCTCTAACGGACATGAAGCACATAGAGGTAATTGAGTTTATAATTGAGCTTATCATTCATAGATTCGACGTTCCTAAGACTTTAACCACAGACCATGGGACTTCTTTTATGTCAAAGGAGGTACATGAGTTTGCTGAATCATATACGCTCAAATTGCTTAACTCATCTCCATATTATGCTCAGGCCATTGGATAGACCGAGTCTAGTAATAGGATATTGATTAGTCTTATAAAGAAGAAGATATCTAATCATCCTAAGCATTGGCATAAGGTCCTGTCTGAGGCTTTGTGGGCTTATAGAATATCTAAACATTGTGCTACTAAAGTTTCTCCTTTTGAGCTTGTTTATGGGTAGGAAGCGGTTTTGCCTGTGGAAGTAAGCCGAAATGCTACCAAGTTTGCCAGGCAGAACGATTTAACTATTGGTGATTATTATAATTTGACGATGAACAATATTGATGAAGTGACTGACAGAAGATTGATAGCTCTAGGAGAGATCGAGACAAACAAGATCATGGTTGCCAAAGCTTACAATAAGAAAGTCAAGGCTAAGTCATTCCAGGTAGAAGACCTAGTATGGAAGACCATCTTGCAGTTAAGGAGCAGAGATCGGAAATTCGGGAAATGTTTGCCAAGCTGGGAAGGCCCTTACAAGATCACACAGGTAATAACTAGTAACGCCTATATATTTCAAACATTGCAAGGTGAAGACTTGCCTATGGCGCTGAACGGTCGTTTCCTGAAGCAATATCATCCTAGTACGTGGCAAGATGCTTAAGAAAACCGATGTGGTCACATCGAGTTGATTCTAGCCTATACCAGTGCTTTTGGTTTGCTCAGCATCTTCAAAAGGTAGGGGCATGTGTTGAGCACCATTTGTGGCACTGGGCACGACCGGACGGTCCGGCTCTGAGGACCGGATGATTCGGCCTACGGACGCTCCGCGATTAGATCGGATCAGGCATAACTAATCTTTTTTCCACGCGTGTTTAGCCCTCTAAATCCATGGTTGCTATTGGAAGACGCTTAAGAACGGGTCCAGACCACCCCTAGATATATATGAAGGGGTACGACCGATTGCAGGGACCAACAATCGAGCTACAATCAATATATCTTCCGTTCTTTATCTTTTGCCCTAGGAGTAGAGAGTAACACAACTTTCTCTCTCTAATCTTCACCTCTCTTCGACTCTATATCGTATAGAGGTGTCTTGAGTGGCCTGCCGATCCCAAGACAAACCCTAGGCTCTCCTTCCGGGAGCGAGATCCAGATGTATTGTCGAACGCCGTCATCATTGTGCACGCGTGGACCGTCCGACCCTAGGCGCGGACCGTTCGGCTAGTCAGCAGGGAACTCTTGCCTCTGCGCCAGGTTGCGGCCTATCCGGCCCTAGGCTGCGGACCGTTCGCGTTGCCGCAGAGAGCACCACCATCGATACAAATAGTAGTGATTGGTGTCTAGATCGACACCAGGTACCAGCGATGATTAGAGGTACGTTAGATGTTGCTTCAATGTTGTCCCAAGTCCTATCATTGGTCTGTTTGATACATCCAGCCCAAAATTACTTACGCTGAATGAAGGAGCCAGAATGGTTGAAGTAAAAAAAGGACTTGTTCATTTTGAGAAAAGATAAATACAAACTATTTTAAAATAAACGCACATCTAGTTTCTTGAGAAGTGTTTTTTATGAAAATATAAAAATGATACTTATGATATATAATAAATGTCGTTAGATTGAGCATGGAGTATATTTTCAAAATAATCTTGCTTGATACAAGTATGATACTATTTTCTACATTTCTAGTCAAACTTAAGCAACCTTTGTTCTAAATTGCCTTCTTCTTTTGGCCAATAATGGATGCGCCAATAAACTTAGCTTTCGCATAAGCAGATTACATGGATCAAAATTAATTGATATATCATTGATCTTATTTTTGTATTATTGCTCTATATGTCCTACTTGTTTGCATCTAGAGTGAAATCGACCATTACCTTTCATAAAACTAGTCTTATGGGTATTAAAGACCACCTTACTATTCTTGGGATGTAGACCAATTCCTCTTTGCCAAGAGAAAAATCTTTGGTTATCTAAAAACTTAAGCTCAGTGGATCGTGTAAAATAGCAGACGCGACACTATAGATGACACTGTTTAACACTGTAGATTACATTGATCAAATATAAAATTTGAAATAATTCCACCTTACTATTCATGGAGTATATTTTTATACATTTGCAATTGAACTAATTAAGATCATAAATAGGTGGAGTAAGATTTTGCTTTCTTTATTTTTTACATAGACAAATATATGCACTTTCTAGCATATTTAACATTTAAATACATCAATGTATATATTATAATAAATATGTATATTATAATATTATTATACAAATTCTTTTAAACTATTTAAATACATTTAAACATCGTTTTAAATGGAGTAGACGTAAAGGCTTCATAGTTAGCGGCTAATAATTAGCTCTTTATATCTAAACAAGTCTAACTAATTATTACCCAAATACTTAACGGCAACATATACATATAGTATAAAATAATTATGGTG
This sequence comes from Zea mays, assembly GCF_902167145.1. Taxonomy (NCBI): domain Eukaryota; kingdom Viridiplantae; phylum Streptophyta; class Magnoliopsida; order Poales; family Poaceae; genus Zea; species Zea mays. Next base: position 78,092,036 of record NC_050103.1, on the reverse strand, counting down.
CTAACATCAAATCTTATGAATCGGATTTACAATATATGGTTGAGTGCAATGTTACTTGAGGATGACGCACCCTATTATATGGATTATGAAAACATAAGGGTTTTTAGAAAATAGTCTAAAAGGAAGTTTGATTGAACTTAGCCGATGGATTCGATGGGTAAAATTTAATGTTAGTGTGTTAGCACACTACGAATTATTTTTATACTAGATATGTTGCTTAAGGATATTAGGTGTTGTTTGGTTCAAAAAATGTAACGCAAATGGTAATGGTAATAGTTTACGCTCGATTACTGGCGGTAACAAATTTGAATAGGCTGATATCAAATTTTAGTGTGGTATCTAATTATGGTTGGACTAAAACAAACATGATTTAACGTTATCAGTTACCCATTACGTTGCAAATACGTCAATCAAACGGCACCTTAGTTATGATGTACTAATTCCATGCTCGAATATTTATCGTCAATTAGTTTATTTTTAAATAGAAACACAATAAATAAAAAAGAAGTATTAATTAGGTAATAGCAGCTAATATTAGCTGTGACAAATTAACTAGCCCGATTGTTTAAAGTTGAGCTATTATGATAACGCCGTGCAGTTAACAGACCCATCGGCTGCCACGCTGGCACACTGAGCATGCCTCAGCGAGGCTCTCGAGCCATTCCTTTTTCTATGTGGCCAAGCACGGGCTTCAACCACGGCATCAGCCACCAGGCAACCATGCGGCAGCCGCCCCGCGGACCACGCAGATTAGAGCAGCCCGCAGCAGCGAATTAAAGTTACAGCGGGTCGTTTGCGAGCACACAAGGATCTCTAGCTCTGCCATGGTGGTAACTGGTATTCTGGGCGGGCTGCTCTAACCATCAAAGCGTAGCGCACACCACTTGCTCGACAAAAGGTTGGGTGGAAAACTGTCTAGAGTTTCATTTGCTTTTTTCTATATTTTATTTTTGTTATTAGTTTTTGAATGCTTTGACTTCTGTCTTGAATATATATGTATATGCCCTTACATTTTATAACTAACAATATCATGACGAATCATTATCATCAACGATCTGACCTGTGAAGACAGTGACATGCACATCGCATCCGTTTAATCTCTGAGCTGCACAGGTGCTTTCTCTTTGCCATGGTAACCTCCAAAGATTATACAAGGAAATGTAGTTGTTGCCAAATATATCAACCGTTTGTGTGATGCTCATCTCTGCACTGCTTGACCTTGACATCTATACGCTGACATTTTACACTCTAGTAGCTCTACATAGTGTAGACCACATCAAAAAGATAATGTCTTGATTCTTCCACTCCTAACGACCTTTGGCATGTTTTCATATTACGGATTCAGCCTTTCAGAGTAACAGCGGATAGCTGGAATTTTCTGCCTGGAAAGCAGAGTGTCTAGGGCACATGACATTCCTTCAGCATCTTGCACTGCACATCTTTATGGATGGAATGATGTGAGACATGACGACGTATTCCCTTTCAGCTTGGCCTGCACTCTTTAGTCTCATTGTTTCATCCCATCAACATGGAAGAGCTATCAGTTATCACAGGCTTATTTCATCACCAAGTTTACAGTAGAGGCTCAAGTTGGAAATGTGATGAGTTCTCCTTTTATTTAGATGCTGAACTTGTCATACTCATGGATATATGCACCACATATAGTTCCCCTGAACAGAACGGAATAGGCAGTGATTACTCAATGACAATTATTCTATTCGATTCTGTTATGTTCTATTCTATCTTCTGCTGGTGCAATGCACCCCAAAACAGCACTGTTCCTTTTGCCAATCTGTAGTAACCACATATCTACTTACAAAGCTACATGATCACTGATTAGTCACGTTTCACTTGGTGGTGATACTGCCAGTTCAGATCTGGTTACTATAGTTTTCTCTTTTCTTTTCCTTGTGAGAACACAACACTATGGTTAACAGTTACCACTGTTGAAAATTGAGCACTAACAAATTTTTGTTTAAGATTTACTATGAGAGAGACTATAGTTGACTTAAAGGTTATAATATTTCCACAGCCCATATGCACGCCATAACTTTCAGCGTTTTCCTACTGTCACCCATGGATTATGATGGTCCATCTCACAACTTCAAACCCCCAGTTAAACAACATTCCTTTGCTTTGGTCTATCTGAGGTTGATCAAAGGGATAAATTCTGCACTATGTTTATGGAAACATTGCCTTTCATTTATTACCTTTCACCTTTCCAAAACTTTTCAGAAGTCCTAAGATTAAAACTGAATGGAAGAACAACATGTACATTAAAATAACTGCTAACACAAAAGGGCAAGTAATGTTCATGTATAAGTAACAGTATGAAATAGAAAGCGGAGAAGGAGATGCTACTTCAGATTTTCTGGAGAGATCAAGCCATTGAAATAAGGAGCATGCATAATTCTCCCATTTACTTCCAAAGGCATAATTCTTCAGATAACGGCAGCTACACATTCCCTCTTGCATTTTAGAATTTGACTTCTGTTGAGCCTTGATGTGGACTTCTTACAGTGAGTATTCTTTACCTTTTAAAATTATTCAGTGAACTGGCCTTAGTGGGAGCTGAATATGGAAAGTGTACCTAACTGCATATGTAATCAGAAACTTGCTTGCAAAGAAGCTACAGTCACAAGTATTCCCTCTGGAAGGTGTACATAATTGTGTTATCCTGCTGATATATAGATCTATAGTAAGCATGGACCATGGAGTGAAAGCATTTAAAAAACTTATAGTTTTCCTGTTTTTGTATCCTCTCGAACTGTATGCTTTTAGGTTTTGAGTAACGACAAATCTGATATTTTGTATAGGTTGCTTTTTGAGGACCTTTTTCTGATTTTATAGAAAAAAACACCTTTTTGCAGGAACATGTGCAATATGGAGGGGAACAATATGCATGCTTCTAGTACCAGGGCATAACACAATGATGCCTATAATTTTTAGTGTGAAAAAAGTTAGATCAGGTGGCTTATGAATCTGTCTTGTGGAGTAGCTTCATCTAGCACCATGTAAACTGAAACCTCTGATGCTATTGTAACCGTGTAGGGACAACACGCATAGCTCACATATTTTGGCTTGAGCTGCCTCCCACACTGCCCATCTCAATCATTAGAAAATGAAAAGGAGAATGGAATATGATTCTTGTTGTATGTAGTGGGCCTGGCACACACAAAAAAAAATGAGAAAAGGTCCAGGTTTTTTTGTTTTTTCTACCAGCTTAGCATTTTCTTGGAAAAATACCATATTTTGCATAGACATCAGTTTATATTTATCTTTTTGTATTTTTAATCACCTCTTAAAATTTGCATCATTGAAAAAGAATCAACTGCTCTGCATTTGCAAAAGCAATATGAATATTTGCAAAGGTGAACACCTTTGCTGGCATGCAAACCTGGAGTTTTTGCAGTCTGTAAAAAGTTAATCTTCTGAAAATATTGAGAGCTGGAAAGAATCGGATGGTTTGCATAGCTACTTTGTTACAAAACCTTGAATTCAAAACCTTAATTTTACAGGTGTTCTCATTATATTAAAATTACTACATGTTAAGGCTCTTAGCCTCTTATATTGGTGTACTCATGTACCATCATGAAGAGTGTAGCCACGTATATGCTGCAAGTGGACTTGCATTTCTGCCTTTGGTTCCCATATCCATGCTGATTCTGTACTGAGGCTTGATAGATATGTCTTGCAATATAATCATCTTTTCTGAATTCTTTATTGTATCCTGATGGTATATCATTTGCAATTTGCAGTAGAATATTATTTCGTTTTTGCTTTCTTTGTGAAAATCTGCCACCAAGTGGTTTTCTGTGGGTCTGTGGGCAAGTAATGTTTCCATCAAAGATTTTTTGCAGTTTAATCGAACAGAAACTGCTAGTGGTGATTCAAAAGAAAAAAGTTCATGACTAGAAAATAAGTTGACTAATGCTTATTCCTTGCAAGTTTGTTTTGAGTTTGTCACATAGGGAGTTGCATGGATTTGTTGGCAGAAGGAAGTGCGCATTAATACTCCATACACCATGCAGCAGAGAGTTGTTCATTGGCTGCAGAACAGAGAAAAAGGAGAAGACAACATTATATATTTGGTTATTTCTCCACCGTCAGAGATGCGGCCTAGTAACCTGTGTGCCAAATGCATTTTCATGAAATGGCAAAGTGCCATTGCCACCCTCAATATGTATATCTGTGTGCAACTCTCTGCGTGCACGATTCTTCACTTAGAGGGGGAAAATAATCTTATATCCTTTCGTGCCATAAGATTTTCAGAATCCGATTATCCTCTACGACAGCACAAGGTGTGACAAACCGCACTGCCATGCAATGCAGATTCAAGGAATCTTTCAACATATATTCCTCTCTCCAGGCTTTCATTATAAATAGAGGCCAACTGGGTTTTGCACTTCATACAACCCCATACCTTCAGAGCTTACAAGGAGTAGCAGAGCTCAGAAGAGCATTCGTATTCAGCACATAGTGCGCCTTCTTGAAAGAACTGTACAGGAGATCACACAATGAGCTATTATGGCAGCAGCTCTTCTGGTAAACTGTCTAGTTCATTTCTCCATTGGTAATGTATCCTATGCACAAGACCACCTTCGTGCACATACGCACAAAATCAATATGGACCTTTCATCCAAAACCTTTGGCTGAGCACGTGGGAGTTTTTTTTTCAAATATGTAGCTACTAGCTGGGCACAGGGGAAGAGAGGGTGCAAGATGTTCTTTTTTTGGTAAAACACATTAGCCGAAAATTGTTGGACGAAAGGGTTCAGATTGATTTTATGCATATGTCATGTCCGCACGAAGGTGGTCTTGTGAATAGGATACGTTCTAATCTCTACCATTTATACCAATACCTTATCCTACATGAATGATCAATCATTCAGGTGGACGAAGCAGTAGGAGAGTCGACTATGGGAGGACATATGTGGTGAGGCCAAAGGGAAGGCACCTAGCCACCATTGTGTGGCTCCATGGCATAGGTGACAATGGTGCTAGGTACCCACTTATTGCTAGGCTCATGCCTACCTTTTTTTTAAAACTTTGCTTTATTCATATGATGATCCTCCATGCATGCTATCTCATGCAACTGCCACATGAATGCAAACTACACTTGTCAATCAAGAAAGGAGAGAACTAGATCACGGCAGTGTAGATCTAAAACACTTCAGGTGCTGTTTGGTTCACGAAATGTAACGCAAAGGGTAATGGTAATGGTTTACACTCGATTACTGTCGGTAACAAGTTTGAATAGTCCAGTATCAATTTTTAGTATGATATCTGATTACGATTAGACTAAAACAAACATGATTTAACGTTATCACTTACCCATTACGTTACAAATATGTGAACCAAACGGTACCTCATTCTTCCACCTTTTGCAGTTTTGCTATATGATTCAAGTGGCCTCCTTTTTGTCTGTCTGTCTGTGCATGCATATATTCCTAGTATTGCTTTGCTCAAAGTACATATTTTCACATACCTGTTGGCTGTTGTACACCTAACCACCTTCAATGCCACGAAGGACGCTGATAATGCTTTCCCACTTCCCATTCAGAAGGGATAGGAATGTCCAATACTTTTTTGATGCGGGCTAGTAATACATAAAGTAGGCCAATACATATGTATGTTGCATAGTTATAAGTTTATATCAGACAAAATTCCTAATTTACAGTTCCCTGTCTGCACAAACTATGTAAAGTAAAGAACATATTTTGTAATGACGTAGTAAAATTGCAGTATCTTGTTCTCGTGATCCACTATCAAAATTTTTGACAGCTATGAGTTTCGGAGAAAAATCAACTGATAGTAAGGCTGAAGATTGCTTTTAGTTCAGTACATCACATTTTTAAGAGTCCTTTTTCGACTTTGTGTATTTGCCCATGTTAGCTTCAGATTTTCTTTACCTACTTAATGTTAGTTTTCTGGCACCACAACGAAAAAAAGCAAACATCAACATCTGGGCTGCTTGCACGCAACGTTATTATTATTTAGCTAACTGTTTAGCCTCTCCAGATAATCTAGGAAATGGAGGCTAGCTCCTCAACTTACTGGTTCAGTACTGAGTTATTCCTCTTTAAGTGTTTTGTGTGTCAATCTTTAGCTCCAGATGTTTTTTCTCCAATCTCCATATCTTTTGTGTTGCTGGTACTTCGGAGAACATGTGATGCTTTATACAATGTGTGCGACCTACAAAATTTTAGATGACTTGGAATGGAATATCTTTAGCAGTTGCTGCTGCCATGCTTTTCTTGACATAGCGAACTGAATGATTTCCTTTTCCTTCTTTTTAATCATTCTGCATTTTTTCCCAGCTGGTCCCAGCTCCTGGATTCTCTTCCTCTACCAAATGTAAGCATGGATGCTTTGTACTTGAAGCACACCTCAATAGATATGGATACACCTTGTCTTATTCCTGAACCATGATAAAAACAGTTTCAGTATTTGTAAACATCTTCAGAACAGTGTAGTTAGCTTGGGCATATAAGGCAGCTATTCTTACTGCAACGAGACTTATTTATGTTGGAGCACTTGTTCATGTAGATCAAGTGGATATGCCCCACTGCTGCAACCCGGCCTGTCGCGGCTTTTGGTGGATTCCCCTGCACAGCATGTGAGTTCCTTTCATGGAAACTGAAGTTACATACTCCAACGTTGCCGTTTCTCTGAACTAGTGAACTCTGAAGCCTGGACGACATTTGATCCCTATTTTCCGGGAACTGAAACAGGGTTTGACGTTGAGGACACATCTATAGATGGCCGAGACGACATTGAGGGACTGGATGCTTCAGCTGCACACATTGCAAATCTGCTGTCGTCTGAGCCGTCTGATGGTACTAATAGTAATTCCTTGCTAAGTGCTAAGTCTCACGATACTAATTTTGCTGTTGATAGGATTAGTTGATAAGCTAACTATAAGCCCATATCTCATAAAAATGTCCGTCAGTTCATGCGCAGAATTATGATTTTAGATACACAGTTCATACAAAGTTGCTATCTTTTATTCATCCATTGATGTTTTCCACATGTGAGCAGTGAAGCTTGGGATTGGCGGTTTCAGCATGGGCGCCGCCGTTGCCCTTCACTCAGCAGCATGCTATGCTCATGGCAAATTCACAAGTGGCATTCCCTATCCAATCGCACTCAACGCAGTCATCAGTTTGAGTGGCTGGCTCCCTTGCTCAAGGTCTAACTTTGACATCCTCTCCATAGATCATCTGTGTCATAAAACTTGCTACGTTACTAATACTTTTCATGGATCCTAATGTTAACTCTTGATATTTGCAGGACCCTGAGGAGCAAGATGGAGGGTTCACATATTGCTGTAAGAAGGGCTGGCTCCTTGCCCATCCTGCTTAGTCATGGAAGAGGTGATGATGATGCTGATTCAAAAGAAAAAGAAATTCAGTACATGCTACTACTAGACAGTAAGTTTCCTTTTTTTCTCTAAATGACGTGTGTTTTTTGCAGTGGATGAAGTTGTCGTCTACAGGGATGGCGAGAGATCAGCTGAGGTTCTGAGGAACTCAGGATTCTCATTTCTGACTTTCAAGCCCTACAACGGGTACAGATGAGGTTCTGAGAGTTTCAATTTCCTCTCCTCCCCCAGACAACCAGATTGATTAGGTGACTTGTGACAACGCAGGTTGGGCCATTATACGATCCCTGAAGAACTGGACGACCTCTGCAAGTGGCTTAGTTCGTCGCTTGGCCTCGGCCGATCTCGCTAAAAGAATAGTTTTTTTTTTTTGGCGTATGCGCAATGGGTTTGGTGACAGCATATATTTTGAGGGGAGGTTTGGTTTGATAGCTTGTAAAACACTTGATGCTAGCTGCTCTCTTCGCATGTGGCTTTTGTTTCCGTCGTCCTAATTTACGTACTCTATGTCTCTATGTAATGCGGTACTTTGTTGTCTGATGTTTGCTAATAAAAAGAAAATGCCGTTGAGGCCTCTGATCAATGGAAACAGCATTTGTACTGTATCCAGGCAGCAAAACAACATTTGTACTCATCACTGCAGAAAACAGAAAATCTGGAGAGGTCCTGACTACATGCATCTGAACATCTGTTACGTTTGAGATCCACACTTGTTCAAGGTTAAGGAGCTTCTGAGCAACTGTGGATACAGTACAAAGCTCGTCACTTAGGCTGTGCGCAGCGGTTATCGCTAGCCATCCCCCTCCCCTTACATGCCGTCTGTAGGGGGCACCCTATGGCCGCAGCGGTGCCCCCGACAGCATCCCTACGCGTCGTCCCACTTCTCTCTCCCCCAGATCTAGCGTGTCACTGTTCATCACCCTAAACATTGGGCTGTGGGTCTACGAGTAATTGTTAATAGATAAAAAGTTGATAGTTGATATAGAAAATGATATTTTATAGTTATAGTGGGATATAGGGGAGTATTTAGGGGGAACCGCTGCGGGAGATGAAAAAATAGGGGGAAAAACAGGAGGAAAGTGATATAGGGGTAACGGTTGCGGATATCCTTATACCGATGTGATGTGAATAGGATGCCAGCAGTACACTTTCTTCCTGTAATCAATCGTATCTACGTATCCATTAAAACCTTAAATTATCCCTGACATCAAACGCACCAGTGGTCTAGTGGTAGAATAGTACCCTGCCACGGTACAGACCCGGGTTCGATTCCCGGCTGGTGCAATTTTAGTTTTTTTGTTTGGGATATGGATATTTAATCTCTAATTTCTTCATTGAATGACCGATTTTTTGTTTTAGTTTGGGATGTATTTTAGTTTTTTTGTTTGGGATATGGATATTTAATCTCTAACTTCTTCATTGAATGACCGATTTTTTGTTTTAGTTTGGGATGTGGAATCTTCCCGGCTGCTACATTTTTTTGGGATATGGATTTTTAATCACTAATTTGATCGTTTAATGAACGAGTTTTTGTGTGGAATCAATAATTCTTCACTGAATTAACGGTTTTTTTGGAAATTCCCATCACTAATTCTGCACGAATGAACTGAATACAGACAAAGGTTCATTCCCGGCTGGTGCATTTTCATTTCCCCCCACTTTTTCTTTTGTTTGGAATTTTCTGTCACCAATTCTGTAATTTATAGTTCACTAGATGAGTACACGTACGTTACAACGGGAACATATAGTATCATAATAACTTATATATAAAATGTATCTTATATTGTTATAAGAAAATGTTTTATAATCCATTTGTGATCCTAGCTATACATAAATTTTGTTATTTTAATTTAAATGTTTCACTACTACATTGCAACCATCAGTATCATACAGACTTCGATATATATCATGATTTGCATGGTCTCATCATTGGAGAGCACGTGCCACACCTGCCGGCAGAAGTTTTGTTGTACATCGTTAGTCATCAGGCACGCACCACCATACATGCTTGCTTAAACAAAAAAGCAAGTGTGTGTTTCCGAAGAGAATTAAAGGCAGACCGGCACAAAAGCTACCCCGATGATGGCGAGTGGTCATTGTTGTCAGTCCTCATCTGCGTCACCTTCGGCGCCGAGATGACGCCACAATCTTGATATAGTAGTCGTCGAACACGCGCGACATGGTGAATACCGATGACTCTTGGCTGGGCTGCCAAATGAAGTGCACCCCGGGCTCATCAGTGAGGTAGTACATCTGGTCGTTGCACCACAGGATGTGCTACTCATCTACATACATCTTGTTTGAGGACACTCACTCAACAGCAACAATGGTCGTCATCCCAGCGCACAAGAATTCATCGCCGGTCAGTAGCGACTTACGTGGCAGGTTGGGCTTCAGGTGGATGATGAGCTGGAAGGCGTGATGGCGCCGTCGTCGGTTGCGATGCCCAGAACAACCTGAGAGTCGGCGGCATTGGCGACGATCATGAGGTCCCCTGTTTGACGATGGACAGCGCGGTGCAGTCGCTCTGGACCGCGTTCAAGTGGCGGCTGCGCCGAAGCTTGCCGTACACAGTGGCGCATGGGCCACGTAGGATTGCTTTCAGAGGTTGAACCGGCAGTCGTCAAGCTTCTTCTCGTCGTCGATGAGCGACGCCAACACGAGCGCCTCGTGCTAGTGGTGTTTGTTCGGGGTTTCTAAGTAAGAAACATAGATTCATCTTTGGCATTGGTTTATGAAAATGACTCATAAGTCAGATCCATGGAAAAATATTACAGAGAATAAATATCACACATACAAAAAAACTAAGTTGAAAACATTATTCAAACAAAAGAAATTGCATGCAAGGCTCTTCTTTAAATACTACTCCCTCAATCCAAAAATATAATTTAATAATTTTGGTGATACTTATCTACTACTACACATTATGCAAGGGTAACAGGTGGGTTTCAGGAGAGATATCGTATATGTTTTTACTATAATACATGTAGACATAAATACATATGTGGTGTAGTGGTAGCTACGAGCAAGTCGCGGGTTCGAATCCCCTTGGGGTCTGTTTTTTTAATTTAATTTTAGTTAGACTTGGGATGTACGTGGGAATGAGAATGAGCTTTGTGTGAGAATGGACTGTGCGGTGAGGGGGGAATGAGAATGGCAGTCTACCCCTTACTGCTTTAATAAGTAGTATAGATTAGTTTCAGATATTTATAGTGGTTCAAAAACTATCTAATTCTAGACATTCTTATTTCACTATTTCACTATTAAGGTAACTAGGCTGAGGTGGTATTTTTCTACTCATAAACAACACGTTTTTTTGTTGCAACTACTTTGAGCTCAAATACCCGAGGTCGTAAATCTTTTTTGATAGTTTAGTTTCGTGATTTGTAGGCTTTTTGTTTATTATGGCACGTCGAACATAGCAATACAGGCGCTTAGCCACATGTTGTTTTTAGGTTTTTTTTTCTTGTGTAGAGTTTTAAAGTCTCACCTCTGGGACCAATTTTAACGTTTTCACTCATTTTTTTGAGCTATAACTCACTGATTTAAGATGTTATAGGGGTTTCAGAACTATCCATGACCATATATTTTTAGGCCACTATTAATGCAACTAGGATATAACTAGGTCGAGAGAATATTTTTCTAGTAAGTTTGTACTCACAAACAGCGATTTCTTTGAATTTCCTACAAACATGAAGAGCACAAATACCCATGGGATTAGTATTTTTTATTTGTGATTCCTAGTATTTTGTTTGTTCCGGTATGTTAAACATGGTAATCTAGAACTAAATAAAATGTTGTTTTTCAGACCCATTTTTTTACAGATGTTTCAAGTCCCGTGCTCAAGTCCCATGCTCACATACCGATTTTCAAATTTTCACCATTTTTATTAGCTAAAGCTCATTGGTTTTAGGTGTTTTGGGGTTCTAGATTCCCATGCTCTTGAGTCCTAGTCATTCTAGGGTCATGAGTTTTCTGCTATTTGGGCATGTGACTCCTAGGTTATGTGTTTGTTTTGGCACGTCAAAAAAGACAACCTAAACACATAGACATGTTGTTTTTAATAGGTCAATTTTTGCGTAGATTTTACGTCCCGTGGTCTCGAACTATTTTCACGTTTTTTGTATTTTTTGTGAGCTACAACTCACTGGTTTTAGTTGTTTTTGGAGTCTCGGAACCATTGAGCTGTAGGTATTCTTAGACCGCTATTAAGGCTAATAGAATGCATCTAGACTGAGACAACTTTATTTTAGCCTTTTCTACTCGTAAACAAAGTCTTTATACATGTCACTAACAACTATAAAGCACAAGTTTTTTTGTGCGTCTTCCCTCATCCACACGCGCTCTCAGCGCCTCCCCACCCCCTCGCGCGACTTTTTCTCTCGCAAAAAAGCGTCGCGAGGGTTCAAAATGTGGTCTAATAGTTCCACACACTCGCCCTCTACCACTATAACATGCACATGTTTGAGCTATATGAAACATAGATATCGCATTTAAGGAAGGCCTACCTATATAATATATAGATCTGTATCAATATAAGAGCAACTAACTAGTAGTGATTTATGTTAATCTCACTTTATATTATAGACAGAAGATCCAAGTAGGCCAAATACACGTAGTTGAACATCTAGAACTAAGTAAGGGCAATAGGCCGAATACATGTAATGTAATTTAACTTTATAGAAACCTGTTTGGATATAGTGGGCGGAGTCCAAAACCAAATTATCAAGTCCTTTCCAGCCCACGAAAAGAAACTAATAAAACTCAATAGGCCAGGGTAGAATTTTATCTTTTTATATTTCTACCTTTTAGAGCTAGTCATATTTTTAATAAATTTCTATTTTCTCAAGAAAAAATGAATTAATTTCACTTTTAAAAAAATAAAATCCTTTAAAAAAAAAGATTCCCGAACTAATCTTTATAGAATTTCCTGCCACCAATTGTTCTGGATAAATAAATGAAGCCAAAATGTAAACTGAAATCCCAAACTAGTCTTTTTAGGGCTAGTTCTACAGGCTGCAACGGGCAGCCTTCACTCCGCTCTCACGTCTCACGTCTCACGTGACCGATCTGAAATCCGAATCCCGCGACCCTCACTCCGCTCGCCTCGCACACTTCACGCCAGGCGGCGGCGCGGCCAGTGGCCACTGCGGACGTTGCGGCAGGTCCGTAGCCTCCGAAGCGTACGGTCGACGCGGCGGGAGGCGAGCGGCCGCGGGAAAGGGGAACCTTCCGGCCGTGGGGAGGGACCAGGGAGGCGCGCAGGTGGAGGCGGCGTCTTCCGGGCGACTGGAGCCTGCCTGACCGGCATCTTGCTTAGCACGCTTTCAGTCAGACTCGGTGCACATTGAAGCAGCTGTTTGTGACCAAGCAGCAAGACCCTTGTGCCAAAGGTCTGGGTTTATTTATCCATTTGGAGTGTAACCCGTATCATCTGGCAACGACTGCTATGCAAGCAGTCGTTCTGTACAGGTGTGCAAACAAATAATCTGATTCATTAGATCGTAATCGAACCGTTGGTCATATTTAACCCTTTCACCATCAGCTTAATAATCTTTATAAAAAAACCTCTAACAAACTATAGTTGTGTCTGTGGTTGGATCATAATCTAATGGATCAGATGATTTGATTGCACGCTTGCATAGAAGGACTGCTTGCATAGCAGTCGTTGCCGTATCATCTTTCCATGTTCCTTAAACTGCTTCGCTGTGGAGTGCTGACTGCGCGAAATTGCAGCCAAAAGGAGGCCTGGGGTATGTGAGCTGCACTCCAACCTCTACAGTTTTAGTGACCAAACAAACTAGCTGCCATTGTCAGGTGATTTTCTGTTGCCTATACCCCTGCTCATCAGAACCTTCAAGTCCTATATCTAAATCAACTGCAGAATTTTTAAATTGAGAGTTATAGTAATGTACAAAACCACTGTGTGCCTATCGAAGAATTTTTGAACAACAGGGATTTAAGTACCTTGAAGTAGAGTCACTGCAGAAGTGCAGATTCGCCACTGGGGTGAAGGGATGGCTTCGGCATGCAGATGGTGGAGTGGAGATGAAGCAAGCACCTTCGAGTCCCATACCTAAATCAACTGAAGCATCATCTAATCTTCTCGTGAAGATACCACCATCACCAGAACCGAGCAAAGAGAACAGTGGTATCATGTGGTCACCGTCGCCCGAGTGCCCGACCGGCTCGAAGAAGACCCTTCCTCACGGAGCAGCAGCGTTCCAGCAGCACTCGAACTGCCCGGGCTCTCCCGCGAAGCTGAGTGAGGCAGCAGCTCAGGAGACGGTCGTGGAGATGCAGGCCCAGATCGTGGAGCTCAACTCAAGCACGCTCTGGCCAGCCCAGGCCTGTTGCTTGCTTGGCAAGCACGAATTCCAGTCCCACGCTCGCTCGGCATCTCCTTCTCCTTGGTTTGGTTGGTGACTCTCATCAGTTGTAGGAAGGACGACAAACAGTGCAGGCCCATCGCCTTTGGCTTGGTGTTCCTTCCTCCGGCAACGGCACGCGGTGGTCCCACTGCCCACTGCCAGTCTCTGTGAGCTGGAGCCTGGAGCTGCAAGATCTAAGTATTGGATCCTGCCTAGCTCGCGTCGCGTCCATGGATGCAGTGCTGGCTGCATCTTGATAGCCATGCCAGGCCACACAGAGCACATGTTTGGTTTGGTTACGTTAACGAGTAGCAAATGCAAAAGATTCAAGGAACAGATACAACAGCTACGGTTTGGTTGCCAGCTGCATACATACAACAAAGTCTAGTAGTAGAATGTAGACACTACATTCTAAGAATGGTGAGGTTATATCTTCACCAATTCAACCTCCTAAAAACGATATTTTGCAAATATCACCATCTAAAGTGGTGAAGTGCAGTGGCGGAAAAAGTTATTTGCAAAATATAAGGAGGAGCAACCAGAGATGTTAAATCTAAAATAAATGATGATGATTTAATGTGCACACCATATGAACCAAACTTTTATATATATATATATATATATATATATATATATATATATATATATATATATATATATATATATCGGATATGTTATTAGACTGAGTCGAGCAGCTACCGAAAAGGCATAACGGATGCGTAAAAAAAGGTGACCTCAGTATACTGTAGAACACTCCAACAAGTAGCGGCAGAGAATGCGAAAAAACGTGATTGCGGTATACAACTCACAAACCTAGGCATTCTCTCTCCTCCTCGTGTAACGGAGGTTTACGAACAGTCCAACACGGGTGGAACTAGCATCACATATCCGTGTTGACTTCCAATACGGATATGGCCTGCTTTCCACATTCACAGGTGGTAGCTACTGGACTCGGTGTTAGGCCTCCTTTGGCGAGACTCCGACTTCTCTGAAAATAGTTTCGGCTCTATCTCCTATGACTATTTGGCTTCTCTGAAGGAGTCGAAGCCGTTTTGCAATTTGTTTCGCAAAACAACTTCTCCTGTGTTTCTTTAGAATAATGTATGAGGAAAATGTAGAAGGGACCGATAGAGACCACATTTTCAATGCTCTAGCTGTCAACAAAAAAACAACTCCAGCTCTTTAAAAGGCTCTCGACGAAAAACTGTTTTTTTTACCGTTTGTTACGTGCCGTGTCAAAGAGGCCCTTATGACCTTATCCTTTTACCACTCCCCAGTCCCTTCCCTCTCACTTTTTCCTGTTTCGACTACTACCACACTACTACACTAGCAGGGTTAGAGATAGAGATGGCAATGGATACCCGCAGCCTGATACCCAATAGGTTTTTATTCCATTAGGGTATGTATATGGACTAAATATTCTATCTGTGGATCTTTTATTAGGCAAAAATCTTCCACCCAATGGGTAAACGAGTATTAGAACGTTATGCCCTCAACCATGCCTGATTGCCTGTTAATTTGTGGGTATAAAATACCCAGTATAAATTTAGCCCAAAATCGTGAAATTTGGTTTCAGTCACCCATCTTTTTTACTATTTAACAACATTTTGGGCTATAGCGTCATAAATGGCTTAACGATTATTTGATGATCATGTAACATAACATGTAATGTGCTATGTAGTACTATCCTAGTGTTGCTACTTTATCCAATTATCTTTGGTGTTGTTGAATGAATAGTTAAATGATGCTAGAATTTTTGTAATGATATTTAGATAGATATAATTGATATTTGTATAATATACCATTTTGATAGATGTTTAATCTTTGTATATATGAGTGACCCAACGAGTGATCTATAACCACCAATGTATATATAGGTGATCCTATAAAGTTATTTTTTGTTATGGTTAAAATAACTGATGATATTTACACTTTAGGCCCTGTTTGGGAACAAAGTTTTTGAAAACCACAGTTTTTGAAATACTATACTATACTTTAGTTATGACAATACCGTAGTTTATAATACCGCAGTTTTGAAAACTGAGGTCCAGAGCTAAGTTTAGAATGCCTTAAAACAACTATAGTATTTGCAATACTTCAGT
This sequence comes from Zea mays, assembly GCF_902167145.1. Taxonomy (NCBI): domain Eukaryota; kingdom Viridiplantae; phylum Streptophyta; class Magnoliopsida; order Poales; family Poaceae; genus Zea; species Zea mays. The sequence goes on along the minus strand of NC_050103.1, from coordinate 78,076,179 downwards.
TTTGAAAACAGAGATTTTACCCAGCTTGCCAAACACCATTATGTATATAATACTGCAGTATTTAAGAATACTGCAGTATTCTTCCAAAACTGCAGAAAAACTTTGTTCCCAAACACCCCCTTAGCATCTATAGTTGGTTTAGTTGGTGAGAGAAGAGAGGACAGCTGCACAGGAACAGCAAAGCAGACCCCACCACCGCACGCACATACATACGTACACGCACTCCTTCACCAGCAGTGTACTTCCCTCCCTTGTATGCCTGCCTCTGCCAGCGCGTTGTCGGCGAGGGGACTGCCCCCGCCGCCGCCGCTCGCGTCGGCTGCCGTCAGCCCGTCACCCACCCACGCGACCTCCGGTGATGGCAGAGGCCGACCTCACGCTGCACGACGCCGGCGGCGGCGCCAGGGACAAGCCGGACCGGAAAGCCGACGTCTTCGCGGATCTTGGCTCGCCGGTCTCGCCGCTGCGCCTGCGCCCGGCAGCGACGCCCTCCACCTCGTCCTCCTCGTCCGGCTCCGCCAAGTCGCCGGCGCCCGGTAATGCGGCCGCGGGGAGGGGAGGCCGGGGGAACCACTCGGGCGAGCTGGCGCAGGAGAGCACCAACCCGCCTGGCCACCGTCGCGCCGGATCTGGCCCGCTCATTTTCTCCGGTGCCAGCAGCAGCACCACCGCCAGCTCGCCGCTCACCAATGCGCTCCCCACCGGCAACATCTGCCGCGTCGCCGGGGCGGCGGCGGCGGCAGCAGCCACGCAGCCGCCGCGCGCTCGCCCGGCCGTGCTCGGATCCGGTACCGGCCACTACGGCCACGGCAGCATCATGCGCCGCGGCGGGGGAGCGACTCCCGCGAGGACCAGCGGTGACGCGGCCCCGCTGCTCCACGGCCACGGCAGCAATTCCTCGAGGTCGAGGTCCCCGGCGAGCTGCCCTGCGCCAGCGCCGCCGGCCACCAGCGGTGGCCTGCAGGAGATTACTCGCGCGGGGAACGAGTGGTACAAGAAGGGCCGCCACGCCGACGCGCTGCGCCACTACGACCGTGCCGTGGCGCTGTGCCCCGACAGCGCCGCGTGCCGCGGCAACCGCGCCGCCGCGCTCATCGGGCTCGGGCGCCTAGCAGAAGCGTTCCGCGAGTGTGAGGAGGCCGTCCGCCTCGATCCGGCCAGCGGCCGCGCGCACGGCCGCCTCGCCGGCTTATGCCTCAGGTGAGATTTTCTCCTTCGCTTGTCTTGTCTGCGGTGCCTGTAAGCCTGTTCTCCTGCTCTTCTGCACCGGAAATTGAATCGAATGGAATTGCGCCCACAGGACCTCGCATCCTTGTATCCGCCTTGCTTGCGTGCAAATCCAATATGCTGCTCCTTTTCATTCAGTTCCTTGCGCCATGTTTACCAGATTACGTTGCTGATCATTACCGTTTGTTTTCTTGTCTTGGAAGTAAAAGCTCTGTTCCTGTGATTACATGAGGAACATGCATGAGAAAGTTTGCGTCTTTATAGTTAGTAGTATGTTGCAGTGGGTTAATGTGGACTTAACATCACACAATGCAGCTGATAGGGACTGCTTTCCTGCATGATCGATTGTGCTTTGACCACGACGGGGGATAATTGTGTACTCGATGAACAGCGGTCCTGGCGGTGTTGATGTTTACGACTGCACAATCGAAAATGGAAGTTTTTCTCGGTTGCACATTGACTGACGGACTGACCATATTGCAGGCTTGGGATGGTTGAGAAGGCAAAGACGCACTTCACACTGGCTGGAAGTGCAAACCAGTCTGATCCGGCTGAGTGGCAGAAGCTGCATGAGGTAGAGATCCATCAAGGCAGATGCATGGATGCAAGGAAAATTGGAGACTGGAAGAGTGCACTCAGGGAAGCCGACGCAGCCATCGCTGTTGGAGCGGACTCCTCTCGATTGGTAACCCTTCATTACAGTTTTTTCGTTTGAGAAGATGATGCATTTTCCTGGTGACCTGAGTCATTCAAATTGGAACCGGACTTCGCGCTGCAGCTTCTTGCCTTGAGGTCAGAAGCGTTGCTTTGGTTGCACAAATTAGAGGAAGCTGATTTGACTATTACAAGCTTGTTGAAACTGGATGACGCGTCGTTGCCTTCGACGCCAACCAGAGTCTCAGGCATGTCAGCTGACTCTTATGTCCATATCGTCCAAGCCAAGGTCAACGTGACATTTGGAAGGTACGAATACCGAGCCTTGGGAATCGTGCTTTGTCGCCTTCTTTCCTTGGTTCTAGTGACACAATGATTGAGACCTGTTTCTGCAGGTTCGATTCAGCTGTCGCACTGGCTGAGAAGGCTAAGCTTATTGATGGCGTGAGCTCAGAGGTTGAAGTGATCCTAAACAACGTGAGATTAGTCGCATTGGCTCGAGCCCGGGGGAATGACCTTTTTAAGGCAGGCAAGTTTGCTGAGGCGTCGCTAGCCTATGGTGAAGGGCTGAAATATGAGCCTTCTAATCCAGTGCTATACTGCAACCGGGCAGCTTGCTGGTCAAAGCTGGGTCGGTGGGCAAAAGCTGTTGAGGACTGCAGCGAGGCCCTAAGAGTCCAGCCTAACTACACAAAGGCTCTGCTAAGGCGTGCGGCGTCATATGCAAAGGTAAGGATTCCTTACGTGCGTCGTCACGTCCACGATTATGCACCGGTTTTGTTATTGACACCTTCAGCTAACATTGTATCAGCTTGAGCGCTGGGCGGACTGTGTGCGGGACTACGAGGTGCTTCGCAAGGATCTTCCTGGTGACACTGAGGTTGCAGAGTCCTTGTTCCATGCCCAAGTTGCATTAAAGACAGCCCGTGGAGAGGTGGTATCTAATATGAAGTTTGGAGGGGTAGTTGAAGAAATTATCAGCTTAGAGCAACTCCAAGATGTTATCCGTTCACCTGGTGAGTTTCTCCTCTACATGCACCTAGCCTGTTGTAGGCATTTCACCTCCTTCTTGGTTCTTGTTGTGCTAAGAAGTGGACAGTTAACCAGGTATGTCCACATGCAAATATATCAATGTTGTTTGATATGCATAGTACATGTTCAGTTCAGTAAATGGAGTGAATGTTGTTTGTGTGGCATTTTTTCCCCAGGTGTATCCGTTCTTTACTTCATGGCTACAATGAACAAGCAATGTGCACAAATTACCCCGTCTGTGGACTCCCTTTGCTCCGAGTGCCCTGCATTGAATTTCCTGAAGGTATATTGCACATGACGTATCTCACAATCATTTTTTTGCTGAAACTAATTTCACCTGCTATCAGTTTCCAGATTTATAATCAGTCGTCTGTATCCGACCCTGCAGGTAAACGTTGACGAGCGCCCTCTGGTAGCAAGCGCGGAGAACGTGCGAGTAGTCCCAAGCTTCAAGATTTACAAGGACGGCACGAGAGTGAAGGAGATGGTCTGCCCTAGCTTGCAGGTCTTGCGCTATTCCGTGAGGCACTATGCTGTCTCCAGCTCTTGAGGTCCGGCACTCAGTTCGCTGGCCCTGTTAGTGTCACCACATGCCAACATTTCACCAACAAATCTGTCCCTCTATAGTATCACAGCATTTCCCCCTTCCCATCGCGTCACTTAGGCTCCTCCTACCGCAACATCTCTAGAACCATTTGATCCAAGCTTAAGCAATTCTCATGCCTCGCTTTCCAAAGTGATGACTTCAACTCCTGAAGAAAGGCTCCCTGTGGTGGTGTTCAGGGAATAGGTAAACACGGCTGGCTGGTTTTCTCATTACATGTACATATATTCCCGTATAGCAACACATCAAACCCATTGATAGATTGGTTCACTGTGGAGAAAAGGCGGGGTTCGGACTTGGATGAAGAGTACAGGTCTAGTTGCCATTGAATGTAGAGATGGAGAAGATAGATGGGTCGTGTTGTTGGTATGGTACGTAGAGAGACAGAGGAGGGAGGTGGCTGGTGTGGTTCATGTCATTTGCATATATATATATATATATATATATATATATATATATATATATATATATATATATATATATATATATATATATATACTACCTATTAAGGCTCTAAGGGGTAGGCTGCCTCCCCTGTTCTGCCTTCAGCCAATCTACACCGTCCATCTATATGCGTCAAATCATCACCGTTCGTCCGTCGCCTCTGCTTGCGGGCCGTGCGCGTCGCGACCACTTCCACCACCTCCTCCACTCCCCTCCCGCTCCAACTCCTTCCCTAACGTAGGCGTCTCTGCGCTCGGCGCCCTCACCGCCTCTCCCTCCGCCTCTGCTCCACCTCCCCAGCCGCCCACAACCACGCGTCCTCGCCTCCCCGACCAGCCTCCACCGTGACATGGTTGCCGCCTCCTCTCACCTCCTCATCTCCCACTCCTCCTAGCGCAACCGACGGTGACAGGGATGAGGTTGGGTGCGGTGTGGTGCCGCTCGATGCGCTCTGCTCCTCGCCCACGCTCGCGCAACGCAGGACCTTCCCCAACCGCGACGACAGATCCTCATCCACACACCCGCGGGCGCCTCCACCTCCCTGGGTTCCCCTCTGCTCCTCGTGCCCCGCAGTAGAGCAGCCACATAATTAGGGTTCTTCAGTCTGATTGACAAAATGTCCACCTAGGGCTTTTCTCAATCTCAAATGCTGCGGAGGCAGGGAAATTTGTTGGCTTCCGTTGTGTTTTTTTGCTGTGAAATTACGGCCGACTGCGCGAGACCGCGAGTGACCGCCGGTCGAGCCCCGAGTGGTTCTCCTGCAGGCCTTCCCTCGTCTGGTCGAATCATAAAATGCTTACATATGATGACCTACTTCTTATTACAGTTTAATTTACAAACGTAGGGTTAGGTCAAGATTTTTCTCCATTTGCTTCTTGGACTCATCTGAACTTGCTGTGAAGCTTCCTGGCCATACTAACCCTCCAGGTTCTTCAACTGCAAAAGGCATCCAGCCACTCATTCGGCCTCCGTCGAATCTTGCTACGGGAACCGCAGCTCTTTCACCATGACCCTTCAGAATCGTGGAGTGCGAGTTCACTCTCGAAGGATGGAGAAAGGAAGCGGATGGAGGAAGGCCCATCATCATCTGAAGTCTGTATGTCTTTCTTGCTGCACACCTCCCCTCTTGTGCGCATTCTGGTGCCCACCGAGAGCCTGCGAACTGAAAAACTTTCTCATGCAGTAGTTGCAGGAGAAAGTCCTATGTGGAGTGCCCACTGGTTTCACCTCTTGAGGCTTGACTTCTTCACTTTTTGGCGCATCAAGACCCAACTTCAGCCACGGTACTGTGGTACTCTCATCAGCTAGACCAGCTTGGTTAACTTGGTCTGCTGACTTCTGCTCTTCCACCCCAGGTACTCTCTCCATTGCTCTGTTTAGATAGGGTTTTCTGAAGTTTGTGTTGTCATGCCTCCCCCCTGCTTTGCTATTGCTATAAAAAGAAGCAGGGGTCTTCGGGCAGCAATAATTCAGCAGAAAAGGCGAGCCATCGGTACTTTGAAGTGGACCAGAGGATATGCTAGCTTCAGTAGTGGCAAACATGTTGGTCCTTGTTATTCTTCGAGATGATATACTTGTCATCATTACTCAGTAGTGACCGGCTTCAACAAACTTCAGTTTCCTGTCCAGCTCACTCCCTATCAGGTTAGCACCTGCTCTAGATAGCAGCGTTATACATTTCTATCAGGTACAGTCCTGAAACCTCATGCAGGTGTTGTGCGCCTATCATCCGGGGAGCTACTGCTCACAATTATAATTTGTCTTTGTCGAGGTAAGTCTTTACTACTCCTTAAGACCCTAACGTAGGCGTCCACACTCATGCTTAAGTCGTGCAATTATGAATTAGTAAGCATATTTAATACTAGAATAGTTACTCTAGCCCTGTTCAAAAACCTGAGACTTAAATCACAATGCAGTGAGTTATATTCAACTTATTGCTCGACCTGCCATCCTATCGCTTTGCAAATTCGTGAGCGACCCGTCGTTGCAATCCAAATGTCGCCATGTTCCTTCCAGGATAACATGACGTGCTCCACCTCGTAGACGGACCTGTGCCACTACTCATCGTCAGCACGCCATGACAGCCGCAGCAACAAGGTCACCTCCTCTCGGAACGGTGGCCGGTTCCTCGCCTCCCGCCACAGGAAAATATCACTCTCAGATTTCTTCATCTATGGGTCGGCGCAATCCAAGAGTGACACACACCAGCAATGAATGGCTCTGGTATTGACCAAGATGAGTGAGTCTACAAACCCCTCGATCTAAAAATTCATGGCATATTTATTTTGACGAATACTAAAGAATTGCAACTACCATTCACTATACTTCAAAATGGAGAAGTTTCTACTAGCAAACATGGATGCAATTATGCGTCTTAACAAGCATGATGTGAAGTAACAATATACGGGCACCTGACTATAGTAGAGTTAAAGGTAGTTGATCATTTGATAGCAATGGTAATGCGGTATCCTCCCTGACTGGTATAATAACTCCCTCACGGGATGGAGTGTCTTTTAGATTGTGGTCGTCGTTCATTGGCCTACGTGCCGCCCTGTACGTATGCTAATGTAGTCTACTTTGCCACTCAGAGAGTCAAATGAAGGTTGCACCATGCAGGCATAGAAGGCAGAAATCAGAGATCCTTCGTGCCCAGTATGTTGACGTTAGAGAGCTCTGGTACAGACACCATGCATACAGATTTAGTCGGTCTAATAACATCGTTTCTTCTCCCATAATTTCTTTGGACTGAATTCGCATTCCTGCTACTCACTTACTCCTGAATCCGGAATTCCTGATATGGTGGTGACATGCCAGTAGCAGCAATCAGACTCAGCTGCTACTTGTTGGCCAGCTGAAATATGTAAAAGCATGCTACTTATTATTCTGTAGTTTGTAGTTTGGAGTGATGTTCTATCATTTAATCCGCAAAGTCTTGATAATACATGATCTGTGTAGGAACATGGAACATTGAGACGTATGTCAACCCAATGAATTGGATATTGAAGAATGGCTGGATATAGATGAACCAGCTGATATTTATGTTCTTAGGTAATTTTTTCACTCAGATAAACCTTCATTCTTTCATGTGAGTTAAACATGCTCTCGAATTTAAAAGGGGAAAAACAATAACGTAAACCTTTTATATATATTCTACTGATATTTGTGTCGTGCAATTGTGAATTAGTAAGCATATTTAATACTAGAATAGTTACTCTAGCCCTGTTCAAAAATCTGAGACTTAAATCACATTGCAGTGAGTTATATTCAAATCAGCACTAAATTTTTTCTTGCGATGTACTCATAGCAGTAGCACTAAATCTTTTAAGTGACTCATTCCATGACTTAAATGCATTTTTACTGATTACTTCCCATTTCTTGCTAGCTGTTTACGTGCATCTGTTCGATCTATGGCTTCTCGGCGCTCTCCCAGGTAATTTTCTCGTCTCTTCATTCGAACTCATAGCAGTATCACACAAGTTTTTCTTGATTAGTGGTATACTCAGACCAGTGGTATATTTAGAACAAGTTTTTCCTGATTAGTGTTATACTCAGATCAGCGCTTAAAAGTATAACAGACTTAAATCACATTGCAGAGAATTATATTCAGATCAGCACTTAAAAGTATCACAGACTTAAATCACAATGCAGAGAGTTAAACCCTAATGTCTCTTTATTTTTATTTTTGTATGCTTGATTATTTATTCTCTTGGTGTAATTTTCTTTTTTGTTTGCCTTCATCTGTAGTGAGACATGTGGCCTGCAGTGAGTTATATTCACTGCATCACTAGATTTTTACATGCAGCGTACTCTTAAAAGTTATTATTGTTATGTCTTGACCATTTGGTTTTATCATACTCTTAAGATGAATTCGATTGTTGTTAGATATAACCATTGAATAAACTTATTATTATGCCTTGACCATTTGGTTTTATCATACTCTTAAAAGCTACCTTTAGTGGATGTTTTTTGAAGCCACAATTATATTGAATTCATCTGTTTCTATATTGTTTGGCAGTCAAGTCAATGCCACAATTATGAGATATTGAAATCGATGGTAATATATGTTTTTTATCGACTAATTTATGTGTCTAACCGCACACACCACTTCTACGGTCGGCCTTATGGCTTCTCCAATAGGGAAGAATGTGCGCCTTCAAAGGAAGGTGAACTTAAGAGTAAAAGCAGCTAATGAGTTATAGTTTAACAAGGATGGCTCAGCTATCAAGAAGCTCCAGGTGAGCTCCACATTTTTTTTATTTATGATGATACAATGATGTGTTGTTGACCCTCAACCAGTCGCTAATCGTTTCTTTTTCCCTACATTTTAGACTGGAGTCAATAAGCTTGTTACTGCTACTTCCTAACTGGTGCATAGATAATTTAACGCCGCTTGTGCGGCAATCTCCATCTATATGTGACCTGCAAAAGATAAATCCTTAAATAGTAGGTCAATTGCGAAGCTTTGTTAGTGATGATCCGATGATCAAGAACCGAAGCACCTTCAAGGTACAGTTTCCTTTATTTGCTAAACTGTGTTAATTGTTTTGTTTTAGAAAAATAGTGTAGTCATGGCATATGTATGCATGCGGTGTATTAGGAAACCATGACTACAAAACAGTTATGGTTAAGTCCATATAACTTTTCTATGTGCTTGTTATCTGTTTTCTTATAGTGATCTTCTAATCTTTTTGTCGAACTCTACTGTAGAGAAAATAGAACTTTGATGTAAGTTACAAACAGGTGAACTAGACAAACCATTCTGTTGTAGTTGACAATCATGATATTTGAAAAACGAGCTCACAACTATATTTCACACAATTGATGCTCCAAATTATTTTTCTGTAATTGAAACCTAATGTAGGAATGTGTAGGATATTTGATTTGCCTATTAGAGAAAGATTTGATAGGATGTTTGCTTTGCTTGGTAGGGAAATATTTGATAGGATGTTTGCTTTGACTGATAGGAAAATACCAACATTCTCATCTTCTTATGGCCCTGTGCTTTTACTTCATGTGCTATCTGAATATAGAGTATAATGTAAAGCTATTTTTGCAGATTGGAACTGCAGAGTGGTCGGGTTCTCAGATGTAAGCTGCACAACATTAAGCTATCTCCCCATCGATATTGCACACTTTAACTTGTTACCATATTTAGTTCTTTTGTATGCCTTTATAGTGGCTTGTTAATTTACACTGCTGGTTCCTGCAACCTTTTACAAATTGGTAAAAATGAAAATTGAGAGAGGAAAATTTGTGCTGAAGCTTTATTCGTCCTTTGGTTAAGTGATTACTGAATGAAAACAAATTTAAAAATAGTAATAAGGTTTTTGTTCTATCAAACACAATCAAGATTTGTTAGCTTGCTTGCTGCTGCTTAGATCAATATTGGTTTCTCACATCAACTATGCTAATGTTGAGGTGATAATCAGTCTTTCACTAGCATAAGGATGTATATGCAGACTAATTTTTGTCTCCGTTGCATGGCATTTGTGTTGTTGTATACTGCTCAAGTACTGCTTATGAGATTGCTTGAACTTTATCCTAGAGCCTCAAGAGTTGTCGTTGGCCAAAGCTACATCTATCTTTCTTTCAGTGTTTTGCTGGAACTGATAACGTTTCGAGTCTGCAGAAGAATGAATCATAGAAAGTTAATGTGTGCATCCATGGTTGTGGTCTTGACACGGTGGAGCGGACCTCGCTCGGGAAGCTGCTGCAGCCGGTAGACTATTGATTGGAACTTTTAGGTACATAAGTTCTCCACATGTAGATGAGCGTTATCATCATAGATATGGGGTTTGTCATCAATCTTTGTTTATAAACATCCTATTAGTTATTATTTTTTATGTGCATTGTAATAATATGCTTGGAACTTATTACTTGTTTCTTTTCTTTATTTATTTATTTATTTATTATAGGTCAATCCCTGTTTTGTTCCCATGCTTGAAATTGATGGTCTTCATTTTGTTGGTTGTGACAAAAGTCAAAACCGGATGGAGGTACTAAGCAAACAACCTATGTTATTCTTGGGTTTTGAATTTCTTTTCCAAAAGAACCTGCTTGCACATATTAGCTGATTGTGGAGCTACAAGATCCCTTCTATTTAGGTGTTTAGTTGTGGAGCAGATTGCGGGTTTTGAATTTCTTTTCCAAATGTCGTCTTCACGCCCACCGCGGAGGGGTGGTGACCGAAGAGATAGTGGCAAAGGCGTCCCTTGTGGGCTCTGCTCCTATCTCGCGGTATGAAGCCTTTAACTTATGAGATGAGATAGGAGTCTGTGTTCTTATCCCAATATAAGGTCTACAATGGCACAATGCTTGTACCATCTGTTTTTGCGGTAACTTATTTTTATCATGCAGTGCATGTGATTTGAAACTTTGTGTTAGCCTTTATTGCTTTCTACCTTATGGCACCTGTAGTAGTGAACTGATGATATTATTGTGGACTCTGAAGCTTTGTTTGCTTAGAATGGTAATTTTGTTGTATTCTATTTCACAGGATAAAACCGAGTTGAGCAATTGTCGTTCATCTTAGTGCTAATTTATGGGTATTGCTACTTAACAATAACATTTCGTTATTGTTGTACGAAACCAGTGCTTCATGGTAACATATAGTATATTGCTACTTAAAAATGATTGCCAGTTTTCCACAACACCCATTTAAACAAGATCGACATATGTGATATATAGAAACCATAGCAACACACGTATATGGCTGCAATGTAGCGGTTCCGTTGCAACGCACGGGCACTCACCTATTAATTATATGGATCTGTCTGGCATGGTTGTGAAAAAATATAGTTATGTACTGACCTCATGAAAGAATGTCGATGACCAAAATTTTCATTTAAAAGCATTTGTTTGCTTACTCTGTGTGCTTGTATCCTACTAAAAAAATTGTTTGATCTATGCAGGATTGGGCTGACATGTTACTAAGGATGTATGTAAGATGGGGAGAGAAGCAGCGTTATAAGACACGAGTAGTTGAGAAATCACCTGGTGAACAGGCCGGTATAAAATCAGCAACTGTTGAACTAGAGGGGAGATATGCTTATGGCTATCTCTCTGGCGAGAAAGGGACACACAGGATTGTTCGTCAATCACCATTTAATGCTAAAGGGCTTCGGCAGGTAATATTTGCATTGCACTGTTCTAATTCTGTAAATTTATCAACATTTTGTCTAAGTTAAAGATATTGTACCTTTCTAATTTTCAGTTTTCTGCTATATGTGCTACTTTATGCAGACAAGCTTTGCTGGTGTTGAGGTTATGCCTCTTCTACCAGAGGAATCCATGGCTGTGGACATACCTGAAGAGGACCTGGAGATAAGCTTCACAAGAGCTGGAGGTAAAGGAGGCCAGAACGTGAACAAGGTGGAAACGGCTGTTCGCATGGTTCATATTCCAACTGGAATTGCAGTTCGCTGCTCAGGTATAATTTCACACCAGTTTGCATTTGCATTGTGGTGAACAACACATACTCAGTCTTCTCTATGTACATTGGATCTTAGGCAATCGATTACAAAAAAAGCAAAAAAAAGTAGTAAATGAATTGGTGGTAAGCAAAAGATGTGAAAAACTAATTGATGCCCTCCTGAAAGTACCAGAACTTCCTACCCCTGAATCGTGACCATAGTTGATAGGTAAAATCTTAGCTTTTACCAATGCTGGATTGCCACTCTTGCAGAAAAGCTATTTACAACTTTGTGTAGCCAGGATGTCTGAAATATCTTTGAAAATTGAAATCAAGAAGTCAAAGTAACTGCAGGTAATACGAGATAAATCTGGCATTTGTTTTTAATGTCCAACTTTGCAGAGGAGAGGAGCCAGCTGGCCAACAAAATAAAGGCCCTCAGCCGGCTCAAAGCGAAGCTGCTGGTGATCGCCCTGGAGCAGCGTGCATCAGAAATCAAGCAGATCCGTGGAGACATTGTGAAGGCAGAGTGGGGGCAGCAGATACGCAACTACGTCTTCCACCCCTACAAGCTCGTCAAGGATGTCAGGACAGGGTGTGAGACGTCGGACATCACTGGCGTAATGGATGGAGAGCTAGATCCCTTTATCAGAGCATACCTTAAGTACAAGCTAACTGCGGCAGCTACCAGCTGATTTTTGTTGAGGAGCATAGCGATGAGTGATACCTACATCCATTGTATTATGTTGTAGTATGAGGTTTTCATCTCTCTCTTGATTTAGTATAATTTCATAGCACTAGCAATCTAGCATTGTATTTATTGATCTAGGAATCGAAGTGGAAACATGGCAATGTTCTGTCATTCTCATTCCCCCTCCCCGCACTGTCTTTCTCATTCCCCCCTCCCCGCAAAGCCCATTCCCATTCCTTGCTGCCATTCCGTGTTCTGCCAATTCTCATTCCCGGCTGCCATTCCATGTTCTGCCATTCTCATTACCCCCTCCCCGTAAATCTCATTCTCATTCCCACGTGCACCTTACGCCTAGCTAAAATCTATACTACCTATTAAGGCTCTAAGGGGTAGGCTGCCTCTGCTTGTTCTGCCTTCTGACGATCTCAACCGTCCAATACACTTTAGAGTCTCTCAGCCGTCTGATGCGTCCGATGCGCGCACTCTCACCCCCACGCATCGCCCCGCCCCCATCGTCCAACCGTGCGAGCACCCCATCGTCCCGCCGCCTCCTGCCCCCCCCTCCTCCGCACGAGCCGCAGCCGGCCCCCGCAGATCGCGATTACCTCCCTGCACCCTCGCCGTTGTCGTGGCGTCGACCTCAGCCGCACCCCCGCGATCTCCATCCCGGCACCCTCCCCTCTCCCTCATGCTTGCTCTTCGGATCTCGGGAGTCGGGACTCGCCCCTCGCGCGGCCCCCGCTCGTCTGCCTCGTCCCCGACTTCTCCGACCGCGTCGTTAAGGCGCTCAACCTCTCCATCATCGTCCGCGACTGCCTACGAACTTCTCCGAACTAACTGCTCACAACCAAACTCTTATCTCAAACAAACAGGCGCTTAGAAGGCGCGCTGGCCGGTGGATGACGATGGCGGGTGGCGGGGGACTGAACCGGTCTTCATCGAGGGGGCAGCTGCCGCCGTAAGAGCTGCTTGATGATCTCTGCAGGTATTTCACAACAATCCTGTGTGCTGAAAACAATGTAGATTACTTTTCAATTCTTTGGCTAGGAGTAACTTGTTGGTTGCTGAGGATGATGCTTTTAACCGTAACCGCAGGGAATGCGCTAGGCGGCTTATCAGCTTCCATACCCTGGCTCTGGAAAGCAAGCAGAAGGCGGTGTACAGGAAGTACTCCAAGCCCAAGCTCGGCTTCGTCGCGCTTCAATCCCCTGACAAGAAGCTATTGTCAGGTTGAGGCTCGCTGCTGCTCATTGTTTTGTATCATCGCTTCGATGGTACCATTTGTTTGGGTCGTGTGCTCTTTGCTTTTCTACTGAAGCAGATCCTGTGTTGGTTAGTCAGTTTGCTTAAACGACTACTGAACTCTATTTCTACTGAAGCAGAGCCTGTGTTGTATGTGTGTTGGGAGAACGTTGAATATGTGATGTCAAGCTCAAACTTCTTCTCATCCTTTCATGTCTTTAATATATATATATATATTTTAAAAAAAATCCAGTAGTTTCTAAATCTTTACTTAAAACAATAGATATATGGAAAGCGTTACAACATTTCTATTTTTGAATTGTTCAATTCATCCAGTAAAGCAACATAAGGTTGATCCGAATTCAGGTTCACAAGAAGTTCTATAAAGCAATACAATCCATGGGAAGAACACTGAAGTGCCCTGAGGTCTGTAGACCATGTGCATATATTTTTGTTTCTCTCAATTTATGCCTGGATATTCAAGGAGGAATGTTCTATTGGTACAAGGATCCTATTGTTGGACCAGGATTTTCCAAGGTACACACACTTACTAGATATCATTATATCACTAAACAGATTAAAAGCCTAAAATTACAAACCCTTATTAATTGTTAAATCTTGACTGAGAGGTTTCGTTTCAGCCATATCATTTTTTGTAATTTTGTTCATATGTTAATTATGAAACGTTTGTCTGATTATCCAGTAAAATGATCCGGTCGTAAAATGGCAAGGCGTGCAAGTTACATTTTGCAGCTTCTCTATGTAAATGAACATGATATTATCTGCTTATTGTTATTATCTGCTTATGGCCAGACCAATATATATTGAGTTTGAAAAAGAAGCTTGACAAAAAGGCTTTCAGATTTATGCTATAAACGTTCACATCGAAGCTACTTTTTATGCTCAATGAAATGCCCTGATCATACTCACCATAGGGATAGAGTGAAACTTATGCTTGAGTCTGCCCACTTGTGTTGTTTATCCTGTCTTTCCACTTTCCAGTGTTGCATACTGATGAATATATATCTAGCAGGTAACAAAGCATCAGCTACTGTTCAACCCTGCCTACTGCTCCATCATGATATAATTCCTAAATGATGTTCAGACACTTAATGATGCACTTCGTCTGTTCTCTACTCCCAAATCTTTGTAAGGACACAAAACAATTGATGAAAAGGTACATACCTTGTCACCTTTTTGTTTAGTATATTTTTACATTTAGTTTCATCACCACACAATACAAGTGGATTATGCAATACATTGTGGTTTGTTTTATCTTCAGATGCATTTTATCTTCAGATGCATTTTTAGAAGGTATTGGAATCTAACCTGCACCTCTTGATGTGCCCTAGATCTAACTTGCACCTCTTGTGATATATAAAACCTAACCTCTTGGGGACCTCTTGCAGATTCTTGTGCGGAGGGCCAAGAATTGGTATACATGCTTGGATTCAGGGAGTTCCTGCTGCGCTGAAAGAACTTAATGTCTGTATTCAATCCCGCAATTCTAAATCCCACCAATCTGATTGGTGAACTTTATTATTTTTAAAAAAACAGTGAACTTAAGTGTTGACTAAGTAGGTGCCCGTGCGATGCCACAGAACATAAATTGCTTCTCGATTTGTATATCAGCTATGCTTCCTGTGGAGCAAGGAAGCGAACGCAAGCCAGCCTTTTGTATTAGTGCATTCTGTTCAGTTCTTACTTGATCATCCCGTGTTCTCGCGTGTGCCATGGCCGAGTGGCAAGCTCAACACTGGTATTGTTGTCTTGTCTCAAATGAAGTCCGGTTCCACAAGTTAACCGAAAATCTTCATGGGTGATAGCTGTGTCAGATTCTTCCGCGCATAGGGCAAGTAATGCAAGTGATAGCTGTGTCAATTTACCCCCATTTTTTTGGGCATCACTTGTCTCAAATGAAGTCCATTGGAGGTTCGCAATTTATGTTCCGTGGCATCGCACGGGCACCTACCTAGTATATATATATATATATAATAGTATATGATAGGCCTTTCCGGTGGTCTGTGGCGCTGATACTACTATACATATAGTTCATGCTGACATTTGTTTCTATGAATAAAAAGATATATCTCAGTTCTTTTCCGATTTTCCGACTCAGATCTTGTTGGTTTTCCATACTTGCAAATAAGCTTCGGTTCCGGATACTGCTGTCACCTGTACTGGGAGCCTGTAGCTGAGCATGATGCATGTCTGCATGTGGCATCGGAGGCCTGAGGCCGGCCATGTGTTGGTGGTGGGGATGAAGAAGCATGGAGTGAGTGTGTGCTGTGCCGTGTGTGCTGCTTGCGACTGCGATTCGCCGACGCTGCCTGTAGGAACACCCAGCACTTGTCACTGTTCCCAGTGAGGTTTGGAGTGGCAGGAGGACAGGGCTTTTGAGCTTGTGGTTGTTGGGTCCCCGGTCTGTCCACCTGAGCTGAGCCCTCCGGCCCTCTCGTGAAAGCTGCTGCTTTTTTGCCTGAATGTGAATGGCAAGTTGGTTGGTTGGTTGGTGCTGCTGATTGCTTGGCTTGGACTTGGACAGGAGCAGAACTTGGTACAGTACTCTTACATAGGAGCATATGCACATGGCATGTATTCTCTGGTCCAATGCAGTCATGCAGACAGGGACCCGGGCGATTCGCCGCCGCTGCGTCCATGTTCACGGGACAGGGTTGTCCACGTTCCAGTCCCAAATGCAATGGCCACATGCAAGCAGAGCAGTACTGGCTGGCATGTTCAGATCACCCCCTACCCAGTGCTAGCGATTAGTGTAGATGCTCTGCACTCATGGCAAGGCAAGGCTAGCCAGGTTCCACCTGTCTCTCATCATCTCCCTCCTTTGAAAACTTGTTGCCGACAGTGATAATAAAGAACAAACAACAAACAGTTGGGCAGTAGTGGAGGAGGGAGAACTCCTAGACTCTTGCTCAGCTGGGAAGCAGAGATGATGTCCATCCAGTCCTCCTCCCGTTGCTCACGGGCCGACAATTTAGCGTGTGTGTGCGCGTGGCATTATTGGTAATGGCATGTACTCCCGCCTGCCGGTGGACGGACGGACCGGTGGCGCCTCCGCCTCAGGAGCACCACTAGGGCCGATTGCCGACCGCGGCCAGTGTCACGTTCACATACCGGCTGATTGGTTCCCTGTGTCTGTGGCTTCACGCTCGCCCGAGCCTGGCTGATCGCATACAGGCGTTTTAGTGGTACGAGCGGATGCAGGCTAATTAGCCTTCAAATGGCTTGTTTTACATCGGCTCGTGCAGCCCACGCCTTCGACGTGCAGGCATCCAAACATGCGCTCAGCTAAAATCAATGCATACAGTGGTTCAGGACAAAGCGATGCGGCCAACCAATCATATGGATAGTATTTCACACACACAGGTGACAGGACACAGCCCACAGGCCATTTCTTTCAGCAGTGCAAGTTGTTGTGAAGCTGAGCCTGAGAGATATGCAGGTGGCTATGACAGATTGCCGCCCTGTGCAAACAAGTTACATGGCAGCTTGCTGACTTGAACTTACAGCAGCTATATTTCCTGGCAACCAGCCTATCCTAATGTTGATTTCCTTCTGGGATCCTCTGCTGTTAACCTACAGACGCTATGAACTGAAAGGCTGCCCTACAAAATCCCCTTTCTACAATGGCCCCAGGTTTACTAGCAGTAGAACTGGGCACTCGTTCTGTGCTCTAAATGAGCACAGGTAGCGCCGCCTCTACAGCTAGAACAGAATTCTATCCTGATATATGTCCAGTGCGTCCATGATTTTCTGTAGGAGCATCTTCCGGTGCAGACGATACCTGCGCATAGAATGAAAGAAGGTAACTCAACAACCTACTTTCAAAAAATTATCCACAAGCAGTCCCAGAGTAAAAACATATATACACACAAATCAATCACTAGCCCATCATAACAAATAGGTAGTTCACCTACTTGATCGCAATTTCTCGGGTTTTGCTGATATGCGCATCGGAATCTGGAACACGAGTCAAAATCTGTTTCAGTTCAGGGCGCAACTACGAAACACAGAGTCCTATGGAGAACCATGAAATGCAGTATGTTACCTAGGATCTGCTGGTCTTGTTCGATGGTAGTTGGGAATGAATCCAACATTTGGCGGCACTCCTCTTGCAGTGCCTGAGCAGATTTTCTCTCCACACTAGGAATTGCAGGAACATCACCATCTGACCATGTCGGCAATGCTCTGGCTGCTGCTACGACTGCTCCGTCCACAAAGTCGGTTTCTACTACTGAGGTCAATGCAGCTGAAAGAAAATACAAGCAGGGTGGTCAAAAACAACGTTATGGACTAAACAAACAAATAACGACCAATAAGGAAGTATCGTGCAGTGGTTCATACAATTGTGGTACAGCTCATCATGCAAGCCAGCGATATTGAAGACCGATAAGAAGGAATCCATGTGAATTGTTGCAGGACTCGAGAAATTTATGAGCTCCCAAGGATTCTGCAGAATTGGTTTCGCACACAAGCAACATAAGATGTCAGTCTAAAAATGGTATGTCGTTGTAATTTTTCAACAGGCACTGCATTGTGGTGCCTATAAGAACAGCACAGAATAGTTCAAAACTAGACTAGTCTCCTAGAAGCAGGACCTTAATTTCACAGATACAATTCTAACTGTCAGTTTTCCGATATCAAAGAAATGACAAAAGTAAAAAAAACTTTTTGTACACCATTATCCATAAAGTAAGCATCAACAAGATACAAGTGTGTGGTCATACCGTTGGTGATGAGAACCCATATCTTTCCATAAATTTGCTGTTGACGCCACTCATATAATCTATCGTCATCTGTACATGAGTGCATGGGTCAAATAGTGACATTAAAAAAATTGGCTTAAAATTTTGGAAGAATAGACTTTGTGAGGATAGCAATTTTAGCTGAGACTGGTAGAAGGTTGTGCAGCGGTATTTCTATTGGTACATGGGATAGAGAACTTTCCAACATGTATGGGACTGGAGAAATAGAATGGTCTAAATATAATTATGCACAATAATAGAAACAAAGTTTGCTAAAGGATCTACTAGCATTTACGCATAATTTTAATGAATGCGCTTTTCAGAGTTTTTTTACTATCCATTATTTTTTAACAGGTATTTAAGCCTGATGTTAACAAAAGTGAGGACTGCAACCAAGGCGCACATGCATCATTTATTATGGTGATAAATCCATGTAATTAAACAGAGACATTTAACTTCACTAGCAACACAAACCAATTAATCCGTTGCTCAGGGAAAAATTAAGATGAGCATACATCCTAGACAATACCTCGTCTCCTTTCTTGATAGCTTGTCCAGCCTTAATCATAACTTCAAGCATACGGTCTTTAAAACGCCAATGCAGGAAGCAATTAGCATTGGGTGAGTGGTTCAACATATCTGGGGATAAAAGACAAATCATGACTTAGATAAAGCACTCCTAAGCAGATAATTGGGGACTACACTAGCAGTCTGAACAATAATTTGAAGGCAGATAGCTGCCTATAATGCATGAATGGGAGAAATATCTTGTGTTAAATATGACAGATATATTTATGGTTTTTATCTCAACAGTTCGACGATGCACAGGCATTGTTCCTGTTATATAGATTATCTAGGATTAGTTTAATCTTGCGTCTCAAACTAAGTTGAGCAGACACGATGCTAGAGGCTCCCATATGAGTGGGGTCTGGGAAAGGGATAAACCAAAGCAAGCCTTGCCCCTACAAATGCGGAGATGCTGTTTTGAACCCGCAACCTAGTGACTCAGTGAGACAGCTCTCACCACTGCACCAAGCCTGTCCTTCACATCTCAAAGACTCAAACTAAGTCAAATGGTAGAATGTTGTATCTGTGTAACAGTAAATGAACAAGCAGATCGGCATATAAAACTACAAAACAGAGTAGAGTAGAAGTCCAGTTGAAATGCATAGCTAACCATATTTTTGTGACTATTATTACAGGCTCATAACGCTAGCATCCTGTTGTTCACTTAGGTGCCTATGCATAACGCAACGGAGAGGGGGAGGGGGAGCAGCAATCACGAAAACCAAAAAAAGAAAAGAAGTACCAGCATAAGGAGCTAGCACATTTGCATCTTGGATGAAGGCTCCCATTCTCAACTTCAAGTTGACAGAACGAGACTGTACTATACTCAGTGCCCAGAGAAATCTCTCATGGTCACGTGCAAGGCGTTTCAGCTTTAGAGGAATTGGTTTGTCCTGGATATTACCCATCAAGCTAGTTAGAGGAGTTCAAGGAAGGTAAGCTAGTAACATAATGAAGAAGTATACCCAATGCTTTTGCCAAAAGTCAATTGCTCGTTCCTGGTGTTTTAACATTTGTGAAGCAAGATCTTCATCTTCTAGTTCCATTAGATCTTCCTAGAAAGGCAGGCATATGAATTCATTCAAACAGCAGAATCAAGTATAAGGAGGTTCCTAAGAAAAGGACACAGCAGAGGTATATACTTTCCGTTAGCTTTTTGATACCTTTGGTGCCAGCAGCAAACTAGTGCATTCATCAACACTTGGCAAAAAATCAGAATATAACTGCCAAAAGTTGTCTTCTATATCAAATGCATATAGAAGAAGACATGCTAATCTTAGATCCCAATCTGTCTGCAAGAGTAATACAAATTACATCAGCTTCCAGCATAGATCATTTATTGGCGCTTTAATATTTGTTGAAGAAAAGACAGATGATTGAGTTTTTGAAAGTGGTATCACTCCTCTCTAATGCAACTGTGAGCTTATGGGTCGATAACTTCAACCATATGGATGGAATGTGCACATAAATTGCTCTGCAGTCTCAAATTCTCAATTACACAGATCCTAGCTGTATGGAAACTCAAATGTACTATATGAACATTGAATGCTAAATTGCACCCATACAACTTCAACACAAGTCAATTAGATGGCTGTTATGTAATGAATCCTAAAATAAATATAGGAGAACCAACAACTGGTTAACAAAATGATTAGCGTGACAAAGCTATTAACTAATTCGCTGAACATTCAATAGAAACTAGTGACGGAATTTTAAGAGATCAGTTTTCTCTTTGCAACAAAAGATTTGATCCACCTACCTCTGGATCTGTTGACTCGATAACATCAAATATAGGATGGCCTAGTGGAATAATGTCAGGGAAAAACATCCAAGGTTTCTTTTGAGTTATAGTCAGCATCAGCTCCAACGGAATCTCCATAATCACCTGGAAAAGAAAGCAACATCAGCACATCTTTCAATAACATTGCTCATCATTGCGAACGAAAAGAACCAAATATGTTATACAAACAGTTTCAGCATGCCAAGAATATCATATAATTCTTTTGAACAAGACCATCGTACTACAGGTCTATAGCATGCATCAAGATGAAGAATTCAACACATGGGTCTGGCATTTCGTGAGCTTAATGCGACTGCGAGCAAACATGTGTTATAACTATAGATGCCATATTTTTTGGTGACAGCAAGTATGTAGCAAATAACAATTAGGCAATTAACATAAGCCATTGACTTCCAGTGGTAATGTATACTACCTACTAAATATAGTGTAAATATAATCTAACAGTTACTACACACGAACAACGTCCTTGACCAGTTATTCTCATGTGAGTTTCCCACCCAATCACAGATTCACAGGTGCTGCATCCAAACACTAACTGGTGTGGTGATGGACGTCCAGCTGCAATGAGACAGAGATTTAAACCTCAAATTGATCGGTAGCTAGTGGTTGGACTTGGACAAGAGGAGAATTGTTGAATGAAGTGTCTCACTCTAGCTCTGCGAAGTGGCTCCACGTCCCGGGAAGCGTAGACGCCCATCCCGTCGGGGCCTTCGAGGAACTCGATCCCATAGGCGCGCATCATCCGCGCATATCCTATCCGGTAGAAATCAGGGTCCGCGGGCTCCATCTACACACAATGCGATGACGTACGTAGACGATAACCGTCAATCGAGCGATTCTAAATTCGGCGGTGAGACCGGCGTCTGTAAGCGAGCGAGGAAAGCGTGAGGGTGAGGACCTCGGGCGGGAAGGGGTCGTCCTCCTGCGGCGGCTCGAGCAGCCTGAGCGGAGGCGTGTCGTCCCGCTCCGCCGCGACCTCCGCCACCGGGGGAGGAGCCGGCGCCGGCGCCTGCAGGCGCGGGCGGCCCGCGCGGAGGTGACGCGGTTGCCGCCGGACGAGGTGTCGCCAGGGTGTCCGGCGGGGGAATGAGTTAGGGAGAACGGAGGGGAAGAGGAGGGCGGGGGCGGTGGGGATGGCCATGGCAAGGACAGGGAGGGACGGTGAACTGGACTCGCCGAAGACGTTATCTGTTGAGTACTTGAGTGGCGGGCTGATTTTTTTGCATTTTGATCCTTCATCGGAAAAAAATTCACGTTTGGACCCTATAAAATTTTAATGTCATTTTTGGACCCTTTACTCGGCGCCGTAGCCTGTGGCGCCGAGGTAACACAGCTCGGCGCCATAGGCTATGGCGCCGAGGTACGTGCTGCGTTGGCACAAACGGACGTCGTGGCGCCCAACTTTTTTGCAAATTGGCCCTTTTCGGGTTTTTTCCCACAAATATGCCCCTGGCAGTTTCATTTCAAAAAATGGACCCTTAGCTCGGCGCCGTCATCATTGGCGCCGAGCTTCTGTGTGCCGGCGCCAATACTATTGGCGCTTATACATCAGACGTGGCGGTTGGCTGGCAGTGACGTGTCAGGGGGTCGGCGCCAAGATCTATGGCGCCGACCCCCGGGTCGGCGGCGCAACACGTGTCCGGGGGGTCGGCGCCATAGATCTTGGCGTCGACCCCCTGTATTCAACCTCTGTCAATCTTCTGTGCAAAAAAAATTGAACTCACGCCGCCCCCAAGACCCCGCGCCGGCGCTACTCCTTCCCCGGCCCGCGCTACTCCCCGGCGGCGCTCCACCACCGGCCGCCGCCGCCCCGCCCGCCCCCGGCCGGCGCCGCTCCTCCACCGGCCGGCGACGCCAAGCCCGTCCCCGCCCGGCGCCGCTCCTCCCCGGCCGGCGACCCCCCGCCCGCACCCGGCCGGCGCCGCTCCTCCCCGGCCGGCGACGCCCCGCCCACACCCGGCCTTGCGCCGCTCCTCCCCGGCCGGCGACGCCCCGCCACACACGCCCCCGCCCCTCAAGCGCCCCCGCCGCCCCGCCCGGCGCCGCTCCTCCCCCGACCGGCGCCGCCCGGACACGCCACGCCCGCCCCCCGGCAGCCCCGCCAGCCCTGACCGCGCCGCCGCCCCGACACGGCCGGACGCCTCCCACCGCCGCCGCACGGCCGTCGTCCCGTTCCGGGCGCGCTCCTCGGTCGCGCTCGCTCCTCGCCCGCGTCGTCGACGTTCATCCCCGACCGTTTAGGTAAATTTTATATGGTTTTTGTTTATTGTGTAAGCATTTTGTGTTAATTATGTTAAATTGTTTTGCTATAATTTGTGGTTTTTTGAATGTGATGAATGTTAGTTATTGTGATAAATGCTAATTTGATTGAATATTATGAATGTGAGTCAAATGTGCATGTTTTTTATCCTCCCCGTGCAGGGGAGGTGCTGTCAAAATTTGCAATTATTATATATGAGTATTTTATAATGTGATAAATGCTAATTTGATTGAATATTATGAATGTGAGTCAAATGTGCATGTTTTTTATCCTCCCCGTGCAGGGGAGGTGCTGTCAAAATTTGCAATTATTATATATGAGTATTTTATAATGTGGTTAGTATATTAGTGGGTGGTGGTTATATTTGTACTTATTTAGGTAGTAATTAGTGGTTTGTGGTTAGGTAATAACCATCCACAGTTTATATTGAATGTTTAATTGGTGTTTCAAATAGATGGACAATTTTTTGAGCTTGTATCATGGAGGCAATGCGGAACAAGATCCGTATGGAAATGCCAAGTTCATTGACATGCGACACGTGCCGGTACTATTCGATGGTAGACAATTATGTATTTATGTAATTTTTCATCAATTTGAAGGTAATTCATTACGAAATATCATTGTTCGACAATACATAATACCGAATAATAAGTTCATTATTACATAACTTCAAATAAAACACCAATACTACTGAGTACAACGAGGCCATTTGCCTTTGCGAAATGCATCAGGGTTCTCCTCCATTGCTTCCTTTGCACGACGTGCACGCTCAAGCTTCTTCTCCTTATCTTCCCTGCATTCAGCAACACGCCTCATTTTCTCTTCGTCTTCACGTTGTTGCTCGGCAGCAAGCTCCTCTCGTCTTTTTTCCATCCTCTCTTTATCCTCTGCATCCCACTTTTGAAGATTCTCCAACCACTTCTTGTCTTTCTCTGATATTTCTGTGTCAATCCACTGCTCAAAATCACATAGCGGTGGAGGAGTCTACAAAATATGCAATTATTATTACGCAAAAAAACAATTACAAATTGTAAACATATTACAAGACTATTCTCACCATTAAATTCATCCGACATTGAACAATAGTTGGCTCAAATGCAAAGTTAGCACACATCCAATATCTCTGTCGATAAGTGTCATGATCTTCAGACTTATCGACCTTACAAGGATCACCACAAAAACACATAGGCACTGGAACACCACTTGGCAAAGGCAGCGGGTCGAAGGCAGTTCCGGTCAAAGGACCCTTCCTAAATTTCCATAAACTCTATAACAATCAGAAATATAATAGACTCACAAAATAAGAGGCGGATCCAAAACTTACCTTGATTTAGCATATTTACCACGCCTAGACATCCTATAAATCAGACGATATCTCTAGTTTAGAAGAATTGGAATGAGCACAACAACAAGGCAGACGTAGGGTACTATTTATAGGCACGTACCTCGGCGCCATAGATCTTGGCGCCGAGGTAGGCCTCGTTGACCGGGGTTTAGGGTTTAGGCTTATACGTCAGAAGGCGGTGTGACCTGGATCTACGTGGCACGTACCTCGGCGCCAAGATCTATGGCGCCGAGGTACGTGCCACGTAGATCCAGGTCACACCGCCTTCTGACGTATAAGCGCCAATAGTATTGGCGCCGGCACACAGAAGCTCGGCGCCAATGATGACGGCGCCGAGCTAAGGGTCCATTTTTTGAAATGAAACTGCCAGGGGCATATTTGTGGGAAAAAACCCGAAAAGGGCCAATTTGCAAAAAAGTTGGTCGTGGCGCCGACGTGGTTCCGAGCTCGGCGCCATAGATCTTGGCGCCGAGCTCCGTTCTGTACAGAAAACTTGTCTAGCTCAGTTGGTAAAATACAAGGCTCTTAACCTTGTGGTCGTGGGTTCGAGCCTCACGGTGGGTGTTTTTTTAATACTTTTTGTCTTTGTCATTTATTTCTTTTTTTGTTATTCATATTTTTTGTTTATGTCGCTAATTTGTCCGTCCTGATTTATTTCTCATCCAGTTTTATTTTTGTGACTAATTTGTTTATTCGTCCAGATTTTTTTATCCCGCGAGCACAGCAGCTGTGTGCCACAGTGCTCACAAGTCGTCAACTTCTCCCCTTGTTTGCTCAGCTAACCATAATAAAAATCAAATGAGAACACTCTTACTTCAATCGTGATCAAATAAAAATATTATATTTTCATTGAGTTCTTTTGAACATAAATTTTAAATACATAACAACATATTTCCAGTAAAAAGAAGCACACATATTCATCTTTTTTTCTTCTGCACTAAATAAAAGTATACTCCATTATATACTTGTCTCATGGATGATATATTTTAGAATTTACTGCATATACAACTGTTGTGCTCGCCAGATAAAAAAAATCTAGACGAATAAACAAATCAGTCACAAAAATAAAACTGGATGAGAAATAAATCAGGACGGACAAATTAGCGACATAAACCAAAAATATGAACAACAAAAAAAAGAAATAAATGACAAAGACAAAAAATATTAAAACGCCCACTGTGAGGGTCGAACCCACGACCACAAGGTTAAGAGCCTTATATTTTATCAACCGAGCTAGACAAGTTTTCTATACAGAATGGAGCTCGGCGCCAAGATCTATGGCGCCGAGCTCGGTACCACGTCGACGCCACGACGTCCGTTTGTGCCAACGCAGCACGTACCTCGGCGCCATAGCCTATGGCGCCGAGCTGTGTTACCTCGGCGCCACAGGCTACGGCGCCGAGTAAAGGATCCAAAAATGACATTAAAATTTTTTAGGGTCTAAACGTGAATTTTTTTCCGATGAAGGACTAAAATGCAAAAAATTCGGAGTGGCGGGCGGGCGGGCGGCGTTGGGAAGCCAAAATCCGTCTTTCCGAATGGAAGGCGGGAAATTTGATTTTTGTCGCTGTCCGGCAATCGAGCTTTACCCTAAACTGGACGATAATTCCAAAAACAGTGATTTATATTAGTTCGGTCCGTTAAATAGCGCAATATGTTACATGTTGTCTTACGTTGAATTATGAGATTTAGGGCATGTTTGAGAGAGCTTTGCTTAAAAAACTTCAGCTTTGGTTTTCCAGTTTCACTATAAAACAGCTTCAGCAAATTGTTAAGGTGAGTTCCGGGAGCGTTTGGTTTGTATATGGACTCCAACTTTTATATTACAATTGATTTGTGTGGGTTTCCTTGATTACCCTTGATGATTAGTGTGTTGTCGCTAGAGAGAACGGAAGTTGTATGTTGCGTAACCAGTGGCATGGTGGGTAATTTTTGTACAACTTCATGAGGAGATATAAAAACAGTGTTTTTGAAGCACCCTCTAAGGAGCTTCATGAATTTCATGAAACAGGCCTCTAGTTTCGATTTTTTTTAAAACTAAAGCTCGTGGAGCTGGACCTGTTTGGGTTGAAGAAGTTAGAACGAAATTGAAATTCTTGAAGTGAAGCTCTCCCAAACAGGGCCTTAGGGCCTTGTTTAGAAATACAATATTTTTTAAAAATCAGTTTTTATTTCAAATTTTTAGAAACTAGTTTATGAAAAAGTGGTGTGGGGTGTTTGAAACTTAGTTTCTACGAAACCAGTTTCAAGGGACGAGGGAGGGTCCTATGGTCAGACCGTGATAACCTTACGGAAGAAAGCACCTCCTGACTAGAGCTGGCATAAAACCCGAGTCCAAAGCCCTAAACTCGAAATACCGGAACTCGTACCCATTTAGTCCTAAGCCCGTTACTCGAATAATTCCAGTGGGTACCGAAAGTGATTACCCAAATTTAGTTCGGGCTTAATCAGGTATTAACCTGCGGTACCCGAAGTACCCATTTAACCCGAAATTGCCCAGCAGGCCAGCACCGGCTGCACCACACATTAGCAGCCCTCACACCCACCCACCCCTATGCTACTGCGTCGTGTCTGTGATGCTGCTACTAGCCTAGGCCTACTGTGTCGTGTGTCGGTGTATGTGTGGACCTTATGTGTGACTGTAATTCCGGCCCCATGGATTGGGAGCTAGTGTGGACTATGTCTGTGTGCTCTCTGCTCTTGCTCTGTGACTGTGTTGTGCCTGTGCGGATGCTTGAGGGCTGGCCGGACGAGTGGACACTCAGTTGTTGTGTGTTTCAGTTCAGACTTTCAGTTTCACTATTTGTGCCTTGCTGCTGTGATTTTTGTGTGTGTTGTTCGCTTCTATGTATGGTTGTTAATACCGAGTAGTTTAATGTTACACGAACCCGAAATTGTGGGTACCCAAATTCCGGGTTTGAGTTCGGGTTCGACTGCTGAAAACCCAAAATGTAAAAAACCCAAAAATTTAGGTAAACCCGAACGCCCAATGATGAGGACATCCTCCACTATTACCCGTTGGCAAAAACGCAATTGGCTCAGTTGGCCCAATTGTAGTCGGACGACGACCGTGTGAGCCTCAGAATTATCCCACCTCGCTTAACTTGGGAGGAGGAAGCCACTTTAAAAGGGAGAGCCACCCTTCCCCCATTGGACTAGTCTTTTGGGGCGATTGGGCCTTTCCCTGAGTTGGGTGTGCTTAATGAACTGTTGGGCCCCAGCAACCCTAATTTGTTGGGCCTCGGCCAACCCCACCTGGGTTGGGTGTATCATCTGGTATCAGAGCTAGGGCCCATTTTAAGAAGGTGGGAATGATGAGGACATCCTCCACTATTACCCGTTGGCAAAGACGCAATTGGTCCAGTTGGCCCAATTGTAGTCGGACGGCAACCGTGTGAGCCTCAGAATTATCCCACCTTGCTTAACTTGGGAGGAGGAAGCCACTTTAAAAGGGAGAGTCACCCTTCCCCCATTGGACTAGTCTTTTGGGGCAATTGGGCCTTTCCCTGAGTTGGGTGTGCTTAATGAACTGTTGGGCTCCGGGCAACCCTAATTTGTTGGGCCTCGGCCAACCCACCTGGGCTGGGTGTATCACCCAGGCTGACTCCTGACCACGGGAGGCCGCTCTACATCAGTCATCAAAGATAAAAAATGGAGGGAAAGGGCCTTTCCCTGAGTTGGGTGTGCTTAATGAACTGTTGGGCTCCGGGCAACCCTAATTTGTTGGGCCTCGGCCAACCCCACCTAGGCTGGGTGTATCACCCAGGCTGACTCCTGACCACGGGAGGCCGCTCTACATTAGACATCAAAGATAAAAAAGGAGGGAAAAGGAAGACTCAGATGGCTAAAAACCTTACCCTGACCCTAACATGGCACATCGTGGCCTCTTTCTTACCGAGGGTCCGTCAACCAACCCTCTGAATGAATCCATCCAAGGGATCAGTAAGAAGTAAGAGTCGTGGTATGGCAACCGACGACCTCCCGTCCGTAATTATAAAGACGACAAAGATCCAACACCCTACAAGCAAGAAGAGACCGGTGCAGACGTCGTCATAGATCTCGAGGAATTAAACGTTGTAACCAGTACAGGAATAAAGGATGACCCCTTGGGAATGTAGAGGGGATCGAGTGCTGCCCGACCCAACAAAATGAAGCCACCAAGAGGAGACACTCTCTCCTCTGGGGCTCGGAGGCTAGTATCACAGTCCATGAGTCGGAAGGAAGGCAAAGGGAAAGTTCGCCTCAGAAGGACCTGTCCCCGGATGACCCTGGAGCATCGAGCTTAAGGGCCGGGTGAGGCGGAACTAGAAGGATAAGTTAGACGGGTCGTCAAGAACTCATTCGGGTGGATTCGACATGAGATAGATGGATTGTCCCCACCATTAATGACCGATTGTATTAACAACATCTGGCACCGAGCCGCGACATGCGAAGTAACTGATCCTCCTTCCACTCATGGCCTATGTGCCCTAGGTTATAGCCCCACTTATGACCTATGAGCCCTAGGCCTACAGCTCACTCATAGACTATGCCCGAGTCCCCCGACGCCCAACAGAGCTCACAACATGACGAGGGACGCCAAGAGTCAGGCTACAAAAACCCAGAGTCGTCATGGAGCAGAGAGAGTAATTGTGACGCTTAGACTCCCCATGCCCGCGCATATTGTTCCAATGGACTTAAAGAAGCATGACCAAAGAGCCCAAACGACGAGGGTAAAATGTATCGTTTTACCACAGTGCATCGATCCATTCCAAGGGAAGCCACTTGTAAATGTCTCCCTCCTTAGTCTATAAAAGTGGAGGGTCAGCACAGACACGGAGAAAACAACACTCAACAACTTAGCTAGTTAGCGAATGCCTGATACATAGATCTCTAGAACCCACATCGCTTAGAGACTTTGGATCATTCCCTATCTCACCTGTTTGTAACCCCTACTACAAGCAATCAACAACAAGATGTCGGTAGCGCGAGCCATCAAAGACTGGAAGTAGGGACGTTCTGCCCGAACTAGTATAAATCTTGTGCCCATTGAGCACACCATCCGGATAAAAAAATGTGCATACATAAATTTACTAGTTAGTGCTAGTTCGAAACACTAACAACCATTTTCTATATCTTTCCAATCACTAACATATTTTCTATATCTTGTTTGCACTCTAAACCCCGGACCATTTGGCTAAGTGATTTTGGTGTTTGATGAACAACATAACCTATGGACTAATATGTTTGCTAGTGGTTGTGTTTCTAGTTCACAGGATGCGAAAAGGATTGGACTAAGGTTCTGAGGATGCAACACCTCAAAAGAAGACTTGAAAAGACTCTAAGATGACCTACCAATATTCAGCACAAGTCCAAGATAAAAGACCAAAGGAGCCCAAGAACAAAATACAGAAGACCTAGAAGATGGGTTGTCAGCTAGCGCACCGGTGGCGCAATGTTGGCACATAGTTGGCTCACCTGTGGCACATAGTTGGCGCACCGGACAACCAATAGAGCTTCTATTTGCTCCATGTCTGAGAGGAGGCACCGAACAGTCACTGTCCGGTGCGCCGTCAGAGCAACGACTATCTCTCAGGACTAGTCGTTGGCTACACACCGTTGGCGCATTGTTGGCGCACCGTTGGCACACAGTTGGCTGACAGGATCGTCCGGGGTGCCACCCCAACAACAGTCTGCTCTCCAACGACTAGTTGAGTTGGGGCCTATATATAATTCACCCAACCGGCCATTTGAAGGTGAGGGAGCCCAATCAACAAACCAAGGCATATTGTAGACATTTCCAAGTGCTTAATAGGATCACTCGGTGCTTAGCGTAGGTGCTTAGTGAAGTGCTTAGGTTAGTTAGACTGCATTAGCGCTTGCTCTAGGTGAATGGGATTGTGGATTGTTCTGACATGCCTAGGGTGGAGCCTTCCTCCAAAGCCCCTAGTCATCTCAGAGTATCTGTAGGCCTCTTCCCTTCTCTGTTGAAAGTCATTATCAGCCCTGATGTACTCATCCATCTTCTGGAGGAGCTTTTCCAGAGTTTGCGGTGGCTTCCTAACAAAATACTGCGTTGTTGGTCCTTGTCGGAGCCCCTTGATCATAGCTTCTATGATAATCTCATTTGGCACCGTTGGCGTCTGGGCTCTGAGTCGCAGAGATCTTCGAACATATGTCTGCAAGTACTCTTCATGGTCTTGCGTACACTGGAACAAGGCTTGGGCTGTTACTGGTTTCGTCTGAAAACCCTGAAAGCTAGTTACCAACATGTCCTTTAGCTTTTTCCATGACCTAATCGTTCCCGGGCGAAGGGAAGAATACCAGGTCTGAGCTACACTCCTGACTGCCATGACGAAGGATTTCGCCATGATAGCCGTGTTGCCACCATATGAGGATATGGTTGCTTCGTAACTCATGAGAAACCGCTTTAGATCCAAATTCCCATCGTACATGGGAAGCTGCGGTGGCTTGTAAGATGGTGGCCATGGGGTAGCCTGCAATTCTGCTGCTAGAGGAGAAGCATCATAAAAAGCAAAGTTACCATGATGAAAGTCATCATACCATTCACCATCATTGATTGGACTTTCTTGACAAAGCTCTCTCTGTTGAGTCCTTATATCGGGGACTTGTTATCAAATGCTATGAGTTAAGAACAAGGCAACACAAAATTTTAATGGTTAAATATCTTCGTCTTTCGGAGCATTACCTCCCTTAGGATATAATGATCTTCAGACGAAGGTTATGAAGGACGTACCTTCATCATCTCAATTTATAATAATGAAAGTAGAAGCATATGAAACATGAAAAATAACATGAATAATCATATGACATCATTAGAATATTTTTATCATGAATAAACATGAACAATATCAAATTACATTTATACCTTCGGCTTGACAGAAGGTGAAAATCCAAGTGTGACGTGCGAGTGAATACAAGTTAGCGTGAACAGTACAAGGTTACTGTTCATCTATTTATAGGCATGTGACGCAGCCCGGTCGAAATTACACTCATGTCCTTGATAACTAACTATAAGCGTGACACAAATTATTAAGGACTGATCGGTCTTTTCCTCTTTAAGTCGGTGCAGACCTTCATATCAAGGCATGTTATTATACCGAAGCTCTCTGGATTGTAGCTTCGGCTTGTACCTTCATGCTATGTCAGTTTGCATATCATACTGCCGAAGGTGTTTTTGCTTGGAGGACCTTCGGCGAAGAAGCAGGCCCTCAACAGTAGCCCCTTCGCGGTGCTAGATCGTTTTTCGTAACGAGCTCGATCCGTGAAAAAAATCTCAAAGGCTTCGGTATACCGAAGGTCCGAAAAACACCTTCCCTGAGCTCATTGTCGAGAAACGATTAAAATATTCCAAGCGCCGGGTGGCCCACCGCTCAGCGGATACGAGCGATCTGGCGATTCACCTTCCAGGCGCCGAGTGGTCCACCGTTCAGCGGGTGTAGGCGATTTGGCGATTCACCTTCCCACCTGCAACACTATATAAACAGACGGGTAGGTGTGGAGTTACCACATCATTCATTGCCATTGCACTGTTGTGCTGTTAAAAAATTTAACCATAGTCGAAGCTTTTTCACCGCACTCTCAAGCGAACACCATCATTTTGAGTTAACTTCGTAAAAAAAGAGCTTCGTCATTACTGCAAAAAACATCAACTTCGTAAAAACCGCAAAAAATCCATCAGATGGCCAGAGTACGTTCGACTGCAAGGGTGACTCGTGAAGGAGAGGAGACCGAAGCCACCGAGACAACTCCAATTTCCGAAGTCATGAGACAGTCAGGTTTAGTTGTGACAGAGGGAACCATTGACGAAGGTACACCTGCTGCCGAAGCTGAACAGGCTGATATTGAAGAAGAAAATGCTGATGAAGAAGAGGAGGATTATAGCATTTTGATCCCATCAAAACCCAGACACCTAGATTTTGAGAAATCTACTGTGTCTGAAGCCGATGTGCCTATGATGATGAAACTGGGCTACTTTGGAGAAGCTGAAAGGAAACTTGTTCGTTTTGCCGGATAAGAAACCACCCCAGCGCCGAAGGATGATGAAGTAGTGGTTTTCAAAAGTTTTTTCAGAGCAGGAGTACGGTTTCCTCTAAATGAGATGATAGGAGAAGTTTTGAAGAATTTTAAAATTTATCTTCATCAGCTGACCCCTAACGCTATCGTTAGGCTCAGCATCTTCATCTGAGCCCTCTGAAGCCAAGGGATGGACCCAGATGCCGAAGCATTCTGCCGAGTGCACGAATTGCACTACCAGACGAAGGCCAGGGCAGACGGTTTACATGAAAATTTTGGTTGCTATAATTTTGCGTATCGCAAGGATACAAAGGCTCCAGTTCTCAGCTATCGCACTAAGTGGCCAACAGGCTGGAAAGGTGAATAGTTCTATATCAAGGATGATAAGAAGAAAAGGGGGAAACTGATGACGATGGTTATGTGCCCGCTAACTCTAAACTTCAGAATGACCCGACCCTTGTGCAACATGCAGCTAGGGTCACCATGCCAACTGGCCGCAGTAGAATTCAGAGTGGTGGCTGAACAAATCAGCACCAGAGACCTGATGCAAGAATACGTGGCTAACAGGACATCTCCGACATCAAGTGATTGGGACATGCCGAAGCTAAAGGGGAGAAAAAATAAATATGAACTTGTTCGATTACCTTATTGTTTTAAGTTTGGGAAATAGTTCAAGGAGCCCTGCCAAGAGTGGTTGGAAATGATTGAAACTATATGCAATGAAATTTTGGGGAACTACACTAAAAAAGAAGACTAATTAATGACAGCAGCCTTTGACACCCGGCCAAAATGAAGGTTAAACCGAGTAATGGACGCTCTAAAATTTGAATACCCTGATTATCAGCGGCTAAACAAGGGTGCCGAAGGGGCAAAAAGAAAAAAAAGATTGATAGCGTTCTGAGCAGACAAGCTGCCAGGATGGTGAAGGAAGATGAGAAGGTTTTAAAGAAGAGAAAATCCACTCCTGAGCCAAAGGTGGCAGCTTTAAAGAAAAGAAAAGCTAAATCCCTAGAGCCAAAGGTGACTGAAGAGGAAGAAGAGACTCCCTCAACACCTCCAGTTGCCGAAGTGGCAGAAATTTTAAAGGTAATGACTGAATCTCTACCTATCAAGCTGCTAAGCCCTCTGGGACCGGAACTGACAAAGCTTTTTCAGAAGAAAGAAGAACCTTCGGCCGCAAAGAAGGCAGATGGGATGAAGAAGCAAATAATTGGTAGCGTAATGCAAACCATTGAAAAGACGCCACCACCGGCCTTGACGTCTAAAATAACACCTACTGCAAGCGCTGAGGCCACTGCCAAAGCAAACACATCGGCCGAAGCTGCAGCTGCCACCGAAGCTGCCAACTTAGAGGCCACCCTATCTGGAATTGATAAATTGATACTAGGTATGCCTACAGAAGAAACATCTACGGCTGCAGAACAGGTCATGGCCCCAGTGCCTGACAAAGGGAAAGAAATTGCCGAAGCTGCTTCGGAAGAAAAAGGTTTCGATCTTCATAACATGGTCAGACAAGAACTATCTGAGGCAGAAAAGAAGGAGCTACAGGAATATGGCATTTTCTGTGGCTACCAGCCAGGAGCCTTTCACTTTGGTGGAATCGATAAAGAGGCCTTGGGATGTGTTCACGACCGTACTGGGGCGAAGGTAATCGACACTCTATCAAAGAGTGTCGGTTTTCCGAAGCTTGAAGCCGATATTAGCAGCTATCGATGATAACATATCGTCGGTAGTTTGTTCTATTCCAACTTTAAGGTAAAATTCTTGTGATGAAGCAAAATTTTATTTTTTTATTTTTGCGACGAAGCAAGTTTTTTGATGAAGGTCTATTTGTACAGAGTATGCTGCTGAGCAAAGCACTGCAAATGCAACAAGACCTCGAGGATAAAAAGAACGAAATTATAATCGAGGGTTTAGAGAATAAGATTAAAGAATACAAAGCTTTTCTTGAAAATAAAGATTTTCTACTCTAAGCAATGGAAGGTTCCCTTGCAGAAGCGCAAACCGAAAATGCTAGACTAAACAGGGAGCTTCTCCAAAAAATCAGAGATCTTCGAAAAAGAAAGAAAAGACTTGCAGACGAAGTACAAAGCCGAAGCTGCTGAGAATACGAAGCTACAACTATCTTTGAAGGAGCTTCGTAACATGTGTCTAAGATTTGGCAGCCACTACGTTCAGCGATTAAAAAAGGTTTTCAACTCAGTTGAAGCTAGTACTGAAAAGTTTACTCCTTCGGCCGAAAACATATCAAGCACCTTCGAACACATTGAAGGCGAAGTTGAGGCGCTTGACGAAGTAATAGCGGGGCACGGTGACTTTTGTGCCCTGCTAGCTTCTCGTGGTACAGATGCAGCATTTCTGAAAGCTGGTTGTACGCACGCGAAGATAGTGAATAGACCTACCTTCAGCCTATCTTCGACAGTTTTGATTGATATTCCCGACGAAGCCCGAAGCATAGGAAGCAAATTTATAACACAAATTAGGGCGAAGGGTGGTCGAGATTTGGCTGGTGACGAGGCCCGAAGCTTACTTAAGTCGGTATGAAACTTATACATGTTGCTTACCTTTTCTTGTGATTACTTTTTACCTTATACAACTTTTTCCATGTATAGGATGATGATGCCGAAGCTTAATAATCCGAAGCAGATTCCGAAGGGCCACCGAAGCTGTTTTTTAGACCTGCCTACATAGATCTTTAGAGGCATTTGTATTATCTCTGTAAAGACAATGTGATCGAGAATTGGACATTACTCTATATATTTGTCCATACCTTGTAATATATTTTTACCTTTCCTTCCATGCGTAAATTACTTTGCTATGGACGAAACTTATATTTTTTGAGCTGAAGGCGAAAAACACTTTCCCTTCTTTTCGTACACAACGAAGCATATCTTGCTTCTTCATGCTCGTCGAAGCATTGTTATCAAAGCTGAAGTATCTGTTTGTGCTTTATGTTATGATGATGATCCTACGAATGTTTACATGAATGTGTATGAATGCAATGAATGATGTAATGTAACGTGCAGATGAATGTCCAAACACACACACACGAAGCCACACCCAGACTCTGCATCCCCTTAGGAACGACTTTTGAGTCTTAAGCTCTGCATCCCCTTAGGAACGACTTTTGAGCTTCTTCACCTTCTATTTCGGTGGCATTTAAGTTCTGCATCCCCTTAAGAATGACTTTTGAACTTCTTCACCTTATATTTCGGTGGTATTTGGCTCTGCATTCCTTCTGGAACGACTTTTGAGCAGAAAACTTACTCTGTGCTCCCTTAGGAACGACTTTTGCATCTTCGTCAAGTTTTTGGCTCTGCATTCCCTTTGGAACGACTTTTGAGCAGAAAACTTACTCTGTGCTCCCTTAGGAACGACTTTTTGCAGCTTCGTCATGCTTTTGGCTCTGCATTCTCTTAGAAACGACTTTTGAGCTTCTCCCTGTTTTTCCTTTTTGCACTCGATGGTGCAGACTCAGATTTTACATGTTACATCTTTGGGGGATTTGGCCCTCGTAGGGCTAAATAAGAATGAAAAATTACAAGCTATGGCCCCATTAAAAACCTTTCTCCCCTCTTGAAAGGAAAAGGGTGCCATAGAAAAAAATAAAAAAAGATTATATCATATTACACATAGTATCGCCGAAGCTCATCCGCATTCCAAGACCTGGGTATGTCGTTGTCGTCCATATCCTTCAATCTATAAGAACCGGGCCTTGACGAAGATATTACCAGAAAAGGACCTTCCCACTTCAGTTGTAACTTGCCCACACTGTCTGGTTGGCCACTCTCCGAAGCACGAAATGCCCTGGCTTGATATTTTTCAATCGAACTTTTCTATGACGCCATTTTATTGTTTCAGTCTGATATTTATTGATGTGTTCTATTGCCTGAAGTATGGTCCCCTCTATAGTATCTTTTGTTAGTTGATAACCAGCTTCGTCTTCTACCGAAGCTATTGTTCTTATTGACCCTGTCTTCGCTTCTTCTAGAGTTATTGCTTCATCACCAAATAGGAGCTTGAAGGGTGTAAATCCTGTTGACCTTGACGCAGTTGTGTTGTGGCTCCACACCACTTTAATCAGCCCGTCTGGCCACTTTCCTCTGGGTTGGTTGAAGATTAGCTTCATTATTCCTGTCATTATAACACCATTTGCTCTTTCTACCAGGCCATTGGATTCTGGATGCCTAACTGATGCAAAGTGGATCTTCGTACCAATTTGGTCACAAAAATCTTTGAATGCTTCGGCCTCAAATTGTGTACCATTGTCCACGGTTGTTGCCTTTGGCACACCGAAGTGACAAACAATATTCTGCCAGAAGAATTTTTGGACCGTAACCGAAGTTATTGTAGCCAAGGGCTTCGCCTCAATCCACTTGGAAAAATATTCCACTGCAACTACAACATACTTCAAGTTGCCTTGTGCTGGTGGGAGTGGACCCAACAAATCTAGGCCCCATCTTTGCAATGGCCATGTTGGTTGTATTAACTGAGTTAGCGACGAAGGTTGTTTCTGGTCTCTTGCATATTTTTGACAATTTTCGCATTTTTGAACCAGATCTGCTGCATCCGAAGCCGCCTTCGGCCAATAAAATCCTTGTCTAAAAACCTTTCCCAGCAAAGGCCTAGACCCGATGTGAGATCCACACAAACCTACATGTATCTCCTTCATTAACTCTATACCTTCGGCTCTGGATAAACACTTGAGAAGTGGAGAGCAAACTCCGTGTTTGTATAGCTCCCCTTCTATTATGACGTATGGTCTTGTCATTGCTTCCATTCTTTTATTATAAACTTCGTCATCCGAAAGACAGTTTCCTTGGAGGAAAGATATGATTTCAGTCCTCCAATCTTCACTATGTACAGGTGATATTTTGAGGACTGCTCTCTCCATAAGTTCAACCGAAGGTGCTTTGATTGTCTCAAAGAATACTTCCAAAGGTAGAAGGAGCCCCTGTGCTGCTGACTTGGCTAGTAGGTCTGCATGCTCATTTTCCCCTCTTGGAATATTTTTTACAGAAAAACCTTCGAAATAGGCCTCCAGCCTTCGGACTATGTCCAAATATTTTTCAAGCTTCGGGTCCCTTGCCTTGCTGCTTTTATCTACATGGCCAGAGATGACTTGGGAGTCGGATTTAAGGACCGCCTTCTGATTCCCATTGCCTTTAATTTCCGAAGCCCCAACAAAAGAGCTTCGTACTCAGCAATGTTATTTATACAACTAAAATCCAGTCGTGCTGCATGGCATGTTCTGACTTTATAGGGCGCTACTAGGACAGCGACGGCTCCTGTGCCGAAGGTTCCCCAAGAACCATCACAGAAGACTGTCCAGGCTTCGGCGTCCTTTATTACTTCTTCATGAGCCCCTGGCGTCCAATCAGCGATGAAATCCCCTAACGCCTAGGACTGAATTGAGGACCTGTGTACATAGTCTATAGAAAATTCATTGAGCTCGACAGCCCATTTTCCGATCCTCCCAGTAGCTTCTCTATTTCTCATTATGTCTTTCAAAGGTTGCGATGAAGGAACAATTATATGATATGCTTAAAAATAATGCTGAAGCTTCCTGGAGGCCATCAACACAACATATAGCACCTTCTCCAATTCTGTATAATTTTTATTTGATAAGCTTAAAACTTCAGAGACAAAATATACTGGTGCTTGTTTTTTGACCTAGCCATTTTGCTTCTCCTGTACAAGCGCCGCACTGAATGCAGAGTGAGAGGCTGCTACATATAAGAGCAATGGAGCCCCTGGCGAAGGTGGAGTTAGTGTTGTAAAGTCGATCAAGTATTGCTTTAACTCTTCGAAAGCCCTTTGCTGAGCTGGACCCCACTGGAAAACTTCGGCTGACTTCAATATTTCAAAAAATGGTAGATCCCTTTCTGCTGATCTGGATATAAATCTATTTAACGATGCCATCATTCTTGCCAACCGTTGGGCCCCTTTCTTCGTATTTGGTGGCTCCATCCGAAGGATAGCTTCGATCTTATTTGGATTAGCTTCAATTCCCTTCATTGATACTAGACAACCAAGGAACTTGCCCTTCTTTACTCCAAAAACATATTTTTCTGGATTTAATTTTAGACCAGCTTGCCTGAAATTGGCAAATGTCTCCTACAAATCAGCAATATGATCCTCTTGCTTCGTGCTCTTTACTATGATGTCATCAACATAAGTCAGCACATTCCTGCCTATTTGAGAATGAAGGACCTTGGCTATCATTCTGCTGAAGCTTCCTCCAGCATTCTTGAGCCCCTCAGGCATCTGAAGGTAGCAATAAGTGTCACTAGGAGTTATGAAGCTAGTCTTTGGCTCATCTTCCTTCTTCATCCAAATTTGATGATAGCCTGAGTAGCAGTCCAGTAGACTCATGAGCTCCAAAGAAGCTGCTGCATCTACAAGGGAGTCTATTCTTGGTAATGGGAACTCGTCCTTTGGGCATGCTTTGTTGAGATCT
Organism: Zea mays; assembly: GCF_902167145.1. Classification (NCBI taxonomy): domain Eukaryota; kingdom Viridiplantae; phylum Streptophyta; class Magnoliopsida; order Poales; family Poaceae; genus Zea; species Zea mays. The sequence continues at coordinate 78,037,662 of NC_050103.1, read as the reverse complement.
ATGAAATCAATACACATTCTCCATTTGCCATTAGCCTTCTTGAAAGGGAAATAGGCTCACACCTTTTCCTAAATGATTTTGGTGGTTGAATTGCCCAACACAAATAAATTGGACTAACTAGTTTGCTCTAGATTATAAGTTCTACAAGTGCCAAAGGTTCAACACAAACCAATAAATTGTCCAAGGAAGGATTCAAATAAAAAGAGCAAAAGACAACCGAAGGCTGCCCTGGTCTGGCGCACCGGACTATCCGGTGTGCCATCGGTTAGTGTCCGGTGCACCTGGGAGAATCACTCCGAACTTGCCACCTTCGGGTTTCTGGAATCGCCCTCCGCTATAATTCATCGGACTGTCCGGTGTAGCACCATACTGTCCGGTGTGCCAGCGGAGCAACGGCTACAGCGCCAACGGTCGACTGCAAAAGTGAACAGTGAACAGTGCCGACTGCGCGCGCAGAGTCAGAGCAGGCGCCAGATGGTGCACCGGACAGTGAATAGTGACTGTCCGGTGCACCACCGGACTGTCCGGTGGCCCCACATGTCAGAGCTCCAATGGTCGAACCCTAACGGTTGGGTGATGTGGCTGGCGCACCGGACAGTGTCCGGTGGCGCACCGGACTGTCCAGTGCGCCCTTCGACAGCAGCCTTCCCCAACGGCCACTTTGGTGGTTGGGGCTATAAATACCCCCAACCACCAACACTTCAAGGCGTCCAAGTTTTCAGCCAACACATTCAATATAAGAGCTAGTGCATTCAATACAAGACACAATTAGAGTGAATCAAAATCTCTCCAAGTCCCAATTCCACTCAAAGCAATAGTGACTAGAAGAGAGAGTTTTGCCGTGTTTTTTTGAGCTCTTGCGCTTGGATCGCTTTTCTTCTTCCCCATTTCTTGTTCCTAAGATCTTTGTAATCAAAGCAAGAGATACCAATTGTGTGGTGGTCCTTGTGGGGACTTAGTGTCCCAATTGATTGAGAAGAGAAGCTCACTCGGTCTAGGTGATTGTTTGAGAGAGGGAAAGGGTTGAAAGAGACCCGGTCTTTGTGACCACCTCAACAGGGAGTACGTTTGTAAGAACCGAACCTCGGTAAAACAAATCATCGTGTCATCCGCCTTATTTGCTTGTGATTTGTTTTCCGCCCTCTCTTTCGGACTCGACTTTATTTCTAACGCTAACCCCGGCTTGTAGTTGTGCTTAAACTTTATAAATTTTAGATTTGCCTATTCACCCCCCTCCTCTAGGCGACTTTCACTTCTTCACCATAACAGTGTTAGCTAGCCATTCTAGATATGTTACTTCTCTGATAACACCAGCACTGAGAAGTCTCTTTACCTCATTCCGAGCACCTTCAGCTTTATCATCAGACATCTTCCGAAGTCTTTGCTTCCTTGGTCTGAAAGATGGATCCACATTAAGTGAATGTTCAATGACATCTCTGTTAACACCATAAAGATCATTGGCTGTCCAAGCAAAGACATCTTTGTTGTTGAACAAAAACCTTATCAGAGTTTTTTCGTGCTCATCAGATAGCTGAGATCCCAGCAGTACCCTTTGATCTGCTATATCTTCATATAGAAGCATAGGCTTTGGCTGATCTGCCGAAGCAGCCTTCTCTCTTTTATGCTTATATTTTTGACAAGCTTCGGCTCCATCTATGTTGTGGATTGCCTTTGAATCTGTCCAACTCCCTTCAGCCCTTCTGGCAGCTTCTTGACTTCCATGGATGGCAATGGACCCTTGCTCCGAAGGTTTCTTCATACATAAGTATGCTGGATGAAGTATTGCTTCGAAGGCATTAAGTGTTCCTCGACCAATGATTGTATTGTATGGGTATTCCATGTCGATAATGTCAAAAACAACTTGCTCAGTTCTTGTGTTGTGGACATAACCGAAGGTAACTGACATTGTGATTTTGCCAAGTGCCACAATATGCTGTCCTCCGAAGCCACAAAGTGGGTGTGTAGCATCATGAATCTTGTCCTCTGGTTCTTGCATCTGCTTGAAAGCCTTTGCAAATATAATTTCCGCTGCACTACCTGTGTCAACCAGAACATTGTGGACCAGAAATCTCTTGATGACATAGGATATGACCATAGCATCATTGTGAGGATAGTCTTTTAGCTGAAGATCCTCTTGGGAGAAGGTGATTGGGATGTGGGACCACTTGGACCTGACGAAGGGTCCTTGCACCCCAACATGCTGCACGCTTCTCTGCGCTTCCTTCTTCTGATTCTTGTTGGCTGGCTCTGAACTTGAACCGCCCATGATTTGGAGCACCAGCTTCATACCCGAAGGTGCTACGACTTGGTTGTTGAACGAAGCCATCAGCTCAATAGTGGAAGTGAGTTCACCGGAGGTGGGCGCCAATGTTGGGGACTTGTTCTCAAATGCTATGAGTTAAGAACAAGGTAACACAAAATGTTAATGGTTAAATATCTTCGTCCTTTGAAGCATTATCTCCCTTAGGATATAATGATCTTCAGACGAAGGTTATGAAGGATGTACCTTCATCATCTCAGGTCTGAGCTACACTCCTGACTGCCATGACGAAGGATTTCACCATGATAGCCGTGTTGCCACCATATGAGGATATGGTTGCTTCGTAACTCATGAGAAACTGCTTTAGATCCAAATTCCCATCGTACATGGGAAGCTGCGGTGGCTTGTAAGATGGTGGCCATGGGGTAGCCTGCAATTCTGCTGCTAGAGGAGAAGCATCATAAAAAGCAAAGTTACCATGATGAAAGTCATCATACCATTCACCATCATTGATTGGACTTTCTTGACAAAGCTCTCTCTGTTGAGGCCTTATATCGGGGACTTGTTATCAAATGCTATGAGTTAAGAACAAGGCAACACAAAATTTTAATGGTTAAATATCTTCGTCTTTCGGAGCATTACCTCCCTTAGGATATAATGATCTTCAGACGAAGGTTATGAAGGACGTACCTTCATCATCTCAATTTATAATAATGAAAGTAGAAGCATATGAAACATGAAAAATAACATGAATAATCATATGACATCATTAGAATATTTTTATCATGAATAAACATGAACAATATCAAATTACATTTATACCTTCGGCTTGACAGAAGGTGAAAATCGAAGTGTGACGTGCGAGTGAATACAAGTTAGCGTGAACAGTACAAGGTTACTGTTCATCTATTTATAGGCACGGGACACAGCCCGGTTGAAATTACACTCATGTCCTTGATAACTAACTATAAGCGTGACACAAATTATCAAGGACTGATCGGTCTTTTCCTCTTTAAGTCGGTGCAGACCTTCGTCTCAAGGCATGTTATTATACCGAAGCTCTCTAGATTGTAGCTTCGGCTTGTACCTTCATGCTATGTCAGTTCGCATATCATACTGCCGAAGGTGTTTTTTGCTTGGAGGACCTTTGGCGAAGAAGCAGGCCCCCAACACCTTCGTCCTTGGTCATCTTGAGTGATGTGACACATTTCTTCAGCAGCTTCGTCGATCTTCCTCTGAAGGTCAGCTAGCCGAAGCATCTTCTCTCTCTTCCTCTGCACTTGTTGGTGTATGGCTTCCAGGTCTCTGATTTCTTGGTTTAACTCCTCCTCCTGCGGCATTGGGCTCTTCCTTTTCTGGCTTCGGGCTTCTCTCAGCGAGAGAGTCTCTTGGTTGGTGTCCAGTGGTTGCAAGGCAGCCCCTGGCGCTATTGCCTTCTTCGACGGCATGACGTAGGTGAATGCTTGCCGAAGATGGTCGTTTGAGTTCACCGGAGGTGGACGCCAATGTTGGTCACTTGTTCTCAAATGTTGTGAATCAAGAACCAAGGCAACACAATTGTTAAAGGTCAGAGACCTTCGTCCTCCGAAGTATTATCTCCTTTCAGATATAATAATCTTCAGACGAAGGTCATGAAGGACATGCCTTCATGATTCATGAGAATTAAGATATGTAAAGACAATGAATGTAATCTGTTGGCTCATACACATATGTATTTCATAATACACATATGGACATTAACATAATTTATATTACACTGATACCTTCAGCTTGTTCGAAGGTGTTGATGCGAGAGCGATTACAAATTAGCGTGAATAGTACGGTGTTACTGTTCATCTATTTATAGGCACGGGACGCGGCCCGAGTAAAATTACATTTGTGTCCTCAACATTTGCTCATAACTATAACGTAGATCATTAGGGACTAGCTAGTCTTTTTCTCTTCGGGTCAACATCATGTTTGGTCTTCATCATTACTTTAAGCCGAAGTTGTTACTCTTTGGTTATAGCTTCAGCGTTCATTCTTATCATCTTTGGGCTATACCTTCGTCTTGTATACCTTTGTCATGGGAGAAAACCTCCATCCTGAAGCCAAAGCTCCCTGTAGCAATTCATGTTATACTAAAAGCAGATGGTTACTCATGTTTTGAGGACCTTCGCAAGAGGAAGGCCCCCAACAGTAATAAAGACCGGGTCTTTTTTCAGCCCTTTCTCTCTCTCAGTCGATCACTTAGACCGGTTGAGTGCTTCTTCTTAATCTCAAGGATAACTAAGACCCCGCAATGACCACCATACACTTAGGTGTCTCTTGCTACCGTTTCAAGTCACTATAGAGTTTAGAAGGAGATGTAGAAAGCACGATTAAAAGCCAAGCAACAAGAGTAACACATGAAACACGAATCACACTCTCTCAAGTCACTAATCACTAATGATCACTTGCCTCAATTGTGGCACTTAGAGAGGTTTGGAAGCTTTGAATGTGTCTTGGAATGGATTGCTTGCTCTTGTATTGAATGTGTGTGAGTAGAATGCTTGTGTAACGCCCTGACTTTGGGGGTAGAATTTTTTCTTCTTTTCCCTCACCAAATTTGGGCGTTACCCTTTCCTTTTCCCTTTTCTCCTCGCTAAGCCTTGACCTTTTCCAAAGTTATAGCGGGATTCGGCTTGAGATCCCATGTAAAGCAAAGCCCTAAAATATTTTATTTTGCTTGATGCACCATGCCGAACCATGCATTCTTTTTGATTGTTTGAAAATGTAAATGCATTCGTATAGAAAATAGATATAAAAAAAAGGAAAATCTTTTCTTCTCTCTTTCCCTCTCTCCTCCCATTTCGGCCCAGCCCCCCCCCTCGCGCCCGGCCCAGCTGGCCAGCCGGCCCAGCTGGCCTCTCCCCTCCCCTCCCCCCTGCGGGCCCCGCCTGTCATCCCCCTCCCCTCCCCTCCCCCAAACCCTTCTCCCCTGCCCAACCGCCCGCCCCCTCCCTGCTCGCCCGAGCTGCCGCCGCCGCCCTCCCCGCCCACGGTGAGGCCCTCCCTCCCCCTCCCCTCTTCTCCCTCCTCTCCCTCCCCCTTCCCCGCCCGCCGGCGCTCTCCCGCGGCGTGGCCGCGCCCGCCCGGCCCCGCCTCGGTCCTGCCTCGCCCCGGCCGCGCCGCCCCGCCCCGCCCGTGCCCGCCCCGGTCGCCCCGACCCCGGCCGCGCACGTCCCCAGCCATGGCGGCCCCTGCCCGTCGCGCCCGCGTCGTTCCCCGCCCCGGCGTGGTGACCGGCCGTGGCCTCGCCGGCCATGGCGCCCGCGTGGCGTGCCCCGCCCCGCCCGCGCGTGCTCGTCCGCGCGTGCTCGCCCGCCCGTCCCGGCGTGTCCCTGCTCGCGTCGTGACGGCCCCGGCGCGGCCTCGAGCTCGGCCCAGCGTGCCTATGGCGCGCGGCCTTGAGCTCGGCCAGCGCGCGGCCCCGACATGTGCACGGCTAGTTCGCGACGCGTGCGTGCTCGCGTAGTGCGCGGTGCCTTGGCACGGCTCGCCGTGCCTTGTCTACCCCAGACGTGCCCGTCTACCCCCCCTATATTTTATGCGCGCTAATCACGTTGTTCATGTTAATAAAATAAGAAACTCAATTTAGAAATTGGTTACGTTAGTTAATTAATATAGTTAATTGTCTATCTCATTTAATATTGATCTACTAAAAGTGGTTATGTTTCTATTAGTGCATGTAGCTAATCTTGGATCTCGTTTAATGTTGATCAATTGAAAATAGTTATAGTTATATTAGCGCATGTGGCTAATACTTGTTAGTGAAACTCGATAGAATTAAGTCACATAGCGCTTAGTTATGCATCTACCCGTGATACGTTTCGCGTAAGCTTTAACCCCGCGAGACCTTCCTCCGTTTCCTTCTAATTAACCATGGTAAATGCAATATCGTATGTTATATCTTATGCACGTTTAATCTACTTGTTCTCTTGTATGGTGTACTGTTTGTTTCCTAATTTGAATGGATGGATGTATGCATGTTTGCACTCGCATAGAGAATGATTCGGTCGAGGAGCCCGAAGAACTCGCTGGGAGAAGCCCCTGAGCAGCAGTCGGTTGGTGGAGGCAAGTGTCCCTTGACCTATCTCTGTCCTATTCATTCTTTAATTCACCTCCCGCATTACACATTTATGCCTAAGGATTGACTAGCTTTGTTATCCATGTCCTTGTTTACCTATTTGGGTTGGATTATTATTGCTTAGTCTTATGCTATTGCTCCACTCTAATCAATGAACATGATGAGAATGATCAACGATACGCTGTTTTCCCTCTTCTTATTATGATGTTCTACTTGTGGCCTTTAAGAGGGCTCGAGCGGTTTCTCGAGTGCCTCCTCGTAAGGACCTGTTCTTTGGATGACCGCCCGGGAAAACAGTGCAACCATGAGGGTGGAATGGGGTGCCCTTAGCTGAATAATTAGAGGATCCAGGGTGTAGTTCGCTTAGCCGTCGTGCCGTCAATGGGGCCCGGTGTATGCGGCTCGCTCTGCCAAGTTTGGGTTCGCCCCTTGGGGATGAGTGTGGTGCATTTAGGAAACCTAACGGGCGGCTACAGCCCCGGGGAATCTTTGTAAAGGCTACGTAGTGATGCCCTGCTGGGTCACCTTGGTAGTGATCAACGGAGAGTCATGATCTCCGGGCAGAAAGGGAATCACAGCTTGTGGGTAAAGTGCACAACCTCTGCAGAGTGTTTGAAAACTGATATATCAGCCGTGCTCGCGGTTATGAGCGGCCAAGGGAGCTCCAGTGATTAGTGGTACTTGATCAGAGACATTTTGGTTTACAGGTGGCAATGAGACTGATGGTTTTGGTTATGACTATGGTGCTGGTAAGTGGTATTCTTTCCATTTGGAAAGGGTACATCGGGCTAATAACTTGGGTTAATACTAAAACCTGGCTTTCTACTAGTAAATAATAATCTGACCAACTAAAAGCAACTGCTTGACTTATCCCCACATAAAGCTAGTCCACTACAGCCAAACAAGACACTTGCTGAGTATGTCGATGTGTACTCACCCTTGCTCTACACACCAAACCCCCCCATCCCCAGGTTGTCAACATTGCAACCACTGCTCAGGAGAAGATGAAGCCATGGAAGGAGACTTCCAGGAGTTCCAAGACTACGACGAGTTCTGGGCGTGGGTTAGCGGCAACCTCCAGTCGGCTGCCTATGAAGGCCACGTTTATCTACGTTTCGTTTTCGCACTTTGATTTATTGTAAAGACTATGTGGATGTCTCAGACATATGATGTAATCGACTATTTCCCTTTTAATACTATTTGAGCACTTTGTGATGATGTCCATGTTATGTAACTGTTGTGTACGTGAATTGCTGATCCTGGCACGTACATGGTTCACATTCGGTTTGCCTTCTAAAACCGGGTGTGACATAAGTGGTATCAAAGCCGTGCTGACTGTAGGACCGCTAACCTAGAGTAGAATGGTCGTTCTAAGGATTATAGACCTCTATCCCTGCCTTGACTTTGATATCCCTTCAAAAGTTGGTCATACCGACCAAACCTATGTTCTACTATATATTATACCTTGCTGAAAATTATGTTTTATTCTAATCCTTCATTTATTTATGGTTCATTTCTTGCTGGTCATATTAATTCTGTTCTCACTCTTTTGCTTGCGGTGTCTTTTGTAGATGGCTCGTCTTAGACACACTGCACGAAAGTCCGTAATCCCCTTCTTACCCTCCCGCCTTGCTGAGCGTCCGCTTCGCCGTCCCGTGGCCGGACAGTCCAGTCACTTGGAGAGGCTGCACCACCGCCTGCATGAGGAGCAGGAGCGTCGACGACAGGAGCAGCAGGGCTCTTCTTTCTCGCTCCAACAGGAGATAGAGTCCGTGAGGAGCTGCTCCCCTGTGCTTCCTCTGGAGGCGCCCCCTGCACCACCACTGGGCGCCCTAGCCTCTGGAGTAGCTGCTGGAGGAGACCTAGACGACGGAGGTGGCGACGACAGCACGAGCCACGACACCGACTTCTCTGCTGACCAGGAGCCGAAAGGATGGGTTGCTCGACCCATCACTCGCGACGCTGCTCGCGGGTGTCACTTCCACGATGCGCTCGACACCCTGCTACGTCGGGCACTTAACCGGCGTACTTGGTCTATCGAGTATCGCTGTGTGGTCTACCAGCATAGTCGCGGGGTCTACCCGGACCACTAGGAGGCGACCTGCTTGGTGCGCCGTCCGGAGAACAGTCTCCAGGGTGCTGAGATCTGCTCAGAGCACTATTCCATCTCTGAGCGGGACTCAGCTGAGGCGGCCATGCAAGATGCCGCACGTCGTGCGCTTTCGCACTACTTCTCGGTTCTCGGTGGGGTAGCTGACGGTCTCAACCTGAAGTATTACCCCCGCCGTCCATCTGGCAGCACAGGAGGCGTGATTGTTTCACCTGTCGGTGAGGACAATCCTAGGTTGAGCAGCACAGTCAACCTAGCCGCCGTGCTAAACACGGAGCTGGACCATGCGCTAGACGAGCTGAGTAGGGCTCGTGCTGAGATCGCCCTGCTGCGGGTTGAGCGCGCGGAGCGTCGTCACCTGGATGATGGTTCCCCCGCTCCCGTCGGGACACAGCACCCGTACCGCTCACCTCGGCGTGGACGCCAGTCTTATGGCAATCTCGACTGCAAGACCAAGATAAATCTAGAACCATAGATCGCTAGAGTCGGATCTTGTAATTAATACATGTTGGGGACTTGTTCTCAAATGTTATGAGTTAAGAACAAGGCAACACAAAAAATGTTAAACGTTAAAGTCCTTCGTCCTTCGAAGCATTATTTCCTCTGGGGATATAATGATTTTCGGACGAAGGTTATGAAGGACATACCTTCATAAACACAACATATAACAGTGAAGAAGAAAACATATGAAATATAAAGGATAACTAATTTTATATTATTATCAACTCATTTCTATATTATTATTATGGAAAAATAGAAATGATATCAAATTACAAATGTACCTTCGGCTTAAAAGAAGGTAAAAGTACAAGCGTGACGCAAAAGCGAATGCCAAGTCAGCGTGAACAGTACGGGGGCACTGTTCACCTATTTATAGGCACGGGACACAGCCCATGTAAAATTACACCCATGCCCTTTACATTTGGTAGTAATTCTATAGTAATCCACTGAGGTCTGAATAGCCTTTTCGTCTTTAAGTCGGTTTCCTTTTCTGCTGTCACGCCGAAGCTTTCCTGCTCACACCTTCGGCGCTGTGTCAACCTTCGTATTCTTTGGGTTTCTCCCACTGTGGTACCGATTCGAGTCCGAAGATACCTGTTCATACATTATACTCCAGAAACTTTGTTAAATCATGTTTTTGAGGACCTTCGGAAGCCGAAGGCCCCCCAACAGTAGCCCCTCGCAATATTAATTTGTTAGGATGATAAATTTAGATTGCGATATGGACGAAGGCCTTAAGCCGAAGGTCCGAAAAAACACCTTCCCTTTGCTAGAATAGCAACATTCACTGACAAGCGGGGTCTTCCAATTTTCAATGCACCGGGCGTATAAATAAGAGCATACCACGAGCTCAGTTGGTATGCTTTCTTGCCATCTGCTCTTGGTTACTTGATTTTTAGCTCTTGCGCACCAACACTTGCTTAGCTTTTTAAGTTTTAAGCTTCGGCTTTGAAAACAGTTTTTTAGCATTTTCGAAGATGTCTGAAGATAAAAAGGCTGCTATCGAGATGAAGCTGAGTCTCTCTGAAGAGAAAAACCTGGGGTTTCTTGAAGCAATGTCGAAAACCAATACAGAAAAGATCACCAAAGAGATTTTAGAAGGTTTATCTGAAGATACTGATGACAGCGACAGTTATGATGCGGATAGTGGTGGTGAAGACTCCGAAGATCGCCCATGGCGACCAAGCCATGCGGTTTTCGGCAAATCAAGTATTAAAGAAAATCATCTTGTCAACATGAGAGGAAGATATTTCTGGGATTTGTCCGTTGTGAGGGCTGACGAAGGAGAAAAAACTTGTCCGACTCCTGAGGAAAATGAAGTCGTAGTGTTCCGAAGCTTTTTGAAAGCTGGACTACGATTTCCCCTGAGCAGCTTTGTCGTAGAGGTGCTGAAAATATTTCAAATATATCTTCACCAACTTACCCCCGAAGCAATCATAAGGATGAATATCTTCGTGTGGGCCGTGAGAAGCCAAGGTCTGGAACCCGATGCGAAAAGTTTCTGCAACATACACGAATTGTTATACGAGACAAAACCCTGGGGTAAGGAGCAGTATCATAATAATTTCGGCTGCTACAGTTTCGTCTCTCGGTCTGGGTCAAGCTGTCCCGTGCCAACCTTTCAGAAGAGATGGCCCGGCGACTGGATGACAGAATGGTTTTATGTGAAGAATGACCTGGAAACACGGGAAGATATTAAAGGTATAATTATGCGCCCTATTTGGCAACGCTTAGGCCTACGGAGGCCGAAGGTTGAAATGAATGAAGCTGCCGAAGAATGCCAGAGAGCCTTCGGAGTTATTTGCTCTTTTATTGGAACGAGGGATTTGGTCCAAGAGCACATTGCCTTCAGAGTATGGCCGCTCGCGGAAAAATGGGAAATGCCGCAAGAGACCATAAAGGAGGGTGACGAAGGTGGACTTATTAGGCTGAAGTATGCTTTCAAGTTCGGAGATAAATTCGTTGAGCCAGATGATGACTGGTTAAAAAGCATTGAAAATTTAAGTGATGAACTACTTGGGGTTTATTCAAAGGCCGAAGATACTGCATTGTCAGCAGCCTTCGGAGGCCGGAAAAAGAAAAGACTGAACCGAGTGTTTGACGCAATTGGGTTCGTGTACCCCGACTACCACTATCCAGCGTGGGGCCAAAAAAGAAGAAGCGCAACTTCTGCACAGAAAGCTGCTTCAGGCGCTCCCAGCGAGCCAACGCCGAAGAGACAAAGGGTAAAGGTCCTCACACACCGGCCACGCTACATTGAACCAGCTACAGTGCCTGAGTTCGCCGGTGAAACCTCTTTGGCCACCGAAATTGAAGAACCAACTTTAGTGGCGGAGGTCGAAGAAAAAACTGAAGCACCCTCAGCAGAGAAAGCAGAAAAACCGATGACTGAAGGAACAAAAATATTGGAAATTTTAAGTCCTTCAGCAAGTGCTGAAACAATAAAAAACCAAAAAGGCCCGGCAATGACCCCGAAGAGAAAAAGAATGGTCAATGTGCTAGATGTACTGGAGACAATTAAGTCCTCAAGCACGACTCCAAAGAAGACTGTTGAAACTTCCGAGGCGGAAACTGAAATCTTTGATACTGAAGCTCCAAAGCAACAGATTGAGACTGAAGCTGGGCCTTCAGAGCCTACGAAGGTAAAATCCTTGGAAACCGAGGAGGAAAAAATGACGGAGCCAATTCTTGTTGAAGAAATCAGTACTGTTGCCCCCGAAGCATCCCCCAAAGTCCTTGATTATATTGTTCGACATGCTTCGGGGAAAAAGTTGTCTGAAAAGGAAAAGCAAGAGGCCCAGTTTTACGCCCAAAAACTGAAATATCCAAAGGGGGCGTTGATATTCAATGGCAGCGGAGAAGAAGACTTCTTGTATTGTCTCCCTGACAGCAAAGAGATCTCTGTCTGTCGGGGGATGAGCAAGAGCTTCGGATTCCCAACACTAGAAGACGGGCTCTCAGTGATGTCGAAAAACGAGCTGGCCGACAGCTTGGCATACAATAGCTTAAAGGTGCAAAAAATGAGGTCTTTGTATTTTTTCTTTAGACCAAAATTTTTCGTTTGCTTAAATTTATTGACGCACACACATTTTTCTTTGCAGGGCCTTATACTTAGCAATGCCTTCAGGGCCCAAAAAGATGCCGAAGACGAAGGGTGTGTTATGGCCCTGAACAACCTTCGTTCCGAAGTAATTGAACTAAGGAACAAAGGTCTCGAAAAAGATAAAATATTACATTCATTGATAAATAGAATAAAAGAAGACGAAGCTACTTTTAAAGGTCAAGCTGAGGCTCAGAAGCGTGAAATTGAAGATCTTCGAAAACAACTAGCCAGAGCTAAAGAGGAACGCATACTTGAAGAAACGAAGCGAGAACTTAGCGACCAATGGGCAAATCATTTAGAAGGAACTGTTGAAGAGCTTCGTTCGTCCAAGAAAAGATGTTATAACAAATCTATGGAGTGTGTTAAGAAAATGAAAGCTAGCTTCGCCAGCGTTGGCGCATTCTCGAGCGAAGAAAACTTTACAAGAGGCAACCCTGAAGGTCCCATCGAATGGATTAATCACGAAGCTGAGGCCTTTGAGGAAATTTTAAATAGCCGCGGAGACATATGTGCCTTTTCGGGTGCCAGGGGGATCGCCACCATTTTGGAGAAAAAGGGCTGCGAGCATGTAAAGATTTTAGCGCAAACCGAAGCTACCTTGTCATTCGAAGATGCAAAAGATCCTTCAGCCGAAGCTAGCATGGTTGGTGGAAAATTTTTCACCGATGTCTGGGACAATGGTGGTCGAGAAATGGCCCGAGAAATTATCCAAAAAAGCGAAAAGGGCATCCATGATGCTAGAAAAGTAGCAGAGGCTGCTGAAAAAAGCGCAGAGCTCGAAGGGCAACTAGGTATTAACTAATGGTTTTTATTGTGTTGTAATTTTTGATTTTAAACTTCGTTCGCAATTTGTAACAGCAATGTAGCCATATCTTGTCCTCCTTCATATCCTACTAAAGCATCTCCGGGCCCTCAGTCGAAAGAAGACGACGAAATTAAAAAGATGGCTGAAGCTATCATGGATCAAGTTGTTAATCAACTCCTGAACGAAGCTGCGGAAGTTGTACTTAGGGAAGACTAAGTACTATTGTAAAAACTTCTGAAATGTAATATGTGTAATATCTTGTAACCCTAAATGTAATATACTTGTTCTTTATGGTTCAATTCTTTACGATGCATGAAATTTTACATACGTACCGTTTTTGAGTCTTTGACGAAAAAACACCTTCCCTTCTTTTCATGCTTCGTGAAGAAGAATTTTCATTTATCACAACAATACCCATAGTGTTCTGATGAAGAATAACCAAGCTTCGTGAAAATATTTTCCGAAGCTACATTCCGAAGATCAATATTGTATCTCCTTGTTACTTAGCATGTTTTCCCTTTTTCAAAGCATTCTTCCGAAGATCGATATTGTGTCCCCTTCTTGTGCCATATGCAACATGATGTATGATGCTTATGCTATGCGAAATGATGTGATGATGTTATGCTATGTAAAATGGTATTTATTCCGAAGATACACGCACATCCCCGCAATAGAACACATAATCTTTTTTAAATCAGCGTTGACTTTTCGCTGTAAGCCTCCCTTAGGAGCTTCTTCGCCTTTTACTTCAGCGGAATCAGCGTTTATTTTTCGCTGTAAGCCTCCCTTAGGAGCTTCTTCGCCTTTTACTTTCAGCGGAATCAGCGTTTATTTTTCGCTGTAAGCTCTGCATTCCCTTTGGAACGACTTTGGAGCAGAAAACTTACACTGCGCTCTCTTTGGAACGGCTTTTTGTAACTTCAGCAAACTTACTCTGCGTTCCTTGGAACGACTTTTTGTTGCTTCGAAGAATTCATGCCGTGCCTTTTAAAATAAAATTTTAATAATTCGAAGGTCCTTTTTGCTATCACAGATCTTTAAGCTTCAACATCTTAAGCCTGTAGAGAAGATATATTTTCCTTGTGGCAAACAACAAAACTATTACATGAGATTTGAAAAGTGTCCTTTATTACACAGAAAATAAAACTGAATGGAAAAGGACTACTAACAAAGTAGGATATTTGTCAATAAATGTGCTTCGACTCTGGCACAGTGCTATTGACTGTGCGAGCTTCGGACTGTTCTCTGAAATCCCTTTGTTGTTGAGCATATTGGCCCCCTTCTGGCTGCTGGCCTTGTTGCAGCATTGGTGGAGGCGGAGGCTGTTGCCAGAAAGCTTGAGGTTGACTCGCCGAAGCAACAGAAACTGCAGGGTGGTTGCCTACATATTCTGGGATATAAGGCGAATGATACGAAGCAGTGTGCATGATCTGCTTCGGCTGACCCTGTTATGCTGCAGCTTCGGCTATCTCCTTTTGCTTCTGGATGGTAACATGGCACATCCTGGTGGTATGGCCCTTGTTTTCACCACAGAACAAGCAAAATATTCTCCTTGGTTGATCTCCAAATCTTCCACCGAAGCCTCTGGCGCCTCTGCCTCTTGGAGCTGGTGGCCGGAAGGAGCTTTGCTGTTGCCCCAAAGCCTGTGAGGAGCATTGTGGCCTTTGCTGCTGACTCCCCTTATCATCATTTTGAGTAGAGTTGTGAATTGACCTAACGTGCCTCGGATAAAATCTTCCTCCGAAGCCCCTGGTCATTTCGGAAAACCTGAAAGCCTCCTCCCTTCTTTGACGAAAATCATTGTTGGCGCGGATATACTCGTCCATCTTCTGGAGCAGCTTCTCCAAAGTTTGAGGAGGCTTCCTAGCAAAGTACTGAGCTGAAGGTCCTGGTCGAAGTCCCTTGATCATGGCCTCAATGACAATTTCGTTGGGCACTGTTGGTGCCTGTGCCCTCAAACGCAAAAACCTCCGGACATACGCTTGAAGGTATTCTTCGTGATCCTGGGTGCACTGGAATAGAGCTTGAGCAGTGACCGGCTTCGTCTGAAACCCTTGGAAGCTGGTTGACAACATGTCCTTCAGCTTTTGCCATGAAGTGATCGTTACTGGTCGAAGGGAGGAATACCAGGTTTGAGCAACACTCCTGACAGCCATAACAAAAGATTTTGCCATGACTGCAGTATTGCCACCATACGAAGATACTGTTGCTTCGTAGCTCATCAAAAACTGCTTCGGGTCTGAATGGCCGTCGAATATGGGGAGCTGGGGCGACTTGTAGGACGGAGGCCAGGGTGTAGCCTGCAGCTCAGCGGACAGAGGAGAAGCATCATCAAAAGCAAAATTTCCATGGTGGAAATTCTCATACCAGTCGTCTTCGTTGAAGAAATCCTCCTGATGAAGGTCTTTGTGCTGAGGCCTTCGGTTCTGCTCATCCTGAGTAAGATGACAAACTTCTTCAGAGGCTTCGTCTATCTGCCTTTGCAGTTCAGCTAGCCTGGCCATCTTTTCCTTCTTCCTCTGCACCTGTTGATGAAGCATCTCCATGTCTCTGATTTCTTGGTCTAGCTCATCCTCTTGCGGTGTCGGGCTGACAGCCTTCCTCTTCTGACTTCGGGCTTCCCGAAGGGGGAGAGTCTCCTGATTGGGGTCCAGCGGTTGCAGAGCTGCAGCCCCAGTTGCTGAAGCTTTCTTCGGCGCCATAGCGAAGGTTTATGATTGCCGAAGGTGTTCAAAACTCAAAGAGTGGAAGTGAGTTCACCGGAGGTGGGCGCCAATGTTGGGGACTTGTTCTCAAATGTTATGAGTTAAGAACAAGGCAACACAAAAAATGTTAAACGTTAAAGTCCTTCGTCCTTCGAAGCATTATTTCCTCTGGGGATATAATGATTTTCGGACGAAGGTTATGAAGGACATACCTTCATAAACACAACATATAACAGTGAAGAAGAAAACATATGAAATATAAAGGATAACTAATTTTATATTATTATCAACTCATTTCTATATTATTATTATGGAAAAATAGAAATGATATCAAATTACAAATGTACCTTCGGCTTAAAAGAAGGTAAAAGTACAAGCGTGACGCAAAAGCGAATGCCAAGTCAGCGTGAACAGTACGGGGGCACTGTTCACCTATTTATAGGCACGGGACACAGCCCATGTAAAATTACACCCATGCCCTTTACATTTGGTAGTAATTCTATAGTAATCCACTGAGGTCTGAATAGCCTTTTCGTCTTTAAGTCGGTTTCCTTTTCTGCTGTCACGCCGAAGCTTTCCTGCTCACACCTTCGGCGCTGTGTCAACCTTCGTATTCTTTGGGTTTCTCCCACTGTGGTACCGATTCGAGTCCGAAGATACCTGTTCATACATTATACTCCAGAAACTTTGTTAAATCATGTTTTTGAGGACCTTCGGAAGCCGAAGGCCCCCCAACAATACAAAATATATACGAAGAAGCTACAGTCCTAGCGTTAGTCTCGCTCTTAGTTAGTCTTAGTTAGACAGGGTAGTTTGCTATATCCTATGCATTTATGTTTGTCATGATGAACTATGTTTGATTTGGATCTTTGCAATGACTGTCACCAGAGTGTGGGTATCCCCTGCATTTTGGTTTACCTGTTATATGTTAAAAGAGTTAGTTACCTAGTTGGGAAGCCTTTTATTCCACTTTTCCTCTTTATCTAAGAAGTTGTGTGGTCTGTGTTGGAGATCAGTGAAGATGCTCGTCTGTTCAGTGTTGTGGAGAATTCTATGCTCTTTTCTTATGCTGCAAGATTTGCAAGATCAGTTCTGATGTGTGATTGCATTCTGCAGATGTCAGAGAACAGGCGCAGAGGAGGAAGGCGTGCTCAGCAGGAGCAAGCCGCTCAACAGGAAGAGGTACCTCAGCAACAGCAACTGCCGCCCCCGCCCCCGATGTCGATCGAGCAGATGTTCCTGATGCAGACTCAGGCAGTCCAAGCCATCGGTCAGACTCTGGCCGCCATTCAGCAGCAGCAGCAGCAGGCACCACCTCAGCCTCAGATGCCTCAGATGTCCAGGGACAAGCGTGCTGAATTCATGAGAGGTCATCCCCCAACGTTTGCTCATTCTTCTGACCCCATGGATGCTGAAGACTGGCTGCGCACTGTGGAGCAGGAGTTGCATACCGCTCAGTGTGACGACAGGGAGAAAGTCCTGTATGGTCCCCGTCTGTTGAGAGGAGCAGCTCAGTCATGGTGGGAGTCTTATCTCGCCACCCATGCCAACCCCGACACCATCACCTGGGAAGAGTTCAGAGGTAGCTTTCGTCAGTACCATGTTCCTGCAGGTCTGATGACAGTGAAGAAGGAGGAGTTCCTGGCCCTCAAGCAAGGGTCATTGTCTGTCAGTGAGTACCGAGACAGGTTTCTGCAATTGTCTCGTTATGCTCCTGAAGATGTCAACACCGACGCCAAGCGACAATACCATTTCTTGAGAGGCTTGGTCGACCCTCTGCAGTACCAACTGATGAATCATACCTTCCCGACATTCCAGCACCTGATTGACAGAGCAATCATGACAGAGAGAAAGCGTAAAGACATGGAGGATCGTAAGCGCAAGATCAGTGGACCCCCGCCTGGAAGCAGCAATCGTCCTCGTTTCTCAGGCAATCAACCTTAGCAGTTCAGGCAGAACCCGCGTCCACCTCAGCATCAGCAGTTCCAAAGGCAGTATCCTCAGCACCAGTATCAGAATCGTCAGAGCAATCAGTCAGGAGGAGGTCAGTTTCAGAGGCAGAATCAGCAGGCACCTCGTCTTCCTGCCCCAACAACCCAGCAGAACAGTCAGGCAGCACCAGCTCAGGTTGGAAACAGAGCATGTTTCCACTGTGGAGAGCAAGGCCACTGGGTGATGCAATGTCCGAAGAAGGCAGCCCAACAGCAGTTAGGCCCCAATGCCCTAGCGAAGCAGAATGTGTCTAAGCCTGGAGCAGGCAATCGCTCTCAGCCGCGTTATAACCATGGGAGACTGAACCACTTGGAGGCTGAAGCAGTTCAGGAGACCCCCGGCATGATAGTAGGTATGTTCCCAGTCGACTCCCATATTGCAGAAGTGTTATTTGATACTGGAGCAACACATTCTTTCATTACCGCATCATGGGTAGAAGCACATAATCTTCCAATTACTACCATGTCAACCCCCATTCAAATTGACTCAGCTGGTGGTAGAATTCGAGCCGATAGCATTTGTTTGAATGTAAGTGTGGAAATAAGGGGGATAGCATTTCCCGCTAACCTCATAGTAATGGGTACTCAGGGAATAGATGTCATCCTAGGGATGAATTGGCTAGATAAGTATCAGGCAGTTATCAGTTGTGATAGGAGGACAATCAAGTTGGTGTCCCCACTAGGAGAGGAAGTGGTGACCGAGTTAGTCCCGCCTGAGCCGAAGAAAGGAAGTTGTTATCAGATGGCTGTCGATAGCAGTGAAGCAGACCCAATTGAGAGGATCAAGATTGTGTCTGAGTTTCCAGATGTGTTTCCAAAGGATTTACCGGGTATGCCACCAGAGCGGAAAGTTGAATTTGCCATAGAGCTTCTTCCTGGAACCGCCCCCATCTTTAAGAGAGCTTACAGAATATCCGGACCAGAGTTGGTTGAACTTAAGAAGCAGATTGATGAGCTGTCAGAGAAAGGTTACATCCGACCAAGCACCTCGCCTTGGGCCGCCCCTGTCCTATTTGTGGAGAAGAAAGATGGCACCAAAAGGATGTGTATCGATTATCAAGCTCTGAATGAAGTCACAATCAAGAACAAGTACCCCTTGCCCAGAATAGAAGATCTGTTTGACCAGTTGAGAGGAGCCATTGTGTTCTCCAAGATTGATCTGAGGTCAGGTTACCATCAGCTCAGGATCCGACCTTCGGACATTCCGAAGACGACATTCATTACCAAGTATGGGTTGTATGAGTTTACTGTGATGTCTTTTGGTTTAACCAATGCACCCGCCTTCTTCATGAACTTGATGAACAGCGTATTCATGGATTATCTTGATAAGTTTGTGGTGGTATTCATTGATGACATTATAATTTATTCTCAAAGCGAAGAAGAGCATGCAAATCATTTGAGGATGGTATTGCAGAGATTGAGAGAGCATCAATTGTATGCAAAGTTGAGCAAGTGTGAGTTCTGGATCAGTGAAGTCCTATTCTTGGGTCACATAATCAACAAAGAAGGATTGGTTGTGGATCCGAAGAAAGTGGCAGACATTCTGAACTGGAAAGCGCCAACAGATGCTCGAGGAATCAAGAGTTTCATTGGAATGGCCGGATATTATCGGCGATTCATTGAAGGGTTTTCGAAGATTGCGAAACCAATGACAGCTTTGCTAGGCAACAAAGTTGAGTTCAAGTGGACCCAAAAATGTCAAGAGGCCTTCGAAGCGCTGAAAGAAAAGTTGACTACATCGCCTGTCTTAGTCTTGCCTGATGTGCACAAGCCCTTCTCGGTGTACTGTGATGCTTGTTACACAGGTTTGGGATGTGTGTTGATGCAAGAGGGAAGAGTTGTGGCTTACTCGTCCCGACAGCTGAAGGTTCATGAGAAGAATTACCCAATCCATGATCTAGAGTTGGCAGCAGTGGTTCACACACTGAAGACATGGAGGCACTATCTGTATGGACAGAAATGCGATATCTACACAGACCACAAGAGTTTGAAGTACATATTCACTCAGTCAGAGCTGAATATGAGGCAGCGAAGGTGGTTAGAGCTGATCAAAGACTATGAGTTGGAGATCCATTACCATCCAGGCAAAGCGAACGTAGTGGCAGATGCTTTGAGCAGAAAGAGTCAAGTCAATCTGATGGTCGCTCGTCCGATGCCTTATGAGTTGGCCAAAGAGTTTGATAGGTTGAGTCTCGGATTTCTGAATAACACGCGAGGAGTCACAGTTGAGTTGGAACCTACCCTGGAGCGGGAAATCAAAGAAGCACAGAAGAATGATGAGAAGGTCAGTGAAATCCGGCGACTGATTCTAGATGGCAGAGGCAAAGATTTTCGAGAAGATGCAGAAGGTGTGATATGGTTCAAAGACCGCTTGTGCGTTCCCAATGTCCAGTCTATTCGGGAGTTGATCCTCAAGGAAGCTCATGAGACAGCCTATTCGATTCACCCTGGCAGTGAGAAGATGTATCAGGATCTGAAGAAGAAATTCTGGTGGTACGGAATGAAGAGGGAAATCGCAGAGCATGTGGCTATGTGTGATAGTTGTCGGCGGATCAAGGTAGAGCACCAGAGACCAGCTGGATTGTTGCAACCGTTGCAAATCCCTCAGTGGAAATGGGATGAAATCGGTATGGATTTCATAGTCGGATTGCCTCGCACTCAAGCTGGCTACGATTCCATTTGGGTAGTAGTGGACCGCTTAACCAAGTCAGCCCACTTCATACCTGTCAAGACCAACTACAGCAGTGCAGTATTGGCAGAGTTGTACATGTCTCGGATCGTTTGTCTTCATGGTGTGCCAAAGAAGATAGTGTCAGATAGAGGAACACAGTTCACCTCTTATTTCTGGCAGCAGTTGCATGAAGCCTTGGGCACACATCTGAATTTCAGTTCAACTTATCATCCGCAGACAGATGGTCAGACCGAAAGAACCAATCAAATTCTTGAAGACATGTTGAGAGCATGTGCGTTGCAAGATCAGTCCGGATGGGACAAGCGATTGCCTTATGCAGAGTTCTCCTATAACAACAGTTACCAGGCCAGTTTGAAGATGTCACCATTTCAAGCGCTCTATGGAAGGAGTTGTAGAACTCCGTTGCAATGGGATCAGCCTGGAGAAAAGCAGGTGTTTGGGCCAGACATTCTTCTTGAAGCCGAAGAGAACATCAAGATGGTCCGAGAGAATCTGAAGATAGCGCAATCAAGGCAGCGAAGCTATGCAGACACAAGAAGAAGAGAGCTGAATTTCGAAGTTGGAGACTTCGTCTATCTGAAAGTGTCACCGATCAGAGGAGTCAGAAGGTTCAGAGTCAAGGGCAAGCTAGCACCCTGCTACATCGGTCCGTATCAAATCCTCGCAAGGCGTGGAGAAGTGGCCTATCAGCTCAGCCTACCATAAAATTTGTCTGCTGTGCATGACGTCTTTCATGTGTCTCAGTTGAAGAAGTGTCTGCGAGTGCCAGAAGAGCAGCTGCCGGTTGAAGGTCTTGAAGTCCAGGAGGACTTGACCTACGTTGAGAAGCCAACGCAAATCCTTGAGATTGCAGACAAAGTCACCCGAAGGAAGACCATCAGAATGTGCAAAGTCAGATGGAGTCATCACTCTGAGGAAGAAGCAACCTGGGAGCGTGAAGATGATCTGATGGCCAAATACCCTGAGCTCTTTGCTAGCCAACCCTGAATCTCGAGGGCGAGATTCTTTTAAGGGGGATAGGTTTGTAAAGCCCTGAATTTGGGGGTAGAATTTTTTCTTCCTTTCCCTCACCAAATTCGGGCGTTACCCTTTCCTTTTCCCTTTTCTCCTTGCTAAGCCTTGACCTTTTCCAAAGTTATAGCGGGATTAGGCTTGAGATCCCATGTAAAGCAAAGCCCTAAAATATTTTATTTTGCTTGATGCACCATGCCGAACCATGCATTCTTTTTGATTGTTTGAAAATGTAAATGCATTCATATAGAAAATAGATATAAAAAAAGGAAAATCTTTTCTTCTCTCTTTCCCCCTCTCCTCCCATTTCGGCCCAGCCGCCCCCCCTCGCGCCCGGCCCAGCTGGCCAGCCGGCCCAGCCGGCCTCTCCCCTCCCCTCCCCTCCAAAATTCCTCTCCCCTGCGGGCCCCGCCTGTCATCCCCCTCCCCTCCCCCAAACCCCTCTCCCCTGCCCAACCGCCCGCCCCCTCCCTGCTCGCCCGAGCTGCCGCCGCCGCCCTCCCCGCCCGCGGTGAGGCCCTCCCTCCCCCTTCCCCGCCCGCCGACGCTCTCCCGCGGCGTGGCCGCGCCCGCCCGGCCCCGCCTCGGTCCCGCCTCGCCCCGGTCGCGCCGCCCCGCGTCGCCCCGGTCGCGCCCGCCCGGCCTCGCCCCGACCCCGCCCGCGCCGTCCCCGGCCGCGCCGCCCCGGTCGCGCCCTTCCCCAGCCATGGCGGCCCCTGCCCGTCGTGCCCGCGCCGTTCCCCGTCCCGCCCGCGCGTGCTCGTCCGCCCGTGCTCGCTCGCCCGTCCCGGCGTGTCCCTGCTCGCGTCGTGACGGCCCCGGCGCGGCCTTGAGCTCGGCCCAGTGTGCCTATGGCGCGCGACCTTGAGCTCGGCCAGCGCGCGGCCCCGACGTGTGCACGGCTAGTTCGCGACGCGTGCGTGCGGCCTTGCGCGCGTGCTCGCGTAGTGCGCGGTGCCTTGGCACGGCTCGCCGTGCCTTGTCTACCCCAGACGTGCCCATCTACCCCCCCTATATTTTATGCGCGCTAATCACGTTGTTCATGTTAATAAAATAAGAAACTCAATTTAGAAATTGGTTACGTTAGTTAATTCATATAGTTAATTGTCTATCTCATTTAATGTTGATCTACTAAAAGTGGTTATGTTTCTATTAGTGCATGTAGCTAATCTTGGATCTCGTTTAATGTTGATCAATTGAAAATAGTTATAGTTATATTAGCGCATGTGGCTAATACTTGTTAGTGAAACTCGATAGAATTAAGTCACATAGCGCTTAGTTATGCATCTACCCGTGATACGTTTCGCGTAAGCTTTAACCCCGCGAGACCTTCCCCCGTTTCCTTCTAACCATGGTAAATGCAATATCGTATGTTATATCTTATGCACGTTTAATCTACTTGTTCTCTTGTATGGTGTACTGTTTGTTTCCTAATTTGAATGGATGGATGTATGTATGTTTGCACTCGCATAGAGAACGATTCGGTCGAGGAGCCCGAAGAACTCGCAGGAGAAGCCCCTGAGCAGCAGTCAGTTGGTGGAGGCAAGTGTCCCTTGACCTATCTCTGTCCTATTCATTCTTTAATTCACCTCCCGCATTACACATTTATGCCTAAGGATTGACTAGCTTTGTTATCCATGTCCTTGTTTACCTATTTGGGTTGGATTATTATTGCTTAGTCTTATGCTATTGCTCCACTCTAATCAATGAACATGATGAGAATGATCAATGATACACTGTTTTCCGTCTTCTTATTATGATGTTCTACTTGTGGCCTTTAAGGGGGCTCGAGCGGTTCCTCGAGTGCCTCTCCGTAAGGACCTGTTCTTTGGATGACCGCCCGGGAAAACAGTGCAACCATGAGGGTGGAATGGGGTGCCCTTAGCTGAATAATTAGAGGATCCAGGGCGTAGTTCGCTTAGCCGTCGTGCCGTCAATGGGGCTCGGTGTATGCGGCACGCTCTGCCAAGTTTGGGTTCGCCCCTTGGGGAGGAGTGCGGTGCATTTAGGAAACCTAACGGGCGGCTACAGCCCCGGGGAATCTTTGTAAAGGCTACGTAGTGATGCCCTGCTGGGTCACCTTGGTAGTGATCAATGGAGAGTCATGATCTCCGGGCAGAAAGGGAATCACGGCTTGTGGGTAAAGTTCACAACCTCTGCAGAGTGTTTGAAAACTGATATATCAGCCGTGCTCGCGGTTATGAGCGGCCAAGGGAGCTCCAGTGATTAGTGGTACTTGATCAGAGACATTTTGGTTTACAGGTGGCAATGAGACTGATGGTTTTGGTTATGACTATGGTGCTGGTAAGTGGTATTCTTTCCGTTTGGAAAGGGTACATCGGGCTAATAACTTGGGTTAATACTAAAACCTGGCTTTCTACTAGTAAATAATAATCTGACCAACTAAAAGCAACTGCTTGACTTATCCCCACATAAAGCTAGTCCACTACAGCCAAACAAGACACTTGCTGAGTATGTTGATGTGTACTCACCCTTGCTCTACACACCAAACCCTCCCCCATCCCCAGGTTGTCAATATTGCAACCACTGCTCAGGAGAAGATGAAGCCGTGGAAGGAGACTTCCAGGAGTTCCAAGACTACGACGAGTTCTAGGCGTGGGTTAGCGGCAACCCCTAGTCGGTTGCCTGTGAAGGCCGCGTTTATCTACGTTTCGTTTTCGCACTTTGATTTATTGTAAAGACTATGTGGATGTCTCAGACATATGATGTAATCGACTATTTCCCTTTTAATACTATTTGAGCACTGTGTGATGATGTCCATGTTATGTAACTGTTGTGTACGTGAATTGCTGATCCTGGCACGTACATGGTTCACATTCGGTTTGCCTTCTAAAACCGGGTGTGACAGCTTGGATGTATTTAATGGAGGTTTTTTGGGTCGTATTTATAGCCACCAACTACTTCCTAGTCGTTGCCCCTTTTCTACCAACCACGGACGGTCCGTGCCCCTGGTCCGGATGGTTTGCCCCTGTACATCAACAGCTGAAATCGCGACAGTCAGCAGTAATGGCTATATCAACGGCTATAGTGCATTTAATGTGTCGTTAGATGTCAAACACAGCAGTCGCGAACAGTTCGATCGTACACCCTGGACGGTCCGAGAGGACGCTAAAAATGCATTTTACCAAACCCATCACCTTTGGGTTTTTCTGGTTTTTTAACGATCGGACGGTCCGCGCCTGAGGCCGAATGGGCCAAGCTTGGTCCCGGATGGTGCTTTCTTCTGCTTCGAACAGTCCATAGTATAGATGCTTGTTTTGCAGTGTTCATGTCCGAGGCACACCTTGGTGTCGCGGATGGTCCACCGGAGAGGCCCGGACGGTCCGCACATAGGTTAATTTTCCAAAAAAGCTTCTTATGTCCAGAATAATCTACGGTACTCCGGACAGTCCACTTTGAATTGATATAGATGAACTTATGCACATGAGAAATAAGTAATTAGGCAAACTAGTTAGTCCATAAGATTTGTGGTGGTCGTCAAGCACCAAAATTGATTATAGAAAATGGTTAAGGTCATTTCCCTTTCACTCTGCTAGTGTCTTCTTTTTGCCCTCGACCTGGTTCCTGCCAGGGGCTCCTTTCTCCTCCTCGACTCCATCGCTGTCTTCTGTTCCTTTCTTTGGATCCCGATTCCTTTTGATTCGTTTCCTTGCAGTCTCTGCGCCCGATCCATGTGCGCTGACTCCATGTTTGTGTTGTTTTTTTAGATCTTCAATGTTGCAGGTTTGGTCACCGTGCATAGGTCCTGAAATCGTCCTCTTAGCCCCTTCTGCAGCGATCTGAGGTAAGCCACTACTTGCACCGTTCCTCGGTTTGTCGTGTTGCTTTGGTGTCTTCTTCGCGTTTTCACACTACTTTTTGTGCCATCTGCGTGCATACATATTTATTCCTCGTTTCACTGGATCCATACATAGGTACATGCATAGATGAATAGAGTGCCTACATTTTTAAGTAGTCGAAGGCTTTCACAGCTAGCTTTGTTTTAGGTTCCGTAGCTTCCTATCTAAGTTGTAGCGATTACGCATACATATTGTCAGGCATTAGTAGTGGTTGTTGCAGTTTAGTCAGTAATGGAACACTTGTGCAGCTAATTTTGATTTAGGGCCCATAACTTCCTCTCTAAGAGATTGTATTTGCCCTTGTAGAACTACAACATCCCTTAAATGTCGCTGAGAAATGAGTGTTCCACTGCCCTGGATCCCCATTTTTGTGTTGAGCCTTTATATGCTTCTAAATTTCCAACCTATGTAATAACACCGCTATAGAAGAAATAGGTTGGCTTTTGTTAGCAGCAAAGAAAGGGTATGGATTCTGCATTCATGTTCATCCCTGCTAGCACATTTCTGTTTGGACTTTTCAATACCCTAAATTGAGGACTTCCCCAAACTGGATTGAGCAGACCTGAGCCTTGTCTTCATTTGTTGTCTCCCACTCACATTTCCAAAACAAGCTATGAGTTGTTCCCACTTGACACTAAGCATTTCCCACTCTCATTTCCCACTATATGTAGAACAAACAACCATACTGACGCTAAGTATTAGATAACTTATATAATGCTAAAAGAACAATGTGTCATTTTTCTTAGTAAACGACAGATAGGTTATATCAGGCCAAAAAATAGCATATAATTTTTCTTAGTAAACGACTCAGAAGTGATAAAATTTCTGGACAAGACATCCCAGTGCCACACCCAATGAAATCAATGGAATTACCTAGACTTCCGCTCTTAAAACTGAAGGTTTACTGGGCCTACAGAAAAGGTGTAAATAAATACAGACCTATAGAGGAACCATGTTTGTTTCCTGTTGTGCAAACTTGCTTAATGTAAAAGAAAACCATGTAATACGTACCAAAAACGCATATCTTACTTCTGTTTTCAGCATCTTCTCTACATGCATAATGACATTGTATAAACATTGTAATTCATATAAATGCCTCTTTGATAGATTAAATATCTAATTGAGATGACCTAATTAAACAATCATGTTCTCTATTCCCTTGACACAACATAATCTGGCTCTCCTGCCTTCAGAGCGCTCGGAGGTTTATTTGGAGCATCTGTGCTCGAAAAATTGCCGCATGTGTTATATATTTTTTGAGACATTTTTCGGCTAGAAACAATCATGTTTTGTTTAACAGATTTGAGTGTGCATTTTTTGACAAGGGATTTGAGTTTCTTATTAGTTCCATTCCTTGATGTTAGGCACGTTTCCCTGCTAATATCGTCATATGAGGTGTGGTCAAGTAGCGCTTTCTTAGCTGATCGGCTCAAACTTGTACATAACCTACATGTAAAATAAAAAGGTTATATTGACAACACGTTTATTTCTCGTACATGTTCCACTAAAATGTTTTCCCTGCACTGTAACGTTCATCTACCAACCTATCGGCATGCGACCACTATATGTGGCAAGTTTACAAAGGGAAACCGCTATGTTTACATACTCCAATGAATCTTGGCATACAACATCCTTGCTAGATGCCTACTTGTAACGCCCCGAATTTTGCAGTTGAATTTTTTCTTTTCTTTACTCGCCAAAATTCGGGCGTTACCTTTTCCTTTTCTTTTTCCCTTCGCTAAACCTTGACCTTTTCCAAAGTTCTAAGCGGGATTCGGTTTGGATCTCCCGTGTAGGAAAAACCCTAAATACTTTATGTTGTTTGATGCACCATGCCGAACCTTGCATTTCTTTTGATTGCTTTGAAAGCGCAATTGCATTCATGTAGAAAGATCGGATTTCGAAAATGTGGAGAAGATCTTTTCTTTCTTTTTTCTCCCTCTCTTTTTTCTCTCCTCTTTTTCTCTCTCTCCCGCGCCGTGGGCCGACCCCGGCCGGCCCAGGCCCCTGCGCCCCCCCCCCTTGGGCCCAATAGGCCCAGCCGCCCCCCCTCTCTTTCCCTTATTCCCTAACCCTCTCCCTCTCCCCCTCATTTTCTCCCTCCCCACCTAAGCCGCCGCCCCTACCCCCTACCCGCCCCCTGCCCTAGGTCGCCGCGCCGCCCCCTGCCGCCGGCCGCCCCTCGCCGTCGATCCCCGACACCGGTGAGCCCCCCCCTCCTCCCTCTCTCCCTCCTCCCTCTCTCCCCTCCCCTCCCCCTCCCTGCCCGGCCAAGGCCCGGCCGCCCCCTGTCCGCGCCGGTCGTCCCCCGCCCCGCCGTGGCCGCTGGCCGGCCCTCGGCCGCGCCCAGCCGGCTCCCGGCCGCCCCCCAGCCCGCGCGCCTGGCCCCCCGGCCAGCCTGTGGCCGCCCGCTCGGCCGCCCAGCCCGACCCCCCCCCCCCCCCCCCCCCCGCGCCCGCCTGGCCGCCGGTTCAACCGGCCGGCTCAGCGGCTCAGCCGCCCGGCCAGCCCCGGCCGCGCCCGCGCCCGCGCCCCGCCTAGGGCCGGTTCAACCGCCCCTAGGGCCGGTTCAACCGCCCCCCTCTGTTTTTTTTATTTTTTTATTTTATTTTATTTACTTTCTGTGATCATAATTACTGTATTTAAGTAGGCTAATCACTGTTCATGCTATGGGAAAATAGGAAGTTTAATTTAGAATTCCGTTATGTTATTGATTCACGTAGTTAATTGTTTACCCTGTGCAATGTTGATCAACTAAAAGTGATTAGGTTTCCATTAGTATATATAAATATATATAACAGAATTATTTTGTTAAAAACCAATTGTGTCATTAGTGCATAAGATTTAACCCTCTGCGAGACCTTTCCCGTTTCTTTCTAACCATAACAAATGCGATATCGAATGTCATACTTGGTGCATACACTACCGGAATCAGCTTCTTTGCCGTGTGTTCTAAACACACGGCAAAGGCTATTTTACACTCGGCAAAGCCTTTGCCGAGTGTAACACTCGGCAAAGAACGCTCGGCGAACTGTACATCGGCAACAGCTTCTTTGCCGAGTACTTTTTGTCGGGCACTCGGCAAAGACTTTGCCGAGTGCCATTTGGCACTCGGCAAAGAAAAGTCACCGTCACGGCGCCAAGTGACGGTGACGGATCCTTTGCCGAGTGCCAACGGCGACACTCGGCAAAGACGGGTCTAGTGGACCCCACAGCCAGTCTCTGTGCCGAGAGCCCTAGTAGGCACTCGGCAAAGGAGGTTTCTTTGCCGAGTGTCTGGTGGACTGGCACTCGGCAAAGAACCCTCCAGTGGGCCCCTTTGCCAGTCCCTTTGCCGAGTGCCTTGGCAACGGCACTCGGCAAAGAAATCTTTGCCGGTTCCCAGGTTTCCTTCTTTGCCGAGTGCCATGGTCAGCACTCGGCAAAGATGGCTTTACCGGTTCCCAGGTTTCCTTCTTTGCCGAGTGCCATGGTCATAGCACTCGGCAAAGCGACCTTTGCCGAGTGTTACACTCGGCAAAGTGACCAGGATGTCCCTTTTTTATTTGTTTTTGCTGTTCCATCCAAACAAACAAAAGATATATATCATTCACATCACATTATATATCATTCGCATCACAGAATCAACACATTTATCATCAACACCATATATATCACAAATATCACCACATAAATCAGGTTTCACAGCACATAAGTCTCATTAAGTATCTCACAAGACCAAGTATAACTAACATCACCAACACTCACAAATATAAGTTTGGATCATCACAAAACAGATATAAGTCTGGATCATCACTAACATCACCAAGTATCTCACAAGACCAAGTCTAGCCAAACATCACCAACACTCACAAGACCAAGTCTGGATCATCAACGAGGTGGGCATCTGGACTGGTTCGGCGAAGGGCTGGACGAAGCATGAGGGTTGTTCGACGCCGCCGATTGACGCTGCACAGAGAATAGATTGTATGTGTGAGAACATATGAATATATATCATGCAGTACTAAAATTTTGATACTCACAGGAGTAGTGAACTCAGCAGGGTCAGTTGCAGGGAACAACGGAGGTGGTGGAGCATGACCCTGTGCGGCGCCAAGGCTCTGCACGTACGCGAACAAATCCGACATCCTCTTCTCCAGCTCCTCACGTTGCCTCCTCTCATCATCTAGCTGAGTCTGTAATATTTCGCCCTAATGTTACGATAATGCAAAGAGAAGATATATAAAAATTAATGAACGATGAATAGATAAGGAATAACCTGGAGTTGCTGGATACGATGCTGTGAGGTGTCCTGCCGAGGTCGTATGGCTGGGCTCGCGCTCGTGCTCCTTGCTCGCACCTGAGAGAGAGTGGGAGTGGAGGACGAGTCGATTGCCCCGTCGGCAATCCAGTACCGCCCATGCCTCTTGCCTCCTCCGACCCTCATGAGGACATCTCCGTCGATGTCCTCGGTCCTCGGATCGTAATCTGGCCCATGGACCTCCTTGGCCATTGCGGTGTACTCACTGAGTCGGCTGTGGATGGCGGGGTTGGTGTACGCCTCGGGCCCGTCATCCGGGTTGTAGGTGACGTCGGACGTCGCCTTCCCCTTGTGGGCCATGGCATATGCCGAGAACGTGGAGCAAGGCGCGCCACCATGTGCCGCCGACTGCGAGAAAACCAACGATATGGTTAGAAATCATGTCTAATCGAAAGTTATATACCTAAATAAAAAAGAGCGCGTACCCATGCTTCCGCGTATTTGCCCAGGCTGCGGCTGCCTTGATGGTGGGAGGGACCTTGCATCAGCAAACGCCGTTCCCGGCTAGCGTTGTGCGCCTCGTCCCACTCAGCCGAGCACCACCTCTGCACCATCTTCTCCCAGCACTCAGGATGCGCGGCGCACCAATGAGGAATCATCTAAAAAAATATAAGTACACCGCATATCAGAAGATAAGAATAAGCATATTTAGTACCAATAATAAAGTTTTGTATTTACCTGCAAGTACTGGTCCGCAGTCAATGACATGGTTCGGGCGTCCTTCTTGGTCACCTTCTCCCCAAGGACGGAGCCGTGGTAAGTGACGATGGCCTGGATGCGCGCCTCGTAGTGCATGTCCACGACGAGCTTCTTACAGCACGTCGTAGACACCACATCCGCCCTGGCCTCGTATCCAGCATCGCACCTGAAGAAATCCTACATACAAAGACGATGTATCCATACATTATTTAAAGAATATGCAACAAATGCGACTTATTAAACAATATAGTGCGAGAAAGACTTACCCACAGCTCTTGCTTGACCCGCTCCGCCTTGTTGTTGAATTGTCTGCCGTCCCGATCTACTGCATCGGGGGCGACGGCGTAGTGGTCGAAGGTGTACGCTGGGCTCGTCACTCCGGCGTACTCGACAAGCCCAGGGAAGTGTTCCCGGCATAGAAGGCCGAGGATGCCATTGGGGTTGCGGCCGTGACCCCCTGCAGTCTCCAAAACCATCCAAGACCTGTCGAAGTGATTAAGATGAAGTATTAGTTTCTATTATTAATTTGAACATATAATATGAAAAAGCAGCAACAACATCTAAAGTTACCTACCTCTCTCCATCGGGTCGTATGAGGGGACGTCTGTCACGAAGAATGGGTCGCTTAGGTAGGCTCGCGGGACCTCGCAGGTAGATACTCCTCGAACCTGAGGAGCCAGAACCTGAGACGCCCTGCTGAGCGGCGGCGTCGTCGTCGTCGTCCTGCTGCGCCGCATCGTCGTCGTCCTGCTGCGCCGCATCGTCGTCGTCCTGCTGTGCCGCATCGACAGCGGCTTGCTGCTCCACCTGCTGCTGTACAGCGTCGTCCTGCTGCGCCTCCTCCTCCGTCCTACGGGTGCTCCTCCTCCCCCTCCCCCTCCCCCTCCTCGTCCTCGTCCCACCGCCCACCATCTTTGTCCAACAACCTGCAATTAAGAGTAAACAATTAAGCACAGATAAAAAAATATGTATTTAGAAACATATGCAAAATAAATGAAATATAGCATTACATCGATTAAAAATAATCTTCATATGTGTCCGGGTTAGCCGGATCATAAGTGTCATCATCACTATCAACCATTTCATAGTCAACATCATCTGAAGGCACAACTTCGTCATTGGCATTGCCTTCAAGTATTTCTAAGTCATTCTCATTTTGCACCTCATCATCCTCGTCATCAACAACCATTTCAATATCTACTTCCATTCCGATCGCTTCGGTTAAGTCTATCTCAAATTGCCCTTCGAGCCCATCTTCTTGGAAGAACTCTCCGTCATATGTGTCCGGGTCTAAGTTATAATCTTCATCGTTTGGAACAGGTAATTTAGCGTGCGGTGATACCTTATACACAACATCCCAACCCTTAAGATGTTGTTTCGTTTGGCACGCATATGGAAGATAATACACTTGTGTGGCCTGTTGGGCCACAATGTAGACATCGTCTCCTGTTAAGGTGGAATCCTGTCGAATTTCGACTATCCCAAGATTAGAATGTGTCCGTCTCGTAACTTCAGGGTCAAACCAATGACATTTGAATATCACTGGAGTAAGAGGTTTGGAACCATAAAAATTGAGTTCATATATTTCTTCAATTCTTCCATAATACTCGACCTCGTCAAGCCCGGGCGTAAAGACTCCAGAACACGTGGTTTTTCGATTGGGCCGACTTTGGTCGTAGCTTGTTGTGCGAAAACGGTATCCATTGATGTCATACCCAGAAAATTTCCTGACCCTATAGGCAAAGCCATTGGCTACTTGTCTCAACTCGGCACTCATAGACGGCTCTCTTTGGCCCTGCAAGTTCAAACACGCTAGATTGTTATATTATTCGCACGTAAGAGCAATTTGGAATAACAAACTAAGCACGTACCTTATGTTTAAACCAGGAAATGAAATCGGGCAATCCATTTCCCGCACCCTTTCTAAGAAGGGTATCATATTCCTGTGGAGTTGGGTCCCTTGATCGACGCCAGAATTCATGAATAAATTGCTCCATGTATGGCGTCACCTCTTCAAGGTTGGTCAATACATATAGCATGATATGGCGCCACTCTTCATGTCTCAGGGTCTTGGTGGTCGAACCACTCGCGCTTCCGAGTTGCCCTCGAAAAATGCTGAGGTTCGATTCATTGCCGCCATCATTGTAACGAGGGGGTGGATTATGCACGCTCGGCAGTTTGTCACCATAGTAAGTTGTTGTGAAGTTTGACACCTCCTCCAGTATGTATGCCTCTGCAATGGAAGCCTCGATTTTGCATTTATTTCTACATTTCTTTCGGATACTCTTTAGACATCTCTCGATTGGATAGCACCAACGTCCCTGCACGGGCCCCCCATTCGTGCCTCATATGGGAGATGAATAATCAAATGCTGCATCGGATTGAAGAAGCCGGGTGGAAAGATCTTCTCCAGCTTACACAGTAACACGGGTGCCATCCTTTCCAAGTCTGCAATCATGGTCCGAGCTAACTCTTTTGCACAAAGCTGGCGAAAGAAATAGCTCAACTCTGCAAGCGCTAGCCAGACATGCTCAGGGACATAGCCTCGAACCATCGCCGGAAGAATTCGTTCAATCCATATGTGGAAGTCATGACTCTTCATCCCTAAGACTCGCAGAGTAGATAAGTTCACCCCCCTACTAAGGTTAGCTGCATACCCATCAGGGAACATTAACATCTTGATCCACTGTAGTACTTCCTTCCTCTGGGCCCTGCTCAGGACGAAATCGGCCTTAGGCCTTCTCCATGTCTTACCACCACTAGGCGGCTTCATCTCTTGGTTTGGTCTATCACATAACTCTGCCAGATCCACTCTTGCCTTTACGTTGTCCTTTGACTTATCAGGAATCTCCATAATTGTCGCCCAAAGTGCCTCGGCGACATTCTTTTCAGTGTGCATCACGTCAATGTTGTGTGGAAGGAGCAGGTCATCATAATAGGGGAGCCGAGTCAAGCCCGACTTATGTGTCCACATATGTTGCTCACCATATCCCACAAAACCACCTTCTGGGTTGGCCACGAGACCATCTATCTGTTCGCGAACTTCGGCACCAGTCATCATTGCAGGTGGGCGGTCTGTCACCACAACACCTTTCGTAAAGTTCTTGATGTCTTGTCGGAATGCATGGTCAGGAGGGAGAAATTGTCGATGTTTATCGAATGACGAATATTTGCCACCCTTCTTCAACCAAATGAACCTAAGAGCTTCCTTGCAAACTGGGCATGGAAACTTACCGTGAACACACCAGGCGGAAAATAGCCCGTACGCCGGAAAGTCATGCATGGAGTACTGGTACCAAACATGCATTTTGAAGTTTGTCTTCGTAGCTCGGTCGTACGTCCATACCCCTTCCTCCCAAGCACGGACCAATTCATCAATCAAAGGCTCCATGTACACGCCCATTTTATTCCCCGGGTGTCCAGGAATTATCAACGACACGAATATGTTCTGTCTTTGAAAGCATACGCCGGGGGGGAGATTGATGGGGATAACGAACACGGGCCAACATGTGTATGGGGCAGCGGTCATTCCATAGGGATTGAACCCATCTGTGGCCAGCGCAACACGAACATGTCGAGCCTCTTTGGCTTTCTCATGGTGAATGGCATCAAAGTGGGTCCATGCTTCACCATCGGATGCGTGAACCATCTTGTCAGGATTGTATCGTTTGCCTTTTTTGTGCCATGTCATCTGTTTCGCGGATTCCTCTGTCATGTATAGACGCTGGATCCTCGGTATGAACGGAAGGTGGCGTAGGATTGTCACGGGGATGTCGAGCTGCTTCTTCTGTCCATCACCAGAGTCTACCTCCATGAACCTAGACGATTTACACTTCGGACAGTACTTTGCCTCAGTGTGTTCTTTCCTAAATAGGACACAGCCCTTCGGACAAGCATGTATCTGCTCATACGTCATCTTGAGTGCACGAAGGAGTTTCTGTGCCTCGTACATGCTCTTTGGCAGAACGTGATCCTCCGGAAGCAGGCTGCCAATAACTGTCAACAAACCATCGAAGGCGTCTCGACTCATGCTATACTGCGACTTCAACGCCATTATACGCCCAATGGCATCCAGTTGAGAAACCTTTGTCTTGCCGTGAAGGGGTTTCTGTGCCGCGTCAAACATGTCGTAGAATGCCTTTGCGGTCGCCTCTGGCTCGTCCTCCGTACGTCCTTCGGCGAACTGTGCCTCGTGATAGTCGTTCAACATGTCTGCTACCCCGGCATCAGCATCGTAATCCTCGACGCGTTGTCTCACCACCTCCTCTCTCGTGCGATGCGCTTCACCATGGAAGATCCACCGAGTATAGTCCGGCGTAAATCCATTCTTCCAAATATGTTCTACCATGGCCTTCTTTGGTTTTCTTTTCCGGTTGTCACATTTGCTGCACGGACAAGGGACTAGGCTAGCTCCTTTAGCAGCTTCGCCATATGCCCGTTCCACGAAAGCATCGGTCTTCCTAATCCATTCTGGGGTGACATCATTACGTCGAACGCGGCCCGTGTACATCCACTCACGGTCCTCCATCCTCTAACATATATAACCGAGTATAGTTTAATATAGACATGTAATGCATGTACACTACGTTCCTACCTTCTAATAGGTGAGGATAGGTCCTAATCCCACCCGCGGTTGCGTAGATGGAGTTAGTTTCCATGCTCTACTCCGATCCGAGATAGAATTTCGGCAGCACCTCCCCGCTGTTCTCCGGATACACGTCCTGGCAGGGAGAGTGTACTGTCCGGAGAACAACAGGGAGGTGACGCCGAAACTCTTTCTCGGACCGGAGTAGAGCATGGAAACTAACACCATCTACGCAACCGCGGGCTGTCCAAAAAACGTGGACAATTCGAAACTGATACATTTGTAGATATGCAAAGATCTGCATATCTACACCGTATCACTTTCGAACGGGAGACGCCTAACTGGGTTACGTGATCTACGACCATGATGCGGAAATAGAGGTTATACCTAGGGTGGCGGTGGAGTCAGGCTAGTGGGGCTGTGGCGGGTCGGTGCAGTGGCGACGCGACGCGGTGCAGGCAGACCAGCAGCGGCTAGGAAGACAAGTATCTTCTCTGTAAAAAAGAAACACAAGTCTATTAATACAAAAAAAAATCGACAGCACCTCCACTGTACGTTGAGGTTTTTAAAACCTGCAAATAACACTAACAGCACGATGGCTGACATGCACACAGTAACAAAAAATCTCAACTTGCTGCGGCCTACGTTCGACTTGCTGCCTCGACGGACGGCCGGCTCGATCTCGACCGATCGCCGGTCGTCGATCGGAGATCGATGGAGTTCACCACTCCCCCGCCCGCGACCCGGTCGGGCGGCGGAGAGGAGAGGGCGGCTGCTGAGCACAACCAGCACCACCAGCAGCAGCATGCGACGGTGGAGAAGGAGCACATGTTCGACAAGGTGGTGACGCCGAGCGACGTCGGGAAGCTGAACCGGCTGGTGATCCCGAAGCAGCACGCGGAGAAGTACTTCTCGCTGGATGCTCGCGTGGCTGTGGCTGGCCAGCGGGGCTGGCTCGCTACGGCGGCTGGAGGTTTTGTATTGACTATAGAAGGTTGAACTCCATGACCATCAAGAACCGTTTTCCCATGCCCTTGGTGGATGAGATTCTGGATGAGTTGGCAGGAACTCAGTTTTTCACAAGTCTAGACATGACTGCGGGGTATCATCAGATTCGGATGGCAGAGGAGGATGAGGGTAAAACTGCATTCAAAACTCATCATGGATGCGGGGTATCATGAGATTTTGAATTCCTATGAGACAGATGCTGAAGCCCAGGAGTTAATTACTCAGCTGTTGGTGCATAGTCCAAATGAACAAGGGTTTAGCTTGCAGCAAGGTATTGTCAGGAAAGGTGACCAAATTTGGATAGGGTCCAACTCTGCCCTTAGAACCAAACTGATAGCAGCTTTACATGACAGTGCCATGGGGGGGCATTCTGGTATACATGCAACTTATCAGAGAGTCAAGAAACTTTTCTGGTGGAAGGGCCTTCTCGGAGTCTAACCTGGTCGGCAGAGGAAGCTACGGGTCAGTGTACAGATGCAGGTTAAAGGGGCACGGAATGGAGGAGGAGATGGCAGTGAAGGTCTTCGACCTCGAGATGCCAGGCGCGGAGAGGAGCTTCTTGGCCGAGTGCGAAGCGCTGAGGAGCATCCAGCATCGCAACCTTCTCCCCATCAGAACCGCGTGCTCGGCGGTCGACAACAGGGGCGGCATGTTCAAGGCCTTGCTCTACGAGTTCATGCCTAACGGGAGCCTCGACACGTGGTTGCACCCTAGAGCGGCGCCGGCGGCGGGCGAGAAAGCTCCGAAGCGTCTAGGGTTCTCTCAGAGAGTGAACATCATCGTCAACGTAGCCGATGTGCTGGACTATTTGCACCACGAGTGCGGGAGGCCGACTGTTCACTGCGACCTGAAGCCCAGCAACATCCTCCTGGACGACGACCTGAACGCCCTTCTGGGAGATTTCGGCATCGCGAGGTTTTACGCTGACTCCAAGTCAGCACCGTCGCCGGCGGTAGACCCAACTAGTTCCGTCGGTGTGAGAGGGACTAGTGCGCAAACCACAATGAGAATAATCCAGAGAATCATATCCGTAACAAACTCACCTGAATTGTTGCGACTCGCTGACGCTCCGACGAACTCACGCCCCGGCGGTGGCGCGCCGGCGGCCACGGGTTGTCTCAGCGCGGCGGGCGCGGGGAGGCGGCGGCGCGGCGAGCCGGCGGCGCGCGGCGGGCGCGGGCGGGCAAGGCGGGCGCGGGGAGGCGGCGGCGCGGCGAGCCGGCGGCGCGCGGCGGGCGCGGGCGGGCGCGGCGGGCGCGGGGAGGCGGCGGCGCGGGCGGGCGCGGCGGGCGCGGGGAGGCGGCGGCGCGGCGAGCCGGCGGCGTGGGGAGGCACGGGGAGGCGGCGGCGAGCGAACGGCGCAGGCGGCGGCGCGTGACAGAGAGAGTGAGAGGAGAGAAAGAAGGAGAAAGAAGAACGCGCGGGTAGTTTATTTCCTTTCTTTGCCGAGTGCCCGTGATCCGGCACTCGGCAAAGATTTTTTTAAAATATTAAAATATTCTTTGCCGAGTGCCAGATCAGCGGCTCTCGGCAAAGAGTTCTTTGCCGAGTGTCCCCCGTTCCGGCACTCGGCAAAGGTTCTTTACTTCCTCTTTGCCGAGTGTCACACATCTAGCACTCGGCAAAGAAGTCTTTGCCGAGTGTCAGCCCTAGACACTCGGCAAAGTGCATTTGTATTTTTTTTATTTTGTCTCCCAAACTTTTTGTGGTATGTTCCTACACTATGTAGATCTACATGTATCATTTGTGGACAATTTTAACAGAGTTTGAAATAGCTAGTAGATTTAGTTTG
Source organism: Zea mays (assembly GCF_902167145.1). Taxonomy (NCBI): domain Eukaryota; kingdom Viridiplantae; phylum Streptophyta; class Magnoliopsida; order Poales; family Poaceae; genus Zea; species Zea mays. Next base: position 78,000,132 of record NC_050103.1, on the reverse strand, counting down.
TTTATTTGAATTTCTTCGGAAAATTCAAATTTGAACTGCAGGTCACTCGAAACTTGGAAAACCGTGCATGAAAAAATGATATTCATGTTACTTAGCATAAGTTACGACCGATTCCATGAGCGGACCGAAAACTTCGAGCAAAATGCTCACTAAACATGGCCGTGAACTTGCCATCCACATGTTTAAAAATTGTATAAAACACAAACAAAGTCAGAAAATCATGAAACTTGTCCACGTGTCATGATATCATATGTACAGGTTGTGATAAAAAATTGAAAAAATTTCGAGAAAACTATGACGCGCTATGTGTACAAACCTAAGAGATCCACATTGAAACTCTATGATTTCATGTGTAGTTCTCTTAAGTTTCTACACATAGTGTCTCACAACTTTGTCCAAACATTCTCAATTTTTTATCACAACCTGTACATATGATATCATGACACGTGGACAAGTTTCATGATTTTCTGACTTTTGTTTGTGTTTTATACAATTTTTAAACATGTGGATGGCAAGTTCACGGCCATGTTTAGTGAGCATGTTGCTCGACGTTTTTGGTCCGCTCCTGGAATCGGTCGTAACTTATGCTAAGTAACATGAATATCATTTTTTCATGCACGGTTTTCCAAGTTTCGAGTGACCTGCAGTTCAAATCTAAATTTTCCGAAGAAATTCAAATAAACGAACTAAATCTACTAACGATTGAAACTCTGTTAAAATTGTCCACAAATGATACATGTAGGTCTACATAGTGTAGGAACATACCACAAAAAGTTTGGGAGACAAAATAAAAGAAATAAAAATATACTTTGCCGAGTGTCTAGGTATGGCACTCGGCAAAGAGTTCTTTGCCGAGCGTCAACTGGGCGACACTCGGCAAAGAAGGCTCTTTGCCGAGTGCTAACCGTTGGCGCTCGGCAAAGACTGACGGCCGTCAGCTTTGGGACGGCCGCTGACGGCCCTTTGCCGAGAGCCCCGTTTGCCGAGTGTTCGACACTCGGCAAACATGGATTTGCCGAGTGTGGACCTGTACCGAGTGTCCTACTCTCGGTAAAGATGCTCGTTACCGAGAGCCAAGCTTTGCCGAGTGCGGCTCTCGGCAAAGCCGTCTTTGCCGAGTGCCCGAGAAAAGGCACTCGGCAAAGCGGCCGGCACTCGGCAAAGTCTCGGATTCCGGTAGTGATATTCACTTTATTTGTTATCTTGTATGGTGTACTGTTCTTTTGTATTAAATATGTGGATGTATGTATGTATGTTTGCGCTCGCATAGAGAACGATCCGGTCGAAGAGCCCGAGGAATTCGCAGGAGAAGCCCCTGAGCAGCAGTCGGTTGGTGGAGGCAAGTGTCCTTTGACCTATCTCTGTCCTATTCATTCTTTAATTCACCTCCCGCATTACACATTTATACCTAAGGATTGACTAGCTTTTGTTATCCATGTCCTTGTTTACCTATTTGGGTCGGATTATTACTACTTAGTCTGATGCTATTGCTCAACTCTAATCAATGAACATGATGTGATTATCTATGATACGCTGTTTTCCCGTTCTTCTTTATGATTATACTTTTGGTTTTCAAGGGGACTCGAGCGGTTTCTCGAGTGCCTCTCCGTAAGGACCTGTTCTATGGATGACCGCCCGGGAAAACAGTGCAACCATGAGGGTGGAATGGGGTGCCCTTAGCTGAATAATTAGAGGATCCGGGATGTAGTTCACTTAGCCGTCGTGCCGTCAATGGGGCTCGGTGTATGCGGCTCGCTCTGCCAAGTTTGGGTTCGCCCCTTGGGGAGGAGTGCGGTGCATTTAGGAAACCTAACGGGTGGCTACAGCCCCGGGGAATCTTTGTAAAGGCTACGTAGTGAAACCCTGCCTATTCACCTTGGTAGTGTTTAAGGGTTTGATCGGCCCGAGGCAAGAGGGAATCACGGCTTGTGGGTAAAGTGCACAACCTCTGCAGAGTGTTATGAAACTGATATATCAGCCGTGCTCGCGGTTATGAGCGGCCAAGGGAGCTCCAGTGATTAGTGGTACTTGATCAGAGACATTGTGGTACAGGTGGTTATGAGATTGATGGTTTTGGTTATGACTATGGTGCTGGTAAGTGGTATTCTTTCCGTTTGGAAAGGGTACATCGGGTTAATAACTTGGGTAATGCTAAAACTTGGCTTTCTACTAGTAAATAATAATCTGACCAACTAAAAGCAACTGCTTGACTTATCCCCACATAAAGCTAGTCCACTACAGCCAAACAGGATACTTGCTGAGTATGTTGATGTGTACTCACCCTTGCTCTACACACCAAACCCCCCCCCCCCCCCCAGGTTGTCAGCATTGCAACCACTGCTCAGGAGAAGACGAAGCTGTGGAAGGAGACTTCCAGGAGTTCCAAGATTACGACGAGTTCTAGGTGTGGGTTAGCGGCAACCCCCAGTCGGCTGCCTGTGAAGGCCGCGTTATCTACGTTTCTTTTCCGCACTTTGATTTATTGTAAGAACTATATGGACGTCTCAGACGTATGATGTAATCGACTATTATCCCTTTTTAATACTATTTTGAGCACTGTGTGATGATGTCCATATTATGTAACTGCTGTGTACGTGAATAACTGATCCTGGCACGTACATGGTTCGCATTCGGTTTGCCTTCTAAAACCGGGTGTGACATAAGTGGTATCAGAACCGTGCTGACTGTAGGACCGCTAACCTAGAGTAGAATGGTCGTTCTAAGGATTATAGACCTCTGTCTCTTCCTTGACTTTGATATCCCTTCAAAAGTTGGTCCTACTGACCAAACCTATGTTCTACTACATATTATACCTTGCTGAAAATTATGTTTTATTCTGATCCTTCATTTACTTATGATTCATTACTTGCTGGTCATATTAATTCTGTTCTCACCCTTTTGCTTGCGATGTCTTTTGTAGATGGCTCGACTTAGACACACTGCACGAAAGTCAGTCATCCCCTTCTTACCCTCCCGCCTTGCTGAGCGTCCGCTTCGCCGTCCCGTGGCCGGACAGTCCAGCCACTTGGAGAGACTACACCACCGCCTGCGTGAGGAGCAGGAGCGTCGACGACAGGAGCAGCAGAGCTCTTCCCTCTCGCTCCACCAGGAGATAGAGTCTGTGAGGAGCTGCTCCCCTGTGCTTCCTCTGGAGCCGCCCCCTGCACCACCACTGGGCGCCCCAGCCTCTGGAGTAGCTGCTGGAGGAGACCCAGACGACGGAGATGGCGACGACAGCTCGAGCCACGACACCGACTTCTCTGCTAACCTTGAGCCGGAAGGATGGGTTGCTCGACCCATCACTCGCGACGCTGCTCGCGGGTGTCACTTCCATGATGCGCTCGACACCCTGCTACGTCGGGCATTTGACCGGCATACTTGGTCCGTCGAGTATCGCTGTGTGGTCTACCAGCATAGTCGCGGGGTCTACCCGGACCGCTGGGAGGCGACTTGCTTGGTGCGCTGCCCGGAGGACAGTCTCCAGGGTGCAGAGGCCTGTTCAGAGCACTATTCTATCTCTGAGCGGGACTCAGCTGAGGCAGCCATGCAAGATGCTGCACGGCGTGCGCTTTCGCACTACTGCTCGGTTTTCGGTGGGGCAGCTGACGGTCTTGACCTGAAGTATTACCCCCGCCGTTCATCTGGCAGCACAGGAGGCGTGATTGTCTCACCTGTCGGTGAGGGCAATCCTAGGTTGAGCAGCACAGTCAACCTAGCCGCCGTGCTAAACACGGAGCTGGACCATGCATTAGACGAGCTGAGTAGGGCTCGTGCTGAGATCGCCCTGCTGCGGGCTGAGCGCGCGGAACGTCGTTATCTGGACGGTGGTTCCCCCGCTCCCGTTGGGACTCAGCACCCGTACCGCTCACCTCAGCGTGGACACCAGTCTTATGGCAATCCCGCCTGCAAGACCAAGATAAACCTAGAACCATAGATCGTTAGAGTTGGATCTTGTAATTAATACGAAATAAATATATACATGGAAGCTTCAGTCTTAGCGTTAGTCTCGGTCTTAGTTAGCTTTAGTTAGACAGGGTAGTTTGCTATATCCTGTGCATTTATGTTTGTCATGATGAACTATGTTTGGTTTGGATCTTTGTAATGATTGTCACCAGAGTGTGGGTATCCCCTGCATTTTGGTTTACATACTATGTCAATAAAGTTAGTTATATAGTTGGGAAACCCATTATTCTCCTTTCCTCTTTATCTGAGAAGCTGTGTGGTCTGTGTTGGAGATCAGTGAAGATGCTCATCTGTTCAGTGCTGTTGGAGAATTCTATACTCTTTTCTTATGCTGCAAGCTTTGCCAGATCAGTTCTGATGTGTGGTTGCGTTCTGCAGATGTCAGAGAACAGGCGTAGAGGAGGAAGGCGTGCTCAGCAGGAGCGAGCCGCTCCGCAGGATGAGGTGCCCCAGCAGCAGCACCTGCCGCCCCCGCCCCCGATGTCGATCGAGCAGATGTTTCTGATGCAGACTCAGGCAGTTCAAGCCATCGGTCAGACTCTGGCCGCCATTCAGCAGCAGCAGCAGCAGCAACAGCAGCAAGCACCACCCCAGCCTCAGATGCCTCAGATGCCTAGAGACAAGCGTGCTGAATTCATGAGAGGTCATCCACCAACGTTCGCTCACTCTTCTGACCCCATGGATGCTGAAGATTGGCTGCGCACTGTGGAGCGGGAGTTGCATACCGCTCAGTGCGATGACCGGGAGAAAGTCTTGTATGGTCCCCGTCTGTTGAGAGGAGCAGCCCAGTCATGGTGGGAGTCTTACCTCGCCACCCATGCCAACCCCGACACCATCACCTGGGAAGAATTCAGAGGTAGCTTTCGTCAGTACCATGTCCCTGCAGGTCTGATGACAGTGAAGAAGGAGGAGTTCCTGGCCCTTAAGCAAGGGTCATCGTCTGTCAGTGAGTATCGAGACAGGTTTCTGCAATTGTCTCGCTATGCTCCTGAAGATGTCAACACCGACGCCAAGCGACAGTACCGTTTCCTGAGAGGCTTGGTTGACCCACTGCAGTATCAGCTGATGAACCACACCTTCCCGACATTCCAGCACCTGATTGACAGAGCAATCATGACAGAAAGGAAGCGTAAGGAGATGGAAGATCGTAAGCGCAAGATCAGTGGACCCCAGCCTGGAAGCAGCAGCCGTCCCCGTTTCTCAGGCAATCAACCTCAGCAGTTCAGGCAGAACCAGCGTCCACCTCAGCAGCATCAGCAGCGTCAGCAGTATCAGCAGTTCCAAAGGCAGTACCCTCAGAATCAGTACCAGAACCGTCAGAGCAATCAGTCAGGAGGTCAGTTTCAGAGGCAGAATCAGCAGACACCTCGTCTTCCTGCCCCAGCAAACCAGCAGAACAATCAGGCAGCACCAGTTCAGGTTGGAAACAGGGCATGTTTCCACTGTGGAGAGCAAGGCCATTGGGTGATGCAATGTCCGAAGAAGGCAGCCCAGCAGCAGTCAGGCCCCAATGCCCCAGCAAAGCAGAATGTGCCTCAGCCTGGAGCAGGCAATCGCTCTCAGCAGCGCTATAATCATGGAAGATTGAATCACTTGGAGGCTGAAGCAGTTCAGGAGACCCCCGACATGACAGTAGGTATGTTCCCAGTCGATTCCCATATTGCAGAAGTGTTATTTGATACTGGAGCAACACATTCTTTCATTACTGCATCATGGGTAGAAGCACATAATCTTCCAACTACTACCATGTTAACCCCCATTCAAATTGACTCAGCCGGTGGTAGAATTCGAGCTGATAACATTTGTTTAAATGTAAGTGTGGAAATAAGGGGGATAGCGTTTCCCGCCAACCTTATAGTAATGGGTACTCAGGGAATAGATGTCATCCTAGGGATGAATTGGTTAGATAAGTATCAGGCAGTTATCAGTTGTGATAAAAGGACAATCAAGTTGGTGTCCCCACTAGGAGAGGAAGTGGTGACCGAGTTAGTCCCGCCTGAGCCAAAGAAAGGAAGTTGTTATCAGATGGCTGTCGATAGCAGTGAAGCAGACCCAATTGAGAGTATCAAGGTTGTGTCTGAATTCCCAGATGTGTTTCCAAGGGATTTACCGGGTATGCCACCAGAGCGGAAAGTTGAATTTGCTATAGAGCTTCTTCCTGGAACCGCCCCTATCTTCAAGAGAGCTTACAGAATATCTGGACCAGAGTTGGATGAACTTAAGAAGCAAATTGATGAGCTGTCAGAGAAAGGTTACATTCGGCCAAGCACCTCGCCTTGGGCCGCTCCTGTCTTGTTCGTAGAGAAGAAAGATGGCACCAAGAGGATGTGTATCGATTACCGAGCTTTGAATGAAGTCACGATCAAGAACAAGTATCCTTTGCCCAGAATAGAAGATCTGTTCGACCAGTTGAGAGGAGCCAGTGTGTTCTCCAAGATCGATCTGAGGTCAGGTTATCATCAGCTCAGGATCCGACCTTCGGACATTCCGAAGACGGCATTCATTACCAAGTATGGTTTATATGAGTTCACAGTGATGTCTTTTGGTTTGACCAATGCGCCAGCATTCTTCATGAACTTGATGAACAGTGTATTCATGGATTATCTTGATAAGTTCGTGGTGGTATTCATTGATGACATTCTGGTTTATTCTCAAAGTGAAGAAGAGCATGCAGATCATTTGAGGATGGTATTGCAGAGATTGCGAGAGCACCAGTTGTATGCAAAGTTGAGCAAGTGTGAGTTCTGGATCAGTGAAGTCCTGTTCTTGGGTCACATAATCAACAAAGAAGGATTGGCTGTGGATCCGAAGAAAGTGGCAGACATTCTAAACTGGAAAGCGCCAACGGATGCTCGAGGAATCAAGAGCTTCATTGGAATGGCCGGATATTATCGGCGATTCATTGAAGGGTTTTCGAAGATTGCGAAGCCAATGACAGCGTTGCTAGGCAACAAGGTTGAGTTCAAGTGGACCCAGAAATGCCAAGAGGCCTTTGAAGCGCTGAAAGAGAAGTTGACAACAGCGCCTGTCCTAGTCTTGCCTGATGTGCACAAGCCCTTCTCGGTGTATTGCGATGCTTGTTACACAGGTTTGGGATGTGTGTTGATGCAAGAGGGAAGAGTTGTGGCTTACTCGTCCCGACAGTTGAAGGTTCATGAGAAGAACTACCCAATCCATGATCTAGAGTTGGCAGCAGTGGTTCACGCACTGAAGACATGGAGGCACTATCTGTATGGACAGAAATGCGATGTTTACACAGACCACAAGAGTCTGAAGTACATATTCACTCAGTCAGAATTGAACATGAGGCAACGAAGATGGTTAGAATTGATCAAAGACTATGAGTTGGAGATTCATTACCATCCAGGAAAAGCGAACGTAGTGGCAGATGCTTTGAGCAGAAAGAGTCAAGTCAATCTGATGGTTGCTCGCCCGATGCCTTATGAGTTGGCCAAGGAGTTTGACAGGTTGAGTCTCGGATTTCTGAACAATTCGCGAGGAGTCACAGTTGAATTGGAACCTACCTTGGAGCGCGAAATCAAAGAAGCGCAGAAAAATGATGAGAAGATCAGTGAGATTCGGCGATTGATTCTAGATGGCGGAGGCAAAGATTTTCGAGAAGATGCAGAAGGTGTGATATGGTTCAAAGACCGCTTGTGTGTTCCCAATGTCCAGTCTATTCGGGAGTTGATTCTTAAGGAAGCTCATGAGACAGCTTATTCGATTCACCCTGGCAGTGAGAAGATGTATCAGGATCTGAAGAAGAAATTCTGGTGGTACGGAATGAAAAGAGAAATCGCAGAGCATGTGGCTATGTGCGATAGTTGTCGAAGAATTAAGGCAGAACACCAGAGACCAGCTGGATTGTTGCAACCGTTGCAGATCCCTCAGTGGAAATGGGATGAAATTGGTATGGATTTCATAGTCGGATTGCCTCGCACTCGAGCCGGCTACGATTCCATTTGGGTAGTAGTGGACCGCTTGACCAAGTCAGCCCACTTCATACCTGTCAAGACCAACTACAACAGTGCAGTATTGGCAGAATTGTATATGTCTCGGATCGTCTGTCTTCATGGTGTGCCAAAGAAGATAGTGTCAGACAGAGGAACGCAGTTCACCTCTCATTTCTGGCAGCAGTTGCATGAAGCCTTGGGCACGCATCTGAATTTCAGTTCAGCTTATCACCCGCAGACAGATGGTCAGACTGAAAGAACCAATCAAATTCTTGAAGATATGTTGAGAGCCTGTGCGTTGCAAGATCAGTCCGGATGGGACAAGCGATTGCCTTATGCAGAGTTTTCCTATAACAACAGTTATCAGGCCAGTTTGAAGATGTCACCGTTTCAAGCGCTGTACGGAAGGAGTTGCAGAACTCCGTTGCAATGGGATCAGCCTGGAGAGAAGCAGGTGTTTGGGCCAGATATTTTGCTTGAAGCCGAAGAGAACATCAAGATGGTCCGAGAGAATCTGAAGATAGCGCAATCAAGGCAGCGAAGCTATGCAGACACAAGAAGAAGAGAGCTGAATTTCGAAGTCGGAGACTTTGTTTATCTGAAAGTGTCACCGATCAGAGGAGTCAGAAGGTTCGGAGTGAAAGGCAAGCTAGCACCCCGCTACATTGGTCCGTATCAGGTTCTTGCAAGACGAGGAGAAGTGGCTTATCAGCTCAGTTTGCCAGAGAATTTGTCTGCTGTGCATAATGTCTTTCATGTGTCTCAGTTGAAGAAGTGCTTGCGTGTGCCGGAAGAGCAGTTGCCAGTGGAAGGTCTTGAGGTCCAGGAGGACTTGACCTACGTTGAGAAGCTAGCTCAGATCCTTGAGGTTGCAGATAGAGTCACCCGAAGGAAGACCGTCAGAATGTGCAAAGTCAGATGGAGTCACCACTCTGAAGAAGAAGCAACCTGGGAGCGTGAAGATGATCTGATGGCCAAGTACCCGGAGCTCTTTGCTAGCCAGCCCTGAATCTCGAGGGCGAGATTCTTTTAAGGGGGATAGGTTTGTAACGCCCCGAATTTTGCAGTTGAATTTTTTCTTTTCTTTACTCGCCAAAATTCGGGCGTTACCTTTTCCTTTTCTTTTTCCCTTCGCTAAACCTTGACCTTTTCCAAAGTTCTAAGCGGGATTCGGTTTGGATCTCCCGTGTAGGAAAAACCCTAAATACTTTATGTTGTTTGATGCACCATGCCGAACCTTGCATTTCTTTTGATTGCTTTGAAAGCGCAATTGCATTCATGTAGAAAGATCGGATTTCGAAAATGTGGAGAAGATCTTTTCTTTCTTTTTTCTCCCTCTCTTTTTTCTCTCCTCTTTTTCTCTCTCTCCCGCGCCGTGGGCCGACCCCGGCCGGCCCAGGCCCCTGCGCGCCCCCCCCCCTTGGGCCCAATAGGCCCAGCCGCCCCCCCCCCCTCTCTTTCCCTTATTCCCTAACCCTCTCCCTCTCCCCCTCATTTTCTCCCTCCCCACCTAAGCCGCCGCCCCTACCCCCTACCCGCCCCCTGCCCTAGGTCGCCGCGCCGCCCCCTGCCGCCGGCCGCCCCTCGCCGTCGATCCCCGACACCGGTGAGCCCCCCCCTCCTCCCTCTCTCCCTCCTCCCTCTCTCCCCTCCCCTCCCCCTCCCTGCCCGGCCAAGGCCCGGCCGCCCCCTGTCCGCGCCGGTCGTCCCCCGCCCCGCCGTGGCCGCTGGCCGGCCATCGGCCGCGCCCAGCCGGCTCCCGGCCGCCCCCCAGCCCGCGCGCCTGGCCCCCCTGCCAGCCTGTGGCCGCCCGCTCGGCCGCCCAGCCCGACCCCCCCCCCCCGCGCCCGCCTGGCCGCCGGTTCAACCGGCCGGCTCAGCGGCTCAGCCGCCCGGCCAGCCCCGGCCGCGCCCGCGCCCCGCCTAGGGCCGGTTCAACCGCCCCTAGGGCCGGTTCAACCGCCCCCCCCTCTGTTTTTTTTATTTTTTTTATTTTATTTTATTTACTTTCTGTGATCATAATTACTGTATTTAAGTAGGCTAATCACTGTTCATGCTATGGGAAAATAGGAAGTTTAATTTAGAATTCCGTTATGTTATTGATTCACGTAGTTAATTGTTTACCCTGTGCAATGTTGATCAACTAAAAGTGATTAGGTTTCCATTAGTATATATAAATATATATAACAGAATTATTTTGTTAAAAACCAATTGTGTCATTAGTGCATAAGATTTAACCCTCTGCGAGACCTTTCCCGTTTCTTTCTAACCATAACAAATGCGATATCGAATGTCATACTTGGTGCATATTCACTTTATTTGTTATCTTGTATGGTGTACTGTTCTTTTGTATTAAATATGTGGATGTATGTATGTATGTTTGCGCTCGCATAGAGAACGATCCGGTCGAAGAGCCCGAGGAATTCGCAGGAGAAGCCCCTGAGCAGCAGTCGGTTGGTGGAGGCAAGTGTCCTTTGACCTATCTCTGTCCTATTCATTCTTTAATTCACCTCCCGCATTACACATTTATACCTAAGGATTGACTAGCTTTTGTTATCCATGTCCTTGTTTACCTATTTGGGTCGGATTATTACTACTTAGTCTGATGCTATTGCTCAACTCTAATCAATGAACATGATGTGATTATCTATGATACGCTGTTTTCCCGTTCTTCTTTATGATTATACTTGTGGTTTTCAAGGGGACTCGAGCGGTTTCTCGAGTGCCTCTCCGTAAGGACCTGTTCTATGGATGACCGCCCGGGAAAACAGTGCAACCATGAGGGTGGAATGGGGTGCCCTTAGCTGAATAATTAGAGGATCCGGGATGTAGTTCACTTAGCCGTCGTGCCGTCAATGGGGCTCGGTGTATGCGGCTCGCTCTGCCAAGTTTGGGTTCGCCCCTTGGGGAGGAGTGCGGTGCATTTAGGAAACCTAACGGGTGGCTACAGCCCCGGGGAATCTTTGTAAAGGCTACGTAGTGAAACCCTGCCTATTCACCTTGGTAGTGTTTAAGGGTTTGATCGGCCCGAGGCAAGAGGGAATCACGGCTTGTGGGTAAAGTGCACAACCTCTGCAGAGTGTTATGAAACTGATATATCAGCCGTGCTCGCGGTTATGAGCGGCCAAGGGAGCTCCAGTGATTAGTGGTACTTGATCAGAGACATTGTGGTACAGGTGGTTATGAGATTGATGGTTTTGGTTATGACTATGGTGCTGGTAAGTGGTATTCTTTCCGTTTGGAAAGGGTACATCGGGTTAATAACTTGGGTAATGCTAAAACTTGGCTTTCTACTAGTAAATAATAATCTGACCAACTAAAAGCAACTGCTTGACTTATCCCCACATAAAGCTAGTCCACTACAGCCAAACAGGATACTTGCTGAGTATGTTGATGTGTACTCACCCTTGCTCTACACACCAAACCCCCCCCCAGGTTGTCAGCATTGCAACCACTGCTCAGGAGAAGACGAAGCTGTGGAAGGAGACTTCCAGGAGTTCCAAGATTACGACGAGTTCTAGGTGTGGGTTAGCGGCAACCCCCAGTCGGCTGCCTGTGAAGGCCGCGTTATCTACGTTTCTTTTCCGCACTTTGATTTATTGTAAGAACTATATGGACGTCTCAGACGTATGATGTAATCGACTATTATCCCTTTTTAATACTATTTTGAGCACTGTGTGATGATGTCCATATTATGTAACTGCTGTGTACGTGAATAACTGATCCTGGCACGTACATGGTTCGCATTCGGTTTGCCTTCTAAAACCGGGTGTGACACTACTCAATGATATTAAACTACCTTTACTTAGCATGTTTCTCCTATACTAAATAATTTTTGGGTACACATACTGACCTTATCATCATTGAGTGTAATGTTTGATGTTTTATGGTGATTGCTTATTTCACTGGAAATGACTAACCTCTTCATTACTACAGATGGGGGACATACTCATTCCTAGCCTTATGGTTGGAGACTGCTCTTGCAGCTTGTGTGTGCGTGTCTCAAGGCTTTGGGAATTCCTTGATCCTTAGGATGACAGTAGGCCCCTGCATATTGATCTTGTTTTGCTTGACGAAGAGGTAAATACACCCCTAGACTGGTCTAATACTTGTGCATGCATAATAATAATCATCTCATACAACACGATATACAGTGTTCTACATAGTTCTTGCATGTTGTTTTAAACATTGTCTCCTTTTGTTAGGGAAACAACATACATGCCCAGATTTATCCTCCGTTATGCTAGCAGTTTAGTGATCTGATTGATGAGGGAGGGGTATACAACTTGAAGTATTTCTTAGCCAGGAAAGCTAACAAATACTACAAACAAGTAGAAAACTACAACATGATCAACTTTACAAAGTGGACTATGGTTGAGGTTGTCCTCCAAATCCCCCTCCTTTTTAGGTTTACACGTATGTTGACGTCACAAGTGTAATATATCAAAAGACAATGCAATAAATGTGTAAAGAGAGTAGAGTAACTTTATTACATCATCTAGACATATAAGTCTCAAATAATATCATCATCAAAGTACAATGGATATAACATGGGCAATCTTCCATAGGAAGATGACTGCCGCATCGTTAGACTTAGTACTCGTCATCACCATCATCACAGTCTTCCTCATCAGCTTCTGATCAAAATATTAGCAAGGGGTGAGCTCACTTATGGTGGGGGCTCATCAAGTGGAAGGAGTTATGCAAGGTTACAAGGTAGGCTATTGTTATGCGGTAAGCATTTTAGTTGGTCAATATTTTAATAACAACGCCTAACTTACTTATTGTAAGTGTATCCCAAAATATCCCAATTAATCATAAGCATATGATTATATCAAAAGTACTTAAGTGAAACCACTTAAGCAAACCATTTATAAATCCTTGGATCACGATTTATTCTCCATCTTTGAGTTTAATTATCATGTGAGGGTTCAGGTTGCTCTTAACCGTGAGCACGACTGACATATCAATTTTACACTTTACAGAGGTAGTACAACTTTACCCACAAGCCATGTATCCCATCTAGTCTGGGTTGTACAGACCCATAAACACTGCCGAAGTGAATGGCTAGGGATCCACTATGAGGCTTTCACAAAACACACTTAATACGAAACAACCTGCTAAGGTTTCCAGGTCAGTGTGGAGGCCCTCTGGGCGAGGCAGCTTAGCCAAGTCTACATCCCCATGTTAACGTGACCTGCCACAACCCTCTTGCCCATATTTCAGGAAAGGTTGCTAGGTACTAAGTGCATTAAGCTAATTACCAAAGCCAGAACCATGATAGCACTTGTGGTTGCACTGTTATGCTGGATGCTCACTCCATGTTACATTTAATATGAAATGATCTTGTTTAACCATCCGGTTAACATCATAATACAAAATTTATTTTCGGGACATTAGTATCATTAAAGAGTGACATCATAGTTATCAAGTTGAGCGATAGCACAAATTGCTAAGCATAGTATTTATTCTAGGGTAATCAAGGAATAGGATTGGTATTTCTGGGAAATCCTATTTAGGCAAATCTCATCAAATTATGAAAATATTCCAAAAAGTAAACATTATTATATATATTATTTGGGTACAAACAGAAATACAGAGGGATAATCCACTTGCCTTTCACAAAAGTGTCATGCGGGTCGTCTTCAAACGTATTTTGGTCTTCTACCACGAAATTAGCTTCTAATATAGATTCACATATTGTACATACAAAAGGAAACATTCACTAAATAAATAAACATACACCAATACATGAATAGCATTCACCATTACACGAACAAACATATACCATTACATGTATAGACATATGCCAAACAAACCATACTTATAAAAGTGCCTAGAATAAAACCTAATTCATATTCATTTTATTAATCCACTATAACTCTATTTTGGATTGTCACTAGTGAAAGTTATATAGACATTTGACTACGAAAGTATTTTACATAACATAGCTTAGATGTAATGATTTAACCAATTCTATAGAAATAAATTAATCATCAATTAATTATTTCTATTATGAACAATGATCTCCTTTTAGTTTTATATTTTCTTTCTAAAAGAAAATGTCATTATAATAATCGGAGGTCAAAACATTTTACTAATTAAAACCACTGATTAGACTACAATATTTGTATTATTATGAATCCTATACCACTTATTACTATCTATGTTAAGAAAATTTCTATTATTTACTTAGTGGGTCTAAATGAACCTATGATTATAAACTTCTAGATTAATTCTAAAATTCATCATAGACAAAATTTGCTATGAAATTACTTATCTAGTGTTTTTATTACTAACATATGGCCTACCAATTTTTTTGTCATCCTTCTTTCTAATCCCAAATTCTAAAGTAATCGTAAATCAATATCATGACTAACAACAATTCACTAATTCATCGCATATATACCCAAAATCAATAGTTCACATACACATGCATTACAAATCACAATATTTCCAAATTACAACAACAATTACAAAATTTATGAAATAATTCAAAACATGATTTTGAAAATAAAAAACCAGGTTGTCTTCAACCTTGGATGAACGGAGGGGTTTGGTCACGGCGAGGTGAGGCACGGGTGTGGCCGATCGGCGGACGAAGGTGGCAGACGTTGACGGCGACATTAGCGCGACCGGGAAGCAGGGGTTTGCTGCGGCCGGGGTCAGCGGGGCACGGCCGGGACGACGAGCGTGGGCGCGGCAGGGCGAGAGCGCGGCCGAGGAGGAGCAAGGCGCCGGTGGGCGGTGTCTCGGTGGTGCTCCAGCGGGCGGCGTGGGAGAGAGAGAAGGGGCGAGGGAGAGTGAGCTCGGAGGGGAAGGAGCAAGGGGCTCGGTGGCTTTTATAGAAGAGTGGAGGGAGGTGAGAGGGTGCTAGGGGAGAGGAAGAGGTAGCGGCTCCATTGATGGTAGGAGTTTCTCCATTGATGGGGAGGAGTGAGTGGGGGGAGAGGAAGAGGTGGTGGCTCCATAACTCCATTGATGGCGGGAGTTACAGAAGGGGAGAGGGTGGGGAGAGGAAAGGAAGGGGTGGCTGCTGCTACAGGTGCTGAGGAGGCAAGGGGGCATGACGGGCGGCTCGGCAGTTGGGCGGCTCGGCCGGGGGGGACAGCACGACCAGGGCGGCGGCGCACTCATGCACGCGCAGCGCATGCGCGTCTGGGAAGACGAAGGGCCTGTGGGTGGGGCCCGCATGCCAGCGAAAGGGAGGGGCACGCGTGGCGGCTCGCGCGGAGATGGGTCTCCTAGCTGGGTCGGTTCAGCTGGTATGGCTAGGGTTTTGTTTTTTTCTTTTATCCTTATTTCCCATAATAATATAAATATATATTTTAATATTTCTAAAAAATCATAATAATTATCCAAAAATATTTACCATTAAAGTTTTATTTTTGGACCAAGGTTCCCACATTAATTAATTGGGTTTTCATATAAAAGAAATTTTATGAAAACAATCATCAATCAATTATGAGCAAAAAATCATTCTAAAGATAAATAAGATCAAACACTTGATTTAAAATTTTCTTTACTATACTCTCTACTATAATTTAAATGCATTATTTTTAATTGATGGTTTTGAGGTGTTACAAACCTACCCCCCTAAAAAGAATCTCGTCCTCGAGATTAAGGAACTTCTAAAAATAGATGGAGAAATTCTGCTCTCAGTTCATCTTCTCTTTCCCAAGTGGCCACATTTGACGAATGATGACTCCGCTGAACTTTGCCCAAATTGATAACTTTACTCCGAGTAATTCTGTGAGATGTTTCCAAAATTCCAATCAGATACTCAGAATAAGTCAAGTCATTATTAACATTCAGTTCTTCCATGGGTCACTGTTCTTCTGGTACTCTTAAACATTTCTTGAGTTGTGATACATGGAACACATCATGTACATCCAATAAATTGTCGGGTAGTTCCAACTGATATGCTACTTCTCCTTTCCTTTCCAAGATTTTAAATGGACCAATATAACAAGGAAATAATTTGCCTTTAACCTTAAATCTTCTCATTCCTCTCATTGGTGACACCTTAAGATACACGAAGTCTCCAACTTCAAAGGTTAATTCTCTTCTTCTATTGTCAGTGTAATAACCCTGGTGTTACGAGAACTAAAACTTTGGCATGACATCGTATGCATTGACATTTCATTATCTATGATACACCTAAGATGCATCCACTAGGCTAAAATTTCAAAACAAACATGTGATGTGATGCGTGGGTGATGATCTGATGTGGTAAAAGAGGTCCTTGACCCTAGGTGGGAGTGTCTCTCTCCAAGGATTAGAAGCTTGTGGTCTTGTGAGATGAGCACTAAAGGATGATCTCAACAATTTGGTAGAAATGTTCAAGAAATGTTAAGCTTAATGAGCTTAAGTGGTACATGTACCCTAGAACACTCAAAACCCAAATTTGGAACCCTAAAACCCTAAATAGTGCCCTATTGGGTGATTTCAAGTTCTATGCACTTTTAGTCAAAAGTGTATACATCAAAGTGATAGAGTAACAAAAGTTAAGCAACTTTCATGTTTGAGGATTTCCATATTTTGTGGTGAAACTTGGAGTAAATTGCAAAAATATCCAAGAGCACCCTTGTTCTTAAACTCTGAAAACAGTGTCAACAAGCCAACTTTAAGCCTTTGTATCTCTTGATCTATGAGGAGTTTGTTATGAGTCACCACAACAAAGTTGTAGAGCTACTATAGTTGTCTAAGTTTGATTAAGTGACTTAGCCCAAGAATGGTATAGAAATTGGAGTAAAATGCCCTAGAAGTCGGGCTGTCAGTCAAGCAGTAATCTGAAATCAAACTGTTAGTTGTATTGGATCAAATTTGGAGCCAAGTGGTGCTTGATCTAGTAAGTAAATGACCAAGGTCTCTATGACAACGTTGAAGCTGGTCTATAGGGGAATAACTTTGATGTAATCGGATTAGTAGCTCATCACATGGAAATCGAAGAAAAATGCCCCTGAAGTTGCTCTGTCAGGTGCACTTAATGGAGTCAGCATGGTACAGTAGACTGAAGAAGATCACAGGTGCAGGGAACCTGGTGAGAGCACCTAGAGGGGGGGTGAATAGGTGATCCTGTAAAAACTTGAAACTTAAAGCCACAAACTTGATTAAGTGTTAGCACAATGAAATCAAGTGGCTAAGGAGAGCTCTTGTGAACCACAATTGACACAGTGAGAACAAGCACAAGAGACATAGAGATTTATCCCGTGGTTCGGCCAAGTACAACACTTGCCTAGTCCACGTTGTGGCGTCCCAATGGACGAGAGTTGCACTCAACTCCTTTCAAGTGATCCAATGATCAACTTGAATACCACGGTGTTCTTCTTTCTTTACTTTTTCCCGTTTGCGAGGAATCTCACGAACTTGGAGCCTCTCGCCCTTACAATGAGATGATCACAAAGAAGCACAGATGTAAGAGTGGGAAAAGCAACACACACAAGTCCACAGCAATACGCACACACACAGCCAAGACTTGAGCTCAAATGAATAACACACGGTTCACCACTAACACAAAGCTCAAATCACTAAGAATGCCAATCGAGTGCGTAAAGACGGAGTGTGAATGATCAAGAATGCTTAGAGTGTGCTTGGTATTCTCCTTCATGCGCCTAGGGGTCCCTTTTATAGCCCCAAGGCAGCTAGGAGCCGTTGAGAGCAATCCAGGAAAGCAATTCTTGCCTTCTGTCGACTGGTGCACCGGACAGTCCGGTGCACCACTGGACAGGTACTGTAGCATGTCCGGTGCAGATTGCTTTCCTGTTTTGGCGCAGCCGACTGTTGAAGATTTGGAGACGTTGGCACACCGGACGCTGTCCGGTGCACACCGGACAGTCCGGTGCCCCATCAGACCGTTGGCCCGGCCACGCGTCACGCGCGGATTGCGCGGCCGACCGTTGGCTCGGCGGACCGTTGGCTCACCGGACAGTCCGGTGCACCACCGGATAGTCCGGTGATTTATAGCCGTACACCGCCGTTCAGTTCCCGAGAGCGGCCAGTTGATCAGTCCCAGCCTAGCGCACCGGACACTGTCCGGTGCACCACCGGACAGTCCGGTGCACCACCGGACACTATCCGGTGCACCACCGGACAGTCCGGTGCACCCAGACTGAGCAGAGTCTTGGCTGCTCGAGCCAAGTCTTCCATTTGTCTTTTCTCTGATTCTAGCACTTAGACAAGTATGTTAGTACACTAAAACCAATGTACTAAGTCTAGAATCATACCTTTGTGTTGATTTGCACTTTGTCCACCATTTGGCATAGTTTAATACATAACCATTTGTGTTGGTCACTTAATCACCAAAATACTTAGAAATGGCCCAAGGGCACATTTCCCTTTCAATCTCCTCCTTTTTGGTGATTTATGCCAACACAACAAAAAGCAACATATAGAAGTGCAACATCAATGCAAATGAGAACAAGAATTTGTTTTGATTCAAATTTGGCATATTTGGATCGTTCTTTGCCACCACTTGGTTTCTTTTTGCAAATCAAACTCAATTTCCTATCTCTAAGTCAAATTCACTTGTTGAGGCATAGAGAAAGGTATTCCAAGAGAAATTGATCAAAGATTCAAAAACTCCCCCTTTTTCCCATAATCAAACATTCTCTCCACAAGAGACCAAGTTTTGACAATATGAGACCATAAAAGTATTTTGACAAAACAAAAACTTTAACTCTACTATTTTCAAAATTCTCAAGTGGTAGCTGATCCATTTCTTGCTTTGGCCTTAACTTCTCCCCTTTTGGCATCAAGCACCAAAACGGGATCATTTTTGGCCCTTAAACCCCATTACCTCACCAAAATCTTCAACTTAGAGTAAAGAGGCAATAAGATCATAGAGATGAACTTGGAGTAAGTTACCCTCTCATCGGAGTGCAGTGGAAGTCTTTCATGGTCCAAGTCCACCTTTCCCTTTCAATGCACCTTTGAGACTAATTTAAAAAAACTCAAGCACATGGTTAGTCTCAAAGGATCAAGTTGTAGCACATCTCCCCCTAAATATGTGCAGCACTTACACATGGACTTTTGAGGTCCGGGGAGTGCTTGTACAACTTGAGCACCATAAATAAACAACAAAATGCATAAGGAACATGATCAAGGCATAAAACACATGTATGCTGTAAATCAATCCAAGTTCCGCGAATCTAAGACATTTAGCTCACTACGCAGCCTGCAAAAGGTCTTCTCATCTAAAGGCTTGGTAAAGATATCGACTAGCTGGTTCTCGGTGCTAACATAAAACACTTCGATATCTCCCTTTTGCTGGTGGTCTCTTAAAACGTGATGCCGGATGTCTATGTGCTTTGTGCGGCTGTGTTCAACAGGATTATCCGCCATGCGGATAGCACTCTCATTATCACATAGGAGTGGGACTTTGCTCAGATTGTAGCCAAAGTCCCGGAGGGTTTGCCTCATCCAAAGTAGTTGCGCGCAACACTGACCTGCGGCAACATACTCGGCCTCAGCGGTGGATAGGGCAACGGAAGTTTGTTTCTTAGAACTCCAAGACACCAGGGACCTTCCTAAGAATTGGCACGTCCCTGATGTACTCTTCCTATCAACCTTACATCCAGCATAATCGGAGTCTGAATATCCAATTACGGCAAAGGTAGACCCCTTTGGATACCAGATCCCGAAGCAAGGCATAGCGACTAAAGATCTAAGGATTCGCTTCACGGCCACTAAGTGACACTCCCTTGGATCGGATTGAAATCTAGCACACATGCATACACTAAGCATAATATCCGGTCTACTAGCACATAAGTAAAGCAAGGAACCTATCATAGACCGGTTGCTTTTTGATCAACGGACTTACCTCCTTTGTTGAGGTCGATGTGTCCGTCAGTTCCCATTGGAGTCTTTGCAGGCTTGGCGTCCTTCATCCCAAACCGCTTGATCAAGTCTTGCGTGTACTTCATTTGGGAGATGAAAGTGTCGTCCTTGAGTTGTTTCACTTGGAACCCAAGGAAGTAGTTTAACTCGCCCATCATTGACATTTCAAACGTTTGAGTCATCACCCTGCTAAACTCTTCACAAGACTTTTGGTTAGTAGAACCAAATATTATGTCATCGACATAAATTTGGCACACAAATAAGTCACCATCACAAGTCTTAGTGAATAAAGTTGGATCGGCTTTCCCAACCTTGAAAGCATTAGCAATTAAAAAGTCTCTAAGGCATTCATACCATGCTCTTGGGGCTTGCTTAAGTCCATAGAGCGCCTTAGAGAGCTTACACACATGGTCGGGGTACAGTTCATCCTCAAAGCCAGGGGTTGCTCTACGTACACCTCCTCCTTGATTGGCCCGTTGAGGAAAGCGCTCTTCACATCCATTTGGAACAACCTGAAAGAATGGTGAGCGGCATAGGCTAACAATATGCGAATTGACTCTAGCCTAGCCACAGGAGCAAAAGTCTCCTCAAAGTCCAAACCTGCGACTTGGGCATAACCTTTTGCCACAAGTCGTGCCTTGTTCCTTGTCACCACCTCGTGCTCGTCCTGTTTGTTGCGGAACACCCACTTGGTTCCCACAACGTTTTGCTTGGGACGTGGCACCAGTGTCCAAACTTCATTTCTCTTGAAGTTGTTGAGCTCCTCCTGCATGGCCAACACCCAGTCCGGATCTAGCAAGGCCTCTTCTACCCTGAAAGGCTCAATAGAAGAGACAAAAGAGTAATGCTCACAAAAATTAACTAATCTAGAGCGAGTAGTTACTCCCTTGCTAATATCACCAAATATCTGGTCGACGAGATGATTCCTTTGAATCGTCGCTCGAACTTGAATTGGAGGGGCATGTTGTGCTTCTTCCACCATAACATGATCATCTTGTGCTCCCCCTTGATCACACGCCTCTTCTTGATGAACCTGTTCATCGTCTTAAGTTGGGGGTTGCACCATTGTTGAGAAGAAGGTTGATCTTGCTCTTGGTGTTCTTATGGTCACACATCTCCAATCGCCATGGTGCGAGTTGCGTCCGTTGGAACATCATATTCATCTACATCATTAGGATCAACAACTTGCTCTCTTGGAGAGCCATTAGTCTCATCAAATACAACGTCGCTAGAGACTTCAACCAAACCCGATGGTTTGTTGAAGACCCTATACGCCTTTGTATTTGAGTCATAACCTAACAAAAACCCTTCTACAGCTTTGGGAGCAAACTTAGAATTTCTACCTTTCTTTACTAGAATATAACATTTGCTCCCAAAAACACGAAAGTATGACACATTGGGTTTGTTACCGGTTAGAAGCTCATACGAAGTCTTCTTGAGGAGGCAATGAAGGTAGACCCGGTTTATGGCGTGGCAAGCCGTGTTCACGGCTTCCGACCAAAACCGCTCGGGCGTCTTGAACTCTCCAAGCATCGTCCTCGCCATGTCGATGAGCGTCCTGTTCTTCCTCTCTACCACACCGTTTTGCTGTGGTGTGTAGGGAGCGGAGAACTCGTGCTTGATTCCTTCCTCCTCAAGGTACTCCTCCACTTGAAGATTCTTGAACTCGAACCCGTTGTCGCTCCTTATCTTTTTCACCTTGAGCTCAAATTCATTTTGAGCTCTCCTTAGGAAGCGCTTGAGGGTCCCTTGGGTTTCAGATTTATCCTGCAAAAAGAATACCCAAGTGAAGCGGGAAAAATCATCAACAATTACTAAACCATACTTACTTCCCCTGATGCTAAGGTAGGCGATGGGTCCGAAGAGGTCCATATGCAGCAGCTCCAGGGGTCTTGATGTAGTCATCACGTTCTTGCTGTGATGAGCATTTCCCACTTGTTTACCTGCTTGACAAGCTGCATAAGGTCTATCTTTTTCGAAAGTCACATTTGTTAGACCTAACACATGTTCTCCCTTTAGAAGTTTGTGAAGGTTCTTCATCCCCACATGGGTTAAACGGCTATGCCACAACCAGCCCATGCTAGTCTTAGCAATTAAGCATGCATCTAGACCGGCCTCCTCTTTTGCAAAATCAACTAAATAAAGTTTGTCGTCTAGTACACCCTTAAAAGCTAATGAACCATCACTTCTTCTAAAGACAGACACATCTACATTTGTGAATAAGCAATTATAACCCATATTACAAAGTTGACTAACGAACAATAGGTTATACCCGAGTGACTCAACTAAAAACACATTAGAAATGGAGTGCTCGGATGAAATAGCAATCTTTCCTAGTCCTTTAACCTTGCCTTGGTTCCCATCACCGAATATGATTGAATCTTGGGAATCCTTGTTCTTGACGTAGGAGGTGAACATCTTCTTCTCCCCCGTCATGTGGTTTGTGCATCCGCTGTCGATAATCCAGCTTGAGCCCCCGGATGCATAAACGTGCAAGGCAAATTTAGGCTTGGGTCTTAGGTACCCAACTTGTGTTGGGTCCTACAAGGTTAGTAACAATGCTCTTAGGGACCCAAATGCAAGTTTTATCTCCCTTGCATTTTGCCCCTAGTTTCCTAGCAATCACTTTCTTATTTTTCCTACAAATTGCAAAAGAAGCATTGCAAGCATGATAAATTGTAGAAGGTTCATTACTTGATTTTCTAGGTACATGAACAACATTTCTCCTAGGCATATCTCTACCATGCACAAAGGAAGAACTTGAAGCAAACATGGCATTTGAATCATAAGAACAATTCCTATAAGCATTTCTAGAGAATTTTCTATCACTATAAATGAAAGCATGATTCTTTTGAGCACTATTAGCTATAGGGGCCTTCCCTTTCTCCTTGGCGGAGATGGGAGCCTTATGACTTGTTGAGTTATTGGCTTCCCTCTTAAAGCCAAGCCCATCCTTAATTGAGGGGTGTCTACCAATAGTATAGGCATCCCTTGCAAATTTTAGTTTATTAAATTCATTCTTGCTAGTCTTAAGTTGGGCATTAAGACTAGCCACTTCATCATTTAATTTGGAAATGGAAATTAAGTGTTCACTACAAGCATCAACATTAAAATCCTTACACCTATTACAAATTACTACATGATCAATACATGAGCTAGATTTATTAGCTACTTCTAACTTATCATTCAAGTCATCATTAATACTCTTTAAGTTAGAAATAGATTCATGGCATGTAGATAGTTCACATGAAAGCATTTCATTTCTTTTAACTTCTAGAGCAAGAAAATTTTGTGCACTAACAAATTTATCATGCTCTTCATATAAAAGATCCTCTTGTTTTTCTAACAATCTATTTTTCTCATTCAAGGCATCAATTAATTCATTGATCTTATCAATTTTAGTTCTATCTAAACCTTTGAATAAACTAGCATAGTCTACTTCATCATCACTAGACTCATCATCACTTGAAGAAGCATATGTAATAGTACTTCTAGTATTTACCTTCTTCTCCTTTGCCATGAGGCATGTGTGATGCTCATTGGGGAAGAGAGCCGACTTGTTGAAGGCTGAGGCGGCGAGTCCTTCGTTGTCGGAGTCGGACGAGGAGCAATCCGAATCCCACTCCTTTCCAAGGTGTGCCTCGCCCTTCGCTTTTTTGTAGGTCTTCTTCTTTTCCCACTTTCCGCTTTTTCCTTGTTCCTGGTCACTATCATTATCGGGGCAGTTAGCAATAAAGTGACCAATCTTACCACACTTGAAGCAGGAGCGCTTCCCCTTTGTCTTGCTCTTGTTGGGGTGCTCCTTGCGACCTTTGAGCGCCGTCTGGAAGCGCTTGATGATGAGGGCCATTTCATCTTCATTTAGCCCAGCCGCCTCAACTTGCGCCACCTTGCTAGGTAGCGTCTCCCTTCTACTTGTTGCTTTGAGAGCAACGGTTTGAGGCTCGTAGATTGGGCCATTCAACGCCTCATCAACGTATCTCGCCTCCTTGATCACCATTCGCCCGCTTACAAACTTTCCGATTATTTCCTCGGGCGTCATCTTGATGTACCTAGGATTCTCACGAATAGAGTTTACAAGATGAGGATCAAGGACAGTGAAGGACCTTAGCATAAGTCGGACGACGTCGTGGTCCGTCCATCTCGTGCTTCCATAGCTTCTTATCTTGTTGACCAGGGTCTTGAGCCTATTGTACGTTTGAGTTGGCTCCTCTCCCCTGATCATTGCGAACCTTCCTAGTTTGCCTTCCACCAACTCCATCTTGGTGAGCATGGTGACGTCGTTTCCCTCATGCGAGATCTTGAGGGTGTCCCAGATCTGTTTGGCGTTGTCCAAGCCGCTCACCTTATTGTACTCTTCCCTGCACAAAGATGCTAAAAGAACAGTAGTAGCTTGTGCATTTATGGATTTGTTCATTGATAAATATGGAGTTATCCGAACTATCAAATTGCATCCCATTTTCTACTATCTCCCATATACTTGGATGAAGAGAAAACAAGTGGCTACGCATTTTGTGACTCCAAAATCTGTAGTCCTCTCCATCAAAGTGTGGGGGTTTACCAAGTGGAATGGAAAGCAAATGAGCATTTGAATTATGCGGAATACGTGAATAATCAAAAGAAAAGTTCGAGTTAACCGTTTTCTTTTTCTCCTTGTATTCGTCGTCCTTTTGAGAAGAGGAAGATTCGTCGCTGTCGTAGTAGACAACCTTCCTGATGCGCCTCTTCTTCTTTTCGTCTTTCTTCTTTTGACTCGAGCCGGAGTCATTGACTTTGTCATCCCTTGGCTCGTTGAAGATGGACTCCTTCTCATTGGCACTAACCACCATCCCCTTTCCCTTAGGATCCATCTCTTCGGGCGATTAGTCCCTTTCTTGAAGAGAACGGCTCTGATACCAATTGAGAGCACCTAGAGGGGGGGTGAATAGGTGATCCTGTAAAAACTTGAAACTTAAAGCCACAAACTTGATTAAGTGTTAGTACAATGAAATCAAGTGGCTAAGGAGAGCTCTTGTGAACCACAATTGACACAGTGAGAACAAGCACAAGAGACACAGAGATTTATCCCGTGGTTCGGCGAAGTACAACACTTGTCTAGTCCACGTTGTGGCGCCCCAATGGACGAGAGTTGCACTCAACTCCTTTCAAGTGATCCAATGATCAACTTGAATACCACGGTGTTCTTCTTTCTTTACTTTTTCCCGTTTGCGAGGAATCTCCACAACTTGGAGCCTCTCGCCCTTACAATGAGATGATCACAAAGAAGCACAGATGTAAGAGTGGGAAAAGCAACACACACAAGTCCACAGCAATACGCACACACACAGCCAAGACTTGAGCTCAAATGAATAACACACGGTTCACCACTAACACAAAGCTCAAATCACTAAGAATGTCAATCGAGTGCGTATAGACAGAGTGTGAATGATCAAGAATGCTTAGAGTGTGCTTGGTATTCTCCTTCATGCGCCTAGGGGTCCCTTTTATAGCCCCAAGGCAGCTAGGAGCCGTTGAGAGCAATCCAGGAAGGCAATTCTTGCCTTCTGTCGACTGGTGCACCACCGGACAGGTACTGTAGCATGTCCGGTGCAGATTGCTTTCCTGTTTTGGCGCAGCCGACCATTGAAGATTTGGAGCCGTTGGCGCACCGGACACTGTCCGGTGCACACCAGACAGTCTGGTGCCCCCATCAGACCGTTGGCCCGGCCATGCGTCACGCGCGGATTGTGCGGCCGACCGTTGGCTCACCAGACAGTCCGGTGCACCACCGGATAGTCTGGTGATTTATAGTCGTACGCCGCCGTTCAGTTCCCGAGAGCGGCCAGTTGATCAGTCCCAGCCTGGCGCACCGGACACTGTCCGGTGCACCACCGGACAGTCCGGTGCACCTAGACTGAGCAGAGTCTTGGCTGCTCGAGCCAAGTCTTTTCCATTTGTCTTTTCTCTGATTCTAGCACTTAGACAAGTATGTTAGTACACTAAAACCAATGTACTAAGTCTAGAATCATACCTTTGTGTTGATTTGCACTTTGTCCACCATTTGGCATAGTTTAATACATAACCATTTGTGTTGGTCACTTAATCACCAAAATACTAAGAAATGGCCCAAGGGCACATTTCCCTTTCACCTGGCCGTCGTCGATCTCCACGCGGTGATTAAGGTTGGTCATAGTGATTTGTGCTCGATTCGGGTGAGATGTTACCACGAAGATGAAAAGATCTGAGGGGGTGTGGATCGAGCTGGTCTCGCCGTACCCACTTGCCCGACGACATGGCCGCGCGACCACCGCCGTCATGCCAGCCGTTTACCCCGGTCGTGCCACGCCATACGCCATCGTACCACGTTGTAGTAAGTCGTGGTCGACATCCATTTACTTCCCCGAGACCTTACCCCATTGAGCGTCACGATAGACGAGCTCCCGTGACTCACCTCTTCACCGACGTGAGCTCGCCTTCGTCCAAAATTCGGAACACCCGTACCGGCTTCTATAAATTGAGTGCCCTCCCTATTCCACCCTCTTGTTACACGCTCAGAGCACCACTTCTCACCTCAATCCATCCACAATAGCCCAAGAATTTGGAATTTCACCCAAATCGGTCAAGGTCGCCGCTGTGAGGCATCGCGTCGTGGCCAGCCATTCTCAGGTCAGTTCATGCCTCTCGGGTTCATGTTTTAGCATTCCTTACTGCTAGTGAAGCTCCCGGTCTCAGCCAATTGAACGCTACCGCGTCGTAGCTTAGGGAACGCCGCGTTGTCGCTCGGGAACGCCACCATGGAAATTGCTTATGTCGACCGGCCATTCTGGGTCGCCCCTATCCAAGATTGCGCAAGCACCGTAGTCCTAGTAGGTCACTGATTCGTTCCAAGTCCTTGGATTGAATGCAACTGACTTGTGTATAATGGAACGGGCTCGCCGACGAGTTTGCTCCGTGGTTGTCGTGGACAGACATGGATTAGTGGCAGACTGGTCAAATTAAACCCATGGACATCCCATGTATTCGACACCATCGGAACAAGTCACCGCTGGCGAGGACACGTGATTCCGGCCAAGTGCTCGACGGGCGCGCGGTCGAGGACCCGAGTCGTGAAGAAATAAAAATAGGAGGGCTTATGCACAATTGTTAGTGAAGCACATGAATAGTACTCATGGACTCTATTGGATATTTAAAACCCTAGGGACCCCGGCGCAAACTGATCAGCGCGGGCGCGGGCGCGCCGGTTTACTCGTGGGTTTGGGCCAATTAGGCTGGTTTCGGCCCGATACTATTCATGCATAAAATCAAGAAACCAATTTTTTTAGATTCCTAAAATCAAGTAGTATTTAATAAAAATAAATCCAAGATTTTTGTTTCAAATCTGGAATTATGTAGCATTTAAAGGTGCTTAAATAAAGTCTTTCGGAATTTTAGAAATAGTTTAGTAATTCCAAAAATCATAAAACTTTTTGGGTAGGCTTAATATGATGGCCAAATACCCTGAGTAAAATTTGAAGTGGTTTGGACACTGTTTGACCAGAAAACCCAATAACTAGCTTCATAGGATTAATCATTTAATACTAATCCTAAAGGAACACCTAACTAGGAAATCTTAGTGATTGATTCGTACCATGAAGGAAAGTTGTATTCAAGACGCAACTTACTATATTTCTATTGTATGATTGCATATTCATGACATAGCATGAGCATTCATGTACATGTATTCTCATGTATAGAACACGAGAAAGAATCCATAGTAGAGGAAGAAGTTATCTCCTAGACCGAGAATCCTTCAGTGGAGAACAACTTTTATTTCGACATATGCGGTGTGGAAACAGAAACTCCTACAACACAAGGCAAGCCCTGATGCATTTTACCCCTTTTCATTGTTGTTTTAAAATCTTTATCACCATATATGATGCATTAGGTGATAGGAATTGTGTGCTAAACAATTGATGTATTTCCTTCCTTGGAGAATTTGGTTACCAGTCCTTGTTTACCTGTTTTATTTAAACAAGTTTTATAATGCTTAGTCATGCTATAGAAAACAAAATGTTTTGTTTTGAAAAAGGTGTTGCTTCACACTTGATGGGGATTTTTAGCTGGTATCGGAGCGAAGCCCATTCCTACGGACATTACTTAGTGCTTCAAAAGATTTTAAATTCCTTACCTTTGAATATTCTTTCATTCTTACCTTGATCCTTTCTTATAACAACTTACTTTTAAAGAAGTCGGGTGAAAGAGTGCCAAATAGCAGGTTATATATAGGAGGTATGGGATCAACAAGTAGTTGGTTCCATAATCGTAGGTCATGCATGCATCATATTTAAACAATACTAAGTAATCTTCCCCTCTTATAGAGCCATGGCACGCACAAAGACTACCCTTCGGGAAGGTGGCCGGACCTCAGTGTGTACCTCGACATCAATTGGTTCTACGACATGAGGGGAGCAGTAGCGGGAGTAATGATCCCATAGGGGATCTGGAGGCCAGAGTTGAACGTCTAACCATAGAAATGTGCCATGGAGGCAGGGAGCGTGCGCGTGGTAGTCGTCGCATCGTTGAGTTGTCAGCAGAGGTTGAACGTTTGCAGCGGGAGATTGTGGAGCGAGATAGGGCTATTGACTGTGCTGTAAATTCACGATCTATAGCCTAAGATTGCGAGGCGACTGCCCGAGCCCGAGTGGAAGAGCTAAGCGTAGCTCTAGAAAATCTGCAAGTGTATAATAATGCTCTGCACGAGGAAGTGCACGTGTTGTATGACTAGCTACATTCGAACGTGCCACTAGAGGTTGCGGCGATGAGAGTTGGTGCAGCAGGAGCAGCTGGCGAAGGACCTCATGGGGAACTGGATCTCTTTGGAGCCCCTCCTTCCATGAACATCACGGATGATCGCCCTCCCGAAGTTAGCAGTGGAGCGGGAGCAGACAAGGATGTAGAGGACTAGATTAGTGTAGTAGTAGGTTGTTTCCTTATGTAATCTAAATAAGGAAAAGTGAGTTGTATAAGTTGAGTATGTATAATTAGAACAAGCTTGGAATAATATAACAGAGGTTGTGTAATTGTGATATGTAATAATCAAGTATGTTTTCTTCAGATGTCGTCCAGAACTCGTGCTCATGATGGGGCTGGAACTTCCAGTGGTGGGGAGGAGACTCCGATCACACCGCGTGTACCTCCCACGCTGGCAGAGGTCATTGCTGCTTTAATAAATGCCACCGCTGATAATACTCCCTTTCTTCGAGAAATGGTTGGAAATCAAATTCATTAGTAGGGAGGCAGAGGCCAACACCAAGCCCCCAGAGAACCACATACATGGAATTTTTGGAAACTCGTCCACCTATTTTTATTAAGGCAGAAGAACCTTTGGAGGCGGACGAATGGATTCGGGTTATGGAGCAGAAATTTGGACTGATTCGGTGCATAGAGACCCAGAAGCCTCTGTTTGCTGCTCAGCAACTGAGAGGTCCTGCCTGTACCTAGTGGGCAAACTTTGTAGCTGTTCAACCTGAAGGTCATCTTGTTACGTGGTCAGAGTTTAAGCAGGCATTTAGGGAACATTATGTTCTAGATGGTGTTTTGCAGATGAAACTGGAAGAGTTTGTTTGCTTAAATCAAGGAGGAGACTATGTGATGCAATACCTTACCAAATTCAACCATCTCTCCTAGTATGCTATAGAGCAAGTTGACACAGACCTAAAAAAGAAGAATTGTTTCATGAGAGGTCTGAATGATTGGCTACAGCGAAAGATGGCCATGTGTCTAGATCTCACTTTCAGCAGGGCCGTGAGCACAACACTCTCGATGGAGGCAAAGAATTAGGGGTAGCAAAAGACAAAAAGGTTTGGATGTGAAGGGAGTGAGGGATCCTCTCAAGGATCCGAAAAGCGGTCAAGGTTGGTGATTCATCCCTTTAACCCAAATCGCTCTTTTCCTCGTCCACCCGTCTATCCTTTCAAGTAACCAGTCTTCATCCGTCCAACAGCTATCCCTACTCAAAATATTCAGCCGAGTGCCCCTGGTACTCGTTTCCTAGCCCTACCCAGTTCATCTAATAGCTGCTTCAACCGTGGGAAGTCTGGGCATTTCATCAAGGATTGTCCCTATCCGAAGCAAAAGAAATCAAACTTCCAAAAGGCTTCTGGAAGCACATCTCAAGGCAAGGGAAATGTGGCAAGCACTCAGGCAGGCAAAGGTGAAAGGAAAACTGGACGGGTCTACTATACTCAAGTGGCTACCACACCTGAAGGAGAGCCTATGATGGTGGGTACGTTTTCTGTTGCCATTCATCCCACCGTCATTCTTTTTTATTCTAGTGCATCACATACTTTCATGAGCAAAGCTTTTGTTGAGAAGCATTGCATACCTGTGGTGAATCAAAGAAGGGTCTTAATATTCAATCACCTAGGGGTCAAATTTTTACTAAGGAAGTAGTCTTCCATGTACCCGTGAAATTAGTCGGATATGATTTCCCCACCAATATGATAGTTATAAAGGGGCAAGACGTAGATGTGATTTCAAGCATGAATTGGTTAGCCTAAAATAAGGTTGTTATTAATGCCAACCAAATGACTATTGAGCTAAGTCATGGACAAGAGGAAGTCAGGTTATCTATCCCTATATCTGTCCCAGTCAAGGCATCTGGACGAGCTTTTAAAGCCGTAGTGCAAGAAATACAAGACATTCCAGTTGTGTGTGAATTTCCGGATGTATTCCCTAAAGATTTACCCTGATTACCTCCTGAGAGGGACGTAGAGTTTGTGATTGAGTTGAAACCTGGTATGACTCCTATTTCTAGAAGATTGTACCGTATGCCTCCCAATGAATTGACAGAACTAAAGACACAATTACAAGATTTGCTGGAGAAGGGATTTATTAGACTGAGTTCATCGCCATGGGGATGTCCAATCATCTTCGTCAAGAAGAAAGATCAAACCCTATGAATGTGTGTGGACTATCGACCCCTTAATGAAGTTACCATTAAGAACAAGTATCCCCTTCCTAGGATCGATCTTTTATTCGATCAGCTTATTGGAGCCCGGGTATTTTTTAAGATTGACCTCAGATCGGGCTATCATCATATAAGAATTCGACTTGAGGATATACCTAAGACGGCTTTCACAACCTGATACGAATTATTCGAGTATTTGGTTATGTCCTTTGGATTAACAAATGCTCTAGCCCATTTCACATACTTAATGAATTCAATGTTCATGCCAGAATTAGACAAGTTTGCAGTGGTCTTTATTGATGATATTTTGATTTATTCCAAGAATAAGGAAGAGCATGCAGAGCATTTGCAGATTGTTTTAATGCGCTTAAGAAAACATCAACTTTATGCTAAATCTAGCAAGTGCGTGTTTTGGTTGGAGGAAATCCAATTTTTAGGGCATTTTATCAGCTAAAAGAATTGTGGTTGATCCTAGCAAAGTTAAGGATATTCTGGAATGGAAATCTCCTACCACAGTACATCAAGTCAGAAGCTTCCTTGGACTAGCTGGGTACTACCGTAGGTTTATCCTAGATTTCTCCAAGATTGTTAAACCTATCACGGAGCTGTTGAAAAATGATGTTAAGTTTAATTGGTCTCCCAAGTGTAATGAGGCCTTTGAACAGTTGAAAACATTATTGGCCACTGCACCGGTTTTGGCTCAACCGGACATTGAGAAGTCGTTTGATGTATATTGTGATGCATCAGACATTGGACTTGGATGTGTTTCGATGCAAGAAGGCTAAATAATAGCTTATGCCTCAAGACAGCTGCGTCAGCATGAGGAACATTACCCGACACACGATTTAGAATTGTCAGCACTAGTTCATGCCCTTAAAATCTGGCGTCATTATTTGCTGGGAAATGTATGTCCTATGTATACTGATCATAAGACTTTAAAGTACATTTTTACCCAGTCAGAGTTAAATATGAGACAGAGTAGATGGCTCGAGCTAATCAAGGACTATGACCTAAAGATTCATTATCATCCAGGAAAGGCTAATGTGGTGGCTGATGCTTTAAGTCGTAAAGCATTTTGTCATTGTCTCACTGTGGGATTGCCTGACACAATCTTATGTCAAGAAATGGAAAGACTAAATCTGAGAATAGTGCAACAAGGAGCCTTAATGCACTTGAAGCTTGAGTCTGTCATTCAGTAGAGGATTATTGATGCTCAGAAAGTTGATAAGGGTATGAAGCATATCCAATAGAAAATGGAAGCCGGTAAAGCTACTTGTTTTAAGAAGGATGACCAAGGGGTGTTATGGTTTAGAGACCGCATAGTGGTGCCTAAAGATGTTGAACTCCATCAACAAATCTTGGATGAAGCCCATCTTAGTCGGTATTCTATTCATCCTGGAAGTATCGAGATGTACCAAGATTTGAAACATTATTATTGGTGGACTAAGATGAAGATAGAAATAGCTCTCTTTGTGGCAAAATGTGACACTTGTAGACGAGTAAAGGCGGTGCATATGAAGACTGCGGGACCCCTGCAATCATTGTCTATCCCCACGTGCAAATGGGAGGACATAAGTATGGATTTTGTTGTTGGATTACCCAAAACATCTAAAGGATATGATTCTATTTGGGTTATAGTGGATCGGCTTACAAAGACTGCTCATTTTCTCCCCGTCAAGGTGAGGTATCCAGTGATTACGTATGCGAAACTCTATATTGCACGTATCCTGAGTTTGCACAGGGTGCTAAAGACGATAGTGTTGGACTGTGGACCGCAGTTTGTATTCAAATTTTGGGAAGAGTTACATAAATCTTTGGGCACTAAATTGCTCCATAGTTCGGCCTATCATCCTCAAACGAGCAGACAAACAGAAAGAGTAAATCAAATACTGGAAGATATGCTACGAGTCTGCGCCTTGGAATTTCCACAAAAGTGGGATGATTATCTGTCGTTGGCAGAATTTTCTTATAATAATAGCTATCAAGGAAGTATCAAAATGGCACCGTTTGAAGCTCTATATGAACGGCGATGTACAACACCCTTGAATTGGTCAGAACCAGGGGAACGGTGGTTTTTTAGACCTGGTTTGGTCAAAGAAATGGAAGAAAAGGTCCAACGCATAAGACATAACTTGAGAGAAGCTCAAGCACAACAGGAGAATTATGCAGCTAAACAACGTCGACCATTAATTTTTCAAGTCAGAGATCATGTGTACTTAAAAGTATCGTCGATTAAAGGAGTTAGTCGGTTCGGGGTTAAAGGAAAGTTAGCGCCCCGATATATTGGCTCGTTCCCTGTTCTTGAACGATGTGGGCAGGTTGTGTATCGACTTCGGCTGCCAGAATCACTATCTGATGTACATGATGTGTTCCACGTATCCCAATTGAAGAAGTGTCTTCAGATCCCTGATCAAACTATGGATATATCAGATGTGAATTTGGAACCAGACTTAACTTATTCTGAACATCCCATCCAAGTTTTGGATCAGAAAGACCGAGTTACTCGAAAAAGGACCCTCAAGTTTTACAAGGTACAGTGGAACCAACACATAGAAGAAGAAGCTACATGGGAGTCTGAAGATTTCTTAGAAAAGCATTTTCCTAAGTTCTTAGCCTCTTGTAATTTTTAGGGTTTATGTACTTTATTATAAAACTAGAACACACCCACACACCCACCCCATGCTCTGTAAGAGAAGATAGGAAATAAAGTTGTAACGCGTTTCCTTTTCCATTACTTATCCTGGAGCCTTAAATCTCGGGACGAGATTCTTTTATGGGGGAACGATGTAACACCCCTGGTGTTACGAGAACTAAAACTTTGGCATGACATCATATGAATTGACATTTCACTATGTATGACACACCTAGGATGCATCCACTAGGCTAAATTTTCAAAACAAACATCTGATGTGATGCTTGGGTGATGATTTGATGTGGTAAAAGAGGTCCTTGACCCTAGGTGGGAGTGTCTCTCTCCAAGGATTAGAAGCTTGTGGCCTTGTGAGATGAGCACTAAAGGATGATCTCAACAAGTTGGTAGAAATGTTCAAGAAATGTTCAAGAAGTGCTACATGTACCCTAGAACACTCAAAACCCTAATTTGGAACCCCTAAAACCCTAAATAGTGCCCTATTGGGTGATTTCAAGTTCTATGCACTTTTAGTCAAAAGTGTATACATCAAAGTGATAGAGTAACAAAAGGTAAGCAACTTTCATGTTTGAGGATTTCCATATTTTGTGGTGAAACTTGGAGTAAATTGCAAAAAGATCCAAGAGCACCCTTGTTCTTAAACTCTGAAAACGATGACAACAAGCCAACTTTAAACCTTTGTATATCTTGATCTATGAGGAGTTAGTAATGAGTCACCACAACAAAGATGTAGATTTATTATAGTAGTCTAAGTTTGATTAAGTGACTTAGCCTAAGAATGGTACAGAAATTGGAGTAAAATACCCTAGAAGTCGGGTTGTCAGTCAAGCAGTAATCTGAAATCAGAGTGTCAGTTATATTGGATCAACTTTGGAGCCAAGTGGTGCTTTATCTAGTAAGTAAATGACCAAGGTCTCTGTGACAAAGTTGAAGCTGGTCTATAGGGGAATACCTTTGATGTAATCGGATTAGTACTCATCACATGGAAATCAAAGAAAAATGCCCCTGAAGTTGCTCTGTCATGTGCACTTAATGGAGTCAGCTTGGTACAGTAGACTAAAGAAGATCGCAGGTGGAGGGAACCTAGCCACCGGCGATCTCCGTGCGGTGATTTGGGTTGGCCGCAGTGATTCATGCTTGATTTGGGTGAGATGTTACCGCGAAGATGAAAAGATCTGAGGGGGTGTGGATCGAGCCGGTCTCGTCGTACCCACTTGCCCGGCGACGTGGTCGCGCGACCACCGCTGTCATGGCCGCCGTTTACCCGATCGTGCCATGCCATACGCCATCATTCCACGTCGCAGTAAGTCGTGGTGGACGGCCATTTACTGCCCCGAGTCCTTACCCCATTGAGCGCCACGGTAGACGAGCTCCAGTGACTCACCTTTTCACCGACGTGAGCTTGCCTTCGTCTAAAATTCGGAACACCCGTAGCCGACCTCTATAAATTGAGTGCCCTCCCTGCTCCGCCCTCTTATTACACGCTCAGAGCAACACTTCTCACCTCAATCCATCCACTGTAGCCCGAGAATTTGGAATTTCCCCCAAATCGGTCAACGTCGCTGCAGTGAGGCATCGCGTCGTGGCCAGCCATTCTCAGGTCAGTTCATGCCTCCCGGGTTCATGTTTTAGCATTCCTTACAGCTAGTGAATCTCCCGGTCTCGACCCATTGAACGTTATCACGTCGTAGCTTAGGGAACGTCGTGTTGTCGCCTGGGAACGCCGCCATGGAAATTGCTTATGTCGATCGGTCGTTCCGTGTTGCCCCTGTCTAAGATTGTGCAAGCATCATAGTCCAAGTAGGTCACTAATTCATTCTGAGTCCTTGGATTGAATGCAACTAACTTGTGTAAACCGGAACGGGCTCGCCGGCGAGTTTGCTCCGCGGTTGTCGTGGACAGACATGGATTAGTGGTGGACTGGTCAAATTAAACCCATGGACATGTTCGGATAGCGTCAGAGATGGAGCCCATGTACTCAACACCACTGGAACAGGTCACCGCCGGCGAGTACACGTGATTCCGGCCAAGTGCTCAACCGGCGCGTGGTCGAGGACCCGAGTCGTGAAGAAATAGAAATAGAGGGCTTATGCGCAATTGTCGTTGAAACACATGAATAATACTCTAGGGACCCCGTCGCAAATTGATCAAAGCGGGCGTGGGCGCGCCGGTTTCCGCGTGGGTTTGGGCGGATTAGGCTGGTTTCGGCCCGATACTATTCATGCGTTTATTTTTTTTACTACTAACTTGGGAAATTTATAGAAAATACTAGAAAATTGGTAAAATTATGAGACCAATTTGGTTAGATTCCTAAAATCAAGTAGTATTTAGTAAAAATAATTCCAAGATTTTTATTTCAAACCTGGAATTATGTAGCATTTAAAGGTGCTTAAATAAAGTCTTTCAGAATTTTAGAAATAGTTTAGTAATTCCAAAAATCATAAAACTTTTTGGGCAGGCTTAATATGATGGCCAAAGACCCTGAGTAAAATTTGAAGTGGTTTGGACACTGTTTGACCAGAAAACCCAATAACTAGCTTCATAGGATTAATCATTTAATACTAATCCTAAAGGAACACCTAACTAGGAAATCTTAGTGATTGATTTGGACTGTGAAGGAAAGTTGTATTCAAGACGCAACTTACTATATTTCTATTGTATGATTGCATATTCATGACATAGCATGAGCATTCATGTACATGTATTCTCATGTATAGAACACAAGGAAGAAGTTGTCTCCCAGACCGAGAATCCTCCAGTGGAG
Source organism: Zea mays (assembly GCF_902167145.1). Taxonomy (NCBI): domain Eukaryota; kingdom Viridiplantae; phylum Streptophyta; class Magnoliopsida; order Poales; family Poaceae; genus Zea; species Zea mays. The sequence goes on along the minus strand of NC_050103.1, from coordinate 77,964,037 downwards.
AACAACTTTTATTTTGACATTTTTATCACCTTATATGATGCATTAGGTGATAGGAATTGTGTGCTAAACAATTGATGCATTTCCTTCCTTGGAGAATTTGGTTACAAGTCCTTGTTTACCTGTTTTATTTAAACAAGTTTTCTAATGCTTAGTCTTGCTATAGAAAACAAAATGTTTTGTTTTGGAAAAGATGATGCTTCACGCTGGATGAGGATTTTTACAAAGAAAAGACTTATGATGGTGGATCCATCACGACCGTGATGGGTTCAACATCTTAAAAGAGTACCTCTGCCAGGTACCAAACTTTGGGATTTTAAGTAATAAAGATGAGACGGGGCGGGTGACTTACACGAGAGAGGAGTCTCGGTGTAGTGTCTCCGTCTGAGTCGGTTAAGGACCGAGCCGATGTAAGCTTGATGATCGAGGTCCGTTGAACTAGCCACATGCCTCATCATGGGTAAGCTTTGCCTCGGTCGGACCAATACCAGAAAGGCCACCATGCAATGGGAGTGGAGAGATGGCGAGAGTAGCGTGTACCCTCCGTGACAAGAGGCTGGACGGTGGAGTATCTGTGCTCTCAGTTGGCGTCAACCCATTCTAGTCTTGAGAAACCGGGCACGAGTTGACATATGCAAGGGTTAAGTGCTACATATGTCGTGTGGTTGGAGATCCCCAGCTGGGTATTAATCGATTCAGATCGCCGTTACTTCTCGGGCATGAAGACTTGGTCACTGCCCTACACGTAGCATCAAGTGAACTGAAGAGATGATAAAAGATGGCTAGTATAGGCAAAGTGCTTGATCTAGAATAGAAAGAAATCTAGATGCAGGTAACTACTTAACCTGACAAGTAAAATAAATTCTTAAAGATCCACTCATAGTAAGCTTTTCAGCAAAAAGATTTTTTGAATCTTGATAAGCTTTACCTTAATTCCTAAACGCCAGCATATACTTAAGAGTATTTTTCCTTAGACGGGTAAGACTTACGAAAGTACACTCCGTACTTAGGGTTTTCAAACCCATGTTGTTGTAGGTGATGAAACTGCTGAGTTCTGTTGTTTATGCTCCAAGGTTGTCCCAAAGCAGGAGGAAGAAAACTAAGACCTACCTTTGGAAGGTGTTTTGCCTTCCTATGATGTAATAGGTTTAAGCACTCAGTACCCGGTTATGTAATAATCAACTCTTTCTATATTACACTTATGAATGTAAACTATGTTATTGTAATCCTTTCCGCTTACTCTGATGGTGTGTAATGTGTGTGTTATGGGATAAGCGCTCTTGGGCGATGTGATGGAGATACAGGTAATCGGACCTACCGGGCCATTAAGCGTACCTACATGACTGTCTGAGGTCCTTAGGACAAGGACATTAGTAGGTGGGCCTAATATCTTGGGTGGTTCCGTGATAGTCAGCATAGCTTTTCTACCTTGACTGTGTTGTTTTCAAATTCTCTCTAACAATCTGCACTTGCTTCTCTGCTTCTTGCAAAATTTCTGGACCAAATACTTGACTTTCTCCTGTTTGATTCCAATATAAAGTTGTTCTGCATTTCCTTCCATAGAGTGCTTCGAAAAGTGCCATCTTTAGACTTGCCTAGTAACTATTGTTATAAGAGAATTCTGCATAGGGTAAACTCTTACCCAACTGTTACCATACTTTAAAGCACAAGCTCTTAGCATATCTTTTAGCACTTGATTTGTTCTTTATGTTTGTCCATCCGTTTGCGGATGATAGGCTGAGCTGAAATTTAACTTAGTATCCATAGATTCATGCAATCTTTTCCAAAAGCGTGAGGTAAATTGGGTTCCTCTATCTGATACTGTCGGGTACCATAATTAGGGGTACCCCCAAGACTCCTAAACTCGGCTGGTAATCCCCATCAGCGCAAAACTGCAGAGGCTGATGGGTGCAATTCAGGTCAAGGCTTTGCCTACTCAAGGGACGCGATCTCGCCTCGCCCGAGCCCAGCCTCGGGCGAGAACAGTAGTCCCGGACGGATTCACGCCTCGCCTGAGGGCCTCCTCAAGCAACGGGCGCTCCCTCGACTCGCCCGAAGCCCAGCTCAGGCAGGCTTCGTAGTGAAGCAACCTTGGCCAAATCGCCTCACCAACCGACCGTATCACAAGCGCATTCAATGCAAGGATCGCCTGGTGCCTTATCCTGACACGCGTACCTCAGTCGACAGGGTCGAAGTGACCGCAATTACTTCGCCCTCCCACTGACTGACCTGACAGGAAAACTACACCGCTCGCCCCTCTCCGACTGCTGTGCCACCCTCCAGGGTGAGGCTAACAGCAGCTGAGTCCAGCCTCAGGCGCCACAGGAAGCTCCGCCTCGCTCGACCCCAGGGCTCGGCCCCCGCCTCGGCCTCGGAAGATGGACTCCGCCTCGCCCGACCCCAGGGCTCGGCCTCGACCTCGACCTCGGAAGGTGGTCTCCGCCTCGCCTGACCCCAGGGCCCAGCCACAACCTCGACCTCGGGAGGAATCGCGTCCTCGCCCGACCCCGGCCTCGGCCTCAGGAGGAGTCTCCGCCTCGCCCGACCTTGGGCTCGGACCGACCACTCCGCAGGAGGTACATCATTACCCTACCCCTAGCTAGCTCAAGCTACGGGGGAACAAGACCGGCGTCCCATCCAGGCTCGCCCCAGTAACAAGTAATGATGGCTCCCTGCGTGCGTCTATGACGACGGTGGCTCCTAGCCCCTTACGGAAGCAAGGAGACGTCAGCAAGGTCCCGACAGCCCCGACAGCTGTGCTTCTACAGGGCTCAAACGCTCCTCCGACAGCCACGACACCATGTACACAGGGTCCCAGCACCTCTCCGACAGTCACGTTGCCATGTACATAGGGCTTCGGCTCCTCTCTGCTGGACACGTTAGCACACTGCTACACCCCCATTGTACACCTGGACCCTCTCCTTGCATCTATAAAAGGAAGGGCCAGGGCCCTCATACGGGAGGGTGGTCGCGCGGGACTCTCTCTCTCTCCCTCGCGGACGCTTGTAACCCCTACTGCAAGCGCACCCACTCTGGCGCAGGATAACACGAGGCCACGGTTTTCCCCCTTTGTGTTCTGTCTCGCGCTAACCCATCTGGGCTGGGGCACGCATCGACAATTTAGTCGTCGGTCCAGAGACCCCCCTGGGTCGAAACGCCGACAGTTGGCGCGCCAGGTAGGGGCCTACTGCGTGTTGACGAACAACTTCCCGTCAAGTTCCAGATGGGTAGTCTCCAACAACCTCTTCAGCCCGGGACACTGCTCTGTTTCGGGAGTCTCGAGTTCATGTCCCTCGACGGCAGCTACGACATGGTACTCCTTCCCCCTCAGCGCGATAGCGACAACGACGGTCGTCAGCCCGCCCGACGGCGGTGGATTCAGCGACATCTTCCCTCCATGGCGGAAGAGCAACATCCGGGTTTGTCCCGTCGCCTCCCTCGCCGCAGGAGGAGGAGACGGGGCAACCGTGGCCAAGCAGGAGGCAGCACCTTGTTGCCTGTCGAGCGAGTCGACGATGCTGGCGCCCCAGCGGGGGACATGTTGGGCGTTGACCTCGTGCCTGAGACGACGACGAGCGTCGTTTCCCCGCAACACGCCAACCCCAAGCGGACAGATGACGCCAGCGCGCTCGCGAAGGGCCTGCTGGGCGTTAGCCTCGTACCTGACATAACGGTGCAGTCCGTCCCTAACGCGACTTCGTCACCATCCATCGATCAAGAGGTACCGTCCGTTTTCCACCCTGTGCCTTTTAGATTCAGCTTCGATCCACCAAGCGATCCCGCTTCGGTGAGCGCTTTCATAAAGGCATATCCTAACCTTTCAGGGTACCATATGTGGTCAACCTGGGACCGACTGACGGCCGTCTCGACCTATGAGCCCCCGGGCTCCGAGGAAGACGACGAGCCCGACTCTGGTTGGGATTTCTCCGGGCTCAGTAATCCTAGCGCCATGCGAGACTTCATGACCGCATGTGACTACTGCCTCTCCGATTGCTCCGATGATGGCCACAGCCTTGTCGACGGAGGTTGTGGCCCAAGTCGCGAATGTTTCCACGTCGATCTAGGGGTCACGACGAAGGCAACCACCTTGGTATGCCGGAGGACGATGATCCCCCTGGGCCTGCGCCTCGCATTGACATCCTACGGGAGCTAGATGTGGTCCCAGTCCCTGCGGGGGGTCAGGACACACAGCTCGAGCAAATCCGCGAGATGCAGGCCAAGCTCGACGAGGAAGCAGGACAACTTGTGCAGCTCCGGCAAAACATCGGGCAGGAGTGGGCAGGCCGAGCACTAGCCGGAGAAGCGCGTCATCAGGCCCAGGACATCCAGTGCCGTATCACTGACGATGCCAGGGCAAGGCTGCCCCCGGCTTCCAGTGGAGTCGGCCAGAACCTGGCTGCAGCGGCAATACTACTCCGAGCGATGCCGGAGCCATCCACCACCGAGGGGCGGCGTATCCAGGGAGAACTCAAGAATCTCCTGGAGGATGTCACGGTCCGACAGGCCGAGAGCTCTGCCTCCCGAAGGCAGGGGTACCCCCCGGAGCATCACGTCGCGACTTCCCGATTCATGCGGGAAGCCTCGGTCCACACCGGGCGCACGCGGGACGCGACGCCTGCAGCCCCGGGTCGCCTCGGCAACGAGCACCGCCACCATGACCATCGAGCCCGCCTCGACGAAAAGGTGCGTCGAGGCTACCACCCTAGGCGTGGGGGACGCTACGACAGTGGGGAGGATCGGAGCCCCTCGCCCGAACCACCTGGTCTGCAAGCCTTCAGCCGAGCCATACGACGGGCGCCATTCCCGACCCGGTTCCGAGCCCCGACTACCATCACCAAGTACTCAGGGGAAACAAGGCCGGAACTGTGGCTTGCGGACTACCGGCTGGCCTGCCAGCTAGGAGGAATGGATGATGACAACCTCATCATCCGCAACCTCCCCCTGTTCCTCTCCGACGCCGCCCGAGCGTGGCTGGAGCATCTGCCTCCTACGCAGATTTCCAACTGGGACGATCTGGTCAAGGCCTTCGCTGGAAACTTCCAGGGCACATACGTGCACCCTGGGAACTCCTGGGATCTCCGAAGCTGCCGCCAGCAGCCAGGGGAATCCCTGCGGGACTACATCCGGTGGTTTTCGAAGCAGCGCACCGAGCTGCCCAACATCACCGACTCGGATGTCATCGGCGCGTTCCTCGCCGGCACCACTTGTCGCGACCTGGTGAGCAAGTTGGGTCGCAAGACCCCCACTAGGGCGAGCGAGTTGATGGATATCGCCACCAAGTTCGCCTCTGGTCAGGAGGCGGTCGAGGCCATCTTCCGGAAGGACAAGCAGCCTTAGGGACGCCAGCAGAAAGACGTCCCCAAGGCGTCCGCCCAGCGCGGCACGAAGAAGAAGGCCAAGAAGAAGTCGCAAGCGAAACGCGACGCCGCCGACGCAGATCTTGTCGCTGCCGCCGAGCATAGAAACCTTCGGAAGCCTCCTGGAGGGGCCAACCCGTTTGAGAAGATGCTCAAGGAGTCGTGCCCCTATCATCAGGGTCCCGTCAAGCACACCCTTGAGGAATGCGTCATGCTTCGGCGCTACTTCCATAAGACCGGGCCCCCGGCGGAAGGTGGCAAAGGCCATGACAACGACAAGAAGAAGGGCAACAGGGCGGAGGAGTTCCCCGAGGTCCACGACTGTTTCATGATCTACGGTGGGAAAGTGGCGAATGCCTCGGCTCGGCACCGCAAGCAGGAGCGCCGGGAGGTCTGCTCGGTGAAGGTGGCAGCGCCAGTCTAACTAGACTGGTCTGACAAGCCCATCACCTTCGACCAAGGCGACCACCCCGACCGCGTGCCGAGCCCAGGAAAGTACCTGCTCGTTGTCGACCCCGTCATCGGCAACGTCAGGCTCACCAAGGTCCTCATGGACGGAGGCAGCAGCCTCAACATCATCTACGCCGAGACCCTCTGGCTCTTGCAGATCGATCTGTCCACGATCCAGGCCGGTGCGGCACCTTTTCACTGGATCATCCCCGGGAAGCGCGTCCAGCCCCTTGGACAACTCGATCTGCCCGTCTGCTTCGGGACCCCCTCCAACTTCCAAAAGGAAACCCTCACGTTCGAAGTGGTCGGGTTCCGAGGAACCTACCACGCGGTGCTGTTGAGACTGTGCTACGCCAAGTTCATGGCCGTCCCCAACTACACCTACCTCAAGCTCAAGATGCCAGGCCCCAATGGGGTCATCACCATCGGATCCACATATCGACACGCGTACGAATGCGACGTGGAGTGTGTGGAGTACGCTGAGGCCCTCGCCGAGTCCGAGGCCCTCATCGCCGACCTGGAGTGCCTCTCCAGGGAGGTGCCAGATGCAAAGCGCCACGCCGGCAACTTCGAGCCAGCAGAGGTGGTTAAGACCGTCCCTCTCGACCCCAGCAACGACGCCTCCAAGCAAGTCCGGATCGGCTCCAAGCTCGACCCCAAATAGGAAGCAGTGCTCATCGACTTTCTCCACGCGAACACCGAGGTTTTTTGCGTGGAGTCCTGCCTGGCATACCGAGGGATGTCGCCGAGCACTCGCTGGATATCTGAGCTAGAGCCTGACCCGTGAAGCAGCCTCTGCGCCGTTTCAACGAAGAAAAGCGCAGAGCCATAGGCGAGGAGATCCACAAGCTGACAGCTGCGGGGTTCATCAAAGAGGTATTCCATCCCGAATGGTTAGCCAACCCTGTGCTTGTGAAAAAGAAAGGTGGGAAATGGAGGATGTGTGTAGACTACACTGGTCTAAACAAAGCATGTCCGAAGGTTCCCTACCCTCTGCCTCGCATCGATCAAATCGTGGATTCCACTGCTGGGTGTGAAACCCTGTCATTCCTCGATGCCTACTCAGGGTATCACCAAATCAAGGTGAAAGAGTCTGACCAGCTCGCGACTTCTTTCATCACACCTTTTGGCATGTACTGCTATATTACTATGCCATTTGGTTTGAGGAATGCCGGCGCGACATACCAAAGGTGCATGAACCACGTGTTCGGAGAACACATCGGCCGAACGGTCGAGGCTTACGTCGATGACATCGTGGTCAAGACGAGAAAAGCCTCCGACCTCCTCTCTGACCTTGAAACAACATTCAAGTGTCTGAGGGCGAAGGGCGTGAAGCTTAACCCCGAGAAATGTGTCTTCGGAGTCCCCCGAGGCATGCTCCTGGGGTTCATCGTCTCCGAGCGGGGCATCGAGGCCAACCCGGAGAAAATCGCGGCCATCACCAACATGGGGCCTATCAAAGACTTGAAAGGAGTACAAAGGGTCATGGGATGCCTTGCGGCTGTGAGCCGCTTCATCTCGCGCCTCGGCGAAAGTGGCCTACCCTTGTATCGCCTCTTAAGGAAGACCGAGCGCTTCTCTTGGACCCCCGAGGCCGAGGAAGCCCTCGGAAACTTAAAGGCACTCCTCACAAGTGTGCCCATCTTGGTGCCCCCGCTGCAGGAGAAGCCCTCTTGATCTACGTAGCCGCAACCACTCAGGTGGTCAGCGTCGCGATCGTAGTCGAGAGACGAGAAGAAGGGCATGCACTGCTCGTCTAGAGGCCGGTTTACTTCATCAGCGAAGTGCTATCTGAGACCAAGATCCGCTACCCGCAAATTCAGAAGCTACTGTACGCAGTAATTCTGACGCGGCGAAAGTTGCGACACTACTTCGAGTCTCATCCGGTGACTGTGGTGTCATCCTTCCCCCTGGGGGAGATCATCCAGTGCCGAGAGACCTCGGGTAGGATAGCAAAGTGGGCGGTGGAGATCATGGGCGAGACAATCTCGTTCGCTCCTCGGAAGGCCATCAAGTCCCAAGTCTTGGCAGACTTCGTGGCTGAATGGGTCGACACCCAGCTACCAACAGCTCCGATCCAACCGGAACTCTGGACCATGTACTTCGATGGGTCGCTGATGAAAACAGGAGCGGGTGCGGGCCTGCTCTTCATCTCACCCCTCGGGAAGCACCTCCGCTACGTGCTGTGCCTCCATTTCCCGGCGTCAAACAACGTGGTCGAGTACGAAGCTCTGGTTAGCGGGTTGCGCATCGCCATCGAGCTAGGGGTTCGGCGCCTCGACGCTCGTGGCGACTCGCAGCTTGTCATCGACCAAGTCATGAAGAACTCCCACTGCCGCGACCAGAAGATGGAGGTCTACTGCGACGAGGTTTGGTGCCTGGAAGACAAGTTCTACGGACTCAAGCTCAACCACGTCGCCCGACGATACAACGAGACTGCGGACGAGCTGGCTAAGATAGCCTCGGGGCGGACAACGGTTCCCCTGGATGTCTTCTCCAGAGACATACATCAACCCTCCGTCAAGACCGACGACATGCCCGAGCCTAGGGAAGCCTCGACCCAGCCCGAGGAGGCCTCGGCCCAGCCCGAGGCACCCTCGCCCGCCGAGGGTGAGGCACTGCGTGTCGAGGGAGAGCGGGATGGGGCCATGCCTAATCGAAACTGGCAGACCCCGTACCTGCAATATCTCCACCGAGGAGAGCTCCCCCTCGACAAAGCCGAAGCTCGGCGACTGGCGCGGCGCGCCAAGTCGTTCGTCTTACTGGGCGACGAAAGGGAGCTCTACCACCACAGCCCCTCAGGCATTCTCCAACGATGCATATCCATCGCTGAAGGACAGGAGCTATTGCAAGAGATACACTCGGGGGCTTGCGGTCACCGCGTAGCACCTCGAGCCCTCGTTGGGAATGCCTTCCGACAAGGTTTCTACTGGCCGACCGCGGTGGCCGACGCCACTAGGATTGTACGCTCCTGCCAGGGGTGTCAATTCTACGCAAGACAGACGCACCTGCCCGCTCAGGCCCTGCAGACAATACCCATCACTTGGATGTTTGTTGTGTGGGGTCTGGACCTCGTCGGTCCCTTGCAGAAGGCACCCAGGGGCTTCTCGCACCTGCTGGTCGCCATCGACGAATTCTCCAAGTGGATCGAGGTCCGACCCCTAACCAGCATCAGGTCCGAGCAGGCGGTGGCGTTCTTCACCAACATCATCCATCGCTTCGGGGTCCCAAACTCCATCATCATCGACAATGGCACCCAGTTCACTGGCAAGAAGTTCCTGGACTTCTGCGAGGACCACCACATCAGGGTGGACTGGGCCGCCATGGCTCACCCCATGACAAATGGGCAGGTGGAGCGTGCCAACGACATGATTCTGCAGGGACTTAAGCCGAGGATCTACAACGACCTCAACAAGTTCGACAGTTGGTGGATGAAGGAACTACCATCGGTGGTCTGGAGTCTGAGGACGACGCCAAGCCGAGCCACGGGTTTTTCACCGTTCTTTCTAGTCTATGGGGTCGAGGCTGTCTTGCCCACAGACTTAGAATACGGTTCCCCGAGGACAAGGGTGTATGACGACCAAAGCAACCAGACCAGCCGAGAAGACTCGCTGGACCAGCTGGAAGAGGCTCGGGACGTGGCCTTGCTACACTAGGCGCGATATCAGCAGTCTCTGCGATGCTACCACGCCCGAGGGGTTCGGTCCCGAGACCTCCAAGTGGGAGACTTGGTGCTTCGGCTGCGGCAAGACGCCCGAGGGCGCCACAAGCTTACTCCTCCCTGGGAGGGGCCATTCATCATCGCCAAGATTTTGAAGCCCCGAACTTACAAGCTGGCCAACAATCAAGGCGAGGTCTACAACAACGCTTGGAACATCCGACAGCTACGTCGCTTTTACCCTTAAGATGTTTTCAAGTCGTTCATATACCTCGTTTTCTATTCAAATAAAGTCTAACCATCAAGGAAGGGTCAACCTTGCCTCGGCAAAGCCCGACCCTCCCTCGGGGCTAGAAGGGGGGAACCCCCTCTGCGTCAAAATTTTCCTCGGATAAGTTTTCTACCAAAACGACTTTCGTGCTTTCCGACTACATCAACAGCAGAACGAGTAAGAGCGCACGTAAGCGGCAAGGACAATCGAGCCGAGGGACTCCTACGCCTCCGGGATATGGATACCTCACTCGTCACCTTCTGCGAAAAGTAACTCTTACTCAGACGAGCGATTTTGCTACTGACGAACAAGTCCGGATACTCGGAACGAGAGGAAAAGAAACACAGCTTTATAACACGACAACAAAGTGTTTGGGCCTCGACAGCCACGAAATACACATGTATGCTCCAAACAGACTGCTCCGACAGAATCAGGCATCACCCGGGGGAGGAGCGGCACCCTCGGCTTCGTCTCCACCCTCGGCGAGATCTGGCCCGACCTCGGACGTCGACACGGGCAGAAGGATCTCCACCTCGAAGGAGGACGCTAGCACCGCGCTTGGGCCCACGACGGCCGCGTCAAGCCTCTGGACCTCGGCTAAGGCAGCCTCATCTTCGTCGTGTAGACAGTACCCCTCGCTGACCCGCTCCAGGTCCACGTTGTAGTGGGAAGCGAGCACGGCGAAGGTCCACCTAACGCCGTGATGCAGCGCCTCGCGGAGTCTGCCGCGCACATGGCCGCCCAAGGCCCGCAGGCGGCTCTGGGGGGAGCTACCCGAGGGGACGTCATCAAGGCCAAAGACCTGGCAGAAGCCCGAGATAGCTTCGGACATGGCCACGCGGTTGGCCTCTTTCTGCTCAGTCGCCTGGGCGAGAGCCTTGACGGACTCGCTGAGAGCTGTCTCGAACTCTGCAAACAGCCAAACATAATTCTTCGGACGCGAGTTGAAGAATGAAGATGAATCGAAGTCACAAAGCGGCCGAAACATACCTTCAGCCCGGGCATGTTGCTCCGAGGCTGCGGCTTGGGCAGACTGGGCAGACCCGACCGCCACGGCCAGGTCCTCCGCAAGGGCTCCGGCCCGAGCGGACACCTCGGCTAGCTGGCCCCCAAGGGTCTCGGCCCGACCTACAGCCTCGGCAGCCTGGTTCCGAGATTGGTCCCGCTCGCCAATGACCTGGCCAAGCTCCAGCTGCCGCTGCTGCGCCTCCGCCCGTGCCGACGCCGCCTCTGCCCGCACCGCCGCTGCCTCCACCTCCAGCTCATCACAGAGCAACCGGAGGTCCGCCGCCTCGGTGCTCCGTTGGGCAAGGCGTTCGGTAGCCTCGGCAAGAGCGGCCCTCAGGAACCGCAGCGAACCCCAAACACCAGTCTCGTGACGGATGAACAACGACTTGGCGGTACTCAGATCTGTCAGATCCTGAAGAAGGGAAGCAGGGTGTCACAAAGAATGCCCTGGTCACACGAAAGGTATCCCTGAAACCCTCACCTGGAGGACCCTGGGAACGTCCCTGGAAAGGATCTCCATGGTCGACCGAAGCGACCCCATCGCTGCCTCGGCATACTCACGGAGCTCATCCCGAGACTGCTCCTCCCGCTCGTCGTCAAGGACGAAGAGGGGTTTCGAGGCGCCACGGGTCCAGAACTGGAGCGCCTGCCCACGCCGCTCGTTGGGATCGCGCCGCGCGGGGATGAGGTCGCCGCTCCCTAAGACGGGCCGCAGTTCTGCGCACCCCTCCTCCAAGGCGTTGGGACCCCCTGCAGTCGACGCATCGGGTACAACCTTGGCTAAGGAGGTGGGCTTCCAATCGCCGACCTCGGCAACGGCGGTCGCCCCCTCCTTATGGCCGAGACTGGGAAGGTCGGAGACGGCCTCGAGCAGCGGCACCTCAGCCATCCTAGCATCGGCAGCGACGGGTGGCTCCACGGGCAAAACCGCAACGGCCTCGGCAGAGGCTGGGGCCGGCGCCGACAACGCGTCAGGTGGGCTCAGGGCCGCGGCCACGCTAGCAGCCTCCCCCAGCTCGATGGCCGCCCCGACGGAGGGGTCGGCCTGGGGGGCTTGCCCCATGGCAATTCGCGCCGCCTGGGCCCCCCGCTTGGGGCGTCTTGTGCGGAGGCCAGCCAACCGGCGTGGTGCGGTGCGGCACTGGCTGCAGAAGCCGGCACCGTCTTAAGGGCCTTCCTGGGAGCCAGACTGGCCGAACCGTGCCTCCGTTTGCTGAGAGAAAAAGGTGAAGCAGGATCAGGACACACAAAGAAGAAGCCAGAACAGTGGTATCCTCAGATACTTACCCGCTCCGGACCAAGGCCAATCGTGCCTGCGGGGAGGCCCCTTGGCCCCCGCAGGCGCCATCGAGGTTCGCCCCGCTGCTGGCTTCGGCGCCGTTCCCACTTCGGGCGCCTGGGGCATCGAAGGGATGACCTGCCCCATGCGCCGTCACAACGGCCCGAGGACCAACCTCTTGTACTGCCGGCACGAGCGACCGCTCTGGGGAGACAGGCAGGTCGGCCCGACTCCCCGGAGTCACCTCAACTACTTCGGCCAAGGGGTCAAGTACCCCCTCGGCCTGCCCCTGATCTTCGGACCGGGACCCTGATGTCCCGGCCCCAGGTACCGACGGCGCCAGCCCACTCGGGGGCTAGCTCGACGACCCCTGGCCCAGCCTCAGATCCGGGCTAAGGCCAAGGCGGGCCACCATGTCGTCGTCCTCGTCATCATCCTCGTCATCGTCATCGTCAGGCGTCTCCGGCGACGGCTCCCTCGGGAGCCCGTCCCTCTCCTGCCTCCGACGGCGCCTCTCCAAGGCGTCCCGAGCCCGCATCCGCTCGCGAGCCCGAGCCTTTTTCGCGTCTTTCTTCCCCTTCTTCTTCTCCGCAGCGACCCTCCGCGCGGCTCGGTCCACCACGTCCTCCGGGACCGGTGGCAGGGAAGGCTTGTAACACCCCAACTCCTGGAGATGAACGGAAATCCTGACTGTGAGAATCAAGGGCAACCTGACGCAAGAAAGGAGAAGGAGCGGACACTCACCATGGACACGCACCCACGCTCGGGACGCATGAGGGGCTGGGTAAGGGCGCCGACGTCTAGCCTCCCTACCGTGCCCGCTACCCGCCTATGGAGGTCATCGGCGGAGAGGGAGACCGAGGACATCTGCGAACCCTCCAAGTCGACCCTCAGCATCATCTCTGAAAGCGGCAACCGCCGCTCCGCCAAGGGAAGCACCCTCCGGCGATGGATGGCGGCGACCACCCCCGCGGCGGTAAGCCCCCCGTCTCGTAGCTCCTGCAAGGCCTCCAGAAGGGGCTGGAGTTTCTCCTGTTTCTCGCGCGCGGCCCCATAGCGCCAGTTGCTGCCGGCGGCAGTCACCACTCGTTGAGAAAACGACGGGAGTCTCCCATCGTCATTCCGGAGGTAAAACCACCGGCGCTGCCACCCCTTGTTCGAAGACACAAGGATGGCGGGGATGTACTATTGCGCGCGCGCCTGCCTCAACTGGAGGATGCAGCCACCGGCCCGCACCACCATACGGACCTTCTTTTCCCCCGTTGTCAAGGCAAAAAGCTCCACGGAGAAGAGATGGGTCCACAGATCCTAGTGGGGGTCAATCCCCAAAAAGCCTTCGCAAACCACCGCGAAGATGGCCGCTTGTGCAATGGAGTTGGGGTTGAGGTTGTGCAGCTCCACCTTGTAGTAATACAGGAGCGCCCGCATGAAACGGCTTGCTGGCACTCTGAACCCCCGCTCATGGAAGGAGACGAAACTCAGCACATACCCCGGCGGCGGGGTCGGGTCAGCCTCGCTCGGAGGGACCATCCACTCCGGCTGCAGGTCACCAGAGAGGGGACGGAGCAAACCATCGGCGACAAGGGCCTCCAGATCGTCCACCGTGACGGTGGAGAAAGGCCACGGGTCGCGCGGTGGAACGACGGTTACCCGGTCGGCCATCGCCAAACGAAGGGGATGGCGGCGGAGCGGACAAGGTGCGCGATTTTCTTTCTCTGGCTATTCCCTTAGGTTGCGGAAACCAAAGCAGGAGGCGAGCAGCAGAGTAAAGAACCACCACCGGACCCTCTTCCGGGTATATAAAGGCCCGGGCAAGACCCGTTCAACACTTCGCCCGAACCCGCCGCAAAATTCAAACTCGAAGGCGAAACGCCCGTTCCTCGAACGACTCGCGCACGCGCAACGACTGCCCCGCGAACCGCCCGTCCCGTCGCATTAACTTCGCGGTAGGGCAGGTGACACCTTTGGCAGGCGAAGCGGGCGACGTTTCACCTCTGCCATGATGACCGTGTCAAAAAAGGTGCGCCACACCGTTTAAATTCATATCCTTTTCTTCTTCCCCTTTCTCTCTCTTGCTACAGGGACCGAGAAAGGGGATATTTCGAAAGGGATCCTTCTCCGCGAAGGAAGCGGGCCCCGAGCCCTCCTACTGATCAGGGGTTCGAAGGCTGGCCCCTCGGAAGGGTTCGACAGCCGCCCTAGAGCACTCGGGCTTCAGGCTCATTACTGATCAGAGGTTCGAAGGCTGGCCCCTTGGAAGGGTTCGACAGCCGCCTCAGATCACTCGGGCTCCGTGCCCACTACTGATTAGGGGTTCGAAGGCTGGCCCCTCGAAGGGTTCAACAGCCGCCCCAGAGCATGCAGAGCGAGGGATGACTCTGGGTACGTCCGATACATGGCCGACGCTCGGGCTATGCTCCTGAGGTACCCTAGGACATTTCCGAGACCAGCAGGAGCGATTTTGTAACGGAATCCCATCAGAGGGAGGCATCGAGCCCTCGGACCCTATCGAACGGGACCGGGTCCGGCAAAACACCTACAGGTACTTTTGGAGCGCGCCTCTGGGCCACTAGCCGACCCTTATCGAACGGGGCACGAGCGTCCACTCGGATCACCCGTTAGCAACTCACTGGAGACACCATGTTCGGCGCCCTCCGAGGGCAACATGGCGCTTTCCCCCCTCCTCCTTGTGGAAAGGCGACGAAGGGGCGTATGATAAAAGCCGAGTCAGTCCTTGATCGTCCTCTCGCTCTGTGCAGAGGCTCGGGGGCTGCTATCGCAAACCTGGCTCCGGCCAAACTGTTGACAGCGTCAACAAACCAGCCTGAAAACTCGAAACCTGACCATGCACCCGGACTACGATCAGATCGCATGAGGGAATAACCAGACCGGCCAAGGCATCACGAAAGGCATTAAGACCTCGGAGGAGTCAAACCACTCCTCCGAGGCCTCGGGGGCTACACCCGGCGGGTGCGCTCGCGCACACCCACCGGAACATAATATAACCGAGAAAGGTCGGCCCCCTTGCAAAAAAGTGCGACAAAGCCTCCAAGCGAGTACCAACACTCCCTTTGAGGCTCGGGGGCTACTGTCGGGTACCATAATTAGGGGTACCCCCAAGACTCCTAAACTAGGCTTGTAATCCCCATCAGCGCAAAACTGCAGAGGCTGATGGGTGCAATTCAGGTCAAGGCTTCGCCTACTCAAGGGACGCGATCTCGCCTCGCCCGAGCCTAGCCTCGGGCGAGAACAATAGTCCCGGACAGATTCACGCCTCGCCCGAGGGCCTCCTCAAGCAACGAGCGCTCCCTCGACTCGCCCGAAACCCAGCTCGGGCAGGCTTCGTAGTGAAGCAACCTTGGCCAAATCGCCTCACCAACCGACCGTATCACAGGCGCATTCCATGCAAGGATCGCCTAGCGCCTTATCCTGACACGCGTACCTCAGTCGACAGGGCGAAGTGACCGCAATCACTTCGCCCTCCCACTGACTGAGCTGACAGGAAAACTGCGCCGCTCGCCCCTCTCCGACTGCTGTGCCACCCTCCAGGGTGAGGCTGACAGCAGCTGAGTCCAGCCTCAGGCGCCACAGGAAGCTCCGCCTCGCCCGACCCCAGGGCTCGGCCCCCGCCTCGGCTTCGGAAGATGGACTCCGCCTCACCCGACCCCAGGGCTCGGCCTCGACCTCGACCTCGGAAGGTGGTCTCCGCCTCGCCCGACCCCAGGGCCCGGCCTCGACCTTGGGCGGAATCGCGTCCTCGCCCGACCCCGGCCTCGGCCTCAGGAGGAGTCTCCGCCTCTCCCGACCTTGGGCTCGAACCGACCACTCCGCAGGAGGTACATCATTACCCTACCCCTAGCTAGCTCAGGCTACGGGGGAACAAGACCGACGTCCTATCCAGGCTCGCCCCGGTAACAAGTAATGATGGCTCCCCGCGTGCGTCTATGACGACGGTGGCTCCCAGCCCCTTACGGAAGCAAGGAGACGTCAGCAAGGTCCCGACAGCCCCGACAGTTGTGCTTCTACAGGGCTCAAACGCTCCTCCGACAGCCACGACACCATGTACACAGGGTCCCAGCACCTCTCCGATAGCCACGTTGGCATGTACACAGGGCTCCGACTCCTCTCTGCCGATCACGTTAGCACACTTCTACACCCCCATTGTACACCTGGACCCTCTCCTTGCATCTATAAAAGGAAGGGCCAGGGCCCTCATACAGGAGGGTGGTCGCGCGGGACTCTCTCTCTCTCTCCCTCGCGGACGCTTGTAACCCCTACTGCAAGCGCACCCACTCTGGCGCAGGATAACACGAGGCCGCGGTTTTCCCCCTTTGTGTTTCGTCTTGCGCCAACCCATCTGGGCTGGGGCACGTAACGACAATTTACTCGTCGGTCCAGGGACCCCCGGGGTCGAAACGCCGACAGATACGATCTTCTTTGGTACTCCATGCAGACAAACAATCCTTGACATGTACAAATCTGCTAATTGAGCTCCTGAGTAAGTTGTCTTCACTCGTATAAAATGTGCAACTTTAGTCAATCTGTCTACAATAACCCATATGGAATCATAACCATCACGAGTATGGGGTAATCCAACTATGAAATCCATACCAATTTCTTCCCATTTCCATTCAAGTACTTTAAGAGGTTGTAGTAAACCTGCTAGTATTTGATGTTCTGCCATAACTCGTTGACACACATCACAAAGTGCAACATGAGTAGCAACATCCCTTTTTAAACCGTGCCACCAATATTTTTCCTTCAGATCCTGGTACATCTTAGTACTTCCAAGGTGAATAGAATATGTTGAATCATGAGCTTCTCTCAAAATAAGTTGGTGTAGATGTTCAATTTCTAGTACACAGATCCTATTTTTAAACCAAATTGTGCCTTGTTCACCTTTTGTGAAATCTAGGGCTTTTCCCAAAATAATTTGCATTTTAATTTTTTTGATTTTCTCATCGGATTCCTGTCCTTTACGAATCTCTTATTTCAAAGTAGATTCCACTTCCATAACGGTGGCTTCCGTATTATTGACCATACCAAGATTAAGTCATTCCATTTCCTAACATAATTCTTGTGGCATCAAATAGGTAGTAACACTGTTCACCTGACCTTTATGATTCAAAGCATCTGCCACTACATTTGCTTTACCTGGGTGATACTGTATATCCAGATCACAATCTTTGATTAACTCAAGCCATCTTCGTTGTCTTAGGTTGAGTTCTTTCTGAGTGAATATGTATTTCAAGCTTTTGTGATCCGTGAAGAATTTGCACTTATTTCCAATCATGTAGTGCCTCCAAATCTTCAAAGCGTGCACTATGGCAGCTAATTCCAGATCAAGCGTAGGATAATTCTTTTCATGCTTCCACAACTGCCTTGAGGCATAAGCTATTACTTTTCTTTCTTGCATTAATACATAGCCAAGTCCTAGGTGCGAGGCATCACAATACACATCAAATCCTTTGTGAATATCAAGCATTACCAAGACTGGTGCAGTGGTTAGCTTTTCCTTTAATTCTTCAAAACATTTCTGGCAAGCTTCATCCCACTTAAACTTTTTACCTTTCTCTAGCAGTGAAGTAAGAGGTTTCACTATCTTAGAGAAGCCTTCGATGAATCTTCTGTAGTATCCTGCCAATCCAAGGAAACTTCTGATCTTGGATACATCTGTTGGTTGCTTCCAATTTAATATTTCACTTATTTTACCGGGTCTACCTTGATTCCTCCATCTGTGATAATATGTCCTAGAAAAGCGACTTCCTTGACGATTCTGTTGATAACCACTAAACCTTTGACTGGTTTGAGAGCTGTTCCTCTGTTGGTTCTGGTACTGGTTACTTCTCTGTCCTTGTTGTCCAGAGCGTTGCATTTGATAATTGTTGTTTCCACTCTGATTTCCAGAGCGAAACTGAGAACCTTGAGAGTTGTGCTATCGAGTATTCCTACTAGACTATCCTTGAAATTTCCTCTTATGATCCCATAACTCCCTTCTTTTACTTTCTAGGTCAATCGCCTTGTTAAGCAGAGTCTAGAAATTCGGGAAACTATGGCTTTGTAGCTAATAGTTCAATGGTCCAATCAGTACTTCTAAGAATCGCTCTTGGCGCTTCTCATCTGTGTCAACTTCCTCCCATGCATAGCGAGAAAGTTGGGTGAAACGATCTCGGTATTCACTAGCGGACATACCTCCTTGAGTGAGGGATAAGAATTCCTTCTTCTTAAGCTTCATTATTCGCGATGGAATATGATGAGCATGGAAGTTCTCCTAAAATTCCTGCCAAGTTATAGCGTCTGTGTTCACGTGTGCCGCAGTGAAGGCATCCCACCAGTCGGACGTGGCGCCTTCGAGTCTTCCAGAAGCATACAAGACCTTCTCTCTGTCGTTACACTACGTAATGTCCAGCTTCTTTCCTATGACCTTAAGCCATTCATCGGCATCCAAGGGATCAACCGAATGAGAAAATGCATGGGGATGATGACTCATAAAATCTCTGTGCTTGTCCCGAGCTTGGGGTGCATTCTAATATTGGGGATTCTGTTGGTTCTATTGATTCTGTTGGATTTGTTGTATTTAAGCAGTGAGGCCTTGGAGAGGTTGCATCTGCGCGGCAATGAACTGCTCCATGGTTGGGTTAGGTGGTGGTGGTGGCATTGCTGACTAGCACGTCGATTGCGGGTGTTTCTGGGAACTGAGCGATCGTTCACCATCTGGTTGGTTAGAAAGTGTATCCTTTAGATAAGTGAAGAGTAGAGAAAGATTCTTAGGAGGAATAGCTTTTAACTAAAGTTAAGATTATTTGTTAATTTTAAATGTTCTTATGGCCATCATTCCATAAGATCATTGCACTCAAGCAAAAATCCAAATCAAACATTATGCAAACATCAACATCATATGGCTGTTATTATAATAATAATATCATAGAGAGTTTTGTCGTCTAACTCAAAATCAAACTTATTACAATATGACTTATATATATCTAGAGTAGCCTGATAATAGATCTTGGGGCTCCATAACGAATTCTCTTACGGGACGGGGACACGGCTATTGTAACACCCTGAATTTGGAGATATAAATTTTCTTTTCTAATATCCACTAAATTCAGGTGTTACCCTCCTTTTTCTCTGTCTTTCTATTTCTTTTTCTAGATAGTGGAGGGTCATTATATATATACAAGGGTTAAGTTAGTGAAATAAGATCCTAGAGACACTTTGATTGTTGCATTCATGTCGTTGCATAGTGTTTATGAGTGCAAAGGTTATCGAACCATATCAAATTATCTTGTTTATGTCTTCGGGAACCTTCAAAACGTTTTTAGTACTAAATATGAATTTCAGATTTTTTTTTCTGATATTATTTTAATCCCTATAATTTAATGTTTACGAAAACCAAAGTATTCTGAAAACTTAATAATATGTAGATATCTATATCTTCCTCTTGTCGAGACCATTTCGGATCTCGTGTCCTTTTTGCGAGATCCCCAAACCGTCGCTCTTTGTGTCTACCTCTAGATGTCTACCCTTATCTACCCCTGCGCGCAGTCTCACTGTCGCCTTACTATGGTGTTCGCACTGTGCGCCATAGCTTGCACCCACGTTGTTGAGTTCGTGTGTGTCATACGTGTTATTTCACGTGTTGTCGCAAGCTGATTCAAGTGTGCTGTTTTGCGTTGTTCGCGTGTCGCACGAGCTATATCACATGCCACGTACGTCGTGCACGCAACCACATCGCTACATCTCTCCTTTATAAATATACAGACATTTGCCTCCTCTTGTGGCATTATGTGCCACCAACCCTGACACACCGCCCACGCACAACTCCTCCCCACATCCACGTCTCCCTCTCCTTCACTGTTACACGCATCTGGTCGATGCCCCGTCGCGCCCCTACTGCTGTGCAGCACGTCGCCACACCGACGTCAACGCTGGCGAGCCCTTCATCTCTGGTGAGCACACTTTCTTCTCCGGTGCTGTGTTAGTTTCCATCGTTTGAGTCGTCGTGCATAGTCCTGTAAGTTTGGGCCGTGCTTGCTGGGCCAGCACGAGCCCGGCACGAAATAGATGGCACGTAGCCCGGCCCAGCATGAAATAGAAAAAACCGGGCCAGCACGGCACGTTAGACGGGCTGGGCCGTGCTTCGGCTGGTGGCCCGACGGCCCAAATAGCCCGGCACGCCATCATGGGTCGTGCTCGGGCCAGCCCGGCACGATTTAGGGTTAGGAAGCCGCGGTCTTGTGTCGCGCGATATTTATTTCCAGCCCCAGCCGTTCTGTTCTCTGGCGGCGGCTCCTTGGCTTCTCTGCCAGTCCGCATGCGCAAGCCGCCCAGCCCGCCGTCGCTTCTTCCCTCCTCCTCCTCGGTTCCTGTGGTGGCGACGGTCCTCCTCCCAGACGTCAGCGGCGGGGCCCTGCTCCTCCTCGACTAGCAAGCAACCGAACTGAGGAGGAATCGCAGGAGGCCAAAGCAGACACGCACGGCTAGTTCCTCTCACTGACGCGGCTCCTCCATGATATCTAGAAATGCAGTCAGGACCTCGAGCATGGCGCGGCTCCTCCATGCGGACCGACTTGACGGCCACGAACAGCGCAGCGACGGCTCCTCCATGATCTCGCCCTCGCCCGCCGCGAACAGCGACAGTGACGACGCGACCGACTTGACGGCCACGAGCTCGCCCTCGCCGGCCGCGAACAGGGACAGAGTTACGGGCCGGGTCTGGGCCAGCCCGGCCCGATACAAGCCCGCCGTGTTTTAGGGCCATGCTGGGCCTATATTTTAGAACATGAGCACGATTTAGTCCGACCCGAATGCAATGCGTGCTAGCCTGGCCCAAATTATTTAAGCCCGAAGCACAACGGACCGTGCCGGGTCAGCACGGCCCGACCCAACTTACAGGAGGACTAGTCGTGCAGCCGCTACTCGCGGGCATCCTGCCCCAGCCACGCATTGTAGCACCGCCCTAGCCTCCGTAGCCGCTAGCTGGCCGCATCTGGCCCACGAGCTCCGTGTCCCACCTCTAAGGCTGGGCATTCGGTTTTTTCTAAACTTCGGTTCGGTTTTTCGGTTTTACAGACATTAGAAACCGATCGGTTTTCTAGAAAATAAAAACCGAGAAGTTCGGTTTCGGTTTTTTACTTCGGTTTTTCGGTAAAAACCGAATACCAAACTTATACTCAAGACAATACATACAACAAGTGTACATGATAGATTACACATAATTTTAAAAACTAAAAATTTTATAGGTACAAATATTTAGAGATACATCATACATCACATACAAATAAGTGAATAACAATTTAATTGTATCACATATTTAGTTCACATAATCAAATAGTCAAATTTGATAATTGATAAAGTTTGGTATTCGGTTTTTTTGGTATTTCGATTCGGTATACGGTGAAAACCGATTACGATACCGAAAACCGAACTTCTTAGATACAAAAACCGAAACCGAATCGAACTACCGAAAAAACCGAAATTTCGGTTCGGTTCGGTTCGATTCGGTTTTCGGTTTATGGTAAAAAAGTGCCCATCCCTACCCACCTCCCCTTCGCATGTCGCCAAACGCCAGCTCCCAGCCATGTGCCGCTACACGCCTCGTTCCCGGTCTTGTTGCGCGCCCGGTCGTGCGCTGCCGTCACTCCGGCCAGCGAGCCGCCGGCGAGTGGCCGAGCAGCCCAATGGCCAAGCCTATCGGGACGGCAGAGAACTTCCTCCTTTCTCTCCCCTTGTTGTGGCTGTGTTGGTTGGCCCAAGGAAGGTCGAAGGAAGAAGAGGAACCGCTGGTGCGATTCGTTCGTCCGTGCAGAGCCTGGAAACGAAGAAACCGTGTGGAGAAACGGCTGGTGGGCCCACCCATGTACACATGCATGCCGTGAGAAACCTCCTGGCCGCATGCATGAAAACAACCCTCCATAGAACGTGGCAACGTTTAAGCCTTTTCTTTGGCCACTTCTACCGTGCAGGGTCTTCTTTGGATAGGTTCTTATGGCCCACTATGTGGTTAATCCCTCAACCAATCATATTGCGCCACATAGCTCAATTCGGTAACTATTCATATCTTTTTGCGTTATAAATCTGCTTCGACCCGTTTGAGTAGTGTTAACTTTATAATAAGTAGAGTATATATTAGTAACATTGTTTAGTCGTGTAAACTAATTTATAGTTTTAATTTATGCATTTATAAATATATGTTAATATGATTAATAATAATCAAATGTTTTGATTCAATATTACTTAGTGTGATTGCGACGTGTGTTTAGCAGTTCTTATATGTGGCGTCGTTTATAATCCGCAGATTGTTATTTATTCGATATATTATCCGTCGTCATGGGTCGAGCCAAGGGGGGCCAGCAGGGGCCATGGCCCCTCCGAAGGCTGAGACACAAACAAGAGAATTATATATATAGTCTAAATTATATGTATCTAAATATAAATATTCCAAATTTTGTGCAACATAATTAATGAAATGTTTAATATAGTGGCCGGGAATATATGATCCATAACTCTGTTGTAGTATATGCCAACCAACGTCTAAAAGAGACAAAGAATATAAGATAAAATATTCGTTGAATGACCAATCATGCATGAAACGCCAAAACTAATTCACTTGTAGACGATGATATCTGAACCTCACCCCTTTATGATTCATCCTATCATCTGTCTAGGCAGCTGCCGATTGTTGCTGACCACTTGACTTGCCTCTGACATATCCCCACAACTAAAGTCCAACAAAGGTGATCACACGAAGTAGCATAATGAGCGCCAACAACTTATATACATACTACACTAGATCTTGTGGATAATAAAATCAACAAATTTCAACTAAAGTTGTCACTTGATAGTTGGTGTGTACACGACAAATTTGATATGTACCTGCGTAGGTTGACATATTTTCATGGATCCTCGAGGCTAGTTTGATTTTTGAATTCTCTCACAAATTTGTTAGATGCCTCATGAATACTAGAGTCATTATATAAAAGTTGAATCTCATCAGTCGGATATTCATCGTTATGTCGCCTTTATTATTTTGGTATTATTCTTGCGTCACAACTTTAGTTCAATATATCAATTAGTTAGAAAATGGACTCATGAACTAAGATAATTTATAAAGACTTAGAATTCTTATTCCATGTCGAGTGCTCAACCTTGATGACATTATACAATATTTTTTATCATATAGTATTGATGAATTCATTGGCCCCCTTATATCGTAATCCTGGATCCACCCCTGTCCGTCGTAAACCCGTTTCGACTCGTTTGTCGCGTCAACTTCGTAACATCAACGATTTCGTATTAGTGCAATTATTTTGTCGCGATGCATGTTTTACTTAATTATTTATCTATATATCCAACAATTATTAAAGTAGCAATCTAATTAAACTAATTTATAGTTTTAGTTGCATTTTATAAATACTTGTTATATAATTGTGCATACTCGAATGTTTTTGAATTAATACTTATTCAGTATAAACACAACATCTATTTAATATTTCTTGCGTGTCACACGTGTTGTTTCGCGCTGTCGTCGCGTGTCGTTCACGAGTGTCGCGCGTGCTGTTCGCACTTGTGGCGCTCGTCGTCGTCAAGTTGTTTGTGCGTCTGGTTCTTACGTTATTTCGTGTGTTGTCGCGTATGCTGTTCGCACACGTTGTCACACATCGTTTGCGTGTGTCGTGTGTGGCCGTGCATTGTTTTGCACGTCGCACACCTTGTCGCGTGTCGCCACGCGTCATTCGCGCGTGACGAACGCGTCGTTTTTGCGTGTAATGCGCATTGTTGCACGTTGTTTGTGCATGTCGTGCGTGTCCACGCGTCGTTCTGCACGTTGTCGTGTTGTTTTGTGTGTCGTAAATTCGCCTCGCTTAAAATCTCTCGTGATAATTAATTACTTATTTAACTGACAATTGTTAGTATAGCAGATTAATCGAAACTAAATGGCAGATATTATTTATAGTTGATAATGTCGAATTAAATGCTATAGTTAATATTTGTTTAGCGTAAACCCGTTAACTTCTCGATCATAGCTCCGACTGTCGTGTTTCCTTTCGTCGAGTGACCATAGTAGCGAGCTCTATTTTTGCATGTTTTATTATGTTTTTTTTTTGAATGGTGTAATGTTCTCATGCATAAATATATGTTTGTTTGCTTGTGTCTGTTCGTCTTCGCTTCACATTGCAATTAGATCGTGATTTGTTTTCGAGCTTCGAGGAATCGACGGTCAAGCTTCGGCGACCAAATGGTCAGGTTCTTCGAGTTCTACAAAGTTGAAGATCCTGAGCATCTGTTTGGTGAAGGCAAGTGTCATCTGACCCATTATGTTCTACTTACTTTATAATTTACCGTCCTGCATTATATAATTAAAACCTAAGGATTGACTAGCTTTGTTACTCTGTCCTTGATTAAATTTTGGGTTATTATGGTTAACTTCATGCTATTGCTTTACTTTAATCGATGGACATGATGAGAATATTTATGTTACGATGATGATATCTTGATTATGATGATGAGCTTGCGTTACTTTAGGGGACTCAGGCTGTTTCCTGATTACCTCTCCATAAGGATCTGTTCGTGGAGAGACCACCCGGGAAAAAGTGCAACCATGAGGGTGGTATGGAACACCCTTAGCTGATTAATTAGATGAACTTCGGGTGTAGTTGGCTTTGTCGGAGGGTCGTCAATGGGGGATGGGGCATAGTGCTTGCTCTGTTAAGGATGGGTGCCAAGGTTGATTCGATTTGATTTTGTTAGTCACCCACCTTAGCGAGGAGTACTGTGTTTGTACGACTGGCGAAACCTAACGAGCAACTGCACACCAGGTGTCGGCGTTTCGAACCCGGGGGGTCCCTGGACCGACGAGTAAATTGTCGCCGCGTGCCCCAGCCCAGATGGGTCGACGCGAGACAGAGCGCAAAGGGGGGAGAGAAGCCGGAGGGAGACAGGCGTGAAAGGGGAAACCCGCGACCTTCGTGTTTGTCCCGCACCCAGGTCGGGTGCGCTTGCAGTAGGGGGTTACAAGCGTCCACGCGGGAAAGAGCGAGCGGCTTACGCGAGCGCCGTCCCGTCCTTCCCCGCGCGGCCAACCTTCTATAAGAGGGCCCTGGACCTTCCTTTTATAGACGTAAGGAGGGGGTCCAGGTGTACAACTGGGAGATGTAGCAGTGTGCTAACGTGTCTAGCAGAGAGGAGCTAGTGCCCTAAGTACATGCCGTCGTGGCAGCCAGAGAGGTTTTGGCACCCTGTTCGTGTGATGTCGTGGCCGTCGGAGGAGCGCTGGAGCCTGGCGGAAGGACAGCTGTCGGGGCTGTCGAGTCCTTGCTGACGTCTCCTTGCTTCCGTAAGAGGGCCGAGAGCCACCGTCGTCATGGAGCGTGCGGGGCGCCATCATTACTTGTTTACCGGGGCGAGCCAGATGGGACGCCGGTCTTGTTCCCCGTAGCCAGAGCTAGCTAGGGGTAGGGTAATGATGGCCCCTCTTGTGACGTGGTCGGTCCGAGCCCTGGGTTAGGCGAGGCGGAGGCTCCTCCGAGGTTGAGGTCGAGTTTGTCTTCCGAGGCTGAGGTCGAGTCCGAGCCCCTGGGTCGGGCGAGGCGGAGACCGTCGGCTGAGGCCAGGGCTGAGTCCGAGCCCTGGGGTCGGGCGAGGCGGAGTTCGTCGTCTTCCGGGGCTGAGCCCGAGTCCGAGCCCTGGGGTCGGGCGAGGCGGAGTTCGTCGTCTTCCGGGGCTGAGCCCGAGTGAAAGGGAATTAGGCTTACACCTAGTCCCTAATTAATTTTGGTGGTTGAATTGCCCAACACAAATTTATTGGACTAACCAGTTTGCCTAAGTGTATAGATTATACAGGTGTTAAAGGTTCACACTCAGCCAATAAAAAGATCAAATTTTGGATTCAACAAAGGAGCAAAGGGCCAACCGAAGGCACCTCTGGTTTGGCGCACCGGACTGTCCGGTGTGCCACCGGACAGTGTCCGGTGCACCACCGGACATGTCCGGTGCACCAGAGGACTCCAACGCCAACTCGCCACCTTCGGGAATTTCCAGAGGCACTCGCGCTATAATTCACCGGACTGTCCGGTGTACACCGGACAGTGTCCGGTGCGCCATGGAGAAGCGGCCTCAGGAACTCGTCAGCTTCGGGAAACTCCAACGGCTAGTCCGCTAAAATTCACCGGACTGTCCGGTGTGCACCGGACTGTCCGGTGCGACTCCGGAGCAACGGCTATCTCCGCACCAACGGCTCTCTGCCGCGCATTTAATGCGCGCTCTGCGCGCGCAGAAGTCAGGCGCGCCCATACTGGCACACCGGACAGCAAACAGTACCTGTCCGGTGTGCACCGGACACTGAGGCGGGCCCACAAGTCAGAAGCTCCAACGGTCAGAATCCAACGGCAGTGATGACGTGGCAGGGGGCACCGGACTGTCCGGTGTGCACCGGACTGTCCGGTGCGCCATCAAACAGACGGCCTCCACCAACGGTCAAGTTGGTGGTTGGGGCTATAAATACCCCAACCACCCCACCATTCATTGCATCCAAGTTTTCCAGCTTCCAACCACTATACAAGAGCTAGCATTCATTGCAAAGCACACCAACAAGAGATCAAATCCTCTCCCAATCCCATTCAAAAACCCTAGTGACTAGAGAGAGTGATTTGTAGTGTTCATTTGAGCTCTTGCGCTTGGATCGCTTCTTTTCTTTCTTGATTCTTTCTTGTGATCAAACACTCACTTGTAATTGAGGCAAGAGGCACCAATTGTGTGGTGGCCCTTGCGGGAAGTTTGATTCCCAAGTGATTTGAGAAGAGAAGCTCACTCGGTCCGAGGGACCGTTTGAGAGAGGGAAGGGTTGAAAGAGACCCGGCCTTTGTGGCCTCCTCAACGGGGAGTAGGTTTGCAAGAACCGAACCTCGGTAAAACAAATCCGCGTGTCACACTCTTCATTTGCTTGCGATTTGTTTTGCTCCCTCTCTCGCGAACTTGTTTATATTTCTAACGCTAACCCGGCTTGTAGTTGTGATTATTTTTGAGAATTTCAGTTTCGCCCTATTCACCCCCCCCCCCTCTAGGCGACTTTCAATTGGTATCAGAGCCCGGTGCTTCATTAGAGCCTAACCGCTCGAAGTGATGTCGGGAGATCACGCCAAGAGGGAGATGGAGACCGGCGACAAGCCCACTACGAGCCAAGGGAGCACTTCATCGGAAGAGTCCCACACCAAGAGGAAGGAGAAAAAGAAGGACTCCTCCAAACGGAAGGAGAAAAGATCTTCTTCCTCACACCACAAGGAGAAGAAGGAAAAATCTTCTTCCCACAAGTCGCATCGGAAAGGCGACAAGCACAAGAGGATGAGGAAGGTGGTCTACTACGAGACCGACACTTCATCAACATCCACCTCCGACTCCGATGCACCGTCCGTAACTTCTAAGCGCCAAGAGCGCAAGAAGTTTAGTAAGATCCCCTTACACTATCCTCGTACATCTAGACATACTCCATTACTTTCCGTTCCATTAGGCAAACCGCCAACCTTTGACGGTGAAGATTATGCTAGGTGGAGTGATTTAATGAAATTTCATCTAACCTCACTCCACAAAAGTATATGGAATGTTGTTGAGTTTGGAGCACAGGTACCATCCGTAGGGGATGAGGATTATGATGAGGACGAGGTGGCCCAAATCGAGCACTTCAACTCACAAGCCACAACCATACTCTTGGCCTCTCTAAATAGAGAGGAATACAACAAGGTGCAAGGGTTGAAGAATGCAAAGGAAATTTGGGACCTCCTCAAGACCGCGCACGAGGGTGATGAACTAACAAAGATCACCAAGCGGGAAACGATCGAGGGGGAGCTCGGTCGCTTTCGACTTCGCCAAGGGGAAGAGCCACAAGACATGTACAACCGGCTCAAGACTTTGGTGAACCAAGTGCGCAACCTCGGGAGCAAGAAGTGGGATGACCACGAGGTGGTTAAGGTTATTCTTAGATCACTCATTTTCCTTAACCCTACTCAAGTTCAATTAATTCGTGGTAATCCTAGATATACTCAAATGACCCCCGAGGAAGTTATCGGGAATTTTGTGAGCTTTGAATGTATGATCAAGGGCTCCAAGAAGATCAACGAGCTTGATGAAACCTCCACGTCCGAAGCACAACCGGTGGCATTCAAGGCGACGGAGGAGAAAAAGGAGGAGTCTATACCGAGTAGACAACCAATTGACACCTCCAAGCTCGACAATGAGGAGATGGCTTTAATCATCAAAAGCTTTCGCCAAATCCTCAAGCAACGGAAGGGGAAGGATTACAAATCCCGTTCCAAGAAGGTTTGCTACAAGTGTGGTAAGCCCGGTCACTTTATCGCTAAATGTCCATTATCAAGTGACAGTGATAGGGATAACGACAAGAAGGGAAAGAGGAAAGAAAAGAAGAGGTACCACAAGAAGAGGGGCGGCGATGCCCACGTGTGCTGCGAGTGGGACTCCGACGAGAGCTCCACCGACTCCTCCTCCGACGAGGACGCCGCCAACATCACCGTCACCAAAGGACTCCTCTTCCCAAACGTCGGCCACAAGTGCCTCATGGCAAAGGACGGCAAAAGGAAGAAGGTAAAATCAAGATCCTCCACTAAATATGAAACCTCTAGTGATGAGGATGATGCTAGCAATGAGGAGGATAACTTGCGCGTTCTTTTTGCCGATCTTAACATGCAACAAAAGGAAAAATTAAATGAATTGATTAGTGCTATTCATGAGAAGGATGATCTCTTGGACTCACAAGAGGACTTCCTTATTAAGGAAAACAAAAAGCATGTTAAGGTTAAAAATGCTTATGCTCTAGAGGTAGAAAAATGTGAAAAATTGTCTAGTGAGCTAAGCACTTGCCATGAGACCATTGACAACCTTAGAAATGAAAATGCTAGATTAAATGCTAAGGTTGATTCTCATGTTTGTGATGTTTCAATTCCCAATCCTGGAGATAATAATGATAATTTGCTTGCTAGGATTGAAGAATTAAACATTTCTCTTGCTAGCCTTAAAGTAGAAAATGAAAATTTGATTGCTAAGGCTAAGAACTTTGATGTTTGCAATGTTACAATTTCCGATCTTAGAGATAATAATGATATCTTGCGTGCTAAGATCGTTGAACTTAATTCATGCAAACCCTCTACATCTAATGTTGAGCATGTTTCTATTTGTACTAGATGTAGAGATGTTGATATCAATGCTATTCATGATCACATGTCTTTAATTAAACAACAAAATGATCATATAGCATTATTAGATGCAAAAATTGCCGAGCATAACTTGGAAAATGAAAAGTTTAAATTTGCTAGAAGTATGCTCTATAATGGGAGACGCCCGGGCATCAAGGATGGCATTGGCTTCCAAAGGGGAGACAATGTCAAACTTAATACCCCTCCTAAGAACTTGTCTAACTTTGTGAAGGGCAAGACTCCCATGCCTCAGGATAACGAGGGTTACATTTTGTACCCTGCCGGTTATCCTGAGAGCAAAATTAGGAAGTTTCATTCTAGGAAGTCTCACTCTGGCCCTAATCATGCTTTTATGTATAAGGGTGAGACATCTAGCTCTAGGCAACCAACCCGTGCCAAGTTGCCTAGGAAGAAAACTCCTAATGCATCAAATGATCATGATATTTCATTTAAAACTCTTGATGCATCTTATGTTTTGACTAATAAATCCGGCAAGGTAGTTGCCAAATTTGTTGGGGGCAAACACAAGGGCTCCAAGACTTGTGTTTGGGTACCCAAAGTTCTTGTTTCTAATGCCAAAGGACCCAAAACTGTTTGGGTACCTAAAGTCAAGAACTAAAATTGTTTTGTAGGTTTATGCATCCGGGGGCTCAAGTTGGATACTCGACAGCGGGTGCACAAACCACATGACAGGGGAGAAGAAGATGTTCTCCTCTTATGAGAAAAACCAAGATCCCCAAAGAGCTATCACATTCGGGGATGGAAATCAAGGTTTGGTTAAAGGGTTGGGTAAAATTGCTATTTCACCTGACCATTCCATTTCCAATGTTTTTCTTGTTGATTCACTAGACTACAACTTGCTTTCTGTTTCTCAATTATGTCAAATGGGGTACAACTGTCTATTCACTGATGTAGGTGTCACTGTCTTTAGAAGAAGTGATGATTCAATAGCATTTAAGGGAGTGTTAGAGGGTCAGCTATACTTGGTAGATTTTGATAGAGCTGAACTCGACACTTGCTTAATTGCTAAGACTAACATGGGTTGGCTCTGGCACCGCCGACTAGCCCATGTTGGGATGAAGAATCTTCATAAGCTTCTAAAGGGAGAACACATTTTAGGATTAACAAATGTTCATTTTGAGAAAGACAGGATTTGTAGCGCATGCCAGGCAGGGAAGCAAGTTGGTGCCCAACATCCACACAAGAACATCATGACGACCGACAGGCCGCTTGAGCTACTCCACATGGATCTATTCGGCCCGATTGCGTACATAAGCATCGGCGGGAGTAAGTATTGTCTTGTAATAGTGGATGATTATTCTCGCTTCACTTGGGTATTCTTTTTACAGGAAAAATCTCAAACCCAAGAGACCTTAAAGGGATTCTTGAGACGGGCTCAAAATGAGTTCGGCTTAAGGATCAAGAAAATAAGAAGCGACAACGGGACGGAGTTCAAGAACTCTCAAATTGAAAGCTTTCTTGAGGAAGAGGGCATCAAGCATGAATTCTCTTCTCCCTACACTCCACAACAAAATGGTGTAGTGGAGAGGAAGAATCGAACTCTATTGGATATGGCAAGAACCATGCTTGATGAGTACAAGACTTCGGATCGGTTTTGGGCGGAAGCAGTCAACACCGCTTGCTACGCCATCAACCGGTTATATCTACACCGAATCCTCAAGAAGACATCATATGAACTCCTAACCGGTAAAAAGCCCAACATTTCATATTTTAGAGTCTTTGGTAGCAAATGCTTTATTCTTGTTAAAAGAGGTAGAAAATCTAAATTTGCTCCTAAGACTGTAGAAGGTTTTTTACTTGGTTATGACTCAAACACAAGGGCATATAGGGTCTTTAACAAGTCCACTGGACTAGTTGAAGTCTCATGTGACGTTGTGTTTGATGAAACTAACGGCTCTCAAGTAGAGCAAGTTGATCTTGATGAGATAGGTGAAGAACAGGCTCCATGCATAGCGCTAAGGAACATGTCCGTTGGGGATGTGTGTCCTAAGGAATCCGAAGAGCCTCCACATGCACAAGATCAACCATCCTCCTCCACGCTAGCATCTCCACCAACTCAAAATGAGGATGAAGCTCAAGTTGATGAAGTAGAAGATCAAGCAAATGAGCCACCTCAAGATGACGGCAATAATCAAGGGGGAGATGCAAATGATCAAGACAAGGAGGATGAAGAGCAAAGGCCGCCACACCCAAGAGTCCACCAAGCAATACAACGAGATCACCCCGTCGACACTATCCTCGGCGACATTCATTAGGGGGTAACTACTAGATCTCGTGTTGCACATTTTTGTGAGCATTACTCGTTTGTTTCCTCTATTGAGCCACACAGGGTAGAGGAAGCACTACAAGATTCGGATTGGGTGGTGGCGATGCAAGAGAAGCTCAACAATTTCACAAGGAACGAGGTATGGCACTTAGTTCCACGTCCTAACCAAAATGTTGTAGGAACCAAATGGGTCTTCCGCAACAAGCAAGACGAGCATGGTGTGGTGACAAGGAACATAGCATGACTTGTGGCCAAGGGATACTCCCAAGTCGAAGGTTTGGATTTCGGTGAAACCTATGCACCCGTAGCTAGGCTTGAGTCAATTCGCATATTATTAGCCTATGCTACTTACCATGGCTTTAAGCTTTATCAAATGGACGTGAAAAGTGCCTTCCTCAACGGACCAATCAAGGAAGAGGTCTATGTTGAGCAACCTCCCGGCTTTGAAGACAGTGAGTATCCCAACCATGTCTATAAGCTCTCTAAGGCGCTTTATGGGCTCAAGCAAGCCCCAAGAGCATGGTATGAATGCCTTAGAGATTTTCTTATTGCTAATGGATTCAAAGTCGGAAAAGCCGATCCTACACTCTTCACTAAAACTCTTGACAATGATTTGTTTGTATGCCAAATTTATGTTGATGATATCATATTTGGGTCTACTAAGGAATCTACATGTGAAGAGTTTAGTAGGATTATGACACAGAAATTCGAGATGTCTATGATGGGGGAGTTGAAGTATTTCTTAGGATTCCAAGTAAAGCAACTCCAAGAGGGCACCTTCATTTGCCAAACGAAGTACACTCAAGACATTCTAAACAAGTTTGGGATGAAGGATGCCAAGCCCATCAAGACACCCATGGGAACCAATGGGCATCTCGACCTCGACACGGGAGGTAAGTCCGTGGATCAAAAGGTATACCGGTCGATGATTGGTTCATTGCTTTATTTATGTGCATCTCGACCGGACATTATGCTTTCCGTTTGCATGTGTGCAAGATTCCAAGTCGACCCTAAGGAAGCTCACCTTACGGCCGTAAAACGAATCTTGAGATATTTGGCTTATACTCCTAAGTTTGGGCTTTGGTATCCTAGGGGATCCACATTTGATTTGATTGGTTATTCGGATGCCGATTGGGCAGGGTGTAAGATTAATAGAAAGAGCACATCGGGGACTTGCCAGTTCTTGGGAAGATCCTTGGTGTCTTGGGCTTCAAAGAAGCAAAATTCGGTCGCTCTTTCAACCGCCGAAGCCGAGTATATTGCCGCAGGTCATTGTTGCGCGCAATTACTTTGGATGAGGCAAACCCTGCGGGACTACGGTTACAAATTAACCAAAGTTCCCTTGCTATGTGATAATGAGAGTGCAATCAAAATGGCTGACAATCCTGTCGAGCATAGCCGCACTAAACACATAGCCATTCGGTATCATTTTCTTAGGGATCACCAACAAAAGGGGGATATCGAGATTTCATACATTAACACTAAAGATCAATTAGCCGATATCTTTACCAAGCCACTTGATGAACAATCTTTTACCAAACTTAGGCATGAGCTCAATATTCTTGATTCTAGAAATTTCTTTTGCTAGTTTGCACACATAGCACACAAGTATACCTTTGATCATATCTCTTTTGTATATGCTATGACTAATGTGTTTTCAAGAGTATTTCAAACCAAGTCATAGGTATATTGAAAGGGAATTGGAGTCTTCGGCGAAGACAAAGGCTTCCACTCCGTAACTCATACTTCGCCATCACTCCAAGCAACTCTCTATTCCTTGGGAGAAATGAGCATCAAAGAAAAGGACTTCATCTTTGGGAGAGAGTAAGAGCCCAAAGCTAAAGGACCGGACTTCGCCTTTGGTAAAATCTTAACTCATTTATTTATGACCAAAGGGGAAGATAGCACTTCGAGGGCTCTAATGATTCCGTTTTTGGCGATTCATGCCAAAAAGGGGGAGAAATGAGCCCAAAGCAAAAGGACCGCACCACCACCGATTTCAAAAACCTAGTGTTGAATATTTATCAATTGATTTTCCTATTGTGTTCAAAAAGGGGGAGAAAGTAGGATTTCAAAATGATATATCAAAACCCTCTTGAACACTAAGAGGTGGATCTCTTCTAGGGGGAGTTTTGTTTAGTCAAAGGAGAAGCATTTGAAACAAGGCAAGAAGAATTTTAAATCTTGAAAATGCTTTGCATAATCTTATTCATTTACCTGTGACTATTTGCAAAAGAACTTTGAAAAGGATTTCCAAAAGAGTTTGCAAAAACAAAACATGTGGTGCAAGCGTGGTCCAAAATGTTATCTAAGAAAGAAACAATCCATGCATATCTTGTAAGTATTAATATTGGCTCAATTCCAAGCAACATTTACACTTACATTTTAAATCTTGAAAATGCTTTGCATAATCTTATTCAGCCAATAAAAAGATCAAATTTTGGATTCAACAAAGGAGCAAAGGGCCAACCGAAGGCACCTCTGGTTTGGCGCACCGGACTGTCCGGTGTGCCACCGGACAGTGTCCGGTGCACCACCGGACATGTCCGGTGCACCAGAGGACTCCAACGCCAACTCGCCACCTTCGGGAATTTCCAGAGGCACTCGCGCTATAATTCACCGGACTGTCCGGTGTACACCGGACAGTGTCCGGTGCGCCATGGAGAAGCGGCCTCAGGAACTCGTCAGCTTCGGGAAACTCCAACGGCTAGTCCGCTAAAATTCACCGGACTGTCCGGTGTGCACCGGACTGTCCGGTGCGACTCCGGAGCAACGGCTATCTCCGCGCCAACGGCTCTCTGCCGCGCATTTAATGCGCGCTCTGCGCGCGCAGAAGTCAGGCGCGCCCATACTGGCACACCGGACAGCAAACAGTACCTGTCCGGTGTGCACCGGACACTGAGGCGGGCCCACAAGTCAGAAGCTCCAACGGTCAGAATCCAACGGCAGTGATGACGTGGCAGGGGGCACCGGACTGTCCGGTGTGCACCGGACTGTCCGGTGCGCCATCAAACAGACGGCCTCCACCAACGGTCAAGTTGGTGGTTGGGGCTATAAATACCCCAACCACCCCACCATTCATTGCATCCAAGTTTTCCAGCTTCCAACCACTATACAAGAGCTAGCATTCATTGCAAAGCACACCAACAAGAGATCAAATCCTCTCCCAATCCCATTCAAAAACCCTAGTGACTAGAGAGAGTGATTTGTAGTGTTCATTTGAGCTCTTGCGCAAGAACCGAACCTCGGTAAAACAAATCCGCGTGTCACACTCTTCATTTGCTTGCGATTTGTTTTGCTCCCTCTCTCGCGAACTTGTTTATATTTCTAACGCTAACCCGGCTTGTAGTTGTGATTATTTTTGAGAATTTCAGTTTCGCCCTATTCACCCCCCCCCCCTCTAGGCGACTTTCACCGAGTTTGAGCCCTGGGTCGGGCGAGGCAGAGTTCGTCGTCTTCCGGGGCTGAGCCCGAGTCCGAGCCCTGGGTCGGGCGAGGTGGAGTTCGTCGTCTTCCAGGGCTGAGCCCAAGTCCGAGCCCTGGGTCGGGCGAGGCGGAGCTTCCTATGGTGCCTGAGATCGGACTTGGCTGCTGTCAGCCTCACTCTGTCGAGTGGCACAGCAGTCGGAGCGGCGCGGGCGGCGCTGTCCTCTTGTCAGGCTGGTCAGTGGAGAGGCGAAGTGATGGCGGTCACTTCGGCTCAGCCGACTGAAAGGCGCGCGTCAGGATAAGGTGTCAGGCCACCTTTGCAATTAAATGCTCCTGCGATACGGTCGGTCGTCGTGGCGATTTGGCCAAGGTTGCTTCTTGGCGAAGACTGGGCCTCGGGCGAGCCGAAGGTGTGTTCGTTGCTTTGAGGGGGCCCTCGGGCGAGACGTGAATCCTCCGGGGTCGGCTGCCCTTGCCCGAGGCTGGGCTCGGGCGAGGCGAGGTCATGTTCCTTGAGTGGACCGAGCCCTGACTTAATTGTACCCATCAGGCCTTTGCAGCTTTGTGTTGATGGGGGTTACCAGCTGAGATTAGGAGCCTTGAGGGTACCCCTAATTATGGTCCCCGACAGTAGCCCCCGAGCCTCGAAGGGAGTGTTAATACTCGCTTGGAGGCTTTTTTCGCACTTTTTTGCAAGGGGACCGGCCTTTCTCGGTTGCATTTTGTTCCGGTGGGTGCGCGCGAGCGCACCCGCCGGGTGTAGCCCCCGAGGCCTCGGAGGAGTGGTTTGACTCCTTCGAGGTCTTAATGTGTTTCGCGATGCTTCGGCCAGTCTGGTTGTTCCCTCATGCGAGCTGACCGTAGCCCAGGTGCACGGTCGGGTCCCAAGTTCTCGGGCTAGTATGTTGACGCTGTCAACGGTTTGGCCGGAGCCGGGTTTGCGAGAGCAGCCCCCGAGCCTCCGCACAGAGCGAGAGGACGATCAAGGACAGACTCGACTTTTTTACATATGCCCCTGCGTCGCCTTTCCGCAAGGAGGAGGGGGGGGAAGCGCCATGTTGCCCTTGGAGGGCGCCGAACATGGTGTCTCTAGTGAGCTGCTGACGGGTAATCCGAGTGGACGCCTGTGCCCCATTTGTTAGGGGTCGGCTAGAGGCCCGGAGGCGCGCTCCAAAAGTACCTGTGGGTGATCTGCCGGACCCGGTCCCCTTTTGACGGGGTCCGAGGGCTCGATGCCTCCCTCTGATGGGATTCCGTTACAAGATCGTTCCCGCTGGTCTCGGAAATGTCCTAGGGTACCTCGGGAGCGTAGCCCGAGCCTTGGTTATGTATCGAACGTACCCAGGGTCATCCCTCGCTCTGCGTTTGAGGCGGCTGTGAACCCTTCAAGGGCCAGCCTACGAACCCCTGATCAGTAGTGTGCGCGGAGCCCGAGTGGCCTGAGGCGGCCGTTGAACCCTTCCGAGGGGCCGGCCTTCGAACCTCTGACCAGTAGTGGGCGCGGAGCCCGAGCGCTCTGAGGCGGCTGTTGAACCCCTCCGAGGGGCCAGCCTTCGAACCTCTGATCAGTAGGGGGGCTCGGGGCCCGTTTCCTTCGCGGGGAAGGATCCCTTTCGGGGTATCCCCTTTCCCAATCCCTGTTGTAAGAGAGAGAAAGAGGAAAAGGATACGAAATCGAAATGACATGGAACACCTTTTTTGACGCGGTCATTATGGCGAAGGCGAAGCGTCGCCCGCTTCTCCTGCCAAAGGTGCCGCCTGTCCTGCCGCAGAGTCAATGCGACGGGACGAGTGGTTCACGGGGCAGCCGTTGCGCGCGTGCGAGCCGTTCGAGGAACGGAACACGGGCGCGCCGTCTTCACACCGCGAGAGAGGGTTCCCTTGCTGTCCCTGGATGGGACGTGAGCTTGGCTGACGACGTGACCGCTGCTTCCGCCCGCCTGCCACCGCCATTACTGTCGGCCCATTTTTGGCCGTATTGACTGTGACAGAACCTCCCAAGTAATTAGGCCCACCTACAGTTGTCCTTGTCCAACAGACATCAGACACCCTGTAGATGTTCCTAAGTCACTTGACAAGTTCGGTATCTTTCCTTACCTTACCAGGAACGTTTCACCCGTCTTGCAGACATTACAGAACATCGGAGATATAGAAGTGCGGAAGCAATTACATAAACTTACATTTATTTAGAAAGTAAGATCAAGTTACTTATTACAGACCAGAGCTATAAACGAGTGCTGAGTACACATATCA
Source organism: Zea mays (assembly GCF_902167145.1). Lineage (NCBI taxonomy): Eukaryota > Viridiplantae > Streptophyta > Magnoliopsida > Poales > Poaceae > Zea > Zea mays. The sequence goes on along the minus strand of NC_050103.1, from coordinate 77,926,847 downwards.
AGGGAGGCAAAAACTCCTCCCAATAACTATCAAACAAAAAGATCCTATGTGGAGGACCAAGTCCTCCCGTATCTTCATTCTTGTTTTTCTTCATTAGATACCACCTTGGAGCAAAAGCAATGAAAATTTGTCGCTTCCTCACCTAAAAACAACAAAGGGATAAACCCTGAGTATGGAATTACTCAGCAAGTCTTACCCGACTAAGGAAAAGACTCTCAAGGGTATGCTGGATAAATAGGAGTCAAGGAGAGGCTTTAGCAAAAATCAACTTATACTTTTGCAGAAGCAGCTTACTAAAGTGAGTCCTTACTTTCAATCTTTTAACGCCATATTAAGTATTAATATACTCTATTTGCATCTAGTCTAATTTCAACATCTCATCCATACAACATCATTTTTATCCATAGTGTTCACATCCTGACTTTAGGTTGCAGGGCAGTGACCAAGTCTTCATAACCGCGAAGGTACGGCGATCCGAATCGATTATACTCAGCTGAGGATCTCCAATCACACGACATATGTAGCACTTAACCCTTGCATATGTCAACCCGCCACCGGGGTTCTTAAGACCGGATCAAGTTCACGCAAACCGAGAGCACAGATACACCACCGTCCAGCCTCTTGCCACGGAGGGTACACGCTACTCTCGCCACCGCTCCACGCCCATTTCGTGTTATCTTATTCCGGCCTTAGTCTGCCCGAGGCAAGGCTTACCCATGACGAGGCATGTGACCAGTTAAAGGGTCCTCGATCATCAAGCCTACATACGCGTTAATCCTTAATCAACCTGGGTAGAACATCACCTGTTCCTAACCCAAGTCTCGATTTACATACTTCCATCCTTAGGATTGTTTCTGTTCCCAAGGATGAAAAGAGCATCACAGGGAGCTTTGCAGTAAGATCCCACCACTGCTCCAAATGAAAATATTCTTGCGGGTAGAAGCCATCCTCTCCCGGGTTAAATTGAGGACAACCTCTATCCACAAGATCTAAGCAAGGGTAAGCATTTTTGTAAATCATAAATTTTGATACTTCACAGAAGTATCTATAAAGGTATGGATATCAAGGAAAGCAATGCATCAAAGGGTTGCAAGTAACTCCTATGAACCTAATGCACATTTCACTAGACTTAAGTGTGCAAAAAGTATTTAAAAACACAAGGAAAGGGGTTGCATGCACCGGGGCTTGCCTTTGTTCATAGGTGAGTCAGGCTCGGACTCGCAGATGTCGAAGTAGAGCCAAGTCCATGCCTGTGTTTCCAAGGTGGTGGTGCCTTCTCTTCAATCACTTCACTCTCTTCTCCGTTTTCTAAATATAACCATATAGGTATATATAAGAATGAATGTCATGTAATGCCCATGAGAATGCAAAGATAATATAAACTTATTATCTATGTCTTGAGTACAACTTTCCTTCACGGAACTCCGAGAACTTAGGGTTTCCGGAGTCGGTAAAGGAGTTCATAGGGCAGGGGGGTGGTTTTGGGTTTGGTGATCAAACAAGGTCCAAACCAATCCAAATTCTACCCAAGGCCTCTAAATAATGTGAAAAGCTCACATAAAAAGTTTGGGCAATTTTTGGGATTATTATCTATTTTCTAAAAATCCAGAACTACTTCTTTAAGCTATTTTAAATGCCCTAAAATTCCTTATTTAAACTAAAATTCATGAAACTATTTTTATTAAATTCTAGAGAAAATAAGAAGTCTAGGAAAATTGGTCTCATATTTTTAGGATTTTTTTGTAATTTTCTATATATTTTTAAAGATCCACTGAAAAAGAAAAAGGAAAAGGTGTAACAGTATTGGGCTCAAACTGACTTAGGCGGCCCAACCCCGCGCAGAAGCGCGCCCGCGTACGCGCCCGCGCCTGCGTTGGCCATCTTGCAGAAGGGCCCTCGGGTTTTTAGCTAACTGGGAACGAGTTCTTTCACTGTTTCTTGTGTCGCTGACGGTTTTCAGTATGGTCCCTGGATTTCTATTTCTTTACCCGACACAACCTCGACGGCGTCCGCGCTTGGAGCCGAGCTCCGGCGAGCAAGACCGGCCGGAGGGGGCCAAGAACGGCGTTCCCGAGCAGCGGACACAAACTTGGACCTACTCCGCCCGTTTCCCCTAAGTTAATTGCACGGATGGCGACCTACACCGCCCTGCCCACGGGAACAGCGGAGGCATTGGATAGAATCGCGTGTTCCCCGTGATCTACGACGGTTTAGTTCAATCTACAAGGTCGGGGAGTTTGAGAAGAGCTTAGGGATGCTAGAACGAGCAACAGCGCAACATGAATTGACCTGAATCGGGCCGGCCGCGGTGAGCTCGATCCCGCGGTGCTTCAGAACATAGTTGGGGAAATTTTGAAATTGGAGCACCCGGTTGCAGGATTGGGGGTGATACTGGACGGTGGGGTACGTGATGAGGTTGCGGAGCTAACGGCGGGCTCGATTTATAGCTTCCAGGGACGGTGGCGCTCGAATTGAGGATGGCGCGGTGGCGGCCGGAGAGGAAAAAGGCTACTGGTGCAAGTGAACTCGTGGCAACCGTCGTGGCGACAACTCCGGTGATCGGCGGGAAGCTAAAACGAAGCGCGGCGATGCGGTGGAGGTACTCAGATACGTGGCGCAAGGCCGTGCGACGGTGGTTCCCCGGCGAGCTTATCTGCTCAGCCGCAAAACAGAAAGGAGATGGTGACGGTGAGTCACCGGAGTGACCTCCAGCACACCGACGACAAAGATCTTTCCTCACGCGATGTTATCCACCCACCCGAGCGCGAATCCTAACGCCGGCGACACGAATCGCGGCGGAGGAGTGATCGACGGCGGTGAAGTGCTCTGAACCCAAGCAGGTTACTGTACCATCGACTAAACCATTCAGTTGGCCTGACAGCCAATATTTAGGCTCGATTTGCTCACAAATCCCTATGGTAACATATTTCATGCTCTGCAGTAAAGTTGGAGAGCTACAAATCAGTTACATCTTTATTATAGCACTCCAAGACAGATTCTCTCTGGATCAGGGCTAAATTGGCTCCCAAACTTGGATCCAAGTCACTGTCCATCTGAAATTCAGATTGTATCAGCCTGACAGTCCAACTTTGGGCTTAATTATCTCTGGATTTTTCTTAACAACTAAGCTCACACTCTTTAGCAAAGTTGTTCACCTATAATTGGGCTACAATTTTGATGTGGTGACCTAGGGCACAAACCCCATAATTTGAAAGTTACAAGGGCTTCAAGTTGAGCCAATCACACTGAAATGCAGACTTAACCAAAAAGGGTTAAGTATGGCTCTTTTGCACTTAAGTCCAAACCTCAAGTTTTGGATTGCAAATTCACATATGATTGACCCAAATGACCTAATATACTTATTTAACTTGGTTTTTGCATTTTAGCCCAAAAGTGGACTAATTTTGCACATAAGCCCCTAGGGTTTAGTTTTAGGGTTTTCCAGGGTTCCAATTAGGGTTTCTGGTATCCCAGGGGTATAAATGTGATTCAACTTTATTTTTGGGGTCATTTTATAACTTTTACCCTAAGGTCTTTAGGTTTTCTCATCTTAGGTTAAGTTTTACCCCTTTAACCACTATTTAGGGTTAAGCTTCCTATCCAGGGTCCTATTTGCAAAACATTAAAACAATACAACTTGTTTGAAATTTTTGCCTAGTGAATGCACTCTAGGTGTGTCAAAACATATGCAATGCCAATGCTTATGATGCCATGCTCAAGTTTTAGTTATAGTAACACCAGGGGTGTTACATTGACCGTCGCGCCTTCTCCCGTAGCTGACTGACTCGTGACCGATGTGCCTGGCTGGCACTGTTGGGTCATACGCAAGGTTGCCTTGAGTCGTGGTACTGGTTCCGCAGTCGAGGAGGCGCGGTAGTGGCGCGAGTGGCGGTGCAGGTGCTTGCACGTAGCAACCGGCGCGCCGGTTGCATGACGTGTGGGCCTGGGCCTCCATGTTGGGCGCGTTGGAGTCGAAGGGGTGCGCCCACTTGGCGCAGTTGCATGCCGCCTGCATGGCTGTCCGCCCTTTCACCCGCTGGTCTGGTCGAAAGTGGAGGAATGCTTGTAAAAGCTGGGCAGTTGCGCGCACCGCGCGCGGCGGTTTGGCTTCTTCTGCCCTGGGCCAGCTTGCATGACGCGTGGGACCCAGCCCCCGGGTCGTAGGGGGAGGACCTTGGAGCGTGTTGGAGAAGACTCAGCCCGCGATGGCTGAGGACGCAAGTGGGGAGAGTTGCCTTTAAAAGGAGGGTGACCCCCTTGAAAGGCAACCATGTCTTCACGCTCCCTTATGCATCGCGTCTTTCCACCTTCCGAGCCCCCGGATGGGGAACACCCGCGATCCTTCCGCCTTGTTGTTGGAGGAATGCAACTTCGCGGAAGTTGGAACCTTTCAGCCATCGTTCGGCTTCAAGGATTTTCATCAGGCAGCCCGGCCGCATCCCCTCGCCGGTGGTCACCCAAGACGGTGACCACCAGCCCCTGGGTGGGGAGAAGCAAGCCGGGCTGCGATCTTGGTCCCGCCCTCAACTTCAAGGATCTTCATCATCCTTGCTGGGGCGGAGGCCGGGCTGAGCCGGAGCTCTCCCTCCCGCGCGGGTTCTGAGAGCACCTAGAGGGGGGGTGAATAGGTGATCCTGTAAAACTTAAAAACTTAAGCCACAAGACTTGGTTAAACGTTAGCACAGTTAATGCCAAGTGGCTAGAGAGAAGATCTTGCACAATACGATAACCACAAAGAGTTCAACATAGAGAAGACATAGTGGTTTATCCCGTGGTTCGGCCAAGTACAAAACTTGCCTACTCCACGTTGTGGCGTCCCAACGGACGAGAGTTGCACTCAACTCCTCTCAAGTGATCCAATGATCAACTTGAATACCACAGTGTTATGCTTTTCTTTTCTTATCCCGTTCGCGAGGAATCTCCACAACTTGGAGCCTCTCGCCCTTACACTTTTGATGTTCACAAAGAATCACGGAGTAAGGAAGGGAAGCAACACACACAAATCCACAGCAAAATGCGCACACACACGGCCAAGAATCGAGCTCAAAAGACTATCTCAAAGTTCTCACTAGAACGGAGCTCGAATCACTGAGAATGACAAACGAATGCGCAAGGACTGAATGTGGATGATCAAGAATGCTCTAAGGTTGCTTGGTTTTCTCCTCCATGCGCCTAGGGGTCCCTTTTATAGCCCCAAGGCAGCTAGGAGCCGTTGAGAACAAATCTGGAAGGCCATCCTTGCCTTCTGTCGTCGGGCGCACCGGACAGTCCGGTGCACACCGGACACTGTCCGGTGCCCGATTTCCTTCCTTAAATGGCGAAGCCGACCGTTGCAGATGCGGGAGCCGTTGGCGCACCGGACATGTCCGGTGCACACCGGACAGTCCGGTGCCCCCTTCCGACCGTTGGCTCGGCCACGTGTCGCGCGCGGATTCCGCGGCCGACCGTTGGCCCGGCCGACCGTTGGCTCACCGGACAGTCCGGTGCACACCGGACAGTCCGGTGAATTTTAGCCGTACGCCGTCGGCGAATTCCCGAGAGCGGCCACTTCGCTCGAGGCAGCCTGGCGCACCGGACACTGTCCGGTGCACCACCGGACACTGTCCGGTGCACCACCGGACAGTCTGGTGTGCCAGACAGAGCTGAGTCTTGGCTGTACACAGCCAAGCCTTTTTCACCTCTTTTCTTTTCTTCTTCTTTCTGTTTCTAACACTTAGACAAGTATATTAGTACACAAAACCAATGTACTAAGGCTTAGAAACATACCTTTACTCTTGATTTGCACTTTGTTCATCCATGGGCATATATTCACATTTAAGCACTTGTGTTGGCACTCAATCACCAAAATACTTAGAAATGGCCCAAGGGCACATTTCCCTTTCAATCTCCCCCTTTTTGGTGATTTATGCCAACACAACATAAAGCAACTAGAACAAGTGAAACTCAGATTTATTTTGATTCAATTTGGCATATATGGATCATCCTTTGCCACCACTTGGTTTGTTTTTGCAAATCAAACTCAAAATCCTATCTCTAAGTCAAATCCACTTGTAGAGACATAAAGAGAGGTTTTCCAAAGAAAATTGATTCAAGATTCCAAAAACTCCCCCCTTTTTCCCATAATCAACACTTCTCCCCACAAGAGGCCAACTTTTGACAAAAGAGACAATGCAAGAGTTTTAACAAACCAAAAGCTCTATCCTACTGTTTTCAAAGTTTCTCAAGTGGTAGCTGATCCATTTATTGCTTTGGCCTTTATTTTCTCCCGTGGGAGCAATTGAGCATTTGAGCTATGCGGGATGCGCGAATAATCGAAAGAAAAGTTTGAGTTAACCGTCTTTCGTTTATCGTAGTCGTCGTCGTCCTTTTGGGAGGAGGAAGATTCGTCGCTGTCGTAGTAGACAATTTCCTTGATGCGCCTAGTCTTCTTCTTCCTCCCATCTTTTCTTTTGTGGCCCGAGCTCGAGTCGTTGGACTTGTCATCCCTTGGCTCGTTGATGAAGGACTCCTTCTCCTTGTCGTTGATCACGATTCCCTTCCCTTTAGGATCCATCTCTTCGGGCGGTTAGTCCCTTTGTGAAGAGAACGGCTCCGATACCAATTGAGAGCACCTAGAGAGGGGTGAATAGGTGATCCTGTAAAACTTAAAAACTTAAGCCACAAGACTTGGTTAAACGTTAGCACAGTTAATGCCAAGTGGCTAGAGAGAAGATCTTGCACAATACGATAACCACAAAGAGTTCAACACAGAGAAGACACAGTGGTTTATCCCGTGGTTCGGCCAAGTACAAAACTTGCCTACTCCACGTTGTGGCGTCCCAACGGACGAGAGTTGCACTCAACTCCTCTCAAGTGATCCAATGATCAACTTGAATACCACAGTGTTATGCTTTTCTTTTCTTATCCCGTTCGCGAGGAATCTCCACAACTTGGAGCCTCTCGCCCTTACACTTTTGATGTTCACAAAGAATCACGGAGTAAGGAAGGGAAGCAACACACACAAATCCACAGCAAAATGCGCACACACACGGCCAAGAATCGAGCTCAAAAGACTATCTCAAAGTTCTCACTAGAACGGAGCTCGAATCACTGAGAATGACAAACGAATGCGCAAGGACTGAATGTGGATGATCAAGAATGCTCTAAGGTTGCTTGGTTTTCTCCTCCATGCGCCTAGGGGTCCCTTTTATAGCCCCAAGGCAGCTAGGAGCCGTTGAGAACAAATCTGGAAGGCCATCCTTGCCTTCTGTCGTCGGGCGCACCGGACAGTCCGGTGCACACCGGACACTGTCCGGTGCCCGATTTCCTTCCTTAAATGGCGAAGCCGACCGTTGCAGATGCGGGAGCCGTTGGCGCACCGGACATGTCCGGTGCACACCGGACAGTCCGGTGCCCCCTTCCGACCGTTGGCTCGGCCACGTGTCGCGCGCGGATTCCGCGGCCGACCGTTGGCTCACCGGACAGTCCGGTGCACACCGGACAGTCCGGTGAATTTTAGCCATACGCCGTCGGCGAATTCCCGAGAGCGGCCACTTCGCTCGAGGCAGCCTGGCGCACCGGACACTGTCCGGTGCACCACCGGACAGTCCGGTGTGCCAGACAGAGCTGAGTCTTGGCTGTACACAGCCAAGCCTTTTTCACCTCTTTTCTTTTCTTCTTCTTTCTGTTTCTAACACTTAGACAAGTATATTAGTACACAAAACCAATGTACTAAGGCTTAGAAACATACCTTTACTCTTGATTTGCACTTTGTTCATCCATGGGCATATATTCACATTTAAGCACTTGTGTTGGCACTCAATCACCAAAATACTTAGAAATGACCCAAGGGCACATTTCCCTTTCAGGTTCGTGGGTCAGCCTCTCCCTTAGCATTCAAGGGAGAGGGCGCTCACCGGCCTAGCGAGAGGGTCGGACTCCGACAACGCGGGGCCGATCGGCGGCGAGCGTCGTCAGCTTCAGCGCGTTGGGCTCGCTGGCTCTGGCTCGGCTCCCGGTGGCCCCTCTTGCCGTGAGGGCGGTTGTCGCGCCGCGCGCACCGGAGGACCGCCCAAGACGTCGTGCGCTGCTAGGGCGGCATTCGTGTTCTGGGGCTGTCCTGCCTTTGCCCCGGTACGGCGCCTCTGCGCGGAGGTCGGTGCTCCGCTCGTCCGGGAGGATCCGAGTGGGGATCTGCCGTTGGGCAGACGGCTCCTGTCGTCGGTGCTGAGGTGGCGGCGGCTGGAGAAGTCCTCGTCGCCGACGGGATCACCGCCACCATCCGCGCTCCGGGCCTCCGGCTCTTTGTACTTGTCCTCGCCCCTCGAGCGTAGACGTGGGCGAGGGCATTGCTGCAGCGACGTCCGCCCTGAGGCCATTGCTACTGCAATTCGGCCACCCGGAGCGGAGGTCGTTGTCACTGCTGCTGGAGCGGGCGACGGTGGGCGACCTGGAGCTTTGTCGCCCCGCGGGCCCCCCAATGTGGGGGGTTGTTCGTACCCGCGGAGGTGGAACCGGAGTTCCGTTTGTAATGGCACCTTGAGTGTCGGTGTCTATTCATTGTGGTTGTCGAGGCCTGAACATGTACGTATCTTTGGCACAGAGCCGTGTTTTTTCCTCATTTCGAGTACTAAGACTCGCCTGTCGGCTATCTGAACCGCTTCACCAAGTGCGAGTTGCCTCGTGCGAAGGTGACGAGTGAGGTATCCGTATCCCGGAGGCGTAGGAATCCCTCGGCTCGGTCGGCCTTGTCGCCCGAGGCTTCTCTTGCTTAGTTAAAGGAACCCCTCGGCCGCCCTTCGATGAGCCGAAGCCGGAGGTAGCGGTGGCAGCATGGACAGGGGCAGAGTTGGCTCGAAAAGAAGATTTGGTCGGCCGGAGCCTGGCCGGGTCATCCGCTGGCGGGACCGACACCGGAGTTGAGTCGCCGACGCCATGGGCCGGGCTGATGTCCTCGAGGGACAGCTGGCTAAGGCTTCGGGGTGGCCGGCCGAGCCGTTTGCTCGAGCCGGATTCCTGGAGAAGGCCCTGGCGGCGATGGCCCGGGCGTGGTGCTGATGTCGTCCTTCGGAGTGGAGATCCTCCGACCGCGTCGCCGTCCGAGGCTAGGCCGGACCTCGCCGAAGGTGTAGTTGACGCCGAGGGTGCTGCTGCTCCCTTCAACTGTCAAGGTTCGAACCTGCAGGACCGGGTTATCTTGTAGTGTGCGTATGTTTTCTGCGGCCGCCGAGGCCCAAACATACTGTCGTCGTGTTGTAAAGCTGCGTTTCTTTTCCTCTTGTTTCGAGTATCTGGACTTATTTGTCGGTAACAGAATTGTTTGTTCGAGCGAGAGTTACTTTTCATGGAAGGTGATGAGTGAGGTATCCATATCCCGGAGGCGTAGGAATCCCTCGGCTCGGTCGGCCTTGCTGCTTACGTGTACTCTTACTCGTCCATAGGATTCTGCTATCGATGTAGTCGAGAAGGCCTGAAAAATCATTTCGGCAGAAGAGGTTTCGAGCGTGAAGACTTGTTCGGTCCGTGGAATCACTTATCCGAGCGTGAGTTACTTATCGCAGAAGGTGATGAGTGAGGTATCCGTATCCCGGAGGCATAGGAGTCCCTCGGCTCGGTCAGCCTTGGCTGCTTATGTGTACTCCGTCGTTTTCAGGATCCACTTTCGAAGTAGTCGAAAAGCACGAAAGACATTCTGGCAGAAAAGATCTTTTTCCGAGGAAAATTTTGACGCAGAGGGGGTTCCCCCCTTTTTAGCCCCCGAGGGAGGGTCGGGCTTTGCCGAGGCAAGGCTGACCCTTCCTTGATGACTAAACTTTGTGCGTGAGCGAGGTGTATGAACGACTTGAAAGCATCTTAAGGGTAGAAGCGACGTAGCTGTCGGATGTTCCAAGCGTTGCTGTAGACCTCGCCTTGACTGTTGGCCAGCTTGTACGTCCCGAGCTTCAGAACTCTGGCGATGACGAACGGCCCTTCCCAGGGAGGCGTGAGCTTGTGCCACCCTCGGGTGTCTTGTCGCAGTCGAAGCACCAGGTCGCCGGCCACCTGGAGGTCTCGGGACCGAACCCCTCGGGCGTGGTAGCGTCGCAGGGACTGCTGGTACCGCACCGAGTGTAGTAAGGCCATGTCCCGAGCCTCTTCCAGCTAGTCCAGTGAGTCTTCTCGATTAGCTCGATTGCTTTGGTCGGCGTAGGCCCTCGTCCTCGGGGAACCGTATTCTAAGTCTGTGGGCAAGATGGCCTCGGCCCCATAGACTAGAAAGAACGGTGTGAAGCCCGTGGCTCGGCTCGGCGTTGTCCTCAGACTCCAGACCACAGAGGGGAGCTCCTTCATCCATCGCTTGCCGAACTTGTTGAGGTCGTTGTAGATCCGTGGCTTGAGTTCTTGCAGAATCATGCCGTTGGCACGCTCTACTTGCCCATTCGTCATGGGGTGAGCCACGGCGGCCCAGTCCACCCGGATGTGGTGATTTTCGCAGAAGTCCAGGAACTTTCTGCCGGTGAACTGGGTGTCGTTGTCGGTGATGATGGAGTTTGGGACCCCAAAGCGATGGATGATGTTGGTGAAGAACGCCACCGCCTATTCGGACCTGATGCTGTTTAGGGGTATGACCTCGATCCACTTGGAGAATTTGTCGATGGCGACTAGCAGGTGCGTGTAGCCCCCGGGTGCCTTCTGCAAGGGGCCGACAAGGTCCAGACCCCACACAGCAAACGGCCAGGTGATGGGTATCGTCTGCAGAGCCTGAGCGGGCAGGTGTGTCTGCTTCACATAGAACTGACACCCTTCGCAGGTGCGGACAATTCTAGTGGCGTCGGCCACCGCCGTCGGCCAGTAGAAACCTTGTCGGAAAGCGTTTCCAACAAGGGCTCGAGGCGCTGCGTGATGACCGCAAGCCCCCGAGTGTATTTCTTGCAAGATCTCCTGGCCTTCAGCGATGGATATGCACCGTTGGAGGATGCCTGAGGGGCTGCGGTGGTAGGGCTCCTTCCCGTCCCCCAGCAAGACGAACGACTTGGCGCGCCGCGCCAACCGCCGAGCTTCGGCTCGGTCGAGGGGTAGCTCTCCTCGGTGGAGATATTGCAGGTACGGGGTCTGCCAGTTTCGATTAGGAGTGACCCCGCTCCGCTCCTCCTCGACGCGCAGTGCCTCACCCTCGAGGGCCGAGGGTGCCTCGGGCTGGGCCGAGGGTGCCTCGGGCTCGGGCGCGTCATCGGTCTTGACAGAGGGTTGATGCAGGTCTCGGGAGAAGACGTCCGGGGGAACCGTTGTTCGCCCCGAGGCTATTTTAGCCAGCTCGTCCGTAGTCTCGTTGTAGCGTCGGGCGATGTGGTTGAGCTCGAGCCCGTAGAACTTGTCTTCCAGGCGCCGAACCTCATTGCAGTAGGCTTCCATCTTCGGGTCGCGGCAGTGGGAGTTCTTCATGACTTGGTCGATGACGAGCTGCGAGTCACCGTGAGCGTCGAGGCGTCGGACCCCTAGCTCGATGGCGATGCGCAACCCATTGACCAGAGCCTCGTACTCGGCCACATTGTTGGACGCCAGGAAATGGAGGTGTAGCACGTAGCATAGGTGCTTCCCGAGGGGCGAGATGAAGAGCAGGCCTGCGCCTGCTCCTGTCTTCATTAGCGACCCGTCGAAAAACATGGTCCAAAGTTCCAGTTGGATCGGAGCTGTTGGGAGCTGGGTGTCGACCCATTCAGCCACAAAGTTCGCCAAGACTTGGGACTTGATGGCCTTCCGAGGGGCGAACGAGATTGTCTCGCCCATGATTTCCACCGCCCACTTTGCAATCCTACTCGAGGCCTCTCGGCACTGGATGATCTCCCCCAGGGGAAAGGATGACACCACAGTCACCGGATGAGACTCGAAGTAGTGTCGCAACTTCCGCCGCGTCAGGATCACCGCGTACAGCAGCTTCTGAATTTGTGGGTAGCGGATCTTGGTCTCGGACAGTACCTCACTGATGAAGTAGACTGGCCTTTGGACAGGCAATGCATGCCCCTCTTCTCGTCTCTCAACCACGATCGCGGCACTAACCACCTGAGTGGTAGCGGCGACGTAGATCAAGAGGGCTTCTCCGGCAGCGGGTGGCACCAAGATGGGCGCGTTCGTGAGGAGCGCTTTCAGGTTCCCGAGGGCTTCCTCGGCCTCAGGGGTCCAAGTGAAGCACTCGGCCTTCCTTAAGTGGTGGTACAGAGGCAGGCCTCTTTCGCCGAGGCGCGAGATGAAACGTCTCAGAGCCGCAAGGCATCCCGTGACCCTTTGTACGCCTTTTAAGTCCTTGATGGGCCCCATGTTGGTGATGGCCGCGATTTTCTCCGGGTTGGCCTCGATGCCCCGCTCGGAGACGATGAACCCCAAGAGCATGCCTCGGGGGACCCCGAAGACACACTTCTCAGGATTGAGTTTTACGCCTTTCGCCTTGAGACACCGGAATGTCGTTTCAAGGTCAGAAAGGAGGTCGGAGGCTTTCCTCGTCTTGACTATGATGTCATCGACGTAGGCCTCGACCGTTCGACCAATGTGTTCGCCGAACACGTGGTTCATGCACCGTTGGTACGTTGCACCCGCATTCCTCAAACCAAACGGCATGGTAACATAGCAGTACATGCCGAAGGGTGTGATGAAAGAAGTCGCGAGCTGGTCGGACTCTTTCATCCTGATCTGGTGATACCCTAAGTAGGCATTGAGGAAAGACAATGTTTCGCACCCAGCAGTGGAATCCACGATTTGATCGATGCGAGGCAGAGGGTAGGGAACCTTCGGACATGCTTTGTTTAGACCAGTGTAGTCTACACACATCCGCCATTTCCCCCCTTTCTTTCTCACAAGCACAGGGTTGGCAAGCCATGCGGGATGGAATACCTCTTTGATGAACCCTGCCGCCATTAGCTTGTGGATCTCCTCGCCTATGGCTCTGCGCTTTTCCTCGTCGAATCGGCGCAGAGGTTGCTTCACGGGTCGGGCCCCAGCTCGGATATCCAGCGAGTGCTCGGCGACATCCCTCGGTATGCCGGGCATGTCCGAGGGACTCCACGAGAAAACGTCGGTGTTTGCGCGGAGAAAGTCGACGAGCACTGCTTCCTATTTGGGATCGAGCTCAGAGCCGATCCAGATCTGCTTGGAGGCGTCGTTGCTGGGGTCGAGAGGGACGGATTTAACCGTCTCCGCTGGCTCGAAGTTGCCGACGTGGCGCTTCATGTCTGGCGCCTCCTTAGAGAGGCTCTCCAGGTCGGCGATGAGGGCCTCGGATTCGGCGAGGGCCTCGGCGTACTCCACGCACTCCACGTCGCATTCGTACGCGTGTCGGTACGTGGGGCCGACGGTGATGACCCCGTTGGGGCCCGACATCTTGAGCTTGAGGTAGGTGTAGTTGGGGACGGCCATGAACTTGGCGTAGCATGGCCTCCCCAGCACTGCGTGGTAGGTTCCTCGAAACCCGACCACTTCGAACGTGAGGGTCTCCCTTCGGAAGTTGGAGGGTGTCCCAAAGCAGACGGGTAGATCAAGTTGTCTGACGGGTTGGACGCGCTTCCCGGGGATGATCCCGTGAAAAGGCGCAGCGCTTGCCCGGACCGAGGACAGATCGATCCGCAGGAGCCCGAGGGTCTCGGCGTAGATGATGTTGAGGCTGCTGCCTCCGTCCATGAGGACCTTGGTGAGCCTTACGTTGCCGATGACGGGGTCGACAACGAGCGGGTATTTCCCCAGGCTTGGCACGCGGTCGGGATGGTCGCCCTGGTCAAAGGTGATGGGCTTGTCGGACCAGTCTAGGTAGACTGGCGCCGCCACCTTTACCGAGCAGACCTCCCGAGGCCCTTGCTTGCGGTGCCGAGCCGAGGCGTTCGCCACTCGCCCACCGTAGATCATGTAGCAGTCGTGGACCTCGGGGAACTCTCCTGCCTTGTGATCTTCCTTCTTATCGTCGTCGCGAGCCCTGCCACCCTCTGCGGGTGGCCCGGCCTTGTGAAAGTGGCGCCGAAGCATGGCGCACTCCTCAAGGGTGTGCTTGACGGGCCCCTGATGATAGGGGCATGGCTCCTTGAGCATCTTGTCGAAGAGATTGGAGCCCCCGGGAGGTTTCCGAGGGTTCTTGTACTCGGCGGCGACGATAAGGTCCGCGTCGGTGGCGTCGCGTTTCGCTTGCGACTTCTTCTTGCCTTTCTTCTTGGTGCCGCGCTGAGTTGACGCCTCGGGGACATCTTCCGGTAGGCGGCCCTGGGGCTGCTTGTCCTTCCGGAAGATGGCCTCAACTGCCTCCTGGCCAGAGGCGAACTTGGTGGCGATGTCCATCAGCTCGCTCGCCCTGGTGGGGGTCTTGCGACCCAGCTTGCTCACCAGGTCGCGGCAGGTGGTGCCGGCGAGGAACGCGCCGATGACATCCGAATCGGTGACGTTAGGCAGCATGGTGCGCTGCTTCGAGAATCGCCGGATGTAGTCCTGGAGAGACTCCCCTGGCTGCTGGCGGCAGCTTCGGAGATCCCAGGAGTTCCCTGGGCGCACGTACGTGCCCTGGAAATTGCCAGCGAAGGCTTGGACCAGGTCGTCCCAGTTGGAGATCTGCCCCGGAGGCAGGTGCTCCAGCCAGGCTCGAGCGGTATCAGAGAGGAACAGGGGGAGGTTGCGGATGATGAGGTTGTCATCGTCCATCCCACCCAGGTGGTAGGCCAGCCGGTAATCCGCGAGCCACAGTTCCAGCCTTGTCTCCCCCGAGTACTTTGTGATAGTAGTCGGGGTTCGGAACTGGGTCGGGAACGGCGCCCATCGTATGGCCCGGCTGAAAGCCTGTGGACCGGGTGGTTCGGGCGAGGGACTCCGATCCTCCCCACTGTCGTAGCGTCCCCCACGCCTGGGGTGGTAGCCTCGACGCACCCTCTCGTCGAGGTGGGTTCGACGGTTGCGGTGAGGGTGTTCGTTGCCGAGGCGACCCAGGGCCACAGGCGCTGTGTTGCGCGTGCGCCCGGTATGGACCGAGGCTTCCCGCATGAATCGGGAAGTCGCGGCGCGATGCTCCGAGGGGTAGCCCTGCCTGCGGGAGGCAGAGCTTTCGGCCCGTCGGACCGTGGCATCCTCCAGTAGATTCTTGAGCTCTCCCTGGCATCGCGTGGAGAAGTATTGCCGCTGCAGCCAGGTTCTGGCCGACCCCACTGGAAACCGGCGGCGGCCTTACCCTGACATCGTCGACGATGCGGTGCTGGATGCCCTGGGGTAGGTGACGTGCTTCTTCGGCCGGCGGTTGGCCCGCCCATTCCTGCCCGATGTCCCGACGGAATGGCTCAAGTGTTCCTGCTCCCTCATCGAGCCTGGCCTGCATCTCGCGGATTTGCTCGAGCTGTGGGTCATGACCCCCCGCCGGGACGGGGACCACAGCTAGCTTCCGAAGGATGTCAACGCGAGGCGCAGGCCTAGGGGGATCACCGTTCTCCGGCATACCAAGATGGTTGCCTTCGTCGGGACCCCCTAGATCGACATGGAAACATTCACGACTTGGGCCGCAGTCCTCGTCGCCGAGGCTGCGGCTGCCGTCGGAACAGTCGGAAAGGCAGTAGTCGCATGCGGTCATAAAGTCCCGCATGGCACTGGGGTTACCAAGTCCGGAGAAATCCCAACTAAAGTCGGGCTCGTCATCTTCCTCGGAACCCGAGGGCCCGTAGGTCGAGACGGCCGTCAGCCGGTCCCAGGGTGACCGCATACGATACCCCAGAGGGTTTGGACTCGCCTCTATGAGAGCGTCCACCAAAGCGAAGTCGCTTGGTGGGTCGAGGCTGAATCCAAAAGGCACGAGATAGGAATCGGTCGGTACCTCTTGGTTGACGGGTGGTGACGAAGTCACGTCAGGGGCAGACTGCACTGTCGTCTCAGGTACGAGGGTGACGCCCAGCAAGTCCTTTGCGAGCGTGCTGGCGTCGTCCGTTTGCTTGGGGTTGGCGTGTTGCGGGGAGACGGCGCTCGTCTTCGTCTCAGACGCGAGGTCGATGCCTGACGTGCCCCCCGTTGGGGCGCCGGCGCCGTCGACTCGCTCGACAGCCGACGAGGTGTCGCCTCCTGCTTGGCCTTGGTTGCCCCGCCTCCTCCTCCGTCGACGGGGGAGGGGACGGGACAAGCCCGAATGTTGTTCTTCCACCACGTGGGGAAGACGTCGTCGATTCCGCCGTCGGCGGGCAGGTTGTCGGCCGCCATTGTCACCGTCGCGCGGCGGGGGAAGGAGTATCATGTCGTAGCTGCCGTCGAGGGACATGAACTCAAGACTCCCGAAACGGAGCACCGTCCTGGCTGGAAAGGTTGCTGGAGACTGCCCATCTGGAGCTTGACGGGAAGCTATTCGTCAACACGCAGCAGGCCCCTACCTGGCGCGCCAACTGTCGGTGTTTCGAACCCGGGGGGTCCCTGGACCGACGAGTAAATTGTCGCCGCGTGCCCCAGCCCAGATGGGTTGGCGCGAGACAGAGCGCAAAGGGGGAAAGAAGCCGGAGGGAGACATGCGTGAAAGGGGAAACCCGTGGCCTTCGTGTTTGTCCCGCGCCCAGGTCGGGTGCGCTTGCAGTAGGGGGTTATAAGCGTCCACGCGGGAGGGAGCGAGCGGCTTACACGAGCGTCGTCCCGTCCTTCCCCGCGCGGCCAACCTTCTATAAGAGGACCCTGGACCTTCCTTTTATAGGCGTAAGGAGGGGGTCCAGGTGTACAACTGGGAGATGTAGCAGTGTGCTAACGTGTCTAGCAGAGAGGAGCTAGTGCCCTAAGTACATGCCGTCGTGGAGCCGGAGAGGTTTTGGCACCCTGTTCGTGTGATGTCGTGGCCGTCGGAGGAGCGCTGGAGCCTGGCGGAAGGACAGCTGTCAGGGCTATCGAGTCCTTGCTGACGTCTCCTTGCTTCCGTAAGAGGGCCGAGAGCCGCCGTCGTCATGGAGCGTGCGGGGCGCCATCATTACTTGTTTACCAGGGCGAGCCAGATGGGACGCCGGTCTTGTTCCCCGTAGCCAGAGCTAGCTAGGGGTAGGGTAATGATGGCCCCTCCTGTGACGTGGTCAGTCCGAGCCCTGGGTTAGGTGAGGTGGAGGCTCCTCCGAGGTCGAGGTCGAGTCTATCTTCCGAGGCCGAGGTCGAGTCCGAGCCCCTGGGTCGGGCGAGGCGGAGACCGTCGGCTGAGGCTAGGGCTGAGTCCGAGCCCTGGGGTCGGGCGAGGTGGAGTTCGTCGTCTTCCGGGGCTGAGCCCGAGTCCGAGCCCTGGGGTCGGGCGAGGCGGAGTTCGTCGTCTTTCAGGGCTGAGCCCGAGTCCGAGCCCTAGGGTCGGGCGAGGCGGAGTTCGTCGTCTTCCGGGGCTGAGCCCGGGTCCGAGCCCTAGGTCGGGCGAGGCGGAGTTCGTCGTCTTCCGGGGCTGAGCCCGAGTCCGAGCCCTAGGTCGGGCGAGGCGGAGTTCGTCGTCTTCCGAGGCTGAGCCCGAGTCCGAGCCCTGGGTCGGGCGAGGCGGAGTTCGTCGTCTTCCGGGGCTAAGCCCGAGTCCGAGCCCTGGGTCGGGCGAGGCGGAGCTTCCTATGGCGCCTGAGACCGGACTTGGCTACTGTCAGCCTCACTCTGTCGAGTGGCACAGCAGTCGGAGCGGCGCGGGCGGCGCTGTCCTCTTATCAGGCTGGTCAGTGGAGCGGCGAAGTGACGGCGGTCACTTCGGCTCAGCCGACTGAAAGGCGCGCGTCAGGATAAGGTGGCAGGCCACCTTTGCATTAAATGCTCCTGCGATACGGTCGATCGTCGTGGCGATTTGGCCAAGGTTGCTTCTTGGTGAAGACTGGGCCTCGGGCGAGCCGAAGGTGTGTCCGTTGCTTTGAGGGGGCCCTCGGGTGAGACGTGAATCCTCCGGGGTCGGCTGTCCTTGCCCGAGGCTGGGCTCGGGCGAGGCGAGGTCGTGTTCCTTGAGTGGACCGAGCCCTGACTTAATTGTACCATCAGGCCTTTGCAGCTTTGTGCTGATGGGGGTTACCAGCTGAGATTAGGAGCCTTGAGGGTACCCCTAATTATGGTCTTCGACACCAGGAGAATCTTTGTAAAGGCTACGTAGTGATACCCTTTGAGGCCACCTAGGTAGTGGTCAATGG
This sequence comes from Zea mays, assembly GCF_902167145.1. Classification (NCBI taxonomy): domain Eukaryota; kingdom Viridiplantae; phylum Streptophyta; class Magnoliopsida; order Poales; family Poaceae; genus Zea; species Zea mays. The sequence continues at coordinate 77,908,779 of NC_050103.1, read as the reverse complement.
GGAGTAGCGCTCTCCAGGCAGAAAGGGAATCACAGCTCGTGGGTAAAGTGTGCAACCTTTGCAGAGGAATGAAACTGATATATTAGCCTTGCTCACGGTTATGAGCGGCCTTGGGATCCTCTTTGATTAGAGATGCAGATGATCTGAGATGCAATGGTTCTATTGATGGTTTTGGTTACGATGGTGATAATGATGTTTCCTTGATGAGGAAATGGTTCACAGGTTGGTTATTGCTAAAACCTGGCTTCTATTAATAATAAATACCTAACCAACTAAAAGCAACTTTTTTGAGCTTAACTCCACATAAAGCTAGTCCACCTTAGCCAAATAGGACATTTGTTGAGTACGTTGATGTGTACTCACCCTTGCTTTCACAAAACACCAGGTTGTCGTTGGTGCAATCTATGCTCAGGTAAATAAGAAGAAGAAAGTGTCGAGGTGGATCTCCGGGAGTTCCAGGACGTTGACGATTCGAGGATTAGGCTAGCAACCTTCCCCAGTCAGCTGCTTGCGGTGGGTTTATTTACGTTGGCTACGTTTCAATTCTATGTACTTTGATTTATATTATGTAAATGATTCTAGTCTTAATATTACTACTTATTCTTTATTGTTATTCGAAGCATTGTGCTATGATGAGTCATTTATGTAATCGTTGTGTATGTGAATTTCTGATCATGGCACGTACATGATTCACATTCGGTTTACCTTCAAAACCGGGTGTGACAGCTATGACAGGGACTTGGGCTTCGGGTAGATTTCTTCCTTTGAGCTGAGCTTCGAGGACTGCAATCCTGACTTATGCTTCTTCAAGTTCTCCATGTACCCTTGAGAGATCCAGAGTAGCGCTGTCTAGATCAGTGTTAAGACCTGCCACCACACCTACAAGGGTGTTGAGGCGATCTTCTCCAGCTTCACCTGGAATAACATTAGTCTAGCTTTCTCTATGAGGACGTAGAGGAAGATGCTTGTACTCCATGTTGTGCAGTTGCTGTCGATAGGTGTGGCTGAGAGACCACAGAGCTCTTCTAGCAGCATTGCTGGCCAAAGCAACATAGGTAGATAGCGTTGTCACAGACTCATGGCCTGATAGAGTCCTGAAACCTCTATCTCCTTCATCCATCACTCTGGTATGCACGTGAGCGATGTAGTAATAAGCTCGAGGGGGCTCGGACACTCGTCTTATGTCATATAGGGGTCGGACGTAGGTTCCTAGCGCATGTAGTACATTCTGCAGCAGGTTTGAAAAGTGTCCCGTCTCGAACATTGAGGTGTAATGCTCGGTGACAGGCCACATCCTAACAAGGTTGTTCTTCTGCTCATCGTTGGCTTCTTCATTATTGTTTTTTCTTCTTCTTCTACCTCATCATCATCTCCACCATCACTAGAATCATTCGGATCGTCGCCTCCAGGAGCCAGGGCTTAAGGTGCTGGCACTGGCAATGCTGAAGATGATGCTCCAGTAGCAAAGGCATGAGACTCTGACAACGGGGTGGGCGTTGCCAAAATCTCCTCTGAGTTGTCTTCCAAAATAACTCCATTCTCCACACATAGGTGGTGAAGCTCCACAGGGACTTCCACTACTACCACTGGGTAGACAGAAGTCTGTTGTGGCAGAGGGATATAGTTGGTATTCACACGGGTGGTCTGTAGAGTACGCACCATCTATAAGAGAAATTGTTACTTTAGTTGAATTTTAAAGAGGCAAGATTAATAAAATAAAATTGTAAGAGCAAAATAAGTATATTTTGAATAGACTGAGCTTTCCATTTCTAACTAGTCTAACGATCTAGAGTCAGCATAGCTTTGATACCACTTCTGTCACACCCGGTTTTAGTGGCAAAACCGAATGCATAGCATATGTGTGCCAGGATCCATTTTCCACACATATGTTCACGTCACAAGTGTAATATATCAAAAGACAATGCAATAAATGTGTAAAGAGAGTAGAGTAACTTTATTACATCATCCAGACATATAAATCCCAAATAGTATCATCATAAAAGTACATCGGATATAACATGGGCAATCTTTCACAAAAAGATGACTGGCGCATCGTTAGACTTAATACTCGTCATCACCATTGTCACTGCCTTCCTCATCAGCTTCTGACCAAAATATTAGCAAGTGGAGAGCTCACTTATGGTGGGGCCTCAGCAAGTGGGAGGAGTTATGCAAGGTTAACAAGGTAGGCTATGGTTATGCGGTAAGCATTTTAGTTGATCAATATTTTAATAACAACGCCTAACTTTCTAATTGTAGGTGTATCCCAAAATATCCCAACTAATCATAAGCATATGATTATATCAAAAGTACTAAGTGAAACCACTTAAGCAAACCATTTATAAATCCTCGGATGACGATTTATTCTGCATCTTTGAGTTTAATTATCATGTGAGAGTCCAGGTTGCTCTTAACCGTGAGCACGACTGACATATCAGTTTTACACTCTGCAGAGGTGGTACAACTTTACTCACAAGCCATGTATCCCATCTAGCCTGGGTTGTACAGACCCATAAACACTCCCGAGGCGAATGACTAGGGATCCACTATGAGGCTTTCACGAAACACACTTAATACGAAATAACCTGCTAAGGTTTTTAGGTCAGTGTGGAGGCCCTCTGGGTGAGGCAGCTTAGCCAAGTCTACGTCCCCATGTTAACGTGAGCTGCCACCACTGCCGACCCCCTCTTGCCCATATTTCAGGAAAGGTTGCTAGGTACTAAGCGCATTAAGCTAATTATCGAAGCCAGAGCCATGATAGCACTCATGATTGCACTGTTATGTTGGGTGGTCACTCCATGTTCCATTTAATATGAAATGATCTTGTTTAACCATCGGGTTAACATCATAATACAAACTTTATTTTCGGAACAATAGTATCATTAAAGAGTGACATCATAGCTATCAAGTTGAGCGGTAGCACAAATTGCTAAGCATAGTATTTATCCCATGGTAATCAAGGAATATGATTGGTATTTCTAGGAAATCCTATTTAGGCAAATCCCATCAAATTATGCAAATATTCCAAAAAGTAAACATTATTATATGTATTATTTGGGTACAAACATAAATGCAGAGAGAAAATCCACTTGCCTTGCACATAAGTGTCCTGTGGGTCGTCTTCGAACGTATTTTGGTCTTCTACCATGAAATCAACTTCTAATATAGATTTACATATTGTACATACAAAAGGAAACATTCACCAAATAAATAAACATACACCATTACATGAATAGAATTCACCATTACGTGAACAAACATATACCATTACATGTATAGACATATGCCAAACAAACCATACTTATAAAAGTGCCTAGAATAAAACCTAATTCATATTCATTTTATTAATCCACTAAAACTATATTTTGGATTGTCACTAGTGAAAGTTATATGAACATTCGACTACGAAAGTATTTTACATAACATAGCTTAGATGTAATGATTTAACCAATTCTACAGAAATAAATTAATTATCAATTAATTATTTCTGTCGGGGACCATAATTAGGGGTACCCTCAAGGCTCCTAATTCTCAGCTGGTAACCCCCATCAGCATAAAGCTGCAAAGGCCTGATGGGTGCGATTAAGTCAGGGATCAGTCCATTCGAGGGACTCGATCATGCCTCGCCCGAGCCTAGCCTCGGACAAGGGCAGCCGACCCCGGAGGATCTCCGTCTCGCTCGAGGCCCCCCTCCAGCGGTGAACATATTTCCGGCTCGCCCGAGGCCCTGTCTTCACCAAGAAGCAACCCTGACCAAATCGCCGCACCGACCGACCAAATCGCAGGAGCATTTAATGCAAAGGTGGCCTGACACCTTTATCCTGACGCGCGCCCCCCAGCCGATAGAGCCGAAGTGACTGCCGTCACTTCGTCGCTCCACTGACCGGCCTGGCAGAAAGACAGCGTCGCCCGCGCCGCTCCGACTGCGGTGCCACTTGACAGAGTGAGGCTGATAGGCAGTCAGGCCCGGCCGCAGGCACCATAGGAAACTCCGCTCCGCCCGACCCAGGGCTCGGACTCGGGCTAAGCCCCGGAAGACGGCGAACTCCGCTCCGCCCGACCCAGGGCTCGGACTCGGGCTAAGCCCCGGAAGACGGCGAACTCCGCTCCGCCCGACCCAGGGCTCGGACTCGGGCTAAGCCCCGGAAGACGGCGAACTCCGCTCCGCCCGACCCAGGGCTCAGACTCGGGCTCAGCCCCAGAAGACGACGAACTCCGCTTCGCCCGACCCCAGGGCTCGGACTCCGCCCTAGCCTCAGCCGACGGTCTCCACCTCGCCCGAACCAGGGGCTCGGACTCGACCTCGGCCACGGAAGACAGACTCGACCTCGGCTTCGAAGGAGCTTCCACGTCGCCCAAACCAGGGCGCAGACCAGCCACGTCAACAGGAGGTGCCATCATCACCCTACCCCGAGCTGACTCGGGCCACGGGGAACAAGACCGGCGTCCCATCTGACTCGCTCCACCAGATAGGCAATGATGGCGCCCCGCATACTCTGTGACGACGGCGGCTCTCAGCCCCCTTACGGAAGCAAGAGGACGTCAGCAAGGACTCAACAGCTCCGACAGCTATCCCTCCGCCAGGCTCCAGCACTCCTCCGACGGCCACGACATCACACCAGCTGGGTGCCAAAATCTCTCCGGCTGCCACGACGGCATGTACTTAGGGCGCTAGCTCTCCTCTGCTAGACACGTAGCACTCTGCTACACCCCCCATTGTACACCTGGATCCTCTCCTTACGCCTATAAAAGGAAGGACCAGGGCCCTCTTAGAGAGGGTTGGCCGCGCGGGGACGAGGACGAGACAGGCGCTCGCGTGAGGCCGCTCGCTCCCTCTCCTGTGTGGACGCTTGTAACCCCCTACTGCAAGCGCACCCGACCTGGGCGCGGGACGAACACGAAGGCTGCGGGATTTCCACCTCTCTCACGCCCATCTCCGGCCACCTCACTTCCCCCCTTCGCGCTCGGCCTCGCGTCGACCCATCTGGGCTGGGGCACGCGGCGACATTCACTCGTCGGCTTAGGGACCCCCCGGTCTCGAAACGCCGACAGTTGGCGCGCCAGGTAGGGGCCTGCTGCGTGCTGACGAATAGCTTCCCGTCAAGCTCCAGATGGGCAGTCTCCAGCAACCTCTCCAACTCGGGACGGTGCTCCGTTTCGGGAGTCTTGAGTTCATGTCTCTCGACGGCAGCTACGACATGATACTCCTTCCACCGCCGTGCGACAGCGACAATGGCGGTCGACAGCCCGCCCGCCGGCGGCGGAATCGACGACCTCTTCCCCGCGTGGTGGAAGAGCAACATTCGAGCTCGCCCCGTCTTCTCCCCCGCCGACGGAGGAGAAGGCGGGGCAACCAAGGCCAAGCAGGAGGCAGCGCCTCGTCGGCTGTCGAGCGAGTCGACAGCGCCAGCACCTCAACGGGGGGTGCGCTGGGCATCGACCTCGCGCTTGAGACGAAGACGAGCGCTATCTCCCCGCGACACGCCAATCCCGAGCGAACGGACGACGCCAGCACGCTCACAGAAGGCTTGCTGGGTGTCACCCTCGTACCTAAGACGGCGGTGCAGTCAGTCCCCGACGTGACTTCGTCACCGCCCGTCGACCAAGAGGTACCGACTGATTCCCATCCCACGTCTTTCGGATTCAGCCTCGACCCGCCTAGCGGCTTCACTTTGGCGGGCGCTCTCGTAGAGGCGAGTCCAAACCCTCTAGGGTTTCGTATGCGGTCACCTTGGGACCGGCTGACGGACGTCTCGACCTACAGGCCCTCTGGGTCCGAGGAAGACGACGAGCCCAGCTTCTGTTGGGATTTCTCTGGACTTGGCAACCCCAGTGCCATGCGGGACTTCATGACCACATGCGACTACTGCCTTTCCGACTGTTCCGACGGTAGCCGTAGCCTCGGCGACGAGGACTGCGGCCCGAGTCGCGAATGCTTCCACGTCGATCTAGGGGGTCCCTCCGAAGGCAACCATCTCGGCATGCCAGAGGACGGTGATCTCCCTAGGCTGGTGCCCCGCGTTGACATCCCATGGGAGCTAGCTGTGGTCCCCGTTCAGGCGGGGGGCCATGACCCACAGCTCGAGCAAATCCGCGGGGTGCAGGCCAGGCTCGACGAGGGAGCAGGAGCGCTTGAGCCGATCCGCCGGGACGTCGGGCAGGCATGGGCTGGCCAACCTCCGGCCGGAGAAATACGTCATCTACCCCAGGGCTTCCAGCACCGCATCGCCGACGATGTCAGGGTCAGGCCACCGCCCGCATCTAGTGGGGTTGGCCAGAACCTGGCAGCAGCAGCAATGCTCCTCCGCACGATGCCGGAGCCATCAACCACCGAGGGGCGGCGAATCCAGGGAGAGCTCAAGAATCTCCTGGAAGGCGCCGCGGTCCGACGGGCCGAGAGCTCCGCCTCCCGAAGGCAGGCGTACCCCTCGGAACCTCATGTCGCGACTTCCCGATTCATGCGGGAAGCCTCGGTCTGCACCGGGCGCACGTGCAACACAGAGCCTACGACCCCGGGTCGCCTCGGCAACGAGCACCATCACCACGACCGTCGGGCCCACCTCAACGAGAGGGTGCGCCGAGGCTACCACCCCAGGCGTGGGGGACACTACGACAGCGGGGAGGATCGGAGTCCCTCGCCCGAGCCACCCGGTCCGCAGGCCTTCAGCCGGGCCATACGACGGGCGCCGTTCCCGACCCGGTTCCGACCCCCGACTACTATCACAAAGTACTCGGGGGAGACAAGACCAGAACTGTGGCTCGCGGACTACCGTCTGGCCTGCCAGCTGGGTGGAACGGACGATGACAACCTCATCATCCGTAACCTCCCCCTGTTTCTCTCTGACACCGCCCGCGCCTGGTTAGAGCACCTGCCTCCGGGGCAGATCTCCAACTGGGACGACCTAGTCTAGGCTTTCGCCGGCAATTTCCAGGGCACGTACGTGTGCCCCGGAAATTCCTGGGACCTCCGAAGCTGCCGACAGCAGCCGGGAGAGTCTCTCCGGGACTACATCCGGCGATTCTCGAAGCAGCGCACCGAGCTGCCCAACATCACCGACTCGGATGTCATCGGCGCGTTCCTCGCTAGCACCACCTGCCGCGACCTGGTGAGCAAGCTGGGTCGCAAGACCCCCACCAGGGCGAGCGAGCTGATGGACATCGCCACCAAGCTCGCCTCCGGCCAGGAGGCGGTCGAGGCTATCTTCCGAAAGGACAAGCAGCCCCAGGGCCGCCCATTGGAAGATGCCCCCGAGGCGTCAACTCAGCGCGGCGCCAAGAAAAAGGGCAAGAAGTCGCAAGCAAAACGCGACGCCGCCGACGCGGACCTTGTCGCCACCGCCGAGTACAAGAACCCTCGGAAACCCCCCGGAGGTGCCAACCTTTTCGACAAGATGCTCAAGGAGCCGTGCCCCTATCACCAGGGGCCCGTCAAGCACACCCTTGAGGAGTGCGTCATGCTTCGGCGCCACTTCCACAGGGCCGGGCCACCCGCGGAGGGTGGCAGGGCCCGCGACGACGACAAGAAGGAAGATCACCAGGCAGGAGAGTTCCCAGAGGTCCGCGACTGCTTCATGATCTACGGTGGGCAAACGGCGAACGCCTCGGCTCGGCACCGCAAGCAAGAGCGCCGGGAGGTCTGTTCGGTGAAGGTGGCGGCGCCAGTCTACCTAGACTGGTCCGACAAGCCCATCACCTTCGACCAAGCCGACCACCCCGACCATGTGCCGAGCCCGGAGAAATACCCGCTCGTCGTCGACCCCATCATCGGTGACGTCAGGCTCACCAAGGTCCTCATGGACGGAGGCAGCAGCCTCAACATCATCTACGCCGAGACCCTCGGGCTCCTGCGTGTCGATCTGTCCTCGGTCCGGGCAGGCGCTGCGCCTTTCCATGGGATCATCCCCGGGAAGCACGTCCAGCCCCTCGGACAACTCGACCTTCTCGTCTGCTTCGGAACACCCTCCAACTTCCTAAGGGAGATCCTGACGTTCGAGGTGGTCGGGTTCCGAGGAACCTACCACGCGGTACTGGGGAGGCCATGCTATGCGAAGTTCATGGCCGTCCCCAACTACACCTACCTGAAGCTCAAGATGTCGGGCCCCAACGGGGTCATCACCGTCGGCCCCACGTACAAACACGCGTTCGAATGCGACGTGGAGTGCGTGGAGTACGTCGAGGCCCTCGCCGAGTCCGAGGCCCTCATCGCCGACCAGGAGAGCCTCTCTAAGGAGGTGCCAGACGTGAAGCGTCATGCCGACAACTTTGAGCCAGCGGAGACGGTTAAGGCCGTCCCCCTCGACCCCAGCAGCGACGCCTCCAAGCAGATCCGGATCGGCTCCGAGCTCGATCCCAAATAGGAAGCAGTGCTCGTCGACTTTCTTTGCGCGAACGCCGACGTCTTCGCGTGGAGTCCCTCGGACATGCCCGGCATACTGAGGGATGTCGCCGAGCACTCGCTGGACATCCGAGCCGGAGCCCAACCCGTCAAGCAGCCTCTGCGCCGATTCGACGAGGAGAAGCGCAGAGCCATAGGCGAGGAGATCCACAAGCTAATGGCGGCAGGGTTCATCAAAGAGGTATTCCATCCCGAATGGCTTGCCAACCCTGTGCTTGTGAGAAAGAAAGGGGGGAAATGGCGGATGTGTGTAGACTACACTGGTCTAAACAAGGCATGTCCGAAGGTTCCCTACCCTCTACCTCGCATCGATCAAATCGTGGATTCCACTGCTGGGTGCGAAACTCTGTCTTTCCTCGATGCCTACTCAGGGTATCACCAAATCAGGATGAAAGAGTCCGACCAGCTCGTGACTTCTTTCATCACACCCTTTGGCATGTACTGCTATGTCACCATGCCGTTCGGCTTGAGGAATGCGGGCGCGACGTACCAGCGGTGCATGAACCATGTGTTCGGCGAACACATTGGCCGCACGGTCGAGGCCTACGTCGATGACATTGTAGTCAAGATGAGGAAAGCCTCCGACCTCCTTTCCAACCTTGAAGTGACATTTCGATGTCTCAAGGCGAAGGGCGTCAAGCTCAATCCCGAAAAGTGTGTCTTCGGGGTGCCCCGAGGCATGCTCTTGGGGTTCATTGTCTCTGAGCAGGGTATCGAAGCCAACCCGGAGAAGATCGCAGCCATCACCAGCATGGGGCCCATCAAGGACTTGAAAGGCGTACAGAGGGTCATGGGATGTCTCGCGGCTCTGACCCGTTTCATCTCACGCCTCGGCGAAAGAGGTTTACCTCTGTACCGCCTCTTGAGGAAGGCCGAGTGCTTCACTTGGACCCCTGAGGCCGAGGAAGCCCTCGGGAACCTGAAGGCGCTCCTCACGAAGGCACCTATCTTGGTGCCCCCGACTGCCGGAGAAGCCCTCTTGGTCAACGTCGCCGCGACCACTCAGGTGGTTAGCGCCGCGATTGTGGTCGAGAGGCAAGAAGAGGGGCATACATTGCCCGTTCAGAGGCCAGTCTACTTCATCAGCGAGGTACTATCCGAAACCAAGATCCGCTACCCACAAGTTCAGAAGCTGCTGTACGCGGTGATCCTAACGCGGCGGAAGCTGCGACACTACTTCGAGTCTCATCCGGTAACTGTGGTGTCATCCTTCCCCCTGGGGGAGATCATCCAGTGCCGGGAGGCCTCGGGTAGGATTGCAAAGTGGGCGGTGGAAATCATGGGCGAGACAATCTCGTTCGCTCCTCGGAAGGCCACCAAGTCCCAGGTCTTGGCGGACTTCGTACCTGAATGGGTCGACACTCAGCTCCCAACAGCTCCGATCCAGCCGAAGCTCTGGACCATGTTCTTCGACGGGTCGCTGATGAAGACAGGAGCCGGCGCAGGCCTACTCTTCATCTCGCCCCTCGGGAAGCACCTACGCTATGTGCTACGCCTCCATTTCCCAGCGTCCAACAATGTGGCCGAGTACGAGGCTCTGGTCAACGGGTTGCGAATTGCCATCGAGCTAGGGGTCCGACGCCTCGACGCTCGCGGTGACTCGCAGCTCGTCATCGACCAAGTCATGAAGAACTCCCACTGCCGCGACCCGAAGATGGAGGCCTACTGCGATGAGGTTCGGCGCCTGGAAGACAAGTTCTACGGGCTCGAGCTCAACCACATCGCCCAGCGCTACAACGAGACCGCGGATGAGCTGGCTAAAATAGCCTCGGGGCGAACAACGGTTCCCCCGGACGTCTTCTCCCGAGACCTACATCAGCCCTCCGTCAAGATCGACGACACGCCCGAGCCTGAGGCACCCTCGGCCCAGCCCGAGGTACCCTCGGCACAGTCTGAGGCACCCTCGGCTCGGCCCGAGACACCCTCGGTTCGGCCTGAGGTACCCTCGGCCCCCGAGGGCGAGACGCTGCGCGTCGAGGGGGAGCAAAGCGGGGTCACGCCTGATCAAAACTGGTAGACCCCGTACCTGCAATATCTCCACCAAGGAGAGCTACCCTCCGACCGAGCCAAAGCTCGGCGGGTGGCGCGGCGTGCCAAGTCGTTCGTCTTGCTGGGAGATGAGAAGGAGCTCTACCACCACAGCCCCTCTAGCATCCTCCAGCGATGCATCTCCGTCGCCGAAGGTCAGAAACTCCTGCGAGAGATACACTCGGGGGCTTGCGGCCATCACGCAGCGCCTCGAGCCCTTGTCGGGAATGCTTTCCGACAAGGCTTCTACTGGCCGACGGCGGTGGCCGACGCCACTAGAATTGTCCGCACCTGCGAAGGGTGTCAGTTCTACGCAAGGCAGACCCACCTGCCCGCTCAGGCTCTGCAGACGATACCCATCACCTGGCCTTTTGCTGTATGGGGTCTGGACCTCGTCGGCCCCTTGCAGAAGGCACCTGGGGGCTACACGCACCTGTTGGTCGCCATCGACAAATTCTCCAAGTGGGTCGAGGCCCGACCCCTAAACAGCATCAGGTCCGAGCAGGCGGTGGCGTTCTTCACCAACATCATCCATCGTTTCGGGGTCCCGAACTCCATCATCACCTACAACGGCACCCAGTTCACCAGCAGAAAGTTCCTGGACTTCTGCGAGGATCACCACATCCGGGTGGACTGGGCCGCCGTGGCTCATCCCATGACGAATGGGCAAGTAGAGCGTGCCAACGGCATGATTCTACAAGGGCTCAAGCCTCAGATCTACAACAACCTCAACAAGTTCGGCAAGCGATGGATGAAGGAACTCCCCTCGGTGGTTTGGAGCCTGAGGACAACACCGAGCCGAACCACGGGCTTCACGCCGTTCTTTTTAGTCTACAGGGCCGAGGTCGTCCTACCCACAGACCTGGAATATGGCTCCCCGAGGACAAGGGCCTATGCCGACCAGAGCAACCAAGCTAGTCAAGAAGACTCGCTGGACCAGCTGGAAGAGGCTCGGGATAGGGCCTTACTGCACTCGGCGCGGTACCAGCAGTCCATGCGACGCTACCATGCCTGAGGGGTCCGGTCCCGAGACCTTCAGGTGGGCGACCTGGTGCTTCGGCTGCAACAAGACGCCCGAGGGCGGCACAAGCTCACGCCCCCCTGGGAGGGGCCGTTCGTCATTGCCAAAGTTCTGAAGCCCGGAACGTACAAGCTGGACAACAGTCAAGGCGAGGTCTACAGCAATGCTTGGAACATCCAACAGCTACGTCGCTTCTACCCTTAAGATGTTTTCAAGTTGTTCATATACCTCGCTCCCACGCAAAGTTTAGTCATCAAGGAAGGGTCAGCCTTGCCTCGGCAAAGCCCGACCCTCCCTCGGGGGCTAAAGGGGGGAACCCCCTCTGCGTCGAATTTTTTCCTCGAAAAAAGATCATTTCTGCCAGAATGTCTTTCGTGATTTTTGACTACTTCGAAAGTGGATCCTGAAAACGACGGAGTACACGTAAGCAGCCAAGGCTGACCGAGCCGAGGGACTCCTACGCCTCCGGGATACGGATACCTCACTCATCACCTTCCGTGAGAAGCAACTCTCGCTCGCACAAGCAATTCCGTTACCGACAAAAAAGTCCAGATACTCGAAACAAGAGGAAAAGAGACGTAGCTTTACAACACAGCGAGGGTGTGTTTTGGCCTCGGCGGCCGCAGGAAACACACGCTACAAGACAATCTGATCCTGCAGGCTCGGATCTTGACGCTTGAAGGGAGCAGCAGCACCCTCGGCGTCGACAACACCTTCGGCGAGGTCCGACCTAGCCTCGGACGGCGACGCGGTCTGAAGATCTCCACACTGAAGGACGTCGTCATCACCAAGCCCGGGCCGTCGCTGCCAGGGTCTTCTCCGAGAATCCGGCTCGGGCAGGCGGCTCGGCTGGCCACCCCCGAGGCCTCGGCCAGCTGTCCCCCGAGGACGTCAGCCCGACCCGAGGCCTCGGCAGGTCAATTCCGGTGTCGATCCCGCTAACGGACGGCCCGGCCAGGCTCCGGCCGACCAGGTCTTCTCACCGAGCCAACTCTACCTCTGTTTGCGCTGACACCGCTACCCCTGGCCTCGGCTCATCGAAGAGCGGCCGAGGGGTTCCTTTAACTGAGCAAGAGAAGCCTTGGGCAACAAGGCTGACCGAGCCGAGGGACTCCTACGCCTCCGGGATACGGATACCTCACTCGTCACCTTTACACGGGGCGACTCATGCTTGGTGAAGCGGTTCAGACAACCAACAGGCGAGTCTTAGCGCTCAAAAATGAGGAAAAAACACGGCTCCGTGCCGAAATTACATACATGTTCAGGCCTCGACAGCCACAATGAACAAAAACACTGGCATTCAAAGTGTCGTTACAAACGGAACTCCGGTTCCACCTCCGCACGTACGAACAACCCCACTCGATGGGGGGGGCCTGCGGAGCAACAGAGGACTGACGGGCGGCTCGCCGTCGCCCGCTCTGGCAGCAGCAACAACAACTCCCGCTCCGGGTGGCCGAACTGCAGCAGCGAGGGCCTCAGGGCGGATGCTGCTGCAATCTTGCCCTCGCCCACGCCGACGCTCGAGGGGCGAGGACAAGTACAAAGAGCCGGGGGCCCGAAGCGCGGATGGTGGCGGTGATCCCGTCGGCAACGGGGACTTCTCGAGCCGCCTCCACCTCGGCACCGACGACAGGGGCCGTCAGCCCTCCGGCAGATCCCCACTCAGATCCTCCCGGACGAGTGGGGCACCGACCTCCGCGCGGAGGCGCCGTACCGGTGCAAAGGCAGGACCGCCCCAGAGCACGAACGCCGCCCTAGCAGCGTGCGACATCTTGGGCGGTCCTCCCGTGCACACGGCGCGGCAGCCGCCTTCCGGCAGGAGGGGGCACCGGGAGCCAAGCCGACGAGCCCGACGCGCTGAGGCTGACGACGCCCGCCGTCGACCAGCCCCGCGTTGTCGAAGTCCGACTCACCCGCAGGGCCAGTGAGCGCCCTCTCCCTCGAACGCCGCAGGAGAGGCCGACCCACGAACCCGCGCGGGAGGTAGAGCTCCGGCTCAGCCTGGCCTCCACCCCAGCGAGGATGATGAACATCCTTGAAGCTGAGGGTGGGACCAAGATCGCAGCCCGGCTTGCTTCTCCCCACCCAGGGGCTGGTGGTCACCGTCTCGGGTGACCGCCGGCGGAGGGGTACAGCCGGGCTGGCTGATGAAAACCTTGAAGCCGAATGATGGCCGAAAGGTACCAACTCCCGCGGAGTTGCGTTCCCCCGACGACAAGGCGGAAAGACGGCGGGTATCCCCCATCCGGGGGCTTGGAAGGTGGAAAGACACGATGCATAAGGAAGCGCGAAGACATGGTCGCCTTCTAAGGGGGTCACCCTCCTTTTAAAGGCGACTCTCCTTACTTGCGTCACCAGCCGTCGCGGGCTGAGTCTTCTCCAACACGCTCCAAGGCCCTCCTCCTACGGCGCGGGGGCTGGGTCCCACACGTCATGCAAGCCGGCTCAGAGCAGAAGAAGCCAAACCGCCGTGCGCGGTGCGTACAGCCGCCCAGCGGTTACAAGCGACTCTCCACTTTTGCCCAGACCAGCGGGCGAAAGGGCGGGCAGCCATGCAGGCGGCATGCAACCGCACCAAGTGGGCGCACTTCTCCGACTCCCAACACGCCCGGCATGGAGGCCCAGGCCCACGCGTCATGCAACCGGCGCGCCGAATGCTTCGTGCATGCAACTGCACCGCCACTTGCGCCACTACCGCGCCTCCTCGACTGCGGAACCAATACCGCGACTCGAGGCGACCCAGCGCACGACCCAGCAGCGCCAGCCTGGCGCGACGGTTAATGCGGCCAAAAATGGGCCGGCAGTAATGGCGGTGGCAGGCGGGCAGGAGCAGCGGCCACGTCGTCAGCCAAGCTCACGTCCCGTCCGGGGGCAGCGAGAGAACCCTCTCTCACGGCGTGAAGACAACGTGCCCGTGTTCCGTTCCTCGAACGGCTCGCGCACGCGCAACGGCCGCCCCGCCAACCACTCGCCCCGTCACATTAACTCCGCGGCGGGACAGGCGGCGCCTCTGGCAGGGGAAGAGGGCGACGCTTCGCCTTCGCCATAATGACCGCGTCAGAAAAGGTACGCCGCGTCGTTCGATTTCATATCCTTTTCCTTTTTTCCTCTTTCTCTCTCTTGCAACGGGGATCGGGAAAGGGGGATACCCCGGAAAGGATCCTTCCCCGTGAAGGAACCAGGCTCCGAGCCTCCCTACTGATCAGAGGTTCGAAGGCTGGCCCCTCGGAAGGGTTCAACAGCCGCCTCAGATCGCGTGGGCTCCACACCCACTACTGGTCAGAGGTTCGAAGGCCGGCCCCTCGGAAGGGTTCAACGGCCGCCTCAGGCTACTCGGGCTCCGCGCCCACTACTGATCAGGGGTTCGAAGGCTGGCCCCTGAAGGGTTCACAGCCGCCTCAGACACAGAGCGAGGGATGACCATGGGTACGTTCGATACATAACCAAGGCTCGGGCTGCGCTCCCGAGGTACCCTAGGACATTTCCGAGACCAGCGGGAACGATCTTGTAACGGAATCCCATCAGAGGGAGGCATTGAGCCCTCGGACCCCGTCGCCAGGGGACCGGGTCCGGCAGATCACCCGCAGGTACTTTTGGGTGCGCCTCTGGGCCCCTAGCCGACCCCTAACGAACGGGGCACGGACGTCCACTCGGATTACCCGCCTGCAGCTCACCGGAGACACCATGTTCGGCGCCCATCGAGGGCAACATGGCGCTTTCCCCCCTCCTCCTTGCAGAAAGGCGACGCAGGGGCGTATGTAAAAAAGTCGAGTCTATCCCTGATCGTCCTCTCGCCCTATGCAGAGGCTCGGGGGCTGCTCTCGCAAACCCGGCTCCGGCCGAACCATTGACAGCGTCAACATACCAGCCCGAGAACTTGGGACCCGACCGTACACCCGGTGTTGGGTTTATGCTTCGTCGGCGAAGGTCTTCTAGGAAGAAGCGGCTTTCGGTTGAAGCTGTTTGTATAAAATGGCCGAAGGTTCCTCTTCACGAAGCTTCGGTATCACAAACCGACTTAAAGATAGAATGACCTTTTAGTCCATAAAGGTCTGAGTCAATGTTGTAAACTTTTATAAGGGGCATACTTGTAATTCCTCACAGGCTGCGTCCTGTGCCTATAAATAGTGAACAGTATTCCTTTACTGTTCACGGATTCTGTTAATTGCAATCGCATCTTTTGGGAACCAACTTTTGCCAAGGCAGAGGTATTATTGTACTCAATGATTTAATATAGTAAATAAATATAATAGAATTCATCTATGATTTATTTACCCTTTTTTGTACCCTTTATTTTATGTTATCTTATTCAATCTATTGAAATTTTATTACGAAGACTTGAACTTCGTAATTATATTCTCGGGAACCTTCGTCCAAGGCTCATTATCCTGAAGGGAATAATGTTTCATGGACGAAGGACGTTAATATTTAACATTTTATGTTGCCTTGTTCTTGAGGCAGAGAGCACTTGAGAACAAGTCCCCAACATTGGCGCCCACCTCCGGTGAACTCACTCCCACTTTTTGAGCTGATGGCTTCGTTCAACAATCAAGCTGGAGCTACTTCGGACCCGAAGCTGGTGCTTCTGATCACAGGTGGTTCGTCCTCAGAGCCAGCTAACAAGAAACAGAAAAAGGAAGCACAGAGAAGGATACAGCATGTTGGGGTGCAAGGACCCTTCATCAAGTCAAGATGGTCTCACATTCCTATTACCTTCTCCCAAGAGGACCTTCAGCTCAAGGATTACCCACACAACGATGCCATGGTTATCTCTTGTGTTATCAAAGGATTTCTGGTCCACAATGTCTTGGTTGACACAGGCAGTGCAGCTGATATCATATTTGCTAAGGCCTTCAGACAAATGCAAGAACCAGAAGATAAGATTCATGATGCTACGCATCCCCTCTGTGGCTTCGGAGGAAGACAGATTGTAGCACTGGGCAAGATCACCATGTCAGTGACCTTCGGGTTCATCAACAACACTAGAACTGAGCAAGTTGTGTTTGACATTGTTGACATGGAATACCCTTACAATGCAATTATTGGTCGTGGCACCCTCAATGCTTTCGAAGCAATTCTTCATCCTGCCTATCTTTGCATGAAGATACCTTTGGATCAAGGACCCATCGCTATTTATGGAAGCCAGGAAGCTGCCAGAAGGGCCGAAGGAAACTGGACTGACTCAAAAGAAATCCATAACATAGATGGAGCTGAAGCTTGTGAACAGTACAAATTCAGAAGGGAGAAAGCAGCTTCAGCAGATCAGCCGAAGCCTATGCTCTTATGTGAGGACATAGCAGAGCAGAAGGTGCTGTTGGGCTCTCAATTATCCGAAGAGCAGGAGAAAACCTTGATAAGGTTTTTGTTCAACAACAAAGATGTTTTTGCATGGTCAGCCAACGATCTCTGCGGAGTAAATAGGGATGTTATTGAACACTCGCTCAATGTTGACCCATCCTTCAGACCCAGAAAGCAGAGGCTTCGGAAAATGTCTGATGATAAGGCCGAAGGTGCTCGTAACGAAGTCAAAAGACTCCTCACTACAGGAGTTATCAGGGAAGTAAAATACCCAGAATGGCTAGCTAACACTGTTATGGTAAAAAAGGCCAATGGCAAGTGGCGCATGTGTATCGATTTTACAGATCTCAACAAGGCTTGTCCGAAGGACGAATTCCCATTGCCAAGGATAGACTCTTTAGTTGATGCAGCAGCTTCTTCAGAGCTCATGAGTCTGCTAGACTGTTACTCAGGCTATCACCAAATCTGGATGAAGAAGGAAGATGAGCCGAAGACTAGCTTCATAACCCCAAGTGGCACATATTGCTATCTTCGGATGCCTGAGGGGCTCAAAAACGCTGGAGGAAGTTTCAGTAGAATGACTGCGAAGGTTCTCCAGTCTCAGATAGGCAGGAATGTGCTAACTTATGTTGATGACATCATTGTAAAAAGCACGAAACAGGAGAATCATATTGCTGATTTGCAGGAGACCTTCGCCAGTTTCAGACAAGCTGGTTTAAAGTTGAATCCAGAAAAATGCGTCTTCGGAGTAAAGAAGGGAAAATTTCTTGGATGCTTGGTTTCAACAAAGGGAATTGAAGCTAATCCAAGTAAAATTGAAGCTATACTTCGGATGGAGCCACCAACTACAAAAAAGGGGGCTCAAAGATTGACAGGAAGGTTGGCATCTCTCAATAGATTCATATCCAGATCAGCAGAGAGAAACTTACCATTCTTCGAAGTGCTGAAGTCAGCCGAAGTCTTCCAATGGGGACCAATCCAGCAGAAGGCCTTTGAAGAGCTGAAACAGTATTTGATAGATCTAACAGCATTAACTCCACCTACGCCAGGGGCCCCTTTGTTATTATATGTGGCAGCTTCGCACTCAGCGGTAAGTGCAGCACTTGTCCAGGAGAAGCTTGATGGCCAAGTAAGGAAGCAGGTCCCAGTGTATTTTGTATCTGAAGTTCTTAGTATATCAAAGAAAAACTACACAGAATTAGAGAAGGTGTTATATGCTGTTTTGATGGCATCCAGGAAGCTTCGGCACTATTTTCAAGCTTACAACATAATTGTTCCTTCTTCACAACCTCTGAAGGATATTATGAGGAACCGAGAAGCTACTGGAAGGATTGGAAAATGGGCTGCAGAGCTCAACGAATTTTGTATTGAATATGTTCATAGATCTTCGATTCAATCCCAGGCGTTAGCAGACTTCATTGCTGACTGGACGCCAGGGGCTCAGGAGGAAGAAACAAATAAAGACGCCGAAGCATGGACAGTGTTTTGCGATGGGTCTTGGGGAACCTTCGGAGCAGGAGCGGCTGCTGTGTTGGTTTCACCTTCCAAAGTTAAAACTTGCTATGCGGCAAAACTTGATTTTAGTTGCACAAATAACATTGCCGAGTACGAAGCCATGCTTCTCGGTCTTCGGAAGCTAAAAGCAATGGGAATCAGAAGGGCCATACTTAAAACTGATTCCCAGGTTGTTTCGGGTCATATTGACAAGAGTTGCAAGGCTAAAGATCCGAAGCTTGAAAAATATCTGGATATGGTTCGAAGAGTTGAAGCTTCCTTCGAAGGATTTTCTGTCAAAAATATCCCTCGAGGACAAAATGAGCATGCCGATTTGCTAGCTAAGTCAGCAGCACAGGGGCTGCCCTTACCTTCGGATGTGTTTTTCGAAATAATAAAAGCACCTTCGGTGGAACTTCTTGAAAGAGCAGTTCTCAATATATCTCCTGTTTATAGTGAAGATTGGAGAACTGAGATCATCTCTTACCTTCAGGGAAAATTCCTTTCAGATGACGAAGCTTATAACAGGAGGATAGAGGCAAGAGCTCGTCCATATGTCATGATAGAAGGGGAGTTGTACAAGCATGGAGTTTGTGCTCCGCTACTCAAGTGTTTATCTAGGACCGAAGGCATAGAGTTGATGAAAGAAATACATGCAGGCCTGTGTGGATCTCATATTGGATCTAGGCCGTTACTTGGAAAAGTTTTCCGTCAGGGGTTTTATTGGCCGAAGGCAGCTTCGGATGCGGCGGAATTAGTTCAAAAGTGCGAAGGTTGTTAGAAATGTGCAAGAGATCAAAAACAACCTTCGTCCTTAACACAGCTCATACAACCCATCTGGCCATTGCAAAGGTGGGGCCTTGATTTGTTAGGTCCGTTACCATTGGCCCAAGGGAACCTAAGATATGTTGTAGTGGCGGTGGAATATTTTTCTAAATGGATTGAGGCAAAGCCTTTAGCCACAATAACTTCGGCCACTGTCCAAAAGTTTTTCTGGCAGAATATTGTTTGTCGTTTCGGGGTACCAAAGGCTATAGCACTGTGGATAATGGAACACAGTTTGACTCCGAAGCTTTCAGGGATTTCTGTGATCAAATTGGTACGAAGATCCATTTTGCATCAGTCAGGCATCCGGAGTCAAACGGACTCGTTGAAAGAGCCAATGGCATTATAATGACAGGAATAATGAAGTTAATCTTCAATCAACCCAGGGGAAAGTGGCCAGATCAGTTAACCAAAGTGGTGTGGAGCCACAATACAACAACATCAAGGTCTACAGGCTTTACTCCATTCAAGTTATTATTCGGTGACGAAGCAATAACCCCGGAGGAAGCTAAAACCGGATCAATAAGAGTAGTAGCTTCGGCAGAATCAGGTTCCGAAGCTGCTTATTCTGTGGAAAAAGATGCTTTAGAAGGAATCAGGCTGCAAGCCGTGGAGAACATCAATAAATATCAAGCCGAAACAATCAAATGGCGTGATAGAAAGGTTCGGCTAAAGAATATTGGGCCAGGACACTTGGTGCTTCGGAGAGTGGCCAACCCGGAAACAGTGGGCAAGTTGCAGTTGAAATGGGATGGACCCTTCTTAGTAGCATCTTCGTCAAGGCCCGGTTCATACAGATTGAAGGATATGGACGGCAACGACATTCCTAGATCTTGGAATGCGGATGAGCTTCGGCGGTATTATGTGTAATTTGATGTAATTTTTGTTTTTTTCTTTTTCATGGCACCCTTTTCCTTTCTAAAGGGGGAGAAAGGTTTTTAATGGGGCCATCATATGTAATTTCCTTTTTTAGTTCTATAAGAGCAAAATCCCCCAAGGAATGTAAATGTAAAAGCTGGGAACGCACCATCGAGTGCCGAAAAGTAAACGCTGATTCCGCCAAAAGTAAAGGCGAAGAAGCTCCAAAGTCGTTCCTAAGGGAATGCAGAGCTTACAGCGAAAAGTCAACGCTGATTCCGCCAAAAGTAAAGGCGAAGAAGCTCCAAAGTCGTTCCTAAGGGAATGCAGAGCTTACAGCGAAAAGTCAACGCTGATTCCGCCAAAAGTAAAAGGCGAAGAAGCTCCAAAATCGTTCCTAAGGGAATGCAGAGCTAAGGTGTGACTGTTTTTTAAGGAAATAATGGCTATGAGTATGGCTTTGGATACGCGTTTGGACATTCATTTGCACATCACATTACATCATGACATTTGCATTCATCCAGACATATGTAGGATAATCATCATCATGGCATAAGTGGTTGCTTCGGCAAAAAGGAAAAAAAAAAGAGAAAAGAAAGAGCTTCGTGTTTAAAAAGGAGAGCTTCGAAAAAAGGGAAATGTTCTTTTCTATGCTTCGCTGCGTACGAAAAGAAGGGAAGGTGTTTTTTCGCCTTCGGCTCAAAAAGAAAATTTCGTCCACATCAAAGCACTTCTCATACGTCAATGGAAGGATAAGAGTATATTACAAGGTATGAACAGAATTCATTAAAGACAAGTTTTAGTTACATTTGCAAAAGTTTCTCAAAAAGTTTCTTAAGTTTATCTACAGCCTACCCCTATCTAATCTCCAAGGAGCTTCAGCTTCGGGTCATTTTTTAATCATCGGCTTCGGCTTCGTCATCCTACATGAATTAAATTGTTGTAAGTCAAAATCGAGCCTGAAGGAAAAGGTAAGCACAAGGTATGATTTCTTACTGGTTCAAGATGACTCCGAGCTTCGTTTCCAGCCTTTTCTCGTCCACCTTTTGTCCATATCATCTTTATAAATCTATTGGAGATACTTCGGGCGAGATCAGGAATGTCATCTAGGATTGATGGTGATAAAGTGAAATTTGGCCTATTGACAATCTTTCCGTGATCGCAGCCAGCTTTTAAGAAAGCTGCAGCAGTACCCCGAGAAGCTACCCAGGCATAGAAGTCACCGTGCCCAGCTATAACTTCGTCGAGCTCGTCAATTTCACCCTCAATATGATCAAAGGTCTTCGGTAGATCTTCAGCTGAGGGGGTGAATGTCTCACTGCTGGCTCCAACTGAGTGGAAAATTTTTCTTAATCGTTGAATACATTTGTTGCTAAATTCCAAGCATTTTTCTTGAAGGCCCGTCAATAGTTTTTTCAGGTCTGAATTTTGTTGAGCTTCGGCTTCAAGTTTTACATTAAGATCTTGCTTTTCTTGCTCAAACTGCTCAGATTGGCGGAGAAGCTTCGTGTTCAGTTCTGTTATTTTAGCTTCGGCCTCCGCCAATAAACCTTCAGTTGCTTGGAGTTCAAAGTTCTTCTTCTCAACAGCAGCTGTTTGTTCCTTTATTTTGCTTTCTAAATTTTCAATTATAACTTCGTGTTTCTTGTCTTCAAAATCTTGCTGCATTTTCAAGGCTTTGCTCAACAGCATGCTCTGTACGAAAACAACCTTCGTTAGACATGTTTTCATTATCAAAAACAATAAAAGTTAAGGGAAAAGAAGTTCACCTTAAAATTGGAATAAAATAGACTACCAACGATATGTTGTCGTCGGTAGCGGCTGATGTCTGTTTCTAGCTTCGGAAAACCGATACTCTTTGATAGAGTACCGATAACCTTGGCTCCAGTTTGATCTCGAATACAATCTAATTTTTCATCATCAATGCCTCCGAAGAGGAGTGCTCCAGGTTTGTATCCGCAGGATTTGGCATACTCTCTAAGCTCTTCTATTTCAGCTTTTGACAGTTTTTCTCCAACTAAATTCTGGAACATGAAGGCTTCGTGTTCTGAAGCTTCGTCAGCAATTTCCTTTCCCTTCCCCGACGCTGCGGCCGTGGCCTCTTCGGCAGCAGTGGTGGCTTCTTCTGTAGCCATGTCTAGCAGTATTTTGTCAATATGTTCAATTGTGCTCTCCAGGTTCAAGTCTTCAACTGAGATAGCTTCAGCAGCTGCGACCTCTGAAGGTGTGATTTCAATATCTGTCCTTTCTTCGGCCGTTGGTGTCTTCTGAGCTGAAGCTCTTGGCGGAGTCTTGTCAATGACCTCTGTCACACCGATGATTCTCTGTCTCTTTACTTTAGTTGTTTTCTTCATTTTTTCGGGCTCCTTTTCCTTCTGAAAAAACTTTATCAGTTGAGGCCTCAAAGGACTTAGTTTCGCAGGCAGAGATTCAGTCATTACCTTCAAAATTTCCTCCACATCAGTGGCCGAGGGTGATGTGGGGGTTTCTTCTTCGTCGGACATTTTACGCTTCGGAGAAGACGCTTTCTTCTTCTTCGGAATTTTCTTCTTTGGTAGTTCTTTTTCATCTTCATTTATCCTTTTCCTTTTTTGGCCTCCGGCACCTTTGTTCAGATTTTCATAATCAGGGTATTCGAAACCCAGGGCGTCCAGCACTCGGTTTAGTCTTCGCTTCGGACGGGTGCCGAAGGCTGCGGTCATCAACTGATCTTCTTTTTTGGAATAATTGCCAAGTATTTCATTGCACATCACTTCAATTGTATCCAGCCACTCTTGGCAAGGTGTTTTAAAGTATTTCTTAAACTTGAAGTAGTAAGGTAAACGTACAAGTTCACCTTCTTTCTTTTCCCCCTTTAGCTTCGGCATTTCCCATTCTTTTAAACTGGGAAAAACTTTGAAAGCCAAAAACTCCTGAACCAGGTCCCTTGTGCTGATATGCTCTGCAATAATTCTGAATTCATTCATTGCTTGTTGTGTTGGACCTTCGGGTGTCATGTTGCAGCGAGGTCGGGTTTCTCCGAAGATTAGTTCGAGTGGACTTTGCACAAGCTTTTCCTTATCGTCATCAACCTTGACATAGAACCACTCTGACTTCCAGCCTGCTGCCCATTTGCTTCGGTAGCTGATTACAGGAAACTTTGTGGTTTTCCGATAGGCGAAGTTATAGCAACCAAAATTGTCGTGCAATCCATCCTTTCTAGCCTTCGTCTGATAATGTAACTCGTGAACCCGGCAAAAGCTGTCCGCAAATGGCTCCACTGCTTGGCTTCGGAGTGCCCAGATATAAACACTAAGCCTAACGATAGCGTTAGGGGTCAGCTGGTGAAAATAGATACCGAACCTCTTCAGTACCTCTGCGATAACCCCATGTAGGGGGAATCTTAATCCAGCCTTTAGAAAGCTTTTGAAAATAACAATTTCATCCTTCTCTGGCTTTGGGGTAGTCTCTTCTCCCCCGAAGCGTAATAGCTTCTTCTGATTTTCAGTAAAAAAGCCCGACTTTACCATCTTGGAGAGATCAGCCTTCGAAACAGTAGATTTCCCGAAGTCCAAGTGGCTGGGTTTGCTCGGCATGGCAATGCGATAATCATCTTCGGGATCAGTTTCCTCAATATCTTCTTCTTCTGCTTCAGCGATTGCTTGTTCCGCATCGTCACTAGGGATCTTTTCCGAAGTCACTAGCCCGGATCGTTGCATGGCTTCGGAGATGGGAACAATCTCCGAAGCTTCAGTTTCGCCTCCCTCACGCTCAACCCTGGCAGTAGAGCGCACTCTGGCCATTTAATTATGAATTTGTGGAAATTTAATACTTTTTTCTTCCGAAGTTTTTTCTTCTGACGAAGCAGGCTTCAAGCTGGAGCTTCGTTCGATTTCGAGAGTCAAGCTTCGGCGATGGCTAAAGATTTTGGCAGCAAAACAGTGCAAATAGCAATGAATGTTGTGGTAACTTCACACCTACTCGTCTGTTTATATAGTACTGCAGGTAAGAAGGCGAAGCGCCAGGATTTTTACACCAGGCGGACGCCCGCTCGCACTCGCTGCGTGGTGGACCGCAGAGACCAAATAGTAACTCTGCAAGGTGGGGCCGCTACGCGCTGGGTAATTGAATCGTTTCTCGACAACGAGCTCAGGGAAGGTGTTTTTTAGACCTTCGGTGCTCCGAAGCTTAAGAGACTTTTTTCACGGATCAAGCTCGTTACGAAAAACGATCTAGCACCGCGAAAGGGGCTACTGTTGGGTTTATGCTTCGTCGCCGAAGGTCTTCTAGGAAGAAGCGGCTTTCGGTTGAAGCTGTTTGTATAAAATGGCCGAAGGTTCCTCTTCACGAAGCTTCGGTATCACAAACCGACTTAAAGATAGAATGACCTTTTAGTCCATAAAGGTCTGAGTCAATGTTGTAAACTTTTATAAGGGGCATACTTGTAATTCCTCACAGGCTGCGTCCTGTGCCTATAAATAGTGAACAGTATTCCTTTACTGTTCATGGATTCTGTTAATTGCAATCGCATCTTTTGGGAACCAACTTTTGCCAAGGCAGAGGTATTATTGTACTCAATGATTTAATATAGTAAATAAATATAATAGAATTCATCTATGATTTATTTACCCTTTTTTGTACCCTTTATTTTATGTTATCTTATTCAATCTATTGAAATTTTATTACGAAGACTTGAACTTCGTAATTATATTCTCGGGAACCTTCGTCCAAGGCTCATTATCCTGAAGGGAATAATGTTTCATGGACGAAGGACGTTAATATTTAACATTTTATGTTGCCTTGTTCTTGAGGCAGAGAGCACTTGAGAACAAGTCCCCAACACCCGGGCTACGACCAGCTCGCATGAGGGAACGACCAGACCAGCCGAAGCATTGCGCAAGGCATTAAGACCTCGGAGGAGTCAAACCACTCCTCCAAGGCCTCGGGGGCTACACCCGGTGGGTGCGCTCACGCGCACCCACCGGAACAAAACGCAACCGAGAAAGGCTGGTCCCCTTGCAAAAAAGTGCGACGAAAGCCTCCAAGCGAGTGCTAACACTCCCTTCGAGGCTCGGGGGCTACTGTCGGGGACCATAATTAGGGGTACCCTCAAGGCTCCTAATTCTCAGCTGGTAACCCCCATCAGCATAAAGCTGCAAAGGCCTGATGGGTGCGATTAAGTCAGGGATCAGTCCATTCGAGGGACTCGATCACGCCTCACCCGAGCCTAGCCTCGGACAAGGGCAGCCGACCCCGGAGGATCTCCGTCTCGCCCGAGGCCCCCCTCCAGCGGCGAACATATTTCCGGCTCGCCCGAGGCCCTGTCTTCGCCAAGAAGCAACCCTGACCAAATCGCCGCACCGACCGACCAAATCGCAGGAGCATTTAATGCAAAGGTGGCCTGACACCTTTATCCTGACGCGCACCCCCCAGCTGACATAGCCGAAGTGACCGCCGTCACTTCGTCGCTCCACTGACCGGCCTGGCAGAAAGACAGCGCCGCCCGCGCCGCTCCGACTGCGGTGCCACTTGACAGAGTGAGGCTGACAGGCAGTCAGGCCCGGCCGCAGGCACCATAGGAAACTCCGCTCCGCCCGACCCAGGGCTCGGACTCGGGCTAAGCCCCGGAAGACGGCGAACTCCGCTCCGCCCGACCCAGGGCTCGGACTCGGGCTAAGCCCCGGAAGACAGCGAACTCCGCTCCGCCCAACCCAGGGCTCGGACTCGGGCTAAGCCCCGGAAGACGGCGAACTCCACTCCGCCCGACCCAGGGCTCGGACTCGAGCTCAGCCCCAGAAGACGACGAACTCCGCTTCGCCCGACCCCAGGGCTCGGACTCCGCCCTGGCCTCAGCCGACGGTCTCCGCCTCGCCCGAACCAGGGGCTCGGACTCGACCTCGGCCACGGAAGACAGACTCGACCTCGGCTTCGGAGGAGCTTCCACGTCGCCCAACCTAGGGCGCAGACCAGCCACATCAACAGGAGGCGCCATCATCACCCTACCCCGAGCTGACTCAGGCCACGGGGAACAAGACCGGCGTCCCATCTGACTCGCTCCGCCAGATAGGCAATGATGACGCCCCACATACTCTGTGACGACGGCGGCTCTCAGCCCCCTTACGGAAGCAAGAGGACGTCAGCAAGGACTCAACAGCTCCGACAGCTGTCCCTCCGCCAGGCTCCAGCACTCCTCCAACGGCCACGACATCACACCAGCTGGGTGCCAAAATCTCTCCGGCTGCCACGACGACATGTACTTAGGGCGCTAGCTCTCCTCCGCTAGACACGTAGCACTCTGCTACACCCCCATTGTACACCTGGATCCTCTCCTTACGCCTATAAAAGGAAGGACCAGGGCCCTCTTAGAGAGGGTTGGCCGCGCGGGGACGAGGAAGAGACAGGCGCTCGCGTGAGGCCGCTCGCTCCCTCTCCCACGTGGACGCTTGTAACCCCCTACTGCAAGCGCACCCGACCTGGGCGCGGGACGAACACGAAGGCCGCGGGATTTCCACCTCTCTCATGCCCATATCCGGCCACCTCACTTCCCCCCTTCGTGCTCGGCCTCGCGTCGACCCATCTGGGCTGGGGCACGCGGCGACATTCACTCGTCGGCTTAGGGACCCCCCGGTCTCGAAACGCCGACAATTTCTATCATGAACAATGATCTCCTTTTAGTTTTATATTTTCTTTCTAAAATAAAATGTCATTATAATAATAGGAGGTCAAAACATTTTACTAATTAAAACCACTGATTAGACTACAATATTTGTATTATTATGAATCCTATACCACTTATTACTATCCGTGTTAAGAAAGTTTATATTATTTACTTAGTGGGTCTAAATGAATATATGATTATAAACTTCTAGATTAATTCTAAAATTAATCATAGACAAAATTTACTATGAAATTACTTATCTATTGTTTTTATTACTAACATATGGCCTAACAATTTTTTTTCATCCTTCTTTCTAATCCCAAATTCTAAAGTAATCGTAAACCAATATCATGACTAATAACAATTCACTAATTTATCGCATATATACCCAAAATCAATAGTTCACATACACATGCATTCCAAATCACAATATTTCCAAATTACAACGACAATTACAAAATTCATGAAATAATTCAAAACGTGATTTTGAAAATAAAATTCTGGGTTGTCTTCAACCTTGGATGAACGGAGGGGTTTGGTCACGACGAGGTGAGGCACGGATGTGGTCGGTCGGCGAATGGAGGTGGCGGATGGTGACGGCGACACGGGCGCGACCAGGAAGCAGGGGCTTGGTGCGGCCGAGGTTGGCGGGGCACGGCCGGGACGGGCAGCGCGAGGGCGCGACCGAGGAGGAGGAGCGCGCCGGTGGGTGGTGGTGCTCCGGCGGGCGGCGTGGGGGAGAGAGAAGGGGTGACAGAGAGAGTGAGCTCGGCAGGGAAGGAGCAAGGGGCTCACGCGTCTTTTATAGAAGAGAGGAGGGAGGTGAGAGGGCGCCAGGGGAGAGGAAGAGGTGGCGGCTCCATTGATGGCGGGAGTTTTTCCATTGATGGGGAGGAGTGAGTGGGGGAGAGGAAGAGGTGGCAGCTGCATAACTCCATTGATGGCGGGAGTTACAGAAGGGGAGAGGTTTTAGAGAGCAAAGGAAGGGGTCGCGACTGTTACAGGTGGAGAGGAGGCGAGGGAGCACGGCGGGCGGCTCGCCCGGGGGGCGGGACGGCGCGGCCAGGGGTACAAAATTACCCCCCAAAACGCGCTTAAAACCCTAGGAGCACCCTCAAAATACGTCCCCTGAGGACCTAGAATCAAGAACTCCGCTTCGCCAAAGTCCCCCTCAAGGTTCTACCCAAAATCTCCGGCTCACCCGAGCTCGGTCTCGAGCATGTCACACGCTCGGGAGAGTTTCCACCTCGCCTGAGGCTCCCTCACCCTAGGGCCCCAATTTTTGCCTCGCCCTAGGACCGCCATGTCTGCCTCACCCGAACCTATCTCAGGTGATAAGGACAAAGCACGCCTGAAGGCCAATGGGGGACAACCGCATTCAATGCACATACCTACCCTACTCAGCGCTATAGGAGAACAGTGGCAGCAAGGCCGCAATCTTGTCAAAGATTCACCAGCATGATTACGCACGCACCACTATACACGCACGCCGTCTACGAGCCCCTGACAAGACATGTAATACGACAGAAGAGCAGACCAGCCCTCGGGCGCAAACTCCATCTCGCCCGACGCAGAGCTCACCCTCAGGACAACACTCCACCTCGCCTGAGCCCGACCTCGGCCACCTGCTCCCCTGTGAATCCTGCGAAGGGCCACTCCTACGAACTGTGGTGCACATCATCAAATCTCAGGGCGGCTCGGTCGCGACCTCGGGCGGACCTCCGTCTCGCTCGAGCTCGCTTCTGCCCTCGATATCTGTGACAGAGGACGCCCCCAGCGTCATCAGATACAATGAAGCTGACGTGTCCTGTAAGAAACTTTTTCCCATACTAAGCAATGTGTCAACCACTACGGTATGGGAAACCCCTCCGGGGGGGCTTGGGTATACGACCGAGCCCTCAGTCTCGGCATCGGCTCTCACCGGGAAACAAGCAGGCTCAAAGTCAACAATGAAGTACAAAGGACATGTTGTCATCAGGACGCAAAGACACCCTCCACAGCAAGGAAGCAACCCCCGTCTACAAGGCCACGGTCCCTTAGGCGTATAAATAGGGTAGTCCACGGCCCCTCTAGGGGCAGGCGGACACTTGGTAGTTTTCTCCTACATTTCGATATTGGCACTTGCCTCAATCACATTCTGGGACTTGGGGCCTTCCTCTCCCCCGCATAGCTTGTAACCCCTACTATAGGCACTTCGGTGCAAGTAATATAAGCTTCATCCCCCTCTGCTGGAAGTAGTGCCTTGCATTGCCGAACCAGGATTAATCGCTTGTGTCAACTCACACCACCATCTGGACCCGGGGCACGTGGCACCACTTCACTAATTGGTTAGGACCACGAGTCCAAACACCGACACCATCTTCAAACATGCATCTTCAAACAGAAGCATGTACATTGTTGCTACACCAAATATCTTAGAGTGTGCTTTGCTAATTCTATGTAGAATGCTTTGATGCAAGCATGCCAATATGGTCACTAGGAGGTTGTTCAAACATTGACACTCTTCAATGCAAATGCGAGTTTTTTCCTCTTCGTTCAACAACAACATTTCTTATTGTTTGTTGGATATCTTGGTTTAATGTGGCAAAATGGTGTACATGTTAACAAGACAAATTATCTCAATAGTGGAAACTCTCTCCATTTTGCTGCACTGCATGGACATGCCTGATGCCTCCGTCTTGTGCTTGCAGATTATGTTCCAACCATACTAATTTTTTGCACCGTGATGAATCATAGGTCATCTGAAGAAGATTCAGCTGGTAATGATGAACCACAAATAAAGATGCAAGTGCGGCTCTAGCTTTCATATACTTTGAATCATAGTTCTTTCGCTGCATTTTTGCTCGGCTTGATTTGTGTCAGTTCAGTAACAATGAAGAACCGCACAACTTCTTCAGAATAGCACTGTAATGTAGAGAAAGAGGATTTACATTGAGGTCAAGGAGCGGAATCTCTCATTCGGATAGCCAGTTTTGAGTTAGATCCAACTTATCTTCCGCCATGGAAAGAGGGTGGGTCTATAGAAATGCTTATATATATTCTAGAATTCTCTCTACTGATATGATCATGTTCAATGCCTGTTATGCTTTGCTAAAACCGATGTATTACAATCTTTTAATGTTGAGCGTTGTATAAATTCTAGCATAGGTTATCTCCATAGGGATTCTTTATGTTACTAGAAAATCACAACAAGGTTATACTTCATATGAGGTGATTATCAAATTCTTGGCAAAATATAGTATTTTTTGCACGGTTAAATGGCTCGTCAAGCCAAATTTTGGCTACTCAACAACAAAATAACTTTTCAACATACTAGCTATCTGACTCGCTAATCTATCTGACTCTCTAATTGGACTCTCTCATTAGCTAAATTTGGCTAGCCACCTGTCTAGCAAAACTAGATAGATTGTTTGTTGAAATGAGATGCTACATATAGAGTGTAATCTTTATTGAAAAAATAAATATACAGTTAAATAGAGAGAAAAAATAAAAAGTTTATTGGAGATGCTCGCATATCTTAGTTTTTTAAGAGTAGGTAAGAAAAGAAAATATGAGAAGGGTGGGGGAGTTGTGGGCGGTTCTTCTTTCTCCTCGTCTCTCTTCACCCTCGCGTGGGTAGGAGCGCCAGCGGCTTCGTCCGATCTCTCACCTCACTTCAGTCTTCAGCCACGCACACTCCCTCCTTCCCTCCCCGATCACTACTCTCCCTCTCCAGTTCACACCCACCGCCCCACCTCTCCCACTCAAATCCAGGGCCATCGCAGATCCACCGCCTCCCCGATCCGGTCGCCTACCCAGCCGCCCGATCGGATCCTGCAGGTGAGCCCCCTCCCCACATTGGCCCCGGCGCGCCGTGCTCGCATCTGATGGTGCTGCTGCTGCTAGGGTTTGTGCCCGCCGTGAGTTAGATGGTTTACGATGGTGCCGTGAAGGACCAGGACCAGGAGAGCGCAGCGGCGAGCACTGCGTTGGCGGCATCGGTGGTGGCGGCGTCTCCCGAGCAGGTGGTGGTGGGGAGCACGAGGGTCTCGGCGAGGCCGCCGCAAGACAAGCGCCTCGGCGTGCGCCACCCCTTGAAGCACCGCTGGTTCCGTGCCCGGGGTAAGGTGATGGTGGAGCTCGGAGGGGTGCCGCCCGCTCACGCCGTGCCGGAAGGCGAGGAGGAGGAAGAGGAGGAGGAGGGAGTCAGCGAGAGCGAGGTGGAAGAGGAGTTAGTGGAGGTAGAGGTGGAGCAAGCCTCGTCAGCGGGGACGGGAATGCGGGGCGTTGAAGTGGAGGTGTTATCCGCGCCAGCAACAGGGGTGCAGGAGATGGACGTGGAGGTCGGTGAAATGGAGGTGTCGCCTGAGCCCGCGGTCGCTGTGGGGGGCACCGAGCTGGAGCCCCAGCCGGACGACGAGGACGAGGTCTCATCCGTCACCTTGGCGCGAGGGGAGAGGAAGCAGGAGGCCGCTCCTGCTCCTGCTTCCTCTGCCGTGCTAGCTGTGGAGGCGCCCAGGGAGAAGGATCAGGATGGGGAGAGGGTGGAGAAGGAGAAGAGGGACAAGGAGAGGGAAATGCAGAAGGAGCGGGAGAGGGTGGATGAGGTCGGCTACATGAGCGGAGGATGGAAGAGGTAATGCTTGCTGACCAATGCCCTTATTTGCAGCTTATATCCTGAACGGTCGGTTCTATTGGCGGTCTCTTTGGTCCATTTAATTTAGACCCTTCATGTAGCTCGCACGCGGACAAGATCGAATAGTCTATAATACACTGAATGAAATAGATGTTTGCGCTTTTATCGTTTCAGGTAGTAGTATCGAATGCACATTCTCCACATAGCTTCCTGTGAACCATCTTATCCGGAATTGTATTTAGCATGTTAGCTTGTGGTTATCCTTGCTGAATTTAGCTTTTATGAGGTGTTGTGCTAACAAATTCCACCGTAACAGAATCAAATTTTAATATGGTCTCATGCAAATAAGAAAATTGCTTTAACTGTAGTGTACACCAATTCTAAATTAATAACCCGTAGCTTCTTGTTTTAAGTCCTTATATGAAAAGGCAGCAACGGTCACTAAAAATCCACCCAATGTGGTTTGTGGGTCCATAAAAGCATAAACATCACAAACATCACATCAGTTTCCCTATTTACAGTTGCACATCGTTCCAGTTGAACATGGCCATAAGGTTACAGAAGATTTTGAGAGCTCCCAATTTGTAATCTTGATCGTGTGGGGTAGACACATGCCACTATTAGAAAGTGGCACCCAAAAAATTCTTGACAAGCACAATTTATTAAAGTTCCGCTGACTGCTATCTGGTTCATAGCACATTATGGCATCAGGAACAATTAAGGGGGTCAGGGGGTGTTTGAATTCACTAAAGAAATATAGATAATAGTTAGTTGGCTAAAACATTGCTAGTAAAATTAGCTAGCTAACTATTAGCTAATTTGCTAAAAGTAGCTAATAGCTGAGCTATTAGCTAGAGTGTTTGGATGTCTTCAACTAATTTTAGCAACTAACTATTAGCTCTAGTGCATTCAAACACCACCTAATTAGGTAAGGGTAACTGCTGTATATCATATACTAAATTTATGCTCATCGGTTACCACATCATGAATTTGATATGCCACTTTTTTCTTCATAGGTCAAACCACAGATTGATCTAAAATTCTAGATTGACCACTCTTTTCATATATGGAAGTATAATAGACGTGGTGCTAATACAAGATCTTGTTTATATTGTATCCCGAGATGCTGGTGCACCATCCATGTGTTTCATTGAACTCATTTTATCATTCTATGAGATTTTGACATAGTACAACATGCTCAAGAGGTTTTGACTTAACAAACGAAAATTAGTTAAAACATCATGCGGGTGAACATCTTAAGTTACTGTGAGAGAGTTGGAAGCGTGTGTTTGTATATTGATAAAGATAGACAGCACATGTACAGGTATATATAGGGGAGGAAGGTGAGAGGTAAAAGGAAGCCTTCTACACCTAAGGAAAGATCTAGAGTACAATCAGATCCTCAATCATAGTGATTGAGATCCTCAATCAGATCCTCAATCATAGTGATTGAGATCCTCCCCTAATCCTCTCTATCTATATCAGACAATACTTCCATATAGGGCGGCCGGCATATCTGCCAGGCGACAGCCAGGATACAGTTTCTAACACCCCCCCGCAGTGTTAGCGTCCGTGGAGCGAACGGTAAGACTGGTCCGAAATTCAGTGAAGACTGCTGATGGTAAGCCTTTGGTGAAGATGTCGGCGTACTGGGAAGTCGTCGGGACATGTAGCACGCGAACAACACCGAGGGCGACCTTGTCACGGACGAAGTGAAGATCAATTTCCACATGCTTGGTGCGCTGATGCTGAACAGGATTGGAGGACATATAAACAGCACTGATGTTGTCACAGTAGACCAATGAGGACTTGGGGAGAGGAACATGCAGTTCTGTCAACAACTGTCGTAACCAGGATACTTCAGCGACTGCATTGGCAACAGCGCGGTACTCGGCTTCGGCACTGGAGCGGGAGACCGTGTTCTGGCGCTTTGAAGACCATGAGACGAGGTTAGCACCGAGGAAAACAGCATAACCGGAAGTAGATCTCCTAGTGTCTGGACAGCCAGCCCAATCAGCATCAGAGTAAACCACAAGTTCCATTTGCGGAGAGGAACTGAGGTGAAGGCCCATCTGAAGAGTGCCTCGGATATAGCGCAGGATACGCTTGAGAGCAGCCAAATGAGGTTCCCGAGGATCGTGCATGTGGAGACAGACTTGCTGAACAGCATATGCAATATCCGGACGGGTGAAGGTGAGGTACTGTAGTGCGCCGGCAAGACTGCGGAATTCTGTGGGATCGGAGACAGGGTCACCGTCGGCTGAAAGTTTGGGGTTGATATCAACAGGAGTTGTACAGGGTTTGCAGTTACTCATACCAGCTCGCTCAAGTATCTCAATCATATACTGGCGCTGAGAAAGAGTGATGCCAGAAGCAGATTGTTGAACATGCATGCCCAGGAAGTGATGAAGGGGACCAAGATCCTTCAGTGAAAATTCCTGTTGGAGAGCAGTAATAGTCTGCCGGAGAAGATTCATGGACGAAGCAGTTAGCACAATATCATCCACGTAAAGAAGAAGGTAAATCATATCTGTGCCCTTGTGGTAGACGAATAATGAAGTGTCAGACTTGGCCTCAACGAATCCAATTTGAATCAAGTGAGAAGCAAATCTACTGTACCAGGCACGAGGGGCCTGTTTGAGGCCATAAAGTGACCGATTGAGACGGCACACATAATCAGGATGAGTGGAATCTTCAAAACCGGTGGGCTGAACACAGTAAACAGTTTCTGACAGGGTCCCCTGAAGAAAAGCATTGTTGACATCAAGCAAGTGAATCGGCCATCTGTGTGAGAGAGCCAGGGAAAGAACGGTCCGGACTGTAGCTGGCTTGACCACTGGACTGAAAGTTTCTGAAAAATCAATACCAGGGCGTTGAGTGAAACCCCGAAGAACCCATCTTGCCTTGTAGCGCTCAAGAGAACCATCAGCTTTGAACTTGTGTTTGAAAACCCACTTGCCAGTCACAACATTGCAATTCGGCGGTCGAGGCAGAAGATCCCAAGTGTGATTACCAATAAGAGCAGAATATTCCTGTTCCATAGCGGAGCGCCAATTTGAATCAGTAAGGGCTGCGCGATATGTCCTCGGAATGGGGGACAGTGCGGCGGCTTCAAAAAGAGCAGGAAACCGAAGACCACTCTTGCCGCGGGTTGTCATCCTGTGGTGGTTGACCACTGGATCGACAGGGACTGCACCAGCAGGAATAGGTGGTGCAGTGGCGGTCGTCGGAGAAGGTGCTGGAGCAGTAGCGGTGGGCGGGCGTCGAGAGTAGACCCGTCCGCAGAAACGATCAGCAGGAGCTGACGTTCTATGGACGTCGGGCACGGTAGTAGACCCAGGCGGCAGTATTGTTGGTGCCGATGCGCCTGGGAGACCAGCCATCCGGGCAGGAGACTGGGACATTGGGGCAGGCCCAGCTGGCGCGGCAGGTGGCTGAAATGCCACCTCTGAGGAGACGAGGGGCAC
The DNA here is from genome assembly GCF_902167145.1 of Zea mays. Taxonomy (NCBI): domain Eukaryota; kingdom Viridiplantae; phylum Streptophyta; class Magnoliopsida; order Poales; family Poaceae; genus Zea; species Zea mays. The sequence continues at coordinate 77,874,141 of NC_050103.1, read as the reverse complement.
AGCCGGCGAAGGGGCCACCGGTGGGGGTGGTGGTGGCATACGAGTACCTGAAAAAGAAGACACGGGCGACAGTCCAAAAGGAGCTGCAACCGGGTTAGTGTAATTGTCAAGGAAATCGAAGGCCGCTGGTGGGGGTGGATGGGAAGCCTCAGAAAAGGGAAACGAGGTTTCATCAAAAACCACATGACGGGAGATAATGGTGCGATTGGAGTGGCGATCAAAGCATAGGTAGCCTTTGTGGTGGGGGGAATAGCCAAGGAAGACACAAAGGGTTGAGCGAGGGGATAATTTATGTGGAGTGGTGGCAGAAAGGTTGGGGTAGCATTTGCAGCCAAAAACGCGAAGGTGGTCATAGGATGGGTTGTGACCGAAGAGAGCAAAATGCGGTGTAGAGAGTGCGAGTGTTTTTGTGGGTAGGATGTTGAGGAGGTATGTTGCAGTCCCAAGAGCCGCAACCCAAGAATTGGGGGGAACACTGGATTGAACGAGGAGGGTGCGGATGATATTGTTGATGGAACGGATGACACGTTCAGCCTTACCATTTTGAGCTGAAGTGTAGGGGCAAGACATGCGCAGATGGACTCCATGGGAGGAGAAAAAATTGCGGGCTTGAAGGTTGTCAAATTCGCGACCATTGTCGCACTGGATGCTCTGGATAGGGACACTAAACTGCGTACGAACGTAGGCAAAGAAATTGGTTAAGGTGGAAAGGGTGTCAGATTTGAGACGTAAGGGAAATGTCCATAAATAGTGAGAGCAGTCATCCAAAATAACAAGATAATATTTGTGGCCAGACACACTGGTGATGGGTGATGTCCAGAGGTCACAGTGAATTAACTGAAAATTACAGGTGGCGCGGGAGGAAGAAATAGGAAATGGTAGACGGACATGTCGTCCGAGTTGACAAGCATGACAAGGATGAGTACTAGTGTTTTTATTACAGGAAATTGCGGATGACTGCGCTAAATGTGATAAGACGGCGGGACCGGGATGTCCAAGTCGTTGGTGCCATAGGGTAGATGCAAGAAGAGCAGAGGCCGGGAACCGCAGGGGGTATAGTGGACCAGAGCTGTTACATCTGAAGATCTCGCGCCGAGTGGGAAGATCCTTCACAGAGCAGCCAAAAGGATCAAATTCAACAGAGCAATTATTATCAGTGGTAAATTGACGGACAGAAATCAGATCCTTAATGAGCGAGGGGGAAACTAGAACATTATGAAGAGAAAGGTTATAGGGAAGACGAGTGGTGCCAGTGGAGGTAACAGGGATAAGCTGGCCGTTGCCAACGACAATATGAGTAGGAAGATGCTGGGAAGAGGGGGGATGAGATATTATACCAGCGTCAGATGTCATGTGACTGGAGGCACCAGTGTCAAAGTGCCACTCTTGTTGGGGTGGCTGCTGAAGAGTGACAGTTTGGAAGTTGGCAGCGAGGGTGTGTTGATCCCAGACGGGTGCAGGCGTAGAAGGATCGGCGTAGGCAGGGGGCGGCCCATATGCTGCAGCAGGGACAACCCACTGACCAGGAGTGCCGGCGACGAAGGCATGTGGTGGTGGGGGCGAGGCAGCAGGCGGACGAGGAGTCGAAGGTGGACGTTGGCCAGGCCACATGTAGATGGCCCCCGTCCAAGGGTTGTAGTAGTTGTAGTTGGAGGAGGGTGCAGGGCCAATGATGCCGCTGCTGCTGTTGCTGGAGGTTCTACCACCGCGCTTGCCTCGCTTGCCGCGTTGTCCGGAGGAGGAGCCATGACCGGAACCGCCCCCAGAATGGTGGGAGGGCGGGCGCTGATGTGAAGAACGCCCAGCGGGAGTGGTGGGTGTAGATGACTTGGAGCTGCTGTTCTCGCCAGGTGGTGTAGTAACAGCAGCGAGAGCTGCTGCAGGAGCAGCATTAGTCATGGTGAGCTCCTCCAGAGTAAGATCATCGCGGACCTGCAAAAAAGTGGGGAGAGGGGGGGTGCGACGGAGGTGAAGGCCGAGCGCTTGAAAGCGTTCGTTGAGGCCGCGAATGATGTTGAGGACAAGGGTCCTGTCGGAGACCGGCTCGCCAAGATCGCGAAGATCTTCGGCAAGCTTTTTGTAGCGGCGGCAGTAATCAGCTGCGGAGAGGTCGCCCTGAGTGAAGGAGCGGAAAGCTTGGTCGGCGTATAGAGTGCGCGTCGTGCGGTTCCCAAGAAATTGGGACTCAATGGCGAGCCACAGGACGCGAGCAGATGCACCGCGCTCGGAGATCGTATCGGCGAGGTTGTCGGTGATGGAGCCGTTGATCCAAGACAGAACAACGGCGTTCATGCGAGTCCAGTCGGGCGAGTGGTGGACAGCATCAGACAGCACGTGGCAATCCAGAGAGAATTTGGTGAGGGTTAGGAGGAAGGACTCACGCCACCGAGAGTAGAAGGTGGAGTTGACGTCGAGGAGGAGTGGAACGAGGGCCCGGATGTTCTGCACGGCGACGGCTTGAGCGTGCAGATTGAGAAGTGCAGCCGCTTCGTTTGGAGAAGAGCGGCAGAAAACGGGGCGACGGAGTCAGCACCAGTGCCGTCGGAGGTGAGGTCGTTGATGGGGGGAGAGAGGGCCGCCGCCGCGCGCTCGTGAGCTGCACGGGCGAGGGCCGCACGGATGCGGGCGTCGGCGGCGTCGCGCTCGCGCTGGGCGAGGGCGGCGTCCTGCTCTGCAGCGGCGGCGCGAGCCAAAGCAGCCTCACGGGCAGCCAGGGCCGCGCGCTCAGAATCAGCAGAGGCGTCGCCGTCAGGATCGGTGATGGCCGGAGAGGTTGGCTGGAGGTCGGCCATGGGGAGAAGCAGCGCCGTAGAGGAGGCGCGCGGGGGTGGAGGGCAGGAATCAGGACCTAGGCGGCTGATACCATGTGAGAGAGTTGGAAGCGTGTGTTTGTATATTGATAAAGATAGACAGCACATGTACAGGTATATATAAGGGAGGAAGGTGAGAGGTAAAAGGAAGCCTTCTACACCTAAGGAAAGATCTAGAGTACAATCAGATCCTCAATCATAGTGATTGAGATCCTCAATCAGATCCTCAATCATAGTGATTGAGATCCTCCCCTAATCCTCTCTATCTATATCAGACAATACTTCCATATAGGGCGGCCGGCATATCTGCCAGGCGACAGCCAGGATACAGTTTCTAACAGTTACATGCATGACAACAAAATACAAATTAGAAACTAGTTCTTAGTAAGTCATTATTGTTTAGAAATGACAATCCTCAGATTCTGTAATAATCATGACAAATGCCTCTGTCTAAATCCTGACCTTATTGTTGTTTTGAATATCAATTTCTGTTCGAGGAGTAGCCATCTGTCAATAATTACTGGCTAGTTTTTAACCCATATATCAGAACCTATAAGTGATCTCATGATAGATATGCAATTTTTTTGTCAGTAATATTTTGACAATAAGTCTTGTTCATGTTTTATTGATTTGCAGTGTGGATGGAACGCTGAATTGTGGATATTCAAGTTTTAGAGGAAAAAGGGCAAGCATGGAAGATTTCTATGATATAAAATCATCTAAAATTGATGATAAACAAATACATCTCTTTGGAATTTTTGATGGTTAGAGATTTGTTCTTCTAGACTTCCTTTTGTGTCTCAGTGCATATATCTAAAGCATTTATATTCTCGCAGGTCATGGCGGTTCACGTGCTGCTGAGTATTTGAAGGAGCATTTGTTTGAGAACCTCATGAAACATCCAGAGTTCATGACAAACACAAAATTAGCAATAAGTATGAAATTGCACATAGCATTTCCAGTTATCCATCGACCATCAAGTCACCCAGTCATCACCTGATTAATGGCAACCTGCAGATGAAACATATAGGAAGACCGATTCAGAGTTCTTGGATGCTGAAAGGAATTCTCATAGAGATGATGGGTCAACAGCATCAACAGCAGTGCTAGTTGGTGACCATCTTTACGTGGCAAATGTTGGAGACTCAAGGGCTGTTATATCAAAGGCTGGCAAAGGTACTTCTATTTGGAAATTATCTGCTACTTAGATGAAAATGATTTGGTTCATTGAGTATTTGTAATTGCTGTCTGTTTCCAGTTCCAGTTTGTCAGCATACTGAGTCTTCTATATCAGAAATTTAAGAGATCAATCATTGCATATTTAGTACCATTAGTGACTACGGACTATGTTTATGCTGAATGATAGTACATATGATTTATAAAATTCTCTAAGCAGGTTGTTGTGAAAAAAACTTGACAAATTTGTGAGGAACATGTTGCTCGGTATGTCACCTTCAACAAATCATTACAAATTAAATCAAAATTAGCCTTAGGGCGGATGGATTTTTGCTTGAGTTAGTTTCGTGAGAATAGAAGAGCAGGCCTGGCCTAGTGGTGAGAGCTGTCTTGTTGAGTCACCAGGTCGCGGGTTCAAAGCAGCCTCTTCGCATTTGAGGGGAGAAGGCTTGCCTCAGTTTACCCCTTTCCTAGACCTCACTCGGGCCTCTGGCACTAGGTTGGTTTTGTGAGAATGTGAAGGACATACTTGCTGTCGTGGTGATATCTGTCCCACCGAGTCATCAGATCACAGGTTTGAAGCACCTCTCTGCATTTGGGGGAATACTTGCCTCGGTTTATTCTTTCCCTAGACTCCGCTCAGGCCTAGTTTGGGTACTCTAGTATTGAACTTAATCCACATGTATTGAGGTGGGTTGGGGTGTAACTTCAACTAATTTACACCCCAATCCACCTCAACACACATTGATTGGGGTCAATACTAGAGTACCCAAACAAAGCCTCACGTGAGAGCCTCTGATACTGGGTCTTCCCTTTTGGTTTTGTGAGTGTGATTTTTGTGAAGAAGATTGTACAACAACAACAATGTAGCCTTTTGTTTTGTCCCAAACAAGTTGGGGTAGGCTAGAGATGAAACCCACAAGAAACAGGAAAAAAACACCGAAACGGTAAAAGACAAACGGTAGAATTAAGGGTAAATAGAAAGGAGACAAAGATCATGGTTCATGCACGTTTATTGCTAGTCTCCAAGCGCACCTATCCTTAGTTAATTCCTTGGAGATATTTCACTCTTTAAGATCTCTCTTATTTTTTCTTTGACCATCTTTCTTTCCTGGAAAAATTCTCAGCTTTCGGTTTCTAAGTGAATTGCATGTTGGACATGTATCAAGTTATTGCACACAGCATAATATGGATAAACTCAAAATGACTTAGAATCGCTTGTTGGACATGTATCAAGTCATCATATACGGATAAACTCAAAATGGTGCGAGTAATTATTAATGGTATCATAGGCACCATTATTCCTCTTCCTGTATCCTTAGGATAGTATATCTGTATTGCTGTGGTAGGTCTTTTCTATAATTCAGATGTAGTTGTCTTTTGAACTGTTTGTAGAACATCGTGTTGCCTCCTTTTTGCAGCTATTGCGCTCTCTGAAGATCACAAGCCGAACAGAAGTGATGAGAGGAAACGAATCGAGAGTGCTGGTGGAATAGTTATGTGGGCTGGTAAGGTCTACACTAACCACACCAAGTACACTCACATGTTTCCATGATTCAACCAAACGATCCTTGCCATGATCTTGTATTCTTGTTGGCTTGTTGCTCATAGTGGCCAATGAACTTCTACAGGAACTTGGAGGGTAGGTGGTGTACTTGCAATGTCTCGGGCATTTGGCAACCGTCTCTTAAAACAATTTGTTATTGCAGACCCTGAGATTCAGGTAATTTGATCTACACCTTCTAATGCTGATGTTTCATGGCTTATATGTAATTTGTGGCATTGTAGGCCTAATCTGTTTACATTTTTTGGGGTCAGGAACAAGAAATAAATGATGAGTTGGAGTTTCTAATTATAGCTAGTGATGGGCTGTGGGATGTGGTTCCGAATGAGGTTAGTTTGTGATATACATCTTTGACCTATTTAGAGGTGCAATCATGCAGATATCAATTTATTGCGCTTTCTTCATGAACATCTGCTGGAGTAATTCTAACTTCGGTTGGGCCCTTGGAGCTTAGATGGATCTGTGGCCTGAAATATAAAATTATAGATTATTGTAGTTGTGTGTGATGTCCTGATAAGCAAGGGTTTCATTGTCTCTTCATGAACATCTTAGATCCCCCCTCCTTTCTGTCCTCTCTTCCCTGGCTGCATTTTTAGCATTTACAGAAAATAATTTATATGTTCTGCTACCTTCATTTTGCATAATATCTAGAGGCACAAAAGCCATGCAAATTCTTGCCAATTAGAGCGATTCTATGTTGTATTGGCTAGAATAACTATTCTTGTATAAAAAGCACACAAGTGTGATTGGCTGTCTAGGTATGCGTTTGGCAAATATAGTGAAAAGAAGGGAGTACGTGTGTGAACGGAATTTTTACCATCCGCTCTCCATTCTTTTCCCTTACTTTTGCAAGCCTATTGTACTGCTGGAAGTGGACAGCAACATTTTGCTGAAACAAATTTCTAAGCGTGTCACATAGTATTTCCTAATCTAGTATTCCCTCCATTCACTTTTGATAGTCCTGTTTTCAAAATTGAGTTTTTCATTTTTGATAGTCTTATTTGAGTTGTCCCAAATCTGATATAAATGACTGTTTAGGTACCTGTGCAGAGTAACTCATTTAGAAAAAAGACTGCTGCATGTATATGAAAACATCAATAATGAGGAGTTTCCGCAAAAAAAAGGAGTGTTTGATGATGTAATTAATTAGATGATAAGCAAGAGTTCTCCTTGGTCATTGTGCCAAAGTGAAATAGGACTATCATAAGTGAATGGAGGGAGTAGTTAGTAAATTGCTATAATTGCAATTGCCGCTGTATGTCACTGTATTTTTTTGGAATGGTATTTGAGGTTTATTTCAACTGCTTGCGTTAATATGTGATGCCCGTTACATAGGGGGCTTCCATGTGCGGAGATATTTTTTCTTACATTTATCTTTATTGGGCCTCTTTGGATGCATATTGCATGCTCATGACAAATGGCAAATGGTTTCATCTTCACACAAGATGGCAGTTTCATTTCACTTATTGTATTTAACTGATGAATTCTCTGCTCGAGTTGCATAAATTTGCTGTACCATTTTGACATTTTCTACAGGCTGTGAACCGCATTGCATTTCACTGATGAGCCCCCTCTTGTCTGAGTGGAATTCTTTCGTCCGGGCTGTGTAATTGTTTGCACGTTGCAGAGACAAAATTTTTGGTGTCTTAGCGTGTTTCTAGAACAATGGGATTTGAGCTTATTTTCAGTTGTGTGGCGCTGATATCTTAGTGTGTTGCATGTTGAGCTGGTTTAATCAGCGTGTTCTTGGTGGTTTTGCGGTGTTGCCTCACCTGCTGAGCCCTTGGTGCTCAGAGGTGTCAGTATTGTGTGCATTAGTATTGTTTGAACGTACTGATATGGCGATCCTTGCTGTAAATGAAATTTGGGTTTCTCGGTGTGGGAACAAAATCTACAGAGCTTTTCCTTATTGGGGTTCTTGCTAATGGTGCACTCAATCCTTTGGTATGATGGTTGACCGACTGTCTCAACTTGTTCCCACAGGACGCTGTTTCACTTGTGAAGATGGAGGAGGATCCTGAGGCAGCAGCCCGGAAGCTGACAGAGACTGCGTTCTCCCGTGGGAGCGGCGATAACATCACCTGCATCGTTGTGAAGTTCGAGCATGACAAGCCTGGTGGCGGCGGCTACTCGCCTCCAGGCGACAAGAGTTGATTCCATTTGCTGTTGGTTATACGCTTTGCCGGTGTCCCTTTTACCCTGGGCCGGATTTTGCTGGCCCCATCCATGGTGCCCCCCGCGGCTGGTACTTGAGGAAGGAGCTGGTTCATGTTCGTCGCCTGTCTTGTCTATATTTATGCCACTAATTTTGGTCTCCGGTCAGTGGGGTTACCGGCGGGCAGTGCTTGCCCATTTGCATGTTTATCGTGGGTTCATCGTCCTATACGGCATTGTTGTAGACTTGTAGTTGCTGTTGCCTGTTGTATCAATGAGAGCTAATTCTGTGAGGCGCAGGGGGATGGGTGCACTTTGAGATGTTCCCGGACCGATCTCCTTGCAAACACCTCCGCTGCACTGTATGTTTCTGTTATATACAGATCATTGTCCTTGCACGGCCGTCAGCCAAGGACGAATGGCCAGTGAAAATGTGGTGGTGCTCACTGCCCAAAAGCCTCTCTCAAGGCAGAGGGCTTTGCAGTGTGGCCAAGGTCTGCAGCTGGAGAGGATGCTGAGTTGCAGGCTACAGCGTTGGAGTAATAGTGGGCACATGGTTCACTAACCTACTGATTTCATGAGTAGGGATCGATGGGCACCCACAGACATGAATGGAACGTGGGCATCAGTTCACGGTGCACCTATGCGTTCTCAGTAGCTAACTGTAGAGCGCCTTTGCCACCGGTTTGTCAGGTCAGCAGTTTCTAAATAGAAAAATACTCCCCTCCATTCATAAATATATGACACTGTTGACTTTAAAAAAAATTTAATCAATAGTTTTATTAAAAAATAATAATTTATAATTTATTTATTTATTATATGTTTTATCATGTAGTTTGCGTTTGACTTAATATTTTATATATTTAAATAAGTATTTTAAATAATACGAGTAGTCAAAGTTTAAAAAAATAAATAAATTGTGTCATGTATTTATGAGCCGAGGTAGTATACGTCTAGACATAATATTATATACCTTGACATAATATACGTCTAGATGCATAATAAACTCTATGTAAATTAAAAAGCTAAAACAATTTAGAGCCTCTTTATATCTTCACGGTTTGATAGAAATAGAAGCTTGGGTGGGAAAAAACGTCCAATAGCTACAGATAGAGTCTGCGGATGACTACAGATAGCATCTCCAAGTGTGTTATTTTTTTAAATTTTACTCTCTAAATTATTATTTAGAGTCATTTATATAAAAATCATTTTCTATATCTTTTCAATTTTTAACAGCCTTTCTATATCTTAGAAAGATTCACGTTTTCTATATTTAGCTAGCGAGAAACACGAAATAGATAACCATTTAGATAAGTTGTTTGAGTGTATTTTTTTTACAAAAGTCTATTTATATAGATTACGAAAAATATAAAGAGGCTCTTAGAGTTGCTCTTCTAGCAAGTTCAATAGTTATGTAAATTTTAGCTCTCTAATCATAGATTTAAGAAGTTGCTAAATAACTTTAGGAGTAAATAATGTGAATTCTTCTATAATTCTTTAAATATATGTTGTAGTTTTGTTTTGTATCTATCCAAATAAAAAAAGAATAAGTCACAAATTTCAACAATTAACTTCATTACCTACATAATGCAGTCAACATTTTTGTTTAGGAAGTTGTTAAATGTAGAGAGTAAATGTGTTTAGATAAGAAGTTGTTAAAGTTAAAAAATTTATTGAGAGAACTGCTGGAGAAAAGTTTTTATGTTAACTAACTAAATTATTAATTTAGAAAATCTCTATAGATTATATCTGCAACAGTATGAACATCTGACTTTAATTCAAGCGAAAATATATAGAGAACGTTTTTTAGCAAGTAATAAGTAGTGCTTTGAATGATGATTTTTGTTGGCCTTGATACCATTTTTTTCTTCCTCAAATGCTGATCCGTTTGTTAGCAACGAGCCAAGGACGCACAAACGGCATGCTTGCCAGATGTAACTGCCCACGTCCGCGTGTGCCTTCAAACATGCTCGTCTGGCAACACAAAGTGCCAAGCTTGTTGCATGTCGTCAGGGCGCAGACCTCACGGCACGGTGCCACGTACGCGAGAGCACCTGCACCACCTGGCCGCCTCCCTCCAACTCCAAGCCGCGCCGCATTAACACACTTACACACCGATCGCGAAACTGCTTCCTAGCTTCGTTCCGGTTCCGGAGCGCCAGAGAGAGAAAGAAAGGGAAAAGAAGCGCCTTTGCCCACCGCGCGATCGATCGATCCGGGGTCCGGCGGCCTGCCATGGTGAAGCTGGCGACGGCCAGGGAGGCGCGGCTGTACGGGCCGGCGCTGGCGGCGAGGCGGTGGGAGTACATCAACGCGGGGACATACGTGTTCGCGGCGCTGCTCCTGGTCCTGGCGGCGGCGCTGTCCATGTCCGTGTCCGCGGCCAGGCTGGGGCTCGCCGTAGGCGCCGTGGCGCTGGCGGCCGTGGCGGCCGTCAACGCACACGACCTCGCCGCGCACCTGGCTGGCGTCGACTGCCGCGTGGGACTGGCGAGGTACGATGCCCAGCTCGGGCTCGTGGAGTTCCTCGTGCCGGCCGTGCACGCAGCCGGGTGCGCGCTCGCCGCCGCCGGCCTGGCGCTGCTGGCCTCCCCCCACTCCCACTCCCAGTCCCAGCAGCGGCACGCGGCGACCATGCTGCTCGTCGCGGCGCTGCTGTGGGTGCTGGGCTCCGTGCTCAACTCCTGCCAGGTGTACGAGCGCGCCGACGGCCGCGCGCAGCTGCTGCAGTCGGGCGTGCAGGTGCCTCAGCTGCTGGGGAGCCTTCTGTTCCTGGTCGCCGCGGCGCTGAACCGCCCCCGCAGCGGCGGCGAGCCGGCGTGGCTGTGCCTGGTCGGGAGCGTGCTGTGGCTGGCGGCAGCGCTGCTCAACGTGCTGAAGGTGTTCGCCATGCACCAGAGCGACGCGCTGCGGCTGGAGAAGCTCCGCGGCGGCGCGCAGGAGTGGCTCAGCCGCGACCGCGAGGGCCGCGTGCCGCTCAACTGGGAGGAGGCCGCCAGGAGACGGGCGCTGCCCACCGAGCTCCGGTGATCATCGCCCGCGCCAGGCGCCACCCATCATTTCCCGTGCCGTAAAATGAGGGGAAAAGGGTAGATAAATAAATTGTTTCAGCGCCACCCTTTTGGGCCGTTGCTTGGGCTCAATGGAGGCCCGAAGCCCCGGATTGTAGGGCCCATTAGCTGCTGGAGCTTATCGCATTCCATTTCCTATGTCCGAGTCCCTTGCGGCTCCTTTGGAAGGAAAAGGAATGAGAGAATTAAGAGATGGATTGAAGAGGGTTGGAAGGATTAAATTTCTTTATATTCAAATTTGACTAGAATGGGTTTAATCTACCCTAATCTTTCTTAATCTATCTCTAACTGAACAAATTTAGGGTTAGAATCCCTTACTATTTAAAATTGAATATTAAAATTAAATAGTAAGAGATTCTAGCCCCCTCAATCCGTAGGTCGGATTGAGGTCGTTTCTCAGTATAGGTTTCTCAGTATAGCTTAGCAGAAGTGTCACATCCTGATTTAAGGGCTAAACCCGTGCTGGGCTAAACCCGAGCACGAATCAAATGTGTGCTAAGATCAAGTTTTACATATATGGACTCATGATACAGAAACGAATGTCACATCTTTACTATATAATAAGAGTTATGTACAAAATAGCTATATAATTACATTATACGAAGACGACGATCCAACAGCCATAGTTGACTGGGAGACAACGATCTAGACCTCTCATGAACGAATCGCGACATCCTTAATGCTCCTTATCCTGTGGTACCTGTTCCTGACCTAGGGGATGTGAGTACAGCAAGTGTGAGCAGTGAGCTCACATACGTTCATCGCTCAACAAGTTGTGGAAATAATATGCATGATCTCACAGTGGGGCTCATGTGAAGTGTAAGGCTTATCAAAGGAAATGGTTAAAGCTGAGCATTGCTTTTAAAGTTGGTCAAAATTTTATTAGCAATTACTAAGTATAAGGAGATACCAACCCAAATAAATAAGAGATCACATGTAAATAAATTAATAATAACACCCATGATGCAATGCATATGATAAATTAAGTTTAATTCCATAATTTAATCATGTGAATGTTCGAGCCGTTCATGACCGTGAGCATGACTGATATACCAGTTTTACACTGCAGAGGTTACACATCTTTACCCACAAGTCGTGTTACCTATTTGCCACGGGATCATGAATCTCATACATCTCTACCGAGGAGACGAAGCAGGGTAGCACTACGAGGCCTTTACAAAGTTCCACTAGCTTCAGAAAACGCGCTACGGTTCTGAGAAGGGCGATATAGGAATCCCTCGTCCGAAAAGCCATCGTAGCATGATAGACCCGAGAACCTCCCTATACCGCAACTCCTCTACCGCCCTTGCCCCTTTCGGGTAAGGTAGTTGTCGGAGAGAGAATTCTCCGGCCGGGTGGCGGAGTGCACCCACCCTAAATCCTAAGATGAGGAAGGGGCTTAAGCGTTTTGCCTGTACTGCTAAGTGAACATCAAGCACATGGACACGCGAGGATTTAGAGTGGTTCGGGCCGCTGGAGCGTAACGCCCTACTCCACTGTGTGTTGGATTGCTGTTGAAGCTTGAGAATTGAGAGTCTCTGTCTAAGTTTGGTCTAAGGGAGCTTGAGCCGTCCCCTTGTAACGTTGCATGCCTCCCCTTTTATAGCTAAGGGCGGCATGTACAAGAGTGCTGAGCCCCGACATGTGGGCCCAGGAACATAACAGAGGTAGTACTTGAGCTACTAATGTTTGTTGCTGGAGCAATCTTCTTGTGCCCTGACATCCGAGATTTGCGTAGTATCGGCGTGCAGGGGAAGCTTCTCGTACAAGGGATGATGAGCACAGTGCGCTGCGCAGCACGGGCGTACTGTTCGACAACGGACTAGACAGGTGCGCCGTCTGCAGGATGGCCCTGGCATCGCCTGCCAGTGGAATGGACAGGACGCATTAAATGCTGTGAGGGCACATCGCCTGTCAGCAGGGTGGACAGGCGGCGCGTCCTTTCCGCAATAAATGCAGAGACCGCGTGACCTAGAGGCCTTACGTCAGGCTCCGCCCGCTGGCTTATGTCACAGTCTACAAGCCACGTGGCCGCATCGGGTCTTTGCCTGAGCGGGGAGCGCATGCACGCAGGGTAAGGTCCGGACGCGTGGCAGTACCGGACCCTTGCTCACGCCAGAGTTTCCCCTGTCCCGGGACCTCGTTGCAGCCCGGACCTTACTTGGATGGATCTGGACCCCATCCAAGGGACCCGACATGCTTACTTGGGAGTCCCGGGCCGTAATCGGGGGTCCGGGTTGTGCGTACAGGGGTCCGGTGCTCCCTCGCGGAGGTCCGGTTCAACTGATACATCCTGGGATGTATCATCTTTCCTCGCCACATGGTGCCTCTTGAGCGGTCCACGTGGTGGGGTCGAGCGCTGTTCACCGTGTGGCTAGGGAACACCGTATGGGCACCGCGCCTTCATACCATAGTATGGGGTACCCCTGATTCAGGGTACCGACAGTGGCCCCCGGGCCCGCCTCGGGGGAGCATGCGAGCCTGCAGGTGAGGCCAAAGTTTGACTGGCGATTGGCTCGCTGCTCCTGCGCGCTCGTTGATGCAGTTACTGCCGGCCCGCCCATGGTCACGCTGACTGCCACGCCTGCCCCCGCGGCTGACTGGCCCGTGACCTCCGCACTTAATGTATTTGTTGGGCCATGCGCGGGGTGCCTCGAGTCGCTGCATTGGTTTTGAAAATTTATCTTCTCAGTCTTCTGCGACGGCCTCGAGGAGGCACGGTATTGGCGCGAGTGGCGGTGCGACTTTTCTGCACCCAGAAACCGGCGCGCCGGGTGTATGACATGTGGGCCTGGGTCCCATGCCAGAGGTTGGACCACCGGTTGCAGCGAAGCCGAGGGGGCGCGCAACCGCGGGGCGGTTGCATGCTCCTTATGCGGCGGTTCGCCTCCTTGACCGCTGGTTGCGGCGAAGATGGAAGGGCGTATAACCGCAGGGCGGTTGCACGCTCCCTGTGCGACGATTTGCCTTCTTCGTGCTTTGGGCCAGCTTGTATGACATGTGAGGCCTGGCCCCCATGTCATAGGATGGGGACCCTGGTGCGCATCGGGGGAGACCTTGCCTGTGACGCTTCGGGGCACGAGCGGGGAAATTTGCCTTTAAAAATGGGTTCACCCCTCAGATAGCAGCCATGTCTTGCTTCTCTCCCACTCGCGGCGCCCTTTCATCTTCGAGCTCTCTATGCCCCTTTGCCTTCAAGGTTTCTGCTTTGCGTTGCCGTAGTTTGCCATGGCCTTGTGACTTCATCCCGAGCGCGCCCAGACTGAGTGAGTGCTCGAAATGGTATACCGCCTGCTTGGATGGAATGCGCCGGTATTTGCCGGGAGGACTTGTGTTGGGGTCTCTCCTCTCGGCGACCTTTCCGCCGAAGAGTTTGTGTTCTTTGTTTCCAAACTCCCCAGCGGGTTGGCTCTGCCGATCCCACCTTTCTTTGTGCAGCTGTTGGAGGGGCTTGGCCCCCAGCCTCTACCCGTGGTGTCCTGCTTCAACCTTCAGGCGTCCATCGTCGCCTACCTCCACGGGATGTCCGTGGAGGCGATGCTCCTTCCCGCTTCTTCCTCCAGCATTCGGGGGGAAGGATGATCACCAGCCTCGTGAAGGTGGACAGCGGGCTGAGCTACGGCTCCATCCCACGAGCCCCCCAATTCTTTGGGGTGGGAAGCGAGCCGTGCTGTGGCTCCATCTCTTTGGCTTTGATGGTTTTGGTGCCGCCTCCAATGCTGCCCCCCGTCGCCAAATGGGACGCGGCTGTCCATCCACCGCACGGGCGACGGTCGCGCTGTGCGCAGGTCTGCCGCATCCGTGGCTTCCCCTGCACCACCGGCCGCACTGCTCCGACGCCGCCCGAGGGGTCATACAAGATGTCGTACGCCGTGGAGGTGGCAGCAGTGTTCTTGGATGGTCTTGTCCTCACCCCCGTAGGAGGACGGGGGCGAGGACCTTTCCTCACGCGCTGAGGCGGCCGCCGTCGCCGGCAAGCCACCGGTGCCGAGGTGGCCGCTGCCGTCGGTGTTGAGGTGGTCGCCTCCGCTGGCGAGTCGCTCGGAGCTAGCTTCCTGTGCGACCCTGCTAGTGTAGAGTAGTCCATTCCTGCAGAGTGGAGGTGGAGCTAGGACTCCGCTTGAAAGCGGATGTAATACTTTTGCTTTTTGTAAGGTACTTTTGAGTACTATTTATCAAGCAGTATTAGCACTTATCTGTGTACCACTTGTCCCTGTTGTGTGTGGTGTAACTGATTCTTCCATGGTACTTGGCCCCCCTGGGATGTAGGCTCGATTTGTTGAGCCTGCAGACTAGCATACCTAAGAAAGAGTTTGGCGGTGGCCCCCAGAAGGTAGCCTCGACTGGGACCTGGGCCTGCACACAGCTTCGGCTAGGGAGCATTAGTAGTACACCCATAGGACCCGTCATCTAACACTAGCCATCGTTTGATACATGCTCAGGACCTGCAGGGTCTAGTCTGGGAGGCCAAGTTGTGCGTCCGGACCCCCTGGATGGTGGTTCTAGGTACTAGGACACTTGTTGCAGAGTGGTGGAGCGTGCAGGCCCACGGTACGGAACCAGGCTGAGCGGCTACATGGGCTCTGGACCACCCCAGGAGACAAATGTCCATTCTCTAGTTATGGACCCCAGGTTGTCGGACCCACAAGACTTATAGCTCCAAATACTAGGTACCCGTCACGGAGTGGTGGAGTGTGCAGGCTTTCAGGTACAGAACCAGGCTAAGCGGCCACACAGGCTCCGGACCACCCCATGGAACTGGGTCTCGTTCTCTAGAGCCGGCTCCTAGGCTGTCGGGCCCTCCTGCTTTCGCAGAGAGGTCCTAAACTGCAAGCCTAGCTGTTCAATTCGGATGTCATTATGTCTGATGGAAAGGGAACTATTTTGGGTGGGTTAGATAAAATAACATCTAAAAAACTGCAAGGTAAGACCATGGTGCAGTAGGATAAACTATCATAGAGGCACATCCGAGGGGGTAAATCTTTTCTTTATAACCTGTCATGCATGGGTGCAGACCAACAGGCCGGGCTTATGAGGGCGGACCTCACCGGGTTGGCATACACGTATGCGTTATCTAGTTAAAAAAGGGAAACAAATTCGACCCCTCAGACTTGCTTCTATGGATAGAACTTACAGAGATGCTCCAGAGGTGAGGAAGAGGTACTCTTTTAGTCATAGTATGATAGTCACCCCGGGTCGGCGTATTCCCGTCACCTTGAAGGGTCCTTCCCAGCTGGGGGAGAGTTGTGGAGCCCTTCTTGGTTTGGTACTTGCCGTAGGACTAGGTCCCGACCCTGGGTTCCCATCTGCGTTTGATGAGGGAGTCCTCGTCCTCATGCTGTAGCCATTTCCGCATGGATTTGTCAGAGGCCTAGACCCGTGGGGAGTCCAGAAGGGTTTCCGGGGGAAGGCAGGCTTCGGCCCCATAGACCGGGGAGCACGGGGTCCCTCTGGGGGTCCATCTAGTTGTCCCCATCGGAGTAGGAGCCTCCGGCGAAGACATCCTTCAGGTCCCCCTCGGGTGACTGATACCCGAGGCCCCGTTCAGCTGCGGCCACCTCATCGTCGTCGACCTTTTCTTTGCCAGGTCGGTGATGAGGTGGGGAGCCGTCCTTGGAAGACTGCTCGCGTCGCTCGCTGACGTGTTTCACGAGGTCAATGATCTCGCGACACTCCGTGGCGTTGTGGCGACCGTTGGGGTGCACAGGGCATGAGCCGCTGTTACCCCTCTGCGGCCGTGGGCGTTTGTTGCGGGTCGCCCCGGCCCCGGTCGCGGCTGCAACAACTAGAGCGGTGGACCGCGACCTCTGGTAGTCACGGTCCTTCTTCTTTTTCTTCTTACCGCCTCGGGGGATGGCACCCGAGCCACCCGACTGGGCAGCCCCGGTTTGTGGGGCCGAGTGCCATGCATGGCCCTCGGTGGCTCTAGCGCATTTGTCGGCCAGAGCGAAGAGTGTGGGGGCAGTCTCCACGTCATGCGTGGCCAACTTCTCCAACATTTTCTCATCACGTACTCTCTATCGGAAGGCCGTGATGATGGAAGCATCAGAAATGCGAGGTATAGTACCTCGCACCTTGGTGAAGCGAGAGATGAACGTCCGGAGAGTCTCCCCGGGCTCCTGCCTCACCGCATGGAGGTGGGCCTCCACACCATGCTATTGGTAAGCACTGGCGAAATTCGCAACGAACCGCGCACAGAGCTCTTCCCAAGAGTAGATTGACCCTGGGGCAAGGTTCATGAGCCAAGTCCGGGCAGGTCCAGACAAGGCGACATGAAAATATGTCACCATCACAGCGGTGTTTCCACCTGCTGCTGTGATAGCGGTGACATACACCTGCAGGAACTCCGACGGGTTTGATGTTCCGTCGTACTTTTCTGGCAGGTGCGGTCGGAACTTGAGTGGCCATGACGCCGCGCGGAGATGATCCGCGAGAGCGGCGCAGCCCATGCCGGCTAAGGGGACACCCGTTTGGGACCGGGTGCTCATTGGGGCCTGCGGTGCTACCGCAGCGAAGTCTTGATCAAGGTTGCGGCCCTCGATGTTTTGGCGGTGCTCGCGCGCCCTTTCCAAGGAGACCCGGGCGTCCTCTCCCACGCGCCTGCGGTTGAGTTCGGCCCGGAGGTCGTTAGTCTGTGCGTCCCTCACTGAGGGTGAGCGCACAGACGCCGACGCCTCATGTTGGTGCCGGGATGACCGTGGCCTCGACCTGGTCGAGGTAGAATGTGCCGCGCCGAGCAGTCGGTCGACGTCGTCCCGCCACTGCTTCATGGCCCCTGGTGAGGCCATGGAGCTTGGAGGGTGTCGCAGCAACTCCCTGGCTGCTGACAACGCTCCCGGAGCCGCCCTCGACAGAGTCCGGGATGTCTGCGCAGCTGTATGCTGCCGTGCAGCATGCACAGCAGCAGTGCCCAACACTGAGCAGTTTGGAACCCGTGGTGTGGAAGAAACAACTTCTTCCTCCACCAGGAAGTCCATTGATGTCTCGGCGCGGTGCTCCACGATTTGCACCATCATGCTGAGCAAGGAAACAAGCAAAAACCTAATGCCTAGCCCCTACCTGGCGCGCCAAATGTCGGAGAGGGAATTCTCCGGCCGGGTGGCGGAGTGCACCTGCCCTAAATCCTAAGATGAGGAAGGGGCTTAAGCGTTTTGCCTGTACTGCTAAGTGAACATCAAGCACATGGACACGCGAGGATTTAGAGCGGTTCGGGCCACCAGAGCATAACACCCTACTCTACTGTGTGTTGGATTGCTGTTGAAGCTTGAGAATTGAGAGTCTCTGTCTAAGTTTGGTCTAAGGGAGCTTGAGCCATCCCCTTGTAACGTTGCATGCCTCCCCTTTCATAGCTAAGGGGGCATGTACAAGAGTGCTGAGCCCCGACATGTGGGCCCAGGAACATAATAGAGGTAGTACTTGAGCTACTAATGTTTGTTGCTAGAGCAATCTTCTTGTGCCCTGACATCCGAGATCTGCGTAGTATAGGCGTGCAGGGGAAGCTTCTCGTACAAGGGATGATGAGCACAGTGCGCCGCACAGCATGGGCGTACTGTTCAACAACGGACTGGACAGGTGCGCCGTCTGCAGGATGGCCCTGACAGCCTACCAGCGGAGTGGACAGGACACATTAAATGCTGTGAGGGCACATCGCCTGTCAACAGGGTGGACAGGCGGCGCGTCCTTCCGCAATAAATGCAGAGACCGCGCGGCCTAGAGGCCTTACGTCAGGCTCCGCTCGCTGGCTTATGTCATGGGCTACAAGCCACATGGCCGCATTGGGTCTCTGCCTGAGCGGGGAGCGCATGCGCACAGGGTAAGGCCCGGAAGCGTGGCAGTACCGGACCCTTGCTCACGCCGGAGTTTCCCCTGTCCCGGGACCTCGTTGTAGCCCGGACCTTACTTGGATGGATCTAGACCCCATCCAAGGGACCCGACATGCTTACTTGGGAGTCCCGGGCCGTAATCGGGGGTCCGAGTTGTGCGTACAGGGGTCCGGTGTGTTAGAAATATGCCCTAGAGATAATCATAGAGATGAGCATATTTCTTTGTATCCATGATATATATATTGCTTAATTGAATATCCATGGAAGGCACCTTGTATTGATTAGCAATTATGTGAATTGTTTGTGAGATTCTTTACTTATATGGTTATTGATAGTCGCCTAGAGGGGGGGGGGTGAATAGGGCGAAACTGAAATTCTCAAAAATAATCACAACTACAAGCCGGGTTAGCGTTAGAAATATGATCGAGTCCGCGAGAGAGGGTGCAAAACAAATCGCAAGCAAATAAGAGGTGTGACACGCGGATTTGTTTTACCGAGGTTCGGTTTTTGCAAACCTACTCCCCGTTGAGGTAGTCACAAAGACCGGGTCTCTTTCAACCCTTTCCCTCTCTCAAACGGTCCCTCGGACCGAGTGAGCTTTCTCTTCTCAATCACTTGGAACACAAAGTTCCTACAAGGACCACCACAAGATTGGTGTCTCTTGCCTCAATTACAAGTGAGTTTGATCGCAATAAAGAATCAAGAAGGAAGAAAGCAATCCAAGCGCAAGAGCTCGAAAGAACACAAGCAAATCTCTCTCACTAGTCACTAAAGCTTTGTGTGGAATTTGGGAGAGGATTTGATCTCTTGAATGTGTCTAGAATTGAATGCCTAGCTCTTGTAAGTGGTTGGAAGTGTGAAAACTTGGATGCCTTGAATGTGGGGTGGTTGGGGGTATTTATAGCCCCAACCACCAAACTAGCCGTTTGGGTGGAGGCTGACTGTCGCATGGTGCACCGGACAGTCCGGTGCACACCGGACATGACCGGTGCGCCAGCCACGTCACCCAGCCGTTAGGGTTCTGACCGTTGGAGCTCTGACGCTGGGCCCGCCTGGATGTCCGGTGGCGCACCGGACATGCACTGTAGAGTGTCCGGTGCGCCAGCATGGGCGTGTCTGACTTCTGCGCGCGCTGGCGCGCATTTAATGCGTCCGCAGGTAGCCGTTGGCGCTGAAGTAGCCGTTGCCCCGTTGTTACACCGGACAGTCCGGTGTACACCGGACATGTCCGGTGAATTATAGCGGAGCAGCCGTTGTGAATTCCTGAGGCTGCCAAGTTCTAGAGCCGCGTCCTCTTGGAGCACCGGACACTGTCCGGTGTACACCGGACAGTCCGGTGAATTATAGCGCGCCGGCTTTGAAAATTCCCGAGGCTGAGGAGTTCAGCGCAAAGTCCCCTGGTACACCGGACACTGTCCGGTGGCACACCGGACAGTCCAGTGCGCCAGACCAGGGAGCCTTTCGGGATGCCTTTAGCTCTCTATTTTGAACCCAACATTGGTCTTTTTAATTGGCTTGTTGTGAACCTTTGGCACCTGTATAACTTATACACTAGAGCAAACTAGTTAGTCTAGTTATTTGTGTTGGGCAATTCAACCACCAAAATTATTTAGGAACTAGGTCTAAGCCTAATTCCCTTTCAATCTCCCCCTTTTTGGTGATTGATGCCAACACAAACCAAAGCAAATATAGAAATGCATAATTGAACTAGTTTGCATAATGTAAGTGCAAAGGTTGCTTGGAATTGAGCCAATATGAATACTTACAAGATATGCATGGATTGTTTCTTTATTTTTAACATTTTGGACCACGCTTGCACCACATGTTTTGTTTTTGCAAGTTCTTTTGTAAATCTTTTTCAAAGTTCTTTTGCAAATAGTCAAAGGTAAATGAATAAGATTTTACGAAGCATTTTCAAAATTTAAAATTTTCTCCCCCTGTTTCAAATGCTTTTCCTTTGACTAAACAAAACTCCCCCTAAATGAGATCCTCCTCTTAGTGTTCAAGAGGGTTTTGATATATCATTTTTGAAATACTACTTTCTCCCCCTTTTTAACAGAATAAGATACCAATTTGAAATTTACTAATTGAAAAATCTCCAATTTTTAAAGTTAGGTGGTGGTGCGGTCCTTTTGCTTTGGGCAAATATTTTCTCCCCCTTTGGCATGAATCGCCAAAAACGAAGTCATTAGAGCCCTTTGTAATACTCTCTCCCCCTTTGGTCATAAGTAAATGAGTGAAGAGTATACCAAAGACGAAGTCCTTTTGCTTTGAACTCTCTCCCAAAAGATGGAGAGATGCGCGGAGCGACGGCGAAGGATGAGTTGCGGAGTGGAAGCCTTTGTCTTTGCCGAAGACTCCAATTCCCTTTCAATATACCTATGACTTGGTTTGAGATAGACTTGAAAACACATTAGTCATAGCATATGAAAGAGATATGATCAAAGGTATATAAAAGAGCTATGTGTGCAAATCAACAGAAGAAGTTCCTAGAATCAAGAATATTTAGCTCATGCCTAAGTTTGTTAAAAGTTTGTTCATCAAGAGGCTTGGTAAAGATATCGGCTAATTGATCTTTAGTGTTAATATAAGAAATCTCGATATCTCCCTTTTGTTGGTTATCCCTAAGAAAATGATACCGAATGGCTATGTGTTTAGTGCGGCTATGCTCGACGGGATTATCCGCCATCTTGATTGCACTCTCATTATCACATAGCAAAGGGACTTTGGTTAATTTGTAACCGTAGTCCCGCAGGGTTTGCCTCATCCAAAGCAATTGCGCGCAACAATGGCCTGCGGCAATGTACTCGGCTTCGGCGGTAGAAAGAGCAACCGAATTTTGCTTCTTTGAAGCCCAAGACACCAAGGATCTTCCCAAGAACTGGCAAGTCCTCGATGTGCTCTTTCTATTGATCTTACACCCCGCCCAATCGGCATCCGAATAACCAATCAAATCAAAAGTGGATCCCCTAGGATACCAAAGCCCAAACTTAAGAGTATAAACTAAATATCTCAAGATTCTTTTTACGGCCGTAAGGTGAGCTTCCTTAGGGTCGGCTTGGAATCTTACACACATGCATACAGAAAGCATAATGTCCGGTCGAGATGCACATAAATATAGCAAAGAACGTATCATCGACCGGTATACCTTTTGATCGACGGATTTACCTCCCTCGTCGAGGTCGAGATGCCCATTGGTTCCCATGGGTGTCTTGATGGGTTTGGCATCCTTCATTCCAAACTTGCTTAGAATGTCTTGAGTGTACTTCGTTTGGCTAAGGAAGGTTCCCTCTTGGAGTTGCTTCACTTGAAATCCTAAGAAATACTTCAACTCCCCCATCATTGACATCTCGAACTTTTGTGTCATGATCCTACTAAATTCTTCACATGTAGACTTGTTAGTAGACCCAAATATAATATCATCAACATAAATTTGGCATACAAACAAGTCATTTTCAAGAGCTTTAGTGAATAGAGTAGGATCGGCCTTTCCGACTTTGAATCCATTAGTGATAAGGAAATCCCTAAGGCATTCATACCATGCTCTTGGGGCTTGCTTGAGCCCATAAAGCGCCTTAGAGAGTTTATAGACATGATTAGGGTACTTACTATCTTCAAAGCCGGGAGGTTGCTCAACATAGACCTCTTCCTTGATTGGTCCATTGAGGAAGGCACTTTTCACGTCCATTTGATAAAGCTTAAAGCCATGGTAAGTAGCATAGGCTAATAATATACGAATTGACTCAAGCCTAGCTACGGGTGCATAGGTTTCACCAAAATCCAAACCTTCGACTTGGGAGTATCCCTTGGCCACAAGTCAAGCTTTGTTCCTTGTCACCACACCATGCTCATCTTGCTTGTTGCGGAAGACCCATTTGGTTCCTACAACATTTTGGTTAGGACGTGGAACTAAATGCCATACCTCATTCCTAGTGAAGTTGTTGAGCTCCTCTTGCATCGCCACCACCCAATCCGAATCTTGTAGTGCTTCCTCTACCCTGTGTGGCTCAATAGAGGAAACAAAAGAGTAATGCTCACAAAAATGTGCAACACGAGATCTAGTAGTTACCCCCTTATGAATGTCGCCGAGGATGGTGTCGACGGGGTGATCTCGTTGGATTGCTTGGTGGACTCTTGGGTGTGGCGGCCTTTGCTCTTCATCCTCCTTGTCTTGACCATTTGTATCTCCCCCTTGATCATTGCCATCATCTTGAGGTGGCTCTTTTGCTTGATCTTCTACTTCATCAACTTGAGCTTCATCCTCATTTTGAGTTGGTGGAGATGCTTGCGTGGAGGAGGACGGTTGATCTTGTGCATTTGGATGCTCTTTGGATTCCTTAGGACACACATCCCCAATGGACATGTTCCTTAGCGCGATGCATGGAGCCTCTTCATTACCTATCTCTTCAAGATCAACTTGCTCTACTTGAGAGCCGTTAGTCTCATCAAACACAACGTCACAAGAAACTTCAACTTGTCCAGTGGACTTGTTAAAGACTCTATATGCCCTTGTGTTTGAATCATATCCTAGCAAAAAGCCTTCTACAGTCTTAGGAGCAAATTTAGATTTTCTACCTCTTTTAACAAGAATAAAACATTTGCTACCAAAGACTCTAAAATATGAAATATTAGGCTTTTTACCGGTTAGGAGTTCATAAGATGTCTTCTTGAGGATTCGGTGTAGATATAACCGGTTGATGGCGTAGCAGGCGGTGTTGACTGCTTCGGCCCAAAACTGATCTGAAGTCTTGTACTCATCAAGCATGGTCCTTGCCATGTCCAATAGAGTTTGATTCTTCCTCTCCACTACACCATTTTGTTGTGGCGTGTAGGGAGAAGAGAACTCATGCTTGATCCCCTCTTCCTCAAGAAAGCCTTCAATTTCTGAGTTCTTGAACTCTGTCCCGTTGTCGCTTCTAATTTTCTTGATCCTTAAGCCGAACTCATTTTGAGCCCGTCTCAAGAATCCCTTTAAGGTCTCTTGGGTTTGAGATTTTTCCTGCAAAAAGAATACCCAAGTGAAGCGAGAATAATCATCCACTATTACAAGACAATACTTACTCCCGCCGATGCTTATGTAAGCAATCGGGCCGAATAGATCCATGTGGAGTAGCTCAAGCGGCCTGTCGGTCGTCATGATGTTCTTGTGTGGATGATGGGCACCAATTTGCTTTCCTGCTTGGCATGCGCTACAAACCCTGTCTTTCTCAAAATGAACATTGGTTAGTCCTAAAATGTGCTCTCCCTTTAGAAGCTTATGAAGATTCTTCATCCCAACATGGGCTAGTCGGCGGTGCCAGAGCCAACCCATGTTAGTCTTAGCAATTAAGCATGTGTCGAGTTCAGCTCTATCAAAATCTACTAAGTATAGCTGACCCTCTAACATACCCTTAAATGCTATTGAATCATCACTTCTTCTAAAGACAGTGACACCTACATCAGTAAAGAGACAGTTGTAGCCCATTTTGCATAATTGAGATACAGAAAGCAAATTGTAATCTAATGAATCTACAAGAAAAACATTGGAAATAGAATGGTCAGGAAATATAACAATTTTACCCAAACCCTTGACCAAACCTTGGTTTCCATCCTCGAATGTGATCGCTCGTTGGGGATCTTGGTTTTTCTCGTAGGAGGAGAACATTTTCTTCTCCCCAGTCATGTGGTTTGTGCACCCGCTATCGATGATCCAACTTGAGCCCCCGGATGCATAAACCTACAAAACAAGTTTAGTTCTTGACTTTAGGTACCCAAACGGTTTTGGGTCCTTTGGCATTAGAAACAAGAACTTTGGGAACCCAAACACAAGTTTTCGAGCTCTTGTGTTTGCCCCCAACATACTTGGCAACGACCTTGCCGGATTTGTTAGTCAAAACATATGATGCATCAAAAGTTTTGAACGAAATGTCATGATCATTTGATGCATTAGGAGTTCTCTTTTTAGGCAACTTAGCACGGGTTGGTTGCCTAGAACTAGATGTCTCACCCTTATACATAAAAGCATGATTTGGGCCAGAGTGAGACTTCCTAGAGTGAATTCTTCTAATCTTACTCTTGGGATAACCGGCAGGGTACAAAATGTAACCCTCGTTATCCTGAGGCATGGGAGCCTTGCCCTTAACAAAATTAGACAATCTTTTCGGAGGGGCATTAAGTTTGACATTGTCTCCCCTTTGGAAGCCAATGCCATCCTTGATGCCAGGGTGTCTCCCATTATAAAGCATATTACGAGCAAATTTAAATTTTTCATTCTCTAAGTTATGCTCAGCAATTTTAGCATCTAATTTTGCTATATGATCATTTTGTTGTTTAATTAAAGCCATGTGATCATGAATAGCATTAACATCAACATTTCTACATCTAGTACAGATAGAAGTGTGCTCAACGGTAGATGTAGAGGTTTTGCAAGATTTTAATTCTACAACCTTAGCATGCAATATATCATTCTTAGTTCTAAGGTCGGAAATAGTAGCATTGCAAACATCAAAATCTTTAGCCTTAGCAAGCAATTTTTCATTCTCAATTCTAAGGCTAGCAAGAGAAACATTCAACTCATCAATCCTAGCAAGTAAATCAACATTGTCATCTCTAGGATTGGAAGTTGAAACATTACAAATATGAGAATCAACCTTAGCAATTAATTTGGCATTTTCATTTCTAAGGTTGGTAATAGTGTCATGGCATGTGCTTAGCTCACTAGATAATTTCTCGCATTTTTTTATTTCTAGAGCATAAGCATTTTTAACCTTAACATGTTTCTTATTTTTCTTAATTAGGAAGTCCTCTTGGGAATCCAAAAGGTCATCCTTTTCATGAATAGCACTAATTAATTCATTTAATTTTTCCTTTTGTTCCATGTTAAGGTTGGCAAAAAGGGTACGCAAGTTATCCTCCTCATCACTAGCATTATCATCACTAGAAGACTCATATTTACTGGATGATTTGGATTTAACCTTCTTCCTCTTGCCGTCCTTTGCCATGAGGCACTTGTGGCCGACGTTGGGGAAGAGGAGTCCCTTGGTGACAGCGATGTTGGCGGCGTCCTCGTCGTCGGAGGAGTCGGTGGAGCTCTCGTCGGAGTCCCACTCGCGGCACACGTGGGCATCGCCGCCCCTCTTCTTGTGGTACCTCTTCTTTTCTCTCCTCTTGCCCTTCTTGTCGTTATCCCTGTCACTGTCACTTGATAATGGACATTTAGCAATAAAGTGACCGGGCTTACCACACTTGTAGCAAACCTTCTTGGAACGGGATTTGTAATCCTTCCCCTTCCGTTGCTTGAGGATTTGGCGAAAGCTTTTGATGATTAAAGCCATCTCCTCGTTGTCGAGCTTTGAAGCGTCAATTGGCTGTCTACTTGATGTAGACTCCTCCTTCTTCTCCTCCATCGCCTTGAATGCCACCGGTTGTGCTTCGGATGTGGAGGGATCATCAAGCTCATTGATCTTCTTTGAGCCCTTGATCATACATTCAAAGCTCACAAAATTCCCGATAACTTCCTCGGGAGTCATTAGTGTGTATCTAGGATTACCACGAATTAATTGAACTTGAGTGGGGTTAAGGAAGATGAGTGATCTAAGAATAACCTTAACCACCTCGTGGTCGTCCCATTTCTTGCTCCCGAGGTTGCGCACTTGGTCCACCAAGGTTTTGAGCCGGTTGTACATATCTTGTTGCTCCTCCCCTTGGCGAAGACGGAAGCGACCGAGCTCCCCCTCGATCGTTTCCCGCTTGGTGATCTTGGTGAGTTCATCACCCTCGTGCGCGGTCTTGAGTAGATCCCAAATCTCCTTCGCATTCTTCAACCCTTGCACCTTGTTATATTCCTCTCTACTTAGAGAGGCGAGGAGTATGGTTGTGGCTTGGGAGTTGAAGTGCTCGATTTGGGCTACTTCATCCTCATCATAGTTTTCATCCCCTACGGATGGTACCTGTGCACCAAACTCAACAACATCCCATATACTTTTGTGGAGCGAGGTTAGATGAAATCGCATTAAATCACTCCACCTAGCATAATCTTCACCATCAAAAGTTGGTGGTTTGCCTAATGGGATGGAAAGTAGAGGTGTATGTTTAGAAATGCGAGGGTAGCGTAGGGGAATCTTACTATACTTCTTATGCTCTTGGCGCTTAGAAGTGACGGACGCCGCGTCGGAGCCGGAGGTGGATGCCGATGAAGAGTCGGTCTCGTAGTAGACCACCTTCCTCATCCTCTTTTTCTTGTCCCCACTCCGATGCGGCTTGTGGGAAGAGGATTTCTCCTTCTTCTCTTTGTGGTGTGAAGAAGATCTCTTCTCCTTCCCTTTGGAGGAGTCCTTCTTCTTCTCCTTCCTCTTGGTGCGGGACTCTTCCGATGAAGTGTTCCCGTGGCTTGTAGTGGACTTTTCGCCGGTCTCCATCTCCTTCTTGGCGTGATCTCCCGACATCACTTCGAGCGGTTAGGCTCTAATGAAGCACCGGGCTTTGATACCAATTGATAGTCACCTAGAGGCGGGGTGAATAGGGCAAAACTGAAATTCTCAAAAATAATCACAACTACAAGCCGGGTTAGCGTTAGAAATATGATCGAGTCCGCGAGAGAGGGTGCAAAACAAATCGCAAGCAAATAAGAGGTGTGACACGCGGATTTGTTTTACCGAGGTTCGGTTTTTGCAAACCTACTCCCCGTTGAGGTAGTCACAAAGACCGGGTCTCTTTCAACCCTTTCCCTCTCTCAAACGGTCCCTCGGACCGAGTGAGCTTTCTCTTCTCAATCACTTGGAACACAAAGTTCCTACAAGGACCACCACAAGATTGGTGTCTCTTGCCTCAATTACAAGTGAGTTTGATCGCAATAAAGAATCAAGAAGGAAGAAAGCAATCCAAGCGCAAGAGCTCGAAAGAACACAAGCAAATCTCTCTCACTAGTCACTAAAGCTTTGTGTGGAATTTGGGAGAGGATTTTATCTCTTGAGTGTGTCTAGAATTGAATGCCTAGCTCTTGTAAGTGGTTGGAAGTGTGAAAACTTGGATGCCTTGAATGTGGGGTGGTTGGGGGTATTTATAGCCCCAACCACCAAACTAGCCGTTTGGGTGGAGGCTGACTGTCGCATGGTGCACCGGATAGTCCGGTGCACACCGGACATGTCCGGTGCGCCAGCCACGTCACCCGGCCGTTAGGGTTCCGACCGTTGGAGCTCTGACGCTGGGCCCGCCTGGATGTCCGGTGGCGCACCAGACATGCACTGTAGAGTGTCCGATGCGCCAGCATGGGTGTGTCTGACTTCTGCGCGCGCTGGCGCGCATTTAATGCGTCCGCAGGTAGCCGTTGGCACCGAAGTAGCCGTTGCCCCGTTGTTACACCGGACAGTCCGGTGTACACCGGACATGTCCGGTGAATTATAGCGGAGCAGCCGTTGTGAATTCCCGAGGCTGCCAAGTTCCAGAGCCGCGTCCTCTTGGAGCACCGGACACTGTCCGGTGTACACCGGACAATCCGGTGAATTATAGCGCGTCGGCTCTGAAAATTCCCGAGGCTGAGGAGTTCAACGCAAAGTCCCCTGGTGCACCAGACACTGTCCGGTGGCACACCGGACAGTCCGGTGCGCCAGACTAGGGAGCCTTTCGGGATGCCTTTAGCTCTCTATTTTGAACCCAACATTGGTCTTTTTAATTGGCTTGTTGTGAACCTTTGGCACCTGTATAACTTATACACTAGAGCAAACTAGTTAGTCCAGTTATTTGTGTTGGGCAATTCAACCACCAAAATTATTTAGGAACTAGGTGTAAATCTAATTCCCTTTCAGTTATTCTAAATAATGTCCCTAGTCAGAGTCGATGACTAGCACATGTATTAGTTGATGACTACATTTCACAAGTCATGAACATGGAGATGTTAAACTAATAATGTGGGCGCATGTATGACATGAGGCTGGACCGACCCAACGTGAGATATTGTAATATAGTTCTCTTTTTGCAACATAAATACTGTATCCTTAGACCTGAGATTGTCGCATGTTCTCAAGATGTGAATTGACTTACTTAGGGACTATCAAACGCTATTCCGTAACTGGGTAGTTATAAAGGTAGTTTTGGGTTTGTCAGGAAGCATGCTGTGAGGCATGGTCAGTCAAGATGGAATTTGTCCCTCTCTTTGTGAGAGAGATATCTCTGGGCCCCTCGAGTGATTGGATCAAGAAATGCATGGCCGTGCTAGGGTTAATAGTTAACCATTGAAAGCTGTCGGCGTTTTGAGACTGGGGGGGGGGTCCCTGGGCCGACGAGTGAAATGTCGCCGCGTGCCCCAGCACAGATGGGTCGGCGCGAGGCCAAGCGCGAAGGGGGGAGAAAGGTGGTCGGAGATGGGCATGAGAGAGGTGGAAATCCTGCGGCCTTCGTGTTCGTCCCGCGCCCAGGTCGGGTGCGCTTGCAGTAGGGGATTACAAGCGTCCACGCGGGAGAGGGAGCGAGCGGCTTCAAGCGAGCGCCTGTCTCGTCCTCGTCCCCGCGTGGCCCACCCTCTCTAAGAGGGCCCTGGTCCTTCCTTTTATAGGCGTAAGGAGAGGATCCAGGTGTACAATGAGAGGTGTAGCAGAGTGCTACGTGTCTAGCGGAGGAGAGCTAGCGCCCTGAGTACACGCCATCGTGGCGGCCAGAGAGGTTTTGGCGCCCGGTTCGTGTGATGTTGTTGCCGTCGGAGGAGCGCTGGAGCCTGGCGGAGGGACAGCTGTCGGGGCTGTCAAGTCCTTGCTGACGTCCTCTTGCTTCCGTAAGGGGGCGGAGATCTGCCGTCGTCAGGGAGCGTGCGGGGCGCCATCATTGCCTATCTGGCGGAGCGAGCCAGATGGGACGCCGGTCTTGTTCCCCGTAGCCTGAGTCAGCTTGGGGCAGGGTAATGATGGCGCCTCCCGTTGACGTGGCCGGCTCGCGCCCTAGGTTGGGCGATGTGGAGGCTCCTCCGAGGTCGAGGTCGAGTCTGTCTTCCGTGGCCGTGGTCGAGTCCGAGCCCCTGGATCGGGCGAGGCGGAGACCATCGGCTGAGGCCAGGGCTGAGTCCGAGCCCTGGGGTCGGGCGAAGCGGAGTTCGTCGTCTTCTGAGGCTGAGCCTAAGTCCGAGCCCTGGGTCGGGCGGAGCGGAGTTCGTCGTCTTCCGGGGCTTAGCCCGTGTCCGAGCCCTGGGTCGGGCAGAGCGGAGTTCGCCGTCTTCCGGGGCTTAGCCCGAGTCCGAGCCCTGGGTCGGGTGGAGCGGAGTTCGCCGTCTTCCGGGGCTTAGCCCGAGTCCGAGCCCTGGGTCGGGCGGAGCGGAGTTCGCTGTCTTCCGGGGCTTAGCCCGAGTCCGAGCCCTGGGTCGGGCAGAGCGGAGTTTCCAATGGAGCCTGAGGCCGGGCCTGACTGCCTGTCAGCCTCACTCTGTCAAGTGGCACCGCAGTCGGTGCGGCGCAGGCGGCGTTGTCCTTCTGTCAGGTCGGTCAGTGGAGCGGCGAAGTGACTGCGGTCACTTCGACTCTGTCGACTGAAGGGCGCGCGTCAGGATAAAGATGTCAGGCCACCTTTGCATTAAATGCTCCTACGATTTGGTCGGTTGGTGCGGCGATTTGGTCAGGGTTGCTTCTTGGCGAAGACAGGGCCTCGGGCGAGCCGGAAATATGTTCGTCGCTGGAGGGGGGCCTCGGGCGAGACGGAGATCCTCCGGGGTCGGCTGCCCTTGCCCGAGGCTAGGCTCGGGCGAGGCGTGATCGAGTCCCTCGAACGGACCGATCCCTGACTTGATCGCACCCATCAGGCCTTTGCAGCTTTGTGCTGATGGGGGTTACCAGCTGAGAATTAGGAGCCTTGAGGGTACCCCTAATTATGGTCCCCGATAGTAGCCCCCGAGCCTTGAAGGGAGTGTTAACACTCGCTTGGAGGCTTTTGTCGCACTTTTTTGCAAGGGGACCAGCCTTTCTCGGTTGCGTTTTATTCCGGTGGGTGCGCGCGAGCGCACCCGCCGGGTGTAGCCCAAAAGGCCTCGGAGGAGTGGTTTGACTCCTCCGAGGTCTTAATGCCTCGCGCAATGCCTTGGCTAGTCTGGTCGTTCCCTCATGCGAGCTGGCCGTAGCCCGGGTGCACGGTTGGGTCCCAAATTCTCGGGCTGGTATGTTGACGCTGTCAACGGTTTGGCCGGAGCCGGGTTTGCGAGAGCAGCCCCCGAGCCTCTGCACAGGGCGAGAGGACGATCAGGGACAGACTCGGCTTCTTTACATACGCCCCTGCATCGCCTTTCCGCAAGGAGGAGGGGGGGGGGGGAAAGCGCCATGTTGCCCTCGGTGGGCGCCGAACATGGTGTCTCCGGTGAGCTGCTGGCGGGTAATCCGAGCGGACGTCCGTGCCCCATTTGCTAGGGGTCGGCTAGAGGCCCAGAGGCGCGCCCAAAAGTACCTGCGGGTGATCTGCCGGACCCGGTCCCCTGTCGACGGGGTCCGAGGGCTCGATGCCTCCCTCTGATGGGATTCCATTACAAGATCGTTCCCGCTGGTCTCGGAAATGTCCTAGGGTACCTCGGGAGCGCAGCCCGAGCCTTGGTTATGTATCGAACGTACCCATGGTCATCCCTCGCTCTGCGTCTGAGGCGGCTGTGAACCCTTCGAGGGCCAGCCTTTGAACCCTGATCAGTAGTGGGCGCAGAGCCCGAGTAGCCTGAGGCGGTCGTTGAACCCTTCCGAGGGGCCGGCCTTCGAACCTCTGACCAGTAGTGGGTGTGGAGCGCACGCGCTCTGAGGCGGCTGTTGAACCCCTCCGTGGGGCCAGCCTTCGAACCTCTGATCAGTAGGGAGGCTCAGAGCCTGGTTCCTTCACGGGAAGGGTCCTTTTCGGGGTATCCCCCTTTCCCGGTCCCTGTTGTAAGAGAGAGAAAGAGGAAAAGGAAAAGGATGAGGAATTTGAACAACGTGGCGTACCTTTTTCGACGTGGTCATTATGGCGAAGGCGAAGCGTCGCCTCGCTTCCCCTGCCAGAGGCGCTGCCTGTCCCGCCGCGGAGTTAATGCGACGGGGCGAGTGGTTCGCGGGGCGGCCGTTGCGCGTGCGCGGGCCGTTCGAGGAACGGAACACGGGCGCGTCGTCTTCACGCCGTGAGAGAGGGTTCTCTCGCTGCCCCCGGATGGGACGTAGGCTTGGCTGACGACGTGACCGCTGCTCCTGCCCGCCTGCCACCGCCATTACTGCCGGCCCATTTTTGGCCGCATTGACCGTCGCGCCAGGCTGGCGTTGCTGGGTCGTGCGCTGGGTCGCCTCGAGTCGCGGTATTGCTTCCACAGTCGAGGAGGCGCGGTAGTGGCGTGGGTGGCGGTGCAGTTACTCGCACGCAGCATCCGACGCGCTGGTTGCATGACGCGTGGGCCTGGGCCTCCATGCTGGGCGTGTTGGAAGTCAGAGAAGCGCGCCCACTTGGCGCGGTTGCATGCCGCCTGCATGGCTACCCGCCCTTTCGCCCGCTGGTCTGGGCAAAAGTGGAGGGCCACTTGTAACCGCTGGGTGGTTGCATGCACCGCGCGCGGCGGTTTGGCTTCTTCTGCTCTGGGCCGGCTTGCATGACGTGTGGGACCCAGCCCCCGCGCCGTAGGGGGAGGACCTTGGAGCGTGTTGGAGAAGACTCAGCCCACGACGGCTGGGGACGCAAGTAGGGAGAGTCGCCTTTAAAAGGAGGGTGACCCCCTTGAGAGGCGACCATGTCTTCGCGCTCCCTTATGCATCGTGTCTTTCCACCTTCCGAGCCCCCGGATGGGGGATGCCCGCAATCCTTCCGCCTTGTCGTTGGGGGGGGGAACGCAACTCCGTGGGAGTTGGTACCTTTCAGCCATCGTTCGGCTTCAAAGATTTTCATCATGCAGCCCGGCTGCACCCCTCCGCCGGCAGTCACCCAAGATGGTGACCTCCAGTTCGATGGCGGGGGAAAGCAAGCCGGGCTGCGGCCTCTGCCCCTCCCTCAGCCTCAAGGATTTTCATCACCAGGGCTGGGGAGGGGAGTGTGCCGAGTTGGGGTCGGCCCCTGCGTGGGCGGTGGCCCGCTCCTTCCCTCAGTGATCGGGGGGAAGGGCGGTTGCCGTCCGTGGCGCTGGCAGCTGCCACGTGCCTGGCTCTCGGACCCGAGTGGCTTCGGAGCCGCTCTCGGCGCCGGCTCCCGCCACGACAGCTGGAAGAGGTTCTTCCGCCGACGAGATAGCCGGGGCCGCCTACGGACCGACCTCCAACTCTACGGCCTTCTGCCCGTCCTTGCCTCACGAGTTTGGGCATGGGCGGGGGCCTCCTGGCAGCGGCATCCGCCCTGAGGTCATCGCTGTCGCTGTTTGGCCCCCCGGAGCAGAAGTCGTCGTCGTCGCCGCTGCTGGAGCGGGTGACGGCGCGCCGTTCGTCGGTCTTCTGTTGCTCCGCAGCCCCCCACGTCGAGTGGGGTTGTTCGTACCTGCGGAGGTGGAACCGGAGTTCCGTTTGTAATGGCACTTTGAATGCCAGTGTTTTTGTTCATTGTGGCTGTCGAGGCCTGAACATGTATGTAATTTTGGGCACGGAGCCGTGTTTTTCCTCATTTTCGAGCACTAAGACTCGCTTGTTGGTTGTCTGAACCGCTTCACCAAGCGTGAGTTGCCCCGTGTAAAGGTGACGAGTGAGGTATCCGTATCCCGGAGGCGTAGGAGTCCCTCGGCTCGGTCAGCCTTGTTGTCTGAGGCTTCTCTTGCTTAGTTAAAGGAACCCCTCGGCCGCTCTTCGATGAGCCGAGGCCAGGGGTCGCGGTGTCAGCACGAACAGAGGCAGAGTTGGCTCGAAAAGAAGACCTGGTCGGCCGGAGCCTGGCCGGGTCGGCCGTTAGCGGGACTGACGCCGGAGTTGATCTTCCGAGGCCTCGGACCGGGCTGATGTCTTCGGGGGACAGCTGACCGAGGCCTCGGGGTGACCAGCCGAGCCGCCTGCTCGGGCCGGATTCTCGGAGAAGACCCTGGCGGCGATGGCCCGGGCGTGGTGATGACGTCGTCCTTTAGAGTGGAGATCCTCGGACCGCGTCGCCGTCCGAGGCCAGGTCGGACCTCGCCGAAGGTGTAGTTGACGCCGAGGGTGCTGCTGCTCCCTTCAACCGTCAAGATCCGAGCCTGCGGGATCGGATCATCTTGTAGCGTGTGTTTTCGGCGGTCGCCGAGGCCCAAACACACCCTCGCCGTGTTGTAAAGTTGCGTTTCTTTTCCTCTTGTTTCGAGTATCTGGACTTTTTCGTCGGTAATAGAATTGTCTGTGTGAGCGAGAGTTGCTTCTCGCGGAAGGTGATGAGTGAGGTATCCGTATCCCGGAGGCGTAGGAGTCCCTCGGCTCGGTCGGCCTTGCCGCTTACGCGCACTCTCACCCGTCCATAGGGTTCTGTCACCGACGTAGTCGAGAAGGCTCGAAGAAATCGCTTCGGCGTAGGAGCTTTCGAACGTGAAGACTTGTTCGGTCCGCGGAATCACTTATCCGAACATGAGTTACTTATCGCAGAAGGTGATGAGTGATGTATCCGTATCCCGGAGGCGTAGGAGTCCCTCGGCTCGGTCAGCCTTGGCTGCTTACGTGTACTCCATCGTTTTCAGGATCCACTTTCGAAGTAGTCGAAAAGCACAAAAGACATTCTGGCAGAAAGGATCTTTTTTCGAGGAAAAAATTCGACGCAGAGGGGGTTCCCCCCTTTTAGCCCTCGAGGGAGGGTCGGGCTTTGCCGAGGCAAGGCTGACCCTTCCTTGATGACTAAACTTTGCGTGGGAGCGAGGTATATGAACAACTTGAAAACATCTTAAGGGTAGAAGCGACGTAGTTGTTGGATGTTCCAAGCGTTGCCGTAGACCTCGCCTTGACTGTTGGCCAGCTTGTACGTTCTGGGCTTTAGAACTTTGGCGATGACGAACGGCCCCTCCCAGGGGGGCGTGAGCTTGTGCCGCCCTCGGGCGTCTTGTCGCAGCCGAAGCACCAGGTTGCCCACCTGGAGGTCTCGGGACCGGACCCCTCAGGCGTGGTAGCGTCGCAGGGACTGCTGGTACCGCGCCGAGTAGCAAGGCCTTATCCCGAGCCTCTTCCAGCTGGTCCAGCGAGTCTTCTCGACTAGCTTGGTTGCTTTGGTCGGCGTAGGCCTTCATCCTCGGGGAACCGTATTCTAAGTCTGTGGGCAAGATGGCCTCGGCCCCATAGACTAGAAAGAACGGCGTGAAGCCCGTGGCTCGGCTCGGCGTTGTCCTCAAGCTCCAGACTACCGAGGGGAGTTCCTTCATCCATCGCTTGCCGAACTTGTTGAGGTCGTTGTAGATCCGAGGCTTGAGTCCTTGTAGAACCATGCCGTTGGCACACTCTACTTGCCCATTCGACATGGGGTGAGCCACGGTGGCCCAGTCCACCCGGATGTGGTGATCCTCGCAGAAGTCCAGGAACTTTCTGCCGGTGAACTGGGTGCCGTTGTCGGTGATGATGGAGTTCGGGACCCCGAAGCGATGGATGATGTTGGTGAAGAACGCCACCACCTGCTCGGACCTGATGCTGTTTAGGGGTCGGACCTCGATCCACTTGGAGAATTTGTCGATGGCGACCAACAGGTGCGTGTAGCCCCCGGGTGCCTTCTGCAAGGGGCCGACGAGGTCCAGACCCCACACAGCAAAAGGCCAGGTGATGGGTATTGTTTGCAGAGCCTGGGCAGACAGGTGGGTCTGCCTCGCGTAGAACTGACACCCTTCGCAGGTGCGGACAATTCTAGTGGCGTCGGCCACCGCCGTCGGCCAGTAGAATCCTTGCCGGAAAGCGTTTCCGACAAGGGCTCGAGGCGCTGCGTGATGGCCGCAAGCCCCCGAGTGTATCTCTCGTAGGAGTTCCTGACCTTCGGTGATGGAGATGCATCGCTGGAGAATGCCCGAGGGGCTGCGGTGGTAGAGCTCCTTCCCATCTCCCAGCAAGACGAACGACTTGGCGCGTCGCGCCAACCGCCGAGCCTCGGCTCGGTCGAGGGGTAGCTCTCCTCGGCAGAGATATTGCAGGTACGGGGTCTGCCAGTTTTGATTAGGCGTGACCCCGCTTCGCTCCTCCTCGACGCGCAGTGCCTCACCCTCGGGTGCCGAGGGTGCCTCGGGCCGAGCTGAGGATGCCTCGGACTGAGCCGAGGGTACCTCGGGCTGGGCCGAGGGTGCCTCGGGCTCGGGCGTGTCGTCGATCTTGATGGAGGGTTGATGCAGGTCTCGGGAGAAGACGTCCAGGGGAACCGTTGTTCGCCCCGAAGCTATTTTAGCTAGCTCATCCGCAGTCTCGTTGTAGCGCGGGGCGATGTGGTTGAGCTCGAGCCTGTAGAACTTGTCTTCCAGGCGCCGAACCTCATCGCAGTAGGCCTCCATCTTCGGGTCGCGGCAGTGGGAGTTCTTCATGACTTGGTCGATGACGAGCTGTGAATCACCGCGAGCGTCGAGGCGTCGGACCCCTAGCTCGATGGCGATCTGCAACCCATTGACCAGAGCCTCGTACTCAGCCACATTGTTGGACCCGGGAAATGGAGGCGTAGCACGTAGCGTAGGTGCTTCCCGAGGGGCGAGATGAAGAGTAGGCCTGCGCCGGCTCCTGTCTTCATCAGCGACCCGTCGAAGAACATGGTCCAGAGCTCTGGTTGGATCGGAGCTGTTGGGAGCTGGGTGTCGACCCATTCAGCCACGAAGTCCGCCAGGACCTGGGACTTGATGGCTTTCCGAGGGGCGAACGAGATTGCTTCGCCCATAATTTCCACCGCCCACTTTGCGATTCTACCCGAGGCCTCTCGGCACTGGATGATCTCCCCCAGGGGGAAGGATGACACTACAGTTACCGGATGAGACTCGAAGTAGTGTCGCAGCTTCCGCCGCGTCAGGATCACCGCGTACAGCAGCTTCTGAACTTGTGGGTAGCGGATCTTGGTTTCGGACAGTACCTCGCTGACGAAGTAGACTGGCCTCTGAACGGGCAATGCATGCCCCTCTTCTTGCCTCTCGACCACAATCGCGGCGCTAACCACCTGAGTGGTCGCGGCGTCGTACATCAAGAGGGCTTCTCCGGCAGCTGGGGGCACCAAGACAGGTGCATTCGTGAGGAGCGCCTTCAGGTTCCCGAGGGCTTCCTCGGCCTCAGGGGTCCAAGTGAAGCACTCAACCTTCCTTAAGAGGCGGTACAGAGGCAGACCTCTTTCGCCGAGGCGTGAGATGAAGCGGCTCAGAGCCGCGAGACATCCCATGACCCTCTGTACGCCCTTCAAGTCCTTGATGGGCCCCATGCTGGTGATGGCTGCGATCTTCTCCGGGTTGGCTTCGATGCCCCGCTCGGAGACGATGAACCCCAAGAGCATGCCTCGGGGTACCCCGAAGACACACTTTTCGGGATTGAGCTTCACGCCTTTCGCCTTGAGACATCGGAATGTCACTTCAAGGTCGGAAAGGAGGTCAGAGGCTTTCCTCGTCTTGACTACAATGTCATCGACGTAGGCCTCGACCGTCCGGCCAATGTGTTCGCCGAACACATGGTTCATGCACCGCTGGTACGTCGCGCCCGCATTCCTCAAGCCGAACGACATGGAGATATAGCAGTACATGCCGAAGGGCGTGATGAAAGAAGTCGCGAGCTGGTCGGACTCCTTCATCCTGATTTGGTGATACCCGGAGTAGGCATCGAGGAAAGACAGGGTTTCGCACCTAGCAGTGGAATCCATGATTTGATCGATGCAAGGCAGAGGGTAGGGAACCTTCGTACATGCTTTGTTTAGACCCGTGTAGTCTACACACATCCGCCATTTCCCTCCTTTCTTTCTCACAAGCACAGGGTTGGCAAGCCATTCGGGATGGAATACCTCTTTGATGAACCCTGCCACCATTAGCTTGTGGATCTCCTCGCCTATGGCTCTGCGCTTCTCTTCGTCGAATCGGCGCAGAGGCTACTTGACGGGTCGGGCTCCGGCTCGGATATCCAGCGAGTGCTCGACGACATCCCTCGGTATGCCGGGCATGTCTGAGGGACTCCACGCGAAGACATCGGTGTTCGCATGGAGAAAGTCGACGAGCACTGCTTCCTATTTGGGATCGAGCTCGGAGCCGATCCGGATCTGCTTGGAGGCGTCGCTGCCGGGGTCGAGGGGGATGGACTTAACCGTTTCCGCTGGCTCGAAGTTGCCGGCATGACGCTTCACGTCTGGCACCTCCTTAGAGAGGCTCTCCAGGTCGGCGATGAGGGCCTCAGACTCGGCGAGGGCCTCGGCGTACTCCACGCACTCCACGTCGCATTCGAACGCGTGTTTGTATGTGGGGCCGACGGTGATGACCCCGTTGGGGACCGACATCTTGAGCTTGAGGTAGGTGTAGTTGGGGACGGCCATGAACTTCGCGTAGCATGGCCTCCCCAGTACCGCGTGGTAGGTTCCCCGGAACCCGACCACCTCGAACGTCAGGGTCTCCCTTCGGAAGTTGGAGGGCGTTCCGAAGCAGACGGGGAGGTCGAGTTGTCCGAGGGGCTGGACGCGCTTCCCGGGGATGATCCCATGGAAAGGCACAGCGCCTGCCCGGACCGAGGACAGATCGACACGCAGGAGCCCGAGGGTCTCGGCGTAGATGATGTTGTCTCACACCCCCCACAGGAGAAGAGCAGGTGGTTCAGGAGGAGCCACAAGGCGAGGAGTATGATCTGATCTAGGTGGCGTTTCTCAGTTGACATTGGCGCCAACGATCCTTAGTTCGTTTTATATTTATTATTTTTTTGTAAGTCTTCCGCTATGTAATAAATACTCTGATTATTGTGACATTTATCTCTATACACTCTGTTATTATATATGTTGTCTTCTTTGGCGCATGTATGAGATGCACCCGGCTTTGTTCCTTAAAGCTCGGGTGTGACACGATGTCCATCAGCTCGCTCGCCCTGGTGGGGGTCTTGCGACCCAGCTTGCTCACCAGGTCGCGGCAGGTGGTGCCGGCGAGGAACGCGCCGATGACATCCGAGTCAGTGATGTTGGGCAGCTCGGTGCGCTGCTTCG
This sequence comes from Zea mays, assembly GCF_902167145.1. Classification (NCBI taxonomy): domain Eukaryota; kingdom Viridiplantae; phylum Streptophyta; class Magnoliopsida; order Poales; family Poaceae; genus Zea; species Zea mays. Next base: position 77,835,551 of record NC_050103.1, on the reverse strand, counting down.
AGAATCGCCGGATGTAGTCCCGGAGAGACTCTCCCGGCTGCTGTCGGCAGCTTCGGAGGTCCCAGGAATTCCCGGGGCGCACGTACGTGCCCTAGAAATTGCCGGCGAAGGCTTGGACCAGGTCGTCCCAGTTGGAGATCTGCCCCGGAGGCAGGTGCTCCAACCAGGCGCGAGCGGTGTCGGAGAGGAACAGGGGGAGGTTGCAGATGATGAGGTTGTCATCGTCCGTTCCACCCAGTTGGTAGGCCAGCCGGTAGTCTGCGAGCCACAGCTCCGGTCTCGTCTCCCCCGAGTACTTTGTGATGGTAGTCGGGGGTCGAAACCGGGTCGGGAACGGCGCCCGTCGTATGGCCCGGCTGAAGGCTTGCGGACCGGGTGGTTCGGGCGAGGGACTCCGATCCTCCCCGCTGTCGTAGCGTCCCCCACGCCTGGGGTGGTAGCCTCGGCGCACCCTCTCGTCGAGGTGGGCCTGACGGTCGCGGTGATGGTGCTCGTTGCCGAGGCGTCCCGGGGCTGCAGGCGCTGTGTTGCGCGTGCGCCCGGTGTAGATCGAGGCTTCCCGCATGAACCGGGAAGTCGCGGCGTGATGTTCCGAGGGGTGCCCCTGCCTTCGGGAGGCGGAGCTTTCGGCCCGCCGAACCGCGGCGCCCTCCAGGAGATTCTTGAGTTCTCCCTGGATTCGCCGCCCCTCGGTGGTCGATGGCTCCGGCATCGTGCGGAGAAGAATTGCCGCCGCAGCCAGGTTCTGGCCGACCCCACTGGAAGCGGGTGGCGGCCTCATCCTGACATCATCGGCGATGCGGTGCTGGAAGCCCTGGGGTAGATGCCGCATTTCCCCGGCCGGAGGTTGGCCCGCCCATTCCTGCCCGACGTCCTGGCGGATCGGCTCAAGCGCTCCTGCTCCCTCGTCGAGCCTGACCTGCACCCCGCGGATTTGCTCGAGCTGTGGGTCATGGCCCCCCGCCTGAACGGGGACCACAGCTAGCTCCCGTGGGATGTCAACGCGAGGCACCGGCCTAGGGAGATCACCGTCCTCCGGCATACCGAGATGGTTGCCTTCGGAGGGACCCCCTAGATCGACGTGGAAACATTCGCGGCTTGGGCCGCAGTCCTCATCGCCGAGGCTGCGGCTACCGTCGGAACAGTCAGAAAGGCAGTGATCGCATGCGGTCATGAAGTCCCGCATGGCACTGGGGTCGCCAAGTCCAGAGAAATCCCAATAGGAGTCGGGCTCGTCATCTTCCTCGGACCCCGAGGGCCCGTAGGTTGAGACGTCTGTCAGCCAGTCCCAGGGTGACCGCACACGAAACCCCAGAGGGTTTGGACTCGCCTCTACGAGAGCGTCCGCCGAAGCGAAGCCGCTTGGCGGGCCGAGGCTGAATCCAAAGGGCATGAGATGGGAATCGGTCGGTACCTCTTGGTCGACGGGCGGTGATAAAGTCACGTCGGGGACTGACTGCACCGTCGTCTCAGGTACGAGGGTGACATCCAGCAAGCCTTTCGCGAGCGTGCTGGCATCGTCCGTTTGCTCGGAATTGGCGTGTTGCGGGGAGACGGCGCTCGTCTTCGTCTCAAACGCGAGGTCGATGCCCGACGCGCCCCCCGTTGGGGCGCTGGCGCCGTCGACTCGCTCGACAGCTGACGAGGCGCTGCCTCCTGCTTGGCCTTGGTTGCCCCGCCTCCTCCTCCGTCGGCGGGGGAGAGGACGGGGTGAGCTCGAATGTTGTTCTTCCACCACGCGGGGAAGACGTCGTCGATTCCGCCGTCGGCGGGCGGGCTGTCGGCCGCCATTGTCGCTGTCGCACGGCGGGGGAAGGAGTATCATGTCGTAGCTGTCGTCGAGGGACATGAACTCAAGACTCCCGAAACGGAGCACCGTCCCGGGCTGGAGAGGTTGCTGGAGACTGCCCATCTGGAGCTTGACGGGAAGCTGTTCGTCAACACACAGCAGGCCCCTACCTGGCGCGCCAACTGTCGGCGTTTCGAGACCGGGGGGTCCCTGGGCCGACGAGTGAAATATCGCCGCGTGCCCCAGCCCAGATGGGTCGGCGCGAGGCCGAGCGCGAAGGGGGGAGAAAGGTGGCCGGAGACGGGCGTGAGAGAGGTGGAAATCCCGCGGCCTTCGTGTTCGTCCCGCGCCCAGGTCGGGTGCGCTTGCAGTAGGGGATTACAAGCATCCACACGGGAGAGGGAGCGAGCGGCTTCAAGCGAGCGCCTGTCTCGTCCCCGCGCGGCCCACCCTCTCTAAGAGGGCCCTGGTCCTTCCTTTTATAGGCGTAAGGAGAGGATCCAGGTGTACAATGAGAGGTGTAGCAGAGTGCTACGTGTCTAGCGGAGGAGAGCTAGCGCCCTGAGTACACGCCATCGTGGTGGCCGGAGAGGTTTTGGCGCCCGATTCGTGTGATGTCGTGGCCGTCGGAGGAGCACTGGAGCCTGGCGGAGGGACAGCTGTCGAGGCTGTCAAGTCCTTGCTGACGTCCTCTTGCTTCCGTAAGGGGGCGGAGAGCTGCCGTCGTCAGGGAGCGTGCGGGGCGCCATCATTGCCTATCTGGCGGAGCGAGCCAGATGGGACGCCGGTCTTGTTCCCCGTAGCCTGAGTCAGCTTGGGGCAGGGTAATGATGGCGCCTCCCGTTGACGTGGCCGGCTCGCGCCCTAGGTTGGGCGATGTGGAGGCTCCTCCGAGGTCGAGGTCAAGTCTATCTTCCATGGCCGTGGTCGAGTCCGAGCCCCTGGGTCGAGCGAGGCGGAGACCGTCGGCTGAGGCCAGGGCTGAGTCCGAGCCCTGGGGTCGGGTGAAGCGGAGTTCATCGTCTTCTGGGGCTAAGCCTAAGTCCGAGCCCTGGGTCGGGCAGAGCGGAGTTCGTCGTCTTCCGGGGCTTAGCCCGTGTCCGAGCCCTGGGTCGGGCGGAGCGGAGTTCGCCGTCTTCCGGGGCTTAGCCCGAGTCCGAGCGCTGGGTCGGGCGGAGCGGAGTTCGCCGTCTTCCGGGGCTTAGCCCGAGTCCGAGCCCTAGGTCGGGCGGAGCGGAGTTTCCAATGGAGCCTGAGGTCGGGCCTGACTGCATGTCAGCCTCACTCTGTCAAGTGGCACCGCAGTCAGTGCGGCGTTGGCGGCGCTGTCCTTCTGTCAGGTCGGTCAGTGGAGCGGCGAAGTGACTGCGGTCACTTCGGCTCTGTCGACTGAAGGGCGCGCGCCAGGATAAAGATGTCAGGTCACCTTTGCATTAAATGCTCCTGCGATTTGGTCGGTTGGTGCGGCGATTTGGTCAGGGTTGCTTCTTGGCGAAGACAGGGCCTCGGGCGAGCCGGAAATATGTTCGTCGCTGGAGGGGGGCCTCGGGCAAGACGGAGATCCTCCGGGGTCGGCTGCCCTTGCCCGAGGCTAGGCTCGGGCGAGGCGTGATCGAGTCCCTCGAACGGACCGATCCCTGACTTGATCGCACCCATCAGGCCTTTGCAGCTTTGTGCTGATGGGGGTTACCAGCTAAGAATTAGGAGCCTTGAGGGTACCCCTAATTATGGTCCCCGACAAAAGGATTCCAATTCACAGTATCGAGAAAGAGAGGTCAGCTTAGAGCCAGACCAAATATCGTGAGACAAAGGGAACAACATGTACGTAATGTTGCAATGGTTCGTCTGATATGATCTTTACGTGCGCATAGGAGTTGACATGTCTTGCTAGAGGCCGCTGTCAATTATTGGGCCAAGTAAGAGTACTTGGGCTATGTCTATTTGTACGTGAACCTATAGGGTCACACACTTAAGGAGAAGGAAGCCTAACTCGGATTAGATCCAAAATTAGACTGGGCTTTAGGGTTACTGATGGGCCTCGATGTCAGAAGCCCACCATAACGCCTATATAATGAGGGGCGGGGGTGCGGTTAGGTTTAACCTAATTCGCCACCAGCAAACGAGTAGCCGCTCGCCTCTCGCCCTCGCCAAGCCGCCGTCGCGAACCTAGCAGTTCGGTACGCGGCGCTTCCTCCCTGTACGTGTGGATACCTCAGAGGTGCTGCATCTGGAGCACTAGGACGAACCGTGCGAGGACGTGAAGGACGCCGACGACTGCACGACACTGCTCGACGCGTTCGTCTACATCGAGACGTCTTCCGCTGCTCTGCGCGTCTAGTGGTAATTCCATGACCTATAACCGCAGTAGTTCTTGGTTTTATGGGGTTGAAAATCATGTGTGTCACGGAACCTCCCAAGATATTAGGCTCACCTACAGATGTCCTGGTCCTGAGGACCTCAGACAGTCATGTAGGTGCGCTCAATGGCTCGACAGGTCCGGTTACCTGTATCTCCTTCACATCGTCCAAGAGCGCTTATCCCATAACGCAGACATTACACACCATCGGAGTAAAGAGGAAAGGGTTACAATAATATAATTTACATTCATAAGAATAATATAGAAAGTGTCATTATTACATAACAGGGTTCGAGTGCTTAAACTTATTACATTATGGGAAGGCAAACACCTTCCAAAGGTAGTTCTTAGTTTTCTTCCTCCTGTTTCAGAACAACCTTGGAGCAAAAACAACAAAAACTCAACAGTTTCATCACCTACAACAACATGGTTTGGAAACCCTGAGTATGGAGTGTACTTTCATAGGTCTTACCCGACTAAAGAAAAATACTGAAAGTCGCCTAGAGGGGGGGGGGGGGGGCGAATAGGTGAAACCTGAAAATTATAAAGTTTTGAACATGCACTATGCCCGGGGTTATTGTTAGTATTAATTCGGAGTGCGTAAGTTAGTTCTCCTTGCTAGCAGTTGCTCAATCAATGCAGATAACTTTGGGAGCCAACTCAAATCAATATGAGCAAGGGAACTTTTAGAGAGAGGAGAGGGGATAAACAAATCAAATGGAGATCAACACAAATGAACACGATGATTTGTTTACCGAGGTTCGGTTCCAAAGAACCTAGTCCTCCTTGAGTTGGCCACAAAGGTCGGGTCTATTCTAACCCTTTCCCTCTCTCAATCGGTCACACAGACCGGTCGAGGCTTCTCCTTAATCACTTGGGTCACTAAGACCCCGCAAGGATCACCACACACTTAGGTGTCTCTTGCTAGCTTTACAAAGCACTTAGAAGAGTAAGAATGAGAAGGAGAAAGCAATCCAAGCAACAAGAGCAACAAAAGAACACAAATGATCCTCTCACAAGTCTCTAAGCAATAGAGTTGATTTTGGAACTTGGAGTGGATTGAATGCTTTGATTGTGTCTTGGAGTGTTTGCCTTTGCTCTTGCAATGAATGTGAAGTTCAGAAAACTTGGATGGCTTTAATGGAGGTGGTTGGGGGTATTTATAGCCTCCAACCACTTCCTAGCCATTGGCTGTCGATGGCACACCGGACAGTCTGGTGGTGCACCGGACATGGCACTATTCATTGTCCGATGCGTGCCACGCCAGCTGCCCGTTGGGGTTTGGAGCGGTTGACCGTTGAAGTCCTTTGTCTTCTAGCTGCATCGGACATGTCCGGTGCGTTCTGACTTTGCAGCTCTGACTTCTGACTTCTGCATTGTGTGCTTTTACTATTCACGCAGTCGACCGTTGAGAGCAGGTGACCGTTGCTCCGTTGGCTCACCGGACCGTCCGGTGAATTATAGTGGGGTGTCTCCTAGAGAAACCTGGGAGTGGCCAGTTTGGGAGGTGCTCGGCCTGGGCACCAGACAGTGTCCGGTGCGCCACTGGCAGCACCTCTACTTGTCTTTTGCTCCAAACTTAGTTAAGTCCCCAACTTAATTTCTTACTTGGTTTATGTTGAACCTTATGCACCTGAGATAAATGACAACTAGGCAAACTAGTTAGTCCACGTGGTTTGTGATGGACGTCAAACACCAAAACCGATTATAGGAAATGTTTTAAGCCCATTTCCCTTTCAAAGACTCTCAAGGATATGCTGGCTTTTGGGAATGAAGGTAAAGCTTGTCAAGATTCAAAGACTCTTTTTGCAAAAAAAGCTTACTACAAGTGTATCCTTAAGAATTTATTTTACTTGTCAGGTTAAATAGTTACCTGCATCTAGATTTCTTTCTATTCTAGATCAAGCACTTGGCCTATACTAGCCGTCTTTTATCATCCGTTAAGTTCACTTGTCACTACGTGTAGGTCAGTGACCAAGTCTTCGTATCCGAGAAGTAACGTCGATCCAAATCGATTAATACCCAACTAGGGATCTCCAACCACATGACATATGTAGCAGTTAACCCTTGCACATGTCAACTCGCACCAGAGTTTCTCAAGACCAGAATGGGTTCACGCCAACCGAGAACACAAATACTCCATGACCCAGCCTCTTGCCACGGAGGGTACACGCTACTCTCGCCATCTCTCCATTCCCATTGCGTGGTAGCCTTTCTTGTATTGGTGCGACCGAGGCAAAGCTTACCCATGACAAGGCATGTGGCCAGTTAAAAGGTCCTCGATCATCAGGCCTACATCGTCTCAGTCATTAAACGACTCAGACGAAGACACTACACCGAGACTTCCTTCTCATGCAAGTCACCCACTCGGTCTTGTCTTTATCATTTAAAACCCAAATGTTGGTACCTGATAGAGGTACTCTTTTCAGATGTTGAACCCATCATGGCCATGATGGATTCACCATCATAATTCTTTTATTTGTAAAAAAATTCCCATCTGGGGTGAAGCATCACCTTTTGTTCTAAAACAGAACAGGGCCATTCAATTTCTCACTAAAATATGCAACGAGTTTACCTCCTTGCATCAAAACAGCACCAATGCCAACTCCACTTGCATCACATTCGAGTTCAAAAGTCTTACCAAAGTCAGGAAGTTGGAGTAGTGGCGCGTGAGTAAGCTTCTCTTTTAAAAGAGCAAAAGAATCCTCTTGTGACTGCCCCCAATTAAATGAAACACCCTTCTTGGTCAACTCATGTAATGGGGCAGCGATGGTGCTGAAATCCTTCACAAAACGACAATAAAACCCTGCAAGTCCAAGAAAACTCTGCACTTGTGTCACCGTCGATGGCGTTGGCCAACTCTGAATAGCATGCACCTTGGCCTCATCAACCTCAATACCTTTTGGAGTGACAACATAGCCAAGAAACAATACGCGTTCGGTGCAAAAGGTGCATTCCTCAAGGTTAGCAAATAAGCGTGCGGCGCGCAAAGCATAAAAAACAGCACGTAGATGGTCAAGATGTTCAGATAAACAAGTGTTGTAGATCAAGATATCATCAAAATAAACCACCACAAATTTTCCAATAAATGGGTGCAAAACCTCGTTCATCAAACGCATAAAAGTACTAGGGGCATTAGTTAATCCAAAAGGCATCACTAACCACTCATACAAGCCGAACTTGGTTTTAAAAGCAGTTTTCCATTCATCGCCTAATTTCATTCTAATTTGGTGGTACCCACTGCGCAAATCAATCTTAGAAAATATTTTAGAACCACTTAACTCATCAAGAATATCATCTAATCGAGGAATAGGATGACGGTACCTGATAGTGATGTTGTTAATGGCTCTACAATCTACACACATGCGCCAACTGCCATCTTTCTTTGAAACCAAAATGACAGGAACAAAACAAGGACTAAGGCTCTCACGTACATACCCGAGGTCCAAAAGGTCTTGGACTTGGCGCTGAATCTCCTTAGTCTCCTCAGGATTTGCTAGATATGTAGCACGGTTGGGCAAGCTCGCTCCAGGAATCAAATCAATCTGGTGCTCAATCCCACGAATGGGAGGAAGTCCTGGAGGTAACTCAGAGGGAAAAACATCTTGGAACTGCTGCAAAAGGTTAGTCACAGATGCAGGCAAAGTGCTAGCAATATCATCAATAGAAAAGAAAGCATCTTTGCAAACCAAGGCATAACAACAAGCATCAGTAGCATGAGTTGCAAGAAGATCAGATTTAGTAGCAAGCATGACAGGGGCTTTCAATTTAATTTGTTGCTGAATTTCTGTCTCATTAGTTGGTTCCTTATGGGTACTTGTAGCTCTATCTTTATCAACTTGTACAATTTCAGCAAGAGTCAAAGGTAGCAAAGTAATGTTTTTATCTTTATGCCTAAAAGTGTATGTATTACTCCTACCATGGTGATGTGCATCAGTATCATATTCCCAAGGTATACCCAACAAAAGAGAACAAGCTTCCATAGGTACTACATCGCAATCCGCATAATCAGAATACATAGCAATGGAGAAATGCACTCGTACCATGTGTGTTACCTTAACCTTGCCTGAATCATTGATCCACTGAATGTGGTATGGATGTGGCCGTGGACGTGTGGTCAAGCCAAGCTTCTTGACCAAATCTGAACTCACCAAGTTATTGCAGCTTCCACCATCAATAATAACACGTGCACGCTGATTCTCGATGGCGAAGAAAGTCTGGAACAAATTATGGCGTTGTTGCTTCTCTGATGATTCAGGCTGAGAACTAAGAACACGCTGCACCATGATGCTTCGAAGGTTCACCGTAGCATCAGCACCAAGCATGGCATCATCATTAGCAACAACATCACTGGAGTTATCATCGTCACCCTCACCATCGGAAGCACTAATGTAGCCATCATCCGTAGCAATGTATGTTCGCTGACTCAGGCAATCCTTCTTCACGTGACCAATCCCATGACAGCGGTGGCAAACAATACCCGAAGAACGACCACTGGAAGGTACTGCAGGTGCTGGTGAATTCTGTTTCTTGGCGGGTACCTACAAAGGAAGTTTACCAACATGTGCAGCAGGTGTCGAGGGAGGTCGCGTGGACGCTAGAGTGGTCGAAGGTGTATGACTCGAGGTAGGTGTGTGCGTCCGTGATGTAGAGGAGGCGCCAAAAGTAGCCCTAGGTCGATGTTGGCGTCCCTGCAATTCCTTCTCTGCAAGCATAGCAAACTGGAACAACTTGTTGACAGTGTTAAGTTCTTTGTAATCCACAATGTCCTGAATGTCACGCTGCAAACCTGAATAAAAATGGCAAAGAGCGTCCTCATGTCCCTCTACTATCCCACAACGCTGCAATCCCTTCTGAAGCTCAGCATAATAATCTTGAACAGACTTATCCCCTTGCTCTAAATGCATCAATTTCTTATGCAATTCTCCATGATAAGATGGGGGAACAAATCTATCACGCATAGCTACCTTAAGATCTGCCCAAGTCGTAGGTGCTCTACCATCCCCAACTAGACCAGTCCACCAGACAATAGCAAAATCTTTAAATTCACTAGTGGCTTGTCTAACTTGATGTCGTTCAGGTACAAGGTGGGCAACAAATTTCTGTTCTATCGTCATCTCCCAATCAAGATATCTCTCAGCATCATAATGACCCAAAAAAGATGGTATAAAAAAATTTAATCTTAGCATAAGGGTCGTCAGGAGCACGATTGTTATTACCTTGATGGCGGTGTGGCATACCTTCTTTGTTTTGATGAAGACGGTGACGTAGACGCAAATCTCTGGTGGCCGCTTCATCATAATTACCTTCTTCATCAAACACCGCATCATCAGGAAGACGTGGATGAGGAGGTGGTGGTGGCAGTGCTTGTTGTTGCGTCTCCAACACAGCAAGTCTGTCGACGATCTGGGACAATCGTCGATCCAACCTCTCGTAAGTCTTGCCAAGGTTCATATCAATGAAGGCATCATGCACTGACTTGTGGACCGTCTCCTCCATTTGCTCCTTTAGGAGCTTGTTGTTTGCCTCAAGATCTTGGTGGCTAACACATTCATCAAAGTCTGTAGGGATCCTTGCTTCTTCTTCGTCGCCTGCCATCGAAACACAAAAATAGGAAACAAACGGTGATGGTTATCCCTAATAATTTCACTACACGCTCCTCTCAGGTGGAACACAGGAACACGCTGTAATGTATCTTACCAAGCTCTTACAAGTGTCTGACGAAATACAAGCAAAGGATGGTACAATCGACGGCTGGTTCGTGATACTTACCAAGAGGTAGTGAAACCGCGATTGCAAGGTCAAATCTGTATTGATCAGAAGATATAGTATGTGGAGCTGTAGGACAGGCACAATATGTATGTGAATGTGGAACAAAATTGAGTGTAGATGAGCGAAGTTCAATAAATATCCAAAGCACAAGTCACAATTGCTGGCTAAGAGATGTATCCGAGGCGTAGCACAACAAGTTGGAACAAAGAACAATGGAACTAGCAGAATGGCAGTACCGTAAATGTTGTACTAGCGAGGCCAAAAAGGCACTAGTAGGATTCACTGGTGATTTTGTTTTTCTTTTTTGGTATGATTTTTTGATATTTTTCTCAGCACAAGAAGCAACAAAATAGGAGCTACACCAAGTTTCACCTAAAACAGAGATCAGATGTGGTCTACAGAAAATGAGCAAGTTCTCTGAAAAGCGTGCAAGAGCTTTGACAATTTTTTTCTTTATTTTCCTGATTTTTGACAATTTTATTGAAACCAAACAGGCCATAGGCAGTTTGGCTGGCCTCAGAATGGTGTCAACAAGCTCCTGTAAAAATTTTAGATTTTTTGGACACCCGAGCGAAAAATTATGCCCGGTTTAAGGAAGGCACCTCAAGTTATGTTTTTGGAGGCATGACTAGAAAGCGGCGGTTAGGGCAAAAATTCCTATCTGCAATCACAGTGGTTAGGGCAAGTCGATTAATGGGGTGGATCGACTTGTGATCTGGGTAATGGTGGATGGGATAGCGACGAAGGTGCAGTTGATCTACGACGAAGATACACCCTAAACCAGCAACACGACTCGACCACGGACACGAACTGAACAAAGCCAAACTAAAAACGAAATTGCAAAGGCTAAACAAGGGTTCTAGGACAACAGAAATTTTTTTGTATGGCAATTATCTGGAGTTATAGGATGAAAAACCGAAACTAAACTAGGGTAAGCCTAACGGTAATACCTGAGTCTTTGAATACCACTTGATAGGAACGGGGGTGCCCGATCTTCCGTCAGGTGAAGGTAACTATCGATTTGGTGGAGATGTCACACAGACGATACGACTTCCAATCAACATGACTAGAACCCCGCAATCACAGCACCACTTCTCCTCTGGTTATCAACCATGCACTGCGCGATTGACCTCGCCACGAGGGCTAATTCCTGCCTGAGAATCGAAGACACAAGCAAGAACAAGAAAGAACACAATCTAGAATATTGCAAATGAATGATTAAGCTCACAAGTTGGGGTTAAAACAAGCAATATACGGATTAAATGAGTTTTAGGTCATTTTATAATTAAAATCGAGCTCTAGGGACTTATTTGCAATTTCCAGGGGCCACTGCGTAATCTTCTTACCGCATGGGTGGACGACGACTTTATTCATAGAAACACATGGACTCTTTGATAAAAGTGTCTCCGCTGAACACATGTGCATGACCAGGGCCACGGGATCACAATCCAAGGGCTGCGGATCGCCCACCCAACCAATATTCCCCATCGCAACCCCAACTGCCCGATTCTGAATAAACGACCTGGATTTAAAAATACCTAGATCTATTCTCATGCGTTCATCAGAGATCCTACGGTAGTGATTTAACCCAGGCAAAATGGTACACTTCTAATCGAAACCGCTCCTCCTAGATCTAACGACAGGAGACCTGCCTTCTACCGCTGACGGTGGCCATTAAAGGCGCCGTTGAGCTACAGCGGCGACGCCATGGCCGGTGATATCAATCCGCAGCCCCCATGCCAAAAACACCGGTCCGAGAGATGATACACGTAGCTATGGGTACGGTGAATTGTTTAGGATCATGTTTACCACGGATTATCTCGGTAGGGAAGCTCTCAATGCCAAGGTGTGGATATGTGGTGTTATAGTGACTCCGGCATGAAATCACCATAGTGTCAACGCCTCCCACATCAAATCGGTGACCCCCGAATCTCCCACACATCCTGGCAATCCTCCGCGACCACCCACCGAGGACCAGGTGGCGGTGCACGCGCATGTCCATGGTGGTGGCCCGACGGCTCCCAAATCCTCTTTTGCTGGCGATGGTGTCACGGGTGGATTGGGTACGGAGGGGGACACGTGTCCCGGTTCATATATGCCCTGTACGAGAGGCACCCGAAACCCCGTATGGTGCTGAACTGCATGGGGTAGTTCCGCCCTGAAAGCATCTAGGCCCCTGGTTGGTTTTAGTGATTAATGACAACGTAATATTATATGTGACTAACGTCTATTTTGCAGAAACAAATGGTAAGTTAGGTCGCATTACAGGAAGATGTACTACAACGGTGAAAACAATCCCTGAGATAAGAACTTGAAGCGACGGCTAAAATGACGAGACAAAAGATGAAGGTCTTCGTATTCCGAGTGTCAAGGAGTTGCGGACACTCGGTATAGAGTTAGGTCTTTTATTTTGTTTTAGCCGTACTATAAAGAGGGGTTGTCGATGAGTAGTTTTACAAAGAGAGTTCTAGTCTAGTTTTGGTGCATATTCACACTCACATATAGTGCTAGGTGTCACTCTAGAACATACTCACGAATTAGAACGAAAACCGATTTGAAAAACAGAAAAAACAGAAAATAGGGTTTCTGGCCTAGAGGCACCAGACTGTCCGGTGCGCCCTCTGCCAGTGGGGCCAGCCTGGCCCGGGGAAGAGCTGTTCCCTGCGCAGAAACCCGAGAGCGCATAGTTTGGAAAGTGGAATTATAGTCGGCACACCGGACTGTCCGGTGTGCCATCTGCCCAACGGCTAGCTGTCAAAACTAGCCGTTCGAGATGACCGTTAGCGCACCGGACTGTCTGGTGCGCCCATGCACAGCAGGGTTTTGGTAACGGCTAGTTAGTGGGTGAGGGCTATTTATACCCCCTCCACCCACCATATTGATTGTCTTGCTGCCCACATTTACTCCTACACATTGGTAGAGCATTGCAAGAACCACATAGCTTAGTGAGGTGATTAGAAAATCTTAATCCCACATTTAGACCTCATTAGTGCTAGTGAGAGCCACCTAGAGCACACACCGCATGCATTAGGCTTCTCTTGGTCAAGTGAAAGTCTTCGGCTTGTTACTCTTGGTGATCGGCATCACCTAGATGGCTTGGTGGCGTTGGGAGCTCGATGATCACCTTGGAGATCTTGTTGGTGACCCGGCTCAAGATTGTAAGCGGTCGTGAGGGATCCACCGCGCCGGAGTGGCAAAGGATCATCTCATAGTGAGCACTTGGTTCTTGCGAGGACCAAGGGGGAGTGATACCCTTGCGCGGGTGCTCCAACGAGGACTAGGGGAGAGTGCCGACTCTTCGATACCTCGGGAAAAAATGGAGGAGTCTTCTAAACCTTGCTTTACATTCCACAATTAATTCAAGCATTTTACATTGTGTATTTGTTTAGCAAGTATTTGAAGTATTGTCTTAGCATTGTTGTATTTCTAGTAGTATTCCCTTATTACTAGTTATTGGGGTGAAGTTGGTGTTGGAACTCGCTCTCTGCAGCAAGAAGGCCAACAAGGGTGAGCGGTGGTGACAACAGGGTTACGTGCACGGGGGCAATAGCTCTGTTGATCTAGCCTCTCACGGGCACTGTGCGGGGGTATTTATAGGTATCTGAGTGCCCAGCGTCTTGTGTTAAGGACGCATGTGCCCTCAGACACCTATTTTATCCCCAGAATATTCCCATAAAGCAGGGTTACAGACCGTAATTACAAGTACTCCTTTACAAGTCAGGCCCGTAATACAGAGGCGGCCACGCGGGGCCCGTTACAATGGGCCAGATCGCACGTGGGCCTTGGGACTGAACGAGGACGCGCCGTGGTAGGACGTCGCCGCAGGCCTTCGTCAAAGTGCCGAGTCTTGCGAAGGGTGTCCCTGCCCGCTTTGTCTCTGTCGGACCAGCGGCTGCAGCGAAGGCCTCGAGCGAAGGGTGGCGTCTTTGCCTTCGCCCCAACATTTGCCCTCCGAGGGACCAGTTCGACAAAGTCACCTGGTGCCGAAGACGTCGCTAGATGGCGGAGACGCTGCCCTCGCTCGAAGTGGTTCCGCGGGGGTTTTTGATGTGACCGTTGATGGACGGCGTACTGTTGGATTGCGGGTTTCCCGAGGCGTCGCGGCCTGTCGGATTGCGGGTTTCCCGAAGAGCCGCGCCCCGCCTATAAAAGGGGGGCGGGGGCGGCGCTTTTTGAACTCTGCCTTCCGCGCTCCGTAAAACCCTAGCCGCCCGCCGTCTTGCTGCTCCTTTTCCTCCGCTGCTCCCTTAGCTCGCCGGCGTTCTGGCTCGAGTGAAGCAGACCGCCCGCCGCCGACGACGGTACGTAGCAATGCCATCCTCTTCTTCCTCCGCCGACGCCGCGTCGCCGGCCGCCGCCTCGTCTGAGGAGACGTTGAGTAACGTGGAGGTGGAGGAGTTGCGCGCCGGCGACTCTGTTGAATTTGGTGTGTCACGGATGACGTCAGCCCGCATTGAAGATATGCAGCGGTTGGGCTACTTTGGCGGCGGGGTCGCCCGTGCTCCGGGGACGGAGGAAGTCCCCGAGCCGGAGGGCGAGTTGGTTGTTTTCGAGGCGTTCTTCGTCGCCGGACTCCGCTTGCCGGCGCACCGTTTTGTCAGCGAAGTCCTGCGTAGATTCAGCGTTCAAATACATCAGCTGACACCGAACGCCATAGTGGCGCTGGCGAAGTATGTCTGGGCGACGACTTCGTACGGCGGACAGCCGTCGGTTGAGGTTTTTGCGAAGAATTATTGTTTGCATTGGCAGAAAAGGATGGTTGAGGGCGGAGTTGCCCAGTTCGGGTCATGTACATTCACGCCGAAGACCGGCAAGACCACAATGCCAGTAGTGGAGTTGGTCCCGTGCGCCCGCAACAAGTGGGGCAATTGGAATGAATTTTGGTTTTATGTTGCTGAGGCTACTGTCGAAGGCCGTGAAGGGCTCCCCGTGTCCTTAATGTGCTCTCACTATTACTCTGCGTATCCACCTTATGAAGTGGCAGAAGAGGATGCAGACGAAGGGGCCCTTCGGTGCGCCGCCGGTCAGAGCAGCGGTCGAGATTTAGTTGAAGAGTTCGTGGCGTACGGGGTCTGGCCCTTGGCGCACGGCTGGGCGCTGGGCGAAGTATGCCCTCGCCAGATGCCCTTTCACGGAGGAAGGGTGGTGCGAAGTCCTGCCTTCGCACTGAATTTGCGAAACCGTGACCCGGCCGCCTTTGTGCGTGATGCGGAGGGCTTGGCGGTGCGGCTCGTGGGGCGTTACGTGCCGAGGACGGAAGGCCAGCGCAGCTTTGACATCCGCGGGTCAAATGAACGTTTGAACAGGGTCTTCGAATTAAATCAACTGCCGTACGACGGTTACCCTGGTCAAGACGAAGCGGACCGCCGTGGGAAGAAGCCGGCGGTGGATACTGGAGGCGACCCTGCGCTGGTGGCCGCCGCCTCCTCGAAAAAGAGAAAATTAGGTACTGCGATGGGAAGACTTGGGGTGTCTGATAGTTTCGCTAGAGATTTAATGAGGACGTGTGCGGCCCCGGGGGAGAGGATGTCTTCGCCCGAGCTCCGGGAGTCTTCGGCTCGGATGCTGAGGGTTACCGGGGGTTGTTGGCCTAAAAACATTCCTATCCCCTGCGCGGCTGAGGAGGACTGTTTTACATCTCGTATGGTTCATCGGTGGAAAGTTTTCCTTATGGGCGAAATATCGGTCATGTTGTGTGGGCAGTGATGGACAAGGATCGCCAAGGCGCGGCGCGAAAACGCCAGGCGACTGTGAGGGTTCACGAAGCCCGGCCGAAAAGGCATCGGGGAACGGCGAAGGCTGAGGCCTCTGGCGGAGGCAAGCCGCCGCTGCCGACGAAGGTGGGCGCCTCCGCGCCTGGCAAGGCGCCGGAGACGACGGTGGGCGCCGGAGGCCCCAAGCTGTCGAAGGTGGTGCCGTCTGCCAGCGGGGTGGCGGAGGCTGCGAAGGCGGCCCGATCGCTACCGCTGCCTGGCAAGCGCGTTGCCGACTTCGGCACCGAGATTGATGTGGACGACTATCTTGGGGGTAAGTATATATGAATATATATACCTCTTTTTTTTTTTTGATTGTTGACGCGTTGCAGGGTCGGACGAGGGCCCGCTTGCTCTAGTTGTGCCTGGCGCGGCGATCGCGACGGCTGCGCCAGCGCCGAAAGCGGGGGGAGAGATCCTTGGCGCCGGAGGCGAGGTGTCTGCCCTCGCGCTGGTCAGAGACGAGGCGGGCGTGGCGACCCGTCGGCTGAAGGGAGCGACGGAGGCGCTGAGTCGAGCGACGGAGGCGCTGAATCAGGTCCGCCGAGCTATACGTTTTTTTTTTTTGCACAACGACCTTACGTGTGTTCTGCAGGTGGCTGACTTCACCAGTCGCACTGCGTCGGGGGCCCTTACGGCAGCGTTGTCTGCCGAGGTCGAGAGACTTCGGACGCAACATGCGGACGCTGTCCGTGAGAAGTCGGCCTCCGACAGCAAGTGCCGCAAACTGGCGGAGAAGGTGGCCGTCCTTGAGAAGGAGAAGGCTGACCTCCGGCGCCAGCTGGCGGGGGAGAGGAGGGAGGCCAACGAAGCCATCGCCAAAGAGCAGGCTGCGCAGGCGGAGGCCAGGTTGGCGCGGGCGGAAGGCAATATCGCCAAGGAGCTCGCCGGAGAGCTGCAGCGGCGGCTTACTGCCCAGGAGAGCCGCGCGGAGGGGGCCGAGGCCGCGATGCGAGCGGAGGCCGAACGGACGCGCACGCAGCTCATGACTTCATATCGCGAGCTGGGTGTGCGGACGGGTGACTTCGAGGTGCCGGAGCGAGAGGCCGGGCTTCGCTGTCTGGAATGGGTGCAGGAGGAACTGCAGGAGGTCCCCACTGTCTTGGCGGGGTTGATGGCGTTCACCTCCCTGGTCACCTGCGAGGCAGCGATGAACGCACTCTCTCGCGAAGGCTGCCGGCACTTTGAGGCCCTCGACCAGGTGGATGAGGATTTTGGGCGTGATATCTTTGAGGTCGAAGACCCCGTGGTGAAGGAATCCGCCGGGGCCCTCTATGACCGGATGTGGGGTTCATACGGTCGTGAGGTGGTCCGGGCGCGGGCCGAGGCTGCGAGGGCTCAGGTAACGCTGTCGTTTGCCCGGCGTGTGCTGGATGCGGTCTGTGCGTGTGTTTGCTGAGTTTTTGTGCGTTTTGTTTTAGGCGGAGCGCGGCGAGCGGGTGGACGACTTCGGGGCGCTGAACAGCGAGCTGCCTGAGCCGGAGACGACCCCTGCGGAGGCCTCGACTGGAGTCGCCCCGGGACCTACCCCGGAGACTGCGGAAGATGCACCGGGCGCTCCTGCATCTGCCGCGGCCGGCGAAGACCTTCCCCCAAAGGTGGCCGAAGGCGCGCCAGATGCCCCCGCAGCTGCTGTGCCGAGCGCTGAGGATCCAGCAGAGGCAGCGGCGGAGGCTCCCGCAGCGGCCGGGCCTTCGCAGGTGGCGTAGGTGGTGTTTAGGGTTGAGGGATTTTTGGATGTTGTACTGAATTTTGGTTGCTGCGCAGGTTCAAGATTTTGGGCCTGCGCACGCAACCGCTACCACTGAGTTTTTGGCGGCTTCGACCGCGGAAGATGGAAATGACTGTGGTGGGTCTGTTTCTGAGTTTTTTGATGTTACTGACTCTGGGAGCTCGGTTGAGTGGACTGAGGAGTCGTCGGAGGAGGACTTGGATTATTTTGCGGCCTTGGACGTGGCTGCGGCGGAGGCTGCACCACATGCTGCGGACGCGCCAGGCGTGCCCGGTCCTAGCACCGGGCACCGACGACGAAGGGCGGTTGCAAAGCGTAGGATTAGTGCGGAGGAAGGGGCTCGGCTTCGCGTTAGTAGGGCTGGCCGGCAGGAGCTGCTGTCTTTGCCGGCCGCCTCGGGTGCAGGGGAAGGGGAGCTGCGAAGCCTTTTTGCGGGTGAGGAGCTTAGGATAATGTTATTTAATTATAGAGAGATGGGGATTATTCCTAAGGTTGAGCCGATGTAGGGCGTGGTGCCCTCGCTTGTGTATGTGTAAAGGCTTGTAAAATGGAGTTGTGTGCCCTCGCGTGCCTGTGCCTGCGAGGGCGCTGTGTACTTTGTCTGGTGTGATTGATTGATTGGTCTTGCTGTTGTTTCTGCTTTTTGTTATACTGTGCTGGCTGCGCCCTTAGGCGGTTCCTGCGATAGACTTCGGATTTTTGCGCGTTTGTGCTTGGTCCGGCTGCACCTTTTAGGCGACTTCTGCGCGGATAGTCTTCGCGATAGACTTCGGATTTTGCGCACTTGTTGTGCTAAGTCCGGCTGCACCCTTAGGCGACTTCTGCGCGGATAGTCTTCGCGATAGACTTCGGATTTTGCGCACTTGTTGTGCTAAGTCCGGCTGCACCCTCAGGCGACTTCTGCGCGGATAGTCTTCGCGATAGACTTCGGATTTTGCGCACTTGTTGTGCTAAGTCCGGCTGCACCCTTAGGCGACTTCTGCGCGGATAGTCTTCGCGATAGACTTCGGATTTTGCGCACTTGTTGTGCCAAGTCCGGCTGCACCCTTAGGCGACTTCTGCGCGGATAGTCTTCGCGATAGACTTCGGATTTTGCGCACTTGTTGTGCTAAGTCCGGCTGCACCCTTAGGCGACTTCTGCGCGGATAGTCTTCGCGATAGACTTCGGATTTTGCGCACTTGTTGTGCTAAGTCCGGCTGCACCCTCAGGCGACTTCTGCGCGGATAGTCTTCGCGATAGACTTCGGATTTTGCGCACTTGTTGTGCCAAGTCCGGCTGCACCCTTAGGCGACTTCTGCGCGGATAGTCTTCGCGATAGACTTCGGATTTTGCGCACTTGTTGTGCCAAGTCCGGCTGCACCCTTAGGCGACTTCTGCGCGGATAGTCTTCGCGATAGACTTCGGATTTTGCGCACTTGTTGTGCTAAGTCCGGCTGCACCCTTAGGCGACTTCTGCGCGGATAGGTCGCACGCGAGGGTGGCTAGCGCTTAGCCTCGCGGTGACTTCGAATTGGTCGAATGCCGAAGACCGTTGTTGCGGTCTTTTTTCGACACATGCTTTTGTGGGGGATTTTTTCTCACATATATTACATGGCTCCGCCTCGTTAAAAACCTCACCCCCCGGGAGGAAAAGAGTGCGGGCCGGTACAAGATTGTTTGCGGCGAATTACAAGGGCGAAATCGGCCCTAAATGGGTT
The DNA here is from genome assembly GCF_902167145.1 of Zea mays. Lineage (NCBI taxonomy): Eukaryota > Viridiplantae > Streptophyta > Magnoliopsida > Poales > Poaceae > Zea > Zea mays. The sequence continues at coordinate 77,816,451 of NC_050103.1, read as the reverse complement.
AAACAAAAAATTTGCGAAGGTTGTCGACGTTCCAGGAGTGCTCTAGGTCCTCGCCGTTTGGCGTTGTGAGCCTGTAAGCACTGGGGGAAGCTTTTGACTTGACTATGAAGGGGCCCTCCCACTTGGGCTCCAATTTGCCCTTGGACTCCGTCCGAGCTGTTCGGATGAGTACGAGGTCCCCCTCGCTGAACTCCCTCGGGATAACTGCACGGTCGCGCCATGCTTTGGTCTGGGCCTGATATTTGTTCAGGGCCTGTAAGGCGAAGACCCGGTCTCCGTCAATGAGATCTTTTGAAGTTGGCTCATCCACGTCGGGGACGGCTGACGGAACTGTACGTGGGGACCCATGCTTTATCTCTTGCGGGGTCATTGCCTCCGATCCGTATAGAAGGCGGAAAGGAGTAAACCCGGTTGCTCTGCACTCGGTTGTGTTGAGCGCCCAGACTGCCTCTGGTAATAAATCGGTCCACTTGCCTTTTCTTTCATCGAGGAGCATCTTTTTGACAGCTGTGAATATTTTCCCATTGGCGCGCTCCACGACCCCGTTGGACTGCGGATGATAGACTGAAGCGAAGGCAAGCTTGGTGCCGATGGAGAAACAAAAATCCTTGAAATCTTGGCTGTCGAACTGCTTGCCGTTGTCGACTGTTAGCTCGGACGGTACTCCGAAGCGGCAAACGATGTTCTGCCAGAAGAATTTTTGGGCAGTCTTTGATGTGATTGTGGAAACAGCCCTCGCTTCTATCCATTTGGTGAAGTATTCGACTGCTACGAAGGCGAACTTAAGGTTCCCCTGAGCGGTGGGCAGGGGCCCGACGATGTCCAGGCCCCAGCGCTGGAGAGGCCATGTATGGGCAATCAGCTTTGTATATTGCGAGGGGTTGCCTGACCGAGGGGAGAACTTCTGGCAGGCTTCGCAGGACTTCGCGACCCGATTTGCGGCGCAGATCATTGCGGGCCAGTAAAACCCTTGACGGATCACCTTGGCAGCCAGGGCCCTTGGCCCTGCGTGCGAGCCGCACGTGCCGCTGTGGACTTCGCGTAGGATCTGCATGCCTTCGGTCTCGGTGACGCATTTGAGCATTGGCTGACTGACCCCTTTCTTGTACAGTTGGCCTTCGATCAGAGCGAAGTCCCGGCTTCGATGTCTGAGGCGCTTTGCCTCACTGACGTCGGCTGGATGATAGTATCCCTGTAGGAACAGGGTTATTGGTGCCCTCCAGTCTTCTGTCATGATTAGGTTGACTGTACGGTGGCCTTCGCTATCATTAGTGATCTGGAGCCCTTCGGGGCTCCGGACAGCTGGAGTGCCGATGGTGTGGAAAAACACGTCGGAGGGCAGGGGCTCGCCCCTGGCGGCGGCCTTGGCTAAGGCATCGGCCTCCTCGTTCTTGGCCCTATCAACATGCTGTAGGGTGAATCCCTTGAACTGTCTCTCGAGACTTCGGATAGCCGCGAGGTATTGCATGAGCGCGGGGTCTTTTGCTGCATAGTCTTTCTCGACCTGACCGGCAACTATCTTGGAGTCTGTTTTGATGATGCATGTGGTGACTCCGAGGGCCCTTAGTTTGCGGAGACCGAGGATGACTGCTTCATACTCTGCTATGTTGTTTGTACATTTGTCGGATTCCAGAGCAAAGCTGAGGCGTGCTGCGTATCTGTGTTTGACTCCGGCTGGTGAGGTTACGACTGCAGCGACGCCTGCCCCCGCATGACACCATGCACCGTCGCAATGGATAGTCCAGACCTTTTCTGTGGATGGGTCCGGCTGCGTTATTGGCCCTGTCCAGTCGACGACGAAGTCTGCCAGGACTTGCGACTTGATAGCTGTCCTGGGCTCGAAGCTGATGTGGTAGCCGGAGAGTTCGGCTGCCCACTTGGCAATCCTCACTGATGCCTCCGGGTTCCTGAATAATTCGCCGAGCCCCCTGTCTGAGGTGACTCGGACCTTAAATGCTTCAAAATAATGGCGCAACTTGCGCGAGGACATGACAACTGCGTAGGCAATCTTCTCCAGCTCTGTCATGTTGCATTTGGACGGTGTCAGGACTTCGCTGACAAAATAGACAGGGCACTGTTTGACTGCGCCCTCGACTGTCTGCTCCTGTACCAGTGCCGCGCTGACCGCGTGCGGCGAAGCCGCGACATAGAGCAATAAGGGGAGCGAGGAGTCTGGGCTTGTGAGGATGGCCAGCTCCGCCAGGTACTGTTTTAATGAGGCGAAGGCCGCTGCTTGCTCCGGTCCCCAGGCGAAGTCTTTCGCGCCGCGGAGTGTTTTGAGGAATGGAAGACTTCGCTCGGCGGACCTGGAGATGAATCTGTTGAGAGCGGCCATCCTGCCTGTCAGGCGCTGGACGTCCCTGGCCGACTGCGGAGGCGACATATCGACGATGGCCTGGATCTTGGTTGGGTTGGCCTCGATGCCCCGACGGGACACCAGGTAGCCCAATATCTTGCCCTGGCGAACACCGAAAACACACTTTTCCGGGTTTAGGTGGAGTCGTGCATCTCGCATGTTTGCGAATGTTTCTGCCAGGTCGGCGAGATGGTCCTCCTTATTTTTGCTGGCGACGACGATGTCGTCCACATATGTGAATATATTTCTGCCGACCTGCCCCTCGAGCACTGTTTTGGTGAGTCTGGAGAAGGTGGATCCGGCATTCTTGAGACCCTCCGGCATTCTGACAAAGCAATAGGTGCCGAAGGGTGTTATAAAGCTGGTGCTGGCTTTGTCTTCCTCCTTCATGTATATCTGGTGATAGCCGGAGAAGCAGTCGAGGAGGGACATGACCTCGCATCCGGCCGCGCTATCGACTATTTTGTCGATCCGCGGCAACGGGAAATTGTCCTTTGGGCAGGACTTATTGAGACTGGTGAAGTCTATGCACATGCGCCATTTTCCGCTTTTTTTCTGCACCATCACAACATTGGAGAGCCACGTGGGGTAAGCCACTGGCTCGATGAATTTAGCCTCCAGGAGGCGATGCACCTCCGCCTTGGCGGCCTCTGTCTTCTCGTCTGACATTTTGCGAAGCTTCTGCTTTTTGGGTCGCACCGAAGGGTCAATCCCCAAGCTGTGCTCAATTATGGCTCGGCTGACTCCGACCAGATCGAGGGCAGACCAGGCGAAGACATCTTTATTCTTGGCCAGGCAGCAGAGAAGTCTCTCTTCTTCGAGTGAGGTGAGGTCTTCGCTGATAGTTACTGTCTGCTTGGGCGTGGCCTGATCGAGGGGGACGGTCTTGGTCCCATCTTGGCACTGCAACTGTGCCTTGTCGTGCTGCTTGTCGGTTGGGCTGGCCGGCGCAGGGACCTCGCGCTGGGTCGTGAGACAGTGTACGTTTCTCTGACCGGGCACGAAGTCCCGCTCAATGTTGCGCGCCGTCTGCTGGTTGCCGTAGACTGTGATGGCGCCTAGCGGGCCTGGTATCTTCATGCATAGGTACAACCCGTGGATGGCGGCTTCGAACTTGTTGATGGAGCCCCGGCCCATGATGGCGTTGTATGGATATACCATGTCGACAATGTCAAAGGTTACTTGCTCACTTCGGGCATTGGGCGCTACACCGAAGGAGAGGGGCAACTCTATCTTGCCAACTGGGAAGGTGCCCTTGCCGCCGAAACCATACAACGGGTTGTCCGAAGGCTTCAGCAAGCTGTGGCTTATACCCATGCGGTCGAAGGCGTGGAGGAAGATGATGTCCGCCTGACTGCCGTTGTCGACTAGGACTTTGTGTAAGTCCCAGCCTGCCACGCTGCAATTGATGACCATAGCGTCGATGTGGGGGGCGCTGCGCAGGTCGACGTCTCGTGCGTCGAAGGTTAGCGGTATGTGGGACCACTTCGTCTGCACGACTGGGCCAGTGACGGCGACATGGTTGATGCTGCGGTAGTGGTCCCGCTTCTGCCGCTTGGTGTCGAAGTCAGTGCTAGACCCCCCTGTTATCATGTGAATGACTCCGCGATATGGTTGATCGGCGAAGTCTTCCTGCTTTGGGGCATGGGGGTTGTTCTGATGTTGCTGGTGTGGTGGTGGGGGTGGAGGAGGTACGATTTGTACTTCCTGATGGTGTTGGTAAGCGTGGTGCGGTGGATGCGGAGCGGGAGCGTGAATATATGGTGGAGGGGGTGGCTGGTAATTATGCGCGACAATTCTGGGGTTGTCGGCTGGCTGCGCCCGCGCCATTCTGTCTCTGGTGGCCTTCGTCTCGGGGCAGTCTTTGGTCTGGTGGGCGCAGTCTTCGCCGTGGAAAAGGCAATAGAATCGGCGCGGCGGCTGTTGCGCCCGCCCTCGACCCCTGCCGCGAGTTCCGTTTCCGCGGCCCTGAGGGGGATATTCCTGGCGGCGAGGGGGATCAGCAGCAGGCTGTTGGTTGACGATGTTGTGCACTTGCTGTTGACTGCGGCCATCTCGACCGGAGTCTGGTTGCGGAGTCCTCGTCCAGGTGCGGCTGGACTGCGGGGCATCTTTGGGCTTCCGCTGTGACTCAACCTTGCGCTGGTGGAGCTCTTCGGATTTGGCATATTTTTCGAAGAGCTGATATAGCTCCTGTAAGCTCTTTGGTGGATCTCTGATACAATGGCTGTAGAGGACGCCAGCCCGAAGGCCATTGATGGCGTAGTGGATAGCGATCTGATCGTCGACAGAGGGCAGCTGTGACTTGAGTGTTAAGAACTTGCGGTAATACTCACGCAGAGTCTCTTTTTCCAGCTGTTTGCAAAGTGAGAGCTCGGCCAAAGCGTCGGTGTCTGGACGGTAGCCTTGGAAGTTGAGGAGGAACTTGTCCCTGAGACTTCTCCACGAATCGATGGACAGCGGAGGCAATCTGGTGAACCAGGTGAGTGCTGGGCCCTCTAGTGCGATGATGAAAGACTTCGCCATTGTGGCGTCGTCTCCTCCGGCTGATGCAACGGCGACCTGATAACTCATGATGTACTGCGCCGGGTCGGTGCTGCCGTTGTACTTGGGGTATGCCCCCGCTCGAAAGTTAGCCGGCCAAGGCGTCACTTGTAGGTGTGGCGCCAGGGGACTTCGCTCGTCGAGGTAGTTGACCCCTTGGAATGGCGCGCCGTGCTGGGAGACGTAGTCATGCTGGGGGAAACGCGGGATCTCCGGCTGCGCCCGGTGCTGCAGGGGTGGGCCATGCTGCCGGCCGAGGTGGCCTTCGTGCGCGTCCTCCGGTTGTGTGCGCTGTTGGAGGGGTGGCTCTTGCTGTAGACCGAGGTGGCCTTCGCGCTGCATCAGCGCGATCTCGCGCTCGAGGTCTTGGGCTTTCTGCTCCTCGTCGCGTATCATTTGCTGCACTTTGGCTAGTGCGGACACACGCTGGCGCTTGGCCTCCAGTATCTCTTTCTGCCTCTGGAGATTGCGGTTCCTGAGGCGCAGGGCGCGCAGCTGCAGCTGTTCTTCTGTTGAGACGCCGAGGACCTCGCCGTCCTCGGTGAGGTCCACGCCCTCCAGTGGGGCGAAGCCTGGGGGCGGCTGTGACTGTCCTTCGGTTCCGCAGGTGCGGAAGGTGTCGTCTTCGCCGGTGTGGGGAACATTGTCTTCAGTGGGCTCTTGGTGGGTGGATTGGGTGAGGACGAGGGCCTTGCCCTTTCTTGCGGCCAGCAGTGCTGCCTTCGCAGCCTCGTCAGCCTTGGGGTTAGCTCTCTTGGGTGCCATCGCGGGTGGTTTTGTCGTAGCACGAACGGTGGGCGCCAAATGTTGGAACTCGCTCTCTGCAGCAAGAAGGCCAACAAGGGTGAGCGGTGGTGACAACAGGGTTACGTGCACGGGGGCAATAGCTCTGTTGATCTAGCCTCTCACGGGCACTGTGCGGGGGTATTTATAGGTATCTGAGTGCCCAGCGTCTTGTGTTAAGGACGCATGTGCCCTCAGACACCTATTTTATCCCCAGAATATTCCCATAAAGCAGGGTTACAGACCGTAATTACAAGTACTCCTTTACAAGTCAGGCCCGTAATACAGAGGCGGCCACGCGGGGCCCGTTACAATGGGCCAGATCGCACGTGGGCCTTGGGACTGAACGAGGACGCGCCGTGGTAGGACGTCGCCGCAGGCCTTCGTCAAAGTGCCGAGTCTTGCGAAGGGTGTCCCTGCCCGCTTTGTCTCTGTCGGACCAGCGGCTGCAGCGAAGGCCTCGAGCGAAGGGTGGCGTCTTTGCCTTCGCCCCAACAGTTGGGCTCTTGCTTAGGGTTTAATTATTGTTGAATTTTAGAAAAGCCCAATTCACCCCCTCTTGGACATCGTGATCCTTTCAATTGGTATCAGAGCCTTGTTGCTCTTAGATTAGCCTAACCGCTAGAGTAACGATGTCCGGTGGGGATGGACCTCCTCCTATTTTTGATGGTGACGATTTTCCATATTGGAAAATTCGTATGGAACCTTATTTAGAGGCTATAGACATTGGTGTCTACAAAGCCGCCACACAAGGGTTCCTCGAACCTAGAGATCCCACAAATCTTGTAGGAGAAGAGTTTAACTATGAGAAATGGAATGCTAAGGCCAAAAACACTCTTTTTAGAGGCCTGTGCAAAGATGTCTTTAATAGAGTAAGAAACCATAGAAATGCTCATGATTTGTGGATGGATATATGTGCTCTACATGAAGGAACTAGAAGTGAGCGTGAGGAGAGATATCATATTGCTATGAGAAAGTTAAATTCTTTTGAGATGCTTGCTAATGAAAATGCCAATGCTATGTACTCACGTCTCAATATTCTTGTAGAAGAAGTAAATGGCTTAGGGCTTACACAAATTTCACAACCGGATGTTGTGAGGAAGATTCTCAATGTCCTCTCAATTTATAAATATGGACACATTGTCACGGTGCTGCATCAGATGGACCTTTCAGTTGCTACTCCTACACAAATATTGGGAAAGATCAATGCTCATGAGATGTACATATACATCAATGACAAGGATGAGTCATCTTCCAAGAGAAAGGATTTGGCTCTCAAAGCCAATCAAGAAAAGAAAGGAAAAGCTAAAGTACATATTGAGGAGGAATCCTCAAGTGATGATGATCTTGATGCTAACATTGCCTTGATGGTGAGGAAGACCACCAAGATGTTAAAGAAGCTCAACAGAGAAGGCATCAAGTTTGACTTAAGAAAGAAGAAATTATTTTCGAGTGAAAGAAAGCCCATTTCTGAAATGGATTGCTACAATTGTGGAGAGCTTGGTCATCTTGTGTTGGGGGCCTTCGTCTTCCAAAGGTCCTCAAAAACATGATTTAACAATATTTCTGGAGTGTAATACATGAATAGGTACCTTCAGACTCGGATCAGAACCACAGTGTGAGAAGCACGAACAATACGAAGGTTGATGCAGCACCGAAGCTACGCGCAAGGGAGCTTCGGCATGACAGCAGGAAAGGGAACCAACTTAGAGGGGAAAAGGCTATTTAGACCTCGATGAATTACCTTAGAGTCATTAGCAAATGTAAAGGGCATGGATGTAATTTCGCATGGGCTGCGTCCCGTGCCTATAAATAGATGAACAGTACTCCCGTACTGTTCACGCTGACTTGGCATTTGCTTTTGCGTCACGCTCGTACCTTTGTTTTCTGTCAAGCCGAAGGTACCAAATGTTATTCAATATTGTCCTTATATTAACTTACAATTATACACTGAGAAATTTATATGATAATGTTATTGTTCACATTGTTTCCTATGCTTTACATGCTCCATTCGTTGCTAATATTTATACATATATGTATGTTGAGATGATGAAGGTATGTCCTTCATGACCTTCGTCCGAAGATCATTATATCCTTGGGGAAATAATGCTTCGAAGGACAAAGGGAATTAACAAATAACTTGTTTTGGTGTTGCCTTGTTCTCAATTTATAGCATTTGAGAGCAAGTCCCCAACATTGGCACCCACCTCCGGTGAACCCTCTTTTCGACCACCTTCGGCAAGCACTGACCTTCGTCATGCCACCGAAGAAAGCTTCAGCGACAGGGGCTCCCGCGCTGTAGCCACTAGACCCGAACCAGGAGACCCTTTCTCTTCGAGAGGCCCGAAGCCAGAAGAGGAAGGACACTAGTCCAACACTCCAGGAGGAGGAGTTGGACCAAGAAATCAGAAACATGGAGATAATCCACTAGCAAAGTGCAAAGGAAGAAGGAGAAGATGGCCCGACTGGCTGATCTTCAGAGGCAGATCGACGAAGCCACCGAAGAAGTACGCCATCTTGTTCAAGACGAACAGGATCGAAGGCCCCAACACAGGGAGCTTCATCAAGAAGGCTTGTTCAACAACGATGGATGGTATGATGATTTTAATCATGATACCTTTACTTTTGATGATGCTTCTCCCTTGGCAGCAGAACTGCAGGCTATCCCATGGCCTCCATCATACAAGCCACCTCAGCTTCCCATGTATGATGGGCATTTAGACCCGAAGCAGTTTTTGATGAGTTATGAAGCAACTATATCTTCATATGGAGGCAATGCAGCTGTCATGGCCAAGTCCTTCGTCATGGCAGTTCGGAATGTGGCCCAAACATGGTATTCTTCTCTTCGGCCAGGAACCATTACTTCGTGGCAGAAGCTCAAGGATATGCTGGTGACAAGTTTCCAAGGCTTCCAGACGAAGCCAGTCATAGCTCAGGCCTTGTTTCAGTGCATGCAAGATCATGAGGAGTACCTCCAAGCATATGTCCGAAGGTTCTTGCGTCTCAGAGCACAAGCGCGCCTACAGTGCCTAATGAAATTGTTGTTGAAGCCATGATTAAAGGGCTTCGTCCAGGACCTACTGCTCAGCATTTCGCTATAAAGCCCCCCACAGACTCTGGAGAAGCTGCTTCAGAAGATGGATGAGTACATCCGGGCTGACAATGACTTCCGCCAAAGAAGGGAGGAAGCATATAGGTTCTCTGAAATGACCATGGGCTTCGGAGGAAGAATCCACCCAAGGCATGTCAAGTCAATTCACAACTCCATCCAGAGTGATGACAGAGGAAGTCAACAACAGAGACCGCAGTATTCTTCACAAGCTTCGGGATAGCAACAAAGCTCTTTCCGGCCGCCAGCTCCAAGAGGCAGAGGTGTCAGGGGCTTCGGAGGAAGATATGGGGACCAGCCCAGGAAGATCTACTGTCTATTTTGTGGCGAGGACAAGGGCCACAATACAAGAACGTGTCAAATCACCATCCAAAAGCAAAAAGAAATTGCAGAAGCCGAAGCCCAGAAAAATCAGCCAAAGTAGGTCCTGCACACTGCTTCATGTCATTCACCCTACATACCAGAATATGTGGGTAATCATCCCGCAGCTTCTGTTGCTTTGGCTAGTCAGCCGCAAGTTTCTTGGCCACAGCTTCCACCTCCGCCGCCACTACAGCCTGTCTACTCATGAGGTTAGCAACTAGAAGGGAGCCAACAGACACATCAACAACGGAATTTCAGGGAGGGGTCCGAAGCTCGCACAGTTAACAGCACTGTGCCAGAATCAAAACACATATATTGAGAGATATCCTACCTTTGGCACAGTTTTACATTCACTGTCGTTTTCTTTTTAATAAGGAACAATCAATGTAAACCTAGTTTTCTTGCTATTTTTTAATTCTCTGCATTAGCTTCGTTTATGTCAAAATGAAATCTACCTTCGTCACAGACTCATGAAGATGCCGAAGCTACAAAGAGATATTCCTTCGGGAATGCAGTGCTAAAAATTGCAGTAAAAGTTTCACCGAAGCTACAAAAAGTCGTTCTTAAAGAACGCAGAGTAAGTTTGCCGATGCTTCAAAAAGCCGTTCATAAGGGAGCGCAGCGTAAGTTTTCTGCTCAAAAGTTGTTCCTTAGGGAATGCAGAGCCAAATACCACCAAAATATAAGGCGAAGCGCGAAAAGTCAACACGAATACCGCCGAAATAGAAGGCGAAGAAGTTCAAAAGACGTTCCTTAGGGAATACAGAACTTACACCAAAAAATAAACGGTGCAGCCAAAAAGTAAACGGCAAAGAGATTTCAGTCATTCCTTAGGGAATGAAGGTTGTGGAAGAAGCTTCGGATGTGTGTGTTTGGGCATTCATTTGCACGATACATTAGCATCATTCATTGCATCATATCGCATAGATCATACATCATATCACAACAATGATATCAATTGAAAACAAGGCCGATCTTCGGGCAATGCTTTACAAAAAATGAAAAGAGGCCAAGGCACAAAGTAAGCTGAAAATCACAGCTTCATCAGTTCTGATGCGGAAAAAGCTTTTCTTTACGAAACATTGATGTTTTACAAAGTATGGATGATTTTTACGAAGCATAAAGGCTCTTCTTTACGAAGCATGAAAAGAAGGGAAGGTGTTTTTTTGCCGAAGGCTCAAAAACGGTAGTACATAAAGTTTCATGCATCGCAAACAACTGAATTACAAACAATTCATATATTACATTCAAGTACCAAATATTACAAGCATAGTTCAGCAAATGTTACAATAATATTCTAGAAATGTTTTTACAATAGCTACTCTTCTTCCTTCAAAACTTTATCTGCAGCTTCGGTCAGCAATTTGGTAATGACTTCGTCTACAATAGCTTCGGCCATATTAATAATTTCTATTGTTTTCTTTGTCTCAGGGTTGGCCAGTGGGTCGAATGACTTTGGGGGAGGAGATAGTTCAGCTGCGGTAGAAGACATGAATTAGTTCGAAGTCACAAAAATAAACAACAATAAAGTTAAAAGACATTAAGTAATACCTATCCGTCTTTCAAGTTCCGCAGCTTTTTCAGCTGCTTTCGCTGCTTCTCGAGTGTCATGAATATCGTTTTCGCTCTTTTTCATTATTTCATGGGCCATCCCTCGGCCGCCATTTTCCCAGATATCAGTGAAAAATTTTCCGCCTATTGAGCTTGCTTCGGCCGAGGGGTCCTTTGTATCGTCAATAGAGAAGGCAGCTTCGGCCTAGGCCGAAGTTTTAACATGTTCGCACCCTGCCTTCTCCAAAATAGTTGCAACTCCCCTCGCACCAGAGAACGCACAGACGTCCCCGTGGTCACTCAAAATTTCTTCAAAAGCTTTGGCTTCACCGCTGATCCACTCAATTACGCCCTCAGGATCGCCCCTTATGAAGTTGTCTTCGCTCGAGTACGCGCCCACGTTGGCGAAGCTAGTCTTTATCTTTTTTACGCATTCCACAGATTTTTTAAAGCATCTTTCTTTTGATGCGCGAAGTTCTGCAACTGTTTTTTCAAAATAATTTTTCCAGTACTCACTGGCATCTCGATCAGCTTCGGCAACTGCGCATTTTAATTTAGCCTCGGCTAACTGTTTCCGAAGGTCTTCAATTTCACTTTTCTGGGCCTCAGCTTGGGCTTTCGAACTAGCCTCGTCTTCTTTTATTTTGCTCACCAATGAAATTAATATTTTATCTTTTTCAAGGCCTTCGTTCCTAAGTTCAATTACTTCCGAACGAAGGTTGTTCAGAGCTATAGTGCATCCTTCTTCTTCGATATTTTTCTGTGCCCTGAGGGCATTGCTAAGGATCAAGCCCTGCACAAGGAGCATAGTATTAAGTATAAACAAATAAACAAATTCGTTTGTCAGTACAAAAATTGATTTACAAACCTTTATGCTGTTATATGCCAAAACTGTTGGCCAATTCATCCTTCGACAGTACTGAAAGCCCATCTTCTAATGTTGGGAATCCGAAGCTTCTGCTCATCTCCCGGCAGAAAGATATCTCCTTGCTGTCGGGGAGACAGTAAAAGAAATCCTCTTCTCCGCTGCCGTTGAATACTAATGCCCCTTTTGGATATTTCAGTCTCTGGGCATAGTGTTGAGCCTCTCGTTCTTCTTCTTTAGAGAGTTTCTTCCCGAAGCATGACAAATGATATATTCAATATTTTCCTTTAAAACTTTGGGAGTAGAAGTGACAGTTTTCTTAGGCAAACTCTGCTCTGTAGCCTCTTCCTCTGCTGCCTTTTTCTCAATTTCCGAAGGTTGTTTATCAATAGGCTCTGAAGGCCCGACTTCGGCGCTAGCTTGGCTCACTGCACCTTCAACTTCGGCCGGTCTTGTTTCAACTTCGATTTGTATTTTCAAAGCCTTGGCAATTTTCCCTGAAGGAATAGAACTTGAAGCCTTTACCGTCTCCAGCACATCTAGCACACTGGCCATCCTTTTTCTCTTGGGGGTCGCCGCAAGACCTTTTTGTGCCTTCGGCATTGTCACTTCTGCTGAAGGGCTTAAAACTTCTAATGTTTTTGTCCCTTCGACTCTTGTCTCCTCAATATTATCAGTCTTCGGCTCAACTAATTTGGCTGAGGGTGCCTTCGGCATTGCAGCCGGCTCTTCAATTTTCTGCGTAGGAGGAACATGTTCTTTTGCTTCAGCAACTGCAGAAGTTTCCCCGCCAAACTCAGGCACTGTGGCCGGTTCAATGTAGCACGGTCGGTGGGTAAGGACCTTCAGCTTCTTCCTCTTCGGCGCGGGCTCGCTTGGAGCAGCCGAAGCAGCAACCTTTCCAGAAGTTGCACCCTTTCTTTTTTGACCCCGTGGCAGGTAGCGATAGTCAGGGTACACAAATCCAATAGCATCAAAAACTCTATTTAATCTTTTCTTTTTTCGGCTCCCGAAGGCCGTAGATAGTGCATTATCTTCGGACTTGGAATATGCTCCAAGTAGCTCATCGCTAGTATTTTCAACACACTTCAGCCAGTCGTCATCTGGTTCGACAAACTGGTCTCCAAACCTGAAGGTGTATTTCAATCGAACCAAACCACCTTCGCTAGGGTTAGTGATGGTTTCTTTTGGCATTTCTCAGCTGTCTATCAGTGGCCATATCCTGTAGGCTACATGTTCTTGAACTAAGCCTCTTGTCCCAATAAAAGAGCAAACTGTACTGAAGGCCCTTCGACATGCTTCGGCTGCCTCATTAATTTCTACCTTCGGCTTGCGGAGGTCGAAGCGGGACCAGATGGGGCGCATGATGATCTCTTTAATGTTTTCTCTCGCCTTCAAATCATTTTTCACATAGAACCACTCTTCCATCCAGGCCCCGGGCCACCTCTTCCGAAATCTTGGCACTGGGTAGCTTGAGCCAGAGCGAGCAACGAAGCTATAGCAACCAAAATTGTTATGATACTGTTCTTTACCCTAGGGTTTCGTCTCATACGAAAGTTCATGCATACTGCAAAAGCATCTTGCACTTGGCTCTAGACCTTGACTTCTCACAGCCCAGACAAAGATCCCCAATCTGATAATTGCTTCAGGAGTGATCTGGTGAAGGAAAATCTGGTATGTCTTTAAAACTTCAACCACAAATCTGCTCAACGGGAACCGAAGTCCAGCTTTGAAGAAGCTTCGGAAGATCACAACTTCATTTTCTTTGGGAGCAGGAACGACTCTGTCTGCGTCAGCCCTCACAATAGACATATCTCGAAAATACCTTCCTCTCATATTATCAAGATGACTCTGTTTAATTTCCCGAAGACTGCATGACTTGGTCGCCAGTGCCGATCTTTAGAGTCTTCGCCTCCACTTTCCATATCATAGCTGTCGCTATCATTAGTGTCTTCAGACAAGCCTTCTAGTATCTCTTTAGTTATCTTCTCTGTATTTGTTTTTGCAATTGACTCAATAAATCTAGCAGTCTTCTCCTCAAGGAGTTTCTCCTCTTCGCTCAGCTTCGTCTCAGCAACAACTTTTTTGTCTTGAGACATCTTTTCTTCGGGTATGACGAAAACGCGTCCTTAAAACCGAAGCTTAGGGAGTCTGAGAAACTAAGCAGGCGGTGGCAAGCAAGAGCTAAAAACTGAGTAAACAAAACAAGCGGCAAGTAGCGTACCAAATGTGCTTAGGGTGAGTTCCTATTTATACGATCGACGCGCTCCAAGTTGGAGGGTCCCGTTTGTCATTGACTATTGCTATTCTAGCAAAGGGAAGGTGTTTTTTCGGACCTTCGGCTTAGGGCCTTCGTCCATATCGCAATCTAAATTTGTTATTCTAACAAATTAATATTGCGAGGGGCTACTATTGGGGGCCTTCGTCTTCCGAAGGTCCTCAAAAACATGATTTAACAATGTTTCCGGAGTGTAATACATGAACAGGTACCTTCGGACTCGGATCAGAACCACAGTGTGAGAAGCATGAACAATACGAAGGTTGATGCAGCGCCAAAGCTACGCGCAAGGGAGCTTCGGCATGACATCAGGAAAGGGAACCGACTTAAAGGGGAAAAGGCTATTTAGACCTCGATGAATTACCTTAGAGTCATTAGCAAATGTAAAGGGCATAGATGTAATTTCACATGGGCTGTGTCCCGTGCCTATAAATAGATGAATAGTAGTCCCGTACTGTTCACGCTGACTTGGCATTTGCTTTTGCGTCACGCTCGTACCTTTGTTTTCTGTCAAGCCGAAGGTACCAAATGTTATTCAATATTGTCCTTATATTAACTTACATTATATATTGAGAAATATATATGATAATGTTATTGTTCACATTGTTTCCTATGCTTTACATGCTCCATTCGTTGCTAATATTTATACATATATGTATGTTGAGATGATGAAGGTATGTCCTTCATGACCTTCGTCCGAAGATCATTATATCCTTAGGGAAATAATGCTTCGAAGGACAAAGGGAATTAACAAATAACTTGTTTTGGTGTTGCCTTATTCTCAATTTATAGCATTTGAGAGCAAGTCCCCAACATCTTGCTCATCAATGCAACAAGCCCAAGAAGAACAAGTTTGTTGGGGGCCTTCGGCTTCCGAAGGTCCTCAAAAACATGATTTAACAATGTTTTCCAAGAGAAATATGTAAACAGGCACCTTCGAAGTTAGATTGTGGGTATACAAAAGCACGGTTAAAGACGAAGCTTGACTGGGACGAAAGGCGATCACGACGATGGATAAGACGATCACGAAGCTATGTGCAGAAAAGCTTCGGCATAACGGCAGAAAAGGGGAACCGACTTAAAGATGAAAAGCCAAATTAGACCTCGAAGAATTACTATAGGGTTATTGTTAAATGTAATGGGTATTAATGTAATTTTGCATGGGCTGCGACCCGTGCCTATAAATAGGTGAACAGTATTCCTGTACTGTTCACGCTGATTGGGCATTGACTTTTGCGTCACACTTGTACTTTTACCTTCTCACAAGCTGAAGGTACATTTGTAATTTGATATCATTTCTATTCTTCCATCATAGTAAAATAGAGATGAGTTGTCAATAATACATAACCGTTCATGTTAACTTATATGTTTCATATGATTCTTTCTTCATTATTATATTTTATGCTGATGAAGGTATGTCCTTCATAACCTTCGTCCAAAGATCATTATATCCTTAGGGAAATAATGCTTCGAAGGGCGAAGGATATTAACATTTAATATTTTGTGTTGCCTTGTTCTTAATTCCTAGCATTTGAGAACAAGTCCCCAACATTGGCGCCCACCTCCGGTGAACTCACTTCCATTTCTTGAGTTTTGAACAACTTCGGCAAGCATCACCTTCGTCATGCCGCCGAAAAAAGCTTCAGCGACAAGGGCTGGTACTTTACAGCCGCTGGATCCCAATCAGGATGTCCTTTCTCTCAGAGAGGCCCGAAGCCAGAAGAGGAAGGCTGTTAGTCCAACACCTCCGGAGGATGACCTGGATCAGGAGATCCAAAACCTGGAGATCCTTCAGCAACAGGTGCAACGCAAGAAGGAGAAGATGGCTCGTCTAGCTGATCTTTAGAGACAGATAGACGAAGCTTCCGAAGAGGTTCGTCATCTTATTCAAGATGATCAAAGCCGAAGGCCTCCACGCAGAGAGCTTCATCACGAAGGCTTCCACAATGAGGATGACTGGTATGAAGATTTCCATCATGGAAACTTTGCCTTTGATGATGCTTCTCCTCTCTCAACAGAATTGCAGGCTACACCATGGCCACAGTCTTACAAGCCACCCCAGCTCCCCATGTATGACGGTCACACAGACTCGAAGCAATTCCTAATGAGCTATGAAGCAACCATATCTTCGTATGGTGGCAATACGGCAGTCATGGCAAAATCTTTTGTCATGGCTGTCAGGAGCGTTGCCCAGACTTGGTACTCTTCTCTTCGGCCAGGGACAATCACTTCTTGGCAGAAGTTGAAGGATATGCTGATAACTAGCTTCCAAGGGTTTCAAACGAAGCCAGTCACCGCTCAGGCTCTCTTCCAGTGTACCCAGGACCATGAAGAGTACCTTCAGGCGTATGTCCGGAGGTTTCTGCGCCTGAGGGCACAAGCGCCAACAGTGCCCAATGAAATTGTCATTGAGGCCATGATTAAGGGGCTTCGGCCGGGACCATCAGCACAGTACTTTGCCAGGAAGCCACCACAAACGTTGGAGAAGCTGCTCCAGAAGATGGACGAATACATTCGAGCTGACAATGACTTAGGCCAAAGAAGGGAGGAAGCATTCAGGTTCTCTGAAATGACCAGGGGCTTCGGAGGAAGATTTCACCCGAGGCATGTTAGGTCAATCCATAACTCTGCTCAAACTGATGATCGAGGGAGCCAGCAGCAAAGGCCACAACACTCTTCACAAGCTTCGGCTCAACAGCAGAGTTCTTTTCGGCCGCCAGCGCAAAGGGGCAGAGGCGCCAGGGGCTTCGGGGGAAGGTTTGGAGACCAGCCAAGAAAAATATATTGCCTATTCTGTGGTGAAGACAAGGGCCATACTACCAGGATGTGCCATGTTACCATCCAGAAGCAGAAGGAAATAGCGGAAGCAGCAGCGCAACAGAGTCAGCCGAAGCAGGTCATGCATACTGCTTCGTATCACTCACCTTATATTCCAGAATATGTAGGCAACCACCCTGCAGCTTCTGTTGCTTCGGCGAGCCAACCCCAAGCATCTTGGCAGCAACCTCCACCGCCACCACCGACCCAGCGAGGACAACATCCAGAAGGGAGTCAGCACAATCATCTTCAGAGGGATTTCAGAGAGGAGTCCGAAGCTCGCACAGTCAACAGCACTGTGCCAGAGTCAAAGCACATTTATTGACAAATATCCTACCTCAACAGCAGTTCTTTTGCATTTTCTACATTCACTATTACCCTTTTGTCAATAAGAAACAATTATGAAGAGTTTAAAAGTCTTTTATTGAATTTCAATTCCTTGTAATACTTTCGTTTTTTACCATAATAAAATATGTTTTTTTCCATAGGCTTGAGTTGCCGAAGCATACGAACTTATACTGATCTGAAGGACCTTTGAATTATCAAAAAATTGATCTTATGGACACAGTACAAATTGTTCGAAACGGTAAAAAGTCGTTCCTAAGGGAGCGCAGTGTAAGTTTTCTAAACCTACAGCGAAAAATAAACGCTGATTCCGCTGAAAGTAAAAGGCGAAGAAGCTCCTAAGGGAGGCTTACAGCGAAAAATAAACGCTGATTCCGCTGAAAGTAAAAGGCGAAGAAGCTCCTAAGGGAGGCTTACAGCGAAAAATAAACGCTGATTCCGCTGAAAGTAAAAGGCGAAGAAGCTCCTAAGGGAGGCTTACAGCGAAAAGTCAGCGATGATATAAAAAGTGTGTGTGCTTTATTACAGGGGTATATATCTGTGGCACAAATATCATTTTGCATAGCATAACATCATCACATCATTTCTGCATAACATAAGCATCATACAGCATAATGCACCTGGAACAAGAAGGGGATATAGTGTTGACCTTCGGAACATATTTTAGAAAAGAGAAAATTGTGCTAAGGCACAAGACAAATCGAGATGAAGTGTAGCCACATCGGAAACGCAACACAAATATTTCACGAAGCTTGGACATTTTTCATCGGAGAAGTAAGCGAATTCTTGTGATATAGAAAGGATTTTCTTCACGAAGCATGAAAAGAAGGGAAGGTGTTTTTTTTCGCCGAAGGCTCAAAAAAACGGTATGTATACAAAGTTTCATGCATCGTAAAGAACTAAACTATAAATAGATTATATATTACATTTAAAGTTACCATATATTACACATCTTTACGTTTCAAATGTTTCTACAATAGCATTCAATCTTCTTTAAGTACTATCTCCGCAGCTTCGTTCAATAGTTGGTTAACAACCTTGTCCATAATGGCTTCGGCCATTTTTCTAATTTCATCGTCCCCCTTCGGGTGGGGGCCCGGAGATGCCTCAGCAGGTTCTGAGGGAAGAAAAGATACGGCTATATTACTATTACAATCCGAGAGCAGAGTCTGGAATTAAAAATTACAGCATGATAAAAACCACTAATTAATACCTATTTGCCCTTCGGGTTCTGTACTTTTTTCGGTAGCTTCCGCTATTTTTCTAGCATCGTGGATGCCTTTTTCACTCCTCTGAATAATCTCTTGCGCCAATTCTCGGCCGCCGTTATCCCAGATATCGGTGAAGAATTTCCCACCAACCATGCTTGCTTCGGGTGAGGGGTCTTTAATGTCTTTAGAGGACAAGGTAGCTTCGGTCTGCGCTAAGGATTTTACATGCTCGCAGCCTTTCCTCTCCAAAACAGCAGCAATCCCCCTAGCACCCGAAAAAGCGCAGATGTCACCACGGCTATTCAGAATTTCCTCGAAGGCCTCTGCTTCGTGACTAATCCATTCCATTGGACCTTCAGGATTGCCTCTTGAAAGATTCTCTTCACTAGAGAATGCGCCAACGCTGGTGAAGCTAGATTTTATCTTTTTGACGCACTCTATGGATTTAACATAACATTTTCTCTGGGACGCACGAAGCTCTTTAACACTCATCTCCAAATGATTGGCCAGTTGATCACTAAGCTCGCGTTTTGTTTCTTCAAGTATACGCTCTTCTTTAGCTCTAGCTAGTTGTTTCTGAAGATCTTTAATTTCACGTCTTTGGGCTTCGACCTGGGCCTTTGAGGTAGCTTCGTCCTTTTTTACCTTGTCTACCAATGTAAGCAGAATTTTATCCTTTTCCAGAGCTTCATTTCTCAGTTTAATAACTTCTGATCGTAGGTTATTGAACGCAATTTCATAGCTCTCATCTTCGGCACTCTTTTGTGCTCTCAATGCGTTGCTTAAAATTAAACCCTATATGAAAAAAAAAGGTTGGTATAAGAATAAAAGAATGAGTTACGAATTATAAAATTTGTAAACATCCAATTCCCATACCTTCAGGCTATTGTACGCAAGACTATCCGCAAGATCCTCCTTCGTCATAGCACATAATCCAGCCTCAAGCTTCGGAAACCCCATACTTCTAGACATCTCCCGACAGACGGATAATTCTTTATTGTCTGGGAGGCAGTATAGGAAATCCTCTTCGTCAGTCCCATTGAACACTAGTGCCCCCTTCGGATATTTCAATTCTTTGGCATAGTGATTAGCTTCAAAAACTTCTTCTTCCGATAACTTTTTCCCCGAAGCATGACGCACAATATAATCGTATATTTTGGAAGTTGCTTCGGGGACAGCAGTATCAATTTCTTCGACCAAAGTAGGCTCTGACATTTTCATTTCTTCAGTTGCCCTTGCAATTTTTGCTTCTTCTGCTTCCAAAGGTATTACCTTGGTTGGTTCTGAAGGCCCAGTTCCAACTTCAGTCTGTTGCTTCGGAGCCTCAGCAACGGATACTTCAGCAAGCGCCTCAGAAGTTTCAGCAGTCTTCTTTGGGGTTGTGCTTGGAAGTTTAATTGTTTCCAAAACATCTAACACATTAACCATTCTTTTTCTTTTTGGGGTCGCTGTTGGCCCCTTTTTAATTTTTGCTGCTTTAATTTCTTCTGAAGGACTCAAAATTTCTGATATTTTCACTCCCTCAGTTGATGCTTTTGCTTCTTCCATCTTTTCTGTCGACGGCGCTTCGGCCAGCTCTTCGGTTTCTGGTAACAGAGTCTTTGATTCCAATTCTTTTGTTGTTGGCACTTCGGCCAGCTCTTTGGCTCCAGGCAACGGAGTTGGTTCCTTAGCCTCGAGGGCTGAAGATGTTCCACTGCCGAATTCAGGCACTGTGGCTAGTTCAATGTAACGTGGCCGGTGTGTGAGAACTTTCACCCTTTTTCTCTTCGGCGCTGGCTCGCTAGGAGCAGCTGAAGCAGTACCTTTCCTTTTCTGCCCTCGCACTGGATAATGGTAGTCGGGGTACACGAACCCAATTGCATCAAAAACTCGGTTCAGTCTTTTCTTTCTTCGGCCTCCGAAGGCTGCTGACATTGCAGTATCTTCGGCCTTCGAATATACCCCAAGCAATTCATCACTTAAAGTCTCAATGCTCTTTAACCAATCATCATCGGGTTCAACGAATTTGTCTCCATACTTGAATGTATATTTCAGCCTGATTAGCCCACCTTCGTCAGTTTCTTTAACAGTTTCTTTCGGCATTTCCCAGTTATCTGCAAGAGGCCACACTCTAACGCAATGTGCTCTTATATTAAATCCCTTGTCCCGATAAAAGAGCAGACTGCGCCGAAGGCCCGTTGGCATTCTTCGTCTACTTCGTCCATTTCCACCTTCGGTTTCCGGAGTCCGAAGCGCTGCCAGATGGGGCGCATGATGATATCCTTAATATCTTCTCGAACCTTCAAATCATTTTTTACATAGAACCATTCTTTCATCCATTCTCCGGGCCATCTCTTCCGAAAGGTGGGCACGGGACAGCTTGATCCAGAGCGAGCACCGAAGTTGTAGCAACCAAAGTTGTTATGATATTGCTCTTTACCCCAGGGTTTCGTTTCATATAACAATTCATGTATATTGCAAAAGCTTTTCGCACTTGGCTCTAGACCCTGACTCTTCACAGCCCAGACGAAGATTCCCATTCTTATTATTGCTTCAGGGGTAAGTTGATGAAGGTAAACCTGATATATTTTCAGAACTTCTACCACGAATCTGCTTAAAGGAAATCGTAGCCCAGCTTTTAAAAAGCTTCGGAAGATAACGACTTCATCATCTTTAGGGCTCGGCACAGTTCTTTCTCCGGCATCTGCTCTCACAATGGACATATCTCGAAAGTATCTCCCCTTCATGTTTTCAAGGTGACTTTGCCCAATAGTTGATTTTCCGAAGACTGAATGGCTTGGTCGCCATGGCCGATCTTCGGAATCTTCACCCCCGCTATCTGCATCGTAACTGTCACTCTCACCAGTATCTTCAGATAAACCTTCTAAAATCTCCCTTGTAATCTTCTCCGTATTCGTCTTCGCCATTGACTCAAGAAAACCCAGATGCATCTCTTCAGAAAGGCTCAGCTTCATTTCGGCAGCAACCTTCTTCTCCTCAGACATTCCTTCGGAATTCTTGCCTCTCGCTTCCGAAGCTTAAAACTAGGGAGGCAACCAAATTTTTGTAGGCAGAAAACTATTTGAGCAGGAAAAACAGATGGCAAGAGAGCGTGCCCAATAAATTGTGGCGAGCCCGTATTTATAAACCTATTATGTCGGAGACTGGAGGGCCCCATTTGCCAATGACTGTTGCTATTCTAGCAAAAGGAAGGTGTTTTTTCGGACCTTCGGCTTATAGCCTTCGTCCATTTCGCAATCTGAATTTATCATTCTAACAAATTAATATTGCGAGGAGCTACTGTTGGGGGCCTTCGGCTTCCGAAGGTCCTCAAAAACATGATTTAACAATGTTTTCCAAGAGAAATATGTAAACAGGCACCTTCGAAGTTAGATTGTGGGTATACAAAAGCACGGTTAAAGATGAAGCTTGACTGGGACGAAAGGCGATCACGACGAAGGATAAGACGATCACGAAGCTATGTGCAGAAAAGCTTCGGCATAACGGCAGAAAAGGGGAACCGACTTAAAGATGAAAAGCCAAATTAGACCTCGAAGAATTACTATAGGGTTATTGTTAAATGTAATGGGTATTAATGTAATTTTGCTTGGGCTGCGACCCGTGCCTATAAATAGGTGAACAGTATTCCTGTACTGTTCACGCTGATTGGGCATTGACTTTTGCGTCACACTTGTACTTATACCTTCTCACAAGCTGAAGGTACATTTGTAATTTGATATCATTTCTATTCTTCCATCATAGTAAAATAGAGATGAGTTGTCAATAATACATAACCGTTCATGTTAACTTATATGTTTCATATGATTCTTTCTTCATTATTATATTTTATGCTGATGAAGGTATGTCCTTCATAACCTTCGTCCAAAGATCATTATATCCTTAGGGAAATAATGCTTCGAAGGGCGAAGGATATTAACATTTAATATTTTGTGTTGCCTTGTTCTTAATTCCTAGCATTTGAGAACAAGTCCCCAACAAAGTTCAAGGGCAAGAAAGAAGATGACAATGATGACGAGAAAAAGGAAAAGAGATTCTTCAAGAGGAAGGATGGGAAGCACAAGAGGTTCCCCAAAAATAAAAATGCAAAGGCATACATTGTTGGTGACTGGCTCACTGATATTGAGTCATCAAGTGGGTCTTCTTCAAGTGAAGAAGAAAATGATGAAAAAGTTGCCGCCATCGCTGGGGACTTCTCTTCACCACCACCATCACCATCATCGACTTCTCACCTATGCCTCATGGCTAGAGGTGAACAGAAGGTACAAAATGATAATGATATTATTGATGATAGTGATAGTGATGATGAATTTGCTTCACCCTCCTATGATGAACTAGCTGACTTGCTTAAGGAATACACTCCAATCATTAGGAAGTCAAAAGCTAAATGTGATATGTTGAAAGATGAAAATGAATTTTGAATGCCAAATATGACATAGTTGTTAAAGCTAGTGATGAAATGAAAGAAGAAAACAAAACTATGTCATCCACTGTAAATGAGCTTAAATCCTCCCAAAAAGATGCTAAGGATAAATATGACAAGTTAAATGAAGCAAATAGGGAGTTGAAAGATAGACTAGTAAAAATTAAGGAAGACTATACTAAGATTAAAATTGATCATGATAATCTTCTTGTTGCAAATGAGCTTTTTATCTTGCAATACACATGAGGCTATTAACCCTGTTGTTAAGATTGATGTAGCAACCTCATGTGATGATTTGAGCCAAGATGATCAAACTAGCCTTCATGATGAACTGACTGAAAAAGTTGAAGTCTTGACATTAGACAACCAAAAATTGAAGAGATATTTGACTGATGCAACTACTAGAGGAAATGTTGCCATTGAGAATAATGATTTCAACAATGAGTTGGCAGTGGATAATGAAAGACTTAAAAATGAGGTCAAGAAACTTAAGAGTGAAAATGAACATCTTGCAACAAGTGTGCAAAAGTTCAACAAGGGCCAATACCTCCAAAATGAATTGCTCATGAACACTGTCATGAAAAACAACAAGAGTGGTATTGGATATAATTCTTGTTGGGGACTTTGTGACACCCCTGGTGTTACTATAACTAAAACTTGAGCATGGCATCATAAGCATTGGCATTGCATATGTTTGACACACCTAGAATGCATTCACTAGGCAAAAATTTCAAACAAGTTGTATTGTTTTAATGTTTTGCAAATAGGACCCTGGATAGGAAGCTTAACCCTAAATAGAGGTTAAAGGGGTAAAACCTAACCCAAATTGAGAAAACCTAAATACTTTAGGGTAATAGTTATAAAATATCCCCAAAAATAAAGTTGAATCACCTTTATACCCCCTGGGATACTAAAAACCCTAATTGGAACTCTGGAAAACCCTAAAATTAAACCCTAGGGACCTTTGTGCAAAATTAGTCCACTTTTGGACTAAAGTGCAAAAACCAAGTCAAGTAAGTTTCATAAGTCCTTTGGTTCACAAATATGTGGACTTGAAAGCTAAACCCTAAGTTTTGGACTCATTTGCAAAAAGGACCTTGATTTTGATTCCTATGCTAAGTCTGAAAACAGGGTTATAGGCCCAACTTTGGGGCTGTGTAGCTTTCAAAATAGTGAGAATTCATGTTAGGTGACCACATCAAAGTTGAAGACCAATCATAGGAGAACAACTTTGTTTAAGGGTTCAAGCCATGATCCTATGAGAAATTTGGAGAAAAACCCAATCAAAGATGGACTGTCAGACTGCCTCAAGTCTGAAATACAGATTAACAGTGTTGTGAGATAAACTTTGAGCTCGATTTTGAAGGGGATCCAGTGACTTTTTGTGGGAGCACATTGTAGCAAAATGATAGATGGATTATAGCTCTATAACTTTGCTGCAGAAAATTGGCATAGGTTTCACACAAAATCGGGAGTAAATTGAGTTCCAATTTGCTCTGTCAGTCAAGCTCTTTATTGAATTCAGAGCACTGTTCACCATCATCAGAAATATCGCGCCGTGGATCAGGATCACCCCCCCCGCCGGCGATAAGAACGCCACCGCGGCATGACCGGTCGTCGGTGGTCGCGGTAAAGCTCCTTGGTATCGTGGCAAAAGGTTACCGAGGTGGCGAACTCTGGTTAAACGGCGACCCCGTGCCCTCACCGGAAACCGCCACGCGGAAAGCTTGCCAGCGCATCCGTAGTTCGCGCTTCTTCTCCAACTCCGGTCTGTAAGGAAAATGGACCCCGGGCCTTTTGGCTAATTGAGTTTTGGTGTTTGATGAACAACACAATCCGTGAACTAATAAGTTTTCTAGTGTTTGTGTTTGTAGTTCACAGGATGCAAAGAGAATTGGACCAAGGCAATGAGGATGCAACACCTCAAAAGAAGACATAAAAAGATGCATAGGAGTCCAATACTCAAGAACAAAGAAGCCCGAAGATATCAGCGAAGAAATCCAATAAAAGGGCTGTCAGCCAGCGCCTGGTGGCGCACCGGACTGTCCGGTGAGGCACCGGACAGTCTGCGCAGAGAGGCCGCAGACAGGCGCTCTCTGGCTGTAGCACCGGACTGTCCGGTGTGCACCGGACTGTCCGATGTGCCAACGGGCAGACGGCAACGATCGGATCCAACGGTCGACTGCTATAGGCGCCAACGGTCGGCTGACGTGGCGTGCACCGGACATCTACTGTGCAGTGTCCGATGGTGCACCGGACTGTCCGGTGCACCCGACGACAGAAAGCTGCTGCTTTCTGTCCAATGGCTAGTTGGGGGTGTGGAGGCTATAAATACCACCCCAACCGGCCATTCTCAAGTGTGGGAGCCCAAGCAACATACCAAGGCATATAGTGCACATTTTCAAGAGCTCAAACACCCAAGTGCTTAATAGAATCACTCGGTGATTAGCGTAGGTGCTTTGCGAAGTGCTTAGGTTAGTTAGACCGCTTTAGCGCTTGCTCTAGGTGAACCCTAGTTAGTTGAGTGAGTTTTGTAAAACCACACAACCCCTCGGCTCTTACGTGAGTCGTTGTTATTGTACCGAGTGGGGCGAGAGTCTTGCGAGACCGTGACAACCGCGTTTGTGTCACGGCCGCCACCGTGTACCGGAGGGAACGAGGCCCGCGGCGTTTCGGCCGGAAGCTCGATAGTGGAGACGGCGGGGAGCGTCCGAGAGGAGCCGGAAGCGGAGCACCACTGGTGCGTGGAGAAGGCCCGCGGCTCTCTACGGAGTTACTCGACCGTGGTGCTTGGCCCTCGCGTGGGCTTCCCTTTGCGTAGGGGCACCAACGAGGATTAGTCAGGACCTTGCGTGGTTCCGGATACCTCGGTAAAAATACCGGCGTCTTCCACGAGAGTTTGCTTCTCTACTTAGCTCTTTACATTCCGCATTTATATTAAGCATTTAAGTTTCAATCTTATTGTCATACTTATTTAGTGTAGATTGAAACTTAGCCTTTGCGGTAGAGACAGCAACACTTAGACAAAACCGAGTTTACACATTCTAGTTTTGATTATTTGCATAGGTTTTGCTCTAGGGATTTAATTGTGGCCTAGTTTAGTAAAAGTTTTAGAAGTCCTAATTCACCCCCCCCCTCTTAGGCGTCACCCGTTTCCTACACGGTCGACGGCCTATAAATTGAGCCCCCCCTCGGCTTCGCCATGTATTCTACCAGCTATTGCACCCACCTGCATCCCAAACCCCCACCAGAGAACTTGAATTTGGGATTTCCCCCAAACCGGTTGAAGAACACCGTGAACCCAAGCTCACCGTGGGAAGCTCTCCTCAGGTTCGATCCTGTTGTCTTTAGTCTTGTTCTAGCATCCTCATGTGCCCTTGATGCTCACCAAACCGTCCAATTAAACTAGGAGCCCGCCAATCGATTGGAACACGAACACATGTCCGCGCCGTTCACTGTCCTCGCGGGCAGAGCTTGGCAGATCACCAACGGTAAAATTTATTGGGGGAAATGGTCCTTAGGACTTGAATTTGGTGTCCGCTGCTCAGAAACCCTAGCCGTTGCCCCTTTCGGCCGGTTCAGGCGCTCGCCGGAGCTCGGCGGGGCGTGAACGCCGTCGTGGATGTGTCGGGTGAAGAAATAGAAAGTCAGGGGCGTTTCTGCAAACAGTCAGCGACTCAATGAATAGTGCTACGGATCTACTTCGGGTTGTTCTGAAACGCGAGGTCCTTTCTGCAAAGCTGCCAGGGCGCGGGCGCACGCGGGCGCTTTCACCCTCTGAGTTGGGCTACTGGGCTGAAATCAGCCCAGTACTATTCATAAGCTTTTCTTTTTCTTTTATCTCCAGAGCCAAAACAATTATAGAAAACAGTAGAAAAATGATAAAATTGTGAAACCAATTTTCCTAGGCTTCTTATTTTCCCTAGAATGTAATAAAAATAAGTTTGTGATTTTTAGGTTAAATAAGGAATTTTAAGGCATTTATAGTAATTAAAAGTGTTAGTTATGG
The DNA here is from genome assembly GCF_902167145.1 of Zea mays. NCBI lineage: Eukaryota > Viridiplantae > Streptophyta > Magnoliopsida > Poales > Poaceae > Zea > Zea mays. The sequence continues at coordinate 77,789,797 of NC_050103.1, read as the reverse complement.
ATTTTTAGAAAATAGATGATAAGTCCAAAAATGCCCAAACTTTTTATGGGAACTCAAAACAATATTTAGAATCCTTGGGTAGAATTTGAATTGATTTAGACCTTGTTTGATCACCAAACCCCAAACCACCCCCCTGCCCTGTGAACTCCTTTACCGACTCCGGAAACCCTAAGTTCTCGGAGTTCCGTGAAGGAAAGTTGTATTCAAGACATAGATAATAAGTTTATATTGTCTTTGCATCCTCATGAGCATCCCATGGCATCCATTCTTATACCTATGTATGGTTATGATTAGAACGTGAAGAAGAGATAGAAGTCACCGAAGAAAGGACACCACCACCTTCGGATTCTCAAGCAGGCAACTGCTTCTACTTCGATATTTGTGGATCCGAACCAGAATCACCTGTTAACGAAGGCAAGCCCCGGTGCATTTGCCACCTCCCTTGATGTTTTTAAAATCTTTCTCACTTGCTTGCTGCATTAGGTGATAGGAGTTGCTTGATAAAACAATTCTTGCATTACCTTCCTTGAACTTGATTACCTTCCTTGAAACCCTATTTTTACAAAAAGGTTTTTCTATGCTTAGTATTGCTTTAGAAAAACAAAAGGATTTGTTTTACAAAAGATGGTTGGCAAAGTGGGAGGGTTGTTTTCGAAAATAAAACTTGATGGTGAATCCATCACGGCCGTGATGGATTCAACATCGGAAAAGATGTACCTCTGCCAGGTACCAACCTTTGGGGTTAAATGATTAAGCTGAGACCGGGCGGGTGACTTGCACGAGAAGAGAGTCTCGGTGTAGTGTCTCCGTCTGAGTCGATTAAGGACCTTGTCGATGTAGGCTTGATGATCGGGGACCCTTTAACTGGTCACATGCCTCGTCATGGGTAAGCCTTGCCTCAGGCAGACTAAGGCCAGAATAAGATAACACGAAATGGGCGTGGAGCGGTGGCGAGAGTAGCGTGTACCCTCCGTAGCAAGAGGCTGGACGGTGGTGTATCTGTGCTCTCGGTTTACGTGAACCTGATCTGGTCTTAAGAACCCCGGTGGCGGGTTGACATATGCAAGGGTTAAGTGCTACATATGTCGTGTGATTGGAGATCCTCAGCTGAGTATAATCGATTCGGATCGCCGTACCTTCGCGGTTATGAAGACTTGGTCACTGCCCTACACGTAGCATTCCACTAAAGATGATGGGTTTTTGTTAAGAAATTGACTAGTACAGGACCATTGATTGAACTAGGGTAGAAAGAACTCTAGTTGCAGGTAATTGTACTTAACTTGACAAATAAAATTGGATTTTTAAGGATCCACTTTAGTAAGCATTTCTGCAAAACAGAGTCTTTGATTATTGGAAAGCCTTACCTTGACTCCCATATAACCAGCATACCCTTGAGAGTCTTTTCTTTAGTCGGGTAAGACTTGCTGAGTAATTCCATACTCAGGGTTTATCCCTTCGTTGTTTTTAGGTGAGGAAGTAGCAGATTTCTGTTGCTTTTGTGCCAAGGTGGTTCCCAAGGAAGAAAAACAAGACTGAAGTGCGGGAGGACTTAGTCCTCCATATAGAACTTTTACTTAAAACTTATCGGGAGGAGTTTGTGCCTCTCTTGGTTTGTATAATATTACTTCTCAGCACTCGCTTTTAGTTCTGGTCTGTAATAAAACAACTTGAGCTACTTTTCAAATAAATGTAAGTTATGTAATCGCTTCCGCATTTCTTTATCTCCAATGTTCTGTAATGTCTGCAAGACGGGTGAGACGTTCCTGGTAAGGTAAGGAAAGATACCGAACTTGTCAAGTGACTTAGGAACATCTACAGGGTGTCTGATGTCTGTTAGACAAGGACAACTGTAGGTGGGCCTAATTACTTGGGAGGTTCCGTCACAGCTGGTATCGGAGCGTAGCCCTTCTTTGCAGATATTATGAGGCATCTTCAAAAGGATTTTCAAAGGTCTTACCTAAAAACTCTTTTCTCTTCTTACCTAAGTATTCTGAAGAGTCTATCTTAAAGACCAGATAGGAAGAGTGCAATGTATAGAAGGTTGAATCGACTAAGGTTGATTCTGTACTTACACATGCATCATGCTAAGAATTATACTAATAACATTTTCCCCCTTAGAAAGATGCCGCCACGCACAAGGCTAACAGCACGCAAGTCAACGGGACCAATTGGAGTGCCCCGGCATCAACTGGCTCCTCGACATGAAAGCAGTAGCAGTGGGAGTAATGACCCCATAGGAGATCTTGAAGCCCGAGTGAGTCGACTTCAAGCAGCACTGCAACACAGGACCGATGCTTGGGTCGCAGACAGAGATAGAATCAATGAACTAAGAAGGGACATTCGTCACCTACAGGATCAGCTTGCTGATCGGGACTTAGCACTTGACTGGGCAGTACAGTCTCGTTTGTTGGCATGCGCTAAGGAAGCAAGGGCTCAGGCCCGAATTAAAGAACTTAGCTCAACTGTCGACAACCTGCAGGTCTACTGCAATATGTTGCATGAGGAAGTCCACATACTATACTCACAATTACACCCTAGTGTGCCTGCACACCCTGCTGAGGCGGAAGGCGGACCCTCTCACGTTGCGGGACGCGCGCTGGGTGGGGAGTTAGACCTTTTTGAACCCCCTCCTTCCTTGAGGTTGGTTGACATCTGGACTCCCACACCTGACGATGAGGCCGCCAAGAGTAATGGGAAGCAGGACTGATGGTGTAGTTAAAGTAGAGTAGTGTATTGTAGGTTGTACTGTTGTATAATAGGTTGAACTTTTGTATAATGGGTAATGTATCCTGTTATGAAATATCGAGTCTGTATCATTACTTTTTATAGTAATGTAAAATGGAAGGTTTCTCTGGCAAATTATGTTTACTTCAAATGTTCTTTGCCACAGATGCCGACCAGGACTCGAGGACAGGACGCAGCAGGAACTTCTGGGGGAAGGGATGTTACCCCAAACCCACCTCCGGTTCCTCCCACTTTAGCCAAGGCGATTGCCGCCTTGGTGAATGCCACCGCAGACAATACCCGCTTCCTTAGGGAAATGGCGGGTCAACAGCAATTCCAGTAGCAGGCAGGAAGGGGTTATCAGCAAGGCCCCCGTGAAACCACCTATCTGGACTTCTCTGAAACCCGTCCACCCCTATTCGTCAAAGCTGAAGATCCCCTAGAAGCCGATGAGTGGATACGGGTTATTGAACAAAAGTTTGGTCTTCTCCGCTGTTCAGAAACGCAGAAGCCGTTATTCGCAGCACAACAACTGTGTGGTCCTGCCAGTACCTGGTGGGGAAATTTTGTGGCTATTCAACCTGTCAACCATCAAGTCACCTGGGAAGAGTTTAAATCAGCCTTCCGTGAGCACTACATACCCGAAGGAGTGCTGCATATGAAACAAGAGGAATTTATGAAGTTAAAACAAGGAGGAGATACCGTCAATCAGTATCTCAACAAGTTTAATCACCTGTCGCAGTATGCCATCGACCAGGTGAATACTGATTTAAAGAAAAAGAACTACTTTATGAGAGGACTCAATGATCGGCTACAGAGGAAAATGGCTGCTTGTATTGACTTAACGTATGGAAAGGCTGTCAGCACAGCCTTATCTGTTGAATCAAAATACACAAGTTCTGGGAAGAACAAGGGATTCGGTGGTGAGAGGCCTAATCAGGGCCAGGCGAAGAGGCAACGGTTTGTGATCCGACCTTCAAGCCAAAATCGCACTTTTTCTCGTCCACCCTCATTCCCTTTCAAACAGCCAATCATTATTCGCCCCAACAATACCCCCACTACTCCAAATCAGTCGGGTGCCCCAGGCACTCGATTCCCTGCCTTGCCTAGTTCTTCAACTGGGTGTTTTAGTTGCGGCAAGTCGAGACATTTCATCAAAGACTGCCCATATCCTAAGCAAAATCAATCAAATGCTTCGCAAGGATCTGGGAGATCAACTCAGCCCAAAGGAAATACTGTGGGGAAAAATACAAAGAAGACGGGGCGTGTATATTACACCCAAGTGGCCACTACACCGGAAGGAGAGCCGGTGATGATGGGTACGTTTCCCGTGGCCAGTCACCCTGCAATTATTCTTTTTGATTCTGGTGCTTCGCATACATTCATTAGCAAGAAATTTGTGGAGCAACATCGCATTACATGCCATGAATCAAAAGAGGGATTTAAAATTCATTCACCTGGGGGACACATGTTTACTAGAGAAGTGGCCTATGAAGTGCCAGTAACAATGGCCGGACGGAACTTTCCTGCTAACATGATTGTTCTGAAAGGCCAGGATATAGATGTAATTTTGGGTATGAATTGGTTAACCCAACACAAGGCAATTCTCAACACTGAACTCAGAACCGTCAGGTTGAGCTATAATCAAGAAGAGATTCTTTTGTCTCTCCCCGTAACCAATCCAGCCAAAGCTTCTGGTAGAGTATATGAAGCCATTGTACCAGAGATCAAGAACATTCCGGTAGTATGTGAGTTTCCAGATGTATTTCCGGAAGATTTGCCTGGACTGCCCCCAGAAAGAGATGTAGAATTCGTAATTGAGCTAAAGCCCGGTACGGCTCCCATCTCCCGAAGATCGTACCGTATGCCCCCTAATGAGTTGGCGGAATTGAAGATTCAATTACAAGATCTACTGAATAAGGGATTCATCCGGCCAAGCTCGTCCCCATGGGGTTGCCCCGCCATTTTTGTTAAGAAGAAGGATCAAACCTTGCGAATGTGCGTGGATTATCGACCCCTGAATGAGGTCACCATCAAGAATAAGTACCCTCTTCCAAGGATCGACATCTTATTTGATCAACTGACTGGGGCGAGGGTATTTTCCAAAATTGATCTCAGGTCGGGCTATCACCAAATCCGTATTCGGCCCGAGGATATACCGAAGACCGCGTTTACTACGCGGTACGGATTGTTTGAATACCTGGTAATGTCTTTCGGGCTCACAAATGCTCCTGCCCACTTCACCTATTTGATGAACTCGGTGTTCATGCCCGAGTTGGACAAGTTCGTGGTGGTCTTCATTGACGATATCTTGATATATTCTAAAAATGAAGAGGACCATGCTCAGCATCTACGGATTGTATTGACGCGCCTGAGGGAACATCAGCTATATGCCAAGTTCAGCAAGTGCGCGTTCTGGCTGGAGGAAATTCAATTTTTGGGGCACGTGTTATCAGCTAAAGGAATTGCGGTAGATCCTAGCAAGGTCAAAGATATTCTGGAGTGGAAACCCCCAACCACTGTTCACCAAGTCCGGAGTTTTCTTGGACTAGCTGGGTATTATCGCAGATTCATACCAGATTTTTCTAAGCTTGTGAAGCCAATCACAAGTTTATTGAAGAATGACATTAAGTTCAATTGGTCTTCTAAGTGTAATGAAGCCTTTGAGCAATTGAAGACACTATTGACCACTGCTCCGGTATTAGCTCAACCGGACATCACTAAGCCTTTTGATGTATATTGTGATGCGTCAGGCAGTGGACTCGGCTGTGTACTAATGCAAGAGGGCCGAGTAATTGCATATGCTTCACGTCAGTTGCGCCGACATGAGGAGCATTACCCAACTCATGATCTGGAGCTAGCTGCTGTGGTTCATGCCCTGAAAATATGGCGTCACTATCTGCTGGGAAATATCTGTCACATATATACAGATCATAAAAGTTTGAAGTACATTTTCACCCAGTCAGAATTAAATATGAGGCAAAGACGATGGCTTGAGCTTATTAAGGACTATGAACTGGAGATCCATTATCACCCAGGCAAAGCCAATGTGGTGGCAGATGCACTGAGCCGTAAGACTTCCTGCCACTGTTTTATGGTGATGACCTCTGACAATACTTTGTGTCAAGAGATGGAAAAGCTAAACCTGGGGATAATCCAACAAGGGACTCTAAATCAGCTAAAACTTGAGTCAATCATTTTGCAAAGGATAATTGATGCTCAAAAAGATAATCTGGGTATGAAGCACATTCGAGAAAAGATAAGGGCTGGAGTAGCCAAATGTTTCAAGGAAGACGATCAAGGTGTGATATGGTTTAAAAACCGCATAGTAGTGCCAAAGAACGAAGAACTCCGCCAGCAAATTCTTGATGAAGCACATCTTAGTCGTTATTCTATTCATCCCGGAAGCACTAAGATGTACCAAGACTTAAAGCAACATTACTGGTGGACAAAGATGAAGATCGAAATTGCACGCTATGTGGCTAAGTGTGACACTTGCAGACGTGTCAAGGCCATACACATGAAAACTGCTGGTCCATTACAATCTTTGCCAATCCCAACATGGAAATGGGAAGACATAAGTATGGACTTTATTGTTGCCCAGAACGGCCAAAGGGTATGACTCTATTTGGGTTATCATTGATCGACTTACCAAGATCGCCCACTTCCTCCCTGTCAAGGTAAAATACCCCGTCATTACCTATGCGGAGTTGTACATCGCTCGTATTCTCAGTTTGCATGGTGTCCCAAAGACTATAGTGTCGGATCATGGACCACAATTTGTATCCAAATTCTGGGAAGAACTTCATAAATCCCTGGGTACTAAGTTACTCCACAGTTCGGCCTATCATCCTCAAACCGGTGGACAGACTGAGAGAGTGAACCAAATACTTGAATATATGCTGCGGGCATGTGTTCTGGACTTCTCACAGAAATGGGATGAATGTTTGCCTTTGGCGGAATTTTCATATAATAATAGCTATCAAGAAAGTATCAAGATGGCACCCTTTGAAGCTTTATATGGACGTCGATGTCGTACTCCGCTAAATTGGTCTGAACCTGGTGAAAGGTGCTTCTTTAGGCCTGATATGGTGAAAGAGGCCGAGGATAAGGTTCAGAAAATTATCCATAATATGAAGAAAGCACAAGCTCGTCAGAAGAGTTATGCAAACAAACGGCGAATGCCCTTATATTTCCTGGAAGGAGACTATGTTTACCTGAAAGTGTCACCAATGAAGGGTGTATCGCGTTTCGGGGTTAAAGGGAAGCTTGCACCCAGGTACATTGGTCCATTCCTGGTGCTTGAGCAATGTGGACCAGTGGCATACCGACTCCAACTACCCGAAACATTGTCTGCTGTGCATAATGTGTTCCACGTGTCACAGTTGAAGAAGTGTCTTCGGATTCCCGACCGAACTATTGAAGTAACTGATGTTGTCCTTGAGCTGGACTTGACATATTCTGAGCATCCTATTCGAGTCTTGGATCAAAAGGACAGGGTTACCCGAAGAAAAACTCTCAAGTTTTATAAGATACAATGGAACCAGCATTCTGAAGATGAAGCTACTTGGGAAACTCAAGACTTCTTGAATAAGAATTTCCCAGGCTTTTTAGCCTCATGTAAATTGTAAAGCCTGTATAACTATGTAATAAAGAAGAAACCCCCACATCACCCCTGCCTTGTACCAGAAATAAGGAAATAAAAGTATTCTGCGTTTTCTTTTCCATTACTTACCCTAGGACTTTTAATCTCGGGACGAGATTCTTTTATGGGGGGAAGGATGTGACACCCCTGGTGTTACTATAACTAAAACTTGAGCATGGAATCATAAGCATTGGCATTGCATATGTTTGACACACCTAGAATGCATTCACTAGGCAAAAATTTCAAACAAGTTGTATTGTTTTAATGTTTTGCAAATAGGACCCTGGATAGGAAGCTTAACCCTAAATAGAGGTTAAAGGGGTAAAACCTAACCCAAATTGAGAAAACCTAAATACTTTAGGGTAATAGTTATAAAATATCCCCAAAAATAAAGTTGAATCACCTTTATACCCCCTGGGATACTAAAAACCCTAATTGGAACTCTGGAAAACCCTAAAATTAAACCCTAGGGACCTTTGTGCAAAATTAGTCCACTTTTGGACTAAAGTGCAAAAACCAAGTCAAGTAAGTTTCATAAGTCCTTTGGTTCACAAATATGTGGACTTGAAAGCTAAACCCTAAGTTTTGGACTCATTTGCAAAAAGGACCTTGATTTTGATTCCTATGCTAAGTCTGAAAACAGGGTTATAGGCCCAACTTTGGGGCTGTGTAGCTTTCAAAATAGTGAGAATTCATGTTAGGTGACCACATCAAAGTTGAAGACCAATCATAGGAGAACAACTTTGTTTAAGGGTTCAAGCCATGATCCTATGAGAAATTTGGAGAAAAACCCAATCAAAGATGGACTGTCAGACTGCCTGAAGTCTGAAATACAGATTAACAGTGTTGTGAGATAAACTTTGAGCTCGATTTTGAAGGGGATCCAGTGACTTTTTGTGGGAGCACATTGTAGCAAAATGATAGATGGATTATAGCTCTATAACTTTGCTGCAGAAAATTGGCATAGGTTTCACACAAAATCGGGAGTAAATTGAGTTCCAATTTGCTCTGTTAGTCAAGCTCTTTATTGAATTCAGAGCACTGTTCACCATCATCAGAAATATCGCGCCGTGGATCAGGATCACCCCCCCGCCGGTGATAAGAACGCCACCGCGGCGTGACCGGTCGTCGGTGGTCGCGGTAAAGCTCCTTGGTATCGTGGCAAAAGGTTACCGAGGTGGCGAACTCTGGTTAAACGGCGACCCCGTGCCCTCACCGGAAACCGCCGCGCGGAAAGCTTGCCAGCGCATCCGTAGTTCGCGCTTCTTCTCCAACTCCGGTCGACGGCCTATAAATTGAGCCCCCCCTCGGCTTCGCCATGTATTCTACCAGCTATTGCACCCACCTGCATCCCAAACCCCCCACCAGAGAACTTGAATTTGGGATTTCCCCCAAACCGGTTGAAGAACACCGTGAACCCAAGCTCACCGTGGGAAGCTCTCCTCAGGTCCGATCCTGTTGTCTTTAGTCTTGTTCTAGCATCCTCATGTGCCCTTGATGCTCACCAAACCGTCCAATTAAACTAGGAGCCCGCCAATCGATTGGAACACGAACACATGTCCGCGCCGTTCACTGTCCTCGCGGGCAGAGCTTGGCAGATCACCAACGGTAAAATTTATTGGGGGGAAATGGTCCTTAGGACTTGAATTTGGTGTCCGCTATTCAGAAACCCTAGCCGTTGCCCCTTTCGGCCGGTTCAGGCGCTCGCCGGAGCTCGGCGGGGCGTGAACGCCGTCGTGGATGTGTCGGGTGAAGAAATAGAAAGTCAGGGGCGTTTCTGCAAACCGTAAGCGACTCAATGAATAGTGCTACGGATCTACTTCGGGTTGTTCTGAAACGCGAGGTCCTTTCTGCAAAGCTGCCAGGGCGCGGGCGCACGCGGGCGCTTTCTCCCTCTGAGTTGGGCTACTGGGCTGAAATCAGCCCAGTACTATTCATAAGCTTTTCTTTTTCTTTTATCTCCAGAGCCAAAACAATTATAGAAAACAGTAGAAAAATGATAAAATTGTGAAACCAATTTTCCTAGGCTTCTTATTTTCCCTAGAATGTAATAAAAATAAGTTTGTGATTTTTAGGTTAAATAAGGAATTTTAAGGCATTTAAAGTAACTAAAAGTGTTAGTTATGGATTTTTAGAAAATAGATGATAAGTCCAAAAATGCCCAAACTTTTTATGGGAACTTAAAACAATATTTAGAAGCCTTGGGTAGAATTTGAATTGATTTAGACCTTGTTTGATCACCAAACCCCAAACCACCCCCTGCCCTGTGAACTCCTTTACCGACTCCGGAAACCCTAAGTTCTCGGAGTTCCGTGAAGGAAAGTTGTATTCAAGACATAGATTATAAGTTTATATTGTCTTTGCATTCTCATGAGCATCCCATGGCATCCATTCTTATACCTATGTATGGTTATGATTAGAACGTGAAGAAGAGATAGAAGTCACCGAAGAAAGGACACCACCACCTTCGGATTCTCAAGCAGGCAACTGCTTCTACTTCGATATTTGTGGATCCGAACCCGAATCACCTGTTAACGAAGGCAAGCCCCGGTGCATTTGCCACCTCCCTTGATGTTTTTAAAATCTTTCTCACTTGCTTGCTGCATTAGGTGATAGGAGTTGCTTGATAAAACAATTCTTGCATTACCTTCCTTGAACTTGATTACCTTCCTTGAAACCCTATTTTTACAAAAAGGTTTTTCTATGCTTAGTATTGATTTAGAAAAACAAAAGGATTTGTTTTACAAAAGATGGTTGGCAAAGTGGGAGGGTTGTTTTCGAAAATAAAACTTGATGGTGAATCCATCACGGCCGTGATGGATTCAACATCGGAAAAGATGTACCTCTGCCAGGTACCAACCTTTGGGGTTAAATGATTAAGCTGAGACCGGGCGGGTGACTTGCACGAGAAGAGAGTCTCGGTGTAGTGTCTCCGTCTGAGTCGATTAAGGACCTTGTCGATGTAGGCTTGATGATCGGGGACCCTTTAACTGGTCACATGCCTCGTCATGGGTAAGCCTTGCCTCGGGCAGACTAAGGCCAGAATAAGATAACACGAAATGGGTGTGGAGCGGTGGCGAGAGTAGCGTGTACCCTCCGTAGCAAGAGGCTGGACGGTGGTGTATCTGTGCTCTCGGTTTGCGTGAACCTGATCTGGTCTTAAGAACCCCGGTGGCGGGTTGACATATGCAAGGGTTAAGTGCTACATATGTCGTGTGATTGGAGATCCTCAGCTGAGTATAATCAATTCGGATCGCCGTACCTTCGCGGTTATGAAGACTTGGTCACTGCCCTACACGTAGCATTCCACTAAAGATGATGGGTTTTTGTTAAGAAATTGACTAGTACAGGACCAGTGATTGAACTAGGGTAGAAAGAACTCTAGTTGCAGGTAATTGTACTTAACTTGACAAATAAAATTGGATTTTTAAGGATCCACTTTAGTAAGCATTTCTGCAAAACAGAGTCTTTGATTATTGGAAAGCCTTACCTTGACTCCCATATAACCAGCATACCCTTGAGAGTCTTTTCTTTAGTCGGGTAAGACTTGCTGAGTAATTCCATACTCAGGGTTTATCCCTTCGTTGTTTTTAGGTGAGGAAGTAGCAGATTTATGTTGCTTTTGTGCCAAGGTGGTTCCCAAGGAAGAAAAACAAGACTGAAGTGCGGGAGGACTTAGTCCTCCATATAGAACTTTTACTTAAAACTTATCGGGAGGAGTTTGTGCCTCCCTTGGTTTGTATAATATTACTTCTCAGCACTCGCTTTTAGTTCTGGTCTGTAATAAAACAACTTGAGCTACTTTTCAAATAAATGTAAGTTATGTAATCGCTTCCGCATTTCTTTATCTCCGATGTTCTGTAATGTCTGCAAGACGGGTGAGACGTTCCTGGTAAGGTAAGGAAAGATACCAAACTTGTCAAGTGACTTAGGAACATCTACAGGGTGTCTGATGTCTGTTAGACAAGGACAACTGTAGGTGGGCCTAATTACTTGGGAGGTTCCGTCACAGACTTGTTCTCAAATGCTATAAATTAAGAACAAGGCAACACAAAAATAGATTAATGGTTAATGCCCTTCGTCCTTCGAAGCATAATTTCCCTTAGGATATAACGATCTTTAGACGAAGGTAATGAAGGACTTACCTTCATCATCGTAGTATACATTGATGAAAGACGAAGCATATGAAACATGAGAAATGAGATGAATAATTATGTGGCATTATTAATAGATATTTATTATATCATCATGGATGAAATAAGAATAATATTGAATTATATTTGTACCTTCGGTTCGACAGAAGGCAAAAAGTTCAAGCGTGACGCACCAGCGAATACAGGCCAGCATGAACAGTATAGGGGGTACTGTTCACCAATTTATAGGCACGGGACCCAACCCAGTCAAAATTACATTTATGTCCTCGACAACTAGTTACAATCATGGCACAAATTATCATGGACCGATTGGTCTTTTCCTTTTTAAGTCGGTGCCACCCTTCGTCTCAAGGCATGTCGCTATGCCAAAGCTCCCTGGATGGTAGCTTCGGTGTGTACCTTCGCGCTTGTACTTGCTTATGTGCTGATCTTCCGAAGGTGTTTCTTCTTAAAGGACCTTCGGACGAAGAAGTCACCCAACAATTCTTTTGTGCAAAAGAAAGCCACAAATCAATACAAGCCAAAGTAGACTCATAAGCCTATCAAATGCTTTGAGTGTGGAAAAGAAGGTCATTTTGCCCACAACTGCAAAGCCAAACCACCAACTCCCCTACAAAAGCACTCAAGACCATTTGCCTTCAATGCTCACTATGTTCTAAGAAAAGTAGCAAATGGAAAAGTCAAAGTTACATTCCTAGGTCCACCAAGCAAGAGTGGACCTAGAAAAATTTGGGTTGCAAAGTCCTTGATTGAGAAAGTCACTAGTCCTATGCAAAATAGGGCCCTCAAAATTCAAGCTTGATTTGTCTATGGATGTAGGTGAACTACAAGACCGGTGGGAGCCATTGGGTTATTGACAGTGGATGCACACAACATATGACAGGCAACCCACGGATGTTCACCAGTCCTATGCTTCGTGCTTTTTACTATGATATCATCAACATAGGTCTGTACATTCCTGCATATTTGAGAATGAAGGACCTTGGCTATCATTCTGCTGAAGCTTCCTCCAGCATTTTTAAGCCCCTCAGGCATCCGAAGATAGCAATAGGTACCACTAGGGGTTATGAAGCTAGTCTTCGACTCGTCTTCCTTCTTCATCCAAATTTGATGGTAGCCTAAGTAACACTCCAACAGACTCATGAGCTCTGAAGAAGCTGCTGCATCTACTAGAGAGTCTATTCTTGGCAATGGGAACTCGTCCTTTGGACAAGCCTTGTTGAGATCTATGAAAACAATGCACATTCTCCATTTACCATTGGCCTTCTTCACCATGACAGTGTTGGCTAACCATTCTGGGTATTTCACTTCTCTAATGACACCAGCACTAAGAAGTCTCTTCACTTTGTTCCAAGCACCTTCAGCTTTGTCTTCAGACATCTTTCGAAGCCTTTGTTTCTTTGGCCTGAAAGATGGATCCACATTGAGTGAATGTTCAATGACATCTCTGTTGACACCACAAAGATCATTGGCTGACCAAGCAAAGACATCTTTGTTGTTGAATAAAAATCTTAGCAAAGTCTTCTCTTGCTCTTCACACAGCTGAGACCCCAGCAGTACCTTTTGTTATGCTATGTCTTCACATAGTAGCATTGTTGGGGACTTGTTCTCAAGTGCTATGAGTTAAGAACAAGGCAACATAGAAAATGTTAAACGATAAAGTCCTTCGTCCTTTGAGGCATTATTTCCCTTAGGATATAACGATCTCCGGACGAAGGTTATGAAGGACAAACCTTCATGAGTACAGTATACATTAATGAAAGACGAAGCATATGAAAGATAAAGGATAACACAAATAATCATATAACATCATTTATTTCACTTTATTATATCATCATAGAAAAATAGAAACAATATTGAATTATAAATGTACCTTCGGTTTGGAAGGAGATGAAAATACAAGTGTGACGCAAAAGCAAATGCCAAGTCAGCGTGAACAGTACGGGGGTACTGTTCACCTATTTATAGGCACGGGGTACAACTCATACAAAATTACATACATGCTCTTTACATTTGGTGATAATTCTATAGCACTCTATCGAGGTCTAAATGGCCTTTTCATCTTTAAGTCGGTTCCCTTTTCTGCGAACATGCTGAAGCTTTCCTGCTTCACAGCTTCGGCGCTGTGTCAACCTTTGTATCTTTTGAGCTTCTCCCTTTCTGATACAAGTCCGAAGATACCTGCTCACTCATTATAAAGCCGCTTCTCCCTTGAAGACCTTCGGCGACGAAGCATAGACCCAACAGTAGCCCCTTTCGCGGTGCTAGATCGTTTTTCGTAACGAGCTTGATCCGTGAAAAAAGTCTCTTAAGCTTCGGGGAGCCGAAGGTCCAAAAAACACCTTCCCTGAGCTCGTTGCCGAGAAACGATTCACTCTCCCTGCGCGTAGCGGCCCCACCTTGCAGAGTTACTGTTCGGTCTCTGTGGTCCACCGTTCAGCGAGTGCGAGCGGGTGCCCGCCTGGTGTAAAACTTCTGGCGCTTCGCCTTCTTACCTGCGGCACTATATAAACAGACGAGTAGGTGTGAAGTTACCACAGCATTTACTGCTATTTGCACTGTTTTGCTGCCAAAATTCTTAACCATCACCGAAGCTTGTTTGTCAGAATTGAACGAAGCTCCATCTTGAAGCCTGCTTCGGAGAAAAAAAGTATTAAAGTTTCACAAGTTCATAGTTAAATGGCCAGAGTCCGTTCTACCGCTAGGGTTGAACGTGAGGGGGACGAAACTGATGCTTCGGAGACTGTCCCTATCTCCGAAGCCATGCGACGATCCGGGCTAGTGACTTCGGAAAAGGCTCCTATTGATGATGCAGAACAAGCAATCGCTGAAGCAGAAGGAGAAAATGCTGAGGAAACTGACTCCGAAGATGATTATCACCTTGCCACACCAAGCAAACCCAGTCATTTGGACTTCGGGAAATCTACTGTTTCGAAGGCTGATTTGTCCAAGATGGTAAAGTCAGGCTATTTTACTGAAAATCAAAAGAAGCTATTACGCTTCGGGGGAGAAGAGACTACCCCAAAGCCGGAAAAAGATGAAATTGTTATTTTTAAGAGTTTCCTAAAGGCTGGATTAAGATTCCCCCTTCATGGGATTATTGCAGAGATATTAAAGAATTTTGGAATCTATTTTCACCAGCTGACCCCCAACGCTATCGTTAGGCTTAATGTTTATATCTGGGCACTTCGAAGCCAGGCGGTGGAACTGTTTGCGGACAGCTTTTGCCGGGTTCACGAATTGCACTATCAGACAAAGGCTAGAAAAGATGGATTACATGAGAATTTTGGTTGCTATAATTTTGCTTATCGGAAAACTACGAAGTATCCTGTGATCAGCTATCGAAGCAAATGGGCAGCAGGATGGAAATCGGAATGGTTCTACGTCAAGGTTGATGACGATAAGGAAAAGCTTGTACAGAGTCCACTTGAATTGACCTTCGGAGAAACCCGCCCCCAGTGCCACATGTTACCAGAGGGTTCGACCCAAAAAGCAATGTATGAATTCAAAATAATTGCAGAGAATATCAGTACAAGGGACCTAGTCCAGGAATTCTTGGCTTTCAAGGTTTTCCCTAGTGTAAAAGAGTGGGAAATGCCGAAACTGGAGGGGGAAAAGAAAAAAGGTGAACTTGTACGTTTGCCTTACTGCTTCAAATTTAAGAAATACTTTAAAGCTCCTTGCCAAGAGTGGCTAGATATGATTGAAGTGATGTGCAACGAGATACTTGGCAATTATTCGAAAAAAGAAGATCAATTGATGACCGCAGCCTTCGGCACTCGACCGAAACGAAGGCTAAATCGAGTATTGGACGCCTTGGGTTTCGAGTACCCAGACTACGAAGATCTGAACAAAGGTGCCGGAGGCCAAAAAAGGAAAAGGGGGACTGAAGCCTTAGATGAAGGTGAAAAAGAGCCAATAAAGAAGAAAATTCCAAAGAAAAGGAAAACTTCTTCTCCGAAGCAACAAATATCCGAAGCAGAAGAAACCCCCGCATCGCCTTCTGCTGCCGTTGTTGAGGAAATTCTGAAGGTAATGACTGAATCCTTACCTGCGAAGCTAAGTCCACTGGGTCCACAACTGACAAAGTTTTTTCAGAAGGACAAGGAGCCCGAGAAATCGAAGAAAACAATCAAGGCAAGGAAACAAAGAATCATTACCGTGACAGAGGTAATTGACAAAACGCCGCCAAGAGCTTCGGCCCAAAAGACACGAGCAGCTTTAGAGGAAGCAAATATTGAAATTGCACCTTCGGAGGCCGCAGTCGCCGAAGTTACCTCAGCTGAAGATTTGAATTTAGAGAGCACAATTGAACATATTGACCAAATGCTGCTAGACATGGCTGCAGAAGAAGCTGCCGCTGCTGCCGAAGAGACTGTGACCGCAACGTCAAAGAAAGGAAAAGAAATTGCTGATGAAGCTTCAGAAGACGAAGCTTTCGCATTCCAAAACTTAGTTGGAGAACATCTAACAAAAGCTGAAATAGAAGAGCTTAAAGAGTATGCCCAATCCTGTGGATATAAACCTGGGGCACTCCTCTTCGGAGGCGTTGATGACGAGAAATTAGAGTGTATTCGGGACCAAACAGGGGCCAAAGTTATTAGTACTCTGTCCAAAAGTATTGGATTCCCGAAGCTAGAAGCAGATATCAGCCGCTATCGACGACAACATGTCGTTGGTAGTTTGTTTTACTCCAACTTCAAGGTAAATGACTTGTCCCTTAACTTTTATTGTTTCTAATAAAAACATGTCTGACGAAGGTTGTGTTTATGTAGAGCATGCTATTGAGCAAAGCCTTGCAAATGCAGCAAGATCTTGAAGATAAAAAGCATGAAATTATAATCGGAAATTTGGAAAACAAAATAAAAGAGCAATCAGATGCTTTTGAGAAAAAGAACTTTGAGCTCCAGGCAGCCGAAGGCTTACTGGCGGAAGCTGAAGCAAAAATATCAGAACTAAACTCGAAGCTTCTCCGCCAGTCTGAGCAGTTCGAACGAGAAAAACAAGATCTCAATGAAAAACTTGAAGCCGAAGCTCAGCAGAATTCGGATTTGAGAAAACTACTGACAAATCTTCAAGAAAAATGCCTGGAATTTAGCAACAAGTGCATTCAACGATTAAGAAAGATTTTTTACTCGGTTGGAGCTAGCAGCGAAAAGTTTACCCCCTCAGTTGAAGATCTACCAAAAACCTTCGAACACATTGAGGGGGAGATTGACGAGCTCGACGAAGTCATAGCTGGGCATGGTGACTTCTGTGCCTGGGTGGCTTCTCGAGGGACTGCTGCAGCCTTCATGAAGGCTGGCTGTGATCATGGGAAAATTGTCAATAGGCCAAATTTTACTTTGTCACCATCAATCCTGGATGACATCCCTGATCTCGCCCGAAGCATCTCGAATCGATTTGTAAAAATGATATGGACAAAAGGTGGTCGAGAAAAAGCTGGAGACGAAGCTCGTAGCCACCTTGATCCAGTAAGAAATCATACCTTGTGCTTACCTTTTTCTATAAACTTGATTCTGACTTCCAATGACCTTATTCATGTAGGATGACGAAGCCGAAGCTGATGATCCAAAATAATGCCGAAGCCGAAGCTCCTTGGAGATTTAGATAGTAGACTGCAGACAGTACTTGAAAAACTTTTGAGATAACTCTTGTAAATGTAAACAAAACTTCCATGTATACTGTTCATACCTTGTAATATATCCTTAACCTTTCACTGATTTATGAGAAATGCTTTGATGTGGACGAAATTTCCTTTTTTGAGCCGAAGGCGAAAAAAACACCTTCCCTTCTTTTCGTACGCAACGAAGCATAGAAAACAACATTTTCCTTTTTTCCGAAGCTCTCCTTCATAAAAACAACAGTTTCCCCTCTTTTTTGTGCACGAAGCTCTTTTCCCTTTCTTTTTTCTCTTCTTGCCGAAGCAATCATTTTATGCGATGAAGATGATTATCCTACATATGCCTAGATGAATGTTTATGAATGCAAATGCTATGATGTAATGTGTTGTGCAAATGAATGGCCAAACACGTATCCGAAGCTATATTTATAGCCATTATTCTCTTAAAAACAATCACACCTTAGCTCTGCATTCCCTTAGGAACGACTTTGGAGCTTCTTCGCCTTTACTTTTGGCGGAATCAGCGTTGACTTTTCGCTGTAAGCTCTGCATTCCCTTAGGAACGACTTTGGAGCTTCGTCGTTTTTACTTTTCGGCACTCGATGGTGCGCTCTCAGCTTTTACATTTACATTCTTTGGGGGATTTTGCTCTTATAAGACTAAAAAAGGAAATTACATATGCTGGCCCCATTAAAAACCTTTCTCCCCCTTTGGAAAGGAAAAGGGTGCCATGAAAGAAAAAATAAAAATGTGAAAAATTACATCGAATTATACATAATATCGCCGAAGCTCATCCGCATTCCAGGACCTAGGAATGTCATTGTCGTCCATATCTTTCAATCTGTATGACCCGGGCCTTGACGAAGATGCTACTAAGAAAGGCCCGTCCCATTTCAACTGCAATTTGCCCACTGTTTCCGGGTTGGCCACCCTCCGAAGTACCAAGTGCCCTGGCTCAATATTTTTTAGCCGAACCTTTCTATCCCGCCATTTGACTGTTTCAGCTTGATATTTATTAATATTCTCCACGGCTTGCAGTCTGATCCCTTCTAAAGCATCTTTTTCTATAGAATAAGCAGCTTCGGAATCTGATTCTGCCGAAGCTACTATCCTTATTGATCCGGCTTTAGCTTCCTCTGGAGTTATTGCTTCGTCACCGAATAATAACTTAAATGGAGTGAAGCCTGTGGACCTTGATGTTGTCGTGTTGTGGCTCCACACCACTTTGGTTAGCTGATCTGGCCATTTTCCTCTAGGCTGATTGAAGATTAGCTTCATTATTCCTGTCATTATAATGCCGTTGGCTCTTTCGACGAGTCCATTTGACTCCGGGTGCCTGACTGATGCAAAATGGATCTTCGTACCAATTTGGTCACAGAAATCCCTGAAAGCTTCGGAGTCAAACTGTGTTCCATTGTCCACAGTGATAGCCTTTGGCACCCCGAAACGACAAACAATATTCTGCCAGAAAAACTTTTGGACGGTAGCCGAAGTTATTGTGGCTAAAGGCTTCGCCTCAATCCATTTAGAAAAATATTCCACAGCTACCACAACATATCTCAAGTTCCCTTGGGCCGGTGGTAACGGACCTAACAAGTCAAGGCCCCACCTTTGCAATGGCCAAGTGGGTTGTATGAGCTGTGTCAAGGACGAAGGTTGTTTTTGATCTCTTGCACATTTCTGACAACCTTCGCACTTTTGAACCAATTCTGCTGCATCCGAAGCTGCCTTCGGCCAATAAAATCCTTGACGGAAAATTTTTCCAAGTAACAGCCTAGATCCGATGTGAGATCCACACAGGCCTGCATGTATTTCTTTCATTAACTCTATACCTTCGGTTCTGGATAAGCATTTGAGCAACGGGGCACAAACTCCATGTTTGTACAACTCCCCCTCTATCATGACATATGGACGAGCTCTTGCCTCTATTCTCTTGTTATAAGCTTCGTCATCTGAAAGAAATTTACCCTGAAGGTAAGAGATGATCTCAGTTCTCCAATCTTCACTAAAAACAGGAGATATATTAAGAACTGCTCTTTCAAGGAGTTCCACCGAAGGTGCTTTTATTGTTTCAAAGAATACATCCGAAGGTAAAGGCAGCCCCTGTGCTGCTGACTTAGCTAGCAGATCAGCATGCTCATTTTGTCCTCGAGGGATATTCTTGACAGAAAACCCTTCGAAGGAAGCTTCGACTCTTCGAACCATATCCAGATATTTTTCAAGCTTCGGATCCTTAGCATTACAACTTTTGTCAATATGACCCGAAACAACCTGGGAATCAGTTTTAAGTATGGCCCTTCTGATTCCCATTGCTTTTAATTTCCGAAGACCTAAAATCAATGCTTCGTACTCAGCAATGTTATTTGTGCAATTAAAATCAAGTTTTGCCGCATAACAGGTTTTGACTTTGGAAGGTGAAACCAACACAGCAGCCGCTCCTGCTCCGAAGGTTCCCCAAGATCCATCACAAAACACTATCCAGGCTTCGTTATCTTTATTTGTTTCCTCCTCCTGAGCCCCTGGTGTCCAATCAGCAATAAAGTCTGCCAGTGCCTGCGACTGAATCGAAGATCTATGAACATATTCAATACAAAATTCATTGAGCTCTGCAGCCCATTTTCCAATCCTTCCAGTAGCTTCTCTGTTCCTCATAATATCCTTCAGAGGTTGTGATGAAGGAACAATTATGTTGTAAGCTTGGAAATAGTGCCGAAGCTTCCTGGAGGCCATCAAGACAGCATACAGTATCTTCTCCAACTCTGTATAATTTTTCTTTGATAAACTAAGGACCTCGGAAACAAAATATATTGGGGCCTGCCTTTTGACTTGACCATCAAGCTTCTCCTGAACAAGCGCTGCACTTACCGCTGAGTGCGAAGCTGCCACATATAACAATAAAGGAGCCCCTTGCATTGGTGGAGTCAATGTTGTTAGATCTATCAAATACTGTTTCAGTTCTTCGAAAGCCTTCTGTTGGATTGGTCCCCATTGAAAGACTTCGGCCGACTTCAGCACTTCGAAGAATGGTAAATTTCTCTCTGCCGATCTGGATATGAATCTATTGAGAGATGCCAACCTTCCTGTCAATCTTTGAGCCCCCTTCTTTGTAGTTGGTGGCTCCATCCGAAGTATAGCTTCAATTTTACTTGGATTGGCTTCAATTCCCTTTGTTGAAACCAAGCATCCAAGAAATTTCCCCTTCTTCACTCTGAAGACACATTTTTCTGGATTTAACTTCAAGCCAGCTTGCCTGAAACTGGCGAAGGTCTCCTGCAGATCAGCAATATGATTCTCCTGCTTCGTGCTTTTGACAATGATGTCATCAACATAAGTTAACACATTTCTGCCTATTTGAGATTGAAGAACCTTCGCAGTCATTCGGCTGAAACTTCCTCCAGCGTTTTTGAGCCCCTCAGGCATCCGAAGATAGCAATATGTGCCACTTGGAGTAATGAAGCTAGTCTTCGGCTCATCTTCCTTCTTCATCCAAATTTGGTGATAGCCTGAATAGCAGTCTAACAGACTCATGAGCTCTGACGAAGCTGCTGCATCAACTAAAGAGTCTATCCTTGGTAGTGGGAATTCATCCTTCGGACAAGCCTTGTTAAGATCTGTAAAATCGATGCACATTCGCCACTTACCATTGGCCTTTTTTACCATAACAGTGTTAGCCAGCCATTCTGGGTACTTCACTTCTCTAATAACTCCTGCACTGAGGAGTCTTTTGACTTCATTGCGAGCACCTTCGGCCTTATCATCTGACATTTTCCGAAGCCTTTGCTTTCTGGGTCTGAAGGATGGATCGACATTGAGCGAGTGCTCAATAACATCCCTATTAACTCCGCATAGATCATTGGCTGACCATGCAAAAACATCTTTGTTATTGAACAAAAATCTTATCAAGGTTTTTTCCTGCTCTTCGGATAGTTGAGAGCCTAACAGCACCTTCTGCTCTGCTATGTCCTCACATAAGAGCATAGGCTTCGGCTGATCTGCTGAAGCTGCTTTCTCCCTTCTGAATTTGTACTGTGCACAAGCTTCGGCTCCATCTATATTATGGATTGCTTTTGAGTCAGTCCAGTTACCTTCGGCCCTTCTTGCGGCTTCCTGACTTCCATGGATAGCAATGGGTCCCTGATCCGAAGGTATCTTCATGCAAAGATAAGCAGGATGAAGGATTGCTTCGAAGGCATTAAGAGTACCACGACCAATAATTGCATTGTAAGGATATTCCATGTCAACAATGTCAAACACAACTTGCTCAGTTCTAGTGTTGTTGATGAATCCGAAGGTCACTGACATGGTGATCTTGCCCAGTGCTACAATCTGTCTTCCTCCGAAGCCACAGAGAGGATGTGTAGCATCATGAATCTTATCTTCTGGCTCTTGCATTTGTCTGAAGGCTTTAGCAAATATGATGTCAGCTGCACTGCCTGTGTCAACCAAGACATTGTGGACCAGAAATCCTTTGATAACACAAGAGATAACCATGGCATCGTTGTGTGGGTAATCTTTGAGCTGAAGGTCCTCTTGGGAGAAGGTAATAGGAATGTGAGACCATCTTGTCTTGATGAAGGGTCCTTGCACCCCAACATGCTGTACCCTTCTCTGTGCTTCCTTCTTCTGTTTCTTGTTAGCTGGCTCTGAGGACGAGCCACCTGTGATCGGGAGCACCAGCTTCGGGTCCGAAGCAGCTCCAGCTTGATCGTTGAACGAAGCCATCAGCTCAAAAAAGTGGAAGTGAGTTCACCGGAGGTGGGCGCCAATGTTGGGGACTTGTTCTCAAGTGCTATGAGTTAAGAACAAGGCAACATAGAAAATGTTAAACGATAAAGTCCTTCGTCCTTTGAGGCATTATTTCCCTTAGGATATAACGATCTCCGGACGAAGGTTATGAAGGACAAACCTTCATGAGTACAGTATACATTAATGAAAGACGAAGCATATGAAAGTTAAAGGATAACACAAATAATCATATAACATCATTTATTTCACTTTATTATATCATCATAGAAAAATAGAAACAATATTGAATTATAAATGTACCTTCGGTTTGGAAGGAGATGAAAATACAAGTGTGACGCAAAAGCAAATGCCAAGTCAGCGTGAACAGTACGGGGGTACTGTTCACCTATTTATAGGCACGGGGTACAACTCATACAAAATTACATACATGCCCTTTACATTTGGTGATAATTCTATAGCACTCTATCGAGGTCTAAATGGCCTTTTCATCTTTAAGTCGGTTCCCTTTTCTGCGAACATGCCGAAGCTTTCCTGCTTCACAGCTTCGGCGCTGTGTCAACCTTTGTATCTTTTGAGCTTCTCCCTTTCTGATACAAGTCCGAAGATACCTGCTCACTCATTATAAAGCCGCTTCTCCCTTGAAGACCTTCGGCGACGAAGCATAGACCCAACAGTAGCCCCTTTCGCGGTGCTAGATCGTTTTTCGTAACGAGCTTGATCCGTGAAAAAAGTCTCTTAAGCTTCGGGGAGCCGAAGGTCAGACACATTTTTCTGGATTTAACTTCAAGCCAGCTTGCCTGAAACTGGCGAAGGTCTCCTGCAGATCAGCAATATGATTCTCCTGCTTCGTGCTTTTGACAATGATGTCATCAACATAAGTTAACACATTTCTGCCTATTTGAGATTGAAGAACCTTCGCAGTCATTCGGCTGAAACTTCCTCCAGCGTTTTTGAGCCCCTCAGGCATCCGAAGATAGCAATATGTGCCACTTGGAGTAATGAAGCTAGTCTTCGGCTCATCTTCCTTCTTCATCCAAATTTGGTGATAGCCTGAATAGCAGTCTAACAGACTCATGAGCTCTGACGAAGCTGCTGCATCAACTAAAGAGTCTATCCTTGGTAGTGGGAATTCATCCTTCGGACAAGCCTTGTTAAGATCTGTAAAATCGATGCACATTCGCCACTTACCATTGGCCTTTTTTACCATAACAGTGTTAGCCAGCCATTCTGGGTACTTCACTTCTCTAATAACTCCTGCACTGAGGAGTCTTTTGACTTCGTTGCGAGCACCTTCGGCCTTATCATCTGACATTTTCCGAAGCCTTTGCTTTCTGGGTCTGAAGGATGGATCGACATTGAGCGAGTGCTCAATAACATCCCTATTAACTCCGCATAGATCATTGGCTGACCATGCAAAAACATCTTTGTTATTGAACAAAAATCTTATCAAGGTTTTTTCCTGCTCTTCGGATAGTTGAGAGCCTAACAGCACCTTCTGCTCTGCTATGTCCTCACATAAGAGCATAGGCTTCGGCTGATCTGCTGAAGCTGCTTTCTCCCTTCTGAATTTGTACTGTGCACAAGCTTCGGCTCCATCTATATTATGGATTGCTTTTGAGTCAGTCCAGTTACCTTCGGCCCTTCTTGCGGCTTCCTGACTTCCATGGATAGCAATGGGTCCCTGATCCGAAGGTATCTTCATGCAAAGATAAGCAGGATGAAGGATTGCTTCGAAGGCATTAAGAGTACCACGACCAATAATTGCATTGTAAGGATATTCCATGTCAACAATGTCAAACACAACTTGCTCAGTTCTAGTGTTGTTGATGAATCCGAAGGTCACTGACATGGTGATCTTGCCCAGTGCTACAATCTGTCTTCCTCCGAAGCCACAGAGAGGATGTGTAGCATCATGAATCTTATCTTCTGGCTCTTGCATTTGTCTGAAGGCTTTAGCAAATATGATGTCAGCTGCACTGCCTGTGTCAACCAAGACATTGTGGACCAGAAATCCTTTGATAACACAAGAGATAACCATGGCATCGTTGTGTGGGTAATCTTTGAGCTGAAGGTCCTCTTGGGAGAAGGTAATAGGAATGTGAGACCATCTTGTCTTGATGAAGGGTCCTTGCACCCCAACATGCTGTACCCTTCTCTGTGCTTCCTTCTTCTGTTTCTTGTTAGCTGGCTCTGAGGACGAGCCACCTGTGATCGGGAGCACCAGCTTCGGGTCCGAAGCAGCTCCAGCTTG
The DNA here is from genome assembly GCF_902167145.1 of Zea mays. Classification (NCBI taxonomy): domain Eukaryota; kingdom Viridiplantae; phylum Streptophyta; class Magnoliopsida; order Poales; family Poaceae; genus Zea; species Zea mays. The sequence goes on along the minus strand of NC_050103.1, from coordinate 77,765,654 downwards.
ATCGTTGAACGAAGCCATCAGCTCAAAAAAGTGGAAGTGAGTTCACCGGAGGTGGGCGCCAATGTTGGGGACTTGTTCTCAAGTGCTATGAGTTAAGAACAAGGCAACATAGAAAATGTTAAACGATAAAGTCCTTCGTCCTTTGAGGCATTATTTCCCTTAGGATATAACGATCTCCGGACGAAGGTTATGAAGGACAAACCTTCATGAGTACAGTATACATTAATGAAAGACGAAGCATATGAAAGTTAAAGGATAACACAAATAATCATATAACATCATTTATTTCACTTTATTATATCATCATAGAAAAATAGAAACAATATTGAATTATAAATGTACCTTCGGTTTGGAAGGAGATGAAAATACAAGTGTGACGCAAAAGCAAATGCCAAGTCAGCGTGAACAGTACGGGGGTACTGTTCACCTATTTATAGGCACGGGGTACAACTCATACAAAATTACATACATGCCCTTTACATTTGGTGATAATTCTATAGCACTCTATCGAGGTCTAAATGGCCTTTTCATCTTTAAGTCGGTTCCCTTTTCTGCGAACATGCCGAAGCTTTCCTGCTTCACAGCTTCGGCGCTGTGTCAACCTTTGTATCTTTTGAGCTTCTCCCTTTCTGATACAAGTCCGAAGATACCTGCTCACTCATTATAAAGCCGCTTCTCCCTTGAAGACCTTCGGCGACGAAGCATAGACCCAACAAGCATAGGCTTCGGCTGATCCGCCGAAGTAGCCTTCTCTCTTTTGCACTTATACTGCTGATAGGCTTTGGCTCCATCTATATTATGAATTGCCTTCGAATCTGTCCAGTTTCCTTCGGCCTTTTTGGCAGCTTCTTGACTCCCATGGACAGCAATGGACCCTTGTTCCGAAGGTATCTTCATGCATAAATATGCTGGATGAAGTATTGCTTCGAAGGCATTAAGTGTCCCTCGACCAATGATTGCATTATAGGGGTACTCCATGTCAACAATGTCAAAGACAACCTGTTCAGTCCTTGTGTTGTGGACGAAGCCGAAGGTCACTGGCATTGTGATTTTGCCGAGTGCTACAATCTGCCTTCCTCCGAAGCCACAAAGAGGGTGTGTAGCATCATGGATCTTGTCTTCTGGCTCTTGCATCTGTCTGAAGGCCTTAACAAATATGATATCCGCTACACTGCCTGTATCAACTAGAACATTATGGACCAAAAATCCCTTGATGACACAAGATATGACCATAACATCATTGTGAGGGTAATCTTTGAGTTGAAGGTCCTCCTGGAGAGGGTGATTGGGATGTGGGACCATTTTGACTTGATGAAGGGTCCCTGCACCCCAACATGCTGCACCCTTCTCTGCGCTTCCTTCTTCTTGTTAGCCGGCTCTGAACTTGAGCCGCCTGTTATCGGGAGCACCAGCTTCGTAGCCAAAGGTGCTACGACTTGGTTGTTGAACGAAGCCATCAACTCAAGAGTGGAAGTGAGTTCACTGGAGGTGGGCGCCAATGTTGGGGACTTGTTCTCAAATGCTATGAATTAAGAACAAGGCAACACAAAAAGGGATTAATGGTTAATGTCCTTCGTCCTTCGAAGCATTATTTCCCTTAGGATATAACGATCTTTAGACGAAGGTAATGAAGGAGTTACCTTCATCATCGTAGTATACGTTAATGAAAGACGAAGCATATGAAACATGAGAAATGACATGAATAATTATGTGGCATTATTAATAGATCTTTATTATATCATCATGGATGAAATAATATTAATATTGAATTACATTTGTACCTTCAGTTTGATAGAAGGCAAAAAGTTCAAGCGTGACGCACCAGCGAATACAGGCCAGCGTGAACAGTACGGGGGTACTGTTCACCTATTTATAGGCACGGGACGCAGCCCGGTCAAAATTACATTTATGTCCTCAAAAAATAGTTACAATCATGGCACAAATTATCATGGACCGATTGGTCTTTTCCTTTTTAAGTCGGTGCCGCCCTTCGTCTCAAGGCATGTCGCTATGCCGAAGCTCCCTGGATGGTAGCTTCGGCATGTACCTTCGCGCTTGTACTTGCTTATGTGCTGATCTTTCGAAGGTGTTTCTTCTTAAAGGACCTTCGGCGATGAAGCAGTCCCCCAACAGTAGCCCCTTCGCGGTGCTAGATCGTTTTTCATAACGAGCTTGATCCGTGAAAAATCTCCAAGGCTTCGAAATGTCGAAGGTTCGAAAAACATCTTCCCTGAGCTTGTTGCCGAGAAACGATTAAATTATTCCGAGCGCGGGGTGGCCCACCATGCGGCGGGTACGCACGGTCTGGCGATTCACCTCCCAAGCGCCGAGTGGTCCACCTTTCGGCGGGTGCAGGTAACTGTTTAGCGGGTGCGGGCAACTTGACGATTCACCTTCCCACCTGTAGCACTATATAAACAGACGGATAGGTGTGAAGTTACCACATCATTCATTGCCATTGCACTGTTGTGCTGTTGAAAATTTTAACCATAGCCGAAGCTTTTTCACTGCATTCTCGAGCGAACCATCATCTTGAATTAGCTTCGTCAAAAGAGGGAGCTTCGTCAAAAAACTGTAAAAAACATCAGCTTCATAAAAACTGCAAAAAATTCTTCATCACATGGACAGAGTACGCTCGACTGCAAGGGTGACCCATGAAGGAGAGGAGGTCGAAGCCACCAAGACAGCCCCGATCTCCGAAGTCATGAGACAATCGGGATTGGTTGCGACGGAGGAAGCTATTGACGAAGGTGCACCTACTACGGAAGCTGAACAGGCTGACATCGAAGAAGAAAATGTTGATGAAGAAGAGGAAGACTATAACACTCTGATCCCATCAAAACCCAACCACTTGGATTTTGAAAAATCTACTGTGTCTGAGGCTGATGTACCCATGATGATGAAGCTGGGTTACTTCGGAGAAGCTGATAAGAAACTTATTCGTTTTGCTAGAGAAGAAACCACTCTAGAACCGAAAAATGATGAAGTAATAGTTTTCAAAAGCTTTTCCAGAGCAGGATTACGGTTTCTGCTTCACGAGATGATTGGAGAAGTTTTGGATAATTATGAAATCTATCTTCATCAGCTAACCCCTAACGCTATCGTTAGGCTCAGCGTCTTCATCTGTGCCCTTCGAAGCCAAGGAATGGACCCAAATGCCAAAGCTTTCTGTCGAGTGCATGAATTGCATTACCAGACGAAGGCCAGAGAAGACGGGTTACATGAAAATTTCGGTTGTTATAACTTCGCGTATCGCAAGGATACGAAGGCTCCGGTGCTTAGCTATCGTACCAAGTGGCCAACCGGCTGGAAAAGTGAATGGTACTATATCAAGGTCGATGAGAAGAAGAGGAGAAGTTGAAGACGATGGTCCTGAGCCCACTGAGTTTAAGCTTTGGACTGAATGGGCCCCTGTGCCGCATGACGTCAAGGTCACCATGTCAACAAGCTGTAGCAGAATTCAGGGTGGTGGCTGAACAGATCAGCACTAGAGATCTAGTGCAAGAATACCTGGCCAACAGGGTGTCTCCAACGTTGAGTGAATGGAGTATGCCGGAGCTAAAGGGAACAATGAAGAAGAATGAACTTGTTCGATTGCCCTATCGTTTCAAATTTGAGAAACAATTCAAAGAGCCTTGCCAAGAGTGGTTAGAAATGATTGAAACTATGTGCAACGAAATTTTGGGTAATTATACCAAAAAAGATCAACTGATGACTGCAGCCTTCAGCACCCGACCAAAACGAAGGTTGAATCGGGTAATGGACGCTTTAAACTTTGAATACCCTGACTATGAACGACTAAGCAAGGGTGCCGAAGGTCCAAAGAGAAAGAGGGTTGTCAGTGTTCTGAGTAGACATGCTGCTAGGATGGTGAAAGAGGATGAAGAAGCTCTAAAAAGGAGAAAATCCAATCCTGAGCCGAAGGTGACTATTTCGAAAAAGAGAAGGGCTGCAACTCCGGAGCCTAAAACAGTTGAGATAGAAGAAACTCCTTCAACACCTTCTGCTGCTGAAGTAGAAGAAATTTTAAAGGTAAGGACCTAATCCTTACCTATCAAGCTGCTAAGTCCACTGGGGCCGCAACTGACGAAGCTTTTATAGAAGAAGGACGAGCCTTCGGCAGCAAAGAAGGCGGTTGGGCCAAAAAAGCGAAGGATTGTTACCATTATGCAAGCTATTGAGGAAACGCCACTGCCAGCCTCAGCATCAAAAATAACACCAGCTACCGAAGCTACCAACCTGGAGAGTATATTATCTGCTATCGATAAAGTGCTCTTGGATTTGGCTGCAGAGGAGACTGCTGCTGCTGCAGAAGAAGTCCTGGCCACAGTGCCTAAAAAAGGGAAGGAAATTGCCGAAGATATTTCGGAAGAAAAAGGCTTCAACTTTCAAAATATAATTGGTCAAGAATTATCCAAGGATGAGAAAGAGGAGCTGTAGGAGTATGCTATATCCTGTGGCTACCAGCCAGGAGCGATGCTCTTCGGCGAAATTAACGAAGAAGCCTTAGGATGTATTCGAGATCGAACTAGATCGAAGATTATCAGCACTCTGTCGAAGAGTGTTGGTTTTCCAAAGCTTGAAGCTGACATCAGCAGCTACCGACGACAGCATATCGTCGTCAGCTTATTCTACTCTAATTTTAAGGTAAAGTTTTTTCCTCAACTTTTTATTGTTTTACAATGAAGCAAAGATTTCTGATGAAGATTATTTTGCATACAGTATGCTGCTAAGCTAAGCCTTGAGAATGCAACAGGACCTCAAAGATAAGAAGAATGAGGTTATAATTGAAGGCTTGGAAAGTAAAATCAAAGATCATAAAGCTGCTCTTGAAAAGAAAGATTTTCTTCTTCAAACAATGGAGGGTTCATTGGCAGAAGCCTAAGCCGAAATTGCTAGATTAAACAGTGAACTCTTCCTAAAGTCAAAAAGCTTCGAGCAAGAAAAGAAGAAATTTGATGTGAAGCTTGAAGCCGAAGTTGAAAAAAGTTCGAATTTGCAGAAATCCTTGAAAGAGCTTCAGGACAAATGCTTAAACTTCGGCAACCGGTGCGTGCAACGGCTGAAATAGGTCTTCAACTCAGTGGGTGCTAGTTCTGAAAAATTTGAACCTTCAGTTGAAGACCTGCCAAGCACCTTCGAACATATTGAGGGCGAAGTTGAGGCGCTTGACGAAGTTATAGCTGGGCATGGTGACTTCTGTGCCCTGCTGGCTTCTCGCGACACAGCTATAGCTTTTATGAAGGCTGGTTGCACGCACGAAAAAATTGTAAATAGGCCGAACTTCAGCCTATCACTAGCGGACTTGACTAACATCCCCCGCCTGGCCCAAAGCATTGGAAATTGATTTATAACAAAAATTTGGACGAAGGGTGGGCGAGACTTAGCTGGTGACGAAGCTCGAAGTCATCTCAAGCCGGTATTAAACTTGTACCTGTTGCTTACCCTCTCCTAAGATTACTTTTTACCTTATACTGCTTTGTTGTGTACAGGATGACGATGCCGAAGGTCAAAAATCCGAAGCTCGTTAGAGACTGATGAAGCTGTTGCACAAAGCTTTTAGAGACATTTGAATTATCTTTGTAAAAGATATTGTAATTTAGGAATCAAAACATTACTCTATAAATTTGTTCGTACATTGTAATATATTTTTACCTTTTCATCCGTGTGTGAATTGCTTTGATGTGGATGAAATTTGTATCTTTTGAGCCGAAGGCGAAAACACCTTCCCTTATTTTCGTACACGACGAAGCATATCTTTGCTTCTTTGTACTCATCGAAGCGTTGTCATCAAAGCCGAAGCATCTGTTTGTACTCTATGTTATGATGATGATCCTACGAATGTCTAAACGAATGTTTATGAATGCAATGAATGATGTGATGTAATGTGCAAATGAATGTCCAAACACACGCATACGAAGCCACACCCAGACTCTGCATCCCCTTAGGAACGTCTTTTGAGTCTTAAGCTCTGCATCCCCTTAGGAACATCTTTTGAGCTTCTTCACCTTCTGTTTCGGTGGTATAAGTTCTGCATCCCCTTAGGAACGTCTTTTGAACTTCTTCGCCTTCTATTTTGGCGGTATAAGTTCTGCATCCCCTTAGGAATGACTTTTGAACTTCTTCGCCTTATATTTCGGCGGTATCTGGCTCTGCATTCCCTTAGGAACGACTTTTGAGCAGAAAACTTACGGTGTGCTCCCTTAGGAACGACTTTTTGTAGCTTCGTCATGCTCTGCATCCCCTTGGGGACGACTTTTGAGCTTCTCCCTGCTTTTCCTCTTTTTTTTCCTCTCTGCACTCGATGGTGCATACTCAGATTTTACATTTTACATTGTTTTGGGGGATTTGGCTCTCGTGGAGCTAAATAAGAAAGGAAAAAATTACAAGCTATGGCCCCATTAAAAACCTTTCTCCCCCTTTGGAAAGGAAAAGGGTGCCATAGAAAAAAATGAAAAAAGATTACACATAATATCGCTGAAGCTCATTCGCATTCCAAGATCTAGGTATGTCGTTGCCGTCCATATCCTTCAATCTGTAAGAACCGGGCCTCGACGAATATACCACCAAAAAGGTCCTTCCCACTTCAGCTGCAACTTGCCTACTATGTCCGGATTGGCCACCCTCCGAAGCACCAAATGCCCTGGCTTGATATTTTTCAACCGAACTTTTCTGTCACGCCATTTTATTGTTTCGGCTTGGTATTTGTTGATGTTTTCCACAACCTGAAGTCTGGTCCCCTCTATAGTATCTTTTGCTACGCGATAGTCAGCTTCGTCTTCTGCCGAAGCTGCTGTTCTTATTGACCCTACTTTAGCTTCTTCTGTTGTTATAGCTTCGTCACCAAATAATAGTTTGAAAGGTGTAAAACCTGTTGATCTTGATATGGTTGTATTGTGGCTCCACACTACTTTAATCAACTCATCTGGCCACTTTCCTCTAGGCTGATTGAAGATTAGCTTCATTATTCCCGTCATTATAATGCCATTTGCACTTTCTACCAGCTCGTTTGACTCCAGATGCCTAACTGATGCAAAATGAATCTTTGTGCCAATTTGGTCACAGAAATACTTGAACGTTTCAGCATCGAACTGTGTTCCATTGTCCACAGTTATAGCCTTTGGTACGCCGAAGCGACAAACAATATTTTGCCAGAAAAATTTCTGGACTGTAACCGAAGTTATTGTAGCCAAAGGCTTTGCTTCAATCCACTTAGAAAAATATTCTACAACCACCACAACATATTTCAGATTACCTTGCGCTGGTGGAAGTGGGCGTAACAAATCCAGGCCCCATCTTTGCAATGGCCAAGTAGGTTGTATTAGCTAAGTGAGAGATGAAGGTTGCTTCTGGTCTCTTGCACATTTTTTGACAATTTTCACATTTTTGAACTAGCTCTGCTGCATCCGAAGCTGCCTTCGGCCAGTAAAATCCTTGTCTAAACACTTTTCCCAGTAAGGGCCTAGACCCAATATGAGATCCACACAGACATGCATGTATCTCCTTCATTAATTCAATACCTTCAGCTCTAGATAAACACTTGAGAAGTGGAGAACATACTCCATGTTTATATAAATCCCCTTCTATTACCACATACGGTCTTGTCCTTGCTTCCATTCTCTTATTATAAGCTTCGTCATCCGAAAGACAATTACCTTGGAGGAAAGATATAATTTCAGTCCTCCAATCTTCACTGTGTACGGGGAAGTTGCAAGCACTGCTCTCTACATAAGTTCAACCGAAGGTGCTTTTATTGTTTCAAAAAATACTTCCGAAGGTAGAGGGAGCCCCTGTGCCACTGATTTGGCTAGCAGATCTGCATGCTCATTTTCTTCTCTTGGAATATTCTTGACAGAAAAACCTTCAAAAGAAGCCTCCAACCTTCGAACTGTATCCAGATATTTTTCAAGCTTTGGGTCTCTTGCCTTGCTACTTTTGTCTATATGTCCAGAAATGACTTGAGAATCAGTTTTCAGGATGACCCTTCTTATTCCCATTGCCCTTAACTTCCGAAGCTCCAACAGAAGTGCTTCGCATTCAGCAATATTATTTGTACAACTAAAGTCAAGCCTTGCTGCATAACATGTTCTGATTTTTGAAGGCGCTACTAGGATAGCAGCCGCTCCTGCACGGAAGGTTCCCCAGGAACCGTCGCAGAACACTATCCAGGCTTCGGCGTCTTTATTTGTTTCTTCTTCTTGAGCACCCTGGCGTCCAATCAGCGATGAAATCTGCTAACGCCTGGGACTGAATTGAGGATCTATGCACATAGTCAATACTGAATTCGTAAAGATCCACAGCCCATTTTCCGATCCTTCCAGTAGCTTCTCTGTTCCTCATTATGTCCTTTAGAGGCTGTGATGAAGGAACAATTATGTGATATGCTTGAAAATAATGCCGAAGCTTCCTGGAGGCCATTAACACAGCATACAACACCTTCTCCAATTCTGTATAATTTTTCTTTGATAAACTTAAAACTTCGGAGACGAAGTACACTGGAGCCTGCTTTTTGACTTGGCCATCTAGCTTCTCATGTACAAGCGCCGCACTAACTGCAGAGTGCAAAGCTGCCACATATAAGAGCAATGGAGCCCCTGGAGAGGGTGGAGTTAGTGTTGTTAAATCGATTAAGTATTGCTTCAACTCTTCAAAGGCTTTTTGTTGAGCCGGACCCCATTGAAAAACTTCGGCTGACTTCAGTATTTCAAAGAATGGCAGATTTCTTTCTGCTGATCTGGATATGAATCTGTTCAATGATGCTAGTCTTCCTGCCAGCCGTTGGGCCCCCTTCTTTGTGCTTGGTGGCTCCATCCGAAGGATAGCTTCGATCTTGCTCAGGTTGGCTTCGATTCCTTTCGTTGATACTAAACAGCCAAGGAACTTGCCCTTCTTCACCCCAAAAACACACTTTTCTAGATTTAACTTCAGGCCAGCTTGCCTAAAATTAGCAAATGTCTCTTGCAAATTAGCAATGTGATTTTCGTGCTTCGTGCTTTTTACTATGATATCATCAACATAGGTCAGTACATTCCTGCCTATTTGAGAATGAAGGACCTTGGCTGTCATTCTGCTGAAGCTTCCTCCAGCATTTTTAAGCCCCTCAGGCATCCGAAGATAGCAATAGGTACCACTAGGGGTTATGAAGCTAGTCTTCGGCTCGTCTTCCTTCTTCATCCAAATTTGATGGTAGCCTGAGTAACAATCCAACAGACTCATGAGCTCTGAAGAAGCTGCTGCATCTACTAGAGAATCTATTCTTGGCAATGGGAACTTGTCCTTTGGACAAGCCTTGTTGAGATCTGTGAAATCAATGCACATTCTCCATTTACCATTGGCCTTCTTCACCATGACAGTGTTGGCTAACCATTCTGGGTATTTCACTTCTCTGATGACACCAGCACTAAGAAGTCTCTTCACTTCGTTCTGAGCACCTTCAGCTTTGTCTTCAGACATCTTTTGAAGCCTTTGTTTCCTTGGCCTGAAAGATGGATCCACATTGAGTGAATGTTCAATGACATCTCTATTGACACCACAGAGATCATTGGCTGACCAAGCAAAGACATCTTTGTTGTTGAATAAAAATCTTAGCAAAGTCTTCTCTTGCTCTTCAGACAACTGAGACCCCAGCAGTACCTTTTGTTCTGATATGTCTTCACATAGTAGCATAGGCTTCGGCTGATCCGCCGAAGTAGCCTTCTCTCTTTTGTACTTATACTGCTGACAGGCTTCGGCTCCATCTATATTATGAATTGCCTTCGAATCTGTCCAGTTTCCTTTGGCCTTTCTGGCAGCTTCTTGACTCCCATGGACAGCAATGGGCCCTTGTTCCGAAGGTATCTTCATGCATAAATATGCTGGATGAAGTATTTCTTCGAAGGCATTAAGTGTCCCTCGACCAATGATTGCATTATAGGGGTACTCCATGTCAACAATGTCAAAGACAACCTATTCAGTCCTTGTGTTGTGGACGAAGCCGAAGGGCACTGGCATTGTGATTTTACCGAGTGCTACAATCTACCTTCCTCCGAAGCCACAAATAGGGTGTGTAGCATCATGGATCTTGTCTTCTGGCTCTTGCATCTGTCTGAAGGCCTTAACAAATATGATATCCACTGCACTGCATGTATCAACCAGAACATTATGGACCAGAAATCCCTTGATGACACAAGATATGACCATAGCATCATTGTGAGGGAAATCTTTGAGCTGAAGGTCCTCATGGGAGAAGATGATTGGGATGTGGGACCATTTTGACTTGATGAAGGGTCCCTACACCCCAACATGCTGCACCCTTCTCTGCACTTCCTTCTTCTGCTTCTTGTTAGCCGGCTCTGAACTTGAGCCGCCTATTATCGGGAGCACCAGCTTCGTAGCCGAAGGTGCTACGACTTGGTTGTTGAACGAAGCCATCAGCTCAAGAGTGGAAGTGAGTTCACCGGAGGTGGGCGCCAATGTTGGGGACTTGTTCTCAAATGCTATGAATTAAGAACAAGGCAACACAAAAAGAGATTAATGGTTAATACCCTTCGTCCTTCGAAGCATTATTTCCCTTAGGATATAACGATCTTTAGATGGAGGTAATGAAGGACTTACCTTCATCATCGTAGTATACGTTAATGAAAGACGAAGCATATGAAACATGAGAAATGACATGAATAATTATGTGGCATTATTAATAGATCTTTATTATATCATCATGGATGAAATAAGAATAATATTGAATTACATTTGTACCTTTGGTTCGACAGAAGGCAAAAAGTTCAAGCATGACGCACCAACGAATACAGGCCAGCGTGAACAGTACGGGGGTACTGTTCACCTATTTATAGGCACATGACGCAGCCCGGTCAAAATTACATTTATGTCCTCGACAACTAGTTACAATCATGGCACAAATTATCATGGACTGATTGGTCTTTTCCTTTTTAAGTCGGTGCCACCCTTCGTCTCAAGGCATGTGGCTATGCCGAAGCTCCCTGGATGGTAGCTTCGGCGTGTACCTTCACGCTTGTACTTGCTTATGTGCTGATCTTCCAAAGGTGTTTCTTCTTAAAGGACCTTCGGCGACGAAGCAGTCCCCCCACAATTCTTTTGTGTAAAATAAAGCCACAAATCAATACAAGCCAAAGCAGACTCATAAGCCTATCAAATGCTTTGAGTGTGGAAAAGAAGGTCATTTTGCCCACAACTACAAAGCCAAACCACCAACTCCCCTACCAAAGCACTCAAGACCATTTGCCTTCAATGCTCACTATGTTTTAAGAAAAGTAGCAAATGGAAAAGTCAAAGTTACATTCCTAGGTCCACCAAGCAAGAGTAGACCTAGACAAATTTGGGTTGCAAAGTCCTTGATTGAGAAAGTCACCGGTCCTATGCAAAATAGGGCCCTCAAAATTCAAGCTTGATTTGTCTGTGGATGTAGGTGAACTACAAGACCGGTGGGAGCCATTGGGTTATTGACAGTGGATGCACACAACATATGACAGACAACCCACGGATGTTCACCTCACTTGATGCGAATGTTGATGGACAAGACAAAATCACTTTTGGGGATAATTCTAAGGGAAAAGTTCAAGGACTTGGCAAGGTGGCAATTTCAAATGATCTATCAATTTCAAATGTTCTCTTGGTTGCTCCTTTGAGCTTCAACTTATTATCAGTGGGTCAACTTTGTGATCTTGGCCTTCAATGCTTATTCACTCCTACAGAGGTTATTGTATCAAAAATGGATGATGAATCAATGGTGTTCAAAGGATTTAGATACATCAATCTCTACTTAGTGGATTTCACCTCTGAAGATGCAGACTTAAGAACTTGCCTCTTTACCAAAGCATCACTTGGATGGCTATGGCATAGAAGGCTTGCACATGTTGGAATGAGAACACTCAAGAAAGTACTAAAAAAGGACGTGGTTAGAGGACTAAAGGATGTTGTATTTGAAAAGGACAAGCCTTGTAGTGCATGTCAAGCTGGAAAACAAGTTGCTAACACACATCCTACAAAAGCTTTCATGTCAACATCAAGGCCACTGGAACTACTTTACATGGATCTATTTGAACCAACAACTTATGCAAGTGCTGGTGGCAACCTCTACTGTCTGGTTATAGTTGATGATTTTTCAAGATACACTTGGGTGTTCTTTCTCCATGATAAATCTGAAGTTGCATCTATATTCAAGAAAGTTTGCCAAGAAAGCTCAAAATGAATTTGATTGCAAGGTCAAGAAGATTAGAAGTGATAATGGAAAAGAATATGATAACACCAACATACATGAATATTTTGATGAGATTGGGATCAAGCATGAAGATTCAGCAACATATACACCTCAACAAAATGGAGTTGTTGAAAGAAAGACAGGACCTTGATCACACTTGCAAGGACAATGATTGATGAGTATAACACACCGGAGAGGTTTTGGGCTGAAGCTGTCAACACTGCATGTTATGCATCAAACAGGCTATTTCCTCACCGGCTACTTGAGAAGACTCCCTATGAACTGCTAAATGGGAAAAAGCCAGACGTCTCCTTCTTTCGGGTGTTTGGATGCAAATGCTACATCTACAAGAAACACCATCACCTAGGGAAGTTTCAAAGACGTTGTGACATTGGTTTTCTACATGGTTATTCATCAAAGTCCAATGCATATCGAGTATTCAATCATGCATGCCACTTGCGTGGTAGAAGAAACACATGATGTGGAGTTTGATGAGACTAATGGCTCCCAAGGAGCACTTGAAAATATTAATGATGTAGGTGATGAGCCACTTAGGGAAGCCATGAATGAAGAACATGCCAATTGGAGCTATCAAACCAAAATAAGATGAAGAAGAGGTGCAAAACATTGACATGCCTTCTTCATCAAGTGTACCACAAGATGATGAAAAAGATGAGAGGCATGGAATTGAAGATACATTTGTCTCTCATGAACAAGCAAGGGTACAAGCCGAAGATGTTGATGCTCCAAGATCTTCTTCCCAAGTGGTTTACATGAGAAACTCATCACTACTTAAAGCACACCCACAAGATCAAATCATTGGGAGTCCTTCGAAAGGGGTTATTACTCGATCATATAAACATGCTTCATTTATTGAACATCACTCTTTTGTTTCTTGTGTTGAGCCTACATGTATAGATGAGGCGCTACAGGATCCGGATTGGGTGAATGCCATGCATGAAGAACTAAACAACTTCACCCGCAACCAAGTTTGGACTTTGGAGAAGCCTGCACAAGATGCAAGGATCATAGGAACAAAATGGGTGTTCAGAAACAAACAAGATGATCAAGGTGTGATTGTGCGGAACAAGGCAAGACTTGTTGCAAAGGGCTTCTCTCAAGTTGAAGGCTTAGATTCTGGAGAGACCTTTGCACCGGTTGCTCGACTTGAAGTCATCCGTGTCCTACTCGCATATGCATCATGCTATGATATAAAGCTTTATCAAATGGATGTAAAAAGTGCATTTTTAAATGGCTTTATAAATGAACTTGTATATGTTGAGCAACCACCCGGGTTTGAAGACCCTAGATTTCCTAATCATGCTTACAAGTTGTCCAAGGCGCTATATGGGTTAAAGCAAGCTCCAAGGGCTTGGTATGAGCGTCTTCGCGACTTCCTCATCGAAAAGGGCTTCAAGATCGGGACCGTCGACACAACCTTATTCACAAAGAAACATAACAGTGATATTTTCATTTGTCAAGTATATGTTGATGACATAATCTTTGGCTCGACAAATGATTATCATTGCAAGGAATTTGGTGAGTTGATGTCGAAAGAGTTCAAGATGTCTATGATTCGTGAGCTGACATACTTCCTTGGCTTTCAAGTCAAGCAAATGAAAGATGGTAACTTCCTCTCACAAGAGAAGTATACCAAAGACTTGTTGAAAAGATTCAACATGGAGAAATGCAAACCAATCAAGACACATATGCCTACAAATGGACATCTCGACCTAGATGAGGGAGATAACCTGGTTGATCAAACTATCTATCGTTCTATGATTGGTAGTTTACTATATCTTACCGCATCTAGGCTCGATATCATGTTTAGTGTGCATGTGTGCTAGATTTCAATCAAATCCTAAGAAAGCTCATCTTCACGCTGTTCAAAGAATTCTTAGGTATCTCAAGCACACCCCAAGCGTTGGCCTTTGGTATCCCAAAGGAGCTACTTTTGATTTAATTGGCTATTCCGATTCGGATTATGCGGGTTGCAAAATTGATAGAAAAAGTACTTCCGGGGGGTGCCATTTGCTTGGGAGATCACTAGTATCATGGACATCCAAAAAAGCAAAATAGTGTTGCCTTGTCAACCACTGAAGCGGAATACATTGTCGCGGGTGCTTGTTGCACACAAATCCTTTATATGAAACAAACTCTTCTAGACTATGGTGTAGTTCTAGAAAAGGTACTTTTGTTGTGTGACAATGAGAGTGCTGTTAAAATTGCTAATAATCCTGTACAACACTCTCGCATTAAGCACATTGATATCCGTCATCACTTCCATAGAGATCATGTTGCTAAAGGAGACATTATTTTAGAAGGAGTAAGGTCGAAAGATCAATTAGCGGATATTTTCACTAAGCCACTTGATAAAACCCGTTTTTGCATGTTGAGGAATGAGTTAAACATACTTGATCTCATAAATTTTATTTAAGATCTCAAAATGGTGTTGTCAAGCCTGCATTGCATATTTAAATTTCTTGTATTGCATCTAGGGCTTGTCTAACCTAGTTAAGATAACCGCCAACAAAGCGAGTGAAAGAGATTAACTTGGGCTCAAACTTGACAAGTCTTAGTTTTAAGCTTTTAGTACTTAAATTCTTATTTACTATGCAAATGTTGGTTTTTGAGGTATGCATGTGGCACTACACTTAGGGGGAGTATTCAAAACTCAAATCGTTCATGAAAACCCCTAGTGCAAAGCCAAAATGTAAATCTCACCATTTGGCTATTTTCTCTAAAAATTATCTAGCCTATGGCAAAAAATTTTGAAAATTTTTGGGAAAATATATGAGGGTACCAATACCTATCCCAACAGGTGTTCTTTTGTGTGCTTATAAGTTGGGATTTGGTTTGGTTCAAAATTAGATAGAAAATTTAAAACAATTCAAAAATCCCCTCTGTTTGGGCTCACCGGACACTGCATTGTGCACTGTTCGGTGCACCGGCTGGCCCGTGCAGATCCCCTTTTCCTCTGTGTGCTGTCAGGTTGTTCACCGGACAACTACTGTGCGCTGTCCAGTGTGCACCGGACAGGCACTGTAGACTGTCCGGTGTGCCCATAATCGGGCTTTAAGAAATCCTTCCCTCGCCCGAGCCCGAGGACAGGGCATTTCTCCTCACCTCTCTGGTTTTCTCTGGTGCTCTCTGGCGTTTCCCCCCTCTCCTCATCGCCGCCGGCAATTCTCCGGTGAGGGTCTCCGGCGAGCTGCCCCTGGCCAGTGCTCGCGCTCCTCTCCCTCTCTGGTGAGCTCCTCACTGCCCTCTTCCCTCTCTCTCTGTCTCTCTGCAGTGAAGCTACCCTCCCACCTTTTGTGCTCGATTCAAATCCATGTGAAAATTTGTGAATCCAAATGCATGATTGGGCCCCTATATGCTTCTTGAATATCCCTGCAGGTTCCTAGCTCCCTTTGGGAGGGTTTCAATATCTCTAATAGCCATTTCACCTAAACCTTAGAACTCCACACGCCAGGTGCTCGATAAAATGTCCAAACCAGCCAAATTTGCTCCAATCGATCCCAAATTTTCCAGGCACCTTCATGATACCTCCAGTAACATATTCACAAAATTTCACACCTATTCGATATCCCAGACTCCAAATTTTCACAAATCCCCATTTCTAGTGATCGATTCCGAGCCGAGTACCACAATTCCACTTTCTTCGCCCAAAATCAAACCAAGAGCACACCTCAATAATATTTACCCATATAAACCTATTCGTGAAGTATCAGCTCAATTCCATGTCATTTCATCCCTCAATTCCAATTTCAAATCTCCTATGGCACTATTCCTCGGTCAAACGTTGTTTTCGCGTCGTTTGACCTCTATATCGCTAAATCACTCGTTTTATGTGGCATAATTCTGTGTATGTATTTATTCACATTTCATATACTTATGACTATGTGACTAATATGTGCTCACCTCTTCTGTCATTTCAGTGACCTCGCCTGCTCGTGAACCCATCTCCTGTCCTGCCTGGATTCTCTCTCTCTCACGTGAGGTTTCCAGGTAGTTGTCCATTCTTTTGTAATCCTATATGAGCTGCTCTCTTCTCGTGCTTAGCTTTTCTGTCTTCTATGCAGTCTTCATTAGGATGGTGTGGACGAAGAATGTGTCAGCGCCAAGGGGAGGAGATGACGAGGACCCTCCTCGCCCCTTCAGGTAGGTCAAGGGGAAGACCGTGTACCTAGAGCAGCATGAAGGCCGCAAGAAGCGACGTTTGGATAGAGCAGCCCGAGCATCTATTGTAGCGGTAGCAGCAACAGAGCAGGCAGAGAGAGGTGGTCAGCTTCAGATATCATCAGATCAGATTGCCTACCGGGTCCATCGTCTCGCGTCTCGACCTCGCTCCTCCGCTCCCTCTACACCCGCCACAACTACCACTCCACCTCCCACTACGCCAGCTCCAGTCGCTCCCGAGCCCTCCACCACCTCAACCATACCTACCACCACTCCCGCTTCCACAGTTCCTCCTCCCGCTCCCATCTCTACACCACCTATTCCACCTGCCCGCTTCCGGGAGCGCGACGAGACCGAGGTGTGACCACTGGCTGCTGATCCTCGTCTGATCGATCTACAGCGTGCTACTGCGGCCCGGGTACGTCGGTTCAGACACGTACTCGTGGAGTCTTGGCTACCTGCTGAGAGGGACCCTACAGCGGCAGATTTGTTCAGCACCAGGATTCAGGACTCGTTCTTTCGAGCTTAGATGTCAGCCCAGATAGCTCTGTGCGCGCACCGCCTATTGGATCTCCCTGCGTTTCTGCTAGCCGCCGGTGCAGATTCCGAGGTTCACCTCTCTTATTTGCCTGGACTTCTCACTTTACTGACTACCAGCGGTAGATATGTTGAGGAGTGGGTCCGACTGTTTTATGCTTCAGTATGGATAGACCCCGACCACCAGTGGATGAGGTTCCGTTTTGAGCGAGAGGATGTCACTCTTCATGCCAGCCAAATCCGCCAGCTGTTTGGAATTACCGAGTCATCGACTCGCCTTCACATCCTTTTCTATGGCACTTCTGATCCTCCTCGACGCCCTCATGGTGGAGTCGCTTCGGCCACAGCTCACATCGCGGCCCTGTTCCGACCGCCTTTCACAGATGGGTCGCGACGCTCTCCAGCAGATTTCACTCCAGCGGCCAAGTATCTCTATCAGATCATGAGACGGACGCTCTTGCCTCGGATGGATTATAGAGAGGCCACCACGCACATCCAGCTCTGGCTACTTGGTGCCCTGATCTCACATTCAGAGTATGATGTGGTTGATTTCCTTATATGTGAGATCGAGGACACGGTATTGGATGGTCTTCATGCTCACCGTCGGCTGCCATATGCGCATTATCTTTGCTACAACTTCGCGCAGCTGATTTGACCACCTCAGTTTCAGGGCACTCTTGAGGCCTCACGCCTCCATTTTGGCTCCTATAGTACAGCCCCTGAGGACCCAGTGCCAGTACCAGATTCAGTGATAGACACTCAGGCAGAGGATGTGTCACACCCGGTTTTAGAAGGCAAACCGAATGCGAACCATGTACGTGCCAGGATCAGCAATTCACGTACACTACATAACATGGACATCATCACACAATGCTCAAATAGTATTAAAAAGGGGAATAATAGTCGATTACATCATATGTCTGAGACATTCACATAGTCTTTACAATAAATCAAAGTGTGGAAAAGAAACGTAGATAAACGCGGCCTTCACAGGCAGCCGACTAGGGGTTGCCGCTAACCCACGCCTAGAACTCATCGTAGTCTTGGAACTCCTGGTGGTCTCCTTCCACAGCTTCATCTTCTCCTGAATGGGGGTTGCAATGCTGACAACCTGGGGATGGGGGGGTTTGGTGTGTAGAGCAAGGGTGAGTACACATCAACATACTCAACAAGTATCCTGTTTGGCTGTAGTGGACTAGCTTTATGTGGGGGTAAGTCAAGCTGTTGCTTTTAGTTGGTCAGATTATTATTACTAGTGGAGAAAGCCAAGTACTCCTTTAAAAACGGAAAGAGTACCACTTACCATTACCAGAATCAATACCAAGAACCATCAATCTCATTGCCACCTGCAAATCCGAACATCTCTGATCAAGTAACACAAATCACTGAAGCTCCCTTGGCCGCTCATAACCGTGAGCACGACTGATATATCAGTTTTCATACACTCTATAGAGGTTGTGCACTTTACCCACAAGCCGTGATTCCCTTTCTGCCCGGAGATCATGACTCTCCATTGATCACTACCAAGGTGACCCAGCAGGGCATCACTATGTAGCCTTTACAAAGATTCCCCGGGACTGTAGCCGCCCGTTAGGTTTCCTAAATCCACCGCACTCCTCCCCAAGGGGGCGAACCCAAGCTTGGCAGAGCGAGCCGCATACACCGAGCCCCATTAACGGCACGACGGCTAAGCGAACTACACCCCAGTTCCTCTAATTATTCAGCTAAGGGCATCCCATTCCACCCTCATGGTTGCACTGTTTTCTCGGGCGGTCATCCAATAAACAGGTCCTTACGGAGAGGCATTCGAGAAACCGCTCGAGCCCCCTTGAATACCACAAGTATAACATCATAATAAAGGAGGGGAAAACAGCGTACCATTGATAATTCTCATCATGTTCATTGATTAGAGTTGAGCAATAGCATAAAGCTAAACAATAATAATCCAACCCAGATAGGTAACAAGGACAGGGATAACAAAAGCTAGTCGATCCTTAGGTATAAATGTGTAATGCGGGAGGTGAATTAAAGAATGTATAGAACAGAGATACGTCAAGGGACACTTGCCTCCACCAACCGACTGCTGCTCAGGGGCTTCTCCTGCGAGTTCTTCGGGCTCCTCAACCGGATCGTTCTCTATGCGAGCGCAAACATACATACATCCATACATTTAATACAAAAGAACAGTACACCATACAATAGAATGCAGTAAGTAAACAGACGTTCCACGCGGGCTCGCAACTACGGTTAAGAAAGAAAGAGAAAAAGACAGTCGAGAAACGATCACGTTACGTAATTATAAATTAAACCACTCGCTTAACCGAAGGGCATTAATTTGGATACTACGTTTGGTATAAAGTAAAGTCATGTCTTCCTGTTTAATTATTATAAATAGATAAAGATGAATGAAAGGGAGGGGTCGCATGGCGAGATGTACGACACAACACTTTAAATCGAATTAAGAAATCAACGACTCGTCACGCGACAGAGCGCACAACGAGACACTTGCATTAATTATAAAGAGACGTTAAGCATCACGCGACGAAACGAACGACGGCATACGTCAACAGAACTGAGTTTAAAGTGGAACATCGCGTGACTGGACGCGCGACGTCACACATTAAACAACCTGAAATTAAAATGGATCGTCGCGCGACGAAGCGTGCGACGCAGCACATTGATAAATATAAATTAAAAGAATCGTCGCGCGACGAAGCGCGCGACGCAGCACGTCGACTAAACAGATTAAAGTAGATTAAAACGAGGTAAAGTGCAGTACGATTACGGTCGTACGCGCGAGAGCACGCTACGTGTGCTGAGGGCACGCGGATCGTGCAGGCACGCGTGGCGTGGGGCTGCCGAGGCACGGGTTCGGGCAAGGGCGCACGGACGAGGGCGCGGGTGGGACGCGGGCGGGGAGGGGCTCGCCGGGGGGCGGGGTGCGGTCGGGGGAGGGCTCGCCAGGGTAGGGGAG
Source organism: Zea mays (assembly GCF_902167145.1). Taxonomy (NCBI): domain Eukaryota; kingdom Viridiplantae; phylum Streptophyta; class Magnoliopsida; order Poales; family Poaceae; genus Zea; species Zea mays. The sequence goes on along the minus strand of NC_050103.1, from coordinate 77,745,747 downwards.
GGCGCGGGGTCGCCGGGGTGGGGCACGACGCGGCCTCCAGGGCTCGCCGGGCGCGGGGCCGGGGAGTGGAGGGCGCGGGCGCGGCCGAGGGGGAGGGAGGGCTCGCCGGGGCGCGAGCAGGGCGCGGCCGCGAGGGGCGGCGCGGGGGCGGGGCTCGCCGAGGCCAAGACCAGACGCGGGGAGGGAGGGCGCGGGCGACCGAGCTCGCCGGGGCGGAGCTCGCCGGGGCGCGGGACGGGGAGGGGAGGGCGCGGCACGGCCGAGGGCGGGGAGGGCTCGCCGGGGCAGGGCGAGGGCGGGGCTCACCGGGGCCGAGCGCGCGCGGGGGAGGGAGGGCGCGGCGCGGGGAGGGAGGGTGAGGCCGAGGGGGCTCGCTGGGGCGGCGCAGCAAGGCTCGCCGGGGCGTGGGACGGGGAGGGCGCGGCCAGGGCGCGAGACGCGCGCGGGTAGGGAGGCCGCGTGGGGGAAGAAGAAGGGGAGGGGGAGGAGAGAGAGGAAAGGGAAGGGGAAAAACTCACCTCCGGGGATCCAAACTCCGGCGATCTCGACTCCAAACCCTAGGGCACCACGGGGAGAGAGAGAGGGGTGGAAGGAGGAGAGGGAGGTTACTGCGCGGGAGAAATCAAATGAGCCAAACGGATCTGGGGAGGAGGGGGCGCCAGGGGGAGGGCAGGGGCGCCAGGGGCGCGCGAGCCGAGCCGGGCCGGACCGAGCCGGGCCGGGCTGGGTCACATCGCGGATCGAAACCCACGACACACACGACCATTAAAGGAACTACAATCGCGAACCGAAATCCGAAACAGAACGAGACGAACACGCGACATCAGACAAAGAAATGTGCTTCGGCATGATGCAACACCCATGACACTTAGGTTTTGGTTTATACATGACATGGACACCTGTCACTATACTGGTTTGAAATTAGGAAGAAGGAGCGAAACAGGAAGAGAAAAGAGAGTAACGCCCGAATTTGGTGAGAGAAAAGAAGAAAAAATTCTACCCCCAAATTCAGGGCGTTACAAACCTATCCCCCTTAAAAGAATCTCACCCTCGAGATTCAGGGTTGGCTAGCAAAAAGCTCAGGATATTTAGCCATCAGATCATCTTCACGCTCCCAGGTTGCTTCTTCCTCAGAGTGGTGATTCCATCTGACTTTGCACATTCTGATGGTCTTCCTTCGGGTGACTCTGTCTGCAGTCTCAAGGATTTGCGCTGGTTTCTCCGTGTAAGTCAAGTCCTCCTAGACTTCAAGACCTTCCACTGTCAACTGCTCTTCTGGCACACGCAGACATTTCTTCAACTGAGACACATGAAAGACATCATGCACAGCAGACAAATTTTCTGGCAGACTGAGCTGATAGGCCACTTCTCCACGCCTTGCGAGAATCTGATACGGACCAATGTAGCGGGGTGCTAGCTTGCCTTTGACTCCGAATCTTCTGACTCCTCTGATCGGCGACACTTTCAGATAGACAAAATCTCCAACCTCGAAACTCAGCTCTCTTCTTCTTGTGTCTGCATAGCTTCGCTGCCTTGATTGCGCTATCTTCAGATTCTCTCGAACCATCTTGATGTTCTCTTCAGCATCAAGCAGAATGTCGAGCCTGAATACTTGCTTCTCTCCAGGCTGATCCCATTGCAGTTGAGTTCTACAACTTCTTCCATAAAGCGCCTGAAATGGTGACATCTTCAAGCTAGCCTGGTAACAGTTGTTATAGGAGAACTCTGCATAAGGCAATCTCGTGTCCCATCCGGACTGATCTTGCAACACACAGGCTCTCAACATGTCTTCAAGAATTTGATTGGTCCTTTCGGTCTGACCATCTGTCTGCAGATGATAGGCGGAACTGAAATTCAGATGTGTGTCCAAGGCTTCATGCAACTGCTGCCAGAAATGAGAGGTGAACTGTGTTCCTCTGTCTGACACTATCTTCTTTGGCACACCATGAAGACAAACGATCCGAGACATGTACAACTCTGCCAATACTGCACTGCTGTAGTTGGTCTTGACAGGTATGAAGTGGGCTGACTTGGTTAAGCGGTCCACCACTACCCAAATGGAATCTTAGCCGGCTCGAGTGCGAGGCAATCCGACTATGAAGTCCATGCCGATTTCATCCCATTTCCACTGAGGAATTTGCAGTTGCAACAACCTAGCCAGTCTCTGGTGCTCTGCCTTGATCCGCCGACAACTATCACACATAGCCATATGCTCTACGATTTCTCTCTTCATTTCGTACCACCAGAATTTCTTCTTCAGATCCTGATACATCTTCTCACTACCAGGATGAATCGAATAAGCTGTCTCATGAGCTTCCTTGAGAATCAATTCCTGAATAGACTGGACACTGGGAACACACAAGCGGTCTTTGAACAATATCACACCTTCTGCATCTTTCCGAAAATCTTTGCCTCTGCCATCTAGAATCAGTCGCTGGATCTCACTGATCTTCTCATCATTCTTCTGCGCTTCTTTGATTTCCTGCTCCAAGGTAGGTTCCAACTCAATTGTGACTCCTCGCGCGTTGTTCAGAAATCCAAGACTCAACCTGTCAAACTCTTTGGCCAACTCATAAGGCATCGGACGAGCGGCCATCAGATTGACTTGACTCTTCCTGCTCAAAGCATCTACTACTACGTTCGCTTTGCCTGGATGGTAATGAATCTCCAATTCATAGTATTTGATCAGCTCTAACCATCTTCGTTGCCTCATATTCAACTCTGACTGAGTGAATATGTACTTCAGACTCTTGTGGTCTATGTAAACATCACATTTCTATCCATACAGATAGTGCCTCCATGTCTTCAGTGCGTGAACCACTGCTGCCAACTCTAGATCATGGATTGGGTAATTCTTCTCCTGAACCTTCAGCTGTCGGGACGAGTAAGCCACAACTCTTCCCTCTTGCATCAACACACATCCCAAACCAGTGTAACAAGCATCACAATACACCGAGAAGGGCTTGTGCACATCAGGCAAGACTAAGACAGGCGCTGTAGTCAACTTCTCTTTCAGCGCTTCAAAGGCCTCTTGACATTTTTGGGTCCACTTGAACTCAACCTTGTTGCCTAGCAAAGCTGTCATTGGTTTCGCAATCTTTGAAAATCCTTCGATGAATCGCCGATAATATCCGGCCATTCCAATAAAGCTCTTGATTCCTCAAGCATCTGTTGGCGCTTCCTAGTTCAGAATGTCTGTCACTTTCTTCGGATCCACAGCCAATCCTTCTTTGTTGATTATATGACCCAGGAACAGGACTTCACTGATCCAGAACTCGCACTTGCTCAACTTTGCATACAACTGGTGCTCTCGCAATCTCTGCAATACCATCCTCAAATGATCTGCATGTTCTTCTTCGCTTTGAGAGTATATTAGAATGTCATCAATGAATACCACCACAAACTTGTCAAGATAATCCATGAATACACTGTTCATCAAGTTCATGAAGAAGGCCGGTGCATTGGTTAGACCAAAAGACATCACAGTGAACTCATACAACCCATACTTGGTAATGAATGTCGTTTTCGGAATATCTGAAGGTCAGATCCTAAGCTGATGATAACCTGACCTCAGATCTATCTTGGAGAACACACTGGCTCCTCTCAACTGGTTGAACAGATCTTCTATTCTGGGCAATGGGTACTTGTTCTTGATTGTGACCTCATTCAGAGCTCGATAATCGATACACATCCTTCTGGTGCCATCTTTCTTCTCCACGAATAGGACAGGGGCGGCCCAAGGCGAGGTGCTTGGCCGGATGTAACCTTTCTCTGACAGCTCATCGATCTGCTTCTTAAGCTCAACCAACTCTGGTCTAGATACTCTGTAAGCTCTCTTAAAGATGGGGGCGGTTCCAGGAAGAAGCTCTATGGCAAATTCAACTTTCCGCTCTGGTGGCATACCTGGTAAGTCCTTTGGAAACACATCTGGGAACTCGGACACCACCTTGATACTCTCAATTGGGTCTGCTTCACTGTTTTTGACAGCCATCTGATAACAACTTCCTTTTTTCGGCTCAGGCGGGACTAACTTGGTCACCACTTCCTCTCCTAGTGGGGACACCAACTTGATTGTCCTCTTATCACAACTGATAACTGCCTGATACTTATCTAGCCAATTGATCCCTAGGATGACATCTATTCCCTGAGTACCCATTACTATGAGGTTAGCGGGAAATGCTATCCCCCTTATTTCCACGCTTACATTCAAACAAATGCTATCGGCTCGAATTCTACCACCGGCTGAGTCAATTTGAATGGGGGTTGACATGGCAGATATTGGGAGAATATGTGCTTCTACCCATGATGTAGTAATGAATGAATGCGTTGCTCCAGTATCAAATAACACTTCTGCAATATGGGAGTCGACTGGGAACATACCTACTATCATGTCGGGGGTCTCCTGAACTGCTTCAGCCTCCAAGTGGTTCAGTCTCCCATGATTATATCGCGGCTGAGAGCGGTTGCCTGCTCCAGGCTGAGACACATTCTGCTTTGCTGGGGCATTCGGGCCTTACTGCTGCTGGGCTGCCTTCTTCGGACATTGCATCACCCAATGGCCTTGCTCTCCATAGTGGAAACATGCTCTGTTTCCAACCTGAGCTGGTGCTGCCTGACTGTTCTGCTAGGTTACGGGGGCAGGAAGACGAGGTGACTGCTGATTCTGCCTCTGAAAACTGACCTCCTCCTGATTGATTGTTCTGGCGATTCTGGTATTGGTGCTAAGGGAACTGCCTTTGGAACTGCTGCTGCTGAGGTGGACGCTGGTTATGCCTAAACTGCTGAGGTCGATTGCCTGAGAAACGAGGACGATTGCTACTTCCAGGCTAGGGTCCACTGATCTTGCACTTGCGATCCTCCATCCCTTACGCTTCCTCTCAGTCATGATTGCTCTGTCAATCAGGTGCTAGAATGTCAGGAAGGTATGATTAATCAGCTGATACTGCAGAGGGTCAACCAAGCCTCTCAGGAAACGATACTGTCTCTTGGCGTCGGTATTGACATCTTCAGGAGCATGGTACTCACTAACAGACGATGACCCTTGCTTGAGGGCTAGGAACTCCTCCTTTTTCACTGTCATCAGACCTGCAGGAACATGGTACTGACGAAAGCTACCTCTAAATTCTTCCCAGGTGATGGTGTCGGGGTTGGCATGGGTGACGAGATAAGACTCCCACCAAGACTGAGCTGCTCCTCTCAACAGACGGGGACCATACAGAACTTTCTCCCTGTCATCACACTGAGCGGTATGCAACTCTCGCTCCACAGTGCGCAGCCAGTCTTCAGCGTCCATGGGGTCAGAAGAATGAGCAAACGTTGGGGGATGACCTCTCATGAATTCAGCACGCTTGTCTCTGGGCATCTGAGGCATCTGAGGCTGAGGTGGTGGCTGCTGCTGCTGTTGCTGAATGGCGGCCAGAGTCTGACCGATGGCTTGAACTTCCTGAGTCTGCATTAGGAACATCTACTCGATGGACATCGGGGGCAGGCGGCAGCTGCTGTTGCTGAGGTACCTCATCCTGTTGAGCGGCTTGCTCCTGCTGAGCACGCCTTCCTCCTCTGCGCCTGTTTTCTGACATCTGCAGAATGCAACCACACATCAGAACTGATCTTGCAAATCTTGCAGCATAAGAAAAGAGTATAGAATTCTCCACAACACTGAACAGACGAGCATCTTCACTGATCTCCAACACAGACCAACACAGCTTCTCAGATAAAGAGGAAAGTGGAACAAAAGGCTTCCCAACTAGATAACTAACTCCATTAACATAATAGGTAAACCAAAATGCAGGGGATACCCACACTCTGGTGACAGTCATTACAAAGATCCAAAGCAAAAATAGTTCATCATGACAAACATAAATGCACAGGATAAGCAAACTACCCTGTCTAACTAAGACCGACTAAGAGCGAGACTAACGCTAAGACTATAGCTTATATGTATATATTTTTGTATTAATTACAAGATCCGACTCTGACGATCTATGGTTCTAAGTCTATCTTGGTCTTACAGTCGGGATTGCCATAAGACTGGTGTCCATGCCGAGGCGAGCGGTACGGGTGCTGAGTCCCGACGGGAGCGGGGGAACCATCGTCCAGGTGACGACGTTCCACGCGCTCAGCCCGCAACTAGGAGATCTCAGCATGAGCCCTACTCAGCTCGTCTAATGCATGGTCCAGCTCTGTGTTTAGCACGGCGGCTAGGTTGACTGTGCTGCTCGACCTAGGATTATCCTCACCAACAGGTGAAACAATCACGCCTCCTGTGCTGCCAGATGAACGGCGGGGGTAATACTTCAGGTTGAGACCGTCGGCTACCCCGCCGAGAACTGAGCAGTAGTGCGAAAGCGCACGCCGTGCGGCATCTTGCATGGCCGCCTCAGCTGAGTCCCGCTCAGAGATAGAATAATGCTCCGAGCAGACCTCAGCACCCCAGAGACTGTTCTCCGGACGGTGCACCAAGAAGGTCGCCTCCCAGCGGTCCGGGTAGACCCTGCGACTATGCTGGAAGACCACACAGCGATACTCGATAGACCAAGTACATCGGTCAAGTGCCCGATGTAGCAGGGTGTCGAGCGCATTGTGGAAGTGACACCCGCGAGCAGCGTCGTGAGTGATGGGTCGAGCAACCCATCCTTCCAGCTCCTGGCCAGCAGAAAAGTTGGTGTCGTGGCTCGAGCTGCTGTCGCCACCTCCGTCGTCTAGATCTCCTCCGGCAGCTACTCCAGGGGCTGGGGCATCCAGTGGTGGTGCAGGGGGCACCTCAAGCGGAAGCACAGGGGAACAACTCCTCACAGACTCTATCTCCTGCTGAAGCGAGAAAGAGGAGCCCTACTGCTCCTATCGTCGACGTTCCTGCTCCTCATGCAGGCGATGGTGCAGCCTCTCCAAGTGGATGGACTGACCGGCCACGGGACGGCGAAGCGGACGCTCCGCGAGACGAGAGGGTAAGAAGGGGATGACAGACTTCCGGGCGGTGTGTCTAAGACGAGCCATCTACAAAGGACACCGCAAGCATAAGAGTGAGAACAGAACTAGTATGACCAGCAAGTAAACCATAAATAAATGAAGGATTAGAATAAAACACAATTTTCAGCAAGGTATAATATATAGTAGAACATAGGTTTGGTCGACATGACCAACTTTTGAAGGGATACCAAAGTCAAGGCAGGGACAGAGGTCTATAATCCTTAGAACGACCATTCTACTCTAGGTTAGCGGTCCTACAGTCAGCACGACTTTGATACCACCTATGTCACACCCGGTTTTAGAAGGCAAACCGAATGTGAACCATGTACGTGCCAGGATCAGCAATTCACATACACAGCAGTTACATAACATGGACATCATCACATAGTGCTCAAATAGTATTAAAAAGGGGAATAATAGTCGATTACATCATATGTCTGAGACATCCACATAGTCTTTACAATAAATCAAAGTGCGGAAAAGAAACGTAGATAAACGCGGCCTTCACAGGCAGCCGACTGGGGGTTGCCGCTAACCCACGCCTAGAACTCATCGTAGTCTTGGAACTCCTGGTGGTCTTTTTCCACAGCTTCATCTTCTCCTGAACAGGGGTTGCAATGCTGACAACCTGGGGATGGGGGGTTTGCTGTGTAGAGCAAGGGTGAGTACACATCAACATACTCAGCAAGTATCCTGTTTGGCTGTAGTGGACTAGCTTTATGTGGGGGTAAGTCAAGCAGTTGCTTTTAGTTGGTCAGATTATTATTACTAGTGGAGAAAGGCAAGTTTTAGAATTAACCCACGTTATTAACCCAAACGTACTCCTTTCCAAACAGAAAGAGTACCACTTACCATTACTAGAATCAATACCAAGAACCATCAATCTCATTGCCACCTGCAAATCCGAACATCTCTAATCAAGTAACACTAATCACTGGAGCTCCCTTGGCCGCTCATAACCGTGAGCACGGCTGATATATCAGTTTTCATACACTCTGCAGAGGTTGTGCACTTTACCCACAAGCTGTGATTCCCTTTCTGCCCGGAGATCATGACTCTCCATTGATCACTACCAAGGTGACCCACCAGGGCATCACTACATAGCCTTTACAAAGATTCCCCAGGGCTGTAGCCACCCGTTAGGTTTCCTAAATGCACCGCACTCCTCCCCAAGGGGGCGAACCCAAGCTTGGCAGAGCGAGCCGCATACACCGAGCCCCATTAACGGCATGACGGCTAAGCGAACTACACCCCAGTTCCTCTAATTATTCAGCTAAGGGCATCCCATTCCACCCTCATGGTTGCACTGTTTTCCCGGGCGGTCATCCAACAAACAGGTCCTTACGGAGAGGCACTCGAGAAACCGCTCGAGCCCCCTTGAATACCACAAGTATAACATCATAATAAAGGAGGGGAAAACAACGTACCATTGATAATTCTCATCATGTTCATTGATTAGAGTTGAGCAATAGCATAAAGCTAAACAATAATAATACAACTCAGATAGGTAACAAGGACAGGGATAACAAAAGCTAGTCGATCCTTAGGTATAAATGTGTAATGCGGGAGGTGAATTAAAGAATGTATAGAACAGAGATAGGTCAAGGGACACTTGCCTCCACCAACCGACTGCTGCTCAGGGGCTTCTCCTGCGAGTTCTTCGGGCTCTTCAACCGGATCGTTCTCTATGCGAGCGCAAACATACATACATCCATACATTTAATACAAAAGAACAGTACACCATACAATAGAATGCAGTAAGTAAACAGACGTTCCACGCGGGCTCACAACTACGGTTAAGAAAGAAATAGAAAAAGACAGTCGAGAAACGATCACGTTACGTAATTATAAATTAAACCACTCACTTAACCGAAGGGCATTAATTTGGATACTACATTTGATATAAAGTTAAGTCATGCCTTCATGTTTTATTATTATAGATAGATAAAGATGAATGAAAGGGAGGGGTCGCATGGCGAGATGTACGACACAACACTTTAAATCGAATTAAGAAATCAACGACTCGTCACGCGACAGAGCGCACAACGAGACACTTGCGTTAATTATAAAGAGACGTTAAGCAACGCGCGATGAAACGAACAACGGCATACGTCAACAGAACTGAGTTTAAAGTGGAACGTCGCGTGACTGGACGCGCGACATCACACATTAAACAACCTGAAATTAAAATGGATCATCGCGCGACGAAGCGCGCGACGCAACACATTGATAAATATAAATTAAAAGAATCGTCGCGCGACGAAGCGCGCGACGCAGCACATCGACTAAACAGATTAAAGTAGATTAAAACGAGGTTAAGTGCAGTACGATTACGGTCGTACGCGCGAGAGCACGCTACGTGTGTCGAGGGCACGCGGATCGTGCAGGCACGCGTGGCGCGGGGCTGCCGAGGCACGGGTTCGGGCAAGGGCGCGCGATGGCGTGGTCGATGGCGCGAGGGCGCGCGCGAGGGCGCGCGGACGAGGGCGCGGCCGGGACGCGGGCGGGGAGGGGCTCGCCGGGGCGGGGCGCGGTCGGGGGCGGGCTCGCCGGGGCAGGGGAGGGCACAGGGTCGCTGGGGCGGGGCACGGCGCGGCCGCCAGGGCTCGCCGGGCGCTGGGCCGGGGAGGGGAGGGCGCGGGCGCGGCCGAGGGGGAGGGAGGGCTCACCAGGGCGCGAGCAGGGCGCGGCCGTGAGGGGCGGCGCGGGGGCGGGGCTCGCCGAGGTCGAGGCCGGACGCGGGGAGGGAGGGCGCGGGTGGCCGAGCTCGTCGGGGCGCGGCGCGGCCGAGGGCGGGGAGGGCTCGCCGGGGCAGGGCGAGGGCGGGGCTCGCCGGCGCCGAGCGCGCGCGGGGATGGGAGGGCGCGACGCGGGGAGGGAGGGCGCGGCGCGGGGAGGGAGGGCGCGACCGAGGGAGCTCGCCGGGGCAGCGCGGCCAGGCTCGCCGGGGCGTGGGACGGGGAGGGCGCGGCCAGGGCGCGGGACGCGCGCGTGTACGGAGGCCGCGTGGGGGAAGAAGAAGGGGAGGGGGAGGAGAGAGATGTAAGGGAAGGGAAAAAACTCACCTTCGGGGATCCAAACTCCGGCGATCTCGACTCCAAACCCTAGGGCACCACGGGGGGAGAGAGAGGAGTGGAAGGAGGAGAGGGAGGTTACTGCGCGAGAGAAATCAAATGAGCCAAATGGATCTGGGGGGGAGGGGGCGCCAGGGGGAGGGCAGGGGCGCTAGGGGCGCGCGGGCCGGGCCAGGCTGGGTCACATCACGGATCGAAACCCACGACACACACGACCATTAAACGGACTCCAATCGCGAACCAAAATCCGAAACAGAACGAGATGAACACGCGACATCAGACAAAGAAATGCGCTTCGGCATGATGCAACACCCATGACACTTAGGTTTTGGTTTATACATGACACGGGCACCTGTCACTATACTGGTTTGAAATTAGGAAGAAGGAGTGAAACAGGAAGAGAAAAGAGAGTAACGCCCGAATTTGGTGAGAGAAAAGAAGAAAAATTATACCCCCAAATTCATGGCGTTACAGGATGCGGCATTCCATCAGTTCGAGACTCAGGGCACAACCGTTCCTCATGATGATGATGATGATGATTTTGGGATCCCGCATCCACCTCCGCCTCCTGTGCCTCCACGCTCACATGATCATGAGGCAGGGAGTTCCAGTGTTGCCCCTGCTGGCCCTCCTGCCATTGACCTTTCTTTGGCTGCGATACTCCAGTCTCTTACTCAGCAGCAGGCTCATCTGGCAGCAGCCCAACAGCAGATGTCCGAGAGAATGCTCTCCATGTTTTAGACTATTCAGGACAGACAGGACACTCTATAGCAGCAGCTTTTGGCAGACAGGGCTAAGCACTGGGCCTTCATGACTCACATTCTTCAGCATACCAGTGTTCAGCTTCCTCCCGTTCAGTCTACACCTCCTCCAGCTCTTCAGACCGCTGTTGTACCAGCGATTCAAGCGGGACCCCCACTACCTTCATTCGGTCCTTCTCCCTCTCTGCTCTGGCTGGTCACCTTGGACTTTTTGTCGCCGGCCATCAGCTCCGTCAGTGCTCAGCCGCTAGTGCCACCTGTGCCTGCTGTTACCACTGTTGTTGTGGCGGTGTCTGTGACCACTTTGGCTCCGCCAGCTCCTGTGGCGTAGCCTCAGTCTGAGTCAGTCCCAGCTCCAGCTTCTACGGCAGATTCTGGATCCGAGACTGACTCTGACCCCCAGCTGGCATTTGCTCTTCTGCCACGACCGCGACTGGATGCGCCCCCGCCTCCTCCTTCCTCTTCTGGTCTGTAGGTTTGGGTTTCCCTTTTGGTGTTTGACGCCAAAGGGGGAGAGATATGAGAGTTGTGAGAGCTAGGGGGAGTTAGGGAGTTAGTTGAGAGTGTCTTGTGTATTTTGATGTAATATATGTGTGAAAGCCGCCTAGAGGGGGGTGAATAGGGCGAATCTGAAATTTACAAACTTAAGCACACACTACAAGCCGGGTTAGCGTTAGAATTAAATGTGAGTCCGAAAGAGAGGGCCAAAACAAATCACAAGCAAATAAGGCGGATGACACGGGATCTTGTTTTACCGAGGTTTGGTTCTTGCAAACCTACTCCCCGTTGAGGTGGTCACAAAGACCGGGTCTCTTTCAACCCTTTCCCTCTCTCAAACGATCACTTAGACCGAGTGAGCTTCTCTTCTCAATCAAACGGGACACTAAGTCCCCACAAGGACCACCACACAATTGGTGTCTCTTGTCTTGGTTACAATTGAGTTGGAATCAAGAAAGAATGAAGAAGAAAAGCAGTCCAAGCGCAAGAGCTCAAATGAACACAAGTCTCTCTCTCTAGTCACTATTTGATTGGAATGATCTTTGGACTTGGGAGAGGATTTGATCTCTTTGATTGTGTCTTGTATTGAATGATATAGCTCTTGTAAGGTGTTTAAAGGCTCAAAACTTGGATGCAATGAATGGTGGGTGGTTGGGGGTATTTATAGCCCCAACCACCAAACTAGTCGTTTGGTGGAGGCTGCTGTCGCATGGCGCACCGGACAGTCCGGTGCGCTAGCCACGTCACCCGACCGTTAGGGTTCGACCGTTGGAGCATCTGTCTTCTAGGTCACCGGACAGTCCGGTGGTGCACCGGACAGGTCCTGTAGACTGTCCGGTGCACCTTCTGGCTCTGCTCTGACTTCTGCGCGCACTGTAGCGCATTAACTGACGTTGCAGACGACCGTTGGCGCTGTAGTAGCCGTTACTCTGCTGGCACACCGGACAGTCCGGTGCTACACCGGACAGTCCGGTGAATTATAGCGGAGCGGCTCCCAGAATTCCCGAAGGTGAGTAGTTCGGAGTCGAGTTCCCTAGTGCACCGGACACTGTCCGGTGGCACACCGGACAGTTCGGTGCGCCAGACCATGGCACACTTCGGTAGTCTTTTGCTCTCTTTGTTTGAACCCTTTCTTGGTGTTTTTATTGGTTTATTGTGAACCTTTGGCACCTGTAAAACTTATAGTCTAGAGCAAACTAGTTAGTTCAATTATTTGTGTTGGGCAATTTAACCACCAAAATCAATTAGGAAAAGGTGTAAGCCTATTTCCCTTTCAATCTCCCCCTTTTTGGTGATTGATGCCAACACAAACCAAAGCAAATATAAAAGTGCAGAATTGAACCAGTTTGCATAATGTAAGTGCAAAGGTTACTTGGAATGAAACCAATAATTATTTCTACTAGATATGCATGGATGGCTTTCTTCTAATTTAAAATTTTGGACCATGCTTGCACCACTTGTTTTGTTTTGCAAATGTTTTGGAAATTCTTTTCAAAGTCTTTTTGCAAGATAGTCAAAGGTAAATGAGTAAGATTTTGAGAAGCATTTTCAAGATTTGAAATTTTCTCCCCCTGTTTCAAATGCTTTTCTTTTGACAAAACAAAACTCCCCCTTAATGAAATCCTCCTCTTAGTGTTCAAGAGGGTTTTAGATATTAGTTTTGAAGAAGGTATACCAATTGTATCAAAAATAAGATATCAATTGAAAAACATACTATCAAAAAGGATACCAATTGAGAAAATCTTTTCTTAACCAAATTTGAAGATTTTTTTGAAATTGGTGGTAGTGCGGTCCTTTTGCTTTGGGCTAATACTTTCTCCCCCTTTGGCATGAATTGCCAAAAATGGATACTTGTGAGTGAAATATAAGCCCTTTTACTTTCTCTCCCCATGGTAAATAACATATGAGTGAAGATTATACCAAAGTGAAGAGCATTGTGGAGTGACGACAAAGGATGAATAATTCGATGGAGTGGAGTGGAAGCCTTGTCTTCGCCGAAGACTCCATTTCCCCTTTCAATCTATGACTTAGCATAATATGCACTTGAAGAACACATTAGTCATAGTACATGAAAGAGATATGATCAAAGGTATATAAATGAGCTATGTGTGCAAAACATCAATCAAAATTCCTAAAATCAAGAATATTTAGCTCATGCCTAAGTTTGGTAAAAGTTTGCTCATCTAATGGCTTGGTAAAGATATCGACTAATTGTTCTTTTGTGTTAACATATGCAATCTCGATATCCCCCTTTTGTTGGTGATCCCTCAAAAAGTGATACGGAATGGCTATGTGTTTAGTGCGGCTATGCTCAACGGGATTATCCGCCATGCGGATTGCACTCTCATTATCACATAGAAGAGGAACTATGGTTAATTTGTAACCATAGTCCCTAAGGGTTTGCCTCATCCAAAGCAGTTGCGCGCAACAATGGCCTGCGGCAATATACTCAGCTTCGGCGGTAGAAAGAGCTACAGAATTTTGCTTCTTTGAAGCCCAAGACACCAGAGATCTTCCCAAGAACTAGCAAGTCCCTGATGTGCTCTTTCTATTAATTTTACACCCTTCCCAATCAGCATCGGAATAACCAATTAAATCAAATGTGGATCCCCTGGGGTACCAAAGGCCAAACTTAGGAGTATAAACTAAATATCTCAAGATTCGTTTTACGGCCCTAAGGTGAACTTCCTTAAGATCGGCTTGGAATCTTGCACACATGCATACGAAAAGCATAATATCCGGTCGTGAAGCACATAAATAGAGTAAAGAACCTATCATCGACCGGTATACCTTTTGATCTACGGATTTACCTCCCGTGTCGAGGTCGAGATGCCCATTAGCTCCCATGGGTGTCTTGATGGGCTTGGCATCCTTCATTCCAAACTTTGTAAGAATGTCTTGAATGTACTTCGTTTGGCTAATGAAGGTGCCCTCTTGGAGTTGCTTGACTTGAAATCCTAAAAATACTTCAACTCGCCCATCATAGACATCTCGAATTTTTGAGTCATGATCCTACTAAACTCTTCACAAGTAGATTCGTTAGTGCACCCAAATATGATATCATCAACATAAATTTGGCATACAAACAAATCATTTGCAAGTGTTTTAGTAAAGAGAGTAGGATCGGCCTTTCCGACTTTGAAGCCATTAGCGATGAGAAAATCTCTTAGGCATTCATACCATGCTCTTGGGGCTTGCTTGAGCCCATAAAGCGCCTTAGAGAGTTTATAAACATGGTTAGGATACTCACTATCTTCAAAGCCGGGAGGTTGCTCAACATAGACCTCCTCCTTGATTGGTCCATTGAGGAAGGCACTTTTCACGTCCATTTGATAAAGCTTAAAGCCATGGTAAGTAGCATAGGCAAGTAATATACGAATTGACTCAAGCCTAGCTACGATTGCATAGGTTTCTCCGAAATCCAAACCTTCGACTTGTGAATATCCCTTGGCCACAAGTTAGGCTTTGTTCCTTGTCACCACACCATGCTCATCTTGCTTGTTGCGGAAGACCCACTTGGTTCCTACAACATTTTGGTTAGGACGTGGAACTAAATGCCATACCTCATTCCTCATGAAGTTGTTGAGTTCCTCTTGCATCGCCATCACCCAATCCGAATCTTGAAGTGCTTCCTCTACCCTGTGTGGCTCAATAGAGGAAACAAACGAGTAATGTTCACAAAAATGAGCAACACGAGATCGAGTGGTTACCCCCTTATGAATATCGCCGAGGATGGTGTTCATGGGGTGATCTCGTTGAATTGCTTGGTGGACTCTTGGGTGTGGCGGTCTTGGGCCCTCATCATCTTCCTTGTCTTGATCGTTAGCATCTCCCCCTTGATCATTGTCCTCCTCTTGAGGTGGCTCTTCTTGATCTTCATCATCATCATCTTGAGCTTGATCCTCATCTTGAGTTGGTGGAGATGCTTGCATTGAGGAAGATGGTTGATCTTGTGCATGTGGAGGCTCTTCCGATTCCTTAGGACACACATCCCCAATGGACATGTTCCTTAGTGCGACGCACGGAGCCTCTTCATCATCTACCTCATCAAGATCAACTTGCTCTACCTGAGAGCCGTTAGTCTCATCAAACACAATGTCACAAGAAACTTCAACTAGTCCAGTAGACTTGTTAAAGACTCTATATGCCCTTGTGTTTGAATCATAACCAAGTAAAAAGCCTTCTACAGCTTTAGGAGCAAATTCAGATTTTCTTCCTCTTTTAACAAGAATAAAACATTTGCTACCAAAGACTCTAAAATATGAAACATTGGGCTTTTTACCGGTGAGGAGTTCATATGATGTCTTCTTGAGGATTCGGTGTAGATATAACCGGTTGATGGCGTAGCAAGCAGTGTTAACCGCCTCGGCCCAAAAACGATCCGAAGTCTTGTACTCATCAAGCATGGTTCTTGCCATGTCCAATAGAGTTCTATTCTTCCTCTCCACTACACCATTTTGTTGTGGTGTGTAGAGAGAAGAGAACTCATGCTTGATGCCCTCCTCCTCAAGAAAGCCTTCAATTTGAGAGTTCTTGAACTCCGCCCCGTTGTCGCTTCTAATCTTTTTGATCCTTAAGCCGAACTTATTTTGAGCCCGTCTCAAGAATCCCTTTAAAGTCTCTTGGGTTTGAGATTTTTCCTACAAAAAGAACACCCAAGTGAAGCGAGAATAATCATCCACAATAACTAGACAGTACTTACTCCCGCCTTATGTAAGCGATCGGGCCGAACAGATCCATGTGGAGCAGCTCAAGCGGTCTGTCAGTCGTCATGATGTTCTTGTGTGGATGATGAATACCAACTTGCTTCCCTGATTGACATGCGCTACAAACCCTGTCTTTCTCAAAATGAACATTGGTTAGTCCCAAAATGTGTTCTCCCTTTAGAAGCTTGTGAAGATTCTTCATCCCAACGTGGGCTAGTCGGCGGTGCCAGAGCCAACCCATGTTAGTCTTAGCAATTAAGCAAGTATCGAGTTCAGCTCTATTAAAATCAACTAAGTATAGCTGACCCTCGAGTACTCCATTAAATGCTACTGAATCATCACTTCTTCTAAAGACAGTAACACCTATATCCGTAAAAAGACAGTTCTAACCCATTTTACATAATTGAGAAATTGAAAGCAAGTTATAATCTAAAGAATCTACAAGAAAAACATTGGAAATAAAATGGTCAAGTGATATAGCAATTTTACCCAATCCTTTGACCAAACCTTGATTTCCATCCCCGAATGTGATAGCTCATTGGGGATCTTGGTTTTTCTCATAGGAGGAGAACATCTTCTTCTCCCCTGTCATGTGGTTTGTGCACCCGCTATCGATGATCCAACTTGAACCCCCGGATGCATAAACCTACAAAACAATTTTAGGCCTTGTTCTTAGGTACCCAAACGGTCTTGGGTCCTTTGACATTAGAGACAAGCACCTTGGGTACCCAAACACAAGTCTTTGACTCCTTGTGTTTGCCCCCAACATATTTGGCAACTACTTTGCCTGATTTGTTAGTAAGCACATAGGATGCATCAAAAGTCTTAAATGAAATATTATCTTCATTTGATGCAATAAGAGTTTTCTTCTTAGGCAATTTAGCACGGGTTGATTGCCTAGAACTAGATGCCTCACTCTTATAAATAAAAGCATGATGAGAGCCAGAGTGAGACTTCCCAGAATGAATTCTCCTAATTTTGTGCTCGGGATAACCGGCAGGGTACAAAATGTAGCCCTCGTTATCCTGAGGCATGGGAGCCTTGCCCTTAACAAAGTTAGACAATCTTTTAGGAGGGGCATTAAGCTTGACATTGTCTCTTTGTTGGAAGCCAATGCCATCCTTAATGCCAGGGCGTCTCCCACTATAGAGCATGCTTCTAGCAAATTTAAATTTTTCATTTTCTAAGTCATGCTCATCAATCTTAGCACTAAGTTGAGCTATGTGATCATTTTGTTTCTTAATTAAGGCTAGGTGATCATGAATAGAATCAACATTAATGTCTCTACATCTAGTGCAAATAGTAACATGCTCAACGGTAGATGTAGAGGGTTTGCAAGAATTCAATTCAACAATCTTAGCATGTAATATGTCATTCACATCTCTAAGATTGGAAATAGAAACATTGCAAACATCTAATTCCTTAGCCTTAGCAATTAATTTTTCATTCTCATTTCTAAGGCTAGCAAGAGAGGCATTTAATTTTTCAATCTTAGCAATTGAGCTAGCATTATCATTTCTAAGATTGACAATTGAATCATCACAAATATTTGACTTCTCAACCTTAGCAATTAGTTTGACATTTTCATTTCTAAGGTTGGAAATAACATCATGGCAAGTGCTTAGCTCACTAGTTAATTTTTCACATTTTTCTACCTCTAGAGCATAAGCATTTTTAACCTTAACATGATTTTTGTTTTCTTTAATTAGGAAGTCCTCTTGGCTATCTAAGAGTTCATCCTTATCATGAATAGCACTAATTAATTCATTTAATTTCTCCTTTTGTTGCATGTTTAGGTTGGCAAATAGGGTGAGCAAATTTCCCTCAACATCACTAGAATTTTCCTCATCACTAGAAGTTGCATACTTAGTGGAGGATTTTGATTTTACCTTCTTCCTTTTGCCGTCCTTTGCCATGAGACATTTGTGGCCGACGTTGGGGAAGAGAAGGCCCTTGGTGACGGCGATGTTTGCGGCGTCCTCGTCGGAGGAGGAGTCGGTGGAGCTCTCGTCGGAGTCCCACTCCCGGCAAACATGGGCATTGCCACCCTTCTTCTTTTAGTACCTCTTCTTTTCTCTTCTCTTTCCCTTCTTGTCGTCGCTCCTGTCACTATCACTTGATAATGGACATTTTGCAATAAAATGACCGGGCTTACCACACTTGTAGCAAACTTTCTTGGAGTGGGGCTTGTAGTCCTTCCCCCTCCTTTGCTTGAGGATTTGGCGAAAGCTCTTGATGATGAGCGCCATCTCCTCGTTGTCGAGCTTGGAGGCGTCGATGGGGATTCTACACGGTGTAGAGTCTTCTTTCTTCTCCTTCGTTGCCTTAAATGCCACGGGTTGCACATTGGGTGTGGAGGAGGCGCCTTGCTCGATGATTTTCTTGGAGCCTTTGATCATCAATTCAAAGCTCACAAATTTTCCTATCACTTCCTCGGGAGACATTAGTGTGTATCTAGGATCACCACGAATTAATTGAACTTGCGTAGGGTTAAGGAAAACGAGTGATCTAAGAATAACCTTGACCATTTCATGGTCATCCCATTTGGTGCTCCCGAGGTTGCGCACTTGGTTCACCAAGGTCTTGAGCCGGTTGTACATCGCTTGTGGCTCCTCCCCTTGGTGAAGCATGAAGCGACCGAGCTCCCCCTCGATTGTCTCCCGTTTGGTGATCTTGGTCACCTCATCTCCTTCGTGCGCGGTCTTGAGCACGTCCCAAATTTCCTTTGTGCTCTTCAACCCTGCACCTTATTATACTCCTCTCGACTTAGAGAGGCGAGGAGTATAGTAGTGGCTTGGGAGTTGAAATGTTGGCTTTGTTTGACCTCCTCCGAGTCGTAATCCTTGTCTCCCTTCTTTGGTACCTGCGCTCCATACTCAACAATATCCCATATGCTTTTGTGGAGTGAAGTTAGGTGATGCCTCATTTTATCACTCCACATAGAATAATCTTCACCTTCAATCATAGGTGGTTTGCCTAATGGAACGAAAAGTAATGGAGTGCGTTTTGAAATGCAAGGGTAGCGAAGGGGCATCTTACTATACTTCTTGCGCTCATGGCGCTTAGAAGTGGCAGATGCCGATTCCGAGCCGGAGGTGGAGGGTGACGAAGAGTCGGTCTCGTAGTAGACCACCTTCTTCATCTTTTTCTTCTTGTCACTCTTTCGTTGGGACTTGATGGAGGAAGAGGATTCCTCCTTGTGCTTGTGGGCGGACTCCCTTGAGTGCGTTCTCCCCGAGCTTGCGGACTTGTCGCCGGTCCCGATCTCCCTCTTGGCGGATGCTCCCGACATCACTTCGAGCGGTTAGGCTCTAATGAAGTACCGGGCTCTGATACCAATTGAAAGTCGCCTAGAGGGGGATGAATAGGGCGAATCTGAAATTTACAAACTTAAGCACACACTACAAGTCGGGTTAGCGTTAGAATTAAATGTGAGTCCAAAAGAGAGGGCCAAAACAAATCACAAGCAAATAAGGCGGATGACACGGGAATTTGTTTTACCGAGGTTCGGTTCTTGCAAACCTACTCCCCGTTGAGGTGGTCACAAAGACTGGGTCTCTTTCAACCCTTTCCCTTTCTCAAACGGTCACTTAGACCGAGTGAGCTTCTCTTCTCAATCAAACGGGACACTAAGTCCCCACAAGGACCACCACACAATTTGTGTCTCTTGTCTTGGTTACAATTGAGTTGGAATCAAGAAAGAATGAAGAAGAAAAGCAGTCCAAGCGCAAGAGCTCAAATGAACACAAGTCTCTCTCTCTCTCTCTAGTCACTATTTGATTGGAATGATCTTTGGACTTGGGAGAGGATTTGATCTCTTTGATTGTGTCTTGTATTGAATGCTATAGCTCTTGTAAGGTGTTTGAAGGCTGAAAACTTGGATGCAATGAATGGTGGGTGGTTGGGGGTATTTATAGCCCCAACCACCAAACTAGCCGTTTGGTGGAGGCTGCTGTCGCATGGCACACCGGACAGTCCGGTGCGCCACCGAACACTGTCCGGTGCGCCAGCCACGTCACCCGACCGTTAGGGTTCGACCGTTGGAGCTTCTGTCTTCTGGGTCATCGGACAGTCCGGTGGTGCACCGGACAGGTCCTGTAGACTGTCCGGTGCGCCTTTTGGCTCTGCTCTGACTTCTGCGCGCACTGTAGCGCATTAACTGCCGTTGTAGATGACTGTTGGTGATGTAGTAGCCGTTACTCCGCTGGCACACCGGACAGTCCGGTGCTACACCGGACAGTCCGGTGCTACACCGGACAGTCCGGTGCTACACCGGACAGTCCAGTGAATTATAGCGGAGCGGCTCCCAGAATTCCTGAAGGTGAGTAGTTCGGAGTCGAGTTCCCTGGTGCACCGGACACTGTCTGGTGGTACACCGGACACTGTCTGGTGGCACACCGGACAATCCGATGCTGAGAGCACCTAGAGGGGGGTGAATAGGTGATCCTGTAAAAACTTAAAACTTAAAGCCACAAAACTTGATTAAGAGTTAGCACAATGAAATCAAGTGGCTAAAGGAGAGCTCTTGTGAAACACAATAGACACAGTGAGAACAAGCACAAGAGACACGAGGATTTATCCCGTGGTTCGGCCAAGTATAACACTTGCCTATTCCACATTGTGGCGTCCCAATGGACGAGAGTTGCACTCAACTCCTCTCAAGTGATCCAATGATCAACTTGAATACCACGGTGTTCTTCTTTCTTTCACTATATCCCGTTTGCGAGGAATCTCCACAACTTGGAGCCTCTCGCCCTTACAAATGATGATCACAAAGAAGCACAGATGTAAGGGAGGGAAAAGCAACACACACAAGTCTCAAAAGCAACAGCTCAACCACGCACACTAGTCACAACTTGAGCTCTAAGTTCACACACGGAGTTATCAACTCAAGAGGAGCTCAAATTGCTATCACAAAGAATCAAATGCGCTAGAATGAAGACTTGGTGCTTAGAGATGATCAAAGAATGCTTGGTGTTCTCCTCCATGTGCCTAGGGGTCCCTTTTATAGCCCTAAGGCAGCTAGGAGCCGTTGAGAGCAATCCAGGAAGGCAATTCTTGCCTTCTGTTGGTTGGTGCACCGGACAGTCAGGTGCACCACCGGACACTGTCCAGTGCTGATTGCTTTCCTATTCTGGTGCAGTCGGCCGTTGAAGATTTGGAGCCGTTGGCGCACCGGACAGTCCGGTGCCCCCATCAGACCGTTGGCCCGGCCACGCGTCACGCGCGGATTGCGCGGCCGACCGTTGGCTCACCGGATAGTCCGGTGCACCACCGGACAGTTCGGTGAATTTTAGTCGTACGCCGCCGACGAAATCTCGAGAGCAGCCTTTTCACCAGAGCCAGCCTGGCGCACCGGACACTGTTCGGTGCACCACCGGACAGTCCGGTGCACCCAGACTGAACAGCAGTTGGCTGTACATAGCCAACTCTTTTTCCTTTTGTCTTTTCTCTGATTCTAGCACTTAGACAAATATGTTAGTACACAAAAACCAATGTACTAAGTCTAGAATTATACCTTTGTGTTGATTTGCACTTCTTCCCCCATTTGGCATAGTTTCATACTTAAACCATTTGTGTTGGCACTTAATCACCAAAATACTTAGAAATGGCCCAAGGGCACATTTCCCTTTCAATCTCCCCCTTTTTGGTGATTTATGCCAACACAACATAAAGCAACACATAGAAGTGTAATATCAATGCAAATAAAAACAAGAATTGTTTTTTATTCAAATTTGGCATATTTGGATCATTCTTTGCCACCAATTGGTTTGTTTTTGCAAATCAAACTCAATTTTCTATTTCTAAGTTAAACACACTTGTTGAGATATAAAGAGAGGTATTCCAAGAGAAATTGATCAAATATTCAAAAACTCCCCCTTTTCCCATAATCAAACATTCTCCCCACAAGAGACCAATTTTTGACAATAAGAGACAATAGGAGTATTTTGACAAAACAAAAGCTCTAACTCTACTATTTTCAAAAAATTCTCAAGTGGTAGTTGATCCATTTGCTTTAGCCTTAGTTTCTCCCCCTTTGGCATCAAGCACCAAAACGGGATCATTTTTGGCCCTTAAACCCTATTGCCTCACCAAAATCTTCAAGTAAGAGTAAAGGCAATAAGAGTATGGATATGAACTTGGAGTAAGTTACCCTCTCATCGGAGTGCAGTGGAAGTCTTTCATGGTCCAAGTCCACCTTTCCCTTTCAATATATCTTTGAGACTAATTTAAGAAAACTAAAGCACATGGTTAGTCTCAAAGGATCAAGTTGTAGCACATCTCCCCCTAAATACGTGCATCACTCACACATGGACTTTTGAGGTCCGGGGATTGCTTTGTACAACTTGATCACCATAATTAAGCAACAAAATGCATAAAGGAACATGATCAAAGGCATAAAACACATGTATGCTATAAATCAATCCAAGTTCCGTGAATCTAAGATATTTAGCTCACTATGCAGCCTGCAAAAGGTTGACTCATCTAGAGGCTTGGTAAATATATCGGCTAGCTGGTTCTCGGTGCTAACATAAAACACTTCGATATCTCCCTTTTGCTGGTGGTCTCTCAAAAAGTGATGCCGGATGTCTATGTGCTTAGTGCAGCTGTGTTCAACAGGATTATCCGCCATGCGGATTGCACTCTCATTATCACATAGGAGTGGGACTTTGCTCAGATTGTAGCCAAAGTCCCGGAGGGTTTGCCTCATCCAAAGTAGTTGCGCGCAACACTGTCCTGCGGCAACATACTCGGCCTCATCGGTGGATAGGGCAACAGAAGTTTGTTTCTTAGAACTCCAAGACACCGGGGACCTTCCTAAGAATTGGCACGTCCCTGATGTACTCTTCCTATCAACCTTGCATCCAGCATAATCGGAGTCTGAGTATCCAATCAAGTCAAAGGTTGACCCCTTTGGATACCAGATCCCGAAGCAAGGCGTAGCAACTAAATATCTAAGAATTCGCTTAACGGCCACAAGGTGACACTCCCTTGGATTGGATTGAAATAGCACACATGCATACACTTAGCATAATATCTGGTCTACTAGCACATAAATAAAGTAAAGACCCTATCATAGACCGGTATGCCTTTTGATCAACGGACTTACCTCCTTTGTTGAGGTCGACATGTCCATCAGTTCCCATTGGAGTCTTTGCTGGCTTGGCGTCCTTCATCCCAAACCGCTTGATCAAATCTTGTGTGTACTTCGTTTGGGAAATAAAAAGTGCCGTCCTTGAGTTGCTTCACTTGGAACCCAAGGAAGTAGTTCAACTCGCCCATCATCGACATCTCAAATTTTTGAGTCATCACCCTGCTAAACTCTTCACAAGACTTTTGGTTAGTAGAACCAAAGATTATGTCATCGACATAAATTTGGCACACAAATAAGTCACCATCACAAGTCTTAGTAAATAAAGTTGGATCGGCTTTCCCAACCTTGAAAGCATTAGCAATTAAAAAGTCTCTAAGGCATTCATACCATGCTCTTGGGGCTTGCTTAAGTTCATAGAGCGCCTTAGAGAGCTTACATACGTGGTCGGGGTACCGTTCATCCTCAAAGCCAGGGGGTTGCTCTACGTACACCTCCTCCTTGATTGGCCTGTTGAGGAAAGCGCTCTTCACATCCATTTGGAACAACCTGAAAGAATGGTGAGTGGCATAGGCTAACAAAACACGAATAGACTCTAGCCTAGCCACAGGAGCAAAGGTGTGGCAGAACCTCCCAAGTTATTGGGCCCACATACACCTGTCCTTGTCTTAAAGACCTCAGACAGCTATGCATGTGCACTAGATAACTTAACAGGATCTGTCCGATTGCCCCAAGGACATCGGATAAACCACTTACAACCAAGATCGCGGGATTAAGTAATACAAATCACACACACCAATATTATTGCAGCGGAAATCTTACTACCAAATTTTACAAGTTACAAAAATTTTATATTAGTTTATCGGAGTGATTACAAAAGTATAAGTTTGAAATATATGCTAGCTCAAGGGATCATCCTCAATAAGAAGTATAGAAGGGTTACTTAGACTTATAAGAAGGCCGAGCCCACCGGCACTTAACACCATCAACAACAGCACAAAGTTAGAACCTGAAAAACAACAGGGAATAAAACCCTGAGTATGGAATTACTCAGCAAGACTTACCCGACTAAAGAAAAGACTCTCAAGGGTATGCTGGCTTAAGGGTGTCAAGGTAAGGCTTCTCAATAATCAAAGACTCTGTTTTGCAGAAATGCTTACTAAAGTGGATCCTTAAAAATCCAGTTTTATTTGTCAAGTTACGTAAAATTACCTGCAACTAGAGTTCTTTCTACCCTAGTTCAATCACTTGACCTGCACTAGCCAATTTCTTAACAAACCCATCATCTTTACTGGATTGCTACGTATAAGTCAGTGACCAAGTCTTCATAACCGTGAAGGTACGGCGATCCGAATCGATTATACTCAGCTGAGGATCTCCAATCACACGACATATGTAGCACTTAACCCTTGCATATGTCAACTTGCCACCGGGGTTCTTAAGACCAGATCAGGTTCACGCAAACCGAGAGCACAGATACACCACCGTCCAGCCTCTTGCCACGGAGGGTACACGCTACTCTCGCCACCGCTCCACGCCCATTTCGTGTTATCTTATTCTGGCCTTAGTCTGCCCGAGGCAAGGCTTACCCATGACGAGGCATGTGACCAGTTAAAGGGTCCTCGGTCAGAGCAGGCCTACATCGACACGGTCCTTAATCGACTCAGACGGAGACACTACACCGAGACTCCTTTCTCGTGCAAGTCACCCGCCCGGTCTCAGCTTAATTATTTCAACCCAAAAACTTGGTACCTGGCAGAGGTACATCTTTTCCGATGTTGAACCCATCACGGCCATGATGGATCCACCATCAAATTTTATTTTCGAAAACATCCCACCCACTTTTGCCACATCATCTTTTGTAAAAAAACAAAACATTTTGTTTTTCTAGAGCAAGGCTAAGCATCAAAATCTTTTGTAAAACGGGTGATCAAGGAAGGTAATCAAATTCAAGGAAGGTAATGCAGGAATTGTTTTAGCAATCAACTCCTATCACCTAATGCATCAAGCAAGTGAAAAAGATTTTTAAAACACAAGGAGGTGGCAAATGCACCGGGGCTTGCCTTCGTTAATAGGTGAGTCGGGCTCGGATCCAAAAATATCGAAGTAGAAGCAGTTGCCTGCTTGAGAATCCGAGGGTGGTGGTGTCCTTTCTTCGGTGACTTCTATTTCTTCTTCACGTTCTAACGTAACCATAAATATACAAATATAAGAATGAATGTCATGTAATGCGCATGAGAGTGCGAAGATAATAAAGATTTATTATCTAAGTCTTGAATACAACTTTCCTTCACGGAACTCCGAGAACTTAGGGTTTCCGGAGTCGGTAAAGGAGTTCAAAGGGCAGGGGGTGGTTTTGGGTTCTAGTTATCAAACATGGTCCAAATCAACTCAAACCCTACCCAAGGCTTCTAAATATTTCTTTAAGTTCCCATAACAAGTTTGGGCATTTTTGGACTTTCTAATTATTTTCTAAAAATCCATAACTAATATTTTTAACTACTTTAAATGCCCTAAAATTTCTTATTTCCACTAAAAATCACAAAACTATTTTTATTAAATTCTAGGGAAAATAACAAGCCTAGGAAAATTGGTTTCACAATTTTATCATTTTTCTACTGTTTTCTATAATTCTTTTAACTCGAAAGGAAAAAGAAAAAGAAAACTCGTGAAAAGTATTGGGCCGAATCCAGTCCAGGTCGGCCCACTACCAGCAGAAGCACGTCCACGCGCGCGCCCGCGGCAACCTTGCATAGAGGTCCTCGGTTTATTAACTAAATCGAAGTAGGTTTGTTTACTGTTCCTCTGTGCCACTGACCAATTGCAGAAAGGCCCTCCAACTTCTATCTCTTTACCCGATACGTCCTTGACGACGGCAGCGCGCGGAGGAGCTCCGGCGAACCTCTATACCGGCCGATTGGGGCAACGGCAAGGTTCTCCGAGCAGCAGACATGAAATCGGGGCTACCTTGATCATTTCTGAGAGCACCTAGAGGGGGGGTGAATAGGTGATCCTGTAACACTTAAAACTTAAGCCACAAAACTTGGTTAATCGTTAGCACAATAATTGCCAAGTGGCTAGAGAGGAGTCAAAACACAATAACCACAAGAGATCAAACACAGAGATGGCACGGTGGTTATCCCGTGGTTCGGCCAAGACCAACGCTTGCCTACTCCACGTTGTGGCGTCCCAACGGACGAGGGTTGCAATCAACCCCTCTCAAGCGGTCCAAAGACCCACTTGAATACCATGGTGTTTTGCTTGCTTTTTCTCAATCCCGTTTGCGAGGAATCTCCACAACTTGGAGCCTCTCGCCCTTACACTTGAAATTCACAAGGAAACACAGAGCAAGGGAGGGATTAGCAACACACTCAAGACAAGAAATCACAGCAACACCACGCACACAAGTCGCAACGAGAGCTCACAACACAACTCAATGAGTTCACTACTCAACTAGAGCTCTAATTGCTATCGCAAAGAATCAAAGGCGCGGAATTGATGTCTTGGTGCTTAGAAATGTTGAAGGAATGCTTGGTATGCTCCTCCATGCGCCTAGGGGTCCCTTTTATAGCCCCAAGGCAGCTAGGAGCCATTGAGAGCAATCTAGGAAGGCTGATCTTGCCTTCTGTCGACTAGCGCACCGGACAGTCGGGTGCACACCGGACACTGTCCGGTGCCCGATTTCCTTCCAAAAATGGCACAGTCGACCGTTGACAGCCTGAGAGCCGTTGGCGCACCGGACATGTCTGGTGCACACCGGACAGTCCGGTGCCCTCTTCTAGCCGTTGGCTCGGCCACGTGTCCCGCGCAGATCGCGCGGCCGACCGTTGGCTCACCGGACAATCTGGTGCACACCGGACAGTCCGGTGAATTATAGCCGTACGTCGCCGGTGAATTCCCGAGAGCGGCCACTTCGCTCGAGCCATCCTGGCGCACCGGACAGTCCGGTGCTCCCAGACTCAGCAGAGTCTTGGCTGCTCGAGCCAAGACATTTACAATTGGATTTTTCCTGTTTCCAGCACTTAGACACAATACATTAGTCCATAAAACAATGTACTAGGTCTGAGACACATACCTTTATCCTTGATTTGTACTTTGTCCACCTTTTACACTTAGGCACTTGTGTTGGACACTAAATCACCAAAAACTTAGAAATGGCCCAAGGGCACATTTCCCTTTCAATCTCCCCCTTTTTGGTGATTTATGCCAACACAACATAAAGCAAGTAGAACAAGTACAAAATCAATTCAAATAAGAACTCAAATTGTTTTGATTCAAATTTGACATATATGGATCACTCTTTGCCACCACTTGGTTTGTTTTTGCAAATCAAACTCAAATTTCTATCTCTAAGTCAACCACACATGTTAAGACATAAAGAGAGTTATTCCAAGAGAAATTGATTCAAGATTTCAAAAACTCCCCAATTTTTTTTCATAATCAACACTTCTCCCCTCAAGAAGCCATCTTTTGACACAAGAGAGACAATAAAAAGTTTTGACAAACCAAAAGCTCTATTCTACTATTTTCAAAATTTCTCAAGTGGTAGTTGATCCATTTATCGCTTTGGCCTTTATTTTCTCCCCCTTTGGCATCAAGCACCAAAACGGGATCAATCTTGGCCCTTTAACCCCATTGCCTCACCAAAATCTTCAAATAAGAACACAAAGGCAATAAGAGTATAAAGATGAACTTGGAAAAGTTACTCTTTTCATCGGAGTGCAGTGGAAGTCTTGCATGGTCCAAGTCCACCTTTTCCCTTTCAATTCTCCTTGGAGACTAAAACAACCAAACTCAAGAACATGGTTAGTCTCAAAGGGTCAAGTTGTAGCACAGCTCCCCCTAAATATGTGCATCACTTGCAAACAGGACTTGTGAGGTCCAGGGAGTGTTTGTACAACTTGAGCACCACAATAAGCAACAACATGCAGAATGATCAAAGGCATAAACACATGTATGCTACATTTCAATCCAAGTTCCGCGAATCTAAGATATTGAGCTCACTACGCAGCCTGCAAAAGGTCTTCTCATCTAGAGGCTTGGTGAAGATATCGGCTAGCTGGTGTTCGGTGCTAACATGAAACACTTCGATATCTCCCTTTTGCTGGTGGTCTCTCAAAAAGTGATGCCGGATGTAAATGTGCTTTGTGCGGCTGTGCTCAACAGGATTTTCCGCTATTCGGATAGCACTCTCATTATCACATAGGAGTGGGACTTTGCTCAGATTGTAGCCAAAGTCCCGGAGGGTTTGCCTCATCCAAAGTAGTTGTGCGCAACACTGTCCTGCGGCAACATACTCGGCCTCAGCGGTGGATAGGGCAACGGAAGTTTGTTTCTTAGAGTTCCATGACACCAGGGACCTTCCTAAGAATTGGCACGTCCCCAATGTACTCTTCCTATCGACCTTACATCCAGCATAGTCGGAATCTGAGTACCCAATCAAGTCAAAGTTAGACCCCTTTGGATACCAGATCCCGAAGCAAGGCGTAGCGACTAAATATCGAAGAATTCGCTTCACAGCCACTAAGTGACACTCCTTAGGATTGGATTGAAATCTAGCACACATGCATACGCTAAGCATAATATCCGGTCTACTAGCACATAAATAAAGCAAAGAACCTATCATGGACCGGTATGCTTTTTGATCAACGGACTTACCTCCTTTGTTGAGGTCGGTGTGTCCGTCAGTTCCCATCGGCGTCTTTGCGGGCTTGGCGTCCTTCATCCCAAACCGCTTTAGCAAGTCTTGCGTGTACTTCGTTTGGGAGATGAAAGTGCCGTCCTTGAGTTGCTTCACTTGAAACCCAAGGAAGTAGTTCAACTCGCCCATCATCGACATCTCGAATTTCTGCGTCATAACCCTGCTAAACTCTTCACAAGACTTTTGATTAGTAGAACCAAATATTATGTCATCGACATAAATTTGGCACACAAAAAGATCACCATCGCAAGTCTTGGTAAAAAGAGTTGGATCGGCTTTCCCAACCTTGAAAGCATTAGTAATTAAAAAGTCTCTAAGGCATTCATACCATGCTCTTGGGGCTTGCTTAAGTCCATAGAGCGCCTTAGAGAGCTTACACACGTGGTCGGGGTACCGTTCATCCTCGAAGCCAGGGGGTTGCTCCACGTACACCTCCTCCTTGATCGGCCCGTTGAGGAAAGCGCTCTTCACATCCATTTGGTACAACCTGAAGGAATGGTGAGCGGCATATGTTAGCAAGATACGAATTGATTCTAGCCTAGCCACAGGAGCAAAAGTCTCCTCAAAGTCCAAACCTGCGACTTGGGCATAACCTTTTGCCACAAGTCGAGCCTTGTTCCTCGTCACCACCCCGTGCTCGTCCTGTTTGTTACGAAACACCCACTTGGTTCCCATAACATTTTGCTTGGGACGAGGCACCAGTGTCCAAACTTCATTGCGCTTGAAGTTGTTGAGTTCCTCCTGCATGGCCAACACCCAGTCCGGATCTAGCAAGGCCTCTTCTACCCTGAAAGGCTCAATAGAAGAGACAAAAGAGTAATGCTCACAAAAATTAACTAATCTCGAACGAGTAGTTACTCCCTTGCTAATATCACCCAATATTTGATCGACGGGATGATCCCTTTGGATCGTCGCTCGAACTTGGGTTTGAGGTGCCTGAGATGCTTCTTCCTCTTCATCTTTAACATCTTGTGCTCCCCCTTGATCATGTGCCTCCACTTGAGGTACCTGTTCGTCATCTTGGGTTGGGGGATGCACCATAGTTGAGGAAGACGGTTGATCTTGCTCCGATTGTTCCTGAGGCCGTACATCTCCAATCGCCATGGTGCGTATCGCGGCTATTGGAACGTCTTCTTCATCTACATCATCAAGATCAACAACTTGCTCTCTTGGAGAGCCATTAGTTTCATCAAATACAACGTCGCTAGAGACTTCAACCAAACCCGATGATTTGTTGAAGACCCTATACGCCTTTGTATTTGAATCATAACCTAATAAAAACCCTTCTACAGCTTTGGGAGCAAATTTGGAATTCCTACCCTTTTTCACTAGAATGTAGCATTTACTCCCAAAAACACGAAAGTACGATACATTGGGTTTGTTACCGGTTAGCAGCTCATACGACGTCTTCTTGAGGAGGCGGTGAAGGTAGACACTGTTGATGGCGTGGCAAGCCGTGTTCACGGCTTCCGACCAAAAACGCTCGGGGGTCTTGAACTCTCCAAGCATAGTCCTCGCCATATCAATGAGCGTCCTGTTCTTCCTCTCTACCACACCATTTTGCTGAGGTGTGTAGGGAGCGGAGAACTCGTGCTTGATCCCCTCCTCCTCAAGGAACTCCTCCACTTGAAGATTCTTGAATTCGGACCCGTTGTCGCTCCTTATCTTCTTCACCTTGAGCTCAAACTCATTTTGAGCTCTCCTGAGGAAGCGCTTGAGGGTCCCTTGGGTTTCAGACTTATCCTGCAAAAAGAACACCCAAGTGAAGCGAGAAAAGTCATCAACAATAACTAGACCATACTTACTTCCTCCTATGCTTAGATAGGCGACGGGTCCGAAGAGGTCCATATGCATCAGCTCCAGAGGTCTTGAAGTGGTCATCACATTCTTGCTGTGATGAGCTCCTCCCACCTGTTTACCTGCTTGACAAGCTGCACAAGGTCTATCTTTTTCGAAATGTACATTGGTTAGACCTATCACGTGTTCTCCCTTTAGAAGCTTGTGGAGGTTCTTCATCCCCACATGTGCTAAGCGGCGATGCCACAACCAGCCCATGCAAGTCTTAGCCATTAAGCATGCATCTAGACCGGCCCCCTCTTTTGCAAAATCAACTAAATAAAGTTTGCCGTCTAGTACACCCTTAAAAGCTAGTGAACCATCACGTCTTCTAAAGACAGATACATCTACATTTGTAAATAGACAATTATATCCCATATTACATAATTGACTAACAGATAGTAAATTATATCCAAGAGACTCAACTAAAAACACATTAGAGATAGAGTGTTCATTTGATATTGCAATCTTGCCTAAGCCTTTCACCTTGCCTTGGTTCCCATCACCGAATATGATTGAATCTTGGGAATCCTTATTCGTGACGTAGGAGGTGAACATCTTCTTCTCCCCCGTCATATGGTTTGTGCATCCGCTGTCGATAATCCAGCTTGAACCCCCGGATGCATAAACCTGCAAGGCAAATTTAGGCTTGGGTCTTAGGTACCCAACTCTTGTTGGGTCCTACAAGGTTAGTCACAATTGTCTTAGGGACCCAAATGCAAGTTTTATCACCCTTGCATTTTGCCCCTAATTTCCTAGCAACTATCTTCCTATCCTTTCTACAAATAGCAAAGGAAGCATTTAAAGCATGATATATTGTAGATGGTTCATTAACTTTCCTAGGAACATTAGCAACATTTCTCCTAGGCATATTATGAACAACATTTTTCCTACCAACATTTCTATCATGCACATAGGAAGAATTAGAAGCAAACATGGCATGAGAATCAAAAGCATCATATGCATTATAACTCCTATAAGCATTTCTATATTGTCTCTTGTCATGATACATAAAAGCATGGTTCTTTTTAGCACTAATAGCCATAGGGGCCTTCCCTTTCTCCTTGGTGGAGATGGGAGCCTTATGGCTTGTTAAGTTCTTGGCTTCCCTCTTGAAGCCAAGTCCATCCTTAATTGAGGGGTGTCTACCAATCGTGTAGGCATCCCTTGCAAATTTTAGCTTATCGAAATCACTTTTGCTAGTCTTAAGTTGGTCATTAAGACTAGCTACTTCATCATTTAATCTAGAAATTGCAGCTAGGTGTTTACTACAAGCATCAATATCAAAATCCTTACACCTAGTACAAATTATAACATGTTCTACACAAGAATTAGATTTATTTGCTACTTCTAATTTAGCATTTAAATCATTGTTAACACCTTGTAAAGTAGAAATGGTTTCATGACAAGTAGATAGTTCATAAGAAAGCATTTCATTTCTTTTAACTTCTAAAGCATAGGATTTTTGTGCCTCTACAAATTTATCATGTTCATCATATAACAAATCCTCTTGCTTTTCTAAAAGCCTATCCTTTTCATTCAAGGCATCAATCAATTCATTGATTTTTTCAATTTTATTTCTATCCAATCCCTTGAACAAGCTAGAGTAATCTATTTCATCTTCATCACTAGATTCGTCCTCACTTGAAGAAGCATAAGTAGAGTTTCGAGTACATACCTTCTTCTCCCTTGCCATAAGGCATGTGTGACGCTCGTTGGGGAAGAGGGATGACTTGTTGAAGGCGGTGGCGGCGAGCCCTTCATTGTCGGAGTCGGACGAAGAGCAATCCGAATCCCACTCCTTGCCAAGATGTGCCTCGCCCTTTGCCTTCTTATAGTTCTTCTTTTTCTCCCTCTTGATCCCTTGATCCTGATCACTATCATTGTCGGGACAGTTAGCAATAAAATGACCAAGCTTACCGCATTTGAAGCATGAGCGCTTCCCCTTGGCTTTAGTCTTGCTTGGCTGTCCCTTGCAACCTTTAAGCGCCGTCTTGAATCTTTTGATGATGAGGGCCATCTCTTCATCATTAAGTCCGGCTGCCTCAATTTGTGCCACCTTACTAGGTAGCGCCTCCTTGCTTCTTGTTGCCTTGAGAGCAAGGGGTTGCGGTTCGTTGATCGGACCATTCAAGGCGTCGTCCACGTACCTCGCCTCCTTGATCATCATCCGCCCGCTAACGAATTTTCCAAGGACTTCTTCGGGCGACATTTTGGTGTACCTGGGATTCTCACGAATATTATTTACTAAATGAGGATCAAGAACGGTAAAGGACCTTAGCATCAGCCGGACGACGTCGTGGTCCGTCCATCGCGTGCTTCCGTAGCTCTTTATTTTGTTGATAAGGGTCTTGAGCCGGTTGTATGTTTGTGTCGGCTCCTCGCCCCTTATCATCGCGAACCGTCCAAGCTCGCCCTCCACCAACTCCATCTTGGTGAGCAAGGTGACGTCGTTCCCCTCATGAGAAATCTTGAGGGTGTCCCAGATCTGCTTGGCGTTATCCAAGCCGCTCACTTTGTGGTATTCATCCCTGCACAATGAAGCTAGAAGAACAGTAGTAGCTTGTGCATTCTTATGAATTTGCTCATTAATGAACATGGGACTATCCGAACTATCAAAGTGCATTCCACTCTCTACAATCTCCCATATACTAGGATGGAGAGAGAACAAGTGACTACGCATTTTGTGACTCCAAAATCCGTAGTCCTCTCCATCAAAATGAGGAGGTTTACCAAGTGGAATAGATAATAAATGAGCATTTGCACTTTGAGGAATACGCGAATAATCGAAAGAAAAGTTCGAGTTAACCGTCTTTCGTTTGTCGTAGTCGTTGTCGTCGTTGTCCTTGTGGGAAGAAGTGGACTCATCACCGTCGTCGTAGTAGACGATCTCCTTAATGTGCCTTGTCTTCTTCTTCTTCCCATCTTTTCGTCTATGACCCGAGCCCGAGTCGGTAGGCTTGTCATCCTTTGGCTCGTTGACGAAAGACTCCTTCTCTTTATCGTTGATCACGATACCCTTCCCCTTAGGATCCATCTCTTCAGGCGGTTAGTCCCTTTGTGAAGAGAACGGCTCCGATACCAATTGAGAGCACCTAGAGGGGGGGTGAATAGGTGATCCTGTAACACTTAAAACTTAAGCCACAAAACTTGGTTAATCGTTAGCACAATAATTGCCAAGTGGCTAGAGAGGAGTCAAAACACAATAACCACAAGAGATCAAACACAGAGATGGCACGGTGGTTATCCCGTGGTTCGGCCAAGACCAACGCTTGCCTACTCCACGTTGTGGCATCCCAACGGACGAGGGTTGCAATCAACCCCTCTCAAGCGGTCCAAAGACCCACTTGAATACCATGGTGTTTTGCTTGCTTTTTCTCAATCCCGTTTGCGAGGAATCTCCACAACTTGGAGCCTCTCGCCCTTACACTTGAAATTCACAAGGAAACACAGAGCAAGGGAGGGATTAGCAACACACTCAAGACAAGAAATCACAGCAACACCACGCACACAAGTCGCAACGAGAGCTCACAACACAACTCAATGAGTTCACTACTCAACTAGAGCTCTAATTGCTATCGCAAAGAATCAAAGGCGCAGAATTGATGTCTTGGTGCTTAGAAATGTTGAAGGAATGCTTGGTATGCTCCTCCATGCGCCTAGGGGTCCCTTTTATAGCCCCAAGGCAGCTAGGAGCCGTTGAGAGCAATCTAGGAAGGCTGATCTTGCCTTCTGTCGACTGGCGCACCGGACAGTCGGGTGCACACCGGACACTGTCCGGTGCCCGATTTCCTTCCAAAAATGGCGCAGTCGACCGTTGACAGCCTGAGAGCCGTTGGCGCACCGGACATGTCCGGTGCCCTCTTCTAGCCGTTGGCTCGGCCACGTGTCCCGCGTAGATCGCGCGGCCGACCGTTGGCCCGCCCGACCGTTGGCTCACCGGACAGTCCGGTGCACACCGGACAGTCCGGTGAATTATAGCCGTACGTCGCCGGTGAATTCCCGAGAGCGGCCACTTCGCTCGAGCCATCCTGGCGCACCGGACACTGTCCGGTGCACCACCGGACAGTCCGGTGCTCCCAGACTCAGCAGAGTCTTGGCTGCTCGAGCCAAGACATTTACAATTGGATTTTTCCTGTTTCCAGCACTTAGACACAATACATTAGTCCATAAAACAATGTACTAGGTCTGAGACACATACCTTTATCCTTGATTTGTACTTTGTCCACCTTTTACACTTAGGCACTTGTGTTGGACACTAAATCACCAAAAACTTAGAAATGGCCCAAGGGCACATTTCCCTTTCAATTTTCCCCAACCAAATTGCAGCTAAGACCAACTACGAAGCTCTGGCCACGGTGGCCGTGAGCATCGCGGCTATACTGCCGTGTTCCCGGCGACCAGAGGACCCCTAGTCCAATTGGACGGTCCAGTAAGCATCGCAGACATGTGAGAGAGCTTAAACGAGGGAGAGGGAGGGTTGGACTGACCGGAAAAAAAGGGCTGGCGACGGTGAAGCTCGTTTCACGGTGGTGGAGAGTGGATTTGGGGGGAATTGGAAATTCGTGCGTGCTGGTGGACGATCGAGGGTGGGAGTGGGTGCTACAGCTTCACGACGACATGGCGCAGCTACGGGCGAGGTCAATTTATAGTGCGAGCGGGCGGTGGCCGCGAATTTTGAGCAAGACGCGCGGCGGCCGGAGAGGAAGAAGAACACTGGCGCAGCGGCTTGGTGTCTACTGCCGTGGCAGTTACTCCGGTGAGCCACGGAGAGCGAGGGTAAGTCGCGGCGGTGCGGTGGAAAGCGAGAGCCACGCGGCGCATGGCCGGGAGGCGGCGGTCACCGGCGAGGTAATCTGCTCAGCCGCAAAGTGGATAAGAAAGCCACGGTGATGTCACCGGAGTGACCTCCAGCTCACCGTCGGCAAGGATTCTTACCCCGCAACGTTATCAATCCACCCCGCACACGAATCTTAAGGCCAGCGACGTGAATCATGGCGGAGGGGTCACCGGCGGTGGACATTTTGCGCTGGCGGTCTGATCTGCACGAGCACTGTACCATGGCCAACTCCATCAGACATCCTGACAGAGCATTTTGGAGCTTCATTTTCTCCAATTTTTATGTGAAACCTATGCCAACTTTCTGCAGCAAAGTTGTAGAGCTATAATCCATCTATAACTTTGATACAATGTGCTCCCACAAAAAGTCACTGGATCCCATTCAAAATCGAGCTCAAAGTTCATCCCATCACACTGTTACTCTGAATTTCAGACCTCAAGCAGTCTGACAGTCCAACTTCAGGCTCAATTATCTCCAGTTTTTCCTTAGCAACTATGCTCACACCTTTAAGCAAAGTTGTTCTCCTATGATTAGGCTATAATTTTGATGTGGTGACCTAGGGCAAAAACCCTAGAATTTGCAAGATACAATGCTCCAAAGTTGAGCCCTCAACACTGAAATCAGACTTAGGCATTTGAGAAAGAGTGTGGCTCTTTTGCACATAAGTCCAAATCTCAGGGTTTAACTTGCAAACTCACATATTTGTGGCCCAAATGACTTAAGATACTTATTTAACTTGGTTTTTGCACTTTAGTCCAAAAGTGGACTAATTTTGCACATAGGTCCCTAGGGTTTGGTTTTAGGGTTTTCCACGGTTCCAATTAGGGTTTTTAGTGTCCCATGGGTATAAATGTGATTCAACTTTATTTTTGGGGATATTTTATAACTATTTCCCTAAAGCCTTTAGGTTTTCTCAACTTGGGTTAGGTCTTACCCCTTTAATCCCTATTTAGGGTTAAGTTTCCTATCCAGGGTTCTATTTGCAAAACACTTAAACAATACAACTTGTTTGAAATTTTTGCCTAGTGAATGCACTCTAGGTGTATCAAACATATGCAATGCCAATTCTTATGATGCCATGCTCAAGTTTTAGTTACAGTAACACCAGGGGTGTTACAAAAGGTCTCCTCAAAGTCCAAACCTGCGACTTGGGCATAACCTTTTGCCACAAGTCGTGCCTTGTTCCTTGTCACCACCCCGTGCTCATCTTGTTTGTTGCGGAACACCCACTTGGTTCCCACAACGTTTTGCTTTGGACATGGCACCAAGGTCCAAACTTCATTTCGCTTGAAGTTATTGAGCTCTTCCTGCATGGCCAATACCCAGTTCGGATCTACAAAGGCCTCTTCTACCCTGAAAGGCTCAATAGAAGAGACAAAAGAGTAATGCTCACAAAAATTAACTAATCTAGAGCGAGTAGTTACTCCCTTGCTTATATCACCCAATATTTGGTCGACGGGATGATTCCTTTGAATCGTCGCTCGGACTTGAGTTGGAGGGGCCTATGGTGCTTCTTCCTCCATAACATGATCATCTTGTGCTCCACCTTGATCACACGCCTCTTCTTGATGAATCTGTTCATCATCTTGAGTTGGGGAATGCACCATTGTTGAGGAAGAAGGTTGATCTTGCTCCTGATGTTCCTGTGGTCGCACATCTCCAATCGCCATGGTGCGAATTGCGTTCATTGGAACATCATATTCATCTACATCATTAAGATCAACTTGCTCTCTTGGAGAGCCATTAGTCTCATCAAATACAACGTCGCTAGAGACTTCAACCAAACCCGATGATTTGTTGAAGACTCTATACGCCTTTGTATTTGAGTCATAACCTAACAAAAACCCTTCTACAGCTTTGGGAGCAAATTTGGAATTCCTACCTTTCTTCACTAGAATATAACATTTACTCCCAAATACACGAAAGTATGAAAAGTTGGGTTTGTTACCGGTTAGAAGCTCATACGAAGTCTTCTTGAGGAGGCGATGAAGGTAGACCCGGTTTATGGCGTGGCAAGCCATGTTCACGGCTTCTGACCAAAATCACTCGGGCGTCTTGAATTCTCCAAGCATCGTCCTCGCCATGTCTATGAGCGTCCTATTCTTCCTCTCTACCACACCGTTTTGCTGTGGTGTGTAGGGAGCGGAGAACTCGTGCTTGATTCCTCCCTCCTCAAGGTACTCCTCCACTTGAAGGTTCTTGAATTCGGACCCGTTATCGCTCCTTATCTTCTTCACCTTGAGCTCAAACTCATTTTGAGCTCTCCTTAGGAAGCGTTTAAGGGTCCCTTGGGTTTCAGATTTATCCTACAAAAAGAATACCCAAGTGAAGCGGGAAAAATCATCAACTATAACTAGACCATACTTACTTCCCCCGATGCTGAGGTAGGCGACGGGTCCGAAGAGGTCCATATGCAGCAGCTCCAGGGGTCTTGATGTGGTCATCACGTTCTTGCTGTGATGAGCATTTCCCACTTGTTTACCTGCTTGACAAGCTGCACAAGGTCTATCTTGTTCAAAAGTCACATTTGTTAGACCTAACACATGTTCTCCCTTTAGAAGTTTGTGAAGGTTCTTCATCGCCACATGTGCTAAATGGCGATGCCACAGCTAGCCCATGCTAGTCTTAGCAATTAAGCATGCATCTAGACCGGCCTCTTCCTTTGCAAAATCAACTAAATAGAGTTTGTCGTCTAGTACACCCTTAAAAGCTAATGAACCATCACTCCTTCTAAAGACAGACACATCTACATTAGTAAATAAGCAATTATAACCCATATTACAAAGTTGACTAACGGACAACAAGTTATACCCGAGCGACTCAACTAAAAACACATTAGAAATGGAGTGCTCGGATGAAATAGCAATCTTTCCTAGTCCTTTAACCTTGTGTTGATTCCCGTCACCGAATATGATTGAATCTTGGGAGTCTTTGTTCTTGACGTAGGAGGTGAACATCTTCTTCTCCCCCGTCATGTGGTTTGTGCATCCGATGTCGATAATCCAGCTTGAGCCCCCGGATGCATAAACATGCAAGGCTAACTAGGCTTGGGTTTTAGGTACCCAACTCTTGTTGGGTCCTACAAGGTTAGTAACAATAGCCTTAGGGACCCAAATGCAAGTTTTATCTCCTTTGCATTTTGCCCCTAATTTCTTAGCAATTACTTTCTCATTCTTCCTATAAATTGTAAAAGAAGCATTGCAAGCATGGTAAATTGTAGAGGGTTCATTAATTACTTTCCTAGGAACATGATTAACATTTCTCCTAGGCATATGATGAATAACATTTTTCCTAGGCATATCTCTACCATGCACATAGGAAGAACTTGAAGCAAACATGGCATTTGAATCATAAGCATTACAACTCCTATCATGATGAACATTTCTAGAAAATTTCCTATCATAAATAAATGCATGATTCTTTTGAGCAATATTAGCCATAGGGGCATTCCCTTTCTCCTTTGTGAGAGTGGGAGCCCTTTGGCTTGTTAAGTTCTTGGCTTCCCTTTTAAAGCCAAGACCATCCTTAATTGAGGGGTGTCTACCAATGGTGTAGGCATCCCTTGCAAATTTTAGTTTGTCAAATTCATTATTGCTAGTCTTAAGTTGGGCATTAAGACTAGCCACTTCATTATTTAATTTGGAAATGGAAATTAAGTGTTCACTACAAGCATCAACATTAAAATCCTTACACCTATTGCAAATCGCAACATGTTCTATACAAGAGCTTGATTTATTAGCTATATCTAACTTAGTATTTAAATCATCATTAATACTCTTTAAGCTAGAAATAGATTCATGGCATGTAGATAATTCACATGAAAGCATTTCATTTCTTTTAACCTCTAAAGCAAGAGAATTTTGTGCATCAACAAATTTATCATGCTCTTCATATAAAAGATCCTCTTGTTTCTCTAACAATCTATTCTTCTCATTCAAAGCATCAATTTTGGTTCTATCTAAGACTTTGAATAAGCTAGCGTAGTCTACTTCATCATCACTAGACTCATCATCACTTGAAGAAGCATATGTAATGGTACTTCGAGTACTTACCTTCTTCTCCTTTGCCATGAGGCAGGTGTGATGCTCGTTGGGGAAGAGAGACGACTTGTTGAAGGCTGAGGCGGCGAGTCCTTCGTTGTCGGAGTCGGACGAGGAACAATCCGAATCCCACTCCTTTCCAAGGTGTGCCTCACCCTTCGCCTTTTTGTAGGTCTTCTTCTTTTCCCACTTTTCGCTCTTCCCTTGTTCTTGGCCACTATCATTATCAGGACAGTTAGCAATAAAGTGACCAATCTTACCACACTTGAAGCAGGAGCGCTTTCCCTTCGTCTTGCTCTTGTTGGGAGGCTCCTTGCGACCTTTGAGCGCCGTCTTGAAGCACTTGATGATGAGGGCTATTTCATCCTCATTTAGCCCGGCCGCCTCAACTTGCGCCACCTTGCTAGGTAGCGCCTCCCTGCTACTTGTTGCTTTGAGAGCAACGGTTTGAGGCTTGTAGATCGACATTGGGCCATTCAATGCATCATCAACATATCTTGCCTCCTTGATCATCATTCGCCCACTTACGAACTTTCCGAGTATTTCCTCGGGCGTCATCTTGATGTACCTAGGATTCTCACGAATAGAATTTACAAGATGAGGATCAAGGATAGTGAAGGACCTTAGCATAAGTTGGACGACGTCGTGGTCCGTCCATCTCGTGCTTCTATAGCTTCTTATCTTGTTGACCAGGGTATTGAGCCTATTGTACGTTTGAGTTGGCTCCTCTCCCCTGATCATCGCGAACCTTCCTAGTTCGCCTTCCACCAACTCCATCTTGGTGAGCATGGTGGCGTCGTTCCCCTCATGCGAGATCTTGAGGGTGTCCCAAATCTGCTTGGCATTGTCCAAGCCGCTCACTTTATTGTACTCTTTCCTGCACAAGGATGCTAAAAGAACAGTATTAGCTTGTGCATTTTTATGGATTTGTTCATTGATAAACATGGAGTTATCGGAACTATCAAATCGCATTCCATTTTCTACTATCTCCCATATACTTGGATGAAGAGAGAACAGGTGGCTACGCATTTTGTGACTCCAAAATCCGTAGTCCTCTCCATCAAAGTGGGGAGGTTTACCAAGTGGAATGGAAAGCAAATGAGCATTGGAATTTTGCGAAATACGAGAATAATCGAAAGAAAAGTTTGAGTTAACCGTTTTCTTTTTCTCCTCGTATTCATCATCCTTTTGAGAAGAGGAAGATTCGTCGCTGTCGTAGTAGACAATCTTCTTGATGCGCCTCTTCTTCTTTCCATCCTTCTTCTTTTGACTCGAGCTGGAGTCATTGGCTTTGTCATCCCTTGGCTCGTTGAAGATGGACTCCTTCTCATTGTCGTTGACCACCATCCCCTTTCCCTTAGGATCCATCTCTACGGGCGATTAGTCCCTTTCTTGAAGAGAACGGCTCCGATACCAATTGAGAGCACCTAGAGGGGGGTGAATAGGTGATCCTGTAAAAACTTAAAACATAAAGCCACAAAACTTGATTAAGAGTTAGCACAATGAAATCAAGTGGCTAAAAGAGAGCTCTTGTGAAACACAATAGACACAGTGAGAACAAGCACAAGAGACACGAGGATTTATCCCGTGGTTCGGCCAAGTATAACACTTGCCTATTCCACTTTGTGGTGTCCCAATGGACGAGAGTTGCACTCAACTCCTCTCAAGTGATCCAATGATCAACTTGAATACCACGGTGTTCTTCTTTCTTTCACTATATCCCGTTTGTGAGGAATCTCCACAACTTGGAGCCTCTCGCCCTTACAAATGATGATCACAAAGAAGCATGGATGTAAGGGAGGGAAAAGCAACACACACAAGTCCCAAAAGCAACAGCTCAACCACGCACACTAGTCACAACTTGAGCTCTAAGTTCACACACGGAGTTATCAACTCAAGAGGAGCTCAAATTGCTATCACAAAGAATCAAACGCGCTAGAATGAAGACTTGGTGCTTAGAGATGATCAAAGAATGCTTGGTGTTCTCCTCCATGCGCCTAGGGGTCCCTTTTATAGCCCCAAGGCAGCTAGGAGCCGTTGAGAGCAATCCAGGAAGGCAATTCTTGCCTTCTGTCGGTTGGTGCACTGGACAGTCAGGTGCACCACCGGACACTGTCCAGTGCTGATTGCTTTCCTATTCTGGCGCAGCCGACCGTTGAAGATTTGGAGCCGTTGGCGCACCGAACACTGTCCGGTGCATACCGGACAGTCCGGTGCCCCCATTAGACCGTTGGCCCGGCCACGCGTCACGCGCGGATTGCGCGGCCGACCGTTGGCTCACCGGACAGTCCGGTGCACCACCGGACAGTCCGGTGAATTTTAGCCGTACGTCGCCGACGAAATCCCGAGAGCAGCTTTTTCACCAGAGCCAGCCTGGCGCACCGGACAGTCTGGTGCACCCAAACTGAACAGCAGTTGGCTGTACATAGCCAACTCTTTTTCCTTTTGTCTTTTCTCTGATTCTAGCACTTAGACAAATATGATAGTACACAAAAACCAATGTACTAAGTCTAGAATTATACCTTTGTGTTGATTTGCACTTCTTCCACCATTTGGCATAGTTTCATACTTAAACCATTTGTGTTGGCACTTAATCACCAAAATACTTAGAAATGGCCCAAGGGCACATTTCCCTTTCAGGTGCGCCAGACTTTGTTTGAACCCTTTCTTGGTCTTTTTATTGGTTTATTGTGAACCTTTGGCACTTGTAAAACTTATAGTCTAGAGCAAACTAGTTAATTCAATTATTTGTGTTGGGCAATTCAACCACCAAAATCAATTAGGAAAAGGTGTAAGCCTATTTCCCTTTCAATGTGCTTGATACTCTCTGTACTAGCTCCACTTTTGTATGACGATTTTACTCGCAAACTCTATTATATGCTCTCGATGCTTATGTTGACTGTGTGTGTATTGTGTTTTCACCTAATATGTTATCACCAGTCTTCTAGTTCTTGTTCATCGATTTCATTTTATTCTTATATGAACAAGAAACTTACGTTGTGTATGCGCTCATTCTTATTATTATTTTACACGCTCTTTCTGTCAAAATTATTGAGTATAACTAACCATCTTCTCTATTGACAGAAATTTCAAACAAACTACTCTCACACTCTTGTAGGGTTGTCATCAATCACCAAAAAGGGGGAGATTGAAAGCATCTAGGCCCCTGGTTGGTTTTAGTGATTAATGACAACGTAATATTATATGTGACTAACGTGTGTTTTGCAAAAACAAATGGTAAGTTAGGTCGCATTATAGGAAGATGTACTACAATGGTGAAAATAATCCCTGAGATAAGAACTTGAAGCGACGGCTAAAACGATGAAACAAAAGATGAAGGTCTTCGTATTCCGAGTGTCAAGGAGTTGCGGACACTCGGTATAGAGTTAGGTTTTTTATTTTGTTTTAGTCGTACTATAAAGAGGGGTTGTCGATGAGTAGTTTGACCAAGAGAGTTCTAGTGTAGTGTTGGTGCATATTCACACTCACATATAGTGTTAGGTGTCACTCTAGAACATACTCACAAATTAGAACGAAAATCGATTTGAAAAACAGAAGAGAACATAAACTAGGGTTTCTAGCCTAGGGGCACCGGACTGTCCGGTGCGCCCTCTGCCAGTGGGGCCAGCCTGGCCCAGGGAAGAGTTGTTCCCTGCGCAGAAACCCAAGAGCGCATAGTTTGGAAAGTGGAATTATAGCCGGCACACCGAACTGTCCGGTGTGCACCGGACAGCGACTGTTCACTGTCCGATGTGCCATCTGCCCAACGGCTAGCTGTCAAAACTAGCCGTTCGAGATGACCGTTGGCGCACCGGATTGTCCGGTGCGCCCATGCGTAGCAGGGTTTTGGTAACGGATAGTTGGTGGGTGAGGGTTATTTATGCCCCCTCCACCCACCATATTGATTGTCTTGCTGCCCACATTTACTCCTACACATTGGTAGAGCATTGCAAGCACCACATTGTCGGTGTTTTGGGTCCGACCGCACACCCGGGGTTGCCCCTCTAGGTGTTTTAGGAGTAGGACGGTGTCGCCGACTGTAGCAAAATGGTTCGTGCCAGATGCACGAGGGACAATGGACAGTGTTTACAGGTTCGGGCCGCTTAGAGATGCGTAACACCCTACGTCCTGGTGAGTATGCTTTGTGTAATGGGTTACAAAGTAGCTCTCTAAAGCGAGAACGTGGAGAGTTGAGGTGGATGGCTGAGTGATGGGATCGATCCTTTTGAAGGGGTGCCCCCTAGGCCTTATATATTCGACCGTGGGGCAATACACGTGGATATGATAACAATGTGCACCTAAAAGATAGTGAACTGTTTGAGTCTATCTTCCTATGATTCTGCCGACCTATCCTCGCCTGGTTCCGTTGCATGGGGCTCCAGCGCGGGAAAGTCGGATCTTCTGTTGTGGTCGCTTGCTCAATGCTGTGGGGCTGTCCGGGCTTGCACCAATCTGGCCTTACATCAATCTGCTTTACTGATTGTCCCTCTCCAGGCCCATGAAGGAATGACCTTACGATTTATTGGGCTCTTGGGCCTCTCGTGAGGTCTTTTACCCTTCCGGTGGACCCGGGGGATATCTGTCCCCCACAAGCCCCCGATCTTTGGGTTGATTTTGAGGTAATCAGCCCAAAGATCCCAGGTCCAGCTTGCAGGTAATTTGGAGAAAAACGATTTCTTACTGTCTCCTTCTGCTTTGATCACTCGTAAACTGGAGCTTTGTTTCATGCTTGTGCCTTAGAGGTCGGCATTTCATTTTGTAGGACCCTGAACTTCATTGAGGTGCACCCAATGGGTGTAGCCCCCGAGCTTCGAGTAGATTTTGGAAAATAATCTACTCGAAGGTCTTCATCAGAAATTATTTTTATTTTACTCTTGTACTTTGGTTGAGGGCCAGCCTTGTCTTTAATCTTGTCTTATGCCTTAGAAGTCGGCACTATCTTGGCTTGAAATGGTAATTCATGGGGTCCACCGAAGGTGCACCCAATGGGTGTAGCCCCTGAGCTTTGAGTGGATTTTTGAAAATAATCCTCTCGAAGGTCTTTATTTCGTGTCCTTCTGCTGAGAATAATCCTTTCTTTTTTCTGAATGCTTTAGAGGTCAGCATTATGTCATCAGTATTATGCTTCAGAGGTCAGCATGTATTTTGTCTTTTGCAGCCGAGTTCGTGATCCACCCATATCTCG
The DNA here is from genome assembly GCF_902167145.1 of Zea mays. NCBI lineage: Eukaryota > Viridiplantae > Streptophyta > Magnoliopsida > Poales > Poaceae > Zea > Zea mays. The sequence goes on along the minus strand of NC_050103.1, from coordinate 77,701,044 downwards.
CTAGGTGGTGCAATTTATTTGTTCTGCGACTGATTGGACATTTGATGGACGTTCCCTGGCTGGTCTTCACGTCGCTTCTGTCGGTCAGATTTTGTACTTCACCGGCTATATTTGGCTTTCCTCTGATCCTTACTGATATCTCATTTTTGTCTTGAGGTATTCATTGCATGCCCTACGCGGATGTGACAGTTTTGAAAAATATACTGATAATTCCTGGGCGTCCCCCCCAATGGGTGTGGGCAAGGGACGGCTTGGTACGCTGAGTGTTTTAGCCGGCTGCTTCTGAGTAGTAATGTGATGTGACGGCGGGCGTAATCATATCATCCACGCTGTTGACTGGAGTCCCAATGGGTGTTGCGTTGCGTGAAACGGCGTCAGCCGCCTGACGTGTCTTCAGATGGGTTGAAGTGTGTATTGAATGCTTCGCGACTGTTCAGTGACCGTGGTTGGAGGTGAGCAGTTGCCTTCTTCTTCTATAAATAGTGCCTTTGCCTCTCTGGTTTTTTCACATCTCTTGTTGTTCTCCGCTGCTTGCTTTCTTCTCCTTCTCGCGCTTCCACCATGGGCAAGAACACCAAGCGCAAGTGTGAGCCGACTCCTCCATCAGAGGACTTCGGTGATTCGGAGTACTCAGAGGAGGAGTTCTCCTCTGAGTCCAAGGGGTCTCCAGCTTCCATCCCTCTGCGTGAGTCGTCTGCTTGCGGCGGAGGTCTGGACTTACATCCGGGCCGTCGAACGCTCCGGGCTCGAGGGCTCGGATGAGTCGGAGTACTCCTTGGACGAGGAGGACTCGTCCGAGGGTGGTGGCGGCGATGGCGGCGACGATGACGACGACGACGACGACGACGAAGGCGGTGGCGGCAATGACGGTGACGGCGGCGGCAGCGGCGGCAGCAAGGATGGCGACGGCGGCAGCAGCGGCGGCGGCAGCAGCAGCAAGGGCAGCAACAAGGCCAGTGGCTAAATGCCACTGGTTTTTAGATATTAGTATAGATTAGAAGTAGTATAGTGAAATAATGTAGTAGTATTAGTAGTGTAGAGTAGTATAGTGTAGCGTAGTAGTAGTAGTAGGGAAGTATCAACTCATAAAGAGTTGATTTGTAAGTACTGTTACTTCCCTTTAATGAAGAATGACGTTGCCTTCTCTGTGCCGATTGTTTTGCTTCGTAATAAGTTAATTTCTGCCGTGATATTCATTGCCCATGATGTTCTCTATCCGTTATGTTTGTAGCATAACTTAGAGTTCTTGAATCATTCCTCCGCCCACCTTAATTGTGAAGTTGATTCTCTTGGAATAGTAAGTAAATAACTCGGGCATCATATCGACACTTTTAGAGGTAGCTGCCGAGTGACTTGAAGACGACATCGGAGTTTTAGAGATAACTGTCGGGCGACTGAGGACGACGTTGGAGTTTTAGAGGTAACGCCGAGTGACTTGAAGACGTCATCGGAGTTTTAGAGATAACTGCCGAGCGACTGAACACGATGTCGGAGTTTTAGAGGTAACTACCGAGCGACTGAGGACGACGTCGGAGTTTTAGAGGTAACTGCCGAGCGACTGAAGACGACGCAAGCGTGTTAGAGGTAACTGCCGAGCGATGATGTGGAAGTGACCGCCGGGTGACAACGTGGCGCGCTGGTGTTTTGAAAGTAACTGTCGGGTGCTGACTGGGCGCTTTTAGAAACGGTATCTGACTCAGGAATATCCCATAAGTACCGCGCTTTTAGCCGCCTCTGCTTTCCGTGCCCTAGTTCTTGCTTTCCTGCCTCCAAATCCTCTCTGCAATTCGTCTTCCACTATGTTCGCCGGTAGAATTGAGATGGCGCCCAAGAGGAAGGCCTCGAGTTCATCCACCGCGGTGATTCCCCCAATCGACCCCAACAGTCAGTTGCCTTTCGCAGGTAACCACATGTCTGTTGTCTCCGAGCCCGACCTTCTCCACCTCGTGTCCATCGTGGTCCTTCCCCCGAGGGAGCTGTGTTCTTGGCGGATTTGTCATGGGGTCATTGTCCCGATAGAGGATACCCATGAATCCTTAATTTACGTTCTTTTTCTTCTCCGCGGTCTCGGTCTTCCCATTTCTCCCTTTTTCCGCGACCTCCTTGATTTCTATCGCCTTAACCTGACCCATCTGAATCCCAATTCCATTCTGCAAATTTCCATTTACATTCATTTGTGCGAAGCTTTTCTTGGCGTGCTGCCACATTTTGGGTTGTGGAAGTACTTGTATCACTGTCGCCCTGGGATGGCCGGGGGGCAGCATCAGCTGGTTGGGGGTGCTAGTTTAGAGATGCGTCGCGGGAGGAAGACTGAATATCTTGAAATTTCTCTCAAAGACAGTATCAAGGGATGGCGCTTGGAGTGGTTTATTGTTGAGAACCATGGAAATTCTCTCCCCCCTAGGTCGGGAAGACAGCCGGATATTCGTACTCCAAGTTGGACCGAATCCCCCACTGATCAGGAGGTAGCTGAGGCAGGTGCTTTGCTAGCTGAAGTTGGGCTGCTAAAGGAGAGGGGTCTAACTGCTGAAGCTGTGGTTGCTAATTTTGTTTTCAAGAATATTCAGCCGTTGAAAGACAGGGCATACCCGGCTTATCTGTACCGAGGCCTAGCTGACTCAACTCGGGTTACCAACAGAAGAATTCCCTCTGTAGACTTGGTGAACCGACTTGAGATGATTCTTAGAGGCAAGGTATCAAATGTTGGTGCCCCAGTGGCATACTCAGTCTGGAACTTGCCTCCTCCCAAGGCCTTCACTCTTTTTGTGTCGAATCCACCTGTCACTGATGGCAGTTTGGGCCTTAGAGTGCGACCCTCTGCTGAAGAAGTTAGTGTCTTGGTTGCCTCGCTCGGGGAAATTCCTGATGATGGATGGCAGGTCCATTTTGAGGTGCCTTTGGATCCTAGTGACGCAGAAATAAGTGTTATGCTTGATTTGCTGGCTGAGGACTCTTCTGATGCTGCTCCTGCTGAGACATTGGTGGTGGCGCCTCTCCCAGAAACTGGTACAACCTTGGATATCCAGAAGCCTGCCAGTACTCGCCCGAGACGCCCTTGCCGAGCCAATCAACTTGATCCTTCCGCAGATGAGCAGAAAAAGAAAAAGAGACGCCTCCGGCGAGTATCTAGTTTGGATCGGGACGTTGGTACTTCGGTTCCTGCTGCTGAAGAAGTGCCTGTGCCTGAATTTACTGACACTGACCCCGATGGGTGTGCTCCATCTGTTGTTGATCCCAATGGGGGTGCTCCATCTGTTGCTGATTCCAATGTGGGTGTTGCCTGTGTTGCTGGTGAAGACGACGGGGAGGAAGAGGACGAGGTCCCTCTGACTCGAAAGAACAGTCGGCAGTACGTCGCTAGTGGTGAAAGTAGTGGAGTTCCTTCTCCTGCTTTGTCTACTCTCATTGGTCTGCAAGAATTGTCTCTGGCGAATTTTGATCAGACTCTTGAGGATATGGTTCCAGAGGATCTGTTGTCAGAGCCAGCAGATGATGGTGTGATGGAGGTTTGTGCTGATGTGCTCGATGCTGGGTTGAGGTCATCCCATGCCTCATCGACCTTAGAACGCGGTCTTGAGGGTCAGGAGACTGACTTGGATCATTTTGGTCCCATGGAAGTAACTGAGGGTCCATCAGCCTTAGAGGCGGCTACTGCAGAGAACTTGGTCCCCAAGGACGGTGTTCACACTTGCCCAGCCCCCGAGGGTGTTGCCGGGGATGACTCGGCTCGGGTGGGAAGCGCAAGCCACTGCCCAGCCCCCGAGGGTACTGCCGGAGATGATCCGGCTCAAGTGGGCAGCGCAAACCGTGACCCAGCCCCCGAGGGTGTTCGAGCGGGGTCTCCCTCTTGTACTTCCATGGACGTTCATGCGGGATCGCCTCCGCACTCCGGCTGCATGGTGGTAGTCCAAGCTTTGGACCAGGGAGTCGCTTTAGAGGGCAGCGTCCCCGCTGACCAAGTTTTGGGCTCTGTTGATGGCACTGAGTTGGTTCCTGCTGGTTCGTTGCAAGCTGCTTCGGGTGGCGACCTTACGCCCGGTCATCAATTGATCTCTCATGATTTGGGAGTTCCTTCGTTCTTTTCCAACCTCCAGGTACTGTGATATATTTTAGCTTGATTTTTACACCGCATGAACTGCTATCATTACACTCATCTGTTCTCTTTATCAGGCTTTGGTGGACGGGATGGCTAGCCAGCTGAGGTTGCAGGGTGCTTCTGTTCCAGAAGGAGCTTTGTCTCTTGCACGTTGGAATCCAGTGTTACTTCAACATCGTGTCTCTGACTTGGAGGCGACCAATGTTGGTTAGTGCTTTTTTGCTTCTCTTTGTCTTCATTATTGAACTGCCTTACATTCTGACCCCTTTTGTTTGATTGTCTCCTGCTAGATATGACTCGGCAGATTTCCACTCTTGAAGAAAAACATTCTCGAGATCAGGCTGAGCTGGTCCAGTGGTGCTCTGATTTTGAAGAAAAGTATTCTCAAAGCCAGACTGAACTAGCTCAGGTCTCTGCTGCCCTAGATGACGCCAATGCATTGAGCTCTACCCTTCGCACTCAGCTTGATTCTGAAAAGGTGACTTATGGAACTGTGCCTTGCATTACTGTGTTCCTATTGCTTGCTTGATGTTTGAAGGAGTTGATTTTTGTTTGCAGGAAGAAAAACGTATCCTCGCTGCTTCTTGCGACAATCTTGACAGACTGTATCGCGACTCTAGCAACTCGTTGACCATCCTGGAGAGGAGTCATCGCTTCACCATGGAGGAGTTAGACAACCATCGCTGTAAGCTGCAGGAATCCACGGATGAGGTGATCCGGCTCAAGCAATTAATATCGGCGAAGGATGCTACTATCAAAGAACTCCGTGCTTCCAAGAAATCCATTGCCCAGGAGCTAGAAACCGCTCAGTTGGCTGCCAAGGTTGCTAAAGAAACTTCCATTACTCTGAGAGCCCAGCGCGACAGAGCCATGGATAAGGCCATTCGGGCGGGGCGAATCTTGATGAGGAGACCTGGCGTGGTTGTTCCTGAAGATATAAGGGCTGACGTGAATGCTGCTCCTGATTCCTCAAGTCGCCCTTCCTCGTTGGTTGCCCCTGAGAAAGATATCGCGAAATAGAGAAATATTTTGCGTGCTTTGAGCGCGCGGTTAGCATGGTCAGACATTTGTTAGAGGACGCCAGTTTAGCACTTGAATGATATTGTTATTCTCCTATTGTTTCAGAATTCAACAGTACATAAATTTGCAGTAGTAAAATGCTGTGTGATGGTTTTGAAAGTTGTTTACGGGATATAGAAGTCATCCCTATATGAGTAATCGTAAGCGCGTCAAATCGCCTTAAGTTGCTGCTGACTTAAGTCGATCGCTTCTGTTAATAGGGCATAGTGGTCACCCCGAGTTATGTAAGCGTGAGCATGTTGCACCGCCTTAAGTTGTTGCCGACTTAAGCCGATTGCTCCGTTAGCAGGGTATAGTGGTCACCCCGAGTTATGTAAGCGTGAGCATGTTGCACCACCTTAAGTCGTTGCCGACTTAAGCAGATTGCTCCGTTAGCAGGGTATAGTGGTCACCCCGAGTTAAGTAAGCGTGAGCAAGTTGCACCACCTTAAGTCGTTGCCGACTTAAGCCGATTGCTCCGTTAGCAGGGTATAGTGGTCACCCCGAGTTAAGTAAGCGTGAGCATGTTGCACCACCTTAAGTCGTTGCCGACTTAAGCCGATTGCTCCGTTAGCAGGGTATAGTGGTCACCCCGAGTTAAGTAAGCGTGAGCATGTTGCACCACCTTAAGTCGTTGCCGACTTAAGCCGATTGCTCCGTTAGTAGGGCATAGTGGTCACCCCGAGTTAAGTAAGCGTGAGCATGTTGCACCACCTTAAGTCGTTGCCGACTTAAGCCGATTGCTCCGTTAGCAGGGTATAGTGGTCACCCCGAGTTAAGTAAGAATGCAAGTCAATCATGAACAAACTGAGTATCTTTGAAGCCTTTTTTATTGATGACATATTTCCCATTTTACAGTGTACATCGTCGTCCCGATAGCTTTTGAAATACAGCTAGGGATAAAACTTACTGAGGTGTTCTATATTCCAGGAGTTCCCAATTTCTGTGCCGTCCATCTGAGTGAGACGATATGATCCTGGCCGAGTGACTTCTGCTACTATGAAGGGTCCTTCCCATAAGGGCGATAACTTGTGTCGTCCCTCCCTCGTTAGAATTCGGCGGAGGACGAGATCTCCTACTGAGAAGGATCGCTGTCGCACGGCCTTGTCGTGATAGCGCCTTAGAGTCTGCTGGTACCGTGCTGATTGGATTACTGCATTCAGTCGTTCTTCCTCGAGTATATCGATGTCCTCCATCCTAGTAGCTTCGGCTTCTGCTATGCTTTCGAAGATCAACCTTGGCGCCCCGAATTTGAGATCTGCGGGTAACACTGCCTCCGACCCATAGACCATGAAGAAAGGAGTGTTTCCATGCAGAGCTCGGCTAGGTTGGGTTCTTAGGCTCCAAACGATGTAGGGCAATTCCCTTATCCACTTTCCTGCGAACTTTTCATTCTTATCGAAGACCTTTTTCCTGAGTGCCTCCAGTATCATCCCGTTGGCTCGCTCAACCTGCCCGTTGGCTCTTGGGTGTGCTACAGAAGCATACTTGATCTGAATGCTTTTTTGCTCGCAGAAATTGAAGAACTCTGAACTTGTGAAGTTGGATCCTAGGTCAGTTATGATGCTGTTTGGTATCCCGAATCTGAATATTATGTCTTGTATGAATTCCACGGCCTTAGCTGAGGTTAAAGAAGCAATGGGTTTGAACTCTATCCATTTGGTGAATTTGTCGATTGCTACCAGTACATGAGTGTATCCTCCTTGAGCTTTCTTGAAAGGTCCAATCATATCGAGTCCCCAGCATGCGAAGGGCCAAGTCACTGGTATGGTCTGCAGTTGTTGTGCTGGTAGATGTTGTTGCTTTGACAAGTACTGGCAAGCTTCGCACCTCTGAACTAACTCGGTTGCATCACTCTTCGCTGTTGGCCAATAGAATCCTGACCTGAAGACCTTCCCGACTAGTGTCTTGGATGCTGCGTGTATTCCACATTGCCCAGCATGGACCTCATCCAGAAGTCGCTTCCCGGTAGATGAGCGAATGCACTTCATGAAGACGCCTGATGCACCCCTTCTGTATAATGTCTCTCCAATGAGTGTGTAGTGGGCCGACTGTCTGGCGATACGCTCGGCTGCATTTTTGTCATCTGGTTCCTCTTCATTCTTTATATACCTAATGATTGGCCTTCTCCAGTCATCAGAGTTTGACTCTGGTTGATTCACAATATTACACTCTTCTGCTTGATCTATTGAGATGCTCGGCTGTAGTATTTCTTGTACAAAGACTCTAGGTGGGACCTGAGTTCGACTGGATCCTAGCTTGGACAATACATCGACTGCCGTGTTCCGATCTCTTTCTACATGATGAAATTCCAGACCCTCAAATTTATCTTCCAGTTTTCGGACGGTGGTGCAGTACTTTCCCATTGAATCGCTCGAACAATCTCATTCTTTGTTTATCTGGCTTATGACTACCAGAGAGTCTCCGTATACCATTAGTCTCTTGATGCCCAATGATATGGCGATGTTCAATCCATGGATCAGAGCTTCATACTCGGCTGCATTGTTGGAGGCTGGAAACAGCAACTGGAGGGTATATTTGAGGTGCTCGCCTCCAGGTGCGGTGAAGAGAATTCCTGCTCCTGCTCCCTGCAGCTTCAGCGAGCCATCAAAATACATTCGCCATACTTCTGCAGTCTCTGGGTTATCTGGTACTTGCTGTTCAGTCCACTCTGATACGAAGTGAAAGTCGCCTAGAGGGGGGGTGAATAGGGCGAAACTGAAATTTACAAATATAAACACAACTACAAGCCGGGTTAGCGTTAGTAATAAAGAAACGAGTCCGCGAGAGAGGGCGCAAAACAAATCCCAAGCGAATAAGCAAGTGAGACACGGAGATTTGTTTTACCGAGGTTCGGTTCTTGCAAACCTACTCCCCGTTGAGGAGGCCACAAAGGCCGGGTCTCTTTCAACCCTTCCCTCTCTCACACGATCCACGGATCGAGTGAGCTTTCTCTTCTCAATCACTTGGAACACAAAGTTCCTACAAGGATCACCACAAGATTGGTGTCTCTTGCCTCAATTACAAGTGAGTTTGATCGCAATGAAAGAATCAAGAAAGCACGATTGCAAAAGCCAAGCGACAAGAGCAACAAATAACACACGGATCACTTTCTCTCTCAAGTCACTAATCACTAATGATCTCTTTTCTCAATTGTGAAACTTGGAGAGATGGAGGCTTTGAATGTGTCTTGGAATGGATTGCTAGCTCTTGTATTGAGTGTTGAAGGTTGGAATGCTTGGATATCTTGAATGGAGGTGGTTGGGGTTGTATTTATAGCCACCAACCACTTCCTAGCCGTTGGGCCATTCTGCCGAGCGCGGACGGTCCGCGAGCCAGGTCCGGACGGTCCGCCCCTGTAGATCAACGGCTGAAAATGCAACGGTCAGCAGTAACGGCTATATCAACGGCTATATTGCATTTAATGCGTCGTCAGATGTCAGACTGAGCCAGTCGCGGACGGTCCGGTCGTGTACCCCGGACGGTCCGCGAGGCCCCCTATAATTCATTTTTCCGAACCCGTTACCTTCGGGTTTTTTCGGTTTCTTACCGACCGGACGGTCCGCGCCTGAGGCCGGATGGTCCGCGCGAGGGCTCGGACGGTCTTAGCTTTTCCTCCGGACAGTCCGTAGTGGAAACTTGTATTTTTGCATGGGTTCTGTCCGAGAGACATCCTTGTGTCGCGGACGGTCCGCCGCAAGGGCCCGGACGGTCCGCGCTTGGCCTGTTTTTCCAAAAAGCTTCTCCTGTCCGGAATAATCTACGGTATTCCGGACAGTCGATTTAGTATAGTTATAGATGAACCTTTGGCACCTGTATAACATAAAATCTAGAGCAAACTAGTTAGTCCAATTATTTGTGTTGGGTGATTCAACCACCAAAATTAATTAGGGACTAGGTGTAAGCCTAATTCCCTTTCAATCTCCCCCTTTTTGGTGATTGATGCCAACACAAACCAAAGCAAATATGGAAGTGCATAATTGAACTAGTTTGCATAATGTATGTGCAAAGGTTGCTTGGAATTGAGCCAATATAAATACTTACAAGATATGCATGGATTGTTTCTTACTTACAACATTTTGGACCACGCTTGCACCACATGTTTTGTTTTTGCAAATTCTTTTGTAAATCCTTTTCAAAGTTCTTTTACAAATGGTCAAAGGCAAATGAATAAGATTTTGAGAAGCATTTTCAAGATTTCAAATTTTCTCCCCCTGTTTCAAATGCTTTTCCTTTAACTAAACAAAACTCCCCCTAAATGAGATCCTCCTCTTAGTGTTCAAGAGGGTTTTGATATATTTTTGAAATACTACTTTCTCCCCCTTTTGAACACAGTAGGAAAACCAATTGATAATATTCTTGGAAACACGAAGTTTTTGAAATTGGTGGTGGTGCGGTCCGTTTGCTTTGGGCTCTTACTTTCTCCCCCTTTGGCATGAATCGCCAAAAACGGAATCATTAGAGCCCTCGAAGTGCTACCAAAGACGAAGTCCTTTTGCTTGGTGCTCATGTTTTCTCCCCCAAGAATGGAGAGTGACTTGGAGTGATGGCAAGGTATGAGTTACGGAGTGGAAGCCTTTGTCTTCGCCGAAGACTCCAATTCCCTTTCAATATACCTATGACTTGGTTTGAGATAGACTTGAAAACACATTAGTCATAGCATATTTAAAAGAGATATGATCAAAGGTATATAAATGAGCTATGTGTGCAATCTAGCAAAAGAAATTGCGTGAATCAAGGATATTGAGTTCATGCCTAAGTTTGGTAAAAGATTGTTCATCAAGAGGTTTGGTAAAGATATCGGCTAATTGATCTTTAGTGTTAATGTAAGAAATCTCGATATCTCCCTTTTGTTGGTGATCCCTGAGAAAATGATACCGAATGGCTATGTGCTTAGTGCGGCTATGCTCGACGGGATTGTCGGCCATTTTGATTGCACTCTCATTATCACATAGCAAAGGAACTTTGGTTAATTTGTAACCATAGTCCCGCAGGGTTTGCCTCATCCAAAGTAGTTGCGCGCAACAATGACCTGCGGCAATATACTCGGCTTCGGCGGTGGAAAGAGCGACCGAATTTTGCTTCTTTGAAGCCCAAGACACCAAGGATCTTCCCAAGAACTGGCAAGTCCCCGATGTGCTCTTCCTATTGATCTTACACCCCGCCCAATCGGCATCCGAATAACCAATCAAATCAAAAGTGGATCCCCGAGGGTACCAAAGCCCAAACTTAGGAGTATAAGCCAAATATCTCAAGATTCGTTTTACGGCCGTAAGGTGAGCTTCCTTAGGGTCGGCTTGGAATCTTGCACACATGCATACGGAAAGCATAATATCCGGTCGAGATGCACATAAATAGAGTAAAGAACCTATCATCGACCGGTATACCTTTTGATCCACGGACTTACCTCCTGTGTCGAGGTCGAGATGCCCATTAGTTCCCATGGGTGTCTTGATGGGCTTAGCATCCTTCATCCCAAACTTGTTGAGAATGTCTTGTGTATACTTCGTTTGGCTAATGAAGGTGCCCTCTTGGAGTTGCTTCACTTGAAATCCTAGAAAATACTTCAACTCCCCCATCATTGACATCTCGAATTTCTGTGTCATGATCCTACTAAATTCCTCACAAGTAGATTCGTTAGTAGACCCAAATGTGATATCATCAACATAAATTTGGCATACAAACAAATCATTTTCAAGAGTTTTCGTGAATAGAGTAGGATCGGCTTTACCGACTTTGAAGCCATTAGCAATAAGGAAATCTCTAAGGCATTCATACCATGCTCTTGGGGCTTGCTTGAGCCCATAAAGCGCCTTAGAGAGCTTATAGACATGGTTAGGATACTCACTGTCTTCAAAGCCGGGAGGTTGCTCAACATAGACCTCTTCCTTGATTGGTCCATTGAGAAAGGCACTTTTCACGTCCATTTGATAGAGCTTAAAGCCATGGTAAGTAGCATAGGCTAATAATATGCGAATTGACTCAAGCCTAGCTACGGGTGCATAAGTTTCACCGAAATCCAAACCTTCGACTTGGGAGTATCCCTTGGCCACAAGTCGAGCTTTGTTCCTTGTCACCACACCATGCTCATCTTGCTTGTTGCGGAAGACCCATTTGGTTCCTACAACATTTTGGTTAGGACGTGGAACTAGATGCCATACCTCATTCCTAGTGAAGTTGTTGAGCTCCTCTTGCATCGCCACCACCCAATCCGAATCTTGGAGTGCTTCCTCTACCCTGTGTGGCTCAATAGAGGAAACAAACGAGTAATGTTCACAAAAATGTGCAACACGAGATCTAGTGGTTACCCCCTTATGGATGTCGCCGAGGATGGTGTCGACGGGGTGATCTCGTTGGATTGCTTGGTGGACTCTTGGGTGTGGCGGCCTTTGTTCCTCTTCCTCCTTGTCTTCCTCATTTGCATCTCCCCCTTGACCATTGCCATTATCTTGAGGTGGCTCATTTGCTTGATCTTCTACTTTATCAACTTGAGCTTCATCCTCATTTTGAGTTGGTGGAGATGCTTGCGTGGAGGAGGAAGGTTGATCTTGTGCATTTGGAGGCTCTTCGGATTCCTTAGGACACACTTCCCCAATGGACATGTTCCTTAGTGCGATGCATGGAGCCTCTTCTTCACCTATCTCATCAAGATCAACTTGCTCTACTTGAGAGCCGTTAGTTTCATCAAACACAACGTCACATGAGACTTCAACTAGTCCAGTGGACTTGTTAAAGACCCTATATGCCCTTGTGTTTGAGTCATAACCAAGTAAAAAGCCTTCTACAGTCTTAGGAGCAAATTTAGATTTTCTACCTCTTTTAACAAGAATAAAGCATTTGCTACCAAAGACTCTAAAATATGAAATGTTGGGCTTTTTACCGGTTAGGAGTTCATACGATGTTTTCTTGAGGATTCGGTGAAGATATAACCGGTTGATGGCGTAGCAAGCGGTGTTGACCGCCTCGGCCCAAAACCGATCCGAAGTCTTGTACTCATCAAGCATGGTCCTTGCCAGGTCCAGTAGAGTTCGATTCTTCCTCTCCACTACACCATTTTGTTGTGGCGTGTAGGGAGAAGAGAACTCATGCTTGATGCCCTCCTCCTCAAGGAAGCTTTCAATTTGAGAGTTCTTGAACTCCGTCCCGTTATCGCTTCTTATTTTCTTGATCCTTAAGGCGAACTCATTTTGAGCCCGTCTCAAGAATCCCTTTAAGGTCTCTTGGGTTTGAGATTTTTCCTGTAAAAAGAATACCCAAGTGAAGCGAGAATAATCATCCACAATAACTAGACAGTACTTACTCCCGCCGATGCTTATGTAAGCGATCGGGCCGAATAGGTCCATGTGTAGGAGTTCCAGTGGCCTGTCGGTCGTCATTATGTTCTTATGCGGATGATGAGAGCCAACTTGCTTCCCTGCTTGGCATGCGCTACAAATCCTGTCTTTCTCAAAATGAACATTTGTTAATCCTAAAATGTGTTCTCCCTTTAGAAGCTTGTGAAGATTCTTCATCCCAACATGGGCTAGTCGGCGGTGCCAGAGCCAACCCATGTTAGTCTTAGCAATTAAGCAAGTGTCGAGTTCAGCTCTATCAAAATCTACCAAGTATAGCTGACCCTCTAACACTCCCTTAAATGCTATTGAATCATCACTTCTTCTAAAGACAGTGACACCAATATCAGTAAAAAGACAGTTGTAGCCCATTTGACATAATTGAGAAACAGAAAGCAAGTTGTAATCTAAAGAATCTACAAGAAAAACATTGGAAATAGAGTGGTCAGGAGATATAGCAATTTTACCCAAACCTTTGACCAAACCTTGATTTCCATCCCCGAATGTAATCGCTCTTTGGGGATCTTGGTTTTTCTCATATGAGGAGAACATCCGTTTCTCCCCTGTCATGTGGTTTGTGCACCCGCTGTCGAGTATCCAACTTGAGCCCCCGGATGCATAAACCTACAAAACAAGTTTAGTTCTTGACTTTAGGTACCCAAATGGTTTTGGGTCCTTTGGCATTAGACACAAGAACTTTGGGTACCCAAACACAAGTCTTTGACCCCTTGTGCTTGCCCCCAACATACTTGGCAACTACCTTGCCAGATTTGTTAGTTAAAACATAAGATGCATCAAAAGTTTTAAATGAAAGACTATGTTCATTTGATGCACTAGGAGTTTTCTTAGGCAACTTAGCACGGGTTGGTTGCCTAGAACTAGATGTCTCACCCTTATACATAAAAGCATGATTTGGTCCAGAGTGAGACTTCCTAGAATGAATTCTCCTAATTTTGCTCTCGGGATAACCGGCAAGGTATAAAATGTAACCCTCGTTATCCTGAGGCATGGGAGCCTTGCCCTTAACAAAGTTGGACAATCTCTTAGGAGGGGTACTAATTTTGACATTGTCTCCCCTTTGGAAGCCAATGCCATCCTTAATGCCCGGGCGTCTCCCATTATAAAGCATGCTACGAGCAAATTTAAATTTCTCATTTTCTAAGTTGTGCTCGGCAATTTTAGCATCTAATTTTGCTATATGATCATTTTTTTGTTTAATTAAAGCCATATGATCATGAATAACATTAACATCAACATCTCTACATCTAGTACAAATAGATACATGCTCAACAATAGATGTAGAGGGTTTGCAAGAATTAAGTTCAACAATCTTAGCATGAAGAACATTTTTATCTCTAAGATTGGAAATGGTAGCATTGCAAACATCTAGTTCTTTAGCCTTAGCAATTAAATTTTCATTTTCTACTCTAAGGCTAGCAAGAGAAATGTTTAATTCTTCAATCTTAGCAAGCAAATCATCATTATTACCTCTAGGATTGGGAATTAAAATATTACAAACATGAGAATCAACCTTAGCATTTAAACTAGCATTTTCATTTCTAAGGTTGTCAATAATCTCATGGCAAGTGCTTAGCTCACTAGACAATTTTTCACATTTTTCAACTTGTAGAGCGTAAGCATTTTTAACCTTAACATGTTTCTTGTTTTCTTTAATTAGATAATCCTCTTGGGAGTCCAAAAGGTCATCCTTTTCATGAATAGCACTAATCAATTCATTTAATTTTTCTTTTTGCTCCATGTTAAGATTGACAAAGAGAACACGCAAGTTATCCTCCCCATCACTATTATTATCATCACTAGAAGACTCATATTTAGTGGAGGAGTTAGATTTAACCTTCTTTCGTTTGCCGTCCTTCGCCATGAGACACTTGTGGCCGACGTTGGGGAAGAGGAGTCCCTTGGTGACGGCGATGTTGGCGGCGTCCTCGTCGTCGGAGGAGTCGCTTGAGCTTTCGTCGGAGTCCCACTCCCGACACACATGTGCATCACCGCCCTTCTTCTTGTAGTACCTCTTCTTCTCCTTTCTCCTCCCCTTCTTGTCGTCACCTCGGTCACTGTCACTAGATATAGGACATTTAGCAATAAAATGACCGGGCTTACCACACTTGTAGCAAACCTTCTTGGAGCGGGATTTGTAATCCTTCCCCCTCCTTTGCTTGAGGATTTGGCGGAAGCTCTTGATGACGAGCGCCATTTCCTCATTGTCGAGCTTGGAGGCGTCTATTGGTTGTCGACTTGGTGTAGACTCCTCCTTCTTCTCCTCCGTTGCCTTGAATGCAACGGGTTGAGCTTCGGATGTGGTGGCATCATCAAGCTCGTTGATCTTCCTCGAGCCTTCGATCATGCATTCAAAACTCACAAAATTCCCGATAACTTCCTCGGGGGTCATTTTAGTATATCTAGGATTACCACGGATTAATTGAACTTGAGTAGGGTTAAGGAAAATAAGAGATCTTAGAATAACCTTAACCATCTCGTGGTCATCCCACTTTACGCTCCCGAGGTTGCGTACTTGATTCATCAAGGTCTTGAGCCGGTTGTACATGTGTTGTGGCTCCTCCCCTTTGCGAAGCCGGAACCGACCGAGCTCTCCCTCGATCGTTTCCCGCTTGGTGATCTTGGTGAGCTCGTCTCCCTCGTGCGCGGTTTTGAGCACATCCCAAATCTCCTTGGCGCTCTTCAACCCTTGTACTTTGTTATACTCCTCTCTACTTAGAGAGGCAAGGAGTATTGTTGTTGCTTGAGAGTTGAAGTGCTCGATTTGGGCCACCTCATCCTCATCATAGTCCTCATCCCCTACTGATGGTACCTGTGCACCAAACTCAACAACATCCCATATACTTTTGTGGAGCGAGGTTAGATGAAATCGCATTAAATCGCTCCACCTAGCGTAATCTTCACCATCAAAAGTTGGTGGTTTGCCTAATGGGACGGAAAGTAAAGGTGTATGTTTGGAAATGCGAGGGTAGTGTAGGGGGATCTTACTATACTTCTTGCGCTCTTGGCGCTTAGAAGTGACGGAGGGAGCATCGGAGTCGGAGGTCGATGTTGATGAAGTGTCGGTCTCGTAGTAGACTACTTTCCTCATCCTCTTGTGCTTGTCGCCTTTCCGATGCGGCTTGTGGGAAGAAGATTTTTCCTTCTTCTCTTTGTGGTGAGAAGAGGAAGACTTTTTCTCCTTTCGTTTGGAGGAGTCCTTCTTCTTCTCCTTTCTCTTGGTGCGGGACTCTTCCGATGAAGTGCTCCCGTGGCTTGTAGTGGGCTTTTCGCCGGTCTCCATCTCCTTCTTGGCGTGATCTCCCGACATCACTTCGAGCGGTTAGGCTCTAATGAAGCACCGGGCTCTGATACCAATTGAAAGTCGCCTAGAGGGGGGGTGAATAGGGCGAAACTGAAATTTACAAATATAAACACAACTACAAGCCGGGTTAGCGTTAGTAATAAAGAAACGAGTCCGCCAGAGAGGGCGCAAAACAAATCCCAAGCGAATAAGCAAGTGAGACACGGAGATTTGTTTTACCGAGGTTCGGTTCTTGCAAACCTACTCCCCGTTGAGGAGGCCACAAAGGCCGGGTCTCTTTCAACCCTTCCCTCTCTCACACGATCCACGGATCGAGTGAGCTTTCTCTTCTCAATCACTTGGAACACAAAGTTCCTACAAGGATCACCACAAGATTGGTGTCTCTTGCCTCAATTACAAGTGAGTTTGATCGCAATGAAAGAATCAAGAAAGCACGATTGCAAAAGCCAAGCGACAAGAGCAACAAATAACACACAGATCACTTTCTCTCTCAAGTCACTAATCACTAATGATCTCTTTTCTCAATTGTGAAACTTGGAGAGATGGAGGCTTTGAATGTGTCTTGGAATGGATTGCTAGCTCTTGTATTGAGTGTTGAAGGTTGGAATGCTTGGATATCTTGAATGGAGGTGGTTGGGGTTGTATTTATAGCCACCAACCACTTCCTAGCCGTTGGGCCATTCTGCCGAGCGCGGACGGTCCGCGAGCCAGGTCCGGACGGTCCGCCCCTGTAGATCAACGGCTGAAAATGCAACGGTCAGCAGTAACGGCTATATCAACGGCTATATTGCATTTAATGTGTCGTCAGATGTCAGACTGAGCCAGTCGCGGACGGTCCGGTCGTGTACCCCGGACGGTCCGCGAGGCCCCCTATAATTCATTTTTCCGAACCCGTTACCTTCGGGTTTTTTCGGTTTCTTACCGACCGGACGGTCCGCGCCTGAGGCCGGACGGTCCGCGCGAGGGCTCGGACGGTCTTAGCTTTTCCTCCGGACAGTCCGTAGTGGAAACTTGTATTTTTGCATGGGTTCTGTCCGAGAGACATCCTTGTGTCGCGGACGGTCCGCCGCAAGGGCCCGGACGGTCCGCGCTTGGCCTGTTTTTCTAAAAAGCTTCTCCTGTCCGGAATAATCTACGGTATTCCGGACAGTCGATTTAGTATAGTTATAGATGAACCTTTGGCACCTGTATAACATAAAATCTAGAGCAAACTAGTTAGTCCAATTATTTGTGTTGGGTGATTCAACCACCAAAATTAATTAGGGACTAGGTGTAAGCCTAATTCCCTTTCACGAAGTCAACCAATGCTTGAGTTTTGATGGCAGTGCGAGGTCGAAATTCGATGTCATGAGATCCCAGTTCACAGGCCCACTTGGCTATTCGGCCAATGGCTTCCTTGTTGTGAAGAATATCCCCTATTGGAAAACCAGTGACTACTATGACTTTGTGGTCGTCAAAGTAGTGACGTAGCTTGCGGGCGGTTAGAAGTACTGCATATAATAGCTTCTGAACTTGAGGATACTTTTTCTTCGAGGGACCCAGAACTTCACTGATGAAATAAACAGGATGTTGCACTGGGTAGGCATGTCCTTCTTCTGCTCGCTCGACTACTAACTCGGTGCTTACCACATGAGTCGTGCAAGAGATATACAGCAGCAGATCTTCAGCTGGTTGAGTTGATGTGGCTCGCCGTGGCGGCTTCAGTACTGGTGGCGTTGTCAAGAATTTCTTCAGTGCATCTAGGGCTTCCTGTGCTTCTGAGGTCCACTGAAACTTGTCCACCTTCTTGAGTAGCTTGTAAAATGGTAAACCTTTTTCTCCCAACCTGGATATAAATCTGCTCAGAGCTGCCATACATCCAGTAAGTCGCTGAACCTTCTTTTGTGATCGTGGTGCTTCCATTTTCATGATAGCTTCAATCTTATCTGGATTAGCCTCAATTCCCCAGTGGCTGACAATAAATCCGAGTAACTTTCCTGCTGGTACCCCAAAAACACATTTTTCGGGATTAAGCTTCCATTGGTACCGCCGTAGACTATTGAAAACCAGCTGTAAGTCTTCAATGAAATTTTCCGAGTTCTCCGTTTTGACTACCACATCATCCACGTAGGCTTCCACACGCTTGCCCCAGTGATCAGCTAAGCATGTTTGAATGGCTCTCTGATAAGTCGCTCCAGCGTTTTTGAGGCCAAACGGCATGGAGGTGTAACAGAAAGCACCAAATGGAGTGATGAACGCTGTTTTTTCCTCGTCTTCCTTCGCCAAGCTAATCTGATGGTATCCGGAATAGCAATCTAGGAAAGATAGCACAGAACATCCAGCGGTGGAGTCTACCACCTGATCTATCCTTGGGAGCCCGAAGGGATCCTTTGGACAATGTTTGTTGAGATCAGTATAGTCGACGCACATGCGCCAATCCACTTTATTCTTTTTGAGTACAAGAATAGGGTTGGCTAACCACTCGGGGTGTAACACCTCTCTAATAAATCCAGCCGCGACCAAGCGAGCTAGCTCGGCGCGAATGGCTTCTCTCTTGTCGGGCGTGAAACGACGTAGTTTTTGCCGGATCGGCCTTTCCTGGGGATAGACCTTTAGTTTGTGCTCGGCCAGTTCTCTTGGGACTCCCGGCATATCCGCAGGTTGCCATGCGAATACGTCTCGGTTATCTTGCAAAAACTGGACGAGCGCGTCTTCCTATTTGTCGTCCAGGCTGGAGCTGATGATGGCGGTCTTGCGTTCATCAGCGAACCCCAGGTTGATCCTTTTAGTTTCTTCAGTCGGCCGCATAGAGGTCGCGGCCTGAGCTTCATTCGCCGGTGCTGCAAGGTCCTCCTCAGGCTTAGAGTTCGCCTGTGTTGAAGAAGTCGTCGACGACTTGGTGGTGAGGGCCGCTTGGATGGCCACTCGGAAACACTCTACGGCGCCTTGGAAGTCAGCGCGCACAGTTATGATTCCTTGTGGTCCTGGCATCTTCAGTATCATGTACGTGTAATGCGGAATGGCCATGAATTTTGCCAATCCCGGCCTCCCGATGATGGCGTTGTACCCGCAGTCGAAGTTCGCCACTTCGAACCTCAGGAACTCGGTTCTGTAGTTATCCGGAGTTCCGAAGGTGACGGGCATGTAGATGTGGCCCAGCGGGTATTCTCCTTCAGTCGGCATGATGCCGAAGAATGGAGTGTCGGACTCGTGGAGCTCTTTGAGGTGAACTCCCAAGCCTTGGAGTGTCCGGGGGAAGGTGACGTTGATGCTGCTCCCCCCGTCCACTAATACCTTCTTCACCCTGCTCTCTCGGATCACCGGATCGACGAGGAGCGGGTATTTGCCTGGGTGGTCGAAGTTGAGCCATTGATCCGCCCGAGTGAAAGTGATCGGGTGCTCCGACCACCGGTATGGGGCGGGAGGACCGGTGGTCGCCACCAATATCTGGCGATCGTTGAGCTTTTGTTGTCTTCTATTCTCCTGCGATCTGTGTCCGCCGAAGATGATGTTGACCTCCCTGTCAACGCGTGGGAAAGCTCCTCCTCCTCCCTCCTCCTGCTGCTAGGGTTGTCGTGGTTCTTCTGGCCCTCCCCTCGGCGGAGGAGGAGGTAGAGGTTGGAAGGGTCGGCCGTGCCCGACAGAGTGCTTGAAGTCCCGGCAGTTCCGAAGGGTATGGCGCATGTCCTTGTGGTACGAGCATTGGGCGTCGAGGATGTCGTCCAGCGTGCGCTCGCCTCCGCGAGGTCCTCCTCGGGCGCGAGAGGCTGGTGGTCCGGCGGCGTGTACTTCTTCGCGAGGTCTCTTCTCCCAGCGTTTGTCGGGTTGCTGGTTCGCGTCGCGTCGTGGTGCTGCCGGTGCGGGCTTCGCTCCTCCGATGAGGTCCTGGGCTCGCTCGTCGGCGGTGATGTAGAGGTCGGCTTCCCGGAACAGCTCCTCGGAGGTAGTCGGCGCCTTCTGCAATATGGCTCGGACGAAGGCCGAGTCATTGGATCCTCTGTAGAAGTCCTCGATCACGGCCGCCTCCGTGACCTCAGGGATACGATTTCTCATGGTCTGGAACCTTTTGAGGTATGACCGGAGAGTTTCGTCCCCCCGGCGCTTGATGGATTTGAGGTCCCACGGTTGCGCCGGTTTGTCGAAGAGGGACTAAAAATTGGCGGTGAAGCGTCGACTGAAATCGCCCCAGTCGTCGATGCAGTGTCGGGGTAGATGTCGCAGCCATTGCAGCGCGTCTTACCCGAGGACAATGGGTAAGTACGCGGTCATCACGTCCTCGGACGCCCCGACGTCCCGAGCAGCGGTGGTGTAGACGGCTAGCCAGCCCCCTGGATCCTGCTTAGGTTCATATTTGTCGACATTGGATACCTTGAAGTTAGGGGGCCATTGGATGGCCCTAAGGCGTGGAGTAAGAGCAGACACTCCACACGTGTCCTCCTGTCGTCGGGGATGATGTCTGTCCCGGGGAGGGGAGTAGTTGTTGTGGTTCCTCGACCATCCCCGGGTAGTACCGCCAGTTGAGGTCGTTGCCGACTCAGTTCTGGTGGCCTGGTTCTGAGCTGGGATGCCATGATCCCTGTCGTACTCCTCCCGGCGGTGGATCTCGTTCTCATGCCGTCGTTCACGCGAAGCATTGATGGAGCTTCGCGTGTCCCGACGACTGTTGATAGCGTGTCGTAGATCGTTCGGCGGGTGAGCAAGCGGTAGAAGATGGTTGGCCGCCTGGGTGAACAGTCGTCGATAGCCCTCAGCGTCAGGAGTCCAAGGGAGTCCATCAGCTATCCGAGCTAGTACTCCTCCGACTTCACTCGGCGTGTTCATGGCTCGGGCGAAGTCGGGATTCAGGTTGCGCCCGAAGAGTGGATTCTCCCGGCGTTGCCTTGCATCTTGCTCGGCTTGTTCCTGAGCCCGGTGGCGATCACGTCGTCGGGAGTTCCTTCGTTCTCTGAAGACGCGTTCCTCCGGAGTTTCTCCTATCTCCGAGACCTCGTCCCGCGAAATAGGTTGTTCCGGATCCCGTTCTCCGGCCTCGTGGTGTTGCCGAATGTTTCGACACCGGTTTCTCCATCGGCGGGATTCCCGCTGAGGTGGTTCTTCTCCGGGCGCGGTCGGCTCGTCGTCGGAGACGGGGGGCGACTCCACTCTCCCGATGAAGAGGACGTCGGGGTAGAATGGTATGGTGGTCGTGATGATCTTTTTTCCGTTCTCCTTTGAGGGCGGAGGAACGGAAAGAACAACTTGCTTTCTCCCGGCCTCTTTCTTCCTTGCGACCTATGTCCATTCTTTCGTCGGGGAAGTAGATAGTGGAGTTCTCCGGGTCAGCGGGCCCTCGGCCCCTGATTTTCTGAAGGCGATCTTTTTTCGGAGAGCTAGAGGTTGCGCTTCTCCGGTATTTTCGAAGTTTGTTGGAGGAGACTTCTTTTTCGGCGGATCGGCAATGCGGTGTAAAGTTCCCTCTTCATCTGCTATGGATGAGATTGTTCCAAAGCAGAATACGGATCCGAGACGGAGGGTGATCTTGCTGTGGAAGGTAACGGCCATTGAGCTAGCTTGGATCGTCGACACACCCCCTACCTGGCGCGCCAGCTGTCGGTGTTTTGGGTCCGACCGCACACCCAGGGTTGCCCCTCTAGGTGTTTTAGGAGTAGGACGGTGTCGCCGACTGTAGCAAAATGGTTCGTGCCAGATGCACGAGGGACAATGGACAGTGTTTACAGGTTCGGGTCGCTTAGAGATGCGTAACACCCTACGTCCTGGTGAGTATGCTTTGTGTAATGGGTTACAAAGTAGCTCTCTAAAGCGAGAACGTGGAGAGTTGAGGTGGATGGCTGAGTGATGGGATCGATCCTTTTGAAGGGGTGCCCCCTAGGCCTTATATATTCGACCGTGGGGCAATACACGTGGATATGATAACAATGTGCACCTAAAAGATAGTGAACTGTTTGAGTCTATCTTCCTATGATTCTGCCGACCTATCCTCGCCTGGTTCCGTTGCATGGGGCTCCAGCGCGGGAAAGTCGGATCTTCTGTTGTGGTCGCTTGCTCAATGCTGTGGGGCCGTCCGGGCTTGCACCAATCCGGCCTTACATCAATCTGCTTTACTGATTGTCCCTCTCCAGACCCATGAAGGAATGACCTTACGATTTATTGGGCTCTTGGGCCTCTCATGAGGTCTTTTACCCTTCCGGTGGACCCGGGGGATATCTGTCCCCCACACACATAGCTTAGTGAGGTGATTAGAAAATCTTAATCCCGTATTTGGACCTCATTAGTGCTAGCGAGAGCCATCTAGAGCACATCGCATGCATTAGGCTTCTCTTGGTCAAGTGAAAGTCTTCGGCTTGTTACTCTTGGTGATCGGCATCACCTAGACGGCTTGGTGGCGTTGGGAGCTCGGTGATCACCTTGGAGATCTTGTTGGTGACCCGGCTCAAGATTGTAAGCGGTCGTGAGGGATCCACCGTGCCAGAGTGGCAAAGGATCATCTCATAGTGAGCAATTGGTTCTTGCGAGGACCAAGGGGGAGTGATACCCTTGCGCGGGTGCTCCAACGAGGACTAGGGGAGAGTGCCGATTCTTCGATACCTCGGGAAAAATTGGAGGAGTCTTCTAAACCTTGCTTTACATTCCACACTTAATTCAAGCATTTTACATTGTGTATTTGTTTAGCAAGTATTTGAAATATTGTCTTAGCATTGTTGTATTTCTAGTAGTATTTCCTTATTACTAGTTGTTGGGTGAAGTTGGGCTCTTGCTTAAGGTTTAATTATTGTTGAATTTTAGAAAAGCCCAATTCACCCCCTTCTTGGGCATCGTGATCCTTTCACACCCCACGCGGAGTCCATTTATAGTGCGTGCGAGCTACGGGGGCGGTTCTATTACAAGGTGGAAGGACGAGCTGACAACGCAGCCCCATATGTCATCGCATCAGGCGGTAGTCTGTGAAGGAGGTGTGTGGCTGGCATGCGATCCCCGCTGGCAGTGATGCGGTGCGTGGGCCGCCCTAGAGGAGACTTGGGCTGACATGTTGAGGGAGAGAAAGAGATGGGGAATGGGTCGCGCAGATGCTTTGAGTTGGGCCGAGGGGAGGTTCGGGCCCGAGAGCAATCTTCTCATTTCTTTTTCTTTATTCTTTTTCTGTTTTTATTTGCACTATTCCATTTCAGTTATTTTGAATTCAAATTTGAATATGGGTTCATGATTCATATTCATATGCACAATCATAATAACACTTCATCATGCAAAATAAAATTTTATATTATTTATTTCCCATCTCATTTATTTATGCGTATGCTTTTAAATGTACACACAAAATATGTATTTTGAGAAATATAGTTCTAGTTTATAAAAATCCTTAAGGTCCTGTTTGTTTCCTTTCATTTTGAGGAATTGAAATTTTACTAATAGAATAGACTATTTTTTAGAATGTGACATTCCACCACTTTCCAAAGTTATCATATAAGCCTATCTCAAATTCATGGGGTGAGAGATGAAAATTGATTCTATAGATTTACATATTATTTTTCTGATATACAACTTATAGCATACTCTTCTACTTGCTTCACTATAACATAAATGTAGTATATAACTATCTCTTCATATGATTTAGGATAATATACAAATATATTACACATATAAATATATAAACTTAATTAGTTTTGTCTAAATTATAATTATTAAAATGAAATTCAATTCCAACGAAACAAACGGGGCCTAAGAGAAAACTCTAGAAATATATGATTTGTCAAAGGAACAAATTATTACTGAAATCCTTCCTTTATTAACCTTTCTTTTTAATTAGAAAACATTGTTTTAGAATGAATAGTTTTAAAGGTAAGATAATTATGATGAAAAATATATTTTAACTTAAAAATATTGGGAGAATTTTACTAGTCTTCCAAAATAAGACTTTGGGTGTTACAAGAAGCTTCTCTTTCTCTTCTTCTGGAACATTAAACACTATACAACTCATCTTTTTTATTCTCTTTGCTTCCAAACAAGTCCATGGTACCCGTGAGTGCCGGTCACTGCGTGTGGGGCCGGCAGTGTCCCGCGCCCACACGGCAGTGGGGGATCTGGTTACACCAACACCAGGATGTGCAATGCTGATCGGTCTCACCATTTCACGGACGTAAAAATAATTCTCTTGCAATGGCTGCTGGTAAAAATAGATTATCCTCTGCCAACAGCAGAATTCAACAGTGACAGCTGAATCGCAGAAGAGTTTGCCAAAGAAACAAAGGGCCCTGTAGGTGATGAACAAAATGGAGAAATGCTGACGTCTTTATTGCTGCTATAGGAGGCGGAAAAACTGATTCAGGTACAGAAACCTGTCCCGGACGTACTAGCCAGCTCCGCACATGGCGACGGTTGCACGTCGAGTGCGCTGCCACTGACGGCTCGGCATCTCCACGGCCCGATGGAGTCGCTGCCAATGCCATAGAGCTTCACGTTGGAGAGGCAAATGTTACTGAAGACCGAGTCCCTGATGCCCCGTATGAGCCCGGCCTGCCGGACGTTCCGGCCCCAGACGTTCCTGACCGCCACGCCGTCGATGACGGGGAGCAGGCTCGCGTTGTAGGACGCGCCGGGGTGGCCCCCAACGTCGCCGGCGATCCTCAGGCCGTAGCGGGCGCCGTCCAGGGTCACCTGGGAGACGGTGACGTTCCGGATGAAGCCGCCCCTGCCCGAGTTTGTCTTCACGTGAACCCCGACGCCCACGCCGGAGAAGCTCAGGTGCTCGGCCACGACGTCCTCCACGCCGCCCGAGGTCTCGCTCCCGACCGCGAAGCCGGCGAACGGGCCCGACCCGGTTATCCTCCGGACCGTGATGCCGGAGCTTGGGCGGCCGAAGGCCACGCCGTACTCGTCCCACCCGCTCTTGATGGAGATCAGGTCGTCGCCGGCGGAGATGTAGCAGTCCTCGACGCACACGTTGCTGCTTGAATCTGCAGGGCGGAGATGTTGTTTGTCAGCACAGCAGAGCAGGAAGGAATGCTCAGCTCAGGTGGTATTGTATTTATTTACCTTACCTTACCTAGATCGATCCCGTCGGTGTTGGGGGAGTCGTGCGGCGCCAACACAGTCAGGTTTGCTATCACTACGTTGCTGCAGTAAACCGGGTGGATGTTCCAGAACGGCGAGTCCTGGAAGACGAGGTTGGAGACGACGACGTCGGTGGAGTACATGAGCTCCAGCAGGTGCGGCCTCGTGAAGGGCAGCGTGCGCTTCTTCCACATGTCCCACCACACGCCGCCTTGGCCGTCGATGGTGCCGTTCTCACCTGACGCCGCAGACCAGAACAGAATGCGGAGCTTTGAGCAGATCGATGGAGGAGTGGCTCAGTGGGTGGCTGTCTGGCTGGCAGTGTAAGAAAGAACCTGTGATGAAGACGTCCTGCAGACCGTGGCCGTGGATCAAGCTCATGTATCTCCCGCCAGGCAGCTCGCGCCCTCTCCCGTACGACGGCAGCGGGTCGATGAGCGGCCAGCTCGACGTGTCCTGCTCACTTATTAGTTCGATGGTAGCAAGGCATGGCTGGCAGTGGCGGCGACCAAGAACCACGAAGGGCGATGGGCAATTGCCCGTACGGTAGCCGGTACCTGGGTGGCGCGGACGATGGCGCCGCGGGCGAGGAAGAGCGTCATGTGGGAGGTGAGGTTGAAGGGGCCCGTGAGCCACACCCCGGGCGGCACGTACAGCAGCGTGCCGCCCCGCGCGCCCCGGCGACGCGCGATGCGCGCCACGGCGCGCGCGAACGCGCCCGTGTTGAGCGTCTGCCCGTCCCCGCGCGCCCCGAAGCTGGCCACGGACATCCACGCCCCGCGCCGCGGCGCCGGCCCCGACCAGCACGTCTCCTGCGCCCCCGCCGATGGTGGCGGCGGCAGCAGCAGCAGCAGGACCGCCGCCGCCGCCGCGAGGAGCAGGCCCAGCGTCGGCGGCATTCTTCTCTCGTGGCGTGGCGTGGCTGTGAGAGTGAGGGAAGCGACGAGCAGGAGGGGACAAGGCGCAAAAGCTGCTCTGCGTCCCGGCTTTCAGCGTGCTGTGTAAATGCGCTTGCTGTCTTGCCTGCAATTGACGAGCTCGCCACTGTGTGTGTGTGTGATGAGCTGTGGATCGGGTCTGGTCGGTCCCTTGTGCTCGAGGATGGCAGTGGCACGGCAGCGTCGGCAGTGTGTGTGAGCTGGCGGCGGCCCCCATGACTTGTGTAGGATAGGATCCATTCAGAGGCACAGTCGTCACCCGTCACTGTCCACTCCTACTTCCAGACTCCCAGTCCTGTATGTCTCACGTTACGGCCAATATAGCTTCTCCTCTAACTAGCTTTTTTTTTCTTTTTCAATTCAACCCTATATATAATTTAAAAAAATGTGTAGTATGGGATGGGTCGGACGGAGTATGCGTTAGGGCATGTACAACCCAGATACTGCTGCACGGTACTCCAAGTAAAAAATACAACTAAAACACAACAGAATACAGTGGTCATGTCTAAAACATGTATTTTACGATATTCATTGTACCAATCAGAGTATTCAATAAATTAAAGTGACCAATCAGATAGTCTCCTGTCTCGAACATAGAGCTAAGACACTGTGTCTTCGTCAAGATACGTGTCTTGAGTTTTTTTACATTCACCCCCCTAAACACTGTAAGACACAACTTAAAACACCCACTGTACATGCCCTTAGCATTTACTACAGTGCAAGTGCAGACGTGCAGTGATGGTACAACCAAAAATAAATACAGACGTGATCCAACTGCATCGGGTACCGAACCCGTCGTGCTGCTGCATGTACCTCTACAGACCCACTTTATAATTTGTCCCTGAAAATTTCATACCAATTTTCATATGTGCACCTCCTCAAATCAAATCAGCATTAGGCACGGGTCTAAAACCACTCACTCGGTGACGACATACTCGATATTCGTTCGCTAGTGTTAATAACCGGCTGGTGTCGTGGCTCGCATATTTCCACTTTCATAGTATCTAAACCCGATCCATTTCACAGTTTATTCGCATTAGGGGTTTTCAAAGATGTTTACTGACGTTGCAAACGAACTCGTGCAATCCGCCATTTTCATATAGCATCTTTCAGTGACCTAGTCTGCTCGTCGGATTTGAAGGCGTACTCAGTTACGAGTTTTTACATTTGTTATTGTTGCAATCGATCTATCTACGATATAGATTGCAATCTGAAATTCCGTTAAAATATTTTGTATGGTACTCATAATATTAAACCCCAAATAACTGATAGCGGAACCCTAAATTATTTTCGGTGTGACATTATTATGCATATTTTGTTTTTAATTAATTGGAATCAAACATACATAACGGTACACATTTAGATTGTTTTGGCAAAATCTTGCAGTATTTATGCGGATTACGTTCACATTTATGATACTAATTAATTTACATAGACTCATATTAGTAATGCATAAATGTATTATACACGTAGGCAGTTGGATGACGTTTGCACTTATGCTAATTAACATTCATCTCTTAATTTTTATATAGTTATGACAAATATGTTTGCTCTTATGTTGATTACGTACATAGTTATGACAATAATTATTTGCAGAGATGAACATTAGTTTTGATGCCCTCGTATTATATGCTAACATGTGGATGTAGTTATATTCAATTCAATGCATTTGGAATAGTTAATGAATGTATCAATACAATTCATACACTGTCGGGTTTTTATATATAACTTTTGTTGGTTGTTTCCTAATAGTTGTTTTAAAGGTGCAATATATCTCAAATATTGTATATATCATTTATGCAGATTTAGCATTGTGCAGAAGTTAGATTCAGAATGAAATCTGTTGACCATCCTCCTTCCGACCCAAAGAAAATAACAATCGAATCAAGTCAAAAAGTACTGTTGAGATCCCCCGCACTGGGAATAATGCCAACAACTCGAGGCAGTCGATTGCTCCAGATGTTGATTCCCCAAAGCAAATGAAGCAACTTTATGTTAGGCGTAATACAAAGCGGTTTGCAGGACGTGGAAAAAAAGAATCTGATGTAAGTGGAAACATAGATAATGATGATGATTTCATGCCTGCCCTCAAGAAGAATCGGCATGTCAGATTTGATGAGAAACCAACTCCTCCTCAGCGGCAATCACCACACAGACATGTTATTTCTCCTTCACCAAATCTGCCAAAGCAAAAAAAAAACATTGTTGAAGATGCAACTATCAAACAAACAACTGTGGTGAAGAATAGAAGCGAAAAGAAAACCAAAGACAGAAGAACACGGGTTGGTGACAACGACAACTAATTTTATTACTATTGCAACAGTTATTGAACATAATACATACTAAATAATTCATAAATTTTTTGATTGATATTACGTTCATAATATAGATACTATTTGTCGTGTACGGTAATTAGGGGTACCCCCAATGCTCCTTAACCTGGCTGGAAAACATCTTCAGAACAAGCCATACACGACTGATAAAGCGCGGTTCAAGTCGAGGCCTCATCTACCAAGGGACGCGACCCCATCCGAGCCCGGCCTCGAGCGGGAACAGTAGTCCCGGACGGATTCACGCCTCACTCGAGGGTCCCCTCAGTCAGCAGACGCACCCCCGTCTCACCCAAGGCTAAACTCGGGCGAACTTTGTCGTACAGCGACCTCGGCCGAATCGCCTTACCAACCGACCGTATCGCATGCGCATTTAATGCGGGGATCGCCTCACACCTTATCCTGACACGCGCAAGGTCGAAGTGACCGCAGTCACTTTGCCCCTTTACTAACCGTTCTGACAGGAAAACAGCGCTATTCACCCCATTCTGACTACTGTGCCAACCACCAGGGTAAGACAGACGACAGCAGGTCTCGACATCCCCCGAGTTCAGCCTCGGGCGCAACAGGGAGCTCCGCCTCGCCCGACCCCAGGCCTCGGCCTAAGCCTCAGCCTCGGGAGGAGTCACGTCCTCGCTCGACCCCAGACCTCGGCCTCAGGAGAAGTCTCTGCCTCGCCCGACCTTGGGCTTGGACCGACCACGCCACAGGGGATACATCATTACCTTGGCCCTAGCTAGCTGCCTCAGGCTACGAAGGAACAAGACCGGTGTCCCATCCAAACTACTCCGATAGCAGGTAATGATGGTTCCCCGCGTGCGTCTATGACGTCGATAGTTCTCAGCTCCCTACGGAAGCAAGGAAACGTCAGCAGAATCCATGCCGCACCGCCAGCTGCGCTTCTATAGGGCTCCAGCACTTCTTCGACGGCCACGTTAACACGTGTACAGGGCTCAAGGCACTTCTCCGCCAGCCACGTTAGCACACAGCTACACCCCCATTGTACAGCTGGGCATCTCCTTGTATCTATAAAAGGGGATGTCCAGAGCCTTCCTATGGGGGGGAGACGGCGGAGGCAGACGAGCAAAGGCAGGCAGAGTAGGAGAGACGCGGTGGAGGCAAACTCAGATAGCTCACCTCAAGGCCAAACCCTCTCTCTCTCTCTCTCGCAATGCTTGTTACCCCTACTACGAGCACCCCGGTGCAAGATAATATAAGCCTCATCCTCCCGCTTGTGTTCCATCTTGCATCAACCCATCTAGGCAGGGACACGCAGTGACAAATTCACTGGTCGGTTGACGGTCCTTGCTGGTCCGAAACGCCAATAGTTGGCACGCCAGGTAGGGGCCTGCTGCTTGTTGACAAACACTTTCCCGTTGAGTTCCAGATGGGTAGCCTTCAGCAGCCTCTTTAGCCGGGGACGGTGCTCCGCTTCGGGAGTCTGGAGTTCATGTCCTGCGACGGCAGCTATGACATGGTACTACTCCCCTCGTAGCACGACAACAACGACGGTCGTCAGCTCGCCCAGCGGCGGCGAACTCGACGACGGCATCTCCCCGTGGCAGAAGAGGAGCATCCGGGTTTGCCCCGCCACCCTCCTCACCGGAGGAGGGGGAGACGGGGCAACCGTGGCCAGGCAGGAGGCGGTACCTCGTCGGCTGTCGGACTAGAGAGAGTCGACGACGCCGGCACCCCTACGGGGGACATGTTGGGTGTTGTCCTCGCACCTGAGACAACGACGGGTGTCGCTTCCCCACAACGTGCCAACTCCAAGCGGACTGATGACGCCAGCACCCTCGCGGAGGATTTGTTGGGCGTTAGCCTCGTACCTGAGAAGACGGTGCATTCCGTCCCCGATGCGACTTCACCACCGTCCGTCAACCAAGAGGTACCATCTGTTTTCCACCCTATTCCCTTTAGGTTCAGCTTCGATCCACCAAGCGACCTCGCTTCGGTGAGCGCCTTCGCAAGGGCATATCCTGACCTTCCAGGGTACCATATGTGGTCAACCTGGGACCGACTGACGGTCGTCTCAACCTATGGACCCGCGGGTTCCGAGGAAGAGGACGACCCCGACTTTGGTTGGGATTTCTTCGGGCTCCGTGATCCTAGTGCCATGCGAGACTTCATGTCCGCATGTGACTACTGCCTCTCCAGCTGCTCCGACGATGACCACAGCCTCGACGACGAGGGTTATGGCCCAAGTCGCGAGTGTTTCCACATCGATCAGGGGGATCACGACGAAGACAACCACCTCAGCATGCCGGAAGATGACAACGCCCCTGTGCCAGCGTCTCACGTTGAGATTGAAAGGGAAATGTGCCTTTGGGCCATTTCTAAGTATTTTGGTGATTGAGTGCCAACTCAAGTGCTTAAAATGTGAATTTATGCAATGGATGAACAAAGTGCAAATCACAAGTAAAGGTATGTTTCTAAGCCTTAGTACATTGGTTTTGTGTACTAATATATTTGTCTAAGTGTTAGAAACAGAGAGAAGAAGAAAAGGAGAATGTTGGCTGTGTACAGCCAACATGCTGTTTCGAGCTGGGGCACCGGACTGTCCGGTGTGCACCGGACAGTGTCCGGTGCGCCAGACCAGCGCGGAGCAAACCAGCCGCTCTCGGGTTTTACTCCGGCGACTTCGGCTAAAATTCACCGGACAGTCCGGTGTGCACCGGACTGTCCGGTGTGCACCGGACTGTCCGGTGAGCCAACGGTCGGCCGGGCCAACGGTCGGCCGCGCGATCGGCGCGCGACACGTGGCCGACCCAACGGTCGGAAAGGTACACCGGACTGTCCGGTGTGCACCGGACATGTCCGGTGCGCCAACTGCGCCCGGATCTGCAACAGACAGCAACGGTCGGATGCGCTGTTTATGGAAATAAATCGGGCACCGGACAGTGTCCGGTGTGCACCGGACTGTCCGGTGCGCCCGACGACAGAAGGCAAGGATAGCCTTCCAGATGTGTTCTCAACGGCTCCTAGCTGCCTTGGGGCTATAAAAAGGACCCCTAGGCGCATGGAGGAGAATACCAAGCATTCCTACAACCTTTCTAAGCACCAAGACATTGATCTAGCGCATTCGATTCATTGTGATAGCATATAGAGCTCTTGTGGAGTTGTGTACTCTTTGAGTTGTGTTGCGAGCTCTTATTGCTGCTTGTGTGCGTGTTGCTCTGATCTTTTGAAGTCTTGTGTGCGTTGCTCATTCCCTCCCTTGCTCCGTGATTCTCTGTGAACATCTTTTGTAAGGGCGAGAGGCTCCAAGTTGTGGAGATTCCTCGCAAACGGGATTGAGAAAAGAAAAGCAAGAACACCGTGGTATTCAAGTTGATCATTGGATCACTTGAGAGGAGTTGAGTGCAACTCTCGTCCGTTGGGACGCCACAACGTGGAGTAGGCAAGTTTTGTACTTGGCCGAACCACGGGATAACCACCGTGTCATCTCTGTGATTGATTTCTTGTGGTTATTGTGTTTTGACTCCTCTCTAGCCACTTGGCCATAATTGTGCTAACACTTAACAAGTTTTTGTGGCTTAAGTTTTGAAGTTTTACAGGATCACCTATTCACCCCCCCTCTAGGTGCTCTCAATTGGTATCAGAGCCGTTCTCTTCAAGAAAGGGACTAATCGCCCGAAGAGATGGATCCTAAGGGGAAGGGAATCGTGATCAACGATAAGGAGAAGGAGTCCTTCGTCAACGAGCCCAAAGATGACAAGCCTAACGACTCTGGCTCGGGTCATAGACGGAAGGAAGGAAAGAAGAAGAAGACAAGGCGCATCAAGGAGATCGTCTACTACGACGACAGTGATGAGTCTACTTCTTCCCAAAAGGACGACGACCACAACGACTACGAGCAAAGGAAACCGGTCAATTCTAACTTTTCCTTTGACTACTCTCGCATTCCGCAAAATTCAAATTCACATTTGCTTTCCATTCCACTCGGTAAGCCCCCACACTTTGATGGGGAGGACTACGGATTTTGGAGCCACAAAATGCGTAGTCACCTATTCTCTCTCCATCCTAGTATATGGGAGATTGTAGATAGTGGAATGCACTTTAATAGTTCGGATAGTCCTATATTCATTAATGAGCAAATCCATAAGAATGCACAAGCTACTACTGTTCTTCTAGCTTCATTGTGCAGGGATGAATATAACAAGGTGAGTGGCTTGGATAACGCCAAGCAAATCTGGGATACCCTCAAGATCTCTCATGAGGGAAATGACGCTACCTTGCTCACCAAAATGGAGTTGGTGGAGGGCGAGCTTGGACGGTTCGCAATGATAAGGGGCGAGGAGCCAACTCAAACATACAACCGGCTCAAGACCCTTATCAACAAAATAAGGAGCTACGGAAGCACGCGATGGACGGACCACGACGTCGTCCGCCTAATGCTAAGGTCCTTTACCGTTCTTGATCCTCATTTGGTGAATAATATTCGTGAGAATCCCAGGTACACCAAAATGTCGCCCGAAGAAATTCTTGGGAAGTTCGTAAGCGGGCGAATGATGATCAAGGAGGCAAGATACGTGGACGACGCGTTGAACGGTCCCATCCATGAGCCTCAACCCATTGCTCTCAAGGCAACAAGGAGCAAAGAAGCGCTACCAAGCAAGGTGGCGCAAGTTGAGGCGGCCGGGCTAAATAATGAGGAGATGGCCCTCATCATTAAGCGCTTCAAGACGGTGCTAAAGGGTCACAAGGGGCAGCCAAGCAAGACCAAGACGAAGGGGAAGCGCTCATGCTTCAAGTGCGGTAAGATTGGTCATTTTATCGCTAACTGCCCCGATAATGATAGTGACCAGGAAAAGGGAAACAAGAGGGAAAAGAAGAAGCATTACAAGAAGGCAAAGGGCGAGGCGCATCTAGGCAAGGAGTGGGACTCGGATTGCTCCTCTTCCGACTCCGACAATGAAGGACTCGCCGCCACCGCCTTCAACAAATCAACCCTCTTCCCCAACGAGCGTCACACATGCCTTATGGCAAGGGAGAAGAAGGTATGTACTCGCAACTCTACCTATGCATCTTCAAGTGAGGACGAATCTAGTGATGAGGATGAAGTAGATTATTCATGTTTGTTCAAGGGCTTAGATAGATCTAAGATAGACAAAATTAATGAATTAATTGATGCCTTGAATGAAAAGAATATACTTTTAGAAAAGCAAGAGGATTTGTTATATGAAGAACATGATAAGTTTGTAGAGGCTCAAAAATCTCTTGCATTAGAAATTAAGAGAAATGAAATGCTTGCTTGTGAAGTGTCAACATGCCATGATTCTATTTCTAACTTAAAGAGCATAAACGATGATTTGAATGCTAAACTAGTAGAAGCAAATAAATCCAACTCTTGTGTTGAATATGTTGAAATTTGCACTAGGTGTAAGGATATTGATATTAATGCTTGTAGCGAACACTTAGTTTCTATTTCAAAATTGAATGATGAATTAGCTAGTCTTAATGCTCAACTTAAGACTAGCAAGAGTAATTTCGATAAACTAAAATTTGCTAGGGATGCCTACACGGTTGGTAGACACCCCTCAATTAAGGATGGGCTTGGCTTCAAGAGGGAAGCCAAGAACTTAACAAGCCATAAGACTCCCATCTCCACCAAGGAGAAAGGGAAGGCTCCTATGGCTAATAGTGTGAAGAAGAATCATGCTTTCATGTACTATGATAGGAGATATTCTAGAAATGCTTTTAGAGGTCATGATGTTTTTGGTTCACATGCTTATGACTCTCATGCTATGACTGCTTCTAGTTCTCATGTTATGCCTGGTAGAAATGTGCTTAGAAGAAATGTTGTTCATCAAATGCCTAGGAGAAATGTTGTTCATAATGCTCCTAGGAAAGTAGTGAATGAACCTTCTACAATTTACTGTGCTTTAAATGCTTCCTTTGCTATTTGTAGAAAGGATAAGAAAATTGTTGCTAGGAAGTTAGGGGCAAAATGCAAGGGAGACAAAACTTGCATTTGGGTCCCTAAGAATATTTGTGCTAACCTTGTAGGACCCAACATGAGTTGGGTACCTAAGTCCCAAGCCTAAATTTGCCTTGCAGGTTTATGCATCCGGGGGTTCAAGCTGGATTATTGACAGCGGATGCACAAACCATATGACGGGGGAGAAGAAGATGTTCACCTCCTACGTCAAGAATAAGGATTCCCAAGATTCAATCATATTCGGTGATGGGAATCAAGGCAAGGTAAAAGGGTTAGGTAAAATTGCAATTTCTAATGAGCACTCTATCTCTAATGTGTTTTTAGTAGAGTCTCTTGGTTATAATTTGCTATCTGTTAGTCAATTATGCAACATGGGGTATAACTGTCTATTTACGAATGTAGATGTGTCTGTCTTTAGAAGAAGTGATGGTTCACTAGCTTTTAAGGGTGTATTAGACGGCAAACTTTATTTAGTTGATTTTGCAAAAGGAGAGGCCGGTCTAGATGCATGCTTAATAGCTAAGACTAGCATGGGCTGGCTGTGGCATCGCCGCTTAGCACATGTGGGGATGAAGAACCTTCACAAGCTTCTAAAGGGAGAACACGTGATAGGTCTAACTAATGTTCAATTCGAAAAAGATAGACCTTGTGCAGCTTGTCAAGCAGGGAAACAGGTGGGAGGCTCTCATCACACCAAAAATGTGATGACGACATCAAGACCCTTGGAGATGCTGCATATGGACCTTTTTGGACCCGTCGCCTATCTGAGCATAGGAGGAAGTAAGTATGGTTTAGTTGTTGTTGATGACTTTTCCCGCTTCACTTGGGTGTTCTTTTTGCAGGAAAAGTCCGAAACCCAAGGGACCCTCAAACGCTTCCTCAGGAGAGCTCAAAATGAGTTTGAGCTCAAAGTGAAGAAGATAAGGAGCGACAACGGATCCGAGTTCAAGAACCTTCAAGTGGAGGAGTTCCTTGAAGAGGAAGGGATCAAGCACGAGTTCTCAGCTCCCTACACACCACAGCAAAATGGTGTGGTAGAGAGGAAGAACAGGACGCTCATCGACATGGCGAGGACGATGCTAGGAGAGTTCAAGACCCCCGAGTACTTTTGGACGGAAGCCGTAAACACGGCTTGCCACGCCATCAACAGGGTCTACCTTCATCGCCTCCTCAAGAAGACGTCGTATGAGCTACTAACCGGTAACAAATCCAATGTATCCTACTTTCGTGTATTTGGGAGCAAGTGCTACATTCTAGTGAAGAAGGGTAGAAATTCTAAATTTGCTCCCAAAGCTGTAGAAGGGTTTTTGTTAGGTTATGACTCAAATACAAAGGCGTATAGAGTCTTCAACAAATCATCAGGTTTGGTTGAAGTCTCTAGCGACGTTGTATTTGATGAGACTAATGGCTCTCCAAGGGAGCAAGTTGTTAATTGTGATGATGTAGATGAAGAAGATGTTCCGACGGCCGCTATACGAACCATGGCGATTGGAGAAGTGCGGCCACAGGAACAAGATGAACAAGATCAGCCTTCTTCCTCAACCATAATGCATCCCCCAACCCAAGATGACGAACAGGTACCTCAAGTGGAGGCGTGTGATCAAGGGGGAGCACAAGATGATCATGTGATGGAGGAAGAAGCGCAACCGGCACCTCCAACCCAAGTTCGAGCGATGATTCAAAGGGATCATCCCGTCGACCAAATTCTGGGTGACATTAGCAAGGGAGTAACTACTCGATCTCGATTAGTTAATTTTTGTGAACATTACTCCTTTGTCTCTTCTACTGAGCCTTTCAGGGTAGAGGAGGCCTTGCTAGATCCGGACTGGGTGTTGGCCATGCAGGAGGAGCTCAACAACTTCAAAAGGAATGAAGTTTGGACACTAGTGCCTCGTCCGAAGCAAAATGTTGTGGGAACCAAGTGGGTGTTCCGCAACAAACAGGACGAGCACGGGGTGGTGACGAGAAACAAGGCTCGACTTGTGGCAAAAGGTTATGCCCAAGTCGCAGGTTTGGATTTCGAGGAGACTTTTGCTCCTGTGGCTAGGCTAGAATCAATTCGTATCTTGCTAGCATATGCCGCTCATCATTCTTTCAGGTTGTACCAAATGGATGTGAAGAGCGCTTTCCTCAACGGGCCAATCAAGGAGGAGGTGTACGTGGAGCAACCCCCTGGCTTCGAGGATGAACGGTACTCCGACCATGTGTGTAAGCTCTCTAAGGTGCTCTATGGACTTAAGCAAGCCCCAAGAGCATGGTATGAATGCCTTAGAGACTTTCTAATTGTTAATGCTTTCAAGGTTGGGAAAGCCGATCCAACTCTTTTCACAAAGACATGTGATGGTGATTTGTTTGTGTGCCAAATTTATGTCGATGACATAATATTTGGTTCTACTAACCAAAAGTCTTGTGAAGAGTTTAGCAGGGTGATGACGCAGAAATTCGAGATGTCGATGATGGGTGAGTTGAACTACTTCCTTGGGTTCCAAGTGAAGCAACTCAAAGACGGCACTTTCATCTCCCAAACGAAGTACACGCAAGACTTGCTAAAGAGGTTTGGGATGAAGGACGCCAAGCCCGCAAAGACGCCGATGGGAACCGACGGACACACAGACCTCAACAAAGGAGGTAAGTCCGTTGATCAAAAAGCATACCGGTCAATGATAGGGTCTTTACTTTATTTATGTGCTAGTAGACCAGACATTATGCTTAGCGTATGCATGTGTGCTAGATTTCAATCCGATCCTAAGGAATGTCACTTAGTGGCGGTGAAGCGAATTCTTAGATATTTAGTTGCTACGCCTTGCTTCGGACTCTGGTATCCAAAAGGGTCTACCTTTGACTTGGTTGGATACTCAGACTCCGACTATGCTGGATGTAAGGTCGATAGGAAGAGTACATCAGGGACGTGCCAATTCTTAGGAAGGTCCCTGGTGTCATGGAACTCTAAGAAACAAACCTCCGTTGCCCTATCCACCGCTGAGGCCGAGTACGTTGCCGCAGGTCAGTGTTGCGCGCAACTACTTTGGATGAGGCAAACCCTCCGGGACTTTGGCTACAATCTGAGCAAAGTCCCACTCCTATGTGATAATGAGAGTGCTATCCGCATGGCGGAAAATCCTGTTGAACACAGCCGCACAAAGCACATAGACATCCGGCATCACTTTTTGAGAGACCACCAGCAAAAGGGAGATATCGAAGTGTTTCATGTTAGCATCGAGAACCAGCTAGCCGATATCTTCACTAAGCCTCTAGATGAGAAGACCTTTTGCAGGTTGCGTAGTGAGCTAAATGTCTTAGATTCGCGGAACTTGGATTGAATTGTAGCATACATGTGTTTATGCATTTGATCAGGTTCATTCTGCATTTTGTTGCTTATTGTGGTGCTCAAGTTGTACAAACACTCCCTGGACCTCACAAGTCCGTTGCAAAGTGATGCACATGTTTAGGGGGAGATGTGTTACAACTTGACCCTTTGAGACTAACCATTTGCTTGAGTTTGATTGATTTAGTCTCGAAGGTGGATTGAAAGGGAAAAGGTGAACTTGGTCCATGCAAGACTTCCACTGCACTCCGATGAGAGGGTAACTTATTCCAAGTTCATCTCTATGATCTTATTGCCTTTGTACTCTTAATTGAAGATTTTGGTGAGGCAATGGGGTTAAAAGGGCCACAATTGATCCCGTTTTGGTGCTTGATGCCAAAGGGGGAGAAAATAAAGGCCAAAGCAATAAATGGATCAGCTACCACTTGAGAAATTTTGAAAATAGTTAAATAGAGCTTTTTGTTTTGTCAAAACTCTCTTATTGTCTCTCTTGTCAAGAATTGGTTTCTTGTGGGGAGAAGTAATGACTATGGGAAATAGGGGGAGTTTTTGAAATCCTTGATCAATCTCATTTGAAATGACTCTCTTTATGCTTCAACATGTGTGTTTGACTTAGAGATAGAGATTTGAGGTTGATTTGCAAAAACAAACCAAGTGGTGGCAAAGGGTGATCCATATATGCCAAAATTGAATAGAACTCAAAATTATTCTATTTGAAGTGATTTTGCACGTGTTCTAGTTGCTTTATGTTGTGTTGGCATAAATCACCAAAAAGGGGGAGATTGAAAGGGAAATGTGCCTTTGGGCCATTTCTAAGTATTTTGGTGATTGAGTGCCAACTCAAGTGCTTAAAATGTGAATTTATGCAATGGATGAACAAAGTGCAAATCACAAGTAAAGGTATGTTTCTAAGCCTTAGTACATTGGTTTTGTGTACTAATATATTTGTCTAAGTGTTAGAAACAGAGAGAAGAAGAAAAGGAGAATGTTGGCTGTGTACAGCCAACATGCTGTTTCGAGCTGGGGCACCGGACTGTCCGGTGTGCACCGGACAGTGTCCGGTGCGCCAGACCAGCGCGGAGCAAACCAGCCGCTCTCGGGTTTTACTCCGGCGACTTCGGCTAAAATTCACCGGACTGTCCGGTGTGCACCGGACTGTCCGGTGTGCACCGGACTGTCCGGTGAGCCAACGGTCGGCCGGGCCAACGGTCGGCCGCGCGATCGGCGCGCGACACGTGGCCGACCCAACGGTCGGAAAGGTACACCGGACTGTCCGGTGTGCACCGGACATGTCCGGTGCGCCAACTGCGCCCGGATCTGCAACAGACAGCAACGGTCGGATGCGCTGTTTATGGAAATAAATCGGGCACCGGACAGTGTCCGGTGTGCACCGGACTGTCCGGTGCGCCCGACGACAGAAGGCAAGGATAGCCTTCCAGATGTGTTCTCAACGGCTCCTAGCTGCCTTGGGGCTATAAAAGGGACCCCTAGGCGCATGGAGGAGAATACCAAGCATTCCTACAACCTTTCTAAGCACCAAGACATTGATCTAGCGCATTCGATTCATTGTGATAGCATATAGAGCTCTTGTGGAGTTGTGTACTCTTTGAGTTGTGTTGCGAGCTCTTATTGCTGCTTGTGTGCGTGTTGCTCTGATCTTTTGAAGTCTTGTGTGCGTTGCTCATTCCCTCCCTTGCTCCGTGATTCTCTGTGAACATCTTTTGTAAGGGCGAGAGGCTCCAAGTTGTGGAGATTCCTCGCAAACGGGATTGAGAAAAGAAAAGCAAGAACACCGTGGTATTCAAGTTGATCATTGGATCACTTGAGAGGAGTTGAGTGCAACTCTCGTCCGTTGGGACGCCACAACGTGGAGTAGGCAAGTTTTGTACTTGGCTGAACCACGGGATAACCACCGTGTCATCTCTGTGATTGATTTCTTGTGGTTATTGTGTTTTGACTCCTCTCTAGCCACTTGGCCATAATTGTGCTAACACTTAACAAGTTTTTGTGGCTTAAGTTTTGAAGTTTTACAGGATCACCTATTCACCCCCCCCCCCCCCCTCTAGGTGCTCTCAGAGATCCCGCGGGAGCTAGCTGTGGTCCCAGTCCCTGCGGGGGGTGAGGACACACAGCTCGAGCAACTCCGCGAGATGCAGGCCAAGCTCGACGAAGAAGCAGGGCGGCTTGTGTAGCTCTGACAAAACATCGAGCAGGAATGGGCAGGCCGGGCACTCGCCGGAGGAGCGCGTCATCGGGCCTAGGACGTCCAGCGCCGTATTGTTGACGATGCCAGGGTGGGGCTGCCCCGGCCTTCAGTGGGGCCGGCCAGAACCTAGCTACAGCAGTGGTGCTACTTCGAATAATGCCGGAGCCATCCACCACTGAGGGGCGGCGTATCCAGGGCGAACTCAAGAATCTCCTGGAAGAAGCCGCAGTCCGACGAGCCGAGAGCTCTGCCTCCCGAAGGCGAGGGTGCCCCTCGGAACATCGCGCAACATCCTCGGTCCGCACCGAGCGTACACGGGACGAGGCGCCTACAGCCCCGGACCGCCTCGGTAGTGAACAACATCGCCGCGACCGTCGAGCCCGCCTCGAGGAAAGGGTTCGCCGAGGCTACCACCCCAGGTGCGGAGGACGCTACGACAGTGAGGAGGATCAGAGCCCCTCGCCCAAACCACCAGGTCCGCTAGTCTTCAGCCGGGCCATACGACGGGCGCCGTTCCCGGCCCGTTTCCGAGCCCCAACTACCATCACCAAGTACTCAGGGGAGACAAGGCCGGAGTTGTGGCTTGCGGATTACCGGCTGGCGTGCCAGTTGGGAGGGACGGACGACGACAACCTCATCATCCACAACCTCCCCCTTTTCCTCTCCGACGCTGCCCGGGCATGGCTGGAGCATCTGCCTCCTGTGCAGATCTCCGACTGGGACGACCTGGTCAAGGCCTTCGCTGGAAATTTCCAAGGTACGTACGTGCGCCCTAGAAACTCGTGGGATCTCCGAAGCTGCCGCCAGTAGCCAGGGGAATCCCTGCGAGAGTACATCCGGCGGTTTTCCAAGCAGCGCACCGAGTTGCCCAACATCACCGACTCGGACGTCATCGGGGCATTCCTCGCCGGCACCACTTGCCGAGACCTGGTGAGCAAACTAGGACGTAAGACTCCCACCAAGGCGAGCAAACTGATGGACATCGCCACCAAGTTTGCCTCTGGTCAGGAGGCGGTCGAAGCCGTCTTCCGGAAGGACAAGCAGCCTCAGGGAAGGCAGAAGGAAGACGCCCCCAAGGCGTCCGTCCAGCGTGGCACGAAGAAGAAGGCCAAGAAGAAGGCGCAAGCAAAACGCGACGCGTTGACGCGGATCTCGTCGCTGCTGCCGAGCATAGGAACCCTCGGAAACCTCCCGGAGGGGCCAACATGTTCGACAAGATGCTCAAGGAGTCGTGCCCCTATCACAGGGGTCCCGTCAAGCACACCCTTGAAGAATGCGACATGCTCCGACGTTACTTCAACAAGGCCGGACCCTTGGCGGAAGGTGGCAAATACCAAGGCAACAACAAGAAGGGGGCGACAAGGAAGAGGAGTTCCCGGAGGTCCACAACTGCTTCATGATCTACGGCGGACAGGTGGCGAACGCCTCGGCTCGGCACCGCAAGCAGGAGCACCGGGAGGTCTGCTCGGTGAAGGTAGCGGCGCAGGTCTACCTAGACTGGTCCGACAAGCCCATCACTTTCGACCAAGGCGACCACCCCGACTGCGTACCGAGCCCAGGAAGGTACCCGCTCGTCGTCGACCCTGTCATCGGCAACGCTAGACTCACCAAGGTCCTCATGGACGGAGGCAGTAGCCTCAACATCATCTACGCCGAGACCCTAGGGCTCTTGGGGTCGATCTGTCCACGATCCAGGCCGGTGCAGCACCTTTTCACAGGATCATCCCCGGTAAGCGCGTCCTACCCCTTGGGCAACTTGATTTGCCCGTCTGCTTCGGAACTCCCTCCAACTTCTAAAAGGAAACCCTCACTTTCGAGGTGGTCGGGTTCCGAGGGACCTATCACGCGGTGTTGGGCAGACCGTGCTATGCCAAGTTCATGGTCGTCCCCAACTACACGTACCTCAAGCTCAAGATGCCAGGCCCCAACGGAACCATCACCGTCGGATCCACATACCGCCACGCTTACGAATGCGACGTGGAGTGCGTGGGGTACGCTGAGGCCATCGCCGAGTCCGAGGCCCTCGTCGCCGACCTGGATTGCCTCTCCAAGGAGGCGCCAGATGCGAAGCGCCACGCCGGCAACTTTGAACCGGCCGAGGCGGTTAAGTCCGTCCCTCTCGACCCCAGCAACGACGCCGGCAAGAAAGTCAGGATCGGCTCCGGGCTCGACCCCAAATAGGAAGCAGTGCTCATCGACTTTCTCCGCGCAAACGCCAATATTTTTGTGTGGAGTCCCTCGGACATGCCCGACATACCGAGGGATGTCACCGAGCACTCGTTGGACATCCAAGCCGGTGCCCGACCCGTGAAGCAGCACCTGCGCCGTTTTGATGAAGAAAAGCGCAGAGCCATAGGCGAGGAGGTAAACAAGCTAATGGCTGTAGGGTTCATCAAAGAGGTATTCCATCCATAATGGTTAGCTAACCCTGTGCTTGTAAAAAAAGGTGGGAAATGGAGGATGTGCGTAGACTACACTAGTTTAAATAAAGCATGTCCGAAGGTTCCCTACCCTCTGCCTCGCATCGATCAAATTGTGGACTCCACTGCTCGGTGCGAAACCCTGTCTTTCCTCGATGCCTATTCAGGCTATCACCAAATCAAGATGAAAGAGTCCGACCAGCTCGCGACTTCTTTTATCACACCTTTTGGCATGTATTGTTATACTACTATGCCATTTGGCTTGAGGAATGCAGGTGCAACCTACCAAAGGTGCATGAACCATGTGTTCGGAGAGCACATCGACAGAACGGTCGAGGCTTACGTCGATGACATCGTTGTCAAGACAAGGACAACCTCTGACCTCCTCTCCGACCTCGAAGTAACTTTCGGGTGCCTGCGTGTAAAGGGCGTAAAACTCAATCCAGAGAAGTGTGTCTTCGGAGTCCCCCAAGGCATGCTCCTAGGGTTCATCGTCTCCGAACGAGGCATCGAGGCCAACCCGGAGAAAATCGCGGCCATCACCAACATGAGACCAATCAAAGATTTAAAAGGAGTACAAAGGTGAGTGCACCTAGAGGGGAGTGAATAGGTGATCCTGTAAAACTTGAAACTTAATGCCACAAAACCTGATTAGGAGTTAGCACAATAAAGCCAAGTGGCTAGAGAGGAGTTCTTGCAAGACACGATAACCACAAGAAGATCAACACAGATAGACACAGTGGTTTATCCCGTGGTTCGGCCAAGTTCAACACTTGCCTACTCCACGTTGTGGCGTCCCAACGGACGAGGGTTGCACTCAACCCCTCTCAAGCGGTCCACAGACCCACTTGAATACCACGGTGTTTTGCTTTGTTTACTATATCCCGCTTGCGAGGAATCTCCACAACTTGGAGCCTCTCGCCCTTACAATTTGATGTTCACAAAGAAGCACGGAAGTAAGGCTGGGATGAGCAACGCACACAAGACATAAAATCAGAGCACAACACGCACACAAGTCACAACTCGAGCTCACAACACAACCCAAAGAGTTCTCTACTCAAATGGAGCTCTAGTTGCTATCACAAAGAATCGAATGCGTGGAATTGGAGTCTTGGTGCTTAGGAATGCTTAGAGAATGCTTGGTGTACTCCTCCATGCGCCTAGGGGTCCCTTTTATAGCCCCAAGGCAGCTAGGAGCCGTTGAGAGCATTCCAGGAAGGCCATTCTTGCCTTCTGTCGCCTGGCGCACCGGACAGTCCGGTGCGGATTTCTTTCCTTCTTTGGCGAAGCCGACCGTTGGAGATTCAGAGCCGTTGGCGCACCGGACACTGTCCGGTGCAC
The DNA here is from genome assembly GCF_902167145.1 of Zea mays. NCBI lineage: Eukaryota > Viridiplantae > Streptophyta > Magnoliopsida > Poales > Poaceae > Zea > Zea mays. Next base: position 77,657,711 of record NC_050103.1, on the reverse strand, counting down.
ACCGGACAGTCCAGTGCCCCCTTCTGACCGTTGGCTCTGCCACGCGTCGCGCGCGGATTACGCGGCCGACCGTTGGCCTGGCCGACTGTTGGCTCACCAGATAGTCCGGTGCACCACCGGACAGTCCGGTGATTTATAGTCGTACGCCGCCGTCGAAGTCCCGAGAGCAGCCAGTTGACAGACGCCAGCCTGGCGCACCGGACACTGTTCGGTGCACCCAGACCGAGCAGTCTGTTGGCTGTACACAACCAACTTCTCCATGATTGTTTCTCCTGTTTCTAGCACTTAGACACAATACATTAGTCTTCAAAATAATGTACTAAGTCTAGAAACATACCTTTAATCTTGATTTGCACTTCTTGAGTCCTTGGCACAATTTAACACTTAGGCACTTGTGTTGGACACTTAGTCACCAAAATACTTAGAAATGGCCCAAGGGCACATTTCCCTTTCAATCTCCCCCTTTTTGGTGATTTATGCCAACACAATAAAAAGCAACTAAAAGAAGTGCAACATCAATGCAAATGAAAACTCAAATTTGTTTTGATTCAAATTTGGCATATTTGGATCATTCTTTGCCACCACCATGTTTGTTTTTGCAAATCAACCTCAATTTCCTATCTCTAAGTCAAACACACTTGTTGAGACATAAAGAGAGTTGTTCCAAGAGAAATTGATCAAAGATTTCAAAAACTCCCCCTTTTTCCCATAATCAACCATTCTCCCCACAAGAGGCCAACTTTTGACAAAAGAGACAATAAGAGATTTTTGACAAACCAAAAGCTCTATTCTACTATTTTCAAAATTCTCAAGTGGTAGCTGATCCATTTGTTGCTTTGGCCTTATTTTCTCCCCCTTTGGCATCAAGCACCAAAACGGGATCAATCTTGGCCCTTAAACCCCATTGCCTCACCGAAATCTTCAATTAAGAGTAAAAAGGCAATAGGAGCATGAAGATGAACTTGGAGTTAGTTACTCTTACATCGGAGTGCAGTGGAAGTCTTTCATGGTCCAAGTCCAACATTCCCTTTCAATCCACCTTTGAGACTGAATCAAGCAAACTCAAGCACATGGTTAGTCCCAAAGGGTCAAGTTGTAGCACATCTCCCCCTAAATATGTGCATCACTCACACATGGACTTTTGAGGTCCGGGGAGAGTGTGTACAACTTGAACACCACAAAACAAAATGCTTAAAAAACATGATCAAGACATAAAACACATGTATGCTATAAATCAATCCAGGTTCCGTGAATCTAAGACATTTAGCTCACTACGCAGCCTGCAAAAGGTTGACTCATCTAGAGGCTTGGTAAAGATATCGGCTAGCTGGTTCTCGGTGCTAACATAAAACACTTCGATATCTCCCTTTTGCTGGTGGTCTCTCAAAAAGTGATGCCGGATGTCTATGTGCTTTGTGCGGCTGTGTTCAACGGGATTATCCGCCATGCGGATAGCACTCTCATTATCACATAGGAGTGGGACTTTGCTCAGATTGTAGCCAAAGTCCCTGAGGGTTTGCCTCATCCAAAGTAGTTGCGCGCAACACTGTCCTGCGGCAACATACTCGGCCTCAGCGGTAGATAGGGCAACGGAGGTTTGTTTCTTAGAACTCCATGACACCAGGGACCTTCCTAAGAATTGGCACGTCCCTAATGTACTCTTCCTATCGACCTTACATCCAGCATAATCGGAGTCTAAATATCCAATCAAGTCAAAGGTAGACCCCTTTGGATACCAGATCCCGAAGCAAGGCGTAGCGACTAAATATCTAAGTATTCGCTTCACTGCCACTAAGTGACACTCCCTTGGATCGGATTGAAATCTAGCACACATGCATACACTAAGCATAATATCCGGTCTACTAGCACATAAATAAAGTAAAGACCCTATCATAGACCGGTATGCCTTTTGATCAACGGACTTACCTCCTTTGTTGAGGTCGACATGTCCGTCGGTTCCCATTGGAGTCTTTGCGGGCTTGGCGTCCTTCATCCCAAACCGCTTTAGCAAGTCTTGCGTATACTTCGTTTGTGAGATGAAGGTGCCATCCTTGAGTTGCTTTACTTGGAACCCAAGGAAGTAGTTCAACTCGCCTATCATCGACATCTCAAACTTTTGAGTCATCACCCTGCTAAACTCTTCACAAGACTTTTGGTTAGTAGAACCAAATATTATGTCATCGACATAAATTTGGCACACAAAAAGATCACCATCACAAGTCTTAGTGAATAAAGTTGGATCGGCTTTCCCAACCTTGAAAGCATTAGCAATTAAAAAGTCTCTAAGGCATTCATACCATGCTCTTGGGGCTTGCTTAAGTCCATAGAGCGCCTTAGAGAGCTTACACACGTGGTCGGGGTACCGTTCATCCTCGAAGCCAGGGGGTTGCTCCACGTACACCTCCTCCTTGATTGGTCCGTTGAGGAAAGCGCTCTTCACATCCATTTGGAACACCTGAAAGAATGGTGAGCAGCATAGGCTAACAATATGCGAATTGACTCTAGCCTAGCCACAGGAGCAAAAGTCTCCTCAAAGTCCAAACCTGCGACTTGGGCATAACCTTTTGCCACAAGTCGTGCCTTGTTCCTTGTCACCACCCCGTGCTCGTCTTGTTTGTTGCGGAACACCCACTTGGTTCCCACAATGTTTTGCTTAGGACAAGGCACCAGTGCCCAAACTTCATTTCTCTTGAAGTTATTGAGCTCTTCCTGCATGGCCAACACCCAGTCCGGATCTAGCAAGGCCTCTTCTACCCTGAAAGGCTCAATAGAAGAGACAAAAGAGTAATGCTCACAGAAATTAACTAATCTAGAGCAAGTAGTTACTCCCTTGCTAATATCACCCAAAATTTGGTCGACGGGATGATTCCTTTGAATCATCGTTCGAACTTGAGTTGGAGGGGCTGGTTGTGCTTCTTCCTCCATTACATGATCATCTTGTGCTCCCCCTTGATCACACGACTCCTCTTGATGAACTTGTTCATCGTCTTGAGTTGGGGGATGCACCATTATTGAGGAAGAAGGTTGATCTTGCTCCTTTTGTTCCTGTGGTCGCATATCTCCAATCGCCATGGTACGTATTGCGGCTGTTGGAACGTCTTCTTCATCTACATCATCAAGATCAACATCTTGCTCTCTTGGAGAGCCATTAGTCTCATCAAATACAACGTCGCTAGAGACTTCAACCAAACCCGATGATTTGTTGAAGACCCTATACGCCTTTGTATTTGAGTCATAACCTAACAAAAACCCTTCTACAGCTTTGGGAGCAAACTTAGAATTTCTACCTTTCTTCACTAGAATATAACATTTGCTCCCAAATACGCGAAAGTAAGACACATTGGGTTTGTTACCGGTTAGAAGCTCATACGAAGTCTTCTTGAGGAGGCGATGAAGGTACACCTGGTTTATGGCGTGGCAAGCCGTGTTCACGGCTTCCGACCAAAACCGCTCGGGCGTCTTGAATTCTCCAAGCATTGTCCTAGCCATGTCTATGAGCGTCCTGTTCTTCCTCTCTACCACACTGTTTTGCTATGGTGTGTAGGGAGCGGAAAACTCATGCTTGATTCCTTCCTCCTCAAGGTACTCCTCCACTTGAAGGTTCTTGAACTCGGACCCATTGTCGCTTCTTATCTTATTCACCTTGAGCTCAAACTCATTTTGAGCTCTCCTTAGGAAGCGCTTGAGGGTCCCTTGGGTTTCAGACTTATCCTGCAAAAAGAATACCCAAGTGAAGCGGGAAAAATCATCAACTATAACAAGACCATACTTACTTCCTCCTAAGCTTAGGTAGGCGACGGGTCCGAAGAGGTCCATATGAAGTAACTCCAAAGGTCTTGATGTGGTCATCACATTTTTGGTATGATGAGAGCTTCCCACCTGTTTACCTGCTTGACAAGCTGCACAAGGTCTATCTTTTTCGAAAGTAACATTTGTTAGATCTATTACGTGTTCTCCCTTTAGAAGCTTGTGAAGGTTCTTCATCCCCACATGTGTTAAACGGTGATGCCACAGCCAGCCCATGCTAGTCTTAGCAATTAAGCATGCATCTAGACCGGCCTCCTCTTTTGCAAAATCAACTAAATAAAGTTTGTCATCTAGTACACCCTTAAAAGCTAATGAACCATCACTTCTTCTAAAGACAGACACATCTACATTTGTGAATAAGCAATTATATCCCATGTTACAAAGTTGACTCACCGACAACAAGTTATATCCAAGCGACTCAACTAAGAATACATTAGAAATAGAGTGCTCGGATGAAATAGCAATTTTTCCTAGTCCTTTCACCTTGCCTTGGTTCCCATCACCGAATATGATTGAATCTTAGGAATCCTTGTTCTTGACGTAGGAAGAGAACATCTTCTTCTCCCCCGTCATGTGGTTTGTGCATCCGCTGTCGATAATCCAGCTTGAGCCCCCGGATGCATAAACCTGCAAGGCAAATTAGGCTTGGGTCTTAGGTAACCAACTCTTGTTGGGTCCTACAAGGTTAGTAACAATAGCCTTAGGGACCCAAATGCAAGTCTTGTCTCCCTTGCATTTGGCCCCCACCTTCTTAGCAATCACCTTTTTATTTTTGCATGAAAGAACAAATCTAGTATTGCATGCAAGAAATACAGTGGTAGATTCATTACATACTTTCCTAGGAGCATGAACAACATTTTTTCTAGGCATATTTCTACCATACACATTAGAGGAACTTGAAGCAATCATGGCATGTGAAGCAAAAGCATTATAACTTCTATTATAATGAACATCCCTAGAATGTCTCCTATCATGGTACATGAAGGCATGGTTCTTTTTAACACTATTTGCCATAGAGGCCTTCCCTTTCTCCTTGGCGGGAATGGGAGCCTTATGACTTGTTAAGTTCTTGGCTTCTTTCTTGAAACCAAGCCCATCCTTAATTGAGGGGTGTCTACCAACCGTGTAGGCATCCCTTGCAAATTTTAGTTTATCAAAATCATTTTTGCTAGTCTTAAGTTGAGCATTAAGACTGGCCACTTCATCATTTAGTTTAGAAATACAAACTAGGTGTTCACTACAAGCATCAACATTAAAATCTTTACACTTATTGCAAATCACAACATTTTCTACACAAGAGTTGGATCTATTTGCTACTTCTAGTTTAGCATTTAAATCATCATTAACACCTTTTAAACTAGAAATGGTCTTATGGCAAGTAGATAGTTCACAAGAAAGCATTTCATTCCTTTTAACTTCTAAAGCAAGAGATTTTTGTGCTTCTTCAAATTTATCATGTTCTTCATACAAAAGATCCTCTTGCTTTTCTAACAATCTATTCTTATCATTCAAGGCATCAGTCAACTCATTGATCTTATCAATCTTAGTTCTATATAAGCCCTTGAACAAACTAGCATAGTCTATTTCATCATCGCTAGATTCATCATCACTAGAAGCATAAGTAGACTTTCGAGTGTTTACCTTCTTCTCCTTTGCCATTAGGCATGTGTGATGCTCGTTGGGGAAGAGGGACAACTTGTTGAAGGCCGAGGCGGCGAGTCCTTCGTTGTCGGAGTCGGACGATGAACAATCCGAGTCCCACTCCTTGCCAAGGTGTGCCTCGCCCTTAGCCTTCTTGTAAGCCTTCTTCTTTTCCCTCTTCTTCTCTTGTTCCTGGTCACTATCATTATCGGGACAATTAGCGATAAAATGACCAATCTTACCACATTTGAAGCATGAGCGCTTCCCCTTTGTCTTGTTCTTGTTGGGGGTGCTCCTTGCGACCCCTTAGCGCCGTCTTGAAACGCTTGATGATGAGAGCCATCTCTTCCTCATTGAGCCCCGCCGCCTCAACTTGTGCCACCTTGCTAGGTAGCACTTCCTTGCTCCTCGTTGCTTTGAGAGCAACGGTTTGAGGCTCGTGGATTGGGCCATTCAACGCATCATCAACATATCTTGCTTCCTTGATCATCATCCACCCACTTACAAACTTCCCAAGTATTTCCTCGAGCGTCATCTTGGTGTACCTAGGATTCTCACGAATATTATTTACAAGATGTGGATCAAGGACAGTGAAAGACCTTAGCATTAGGCGGACGACGTCGTGGTTCGTCCATCGTGTGCTTCCATAGCTCCTTATTTTGTTGATGAGGGTCTTGAGCCGGTTGTACGTTTGGGTTGGCTCCTCGCCACTGATCGTTGCGAATCTCCCAAGTTCGCCCTCCACCAACTCCATCTTGGTGAGCATGGTGACGTCGTTCCCCTCATGCGAGATCTTGAGGGTGTCCCAGATCTGCTTGGCGTTATCCAAGCCGCTCACCTTATGGTATTCATCCCTGCACAATGATGCTAGAAGAACAGTAGTAGCTTGTGCATTTTTGTGAATTTGCTCATTGATAAATATGGGACTATCAGTACTATCAAATTGCATTCCACTTTCTACTATCTCCCATATGCTTGGATGGAGAGAGAACAAGTGACTACGCATTTTGTGACTCCAAAATCCATAGTCCTCTCCATAAAAGTGAGGAGGTTTACCAAGTGGAATGGAGAGTAAATGAGCCTTTGTACTTTGCGGAATATGAGAATAATCAAAAGAAAAGTTTGAATTGACCGTTTTCTTTTTCTCGTAGTTGTCGCCGTCCTTTTGGGAAGAAGAGGACTCGTCGCTATCGTCGTAGTAGACGATCTCCTTGATGCGCCTTGTTTTCTTCTTCTTCCCGTCTTTTCTTTTGTGGCTTGAGCCCGAGTCAGTAGGCTTGTCATCTTTTGGATCATTGACGAAGGACTCCTTCTCCTTATCATTGACCACCATCCCCTTGCCCTTAGGATCCATCTCTTCGGGCGATTAGTCCCTTACGTGAAGAGAACGGCTCTGATACCAATTGAGTGCACCTAGAGGGGGGTGAATAGGTGATCCTGTAAAACTTGAAACTTAATGCCACAAAACCTGATTAGGAGTTAGCACAATAAAGCCAAGTGGCTAGAGAGGAGTTCTTGCAAGACACGATAACCACAAGAAGATCAACACAGATAGACACAGTGGTTTATCCCGTGGTTCGGCCAAGTTCAACACTTGCCTACTCCACGTTGTGGCGTCCCAACGGACGAGGGTTGCACTCAACCCCTCTCAAGCGGTCCACAGACCCACTTGAATACCACGGTGTTTTGCTTTGTTTACTATATCCCGCTTGCGAGGAATCTCCACAACTTGGAGCCTCTTGCCCTTACAATTTGATGTTCACAAAGAATCACGGAAGTAAGGCTGGGATGAGCAACGCACACAAGACACAAAATCAGAGCACAACATGCACACAAGTCACAACTCGAGCTCACAACACAACCCAAAGAGTTCTCTACTCAAATGGAGCTCTAGTTGCTATCACAAAGAATCGAATGCGCGGAATTGGAGTCTTGGTGCTTAGGAATGCTTAGAGAATGCTTGGTGTACTCCTCCATGCGCCTAGGGGTCCCTTTTATAGCCCCAAGGCAGCTAGGAGCCATTGAGAGCATTCCAGGAAGGCCATTCTTGCCTTCTGTCGCCTGGCGCACCGGACAGTCCGGTGCGGATTTCTTTCCTTCTTTGGTGAAGCCGACCGTTGGAGATTCAGAGCCGTTGGCGCACCGGACACTGTCTGGTGCACACCGGACAGTCCGGTGCCCCCTTCTGACCGTTGGCTCTGCCACGCGTCGCGCGCGGATTATGCGGCCGACCGTTGGCCTGGCCGACTGTTGGCTCACCGGACAGTCCGGTGCACCACTGGACAGTCCGGTGATTTATAGCCGTATGCCGCCGTCAAAGTCCCGAGAGCAGCCAGTTGACAGACGCCAGCCTGGCGCACCGAACACTGTCCGGTGCACCCAGACCGAGCAGTCTGTTGGCTGTACACAGCCAACTTCTCCATGATTGTTTCTCCTGTTTCTAGCACTTAGACACAATACATTAGTCTTCAAAACAATGTACTAAGTCTAGAAACATACCTTTAATCTTGATTTGCACTTCTTTAGTCCTTGGCACAATTTAACACTTAGGCACTTGTGTTGGACACTTAATCACCAAAATACTTAGAAATGGCCCAAGGGCACATTTCCCTTTCAAAAGGGTCATGGGATGCCTTGCGGCTCTGAGCCGCTTCATCTCACGCCTCAGCGAGAAAGGATTGCCCTTGTACCGCCTCTTAAGGAAGGCCGAGCGCTTCACTTGGACCCCCGAGGCCGAAGAAGCCCTCGAAAACCTTAAAGCACTCCTTACTAATGCGCCCATCTTGGTGCCCCCCGCTGCGGGAGAAGCCCTCTTGATTTACGTAGCCGCAACCACTCAGGTGGTCAGCGCCACCATCGTAGTCGAGAGACGAGAAGAAGGGCATGCACTGCTCATCCAGAGGCCGGTCTACTTCATCAGCGAGGTGCTATCCGAGACCAAGATCCGCTACCCACAAATCCAGAAACTACTATACGCAGTAATTCTAACACGGCGAAAGTTGCAACACTACTTCGAGTCTCATCCGGTGACTGTGGTGTCATCCTTCCCCCTGGGAGAGATCATCCAGTGCCGAGAGGCCTCGGGTAGGATAGCAAAATGGGCAGTGGAACTCGTGGGCAAAACACTTTCATTCGCTCCTTGGAAGGCCATAAAATCTCAAGTCTTGGCAGACTTCCTGGCTGAATGGGTCGACACCCAATTGCCGACAGCTCCAATCCAGGCTGAAGTTTGGACCATGTACTTCGATGGGTTGCTCATGAAATCCGGAGCAGGTGCTGGCTTGCTCTTCATTTTGCCCCTCGGAAAACATGTGCGCTACGTACTGCGCCTCCATTTTCCGGCGTCAAACAACGTGGCCGAGTACGAGGCCTTGGTTAATGGACTGCGCATCGCTGTTGAGCTAGGGGTTCGGCGCCTCGACGCTCGTGGCGACTCGCAGCTCGTCATTGACCAGGTCATGAAGAACTCGCACTGCCGCGATCGAAAAATGGAGGCCTATTGCGATGAAGTTCGGTGCTTGGAAGATAAGTTCCATGGGCTGGAACTCAACCATGTTCCTCGATGGTACAACGAGACCGCGGATGAGCTGGCAAAAATAGCCTCGGGGCGGATGACGGTTCCCCCGAATGTCTTCTCCAGGGACATACATTCACCATCCATCAAAATCGACGACACGCCCGAACCCGAGGAGACCTCGGCCCAGCCCGAGGTACCCTCGGCCGCCGAGGGTGAGGCCTTGCGTGTCGAGGGAGAGCAAAATGGGGTTGCGCCAAACCAAAACTAGCAGACCCCGTACCTGGAATATCTCCTCCGAGGAGAGCTGCCCCTCGACAAGGCCGAAGCTCGGCGACTGGCTCGGCGCGCCAAGTCATTCGTTTTATTGGGTGATGAAACAGAGTTGTACCACCGCAGCCCCTCAGGCATTCTCCAACGATGCATATCTGTCGCCCAAGGACAAGAGCTGTTACAAGAAATACACTCGGGGGCTTGCGATCACCATGCAGCGAGTCGAGCCCTCGTGGGAAACGCTTTCCGACAAGGATTCTACTGGCCGACCGCGGTGGCCGACGCCACTAGGATTGTACGCTCCTGCCGAGGGTGTCAATTCTACGCGAGACAGACGCACCTGCCTGCTCAAGCCCTGCAGACAATACCTATCACTTGGTCGTTTGCCGTATGGGGTCTGGACCTCGTCGGTCCCTTGCAGAAGGCACCCGGGGGCTTCACGCACCTGCTGGTCGCCATCGACAAATTCTCCAAGTGGATCGAGGTCCGACCCTTATCCAGCATCGGGTCCGAGTAGGCGGTGGCGTTCTTCACAAATATCATCCATCGCTTTGGGGTCCCAAACTCCATCATCACCGACAATGGCACGCAGTTCACTGGAAAAAGGTTCCTGGACTTCTGCGAAGACCACCACATCCGTGTGGACTGGGCCGCCGTAGCTCACCCAATGACAAATGGGCAGGTGGAGCGCGCCAACGGTATGATTTTGTAGGGACTAAAACCGAGGATCTACAACGACCTTAACAAGTTTGGCAAGCGGTGGATAAAAGAACTACCCTCGGTGGTTTGGAGTCTGAGGACGACGCCGAGCCGAGCCACGGGCTTCTCGCTGTTTTTCCTAGTCTATGGGGCCGAGGCCATCTTACCCATGGACTTGGAATACGGTTCCCCGAGGACAAAGGCTTACGACGACCAAAGCAACCAGACCAGCCGAGAGGATTCATTGGACCAGCTGGAAGAGGCTCGGAACGTGGCCTTACTAAACTCGGCGCGGTATCAGCAGTCTCTACGACGCTACCATGCCCGAAGGGTTCGGTCCCGAGACTTCCAAGTGGGAGACTTGGTACTTCGGCTGCGACAAGGTGCCCGAGGGCGCCACAAGCTTACTCCTCCCTGGGAAGGACCGTTCATCATCACCAAGATTTTGAAGCCCGGGACATACAAGCTGGCCAACGATCAAGGCGAGGTCTGCAGCAACGCTTGGAACATCGAACAGCTACGTCGCTTTTATCCTTAAAATATTTCAAGTCGTTCATGTATCTTGTTTTCTTTACATGCATAAATAAAGTCTAACCATCAAGGAAGGATCAGCCTTGCCTCGGCAAAGCCCGACCCTCCCTCGGGGGCTAGAAGGGGGGAACCCTCTCTGCGTCAAAATTTTCCTCGGAAAAGTTTTTCGCCAAAAAACGACTTTCGTGCTCTTCGACTATATCGATAACAGAATCCTAAAAACGACGAGATGAACCTTAAACGGCAAGGCCGACCGAGCCGAGGGACTCCTACGCCTCCGGGATACGGATACCTCACTCATCACCTTCCGCGAAAAGTAACTCACGCTCGGATAAGTGATTCTGCTACCGACGAACAAGTCCTAGCGCACGAAACGAGAGGAAAGAAAACGACTTTCGTGCTTTTTGACTATATCGATAACAGAATCCTAAAAACGACGAGAGGACACTTAAACGGCAAGGCCGACCGAGCCGAGGGACTCCTACGCCTCCGGGATATGGATACCTCACTCATCACCTTCCGCGAAAAGTAACTCGCGCTCGAATAAGCGATTCTGCTACCGAACAAGTCCTAACGCACGAAACAAGAGGAAAGAAAACGCAGCTTTATAATCCAACAATACAAATGTTTAGGCCTCAGCGACCGCAAAAAAACATACACATACTTAGAACAAACTGTTCCTGCAGGCTCAGACATCGGCAGGGGGAGGAGCAGCACCCTCGGCGTCGTTTCCACCCTCGGCGGAATCTGGCCCGGCCTCAGACGGCGACACGGGCGGAAGGATCTCCACCTCAAAGGAGGAAGCAAGTGTCGCGCTTGGGCCCTCGACAGCTACGTCAAGCCTCTAGACCTCGTCTAAGGCGGCCTCCTCTTCGTCGGGTAAGCAGTACCCCTCGCTGATTCGCTCCAGATCCACGTCGTAGTGGAAAGCGAGCACGGCGAAGGCCTGCCTAACGCCGTGGTGCAGCGCCCCGTGGAGTCTGCTGCGCACATGGCCACCCAAGGCCCGCAGATGACTCTGGGGGGAGCTACCCGAGGGGACGTCGTCGAGGCCAAAGGCCCGACAGAAAGCAGAGATGGCCTCAGACATGGCCACACGGTCGGCCTCCTTCTGCTCAGCCGCCTGGGCAAGCGCCTTGTAGTTCTTGACGGACTCGTTAACAGCCGTCTCGAACCCTGCAGACAGCCGGACAATGTTCTTCAGACACAAAGATAAGAATGAAGACAAGAACAAAATCACGATGCAGACAAAACAGTCCCGACGGCCACGGCCAGGCTCTCTGCAAGGGTCCCGGCCCGAGCGGACGCCTCGGCTAGCCGCTCCGTAGCCTCAGCCAGCTGACCCCTAAGGGCCTCAGCCCAGCTCACGGCCTCGGCAGCTTGGCTCTAGGATTGGTCCCACTCGCTGGTGACCTGCCCAAGCTCCAGCTGCCGCTGCTGCATCTTCTCGGCCTGGGAAGCCACCTGCTCCTAGGTCGACGAAGCCTCCGCTCGTGCCAACACCGCCGCTGCCTCCGACTTCAGCTCATCGCAGAGCAGCCGACGGTCCGCCACCTCGGTGCTCTGTTTAGTGAGGCGCTCATTGGCCTCGGTAAGCGCGGCCCGCTGGGACCGCAGCGAATCCCAGACGTCGCTCTCGCGGCGGATGAACAACGACTTGGCGGTGCTCACGTCCGCAAGTTCTCGAGGAAGGAAAATAGGATATTACAAAGAATGTCCTGGTCACGCAAGGTATACGTCTAAATCCTTACCTAGAAGACCCTGGGAACGTCCCTAGAAAGGACCTCCATGGTCGACCGAAGCGACCTCATCGCCGCCTCGGTATACTCACGGAAATTATCCTGAGACCTCTCCTCCAGCTCATCGTTGAGGGAGAGGAGGGGTTCCGAGTCCGAGGTGGCGCGGATCCAGAATAGGAGCGGCTGCCCACACCACTCATTGGGGTTGAGCTGCGCGGGGATAAGGCCGCTGCTCCCCAAGGCGGGCCACGGTTCTGCGCGCCCCTCGACCAAGGCGTCGGGTCCCCCTGCAGCCGATGCATCGGGCGCCGCCGCAGTCGACGTACTGGGCCTCCCATTGGCTAAGGTGGCAGGCCTCCGGTCATCGACCTCGGCAACGACGGCCGCCCTCTCCTCATGGCCAAGAACGTGGAGGTTGGGGATGACCACGGGTGGCAGCGCCTCAACCATCCCGACGTCGGCGGTGACGGGCGGCTCCGCGGGCAAATCAGCAACGGCCCCGGCAGGAGTCGATGTCGGCGTCGGCAACAAGTCAGTCGGGCTCGAGGCCGCAGCCGCGTCAGCGGCCTCCCCCGGCATGATGGCCGCGCCGACAGGGGGGTCAGCCGGGGAGGCTTGCCCCATGGCAACTCGTGCCGCTTGGGGCCCCCACTGGAGGGCGCCTTGTGCGGAGGCCAACCAACCGGCATGGCGCGCTGCAGCACCGGCCGCCGAAGCCGGCTTCGTCTTAAGGGCCTTCGTGGGGGCTAGACCAGCCAAGCCCTGTCTTCGCTTGCTGAAAGAGAGAGACGACAAGTTCAAGACACACAGTGAAAAACCAAAACAGAGGTATCCTCAGATACTTACCCGCTCCGGGGCAAGGCCAAACGTGCCTGCGGGGAGGACCCTCGGGCCCCGGTCTTCGCAGGCGCTGCCGAGGGTTGCCCCGCTGCCGGCTTCGGCGCCGCTTCCGCCTCGGGCACCCGAGGCACCGAAGGGGCAGCCCTCCCAGGCGTCGTCACAACGGCCGGGGAACCAACCTCCTGTACAGCTGGCACGGGCGCTTGTTCTTGGGGGACGGGTGGATCGGCCTGACTCCCCGGAGTCACCCCAATTATCTCGGCCAAGGGGTCAGGTACCCCCTCGGCCTGCCTCTGCTCCTCGGACCGGGACCTTGGTGTCCTAGCCCCAGGCACTGATGGTGCCAGCCCACTTGGAGGCTGGCTCGGTGACCCCTGGCCCAGCCTCGGGTCCGGGCTGAGGCCAAGTCGGGTCGCCATGTCGTCGTCTTTGTCATCATCATCGTCGTCGTCGTCAGGCGTCTCCGGCGACGGCTCCAACGGGAGCCCATCCCTCGCCTGCCTCCAATGACGCTTCTCCAAGGCTTCCTGAGCTCGCATCCTCTCGCGAGCTTGGGCCTTTTCCGCGTCCTTCTTCTCCTTTTCCTTCTCTGCGGCGAGCCTACGCACGGCTTGGTCCGCCACGTCCTCCGGGACCGGTGGCCGGACGGGTTTAAAAATCCTCAACCCCTGGGGACGAACAAAAATCCCAACAGTAAGAATCAAAGGCATAGAGAACTCGGCGCAAAACAGAAGGAGGATCAGACACTTACTAGGGACACATACCCACGGTCAGGACGCATCGCGGGCTGGCTAAGGGCGCCAGCATCCAGCCTCCCTACCATACCTGCTACCCGCTTGAGGAGGTCGTCGGCGGAGAGGGAGGTCAAGGACATCCGCGAGCCTTCCAAATCGACCCTCGGCTTCATCTCCGCAAGCCGCAACCGCCACTCTGCCAAAGGGAGCACCCTCCGACGATGGATAGCGGCGACGACCCCCGCAGCGGTAAGGCCCTCATCTCATAACTTCTGCAAGGCCTGCAGAATAGGCTGGAGCTTCTCCTGGTTCTCGCGCGTGGCCCCCCAGCGCCAGTTATTGCCGGTGGCGGTCACCACTCGTTGAGAAAACGGCGGAAGCATCCCACCGTCGTTTCAGAGATAAAACCACCAGTTCTTCCACCCCTTGTTCGAAGACACAAGGGAGGCAGGGATGTACTGCTACGCGCGCCCCGGCCTCAGCTGGAGGGTGCAGCCACCGGCCCGCACCGCCATACGGACCTTCTTCGCGTTCGTCGACGCGGCGAAGAACTCCGCGGAGAAGAGATGGGTCCACAGGTCCCAGTGAGGGTCAATCCCCAAAAAACCCTCGCAAACCACTGCAAAGATGGCCGCTTGCGCAATTAAATTGGGGTTGAAGTTATGCAGCTCCACCCCGTAGTAGTGCACGAGCGCCCGCATGAAGCGGCTCGGCTGGCACTCCAAACCCCCGCTCATGGAAGGGGATGAAACTGACCACATACCCCAGCGGCGGAGTCGGGTCGGCCTCGCTCCTGGGGGCCATCCACTCTGGCTGCGGCCCACCGGAGAGAGGACGGAGCAAACCATCGGTAACAAGGGCCTCCAGATCCTCCACGGCAACGGTGGAGAAAGGCCACGGGTCGCGCGGCGGAACGACGGTCACCTTGTCAGCCATCGCCGAACAGAGGTGGTGGAGGCGGAGGGGATGAGGTGCGCGATTTTCTCTTCTCCGGCTATTCTCTTAGGTTGCGGAAACCAAAGCAGAAGGCAAGCGCAAATGGCAGGGTAAAGAACCATCGCCGGCCCCTCTTTCGGGTATATAAAGGCACGGGCGAGATCCACCCAAAACTTCGCCCAAACCCGTCGCAAAATTCAAACTCGAAGGTGAAACGGTTTTTTTGTTCCTCGAACGACTCACGCACGCGCAACAGATGCCCCGCAAATCACCCGTCCCATCGCATTAACTCCTTGGCAGGGCAAGCGACACCTCCGGCAGGCGAAGCGGGCGCCGTTTCACCTCCGTCATGATGACCGCGTCAAAAAAGGTGTGCCACGCTATTTAAATTCATATCCTTTTCTTTTCCTCTCTCTCTCTTGCCACAGGGATCGGGAAAGGGGGTATTTCGGAAAAGGATCCTTCTCGGCGAAGGAAACAGGCCCCGAGCCCTCCTACTGATCAGGGGTTCGAAGGTTGCGCCCTCTGGGGTTCGACAACCGCCCCAGAACACTCAGGCTCCGAGCCCTTTACTGATCAGGGGTTCGAAGGTTGGCCCCTCAGAAGAGTTCGACAGCCGCCCCAGAGCACGCAGAGTCAGGGATGACCCTGGGTACGTCCGTTACATGGCCGAGGCTCGGGCTACGCTCCCGAGGTACCCTAGGACATTTTCGAGACCAGCGGGAACGATTTGTAATGGAATCCCACCGGAGGGAGGCACCGAGCCCTCAGACCCTATCAAATGGGTTCGGGTCCAGCAAATCACCTGCAGGTACTTTTGGAGCGCGCCTCTGGGCCACTAGCCGACCCTTATCGAATTGGGCTCGGGCGTCCACTCGGATCACCCGCTAGCAACTCACTGGAAACACCATGTTCGGTGCCCTCCGAGGGTAACATGGCGCTTCCCCCCCCTTCCTCCTTGCGGAGAGGCGACGAAGGGGCGTACAATAAAAGTCGAGACGATCCTTGATCGTCCTCTCGCTCCATGCAAAGGCTCAGGGGCTGCTCTCGCACCAGGCTACGGCCAAACTATTGACCACGTCAACAAACCAGCTTAAAAACTTGGAGCCTGACCATGCACGCGGCCTACGGCCAGGCCGCATGAGGGAACAACAAGACTGACTGAGGCATCTCAAAAAGAACCAAGACCTCAGCAAACCACTCCTCCGAGGCCTAGGGGGCTACACCCGACGGGTGCGCTCGCGCACACCCATCGGGACAAAATATAACCAAGAAAGGTTGGTCCCCTTGCAAGAAATCCAGTGGAACCTTCAAGCGAGTACCTACACTCCCTTCGAGGCTCAGGGGCTACTGTCGGGTACCGTAATTAGGGGTACCCCCAATGCTCCTTAACCTGGCTGGAAAACATCTTCAGAACAAACCATACACGACTGATAAAGCGCGGTTCAAGTCGAGGCCTCGTCTACCAAGGGACGCGACCCCATCCGAGCCCGGCCTCGGGCGGGAACAGTAGTCCCAGACGGATTCACGCCTCGCCCGAGGGTCCCCTCAGTCAGCAGACGCACCCCCGTCTCACCCAAGGCTAAGCTCAGGCGAACTTTGTCGTACAGCGACCTCGGCCGAATCGCCTTACCAACCGACCGTATCGCATGCGCATTTAATGCGGGGATCGCCTGACACCTTATCCTGACACGCGCAAGGTCGAAGTGACCGCAGTCACTTCGCCCTTTTACTGACCATTTTGACAGGAAAACAACGCTATTCACCCCGTTCCGACTACTGTGCCAACCACCAGGGTAAGACTGACGACAGCAGGTCTCGACCTCCCCCGAGTTTAGCCTCGGGCGCAACAGGGAGCTCCGCCTCACCCGACCCTAGGCCTCGGCCTAAGCCTCGGCCTCGGGAGGAGTCACGTCCTCGCCTGACCCCAGGCCTCGGCCTCAGGAGAAGTCTCCGCCTCGCCCGATCTCGGGCTCGGACCGACCATGCCACAGGGAATACATCATTACCCTGCCCATCCAAACTACGAAAGAACAAGACCGGTGTCCCATCCAAACTACTCCGATAGCAGGTAATGATGGTTCCCCGCGTGCGTCCATGACGTCGATAGTTCTCAGCTCCCTACGGAAGCAAGGAAACGTCAGCAGAATCCATGCCGCACCGCCAGCTGCGCTTCTACAGGGCTCCAGCACTTCTCCGATGGCCACGTTAACATGTGTACAGGGCTCAAGGCATTTCTCCGCCAGCCACGTTAGCACACAGCTACACCCCCATTGTACAGCTGGGCATCTCCTTGTATCTATAAAAGGGGATGTCTAGGGCCTTCCTATGGGGGGGAGACGGCGGAGGCAGACGAGCAGAGGCAGGCAGAGTAGGAGAGACGCGGTGGAGGCAAACTCAGACAGCTCACCTCAAGGCCAAACCCTCTCTCTCTCTCTCTCTCGCTCTCTCGCAACGCTTGTAACCCCTACTACGAGCACCCCGGTGCAAGATAATATAAGCCTCATCCTCCCGTTTGTGTTCCATCTTGCATCAACCCATCTGGGCAGGGACACGCAGCGACAAATTCACTGGTCGGTTGACGGTCCTCGCGGGTCCAAAACGCTGACACTATCTATATATTTTTAATGCTATCTAATCACGTTGGATCAGTTAACTACATGTTGTTAATTGGTATTCTATACAGTCTTGATTTAGTATTTATGAATCAAAATCATACATGTTGTTTTTATGCCTTTTTTAGCTTAGCATCATGGATTATTGGGATCGATCATTTTTTATTATATTTGGTTACATGTTTCTATACATTTTCATATAGAAACTGAACATCTGTTGCAACCCGTATGATGTCATAATGTCTATATGGATAATGAATGACCATCAACGTGAGGCTGTAGTGAGGAAATGCTTTCAAAGTATACCGGAAATGTCAACAGATGGCCTTGCTGTTGGATCATTAATGAATTGGTTGATGGACAAGCTGGATCCAGTTGACATGACCATATGACCTAGCATAGGAAAGGAGCTGAAGATAACAAAGGAGACTATTTGCCTAATTCTTGGTTTGCCTAGTGCTGGAGCGGGGAAACCGTTTATGGATTGGTATGGAGAAGTTGATGTTACTGGCAGGCTTAGGAAAGAACTCAAAATATCAAAGGATGAGTTTGATATTGCCACCCTACAGGAAATAATTGTCAAGGGTCGTGACGATGATTTAACCATCATGTGTTTCTTCCTTATTTTATTTAACCGGTTGTTGTTCCCGACTTCTTCATGGTCAATCTCCAAGAACGAAGTTCTGATGACAGAAGACATGGACCGGCTCCCAGACATCGATTGGTGCCAGCTAGTATTTAACGATTTGTGTGAGGCTGCTGCAAAATGGCATAAAAGGAACACTAATCATGTCACCACTACGATATATAGGTGTTCCATAGTCATTGTGGTAATTCCTGTGACTATTATGTTCATATTCGTATAATGTAATTAGGCAAACTTTCAGATAAAAATATACATTGATGTCTGTTATTTTGTTTGTAATTTTTCAGATATATTATTTAGACCATCTTCATCACGAGGCAGCTCCAGAGAACAAACATGGCACTCCACGTATTAAATACTTTGACAAAGAGATAATTGATGCACTGACCAAGGCTGACAGGAGGAAGCCTCGTCATGCCAGCGAAACAAATGGTCATTATCATGTAAGTTCATTCCCATATTCAAAAACAGATTCTTTTATGCAATTTATGCACACAATTTTTTGTTTTGTTACTATTGATTAGTAATTACGTGTGTTTGTTACTGTTTGATTAGTTCCGTAGTAGGACAGGCACATGCTACGTTGCTGCTCCTGAACGACCAGCAAATGACATGTTCCATATTCATGTTTCTCGCATGAAAGACTTGATCTCTAGCAAGGTTATTTGCCTTCCACCACCATACCGTTGTAGTTTAGACTCTTTGTTGAAAGATCATGACAAAGAGGTTGACAAGTACTGTGCAACGCTTGAACGGGCTCACCGCAAATTAGTATCAAAACAGCTCCAGCTACCTGAGACCTTCGCAGACATGATTGATGATTCATTCGACTCGGGTCACAGGTTCAAGGATCACAACAACGAGACACTCAAACAGGTGATTGAGTTTTTTTGTTTGTTTTGTTTATGTATATAGAAACTTCAATACAATATTACACTATAAATAGGAACATGTACACCAGCAATTGCATATCTACCTACAAAATTTATATATAATACCCAGAATTACTAATTTATGCACATACTAGTAACAATTTATGCATCAATATACATCTCAAACATCATATATGAAAAACTTATAGATAATAATGATTATAATTTATCAACACATTTTTTCTGAATTTTGCAGAACAACCTACCTAGCCTGATGCCAACATTCCCAATGACCTGCACATGGGTGCAGTTGATGATGTGATGCCAGAAGCACATACGCAAACTAAAAATTTTGAGGTGCAGATAGATGATCTTAAGGTAACTAATCATTGCAGTGATGAGATGGACAGCATGTCTAAAGACATCTCTATCAAAATCGATCAAACTCATGTTCCTTCTCGCCCGACTCACCTATAAAATCCAAGGTGTATGACCAACTTTTTTATTATACTCTGTTAATATGCACAAGTTACCATCATGGCAGCCTAAAATACATGTCTTACTTTAGAAAAATCAGGAATACCCACTGGAAGCCGATGGTGACCTAGTATCGACCATCAATAAGATAGTTGATCTGCTTGGCCAAGACAAAGTTCAAGAGACATACAAAGATGGTGAAACCATCTAGACCCCTGGTTGGTTTTAGTTATTAATGACAACATAAGATTATATGTGACTAACATGTGTTTTGCAGTGAAAATGGTAAGTTAGGTCGCATTACAGGAAGTTGCATTGCAACGGTGAAAACAATCCCTGAGATGAAAACTCGAGGCGACGGCTGAAAAGGACGTATCAAAAGATGAAGGCCTCCGTATTCCGAGTGTCGAAGGAGTTGCGGACACTTGGTATAGAATTAAGACTTCTATTTTTACTTTAGTCGTACTATAAAGATGGGTTGTGGATGAGTAGTTTGACTAAGAGATTTTTAGTGTAGTGTTGGTGCATATTCACACTCACATCTAGTGCTAGGTGTCACTCTATAACACACTCACAAGTTAGAATGAAAAGGGTTTAGAAAAACCAAAGGAAAAGAAATTAGGGTTTTTGTCGGTTGGGGGCCTTCTTCTGCGCCGAAGGTCCTCTAAGCAAAAACACCTTCGGCAGGACGATATGCACGCAGACATAACACGAAGGTATATGCCGAAGCTACAACCCAGAAACCTTCGGCATAAATGACGCGCCTTGAGACGAAGGGTGGTACCGACTTAAAGAGGAAAAGACTGTTTGGTACCTGATAATTTGTGTCATTTTTGTAATTTGTTATCAAGGACATAAATGTAATTTTGACCGGGCTACGTCCGGTGCCTATAAATAGGTGAACAGTAACCCTGTACTGTTCACGCTGACTTGTATTCACTCGCACGTCACACCTGGATTTTCGCCTTCTGTCAAGCCGAAGGTATAAATGTAATTCAATATTGTTCATGTTCATTCATAATGATATAATAAAGAGATACTAATAATGTCATATGATTACTCATGTTATTTCCCATGTTTCATATGCTTCTACTTCCGTTATTATATACTGTGATGATGAAGGTACGACCTTCATAACCTTTGTCTGAAGATCATTATATCCTAAGGGAGATAATGCTTCGAAGGACGAAGGACTTTAACCATTAATGTTTTGTGTTGCCTTGTTC
Source organism: Zea mays (assembly GCF_902167145.1). NCBI lineage: Eukaryota > Viridiplantae > Streptophyta > Magnoliopsida > Poales > Poaceae > Zea > Zea mays. Next base: position 77,637,161 of record NC_050103.1, on the reverse strand, counting down.
TTAACTCATAGCATTTGAGAACAAGTCCCCAACATTGGCGCCCACCTCCGGTGAACTCACTTCCACTGTTGAGACGATGGCTTCGTTCAACAACCAAGTTGTAGCACCTTCGATCACGAAGCTAGTGCTCCCAATCACGGGCGGTTCAAGTGCAGAGCCAGCCAACAAAAAGTAGAAGAAGGAAGCGCAGAGAAGAGTGCAGTATGTTGGGGTGCAAGGACCCTTCGTCAGGTCCAAGTGGTCCCACATCCCAATCACCTTATCCCAGGAGGATCTTCAGCTAAAAGACTATCCTCACAATGATGCTATGGTCATATCCTATGTCATCAAGGGATTTCTGGTCCACAATGTTCTGGTTGACACAGGTAGTGCAGCAGACATTATATTTGCAAAGGCTTTCAGGCAGATGCAAGAACCAGAGGACAAGATTCATGATGCTACACACCCCCTTTGTGGCTTTGGAGGACGGCAGATTGTGGCACTTGGCAAAATCACAATGTCAGTTACCTTCGGTTATGTCCACAACACAAGAACTGAGCAAGTTGTTTTTGACATTGTCGACATGGAATACCCGTACAATGCAATCATTGGTCGAGGAACACTTAATGCCTTCGAAGCAATACTTCATCCAGCATACTTATGCATGAAGATACCTTCGGAACAAGGGCCCATTGCTGTCCGTGGAAGTCAAGAAGCTACAAGAAGGGCTGAAGGAAGTTGGATAGATTCAAAGGCAATACACAATATAGATGGAGCCGAAGCCTGTCAACAATATAAACACAAAAGAGAGAAGGCTGCTTCGGCAGATCAGCCAAAGCCTATGCTCCTATGTGAAGATATTGCAGATCAAAGGGTACTGCTGGGGTCTCAGCTATCCGATGAACAGTAAAAAACTCTGATAAGGTTTTTGTTCAACAACAAAGATGTCTTCGCCTGGATAGCCAATGATCTTTGTGGTGTCAACAGAGATGTCATCGAGCATTCACTTAATGTGGATCCATCTTTCAGGCCAAGGAAGCAAAGACTTCGGAAGATGTCTGATGATAAAGCTGAAGGTGCTCGAAACGAAGTAAAGAGACTTCTCAGTGCTGGTGTTATTAGAGAAGTAACATATCCAGAATGGCTAGCCAACACTGTTATGGTGAAGAAGGCTAATGGCAAATGGAGAATGTGTATTGATTTCACAGATCTCAACAAAGCATGCCCAAAAGATGAGTTTCCATTACCAAGAATAGACTCCCTTGTAGATGCAGCAGCTTCTTCGGAGCTCATGAGTCTACTGGACTGCTACTCATGCTATCATCAAATTTGGATGAAGAAGAAAAATGAACCAAAGACTAGCTTCATAACTCCTAGTGGCACTTATTGCTACCTTCGGATGCCTGAGGGGCTCAAGAATGCTGGAGGAAGCTTCAGCATAATGACAGCCAAGGTCCTTCATTCTCAAATAGGCAGGAATGTGCTGACTTATGTTGATGATATCATAGTAAAGAGCACGAAGCAAGAGAATCATATTGCTGACTTGCAGGAGACATTTGCCAATTTTAGGCAAGCTGGTCTAAAATTAAATCCAGAAAAGTGTGTTTTTAGAGTAAAGAAGGGCAAGTTCCTTGGCTATCTGGTATCAACGAAGGTAATCGAAGCTAACCCAAATAAGATCGAAGCTATCCTTCGGATGGAGCCGCCAAATACAAAGAAGGGGGTCCAACGGTTGGCAGGAAGACTGGCATCATTAAATAGATTTATATCCAGATCAGCAGAAAGAAATCTGCCATTCTTTGAAATACTGAAGTCAGCCGAAGTTTTTCAATGGGGTCCGGCTCAGCAAAAGGCTTTCGAAGAGTTAAAGCAATACTTGATAGACTTGACAACTCTAACTCCACCTTCACCAGGGGCTCCATTACTCTTATATGTAGCAGCCTCTCACTCTGCAGACAGTGCAGTGCTTGTACAAGAAAAGCAAGATGGCCAGGTTAAAAAACAAGCACCAGTATATTTTGTCTTCGAAGTTCTAAGTTTATCAAAGAAAAATTATACAGAATTGGAGAAGGTACTATATGTTGTGTTGATGGCCTCCAGGAAGCTTCGACACTATTTTCAAGCATATCATATAATTGTTCCTTCATCACAACCTCTGAAGGACATAATGAGAAATAGAGAAGCTACTAGGAGGATCGGAAAATGGGATGTCGAGCTCAATGAATTCTCTATTGATTATGTTCATACATCCTCAATTCAGTCTGAGGCCTTAGCAGACTTCATTGCTGATTGGACTCCAGGGGCTCAGGAAGCAGATGCAACAAAAGACGCCGAAGCCTGGACAGTCTTCTGTGATGGTTCTTGGGGAACCTTCGGCGCAAGAGCAGTTGCTGTTCTAGTAGCGCCTTCTAAAGTCAGAACATGCTATGCAGTAAGGTTGGATTTTAGTTGTACAAATAACATTGTTGAATACGAAGCCCTTCTGTTGGGGCTTCGAAAGCTAACAGCAATGGGAATAAGAAGGGCAATCCTCAAAACTGACTCACAAGTCATCTCTGGCCATGTAGACAAAAGTAGCAAGGCAAGGGATCCGAAGCTTGAAAAATATTTGGACACAGTCCGAAGGTTGGAGGCTTCTTTCAAAGGTTTTTCTGTGAAAAATATTCCAAGAGGGGAAAATGAGCATGCAGATTTGCTAGCCAAGTCAGCAGCACAGGGGCTCCCTCTACCTTCGAAAGTATTCTTTGAGACAATAAAAGCACCTTCGGTCGAACTTCTCGAAAGAGCAGTGCTTGCAATATCACCTGTGCATAGTAAAGATTGGAGGACTGAAATCATATCTTTCCTCCAGGGTAACTGCCTCTCGGATGACGAAGTTTATAATAAAAGAATGGAAGCAAGGACAAGACCGTATGTCATAATAGAAGGGGACTTATACAAACATGGAGTCTGCTCCCCACTTCTCAAGTGTTTATCCAGAACCGAAGGTATAGAGCTAATGAAAGAAATACATGCAGGATTGTGTGGATCTCACATTGGATCTAGACCTTTGCTGGGAAAGATTTTTAGACAAGGATTTTATTGGCCGAAGGCAGCTTCGGATGCAGCAGATCTGGTTCAAAAGTGTGAAAATTGTAAAAAATGTGCTAGAGACCAGAAACAACCTTCGTCGTTAACTCAGTTAATACAACCAACCTGGCCATTGCAAAGATGGGGCCTAGATTTGTTGGGTCCACTCCCACCAGCACAAGGCAACTTGAAGTATGTTGTAGTGGCAGTAGAATATTTTTCTAAGTGGATTGAGGCGAAGCCCTTAGCTACAATAACTTCGGTTATAGTCCAAAAATTCTTCTGGCAAAATATTGTTTGTCGCTTCGGTGTGCCGAAGGCAATAACCGTGGACAACGGTACATAATTTGATGCTGAAGCGTTCAAAGATTTTTGTGACCGAATTGGTACAAAGAATCATTTTGCATCAGTTAGACATCCAGAATCAAATGGGTCGGTAGAAAGAGAAAATGGTATTATAATGACAGGAATAATGAAGCTAATCTTCAACCAGCCCAGAGGAAAGTGGCCAGATGAGCTGATTAAAGTGGTGTGGAGCCACAACACAACCGCGTCAAGGTCAACATGATTTACACCCTTCAAACTCTTATTTGGTGATGAAGCAATAACTCTAGAAGAAGCAAAGGCAGGGTCAATAATAACAACAGTTTCGATAGAAGACGAAGCTGATTATCAAGTAACAAAAGATACTATAGAAGGGACCAGACTTCAGGCTATAGAGCACATCAATAAATATCAGGCCGAGACAATAAAGTGGCATGATAGAAAAGTTCGATTGAAAAACATCAAGCCAGGGCATCTGGTGCTTCGGAGAGTGGCCAACCCAGACACAGTGGGCAAGTTGCAACTGAAGTGGGAAGGTCCTTTTCTAGTAGTATCTTCGTCAAGACCCGGTTCTTATAGATTGAAAGATATGGACGACAACGACATACCCAGATCTTGGAATGCGGATGAGCTTCGGCGTTACTATGTGTAATTCGATGTAATCCTTTTTTCATTTTTTTCCTATGGCACCCTTTTCCTTTCAAGAGGGGAGATGTAACACCCCGGGGTCCACCAACACCCCGGAATGCTACTAAACAACACTTCTGACATCTATATATAAAATTTCGGCAGCATCCCTCTTGCAAAATTGCATAAATGAGGGGGCAACAGTGTATAAACATATATCATGACAAAAACATACTAAGTATTATTAATCGGCTAGCAAAGAGAAGTTAAACATACGACATGAAGTGAATTAACTAGTGCGCACGACTAGTTAAAAAAACAAACTTCCTTTGACAATAAGTTTCTAATTAAATCATGGTTGCGCCTGGGCAGCGTTATTGTGAGAGTGAAAGTGGACGTGCTGCTACTCCCCTCATTCCCAACATGTATCAAGTACCTGCATTGAGTAATGCAAGAGTGAGATGACACATCTCAGCAAGTAAAATAATATCAAACTGTTAACCACATAAGAACATTGTTTTACCACCACTTGATTCCACAACCTTCTTATTACGAAGGTGCAGCACGTATACAACGTACAACACACCTAGTCACCACACCTTGTAGGTAGAAACCACAATAGTAACATAGTAATGTCACACTTCATATATACCTCATGAGTGCAAATGTCTGCAAATGCAAGGATGACTTCTGCCTTCATACCTCTAAGGATATGAAGCCGCATCGTACCCCTCCTCGGGCAACGTACGATGCTAAAAATGTACCGGTACGGTCGGACCATAAGATCACGACATAACTTCAAAATGCAAGATGGATGATGCGATGAGCATATCATGCCTACAACACTTCATATAACGTGATTCAAAAAATACTTCAACTTCATCCAAGATGGGAATCAACCACATATATCATTACCAAATTATGATCATCCACAATATTAGACAATTGAGAATTAATACTTCCAAACAAATAAACTTCATCATAGAATTCAATGATTAACATAATTAAAACTTATGCATACTCAATGTCAGGGAATAGGATGCAACCCAAACGGTAGCAACCACCACTGTATTTACTTGCCTTTACCGGAAGTTCGGGCAAATCCCTAAGTACGATCCGGAAGTCCACCACCTGTTTTTGACAAACAACTTAGTGCACCAATTTCACATAATCAGGCTCATAAATGACGCCGCACCTACGCACAAACTCAAACCCCGCCGCGGGTTACATCTCTCCCCACACCCACCAAACTGCAGCGGCGCTGCTTAATAATTTCATAACTTTAAAATTATGACAGCAGTGGTAACAAACAAAAACTCCAGAGGCATCTACATGAAATTCCCCACAAGTTTTGTATACAATTTATAATTAAATTCCAACATCTAATTAGCCCAAAATAGTCCAGAAGATGAACCCTGTAATCTGTTTTTTTGTCTTTTGGACAGCGACATACCCGGATTCAAACAGCGATATCTTTTAAAATATAATTCCAAATCAAGCACATAAGTACTTATTGGAAAGATAAGACAAAGCCTTACATGATTATCATACTGGTTAACCCTAATTACCCACGAAAAAATCCCAGAAACTGCTAATACTACTGCTGTTCACCCACCTGAAAAATCTGTTTTTTTGGACAGCAACATAACCGGATTCAAACAACGATATCTCCTAAATTATAACTCCAAATCGAGCGCATAAGTACTCATTGGAAAGGTATGACAAAGCTCTACATGATTCTCCCACTGATCCCTACTAATTGCCCACGAAAAATTCCCAGAAATCACTAGAACTACTGCTGTTCGTCCACCCACTAAATTTCTGGACAGCACCTCTACCAAATCGCATAGGTAAACATGTAACCAATTGGATTGCAGCACAAATACAACAAAATGATCACGAAAATCACCTTGGGTTCCTCCTTTCCTCCTTCTTTTCTTCCTTCTTCCTCCCTCCAAACTCCCATGGAAGACTCGCACCCACACGACGGACACCAAGCGGGGAGGCTCCACCTTGGAGAGGAAGAGGTGGGGGGGCTAGGGTTGAGGGGTGGCGCTGCAATCACTTGGGGAAGAAGGAGAGGGATTGGGGCGGCTGCAAGAGTGGAAGAGAGAGGGGAGGGCGGCCAAAGGGGTGGGGGAGTGAGAGGGAGGGGGCGGCTAGGGTTTAGGGGGGGAAACTAATGGGCTCCCCACCGCCGGATCGAGATCCACGGTCCAAACTCGCTCTCACGTCTGCTCCCGACCCCAACGCACAAATCCAACAAGTATTCTACTGTTTTATTGGTGAATACTTCCTAAAAAACTCCAACCCCAACTACACAGATCACGAAAGAAAAGGGAAAAATACATTTAACTTCTTTTCAGAAAATTGGGTATCACACTCTACCCCCCTTAAAAAGAATTCGACCTCGAATTCCGACGCTTCTATCCGAACGACAAGGAAAAATCAATAAATCAACAAAACTCACACATAAAGAAAGGTTCGGGTACTTCTGCCGCATCAGCTCCTCAAGCTCCTAGGATTCTAAGATACGCAGCAGACGACACTCTAGAGTCTGGTCTTGCTACACAGGAATCGGCTCTAGCTCGATTTTATGGTCTGGATTCTGCAAATACTTCCTCAACATAAAGACATGGAATATATGGTGTACTCTGATCATAGACTCCGACAATTGTAGGTGCTAAGCCAAGTTGCCAACTCGGGCTAAGATAGTAGACGGTCCTATATAACTCGGACAAAGCTTTCCTAACACCAAATCAACATTGACACATGCAAGTACTTCAATAAATATATATATATATGAATGCAATACATACTGTGCTCAAATAGCCTAAACCAAACCTATCCAAACAAGAGTAACTTCAAAAGATCAATTTAATGCTTGCATATTTCTAGACAGCAGCACAACGGTTATTTGTTTTCCTCATAACTCACAAAATATTCATCCAATAGAAGTAAACTAGGACTTTATGGAAAGCTTACAAAGTCCACTATACCCTTGGTATTATCATCACCACAAGATTTGACACTTAGAAAGGCCAAACAATGCGAAACGTAAATTTTGTCCAGACTTGAACAGAATTCAACTACTCACTTCAAAAATCCATAATTGGAGTCTCAGTCATCCCATTCCGGCGCTCCTAGACTTTTTAGAAAGCCAGTAAAATTGTCTATATTTCATTTATAAACCTATCAGGTTAATTCAATGCATATCAAGATCAAAAGACATAAGCAAGGCTTTGTTGTCCAAATTTGGACAGATTCAAAGATACCAATTAAAACAGATGTAGCTTAACTTATAGGTCACCAAAAAGGGTGATCCAAAATTTGTTGGAAAGCTTAAGGAAAGTACTACCACTTCTTTATAATTTATAAGAACTGATTCGAAGTTTAACTTAGGCAAACAAGGTCAGTTTCGAAATCTGTACAGAATCTAGACAGATTCCAAGACTAGACTTGAGAAAAATCATAACTCCCAAACTACTAGACCTATGGTCATGAAATTTTACACAAGTAAGATGAAGAAGTTGGCTACAACTTTTTATATACAATACCTCTACCGAAAACATGGTGTAATTCATTGAACTAGCGGCATAACCAAAACTGGTCATGTAGTCCCAAACAGCAAGCAATAGATTTATTCAGGTTCTATACTCTTCTAAGATTAAGCGTTCATCGAAGGACTAATAACTTTAGGTTCTTCATTACGAGACACTTAGAGCCAACATAAGGGTAGAAGTAATATGCTTACTTTTCAAATCATTTTAAGCCTGATCTCACATCATGCAAGCAAGAATCAATTTAAGTATACTATGCCTGCCCATATATCCATCCAATAACTCAGACAATCTGCATCTCCACCTAGACTTCACACGATGTAACTATTTCATACTTACGCAAACACGCCAAGACCAGAAAACATGGCTTCACAACAATACGTACTGGCCTATTCAAATATCCCTCGCTATCTCGCTGTTTTAGCCCACGCTCCACATATACAATAACAAGATAACTATCACAACCACTACATCTATTCCCTCCCACCATACAACATAATTAACATGGATTGCGAAAGAGCTCACCATAACTAAACCAAACTCCCAAAGAAATATCCCTAAATAGAAAATTGACAATCAACAGCACAAATGCTCATTCTGTCTCTACCTCTTTCACTATAAAAGCAATGATAACAAAGAAATATTGTAAAATCATCTAAACTTCATGACCTACAACTTTTGTATTCAAAGGATAAACAAAGTTTTTTTTATCTCCATTTTTTTAATTTGGCTTGTAAGGTGACATACATGATCTGCCACCAGAACCTGACGGAACATGACCCATAAATTCAAAACCTCATAACTCTCTGCATCTAACAAAATTTTACAAATATAAACTCATTGAAAAGATTATAACATTCCCTAAAACTTTTATTATAATGAGTGTCTCAGAATTGGTTTCCAAACCGATAAAACAATGCAACTGCTTTGTTGCAAAACTGATAGGTTAGAAACAATGGACAACTAAAATTCAAAATACTATAACTCCTGCTATACTCAACTTAAAACTACAACGAACACGCGTTGGAAAAGTTTGGAAATTGTCCACGACTTTTGCAATAAAGTTCCACCCAAATTTATCTTTATAGCCCTCAACTCTGCATGACCTACAGCTAAACTCAGCCTGAGATACTGCACATTAGAGATTCGACTTATATCCGGACAACCACCTCTCCCAATCTATTTAACAGACAATTACAAGTAAATACCCATTAAAAGGTACTAAGAAAAACTAAAAGTTTTTCTTAAAGAGAATTCCCAAATTTGGGCTCTGAAACTATCAAAACGCGGTCGATTTATTAGTGGTTTTAACGACACCTAAAGTTCAGACACAACGATGCAACAACTTCAGAGTAGCCTAACTCCAATTATATGCAATGAAAATTACAAACCAATACTCTTTGGGAAGATCATGAAATTACTAAAACTTTCATAATCCAACAAAACCCAAAATTTACCGTATTCAATGTCTATACTTCCGTACAAAATTAAGGCTGCTATAGGAAACCCATAACTCTCAAATGTTTAGACCAAACTGGGTGATTGAGCATCCTATGCAAAGATGAAGAAACCTACTATAAAACATTCTAGATAAGTGAAGCCTGATTCAGCCTCCAACTAATTTAAAATGACTCCCAAAACAAAACAACACCTTACCCATAATAAAAAAAACAATATAAAATAAAACCCAAGGCATTGGCAGGTGCGACCAACATTAGGATTTTCCACTACCAAATGGGGATGCAACTCCCCAAAGCCTTTAAGCAACACTTTACCTAATAGGTTAGAACACTAAGCACCACAATCAACGAATTCAACAACCTCATTTGTTAATGCCACTAAGGTCAAACATCCATGTATCGACAATGTATGAAACACCTAACATACCCGTCTCTAGCACTATAAAACATGGTTGTTATTACACTAGAATCCAACTATTAGAGCTCTCCACAACTATTCTGTTGACGTGAAGCAAATGGTGCGCATGTCATGTAACGTCTTTTCCTCCTCTCAAAAGAGATAAAATTTGCAATACTCATAAAGCAATGGAGGGATAACAAGAAAAACTAATGTACTTCTTGACACAGACTCATGCAAAAGCTTCATAAATATTACTTTCAATACTAAAATAATAACACGATACTATGCTCAACAGGAGTAATTGGACGTCCATAAGACAATCCACATAACCAAACTACCTTGATTAACCTCACATACAACAAAACCTACTATTACTGCACTTGAACAATTTGTACTTCGTGATATCACAGGATGCATTCAAAGTAGTAGACATACATGATCTATCAAACCATCATTCATATAAGAAAAATCTCAATCCGATGCAACAACCCCATCATTAAAGAGATCGATGACTAACAAACATAAGCAACTCCCAGTTAAGCATTGACTTCGTTTAAGATAAAGCGGTCCAAATAATGATTCAACAAGCATGCATAGAGAAACTGCTCATAAAAAAATCAAACTGTCATACAATGTTGGCAAATAAAAAAAATATAAAACGAGTTGTCAATATCGCCCACATGACTAGCCTGCAACAACTAAAAAAATATGCATAGCCTTTATGGCTATTGAAACAAGCCATAGAAGGAAAACATGCACGACATAAAATCCACTTGAAACCACCCTATTTATTGTTAAAAATAAGGTTGCACATAATAAGAAAACCTATCAGGTAGACATGGTTGGACTTATCAATCTACGTCATGTCACAAATTCACTCGAGTTTTACCAGTCTAAAGATTTCATAGACATTACAACGTTGCATCTGCTCTATAGAGACAAACCAATTTTATACTAAGATCAAGTTAGCAAGTAGCCACACTAGCCTAAAAAAAAGTGAGGCGCAAAGCATTGCACCCATGGAAATATTACATTGATAAGTTGGGTTGTAACCCAACAGTCAATCAAACTCAACAACACCATAAAACTACATTATATAGTGTTTTCACACTACACCAAGTCGGATTAGACCCACTATACACAAGCTCAATAAACAATTGGTCCTATAAGTACAAGAACCCAAGAATCCTTTTGGGAATAAAACATCCACAATCAAGCATATAGAAATATATGATGGTAATAGCTCAGAGATTTGAAAACATTGCATCCCAAAAAAAACTTCATGACGATATGTATATAAAACAAGTACATTAGTAGCTTCACTTGCATAATATCTTCAATAACAACCACATCAAGAAACCAATACTAAATAGAAGTAACATATCATATCAAGCATTACGTCGTTACCGACATACCCCATCAAACCATAAAGGGATTTGGAGTAAGGAAGTTCTAGTCATCTATACAATAAAATACTAATATGAAAGAGATACGAACCCATACCCTTCCTATATGTGCAAGTGTGTCAAATTTATCTTCAAATTGTGTAGAATCTAAAGCCTATCCTTTGATACCAACTGTAACACCCCGGGGTCCACCAACACCCCGGAATGCTACTAAACAACACTTCTGACATCTATATATAAAATTTCGGCAGCATCCCTCTTGCAAAATTGCATAAATGAGGGGGCAACAGTGTATAAACATATATCATGACAAAAACATACTAAGTATTATTAATCGGCTAGCAAAGAGAAGTTAAACATACGACATGAAGTGAATTAACTAGTGCGCACGACTAGTTAAAAAAACAAACTTCCTTTGACAATAAGTTTCTAATTAAATCATGGTTGCGCCTGGGCAGCGTTATTGTGAGAGTGAAAGTGGACGTGCTGCTACTCCCCTCATTCCCAACATGTATCAAGTACCTGCATTGAGTAATGCAAGAGTGAGATGACACATCTCAGCAAGTAAAATAATATCAAACTGTTAACCACATAAGAACATTGTTTTACCACCACTTGATTCCACAACCTTCTTATTACGAAGGTGCAGCACGTATACAACGTACAACACACCTAGTCACCACACCTTGTAGGTAGAAACCACAATAGTAACATAGTAATGTCACACTTCATATATACCTCATGAGTGCAAATGTCTGCAAATGCAAGGATGACTTCTGCCTTCATACCTCTAAGGATATGAAGCCGCATCGTACCCCTCCTCGGGCAACGTACGATGCTAAAAATGTACGGTACGGTCGGACCATAAGATCATGACATAACTTCAAAATGCAAGATGGATGATGCGATGAGCATGTCATGCCTACAACACTTCATATAACGTGATTCAAAAAATACTTCAACTTCATCCAAGATGGGAATCAACCACATATATCATTACCAAATTATGATCATCCACAATATTAGACAATTGAGAATTAATACTTCCAAACAAATAAACTTCATCATAGAATTCAATGATTAACATAATTAAAACTTATGCATACTCAATGTCAGGGAATAGGATGCAACCCAAACGGTAGCAACCACCACTGTATTTACTTGCCTTTACCGGAAGTTCGGGCAAATCCCTAAGTACGATCCGGAAGTCCACCACCTGTTTTTGACACACAACTTAGTGCACCAATTTCACATAATCATGCTCATAAATGACGCCGCACCTACGCACAAACTCAAACCCCGCCGCGGGTTACATCTCTCCCCACACCCACCAAACTACAGCGGCGCTGCTTAATAATTTCATAACTTTAAAATTATGACAGCAGTGGTAACAAACAAAAACTCCAGAGGCATCTACATGAAATTCCCCACAAGTTTTGTATACAATTTATAATTAAATTCCAACATCTAATTAGCCCAAAACAGTCCAAAAGATGAACCCTATAATCTGTTTTTTTTGTCTTTTGGACAGCGACATACCCGGATTCAAACAGCGATATCTTTTAAAATATAATTCCAAATCAAGCACATAAGTACTTATTGGAAAGATAAGACAAAGCCCTACATGATTATCATACTGGTTAACCCTAATTACCCACGAAAAAATCCCAGAAACTGCTAATACTACTGCTGTTCACCCACCTGAAAAATCTGTTTTTTTGGACAGCAACATAACCGGATTCAAACAACGATATCTCCTAAATTATAACTCCAAATCGAGCGCATAAGTACTCGTTGAAAAGGTATGACAAAGCTCTACATGATTCTCCCACTGATTCCTACTAATTGCCCACGAAAAATTATCAGAAATCACTAGAACTACTGCTGTTTGTCCACCCACTAAATTTCTGGACAGCACCTCTACCAAATCGCATAGGTAAACATGTAACCAATTGGATTGCAGCACAAATACAACAAAATGATCACGAAAATCACCTTGGGTTCCTCCTTTCCTCCTTCTTTTCTTCCTTCTTCCTCCCTCCAAACTCCCATGGAAGACTCGCACCCACACGACGGACACCAAGCGGGGAGGCTCCATCTTGGAGAGGAAGAGGTGGGGGGGCTAGGGTTGAGGGGTGGCGCTGCAATCACTTGGGGAAGAAGGAGAGGGATTGGGGCGGCTGCAAGAGTGGAAGAGAGAGGGGAGGGGCGGCCAAAGGGGTGGGGGAGTGAGAGGGAGGGGGCGGCTAGGGTTTAGGGGGGGAAACTAATGGGCTCCCCACCGCCGGATCAAGATCCACGGCCCAAACTCGCTCTCACGTCTGCTCCCGACCCCAACGCACAAATCCAACAAGTATTCTACTGTTTTATTGGTGAATGCTTCCTAAAAAACTCCAACCCCAACTACACAGATCACGAAAGAAAAGGGAAAAATACATTTAACTTCTTTTCAGAAAATTGGGTATCACAGGAGAAAGGTTTTTAATGGGGCCATAGCTTGTAATATTTCATTCTTATTTAGCCCTACGAGGCCAAATCCCCCAAAGATGTAATATGTAAAATCTGAGCATGCACCATCGAGTGCAAAAAAGGAAAAAACAGGGAGAAGCTCAAAAGACGTCCCCAAGGGGATGCAGAGCATGACGAAGCTGCAAAAATTCGTTCCTAAGGGAGCGCGGCATTAGTTTTCTGCTCAAAAGTCGTTCCTAAGGGAATGCAGAGCCAAAAGCATGATGAAGCTGCAAAAAAGTCGTTCCTAAGGGAGCGCAGCGTAAGTTTTCTGCTCAAAAGTCGTTCCAAAGGGAATGTAGAGCCAAATACCACTGAAATATAAGGTGAAGAAGTTCAAAAGTCGTTCCTAAGTGGATGCAGAACTTATATGCCATCGAAATAGAAGGTGAAGAAGCTCAAAAGTCGTTCCTAAGGGGATGCAGAGCTTAAGACTCAAAAGTCGTTCCTAAGGGGATGCAGAGTCTGGGTGTGGCTTCGTGTGTGTGTTTGGGACATTCATTTGCACGTTACATTACATCATTCATTGCATTCATATACATTCATGTAGACATTCATAGGATCATCATCATCATAACATAAAGCACAAACAGATACTTCAGCTTTGATAACAATGCTTCGATGAGCATGAAGAAGCAAAGATATGCTTAGTTGTGTACGAAAAGAAGGGAAGGTGTTTTTCGCCTTCGGCTCAAAAGATACAAGTTTCGTCCACAGCAAAGCAATTTACACACAGAAGAAAAGGTAAAAATATATTACAAGGTATGGACGAATATACAGAGTAATGTTCAATTCTTGATTACAATGTCTTTTACAGAAATAATACAAATGCATCTAAAGATCTATGTAGGCAGGTCTAAAAACAGCATTCAGCAATCTTCGAAGTGTGCTTCGGACTATTGACCTTCGGCATCATCACCCTATACACAACAAAGCAATATAAGGTAAAAAGTAATTACAAGAGAGTAAACAACAGGTATAAGTATAGTACCGGCTTAAGTAGGCTTCGGGCCTCATCACTAGCCAATTCTCGACCACCCCTCGCCCAAATCTGTGTTATAAATCTGCTCCCTATGCTTCGGGCTATATTGGGGATGTCAACCAAATCTGATGGAGATGGGCTGAAGTTTGGCCTATTTACAATTTTTGTGTGCGTACAACCAGCCTTCAAAAATGCTGCAGCTGTGCCACGAGAAGCTAGCAGGGCACAGAAGTCATCGTGCCCGGCTATTACTTCGTCGAGCGCCTCTACTTTGCCTTCAATATGTTCGAAGGTGCTGGATATGTTTTTGGCCGAAGTGGTAAACTTTTCAGCGCTGACCCCAACTGAGTTAAAAACCTTCTTCAGTCATTGTACGCAACGGCTGCCAAAATCGAGACATGTTTTCCGAAGTTCTTTCAAAGATTGTTGCAGCTTCGTAATCTCGGTAGCTTCGGCTTCGTATTTTGACTGCAAGTTTTTTCTTTCTTGTTCGAAGCTCTCTGATTTTTGCAGAAGTTCCCCATTTAATCTAGTATTTTCAGCTTGCGCTTCTGCTAAGGAACCTTCCATTGCTTGGAGTAAGAAATCTTTCTTTTCAAGAGAAGCTTCATATTCTTTGATTTTGTTCTCTAAACCCTCGATTATAATTTCGTTCTTTTTATCCTCGAGGTCTTGTTGCATTTGCAGTGCTTTGCTCAGCAGCATACTCTGTATAAATAAACCTTCATTAGCAAACCTGCTTTGTCACAAAAATAAGAAAAATTTTGCTTCATCACAAGAATTTTACCTTAAAGTTGGAATAAAACAAACTACCGACGATATGTTGTCATCGGTAGCAGCTAATATCGGCTTCGAGCTTCGGAAAACCGACACTCTTCGATAGAGTACTGATTACCTTCACCCCATACGGTCGCGAACGCATCCCAAGGCCTCTTCATCGATCCCGCCAAAGAGCATCGCTCCTGGCTGGTAGCCACAGGAAATGTCGTAGCTCTTGTCCGATCAGGTTCTGAAGCTCAAAATCTTTTTCTTCTGAAGCAGCATCAGCAATTTTCTTTCCTTTGTCAGGCACTGGGGCCATGACCTGTTCTGCAGCCACAACTGTTTCTTCTGTAGGCATATCCAATAGCAATTTATCAATTCCAGATAGTGTGCTCTCCAAGTTGGCAACTTCGGCGGCAGCTGTAGCTTCGGCCGATATGTTTGCTTCGGCAGCAGCCTCGGCACTTGTAGGTGCTATCTTAGATGTCGAGGCCGATGGTGGCTTCTTTTCAATGGTTTGCATTACGCTACCAATTCTTCGTTTCTTGAGCCCATTTGTCTTCTTTGTAGCCAAAGCTTCTTCTTTCTTCTGAAAAAGCTTCGTCAGTTCTGGTCCCAGAGGGCTTAGCGGGTTGATAGGTAGAGATTCAGTCATTACCTTTAAAATTTCTGCCACTTCGACAGCTGGAGGTGTTGAGGGAGTCTCTTCTTCCTCTTCAGTTACCTTCGACTCTGGGGATTTAGTTTTTCTTTTCTTTAAAGCTACCACCTTCGGCTCAGGAGTGGATTTTCTCTTCTTTGAAACCTTCTCATCCTCCTTCACCATCCTGGCAGCTTGTCTGCTAAGAACGCTAACAATCCTTTTTTTCTTTTTGCCCCTTCGGCACCCTTGTTGAGCTGCTCATAATCAGGGTATTCAAATTTTAGAGCGTCCATTACCCGGTTTAACCTTCGTTTTGGCCGGGTGCCGAAGGCTGCTGTCATTAATTGGTCTTCTGTTTTAGTGTAGTTCCCCAAAATTTCATTACACATTGTTTCAATCATTTCCAGCCACTCTTGGCAAGGCTCCTTGAACTGTTTCTCAAACTTAAAACGATAAGGCAATCGAACAAGCTCAAGTTTTTTCTTTGTTCCCTTTAGCTTCGGCATGCCCCAATCACTTAACGTTGGAAATGTTCTATTGGCCAGGTATTCTTGCACCAGATCTCTAGTGCTAATTTGTTCAGCCACCACCCTAAATTCTGATACAGACAGTTGGCATGGTGACCCTGGCTGCATGTTGCACAGGGGTCGTGTCATTCCGAAGTTTAGAGACAGCGGGCACATGACCATCGTCATCAGTTTTCCCCTCTTCTTCTCATCGGCCTTGGTATAAAACCATTCACCTTTCCAGCCGGTTGGCCATTTGGTGCGGTAGCTAAGAACTGGAGCCTTCGTATCCTTGCGATACGTGAAATTGTAGCAGCCAAAATTTTCATGCAAACCATCTGCCCTGGCCTTCGTCTGGTAATGCAACTCATGCACTCGGTAGAATGCTTCGGCATCTGGGCTCATCCCTTGGCTTCAGAGGGCCCAGATGAAGACACTAAGCCTAACAATGGCGTTAGGGGTCAGCTGATGAAGATAAATTTCAAAAAAATTCAAGACCTCTCCTATCATCTCGTTCAGAGGGAACCACAGTCCCGCCCTGAAAAAACTCTTGAAAACAACTACTTCATCATCCTTCGGCACTGGGATGGTTTCCTCTCCGGCAAATCGAACAAGTTTCCTTTCAACTTCTCCAAAGTAGCCTAGCTTCATCATCATGGACACGTCGGCTTCAGACATAGTAGATTTCTCAAAATATAGGTGGCTGGGTTTTGATGGGATCAAAATGCTATAATCCTCCTCTTCTTCGTCAGCATTTTCTTCTTCAATATCAGCATGTTCAGCTTCGGCAGCAGGTGTACCTTCGTTAATGGTTCCCTCTATTACAACTAAACCTGATCGTTTCATGACTTCGGAAATTGGTGCTGTCTCAGTGACTTCGGTTTCTTCACCCTCACGTGACACCCTTGCATTCAAGCGCACTCTGGCCATTTGATGGATTTATCGGTTTTTACGAAGATTGATGGTTCTTGTGCAGTTCTGACGAAGCTCACTCTTCTGACGAAGCTCACACAACTAAGTGATTGCTTGAGAGCGCAGTAAAAAAGCTTCGGCTATGGTTAAATTTTTTAACAGCACAATAGTGCAATGACAATGAATGTTGTGGTAACTCTGCACCAACTCGTCTGTTTATATAGTGCTGCAGGTGGGAAGGTGAACCATCAAGCCGCCTGTATTGAAAGCACCTAGAGGGGGGTGAATAGGTGATCCTGTAAAACTTTAAACTTAAGCCACAAAAACTTGATTAAGTGTTAGCACAAATAATGCCAAGTGGCTAGTGAGGAGTCTCAACAAAACACAATAACCACAAGAGATCAATCACAGAGATGGCACAGTGGTTTATCCCGTGGTTCGGCCAAGACCAACGCTTGCCTACTCCACGTTGTGGCGTCCCAATGGACGAGGGTTGCAATCAACCCCTCTCAAGCGGTCCAAAGACCCACTTGAATACCACGGTGTTTTGTTTGCTTTACTATATCCTGTTTGCGAGGAATCTCCACAATTTGGAGCCTCTCGCCCTTACACTTTAGATGATCACAAAGAAGCACGGAGTAAGGGAGGGATAAGCAACACACTCAAGACAAGAAATCACAGCAACACCACGCACACAAGTCGCAACAAGAGCTCACAACACAACTCAATGAGTTCACAACTCAACTAGAGCTCTAATTGCTATCGCAAAGAATCAAAGGCGCGGAATCGATGTCTTAGTGCTTAGGAATGCTTAGAGAATGCTTGGTTATCTTCTCCATGCGCCAAGGGGTCCCTTTTATAGCCCTAAGGCAGCTAGGAGCCGTTGAGAGCATTGTTGGAAGGCAAATCTTGCCTTCTGTCGTCTGGCGCACCGGACAGTCCGGTGCACCACCGGACACTGTCCGGTGCGGATCTCTTTCCTTCTTTGGCGAAGCCGACCGTTGGTACTTGGGAGCCGTTGGCGCACCGAACACTGTCCGGTGCACACCGGACAGTCCGGTGCCCCCTTCCGACCGTTGGCTCGGCCACGTGTCTCGCGCGGATTGCGCGGCCGACCGTTGGCTCACCGGACAGTCCGGTGAATTATAGCCGTACGTCGCCGGTGAATTCCTGAGAGCGGCCAGTTTGCTCGAGCCAGCCTGACACACCGCACACTGTCCGGTGCTCCCAGACTGAGCAGACTTTGGCTGAACAAAGCCATCTCATTTCCAATTCGATTTTTCCTGTTTCCAGTACTTAGACACAATACATTAGTCCATAAAATAATGTACTAAGTCTAGAAACATACCTTTTGACATGATTTGCACTTTGTCCACCCCTTTTCATAGTTTAACACAAAAGCACTTGCGTTGGTACTCAATCACCAAAATACTTAGAAATGGCCCAAGGGCACATTTCCCTTTCAATCTCCCCCTTTTTGGTGATTTATGCCAACACAACATAACGCAACTAGAACAAGTGCAATATCAATGCAAATGAAGACTCAAGGTAGTTTTGAATCATATTTGGCATATATGGATCACTCTTTGCCACCACTTGGTTTGTTTTTGCAAATCAAACTCAAATTTCTATTTCTAAGTCAAACACACATATTAAGACATAAAGAGAGTCATTCCAAGAGAAATTGATTCAAGATTTCAAAAACTCCCCTTTTTCCCATAATCAACACTTCTCCCCACAAGAAACCAACTTTTGACAATAAAAGAGTTTTGACAAACCAAAAGCTTTATTTTCTACTATTTTCAAAAACTCTCAAGTGGTAGCTGATCCATTTATTGCTTTGGCCTTTATTTTCTCCCCCTTTGGCATCAAGCACCAAAACGGGATCAATCTTGGCCCTAGAACCCCATTGCCTCACCAAAATCTTCAATAAGAATGCAAAGGAAATAAGAGTACGTGAGATGAACTTGGAATAAGTTACCCTCTCATTGGAGTGCAGTGGAAGTCTTTCATGGTCCAAGTCCACCTTTTCCCTTTCAAACCTCCTTTGAGACTAAAACAAGCAAACTCAAGCATATGGTTAGTCTCAAAGGGTCAAGTTGTAACACATCTCCCCCTAAATTTGTGCATCACTTGCAAAGGACTTGTGAGGTCCGGGGAGTGTTTGTACAACTTGAGCACCACAAGTAAGCAACAAAATGCATAAGGAACATGATCAAAGGCATAAACACATGTATGCTATAAATCAATCCAAGTTTCGCGAATCTAGGACATTTAGCTCACTGCGCAGCCTGCAAAAGGTCTTCTCATCTAAAGGCTTAGTGAAGATATCGGCTAGCTGGTTCTCGGTGCTAACATGAAACACTTCGATATCTCCCTTTTGCTGGTGGTCTCTCAAAAAGTGATGTCGGATGTCAATGTGCTTTGTGCGGCTGTGCTCAACAGGATTTTCCGCTATTCGGATAGCACTCTCATTATTACATAGGAGTGGGACTTTGCTCAGATTGTAGCCAAAGTCCCGGAGGGTTTGCCTCATCCAAAGTAGTTGCGCGCAACACTGTCCTGCGGCAACGTACTCGGCCTCAGCGGTGGATAGGGCAACGGAGGTTTGTTTCTTAGAATTCCATGACACCAGGGACCTTCCTAAGAATTGGCACGTCCCCGATGTACTCTTCCTATCGACCTTACATCCCAAACCGCTTTAGCAAGTCTTGCGTGTACTTCGTTTGGGAGATGAAGGTGCCGTCCTTGAGTTGCTTCACTTGGAACCCAAGGAAGTATTTCAACTCGCCCATCATGGACATCTCGAATTTCTGCGTCATCACCCTGCTAAACTCTTCACAAGACTTTTGGTTAGTAGAACCAAATATTATGTCATCGACATAAATTTGGCACACAAACAAATCACCATCACATGTCTTGGTAAAAAGAGTTGGATCGGCTTTCCCAACCTCGAAAGCATTAGCAATTAAAAAGTCTCTAAGGCATTCATACCATGCTCTTGGGGCTTGCTTAAGTCCATAGAGCGCCTTAGAGAGCTTACACACGTGGTCGGAGTACCGTTCATCCTCGAAGCCAGGGGGTTGCTCCACGTACACCTCCTCCTTGATCGGCCCGTTGAGGAAAGCGCTCTTCACATCCATTTGGTACAACCTGAAAGAATGGTGAGCGGCATATGCTAGCAAGATACGAATAGATTCTAGCCTAGCCACAGGAGCAAAAGTCTCCTCAAAATCCAAACCTGCGACTTGGGCATAACCTTTTGCCACAAGTCGAGCCTTGTTCCTCGTCACCACCCCGTGCTCGTCCTGTTTATTGCGGAACACCCACTTGGTTCCCACAACATTCTGCTTGGGACGAGGCACCAGTGTCCAAACTTCATTACGCTTGAAGTTGTTGAGCTCCTCCTGCATGGCCAACACCCAGTCCGGATCTAGCAAGGCCTCTTCTACCCTGAAAGGCTCAATAGAAGAGACAAAGGAGTAATGCTCACAAAAATTAACTAATCTAGAACGAGTAGTTACTCCCTTGCTAATATCACCCAATATTTGGTCGACGGGATGATCCCTTTGAATCGTCGCTCGAACTTGGGTTGGAGGTGCCGGTTGTGCTTCTTCCTCCGTCACATGATCATCTTGTGCTCCCCCTTGATCGCACGCCTCCTCCTGATGAACCTGTTCATCGTCTTGAGTTGGGGGATGCACCATTGTTGAGGAAGAAGGTTGATCTTGCTCCAATTGTTCCTGTGGTCGCACATTGCCAATCGCCATGGTGCGCATTGCGGCAGTTGGAACGTCTTCTTCATCTACATCATCAAGATCAACAACTTGCTCTCTTGGAGAGCCATTAGTTTCATCAAATACAACGTTGCTAGAGACTTCAACCAAACCCGATGATTTGTTGAAGACTCTATACGCCTTTGTATTTGAGTCATAACCTAACAAAAACCCTTCTACAGCTTTGGGAGCAAACTTAGAATTTCTACCCTTCTTCACTAGAATGTAGCATTTGCTCCCAAATACACGAAAGTAAGATACATTGGGTTTGTTACCGGTTAGAAGCTCATATGACGTCTTCTTGAGGAGACGCTGAAGGTATACCCTGTTGATGGCGTGGCAAGCCGTGTTCACGGCTTCCGACCAAAAGCACTCGGGGGTCTTGAACTCTCCAAGCATCATCCTCGCCATATCAATGAGCGTCCTGTTCTTCCTCTCTACCACACCATTTTGTTGTCGTGTGTAGGGAGCGGAGAACTCATGCTTGATCCCTTCCTCCTCAAGAAACTCCTCCACTTGAAGGTTCTTGAATTCGGATCCATTGTCGCTCCTTATCTTTTTCACCTTGAGCTCAAACTCGTTTTGAGCTCTCCTTAGGAAGCGCTTGAGGGTCCCTTGGGTTTCAGATTTATCCTGCAAAAAGAATACCCAAGTGAAGCGGGAAAAATCATCAACAATAACTAAACCATACTTACTTCCTCCTATGCTTAGATAGGCGACGGGTCCGAAGAGGTCCATATGTAGCAGCTCCAGGGGTCTTGATGTGGTCATCACATTCTTGCTGTGATGTGCTCCTCCCACTTGTTTACCTACTTGACAAGCTGCACAAGGTCTATCTTTTTCGAATTGAACGTTAGTTAAACCTATCATGTGTTCTCCCTTTAGAAGCTTGTGAAGGTTCTTCATCCCCACATGTGCTAAGCGGCGATGCCACAGCCAGCCCATGCTAGTCTTAGCAATTAAACATGCATCTAGACCAGCCTCCTCTTTTGCAAAATCAACTAAGTAGAGTTTGCCGTCTAATACACCCTTAAAGGCTAGTGAACCATCACTTCTTCTAAAGACAGACACATCTACATTTGTGAATAGACAATTATATCCCATATTGCATAATTGACTAATAGACAACAAATTATATCCAAGAGACTCAACTAAAAACACATTAGAGATAGAGTGCTCATTTGGAATTGCAATCTTGCCTAGGCCTTTCACCTTGCCTTGGTTCCCATCACCAAATATGATTGAATCTTGGGAATGCTTGTTTTTGACGTAGGAGGTGAACATCTTCTTCTCCCCCGTCATATGGTTTGTGCATCCGCTGTCGATAATCCAGCTTGAACCCCCGGATGCATAAACCTGCAAGACAAATTTAGGCTTGGGACTTAGGTACCCAACTCTTGTTGGGTCCTACAAGGTTAGTCACAATTGTCTTAGGGACCCAAATGCAAGTTTTATCATCCTTGCATTTTGCCCCTAATTTCCTAGCAACTATCTTCCTATCCTTTCTACAAATAGCAAAGGAAGCATTTAAAGCATGATATATTGTAGAAGGACCATCCATAACTTTCCTAGAAACATGAACAATATTCTTTCTAGGCACATGATGAACATATCTGCTAGACATATCTCTATCATGCATATAAGAAGAACTAGAAGCAAACATAGCATGTGAATCATAAGCATGTGAATCATAACTTCTATAGTCATTTCTAGCATGTCTCCTATTATGATACATAAAAGCATGGTTCTTTTTAGTACTACTTGCCATAGGAGCCTTCCCTTTCTCCTTGGCGGGGATGGGAACCTTATGACTTGTTAAGTTCTTGGCTTCCCTCTTGAAGCCAAGTCCATCCTTAATTGAGGGGTGTCTACCAATCGTGTAGGCATCTCTCGCAAATTTTAGCTTATCAAATTCGCTCTTGCTAGTCTTAAGTTGAGCATTAAGACTAGCCAATTCATCATTAAGTTTGGAAATTGAAACTAGGTGTTTACTACAAGCATCAATGTCAAAATCTTTACACCTAATACAAGATGCAACAATTTCTACACAAGACGTTGATTTACTAGCTATTTCTAACTTAGCATTCAAATCATCATTAATGCTCCTTAAGTTAGAAATTGTCTCATGGCAAGAAGATAATTCACAAGAAAGCATTTCATTTCTTTTAACTTCTAGAGCGTGAGATTTTTGTGCTTCTACAAATTTGTCATGTTCTTCATACAACAAATCCTCTTGCTTTTCTAAAAGCCTATTCTTATCATTCAAGGCATCAATCAATTCATTAATTTTATCTACCTTGGTTCTATCTAGGCCCTTAAATAAACATGAATAATCTATTTCATCCTCATCACTAGATTCGTCCTCACTTGAAGAAGCATAAGTAGAGTTTTGAGTACATACCTTCTTCTCCCTTGCCATAAGGCATGTGTGACGCTCGTTGAGGAAGAGGGATGACTTGTTGAAGGCGGTGGCGGCGAGTCCTTCATTGTCGGAGTTGGAAGAGGAGCAATCCGAATCCCACTCCTTACCTAGATGCGCCTCGCCCTTTGCCTTCTTATAGTTCTTCTTCTCCCTCTTGTTCCCTTGATCCTGATCACTATCATTGTCGGGACAGTTAGCAATAAAATGACCAAGCTTACCACATTTGAAGCATGAGCGCTTCCCCTTTGTCTTGGTCTTGCTTGGCTGCCCCTTGCGACCTTTTAGCGCCGTCTTGAATCTCTTGATGATGAGAGCCATCTCTTCATCATTAAGTCCGGCCGCCTCAATTTGTGCCACCTTGCTAGGTAGCGTCTCCTTGCTTCTTGTTGCCTTGAGAGCAAGAGGTTGAGGCTCATTGATTGGACCATTCAATGCGTCGTCCACGTATCTTGCTTCCTTGATCATCATTCGCCCGCTCACGAACTTTCCAAGTATCTCCTCGGGCGTCATCTTGGTGTACCTAGGATTCTCACGAATATTGTTTACAAGATGAGGATCAAGGACAGTAAAAGACCTTAGCATTAGGCGGACGACGTCGTGGTCCGTCCATCGCGTGCTTCCATAGCTTCTTATCTTGTTGACAAGGGTCTTGAGCCGGTTGTACGTTTGGGTTGGCTCTTCTCCCCTTATCATAGCGAATCTCCCGAGTTCGCCCTCCACCAACTCCATCTTGGTGAGCATTGTGACGTCATTCCCCTCATGAGAGATCTTGAGGGTGTCCCAAATTTGCTTGGCGTTATCCAAGCCGCTCACTTTGTGGTATTCATCCCTGCACAATGAAGCTAGAAGAACAGTAGTAGCTTGTGCATTTTTATGAATTTGCTCATTAATGAACATGGGACTATCCGTACTATCAAAGTGCATTCCACTCTCTACAATCTCCCATATACTAGGATGGAGAGAGAACAAGTGACTACACATTTTGTGACTCCAAAATCCGTAGTCCTCTCCATCAAAATGAGGAGGTTTACCAAGTGGAATAGATAATAAATGAGCATTTGTACTTTGAGGAATACGAGAGTAATCAAAAGAAAAGTTCGAATTGACCGTTTTCTTTTTCTCGTAGTCGTCGTCGTCCTTTTGGGAAGAGGAAGATTCGTCGCTGTCGTAGTAGACGATCTCCTTGATGCGCCTTGTCTTCTTCTTCTTCCCGTCTTTGCGCTTGTGGCCCGAGCCCGAGTCGGTAGGCTTGTCATCCTTCGGCTCGTTGAAGATAGACTCCTTCTCGTTGTTGTTGACCACCATCCCCTTTCCCTTAGGATCCATCTCTTCGGGCGATTAGTCCCTTCTTGAAAAGAACGGCTCCAATACCAATTGAAAGCACCTAGAGGGGGGGTGAATAGGTGATCCTGTAAAACTTTAAACTTAAGCCACAAAAACTTGATTAAGTGTTAGCACAAATAATGCCAAGTGGCTAGTGAGGAGTCTCAACAAAACACAATAACCACAAGAGATCAATCACAGAGATGGCACAGTGGTTTATCCCGTGGTTCGGCCAAGACCAACGCTTGCCTACTCCACGTTGTGGCGTCCCAATGGACAAGGGTTGCAATCAACCCCTCTCAAGCAGTCCAAAGACCCACTTGAATACCACGGTGTTTTGTTTGCTTTACTATATCCCGTTTGCGAGGAATCTCCACAATTTGGAGCCTCTCGCCCTTACACTTTAGATGATCACAAAGAAGCACGGAGTAAGGGAGGGATAAGCAACACACTCAAGACAAGAAATCACAGCAACACCACGCACACAAGTCGCAACAAGAGCTCACAACACAACTCAATGAGTTCACAACTCAACTAGAGCTCTAATTGCTATCGCAAAGAATCAAAGGCGCGGAATCGATGTCTTAGTGCTTAGGAATGCTTAGAGAATGCTTGGTTATCTTCTCCATGCGCCAAGGGGTCCCTTTTATAGCCCCAAGGCAGCTAGGAGCCGTTGAGAGCATTGTTGGAAGGCAAATCTTGCCTTTTGTCGTCTGGCGCACCGGACAGTCCGGTGCACCACCGGACACTGTCCGGTGCGGATCTCTTTCCTTCTTTGGCGAAGCCGACCGTTGGTACTTGGGAGCCGTTGGCGCACTGGACACTGTCCGGTGCCCCCTTCCGACCGTTGGCTCGGCCACGTGTCTCGCGCGGATTGCGTGGCCGACCGTTGGCCCGGCCGATCGTTGGCTCACCGGACAGTCCGGTGCACACCGGACAGTCCGGTGAATTATAGTCGTACGTCGTCGGTGAATTCCTGAGAGCGGCCAGTTTGCTCGAGCCAGCCTGACGCACCGGACACTGTCCGGTGCACCACCGGACAGTCCGGTGCTCCCAGACTGAGCAGACTTTGGCTGAACAAAGTCATCTCATTTCTAATTCGATTTTTTCTGTTTCCAGTACTTAGACACAATACATTAGTCCATAAAATAATGTACTAAGTCTAGAAACATACCTTTTGACATGATTTGCACTTTGTCCACCCCTTTTCATAGTTTAACACAAAAGCACTTGCGTTGGTACTCAATCACCAAAATACTTAGAAATGGCCCAAGGGCACATTTCCCTTTCATGTACTCGCTGAATGGTGGACCACTCGGTACTCGGAAGGCAAACCGCCAGATTGTCTGCATTCGCTGAACGGTGGACCATTTGACGCCTGGAGTATTTTAATCCTTTCCCGGCAACGAGCTCAGGGAAGGTGTTTTTTGGACCTTCGGCATTCCGAAGCCTTGGAGATTTTTCGTGGATCGAGCTCGTTACGAAAAACGATCCAGCACCGCGAAGGGGCTACTGTTGGGGGCCTTCTTCTGCGCCGAAGGTCCTCTAAGCAAAAAACACCTTTGGTAGGACGATATGCACGCAGATATAAACATGAAGGTATATGCCGAAGCTACAACCCAGACAGCTTCGGCATAAATGACGCGCCTTGAGACGACTTAAAGAGGAAAATACTGTTTGGTCCCTGATAATTTGTGTCATGTTTGTAATTTGTTATCAAGGACATAAATTTAATTTCGACCGGGCTGCGTCCTGTGCCTATAAATAGATGAACAGTAACCCTGTACTGTTCACGCTGACTTGTATTCACTCGCACGTCACACCTAAATTTTATCCTTCTGTCAAGCCGAAGTTATAAATGTAATTCAATATTGTTCATGTTCATTCATAATGATAAAATAAAGAGATACTAATAATGTCATATGATTATTCATGTTATTTTCCATGTTTCATATGCTTCTACTTCTTTTATTATATACTGTAATGATGAAGATACTACCTTTATAACCTTCGTCTGAAGATCATTATATCAAGGGAGATAATGCTTCGAAGGACGAAGGACTTTAACCATTAATATTTTGTGTTGACTTGTTCTTAACTCATAGCATTTGAGAACAAGTCCCCAACATTGTCTTAGGGTCACCGGACTGTCCGGTGCACCCTCTGACAGTGGGGCCAGCTAGCCCCGAGGGCAGCGCCTCTGCCCCCGAGAAAACCCGAGAGCAATGAGTTCATGACTTGGATTTTAGCGGCCACACCAGACTATCTGGTGTGCACCGGACAGCTACTGTTCACTGTCCGGTGCACTGTCAGCCCAACGGCTAGCTGTCAGAACTAGCCGTTGGAGCCGAACGTTGGCGCACCGGACTGTCCGGTGCGCCCATGCGCAGAAAGGTTCAGCAACAGCTAGTTTGTAGGGTGGTACTATTTATACCCCCTCCACCTACCTCATTGAGTGTCTTGCTGCACACATTTAAGCCCATTCATTGCTAGAGCATTGCAAGCACCACAAAGCCTAGTGAGGTGATTAGAAAATCATAATCCCGTGTTAGGACCTCATTAGTGCAAGTGAGACCCACCTAGAGCACACACCACATGCATTAGGCTTCTCTTGGTCAAATGGAAGTCTATGGCTTGTTACTCTTGGTGATCTGCATCACTTAGACGGCTTGGTGGCGATTGGAGTGCGGTGATCACCCCGGAGGATTTGTTGGTGACCTAGCTCAAGTTTGTATGCGGCCATGAGGGATCCACCGCGCCGGAGTGGCAAAGGATCACCTCATAGTGAGCACTTAGTTCTTGCGAGGATCAAGGGGGAGTGATACCCTTGCGCGGGTGCCCAATGAGGACTAGGGAAGAGTGACGACTCTTCGATATCTCGGTAAATAATTGGAGGAGTCTTCTTAACTTTGCTTTACATTCCGCATTTATTTTGAGCATTTCACTTTGTTCAATTGCTTAGCAAGTATTTGAAGTAATGACTTAGAGTTGTTGTTTTTCTAGTAGTATTTATTTGTTGCTAGTAGTTGGGTAAAGTTGGGCTCTTGCTTAGGGTTTAATATTTGTGGAATTTTTAGAAAAGCCCAATTCACCCCCCCTCTTGGGCATCGTGATCCTTTCAGATGGTAGCCCACAATTTTACGCAACCCTAAAAATCAATGTATATCTTCATATAAACATCTAATCCCATTTCCAATCTTCAACCGGATGTTGTCACTTACAGTTTCATGATCAATATTTATATAACATGTTGTTCATTTATCAGGTTGGCATTTCTCATGGCAAGGGTGATAAAGACAAAAATGTGGATGACATATCTGTTTGTGATACTAATCGTTTAATTTTTAAACATTCATTGTGTTTTTATCTTTGTCATTATTTTATTAAATTACTTCTAATATATCCATATTTTCATTAGTGTCTGCTTCCTCAGGACGCCAAAATGGTTTATAATGTTGTAGGCCATCTACAGAACATCCCTCCCCAACCTTCTTTTGATAGGACACCTATTGCACAGGCTAGTTAACAATTTCCCATAGCTATGTACATAACTAATAAACAATATATTATATTAATTTTCATAATTTATGCTTTGTATAATTCTTTCCTTCAGGTTTCAACCATGGAAGTCTCGGTTGAAGTCCCACTTAAGAACCACCCTGTTTTTGACAAGACACTTGTCAACGAGGATAGATTTTTTCAATTCCATATTAAGTTTTTCTAAATAAGCTTTGTACACATTTTTACTGTAAACATATTTGTATTTACCTCAGCCAGCAATGCACAACAAATCGGTCCCATCAGACCAATCCGCAAAAAAGATGACACATTTTGAATGTGCTTGTGCTCTTCAACAACATATATGTTCTCCAGAGTTTGATAAGAGCAGGTACATGGTTTAAATTATCTATAAAATCAATGTCCTGCACAACATTATTTCAGTTTCACCCCACAATCCATTTTTATAGGGTATACAAATATATTTTATACACCAAATTTCCTTCCCAGGATCATCCTGCACATTGGACCATTTCCCTACTCATGCCTTGACATTTATCAATCATTCTCCAAAAGGATGTGCTTGGACAATTACTTCATGCAGGGTTTCATCGACTACGTTCGGTCAGAGCATGCTTCGCACACTCCTGATCCTATCACGGACGTTGTAATTCTCGATGTCAACGCTGGGGTATGTTTTTTATTAAATCTTATGGTTAGTTGGTACTGCTAAAGCCAAATTAAAAATATGCCCATGCTTTCCTTTTCAAATTATACAATTGGGTGTACCATATAATATATATATATATATCCATGCAACATTCGTTTAAGTTTTACGCAACTATATTTGTTTTTATCCATTATAACAATAAGGTTGTTCATTAATATTAGTCCCCTATAATTCACATTTGTAATGACAGTATTTGTAAGATCTAAATTTATTTCATAATTAATTATTACATGATATCCTTAACATCGAAGAGTGGGAGCTACACAACAAGGATCCTCAGGAATTTCAAATAAGTATATTATCCGACTACCTGGCTCGCACTCTTCCTTCGGACTACGAGTTACATAAATGCAAATGTGTATGTCACAACACTTATCACTTTGCATGTCGTTTGAATTGCATATCGATGTTTACTCTATTCATTTTTTTCAGTGTTCCTTATCGAATTGTTTGTTAATATCTTTCTTACATTCAGTTAATGATATCAATGCTACGCCGGGGACACTAGACATTATATGTTGTTAACTTTCATATGCGTTGCATAGATATTTTAGACTCAAATCCGTATGGGCCTGCAATTGGCGGTACCACCTAGAAACATTATCATAACGAAACCATAACCTTCTAGAAGAAAAAGTATACTTGGTCCAGACTGATGATGTCTCGACTCAGCGTGGGAATGCAGCTAGCTAGGCCGAAGTCAATGCTTCCTAAATTTGGGAATTTCAAGATCGATCTTGTTAAAGACTATCCAACTATGCCAGTAGGCTTAAATGATTGTGGCTTCTTTATCACCAGATTCATTATCTTTAATGAATATGCAGAAGGGTATATGGCTGATGAGATTGACACGGTATTCTAACTGATATTTTAACACTTAATATACATCCATTTAAAACTTTAATTTTATTCTGACACGTATACTTGTCTTGCAGGACCTATCCCTTGAGAACGATGCTACTCTTCTACACTACTTGACATTCCACAGTCTGAACAAGATCAAACCACTTCCAACTGATATAAGGAGATTCAGCTATGATCGTCACCATGAAGCCTCTGACTAGATTGAATTCAGTTGTACTATTTATGCTTTTAGGCAGCTGAAACACTACATTGTGTGTCATTTGTCACAAGTGCGTTCATAACACTAGGCATTCGGTGTCATCTGGTCTCATAACACTAGTCTTTTGGTTGTTGAATTCTGGGTTTTCTCGTCATGAACATCTTAAATGTCGTATGACATTATGTTTATGTCTTTTCATCTAAATCTAAGCTACATGTTCCAATTACATGTACCAATTGTTTTTCCTTTTATCTTCATGTTTTCAGCTCATCGTTTATTAAATATTTATACATGTCTTAGACAACTACTACATTGTCTATGCAACATCCCAATAAAATGCATTCAATATTTATAAAAGTCTACCTGCTTCAACTAATTACGACACCTCAAATATTTGTTTATATGATATACAAACTATAACACTATGCCAATTACGTTGTTTCCTATCTAGTTTTACGAACGATCATTCTTCTTATTATGCATGTTTATACTCATTATGTAGTCGTACTTATTATTTACACAATACTACATTCCAACGTATATTCTTCATTCAACTACAGTCACATTTTATATGTGATTTAGTATATTTCGATGTCATTTAAATTTTTACCAAATAATATCGCAACAACAAACCATATTGGACCACGTTATTATCCATTTTATATCCATCTCATAAATTTTTAACAATAATCAACAATCCATCCAACACAAGTACAATTATATTTCACTATCAGACTCATCAGTCGTCTCTACACTCATCATATGCTTCTTTGAAGTAGTTGTTTCATTCCATTCCGGAGCTATCGACGTATTAATGTTCCTCGACCCTGGCGGATGCTCACTTTTTCTTAGGTTAGCAAGGATTATCAAATGAGCTCTATTTTCTTCAACTAAAAGGCAAGTTTTGCTATTATGACCATCTGCAACTCCGTACTTCTTGCACCTTCTGTTCATCTTTTTTCTCCTTTGGTGCCTAATTTTACAGTCCTTGCCTCATCACTTTTTATCGTTCTTCCTTTTGATTTCGCATTTATTGGTTTATCCATACTTACTCCTCCAATGTTAAAATCTAGTTTCTGCACAATAAATTAATATGCACAATATTACACCATACAGATCAGTTGTGCCCTTCAACAAATTAGTTGTTATTTATATAGCATTGTATTCTCGTTTATTACCTTCCTAGACTGTTTGTTTCCCTATTCTTCTATTCCAATGCCTCCATGCAAAAGGGGTTTGTTGGGGGTATGCTTCGTCGCCGAAGATCCTGTAAGAAGAAACACCTTCGACAGATCCTCTCAAAAGCAGTGCCGAAGCTATCACCCATAAAGCTTCGGCATAGTGACATGTCTCAAGACGAAGGAGTGAACCGACTTAAAGATGAAATGACCAATCGACCCGTGATAGCTTGTATTATGATTGTAAGCATTTGTAAAGGGCATGAATGTAATTTCTCACAGGCTGCATCCTATGCCTATAAATAGATGAACAGTACCTCTGTACTGTTCAGGTAATCTTGTAATCGCTTGCACGCGACACTCGAATTATTGCCTTCTGTTAAGACGAAGGTATAAATGTGATTAAATGTTATGTTTTAATATTTAAGTTTGTATGATGAAATATATGAATAAGTTTTAGTGTTTTGATATATTATTCTTTCATGTTTCATATTTTATATATTTTATCTTCCACTATTTCATAACTCTAATCACGAAGGTATAACCTTCGTGACCTTGGTTCATGGCCTTCGTTCGAAGATCATTATACCCTTGAGGAGATAATGCTTCAATGGACGAAGGGCATTAGCATTTAACATTTTATGTTGCCTTGTTCTTTATTCGAAGCATTTGAGAACAAGCTCCTAACATTGGCGCCCACCTCCGGTGAACTAACTTCCACTTTTTGAGTTGATGGCTTCGTTCAACAACCAAGATGAAGTTGCTTCGGTTACGAAGTTGGTGCTCCCGATAACAGGCGGTTCATGCTCAGAGCCGGCCAACAAGAAGCAGAAGAAGGAGGCCCAGAGAAGGTTACAGCATGTTCGGGTGCAGGGACCCTTCATCAAGTCGAAATGGTCTCACATCCCAATTACCTTCTCCCAAGAGGACCTTCAGCTCAAGGATTACCCTCACAATGATGCTATGGTCATATCTTGTGTCATCAAGGGATTTCTAGTCCATAATGTTCTGGTTGATACAGGCAGTGCAGCGGATATCATATTTGCTAAGGCCTTCAGACAGATGCAAGAGCTAGAGGATAAGATCCATGATGCTACACACCCTCTCTGTGGTTTCGGAGGAAGGCAGATTGTAGCACTTGGCAAGATCATAATGCCAGTGACCTTCGGATTTGTCCATAATACAAGAACTGAACAAGGTGTGTTTGATATTGTTGACATGGAATACCCCTACAATGCAATTATTGGTCGTGGAACACTCAATGCATTCGAAGCAATTCTTCATCCAGCATATCTATGCATGAAGATACCTTCGGATCAAGAGCCCATTGCTATTCATGGAAGTCAGGAAGCTGCCAGAAAGGCTGAAGGAAATTGGACAGACTCAAAAGCAATCCACAATATAGATGGAGCCAAAGCTTGTGAACAGTATAAGTACAGAAGAGAGAAGGCTGCTTCGGCTGATCAGCCGAAGCCTATGCTTCTATGTGAAGACATAGCAGAGCAGAAGGTGTTGCTGGCATCCCAATTATCTGAAGAGCAGGAGAGAACCTTGATAAGGTTTTTATTCAACAACAAAGATGTTTTTGCATGGTTAGCCAACGATCTCTGTGGTGTCAACAGGGACGTCATTGAACATTCACTCAATGTCGATCCATTCTTCCGACCCAGGAAACAAAAGCTTCGGAAAATGTCTGATGATAAAGCCGAAGGTGCTCGGAACAAAGTAAAAAGACTTCTTAGTGCTGGTGTCATCAGAGAAGTGAAATACCCAGAATGGCTAGCCAACACTGTTATGGTGAAGAAGGCCAATGGTAAATGGAGAATGTGCATTGATTTTACTGATCTGAACAAGGCTTGTCCAAAAGATGAGTTCTCATTACCAAGAATAGATTCTCTAGTAGATGCAGCAGCTTCGTTAGAGCTCATGAGTCTGCTAGATTGTTATTCAGGCTACCACCAAATCTAGATGAAGAAGGAAGATGAGCCAAAGACCAGCTTCATATCCCCCAGTGGTACATATTGTCATCTTCGGATGCCTGAGGGGCTCAAGAATGCTGGAGGAAGCTTCAGCAGAATGGCAGCCAATGTCCTTCACTCTCAGATAGGCAGAAATGTGCTAACATATGTTGATGACATTATAGTGAAGAGCACGAAGCAAGAAAACCACATTACTAATCTGCAGGAAACATTTGCTAATTTTAGGCAAGCTGGCCTGAAATTAAATCCAGAAAAATGTGTCTTCGGAGTGAAGAAGGGCAAGTTCCTTGGCTGTCTAGTTTCAATGAAGGGGATTGAAGCCAACCCAAGCAAGATCGAAGCTATCCTTCGAATGGAGCCGCCAAGCACAAAGAAGGGGGCCCAACGACTGACAGGAAGATTGGCATCTTTGAATCGATTTATATCTAGATCAGCAGAAAGAAATTTACCATTCTTTGAAGTACTAAAGTCAGCTGAAGTTTTTCTATGGGGTCCAACTCAACAGAAAGCTTTCGAAGAGCTGAAGCAATATCTGATCGATTTAACAACATTAACTTCACCCGTGCTAGGGGCTCTATTGCTATTGTATGTGGCAGCTTCGCACTCTGCAGTGAGTGCGGCACTTGTACAAGAGAAGCTCGAAGGACAAGCTAAAAAGCAAGTCCCAGTATACTTTGTCTCTGAAGTTTTGAGTTTATCAAAGAAAAACTATACAGAATTGGAGAAGGTGTTGTATGCTGTCTTAATGGCGTCCACGAAGCTTCGGCATTACTTTCAAGCATATCACATAATTGTTCCTTCATCACAACCCCTGAAGGATATCATGAGGAATAGAGAAGCTACTGGAAGGATTGGAAAATGGGTCGCGGAGCTTAATGAATTCACTATTGACTACGTGCACAGATCTTCAATTCAATCTCAAGCGCTAGCAGATTTCATTGCTGATTATACGCCAGGGGCTCACGAAGAGGGAACAAGCAAAGATGTGGAGCTTGGACTATGTTTTGCGATGGTTCTTGGGGAGCTTTCGGTGCAGGAGCAGCTGCGGTCCTAGTGGCACCTTCAAAAGTCAAAACATGTTATGCAATCAAACTGGATTTTAGTTGCACAAACAATATTGCTGAGTACGAAGCACTTCTGTTGGGGCTTCGAAAACTAAGGGCAATGGGAATAAGAAGGGTCATCCTAAAGACTGATTCTCAAGTTATTGCTGGCCATGTGGATAAAAGCAGCAAGGCACGAGATCCGAAGCTTGAAAAATATCTGGATGCAGTTCGAAGGTTGGAAGCTTCCTTCGAAGGTTTTTCCGTCAAGAATATTCCAAGAGGTGAAAATGAGCATGCAGATTTGCTAGCCAAATCAGCGGCTCAGGGGCTTCCCCTACCCTTCGAAGTATTTTTTGAAACAATAAAAGCACCTTCAGTTGAGCTCATGGAGAGAGCAGTGCTTACTATTTCTCCAGTACACAGTGAAGACTGGAGAACTAAAATAATATCTTTCCTCCAAGGCAATTGTCTTTTAAGTGACGAATCTTATAACAAGAGAATGGAGGCAAGAACAAGACCATATGTGTTAATAGAAGGGGAATTGTATAAACATGGAGTTTGTTCACCACTCCTTAAGTGTTTATCAAGAACTGAAGGTATGGAATTAATGAAAGAGATACATGCAGGTCTATGTGGATCTCACATTGGATCTAAGCCCTTGTTGGGAAAAGTTTTTTGACAAGGATTTTATTAGCCGAAGGCAGCTTCGGATGCAGCAGAATTAGTCCAAAAATGTGAAGGCTGTCAAAAATGTGCAAGAGACCAGAAGCAACCTTCATCTCTCACTCAGTTAATACAGCCCACTTGGCCATTGCAAAGGTGGGGCCTCGATTTGCTAGGCCCACTTCCACCAGCACAAGGAAATCTAAAATATGTTGTGGTGGTGGTAGAGTATTATTCCAAGTGGATTGAGGCGAAGCCTTTAGCCACAATAACTTCGGTCACCGTCCAGAAATTCTTTTGGCAAAACATTGTTTGTCGCTTCGGAGTACCGAAGGCTATTACCGTAGACAATGGAACACAGTTCGATGCTGAAGCTTTCAAGGAATTCTGTGAACAAATTGGCACGAAGATTCATTTTGCATCGGTCAGACATCCGGAGTCAAATGGACTTGTTGAGAGAGCCAATGGCATTATAATGACGGGAATAATGAAGTTAATCTTCAATCAACCCAGAGGAAAGTGGCCAGATGAATTGATCAAAGTGGTGTGGAGCCACAACACAACAATATCAAGGTCAACAGGTTTTACACCATTCAAACTATTGTTTGGTGACGAAGCAATCACCCCAGAAGAAGCTAAGGCAGGATCAATAAGAACAGTGGCTTCGGCAGAAGACGAAGCTGATTATTCTGTGGCAAAAGATGCTATAGAAGGGATTAGGCTTCAGGCCGTGGAGTATATCAATAAATACCAAGCCAAAACAATAAAATGGCATGACAGAAAAGTTCGGCTAAAGAACATTAAACCAGGACATTTGGTACTTCGGAGAGTGGCCAACCCAGATACAGTAGGCAAGTTACAGATCAAGTGGGAAGGACCTTTTCTGGTAATATCTTCGTCAAGACCCGGTTCTTACAGATTGAAGGATATGGACGGCAACGACATTTCTAGATCTTGGAATGCGGATGAGCTTCGGCGATATTATGTCTAGCTTGATGTAATCTTTTTGTTTTTTCTATGGCACCCTTTTCTTTTCCAAAGGGGGAGAAAGGTTTTTAATGGAGCCATAACATGTAATTTCTCTTTTTCTTATTCAGCTCTACGAGAGCAAAATCCCCCAAATATGTAAATGTAAAAACTGAGCATGCACCATCGAGTGCAGGGAAAAAGGAAAAAACAGGGAGAAGCTCGAAAGTCGTCCCTAAGGGGATGCAGAGCGCGACGAAGCTACAAAAAGTCGTTTCTAAGGGAGCGCAGTGTAAGTTTTCTGCTCAAAAGTCGTTCCCAAGGGAATGCAGAGCTTACAGCGAAAAGTCAACGCTGATACCGCTGAAATATAAGGCGAAGCGCGAAAAGTCAACGCGATACCGCCGAAATAGAAGGCGAAGAAGTTTAAAAGACGTTCCTAAGGGGATGCAGAACTTACAGCGAAAAGTCAACGCTGATACACCGAAAAATAAGCGGTGAAGCCGAAAAATAAACGGCAAAGAGACTTCGGTCATTCCCAAGGGAATGAAGGCTATGGTTGTGGCTTCGTATGTGTGTGTTTGGACATTCATTTGCACGACACATTACATCATACATTTGCATTCATAAACATTCATTTAGACATACATAGGATCATCATCATCATAACACAAGCGGATGCTTCAGCTCTAAAGATAAGGCTTCGGCAAAGAGAAAAAGAAGCAATTTCATGCTTCGTTGTGTACGAAAAGAAGGGAAGGTGTTTTTCGCCTTCGGCTCAAAAAATGCTAGTTTTGTCCACAGCAAAGCAGTTCAATACATGGACAAAAAGGTAAAGATATATTACAAACTATGCATAAATTTACAGAATTAGTATCTGATTCTTAAATTACAAATATTTTTTACAACGATATTACAAGATTTTTCTAGAGTTTTTCCAGCAAGGTCTTCAGCTTCGACATCAGTCAGCTTCGGATCATCTGAGCTTAGGATCACCTGTCAAACTTCAGCTCACTTTTCTTCAACATCATCATCCTGTACATATTAAAACGGTATGAGAGAAGTGCAGACTTCAAAGAGAAGGTAAAGTAACATGCATAAATTTTTTACCGGCTTAAGGTGGCTTCGAGCTTCGTCGCCAGCCATTTTTCGCCCCTCTTTTACCCAAATTTGAGTTATGAATCTGTTTCCCATACTCCGAGCTAGGCTAGGGATATCAATTAAATCTGTCGGAGATAAGCTAAAATTTGGTCTGTTGACAATTTTTCCATGTTCACAGCCAGATTTTATGAAGGCAACAGCTGTGCCCCGAGAAGCTAGCAGAGCGCAGAAATCGGCGTGTCCACCTATAACTTCGTCGAGTGCATCAACTTCGCCCTCAATATGTTCGAAGGTTTCCGGCAGGTTCTCAACCGAAGGACTGAATTTCTCAGCACCGGCTCCGACCGAGTTGAAAACCTGTTTTAGCCGCTGCAGGCACCGGTTGCTGAAGTCCATGCATTTTTCTTGAAGTTCTTTCAGTGATTTCCGCAAATTTGAATTTTTCTCAGCTTCAGCTTCGAGTTTGGCTTTGAAATTTTTCTTTTCCATGGATAGTTCACTATTCAATCTAGCAATTTCGGTCTGGGCTTCCGCCAGTGAACCTTCCATGGTCTGAAGTACGAAGTCTTTCTTTTCCAGAGTAGCCTCATGGTCTTTAATCTTCTTCTCTAGGCCCTCAATTATAACTTCGTTCTTTTTGTCCTCGAGGTCTTGTTGCATCCTCAGGACTTTGCTTAGCAGTAAGCTCTGATAACATTAGCTTCATCAGAAAACAATCTTCATATCAAAACAATGAAAAGTTAAGAATTTTACCTTAAAGTTAGCATAAAATAGACTACCGGCGATATGTTGTCGCCGATACCTGCTGAGGTCTGCCTCAACCTTCGCAAAGCCAACACTTTTTGATATAGTGCCGACAACCTTTGCCCTAGTGTGGTCCCGAAGGCATCCTAAGCTTTCTTCGTTAACTCCCCCGAAGAGTAGCGCACCTGGTCTGTATCCGCAAGATATAGCATACTCTTTCAGTTCTTCTTTTTCAACCTTCGATAATTCTTGCCCAAGTATATCTTGGAAGTTGAAGTCCTCTTCTTCCAGAATGTCCTCGGCTTTCTCCTTTCCTTTTCCAGCCACTGTGCCCGGGACCTCTTCAGCGGCTGAAGCAGCTTCTTCCGCGGCCGCACCATCGAGCGTGGCATCTAGATTCACATCTTCAGCGGTTTCAGCTTCGGCATTTTTGTCTTCGGCGGGTGCAGCTTCGGCAGCAGCAGAGCTCTCAATAGCTGGAGTCTTTGACGCTGATGCTAGCGGCGGCGTCTGCTCGATAACTTCAACTACATGAATAATTCTTCGTTTTTTCAGCTCATCTGGCTTCTTCGCTGCCGAAGGTTCCTTTTCCTTCTGAAAAAGCTTTGTCAGATGTGGTCCTAGTGGACTTATCTTGACAGGCAAAGATTCAGTCATTACCTTTAAAATTTCTTCTACATCGGTAGCAGGAGGTGTTGAAGGAGCTTCATCCTCAATTTCAGTTGTTTTTCGTTTCAGAGCCGAAGCTTTCTTTTTCTTCGAAGCAGTTATCTTCGGTTTAGGGCTTAATTTTCTTTTCTTCAAAGTTTCTTCATCATGTTTCACTAATTTAGCAGCCTCTTTATCCAGGACACTAGCAACTCTCTTTCTCTTCTGTCCTTCGGCACCTCTGTCCAGTCGCTCATAGTCAGGATACTCAAAGTTCAAAGCATCCATCACCCGGTTTAACCTTCGCTTCGGACGAGTGCCGAAGGCTGCAGTCATTAGTTGTTCTTCTTTTTTAGAATAGTTCCCAAGGATCTCGTTGCACATAACTTCAATCGTGTCTAACCATTCTTGGAAAGGTACTTTGAAGTGTTTCTTGAATTTATAATAATAGGGCAACCGAACAAGTTCTTTCTTTTTCTTTTCCCCTTTGAGCTTCGGCATGTCCCATTCTTTCAAAGTTGGGAACACTCTAAAAGCCAAGAATTCTTGCACCAGATCCCTAGTACCAATG
This sequence comes from Zea mays, assembly GCF_902167145.1. Classification (NCBI taxonomy): domain Eukaryota; kingdom Viridiplantae; phylum Streptophyta; class Magnoliopsida; order Poales; family Poaceae; genus Zea; species Zea mays. The sequence continues at coordinate 77,598,315 of NC_050103.1, read as the reverse complement.
TGCTCTGCAATAACTCGAAATTCGCCCAGTGCAATTTGGCTTGGACTCTCAGGTTTCATGTCGCACTGGGGCCTAGTCTCTCCGAAGATTAATTCTAATGGGCTTTGAACCAACTTCTCCTTCTTCTCATCAACTTTGACATAAAACCATTCAGTCTTCCAGCCAGCTGGCCACTTGGTACGATAGCTGATAACTAAAGACTTCGCATCTTTGCGATAAGCAAAATTGTAGCAGCCGAAGTTTTCGTGCAGCCCATCTTCTCTAGCTTTTGTTTGATAATGAAGCTCATGTACTTGGCAGAAGCCTTCGGCAAACGGTTCTACCCCCTGGCTTCGGAGCGCCCATATGTAGACGCTAAGCCTAATGATGGCGTTATGAGTTAACTGATGAAGATAAATCCCAAACTTCTTCAAAACATCAGCAATCATCTCATTCAAAGGAAATCTTAATCCTGCTTTGAAGAAGCTTTTAAAGGCTACCACCTCATCCTTTTCTGGTTTTGAAGTAATTTCTTCTCCGCCAAAGCGAATTAGCTCCTTTTTGGCCTCACTGAAATAGCCTAACTTCATCAACTTAGGCATATCATCTCCGGTAATGGTGGACCTCCCAAACTCCAGGTGGCTGGGTTTAGATGGCACGACACTGTAATCATCTTCAGATTCATCTTCCTCAGCACCAACCTGTTCAGTCTCAGCGGCAGGTGCACCTTCGTCAAAAACATCTTCCGACACTACTAGTCCCAACCGTTTCATCACTTCGGAAATCGGAGCGGTCTCAGTAGTTTCAGTTTCTTCTCCGTCATGTGTAACCCTAGCAGTGGAACGTACCCTTGCCATTTGATGATGAATTCCTCTCATTTTTTGATGAAATTGTTGACTTTTACAATTTTCCCGAAGCTCTTCCTCTTGTGACGAAGCAAAGTCAGCAGCGGTGCTTCGGTTGAGTGCGATGAACAAGCTTTGGCTATGGTCAAATTTTTGACAGCAAAACAGGGCAATAGCAATGAATGTTGTGGTAACTTCACACCTACCCATCTGTTTATATAGTGCCGCAGGTGGGGAGGTGAATCGTCAAGTCTTCCGCACCGGACGAACAGTCGCTCGCACTCACTGAGTGGTGGGCCACAGAACCCAAGAAGGTGAATCGCCAGGACGTGTTTACCCGCTACATGGTGGGACCATCTCGCGCTCGAAATTTTGTGATCATTTCTCGGCAACGAGCTCAGGGAAGGTGTTTTTCGGATCTTCGGCTCTCCGAAGCCTAGGAGACTTTTTCACGGATCAAGCTCGTTACGAAAAACGATCTAGCACCACGAAGGGGCTACTGTTAGGGGTATGCTTCGTCGTCGAAGATCCTGTAAGAAGAAACACCTTCGGCAGATCCTCTCAAAAGCAGTGCCGAAGCTATCACCCATAAAGCTTCGACATAGTGACATGTCTCAAGACGAAGGAGTGAACCGACTTAAAGATGAAATTTCCAATCGACCTGTGATAGCTTGTATTATGATTGTAAGCATTTGTAAAGGGCATGAATGTAATTTCTCACAGGCTGCGTCCTGTGCCTATAAATAGATGAACAGTACCCCTGTATTGTTCAGGTAATCTTGTAATCGCTTGCACGTGACACTCGAATTATTGCCTTCTGTTAAGACGAAGGTATAAATGTGATTAAATATTATGTTTTAATATTTAAGTTTATATGATAAAATATATAAATAAGTTTTAGTGTTTTGATATATTATTCTATCATGTTTCATATTTTATATATTTTATCTTCCACTATTTCATAACTCTAATCACGAAGGTATAACCTTTGTGACCTTTGTTCATGGCCTTCGTCCGAAGATCATTATACCCTTGAGGAGATAATGCTTCAATGGACGAAGGGCATTAGCATTTAACATTTTATGTTGCCTTGTTCTTAATTCGAAGCATTTGAGAACAAGCTCCCAACAGGGTTCGCCTCCCACCATTTTTCTTTTGCCAACGACATCCTGTCAACATATTAGAGATTCATAATTTACTATTGTATTTAACATAAATACAATTCTTATAATGTATAAATTCTTACATGTTCAACTCTTACTAAAGCATTTGATGCACCAGGCTCACACCCAGCTTTATCACCCACGTTTTCATCACCAACCACCTGCAACACAGACTTATTCTAATACAATAAACATTACCAGCATTGTTACAACCAAAATTTATTCCAATCAGTGATGTAACACATAAATTTCTTACATTTTGATCAGCTTGTTCAGTTTGCTCGCCTGATCCCATACCCCCAGCAAATACATCCCCCTCCTGCACTCATAAATAATATATTAAATTATTAATTACATAATATATATATATATATGAAGTCAAGTAGATCAAAGTTCACCCATCACCTGATTTTTATCACAATCAATATTGTCGTCGCTGTCATCACACCCAATATCAGGTTCTATTCTTGACAAAACTCGGACCAGTTCATCTAACGTATCAAGTGCCTTTTCATATCCTGCTTTGGACATACTTGCATGACAAACAACCTTCATTGTTTTCGTTAGCAACATTTTCTGTCTATATGATTTGGTAATCCCATCTTTTCCTTCAGAATTTTTATCTGATCTCTCAAATGGAACGTCCTGTCTAGCTAAGTTAGTATATCTTTGCAGAACGTACTCATTTGGTATTCGATCTATCTGAAGGTGCATAAAGGCTTTCAATAGGTGTACACAAAGAAGACCTGCATATATCATTATGTTTATCAGTTTACCCAACCTGCATATACAATACTAATATTATTAGGAGTAGAAAACTAACCTTTATGTTCCCAATTCTTGCACTCGCAAGTATACTTACTGTCGTCCACGTTTGCTACAACTTTGAACTGGTGTTGTCCCCACACAATTATACATGACCTATTCGTGTGTTGCACCACCCAATCATTTGGTCCACCCTCTAGTTCTTGGGATATTTTGTACGCCGTGGCATATTTAATTGCATCCTCAAATCTATTCATAACAGCTCTAGTGTATACCCTTGCAACTCTGATCTCAAACATATAGAAGGTATCAGTTGCTTTATTTTCCTACAATAATTAAATCTAATGAATATTCAACAACATCGTATATTAAAGTATTTATTTTTTTCCATACCTTGCACACCAATCATCTTCCTGCTATGTAATAGTTTCATCATTTGTTTTGCAAATACATGTAGTGGGGTGGTTGCGTCTACATGATAGCTCTTCACTAGTTTGTTCATGCTCTCACTTCGTTGTGTTGAAACCATGACACCACAAAAATATTTTTTGACAAATACAGGGATCCAATCATTCCGAATTTCATAAAGTTTCCTTAGCACAACATCTTCATGCAGTTTAAATTCATCAATAATCATAGCCCATGCAGATTCAAACTCATATGGTGTTAGTGGATGACGCACAATAGATTCGAACTTGGTTTTGAAGTCTTGCTCCAAAAATCTTGCATATAATTCATTAAAGAATGGCATAAATCTATTCTGGACATGTCATAAACAAAGCATGTGAATTGTGCTTGCAAACACCTTTCGTAGTGCAACGGGCATCGTAGGATCTTGATCTAAATCATATGTCATAAAAATAAAAAACAACATAATATTTCCAAATCGATACACATTCAGTAAATCCAAAAAATTCATACATGTTAGCATAACTCGCGGACCTTCACAGTCCATGCATGTTTTGAATGCATTAAAAGCCCACTCGAATGTATCTACGGTCTCATCCCCGAGTAACACAAAACCAAACAATGTGTAATGAAGATGATGGTTAGCTCCAACAAACATTCCTAGTGGTTTGTCGTACAGATTTGTTTTATGTGTTGTGTCAAAAGTTACAGCATCACCAAAATCAACATATTTTGCCTGCATGCTAGCATGTGACCAAAATATGCTTTTTATCTTTCCTTAGTCATCCAGCTGAAAGTCGCAAAAAAATTGTGGGTTCTATTTTTGCAAGTAGTAAAAAATGCCAAAATCTTAGATAGTCATTAGCACAGCCCTCTCGTTACCTAGCTGCTTTCCTGTTCATTATACAAAACAAATTATTCCTTTGCATCACAATCTAATATCAAAATGACAATGTCATCCGTCAATGAAAAGAAAACTTAGATTTGATGTAACGGCTCTTACATGTTTTTCAAATCTTGTGTCGTAATAGAAACATTTTTTGGGCCAGCATGCATGTCTGAAATCATATCCACAATACAGTGTTGTGGTACCCTGCTATCATGCATTGCTCCAACAAAGTCCATAAATTCCGGATCACGCGTCTTGTTACAACGGAGGTGTTGTTTCTCAGTTTCTTGGGTTACAAAATCATGATTATGCTCAAGGTTAACTAGATCAATCCTGACAGATATGACACTTTTTTGCATCATCATAAATTTTCCTAAGCTTTATTCCTGCTTTGCACTGGGTTCGACCTGTGTATTTATTCCGGACTCCAGGGTTACCATGTTTTATTTTACACATCTCCCCTCTCTAGAGCAATTCAACCATTTGCAGTTTGTCTTTTCCCTATACCTTTTCAAAGGAAATCCGACCTCATATGCATATCGTTTATAGAAATCATATGCATCATCAACATCTCGGAACACCATACCAATCCTAGGAATTAAACTAGGATCAATCGAATCTGGCTGTGTACAACATAAAAAAATCCTTACATTAACATCAAATCTTCATTTCTCCCGAACACAATATCATCGTCAGTGAATTCAAATCATAAACATACTTATAAGCATTGAACTTACGTGCGATTGTAATATATTTGATGTATCCACCTCACCAGATCCTATTGTATTCATCGGCCCACGCATCATTATTGTCAGAACACCATCTTCTCCATAGATCTCATGGCTACCAGGTCCTCGTAGAGTTGCAGGTGGCGTCTCGTTTCTAGGGCAATCAACAATGGCACCTGGAGGACGCATCAGGGAGAACTGTCCAGTCGACGATCTATGATACGGTGACAACATAACTGCAGAAGCCCGAGAGTATGTGAGATCGAAGATGGTGTTTTTTCGCTTGTATGTTAGACATCGAAATGATCAAAAGCTGCCAATAAGCGAATACTCCCCCACCAAACGCCTCTTTTTCAGGGATTGCCCACGTATCAAATCATAACCGGTCAGGAATATTTCCCCACATACCTTTTATGTGTTTATGAATTTTTATACCACATTTTATGCACTACCACTGAGAAATTATGCTGACATTGCATACTTTTCAACTGTTAATTTTAGCTTCATTACAACACACAATACTTCTTTTTAAGTCATCTGCATCATCCTTTTATGCATTGCATTGTACCTTACAAACATATCATGCTATGTTTACGAAACCATCTACTAGATATTATACACTTTATAAGTTTTGCTCGTTATTACATGCAGATCTGAACCTCCGTAATAACCGCAGATCTGAACCACCGTAATAACCGTCCACTAATCTCGCGCATGCACATACTGCAATCCTGCAGATTGCGTTACATGCAGTTCAAAAACCCATCATCCACGTCGCGCGGACGGCCTGCCTTTTAAAAAACGTTGCCTACCATTATTGTGTCTGCCACGTTGCTCACGCTGGTGTTTGGGCTTCCTATATCCAGGGGCGGATCTCCAACCGGGGCTGCCTGGGCTGCAGCCCCGGTCGGCATTCGCGGCCCAGTAAAGGCCCATCGCCACGCGACCTAGCCGCAGACGCCCAATCCCAGCTCCAGCCGCCGCTCCCTGCCTCCCTCTATGGCTCTACCCGCCTCCTGCCTCCTCCAGCTCTAGACCAGCTGCCGGTCGCCGCCCACCAGCGCGCTCGCCCGCCAGTCCGTCACCGCTAGGCGCAGGCGCGCAGCCGCCCACGGCGCGCTCGCCCGCCACCGCCAGGGCGCCAGGCGCGGAGGTGCAGGCGCCAGGCGCCCAGCCCGGCCACGGAGCGCCGCAGCCCCACAGCACGCTCGCCCGCCACCGCCAGGGCACCAGCCCGACCGCGGAGCGCCGGAGCCCGGAGTCGTAGGCCGCCGCAGTCCGTAGCCGCGCCGCGCGCTCGCCCGACATGCCGCCACCGTCAGGAGCGGAGCCGCGGAGGCGCCAGCCGCGGAGCGCCGGAGACGCAGCCCGCAGCCGCGCAGCACGCTCGCCCGGAGACCGGACCACCGGAGCCCGAAGGCCGGAGCACTGCCGCAGTCCATGCCGACCACGCGTCGCGCAAGGCAAGTAGCCCCCTCTTGGATTAATCCTGGATCTGTCACTGCCTATATCCTACGGAAGTACAGGGCTATATATATATATATATATATATATATATATATATATATATATATATATATATATATATATATATATATATATTTTCAAATTTGGAAAACTCAATTAACAACAAGTGAAGACTTGAAAGAAACAGCCGTGCGCAGCTTGCACTGTGGTTCCTAAATATATATAACCATCAGTCAATGAACTTGCCACTCAAGAGTCGAGAGCTTGAACTTGCCAGCATCGAGCACGAGCTTCCGCACGGACGCCACCGCGCCGACGCCGGCAGGTGAACACGACCATGATGGCCACGTACACGGGCGAGCGCCGACGAACGGGAGGACGAAGTCGCGGGACGAACCCCACGTCGCCGAATAAGGGCAGCACGGCGAGGCTCACTGGCTCAGGATGAGGGAGCCCAGGTTGATGTGCCGCAGCGAGTGGAACGACGGCAGCTGCGACAGCACCACGGCCACCATCACGATGAAATGGTACAGCTTCAGCGGGCCGTGCGGTGACAGCAACGACAGAGCTTTGCCGACTCATCGAGAAAAAGTACTCGGCAAAGAAGCTGTTATCGATATATAATTCACCGAGACTTTTTTTCGAGCTTTACCGAATATTTTAGACAGTCAACAAAACAGTTGTTTCGGTGTGACTTTTTGGATTCAGAACAACTCTATGCAATATGCCTAAGGGCCCGTTGACAGGGAATAGAAGACCGGAACTGTTCTGGTTCGAATTATTTCTCTAATTTGTATAAATTTTAATTAACAGGAATAATTCTTGGTGTAATCCTACAGAAACGAACGGGCCCTAAGCATGTTAGCAAGCCGAGCAACCGTATCATGGCATTTTGGCGTTGGAATGGAATGACCACCGCTGCCAAAGTTGGCAGCAATTAGGGAGCAGCTAGCTCTGCTGTTCCATGTAACATGTCAGAGCAACTGAAGCAAGATACGCATCAGAGCTGGCTGTACGGACGTCTATTATGTCAACTCCTAGCCCCTTTAGCCCAATCGGGTTGGTTCTTCATCCATAATTCCGCCCACTACTCTAATCGGAGTGGCTACCTAATAGATTTCTTCATCCATAAGTCAGCAAAAAAAATTCTCAGAAGATATACTTTATTATTCACTCTACTAATCTAATATATTTAATTTAAAATTCTAAATTTATCCTACGTTAACAGATATGGAAAAGAGAAAGTTTTACCAACACAAAGATGGAAGGATTAATGCCTAACTTACCCCACTTTGCTTAATTTTTCTGTCTAAAGTTAGTTATTCAATTCGAACGATTAACCTTAGGCAAAGTGTAGCACAATTAGTCACAAACCAAACATATCCTAAAAATCTCTGGCTCGAATTCGAGAGGTATACAAATCTGATGCGTCGTTGCATACTGGACAACATGTTACAAAGTACTAGGTACATTTATATAGCCGAAGAGTTGCGCCACTGTATCACAAACCCGAAACGGATACATGCTCCGAATGCTACCTAGCACCTACGGTGTGGCGAATTTTACAAACGAGAGGGAGACAGGAACTGTATGCCGCCGGCCGGAGCTGTCACCATGGAAACACGACATTTAATTCCAAGTAGGATGATGCGAATGCGTATGAGTTATGACATCTCTCCATTTCTTCTCTCAATGTCCGGAGGCTGCATCGCTGTCGAGCTTCAAGACGTGAAAGCCTTTCTACCGCTGTCACCAATCCTAACAGATCAACAAACCTGGACTCCCATTAATTGGCAGCTTTCTAGGTGTGTAAAACTTTCAACAGAAGCATCAACAAAAGTATCCATAGAGCTACTTTGTCTCTTCGGGGACGTGCATGCCAAAGCCACGTTTCATTTTCTCGATTCTGAGAAATTAAATATTGAACAAAAAAAAGAGAGAGATTAGCATCCGAAACTCCCACCAAATTAAGAAACCTTATCAAGATACAGTTTTGTGATCAAGTATTTTTCTTTTAATTTCAGGAACTAAATGCGGGGGATTAGTGACCCTTTCTATGCTTAAAGTTTGTACTCAACCTCTCATTGGTAAAACAAATGGTAATAGATGATGCCTTTGTAGTTTTGGTACACACTGTAGTATGAGATAAATACAGAAAACAGACTATTTGGGAACAACTTTTTTTTAAGGTTTTTGTCAGCGGAGCAGAAATTACTTTGTTTTGATCAAGAAAACAAGTTATTAGTACACCTTAAGCTAACTGTTTGCTGAGGTCATGCATTTATTACTGCACATTTCCTACAAAAAACCAAAAAAAAAAAGAAGAACAGGGCTTCACGTATAGTGCCAAGCAACTTACGTGGGTGCAAGCTTTCCAAGACCACGTAGCTTCGTGCCAGTCGTATCGTCGATCACGCTTCCTGATATCTCAACAGAATATGACTTTCCAGGTATTCGAGGGAGCCCTCTCCCTACAAGCAAATCAAAATCTTTCTGGTGGAGCTCTCTCCCATTTACGAAAACCCCAGTGCTACCACCAGCGCAGTTCTTGGGCATTGGATAGTTGAATTCTTTTATGAATGGCTGCATGCAAGGAACAAAACATTCGTGAGACGACCGGAAACAGACAGCCGCTTGATGAGCAAATATAACTTGCAGGAAGTTCAACTTACTGGTATGATGCCTCTACACTCTTGTCCGAAGACACCCCAAAATCCAGCACGGTAGTCGTACCTAAATTACAAAAAAGGATGTGTTACTTTGCTTTTAATAATTCAGAATGCGCTGTGAAATGAAGTTCCCAGTACACCCATCTCTGTGCTGAGCAGTGGAGATCTAGTAGAATTTATTTCAAAAAAGAGAGAGAACAAGAAAAACAGGTGATACACTCGTCATACTAATCTAAGATCCAAACAAACAATGGAAAGTGCTTCTTTGCACACTGTCGGTCTCCAAAATGTACTCATACTACTCATATGTCAACCCAGATGTTTACAAAGATATTGTCGTCAACATAAAAATAGCTTGACAACACATGTTCTAGGGTAAGTTTATTCTTTGTCCAGAGGCAGACCAACCTTCAACTCAGGTGAAAATGCCATTATTCAGCATCAATTTTGATAACGGAAAAAACAGGGTGAGAGGAAATGTTGGTAGACTTCCATTCAAGATCAAAGGAGAATGGTTAAAATCATAAATTAGTGTGATCAGTAGAACAGCATGCTTAGATGTTGTGTAAACAATTGCCCAAAAATGTCTTGAGTAAATTAATGACCCTGTCACATGTGAACAGATCGTCAAGAAATTTTTAAATTTATTGCTTGTCAATACAGACGAATGAACTATAGAACATATCATCTGAACACGAATCAGGCAAGCTATAGAACGTACCTAGTGATATGGCCATAGCTATGAAGCTAAAGCACGAATAAGCAATTTCTTACCGAAAATTCAGTTGTTTTCAGTTATGTCGGCAAATAGCATTATCGTTCTATTTACTCAGGTGCCAGGAACAAATGATATGGATTAATTTCCTGGTGAATGGATGCTGAAAATGAAAAGCTATTGCTGATATGGAAGATGGCATTATGACATTAGAGTAACTCAGGAACCTCTAAATGGCTAAGTGAGAAAATGACTTACCAATATGAACCAGGGCCAACAGGACCAACTTTCTTCTCTGATTTCCGGAGAGCTCGTTCAGAGATTGGATGACCGTTGATATAAACCTTAGCACTGTCTACAGACTGGTTGAATAAAGAAAGGTCCTTTAAACCTTTCTTGAGGAAACCAGTAAAAAAGGATGAATCCCCATTCTTGCCAACTGAAGACTGTATATCATCTACCTCGGCCACAGAGGAAACAAGAGAACTTGAATTTGTGTGTTCATTAACTGATGAATAATTCTTGGCCACCGTGTTGCCATTTCTACTATCTGAGTGCAGCAGTTTTCCGCAGTCATCTTTGATTCTGTCCTGTTCACATCCCCTAGCTATGCTCTCAAGTTCAAGAATATTGTTGTCATCCTTTTTGTTGCATTTTTCATCTCTCTTACTAAGTTCCTCAAATCTAAAGCTACCATTATGTTCATACTTAATGCTCATATCTTTATCTTCAAGGCTGCTTATAACAACATCATCGGCCTTATGTTTGTATTTGTTTCCAACGATTCCATCTTCAGGACTGTCAGTGTTACCGTGTCTACCTTTTTGTCCATGTGTTCTTCCATTACTGAATTCATCTTCAAACCCACCCTTACGACCTTCTTTACTCTTCTGTATGCATTTCCTACCGAGACTTTCACCTCTAGCGTTGGCTTCATAATCTGATTTGGTATTTATGTCACATTCTTTTCTTATGATTTGGTTTCCACCACTATAGTCTTTCTCTTTCCATTGACTGGAGAACGGATCCATTTGTTTGTCCACTAAAATTGGACCTTGTGGACTGACTGTACACTGTCCTGAAGCTTCCACTTGACCGCCTGTATCTCCTTGACATAATATATCCTTTGGGTCATTTGAAAATCTAGACCTGCTGGCAGGCACTGATTTTAACTGAACGCTCCTGTTTGACCCATGCTCACTGTCTGTTCTACCATAACTGGCGGTAGAAGACGGTGACATATTGTCAGCAAAATCCTTCTTCTGTGCTTGCGGCTTATAGAAATTGAAGTTGTCATCATCCTGATGTTGATACCACCCGGAACTCTTGGTGTCCCGGTGACTGGAACCTTTACTTCTGACACCTTTTGATACTGGGAAAGACGGTGGCGTGATCACCGGATGAACTTTCACTTGCTTAGGCTCCAAAGCAATGATCTCTGAACAAGAACCGCACTGGACCTGATCCTTCTTCCGGCCTGCGAACTTCCCCTGCGGCAGCTGCAGGAGATGGGAACAGGAGGTGCACACGAGAAAAGGCGCGGCGCCCCTCGTCGGCCGGCAGAACTTCTCAGCCTTTTTCCTGAAATACTCCACCCTCCTCTTGGACACGGAAAGGTGCGAGTAGAGAGACGAAGCCACAGACCTCCGGTCAAGCTCCGACGAGATTGGCTGGGATCTATCGAACCGAAAGGACCCCTGACCCGCGAAGTACCTGGCCATCGGGACGTGGTCCTTCGGCGGCGCCACCACCGGCGCCCGCTGGCTCTGGAGGCAGTGCGCGCACTGGCAGGAGCTATGGTGGCGCCTCCCGTGGCCAAAGCCGTGGCTCTCCCGCTGCCTCTCATGGTAGTACTGCTGCCGGAACGGCTGCCTGGAGTACGCCTCGTCGTCGGGTACGGAGCGCTGCGACCGGTGGTCATACGAGCTCGGCGGCAAGCTAGTCCTGTTGCGGTCGGCGTAGCGCGAGCGGTAGTGGTCGGGGGCCCGGCCTGCCGCGTGCGGCGGCTCGGCGTACGAGGGGCGCAGCGAGACCGTGCGGCGGCTCATCGCGCGGTGGCGGTCCGGCGGCGGCGGCCCCATGAGCTCGCAGGAGCGGGTGATCTGGTCCCGTACCTCGTCGAGCTTCCGGAGCAGCTCCGCGGGGTCGTGCTTGAGCGCGGCCCAGTCCAGCGCGCCGCTCCGGTCGCTGCGTTGCCCGTGCTCCGGCGGCCCGGGAACCCTGCCCCTCCTCCTGTACTTCATCTCCTTCGCCTCGCTCGCCATGAACCGGAGGTCCGTTGAAACGGAGAACCCACCGTGGCCGGAAGAGGAAATGGTACTCCTGTATAACAGGGTGGATCAGACTACTCGGAGAGGAAAAAAAATGGAGGGAGAGGAGCCGTCACGGTGGTGGCGCGCGGCGGCGGCGGTTTACCTGGACTTGATTAGCTGGCGTGGCCGGCCAGTGCAGACGTGAGGCGCGGGGAGGGGGCGACGCAGCAGCGCGTCCCGTTCGGCGCTATGGTCCCCCGCGTCCGCAGTGGCGGCGGCTCGTCGGGTCCGGCATTGGCGCAGGGTGGCGAGGGAGTGGAAGAGCGGTGGGCAGCGCAGCGGGCTTCTGTTGGGGTTGGTTGGGGACTGGGCGTCGTGACCTGGCTGGACCGCCGACGTGCGGGGCCGTGTGGACAGCTGGTCTGATCTGGAATTGACTAAAAAGGACTCTGCTTTGTAAAAATGCCAGCGCAAGTTTAATTATTGGATGTGATGTGAGAGGTGCATGTGCACTGACTCTCACTGTCTTGCAAAATTTGGCGCCGGCGCCGCACTACTCATCACTCAGTACGAAGTTGTGGTTTTAATCTCTGTAGCACATGATCTCGTCATCACTTTTTTAAATGATTCCGTCTTCTTAATTAGCATTTGCCCAAACTACTGGCAGTTCATCATAATCCGTCGACGACATATGCGTGCATGGCAGAGGAAGCATGCATGTGGCATGCTCTACTTGTTTAATTACAAGAATAAATAGGAGGTGAAGATTATTGTCAGATCGACGACTATTCCATGCATGCATGCCGGCCGGTCGATATGTCTGGTACGCTAACGTGCATCCACAGCGAGACGAACACGACATTTTAGTCGTCAACGCTGACTAATAATTAATTAACACACTGGCTAGTAACTTAAAAGAGAGTGAGTGAGAAATGCATGGATCGAGTAGTAATAATCCGTGTCCCAGAAGGGCTAGGCTAGCTACGCGCAAGCAGCATGCGATCCACGTGCGCGTGTGTGCATATACCTCGCTCGCTCGCTCACACCTACTACACTCATTGCATTTTGTTGGGGACTTACTCTCAAATGCTATGAATTAAGAACAAGACAACACAAAATGTTAAATATCAATGTCCTTCGTCCGTCGAAGCATTATCTCCACGAAGATCAAATGAGCTTCGGACGAAGGTCACAAACATAATATTACGAAGGTTTCACCTTCGTAATTAAACTTACAGAGTTAATACAAATTAAGGTAAAACATGAAACATTATAGATTAATACATCGAAAATAAATAACATCATTCACGTATATTATTATATGAATTTTAGATATTTGAACACAACTATTAGGCACATTTATATCTTTGCCTTGACAAGCAATAATTTTCGAGTGATGCGTTAGCAATTACAGGAATGCGTGAACAGTAAAGGAATATTGTTCACTATTTATAGGCACAGGACACAGCTCATGAAGAATTACAATTATGCCCCTCATAAAACTTTACAACAATGACTCAGACCATTGAAGGCTAAAAGGTCATTTTATCTTTAAGTCGGTTCGATCCTTCGTCTTCGGATATGCTGTAGTTCCGAAGCTTCGTGAACGGTATCTTCGGCATCATGTTCAAGCAGCTTCAGCTGAAGCTGTTTCTTTTTGCAGGACCTTCGGCGACGAAGCATGGTCCCAACACATCTTATATAGAAATATAAAAAATGCTACCCTTACTTTTCGACGTAGCAAATATTTCTAATTTTAATTAAATATAAAAATATTAATGTTTACGTCATATAATAAGATAAAGCTGGAAATCTATTGAAGAAATACTTATTCGGGCGGCTGCTTTATATATCTCGATAAACCTTGTTTTGCGAACCATAGATAATATGATACATGAGTGTTGTCACACCCGGATAAATCCGGACATGAATTAAATGTGTGATAGGATCAAGTATCGCACATATGATGACTCATGTTATAAAAATAAATATGGTGCATGAGTGTGAGGGTTATTGTATTCGGACTATACTATTGTAGACTATTATATTGTGTATTTGTGGTTCTCTGCACTTATAGTCTTATGGACTTCAATTTTATATATGCATGCATGTATTTGGTGAAAAGTGCATTTTTTCATGAGAAAAAAAAGCAGTTGCAGTTGAATGTATCAACTCTAAGACTGCTTTCAACGGTTCCTGCCGACCTCCCCATCCCCTACCCCTGTAGCGTTTAGGGGGTTGAAATCCCTACAACGGTGCCCACTTTGAACTCCTCTACACACTACAGTTTTAGTGGAGGCTACAGGAAGACAACAAGTATGGGGGTGCGGCAGTGAGCCCCCTGTCCTCGGTTTACGTGTGCGGCAGTGTTTTTTAGTTGAGAAAAAATGATAATAGATGGTAAATAGGTATGAAAAATGATATTTTATGATTATAGTGGGGTATAGGGGAAGGATTTAGGGGGAACCGCTGTACATGGTGGAGATATAGGGGAAGAGAGATAGCTGACGTAGCGGGATAGTGAAGTATAGGGAGAGAAATTTAGAGGAGACGATTGAAGACAGTCTAAGGACTAGTCTCAGGAGCAAGGATACTAGAGGAGCTAAAATCTTTCTGCTACCCAATTTAGTAGATGGATTTTAGCCCCTCCAATTTCTTTACTCTCAAACTAGTTCTAAAAGTAAATGTTGGGGGTCTTCGGCTTCCGAAGGTCCTCAAAAACATGATTTAACAATGTTTTCTGGAGTAAAGTACATTAACAGGTATCTTCGGACTCGGATCAGAGCCACGGTACGAAGAAGCACAAAGAACACGAAGGTTGGCGCAGAGCCGAAGCTGTGTGTAGAAGAGCTTCGGAATAGCGGCGGAAAAGGAAACCGACTTAAAGATGAAAAACCAGATTAGACCTCGAAGAATTATTATAGAGTTATTGATAAATGTAAAGGGCATTAATGTAATTTTGCGTGGGCTGCGACCCATGCCTATAAATAGGTGAACAGTATCCCCGTATTGTTCACGCTGATTTGGCATTGGCTTTTGCGTCACACTTGTGCTTTTACCTTCTCACGAGCTGAAGGTACACTTATAATTTGATATCATTTTTATCTTTCCATCATAATAAAATGGAAATGAGTTGACAATAATACACAACTGTTTATGTTATCTTTATGTTTCATATGATTCCTTCTTCATTATTATATTTTATGCTGATGAAGGTATGTCCTTCATAACCTTCGTCCGAAAATCATTATATCCTTAGGGAAATAATGCTTCGAAGGACGAAGGATATTAACATTTAACATTTTGTGTTGCCTTGTTCTTGATTCATAGCATTTGAGAGCAAGTCCCCAACATTGGCGCCCACCTCCGGTGAACTCACTTCCATTTTTTGAGTCTTGAACACTTTCGGCAAGCATCACCTTCGTCATGCCGCCGAAAAAAGCTTCAGCGATAGGGGCTGGTACTTTACAGCCGCTGGATCCCAATCAGGACGTCCTTTCTCTTAGAGAGGCCCGAAGCCAGAAGAGGAAGGCTGTTAGTCCGACACCTCCGGAGGATGACCTGGATCAGGAGATCCAAAACCTGGAGATCCTTCAGCAACAGGTGCAACGCAAGAAGGAGAAGATGGCTCGTCTAGCTGATCTTCAGAGACAGATAGACGAAGCTTCTGAAGAGGTTTGTCATCTTGTTCAAGATGATCAAAGCCGAAGGCCTCCACGCAGAGAGCTTCATCAGGAAGGCTTCCACAATGAGGATGACTGGTATGAAGATTTCCATTATGGAAACTTTGCTTTTGATGATGCTTCTCCTCTCTCAACAGAATTGCAGGCTACACCATGGCCACAGTCTTACAAGCCACCCCAGCTCCCCATGTATGACGGTCACACAGACCCGAAGCAATTCCTAATGAGCTATGAAGCAACCATATCTTCGTATGGTGGCAATACGGCAGTCATGGCAAAATCTTTTGTCATGGCCGTCAGGAGCGTTGCTCAGACTTGGTACTCTTCTCTTCGGCCAGGGACAATCACTTCTTGGCAGAAATTGAAGGATATGCTGATAACTAGCTTCCAAGGGTTTCAGACGAAGCCAGTCACTGCTCAGGCTCTTTTCCAGTGTACCCAGGACCATGAAGAGTACCTTCAGGCGTATGTCCGGAGGTTTCTGCGCCTGAGGGCACAAGCGCCAACAGTGCCCAATGAAATTGTCATTGAGGCCATGATTAAGGGGCTTCGGCCGGGACCTTCAGCGCAGTACTTTGCCAGGAAGCCACCACAAACGTTGGAAAAGCTGCTCCAAAAGATGGACGAATACATTCGAGCTGACAATGACTTCCGCCAAAGAAGGGAGGAAGCATTCAGGTTCTCTGAAATGACTAGGGGCTTCGGAGGAAGATTTCACCCGAGGCACGTCAGGTCAATTCACAACTCTGCTCAAACTGATGATCGAGGGAGCCAGCAGCAAAGGCCACAATATTCTTCACAAGCTTCGGGTCAGCAGCAAAGTTCTTTTCGGCCGCCAGCGCCAAGAGGCAGAGGCACTAGGGGCTTCGGGGGAAGGTTTGGAGATCATCCAAGGAAAATTTATTGCCTATTCTGTGGTGAAGATAAGGGTCATACCACCAGGATGTGTCACGTTACCATCCAAAAGCAGAAGGAGATAGCAGAAGCAGCTGCGCAACAAAGTCAGCCGAAACAGGTCATGCATACTGCTTCGTATCATTCGCCCTATATTCCAGAATATGTAGGCAATCACCCTGCATCCTCTGTCGCTTCGGCAAGCCAACCCCAAGCATCCTGGCAGAATCCTCCACCACCGCCGCCGACGCAGCGAGGACAGCAACCAGAAGGGAGCCAGCACAATCACCTTCAGAGGGATTTCAGAGAGGAGTCCAAAGCTCGCACAGTCAACAGTACTGTGCCAGAGTCGAAGCACATTTATTGATGAATATCCTACTTCAACAGCAGCTCTTTCGCATTCTTACATTCAGTATTACCTTTTTGTTAGTAAGGAACAATTATGAGGAGTTTAAGTGTCTTTTATCGTTTTTCGATTTCTTGTAACACTTTCGTCTAGTACCATAATAAAAATATGTCTTTTCCATAGGCTTGATTTGCCGAAGCATACAAATTTATGGTGGCATGAAGGACCTTTGTATTACCAAGCATTTGTCCTAATGGGCAAAGTACAAATTCCTCGAAACAGTAAAAAGTCGCTCCTAAGGGAACACAGAGTAAGTTTTCTGAAACTACAGCGAAAAATAAGCGCTGATTCCGCCGAAAGTAAAAGGCGAAGAAGCTCCTAAGGGAGGCTTACAGCGAAAAATAAACGCTGATTCCGCTGAAAGTAAAAGGCGAAGAAGCTCCTAAGGGAGGCTTACAGCGAAAAATAAACGCTGATTCCGCTGAAAGTAAAAGGCGAAGAAGCTCCTAAGGGAGGCTTACAACGAAAAGTCAGCGCTGAGATAAAAAGTGTGTGTGCTCTATTACAGGGATATGAATCTGCGGCACAAATATCATTTTTGCATAACATAACATCATCACATCATTCTGCATAACATAAGCATCATACAGCATATTGCATGTGGAACAAGAAGGGGATACACTGTTGGTCTTCGGAGAATATTTTGGAAAAGAGAAAATCGTGCTAAGACAAAATCAAGATGAAGTGCAGCCTCATCGGAAACGCAACACAAAACTTTTTTATAGCTTCGGAAAATATTTCACGAAGCTTGGACATTTTTCATCAGAAAAGTAAGCGAATTCTTGTGATATAGAAAGGATTTTCTTCACGAAGCATGAAAAGAAGGGAAGGTGTTTTTTTGTCGAATGCTCAAAAAATGGTATGTATGCAAAGTTTCATGCATCGTAAAGAATTAAATTATAAGTAGATTATATATTACATTTGAAGTTACAATATATTACACATTTTTACGTTTCAAATGTTTCTACAATGGCATTCAATCCTCTTTAAGCACTATCTCTGCAGCTTCGTTCAATAGTTGGTTGACAACCTTGTCCATAATGGCTTCGGCCATTTTTCTAATTTCATCGTCCCCCTTCGGGTGGGGGCCCGGAGATGCCTCAGCAGGTTCTGAGGGAAGAAAAGATACGACTATATTACTATTACAAACCGAGAACAGAGTCTGGAATTAAAAATTATAGCATGATAAAAACCACTAATTAATACCTATGTGCCCTTCGGGCTCTGTACTTTTCTCGGCAGCTTCCGCTACTTTTCTAGCATCGTGGATGCCTTTTTCACTCCTTTGAATAATTTCTTGCGTCAATTCTTGGCCGCCGTTATCCAAGATATCGGTGAAGAATTTCCCACCAACCATGCTTGCTTCGGGTGAGGGGTCTTTAATATCTTCAGAGGACAAGGTAGCTTCGGACTGCGCTAAGGATTTTACATGCTCGCAGCCTTTTTTCTCCAAAACAATAGCAATCCCTCTAGCACCCGAAAAAGCGCAGATGTCGCCGCGGCTGTTCAGAATTTCCTCGAAGGCCTCTGCTTCGTGACTGATCCATTCCATTGGACCTTCAGGATTGCCTCTTGAAAAATTCTCTTCGCTAGAGAATGCGCCAACGCTGGCGAAGCTGGATTTTATTTTCTTGACGCATTCTATGGATTTAATATAGCATTTTCTCTGGGATGCACGAAGCTCCTTAACACTTATCTCTAAATGATTGGCCAATTGATCACTAAGCTCTCGTTTTGTCTCTTCAAGTATACGTTCTTCTTTAGCTCTAGCTAGCTGTTTCTGAAGATCTTTGATTTCACGTTTTTGAGCTTCGGCCTGGGCCTTTGAAGCAGCTTCGTCCTTTTTTACCTTGTCTACCAATGTAAGCAGAATTTTATCTTTTTCCAGAGCTTTGTTTCTCAGTTTAATAACTTCTGATCGTAGATTGTTGAACGCGATTTCATAGCTCTCGTCTTCGGCACTCTTTTGTGCTCTCAATGCGTTGCTTAGAATTAAACCCTATATGAAAAAGAGTTAGTATAAGAATAAAAGAATGAGTTACGAATTATAAAATTTCCAAATGTCTAATTCCCATACCTTCAGGCTATTATACGCAAGACTATCCGCGAGATCTTCTTTCGTCATAGCACATAAGCCAGCTTCGAGCTTCGGAAACCCCATACTTCTAGCCATCTCCCGACAGACGGATAATTCTTTGTTGTCTGGGAGGCAGTATAGGAAATCTTCTTCGTTCGTCCCATTGAACACTAGTGCCCCCTTCGGATATTTCAATTCTTTGGCATAGTGGTTAGCTTCAAAAATTTCTTCTTTCGATAACTTTTTCCCCAAAGCATGTCGCACGATATAGTCATATATTTTGGAAGATGCTTCGGGGACGGCGGTATCAATTTCTTCGACCGAAGCTGGCTCTGACATTTTCATTTCTTCGGTTGCCTTTGCAATTTTTACTTCTTCTGCTTCCGAAGGTATTACCTTGGTTGGTTCTGAAGGCCCGGTTTCAACTCCAGTCTGTTGCTTTGGAGCTTCAGCAACGGACACTTCAGCAAGCGCCTCAGAAGTTTCAGCAGTCTTCTTTGGGGTTGTGCTTGGAAGTTTAATTGTTTCCAAAACATCTAACACATTAACCATTCTTTTCCTTTTTGGGGTCACTGTCGGCCCCTTTTTAATTTTCGCTGCTTTAATTTCTTCTAAAGGACTTAAAATTTCTGATATTTTCGCTCCCTCAGTTGATGCTTTTGCTTTTTCCATCTTTTCTGTCGATGGCGCTTCGGCCAGCTCTCTGGTTTCTGGTAACAGAGTCTTTGGTTCCTCCAATTCTTTTGTTGTTGGCACTTCGGCCAGCTCTTTGGCTCCTGGCAGCGGAGTTGATTCCTTAGCTTTGGGGGCTGAAGATGTTTCACTGCCAAATTCAGGCACTGTGGCTAGTTCAATGTAACGTGGCCGGTGTGTGAGAACTTTCACCCTTTTTCTCTTCGGTGCTGGCTCGCTAGGAGCAGCTGAAGCAGTTTCTTTCACAGAAACCGTACCTTTCCTTTTCTGCCCCCGCACTGGATAATGGTAGTTGGGGTACATGAACCCAATTGCATCAAAAACTCGGTTCAGTCTTTTCTTTCTTTGGCCTTCGAATATGCCCCAAGCAATTCATCACTTACAGTTTCAATGCTCTTTAACCAACCATCATCTGGTTCAACGAATTTGTCTCCATACTTGAATGTATACCTCAGCCTGACTAGCCCACCTTCGTCAGTTTCTTTAACAGTTTCTTTCGGCATTTCCCAATTATCTGCAAGAGGCCATACTCTGAAGGCAATGTGTTCTTGTGTCAAATCCCTTGTCCCAATAAAAGAGCAGACTACGCCGAAGGCCCGTTGGCATTCTTCGGCTACTTCATCCATTTCTACCTTCGGTTTCCGGAGTCCGAAGCGCTGCCAGATGGGGCACATGATGATATCCTTAATATCTTCTCGAACCTTCAAATCATTTTTTACATAGAACCATTCTTTCATCCATTCTCCGGGCCATCTCTTCCGAAAGGTGGGCACGAGACAGCTTGATCCAGAGCGAGCACCGAAGTTGTAGCAACCAAAGTTGTTATGATATTGCTCTTTACCCCAGGGCTTCGTTTCATATAACAATTCATGTATATTGCAAAAGCTTTTTGCACTTGGCTCTAGGCCTTGACACTTCGCAGCCCAGACGAAGATTCTCATTCTTATTATTGCTTCAGGGGTAAGTTGATGAAGGTAAACTTGATATATTTTCAGAACTTCCACCACAAATCTGCTTATAGGGAATCGTAGCCCAGCTTTTAAAAAGCTTCGGAAGATAACGACTTCATCATCTCCGGGAGTCGGCACAGTTTTTTCTCCGGCATCTGCTCTTACAATAGACATATCCCGAAAATATCTCCCTCTCATGTTTTCAAGGTGACTTTGCCCGATAGTTGATTTCCCGAAGACGGAATGGCTTGGCCGCCATGGCCGATCTTCGGAATCTTCACCCCCACTATCTGCGTCATAACTGTCACTATCACCAGTATCTTCAGATAAACCTTCTAAAATCTCCCTTGTAATCTTCTCCATGTTCGTCTTCGCTATTGACTCAAGAAAACCCAGATGCATCTCTTCAGAAAGGCTCAGCTTCATTTCGTCAGCAACCTTCTTCTCCTCAGACATCTCTTCGGAATTCTTGCCTCTCGTTTCCGAAGCTTAAAACTAAGGAGAAAACCAAATATTTGTGGGCAGAAAGCTTTTTGAGCAGGCAAAACAGATGGCAAGAGAGCGTGCCGAATAAATTGTGGCGAGCCCGTATTTATAAACCTATTATGTCGGAGACTGGAGGGCCCCATTTGCCAATGACTGTTGCTATTCTAGCAAAAGGAAGGTGTTTTTTCGGACCTTCGGCTCATAGCCTTCGTCCATTTTGCAATCTGAATTTATCATTCTAACAAATTTGTCGGGGACCATAATTAGGGGTACCCTCAAGGCTCCTAATCTCAGCTGGTAACCCCCATCAGCATAAAGCTGCTAAGGCCTGATGGGTGTGATTAAGTCAGGGATCAGTCCATTCGAGCGACTCGATCACGCCTCGCCCGAGCCTAGCCTCGGACAAGGGCAGCCGGCCCCGGAGGATGTGCGTCTCGCCCGAGGCCCCCCCCCTCCCACGGCGAACATATCTCCGGCTCGCCCGAGGCCCTGCCTTCGCTAAGAAGCAACCCTAACTAAATCGCCGCACCGACCGACCAAGTCGCAGGAGCATTTAATGCAAAGGTAGTCTGACACCTTTATCCTGACGCGCGCCCTCCGGCAGAGCCGAAGTGACCGTCGTCACTTCGCCGCTCCACTGACCGGCCTGACAGAAGGACAGCGCCGCCTGCGCCACTCCGACTGCAGTGCCACTTGACAGAGTGAGACTGACAGGCAGTCAGGCCCTGCCAAAGGCACCATCGGAAGCTCCGCTCCGCCCGACCCAGGGCTCGGACTCGGGCTAAGCCCTGGAAGACGGCGAACTCCGCTCCGCCCGACCTAGGGCTCGGACTCGGGCTAAGTCCCGGAAGACGGCGAACTCCGCTCCGCCCGACCCAGGGCTCGGACTCGGGCTAAGTCCTAGAAGACGGCGAACTCCGCTCCGCCCGACCCAGGGCTCGGACTCGGGCTAAGTCCCGGAAGACGGCGAACTCCGCTCCGCCCGACCCAGGGCTCGGACTCGGGCTCAGCCCCAGAAGACGACGAACTCCGCTCCGCCCGACCCCAGGGCTCGGACTCCGCCCTGGCCTCTGCCGACGACCTCCGCCTCGCCCGACCCAGGGGCTCGGACTCGGCCTCGGCCATGGAAGACAGACTCGACCTCGGCTTCAGAGGAGCCTCCACATCGCCCAACCTAGGGCACAGGCTCGCCACGTCAACAGGAGGCGCCATCATCACCCTACCCCAAACTGACTCGGGCCGCAGGGAACAAGACCGGTGTCCCATCTGGCTAGCTCCGCCAGATAGGCAATGATGGCGTCCCGCATGCTCTGTGACGACGGCGGCTCTCAGCCCCCTTACGGAAGCAAGAGGACGTCAGCAAGGACCCAACCGCTCCGACAGCTGTCCCTCCGCCAGGCTCCATCGCTCCTTCGACGGCCACGACATCACACCAGCTGGGTGCCAAAATCTCTCCGGCTGCCACATCGGCATGTACTTAGGGCGCTAGCTCTCCCCCGCTAGACACGTAGCACTCTGCTACACCCCCCATTGTACACCTGGATCCTCTCCTTACGCCTATAAAAGGAAGGACCAGGGCCCTCTTAGAGAGGGTTGGCCGCGCGGGGACGAGGACGAGACAGGCGCTCCCTTGGGGCCGCTCGCTTCCCTCTCCCGTGTGGACGCTTGTAACCCCCTACTGCAAGCGCACCCGACCTGGGCGCGGGACGAACACGAAGGCCGCGGGATTCCCACCTCTCTCACGCCGGTCTCCGGCTGCCTCGCTCCTTCCCCCCTTCGCGCTCGCCCTCGCGCTCGACCCATCTGGGCTGGGGCACGCGGCGACACTCACTCGTCGGCCCAAGGGACCCCCCGGTCTCAGAACACCGACAGTTGGCACGCCAGGTAGGGGCCTGCTGCGTGTTGACGAACAGCTTCCCGTCAAGCTCTAGATGGGCAGTCTCCAGCAACCTCTCCAACCCGGGACGGTGCTCCGTTTCGGGAGTCTTGAGTTCATGTCCCTCGACGGCAGCTACGACATGATACTCCTTCCACCGCCGTGCGACAACGACAATGGCGGCCGACAGCCCGCCCGCCGGCGGCGAAATCGACGATGTCTTCCCCGCGTGGCGAAAGAACAACATTCGAGCTCGTCCCGCCTTCTTCCCTGCCGATGGAGGGGAAGGCAGGGCAACCAAGGCCAAGCAGGAGGCAGCGCCTCGTCGACTGTCGAGCAAGTCGACAGCGCCGGCACCCCAACGAGGGGTGCACCGGATATCGACTTCGCGCCTGAGACGAAGACGAGCGCCGTCTCCCCGCGACACGCCAAACCCGAGCAAGCGGACGACGCCAGCGCGCTTGCGAAAAGCTTGCAGGACGTCACCCTCGTACCTGAGACGACGGTGCAGTTAGTCCTCGACGTGACTTCATCGTCGCTTGCCGACCAAAAGGTACCGACCGATTCCCATCCTACGTCATTTGGATTCAGCCTCAACCCGCCTAGCGACCTCGCTTTGGCGGATGCTCTCGTGGAGGCGAGTCCAAACCCTCTGGGGTTCCACATGCGGTCGCCTTGGGACCGGTTGACGGACGTCTCGACCTACGGGCCCTCTAGGTCCGAGGAAGACGACGACCCCAGCATTTGTTGGGATTTCTCTGGACTTGGCAACCCCAGTGCCATGCGGGACTTCATGACCGCATGTGACTTCTGCCTCTCCGACTGTTCCGACGGTAGCCGCAGCCTCAACGACGAGGATTGCGGCCCAAGCCGCGAATGTTTCCACGTCGATCTAGGGGGTCCCTCCGAAGGCAATCATCTCGGCATGCCGGAGGACGGTGATCTCCCTGGGCCGGTGCCTCGTGCTGACATCCCACGGGAGCTAGTTGTGGTCCCCGTTCCGGCGGGGGGTCATGACCCACAGCTCGAGCAAGTCCGCGGGGCGCAGGCCAGGTTCGACGAGGGAGCAGGAGCGCTTGAGCCAATCCGCCGAGACGTCGGGCAGGCGTGGGTGGGCCAACCCCCGGCCGGAGAAATACGTCATCTGCCCCAGGGTTTCCAGCACTGCGTCACCGACGACGCCAGGGTCAGGTCGCCACCCGCATCTAGTGGCGTCGGCCAGAACCTGGCTGCAGCAGCGATGC
Source organism: Zea mays (assembly GCF_902167145.1). NCBI lineage: Eukaryota > Viridiplantae > Streptophyta > Magnoliopsida > Poales > Poaceae > Zea > Zea mays. The sequence goes on along the minus strand of NC_050103.1, from coordinate 77,574,126 downwards.
TCCTCCGCGCGATGCCGGAGCCATCCACCACCGAGGGTCGGCGAATCCAGGGGGAGCTCAAGAATCTCCTGGAAGGCGCCTCGGTCCGACGGGCCGAGAGCACTGCCTCCCGAAGGCAAGGATACCCCTCGGAACCTCATGTCGCGACTTCCCGATTCATGCGGGAAGCCTCGGTCTACACCGGGCGCACACGCAACACCGCGCCTGCGGCCCCGGGCCACCTCGGCAACGAGCACCATCATCGCGACCGTCGGGCCCACCTCGACGAGAGGGTGCGCCGGGGCTATCACCCCAGGCGTGGGGGACGCTACGACAGCGGGGAGGATCGGAGTCCCTCGCCCGAACCACCCGGTCCGCAGGCCTTCAGCCGGGCCATCCGACGGGCACCGTTCCCGACCCGGTTCCGACCCCCGACTACTATCACAAAGTACTCGGGGGAGACGAGACCGGAACTGTGGCTCGCGGACTACCGCCTGGCCTGCCAGCTGGGTGGAACGGACGACGACAACCTCATCATCCGCAACCTCCCCCTGTTCCTCTCCGACACCGCTCGCGCCTGGTTGGAGCACCAGCCTCAGGGGCAGATCTCCAACTGGGATGACCTGGTCCAAGCCTTCGCCGGAAATTTCCAGGGCACATACATGCGCCCTAGGAATTCCTGGGACCTCCGAAGCTGCCGGCAACAGCCGGGAGAGTCTCTCCGGGACTACATCCGGCGATTCTCGAAGCAGCGCACCGAGCTGCCCAACATCACCGACTCGGATGTCATCGGCGCGTTCCTTGCCGGCACCACCTGCCGTGACCTGGTGAGTAAGTTGGGTCGCAAGACCCCCACCAGGGCGAGCGAGCTGATGGACATCGCCACCAAGTTCACCTCTGGCCAGGAGGCGGTTGAGGCTATCTTCCGAAAGGACAAGCAGCCCCAGGGCCGCCCATCGGAAGATGCTCCCGAGGCGTCTACTCAGCGCGGCGCCAAGAAGAAAGGCAAGAAGAAGTCGCAAGCAAAACGCGACGCCGCCGACGCGGACCTTGTCGCCGCCGCCGAGTACAAGAACCCTCGGAAGCCCCCCGGAGGTGCCAACCTCTTCGACAAGATGCTCAAGGAGTCGTGCCCCTATCACCAGGGGCCCGTCAAGCACACCCTTGAGGAGTGCGTCATGCTTCGGCGCCACTTCCACAGGGCCGGGCCACCCGCGGAGGGTGGCAGGGCCCGCGACGATGACAAGAAGGAAGATCACCAAGCAGGAGAGTTCCCCGAGGTCCGCGACTGCTTCATGATCTATGGTGGGCATGCGGCGAATGCCTCGGCTCGGCATCGCAAGCAAGAGCGCTGGGAGGTCTGCTCGGTGAAGGTGGCGGCGCCAGTCTACCTAGACTGGTCCGACAAGCCCATCACCTTCGACCAAGCTGACCACCCCGACCACGTGCCGAGCCCGGGGAAATACCCGCTCGTCATCGACCCCGTCGTCGGCGACGTCAGGCTCACCAAGGTCCTTATGGACGGGGGCAGCGGCCTCAACATCATCTACGCTGAGACCCTCGGGCTCCTGCGCGTCGATCTGTCCTCCGTCCGAGCAGGCGCTGCGCCCTTCCACGGGATCATTCCCGGGAAGCGCGTCCAGCCCCTCGGACGACTCGACCTCCCCGTCTGCTTCGGAACGCCCTCCAACTTCCGAAGGGAGACTCTGACGTTCGAGGTGGTCGGGTTCCGAGGAACCTACCACGCGGTACTGGGGAGGCCATGCTACGCGAAGTTTATGGCCGTCCCCAACTACACCTACTTGAAGCTCAAGATGTCGGGCCCCAACGGGGTCATCACCGTCGGCCCCACGTACAAACACGCGTTCGAATGCGACGTGGAGTGCGTGGAGTACGCCGAGGCCCTCGCCGAGTCCGAGGCCCTCATCGCCGACCTGGAAAACCTCTCCAAAGAGGTGCCAGACGTGAAGCGTCATGCCGGCAACTTCGAGCCAGTGGAGACGGTTAAGGCCGTCCCCCACGACCCCAGTGGCGACGCCTCCAAGCAGATCCGGATCGGTTCCGGGCTCGACCCCAAATAGGAAGCAGTGCTCGTCGACTTTCTCCGCGCGAACGTCGACGTCTTTGCGTGGAGTCCCTCGGACATGCCCGGCATACCGAGGGATGTCGCCGAGCACTCGCTGGATATTCGGGCCGGAGCCCGACCCGTTAAGCAGCCTCTACGCCGATTCGACGAGGAGAAGCGCAGAGTGATAGGCGAGGAGATCCACAAGCTAACGGCAGCCGGGTTCATCAAAGAGGTATTCCATCCCGAATGGCTTGCCAACCCTGTGCTTGTGAGAAGGAGGAGGGGGGAAATGGCGGATGTGTGTAGACTACACTGGCCTCAACAAAGCATGTCTGAAGGTTCCCTACCCTCTGCCTCGCATCGATCAAATCGTGGATTCCACTGCTGGGTGCGAAACCCTGTTTTTCCTCGATGCCTACTCAGGGTATCACCAAATCAGGATGAAAGAGTCCGACCAGCTCGCGACTTCTTTCATCACGCCCTTCGGCATGTACTGCTATGTCACCATGCCGTTCGGTTTGAGGAATGCGGGCGCAACGTACCAGCGGTGCATGAACCATGTGTTCGGTGAACACATCGGTCGCACGGTCGAGGCCTACGTCGATGACATCGTAGTCAAGACGAGGAAAGCTTCCGACCTCCTTTCCGACCTTGAAGTGACATTCCGATGTCTCAAGGCGAAAGGCGTCAAGCTCAATCCCGAGAAGTGTGTCTTCGGGGTGCCCCGGGGCATGCTCTTGGGGTTCATCGTCTCCGAGCGGGGCATCGAAGCCAACCCGGAGAAGATCGCAGCCATCACCAGCATGGGGCCCATCAAGGACTTAAAAGGCGTACAGAGGGTCATGGGATGTCTCGCGGCTCTGAGCCGCTTCATCTCACGCCTCGGCGAAAGAGGTCTGCCTTTGTACCACCTCTTAAGGAAGGCCGAGTGCTTCACTTGGACCCCTGAGGCCGAGGAAGCTCTCGGGAACCTGAAGGCGCTCCTCACAAAGGCGTCTATCTTGGTGCCCCCAGCTGCTGGAGAAGCCCTCTTGGTATACGTCGCCGCAACCACTCAGGTGGTTAGCGCCGCGATTGTGGTCGAGAGGCAGGAAGAGGGGCATGCATTGCCCGTTCAGAGGTCAGTTTACTTCATCAGCGAGGTACTGTCCGAAACCAAGATCCGCTACCCACAAGTTCAGAAGCTGCTGTATGCAGTGATCCTGACGCGGCGGAAGTTGCGACACTACTTCGAGTCTCATCCGGTAACTGTGGTGTCATCCTTCCCCCTGGAGGAGATCATCCAGTGCCGAGAGGCCTCGGGCAGGATTGCAAAGTGGGCGGTGGAAATCATGGGCGAGACAATCTCGTTCGCCCCTCGGAAGGCCATCAAGTCCCAGGTCTTGGCGGACTTCGTAGCTGAATGGGTCGACACCCAGCTATCGACGGCTCCGATCCAACCGGAGCTCTAGACCATGTTTTTCGACGGGTCGCTGATGAAGACGGGAGCCGACGCGGGCCTACTCTTCATCTCGCCCCTCGGGAAACACCTACGCTATGTGCTACGCCTCCATTTCCCGGCGTCCAACAATGTGGCTGAGTACGAGGCTCTGGTCAACAGGTTGCGGATCGCCATCGAGCTAGGGGTCAGGCGCCTCGACGCCCGCGGTGACTCGCAGCTCGTCATCGACCAAGTCATGAAGAACTCCCACTGCCGCGACCCGAAGATGGAGGCCTACTGCGATGAGGTTCGGCGCCTGGAGGACAAGTTCTACGGGCTCGAGCTTAACCACATCGCTCGGCGCTACAACGAGACTGCGGACGAGCTGGCAAAAATAGCCTCGGGGCGAACAACGGTTCCCCCGGACGTCTTCTCCCGGGATCTGCATCAACCCTCCGTCAAGATCGACGACATGCCCTCGGTCCAGCCCGAGGTACCCTCGGCACAGCCCGAGGCACCCTCAGCTCGGCCCGAGGCGCCCTCGGTTCAGCCCGAGGTACCCTCAGCCTCCGAGGGTGAGGCACTGCGCATCGAGGAGGAGCGGAGCGGGGCCACACCTGATCGAAATTGGCAGACCCCGTACCTGCAATATCTCCGCCAAGGAGAGCTACCCCTCGACCGAGCCGAGGCTCGGCGGGTAGCGCGACGCGCCAAGTCGTTCGTCTTGCTGGGCGATGAGAAGGAGCTCTACCACCGCAGCCCCTCAGGCATCCTCCAGCGATGCATCTCCGTCGCCGAAGGTCAGGAACTCCTGCGAGAGATACACTCGGGGGCTTGCGGCCATCACGCAGCGCCTCGAGCCCTTGTCGGGAATGCTTTCCGGCAAGGCTTCTACTGGCCAACGGCGGTGGCTGACGCCACTAGAATTGTCCGCACCTGCGAAGGGTGTCAATTCTATGCGAAGCAGACCCACCTGCCCGCTCAGGCTCTGCAGACGATACCCATCACCTGGCCCTTTGCTGTGTGGGGTCTGGACCTCGTCGGCCCCTTGCAGAAGGCGCCCGGGGGCTACACACACCTGCTGGTCGCCATCGACAAATTCTCCAAGTGGATCGAGGTCCGACCTCTGAACAGCATCAGGTCCGAACAGGCGGTGGCGTTCTTCACCAACATCATCCATCGCTTCGGGGTCCCGAACTCCATCATCACCGACAACGGCACCCAGTTCACCGGCAGAAAATTCTTGGACTTCTGCGAGGATCACCACATCCGGGTGGACTGAACCGCCGTGGCTCATCCCATGTCGAATGGGCAAGTGGAGCGTGCCAACGGCATGATTCTACAAGGGCTCAAGCCTCGAATTTACAACAACCTCAACAAGTTCGGCAAACGATGGATGAAGGAACTCCCCTCGGTGGTCTGGAGCCTGAGGACAACGTCGAGCCGAGCCACGGGTTTCACGCCGTTTTTCCTAGTCTACGGGGCCGAGGCCGTCTTGCCCACTGACCTGGAATACGGCTCCCCGAGGACGAGGGCCTACAACGATCAAAGCAACCAAGCTAGCCGAGAAGACTCGCTGGACCAGCTGGAAGAGGCTCGGGACAAGGCCTTACTACACTCGGCGCGGTACCAGCAGTCCCTGCGACGCTACCACGCCCGAGGGGTCCGGCCCCGAGACCTCCAGGTGGGCGATCTGGTGCTTCGGCTGTGACAAGACGCCCGAGGGAGGCACAAGCTCACGCCCCCCTGGGAGGGGCCATTCGTCATCGCCAAAGTTCTGAAGCCTGGAACGTACAAGCTGGCCAACAGTCAAGGCGAGGTCTACGGCAACGCTTGGAACATCCAACAGCTACGTCGCTTCTACCCTTAAGATGTTTTCAAGTTGTTCATATACCTCGCACCCATGCAAAGTTTAGTCATCAAGGAAGGGTCGGCCTCGCCTCGGCAAAGCCCGACCCTCCCTCGGGGGCTAAAAGGGGGGAACCCCCTCTGCGTTGAAATTTTCCTCGAAAAAAGATCTCTTCTGCCAGAGTATCTTTCGTGCTTTTTGACTGCTTCGAAAAGTGGATGCTGAAAACGACGGAGTACACGTAAGCAGCCAAGGCTGACCGAGCCGAGGGACTCCTACGCCTCCGGGATACGGATACCTCACTCATCACCTTCTGCGATAAGTAACTCGCGTTCGGATAAAGTGATTCCACGGACCGAACAAGTCTTCAAGTTCGAAAGCTCTTCTGCCGAAGCGATCCTTCGAGCCTTCTCGATTGAGTCGGTGACAGAGCCTCATGAACGGGTGAAAGTGCGCGTAAGCGGCAAGGCCGACCGAGCCGAGGGACTCCCACGCCTCCGGGATACGGATACCTCACTCATCACCTTCCGCGAGAAGCAACTCTCGCTCGCGCAAACAACCCTGTTACCGACAAAAAAGTCCAGATACTCGAAACAAGAGGAAAAGAGACACAGCTTTACAACACAGCGAGGGTGTGTGTTCTGGCCTCGGCGGCCGCAGAAGGCACACGCTACAAGACACTCTGATCCTGCAGGCTCGGGTCTTGACGCTGGAAGGGGGCAGTAGCACCCTCGGCATCGACGACACCTTCAGCGAGGTCCGACCTAGCCTCGGACGGCGACGCGGTCCGAGGATCTCCACTCTGAAGGACGACATCATCGCCACGCCCGGGCAATCGCTGCCAGGGACTTCTCCGGGAATCCGGCCCGAGCAGGCGGCTCGGCCGGTTACCCCTGGGGCCTCGGCCAACCATCTTCCAAGGGCGCCAGCCCGACCCGTGGCCTCGGCTGGTCAACTCCAGCGTCGGTCCCGCTAACGGACAACCCGGCTAGGCTCCGGCCAACCAGGTTTCATTTTCGAGCCAACTCCGCCTCTGTTCATGCTGATATCGCTACCCCTGGCCTTGACTCGTCGAAGAGCGGCCAAGGGGTCCCTTTAACTAAGCTAGAGGAGCCTCAGACAACAAGGCCGACCGAGCCGAGGGACTCCTACGCCTCCGGGATACGGATACCTCACTCGTCACCTTGACACGGGGCGACTCATGCTTGGTGAAGCGGTTCAGATAATCAACAGGCGAGTCTTAGTGCTCGAAAATGAGGAAAAAACACGGCTCCGTGCTAAAATTACATACATGTTCAGGCCTCGACAGCCATAATGAACAAAAACACTGGCATTCAAAGTGCCATTACAAACGGAACTCCGGTTCCCCCTCCGCAGGTACGAACAACCCCACTCGATAGGGGAGGGCCTGCGGAGCAACAGAAGACCGACGAACGGCACGCCGTCACTCGCTCCAGCAGCAGCGACGACGACGACTTCTGCTCCGAGGGGCCGAACAGCGGCAGCACTGACCTCAGGGCGGATGTTGCTGCCAGGAGGCCCCCGCCCATGCCCAAACTCGTGAGGCAAGGACGGGCAGAAGGCCGTAGAGTTGGAGGTCGGTCCATGGCCGGCCCTGGCTATCTCGCCGGCGGAGGAACCTCTTCCAGCTGCCGTGGCAGACGCCGGCGCCGCGAGCGGCTCCGAAGCCACTCGCGTCCGAGAGCCAGGCACGGTGCAGCTGCCGGCGCCACGGACGACGACCGCCCTTCCCTCCGATCACTGAGTGAAGGAGCGAGCCACCGCCCACGCAGGGGCTGACCCCAACTCGGCACACTCCCCTCCCCAGCCCTGGTGATGAAAATCCTTGAGGCTGAGGGAGGGGCAGAGGGCGCAGCCCGGCTCGCTTTCCCCCACCATCAAGCTGGAGGTCACCATCTTGGGTGACCACCGGCGGAGGGGTGCAGCCGGGCTGCATGATGAAAATCCTTGAAGCCGAACGATGGCTGAAAGGTACCAACTCCCACGGAGTTGCGTTCCTCCAACGATGAGGCGAAAAGACGGCGGGTATCCCCCATCCGGGGGCTTGGAAGGTGGAAAGACACGATGTATAAGGGAGCGCGAAGACATGGTCGCCTTCCGAAGGGGGTCACCCTCCTTTTAAAGGCAACTCTCCCTACTTGCGCCCCCAACCGTCACGGGCTGAGTCTTCTCCAACATGCTCCAAGGCCCTCCCCTGCGGCGCGGGGGCTGGGTCCCGCATGTCATGCAAGCCGGCTCAGAGCAGAAGAAGCCAAACCGCCGCGCGTGGTGCACACGACCGCCCAGCGGTTACAAGTGACCCTCCACTTTTGCCCAGACCAACGGGCGAAAGAGGCGGGCAGCCATGCAGGCGGCATGCAACCGCGCCAAGTGGACGCGCTTCTCCGACTCCCGACACGCCCAGCATGGAGGCCCAGGCCCACGCGTCACGCAACCGGCGCACCGGATGCTTCATGCAAGCAACTGCACCGCCACTTGCGCCACCACCGCGCCTCCTCGATTGCGGAACCAATACCGCGACTCGAGGCGACCCAGCGCACGACCCAGCAGCGCCAGCCTGGCGCGGTGGTCAATGCGGCCAAAAGTGGGCCGACAGTAATGACGGTGGCAGGCGGGCGGGAGCAGCGGTCACGTCGTCAGCCAAGCTCACGTCCCATCCGGGGGCAGCAAGAGAACCCCCTCTCACGGCGTGAAGACAACGCGCCCGTGATCCGTTCCTCGAACGGCTCGCGCACGCGCGACGACCGCCCCGCCAACCACTCGCCCCGTCGCATTAACTCCGCGGCGGGACAGGCGGCGCTTCTGGCAGGAAAAGCGGGCGACGCTTCGCCTTCGCCAAAATAACCGCGCCAAAAAAGGTACGCCGCGTCGTTCGATTTTGTATCCTTTTCCTTTTTTCCTCTTTCTCTCTCTCTTGCAACAGGGACCGGGAAAGGGGGATACCCCGAAAAGGATCCTTCCCCGTGAAGGAACCAAGCTCCGAGCCTCCTTACTGATTAGAGGTTCGAAGGCTGGCCCCCCGAAGGGTTCAACAGCCGCCTCAGATCGCGTGGGCCCTACACCCACTACTGGTCAGGGGTTCGAAGGCCGGCCCCCCGAAGGGTTCCACGGCCGCCTCAGGCTACTCGGGCTCTGCGCCCATTACTGATCAGGGGTTCGAAGGCTGGCCCCCGAAGGGTTCACAGACGCCTCAGACGCCGAACGAGGGATGACCATGGGTACGTTCGATACATAACCGAGGCTCGGGCTGCGCTCCCGAGGTACCCTAGGACATTTCCGAGACCAGCGGGAGCGATCTTGTAACAGAATCCCATCAGAGGGAGGCATCGAGCCCTCGGACCCCGTCGCCAGGGGACCGGGTCCGGCAGATCACCCGCAGGTACTTTTGGGCGTGCCTCTGGGCCCCTAGCCGACCCCTAACGAACGGGGCACGGACGTCCACTCGGATTACCCGCTTGCAGCTCACAGGAGACACCATGTTCGGCGCCCATCGAGGGCAACATGGCGCTTCCCCCCCTCCTCCTTGCGGAAAGGCGACGCAGGGGCGTATGTAAAAAAGCCGAGTATGTCCTTGATCGCCCTCTCGCCCTGTGCAGAGGCTCGGGGGCTGCTCTCGCAAACCCGGCTCCGGCCGAACCATTGACAGCGTCAACATACCAGCCCGAGAACTTGGGACCCGACCGTACACCCGGGCTACGGCCAGCTCGCATGAGGGGACAACCAGACCAGCCGAAGCATTACGCAAGGCATTAAGACCTCGAAGGAGTGAAACCACTCCTCCGAGGCCTCGGGGGCTACACCCGGCGGGTGCGCTCGCGCGCACCCACCGGAACAAAATGCAACCGAGAAAGGCTGGTCCCCTTGCAAAAAAGTGCGACGAAAGCCTCCAAGCGAGTGCTAACACTCCCTTTGAGGCTCGGGGGCTACTGTCGGGGACCATAATTAGGGGTACCCTCAAGACTCCTAATTCTCAGCTGGTAACCCCCATCAGCATAAAGCTGCTAAGGCCTGATGGGTGCGATTAAGTCAGGGATCAGTCCATTCGAGCGACTCGATCACGCCTCGCCCGAGCCTAGCCTCGGACAAGGGCAGCCGGCCCTGGAGGATGTCCGTCTCGCCCGAGGCCCCCCCCCCTCCGACGGCGAACATATCTCCGGCTCGCCCGAGGCCCTGCCTTCGCTAAGAAGCAACCCTGACTAAATCGCCGCACCGACCGACCAAGTCGCAGGAGCATTTAATGCAAAGGTAGTCTGACACCTTTATCCTAACGCGCGCCCTCCGGCAGAGCCGAAGTGACCGTCGTCACTTCGCCGCTCCACTGACCGGCCTGACAGAAGGACAGCGCCGCCTGCGCCACTCCGACTGCACTGCCACTTGACAGAGTGAGACTGACAGGCAGTCAGGCCCTGCCAAAGGCACCATCGGAAGCTCCGCTCCGCCCGACCCAGGGCTCGGACTAGGGCTAAGCCCCGGAAGACGGCGAACTCCGCTCCGCCCGACCCAGGGCTCGGACTCGGGCTAAGTCCCGGAAGACGGCGAACTCCGCTCCGCCCGACCCAGGGCTCGGACTCGGGCTAAGTCCCGGAAGACGGCGAACTCCGCTCCGCCCGACCCAGGGCTCGGACTCGGGCTCAGCCCCAGAAGACGACGAACTCCGCTCCGCCCGACCCCAGGGCTCAGACTCCGCCCTGGCCTCTGCCGACGACCTCCGCCTCGCCCGACCCAGGGGCTCGGACTCGGCCTTGGCCATGGAAGATAGACTCGACCTCGGCTTCGGAGGAGCCTCCACATCGCCCAACCTAGGGCACAGGCTCGCCACGTCAACAGGAGGCGCCATCATCACCCTACCCCAAACTGACTCGGGCCGCAGGGAACAAGACCGGTGTCCCATCTGGCTAGCTCCGCCAGATAGGCAATGATGGCGTCCCGCATGCTCTGTGACGACGGCGGCTCTCAGCCCCCTTACGGAAGCAAGAGGACGTCAGCAAGGACCCAACCGCTCCGACAGCTGTCCCTCCGCCAGGCTCCATCGCTCCTCCGACGGCCACGACATCACACCAGCTGGGTGCCAAAATCTCTCCGGCTGCCACATCGGCATGTACTTAGGGCGCTAGCTCTCCCCCGCTAGACACGTAGCACTCTGCTACACCCCCCATTGTACACCTGGATCCTCTCCTTACGCCTATAAAAGGAAGGACCAGGGCCCTCTTAGAGAGGGTTGGTCGCGCGGGGACGAGGACGAGACAGGCGCTCCCTTGGGGCCGCTCGCTTCCCTCTCCCGCGTGGACGCTTGTAACCCCCTACTGCAAGCGCACCCGACCTGGGCGCGGGACGAACTCGAAGGCCGCGGGATTCCCACCTCTCTCACGCCGGTCTCCGGCCGCCTCGCTCCTTCCCCCCTTCGCGCTCGCCCTCGCGCTCGACCCATCTGGGCTGGGGCACGCGGCGACACTCACTCGTCGGCCCAAGGGACCCCCCGGTCTCGGAACGCCGACAAAATTAATATTGCGAGGGGCTACTGTTGGGGGTCTTCGGCTTCCGAAGGTCCTCAAAAACATGATTTAACAATGTTTTATGGAGTAAAGTACATTAACAGGTATCTTCGGACTCGGATCAGAGCCACGGTACGAAGAAGCACAAAGAACACGAAGGTTGGCGCAGAGCCGAAGTTGTGTGTAGAAGAGCTTCGGAATAGCGGCGGAAAAGGAAACCGACTTAAAGATGAAAAACCAGATTAGACCTCGAAGAATTATTATAGAGTTATTGATAAATGTAAATGACATTAATGTAATTTTGCGTGGGCTGCGACCCATGCCTATAAATAGGTGAACAGTATCCCCGTACTGTTCACGCTGATTTGGCATTGACTTTTGCGTCACACTTGTGCTTTTACCTTCTCACGAGCTGAAGGTACATTTATAATTTGATATCATTTTTATCTTTCCATCATAATAAAATGGAAATGAGTTGACAATAATACACAACTGTTTATGTTATCTTTATGTTTCATATGATTCCTTATTCATTACTATATTTTATGCTGATGAAGTTATGTCCTTCATAATCTTCGTCCGAAAATCATTATATCCTTAGGGAAATAATGCTTCGAGGGACGAAGGATATTAACATTTAACATTTTGTGTTGCCTTGTTCTTGATTCATAGTATTTGAGAACAAGTCCCCAATAGTAAAATACATGAAATGCTCATCTACTTTCTTCAAAATTCGAAGAAGAAAAAAAAACTTCTCTACGTTTGGTATTTTCGACAAAAGTAGAACTAGGATAAATCATAAAGGCACAGATCTGTATCTAGGAGGAGCTGATCCAGCGGTGGAACGGAGATATCGTCTATTCTCCTCAATTCTTTTCTCTCGGTACTTTAAGAATCAAATCGGCAGACTATATTTTCTATTTATTTTTAAACTAACATTATTTAAGTATCCTAACATTTTGTGAACCCACTACCCACCCATCCTACCCTACGCTTGCTGATGTCTACTTATAATCTATGATCACAGCCCAAGGGAGGCCCACCCCACCCGACACCGCCACCCTGTCTGGGCTCGTTCGCTGTCCGGATGGATCACCGGCACCGGCCGGCGGCGTACGCATGCAGTCAACACGGCCTACAACAAGCGATATTCATATCCCTCCCTTCCTTGCTCAGATCAGGTGGCGTATGGCATTGTTGAGAACTACGTTACCACGGATCACCAGATCCGCTCCCTTCCCTCCCGTCAGCAGTAGAGGCGCAAGAAGATGTAGAGAACCCGTCTCCCTTCCCATAAACACGACAGAGTAAACACACGAGACACTGAATATAGGGTTGGGCCTCTGGCCTCTTTCTGTTCTCTGTATTATGAGGGGGTGTACAGGTTCCTTATATAGAGATGTGAGACCCCTCAGGGGCAAAGCAGGTATTTGCCCACATAACCCTAACTAGGGTTACTTAACACTCCCCCTTGGGCGAATACCGCGACCAACACATGCCTCGTTAAAACTCCAAAAAAACCCAGTGGGAAAAATGTGGAGAAAGAGTGCATGGTGATACAAATTGCATTTGCACTTTGTTGCCTCGTTAAAAACCTCATGTGAGAAACTTCAAGAAAACTCACCAAGGGAAAAAGAGTACAACAGTTGTCATCGTGACAGATTTCGATCCGTTAGGATCTAGATTCTATCGAATCTGTACAAGGGCTAACTTTAGAAATGTGCTCCCCCTGATCCTTGCAAAATCATATCAATAAGGCAAAACATATTCTTCTGGAAGTATATGCACATAAAGATTCAGCAAACGGATTGCATATCCTTACAAGGTCTATTTCATGAACTTTACCTCTACTCACTTCTAGGATATACGAGGTAAGTGCGTGTATCAATATAAATAAGCCACTTTGACTGATGGTGTTCGATCGACTGGATCTATATATTTAATAGAAAGTTCCATAAAGGTTCACATATTGATCATCAAGCTCACGCCTTCAGGACATAGAATATAACATTTATTGTCTCACGATTATGATCAATATAAGCATTCGCTCCCCCTGACGATGACATCTGTCAAAGTCTTTATCCCTCATAACTCAAGCATATTCTTCAAGATATATGTCTCATTGTTCATCTGGAATAACGAGAATGAATGAGGTTGGGGTGCTATCATTTTCTATCTTACACCACAATTTATACATAGTTGTGCAAAGCAAATAACATGTCCTTCAATAGGACTTAGGGGATAATATAGTTGCAATAGTATATATTCTAAATATGACACATCGCTCGAGGCGTTCATCCATTGCAACATCTATGATGGTGTAACAAAAGTCCATCTAAGATCGTAATCCATCAGGGATTTTTCATCGATCAGATACATCGTTATAGTCTGTCATTCTGGCACAATGGGGATATTTTGCCAATAACACCTAAACCTTATAGGTTTCTGCCATCAGGGCTTTAGAGGATACCGTAATTCCACATCTAGTGGAAATTACCATGAGTAAAACTCATGGAATGCACATGTGCTTATTCGGTGAACTTCAAGTCCTTTGGTACCTCATCTTATTCCTTTTTGGGTCTGTATGGGTCTTTATCCCTTTATAGGGATTATCAAACTTTGGTGTTCAATACAGACTTTGTTTCTTCTGGATAGGTTCCATCTGGGAACGATAGTCTCAACTATGAGATATTCTCCCTACATAGGAGAGTGATCATTCATCAGGAATGTATTATTCGGTATGAGATTTATATGTTGCATATTTATAATTCAAATATATGAGTCCTCCTAGGATCTCATGACGGATCTTTAGAATCCTATTAACTGCATATTTTAATTCATGCCATCTGCCAGATATATTACATAGCGGAACAGTGGTTATTCAACACATATGTGGGATGGGTCTCTCACAAGACCACTTGAACCATCGCATTCACCACACATTATTTCAATAGTGCCCATAAACGTCCGAACTTCAAGCTCGTGACTTTCATTTTGCGATTATTGGTTCAGCCCCGATTGCATTTATCAATGACCCGATAAGAGAGCTTAAAGCACTCATGCCTAGGACTTTGTTTTGGATCCCTTTGCAATCTAGAGAGGCAAGATAGGTGTCGACACATTTGTCTCCCACATTTAATAATGATCTCCGTCATTTCCCAAAACGAAAGATTCATTGTTCCGTATTCCCAGCACAATGATATTGCGCGCATTGCTAGGAATTTCATCTCAAGATGAACCTCTTCGTGAGGCAAATCACCATCAGGGTGAATTAATCAGAGGAGAGTTATCACAGACCACGTGAATCTGCAATCAGAACATATGCTTTGACTAAGGCCAATGGACCATATCTGCAGGCGTCCCCGCAGAATAGATCAAATGCCAATAAGTCAAATGTGGATATGATATTAATCCCAGGTATATCCACATCTACATCAGGTAGAAGCATTCAAACCAATATGGTTAATCCTCAACGATTTCTAGCAAACTCCATATACACAGGAGTACACACCGAACGACAGATTCAGTTTGGATTTTGTGCGTTTAATAGAATATTGAGGCATTACATTATATGGGCATTCCTCCCCCTAATGCCAAGATGTTCTAAAAGCATACATATAAAATCCCCAACCACAATCATCCAGTTGTGGCCAATGTATGCTATTGTGGTGATTTATTTGAGAAATCTTACACACATTATAGATAGGGGTTTTATGCAGTGAGCTTTGGATTTAGATTAATGTAGTGGCATGAATACTACATATTTGTCCTTCAACATGAAGGGTTAGTCTCAACATCCAGCGAGACATGCAACAACAAGTTGCTTCATGGTTACAATTCTGCAAACTTATTGTTATTACTACCAAATGCATAGTCAATCATTAAGATTTAGACTAACATGCACAACACTATTTTATCCATAAGGGTCCTTCAGGGGCTCATGAATACCATACGTCGTTTGGAGCCATTAGTTGACTTCAGATCAACAAGTAAAATGACCATCAGGGTCTAACGCTCACAAAGACATTCACTGGTTGCATTGTGCTTTGAGGCACATAGGAAAATGTGTGTTTATATTGGTAGTAAAGTGCACGACATCAGGCCAATGCTGCCAAGCAGAGATTTTTATATGCAGAGATGTATAGTCCAGCTCGTTTTATTATTGCCCATTGTTTACCCAATTACTCATACCGATCTGAAATTGGGTATCAATTTATGCAACATTTTTAGGTATTATAATTTTGAGAGAGAATTTATAACAATAGTTAATAAATTGTGATAATGCCAGCAGGCCAAACATTTCTCCTCATATTATATACCAATTTGTTCTATATATCATTATTTCGATCTCTTCATTGTTAAGCAAAAAGAGAAGCTTTGGAATAGAACAGACAGGGCCAAGAATTCATTTTATCTGGGGAAATCACCATATAACTAGCTTTTGATGAAGCAAATGATGATAACTGCTTGGCAAGAATGAAAATAGGACTGGTGTCCGCGAGGATCCATCTTCAACAACAGATATTACTGCTCTCATACGAAGAAATCATCAGGAGTAGAGAGGATACAATAGGTCTCTACAAGATCTTCATATTTCTATCACAAATTATCATCACTAGTAGTCTATTGGTCAAGAAATATGACTCTTCTGGCTCCGAGGACCAAGGACATGTTAATGTCTAATTTGGCTTCAAGCTCTGTTGAGATGTGGAATTTCATAGTTATTTGTCTACTCTTCTCACTTCTAGTAGATCGGAGGTAGATAATGGTAAGCATGCCAAATGGTGGAATTCAGTGTAGTTCGGCTACATAAACCCCAGGTGTCCATTCAGGACCGACCTTTACCATTGAGCTTACAATGTATACCAAACTTGTCAAAAGGACTATCCCGAGTCAATTCAGTGACTATAAGTATTTATAATTCCGAGAGATGTATGCGACACAAGTATAGAGGTCCTAGATGGAACAAGTAAAGTGGTTCGACGGGAACTCACTATGGTGTTCACACCAACATAGTGAAAATTTTCTCAGAATAACCTCTCGGTATACTCGCAACTTCGTGTTGCTAGCGGTTAAATGTCCTTTTATCTCATAGTTTGCTTCATGTCATCCAGCGACAAAGAGAGCAATGTGCTAACATCTGGTTGAGCAATGTATGACTGAGATTTCTGATCTTAAATCATTTGGTAAGGTCTTTTTGCTTACTAATATAATCCCAATTTGTGACATCTTCTATGCCAAAAAGGCTTCATGCATTATATATCTTCGGGTTACTACGGGTAAAACTTTATGCATGAGGAGAGAGCAGAGAGTTAACTTATCCATGTTCTGTTGTATTTCAATTTAATTTCCCAGATTATTCAAGCACTATAGAGCTTGATATAGTTGTTATGGCCACTAGGCGATATATAAATATGATGCCACACAACACAGTCAAATAAAATATAGAGCCAAATAAAATTGTTTAAGGAGGTTGCGTATTGACTTCAGGGGCTTGAACAACCCACCACAATCCACGCGAATACAAGCTCTAGTGTCTGGTGTCAACGCGTGTGCGGCCATCAGGGCTACGACAACACAACAAGCCTTCATAATAAGCGCAATATGCACAATTATGGCTCGGTAATCGGGGTACACGATAAGTCAACATAACGTGCACAACAGGCGCAATTGTGGCTCAATGATCACGGCACACAGACAGTGCCTACAGGGCATGCGAAAAATACGCGACTCAGCGATGGCGGTCTGACTCAACGGGAGTGATCCGATTAATGGAGAGCGCGGCATAGCAATCACATGACGCAGCCAAGTTCGAACGACACAAATATTGCGTCGTGTTGCCAGGGCGCAGTCAATATTCAGCTAATGTCATAGCTCAGCCGATTACCAACGCAGCCTGATTGGCGTGTCTGAGTACCAATTATACAATTTAATCGCTCGACGTGAGTCCAAAAGCTCAACGCAACTCAAATATTTATAGCGATATAAAAATACGCAACATAGCATTCACATATATTTTATATTTTTCTGCTAATTATTTACTACGGGAAATAAAAGCATAAATATAAACACAAAAATTAATGCATGAACATAACATATCAGGTGTAAAATGTATTTTCATATTTAAACATATACTTTTCTACTAATTATTTACTGCTGGAAATAATTAATTAAAGTGGAATCTGAAACATAAAATGTTTGATTCTTTCTGTTTATTTTCTGATAGCTTAGTCGTGTGCGTTTTAAAAAAATACACCGATTTTTTTCTTCATACGCACAAATTGCAAAACTGTTAAACGCATGCAAGCATGCAGCTATCCAATTAGGAATTTTCTTTTCCCTTTTCTTCTCAGTACGACTCATTCTGTTTTTTTTTTTGACTCAGCCAAGTTGAGAAGCCACGTGCTGCTCTCTCTTTTTGTGCCGCTTTGACCGGAAGTGATTAGGCCGTTGGCTCATGATAGTCGCCTAGAGGGGGGGGTGAATAGGGCGAAACTGAAATTTATAAAAATAATCACAACTACAAGCCGGGGTTAGCGTTAGTAATAATAAATGAGTCCGCAAGAGAGGGCGCAAAACAAATCGCAAGCAAATAAGGAGAGTGACACACGGATTTGTTTTACCGAGGTTCGGTTCTTGCAAACCTACTCCCCGTTGAGGAGGCCACAAAGGCCGGGTCTCTTTCAACCCTTCCCTCTCTCAAACGGTCCCTTGGACCGAGTGAGCTTTCCTTCTTCTCAATCAACCGGGAACAAAAACTTCCCCGCAAGGGCCACCACACAATCGGTGCCTCTTGCCTCGGTTACAATTGAGTGTTGATCACAAGAGCAAAAGAGAAAGAAAGAATGCGATCCAAGCGCAAGAGCTCAAAAGAACACGGCAAATCTCTCTCGCTAGTCACTAAAGGCTTGAGTGGAATTGGAGAGGATTTGATCTCTTTGTATGTGTCTAGAATTGAATGCCTAGCTCTTGTAAGTGGTTAGAAGTTGGAAAACTTGGATGGCTATGAATGTGGGGTGGTTGGGGTATTTATAGCCCCAACCACCAAAAGTGACCGTTGGCTGGAGGCGTCTGCTCGATGGCGCACCGGACAGTCCGGTGCACACCGGACAGTCCGGTGCCCCTGCCACGTCAGCGTTGCCGTTGGATTCTGACCGTTGGAGCTTCTGACTTGTGGGCCCGCCTGGGTGTCCGGTGCACACCGGACATGCACTGTTTGATGTCCGGTGCACCGGTATGGGCAGCCCTGACGTCTGCGCGCGCTGCGCGCGCATTTAATGCACCGCAGGGAGCCGTTGGCGCCGCAGGGAGCCGTTGCTCCGCTGGCACACCGGACAGTCCGGTGCACACCGGACAGTCCGGTGAATTTTAGCGGAGCGGCTTCCGCGCGAACCCGAGGCTGGCGAGTTCCGGAGGCCGATCTTCCTTGGAGCACCGGACATGTCCGGTGCACACCGGACAGTCCGGTGAATTATAGCGCGCCGGCTTCCGAGAAATCCCGAGGGTGAAGGGTTTGAGTCTGAGTCCCCTGGTGCACCGGACAGGTACTGTTCACTGTCCGGTGGCACACCGGACAGTCCGGTGCGCCAGACCAGGGGTGCCCTCGGTTGCCCCTTTGCTCCTTTATTGAATCCAACACTTGGTCTTTTTATTGGCTGAGTGTGAACCTTTTACACCTGTATAATCTATACACTTGGGCAAACTAGTTAGTCCAAAGATTTGTGTTGGGCAATTCAACCACCAAAATTATATAGGAACTAGGTGTAAGCCTAATTCCCTTTCAATCTCCCCCTTTTTGGTGATTGATGCCAACACAAACCAAAGCAAATATAGAAGTGCATAATTGAACTAGTTTGCATAATGTAAGTGTAAAGGTTGCTTGGAATTGAGCCAATAAAACTACTTACAAGATATGCATGGAATGTTTCTTTCTTATTTAACATTTTGGACCACGTTTGCACCACTTGTTTTGTTTTTGCAAAACCTTTTGTAAATCCTTTTCATAGATCTTTTGCAAATAGTCAAAGGTAAATAAATAAGAGTTTGCAAAAGCATTTTCAAGATTTGAAATTTCCTCCCCCTGTTTCAAATGCTTTTCCTTTGACTAAACAAAACTCCCCCTAAAAGAGATCCACCTCTTAGTGTTCAAGAGGGTTTTGATATACCATTTTTGAAATACTACTTTCTCCCCCTTTTGAACACAATAGGATACCAAATGATAAAGACTTTTGGAAAGTACTAAGTTTTTGAATTTGGTGGTGGTGGTGCGGTCCTTTTGCTTTGGGCTCATTTCTCCCCCTTTTTGGCATGAATCGCCAAAAACGGAATCATTAGAGCCCTTGAAGTGCAATCTTCCCCTTTGGTCATAAATAAGTGAGTTAAGATTATACCAAAGACGAAGTCCTTTTGCGTTTGAGCTTTAACTTTCTCCCCCAAGGATGAAGTCCTTTTCCTTGATGCTCATTTCTCCCCCAAAGACGAGAGAGTTGCTCGGAGTGATGGCGAAGTATGAGTTACGGAGTGGAAGCCTTTGTCTTCGCCGAAGACTCCAATTCCCTTTCAATATACCTATGACTTGGTTTGAAATAAACTTGAAAACACATTAGTCATAGCATATAAAAGAGATATGATCAAAGGTATTTAAAAGAGCTATGTGTGCAAGCTTAGCAAAAGAAATTTCTAGAATCAAGAATATTGAGCTCATGCCTAAGTCTGGTAAAAGATTGTTCATCAAGTGGCTTGGTAAAGATATCGGCTAATTGATCTTTAGTATTAATGTAAGAAATCTCGATATCCCCCTTTTGTTGGTGATCCCTAAGAAAATGATACCGAATGGCTATGTGCTTAGTGCGGCTATGCTCGACGGGATTGTCGGCCATTTTGATTGCACTCTCATTATCACATAGCAAAGGGACTTTGGTTAATTTGTAACCGTAATCCCGCAGGGTTTGCCTCATCCAAAGCATTTGCGCGCAACAATGTCCTGCGGCAATGTACTCGGCTTCGGCGGTGGAAAGAGCGACCGAATTTTGCTTCTTTGAAGCCCAAGACACCAAGGATCTTCCCAAGAACTGGCAAGTCCCCGATGTGCTCTTCCTATTGATTTTGCACCCTGCCCAATCGGCATCCGAATAACCAATCAACTCAAATGTGGATCCCCGAGGGTACCAAAGCCCAAACTTAGGAGTATAAGCCAAATATCTCAAGATTCGTTTTACGGCCGTAAGGTGTGATTCCTTAGGGTCGGATTGGAATCTTGCACACATGCAAACGGAAAGCATAATGTCCGGTCGAGATGCACATAAATAAAGCAGTGAACCAATCATTGACCGGTATACCTTTTGATCCACGGACTTACCTCCCGTGTCGAGGTCGAGATGCCCATTAGTTCCCATGGGTGTCTTGATGGGTTTGGCATCCTTCATCCCAAACTTAGCAAGAATGTCTTGAGTGTACTTCGTTTGGCTAATGAAGGTGCCCTCTCGGAGTTGCTTGACTTGGAATCCTAGAAAATACTTCAACTCCCCCATCATCGACATCTCGAATTTCTGTGTCATGATCCTACTAAACTCTTCACATGTAGACTCGTTAGTAGACCCAAAAATAATATCATCAACATAAATTTGGCATACAAACAAGTCATTTTCAAGAGTTTTAGTAAAGAGTGTAGGATCGGCCTTGCCAACTTTGAAGCCATTAGCAATAAGGAAATCTCTTAGGCATTCATACCATGCTCTTGGGGCTTGCTTGAGCCCATAAAGCGCCTTAGAGAGCCTATAGACATGGTTAGGGTACTCACTGTCTTCAAAGCCGGGAGGTTGCTCAACATAGACCTCTTCCTTGATTGGTCCGTTGAGGAAGGCACTTTTCACGTCCATTTGATAGAGCTTAAAGCCATGGTAAGTAGCATAGGCCAATAATATGCGAATTGACTCAAGCCTAGCTACGGGTGCATAGGTTTCACCAAAATCCAAACCTTCGACTTGTGAATACCCTTTGGCCACGAGTCGAGCTTTGTTCCTTGTCACCACACCATGCTCATCTTGCTTGTTGCGGAAGACCCATTTGGTTCCTACAACATTTTGGTTAGGACGTGGAACTAAATGCCAGACCTCATTCCTCGTGAAATTGTTGAGCTCCTCTTGCATCGCCACCACCCAATCCGAATCTTGGAGAGCTTCCTCTACCCTGTGTGGCTCAATAGAGGAAACAAAAGAGTAATGTTCACAAAAATGAGCAACCCGAGATCGAGTAGTTACCCCCTTATGAATGTCGCCGAGGATGGTGTCGACGGGGTGATCTCGTTGGATTGCTTGGTGGACTCTTGGGTGTGGCGGTCTTGGTTCTTCCTCATCCTCCTTTTCTTGATCATTTGTATCTCCCCCTTGATCATTGCTATCATCTTGAGGTGGCTCGTCTTCTTGATTTTGCTCTTCATCATTTTGAGCTTCATCCTCATTTTGAGTTGGTGGAGATGCTTGCATGGAGGAGGATGGTTGATCTTGTGTACTTGGAGGCTCTTCGGATTCCTTAGGACACACATCCCCGATGGACATGTTCCTTAGCGCGATACATGGAGCCTGTTCTTCACCTATCTCATCAAGATCAACTTGCTCCACTTGAGAGCCGTTAGTTTCATCAAACACAACGTCACAGGAGACTTCAACTAGTCCAGTGGACTTGTTAAAGACCCTATATGCCCTTGTGTTTGAGTCATAACCAAGTAAAAAGCCTTCTACAGTTTTAGGAGCAAATTTAGATTTTCTACCTCTTTTAATAAGAATGAAGCATTTGCTACCAAAAACTCTAAAATATGAAATGTTGGGCTTTTTACCGGTTAGGAGTTCATATGATGTCTTCTTGAGGATTCGGTGAAGATATAACCGGTTGATGGCGTAGCAGGCGGTGTTGACCGCTTCGGCCCAAAACCGGTCCGGTGTCTTGTATTCATCAAGCATGGTTCTTGCCATGTCCAATAGCGTTCGATTCTTCCTCTCCACTACACCGTTTTGTTGTGGCGTGTAGGGAGAAGAGAACTCATGCTTGATGCCCTCCTCCTCAAGGAAGCTTTCAATTTGAGAGTTCTTGAACTCTGTTCCATTGTCGCTTCTTATTTTCTTGATCCTTAAGCCGAACTCATTTTGAGCTCGTCTCAAGAATCCCTTTAAGGTCTCTTGGGTTTGAGATTTTTCCTGTAAAAAGAATACCCAAGTGAAGCGAGAATAATCATCCACAATAACTAGACAGTACTTACTCCCGCCGATGCTTATGTAAGCGATCGGGCCGAATAGATCCATGTGTAGGAGCTCCAGTGGCCTGTCAGTCGTCATTATGTTCTTGTGTGGATGATGAGTGCCAACTTGCTTCCCTGCTTGACATGCGCTACAAATCCTGTCTTTCTCAAAATGAACATTGGTTAGTCCTAAAATGTGTTCTCCCTTTAGAAGCTTGTGAAGATTCTTCATTCCAACATGGGCTAGTCGGCGGTGCCAGAGCCAACCCATGTTAGTCTTAGCAATTAAACATGTGTCGAGCTCAGCTCTATCAAAATCTACTAAGTATAGCTGACCCTCTAACACACCCTTAAATGCTATTGAGTCATCACTTCTTCTAAAGATAGTGACACCTATATCAGTAAAAAGACAGTTGTAGCCCATTTGACATAATTGGGAAACAGAAAGCAAGTTGTAATCTAATGAATCAACAAGAAAAACATTGGAAATGGAATGGTCAGGTGAAATAGCAATTTTACCCAAACCTTTGACCAACCCTTGATTTCCATCCCCAAATGTGATAGCTCGTTGGGGGTCTTTGTTTTTCTCATATGAGGAGAACATCCTTTTCTCCCCGGTCATGTGGTTTGTGCACCCGCTGTCGAGTATCCAACTTGAGCCCCCGGATGCATAAACCTACAAAACAAATTTAGTTCTTGACTTTAGGTACCCAAACTGTTTTGGGTCCTTTGGCATTAGATACAAGAACTTTGGGTACCCAAACACAAGTCTTGGAGCCCTTGTGTTTGCCCCCAACAAATTTGGCAACTACTTTGCCGGATTTGCTAGTAAGCACATAAGATGCATCAAAAGTTTTAAATGAAATGGCATGATCATTTGATGCATTAGGAATTTTCTTCTTAGGCAACTTGGCACGGGTTGGTTGCCTGGAACTAGATGTCTCACCCTTATACATAAAAGCATGGTTAGGGCCAGAGTGAGACTTCCTAGAGTGAATTCTCCTAATTTTGCTCTCGGGATAACCGGCAGGGTACAAAATGTAACCCTCGTTATCCTGAGGCATGGGAGCCTTGCCCTTAACAAAGTTAGACAAATTTTTAGGTGGGGCATTAAGTTTCACATTGTCTCCCCTTTGGAAGCCAATGCCATCCTTGATGCCAGGGCGTCTCCCATTATAGAGCATGCTTCTAGCCAATTTAAATTTTTCATTTTCTAAGTCATGCTCTCTAATCTTAGCATTTAGTTGAGCTATGTGATCATTTTGTTTTTTAATTAAGGCAAGGTGATCATGGATAGCATCAACATTAATATCTCTACATCTAGTGCAAATGGACACATGCTCAATAGTAGATGTAGAGGGTTTGCAAGACTTTAATTCAATAACCTTAGCATGCAACAAATCATTCTTAGTTCTAAGGTCAGAAATAGTAGTATTGCAAACATCAAAATCCTTAGCCTTAGCAATTAATTTCTCATTCTCATTTCTAAGGCTAGCGATGGAAGCATTCAATTCATCAAATCTAGCAAGCAAATCAACATCATCATTTCTAGGATCAATGCAAACATGAGAATCAACCTTAGCCAACAAATTAGCATTTTCATTTCTAAGGTTGTCTAAAATCTCATGGCAAGTGCTTAGCTCACTAGATAATTTTTCACATTTTTCTCTTTCTAGAGCATAAGCATTTTTAACCTTAACATGTTTCTTGTTTTCCTTGATTAGGAAGTCCTCTTGGGAGTCCAAGAGATCATCCTTTTCATGGATAGCACTAATTAGCTCATTTAATTTTTCTTTTTGTTCCATGTTAAGGTTGGCAAAAAGAATACGCAAGTTATCCTCCTCATTTTTATCATCCTCATCACTAGATGTTTCATATTTAGTGGAGGACTTTGATTTTACCTTCTTTTTGCCGTCCTTGGCCATGAGGCACTTGTGGCCGACGTTGGGGAAGAGGAGGCCTTTGGTGACGGCGATGTTGGCGGCGTTCTCGTCGTCGGAGGAGTCGCTTGAGCTTTCGTCGGAGTCCCACTCCCGACAAACATGGGCATCGCCGCCCTTCTTCTTGTAGTACTTCTTCTTCTCCTTCCTCTTGCCCTTCTTGTCGTTGTCCCTGTCACTATCACTTGATAATGGACATTTAGCAATAAAGTGACCGGGCTTACCACACTTGTAGCAAACCTTCTTGGAACGGGATTTGTAGTCCTTCCCCTTCCGTTGCTTGAGGATTTGCCGGAAGCTTTTGATGATTAGGGCCATCTCCTCGTTGTCGAGCTTGGAGGCGTCAATTGGTTGTCTACTTGGTGTAGACTCCTCCTTCTTCTCCTCCGTTGCCTTGAAGGCCACGGGTTGCGCCTCGGATGTGGAAGGCTCATCAAGCTCGTTGATCTTCTTGGAGCCCTTAATCATGCATTCAAAACTAACAAAATTCCCGATGACTTCCTCGGGGGTCATTTGTGTATATCTAGGATTGCCACGAATTAATTGTACTTGAGTAGGGTTAAGGAAAATAAGGGCTCTCAGAATAACCTTAACCACTTCGTGGTCATCCCATTTTGTGCTCCCGAGGTTGCGCACTTGGTTCACCAAGGTCTTGAGCCGGTTGTACATGTCTTGTGGCTCCTCCCCTTGGCGAAGACGGAAGCGACCGAGCTCCCCCTCGATCGTTTCCCGCTTGGTGATCTTGGTGAGTTCATCACCCTCATGCGCCGTCTTGAGTAGGTCCCAAATCTCCTTGGCGTTCTTCAACCCTTGTACTTTGTTGTATTCCTCCTTGCTTAAAGAGGCAAGGAGAATGGTTGTGGCTTGAGAGTTGAAGTGCTCGATTTGGGCCACTTCGTCCGTGTCGTAGTCCTCATCCCCTACGGATGGTACCTGTACACCATACTCAACAACATCCCATAATCTTTTGTGGAGAGAGGTTAGATGAAATCGCATCAAATTACTCCACATAGCATAATCTTCACCATTAAAAGTTGGTGGTTTGCCTAATGGGACGGAAAGTAAAGGTGTATGTTTAGGAACGCGAGGGTAGCGTAGGGGGATCTTACTATACTTCTTACGCTCTTGGCGTTTAGAAGTGACGGACGCCGCGTCGGAGCCGGAGGTGGAGGTCGATGAAGTGTCGGTCTCGTAGAAGACCACCTTCCTCATCCTTTTGTGCTTGTCCCCACTCCGATGCGGCTTGTGAGAAGATTTTTCCTTCTTCTCCTTATGGTGAGAAGAGGAAGATCTTTTCTCCTTCCGCTTGGAGGATTTCTTCTTCTTCTCTCTTCTCTTGGTGCGGGACTCTTCCGATGAAGTGCTCCCTTGGCTTGTAGTGGGCTTGTCGTCGCCGGTCTCCATCTCCTTCTTGGCGTGATCTCCCGACATCACTTCGAGCGGTTAGGCTCTAATGAAGCACCGGGCTCTGATACCAATTGATAGTCGCCTAGAGGGGGGGGTGAATAGGGCGAAACTGAAATTTACAAAAATAATCACAACTACAAGCCGGGGTTAGCGTTAGTAATAATAAATGAGTCCGCAAGAGAGGGCGCAAAACAAATCGCAAGCAAATAAGGAGAGTGACACACGGATTTGTTTTACCGAGGTTCGGTTCTTGCAAACCTACTCCCCGTTGAGGAGGCCACAAAGGCCGGGTCTCTTTCAACCCTTCCCTCTCTCAAACGGTCCCTTGGACCGAGTGAGCTTTCCTTCTTCTCAATCAACCGGGAACAAAAACTTCCCCGCAAGGGCCACCACACAATCGGTGCCTCTTGCCTCGGTTACAATTGAGTGTTGATCACAAGAGCAAAAGAGAAAGAAAGAATGCGATCCAAGCGCAAGAGCTCAAAAGAACACGGCAAATCTCTCTCGCTAGTCACTAAAGGCTTGAGTGGAATTGGAGAGGATTTGATCTCTTTGTATGTGTCTAGAATTGAATGCCTAGCTCTTGTAAGTGGTTAGAAGTTAGAAAACTTGGATGGCTATGAATGTGGGGTGGTTGGGGTATTTATAGCCCCAACCACCAAAAGTGACCGTTGGCTGGAGGCGTCTGCTCGATGGCGCACCGGACAGTCCGGTGCACACCGGACAGTCCGGTGCCCCTGCCACGTCAGCGTTGCCGTTGGATTCTGACCGTTGGAGCTTCTGACTTGTGGGCCCGCCTGGGTGTCCGGTGCACACCGGACATGCACTGTTTGATGTCCGGTGCACCGGTATGGGCAGCCCTGACGTCTGCGCGCGCTGCGCGCGCATTTAATGCACCGCAGGGAGCCGTTGGCGCCGCAGGGAGCCGTTGCTCCGCTGGCACACCGGACAGTCCGGTGCACACCGGACAGTCCGGTGAATTTTAGCGGAGCGGCTTCCGCGCGAACCCGAGGCTGGCGAGTTCCGGAGGTCGATCTTCCTTGGAGCACCGGACATGTCCGGTGCACACCGGACAGTCCGGTGAATTATAGCGCGCCGGCTTCCGAGAAATCCCGAGGGTGAAGGGTTTGAGTCTGAGTCCCCTGGTGCACCGGACAGGTACTGTTCACTGTCCGGTGGCACACCGGACAGTCCGGTGCGCCAGACCAGGGGTGCCCTCGGTTGCCCCTTTGCTCCTTTATTGAATCCAACACTTGGTCTTTTTATTGGCTGAGTGTGAACCTTTTACACCTGTATAATCTATACACTTGGGCAAACTAGTTAGTCCAAAGATTTGTGTTGGGCAATTCAACCACCAAAATTATATAGGAACTAGGTGTAAGCCTAATTCCCTTTCAGCTCACAAGTCACAGCCACGAGTCCACAGCCACAGAAAAGAGCAATGCCGTCCGTCATGCACGGCAAGGAGCCCGACCAAGCGATTCGATCAAGCAGGGGAGAACGGGTCGCATGCTACATGAAGGTATGCAGGCTGCCAGTTCATGATGACATTCGTGTTGGCTGCAGGCTGCGCGTGAGCTCGGGCGTTCGGCTGCAGGCCGTAGCTGCCAGGGAGCTTGGGTTGAGAGGGAGGGCTCAAGACCGGTGATCGTGCAGCTTGGTAACGGGGTCCGCACTCATAGCTTGCTCACCCATAGATTGTAGCAGCGGGCGTACAAGGTGGTGCAACCTACGGGACCATACGTGACCCGTGCCACCGGCTCCACTCTGGCGAGCGCCGCGCGGGCGGTGGCCCTCACATTCGACAAGAGGACACGCTAGTGAGCATCTACAGGCTGCTCCAGGGCGCGGCGCGTATGGCAGGGTAGTGTCTACTGGCGTCGAGGGGTCTGTCAGGACGATTCACGTGGCGCGCGACCAAAGCCGCTGTCGCATGTTCTTCTCCAACGAACAAGCAGATCAAATATAATTAGAAGGACGTACCATTCGATTGTGTAGAGGAATCGAAATCTGTCGCGTAGGACAGTTCGGCTAGGCCGGTGACCTGCCGGCTTGATGAAGAGTTGATGCAGATCTGATCCCGCAGCAACGTTGAGGTAGAGCGTGCTGATAACGTGTTGAGAACTACGTTACCACGGATCACCAGATCCGCTCCCTTCTCTCCCGTAAGCAGTAGAGGCGCAAGAAGATGTAGAGAACCCGTCTCCCTTCCCATAAACACGACAGAGTAAACACACGAGACACTGAATATAGGGTTGGGCCTCTGGCCTCTTTCTGTTCTCTGTATTATGAGGGGGTGTACAGGTTCCTTATATAGAGATGTGAGACCCCTCAGGGGCAAAGCAGGTATTTGCCCACATAACCCTAACTAGGGTTACTTAACAGGCATGACGCTAAATGCTTCTGCCTTTTTTTCTTTCTCCTTCTGCTCAGAGACATTAGAGCATTTTTTTTATTTGGTCGTTGACACCTTTTCTTAGCATTGCGTAGCTAACATAATAATGTTTATTGGATAACACTAATATGTTTTTTTATATATGCAGTTTAATTTAAAAATGGTCTAACTTCTCGTTTCATTTTATTTATTGGACCGGCGGAGTATGTCTGACTGTAGAGACCTCTCTCAATCAGTGGGACTTTTTTTTATTCTTCAGAGACAGAGAGAGAATAATAATCAGTGGGTTGAGATGCAGGAGCTCGTTGGTGTCTTATTTTTTTGTGGCATATCTTTTGTTTTTTTTTCAAATTGATAGTTTAAATCTGGCTGCTGATACCTTTTCCCATGATAATGAATTTTAATTCGTTTTGTTGATGCTTCAGGTTACCACCCCGCGGGTGGTGCTTGTCATCAACGTCTTGGGCTCTATATAGGTGCCGTTTGGTTCACAAAATGTAACATAAATGGTAATGGTAACGATTCGCGCTCGAATGTCGGCGGTAACAAATTTGAATAAGGAGGTATCCATTTATAGTGTGGTATCGATTACGGTTAGACTTAAACAAACATAATCTAACGTTATTGGTTACCCATTACATTACCAATATGTGAACCAAACGGCACCATAGAGTTGTGCAGTTGATAGGTGGATCGTTGTTTTCAGATAAGTTGTACCAGTGTCGAAGAAAAAAAGATGAGTTGTTAAAAAAAGCTAGGATAAAATTTGTCGTCCTCTTACTTCTTCTTTGTCTAACAAAATAATGGCAAATCTTTTGCCGTCCTTTTTAAAAAATGGTTTTGCAACCGACGACGAGGCCGTTGACACTGAGAGGACATCTGTACTGTACATGAGTTGTCTTCAGTTCTCTGCAAAAGACTTTCCCTTTTCGGAGCAAGAGGGAAGAAAGGAAGGCAGGAAAGGCACAGCGCAGCGGACTCCATCAGTCATCAGAAACGGGCTCGATTGCAACCGTTAGAGCCCATAACACTGGGGGGGGGGGGGGGGGGGGGGGGGGGGGGGGGGGGGGGGGGATGCGAGGACGAGGCCCACGTCTACAGAGAAGCCCGTTGTATTCATTCATTTGGTCCCCGGACGGGTGGAGGACTGGGCCTTGGTTAAGGGCTTCTTGAGGGAGCCCATCTGGCAATTCGCATCTCCCGTCCGTTCGTTGTCGCCAGCTCAGCTTATCGCCGCAGAGGCCGATAGAGAGAGGTAGAGATGCCAAACGGGCCGCCCGGCCAAAAACCGGGCCGGGCCTACTGAGCCAGCGGGCTTAATTTTCTGTCCAAATCCGGCCCGCAGCGGACCTAAACGGACCGGGTCGGTCCGTTTAGCACGAAAAAATGGGCCGAAAAGCGGGCTAAACGGGCCGGTAAGCACGTTTTAGTGTAAAAAACGGACTTAACAGTCTTATATGTAAACGAGCCGTGCCGAGCTAGCCCGTCGTGCATAGTTTCCTGTCCAAGCCCGCCCGCTTATTCTACCGTGTCGGGCTCAGACCGGGCCCAAAAAGCGGACTTCGTGCCGGGCTCACGGGCCTTGTGTTTTTTTGGCCATGTAGAGAGAGGCAGGAGAGAGGAGAGGGACAGAATTGTCGCGGGCGGCGTCGGCGCGGCGACCTTTATAAATCTGCGCCCATGCATCCCATGCATGCCGAGAAAGAAGAAAGCAAGAAAAAGAAGAGGCGCCGGCCCGTGATCATCCATGACGCGTCCGCGGCGGCGGCGCGAAGGAGGATAGAGAGAGAGAGGGAAGCTAAGACGACTAAGACCGCCGCGCCGACGGAGATGAAAGAGAGAGAGAGAAAAGCAGAGGCGGGGAGCGCCGCGCATGTGAACAACATAACTCACCGGCCGGAGCGGGGCGCAGCGGCGGAGCTAATACGCTAACCCGGCCCCTTGGAGGTGGCCGAATTCATCAGCCTGGCTCGTCCGTCCTACGCACGCCTCCACCATCAAGATCGAGCTGAGCCTCCCTTAGCTTCTCTCTCTCTCCGCCATGCTCAAACACGAGGAAAGCTAGCTTACCAGCTTAATTAGCTATCTTCGTCTTCCTCCAGTCCCCGGCCGGCCCGCCCTCCTTGTTCGCTACTTCTCTCGTGACCCTGTGCAAACCATATACTATACTATATAAGTGCAGAACATGCATGGTGATCAGTGACTGATCGCTGCTGAGTTCTGGAGAGCTTTACAGTGCTTCTTGTTTATTTAGCTGCTGCGCGCTGCCTGCTCCGGCCGGCCGGCCATGCACACGCACCGCCTGTGAGCCTGCCTAGCTGCCGACCTGCATGTGTCCGTCGTGATTCATCAAAGCACCACCAAATACGCTGCTGCTCCACCCGCCTGATCATGGACAAAGAGGTATGCATCGCAGCATGCCTGCATGTTTAATTTTCACGTACCTCTGCGAATTGAACCTCTCTGTCAAGTCAAAGCTTGATGCATGATCTCTGACACGTATCGATCCCTGTTTGGAAATGGCATTACCAGCAGCAGGAGAGTCACCTCGACAGCTTCGCGCCGCTGGACGGCGCCGCGGCGCCGGAGGACCAGCAGCACCAGCCCGCCTGCGGCGGGGGGCCCGAGATGGTCGACTACATGCTTGGCCGCCACCACGTGAACGCGCACGCGCCGCCGTCGCCGACGCAGAGCCAAGCGGTGTCGTTCGACAAGCTCAGCTTCTCCGACGTGCTGCAGTTTGCCGACTTCGGCCCCAAGCTCGCGCTCAACCATCCGGTGGCCGCGTCCGTCGGCGGCGGCGAGGACGCGGACGCGGACGACGACGACGACGGGTACTTCTTCAGGTTCCAGTCGCTGCCCCAGCGCCATGCGGACCGTGAGGCGGCGGGAAGCAAGACGACGGCCGAGGACGGTGGAGGAACCGGCGTCGTCGTCTCCGAGGGCACCACGCTGGTGCAGCAGCAGGCCGATCACGGCCGGGCGGACAAAGCCGGGGACCAGGGGAAGAGCGGCCGCCGGAAGCGCCCGCGGACCGTGAAGACCAGCGAGGAGGTGGAGAGCCAGCGGATGACGCACATCGCCGTCGAGCGCAACCGCCGGCGCCAGATGAACGAGTACCTCAGGATCCTCAGGTCACTCATGCCAGGATCCTACGTCCAGAGGGTACCTTCACTTCATCACTCACTCTGCATTAAATTCTTTCGTGTGAAGTTCATGCGTTCCAAGAACAGATGTAAGGGCTTTGGTTTTAGGGTTTCCGGTTAGTTGCCATGGATGGGCAGTTGGGCACGCACACTGGTGGATAGGAAACAAGCTGTACTCACTGACACGTGGCACGTATATATGCTGGGTGCAGGGAGACCAGGCATCCATCATAGGAGGCGCCATCGAGTTCATAAGAGAGCTAGAGCAGCTGATCCAGTGCCTGGAGTCGCAGAAGCGGCGGCGCCTGTACGGCGGGTCCGGGGACGCGCCACGGCCGCCGGTGGTGGACGCGGCAGCGGGCTCCGGCGGCGCGCTAATAACGTCCTCCACTCAGCCGCTGGCGCTGCAGCCGCCGCACCTGTTCCCTCCGACCCCGAGCCACCCTTTCCCGGTGGCGGGCGCCGACGCCAAGATCACGCTGGACCTGGAGGCGGCGGGGGGCGCCGTGGTCGACGACGCCGGCGGCGGGCTCCGGGAGGAGGTGGCGGAGAACAAGTCGTGCCTGGCGGACATCGAGGTGCGCGCGCTGGGCGCCGATGCCATGATCAAGATCCTATCCCGGCGCCGGCCAGGCCAGCTGATCAAGACCATCGCCGCCCTGGAGGACATGCAGATGTCCATCCTGCACACCAACATCACCACCATCGAGCAGACCGTCCTCTACTCCTTCAACGTAAAAGTAATTCATCAAGATTTAGTTATATATATCTTCAGTAGCGCGCGCGCTTCATCTGGACTGGAATTGAATATGTGTGTGTGATAGATCGTCGGCGAGGCAAGGTACTCGGCGGAGGACATCGCCGGCGCCGTGCACCAGATCCTCAGCTTCATCGACGTCAACTACAGCCTGTGATCTTCTCTTGCAGCCACGACGTTCTATATGTGCTTGATTATTTACGTATTCAGTTTCATGTATCTTCTGTCCGTTTCTATGTGTGTAGAACTGAATCTGATGTCAGGACAAGTAAAAAAGATTAGCACTAATACCCAGTGACAGTATTTGTGTACGTACTACTACTCTGGAGTCTGGAGTGGAGACTGTGAATGCATTTGCTTGCTATGCACAAAGATCAGAACACAGGCAGAGACTGAATGCATTTGCTTGCATATGGATTTACAGACATTCTAGCAGGGCGCCAGCAGGACTAGGATGAGTAGATTGTTTTCTTTTACCTGGAGACTAGAACAGAACAGTGAAGCAATATTTTTTTATATAAATATAATTACATGGATGGAACTACTAGCAGCGTTTCTTATTTATCAGAGCCCATAGGCGGTACTGAAGTAGCTTCTGGTGGTGTTCCTACTGAGTATCTGCAGAACCTTGACGTTCAACGGGTTGACGAACCGAGGCGTCTTGAACTGGCTCACGGCGCCACCGAGGCTCAGGAAGTGATCCAGGATCTCCTTGAAGGTTCCCCTCTTCAGAATCCGCAGCTCCAGCGGGCCGATGGCTCTGATCTTCCTCGAGCCCACATACCCAGCATCGACGAAGGCTAGGTCCAGGCAGTTCGCGCAGCCTCGCAGGACGTCCTCGCTCGCGTCGGAGCTCAGCTCCCAGAAGATGACGTAGCGACCGGGGTCGCTTGACTTCTCCACGAAGCTGGTGAAATCGACGATCTCCAGCTTCTCCGCGTCCAGGAGCTTCGCTGCCTCCTCGACGGCCAGCTGGAGGTCTTGCTCGGTGTTCTTGTCGATGTTGATGCTCAGGACTAGGCTTCTGCGGCAGATGAACCGGAGCTCCGGTGTTGCGTTGTGGAAGCCCGTTACCTTCACGATATCTCCTAGCCGGTAGCGGTATAGACCTACAGCAACACAATCAAGCCAGGATTGTAAAAGCATTAACCGTACCTTTTGTGTTCAAGTCATCTGTGTCTCTAAGGTTTACGATATCCAAATGTAGATGTAATATCTCAAAAATCGCTTGTGGCATAGTTATGTGTTAGAAGTAACCATCTGAGATCATAAATGGATAAAGGTGCGTTTGGTGACACTCTACTAACATCAAAACATTGTGCAGCTATAGGTACCTAATACAGCACGAACCAACAAACATTAATGGATAGGCTGCAGCCTGCAGGGACTTGGACCACAAATACAAGCAATAATTACTCCATGTGCTTAAGGCATAACTTTGATGTATGCACCCCAACTGTGCGCTTTCTGTTCAAAAATGACTTTCGTTGAAAAATATAAATAGCGTAATCGATCAGGCATCATAATTATACCTCTGAAGTGATATAAGGTAACCTATCTGAATCAGGTGACTGAGGCAGAAATAGAAGATATAATTACCATGAATTCTGTAATTTGCTATATGTAATCTCAATTCAGAATGGTACAGTAACAGAGAAGGAATGTACCTCCGAAGGTAGTTATCACGACTTCGTAGGTTTTGCCAACCTCAACTTCAGTCAGGCCAACTGGTTCTGATTCTAAGTAGTGAATGGAGGAGGCACTATTCTCCACCTCCAAAGGAATGAACTCAAAATAACCGGTCTGAGGGAGAACAGCGTATGTCACCTGTTCAGGTGGAAGTGTGGGGTTTATATTAGCACCAACCCATCCTTCAGATGCGCCGTAATCTGCGCTTATCAGAGGCAAGTGCCCAGCATAGTGCCTCAGTTTCTTTAAATACGGTTCCATGGACCCTGTCATGATACCGTACACATACTTTGCGTTTGGCCAGAGTGCTGGGATTACACCGTACCAGTTGCTCAGGCCCGTACACTTCTTATAGATCGAGTCAGCGAGCTCAGGATTGGGCTTGAGGATTTTTGTCACGGCTTCACGAACCGATGGCACTGTAACTTTCTCTGAGAGGACACCATCTCTTATGTCAGCACAGAGATCTTCCCAAACCTCCTCAAATGTTTGAAATGCATGGACTAAGCTGTGAGCGAATGTCGAGAACACCTGATGGACCTCATCAGAGTATATTAGACCACAGAGCAAGTGACAATACAAGGACTGGTGGAAGTCAGAGCCAAAAACAACTTCATCAGGGCTGCAGCATTGAGACTGGATATCCTTCATCCCCTCCTTGTATCGTGCCCTCCGGTACAAGTTTGTTGTTGCAGTTGTGGCAAGGATGCCGCCTTTTGTTACCACTTGCTTGCTACCATAGATAAACTGCAAGGCTTTTCCTCTTCCAATTGGATACTCACTGTGAAAAGAAAACTGTACTTAAGATCTATGACATAAGGAATCCGAAACCAACCAATGGTTTATTCACATGGACATCACATTGATTAGAGCTTTATATAAAAAAAAACCTTATGTTGCACACTGTGAGATGAAACCCTGCTCATTCACAAGTAGAAGGGATACTTGTGAAAAATGAAACATAATGATGATGCTTACCGGTTCCTAAATGCATATGAAGTCTGGAATATTTGAAGTGTGGTCTCAAGCAATTCATCAGTAAACGGCAAGAACTTAGGCCTTCCCTGCGTTGTACCAGAACTGCGTCCAAAGGAAGAAAAAAAACATCAAGTTACAAAACACCGACATCCACACACTAATATAAACGATAAGACGACACATTTTTCAAGCAGTGTAATTACCTGAGGGAAAGGGAGGTGACGGGCTTCCCAGTGAGGAGTGGGGAGCTATCACCATCAGCAATCTTATGGATGTATGGCTCAAGATCACTGTGCACACACAGCGGGATGCAGGATTTGTAGCTCTCTACATCAGTCCTGCCATTGAGGCCGAACTTGTTCAGATATTCAGCATCAGCATTCAACTCGAGGATCTTTTTCAGTGTATCCTTCTGTACACGCCCAGCATCGCGTGTTAACATCTCGAACTCATGGATAGTTTCTTCACAGCTACAGATCGGCATCTTTACTGGCAGAATCTTGGATTTATCACCTGATTTGTAAGTTGGATGGCAAAGAACGAATCAAAGTTTGTAAGATGGACCACAACAATTTGTACATGAAAGCAAGCAAGATTTTGGGATATTTTTATTTAAATGCATAGCACCCAAGGCATTTCTGCTGCGAATACATGGAAGTTAGAAGATAGAATGGAAGACAACATACTACAGTTGCAACCACTAACCGTGCTGAAAACCAAATAAAGTAAAGGTATAGTTAGGCTTTACTTTCCGACACAGCCTAATACTAATGTGATCCGTCAGAATCCAAATAAAGTAAAGGTATTTATTCATCGACCTTTTTACTAGATCGAGATTCGACTAGCACAAGAATCGCAACATGAGACAAACCTTTAAAAGCTGGATACATACTGATGAGAGGAGACGGAGAGCAGCTTGCTGGTTATCCAGGCTATATGATTCCGGTGGGTGCCAGTTTGACAATACAATTATACGAAGGATAAAGCGATATCCTAAAGAAACAGACATGAAGATAGCAACAAAGGCAGATGATGAGTGGAAATTTTGCAAGCTTTAAAGTTCACAACAGCAAACTTTTTTTCCGAGTAAGGGGCGAAATTGCCATAACGGCCAACCAACCACTCTCTCGGTGCTCGGACTAGCAATACAACCTACCACCAGTGCAGTGACCACTCTAGCACGGCCTGCCCTTTACACATCGGTCTTGTTGACATGATTTCTTTCGTGAAATACTTGGCCAACCATCCATAGGGATGGTTTTTTTGGTTTCCCAAAAAGAAGAAGGAAAAAAACATGCTGGTGGCTGTTGAGCTGGAATATTTAAGTAGGGTCCCTGAGGCACAAAGAAGAAGCCAAGAACATGGTGCTGTTGCTGGTGCTGCTGTGAAGAGAAGGGCGAGCAAGAGCCAGGAGATGCCCAGAAAGGCATGGGGAGGGGGCAGCCTTCCGGGCCGGGCCGAACAGGAACCCACCATGGACGGAGGAACGCGCAGAGTAATTGCCGCACGGCTCGCTGCACCTGGTACTAGCTAAAAACAGGTGCAAATCCACAGAGCTCACTGTGCAAGCATTGCCGCAGAGGGATAGAAACATGCGTGCTTCGCCTGTTGAGTCCAGGTGCGAGCTAGCGAGCGAACAATCTGTGGGAAGGCTGCTGTTTTCTTTATAACTGTTATTAAAAAAGGAACAATTGGATCTATACCATTAAAAGATTCAAACTTTAGATATATACCATGGACCCTACATGTCATTGTAATGGTATGGATCCAAAGTGGTGATCTTTTAATGGTATGGATCCAAATTTCCCTTAAAAAAAATAAAAGCTGCTCATGGAGGCAACAGCAACACGAAAGAGGCGAGGAGTAAAGAATATATGCGGTGAATTTGTGCCGGCAATCCGCCATGGGCGAATCAGCGCGCGAGTCAACCTGCGAGAGCAAAACGCATGAGCCCTTTTTAGTAGCTCGGTCACCAGAGATACTTGGAGGAAAACCTTTTTTAACCGCCAAGGGAATCGGCAGAAACCAAGCGGCTGAAAGGCTGGGCATCTGGTAGAATTCTAGAGGGGCCGGCCGATCCCCACCGCCGGCGTTTCTTGTTTGTGGCTTTCAAGAGAGAGAGAATCTCGATTTTTTTTAGCCGAAAAGAAAAGGTACGGAGAACATAGACAGTACCAGTAGCCTGTAGCATAGATTGAAATTGGGAGGGATGAGTTTCGGCGGGCGCCATGAGCAGCCCACAGGAAGAAGGGTTTGAATTTGATTGCGTACAGTCACCTCACAGCAGCGACGAAACAGAAGAAGCAGCCAGAAACGAGTGGGTCAGTCCTCGGAGGGGAGGGCTGCTTACCGAGAGCGGCGGCGGCGCGGTCAGACGGATCTGCACTCCGGGCACCGGCGGCAGAGGGGAGCGGGCGGCTGTGGCGCCGACGCCTGTGGCTCCGCGCGGGCGCCGGGCGGGCGAGGCGGCCCGGTGGCCGACGGGGGCGGAGGGGGAATGGGCAGGCGCGGCGCGAGCAGGGTTCGCCACGGGCGCGGCCTGGCTCATGGGACTGCGGAGGAGGCCGGGGCGGGTGCGGTGCGGCAGGCGACGGGCGGAGGAGGAGGATTATAAGGAGGAGATGAACGGAACGGAACGGAACGGAACAGCAGCACGGCGGGCGGTGCCGCGCCCGGGGGCGGGATTTCGGTACTTTTCCGGGGTGCCCGGTGCAAAAAAGGCCGAAATCAGAGCGGACGGAACGGGGACGATTTGACCGGGCGCTGGCAGGGTCCGACCATGACATGCACTGTGACGGCCATTCCTATAAAGTTCGCACTTCTCTCAATAATATATACTACACCTACACATCCCAGGAGTAGCACGGTCTAATTTCCCTGATGTCAGCATTTTTAATAGTGTTTCTAAAATTTTAAAAAATCTTACTTTTTAAGTTAATCCTTATCATTGCGTAACAAACCAACAATGCCAAAATACAACGGGTACCAAGAGAGTGTGGCCCATGCCGGCGATCACACTGGGCATAGCACGGATGAGACGTGATATTATGATCCAAGAGTTAATAGTATTATTGATAGAATAATCATATCAATAAGATACATCTTCTTTTTTCATAAGCTTATTTTGAAATCTAGTATAAGTATGTTTGGCCCAGAGCAATCTTTGTATGGGTGACCGACCAAGAAGTCTTATTGGGATCTTGGGTGCGCACACAAAAGACTCGTGCTGGTCTGTGGAGATAGGCTATGATCCTAGAGCCTGTCTAGTGTTAGTCTGTAGCGATATGCTATGATCCTAGAGGCTGTCAGGAGTAAGTACTATCGGTCCGAAAGTAGTCGAGGTGTTACATGATATCCACCACACGATATATCACTACCGGAATCCGAGTCTTTGTCGAGTGTTGGATTCTTTGCCGAGTGCCTTTTGTCGGGCACTCGGCAAAGCCTTCTTTGCCGAGAG
This sequence comes from Zea mays, assembly GCF_902167145.1. Lineage (NCBI taxonomy): Eukaryota > Viridiplantae > Streptophyta > Magnoliopsida > Poales > Poaceae > Zea > Zea mays. The sequence goes on along the minus strand of NC_050103.1, from coordinate 77,536,292 downwards.
CCGCCCTCGGTAAAGTCAGGCTCTCGGCACAGAGACTCTTTACCGAGTGTTGAACACTCGGCAGAGGACAGCGCTCGGCAAAGACGAGTTTGCCGAGTGTCAAACACTCGGCAAAGGGAGCTCTCGGCAAAAAGCCGTCAGCAGCCGTCCCAAAGCTGACGGCCGTTAGTATTTGCCGAGTGCCAACCGTCGGCTCTCGGCAAAGATGCTTCTTTGCCGAGTGCCACGCAGCTCGCACTCGGCAAAGTATATTTTTATTTTTTTGATTTTGTCTCCCAAACTTTTTGTGGTATGTTCCTACACTATGTAGACCTACATGTATCATTTGTGGACAATTATAACATAGTTTTCAATCGTTAGTAGATTTAGTTCGTTTTTTTGAAATTCTTCGGAAAATTCAAATTTGAACTGCAGGTCACTCGAAACTTGTAAAACCGTGCATGAAAAAATGATATTCATGTTACTTAGCATAAGTTATGACCGATTTCAGAAGCGTACCGAAAACTTCGAGCAACATGCTCACTAAACATGGCCGTCAACTTGGCATGCACATGTTTAAAAATTGTATAAAACACAAATAAAGTCAGAAAATCATGAAACTTGTCCACGTGTCATGATATCATATGTAGAGGCTGTGATAAAAAAATTTAGAATGTTTGGAGAAAGTTGTGAGACACTATGTGTAGAAACCTTCTAGATTCACATTGAAACTCTATGATTTCATGTGTAGTCCTCTTAGGTTTCTACACATAGTGTCTCACAACTTTCTCCAAACATTCTAAAATTTTTATCACAGCCTCTACATATGATATCATGACACGTGGACAAGTTTCATGATTTTTTGACTTTGTTTGTGTTTTATACAATTTTTAAACATGTGCATGCCAAGTTGACGGCCATGTTTAGTGAGCATGTTGCTCGAAGTTTCCGGTACACATCTGAAATCGGTCGTAACTTATGCTAAGTAACATGAATATCATTTTTTCATGCACGGTTTTCCAAGTTTCGAGTGACCTGCAGTTCAAATTTGAATTTTCCGAAGAATTTCAAAAAAACGAACTAAATCTACTAACGATTGAAAACTATGTTATAATTGTCCACAAATGATACATGTAGGTCTACATAGTGTAGGAACATACCACAAAAAATTTGGGAGACAAAATCAAAAAAATAAAAATATACTTTGCCGAGTGTCTGAATAAGACACTCGACAAAGCTTCCTTTGCCGAGTGCCAGCTGTGTGGCACTCGGCAAAGAATAGGGAAAGAGTCTTTGCCGAGTGTCGCCCGGCTTTGCCGAGTGCCAGCGATCTGGTACTCGGCAAAGCGTATTTTAAAATTAAAAAAAAAACTTTGCCGAGTGCCAGATCACGGGCACTCGGCAAAGCGCCCTACATACAACGGCCAGCGGGCATCTTCCTCACTCTCTCTCTCACTTACTCAACGCCGCCGCGCCCTCGCCGTCGCCGCTCCCTTGCCGCCGCCGCCGTGCCGTTCCTCGCGCCCGCGCCGCGCCGCCGCCGTGCCCCCTCGCCCGCGCCGCCGCCGCGCGCCCGTGCGCGCTCCCTCGCCGCATCCGCGCGCCCTCGCCCGAGCGCGCTCCCGTGCCCGCCGCCGCCGCGCGCCCTCGCCCGCACGCGCTCCCGTGCCGCCGCCACGCGCCCGCGCTCGCCCTCGCGCTCGCCGAAGCCGCGCCCGCCGTGCCCTCGCGCCCACGACGCCGCAGCCGCGCCCGCCGTGCCCGCGCTCGCCGTGCCGTGTCCGCGCTTGTCGTGCCGTGCCCGCGCTCGCCCTCGCGCTCGCCGTGCCGTGCCCCTCTTCGTGTCGCGCTCTCGCCCGTCGTCGTGCCCCTTGCCTAACCCCTTGCCCTCGCCCGTGCCCCCGCCGCGGCCTCGCCCACCGCCCCCGCCCGTGCCCCCGCCGCACTCCTCGCCGTGACCCCGCTGTGCCCTCGCCCGCCCGGCGCCTCGCCCGCGACCCGTCGTCTCGCCCGCGCCCCGTCGCCTCGCCCGTGTCGAAACCTCTAAGGTGATTACTTGATTTATGTTATACGTGTATGATTTATATGAAATGATTAGTTTTAATATTAAGTTAATTATATACGTGCATGATTAGGTTAATATGTAGTATTGTGGATTGCCGGCCATCGTGCCGTTGAATTATGCGTGGATGTCAGCCATCGTGCTGATAGTTTTATTTGCAGGATTTTGAAACCTCCCCGTGCAGGGGAGGTGCTGCCGAAATTTTCTGTTGCTAGGCTTCTGTTAGAGGATGGAGGACCGTGAGTGGATGTACACGGGCCGTAGAGGAAGGAACGATGTCACCACTGAATGGATTAGAAAGACCGATGATTTCGTGGAACGGGCATATGGCGAAGCTGCTAAAGGGGCGAAGCTAGTCCCATGCCCGTGCGGCAAATGTGACAATCAGAAAAGAAAACCAAAGAAGGTCATGGTAGAACATATTTGGAAGAATGGATATTTCATGGTGAAGCGCATCGTACGAGAGAGGAGGTGTTGAGACAACGTGTCGAGGATTATGGCACGGATGCGGGGGTAGCAGATATGTTGAACGACTATCAGGAGGCACAGTACACGGGAGGATGTATGGATGACGAGCCAGAGCCGACTGCAAAGGCGTTCTACGACATGTTCGACGCGGCACAGAAACCCCTTCACGGCCAGACAAAGGTTTCTCAACTGGATGCCATTGGGCGTGTAATGGCGTTCAAGTCGCAGTACAGCATGAGTAGAGACGCATTCGATGGCTTGTTGACGGTTATTGGGAGTCTGCTTCCGGATGATCACGTTATGCCAAAGAGCATGTACGAGGCACAAAAACTACTTCGTGCACTCAAGATGACGTATGAGCAGATTCATGCTTGTCCGAAGGGCTGCGTGCTATTTAGGAAAGAATACGCGGAGGCAAAGTACTGTCCCAAGTGTAATTCGTCTAGGTTTATGGAGGTAGACTCTGGTGATGGACAGAAGAGGCAGCTCGACATCCCCTTGACAATCCTACGACACCTTCCGTTCATACCGAGGATCCAGCGTCTTTACATGACAGAGGAATCCGCGAAACAGATGACATGGCACAAAAATGGAAAACGATACAATCCTGACAAGATGGTGCACGCATCAGATGGTGAAGCATGGAAACACTTTGATGACATTCACCGTGAGAAAGCCGAAGAGGCTCGTAATGTATGTGTTGCGTTGGCCACAGATGGGTTCAATCCCTATGGAATGAGCGCTGCCCCATACACATGTTGGCCCGTGTTTGTTATCCCAATCAATCTCCCCCCCTGGTGTGTGCTTTCAAAGGCAGAATATATTCGTGTCGTTGATAATTCCAGGACACCCGGGCAACAAAATGGGCGTGTGCATGGAGCCTTTGATCGATGAATTGGTACATGCCTGGGAGGAAGGGGTATGGACGTATGACCGAGCTACGAAGACAAACTTCAGAATGCATGTTTGGTACCAGTACTCCATGCATGACTTACCGGCGTATGGGCTATTCTGTGCCTGGTGTGTTCACGGTAAGTTCCCATGCCCAGTTTGCAAGGAAGCTCTTAGGTTCATTTGGTTGAAAAAGGGTGGCAAATATTCGTCCTTCGATAAACATCGACAATTTCTTCCTGCTGACCATCCATTCCGCCTAGACATCAAGAACTTTACGAAAGGTGTCGTAGTGACAGACCGCCCACCTGCAACGATGACTGGTGCCGAAATTCGTCAACAGATAGATGGGCTCGTGGCCAATACAGAAGGTGGTTTTGTGGGATATGGTGAGCAGCATATGTGGACACATAAGTCTGGCTTGACTCGGCTCCCCTATTATGACGACCTGCTCCTTCCACACAACATTGACGTGATGCACACTAAAAAAATGTTGCCGAGGCACTGTGGGCAACAATTATGGACATTCCTGATAAGTCAAAGGATAATGTGAAGGCAAGAGTGGATCTGGCAGCGTTATGTGATAGACCAAAACTAGAGATGAAGCCGCCAAGTGGCGGAAAGACATGGAGAAGGCCTAAGGCCGATTTCGTCCTAAGCAGGACCCAGAGGAAGGAAGTACTTCAGTGGATCAAGATGTTGATGTTCCCTGATGGGTATGCAGCTAACCTGAGTAGGGGGGGTGAACTTATCTACTATGCGAGTCTTAGGGATGAAGAGTCATGACTTCCACATATGGATTGAACGGATTCTTCCTGCGATGGTTCGAGGCTATGTCCCTGAGCATGTCTGGCTAACGCTTTCAGAGTTGAGCTATTTCTTCCGTCAGCTTTGTGCAAAAGAGTTATCTCGGACCGTGGTTGCAGACTTGGAAAGATTGGCCCCCGTGTTACTGTGTAAGCTTGAGAAGATATTTCCACCCGGCTTCTTCAATCCAATGCAGCATTTGATTCTTCATCTCCCCTATGAGGCACGAATGGGGGGCCCCGTGCAGGGACGTTGGTGCTATCCAATCGAGAGATGTCTAAAGACTATTCGAAAGAAATGTAGAAATAAATGCAAAATCGAGGCTTCCATTGCAGAGGCATACATTCTAGAGGAGGTCTCAAACTTCACAACAACTTATTATGGTGACAAACTGCCGAGCGTGCATAATCCACCCCCTCGTTACAATGATGGCGACAATGAATCGAACCTTAGCATATTTTGAGGCCAACTCGGAAGCGCAAGTGGCTCGACCACGAAGACCCTGACACATGAAGAGTGGCGACATATCATGGTATACGTATTGACCAACCTTGAAGAGGTGACGCCATACATGGAACAATTTCTTCATGAATTCTGGCGTCGATCAAGGGACCCCACTCCACAGGAATATGACACTCTTCTTAGAAAGGGTGCGAGAAATGGGTTGCCCGATTTCATTTCCTGGTTCAAACGTAAGGTACGTGCTTAGTTTGTAAAAGAGATACGTCTTTGAACTCAATTTAGCGTCTTTTAACTTGCGAATACTTGCAGGGCCAAAGAGATCCGTCTATGAGTGCCGAGTTGAGACAAGTAGCCAACGGCTTTGCTTATAGGGTCAAGAAATATTCTGGGTATGACGTCAATGGATACCGTTTTCGCACAACACACTACGACCAAATTCGGCCCAATCGGAAAACAACGTGTTCTGGAGTCTTTACGCCGGGCCTTGACAATGTCGATTATTTTGGACGAATTGAAGAAATATATGAGCTCAATTTTTATGGTTCCAAACCTCTTACTCCAGTGATATTCAAATGTCATTGGTTTGACCCTCAAGTGACGAGACGGACACATTCTAATCTTGGGATAGTCGAATTCGACAAGATTCCACCTTAGCAGGAGACGATGTCTATATCGTGGCCCAACAGGCCACACAAGTGTATTATCTCCCATATGCGTGTCAAACGAAAGAACATCTTAAGGGTTGGGATGTTGTGTATAAGGTATCGCCGCATGGGAGGTTACCTGTTCCTAACGATGAAGATTACAACTTAGACCCGGACACATATGATGGAGAGTTCTTCCAAGAAGATGGGCTAGAAGGGCGATTTGAGATAGACTTAACTGAAGCTATCGGAATGGACGTAGATATTGAAATGGTTGTTGATGAGGAGGATGATGAGGTGCAAAATGATAATGACTTAGTAATCCTTGAAGGCAATGATGAGGTTGCGTCTTCCGATGGTGTTGAGATTGAAATGCTTGATAGTGATGATGAGAGTTATGATCCGGCTAACCCCGACACATATGAAGATTATTTTTAATCGATGTAATGCTATATGACTTTTTATTTCGCACCTGTTTTTAAATACATCTTTTTATATGTGCTTATTTGTTTACTCTTAATTGCAGGTTGTTGGACAAATATGGTGGGCGGTTTCCTGAGGAGGAGGAGGGGGAGGAGGAGTAGGACGGCGGACGATGCAGAGCAGGCAGCGCAGCAGCACGAGGCAGAGCAGGCAGCGCAGCAGCAGGCGGTGCCTCAGGACGACGACGACCAGCAGCAGGACGCCTCAGGTTCAGGCGGCTCTAGTTCGAGGAGCATCTACTTGCGAGGCCCCGCGAGTCTCCCGCCGCGTCCCATACTTCGGGACAGACGGTCGTTGATTCGGCCGGAAGGGGAGAGGTATGTAACTTTATGTTCTTCATTCTTGTTCATATTATGTGTTCAAAATCATAATATAAACTAATACTTTTTATTTATCACTTGGACAGGTCTTGGATGGTTTTGGATTATGCTGGGGGTCATCGTCGCCCCCCCAACAACATCCTCGGTCTGCTGTGCAGGGAACACTTCCCTGGACTTGTGGAGTACGCAGGAGTGACGGGCCCAGCCTTCACCTTCGACCACTACGCCGTCGCCCCCGATGCAGTAGACCGGGACGTCAGGGAATTCAATAACAAGGCGGAGCGGGTGAAGCAAGAGCTGTGGGTAAGTCTTAGTATAATGTAAAATATGTCGCATTCGTTGCAAATTCTTGAAATAATGTATGGATACATCGTTTTTGTATGCAGGATTTATTTAGATGCGATGCTGGATACGAGGCTAGGGCGGATGTGGTGGCCACCACGAGCTGTAAGAAGCTCGTTGTGGACATGCACTATGAGGCCCGCATCCAGGCCATCATCACTTACCACGGCTCCGTCCTTGGGGAGAAGGTGACCAAACCTCAAGCCCGAACCATGTCGTTGACCAGGGAGCAGTATCTGCAGGTAAAGTCATGCATGTTTGGTACCAGTACTCAATGCATGAATTTTATTTTATCTTCTGATATGCACTTTATGTGTTTACTTTGCAGGTGATGATATATGTGATGTATATATGTGATATATATGTGATATTATGTTTGTGTGGATGGAATACAAAAAACAAATAAAAAGGTATATACTGGTCACTTTGCCGAGTGTTACACTCGGCAAAGAGGCTCTTTGCCGAGTGTCAGGGTCATAACACTCGGCAAAGAGCACAGACCTGGGCACCGGCTTAGGTTCTTTGCCGAGTGTTATGTCGCTGGCACTCGGCAAAGAGGTCGGCTTTGCCGAGTGCCACTTGGGACACTCGGCAAAGAGCCTGACATGGGGACCCTCCCTGGCGGGCTCTTTGCCGAGTGTCCCAACTGGCACTCGGCAAAGAAGGCGGCTTTGCCGAGTGCTGCCAGGAAGACACTCGGCACAGATATCTTCGTTGCCGAGTGTCACCGTTGACACTCGGCAAAGCCGCCGTCTCCGTCACCCGGCGCCGTAACGGTCGCTTTTCTTTGCCGAGTGCTCCCTGACACTCGGCAAAGAAATTTGCCGAGTGCCCGAGAAAAAGTACTCGGCAAAGATGTCGTTGCCGATGCACTGTTTGCCGAGCCTTCTTTGCCGAGTGTTACACTCGGCAAAGCCTTTGCCGAGTGTTTTTAAGGCTTCGCCGAGTGCTTCAGGCACTCGGCGAAGCGATTGATTCCGGTAGTGTATTAGAAAGATTTGAACCAAAGTCTAAAGTCCAATCCTCTTAGTTCGGTCCCTTAAACATTACTCAACCCCCCATTTTATGGTGCGAGAAAAGGAGAGAGGTTACATGAACATCAAATTCTTCTAGCTAAGTCCAACAATCCAATTCTTATTCTGCTCTTTGAGTCGTATGGGGGGGCATGCTCTCGGGTCCTGGTACAGTGTTAGAGATGTTGTTTCACCACATAGTTTCTGTACCTAACATAGGGGTAGATATGAATATGATATGTCACATCCATCGGTGCCGGAGCCCATGATGCTCAGTGTGACGTAGTTGGGTAGATATGATATGTTGCATCCATGGGTGCCAGAGCCCGTGATGCTCGGTACGATGCAGTGGATAGCTGATGTAATCTTTTGTACTTGGTAAACAGTTCATGGTCCACTTCATATAAGAATATGTGGCTACAAGATCGATGCACGTATGATGTAGTGGTTGTTAGAATATAATATAAGTAAATTGTTCACCTCCTCCTATCAGTTTAAGCTTTTGGATTGAACTGGTTGGTGCATGCAACTTAATATGGTATCAGAGCCAGATGTCTCGAGTTTGAATCCTGGTTAGCGTAGTTAAATAAAATAAATGTTGCTCGGGTATATATTCCACGCCAGAGACTCAAAAGAGGCTTGACATAAGGGGAGTGTTAGAATATAATATAAGTGAATTGTTCACTTCCTCCTATCAGCTTAAGTTTTTTGGTTGAACTGGTTGGTGCATGCAACTTAATAGCGATATCAAACACCCTACAACCTAAGTGGTGACAACATCACACTTGTCGGGCCTATTAATGCCACATGTCACACATTTAATGTGTTGTACTTGAGACTTATCCAATAAGTTAGCGCTATGGAGTAATCATCGGGGCTTTAGATGTCGAGCCTTGGCCTCGGCTGTACTACCCTTATTAGGCATAGGAACATCCTTCTGTCTCAAGTCAGGATGCACTTAGCCACATCAAATCTCTTGTCCCCATGGGACTTTGGGTCCAACAAGGGGCCTCTAACGTTTAAGGGGCCTCTAACGTTTAAGTGTTGTTGAGCACTTGGGAGGCTAAATTATTACTCACATGGATGATCTGATTTATTGTTAGGTATCCAACCAAGCAAATAAATATAATAGTGCTTATATAGTCGACCAAGCACTAGAGCAACGCGCTATAGCAACATGTAAATTAAGATTGTCTCTAACGGAAGACCACTCGATCTATATGTCCCTCTACCATAAAACATAGAGAACGTCAGTTCTCTTTCGTGTAACATGTTCTCTAAAGCCTTCTCGAAATATAGAGGATAATATATCATTAATTCTAAATATAGAGAGACTTTCTATTCTTCTCTATACGAATTAAGCAAAACTAAACAATATAAAAGATATCTAAGAGAAGTACACAGAGAATGTATATAAAGGATACCGCTTGACACATGCTAATTATATACACGGAAATAGAAGCAGCTAATCGAAATAGTGTAGACATTGACGTGTTCTATCACATGGATATATGGTGTACTCGTGGAAAAATAGATTTATTAATTAAAACCAGCCCACTTGCCCAAATTAAATGAGCAGGCACGTTGTGTGCGTACATATATTAGTAGTTTTGCCACACGGAAATTAGGTGTGTGTGGGTGGTGTGATCATAATAAATTAGCCCACATTATATATGCATGTAGTAAATGTAACCAAATCGATAATCGATTTAATTATCCATGCATGAACATACTAGTTATTAGATAATTCCTCGTGTTTTTTCATTATGAGTTATCCTTTTCTTACCAGCTACTAGATTATATATATATATATATATATATATATATATATATATATATATATATATATATATATATATATATATATATATATATATATATATTACACCTGGGTGCATTCAATATAGAGAATGCACCCAGACCGAACCTACGCGCCAGGTCCGAGCCAACCGTCCCACCCAGGCCGTCTTCGTCCCTCCCGCACGTCTTCGTCGCTCCCGCACGCTCCCGACAGAACCTTTTCATTTTCCCGCCAACGCCCCTCTTTCTCCACGAACGGCTCAACCTCTTCACATAAGTTGCAATCACATCAGACCAGCAGTTGCAATTACACCAGACAACAGTTGCAATCATTGTTTTGTTTAACAGATTTTTGGACATAGTTATATAGAAGTTGCAATCACACCAGACCAGTAGTTGCAATTACACCAGAAAGCAGTTGCAATCACACCAGACAGCAGTTGCAATCATTGTTTGTTTAACAGATTTTTGGACATAGTTATATAGAAGTTGCAATCACACCAGACCAGCAGTTGCAATTACACCAGACAGCAGTTGCAATCATTGTTTGTTTAACAGATTTTTGGACATAGTTATAAAGAAGTTGCAATCACACCAGACCAGCAGTTGCAATCATTGTTTGTTTAACAGATTTTTGGACATAGTTATATAGAAGTTGCAATCACACCAGACCAGCAGTTGCGATTACACCAGACCAGCAGTTGCAATCATATATTTTTAACAAAATTTCCCAGAGTTATTTAGTACTTGCAATCACATCAGAGCAACTCAGCAGTTGCATCCATACCACGCCAGCAGTTGCAATTACAACACACCAGCAGTTGCAGTCATTTTGTTTACATTTTAACAGTTATTTGGGTAGAATTATACAGCAGTTGCAATCACACCTAATGCGGGGGACATGGAGGCGCGCTGACAGAGAGGCACGCGGTGGCGTGGGGACAGGGAGGCACGCGGCGGCGCGGGGACAGGGAGGCGCTCGACGGCGGTGGGGGAGAGGGTGGCGCTCGGCGGCGGTGGGGGAGAGGGTGGCGCGCGACGGCGGGGGGCAGGGAGGCGCGCATACAGGAGGGCCGAGGCGTGCTCGGGGTGTTATTACAGGTGGGTGCATTCAATATAGAGAATGCACCAGGTGCATTTTAGTGCCACCGTATATATATATATATATATATATATATATATATATATATATATATATATATATATATATATATATATATATATATATATATATATATATATATATATATATATATATATATATATATATATATATATATATATATATATACTGTATTTATATATTACACCTGGGTGCATTCAATATAGAGAATGCACCCAGGCCGAACCTACGCGCCAGGTCCGAGCCAACCGTCCCACCCAGACCGTCTTCGTCCCTCCCGCACGTCTTCGTCGCTCCCGCACGCTCCCGACAGAACCTTTTCATTTTCCCGCCAACGCCCCTCTTTCTCCACGAACGGCTCAACCTCTTCACATAAGTTGCAATCACAACAGACCAGCAGTTGCAATTACACCAGACAACAGTTGCAATCATTGTTTTGTTTAACAGATTTTTAGACATAGTTATATAGAAGTTGCAATCACACCAGACCAGCAGTTGCAATTATACCAGAAAGCAGTTGCAATCACACCAGACAACAGTTGCAATCATTGTTTGTTTAACAGATTTTTGGACATAGTTATATAGAAGTTGCAATCACACCAGACCAGCAGTTGCAATTACATCAGACAGCAGTTGCAATCATTGTTTGTTTAACAGATTTTTGGACATAGTTATAAAAAAGTTGCAATCACACCAGACCAGCAGTTGCAATCATTGTTTGTTTAACAGATTTTTGGACATAGTTATATAGAAGTTGCAATCACACCAGACCAGCAGTTGCGATTACACCAGACCAGCAGTTGCAATCATATATTTTTAACAAAATTTCTCAGAGTTATTCAGTACTTGCAATCACATCAGAGCAACTCAGCAGTTGCATCCATACCACGCCAGCAGTTGCAATTACAACACACCAGCAGTTGCAATCATTTTGTTTACATTTTAACAGTTATTTGGGTAGAATTATACAGCAGTTGCAATCACACCTAATGCGGGGGACAGGGAGGCGCGCTGACAGAGAGGCACGCGGCGGCGCGGGGACAGGGAGGCACGCGGCGGCGCGGGGACAGGGAGGCGCTCGGCGGCGGTGGGGGAGAGGGTGGCGCGGGGACAGGGAGGCGCGCGGCGGCGGGGGGCAGGGAGGCGCGCATACAGGAGGGCCGAGGCGTGCTCGGGGTGTTATTACATGTGGGTGCATTCAATATAGAGAATGCACCAGGTGCATTTTAGTGCCACCGTGTGTGTGTATATATATATATATATATATATATATATATATATATATATATATATATACTGTATTTATATATTACACCTGAGTGCATTCAATATAGATTTTTGGACATAGTTATATATAAGTTGCAATCACATCAGACCAGCAGTTGCAGTTACACCAGACAGCAGTTGCAATCATTGTTTGTTTAACAGATTTTTGGACATAGTTATATAGAAGTTGCAATCACACCAGACCAGCAGTTGCAATTACACCAGACCAGCAGTTGCAATCATTGTTTGTTTAATAGATTTTTGGACATAGTTATATAGAAGTTGCAATCACACCAGACCAGCAGTTGCAATTACACCAGACCAGCAGTTGCAATCATATTTTTTAACAAAATTTCTCAGAGTTATTCAGTACTTGCAATCACATCAGAGAGGCACGCTGACAGAGAGGCGCGCGGCGACGCGGGGACAGGGAGGCGCGCGGCGGCGGTGGGGGAGAGGTGGCGCGGGGACAGGGAGGTGCGCGGCAGCGGCGGGGGGAGGGCAGGAAGGCGCGCGTACAGGAGAGCCGAGGGCGTGCTCGAGGTGTTATTGCATCTGGGTGCATTCAATATAGAGAATGCACCCAGGTGCATTTTAGTGCCGCTGTATATATGTATGTATGTATGTATGTATGTATGTATGTATGTATGTATGTATGTATGTATGTATGTATGTATGTATGTATGTATGTATCTGTATCATCTTGACATGTATAGCTAACATGTGTATAATAATATCAATAAAAACTAGTCTGTGTGAATGATGATGAATCTACGTACACTAACAAGCTAGGTGACACGAACGAGAACGGCGGAACACTCTCGCACGGTTGCGCTGCTGTACGTCTTGGTGATGTTTGTGGAGGGAGACTGGGAGAGTAGTCCAGGTCGAGCTACTAGGCCAGGCCACATATGATGTAGGCGTCGCCGTCGTCATTGCCGGCCATGCATGCATGCAGCATATGTGATATGTGTGCAATTGCACTGTGGGAGCCGGCCGGCCGGCCGGCGTGGCGCAAGTCAACGATCGTACGGCGGCAGCTCCAATCGACTGGCGTAAGTAGAGTGCGTCGCGTCATCGTCTCCTTCGTGCATGTCGGCCATGAACACACTGCCGTGTGTACCTCATACACCGGTAGCTAGCTAGCTAGTGGCGTTGGAGCAGCTAGAAATGTTTTAAGTGGTAGTGATCAATGGACACGAGTCGACGACGACGATAGCCAGCAGCCCTAGCTCTTCTGACTTGTGTGTAGTGGACGGAGTGCCCGGGTGCCTCTGGGTAGTGTCACGTCTAGGGATGGCAACGGGGAATTCCCCGTCGGGTTTTAGCTCCCCAAACCCGTCCCCGCGACAAAAAAATTTCCCCGCGGGGATCCCCACGAACGCTTGCGGGGGACATTTCTTTCCCATCCCCGTTCCCCGTGGGGATAAATCCCCGTCGGGGATCCCCATCTCCGCTTAAATTATAATTAAATCGTACTTCATTTGTTATTAATGTAAAATATTGTCACTTATACACATTGTTAGATGTAAAATTCATTATGTGCACATTAAAATCAATGTATTTGTACAACGGGTGATCTCTTGACAAGGTAATTCTTTACTTTTATCATTAACTATTACATGAAAACATTGTCACATGTAAGTTTAACGGGTCCCCGCGGGGAACGGGGATGGGGAATGCTTCCCCATCCCCGTCCCCGTTTACCCGTCGGGGGAGAACTTTTCCCCATTTATATCCCCGTGGGGGAAGAAACTTTCTCATCCCCATCCCCTAATAGAGGAATTCCCCGCGGGGAATCGGGGATCGGGTCCCCATTGCCATCTCTAGTCACGTCCTTGTACACGCTTTCCGATAGACTACTGTATGCCACGAATTAACTACCACCACACTGTACTAGTGCTGTTTTGTTTTCCCATTTTAAATTATATTTTAAATACATAGCTCTCACTATATAATTAATCAGACATCATGTAACATATCTAGACCTATACATTAAGAACATCCTTTGTCGTAATTAACATACATGATACATGGACGTACACGCTTTGCGTTTTTATTCTATTTCTCCCTGACCATCCCTAGTGCCGGTGCGTGATAATGCTAGCTTTCTGCGCTGGGAATAGTATTTATTAAATACTGACTTAATTTCAGTTTGCCTCACCGTACGTGTATACCACTTGATATGCCCCTACAATTTCTCGTGCTACAAGTCAAACTTTTACAAATTCAATCAAATATGTATATAACAAAAAAAAAAACATATTAGCGTAACAAAATCTGATAACTTGATAAGCGATATATATACTTATTTGCGACAAAGAAAAAGGCATGGTAAAAGTACTACTTACTTGAGGTTGACAACAACTTAATTTGGTTCAAAAAAAAAAACAGTTTTGGGTATGTTTGGTTCGCTGTCTAACTTGTCACATTTTATCTAACTTTTTCTGTCTAAGGTTAGTTCTTCAATTTGAATGACTAATCTCAGACAAAGTTTGACATAGTTACCCACAAACTAAATAAGAGGCCCATCTCCTCGAAAAATACCTTCAGTTATATATTGCTAGTTTTGCCCAAAGTTAAAGTAGTAGGTGCTCCCGCTCGTCCTCTCCGTTTGTATGATCAACTTTTGATATGCGTAGCCCAGCAACGTCGCCTTCAAACCTTTCACTACGTAAGTATGCCTAAAAATGGATGGAGATGGCCCATCCCATTGCCTTTAAACCTTTCACATGTTGGGATGGCAGAGCGAGTGTAGAGGATATGCTACTCCAGAGTGGCCATCACAAAGCTTTGCATCAAAATGAAGTAAAGTCTTGAAGAGCCATCGACCATCACTGATTATTAGAGGTGGACGAATCGGGTTACCTCAAAATTTTGGGTTTAGGGGTTTTTCAGTTAATTTATTTTTTGGACTCTGAGAATTGTTACTCGAAATTACAATGGGTTTTACATTACCCGAAAATTTGGATACCCGAAAATTAGGTTCGGGTTCAGATATTCCCGAACTGTTGTTCAACTTCATAAAAACCTATACACCCTATCACATTAGTAAAAAAGCACAGTTTTAATTATGATATACATGCATGTCACACATGCAATCTAAAATCACAAGTTTATACACGTTTACATATAATCACTACCGAAATTCGGTTCTTTGTCGTATGTCAAATAATTTGTCGAGTGTTTTCTTTCGAGCACGCAAAGAAGCTCTTTGCTAGGTGACAAGCAAACAAAAAACACTCGGCAAAAAAACTCTTTGCCGAGTGTTTTATTTTTGACACTCGGCAAATAGTTTATTTGTCGAGTGTTTTTTTGGACACTAGGCAAATAGCTTTTTTGTCAAGTGTTTTTTCAACACTAGACAAAGACAATTTAAAAATCACATTTTGAAACAGTAAATTAATTCAAATGAAAACATTTTTTACTACAAATTTGTATAATTCATCAAGATGTATAATTTATATTTTGATCATTTCTTCATATACAAAATAAAAGTAAATCTGTTCATAAAACCTATCTCTCTCTCGTAGTTTATGAAACTGCAAGAGAGATGTATAAGATTTGTGAATAATGTTAGAACCATCATGTGAGATGAACAAATGACCAAACAACCAAAATAAACTTTGTAGATTTTGAGAAGTTATAGAATTTTGTAGTTGCCAACCTTTTCATTTGAAGTCATCTTGTCAATAAAAACTACGTCTGAATTTTTTTTAAAAAAATAAAATTTGAATTCTGAAAACGACCTCGAATGGAAAAACCACCAACATGAAAGTTGTAGGTCTTGAAAAGTTATGAAACTCTGTAGCTAACAATTTTTAGTTTGAAATCATCTTGTCATGAAAAACTATATTTAAATTTTAAAATTTGAATTTTTCAAACTACCTCGGATGGAAAAACCATCAAAATAAAAGTTGTAGGTCTTGAAATATAATGAAACTCTGTAATGGATATTTTTTGATTTGAAATCATCTTATCATAGAAAAAATTCGTGCGAAGTTTTCAAATTTAAAATTCAAATTTTGTAAACTGCCTCGGATGTAGAAACTATCAAAATAGAACCTGTAGATCTTGAAAAGTTATGCAACTTTATAGTTGGCAACATTTTCAATTAAATTCATTTAGTTCCTCAAATAATTAAATTACTCTCGGTTTATTATAATACATGAGTAATGAAAACGTGATATAGACACAATTGATGTAGTAGCGTAGTGGTAGATGAGGTTATATGCAAGAGATAGGTTGTGAGTTCAAATTTTGCCATTAACAAAACATGTAAATTTAATTTAATTAAAAAGCATGGTGAAAAATGATAGGAAGATGGGGTAGCGCAACAACAGTGGCTAGGGATGAAAACAGGACGGATACAGCCGGATACAGTGTCAACCCATATCCTACCCTAATGTATTTCTCTCGGATACGAGATTCGAGACGGATATAGGACGGGACCGGGTAATAATCTGGACGGGTAAGAAACGGGTAACGTATACTACTTGGGTAGGTATCGGATAATTGTCTTGTAGTTTTTTCCGATGATATTAATTGTTCAACTATCCAACAAACACATAAGTTAAGCAATACATAATCATTTATATGATAGATCAAATGTAAGAAAGGAAACCGATAAAATTGACAACATACAGTTCAAAGTTATTTATCATAAGGACATTGTAGAACCAACACCGCAATATGTAAAATTTATAAAATATTCTAGTTTCACTCAAAAATTGCAAATAAGTTACAAAAACTAATAAACATTTTATACAAAGATAACTCAAGTCCTCATATGAAAATGATAAAGTAAAGTACTGATTATGTTAAAACTTGGATATTTACACTGATTTTACATTTAACTCATACAAATAAGTGAAAGTGAAATGGAAGAAACACGGGCATCTTATAGATCTTATGATCCAAACATTTTTATTGTTATATATGGACATATATTGTGTCAGTAAAATTTCACGATTTTTAGGCTATTTATGTAATATTATTTCTTGTTATTGAAAATCATCAAAATACAATTAAATCCTTAAAATATTGTAGTATCGACAAAAAAATACAAATAAGTTACCAATACTAATAAATAGTCTATAAAAATATAATCTTAAGTTCCCACGTGGAGATAACCTTAAGCCCCTACATAAAAATGATAAAGACTATTAATTTGATATAAATTTGGACATCATTTCAATGATTTTGGTCTAAAGATATGTTTAAACAAAAAATTAATGTATTACAAAATTATAGATCTCTTCAAGCTCTACAATTTTCATATAAATTTTATCTTCATCCGATTTCATATGTAAAAGTTATGATTCTATAACTATATTATGCAGAAAAAGAAAAAACGGGTACCCGGATTCCGGGTACCCGTATCCGACCCGAATATCCGGGTATTTTTTGGGTAGTCCTCGCTCCGTATTCGACCTGAATTCGAAGCTACAGTATCCGGGTATTACCCGTATCCGTCCCGAATATAAAACTATCTGAATCCGTATCCGAAAATACGGGTATTTGCACACTACTCGTATCCGGTACTCGACGGGTATACCCGACCCGTTTTCACCCCTAACAGTGGCTTAAAATTTTTAAAAAATGTTTTGCTATTTTTTGGTTTTTATGTGATTCTTAATTTGCCGAGTGTTTTTATTTGCAAATTGTTTTCAATACTCAGGCAAAAGAAGGCGAAAAGAAGGCGAGTCCGGTAGTGAATTATATATGCACAAATCGATAGTTAGCAATGACATGAGTACATGGCACATGAAAGTTCGAGGTATGTAATTCGAGTACCCGATTGTAGTACCCAAATTACCTAAAATAAGTTTGGGTCTTTTAAGTTGTCGTCCGAAATTCCCGAACAAATTTTGGGTTTCGGATATCCCAGGTTCAAGATGGATGGATCACGTAATCCTTGTACTTTCCGTCGTATGGTCTGTAACTCTGTATTAGTAAATGAGTACCCGAGCACAACTAATTGTTTTAAATATTAAAAAAAACTTGATTGACTCCTATCCAAGCTCGTCCTTATGATCGGTTTTGAACGGGTCTTCACTGGCCAATGGTGATGAGTGACCATATTCAACCGGGCCCCTTGTACTTTTCCGCATATTATTATATATATGTGAAAACACGTAGACGACTAATGATCATAAGCGCGGCCCAGCACGGGAGTACGGGACAAGAAGGTCAAAGTCCAGTCAACAAAACAAAGGAAGTTTGTTTTTTTGTTATGGTTTATTTAGTATATATAGTAGCAATATATATATGTGTGATAAAGATGCTCCTGCTACCTAAGGTCTTGTTCGTTTGTGTCGGATTGGTGGGTCGGAACGATTCCTAGCCGGATTGCTTCTCTAATTTATATAAACTTTGATTAGCTGGAACGATTCCGGGTGCAATCCGACGTAAACGAACAAGGCCTAAAGCGTCATGCATTAGCTTATTTATTTGTGACGACCCCCACCCCAACGATGCGATATGATATTAACAATCATAAGCGTGGCCGTACGTCGTCCAAGAGATGAGACAAAAAGGCTCACGAGAACTCAACAACGACCCGTCCGTCCGTCATCAGATCCAGTTGCTCTCGACTCGAGGAACCAAGCGAGTATTCCGTGAATGCCTTGTTTTTTTTGGTAGCCTCATGCACATATAGTAGGCTACATATATATGTAGAGACAAAACACTTTGGATTTGTCATATATAGCATGTGCATTGTTTCTTTTATATAATATACATGCATAAACAGACGACAGAGAGAGTACGTAAATGGAAGAAATAATACGAGTTGCTGTCTGACAAAACATGGGTAGGGTGTCGAGTGTCGTCGTCTACTCTAATAATGTCTGTTCTGTTCCAGCACATGCATGCTGCTACCAACAACCAGCTGCTGGCTCCTGTCGGCTGTCATCAGTAAAGCAAGCGAGAGCAACCAAACAAACAAGACAGAGAGTGTGGTTGGTGCCGATTTGCCCGTACGTATATATCTCAATATTTGAACATACACTACGTACAGATGCATTCGTTCTTTGTTAATTGATTAATTAATTAAATAGCAGCAGATTCCTTTTCTTCCTTTTCTTTTCTTTTCTCTCTGTGTGGTTTAGCTCAGCTAGGGCAGGGCTGTCTACTACGCGGCGCGGTCACCTCCTGTGGTGCCTGTGCCTCGTGCATGTGTCTTTCCTTCGGTTATCCATCAGTTTCGGTCAACTTCCAGAGCACATGCACACACACTCTCTCCCGCTCGTTTCTAGCTTGCATTGTTAAAACCACGTGCGTGTAACACGTTGGCAATTTGGATGTTCATCTCGCTCAAGGAAAGGACTAATAAGCGCAAACAAGCCAAAACAAGGTGTCACTTCCACGTACCTCAATGCAAGCCATAAAAAAACAATTAATCTTCCTGTATATATATGTGAACAAACAACATCAAGTTATATAAATAATGGCTGGCCTTTTGATTATATTCAGGGGCGGAGGGCCCATATGGCCCAAGCCATACAAAAAAACAGGTCCGCGTCGGCCCACAATCTAAACCCTCATCACTGTCGTCCTCATCACTGCCGAGTGCCGACCTGCCGTCCACTCAGCCGGCCAGAAGGCCGGCCGCTGTCCGCCAAGCATCCGAGCCACACCGCACCTCCGTCCGCCGTCCACCGAGCGCCCGACGGCCCGAGCAGGCGAGCAGCTCCGCGCCTCCGTCCGCCGTCCGCTCGGCCCGAGCCGCTCCGCGCCTCCGCCCGCCGTCCGCCGAGCGCCCGACGGCCCGAGCAGGCGAGCAGCTCCGCGCTTCCGTCCGCCGTCCGCTCGGCCCGAGCCGCTCCGCGCCTCCGCCCGCCGTCCGCCGAGCGCCCGACAACCCGAGCAGGCGAGCAGCTCCGCACGCTGTCCGTCGAGCGCCCAAGCCGCCGAGGCCGAGACAGCTCACTCGCTCAGTCGCAGAGCCGATGTGCCTTTCGCTTCCGCCCGCCGAGGCCTTTCGCTTCCAGGTTCCAGCCGCCGATTGCAGTTGGTTGTTGTTTCTGTCTTAAGATGTTGCCCAGCTATTGAGGATTTTTTTGAACATGTCACCTTGATCGTGAACAATGTTTGTGGATCTTGCAAGAGGATGGATGTATTGCTTGATAAACATCGTAAAATTCTTGTGGATAAATTTAATGATGGTGAGATTTCATCTGTAAGAGGACAAAACCAAGAAACTTCATTGGCTAGACCTGGAGATACAAGATGGGGATCTCACTACAAGACTTTGCTTCGTATTGAAACAATGTGGGAGTCAATAATAGCAGTTCTGGGAATTGTGAATCAAGGACAGCGAAATCCATCAAGGGCTGGAGGTCTGGTTGCTAACATGGAGTTATTTTGTTTTGTGTTAATCATGAAGATGATGTTGCAAATCCTCCGCATCACAAATGAGTTGTCCCTTCTGTTGCAAAAGAAGGATCAAAATATTGTTCAGGCCATGTCTTTAGTTGTTGATGTGAGAATTCGTTTGAATGATTTGAGAAGTGAAGGTTGGGATCCATTGTTTGAAGAAGTCAAAGCTTTTTGTGTGGAAGCTGGTATTGATATAACAGATATGGATAGTCCAATACCAAGATTTGGTCAGTCAAGAAGAGGAGGAAGAAATAATATCACTGAAGATCATTTTTATCATGTTGATATCTTCTATGCTGCTATTGACTCTCTTATATCAGAGTTGGATCATCGATTCAATGAGGTATCCTCCGAATTGCTTACTTGTTTTGCTTGTCTTGATCCAAGAGATTCATTCAGCAAGTTTGATGTGAATAAGCTTGCTAGTCTTACGGAGATATATTTGGAGGATTTCTCTTTTGATGATCGCAAGTTAATCAAAGATCAGTTACTGACATTTATTGTTCATGTGCGAAGAGTTGATGAATTCAAAGCTTGTCATGATCTTGCAAGCCTAGCAAAAACAATGGTTGAAATTGGCAGGGGTACTATATTTTGTTTGGTCTATCGGCTCATTGAGTTAGCATTGTTACTCCCAGTAGCAACGTGAAAGTAGCCTAGAGGGGGGGTGAATAGGCTATACCTGAAAATTTTCACTAAAAACTTCGAAATAGGTTAAATTAAAGTTGCACAGGTGCAAACCGGTTCAGTCGATTTTAATCACAACTGAACAAGTTTGAACCCACTCAACTTGAATTTAATAATCTATTGAACAAATTCGAAGTAGTAAAGAAAATAGCTAAAGATTTGCCCTACACAAGAACTACTTGAATGAATAATATGAACCAACCACCGAATATGAAAAGCTTAACAAGAACACACAAGAACACGCGATATAACCCGAGGTTCGGCGACCACCACAAAGGTGTCCTACTCCTCGTTGAGGAACCCACAAAGGGCCGGGTCTTTTCCAACCCTAATCCTCCACAAGCCGACCACAAAGGTCAAGGCAATCTCTTCTCAAATCTGCTCAAGGAGCGGGTGATACAAACTTCTTGGGGTCGTCCACAAATTTGGAGACTCCCAAGCAACCTCTAACCGTCAAGGAACACGAGGTTCCAAGAGTAACAAATCCGCACACGGTTAAGTTTGCAACGAGCTCAAGAACAAGAGAATGGGAGAATCGAGATGAAATTGACAGCGAGTTCGATCGAGTTCACCTCACACCAAGGGTCCTTCAAATGATTGAAGGAGATGCGATTGCGGGTGTGAGAGGTGAAGTGAATGCTCTTGTTTGAGGGTTGGTCAGCCAAAGATTCGTGGGAGAGGCAGAAGTTCATGAGAGAGAGAGTGTGAGGGGGTATATAAAGGATCCCCCAAAAGCTGGCAGCCGTTGGGAGGAAAAAGGGCAAAAACCGGTTGAACCGGTTTTCAAACCGGTTGAACCGGTTTCTACCAGGGGGATCCCGGTCCACTGGTCTACTCAGCCGGACACTGGACCGGTTTCAAAACCGGCTGAGTAGGGTCAAATTTCGGCTCAACCGGTTTCAGAAAAATATCTGCTGCGACTTTTCTGACAGCTCTGACTGTCAGTCAGGTCAGAGCAGAGGTGGCAGAATGAACAGTACCAAAACCGGTTGAACCGGTTTCAGGACCGGTTGAACCGGTTTTGGGGGCTGAAACCAGACTTTGAGAATTTTGAAGAGAACTTAGGTGAAGACTTTGTGGGAAGTGAAATTTGTTTTTCTCAAGAGCATTCATGATCTGAAAAGATGATCTCAAAGGAGTTTTCAAAAGAATTGAACTTGGCTCGTTTCACAACTTACTTAACCGTCGCGGATCCCTCTTAATTGTACGGCGATTCCTATGACTCAAGAATTTTAAACTTAGCACCGCCGTTGTTTCATAGCACTTGGAGCACGCCATTGGATGTGGAATTTTAAATCCGCTGTGCTTTATACTTTTATTATCGTAGGATCTGTGCTTCTCCTGTCTGTAGAAATACTGTGTACACACTAGGAGCAAACTTGTTAGAATCATAGTTTGTTTTGTCATTAATCACCAAAACCCACAATTAGGGTTGATTGCACTTACAATCTCCCCCTTTTTGGTGATTGATGCCAAAACAAACTAGAATGGAAATAATAATTAAAAGTTACAAATACTTGTGATAAAAAATCTTTTGTGTATGTGTAGCTCCCCCTAAATATGTGCATGAGTTTTGTGATATTAACATTGACTTGATATGTCAATTTGCAACATATTTAGAGAGAGAACAATCAACACCATACACAAAAATGATGAGATATGAAACATAATATAAAGAGTAAAAGCACATTCAAGCTCATCATCGCATAGCATATGATATGAAAAAAAAGGTCTACAGCTATTACAATAGTGAGAGCTCGTCTCAACACATCATCAAGTGTTTATGGCTTTCAAGTCATGCATGCAGCAAATAGTAGTTATTACAGACCAAGTGTTCATTACAAAAATAAAAGTACTGAATAATAAACGTTCTCCCCCTTTTTGGCACCAAGAACCAAAAAGAGAGAGAGAGACGCGTCAAGCCAAGAATCACCAGTGGGGAGGAGGTTGATGAGGAGCAAAGAGGTGTTGCGCCAGGTCGTAGGCAAAGTGTTCCTCTCCAGACTGGGCCGGAGGAGGAGCACTGCCAGACGGGTCCTGGGGCGGAGGGTAAGATGATGATTGACCCGGATCCCCGCGATATGGGGGAGGGTCAAACTGCTCCGGATCATCAAAATAGGTCTCTTCTTCGACGTCATCGGCTGAAGAGAAAGGTACCCCATACGCCTGCTGGTACCACTCATTGACATCTGGAGGAGGAGGGTGAAGAGGTACATCAGGAGAGCGAGGGGCGAAGGGAGTACCCAAAGCAGAAGCTTGACGACGAAGGTTGTCGTCGGTCTCCCGCTGACGTCGAGCCACCTCATGGACATCTGCAGCAATATTTCGGCACATGGAGAAGAAGGTCGCAAGCCCGTGGGCCAGGCGAGCACCCATCCCATGGCCACGACCTCGACCATGACCACGACCACGTGGTGTGGGAGATCCGCGACCAGGGGAAGAGCGCGAGGCCCCAGCAGCAGCAGCACCGGCAGACGGACCAGCAGATGTAGGACCACGAGAACTGGAGGGAGCTTTCCTGAGACGCCCAGCTGGATTGTTGGGATCAATCCAGAAGGGAGTGTATGACTGATGACGGGTGCCTTTCTCAAATCTGAATTGGGTCACGACCTCAATCATCTTCATAATGAATGGGGCATGAAGACACCTCTTCAAAGGAAAGCAGGCTGCATGAATAATTTCCTGCCAAATCATGTCAAAGACATTAATCCTTTCTGAGCTGTTTGGTTTCATAAAAGAGAGCAAGACCTTGCTCTCCCCAAGGATGTTCATCTGATTTCCCTCTTTTGGAATGAGGGTCATCCTGCAGAGGGAGTTGATATAACGATAATACTTATGAACGTTGGTTGACTCCCAATACTTGCCAGACTCAGACAAATGAAGGTCCTTGGCTTCATCTCTTGTGGGCTGACGGAAATCATGAATCTTGATCCTGTCTCCAGATATATCCTCGTCAGAAAAACCAAGAATGTGAGCAAATCGACGATAGCTCACCTTGTACCAACTACCTTCAATGAAGAAGTTCAGATAGGGGTAGTTGTAATGGCTCTCCTCATCAGCCAGCTTTATCCAGAGAGTGGAATAAAATTGTGCAATCACTTCATCATTCCAATCATATTGGAATGTCATGATGTTCTTCATTTGCTTCCTTTCACAGGCCCTCAGTGCCTGTGACATCTCTGGGTCCCCAATTGCTTCGCAACCTTCCCAGTTAATATAACGTTGATGAAGGATGGGCTGATGCTTCTTGGGAAGAATAACTGAATTATAGAAATCAACATGGTGAAGAGTCCAGAAACGATTTCCATCGATCCTGGCATCGCGAATACGCAATACCGGATTTTGGAAACGCAGATCCTGGAGAAGTGCAGACCCTCCACTGGCCGTGAAGTCCGTGACTGGCTCATTGCCAGCACGCCGAGCCTCGGCCCGGTGGAGCACCAAACCGCGAATCACAGGGGCCGATGCCGGGGGAAGATCAACTTCATCGTCCTTCCCACCGTCATCGTCACTTGCAGGCTCCCACGCCTGCGGATTCGTGGCAGGTCGAGACCTACCGGAGGGAGTCCGGGAAGTCCGACCCCGAGCACTTTGAGACCCGGAGGCCTCAGTACCCGGCATGACATTTCCACATCCGCGCCCTCGCTTGGATCGAGAGCGAGGAGGGGTATCACCATGGATCTCTTGTTCATCCGAAGAGTCGGATTCTACCACTGACGGGTTCCTTCGTCGCACCATTCTAAGAAATAAGAGAAAGAACCTATGATGAGCAAGGATCAACCACGTTTGAGAAGAAACGCATAAGAGATTGAATCATGCACTTCAACCGTTCATATGAGCGGTTCAACTACAATGAACAATATCAAGTCGCTAATCTCAAACAGTGTTTGTGACAAAATGAAGATAGTCTAAGTGTTGCAATCACTTAAACCAAAATGTACCCAACGAATGATACATAAGATAATCAAGAACGCGTATGATCGAGTACAAGGAAATAACATAGAACAATACCTCGATCCGAAGATGGGGGTCAAGATCTCCCAACGAGAAGGAGGAAGATGGAGGAAACACGCCGGGAAGAACGGATCTCCAACCACACCTCCAAACGGGAGAGAGCTCGAGAGAGTTTGGAGAGGAGAGAGGAAAAACAGAAGTGGCGGCGGCGGCTGGAAACGAGACTGAGAAAGGAAGAGAAGAGAGGGAGAGGTATAAAAAAGAGAGGAGTCGGTCGCCAGAAAGCCGAAAACCGGTTCAACCGGTTTCAAAACCGGTTCAACCGGTTTCGGGTCAAACGGCGCAGTAAAAGCGCGCAGAAAACAATGTTGACTGCGCGAAAAACCTGGCAGTCTGACAGCACAGACTGCAAAACTGACAGCGCAGACTGCGCAGCTGTCAGCGCAGACTGCGCGCGGACTGACGGCGCGACGGCCAAAACCGGTTCAACCGGTTTTTATACCGGTTCAACCGGTTTCCACCAGGAAGAAACCGGTTGAGTGGTCTACTCAGCCGGTTTACTCAACCAGATTTCAAATATTGCCCGGAAGGGCTGTAATATCACTTAGCAAATATGACATGAGATATTATAAAGAAAAAATGACATTTCTCAATTCATATTGCTCAAACAAACAATTTTCAATCATCAAATTTGATCAAAATTTTAGTTATTAAGTCACGTTTCGAGAATCCAAGATATTTAGCTCACTCCTAAGAAAACAAAACCTAGTCTCATCAAGGGGTTTAGTGAAGATATCGGCTAGTTGATTTTCGGTGCTCACATGAAAAAGTTCGATATCTCCTTTGGCTTCATGGTCTCTCAAGAAATGGTGTCTAATGTCAATATGTTTAGTTCTAGAGTGTTGCACTGGATTGTTTGCAAGTTTTATGGCACTCTCATTGTCACACAAAAGAGGAATTTTGTTAAACTCACAACCAAAATCTCTAAGGGTTTGCTTCATCCATAGCAACTGTGCACAACATGCCCCAGCTGCTATGTATTCAGCTTCTGCAGTGGAGAGTGCAACACAATTTTGTTTCTTGGAACTCCATGACACTAAGGACCGCCCAAGGAATTGGCAAGTCCCAGTAGTGCTTTTTCGATCTACTTTGCAACCGGCATAATCTGAGTCAGAATAGCCAAGCAAATCGAAAAAGGAGCCTTTAGGATATCATAATCCTAGGTTTTGGGTGTGGACTAAGTATCTTAGAATTCTCTTAATGGCTACAAGATGGCAGTCTTTAGGATTTGCTTGAAAACGTGCACACATACAAACACTCAACATTATATCAGGCCTAGATGCACATAAGTAAAGCAGTGATCCTATCATTGATCTATATAATTTTTGATCTACAGGTTTACCTTCCTCATTTAGGTCGAGATGTCCATTTGATGACATTGGAGTCTTGGCGTGCTTTGCTTTTTCCATGCCAAACTTCTTGAGCATATCTTGAGTATATTTAGTTTGGCATAGAAAGGTACCTTCCTTGAGTTGTTTGACTTGAAATCCCAGGAAGTACTTAAGCTCGCCCATCATAGACATCTCAAACCTGTTCGTCATTACTTTGCTAAACTCTTCACAAAATTTTTCATTAGTACTACCAAATATAATGTCATCAACATATATTTGGCACACAAATAATTCATTATCAACTTTTCGAGTAAACAAAGTAGAGTCAGCTTTTCCTATTGTAAACCCATTTTTAATTAGAAAATCTTTAAGACAATCATACCAAGCTCTAGGGGCTTGTTTAAGCCCGTAGAGTGCCTTGTGAAGAAGATAAACATGATTTGGCTTCTTTGGGTCTTCGAAGCCCGGTGGTTGCTCCACATATACTCTTTCTTGTAGTGGTCCATTTAGAAAAGCGCTCTTGACATCCATTTGATATAGCTTGAAATCATGGTTAGTAGCATAGGCAATTAATATTCTAATTGATTCTAACCTTGCTACCAGCGCATATGTTTCACCAAAGTCAAGTCCTTCCACTTGAGTATAGCCTTGGGCAACCAACCTTGCCTTGTTTCTTGTAACAACGCCATTTTCATCTTGCTTGTTCCTAAAGACCCATTTAGTCCCAATCACATTTTGTTTGGGTCTTTGGACTAAGGACCAGACTTCATTCCTAGTGAAGTTGTTCAACTCCTCTTGCATCGCAGTTATCCAATCCGGATCACCCAATGCTTCTTCAACCTTAAGTGGCTCAAGAGAGGAAACAAACGAGTAAAATTCACAAAAATTAGCTAAACGAGATCGAGTCGTTACCCCTCTCCTGATGCTACCCAGGATGTTGTCCACCGGATGATCCCTTTGAATTGAATGATGGACTCTTGGATGAGGCACTGATGGATGTCTTTGTATTTGCTCTTCCTCATCAGTTACTTGATCAAGAGGCAATTCACCATCAATATTTTCTTGTTCATCTTCTACCACTGTTGGCATCCTTTGATGATTTTCTTCGTGGTTTGGATGACTTGAGGTTGATGGGTTTGCTTGGGTGGAGACACTGTCACTCACCACCCTTGCACCCACATCAACTACCTCATTGGTCATCCACAAGGTTCCTTCTTCATCATCCCTTTCTTGAGGTCTCACCTCACCTATGGCAAGTTTCTTTATGGCCTCACAAGGTAGTTTTTCATTTCCTGCAGTGTCATTAGAAACATGCCCTTGCGAGCCATTAGACTCATCAAATGTCACGTCTATCGCTATTTCAACAAGACCGGTGGAATTGTTGAAAACACGATATCCATGCGCATTTGATGCATAACCAAGCAAGAAACCCTCGTCCACTCTAGGAGCAAACTTTGAGCTCTTGACTTTCTTGTTAAGAATAAAACATTTACAACCGAATACTCTAAAATAATCAACTTTAGGTTTGTTACCAGTGAGAAGCTCATAGGCAGTCTTTTTGTAGATCTTATGAAGATAGAGGCGGTTGATTGCATGACAGGCGGTGTTGACCGCCTCTGCCCAGAAGTTGTCAGGTGTCTTGTATTCATCCAACATGGTTCTTGCAGCTTCAATTAGAGTCCGGTTCTTTCTTTCCACAACACCATTTTGTTGTGGAGTGTAAGGCACCGAGAACTCATGCTTGATTCCCTCTTCTCCTAAGAATTCTTCGACACCTGTGTTCTTGAATTCCGTCCCATTATCGCTTCTCACTTTCTTGATTTTGAGCTCAAATTCATTTTGAGCTCTCCTCATGAATTTCTTTAAGATTTCTTGAGTTTCACCTTTGTCACTCAAAAAGAAAACCCAAGTGAATCGAGAAAAATCATCAACAATAACTAAACCATACTTACTACCACCAATGCTAATGTAGGCCACAGGTCCGAAGAGGTCCATGTGAAGAAGCTCCAATGGCCTCTTTGTTGTGACCACATTCTTTGATTGATGTGGGACTCCATGTTGCTTTCCTGCTTGGCATGCGCCACAAACCCTATCTTTCTCAAATACAACATTTGTTAGTCCAATGATGTGATTATCCTTTTGAAGTTTGGCCAAATTCCTCATACCGACATGGGCTAGCCGGCGATGCCATAGCCAACCCTTGTCGGATTTTGCCACTAAACAAGTCTCAGGCGTCACTTTACTTGTTGTGAAATCAACAAGATAAAGCTTACCCTTCAAGCGACCTGTAAAGGCAACTGAGGAGTCCTCCCTTCTAAGGATTTTCACATCCACATCCGAAAATAAGCAATTATAACCCATTCCACAAAGTTGTGAAACGGACAACAAATTATAGCTCAAGGAATCTACTAATAAAACATTTGAAAGTGATTGTTGGTCAGAGATAGGAATTTTACCAATACCAATCACCTTACTCTTGCCACTATCTCCAAACACAATTTCTTGTGCTTCTTGAGTTAGTTGCAATGTATGAAACATGTCTTTCTCCCCGGTCATGTGATTTGTACATCCACTGTCAAGCACCCAACTTGACCCACCAGAGGAGTAGACCTGCAAAACAAGTTTAGGCTATACTTTTAGGTACCCAAATTGAATTGGGTCCTACAGTGTTAGTTATAGCCTTGGGTACCCACACACTTCTTTTCATGACTTTTTGTTTAGTGTAGGCACCCACATATTTCACAACCAATTTCCCTGAATCCCAAGTTAACATATAATCACAAAGATATGAGTGGGAAATGGGAGCATTAGATTTTTGTCCACTTGAGGATCTCACTTCCTTCATCTTACTCTTTGTGGAACTCAAGTTAACCTTTACCTGAGATGACTTGTCATTTGAGGAGTGGATCCTCCCCAAGGCATCATATAGAGTGGTTCCCTCTATGAACTTGGGGGATCTCCACCCCTTATGCACTGTGCTAGGGTTTTCCTTGGATGAGTTGAACCCAAGCCCCCTTCTACCCTTGTTGGGCTTAAGAGACTTGTACTTGGGTTCAACTTTCTTTAACCCATCATTGCTAGAGCATCTTTTCAAAATTTCTTTGACCTTCACCTGTGGGCTTTGCTTCCTTGCATGGTTAGTTAGACAACAAGAAGCATGATATTTGGCACAATGCTTGCAAGAATTATCATTAGAGCTAGACTTAGATTCAAATACTAAAGTGGGGGCATTGATGTTCTTGCAATTTTCAAGTTGCACTTGAAGTTCTTGATTTTGAACATTCAAGCTTAACATGCTTGATTCAAGTGCATTCCTTTCATTTGCAAGGTTATCAATAGAGGTTTTCAAGTTAATTACTTCTATATCTTTATTGTGAATCAACTCTTGAAGCTCTAGGTTTCTTTCCTTTTCAAGGATAAGCAAGTCTTCTTGAGCATCAAGAGTTGCCTTTCTTTTATCTAGCTTTTCCATTAATTTTGTGATAACATTGTATCCATTTAAGCCAAATTCTCTAATCATTTTATTTTTCATGGCAATTTGATCATCATCATCATCATTTGAAAAATCATTACTAAACAAAGTTACCTTATCTCCTTTTGCCATGAGGCAAGTTGGAATGTAGGAGTCGTCTTGAAGGTTGGTGAAGAGTTGCGCGCTTGAGGTAGATTGGATGGCCACATTTGCCACCACTTCCTCTTCCTCGGAGCTAGAACTCTCATCATCGGAGTTCCATTCTTCACCAATATGAGCTTGTCCATACTTCTTCTTCTTGAAGTATCCCTTGGTCTTGCCTCCCTTTTTAAACTTATCCTTCTTGTATTCCTTCTTGGCTTCTTGTTCCTTCTTGTTAGGACAATCCGCTATGAAATGACCGGTTTGGCCACATTCATAGCATGCCCTCTTCTTTCCTTTCCTTTGGAACTTGTCATTCTTCCTTACAAATTTCTTGAAAGTTTTGATGAACATAGCTGTGTCTTCATCACTTGAGCTATCTTCATCACTTGAGGTCTCGACCACTTTCTTTGCTTTGTGGTCTTTGCTCTTCTTGAGATTGTCTTGTTCATTTGTGATCAAGGCATGAGAGTCTCTTGTCTTGATGGGGGCTTCCTCGGACTCGTGTTGTTGAATTTTTGCAAATAGTTGATGAGGCGTCATGTCCTCATAATCATCACGATCCCTTATCATCCTTGCAAGACTTTTATCTTTCTCTTTATAAGCTCTCATGAACAATCTTGTGACCTTGGAGTCACTCCAATCTTCACTCCCAAGTACTCTTATTTTGTTGACCAATACCATCAATCGATCAAAGAGTGATTGGAGCGACTCACCCTTTGTCCAGTCATACCTTGCAAGCTCACTTTCCAAAGCTTCAACTCTATGTCTTTTAGCTTTGGGATCTCCTTCATGTGACATTCTAAGAATGTTCCAAATGTCACGAGCATCTTCTCTTCCTTGAACTTTCCGGTATTCTTCCGGACAAAGACTACCTTTGATTATGCTCACTGCTTGAGCATTTCGATGAACCTCTTGCATCATTTCCGGAGTCATCTCTTCTCCTTGGGCGGGCTTATACATACCTACATTAACAATCTCCCAAAGACTAGGATGCACACCGATTAAATGCGACTTCATCTTGTCGGCCCACTCATCATAGTTCAACTCACTAAGAGTTGGTAACTTTCCAAGTGGGGCGGAAGAGAAGTTGGGAATATAATTTCTAGAGTAATCGAATTGAACTTTGCTAAAGTCATTACCTTTGCTTTTGGTAGATGATCCTTCGGTGTTGAGACTTACCTTGCTCAATACCTTAGACACCAAAAGATCCACTAGATCGTCATTATAATCAAATGTTCCCTTACCTTTACCTTCTTCGGCCTTTCTTCTTGTTTCCTCTTCTTCGGCCTTTTTCCTAGCATCTTCCTCTTTCATTTTGAGGAACATTTTCTCGGCAATCTTCATGGCGAGGTCGAGGACCTTGGGGTCCACTTCCTCACCGGTAGATGTGACGGGGATTTCCTCGAGAAGAGGATCCACATGGTCCCGTTGTGTAGACATGATCGTTTCCTCACGCGGTTAAGCGTAAAACGAGGCACGTAGCTTTGATACCAATTGAAAGTAGCCTAGAGGGGGGGGGGGTGAATAGGCTATACCTGAAAATTTTCACTAAAAACTTCGAAATAGGTTAAATTAAAGTTGCACAGGTGCAAACCGGTTCAGTCGATTTTAATCACAACTGAACAAGTTTGAACCCACTCAACTTGAATTTAATAATCTATTGAACAAATTCGAAGTAGTAAAGAAAATAGCTAAAGATTTGCCCTACACAAGAACTACTTGAATGAATAATATGAACCAACCACCGAATATGAAAAGCTTAACAAGAACACACAAGAACACGCGATATAACCCGAGGTTCGGCAACCACCACAAAGGTGTCCTACTCCTCGTTGAGGAACCCACAAAGGGTCGGGTCTTTTCCAACCCTAATCCTCCACAAGCCGACCACAAAGGTCAAGGCAATCTCTTCTCAAATCTGCTCAAGGAGCGGGTGATACAAACTTCTTGGGGTCGTCCACAAATTTGGAGACTCCCAAGCAACCTCTAACCGTCAAGGAACACGAGGTTCCAAGAGTAACAAATCCGCACACGGTTAAGTTTGCAACGAGCTCAAGAACAAGAGAATGGGAGAATCGAGATGAAATTGACAGCGAGTTCGATCGAGTTCACCTCACACCAAGGGTCCTTCAAATGATTGAAGGAGATGCGATTGCGGGTGTGAGAGGTGAAGTGAATGCTCTTGTTTGAGGGTTGGTCAGCCAAAGATTCGTGGGAGAGGCAGAAGTTCATGAGAGAGAGAGTGTGAGGGGGTATATAAAGGATCCCCCAAAAGCTGGCAGCCGTTGGGAGGAAAAAGGGCAAAAACCGGTTGAACCGGTTTTCAAACCGGTTGAACCGGTTTCTACCAGGGGGATCCCGGTCCACTGGTCTACTCAGCCGGACACTGGACCGGTTTCAAAACCGGCTGAGTAGGGTCAAATTTCGGCTCAACCGGTTTCAGAAAAATATCTGCTGCGACTTTTCTGACAGCTCTGACTGTCAGTCAGGTCAGAGCAGAGGTGGCAGAATGAACAGTACCAAAACCGGTTGAACCGGTTTCAGGACCGGTTGAACCGGTTTTGGGGGCTGAAACCAGACTTTGAGAATTTTGAAGAGAACTTAGGTGAAGACTTTGTGGGAAGTAAAATTTGTTTTTCTCAAGAGCATTCATGATCTGGAAAAGATGATCTCAAAGGAGTTTTCAAAAGAATTGAACTTGGCTCGTTTCACAACTTACTTAACCGTCGCGGATCCCTCTTAATTGTACGGCGATTCCTATGACTCAAGAATTTTAAACTTAGCACCGCCGTTGTTTCATAGCACTTGGAGCACGCCATTGGATGTGGAATTTTAAATCCGCTGTGCTTTATACTTTTATTATCGTAGGATCTGTGCTTCTCCTGTCTGTAGAAATACTGTGTACACACTAGGAGCAAACTTGTTAGAATCATAGTTTGTTTTGTCATTAATCACCAAAACCCACAATTAGGGTTGATTGCACTTACACAACGACCACGGTTGAAAGGGCTTTTTCTGCCATGAAAATTATCAAAACTGGGTTGCGCAACAAAATGGGTGATTATTAGCTTAACAATTTAATGGTAATCTACATTGAGAGGGAATTGTTCAAAGGGCTTGATCTTCAAAATATTAAGAAGGCATTTCAAAAGAAAAAGGATAGACAAATGCAACTGTCTAGGTCTCCAAGACATATATAGCAAAATCAGAGATATGACAATTACATGTTTTATAGCAAATTATTCTCATTTTAGACAATGTTCTATTTCTTTATACATATCACGAGTTGTTATACAAGTTAATTGGCTGTGTGCTAAATATTATACGGTTCAGTTGTGTAGAGCCATACCTAATTTTTTTAGTCCTCCGCCACTGATTATATTGGCGTAAGAGAGAAGAAGCTGTCGGATTCAAGTGCACTAATGAGGCGTCAAATCGGATCAGATGCGAGATGCGCGATGCTTACCTGCTGCCCGGCCGGCCGCAAGGATGGCCACCTGCCTCTGCATGGTCCTGTGTGAGTGTCTGTGTGTGCTCATCACACGTACGTACTAGTACTAGCGATCGATCGATCTCTCCAGCTGCATGCATGCTGTCCACAAGACCGTACCCAGGAGACGGAGCGCAGCATGCATGTGCTTAATTCTCTAAGTACGGTAGCTAGGGCATGTTTTGCTACCCTCAGCTCAATGTGTGTTCTGCACTCAATGTTTGTTTTGTTTGGCGTTAACCACCAAGAAACTGCAACCGTCTTTTCAATATATAGCTGGTCAAAGCTGCTAGTATATATAGTATAGAGGGCTGTAAACATACTTAGGCCTAGTTTGGGTACTCTTGGATTGAAGTGGTTTAGAGGGATTGAAGAGTGTTTAAATCCCCAATAGATCAAAAACTCCCCTAATACATCTCAATCCACTTCAATCCGTCTCATTCCTAGAGTACCCAAACCAAGCCTTAATTATCTTTGATTACTGATTGGGGCTTCAGCCTTTTGCTGTATTGCGGTAGGAGAGTTGAAGCGCATGAATCACGTGCGTGCGCTGGTATTGCCACCTGTCACAAACGATTCCCTGCAGGTTCCGATAATGAAATGAAAGGATACAACTATATATACAGTGCCTACATACGCTGCGCTGATTAATTATTGAAACATCATGATGCCAACAATATTGTATGTAGGGCCTCATGTTCCGAATGAAAGATACGATCGAGTTGATATTCCTGATCATATGTATGTATACGAGAGATGAATAGGCGGGGACATGTGCAATAATTACTTTAGCATTTGCAGTCAGTAGTGCAAGGCTGAAGGCATAGGTAAATAGTAACGCAACACTCAGAAAAAGCTACCCGTAATTATTAACAATTGACCCTATTATATTGTTGACCACTTTGGCCAAGACAAGCCGTAATTACTAACAATTGACCACGCATTGTTGACCACTTTATTCCTACTGTTACTTATAATAACTGCAATATATGGGTTATATATAGCACCAACATCAATCAAAAGTAGCAAAGCAAAGCAGCAACATACAGCGCCAATAATACAATATAATAGATTAACATGTGCAGCTGGTGATATTTTAAACTCATATCATATTCATGCTACTTTTGATTACTGTCAGCAATCTCTAATCTCATCGGCATATCATGCATGATTGATGATGACTCTGGTCATATATTCAACAACTTTCACTTAGGGGGTGTTTGGTTACCCCAAACTAAAATTTAGCCCCTGTCCCATCGAATGATTGAACCTCCGTTCCGGGTATTAAATGTAGTCGGATTATAAAACTAATTTGTCAGCCGAAGATTAAAAGACGAGACGAATCTAGTCCAGTTGGTTGGGTCTATATTTCATACTCCTATTTAAAAGTCAAATGCTTGATGTGACCCGGGCTAAACTTTAGCAGGAGTAACCAAACACCCCCTTAGGGCTTGTTCGGTTATTCCCAATACACATGGATTGGATGGGATTGGAAAAAATTGTGAAGAAGTTTGAGCTGTTTGGGATTCAAACCCATCCAATCCCGCTCAATCCACATGGATTGAGAGCTAACCGAACAAGCCCTTACAAGGTACAGTACACATCCTGACCTGGTACCGGCCCTAGTAGCTGGCTGGCTAGCTAGACGACGAAGATGAGGGGGCGCGATGGGTAGGTGTCGTAATCACGCTAGCTGACTAGGAGTTATTAGTACGACAAGACACCAACCAGCCGCCGGATCAAGCCGAAAAAGCCAGACAGGGCATGACGATGTTGTAGCTAGCCCTGCCGCTTCTCGATCTCCAACGGAAACTCCGATGCCCGGCACGGCGGCTAGAGACTGATCCAATCCAACTGCACGGGGCGCAGCCGGACAGGACATCTATTTTGTCGTCGGTCCCGGTGGTGTGTTGCGGCCGCCGACGCGCTCTCTCACCAAAGAGCTCATGGGCTGCTATGCTAATACGTCCGTCCCGGCCTGCGTGCTAAAGCCCATCAAGCCCAATGCTGCTAGACCTCACCAAGGGCTTGATTTCTTAACATCAATCATATACTGGAATAAATTTGAAAAGCCGACCAGCCCTCTCTCGTACTTCCAACAGGTGTGCCCCATATATGTCAGATGCATAGATTGTTAGAATATTTGGCTTTTTTTAGTTGCATTTTAATCCCCCCAAAAAATGAAATACAGATATTCATGACAATATAAAACATAACTGTTGGGGACCATAATTAGGGGTACCCCCAAGACTTCTAATCTCAGCTGGTAACCCCCATCAGCGCAAAGCTGCAAAGGTCCTGATGGACGCGATTAAGGTCAAGGCTCAGTCCACTCAAGGGACACGTTCTCGCCTCGCCCGAGCCCAACCTCGGGCAAAGGCAGCCGACCCCGGAGGATTCACGTCTCGCCCGAGGGCCCCCTCAAGCGACAGACACACCTTCGGCTCGCCCGAGGCTCAGTCTTCGCAGAGAAGCAACCTTGTCCAGATCGCCACGCCAACCGACCGTATCGCAGGAGCATTTAATGCAAGGATCGCCTGACACCTTATCCTGACGCGCACTCTTCAGTCGACAGAGCCGAAGTGACCGCAGTCACTTCGCCGCTCCACGGACCGACCTGACAAGAAAACAGCGCCGCCTGCGCCGCTCCAACTGCTGTGCCACTCGACAGAGTGAGGCTGACAGCAGCTAAGTCCAGCCTCGGGCGCCATGGGAAGCTCCGCCTCGCCCGACCCCAGGGCTCGGACTCAACCTCGACCCCGGAAGACGGACTCAGCCTCGACCCCGGAAGACGGACTCCGCCTCGCCCGACCCCAGGGCTCGGACTCAGCCTCGGCCTCGGAAGACGGTCTCCGCCTCGCCCGACCCCAGGGCTCGGACTCAGCCTCGACATCGGAAGGCAAACTCCGCCTCGCCCGACCCCAGGGCTCGGACTCAGCCTCGACCTCGGAGGAGCCTCCGCCTCGCCCGACCTCGGGCTCGGACCCGCCACGTCACAAGGAAGGCCATCATTACCCTACCCCTAGCTAGCTCAGGCTACGGGGAACAAGATCGGTGTCCCATCTGGCTCGCCCCGGTAAACAAGTAATGATGGCGCCCCGCGTGCTCCATGACGACGGCGGCTCTCAGACCCTTACGGAAGCAAGGAGACGTTAGCAAGGATCCGACAACCCCGACAGCTGTCCTTCCACAGGACCCAAGCGCTCCTCCGATGGCCATGACATCACATGAACAGGGTGCCAAAACCTCTCCGACTGCCACGACGACATGTACTTAGGGCTCTAGCTCCTCTCTGCTAGACACGTTAGCACACTGCTACACCCCCCATTGTACACCTGGACCCTCTCCTTACTCCTATAAAAGGAAGGTCTAGGGCTCTCGTACGAGAAGGTTGGCCACGCGGGAGAACGGGCCGACGCAGAAGGCTCTCTCCCTCTCTCTCTCTCCCACGCGAACACTTGTAACCCCCTATTGCAAGCGCATCCATCCGCCCTGGGCGCAGGACAACACGAAGGCCGCGGTTTCCCCTTACTGTTCTCCCCCCTTTGTGTCCCGTCTCGCGCCGACCCATTTGGGCTGGGACACGCAGCGACAATTTACTCGTCGGTCCAGGGACCCCCGGGGTCGAAACGCCGACAGTTGGCGCACCAGGTAGGGGACTGCTGCGTGTTGACAAACAGCTTCCCGTCAAGCTTCAGATGGGTAGTCTCCAGCAACCTTTCCAACTCGGGACGATGCTCCGTTTCGGGAGTCTTGAGTTCATGTCCCTCGACGGCAGCTACGACATGATACTCCCTCCGCCGCGCGACAGCGACAATGGCGGCTGTCAGCCCGCCCGCCGGCGGCGGAATCAACAACGTCTTCCCCACATGGCGGAAGAACAACATCCGGGTTTGTCCAGTCACCTCCCCCACCGACGGAGAAGGAGGCGGGGCAACCATGGCCAAGCAGGAGGCAACACCTCGTCGGCTGTCAAGCAAGTCGACGACGCCGGCGCCCCAGTGGGGGACACGTCGGGCTTCGACCTTGCGTCTGAGACGAAGATGAGCGCCGTTTCCCCGCAACACGCCAACCCCAAGCAGACGAACGACGCCAGCATGCTCGCGAAGGACTTGCTAGGCGTCTCCCTCGTACGTGAGACAACGGTGCAGTCCGCCCCTGACGTGACTTCGTCACCGCCCGTCGACCAAGAGGTACCGACCGATTCCCATCTCGTGCCTTTTGGATTCAGCTTCGACCCACCAAGCGACCTCGCTTCGGTGGAAGCCTTCATAGAGGCATGTACCAACCCTCCGAGGTACCATATGCGGTCGCCCTGGGACAGACTGACGGCCGTCTCGACCTACGGACCCTCGGGTCCCGAGGAAGATGACGAGCCCGACTTTTGTTGGGATTTCTCCGGGCTCGGTAACTCCAGTGCCATGCGGGACTTCATGACCGCATGCGACTACTGCCTCTCCGATTGTTCCGATGGTAGCCGCAGCTTCGACGACGAGGACTGCGGGCCGAGTCGTGAATGTTTCCACGATCTAGGGGGTCCCGGCGAAGGCAACCATCTTGGTATGCCGGAGAGCGGCGATCCCCCTAGGCCTGCGCCTCGCGTTGACATCCTTCGGGAGCTAGCTGTGGTCCCAGTCCCTGCGGGGGGTCAGGACGCACAGCTCGAGCAAATCCGCGAGATGCAGGCCAGGCTCGACGAGGGAGCAGGAACACTTGAGCAGTTTCGGCGGAACATCGGGCAAGAATGGGCAGACCAAGCTCCGGCCAGAGAAGCGCGTCATCTACCCCAGGGCATCCATCACCGCATTGCCGACGACGTCAGGGAAAGGCCGCCACCGGCTTACAGTGGGGTCGGCCAGAACCTGGCTGCAGCAGCAATACTACTCCGCGCGATGCCGGAACCATCAACCACCGAAGGGCGGCGTATCCAGGGAGAGCCCAAGAATCTCCTGGAGGATGCCGCGGTCCAACGGGCCGAAAGCTCTGCCTCCCGAAGGCAGGGGTACCCCTCGGAGCATCGCGCCACGACTTCCCGATTCGTGCGGGAAGCCTCGGTCCACACCGGGCGCACGTGCAACACGGCGCCTGCGGCCCCGGGTCGCCTCGGCAACGAGCACCACCACCGCAACCGTCAAGCCCACCTCGATGAGAGGGTGCGCCGAGGCTACCACCCCAGGCGTGGGGGACGCTATGACAGCGGGGAGGATCGGAGCCCCTCGCCCAAACCACCCGGTCCGCAGGCTTTCAGCCGGGCCATACGACGGGCGCCGTTCCCGACCCGGTTCCGAACCCCGACTACCATCACAAAGTACTCGGGGGAGACAAGGCCGGAACTGTGGCTCGCGGACTACCGACTGGCCTGCCAGCTGGGTGGAACGGACGATGACAACCTCATCATCCGCAACCTCCCCCTGTTCCTCTCCGACACCGCTCGAGCCTGGCTGGAGCATCTGCCTCCGGGGCAGATCTCCAACTGGGACGACCTGGTCCAAGCCTTCGCCAACAACTTCCAGGGCACGTACGTGCGCCCTGGGAACTCCTGGGATCTCCGAAGCTGCCGCCAGCAGCCGGGAGAGTCTCTCCGGGACTACATCCGGCGATTCTCGAAGCAGCGCACCGAGCTGCCCAACGTCACCGACTCGGACGTCATCGGCGCGTTCCTCGCCGGCACCACCTGCCGTGACCTGGTGAGCAAGCTAGGTCGCAAGATCCCCACCAGGGCGAGCGAGCTGATGGACATCGCCACCAAGTTCGCCTC
Organism: Zea mays; assembly: GCF_902167145.1. NCBI lineage: Eukaryota > Viridiplantae > Streptophyta > Magnoliopsida > Poales > Poaceae > Zea > Zea mays. The sequence goes on along the minus strand of NC_050103.1, from coordinate 77,497,354 downwards.
TGGCCAGGAGGCGGTTGAGGCCATCTTCCGAAAGGACAAGCAACCCCAGGGCCGCCAGCCGGAAGACGTCCCCGAGGCGTCTGCTCAGCACGGCACCAAGAAGAAGAACAAGAAGAAGTCGCAAGCGAAATGCGACTCCACCGACGTGGACCTTGTCGCCGCCGCTGAGTACAAGAACCCTCGAAAACCTCCTGGAGGTGCCAATTTCTTTGATAGGATGCTCAAGGAGTCGTGCCCCTATCATTAGGGGCCCGTCAAGCACACCCTTGAGGAGTGCGTCATGCTTTGGCGCCACTTTCACAAGGCCGGGCCACCGGCGGAAGGTGGCAGGGCCCACAACAACGACAAGAAGGAGGATCACAAGGCAGAGGAGTTCCCCAAGGTCCACGACTGCTTCATGATCTACGGTGGGCAAATGGCGAACGCCTCGCCTCGGCACCGCAAGCAAGAGCGTCGGGAGGTCTGCTCGGTAAAGGTGGCAGCGCCAGTCTACCTAGACTGTTCTGACAAGCCCATCACCTTCGACCAGGGCGACCACGCCGACCGCGTGCCGAGCCCGGGGAAATATCCGCTCGTTGTCGACCCCGTCATCGGCAACGTCAGGCTCACCAAGGTCCTCATGGACGGAGGCAGCAGCCTCAACATCATCTACGCCGAGACCCTCGGGCCCCTGCAGATCGATCTGTCCTCGATCCAGGCCGGCGCGGCGCCTTTTCACGGGATCATCCCTGGGAAACGCGTCCAACCCCTCGGACAACTCGATCTGCCCGTCTGCTTTGGGACTCCCTCCAACTTCCGAAGGGAAACCCTCATGTTTGAGGTGGTCGGGTTCTGAGGAACCTACCACGCAGTACTAGGGTGGCCATGCTACGCCAAGTTCATGGCCGTCCGTCCCCAACTACACCTACCTCAAGCTCAAAATGCCGGGCCCCAACGGGGTCATCACCGTCGGCCCCACGTACCGACACACGTACGAATGCGACGTGGAGTGCGTGGAGTACGCCGAGACCCTCGCCGAATCCGAGGCCCTCATCGCCGACCTAGAGAGCATCTCCAAGGAGGCGCCAGACGTGAAGCGCCACGCCGATAACTTCGAGCCAGCAGAGACGGTTAAGTCCATCCCTCTCGACCCCAACAACGACGCCTCCAAGCAGATCCAGATCGGCTCCGAGCTCGACCCCAAATAAGAAGCAGTGCTCGTCGACTTTTTCCGCGCGAACGCCGAAGTTTTCGCGTGGAGTCCCTCGGACATGCCTGGCATACCGAGGGATGTCGCCGAGCACTCGCTGGATATCCGAGCTGGATCCCGACCCATGAAGCAGCCTCCGCGCCAATTCGACGAAGAAAAGCGCAGAGCCATAGGCGAGGAGATCCACAAACTGATGGCTGCAGGGTTCATCAAAGAGGTATTCCATCCTGAATGGCTTGCCAACCCTGTGCTTGTAAGGAAGAAAGGAGGGAAATGGCGGATGTGTGTAGACTACACTGGTCTAAACAAAGCATGTCCGAAGGTTCCCTACCCTCTGCCTCGCATTGATCAAATCGTGGATTCCAATGCTGGGTGCGAAACCCTGTCATTCCTCGACGCCTACTCAGGGTATCACCAAATCAAGATGAAAGAGTCCGACCAGCTCGCGACTTCTTTCATCACACCTTTTGGCATGTACTGCTACGTTACTATGCCATTTGGTTTGAGGAATGCGGGTGCGACATACCAAAGGTGCATGAACCACGTGTTTGGCGAACACATTGGTCGGACCGTCGAGGCTTACGTCGATGACATCGTAGTCAAGACGAGGAAAGCCTCCGACCACCTCTCCAACCTTGAAACGACATTCCGGTGTCTCAAGGCGAAAGGCGTAAAACTCTGTCACACCCGAGTTTTAGGGGCACCAAGACCCGGGCGCGAACATAATCACCAGGTGTGCTGGGACCAAGTCTCACACATATGATGAATCATGGCACAGGATCGAATGTCACATCTTTACTATATAACAGGAGTTCTGTACAAAATAAATAATTACATTATAAGGAGACAACGGTCCAGCAACCCAAAGTTGACTGGGAGACGACGACCTAAACCTCTCGCGAACTCGCCACAGTATCCTCCATGCGCTTCATCCTGCGGTACCTGTTCTTGACCTGTGGGGGGGGGGGGGTGTGAGACAGCAAGAGTGAGCTCACATACGTTCATCGCTCAACAAGTTGTGGGGAATAATGTGCATGAACTCGCCAAAGGTGGGAGCTCACGTGAAGTGTAAGGCTTACCAAAGAGGATGGTTAGAGCTGAGCATTGCTTTTAAAGTTGGTCAAAATTTTATTAGCAATTACTAAGTATAAGTAAATACCAACCCAATTAAGTAGTAGAACAAAAGTAACAACCTCACCTGCGATGCAATGCATATGACAAATTGAGTTTAAGTTCCATAATTTAATCATCAGAGAGTCCTGAGCTGCTCATGACCGTGAGCTCGGCTAGTATACCAGTTTTACACTCTGCAGAGGTGGTACCCTTTACCCACAAGTCATGTTACCCGTCTGCCAAGGGATCGCGACTTCCCATACACCTCTACCGAGGAGGCGAGGCAGGGTAACACTACGAGGCCTTTACAAAGTTCCACTAGCTTCAGAAAACCCGCTACAGTTTATAGGAAGCTCCAATGCAGGAATCCCTTGCAGGACCGCCATCGCAGCAAAATCCTCCCGAGGGCCTCCCTACACTGACCACTCCCCTACTGCCCTTGCCCCTTTCGGGTAAGGTAGTCCTCCACTAGCTTTCCTAATTAATCAGCCAAGGGCGTCCATAAACCCTTGTGGTGGCACGTGTTTCTCAAGTTAAGCTCTATGTTCCAATTAACATTAATGATCTTGACATGAACAGTAAATAACAACGGATAACAAAAATATAATCATGAATAATGTGTATCTCAATGCCCAAAACCACATATAGCATTAGCAAGTACTACCCAAAAAGTTCAGTGGTAAACAAGGCATAAAGATAGACAAACTAGGGTAACCTATTAGGTCCCATCAAAATTAACCTATGCAGATCATTATGATTAATTAGAACATGAGTGGGTAAAAGAAGTGATCAAGGGCACAACTTGCCTGGGACTTGAGATTCCAGGTACCAGGATGATCTTCAGATGACTCGTGACCTCACTGCTAGTCGTAGCAATACCGACAAACATTGTATAGGCAAAATTAACATTACACCAAACATATATGCAAAATACATATTATTAATCTACACATTGAAATAAGATCAGAGGAACAGAAATTATTAATTTTGGAGTTATAGATTTTAAGTTATGGATTTTCCAAAGATTCTATGTGCTTAGTACAAAATTAATTAAGATAACAATTTTAATGTGACTTTTATGTCAAAACAATGGTACCAAATGATAAGCAATGATTTTATAAAATTATAGGAATTGGAATGAATTAATTTGGACTAAATATGCATTTTCTATGAATTAAACAAATTCTAGCATTTATTTTTGCATAAAAATCATTTTCTAATTCCTTTTTCTAGATTTTATAATTCTCTGGACTGGGCCTCATTTACCAGAAAACTCAGGGGCCTAGGTGTAACTAATCCTAAGACTCAGACGACCCACCAGGTGGACTGCGGGTTGATTTCCAGAGAGGTGAGGGTCTCTTTAGAAAACTTGACCCGCGAAGGGGTACCGTGAACTACTGGCCGTCAGATCTGAGCGGATGGCTCAGATTAAAATGCGCACAACGTATACTACGTCCCTCACCACGATCGTCCGATCTCCATCCGACGGCCCGCAATGCCCCCGCGAACCGGTATCCCCGTGTTCTAATCCCAGCCGTTCATCGCCGAACCGACGGCGGCAAGGTTTCCCCCCTATCCCGACGGGAGAGCGCGGCGGCGCGCGCCGTTCCACGGCGGTCCGCCCGCCGGAGCACCGGTATCTCGCCCCTAAGTGCCCTATAACTCAATCCAAACTTTACAACACGATGCAGTGAATATCCCAAACTTATTCCCCGCCATAATACCTTAGATGGTGAAGAGCCGAGCTCCAGTGACGAGTAATGGCGGCACGACGATGGTGTTGCCCGTCGATGTGAAATTCACCCGACGGCCTGATGTCCTGCCCCATGATTCCTTTGCGAACGCGCCCGCCGGATCGTGGTTCTCCCTTCAGGTCACAATCGCGGCCGATTACTCAACGCTGGCGACGAGCACCACCGTTTGTCTGCGGCGACGACGTATCCATGGTGAGCCATTCCAAGAGCTCCGCCCACAACGCGGCCACGGCTGAGTCACGTACTGCAGGGTGAAGCTCCCAGGCCCAGATCCGAGGCCCGAACGGCAACCAAGGCGGGGTCCCGCGACGGTGCCCAATTTTCTCTCTCCTCTCGGTCTCTTCTTCCGCTTTCCATCTCTGCTCGCTATGGTTTCTCATTCGGCACAGGGGTACATGGCGACCCATATATGCGACGGAGGGGGCAAGTCCGAGCTTGGCCGACCCGCGAGAGACGCGAAGCTTTAGGCTAGTTTGTTACAGGCTCGGATTTGCGGAGGAGAGGTCCGCACCGACCTTCACGCGGGGTTCTGTTGCGCCTGGACGAAGAAGCTGACACGTGGGGCCCGCCAGTCAGCGACCCGGTTCATCAGACTGTGAGTCCCACCAACCCAGGCCCACCTGTCGGCGCACGCGAGCGGTGAAGACTGGGCCGCGCGGGTGGCATTCGGTTTGGGCCGAATTGTTGGCCTGCGGCCCTGGTAAGCTTTTATTCTTTTCTCCTTTTATTTTCTGTTTTCTTCTTTCTTTTTTTTATTCATAATTATTTGAATCCAGATTTGAATTTGAATATAAATTTCAGCTTTGGGCTAGATTGTACAAATTCAAAATCTAGTCTTGGAATAATATATTTTTAACTACTTATTTTATCCACACAATACTTATTTTCTTTTCCTTCTAAATTCTAGAATTTCTTTCAAATCTTAAATTCCCATTTGGGTATTAATGTATTTCTTTTTCACATTATTATATGTTGTCACAAAAATGCACACACAAATAAAATATTCAGCATGACACAATGATTTAGTAGCATATCTTTTTATTAATTGTTTTTGGGCATGGTGTTCACATATGATGATGCATAAAGATCAAACTCACATAAAGAGAAATTGTTTCTCTATTGGTATTATTTCTAGCAAATTACAAAGTGGGTGTTACAAACTCAACCCCGAGAAGTGCGTCTTCGGAGTCCCCCGAGGCATGCTCATGGGGTTCATCGTCTCCGAGCGGGGCATCGAGGCCAACCCGGAGAAAATCGCGGTCATCACCAACATGGGGCCCATCAAGGACTTGAAAGGCGTATAGAGGGTCATGGGATGCCTTGCGGCTCTGAGCCGCTTCATCTCGCGCCTCGGCGAAAGAGGCCTACCTCTGTACCGCCTCTTAAGAAAGACCGAGTGCTTCACTTGGACCCTCGAGGCCGAGGAAGCCCTCGGGAACCTGAAGGCGCTCCTTACGAACGCACCCATCCTAGTGCCTCCCGCTACTGGAGAAGCCCTCTTAATCTACATCGCCGCTACCACTCAGGTGGTCAGCGCCGCGATCGTGGTCGAAAGACGAGAAGAAGGGCATGCATTGCCCGTCCAGAGGCCGGTCTACTTCATCAGTGAGGTACTGTCCGAGACCAAGATCCGCTACCCACAAATTCAGAAGCTGCTGTACGCGGTGATTCTGACGCGGTGGAAGTTGCGACACTACTTCGAGTCTCATCCGGTGACTGTGGTGTCATCCTTCCCCCTAGGGGAGATCATCCAGTGCCGAGAGGCCTCGGGTAGGATTGCAAAGTGGGCGGTTGAAATCATGGGCGAGACAATCTCGTTCGCCCCTCGGAAGGCCATCAAGTCCCAAGTCTTGGCGGACTTTGTGGCTGAATGGGTCGACACCCAGCTTCCGGCAGCTTCGATCCAACAGGAACTCTGGGCCATGTTTTTCGACGGGTCGCTGATGAAAATAGGGGCAAGCGCGGGCCTGCTCTTCATCTCGCCCCTCGGGAAGCACCTCCGCTACGTGCTGCGCCTCCATTCCCCGACGTCCAACAACGTGGCTGAGTACGAGGCTCTGGTCAATGGGTTGCGCATCGCCATCGAGCTAGGGGTCCGACGCCTCGACGCTCGCGGTGACTCGCAGCTTGTCATTGACCAAGTCATGAAGAACTCCCACTACCGCGCCCCGAAGATGGAAGCCTACTGCGACGAGGTTCGGTGCCTGGAGGACAAGTTCTACGGGCTCGAGGTCAACCACGTCGCCCGGCGGTACAACGAGACTGCAGACGAGCTGGCGAAGATAGCTTTGGCACGAACAACGGTTCCCCCGAACGTCTTCTCCCGGGACCTACATCAACCCTCAGTCAAGACAAACGACACTCCCGAGCCCGAGAAGGCCTCGGCCCAGCCCGAGGCACCCTCGGCTACCGAGGGTGAGGCTCTGCGCATCGAGGAAGAGCGGAATGGGGTCACGCCTAATCGAAACTGGCAGACCCCGTACCTGCAATATCTCCACCAAGGAGAGCTACCCCTCGATAGAGCCGAAGCTCGGCGACTGGCGCGGCGCGCCAAGTCATTCGTCTTGCTGGGTGACGGTAAGGAGCTCTACCACCGCAGCCCCTCCGGCATCCACCAGCGATGCATATCCATCGCCGAAGGCCAGGAGCTCTTACAAGAAATACACTCGGGGGCTTGCGGTCATCACGCAGCGCCTCGAGCCCTTGTTGGAAATGCTTTCCGACAAGGTTTCTACTAGACGACCGCGGTGGCCAACGTCACTAGAATTGTCCGCACCTGCCAAGGGTGTCAATTCTACGCAAGGCAGACGCACCTACCCGCTCAGGCTCTGCAAACAATACCCATCACCTGGCCGTTTGCTGTGTGGGGTCTGGACCTCGTCGGTCCCTTGCAGAAGGCACCCGGGGGCTACACGCACCTACTGGTCGCCATCAACAAATTCTCCAAGTGGATCGAAGTCCGACCCCTAAACAGCATCAGGTCCGAACAGGCGGTGGCATTCTTCACCAAAATCATCCATCGCTTCAGGGCCCCGAACTCCATCATCACCGACAACGGCACCCAGTTCACTGGCAGAAAGTTCCTGGACTTCTGCGAAGACCACCACATCCGGGTGGACTGGGCCGCCGTGGCATACCCCATGACGAATGGGCAGGTAGAACGTGCCAACGACATGATTCTGCAAGGACTCAAGCCGAGGATCTACAACGACCTCCATAAGTTCGGCAGGCGATGGATGAAGGAACTCCCCTTGGTGGTCTGGAGCCTGAGGACGACGCTAAGTCGAGCCACGGGTTTCACGCCGTTCTTTCTAGTCTATGGAGCCGAGGCCATCTTGCCCACAGACTTAGAATACGGTTCCCCAAGGACGAGGGCCTACGACGACCAACGCAACTAGACCAACCGAGAAGACTCATTGGACCAGCTGGAAGAGTCTCGGGACGTGGCCTTACTACACTCGGCGCGGTATCAGCAGTCCCTGCGATGCTACCACGCCTGAGGGGTTCGGTCCCGAGACCTCCAGGTGGGCAACTTGGTGCTTCGACTACGTCAAAACGCCCGAGGGTGGCACAAGCTCATGCCTCTATGGGAAGGGCCGTTCGTCATTGCCAAGGTTTTGAAGCCCGGGACGTACAAGCTGGCCAACAGTCAAGGCGAGGTCTACAACAACGCTTGGAACATCCGACAACTACGTCGCTTCTACCCTTAAGATGTTTTCAAGCCGTTCATATACCTCGTTTACATATGAAGTCTAACCATCAAGGAAGGGTCAGCCTTGCCTCGGCAAAGCCCGACTCTCCCTCGGGGGCTAGAAGGGGGGAACCCCCTCCGTGTCAAAATTTTCCTCGGAAAAAGTCTTTCTGCCAGAATATCTTTCGTGCTTTTCGACTACTTTGGTAGTGGGATCATGAAAACGACGGAGTACACGTAAGCAGGCAAGGCCGACCGAGCCGAGGGACTCCTACGCCTCCGGGATACAGATACCTCACTCATCACCTTCTGCGAGAAGTAACTCGCGTTCGGATGAGCGATCCTGCTGACCGAACAAGCCTTAACGCTCAAAAGACTTTCTGCCGAAACAGTTTTTCGTGTTTTCTCGGCTACGTCGATAATAGAATCCCGCGGACGAGCAAGAGTACACGTAAGCGGCAAGGCCGACCGAGCTGAGGGATTCCTACGCCTCCAGGATACGAATACCTCACTCATCACCTTCCGTGAGAAGTAACTCTAGCTCGGATAAACGATTCTGCTACCGACGAGCAAGCCCTGATACTCGAAACAAGAGGAAAAGAAATACAGCTTTACAACGCAACGACAATATGTTTGGGCCTCGGCGGCCGCAAAAAACATATGCATACTACAGGCGAACCGATCCTGCAGGCTCAGACGTCGATGGAGGGGGAGCAGCAGCACCCTCGGCGTCAACTCCACCTTCGGCGAAGTCCGACCGAGCCTCGGACGGCAACACGGGCGAAGGATCTCCGCTCCGAAGGACGACATCAGCACCACGCCCGGGCCATCGCCGCCAGGGTCTCCTCCAGGAACCCGGCCCGAGCAGACAGCTCGGCCGGCCGCCCCGAAGCCTCAACCAGCTGTCCCCCGAGGACACCAGCCCGGCTCGTGGCCTCGACAACTCGACTCCGGCGTTGGTCCCGCCAGTCGACGACCCGGCCAAGCCCCAGCCAACGAAGCTTCCTTTTTCGAGCCAACTCCGCCTCTGTCCACGCTGACACCGCTGCCCTCGACCCTGGCTCACCGTAGAGCGGCCAAGGGTTTCTTCGACTAAGCAAGTGAAGCCTCGGGCGGCAAGGCCGACCGAGCCGAGGGATTCCTACGCCTCCGGGATACGGATACCTCACTCGTCACCTTCCGCACAGAGCAACTCACATTTGGTTAAGCGGTTTGGCTAGCCGACAAGCGAGTTCCAGTGCTCGAAAATGAGGAAAAAACACGGTATTACACCCAAAAATACCTACATGTTCAGGCCCCGACAGCCACATTGAACAAACACCGACACTCAAGGTGCCATTACAAACGGAACTCTGGTTCCACTCCCGCAGGTACGAACAACCCCCCACATTGGAGGGCCTGCGGGGCGACAAAACCCCTGGTGGCTCGTCGACGCCCGCTCCGGCAGCAGCGACAACGACCTCCGCTCCGAGTGGCCAAACAACATCAGCGATGACCTCAGGGCGGACACTGCTGCGACGAGCTCCTCGCCCACGTCCCCACTGGAGGGGCGAGGACAAGCTATCAAAGCCAAAGAGCCGGAGGCCCGGAGCGCGGATGTTGGTGGCGATCTCGTCGGCAACGAGGACTTCTTCAGCCGCCACCACCTCAACATCGACGACAGCAGCCATCTGCCCACCGGCAGATCCCCACTCGGATCCTCCCGGACAGGCGAGCACCGACCTCCGCGCAAGAGGCGTCGTACCGGAGCAAAGGCAGGATAGCCCAAGAACACGAATGCCGCCCTAGCAGCGCGCAACGTCTTGGGCGGCCCTCCAGTGCGCGCGGCACGACGACCGCTCGTACGGCGGGAGGGGGCACCGGGAGACGAGCCAGAGCCAGCTGAGCCAGCGAGCCCAACGCGCTGAAGCTGACGACGCTCGCGGCCGACCAGCCCTGCGTTATCGGAGTCCGCCCCTTCCGCTAGGCTAGTGAGCACCCTCTCCCCTGAATGCTGAAGGAGAGGGTGACCCACGAACCCGTGTGGGAGGTAGAGCTCCGGCTCAGCCCGCCCTCCGCCCCAGCAAGGATGATGAAGATCCTTGAAGCTGAGGGCGGGGCAGAGGCCGCAGCCCGGCTCGCTTCTCCCCACCATCGAACTGGTGGTCACCGTCTTGGGTGACCACCGGCGAGGGGATGCAGCCGGGCTGCCTGATGAAAATCCTTGAAGCCGAGCGATGGCTGAAAGGTACCAACTTCCGCGAAGTTGCGTTCCTCCAACGACAGCAAGACAAAACGACGCGAGTGCTCCCCATTCGGGGGCTCGGGAGGTGGAAGGACGCGATGCATGAAGGGAGTGCGAAGACATGGTTGCCATCCAAGGGAGTCGCCTCCTTTTAAAGGCGACTCTCCCCACTTGCGTCCTCAGCCGTCGCGGACTGAGTCTTCTCCAACACGCTCCAAGGTCCTCCCCCTACGACACGGGGGCTGGGTCCCACGCGTCATGCAAGATGGCCCAGGATAGAAGAAGCCAAACCGCTGCGCGCGGAGCGCGTAACTGGCCAGCGGTTACAAGCACTCCTCCACTTTCGCCCAGACCAGCGGGTGAGAGGGCGGACCGCCATACAGGCGGCATGCAACCGCACCAAGGGGGCGCACCCTTTCGATTTCAACGCGTCCAGCATGGAGGCCTAGGCCCACACGTCATGTAACCGGCGCGCCGGTTACTACGTGCGAGAAACTGCACCGCCACTCGCGCCAGCACCGCGCCTCCTCGACTGCAGAACCGGTGCCGCGACTCGAGGCGACCCTGCGCATGACCCAACAGTGCCAACCGAGCACATCGGTCACGGGTCAGTCAGCCGCGGGAGAAAGCGCGATGGTCGATACGGCCAAAAATGGGCCGGCAGTAATGGCGGTGGCAGGCGGGCGGAAGCAGCAGTCAAATCGTCTGCAAGCTCATGTCCCCTCATGGGGCAGCAGGAGAACCCTCTCCCATGGTGTGAAGACGACGCGCCCGTATTCCGTTCCTCGAACGGCTCGCGCACGCACAACGGCTGCCCCGCGAACCACTCGTCCCATCGCATTAACTCTGCAGCGGGACAGGCGGCACCTTTGGCAGGCAAAGCAGGCGACGCTTCACCTCCGCCATAATGACCGCGTCAAAAAAGGTGCGCCACGTCGTTCGATTTCGTATCCTTTTCCTCCTCCTCTTTCTCTCTCTTGCCACAAGGACCGAGAAAGGGGATACTCCGAAAGGGATCCTTCTCTGTGAAGGAAGCGGGCCCCGAGCCCTCCTACTGATCAGAGGTTCGAAGGCTGGCCCCTCGGAAGGGTTCGGCAGCCGCCTTAGAGCACTCAGGCTCCGTGCCTACTACTGATTAGAGGTTCGAAGGCTGGCCCCTCGGAAGGGTTCGACAACCGCCTCAGAGCACTCGGGCTCCGCGCCCACTACTGGTTAGAGGTTCGAAGGCTGGCACCTCGGAGGGGTTCGACAGCCGCCTCAAGCCACTCGGGCTCCGCGCCCACTACTGATCAGGGGTTCGTAGGCTGGCCCCCGAAGGGTTCGACAGCCGCCTCAGAGCACGCAGAGCGAGGGATGACTCTGGGTACGTCCGATACACAACCAAGGCTCGGGCTACGCTCCCGAGGTACCCTAGGACATTTCCGAGACCAGCGGGAGCGATTTTGTAACGGAATCCCATCAGAGGGAGGCATCGAGCCCTCGAACCCTATCAAATGGGACCGGGTCCGGCAAATCACCTGCAGGTACTATTGGAGCGCGCCTCTGGGCCACTAGCCGACCCTTATCGAACAGGACACGGGCGTCCACTCGGATCACCCGCTAGCAACTCACTGGAGACACCATGTTCGGCACCCTCGAGGGCAACATGGCGCTTTCCCCCCTCCTCCTTGCGGAAAGGCGACGCAGGGGCGTATGGAAAAAGCCGAGTCTGTCCTTGACCGTCCTCTCGCTCTGTGCGGAGGCTTGGGGGCTGCTCTCGCAAACCCGACTCCGATCAAACCGTTGACATCGTCAACATACCAGCCCAAGAACTTGGAACTCGACTATGCAACCGGGCCACGACCAGTTCGCATGAGGGAACAACCAGACCAGCCAAAGCATCACGAAAACACGCTAAGACCTCGAAGGAGTCAAACTACTCCTCCGAGGCCTCGGGGGTTACACCCGGCGGGTGCGCTCGCGCGCACCCACCGGAACGAAACGCAACCGAGAAAGGCCGGTCCCCTTGCAAAAAAGTGCGACAAAAGCCTCCAAGCGAGTATCAACACTCCCTTCGAGGCTCGGGGGCTACTGTCGGGGACCATAATTAGGGGTACCCCCAAGACTCCTAATCTCAACTGGTAACCCCCATCAGCGCAAAGCTGCAAAGGCCTGATGGGCGCGATTAAGGTCAAGGCTCAGTCCACTCAAGGGACACGTTCTCGCCTCGCCCGAGCCCAGCCTCGGGCAAAGGCAGCCGACCCCGGAGGATTCACGTCTCGCCCGAGGGCCCCCTCAAGCGACGGACACACCTTCGGCTCGCCCGAGGCCCAGTCTTCGCGGAGAGGCAACCTTGGCCAGATCGCCACGCCAACCGACCGTATCGCAGGAGCATTTAATGCAAGGATCGCCTGACACCTTATCCTGACGCGCGCTCTTCAGTCAACAGAGCCGAAGTGACCGCAGTCACTTCGCCGCTCCACTGACCGACCTGACAAGAAAATAGCGCCGCCTGCGCCACTCCGGCTGCTATGCCACTCGACAGAGTGAGGCTAACAGCAGCTAAGTCTAGCCTTGGGCGCCATGGGAAGCTCCGCCTCGCCCGACCCCAGGGCTCGGGCTCAACCTCGACTCCGGAAGACGGACTCAGCCTCGACCCCAGAAGACGGACTCCGCCTCGCCCGACCCCAGGGCTCGGACTCAGCCTCGGCCTGGGAAGACGGTTTCCGCCTCGCCCGACCCCAGGGCTCGGACTCAGCCTCGACCTCGGAGGAGCCTCCGCCTCGCCCGACCTCGGGCTCGGACCCACCACGTCACAAGGAAGGCCATCATTACCCTACCGCTAGCTAGCTCAGGCTACGGGGAACAAGACCGGCGTCCCATCTGGCTCGCCCCGGTAAACAAGTAATGATGGCGCCCCGCGTGCTCCATGACGACGGCGGCTCTCAGCCCTTTACGGAAGCAAGGAGACGTCAGCAAGGATCCAACAGCCCCGACAGCTGTCCTTCCACAGGACCCAAGCGCTCCTCCGATGGCCACGACATCACATGAACAGGGTGCCAAAACCTGTCCGACTGCCACGACGACATGTACTTAGGGCTCTAGCTCCTCTCTGCTAGACACGTTAGCACACTGCTACGCCCCCAATTGTACACCTGGACCCTCTCCTTACGCCTATAAAAGGAAGGTCCAGGGCTCTCGTACGAGAAGGTTGGCCGCGCGGGAGAACGAGCCGACGCATAAGGCTCTCGCCCTCTCTCTCTCCCACGCGAACGCTTGTAACCCCCGACTGCAAGCGCATCCATCCGCCCTGGGCGCAGGACAACACAAAGGTCACGGTTTCCCCTTACTGTTCTCCCCCTTTGTGTCCCGTCTCGCGCCGACCCATCTGGGCTGGGACACGCAGCGACAATTTACTCGTCGGTCCAGGGACCCCCCGGGGTCGAAACACCGACAATAACAATCCACAACGGAGCAGTACAATTGATGTAGGAGGAGATCGAGCAGCCGACATTATGGTCTGTTCACACTTGATTAATGCTGAGTTCTATCTTCCTATAAACTGTGGAACAAAATATTAGCTTCTAGGAGAATAATGGGGAAAAATGATGACATTGGGCCATTTTTAATTTATGGCCAACAATGTAGAACAGACAATTCAGGTCAGGTATGTATGGAGTTCAAGGTTTTTGGTGTGGAGGTATAGCAAGCGACATGTTTGTGAGCACTTTTGGTTTCCTCTCTCCACCAACCTGCACACTTATGATATGCAATATAGCATATTCAAAGTGTTCTATAGAAATTTATATCTATCTAAAAGTTTTTCATCTAGACTATATAGAAGCGTGCAACATGACTATTTACCGGAGTTTTTTTATCACCGAGACTCAGATGCATTGGCTGACACATTGTTACCTAAAACTAGCAGACAACTAAAGTGTCATACACGTCGAGAACTATGTTACCATGAATCACTAGATCCGTCCCCTTCCCTCCCGTTAGCAGATTAGGCGCGAGAAGATGTGGAAGACCCGTCTCCCTTCCTAGAAGCACGACAGAGAGCACATAAGACATATGATGTAGGGTTGGGCATTTGGCCTCTTTCTCTTCTGTATTCATATGAGGGGGTACATGTTCCATATATAGAGACGTGATACTCCTTAGGGGCATATTCGGTATTTGCCCACATAAACCTTAATTAGGGTTTCTCAACACTCCCCCTTGGGCGAATACCGCGACCAACACATGCCTCATTAAAACTCCTAAAACCCAGTGAGAAAAATGTGGAGAAAGAGCACATGGTGACATATATTGCTTTTGCACTTTGTTGCCTTGTTAAAAACCTTATGTGAGAAACTTAAGTGAAACTCAGCAATGGAAAAAGATTACAATAGTTGTCATCAGGACAAATTTCAATCTTCTGGATGTAGATTCCATCGAATCTTTTGCAAGGGCTAAATTTAGAAACACGATCCCCAGATCTTTGCAAAACTATATCAATATGGCAAAACATCTTCTTCTCGAAGTATATGCACATCAAGACTTAACAAACGGATTACATATCCTTGCAAGGATTATTTCAAGAACTTCACCTCAACTCACTTCTAGGATGCACGAGGTAAGTGCACGTTCAACATAAATAAGCCACTTTGATTAGTGGTGTTCGATCGACTGGATCTATATATTTGATAGAAATTTTCATAAAGGTTCACATATTAATCATCAAGCTGACATCTTCGGGGCATATAATATGAAATTCATTGTCTCACAATTATTATCAACATTAAGCATTCACTCCCCCTTACGATGCCATGTAAAAGTTGTTATCCCTCATAACTCAAATATATTTCTTCAAGATATGTGTCTCATTATTCATCTAGAATAATGAGGACGGATGGGGGCCAGGGAGCTACACTTTTCATTCTATCATACGCCACAATGTATACATAGTTGTGCAAAGCAAATAACTTGTCCTTCCACAGGACTTGAGGCACACTGTAATTGTAATATTACATATTCTACATATGACTCATCGCTACAGGCTTTCATTCATTACAACTTATATGATGGTGTAACATAAGTCCATCAAAGATCGTAATACATCAGGGATTCTTCATCGATCAAATACATCATTATAGTCTGTCATTCTAGCATAATGGGGATATTTTGCCAGTAACACCTAAACCTTATAGGTTTCTGCCACCAGGGCTTTAGAAGATACCGTAATTTCACATCTAGTGGAAAATACCATGAGTAAAACTCGTGGAATGCACATGTGCTTATTCGGTGAACTTCAAGTCCATTGGTACCTCATCTTATTCCTTTTCGAGTCTGTATGGGTCTTTATCCCTTTATATGGGTTATCAAACTTTGGTGTTCAACACATACCTTGTTTCTTCCGAAAAGATTCCATCTAGGAACTATAATCTCAATAGGAGATATTCTCTCTACATATGAGAGTGATCATTCATCAGGAATGTATTATCCGGTATGAGATTTATATGTTACATATTTATAATTCAAATATTTGAGTCCTCCTAGGATCTCATGATGGTTCTTCAAAATCCTATTAACTGCATATTTTAATTCATGTCATTTGCCAGATATATTACACAACGGAACAGTGTTCATTCAACACATATGTGGGATGAGTCTCTCACAAGACCACTTGAACCATCGCATTCACCACACATTATTTCAATAGTGCCCATAAATGTCCGAACGTCAAGCTCGTGACTTTTATTTTGCGATTATTGGTTCAGCCTCGATTGCATTTATCATTGACCCGATAAGAGAGCTTCAAGCACTCAATCCTACGACTTTGTTTTGGATCCCTTTGCAATCTAGAGAGCCAAATAGGTGTCGACACATTTGTCTCCCATATTTAATAATGATCTTTGTCATTTCCCAAAAACGAAAGGTTCATTGTCCTGTATTCCTAGCACAATGATATTGCGCGCATCGCTAGGAATTTCATCATAAAGATGAACCTCTTTGTGAGGTAAATTACCATCAGGGTGAATTAATGGAGGAGAGTTATCACAGACCACGTGAATCTATAATCAAAACATATGCTTTGACTAAGGCCGATAGATCATGTTCACAGGCATCCCTGAAAAAAGATCAAATGCCAATAAGTTAAAGATGGATATGATATTAATCTCGGGTATATCCACATCTACATTAGGTAGAAGCATTCAAACCAATATGGTTACTCCTCAACGATTTCTGGCAAACTCCGTATAAATAGGAGTACAAACGGAACGACATGTTCAGTTTGACTTTTGTGCGTTTTATAGAATATTGAGGCATTACACTAGATGGGCATTTCTCCCCTAATGCTGAGATGTTCTAAAAGCATACAAATAAATCCCCAACCACAATCATTAGTTGTGGCCAATGTATGCTACTGTGGTGATTTATTTAGGAAATCTTACGCACATTACAGATAGGGGTTTTATGCAGTGAGATTTGGACTTAGATTAAGGCAGTGGCATGAATACTACATCTTTTTCCTTCTACATGAAGAGTTAGTCTCAACTTCTAGCGAGACGTGCAACAACATGTTGCTTTGTGGTTACAATTCTACAAACTTATTATTATTATTACCAAATACACAGCCAATCATCATGATTTAGACTGATATTCACAACACTATGTTAGCCATAAAAAAACTTCAGGGGCTCATGCACACCATTTATTGTTTGGAGCAATTAATTAACTTCAAATCAACAAGTAAAATGACCATCAGGGTTCTGTGCTCACAAGGACATTCACTGGCTGCATTGTGCTTTCAAGCACATAGGAAAATGTGTGCGTATATACTGGTAGTAAAGTGCACGGTATCAGGACAATGCTGCCAAGCAGAGATTTTTATATACAAAGATGTATAGTCCAGATCATTTTTATCATTGCCCATGGTTTACCCAATTACTCATATCGCTCTGAAATTGGGTATCGATTTATGCAACATTTTTAGGTATAATAATTTGAGAGAGAACGTATAACAATAGTCAATTATTTGTGGTGTAAGCTGCCATCGGGAAACTTTTCTCATATTATATACTAGTTTGTTCTATAAAGCATTATTTCGATCTCTTCATTGTTCAGCAAAGAGAGAAGCCTTGGAATAGAACAGTCAAGCCTAAGAATTCATATTATCTAGGAAAAATCACTAGATTATTAAGCTTTTGACGAAGCAAATGGAGACAATTGCTTGGCAAGAGCAAAACAAGACCAATATTCATCTGGGACTAGTCTTCAAAACAGATAGTGCTGGTCTCATATGAAGGAGTCATCCGGTCTCCTTAAGATCTTCATAGTTCTATCACAAATTACCATCACTACCACTCTAGCGGTCAAGATTTATGGCTCTTTCGGCACCAAGGACAAAGGACATATTAATGTCCAATTTAGCTTCAAGCTCTGTGGTGATGTGAGATTTCATGACTATTTTTCTACTCTTCGTACTTCTCGCAGATCGAAGGTAGATTATGGTAAGCATACCAAGGAGTGGAATCCAATATAGTTCTGCTACATAAACCTCAGATATACATCCATTCATGACTGGCATTTACTAGTTAGCTTGTAGTGTATACCATACTCATCAAAGTACTATCCCGAGTCAATTCAACGACTATGAGTATTTACAATTATTAGAGATGTATGCAAGACAAGCATAGATGTCATTTATATGACGAGCAAAGTGGTTCGACCAGAACACATAATGGTTTTTCACACCAACATAGTGAAAAAATTCTCAGAATAACTTTTCGATGTACTCGCAACTTCGTATTGCTAGGGTACTAGCCATTTATCTTAAAGTTAGCTTCATGTCATTCAACGACAAATAGTAATGTGCCAACATCTAGTTAAGCAATGTAAGACTAAGATTTTTAGCCTTTATTTATTTGGTAAGGTCTCTCAGCTTACTAACAAAATCCCAAGTTGTGATGTCTTATATGCCAAAAAGGATTTCATGCCTTATATTATATATTTGCGGGTTACTTTGGGTAAAACTTTATGCATGAGGAGAGACCCGAAAGAAAGGATTAACTTATCTGTGTTTCATTGTATTTCAATTTAATTTCCCAGATTCCCAAGCATTATAGAGCTTGATATAGTATTATGGCCACTTAGCGATATATATAAATATATGATGCCACACAACACAATCAAATAAAATATAGAGCCAAACAAAATAGTTTAAGAAGGATGCACATAATGTGACTTCAGGACTTTGAACAATCCACCATAATCCACGCGAGTACAAGGTCTAGCGTATCTAGCATCAACGCATGTGCGTCCATCAGGACCACGACAACACAACAAGCCTTCGTAACAAGCGCAACAAGCGCAGTTGTGGCCCGGTAATCGGGGTACACGATAAGTCCTCACAACGTGCGCAATAGGCGCAAATGTGGTACGATAGTCGGGTATGCTGTAAGTCCACACAACGTACGCGATGGGCGCAATTGGCTCAAAACTCGTGTCAAGCGCGTATAGCCTGCGGGGACTGTAGAAAATGTACGACTAGCACGAGCAATCCGACCGACAGGAGCGCGACATAGCAATCATATGACGTAGCTAAGTTCGTACGGCACAGATATCGCTTCATGTTGCCAAGGCGCATCCAATGCTTAACCAATGTCATAACTAGCCGATTAATAATGAGCCTGATCGACGTGTCCGAGTACCTATTATACCATTTAATCGCTCAACGCGAGTCCAAAAGCTCAACACATGACAAATATATAGAGCAATTCGAGTATGCGTAATATAGACTTCACATGCATTTTAATAAATTTTCTGCTAAATATCTACTAAGGGAAATAAAAGAAGAAAAATAAACAATAAAATTAATGCATGCTCATAACACATCAGATATAAAAGTCATTTCCCCTTTGTCGGCGTTTCGAGACCGGGGGGTCCCTGGGCCGACGAGTGAATGTCGTCGCGTGCCCCAGCCCAGATGGGTCGAGCGCGAGGGCGAGCGCGAAAGGGGGATAGCGAGGCGGCCGAAGACCGGCGTGAGAGAGGTGGGAATCCCGCGGCCTTCGTGTTCGTCCCGCGCCCAGGTCGGGTGCGCTTGCAGTAGGGGGTTACAAGCGTCCACGCGGGAGAGGGAGCGAGCGGCCCCAAGCGAGCGCCTGTCTCGTCCTCGTCCCCGCGCGGCCAACCCTCTCTAAGAGGGCCCTAGTCCTTCCTTTTATAGGCGTAAGGAGAGGATCCAGGTGTACAATGGGGGGTGTAGCAGAGTGCTACGTGTCTAGCGGAGGAGAGCTAGCGCCCTAAGTACATGCCGTTGTGGCAGCCGGAGAGATCTTGGCACCCAGCTGGTGTGATGTCGTGGCCGTCGGAGGAGCGATGGAGCCTGGCGGAGGGACAGCTGTCGGAGCGGTTGAGTCCTTGCTGACGTCCTCTTGCTTCCGTAAGGGGGCTGAGAGCCGCCGTCGTCACAGAGTATGCGGGGCGCCATCATTGCCTATCTGGCGGAGCGAGCCAGATGGGACACCGGTCTTGTTTCCTGCGGCCCGAGTCAGCTCGGGGTAGGGCGATGATGGCGCCTCCTGTTGACGTGGCTGGTCTGCGCCCTAGGTTGGGCGATGTGGAAGCTCCTCCGAAGCCGAGGTCGAGTCTGTCTTCCGTGGCCGAGGTCGAGTCCGAGCCCCTGGGTCGGGCGAGGCGGAGGCCGTCGGCTGAGGCCAGGGCGGAGTCCAAGCCCTGGGGTCGGGCGAAGCGGAGTTCGCCGTCTTCTGGGGCTGAGCCCGAGTCCGAGCCCTGGGTCGGGCGGAGCGGAGTTCATCGTCTTCTGGGGCTGAGCCCGAGTCCGAGCCCTGGGTCGGGCGGAGCGGAGTTCGCCGTCTTCCGGGGCTGAGCCCGAGTCCGAGCCCTGGGTCGGGCAGAGCGGAGTTCGTCGTCTTCTAGGGCTGAGCCCGAGTCCGAGCCCTGGGTCGGGCGGAGCGGAGTTCGCCGTCTTTCGGGGCTGAGCCCGAGTCCGAGCCCTGGGTCGGGCGGAGCGGAGTTTCCTATGGTGCCTTCGGCCGGGCCTGACTGCCTGTCAGTCTCACTCTGTCAAGTGGCATCGCAGTCGGAGTGGCGCAGGCGGCGCTGTCCTTCTGTCAGGCCGGTCAGTGGAGCGGCGAAGTGACGGCGGTCACTTTGGCTCTGCCGGCTGGGGGGCGCGCGTCAGGATAAAGGTGTCAGGCCACCTTTGCATTAAATGCTCCTGCGATTTGGTCGGTTGGTGCGGCGATTTGGTCAGGGTTGCTTCTTAGCGAAGGCAGGGCCTCGGGCGAGCCGGAAATATGTTCGCCGTTGGAGGGGGGCCTCGGGCGAGACGGAAATCCTCCGGGGTCGGCTGCCCTTGTCCGAGGCTAGGCTCGGGCGAGGCGTGATCGAGTCGCTCGGATGGACTGATCCCTGACTTAGTCGCACCCATCAGGCCTTTGCAGCTTTATGCTGATGGGGGTTACCAGCTGAGAATTAGGAGCCTTGAGGGTACCCCTAATTATGGTCCCCGACAGTAGCCCCCGAGCCTCGAAGGGAGTGTTAGCACTCGCTTGGAGGCTTTCGTCGCACTTTTTTGCAAGGGGACCAGCCTTTCTCGGTTGCATTTTGTTCCGGTGGGTGCGCGTGAGCGCACGCGCCGGGTGTAGCCCCCGAGGCCTCGGAGGAGTGGTTTTACTCCTTCGAGGTCTTAATGCCTTGCGTAATGCTTCGGCTGGTCTGGTTGTTCCCTCATGCGAGCTGGCCGTAGCCCGGGTGTACGGTCGGGTCCCAAGTTCTCGGGCTGGTATGTTGACGCTGTCAACGGTTCAGCCAGAGCTAGGTTTGCAAGAGCAGCCCCCGAGCCTCTGCACAGGGTGAGAGGGCGATCAGGGACAGACTCGGCTTTTTTACATACGCCCCTGTGTCGCCTTTCCGCAAGGAGGAGGGGGGGGGGGGGGGAAAGCGCCATGTTGCCCTCGATGGGCGCCGAACATGGTGTCTCCGGTGAGCTGCAAGCGGGTAATCCGAGTGGACGTCCGTGCCCCGTTCGTTAGGGGTCGGCTAGGGGCCCAGAGGCACGCCCAAAAGTACCTGCGGGTGATCTGCCGGACCAGGTCCCCTGGCGACGGGGTCCGAGGGCTCGATGCCTCTCTCTGATGGGATTTTGTTACAAGATCGCTCCCGCTGGTCTCGGAAATGTCCTAGGGTACCTCGGGAGCGCAGCCCGAGCCTTGGTTATGTATCGAACGTACCCATGGTCATCCCTCGCTCGGCGTCTGAGGCGGCTGTGAACCCTTCGGGGGCCAGCCTTCGAACCCCTGATCAGTAATGGGCGCGGAGCCCGAGTAGCCTGAGGCGGCCGTGGAACCCTTTCGAGGGGCCGACCTTCGAACCTCTGACCAGTAGTGGGTGTAGGGCCCACGCGATCTGAGGCGGCTGTCGAACCCTTCCGGGGGGCCAGCCTTTGAACCTCTGATCAGTAGGGTGGCTCGGAGCCTGGTTCCTTCACAGGGAAGGATCCTTTTCGGGGTATCCCCCTTTCCCGGTCCCTGTTGCAAGAGAGAGAAAGAGGAAAAAGGAAAAGGATACGAAATCGAACGACGCAGCGTACCTTTTTTGGCGCGGTTATTACGGCGAAGGCGAAGCGTCGCCTGCTTCTCCTGCCGGAGGTGCAGCCTGTCCCGCCGCGGAGTTAATGCGACGGGGCGTGTGGTTGGCGGGGCGGCCGTTGCGCGTGCGCGAGCCGTTCGAGGAACAGCTGTTTCGCTTTGCGTTTTCGAATCCCGCGTCCGGTCCGGGCGGAACGTTTGAACCGGTCTCGCCTTGGTCTTTATATACCTGGGAGAGGGTCTGGTGACGGTTCTTTGCTCCGCCTCCTGCCTCCCTCTCAGGTTTTCGCAACCCGAGAGACTTAGCCAGAGAAGAGGAAACCGCCCTCCCTGCCCCTTGCGCCGCCACCTCTTCCGCTCGGTGATGGCTGACCGGGTGACCATCATCTCGCCGCGCGACCCATGGCCTTTTTCCACGGTGACGGCGAGTGATCTGGAGGATCTTGTTGGCGAGGGTTTACTTCGCCCTCTCACCGATGAGCAGCGACCGAAATGGATCCCTCCTGTGGGCGGAGTCGCTCCGTCCCCACCGCCGGGGTACGTCGTGAGCTTCATCTCCTTCCACGAGCGGGGATTTGGTGTGCCGGCGAGCCGCTTTATGCGGGCGATCCTGTACCACTACGGGGTGGAGTTGCACAACCTCAGCCCCAACTCCATCTCGCAGACCGCCATCTTCATAGCGGTGTGCGAGGGGTACTTGGGGATCGCCCCCCATTGGGATTTGTGGACCCATCTCTTTTTCACGGAGCTTTTTGCCTCGCTGACGGGGGAGAGGAAGGTCCGCGCAGCGGTGCGGGCCGGCGGCTGCACCCTCCTGCTGAGGCAGTCGCGGGCGTCGCAGTATATTCCCGCCATCCTTGCGTCCTCGAACAAGGGGTGGCAGCGCCGGTGGTTCTACCTCCGGAATGACGGCGAGTTGCTCCCGCCGTTCTCCCAGCAAGTAGTCACCACCGCCACCGATGCTTGGCGCCATGGGACCCCGCACGAAAGACAAAAGAACCTCGAACCCCTTCTCCAGGCCTTGGAGGCATTGCGAAAGGGGGGACTCACCGCTGCGGGAGTGATTGCCGCCATCCACCGTCGGAGGGTGCTTCCCTTGGCGGAGCGACGGCTGTCGCTTTGGAAGATGACACCGGAGGCTGACTTGGAGGGCTCGCGGATGTCCTCTGATCCTCTTCCCTTCGACGCCCTCCACGGGCGGGTGTCCGTCGCGTTGGGGAAGCTGGACCCCCACGCCTTCTCCCAGCTTTTGATGCGCCCCGACCAAGGATGCGTGACTCTGGTGAGTGTCCGCTCCTTCCTTCTTCTTACATCGGGTTGCTCCTGGTTCTTACGATTGGGGTTTTCCCCCTTCTTCAGGAGGTGGGGTGGCACAAGCCTTCCCTGCCACGGGCCCCGCAGGATGCGGTGGACCGAGCAGCGCGACGGGTCGCCATGGAGGAGAAGAAGAAGAAGAAGGACGTGGAGAAGGCCCGGGCCCGTGAGCGGAGGCGGGCTCGAGACGCCTTGGAAAAGCTCCGTCGCCGGCAGGAGAGGGAGGGGCTCCCGAGGGAGCCGTCGCCGGAAACGCCCGACGACGACGACGATGATGAAGATGATGACGAGGAGGACGACATGGCCGTCCGCCTTGGCCTCAGCCCCGGCTTGGGGTTTGGCCATGAGCCGTCAAGCCAGCCCCCGAGCGGGCTGATGCCGTCAGTCCCCGGAGTCGGGACGTCAGGGTCCCGGCCCGAGGGGCGGGGGCAACCCGAGAGGGTACCTGACCCCTCGGCTAGAGGAGCTGAGGCGACCCTGGGGGGCCAGGCCAGGGCGTCTGCTCCCCGAGGGCCGCCGCTCGCGCCGGCAGTGCAGGGGGGCGACCCTCAGGTCGTCGTGATAGTGCCCGGGCAATCCGCCCCCCGGGCGTCCAGGGCGTTCAAAGCAAGGGTGGTGCCGAAGTTGCCGGCGAAGCGGACCTCGGCGGCGGTTCCGGGGGTCGAGATCCAAGAGACTTCCCCCCAGGCACGGTTGATCATGGCCCGGAGCGGGTAAGTATCTCGGAATGTCTTCGTCCTAGCTTTTAATTCATATGTCCCGGCCGTGATTTTTCTTTTTCCCTCAGCAAGCGAAGCCATGGCCTGACCGACCTGGCACCCCGGAAGGCCCTTAAGACGACGCCGGCCTGCGCGGCCAGCGCCGCTCCGGGCCTTGCCGTTCAGCCGACCTTCTCGCAAGGTGCTCCGCAGCAGGGGGCCCAGGCGGCACCAGTCACCGTGGAGCGGGTTCCTGAGGCTGGCTCTTCTGCTGAGGCGGCCATTGTGATTGGGGAGGCGGCTGACGCGGACGTGGCCCCGTGCCCACCGGACGTGCCGGCCATGCCGGCGCCTGCCGCTACTGAAGTCGCCGCCGTCCCAGTTGGGGGGCGACTGGTCGCTGCCGACGTTGAGACGGCTGAGGCGTCGGCGCTCGGTGCCTCGGAAGAGGGGGGCGTGGAGACGCGATCCGTCCCACCGGGCGGCAGCCTCGTCGCTGTGCGGCGGAGCTCCGAGGGCCGGCGCCAGCTGCTCCGGTTCCGGACCCGTGAGGCTTCGAATCCCGTCTTCGTTCTCGACGATGAACGGGAGGACCAGTCCTGGGATGAGCTCCACGAGTGTGCCGAAGCAACGGTGGGGTCGCTCCGGTCGTCGCTGGAGGTTTTCTGCAGGGTCGTCCCCAAAATCCTCCAGGTAACGGTTTCAAGCATACCTTTTTTTCTTTTGTGACCAAGGCGTATTTCGTGACGCCCCGCCTCCTTCCCTCAGGATCTGACGGATCGGAGCGCCGCCAAGTCGTCGTTCATCCGCCGCGAGGTCGACGTCTGGGGCTCGCTGCGATCCCTGAGGACCTCGCTCGCCGGGGCTACTGCGCGCCTCTCTCAGCAGGGTGCCGAGGTAGCGGACCTTCAGTTGCTCTGCACCGATCTGAGAGCCGAGGCGGCAGCGGCGCGCGCGGAGGCGGCCACGGCGCGCGCTGAAGCGCAACGACAACAGTCGGAGTTCGACCAGGTCGTCAAGGAGCGTGACCAATCTCGGGGCCGGGCTGCCGAGGCCGAAGGCCGGGCCGAAACCCTTGCGGCCGACTTAGCCGCAGCCCAGGTTGCAGCCTTGGAGCAGCGTGCCCGAGCCGGAGGTGCGCCTTGGCCATCCTTGGTTTTCGTTCCTACTTGTTTCCTCTGCTTATGTTTGAGATCTTTCTTCTGGCTGTTCGCAGAGCTCGAGTCCGCCCTTGATGAGTCCGCCAAGGCGCTTGCCGGGGCGGCCGAGCAGAGGGAGGCCGACCACGCGGCCATGTCCGAGGCCGTCTTGGACGTTTACCGGGTCCTTGGCTCCGGCGACGTCCCCTCAGGAAGCTCCCCTCAAAGTCGCCTTCAAGCCTTGGGCGATCATGTGCGCGGCAGACT
Source organism: Zea mays (assembly GCF_902167145.1). Taxonomy (NCBI): domain Eukaryota; kingdom Viridiplantae; phylum Streptophyta; class Magnoliopsida; order Poales; family Poaceae; genus Zea; species Zea mays. The sequence goes on along the minus strand of NC_050103.1, from coordinate 77,472,386 downwards.
CCGCGAGGCGCTACACCACGGCGTTAGGCGGGCCTTCGCCGTGCTCGCTTCCCACTATGTTGTGGACCTGGAGCGGGTTAGTGAGGGGTATTGCCTTCCCGATGAAGATGAAGCTGCCCTGGCAGAAGTCCAGCGGCTCGATGCGGTCGCCGCGGGTCCGAGCGCAGTACTGGCGACCACCTTTGAGGCGGAGATCCTCCCGCCTGCACCGTCGCCGAAAGCCGAGATGGACTTTGCCGAAGGTGGGGACGGAGCTGAAGGCGCGGCTCCTTCCCAAGGCGACGCCTAACTCTGCTGGAACAGTTTCTGTTGGATGTGCGTGTGTCTTTCCGCGGCCACTGAGGCCTAAACACTTTGTTACCGTTGCATGAAGTCGTACTCCTCTTCCTTTTATTTTGCGTGTCCGGCTTTGCCTGTTAGTAATAGGGTGGCTTCCCCGAGTAGGGGTCACTTCTCGTGGCGGGTGACGAGTGAGGTGTCCCTAACCCGGAGGCATAGGAGTCCCTCGGCTCAGTCGGCCTTGCCACTTACATGCACCCGCGTTCACTCCTTGGGGCCCTGCTTCTGACATAGCCGGGGGAACGCAAAAGCCTTTTTGATCGAAAATTTTGGATGCGGAGAGGTTCCCCAATCTTGACGCAGAGGGGTTCCCCCCTTTTTAGCCCCCGAGGGAGGGTCGGGCTCTGCCGAGGTGAGGCTGGCCCTTCCTTGACGACTAAGACTTGTGTGGGAGCGAGGTATACGAACAACTTGAAAACATCTTAAGGGTAGAAGCGACGTAGCTGTCGGATGTTCCAAGCGTTGCCGTAGACCTCGCCTTGACTGTTGGCCAGCTTGTACGTTCCGGGCTTCAGAACTTTGGCAATGACAAGCGGCCTTTCCTGGGGGTGCGTGTAGCCCCCGGGTGCCCCCAACAAGGGCTCGGGGTGCTGTGCGATGGTCGCGATCTTCTCCGGGTTGGCTTCGATGCCCAGCTTGGAGACGATGAACCCCAAGACCATGCCCTGGGGCACCCCGAAGACCCACCTTTCGGGGTTGAGCTTGACGCCTTTCGCCTCTTTGATGGACTTTGCCGCCATTAGCTTGTGGATCTCCTCGCCTACGGCTCTGCGCTCCTCCCCGTCGAATCGGCACAGAGGCTGCTTGACAGGTCGGGCTCCGGCTCGAATGTCCAGCGATTGCTCGGCGACATCCCTCGGTATGTCGGACATGTTCGAGGGACTCCACGCGAAGACGTCGGCGTTCGCGCGGAGGAAGTCGACAAGCACTGCTTCCTATTTGGGTTCGATCCCGGAGCCGACCCGGATCTGCTTGGAGGCGTCGCCGCTGGGGTCGAGGGGGACGGCCTTAACCGTCTCCACTGGCTCGAAGTTGCCGGCGTGATGTTTCACGTCTGGCACCTCCTTAGAGAGGCTTTCCAGGTCGGCGATGAGGGCCTCGGACTCGGCGAGGGCCTCGGCGTACTCCACGCACTCCACGTCGCATTCGAACGCGTGTTTGTACGTGGGGCCGACGGTGACGACCCCGTTGGGGCCCAGCATCTTGAGCTTCAGGTAGGTGTAGTTGGGGACGACCATGAACTTCGCGTAGCATGGCCTTCCCAGTACCGCGTGGTAGGTTCCTCGGAACCCGACCACCTCGAACGTCAGGGTCTCCCTTCAGAAGTTGGAGGGCGTTCCGAAGCAGACGGGAAGGTCGAGTTGTCCGAGGGGCTGGACGCGCTTCCCGGGAATGATCCCATGGAAGGGCGCAGTGCCTGCTCGGACGGAGGACAGATCAACACGCAGGAGCCTGAGGGTCTCGGTGTAGATGATGTTGAGGCTGCTGCCTCCGTCCATAAGGACCTTGGTGAGCCTGACGTCGCCGATGACGGGGTCGACGACGAGCGGGTATTTCCCCGGGCTCGGCACGTGGTCGGGGTGGTCAGCTTGGTCGAAGGTGATGGGCTTGTCGGACCAGTCTAGGTAGACTGGTGCCGCCACCTTCACCGCGCAGACCTCCCGGCGCTCTTGCTTGCGGTGCCGAGCCGAGGCATTCGCCGCTTGCCCACCGTAGATCATGAAGCAGTCGCGGGACCTCGGGGAACTCTCCTGCTTGGTGATCTTCCTTCTTGTCATCGTCGCGGGCCCTGCCACCCTCCGCAGGTGGCCCGGCCCTGTGGAAGTGGCGCCGAAGCATGACACACTCCTCAAGGGTGTGCTTGACGGGCCCCTGGTGATAAGGGCACGACTCCTTGAGCATCTTGTCGAAGAGGTTGGCACCTCCGGGGGGTTTCCGAGGGTTTTTGTACTCGGCGGCGGCGACAAGGTCCGCGTCGGCGGCGTCGCGTTTCGCTTGCGACTTCTTCTTGCCTTTCTTCTCGGTGCCGCGCTGAGTTGACGCCTCGGGAGCATCTTCCGATGGGCGGCCCTGGGGCTGCTTGTCCTTTCGGAAGATAGCCTCGACCGCCTCCTGGCCGGAGGCGAACTTGGTGGCGATGTCCATCAGCTCGCTCGCCCTGGTGGGGGTCTTGCGACCCAACTTGCTCACCAGGTCGCGGCAGGTGGTGCCTGTGGGGGATAGATATCCCCTGGGTCCACTAAAGAAGTAAAAGGCCTCACGAAAGGCCCAAGGGCCCAATAATTCGTAAGGTCATTCTTTCGTGGGCCTAGGGAAAGACAACCAACAAAGAAGAGAAGATGTGAGACTGGATTGGTGCAAACCCGGACGGCCCACAACATCGAACGAATGAATCGCAACAGAGACCCGACTTTCCCGCGCTGAAGCCCCCATGCAACGGAGCCATGCGAGGATAAGTCGGCGAGGGTTACGTAGGGATAAACTCAAGAGGTTCATTATCTTTTAGCTACTTGTTGTTATCATATCACATGTACTGCCCCACGGTCGGGTATATAAGGCCTAGGGGGCACCCCTTCAGAACGATCGACCCCATTCTACTTAGCCACCCACATAAACTCTCTGCGCCCTTTATTCAGAGAACCCTCTTGTAACCACGTTCATACACTCACCAGGACGTAGGGTGTTACGCACTTCTAAGCGGCCCGAACCTGCAAATCTTGTCCATTGTCCCTCGTGCGATCGGCACGAACCATTTTGCTACAGTCGTTGACACCGTCCTACTCCTAAAAACACCTTGAGGGGCAACCCCGGGTGTGCGGTCGGACCCAAAAAACCGACAGCTGGCGCGCTAGGTAGGGGGTGTGTCGACGATCCAAGCTAGCTCAATGGCCGTCACCTTCCACAGCAAGATCGCCGTGCGTCCCGGATCTGTATTCTGCTTCGGGACAATCTCATCCATAGCGGACGAAGAGGGAATTCTACACCGCCTCGCGGATCTGCCGAAACAGAAGTCTCCTCCAACAAACTCCGAAAATGCTGGAAAGACGCTACCTCCGGCTCTTCGGAAAAAGATCGTCTCCGGGGAGGCTGGAGCTAGAAGCTCGCTGACCCGGAAGACTCCGCTATCTACTTCCCCGACGAAAGAATGGACACGGGTCGTGAGAAAGAAGGAGACCAGGGAGAGGCAGGTTGTTCTTCCCGTTCCTCCGGCCTCAAAGGAGAACGGAAAGAAAGTCGCCGCGACAGCAGTACCATTCTACCCCGACGTCCTCTTCATCGGGAGAGCAGAGTCGCCCGCCGTCTCTGACGATGAGCCGACCGCACCTGGGGAAGAACCGCCTCAGCGAGAATCCCGCCGACGAAGGAACTCCCGACGACGTGATCGCCGTCGGACTCAGGAGCAAGCCGAGCAAGATGCAAGGCAACGACGCGAGAATCCGCTCTTCGGGCGCAACTTGAACCCCGACTTCGCCCGAGCTATGAACACGCCGAGCGAAGTCGGAGGCGTTCTAGCTCGGATAGCTGACGGACTTCCTCGGACTCCCGACGCCGAGGGATACCGACGCCTGTTCACTCAGGCAGCCAACCATCTTCTACCGCTCGCTCACCCGCCAAACGATTTGCGACACGCCATCAACAGTTGCCGAGATGCGCGAAGCTCTATCAATGCTTCGCGCGAACGGCGGCACGAGAACGAGATTCGCCGTCGGGAGGAGTATGACCGAGATCATGGCTTCCCGACTCAAAGCCAGGCCACCCGAACTGAGTCGGCAACAGCTTCAACTGGTGGAACCACCCGGGGACGGTCGAGGAACCACCACCGCCACTCCCCTCCCCGGGACAGACGACATCCCCGACGACAGGAGGACACGTGCGGAGTATCCGCCCTTACTCCGCGCCTTAGGGCCATCCAATGGCCTCCCAACTTCAAGGTATCCAATGTCGACAAATATGAACCTAAGCAGGATCCAGGGGGTTGGTTAGCCGTCTACACCACCGCTGCTCGGGCTGCCGGGGCATCCGAAGACGTCATGACTGCGTATCTGCCCATCGTCCTCGGGCAAGACGCGCTGCAGTGGCTACGACATCTACCCCGACACTGCATCGACGACTGGGGAGACTTCAGTCGACGTTTCACCGCCAACTTCCAGTCTCTCTCCGACAAGCCAGCGCAACCATGGGACCTCAAATCCATCAAGCGTCGGGGGGATGAAACTCTCCGGTCATACCTTAAAAGGTTCCAGACCATGAGAAACCGCATCCCCGAGGTCACGGAGGCGGCCGTGATCGAGGACTTCTACAGAGGATCTAACGACTCGGCTTTCGTCCGAGCCATACTACAAAAGGCGCCGACTACCTCCGAGGAGCTGTTCCGGGAAGCCGACCTCTATATCACCGCCGACGAGCGGGCCCAGGATCTCATCGGAGGAGCAAAGCCCGCACCGGCAGCACCACGACGCGACGCGAACCAGCCACCCGACAAACGTTGGGAGAAGAGGCCTCGTGAAGAGGTACACGCCGCCGGACCACCCGCCTCTCGCGCCCGAGGAGGACCTCGTGGAGGCGAGCGTACACTGGACGACATCCTCGACGCCCAGTGCCCGTACCACAAGGACATGCGCCATACTCTACGTAACTGCCGGGACTTTAAGCACTCCGTCGGACATGGTCGACCCTTCCAACCCCTACCGCCTCCTCCGCCGAGGGGAGGACCAGGTGAACCACGACAGCCCCATCAGCCGGAGGAGGGGGGAGGAGGAGCTTTCCCGCGCGTTGACAGGGAGGTCAACGTCATTTTCGGCGGACATGGGTCGCAGGAGAACAAAAGACAACAAAAGCTCAATGACCGCCAGATACTGGTGGCGACCACCGGCCCTCCCGCCCCGTACCGGTGGTCGGAGCACCCAATCACTTTCACTCGGGAGGATCAATGGCTCAACTTTGACCATCCAGGCAAATACCCGCTCCTCGTCGATCCGGTGATCCGAGAGAGCCGGGTAAAGAAGGTGCTAGTGGACGGGGGGAGCAGCATCAACGTCACCTTCCCCCGTACGCTCCAAGGCTTGGGAGTTCACCTCAAAGAGCTCCACGAGTCAGACACTCCTTTCTTCGGCATCGTGCCGACAGAAGGGGAATACCCGCTGGGCCACATCTACATGCCGGTCACCTTCGGGACTCCGGATAACTACAGAACCGAGTTCCTGAGGTTCGAGGTGGCGAACTTCGACTGCGGTTACAACGCCATCATTGGGAGGCCGGGGCTAGCCAAATTCATGGCCATCCCGCACTATACCTACATGATACTGAAGATGCCAGGACCGCAAGGAATCATAACTGTGCGCGCCGACTTCCAAGGCGCCGCAGAATGTTTCTGAGTGGCCATCCAAGCAGCCCTCACCACCAAGCCGTCAACGGTTCCTTCTACACCGGCGAACTCTAAGCCTGAGGAAGACCTCGCCGTGCCGGCAAACGAAGCTCAGGCCGCGACCTCTATGCGGCCGACTGAAGAAACCAAGCGGATCAACCTGGGGTTTGCTGATGAGCGCAAGGCGGCCATCATCAGCTCCAGTTTGAATGACAAATAGGAAAGCGCGCTCGTCCAGTTCCTGCAAGATAACCGAGACGTATTCGCATGGCAACCTGCGGATATGCCGGGAGTCCCGAGGGAGTTGGCCGAGCACAAATTGAAAGTCTATCCTCAGGCGAGGCCGATCCGGCAAAAGCTGCGTCGCTTCACGCCCGACAAGAGAGAGGCCATTCGTGCCGAGTTAGCTCGCTTGGTCGCGGCCGGATTTATTAGAGAAGTATTACACCCCGAGTGGTTAGCCAACCCTGTTCTTGTACTCAAAAAGAATAAAGTGGATTGGCGCATGTGCGTCGACTATACGGATCTCAACAAACACTGTCCGAAGGATCCCTTCGGGCTCCCGAGGATAGATCAGGTGGTGGATTCCACCGCTGGATGTTCTATGCTGTCTTTCTTAGATTGCTATTCTGGGTATCATCAGATTAGTTTGGCAAAAGAAGACGAGGAAAAAACGGCGTTCATCACCCCGTTTGGTGCTTTCTGTTATACCTCCATGCCGTTCGGCCTCAAAAACGCTGGAGCAACTTATCAGAGAGCCATTCAAACATGCTTAGCCGATCACTGGGGCAAGCGTGTGGAGGCTTACGTAGACGACGTGGTGATTAAAACGGAGAATCCGGAAAACTTCATCGAAGACTTACAGTTGGTTTTCAACAGCCTGAGAAGATATAGATGGAAGCTCAATCCTGAGAAATGTGTCTTCGGGGTACCAGCAGGAAAGTTACTCGGATTTATTGTCAGCCACCGGGGAATTGAAGCTAATCCAGATAAGATTGAAGCTATCATGAAGATGGAAGCTCCTCGGTCGCAAAAGAAGGTTCAGCGACTCACTGGATGTATGGCAGCCCTGAGCAGATTCATATCCAGGCTGGGAGAAAAAGGTCTGCCATTCTATAAACTACTCAAGAAGGTGGATAAGTTTCAATGGACTTCAGAAGCACAAGAAGCTCTGGACGCACTGAAGAAATTCCTGACAACACCACCAGTACTAAAGCCGCCCCGGCGAGCTACGCCGATTCAACCAGCTGAAGATTTGCTGCTATATATCTCTTGCACGACTCACGTGGTAAGCACTGCGTTGGTAGTCGAGCGAGCGGAAGAAGGGCATGCCTATCCGGTACAACACCCTGTCTACTTCATCAGTGAGGTTCTAGGTCCATCAAAGAAAAAGTATCCTCAAGTTCAGAAGCTATTATATGCAGTACTTCTAACTGCCCGCAAGCTGCGCCACTACTTTGACGACCACAAAGTCATAATAGTCACTGGTTTTCCAATAGGGGACATTCTTCACAACAAGGAAGCCATTGGCCGAATAGCCAAGTGGGCTTGCGAGTTGGGATCCCATGATATCGAGTTCCGACCTCGCACTGCCATCAAAACTCAAGCACTAGTTGATTTCGTATCAGAGTGGACAGAACAGCAAGTTCCAGACAATCCAGAGACGACAGAAGTATGGCGAATGTATTTTGATGGCTCGCTGAAGCTGCAGGGAGCAGGAGCAGGGATTCTCTTCACTGCACCTGGAGGCGAACACCTCAAGTATGCTCTCCAGTTGCTATTCCCGGCCTCTAACAATGCAGCCGAGTATGAAGCCTTGATACACGGATTAAACATCGCCATATCACTGGGCGTCAAAAGATTGATGGTATATGGAGATTCTCTGGTAGTCATCAGCCAGATAAACAAAGAATGGGATTGTTCAAGTGATTCAATGGGAAAATACTGCGCTGTCGTCCGAAAGCTGGAAGATAAATTCGAGGGTCTGGAATTTCATCATGTAGAAAGGGATCGGAACACGGCAGCCGATGTACTGTCCAAGCTCGGATCCGGTCGAACTCAGGTCCCACCCGGAGTCTTCGTACAAGAAATCCTGCAGCCGAGTATCTCAATGGATCAAACAGAAGAATGCAACATCATAGATCAACCCGAGTGAGACTCTGATGACTGGAGACAGCAGATTATTAAATATATAAAGAATGAAGAAGAACCAGATGACAAGAACTCGGCAGAGCGTATTGCCAGACAATCGGCTCACTATACACTCATTGGGGAGGTATTATACAGGAGGGGCGCGTCAGGCGTCCTCATGAAGTGCGTTCTCCCGTCCACCGGGAAGCAACTTCTGGAGGAAGTCCATGCAGGGCAATGTGGAGTACATGCAGCGTTCAGAACACTAGTCGGGAAGGTTTTCAGGTCAGGATTCTATTGGCCGACGGCGAAGAACGATGCAGCCGAGTTAGTTCAGAGATGCGAAGCTTGCCAATACCTGTCAAAGCAACAGCACATGCCAGCACAGCAGCTACAGACCATACCAGTAACTTGGCCTTTCGCATGCTGGGGACTGGATATGATTGGACCTTTCAAGAAAGCTCAAGGAGGATATACCCATGTATTGGTGGCAATTGACAAATTCACTAAATGGATAGAATTCCAGCCATTGCTTCTTTAACCTCTGCTAAAGCCGTGGAATTCATACAAAGCATAATATTCAGATTCGGGATACCAAACAATATCATCACTGACTTGGGATCCAACTTCACCAGTTCAGAATTCTTTGACTTCTGCGAGCAAAAGAGCATTCAGATCAAGTACGCATCTGTAGCACATCCAAGAGCCAACGGGCAGGTTGAGCGGGCCAACGGAATGATATTGGAGGCACTCAGGAAAAGGGTCTTCGATAAGAATGAAAAATTCGCAGGAAAATGGATAAGAGAGCTGCCTTATGTTGTTTGGAGCCTGAGAACCCAACCTAGCCGAGCCCTGCATGGAAACACCCCTTTCTTCATGGTCTATGGGTCAGAGGCAGTGCTACCTGCTGATCTCAAGTTCGGGGCGCCAAGATTGATCTTCGAAAGCATAGCAGAAGCCGAAGCCACTAGGCTGGAGGATATCGACGTACTTGAGGAAGAACGACTGAATGCTGTGATTCAATCAGCACGATACCAGCAGACTCTAAGACGCTACCACGACAAAGCTATGCGGCAACGTTTCTTTTCGATGGGAGACCTCGTCCTCCGCCGAATTCTAACGGGGGAGGGACGGCACAAGTTATCACCCTTATGGGAAGGACCTTTCATAATAGCAGAGGTCACTCGTCCCGGATCATATCGCCTCACCCAGATGGATGACACAGAAGTTGGGAACTCCTGGAACATAGAGCACCTCCGAAAGTTTTACCCCTAGCTATATCTCAAAACAGCCGGGGCGACCATGTATTCTGTATAATGGAAATACGTCATCAATAAAGAGAGATTTCAAAGATACTTGGCTCATTTATGATTGACTTGCATTCTTACTTAATTCGGGGTGACCACTATGCCCTACAAACGGAGCAATCGACTTAAGTCGGCAACGACTTAAGGCGGTGCAACATGCTCACGCTTACTTAACTCGGGGTGACCACTATGCCCTACAAACGGAGCAATCGACTTAAGTCAGCAACGACTTAAGGCGGTGCAACATGCTCACGCTTACTTAACTCGGGGTGACCACTATGCCCTACAAACGGAGCAATCGACTTAAGTCGGCAACGACTTAAGGTGGTGCAACATGCTCACGCTTACTTAACTCGGGGTGACCACTATGCCCTACAAACGGAGCAATCGACTTAAGTCGGCAACGACTTAAGGCGGTGCAACATGCTCACGCTTACTTAACTCGGGGTGACCACTATGCCCTACAAACGGAGCAATCGACTTAAGTCGGCAACGACTTAAGGCGGTGCAACATGCTCACGCTTACTTAACTCGGGGTGACCACTATGCCCTACAAACGGAGCAATCGACTTAAGTCGGCAACGACTTAAGGCGGTGCAACATGCTCACGCTTACTTAACTCGGGGTGACCACTATGCCCTACAAACGGAGCAATCGACTTAAGTCGGCAACGACTTAAGGCGGTGCAACATGCTCACGCTTACTTTACCTAGGGGAACCACTATACCCTACTAACGGAGTTATCGGCTAAAAGTCATTTACGGCTTAAACCGGTATAGCGTACTCGCGCTTATGCAGTTCAGGGGATGATTTCCATATCCCGCAAACAAACTTCATAATCATCATGTAGCGTTACCACAAATTCGAAATTCGAATACAATAAGAAAGTGATGATATCATTCGAATGATAAGCTGATAACCTCTAACGAGTACTTGATCATGCTAACTGCGCGCTCAGAGCACGCGAACTATTTCTTTATTTTCCAATGTCTTTCTCAGGAACGACTGACGAAGAAGGGCGATTCGAGGAATCAGGGGCAGCATTCACATCGGCTCTTATATCTTCAGGGACAACCACGCCGGGTCTTCTCATCAAGATTCGTCCCGCCCGAATGGCCTTGTCCAGGGCCTTATCGCGCTGAGCTTTGAAAGTGACAGCAGCTTCTTCGGCAACTTTAACAGCCTGCTGAGCAGTTTCTAACTCCTGAGCAATGGATTTCTTAGAAGCTCGGAGTCCCTTGATGGTGGCATCCTTTGCTGATAGCAACTGTGTAAGGCGGGTCACTTCGTCCGAGGATTCTTGCAGCTGACGGCGCTGATTGTCGAGCTCCTCCATCGTAAAACGGTGGCTCCTCTCCAAGATGGTCAGCGAGTTGCTGGAGTCTCGGTACAATCTGTCCAAGTTGTCGCGAGAAGCAGCAAGGATGCGTTTTTCTTCCTACAAGCAAAAATCAACTCATTCAGAATCCAAGAGCATGATAAGGCGAAGCACGGGTTCGTAAGCTACCTTCTCAGAGTCAAGCTGAGTATGAAGAGAAGAACTCAGAGCGTTGGCATCATCCAAAGCCGCAGAGACCTGACTCAACTCGATCTGACTCTGAGAATACTTCTCCTCGAAGTCAGCGCACCGACGAGCCATTTCAGCTTGATCTTGGGAATGTTTTTCTTCAAGAACTGTGATCTGCCGAGTCATCCCTATCAAGAGGTATTCAAACAAAATGAGGTCAGAAGGTAAAACAATCCACGGACAAGAACAAATAAGAAGAAGAAAGGACACTAACCAGCATTAGTTGCCTCCAACTCAGATACACGACCCCGAAGCAACACCGGATTCCAACGCTCAAGAGATGAAGCCACCTCCGGGATGGAAGCACCCTGCGACCTCAGCTGGCCGACCATTCCATCCACCAAAGCCTGATAAGAAGAGCGGATGAACATAATGGCAACAATTCATGCAACATAAAGATCAAACTAAAGCACAGCACAACACCTGGAGGTTGGAAAAAAGCGAAGGGATCCCCAAGTCAGGAGAAATCAGCTGATGACCAGGTGCCAGACCACCACCCGAAGCAGCTTGCAGCAGATCAGCAGGAACGAGCTCAGTACATTCAGCAGAGCCTGACGCCAGACCAGTGGGGATGCCGCCCTCTAAAGCGACCCCCTGATCCGGAGTTTGAGCCACCACCATGCCGCCAGAGTGTGGAGGTGAACCCACATGAACATCCATGGAAGTGCAAGAAGGAGACCTCGCTCGGACACCCTCGGGGGCTGGGTCAAGGTTGGCACTGCCCACTCGAGCCGGGTCATCCCCGGCAACACCCTCGGGGGCTGGGTAGTGGCCTACACTCCTCACCCGAGCTAAGTCCTCCCCGACGACATCCTCGGGGGCTGGGCACATGTCAGCACTATTCAAGGGATCCAAGCTCTCTGCCGTGACCACCTCTAAGGTTGATGGGCCTTCAGCTACTTCCATGGGATCAGGACGATCCAGGTCAGCATCCCGACCCTCGAGATCATGCTCTAAAGTCGACGAGGCACGGGATGACCTCAACCCAGCATCTGGCACGGCTGCACAAGTTTCTGTTGCATCAGCATCTGCAGGTTCCAACAACAAGTTCTCAGGGACCATATCCTCTAGAGCTTGATCAAAATTGGCCATGGACAGTTCTTGCAGACCAATAAGGGCAGACAAGGCAGGAGAAGGAACTCCACTACTTCCACCGCTAGCGACGAACTGCCGACTGCTTTTCCGAGTTAATGGAGTTTCATTTTCTTCCTCTTCGTCTTCCACAGTAACAGCACAAACAGCATCCTCATTGGGGTCAGCAGCAGACGGAGCACACCCATTGGGATCAATGTCAGCAAGGCCAGTTGCAGTCATTTCTTCAGCAGTAGGAGCTAAGGTGCTAGCATCCTCGTCAAAGCTGGACACTCGCCGGAGGCGTCTTCTTTTCTTCTTCTGCTCATCAGCAGAAGGCTCGGGCTGACTGGTTCGGCTAGGGCGCCTCGGGCGAGTACTGACAGGTTTCGGGACATCCAAGGTCGCATCAACCTCTGGAAGGGGCACCACTGCCAATGTACCATCAGGAGCAGCATCAGATGAATCTTCAGCTAGCAGATCAAGCATGTCATTTATGTCTGCATCACTAGGGTTCAGGGGCACTTCAAAATAAATCTGCCGTTCATCATCAGGTATCTCCCCGAGCGAAGCAACTAAAGAACGGACCTCTTCAGCATAGGGTCGCACTCTAAGAACCAAATTGCTATCAGTCACGGGCGGATTGGACACAAAAAGGGAGAAAGCTTTGGGAGAAGGTAAGTTCCAAGCTGAGTACGCCACTGGAGCACCAACGTTTGAAACTTTACCCCTGAGGATCATCTCGAGTCGGCTTACCAAATCAACAGAAGGAATTCTCCTATTGGTAATTCGGGTTGAGTCGGCCAACCCTCGATAAAGATATGCCGGATAGGCCCTGTCTTTCAGCGGCTGAATATTTTTGAAAACAAAATCTGTGACCACAACTTCGGCAGTCAGACCTCTCTCTTTCAGTAATCCGACTTCAGTAAGCAACACACCTGCCTCGGCCACTTCTTGATCCGTGGGAGACTCAGTCCAACTCGGAGTACGAACGTCTGGCTGTCTTCCTGAGCGGGAAGGGAGAGAATTTCCATAATTATCAATTATAAACCACTCCAGACGCCAACCTTTAATGCTGTCTTTGAGGGGTATCTCGAGATACTCGGTCTTCCGCCCACGGCGCATCTCCAAACTGGCACCTCCGACCAACTGATGTTGCCCCCCGGCCATCCCAGGACGGCAGTGATACAGATACTTCCATAAGCCAAAATGCGGCAGCACGCCAAGATAAGCTTCGCAAAGGTGAACGAAAATAGAGATTTGGAGAATGGAGTTAGGGTTCAAGTGAGTCAGGTTGATGTGATAAAAATCAAGGATGCCACGGAAAAAAGGAGATATGGGAAGGCCGAGGCCGCGAAGAAGGAAAGGAGTGTAAACTACTGACTCGTGGGTATCTTCGGTTGGGACAGTAGTCCCGCGGCAAGCCCGCCAAGAACAGAGTTCCCGCGGAGGAAGAACCCCAATGGAGACAAGGCGGAGAAGCTCAGCTTCAGAAATTACAGACATGTGGTTACCTGCGAAGGGTAACTGACTGTTGGGGTCGATGGCGGGGATCACTGCGGCAGACGAGCTCGCAGTCTTCCTCTTGGGCGCCATCTTGCTTCTCGCTGGCAAAACAGAGTAGGAGGCAAGTGGCAGAGAAGATTGAGATGCAGAAATGCAAGAACTAGGGCACGGAAAGCAAAGGCGGCTAAAAGCGCGACTCTTAAGGGATATTCTTGAGCCAGATACCCTTTCAAAAAGTGCCCAGTCATCACTCGGCGGTCATCTCCGAAATCCCAGCATGCCACGTGGATATCCGACAGTTATTTCCAAGAAATTCGACGTGCCACCTCATCACTCGGTTATTTTCCTCAAAGTAACTTGTGAAGCTGGCTATCACACGGCGTTGCCTCTAAAACGCCGGCCACGTGTTCAATCGCTCGGCATTACTTCTAAAATGCCGACGCCGACCCTCAATCACTCGGCGTTGCCTCTAAAACGCCGGCCACGTGTTCAATCGCTCGGCATTACTTCTAAAATGCCGACGCCGGCCCTCAATCACTCGGCGTGTCCTCTAACACGCCGACCACGTGTTCAATCGCTCGGCATTACTTCTAACATGCCGACGCCGACCTTCAATCACTCGGCGTTGCCTCTAAAACGCCGGCCACGTGTTCAATCGCTCGGCATTACTTCTAAAATGCCGACGCCGACCCTCAATCACTCGGCGTGTCCTCTAACATGCCGACCACGTGTTCAATCGCTCGGCATTACTTCTAACATGCCGACGCCGACCTTCAATCACTCGGCGTTGCCTCTAAAACGCCGACCCCGTACTCTGTCGCTCGACATTACTTCTAAAATGCCGATGCCGACCTTCTATCATTCGGCATTGCCTCTAAAACACTGGTTTTGTGTTCGATTGCTTGGTGTTACTTCTAAAACGCTGATGTCAACCTCCACATCGCTCGGTGTTGTTTCTACTATATCAAAAGAATCAGTTCAACATTCAAGAAAAATAACGACAAGTCATCGAAAAGGGGGGATCAACGACAGTTCTTCATTAAAGGGAAGTTAACGAGTTTACAAACCAACTCCTCACGAGTTGGTACTTCCCTACTTCTACTCTACATTACTACTACTACTAAACTACACTAATTACTACTACATTATTCTAACTATACTAAACTATACTAACATCTAAGAAGACCAGTGGCGTCTAGCCACTGGCCCTGCCCCTGCTGCCGTCGCCGCCGCCCCTGCCACTGCCGTCGCCGTCGTCGTCGTCGTCGTCGTCGTCGTCTTCACCCTCGTCGCCGCCGTCCGAGTCCTCCTCATCCGAGGAGTACTCCGACTCATCCGAGCCTTCGAGCCCGGAGCGCTCGACGGCCCGGATGTACGTCCAGACCTCCGCGGCTATCCCCTGGGAGTCGTCCGAGTCATCGGACGACGCCGGGGGAGAGACGGGAGCCGGAGACCCCTCGGACTCGGAGGAGAACTCCTCCTCCGAGTATTCCGAGTCACCGAAATCCTCCGATGGAGGAGTCGGCTCGCGCTTGCGCTTGTTGTTCTTGCCCATGGCGGAAGCAGACAAAAGAGAGGAAAAGAAGGCAGTAAGGAGCAGCGAAGAGATGTGAAGACACCAGAGAAGCAAAGGGGTTATTTATAGAAGGGAAAGGCAACCGCTCACTTCTAACCACGGTCACTGAACAGTCGCAAGGCATTCAATAAGCACTTCCACCCATCTGAAGACACGTCAGACGGCGGACGCCGTTTCATGCAACACTACACCCATTGGGACTCCAGTCAACAGCGCAAAGGATATGATTACACTAGCCGTCCCATCGCATTACTACTCAGAGGCAACCGGCTAAAACACTCAGCGTACCAAGCCGTCCCTTGCCCACACCCATTGGGGGGGGGGGACGCCCAGGAATTATCAGTATATTTTTCAAACGGTCACATCCGTGCAGGGCATGCAGTGAATACCTCAAGACAAAAATGAGATATCAGTAAGGATCAGAGGAAAGCCAAATATAGCCAGCAAAGTACAAGATATGGCCGACAGAAGCGACGTGAAGACTAGACAGAGAACGTCCGTCAAACGTCCAATCAATCGCAGAAGCAAATAAATTGCGCTACCTAGCAAGATATGGATGGATTGCAAACTCGGCTGCTAAAGACAAAATATACGCTGACCTTTGCAGCAAAATATTGATGACATAATGCTGACCTCCAAAGCATAATGCAAAATAGCTTCATGCCAGTTTCCACAAGCGAAAGGAAGACCTTCGAATGGATTATCCTTAAAAAATCCATTTGAAGGTCGGGGGCTACACCCATTGGGTGCACCTCTGGTGCACCCCATGGAGTATTATTCTAAACCGATATAGCGCCGACTTCTAAGGCGTAGATCAAGATTGAAAAGACCAATCCTCAACCGAGATGCAGGAGCACGAATGGAGATAACCTTTGGAAGAAGACCTTCGAGTAGATTATCTTCTAAAATCTACTCAAAGGTCGGGGGCTACACCCATTGGGTGCACCTCCGGTGCACCCAATGAAGTCCAGAGTCTTACAATCCAAAATGCCGACCTCTAAGCACAAGCACAAAACCAAACTTTGGTCGAACGAGTGATCAGAGCTAGAGAAGACAGCAGGAAGTCATTTTTTGGACCTTGGATCTTTGAGTTGATTACCTCTAAATCAACCCAAAGATCGGGGGCTTGTGGGGGATAGATATCCCCTGGGTCCACTAAAGAAGTAAAAGGCCTCACGAAAGGCCCAAGGGCCCAATAATTCGTAAGGTCATTCTTTCGTGGGCCTAGGGAAAGACAACCAACAAAGAAGAGAAGATGTGAGACTGGATTGGTGCAAACCCGGACGGCCCACAACATCGAACGAATGAATCGCAACAGAGACCCGACTTTCCCGCGCTGAAGCCCCCATGCAACGGAGCCATGCGAGGATAAGTCGGCGAGGGTTACGTAGGGATAAACTCAAGAGGTTCATTATCTTTTAGCTACTTGTTGTTATCATATCACATGTACTGCCCCACGGTCGGGTATATAAGGCCTAGGGGGCACCCCTTCAGAACGATCGACCCCATTCTACTTAGCCACCCACATAAACTCTCTGCGCCCTTTATTCAGAGAACCCTCTTGTAACCACGTTCATACACTCACCAGGACGTAGGGTGTTACGCACTTCTAAGCGGCCCGAACCTGCAAATCTTGTCCATTGTCCCTCGTGCGATCGGCACGAACCATTTTGCTACAGTCGTTGACACCGTCCTACTCCTAAAAACACCTTGAGGGGCAACCCCGGGTGTGCGGTCGGACCCAAAAAACCGACAGTGCCGGCGAGGAACGCGCCGATGACATCCGAGTCGGTGATGTTGGGCAGCTCGGTGCGCTGCTTCGAGAATCGCCGGATGCAGTCCCGGAGGGACTCTCCCGGCTGCTGCCGACAGCTTCGGAGGTCCCAGGAATTCCCGGGGCGCACGTACGTGCCCTGGAAATTGCCGACGAAGGCTTGGACTAGGTCGTCCCAGTTGGAGATCTGCCCCGGAGGCAGGTGCTCCAACCAGGCGCGAGCGGTGTCGGAGAGGAACAGGGGGAGGTTGCGGATGATGAGGTTGTCATCGTCCGTTCCACCCAGTTGGCAGGCCAGACGGTAGTTCGCGAGCCACAGTTCCGGTCTCGTCCCCCCCGAGTACTTTGTGATAGTAGTCGGGGGTCGGAACCGGGTCGGGAACGGTGCCCGTCGGATGGCCCGGCTGAAGGCCTGCGGACCAGGCGGTTTGGGCGAGGGACTCCGATCCTCCCCGCTGTCGTAGCGTCCCCCACACCTGGGGTGGTAGCCTTGGCGCACCCTCTCGTCGAGGTGGGCCCAACGGTCGCGGTGATGGTGCTTGTTGCCGAGGCGGCCCGGGGCCGCAGGCGCGGTGTTGCGCGTGCGCCCGGTGTAGACCGAGGCTTCCCGCATGAATCGGGAAGTCGCGACATGAGGTTCCGAGGGGTATCCCTGCCTTCGGGAGGCAGAGCTCTCGGCCTGTCGGACCGCGGCGCCTTCCAGGAGATTCTTGAGCTCCCCCTGGATTCGCCGACCCTCGGTGGTTGATGGCTCCGGCATCGCGCGGAGAAGCATCGCTGCAGCAGCCAGGTTCTGGCCGACCCCACTAGATGCGAGTGGCGGCCTGACCCTGACGTTGTCGGCGACGCGGTGCTGGAAACCCTGGGGCAGATGACGTATTTCTCCGGCCGGGGGTTGGCCCGCCCATGCCTGCCCGACGTCCCGGCGGATCGGCTCAAGCGCCCCTGCTCCCTCGTCGAGCCTGGCCTGCACCCCGCGGATTTGCTCGAGCTGTGGGTCATGGCCCCCCGCCTGAACGAGGACCACAGCTAGCTCCCGTGGGATGTCAACGCGGGGCACTGGCCTAGGGAGATCAC
This sequence comes from Zea mays, assembly GCF_902167145.1. Lineage (NCBI taxonomy): Eukaryota > Viridiplantae > Streptophyta > Magnoliopsida > Poales > Poaceae > Zea > Zea mays. Next base: position 77,454,674 of record NC_050103.1, on the reverse strand, counting down.
CGTCCTCCGGCATGCCGAGATGATTGCCTTCGGAGGGACCCCCTAGATCGACGTGGAAAAATTCGCGGCTTGGGCCGCAGTCCTCGTCGCCGAGGCTGCGGCTACCGTCGGAACAGTCGGAGAGGCAGTAGTCACATGCGGTCATGAAGTCCCGCATGGCACTGGGGTTGCCAAGTCCAGAGAAATCCCAACAGATGCTGGGCTCGTCGTCTTCCTCGGACCCAGAGGGCCCGTAGGTCGAGACGTCCGTCAGCCGGTCCTAAGGCGACCGCATGCGAAACCCCAGAGGGTTTGGACTCGCCTCTACGAGAGCGCCCGCCAAAGCAAGGTCGCTAGGCGGGTTGAGGCTGAATCCAAATGACGTGGGATGGGAATCGGTCGGTACCTCTTGGTCGACGAGCGGCGATAAAGTCACGTCGGGGACTGACTGCACCGTCGTCTCAGGTATGAGGGTGACATCTAGCAAGCTCTCCGCGAGCACGCTGGCGTCGTCCGCTTGCTCGGGATTGGCGTGTCGCGGGGAGACGACGCTCGTCTTCGTCTCAAGCGTGAAGTCGATACCCGGTGCGCCCCTCGTTGGGGTGCTGGTGTTGTCGACTCGCTCGACAGCCAACGAGGCGCTGCCTCCTGCTTGGCCTTGGTCGCCCTGCCTTCCCCTCCGTCGGCGGGGGAAAGGGCAGGATGAGCTCGAAGGTTGTTCTTCCACCACGCGGGGAAGACGTCGTCGATTCCGCCGCCGGCGGGCGGGCTATCGGCCGCCATTGTCGTTGTCGCGCGGCGGTGGAAGGAGTATCATGTCGTAGCTGCCGTCGAGGGACATGAACTCAAGACTCCCGAAACGGAGCACCATCCTGGGTTGGAGAGGTTGCTGGAGACTGCCCATCTGGAGCTTGACGGGAAGCTGTTCGTCAACACGCAGCAGGCCCCTACCTGGCGCGCCAACTGTCGGCGTTTCGAGACCGGGGGGTCCCTGGGCCGACGAGTGAATGTTGCCGCGTGCCCCAGCCCAGATGGGTCGAGCGCGAGGGCGAGCGTGAAGGGGGGAGAGCGAGGCGGCCGGAGACCGGCGTGAGAGAGGTGGAATCCCGCGGCCTTCGTGTTTGTCCCACGCCCAGGTCGGGTGCGCTTGCAGTAGGGGGTTACAAGCGTCCACGCGGGAGAGGGAGCGAGCGACCCCAAGCGAGCGCCTGTCTCGTCCTCGTCCCCGCGCGGCCAACCCTCTCTAAGAGGGCCCTGGTCCTTCCTTTTATAGGCGTAAGGAGAGGATCCAGGTGTACAATGGGGGGTGTAGCAGAGTGCTACGTGTCTAGCGGAGGAGAGCTAGCGCCCTAAGTACATGCCGTTGTGGCAGCCGGAGAGATCTTGGCACCCAGCTGGTGTGATGTCGTGGCCGTCGGAGGAGCGATGGAGCCTGGCGGAGGGACAGCTGTCGGAGCGGTTGAGTCCTTGCTGACGTCCTCTTGCTTCCGTAAGGGGGCTGAGAGCCGCCGTCGTCACAGAGTATGCGGGGCGCCATGATTGCCTATCTGGCGGAGCGAGCCAGATGGGACACCGGTCTTGTTTCCTGCGGCCCGAGTCAGCTCGGGGTAGGGCGATGATGGCGCCTCCTGTTGACGTGGCTGGTCTGCGCCCTAGGTTGGGCGATGTGGAAGCTCCTCCGAAGCCGAGGTCGAGTCTGTCTTCCGTGGCCGAGGTCGAGTCCGAGCCCCTGAGTCGGGCGAGGCGGAGGCCGTCGGCTGAGGCCAGGGCGGAGTCCGAGCCCTGGGTCGGGCGGAGCGGAGTTCGTCGTCTTCTGGGGCTGAGCCCGAGTCCGAGCCCTGGGTCGGGCGGAGCGGAGTTCACCGTCTTTCGGGGCTGAGCCCGAGTCCGAGCCCTGGGTCGGGCGGAGCGGAGTTCGTCGTCTTCTGGGGCTGAGCCCGAGTCCGAGCCCTGGGTCGGGCGGAGCGGAGTTCGCCGTCTTCCGGGGCTGAGCCCGAGTCCGAGCCCTGGGTCGGGCGGAGCGGAGTTTCCTATGGTGCCTTCGGCCGGGCCTGACTGCCTGTCAGTCTCACTCTGTCAAGTGGCACCGCAGTCGGAGTGGCGCAGGCGGCGCTGTCCTTCTGTCAGGCCGGTCAGTGGAGCGGCGAAGTGACGGCGGTCACTTCGGCTCTGCCGGCTGGGGGGCGCGCGTCAGGATAAAGGTGTCAGGCCACCTTTGCATTAAATGCTCCTGCGATTTGGTCGGTTGGTGCAGCGATTTGGTCAGGGTTGCTTCTTAGCGAAGGCAGGGCCTCGGGCGAGCCGAAAATATGTTCGCCGTTGGAGGGGGGCCTCGGGCGAGACGGAAATCCTCCGGGGTCGGCTGCCCTTGTCCGAGGCTAGGCTCGGGCGAGGCGTGATCGAGTCGCTCGGATGGACTGATCCCTGACTTAGTCGCACCCATCAGGCCTTTGCAGCTTTATGCTGATGGGGGTTACCAGCTGAGAATTAGGAGCCTTGAGGGTACCCCTAATTATGGTCCCCGACACCCTTATTTATACATGCATTTTCTACTAATTATTTGCACAAAAATAATTAATCATGGTAGAAATTGTAATACAAAACATGCTCGATTATATTTACTATTTGTAATAGGAAATAAATAAAATAAATAACATGGAACATGCATATAAATTAAAACTATGCCAAAGCTTATTAATTCAATCGGAATTTATGGGAAATTTATAGCCTCCAACGCATTGTAGAGACGTTCTGATTTGTTTAAATAGCCAGGGCACTTATGGATGCATGGGTAAACAAATCCACATACATGTTGCATGACCTTGACATACTCATAAAAAGCTACTTGCATGCGTTGCTACAGAATCCATCGATATTTGTAGAGCAAGAGCATGGGCCCGCGTACCTGATGCAACTCTTTTCTTTTCCTTTGACCGCAGACAACAGACTATCCGCTCCATTGCGTAGAGGGAGAATCGAAGCTGTTGCGTAGTATAGTTCGGCTAGGCCGAGGGACATGCCGGCTTGACAGAGAGTCGATGCAAATCTGATCTTGCAGCAACGCCGAGGTAGAACGTGCTGATAACGTGTTGAGAACTACGTTACCACAGATCATCACATCCGCTCTCTTCCCTCCCGTCAATAGATTAGACACGAGAAGATGTGGAAGTCCTATCTCTCTTCCCAGAAGCACGACAGAGAGCACACAAGACACATGTGTAGGGTTGGGCATTTGACCTCTTTCTCTTCTGTATTTCATATGACACAAACAATTCAGGTCAGGTATGGAGTTCATGGTTTCTGGTGTGGAGGTATAGCAAGCGACATGTTTGTGAGCACTTTTGGTTTCCTCTCTCCACCAACCTGCAGACTTATGATATGCAATAGCATATTCAAAGTGTTCTATAGAAATTTGTATCTATCTAAAGGTTTTTCATCTAGACTATATAGAAGCGTGCAACATGACTGTTTATCAGTGTTTTTATCACCAAGACTAAGATGCATTGGTTGACACATTAGCAACCGTAAGCCAACGACAGAGGTCCAAGAAGCTCCAGCAGCAACTGAGCAAACAAGCATGACAACATGAGAGGGGAGAGCTACACGACGGCGTGTGTGTGGTGTGGTGGTGGTGTGGCCCGTGCAGTAGAATTCTTCATTCAGCTGGACCATGGCGAGCAAGCAGTCGCCGAAGTGCAATACCATTGTGCAAGGGTCCGACGCGCCTTCTGTCACGCCGAAGTGCAATACCATTGTGCAAGGGTCCGACGCGCCTTCTGTCACGCGCATGTGTGCCTCTACTGTGTGGGGTCAGCTATGCCTTGCTGCTGTGAAAGGTTTATGTATTGTGAAGTGTTGCTGGGGAAGGTCATCAAACAAACAGTTAATACAATTTCAGTCTATTCCTCTTCGTGCTATCTTCTTCCTTCCGCTCCTCTCTGCTTGCTCCTCCTCTGTGTACCCTTCTGCTAACAATTGGTATCAGAGGATCGATCCTTGGCATCCGTCATGGCACCTTCCTCTTCATCGGATTCCTCACTCGCCCTGGCTTTGGAAATCCAGACTCGCTTGCTCCTCGCCGAGTTGGACAAGCGATTCCAAGCCTTCGACAACAAGTGGGACTCCAGAGTGTGGACGCTGTACTCCTCCGACAACGACGACTCGGTCGCCGGCCCCGTCAATGCGCTCGCTGACATTGAGCTTGCTGACACGCCCATACCCGGGAGCTGCCTCATCTCCATCGACTCTGACGTGCCGCTCGATGTCAACCTCACCAGAGGCGGGCCGCCCTCCATCGATGGCCACTCCGCCTCCCTCGCCCCGTTCGTCCACGACGTCGCCGCCCAGTTCTGTTACCAGGAAGTTGAGGCACACCTCACTGCATTAGACGACGGCGACAGATCAGACATCCGCGAGACCGACGTCAGGGCCCCCGCGCCCGACGACCGGCTGTTGGTGTCGCTCGAGGGCATCTGCCAGGAGGGGAACCAAAGCGAGGAAACCGCACCGGTGGCCGACATGGACCTCCCCGCGGCACACGCCAACGCATCAGCCGGCGCCATGACTTCCACGGTTTCCACGGGGACCGCATCGTTCGGCGCCTGCTCCGTGCGAAGGGGTCACATTGCGAGCGAGTCTCTGGCGTCCGCGCTCAAGTTGCTCGACCGAATGTCTAACCCAGGCTTGTACAGCTGCTCGAACACATCTGCTACGACTTCAACTTTGGCGCTGGAGCACCAGACTCGTGCCATCCTCGTCGATGCCCAGGCGTTCGACCGACTCGTCCACAACCTCTCCTGTTTCTCTGTGATCGGTCCCGACGAGGCCGAGTCCGTGTACCAGATCCTAGGCATCCTCCTGCAGCACGGCCCCGCCAATCAAAAGCGCTTCGACCAGATCAATGGAGTCGATGCCCCGCTTCAGGTGGTTGCTGTGTACACATCTAGGGACCCAAAGACCCCCGATGAGGTGGAGAAGCTCGAGAACATCTACCACTGTCTCTGCGACGTGCTCATGCCCCTGGAGAACAAGGAGAAGTTTGTCAATGCTGAAGGTATTGAGTTCAGCACGCCGTCCGTGCTGGTGACCAAGGAGGACGAGGTTCTCAACGCCTTGCCCAACAGGTGTTCGATGAATTGCTTCATCATCGTATATAGCTGTTTCTTGCCTCTATTCAGTTGCAACTGGGATGCTGTGCCGCATAGGCAACCATGGCCACCACCCGTACAGTTTGTGATACTGGGTGAGGGTGTTCCAAGCTGCCTTTCACCTTGGCCATCCTTCATCTTCGTTGAGTTACCTATAGTGAGGTATTTCTGTTTGTTACCTGAGCTTCCATGGGCAGTATTAGCTTATCAATGTGGCAGCAATATGTTTGTTGGTGTGGTCGAAGTTGCTGTACGACTTGATTTGTTGACCTTCCATGAAGTTGCAGATGATGGAGAGCAGCTTGGGGAGCGTGTGGCTGAGCTGGATGTACCTGTCAGTGGAGTTGAGGACGGACTGGCAAACACAATCCTCATATGGAGCTGTTTCTCACCCACTCTGTGTTGGAAAATTTCGTGGCCACCACCCTTTTCGTTGGAGAGTTTTTATACTGGAGATCATGCATTGTTTATCAAGGAAATCGCAGCAATCAATTCTCTGGAGCATCTCAACTCTCTCCTGAATGTGCTTCAAGCACGTGGTGAACAAGTTGTTTTTCCTGGATTTGGAAGACCTTATGTGTTCAATGCAGAGATGATAAAAAGAGTTAAACATACATCGGAAGCCAAAGATTCAGCTCGAGCAGCACTGAAATCAACATGGTGGACGCTTGGCTGCAGTTACGAAGAGGATGCTGAACTACCTTCATTACTGGATAGATGTCTGCTATTGTTGATTTACGAAGAGGATGCTGAACTAATGGACTTGGAAGATCTATATTTCAGCAGATCAGCTAAAATTGGAGCGTTCATTTGTCTACAGTGCTATGGTGTTCACAGAAGCGTTGGGACACATGTTTCAAAGGTGCTGTCAGTCACTCCAGATCAATGGACAGATGATGAGATTAACTCCATGATAGAAGTTGGTGGAAACTCTTATTCCAATGCTATATACGAAGCACTTCTGCCAGAGGACTATGAGAAGCCGCATCCAAATTCTAGCCAAGAAGAGAGAGCTACAAAGGAACCATCTCAGAGCTACAAACGAATTCCTGTTATGCCAAGTGATGGGCTACCACAAGTTCTTGGTGAGACTGAACCATCTCAGAGCACAAATGAAGGCAACAATTATCCATATACATCTCAACTTACAATTCTAGAGGAGCACTATGCTGTTACGAAAGAAGGAAATATAAAATGTATTTTGGAACAAGTTCATGTGCTAGAGATTACTAGCAGATCAGGTGGTGAGTTTCATCAAAGAAGTGCATCTGCAGCTGATCCACCTACAATTGAACTGGTGCTAGAGAACGCTCATCAAGGTTCTTTAGAAGATGCAGAACAGAAAGATAATTGTGGGGACTCCATGAGCAATGAGAGGCAGCACCACAGCTTCCTACAGGTCAGACTAGATGTGTTGCAGCATGAGTACAGCAAGGCTGATTACTGGTTGTTTCATTTCGTTAGGCTACTACTCAAGTTTCTAGCAGACCAAGGTGTAGAACTTTTCCGTGTCATGGTTTGGGATCCCGGTGGAATTGCCATGTATCGGCTTGAGGGCAAGCCGAATTTTAAGAAGGGGGGAATGTCAGTAGTACACCATCTGAACCAGGAACCATGGTCACCATCTCGTCAAGGGAGCTGGACCATGGCGAGCAAGCAGTCGCCGAAGTGCAATACCATTGTGCAAGGGTCCGACGCGCCTTCTGTCACGCGCATGTGTGCCTCTGCTGTGTGGGGTCAGCTATGCCTTGTTGCTGTGAAAGGTTTATGTATTGTGAAGTGTTGTTGGGGAAGGTCATCAAACAAACAGTTAATACAATTTCAGTCTATTCCTCTCCGTGCTATCTTCTTCCTTCCGCTCCTCTCTGCTTGCTCCTCCTCTGTGTACCCTTCTGCTAACAAATAGCATATTCAAAGTGTTCTATAGAAATTTGTATCTATCTAAAGGTTTTTCATCTAGACTATATAGAAGCGTGCAACATGACTGTTTATCAGTGTTTTTTTATCACCGAGACTAAGATGCATTGGTTGACACATTAGCAACCGTAAGCCAACGACAGAGGTCCAAGAAGCTCCAGCAGCAACTGAGCAAACAAGCATGACAGCATGAGAGGGGAGAGCTACACGACGACGTTTGTGTGGTGTGGTGGTGGTGTGGCCCGTGCAGTAGAATTCTTCATTCAGCTGGCCCAACATCGGGAAATGCCAGAATCTAGTCTAGTCCACATCCGCCTCTGATCCGATCAGGTCCAAATGTAAGAATCAAGACCCAAATCCAGGTCCACGTCTATGATGAGGAAAAAAGCGCCTCCTGCTGCTGTCGGTGTGTGCATGTGAGAAGCCGAGACTCACGTGGAGCCGCTGTTACATTTTTCATATGCATTCTCTTCTACCTCTTTTTTCGGGGAAAATAAAATGCCAATAAGAGGGCCGGCATCGCCATGCCGTCCCGCCGCCTCGGACGGACCTAGGTTTCCGTTAACCTCCTGGCGCAACCCGCTAATCAACGGCTCCGCGGTTCCCACACCGGCGTGCAAGCCCACTCGTCTGTCCTGAGGATGATCGTGTGGTGGAGTGAGGGAAAGGGAGACGAGGACTCTCCGCTCCGGCTCTCCACCACGGAGCATAGGGCCAAAGAAATGCTCCGCGTACTCACCCCACCGCTCACCCGTCTCATGCTCGATGGGCCAGCTCCACTACCATTACTTCCATACCCCACCCGCACGAGTGGTGTAGGTCTCGCCCACGTGGGGCTAAAGCTGGAAGGGTAGCTAATCGGTCCCGACTGCTTAACACCCATCATCGCTTGTCTATTCTATTCCCCGCCCCACCAGCCCACCTCTCGCTCCTCACCGCACACGTGCGCACCAACGCTCATAGTCGCCACCAAAACCTCGGCCCGAGCCAACCCCGACTCGGGGTGCTCAACCTCCTCCTAGGCGTCATCAACCTCCTCCTCGACGACGCGGGCAAGCCCGGTGGGGGCAGACATGGCATCAGAGGACATGGTGGGGAAGAGCAGGGGCGACATGGCTGTCACCACCACCATCAACCTGGCAAAGGAGGCCAAGCTCGCACGCGAGGGGGTCAAGGCGCCCGGCCACCAGATCCTCACCATCTGCAAGTTGCTCATCGTCGTCACCCTCCTCCTCCTCCTTGCCTTAGTTTTGTCCTCACCTACATGGCTCCATCTACCATTGTGTTGGTCTATGTGGGAGTTTCACTGATTGGGTTCGGCTTTCGGGGTTGTTGATGCTTTTGTTGTATAGGCTACCCATAGTGTGATCAGTGTAGGTGTTGTCTGGCTCCTGATATAGGGAATTGGGGGGATTCCATGCTGCTTGGCACGGGGTGTGCGTGCTTGGCTTGGTTTCGCTCAAATTTGTGCCTGATCGTTTGGATTCGCCCCGGTCTTAAACCCTGCACGCGAGCCACTCAGATCTCGGTTTGTTGACTGGTCACTTGGTTTGATTCGCTCCGAAACCATGCTGGGAGATGCATTGCCCATGGACAATTCTTCTCCACTCATCTAAACCATTTGCAAGAGGATACTCAAGGTTTGGTTGATATATTATTAATTCTCCAGACAGAATACCATTCCCAATTTCCAGATGCATGTGCGTGTTGTTCCTTCTCATCGTTGGTATTAAATTGATAGGGATTCATGCAGCGTTCTGCAGAGTTTTCTTAACTCGGGATGGAATGAAGAAAACAGGAAGCTTGTGTTCTAGATATACCGACATGTCTTTCTCGTTTGGTCAGTGTTAAGTAATAACCAACAAATCCATCTAAAAAGGTGAAGGAAATAGGTGATGCCTAAGAGGAGGGGGAGTGAATTAGGACTTCTAAAACTTTCTCTAAATTAGGCCACAAATAAATCCCTAGAGCAAAACCTATGCAATTAATCAAACTAGAAATGTGCAAACTAAGTTTTGTCTAAGTGTTGCTATCTCTACCATAATGTATAGGTTTCAATCCTAAACAACATAAGTATATAAGACAAGATTGAAACTTAAATGCTTAATGTAAATGCGAAGGCTAAAGAGTAAGGTAAAGATGCAAACTCTCGTGGATGACGCCGGTATTTTTACCGAGGTATCCGGAACCACGCAAGGTCCCAACTAATCTTCATTGGTGCCCCTACGCAAAGGGAAGCCCATGCGAGGGCCAAGCACCACAATCGAGTAACTCTGTAGAGAGCTGCGGACCTTCTCCACGCGCAAGTGGTGCTCCGCTTCTGGCTCCTCTCAGACGCTCTCCGCCATCTCCACTATTGAGCTTCCGGCCAAAAACGTCGTGAGCCTCGTTCCCTCCGGTACACGATGGTGGCCATGACACAAACACGGTTGTCAGGGTCTCACAAGAGTCTCGCCCCACTCGGTACAATTACAACGGCTCGTGCAAGAGCCGAGGGGTTGTGTGGTTTTACAAAACTCACTCAACTAACTAGGGTTCACCTAGAGCAAGCGCTAAAGCGATCTAACTAACCTAAACACTTCGCAAAGCACCTACACTAATCACCGAGTGATTCTATTAAGCACTTGGGTGTATGAGCACTTGGAAATGTCTAGTATATGCCTTGGTATGTTGCTTGGGCTCCCACACCTTGAATTTTCAAATGTTTCAAATTTTAGTTGATAGCTCACAATTTAAATTTGCAAAAGTTTCAATTTTTCTAGAAAACCTTTATAATCATTTTGAGAGCTAATCATCTTATTTTTTTCAAAGTTTTAAGTTGAGCTTTTTTCTTAGTGCAAACATTCTAAATAAATTTAACGATTTTCGCAAGCTCATCTATGGAGAGCTTTCCTTCACCTTCATCATCACTACTGCTATCATCACTAGAGGATGGAATACTCATTTTACGTCTTGCCATAAGGCACTTGAGTGATGACCATGATGAGAGTGATGAGGACTGGTGGCTGTGCATCCTTGGATGTTCATCTTCGCTTGAAGAATCATCCAAGTTTTGACAATTGTTAGCGTCTTGCCTTTGCTCCTCCCCTTTTTGGGTTCGACCATAGTTGGATAGCTGTCTCTGAAATGGCCCTTCTCCCACATGCGAAGCATCCTCTCCTTCTTTGCTTTTTCCTGTCAATGTTAAAGAGAAGATCCTCGACCTCCAGGGGCACACCCATTAGATTGATCTTGCGAATCATCCCCATTACCTTTCCGACGCGTCAGATTGTTTCTTTGCCCGCGGAAGATGATGTTGATGGTTGATTATCTTCATCATCATCACTTTCTTCTTCTTCCTCTTCTTCACTTGAGGAACTTGGAGTGGGAACCTTCTTTTTCCCTTTTCTTTCATCACATGAAAAAGCATATGGTCTTAAAGAAGTGGGCTCCTCTCCCCGACACATTTTTCGCGACATCTCAAAAGCCATGATTTTTCCAATCACAATTGTCAGGGCCATTGTACTCAAGTCCTCCATGTTGTGAAGAATAGTGATGATGCTCCTATATCTTTGTTGTGGTAGTAGGGACATAATATTTCTCACAATGTCCACATCACCTAGATTATTAATGCCAATAGAATTGAGCTCATTGATAATTAGATTCAAACGAGAATAAATGTCTCTAACAAGCTCATTATCCTTCATAGAAAACGAATTATACTCATTTAAGACTATACAATGTTTTTGCTCACGGACATTGGATGTGCTGTCATGGAGCTCATGCAATTTTAGCCAAATGTCATTAGCAGTTTTCAATGTAAATACTTGATTAAAAATATCCATGCAAAGAGATTCATACAAGCAATTTTTGGCTCTAGCATTTAATTGAATTTCTTTTTCCTCACTCGTGGTGGGTTTCTCGGGATTCCTGGGAGGTTTTATCCCGTCATGAGTGACTCTCCAAACATTTAGATCAACGACCTCTAGGTAACAAGTCATTCTAGCACTATAATATGGGAAGCTAGTGCCGTCGAAGTGTGGTGGCCTATGGGTATCCATCCCCTTTCTCTAAAAAGCGTCGGCTCTTTTAGCGGTGAAGCTAAAGCGTTTCAAATGAGCCAAACCAGGCTCGGATACCAATTGAAGGAAACATGTGATGCCTAAGAGGGGGTGTGAATTAGGACTTCTAAAAGTTTCTCGAAACTAGGTCACAAATAAATCACTAGAGCAAAACCTATGCAATTAATCAAACTAGAAATGTGCAAACTAGGTTTTGTCTAAGTGTTGCTATCTCTACAGCAATGTCTAAGTTTCAATCCTAAACAATATAAGTATATAAGACAAGATTGAAACCTAAATGCTTAATGTAAATGACGTCGATATTTTTACCGAGATATCCGGAACCACGCAAGGTCCCGACTAATACTCGTTGGTGCCCCTACGCAAAGGGAAGCCCCTCCGTAGAGAGCCGCGGGCCTTCTCCACGCGCGAGTGGTGCTCCGCTTGCGGCTCCTCTCAGACGCTCCCTGTCGTCTCCGCTATCGAGCTTCCGCCCGAAAACGTCGCGGGCCTCGCTCCCTCTGGTACACGGTGGCGGCCTTGACACAAACGCGATTGTCACGGTCTCGCAAGACTCTCACCCCACACGATACAATTACAATAGCTCACGCAAGAGCCAAGGGGTTGTGTGGTTTTATAAAACTCACTCAACTAACTAGGTTTCACCTAGAGCAAGCGCTAAAGCGGTCAAACTAACCTAAGCAAAAAGCACCTACGCTAATCACCGAGTGATTCTATTAAGCACTTGGGTGTATGAGCACTTGGAAATGTTTACTATATGCCTTGGTATGTTGCTTGGGCTCCCACACCTTGAAATGGTCAGTTGGGGTGGTATTTATAGACCCCAACACAAAACTAGCTGTTGGACTGACACCACAGGTGACTGTTGGCGCTGTAGGCTTTCCAGACGTCACACCAGACAGTACAGTGGATTCTCTCCACCAGTGCCACCTGAAACTAGCCGTTGGGTTACTGTTTCCTAGTGCACCGGACAGTCTGGCATGTGGCACCGGACAATTTGGTGCCCTTGCACGGACAGTCCGCCTAGCAACACTTGTCTTCGTTTCTTGGACTTGCTTGATACTTGTTGATCTTCACTTGTGATCTTCATAATGTATTCTTTTGAGGTGTTGCTTTCCTCAATGCCTTAGTCCAAGTAACTTTAGCATCTTGTGAACTACAAACACAAACACTAGCAAACACATTAGTCCACATGTTGTGTTGATCATCAAACACCAATACCTGTTGAGCCAAATGGCCCGGGGTCCATTTTCCTTACAAAATGGATGATTTGTCACTTAGTTTCATGCATCACAATTTTGCTGTTGATGTTTGTATGCATCTACTTTTCATTGTCTGGAATTAGTTTAGATGTATTCAGCATTTTTTAGTAGTCTATTGTTCTTCCTATTGTCATTTGTCATCACTGCCATCATTTACATCAGCAACACTGAAGGTCTACCCGTGTTTTTTCTTGTTTGGAAGAAGACTATGGCGACTTGATCTTGTCTTCTTTTGTATGGCTAACCAAATTATGTTTCAATAGTCAGCTGAAGTTAGTGCTTAAACTATATTTTCTATTTAATTCATTTTGATCATCTTCAAATGATGCATACTGAAAAGTAGATGGAAACTAGGAATATCTTAATGATATGTTGATGAAATGGTCTTTTGCTCATTGATGTGCTTCATTTTGGCTTGTAAATTAAACAAATTATTCGCTTGGATCAAATATTGGTTTATCTACATGCTCTAAATTACTTTTTCTTTATTTTGCACAGGTCACATACTGCTGTTGCTCCGCTCGAACGATTGAAAATCTCGCTTCAGGTCCCCTGTTCTGATGAATTTTCCCACGCTCTTTTTAATGTCTCAAACCAACCGTGTATGGTTAACTGAGCACTACTATATATAACAAGTTAACAATTTGTTTTGTGCAATCCATTCATAAATCAGGATTGCATTGAATGGTGTAAGAACCTGGGTTGTGAGCTGTATAAATTTGTTGTACATGAACTTTCTTGATTAATGCGGTAACAGTGTTTTTAGTACTAGCATAGCTAGAGACACAATGCAAATTGAATGTTGACCATGTTAATGTATATCGAATTTGCCCTATCTATTATAATGCAATACCGATTGCTCTTGTTTGAAATGTGAAGCAGTGTGTCCTGTGTGGTATAGTGTTGAGTCAAAACTTAAAAAGATCTCATCTGTTGCTCAATCTTAGTTCAACAAATGGTAATGCTTCCCATAATGTCTGTGTGAAAAGAAGGTGGTGGTGGGGTCTAAATTACGTGGAGTTGACCTCTTGCGTAATTTGAATTGCTTACTCAGGTTCAAAATCCACAAAACATCAAGTACAACGGTACAGTTCAGGGTCTCAAGTATATCTGGAGAACTGAGGGCCTATGTGGACTTTTCTAGGGCAATGGTACCAATTGTGCAAGGACCATTCCAAATTCTGTCGTGAAGTTTTTTCGCTACAAGCAGGCGTCAAAGTATATCCTCTTTTTTCCAATTACTCTTAATAAGTCATACTGTTATGCTACCATTTACCTACTATTTGTAGTTTGCAGACCTTTTCTCTGTTGCATGGTTAATCTTTTATCCTGAATTGGTTAGAAGCTTTTCCTTTTTTACTCTTCTTTTCATCTGTTCTTAGGGCATGTTTGGTTTGTTGTCTCAATTGCCACACTTTGCCTAACTTTTTTGCCTAAGGTTAGTTATTCAATTTGAATGACTAACCTTAGGCAAAGTGTGACACATTTAGCCACAAACCAAACATGCCCTTAGTGTCACGGGAAGCAATAATTGATTGTCGTTGCCTTTCTGTATTTGTTTTTACAAGGGAATTCTGTGGGCTTACCGTCAACAGACTGGGGAAGGTACGCCTTTTGCTACTATGGTACTGCCTAAATTAGATTTGCTGCGTACTCATTTATTTCAAGTGGAGATTGCCACCATATTCTACAACTTATTTTTCTCAAACCCATCTATACTTTTAGTTTTGGTAAGCTTCCAGTTATTAAATAACCATGTCATGTAAAATCTTGCCCTTACCTAACTCCAAATCATTGTCTGCTTGTTGCAATTGTTTTCAAGAAGGGGTGTAGGATTTGGCAGTATCCCTAATTCTGGAATCGGGGTTTCTATTGAATGACGTGCATGCGTTGAGAAGATTTTGTTTCTTACCTTGTGACCTATGCTTGTTTCATTTGTTGCCCAACTCTCACCCTTGCTATGGCTTAAATCCAAAAACACTATGTGCTTGGTTGCTCGTCAACTGCAGACTAAGGTGTGCTAGTGATGCTCTTTCTTAATGACATATCAAATATGTATATGAAATGTAGTTATATTTTGTTTCAGTACTTCACATATAAAGGGGAGAAATGGATAGAACACTAGCATCATGCCCATGTTTAAGTGTCAGCATTTCATGTGTTTTGCTAATTTGTTGAATCTACATGCGATGCTTGAAGTTGATGTTTTTTCTTGAACAACCTAAAGTTGTTGTTGAATGTTCAGTTTGGTGATATCATTTGCAACTTCCTGAGACACAACATACTTCTTACTTTGCCATGCATTGGTGTTTTCAGATTACACAGAGTTCAAAAGTTTCTGGACAAAAGATGATAATTTCATCATTTGCAAATTGTGTTGTGCTTTGTGGTACAAAATATTTCATGCATGCATGAGCTTCACGTGAAATAATTGGGTTCTGTTGGGGGCCTTCCTCTTCCGAAGTTCCTCAAAAACTTAACTAACATATTTTTCAGTATAACAAAGATTGTTACAGGAGGCTTCGGTTTTGAGATGAAGGTATGCGTAATATGAAGGTGCGGTCTGAAGGAAGGGTGAACGAGCGCCGAAGCTGTGGCTGAAGGACCTTCGGCTTAGCATGATAATGTTGGTGAAAGATGGAAATGACCTAAAGGAGAAAAGACTACTTAGTCCTTGATAGCTTGCCTTATGGTTAACAGTAAATGTCAGGGACATGAATGTAATTTTGCACGGGCTGCGTCCCACGTCTATAAATAGATGAACTGTAACACCGTACTGTTCACGCTGAACTGTAATCGCTCTGACGTCACTCTCGTATCTTCACCCTCTGACAAGCCGAAGGTATTAATATAATATAAATATTGTGGGTATTCATCCATGTTTATGAAATGAGAATGTAAATAATTTGTTGGTATGTCATTATTATTTGCATTTTTTTGTATTTCATATACCTTCATTTTGCATTTATTCACTGAGATGATGAAGGTATGTCCTTCATGACCTTCGTCTGAAGACCATTATATCCGAGTGGAGATAATGGGCCAAAGGACGAAGGTCCTTAATCATTGATAATTGTGTTGCTTTGTTCTTAATGCATAGCATCTGAGAACAAGGACCAACATTGGCGCCCACCTCCGGTGAACTCATTCGACCACCTTCAGCAAGCATTGACCTTCGTCATGCCGTCGAAGAAGACAGCAGCGCCAGGGGCTGCACTACAGCCACTGGACACTAATCAGGAGACACTACGCGAAGCTAGGAGCCAGAAGAGGAAGGCTACCAGCCCAACACCTCAGGAGGAGGAACTGGATCAAGAGATTAGGGATCTAGAATCCATCCACCAATAGGTGCAAAAGAAGAGGGAAAAGATGCTACGACTCGCCGACGTCCAGAGGAAGATCAATGAAACCGCCGAAGAAATGCATCACCTCACACAGGATGACCAAGACCGAAGGCCCCAACAGAAGGAGCTTCGCCAAGAGAATCCATTCAATGATGATGAATGGTACGATGACTTTCATCATGTCAATTTTGATTTTGATGATGCTTCTCCCTTGGCAGCAGAATTGCAGGCTACCCCGTGGCCGCCGTCATACAAGCCACCCCAGCTTCCTATGTATGATGGGCACTCAGACTCGAAGCAATTCCTGATGAGCTACGAAGCAACCATATCTTCATATGGGGGCAAAACTACAGTCATGGCGAAATCCTTCGTCATGGCAGTCAAAAGCGTAGCTCAAACTTGGTACTCTTCTCTTCGGCTAGGGACAATTACGTCATGGCAGAAGCTAAAGGATATGTTATTAGTGACCAGCTTTCAAGGTTTCCAAACGAAGCCGGTCACTGCCCAGGCTCTTTTTCAGTGTACGCAGGACCAAGAGGAGTATTTATAGGCGTATGTTTGAAGGTTCTTACAGCTAAGAGCTCAAGCACCTACAGTGCCCAATGAGATCGTCATCGAGGCCATGATCAAGGGGCTACGACCAGGACCTACGGCGCAATACTTTGCGCGGAAGCCACCGCAAACTTTGGAGAAGCTTCTCTAGAAAATGGATGAATACATCAGAGTCGACAATGATTTTCGGCGAAGAAGGGAAGAAGCTTACAGATACTCTGAAATGACCATGGGCTTCGGAGGAAGATTCCACCCCAGGCATGTCAGGTCAATCCATAATGCCAGCCCAAGTGATGACAGGGGAAACCAAACCCAAAGGCAGCAGCAAGTGATGACAGCCCAAGTGATGATAGGGGAAATCATTAGGGGTGCAACAAAGTTCCTTCAGACGGCCAGCTCCAAGAGGCAGAGGGGGCAGAAGCTTCGGAGGAAGATATGGAGATCAGCCCAGGAGACTGTTTTGTTTGTTCTGCGGCGAAGACAAAGGCCACACCACAAGAACGTGCCAAGTCACGATTCAGAAGTAGAAAGAGATTGCCGAAGTTGAAGCATGGCAGAATCAGCCGAAGCAGGTTCTACACACTGCTTCATGCTATTCTCCCTACATCCCAGAGTACATAGGCAATCAACAGCCTACGACCTCTGTCGCTTCGGCAAGCCATTCTCAAGCTTCCTGGGCACAGCTGCCACCACCACCACCACCGCTAGCACCTACTCTGGTTCGGAGCCAGCAGCCAGAAGGGCATCAACATGCTCAACAGTAGCGAGATTTTTGGGAGGAGTCAGAAGCTCGCACAGTCAATAGCACTGTGCCCGAGTCCAAGCATATCTACTAAAGACTATCCTACCCTGGCGCATCTTTGTTTTTCTACCATTTTATTTTTCTTGTATGAAAAACAATTCACGAAGGATTAAATTCTAATTTGATGTAATAATATTATGGTCACATTATCGAGTGCAGTGCATCCCCCTAACAAGGATCCGAAGCTAAAAGTCGTTCCTAAGGGAGCAGAGTAGGTTCCGAAGCTACAAAAGTAGTTCCTAAGGGAGCGCAGAGTAAGTTCTGAAGCTCAAAAGTCGTTCCTAAGGGAATGCAGAGCTAAAATACCACCGAAATAGAAGGTGAAAAAGCTCCAAAGTCATTCCTAAGGGGATGCAGAGCTTAAATGCCACCGAAATAGAAGGTGAAGAAGCTGCAAAGTTGTTCCTAAGGGGATGCAGAGCTTAAATGCGACCAAAATATAAGGTGAAGAGACTCAAAAGTCGTTCCTAAGGGGATGCAGAGTCTGGGAGTGTTTCCGTGTGGGTATGTGTCTTCGGCATATACATCATGATGCATCATATCATCGCATCATTTCGCATATCATTACATCATACATCATGATGCATCAACACCAAGATTATGCAGAAATAAAGTTGCTTCTTTCAAAATACATGATGAATAAAACAGTGTGCTGGAGCACAGAGTACATTGTCGGCAATTATAATCTCACATGCCAAGAAAATACTCATCGACAACAATATCATACAACAGATGTACTATAGAAGAGCCCTTTCTTTGTGAAGCATGAAAAGAAGGGAAGGTGTTTTTTCGCCGAAGGCTCAAAAATGGTATGTACGCAAATTTCATGCATCGCAAAGAAATATATTACATTAATATACACACAGATATACAATGTTCAACTCATGTACGAATATGAAACTTACCATACATTACTTAACTACACAAAAATTTAGTCTTCTTTTAAGACTTTCTCGGCAGCTTCATTCAGAAGTTTGTTGATAGCTTTTTGCGGCAATTCTTATTGTTTCCAGTGCCACTTTCATGGCTGGATCGGCTTCGGGATCATATGGCTCGGGTAGAGGTGAAAGTTCAGCTACAATAAAAGCAACAAGTTGTTAATCCGAAGCCAGAAAAAATACTGAAGCTAAGAAACAGTAAAAATACCTATATGCCTTGCGCGCTCAGCAGCCTCTTCGGCTCGCTTGGCTTCTTCCCGGGCGTCATGGGATTCTTTTTCATTTTTTCTTATAGCCTCGTCAGCTATCTCCCGGCCGCCCTTCATCCAAACGTTGGAATAGAATTTTCCGCCCATCATAGTAGCCTCAGCCGAAGGATCCTTCGTGTTGTCTACAGAGAAGGCAGTCTCTGCCTGGGTTGCAGTTTTAACATGTTCACAACCAGTTTTCTCTAAAATTGCTGCAACCCCTCTGACACCGGCAAAGGCGCAGAAATCACCACGGTCGCTAAGTATCTCATCAAAGGCTTCAGCTTCTTCGCCGATCCATTCGATGATTCCTTCAGGATTGCCTCTAATAATTTTTTGCTCAGATGAGTATGCACCCGCCTTTGCAAAACTATCTTTCAACTTCTTAGCGCAATCCAAGGATTTCTCATAATACCTCTCCTTCGATTCCCGAAGCTCATCTACATTCTTTTGCAATCTTGCGCTGGTCCATTCACTTATTTCTTGTTTTGCTTTAGCCACTTCAAAATCTTCATTCTTCTCGGCAAGCTTTTTCTTTAAGCTTTCAATTTCGGTTCTATGAGCTTCGGACTGCGCAACAAGGTTGGCTTCGCTAGCCTTAACTCTGTCTACAAGGAAAGCAGAATTTTATCCTTCTCTGCGGCTTCATTTCTCAGTTTGATAACCTCTGACCGAAGGTTACCAAGAGCTATTTGGCAGCTTTCATCCTCAACATTCTTCTGTGCCCTTAAAGCGTTTCTCAGGATTAAGCCCTACAAAAAAGGGGAGGAAGAGGATCAGCACAAGAGTAAAATATACAAAAATAATATGCTCATAAGCCAACAACATATGTACCTTCAGACTATTGTAAGCGAGGCTGTCTGCGAGGTCATCCTTCGACATAGCAGAGAGGCCAACTTCGAGCTTCGGAAATCCTATGTTTCTTGCCATCTCCCGGCAAACAGATATTTCCTTTTTGTCCGGAAGGTAGTACAAAAAGTCATCTTCATCGGTGCCATTATCCACCAAGGATCCTTTCAGATATTTCACTTCTCGGGCATAGTGTCTAGCTTCGGCAATTTCTTCTTTTGACAATTTTTTACCTGAAGCGCGTCGAATGATAAAGTCTAGCTCTTTAGTAGACGCTTCGAGAGTAGGAGATTCAGCCTTCTTGGACGCGTCTTCTCTTTCTAGGACCAGAGCGACATCCGAAGGTTCTTGTTCAATACTCTGTCTACTTTCAACAAGCCCTGTTGCAATGGGCACTGAAGGCCCAACTTCGACATCAGCACGCGTTGTAGCAGCTTTGGCGGTCTCCCTTGCAGAAGCAGGAGTGGACGCCCTTGTCGACTCCAAGACAGTGTCCAGCACGCTGGCCATCCTCCCCCTCTTGGGAGTTATTGCAGGAGCTTTGGATACCTTCGACAACTCTGGCTCTGGTAGCGGGCTCAACATTTTTGGTAGCCCTGCCGGCTTCTCCAGTTCTAGTTCTTCGACGGTTTTCTCGGCTTCAGCAGGACGCTTCGGCACTCCGGCCGACTCGGTTTTCTCCTGCCCTTCCGGCACTTCAGCCGATTCTCCCTTGGAACTGACAGGAGCGAGGTATCCTGGCTCAGCGGTGGAAGACGTCCCCTCTGCAAGTTTCAGCACCCTAACCATTTCAATGTATCTAGGCCAGTGCGTCAAAACCTTAATCTTCTTACCCTTCGGCGTAGTAGAGATGGCCGAAGTAGCAGCTTTTCTTTCCTGCTTTCGCGAGGGATAGCTATAATCTGGGTATACGAAACCAATAACATCGAAAACTCTGTTTAACCTTTTGTTGCCTCGTCCTCCGAAGGCTAAGGTCATGGCATCATCTTCGGCCCTTGTATAGGCCCCAAGCAACTCGTCACTGGTCGCCTCAATACAGTTCAGCCACTCATCATTCGGCTCATCAAATTGATCTCTGTATCTGAAGATATATTTCAGATAGACCAAGCCACCTTGACTAGACCCGACAGTAGCTTCCTTCGGCATCTCCCAGTCACCCACAAGAGGCCATACACTATAGGCAATGTGCTCTTGGACCAAGTCTCTTGTGCTAATAAAAGTGCACACAGTGTTAAAAGTCCTCTGGCATGTTTCTATTTAATTTCCAAGAGCAGTGGCTGATCTTATGATTCGGAAGCGAGACCAAATAGGCATTGGATAATCCCTTTTATATCTTCCCTTTCAACTAAGTTATTCTTTACATAAAACGATTCTTCCATCCAGGTTCCTAGCCACCTCTTCCAAAACGTTGGAACTGGATAGCTTACATCAAAGCGGGGCACGAAGCTGTAACAACCAAAATTATTATGATACCGCTCCTTGCCAGTAGCCTTCATCTCATAGGACAGTTCGTGCATGTTGCAGAAGCATTTTGCACTCAGCTCTAGTCCCTAGATCATCACGACCCAAATAAAAATCCCCATCTTGATGATAGCTTCGGGGGTAATTTGATGAAGAAAAATCTCAAAGGTCTTTAGCACTTCAACCAGAAATTTACTCAACGGAAACCGAAGCCCTGCCTTCATGAAGCTCCTATAAACAACAACTTCGTCTACTTCGGGCACAGGGGCGGCGCTGTCCCCTCCAGCCCTCACAATGGAAATATCACGGAAATATCTCCCTTTCATAGCATCAATCTGACTTTGCTTGATGGATGACTTCCCGAAGATGGTATGACTCGGCCGCCAGGGCTGATCTTCAGCATCTTCGTTTTCACTTTCCAAATCAAAGCTTTCGCTATCGCCAGAATCTTCAGACAACCCAGCTAGCATTTCATTGGTGATCTTCTTTGTGTTCGTCTTCTCCATAGCCTCGTAAAACCCAGCTAGAGCAGGGTCAACAACCTTCTTCTCTTCAGCCATCTAGTAAGCACTTGTGCAAATGCTGAAGCTCACAAATCAATTAAAATCTGACAGAGCAAGAAAATCCAAGCTTGAAAAAATAGCACAGGCGATTGAGATGGCACATCAAATGCAATCAATGCAAGTTCCTATTTATATGCCCAGCGCATCACAACTTGGTGGGCCCTACATGTCATTGACTTTCGCTATTCTAGCGAAGGGAAGGTGTTTTTTCGGACCTTCGGCTAAAGGCCTTCGTTCACATTGCAGTCTGAATTTGTTAAATACAAAAACAAATTAATATTGTGAGGGGCTACTATTGGGGGCCTTCCTCTTCCGAAGGTCCTCAAAAACTTAACTAACATGTTTTTCAGTATAACAAAGACTGTTACAGGAGGCTTTAGCTTTGAGATGAAGGTATGCAAAATATGAAGGTGCGGTCTGAAGAAAGGGTGAACGAGCGCCGAAGATGTGGCTGAAGAACCTTCGGCTTAGCATGATAACGATGGTGAAAGATGGAACCAACCTAAAGGAGGAAAGACTACTTAGTCCTTGATAGCTTGCCTTATGGTTAACAATAAATGTCAAGGACATGAATGTAATTTTGCCCGGGCTACGTCCTATGCATATAAATAGATGAACAGTAACACCGTACTATTCACGCTGAACTGTAATCGCTCTGACATCACTCTCGTATCTTCACCCTCTGACAAGCCGAAGGTATTAATATAATATAAATATTGTGGATATTCATCCATGTTTATGAAATGAGAATGTAAATAATTTGTTGGTATGTCATTATTATTTGCATTTTTTTGTATTTCATATACCTTCATTTTGGCATTTATTCACTGAGATGATGAAGGTATGTCCTTCATGACCTTCGTTTGAAGACCATTATATCCGAGAGGAGATAATGGGCCAAAGGACGAAGGTCCTTAATCAGTGACAATTGTGTTGCTTTGTTCTTAACGCATAACATCTGAGAACAAGGACCAACATGTTCATTTTTAAATGCATTATCACATGCATGAAGTTGATAGAAGTTTCTGAATTTGACAACATTTGTATGTTCCACAGGATTCTTAGGTTACTCCACTCTTGCGCCTTGGAGTTGCAGCCTGTGCTGGTATCATAGTGATGTCTGCTACTTACCCGATGGATATGGTTAGGGATATGATCACTGTTCAGGTACGATATAGTTTTGAATGCTTTCAAGCACCATGAGATTGCTAATCTTGGTAGCTAATCTAGAGGACACTTTGGACATCTATTCCATATCTTTTGATGTTGTGTTGAATGTGAACTTACATATGCAGACAGACAAGTCTCCCTACCAGTACCCTAGTATGTTTCATGCACTAGGTACAATATATCATGAAGAAGGCATTTGTGCCGTATGCAAAGGGTGGCTTCCATCTGTATCGGAGTTGTAGGCTCCTTGTGAAAGTCACCTAGAAGGGGGGTGAACAGGCGAAACCTGAAGATTATAAACTTTGAACATGCACCACAATTGGGGTTAGGGTTAGAAATAAGTTCGGAGGGTGGAAGATTGTTCCTCTTGCTATGAGTTGCAAAATCAATGCGGATAACTTTGGGAGCCAACTCAAAACAATATGAGCAAGGGAACTTTAAAGAGAGGAGAGGGGAGAAACAAATCGAGTGAAGATAAACACAAGTGAACACAGTGATTTGTTTCCCGAGGTTCGGTTCCAAGGAACGTAGTTCTTGTTGAGGAGGCCACACAGGTCAGGTCTATTTCAATCATTTCCCTCTCTCAATCGGTCACTTAGACCGGTCGAGTGCTTCTTCTTAATCACATAGGTCACTAAGACCCGCAAGGATCACCACACAATTTGGTGTATCTTGCTAGCTTTACAAAGCACTTAGAAATATTAGAGGTGAAAAGAAGAAGGCAATCCAAGCAACAAGAGCAACAAAAGAAACACAAATGAACCTCTCTCAAGTCACTAAGCACTTGAGTTGATTTTGGAGCTTGGAGATGATTGATTACTTTGATTGTGTCTTTGGAGTGTATGCCTTTGCTCTAGTATTGAATGTGAAGGTTGGAAGGCTTGGATGGCTTGAATGGAGGTGGTTGGGGGGGTATTTATAGCCTCCAACCACTTCCTAGCCGTTGGCTGACTTTGCTGTCGACGGGCACACCGGACAGTCCAGTGGTGCACCGGACATGGCACTGTTCACTGTCCGGTGCGTGCCACGTCAGCCAACCATTGGGGTTTGGAGCTGTTGACCATTGAAGTCCTTTGTCCTGATGCGGCATCGGACAGTCCGGTGGCACACCGGACAGTCTGGTGCGTTCTGACTTTGCAGTTCTGACTTCTGACTTCTGACTTCTGCACTGTTCACTGTTCCTCCGTCAGCGCAGTCGACCGTTGGTGAAGTTGACCGTTGCTCCGTTGGCTCACCGGACAGTCTGGTGGCACACCAAACAGTCCGGTGAATTTTAGTGGAGTGGCTCTGAGAAGACCTGAGAGTGGCCAGTACGCGAGGGCTATAGCCAAGGGCACCGGACAGTGTCTGGTGCACACCTGACAGTGTCCAATGCGCCACTGGCTGTGCCAATTCTTCTATGCTCCAAACTTTATAGAATTCCTTCAACTCTTTTTATTTGTATGTTTATGTTGAACTTTATGCACCTGAGAAAAATACCAACTAGGCAAACTAGTTAGTCCATATGGTTTGTGATGGACGTCAAACACCAAAATAGATTATAGGAAATGTTGAGGCCATTTCCCTTTCAATCTCCCCCTTTTTGGTGATTGATTCCAACACAAACCAAAGAAAATATAAAGTGTAGAAATGTAACTAGTTTGCAATTTGACAAGTGTGCATAAGTTACTTGAATTGAACTAATTGAAAGAATTTCTAAGTATACATGGTTGCTTTCTTCAAGTTTGACATTTTGGACCACATTTGCACCACTTAGGTTGTTTTTGCAAATTTTTCGGAAAAGTATTTTCAAATTCTTTTGCAAATAGCCAATGGTATAAGAATAGGATTTCAAAAGGTATTTTCAAGATTTTGAAAATTCTCCCCCTGTTTCAAATGCTTTTTCCCTTTGGCTAAATAAATACTCCCCCTGTAGAAGTTCTCCCTTAGTTGTAGAGGGTTTTTGTAATTTGAATAATTTCTCCCCCTTTTGTAACACCCCAGGTGTTACTTTGGGTGTTCACCCAAGGCCACACCATTAAACCTACTATCACATGTGGTTTAGTTTGAGAAAAGTACACCAAACTTGGAAATCAAAATCCTAAGTAAGTGTAACCCATCTTAGATGTCATGCCTTGGCTTGTTATGCAAGTATAAAGGGGAGAATTGCCCAGACCCTAATGCAAACCCCTTTGGGCAAGGGGAACCTTTGAGTAAGTATGACCAAAGGGTCATGAAAACCACATGATCATGACTTGGGCCAATTATAAAAGTTGTAGTACACTTGATAACCTACAAATAATAGTAAGAAAGTAACCCCAAAAAGATTTCAGAAAAACCCCAAAAGGTTCACCAAAGGGTTGAGCATGAAAGAAAAATCAGAATTTGTCTAAGTCCAAAACCAACCTTTGGCCAAAGATCAAACATGTTCACCCTCATTCAAACTTCAAAACCATTTGACCCAATTGACAAAGTGGCGCCAAAATGCCTCTAGAATACCATGGAAAGGTTTGAACCCAACTCTAAGCCGTTTGACACGACTTAGCACAAGTTTTGTCTCGGTTTGGACATCTCTGACATAACCGACTTCCCACCCCCGTATCTCTCTAACCCGACCACATCTACCCTTGGAACTCACATGAACTAGGTAGCTCTAGGTGCAGGGAAGAGATCTCTCACAGGTCCTAGGGCAAGATTCGTACGTTTTGGCCGCTCAGCAGAAGGAAGAACAGGGGCAGAAGCAAAGAGCCACGTGTTTGACGCGCTCTGAGCTCGCCAGAGCACGCCCGACGCGTGCCCCCGCGTGCCCCGCGTCGCGCCAAAGCCAAGCCGGTGCCGTTGCCCGCGCCTATAAAGCCCCAAGGGACTTCGACCGTACTCCTCCGCACACGCTCGACCTCACCGGAGCCCGAAACCACCGACGTTTGCCCCGTGCACAGCGTGTCCGCGGCCACCCGAGCCCCTGCCACCGTAGACCGGCCAACCGAGCCCTTCCCAGCCACGCCCGACCCTTGGAAGAGACTGTGCACGCCTCGGTGAAGCTCCCCGAGCAAGGAATCAGACTTTGCTTCGCTGGAGAAGCCAGTCCACGGTCGCCGACTTCGCCCGACCGCCGGTGAGCGTAGACCGGGTAATCCTATGCTCCTTTCTTCGATTCCTTGTGCACATAGCCTCTACGTCACCCCGTGAAGCTCATCGTGCCATTTGATTGAACTAGATCGCCGTGGTTTAGCCGGAACACCCGCCGCCGACGAGATCACCCGCCTGCGCGCGTGGACCGGACGATTCCGGCCACCTACGTCGTCGAGCCGTACACCGTTGTGACCGCCAGGACCTCCTGGAGCCAACCCCGCCCCTCGCCGGACCTCTCTCGCTGCCGGTAAGCCGCGCCGCCCTTTTCTTTTCCGCGGGTACTGTTTAAACCTAGGGAGGGACCGCGGGGGAGAAGAAGAAAAGGCTAGGGGGTTTTGTGCATTGTCAGTGACTCAGGGGAATAGTAGCGCAGGGGTATAACTGAGAGGATTAGTTTGGAAAGAACCCGAGGTCTTCGGTGCAAAGTGGTTTTTCCAGGAAACCTTTTATTTAATCTGATTTAAATTCAAACAAAACTTGAATAATTCATATCTTCTGTTTTGTTCACCCAAATCGAGTCAAACCAATTTTGCCAGATCTTAAATAATGTAAACTACTTAAGAAAAATATAAAACCCCTCAGTGTTACAGAAAACTTTAGAGTTTTGAATTAAATGATTAACTGGCCAAAAGCTAAAAGAAATAAGGAAAAATAGTTACACTATTTAACTGAGGTTAAGAAAATTTAGAGAAGTACTTGATTACCTACTAACCTGTTTAAAATGATAAACCCCTCTGCACACCCCATTAAGGTAGAGTTTGCCATTTATTTCACCTTGTGCTTAAACTTAAAGAAAATAGGAAAGGTAATTTAAATAAAGAACCAGGGAGCCCCCATATTTTTGTTAGTCTACTTATTCAGTATAGTTCACTAGAAAAATCTATTATACTCTGGTTTAATACAAAATAATTGGGATACCTTTTATTTTAAGAAAACAAGGGAAACTTAGAAAAACCCTAGAAAAATAACCCCAAGGTGAAAACACCTCAAACCTTGGGATAATTAATGTTTTGTTATTAAGAACATAGGAAAATATGAAATCTACTGTTTCACATCTTTCAAATAACAAGATAGTAGAAAGTGCCTTTTTGACCTTAAAATTTAGAAAATCACAAGTAAATAACCACCAATTAACTTTCTGTGATTTTTGGCACAGAAGCATGTGATTACTGTTAGATACCAACAAAAATGACCCTTAGGACAGAACCCACCCCTAGTTAAGAGTTGTAGTGCAAAGTGACCCCTTTTGCCCAACTTTTGTTATTTTTGTCTAAGGCATACTCTTTTTATTCTGGACCTCAAATTCATAGAACAGACTAAAGTGACAAATAGTAACCCAGTGTAATTTTTACAGAATTTTTGGAAAAAGTTAAACCACTGTTGTAGTTTAAACACACACTAGAATTCATAAATAGAAAATAATGAAGGGGAAAATGAATGGTGGAAATTAGTGTCACCCTAAAACCCTTTGTAAATTGCCCACTGAAATATATAAGGGAAATACAAATCAACTATGCTTATCCTTAACAAAACCTAAACCTAGTGTGATAAGCATAAACCACTAAAAGCCACGTACGACCCAGAAAACCCTAAGTTACTAACTAACTTAGTTTTTCTTCCTTTAGCATAATGTTGTTAAATCCTGCATAATCATGACATACATATTCATTGCATTCGATAGACTGCAACCTCGCTGACGGAGAGTACGTCCTCGTGCCAGAGCAAGGAGCTGCTCAGGAAGTAGCCCCGGATCCAGCCCCAGAGCCTGCACCAGAGGATCTGCCTGCCCCAGCTTTGGAAGGCAAACCCTGGTTTATGCATAACCATTTTATATGCTATTTTACTACATTTAATGATTGTAGGCTTGTATTGTGCACTTAAGTGTAGGAGTTGTTTGAAACCCTAGTTGCATGATCTCAGGAATCCTTTTGAGATGGATACTAGTATGCTAGGTCGAGTAGCTGCTTTACTAATTAGGGATCTCGGTAGAAGTCGAGTGATTTTTCTAGCACTCGTGCGAGGTCAAGAATTTGTTGTACTCACTTTCATATCATAACGAGGTTGGTTTGTGGGCAACAATCCATGGGGATTGGTTGTCTACAGGATGAAAATTTGAATAAGGATTATGGTGTGGTACCGTGAGTCAAGCGTTTGAACGTACTAAACATATGCCGAGAAATATGGTAAATCGGTAAGCCTAGTACCTGATTGAACCTGGCAGTAGATTGCCCTCCTCACGCGACCTGAGACGTGGTCTCCCATTCTGGTTATGGTGGGTACAAGTGCGGTCACTGCACGACGGCAGTCGGGGTCAGTGAGGCATTGTACGCCAAGGCGGTGAGCCCCTCTCTGCTGACGGGGAATCGATGGGGACGGTTGATGTGTGTGGGGACGGAGTGCCTCGCCACGTCGTGTGTTTAGGTTTACCTTGCAAGGATAAAACTCGATTCGGATCGTCTGCTTCTCGCAGCTAATGAGACTGCTTGATCCATGCTACTACATTGAGTAACAAGTGAAAATGTGATGAGTTGACACAAGATGTTGATTGCTAAATATGTTTGATACCATGTATGAGTAGATAGTACACTTTTAGCCTTAAGAGAGTCACACTTAAACTTGACAAAGCTAAAACTTGATTTATAAACTCAGCTAGTGCTTTTGGCAACCAAACCCTACAGCCAAACAGCTGCATGTCTAGAGGTAGAGGAGTAGACTCCTCATACCGAGTAAGTCTAGCTGAGTATTAGTATACTCAGCCTTGCTTGTGGCATAATTTTTACAGGTTCTTTGGAGGACATGGTTGCTGGAGTGACTTGGCCGTCCATCTTGCCACCGGGTTGGACTGTCGAGTGGGACCCCACCTCGGCTGAGGAGGAGCATGAGGAGTGATGGGACAGGCTTCCCCATCTCTCTGTTTAATTATCGTTAGTTTTATTCCGCTGCACTTCGAACAATGATGACTACTTTTGCTAAAACTCCGATGATGATGTAATAAGTTTAATACTCCTTAATGTATGGTTTTATGCTTTATTGTATTTGCTCTGTGACTCACCATCGAGTGAGATTGTGGTACTTGATCCTGTCAGTGGCCTCGTCGGACTAGATCCGAGGGATTGACGAGTTATTCCCATTTAAGTGTGGTCTAGCCTTTGAGGCGAGACTTAGGCACTTAAGTTGGAATAATTCGGGCAGTTCCGCCACACCTTTGTGAAATAGTTTTTTTTGAAAATGGGTGGTGGTGCGGTCCTTTTGCTTTGGGCCTATTAATTTCTCCCCCTTTGGCATTAAGCGCCAAAAATGAAGAAATCTTAGAGGCCTATCATTCTCTCCCCTTTGTAGAATACGAATTAAAGTTCATGAGTAGGGCAAAGGATAAATGATACCGACAAAGTCATAGTGGAAGCCTTGCCTTTGCCGAATACTTCATTTCCCTTTCTTTCTAAGACTAAGGTTAAAAACACACTTGGAAGCACATTAGTGCTAGAATAAGAAATATGCATTTGTACCAAATGAAAGAGACATGATCAAAGGTATATAAATGAGCAATGTGTGCAATGTTTCAATCAAAGTTCCGAGAATCTAAGATGTTTAGCTCATTCCTAAGCTTGCTAAAAGTCTTTTCATCTAAGGGCTTGGTAAAGATATCGGCTAATAGGTTGTGGGTGCTAACATAAGCAATTTCGATATCCCCCTTTTGTTGGTGATCTCTCAAAAAGTGACACCGGATGTCTATGTGCTTAATGTGGCTGTGCTCAACGGGATTATCCACCATGCGTATTGCACTCTCATTATCAAATAGGAGAGGGATTTTGCTCAACTTGTAACCATAGTCCCTGAGGGTTTGCCTCATCCAGAGTTATTGTGCACAATAGTGTCCTGCAACAATGTACTCGACTTCGGCGGTGGATAAAGCTACTGAGTTTTGTTTCTTTGAAGCCCAAGACACGAGGGATCTTCCTAGAAACTGACAAGTCCTTGATGTGCTCTTCCTATCAATTTTACATCCGGCATAATCGGCATCGGAATACCCAATTAGATCAAAGGTAGATCCCTTGGGGTACCAAAGCCCAAACATAGGAGTGTAAACTAAATATCTCATGATTATTTTCACGGCCCTATGGTGAACTTCCTTAGTATTTGCCTGGAACCTTGCACACATGCATACAGAAAGCATAATATCTGGTCGTGAAGCGCATAAATAGAGTAAAGATCCTATCATCCACCGGTATACCTTTTGATCTACAGATTTACCTCCTGTGTCGAGGTCGAGATGCCCATTTGTTCTCATGGGTGTCTTGATGGGTTTGACATTATTCATTCCAAACTTCTTGAGTATATCTTGAATGTACTTAGTTTGGTAGATGAAGGTGCCTTCTTAGAGTTGCTTGATTTGGAATCCAAGGAAATACTTCAACTCCCCCATCATAGACATCTCGAGTTTCTGTATAATAATCCTATTAAACTCTTCACAAGACGACTTGTTAGTAGACCCAAATATAATATCATCAACATAAATTTGGCAAATAAAAAAGTTTTTAGCAATTGTTTTAGTAAAGAGAGTAGGATCAGCTTTACCAACTTTGAAGCCATTAGTGATAAGAAAGTCTGTTAGGCATTCATACCATGCTCTTGGGGCTTGTTTGAGCCCATAAAGCGCCTTTGAGAGCTTATAATCATGTGTAGGATACTCACTATATTCAAAGCCGGGAGGTTGCTCAACATATACCTCTTCCTTGATAGGGCCATTGAGAAAGGCACTCTTTACGTCCATTTGATACAACTTAAAGCCATGGTAAGTAGCATAGGCAAGTAATATACGAATTAACTCAAGCCTAGCTACGAGTGCATAGGTTTTATTGAAATCCAATCATTCGACTTGTGAATATCCTTTGGCAACAAGTTGGGCTTTGTTCCTAGTCACCACACCATGCTCATCTTGTTTGTTGCGGAATACCCATTTGGTACCTACAACATTTTGGTTAGGACGTGGAGCTAAATGCCATACCTCATTCCTCGTGAAGTTGTTGAGCTCCTCTTGCATTGCCACCACCCAGTCCGGATCTATTAGTGCATCGTCTATCCTGTATGGCTCAACAGAAGACACAAAAGAGTAATGTTCACAAAAATGAGCAACTCGAGATTTGGTGGTTACCCCCTTGTGAATGTCACCAAGAATGGAGTTGACGGGGTGATCTCTTTGAATTGCTTGGTGGACTCTTGGGTGTGCTGGTCTTTGATCTTGAATTTCTTGATCATCTTCATTGTCTTGATCATCTTCATCTCCCCCTTGATCAATGTCCTCCTCTTGAGGTGGCTCATCGTCTTGATCTTGATCCTCGTCCTCTTGAGCCATTTCCTCATCTTGAGTTGGTGGAGATGCTTGCATGGAAGATGATGGTTGATCTTGTGCTTGTGGAGGCTCCTCGGATTCTTTTGGACACACATCCCTAATGGACATGTTCCTTAGCGTGACGCATGGAGCCTCTTCATCATCTAGTTCATCAAGATCAACTTGCTCCACTTGGGAGCCATTAGTCTCATCAAACACAATGTCACAAGAAACTTCAACTAATCCAGTGGACTTGTTGAAGACTCTATATGCCCTTGTGTTTGAGCCATAACCAAGTAAAAGCCTTCTACTGCTTTGGGAGCAAATTTAGAATTTCTACCTCTTTTAATGAGAATAAAGCATTTGCTCCCAAAAACTCTAAAATAAGAAACATTAGGCTTTTACCGATGAGGAGTTCATATGATGTTTTCTTGAGGATTCGGTGAAGGTAGAGTCGGTTGATGGAGTAGCAAGCAGTGTTAATCGCCTCCGACCAAAACCAATCCGGTGTCTTGTACTCATCAAGCATGGTTCTTGCCTTATCCAAAAGAGTTCTATTCTTCCTTTCCACAATGCCATTTTGTTGGGGTGTGTATGGAGAAGAAAACTCATGCTTGATGCCCTCTTCCTCAAGAAATCCTTCAATTTGTGAATTCTTGAACTCCGTTCCATTGTCGCTTCTAATCTTTTTGATTCTCAATCCGAACTCATTTTGAGCCCGTCTTAAGAATCTCTTTAAGGTGTCTTGGGTTTGAGATTTTTCTTACAAAAAGAATACCCAAGTGAAGCGAGAATAATCATCTACAATGCAAGACAATACTTACTCCGGCCGATGCTTATGTAAGCTATTGGGTCGAATAGATCCAGGCGGAGTAGCTCAAGCGGCCTCTCGGTCGTCATGATGTTCTTGTGTGGATGATGAGCTCTAACTTGCTTCCCTGCTTGACATGTGCTACAAATCCTATCTTTCTCAAAATGAACATTTGTTAGTTCTAAAATGTGCTCTCCCTTTAGAAGCTTGTGATGATTCTTCATCCTAACATGAGCAAGTCGACGATGCCAGAGCTAGCCCATATTAGTCTTAGCAATTAAGCAAGTGTCTTGTTCATCATTGTTATCATTAAAATCAACTAAATATAGTTGACCATTTAACACTCCCTTAAAGGCTACTGAATCATCACTTCTTTTAAAGACAGTAACACCGACATCAGTAAAAAAACAGTTGTAACCCGTTTTGCATAATTGAGAAACAGAAAGCAAGTTGTAATCTAAAGAATCTACAAGAAAAACATTTGAAATGGAATGGTACGGAGATATAGCAATTTTACCCAAACCTTTGACCAAACCTTGATTTCCATCCCCGAATGTAATCGCTCTTTGGGGATTATCATTTTTTCTCATATGAGGAGAACATTCTTTTCTCCCCTATCATGTGGCTTGTGCACCCGCTATCGATTATCCAACTTGTCCTGCTGGATGCATAAACCTACAAAACAAATTTAGGCCTTGTTCTTAGGTACCCAAACAGTCTTGGGTCCTTTCACATTAGAAACAAGCACCTTGGGTACTCAAACACAAGTCATTGGGCTCTTGTGTTTGCCCCAACATATTTGGCACCTACCTTGCCTGATTTTTTAGTAAGCACAGAAGATGCATCAAAAGTTTTGAATGAAATGCTATGCTCATTGGATGCATCAACAATCTTCCTTTTAGGCATTTTAATATGAGTTGAATGCCTAAAGCTAGAAGCCTCATTACTATATATATAAGCATGATGGGAAACAATATGAGATCTCCTAGCATGAGTTTTTTCTAATTTTGTGCTCAGAATAGTTCTCAGGATCTAAAATGTAACCCTCTCTATCCTGAACCATAGGAGCCTTGCCCTTTACAAAGTTAGAAAGCCTGTTCTTGGGGGCATTAAGCTTGATGTTGCTTTGGCTCCCTTGTTGGAAGCCAATGCCATCCTTAATGCCATGGTGTCTCCCATTATATAGCATGCTACGAGCAAATTTAAAATTTTCATTCTCTAATTCATGCTCGGCAATTTTAGCATTTAATTTAGCTATGTGATCATTTTGTTCTTTAATCATAACAAGGTGATCATTCATAGCATCAACATTAATATCTCTACATCTAGTGCAAATAGTGACATGCTCAACAGTAGATGTAGAAATATTGCAAGCATTCAATTCTTCGATCCTAGCAATTAAACTAGCATTTTCAGTTCTAAGACAAGAAATTGAATCATTGCAAATATTAAGCTCTTTAGACAAGTTTTCATATTTTCTACTTCAAGAGCATAAACATCTTTCAACTTAACAATTTTTTTATTTTCCTTAACGAGTAAGTCCTCTTGGCATTCTAAAAGTGTAACACCCCAGGTGTTACCCAAGGCCCCGGCTCCATACATGCACTTATGACTTGTTACCACATGTGTTTAAGTGGAGGAGAAGGAGCACCAAAACTTTGGAAACCATGGGTTAACTAAGGAATGTTCATGACAAAAGCATTTACCCAAACATTTTATGCAATTATCACCTTGGACAAAAGAGGTTCAAACCTTAGACCCCCCCCTTAAAGCATTAGATCTCCAAGCAGGAGATTAGTGGGAAAGCTAATCAAATGACAAATTCTTGGCTTTAACCCTTAACCAAAGTTTAAGTACACTAATATATCTAAAAAATACAGTAAGGGAAACATTGCAAAAATACCCCATAAAGACCCCAAATCAGCCCCCAAATGGAGGACACTATAGAGTAACCCACATTTTTCTCTAAGTCCAAAATCAACCCTAATCTAGAGATCAGAGGTGTTCACCTAATTGATGGCGCCAAAACCACTTGGTCTAAATAACAAAAAGGAGCTAAATTACCTAAGGAACACCCTGGAAGAGTTTGAACCCAAGCCAAGACCGTTTGACACGAGTTGACACATGTTTTGTCTCGGGTTGAACAGTGCAGACATACAAGACTTGGCGCCACCATATCGTCTAAGCCAGACCCGATCTCCCCTTGGAACTCACATGAACTAGGTAGCTCTAGGTGCAGGGAAGAAATCTTACACAAGCCATATGGCAAGATTCACACGTTTGGGTGCTCAGCAGGTGCAAGAACTTGGGCAGAATAACACAGCCACGTGTTCAACGAGCCCTGGCAACGCCAGAGCACGCGTCGGCGCTCGACCCCGCGCGCACCGCGCCAAGCCAAGCCAAACCCGTGCCCACGCCCACGCCCGCACCTATAAAGCTGACCGAGGTCTCGACCGTACGCCCCCGCTCGCTCTCAACCTCGCCGGAGCACAAGTTCACCGACGATTGCTCTACGCATGGCGTGCCAGCGACCGCCCGAGACCCGACCACCATAGACCGGCCACCCTAGCCATTCCCCGCCCCGTCCGACCCTCAGGATAGCCTCTACATGCCTCGGTGAAGCTTCCAGAGCTAGGAATCGAGCTCTACCTCGTCGGAGACACCAGATCGACGTCGCCAGACTTCATCCGACCGCCGGCGTACGTAGACCGAGCTTCACGGTGAGTCTTTCTTCGATTCCTTGCATGGGTAGATTCCTTAGCCCCTCGTGAAGCTCCATGTGCCCTTGGATTGAACCCTACCGCTGTGAGCAGGCCAGAACACACGCCGCCGACGAGCCCGCCCGCCTGCGCATGTGGCCCGACCGATTCCGGCCATCACCGTCGATGAGCCGTACCTCGACGTGACCGCAAGGACTTCTCGGAGCTAACCCCACCCTTTGCCGGACTTCCCTCGCCGCCCGTAAGCCGCGCCGCCCTGTTTACTTCCGCGGTTACTGTTTAAAAGGGGGGAGGGACCTCAGGGAGAAAGGAGAGGAAGTCAGGGGGGTTTTTGAATGGTCAGAGACACATGTGAATAGTTGCGCAGGGGCATAAGTTAAAGAATTGGTTTAGAAAAAGCACAGGGTCCTCGGTGTAAACTGGTTTTTCATAAAACCTTTTAAACATTATTCATTTAAATGTAAACAGAGCTTGTAAAATTCATAACTTTAGTTTTATTCAACAAAATTTAGTCAAACCAATTTTGCTAGGTTTTGAATAAAATGAACTGCTTAGGAAAAATACAAAACACCCTAAGTATTGCAGAAGATTTTAAAGTTTTGAGTTAAATAGTAAACCGGCTAAAAGCTAAATAAAAGAGGGAAAAATAGCTACACTGTTAGACTAGGGTTAAGAGAAATCAGAGAGGTACTTAACCACTCCCTTATCTGTTTAAAAATAGTACACCCCTCAGTACACCAAATTAAGGAAGGGTTTACCATTTATACGCTTTTTGGCTCAAAATTAAAGAAAATAGAAAAGGGAGTTTAAAATAAGAACCAGGGGCAACCGCATTTTTGCTAGCTCACTTATTTAACATAGTTTACTGGAAAATTTTGTTAGACCCTCTGTTAGTACAAAAGAAATGCACTACCTTTTATTTTATGAAAATAATGAAAACTTAGAAAATCTTAGAAAAATAATCCTGAGGAGAAACCACCCCAAACCGTAGGATAGCAAATAATATGTTATCAGGAATCTAGAAAAAATATAAGTTCTGTTGTTTGACATTTTTTAAATAACAAGTTAGTTATAAGTACCTTTTTAGCATTAAACTTTAGAAAATCACAACTAAATATCCAGTAGGCCTTTTTCTGTGATGTTTAACACAAAGACCTATTATTCTCTAGGAATCTTGGCAAAAATAAATATTGACCCAGAAACCTCACAAAAGTTAGAGCTATAGTGTAAAGTGCCCTTTTCCCTTACGTTTGTTAATTTAGCACAAAGAGTATCTGAATTAATTTCAACCTTAAATTTTTAGGATAACCCACAGAGGTCAATGTTTACCCACTGTAATTTTTATAACATTTTTGGAAAATGTTAACTTGCCATGATAGTTCAAAAATACTTAATAAGAAGCACAATAGGAAGAAAAAGGGGAATTTTGGGGAGAATTAGATAATGTACAACCAAAACCTTCCAAGAATCTCATGAAACATAAAATTATAATTAATGAGTGTAAGTTCATTCAAAATCCCAAAAATGAAGGTATAAAACCCTTAAGTATACCCAAAGAAAACCCTAGAGTACCACTAAATTTAGTATTGTTTTACTATGCATAGCCTTTACAAATTACCATGTCATTAATATGCATATATCTTATTCATTGCATTCGATAGACTGTAATCTCGCTGACGGGGAGTACATCCTCGTTCCAGAGCAAGGAGTTGCTCAGGAGGTAGTCTAGGAGCCAGCACCAGAGCCTGCCATCGAGGATCTGCCTGCCCCAGCTTTGGAAGGCAAGCCCTGGTTTTATGCATAACCTATTCTATATGCTATTTTACTGCACTTAATGTTTGTAGGCTTGTACTGTGCACTTAAGTGTAGGAGTTGCCTAAAACCCTAGTTGCATGAACTCAGGATTCCTTTTGAGATGGATACTAGTATGCTAGGTCGAGTAGCTGCTTTGCTAATTAGGTATCACGTTAGAAGTCGAGTGATTTTTCTAGCACTCGCGCGAGGTCAGGAATTGATTGTATCCATTTTTATATCAGAATGATGATGGTCTGTGGACACAGATCCATGGGAATGCGTGGTCTACGAGATGAAATTGGAATAAGGATTAACGTGTGGATACATGTGTCAAGCGTTTGAATGTACTAAGCACATGCCGAGAAATATGGTAAATCGGTAAGCCTAGTACCTGAGTGAACCTGCCCGCAGACTTTACCCCTCACGCGACCTGAGACGTGGTCTCCCATTCCGATTATGGTGGGTACAAGTGCGGTCACTGCATGACGACAGTCGGGGTCAGGGAGGCATTGTACGCCAAGGCGGTGAGCCCTGATCTGTTGCAAGGGAATCGATGGGGACGGTTGATGTGTGTGGGGACGGAGTGCCTCGCCATGTCGTGTGTTTAGGTTTACCTTGCAAGGATAAAAACTCGATTCAAATCGTCTGCTTCTCGTAGCTAATGAGACTGCTTGATCCATTGTACTGCATTGAGTAATAAGTGGAAATGAGTTGATTGGCAAAAGATGTTGATTGATAAAATGTTTGATACCATGTATGATTAGATAGATACACTTTTGGTCTTAAGAGAGTCACACTAAAACTTGAAAAGCTAAACTTGATTTTAGACTCAGCTAGTGCTTTTTGGCAAACCAAACCCCTCAGCCAAACAGCTGCATGTCTAGAGGTAGAGGAGTAGACTCCTCACACCAGGTAAGTCTAGCTGAGTATTAGTATACTCAGCCTTGCTTGTGGCATAATTTTTTATAGGTTCTCTGGAGGACATGGTTGCTGGAGTGACTTGGCCGTCCATCTTGCCACCAGGTTGGACAGTCGAGTGGGATCCTACCTCAGCAGAGGAGGAGCATGAGGAGTGATGGGCCAGGATTCCCCATCCCTCCGTTTATTTATCGTTAGTTATATTCCGCTGCATTCCGAACAATGATCACTACTTTTGATAAACTCCAATGATGTTGTAATAAATTAAATACTCCTTAATGTATGGTTTTATGCTTTATTGTATTTGCTATGTGCCTCACCTTCGAGCGAGTACGTGGTACTTGATCCTGTTAGTGGCCTCGTTGGACTAGATCCGAGGGACTGATGTCTTATTCCTATTTAAGTGTGGTCTAGCCTTTAAGGTGGGACTTAGGCACTTAAGTTGGAATAATTCGGGCAGTTCCGCCACAGCTGGTATCAGAGCTTGTGCCACCACAGAGGAATCAATAAACCATAATTACCATCCTTTTCGAAAAGTAAAACTTGTTAGAAACCAATGTTGGATAGATCGGTAAGGCGATAGGGATGGAAATAGAGCGTGAAGCCTTAGGATACTAGAGGGGTAGCTAGGTGGCTATTTGAGTGAGCCCTACAGGCTACTATAAGGGATGGGGATTTCCCTATTACCAATAAGGTTGATGTGAGGTTGTTTAGGACGAGCATGCATGCATCATTTTATCTAAACTACTTGGTAAGTGGTCAAGAACTTTAAAAGCTGTGAGGCATGATAATAAAAGATTAAGTACACTCCAAGACCTCAACGTAACTTTAGAAAAGCCAAGCACTGATTCCCTTTATTTTGTAATTCTTTTTCGCTTACGCTTACCCTTACACAGATGAATTCTCACGAATCCTCGGAAGGGGGGAACGCACATTCCCACATGGACGGACTTGCACGAGAGGGTTTTCCCTGCATTTTGTGGGAGGTACTGCAGGGGGCCAGTTATACGACGCCTCCCCAGTACGTGATGCAGTTGTTCGAGGAGCACCGGGTACCCCGCTGTAGGGTGAGGATGACCTTGGAGCCTCATCCCTTGCAGCCAGGCTGGCGTTCGTTGGACTCCAAGTCTTTCGGATACCGGGCTGAAGACACTATTGAGGCTATTGCTCTCCACGGGTTGACGACCTTTTGTGGCTTTCACCCCTTGGAGCTGTCCACTCATCCCATTGGCTTGTTCCCCACTGAAAAGGAGGACGACCCAATGTGGAAGGATCGAGTGGAGCATGCCAAGGATGTGTGGGCTCTTTACCCAGGGCAGACTGCTCACCTGATGGTGCGATGCATGAATGCCCTGTACCGTCCTCAAGTTGTGCGAGGAGAGGCAATGTCCCAACTGATGGGCCTGGTGGAGGCTACCAAGATCACCCTGGATAACCGGGAGGACCTTGTGGTAGACCTATCCACTGAGCTGGTGAAGAAGGACCTCCAGGTGGAGCAGATGGCCACCCAGATCTAAGAGCTTGAGGAGCAAGTAGGAGTCAGGGAGAACACCATCGAGGTTCTTGAGGATCAGCTCCTAAACACTCAACAGCAACTTGAGGAAGCCAACCAGCACCTGGACATGCATCATCAGGAAATCCAAGACATGGAGGCCAAAGGGGCCGACGAGGATGTTGATATCGAGGGAGGAGAGGAACCGGAGCCTGCATCCAGCTTGGACACCGCTGGCTCAGGGAGACCACCTTCCCCCGAGTCCAGTGTTGCCTCGTTTGCTCATTAGGTTTCAGAGATAGGGTTAGAAGTGTGCGGCAGTAGAACTCCTCAGAACTAGCATAGCTTTTGCACCTTTGGGGTACTAAGCTAGGGAGAGTTGAGTCTTTTGAGCACTTCTGTAACCGTTAGAAAACTCTTTTGGATTTATGAATGATGGATGATGTCAACTTTAAGTTATGAAGAAAGTTTTATGTCATGTGGTATCTTTATGAAAAATGCAAGGAAATGTTTGGCGTTCTACAAACCTTGTCCCTTCAAATCTTTTACCATGTACGAACCCTTATGTCAAAAGTATGATATTAAGAGTATCCTAAATTTTCAGATGGCAGGAAGAGCGCGTCGTGGACAGAATGAGCACATTCCTCCACCACCGCCACCGCCTCCTACCATGCAAGAACTGATGGCTCAGTAGAATGAGATTCTGTGACAGTTGGCTCAGCGTCAGCCACCACCTCAGCACTATGGTGGTGGTGATCACCATCAGCGTCCCCTAGCAGCGGCCACTTATCAGGAGTTCCTCAGCACTCAGCCGCCATCGTTCACTCTGGCAGAG
The DNA here is from genome assembly GCF_902167145.1 of Zea mays. NCBI lineage: Eukaryota > Viridiplantae > Streptophyta > Magnoliopsida > Poales > Poaceae > Zea > Zea mays. Next base: position 77,415,371 of record NC_050103.1, on the reverse strand, counting down.
GATCCCCTTGATGCTGATGTATGGCTCAGAGTGGTGGAATCCAAATTCCCACTGCTTAATGGAGTTTGTTTAGATGTGGCCAAAGTTCGTTTTGCCACCCAACAGCTTCGTGGACCCGCGCGGACATGGTGGGATCACTTCCTCGCTATGTAGCCAGTTGACCACATGGTGGAATGGGGAGAATTCAAGGCAGCATTCAAAGGACATTACATACCAGCGGGCATCATGGACCACAAGCTTAATGAGTTTCTGGCACTTACTCAGGGGAATCATACAGTGATGCAGTACGCCCAGGCCTTCAATGACCTGTGTCAGTATGCAGGCTATCATGCTGACACAGATGAGAAGAAGAGGGACAAGTTCAGGAGAGGTCTCAGTACTAAGCTCCACGACCGTCTTAACATAGTCAGGGCCAATAGATACAATGAGTTAGTAAACCTGGCCATTTCTCAAGAAGATTGCGTCACAGCTCGCCAGGTAGAGAAGAAGAGGAAGACCCCTGTGGCAGGACCTTCAGCTCCGCCTCAGCGCTTTAGGATTGTGTCTGACACTCAGAACCGGGGGCCTCAACAGTAGCAAGGGCGATGGGTGATCTAGCCTCAGCAGCAGCAGCAGGCACCCAACCGCTCTCAGCCCCCAGTTGAGAGGAACAACAACCAGCCACAACAGCAGTACCGTTAGGCCAATGATAACAGATGTTTCACCTGTGGTAACACTGGACACTATGCCAAGAATTGCCCAGGAACCAGCAGAGGCAGGGACAAATTCCAATCAGAACCAAGGCAAGAGGCAGAAGGTGCAAGTGAGGCAAGGCAGGCTGAACTTCACCACTATGGCTGACATTCCAGAGGGAGCACCCATCATGACTGGTATCTTTTCCGTTTTGAATTATCCTGCAATCATTCTTTTTGATTCTAGTGCATCACACAGTTTTATCAGTGCAAAATTTAGTGCCAAATGCCAGTTACCTTTCCATCACACCAATGGGGGCATTACCATTTCAAAACCCGGAGGCAGGGTTGCCACCTATCAAATCAATAGGCATGTGCCTATAAAATTTGGTAGTCTTGTAATTAAAACCACCCTCCTTATTTTGGGATTGGATAGTGTGGATATCATATTAGGAACTGACTGGTTATCAAGGCATCAGGCAGTGATTGATATTACAGCAAGGGCCATTGAGATACATTCACCTACTTGTGGTGAAATTACGTTGTATTTGCCTAACCAGGGTTGTACCCGTTCTTGTGCCTTCACCATGGTAGAGTCACCCGTCGAAAGGATTCCAGTGGTCTGTGAATACCCAGATGTTTTTCCGGATGAATTGCTAGGGATGCCATCCGACAGAGACATAGAGTTTGCAATTGAGTTGCAACCCGGAACTGCCCCTATATCCAAGAGACCTTATAGGATGCCTCCAGTAGAATTGGCGGAATTGAAAAAGCAGTTACAAGAATTGTTGGACAAGGGATTCATTCACCCAAGTACTTCACCATGGGGATGTCCACCCTTGTTCGTGAAGAAGAAGGATGAGAGTCTGAGGTTGTGTGTTGACTACCGCCCTCTCAATGCAGTGACAATCAAAAATAAGTATCCGTTGCCCCGTATTGATGTATTGTTTGATCAGTTGGTGGGAGCCAAGGTATTTTCCAAGATAGACATTCGCTCTGGCTATCATCAGATAAAAATCAGGGCCAATGATATTCCGAAGACGGCTTTCTCTACCAGATATGGGCTTTATGAGTACTTGGTGATGTCTTTTGGGCTGACCAATGCCCCGACCTATTTCATGTATTTGATGAACTCAGTATTTATGCCAGAGCTGGATAAGTTTGTAGTGGTCTTCATTGACGATATCTTGGTATACTCAAAGAATGAAGACGATCATGTCAAGCACTTGCATACAGTACTTCAGAGACTGTGCGATCATCGTTTATATGCCAAGTTGTCCAAATGTGTTTTCTGGCTGAAGGAAATAAAATTTTTGGGTCACACCATTTCTCAGGATGGGGTATCAGTTGATCCTGAGAAAGTGCAAGAAGTGATGGATTGGAAGCCTCCTACCACCGTGCGGTAGATTCAGAGTTTTCTGGGATTGGCAGGATATTATCGGCGATTCATTCTGGATTTCTCCAGGATTGCCAAGCCAATGACTGAATTGTTGAAGAAAGGAGTAAAGTATGAATGGAGTCAGAAATGTGAGGATGCCTTTCATGCTTTGAGGCAGCATCTGACGACAGCACCCGTGCTAGCTCAGCCTGACAACACCAAACCCTTTGAGGTTTATTGCGATGCTTCTGGCACTGGATTGGGATGTGTCTTGATGCAAGACAACAGAGTCATTGCTTATGCATCCTGAGCACTTAGGCCTCATGAGCAGAACTACCCCACACATGATCTAGAGTTAGCAGTCGTAGTTCATGCTCTGAAGATATGGAGACATTACTTGATGGGAGCTCATTGTAATATCTATACTGATCACAAGAGTCTCAAGTATATTTTCACTCAGGCGGATCTTAATATGAGGCAGAGAAGATGGTTGGAATTAATCAAAGATTATGATTTGGAAGTGCATTACCAACCGGGCAAAGCCAATGTTGTGGCAGATGCCTTAAGTCGAAAGGCCTAGTGTAACTGTATAACTATGGATTCTAAAATCGCCACTCTGTGTGACGAGTTATGCAAGCTGAACCTGGAAGTTGTTTCCTCAGGTACCTTGAGTTATATCTTAGTGGAGCCCACTTTGCATGAGCAAATAGTCATGGTGCAGATTGGTGACAAGGGTGTTCAAGTCATCAAGGGTATGCTCGAACAAAAGGTGGATAAGTACAAATGCTTTCATCAGGACAACAAGGGAGTTCTATGGTTTGAAGACCGATTGGTTGTTCCTAAGAATCTCGAACTCAGAAAGAAAATATTGGACGAAGCTCACCTTTCCAAATTCTCCATGCACCCCGGTAGTAACAAGATGTATCATGATCTCAGATCTTTGTATTGGTGGACCAGGATGAAGAGGAAAATTGCTATGTATATATCTGAATGTGACACTTGCCAAAGAGTCAAGGCCAGTCATTTGAAGGTAGCGGGTACCTTACAGCCCCTTCCCATACCATCTTGGAAATGGGAGGATATTTGCATGGATTTTATTGTGGGATTGCCCAGCACTTCCCGACATCATGATTCTATTTGGGTTATTGTGGATAGATTAACCAAGACAACTCATTTCTTGCCAGTACATACCACCCACAAGACAGGAAAATATGCAGAGATCTATATTGACCAAATAGTGCATTTGCATGGAATTCCGAGAACTATTGTATCTGATAGTGGAGCACTATTTGTGGCACGTTTTTGGGAGCAGCTCCAAAAGTCACTTGGAACCACTGTGATTAGAAGCTCAGCATACCATCCTCAGACAGATGGACATACGGAGAGAGTGAACCAAATTCTTGAGGACATGTTGCGAGCCTGTGTGCTACACTATGGGAAGAATTGGGACAAGTGCCTTTCCTTGGCAGAATTCTCTTATAACAACAGCTACCAGTCCAGCCTAAAGATGGCACCGTTCGAGGCCTTGTATGGGAGAAGGTGTAGAACACCGCTAAATTGGTCACAAGCTGGAGAGAGGGAAATATTTGGACCTGACCTGGTACTTGAAGCCGAGGAGAAAGTCAGAGTGATTAAGAAGAACCTAGAAGCTGCTCAGGCCAGACAAAAGAGTTATCATGATAAGAGGAGGAAGCCTCTACAATTTGAAGTGGGAGATCATGTATACCTTAAGGTGTCACCCACCAAAGGTGGTTAGAGATTTGGAATCAAGGGCAAGTTAGCTCCTCGCTACATGTGGCCCTATGAGATCAAAGAGACTTGTGGACCTGTAGCATATCAATTGAAGTTGCCACCTCATATGTCAGCAATCCATGATGTATTCCATGTATCTCAGGTACGGAAGTGTGTCCGCTTAGCCACAGAAGTGCTACCGGAACCAGAATTGGAGATAGAACCAGACTTGCCTTATCAAGAGCACCCCGTCAAGGTATTGGACCAAAAGGAGAGATCAACTCGGGCAAGGTCAATCAAGATGTATAAGGTTCAGTGGAGCCACCATTCAGTAGAAGAGGCTACATGGGAGACTGAGGATTTTCTACGTTCTCGCTTCCCCGACTTTCTGCCTAAAGGAGTCGATACGTAACCCAAAACACCACCCACCTGCCCTTTGAATCTAAATATAAGAAAAACTTAGTTGTTAAGAGTAGAGTAAGGTGTGGAAATAAATCAAAAAGGACTTCCTTCTGAATTTGCAAAGAGAATGACATTCGAAGAGCAGTTAATTAGAGCAACTTGGTTAAAGGAAACTGCAACACACCAACACACCTTCTCGGTACCCTCTAAAGGATCCCTACCCAAATTTTGGGACGAGATTCCTTTAAGGGGGTGGGCTGTAACACCCCAGGTGTTACTGAAAGGGAAATGTGCCCCTGGGCCATTTCTAAGTATTTTGGTGATTGAGTGCCAACTCAAGTGCTTTAATGTGAATATATGCCCATGGATGAACAAGGTGCAAATCACAAGTAAAGGTATGTTTCTAAGCCTTAGTACATTGGTTTTGTGTACTAATATATTTGTCTAAGTGTTAGAAACAGAGAGAAGAAGAAAAGGAGAATGTTGGCTGTGTACAGCCAACAGGCTGTTTCGGTCTGGGGCACCGGACTGTCCGGTGGTGCACCGGACAGTGTCCGGTGCGCCAGGCTGCCTCGACCTGAAGACGCCGCTCTCGGGAATTTGCCGACGGCGTACGGCTATAATTCACCGGACTGTCCGGTGTGCACCGGACTGTCCGGTGAGCCAACGGTCGGCCGAGCCAACGGTCGGCCGCGGAATCTGCGCGCGACACGTGGTCTGGCCAACGGTCGGAAGAAGGCACCGGACTGTCCGGTGTGCACCGGACTGTCCGGTGCGCCAGATCTGCAACGGTTGGCAACGGTCGGCTGTGACTGTTATGGAAAGAAATCGGGCACCGGACAGTGTCCGGTGTGCACCGGACTGTCCGGTGCGCCCGACGACAGAAGGCAAGGATGGCCTTCCAGATTTGTTCTCAACGGCTCCTAGCTGCTTTGGGGCTATAAAAGGGACCCCTAGGCGCATGGAGGAGATAACCAAGCATTCCTTGAGCACCCTTGATCACTCACACATCAATCTTGCGCACTTGTTCGACATTCTAGTGATTTGAGCTCCGTTCTAGTGTGCTAGTCTCTTGAGCTCAAGTCTGGGTCTTGTGTGTGCGTATTCGCTGTGATCTTTGTGTTGTGTGTGAGTTGCTAATCCCTCCCTTGCTCCGTGATTCTCTGTGAACATCTTTTGTAAGGGCGAGAGGCTCCAAGTTGTGGAGATTCCTCGCAAACGGGATTGAAGAAAGAAAAGCAAGAACACCGTGGTATTCAAGTTGATCATTGGATCACTTGAGAGGAGTTGAGTGCAACTCTCGTCCGTTGGGACGCCACAACGTGGAGTAGGCAAGTTTTGTACTTGGCCGAACCACGGGATAACCACCGTGTCATCTCTGTGATTGATTTCTTGTGGTTATTGTGTTTCGACTCCTCCCTAGCCACTTGTCCATACTTGTGCTAACACTTAACAAGTTTTTGTGGCTTAAGTTTTGAAGTTTTACAGGATCACCTATTCACCCCCCCCCTCTAGGTGCTCTCAATTGGTATCGGAGCCGTTCTCTTCAAGAAAGGGACTAACCGCCCGAAGAGATGGATCCTAAGGGGAAGGGAATCGTGATCAACGACAAGGAGAAGGAGTCCTTCGTCAACGAGCCAAAGGACGACAAGTCCAACGACTCGGGCTCGGGCCATAGACGAAAAGATGGGAAGAAGAAGAAGACAAGGCGCATCAAGGAGATTGTCTACTACGACAGCGACGAATCTTCCTCTTCCCAAAAGGACGACGACCACAACGACTACGAGCAAAGGAAACCAGTTAATTCTAACTTTTCTTTTGACTACTCTCGTATTCCGCAAAGTTCAAATTCACATTTGCTTTCCATTCCACTCGGCAAGCCCCCACACTTTGATGGGGAGGACTACGGATTTTGGAGCCACAAAATGCGTAGTCACCTATTCTCTCTCCATCCTAGTATATGGGAGATTGTAGATAGTGGAATGCACTTTAATAGTTCGGATAGTCCTATATTCATTAATGAGCAAATCCATAAGAATGCACAAGCTACTACTGTTCTTCTAGCTTCATTGTGCAGGGATGAATATAACAAAGTAAGTGGCTTAGATAACGCCAAGCAAATCTGGGATACCCTCAAGATCTCTCATGAGGGAAATGACGCTACCTTGCTCACCAAAATGGAGTTGGTGGAGGGCGAGCTTGGACGGTTCGCGATGATAAGGGGCGAGGAGCCAACTCAAACATACAACCGGCTCAAGACCCTTATCAACAAAATAAGGAGCTACGGAAGCACGCGATGGACGGACCACGACGTCGTCCGACTAATGCTAAGGTCCTTTACCGTTCTTGATCCTCATTTGGTGAATAATATTCGTGAGAATCCCAGGTACACCAAAATGTCGCCCGAAGAAGTCTTAGGAAAATTCGTCAGCGGGCGAATGATGATCAAGGAAGCAAGGTACGTGGACGACGCCTTGAATGGACCGATCAACGAGCCGCAACCTTTTGCTCTCAAAGCAACAAGAAGCAAGGAGGCGCTACCTAGCAAGGTGGCACAAATTGAGGCGGCCGGACTTAATGATGAGGAGATGGCTCTCATCATTAAACGCTTCAAGACGGTTCTAAAGGGTCACAAGGGGCAGCCAAGCAAGACCAAGACAAAGGGGAAGCGCTCATGCTTCAAGTGCGGTAAGATTGGTCATTTTATCGCTAACTGCCCCGATGATGATAGTGACCAGGAACAGGGAAATAAGAGGGAAAAGAAGAAGAATTACAAGAAGGCAAAGGGCGAGGCGCATCTAGGCAAGGAGTGGGACTCGGATTGCTCCTCTTCCGACTCCGACAATGAAGGACTCGCCGCCACCGCCTTCAACAAATCAACCCTCTTCCCAACGAGCGTCACACATGCCTTATGGCAAGGGAGAAGAAGGTATGTACTCGCAACTCTACCTATGCTTCTTCAAGTGAGGACGAATCTAGTGATGAGGATGAAGTAGATTATTCATGTTTGTTCAAGGGCTTAGATAGATCTAAGATAGACAAAATTAATGAATTAATTGATGCCTTGAATGAAAAGAATATACTTCTAGAAAAGCAAGAGGATTTGTTGTATGAAGAACATGATAAGTTTATAGAGGCTCAAAAATCCCTTGCATTAGAAATTAAGAGGAATGAAATGCTTGCTTGTGAAGTGTCAACATGCCATGATTCAATTTCTAAGTTAAAGAGCATTAATGATGACTTAAATGCTAAACTAGTAGAAGCACATAAATCCAACTCTTGTGTTGAACATGTTGAAATTTGCACTAGGTGCAAGGATGTTGATATTAATGCCTGTAGTGAACACTTAGTTTCCATTTCAAAATTGAATGATGAATTAGCTAGTCTTAATGCCCAACTTAAGACTAGCAAAAGTGATTTTGAGAAACTAAAATTTGCTAGGGATGCCTACACGATTGGTAGACACCCCTCAATTAAGGATGGGCTTGGCTTCAAGAGGGAAGCCAAGAACTTAACAAGCCATAAGGCTCCCATCTCCGCCAAGGAGAAAGGGAAGGCCCCTATGGCAAGTAGTACTAAAAGGAATCATGCTTTTATATATCATGATAGGAGACAAACTAGAAATGCTTATAGGAGTTATAATGCATATGATGATTTTAACTCTCATGCCATGTTTGCCTCCAGTTCTTCCTTTATGCAAAATGGAAATATGTCTAGGAAAAATGCTATGCCTAGAAAGAATACTACTCATGCTCCTAGGAAAGTAGTAAATGAACCTTCTACAATTTATTGTGCTTTAAATGCTTCCTTTGCTATTTGTAGAAAGGATAAGAAAATTGTTGCTAGGAAATTAGGGGCAAAATGCAAGGGAGACAAAACTTGCATTTGGGTCCCTAAGGAAATTTGCACTAACCTTGTAGGACCCAACATGAGTTGGGTACCTAAGTCCCAAGCCTAAATTTGCCTTGCAGGTTTATGCATCCGGGGGTTCAAGTTGGATTATTGACAGCGGATGCACAAACCATATGACGGGGAAGAAGAAGATGTTCACCTCCTACGTCAAGAGTAAGGATTCCCAAGATTCAATTGTATTCGGTGATGGGAATCAAGGCAAGGTAAAAGGGTTAGGTAAAATTGCAATTTCTAATGAGCACTCTATCTCTAATGTGTTTTTAGTAAAGTCTCTTGGTTATAATTTGCTATCTGTTAGTCAATTATGCAACATGGGGTATAACTGTCTATTTACAAATGTAGATGTGTCTGTCTTTAGAAGAAGTGATGGTTCACTGGCTTTTAAGGGTGTATTAGACGGCAAACTTTATTTAGTTGATTTTGCAAAAGAAGAGGTCGGTCTAGATGCATGCTTAATAGCTAAGACTAGCATGGGCTGGCTGTGGCATCGCCGCTTAGCACATGTGGGGATGAAGAACCTTCACAAGCTTCTAAAGGGAGAACACGTGATAGGATTGACTAACGTACAATTCGAAAAAGATAGACCTTGTGCAGCTTGTCAAGCAGGTAAACAAGTGGGAGGAGCGCATCACAGCAAGAATGTGATGACCACTTCAAGATCCCTGGAGCTGCTGCATATGGACCTCTTCGGACCCGTCGCCTATCTGAGTATAGGAGGAAGTAAGTATGGTCTAGTTATTGTTGATGACTTTTCCCGCTTCACTTGGGTGTTCTTTTTGCAGGATAAGTCTGAAACCCAAGGGACCCTCAAGCGCTTCCTCAGGAGAGCTCAAAATGAGTTTGAGCTCAAGGTGAAGAAGATAAGGAGCGACAACGGGTCCGAGTTCAAGAACCTTCAAGTGGAGGAGTTCCTTGAAGAGGAAGGGATCAAGCACGAGTTCTCCGCTCCCTACACACCACAGCAAAATGGTGTGGTAGAGAGGAAGAACAGGACGCTCATCGACATGGCGAGGACGATGCTAGGAGAGTTCAAGACCCCCGAATGCTTTTGGACGGAAGCCGTGAACACGGCTTGCCACGCCATCAACAGGGTCTACCTTCATCGCCTCCTCAAGAAGACGTCGTATGAGCTACTAACCGGTAACAAACCCAATGTATCTTATTTTCGTGTATTTGGGAGCAAGTGCTACATTCTAGTGAAGAAGGGTAGAAATTCTAAGTTTGCTCCCAAAGCAATAGAAGGGTTTTTATTAGGTTATGACTCAAATACAAAGGCGTATAGAGTCTTCAACAAATCATCGGGTTTGGTTGAAGTCTCTAGCGACGTTGTATTTGATGAGACTAATGGCTCTCCAAGAGAGCAAGCTGTTGATCTTGATGATGTAGATGAAGAAGATGTTCCAACGGCCGCTATGCGCACCATGGCGATTGGTGATGTGCGACCACAGGAACACTTGGAGCAAGATCAACCTTCTTCCTCAACCATGGTGCATCCCCCAACACAAGATGACGAACAGGTACCTCAAGTGGAGGCGTGTGATCAAGGGGAAGCACAAGTTGATAATGTAATGGAGGAAGAAGCGCAACCGGCACCTCCAACCCAAGTTCGAGCGATGATTCAAAGGGATCATCCCGTCGACCAAATTCTGGGTGACATTAGCAAGGGAGTAACTACTCGATCTCGATTAGTTAATTTTTGTGAACATTACTCCTTTGTCTCTTCTATTGAGCCTTTCAGGGTAGAAGAGGCCTTGCTAGATCCGGACTGGGTGTTGGCCATGCAGGAGGAACTAAACAACTTCAAGCGCAATGAAGTTTGGACGCTGGTACCTCGTCCGAAGCAAAATGTTGTGGGAACCAAGTGGGTGTTCCGCAACAAACAGGACGAGCACGGGGTGGTGACGAGAAACAAGGCTCGACTTGTGGCAAAAGGTTATGCCCAAGTCGCAGGTTTGGATTTTGAGGAGACTTTTGCTCCTGTGGCTAGGCTAGAGTCTATTCGTATCTTGCTAGCATATGCCGCTCACCATTCTTTCAGGTTGTTCCAAATGGATGTGAAGAGCGCCTTCCTCAACGGGCCAATCAAGGAGGAGGTGTACGTGGAGCAACCCCCTGGCTTCGAGGATGAACGGTACCCCGACCATGTGTGTAAGCTCTCTAAGGCGCTCTATGGACTTAAGCAAGCCCCAAGAGCATGGTATGAATGCCTTAGAGACTTTCTAATTATTAATGCTTTCAAGGTTGGGAAAGCCGATCCAACTCTTTTTACAAAGACATGTGATGGTGATTTGTTTGTGTGCCAAATTTATGTCGATGACATAATATTTGGTTCTACTAACCAAAAGTCTTGTGAAGAGTTTAGCAGGGTGATGACGCAGAAATTCGAGATGTCGATGATGGGCGAGTTGAACTACTTCCTTGGGTTCCAAGTGAAGCAACTCAAGGACGGCACCTTCATCTCCCAAACGAAGTACACGCAAGATCTGCTAAAGCGATTTGGGATGAAGGACGCCAAGCCTGCAAAGACTCCGATGGGAACCGACGGACACACCGACCTCAACAAAGGAGGTAAGTCCGTTGATCAAAAAGCATACCGGTCCATGATAGGTTCTTTGCTTTATTTATGTGCTAGTAGACCGGATATTATGCTTAGCGTATGCATGTGTGCTAGATTTCAATCCGATCCTAAGGAGTGTCACTTAGTGGCGGTGAAGCGAATTCTTAGATATTTAGTTGCTACGCCTTGCTTCGGGCTCTGGTATCCAAAGGGGTCTACCTTTGACTTGGTTGGATACTCAGATTCCGACTATGCTGGATGTAAGGTAGATAGGAAGAGTACATCGGGGACGTGCCAATTCTTAGGAAGGTCCCTGGTGTCGTGGAACTCTAAGAAACAAACTTCCGTTGCCCTATCCACCGCTGAGGCCGAGTACGTTGCCGCAGGACAGTGCTGCGCGCAACTACTTTGGATGAGGCAAACCCTCCGGGACTTTGGCTACAATCTGAGCAAAGTCCCACTCCTATGTGATAATGAGAGTGCTATCCGCATGGCGGAAAATCCTGTTGAGCACAGCCGCACAAAGCACATAGACATCCGGCATCACTTTTTGAGAGACCACCAGCAAAAGGGGGATATCGAAGTGTTTCATGTTAGCACCGAGAACCAGCTAGCCGATATCTTTACCAAGCCTCTAGATGAGAAGACCTTTTGCAGCTGCGTAGTGAGCTAAATGTCTTAGATTCGTGGAACTTGGATTGAATTGTAGCATACATGTGTTTATGCTTTTGATCATGTTCATTCTGCATTTTGTTGCTTATTATGGTGCTCAAGTTGTACAAACACTCCCTGGACCTCACAAGTCCGTTGCAAAGTGATGCACATGTTTAGGGGGAGATGTGTTACAACTTGACCCTTTGAGACTAACCATATGCTTGAGATTGTTTGATTTAGTCTCGAAGGAAAATTGAAAGGGAAAAGGTGGACTTGGACCATGAAAGACTTCCACTGCACTCCGATGAGAGGGTAACTTATTCCAAGTCCATCTCATGAACTCTTATTGCCATTTGATCTTAATTGAAGACTTTGGTGAGGCAATGGGGTTAAAGGGCCAAGATTGCTCCCGTTTTGGTGCTTGATGCCAAAGGGGGAGAAAATAAAGGCCAAAGCAATAAATGGATCAGCTACCACTTGAGAAATTTTGAAAATAGTGAAATAGAGCCTTTTGTTTTGTCAAAACTCTCTTATTGTCTCTTTTGTCAAAAGTTGGCTTTTTGTGGGGAGAAGTAGTGATTATGGGAAAAAGGGGGAGTTTTTTGAAATCTTTGATCAATCTCTTTTGGAATGACTCTCTTTATGCTTCAACTTGTGTGTTTGACTTAGAGATAGAGATTTGAGTTTGATTTGCAAAAACAAACCAAGTGGTGGCAAAGGATGATGCATATATGCCAAAATTGAATAAAACTCAAATTTGTTTTATTTGAAGTGATTTTGAACTTGTTCTAGTTGCTTTATGTTGTGTTGGCATAAATCACCAAAAAGGGGGAGATTGAAAGGGAAATGTGCCCCTGGGCCATTTCTAAGTATTTTGGTGATTGAGTGCCAACTCAAGTGCTTTAATGTGAATATATGCCCATGGATGAACAAGGTGCAAATCACAAGTAAAGGTATGTTTCTAAGCCTTAGTACATTGGTTTTGTGTACTAATATATTTGTCTAAGTGTTAGAAACAGAGAGAAGAAGAAAAGGAGAATGTTGGCTGTGTACAGCCAACAGGCTGTTTCGGTCTGGGGCACCGGACTGTCCGGTGGTGCACCGGACAGTGTCCGGTGCGCCAGGCTGCCTCGACCTGAAGACGCCGCTCTCGGGAATTTGCCGACGGCGTACGGCTATAATTCACCGGACTGTCCGGTGTGCACCGGACTGTCCGGTGAGCCAACGGTCGGCCGAGCCAACGGTCGGCCGCGGAATCTGCGCGCGACACGTGGTCTGGCCAACGGTCGGAAGAAGGCACCGGACTGTCCGGTGTGCACCGGACTGTCCGGTGCGCCAGATCTGCAACGGTTGGCAACGGTCGGCTGTGACTGTTATGGAAAGAAATCGGGCACCGGACAGTGTCCGGTGTGCACCGGACTGTCCGGTGCGCCCGACGACAGAAGGCAAGGATGGCCTTCCAGATTTGTTCTCAACGGCTCCTAGCTGCTTTGGGGCTATAAAAGGGACCCCTAGGCGCATGGAGGAGATAACCAAGCATTCCTTGAGCACCCTTGATCACTCACACATCAATCTTGCGCACTTGTTCGACATTCTAGTGATTTGAGCTCCGTTCTAGTGTGCTAGTCTCTTGAGCTCAAGTCTGGGTCTTGTGTGTGCGTATTCGCTGTGATCTTTGTGTTGTGTGTGAGTTGCTAATCCCTCCCTTGCTCCGTGATTCTCTGTGAACATCTTTTGTAAGGGCGAGAGGCTCCAAGTTGTGGAGATTCCTCGCAAACGGGATTGAAGAAAGAAAAGCAAGAACACCGTGGTATTCAAGTTGATCATTGGATCACTTGAGAGGAGTTGAGTGCAACTCTCGTCCGTTGGGACGCCACAACGTGGAGTAGGCAAGTTTTGTACTTGGCCGAACCACGGGATAACCACCGTGTCATCTCTGTGATTGATTTCTTGTGGTTATTGTGTTTCGACTCCTCCCTAGCCACTTGTCCATACTTGTGCTAACACTTAACAAGTTTTTGTGGCTTAAGTTTTGAAGTTTTACAGGATCACCTATTCACCCCCCCCTCTAGGTGCTCTCAGTTACCCAAGGCCCTGGCTCCATACATGCACTTATGACTTGTTATCACATGTGTTTAAGTGGAGGAGAAGGAGCACCAAAACTTTGGAAACCATGGGTTAACTAAGGAATGTTCATGACAAAATAATTTACCCAAACATTTTATGCAATTATCACCTTGGACCAAAGAGGTTCAAACCTTAGACCCCCCTTAAAGCATTAGACCTCCAAGCAGGAGATTAGTGGGAAAGCTAATCAAATGACCAATTCTTGGCTTTAACCCTTAACCTAAGTTTAAGTACACTAATATATCTACAAAATACAGTAAGGGAAACATTGCAAAAATACCCTTTAAAGACCCCAAATCAGCCCCCAAATGGAGAACACTATAGAGTAACCCACATTTTTCTCTAAGTCCAAAATCAACCCTAATCTAGAGATCAGAGGTGTTCACCTAATTGATGGCACCAAAACCACTTGGTCTAAATAACAAAAAGGAGCTAAATTACCTAAGGAACACCCAGGAAGAGTTTGAACCCAAGCCAAGACCGTTTGACATGAGTTGACACCTGTTTTGTGTCGGGTTGAACAGTGCAGACAGACAAGACTTGGCGCCACCATATTGTCTAAGCCAGACCCGATCTCCCCTTGGAACTCACATGAACTAGGTAGCTCTAGGTGCAGGGAAGAAATCTTACACAAGTCATATGGCAAGATTTGCACATTTGGGTGCTCAGCAGGCGCAAGAACTTGGGCAGAATAACATAGCCACGTGTTCGACGCGCCCTGGCAACGTCAGACCACGCCCCGGCGCTCGACCCCGCGCGCACCGCGCCGCGCCAAGCCAAACCCATGCCCACGCCCGCGCCCGCGCCTATAAAGCTGACCAAGGCCTCGACCATACGCCCCCGCTCGCTCTCAACCTCGCCGGAGCGCAAGTTCACCGGCGATTGCTCTGCGCACGACGTGCCAGCGGCCGCTCGAGACCCGACCACCGTAGACCGGCCACCCTAGCCATTCCCCGCCCCGTCCGACCCTCGGGATAGCCTCTACATGCCTCGGTGAAGCTTCCAGAGCCAGGAATCGAGCTCTACCTCGCCGAAGACACCGGATCGACGTCGCTGGACTTCACCCGACCGCCGGCGTATGTAGACCGAGCTCCACGGTGAGTATTTCTTCGATTCCTTGCACAGGTAGATTCCTTAGCACCCCGTGAAGCTCCCTGTGCCCTTGGATTGAACCCTACCACCGTGAGCAGGCCGGAACACATGTCGCCGACGAGCCCGCCCGCCTACGCACGTGGCCTGACCGATTCCGGCCATCACCGTCGACGAGCCGTACCTCGACGTGACCGCAAGGACTTTCCGGAGCTAACCCCACCCTTCGCCGGACCTCCCTCGCTGCTGGTAAGCCGTGCCGCCCTATTTACTTCCGCGGTTACTGTTTAAAAGGAGGGAGGAACCTCGGGGAGAAAGGAGAAGAAGTCAGGGGGGTTTTTGAATGGTCAGACACTCAGGTGAATAGTTGCGCAGGGGCATAAGTTAAAGAATTGGTTTAGGAAAAGCCAGGGTCCTCGGTGTAAACTAGTTTTTCATAAAACCTTTTAAACATTATTCATTTAAATATAAACAGAGCTTGTAAAATTTATAACTTCAATTTTATTCAATAAAATTTAGTCAAACCAATTTTGCTAGGTTTTGAATAAAATGAACTGCTTAGGAAAAATACAAAACACCCTAAGTATTACAGAAGATTTAAAAGTTTTGAGTTAAATAGTAAACTGACCAAAAGCTAAATAAAAGAGGGAAAAATAGCTACACTGTTAGACTAGGGTTAAGAGAAATCAGAGAGGTACTTAACCACTCCCTAATCTGTTTAAAAATAGTACACCTCTGAGTACACCAAATTAAGGAAGGGTTTACCATTTAAACTCTTTTTGGCTCAAAATTAAAGAAAATAGAAAAGGGAGTTCAAAATAAGAACCAGGGGCAACCATATTTTTGCTAGCTCACTTATTTAACATAGTTCACTGGATAATTTTGTTAGACCCTCTGTTAGTACAAAAGAAATGCACTACCTTTTATTTTATGAAAACAATGAAAATTTAGAAAAACCTTAAAAAATAATCCTGAGGAGAAACCACCCCAAACCGTAGGATAGCAAATAATATGTTATCATGAATCTAGGAAAAATATAAGTTCTGTTGTTTGACATTTTTCAAATAACAAGTTAGTTATAAGTACCTTTTTGGCATTAAACTTTAGAAAATCACAACTAAATATCCAGTAAGCCTTTTTCTGTGATTTTTAACAAAAAGACCTATGATTCCCTAGGAATCTTGGCAAAAATAAGTGTTGACCCAGAAACCTCAAAGAAATTAGAGCTATAGTGTAAAGTGCCCTTTTCCCTTACTTTTGTTAATTTAGCACAAAGAGTATCTGAATTAATTTCAACCTTAAATTTTTAGGATAACCCACAGAGGTCAATGTTTACCCACTGTAATTTTTATAACATTTTTGGAAAATGTTAACTTGCCATGATAGTTCAAAAATACTTAATAAGAAGCACAATAGGAAGAAAAAGGGGAATTTTGGGGAGAATTAGATAATGTACAACCAAAACCTTCCAAGAATATCATGAAACATAAAATTATAATTAAAGAGTGTAAGTTCATTCAAAATCCCAAAAATGAAGGTATAAAACCCTTAAGTATACCCAAAGAAAACCCTAGAGTACCACTAAATTTAGTATTGTTTTACTATGCATAGCCTTTACAAATTACCATGCCATTAATATGCATATATCTTATTCATTGCATTCGATAGACTGTAATCTCGCTGACGGGGAGTACATCCTTGTTCCAGAGCAAGGAGTTGCTCAGGAGGTAGTCCAGGAGCCAGCACCAGAGCCTGCCATCGAGGATCTGCCTGCCCCAGCTTTGGAAGGCAAGCCCCGGTTTTATGCATAACCTATTCTATTTGCTATTTTACTGCACTTAATGTTTGTAGGCTTGTACTGTGCACTTAAGTGTAGGAGTTGCCTGAAACCCTAGTTGCATGAACTCAGGATTCCTTTTGAGATGGATACTAGTATGCTAGGTCGAGTAGCTGCTTTGCTAATTAGGGATCTGGGTAGAAGTCGAGTGATTTTTCTAGCACTCGCATGAGGTCAGGAATTGATTGTATCCATTTTTATATCAGAATGATGATGGTCTATGGACACGGATTCATGTGGATGCGTGGTGTACGAGATGAAATGGGAATAAGGATTAACGTGCGGGTTTCAGGGGCACCAAGACCCGGGCGCGAACATAATCACCAGATGTGCTGGGACCAAGTCTCACACATATGATGAATCATGGCACATGATCAAATATCACATCTTTACTATATAATAGGAGTTCTATACAAAATAAATAAATAATTACATTATAAGGAGACAATGGTCCAGTAACCCAAAGTTGACTTGGAGACGATGGCCTAGACCTCTCACGAACTCGTCACAGCATCCTCCATGCGTCTCAACCTGCGGTACCTGTTCTTGACCTGTGGGGGGGGTGTGAGACAGCAAGAGTGAGCTCACATACGTTCATAGCTCAACAAGTTGTGGGGAATAATGTGCATGAACTCGCCAAAGGTGGGAGCTCACGTGAAGTGTAAGGCTTACCAAAGAGGATTGTTAGAGCTGAGCATTGCTTTTAAAGTTGGTCAGAATTTTACTAGCAGTTACTAAGTATAAGTAAATATCAACCCAATTAAGTAGTAGAAAAAATAACAACATCACCTGCGATACAATGCATATGACAAATTGAATTTAGTTCCATAAATTAATCATGTGAGTGTCTGAGCTGCCCATGACCGTGAGCACGACTAGTATACCTGTTTTACACTCTGCAGAGGTTGGACATCTTTACCCACAAGTCATGTTACCCATCTGCCAAGAGACGGCCAATCCCATACACCTCTACCGAGGAGGCGAGACAGGGTAACACTACGAGGCCTTTACAAAGTTCCACTAGCTTCAGAAAACCCGCTACAGTTTATAGGAAGCTCCAGTGCAGGAATCCCTCGCCTGACCGCCATCGCAGCAAAATCAACCAAGGACCTCCCTACACTGACCACTCGCCTACTGCCCTTGCCCCTTTCGGGTAAGGTAGTCTTCCACTAGCTTTCCTAGTTAATCAGCCAAGTGCGTCCCATTAAACCCTTGTGGTAGCATTGTTTTCCCGGGTAGTTCTCCATGTTCCAATTAACATAATGATCTTAACATGAACAGTAAATAACAACTGATAATAAAGGTATAATAATGAATAATGTATCTTCATACCCAAAACCACATAAAGCAATAGCAAGTACTACCCAAAAAGTTCAGTGGTAATCAAGGTATAAACATAGTCAAATTGGGATAACCTATTGGGTCCCATCAGAATTGACCTATGCAGGTCATTATGATTAATCAGAACATGACTGGGTAAAAAGAAGTGATCAAGGGCACAACTTGCCTAGGACTTGAGATTCCAGGTACCAGGATGATATTCAGGTGACACGTGTCCTCACTGCTAAACATAGCAATACAGACAAACATGTGTAGGCAAAATTAACATCACACCAATCATAAGAACAAACTGCATAAGAATATTATACGCGTCTCTACGAGATCGTAGGAATAAGAATCACTAAATTCGGAGCTATGGTCATAAAGTTATGATTTTCTGAAGATCTATGTGGTTTAAATATTAATCTATATTATAAATTGATTAGTAAACATCATATGAGAGAATATTCTATGAATAATTAATTCACCTTTAATCTTAATTATAACTTAACTAGATATCATATTTTAATCAAACTATAAATATGGATAGGTTAACTTCGATTAGAGGAGTTAATCTATTAAACATAGGCTAGACAAATTTCTAATAATAAAAGTATGAGGTGTGATAAATGTTAGTGTCATACTGTACATATGATATTATTATGAATCTAGCGCAATTTGAACGGATCAAATCGGAGTTAAAACGTGGAAGATATGCATTAAAGAAGTTTTAGGATCATTTTATACTAGTTTGCTAGTTTCGGGGATCAATCTGCAAAATCCAGGGGCCTAACAGTTAAGTATTCCAATAGTGGAGGGATGGCGGGTTATTTTGTAATAACCCGAGGGGCTCCACTATAAAATAGCCACACGAAGTGGTACTGATCAGTTCTGGTCGTTGGATCTTGCATCAAGGGTCGTGATTAGATCGGGAAGGTTATGAACCGGTATGCGTTCGCTGCCCTAGGATCAAAGATCGATGGCCCAAAATTGTCCACGCTACAGATCTAGCAAGGCATTTTGATCAATGATCTACGGCTGACATTAACCCATGCGGGGAGTACGCGGTCCACTCATCCTGACCGCACGTGGGTCGATCAACGGCTATCCTGGCACCACCGTCAAGTACTAGATGAACGGTTCGTAGTCATCTTCCCACACTCCTCTCTCTCGCCGACCGCGAACTGGGCGAGACACATGCGCCGCAGCGGTGCCCTTGCCAACGCGACGACCGGCCGCCTGGGCTCCACGGCGGAGCATCGCCGGACACCCCAAATTGGAACCTCGCACCCATTACTTGGATCCCAATCGCGCTCCACGTAGAGGACACCCAGGAGAATGCAACGGTCCCCCCTTACCTTCATCCATGCCGCACAGCCACCCAGCGCCAATGCCCAGCGACTCCATCCAGGCGAGATCCGAAATCCGCGACGCCGGTGAGAATCCCCCGAGCTACCAGCCGAGGCCAAGCGGCTTCACGAAAGTAGCGTCACTCGAATTTCTCTCCCCCAGAGCGCGGCAATGGAGGCCAAGGGAGTACAACCAAGGCACTAAGCTCCAATCCCCCCAGGGCCTTGAACATAGAGGAGAGCGGTAGTTGAAGGGGTGCCACGGGGTCGTGTTATATACCCCCAAATCGGTGGTCCGAGAGGAACACGACGTGACATGCGCGGAGTAGAGATCGCGCGCGTGGAGATCGATTGATTTGGTTGGAGTCTGCCATGTTTGGGAGCTAGGAGGATATCCCACCCGTGCGGCCCACGTATACTGGAGAAGGTGTGCGCGGATTCTGTGGAGTTCGGCCGAGGAGATATTCATGGTGGCAAATCTCAACAAACCCAGCTGAAGAAACGACATGGCCGAGGACCGTGCGAAGCCCTGGATGCCGGCAGCTCCGAGTTTGCCGCGCCACGGGATCTGTTGTGAGCTAGGGGATATGTGATACCCGGTTTGCAAAGAAGAGAAGTTGGGGGTTGTTCTTTTTGTTTTTTCCCTCATCTGGTTGTTGTTTTGGGGATTTGGAATTTTGTGGAAAACATTCACAACTAGGGCAGTAGAATTTATTTGGTTTGATGCTTGCGTTGCGGTCGGGAGCTGTCGCGTGGGTTAGTTGGGCCGCAATTGGTGTTTCGGCCCATTAATCCTCCCAAACCCTAGCCGCCTCCCTCCTAACCCCCTCCCCCCTTGTGCAGCCGCCCCCCCACTTCTCCCACACCTTGGCCGCTGCCCCCCTGCCCATCTCCTCCTCTCTCAATTCTTGCAACCACACCACCAAACCCTAGCCCCCCCAATCTCCTCCTCCCAAGGTGCCAATCCTTGCCGCTCGGATCATCGTCACGTGGTGCGAGTCTTCAATTGTTTTGGTGGAGGGAAGAAGGGAGGAAGGAAAGGGGGAGAATCCAAGGTGATTTTTGTGTTCATCCCTTGTTCATTTGCGCTGCAATTCAATTGATTAGAGGTTGCGTTTGCGAATGGGTAGAGGGGGCTGTCCAGAATTTTAGGTGGTGGATGAACAACAGTAGTTCTAGCAGTTTCTGTGTTTTTTTCGTGAGAAATTAAGGGAAACCAGTTTGGGGATCATGTAGAACTTTGTCTTACCTTTCCAACGAGTATTTATGTGCTCAATTTGGAGTTATAAATTGAAAGTTATCACCGTTTGAATCCGGGTATGTGGCTGTCCAAAAAGCAGATTTTCAGAGGATGAACAGCAGCAGTATTACCAGTTTCTGGGGATTTTTCGGGAGTAATTAGGGTTAATCAGTATAAGAATCATGAATGTCTCTTTCTTATCTTTCCAACAAGTACTTATGAGCTTGATTCGTAATTATATTTTAAAAGTTATCGCTGTTTGAATCCGAGTATGTCGCTGCCCAAAACAGGAAAAAACAGATTGCAGGGTTTATTTTGTGGACCGTTTAGGGGTAATTATATGTTAGAATTTAATCATAAATTGTATACAAAACTTGTGGGGAATTTTATGTAGTTGCCTCTGGAGTTTTTGTTTGACACCACTGCCGTCTTAATTTTAAAGTTATGGAATTGTTAAGCAGCGCCGCTGCAGTTTGGTTGGTGTGGGGAGAATTGTTACCCGCGGCGGGGTTTGAGATTGCGCGTAGGTGCGTGTTGTTTTGAGTTTTTTTTATGTGAATTTGGTGCACTAAGTTGGGTGTCAAAAACAGGTGGTGGACTCCCATATCGTTCTTAGGGATTTGCCCAAACTTCCGGTGAAGGCAAGTAAAACTGTGATGGTTATTCCGTCTGTCAGATGAGGAGTCTTATACTTGATTATGTTGTGCTATTGTGTTCATATTCATATTTTCTTTTGAGTACCATCATTTGAAAATGTTCATGTTTCATGGATTTCATATGTTGAGTTTGAGGTTTGATTATGTTACTCAAGTGGTTATTATGTGGAATGGGTGGAAGTAAATGTCTAGCACATTTTTATTTGGGAAGAACTCATGATGTTGTCATGCATAATGCACTCATCATCCATTGCATTGAAGTTTCGTCGCGATCTTATGGTCCGACCGTACCAGTACATTGAGCATCATATGTTGCCCGAGAAGGGGTATGGTGCAGCTTCATATCCTTAGAGATATGGAGGCAGAAGTCATTATTGCATTTGTAGCCATGTGCATTCATGGGAGAGGTGTGGAATCTATTATGTGGATGTGGATAATTTGGACTTGTGCATGGTGATTCTACTTGGCGTTGAGTTTTTAGTTACTTCTTTACTTGCTACAATTTACTGTTCAAAAGAAAAGAAAGAAGTTCTGAACACGTGGTTGTGTAAGCACAGTTGATTTACAATGTCCTATTTGTTGTTGTTATGTTTACTTGCTGAGATGTGTTATCTCACATCTTGCATTGTTTGATGCAGGCACCTAATTTCTGCTTTGGGAATAGAGGGATGTAGCAGCACGGCCACTACACCTTTAATAAAGGAACCACCATTTAATAATGTTGTTAATCAGAGTTGGTCAAGTCTAGTGAATTGCTTTGTTCTTGGTTGAGCGTTTATTTTGGGGTGGGCTGAGTTTCTTATCACATTTGTTTTACTTCAGTTGGGGCATAAATGAGCTTTACCACTTTTCATCTAGTTTCTACTGTGTGAATTATATGTCTTTATATCCTGTATGAACTTCATGTTTTCCCCTCCTTGTTATGTTAGTTTCAAAGGAGGTGCTGCCGCTATATTTTCTTTCTTTATTACGCCTCTTGTGTGGAGTAAGTTAGGTGGGTGGGGTTTTTGGTGATATCCATTGTGTGTGACCAGTGGGGTGTTACAGTTGGTATCAGAGGGATAGGCTGTAGATCCTAGCAAGTGAAGTAATAATAAATTGACACACTGCACATGTAGGATGGGATTTCTGGCTTGCTATTGATATGTTCTGTTATTGTATGTGCTAGTTTGGCATTATCTGAAGAGATGTTATGCCAATCTTATTTACTTATTATTCTCATCCCTGTGGCTGCAGCTATGCCGCCTCGTAGGGCTCGAGGTAGTCCACAAGCTCCTAGGGGGGACTCGATGAGTCCGGTGGCAATGTTAGCCGCGATGCAGGCCATGCAGCAGGAGTTGGCCCTTCTGAGGCAAGCCATTCCTGTCGCCCCTGCGGGTGTTGCTCAGGGTGCTGGAGGTGGAGAAGTGCCCGGGGGCGCTGTCCCTGCGAGTGCTGTTCCAGGTGGCGGGGCCGAGGTGCCTCTTTCAGTCAGTGGTCTTTCTCTGATGCAGTGGATGGGCATGAAGTTGGATTCTTTTGATGGCAGTGGTACTCCGGTCGAGGCGGCAGATTGGTTGACTTATGTGGAGGATAAGATGAATGTCTTCGAGATTGCTTATGGAGATCGGGTTCGCTTTGGCACTCAGCTGCTGAAGGGAGAGGCTCAGATTTGGTGGAGAGGCGTGCAGGCAGCGCACTCCTCCTCACTAGGAGTCCTATCTTGGGATGTTTTCATCAGGCAGTTTGAAAGGAGATTCTACCCGGTCACCTTTCTGGAGAAAATGAAGATTGACTTGCAGTCCTACAAGCAGGAGAAGAAGTCTGTCACATAGTATGAGGTGGGCTTCAACAAGATGGTCCACTTTGTCCCTCATGTGGCTTATAATGAGATGGAGAAGGCGAGCCAGTTCCGTCAGGGTCTAAAGTCTTCTATCAGGCATGCACTGGGGGCCTTTCCGTTGGTGGACTTCCGTACCACGGTGGAGCAGGAGCTGGGTGTGGAGATGCAACACCAGTATACCATGGAGTCACAGAAGTCTTCGGGTGTTGATCAGCCTCGTAGCCAGGACACGAGGAGGGGCAACACTGGAGGTCCAGCTCACAAGAGGGGCAAGTCTCAGCATCAGCGCCACCATCCTTACCGTGGCAAATCTTCTGACTCGGGTACTTCGAGAGGAAGTACTCAGAGGTTTCGGGTCGTTCCTAAGCCCGGGCTGGGGCTGGTGTGTTTCCGCTGTGGAGATGCGCATCGCTGTGCAGAGTGCCAGTGGAGTGGCAGGTGTTCTATCTGCAGTCAGGACCACAAGGATGTGGTGTGTAGGAGGAATCCCAATGGGAAGCTCAGATGGGAGCCGGTGACTTCCTCCTCTTCTCAGGGCACTATCAACATGATGTCAAGTGCTGAGCAGCAGTTTTCAGTTCCTCTTCCTCCACAGCAGCTTTATGTGCCTGGGACTTCTCAGTTCGTGCCGATGCAGGGTTTTCCTCAGTATCAGGTCGCGCCTACTCCTGCACCGTCTACTCCTATGTCGTCTCAGTTTGGAGCTCCGCGCCTGCCTCATCCAGTGGCTCAGTGGGGTTCTTCTGTTAATTTCACTCCGGGGGCTTCCTCTTCTGCGGGTATTTCTGGAGCTTATGTGCTACCCGCTACGGATGGCAGGGAGCAAGGAGACGTGGTGACAGGTACGATTTCAGTTGATTCGTTTGCAGCCCATGCTCTTTTTTACTCTGGCGCTAGCTATTTGTTTGTTTCGGAGGATTTTGTGTCACGGGCTGGTCTTTCGGTGCAGAGGTTGGGTCACCCAATTTTGGTTAGATCTGCTAATGGATCCATTAGTAGCTGTTCAGTTTGTAAGGGGTGTTCCGTCATTCTTGCTGATGAGGTTTTTTCGGCCAATCTGGTGGTGATTTCCTTGGGGGCATTCGATGTTATCTTGGGTATGGATTGGTTATCCCAGTATTGCGCGGTTATATCCTGCTTCTGGAAGAAAGTGTTATTGCAGGCGCCGTCGGGTAAGGAGGTGGTATTCTTGGGAAGTTCCCCGAAGTTCACATTATCCTTGTTGGCGCAATTGCTTCCTGATCGCCGGTCAAGGAAGTCGGGGATCTTTTTCTCCATGGTTGTGGAGGGTGAGGCTGCCTTGCGGGTGCAGGACATCCGGGTGGTGTGTGACTTTGCTGACGTGTTTCTGGTGGAGCTTCCAGGCATTCCTCCGGAGCGCGATGCAGCTTTTGAGATTAAGCTGATCCCGGGTACGCAGCCTATTCATAAGGCCCCGTATCGAATGGCCCCAAAGGAGCAGATTGAATTAAAGCGGCAATTGGATGATCTGCTGGCTAAGGGCTTCATTAGGCCTAGCAGGTCTCCATGGGCTTCCCCGGTATTGTTTGTTGAGAAGAAGGATAAAAGCAAGCGGCTGTGTGTGGATTATCGCGCTTTGAATCAAGTGACAATCAAGAATAAATATCCGCTTCCCCGAATTGAGGTCCTCTTTGAGCAGTTGAGGGGTGCCCAGGTGTTCTCCAAAATTGATTTGAACTCTGGTTATCATCAATTGAGGATTCGTGAGGAGGATATTGAGAAGACCGCCTTCTGCACCAGGTATGGGCATTATGAGTTCATAGTCATGTCTTTTGGCTTAACTAATGCCCCTGCTGCCTTTATGGAAGCAATGAAGAGGATGTTGCATGAATTCCTGGACGACTTTGTGGTCGTGTTCCTGGATGATATTCTGATTTATTCAAAGACCGAGGCCGAGCATGAGCAGCATCTCCGTCTCGTTCTGGGTGCCCTAAGGAAGAATCAATTCTATGGCAAGTTGAAGAAGTGTGCCTTTTGGCTATCCGAAGTGGCTTTCCTGGGGCACGTGATTAATCAGCAGGGTATTGCGGTTGATCCCAAAAATGTTGCGGCTGTGGTGGAGTGGAAGAGACCCTCTAGTGTCTCTGAAATCCGAAGTTTCTTGGGGCTTGCTGGGTATTATCGGTGCTTCGTACCAAATTTTTCCAGCATTGCTATGCCTTTGACTAGGCTCCTGGAGAAGGGTGTTCCCTTCGTCTGGTCCGGCGATTGTGAGGTCAGTTATCGGTCATTGAAGAGCAAGTTGGTGGACGCCCCTATCCTAGCTTTGCCTGAGAGTGGTAAGCGTTTCACGGTTTATACGGATGCTTCGCGTATTGGTCTTGGCTGTGTGCTGATGCATGAAGGCAGAGTGATTGCTTATGGCTCAAGGCAGTTGAGGAAGCATGAGGGAAATTATCCAACTCATGATCTGGAATTGGCCGCGGTGGTTTTTGCTCTAAAGTCGTGGAGGCATTACCTTTATGGCGAGGCTTGTGACATTTTCACCGATAACAAAAGTCTCAAGTATATTTTTACTCAGAAGGAGCTGAATTTGCGGCAGCGTCGGTGGCTAGAATTGATTAAAGACTATGATTTGTCCATTCATTATCACCCGGGGAAGGCTAATGTGGTGGCGGATGCCCTTAGCAGGTCCGGGGTTCCAAAGGTGGCCTTGCCATTGATTGCTGATCTGGACCGTTTGGGGATCGCTTTGTGTTATGTCGGCACCGCTAGCGAGGAGACTCAGATGCTTATTCAATCCTCTCTCATGGAGAGGGTGCGTGCGGCTCAGCAGCAGGATCGTCTTTTGCAGGAAGCTCGAAAGAGGGTTGGTGATGGTAAACCACGGGAGTTCACCATTGACGAGAATGATTTGGTTCGTTTCAGGGGCCGCCTCTGTGTGCCTCAGAAATCAGAGGTGAAGATGGATATCTTGAGAGAAGCTCATAAAACGCCTTACACCGTCCATCCTGGCGAAACCAAAATGTACCAAGATTTGAAGCAAAACTTCTGGTGGAAGCGGATGAAGGTTGACGTTTCTAAGTATGTGGCCGCCTGTGATGTATGTCAGCACGTGAAGGCCGAGCATAAGCGGCCTGCAGGTTTGCTGAAGCCATTAGAAATTCCAGAGTGGAAATGGGAGCATATCACCATGGATTTTGTGGTGGGTCTACCTCGTTCCCCTCGTGGCAGGGATGCTATTTGGGTGGTAGTGGATCGCTTGACTAAGTCTGCGCATTTTATTCCCATGAAGACCACAAATTCAGCTTCAGATTTGGTTCCCTTGTATATGAAGGAAGTAGTCAGGCTTAACGGGGTACCTAAGTCTATTGTTTCTGATCGAGACTCCAAATTTGTATCCAAATTCTGGGAGAGTCTCCATAGTGCTTTGGGCACCAAGCTTTCGCTTAGTGTCGCTTTTCACCCTCAGACGGATGGTCAGTCAGAGCGAACAAGCCAAACCTTGGAAGATATGTTGCGTGCTTGTGTTCTGTCATGGAAGGGTAGCTGGGAGGATCATCTTGCACTGGCAGAGTTTGCTTATAACAACAGCTACCAGGCTAGCATCAAGATGGCACCATTTGAGGCTTTGTATGGCAGGCGGTGTATCTCTCCTCTGTGCTGGGAGACTTTGGGAGAGAGATCCCTGGTTGGTCCTGATTGGGTTCAGCAAACTTCTGAAAAGGTTCGGGAAATTCGTCAGAATATTTTGGCAGCTCAGAGTCGTCAGAAGAGTTATGCTGATGTGAGGAGGCGAGATCTGGAATTTGCTGTGGGTGACCAAGTCCTTCTCAGGGTATCACCCACTAAGGGAGTTGTTCGGTTCGGTGTCTCTGGGAAGCTCAGCCCGAGATACATTGGACCGTTCACTATCTTGGCCCGAGTGGGCAGCCTGGCTTATCGCTTGCTACTGTCGGATTCCATGGCAGGGGTACACCCGGTTTTTCATGTCTCTATGTTGAGGAAGTTCTTGCGGGATCCGGACCATCAGATTGAGATGGAACCAATTGCGGTGCAGCAGGATCTGACTCTGGAGTGTCGTCCGGTGCGTATATTGGAATTCTCGGAGCGTGTGTTGAGGAAGAGATCAATTAAGTATGTCAAGGTCTTATGGACTAATCAGTCTGAGCGCGAGGCTACGTGGGAACTTGAGGAGCTGATGCGGCAGAAGTACCCGGAACTTTTCGTTGTGGGTAAGTGTTGTTGATTCATTAATATTTTCTTTTGTCATTACGATAGAAGCGTCAGAATTCGAGGTCGAATTCTTTTTAAGAGGGGTAGAGTGTGATACCCGGTTTGCAAAGAAGAGAAGTTGGGGGTTGTTCTTTTTGTTTTTTCCCTCATCCGGTTGTTGTTTTGGGGATTTGGAATTTTGTGGAAAACATTCACAACTAGGGCAGTAGAATTTATTTGGTTTGACGCTTGCGTTGCGGTCGGGAGCTGTCGCGTGGGTTAGTTGGGCCGCAATTGGTGTTTCGGCCCATTAATCCTCCCAAACCCTAGCCGCCTCCCTCCTAACCCCCTCCCCCCTTGTGCAGCCCCCCCCCCCCCCCCCCCCCCCGCACTTCTCCCACACCTTGGCCACCGGCCCCCCTGCCCATCTTCTCCTCTCTCAATTCTTGCAGCCACACCACCAAACCCTAGCCGCCCCCCCCCCCAATCTCCTCCTCCCAAGGTGCCAATCCTTGCCGCTCGGATCATCGTCACGTGGTGCGAGTCTTCAATCGTTTTGGTGGAGGGAAGAAGGGAGGAAGGAAAGGGGGAGAATCCAAGGTGATTTTTGTGTTCATCCCTTGTTCATTAGCGCTGCAATTCAATTGATTAGAGGTTGCGTTTGCGATTGGGTAGAGGGGGCTGTCCAGAATTTTAGGTGGTGGATGAACAGCAGTAGTTCTAGCCGTTTCTGTGTTTTTTTCGTGAGAAATTAAGGGGAACCAGTTTGGGGATCATGTAGAACTTTGTCTTACCTTTCCAACGAGTATTTATGCGCTCAATTTGGAGTTATAAATTGAAAGTTATTACCGTTTGAATCCGGGTATGTGGCTGTCCAAAAAAAAACAGATTTTCAGGGGGATGAACAGCAGCAGTATTAGCAGTTTCTGGGGATTTTTCGGGAGTAATTAGGGTTAATCAGTATAAGAATCATGAAGGGCTCTTTCTTATCTTTCCAACAAGTACTTATGCGCTTGATTCGGAATTATATTTTAAAAGTTATCGCTGTTTGAATCCGAGTATGTCGCTGCCCAAAACAGGAAAAACAGATTGCAGGGTTTATTTTGTGGACCGTTTAGGGGTAATTAGATGTTAGAATTTAATCATAAATTGTATACAAAACTTGTGGGGAATTTTATGTAGTTGCCTCTGGAGTTTTTGTTTGACACCACTGCCGTCTTAATTTTAAAGTTATGGAATTTTTAAGCAGCGCCGCTGCAGTTTGGTTGGTGTGGGGAGAATTGTTACCCGCGGCGGGGTTTGAGATTGCGCGTAGGTGCGGCGTTGTTTTGAGTTTTTTTATGTGAATTTGGTGCACTAAGTTGGGTGTCAAAAACAGGTGGTGGACTCCCAGATCGTTCTTAGGGATTTGCCCAAACTTCCGGTGAAGGCAAGTAAAACTGTGATGGTTATTCCGTCTGTCAGATGAGGAGTCTTATACTTGCTTATGTTGTGCTATTGTGTTCATATTCATATTTTCTTTTGAGTACCATCATTTGAAAATGTTCATGTTTCATGGATTTCATATGTTGAGTTTGAGGTTTGATTATGTTACTCAAGTGGTATATTATGTGGAATGGGCGGAAGTAAATGTCTAGCACATTTTTATTTGGGAAGAACTCATGATGTTGTCATGCATAATGCACTCATCATCCATTGCATTGAAGTTTCGTCGTGATCTTATGGTCCGACCGTACCGGTACATTGAGCATCATATGTTGCCCGAGAAGGGGTATGGTGCAGCTTCATATCCTTAGAGATATGGAGGCAGAAGTCATTATTGCATTTGTAGCCATGTGCATTCATGGGAGAGGTGTGGAATCTATTATGTGGATGTGGATAATTTGGACTTGTGCATGGTGATTCTACTTGGCGTTGAGTTTTTAGTTACTTGTTTACTTGCTACAATTTACTGTTCAAAAGAAAAGAAAGAAGTTCTGAACACGTGGTTGTGTAAGCACAGTTGATTTACAATGTCCTATTTGTTGTTGTTATGTTTACTTGCTGAGATGTGTTATCTCACATCTTGCATTGTTTGATGCAGGCACCTAATTTCTGCTTTGGGAATAGAGGGATGTAGCAGCACGACCACTACACCTTTAATAAAGGAACCACCATTTAATAATGTTGTTAATCAGAGTTGGTCAAGTCTAGTGAATTGCTTTGTTCTTGGTTGAGCGTTTATTTTGGGGTGGGCTGAGTTTCTTATCCCATTTGTTTTACTTCAGTTGGGGCATAAATGATCTTTACCACTTTGCATCTAGTTTCTACTATGTGAATTATATGTCTTTATATCCTGTATGAACTTCATGTTTTCCCCTCCTTGTTATGTTAGTTTCAAAGGAGGTGCTGCCGGATTTTGCTATATTTTCTTTCTTTATTTCGCCTCTTCTGTGGAGTAAGTTAGGTGGGTGGGGTTTTTGTTAATATCCATTGTGTGTGACCAGTGGGGTGTTACAGGATAAGCCCGACCGGTGGGCCCCACGGCATGGTGACTGAAGAAGAGCTTCAGCGCGTGGACTCGGAGACTGCCCAATGGGGCCCAAATGTCATTGGTGCAGAGTCATGGCACGACTGAGCGGGTTTGGGCTGCTGGGGGGTGTTGGGCCAGTTTTGGAAACCTAGGCCCATGCGCTAAGCCAGTCTTTTTCTTTTTCTATATTTCTATTTTCTTGTTTTGTTCTCTATTCTCTATCCCCATATCCGATTAAATTCAAAATTAGTTTTAAATTTCAAATCCATTTAGAATTCACAGTTCAAAAACTTCAGCATGAAGTGCAAAAACATATTTTATATCTTTATTTTATTTTACTTCTTTTAGACATGCTTCCAATCATATAATTAGAGAGTAGTCCACACTTTATTAATTCCACGAAAATATAAATTATATTGTAGACTATATATATAAAAAATAGTTTGATCATAATTCTTCTATATAACCTAATCCAAAGGCAATTTAGTTTATCTAAGTATATTTTATTATTATTATTATTTTGGAAATATATTCATTTTGGAAGCAGTAACTTCCAAATTATGAATATCTTTAAGGAAAGGTGTTTTGATTTAAAACCTTTTGGGAATTTTTCCTTATTTTCACAAAATTGATATTTAGGGTGTTATAGGGACTTTGCTCAATTTGTAGCCATAGTCCCTAAGGGTTTGCCTCATCCAAAGTAATTGCGCACAGCAATGGCCTGCGGCAATGTACTCGGCTTCGGCGGTGGAAAGAGCTACGGAGTTTTGTTTCTTTGAAGCCCAAGACACCAGGGATCTTCCTAGAAGCTCACAAGCCACTGACGTGCTCTTCCTATCAATTTTACACCCTGCCCAATCGGCATCGGAATATCCTATTAATTCAAAAGTGGATCCCTTGGGGTACCAAAGCCCAAACTTAGGAGTGTAAACTAAGTATCTCATGATTCTCTTTACGACCCTAAGGTGAACTTCCTTAGGATTTGCCTGAAATCTTGCACACATGCATACAGAAAGCATAATGTCCAGTCGAGATGCACATATGTAGAGTAAAGATCCTATCATCAACCGATATACCTTTTGATCTATGGATTTACCTCCCGTGTCGAGATCGAGATGCCCATTTGTTCCCATGGGTGTCTTGATGGGTTTGCCATCCTTCATCCCAAACTTCATAAGTATGTCTTGAATATATTTGGTTTGGCTGATGAAGGTGCACTCTTTGAGTTGCTTGATTTGAAATCCAAGGAAATACTTCAACTCCCCCATCATAGACATCTCAAATTTCTGTATCATTATCCTACTAAACTCTTCATAGGATGACTTGTTAGTAGACCTAAATATAATATCATCAACATAAATTTGGCTTATAAACAAGTCTTTTGCAATTGTTTTAGTGAAGAGAGTAGGATCGACTTTTCCGACTTTGAAGCCATTAGTGATAAGGAAATCTCGCAGGCATTCATATCATGCTCTTGGGGCTTGCTTGAGCCCATAAAGAGCCTTTGAGAGCTTATATACATGGTTATGGTACTCACTATCTTCAAAGCCGGGAGGTTGCTCAACATAGACCTCTTCCTTGATAGGGCCATTAAGGAAAGCACTCTTCACGTCTATTTGATAAAGCTTGAAGCCATGGTAAGTAGCATAGGCAAGTAATATGCGAATTGACTCAAGCCTATCTATGGGTGCATAAGTTTCATCAAAGTCCAAACCTTTGACTTGTGAATAACCTTTGGCCACAAGTAGGGCTTTGTTCCTTATCACCACACCATGCTCATCTTTCTTGTTGCGGAATACCCGCTTGGTACTTACAACATTTTGATTAGGACGTGGAACTAAATGTCATACCTCATTCCTCGTGAAGTTGTTGAGCTCCTCTTGCATTGCCATCACCCAATCCAGATCTCTTAGTGCTTCCTCCACCCTATATGGCTCAATAGAGGACACAAAAGAGTAATGTTCACAAAAATGTGCAACTTGAGATCTAGTGGTTACCCCCTTATGAATGTCTCCAAGGATGGAGTTGACGGGGTGATCTCTTTGAATTGCTTGATGGAATCTTGGGTGTGGCGGCCTTTGACCATGAACTTCTTGATCATCTTCCTTGTTTTCATTATCTTCATCTCCCCCTTGATCAATGTCCTCCTCTTGAGGTGGCTCATCCTCTTGATCTTCATCTTCATTATCTTGAGCATGATCCTCGACTTGAGTTGATGGAGATACTTTCATGGAAGATGATGGTTGACCTTGTGTTTGTGGAGGCTCTTTGGATTCCTTAGGACATACATCAGTAATGGACATGTTCCTTAGCGCGACGCATGGAGCCACTTCATCCTCTAATTCATCAAGATCAACTTGCTCCACTTGGGAGCCATTAGTCTCATCAAACACAATGCCACAAGAAACCTCAACAAATCCAGTGGATTTGTTGAAGACTCTATATGCCCTTGTGTTTGAGTCATAACCAAGTAAAAAGCCTTCTACAAATTTAGGAGCAAATTTAGATTTTCTACCTCTTTTAATAAGAATAAAGCATTTACTCCCAAAGACTCTAAAATATGAAACATTGGGGTTTTTGCCAGTGAGGAGTTCATATGATGTATTCTTAAGGATTCGGTGAAGATATAACCGGTTGATGGAGTAACAGGCAGTGTTAATCGCCTCAGCCCATAACCGGTCCAGAGTCTTGTACTCATCAAGCATGGTTCTTGCCATGTCCAATAGAGTTCTATTCTTCCTCTCCACTATACCATTTTGTTGAGGTGTGTAGGGAGAAGAGAACTCATGCTTGATGCCCTCCTCCTTAAGAAATCCTTCAATTTGAGAGTTCATGAACTCCGTCCCATTATTGCTTCTTATCTTTTTTATCCTTAGTCCGAACTCATTTTGAGCCCGTCTTAAGAATCCTTTTAATGTATCTTGGGTTTGTGATTTTTCCTGCAAAAAGAACACCCAAGTGAAGCGAGAATAATCATCCACAATAACTAGACAGTACTTACTCCCGCCGAAGCTTATGTAAGCGATCATGCCGAATAGGTCCATGTGGAGTAGCTCGAGCGGTCTGTCCGTCGTCATTATGTTTTTGTGTGGATGGTGGACTTCAACTTGCTTCCCTGCTTGGCATGCGCTACAAATTCTATCTTTCTCAAAATGAACATTGGTTAGTCCTAAAATGTGCTCTCCCTTTAGAAGCTTGTTAAGTTTCTT
This sequence comes from Zea mays, assembly GCF_902167145.1. Classification (NCBI taxonomy): domain Eukaryota; kingdom Viridiplantae; phylum Streptophyta; class Magnoliopsida; order Poales; family Poaceae; genus Zea; species Zea mays. The sequence continues at coordinate 77,382,729 of NC_050103.1, read as the reverse complement.
CATTCCAACATGGGCAAGTCGGCGATGCCAGAGCCAACCCATGTTAGTATTAGCAATTAAGCAAGTGTCTAGTTCAGCTTGATTAAAATCTACTAAGTATAGCTGACCATCTAGCACTCCCTTAAATGCTATTGAATCATCACTTCTTCTAAAGACAGTAACACCTATGTCAATGAATAGACAGTTGTAGCTTATTTTACACAGTTGAGAAACTGAAAGCAAATTGTAATCTAAAGAATCTACAAGAAAAACATTGGAAATACAATGGTAAGGAGATATAGCAATTTTACCCAATCCTTTGACCAAACCTTGTTTCCATCCCCGAATGTGATAGCTCGTTGGGGATCTTCGTTTTTCTCATAGGAGGAGAACATCCTTTTCTCCCCAGTAATGTGGTTTGTGCACCCGTTATTGATTATCCAACTTGATCCACTGGATGCATAAACCTACAAAACAAATTTAGGCCTTGTTCTTAGGTACCCAAACAGTCTTGGGTCCTTTGACGTTAGAAACAAGCACCTTGGGTACCCAAACACAAGTCTTTGGACTCTTGTGTTTGCCCCCAACATATTTGGCAACTATTTTGCCTGATTTGTTAGTTAAAACATATTAAGCATCAAAAGTTTTAAATGAAATGTTATGCTCATTTGATGCAATGGGAGTTTTCTTTTTAGGCATTTTAACATGAGTGGAATGCCTAGAGCTAGAAGCTTCATTTTTATACATAAATGCATGATGGGAAACAGTGTGAGGTTTCCTAGCATGAATTCTCCTAATTTTGTGCTCAGGATAGTTGGAAGGATATAAAATGTAGCCTTCCCTATCCTGAACCATGGGAGCTTTGCCTTTAACAAAATTAGATATTTTCTTAGGGGCATTAAGCTTGACATTGCTCCCATGTTAGAAGTCAATGCCATCCTTAATGCCAGGGCGTCTCCCATTATAGAGCATGCTTCTAGCAAATTTAAAATTTTCATTCTCTAGTTAATTCTCAGCAATTTTAGCACTTAATTTAGCTATGTGATCAGTTTGTTGTTTAATCATAGCAAGGTGATCATCCATAGCTTCAATATTAACATCTCTACATCTAGTACAAATAGTAACATGATCAACAATAGATGTAGATGGTTTGCAAACATTTAATTCTTTTATCTTAGCATTTAATATGGCATTCTCATCTCTAAGACAGGAAATTGAATCATTGCAAACATTCAATTCTTTAACCTTAGAACTAAACTAGCATTTTCAGTTCTAAGACTAGAAATTGAATCATGACAAATGCTAAGCTGCTTAGTTAAGTTTTCACATTTTTCTACTTCCTGAGCATAAGCATTTTTCAATTTAACAATTTTTTTGTTTTCTTTAATGAGGAAGTCCTCTTGTCTTTCCTAGAGTTCATCCTTCTCATTAATGGCTTCTATTAATTCATTTAATTTTTTCTTTTGGTCCATGCTAAGGTTGGCAAAGAGAGACATTAAATTATCTTCATCATCACTAGAGCTACCCTCATCACTAGATGTTGTATATTTGGGGGTGGCTCTAGAGTGTACCTTCTTCTTCTTTCCGTCCTTAGCCATGAGACACTTGTGGCCGACGTTGGGGAAGAGGAGGCCCTTGTTGATGGCGATGTTGGCGGCATCCTCGTCGGAGGAGGAGTCGGTGGAGCTCTCGTCGGAGTCCCATTCCCGGCACACGTGGGCATTGCCGCCCTTCTTCTCGTAGTAACTCTTCTCCTTCTTCTTCCCATTCTTGTCTTCGTCCCTGTCACTTTCATTAGAGATTGGACATTTAGCAATAAAGTGACCGGACTTACCACATCGGTAGCACACCTTCTTGGAGCGGGACTTGTTGTCCTTTCCTCTCCTTTGCTTGAGGATTTGGCGGAAGCTCTTGATGATGAGCACCATTTCCTCGTTGTCGAGCTTGGAGGCGTCGATTGGAAGCCTACTTGGTGTAGACTCCTCCTTGTTCTCTTCCGTCGCTTTGAATGCGACGGGTTACACCTCGGGTGTGGAGGTGGCATCTTTCTCCAAGTTGACAATATGTTTGAAGTCTTTGATCATAAGTTCAAAGCTCACAAACTTGCCAATCACCTCCTCGGGAGACATCTGTTTGTATCTAGGATCCCCACATATTAATTGAACTTGAGTAGGATTACAAAATACGAGGGATCTAAGAATAACCTTGACCATTTCATGGTCATCCCATTTAGTGCTTTCGAGGTTGTGCACTTGGTTCACCATTGTCTTTATCCGATTGTACATGGCTTGCGGCTCTTCTCCTTTGTGGAGGACGAATCGATTGAGTTCTCCCTCGATCGTTTCACGCTTGGTGATCTTGGTCACCTCGTCCCCTTCGTGCGCGGTTTTTAGGACGTCCCAAATTTCTTTGGCGCTCTTTAACCCTTGCACCTTGTTATACTCCTCTCGACACAAGGAGGCGAGGAGAATAGACGTGGCTTGGGAGTTAAAGTCCCTAATTTGGGCGACCTCATCCAAGTCGTAGTCTTTGTCCCCCACCTTTGGTGCTTGCGCTCCAAACTCAACAATATCCCAAATACTTTCGTGGAGTGAGGTTAGATGGTGCCTCATTTTATCACTCCACATACAATAATCTTCACCATAAAAGTATCATGGTTTGCCTAGGGGTATGGAAAGTAATGGAGCGCGCTTTGAAATGCGTGGATAGCTTAGGGGCATCTTACTATACTTCTTGCACTCATGGCGCTTAGAAGTAGTGGACGACTCGAAGCTCGATGTGGAGGGTGACGAAGAGTCAGTCTCGGAGTAGACCACCTTCTTCATCTTCTTCTTCTTGTCACCTCTCTGATGTGACTTGATGGAGGAAGAGGATTCCTCCTTGTGTTTGTTGCCGGACTCCCTTGAGAGAGTCCTCCCCGAGCTTGCGGCCTTCTCGCCAGTCATGATCTCCCTCTTGGCGTGATCTCCAGACATCACTTCGAGATGGTTAGACTCTTAATGAAGCACTGGCTCCAAATCCAATTGAAAGTCGTCTAAAGGGGGTGAATAGGCGAAACCTGAAATTTATATCTTTAAACACACACTACTAGTCGGGGTTAGCGTTAGAGTTAAATTCAAGTCCGATGAAAGGGGAAAAACAAATCAAACAAGAATCAAGGCGAGTGAACATGGTGATTTGTTTTACCGAGGTTCGGTTCCAAAGAACCTAGTCCCCATTGAGGAGGTCACAAAGACTGGGTCTATTTCAACCCTTTCCCTCTCTCAAATGGTCACTTAGACCGAGTGAGCCTTTCCCTTAATCACACGGGTCACTTAGACCCCGCAAGGACCACCACACTCTTAGGTGTCTCTTGCTTTGCTTACAAGCACTTAGAAAAGAAGTGAGGAAGGAAGAAAGGCAATCCAAGCAACAAGAGCACAAATGAACACGAACACTCTCTCTCTCAAGTCACTAAGTGGTTGAGATGAATTTAGCACTTGGAGATGGTTTGATCTTTGGAAATGTGTCTTGGAGTGAATGCACTAGCTCTTGTATTGAATGTGATCTCTGAAAAACTTGGATACCAAAGGTTGTGGTGGTTGGGGGGTATTTATAGCCCCCAACCACCTTGTAGCCGTTGGCCAAGGCTGCTGGCAATGGGCGCACCGGACAGTCCGGTGCGCCACCATGTCACCCGACCGTTAGGGTTCTGAGCTGGTTGACCGTTGGGGCTTTTGTCTTCTAGCTGCACCGGACAGTTTGGTGCCACACCGGATAGTCCAATGCCCCTCTGACTTGCTGCTCTGACTTTTGCACGACACTGTTCATCCTGTCAGAGTCGACTGTTGGTCCCAGAGAGTCGTTGCTCCACTGGCTCACCGGACAGTCCGGTGGCACACCGGACTGTATGGTGAATTATAGCAGAGCGTGCCCTGGAATTCCCGAGAGTGGCTGGTTGATATCTGTACGGTCCTGGTGCACCGGACAGCCATGTGCGCCATTCTTCAGCACACTCAAGTCTTCTTGCTCCTTTAAATATGTGTCCCTAACTTGATTCTATTATTGGTTTGTGTTGAACCTTATGCACCTGTAATACATGAGTTCTAGACAAAATAGTTAGTCCATGTGTTTGTGTTGATCATCAACCACCAAAATTAATTATAAGAAATGGTTAACCCAATTTCCCTTTCACATTCCAAGATATCATCCTTCTCATGAATGGTTTCTATCAATCCATTAATGTTTTCTTTTGATCTTTGGTAAGGTTTGCCATCATCTGAAGTAGTGTATTTGGGGTGTACCTTCTTCTTCTTGCTATCCTTAGCCATGAGGCTTTTGTGACCGACGGTGGGGAAGAGAAGGCCTTTATTGATGGCGATGTTGGCGACGTCCTCATCAGAGGAGTCAGTGGAGCTCTCGTCGGAGTCCCATTCCCGCCCCATGTGCGCCTCGCCACCCTTCTTCTTGTTGTAATATATTTTCTTCTCCATCTTCTTCTTCCCTTTTTTGTCACCACATAGACCTCTTCCTTGATAGGGCCATTGAGGAAGGCACTTTTCATGTCCATTTGATAGAGCTTAAAGCCATGGTAAGTAGCATAGGCAAGTAATATATGAATTGACTCAAGCCTAGCTATGGGTGCATAGGTTTCATCAAAATCCAAACCTTCGACTTGTGAATAACCTTTAGCAACAAGTCGGGCTTTGTTCCTTGTCACCACACCATGCTCATCTTTCTTGTATGGAATACCTACTTGATACCTACAACATTTTGGTTAGGACGTGGAACTAAGTGTCATACCTCATTCATTGTGAAGTTGTTGAGCTCCTCTTGCATTGCCACCACCCAATCCGGATCCCTTAGTGCATCCTCTATCCTGTATGGCTCAAGAGAGGACACGAAAGAGTAATGTTCACAAAAATGTGCAACTCGAGATCTAGTGGTTACCCCCTTATGAATGTCACCAAGAATGGAGTTGACGGGGTGATCTCTATGAATTGCTTGGTGGACTCTTGGGTGTGGTGGTATTTGATCCCTAATCTCTTGTTCATCTTCCTTGTCTTCATTGTCATCTCCCCCTTGATCAATGTCCTCCTCTTGAAGTGGCTCATCGTCTTGATCTCCATCCTCTTCTTCTTGAGCTGATCCTCATCTTGGGTTGGTGGAGATGCTTGCATGGAAGATGATGGCTGATCTTGTGCTTGTGTGGGCTCCTCGGATTCCTTTGGACACACGTCACCAATGGACATGTTCCTTAGCGTGATACACGGAGCCTCTTCATCATCTAATTCATCAAGATCAACTTGCTCCACTTGGGAGCCATTAGTATCATCAAACACAATGTCACAAGAAACTTCAACTAATCCAGTGGATTTGTTGAAGACTCTATATGCCCTTGTGTTTGAGTCATAACCTATTAAAAATCATTCTACTGCTTTAGGAGTAAATTTAGAACTTCTATCTCACTTAATAAGAATAAAGCATTTGCTCCCAAAGACTCTAAAATAAGAAACATTGGGCTTTTTACCAGTGAGGAGTTCATATGATGTCTTCTTGAGGATTCGGTGAAGATACAACCAGTTGATGGAGTAGCAGGCAGTGTTAATCGCCTCTGCCCAAAATCGTTCTGGTGTCTTGTACTCATCAAGCATGGTTCTTTCCATATCCAATAGAGTTCTATTCTTCCTCTCCACTACACCATTTTGTTGAGGTGTGTAGGGAGAAGAGAACTCATGCTTGATGCCCTCCTCCTCAAGAAATCCTTCAATTTGAGAGTTCTTGAACTCCGTCCCATTATCGCTTCTAATCTTTTGAGCCTGTCTTAAGAATCTCTTTAAGGTCTCTTGGGTTTGAGATTTTTCCTGCAAAAAGAATACCCAAGTGAAGCGAGAATAATCATCTACAATAACTAGACAGTACTTACTCCCACCGATGCTTATATAAGCGATCGGGCCGAATAGGTCCATGTGGAGTAGCTCAAGCGGCCTGTCAGTCATCATGATGTTCTTGTGTGGATGATGGACTCCAACTTGCTTTCCTGCTTGGCATGCGCTACAAATCATGTCTTTCTCAAAATGAACATTTGTTAGTCCTAAAATGTGTTCTCCCTTTAGAAGCTTGTGAAGATTCTTCATCCCAACATGGGCAAGTCAGCGATGCCAGAGCCAACCCATATTAGTCTTAGCAATTAAGCAAGTGTCTAGTTCAGCTTTGTTATCATTAAAATCAACTAAATAAAGCTGACCATCCAGCACTCCCTTAAATGTTATTGAATCATCACTTCTTCTAAAGACAGTAACACCTACATTAGTAAATAGACACTTGTAGCCCATTTTGCATAATTGAGAAACAGAAAGCAAATTGAAATCTAATGAATCTACGAGAAAAACATTAGAAATGGAATGGGCAGGAGATATAAAAATTTTACCCAAACCTTTGACCAAACCTTGATTCCATCCCTGAATGTAATAACTCTTTGGGGATCTTCATTTTTCTCATATGAGGAGAACATCTTTTTCTCCCCTGTCATGTGGTTTGTGCACCCGCTATCGATTATCCAACTTGATCCACTGGATGCATGAACCTAGAAAACAAATTTAGGCCTTGTTCTTAGGTACCCAAACAATCTTGGGTCCTTTGACATTAGAAACAAGCACCTTGGATACCCAAACACAAGTCTTGGGACTCTTGTGTTTGCCCCCAACATATTTGGCAACTACTTTGTCTGATTTGTTAGTTAGCACATAAGAAGCATCAAAAGTTTTAAATAACATATTATGCTCATTTGATGCATTATGAATTTTCTTCTTAGTCATTTTGATATGAGTGGTATGCCTAGAACTAGAAGCCTCATTTTTATACATAAAAGCATGATGAGAAACATTGTGAGGTTTTCTAGCATGATTTTTCTTAATCTTATGCTCACGATAGTTTGTAGGATATAAAATATAGCCCTCTTTATCCTGAACCATGGGAGCCTTACCCTTAACAAAATTAGACAGTTTCTTGGGGGCATTAAGCTTGACATTGCTTTGGCTCCCTTGTTGGAACCCAATGCCATCCTTAATGCCATGGTGTCTCCCATTATAGAGCATGCTTCTAGCAAATTTAAATGTTTCATTTTATAGCTCATGCTCCGCAATTTTAGCATTTAATATAGTTATGTGATCATTTTGTTGTTTAATCATAGCAAGGTGATCATCAATAGCTTCAATATCAACATCTCTACATCTAGTGCAAATAGCAACATGCTCAACAGAAGATGTAGAGGGTTTGCAAACATTCAATTCATCAATCTTAGCATTTAGACTAGCATTCTCATCTCTAAGACATGAAATTGAATCATTGCAAAGGCTAAGCTCTCTAGACAAATTTCACATTTTTCTACCTCTAGAGCATAAGCATTTTTTAATTTAACAATTTTTTTGTTTTCCTTAACAAGCAAGTCCTCTTAACATTCTAAGAGATCATCCTTCTCGTTAATGGTTTCTATTAATTCATTCAATTTTTCTTTTGGTCCATGTTAAGGTTGGCAAAGAGAGAAATTAAATTATATTCATTATCGCTAGAGCTACCCTCATCATCGGATGTAGTATATTTAGGGCTGCCTCTAGAGTATACCTTTTTCTTCTTGCCGTCCTTAGCCATGAGACACTTGTGGCCGACGTTGGGGAAGAGGAGGCCTTTGTTGATGGCGATGTTGGTGGCGTCCTCGTCGGAGGAGGAGTCGGTGGAGCTCTCGTCGGAGTCCCATTCTTGTACCATGTGCGCCTCGCCACCCTTCTTCTTGTAGTACCTTTTCTTCTCCATTTTATTCTTCCCATTCTTGTCGTCGTCCCTGTCACTTTCACTTGTATATGGACATTTTGCAATGAAATGACCGGACTTACCACATCGGTATTGGAGCGGGGCTTGTAGTCCTCCCCCTCCTTTGCTTGAGGATTTGATGAAAGCTCTTAATGATGAGAGCCATCTCCTCGTTGTCGAGCTTGGAGGCGTCTATTGGAAGCCTACTTGGTGTAGACTCCTTCTTTTCTTCCGTTGCTTTGAATGCAACGGGTTGGACCTCGGGTGTAGAGGTAGCGCCTTGCTCCAAGTTGACAATGTGTTTGGAGTCTTTGATCATAAGTTCAAAGCTCACAAACTTGCCAATAACCTCCTCGGGAGACATCTGTTTGTATCTAGGATCCCCACATATTAGTTGCACTTGAGTGGGATTACGAAAAACAAGTGATCTAAGAATAACCTTGACCATCTCATGGTAATCCCACTTGGTGCTCCCGAGGTTGCGCACTTGGTTGACCATTGTCTTGAGCCGGTTGTACATGGCTTGCGGCTCTTCTCCTTTGTTGAGGATGAATCGACCAAGCTCTCCCACGATCGTATCCCGCTTGGTGATCTTGGTCACCTCGTCCCCTTCATGCGCCGTTTTGAGGACGTCCCAAATTTCTTTGGCGCTCTTTAACCCTTGCACCTTGTTATACTCCTCTTGACATAAAGAGGCGAGGAGTATAGAAGTTGCTTGTGAGTTAAAGTGCCTAATTTTGGCGGCCTCATCCGTGTCATAGTTCTCGTCCCGCACCTGTGGTGCCTGTGCTCCAAATTCAACAATGTCCCATATGCTTTCGTGGAGTGAGGTTAGATGATGCCTCATTTTATCACTCCACATACAATAATCTTCACCATCAAAATATGGTGGTTTGCTTAAGGGAACAGAAAGTAGAGGAGCGCGCTTGGAAATACGGGGATAGCATAGGGGCATCTTACTATACTTCTTGCGCTCATGGCACTTAGAAGTAGTGGACGACTCGGTGCCGGATTTGGAGGGTGTTGAAGAGTCGGTGTCGTAGTAGACGACCTTCTTCATCATCTTCTTCTTGTCACCCCTCCGATGTGACTTGATGGAGGAAGAGGATTCCTCCTTGTACTTGTTGCCAGACTCCCTTGATGGAGTCTTCCCCGAGCCTGTGGGCTTGTCGCTAGTCACGATCTCCCTCTTGGCGTGATCTACATCACTTCAAGTTTGTTTAGACTCTTAATGAAGCACTGGCTCTGATACCAATTGAAAGTCACCTAGAGGGGGTGAATAGGCGAAACCTGAAATTTATAAACTTAAACACACACTAAAGGTCGGGGTTAGCGTTAGAATTAAATCTGAGGCGGAAGATTGTTTCTCTTGCCACGAGTTGCTCAAATGATGCGGATGACGTTTGGGAGCAAACTCAAATCAATATTGGCAAGTACACTTTAGGGCGAGGAAAGGGAGCAAAAAAATCAAGTGAGAATCAAAGCGAGTGAACACGGTGATTTGTTTTACCGAGGTTCGGTTCAAAGAACCTAGTCACCGTTGAGGAGGCCACAAAGGTCGGGTCTATTTCAACCCTTTCCCTCTCTCAAACGGTCACTTAGACCGAGTGAGCCTTCTCCTTAATCAAACGGGTCACTAAGACCCCACAAGGACCACCACACACTTAGGTGTCTCTTGCTTAGCTTTACAAACACTTAGAAAAAGAATGAGGAAGGTAGAAAGGCAATCCAAGCAACAAGAGCGCAAATGAACACAAAAACTCTCTCAAGTCACTAAGTAGTGGAGTTGATTTTGGGACTTGGAGAGGATTTTGATCTATTGAATGTGTCTTGGAGTGAAGTCTATTGCTCTTGTATTGAATGTTAAATTCAGAACACTTGGATGGCTTTGAATGAGGTGGTTGGGGGGTATTTATAGCCCACAACCACTTCCTAGCCGTTGGCTAATTTTGCTGGCGATGGGCACACCGGATAGTCCGGTGCGCGCCAGGTCAGCGCGCCTGTTAGGGTTTGGAGTTGTTGATCGTTGGAGCCCTTTGTCTTTTTGCTGCATCGGACAGTCTGGTGACCTTTGACTTCTGCGCTCTGACTTCTGCGTGGCACTGTTCACCACTATATACTTTTGCAGTCGACCATTGGCGCGCAGGGAGCCGTTGCTCCACTGGTTCACCGGACAGTCTGGTGCCACACCGGACAGTCCGGTGAATTATAGCGGAGCGAGCCCATTGAATTCCCGAGAGTGGCATGTTCGATGGGTGCCTGGCCTGGTGCACCGGACAGTGTCCAGTGCGCCACTTGGCAGCACACTCTCAGTCTTGCTCCAAGTTTTATTATGTCCCTAACCGAAATTCTTTCTTAGTTTGTGTTGAACCTTATGCACCTGAGATAAATGATATCTAGACAAACTAGTTAGTCCACATGGTTTGTGTTGGACGTCAACCACCAAAATCGATTATAGGAAATGATTACGTCCATTTCCCTTTCACCCTTCCTTTGCTTGAGGATTTGTCGAAAGCTCTTGATGATAAGAGCCATCTCCTCGTTGTCGAGCTTGGAGGCGTCGATTGGGAGTCTACTTGGTGTAGACTCCTCCTTCTTTTCCTTCATTGCTTTGAATGCAACAGGTTGCACCTCGGGTGTGGAGGTGGCGCCTTGATCCAAGTTGACAATGTGTTTGGAGTCTTTGATCATAAGTTCAAAGCTCATAAACATGCAAATAACCTCATCGGGAGACATCTGTTTATATCTAGGATCTCCACGGATTAGTTGCACTTGAGTGGGATTACGAAAAACAAGAAATCTAAGAATAACCTTGACCATTTCATGGTCATCCCACTTGGTGCTCCTGAGGTTGCAGACTTGGTGACCATTGTTTTGAGCCAGTTGTACATTGCTTGCCGCTCCTCTACTTTGTTGAGGACAAATTGATCGAGTTCTCCCTCGATCGTTTCACGCTTGGTGATTTTGGTCACCTCGCCCCCTTCATGCGCCGTCTTGAGGACGTCCCAAATTTCTTTGGCACTTTTCAACCCTTGCACCTTATTATACTCTTCTCGACACAAGGAAGCAAGGAGTATAGAGGTTGCTTGGGAATTAAAGTGCCTTATTTGGGTGGCCTCATCGGAGTCGTAGTCCTCGTCGCCCACTTATGGTGCCTGCGCTACAAACTCAACAATATCCCATATGCTTTCGTGGAGTGAGATTAGATGGTCCACATTTTATCTCTACACATACAATAATCTTCACCATCAAAATATGGTGGTTTGCCTAGGGGTATGGAAAGTAGAGGAGCATGTTTAGGGATGCGAGGGTAGAGTAGAGGCATCTTACTATACTTCTTACGCTCTTGGCGCTTCGAGGATGTAGACTCGGTGCCGGAGGTGGAAGGTGATGAAGAGTCGGTTCCGTAGTAGACCACCTTCTTCATTTTCTTTTTCTTCTTGTCACCCTTCCTATGTGACTCGATGGAGCCGGTGGATTCCTCCTTGTCCTTGTCGCCGATCTCCTTTGACAGAGTCCGTTCTTCATTCTTCTTTCCCGAAGCTTCAGGCTTTTCACTGGTGACCATCTCCCTCATGGCGTGTTCTCCCCACATCAGTTTGAGTTGTTAAACTCGAATGAAGTACCAGGCTCTGATACCGATTAAAAGTCACCTAGAGGCGGGGTGAATTATCGAAACCTGAAAATTATAAACTTTGAACACGCACCACACTTGGGGTTAGGGTTAGAAATACGTTGGGAGTGCGGAAGATTGTTCCTCTTTCTATGAGTTGCTCAATCAATGCAGATAACTTTGGGTGCCAACTCAAAACAATATGAGCAAGAGAACCTTAAAGAGAGGAGAGGGGAGAAACAAATCAAGTGAAGATCAACACAAGTGAACACGGTGATTTATTTCCCGAGGTTCGGTTCCAAAGAACCTAGTCCCCGTTGAGGAGGCCACACAGGCCAGGTCTATTCCAACCCTTTCTCTCTCTCAATCGGTCACTTAGACCGGTCGAGTGCTTCTTCTTAATCACACGGGTCACTAAGACCCCGCAAGGATCACCACACAATTAGGTGTCTCTTGCTAGCTTTACAAAGCACTTAGAAAGATTAGAGGTGAGAAGAAGAAGGCAATCCAAGCAACAAGAGAAACAAAATAAACACAAATGACCCTCTCTCAAGTCACTAAGCACTTGAGTTGAATTTGGAGCTTGGAGAGGATTGATTTCTTTGATTGTGTCTTTGGAGTGTATGCCTTTTCTATAGTATTGAATGTGAAGGTTGAAAGGCCTAGATGGCTTGAATGGAGGTGGTTGCGGGGTATTTATAGCCTCCAACCACTTCCTAGTTGTTGGTTGACTTTGCTGTCGACGGGCACACCGAACATTTAGGTGGTGCACCGAACATGACAATGTTCACTCTCCGGTGCGTGCCACGTCAGCCAATCGTTGGGGTTTGGAGCTGTTGACCGTTGAAGTCCTTTGTCCTCATGCAGCACCGGACAGCCCGATGCATTCTGACTTTGCAGTTCTGACTTCTGCACTGTTCACCGTTCGTCCGTCAGAGCAGTCGACCGTTGGCGAAGTTGAACGTTGCTCCGTTGGCTCACCGGACAGTCCGGTGGCTCACTGGACAGTCCGGTGGCACATCGAGTAAAAAATGTGAATGAATACTTGCTCTTTTCTCGATTTTAGATCGGATTTTTTGGCGGCATGGCCAAGTGGTAAGGCAGGGGATTGCAAATCCTTTACCCCCAGTTCAAATCTGAGTGCCGCCTGATCAATAAAATACTTAGGATTATAGTACTGATCAAACTCGACAAATTCATACCCCCTAAGTTGGGGCACAAGAGTAACTAGGTTTGGCGATACTGGATTTTGAGAATCCATACCATAGTTCTACCCTCAAACTAGGGTTTGTTTTGTGGGCAATGGCCCAAACGGCTACCAATAGGGATGAGGTAATGTTTCCTTATTCTTTTATTAATTTAAATCGTTTCAATTCAGGAATTTAAAACTATAAGACTAAGATATCAGTGTCTGATGAATTTTAGTGGAGTGGCTTTGAGAAGACCCGAGAGCGGTCAGTACGCGAGGGCTGCAGCGTGGGCACCGAACAGTGTCCGGTGCGCCACTGGCTGCGCCCATTCTTCTATGCTCCAAACTTTATAGAATTCCTTCAACTCTTTTTATTTGTATGTTTATATTGAACTTTATACACCTAAGAAAAATATCAACTAGGCAAACTAGTTAGTCCATATGGTTTGTGATGGACGTCAAACACCAAAATCGATTATAAGAAATGTTGAGGCCATTTCTCTTTCACCTTGTAAGTATTAGTCTATTTTGTTATGCTCTTGCTGATGTGTACCTTACCACTTTATTCTTGGTTACCTTCATGAAGGTTTCATATGTTGGCCTCAACTTTGTTGTATATGAGTCCCTCAAAGACTGGCTACTGCAGACAAATCGATTTGGCCTAGCAAATGAGAATGAGCTGCATGTAGTTACAAGGCTTGGGCATGGAGCTGTGGCTGGGACTATCGGCTAGACCGTTGCATACCCTCTTGATGTCATCCGGAGAAGAATGCAGATGGTTGGCTGGAGCCATGATGACTCTGTTGTTACTGGACAACACAGAGAAGCACTCCAGTACAATGGCATGATCGATGCATTCAGAAAGACTGTTCGTCATGAAGGCGTTGGTGCTCTGTACAAAGGTCTTGTGCTGAATTCTGTCAAGGTAATCCTTTTTAACAGAACTTTTACAGGCTTCTCTTGTTGCCAAATGTTGGTTTACAAACTTCTCTGAGGACTTTTTCTAAGTTTGTGGAGTTATGTTGATAGTTCGTTTCCAAGATTTTGTAGTCTGTTCCTAACATGCGGCCCTTGTTTCGCTGTCTTTCAGGTGGTGCCCTCAATTGCCATTGCCTTTGTCTTATACGAGGTTTGTGAAGGATGTGCTAGTAGTAGAGATGGGGATATTAGACTGAGGAAGCGGGGCTACTATTTTTGTAGGTTTCGGGGATTTCTATTTTTGTAGGCAGGGCGAGTAGGAGGATATGACTGCAGCGGCTCCATTCAGTATCAAGGCCCTCTCGTGCGAAAAGTATTAAGTTGGCTGCAAAGCTTTTTAAGCATTTGCCTAACTCATAAAAAATATATTCCTTGTTTATGTACCGAGATTGAACTTAAAAGCGGAACTGCGTGCTGCTAATAGTTGATTCTAATGGTCTTTCTTTACCTCCTTTCATGCGGTTACTACTGATTTTGGCCCCCAATCTTACCGTTCAAATGTTGCATGTTTCCAAGTCTAGTACTGTTTGTTTACGAGCGGACTACTTTATTCTGTACACGTGTTCAGAGAAATTTTGCACTAATGTGTGTGAGGACGTTTACTTTTTACACTGTCTTCACATTGTCGGTGTCGATCCGGGCGCAAATCACTGCGATAAGAACCAGCAACGGTGCTCTCTGCGGAGGCACGGATGGTCCGCGGCTATGGGTCGGACGATCTGCGACCTGGCACAAGGGCGAGGGTCCTGCCTGACGAGCCGGACGGTCCGTGCGTGCGCAGGGGCGGCGGAGTTCGCTGGCAGTGTCTGGATCTCGCTCCTGAGAGGGACCCCATCAGGGAGAAGAGATCCTAGGCATTGTCTTGGGCTCGGCAGGCCACCCAAGACGTGTCTAGTCGATGTAGAGCTGAAGAGAGGTGAAGATTTGAGATAGAGAAGAGCTAAACTAGAACTACTGTTAATGCATAAGGTAAAAGCGAGATGTATATTGATCATTGATTCGATTGTTGATGTTCAATCGGTTGTAGTCCTCCATATATATAGAGGGGGAGGTATGAACCCATTACAATCCATCTCCCAAGCTAATTCCACGGTTTTAGCTAACAAATCCCACAAGAAACTCGAAACCCTAAATGATTCTATGCGCGCGGACCGTCCGCGCCACCAGTGCAGACCGTGCGGACTGTGGACCGTTCGGCCTCGAGACCAGACCGTCCGGCCGATGATTTAGTTGCCCAACATATGCCCCCTACCTTTTGGCGGAGCTGAGCGAACCAAAAACAACTAACTCGATGTAATCACATCGGTTTTCTTAGGCATCTTGCCACATACTAGGATGATACTGCTTTAGGAAATGTCCATTTAATGCCTTGGGCAAGTCTTTTCCTTCTAATGTTTGCAACAAGTAGGCGTTACCTGACATCACCTGCGTGACCTTGTAAGGGCCTTCCCAGCTTGGCGACCACTTCCCAAACTTCTGGTGTTTGCTACTTAGAGGCAAGATGGTCTTCCATACTAGGTCCCCTACCTAGAACGATTTAGCCTTGACCTTCTTGTTGTAAGCTTTGGCGACCATGATCTTGTCCTTTTCTATTTCTCCTAAGGTTGTTACTCTCTTGTCGGTCACTTCATCAATACCGTCTATCATTGAATTATAGTAATCATCGACAGTTAGATTATTTTGCTTAGGGAACCTGACAGCATTTAAACTTATCTCTACAGGCAACACTGCTTTCCTGGACGTAGACAAGCTCAAATGGAGATACTTTAGTAGCACGGTGTTTAGATATTCTATGAGCTCATAAAGTTTCAGACAAAATCTTATGCCAATGCTTAGGATAATCATATATCTCTTTTTTTATCAGGCTAATCAATGTTCTACTACTAGACTCGGCGTGTCCATTGACATGAGCATAATATGGAGATGAATTGGGCAATTTAATTATATATAATTCAGCAAACTCACGTACCTCCTTTGACATAAAAGAAGCTCCCTGGTGTAGTCAAAGTCTAAGGAATGCCGAATCTATAAATAATATGCTCAGTATGAACTCAATTACCTCCATGTTTGTCATGTTCTTCAGAGCAACAACTTCAGTCCATTTGGTAAAATAGTCAGTGGCAACTAATCTGAACCGATGCCCTTTTGATGATGAAGGATGAATCTCTCCTATAAAGTCCAATCCCCATCCTCTTAAAGGCCAAGGTTTAATGATAGGATGTAATTCGGCTGCGGGGACCAAATGTAAGTCATCGAATTTCTAACATACTTGGCATCCTTTGTAGTATTTGAAACAATCAGCTATCATGTTAGGCCAATAGAAGCCAGATCTTTGCAATAAACACTTCATCTTTGGAGCCGATTGATGGGTACCACAAATACCCTCATGTACTTCGGCCATGGCTAATATAGCATCACCTGGGCCCAAGCATTTAAGCAGGACATCGTTGACCCTTCGACGGTAGAGTTCATCACTCATTAAAACATACTTGAAAATTGTACACCGAACGTTCCTATCCATCCTAACACTGGGATTTCGTAGGTAATTAATTATGGGTGTCCTCCAATCAATTGCATTGGCTTCGTTATCAGCCGAACCAATCAGGAAAACTTTCCTGGCAACGTCGTACAGTCCGGCTCCCACACCCGGACGGTCCGAGTCCTGGTAATCTGGCGCGACACCGGTTATCAGATTTTCGGTATTGTGAAATCTCCCCGCTTTATACAATAACCTAATGCATCCTATGCTAAATTGTTACCTCTGCAATTCTCAACCCTGGATATGTCCCGAATGCTGAATTCGTCAAAAGAATGAAATATACCCAACATTTTTCAAGGTAACTATTTAGAGTACCATCTAAACATTGATACTCTTCTAATATCTGTTGGGCAACCAGCTGAAAATCACTAAATGCCTTCACATGTTGTACTCCCATACAGTTTAGAAGCTCCAAGCCAAATAAAAGGGCCTCATATTCAGCTTGATTGTTAATGCAATAAATTTTTAATCGGCTAGAGAAGTTGAAGGAGGCGTTACTTGGTGAAACAAGCACGATACCAATTCCTTGTCCTTCATTGCAAACCGATCCATCAAAATACAAAGTCCGGGGAGTAACAGTGAGGTATGATGCGTCTAGTATATGAGTACCATCAACCCGATGTTCTACAATAAAATTTGCTACAACCTGGCCTTTCATAGATTTCAATGGTTCATAAACCAAGTCATATTCTATATGTGCATAAGCCCATTTACCAATTCTACCACTCATGATCGGGTTTTGTAACATGTATTTGATCACATCGGTTTGACCAGAAACAATGCAATGACTAGATAATAAATAACACCTACATTTGGTGCATGCATAAAACATGCATAGATATAACTTCTCAATTAAAGTATACCTTGTTTCAGTGTCCACCAGCCTCCGACTTAGGTAGGTTACCACATGCTTCTTTCATTCGGTCTCTTGTGTCAGAACAGGTCCAATAACTTCATCTTCGGCTGCAATATATAATCTGAACGATGCTCCTAGCTGTGGCGCTTTTAATACGGGAGCCGAAGACAAATATCTTCTAATAAAATCAATTTTTTCTTGTTGTCCTGCCCCCAGGTGAATTCGACATCATTTTTAAGCCGAAGGATAGGAGTGAAGGCATTGATCTTCCCGGGTAGATTAGAAATAAACCTTCGTAAATAATTTACCTTGCCGAGGAACTTCTGTATTTCAAGCTTACAGGTCAGAGGTCCCACATTCCGAATGGATTTAATTCGGTCAGGGTCTATCTCTATACCATGTTCGTGAATGATAAATCCTAAGAACTTACCAGCCGACACTCCAAAAGCACATCGTGGGTTCATTTTTAGACTGTACCAACGCATTTTATCAAAGGCTTTGCGCAAATTAACTATATGAGAACTAAACTCAACTGATTTGACTGCAATATCATCAATGTAGACTTTCACAATGTTTCCCAACAGCTCGTGAAAGATCAAATTCATGGCCCTCTGATAAATAGCGCCAGCATTTTTCAGACCAAATGTCATGACAACCCACTCAAATAAACTAATGAAGCCTAGACATATAAAGGTTGTTTTAGACGCATCTTCTGCGGCCATGAAAATCTTATTATATCCGACATTACCATCAAGAAAGCTAATAATTTTATTTCCTGACGCAGTATTAATCAACGTGTCGGCTATGGGCATAGGATATTCATCTTTAGGAGTTGCTCTATTCAGATTGTGGAAATCAATGCATACTCAAAGCTTACCTGATTCTTTCTTTTCCACCGGCACAATATTGGAGACCCACTCTTCGTATCTGCAAGGTCTAATAAAATTAGCTTCTAACAGCCGGTGAATTTCGTCCTTTATTCGTGGGAGTAAGTCTAGACGATATGTTTTGGGTTTCTGCTTGAAAGGTCTAAAACCGGACTTAATAGGCAGTCGATGCTCTACTATCTCTCGGCTTAATCCTGGCATCTCGGTGTAATTCCAAGCAAAGCAATCAGAATATTCTTTTAATAGACCGATCATTTCATCTCTAGGATTGGTCTCCAAGGTCTTGTTTACAAAAGTCAGCCTCGGAGTTTTACCATCTTCTATGTCGATCTGGATGTCGCCTAGAGGGGGGTGAATAGACAATTACAAATTATCATTGTAAGTCTTAAAACCTTACTCTACTAAAAGGCTGGATCACAACGGAATGAAGATTGCTTCGAGTAGGTGGCAGCGAAAATGAAGCTCTTGTCTCAGAGAGTCCTGCACTTCACAAGCAACTCATACCACAGATAAGAGTATATGAAGTGCACACAGTAAGAAAGCCAGAGACCAAGAACAGAAACAAAGACAAGACAAGAGTCATAGCACAAAGCACACATGACACAAGGATTTATACCGAGGTTTGGCCATGCCTGAAATGCTTGCCTAGTCCTCGTTGGAGTTAGCCACACCTTGGCTTGGAGTATCTTACTCCGTCCTCTGATGTGCTCAAATCTATCAATGTGACAGATAGAGCCTTCCAATATATTGATGATTGTTACAATGTTGTCGCGACTTCTTACAACTTTCTTGACAGTACTTTGGCAGAGTAACAGTGCTCAAGATCTTGGTCTTGCTCTTAGTAGCACCTTCCCTCTCTCTAAAGGCTTATAATTGTGCCTCTATACAAACTAGAGAGATACACAAAAAAGGGAGAAAAGAATTGATCACAATGATGTATAGACTTGTGTCACATCCGGGCTTTAAGGAGCAAAGCCAGGTGCATCTCATACATGCGCCAAGAAGACAACATATATAATAACATAGTGTATAGAGATAAACTTCACAATAACATCAGAGTATTTATTACATAGCGGAAGTCTTATTACAAAATAAAAGATTAATAAAAAACAAACTAAGGATCATCCTTGGCGCAAGAGTCAACTGGCAAAATGCCACCTAGATCAGATCAAATTCCTCGCTTTGTGGCTCCTCCTGAACCACCTGTTCTTCTCCTATGGGGGGGTGTGAGACAGCAAGGGTGAGCTCACACATGATCATAGCTCAACAAGTTGTGGGGAAACCAGTGGGCATGAACTCACCAAAGGTAGGAGTTCATGTGATGTGTAAGGCTAATCAACAACAGGGGTTAAAGCTGAGCATTGCTTTTAATTAGTTGGTCAAAATTTTATTAGCAATTACTAGATGTAAGTAAATACCAAACCATAATAAAAGTAATAGAACAAAATTAATACATAATCCCATGCAATGCAAATGACAAATTGAATTTAAGTTCCATAAATTAATCATGCAAGAGTCTTGAGCTGCTCATGACCGCGAGCACGGCTAGTATACCAGTTTTACACTCTGCAGAGGTTGTACCTTGTACCCACAAGTTATGTTACCCATCTGCCAAGGGATCACGACTCCCATACACCTCTACCAAGGAAGCGAGGCAGGGCAACACTATAAGACCTTTACAAAGTTCCACTAGCTTCCGAAAACTTGCTACAGTTTATGGGAAGAGCACTTGCAAGAATCCCCCGTCTGACCGCCATCGCAACAACATCAACCCGATAACCTCCTTGCATGCAACTCCCATACTGCCCTTGCCCCTTTTAGGTAAGGTAGTCTTCCACTAGCTTTCCTAATTAGTCAGCCAAGGGCGTCCCATTAAACCCTTATGGTGGCACGTGTTTCTCAAGTTAAGCTCCATGTTCCAATTAACATTAATGATCTTGACATGAACATAAATAGAATAACAAAATAACTGGAACATGGATATAATGAAATATTATCCCAAAACCATGTAAAGCAATAGCAAAACTACCCAAGTGATTCAGGGATAACAAGGTAAAATGGATATACAGACTAGGGTGACCTATTGGGTCCCATCAAAATTAAACTTATGCATGAATAAATGACATTAAAGAACAATATTGGGTATAAAAGTGGTCAAGGGCACAACTTTCCTTCAATGAGCTCCTGCTCAACTACTTCTATCTGCTGTTCACCAGGATCATCAGTCACAGGCTCTTCTACTCGCCACAATACAAAAAAGCATAGTATATAGAGAAAATTAACA
Source organism: Zea mays (assembly GCF_902167145.1). Taxonomy (NCBI): domain Eukaryota; kingdom Viridiplantae; phylum Streptophyta; class Magnoliopsida; order Poales; family Poaceae; genus Zea; species Zea mays. The sequence continues at coordinate 77,362,616 of NC_050103.1, read as the reverse complement.
TCACACCAAACATGTAAACAAAATACATAATAATAATCTACACATTAAAATATAATCCTAGGAACAGAAATCATAATTTTTGGAGTTATAGGTTTTAAGATATGAATTTCCAAAGGTTTTATGTGCTTAAAATAGGATTAAGTGAGAAATAAATTTTCTTACTGTTTTCATGTCAAACAGAGACTCTAAGTGATAGAGAATAATATTACAAAAATTTAGAAAGTGGAATGGATTAATTTTGACCAAGTATGGATTTTCTATGAATTTATCAAGTTCTAGTAATTATTTTCATATTAAAAATCTATTTCCAATTTTTTATTCAATTTCAAACAGCACTGGACTGGGCTTCATTTTCTGGAGAGTGCAGGGGCCACAGAGTAAGATGTCCAAGACCCAGCGCACAGTCCATGTGGATGGCGGGTTGAATACTAAATAACAGAGGGTTTTATTTGCATTTGTGCAACTCAATGGAGTGCGGATGAATGCCGACTGTCCAATCGAATCCCAATGGAGAGGATTAGATCCATAATCTAGCGAACCGGTACGCCACGAGAACCATAGGATGTTGAATCTACGACGCAGATCATATCTTTACCCGGAGTCATCCGATCCATCCGATCGGATCTGAACGGAACCGGTTCACTCCGCCCAAATCGTTACGCCCAGTTCGATCTCGGCCGTCGATTACCCATTCAACGGTCGCGGTGACTTCGCCCAACCAAACCACGCACGGCGGCGCCGCCCTACTTTCACAGCGGGCCTCGCTGGCGAATCCTAAAACCGGTGCGCCAGCGCCCAAGCCAATCATTTGCCCACCCCAACGCGATAAAAGAATCACTACGAACTTGATCAAGCCGTCACACCAGGAGGATTTGACGCGCAGAACGCTGGTCGCGGAGAGATGGCGGAGCCACGACGGAGCTTAATCACAGCGAGGAATTCTGAACGCCGGTCTCAACCTTCGATCTTGATTCTTCGCACACGCACTCCACACGGAGTGCCGAACACCCACGACCCCACACCAGCCTCCAAACGACGGTGAAGGTGGAGACACGGCTCCGACGGAGGACGGCCCACACGGAATGGTTTTCTTGGTCACGGGGAAGGGACGGCTGGTTTCTTGCGGCGTTCGGGTGGAGTGTTCGTGGGCGAGCAACTGCATTTAACGTCCCGCCCCCATGGAGTCGGAGTCGCAACAGCAGCACCGGAAGAAGGGGGAAGAGCTCGCCACGAATCTCGCGATGCCTATTGACGGGTAGATCTTTTCCGATGTTGAACCCATCACGACCATGATGGATCCACCATCAAGTTTTATTTTTGAAAACATCCCATCCCACTTGAAGCATCATCTTTTGTCAAAACAAAACATTTTGTTTGTCTAGAGCAAGACTAAGCATTAGAAAAACCTTTTCATAAAATAGGTGATCAAGGAAAAGTAATCAAACTTCTAAGGAAGGAAATGCATCAATTGTTTGGCACACAACTCCTATCACCTAATGCATCAAGCAAGTGAGAAAGATTTTAAAATAGCAAGGAGGTGGCAAATGCACTGGGGCTTGCCTTGTGTTATAGGAGAGTCGGGCTCTGCTCCACAAATATTGAAATAAAAGCAGTTCCCGGCAGGTGGGTCTTCAGTTGGTGGTGGTGCAACTTCTTCTTCAATCACTATTTCTTCTTCGTTTTCTATATAGAACCATATATATAATCATGAATGCTCATGTAATGCTTGATGAAAATGCAATGATAATAAGGGTACATTATATTAGATCTTGAATACAATTTTCCTTCACGGTACTCCAGAAAACTAGGGTTTGTGGAGTCAGTATTTTAGTTCATAGGGCAGGCACTACTTAGAAGTTTAGGGTTTTAGGGTTTAGGTATCAAACATTGTCCAAATCAAGTCAAACTTCACCCAAGGTTTCTAAATATCATTTAAAGCTTATCCAAAATGTTTGGTAATTTTTGGAGTTAATAAATAATTTCTAAAATTTTAGAGGTATAGGTTTAAGCCCTTTTAAATATTACATAATTCATAGTTTGTACTAAAAATCATAAAACTATTTTTATTAAATACTATAGAAATTTAGAAGCCTAACAAAATTGGTCGCATATTTTTAGCATTTTTCTACAATTTTCTATGAATTCTCTAATCCTGGTAGAAAAAGAAAAAGATAAACTAATGAATAGTGTTGGGCTCAGTTCAGCCCGGAACGGCCCACGATAGGTGAAATGCCCCTGCGCGCGCCCGCGCGGTTGGTTTTGCAGAAATGTCCCTACCTGTTCAAAAATCAGAACAGCAGTCCTCGGCCCTATTCACGTGTCTCACTGACACTTTACATTAAGGTCCTCTATTTTCTATTTCTTCTCCAAAACAGACCCTGGCCACGATGTGCACGCCGTCGACCACCCAATTGCTCGGACCGGCCGTGATCAGCGGTGGCTGCCCAAATTAACTATTGGGCAAGCATCACTGACCCGAGATGAACCTAGAACAAGCTTTAATTGGGTTATTATGGCCCTGGCTTAGGCCGACCACGGCGATGGTGAATACCGGATACAAATCCAAGCGTTCCGGTTGATTGAGTGTGGTCAAGCATAAAGGGTTGAGCCGATGAGTATCACGAGTATACAAGGGTGCTAAAACATGATCAAGGAGAGCAGGAGCAGACCTGGGAATGGCTGACCACGGGGCGCGGAGAATTCTCGCTCGCAGGTGACTGAGAAGGGGAAAACAATGTCGCGACGGACTCTAGTGGAATTAGGAGGTCAGGTTGGGGCTACACGGTCGCAAAGGGCTACTGATTTACCGTGCAACACTAATTTGGGGAGAGGTGGAGAGGATTCCGTGAATTTGTGCTTCAACCGAGCTCACTGGTGAGGCTATTTATAGGCACGGCGGTCCGGCTAGCGATCTGCGGCCACGAATTGCATTGTCAGTGCATGGTTACCACGTAAGGAAGAGACACAGTGAGGGAGGAGCAAGGCACGAGTGACACGGCGGCGGCATGACCAATCCACGGTGAACGCCGGTGAAATATCCTAGTCAGGCTCTGGCTAGGTTCGCGGAATCATGACACGACTCAAGGTTATCTCCCCGCGGCCGATCCCTTCCCCAAATCACTCGAACACATCCAATTCTACAGTGCCCTAGATCTTTGCCACCGTTCTTCAGATATTTTTAGTGCTCTGATCTTCAGTGTTCTACTGAACCGACCCCCTTTCGCCCTCCCTTTCTCTTGATTCTTGTTAAGAACAGGGTAATCTCCATTAATAAAGATTGTTCACTAAACAACAGTCTTCAAACTTACTATAGGATCCCTGGACCAAAACTGAATGGAATCAAAGATATGGTGCTTCCAATTCGGCCCCATTGCATTGTGACCATTCCTGTTCTTGAATTCAGTTTTCAGTAACACTTCAACAGCTCGACATAGTTCTGACAGAGCAACTTTGGGCTGTTGTTTCTTTAATTATTGTACAACAACCAGGGAAGATGACTGTACCAAAGTTCCTCCCCTATAAACCAACTTTAATCTTGTTACAAAGGTCTTAGTCAATTACCAATTAAATCGAGCTCCACCTGATCCTAAAGTTGTTCCTATACAACTGGTTTTTCTGAACATCACAGATTCTCAGCCTGACAACCAAAGTTCAAACTCATTTATCTCTAATTTCTGTGCAGTATTAGTGCTAGGTCACTTAATCAAATTTGTTCTCCTTTCATAGATTTACAACTTTTCTATATTGACCTTTAGCAAAAGCTTCAAGAATCCTCAGATGTAGAGCTCCAAAGCCAACCTTATTCAATTGGTTTTGTACTTAGGCATATGAGGTACATGGGGTGTCCTTTTTGCAAATAGGTCCAAACTTCATCATTTGGCTTGCAAATCCTCAAGTGTGAGAAACACATAGTTTGTGATGTTGTAATACCTTGGTATTTGCACTTGGGTCCAAAAGTGTACAAATTTTACACTTAGCCCCCTAGGGTTGTAATCTAGGGTTTTTTAGGGGTCTTTTCAGAGTTTTCAACACTTTAGGGTTTTGGTGCTACCCAAGTCCATTAATGATGATATCTTATGATCATTTCTAATGAGTTTTGATATTTTAACTTATTTAGGCTTCATTTTCACTCATAAGCCCAGTTGAAGGTTAAGTACTCTATCCTAGGGTTACTCTCATACCAAGTCATATCAATACAACTTGTTTGAAATTTTTGCCTAGTGAATGCACTCTAAGTGTAACAAACACATGATATGCTAATGCTCATGATGTTATGTTCAAGTTTTAGTGACAGTAACACTAGGGGTGTTACACCCTTCCTCCCATAAAAGAATCTCGTCCCGAGATTTAAAAGTCCTAGGGCAAGTAGTGGAAAAGGAAACACGACATACTTTTATTTCTTTATTTCTTATACAAGACAGGGGGTGGCATGGGGTCTACTCCTCTTATACAACAATTGTACATATCTCACAATTTACATGAAGCTAAAAAGTCTAGGAAATTCTTTTCTAAAAAGTCTTGGGTTTCCCTTGTAGCTTCATCTTCAATGTGTCGGTTCCATTGTATCTTATAAAATTTGAGAGTTCTTCTTCGAGTAACCTTGTCCTTTTGATCCGGGACACGAATAGGATGTTCTTAATATGTTAAGTCTGGTTCTAAGGCAACATATGTCACTTTAATGGTTCGATCTGGAACCCGAAGAAACTTCTTCAATTGGGATACATGGAACACATTATGCACTGCAGACAATGTTTTGGGTAATTGGAGTCGGTACGCCACTGGTCCACATTGTTCAAGAATGGGGAACGAACCAATGTATAGAGGTGCAAGTTTCCCTTTTACCCCGAAACGAGATACACCCTTCATTGGTGATACTTTCAGATACACATAGTCTTTAACTTGAAAGTACAAGGGTTGGCGTCGTTTATCTGCATAACTCTTCTGTCGAGCTTGTGCTTCTTTCAAATTATGCATAATTCATTGAACTTTTTCTTCTGTCTCTTTAACCATGTCAGGCCTAAAAAACCATCTTTCCCCTGGTTCAGACCAATTTAACGGAGTATGGCACCGTCGTCCATATAAAGCTTCAAAAGGTGCCATCTTGATACTTTCTTGATAACCGTTGTTATATGAAAATTCTGCTAATGGTAAACAGTCATTCCATTTTTGTGGGAATTCTAGAACGCATGCTCGTAACATATCTTCAAGTATTTGGTTCACTCTTTCAGTCTGCCCACTGGTTTGAGGATGATAGGCCGAACTGTGAAGCAACTTGGTACCCAGGGACTTATGCATTGCTTCCCAAAACTTGGATACAAATTGTGGTCCACGATCCGACACTATGGTCTTTGGAACTCCATGCAGACTAAGAATACGAGCAATATATAACTGAGCATAGACAACAACTGGATGATCTGTCTTGACGGGCAGAAAATGGGCTATTTTGGTAAGTCGATCAATTACGACCCAAATAGAATCAAATCCTTTTGCTGTCCTGGGTAATCCCACAATGAAGTCCATGCTAATGTCTTCCCATTTCCAAGTTGGTATAGGTAAAGATTGCAGTGGACCAGCAGTTTTCATATGTATGGCTTTGACACGTCTACAAGTGTCGCATCTCGCCACATAGCGTGCAATTTCGATCTTCATTTTTGTCCACCAATAATGTTGCTTTAGATCATGATACATCTTAGTGCTTCCGGGATGAATGGAATATCGGCTAAGATGTGCTTCATCTAAAATTTGCTGGCGGACACCATCATTCTTGGGCACAACTATGCGGTTGTTAAACCATATTATGCCTTGATCATCCTTTCTAAAACAGTTTGCTCTACCGGATTTCATTTTCTCATGAATGTGTTTCATACCCTCATCACTTCTTTGTGCATCAATTATCTTTTGCAGAAGAACCGACTCAAACTTCAATTGATTTAATGTTCCCTGTTGAATCATTCCCAGGTTTAACTTCTCCATTTCTTGGCATAATGTGATGTTAGAGGTTTTCACTGTGAGACAATGGCAGGAAGCCTTGCGACTTAGTGCATCTGCCACCACGTTGGCCTTGCCTGGGTGATAGTGAATTTCTAATTCATAATCCTTAATCAGCTCAAGCCATCTCCTCTGCCTCATATTTAGTTCTGACTGGGTAAAAATGTACTTCAAGCTTTTATGATATATATATATATATATGGCAGATATTTCCCAACAGATAATGACGCCATATTTTAAGGGCATGAACCACAACAGCTAATTCTAAGTCATGAGTTGGATAATGTTCCTCATGCCGGCGCAACTGTCTTGAAGCGTATGCTATAACTCGGCCCTCTTGCATTAAGACACATCCGAGACCACTGCCCGATGCGTCACAATACACATCAAAAGGCTTTTCAATGTCCGGTTGAGCTAATACCGGAGCAGTGGTCAATAACACCTTCAGCTGCTCGAAGGCTTCGTTGCATCTTGAGGACCAGTTAAATTTTGTATCATTCTTTAGTAGACTCGTTATTGGCTTCACAAGTTTAGAGAAATCCGGGATAAACTTGCGGTAATAGCCAGCCAGTCCAAGGAAACTTCAAACTTGATGTACAGTGGTTGGTGGTTTCCACTCTAGAATATCCTTGACTTTGCTGGGATCAACCACAATCCCATTTGCAGATAGTACATGTCCCAGAAATTGGATTTCCTCCAGCCAAAACGCGCACTTGCTGAATTTAGCATATAGTTGATGTTCCCTTAAGCGCGTTAATACGATCCGTAGATGTCGAGCATGCTCCTCTTCATTCTTGGAATATATCAAGATATCATCAATGAAGACCACCACAAATTAGTCCAACTCAGGCATACATACTGAGTTCATTAGATATGTGAAGTGGGCAGGAGCATTCGGTAATCCAAAAGACATAACCAAATATTCAAATAATCTGTACCGCGTAGTAAATGCGGTCTTGGGTATATATTTGGGTCGGATACGGATCTGATGATAGCCCGACCTGAGGTCAATCTTGGAAAATACCCGAGCTCCCGTAAGCTGATCGAATAAGATATCAATCCGGGGAAGAGGGTACTTATTCTTGATTGTGACCTCATTAAGGGGTCTGTAGTCCATGCACATTCGAAGCGTTTGATCCTTCTTCTTGACAAAGATTGCTGGACATCCCCAAGGTGACGAACTAGGCCGGATGAATCCCTTCTCCAGTAGATCTTATAATTGAGTCTTAAGCTCTGCTAACTCATTTGGAGGCATTCGGTATGACCTTCTAGAAATAGGAGCCGTACCAGGCTTTAGTTCAATCACAAACTCTACATCTCTTTCAGGAGGTAATCCAGGCAGATCTTCAGGAAAAACGTCTGGAAACTCACACACTACCGGAATATCTTGGATTTTCGGTATGATAGCTTCATAAACTCTACCAAATGGTTTAGCCAGAATAGCTACAGGGATGGACAAAAGAACCTCTTCATGGCCATAGCTCAACCTTATGGTTCTTAAATCAGTGTTGAGGATAGCTTTGTGCTGGGCAAACCAATTCATGCCTAGAATTACATCTATATCTTGGCCTTTCAGAACAATTATATTGGTGGGGAAATCCCGTTCAGCCAATGTTACGGGCACATGGAAAGCCACTTCTTTAGTGAATATTTGCCCCCCAAGCGAATGAACAATAAACCCTTCTTTTGATTCAGTGCAAGGAATGCAATATTTCTCCACAAACTTCTTGCTTATGAATGTATGCGAAGCACCAGAATCAAAAAGAATGACTGCTGGGTGATTGTCCACAAGAAACGTACCCATCATAACCGGCTCTCCCTCCGGTGTAGTGGCCACTTGTGTCTAGTATATTCGCCCAGTCTTCTTTATATTCTTTCCCGCTGAATTATTTGTCGTGTTTCCCTTGCCTTGGTTCGAACTCCCTGAGTTCTGCTGATTGTTGGATTTGTTCTGCCTTGGATATGGGCAGTATTTGATAAAATGTCCATACTTCCCACAATTGAAGTAGCCAGTTGAGGAACTAGGGAGGGCGGGGAAATGAGCACCAGGGGCACTCGGCTGACTTGTTGAAGTGGGGGCAGTGGCAGGGCGGATGAAGACATGATATTTAAATGGGTAGGAGGGTGGATGAGGTGAAGAACGGTTTTGATTGAAAGGTCGGATTACCAACCTTGGTCGCTTTTCAGGCCCCTAGTTGGACCTGTCACCTTCGAATCCCTTCGATTTTCCTGGGCCTATGTTCTTAGCTTCAACTGCCAGCACTGTGCTAACAGCCCTGCTGTAGGAGAGATCAAGGCAGGTGGCCATCTTTCTTTGAAGTCGATCGTTGAGGCCTCTCATAAAGCAATTCTTCTTTTTCAGGTCAGTATTTACCTGATCAATTGCATACTGGGACAAATAATTGAATTTGTTGAGATACTACATGACAGTATCTCCTCCTTGCTTGAGTCGCATGAATTCCTCCTGTTTCATGTGCAGCACTCGTTCTGGAATATAGTGCTCACGAAACGCTAATTTAAATTCGTCCCATGTGACCTGATGTCCGGTAGGCTGAATGGCCACATAAGTTCCCCACCAAGTACTGGCAGGGCCTCTTAACTGTTGAGCCGCGAACAACGGCTTTTGGGTTTCGGTGCAGCGGATGAGTCCAAATTTCTGCTCTATAACCCGTATCCATTCGTCGGCTTCCAAAGGGTCTTCAGCTTTAATGAAAGTGGGGGACGGGTTTCCGAGAAATCCAGGTACGAAGTTTCATGGGGTCCCTGCGGATAAGCCCTCCCGCCTTGTTGCTGAAATTGATTTCCCGCCATTTCACGTAGAAAGCGGGTGTTGTGGGCGGTCACATTGACCAAGGCGGTGATATCCTCGGCCAATGTTGGCAGTACAGGCGGTGGATTGGGCGTGTCTTCCTGACCACGGGACATTCCCGCGCCGTCATGTGCACGAGTTCTAGGTGGCATCTGAGGCAAAGAAATATTTGGGAAAAATATACCATGCTGATATACACCATCATTTTACATTACTAAGATGTAATGTTACAGACTCAAATGTACAACATGACTTCATTACCTATTTTACATTAGTATTATATCTAAACTATACTACTCTAGTATTTATCGTCTTTGGTTGCTTCATTGTCTGTGGTAGGGGACCGTTCGTCAGCCAGGTTCATAGAAGGAGGGGGCTTGAAAAGGTCCAATTCCCCACCAAGTGCTTCACCTGCTGTTCCAGAAGGTTCGGCTCCCATTCCAACAGGGTCGGCAGGTACGTCTGGGTGCAGTCGCGAATATAGTACATGGACTTCCTCATGTAACGTATTGCAATACACCTGCAAGTTGTCAAGGGCCGTGCTGAGCTCATCCACACAGGCTCAAGCTTTGGCTTACCGGTCCCAAGCAATTGAACATGAATTGACAGCCCAATCGATTGCCAAATCCCGTTCAGCAAGCTCATCTTGCAGATGTCTGACGTCAGCTCTTAACTCATTTATACGCTGACCATCTTCTACCCACACCCTATTTCGGTGACGTAGCTCCGTGCGAAGCTGCTCTACTTGGACTTCTAGGTCTCTGATGGGGTCATTACTGCCGTTGCTGCTCTCTTCATGCCTTGGAGCCAGCTGGTGCCGAGGTACGCCAATCGGTCCAGTGGACTTACGCGCGGTTTTCCTCGTGCGCGGCGGCATATCTCCATAAGGGGAAAAACTTTATTAGTATAGTTTTTAAACATGATGCATGCATAATTACAGAATCAACTTTCGTTGACTCACAACCTTCTATACATTGCACTCTACTACCTAGTCTTATAAGATAAGTACTTCAGAAAGTAGTAAGATAAGAATGAAAGAAATTTTCTTTAGATAAGTCTTTGAAAATTATTTTTGAAATGTCTCATAATATCTGAAGAGATGGGCTTCGCTCCGATACCAGATGTGACGGAACCACCCAAGTAGTTAGGCCCACCTACAATTGTCCTTGTCCAGCGGACCTCGGGCAACCCTGTAGATGCTTCTAATCACTTGATAAGTTCGGTATTTGTATTCCTTGCCTTTCCCAAGAGCGTTTCACCCATCACACAGATATTACAACACATCGGAGGAACGAATAAGCGGAAGCAATTACAGTAACTTAATTTACATTAAAATATAGAAAGAGTGTTGTTATTACAGACCAGTAATATATAATAGTGCAGAAGTAATATTATTACAAACCCGGGAGGCAAAAACCCCTCCCGCTTAACAGCAAAGTGTTTTTAAAAGGAGGACACATCCTCCCGAGGCTTCATTCTTGAGATTCTTCCTTCGGCACCACCTTAGAGCAAAAGCAACAAAAGTTTGCTGCTTCCTCACCTACAACAACATGGGTTCGAAAACCCTGAGTACAAACAAGCACATTATATAGAGAAAATTAACATCACACCAAACATGTAAACAAAATACATAATAAAAGTCTACACATTAAAATATAATCCTAGGAACAGAAATCATAATTTTTGGAGTTATAAATTTTAAGATATGAATTTCCAAAGGTTTTATGTGCTTAAAATAGGATTAAGTGAGAAATAAATTTTCTTACTGTTTTCATGTCAAACAGAGACTCTAAGTCATAGAGAATAATATTACAAAAATTTAGAAAGTGGAATGGATTAATTTGGACCAAGTATGGATTTTCTATGAATTTATCAACTTCTAGTAATTATTTTCATATTAAAAATCCATTTTCCAATTTTTTTATTCAATTTCAAACAACACTGGACTGGGCCTCATTTTATGGAGAGTGCAGGGGCCACGGGGTAAGATGTCCATGACCCAGCGCACAGTTCATGTGGATGTCGGGTTGAATACTAAATAACATAGGGTTTTATTTGCATTTGTGCAACTGAATGGAGTGCAGATGAATCCCGACCGTCCGATCGAATCCCAACGGAGAGGATTAGATCCATAATCCAGCAAACCGGTACGCCACGAGAACCATAGGATGTTGAATCTACGGCGCAGATCATATCTTTACCCGGAGTCATCTGATCCATCCGATCGGATCTGAACAGAACCGGTTCACTCTGCCCAAATCGTTACGCCCGGTTCGATCTCGGCCGTCGATTACCCATTCAACGGTCGCGGCGACTTCGCCCAACTAAACCACGCACGGTGGCGCCGCCCTCCTTTCACGACGGGCCTCACCGGCGAATCCTAAAACCGGTGCGCCAGCGCCCAAGCCAATCATTCACCCGCCCCAGTGCGATAAGAGAATCACTACGAACTTGATCGAGCCATCATACCAGGAGGATTTGACACGCAGAACGCTGGTCGCTGAGAGATGGCGGAGCCACGGCGGAGCTTAATCACGACGAGGAATTCCGGACGCCAGTCTCAACCTCCGGTCTTGATTCTTCGCACACGCACTCCACACGGAGTGCCGAACACCCACGACCCCACACCAGCCTCCAAATGACGGTGAAGGTGGAGACACGGCTCCGACGGCGGATGACCCACACGGAATGGTTTACTCGGTCACGGGGAAGGGACGACTGGTTTCTTGCGGCGTTCGGGTGGAGTGTTCGTGGGCGAGCAACTGCATTTAACGTCCCGCCCCCACAGAGTCGAAGTCGCAACAGCAGCACCGGAGGAAGGGGGAAGAGCTCACCACGGATCTCGCGATGCCTATTGACGGGTAGACTGCAGAGATGACAGGTGGGGTCATGTGACGGAACCTCCCAAGTCATTAGGCCCACCTACAGTTGTCCTTGTCCAGCGGACCTCGGGCAACCCTATAGATGCTTCTAATCACTTGATAAGTTTGGTATCTGTATTCCTTGCCTTTCCCAAGAGCGTTTCACCCGTCATGCAGATATTACAACACATCGGAGGAACGAATAAGCGGAAGCAATTACAGTAACTTAATTTACATTAAAATATAGAAAGAGTGTTATTATTACAGACCAGTAATATATAAGAGTGCAGAAGTAATATTATTATAAACCCGGGAGGCAAAAACCCCTCCCGCTTAACAGTAAAGTGTTTTTAAAAGGAGGACACATCCTCCCGAGGCTTCATTCTTGAGATTCTTCCTTCGGCACCACCTTAGAGCAAAAGCAACAAAAGTTTGCTGCTTCCTCACCTACAATAACATGGGTTCGAAAACCCTTAGTACAAAGTGTACTTTCGTAAGTCTTACCCGTCAAAATAAAAGACTCTCAAGGATATGCTGTCTTGAGGGAGTCAAGGTAAGGCTGAATCAAGAATCAAGACTCTGTTTGCAAAAATGCTTACTAATAGTGGATCCTTAAAAATCTAGTTTTATTAGTAAGTTAAGTCATTACCTGATTCTAGAGTTCTTTCTACCCTAGTTCAAGCACTTGGCCTATACTAGGCATCCTTTTATTAACCCCTCTTGTTCAATGGAATGCTACGTGTAAGTCAGTGACCAAATCTTCATGTCTGAGAAAGTAACGGCGATCCAAATCGATTAATACTCAGCTGAGGATCTTCAATCACACGACATATGTAGCACTTAACCCTTGCATATGTCAACTTGCCACCGGGGTTCTTAAGACCAGATCAGGTTCACGCCAACCGAGAGCACAGATACACCACCGTCCAGCCCCTTGCCACAGAGGGTACACGCTACTCTCGCCATCTCTCCACTCCCATTGCGTGTTATCTTATTCTGGTATTAATCTGCCCGAGGCAAAGCTTACCCATGATGAGGCATGTGACCAGTTAAAGGGTCCTCGGTCAGTAGGCCTACATCGACAAGGTCCTTAATCGACACAGACGGAGACACTACACCGAGACTCTCTTCTCGTGCAAGTCACCCGCCCGATCTCAGGTTTATCATTTCAACCCAAAGTTTGGTACCTGTCAGAGGTACATCTTTTCCGATGTTGAACCCATCACGACCATGATGGATCCACCATCAAGTTTTATTTTTGAAAACATCCCATCCCACTTGAAGCATCATATTTTGTCAAAACAAAACATTTTGTTTGTCTAGAGCAAGACTAAACATTAGAAAAACCTTTTCATAAAACAGCTGATCAAGGAAAAGTAATCAAACTTCCAAGGAAGGAAATGCATCAATTGTTTGGCACACAACTCCTATCACCTAATCAGCAAGCAAGTGAGAAAGATTTTAAAATAGCAAGGAGGTGGCAAATGCACCGGGGCTTGCCTTGTGTTATAGGAGAGTCGGGCTCTGCTCCATAAATATCGAAATAAAAGCAATTCCTGGCAGGTGGGTCTTCAGGTGGTGGTGGTGCAACTTCTTCTTCAATCACTATTTCTTCTTCGTTTTCTATATAGAACCATATATATAATCATGAATGCTCATGTACTGCTTGATGAAAATGCAATGATAATAAGGGTACATCATATTAGATCTTGCATACAATTTTCCTTCATGGTAGTCCAGAAAACTAGGGTTTGTGGAGTCAGTATTTTAGTTCATAGGGCAGGCACTACTTAGAAGTTTAGGGTTTTAGGGTTTAGGTATCAAACATTGTCCAAATCAAGTCAAACTTGACCCAAGGTTTCTATCATTTAAAGCTTATCCAAAAAGTTTGGTGATTTTTGGAGTTAATAAATAATTTCTAAAATTCTGGAGGTATAGGTTTAAGCCCTTTTAAATATTACATAATTCATAGTTTGTACTAAAAATCATAAAACTATTTTTATTAAATACTATAGAAATTTAGGAGCCTAACAAAATTGGTCGCATATTTTTAGCATTTTTCTACAATTTTCTATGAATTCTCTAATCCTGGTAGAAAAAGAAAAAGATAAACTAATGAACATTGTTGGGCTCAGTTCAGCCCGGAACGGTCCACTATAGGTGAAATGCCCCTGCTCGCGCCCGCGCGGTTGGTTTTGCAGAAATGTCCCTACCGGTTCAAAAATCAGAAGAGCAGTCCTCGGCCCTATTCACGTGTCTCACTGACACTTTACATTAAGGTCCTCTATTTTCTATTTCTTCTCCAAAACAGACCCTAGCCACGATGTGCACGCCGTCGACCACCTAATTGCTCGGACCGGCCATGATCAGCGGTGGCTGCCCAAATTAACTATTGGGCAAGCATCACTGACCCGAGATGAACCTAGAACAAGCTTTAATTGGGTTATTATGGCCCTGGCTTAGCCCGACCACGGCGATGGTGAATACCGGATACAAATCCAAGCGTTCCGGTTGATTGAGTGTGGTCAAGCATAAAGGGTTGAGCCGATGAGTATCACGAGTATACATGGGTGCTAAAACATGATCAAGGAGAGCAGGAGCAGACCTGGGAATGGCTGACCATGGGGCGCGGAGAATTCTCGCTCGCTGGTAACTGAGAAAGGGGAAAACGGTGTCGCAACGGGCTCTGGTGGAATTAGGAGGTCAGGTTGGGGCTACACAGTCGCAAAGGGCTAGTGATTCACCGTGCACCACTAATTTGGGGAGAGGTGGAGAGGATTCCGTGAATTTGTGCTTCAACCGAGCTCACTGTGAAGTGGTGAGTACCTCGTCGTGGGTGGTGGGGCTATTTATAGGCACGACGGTCCGGCTAGCGATCCACGGCCACGAATTGCATTGTCAGTGCATGGTTACCACGTAAGGAAGAGACACAGTGAGGGAGGAGCAAGGCACGAGTGACACGGCGGTGGAATGACCAAGCCACGGTGAACGCCGGCGAAATATCCCAGTCAGGCTCTAGCTAGGTTCGCGGAATCGTGACAGGACTCAAGGTTATCTCCCCGTGGCCGATCCCTTCCCCAAATCACTCGAATACATCCAATTCTACACTGCCCTGAATCTTTGCCACCGTTCTTCAGATATTTTCAGTGCTCTGATCTTCAGTGTTCTACTAAACTGACCCCCTTTCGCCCTCCCTTTCTCTTGATTCTTGTTAAGAACAGGGTAATCTCCATTAATAAAGATTGTTCACTAAACAACAGTCTTCAAACTTACTATAGGATCCCTGGACCAAAGCTGAATGGAATCAAAGATATGGTGCTTCCAATTCGGCCCCATTGCACTGTGACCATTCCTGTTCTTGAATTCAGTTTTCAGTAACACTTCAACAGCTCGACATAGTTCTGACAGAGCAACTTTGGGCTGTTGTTTCTTTAATTATTGTACAACAACCAGGGAAGATGACTGTACCAAAGTTCCTCCCCTATAAACCAACTTTAATCTTGTTACAAAGGTCTTAGTCAATTACCAATTAAATCGAGCTCCACCTGATCCTAAAGTTGTTCCTATACAACTGGTTTTTCTGAACATCACAGATTCTCAGCCTGACAACCAAACTTCAAACTCATTTATCTCTAATTTCTATGCAGTATTAGTGCTAGGTCACTTAATCAAATTTGTTCTCCTTTCATAGCTTTACAACTTTGCTATATTGACCTTTAGCAAAAACTTCAAGAATCCTGAGATGTAGATCTCCAAACCCAGCCTTATTCAATTGGTTTTGTACTTAGGCATATGAGGTACATGGGGTGTCCTTTTTGCAAATAGGTCCAAACTTCATCATTTGGCTTGCAAATCCTCAAATGTGAGAAACACATAGTTTGTGATGTTGTACTACCTTGGTATTTGCACTTGGATCCAAAAGTGTACAAATTTTACACTTAGCCCCCTAGGGTTCTAATCTAGGGTTTTTCAGGGGTCTTTTAAGAGTTTTCAACACTTTAGGGTTTTGGTGCTACCCAAGTCCATTAATGGTGATATCTTATGATCATTTCTAATGAGTTTTGAGATTTTAACTTATTTAGGCTTCATTTTCACTCATAAGCCCAGTTGAGGGTTAAGTACTCTATCCTAGGGTTACTCACATACCAAGTCATATCAATACAACTTGTTTGAAATTTTTGCCTAGTGAATGCACTCTAAGTGTAACAAACACATGATATGCTAATGCTCATGATGTTATGCTCAAGTTTTAGTGACAGTAACACCAGGGATGTTACAGGTCACGAGTGCAGCGACAGAGCCGCGACGCGAGCTCGGGTAACAGGCTGCCAAGCGGGTCCGATTGGTCAGTGGCACTATCTCGCAGTGCAAGTCCGGGTGTTTGATGCGTGGACCCCAGGGGCAGGCGTTCTCGGGTTGACACACGCGCCGCGCGCGAAGGAAGTAGTTGGGCCACACAGTGGAAGGGGTCTAGCTGGGCTGAATTGGGTTCCGAGGCCCATGTAAGGTTTTTCTCTCTTTCTTTTATGTTTTATTTTTTGTTTTCTTTTATAATTGTTTTGAATCAAATTTGAATTTGAATGTGAGTTTCACCTTTGAGTCCATTATACAAATTCATACTCTAATGCTGGAATAATATATATTTTTTTATTTACTTATTTGTATCCTCACCATATTTATTTCCTTCTCGTTTCTAGATTCAAGAATTTCTTTTAGGTTCTAAATTCACTTTCTGGACTTTAGTATTTTTCTTGTCACATCATTTTTATATTGTCACCAAATGCACACAAAATAAAATCCCAGCATGATGCATGTATTCTTTTTTGGTGTCTTTTTTCATTTATTTATTTGTTAAATGTGGTGTTCACATGAAATAATAAATGTAGATAACAACCATATATATAAATGAATATAATTTCTCTTTTTTTAGACTTTTCTTACAAAGTGGGTATTACATCTTGTTGCCTGCACTTGTATTTTTCAAAAGGGTGCCAAGGGGGTCCTTTTATAGCCCCAAAAGAGCCCCTAGCCGTTGCCCATTTCCATTCAAAGAAGATCTCAAATCTGGGAAAAAGGTCATTTCTGCGAGGGCACCGGACTGCTCGCTGCCAGCACCAGACCGTCTGGTGCACCCCTGGTGCCCGCTGTCCTGTGATCTGATTGATGTTTCCATTTTCGCTGACAGGCACCGGATCGTCCTGGTGCATTAGCTAGCCAGTTGGGTAGCCATTGGAGGTAGCCGTTAGAGATAGCCGTTGCCACCGAGGACCACCAGATTGTCCAGTGACCAGGCCTGGACTGTCCGGTGCAAGGGCCCAAACTATCTGGCATTTATGGCCGAGACACCCGAGGCTGATCAGTTGGCTGCCTAGGGCACTGGACTGTCCGACGCACGGGCTCGGACTGTCCGGTGCTGCCCAGCTAGCAGCTTTTTCCTCCTTTTCCTTTTAACTCTTGGGGAAATCTTCCTGTGACTTAGACAAGCACGTTTAGAGTATAAATCAATTGACTAAGTCCTAGAAGATTACCTATTTTCATATCTTCTCCCATCTTTTCGGTTTTACCTCAACTAGGGCTCTACTTTCTAGTAACCTTATTTTTCATCTTGAGCTTGATCTTGAGCCTTATGACTTACACCACATAATTCTATATGTTAATCCATTTGTTGTAAGTCATGCCCTTATGTAGTGATCCTTGATACACCATAACTCTTCTTAACTCGATCAACCTTGGCTTTGCAAGTCTTCTTTTTCACTCCTGGATTTGGGTTCCTTGGTCTCCTTGACCTTCTCCTATGCACTCGATACCTCGAAGTTCTTCTTGCTACCTCCTTGGTTTGACCGGTTGTCTCCAAGCTACGCACACCAAGTCTCACATAAGCAATATTCTACTTCACTTATGATGTCCATAATCAATTCCGCCTTTGGACCATCACTGTTAAATATTAGTGTTGAGCTTCACAAACTTTATACTAGGTACCTTCTCAACACTCAACATACATGTCAGTCCTTTAATTGGGTTGTCATCCAAACCACCAAAACCCACACGAGAGCTTTCAAAACCCCTATCATAACTTGTCGAGATCCCTGAATTCCTCTATTATGCCTCCTTTTGAGGAATTAGGCGGTCTATGTGTGGCTGCGGACCGTCCAATTTCGAAGGTCGGACCGTTCGTGACACTGGATCCATGCTACGGCGACTGCCCGGTCTTAAGGGTTGAACTGTCCTGCGAAACCCTGTGAATCTACTTACCTTTCCTTGCACCGTCCGGCCTCGGGGGCCGGACAGTCCACGACCTGGGACATGTTTCTTATGGGTGTACTCCTCATTTAAACTTTACTTGGGATTTAGCCAATTTTCCATCGGCTCTAGCATTACAGCGGTGAAGCCTTTCCTATCTATACTTATGAATTGATAATCAGAAAAGTCAACTCCTGTGAGACATGTAGCGGTCCCATAGGTCCAAAGTACAGGGGCATCGACCAAGGTCATGCAGGTCGATGCATCAGCATGCACTTGTTCTACATGATCACCTACCCATTGTAGCAACATTTGATGTAACATAGAAGGTACACATTGATTAGCATGAATCCAAACTCTGCCTAAGATTAGACTATAATTCCCTTCTATATCAACAACGAAGAATGCATCAGCAAGAGTCTTGGCCCCGATGGTTAACTTAACGGACATGACTCCCTTGGCTTTGATCGAACTATCAGTCCGAACATCGCTGAGCGTCATATTGGTCTTGACAAGTTCGTCGTCTTGATTTCCTAATCTTCTGTACAATGAGCAAGGCATTAAATTTACGTCTGCCCCTCTGTCAACCAACATCTTAGTGATCGGTATCCCATCGATATGACTGCGAGCGGCTTTAAATGGTTGACCGATTCTTTTGGTTTAGTGAAGACGACCTCTTTAGGACCAAAATCAAATTGAGCAACAATAGGTTTGTCGTCACCGATAATAGTACAATCGATGGAGAACATAATAACATTTATGTCCATACCTGAGTGATCTAGCGTAGCTCCGTAGTCGACCAAGTCCTCTCTCAGCAGGTCATCCTCCTGCATAGGTGTTGGCGCGTCATTGGAGGTGTCCTGGCGTAGAGCGGATGGCCCGGACTCGGGGGTCGGACGGTCCATGTCATCAGCTATGACACCCGAGTTTTAGGGGCACCAAACCCGGGCGCGAACTTCACCGAGTGTGCTAGGATTAAGTCTCACACATATGATGACTCATGGTACAGAAACGAATGTCACATCTTTAATATATAACAAAGTTCTGTACAAAATAATTAAATAATTACATCATACAAAGACAATGATCCAGCAACCATAGTTGACTGGGAGACGACGACCTAGAGCTCTCACGAACTCAACACAGCATCCTTCACACCTCTCATCCTGCAGTACATGTCCTTGACCTGGGGGATGTGAGTATAGCAAGGGGGAGCTCACATACGTTCATCGCTCAACAAGTTGTGGGGAATAATGTGCATGAACTCACCAAAGGTGGGAGCTCATGTGAAGTGTAAGGCTTACCAAAGGAGATGGTTAAAGCTGAGCATTGCTTTTAAAGTTGGTCAAAGTTTTATTAGCAGTTACTAGGTATAAGTAGATACCAACCCAATTAAATAAGAGATCACAATTAATAATAACACCCACAATGCAATGCATATGACAAATTAAGTTTAGTTCCATAAATTATTCATGTGAGGGTCCGAGCTGCTCATGACCGTGAGCACGGCTGATATACCAGTTTTACACTCTGCAGAGGTTGCTCCCTTTACCCACAAGTCGTGTATCCCGTCTAGCCAGGGTTTGCAAGGCCCTTAGACACTTCTGAGGTGAATGGCTAGGGATCCACTACGAGGCCTTTACAAAGTTCCACTAGTTTTAGAAAACCCGCTACGGTTTCTGAGAAGGACAATATAGGAATCCCTCGTCCGAAAAGCCATCGCAGCATGATCGACCTGAGAACATCCCTATATGCAGCTCCTCTACTGCCCTTGCCCCTTTTGGGTAAGGTAGTCCTCCACTAGCTTTCCTAATTAGTCAGCCAAGGACGTCTCAAGTTAAGCTCCATGTTTCAATTAACACATGATCTTGTCATGAACAATAATTAAAACAACAGTATAACTGAAACATGATCATAATATAGCATTAAATTTCCCAAAACTAGGTAGAGCAACAGCAAAGCTACCCAATAGTTCTTTTGTCTGGAAGGTGTGGGATAAACAATGCTAGGGAATCCTATTAGGTCCCATCAAATTAACCTGAGCATGTCACAGTGATTAACAGGAACATTATTGGGTAAAGAAGATTGATCAAGGGCACAATTTGCCTGTAACTCGAATTTCCACGTACTTCACCAAGTTGGTCTTCGGTGACTCGTAACCTCGCTGCTACTCATATCAATACATACAAACAGACAAGGAGTACATAAAAATAACATTACACCAAACATGAGGACAAACCACGTAAGAATATTCTACGTGTTGCTATGAGGTCGTAGATTCGAGAACCACTAAATTCAGAGTTACGGTTAAGAGGATACGATTTTCCAAAAAACTAGTTGATTAAACAATAAAAGATAAATTGTATGTTAATTAATATAAATCATGTGAGAATTAATTAAACTTTAATCCAAAATATAACTTGATTATAGGTTGTATTTTTAGCAAGATAAATCAATAATCATAGGATAAACAATATAAAAGTAAGTAATATGTTGTAAATAATGTTGTTATTGCGTAGATAAATTTAATACGAGACTAACACAACTTAAACGGACTAAATCGAAGTTAAAACGAAAAATATAGGGATTAATTTAGTTTTCGGTCATTTTTATAATTAAATATAGCTCTAGGGACTTATTTGCAATTCTCAGGGACTGCTAGGTAATCATCTTACCGCACATGTGGACACAGGTTGATTAATATAGAGCACATGGTCTCTTTTGCAAAAGTATACGGCCGAAGGGGTATGGGCTTTTGTGGACCGTTGGATCGATAGTCTATGGTGCGGATTAGATCGAAGTCTCGGTCGTTGGATCGGAGCTCGACGACATATATTTTATGATAGCAGATCGAATTTCCCCCGCTAGATTGGATTGGATGGCCCACGACCTCGGCCGAATCGGTACGTGTCTGATCCCATCACATTCGTCGGATCTAAAATCAACGCTCGAGATTAAAGGATCCCACGATCTGATCTTGGCCAACAGATCCGAGATCAATGACTATGATTTTCGATCACGATGGGGTATTTGAGATTCAATCGTGAGCGCTTATCACCAGTTGACGGCCAGGGCCGTTTCTCCCCCGCACGTTCTTGTTCATGACGAAACGGGGTTGTGGCATTCTGCCCGCGGTGGCAGGCCCACCGGCGAGCGGTGGCTGCTGCGAGGCTATGGATGAGATGAGTCTTTGATTGATGGCTTGAGGTGTTATGGTGGCATGTATTTATATTGGATGGGAGGTGGGTGGTTACATGATAGATCTAATCTGGTAATTATATGTTACAACCATATCATATATATTAGGAACTCTAACAAACTCAAAACCAAATATGTTACAAGATAGATCTAATCTGGTACTTATCTGTCACAATCCTATTCTATCTGAAAGTCGCCTAGAGGGGGGTGAATAGGCGAAACCTTAAATTTAAAAACTTTAAACACACACTAAGGCCAAAGTTAGCGTTCGAATTAAATCAGAGTTCGAAAGATAGTTCTCCTTGCTTAGAGTTGCTCAATCAATGCGAATAACGTTTGGGAGCAAACTCAAACAATATGAGCAAGGGAACTTTTTAGAGAGAGAGGAAAGAGGGGAAACAAATCAAGTGAAGATCAACAAGTGAACACGGTGATTTGTTTATCGAGGTTCGGTTCCAAAGAACCTAGTCCCCGTTGAGGAGGCCACAAAGGCCGGGTCTATTCCAACCCTTTCCCTCTCTCAATCGGTCACACATACTGGTCGAGGCTTCTCCTTAATCACTTGGGTCACTAAGCCCCGACAAGGATCACCACACACTTAGGTGTCTCTTGCTATCTTTACAAAGCACTTATAAGAATAAGAATAGAGAAGGAGAAAGCAATCCAAGCAACAAGAGCAACAAAAGAACACAAAACACCCTCTCTCAAGTCACTAAGCAATTGAGTTGATTCTGATGATTTGATCTTTGGAGTGTGTCTTTGAGTGAATGCTATTGCTCTTGTATTGAATGTGAAGTTCAGAAAACTTGGATGGCTTGAATGGTGGTGGTTGGGGGTATTTATAGCTCCAACCACTATTCTAGTCGTTGCTGGCGATGGCGCACCGGACAGGGCACTGTTCACTGTCTAGTGCGTGCCACGTCAGCACGCCGTTGGGGTTTGGAACGGTTGACCATTGAAGTCCTTTGTCCTGTAGCTGCACCGGTCAGTCCGGTGCCACACCGGACATGTGCTCTAACTTCTGACACCCACTGTTCACCTTTGGCGCAGGTTACCATTGCTCCGTTGGTTCACCGAACATGTACGGTGCACACCGCACAGTCCGATGAATTATAGCGGAGCGCCCCTTGGAAAACCCCGAGAGTGAGCAGTTCGCTTGGTGCTCAGCCTAGGGCACCGGACAGTGTCCAGTGCGCCACTGGCAGCACCTTTTCTAGTCTTTTGCTCCAATCTTTGTTGATTCCCAACTTAACTTCTTTCTTAGTTTGTGTTGAACTTTATGCACCTGAGATAAAAGTCATCTAGGCAAACTAGTTAGTCCACGTGGTTTGTGATGGACGTCAACCACCAAAATCAATTATAGGAAATGGTTAAGCCCATTTCCCTTTCAATCTCTCCCTTTTTGGTGATTGATGCCAACACAAACAAAAGCAAATGTAGAGTGTAAAAAAATGTAACAAGTTAGCAATTATGATTGACGTGCATAGGTTACTTAGATTTAAACCAATTGAAATACTTTCTACATAAGTCTAAGAGTAGATGTGATTTCTTTCTTCTATTTAATATTTTGGACCGCATTTGAACCACTTGCTTGTTTTTGCAAATCTTTTGGAAAACTCTTTTCAAATTCTTTTGCAAATAGCCAAAGATATAGGAATATGATTTCAAGAAGCATTTTGATGATTTGAAATTTCTCCCCTTGTTTCAAATGCTTTTTCCTTTGACTAATAAAAGCTCCCCCTGAAGAAATTCTCCCCTTAGCTTATCAAGAGGGTTTTTTGAAACAGATATCAGATGAAATTATACTAATTGAATTTTTGATACCAAAGGAAATACCGATTGAAATTATGATACCAATGAAAATAACTTCTTCCTTTTTGTGAAATAGTTTTTGAATTTTGAAAATGTGGTGGTGCGATCCTTTTGCTTTGGGCCTAATACTTTCTCCTCCTTTGGCATCAATCGCCAAAAACGATGAAACTTGAGGACCCTTTTGAATTCTCCCCCTTTGGTAAAAGAAATATGAGTGAAGGTTTATACCAATTGAGAGTTTCCTGAGTAACGACAAAGGATAAATGATACCGTCAGAGTTGGAGTGGAAGCCTTGCCTTTGCCAAATACTCCATTTCCCTTTCAATCTAAGACTAATCATAGAAATATACTTGAAAGCACATTAGTCTTAGCCTTGGCACAAGAAGAATAAGATATATGCATTTGTACCCAATGAAAGAGACTTGATCAAAGGTATATAAATGAGCTATGTGTGCAATGTCTCAATCGAAGTTCCAAGAATCAAGTATATTTAACTCATTCCTGAGTTTGATAAAAGTCTTTTCATCGAGTGGCTTGGTAAAGATATCGACAAGTTGGTTGTGGGTGCTAACATAAGCAATTTCGATATCCCCTTTTTGTTGGTGATCTCTCAAAAAGTGATAACGGATGTCTATGTGCTTAGTGCGGCTGTGTTCAACGGGATTATCCGCCATGCAGATTGCACTCTCATTATCACATAGGAGAGGAAATTTGCTCAATTTGTAGCCATAGTCCCTGAGGGTTTGCCTCATCCAGAGTAATTGTGCACAACAATGGCCTGCAGCAATATACTCTGCTTCAATAGTGGATAGGGCTACTGAGTTTTGTTTCTTTGAAGCCCAAAACACCAGGGATCTCCCAAGAAATTGGCAAGTCCCTTATGTGCTTTTCCTATCAATTTTACATTCATCATAATCGGCATCGGAATACCCAATTACATCAAAGGTAGATCCCTTGGGGTACCAAAGCCCAAACTAAAAGCATTATATCCGGTCGCGAAGCACATAAATACAGTTAAGATCCTATCATCGACCGGTATACCTTTCGATCTACAGATTTACCTCCCGTGTCGAGGTCGAGATGCCCATTTTTTCCCATGGGTGTCTTGATGGGTTTGGCATTCTTCATTCCAAACCTTTTAAGGATGTCTTGAATGTACTTTGTTTGGCAGATGAAGGTGCCCTCTTGAAGTTGCTTGGTTTGGAATCCAAGGAAATACTTCAACTCGCCCATCATTGACATCTTGAATTTCGGTATCATAGTCCTACTAAATTCTTCATAAGTTAACTTGTTAGTAGACCCAAATATAATGTCATCAACATAAATTTGGCATATGAACAAGTCTTTAGCAATTGTTTTAGTGAAGAGAGTAGGGTCAGCTTTTCCAACTTTGAAGCCATTAGTGGTAAGAAAGTCTCTTAGGCATTCATAGCATGCTCTTGGGGCTTGCTTGAGCCCATAAAGCGCCTTTGAGAGCTTATAAACATGGTTAAGTACTCACTATCTTCAAAGCCGGGAGGTTGCTCAACATAGACCTCTTCCTTGATAGGGTCATTGAGGAAGGCACTCTTCATGTCCATTTGATACAACTTAAAGCCATGGTAATTAGCATAGGCAAGTAATATACGAATTGACTCAAGCCTGGCTACGGGTGCATAGGTTTCATCGAAATCCAAACCTTCGACTTGTGAATAACATTTAGGAACAAGTCAAGCTTTGTTCCTTGTCACCATGCCAAGCTCATCTTGAGGATGATAAGGCTGAAGAGCCAAAGGTGGAAGAAACAATGAAAATGCTAGAAATTCTGAGCCCTCCAACAGAGGCAAAACTGCCGAAGGTGCAAAAGGCTTCTGCCGCAACTCCCAAGAGGAGGAGGATGGCCAACGTGCTGGATGCTATGCTAGAGACTACAAAAGCCTTGAGCCCCGCTCCTACAAAGAAAATTGCTGAAGCTACCAAAGCGGAAGCCGAAGCTGGGCAAGCGGAAGCCAAAGCTGGGCCCTCAGTGCCCAGTGAGATGAAGGCTGTCATGCCTGAAGACGAAGCTGATCAGCAAACTTCGGATGCTGTCATGGCAGAAGGGCAAGACACAGCAGAAAGGGCAAAATCTCCTGCCCCTGAAGCCGCTGTCAAGGATGCTAATTATATTTATAGTCATGCTTCGGGGAAAAAGTTGTCCAAAGAAGAAGTTCTGGAAGCCAGACACTATGCACGAAAACTGAAATATCCGAAGGGAGCTTTAGTGTTTAACTGCACTAACGATGATGACTTCTTATACTGTCTCCCGGACAACAAAGAAATATTCATTTGCCGGGAGATGGCTAAGAGTATGGGTTTTCCGAAACTTGAAAAAGGTCTTTCGGTTCTGTCGAAGGATGAACTTGCTGATAGTCTCACGTACAATAGCATAAAGGTATAAAAGTTGACTTTGAAGTTGGAAACGAAGTATTTTATTGTCATACTCAATTCTTTCTTCTTCTTTACAGGGCTTGATTCTTAGTAATGCCTTGAGGGCACAAAAGAATGCTGAAGACGAGAGCTATACCATAGCACTCAACAACCTTCGTTCAGAGGTGATTGAGTTGAGAAACGAAGGCTTGGAAAAGATAAAATTTTGTTTTCATTGGTAGATAAAGTGAAAGAAGATGAAGCTAACTACCATGCTCAGATCGAAGCCCAAAAAACCGAGATTGAAGATCTTCGAAGGCAATTGGCTGAAGCTAATGAAAAATGTGCGCTTGCATAGGCCAACCAAGAGATTAGTGAATAATGGAAAAATAAGCTAGAGAAAAATGTTGAAGAACTTCGCGAATTCAAGGAAAGGTGTTGTCGGCGTTTCGACCTCGGGGGGTCCCTGGACCGACGAGTAAAATTGTCGCTGCGTGCCCCAGCCCAGATGGGTTGGCGCGAGACGGAACACGAAGGGGGGAAAACCACGACTCGTGTTATCCTGCGCTAGAGTGGGTGCGCTTGCAGTAGGGGTCACAAGCGCTCGCGAGGGAGAGAGGGAGTCCCGCGCGACCACCCTCTGTATGAGGGCCCTGGCCTTCCTTTTATAGATGCAAGGAGAGGGTCCAGGTGTACAATGGGGGTGTAGCAATATGCTAACGCGTCCGGCAGAGAGGAGCCGGAGCCCTATGTACATGCCAACGTGGCTGTCGGAGAGGTGCTAGAGCCCTGTGTACGCTGTGTCGTGGCCGTCGGAGGAGCGTTTCAACCCTATAGAAGCACAGCTGTCGGGGCTGTTGGGACCTTGCTGACGTCTCCTTGCTTCCGTAAGGGGCTGAGAGCCACCATCGTCATGGACGCACGCGGGGTGCCATCATTACTTGTTACCAGGGCGAGCCTGGATGGGACGCAGGTCTTGTTCCCCTGTAGCCTGAGCTAGCTAGGGGTAGGGTAATGATGTACCCTCTGCGGCGTGGTCGGTCCGAGCCCAAGGTCGGGTGAGGCGGAGACTCCTCCTGAGGCCGAGGTCGGGGTCGGGCGAGGACGCGATTCCTCCCGAGGTCGAGGTCGAGGCCGAGCTCTGGGGTCGGGTGAGGCGGAGACCACCTTCCGAGGTCGAGGTTGAGGCCGAGCCCTGGGGTCGGGCAAGGCGGAGACCACCTTCCGAGGCCGAGGCGGGGGCCGAGCCCTGGGGTCGGGTGAGGCGGAGACTTCCTCTTGAGGTCGAGGCCCAAGGTTGGGCGAGGTGGAGCTTCCTGTTGCTCCTGAGGCTAGACTCAGCTGCTGTCAGCCTCACCCTGGCGGGTGGCACAGCAGTCGGAGAGGGGCGAGCGGCGCTGTTTTCCTGTAAGGTCAGTCAGTGGGAGGGCGAAGTGACTGCGGTCACTTCAACCTTGCCGACTGAGGCACGCGTGTCAGGATAAGGCGCCAGGCGATCCTTGCATTGAATGCGCCTACGATACGGTCGGTTGGTGAGGTGATTTGGCCAAGGTTGCTTCATAACGAAGCCTGCCCGAGCTGGTCTTCGGGCGAGTCGAGGGTGCGCCCGTTGCTGAGGAGGCCCTCGGGCGAGGCGTGAATTCGCCTAGGACTACTGTTCTCGCCCGAGGCTGGGCTCGGGCGAGGCGAGATTGCGTCCCTTGAGTAGACAAAGCCTTGACCTGAATTGCGCCCATCAGCCTCTGCAGTTTGTGCTGATGGTGATTACCAACCGAGTTTAGGTGTGTTGGGGGTACCCCTAATTATGGTACCCGACAGTAGCCCCCGAGCCTCAAATGGAGTGTTGGTACTCGCTTGGAGGCTTTGTCGCACTTTTTTGCAAGGGGACCGGCCTTTCTCGGTTATATTTTGTTCTGGTGGGTGCGCGCGAGCGCACCCGCCGGGTGTAGCCCCCGAGGCCTCGGAGGAGTGGTTTGACTCCTCCGAGGTCTTAATGCCTTTCGTGATGCCTTGGCCGGTCTGGTCGTTCCCTCATGTGATCTGATCGTAGCCCGGGTGCATGGTCAGGTTCCGAGTTTTCAGGCTGGTTTGTTGACGCTGTCAACGATTTGGCCGTAGCCGGGTTTGCGAGAGCTGCCCCCAAGCCTCTGCATGGAGCGAGAGGACGATCAAGGATTGACTCGGCTTTTATCATACGCCCCTTCGTCGCCTTTCCGCAAGGAGGAGGGGGGAAAGCGCCATGTTGCCCTCGGAGGGCACCAAACATGGTGTCTCCAGTGAGTTGCTAACGGGTGATCCGAGTGGACGCCCGTGCCCCGTTCGATAAGGGCCGGCTAATGGCCCAGAGGCGCGCTCCAAAAGTACCTGCAGGTGATTTGCCGGACCCGGTCCCGTTCGATAGGGTCCGAGGGCTCGATGCCTCCCTCTGATGAGATTCCGTTACAAAATCGCTCCTGCTAGTCTTGGAAATGTCCTAGGGTACCTCGGGAGCGTAGCCCGAGCCTCGGCCATGTATCGGACGTACCCAGAGTCATCCCTCGCTCTGCGTGCTCTGGGGCGGCTGTCGAACCCTTCGAGGGGCCAGCCTTCGAACCCCTGATCAGTAGTGGGCGTGGAGCCCGAGTGCTCTGAGGCGACTGTCGAACCCTTCCGAGGGGCCAGCCTTCGAACCTCTGATCAGTAATGAGCCTGAAGCCCGAGTGCTCTGGGGCGGCTGTCGAACCTTTCCGAGGGGCCAGCCTTCGAACCCCTGATCAGTAGGAGGGCTCGGGGCCCGCTTCCTTCGCGGAGAAGGATCCCTTTCGAAATTTCCCCTTTCCCTGTCCCTATAGCAAGAGAGAGAAAGGGGAAGAAGAAAAGGATATGAATTTAAATGATGTGGTGCACCTTTTTTGACGCGATCATTATGGCGGAGGTGAAACGTCGCTCGCTTCGCCTGCCAAAGGTGTCGCTTGCCCTGCCGCGAAGTTAATGCGACGGGACGGGTGGTTCGCGGGGCGGTTGTTACGCGAGCCGTTCGAGGGACGGAACATGGGCGCGTCGTCTTCACACCGTGGGAGAGGGCTCCCCTGCTGCTCTAGGAGGGGACGTGAGCCTGCAGACAATTTGACTGCTGCTTCCGCTCGCCTGCTGCCGCCATTACTGTCGGCCCCCTTTTGGCCATATCGACCGTCGCGCCTCCTTTCGCGGCTGACTGACCCGTGACCGATGTGCTCGGTTGGTACTGTTGGGCCATGCGTCGGGTTGCCTCAAGTCGCAGCACTGGCTCCACAGTCGAGAAGGCGCGGTATTGGCGCAAATGGTGGTGCAGTTTCTCGCACGTAGTAACCAGCGCGCCGGTTACATGACGTGTGGGCCTAGGCCTCCATGCTGGATGCGTCGAAGTCGAAGGGGTGCGTCCCCGTGGTGCGGTTGCACACCGCTTGCATGGCGGTCCGCCCTTTCAACCGTTGGTTTCGGCGAGGATGGAAGAGTGCTTGTAACCGCGGGGCGTTTACACGCTCCGCGCGCGACGGTTTGGCTTCTTCTGTTCCAGGCCAGCTTGCATGACGTGTGGGACCCAGCCCCCATGTCGTAGGGGGAGGACCCTGGAGCGCGTCGGTGAAGACTTAGTCCGCGACGCCTGAGGACGCAAGTGGGGAGAGCTGCCTTTAAAAAGGGATTGACCCCCCGGGTGGTAGCCATGCCTTCGCACTCCCCTCATGCATCGCATCCTTCCACCTTCCGAGCCCCCGGATGGGGAGCGCCCGTGTTGCCTTCGTCTTGTTGTTGGAGGAGCGCAACCCGACGAAGACGAGGCTGCCTTAGCCGAGGTCCAGAGGCTTGACGCGGCCGTCGCGGGCCCAAGCGCGGTGCTGGTGTCCTCCTTCGAGGTGGAGATCCTTCCGCCCGTGTCGCCGTCCGAGGTCGGGCTAGATCTCGCCAAGGGTGGAGACGAAGCCGAGGGTGCCGCTCCTCCCCCGGGTGATGCCTGATTTTGCCAGAGTAGTCTGTTTGGAGCATGCATGTGTCTTTCGTGGCTGCCGAGGCCTAAACACTTTGTTGTCATGTTGTAAAGCTGTGTTTCCTTTCCTCTTGTTTCGAGTATCAGGACTTGTTTGTCGGTAGCAGAATCGTTTTGTGGCGGAACTGCCCGAATTATTCCAACTTAAGTGCCTAAGTCCCGCCTTAGAGGCTAGACCACACTTAAATGGGAATAACCCGTCAATCCCTCGGATCTAGTCCGACGAGGCCACTGACAGAATCAAGTACCACAGTCTCACTCGATGGTGAGTCACAGAGCAAATACAATAAAGCATAAAACCATACATTAAAGAGTATTAAACTTATTACATCATCATCGGAGTTTTAGCAAAAGTATTCATCATTGTTCGAAGTGCAGCGGAATAAAACTAGCGGTAATTAAACAGAGAGATGGGGAAGCCTGTACCATCACTCCTCATGCTCCTCCTCAGCCGAGGCAGGATCCCACTCGACTGTCCAACCCGGTGGCAAGATGGACGACCAAGTCACTCCAGCAACCATGTCCTCCAGAGAACCTGTAAAATTATGCCACAAGCAAGGCTGAGTATACTAATACTCAGCTAGACTTACCCGGTGTGAGGAGTCTACTCCTCTACCTCTAGACATGCAGTTGTTTGGTTGTGGGGTTTGGTTGCCAAAAGCACTAGCTGAGTTTATAAATCAAGTTTTAGCTTTGTCCAGTTTTAGTGTGACTCTCTTAATACTAGATGTGTACTATCTACTCATTCATGGTATCAAGCATTTTTAGCGATCAACATCTTTTGTCACATCATCACATTTCCACTTGTTACTCAATGCAGTACAATGGATCAAGCAGTCTCATTAGCTGCGAGAAGCAGATGATTCGAATCGAATTTTTATCCTTGCAAGGTAAACCTAAACATACGACATGGCGAGGCACTCCGTCCCCACACACATCAACCGTCCCCATCGATTCCCCGTTAGCAGAGAGGGGCTCAACGCCTTGGCGTACAATGCCTCACTGACCCCGACTGCCGTCGTGCAGTGACCGCACTTGTACCCACCAAAACCGGAATGGGAGACCACGTCTCAGGTCGCGTGAGGAGGGCAATCTGCTGCCAGGTTCAATCAGGTACTAGGCTTACTGATTTACCATATTTCTCGGCATATGTTTAGTACGTTCAAACACTTGACACAGGTATCCGCACATTAATCCTTATTCCGATTTCGTCTCGTAGACATTGCAACCCCCAGGGGTCCAAGTCCACAGACCCTTATCATTCTTGTTATCAAGGTGGATACAATCAATTTTCCTGACCTCGCGCGAGTGCTAGAAAAATCACTCGACTTCTACCGAGATCCCTATTTAGCAAAGCAGCTACTCGACCTAGCATACTAGTATCCATCTCAACAAGGATTCCTGAGTTCATGCAACTAGGGTTTCAATCAACTCCTACACTTAAGTGCACAATACAAACCTACAAACATTAAGTGTAGTAAAATATCATATAGAACAGGTTATGCATAAAACCGGGGCTTGCCTTCCAAAGCTGGGGCAGGCAGATCCTATGGTGCAGGCTCTGGTGCTGGATCCGGGGCTACCTCCTGAGTGACTCCTTGTTCCGGCACGAGGATGTACTCTCCGTCCGTGAGGTTGCAATCTATCGAATGCAATGAATAAGAATATGTATGCTATGATTATGAAGGATTTAATAATCATTATGCTAAGTGAAAGAAAACTAAGTTAGTTAGTAACTTAGGGTTTCCTGATTATACGTGGCTCTTAGTGGTTTATGCTTATCAATTTAGGTTTGAGTTTTGTTAGGGATAAGCATAGTGGATTGTGTTTCCCTTAGATGTTTTAGTGGGCAATAAAAGGGTTTTGCTGCTTGGGTTATGATAACATTAATCCCCATTATTAATTTCCCTTTTTCATTTTCTATTTATGAATTATAGTGTGGGTTTGAATTAACTACATCAGTGGTTTAACTTTTCCCAAAAATTCTATAAATATTACAGTGGGTTACTATTTGTTATTGTAGTCTGCCTTATAAATTTGAGGTCCAGAATGATTAAAATATGCCCTGGACAAAAATAACAAAAGTTGGGGCAAAGGGGTCACTTTGCACTACAACTCTTAACTAGGGGTGGGTTCTGTCCTAAGGGTCATTTTTGCTGGTATCTAAAAGTAATAACATGCTTCTGTGCCAAAAAGAACAGAAGGATATTTGGTGGTTATTTAGTTGTGATTTTCTAAAGTTTAATGTCAAAAAGGCACTTACTACTATCTTGTTATTTGAAAAATATCAAACAACAGATTTCATATTTTTCCTATGTTCTTAATAACAAAACATTAGCTACCTTAAGGTTTAGGGTGTTTTCTCCTTGGGGTTATTTTTCTATGGTTTTTCTAAGTTCTCCTTGTTTTCTTAAAATAAAAGGTATCTCATTTATTTTTTACTAAACAAGTGTATAATAGATTTTTCTAGTGAACTATACTGAATAAGTAAAATAACAAAAATGTGGGTGCCCCCTGGTTCTATATTTAAACCACCTTTAATATTTTCCCTAACTTTTAGACTAAAAAGGATTTAAATGGTAAACTCTACCTTAACTTGGTGTACAGAGGGGTTTATTATTTTTGAACAGGTCAGGAAGTGATCAAGTACTTCTCTAAATTTTATTAACCCCAGTCAAATAATGTAACTATTTTTCCTTATTTCTTTTAGCTTTTGCCCAGTTAATCATTTAAATCAAAACTTTAAAGTTTTCCGTAACACTTAGGGGTTTTATATTTTTCCTAAGTAGTTTACATTATTTAGGATATGGCAAAATTGGTGTGACTCGATTTGGAAACCAAACTGAAGTTATGAATTTTCCAAGTTCTGTTTGGATTTAAATTAGAATTTTTAAAAGGTTTCCTGGAAAACTACTTTGCACCGAAGACCCTGGATTCTTTCTAAATCAACCCACTCATTTCTACCCCTGCGCAACTATTCCTCTGAGTCACTGACAGCACACAAAACCCCCTGACCTTTCCTTCTTCTTCCCTGAGGTCCCTCCCCTTATGTAAACAGTACCCACAGAGAGGAAAAGGGCGGCGCGGCTTACCGGCCGCGAGAGAGGTCCGGCGAGGGGTGGGGTTGGCTTCAGGAGGTCCTGGCGGTCACAGCAAGGTACGGCTCGACGGCGGTGGTGGCCGGAATCGACCGGTCCATGTGCGCAGGCGGGTGATCTCGTCGGCGGCGGGTGTTCCGGCTGAACCACGGTGATCTAGTTCAATTGAATGGCACGATGAGCTCCACGGGATGACGTAGAGGCTATGTACGCAAGGAATCGAAGAATGGAGCAGAGGCTTACCCGGTCTACGTTTACCGGCGGTCGGGTGAAGTCCGGCGACCGTGGACTGGCTTCTCCGGCGAAGCAAAGCCCGATTCCTTGCTCGGGGAGCTTCACCGAGGCATGCACGGTCTCCTCCGAGGGTCGGGCGTGGCTGGGAAGGGATCTGTCGGCCGGTCTACGGTGGCGGGGGATCGGGTGGCCGCGGGCACCGTCTGCAGGGCAAATGCCGACGATCTCTGGCTCCAGTGAGGTCAAGCGTGCGCGGAGGAGTACGATCGACGCCTGAGGGGGCTTTATAGGCGCGGGTGCGAGCAGGGGACACGGGCACGACTCAGTGCGGCGCGAGGCGCGCGGGGTCGGGCGCGGGCGTGCTCTGGCGTGCTCAGAGTGCGTCGAACACGTGGAAGTGTTCTTCTGCCTGTGTTCAACAGCTCTCCGAGATCGCAAGCGTGCGAATCTTGGCAAAAATCCGGCGCAGGCCTCTTCCTGGCACCTAGGGCTGTCTCTTGTATGTGAGTCCCCATGGCAGATATGCCCTAGGTAGGGAGATATGCGAACGCCAAATCTGGCTTGTCCCTCTTCCCACCTCGCGACAAAAGCCATGCCAAATCATGTCAAACTTCTAGGGCTCGGTTTCAACTTTTTCTAGTGGGTGCCTTAGGTGGTATGCCACATTTTTGGTATACAACTTAAGTGGTTTTGGCGCCATCTACTAAGTGAACACGGTGGATCTTTAGTTTAGGTGTAAAATTTGACTTAGAGAGAATTAGAGAGCTCTAGCTCTCTCTCCACTTAAGGAATGGATTTGGGGTTCTTTAAGGGGTCTTTTTGCAATGTTTCCTCCCTGTATTTTGTAGATTATAATGTTACTTAAACTTTGGCTAAAGGTTAACTCATGATTTGCACATTTGCTCAACCTTTCCCCCTTTAACCAGGGTTTTAGGAGTTAAGGGCTTAAGAAGGGTCTAGGGTTTATTCTTCTCTTGCCCAAGGTGATAATTGCATCAATGCTTGGGTAGTGCTTTTGGTCATTAACATTCTTGGTTAATACATGGTTCCCAAGGTTTTATGTTCTCCTCCTCAAGTTTCTTCCACATGTGATCACAGTCATTAGTGCATAGATGTGCCATGGCCAGGGTAACACCTGGGGTGTTACAGCCCTCCCCCCTTAAAGGAATCTCGTCCCGAGATTTTTAGGTAGAGTCCTCTGGAGGGGTGCCATGAAGGCGTGTTGGTGCGTTGTTCCTTGTTTTATTCAAGTTTCTCTAGTTAACTGCTCTTCGAATGTCATTCTCTTTGCGACTTCAGAAGGAAGTCCTTGTTAAGTCATTTCTAAAGCTTACACTACCTTTAACATCTAAGTTTTTCTTATATTTAGATTCAAGGGAAGGTGGGGGTGGGGTTTCGGGTTACGTACCGACTCCTTTGGGCAGAAAGTCGGGGAAGCGAGAACATAGAAAATCCTCAGTCTCCCATGTAGCTTCTTCTACTGAATGGTGACTCCACTGAACCTTATATATTCTGATCGACTTAGCCCGCGTTGATCTCTCTTTCTGATCGAATACCTTGATGGGGTACTCTTGATAGGATAAGTCTGGTTCTATCTCAATTTCTGGTTCAGGTAGCACTTCAGTGGGTAAGCAGACACATTTCCATAGCTGAGACACATGGAACACACTGTGAACTGCTGACATGTGGGGTGGCAAGTTTAACTGATAGGCTACGGGTCCACAAGTGGCTTTGATCTCATAGGGTCCAATGTAGCGGGGAGCTAACTTGCCCTTGATTCCAAATCTCTGGACACCTTTGGTGGGTGACACCTTAAGATAAACATGATCTCCCACATCAAACTGCAGAGGCTTCCTTCTCTTGTCATGATAGCTCTTTTGCCTGGCCTGAGCAGCTTCTAGGTTCTTTTTAATAACTCTGACATTTTCCTCTGCTTCAAGTACCAAGTCTAGTCCGAATATTTCCCTCTCCCCAGCTTGAGACCGATTGAACGGTGTCCTACACCTTCTCCCATATAAGGCCTCAAAAGGTGCCATCTTCAAACTGGACTGATAGCTGTTATTATACGAGAACTCTGCCAAGGAAAGACACTTGTCCCAATTTTTACCATAGTGTAGCACACAGGCCCGCAACATATCTTCGAGGATTTGGTTTACTCTTTCTGTCTAGCCATCTGTCTGTGGATGATATGCGGAGCTCCTTATTGCATGGGTCCCAAGTAATTCTTGTAGCTGCTCCCAAAAGCGTGCCACAAACAGTGCTCCTCTATCAGATACAATGGTCTTTGGAATACCATGCAAACACACTATTTGATCAACATAGATTTTTGCATATTTCTCCGTCTTGTGGGTGGTATGCACTGGCAAGAAATGAGCGATCTTGGTCAACCTATCCATAGTGACCCAAATAGAATCATGGTGCCGGGAGGTATTTGGCAATCCCACGATAAAATCCATGCAAATATCCTCCCACTTCCAAGATGGTATGGGAAGGGGTTGCAAAGTGCCTGCTACCTTCAGATGGCTGGCCTTGATTCTCTGGCAGGTGTCGCATTCAGATATATACTTAGCAATTTCCCTCTTCATTCTGGTTCACCAGTATAAGGATCTGAGATCATGATACATCTTATTGCTGCCCGGGTGCATGGAGAATTTTGAAAGGTGGGCTTCATCCAATATCTTCTTTCTGAGCTCAGAGTCCTTGGGAACAACCAATCGATCTCCAAACCATATGATTCCTTTGCTGTCCTGCCGGAAGCATTTGTATTTTTCTGCTTTCTGCTTGATCATTTCCTTAATGACCTGAACACCCTTGTCTTCAATCTGTGCCCTGACTATTTGCTCTTGCAATGTGGGCTCCATCGAGATATAATTTAAGACACCTGAAGAAACAACTTCTAGTTTCAGCTTGCACAACTCATCACACAGGGTGGTGACTCTTGCATCCATGCTCATACAATTGCACTGGGCCTTTCTGCTCAAGGCATCTGCCACAACATTGGCTTTGCCAGGATGATAATGCACCTCCAAATCATAGTCCTTGATTAGCTCTAACCATCTTCGCTACCTCATATTAAGATCTGCCTGAGTGAAAATGTATTTGAGACTCTTATGATCAGTGTAAATGTTACAGTGAGCTCCCATCAAGTAATGTCTCCATATCTTGAGAGCATGAACCACAGCTGCTAATTCCAGATCATATGTGGGGTAGTTCTGCTCATGGGGTCTGAGTGCTCGGGAGGCATAAGCAATTACTCTGTTATCTTGCATTAAGACACATCCCAATCTAATACCGGAAGCATCGCAATACACTTCAAAGGGCTTGGTGTTGTCAGGTTGAGCTAGCACTGGGGCTGTTGTCAAGTGTTGCCTTAGTGTATGAAAAGCATCCTCACACTTCTGGCTCCAATTATACTTGACTCCCTTCTTCAACAGTTCAGTCATTGGTTTGGCAATTCTGGAGAAATCCGGAATGAATCGTCGATAATACCCTGCCAATCCCAGAAAACTCTGAATCTGTCTCACTGTGGTAGGAGGTTTCCAATCCATTACTTCTTGTACCTTCTCAGGATCAACTGATATCCCATCCTGAGAAATTGTGTGACCCAAGAATTTAATTTCCCTTAGCCAGAATTCACACTTAGACAACTTAGCATAAAGACGATGATCG
The DNA here is from genome assembly GCF_902167145.1 of Zea mays. NCBI lineage: Eukaryota > Viridiplantae > Streptophyta > Magnoliopsida > Poales > Poaceae > Zea > Zea mays. The sequence continues at coordinate 77,326,316 of NC_050103.1, read as the reverse complement.
CGCAGTCGCTGAAGCACGATGTGTAGATGCTCAGTATGCTCGTCTTCATTCTTGGAAAAGACTAGAATATCATCAATGAAAACGACCACGAATTTGTCCAGCTCTGGCATGAATACTGAGTTCATTAGGTACATGAAATAAGCCGGGGCATTGGTCAGCCCAAAAGACATCACCAAAAATTCATAGAGCCCATATCTGGTAGAGAAAGTCGTCTTCGGAATATCACTGGCACGGATCTTGATCTGATGGTAGCCCGAGCGAAGGTCTATCTTGGAGAATACCTTGGCTCCCACCAACTGATCAAACAAAACATCAATGCGGGGCAGTGGGTATTTGTTCTTGATGGTCACCGCATTGAGAGGGCGGTAATCAACACACATTCTCAAACCCTCATCCTTTTTCTTCACAAATAAGGCCGGACATCCCCATGGTGAAGTACTTGGGCGAATGAACCCCTTGTCCAACAACTCTTGCAGTTGCTTTTTCAGTTCTGCCAATTCCGCTGGAGGCATCCTATAAGGCCTCTTGGACATGGGAGCAGTTTTGGGTTGCAATTCAATGGCGAACTCTATGTCTCTATCGGGTGGCATCCCTGGCAATTCATCCGGAAAAACATCTGGGTAGTCACAGACCACAAGGATTCTTTCAACCGGTGACTCAATCATAGTGAATGCACAAGAACAGGTACAACCCTGATCAGGCAAATATAAAGTAGTCTCGCCATAAGCAGGGGAGTGAATCTCAATGGCCCTTGCTGCAATATCCAATACTGCCTGATGCCTGGATAACCAATCAGTTCCCAAAATAATATCCACGCTATCCAATCCTAAGATGAGAAGGGTGGTTCTAATCACAAGACTACCCAATTTTATAGGCACTTGCCCGTTGATTTGATAGGTGGCAACCCTGCCTCCTGGTGTTGAAATTGTAATACCCCATCGGTGTGGTGAAAAGGTAATTGGCACTTGGCACTAAATTTGGCACTGATGAAACTGTGTGATGCACCAGAATCAAAAAGAATAATAGCAGGATAATTCAAAATTGAAAAGATACCAGTCATGACGGGTGCTCCCTCTGGAATGTCAGCCATGGTGGTGAAGTTCAATCTGCCTTGCCTCACTTGCACCTTCTGTCTCTTGCCTTGAGTCTGGTTGGCATTCTACCCCTGCCTCTGCTGGTTTCTGGGGCAATTCTTGGCATAATGCCCGGTATTACCACAAGTGAAACACTTGTTGTCATTTGCCTGGCGGTATTGCTGCTGCTGTTGATTGTTCCTCTAAGCTGGAAACTGGGTGCGGTTGGGTGCCTGCTGCTGCTGCTGTGGTTGGATCACCCAACGTCCTTGCTGCTGCTGAGGTCCTCGGTTCTGAGTGTCAGACACGATCCTAAAGCGCTGTGGCTGAGCTGAGGGTCCTACCACAGGGGTCTTCCTCTTCTTTTCTGCCTGAAGAGCTGTGATACAATACTCCTGAGAAATGGCCATGTTGACTAACTCATTATAGCTGTTGGCCCTGACTGTGTTGATACGGTCACGGAGCTTAGTGCTGAGCCCCCTCCTGAACCTGTCCCTCTTCTTCTCGTCCGTGTCTGCATGATACTCGGCATACTGGCACAGGTCATTAGAGGCCTGAGCATAGTGTAGCACTGTCCGGTTCCCTTGAGTGAGTGCCAGGAACTCGTTGAGCTTTCGGTCCATAATGCCTGCTGGTATATGGTGCCCCCTGAAAGCTGCCTTGAACTCTCTCCATTCCACCTCACGGTCAGCTGGCTGCATAGCAAGAAAGTGGTCCCACCATGTTCGCGCGGGTCCGCGAAGCTGCTGGGTGGCGAACCTGACCTTAGTCACCTCTGAACAGACTCAATGGAGTAACGGGAATTTGTATTCCACTACTCTCAGCCATACATCAGCATCAAGAGGGTCCTCTGCCCTGGTGAACAACGGTGGCTGGGTACTGAGGAACTCCTGATAAGTGGCTGCCGCGGGGTGACACTGATGATCACCACCACCATAGTGCTGAGGTGGCGGCTGACGCTGAGCTAGCTGTCTCAAGATCTCGTTCTGCTGAGCCATCAACTCCTGCAGAGTAGGAGGTGGTGGCGGTGGTGGAGGAGCGCGCTCATTTTGACCACGACGCGCTCTTCCCACCATCTGAAAAATCATATATATTCTCAATATCACATCTTTGAGGTTCAAGGTTCAATCGTGGTGAAAGAGTCAAAAGGCGAAACCAAAATATATATTGCATAATTATAAAAGATTCCACATGGTCTAAACTTTTCTTCTTAAATTAAGACTGACAGCATTCATCAACCATGCTTCCAAAAGAGTTTGCCAGGATTACATCAGTATCTCAAAAGACTCAACTCTATCTAGCCTAGTACCCCAAGGGTGCAAAAGCTAAGCTAGCTTCGAGGAGTCCTACCATCACAGACTTCTAACTCTATCCCTGCGATCTAGTGAGCAAACGAGGCAACACTCGACTCGGGGGAAGGTGGTCTCCCTGAGCCAGCAGTGTCCAAACTGGAGGCAGGCTCCTCCCCTCCCTCGATGTCGACATCCTCGTTGGCCTCCATGTCTTGGATCTCCTGGTGGTGCATATCCAGGTGCTGGTTAGCCTCTGCAAGCTGCTGCTAGGTGTTGATCAACTGATCCTCGAGAACCTCGATGGTCTTCTCCCTCGTTCCCACTAGTTCCTCAAGCTCTTGGATCTCATTTGACAGTTGCTCCACTTGTAACTCCTTTTCCACCATCTCAGTGGACAAGTCAACCACAAGTTCCTCTCTGTTATCCAAAGTGATCTTGGTCGCCTCCAACAATGCCATCAGATGGGACATTGCCTCACCACGCATCACTTGCAGACGATACAGGGCATTCATGCACCGCACCGTCAAGTGAGCAGTCTGACCTGGGTAGATAGCCCAGATATCCTTGGAATGCTCCACTCGGTCCTTCCACATTGGGTCGTCCTCCTTCTCAGCGGGGAACAAGCCAATGGGGTGAGTGGACAGCTCCAAGGGGTGGAATCCGCAGAATGTGGTCAGTCCATGAAGAGCAATTTCCTCCATAGTGTCCTCAGCCCTGTAACCAAAAGACTCAGAGTCCAGCGAACGCCAGCCTGGCTGTAGGGGATGAGGCTCCAGGGTCATCCTCACCCTACAGCGGGGCACTCGGTGCTTCTCGAACAACTGCACCGCGTACTGAGGAGGCGTCGTGTAACCAGCTCCCTGAAGTACCTCCCACAAAATACGGGGGAAACCCTCTCGTGCAAGCCTGTCAGTGTGGGACTGTGCATTCCCTTCGTCCGAGGATCCGTGAGAAGTCATCTGTGTACGGTTAAGCGTAAGTAAAAGAAAAAGAATTATAAAAAGAAAAAGGGATCACAACTTAGCCTCTCTATAACTACGACAGTGGTACTGGGGTACTTAGTTGGTCACCATTTTGTAATAAAGTTCTTACCCAATTATCCATTAGTTTAATTAAGGATGCATGCATGCTCGTCCTGAACAACCTCACATCAACTTAGAGGGAATAGGGAAGAACTCCCATCCCTTATAGTAGCCGGTAGGGCTTACTCAAATAGCCACCTAGCTACCCCTCTATTGTCCTAAGGCTCCATGTCCTAGGTCTATACTTATCGTCCTGACGATCTATCCAACATTTGTTTCTAACCAGTTTTACTTTGAAAAAGGATGGTATTTATAGTTTATTGATTCCTCTGTGGTGGTACAAGCTCCGATACCAGTTGTGGCGGAACTGCCCGAATTATTCCAACTTAAGTGCCTAAGTCCCGCCTTAGAGGCTAGACCACACTTAAATGGGAATAACCCGTCAATCCCTCGGATCTAGTCCGACGAGGCCACTGACAGGATCAAGTACCACAGTCTCACTCGATGGTGAGTCACAGAGCAAATACAATAAAGCATAAAACCATACATTAAAGAGTATTAAACTTATTACATCATCATCGGAGTTTTAGCAAAAGTAGTCATCATTGTTCGAAGTGCAGCGGAATAAAACTAGCGGTAATTAAACACAGAGATGGGGAAGCCTGTCCCATCACTCCTCATGCTCCTCCTCAGCCGAGGCAGGATCCCACTCGACTGTCCAACCCGGTGGCAAGATGGACGGCCAAGTCACTCCAGCAACCATGTCCTCCAGAGAACCTGTAAAATTATGCCACAAGCAAGGCTGAGTATACTAATACTCAGCTAGACTTACCCGGTGTGAGGAGTCTACTCCTCTACCTCTAGACATGCAGTTGTTTGGCTGTGGGGTTTGGTTGCCAAAAGCACTAGCTGAGTTTATAAATCAAGTTTTAGCTTTGTCCAGTGTTAGTGTGACTCTCTTAAGACTAGATATGTACTATCTACTCATTCATGGTATCAAGCATTTTTAGCGATCAACATCTTTTGTCACATCATCACATTTCCACTTGTTACTCAATGCAGTACAATGGATCAAACAGTCTCATTAGCTGCGAGAAGCAGACGATTCGAATCGAGTTTTTATCCTTGCAAGGTAAACCTAAACACACGACGTGGCGAGGCACTCTGCCCCCACACACATCAACCGTCCCCATCGATTCCCCGTTAGCAGAGAGGGGCTCACCGCCTTGGCGTACAATGCCTCACTGACCCCGACTGCTGTCGTGCAGTGACCGCACTTGTACCCACCATAACCGGAATGGGAGACCACGTCTCAGGTCGCGTGAGGAGGGCAATCTGCTGCCAGGTTCAATCAGGTACTAGGCTTACCGATTTACCATATTTCTCGACATATGTTTAGTACATTCAAACGCTTGACACAGGTATCTGCACGTTAATCCTTATTCCGATTTCGTCTCGTAGACATTGCAACCCCCCAGGGGTCCAAGTCCAGAGACCCTTATCATTCTTGTTATCAAGGTGGATACAATCAATTTTCCTGACCTCGCACGAGTGCTAGAAAATTCACTCGACTTCTACCGAGATCCCTATTTAGCAAAGCAGCTACTCGACCTAGCATACTAGTATCCATCTCAACAAGGATTCCTGAGTTCATGCAACTAGGGTTTCAATCAACTCCTACACTTAAGTGCACAATACAAACCTACAAACATTTAGTGTAGTAAAATATCATATAGAACAGGTTATGCATAAAACCGGGGCTTGCCTTCCAAAGCTGGGGCAGGTAGATCCTCTGGTGCAGGCTCTGGTGCTGGATCCGGGGCTACCTCCTGAGTGACTCCTTGTTCCGGCACGAGGATGTACTCTCCGTCCGCGAGGTTGCAATCTATCGAATGCAATGAATAAGAATATGTATGCTATGATTATGAAGGATTTAATAATCATTATGCTAAGCGAAAGAAAACTAAGTTAGTTAGTAACTTAGGGTTTCCTGATTATACGTGGCTCTTAGTGGTTTATGCTTATCAATTTAGGTTTGGGTTTTGTTAGGGATAAGCATAGTGGATTGTGTTTCCCTTAGATGTTTTAGTGGGTAGTAAAAGGGTTTTGCTGGTTGGGTTATAATAACATTAATCCCCATTATTAATTTCCCTTTTTCATTTTCTATTTATGAATTCTAGTGTGGGTTTGAACTACATCAGTGGTTTAACTTTTCCCAAAAATACTATAAAAATTACAGTGGGTTACTATTTGTTATTGTAGTCTGCCTTATAAATTTGAGGTCCAGAATGATTAAATATGCCCTGGACAAAAATAACAAAAGTTGGGGCAAAGGGGTCACTTTGCACTACAACTCTTAACTAGGGGTGGGTTCTATCCTAAGGGTCATTTTTGCTGGTATCTAAAAGTAATAACATGCTTTTGTGCCAAAAAGCACAGAAGTATATTTGGTGGTTATTTAGTTGTGATTTTCTAAAGTTTAATGTCAAAAAGGCACTTACTACTATCTTGTTATTTGAAAAATGTCAAACAACAGATTTCATATTTTTTTTCTATGTTCTTAATAACAAAACAATAGCTATCACAAGGTTTGGGGTGTTTTCTTTTTGGGGTTATTTTTATATGGTTTTTCTAAGTTCTCCTTGTTTTCTTAAAATAAAAAGTATCTCATTTATTTTGTACTAAACAAGGGTATAATAGATTTTTCTAGTGAACTATACTGAATAAGTAAACTAACAAAAATGTGGGTGCCCCCTGGTTCTTTATTTAAACCACCTTTAATATTTTCCCTAACTTTTAGGCTAAAAAGGATTTAAATGGTAAACTCTACCTTAACTTGGTGTACAGAGGGGTTTATTATTTTTGAACAGGTTAGGAAGTGATCAAGTACTTCTCTAAATTTTCTTAACCCCAGTCAAATAATATAACTATTTTTCCTTATTTATTTTAGCTTTTGCTCAGTTAATCATTTAAATCAAAACTTTAAAGTTTTCTGTAACACTTAGGGGTTTTATATTTTTCCTAAGTAGTTTACATTATTTAGGATCTGGAAAAATTGGTTTGATTCGATTTGGGTAAACCAAACTGAAGTTATGAATTTTCCAAGTTCTGTTTGGATTTAAATCAGAATTTTTAAAAGGTTTCCTGGAAAACTACTTTGCACCGAAGACCCTGGGTTCTTTCTAAATCAACCCACTCATTTCTACCCCTGCGCTACTATTCCCCTGAGTCACTGACAGCGCACAAAACCCCCTGACCTTTCCTTCTTCTTCCCTGAGGTCCCTCCCCTTATGTAAATAGTACCCGTGGAGAGGAAAAGGGCAGTGCGGCTTACCGGCGGCGAGAGAGGTCCGGCGAGGGGCGGGGTTGGCTTCGGGAGGTCCTGGCGGTCACAGCAAGGTACGGCTCGACGGCGGTGGTGGCTAGAATCGACCGGTCCACGTGCACAGGCGGGTGATCTCGTCGGCGGCGGGTGTTCTGGCTGAACCACGGCGATCTAGTTCAATTGAATGGCACGATGAGCTCCACGGGATGACGTAGAGGCTATGTACGCAAGGAATTGAAGAATGGAGCAGAGGCTTACCCGGTCTACGTTTACCGGCGGTCGGGTGAAGTCCGGCGACCGTGGACTGGCTTCTCCGGTGAAGCAAAGCCCGATTCCTTGCTCGGGGAGCTTCACCGAGGCATGCACGGTCTCCTCCGAGGGTCGGGCGTGGCTGGGAAGGGCTCTGCCGGCCAGTCTATGGTGGCGGGGGATCGGGTGGCCGCGGGCACGCCGTCTGCAGGGCAAACGTCGGCGATCTCTGGCTCCGGTGAGGTCGAGCGTGCGCGGAGGAGTACGGTCGACGCCTGAGGGGGCTTTATAGGCGCGGGCGCGAGCAGGGGACACGAGCACGGCTCAGCGCGACGCGGGGCGTGCGGGGTCGGGCGCGGGCGTGCTCTGGCACGCTCAGAGTGCGTCGAACACGTGGAAGTGTTCTTCTGTCTGTGTTCAACAGCTCGCCGAGATCGCAAGCGTGCAAATCTTGGCAAAAATCCGGCGCAGGCCTCTTCCTGGCACCTAGTGCTGTCTCTTGTATGTGAGTCCCCATGGCAGATATGCCCTAGGTAGGGAGATATGCGGACGCCAAATCTGGCTTGTCCCTCTGCCCACCTCGCGACAAAAGCCATGCCAAATCATGTCAAACGTCTAGGGCTCGGTTTCAACTTTTTCCATTGGGTGCCTTAGGAGGTATGCCACAATTTTGGTATACAACTTAAGTGGTTTTGGCGCCATCTACTAAGTGAACACGGTGGATCTTTAGTTTAGGTGTAAAATTTGACTTAGAGAGAATTAGAGAGCTCTAGCTCTCTCTCCACTTAAGGAATGGATTTGGGGTTCTTTAAGGGGTCTTTTTGCAATGTTTCCTCCCTGAATTTTGTAGATTATAATGTTACTTAAACTTTGGCTAAGGGTTAACTCATGATTTGCACATTTGCTCAACCTTTCCCCCTTTATCCAGGGTTTTAGGAGTTAAGGGCTTAAGAAGGGTCTAGGGTTTATTCTTCTCTTGCCCAAGGTGATAATTGCATCAATGCTTGGGTAGTGCTTTTGGTCATTAACATTCTTGGTTAATACATGGTTCCCAAGGTTTTATGTTCTCGTCCTCAAGTTTCTTCCACATGTGATCACAGTCATTAGTGCATAGATGTGCCATGGCCAGGGTAACACCTGGGTGTTACACGTTTATCCGAGCGAGAGTTACTTTTCACGGAAGGTGACGAGTGAGGTATCCGTATCCCGGAGGCGTAGGAGTCCCTCGGCTCGGTCGGCCTTGCCGCTTACGTGCACTCTTACTCGTTCGTAGGATTCTGTTATCGATATAGTCGAGAAGGCACGAAAATCGTTCTGGCAAAAAAGTTTTCGAGCGTTAAGACTTGTTCGGTTAGCAGAATCGCTTATCCGAGCGTGAGTTACTTATCGCAGAAGGTGATGAGTGAGGTATCCGTATCCCGGAGGCGTAGGAGTCCCTTGGCTCGGTCGGCCTTGCCGCTTACGTGTACTCCGTCGTTTTCAGGATCCCGCTATCGAAGCAGTCGAAAAGCGAGAAAGATGTTCTAGCAGAAAGACTTTTTCCGAGGAAAATTTTGACGCAGAGGGGGTTCCCCCCTTCTAGCCCCCGAGGGAGGGTCGGGCTTTGCCGAGGCAAGGCTGACCCTTCCTTGACGGTTAGACTTTATTTGTGTATGTATAGAAAACAAGGTATATGAACGACTTGAAAACATCTTAAGGGTAAAAGCGACGTAGCTATCGAATGTTCCAAGCGTTGCTATAGACCTCGCCTTGATTGTTGGCCAGCTTGTATGTTCCGGGCTTCAAAATCTTGGCAATGATGAATGGCCCCTCCCAGGGAGGAGTAAGCTTGTGGCGCCCTCGGGCGTCTTGCCGCAGCCGAAGCACCAAGTCTCCTACTTGGAGGTCTCGGGGCCGAACCCCTCGGGCGTGGTAGCGTCGCAGAGACTGCTGATATCGTGACGAGTGTAGCATGGCCACGTCCCGAGCTTCTTCTAGTTGGTCCAGCAGGTCTTCTCGGCTGGTCTGGTTGCTTTGGTCGTCGTACGCCCTTGTCCTCGGGGAACCGTATTCTAAGTCTATGGGCAAGAAAGCCTCGGCCCCATAGACTAGAAAGAACGGTGAGAAAACAGTGGCCCGACTTGGCGTCGTCCTCAGACTCCAGACCACCGAGGGTAGTTCCTTCATCCACCGCTTGCCGAACTTGTTGAGGTCGTTGTAGATCCTCGGTTTAAGTCCCTGCAGAATCATGCCGTTGGCACGCTCCACCTGCCCATTTGTCATGGGGTGAGCCACGGCGGCCCAATCCACCCGAATGTGGTGGTCCTTGCAGAAGTCGAGAAACTTCTTGCCAATGAACTGGGTGCCATTATCGGTGATGATGGAGTTTGGGACCCCGAAGTGATGGATGATGTTGGTGAAGAACGCCACCGCCTGCTCGGACCTGATGCTGGTTAGGGGTCAGACCTCGATCCACTTGGAGAATTTGTCGATGGCGACCAGCAGGTGCGAGAAGCCCCCGGGTGCCTTCTGCAATGGACCGACAAGGTCCAGACCCCACACAGCAAACGACCAAGTGATGGGTATTGTCTGTAGGGCCTGAGTGGGCAAGTGCGTCTGTCTTGCGTAGAATTGACACCCCTGGCAGGAGCGTACAATCCTAGTGGCATCGGCCACCGCGGTTGGCCTGTAGAAGCCTTGTCGGAAGGCGTTCCCGACGAGGGCTCGAGGTGCTGCGTGGTGACCACAAGCCCCCGAGTGTATCTCTAGCAATAGCTCCTGTCCTTCAGCGATGGATATGCATCGTTGGAGAATGCCTGAGGGGCTGCGGTGGTAGAGCTCCTTTTCATCACCCAGTAAGACGAACGACTTGGCGCGCCGCGCCAGTCGCCGAGCTTCGGCTTTGTTGAGGGGTAGCTCTCCTCGGTGGAGATATTGCAGGTACGGGGTCTGCCAGTTTCGATTAGGCGTGACCCCATTCCGCTCTCCCTCGACACGCAGTGCCTCACCCTCGGCGGCCGAGGGTGCCTCGAGCTGGGCCGAGGCCTCCTCGGGCTAGGCCGAGGCTTCCCCAGGCTCGGGCGTGTCGTCGGTCCTGACGGAGGGTTGATGTATGTCTCTGGAGAAGACATCCGAGGGAACCGTTGTCCACCCCGATGCTATCTTAGCCAGCTCATCCGCAGTCTCGTTGTACTGTCGGGCGACGTGGTTGAGCTCGAGTCCGTAGAACTTGTCTTCCAGGCGCCGAACCTCATCGCAGTAGGCCTCCATCTTTCGGTCGCGGTAGTGGGAGTTCTTCATGGCTTGGTCGATGACAAGCTGCGAGTCGCCACAAGCGTCGAGGCACCAAACCCCTAGCTCGATGGCGATGCGCAACCCGTTGACTAGAGCCTTGTACTCGGCCATGTTGTTTGACGCCGGGAAATGGAGGCGCAACACGTAGCGGAGGTGCTTCCCAAGGGGTGAGATGAAGAGCAGGCCTGCACCTGCTCCTGTTTTCATCAGTGACCCATCGAAGTACATGGTCCAGAGTTCCGGTTGGATCGGAGCTGTTGGTAGCTGGGTGTCGACCCATTCAGCCACGAAGTCTGCCAAGACTTGGGACTTGATGGCCTTCCGAGGAGTGAACGAGATTGTCTCGCCCATGATCTTCACCACCCACTTTGCTATCCTACCTGAGGCCTCTCGGCACTGGATGATCTCCCCCAGGGGGAAGGATGACACCACAGTCACCGGATGAGACTCAAAGTAGTGTCGCAACTTTCGTCGCGTCAGAATTACTGCGTACAGTAGCTTCTAAATTTGCGGGTAGCGGATCTTGGTCTCGGATAGCACTTCGCTGATGAAGTAGACCGGCCTCTGGACGAGCAGTGCATGCCCTTCTTCTCGTCTCTCGACGATGATCACGACGCTGACCACCTGAGCTGTTGCGGCTACGTAGATCAAGAGGGCTTCTCCTGCAGCGGGGGCACCAAGATGGGCACACTTGTAAGGAGTGCCTTTAAGTTTCCAAGGGCTTCCTCGGCATCGGGGGTCCAAGAGAAGCGCTCGGTCTTCCTTAAGAGGCGATACAAGGGTAGGCCTCTTTCGCCGAGGCGCGAGATGAAGCGGCTCAGAGCTGCAAGACTTCCCATGACCCTTTGTACTCCTTTCAAGTCTTTGATAGACCCCATGTTGGTGATGGCCGCGATTTTCTCCGGGTTGGCCTCGATGCCCCGCTCGGAAACAAGGAACCCCAGGAGCATGCCTCGAGGGACTCCAAAGACACATTTCTCGGGGTTGAGTTTCACGCCCTTTGCCCTCAGACACTTGAATGTCGTTTCAAAGTCAGAGAGGAGGTCGGAGGCTTTTCTCGTCTTGACTACGATGTCATCGACGTAAGCCTCGACCGTTCGGCCGATGTGTTCTCCGAACACGTGGTTCATGCACCTTTGGTATGTCGCACCTGCATTCCTCAAACCAAATGGCATAGTAGTATAGCAGTACATGCCAAAATGTGTGATGAAAGAAGTCGCGAGCTGGTCGGACTCTTTCATCTTGATTTGGTGATACCCTGAGTAGGCGTCGAGGAATGACAGGGTTTCGCTCCCAGCAGTGGAATCCACGATTTGATCGTTGCGATGCAGAGGGTAGGGAACCTTCGGACATGCTTTGTTTAGACCAGTGTAGTCTACACACATCCTCCATTTCCCACCTTTATTTTTCACAAGCACGGGGTTGGCTAACCATTAGGGATGGAATACCTATTTGATGAACCCCGCAACCATCAGCTTGTGGATCTCCTCGCCTATGGCTCTGTGCTTTTCTTCGTCAAAACGGCGCAGAGGCTGCTTCACGGGTCAGGCTCCAGCTCGGATATCCAGCGAGTTCACGGCGACATCCCTCGGTATGCCAGGCATGTCCGAGGGACTCCACGCAAAAACCTCGGCGTTCGCGCGGAGAAAGTCGACGAGCACTGCTTCCTATTTTGGGTCGAGCTCGGAGCCGATCCAGACTTGCTTCGAGGCGGCGTTGCTGGGGTCGAGAGGGACGGACTTAATCGCCTCTACTGGCTCGAAGTTGCTGGCGTGGCGCTTCGCATCTGGCACCTCCTTGGAGAGGCACTCCAGGTCGGCGATGAGGGCCTCGGACTCAGCGAGGGCCTCAGCGTACTCCACACACTCCACGTCGCATTCGTATGTGTGTCGGTATGTGGATCCGACGGTGATGACCCCGTTGGGGCCCGACATCTTGAGCTTGAGGTAGGTGTAGTTGGGGATGGCCATGAACTTGGCGTAGCACGGTCTCACCAGCACCGCGTGGTAGGTTCCTCGGAACCCGACCACCTCGAACGTGAGGGTTTCCTTTCGGAAGTTGGAGGGAGTCCCAAAGCAGACGGGCAGATCGAGTTCTCCAAGGGGCTGGACACGCTTCCCGAGGATGATCCCGTGAAAGGGCACCGCACCGGCCCGGATCATGGACAGATCGATCTGCAAGAGCCCGAGGGTCTCGATGTAGAGGATGTTGAGGTTGCTGCCTCCGTCCATGAGGACCTTGGTGAGCCTGACGTTGCCGATGACGGGGTCGACAACGAGCGGGTACTTTCCTGGGCTTGGCACGCGGTCGAGGTGGTCGCCTTGGTCGAAGGTGATGGGCTTGTCGGACCAGTCTAGGTAGACTGGCGCCGCCACCTTCATCGAGCAGACCTCCCGACGCTCCTGCTTGCGGTGCCGAGCCGAGGTGTTCGCCACTTGCCCACCGTAGATCATGAAACAGTCGTGGACCTCAGGGAACTCCTCTGCCTTGTTGCCCTCCTTCTTGTCGTTGTCATGGCCTTTGCCACCTTCCGCCGGGGGCCCGACCTTATGGAAGTAGCACCAAAGCATGACGCATTCTTCAAGGGTGTGCTTGACGGGACCCTGATGATAGGGGCACGACTCCTTGAGCATCTTGTCGAACAGGTTCGCCCCTCCGGGAGGCTTCCGAAGGTTCCTGTGCTCGGTAGCGGCGACAAGATCTGCGTCGGTGGCATCGCGTTTCGCTTGCGACTTCTTCTTGCCCTTCTTCCTCATGCCGCGTTGGGCGGACGCCTCGGGGACGTCTTCCTGCTGGCGTCCCTGAGGCTGCTTGTCCTTCCGGAAGATGGCCTCGACCGCCTCCTGACCAGAGGCGAACTTGGTGGCTATGTCCATCAACTCGCTCGCCATGGTGGGAGTCTTGCGACCCAGTTTGCTCACCAGGTCACGGCAAGTGGTGCCGGCGAGGAATGCACCGATGCAATCCGAGTCGGTAATGTTGGGCAGCTCGATGTGCTGCTTCGAAAATCGCCGGATATACTCCCGCAGGGATTCCCCTGGCTGCTGGCGACAACTTTGGAGATCCCAGGAGTTCCTAGGGCGCACGTATGTGCCCTGGAGGTTTCCAGCGAAGGCTTTGACCAGATCGTCCCAGTTGGAAATCTGCGCAGGAGGCAGATGCTCCAGCCAGGCTCGGGCGGCGTCGGAGAGGAACAGGGGGAGGTTGCGGATGATGAGGTTGTCATCGTCCGTTCCACCTAGCTGGCAGGCCAGCCAGTAGTCCGACCTTGTTTCCCCGAGTACTTGGTGATGGTAGTCAGGGCTCGGAACCGGGTCAGGAACGACGCCCGTCGTATGGCCCGGCTGAAGGCTTGCGGACCAGGTGGTTCGGGCGAGGGGCTCCGATCCTCCCCACTGTCGTAGCGTCCCCACGCCTGGGGTGGTAGTCTCGGCGCACCTTTTCGTCGAGGCGGGCTCGACGGTCGTGGCAGCGGTGCTCGTTGCCGAGGCGACCCGGGGCCGCAGGTGTCGCGTCCCGCGTGTGCCCGGTGTGGACCGAGGCTTCCCGCATGAATCAGGAAGTCGCGGCGCGATGCTCCGGGGGGTACCCTTGCCTTCGGGAGGCAGAGCCCTCGGCCCGTCGGACTGCAGCATCCTCCAGGAGATTCTTGAGTTCTCCCTGGATATGCCGCCCCTCGGTGGTGGTGTTGGGGCGAAGGCGAAGACGCTACCCTTCGCTCGATGCCTTCGCCAGTCTCGCTGCACCAACGGAGACAAGACGACTGCCAGTCTCCACCCTTCGTCCAATACGCCGCAAGACGAAGGCCTACGACGAGGTCGCTCCGTCTCGCGGCCTCGTCCAACGCGAAGGCCCACGTAGAATTCGGCCCATTGTAACAGGCCTCGCGCGGCCGCTGCGCATTACGGGACCAGTTTGTGAGGGCTTTTCTGTAATGACAGTTTGTAACCCTGCTTTATGGGAATATTCCAGGGATGACCTAGGCGCCTGAGGGCACATGCATCCTTAATCCACGACGCTGGGCTCTCAGGCACCTATAAATACCCCCGCACAGTGCCCTTGAGAGGCTAGATTAATAGAGCAATTGGCTCCTTGAGCTAAAACCTTGTCTGCATTACTTTCACTCCCCCGTTGGATCATCTTGCTCTGGAGAGCAAGTTCCAACATTTGGCGCCCACCGTTCGTGCTACGAAAAACCACCTGCTATGGCACCCAAGAGAGCTAGCTCGAAGGCAGCCCCATCCGTTGACAAAGCTACGAAGGCAGCGCTGCTGGCTGAGAAAAAGGGCAAGGCCCTCGTCGACACCACCCACCAAGAAGCCTGCGAAGACGACGCACTCAGCAAGAGGCAGCGCAATGAACAACCCACACCTGAAGGTAGTCTCCGCACCTGCAGCTCCGGAGGACAACCGCAACCTCCCCTAGGCTTTGCTCCACTGGAGGGCGCGGACGCCACCGAGGACGGCGAAGTCATCGACGTTTCAGCAGAGGAACAGCTACAGCTGCGTGCCTTGCGCATCAAGAACCGCAACCTCCAGAAGCAAAAAGAGATTCTCGAGGCCAAGCGCTAACGTGTGTCTGTGCAAGCCAAGGTGCGCCAGATGATACGCGACGAAGAGCAAAAGGCTCAGGAGCTTGAGCAGGAGATCACGCTCATGCAGCGCGAAGGCCAAATCGGTCTGCAACACGGCCCACCCCTCCAACAGCGCGCGCAAATCGAAGACATGTTCATCCCTCAGCACGGACACGCCATCCCGCACGTCGCAGCATTCCAAGGTGTCAACTACCTTGACGAGCGGAGTCCCCTGGCGCCGCACCTGCAAGTGTCATCATGGCCCGCCAACTTCAGGGCAGGGACCTATCCCAAGTACAACGGCAGCACTGACCCAGCACAATATATCATGAGCTATCAGGTCGCCGTTGCATCATCCGGAGGGGACGACGCCATGATGGCCAAGTCATTCATCATCGCCCTCGAAGGCCCGGCCCTCACCTGGTACACCAGGTTGCCCCCGTTGTCCATCGACTCCTGGAGAAGTCTCCGGGACAAATTCCTGCTCAACTTCCAAGGGTACCGCCCAGACACCGACGCCTTGGCTGAACTTTCACTCTGCAAGCAGCTGGAAAGGGAAACTCTGCGGGAGTACTACCGCAAGTTTCTGACTCTCAAGTCACAACTGCCTTCGGTTGATGACCAAATCGCCATTCACTATGCCATCAGTGGTCTTTGGGCTGGCGTCCTTTATAGCCACTGCATCAGAGATCCGCCCAGGAATCTCCAGGAGTTGTATCAGCTATTCGAAAAATATGCCAGATCCGAAGAGCTCCACTAGCGCAAAGTCGAGTCTCAGAGGAAACCTAAAGACCCTCCGCAGTCCAGCCGTACGTGGACGAGGCCTTCGCAGACAGATTCCGGTCGGGACGGCCGCAGTCAGCAACAGGTAGACAACATCGCCAACCAGCACCCCGCTGGTGAGGCCCCTCGCCGCCAGGAGTATCCCCCCAGGGCCACGGAAACGGAACTCGTGGTCGGGGCCGGGGACGTGCGCAACAGCCTCGTAGATTTTACTGCTTGTTCCACGGCGAAGACTGCACGCACCCTACAAGAGACTGCCCAGAGACGAAGGCCACCAGAGACAGGATGGCACGGGAGCAACCAGCCGATAACCCTAGAATTGTCGCGCACACATATCAACAACCCCCTCCGCCATACAACCACGGCCCCGCTCCGCATCCACCCCACCATGCATACCAACACCACCAGGAGGTACAAATCGTACGTCCCCCACCCCCACCCCCACCTCCACATTTGCAATAGCAAAACATCCACCACCCCCACCACCCCCAAGCCCCAAAGCAAGAAGACTTCGCTGATCAGCCGTATCGCGGAGTCATTCACATGATCACTAGGGGGTCCAGCATCGACTTCGACACGAAGCGACAGAAGAGGGACCACTACCGCAGCATCAACCACGTCGCCGTCACTAGTCCAGTCGTGCAGACTGTTAGAAATATGCCCTAGAGATAATAATAGAGATGAACATATTTCTTTGTATCCATGATATATATATATATTGCTTAATTGAACATCCATGGAAGGCACCTTGTATTGATTAGCAATTATGTGAATTGTTTGTGAGATTCTTTACTTATATGGTTATTCTAAATGATGTCCCTAGTCTGAGTCGATGACTAGCACATGTACTAGTTGATGACTACATTTCACAAGTCATGAACATGGAGATGTTAAACTAATAATGTGGGCGCATGTATGACATGAGGCTGGACCGACCCAACGTGAGATATTGTAATATAGTTCTCTTTTTGCAACATGAATACTGTATCCTTAGACCTGAGATTGTCGCATGTTCTCAAGATGTGAATTGACTTACTTAGGGACTATCAAACGCTATTCCGTAACTGGGTAGTTATAAAGGTAGTTTTGGGTTTGTCAGGAAGCATGCTGGGAGGCATGGTCAGTCAAGATGGAATTTGTCCCTCTCTTTGTGAGAGAGATATCTCTAGGCCCCTCGAGTGATTGGATCAAGAAATGCATGGCCGTGCTAGGGTTAAGAGTTAACCATTGAAAGGTGTGGCAGAACCGCCCGAATTATTCCAGCTTAAGTGCCTAAGTCACGCCTCAGGGGCCGTAACACACTTAAATCGGAATAACCCGTCAGTCCCTCAGATCTAGTCTGATAGAGCCACTTAACCAGGATCAAATTCCATAATCTCACTCGAAGGTGAGTCACAGAAGAAATACAATAAAAAAGGAAAACCTCAAATTAAGTGCTGAATTATTACATAGATCGGAGTTTTTGCGTAGCAAAATAAGAGTTCACAAAATAAAATGCAGCGGATAATCGATGTCGTCGGTATCGAGGAAATGGGCAAGGCCTAGCCCACTACTCCTCATGCTCCTCTGCTGCCGGAGCAACATCCCACTCGACCGTCCAACCCGGTGGCAGGGTAGTAGGCCAAGTCACACCATCAACCATTTCCTGAATGGTACCTGTAAAAATTATGCCACAAGCAAGGCTGAGTATACTAATACTCAGCTAGACTTAACCGGTGTGAGGAGTCTACTCCTCTACCTCTAGACTATGCAGCTGTTTGGCTGAGGGGTTTGGTTTGCCAAAAGCACTAGCTGTTTCTAAAATCCACTTTTAGCTTTTCAAATTCTATTCTCATTATCTTAGCTAGATTTGCTCCTTCTAAGCATACATGGTGACAAGCATTTAGTTCAATCAACAAGTTATCTCATGTAACCTCATTTCACTTCTTACTCGATGCAGTACAAGGGGTCAAGCAGTCTCATTAGCTGCGAGAAGCAGACGATTCGAATCGAGTTTTAACCTTGCAAGGTAAACCTAAACACATGGCATGTTAGGGTACTCCGACCCCACACATGACAACCGTCCCCATCGATTCCCCGTTCGTGTCTAGGCCTCACCGCCTTGGCATACAATGCTCCACTGACCCCGGCTGCCGCCTTGCAGTGACCGCACTTGTACCCACCATAGCTAGCATGGGAGACCTAGTCTCAGGTCGCATGATGGATAAAGTCCGCGCCCGGCTTCAATCAGGTACTAGGTTTACCGGTTACCATTTTTCCCGGCATGTGCTTAGTACGTTCAAAAGCTTGACTCAGGTATCCACACATTAATCCTTAATTCCTTTTTCCCGTCTCATGGACAAGGCATCCTCCCTAGATCCAAGTCCATAGACTAACATATATCCCATTATCAAGATGAATACAATCAATTCCTGACCTCGCGTTAGTGCTAGAAAAATCACTCGACTTCTACCGAGATCCTGATTAGCAAGCAGCTACTCGTCCTAGCATACTAGTTTCATCTCAAAAGGAATCCTAAGTTCATGCAACTAGAGGTTTCAAGCAACTCCTACACTTAAGTGCACATTACAATCCTACAAGCATTAAGTGTAGTAAAGTAGCATATAATAATACAGTTATGCATAAAACCGGGGCTTGCCTTCAATTGCTGGGGCTGCGGGGAGATCCTCAATAGCAGCCTCGGAAGCCTGCTCCTGGTCCTCCTCTTGGACAGGTCCTTCCTCGGGGATGAGCACGTACTCTCCATCGGCAAGATTACAATCTAATGAATGCAATGAGTAAGATACATGCATGATATGATAGGTGCTATTAGAAATTACAAATCTGACGATGTATGATCTACTTGAGTTAAACAAGGTTAACTTTACTTATGTAAGACCCTCGGGTGGTATACTTGGTAAATTGGGTCAAACTTAGCTAAGGTAAGTGGTAGGTTTATTTCTGGAGTTCCACTGAATTCTTTTTAAGACTTAGTGAGAATTGATAAGTACTCAAGTTAGACTTATTGGGGTGAGGTTTAATTCTCCTTTCCTTTTTCTTTTATTCTCTTTAATGTTTTGGAGTGGGTTTGAACTACAAGTTGCTTTTATAAAATTCCAAAAATTATGCAAAAATTACAGTGGCTTGGTACTGGTGTTTGTTTCTCTGTCTCGAAATTTGGGGATCAGAAAGTGAATAGTTTTCTCTGGATAAAATTATCAACTTTTAGGGCAGAAGGGGTGCTTTGAACTACAACTATTATTTAACAGTGGGTAATTCTCTAAAACTTTTTTTTGCTGGCTTTTAGGTGTTATAACATGATTTGGTACAAATTTCTAGTCATTAATACCTTTTAATTATTTTACTATGGTTTTCTCAAGTTTCTAGCCAAATAGGTGCTTTCTACTACCACCATATTTGAAAAGTATCAAACAACAAAGTTCTTATTTTTCTTAGTTTTTGTTTTGCGCAAGAGCAATCATTTTGAAGTTTGGCATCTTTTTGCTTAAGGGAAGGGGTGGTATGCATTATTTGAATTAAGTGGCCTTTCTCTTAAATCATTAGCAATAGGTATGAGTTTGCTCCTTTTTCATAGGGTTGCATTTTTCACTGGTGGTTTATCTTATTATGGACTTAGCAAATTTTTGGTTGCCCATTATTGCATCATTAGGGGTTGTTCATGATTTATTTGGAAAATGCCTCATTAGCATTTTATATTTATTTTCCTCACTTAAAATGTTGGGTTGAGGTGTTCTTTATTTTTATAGTGGGGCTCTGGTGGTTGTAAGTCCACTGGATTTTTATTATCCATTTTGGGTATAGTTTTGTAATTCTAATAATTGATTTTCAGTTCAAATAAGGCTAAATAAAGCATTCTAATTTAAAACTGATCTGGACTAATGGTCTCTCTATTTTTCCTAGGTTTTCTATTACATAAGCAAACTAGGAAAAAAACATTTACTCACGGTTCATTAATTTTTAATGCCTTTCTGATTTTTCCTAAATTTTGGGCAAAATAGCTTTAAATGAATATCTACATCATATTTTTCAATGCTGGGGTTCCTACTATTTTTAAACAGTGTCTAAATGAGGTTTGAACACCTACAAATTTTCTTAGGTTCAGTACAGAAGAAAAACTAATTTTCCTTAATTAAACAAGGTTTGGTAAGTTTCTGTTTTTAATTTTAAACTCAAAAATTCAGAACAGAAAGCATAAGGTTTATCATTTTTAAATGATAGTTCATAATATTCCGGATCTAGCAAAATTAGTTTGACAACTTTTTATTAAGAATTCATCAAGTTATGGATTTTCTCAGTTCTCTGGTTATTTAAAAAGATTAACAGAATTGATTAAATGGAAAACTACTTTGCACTGGTGTCCCTGGCGGGTGTTTTAAGTTTTCTTCGCGGATCAGTCCCTAGGCTACTATTCACATGGGTCACTGACGTTACAGAAAACCCCTCGGGTTCTTCAAATCCTAACCCGAGGTCCTTCTCCTAACTCAAACAGTAACCGCGGCGGAAGAAAGGGCGGAGGGGCTTACCGGCGGCGAGATTGCTCCGGTGAAGTGGTCGAGGACGTAGGGGAGGTCTCGGGGATCACAACGGTGTGCGGGTCGCCGTCGGGGATGGTCGGAGTTGGCCGGTCCACGTGCGCAGGCGGGAATGCTCGTCGGCGGCGAGGAGTCCGGCCTGCTCACGGCGAGATAGTTCAATTGGACGGGTCAGAGAGATTCACGGGATGCCAGAGAAGATATGGGTGCAAGGAATTGGACGGAGACTCACCGGTTAGCTCTGTCCACGCGCGGCGGTGGAAGACCGAAGTCCGGTGAGGTCGATCTCGGGCCTCCGGTGAAGTCCGGGCTGGTCCGAGGGCTTGGAAAGCTTTACGGGCCACTGGCGGAGCTAGCCGAAGCACTGACTCGACTTGGGGTGGCTGGAGTGGGCTGGCCACAGTGGCCGAAGCTCTGGTGGCAATGGAGGGCGGAATTGAGCTCGTCGGAGCTAAGGAGAGGGGGCAGGCCGGTGAAGGTGAGCGCGGGGTGAAGTGAGGCGCGCCCGGGGAGGCTTTATAGGCGCGGGCGAGCACGGCCGAGGGCGGGGCTCTGACATGCACTCGGGGCGTGCGCGGCGAACACCAGTGCGCGCTCTGGCGCCTGGCACAGCGTCGAGCACGAGGCAGCGCAGAGAGAGGTCAAGTTCAAACGTGGATTGGGCCCAAATCTTTGAGATTAAGGCCACGATCCCGTTGAGAGATCTCTTCCTCTCAGGTCCCTTTGTCGTTTGTGTGTGGAGGCTAGCAAGTTTCGCTGACTGGATTAAGAGATAGAGAGGGGAGAAATCCTGTTTGTCCCACTGCCACACACAGGGAGAAAATCTCTGGTTTGACGTGTCCGAGGCACGCGTCCCAATGCCATCTCCTGGCACATGACAGAGGGGTTAGTTAGGCACATTTTTGTCAATGGGGTCATTAGGATTCGAGTTAGGGATCAAGGTGAACATCCTTGATCTTTGGCTCAAGGTCTGAATTTCAGAATTCTGAAATTCAGAATTCCCATTAAGTCCCCACATGAGAAGCTTGATTTGGGGTTTTATTTGAGTTATTTTGGCTAAGATTTCTCAACCTTTCTTGTTGTTTATTAAGTATACTTCAATGTTTATAATTTGCTCAAGTCTTAATTTTAAATTTTTCATACCCTTTTCCTTATTTTCTTGAATTTTGCTCATGGGGCTCACTTAGGGTTTTTATTAGGGTTGCAACATTATTACCTTTTGGAAAGACCCATTTGTTTTGATCATGATACTTTTAAGTATATGCTTGGTGAATTCTTTACTCTTAAGTTAATTTGATGCTCATGCTTACTTTGGTTCACATAAAATGATGGTTCTTGGTTTGGCATTTTAAGAGAAACCCTAGGTGACATTGGGGTGTCACAACCTTCCCCCCTTAAAGGAATCTCGTCCCGAGATTCGGGCCAGAGTCCTCCCAGGGTGAAGCGAAGGGTGAGACTTAAAGGAAATGGGTGATTATTGTTATTATTTGGGTAAAACTGCTCTTCGAATGTCATTCTCTTTGCAACTTCAGAAGGAAGCCCTTTTTAAGTTTTACTTCAGAGTTACTTCATTCTGAATTAAGATCATATTTTTGAAAATTAGATTCGAATGGCAGGAGGAGGGGTTGGGGGTGATTACGTACCAGCTTCCTTAGGTAGGCAATCGGGGAAGTTGGATCTCAAGAATTCCTCGGCTTCCCAAGTAGCTTCCTCCTCTGAGTGATTACTCCACTGGACCTTGTACATCTTGATCGATTTAGCCCGAGTTGATCTTTCTTTACAATCCAGAATCTTGGAGGGGTACTCCTGGTACGATAGATCTGGCTCTATCTCCAATTTTGGCTCCGCTATGATCTCGGTCGGCAACCGAACACACTTCTTCAGCTGAGATACATGGAATACACTGTGAATGACAGACATTTTTGAAGGTAACTTCAGCTTATATGCCACGGGTCCACATGCTTCTATGATCTCATAAGGTCCAATGTAACGAGGGGCTAGCTTGCCTTTGATCCCAAACCTCTGCACTCCCTTGGTGGGTGATACCTTGAGGTATACAAAACTTCCCACCTCGAACTGGAGAGGTTTCCTTCTTCTATCATGGTAACTCTTCTACCTGGCCTGAGCAGCTTCTAGATTCTTCCTGATTAGTTTGACCTTTCTTTCGGCTTCAGTCACTAAGTCAGGTCCAAAAACTTCTCTTTCTCCAGGTTGAGACCAATTGAGCGGTGTCCTGCACCTTCTTCCATAGAGAGCTTCAAAAGGTGCCATCCTTAGGCTGGATTGATAACTATTGTTATAAGCAAACTCTGCCAAGGAGAGGTGCTTATCCCAGTTCTTGCCACAATCGATTGCACAAGCTCTCAGCATATCCTCCAGGATTTGGTTTACCCTTTCTGTCTGACCATCAGTCTGTGGGTGGTAAGCTGAACTCCTGATTAGCTTGGTTCCCAAAGACTCTTGCAATTGTTCCCAAAATCTGGCAACAAATTGGGCTCCTCGGTCAGAAACAATGGTCCGAGGTAATCCGTGCAAACACACGATCCGGTCAATATACAATTCTGCATACTTCTGAGCCTTATCAGTGGTGTGCACAGGAATAAAATGTGCCACTTTCGTCAGTCGGTCCACAATAACCCAAATCGAATCATGATGACGAGAGGTGTTGGGCAGACCCACAATGAAATCCATGCTGATGTCATCCCACTTCCACGAAGGTATAGACAGGGGTTGCAAAGCTCCAGCTGATTTCAAGTGGCTTGCCTTTATCCTCTGACAGGTGTCACATTCTGATACATACTGGGCTATCTCCCTCTTCATTCTGGTCCACCAGTACAAAGGCTTCAGGTCATGGTACATCTTGGTGCTTCCCGGATGCATAGAGATTCTTCTTGATAATTTGCACTCCCTTGTCACTGAGCTGGGCCATGATAATCTGGTCTTGCAAAGCTGGCTCAACAGAAATGTGAGACAAAGAACCAGAAGGAATCACCTCAATTTGCATCTTGCTCAACTCATCACACAAGGTGTTAATGCGAGAATCCATCAGAATACAATTGCATTGCAACTTCCGACTCAAGGCATCTGCTACCACATTAGCTTTTCCTGGGTGATAATGTACCTCCAGGTCATAATCCTTGATCAGCTCTAGCCATCTTCTCTGCCTCATGTTGAGATCAGCCTGAGTAAAGATGTACTTAAGGCTCTTATGATCAGTGAAGATGTTGCAGTGGGTTCCCATTAGATAGTGCCTCCACATTTTTAATGCATGAACCACTGCTGCCAACTCGAGGTCATGAGTGGGATAGTTTTGCTCATGAGGCCTGAGTGCTCTTGAGGCATAAGCGATGACTCGGTTGTCTTGCATCAAGACACAACCTAGTCCGGTGCCAGAGGCATCGCAATATACATCAAAAGGCTTGTTGTTGTCGGGTTGCGCCAATACTGGTGTTGTGGTCAGATGCTGCCTTAATGCATGCAAGGCATCTTCGCACTTCTGACTCCAAACAAATTTGGCTTCTTTCTTCAGCAACTCAGTTATAGGCTTCGCAATTCGAGAGAAGTCCAGAATAAATCTTCGGTAATAACCAGCTAATCCCAGAAAACTCCGAATCTGACGGACAGTTGGTGGTGGCTTCCAGTTCATCACCTCTTGCACTTTATCAGGATCAACAGCTATTCCAGCCTGAGAGATAGTGTGACCCAAGAATTTGATTTCCTTTAGCCAAAAATCACACTTGGATAACTTGGCATAAAGGTGGTGCTCCCGCAGACGTTGAAGCACTACATGCAAATGCTCGGCATGTTCTTCTTCGTTCCTTGAGTACACCAAAATGTCATCGATGAAAACCACTACAAACCTGTCCAATTCTGGCATGAAAACAGAATTCATCAGATACATGAAATATGCTGGTGCATTTGTCAGCCCGAATGACATCACCAAAAATTCATATAGCTCATATCTGGTTGAGAATGCCGTCTTCGGAATATCACTCGCTCGTATCTTGATCTGATGGTAGCCAGAGCGAAGGTCTATCTTGGAAAATACCTTGGCCCCGACCAACTGGTCAAAAAGAACATCAATACGAGGCAAAGGATACTTGTTCTTGATGGTTACCGCATTAAGAGGGCGGTAATCTATACACAGCCTCAAGCTTTCATCCTTCTTATTCACAAACAGTGCTGGACATCCCCATGGCGAAGTGCTTGGGCGAATAAATCCCTTATCCAGCAGCTCTTGCAATTGCTTCTTCAATTCTGCCAACTCAGCAGGTGGCATTCGGTAGGGCCTCTTGGAAATTGGCGCCGTTCTCGGTTGCAACTCGATGGCGAATTCAATATCCCGGTCTGGTGGCATTCCTGTCAATTCATCAGGAAAGACATCTGCATAATCGCAGACCACTGGGATCTTCTTCAGGGGTAACTTCGTCATAGAGAAAGCACATGACTGAGTAGAACCTTGACTGGGCAGAATTAAGGTAAAATTTCCGCAGAACGGAGAATTAACTTCCACGGTACGGCTGGCTACATCAAGCACAACTTGGTGCAAGGTCATCCAATTTGCTCCTAGAATAATGTCCACATTTTCCAATCCCAACACAAGAAGAATGGTTTTGACAATGTGGCTTCCCAGTTGAATAGGCACACTTTGGTTTAATTGATTAGTTGCAATTTTACCCCCAGGTGTGACTATCATGATTGACCCTTTTGAGTGAGAGAATGGCAGTTTACATCTAGCACTGAACTTTTGGCTAATGAAACTATGAGATGCACCAGAATGAAACAGAATTAAAGCAGATTGATTATAAACTGAAAAGATACCGATCATGATAGGAGCTCCCTCAGATACTTCCTCCAGACTAGTGAAGTTGAGCTTCCCTTGCCTGACTTGCACCTTCTGCTTTCTTCCCTTGTCTTGATTTGGTGCTGGCATCTGCCTCTGCTGGTTCCTGGGACAATTATTGGCATAGTGGCCCACATTGCCACAAGTGAAACACTTGTTCCCATTGCCCTGGCAGAACTGCTGCTGCTGCGGAGGCTGATTGTTCCTTGGGTCGGGAGCTGGAAAGCGGTTGGGTGCCGGCTGCTGCTGCTGCTGAGGTGGCCTGATCACCCATCTACCTGCCTGCTGCTGAAAACCCCTGCTCTGATTGTGAGAAACAATCTGGAACCTCTGAGCCTGAGCGGATGGTGCTGCCATTGGTGCCTTTCTCTTCTTATCTGCCCGGTGAGCAACAATGCAATCCTCCTGTGAGATGGCCATGTTGACCAACTCATTGAAGCTATCAGCCCGGACAGTGTTGAGTCGTTCCCGCAGCTTGGTATTGAGACCCCTGCGGAAGCGATCTCTCTTCTTTTCATCAGAATCAGCATGGTACCCTGCATACTGGCATAAGTCGTTGAAGGCTTGCGCATACTGCAGTACCGTGCGGGTTCCTTGATTAAGGGCTAGAAATTCATTCAACTTCCGATCAAGAATGACAGCTGGGATGTGGTGTCCTCTGAAGGCAGTCTTGAATTCCTCCCAAGATACTTCACGATCAGCGGGGAGCATAGCACGGAAGTGGTCCCACCAAGTCCGAGCAGGGTCGCGAAGCTGCTGTGCGGCGAAGCGAGCCTTGGCCTCATCAGGGTAGTCTCCTGTGAGGAGGGGAAACTTGGACTCGACGACGCGAAGCCACACGTCGGCGTCCAACGGATCCTCAGCCTTGGTGAACAAGGGTGGCTGCGTGCTCAGAAACTCCTGGTAAGTTGCCATAGCCGGAGGTCGCTGATGCTGGCCTCCACCATGCTGCTGAGGGTGGGGCTGGCGCTGCAAGAGCTGTCGCAGGAACCAATTATATTTCTCAACCTTCTGATGGAGATTCTTCTTGATAATTTGCACTCCCTTGTCACTGAGCTGGGCCATGATAATCTGGTCTTGCAAAGCTGACTCAACAGAAATGTGAGACAAAGAACCAGAAGGAATCACCTCAATTTGCATCTTGCTCAACTCATCACACAAGGTGTTAATGCGAGAATCCATCAGAATACAATTGCATTGCAACTTCTGACTCAAGGCATCTGCTACCACATTAGCTTTTCCTGGGTGATAATGTACCTCCAGGTCATAATCCTTGATCAGCTCTAGCCATCTTCTCTGCCTCATGTTGAGATCAGCCTGAGTAAAGATGTACTTAAGGCTCTTATGATCAGTGAAGATGTTGCAGTGGGTTCCCATTAGATAGTGCCTCCACATTTTTAATGCATGAACCACTGCTGCCAACTCGAGGTCATGAGTGGGATAGTTTTGCTCATGAGGCCTGAGTGCTCTTGAGGCATAAGCGATGACTCGGTTGTCTTGCATCAAGACACAAATTTGCGGATCAGAAAGTGAATAGTTTTCGCTGGATAAAATTATCAAATTTTAGGGCAGAAGGGGTGCTTTGAACTACAACTATTATTTAACAGTGGGTAATTCTCTAAAACTTATTTTTGCTGGCTTTTAGGTGTTATAACATGATTTGGTACAAATTTCTAGTCATTAATACCTTTAAATTATTTTACTATGGTTTTCTCAAGTTTCTAGCCAAATAGGTGCTTTCTACTACCACCATATTTGAAAAGTATCAAACAACAAAGTTCTTATTTTTCTTAGTTTTTGTTTTGTGCAAGAGCAATCATTCTGAAGTTTGGCATCTTTTTTCTTAAGGGAAGGGGTGGTATGTGAAAGTCGCCTAGAGGGGTGAATAGGGCGAAACTGAAATTCTCAAAAATAATCACAACTACAAGCCGGGTTAGCGATAGAAATATAATTGAGTCCGCGAGAGGGAGTGCAAAACAAATTGCAAGCGAATAAAAAGTGTGACACGCGGATTTGTTTTACCGAGGTTCGGTTCTCGCAAACCTACTCCCCGTTGAGGTGGTCACAAAGACCGGGTCTCTTTCAACCCTTTCCCTCTCTCAAACGGTCCCTCGGACCGAGTGAGCTTCTTCTTCTAAATTAAACGGGAACAAACTTCCCCGCAAGGAACACCACACAATTGGTGTCTCTTGCCTTGGTTACAATTGAGTTGATCGCAAGAAAGATTGAAAGAAAGCACGATTGCAAAAGCCAACCGACAAGAGTGACAAATAACTCACGGATCACTTTCTCTCTCAAGTCACTAATCACTAATGATCTCTTTTCTCAATTGTGAAACTTGGAGAGATGGAGGCTTTGAATGTGTCTTGGAATGGATTGCTAGCTCTTGTATTGAATGTTGAAGGTTGGAATGCTTGGGTGAAGTGAATGGAGGTGGTTGGGGTTGTATTTATAGCCACCAACCACTTCCTAGCCGTTGCTCCATTCTGCCGACCGCGGACGGTCCGCCCGCCTGGTCCGGACGGTCCGCGCCTGTAGATCAACGGCTGAAAACGCAACGGTCAGCAGTAACGGCTATATCAACGGCTATATTGCATTTAATGCGTCGTCAGATGTCAGATAAAGCCAGTCGCGGACGGTCCGGTTGTGGCAGAACCACCCGAATTATTCCAGCTTAAGTGCCTAAGTCACGCCTCAGGGGCCGTAACACACTTAAATCGGAATAACCCGTCAGTCCCTCAGATCTAGTCTGATAGAGCCACTTAACCAGGATCAAATTCCACAATCTCACTCGAAGGTGAGTCACAGAAGAAATACAATAAAACAGGAAACCTCAAATTAAGTACGGAGTTATTACATAAATCGGAGTTTTTGGAGTAGCAAATAAAGTTCACAAATTAAAGTGCAGCGGATAATCGATGTCGTCGGTAACGAGGAAATGGGCAAGGCCTAGCCCACTACTCCTCATGCTCCTCTCCTGCCGGAGCAACATCCCACTCGACCGTCCAACCCGGTGGCAGGGTGGTAGGCCAAGTCACACCATCAACTACATCCTGCATGGTACCTGCAAAAATGGTGCCACAAGCAAGGCTGAGTATACTAATACTCAGCTAGACTTAACCGGTGTGAGGAGTCTACTCCTCTACCTCTAGACTATGCAGCTGTTTGGCTGAGGGGTTTGGGTTGCCAAAAGCACTAGCTGTTTCTAAAATCAACTTTTAGCTTTTCAAATTCTACCATCATTGACTTAGCTAGATTTGCTCCTTCTAAGCATACATGGTAACAATCAATTAGTTCAACCAACAAGTTATCTCATAATCCACATTTCACTTCTTACTCGATGCAGTACAAGGAATCAAGCAGTCTCATTAGCTGCGAGAAGCAGACGATTCGAATCGAGTTTTTAACCTTGCAAGGTAAACCTAAACACACGTCAAGTCAGGGTACTCCGACCCCACACAAGACAACCGTCCCCATCGATTCCCCGTTCGCGTCCAGGCCTCACCGCCTTGGCATACAATGCTCCACTGACCCCGGCTGCCGCCGTGCAGTGACCGCACTTGTACCCACCATAGCTAGCATGGGAGACCCTGTCTCAGGTCGCATGAGGGATAAAGTCCGCGCCCGGCTTCAATCAGGTACTAGGTTTACCGGTTACCATTTTTCCCGGCATGTGCTTAGTACGTTCAAAAGCTTGACTCAGGTATCCACACATTAATCCTTAATTCATTTTTTTCCCGTCTCATGGACAAGGCATCCTCCCTGGATCCAAGTCCATAGACCAATATATATCCCATTATCAAGATGAATACAATCAATTCCTGACCTCGCGCGAGTGCTAGAAAAATCACTCGACTTCTACCGAGATCCTGATTAGCAAGCAGCTACTCGACCTAGCATACTAGTATTCATCTCAAAAAGGAGTCCTAAGTTCATGCAACTAGAGGTTTCAAGCAACTCCTACACTTAAGTGCACATTACAGTCCTACAAGCATTAAGTGTAGTAAAGTAGCATATAATAACATGGTTATGCATAAAACCGGGGCTTGCCTTCAATTGCTGGGGCTGCGGGGAGATCTTCAATAGCAGCCTCTGAAGCCTGCTCCTGGTCCTCCTCTTGGACAGGTCCTCGCTCGGGGATGAGCACGTACTCTCCGTCGGCAAGATTACAATCTAATGAATGCAATGCGTAAGATATATGCATGATATGATATGTGCTTTAGAATTTACAACTTTAAAGGTGTATGGTCTTTTTGAATTTAATCAAGTTAACCTTACCTTTGTAAAACCTTTTAGTGGCATACTTGGTAAATTGGGTTAGTTTTAATGGGATGAGGTTTATTCCTTCTTCTCTTTTCTTTTATTCTCTTTAATGTTTTGGAGTAGGTTTGAACTACAAGTTGCTTTTATAAAATTCCAAAAATTCTGCAAAAATTACAGTAGCTTGTTACTGGTGTATGATTCTCTGTCTCAAAATTTGGGGTTCACAAAGTAAATGGTTTTCTCTGGACAAAATTACCAAATTTTAGGGCAGAAGGGGTACTTTGAACTACAACTATTATTTAACAGTGGGTAGTTCTCAAAAACTTATTTTTGCTGGCTTTTAGGTGTTATAACATGACTTGATACAAATTTCTAGTCATTAATACCCTTTAATTCTTTTCCCAAGATTTTCTTAAGGTTTCTAGTCAAAGGGGTGCTTTCTACTACTACTATACTTGAAAAACATCAAACAACAGAGTTCTTATTTTTCTTAGCTAGTATTTTGTGCAAGAGCAATCATTCTGGAGTTTGGTTTCTTTTTGCTTAAGGGAAGGGGTGGTATGCATTATTTGAGCTAAATGGCCTTTCTCACAAATTACTAGCAAAAGGTATGGGTTCACTTCTTTTTCATGGGTTTGCATTTTTCTCTGGTGGTTTATCTCATCATGGACTTAGCTAATTTTTGGTTGCCCATTATCTCATAAAAAGGGGTTGCTTATGATTTATTGGAAAAATGCCTTATTATCATTCTGTATTTATTTTCCCTACTTAAAAAGTTAGGCTGGGGTGTTTTGTATTTTTGTAGTGGGGCTCTAGTGGTTATAAGTTCACTGGATTTTTGTTAACCACTTTGGTTATAGTTTTGCAACTCTAATAATTGATTTTCAGTCCATATAAGGCTAAACAAATCATTTTAATTTAAAACTGGTCCAAATTAATGGTCTCTGTATTTTTCCTAGGTTTTCTGTTACATAAGTAAACTAGGAAAAATAATCTTAATCACTGTTCAATAATTCCTAATGCTTTTCTGATTTTCTCTAAGTTGTGGACAAAATGGCTTTAAATGAATAACTACATCATAATCTCTAATGTTGGGGATCCTACTATTTTTAAACAATGTCTAATTAGGGTATAAGCATCTACAAATTTTCTTAAGCTCAGTACAGAAGAAAAACTAATTTTCCTTAATTAAACAAGGTTTAGGGGGTTTCTGTTTTTAATTTTAAACTCTAAAATTTAGAACAAAAAGCATATGGTTCACTATTTTTAAATGATAGATCCTAATATTCCAGAGCTAGCAAAATTGGTTTGACAGCTTTTCATTAAGATTTCATCAAGTTATGGATTTTCTAAGTTCTCTGGTTATTTTAAAAGAATAACAGAATTGATTAAATGGAAAACCACTTTGCACTGGGGTCCCTGGCGGTTTTTCTAAGTTTTCCTCGCGAATCAGTCCTTAGGTTACTATTCACATGGGTCGCTGACATTACAGAAAACCCCTCGGGTTCTACAAAACCTAACCCGAGGTCCTTCTTCTGCCTTAAACAGTAGCCGCGGCGAAGAAAAGGGCGGAGGGGCTTACCGGCGGCGAGACTGTTCCGGTGAAGTGGTCGAGGACGAAGGGGAGGTCGCGGGGATCACAACGGTGTGCGGAACGTCAACGGAGATGGCCGGAGTTGGTCGGTCCACGCGCGCAGGCGGGGATGCTCGTCGGCGGCGAGGAGACCGGCCTGGTCACGGCGAGGTAGTTCAATTGAATAGGTCAGAGAGGTCCACGGGATGCCAGAGAAGACATGAGCGAAAGGAATTGGGCGGAGACTCACTGGATAGCTCGGTCCACGCGCGGCGGCGGAAGACCGAAGTCCGGTGAGGTCGATCTCGGGCCTCCGGTGAAGTCCGGTCGGGTCCGAGGGCTTGGCGAGCTTCACGGGCTACTGGCGGAGCTAGCCGAAGCACAGGTTGGGCTGGAGGGCGGCTGGAGTGGGCTGGCCACGGCGGCCGTAGCTCTGGTGGCAATGGCGGGCGGAAATACGCTCGCCGGAGCTAAGGAACGGTGGCTGGCCGGTGAGGGTGAGTGCGGGGCGAAGAGAGGTGCGCCTGGGGAGGCTTTATAGGCGCGGGCGGGCACGGCCGAGGGCGTGGGCGCGCGGCGGACTTGACCGGACGCCGGGGCGAGCGCGCGCGCGGGTTGGGCGAGCTCTGGCGTGCCGACCAGGGTCGAACACGTGTGCCCGTGCGTTCTGCCCAAGCTCTGGCGCGTGTGGTCGCTCATCCGAGCCTGCTCTCGCCTTGGTCAGTGCACGAAACCTCTTCTCCTCCCTACAAGCTACCATTCTTGTGTGGAGGTCATAGGATTTTGCCTACTGGTTGCAGAGATATGGAGCCAGGAAATCTGGTCTGTCTCCCTGCCTAAACCCGAGGCAAATCCCAAGTTTTGTCGTGTCTAGGGCTCGCGTCCCAATGCCATCTTCTGGCACACGACAGAGGGGTTAGTTAGACACAAATTTGTCAATGGGGCCATCAGGATTCGAGTTAGGGATCAAGGTGAACATCCCTGATCTTTGGCTCAAGGTCTGAATTTCAGAATTCTGAAATTCAGAATTCCCAATGAGTCCCAACAAAAGAAGTTTGATTTGGGGATTTTCTTGAATTATTTTGGCTAAGCTTTCTCAATCTTTCTTGTTGCTTATTAAATATACTTTAACTTATATAATTGGCTCAACTCAAAATTTTAACTTTTCATTCCCTTTTGCTTATTCTTTTTGAATTTTGCTCATGGGGTTCACTTAGAGTTCTTAATTAGGGTTGCACATTCTTATCTTTTCAAAGACTCATTTGTTTTGATCATGACACTTTTAAGTATATACTTGGTGAATTCTTTACTACTTAAGTTAATTTGATGCTCATGCTTACTTTGATTTACATGAAATAATGGTTCTTGGTTGGGCTTTTACAAGAGAAACCCTAGGTGACACTGGGGTGTCACAGCCTTCCCCCCTTAAAGGAATCTCGTCCCGAGATTCGGGCCAGAGTCCTTCCGAGGTGAAGCGAAGGGTGAGACTGATAGGAAAAAGGGTGATGATTGTTATTATTAGGATAAACTGCTCTTCGAATGTCATTCTGAATTAAGATCATATTTTTGGAAATTAGATTCGAAAGGCAGGAGGAGGGGTTGGGGGTGATTACATACCAGCTTCCTTAGGTAGGCAATCGGGGAAGTTGGATCTTAAGAATTCCTCGGTTTCCCAAGTAGCTTCCTCCTCTGAGTGATTACTCCACTGGACCTTGAACAACTTGATCGATTTAGCCCGAGTTGATCTTTCCTTGCAATCCAGAATCTTGGAGGGGTACTCTTGGTACGAGAGATCTGGCTCTATCTCCAATTCTGGCTCTGCTAGAATCTCAGTCGGTAATCGAACACAGTTCTTCAGCTGAGATACATGGAATACGCTGTGAATGGCAGACATCTTTGAAGGTAACTTCAGCTTGTATGCCACGGGTCCACATGCTTCAATGATCTCATAAGGTCCAATGTAACGAGGGGCTAACTTGCCTTTGATTCCAAACCTCTGCACTCCCTTGGTGGGTGATACCTTGAGGTATACAAAACTTCCCACCTCGAACTGGAGAGGTTTCCTTCTTCTGTCATGATAGCTCTTCTGCCTGGCCTGAGCAGCTTCTAGATTCTTCCTGATCAGCTTGACCTTCCTTTCGGCTTCAGTCACCAAATCAGGTCCAAAAACTTCTCTTTCACCAGGCTGAGACCAATTGAGTGGTGTCCTGCACCTTCTCCCATAGAGAGCTTCAAAAGGTGCCATCTTTAGGCTGGATTGATAACTATTGTTATAAGCAAACTCTGCCAAGGAGAGGTGCTTATCCCAGTTCTTGCCACAATCGATCGCACAAGCTCTCAGCATATCTTCCAGAATCTGGTTTACTCTTTCCGTCTGACCATCAGTCTGTGGGTGGTAAGCTGAACTCCTGATTAGCTTGGTTCCCAAAGACTCTTGCAATTGTTCCCAAAATCTGGCAACAAATTGGGCTCCTCGGTCAGAAACAATGGTCCGAGGTAATCCATGCAAACACACGATCCGGTCAATATACAATTCTGCATACTTCTGAGCCTTATCAGTGGTGTGCACAGGAAGAAAATGTGCCACTTTCGTCAATCGGTCCACAATAACCCAAATTGAATCATGATGACGAGAGGTGTTGGGCAGACCCACAATGAAATCCATGCTGATATCGTCCCACTTCCACGAAGGTACGGACAGTGGTCGCAAAGCTCCAGCGGACTTCAAGTGGCTTGCCTTAACCCTCTGACAGGTGTCACACTCTGATACATACTGGGCTATTTCCCTCTTCATTCTGGTCCACCAGTATAAAAGCCTCAAATCATGGTACATCTTGGTGCTTCCCGGATGCATAGAGAATTTGGAGAGATGAGCCTCATCCAAAATTTTCTTCTTGAGATCCCGGTCCTTAGGAATTACCAATCTGCTTTTGAACCATAACACACCCTTCTCATCCTGGCGGAAACAATTATACTTCTCAACCTTCTGACGGAGATTCTTCTTGATAATCTGCACTCCCTTGTCACTGAGCTGGGCCATGATGATCTGGTCTTGCAAAGCTGGCTCAACAGAAATGTGAGACAAAGAACCAGAAGGAATCACTTCAATTTGCATCTTGCTCAACTCATCACACAAGGTGTTAACACGAGAATCCATCAGAATACAGTTGCATTGCAACTTCCGACTCAAGGCATCAGCTACCACATTAGCTTTCCCTGGGTGATAATGTACCTCCAGGTCATAATCCTTGATCAGCTCTAGCCATCTTCTCTGCCTCATGTTGAGATCAGCCTGAGTAAAAATGTACTTAAGGCTCTTATGATCAGTGAAGATGTTGCAGTGGGTTCCCATTAGATAGTGCCTCCACATCTTCAATGCATGAACCACTGCTGCTAACTCAAGGTCATGAGTGGGATAATTTTGCTCATGAGGCCTGAGTGCTCTTGAGGCATAAGCAATGACTCGGTTGTCTTGCATCAAGACACAACCTAGCCCGGTGCCAGAGGCATCGCAATATACATCAAAAGGCTTGCTGCTGTCGGGTTGCGCCAATACTGGTGCGGTGGTCAGATGCTGCCTCAACGCATGGAAGGCATCTTCGCACTTCTGACTCCACACAAACTTGACTTCTTTCTTCAGCAACTCAGTAATAGGCTTCGCAATTCGAGAGAAGTCCGGAATAAATCTTTGGTAATAACCGGCCAATCCCAGAAAACTCCGAATCTGGCGAACAGTCGTTGGTGGCTTCCAATTCATCACCTCTTGTACTTTATCAGGATCAACAGCTATTCCATCCTGAGAGATAGTGTGACCCAAGAATTTGATTTCCTTTAGACAAAAATCACACTTGGATAGCTTGGCATAAAGGTGGTGCTCTCGCAGACGTTGAAGCACTACATGCAAATGCCCGGCATGTTCTTCTTCGTTCTTTGAGTACACCAGAATATCATCGATGAAAACCACCACGAACTTATCCAATTCCGGCATGAAAACAGAATTCATTAGATACATGAAGTATGCTGGTGCATTTGTCAGCCCGAATGACATCACCAAGAATTCATACAGCCCATATCTGGTTGAGAATGCCGTCTTCGGAATATCACTTGCGCGTATTTTGATCTGATGGTAGCCAGAGCGAAGGTCTATTTTGGAAAACACCTTAGCCCCGACCAACTGGTCAAAGAGAACATCAATACGAGGCAAAGGATACTTGTTTTTGATAGTTACCGCATTAAGAGGGCGGTAATCTATACACAGCCTCAAGCTTTCATCCTTCTTCTTCACAAACAGTGCTGGACATCCCCAAGGCGAAGTGCTTGGGCGAATAAATCCCTTATCCAGCAACTCTTGCAATTGCTTCTTCAACTCTGCCAACTCAGCGGGTGGCATTCGGTAGGGCCTCTTGGAAATTGGGGTCGTTCCCGGTTGCAACTCGATGGCGAATTCAATATCCCGGTCCGGTGGCATTCCTGGCAATTCATCAGGAAAGACATCTGCATACTCACAGACCACTGGGATCTTCTTCAGGGGTATCTCCGTCATAGAGAAAGCACATGACTGAGAAGAACCCTGACTAGGCAGAATCAAAGTGAAATTCCCGCAGAAAGGAGAATTAACTTCCACGGTACGACTGGCTACATCAAGCACAACTTGGTGCAAGGTCATCCAATTTGCTCCTAGAATAATGTCCACATTTTCCAACCCCAACACAAGAAGAGTGGTTTTGACAACGTGGCTTCCCAGTTGAATAGGCACACTTTGGTTTAATTGATTAGTTGCAATTTTACCCCCAGGTGTGACTATCATGAATGACCCTTTTGAGTGAGAGAATGGCAGTTTGCAATTAGCACTGAACTTTTGGCTAATGAAACTATGAGATGCACCAGAATCAAACAGAATTAAAGCAGGTTGATTATAAACTGAAAAGGTACCGGTCATGATAGGAGCTCCTTCTGGCACTTCCTCTAGAGCAGTGAAGTTGAGCTTCCCTTGCCTGACTTGCACCTTCTGCTTTCTTCCTTTGTCTTGATTTGGTGCTGGCATCTGCCTCTGCTGGTTCCTGGGACAATTCTTGGCATAGTGGCCCACATTGCCACAAGTGAAACACTTGTTCCCATTGCCCTGGCGGAACTGCTGCTGCTGCTGAGGCTGATTGTTCCTTGGGGCGGGAGCTGGATAGCGGTTGGGTGCCGGCTGCTGCTGCTGAGGTGGCCTGATCACCCATCTGCCTGCCTGCTGCTGAAAACCCCTGCTCTGATTGTGAGAAACAATCCAGAACCTCTGAGCCTGAGCGGATGGTGCTGCCATTGGTGCCTTCCTCTTCTTCTCTGCCCGGTGAGCAACAATGCAATCCTCCTGGGAGATGGCCATGTTGACCAACTCATTGAAGCTATCGGCCCGGACAGTGTTGAGTCGTTCCCGCAGCTTGGTATTGAGACCTCTGCGGAAGCGATCCCTCTTCTTTTCATCAGAATCAGCATGATACCCTGCATACTGGCATAAGTCGTTGAAGGCTTGCGCATACTGCAGTACCGTGCGGGTTCCTTGATTGAGGGCCAAGAATTCATTCAACTTCCGATCAAGAATGCCAGCTGGAATGTGGTGTCCTCTGAAGGCAGTCTTGAATTCCTCCCAAGATACTTCATGATCAGCGGGGAGCATAGCACGGAAGTGGTCCCACCAAGTCCGAGCAGGGCCGCGAAGCTGCTGTGCGGCGAAGCGAGCCTTGGCCTCATCAGGGCAGTCTCCCG
The DNA here is from genome assembly GCF_902167145.1 of Zea mays. Classification (NCBI taxonomy): domain Eukaryota; kingdom Viridiplantae; phylum Streptophyta; class Magnoliopsida; order Poales; family Poaceae; genus Zea; species Zea mays. The sequence goes on along the minus strand of NC_050103.1, from coordinate 77,289,764 downwards.
TGAGGAGGGGAAACTTGGACTCGACGACGCGAAGCCACACGTCGGCGTCCAACGGATCCTCTGCCTTGGTGAACAAGGGCGGCTGCGTGCTCAGAAACTCCTGGTATGTTGCCATAGCCGGAGGTCGCTGATGTTGGCCTCCACCATGATGTTGTTGGTGGGGCTGGCGCTGCAAGAGCTGTCGCAGAATCTCATTCTGCTGGGCCATCAGCTCCTGCACTGTGGGAGCTGGAGGAGGTGGCGGGGGAGCTTGCTCATTCTGCCCGCGACGCTGCCTCGCTGCCATCTGAAAACAGAGATTGTCGCCAATGTTATCCCAACTCACACTTCCGAACGACAAGATATCATCTCATATGGAAGAAAAAGGCCATAATCATAATATCATGTTCGAAAGTGAAGATAGCATGGTGACAAGGATCCCACAGATATCAAAAGTTTACAGGGTTACATTAATCAGGGGAAAGTACCCATAAGCCTAGTCCAAAATGTGATACTACTAAGCTCGCATAGGTTTCTATCCGCCTAAAAATGTCAAAGCGACTGCTTAACCCTGAGCGGTGGAAGCGACACTGGATACGGGTGAAGGAGGTATCGCGGAGGTAGTCCCATTAGCACCAGGGGCTGGTCCTAGCTCCTCGGGAGCCTCTTCTCCCTCGCTTCCTGCTTCATTGGCCTCCATCTCCAGGTGGTGCATGTCCAAGTGGTCATTGGCTTCCTCGAGTTCCCTCTGCACGTCGTGAAGCTGGTTCTCCAAGACATCAATAGTGTTATCTCGGATCTCCACTTGCTGCTCCAGGGTGGTAATACGCTGGCTCAGCCTTTCCACCTGCAGATCCTTCTCCACCAACTCTGTGGATAGGTCGACCACAAAATCTTCCCGACTGTCGAGAGTGAGCTTGGCAGTCTGAGCGGTGTTAGCAAGAAGTGTCATAGCATCGCTCTGAAGGGCCTGAAGGCGGTACAGCGCACTCATGCACTGAACAGTGACCCTCCCAACCAAGTCAGGATACATTGCCCACACATCCTTCACATGGCTCACGCGGTTACACCACATGGGATCATCCTTCTTCTCAGCAGGGAAGAGTCCCAAGGGGTGCATCACCATCTCCAGGGGATGGTAGCCACAGAAAGTCGTCAGAGTCTTCATGGCTGCTGCCTCAACGGTGTCGTCCGTCCTGAGTCCAATCGTCTCAGAGTCAAGAGAACGCCAACCCGGCTGAAGGGGATGAGCCTCCAAAGTTAGCCAGACCCGACAACGAGGTACCCGATGCTCCTCATACAACTGCACCGTGTACAAAGGGGGCGTAGGGTAACCGGCGGAGTTAAGCACTTCCCACAAGATGGAAGGAAAGCCATCGCGAGAAAGGAAGTCAGAACTGAAACGAGAGTCTCCTCCACTGGCGGGGGTGGGTGAATTCATCTGCGGAAGGGAATCAAGATAAAGATTATGGTGGAAGGAAAAAGAAAAAGAGAGCCCGGATGATTTTAAAGAAAAGGGGTTAGCTCAAATTTTTTAGTTCCTCTTTGTGTTTTATAATGCATGCATGCGGAAAGAAACGTTGCCTCTCAAAAGGAAAATAGGGTGCCTTTTTAGGGCATCCTAAATATAAGTATTGGCCCACGGGGCCTAATTAATTAGCCACCTATTTCCCCCTCTATGCCTAAGGCCTTTCGTCCTAGGTCTAGCGATCTAGTCCTGACGATCCGTAACAGTTTCTAGGCAAGTTTTAGATTTTAAAAATTGGTATTCGTGGTTTATTGTCCTTCTCTGTGGTGGAATTTGCTCCGATACCAGCTGTGGCAGAACCACCCGAATTATTCCAGCTTAAGTGCCTAAGTCACGCCTCAGGGGCCGTAACACACTTAAATCGGAATAACCCGTCAGTCCCTCAGATCTAGTCTGATAGAGCCACTTAACCAGGATCAAATTCCACAATCTCACTCGAAGGTGAGTCACAGAAGAAATACAATAAAACAGGAAACCTCAAATTAAGTACGGAGTTATTACATAAATCGGAGTTTTTGGAGTAGCAAATAAAGTTCACAAATTAAAGTGCAGCGGATAATCGATGTCGTCGGTAACGAGGAAATGGGCAAGGCCTAGCCCACTACTCCTCATGCTCCTCTCCTGCCGGAGCAACATCCCACTCGACCGTCCAACCCGGTGGCAGGGTGGTAGGCCAAGTCACACCATCAACTACATCCTGCATGGTACCTGCAAAAATGGTGCCACAAGCAAGGCTGAGTATACTAATACTCAGCTAGACTTAACCGGTGTGAGGAGTCTACTCCTCTACCTCTAGACTATGCAGCTGTTTGGCTGAGGGGTTTGGGTTGCCAAAAGCACTAGCTGTTTCTAAAATCAACTTTTAGCTTTTCAAATTCTACCATCATTGACTTAGCTAGATTTGCTCCTTCTAAGCATACATGGTAACAATCAATTAGTTCAACCAACAAGTTATCTCATAATCCACATTTCACTTCTTACTCGATGCAGTACAAGGAATCAAGCAGTCTCATTAGCTGCGAGAAGCAGACGATTCGAATCGAGTTTTTAACCTTGCAAGGTAAACCTAAACACATGTCAAGTCAGGGTACTCCGACCCCACACAAGACAACCGTCCCCATCGATTCCCCGTTCGCGTCCAGGCCTCACCGCCTTGGCATACAATGCTCCACTGACCCCGGCTGCCGCCGTGCAGTGACCGCACTTGTACCCACCATAGCTAGCATGGGAGACCCTGTCTCAGGTCGCATGAGGGATAAAGTCCGCGCCCGGCTTCAATCAGGTACTAGGTTTACCGGTTACCATTTTTCCCGGCATGTGCTTAGTACGTTCAAAAGCTTGACTCAGGTATCCACACATTAATCCTTAATTCATTTTTTTCCCGTCTCATGGACAAGGCATCCTCCCTGGATCCAAGTCCATAGACCAATATATATCCCATTATCAAGATGAATACAATCAATTCCTGACCTCGCGCGAGTGCTAGAAAAATCACTCGACTTCTACCGAGATCCTGATTAGCAAGCAGCTACTCGACCTAGCATACTAGTATTCATCTCAAAAAGGAGTCCTAAGTTCATGCAACTAGAGGTTTCAAGCAACTCCTACACTTAAGTGCACATTACAGTCCTACAAGCATTAAGTGTAGTAAAGTAGCATATAATAACATGGTTATGCATAAAACCGGGGCTTGCCTTCAATTGCTGGGGCTGCGGGGAGATCTTCAATAGCAGCCTCTGAAGCCTGCTCCTGGTCCTCCTCTTGGACAGGTCCTCGCTCGGGGATGAGCACGTACTCTCCGTCGGCAAGATTACAATCTAATGAATGCAATGCGTAAGATATATGCATGATATGATATGTGCTTTAGAATTTACAACTTTAAAGGTGTATGGTCTTTTTGAATTTAATCAAGTTAACCTTACCTATGTAAAACCTTTTAGTGGCATACTTGGTAAATTGGGTTAGTTTTAATGGGATGAGGTTTATTCCTTCTTCTCTTTTCTTTTATTCTCTTTAATGTTTTGGAGTAGGTTTGAACTACAAGTTGCTTTTATAAAATTCCAAAAATTCTGCAAAAATTACAGTAGCTTGTTACTGGTGTATGATTCTCTGTCTCAAAATTTGGGGTTCAGAAAGTAAATGGTTTTCTCTGGACAAAATTACCAAATTTTAGGGCAGAAGGGGTATTTTGAACTACAACTATTATTTAATAGTGGGTAGTTCTCAAAAACTTATTTTTGCTGGCTTTTAGGTGTTATAACATGACTTGATACAAATTTCTAGTCATTAATACCCTTTAATTCTTTTCCCAAGATTTTCTTAAGGTTTCTAGTCAAAGGGGTGCTTTCTACTACTACTATACTTGAAAAACATCAAACAACAGAGTTCTTATTTTTCTTAGCTAGTATTTTGTGCAAGAGCAATCATTCTGGAGTTTGGTTTCTTTTTGCTTAAGGGAAGGGGTGGTATGCATTATTTGAGCTAAATGGCCTTTCTCACAAATTACTAGCAAAAGGTATGGGTTCACTTCTTTTTCATGGGTTTGCATTTTTCTCTGGTGGTTTATCTCATCATGGACTTAGCTAATTTTTGGTTGCCCATTATCTCATAAAAAGGGGTTGCTTATGATTTATTGGAAAAATGCCTTATTATCATTCTGTATTTATTTTCCCTACTTAAAAAGTTAGGCTGGGGTGTTTTGTATTTTTGTAGTGGGGCTCTAGTGGTTATAAGTTCACTGGATTTTTGTTAACCACTTTGGTTATAGTTTTGCAACTCTAATAATTGATTTTCAGTCCATATAAGGCTAAACAAATCATTTTAATTTAAAACTGGTCCAAATTAATGGTCTCTGTATTTTTCCTAGGTTCTCTGTTACATAAGTAAACTAGGAAAAATAATCTTAATCACTGTTCAATAATTCCTAATGCTTTTCTGATTTTCTCTAAGTTGTGGACAAAATGGCTTTAAATGAATAACTACATCATAATCTCTAATGCTGGGGATCCTACTATTTTTAAACAATGTCTAATTAGGGTATAAGCATCTACAAATTTTCTTAAGCTCAGTACAGAAGAAAAACTAATTTTCCTTAATTAAACAAGGTTTAGGGGGTTTCTGTTTTTAATTTTAAACTCTAAAATTTAGAACAGAAAGCATATGGTTCACTATTTTTAAATGATAGATCCTAATATTCCAGAGCTAGCAAAATTGGTTTGACAGCTTTTCATTAAGATTTCATCAAGTTATGGATTTTCTAAGTTCTCTGGTTATTTTAAAAGAATAACAGAATTGATTAAATGGAAAACCACTTTGCACTGGGGTCCCTGGCGGTTTTTCTAAGTTTTCCTCGCGAACCAGTCCTTAGGTTACTATTCACATGGGTCGCTGACATTACAGAAAACCCCTCGGGTTCTACAAAACCTAACCCGAGGTCCTTCTTCTGCCTTAAACAGTAGCCGCGGCGAAGAAAAGGGCGGAGGGGCTTACCGGCGGCGAGACTGTTCCGGTGAAGTGGTCGAGGACGAAGGGGAGGTCGCGGGGATCACAACGGTGTGCGGAACGTCAACGGAGATGGCCGGAGTTGGTCGGTCCACGCGCGCAGGCGGGGATGCTCCTCGGCGGCGAGGAGACCGGCCTGGTCACGGCGAGGTAGTTCAATTGAATAGGTCAGAGAGGTCCACGGGATGCCAGAGAAGACATGAGCGAAAGGAATTGGGCGGAGACTCACTGGATAGCTCGGTCCACGCGCGGCGGCGGAAGACCGAAGTCCGGTGAGGTCGATCTCGGGCCTCCGGTGAAGTCCGGTCGGGTCCGAGGGCTTGGCGAGCTTCACGGGCTACTGGCGGAGCTAGCCGAAGCACAGGTTGGGCTGGAGGGCGGCTGGAGTGGGCTGGCCACGGCGGCCGTAGCTCTGGTGGCAATGGCGGGCGGAAATACGCTCGCCGGAGCTAAGGAACGGTGGCTGGCCGGTGAGGGTGAGTGCGGGGCGAAGAGAGGTGCGCCTGGGGAGGCTTTATAGGCGCGGGCGGGCACGGCCGAGGGCGTGGGCGCGCGGCGGACTTGACCGGACGCCGGGGCGAGCGCGCGCGCGGGTTGGGCGAGCTCTGGCGTGCCGACCAGGGTCGAACACGTGTGCCCGTGCGTTCTGCCCAAGCTCTGGCGCGTGTGGTCGCTCATCCGAGCCTGCTCTCGCCTTGGTCAGTGCACGAAACCTCTTCTCCTCCCTACAAGCTACCATTCTTGTGTGGAGGTCATAGGATTTTGCCTACTGGTTGCAGATATATGGAGCCAGGAAATCTGGTCTGTCTCCCTGCCTAAACCCGAGGCAAATCCCAAGTTTTGTCGTGTCTAGGGCTCGCGTCCCAATGCCATCTTCTGGCACACGACAGAGGGGTTAGTTAGACACAAATTTGTCAATGGGGCCATCAGGATTCGAGTTAGGGATCAAGGTGAACATCCCTGATCTTTGGCTCAAGGTCTGAATTTCAGAATTCTGAAATTCAGAATTCCCAATGAGTCCCAACAAAAGAAGTTTGATTTGGGGGTTTTCTTGAATTATTTTGGCTAAGCTTTCTCAATCTTTCTTGTTGCTTATTAAATATACTTTAACTTATATAATTGGCTCAACTCAAAATTTTAACTTTTCATTCCCTTTTGCTTATTCTTTTTGAATTTTGCTCATGGGGTTCACTTAGAGTTCTTAATTAGGGTTGCACATTCTTATCTTTTCAAAGACTCATTTGTTTTGATCATGACACTTTTAAGTATATACTTGGTGAATTCTTTACTACTTAAGTTAATTTGATGCTCATGCTTACTTTGATTTACATGAAATAATGGTTCTTGGTTGGGCTTTTACAAGAGAAACCCTAGGTGACACTGGGGTGTCACACCGGTCGTGCACCCTAGACGGTCCGCGAGGACGCTATAATTCATTTTTTTGAACCCGTCACCTTCGGGTTTTTCGGTTCCTCACCTATCGGACGGTCCGCGCCTGAGGCCGGACGGTCCGCGCGAGGTCACGGACGGTCCTTGCTTTTCCTCCGGACTGTCCGTAGTGCAGACTTGGATTTTTGCATTGGTTCTGTCCGAGGGTCATCCTGGTGTTGCGGACGGTCCGCCGTAAGGGCCCGGACGGTCTGCGCTTGGTCTGTTTTTCCAAAAAGCTTCTCCTGTCCGGAATAATCTACGGGAGCAAACTAGTTAGTCCAATTATTTGTGTTGGGCAATTCAACCACCAAAATCATTTAGGAAATAGGTGTAAGCCTAATTCCCTTTCAATCTCCCCCTTTTTGGTGATTGATGCCAACACAAACCAAAGCAAATATAGAAGTGCATAATTGAACTAGTTTGCATAATGTAAGTGCAAAGGTTGCTTGAAATTGAGCCAATATAAATACTTATAATATATGCATGGATTGTTTCTTCATTTTTTAATATTTTGGACCACGCTTGCACCATATGTTGTGTTTTTGCAAATTTATTTGTAAACTCTTTTCAAAGTTCTTTTGCAAATAGTCAAAGGTAAATGAATAAGATTTTTCGAAGCATTTTCAAGATTTGAAATTTTCTCCCCCTGTTTCAAATGCTTTTTCTTTGACTAAACAAAACTCCCCTTGGTGAGTGGTGCAAGAAGGTTTTGATATATCAATTTTGAAATACTACTTTTCTCCCCCTTTTGAACACAATAAGATACCAATTTGAAATTTATCAATTGAGAATCATACTAATTGAAAAATCATTTGTTAAAATTAGGTGGTGGTGCGGTCCTTTTGCTTTGGGCTAATACTTTCTCCCCCTTTGGCATGAATCGCCAAAAACGGAGTCATTAGAGCCCTAGAAATTACTCTCTCCCCCTTTGGTCATAAATAAATGAGTGAAGATTATACCAAAGACGGAGTCCTCTTCTCCCCCAAAGATGGAGAGTTGCTCGGAGTGACGGCGAAGGATGAGTTACGGAGTGGAAACCTTTGTCTTCGCCGAAGACTCCAATTTCCTTTCAATACACCTATGACTTGGTTTGAAGTAGACTTGAAAACACATTAGTCATAGCATATGAAAGAGACATGATCAAAGGTATATAAAAGAGCTATGTGTGCAAATCAACAAAAGAAGTTCCTAGAATCAAGAATATTTAGCTCATGCCTAAGTTTGTTAAAGGTTTGTTCATCAAGAGGCTTGGTAAAGATATCGGCTAATTTATCTTTGGTATTAATGTATGAAATCTCGATATCTCCCTTTTGTTGGTGATCCCTTAAAAAGTGATATCGAATGGCTATGTGTTTAGTGCGGCTATGCTCAACGGGATTATCCGCCATGCGGATTGCACTCTCATTATCACATAGAAGAGGAACTTTGGTTAATTTGTAACCGTAGTCCCTAAGGGTTTGCCTCATCCAAAGTAGTTGCGCGCAACAATGGCCTGCGACAATGTACTCGGCTTCGGCGGTAGAAAGAGCTACGGAATTTTGCTTCTTTGAAGCCCAAGACACCAAGGATCTTCCCAAGAACTGGCAAGTCCCCGATGTGCTCTTTCTATTGATTTTACAACCCGCCCAATCGGCATCGGAATAACCAATTAAATCAAATGTGGATCCCCTAGGATACCAAAGCCCAAACTTAGGAGTATAAACCAAATATCTCAAGATTCGTTTTACGGCCGTAAGGTGAGCTTCCTTAGGGTCGGCTTGGAATCTTGCACACATGCATACGAAAAGCATAATATCAGGTCGAGATGCACATAAATATAGCAAAGAACCTATCATCGACCGGTATACCTTTTGATCGACGGGTTTACCTCCCTCGTCGAGGTCGAGATGCCCATTGGTTCCCATGGGTGTCTTGATGGGTTTGGCATCCTTCATTCCAAACTTGCTTAGAATATCTTGCGTATACTTCGTTTGGCTAAGGAAGGTGCCTTCTTGGAGTTGCTTCACTTGAAATCCTAAGAAATACTTCAACTCCCCCATCATTGACATCTCGAACTTTTGTGTCATGATCCTACTAAATTCTTCACATGTAGACTCGTTAGTAGACCCAAATATAATATCATCAACATAAATTTGGCATACGAACAAGTCATTTTCAAGAGTTTTAGTGAAGAGTGTAGGATCGGCCTTTCCGACTTTGAATCCATTAGTGATAAGGAAATCCCTAAGGCATTCATACCATGCTCTTGGGGCTTGCTTGAGCCCATAAAGCGCCTTAGAGAGTTTATAAACATGGTTAGGGTACTCACTATCTTCAAAGCCGGGAGGTTGCTCAACATAGACCTCTTCCTTGATTGGTCCATTGAGGAAGGCACTTTTCACGTCCATTTGATAAAGCTTAAAGCCATGGTAAGTAGCATAGGCTAATAATATACGAATTGACTCAAGCCTAGCTACGGGTGCATAGGTTTCACCGAAATCAAAACCTTCGACTTGGGAGTATCCCTTGGCCACAAGTCGAGCTTTGTTCCTTGTCACCACACCATGCTCATCTTGCTTGTTGCGGAAGACCCATTTGGTTCCTACAACATTTTGATTAGGACGTGGAACTAAATGCCATACCTCATTCCTAGTGAAGTTGTTGAGCTCCTCTTGCATTGCCACCACCCAATCCGAATCTTGAAGTGCTTCCTCTATCCTGTGTGGCTCAATAGAGGAAACAAAAGAGTAATGTTCACAAAAATGAGCAACACGAGATCTAGTGGTTACCCCCTTATGAATATCACCGAGGATGGTGTCGACGGGGTGATCTCGTTGGATTTCTTGGTGGACTCTTGGGTGTGGCGGCCTTGGTTCTTCATCCTCCTTGTCTTGACCATTTGCATCTCCCCCTTGATCATTGTTGTCATCTTGAGGTGGCTCATTTGTTTGATCTTCTCCTTCATCAACTTGAGCCTCATCCTCATTTTGAGTTGGTGGAGATGCCTGCGTGGAGGAGGATGGTTGATCTTGTGCATTTGGAGGCTCTTCGGATTCCTTAGGACACACATCCCCAATGGACATGTTCCTTAGCGCGATGCACGGAGCCTCTTCATCACCTATCTCATCAAGATCAACTTGCTCTACTTGAGAGCCGTTAGTCTCATCAAACACAACGTCACAAGAAACTTCAACAAGTCCTGAGGACTTGTTAAAGACTCTATATGCCCTTGTGTTTGAGTCATATCCTAGTAAAAAGCCTTCTACAGTTTTAGGAGCAAATTTAGATTTTCTACCTCTTTTAACAAGAATAAAGCATTTGCTACCAAGAATAAAGCATTTTCTACCTCTTTTAACAAGAATAAAGCATTAGCAAAAATAGGAAATATTGGGCTTTTTACCGGTAAGGAGTTCGTATGATGTCTTCTTGAGGATTCGGTGTAGATACAACCGGTTGATGGCGTAGCAGGCGGTGTTGACTGCCTCGACCCAAAACCGATCCGAAGTCTTGTACTCATCAAGCATGGTTCTTGCCATGTCCAATAGAGTTCTATTCTTCCTCTCCACTACACCATTTTGTTGTGGAGTGTAGGGAGAAGAGAACTCATGCTTGATGCCCTCCTCCTCAAGGAAGCCTTCAATTTGAGAGTTCTTGAACTCCGTCCCGTTGTCGCTTCTAATCTTCTTGATCCTTAAGTCGAACTCATTTTGAGCCCGTCTCAAGAATCCCTTTAAGGTCTCTTAGGTTTGAGATTTTTCCTGTAAAAAGAATACCCAAGTGAAGCGAGAATAATCATCCACAATAACTAGACAGTACTTACTCCCGCCGATGCTTATGTAAGCAATCGGGCCGAATAGGTCCATGTGAAGAAGCTCCAGTGGTCTGTCAGTCGTCATGATGTTCTTATGCGGATGATGAACACCAACTTGCTTCCCTGCTTGGCATGCGCTACAAATCCTGTCTTTCTCAAAATGAACATTTGTTAATCCTAAAATGTGCTCTCCCTTTAGAAGCTTATGAAGATTCTTCATCCCAACATGGGCTAGTCGGCGGTGCCAGAGCCAACCCATGTTAGTCTTAGCAATTAAGCAAGTGTCGAGTTCAGCTCTATCAAAATCTACCAAGTATAGCTGACCCTCTAACACTCCCTTAAATGCTATTGAATCATCACTTCTTCTAAAGACAGTGACACCTACATCAGTAAATAGACAGTTGTAGCCCATTTGACATAATTGCGAAACGGAAAGCAAATTGTAATCTAGAGAATCTACAAGAAAAACATTGGAAATGGAATGGTCAGGGGATATAGCAATTTTACCCAAACCTTTGACCAAACCTTGATTTCCATCCCCGAATGTGATAGCTCGTTGGGGATCTTGATTTTTCTCATATGAGGAGATCATCTTCTTCTCCCCTGTCATGTGGTTTGTGCACCCGCTGTCGATTATCCAACTTGAGCCCCCGGATGCATAAACCTACAAAACAAGTTTAGTTCTTGAATTTAGGTACCCAAACGGTTTTGGGTCCTTTGGCATTAGAAACAAGAACTTTGGGAACCCAAACACAAGTTTTGGAGCTCTTGTGTTTGCCCCCAACATACTTGGCAACGACCTTGCCGGATTTGTTAGTCAAAACATATGATGCATCAAAGGTTTTAAATGAAAAGCTATGTTCATTTGATGCACTAGGAGTTTTCTTCTTAGGCAACTTAGCACGGGTTGGTTGCCTAGAGCTAGATGTCTCACCCTTATACATGAAAGCATGATTAGGGCCAGAGTGAGACTTCCTAGAACGAATTCTCCTAATTTTGTCCTCGGGATAACCGGCAGGGTATAAAATGTAACCCTCGTTATCCTGAGGCATGGGAGCCTTGCCCTTAACAAAGTTGGACAATTTCTTTGGAGGGGCATTAAGTTTGACATTGCCTCCCTGTTGGAAGCCAATGCCATCCTTGATGCCAGGGCATCTCCCACTATAGAGCATACTTCTAGCAAATTTAAATTTTTCATTTTCTAAGTTATGCTCGGCAATTTTAGCATCTAATTTTGCTATATGATCATTTTGTTGTTTAATTAAAGCCATGTGATCATGTATAGCATCAATGTTAACATCTCTACATCTAGTACAAATGGTAGTGTGCTCAACGGTAGATGTAGAGGGTTTGCAAGATTTTAATTCTACAACCTTAGCATGTAACATATCATTCTTAGTTCTAAGGTCGGAAATAGTAGTATTGCAAACATCAAAATCTTTAGCCTTAGCAAGCAATTTTTCATTTTCATTTCTAAGGCTAGCAAGTGAAATATTCAATTATTTAATCCTAGCAAGTAAATCATCATTATTATCTCTAGGATGGAAAGTTGAAACATTACAAACATGAGAATCAACCTTAGCTAACAAATTAGCATTTTCATTTCTAAGGTTGGCAATAGTGTCATGGCATGTGCTTAGCTCACTAATTAATTTCTCACATTTTTCTACCTCTAGAGCATGAGCATTCTTAACCTTAACATGCTTTTTATTTTCCTTGATTAGGAAGTCCTCTTGGGAGTCCAAGAGATCATCCTTCTCATGGATGGCACTAATTAGCTCATTTAGTTTTTCTTTTTGTTCCATGTTAAGGTTGGCAAAAAGGGTACGCAAATTATCTTCCTCATCACTAGCATTATCATCACTAGAGGACTCATATCTAGTGGAGGATTTAGATTTAACCTTCTTCCTTTTGCCGTCCTTTGCCATGAGACACTTGTGGCCGACATTGGGGAAGAGAAGTCCCTTGGTGACGGCGATGTTGGCGGCGTCCTCGTCGTCGGAGGAGTCGCTAGAGCTTTCGTCGGAGTCCCACTCCCGACAAACATGGGCATCGCCGCCCTTCTTCTTATAGTACCTCTTCTTCTCCTTTCTTCTCCCCTTCTTGTCATCACCCCTGTCACTGTCACTAGAAATTGGACATTTAGCTATAAAGTGACCGGGCTTACCACACTTGTAGCAAACCTTCTTGGAGCGGGGCTTGTAATCCTTCCCCCTTCTTTGCTTGAGGATTTGCCGAAAGCTTTTGATGACAAGCGCCATTTCCTCATTGTCGAGCTTTGAGGCGTCGATTGGTTGTCTACTCGGTGTAGACTCCTCCTTCTTCTCCTCCGTCGCCTTAAATGCGACCGGTTGTGCCGCGGATGTGGAGGGATAATCTAGCTCGTTGATCTTCTTCGAGCCCTTGATCATATACTCAAGGTCATCCCTGATTACTTCCTCGGGAGTCATTAGTGTATATCTTGGATTACCACGAATTAATTGTACTTGAGTAGGGTTAAGGAAAATAAGTGATCTTAGAATAACCTTAACCACCTCGTGGTCATCCCATTTCTTGCTCCTGAGGTTGCGCACTTGATTCACCAAGGTTTTGAGCCGGTTGTACATATCTTGTGGCTCCTCCCCTTGGCGAAGACGGAAGCGACCGAGCTCCCCCTCGATCGTTTCCCGCTTGGTGATCTTGGTGAGTTCATCACCCTCATGCGCGGTCTTGAGTAAGTCCCAAATCTCCTTCGCACTCTTCAACCCTTGCACCTTGTTATATTCCTCTCTACTTAGAGAGGCAAGGAGTATGGTTGTGGCTTGGGAGTTGAAGTGCTCGATTTGGGCCACCTCATCCTCATCATAGTCTTCATCCCCTACGGATGGTACCTGTGCACCAAACTCAACAACATCCCATATACTTTTGTGGAGTGAGGTTAGATGAAATCACATTAAATCACTCCACCTAGTGTAATCTTCACCATCAAATGTTGGTGGTTTGCCTAATGGGACGGAAATCAAAGGTGTATGTTTAGAAATGCGAGGGTAGCGCAGGGGAATCTTACTATACTTCTTGCGCTCTTGGCGCTTAGAAGTGACGGACGCCGCGTCGGAGCCGGAGGTAGATGTTAATGAAGAATCGGTCTCGTAGTAGACCACTTTCCTCATCTTCTTTTTCTTGTCCCCACTCCGATGCGGCTTGTGGGAAGAGGATTTCTCCTTCTTCTCTTTGTGTGAAGAAGATTTCTTCTTCTTCCCTTTGGAGGAGTCTTTCTTCTCCTTCTTCTTGTTGCGGGACTCTTCCGATGAGGTCTTCCCGTTGTCTCTTTCAACCCTTTCCCTCTCTCAAACGGTCCCTCGGACCGAGTGAGCTTCTTCTTCTCAATTAAACGGGAACAAACTTCCCCGCAAGGACCACCACACAATTGGTGTCTCTTGCCTTGGTTACAATTGAGTTGATCGCAAGAAAGATTGAAAGAAAGCACGATTGCAAAAGCCAAGCGACAAGAGTGACAAATAACACACGGATCACTTTCTCTCTCAAGTCACTAATCACTAATGATCTCTTTTCTCAATTGTGAAACTTGGAGATATGGAGGCTTTGAATGTGTCTTGGAATGGATTGCTAGCTCTTGTATTGAATGTTGAAGGTTGGAATGCTTGGGTGAAGTGAATGGAGGTGGTTGGGGTTGTATTTATAGCCACCAACCACTTCCTAGCCGTTGCTCCATTCTGCCGACCGCGGACGGTCCGCCCGCCTGGTCCGGACGGTCCGCGCCTGTAGATCAACGGCTGAAAACGCAACGGTCAGCAGTAACGGCTATATCAACGGCTATATTGCATTTAATGCGTCGTCAGATGTCAGATAAAGCCAGTCGCGGACGGTCCGGTCGTGCACCCCGGACGGTCCGCGAGGACGCTATAATTCATTTTTCTGAACCCGTCACCTTCGGGTTTTTCAGTTCCTCACCTATCGGACGGTCCGCGCCTGAGGCCGGACGGTCCGCGCGAGGTCACGGACGGTCCTTGCTTTTCCTCCGGACTGTCCGTAGTGCAGACTTGGATTTTTGCATTGGTTCTGTCCGAGGGTCATCCTGGTGTTGCGGACGGTCCGCCGTAAGGGCCCGGACGGTTCGCGCTTGGTCTGTTTTTCCAAAAAGCTTCTCTTGTCCGGAATAATCTACGGTATTCCGGACAGTCGATTTAGTATAGTTGTAGATGAACCTTTGGCACCTGTAGATCATATAATCTAGAGCAAACTAGTTAGTCCAACTATTTGTGTTGGGCAATTCAACCACCAAAATCATTTAGGAAATAGGTGGAAGCCTAATTCCCTTTCAGTATGCATTATTTGAATTAAGTGGCCTTTCTCTTAGATCATTAGCAATAGGTATGAGTTTGCTCCTTTTTCATAGGGTTGCATTTTTCACTGGTGGTTTATCTCATTATGGACTTAGCAAATTTTTGGTTGCCCATTATTGCATCATTAGGGGTTGTTCATGATTTATTTGGAAAATGCCTCATTAGCATTTTTATTTATTTTCCTTACTTAAAATGTTGGGCTAAGGTGTTCTTTATTTTTGTAGTGGGGCTCTGGTGGTTGTAAGTCCACTGGATTTTTATTATCCATTTTGGGCATAGTTTTGTAATTCTAATAATTGATTTTCAGTTCAAATAAGGCTAAATAAAGCATTCTAATTTAAAACTGATCTGGACTAATGGTCTCTCTATTTTTCCTAGGTTCTCTGTTACATAAGCAAACTAGGAAAAATAATTTTACTCATTGTTCATTAATTTTTAATGCCTTTCTGATTTTTCCTAAGTTTTGGACAAAATAGCTTTAAATGAATATCTACATCATATTTTTCAATGTTGGGGTTCCTACTATTTTTAAACAGTGTCTAAATGAGGTTTGAACACCTACAAATTTTCTTAGGTTCAGTACAGAAGGAAAACTAATTTTCCTTAATTAAACAAGGTTTGCTAAGTTTCTGTTTTTAATTTTAAACTCAAAAATTCAGAACAGAAAGCATAGGGTTTATCATTTTTAAATGATAGTTCATAATATTCCGAATCTAGCAAAATTAGTTATGGATTTTCTAAGTTCTCTGGTTATTTAAAAAGATTAACAGAATTGATTAAATGGAAAACTACTTTGCACTGGTGTCCCTGGCGGGTGTTTTAAGTTTTCTTCGTGGATCAGTCCCTAGGCTACTATTCACATGGGTCACTGACGTTACAGAAAACCCCTCGGGTTCTTCAAATCCTAACCCGAGGTCCTTCTCCTAACTCAAACAGTAACCGCGGCGGAAGAAAGGGCGGAGGGGCTAACCGGCGGCGAGATTGCTCCGGTGAAGTGGTCGAGGACGTAGGGGAGGTCTCGGGGATCACAACGGTGTGCGGGTCGCCGTCGGGGATGGTCGGAGTTGGCCGGTCCACGTGCGCAGGCGGGGATGCTCGTCGGCGGCGAGGAGTCCGGCCTGCTCACGGCGAGATAGTTCAATTGGACGGGTCAGAGAGATTCACGGGATGCCAGAGAATATATGGGTGCAAGGAATTGGACGGAGACTCACCGGTTAGCTCTGTCCACGCGCGGCGGCAGAAGACCGAAGTCCGGTGAGGTCGATCTCGGGCCTCCGGTGAAGTCCGGCCTGGTCCGAGGGCTTAGAAAGCTTTACGGGCCACTGGCGGAGCTAGCCGAAGCACTGGCTCGACTTGGGGGTGGCTGGAGTGGGCTGGCCACGGTGGCCGAAGCTCTGGCGGCAATGGCGAGCGGAATTGAGCTCGCCGGAGCTAAGGAGAGGGGGCTGGCCGGTGAAGGTGAGCGCGGGGTGAAGTGAGGCGTGCCTGGGGAGGCTTTATAGGCGCGGGCGAGCACGACCGAGGGCGGGGCTCTGACATGCGCTCGGGGCGTGCGCGGCGAACGCCAGTGCGCGCTCTGGCGCCTGGCACAGCGTCGAGCACAAGGCAGCGCAGAGAGAGGTCAAGTTCAAACGCGGATTGGGCCCAAATCTTTGAGATTAAGGCCACGATCCCGTTGAGAGATCTCTTCCTCTCAGGTCCCTTTGTCGTTTGTGTGTGGAGGCTAGCAAGTTTCGCTGACTGGATTAAGAGATAGAGAGGGGAGAAATCCTGTTTGTCTCACTACCACACACAAGGAGAAAATCTCTGGTTTGACGTGTCCGAGGCACGCGTCCCAATGCCATCTCCTGGCACATGACAGAGGGGTTAGTTAGGCACATTTTTGTCAATGGGGTCATTAGGATTCGAGTTAGGGATCAAGGTGAACATCCTTGATCTTTGGCTCAAGGTCTGAATTTCAGAATTCTGAAATTCAGAATTCCCATTAAGTCCCCACATGAGAAGCTTGATTTGGGGTTTTATTTGAGCTATTTTGGCTAAGCTTTCTCAACCTTTCTTGTTGTTTATTAAGTATACTTCAATGTTTATAATTTGCTCAAGTCTTAATTTTAAATTTTTCATACCCTTTTCCTTATTTTTCTTGAATTTTTCTCATGGGGCTCACTTAGGGTTTTTATTAGGGTTGCAACATTATTACCTTTTGGAAAGACCCATTTGTTTTGATCATGATACTTTTAAGTATATGCTTGGTAAATTCTTTACTCTTAAGTTAATTTGATGCTCATGCTTACTTTGGTTCACATAAAATGATGGTTCTTGGTTTGGCATTTTAAGAGAAACCCTAGGTGACACTGGGGTGTCACAAAAGGATTCCAATTCACAGTATCGAGAAAGAGAGGTCAGCTTAGAGCCAGACCAAATATCGTGAGACAAAGGGAACAGCATGTACGTAATGTTGCAATGGTTCGTCTGATATGATCTTTACGTGCGCATAGGAGTTGACATGTCTTGCTAGAGGCCGCTGTCAATTATTGGGCCAAGTAAGAGTACTCGGGCTATGTCTATTTGTACGTGAACCTATAGGGTCACACACTTAAGGGGAAGGAAGCCTAACTCGGATTAGATCCGAAATTAGACTGGGCTTTAGGGTTACTGATGGGCC
This sequence comes from Zea mays, assembly GCF_902167145.1. Classification (NCBI taxonomy): domain Eukaryota; kingdom Viridiplantae; phylum Streptophyta; class Magnoliopsida; order Poales; family Poaceae; genus Zea; species Zea mays. Next base: position 77,272,530 of record NC_050103.1, on the reverse strand, counting down.
TCGGTGTCAGAAGCCCACCATAACGCCTATATAATGAGGGGCGGGGGCGCGGTTAGGCTTAACCTAATTCGCCACCAGCAAACGAGTAGCCGCTCGCCTCTCGCCCTCGCCAAGCCGCCATCGCGAACCTAGCAGTTCGGTACGCGGCGCTTCCTCCCTGTACGTGTGGATACCTCGAAGGTGCTGCATCTAGAGCACTAGGACGAACCGTGCGAGGACGTGAAGGACGCCGACGACTGCACGGCACTGCTTGACGCGTTCGTCTACATCGAGACGTCTTCCGCTGCTCTGCGCGTCTAGTGGTAATTCCATGACCTATAACCGCAGTAGTTCTTGGTTTTATGGGGTTGAAAATTTTGTTTTGCGCTATCGTAGCCTCCCCGTAATCCTACAGTGGTATTAGAGGTAGGTTCTGCGTAGTTTTAGGTCTGGATCTAGGTTCATGAGATGGATCTACTTGATGCACGGTTTGATTAGATCAATTGGTTATAAAGGGTTGAAGTATATTACATCGGATATGACTGAAGAGATTAGTTCGTCCTTCTCTGTTATGTGCGCGACTTGCCCCTACCGGCTGGAATCACCATCAGGGCTAACTGCGTACACAACCTGCAGATTGACGTAACAGATCGACGTCATGAGTGTAATCTTCTTCGGGTCGAAAGTCTCGGATTTGGGTTGATTTGATCAACCGCATGAGATTTTCATGGGACCGTCGTGGCTATCTGCTGTAGTGGCGAACATATAGAAACGTGTTTGTCTAACCTGTTTTTTGCAGGACATCTTGTGATCGGTATGGCTATTGTGTGTATATGATGCATATTAATGAATTATTCATGACCTGCGTGTCGTGACGAGGGCAATACGGCTGGAGCCACATGTATTGTCCAAATTTAATGTAATGACCTGCGTGTCAACATGTGATGATCCAAAGCGTATATGTAATTTGTTTACCAGCATACGTTAGATAGGTCTTGAAGGACTCATCACCTGAAGGATGGCATACCTATATCATGGAGATGGAGATCATCGTGATGGACAGATTATTGGAGATGGGGATCACCATGTGACAGCAAGCCATACCGAATCACAAATGTTGTGTGAATGCCATTCTTAATGTTCTACTTGTTCATATTGCATATATGTCCTTGCGTGCGATGATATAAGTAGGACGATCCCTCATAAATGTTTAAGCTTAAATGCCTCTCCAAACCTTGCACTATCATAAGTCTTGTACAATTGGTGGTGGGTCTATGAAATTAGGGTGCCACCAGTTTTCCTTGACTAGATAGGTTTGTATCAGATACGAACTGCAGAAAGGGTTGGTTAACTTAAACAAAGTCAGCTTAATGGTTAAGGACTTTGGGGCATAAGGTTGGGAGCCGAGACATAGAGATGTCACCCAACAACAGAAGTCATATATATGATATGATTAGCAAGGAGTTGCTTACCGATCTACCTTGTCTCCTAGCGGTGATGCTAAAGCTCACTAATAGACTTGTTAGTTGTGGGTTCTGAATCACTAAGTATCAATCGAGGGATATTGATTTTAGTGGGAGTAGACTATTAAATGTTTAATATGATTTACTCTGTCATGGATATTTTTGTCTTAGTATTTTGCATTATTTTGTTGTAGATAAATGGCACCTAGCGTCGGCGTTTCGAGACAGGGGGGTCCCTAAGCCGACGAGTGAGTGTGCTGCGTGCCCCAGCCCAGATGGGTCAAGCGCGTGGGCGAGCGCGAAGGGGGGAGAGGCGAGGTGACCGGAGTCGAGCGTGAGAGAGGTGGAAGTCCCGCGGCCTTCGTGTTCGTCCCGCGCCCAGGTCAGGTGCGCTTGCAGTAGGGGGTTACAAGCGTCCACGCGGGTGAGGGAAGCGAGCGGCCCCAAGAGAGCGCCTGTCCCGTCCTCGGTCCCGCGCGGCCAACCTTCTCTAAGAAGGCCCTGGTCCTCCCTTTTATAGTCGTAAGGAGAGGATCCAGGTGTACAATGGGGGGTGTAGCAGAGTGCTACGTGTCTAGCGGAGGGAGAGCTAGCGCCCTAGGTACATGCCAATGTGGCAGCCGGAGAGATATGGGCACCCTGCTGGCGTGATGTCGTGGCTGTCGGAGGTGCGGCGGAGCCTGGCAGAGGGACAGCTGTTGGAGCGGTCGAGTCCCTGCTGACGTCGTCCTGCTTCCGTAAGAGAGCTGGGGGCCGCCGTCGTCATGGAGCTTGTGGAGCGCCATCATTGCCCCTCCGGCGGAGCTGGCCGGATGGGACGCCGGTCTTGTTCTTCGTGACCCGAGTCGATTCGGGGTAGGATGATGATGGCGCTTCCTGTTGACGTGGCGGTCTGTGCCCTAGGCAGGGCGACGTGGGGGTTCCTCCGAAGCCGAGGTTGAGTCTGCCTTCCGTTGCCGTGGCCGAGCCCGAGCCAAGGGGTCGGGCGAGGCGGAAGTCGTTCGGCCGAGGCCAGGGTGGAGTCCGAGCCCTGGGGTCGGGCGAAGCGGAGTTTCGTCGTCTTCCGGGTGTTAGCCCGAGTCCGAGCCCTGGGCGAGGCGGAGTTTCGCCGTCTTCCGGGTCTTAGCCCGAGTCCGAGCCCTGGGGTCGGGCGGAGCGGAGTTCGCCGTCTTCCGGGTCTTAGCCCGAGTCCGAGCCCTGGGGTCGGGCGGAGCGGAGTTCGCCGTCTTCCGGGTCTTAGCCCGAGTCCGAGCCCTGGGGTCGGGCGGAGCGGAGTTCGCCGTCTTCCGGGTCTTAGCCCGAGTCCGAGCCCTGGGGTCGGGCGGAGCGGAGTTCGCCGTCTTCCGGGTCTTAGCCCGAGTCCGAGCCCTGGGGTCGGGCGGAGCGGAGTTCGCCGTCTTCCGGGTCTTAGCCCGAGTCCGAGCCCTGGGGTCGGGCGGAGCGGAGTTCGCCGTGGCGCCTTTGGCAAGGCCTGACTGCCTGTCAGACTCACTCTGTCGAGTGGCACTGCAGTCGGAGTGACGCAAGCGGCGCTGTCCTTCTGTCAGACTGGCCAGTGGAGCGGTGGAGTGACGGCGGTCACTTCGGCTCTGCCGGGGGCGCGTGTCAGGATAAAGGTGTCAGGCCACCTTTGCGTTAAATGCTCCTGCAATTTGGTCAGTCGGTGTGGCGATTTAGTCAAGGTTGCTTCTGAGCGAAGCCAAGGCCTTAGGCGAGCCGGTGATGTGTCCGCCATAAAAAGGGGGCCTCGGGCGAGACGGAAGTCTCTCGAGGTCGGCTGCCCTTGGCCGAGGCTAGGCTCGGGTGAAGCGTGATCGAGTCACTCGTGTGGACTGATCCCTGACTTAATCGTCCCCATCAGGCCTTTGCAGCTTTATGCTGATGGGGGTTACCAGCTGAGAATTAGGCGTCTTGAGGGTACCCCTAATTATGGTCCCCGACAGTAGCCCCCGAGCCTCGAAGGGAGTGTTAGCACTCGCTTGGAGGCTTTTGTCGCACTTTTTTGCAAGGGGACCAGCCTTTCTCGGTTGCATTTCGTTCCGGTGGGTGCGCGCGAGCGCACCCGCCGGGTGTAGCCCCTGAGGCCTCGGAGGAGTGGTTACACTCCTTCGAGGTCTTAATACCTCGCGTAACGCTTCGGCTGGTCTGGTCATTCCCTCATGCGAACTGGCCGTAGCCCGGGTGCACGGTCGGGGCCCAAGCTCTCGGGCTGGTATGTTGACGCTGTCAACGATTTGGCCGGAGCCGGTTTTTGCGAGAGCAGCCCCCGAGCCTCTGCACAGGGCGAGAGGACGATCAGGGACAGACTCGACTTTTTACATACGCCCCTACGTCGCCTTTCCGCAAGGAGGGGGGGAGTGCGCCATGTTACCCTCGATAGGCACCGAACATGGTGTCTCCGGTGAGCTGCAAGCGGGTAATCCGAGTGGACGTCCGTGCCCCGTTCGTTGGGGGTCGGCTAGGGGCCCAGAGGCACGCCCAAAAGTACCTGCGGGTGATTTGCCGGACCCGGTCCCCTGGCGACGGGGTCCGAGGGCTCGATGCCTCCCTCCGATGGGATTCCGTTACAAGATCGTTCCCGCTGGTCTCGGAAATGTCCTAGGGTACCTCGGGAGCGCAGCCCGAGCCTCGGTTATGTATCGAACGTACCCCTGGTCATCCCTCGCTCGGTGTCTGAGGCGACTGTGAACCCTTCGGGGGCCAGCCTTCGAACCCCTGATCAGTAATGGGCACGGAGCCCGAGTAGCCTGAGGCGGCCATGGAACCCTTCGGGGGGCCGGCCTTCGAACCCCTGACCAGTAGTGGGTGTCGGGCCCATGCGATCTGAGTCGACTGTTGAACCCTTCGGTGGGCCAGCCTTCGAACCCCTGATCAGTAGTGCGGGGCTCGGAGCCTGATTCCTTCGCGGAGAAGGGTCCTTTTCGGGGTATCCCCCTTTCCCGGTCCCTGTTGCAAGAGATAGAGAAAGAGGAAAAAGGAAAAGGATACGAAATCGAACGACGTGGCGTACCTTTTCTGACGCGGTTATTATGGCGAAGGCGAAGCGTCGCGCGCTCCTCCCGTCAGAGACGCCGCCTGTCCCGCCGCGGAGTAAATGCGACGGGGCGTGTGGTTGGCGGGGCGGCCGTTGCGCGCGTGCGATCCGTTCGAGGAACGGGTCACGGGTGCACCGTCTCCACGCCGTGAGAGGAGGCTCTCTTGCTGTCCTAGGATGGGACGTGAGCCTGGCTGACGACGTGACCGCTGCGCCCGCCCGCCTGCCACCGCTATTACTGCCGGCCCACTTTCGGTCGCTTTGACCGACGCGCAAGGCTGGCGCTGTTGGGTCGCCTCGAGTCGCGGCATTGGCTCCGCAACCGAAGAGGCGCGATGGTGGCACAAGTGGCGGTGCGGTTGCTTGCATGCAGCAACTGGCGCGCCGGTTGCTCGACGCGTGGGCCTGGGTTCCCAAGCTGGCGTGTCAGAAGTCGGAGAAGCGCGTCCATCTGGCGCGGTTGCATGCCGCCTGCATGGCTGCCCGCCCCTTCTGCCCGTTGGTCTGGGCGAAAACGGGGGGTCGCTTGTAACCGCTGGACGGTCGTGCGCACCACGCACGGCGGTTTGGCTTCTTCTGCCCTGAGCCGGCTTGCATGACGTGCGGGACCCAGCCCCCAAGTCGCAGGGGAGGGCCTTGGAGCGTGTTGGAGAAGACTCAGCCCGTGGCGCCTGGGGGCGCACGTAGGGAGAGTTGCCTTTAAAAGGAGGGAGACTCCTTTCGGAAGGCAACCATGTCTTCTTCCTCCCTTAAGCGTCGTGTCTTCCCATCTTCCAAGCCCCCGGATGGGGGGTATCCGCCGCCTTTCCGCCTCCTCGTTGGAGGAACGCAACTCCATGGGAGTTGGTACCTTTCAGCCATCGTTCGGCTTCAAGGATTTTCATCACGCAGCCTGGCCACACCCCGCCACCGGCGGTCACCCAAGATGGTGACCTCTAGTTCGACGGTGGGGAAAGCGGGCCAGGCCGCGGCCTCTACTCCTCCCTCGGCCTCAAGGATTTTCGTCATCCAGGCCAAGATGGAAGATGAGGCGAGTCGGGGGGCCGCCCCCGCGTGGGTCGGCTGCCCTTTTCTTCCCCCCGCGCCCGGGGGTGAAGGGCGTCCTTGAGCCCCACGGAGACTTCCTCCAGCCATGCCGGGATAGGTAGGGCGCTAGTGGCCCTGGGTCTCCGTCTCCCTGCCTGAATGGCTGGTTCTCGTCCTCAGCGGGGGAGAGCCCTCCTGCCGTGACACCTGCCCCAAAGCCGCTGCCTAAGCCGCTTCGCTGTCTAGGGCAGGGGTGGTTGTCGTCGCGGTTGGAACGGGCGGCAGCGAGCCGCTCATCGTTCTTCTGTTACTCCGCAGGCCTTCCCCCTCGGAGTGGGGTTGTTCGTTCCTGCGGAGGGGGGAACCGGAGTTCCGTTGGTAGTGGCATCTCGAATGCCAGTGTTTTTGTTCATTGTGGCTGTCGGGGCCTGAACATGTATGTAATTTCGGCACGGAGCCGTGTTTTTTCCTCATTTTCGAGCACTAAGTCTCGCCTGTTGATTATCTGAACCGCTTGACCAAGCATGAGTCGCCCCGTGTCAAGGTGACGGGTGAGGTATCCGTATCCCGGAGGCGTAGGAATCCCTCGGCCCGTTCGGCCTTGTTGTCTGGGGTTCCTCCAGCTTAGTTAAAGAGACCCCTCGGCCGCCCTTCGGTGGACCGAGGCCAGGGGTAGCGATATCAGTATGAACAGAGGCGGAGTTGGCTCGAGAATGGGAACCTGGTTGGCCGGAGCCTAGCCGTGTTGTCCGTTAGCAGAGCCGACGCCAAAGTCGATCAGTCGAGGCCTCGGGTCGGGCTGGCGCCCTTGGAAGCCGGTTGACCGAGGCCCCAGGGGTAACCGGTCGAGCCGCCTGCTCAGGCTGGATTCCCGGAGGAGTCCCTGGACCGCGTCGCCGCCCGAGGCTGGGTCGGGCTTTGCTGAAGACGTCGTCGATGCCGAGGGTGCTACGGCTCCCTTCAGCGTGAAGACCAGAAAAACACACCCTCGCCGCGCTTGCGAAGCTGCGTCTTTTTTCCTCTTGTTTCGAGCATCTGGACTCTGTCGGTAACAGGGATGTTTGTGTGAGCGAGAGTTGCTTTTCGCGGAAGGGACGAGTGAGGTATCCGTATCCCAGAGGCGTGGGAATCCCTCGGCTCGGTCGGCCTTGCCGCTTACGCGTACTTTCACCCGTCCATGAGGCCCTGTCCCCGACTTAGTCGAGAAAGCTTGAAGGACTGCTTCGGCAGGAGAGCTTCCGAACGTGAAGACTTGTTCGGTCCACGGGGTCGCTTTATCCGAGCGCAAGTTACTTATCGCAGAAGGTGATGAGTGAGGTATCCGTATCCCGGAGGCGTAGGAGTCCCTCGGCTCGGTCAGCCTTGGCTGCTTACGTGTACTCCGTTGTTTCCAGGATCCGCTTTCTGAAGTAGTCAAGAAGCACGAAAGAAATCCTGCTAAAAAGAGATCCTTTTTCGAGGAAAAATTCGACGCAGAGGGGGTCTCCCCCCTTTTAGCCCCCGAGGGAGGGTCGGGCTTTGCCGGGGCTAGGCCGACCCTTCCTTGACAACTAAACTTTGCGTAGGTGCGAGGTATATGAACAACTTGAAAACATCTTAAGGGTAGAATCGACGTAGCTATTTGATGTTCCAAGCGTTGCCGTAGATTTCGCCTTGATTGTTGGCCAGCTTGTATGTTCCGGGCTTCAGAACTTTGGCGATGACGAATGGCCCCTCCCAGGGGGGCGTGAGCTTGTGCCTCCCTCGGGCGTCTTGCCGCAGCCGAAGCACCAGATCGCCCACCTGGAGTTCTCGGGACCGGACCCCTCGGGCGTGGTAGCGTCGCAGGGACTGTTGGTACCGCGCCGAGTGTAGTAAGGCCCTGTCCCGAGCTTCCTCCAGCTGGTCCAGCGATTCCTCTCGGCTTGCTTGGTTGCTTTGTTCGGTGTAGGCCCTCGCCCTCGGGAAGCCGTATTCTAGGTCAGTGGGCAAGATAGCTTCGGCCCCGTAGACCAGGAAAAACAGCGTGAAGCCCGTGGCACGACTCGGCGTCGTCCTTAGGCTCCAGACCACCGAGGGGAGTTCCTTCATCCATCGCTTGCCGAACTTGTTGAGGTCGTTGTAGATCCGAGGCTTGAGCCCTTGTAGAATCATGTCGTTGGCACGCTCTACTTGCCCATTCGACATGGGATGAGCCACGGCGGCCCAGTCCACCCGGATATGGTGATCCTCGCAAAAATCCAAGAATTTTTTGCCGGTGAACTGGGTGCCGTTGTTGGTGATGATGGAGTTCGGGACCCCGAAGCGATGGATGATGTTGGTGAAGAACGCCACCGCCTTCTCGGACCTGATGCTGTTCAGAGGTCGGACCTCGATCCACTTGGAGAATTTGTCGATGGCGACCAGCAGGTGCGAGTAGCCCCCGGGCGCCTTCTGCAAGGGACCGACGAGGTCCAGACCCCATACAGCGAAGGGCCAGGTGATGGGTATTGTCTGCAGAGCCTGAGCGGGCAGGTGTGTCCGCTTCGCATAGAATTGGCACCCTTCGCAGGTGCGGACAATTCTAGTGGCGTCAGCCACCGCCGTTGGCCAGTAGAAGCCTTGCCGGAAAGCATTTCCGACAAGGGCTCGGGGCGCTGCGTGGTGGCCGCAAGCCCCCGAGTGTATTTCTTGCAGCAGTTCCCGACCTTCAGCGATGGAGATGCATCGCTGGAGGATGCCCGAGGGGCTGCGATGGTAGAGCTCCTCTTCGTCGCCCAGCAAGACGAATGACTTGGCTCGTCGCGCTACCCGCCGAGCCTCGACTTGGTCGAGGGGTAGCTCTCCTCGATGGAGATATTGCAGGTACGGGGCCTGCCAATCCTGATCTGGCGTGGCCCCGCTCTGCCCTTCCTCGACGTTCAGTGCCTCGCCCTCGGAGGCCGAGGGTACCTCGGGCTGAGCCGAGGGTACCTCGGGCTGAGCCGAGGGTACCTCGGGCTCGGGCGCGTCGTCGAGCTTGACGGAGGGTTGATGCAGATCCAGGGAGAAGACGTCCGGGGGGACTGTCGTTCGCCCCGAGGCTATCTTAGCCAGCTCGTCTGCGGTTTCGTTGTAGCGCCGAGCGATGTGGTTGAGCTCGAGCCCGAAGAACTTGTCTTCCAGGCGCCGAACCTCGTCGCAGTAGGCCTCCATCTTCGGGTCGCGGCAGTGGGAGTTCTTCATGACTTGGTCGATGACGAGCTGAGAATCACCGCGGGCGTCGAGGCGTCTGACCCCTAGCTCGATGGCGATCCGCAATCCGTTGACCAGAGCTTCGTACTCGGCCACATTGTTGGATGCCGGGAAATGGAGGCGCAGCACGTAGCGCAAGTGCTTTCCGAGGAGCGAGATGAAGAGCAGGCCTGCGCCGGCCCCCGTCTTCATCAGCGACCCGTCGAAAAACATGGTCCAGAGCTCCGGTTGGATCGGAGTTGTTGGCAGCTGGGTGTCGACCCATTCGGCCACGAAATCCGCCAACACCTGGGACTTGATGGCCTTCCGAGGGGCGAACGAGATCGTTTCACCCATGATTTCCACCACCCACTTTGCGATCCTGCCCGAGGCCTCTCGGCACTGGATGATCTCCCCCAGGGGGAAAGATGACACCACAGTTACCGGATGAGACTCGAAGTAGTGTCGCAGCTTCCGCCTTGTCAGGATCACAGCATACAGCAGCTTTTGAACTTGTGGGTAGCGGATCTTAGTCTCGGACAGCACTTCGCTGATGAAGTAGACCGGCCTCTGAACGGGCAATGCATGCCCTTCCTCTTGCCTTTCGACCACAATCGCGGCGCTAACCACCTGAGTGGTCGCGGCGACGTAGACCAAGAGGGCTTCTCCGTCCGCCGGGGGCACCAAGACAGGCGCCTTTGTAAGGAGCGCCTTCAGGTTGCCGAGGGCTTCCTCGGCCTCAGGGGTCCAAGCGAAACACTCGGCCTTCCTTAAGAGGCGGTACAGAGGCAGACCTCTTTCGCCGAGGCGTGAGATGAAGCGGCTCAGGGCCGCGAGGCATCCCATGACCCTCTGTACCCCTTTTAAGTCCTTGATGGGTCCCATGCTGGTGATGGCCGCGATCTTCTCCGGGTTGGCTTCGATGCCTCGCTCGGAGACGATGAACCCTAGGAGCATGCCTCGGGGCACCCCGAAGACACACTTCTCAGGATTAAGCTTGACTCCTTTCGCCTTGAGACACCGGAATGTCACTTCAAGGTCGGAGAGGAGGTCGGAAGCCTTCCTTGTCTTGACTACGATGTCATCGACGTAGGCCTCGACTGTGCGACCGATGTGTTCGCCGAACACATGGTTCATGCACCGCTGGTACGTCGCGCCCGCATTCCTCAAACCGAACGGCATGGTGACATAGCAGTACATGCCGAACGGCGTGATGAAAGAAGTCGCGAGCTGGTCGGACTCTTTCATCCAGATCTGGTGATACCCTGAGTAGGCATCGAGGAAGGACAGGGTTTCGCACCCAGCGGTGGAATCCACGATTTGGTCGATGCGAGGCAGAGGGTAGGGAACCTTCGGACATGCTTTGTTGAGACCAGTGTAGTCTACACACATCCGCCATTTCCCCCCTTTCTTCCTCACAAGCACAGGGTTAGCAAGCCATTCGGGATGGAATACCTCTTTGATGAACCCTGCTGCCATTAGCTTGTGGATCTCTTCGCCAATTACTCTGCGCTTCTCCTCGTTGAATCGGCGCAGAGGCTGCCTGACGGGTCGGGCTCCGGCCCGAATATCCAGCGAGTGCTCGGCGACATCCCTCGGTATGCCGGGCATGTCCGAGGGACTCCACGCAAAGACGTCGGCGTTTGCGCGGAGAAAGTCGACGAGCACTGCTTCCTATTTGGGGTCGAGCCCGGAACCGATCCGGACCTGCTTGGTGGTGTCGCCACTGGGGTCGAGAGGGACGGCCTTGACCGTCTCCGCTGGCTCGAAGTTGCCGGCATGGCGCTTCACGTCTGGCACCTCCTTGGAGAGGTTCTCCAGGTCGGCGATGAGGGCCTCGGACTCGGCGAGGGCCTCGGCGTACTCCACGCACTCCACGTCGCATTCGAACGCGTGTTTGTACGTGGGGCCGACGGTGATGACCCCGTTGGGGCCCGGCATCTTGAGCTTCAGGTAGGTGTAGTTGGGGACGGCCATGAACTTCGCGTAGCATGGCCTCCCTAGCACGGCGTGGTAGGTTCCTCGGAACCCGACCACGTCGAACGTCAGGGTCTCCCTTCGGAAGTTGGAGGGTGTCCCGAAGCAGACGGGGAGGTCGAGTCGCCCGAGGGGCTGGACGCGCTTCCCAGGGATGATCCCGTGGAAGGGCGCAGCGCCTGCTCGGACGGAGGACTGATCGACGCGCAGGAGCTTGAGGGTCTCGGCGTAGATGATGTTGAGGCAGCTGCCCCCATCCATCAGGACCTTGGTGAGCCTGACATCGCCGACAACGGGGTCGACGACGAGCGGGTATTTCCCCGGGCTCGGCACATGGTCGGGGTGGTCAGCCTGGTCGAAAGTGATGGGCTTGTCGGACCAGTCTAGGTAGACTGGCGCCGCCACCTTCACCGAGCAGACCTCCCGGCGCTCTTGCTTGCGGTGCCGAGCCGAGGTATTCGCCGCATGCCCTCCATAGATCATGAAGCAGTCGCGGACCTCGGGGAACTCTCCTGCTAGGTGATCTTCGTTCTTGTCGTCGTCGCGGGCCCTGCCACCCTCGGCGGGTGGCCCGGTCCTGTGGAAGTGACGCCGAAGCATAACGCACTCCTCGAGGGTGTGCTTGACGGGCCCCTGATGGTAGGGGCACGGCTCCTTGAGCATCTTGTCGAAGAGGTTTGCACCTCCGGGGGGCCTCCGAGGGCTCTTATACTCGGCGGCGGCGACAAGGTCCGCGTCAGCGGCGTCGCGTTTCGATTGCGACTTCTTCTTGCCTTTCTTCTTGGCGCCGCGCGGAGCAGACGCCTCGGGAGCCTCTTCCGATGGGCGGCCCTGAGGCTGCTTGTCCTTTCGGAAGATAGCCTCGACCGCCTCCTGGCCAGAGGCGAACTTGGTGGCGATGTCCATCAGCTCGCTCGCCCTGGTGGGGGTTTTGCGACCCAGCTTGCTCACCAGGTCGCGGCAAGTGGTGCCGGCGAGGAACGCGCCGATGACATCCGAGTCGGTGATGTTGGGCAGCTCGGTGCGCTGCTTCGAGAATCGCTGGATGTAGTCCCGGAGCGACTCCCCCGGCTGTTGCCGGCAGCTTCGAAGGTCCCAGGAATTCCTGGGGCGCACGTATGTGCCCTGGAAATTGCCAGCGAAGGCTTGGACCAAGTCGTCCCAGTTGGAGATCTGCCCCGGAGGCAGGTGCTCCAACCAGGCGCGAGCAGTGTCGGAGAGGAACAGGGGGAGGTTACGGATGATGAGGTTGTCGTCGTCCGTTCCACCCAGTTGGCAGGCAAGGCGGTAGTCCGCGAGCCACAGTTCCGGTCTCGTTTCCCCCGAGTACTTCGTGATAGTAGTCGGGGGTCGGAACCGGGTCGGGAATGGCGCCCGTCGGATGGCCCGACTGAAGGCCTGCGGACCGGGTGGTTCGGGCGAGGGACTCCGATCCTCCCCGCTGTCGTAGCGCCCCCCACGCCTGGGGTGGTAGCCTCGGCGCACCCTTTCGTCGAGGTGAGCCCGACGGTCGCGTCGATGGTGCTCGTTGCCGAGGTGGCCCGGGGCCGCAGGCGCGGTGTTGCGCGTGCGCCCGGTGTAGACCGAGGCTTCCCGCATGAATCGGGAAGTCGCGGCATGAGGTTCCGAGGGATATCCTTGCCTTCGGGAGGCAGTGCTCTCGGCCCGCCGGGCCGCGTCGCCTTCCAGGAGATTCTTGAGTTCTCCCTGGATTCGCCGACCCTCGGTGGTTGACGGCTCCGGCATCGCGCGGATGAGCATTGCTGTGGTTGCCAGGTTCTGACCAACCCCGCTGGATGCGGGCGGCGGCCTGATCCTGACATCGTTGGCGACGCGGTGCTGGAGACCTTGGGGCAGGTGACGTATTTCTCCGGCCAGGGGTTGGCCCACCCATGCCTGTCCGACGTCCCGACGGATCGGCTCAAGCGCTCCTGTTCCCTCATTGAGCCTGGCCTGCGCCTCGCGGACTTGCTCGAGTTGTGGGTCGTAACCCCCCGCCGGAGCGGGGACCACAGCTAGCTCCCGTGGGATGTCGGCGCGAGGCACCGGCCTAGGGAGATCACCGTCCTCCGGCATGCCAAGATGGTTGCCTTCGGAGGGATCCCCTAGCTCGATGTGGAAACATTCGCGGCTTGGGCCGCAGCTCTCATCGCCAAGGCTGCGGCTTCCATCGGAACAGTCGGATAGGCAGTAGTCACATGCGGTCATGAAGTCCCGCACGGCACTGGGGTTGCCAAGTCCGGAGAAATCCCAACCGATGTTGGGATCGTCATCTTCCTCGGACCCAGAGGGCCCGTAGGTCGAGACGTCCGTCAGTCGGTCCCAAGGCGACCGCATACGGAACCTCAGTGGGGTTGCACTCGCCTCAATGAGAGCGCCCGCCAAAACGAGGCCGTTTGGCGGGTTGAGGCCGAGTCGAAATGACGCAAGATGGGAGTTAGTCGGTACCTTTTGGTCGACGAGGAGCGACGTAGTCACCTCGGGGACTGGTTGCACCGTCATCTCTGGTTCGAGGGCGGCGTCCTGCAGGCTTTCCGCGAGCGCACCGGCGTCGTCTTCTTGCTCGGGGTCAGCGTGTCGCGGGGGGACGGCGCTTGCCTCCGTCTTGAACGCGAGGTCGACGTCCGGTGTGCCTTCCGTCGGGGCGTCGGGGGCGTCGATTCGCTCGACGGCCGACGAAGCGCGGCCTCCCACCTGGCCTTGACGGCCCCGCCTCCTCCTCCGTTGGCGGGGGAGAGAACGGAGTGAGCCCGAATGTTGCCCTTCCACCACGCGGGGAAGGCGTCGTCGATTCCGCCGCCGGCGGGCGGGTTGTCGGCCGCCATCGTCGTAGTCGCACGGCGGTGGAAGAAGTATCATGTCGTAGCTGTCGTCGAAGGACATGAAATCAAGAGTCCCGAAACGAAGCACCGTCCCGGGCCGGAGAGGTTGCTGGAGACTGCCCATCTGGAGCTTGACGGGGAGCTGTTCGTCAGCACGCAGCAGGCCCCTACCTGGCGCGCCAACTGTCGACGTTTCGAGACAGGGGGGTCCCTAAGCCGACGAGTGAGTGTGCTACGTGCCCCAGCCCAGATGGGTCGAGCGCGTGGGCGAGCGCGAAGGGGGGAGAGGCGAGGTGACCGGAGTCGAGCGTGAGAGAGGTGGAAGTCCCGCGGCCTTCGTGTTCGTCCCGCGCCCAGGTCAGGTGCGCTTGCAGTAGGGGGTTACAAGCATCCACGCGGGTGAGGGAAGCGAGCGGCCCCAAGAGAGCGCCTGTCCCGTCCTCGGTCCCGCGCGGCCAACCTTCTCTAAGAAGGCCCTGGTCCTCCCTTTTATAGTCGTAAGGAGAGGATCCAGGTGTACAATGGGGGGTGTAGCAGAGTGCTACGTGTCTAGCGGAGGGAGAGCTAGCGCCCTAGGTACATGCCAATGTGGCAGCCGGAGAGATATGGGCACCCTGCTGGCGTGATGTCGTGGCTGTCGGAGGTGCGGCGGAGCCTGGCGGAGGGACAGCTGTTGGAGCGGTCGAGTCCCTGCTGACGTCGTCCTGCTTCCGTAAGAGAGCTGGGGGCCACCGTCGTCATGGAGCTTGTGGAGCGCCATCATTGCCCCTCCGGCGGAGCTGGCCGGATGGGACGCCGGTCTTGTTCTTCGTGACCCGAGTCGATTCGGGGTAGGATGATGATGGCGCTTCCTGTTGACGTGGCGGTCTGTGCCCGAGGCAGGGCGACGTGGGGGTTCCTCCGAAGCCGAGGTTGAGTCTGCCTTCCGTTGCCGTGGTCGAGCCCGAGCCAAGGGGTCGGGCGAGGCGGAAGTCGTTCGGCCGAGGCCAGGGCGGAGTCCGAGCCCTGGGGTCGGGCGTAGCGGAGTTTCGTCGTCTTCCGGGTGTTAGCCCGAGTCCGAGCCCTGGGCGAGGCGGAGTTTCGCCGTCTTCCGGGTCTTAGCCCGAGTCCGAGCCCTGGGGTCGGGCGGAGCGGAGTTCGCCGTCTTCCGGGTCTTAGCCCGAGTCCGAGCCCTGGGGTCGGGCGGAGCGGAGTTCGCCGTCTTCCGGGTCTTAGCCCGAGTCCGAGCCCTGGGGTCGGGCGGAGCGGAGTTCGCCGTCTTCCGGGTCTTAGCCCGAGTCCGAGCCCTGGGGTCGGGCGGAGCGGAGTTCGCCGTCTTCCGGGTCTTAGCCCGAGTCCGAGCCCTGGGGTCGGGCGGAGCGGAGTTCGCCGTCTTCCGGGTCTTAGCCCGAGTCCGAGCCCTGGGTTCGGGCGGAGCGGAGTTCGCCGTGGCGCCTTTGGCAAGGCCTGACTGCCTGTCAGACTCACTCTGTCGAGTGGCACTGCAGTCGGAGTGACGCAGGCGGCGCTGTCCTTCTGTCAGACTGGCCAGTGGAGCGGTGGAGTGACGGCGGTCACTTCGGCTCTGCCGGGGGCGCGTGTGATAAAGGTGTCAGGCCACCTTTGCGTTAAATGCTCCTGCAATTTGGTCAGTCGGTGTGGCGATTTAGTCAAGGTTGCTTCTGAGCGAAGCTAAGGCCTTAGGCGAGCCGGTGATGTGCCCGCCATAAAAAGGGGGCCTCGGGCGAGACGGAAGTCTCTCGAGGTCGGCTGCCCTTGGCCGAGGCTAGGCTCGGGTGAAGCGTGATCGAGTCACTCGTGTGGACTGATCCCTGACTTAATCGTCCCCATCAGGCCTTTGCAGCTTTATGCTGATGGGGGTTACCAGCTGAGAATTAGGCGTCTTGAGGGTACCCCTAATTATGGTCCCCGACACCTAGCACACCAACATTTACTTTGCGATCAATTCTTGAAAAGGATAAGTTAAATGGAACAAACTATACAGATTGGATCTGTAACCTGAGAATTGTTCTCAGGGCTGAAAAAAGGAAGACGTTCTAGACACCCCACTGCCAGAGGATCCTGGTGAAAATGCAACTGCTGCAGCTAATCTGCTTACGAGAAAGCAATGGATGCTAATCTTGAAGTGAGTTGCCTAATGCTTGCTTGCATGGAGCCTGAGCTACAGATGCAGTTTGAGACAAAACATGAGGCGCACGATATGATCGTGGCGCTCAAGGATATGTTCCAGACTCAGGCTAGGACTGAAAGGTTCAATGTGTCCAAAGCTTTTCTGGAATGCAAGCTAGCAGAAGGCGCATCAGTTGGGCCACACGTAATCAAAATGGTTGGTTACAGTCAGAGGTTGGAGAAGCTAGGCTTCCCAATAAGCCAAGAGTTGGCCACTGACTTCATTTTGACATCTCTTCCGCCCAGCTATGGAAACTTCATTACGAACTACCATATGCATGGGGCGGAGAGGGGCCTCAATGAACTATGTGGCATGCTGAAAACAGCAGAGGAGGACATAAAGAAAAGCGCTGGCAGCAGCGGCCATGTGATGGCGGTCCAAAACAAACCCAACTTTAAGAAGAAGGGTAAATCTCAAAAGAAGAAGGGCAAGGCAAAGGATACAGTATCCAAGCCAAATCAAAAGCCCAAGGCTGGACCAGCTATAGATGCAGAGTGCTTTTATTGCAAAGAACTTGGTCACTAGAAAAGGAATTGCAAGCAGTACTTGGCCTCTATTAAGGATCGCGGCGGTAAGGGTACAGCCGCAGCAGGTACACTTGCTATTCACATTACAGAAATTTTTCTTGCTGATTCTTATATTAATTCTTGGGTATTTGATACCGGATCGGTTGCCCATATTTGCAATTCGATGCAGGGAATGATAAGAAGTAGAAGCGTGAAAAGAGGAGAAGTTGATTTCCGGGTAGGCAATAATGCAAGAGTTGTTGCGTTGACCGTCGGGACGATGCAACTCCACCTTCCATCAGGATTTATTTTGGAGTTAAATAATTGTTATCTAGTTCCTGGTATGAGTCGAAACATTATGTCTCCTTCATGTTTGATGAAGGATGGTTATTCATTTGCGAGTGAAAACAATGGTTGTGTGATCTCTAAGAATGGCATGTTTGTGGCTTTTGCATCCATTATGAATGGGTTATTCATTTTAAATCTTGATGATGCACCTATCTGTAATATTAGTGCTAAAAGGCCTCGGCCTAATGATTTAAGTCCTACCTACATGTGGCACTGTCGTTTGGGTCATATAAGTGAGAATCGCATGAAGAAGCTTCATTCTGATGGGCTTTTAACTTCGTTTGATTTTGAATAATACGAGACATGTGAAGCTTGCTTACTTGGTAAGATGACCAAGGCGCCCTTCACGGGTTTACCGGAGAGGACATTAGATTTATTGGAACTCATACATACTGATGTGTGCGGACCAATGAGTATGACGGCTAGGGGAGGATTCCAATACTTCATAACCTTCACTGATGATTTTAGTAGATATGGGTATGTCTACTTAATGAAACACAAGTCTGAATCCTTAGAAAAGTTCAAAGAGTTTCAGAATGAAGTAGAAAATCAGCGTGGCAAGAAAATTAAAGCACTGTGATCGGATCGTGGAGGTGAATATTTGAGTCATGAGTTTAGCAATCATCTAAGGAGTTGTGGAATTGTTCCACAGCTTACGCCGCCTGGAACGCCTCAGAGGAATGGCGTGTCTGAGCGACGTAATCGGACTTTATTGGATATGGTTCGATCAATGATGAGCCAGTCGGACCTACCTTTGTCGTTTTGGGGATACGCTCTAGAAACAGCAGCTTTCACACTAAATAGGGTATCGTCTAAGTCCGTAGTTAAGACACCATATGAGATGTGGACTGGGAAGACTCCCAGTTTGTCTTTTCTGAAGATTTGGGGTTGTGAGGTTTACGTCAAGCGACTTCAGTCGGATAAACTCACTCCAAAATCGGACAAGTGCATGTTCGTGGGATATCCAAAGCAAACTTTAGGATATTACTTTTACCACCGGTCAGAGGGCAAAGTGTTTGTCGCCCGGAACAGTGTGTTCTTAGAGAAAGAGTTTCTCAAAAGAGAGAAAAGTAAACAAAAGGTGTATCTTGAAGAAGTTCAGGATGAGCCAGTGGGACAAGATTCAACAAGTGATGCTAATGTAGCAGAACAAGTTGAGACGTCTATGGCAAGAGAATCACCACCACAACCACGAAGGTCAGCAAGGCTTCACGAGGCACGAGGAGAAGTGCTATTGTTGGGCAATGGGGAAGTGTTGTTGTTAGACAACGACGAACCTGCAACATATGCAGAAGCGATGATGGACCCAGATTCCGAGAAATGGCAAGTCGCCATGAGATCCGAGATAGATTCCATGGGAGAAAATCAAGTTTGGAACTTGGTTGACCCGCCTGATGGTGTTAGACCCATAGAATGCAAATGGATATATAAGAAGAAGAAAGACATGGATGCAAATGTTCACATCTATAAGGCTCGACTTGTTGCAAAGGGTTTTCGACAAGTTCAAGGAGTTGACTATGACAAGACATTCTCGCCAGTAGCGATGCTTAAATCTATTCGGATCATTCTAGCTATTGCCGCATATTTCGATTATGAGATTTGGTAGATGGATGTCAAAACAGCTTTCCTTAATGGAAACCTAGATGAGGACGTGTATATGATACAGCCCGAGGGTTTTCTCGATCCGATCAATGCTGGAAAGATATGCAAACTTCAGAAATCCATTTATGGGTTGAAGCAAGCATCTCGGAGTTGGAACATTCGTTTTGATGAAGTGGCAAAGGGCTTGGTTTTCATCAGAATGAAGAAGAAGCTTGTGTTTACAAGAAGGAAAGTGGGAGCGCTGTTGTATTTTTGATCTTGTATGTGGATGACATATTATTGATTGGGAATGACATTCCTATGCTGGAGTCCGTCAAGGCTTCACTGAAAAAGAGTTTTTCTATGAAGGACTTAGGGGAAGCAGCATATATTTTGGGCATAAGGATCTATAGAGATAGGTCGAACAGGCTTATAGGATTAAGTCAAGATACGTACATTGACAAGGTTTTGAAACGGTTCAACATGGAACAGTCCAAGAAAGGGTTCTTACCTATGTCACATGGTATACACCTTAGCCAGATGCAATGTCCTGCGACGGCTAATGAGCGGGAGCGCATGAGTAAGGTACCATACGCCTCAGCAATTGGATCAATCATGTATGCCATGATAAGTACATGCCCAGATGTTTCATACGCTATAAGTGCTACGAGTAGGTACCAGGCTGATCCAGGTGAGGGTCACTGGACAACGATAAAAGGCATTCTTAAGTACTTAAGAAGGACTAAAGATATGTTCCTGGTATATGGGGGTAAGGAGGAGCTCGTTGTAACTGGTTACACCGATGCTAGCTTCCAAACTGACCCAGACGAGTTCAAATCGCAATCAGGTTTTGTGTTCACAATAAATGGTGGTGCTGTTAGTTGGAAGAGTTCCAAACAGGAGACTGTGACTGATTCTACAACAGAAGCCGAGTACATTGTAGCTTCTGAATCTACGAAGGAAGGTGTTTGGATAAGAAAGTTCCTCATCGAGCTTGGTGTGTTTCCTAATGCATCTAGTCCATTGAACCTCTACTGTGACAATAATGGGGCTATTGCGCAAGCTAAGGAGCCAAGGAACCACCAGAAAAACAAACACGTACTGCGGAAGTTTCACCTCATACGGGAATTTGTTAGGCGGGGTGAGATAAAGATATGCAAAATACATACGGATTTGAATGTTGATGATCGTTTGAGAAAACCTCTTCCACAACGGAAGCATGAGGCACACATGAGATCTATGGGTATTAGATATCTTCTAGATTAACTCTAGTGCAAGTGGGAGACTGTTAGAAATATGCACTAGAGATAATCATAGAGATGAGCATATTTCTTTGTATCCATGATATATATATTGCTTAATTGAATATCCATGGAAGGCACCTTGTATTGATTAGCAATTATGTGAATTGTTTGTGAGATTCTTTACTTATATGGTTATTCTAAATGATGTCCCTAGTCAGAGTCGATGACTAGCACATGTATTAGTTGATGACTACATTTCACAAGTCATGAACATGGAGATGTTAAACTAATAATGTGGGCACATGTATGACATGAGGCTGGACCGACCCAACGTGAGATATTGTAATATAGTTCTCTTTTTGCAACATGAATATTGTATCCTTAGACCTGAGATTGTCGCATGTTCTCAAGATGTGAATTGACTTACTTAGGGACTATCAAACGCTATTCCGTAACTGGGTAGTTATAAAGGTAGTTTTGGGTTTGTCAGGAAGCATGTTGTGAGGCATGGTCAGTCAAGATGGAATTTGTCCCTCTCTTTGTGAGAGAGATATCTCTGGGCCCCTCGAGTGATTGGATCAAGAAATGCATGGCCGTGCAAGGGTTAAGAGTTAACCATTGAAAGGATTCCAATTCACAGTATCGAGAAAGAGAGGTCAGCTTAGAGCCAGACCAAATATCGTGAGACAAAGGGAACAACATGTACGTAATGTTGCAATGGTTCGTCTGTTATGATCTTTACATGCGCATAGGAGTTGACATGTCTTGCTAGAGGCCGCTGTCAATTATTGGGCCAAGTAAGAGTACTCGGGCTATGTCTATTTGTACGTGAACCTATAGGGTCACACACTTAAGGGGAAGGAAGCCTAACTCGGATTAGATCCGAAATTAGACTGGGCTTTAGGGTTACTGATGGGCCTCAGTGTCAGAAGCCCACCATAACGCCTATATAATGAGGGGCGGGGGCGCGGTTAGGCTTAACCTAATTCGCCACCCGCAAACGAGTAGCCGCTCGCCTCTCGCCCTCGCCAAGCCGCCGTCGCGAACCTAGCAGTTCGGTACGCGGCGCTTCCTCCCTGTACGTGTGGATACCTCGGAGGTGCTGCATCTGGAGCACTGGGACGAACCGTGCGAGGACGTGAAGGACGCCGATGACTGCACGGCACTGCTCGATGCGTTCGTCTACATCGAGACGTCTTCCGCTGCTCTGTGCGTCTAGTGGTAATTCCATGACCTATAACCGCAGTAGTTCTTGGTTTTATGGGGTTGAAAATTTTGTTTTGCGCTAGCGTAGCCTCCCCGTAATCCTACACAGACAAAGTGGTCCCATGTGCCATTGACCTTCGTCGCCCGAGACGTCGACCTGCGCAGCGCACCCCACATCGACGCCATGGTTATCAACTGCAGCGTGACAGGCTGGGACCTGCACAAAGTCTTAGTCGATAATGGCAGCCAGGCGGATATCATTTTCCTCCATGCCTTCGACTGCATGGGCATTAGTCACAGCTTGCTTAAGCCTTCGGACAACCCACTGTATGGCTTCGGTGGCAAGGGTACCTTTCCTGTCGGCAAAATAGAGTTACCCCTCTCCTTCGGTGTAGCGCCCAATGCACGAAGCGAGCAAGTCACGTTCAACATTGTCGACATGGTGTACCCATACAATGCCATAATGGGTCAGGGCTCCATCAACAAGTTTGAGGCAGCGATTCACGGACTTTACCTGTGCATGAAGATCCCAGGTCCGCAAGGCGCGATCACAGTCTACGGCAACCAGCAGGCCGCGCGCAACATAGAAAGAGACTTCGTTCCTGGGCAAAGGAACGTACACTACCTCACGGCCCAGCACGAGGTCCCCGAGTCTGCTAGCCCAACCGCCAAAGAACATGACAAGGCACAGCTGCAGAGCAACGATGGGACCAAGACTGTTCCCCTCGACCAGGCAACGCCCAAGCAAACGGTCACCATCAGCGAAGACCTCACTTCGCATGACGAGGAGAGACTCCTCTGCTGTCTGTCCAAAAATAAAGACGTCTTCGCCTGGTCCGCCCTCGACCTGGTCGGAGTCAGTCGCTCCATCATCCAGCACAGCTTGGGAATCGACCCTTCGGTGAGGCCGAAGAAACAGCGGCTGCGCAAAATGTCTGATGAGAAGACAGAAGCCGCCAAGGCCGAGGTACATCGCCTGCTTGAGGCCAAATTTATCGAGCCAGTTGCCTACCCTATATGGCTCGCCAACGTAGTGATGGTGCAGAACAAGAGCGGCAAATGGCGGATGTGCATTAATTTCACCAGTCTCAACAAGGCCTGCCCCAAGGACAACTTCCCGCTACCTCGGATCGACAAAATCGTCGATAGCGCGGCCGGGTGCGAAGTCATGTCACTCCTCGATTGCTTCTCCGGCTACCATCAAATATATATGAAGGAGGAAGACAAGGCAAGCACCAGTTTCATAACACCCTTCGGCACGTATTGCTTCATTAGAATGTCGGAGGGACTTAAGAACACCGGGTCCACATTCTCTCGGCTCACCAAAACGGTGCTCGAGAGCCAAGTCGGCAGAAACATATTTACGTATGTGGACGACATCATCGTCGCCAGCAGAAGCAAGGAGGACCATCTGGCTGACCTCGCCGAAACGTTTGCGAACATGCGGGACACACGACTTCGCCTAAACCCCGAAAAGTGCGTCTTCGGCGTTCGCTAGGGGAAAATATTGGGCTACCTGGTGTCGCACCGCGGGATTGAAGCCAATCCAACCAAAATCCAGGCCATCATCAACATGACGCCTCCGTAGTCAGCCAGAGCCGTCCAACGACTGACAGGCAGATTGGCCGCCCTCAACAGATTCATCTCCAAATCCGCAGAACGAAGCCTCCCTTTCCTCAAAACACTCCGCGACACAAAAGACTTCGCATGGGGACCAGAGCAGGCGGCGGCCTTCGCTTCATTAAAGCAGTACCTGTCAGAGTTGGCGATCTTTACAAGCCCCGACCCCTCGCTACCCCTGTTGCTCTAAATTGCAGCTTCGCCGCATGCGGTCAGCGCAGCACTGGTTCAAGAGCAGAACAGAGAGGGCACGATCAGGCAATGTCCAGTTTATTACGTCTCCGAAGTACTCACGACATCAAAATGCAATATGACGGAACTGGAAAAATCGCCTACGCAGTTGTTATGGCTTCGCGCAAATTGCGCCATTATTTTAAAGCAGTCAAGGTTCGGGTCACCTCAGATAGGGGACTCGGCGAATTGTTTAGAAACCTGGAGGCATCAGTCCGGATTGCCAAATGGGCAGCCGAACTCTCCGGCTACCACATCACATTCGAACCCAGGACAGCCATCAAGTCACAAGTCCTGGCAGACTTCGTCGTCGAATGGACTGGGCCAATAACACAGCCGGACCCATCCGCGGAGAAGGTGTGGACAAACCATTGCAACGGCGCATGGTGCCATGCGGGGGCAGGCGCCGCTGCAGTCATTACTTCACCCACAGGGGTCAAGCACAGATACGCGGCACGCCTCAGCTTTGCTTTGGAGTCTGACAGATGCACCAACAATATAGCAGAATACGAAGCTGTCATCCTCGGCCTTCGCAAGCTAAGGGCACTTGGTGTCCCACCTGCATCATCAGAACAGACTCCAAGGTAGTCGCCGGCCAAGTCGAGAAAGACTACGCAGCGAAGGACCCCGCACTTATGCAGTACCTCGCGGCTATCCGCAGTCTCGAAAGACAATTCAAAGGTTTTACCTTGCAGCATGTGGACCGCGCCAAGAATGAGGAGGCCGACGCATTGGCCAAGGAAGTCGCCAGAGATGAGGCCCTACCCTCCGACGTATTCTACCATGTCATCGACACACCAGCCGTCCGCAGCCCAGAGGGGCTCCAAATAACCAATGACAGCGAGGGCCACCGCAGAATCAACCTCATCATGACCGAAGACTGGCGGGCACCAATAACCCTGTTCCTGTAGGGGTACTATCATCCAACTGATATCAATGAGGCCAAGCGCATCAAACATCGAAGCCGGGACTTCGCACTAATCGAAGGTCAGCTTTACAAGAAGGGGGTCAGTCAACCCATGCTTAAATGTGTCACCGAGACCGAAGGCATCCAAATCCTGCGCGAAGTCCACAGCGGGACTTGCGGCTCTCACGCAGGGCCTAGGGCCCTAGCCGCAAAGGTGATCCGTCAAGGTTTCTACTGGCCCGCCATGATCTGCGCCGCAAATCGGGTCACAAGGTCCTGCGAAGCCTGCCAGAAATTTTCTCCACGCTCGGGAAGCCCTTCGCAATTAACAAAGCTAATCGCCCACACGTGGCCTCTTCAGCGCTGGGGCCTGGACATTGTCGGGCCCCTACCCACGGCCCAAGGGAACCTCAAGTTCACCTTCGTCGCCGTCGAGTATTTTACCAAATGGATCGAGGCGAGGGCTGTATCCACGATAACATCGAAGACTACCCAGAAATTCTTCTGGCAAAACATTTTTTGCCGCTTCGGAGTCCCGTCCGAGCTCACAGTTGACAATGGCAAGCAATTTGATAGCCAAGATTTCAAGGATTTCTGCTTCTCCATTGGCACCAAGCTTGCCTTCGCCTCAGTGTACCACCCGCAATCCAACGGAGTCGTGGAACGCGCCAATGGTAAAATTTTCACAGCCGTCAAGAAAATGCTCCTCGACGACAAGAAAGGCAAGTGGGCCGACCTGTTACCTAAAGCGGTCTGGGCGCTGAACACGACTGAGTGCAGGGCGACTGGGTTCACCCCTTTCCGCCTTCTATATGGATCGGAGGCCATGACCCCACAAGAAATAAAACATGGGTCACCACGGACAGTCACGTCAGCCGTCCCCGACGTAGACGAGCCTACTTCGAAGGACCTCATCGACGGAGACCGCGTCTTCGCCCTACAGGCTCTAAACAAATACCAAGCTCAAACAAAAGCATGGCATGACCACACAGTCATCCTGAGGGAATTCAGCGAAGGAGACCTCGTACTCGTCCGGACAGCTCGGACAGAGTCCCGGGGCAAGCTAGAGCCAAAGTGGGAGGACCCTTTCATCGTCAAGACGAAGGCGTCCCCCAGCGCGTATAGGTTCACAACGCCATCCGGCGAAGACTTAGAGCATTCTTGGAACATTGACAATCTCCGCAAATTTTTTGTTTGACTCCTCAGGGCCAGCTCGGCCTTGTAATTCGCAAAACAGCTTTATTCCGGCCCGCACTCTTTTCCTCCCGGGGGGTGAGGTTTTTAATGAGGCGGAGCCATGTAATATACACGCAAAAAATCCCCCGCAAAAATTACAACGTCGAAAAAAGACCGCATCGACGGTCTTCGGCATTCGACCACAACGAAGTCACCGCGAGGGGCAGCGCTGGCTACCCTCGCGTGCGACAATCCGTGCAAAAGTCGCATAAGGGTGCAGCCGGACTAGCACAACAAGTGCGCAAAACCGAGGTCTTCCTCATAAATCCGAGCAAAAGTCGCCCAAGGGTGCAGCCGGACTAGCACAACAAGTGCGCAAAATCAAATTCTACCCCAAAAGACTATCCGTGCAAAAGTCGCCTAAGGGTGCAGCCGGACTAGCACAACAAGTGCGCAAAAATCGAGGTCTTCCCCAAAAGACTATCCATGCAAAAGTCGCCTAAGGGTGCAGCCGGACTAGCACAACAAGTGCTCAAAATCGAAGTCTCCCTCAAAAGACTATCCGCGCAAATAGCGACTACAGGTGCAGCCGGACCGACATAATAAACACGCTAGATCAAGTGCACAATTTCCCCACGGGCACGGCCGGATCAGCGAACGCACACAGCCTCATCATACAAATCATCATACCATTTATAGTTACACACATACAGCGAGGGCATCACACCTTATATTGGTTCAACCTTCGGGATGATACCCATCTCCCTGTAGTTAAACAGCATTATCCTCAGTTCCTCACCCTCAAAGAGGCTTCGCAACTCCCCCTCACCTACACTCACCCCAACTGGCGAGGACAATAATTCCCGCTTGCCAGCCCTGTCCACACGAAGACGACCACCCTCCACCTCACTCACTCTACGCTTCGCCACCGCCCTTCACCGCCTACGCCCAGCACTCGGACCGGGAACTTCAGCACCCATCACATGCGGAGAAGCCTCCGCCGCAGCCACATCCAATGTCGCAAAATAATCCAAATCCTCATCCGAAGACTCTTCCATCCACACCACCGAACTCCCAGAATCATCAGACTCAAAAAACTTAGACACAGAATCACCTGAATCATTTTCCGCAACCACGATCAAAGCCGCCACAAAATTAGCACTTTCAGTAGCGGTTGCGTGCGTAGGCCCAAAACCCTGAACCTGCGCAGCAACCGAGGTTCAGTAACACGTAGACAAAATTTACAACCCCCCCTGCACCTATTCAACTACTTAGCCACCTGCGAGGGCGCGTCCGCGGCCGTAGGGCCTTCGACTGCCGGCTCCGCCACCACCTCCTGGGCGCCTTCGACCGTCGGCACAGGGGCCGACACAGGGTCTTTGCCGGCAGCAGCAGGCACGGGCACGTCCGATGGGCCTTCACCAGCATCCGAGGGCAGCACCGGTTTGCCCTTCGCAGCCTCGGGCGGCGCGCCAACTAGACCTCCGAAGTCCTCGACGTCCTCGGCGCGCTCCATCTGCAGCAACGGCACATTCATTCAGCAAACACCACACACACCCACGCACAACAAACCACAAAAAAACAATAACTATCACCTGCTCTCTTGCCCGGTCGGATCGCTCCCTAACAGCCTCCCGACCATGCGCCCCCCACATCCTATCAAAAAGTGCCCCGCTGACTGCTTCACAACAGGGTCTTCGGCCTTAAAGATCTCGCGTTCAAAGCTCTCGTCTGTTTGGTCGAAGACCTCGTAGTGTCTGTAGCCCTCGCGAGACAGCGTATTCATGGCCCCTTCGCAGGTGACGAGGGAGGCAAAGGACATGAAACCCTCCATGATGGTCGGGAGTACCAGCAATTCCTCTTGCAACCACTCAAGGAAGCGAAGGCCCGCCTCTCGGTCGGGCACCTCGAAGTCAGCAGTCCGCGCACCCAGCTCGCGGTACGAGTCCACGAGCTGTGCGCGCGTCCGCTCAACTTCCGAGCGCGTAGAGCCCTCGGCCTTCTCCATGCGGCCGCGTAGAGCGTTGAACCGCACCTCCCATTCCTCGGCGCGTTGGCTGGCGAGACTTCCCTTCGCCCGTGCCAATTTGGCCTCCGCCTATGCAGCCTGCGCCTCGGCGATGGCCTGGTTGGCCTCCCTCCTTTCCTCCACCAGCTGGCGCCGGAGGTCCGTCTTCTCGGCCTCTAGGGCGGCCACCTTCTCCGCCAGCCTGCGGCTCTTGCTCTCCGCAGCCGACTTCTCCCAGACGGCGTCCGCGTGCTGTGCCCGAAGTCTCTCGACTTCGACAGACACATCTGCAGTAAGGGCACCCGACGCCACGCGATCGGCGAAGTCGGCCGCCTAACAGAAACACATGAGACCACAATCCCCATGAAAGCGGCAAACACCAAAGTCCAGCTCAACTTACTTGACTTAGCTGCTGTGACAGCTGCTGTGATGCCTCCGTCAGCCGGCGGGACATGGTGCCTGCCTCGTCCTTGACGGCAGCGGCCGACGAAATCTCGCCGCCAGCACAGAAAGCTCCACCCTTGTAACACCCCGGGATCCACAAACACCCCAGAATGCTACTAAACTACACATCTAACATTCGTATATAAAATTTCGACAGCATCTCCTTTGAAAATGGCATAAACGGGGAAGCAACAAAGTATAAATAGATATCATGATAAGAAAACATAATAGACATTAATAGTCTGCTAGCAATGGGAAGACAACCATAACGGCATGAGCTAAATTATCCAGTGCGCACAACTAGTTAGAAACAAACGTCCTTTGACAAGAAGCTTCTAATTAAATCATGACTGCGCCTAAGCAGTGTTATTATAAGAGTGAAGGTGGATGTGCTGCTACTTCCCACTTCCCTTGATGAGCAACAAGCACCTGCATTGAGTAATGCAAGAGTGAGATGAAACATCTCAGCAAGCGAATAATTTTGACGAGATCTTTAAACCACAAATTGAATTCATCAACATTTTAAAAGAGTCACAATTAAAATCAGAAATACTTGTAGATATGGAACTCAGTAGTCCCACTATAACCAATACCATCTAATTTCCTCGAACAACCACAATAGGTTCTATAACACTTCCGTGCGTCAATAATACCTGCAAATATCACTTCAATGTATGCATAGGAATGCAATGTGTAGGTACTCTATCTTCATACCTCTGAGAGTATAAAACCACATCATCTGCAAATATCACTTCAATGAATGCATATGAATGCAATGCATATGTCCTCTGCCTTCATACCTCTAAGGGTATGAAGCTGCATCGTACCCCTCCTCGGGCAACATACGATGCTAAATTGTACCGGTACGGTCGGACCATAGGTCACGACAAAACTTCAGATGCAAATGAGTCATGCAATGTATATGGCATGCTGCATTTATCAATAACCTTCACTTCCTTCAGATACAATACAAACCTCAAATAATACTTTATTTACCTTCAGATACAATACCAACCTCAAATAATACTTCATTTACCTTCAGATACAATACCAACCTCAAATAATACTTCATTTACCTTCAGGGGTGTGAATTAATCTCATGAATCATACTCGAATCATAATCATCATCAATATATGATTGAGCATCAGTATAATGCAAGCAAGTAAAGCATCACCATAGAGTCCAATTATGAAAGAATCCAATACTTCTGAATATTAGAGTGTAGGCAATAGAAATAACAGGTTAGAACGGAAGCAACCACCGCTACATTCACTTGCCTTCATCGAAGAAGAAGAAATGTACTAGACATGATCTGGAGTATAGCCACCTGCTAGCGGGCATAAAACTTAGTACAAATATTTCACAAACATTTGCCATCAATCAACAAAACACTCCTACACTTGAAACCAAGACCCAGTGGAAAGACTCCCACCCTGAACCACATGCCATACAGCAGCAGCGCTGTTTGTTAATTTTGTATCTTTAAAATTAAAACAGCGGTGATATCAAACAAATACTCTAGGAGTATCTACACAAAATACTCTACAACTTCAGTATTCAATGGATAATTAAATTCTGCCATCTACAAGTTCTAAAACATCTGACAAGATAACTGACTGAATCTGTTTTAGACAGCAGTATGGTTAACTTGAAAATTCGATATCTCCCAAACTACTGAACCAAAAATTATGAAATTCTGTTGGAGGTAAGCACTTTTATCCCTCTACAAAAGTCTCCATAGTAGGAAGAGCCAATGTGGCCATTTACTAGATGAAACCCACCAGTGAACAGACCCACTCATTTTTGTCAGGCAAACAGGAACAGCCACAGTAAAACAAACATAACTGGAGTTTCACGAATCATATGAATGCACTCTTTAACAATCTGGAAAGCTTATGCAATTATCTACAACTTCTTTTACCAACCCACAGTTTAATTCTGTTGATAAAATTGTCTAACTCTTAAGAGAACAGATTCTGCACAGAATTATGAGACTGAAAAAACTGCTATAATCAAACTGTCATAACTTTCTGTTCTGATGTCCGATTGAGGTGTTCTTCGTGGCCACGGAAAGATCTATAAATTATCTACGACTCATATATAGACTTTTTATTTTTTGAGGCCACTAAGACCACGGAAAACTGACATGAACAGAAACTGTCGAATCTGCCATTCTGCAGAAATTAAATTCGAGATCAAAACCTAACCCCACATCTAATCCAACCTCTAATCCTTCAATCCACATGATCCACAACCTGCAAAAGCATATAATTATAGGGAGGAACAAGAATCCTATCCTTACCTAGGGTTTCCCCAAGAAAATCTGCAAGAGATGGGGGTAGAACATCTCCTTGATCCTCTCTTCCTCTTCAATCCATCTTGCTCCTCCTCTTCTCGATCCTTGCTGCGTGGGGGGAGATCTAGAGGGAGGAGGAAGTAGTGGAGGGTGGCTGCAAGGGGAAGGGGGAGGGGCGGCCAAGGGTGGGGAAAAGGGGGGGTTGGCGGCCAAGAAAAGGGAAAAATAGGGGGGGCGACCACTAGGGTTTTGTGGGAAAAAGAAACGACGCATCAGATGTCTCTTGACTTTGCATCCAACGGCCCACAACTCTTTCCCCACATCCACACACCGAAGATAAACCTTTGGCAACATTTTTTTTGGGATATTACACTCTACCCCCCTTAAAAAGAATTCGTCCTCGAATTCGACCACTCCAAGCAAAACAACCAAGGTACCCCATATAGCACCACCATTCGAAACATGGGTCCATTATTGGTCTTAATTAACACAAGAACTTCTACCTTGGACTAATTGTCTAAGGAAACTACACAACCTGACATCAAGCATGAACCAACATGTAATGAAGCTCAAACCAAGTCATAGATGCAATCAACACTACGATTTCACAACATCGAATTTGGATGCAGCCATACATCAGCATCAATGTCTTAAAACGACACTCTTTTATGAAGGGGTAATATGCACTAAGCACAACCTTTACCAACTTCAACAATTCATTTTAATTCAATGGTGAAACATCCACACCAGATGAATGTATAAGAAGATCAAACACCTCACCTCACAGCACGACGAAACAAGTAGTTCTATTGAAACAAAACTCCTAATCTTCCTAAACTTTGTTCTTGCCATAATGAAAAGATAATCATGTAATCTAACATACTTTGCACCCCACCAAAAGGGAGAAAATCTATAGAACTAATGGAGCAATAAAGCCGACAAGAAGCCAATAAAATCTTGCGCGGCACAGTTCATCGAAGAAATGTCAAAAACTCTACATAGAGCACTGACAGCCCAACAACAACACAATACTTGCTTAACCCATGTCACTATACTTCATTCAGCATCTCAACTAAGAAAAATATCCAACTACTAAAGTTAACATACACATAATATGAGTCTTAATCTATTGTAGTTCAGAAACTTACATTTCATTCTATCATATGATGCACTTAGAGTACCAGACATAAAGGGCCAATACTAACCCTGTAATCCTTCACACATTTGGCAAACATCCCAAGCTGATGTAAAAACCACATCATTTAGGAATAGGTGAATAACCACACACAACCAACTCTAGGTTAGGCAATGACTTCATTCAAACCAATAGATAAGTGGTCCAACAATGGCTCCACAAACATGCATCGGGAAGAGAACCATCAAATCCTCAACGTATTCATACATAATCAATGGATCAAGAAAAATCAAAGATTTATTCTACAATTATCATGACTAACATGCAACCACTTTAAACCACATCTAGGCTTTGTGGCTACTAAAACACATGATAGAAGAGAGACATGTAAGCCATTCTAGCTATGTAAAGACTTCCCCCAAAATCCATATACAAGTACCAATATTCATTTCTTTCAGAACTGGTTTCTCAACATAAACAATCATTCTTTGCAAAGATAGTTGGAGCTATCCACCAACCGCTCAACAACTTAAATTCAAATTGATGATTACCTTGTACCCCAAAACACGCAATTCACACTCCTCTTAGAAACATCCTCAGTCAAGCATATATAACAATATTATTGTAATAAAACTCAACCATGAAAAACATAGTGAAAACATCATAGGCATACTTGTATATCACAAGCATAATAACAACTTCATTCTCACAAATGATCAGCGATATTTACCGCATTAATAAAACAATATCAAAATTTCAGAAATAAATTATATCAAGCATTAAGCCATAAACAACTTACCACATCACCGTAAAGGAATCAAGAGGGGTGAAATTATTGTCATCTGCACTTCAAAGTCACTAATATATATATCAAAGATACTTGAACCCATACCCTTCCTATATGTGCAAGTGTGTCAAATTTATCTTCAAATTGCCAAGAATCTAAAGCCTAAGCTTTGATACCAACTGTAACACCCCGGGATCCACAAACACCCCAGAATGCTACTAAACTACACATCTAACATTCGTATATAAAATTTTGACAGCATCTCCTTTGAAAATGGCATAAACGGGGAAGCAACAAAGTATAAATAGATATCATGATAAGAAAACATAATAGACATTAATAGTCTGCTAGCAATGGGAAGACAACCATAACGGCATGAGCTAAATTATCCAGTGCGCACAACTAGTTAGAAACAAACGTCCTTTGACAAGAAGCTTCTAATTAAATCATGACTGCGCCTAAGCAGTGTTATTATAAGAGTGAAGGTGGATGTGCTGCTACTTCCCACTTCCCTTGATGAGCAACAAGCACCTGCATTGAGTAATGCAAGAGTGAGATGAAACATCTCAGCAAGCGAATAATTTTGACGAGATCTTTAAACCACAAATTGAATTCATCAACATTTTAAAAGAGTCACAATTAAAATCAGAAATACTTGTAGATATGGAACTCAGTAGTCCCACTATAACCAATACCATCTCATTTCCTCGAACAACCACAATAGGTTCTATAACACTTCCGTGCGTCAATAATACCTGCAAATATCACTTCAATGTATGCATAGGAATGCAATG
The DNA here is from genome assembly GCF_902167145.1 of Zea mays. Classification (NCBI taxonomy): domain Eukaryota; kingdom Viridiplantae; phylum Streptophyta; class Magnoliopsida; order Poales; family Poaceae; genus Zea; species Zea mays. Next base: position 77,240,604 of record NC_050103.1, on the reverse strand, counting down.
TGTAGGTACTCTATCTTCATACCTCTGAGAGTATAAAACCACATCATCTGCAAATATCACTTCAATGAATGCATATGAATGCAATGCATATGTCCTCTGCCTTCATACCTCTAAGGGTATGAAGCTGCATCGTACCCCTCCTCGGGCAACGTACGATGCTAAATTGTACCGGTACGGTCGGACCATAGGTCACGACAAAACTTCAGATGCAAATGAGTCATGCAATGTATATGGCATGCTGCATTTATCAATAACCTTCACTTCCTTCAGATACAATACAAACCTCAAATAATACTTTATTTACCTTCAGATACAATACCAACCTCAAATAATACTTCATTTACCTTCAGATACAATACCAACCTCAAATAATACTTCATTTACCTTCAGGGGTGTGAATTAATCTCATGAATCATACTCGAATCATAATCATCATCAATATATGATTGAGCATCAGTATAATGCAAGCAAGTAAAGCATCACCATAGAGTCCAATTATGAAAGAATCCAATACTTCTGAATATTAGAGTGTAGGCAATAGAAATAACAGGTTAGAACGGAAGCAACCACCGCTACATTCACTTGCCTTCATCGAAGAAGAAGAAATGTACTAGACATGATCTGGAGTATAGCCACCTGCTAGCGGGCATAAAACTTAGTACAAATATTTCACAAACATTTGCCATCAATCAACAAAACACTCCTACACTTGAAACCAAGACCCAGTGGAAAGACTCCCACCCTGAACCACATGCCATACAGCAGCAGCGCTGTTTGTTAATTTTGTATCTTTAAAATTAAAACAGCGGTGATATCAAACAAATACTCTAGGAGTATCTACACAAAATACTCTACAACTTCAGTATTCAATGGATAATTAAATTCTGCCATCTACAAGTTCTAAAACATCTGACAAGATAACTGACTGAATCTGTTTTAGACAGCAGTATGGTTAACTTGAAAATTCGATATCTCCCAAACTACTGAACCAAAAATTATGAAATTCTGTTGGAGGTAAGCACTTTTATCCCTCTACAAAAGTCTCCATAGTAGGAAGAGCCAATGTGGCCATTTACTAGATGAAACCCACCAGTGAACAGACCCACTCATTTTTGTCAGGCAAACAGGAACAGCCACAGTAAAACAAACATAACTGGAGTTTCACGAATCATATGAATGCACTCTTTAACAATCTGGAAAGCTTATGCAATTATCTACAACTTCTTTTACCAACCCACAGTTTAATTCTGTTGATAAAATTGTCTAACTCTTAAGAGAACAGATTCTGCACAGAATTATGAGACTGAAAAAACTGCTATAATCAAACTGTCATAACTTTCTGTTCTGATGTCCGATTGAGGTGTTCTTCGCGGCCACGGAAAGATCTATAAATTATCTACGACTCATATATAGACTTTTTATTTTTTGAGGCCACTAAGACCACGGAAAACTGACATGAACAGAAACTGTCGAATCTGCCATTCTGCAGAAATTAAATTCGAGATCAAAACCTAACCCCACATCTAATCCAACCTCTAATCCTTCAATCCACATGATCCACAACCTGCAAAAGCATATAATTATAGGGAGGAACAAGAATCCTATCCTTACCTAGGGTTTCCCCAAGAAAATCTGCAAGAGATGGGGGTAGAACATCTCCTTGATCCTCTCTTCCTCTTCAATCCATCTTGCTCCTCCTCTTCTCGATCCTTGCTGCGTGGGGGGAGATCTAGAGGGAGGAGGAAGTAGTGGAGGGTTGCTGCAAGGGGAAGGGGGAGGGGCGGCCAAGGGTGGGGAAAAGGGGGGGTTGGCGGCCAAGAAAAGGGAAAAATAGGGGGGCGACCACTAGGGTTTTGTGGGAAAAAGAAACGACGCATCAGATGTCTCTTGACTTTGCATCCAACGGCCCACAACTCTTTCCCCACATCCACACACCGAAGATAAACCTTTGGCAACATTTTTTTTGGGATATTACAACCCTTCACCCCAACCACCACGGTTGACAGTACCGCATCCGTCAACGGTCACATCAAAAACCCCCGCGGAACCACTTCAAGCAAGGGCAGCGTCTCCACCATCTAGCGACGCCTTCGGCACCAGATGACTTAGTCGAACTGGTCCCTCGGAGGGCAAATATTGGGGCGAAGGCGAATATGCTACCCTTCGCTCGATGCCTTCGCCAGTCTCGCTGCACCAACGGAGACAAGACGACTGGCAGTCTCCACCCTTCGTCCAATACGCCGCAAGACGAAGGCCTACGACGAGGTCGCTCCATCTCGCGGCCTCGTCCAACGTGAAGGCCCACATAGAATTCGGCCCATTGTAACAGGCCCCGCGCGGCCGCTGCGCATTACGGGCCCGGTTTGTGAGGGCTTTTCTGTAATGACAACCCTGCTTTATGGGAATATTCCGGGGATGACCTAGGCGCCTGAGGGCACATGCGTCCTTAATCCACGACGCTGGGCACTCAGGCACCTATAAATACCCCCGCACAGTGCCCTTGAGAGGCTAGATTAACAGAGCAATTGCCTCCTTGAGCTAAAACCTTGTCTGCATTACTTTCACTCCCCCGTTGGATCATCTTGCTCCGGAGAGCAAGTTCCAATAGGTGGATGGCTCCGGCATCGCTCGGAGTAGTATTGCCGCTGCAGCCAGGTTCTGGCCGACTCCATTGGAAGCCGGGGGTAGCCTTGCCCTGGCATCGTCAGTGATACGGCGTTGGACGTCCTGGGCCTGATGACGCGCTTCTCCGGCTAGTGCTCGGCCTGCCCACTCCTGCTTGATGTTTTGCCGGGGCTGCACAAGTTGTCATGCTTCCTCGTCGAGCTTGGCCTGCATCTCGCGGATTTGCTCGAGCTGTGTGTCCTGACCCCCCGCAGGGACTGGGACCACAGCTAGCTCCCGCAGGATGTCAACGCGAGGCGTAGGCCCAGAGGGATCATCGTCCTCCGGCATACCAAGGTGGTTGCCTTCGTCGTGACCCCCTAGATCGACGTGGAAACATTCGCGACTTGGGCCACAACCTTCGTCGTCAAGGCTGTGGCCATCATCGGAGCAATCGGAGATGCAGTAGTCGCATGCGATCATGAAATCTCGCATGGCGCTAGGATTACCGAGCCCGGAGAAAATCCCAACCAGAGTCGGGCTCGTCGTCTTCCTCAGAACACAGGGGCCTGTAGGTCGAGACGGCTGTCAGTCGGTCCCAGGTTGACCACATATGGTACCCCGGAAGGTTAGGATATGCCTTTATGAAAGCGCTCACCGAAGCGGGATCGCTTGGTGGATCGAAGCTGAATCTAAAAGGCACAGGGTGGAAAATGGACGGTACCTCTCGATCGATGGACGGTGACAAAGTCGCGCGGGGACGGACTGCACCATTATCTCAGGTACGAAGCTAACGCCCAGCAAGCCCTTCGCGAGCGCGCTGGCGTCATCTGTCTGCTTGGGGTTGGCGTGTTGTGGGGAAATGATGCTCGTCGTCGTCTCAGGCGCGAGGTCAACGCCCAACATGTCCCCCGCTGGGGTGCCGGCGTCGTCGACTCGCTCGACAGCCAACGAGGTGTCGCCTCCTGCTTGGCCACGGTTGCACCGCCTCCTCCTCCTGCAGCGAGGAAGGTGACGGTACAAACCCAGATGCTGCTCTTCCGCCATGGGGGGAAGACGTCGCCGAGTCCGCCACCACCGGGCGGGCTGACGGCCGTCGTTGTCGCTATCGCGCTGCGGGGGAAGGAGTACCATGTCGTAGCTACCGTCGAGGGACATGAACTCGAGACTCCCGAAACGGAGCACCGTCCCGGGCTGAAGAGGTTGCTGGAGACTACCCATCTGGAACTCGACGGGAAGTTGTTCGTCAACACGCAGTAGGCCCCTACCTAGCGCGCCAACTGTCGGCGTTTCGACCCCGGGGGGTCCCTGGACCGACGAGTAAAATTGTTGTTGCGTGCCCCAGCCCAGATGGGTTGGCATGAGACGGAACACGAAGGGGGGAAAACCGTGGCTCGTGTTATCCTGCGCCAGAGTGGGTGCGCTTGCAGTAGGGGTTACAAGCGCTCGCGAGGGAGAGAGGGAGTCCCGCGCGACCACCCTCTGTATGAGGGCCCTGGCCCTTCCTTTTATAGATGCAAGGAGAGGGTCCAGGTGTACAATGGGGGTGTAGCAATATGCTAACGTGTCCGGCAGAGAGGACCCGGAGCCCTATGTACATGCCAACGTGGCTGTCGGAGAGGTGCTAGAGCCCTATGTACGTGGTGTCGTGGTCGTCGGAGGAGCGTTTGAGCCCTGTAGAAGCACAGCTGTCGGGGCTGTTGGGACCTTGCTGACGTCTCCTTGCTTTCGTAAGGGGCTGAGAGCCACCGTCGTCATGGACGCACGCGGGGTGCCATCATTAATTGTTACCGGGGGCGAACCTGGATGGGACGCCGGTCTTGTTCCCCCGTAGCCTAAGCTAGCTAGGGGTAGGGTAATGATGTACCCCCTGCGGCGTGGTCGGTCCGAGCCCAAGGTCGGGCGAGGCGGAGACTCCTCCTAAGGCCGGGGTCGGGCGTGGACACGATTCCTCCCGAGGTCGAGGTTGAGACCGAGCCCTGGGGTCGGGCGAGGCGGAGACCACCTTCCGAGGTCGAGGTTGAGGTCGAGCCCTGGGGTCAGGCGAGGCGGAGGCCACCTTCCGAGGCCGAGGCGGGGGCCGAGCCCTGGGGTTGGGTGAGGCGGAGACTTCCTCCTGAGGCCGAGGCCCAAGGTCGGGCGAGGCGGAGCTTCCTGTTGCTCCTGAGGCTGGACTCAGCTGCTGTCAGCCTCACCCTGGCGGGTGGCACAGCAGTCGGAGAGGGGCGAGCGGCGCTGTTTTCCTGTCAGGTCAGTCAGTGGGAGGGCGAAGTGACTGCGGTCACTTCGACCTTGCCAGGCGATCCTTGCATTGAATGTGCCTGCGATACGGCCGGTTGGTGAGGTGATTTGGCCAAGGTTGCTTCACAACGAAGCCTGCCCGAGCTGGTCTTCGGGCGAGTCGAGGGTGCGCCCGTTGCTGAGGAGGCCCTCGAGCGAGGCATTAATTCGCCTGGGACTACTGTTCTCGCCCGAGGCTGGGCTCGGGCGAGGCGAGATTGCATCCCTTGAGTAGACGAAGCCTTGACCTGAATTGCGCCCATCAGCCTCTGCAGTTTGTGCTGATGGTGATTACCAGCCAAGTTTAGGTGTGTTGGGGGTACCCCTAATTATGGTACCCGACAGGTGCTCCGAGAAGTCCTTGGATTGCGTGAAAAAAATTAAAACTAGCTTCACCAAAGTGGGCGCTTACTCTGCTGAAGAAAACTTAATACGAGGTGACCCCGATGGCGTTGTTGAATGGATAATTGGAGAAGTCGAAGCCTTCGAAGAAATTTTGAGTGATCGAGGGGATATTTGCACGTTTTCCGGTGCACGGGGAATCTCAGCTATTCTGGAGAAGGCCGGATGTGATCATGTTAAAGCTATAGCCCAGGCTGAAGCTGTCTTCTCTGTATATGATACGAAGGATCCTTTAGCCGAAGTAACTTTAATGGGCGAGAAATTTTATAACGATGTCTGGGTGAACGGTGGCCGAGAGCTGGCCCATGAGATTATAAAAAAGAGTGAAAAAGACACCCACGACGCCCGGGCAGAAGCAAAGCGAGCTGAAGAAGCTGCAGAACTGTGATACCCAATTTGCAAAAAAAAAAGAAGAGAAATTGAAGTTTACTCTTTTTTCTGTGTTTTCTCTTGCGGGTTCCGTGCTTTGGGAGGTTTGGAATTTAAGGAGGTAAACATCCATAAAACAGTAAAATGTATGTTTGATGTGTGCGCGAGGGTCGGGAGCTCGGGCGTAGGGATGGTTTTGGGCCGTCGATCGCGATCCGGCGGTGGGAAGCCCACTTCCCCCCAAACCCTAGGCGCCACCTTTCTTAAGGCCCTTGTGGGCAGCCGCCCCCCCCCCCCCACCCTCCTTTTGGACGCCACTCCCTTCTCCCCCATCTCCCCTCCTCTCTCTTCCCCAAGTGTTGCAGCCCCCCCATTCTCAAGGTTTTTGCAGCAGCCCTTCCTCCATCCCTAGCTGCCACCCCCTCCCATCTCCTCTTCTCCAAGTGTCGTTCTTCCTCTCCGGATCTCCTTCGTGTGGGTGCAAGTTTCGATTGGAGAATTGGTGGGAGGAAGGAAGGAGGAAAGGAGGAACCCAAGGTGATTTTGTGATTATCTTTTGTTGTATATGTGCTGCAATCAAATTGATTATATGTTTACCCATGCGAATCGGTAGAGGGCTGTCCAGAAATTTTGTGGGTGGACGAACAGCAGTAGTTCTAGCAGTTTCTGGGAATTTTTCGTGGGTAATTAATAGGGATCAGTGGGATAATCATGTATAGCTTTGTTATACCTTTCCAACGAGTACTTATGCGCTCAATTCGGAGTTATAATTTCAGAGATATCGTTGTTTGAATCCGGGTATGTTGCTGTCCAAAAACAGATTGCAGGATTACCTTGTGGATGGTTTTGGGCTAATTAGATTTTGGGATTTAATTATATGTTGTATACAAAACTTGTGGGGAATTTTATGTAGATGCCTCTGGAGTTTTGGGTTGTTACCACTGCTTTCATTATTTTAAAGATATGAAATTGTTAAGCGGCGCCGCTACAGTTTGGTGGGTGTGGGGAGAGTTGTTACCCGCTGCGGGGTTTGAAATTGTGCGTAGGTGCGGCGTCGTTTATAAGCGTTGTTATGTGAAATTTGTGCACTGAGTTGTGTGTCAAAAACAGGTGGTGGACTTCCGGATCGTGAAATATGTTGAGGGTGTAGTTTGATCATGTTATTCATGTTGTTTATTATTTTGAATGGGTGGAAGTATGTGTTTAACATATTTTATTTGAGGAGGACTCATGTGTTGACATACATAGTGCATTCATCATCCTTTGCATGGAAGTTTCGTCGCGATCTTATGGTCCGACCGTACCGGTACAATAAGCATCATACGTTGCCCGAGAAGGGGTATGATGCAGTTTCATATCCTTAGAGGTATGAAGGCAGAAGTCATTACTGCATCTGTAGCCATGTGCATTCATGGGTGAAGTGTGGCACCTGTCATGGTGGAATGGATAGTGTGGATCTTTTATTTATGATTCATTTTGGAACTGAGTAATTAGTACTGGTTTACTTGCTGCAATTTAATATACAAGAGGGAGGTTGTGAACTACGTGGTTGTTTAAGCACGGCTTATTTACATTGTCTAGTCGTTGTTGATCTTTTTACTTGCTGAGATGTGTCATCTCACTCTTGCATTGTCTGATGCAGGCACTTGATCCTTGCTTTTGGGAAAGGAGGGAAGTAGCAGCACAGCCACTTCACATTTAAATAAATGTACCACTGCTTAGTAATGATGTTAAACAGGAGTGCAAGTTTAGGGGGATTAATATGTTCTAGTCTTCATGATAGTCGAATTTGCTTTTGGGTTGGCCGGATTCCTTCTCTTTTTATTTGGTCATGACTATTCACTGCTATCCCTGCATTCTGTTTATACTACGTGGATTATCGTTCTTTTTCATTATGTATAAACTTTATGTTCCAATCATTATACTACTTTCAGGGGAGGTGCTGCCGGATTTTGCTTTACGTTTTGTTTCTATTTCTTTTCTTCTGTTGTTTAAGTTTTGTGGGAAGGGTATTTAGTAACATACAATGTGTGGGAGCAATGGGGTGTTACAGTTGGTATCAAAGGAATAGGTTGTAGGTCCTAGCAAGTGAAATAATAAATTGACACACTGCACATGTAGGATGGGTTTCCTGCTCTACTATTGATATTTTATGTTATTGTCTGTGCTAGTTTGACACTAACTAATGAGGTGATAAGCTAATCCTATTTACTTATTATTTTCACCCATGTGGTTGCAGCTATGCTGCCTCGTAGGGCTCGTGGCAGTCCGCAAGTTCCTAGTGGGGACTCGATGAGTCCGGCGGCAATGTTAGCCGCGATGCAGGCCATGCAGCAGGAGTTGGCCATTCTGAGGGAAGCGATTCCTATTGCCTCTACAGGTGCTGCTCAGCGTGCTGATGGTGGAGGAGTGCCTGGGGGCACTGTCCCTGCAGGTGTAGCTCTAGGTGGCGAGGCTGAGGTGCCCCTTCCCGTCAGTGGTCTCTCCCTGATGTAGTGGATGGGCATGAAGTTGGATGCTTTTGATGGCAGTGGTACTCCGGTCGAGGCGGCGGATTGGCTAACCTACGTGGAAGATAAGATGAATGTCTTTGAGATTGTGTATGGAGATCGTGTTCGCTTTGGCACACAGCTGCTAAAAGGAGAGGCTCAGATTTGGTGGAGAGGTGTGCAGGCAGCTCACTCCTCTTCACCAGGAGTCCTGTCCTGGGATGTTTTCATCAGGCAGTTTGAGAGGAGGTTCTACCTGGTCACCTTCCTAGAGAAGATGAAGATTGATCTGCAGTCCTACAAGCAAGAGAAGAAGTCTGTCACAGAGTATGAAGTGGGCTTCAACAAGATGGTCCGCTTTGTCCCTCATGTGGCTTATAATGAGTTGGAGAAGGCGAGCCAGTTCCGTCAGGGCCTGAAACCTTCTATCAGGCATGCCCTGGGAGCCTTTCCGTTGGTGGATTTCCGTACTACAGTGGAGCAGGAACTGGGTGTGGAGATGGAACACCAGTACACCATGGAGTCACAGAAGTCTTCCCGTGTTGATCAGCCTCGTGGCTAGGATGCGAGGAGGGGCAACACTGGAGGTCTAGCCCACAAGAGGGGAAAGTCTCAGCACCAGCGCCACCACCCCTACCGTGGAAAATCTTCTGAATCGGGTACTTTGGGAGGAAGTACTCAGAGGTATCGGGTTGTTCCTAAGCCCAGGCTGGGGCTGGTGTGTTTCCATTGTGGTGATGCGCATCGCCGTGCTGAGTGTCAGTGGAGTGGCAGGTGCTCTATCTGCAGTCAAGACCACAAGGATGTGGTGTGCAGGAGGAATCCCAATGGGAAGCTCAGATGGGAGCCAGTGACTTCCTCCTCTTCTCAGGGCACTGTCAACATGATGTCAAGCGTTGAGCAGCAATTTGCAGTTCCACTCCCTCCGCAGCAGTTCTATGTGCCTGGGACTTCTTAGTTCATGGTGATGCAGGGTTTTCCTCAGTATCTAGCTGCGCCCACTCCTGCACCAACTACTCCTATGTCTTCTCAGTTTGGAGCTCCGCGTCTGCCTCACCCGACGGCTCAGTGGGGTTCTTCTGTTAACTTCACTCCGGGAGCTTCCTCTTCTGCGGGTATTTCTAGAGCTTATGCGCTACCCTCGGCAGATGGCATGGAGCAAGGATACGTGGTGATAGGTACTATCTCAGTTGATTTGTTTGTGGCCCATGGTCTTTTTGACTCTGGAGCTAGCTATTTGTTTGTTTCGGAGAATTTTGTGTCGCGGGCTGGTCTTTCGGTGCAGAGGTTGGGTCACCCAATTTTGGTTAGTTCTGCTAATGGCTCCATTAGTAGTTGTTCGATTTGTCAGGGGTGTTCCGTCATTCTTGCTGACGAGGTCTTTTCGGCCAATCTTGTTGTGATTTATTTGGGGGCATTCGATGTTATCTTGGGTATGGATTGGTTATCTCAGTATCACACAGTTATATCCTGTTTTTGGAAGACAGTGTTATTGCAGGCGCCGTCGGGTAGGGAGGTGGTATTCTTGGGAAATTCCCCAAAGTTCACGTTATCCTTGTTGGCACAATTGCTTCCGGATTGCCGGTCAAGGAAGTCGGGAATCTTTTTCTCCATGGTGGTAGGGGGTGAGGCAGCCTTGCGGGTGCAGGACATCCAGGTGGTGTGTGACTATGCCGACGTGTTTCCAGCAGAGCTTCCAGGCATTCCTCTAGGGTGCGATGCAGCTTTTGAAATCAAGCTGATTCCGTGTACGTAGCCTATTCATAAGGCCCCGTATCGAATGGCTCCAAAGGAGCAGGTTGAATTGAAGCGGCAATTAGATGATCTGCTGGCTAAGGGTTTCATTAGGCCTAGCAGGTCGCCTTGGGCTTCCCCAGTACTGTTTGTTGAGAAGAAGGATAAAAGCAATAGGTTATGTGTGGATTATCGGGCTTTGAATCAAGTGACAATCAAGAATAAATATCTGCTACCCCATATTGAGGTTCTCTTTGAATAGTTGAGGGGTGCCCAGGTGTTCTCCAAAATTGATTTGAACTCTGGTTATCATCAATTGAGGATCTGTGAGGAGGATATTGAGAAGACATCCTTTTGCACCAGGTATGGGCATTACGAGTTCATAGTCATGTCTTTTGGCTTAACTAATGCCCCTGCCACTTTTATGGAAGCGATGAATAGGATGTTGCATGAGTTCTTGGACGACTTTGTGGTCGTGTTCCTGGATGATATTCTTATTTATTCAAAGACTGAGGTTGAGCATGGGCAGCATCTTCGTCTCGTTCTGGGTGCTCTTAGGAAGAATCAGTTTTATGGCAAGTTGAAGAAGTGTGCCTTTTGGCTGTCCGAAGTGGCTTTCCTGGGGCATGTGATTAATCAGCGGGGCATTGCGGTTGATCCCAAGAATGTTGCGGCTGTGGTGGAGTGGAAGAGACCCTCTAGTGTCTCTGGAATCCAAAGTTTCTTGGGGCTCGCTAGATATTATCGGCGCTTCGTACCAAATTTTTCCAGCATTGCTAAGCCTTTGACTAAACTCTTGGAGAAGGGTGTTCTCTTCGTCTGGTCCAGCGATTGCGAGGTCAGTTATCAGACATTGAAGAACAAGTTGGTGGACGCCCCTATCTTAGCTTTGCCTGAGAGCAGTAAGCGTTTCACAGTTTTTACGGATGCTTCTCGAATTGGTCTTGGTTGTGTGTTGATGCAGGAAGGCAGAGTGATTGCTTATGGCTCAAAGCAGTTGAGGAAGCATGAGGGTAATTATCCAACCCATGATCTTGAATTAGCCGTGGTGGTTTTTGCTCTAAAGTCGTGGAGGCATTATCTTTATGGCGAGTCTTGTGACATTTACACCGATCATAAAGTCTCAAGTATAATTTCACTCAGAAGGAGCTGAATTTGAGGCAGCGTTGGTGGCTCGAATTGATTAAAGATTATGATTTGTCCATTCATTATTACCCTAGGATGGCAAATGTGGTGGTTGTTGCCCTTAGCAGGTCCGGGGTTCCAAAAGTGGCCTTGTCGTTGATCGCTGATCTGGACCGTTTGAGAATCGCTTTGTGCTATGTCGGCACCGCTAGTGAGGAGACTCGGATGCTTATTCAATCTTCCCTCATGGAGAGAGTGCGTGCGGCTCAGTAGCAGGATCGTTTATTGCAGGAAGCTCGAAAGAGGGTTGGCGATGGTAAACCTCAGGAGTTCACCATTGATGAGAATGATTTGGTTCGTTTCAAGGGCCGCCTTTGTGTGCCTCAGAAATCAGAGGTGAAGATGGATATCTTGAGAGAAGCTCATAAAACGCCTTACACTGTTCACCCTGGCGAAACCAAAATGTACAGGGATTTGAAGCAACACTTCTGGTGGAAGTGGATGAAGATTGACGTTTCTAAGTATGTGTCGCCTGTGAAGTATGTCAGCGCGTGAAGGCCGAGCATAAGAGGCCTGCAGGTTTACTGAAGCCATTGGAAATTCCAGAGTGGAAGTGGGAGCATATCACCATGGATTTTGTGGTGGGCTTATCTCGTTCTCCTCGGGGCAGGGATGCTATATGGGTGGTAGTGGATCGCTTGACTAAGTCTGCGCATTTTATTCCCATGAAGACCACAAATTCAGCTTCAGAATTGGTTCCCTTATATATGAAGGAAGTAATCAGGCTCCACGGGGTGCCTAAGCCCATTGTTTATGATCGAGACTCCAAATTTGTATCCAAATTCTGGGAGAGTCTTCACAGTTCATTGGGTACCAAGCTTTCACTTAGTGTCGCTTTCCACCCTTAGGCTGATGGTCAGTCAGAGCGAACGATCCAAACCTTGGAAGATATGTTGCATGCTTGTGTTCTGTCATGGAAGGGTAGCTGGGAGGATCATCTTGCATTGGTAGAGTTTGCTTATAACAACAGCTACCAGGCTAGCATCAAGATGGCACCATTTGAGGCTTTATATGGCAGGCAGTGTATCTCCCCTCTGTGCTGGGAGACTTTGGGAGAGAGATCCCTGGTTGGTCCTGATTGGGTTCAGCAGACTTCTGAGAAGGTTCGGGAAATTCGTCAGAATATTTTGGCCGCTCATAGCCGTCAGAAGAGTTATGCTGATGTGAGGAGGCGGGACTTGGAATTTGCAGTGGGTGACCAAGTCCTCCTCAGGGTATCACCTACTAAAGGAGTTGTTCGGTTCGGTGTCTCCAGAAAACTCGGTCCGAGATATATTGGACCGTTCACTATCTTGGCTCGAGTGGGCAGCCTGGCTTATCGCTTGCAATTGCCGGATTCCATGGCAGGGGTACACCCGGTGTTTCATATCTCTATGTTGAGGAAGTTCTTGTGGGATCCGGACCATCAGATTGAGATGGAACCAATTGTTGTGCAGCAGGATCTGACTTTGGAGTGTCGTCCGGTGCGTATCTTGGAATCCTTGGAGCGTGTTTTGAGGAAGAGATCAATTAAGTATGTCAAGGTCTTATGGACTAATCAGTCTGAGCGCGAGGCAACATGGGAACTTGAGGAGCTGATGCGGCAGAAATATCTGGAACTTTTTGTTTTGGGTGAGTTCCGTTGATTCATTAATTTTTTTCTTTTGTCGCCCCGATAGAAGCGTCAGAATTCGAGGTCGAATTCTTTTTAAGGGGGGTGGAGTGTGATACCCAATTTGCAAAAAAAGAAGAGATATTGAAGTTTACTCTTTTTTCTGTGTTTTCTCTTGCGGGTTCCGTGCTTTCGGAGGTTTGGAATTTAAGGAGGTAAACATCAGTAAAACAGTAAAATGTATGTTTGATGTGTGCGTGGGGGTCGAGAGCTTGGGCGTCGGGATGGTTTTGGGCCATCGATCGCAATCCGACGGTGGGAAGCCCACTTCCCCCCAAACCCTAGGCGCCACCTTTCTTAAGGCCCTTGTGGGCAGCCCCCCTCCCTCCTGTTTGCCGCCACTCCCTTCTCCCCCGTCTCCCCTCCTCTCTCTTCCCCAAGTGTTGCAGCCGCCCCCCATTCTCAAGTTTTTTGCAGCAGCCCTTCCTCCATCCCTAGCCGTCACCCCCCCCTCCCATCTCCTCTTCACCAAGTGTTGTTCTTCCTCGCCGGATCTCCTTCGTGTGGGTGCAAGTTTCGATTGGAGAATTGGTGGGAGGAAGGAAGGAGGAAAGGAGGAACCCAAGGTGATTTTGTGATTATCTTTTGTTGTATATGTGCTGCAATCAAATTGATTATATGTTTACCCATGCGAATCGGTAGAGGGATGTCTAGAAATTTTGTGGGTGGGTGAACAGCAGTAGTTCTAGCAGTTTCTGGGAATTTTTCGTGGGTAATTAATGGGGATCAGTGGGAGCATCATGTAGAGCTTTGTTATACCTTTCCAACGAGTACTTATGCGCTCAATTCGGAGTTATAATTTAAGAGGTATCGCTGTTTGAATCCGGGTATGTTGCTGTCCAAAAACAGATTGCAGGATGTATCTTGTGGATGGTTTTGGGCTAATTAGATGTTGGGATTTAATTACATGTTGTATACAAAACTTGTGGGGAATTTTATGTAGATGCCTCTGGAGTTTTTGGTTGTTACCACTGCTGTCATTATTTTAAAGATATGAAATTGTTAAGCGGCGCCGCTGCAGTTTGGTGGGTGTGGGGAGAGTTGTTACCCGCTGCGGGGTTTGAAATTGTGCGTAGGTGCGGCATCGTTTATGAGCGTTGTTATGTAAAATTTGTGCACTGAGTTGTGTGTCAAAAACAGGTGGTGGACTTCCGGATCGTGCTTAGGGCTTTGTCCAAACTCCCCGGTGAAGTCAAGTAAAATTGTGGTGGTTATTCCGTCGGTCGATTAATGTGTCTTATACTTGGTGATATTATTGCTATTTGTGTTCATACTCATATTCCTTGTTGGGTACCATCGTTTGAAGATACCTGTCGGTACCCTAAATCAGGGGTACCCTCTCCTACAGCATGAAGACGCCGCACCCATGCGATATCTCCTAGCCACGCGGAGGATGGCGCCTGACCCCACCGCATGGGCAGGCCAAAAGGCGCCACGTGGCAAGGAAAGACAACACATCCCAGTAAGTCCGGACCCCCACAGAAGGACACCGGACCCCTATACATATAAGTCCGGAGCCTCCGAGTAGGTCCGAACCCCAGCAGGGTCCCGGAACGAGGAGGACCCTGGTATGTGCAGGGGTCTGGTGCTGACACGTGTGCGGGCCTTGCCCTCCACTTCCCGCTCAGGTGGAGACCCGCTGCTTGTGGCCCATGACATAAGCTACCGGGCCGAACCTAACGTGAAGTCGTGCAGCCCCTGCATTTATTGAGGAAAAGACGCGTCGCCTGCCACTGCGCTGACGGGCGACGTGCCCTCTCAGCATTTAATGTGTCCCGTCCCATCCGCTGGCAGCCGGTGTCAAGGTCATCCAGCAGGCGGCGCGCCTGCTGGGTCTGCTGGCGGACAGTACGACCGTGCCAGGCAGCACACTATACTCATCATCCCTTCTACAAGAAGCTTTCCCTGTACGCCGAGGATACGCAGATCTCGGGCGCCAGGGCACAAGAAGATTGTCTCGGTAACAGACATTAGTGGCTTCAAGCGTTATATTCTTTATGTTCCTGGGCCCAAATGTCGGGGCCCAGTGCCTTTGTGCATGCCCCCTTCAGCTATAAAAGGGGAGGCATGCGACGTTACACACACACGCAATTTTAGGACACACCTTAGACTCGCAAGCTCTCAAGCAATACATCTCACAGTGGAGTAGGGTATTACGCTCCGGTGGCCCGAACCACTCTAAATCCTTGTGTGTTCTTGAGTTCTCCCCGTTCATTCCAACAATCAAGCAAAACGCCTAAGCCCCTCCTCATCTCAGGATTTAGGGCGGGTGCACTCCGTCACCCGGCCGGAGATTTACTCTCCGACATTTGGCGCGCCAGGTAGGGGCCTAAGCATTAGGTTTTCGCTTGATCCCTTGCCCAAGCATGATGGTGCAGATCATTGAGCACCACACCGAGACTTCGGTTGACTTTGCGGTGGAGAGAGAAGCTGCTTCCTCCACACCGCAGGTTCCCAGTCGCCCAACACCAGTCACTCCTGTTGTGCACGCCGCACGGCAGCACACGGTAGCACAAACATCCCGGACTCCATCAAGGGCGTCTCCGGGGGCATTGTCAACAGCCAGGGAGTTGTTGCGACACCCTCCAAGCTCCACGGCTTCACCAGGAGCCATGAAGCAATGGCGGGACGACGTCGACCGACTGCTCAGTATGGCGCATTCTACCTCGACCAGGTCAAAGACGCGGTCATCCCGGCGCCAACACGAGGCATCAGCATCGGTGCGCTCGCCCACAGTAAGGGGCGCACAGACCAACGACCTCTGGGCAGAGCTCAACCGCAGGCGTGCGGGAGAGGACGCTCGGGTATCCTTGGAAAGGGCGCGTGAGCGCCGCCAAAACATCGATAGTTGCGACCTCGATCAAGACTTCGCTGCGGTTGTGCCACAGACACCAATGGGCACCCGGTTCCAAACGGGTGTCCCTTTGGCCGGTGTGGGCTGCGCCGCTCTTGCGGATCATCTCCGCGCGGCGTCCTGGCCACCCAAGTTCTGGCCGCACCTGCCAGAAAAATACAACGGAACGACGAACCTGTCGGAGTTCCTGCAGGTGTATGTTACCGCCATCATGGCAGCAGGTGGAAACACCGCTGTGATGGCAACATATTTTCATGTGGCCTTATCTGGACCAGCCCGGACCTGGCTCATGAACCTCACCCCAGGATCAGTCTACTCCTGGGAAGAACTCTGTGTGCGGTTCGTGGCGAACTTCGCCAGTGCTTATCAACAGCACGGTGTGGAGGCCCACCTCCATGCAGTGAGGCAGGAGCCAGTGGAGACCCTCCGGAAGTTCATCTCCCGCTTCACCAAGGTGCGAGGTATGATACCTTGTATTTCTGATGCTTCTATCATCACAGCCTTCCGACAGGGAGTACGTGATGAAAAAATGTTGGAGAAGTTGGCCACACATGACATGGAAACTGTCCCCACGCTCTTCGCTCTGGCCGACAAGTGCGCTAGAGCCGCCGAGGGACGTGCGTGGCACTCGGCCCCACAAACTGGAGCTGCCCAGTCGGGTGGCTCGGGGGCCGTCCTCCGGGACGGAAAGAAGAAAAAGAAGAAGGACTGCGACTACCAGAAGTCATGGTCCACCGCTCTGGTGGTCGCAGCAGCGACCAGAGGCCAGGGCGACCGCAACAAACGTCTGCGGCCGCAGAAGGGTAGCAGCGGTTCATGCCCGGTGCACCGGCATGGTCGCCACAGCTTAGCGGAGTGTCGCGAGATCATTGACCTCGCAAAACGCGTCAGCAAGCGGCGCGAGCAGTCTTCCAAAGACGGCTCCCCGCCTCGCCGCCGGCCCAACAAAGAGAAGGTGGACGATGGCGAAGTAGCCGCGGCTGAGCGGGACCTCGGGTACCAGTCGCTCGAGGGGGACCTAAAAGATATCTTCGCCGGAGGCTCCTACTCCGGTGAAGACAACAAGATGGACCCTAGAGGGACCCCGTGTTCCCCGGTCTACGGAGCTGAAGCACGCCTTCCTCCGGAGGCCCTTCCGGATCCCCCACGGGTCCGGGTCACAAACGGGTACATGCAAAAGTGGCCACAGCCAGAGACGAGGGCTCCTGTGTCAAATGCAGGAAGGAACCCTGGGTCGGGACCTAGCCCCACGGCAAGTACCATACCAAGGGGGGCTCCGCAACTCTCCCCCAGCTGGGAAGGACCCTTCGAAGTAACAGGAGTGCACCGACCCAGGGGCAACCATCTAGCTACGACTGGAGAAGCACCTTATCCCGATGCCCAACATCTTTGTAAGTTATATCCATAGAGCAAGGCTAAGGGGTCGAGTCTGTTTCCCTTTTTTGTAACTAGATAACGCATACGTGTACGACAACCCGGTGGGGTCTACCCCCATGAACCCGGCCTATTGGTCTGCACACACGCACGACAAGTTATAAAGAGGAAATACCCCCCTCAGATGTGCTCTTGTGATAGTTCCATCTTGCTGCTCCATGGTCCTACCTTGCAGACTTTCAGATAATACTTTTTAGCTAACCCACCCGTACAGTTTCCATCTGTCTGACATGGCGACATCAGAATTGAACAGCCAGGCTTGCAGTTTAGGGCCCCTGACACGAAAGTAGGGAGGTCCGACAGCCTGGGGGCCGGCTCTAGAGAACGGGACCCCGTTCCATAGGGTGGTCCGGAGCACGTGTAGCCGCTCAGCCAGGTCCTGTACCGTGGGCCTACATGCTCTGCCACCCCGTGACGGGGACTAAGTATCTAGGGTTATAAGTCCTGCGGGTCCGACAACCTCGGGACCAGAACTAGAGAACGGACATTAGTCTCCTGGGGCGGTCCGGAGCCCGTGCAGCCGCTCAGCCTGGTCCTGTACCGTGGGCCTGCATGCTCCACCGCCCTGCGACAAATGTCCTAGTATCTAGAGCCGCGACCCAAGGGGTCCGGACACGCAACTTGGCCACCCGGGCTAAAACCTGCAGGTCCCGAGCATGTATCAAAGGGTGACTAATGTCAGACGGAGAACCCTATGAGGTGTACTACTAATGCTTCCTAGCTAAAAGTTATGTACAGATCCAGATCCTGGCGAGTTTGCCTCCCGAGGATTGTTGACAACCTTCTTCAAAAACGCTGGTATCCAACCTCAACACATCAAGCATGCATCCCAGGCGGGGGGGCAGGTACTAGGGAGGAGTCAACAACATCACACACAGTAGGAACAGGCGTTACACAGATAAGTGTTAAATGCTGCTTAGAAGACAATATTTATTTGTTTACAAAAACAGGGAAAGGCCTGGGGCCGGTTCTAAAGAATGGATGCTCGTTCCATAGGGTGGTCTGGGGCCTGTGTGGCCGATTAGCCTGGTTCCGTACCCAAAATCCTGCCCACTCCACCACTCCATGGCGGGTGTCCTAGTATTTAAAACTAAAGTCCCGTGTGTCCAACAACCTAGAGGTCCGGCTCTGAAGAACGGCCACTTGTCTCCTGGGGGTCCAGAAACCATGTAGCCGCTTAGCCTGGTCCCGTACCGTGAGCCTGCATACTCCACCACCCTACGGCAGGTGTCTTAGTACTTGAAGCCACCATCTAGGGGGTTCGGACACACAACTTGGCTTCCCAGGCTAAAATCCTGCGTACATATGTTATTACATCTTGCTCTCAAGCAAATGTCATTACATGCCCTTACAAGCGGGATCCTAGCTCCATTCCTACAGGAATGGACTATGCTGCACCAAGGAAGAGTCGCGCTGGAAGCTAGTTCCAGACAGCCCCACCAACAACGGCGACCACCTCTGCACCAGCAGCGACAACGACCTCTGCTCCGAGCGGCTCGCCAGCAGCAGCGACCACCTCAGGGTGAGCGCTGCTGCGAATAGGTCCTCGCCCCCGTCCTCCTATGGGGGGTGACAGCGAGACCATTAAAGCCAAAGAGCCGGAGGTCCGGCGGCAGGTGGCACTGATGGTCTCGCCAGCGGAGGCAACCACCTCTGCAGTGGGCAGCCTCACCAGCGGAGGCAGCCACATCAGCCCCACCAGTGGCAGCGGCCACCTCTGCACCGATGGGCAGCGGCTGCACCAGCGCGCACGAAGAGGTCTTCGCTCCCGTCCTCACTGCGGGAGTGAGGACAAGACCATCCAAGAACGCCGCCGCCGCCCCCGTGGCGTACGACGTCTTGTACGACCTTCCGGTGCGACCGGTGGCGCAGGAGAAGCCGTGGATGTGGCCAACCCGCGCACAGCACGACCGTCGCCCGTGCGGTGGACGGGCAGCCACGCTACGCCCCAGCGGCAGGAGGCAGCGCCGGAGGCGGCACCAGTGCCACCCAGGCCGAGGAGCCAGACACGCGGCAACTGACGGTGCCACAGACGACCGGCCCCGCGTACCCAGAGTTCACCTCCTCCGCAAGGCCGGTGGACGCTCTTCTCCCCCGAATGCTAGAGGAAGAAGCGGACCGCTAGCCCTCACGGAAGGCGAAGCTCCCACTCGACTTGCCCTCCTCCCCAACGCGGATGATGAACATCCTTGAAGCTGAGGGCAGGGGGGAGGCCGCAGCCCGGCTCGCTTCTCTCCACCACAAGGCTGGTAGTCATCCTTGTGGATGACCACCGGCCGGAGGTTGCGACCGGGCTGCATGATGAAAATCCTTGAAGCCGAATGATGGTGGAAGGATGCCAACTCCCATGGGGTTGCACCCCTCCAACAGCAGCAAGAAGACAAGATCGGCGACACCACCACGAGCGCACGCTCTCCGACGGTGAAGTCGCCGGAAGAGACAACCTTGACGCGGATCCCTCCAGAGAACACTAGCACACCCCATCTGGAGGCCCGGAAGGCGAAAGGGCGCGGTGGTCGCAAGAGGAGCGAGGCATGTCTACTGCTCGGGAGATTGACCCCCTTTTTAAAGGCAGATCCCCCCACTCGCGCCCCTGAAGCGTCACGGGTGAAGTCTCCCCCGGCGTGCACCAAGGATCCCACCTTATGACACGGGGGCCAAGCCCCGCATGTCATACAGACCAACCCTAAGAAGGAGCGTGCAACTGCCCTGCGGTTATGTGCCCCTTCATTTTCGGGGCAACCAGCAGTCAGGAAGACGAACCGCCGCGCAGGGGGCATGCAACCGCCCCACGGTTAAGCACCCCTTCATCTTCGCCGTATCCAGCGGTCAAAGAGGCGAACCGCTGCGCAAGAAGCGCAACCGTCCCACGACTGTGCGCCCCCTCAGCTCTGTTGCAACTGGCGGTCCAAATCAGGGGCCCAGGCCCACATGTCATGTAACCGGCGCGCCGGTTACCGTGTGCGAAGAAACCGCACCGTCACTTGCGCCAAGGCCACGTCTTCTCGGGGCTGTCACGGGAGTCTGAAAAGGTAAATTTTTCAGAACTAGTGCAATGACTCGAGGCAGCCCCGCACATGGCCCAACAGTACCATTAAGTACGATGGTCACGGGCTGGGCAGCCATGGGAATATGCGCGGCAGTTGGCATGGCCATAGGCGGGCAGGCAGTAATTGCAGCAACAGGCACGCCGGAGCAGCGGTCCAACC
The DNA here is from genome assembly GCF_902167145.1 of Zea mays. Taxonomy (NCBI): domain Eukaryota; kingdom Viridiplantae; phylum Streptophyta; class Magnoliopsida; order Poales; family Poaceae; genus Zea; species Zea mays. The sequence continues at coordinate 77,220,393 of NC_050103.1, read as the reverse complement.
GCTAATCAGACTCTGGTCCCACCTGGAGGCTCGCATCCTCCCCTGAGGCGGGACCGGGGCCACTGTCGGTACCCTAAATCAGGGGTACCCTCTCCTACAGCATGAAGACGCCGCACCCATGCGAAGTCTCCTAGCCACGCGGAGGATGGCGCCTGACCCCGCCGCATGGGCAGGCTAAAGGGTGCCACGTGGCAAGGAAAGACAACACATCCCAGTAAGTCCGGACCCCCACAGAAGGACACCGGACCCCTATACATATAAGTCTGAAGCCTCCGGGTAGGTCCGAACCCCAGCAGGATCCCGGAACGAGGAGGACCCAGGTATGTGCAGGGGTTCGGTGCTGACACGTGTGCGGGCCTTGCCCTCCACTTCCTGCTCAGGCGGAGACCCGCTGCTTGTGGCTCATGACATAAGCTACCGGGCCGAACCTGACGTGAAGTCGTGCAGCCCCTGCATTTATTGAGGAAAAGACACGTCGCCTGCCACTGCGCTAACGGGCGACGTGCCCTCTCAGCATTTAATGTGTCCCGTCCCATCCGCTGGCAGGCGGTGTCAAGGTCATCCAGCAGGTGGTGCGCCTGCTGGGTCCGCTGGCGGACAGTACGACTGTGCCAGGCAGCACGCTGTACTCATCATCCCTTCTACAATAAGCTTCCCCTGTACGCCGAGGATACGCAGATCTCGGGCGCCAGGGCATAAGAAGATTGTCTCGGCAACAGACATTAGTGGCTCCAAGCGCTATATTCTTTATGTTCCTAGGCCCACATGTCGGGGCCCAGTGCCTTTGTGCATGCCCCACTTCAGCTATAAAAGGGGAGGCATGCAACGTTACACACACATGCGCAATTTTAGGACACAGCTTAGACTCGCAAGCTCTCAAGCAATACATCTCACAGTGGAGTAGGGTATTACGCTCTGGCGGCCCAAACCACTCTAAATCCTTATGTGTTCTTGAGTTCTCCCCGTTCATTCCAACGATCAAGCAAAACGCCTGAGCCCCTCCTAATCTCAGGATTTAGGGCGAGTGCACTCCGCCACCCGGCGGGAGATTTACTCTCCGACAGTACATATGTTCTATTGTTTACATATGTTGAGGGTGTAGTTTGATCATGTTATTCATGTTGTTTATTATTTTGAATGGGTGGAAGTATGTGTTTAACACATTTTATTTGAGGAGGACTCATGTGTTGACATGCATAGTGCATTCATCATCCTTTGCATGGAAGTTTCGTCGTGATCTTATGGTCCGACCATACCATTACAATAAGCATCATACGTTGCCCGAGAAGGGGTATGATGCAACTTCATATCCTTAGAGGTATGAAGGCAGAAGTCATTACTGCATCTGTAGCCATGCACATTTATGGGTGAAGTGTGGCACCTACCATGGTGGAATGGATAGTGTGGATCTTTTATTTATTATTCATTTTGGAACTGAGTAATTAGTATTGGTTTACTTGCTGCAATTTAATATTCAAGAGGGAGATTGTGAACTACGTGGTTGTCTAAGCACGGCTTATTTACATTGTCTAGTCGTTGTTGATCTTTTTACTTGCTGAGATGTGTCATCTCACTCTTGCATTGTCTGATGCAGGCACTTGATCCTTGCTTTTGGGAAAGGAGGGAAGTAGCAGCACGGCCACTACACATTTAAATAAATATTCCACTGCTTAGTAATGATGTTAAATAGGAGTGCAAGTTTAGGGGGATTAATATGTTCTAGTCTTCATGATAGTCGAATTTGCTTTTGGGTTGGCCAGATTCCTTCTCTTTTTATTTGGTCAGACTATTCACTGTTATCCCTGCATTTTGTTTATACTACGTGGATTATCATTCTTTTTTTTCATTATGTATAAACTTTATGTTCCACTCATTATACTACTTTCAGGGGAGGTGATGCCGGATTTTGCTTTACATTTTGTTTCTACTTCTTTTCTTCTGTTGTTTAAGTTTTGTGGGAAGGGTATTTGGTAACATACATTATGTGGGAGAAATGGGGTGTTACAAGAATGTGAAAGGCGTATAGGTATTATTTCTTGATTAATTTAGCTTCGGAACTTGCTTTGTGGCTTCAAACTAATCTGTTTACCTACTTCATCTGAACTATCCCCGCCTCCAGAGCCGTACGATCCCCTAGCTGATCCAAAGATGAAGGAATCATTGGACATCATAAACATGGCTGAATCTATTATTGACGAAGTCGTCAATAAATTACTGAATGAAGCTGCGGAGAAAGTTCTTAGAGAAGAATAGGTTTTATTATAATAATATTTTGAAATGCTTGATGTATAGGACAATGGAATGAACATTAAGCTTCTATTGTAACAAAACTATGTAACATTTGATATTTGTAACATTGAATTGAATATGTAAATTATTGTAATTTATTTCTTTGCGATGCATGAAATTTACGCACATACCGTTTTTGAGCCTTCGGCAAAAAAACACCTTCCCTTCTTTTCATGCTTCGTAAAGAACAAGATTCCTTCTTATGACAAGGCTGATAAATCTGTATTTCCCGAAGCTTACTTCGTGCTTTAGCACATTTTCATTTTGACGAAGCATTTGCCGAAGCTTGGCTTCGTATTCGATTCTTGTGCCGTTAATGCAATATGATGTATGATGTAATGTTATGCGAAATGATGTGATGATATGATGCAAAATGATGAGGATGCCGAAGACACACACTCACACGCCCACACTGGAACACACAAGCTCTGCATCCCCTTAGGAACGACTTTCGAGCTTCTTCACCTTCTATTTCGGTGATATAAGTTCTGCATCCCCTTAGTAACGTCTTTTGAACTTCTTCGCCTTCTATTTCGGCGGTATAAGTTCTGCATCCCCTTAGGAACGACTTTTGAACTTCTTCGCCTTATATTTCGACGGTATTTGGCTCTGCTTTCCCTTTGGAATGACTTTTGAGCAGAAAACTTACACTGTGCTCCCTTAGAAACGACTTTTTGTAGCTTCGTCAATTTCGGCTCTGCATTCCCTTAGGAACGACTTTTGAGCAAAAAACGTATATATGTTGCGCTCCCTTAGGAACGACTTTTGTAGCTTCGTTTATGTTGGCTCTGCATTCCCTTAGGAACGACTTTTGAGCTTCGTAAATCTGTGAAGAAGATATATTTCATTCTTGTACAGGCAGAATCATTACAAGAAATTAAAACCAAGTTTTCATTGCTTGTTTCTTGTACAGAAAGAAAAATGGCATAGAAAATAAAAACATGGAAAATAAAAAACATTTCAGGAGTAGGATATTGTTCAGTATATGTGCTTTGATTCTAGTACAGTGTTGTTAACTGTGCGAGCTTCGGAATCCTCTCTGAAGTCACGTTGTTTTTGGGGGTGCTGGCGCCCTTCTGCTGCTAGCTTCGGGTATAAGTAGGTTGCAATGGTGGTGGCGGTGGAAGCTGAGGCCAGGAAGCTTGTGAATGGCTTGCCGAAGCAACAGAAGCTGCAGGTTGATTGCCCACATACTCTGGTATGTAGGGAGAGTGGCACGAAGCAGTATGCAAAACCTGCTTCGGCTGATTCTGCCGGGCTTCTGCTTCGGCGATCTCTTTTTGCTTTTGAATGGTAATCTGACACGTTCTTGTCGTGTGGCCCTTGTCTTCACCACAGAATAAGCAATAGATTTTCCTGGGCTGATCCCCATATCTTCCTCCGAAGCCCCTACTGCCTCGGCCCCTTGGAGCTGGTGGCCTGAAGGAGCTTTGCTGCTGTCCTGAAGACTATGAGCTGTGTTGCGGCCTCTAAAACTGGCCTCCTTTGTCATCGTTCTGACTAGAGCTGTAGATTGATCTGACATGCCTAGGGTGAATTCTTCCTCCGAAGCCCCTAGTCATCTCAGAAAATCTATAAGCTTCCTCCCTTCTTTGGCGGAAATCATTGTCGGCCCGGATGTATTCATCCATTTTCTGAAGCAGCTTCTCCAGAGTCTGGAGGGTTTCCTAGCGAAGTATTGAGTCGTAGGCCCTGGTCTAAGACCTTTGATCATGGCCTCAATGACGATTTCATTGGGCACCGTAGGCGCTTGTGCTCTCAGGCGCAAGAACCTTCGGACATATGCCTGAAGGTACTCCTCATGGTCTTGAGTGCACTGGAACAAGGCTTGAGTTGTGACTGGCTTTGTCTGAAACCCTTGAAAGCTGGTGACCAGCATGTCCTTAAGCTTCTGCCATGACCTGATTGTCCCTGGCCGGAGAGAAGAGTACCATGTCTGGGCCACACTTCAAAGCCAGTGGTGATCCCGATCGTACTCCTCTCGGCGTCGTATCTCGTTCTCATGTCGTTGTTCGCGTGAAGCGTTGATGGAGCTCCTCGCGTCCCGCCAACTATTGATGGCATGTCGTAGATCGATCGGAGGATGAGCGAGAGGTAGAAGATGATTAGCCGCCCGAGTGAGTAGCCGCCGATAGCCTTCAGCGTCTAGAGTCCGGGGGAGACCATTGGCTATCCGAGCCAATACTCCCCCGACCTCACTCAGTGTGTTCATAGCGCGAGTGAAGTTGGGGTTCAGGTTTCGCGCGAAGAGAGAGTTCTCTCGGTGTAGCCTTGCATCCTATTCAGCTTGCTCTTGAGCCTATCGACGATCACGTCAGCGGGAGTTCCTCCTTTCCCTAAAGACTCGTTCATCAGGAGTTTCTCCCACCTCCGAGATCTCATCTCGAGATACAGGCTGTGCCGGGTCTTGTTCTCCAGCTTCATGATGTCGCCGAACATTCTGGCGTCGGTTCCTCCGTCGGCGAGCTTCTCGCTGAGGGGGTTCTTCCCTAGGCACGGTTGGTTCGTCGTCGGAGATGGGAGACGATTCCACTCTTCCCCCGATGAAGAGGACGTCGGGGTAGAATGGAGTTGATGTGGTGACAAACTTCTTTCTATCCTTCTTTGAGGGCGAAGGTGCAAGAAGAGCAGCTTGGCGGGCCTCTATCCCGCTTGCTTCTTTTTTTCCTCGTAATCAGTGTCCACTCTTCTGTGGATGAGGTAGACAACAGAGTTCTTCGGGTAAATGAATTCTCGGCTCCTGACTTGCAGGAGGTGGTTTTCGTCCGGGGCGCTAGAGGTTGCACCATTTGCTGCCTCGTTCTGGCTTTTTCGGAGATTTTCGGGGAAGGCTTCTTCTTTGATGGATCCGCTATGCGATGTAGAATTCCTTCTTCATCTGCCATGGATGAGATGGTCCTGAAGCAGAACACGGATCCAGGGCGGAGAGCGATTTTATGCTGGAAGGTGATGGCCACTGAGCTAGCTTTGATCAACGACACACCCCCTACCTGGCGCGCCAGCTGTCGGTGTTTGAGACCCGACCGCGCACCCGGGGTTACCCCTCGAGGTGCTTTTGGGTAGGATGGTGTTGCTGATTGTAGCTCGATGGTTCGTGCTAGGTGCACGAGAGGCAATAGACAATTTTCTACAGGTTCGGGCCGCTTGGAGAGGCGTAATACCCTACTTCCTGGTGTGGATCTTTTAGGGTTACAGGGAGATTCTCTAGTATGAAGGATGCTAGAGAATGGAGTAGATGGCTAATGAGTGACCTACATTTTGATGGGGTGCCCCCTAGGCCTTATATACTCGACCATGGGGCGTTACATGCGTGTATGATAACAATATGTTCCTAAGTAATAGTGAACCGACTGAACTTATCTTCCTAAAATCCTGCCGACTTATCCTCATTTAGTTATGACGTCTGAGGGTGCTGCGCGGGAGAATCGGATCAATGCTGCGGATAATGCTTAAATCCAATGAGTTGTCTGGGCCCGAGTCTATCCAATCCAGCGTCAATCCATTCCGCCAGCAGTTCCTCCCTGGCCCACGAAGGGATGGCCTTGCGAAATAATGGGCCCAAAGCCTTTCGTGAGGCCTTCTAGCCTTCTAGTGAACCCGGGGGACATCTGTCTCCCACAACCATCGGGGCATGAAGTATTTTGGATCGGCTGTTTTACTGGCATCTGTGTCTTCTTCTTCGCCTGTATTGGCTGATTTGCCAAAAATCATTGGCCCTTCATTATTTTCCTATATGACGACATTTATTGTTCATATTTTGATGATGTCCCCTTTTGACGTCCTCTTGGTGGCTGCAGGTATATGTCCCCCAATAGGATTGGTCGGCCTTTGCGGTCGAGTGGTCCGGCAATCTTGTTGGGCCTGTGCCTAGTGACCAGATTGAGGGGCACTAAATCGGTCTTGTACTGAAGGTGCCAACCTATCGAACACAAATGTTTGGGGTACCCCCCAAACGGGGTACTGTGGCATCCCAAATGGATATGGTGGCATGCTCCACATTTTATTCAGAACTTATGGCGGTGGTATGTATGTATGTTGATATGGCACATGTGGATATGGGGGTGGAGGTGTCCATGCACGCACGTTAGGTCTTAATTGAACATTATGACCTCCCGTCCTTTCCTATTCATGAGGTGGTCCAATCGGTCTTACTTGTTGTCGCTCCTGAGTGGGTGAGCGAGGTCGCTTTGGTGGCCGATCACTTGGGCCGGCCTTCTTTTCACATACTTTGACAATAATTGATCAAAAGTCGGGCCAGATTTGACCAATCGACTAGCTACCTTTAATGTGTTAGTTTTCCACGTACATATTTCTGGTCGTCGTGGTTTGAAGGTATGTGATCGTCGTGGCTCCTGGGCGTTGCCGGACCGTTCACTTGAATGATCCTGACTGTCCGATGATGTCCCAGACCGTCCGTGTCTATGCGCTGGACCATCCACGATGCGCAGAACAGGGACCCACGCCTGGTTACTTGCCTGCCCTGGCCCCCAGTGTTGGAGGTAGTGATGGTAACCTTTAGAGTCTCCCCTCCATCGAGATTCCTCTCTGTCACCACTTTCCTGCTAGAGTTTTTATTATTTTCATCGACCTTTCGCGCGTCGCCGATGATGACCTACTTGCCTTTGCCCTTATCGGACGCGCTAGGTCGAATCAGGACCTTTTTGACATCGAAGTTGATCATGTTTATTAGGAAGGGCTCCATGTCCACCTGCATTTTCTAAAATTTTAATCGTCCCACGTTAATGGCCGATTGAATTTGTCATCGAAATACATTACAATCATTAGTGGCATGAGAAAATGAGTTGTGCCACTTGCAATATGCGCGACGCTTGAGTTCATCGGCGGGTGGAACAATATGATTTATCTTAATGTTGTCATTTTTTAGTAACCCATCAAATATTTTATCACACTTGCCAACATTAAATGTAAATTTAACCTCCTTCTATCGTTTCTTTTGAACCGGTTGCAAGGAGGAACAAGCCGAGGATTTGGCCTGCTTGAGACAAACCATTTTGGCAGCGTAAATATCTTTTGATTCGTCGTCCGAGCTACTCTGGTCGCATTCCACTATATGGACGTTGTGACGAATCGTTTTGGCAGTTTCTTTGCTTCGGCTTTCATAAGCCAAAGCTCTCTGATGTAACTGCGCTAGCGTGAAAAACTGGATGTCTTCTAATCTTTCTTTTAAATAATAGTGCAATCCATTAAAGGCTAACCCCGTTAGCTGTTTTTCTGCTAACTGAATTTGGAAACATCGGTTTCTTGTATCCCGAAATCTCCGGATGTAATAAGTAACCGATTTATCTTTCCCTTGTCGCAGGGCCACTAGGTCTACTAAATCTAGCCCATAATCACCGGAGAAGAAATGATCATAAAATTTTTGTTCTAAATCTCCCCACGACAAAATAGAATTAGGAGGGAGTGTGGCATACCATGCGAATGCAGTTCCTGTTAAAGATAATAAAATAAACGCACACGAAACTGCCTCTATGTCGGCCAATTCTCCTAATTGTATTAGGAACTGGCTTATGTGCTTGCGCGTGTTCTTTCCTTGGTCAACCAAAGATTTCGTGAATTTGGGTATCCTGGTTCCTGTGGTATCCTCAGGACTGGACCGTCCGGCCGGCCATTTTCGTTGCCCGACACACATAACCATTAATGTTTACTTACATCTTGAGTAGTAGTCTTCACATAATCATTTCATTCGTTTGTAATGGTCTAATGCACAAAAATGTTTATCAGAATACAACAGCGAAAATTCCTGCACTGCACCCACCGCCGGGAGCCAAAAAAAGATTCCTGCATTCTCAGGCTACTTCGGAGTCTGAAGCGTGTCCATCGCCGGAACCGCGCCGCCGTGGTGACGCGACCGCGGCAGATTTCAGGTAGCCGTCCGACTTGATCCTCTGCGTCCGCCTAATGGTCTGCGGCGGACTCACCACGCCCGTGGATTTGGACTTTTCCATCGACTTGTGCGGCGGCCCTGCACCTGCACCTGCACCACCGTGCATTTTCTTTCTAGCATCACGGAGAAGGAGCATATATAGCGAAAGGAGCAGCTAAGCTAGCTATGGACATAAGGCTTGCCTGCTAGCCTGGAGGCGACCCTGCTGCCATCCACCTTCCTGTTGCCAGCGCGGTCCGGCAGCGACCGCGTGGTGGTGGCGCCGCGGCTCGACACGGTCAGAGCCTCGGCTTCAGACAGCGCCGTGCCGCCGCTCTCGTCCCCGCACAGCGAGTTTCCGTCGCTGCTGGAGTCGGAGGCGCCCTTGCCGCCGCCGATGTGCAGGATGGCCGCCCGGCTCCTCTCCTTCTCCGCCACCCTGTACGCGAACATCTGGAACGGCACGTCGGAGACCCGCGGCGCCGCGTTCCCAGACCCGGGCTGCCACGCCGGGAACCTCCTCTGCAGGCTCGCCTCGATGTCGAGGTAGTCCACCGCCGGCACGGGCGGCGGCACCGCCGCGTCTGGCTGCTCCGCGGGGGCGGGGTTCACGTTCATGACCACGAACCGCTTCACGTAGCGGAGGACGCGGCAGACGGACGCGAACGACGGCCGCTGCGCCGGGTCCCCGTGCCAGCACCGCCTGGTCAGGCTGGTCAGGTACTTGGGCGCCTGGAACGGGAACAGCGGCCGCTCGCCGGCGCGGATGTTCTTGCTCATGTGCTCCCCCTGCAGGTGGTTGTCCTCGAACGGGACCTTCCCCGTCAGCAGCTCGAAGCAGACCATCCCGAAGCTGTACACGTCCGCCTTCTCCGTGCGCTTGGCCGCCTCCTGCTGCTCCAGCACCTCCGGCGCGTACCAGATGCAAGGGGCGCTGGTGGCGTTTGATGCTTTCGCTGACGCCCTAGGGCTGGGCCTGTGGCAGTGGCCGGCCGCGGCCGCGGCCGCCGCCGCCGCGTGCTGCCCGAACCCGGCCACCTTGACGTGCAGGTGCGCGTCGGCATGCCGCGTCCTGACGAGCACGTTGGACGGGGTCAGATCGCCGTGGTAGATGTTCCTCGAGTGCAGGTACTCCATGCCGCGCGCGATCTGCAGCATCACGTCGACGACGACAACGAGCGGGAAGGGTACCCGTCGCTTGCCGCTGTTCGCCTCCTTGACGTGGGTGGCCAGGTCCTTGGTCATGACCTGGTCCATGACCAGGAAGAACTCCTTCTTGTCCTCGTCGTGGAAGCAGTACCGGCAGTGCGCCACGTTGGGGTGCGCCACGGAGGTGAGCAGCGCGGCCTCGGCGCACGCGGCGTCGGCGTCGGCGCCGGCGCCCACGAGGTGCTTCACCGCGAAGGCCTCCCCCATCCACTGCACCTCCTTGAGGTTGCCCATGAGGCGCTTGCGGACGTGGAAGTCGCCCTGCAGGAGCACGGACGCCGGGTGCACCTGCCCGCGCGGCGCGGTCAGGAGGTCGGCCAGCCGGTGCTTGCTCCGCGGCACCGGCTCCGGCGAGCCCGGGCTCATCCGCTCCTCGAGGTACTGCGACAGGAGCCACCGGTCCTCCTTCCACGCCGCGTCCATCCTGGCGGCGAGCTCGCGCGTGGCCAGGTACCGCGCGCCGAGCCTCTGCACGAACAGCGCCGGCTCCAGCATGTCCCTGTCGTAGTCCTTGGCGAAGAGCAGCCGCCGCCGGGCGAGCTCGTCCGGGTCGGACCCCGTGACCTCCGAGACGAGCTCGACGGCCTCGAGCGCCACGGCGACGCTCCACAGCAGGCTGTGCATGTGCTGCTCGACGCAGTCGGCGCCGTGCGTGGCCGCGGCGGCGCGCCCCCACCAGCTGCCCCGCGGCTCCATGCAGTGGCGGACGTAGCCCTCGGCGTCGCGGACGGCGCGGTGGAGCTCCCGGAGCGGCGCCTCCAGGGGCTTCCACTTGGACAGGCGCTCGTTGAAGCGGAGGTGGGCGCGCACCTCGGCGGCGACGGCGGCGAAGGCCATCGCGCAGGCGTCGGCGAGGAGGCGGCATTGTCGCGGGTTGATGCGGAGATCGTCGGCGAAGGCCATGAGCGTGTGGATGCCGCCGAGGGCCTCGCCCACCTGGCGGAGCTGGTCCATGGATCCTCAATGCTCGCTCATTGTTTGGGGCCTCCCGCAGTTTCTGTGAACGAATGATGCAGAGGAAGACACGAACGAACGATTTGCTAAAAATGGAAACGGTTCCTCTGATGCCTTGTTTTTGTTTCCGCCGTGAGCAGTCGTTCTTGGAGGAAGACATGGAACATGGGTACAAGTAAACAAGAAAAGTTTTGATGAAATCCTGAATGAAGCTCTGTACTAATTAACGGGTTTGTTGGATGGCTAACCATTCCCTACGTCTAGTGTGAGGATGATTGTATTCATTGGCAGCACCAATGCAAGTACGTGTTTAGGTTATCCGGCCGGTGAGGGTTAGGCCAAAACTTAAAAAATGGGAATCCATTAATTTTAATTCAGAAATGTATCCTAATCCGATTCGATTCTTAGATTTTTTATACAAAATTCAAAGCCAATTATCGCTCTAGTCACGAAGCATCATGCTCACCAAGCACGCGTAAAATGCATGTGTATGTGCCGTGTAAGGCTACTGCTAGGAATATGGGCCAGCCTTTTCGAGTCAGCACAAGCACCGCCCAAAAATAGGAGTCTAAAGCACGACCCAGCACGAAATAATATGAGCCGGGCTAGCGCGTCCCGAAGGCGGGCCTGGTCCGGGCCTGAAATTCTAGCCCATCAAGCCCCAGAACGGCCATCACTGGTCCGGGCCTGAAATTCTAGCCCATCAAGCCCCCAGAACGGCCCGCACAGATGGGCCGAGCTTGGGAGGCATGACCCAATTAGTTTAATTTCTTTAATTTAGTAAGATACCGACTTTATATTGTTGTGATATTTGAAGTTTATGTGGTCAAATGATGCAATAGTTGTTTAATATCTTTAATTTAGTAAGCTATAGACTTTATGTGGTTGTAATATTTTGGTTTTATGTGGTCAAATATATAGGCCAGGATTAGACCAGCACGGCCCAACGAAAGCACGACGTGGTTTTAGGGCTGGTCTGGGTCAATGTTTTTGCAATTCGGACTAGCACGGCACGACTCAAAAGTTTTTTAGGCTTTACTGACTCGAATCCGTTTGGCACAAAGCACGATAATCTTGGACCGGGCTGGTCCAGCCCGGCCTGACCCAATTCCCAGCACTACGTCAGGCTACCCCCTCTGCAAACACTCTATTTTGCGATCAAACAACCTAAAACTAAGTTATTTGCCATGCATGGCGCTGGTGCCGCTGTATTTGCGCTGTGACCAGCTAGAGCTAGCAGACTAGAACGAACGTGTATATATATAGAAACTACGAGAAGAAGTGGCAATTGCATGCATGTCCGGCCAGATCGATGAACAACAACTGCTGACATAGAGAACAACGTTCGTTGTTGACGTGTGCATGAGACCAGAGACCACTGAATCCAAGCAATGCAATATACAATCAGACAGGCGGTAACACGTCGAGGCAGGATATGCTGTGTGTACCATCCCAAGATCGCTGGTTTGTGACGTGATGAGTGACACTGTTGTGCAAGCAACGAGACAGGGTAGTGATGGATAGATAGCATAGCATAGCATTATTGAGGCGATGGATGGGCGAGCTGGGGCTGCATGCGCTCAAGGATGGATGGATGGATAGAAAGATAGATTCTCCATTGTATCTGTTGTTGCTAGCCAAAGACCAAAAGGGAGGGCTAGGGCTAACGGCTAAGAAAGATAACGTAGCGGCGTCCTGTCATCGGCAACAGGCTAATAAGGAATTTGTTCGGTCAGGCACAGGCAGGAGAGAGAGAGGGGATCCAAAAGCATGCAAAAAAGGGGCGGCCATGGGAAGCTCGTTAAGCACCGCCATTCACTCGCTCCATCATCCGGTCAACACACGCGTACCTAAACGTATATATATGCTACTGGTTTACAAAAAAAAAAGATAAAATCGAATTATCAAAACAATCTTTTTTTATTCATGTAAAATACAGTTTGGAATGTCTTTTGAGCCGAAGCAAAAGCCGGCCTTTTTTTCTTTCCTCGCTACCTGTCCCTGCCTCCCTCGGCGGGACTCACTCACCGGCAGGCCACAGGCCGGCACCAACACGGCCGAAGGCGACGGGGCCCCACCGGCGCGCACACACCACGGACGGACGGTGGGCGGCGAACCGCTGCCGCCGCCCGCCGGCACGGCACACGCGCACCGCACATGCCCTGACGACCGGTCTGCGAGGACGGGCCCTGACGACCGCCGTGGGACCCACAGGCAATGTTTTTTTTTCTTTTCTTCTGAGAACCCATTTTCCTAACAGGTTCTTATTTTTCTAAAGGCTCAAAAACTGGATAGCCCTAACTGTCTCTTTTTTTTTACGTCGAAGAGTGAATTCGCGGGGCGTGGTGTAAAGGCCAGGCTGTAAGAAAAAAAAACACGGAGAATGACGTGTAATTTGCAGCCGGAAGAAAAGTCAATGGCGGGGAGAGCAGATGAGAGGCAGAGCGCAACAAAAGGCATCGTCTTTTCTCCGCGGCGCGCGTGGTGGGTGGCTGGCTGTGGCTCCAGCCCAGCGGTTTGCCGCGCCACCCCGCCCCCGCAGGCCGCAGCCGCTTTTTTATTATAAACCGCCTGCGCTGCGCCCCCTCCTCGCGTGCTCGATCTTTCCCCCCTGCGCTGCGCACACCACCACCAGACGCCCCGCCGCCGCCGCCCCCCGTCGCCCCGGCTCCCGCGCGCATCAGTCCGGCCCTCCCCGTCTCGTCTCCCCCGCTCCGCTGCCGCAGGTGAGCCACGCCTCCTCCTCGTCCCCCCCCCCCCCCCCCCCCCCCTCTCCTTCCTTCCTTGCTGTGCTGTCTGGCGCTTCCTCTCTCTCTGCCCCTTGGATTCTGTTAAATCTGTTGCTGGAGCCATGGAAACGGGTGAGGGGCCTTGGCTTTCGGGATGGTCGCGGACCGGGGTATCCACCGGCGACTCCCTGTCCCTGCCTTCCTTCGTTCCCCTTGCCGTTTCGTAGCCGCCAGCGTCGGTTGAAACCCTGCACCAGTTCCGTTCATCCCGACGACGGAACGGAAGGAAAACCACGAGCCTCTCCGTTCGCTCGCTCGTCCCTTGTCTTGCTATGTTTCCCGGTTTGGTTCTAGTTTTTAGCCAGAGAAGAGATCTAGTCCGGTGCCTGGCGCTCCGCTCCGGCTGAGGCGCTGCTGGCTCCGGGCGGATCTGTACTGTACCTGTGCCCTCCGCTGTTGGTGTGTCTCCATGCAAACTGCTGGAGGACTTTGTCCCTGTCTCCCTGGCCTCGTTGTCTGTCGCTTCCAATGCGTCCCATCTCTGCGTTTTGAAATTAGAGTTGGAGTTCAAATTGCTCTCCTTCATTCAGTTTTCTCTTCTTCTATTCCCATTGTCGACTTGTTCTTGCCTCTCCCCCCACTTAATTTATCTTCAAATTTCTCCTGCACTGCAAACACACTAGCTAGCTAGCGCCGGTATTCCTTCTCCACTGAAAAGAAGACACATGGACGAGGAGGGGGGAAAAAAGGAATTTTTTTTTACACACAGGGAAAAGATCGGTGGCGTCCTTGGTCTAGCTGATCTTGTCGGACAAAAGTGTCTGCCTATTACTCGTACTACACCACTACGCCGATGAAATTTCCTGCAATAGGCGCACACCACTGACAGACAGACGGACGGTGGAAGTGGCTGTGTGCGCGCGATAGGAAAGGAAAAACTTGTGCGCCGCAGCTGCAAGTTGTGTTGTGTAGTGCGATCTGCACAGCACCGTCTAGTCCTCTACGACTAGGAGCAATAGGCTCTCGTAGTCGCCCATCTCCTTGTGACGATGCATCGTGCAGCTGCGGCAGAGTCCTGCACTGTGGTTTGCCTTGGCGTGGTCATAGTTGCCATCATCTTTTACCAAACCTTTCTTGCCCCCCCACCCCCCCCTCCCCCCCCCCCCCCCCCCCCCCCCCTCCTTGCGTGCTCACCTTTCCTCCCTCCGTACTCACATCGTAGAGCAGATTTTGGACAGTGCAAGGATTCAGGGTCATGGTTAAACAACTGTTGTCTTTTGTGCTATATCAAGCACACAACGCATGTAAGGGTTTGTGATTTTTTTTCAAACGCTGGTTTCACATCAGACTCTCTGCCCTCTCCCTGGTCTTAATTTCTCTAATCTACTATTGCTTTTCTTAACCTGCAGGTCTATTGTCCCTTCCGGAAACTGAAGCTCAGCCCCCCAAAACCTCACCGTCCTCCTGTGGTTCTTGAAAGTGGCGAGAGATGGATCGTGACGATGTGGCTGGCTTTGTCAGCGGAGGTTGCAAACATTTCTTGCGGGAGACTTCTAATCTAATATAACCCAGCAGCACAGCACAGTAGATGACAGTAGCAGTAGTAGGGTTTTTGGTTCTTTTCGTTTCGTCTCTGGACATGTTTCTTGACTGGAATGGACAGGGCCTCCTCCTCCCTAAGCCTTGGATCTGGTGGTAACGTTGACTCCTCGAACGATCCCTGTCACCGGCAGGCAGTTCAGTGCAGATCGAGGTACTGCCGTCGGCACACTACTAGTGTATCGTCCCAGCTTCTCTGGGGACAAGACAACCCGAGGGCTGGTATGGCTGGAGTTGAAGGTCCTGGAAACCCGCTGCTCACGCTTGGTCTGGGCCGGTCACCAAGTTCCTCTGAGACGAACAGCAAGGTCAGCTCCCCCACAGCCTGCATGATGTCTCCATCTTCAGTGAAAGAGGCTGACGAGGAGTCGTCGATGGATCTTGGTCTGAGCTTTGATCTCTGTCTTGGTCATGACACTGCACATCGTCACAAGAAGCCATCGGCAGGTGCTCCGAAGTTGGACCTTCAGTTGAGCCTGTCCACCTGTTCGCCTGAATCAGCCTTGACCAATGTAAGTGCCAATGATGGCTTAGAGACAGTGGCAGATACTACTACTACTCTGGAAAAGCTAGAGCCCTGGATCTTCAGGAATTACATGGCTTCATCATCATCATATGCATATGCTTCTGAAGCAACCTACGGCCTTTCTTTGCCAAAGATACCTGAAGATGTCGTGGTCGTGCCTTCAACAACAGACGTGTCATCAGCCGTTACGGTGAGCGTGAAAAGCCCGGCTCCGAAACGGAGCAATATTAGCACGAAATGCTGCCAGTTCCCAGGGTGTGAGAAGGGAGCGAGAGGAGCCTCTGGTTACTGTATCGCCCATGGCGGCGGCAGGCGGTGCCAGAAACCTGGCTGCCAGAAGGGAGCCGAGGGGAGGACCATCTACTGCAAAGCCCACGGTGGCGGCAGGCGGTGCCAGTACCTGGGCTGCACGAAGAGCGCCGAAGGCCGCACCGACCACTGCATAGCCCACGGCGGCGGGCGGCGCTGCAGCCAGGACGGCTGCTCGCGCGCCGCGCGCGGGAGGTCCGGCCTGTGCATCAAGCACGGCGGCGGCAAGCGGTGCCAGAGGGAGAGCTGCAGGAGGAGCGCGGAGGGGCACTCGGGCCTCTGCATCTCGCACGGCGGCGGGAGGCGGTGCCAGTTCCCGGAGTGCGCCAAGGGCGCCCAGGGGAGCACGGGGCTGTGCAAGGCGCACGGCGGCGGGAAGCGCTGCACGTTCCCCGGATGCACCAGGGGAGCCGAAGGCAGCACCTGGCTCTGCAAGGCGCACGGCGGAGGGAAGCGCTGCGCCCACCAGGGCGGCGGCGGCGGCGGCGCGTGCCCCAAGAGCGTCCACGGCGGGACGCGGTACTGCGTCGCGCACGGCGGCGGGAAGCGGTGCCTGGTCGCGGGCTGTACCAGGAGCGCGCGAGGGAGGACGGAGCACTGCGTCCGCCACGGCGGCGGCAGGCGGTGCAGGGCCGAGGGCTGCGCCAAGAGCGCGCAGGGGAGCACCGACTTCTGCAAGGCTCATGGCGGAGGGAAACGCTGCGTGTGGGGCCAGGAGGGCTCGAGCCTCGGGGCCGGCGGGCCGCCGTGCGATAGGTTCGCGCGGAGCAGGGTCGGTCTCTGTGCGGGTCACGGCGCTCTGGTCGAGGACCGCTGCGTACACGGTGGCGGCTCGTTGGGCCCTGCCCCTGCTATCGGGCAGCTGACAACCGATTGTGAGCCTGCTGCTGCTGCTGCAACGAGGGGCGATGCTGATATGGCGGACGGAGACGAGGAAGCGTTCCTGACGCTGGGATGGAACGGCGACGGTGAGTCTGCTGGCGCCACGGCCCCGGCCCCGTTCATGGAGGGCAGGGTCCATGGCAGCGGGCTGCTTGCTCTGCTCAGCTGCTCTGGTAATGGCGGCGCCTCGGCGGCTTCGTCGACTGGCATGCGCACCTGGATGTGATGTTGTAGGTTCGAGTAGTGACAGTGTCTTGTCGCAATGCCTGAATCCGGCGGCATAAACGGCTGCCCCGTGTAGCAGAAATAATAAGGGGTAGCCAGCAGGGGTCATAGTGTGTTATTGCTATCGTTGGTGAAGTGTTTATCTGACTGACTGTGTGTATTGCCCGTGATTGATTGAAAGTCTGTCTTATACATTGTGAAGTGGTAGCCTTGTTTCGTTCAGTAGACGCGCGAGTACCAGGAAATGTGGGACAGGCAGCCTTGGGATTTGATGTGGACTCGCCATGGTCCATGCATCCATCACCCATGAAGTGGTCGCGTGACATGACGGACGGACGGACGCGGTGAGAGCAGTGTCCCTTCCCGGCGGCGGCGGCATACGTAGAGCTCAGCTGAGTCGCCGGATGGGATGGATCCTCCACGACATGGGTGAGGTGTCTTGTTTAAACCAAATAATGTGGTGTGGGTGAGGTGTCTTGTTTAAACCAAATAATGTGGTGTATATCAAGGAAACATGTGTCGGTAAGTAATAGGAGCTCTCACTCATGATCGTTGGACACATCGCCAGCATTTTTTGCTGCAAACGGCCAAAGTGTGGGTTTTCGATAACACTTATGAATTTTTGACCGATAAGTGGTCTGCACCAAAAACCATATAAGGTCTTGTTCAGTTATTCCTAATACACATGGATTGGATGGAATTGGAAAAAATTAAGAAGAAGTTTGACTTGTTTAGGATTCAAACTCATCCAATCCCACTCAATCCACATGGATTGAGAGCTAACCGAACAAGCCCTAATGTGGTTTATGTCAAGAAAACATGTGTTGGGTAACTAATAGGAGACTCACTCATGATCAATGGTCATATGGCCAGCATTTTTGGTCGAAAACTGGCAAAGCGTGAGTTTTTGTTAATATCGAAGGAATCTATGTTTTTTTGAAAGATTAATGGTTTCCACCAAAAACCAAATAATGTGGTTTATGTCAAGGAAACATGTGTGGGATAAGTAATAGGGGTCTCTCACACACGATCAATTGGCATATGGCCAACATTTTCTGCTGAAAACAACAAAATTGTGAGTTTCATAATATCGATGGATAAAACCTATGGATTTTTGACCGATTAACGGTCTCCACCAAAAACCAAATAATATGGTTTATGTCAAGGAAACATGTGTGGGGTAACTAATAGGAGACTCACTCATGATCAATGGTCATATGGACAACATTTTGGTCGAAAACTGGCAAAGCGTGAGTTTTCGTTAGTATCGAAGGAATCTATGTTTTTTTGAACGATTAATGGTTTCCACCAAAAACCAAATAACGTGGTTTATGTCAAGGAAACATGTGTGGGATAAGTAATAGGGGTCTCTCACACACGATCAATTGGCATATGGCCAACATTTTCTGCTGAAAAACAACAAAATTGTGAGTTTCATAATATCGATGGTTAACACCTATGGATTTGACCGATCAATGGTCTCCACCAAAAACCAAATAATATGGTTTATGTCAAGGAAACATGTGTGGGGTAACTAATAGGAGACTCACTCATGATCAATGGTCATATGGCCAGCATTTTTGGTCGAAAACTGGCAAAGCGTGAGTTTTCGTTAATATCGAAGGAAAACATCTATGCTTTTTTGACCGATTAATGGTTTCCACCAAAAACCGAAAAATGTGGCTTATGTCAAGGAAACATGTGTGGGGTAAGTAATAGGGGTCTCTCACACACGATCAATTGGCATATGGCCAACATTTTCTGCTGAAAACAACAAAATTGTGAGTTTTCATATGGTTAACACCTATGGATTTTTGACCGATCAATGGTCTCCACCAAAAACCAAATAAAGTGGTTTATGTCAAGGAAACATATGTGTGGTAGCTAATAGGAGACTCACTCACGATAAATGGGCATATGGCCAGCATTTTTGACCGAAAACAGCCAAAGCATGAGTTTTCGTTAATACCGAAGGCTAGCACCTATGGATTTTTGACCGATAAGTGGTATCCACCAAAAACCAAATAATGTTGTTTATGTAAAAGAAACATGTGTGGGGTTAGTAATAAGAGACTCCCACTTAAGATCAATGGGCATATGGCCAGCATTTTTGGCCGAAAACGGCAAAAATGTGTGTTTTCATTAATATCGAAGGCTAACACCTATGCATTTTTGACCGATAAATGGTTTTCACAAAAAACCAAATAATGTGGTTTATGTCAAGAGAACATGTGTGAGATAAGTAATAGGAGCCTCTCACACATGATAAATTGGCATATGGCAGCATTTTGGCCGAAAACAACCATAGCATGAGTTTTTGTTAATATTGATGCCTAACACCTATGAATTTTTTTACCAATATAATGGTCTCCACGAAAAATCAAATAATTTGGTTTATGTCAAGGAAACATGTGTGGGGTAATTAATAGGAGCCTCTCACTCATGATCAATGTGCATATGGCTAGCCTTTTTGGCTGCAACAACCAAAGCGTGAGTTTTCATTAATATAGAAGTCTAACACAAATGGTTAAGGAAGCGAGATACGTGGACAATGCTGTAATCGGACCGCTTTCACTCTATGAGTCGCAGCCCATTGCTCTCAAAGCGACGAGCAGCAAGGAGGCGCTACCTAGCAAGGTAGCACAAGTGGAGATTGTCGGGCTCAACAAGGACGAAATGGTGCTTATAATCAAGCGCTTCAAGACCGCCTTGAAGGGACACAAGGAGTATCCCAACAACAACAAATCAAGGGGAAAGCGCTCCAGCTTCAAGTGCGGTAAGTCTGATCATTTCATAACACAATGTCCCGAAAATGACAATGACCAGGCACAAGAAAAGAAAGGGAAGAAGGAAAGGAAGAAGAACTACAGGAAGGCAAAGGAGGCGCACATTGGAAAAGAATGGGACTCCGACTGTTCTTCATCCGACTCCGATTATGTAGGACTAGCTGCCTCGGCCTTCAACAAGTCCTCTTTCTTCCCCAACAACGCCACACATGCCTCATGGCTAGGGAGAAGAAGGTATGTACATGAGATACACCTAAGTCCACTTCTTCTAGTGATGATGAATCTTCTGATGATGAAGTAGATTATAGTGATTTATTTAAAGGACTAGATAGATCTAAGGTAGATAAAATAAATGAATTGATTGATGCTCTGAATGAAACAAATAGGCTACTAGAAAAGCAAGAAGATATTCTCTATGAGGAACATGATAAATTTATTAATGTTCAAAAATCTCTTGCTCTAGAAATTAAGAAAAATGAACTATTGTCTTCTGAGCTGTACCTGCCATGATTCTATTTCTAGTCTTAAGAATTCGAATGTTGATTTAAATACTAAGGTAGAAAAAGTTAATATGGCTAGTTCATGTGTAGAGCATGTTATCTGCAATAGGTGTAAAGATTTTGATGTTGATGCTTGCAATGAACATGTCTCTACCATTCTTAATTTAAATAATGATGTTGCAAGTCTTAATGCTCAACTTAAGACTTGTAAGGATAATTATGAGAAATTAAAATTTGCTAGGGATGCCTACACCATTGGTAGACACCCCTCTATTAAGGATGGACTTAGTTTCTAAAAGGGAACCAAGAACTTAACAAGCCAAAGGACTTCCAATCTCAACAAGTCGAAAGGGAAGGCTCCTATGGCTAGTAGCTCTCAAAAGAACCATGCCTATCTTTATGCTCATGATAAGAAAGTTACTAGTATTGCTCATCATGATAAGTGTCATAATCATGTTGTTTCACCTGTATGTCATAATGCCGCTTTTAATTTTCATGCCATGTTTGCATCAAGTTCGTCACATATTCATGGTAGGAATAGATCTAGGCGCCATCATGTTGCTTCACATGCGCCTAGGAAGGCATCAAATGGACCAACTACGCTTTATCAAACATGTGATGGTTCATTTGTACTGTTATGCAAAAATGATAAAGTAGTTGCTAGAAGTTTGGGACCTAAGTGCAAGAGAGACAACTTGTATTTGAGTTCCAAAGTCTATTGTGACTAATCTTGTAGGACCCAACAAGAGTTGGGTACCTAAAACCCAAGCTTAATTACCGTGCAGGTTTATGCATCCGGGACTCAAGTTGAATCATTGATAGCGGATGCACAAACCACATGACGGGGGAGAAGAAAATGTTCACCTCCTATGTCAAGAACAGGGATTCCCAATACACTATCATCTTTGGAGATGGGAACCAAGGCAAGGTCAAGGACTTAGGCAAAATAGCCATCACAACCAAGCATTCGATTTCAAATGTGTTTCTAGTAGAATCGCTCGGGTACAATTTGTTGTATGTAAGCCAATTATGTCATATGGGTTATAATTGCTTATTTACAAATATTGATGTATCTGTATTTAGAAGAAGCGATGGTTCATTGGCTTTTAAGGGTGTATTAGAAGGCAAGCTCTACTTAGTTGATTTCTCAAAAGAGAATGCCGATCTAGATGCATGCTTGATCGCTAAGACTAATATGGGCTGGCTCTGGCACCGTCGTCTAGCACATGTTGGGATGAAGAACCTTAATAAGCTTCTAAAGGGAGAACATGTGTTAGGACTAACCGATGTCTGTTTTGAGAAAGATAGACCTTGTGCATCGTGCTAGGTAGGGAAGCAGGTGGAAAGTACTCATCAAAGCAAGAACGTGATGACGTCATCAAGACCACTAGAACTCCTACATATGGATCTCTTTGGGCCCGTTGCTTATCTTAGCATCGAGGGAAGTAAGTATGGTCTTGTTATTATTGATGATTTTTCCCGCTTCACTTGGGTTTGCTTTTTGCAGGATAAATCTGAAACCCAAGAAACTCTAAAGCGCTTCTTAAGGAGAGCTCAAAATGAGTTTAAGCTAAAGGTGAAAATGATAAGGAGCGATAATGAATCAAAGTTCAAGAACCTTTAAGTCGAAGAATATCTTGAGGAGGAAGGCATCAAGCACGAGTTCTCCGCTCCCTATACACCACAACAAAATGGTGTAGTAGAGAGGAAGAATAGGACGCTAATTGACATGGCAAGGACAATGCTTGGAGAGTACAGGATGCCTGAGCGGTTTTGGTCGAAAGCTGTGAATACAGCTTGCCATGCCATAAACCGACTCTATCTGCATCGCCTCCTCAAGAAGACATCATACGAACTCCTAACCGGCAACAAACTCAATGTTCCCTATTTTCATGTGTTTGGGAGCAAATGCTACATCTTGGTAAAGAAAGGCAGACATTCGAAGTTTGTTCCCAAAGCGGTAGAAGGGTTTTTACTAGGTTATGACTCAAATAGAAACACATACACGGTCTTCAACAAGTCATCAAGATTAGTTGAAGTCTCTAGCGACGTTGTATTTGATGAGACTAATGGCTCTCAAAGAGAGCAAGTTGATTTTGATGATGTAGATGAGGATGAGTTCCGACGGCCGCAATACGAACAATGGAGATAGGTGATGTGCGACCACAGGAACAAAAAGAGCAAGATCAACCTTCTTCTTCTACATTGGTGCACCCCCAACTCAAGATGAGGAATAGGTATCTCAAGATGAAGGGCTGGATCAAGGGTGAGCACATGAAGAACAGGATAAGGAGGAAGAAGCACCACAAGCTCCTCCAACTCAAGTCTGGGCGACAATTCAAAGAAATCATCCAGTGGATCAGATTTTGGATGATATTAGCAAGGGAGTAACCACTCGCTCAAGTTAAGCTAATTTTTGTGAGCATTACTCGTTTGTTTCTTCTATTGAGCCTTTCAGGGTAGAAGAATCCTTGCAGGATCCGGACTGGGTGTTGGCCATGCAGGAAGAGCTCAATAACTTCAAGAGAAATAAAGTTTGGAGCCTGATGCCACGTCCAAAGCAAAATGTTGAGGGAACCAAGTGGGTGTTCCTCAACAATCTAGATGAATACGGTGTGGTGACAAGAAACAAGGCTCGAATTGTGGCAAAAGGTTATGCCCAAGTCGCAGGTTTGGATTTTGAGGAGACTTTTGCTCTTGTAGCTAGGCTAGAATCAATTCGAATATTATTGTCCTATGCTGCTCACCACTCTTTTAAGTTGTTTCAAATGGATGTGAAGAGTGCCTTCCTTAATGGACCAATCAAGGAGGAAGTGTATGTGGAACAACCCCCTGGCTTCGAGGATGACAGGTATCCCAACCACGTCTACAAGCTCTCTAAGGCGCTCTATGGACTTAAGCAAGCCCCAAGAGCATTGTATGAATGCCTTAGAGATTTTCTTATTTCTAATGCTTTCAAAGTTGGGAAAGCTGATCCTACTCTCTTTACTAAGACTTGTAATGGTGATCTTTTTGTATGCCAAATATATGTCAATGACATAATATTTAGTTCTACTAATCAAAAGTCTTGTGAGGAGTTTAGCAGGGTGATGATGCAGAAATTCGAGATGTCAATGATGGGCGAGTTGAACTACTTCCTTGGATTTCAAGTGAAGAAACTCAAGGAAGGGACCTTCATCTCCCAAACGAAGTATACTCAAGGTTTTCTCAAGAGGTTTGGGATTAAGGATGCAAAGCCCACAATGACACCGATGGGAACAGACGGACATCTGGACCTCAACAAAGGAGGTAAGTTCGTTGATCAAAAGGCATACCGGTCTATGATAGGATCTTTGCTTTATCTTTGTGCTAGTAGACCAGATATTATGCTAAGTGTATGCATGTGTGCTAAATTTCAATCCAACCCAAGGAGTGTCACCTTGTGGCCGTTAAGCGAATTCTTAGATATTTGGTTTGCCTTGCTTCAGGATCTGGTATCCAAAGGGGTCTACCTTTGACTTAATCGAATACTCAGATTCCGACTATGCCGGGTGCAAGGTCAATAGGAACCTGTCAGTTTCTGGGAAGGTCCCTGGTGTCTTGGAGCTCTAAGAAACAAACTTTCGTTGCCCTATTCACCGGTTAGGCTGAGTACGTTGTCGCATGACAGTGTTACGCACAACTGCTTTGGATGAGGCAAACCCTCCGGGACTTTAGCTACAATCTGAGCAAAGTCCCACTCCTATGTGATAATGAGAGTGCAATCCGCTTGGCGGATAATCCTACTGAACACAGCCGCACTAAGCACATAGACATCTGACATCACTTTTTGAGAGACCACAAGCAAAGGGGAGATATCGATATTTACCATATTAGCACCAAGAACCAGCTAGCCGATATCTTCACCAAGCCTTTAGATGAGAAAAGGTTTTGCAGGTTCCGTAGTGAGCTAAATATCTTAGATTCGGGTAACTTGGATTGATCTATAGCATACATGTGTTCTATGCCTTTGATCATGTTACTTTAAGCATTAATGTCTTTACTTGCTTACTTTTTGGGCGCTCAAGTTGTACAAGTCATCCCTGAACCTCACAAGTCCTTATGCAAATGATGCACATGTTTAGGGGGAGGATGTGCTACAACTTGACTCCTTTGAGACTAACTTATTTGTTGAGTACTTTTGATATAGTCTCAAAGTTGCATTGAAAGGGAAACAATGAACTTGAACAAAGAAAGGGCTTCCACTGCATTCTGGTATCAATGTATCTTGTCCCAAGTTCTTACTTGTGTTCTCGTTGCCTTTTGCTCTTATTTGACATTTTGGTGAAGCGATGGGGTTAAAGGGCCAAAAAGGTCTCCTGTTTTGGTGCTTAATGCCAAAGGGGGAGAAATTAAGACCAAAGCAACTGGATCAGCCACCCACTTGTGAATTTCAAAATTTTAAGTGTTAGAGTCTTTGTGTTTGATCAAAACCCTCTCATTGCAAAAATTGTTCTCTTATGGGGGAGAAATTCAATTATGAGAAAAAGGGGGGTTTTGGCATTTGATCAAATTTAATCTTGAAAGATCTTTTGATTTGCCAAAACAAGTGCTTTTGACATAGAGATAGGAAAAAAAATTTGTTTTGTGAAAATAAACCAAGTGGTGGCAAAAGTGATCTAAATATGCCAAATTCTTTGAAAGTCTTATTGGTCTTCAATTTGACATAAATCTGCACTCTTGAGCTCTTTTAGTTGTGTTAGTTCAAAATGAGGTGCTTTTTGATGTGTTGGCATAAATCACCAAAAAGGGGGAGATTGAAAGGGAAATGTGCCCTTGGGCCATTTCTACATTGTTTTGGTGATTAGATGCACAACACACTATGTGTGAACTAACATGATGTTGAGCAAAGGTGTATGAAGAAAATCTAGATGGATCAAGTATGAAGGTAAGTTCTAGAAACTTAGTCATTTGTTTTATGTGCTAAACATGCTTGTCTAAGTGCCAGGAACTCAGTTGAGTAAAGTCAAAAAGGAGCAAAAGGAGTTCAGCCGAAACAGCCAGACTTGCACCAGTTGCGGTTGCACCGGACACTGTCCGGTGCCCAAATCAACGGACAGTGTGTGGCCAGAGCCAACGGTCACGAGGCCGCACCGGACTGTCCGGTGTGCACCGGACACTGTCCGGTGTGCCAAGGGGACCGCAGCTGCAACGGTCGGCTTCGCCAAACAAGTACAGAAATCGTGCATTGTTCATGTCTGGTGGTGCACCGGACTATCCGGTGCGCCCACAGACAGATGGCAAGAATTGCCTACCAAATGGAGCTCCAACGGCTCCTAGCTGCCTTGGGGATATAAAAGGGACCCCTAGGCGCATGGAGCAGGACACCAAGCCTCCATTGAACATCTTAAGACACCTAGACTCCGCAAACACGCATCTGATTCATTGTGTTTGAGATTTGAGCACTTGTTGAGCTGTGAACTCGCTACGATGTGTTTGTGTGCTTGTTTCTTGACTTGTGCTTTGTGTTGCTGTGACTCTAGCGCTTGTGTGTGTTTCTATTCCCTCCCTTACTCTTGTGGTTTTATTGTGATCAATATTGTAAGGGTGAGAGGCTCCAACTTGTGGAGATTCCTCACAAAGGGAAACATCTGCTATAAGAAAGAAAATAGTGGTACTCAAGGTTGATCATTGGATCACTTGAGAGGGATTGAGTGCAATCCTTGACCAAAGGAGGTCACCACAACGTGGATTAGGCATTGGCCGAACCACAAGATAAAATCACCGTGTCTCTTGTGCCACTTTTCATTGTGATTTCTTTCTTAGAGTTCTCACTTAATCACTTGTGCTATTGTTCCTAAGTTCAATACTCATTCTAAAAGAACAATCAAGTGAATAGTTCTCTCTATAGTCATAGCACCTTGGTTTTGACCTCACTAACATTTCAAAAACCAAGTTTGTGTTGTTTAAGTGTTGAATTTTACAGGATCACCTATTCACCCCCTCTAGGTGCTCTCACAAAACATAGTATGGGATGATTTTAAAAGACTAATTCCCATTACCTGTACAAAGTTTGTAAATTGTTCTACTAGAAAATGTCACCTTGATCAGTTGTAATTGTCTAAGGAATGCTAAATCGATAGATAATGTGTTCATTGATAAAGTCACAATATCTTTAGTAGTGATTGTCTTCATGGGAACTTCTTCCACCCACTTGATGAAATTATCTATCGTGGCTAGGATGAATTAACGACCCTTGCTAGTCATAAGGTGGATCTGCCTAATCTCGTCCAAACTCCAACCTTGGCCATGGCTTGATAATAGGTTTCATTATTGAAGTCGGTACAATTTGTGCATCGCCAAACTCTTGGCATGCCTGACAACCTTTGTAATATTTAAAACAATCTTCCTGACAACCTTTGTAATATTTAAAACAATCTTTAAGCAAAGTTGATCAAAAATAGCCAAACCAACAAATTAGCCACTGCATTTGTGAGTTGACTGATGTGTGCCACAAACTCCATGAACTTTTTGAATTAATTCTAGAGCTTTGGTGGGGCCTAAGCATTTTAAAAATGGACCTTCAAGCTTACGGTAGTGAAGCTCGTCTTCCAAAATCGCAGACTTCAAGGCCTTGTAGCTTATCATCTTACTTCCCCCTAAGCCGGATCCTTCAAGTATTTGAATATATGGACTCTCTAGTAATTAGGTCCAGACAACATATATGTATTTGTATTGGTCTCAATAATGGCTTGTTCTGCATGAACAAGAAGAAATTGATAGTTGAATTATTGATCAAGTTGGAAGCATGGAGAAGGAAACTATCAAGAGTAATGATATTATGAAGTAATAGCGTTATAAGGTGCAAAATGTAATACCCAAATTGTAAAACATATGAAAAGAGTTGATCTCGTTACATGTTTTGCCATATACACATTATATCATGGGAATAATCACAATTAAAGTAAATAATTAAATAAAGGCACATCAATAATCCATGCATCATGTTGGAATTATTTGTGTGTGTGCATTTAATAATGATAATAACAATATCAATAGAGATATTTCAATGACCGAATTTGGATTTAATCTAGTTTGTAAATTAGGAAATTTGAAATAACATAGGAAAAAGGAAAGAGAGAAATACTATACAAAACAAAATAAATTTATAAATAAATTCATCCCATACGGTATGATTAAATTGAACATCTAATCTGAGAACAAATTTGTCAGAAAACTTGAATTTAAATTGGAATGGAAGTTTGAATTTGGAAAGAAAGAAAAGGAAATAGAAAAGAAACCAGAAAAAGGAAAAAGAAGGGAATTACCTGCGTCCTGGGCCGAATTTCCCCTGCGCCCGGCCCATCAAGCGAATGTGTGCCACCCATCAGCAGTACTGTGCCAACAGGTGGGCCCCGCCCGTCGGTCACGCGCGCTCTTGCTTCTCTCGCTGAACTGCGCGCTATCGGTTGGGCCCCAGTTTTCAGCCACTTGCGCTGGGAAGGACTAGCGCACCCTGTCCAGCTGTGGAGTGGGGCCAGTGCATTAGGGTGTTCGTCAAAAACCTCGCCGTACTCCACGGGCGTCGTTGCGGTCTTGGCGGCTGGTGGCGTTGAACTCAAGACTGTCCCCGCGCGCTCATAAGAGATCCGGCCATAACCTCCCTCTCCTCCCCTCCTCGGGTCCGCGTGCACCGACAACCACCACATCATTTGGACGCCTCATCGTGGGCGGAAAGGACACCTGCGATCGGCACCGTCGTTGCATACTTCGCCCCGTGGCCTTGCTGTCGTCGGATTGGGGTCGGTCGACACCAAGGAAGCGTGCACAGAGAAGTCCCTATGCGTCGGGCGCTTAGACTCGGCCAATTCCACGACGGTGACCTAACCGGACCTACGAATTCACCGCCCGCCGTCACCTTGACTGTCCGCATAGTGTTGAGGGGTAAGTATCCATCCATCACGTTCGTCTAGGGTAGGGCATCATGTGGCACTTATCGAATCGAAGTTTAACGCGTTATTCCAATGATCTGGGCAGTCGGTCATGGCGCTGCCATGCCGAAATTCCGCTCCGCCGCACTTGTGCGGTGGAGGGAGAACACGGGTTACGGACCGTCCGATTCGTCTTGGGTGGTCACGATTAGATTCATCGTACCTATTCGCGCATAACAATCCGGGTCGCTGGTGCTTCATCGGGCAGTGGTGATCGAATCCGGATACCGGTTCGGGACGATGGAACTAGGGTCGTCCGATCAGAATATGGTGCACGAGAACCGGTTCCACCGTGTTAGATCCAATGCGTCAACTAGAGATTCGGCGGCTGTGACCTTAGGGTTAGGCCGATATAATCTGGATCTTAGATTTTAGATCACACGATCTAGTCTAGTGCGGGTGTATCCAGATCTAGTCCCTGGGATTATTTACAATTAATCCGCAATCCAATGCGGGTGTAGCCTGAGTCTTGGGAAAATTATGATTTAGCCCCCGAACTTTTCAGTAATAGTGTGCGCAACCCAGACTAATGATAAATCAAATAAATGATTATAGAAATCGATTTTTAGTACAAAAATAATTCTAGGAACTTGTTTAATCTATAGAAAATCCATTTCAACTCCTTTTTAATTCATTCCAATGGCATTAATTTTGTATTAATATTGTTTATCACCTCGTAACTCTATTTAGCCATGAAACTTGGATTAAAATTATTCACTTAAATTATTCTATACTAAGCACTTAACACTTCACAAAATCATAACTCGAAAACCGTACCTCCAAATTTAGTGATTCTTATTCCTACGATCTCGTTACAACACATAGAATATTACCATGCAATTTATCCCTCTATTTGGTGTGATGTTAATTTCTCTTATACCATGTTTGTGTGTATTGCTGCGAGTAGACGAGCAAGCCATTGAGGACCCAGGTGTTCAGCAGGTGGAGACTGTTGAGCAGGAGCTTGTTGAAGGCAAGTTGTGCCCTGGATCACTTCTTTCTACCCAATAATATTCCTTTTAATCATTATGATATGCATAGGTTATTTTTGATGGGACCCAATAGGATACCCTAGTTTGACTATCTTTATACCTTGTTTACCACTGAACTTTTGGGTAGTACTTGCTATTGCTTTATGTGGTTTTGGGTATGGAGATACACATTATTCATGATCAGGATTTTATTATCAATTTGTCATTTACTGTTCTTGATAAGATCATATTGTTAATTGGAAGTTGGAGAACCACGCGGAAAAACAGTGCTACCACAAGGGTGGTTGGGACGCCCTTGGCTGATTAATTAGGAAAGCTAGTGGATGAGTACCTTACCCAAAAGGGGCAGGGTAGTAGGGGAGTGGTCAGTGTAGGGAGGTCCTTGGGTTGATTTTGCTGCAATGGCGATCAGGCGAGGGATCCTTGCATTGGAGCTTCCTAGAAACTGTAGCGGGTTTTATGAAGCTAGTGGAACTTTGTAAAGGCCTCATAGTGTTACCCGATATGTGATGTTCTTCTTTGGCGCACATATGAGATGCACCCGGCTTCATCCCTTAAATCCGGGTGTGACAGAAGTGGTATCAGAGGAAATATTGACTGTAGGACGAAACCTAGATAGACCTGTACAAAACCCTTACATACTTACCTTACTCTGATTCTTTCTATACTTTTCTTGATCATGTCTCACCTTCTACTGTTCTACTCTGATTACTCTTACCTTTTCTATTCTAAGACAAGGAGGATTTCACACTTTGGAATCCTACATTTATGACCCTTAAAAGAGATAGGAGACCTAAGAAAAAATTAAAAATTATTTTCTCTACTTAAAGTAATTGGATGTTTGTTCTGATGGTAAATGCTTGATTTGCTTCTTTTATTGATTGAAATAGTATAGCAGGACATTCTAGCATGTACCACCATAAGGTAATGGATTAAAAGTACTAAGTGACACACTAATCTAATTAGCTAATAAAACCCCCATAAGATTATGCCTCGCAATTACTCGTCTTATCTAAAATTCTATCTTACCATGTATTTCTAGCCTAGATGGTCAATACCAGGAAGGGAGGCGGAATCGATCTACCTGCCAACCCCCACAACCAGAGGATTGTTAGACAACAACAAATAGAGATGAATCCTCCAAATCCTCCATCGACTGGGACAGATCCTGTGGTTGCAGCTCAGATGAAGATGCTGCAACAGATGGCCAATACTATGACGGATATGCAAGCTCATATGCGGCAGGAACGTTAAGAGATGCGCCAGGAGAGGCAAGAGATGCAGGAGGAAATGAGACAAGAGCAAATGGTGCGACAACAACAAGCACCAATGCCTCCACCACCACCACCAGTTCCACCCCGGGACAAGCACCGGGAGTTCATGAGCCATAAGCCACCTACCTTCGCCAGCTCTCCAGATCCATTACATGTTGATGATTGGTTAAAATCAGTGGAGAAGATGCTAAATATTGCTCAATGCTCTGATCGGGAGAAGGTGCTTTATGCTTCTGGTCGCCTTACTGGACCCGCTGCTGATTGGTGGGATTCTTACACTACTGCCCATGATGCTGCTAATACTATCACCTAGGCAGAATTCACTACACAGTTCAGAAATTACCACATTCCTGCTGGACTGATGAAGATTAAGAAGAAGGAATTTCTGTCACTAAAATAGGGCAATATGTCAGTTAGTGAATATTGTGACAAATTTATTCAGCTATCACGGTATGCTCCAGATGAAGTTGCAGATGATGAAAGAAAGCAAGAACACTTCATGGAGGGACTTAATGGACCGCCTCAATATTCACTGGTTGCTCACACCGTCCCATCATTCCAGAGGCTCTTAGACAAGGCTCTAGCTATTGAACACAAGCGTGTTCAACTGGGTGAAATGAAGAGGAAGGCCATTACCCAGGAGCAGGGGAGCAGTAGCATTCGTCTTCGCTATGTTCTGCCCCAGAGTACACCAGCTCGTCCTGGAGGAGGACCGCGCCTAGCTTAGTATGCACATCAGGGGACTCCACAGACACCACACACCTGTTAGGCTACCCCCACTAGCACCCCGACAAGACCCACAGGACAGAGTATAGGCCCCACATGCTTCAAGTGTAGTCAGGTTGGGCACTATTGTGAATCATCTAGGCCCCTTTGGTAATGTTTTGGTAATTAATGACAACTACTTGTGGACTAACGATTCTTGGAGAAATAAGAATGCAGGGTTGGACCACATAGAACAGGAAATGTTGAAGAGTCATACACATTGGTTGTGGATCAGATGAAGGAAAAGGTATAATATAGGTTTTACTTTTGCCGGTCTTGAGGAGTTTAGAGAAGATACCTGACCGGATTAGTAGGCTAGATAGCCGTACTATTAAGAGGGGTCAATGACTCAGATCTGTGTAAAACTTAGTGCCTCATAGAGCATCAAGTAGTTGCATTTGCATGAGGACTAACAGCGCTTCACATTTCGCAAGTCAAAAGTTCTTTCAAAAGCATGTTTGAAATTGCGAAGTCATGGACGCGCGGACTGTCCGGGCCTTAGGGGCGGACCGTCCGCGATCCACCAGAGGGGTCCGAAGTCTGACCATTTGTGTTGACACTGTGTTCTATTGCACTGCGGACCGTCCGGGCCTTAGGGCCGGACCGTCCGCAGTCCTGACTAGAGGAAGGTGGCTTCGGGCTAGTCCCTGAATTATAGGCGGACGGTCCGCCTGTGAGGGGCGGACGGTCCGTAAGTGTCAAACTCGTTTTTGGACAGGGACTATGTGTTTTTATAGATTTGTACTACGGACGGTCCGGGGGACCAGTCCGGACAGTACTGTCTCAGGTCGCGGACGGTCCGGGATTTATAGCCGGACGGTCCGCGTGTGTTAACTCCGTTTGATCCGAGGCTCGGGTGTTTGAATTTGCCAGGTCGCGGACGGTCCGACCTTGAAGGGCGGACTGTCCGGACCCACCTTTTGAGTCAGCTCTGACATGTTTCAACAGTCATTATAGCCGTTATGATGTACGGCGGACCGTCCGGCCCTAGGGCGCGGACGGTCCGCGTGTGCGCAGAATTGCCCCCTTTTGCACATAACGGTTGGTTTTAGATGGGGGCTATAAATAGAAGGGTAGCTCGTGTGAGAGAGCTCTCTTGGCCATTCCTTGCACACATTGAGCTCACTTGTGATCCTCCAACTCACTCTCTCACACTCTTTGCTTGAGATTGCATTCTAGTGAGAGATTGAGGGTTCCTAGTGCATTTGCATCATTTGGTGATTCTTGAGGCACTAGGTGGTACACCGAGCAAGCGTCGTTGGCTTGTTACTCTTGGAGGTTGCCGCCTCCTAGACGGCTCGGGTGATTGTCTCCGTCGAGCTCTCCAAGAAGATTGTGGAGAAGTCGCGGTGTTGATTGTGAGGGGTTCGCGCCTACCTCGCCGGAGCGGCAAAGTCAAAACCGTCTATTCACCCCCCCCTCTAGCCGGTGTCCTAGATCCTACAAGTGGTATCAAAGCCGAGGACTCCATTGTTTGTGGATCTAATCATCCCGGAGTGGGACAAAATGGCTAGTAACAACAATGTGCACATTGGGAAGCCACCGCACTTTGATGGAAACAATTATGATTATTGGAAAATAAGAATGTCAATGCATCTTAGAGCAATGGGTGGAAAAATTTGGCCAATTGTTAGAGATGGATTTGTTGTATTGAAGGAAGATGAACCATCCGTTAGTGATAATGAGAATATCCTCACAAATGATCAAGCCATGAATGTTTTTTATGATGCTCTTGATATAAATGAGTTCAATCGTATCAAGAATCTCACAACCGCTCATGAGATTTGGATAAAACTAATGGAGATTCATGAAGGAACTACAATTGTGAAGAGTGCCAAACTATATGTGTGCAAAGGGAAGTTTGAGCAATTTATTATGAAAGAAGATGAGAGTGTATCCGATATGTTCAATCGGTTGAATGAGATAGTAAATGAACTCAAAGGACTTGGTTTTAATGTACCGGATGTGGATTTCACACATAAGTTCCTTAGATCACTTCCGGAGAAATATGAGACTATTGTGACAATGCTAGTAAGGAGTGATCTATCTACAACTTCTCCAACCGAAGTATTGGGAGAAATTCTCACTCAAGATATATTTAAGAAGTCACAAGCCGATGCTTTAAGTTTGGCAAAGAAGGTGAAAAATGAATCTATTGCTCTCAAAGCCAAGGCCTCAAAGGCAATTGAAAAAGAAGATAGCAATGATGAAGAAAATGAAAGTGAGAGTGATGGTGACATGGCTTTATTTGTAAGGAAATTCAATAAATTCATGAAGATGAGAAAAGGCCAACCTAGAAGAGGTCAAACATCTAGAAGAAATGCTTTCAATGATAGAAAATGTTTTGAGTGTGGGGAACCCGGTCACATTGCCATGAATTGCCCAAGCAAGAAGAAGAAGGGCAAAGATGAAAGTGACAAGAAGAAAAAGAAATACTATAACAAGAAGAAAGATGGCAAAGCCTACTTAGTTGAATGGGACTCGGATGATAGCTCGGATGATGATAATGATGACACCTCATCCAAGCTTAATGCCGGAATTGCCATCAAGGAAGCTCCCTCACTCTTCTCATCCCCCCATTGTCTCATGGCAAAGGGAGATGCTAAGGTAAAAATCATCACCGATTTAAATGATATAAAAGATGATGATGATATCGATGATGTTGATGATGATGGCTATTCATATGATCATCTTGTTAGAATGTTAGGTGAGGCCGATGACTACATGCACAAAGAAAAAGAAAAATTTAAGACCTTGAAGGAATTGTATAAAAACCTCCAAGTGTCTTTTGAGGAGCTCAAGACCTCTCACAATGACCTCAAAGAAAATTGTGAGAAGCTTGCGGATGCTCAAAAATCATCTATTGTGCATGAAGTTGAGGTGGTCACTAAGGATGTTGGAGTCACTTGTGACTTACTTGATAGTCTTACAAGTGAACCACTACCTACTAACTCTATTTGTGATAAATGCAAAATTTCTCTCAATGATAACATTGCTCTTGATGAATCAAAAAATATTGTTGAGAATGAAGTGTTAGTGGATAGAATAAATACTCTAACTCATGACCTAGAAAAGGCATATGGTGGTAAGACTAAATTGGATTTCATATTGGGAAGTCAACGATGCTCTCTTAACCGTGAAGGTCTTGGATATGTTCCCAAGAAAGGAAAGAATGCTTTTGTAAAGCAAAAGACATTGTTTGTGAAAGAATGTGACAAAGTGTGTCACAAGTGTCACAAAAAGGGACATGTTAAGAAAAATTGTCCCAAGTTCAAACATGTATCCTCCACTTGTTTTGAGCATTGTTATGTTCTTTCTCATAATGCAAAAGGTGTTCATGCTAAATTTGTTGGTACTTCAATTGTTGGAAACAAAAAGAAAGCTATTTGGGTGCCAAAGACCTTGGTCACTAACATCCAAGGACCCAAGCAAGTTTGGGTACCTAAAAGAGATTGATTTCCTTTTGTAGGTAAACTACAAGGCGGGAGGGAATCATTGGGTGTTGGATAGTGGATGTACTCAACACATGACCGGGGATATGAAGATGTTTACCCAAATGAGTGAGGAAGATTGCTCAAATTATGATAGTATCACTTTTGGAGATAATCGTAAAGGAAAGGTTAAAGGTTTGGGTAAAATTGCTATCTCAAATGATCATTCTATATCAAATGTGCTATTGGTTGAGTCTTTGAATTTTAATTTACTTTCCGTAGCTCAATTATGTGATTTAGGATTTTGTTGCAATTTCACGGTTGAAGATGTTATTATTTCTAGTGTTGATGGTAGCAATCTTAAATTTAAAGGTTTTAGACATGAAAATCTTTATCTTGTTGATTTCTCATCTAATGAGGCAAAGCTCACAACTTGCCTATTTTCAAAAGCTTCACTAGGTTGGTTATGGCATAGAAGACTTGGTCATGTTGGGATGAAGCAACTCAATCGGTTAACCAAGCATGACTTAGTTCGAGGCTTAAAAGATGTGAAGTTTGAAAAGAACAAATTGTGTAGCTCTTGTCAAGCCGGTAAGCAAGTGGCAAATACTCATCCAAATAAAAGTCAAATGTCCACTCATCGACCTTTGGAATTACTTCACATGGATTTATTTGGGCCCACATCTTTTGTAAGTATTGGTGGTAATTCTTATTGTCTTGTGATTGTGGATGACTATTCAAGATTTACTTGGGTTTATTTTCTACGAGACAAATCCAATGTGTTTGAAGCATTCAAGTCATTTGCTATATTGGCTCAAAATCAATTTGATTTCGACATCAAAAAGGTTAGAAGTGATAATGGGTCGGAATTCAAAAATGCAAGAATTGATCAATATTGTGATGACAAGGGTATCAAACATGAATTCTCTTCCAAATATACCCCGGAACAAAACGGTATTGTTGAAAGGAAGAATAGAACTCTTATTGACATGTCTAGGTCTATGTTAGCGGAATATAGTATATCGGATTCTTATTGGGCCGAGGCAATAAATACCGCTTGTCATTCATCAAATAGACTATATTGTCACAAGCTCTTGAAGAAAACTCCATATGAATTGCTCATTGGTAGAAAGCCAAATATCTCATATTTTAGGGTATTCGGTTGCAAATGTTATATTTTGAGAAAGGGAAGCCGGCTTTCTAAATTTGAGAAGAAATGTGATGAGGGTTTTCTTCTTGGATATTCATCAAATAGTAAGGCTTATAGAGTCTTCAACAAAACTCATGGTATTATTGAGGAAGCATATGATGTTGAATTCGATGAAACAAATGGGTCTCAAGATGAGAGTAAAAATCTCGATGATGTTGGGGGAACTCAATTGATAAATGCAATGAAAACAATGGCCATTGGTGAAATAAAACCAAAGGAAGATGATGATGAAAATAGCGTGGTTGTCATTCCTTCATCCTCAACTATAAATGAGGAAGATCACCAAAGCCAACAACTCAATGAAACCATGGATACTCATGATCAAGGTACTTCAAGATCTTCGGTTCCTCCTAATGCTTCAACAAGCAATTATCAAACGGTATCAAGAATTCATCATTCCATTGTGAAGGATCACCCGGTTGATCAAATTGTGGGTGATATTAGTAAGGGTGTTCAAACTCGCTCTCGCATAGCTTCATTTTGTGAACATTTCTCTTTTGTATCTTGTATGGAACCTAACCGTGTAGATGAAGCTCTACTTGATGTTGATTGGGTGAATGCAATGCATGAAGAATTAAATAACTTCGCTCGAAATGAAGTTTGGGAGCTTGTTGAGAGACCAAAGAACCACAATGTTATTGGTACAAAATGGGTGTTTCGCAATAAGCACAATGAAGATGGTGTGGTAGTAAGGAACAAGGCAAGATTAGTTGCACAAGGATATACTCAAATTGAAGGATTGGATTTTGGGGAGACATTTGCTCCCGTAGCAAGATTAGAAGCAATCCGGATTCTACTTGCTTATGCTTGTGCACACAATATCAAGCTCTACCAAATGGATGTAAAGAGTGCCTTCCTAAATGGTAAGATTAGTGAACTAGTGTATGTTGAACAACCTCCCGGTTTTGAGGACCCCAAAAGACCTAACCATGTGTTCAAGCTTTCTAAAGCTCTCTATGGGCTTAAGCAAGCTCCACGCGCTTGGTATGAAAGGCTTAGTGATTTCTTGCTTTCCAAAGACTTCAAAATTGGGAAAGTTGACACTACTCTATTCACTAAAAGAATTGGCAAAGATTTATTTGTTTGTCAAATCTACGTTGATGATATTATTTTTGGATCTACTAATGAATTATTTTGTGAGGAGTTCGGAAAAATGATGTCAAAAGAATTTGAAATGTCTATGATAGGAGAATTGAGCTTCTTTCTTGCCCTTCAAATCAAACAATTGAAAGATGGAATTTTTATAAGTCAATCAAAATATTTGAAGGACATGCTCAAGAAGTTTGGTTTAGAAAATGCTAAGCCTATCAAGACTTCAATGGCAACAAATGGTCATCTAGACTTAGATGAAGGAGGTACTATGGTTGATCAAAAACTTTATCGTTCAATAATTGGTAGTTTGCTTTATATTACCGCATCTAGGCCCGATGTTATGTTTAGTGTATGCATGTGTGCTCGATTTCAAGCTTCTCCTAGAGAGATTCACTTGAAGGCCGCTAAAAGAATTCTAAGATATTTGAAGTATACTCCCAATATTGGTCTATGGTATCCCAAAGGTGCTCAATTTGAATTAATTGGATATTCGGATTCGGACTATGCGGGGTGCAAAGTTGATAGAAAAAGCACCTCCGGTTGTTGTCAATTTCTTGGTAGATCTCTTGTTTCATGGTCTTCTAAGAAACAAAATTCGGTTGCTCTATCTACCGCCGAGGCGGAATATATATCGGCCGGAAATTGTTGTGCTGAACTATTATGGATGAAACAAACCTTATTGGACTATGGAATTATTTTCAAGAATGTGCCTCTCATGTGTGATAATGAGAGTGCGGTAAAATTGGCTACCAATGCGGTCCAACACTCAAGAACCAAGCATATTGATATACGGCATCACTTTTTAAGGGATCATGTTGGCAAGGGAGATATCTCTATTTATTCCATTGGCACCGATGATCAATTAGCAGACATTTTTACAAAACCTTTGGATGAAACAAGATTTTGTTCTCTAAGAAGTGAAATAAATGTGATCGATATCTCAAATGTGGCTTGAAGTTGATCACACATGTGTCGTCTTGCATCTCGGGTCTAAGTATGCTCTTTATGCTATTTATTTGGTATTATTTGTGCATTTTTCATTTCTAATTGCTCTAGATAGTTTAATTCAAAAATTTTGCATTTCTCAATTACATCATATGTATATGCATGCATACCAACTCTTGGATTGGTCAAAATGTCCATATATGAGCACCAATTCGGATTCGAAATTCAAAATCAGAAAGTGGACCGCAATTGGAAAAATGAGTATCAGGCCGCGGACCGTCCGCCCATGGACCGCGGACCGTCCGCAGCATCAGGAAATGGACAGTCCGATCAGCCTCGCAGACCGTCTGCACACATCAGGGCGCGGACCGTCCGCCGCCCCAGCGCGGACCGTCCGCGACAGGGCAGTAAAGTCGACCAGTGGCCGCAGACTTGTCATTTGTGCTCACTCGCTCTTCCTCTCTTGCTCTCCACTCGACAAATACTCTCTTGTGTTGAGTGTGCGCGGACGGTGAAGTGCAGTTGCGTGCGGACAGTCCGACAGCTTGTGGCAACATTTCATCAACATGTCTTCATCACGGTATCTTCAATCTTGTGGATTTCATCAAATTTCTTCCATTTTGAGATTAGTTGGGTTTCCTCTCTGATCTGAAATTGAGCAGTGGGTTTCAAAATCTGATTGGTGGGATTGATAGTTCTCCTCAATGTTACTGCTATGCAAAATTTTGAACTTGTTTGGATGGGTATTCTCTGCAAAATCATCAAATTTAACATTTGTGGCGGCTAGGGTTCTTGGAGTCGCCCCTGGTCGGTCGCGGACCGTCCGCCTGGTGGTCGCGGACCGTCCGGGCCTCTAGCGCGGACAGTCCGGCTCCCTAGCGCGGACCGTCCGGACCCTGGCAGAGCATTCCCATTCCATTCCTTATTATAAGTGGTGATTGGTGTCAATTATTTATCTATGGATGTCTGTCACCTTGTTGCAGTGGTTTTGGTGGTCTCCGCAAGAAACTTGCAGGTCGCTTTAAATCCAAGCGCCCTCGTGGCAATGATGATGACTATACACCAACCACTGATTCAGAGGCCCAATCCTCAGCTGGGGGCACTGAATCCATGGATGCTGAAGATTTTCCTCATGTTCATCCCGATTATCCCATTGATATCCAAGGATGGACTTATCCAAAGCGGAGATTTTCTATGGCTGAGTACTGCTCTAGACGGACTGTGAACCAGTATACTCTGCCATCTGATACAAATATCCAGTTTTTCCACACTCAGCTGCAGTTTGATGTATTTTGGGGCACCCTGGTCGATACCAATTTTCATAAGCATCAGGTGATTGATTGGTCCTTCTTGCTCAGTCAATCAGTCATGGAGGGTCTCATCCCCAAATTTGAAACATGTGGATTATATCAGTTTATGGGGCAACGCACTGATTTCAATGAAATGGCAGTTAAGCAATTCCTGGCTACCTCGGAGATTGATATTGCAGAAGAATCTATCACCTGGATGACTGGCTTCAAGCGCTATTCTGCTTCTTTTGCTGACTTTGCCGCTGCCAACAGTCTGGACTATGGCACCATTTCTGCTGGGCTGGATCTTTATACTGAAGATAATTTTGAGGATTTTGTGCAGTTTTATGAGCCAGCCAGGCTCGGTATACCCAGGAGGTTTGGAGAGACAGTAGGACTCAGACATCATCCTGCTGTCATCAACAAGATTGCCAGAGTCACCATTCTTCCTAAGAGTGGTGATAAGAGTAAAATTCGAGATAAGTTCTGGAACATAATCCAGCACATCATGAATGGTGAAGTCATGAACATTGTTCTTTTCATGATGAGGCAGCTTAATGATTTGAAAATGGACAAGAATCAAAATTTGGCATATGCTCCATACATTATGGCTCTCATCAAATCCAAGACAAGATTTGAGGGCCCATGCGAGATTGTTCACACCCCATTCAGGCCTTTTAAGAATGAAATAGGGTTTCTCACCAGGCCACTCACTCCCTTCCCAGATGATGAGGAAGACCCTGGCTATGAGGGTGGAGCAGCTCCTAATGTTGAGGGACAACAGATGCCTCCTCCTCCACCTCCTCCTCAGCCTCAGCACTATTGGGAGCCTGCTCCAGGATACTTTGATCCTTATTTTCACACTATGCAGCAAGGGCTTGAGACTCATATTGATACTCGCTTTGAGGGCCTAATGACACATGTGGATCACCGCCTCGATGACATGCAGTCTCGCTTTGACAGTAACTGGGATGCGCTCAACTCTGAATTTTCTGACTTTCGTGATCAAATTCACACTAATGTCACTGATCCCATCATGTCCAGGCTGAATAATATGCAACAGAGTTTTCAAGATAACATGGGTGCTCTTTCCAGTCAATTTGACAATCTTTCTACAAATGACAACATGCATGATATAAGTCAGAGGCAGCAGCAGCTTCAGCAGGATTTTGGCCAGTTCTCCTCCCTGTTTGACACCTTCAGCACTCATTACTACAACATGCATCCTCCGCCGAGTGATCAGTGAGGCCTCTCCTTTGTGGCAATTGATGCCAAAGGGGGAGAGAAGTGATGAGAAGTTGTCTGGCGTCTCCTTCAGGGGGAGTTGGTGGTTCTATGTGGACATTAAGACCATGCATATGCATTTTACCTTTTCATGCCGCTTGCATTAGTTTATGTCTTATGCGTTTGGAACTTGGTTTGATCTATTAACTCTATGACGTATGTCTGTGGACTATTATCTGTAATATTCTGTGGGATCAACTATGTTTTAGTTCAAATTACTCTGTGTGTGGTTAATCGAGATGTGATTATAATTGCTGCGCTCACTCTACGGATCATCTCTTGTATGCCTCGATAACCATGATTGTAGGAAAGTCTCCATCAAGCTCCAATATATTATGTGTGTTATATCTTCAACTTCAAATAATCCTGCACACACTTAGGGGGAGCCTTTCTTGCATACTGAGTTTTTATTGGGATTTATCTATCTCTCAGACAGAACTTCAAATCAAGATAAGTCCTATAAAACTCATCTCCAAGATCTATCTTATACCTTAGGTATGAGAGAGATTTGGAGAAACTAAACTTCTCTTTAATATACTATGTGGTGTTGTCATCAATTACCAAAAAGGGGGAGATTGTGAATCATCTAGGCCCCTTTGGTAATGTTTTGGTAATTAATGACAACTACTTGTGGACTAACGATTCTTGGAGAAATAAGAATGCAGGGTTGGACCACATAGAACAGGAAATGTTGAAGAGTCATACGCATTGGTTGTGGATCAGATGAAGGAAAAGGTATAATATAGGTTTTACTTTTGCCGGTCTTGAGGAGTTTAGAGAAGATACCTGACCGGATTAGTAGGCTAGATAGCCATACTATTAAGAGGGGTCAATGACTCAGATCTGTGTAAAACTTAGTGCCTCATAGAGCATCAAGTAGTTGCATTTGCTTGAGGACTAACAGCGCTTCACATTTCGCAAGTCAAAAGTTCTTTCAAAAGCATGTTTGAAATTGCGAAGTCATGGACGCGCGGACTGTCCGGGCCTTAGGGGCGGACCGTCCGCGATCCACCAGAGGGGTCCGAAGTCTGACCATTTGTGTTGACACTGTGTTCTATTGCACTGCGGACCGTCCGGGCCTTAGGGCCGGACCGTCCGCAGTCCTGACCAGAGGAAGGTGGCTTCGGGCTAGTCCCTGAATTATAGGCGGACGGTCCGCAAGTGTCAAACTCGTTTTTGGACAGGGACTATGTGTTTTTATAGATTTGTACTACGGACGGTCCGGGGGACC
This sequence comes from Zea mays, assembly GCF_902167145.1. Classification (NCBI taxonomy): domain Eukaryota; kingdom Viridiplantae; phylum Streptophyta; class Magnoliopsida; order Poales; family Poaceae; genus Zea; species Zea mays. Next base: position 77,179,039 of record NC_050103.1, on the reverse strand, counting down.
AGTCCGGACAGTACTGTCTCAGGTCGCGGACGGTCCGGGATTTATAGCCGGACGGTCCGCGTGTGTTAACTCCGTTTGATCCGAGGCTCGGGTGTTTGAATTTGCCAGGTCGCGGACGGTCCGGCCTTGAAGGGCGGACTGTCCGGACCCACCTTTTGAGTCAGCTCTGACATGTTTCAACGCTCATTATAGCTGTTATGATGTACGGCGGACCGTCCGGCCCTAGGGCGCGGACGGTCCGCGTGTGCGCAGAATTGCCCCCTTTTGCACATAACGGTTGGTTTTAGATGGGGGGCTATAAATAGAAGGGTAGCTCGTGTGAGAGAGCTCTCTTGGCCATTCCTTGCACACATTGAGCTCACTTGTGATCCTCCAACTCACTCTCTCACACTCTTTGCTTGAGATTGCATTCTAGTGAGAGATTGAGGGTTCCTAGTGCATTTGCATCTTTTGGTGATTCTTGAGGCACTAGGTGGTACACCGAGCAAGCGTCGTTGGCTTGTTACTCTTGGAGGTTGCCGCCTCCTAGACGGCTCGGGTGATTGTCTCCGTCGAGCTCTCCAAGAAGATTGTGGAGAAGCCGCGGTGTTGATTGTGAGGGGTTCGCGCCTACCTCGCCGGAGCGGCAAAGTCAAAACCGTCTATTCACCCCCCCCTCTAGCCGGTGTCCTAGATCCTACAACTATACAAATACTTGTCTGATGAGGAATCCAAACACACCCGCTCAGAACAAGCAACAGACTCCCACCTCTAGAAAGGGTTTCAGCATTGCCAGGGTCAACCAAGTCAGTGCCGAAGCTATTGTTGATGGAGCTGACATCGCTGTCAGTATGTTTTACATTAATTCAATTCCTACAACCATATTATTTTATTCTTGAGCTACACATTCGTTTATTTCTGCTCGATATGCCACCACCAATGAACTACCACTTCAAACTATGCAAAAACCACTGATAGTAATTACCCCTAAAGGGCCTATTGAAGCAAACTATATGACACACAGATTAACACTGATAATTATGGGAAGGGAATTCTGGTCTACACCTATAGTACTAGAAGAAAGCAGTATAGACCTGATACTCGGGATGTCCTGGTTAAGGAAAGCAAAGGGAATTATACACTATGCTAAGGGAACCGTAGAACTCACCAGCTCAAAAGGAGAAAGGTTTGAGTCGAGATTACCATAATCGCCTCTACCAGACCTGCCATATATCTAGTAGATGGAACATTTGTGGGTAGAAACATTCGTGTGGTTAGAGACTTTCCAAATGTCTTTCCTGAAGAGTTACCCGAAATGTCACCAGATAGGGAAGTTGAATTTGTCATTGATCTCTTACCTAGTACCGCTCCCATTTCAAAAAGTTCATATAGGATGTCAGTGGAAGAATTAAAAGAAATTAAGAAACAATTAACAGAGTTGCAAGAAGCAGGGTACATTCGTCTGAGTTCCTCACCTTGGGGAGCATCGGTTCTGTTTGTACAGAAGAAGGATGGCTCGCAAAGGATGTGTGTGGACTATAGATCACTTAATGACGTCACCATTAAGACTAGTACCCTTTACCCCGTATCGAAGATTTATTTGATCAGATGAGAGGTGCTAGGGTGTTCTCTAAGGTTGACCTCAGGTCGGGTTATCACCAAATAAAGATTAGGCCATCCGATATTCCCAAGACGGTTTTCTCTACCCGATATGGTCTATATAAATTCACGGTCATGTCGTTTGGCTTAACTAATGCACCAGCCTGCTTCATAAATCTAATGAACAAGGTGTTCATGGAGTATCTTGATAGATTCATCGTGGTATTCATCGACGACATTCTCATTTATTCCAAGAATGATAGTGATCATGAGGAACATCTGCGGAGGTGCTACAAAAGCTATGGGATAATCAACTCTATGCCAAATTTAGCAAGTGTGAGTTCTGGCTGGATGAGGTACCATTCCTTGGACATATCATCTATAAAGGTGGAATCGCAGTGGATCTAGCTAAAGTAATAGAGATAGTGGGTTGGATCTCATCAAGGATTATGACTTGGAAATTCACTATCATCCGGGCAAGGCGAATCTGGTTGTGGATGCCTTGAGTCGAAAGGAGCATGTTCATGCAGCTATTGTAGCCCAGTTACCCGATGAGTTAGCAGAAGACTTTGAGAAGCTCAATCTGGGGATAGTTGCTCATACTGAAGGAATTACCATAGAAGTGGAACCTACCTTAGAACAAGAAATACGTAAAGGTCAGATCGGTGATGTCAAAATTTAGGAGATCAAAGATCTGATAACAGAAGGAAGAGGTCCAGACTTCACGGAAGATGAACATGGCATGATCGGGTTCAAGAATAGGATTTGTGTTCCTGAGATTGATAGTCTTCGTGAAACCATATTGAAGGAAGCACATGACTCGGCTTACTCCATCCATCCGGGCAGCACCAAGATGTAGCAGGACTTGAAGCAGAAGTATTGGTGGTATGGACTAAAAATGGATGTTGCCGCACATGTGGCGGGTTGTGATATTTGCTAGAGGGTAAAAGCTGAACATCAGAGACCTGCTAGATTACTTCACCCACTGAAGGTACTTGAGTGGAAATGGGAAGAAATTGGCATGGACTTCATTATTGGTCTACCCCGCACTCCTGCAGGGTATGAATCTATTTGGGTGATTGTGGACAGACTAACAAAAGTGGCTCACTTCATTCCTGTGAGGACCAATTACACGAGGACCAAGTTAGCGAAGTTGTATATGGCTCGGATAGTTTGTCTACACGGAGTGCCTAAAAAGATCGTTTCAGACCGAGGATCACAGTTTACTTCTCGGTTCTGGCAGAAGTTGCACGAGTGCTTGGACACAATTGAATTTCAGCTCGGCCTACCATCCCCAAACCGATGGGCAGACCGAGAGAACCAACCAAGTGTTAGAAGATATGCTAAGAGTGTGTCTCTTAAACATGGTGGCAGTTGAGATAAGAGTTTGCTCTATGCGGCCTTCTCTCACAATAACAGCTACCAGGCCAGTTTGAAGTTGTCCCCGTTTGAGGCTTTATATGGCAGAAAGTGCAGGACTCCTTTATATTGGGGTGAAACTGGTGAAAGGCAGTTCTTTGGGCCAGAAATTATACAAGAGGCAGAAGAACAAGTCCGATTGATAAGGGAGAACTTGAGAACTGCACAGTCAAGACAGAAAAGCTATGCGGATACCAGGAGAAGACTATTAGAGTTTAAGGAGGGTGATCACGTGTATCTGAAGGTGTCACCGATCCGGGGTATGAGAAGATTTAAAGTTAAAGGGAAATTGTCCCCTCGCTTTATTGGACCCTTCTTGATCCTAAAGCGAGTGGGGGAAGTTGCCTATCAACTGGAATTACCCGACCATCTTGCGGATGTACAGGATGTCTTCCATGTGTCCCAACTGAAGAAGTGCCTCAGGGTACCCGAGGAACAACTACCTATGGAAGAACTCAATGTTCAAGATGATCTGACTTATAATGAGTATCCTATCAAGATCCTTGATACTTTGACTTGTGTCACGAGGAGTAAAGTGATCAAAATGTGCAAAGTGCAATAGAGTCACCATGGTGACGATGAGGCTACTTGGGAGAGAGAAGAAGAGCTACAAGTAGATTTTCCCCACCTCTTTCCTAGTCCATCCTAATCTCGAGGACGAGATTCTTTTAAGGGGGTAGGATTTGTAATACCCAAATTGTAAAACATATGAAAAGAGTTGATCTCGTTACATGTTTTGCCATATACTCATTATATCATGGGAATAATCATAATTAAAGTAAATAATTAAATAAAGCCACATCAATAATCCATGCATCATGTTGGAATTATTTGTGTGTGTGCATTTAATAATGGTAATAACAATATCAATAGAGATATTTTAATCACCAAATTTGGATTTAATCTAGTTTGTAAATTAGGAAATTTGAAATAACATAGGAAAAAGGAAGAGAGAAATACTATACAAAACAAAATATATTTATAAATAAATTCATCCCATATTGTATGATTAAATTGAACATTTAATCTGAGGACAAATTTGTCACAAAACTTGAATTTAAATTGGAATTGAAGTTTGAATTTGGAAAGAAAGAAAAGGAAATAGAAAAGAAACCAGAAAAAGGAAAAAGAAGGGAATTACCTGCGTCCTGGGCCAAATTTCCCCTGCGATCGGCTCATCAAGCGAATGCGCGCCACCCATCAGCAGTACTACGCCAATAGGTGGGCCCCGCCCATCGGTCACGCGCGCGCCTGCTTCTCTCGCTGAACCGCGCGCTGTCGGGTTGGCCCCAGTTTTGAGCCACTTGCGCTGGGAAGGACTTGCGCACCCTTTGCCGTTGTGGAGTGGGCCAGTGCATCAGGGCGTTCATCAACAACCTCGTCGTACTCCACGGGTGCCGTTGCGGTCTTGGCGACTGGTGGCGTTGAACTCAAGACCGTCCCCGCGCGCTCATAAGAGATCCTGTCGCAACCTCCCTCTCCTCTCCTATAACACCCTGAATTTGGGGGTATAAAATTTCTTTTTTAATATTCACCAAATTCAGGTGTTACACTCTCCTTTCCTTGCTTTTCTTTTCTTTTACCTAAATAGTGGAGAAGTATTTTATTTTGTATCTATGTGTAAGTGTGTAAGCATAGTAAAATAAAAACTTAGGGGTGCTCTAATTTTTTTTGCATCGTGCTGGAGCATACTTTTATTTTTCTGAGTGGGTGATTTTGTGGAGCATGCGTTTAATAAGGAGTTCGATTGGAATCGTGGAGAGAATAGAAAAGAACAAAAGATAAAGGAATAGGAAAGAAATAGAAAAAGGCCCAGCCTTCCAACTTCCCTCTCGACCAGGCCCAAACCCAGATTTCCTTCCCCATTGGCTGGCCTGCTCGCTGGCCCACGTGCCTCTCCACTTCCGTGTGGCCTGCCCTAGCCGGTCCACCGACCTTGTGGCCTAGCTCCAGTTCCCTGCGTCCCCTGGCCCATCCCGGAGCAGTGCTCCGCCCCTGGCCTAGCAACCCCTCGTCTGTTTGGCCCAGTCGTGCACCCTTCGCAGCCCAGCGTGCCAACGCGCGGCCCATGCTCGCTCACACTCCTTCCTTACGCGGCCCAGCCGATCGCTCGCCCTGCTCCTGCCGCCGCCGCGCGCATGCGAGCGTGGTTGGGACGCCAGGTCGCGCGTCGCCCACTGGCCAGCAGGCCCAGGCGCTAGGCCATCGCGAGGCCGCTTCGAGGCGTTCCTGTGCACCTTCCAAAACTTCCTCCCCTGCGACGTGTGTGCCCTTGGCGCCCAGAGCCGAAACCGCCCCGCGGATGCGCAAAGCGCTGACCGAGCGACCATGACGGCTGGGCTCCCCAGCCACGACCCCTGCACGACGAAGCCCCACGCCAAGCACCTTCCCCACCGCGTCGGCACCGCCTCGATGCGCCAGCTCTCGTCCACGTCTAGCAGCTGCGCGTGGGCTTGTTGTCTGCACGCCCGACTAGGGATGAAAACGGTAATCCGAACTGTTAGAACAAATTTAATATTTTAAAATAGATATGCATAAAATTTAATATTAATCTTTTCTTATGTTATCAAGCACATTAGTACACATATGAATAAAATATTACACAAATTGTTTTATGTATTATTTGCTCCCTACAACACGAAACGTTGAAAAAATTACCGAATTTATTTCCGAATCCATACCGAAGTTTATATCTATTATTTGAGAAAATATAGAATGAATTTGAGGTTTACCTTTTATGAATCTTTACAAGCTGGATGTTAAAAACAAGAATACAAATTTGTATTGTAGATTATATATCATATTTATTCGCAATCAAAGAAAAACGACTAAAAAACTGATTACCGAATAAATACCGTTTCCGACCGTTTTCATCCCTACGCCCGACACACCTCATCGTCCGTCGTCGTCGCAAGGTGATAGCATGTCCACCCCCCTTCCTTCCTCGCTATCTGCCGCATACCCGCCCCGCCAGCATGTTACCGTTCGTTGCGCGTCGTCGATCGCTCGCACTCCCAAACCAGAGCCTGCCCTCACCGCTGCGTCGTGGTGCCCGATTGTCCACGCTGGAGCCTTGCACGTCGCCGTCGTCTCCACTTGTTTCTGATGCGCGTCGTCGCCGAGGTGAGAATGGAGTCCATCCTGGTCTACCCCTAGATGTCTAACCCCACCGTCTAAGCCATATGTAAAACTCCCTCGCCGTTGCACGTATCCTCGCCGTCGTACGATTTGCGTCGCGCACAGCACGTCTGACTTGCGCGCAAGTCACGTGTCGTCGTGTGTCGTTCGTGCGCCGTGTCGCACATGCCGTGTGCATAGTTGTCGTCCATTTGCATGTTTGTGCACGCGTGTCGCGCATCTTGTCCGCATGTTATTTGAGTGTTGTTTCTCGTGCTGTCGCGCGTGCTGTTTCGCACGCGTCGTCTCACGATTTTTGCGCGGGTCACGCGCGTCGCCACACATTGTTTGCACGCTAAGTCGTGTGTGTCCGCGCGTCGCACACATTGTTTTTGCACGTCGTGCATCGTTAATTTTATAATAATATCGCCAACGTGTTAGTGACATGTTAGTGACGTTATTTTGTCGCGACACAAATCTAATTAATTAATTGTTCGTTGGATTATTAAAAATAGCAATCTAGCTTAAACTAATTTATAGTTTTAAGTTGTACTTTTATAATTATATGTTAACATGATTAATACAAACTCAAGTATTTTGATTCAATACTTGACTAGTGTAATCGCGACGTGCGTTTAATCGTTCTCGTATGTCGTGGCATTCGCGCATATCGCGCGCTACCCATGCACGTTATCAAACCGTGTCATCTATAATCACTCATGTTAGCAACGTTAATTCATCAGGTCATATATTTTAGATAATTAACTTAAGGTTCACTCGACTAATATTTATTAGCTTGATATTCAATTAGATTAAATATGTAGTGTTCAACTTGTGCTTTAATAATAAACATTAACATGACTAATATTAACTAAATTACTTTTTATTTATTTAATATTTGTTTAGTATAAACGTGTCACCTATTTAGGTTTTTCGTCTGTCGCACGTGTCTACGCGTCGGTTGCACGCTGTCATGCTGTTTCGCGCATCGTAAACTCGCCTCGTTTAGAATCTCTCGTGGTAATTATATTAGTTATTTATTTGACAGTTGTTAGTGTAGCAGATTTAATCAAAACTACATAGCAGTTATATTTTATAATGTCGAATTAAATGTCCTGACTATTACTTGTGTAGCGTAAACGTTATAACTTCTCGACCGTAGCTTCGACCGCTGCGTTCCTTATCCTCGCGTAACCGTAGAAGCGCTCTCTATTTTTATATTGCTCGTTTTGATAATATTTTATCTTGTATGGTGTAATGTTCTTAAGCAAGTATATGTTTTCTTGTGCATGTTTGTATTTGTTGCGCGTCACGAATAGATTGCGATCTGTTCCTGAGCTTCGAGGAATCGATGATCAAGATTTGGTGAACCACTGGTCCCGAGATCAAGCTCTTCGAGTTCTGCAAGGTTGAAGATCATGAGCATCTGTTTGGTGAAGACAAGTGTCCCTTGACCCATCTATATCCTACTCATTTTATAATTCACTCACCGCATTTGCACAATTTATACCTAAGGATTGACTAGCTTTTGTTTACCTTGTCCTTGTTTACCTATATGGGTTGGGTTATTTTGGTTTAGCTTTATGCTAGTGCTTCACATTAATCAATGAACATGATGAGATTATTTATGATACAATGTTTTTCCTTTTGATTAGGATGATGATACTGTGACATTTAAGGGGACTCGAGCGGTTTCTCGAGTGCCTCTCCGTAAGGACTGGTTCGTTGGATGACCGCCCGGGAAAACAATGCAACCATGAGGGTAGTATGGGACGCCCTTAGCTGAATAATTAGAGGAACTAAGGCGTAGTTCGCTTCGCCGTTGTGCCGTCAATGGGGCTCGGTGTATGCGGCTCGCTCTGCCGAGGGTGGATTGCCCCTTGGGGAGGAGTGCAGTACATTTAGGAAACCTAACGGGTGGCTACAACCTCAGGGAATCTTTGTAAAGGCTACGTAGTGAAACCCTGCCTATTCACCTTGGTAGTGTTTAAGGGTTTGATCAGCCCAAGGCAAAAGAGAATCACGACTTGTGGGTAAAGTGTGCAACCTCTGCAGAGTGTTATGAAACTGATATATCAGTCGTGCTCGCGGTTATGAGTGGCCAAGGGAGCTCCATTGATTAGAGACACATTGACCAGAGATACTTTGTTTACAGGTGATGATGAGGATAATGATGATTTTTATAATTATGATTATGCTTATAGTTTCTGGTATTTTTCCATTTGAAAAGAGTACTTTTGGGTTAACAACTTGGGTTAATGTTAAAACCTGGCTCTCTACTATTAATAATTACCTGACCAACTAAAAGCAACTTCTTAACCTTAACCCCACATAAAGCTAATCCACCTCAGCCAAACGAGACATTTGCTAAGTACGTTGATGTGTACTCACCCTTGCTTTCATAAAACACCAGGTTGCCTTTGATGCAATCTATGCTCAGGTAAAGAAGAAGGTGTCGAGGCGGATTCTCCAGGAGTTCCAGGACTTCGACGAGTCCGAGGATTAGGCTAGCGACCTCCCCTAGTCAGTTGCCTGTGGTGGGTTTATTTACGTTGGCTACGTTTCGATTCTGTGTACTTTGATTTATATTATGTAAATAACTCTAGTATTTAACATTATAGCTTACTCTTTATTGTTATTCGAAGCATTGTGCTATGATAAGTCATTTATGTAATCGTTGTGTACGTGAATTTCTGATCCTGGCACTTACATGGTTCGCATTCGGTTTACCTTCTAAAACCAGGTGTGACATCTCCTCATGTCCGCGTGCGCCGACAACGACCACATCATCTGGACGCCTCATCGTGGGCGGAGAGGACACCTGCGATCGTCACCGCCGTTGCATACTTCGCCATGTGGCCTTGCTGTCGTCGGATTGGGGTCGGCCGACACCAAGGAAGCCTGCACGAAGAAGTCCATGTGCGTCGGGCGCTTAGACTCAGTCAATTCCATGACGCCGACCTAACCGGACCTGCAAATTCGCCGCCCACCGTCGCCGCGACTGTCCTCATAGTGTTGAGGGGTAAGTATCCATCCATCACGTTCATCTAGCGTAGGGCATCATGTGACACTTATCAAATCGAAGTTTAGCGCGTTATTCCAATGATCTGGGTGGCCGGTCATGGCGCCGCCACGCTAGAATTACGCATCGCCGCACTTGTGCGGGGGGGGGGGGGGAGACGTGTTGAGGACCGTCCGATTCGTCTTGGGTGGTCACGATTAGATTCATCGTACCTATTCACGCATAACAATCCGGGTCGCTGGTGCTTGATCGGGCGGTGGCGATCGAATCTGGATACTGGTTCGGGACGATGGATCCGTGGCCATCCGATCAGAATCTGGCGCACGAGAATCGGTTCCGACGTGTAAGATCTAGTGCGTCAACTAGAGATCCTGCGACTGTGACCTTAGGGTTAGGCCGATCTAATCTGGATCTCAGATTTTAGATCAGACGATACAAATCTAGTGATACCCCTTTGCGGCGTCAGTCTTACTAAAGAGTCCCTAGGATTATTTAAAATTAACCCGCAATCCAGTGCAAGTGTAGCCTGAGTCTTGGGAAAATTATGATTTAGCCCCCGGACTTTTTAGTAATAGTGCACGCAACCCAGACTGTTGATAAATCAAATAAATGATTATAGAATTCGATTTTTAGTACAATAATATTCCAGGAACTTGTTTAATCTATAGAAAATCCATTTCAACTCATTTTTAATTCAGTCCACTGGCATGAATTTTGTATTAATATTGTTTATCACTTGGTAACTCTGTTTAGCCATGAAACTTGGATTAAAATTATTCACTTGAATTTATTCTATACTAAGCACTTAAAACTTCAGAAAATCATAACTCCAAAATTGTAACTCCGAATTTACTGATTATTGTTCCTACGATCTCGTTACGACGCGTAGAATATTACCATGCAATTTATCCCTCTGTTTGGTGTGATGTTAATTTCTGCTATACCATGTTTGTGTGTATTGTTGCGAGTAGACGAGCAAGCCACTGAGGACTCAGGTGTTCAGCAGGTGGAGACTGCTGAGCAGGAGCTCGTTGAAGGAAAGTTGTGCCCTTGATCACTTCTTTTTTCCCAATAATGTTCCTTTTAATCATTATGATATGTATAGGTTAATTTTGATGGGACCCAATAGGATACCCTAGTTTGACTATCTTTATACTTTGTTTACCACTGAACTTTTGGGTAGTACTTGCTATTGCTTTATGTGGTTTTGGGTATGGAGATACACATTATTCATGATCAGGCTTTTATTATCAATTTTTTATTTACTGTTCTTGATAAGATCATATTGTTAATTGGAACTTGGAGAACCACACGGGAAAACAGTGCTACCACAAGGGTTGTATGGGACGCCCTTGGCTGATTAATTAGGAAAGTTAGTGGATGACTACCTTACCCGAAAGGGGCAAGGGCAGTAGGGGAGTGGTCCGTGTAGGGAGGTCCTTTGGGTTGATTTTGCTGCGATGACGGTCAGGCGAGGGATCCCTGCATTGGAGCTTCCTAGAACTGTAGAGGGTTTTTTGAAGCTAGTGGAACTTTGTAAAGGCCTCGTAGTGTTACCCTACCTCGCTTTCTTGGTAGAGGTGTATGGGAAGTCGTGATCCCTTGGCAGATGGGTAACATGACTTGTGGGTAAAGATGCGCAACATCTGCAAGTGTAAAACTGGTATATCAGCCATGCTCACGGTCATGAGCGGCTCGAACACTCACATGATTAATTTATGAAATTAAATTCAATTTGTCATTTGCATCGCATTGTGGTTTATTATTAGTTTGATCTATTATTACTCTGGTTTGGTATTTACTTACATTTAGTAAATGCTAATAAAACTTGACTAACTTATTAAAAGCAATGCTCAGCTTTAAACCCTTATTTGTCGGTTAGCCTTACAGTTCACATGAACTCCCACCTTTGGTGAGTTCATGCACATTATTCCCCACAACTTGTTGAGCTATGATCTTTTGTGAGCTCACTCTTGCGATATATAAACCCTCCATAGGTGAAGAGCATGTGGACCAAGAGGAGCCGCCCTATACGGAGGAGTACGAGTTGATCTAGGTGGCGTCTCCGTGTCAGCTTGATGGCGACAAGGAATAACTATTTAGTTCGTCTTATTGTTATCATTTATTTTTGTAAGACTTCCGCTATGTAATAATAATACTTGTGGCATTTATCTCTATATACTTTGTCATTATATGTGATGTTCTTCTTTGACGTACATATGAGACACACTCGTCTTTATCTCTTAAATTCAGGTGTGGCATAAAAGTACAAAGGGATATAGCCCTATTCATACCTATGCATTCACTGTTTTGGACTGAACTTACTTTATGATTATAGATGTTGAGATGAATATTAAAAATGTCAAGCCAAAATAAAGAGGGTATAAAAAAACTATGAATTGCCTTGACCATATCGATGTGGATTCATATAAATAAAATCATGTGAATTAAATTAAACCTTGATTGATCTTAACATTCATGTAAAGAAAATATTCAATTAAGGATCATATTGAATAAATGTTTTTTAATATATGCTTATTATGTTGTGATTTGAGTATGGTGATAAGATAAATATAGCAAAAAAAAAAAGGCTTTGAGGGATTAAGTGACGAGGCAGAGCAGTATGAACTCTATAAAGATTGGCGCCATCAAACACGTTAGTTAAAAAACTCTACCAAAATAATTAGTTTTAAATTTTGTTTTAAAAAATAGAAATAAAAAAACCCACCGCGTTCGTGCGTCCGTGGAGAGGGACGGAGACCAGTCGCCCGCCGACCCGTGCGTCTCCACTCGTCCACGCGCAAATCCCCTTCCCACCCCCTGACCAGACCAAAGGCAGTAGCAACTAGCAATGCAGCTTCCTCCTCGTCTTCCTCCTCCACCTCAGCTGCTCATGCTCCTCCCAGTCCCCTCCTCCTGCCCCCAATCCTCTTCCGCCCCTCCCTCGGGCCTCTTCCCCATCTCCTGATCACACTCGCTCGCGCGCCATGGGCGGCCGCGCCTCCCGCCACCGCGCGCAGCCGCACGACCAGTCTTCTCACCCTCCTCCTCGGCCGCCGCCCAAGCAGCAGCAGGGCCAGCAGCACCCCAACAACCGCCCCAACAAGCCCAAGCAGCAGCAGCAGCCCCCACCTCCACGTCCTCCGCCGCCACACCAGGCTCCCCCCGCCGCCTCCCCCGCCGCCCCGGGCGCGGCCACCGTCGGCCGCGTGCTGGGCCGGCCGATGGAGGACGTGCGCGCGTCCTACACGTTCGGCCGGGAGCTGGGCCGGGGCCAGTTCGGCGTCACCTACCTGGCCACGCACAAGCCCACCGGCCGCCGGTACGCGTGCAAGTCCATCGCGACGCGGAAGCTCGCGCACAGCGACGACGTCGACGACGTCCGCCGGGAGGTGCAGATCATGCACCACCTCACGGGCCACCGCAGCATCGTCGAGCTCCGGGGCGCCTACGAGGACCGCCACTCCGTCAACCTCGTCATGGAGCTGTGCGAGGGTGGGGAGCTCTTCGACCGCATCATCGCGAGGGGGCACTACTCCGAGCGTGCCGCCGCCGCCCTCTGCAGGGAGATCGTCTCCGTCGTCCACAGCTGCCACTCCATGGGGGTCATGCATCGGGACCTCAAGCCCGAAAACTTCCTCTTCCTTAACAAGAGGGAGGACTCGCCGCTCAAGGCCACGGATTTCGGACTCTCCGTCTTCTTCAAGCCCGGTACCTAACCTATCTATTCCCTTTTGCTCTTCAGTCTTCACTACTACTACTATTCACCGTTTTGGAAATCCATCAGTCTCGGATGCCCATTCGATTTCAGTCCTACTCGCTATGTATGATTCTGCTTCGATTCCATAGACAGACGCTCATCCTCTTCCTTATCCTCATGTGGGAATCCAGCAGATACCAAGAGGAGGAAACTTTGCTGTTTGATTGACTCGTGCTTTAACTAGAGTCTAGAGGAGGAATGATTGTTGTTTGATTTGGTCTCAGCGATTCAGCTCCCACTCATCTGTACTGTGTCCAACTCAACTGAAACTGAAAACGATCGATGATCGATTGCAATGCAGGCGAGCAGTTCAGGGATCTTGTCGGCAGCGCTTACTACGTCGCCCCAGAGGTGCTCAAGCGGCGATACGGAGCTGAGGCAGACATATGGAGTGCCGGAGTTATCCTCTACATCCTGCTATCCGGCGTCCCTCCTTTCTGGGCCGGTACGTTTCTCTGCTCCCTGTTGCATAAACCAGCCAGCCAGCCACATCTTGATGCCAATGCCATTATCCCCTTACTAACATGCCACCGATGCTCTGTCTTCTTTCTCCCCTGGTTTTGGTTTTACCAGAGAACGAGGATGGCATATTTGATGCTGTTTTGCGAGGTCATATTGACTTCGCATCTGATCCCTGGCCTTCCATATCGAATAGCGCAAAAGATTTGGTCAAGAAGATGCTGCGCCAAGACCCCAAGGAGCGGCTTACTGCTGCTGAAATTTTGAGTAAGTGTTCGCTACCTCTATCGCCAAACTCGGTGCACTGCCGATTTATCTTCTTCTGTATAAAAGCTTTTTTATGCTCTCTTTGCAAAACGAGCTTTCATTCTTGCTCTGTTTGCATATAGTGCCTCAATCTAATACATTAAGCACACAGACCATCCATGGATTAGAGAGGATGGAGAGGCCCCAGACAAGCCACTAGACATAACAGTAATAAGCAGAATGAAGCAGTTCCGGGCCATGAACAAGCTTAAGAAGGTTGCCTTGAAGGTAAATGGAGCTTATGGGTTTTTGTTACTGTTTCTCTCTTTTTTAGCACTCTGGTCCTTAATTAAACACGATACATGTTAACATCGCCTCTGCTACAATCAGGTTGTTGCTGAGAACTTGTCAGAGGAAGAGATCGTGGGCTTGAAGGAAATGTTCAAATCCCTGGATACTGACAACAGTGGGACAATAACGCTGGAAGAATTGAGAGCTGGTTTACCAAAGCTCGGCACCAAAATCTCTGAATCAGAAATAAGGCAGTTGATGGAAGCAGTAAGCTCTTATCTTGTAGCCATATTGCCTTAAATTGTAATGCTTCCGCTATTCACATAATGTGATGCAACTACCTGTTATGTGAAAATGCCAGTGGTGCACAAGAGGGTTGTAGTTGATGTGCTCTTAATTGATAAGGGAGGAAATAAAATATATGATATGACTTTAGTCGGTATGATGACGTTCTGTGAAGTTGAACCTTTCACATTCTAATAGTTTGACAGATCCAGCGCTTTTCGTTCCAGCTCTTGTTCATTATCTTCAGAACCATTCTTGTTAACTGTTTTCCATTCATGAACAGGCTGATGTTGATGGGAATGGCACCATTGATTATGTTGAATTTATATCAGCAACAATGCACATGAATAGACTAGAGAAGGAGGATCATATATTTAAAGCATTCGAGTATTTTGACAAGGATCATAGCGGGTAATTTCACTCCGAACTCCACCTTTTCGTTACTTTTCACCTTTAACATTAACTTTGTTTGTCGCTTGTACATTCATGTACAGGCACATTACAGTTGATGAGTTGGAAGAAGCTTTGAAGAAGTATGATATGGGCGATGAGGCAACAGTTAAAGAAATTATTGCTGAAGTAGACACAGATCACGTGAGTAATTCCAAGATTCAAAATAATCTCACTTGTTGTTGTTTCATACAAAAGCACTTATCACCGTTTTGATCTTGTAGACTTTTGGCACGTTCAAGGAGATTTCGTTTTAAAAAAAACTGGTGTTTTTTAATGCAATAAAGTAACAAAATTTATTTAAAAACCAATAACAAGCTCCTTGAGTCTGAACAGTGGTTCAACTTGTTTAACTAGTAATCAAGGAAATCACTGTCTTCACTGACATTTCCTGGTTAGCTAAACCATCATGTTATTGGGTCTTCGCTTAACTGTTTGAAGTTTGAACCATACGGCTCACATTGATAAGAAAAGACTCATGACGAGTGAATTAATTGTGATGTTTGGTATTTAAATTTACATGAATTGCTAAGTGTTATATGTCCTTTGGTTTTACTACTTAGGATGGGAGAATCAACTACCAGGAGTTTGTTGCCATGATGAAGAATAATAGCCCCGAGATTGTTCCAAATCGGAGGCGCATGTTTTAAGGCTCATCTCCTACATTTAATTGGAAAAAAGAAAGACTTCTAAGATATATTTTTCCGCGGTCAGAGGGGAGAGCAACTGATACTCGAAAGTGGGATTCAGCCTGGGCATATGTGCAATGATATTACAGACTTTGGACAAGTCATCAGTCATGGGTGATTGCCTTTGTGTTGCTTCCATTTTCGACCATCTCATCCTACGATCTTTCCAAGTTATCTTTAATGAGGTGTGTCGTGTGGTCTATGTTTCCTGCCTCTGGATCTTTTATGTAAGAGAAACGGACTTGTAAAACAGTTCCAAATTATCATATACCAGGCGAAAAGTAATGCGATGTGCCTTGTGATCCTCTTTTTTTTCTTTTCTCTTTGGTCAGCGGATCATTTAATGTCGATGCTTTCTCCAACTGACAGGAGCAAATCGTAATCGCCCACTGCCCCCTTTTCAAGAACGGAACACATGACTCCTGTGTACATGCCAAAACCTCTTGGACAGTGAGCAGGTTTGAAACGAGCCCTTCCAGAACAGGAAAAAAAACAACAACTCTGAAAGGCTATTTCCAAGATGCATTTATTTATGCTGAATGCCAAGATGAGATTATGCGAAATCATTACATTTCGGTCACCTGCAAGATGTCATATTCTGAAATGAAATACGGCTACAGACTCTGCCCCAACACATAACGATAGGCCAGATGTACAATTAACAGGCTTCCGGTCCTCCACAGAATGAAATTTACAGTGCTGTCGCCGCCCCCCACCCGGCCCCCGCTCGTCAGCGAACTGCGATCCTTTTCGCCTTGGACGATTTGTGTCTGATGAAGAGAGCCGCCAGCATGCTTTTAGTGCCAACAGGGGCCTTTTGGATCGCACGACCTTTGGGGTTGTCGAAGGAATGGAATGTTGAAAGTTCCTTTACACCAGATATGTTCTGAAGAAAATGTATGTCGTATTAATCTACAAGTAAAATAAACAAATCGCAAAGCATGCACAATGACACCTTTTTTTTTAAAAAAAAAGAGGGAGAGAGACAGATCGTGTCATATTCAAGCTTACCTTAGCGCCAACCTTCTGCGTAGTATCAGAACTGGTGCTCCTGTTGAACTGCAGCGGCCTGCGCATAGGAGAAGCAGACCGCTCCTTACCTGAAACATGAGAGATTCATAGGAGGCATTCAATCTCTGCACACAGACTAAGCAGGAAATAACTTACGTGAAGTTAAATTGCAGTACTGAGTAGATACACAGAAGGATTAAATCACCTGATGAAGGTTTTGATGGTGCCGTGTCCACTAGGCTGCACAAGAAGCAGATGACAACCAGTTAAATCAGAAGTACATAAAAACCCCCATTGCATTAGCAAACAAACGATAAGAGTTTGCACGAAACTGAATACGAACTGGAAGAATTCTTACGCAAATGTAGGCTTATGTGCGTTTGCTTTGGTGCTGTTCTCCGAAGACAGATGCCAGGAAAGGGTTTTTGCTGCACCAGCGAAATAGAAGAAAAAAATAACGTTTTTTTTTGTTTTGTTTTGTTTGCTTCATATGGTACATTGCATGCCTTGAAACTTCATCATGAGCAAGAAGACCCACCGGAGGGGTAAGGTCTAGGCTTGGATTCCTGATCAGTGTCCGCTTGCAGGTGTCCATTTGCCAGGGATCTTTTATAACCAGTGGCTAGCTTGGCAGGAAAAAAATTGAGAGTCAAAATTCAGCACCCTTTCTTTTGTAATCAAACAGTGTATGAGCTCTTGGTTTCGCAGTCACTTACGGGGTAAGATGTAGTGCTTGTGGTGCTTGATGTTTGCTCCCATCATCTGCTGCTGCCTGAGGCCTTCTTTGTCTGTGTAGACTTGGCATGTGAAGATTTGCTGCAGATTTGGAGATAGATCGTCAGCAATTGAACTGGCATGGTTTCATCGCTGCAAGATGCAAGTACTGAAGATAAGTGTGATTACCTGGTTCAGGCGTGCGACTTTCAGTTCATATGTCGACACCTCGGAAGCTTGCTGCTCGAAAAGATCGGTCAGTTTGTACGCAACAGTACCCAGATGATCAACCGCGTTGACGACGGCTCGTAAGGCATAGTCTTTCAGGTTGTCCAGCACCCTGACATAAATTAACAGCTTCAGCTGTCATAATATGACCTGAATGTTACAGTTCAACATGTCCTGTGTTGAAATAAGAGTATATACTGCAAGCTCGAGTTCAGTACACTATCGACTCATCATTAATAAAAGAAAAGATGTGAAAGTCTGCACCCTATATTTCTGAAATTTATTCTGCACTGTCAAACAAGACTACAAGAGGGGGTCCCCGTTGCTAAAATTTCAATGCAGTGACAAAATTCAGACTACGAACAGTACAGGGACAGTTGTCAGGTAACTCCAAAACTCCAGATGATACCAAAAAATTATATCTTTCTCTAGCCAGTAGAGTTTGTTTTCTAGCCACATCTCACACATCAAGTCCCTTCCTCACACCTGTTGCCGTCCTTGCCTTAGTTGGCTCAGTCGTCTACACCTATCATAGGTAGTTGGGTGTAGTTGCTACCAGCACATGCTGCACCCACGCTTCGATTGGATCCTTCAACCCTTAGGCGAAATGACAAAACAGTGCTAGATACAGCATGCAAGATGCAATTGTACGAAGAGCAACCATGGCTGGGCGCCGTGGTAAGACTAGGAAGTGAGTAGTAGTGATTCCTTCTCCCTTTGTGTGGCAGTAAAATGCAGGAGCAGGGAACGCGACTCACTTCTGCTTCTGCTCGCTGTGGAGGTAGGACTTCTCGCAGTACTCGGAGGCGGTGTAGAGCTGCGGCCGCAGGTTCTTGAGCTCCTGCGCCATCATCACGAAGCAGAAATCCAGCCGGATCCCCGGTGAGACAGAGCAGGGACAGCCTTTTCCTTTTAGAAAAAAAGGGAGGATTTTTGTGCGTGCGCGTGTATGGATCTAGGAATGCGGGGTTCGGGGAGCACCTGCAGGGCCTTGATGAAGCTCTTGCTACGTTCCATGGACGCCTCATCCACGGTGGTGGCGCCGGCCCTGGCCCCCGCGACCCCGCCCCAGGAGCCGGGCGCCGGCGGGTATTGCTGCGGCGGCTGCATTCCCCCCTCTTCCGCTCCGGCGGTGGGCGTCCGGCGAGGGGAGGAAAGAACGGGCGCCGGCAGGGGGAGGGGGAGGGGGAGGGCAGGAGGCGGCGAGGTCAAGTCAAGTAAGCGCTCCACTGGCGCTCGGTGGGCAGAGTGGGGTGGAGGGGAAGCGAGCGATGCCTCGCCAACTCCCACTCGACGCAAGCTTATTCTACTGCCAGTTCCACCACCGCCAGTCTCTCTCCTGTTGACTCTTCGCGCGTGGGCGTGCGCGTGTTGCTGTCGAGCGCTGGCGGTGGTCCGCGGAGGAGGAGGGGTCCCGGAGGAGCGACCGCAGCGGTGGCTTTGATGGCGACGGACGCGGGGCCGCCGTCGCCGGTCTGGTCTCGAGTGGATTTGCTTGGCTTGGTGCCTAGCCTAGCAGGGAGATTTTTTCGATTTGGCAGGGGAATCATTGCTCACTCATCGCCGCCTCGCTGGTGGTTTTGGCTGCTTCGCTTGTCTGCCTCCGACTGACCACCGCACTGACTGTACCCGCCGTAGATTGATCTTCGCTTTCTCTGTGAACGCCGTTTTCACCGCAAGATTTTCATGCTGCGTTCCCATTTCGATTCCTTCGATGGTAACGAAACAATTAATATGGGATCTATATGATCATAACGTTAATATCAGATTCCTACAATAACGACATAATGATGATCCTAAGCCAAAAAATCTGGAATCATAATCAAAAGGCTACGTGGGATGAATAGATTTACGAGAATCTATAGATTTCTCTAGTTTAATCCAGAACATACTTTTATCTTTTTTTAAAAAAAATTATGTCATCTAGATTTTTAGAAATTATTATTCGGTTACTACTGTTTATAGGGTTGAATCGTTTTATTTTCTATCTAATTTGTCGCTCGACTCTCACTCCATGACACCTCCTAGCGACAGCTAAAGTTGCCATCATCTCTCTACACTCGATTTTGGAGGTCAATGATGTGGCTTTGTTGTCCCTGAACATTATACATTTTTCTCATCTACTCTTCGCTCATCATCCCCCATCCACGATGCTCGTCCATATATGATGCTATCCCTTTCAACATCTCTCTAGACTCCACATTGATATTCCATGACTGAGAGGCTTCATACCAATGGAAGACGATGACGCAACACCTATCGCTTCAGCTATTGTCACTGCCATACACGCTACTCGTATAGGATGCTTTGTATACACTAGATTGGGCATGACTACAACCACAACGTTTGGGTATAGCGTTGTGGGCATATACCCCCACGACAAAGCGTATCACCCCTTGCCGATGATATCATGCTATCGAATTGACTCATTCGAGAGGCCAGGGTGGTCCCCCCCTGCCATGTTGCCAAGCTATCATACTATTATAGAATCTATAGTTGACAATTGTTTCAACCAAATAGATTTTAGCTTTCCCATAGCCATCAGCTCATAACAGCCCCCTCATAGCTTGTAGCTAAAATCAGATTTTTAGGAATCAATAGCTGAACCAAACACACTGTTAGCCACCATTATGTTCTTCCGTGAACGCTTATCTTGGAATCCTCAACAAATGCTAGGAGCTTTCGGCCACTGTCAGATCCTTCTGTGAACACTCGAGGGCCTGGCACAATCCCATAACCTCTAATGAGTATTGGGAGCTCTAGCCACTATTAGGTCCTCCCATGAACATTCGTAGCTACAGATCTCTATAATCATCCTCAGTGAATGCCGAGAGTCCCTCATAGTAAAGGGCTCTCCCGTGAACATTTAAAGATCTCATTATTGTTAGGGCACATAGTGAATGTCGTGAGCCCCGACTTCTGTTGGGGCCTGTACTGACTCAGAGCAGGGGAGGTGCAGCTCCTCTTAGTGAGTCGGGTGAGTCGTAGCGACAGAGATAGAGCCTGTGGGTGCCCTCTTAGAGACTGTTGTCCATCCGATCCCTGGCCCCTTTGAGTTGGGCTTATCTCGCCATGCTACTCGCCATTTCCAATGACCAATCTACTTCATTAGTAAAGTCCTCCACATCAATAAGACTAGGTAACCAGAGATGCATAAACTAATATATGTGGTCCTTGTTGCATTCAAGAAGCTCCAACACTATTTCAGGTGCATATAATTTTAGTGGTTACATATTTTCCATTAAGAGCTGAAAGAAAATGTGCCCTTGGGCTATTTCTAAGTGTTTTGGTAATCAAGTGCCTAACACATCACTTTGATCTAACATACAATTGTGAGTATGAGCTCAGAGTCAAAGGAGAAGCAAATTGAGGATTGTAAAGATAATTTGCAAACTCTAGAATCCTGGAGAAACGAAGGTATGATTCTAGCACTTAGTAAATTATTTTTGGCACTAACTATGCTCTACTAAGTGCTAGGGATCTTCTCAAATCGAGAGAAATTCAAATGGAGAAGTTTGGCTAAGTCTAGCCAAACTTGCACCATCATGCGGTGCAGCGGACTGTCCGGTGTGCACCGGACAGTGTCCAGTTCCAGGCTGGCGCACCCGGATGAACAGACATGTCACACCCGGTTTTAGAAGGTAAACCGAATGTGAACCATGTACGCGCTAGGATCAGAAATTCACGTACACAACGATTACATAATTGGACATCATCACACAATGCTCAAATAATAGCGGAAATAAGTATAACTTTATTATGTCATGATGCCCAAAACATCCATATAGTCATTAACTTAAACATAAATCAAAGTGCTGAATGAAACATAGTAAGATAAGGCCTTCACAGGCAGCCGACTAGGGGTTTGACGCTAGTCTAGATTAGAATTCCTCAAAGTCCTAAAACTCCTGGAAATCCTCCGCATTTCCTTCATCTTCTCCTGAGCAATGGTTGCAATAGGGACAACCTGGTGTTTGGTGTTTAAGCAAGTGTGAGTACACATCAACGTACTCAGCAAATGTCCTGTTTGGCTGAAGTGGACTAGCTGTATGTGGGGTTAAGCTCAAAGCAGTTGCTTTTAGTTGGTAGGTATTTGTCATTAATTGAAGCCAAGTTTTATCATAAATCCAAGTTGATATTCCCAAAATATGACGGTGTACTGCGTTGTTGACTTGTGCTTGCTGATTTCCTGCTGAGAGCCGAGACCGAGGCCGAGGGGTTGGCCGTACGCCCGAGCCCCTAGGGGAGGGGTCATCCATAACTTAGTTGTTGTAACAGCTCTTCGGTATGGGTGAAAGCCTGCTTACGAGGTGCGTTAGCGTCCCTGTGTTGGGTGATGTTGTGATTCCTTTGCTGTGATTATTGATGTCAGAGCCCCGCTCGGGCGAGCGGAAGTCTTCCTGAGGCAATGTTTGAGCCTTCCCTGACGTGTGCCACAATTGACGGAGTGGCCGCCTGCGGGATTCGCGGTGGGGTAGGTAGCCAAGGCCGAGCTCGGGCGAGGCAGAGATATTGATAGTCGCCTAGAGGGGGGGGGGTGAATAGGGCGAAACTGAAATTTACAAATATAAACACAACTACAAGCCGGGTTAGCGTTAGAAATAAAAGCGAGTCCGCGAGAGAGGGTGAAAACAAATCGCAAGCGAATAATGAAGTGAGACACGTGGATTTGTTTTACCGAGGTTCGGTTCTCTCAAACCTACTCCCCGTTGAGGAGGCCACAAAGGCCGGGTCTCTTTCAACCCTTCCCTCTCTCAAACGGTCCCTCGGACCGAGTGAGCTTCTCTTCTCAAATCGAAAACCGGGAACAAAACTTCCCCGCAAGGGCCACCACACAATTGGTGCCTCTTGCCTTGATTACAATGGAGTTTTGATCACAAGAACAAGTGAGAAAGAAAAGAAGCAATCCAAGCGCAAGAGCTCAAAAGAACACGACAAATCTCTCTCGCTAATCACTAAAGCCTTGTGTGGAATTGGAGAGGATTTGATCTCTTTAATGTGTCTAGAATTGAATGCCTAGCTCTTGTAAGTGGTTGAGAAGTGGAAAACTTGGATGCAATGAATGTGGGGGTGGTTGGGGTATTTATAGCCCCAACCACCAAACTTGACCGTTGGTGGAGGCTGTCTGTTCGATGGCGCACCGGACTGTCCGGTGCCCCAGCCACGTCACCAGTGCCGTTGGAATCTGACCGTTGGAGTTCTGACTTCTGGGCCCGCCTCGATGTCCGGTGGCGCACCGGACATGAACTGTTCAGTGTCCGGTGCGCCGGTATGGGCTCGCCTGCCTTCTGCGCGCGCTGCGTGCGCATTTAATGCGTTGCAGGTAGCCGTTGGCGCGAAGTAGCCGTTGCTCCGAGGATGCACCGGACAGTCCGGTGCACACCGGACATGTCCGGTGAATTATAGCGGAGCAGCCTTCATGAAATCCCGAGGCTGGCGAGTTTCTGAGTCGCGTCCCGTTGGAGCACCGGACACTGTCCGGTGTACACCGGACAGTCCGGTGAATTATAGCGTGCTGGCTCTGGATTTTCCCGAAGGTGACGAGTTGGAGTTGGATTCCTCTGGTGCACCGGACACTGTCCGGTGGCACACCGGACAGTCCAGTGTGCCAGACCAGAGGAGCCTTCGGTTGCTCCTTTCCTCTTTTGTTGAACCCAACATTTGGTCTTTTTATTGGCTGAGTGTGAACCTTTTACACCTGTATAACTTATACACTAGAGCAAACTAGTTAGTCCATTTGTTTGTGTTGGGCAATTCAACCACCAAAATTATTTAGGAACTAGGTGTAAGCCTAATTCCCTTTCAATCTCCCCCTTTTTGGTGATTGATGCCAACACAAACCAAAGCAAATATAGAAGTGCATAATTGAACTAGTTTGCATACTGTAAGTATAAAGGTTGCTTGGAATTGAGCCAATATAGATACTTACAAGATATGCATGGATCGTTTCTTTCTTAATTAACATTTTAGACCACGCTTTCACCATAGGTTTTGTTTTTGCAAATTCTTTTTGTAAATCCTTTTCAAAGTTCTTTTGCAAATAGTCAAAGGTAAATGAATAAGATTTTGCAAAGCATTTTCAAGATTTGAAATTTTCTCCCCCTGTTTCAAATGCTTCTCCTTTGACTAAATAAAACTCCCCCTAAATGAGATCCTCCTCTTAGTGTTCAAGAGGGTTTTGATATATCATTTTTGAAATACTACTTTCTCCCCCTTTTGAACACAATAGGAAACCAATTGATAATATTCTTGGAAACACGAAGTTTTTGAAATTGGTGGTGGTGCGGTCCTTTTGCTTTGGGCTCTTACTTTCTCCCCCTTTGGCATGAATCGCCAAAAACGGAATCATTAGAGCCCTCAAAGTGCTTTCTTCCTCTTTGGTCATAAATAAATGAGTTAAGATTATACCAAAGACGAAGTCCTTTTGCTTTGTGCTCATGCTTTCTCCCACAAGAATGGAGAGTTGCTTGGAGTGACGGCGAGGGATGAGTTACGGAGTGGAAGCCTTTGTCTTCGCCGAAGACTCCAATTCCCTTTCAATATTCCTATGACTTGGTTTGAAATTCACTCGAAAACACATTAGTTATAGCATATGAAAGAGACATGATCAAAGGTACATAAATGAGCTATGTGTGCAATTTAACAAAAGAAGTTCCTAGAATCAAGAATATTTAGCTCATGCCTAAGTTTGTTAAAAGATTGTTCATCAAGTGGCTTGGTAAAGATATCGGCTAATTGATCTTTAGTGTTAATATATGAAATCTCGATATCTCCCTTTTGTTGGTGATCCCTTAAAAAGTGATACCGAATGGCTATGTGTTTAGTGCGGCTATGCTCGACGGGATTATCCGCCATCTTGATTGCACTCTCATTATCACAGCAAAGGGACTTTGGTCAATTTGTAACCGTAGTCCCGCAGGGTTTGCCTCATCCAAAGTAATTGCGCGCAACAATAGCCTGCGACAATGTACTCGGCTTCGGCGGTGGAAAGAGCGACCGAATTTTGCTTCTTTGAAGCCCAAGACACCAAGGATCTTCCCAAGAATTGGCAAGTCCCCGATGTGCTCTTCCTATTGATTTTGCACCCCGCCCAATCGGCATCCGAATAACCAATCAAATCAAAAGTGGATCCCCTAGGATACCAAAGCCCAAACTTAGGAGTATAAGCCAAATATCTCAAGATTCGTTTTACGGCCGTAAGGTGAGCTTCCTTAGGGTCGGCTTGGAATCTCGCACACATACATACGGAAAGCATAATATCCGGTCGAGATGCACATAAATAGAGTAAAGAACCTATCATCGACCGGTATACCTTTTGATCCACGGACTTGCCTCCCGTGTCGAGGTCGAGATGCCCATTAGTTCCCATGGGTGTCTTGATGGGCTTGGCATCCTTCATTCCAAACTTGTTTAGAATGTCTTGAGTATACTTTGTTTGGCTAATGAAGGTGCCCTCTTGGAGTTGCTTCACTTGAAATCCCAAGAAGTATTTCAACTCCCCCATCATAGACATCTCGAACTTCTGTGTCATGATCCTACTAAATTCTTCACATGTAGACTCATTAGTAGACCCAAATATAATATCATCAACATAAATTTGGCATACAAACAAGTCATTTTCAAGAGTTTTAGTGAATAAAGTAGGATCAGCCTTTCCGACTCTGAAGCCATTTAGCAATAAGGAAATCTCTAAGGCATTCATACCATGCTCTTGGGGCTTGCTTGAGCCCATAAAGCGCCTTAGAGAGCTTATAGACATAGTTAGGGTACTCACTGTCTTCAAAGCCGGGAGGTTGCTCAACATAGACCTCTTCCTTGATTGGTCCATTGAGGAAGGCACTTTTCACGTCCATTTGATAAAGCTTAAAGCCATGGTAAGTAGCATAGGCCAATAATATACGAATTGACTCAAGCCTAGCTACGGGTGCATAGGTTTCACTGAAATCCAAACCTTCGACTTGAGAGTATCCCTTGGCCACAAGTTGAGCTTTGTTCCTTGTCACCACACCATGCTCATCTTGCTTGTTGCGGAAGACCCATTTGGTTCCTACAACATTTTGATTAGGACGTGGAACTAAATGCCATACCTCATTCCTGGTGAAGTTGTTGAGCTCCTCTTGCATCGCCACCACCCAATCCGAATCTTGGAGTGCTTCCTCTACCCTGTGTGGCTCAATAGAGGAAACAAAAGAATAATGTTCACAAAAATGTGCAACACGAGATCTAGTGGTTACCCCCTTATGAATGTCGCTGAGGATGGTGTCGACGGGGTGATCTTGTTGGATTGCTTGGTGGACTCTTGGGTGTGGCGGCCTTTGCTCTTCATCCTCCTTGTCTTGATCATTTGCATCTCCCCCTTGATCATTGCCGTCATCTTGAGGTGGCTCATTTGCTTGATCTTCTACTTCATCAACTTGAGCTTCATCCTTATTTTGAGTCGGTGGAGATGCTTGCGTGGAGGAGGATGGTTGATCTTGTGTATTTGGAGGCTCTTCGGATTCCTTAGGGCACACATCCCCAATGGACATGTTCCTTAGTGCGATGCATGGAGCCTCTTCATCACCTATCTCATCAAGATCAACTTGCTCTACTTGAGAGCCATTAGTCTCATCAAACACAACGTCACAAGAAACTTCAACTTGTCCAGTGGACTTGTTAAAGACTCTATATGCCCTTGTGTTTGAATCATATCCTAGTAAAAAGCCTT
Organism: Zea mays; assembly: GCF_902167145.1. NCBI lineage: Eukaryota > Viridiplantae > Streptophyta > Magnoliopsida > Poales > Poaceae > Zea > Zea mays. The sequence continues at coordinate 77,153,063 of NC_050103.1, read as the reverse complement.
CTACAGTCTTAGGAGCAAATTTAGATTTTCTACTTCTTTTAACAAGAATAAAGCATTTGCTACCAAAGACTCTAAAATATGAGATGTTGGGCTTTTTACCGGTTAGGAGTTCATAAGATGTCTTCTTGAGGATTCGGTGTAGATATAACCGGTTGATGGCATAGCATGCGGTGTTGACTGCTTCCACCCAAAACCGATCCGAAGTCTTGTATTCATCAAGCATGGTTCTTGCCATGTCCATTAGAGTTCTATTCTTCCTCTCCACTACACCATTTTGTTGTGGCGTGTAGGGAGAAGAGAACTCATGCTTGATGCCCTCCTCCTCAAGGAAGCCTTCAATTTGAGAGTTCTTGAACTCCGTTCTGTTGTCGCTTCTTATTTTCTTGATCCTTAAGGCGAACTCATTTTGAGCCCGTCTCAAGAATCCTTTTAAGGTTTCTTGGGTTTGAGATTTTTCCTGCAAAAAGAACACCCAAGTGAAGCGAGAATAATCATCCACTATTACAAGACAATACTTACTCCCACTGATGCTTATGTAAGCAATCGGTCCGAATAGATCCATGTGGAGTAGCTCAAGCGGCCTGTCGGTCGTCATGATGTTCTTGTGTGGATGATGAGCACCAACTTGCTTTCCTGTTTGGCATGCGCTACAAATCCTGTCTTTCTCAAAATGAACATTTGTTAGTCCTAAAATGTGTTCTCCCTTTAGAAGCTTATGAAGATTCTTCATCCCAACATGGGCTAGTCGGCGGTGCCAGAGCCAACCCATGTTAGTCTTAGCAATTAAGCATGTGTCGAGTTCAGCTCTATCAAAATCTACCAAGTATAGCTGACCCTCTAACACACCCTTAAATGCTATTGAATCATCACTTCTTCTAAAGACAGTGACACCTATATCAGTGAAAAGACAGTTGTAGCCCATTTTGCATAATTGAGATACAGAAAGCAAATTGTAATCTAATGAATCTACAAGAAAAACATTGGAAATAGAATGATCAGGAGATATAGCTATTTTACCAAGACCTTTGACCAAACCTTGATTTCCATCCCCGAATGTGATAGCTCGTTGGGGATCTTGGTTTTTCTCGTAGGAGGAGAACATCTTTTTCTCCCCTGTCATATGGTTTGTGCACCCGCTGTCGAGTATCCAACTTGAGCCCCCGGATGCATAAACCTACAAAACAATTTTAGTTCTTGACTTTAGGTACCCAAACGGTTTTGGGTCCTTTGGCATTAGAAACAAGAACTTTGGGAACCCAAACACAAGTTTTGGAGTTCTTGTGTTTGCCCCCAACATACTTGGCAACAACCTTGCCGGATTTGTTAGTCAAAACATATGATGCATCAAAGGTTTTAAATGAAAAGCTATGTTCATTTGATGCAATATGAATTTTCTTCTTAGGCAACTTAGCACGGGTTGGTTGCCTAGAGCTAGATGTCTCACTCTTATACATAAAAGCATGGTTAGAACCAGAGTGAGACTTCCTAGAATGAATTTTCCTAATTTTGTCCTCGGGATAACCGGCAGGGTATAAAATGTAACCCTTGTTATCCTGAGGCATGGGAGCCTTGCCCTTAACAAAGTTGGACAATCTTTTAGGAGGGGCATTAAGTTTGACATTGTCCCCCCTTTGGAAGCCAATGCCATCCTTGATGCCAGGGCGTCTCCCACTATAGAGCATACTTCTAGCAAATTTAAATTTCTCATTTTCTAAGTTATGCTCGGCAATTTTTGCATCTAATATTGCTATATGATCATTTTGTTGTTTAATTAAAGTCATGTGATCATGAATAGCATTAATATCAACATCTCTACATCTAGTACAAATGGAAACATGCTCAACACTAGATGTAGAGGGTTTGCATGAATTAAGTTCAACGATCTTAGCACGCAAGATATCATTTTTATCTCTAAGATCGGAAATTGTAACATTGCAAACATCTAGTTCTTTAGCCTTAGCAATTAAATTTTCATTCTCTACTCTAAGGCTAGCAAGAGAGATGTTCAATTCTTCAATCTTAGCAAGCAAATCATCATTATCATTTCTAAGATTGGGAATTGAAACATTACAAACATGTGAATCAATCTTAGCATTTAAACTAGCATTTTCTTTTCTAAGGTTGGTAATAGTGTCATGGCAAGTACTTAGCTCACTAGATAATTTCTCACATTTTTCTACCTCTAGAGCATAAGCATTTTTAACCTTAACATGCTTCTTATTTTCTTTAATAAGGAAGTCCTCTTGGGTATCCAAGAGATCATCCTTTTCATGAATGGCACTAATCAATTCATTAAGTTTCTCTTTTTGTTGCATGTTGAGGTTGGCAAAAAGAGTGCGCAAACTATCTTCCTCATCACTAGCATTATCATCACTTGAGGATTCATATCTAGTGGAGGATTTAGATTTAACCTTATTTTTGCCGTCCTTTGCCATGAGGCACTTGTGGCCGACGTTGGGGAAGAGAAGTCCCTTGGTGACGACGATGTTGGCGGCGTCCTCGTCGTCGGAGGAGTTGCTAGAGCTTTCGTCGGAGTCCCACTCCCGACAAACATGGGCATCGCCGCCCTTCTTCTTGTAGTACCTCTTCTTCTCCTTTCTTCTCCCCTTCTTGTCGTCGCCCCTGTCACTATCACTTGATAATGGACATTTAGCTATAAAGTGACCGGGCTTACCACACTTGTAGCAAACCTTCTTGGAGCGGGACTTGTAGTCTTTCCCTCTCCTTTGTTTGAGGATTTGGCGGAAGCTCTTGATGACGAGCGCCATTTCCTCATTGTCGAGCTTGGAGGCGTCGATTGGTTGTCTACTTGGTGTAGACTCCTCCTTCTTTTCCTCCGTCGCCTTGAATGCGACGGGTTGAGCTTCGGATGTGGAGGGATCATCAAGCTCGTTGATCTTCCTCGAGCCTTCGATCATGCACTCAAAACTTACAAAATTCCCGATTACTTCCTCGGGGGTCATTAGTGTGTACCTTGGGTTGCCACGGATTAATTGAACTTGAGTAGGGTTAAGGAAAATAAGAGATCTTAGAATAACCTTAACCACCTCGTGGTCATCCCACTTTTTGCTCCCGAGGTTGCGCACTTGATTCACCAAGGTCTTGAGCCGGTTGTACATGTTTTGTGGCTCCTCCCCTTTGCGAAGCCGGAACCGACCGAGCTCCCCCTCGATCGTCTCCCGCTTGGTGATCTTTGTGAGCTCATCTCCTTCGTGAGCGGTTTTGAGCACATCCCAAACCTCCTTGGCGCTCTTCAACCCTTGCACTTTGTTATACTCCTCTCTACTTAGAGAGGCGAGGAGTATTGTTGTCGCTTGAGAGTTGAAGTGCTCGATTTGGGCCACCTCATCCTCATCATAGTCTTTATCCCCTACGGATGGTACCTGTGCACCAAACTCAACAACATCCCATATACTTTTGTGGAGTGAGGTTAGATGAAATCGCATTAAATCACTCCACCTAGCATAATCTTCACCATCAAAAGTTGGTGGTTTGCCTAATGGGACGGAAAGTAAAGATGTATGTTTAGAAATGCGAGGGTAGCGTAGGGGGATCTTACTATACTTCTTGCGCTCTTGGCGCTTAGAAGTGACGGACGCCGCGTCGGAGCCGGAGGTGGATGGCGATGAAGAATCGGTCTCGTAGTAGACCACTTTCCTCATCCTCTTTTTCTTGTCCCCACTCCGACGCGTCTTGTGAGAAGAGGATTTCTCCTTCTTCTCCTTGTGGTGTGAAGAAGACTTCTTCTCCTTCCCTTTGGAGGAGTTCTTCTTCTCCTTTCTCTTGGTGCGGGACTCTTCCGATGAAGTGCTCCCGTGGCTTGTAGTGGGCTTTTCGCCGGTCTCCATCTCCTTCTTGGCGTGATCTCCCGACATCACTTCGAGCGGTTAGGCTCTAATGAAGCACCAGGCTCCGATACCAATTGATAGTCGCCTAGAGGGGGGGGGGTGAATAGGGCGAAACTGAAATTTACAAATATAAACACAACTACAAGCCGGGTTAGCGTTAGAAATAAAAGCGAGTCCGCGAGAGAGGGTGAAAACAAATCGCAAGCGAATAATGAAGTGAGACATGTGGATTTGTTTTACCGAGGTTCGGTTCTCTCAAACCTACTCCCCGTTAGAGATGGCAATGGGTACCCGAAACCCGAATACCCGACGGGTTTTACCCGATATGAAGGCGGGTACGGGATGATTTCTCTACCCGCGGGTATGTTAATGGGTAAAAACCTCTACCCGTTGGGTAGACGGGTACGGGTACGGGTTGCAACTACCCATACCCGTCTACCCATGGGTAAAATATACCCGCATCAATACAACTATAACCATCTAATAGAGCCCATCTTAGCTAAAATAAAACCCTTCTCTAGCTATCATTTGTCTAGATACCAAGTTATGTAATCATATGATTTGTTATATGTGAAGTTGAAGTTGTTTTTATATGTTTATTTAATATTTTGAGTGATTGGTATATTAGAATTTAAGACTTTCCTAGCGGGTACGGGTTACCCGACGGGTAAAAATACCCGCGCGGGTACGGGTATGGGTAAGATTTTATACCCGCGAGTATATATGGGTAACCCGACGGGTAGAATATTTTTTGATGGGTATGGGTATGGAATGGTACTACCCGATGGGTATGTACCCGTTGCCATCCCTACTCCCCGTTGAGGAGGCCACAAAGGCCGGGTCTCTTTCAACCCTTCCCTCTCTCAAACGGTCCCTCGGACCGAGTGAGCTTCTCTTCTCTAATCGAAAACCGGGAACAAAACTTCCCCGCAAGGGCCACCACACAATTGGTGCCTCTTGCCTTGATTACAATGGAGTTTTGATCACAAGAACAAGTGAGAAAGAAAAGAAGCAATCCAAGCGCAAGAGCTCAAAAGAACACGGCAAATCTCTCTCGCTAATCACTAAAGCCTTGTGTGGAATTGGAGAGGATTTGATCTCTTTAATGTGTCTAGAATTGAATGCCTAGCTCTTGTAAGTGGTTGAGAAGTGGAAAACTTGGATGCAATGAATGTGGGGGTGGTTGGGGTATTTATAGCCCCAACCACCAAACTTGACCGTTGGTGGAGGCTGTCTGTTCGATGGCGCACCGGACAGTCCGGTGCACACCAGACATGTCCGGTGCCCCAGCCACGTCACCAGTGCCGTTGGAATCTGACCGTTGGAGTTCTGACTTCTGGGCCCGCCTCGATGTCCGGTGGCGCACCGGACATGAACTGTTCAGTGTCTGGTGCGCCGGTATGGGCTCGCCTGCCTTCTGCGCGCGCTGCGCGCGCATTTAATGCGTTGCAGGTAGCCGTTGGCGCGAAGTAGCCGTTGCTCCGAGGATGCACCGGACAGTCCGGTGCACACCGGACATGTCCGGTGAATTATAGCGGAGCAGCCTTCATGAAATCTCGAGGCTGGCGAGTTTCTGAGTCGCGTCCCGTTGGAGCACCGGACACTGTTCGGTGTACACCGGACAGTCCGGTGAATTATAGCGCGCTGGCTCTGGATTTTCCCGAAGGTGACGAGTTGGAGTTGGATTCCTCTGGTGCACCGGACACTGTCCGGTGGTGCACCGGACACTGTCCGGTGGTGCACCGGACAGTCCGGTGTGCCAGACCAGAGGAGCCTTCGGTTGTTCCTTTCCTCTTTTGTTGAACCCAACATTTGGTCTTTTTATTGGCTGAGTGTGAACCTTTTACACCTGTATAACTTATACACTAGAGCAAACTAGTTAGTCCATTTGTTTGTGTTGGGCAATTCAACCACCAAAATTATTTAGGAACTAGGTGTAAGCCTAATTCCCTTTCAGATATCACCCGAGGCCGAGCTCAGCGTCGGGCGAGACGAAGATTGCACCTGAGGTCGAGCCCAGCGTCGGGCGAGGTGGAGATTTGCGCCTGAGGGCCAGTCTGCTTCTCCTGTCATATTAGATGTCACATCGGGGGATGGCAGGCAGCGTGTGTGCACAGTGATGAGAGAGTAATCATTTTGTTGCGCTTGGACATGACCGCTTTCTTGTTAGTCACTGTGCTTTTGTGCCTCTACATGGGGTAGGTATGCGCATTAAACGCGAGTGTCCCCTGCCAGCCTTCGGGTGCCTTTGTCCTATCTTCCTAGGATCGGCTCGGGCGAGACAGATGGAGCATTGGTGACTTTGGGCGAGACGGAGATTTCCCTAAGGCGGGAGACCCTTAGGGAGGGACCTCGGTGCCTATAGGGAAGACCTTCACGGGGGGCCTTGGGTTACGAGGTGTCTCGGCTGCTTTCCTTTGGGGTTATGTCTTAACCTTTTCTAAGTGCGTTTTTAGAGGGATAATCTGGGTACCCCTAATTATCACACCCGACAGTTTGGGATGAAGGACACAAAGCCCGCCAAGACACCACTGGGAACCGATGGGCACTTGGACCTCGACAAGGGAGGTAAGTCCGTTGATCAAAAGACATACCGATCTATGATAGGTTTATTACTTTATCTTTGTGCTAGTAGACCGGATATAATGCTTAGCGTATGCATGTGTGCTAGATTTCAATCTAACCCCAAGGAATGTCATCTTGTGGCTGTAAAGTGAATTCTTAATACTTAGTACATATGCCTTGCTTCGGGATCTAGTATCCAAAGGGGTCTACCTTTGACTTAATCGGATATTCAGATTCCGACTATGCTGGGTGCAAGGTTGATAGGAAGAGCACATCAGGGACTTATCAGTTTCGAGGAAGGTCCCTAGTGTCTTGGAGCTCTAAGAAACAAACATCTGTTGCCCTATCCAACGCTGAGGCCGAGTATGTTGCCACATGCCATTGTTGCGTGCAACTACTTTGGATGAGGCAAATCCTTGGGGACTTTGGCTACAATTTGAGCAAAGTCCCACTCCTATGTGACAATGAGAGTGCAATTTGCTTAGCGGATAATCCTATTGAACACAGCCGCACTAAGCACATAGACATTCGGCATCACTTTTTGAGAGACCACCAGCAAAGGGGAGATATCGATCTTTGCCACATTAGCACCGAGAACTATATCTTCACCAAGCCTTTAGATGAGAAGAGGTTTTGCAGGCTGCGTAGTGAGCTAAATGTCCTAAATACGTGGAACTTGTAACACCTCGTCCAATCCCTGTACCGACGGTACTTACTCCTGGCAGCTCGCTAGGATCATATATTGTCCCCACAAACCAACACGAGTCTTTTGTGCACATTTTGTCCTCACTCATGCGCACCCGAGAAAACTTCCCGGTCGGTCACCTATCCCAAATTGCTCCAAGCCAAGCATGCTTAACTTTGAGGTTATTTCGAGAAAGGCTTCCAAAAAAGAAGATGCACCTTGTTGGTACGAATACTCTATTAATTCTATTAAGTCTTGGGCTAGGATATCACCATCCCAAGGGCCAGGATATCACAATCCACCCCCCTTAGAAGACCAACGTCCTAGTCGGTCAACCCCAATCCAGGAACCTCCCCTCTTAGCCACGTCTGTGTGTCTAATGTCGTCATATGCCATGCCATGTGACCACTCCGGGCCCACATGCGCCATACGCCATATACCCGAACCCCTAACCCACACACGCCCGTGAAACCACGAGGGTCGGCTCTGATACCACTTGTAACACCCCGTCCAATCCCTGGACCGGCGGTACTTACTCCTGGCAGCTCGCTAGGATCATATATTGTCCCCACAAACCAACACGAGTCTTTTGTGCGCATTTTGTCCACACTCATGCGCACCCGAGAAAACTTCCCAGTCGGTCACCCATCCCAAATTGCTCCAAGCCAAGCACACTTAACTTGGAGGTTCTTTCAAGAAAGGCTTCCGAAAAATAAGATGCACCTTGTTGGTATGGATACTCTATTAATTCTATTAAGTCTTGGGCCAGGATATCACCATCCCAGGGACCAGGATATCATAGAACTTGGATTGATTTATAGCTTGCATGTGTTTTATGCCTTTGATCATGTTATTTTAAGCATCATAGTCTTTACTTGCTTATTTTGGTGCTCAAGTTGTACAAGTCATCCCCGGACCTCACAAGTCCTTGTGCAAAAGATGCATATGTTTAGGGGGAGGATGTGCTACAACTTGACCCTTTGAGACTAATGTTTTTGCTTGAGTACTTATGATGTGGTCTCAAAGATGGATTGAAAGGAAAAAAGGTGAACTTGGACAAAGAAGAGGCTTCCACTGCATTCCGGTATAAATCACCTTTGCTCCATGTCCCTATTGTGTTCTATCGTTGCCCTTGGTTCTTAGTTCTTCTGTTTTGGTGCTTAATGCCAAAGGGGGAGAAATTAAGGCCAAAGCAACTGGATCAGCTACCATTTGTGAACTTTTCAAAATTTTAGTATAAGTATACTTGGTTTTTTATCGAAACCCTCTTATTGCAAAAACTACTCTCTTATGGGAGAGAAATTTGATTATGGGAAAAAGAGGGGAGTTTTTGGCGTTTGATCAAAGATCGTCTTGAAAGATATTTTGGATTTGCCAAATCAAAGTGTTTTTGACAAAGAGATAGGAAAATGAATTTGTTTTGCGACAACAACCCAAGTGGTGGCAAAAAGGATCTAAATATGCCAAAACCTACGATAAATTTATTGGTCTTCAATTTGACATTAAGGTGGACTTTTGAGCTCGCATTTGATATGTTAATGCATTTCAAGTTGCTTTTGATATGTTGGCATGAATCACCAAAAAGGGGGAGACTGAAAGGGAAATGTGCCCTTGGGCTATTTCTAAGTGTTTTGGTGAATAAATGCCTAACAAATCACTTTGATCTAACATATAATTGTGAGTATGAGCTCAGAGTCAAAGGAGAAGCAAATTGAGGGTTGTAAAGATAATTTGCAAACTCTACAATCTTGGAGAAACGAAGGTATGATTCTAGCACTTAGTAAATTGTATTTGGCACTAACTATGCTCTACTAAGTGCTATGGATATTTTCAAATCGAGAGAAATTCAAATGAAGAAGTTTGGCTAAGTCTAACCAAACTTGCACTAGCCTGCGGTGTACCGGACTGTCTGGTGTGCACCGGACAGTTTCTGGTGCCAGGCTTGCGCACCCGGATGAACATGTCGCTCTTAGGAAAAAGCCAAGGTACCGCGTCTGTAATTCATTGGACTGTTCGGTGTACACCAGACAGTCTGGTGTGACAGTCGTGCACCCATCCAACGGTCGGTCGCGGATCAGCGGGCGCCACGTGTGCCCAGGCAATGGTCACCAGGCCGTACCAGACTGTCTGGTGTGCCATGGGACCAGAGGCTGGCAAAGCTCGGCTTCGCTAGAAAAGGAAGGGAATCGCACACTGTTCACTGTCCGGTGGTGCACCGGACTGTCCGGTGCGCCCACAGACAGAAGGCAATCAGGGCCTTCCTAATGAAGGAGCAACGGATCCTTTGGCCCTTGGGGCTATATAAGAGACCCCTTGGCGCATGGAGCACAACACCAAACATCCCTTGAACATCCTAAGACACCGAGACACTGCGATCACGCTAGAGCTTCGATAGTTTGAGATTTGAGCAAGTTCTTGAGTTGTAGTTCCGCTGTGTTGTTTCTTGTGCCTCTCTCTTGACTTGCGAGCATGTGTTGCTGTGACTTTTGTCTCTTGTGTGTGTTTCTACTCCCCTTACTATTGAGTTCATTTGAGATCAAATTGTGTGAGGCATGAGAGACTCCAAATTGTGGAGATTTCTCACAACGGGAAAAAGTTGAGATAAGAGTGGTACTCAAGTTGATCAGTGGATCGCTTGAGAGGGGTTGAGTGCAACCCTGGTCCATTGGGACACCACAACGTGGATTATGTAAGTATTTTACGCTTGACCGAACCACGTGATAAAATCATCGTGTCAACTGTCTCTTTACTTTATAGCGATTCTACTCTTTCTAGTAGTTCAATTTACTTCATAATTGCTCTAAGTTTAATATTCACTTTGTGAGAGCAATTAAGTGAAGAAGTTCTCTCCTCTCATCCTCTTCATTAGGACTTGGCTTTCACTTTCACTAATCCAATATTAGTCCAAGTTTGTTTTGTTGAGTTAATTTTTTATAGATCACCTATTCACCACCTCTAGGTGCTCTCAAGAGCAGTGTTGTACAATCAACATGCTATCGGACGCATAGCGAAGTGAATAGCTAAGACATTAGAGTTTGACCTCAATTTTATCACTAACCACCTAGAGAAGAGCTAGACACTCTTATACTTTGTGGTTACATGGTCTCCTTCAAGTCATCTGGACTTAGATTAGGAGACCATCTAGGTTGTTTCTGAACCAGCTCTCAATGGCAACCCTTAGGTGGTTTGAAGGGTCCAAGCGACGCGATAATGTCAACATAGGTTTTTTCTGGTTTGTCCAACTGATGACCACATCACCATGTATGCCAACTTTACTTCTCCAACACAAACAACATGGTTGAGTATGAGGTGCTCATTATGGGCCTAAAATCCACCATATCTCTTGGGGTTCGCCATTTACCAATCAAAGGTGTCCCCCAAGCGCCACCACACGATTTCTTCTAGTTTTCGCAACTAGTGAATAGATCCACTATGTATGCCTACTTTATTTCTCTACCACAAATAACATGGTCGTGTATGAGATGCTCATCATGGGTCTAAAAACTATCACCTCTCTCAAGGTTCGCTAGCTATCAGTTAGAGGTGACTCCTAGTTGATGATTAACTAAGAGTGTAGGCTCTACATATGTAACAATGTGTAGCTGGCAGCCTACACCATCAAATTTAAGGAGTTAGAGCTATCATATGATGTTGTGCACTATATGTATATTCCAAAGGCAGAAAACACAATACTAGATAAGATCTCCACTCTATCTTCAACTCACGCACCAATGTCTGCAGGGACGTTCGAGCTAAGGGTCCTCAAACCTGCTGCTCAACCTATCGACCTAAGAGAGGAGGGCCTAGTCGTTTATCACCGTGGGAGTTAGTTAGATCTATCACTATGGACTTTGTTGTCCATTGACATGGCATAACATACCTACCTCTATGGCAAGTGTGTTTGTCACTAAACTAGGACATCCAGAATATTGTACCATGACCAAATATATGGCTTTGCGTATGACTTTACAACAAGGATAAGATTAGAGTTCTTGGTTCTTAACTGACTGGACCCATGGTTCGATCCACGTGTAATCATCTTTGTTCCTTGGTCTATAAAAAGGGAAGCAGAGTAATGTTTATGGAGATCGAATTTGTTGATTCAAAAATGACTCCCATGGATTCAGAGTGGGGACCCCTCATGGTGTAATGGTGTGCAACATTTGAGGATAGATGTAAAGATGAACTAGAAATCGATAGGTTAAAACTCTCATAAAAACCAAGTCTGAAGGGAGAATTAGGAGGTCATGCACTAAATAGTTTCTTGAGCTTGTAATCTTGTTCGTATCTATGTTCATTAATCCATCGGTGGCAAAAGGACATAAAGTATTTATGCACATTGTTTCTTGAGTCTATCTATAGATGGCCAGATGGGCCGTGTTTGGTGCGCTAACCCACGAGGCACGACCCGTCACAAAGGCATGTCATGCATAGGTCGCCTTCTTGGCCACGACATGATTAATATTTTATTTTAAATTCATATATCTCCGGACAACCTTAGTTGCGTTGGTTTGTGGCACATGGCTAAGCTCTCTCGGGTATGGGCCAGGGTTCAAACTCTTGTTCGCGGTGATTTTTTTGGCAATGGGCCTGACGTGCTAACATGTTGGTCCAGCACGGTTAACAGATCGACGTGTCGTGCCTAGGCTGCAGCACATGGACTGACCCGCATGACCTAAATAGCTAGCTGAGCCTAATGAACCATACCCTAAATAGGTTGTATTGGAACGGACCGTCCGTTTAACCATCTATATGTCTCTCTAAACTATCTACGTGCTGGTATAAGAGCATCTCCAATAGTTCGTTAAAACCTCAGTTCCAATCCTTATTTTAGAGGAAAAAGAAAAAATAGCTCGCTAACTATTCCCTAGCTTTACTCCTAAACTCCCCCACACACGAATATCAATCCCTCCATGACGCAAATATCAATCCCAATCCACCGCAGTTCCTGTCCCACGAGGCTGAGGGGCCGAGTCAAGCCGTAACAACTCTACGACAATAAGACGTTCTTGATATGGAGCAACGTCGAGCTATCCTAGTCATGGCCACGGCGCAACGCGCCAACCGACGACAGGAGTTGTGTACTGGTATAGGTGTACATTTGGGCCGGGCCTGATGGGCCGCCCCGAAGCACGGAAAAAAAGCACGGCCCAAGCACGGCACGGCCTAAAATATTTTAGTGTCGGGCTGGCACGACCCGTTATATCGGGCCGGGTTTGGGTCGAGGTCACAGCCCATGGGTGGGCACGAGCACGGCCCGTTTAAGGCAGGCACGAAATAGCCCATATAGAGGCACGAAAAGGCTCATATATTTATTAAAACCACACTTCATTCCACATTTTCATATACTTGATAAAGAACACAAAGCTAGAGATAATGCTAGTTAGATGTTTTTGTAGCTTTGAATTAGAGTATGTGATGTAATTTTACTTTTGTTATGAACATTAGACAATAAATTGAACTTACAAACTTTGTATAGAGCTGATTATACTCTTTTTCCTTCTAACAAAATGATTTATAAACGAGGTAGTCATTGCATAGCTGTGGTAACTTTAATACAAATATTAATTTTGATTTTGTTCAAATTTATTTGTCTTATCTTTTATTTATTTTATTTATTTTTTGAATTTAGGGCTCTAATTTGAATTTCGGGCCAAAGATTGAATTTCGGGCTTTTATAATTTCAGGCCGCCCGAAATGAGGCCGACACGTTTAAGCAATTACGGTCCGGGCCGTGGGCCAAGAGCTAGGCCCATGGGCCGGCCCGGCACGGCCCGGCACGGCCCGAAATTCAAACGGGTCGGGCCGGGCTGAAATTCAAACAATACGGGCCTTTTCGGGCTTGGGCCGGGCCGGGCCGGACGGCCCGAATGTACACCTATATGTACTGGGAGAGGCTGCTGCTGACACGCTGCTTGCCGGATGTGGAGCTGGTAGCCTGGTGTAGCTGGCTAGCGGTGGGCACGGTCTGCTCGAAGCTCGAATTGGTGTGGTGGCGACGGTGCAATTTAGTTTTTGTAAAATATTAGGAGTTGTTAGAGTATTGACACTTTTTTAGAAATTGAAGTTTTAGAAAGCTTGTAATACATAACATATATTTTTAAGATTATTGGAGATGCTCAACTCCAGTAGTTCTCTAAAATAATCCCTAAATCAATAATTTAGGTACTCAAAAACTCCTTTCGAACAGCTTTCTTAAATAAACTTTCTAAATTTAGTCACATCTCTTGTAACCTCATTTGCTCACTACATTTGACAACCATTTGTCAACTCCCAAAACATAAAAACAGGCGTAATTTTTTTATTTCGATGCTTTTTCTCATTCTGCAGTAAAGATAAATTAACAGAGCCTATGTGTCGGCCACCGGAGATGCACAATTACAACAACTAGTAAGCTAGAGATTAAACAATTGAATGCAACACCCACACATGTACAAGTCGGGAATAAATGAATAAATAACTATGACAACAAATCGAAAGTTTTACATAGCTTACCATATTGAATTGGTTGGCTGACGAGGTTACAATTTTGAGATGGAGACGAGGAAAAGAGACGGAAACAAAAGAAAAAATTGACTGGTCCCACTCAAATTGGTCACATGACAAGTTTTAATATATTTAGAAAGTAATCTTTAGAGAACTGTTGGAGAAGACGAGTTTTTTCGCTTCCTATATTATTTGATTACTTGCTAAATCTAGGATTTAGGCAATAGAATCTTACCCTTCTAAAACATGTGTGTTTCCTAGCAAATCAGCTAGGCCACATCACGAAAATAATCTCCACCGTCAGATGAAGCTATAAAGTGATGGCACTTAGAGGGGATGAATAGGTGATCCTGTAAAAACGGCTCAACAAAACAAATTTGGATTAATATTGGATTAGTGAAAGCAAAAACCTAGTTCGAATAAGGAGGATAAGAGGAGAGAACTTATTCACTTAATTGCTCTTCACTAAGTAAGTATTAAACTTAGAGCAATTATGTAAGTGAAGTGAATAGAGAGAAAATCACAATAAGATAAAGACAAGTGACTCGGCGATGTTTATTCCGTGGTTCGGTTAAGTATAGAATACTTGCCTACTCCATGTTGTGGTGTCCCAATGGACGAGGGTTGCACTCAACCCCTTTCAAGAGATCCAAAGATCAACTTGAATACCACGGTTCTCTATTTATCTCAATAATATCCCATGTGAGGAATCTCCACAATTTGGAGTCTCTCATGCCTTACACAATTGATCTCGAATGAACACTAGAGTAAGGGGAAGTAGAAACACACACAAGAACTTAAGTCACAGCAGCAACACACACACAAGTCAAGAAAAGAGCACACGAAAACAACACAACGGAGTCACAGCTCAAAGAAGCGCTCAAATCTTTATCTCAATGAAACAATTGCGTGCTTACGAAGTCTCAGCGTTGTAGAATGTTCAATGGATGCTTGGTATGGTGCTTCATGCGCCTAGGGGTCCCTTTTATAGCCCTAAGGGACCTAGGAGCCATTGGAGCTCCTTTGGAAGGCCCTAGTTGCCTTCTATCCGTGGGTGCACTGGACTGTCCGGTGCACACCGGGCAGTGAACAGTGCAATGGATATGAATCCCTGATTGGCTGGTTTCCTGTTCTGGGGGCACTGGACCGTCCGATGGGGGCACCAGACTGTCTGGTGCACCACTTGACCGTTGGCCCTCGGCCAACGTGACAGCTAGCCGTTGATGGCTGGCACACCGGACAGTCCGGTGCTCCGCACAGACGGTCCTATGAATTATAGCCGACACAAGCTAGAATTCCCGAGAGCAGGCAATTGGCCGGACCGTGCACTGGACTGAGAGGCACCGGACCGTCCGGTGCTCTTCAGTCCAACACGCCTTTTCTTTTTCTTTCTTTGTTCTCTTTTGCTCCTTTTGTCTTGACTTCATAAAGTCCCTGGCACTTAGACAAATATGAATAGCACACAAAACAATTTACTGAGTGTACAGAGCTTACCTTTTTACTTGGTCCATTTAGACTTGCACTATGTCTTCTTCCGAGCTCACTTTGCTTAATATGATGATGGTTACTGATGATGATTATAACTATGGTTTCTGGTATTTCTTCTTGGAGGGAGTACTCTTGGGTAATAACCGGGTTTATTACTAAAATTTGGCTTATTACTAGTAATAAATACTTTACCAACTAAAAGCAACTGCTTTAACCTTAACTCCACATACATCTAGTCCACTTTAGTCAAACGAGACATTTGCTGAGTACGTTAATGTGTACTCACCCTTGCTTTAAAAACCACCCACCCCAGGTTGTCCCCATTGCAATCAGTGCTTAGGAGGAGATGCAGGAAACATGGAGGACTTCGAAGAGTTTCAGGACTACGATGAATTTTAGTCGTGTTAGTGGAAAACCCCCAGTCAGCTGCCTGTGAAGGCCATATCTCTATGTTTCGTATTCTGCACTTTGATCATGTTAATGACAGTGTTATGTTAATGACTCTATGGATGCGTTGGACATCTTGATGTAATAAAGTACCCTTTTCTCACTCTTGTGCTTACGATGTCTTTTGTAGATGACCCGTCTTAGATGCACTGGACGTTAGTCGGTGATCCCTTTATTACCCTCTCACCTTGTGAAGCGCCCACTACGCCGCACGGTGACAGGTCAGTCTAGCCACCTGGAGAGACTGCATCGCCGCCTGCGCGAGGAGTAGGAGTGCCGAAGCTAGGAGCAAGAGCAACATGACTCTTGCCCCGTGCCTCAGCAGGAGGTGGAGTCTGGGAGGTAGCCCTCCCCTACGTCTTAGCCAGAGATGCCCCCTGCACCACCACAGGGCATCCCGGCTGCTGGAGAAGACCCTGATGGAGACAGAGACGACGACGGTGGCAGTTTGGGCCACAACACGGAGCTCTTGGAGGAGCAGGAGCCGGAAGGATGGATCGCCCGACCCATCACTCGTGACGCCGCCCGCGGTTGTCATTTCCACGATGCTCTCGACACCTTGTTGCGTTGGGCCTTCGACTGACACACTTGGTCCATCGAGTACTATTGTGTAGTCTACCAGCATCGTCACGGTTATACCCGGACCAGTGGGAGGCTACTTGCTTGGTGCGCCGTCCGGACGATGATCTCCAGGGTGCAGAGGCCTTCTGAGAGCATTATTCTATCACTGAGAGGGACACTACTGAGGCAGCCATGCAGGATGCTGCACGCACGTGCGCTTTCACAGTACTGTTCGTTGTTCAGCAGGGTAGCTGACAGCCTCGACCTGAAGTACTACCCTCGCCGTTCGACCGCAGTGCCATATGTGTGATTGTCTCACCCGTTGGTGAGGGTAATCCTAGATTGAGCAGCATGGTCAACCTGGTCGCCATGCTCAACACCGAGCTGGATCACGCTCTTGACGAGTTGGGCAAGGCTTGGGTGGAGATTGCGGAACTGCGTCCTGAGCGCGCAGAGCGCCGCCATCAGGATGGTTCCCCCGCTCCTGTCAGGATTCAGCACCCTTATCGCTCGCCGCCCCATGGTCATTATGCTTATGGCACCCCTGACTACAGGACCCAGATATATTTGGAGCCATAGATCGACAGAGTCGGAGTCTGTAATAATGTTTAATTCAGTGTCTTGGTCTTAGTCAGTCTTAGTTGGTTTCAGTTTGCTTATCATATGTTTTGTTGCTTGTCATGATGAACTCGTGATGAAGTGGATCTTTGTAATGATTATCACCAAGGTGTGGGCATCCCCTGCAACTTGGTGTAGTTATTAATAAAGTTAGTCATTTAGTTGGGCAACCATTTATTTACACTTTCCTCTTTATTTGAGAAGCTGTGTTTGGTTATGTTGAGAGTCAGTGAAGATGCTCATTTGTTCAGTATTGTGAAGGCTTCTATATATCTTTTCTTATGCTGAATGACTGAGTCAGATCTGATGAGTGTATGCTTTCTACAGATGTCTGACAACATGCGCAGAGGTGGAAGGCGTGCTCAGCGGGAGCAGCAGGCGCCCTAGAATGAGGCACCTCAGCAGCAGTTGCCACCACCATCCCCGATGACTATTAAGCAGATGTTTCTGATGTAGACCCAGACAGTCCAAGCGATTGACCAGACTCTAGCAGCTATGCAGCAGGTGCAGCAGCAACAACCCCCACCTCAACCTCGGGTGCAAGTGCAAATGCCACAGATGCCTAGGGACAAGCGTGCGAAGTTCATGATGGGTCATCCCCCTGTCTTTGCCCATTCTGCCGACCCCATGGACACCGAAGATTGTTTGTGCATAGTGGAGCGGGAGATACATACCTCTTAGTTCAACGATCGTGAGAAGGTTCTGTATGGTCCCCGTCTGCTAAGGGGAGCAGCCTAGTCCTGGTGGGAGTCCTATCTCGCCACCCATGTCGACCCTGAAGCCATCACCTGGGAGGAGTTCAGAGACAACTTCCGTCGTTACCACGTGCCTGAGGGATTGATGATAGTAATGAAGGAGAAATTTCTGGCATTGAAGCAAGGTCCCATGTCTGTTAGTGAGTACAGGGACACGTTTCTGCAACTATCTCGTTATGCACTCGAGGATATCAATACTGATGCCAAGAGGCAGTACAGGTTCTTGAGAGGTTTGGTTGACCCCCTTCACTACCAGCTGATGAACAATACCTTCCCTACCTTCCAACATCTAATTGATAGAGCCATCATGACTGAGAGGAAGCATCGGGAGATGGAAGATAGGAAACGCAAGATCAGTGGGTCTCAGGTCGGGAGTAGTAGTCATCCTTGTTTCTCAAGCAACCCATCCCAGCAATTCAAGCAAGGTCACCCTCAAGGACACCAACACCAGCATCAGCGCCAGTACCAGCAACCGTATCAGAGGCAGTCCCATCAATAGCAGCTGCAATACCGCCAGAACAACCAATCACCTCGCCTTCCTGCCCTAGTAACCAATCAGGGCAACCATGCAACTCCAGTGCAAGGAAGAGGCTGCGGATGTTTCCACTGTGTGGAACAAGGTTACTGGGCGGATCATTGCCCAAAGAAAGCAGCTCAGCAGCAGTCAGCTCCTAATGCCCCTACAAGACAGAATGCACCTCAGCAAGGAGGCAACAACCGTGGGCAGCCTCATGCCCAGTATGGAAAGGTGAACCATCTGGAGGCCGACATAGTTCAGGAGACCCTAGAAGTGGCACTAGGTACGTTCTCAATCGAATCTCATTCTGCAAATGTGTTATTTGATACTGGAGCAACACATTTTTTCGTGACTGCATCATGGGTAAACACACAACATACCAGTAGCACCCATGTACCCACCTATGAGGGTTAGTTCAATTGGCGGGAGGACCCAAACAGATAGGTTTTGTCCCAGTGCAAGAGTTCAAATAAGGGGGATAGAGTTTCCCATTGATCTGATAGTAATGGGTACCCGGGATCTAACCATAGATGTTATCCTAGGGATGAATTGGCTAACCAAATATCAAGCAAGCCTTAGCTGTGACGAGAGGACTATGAGATTAGTGTCCTTGTCAGGAGAAGAAGTTTCAGTGCAGTTGATCTTGTTCGGACCAAAGAAAGGAAGCTATCACCAGATCACTGCCCATATTGAGGAAATCGAGCCACCGTAAGATATCAATGTAGTATCAGAATTCCTGGATGTGTTTCCCTAGGATTTACCAGACATGCCACCTGAGAGAAAAGTTGAGTTTGCAATAGAGCTTATCCCTGGCACCGCCCCATTTCCAATAGAGCCTATAGAGTGTCCGGACCAGAATTGGTGGAACTCAAGAACCAGATAGACGAGTTGTTGGAGAAGGGTTACATCAGACCCAACACCTCGCCTTAGGCCGCTCCAGTGTTGTTTGTGTAGAAGAAAGATGGAACGAAGAGGATGTGCATAGATTACCGAGCTCCGAATGAAGTCACTATCAAGAACAAGTACCCCCTACCTAGAATTGAAGATTTGTTCGACCAGGTGAGAGTAGCTAGTGTGTTCTCGAAGATAGATATGAGGTTAGGTTACCATCAGCTCAGGATCCGACCTTCCACTACAGGAAACACATAAATTTTCATGGGCCGGAATATTTTCGTCGGCCGGCCCACGAAAATAATGCAGTTATTTTCGTCGGCTTTGCGACAACGAAAATCTAGATATTTTCGTGGGCCGGGGAATATTTTCGTCGACCGGCCCATGAAAATACAGAAGTTATTTTCGTCGGTCAAGAGACCAACGAAAATGTGGCCTATTTTTGTAGGCTGGGGCTGAGGCTGACGAAAATAACCTCTGACCGACCAGTATTTTCGTCGGTCTCATCCCGGCTAACGAAAATAAAGGACCTAAAACAACGGTCGCGCGCCCGCAACTTCTCTATCGTTTGAATCAACACCGTCGTGCCGCGCCCACGCTTCCCTCGCTGGTCGCCGTGCCGCGCCGCGCCGCTTGCCCCACACCGCGCCCTCGCCGCCCGCCGAGCCGCGCCGCGACGCCCGCACGGCACGCCGTGCCGCCCGCCCCAGGCCTCGCGTCGCGCCGCTCGCCGAGCCCCGCAGCGCCGCTCGCCCCATGCCCCACCCCTCGCCGCACCCCACGCCGCGCCCCTCGCACCCCACGCCATGCCCCTTGCACCCCTCGCCGCTCGCCAAGCCAAGCCGCGCCGCCCGCCCACCCCTCGCCGCTCCGCTGGCCTGCCCGAGGCGCCCTACGCCACGTCGCGATGGCCTCCCTGCGCTGTGCCGCCACCCACACGCCCGCCGCCGAGGCGCGCCGCGCCGTCGCTGGCTGCCCCGCTCGTCTCGGCCCGCCCGCCCGCCCGCTCTATCACGAAGGCCTCCCTGCGCCCCGCCTGCATTTTCGCCATCAGGCAAGTATAATCGCCGAGGCCCCGAGGTCATTAATTTATATTAGTCATCTTGTCGTGTTGTGATTAGTTTAACTGTTGATTGATTTAATTCAAATTCATATTTGTCTTCGAGTTATTTTTTAATGTTTAGAGTTTAGTTTTAATCGTTAACCGTAGCGAACCGTATGCGTCACCCGTTCGGGAACGGCGAACGTCACATTGGCTTGTGAGGTTCGCCGTTCCGAAATTGTCCACGTATTTTGGACAGCCTGAGAGTGTAGGCCGATGCTTGTGATTTGTGACATGTGCCTTATGATTGACGCGGAATTTCGGTTGTGTAACCCAGTTGTTCTCCAACACACCATGTTCAGGCGTGTGCTTGGAGAGCAGCAGGGTTATGCTGCCGAAATTTCGCGGCAATCATAGGCTACACATCACAAATCACAAGCATTGGCCTACACTCTTGGGTGGGTTTAGGGCCTTTACCTAATAGGGAGTTCACCTAAGCCACTGACGGTCATTGATGTTCTTTGACTTTTGTTTAGCCTTTGAAATGGACGGTGATCGGAGGGTGATGTATGATGGGTGGAGAAAGGATGGGGCACATTCGAATGAATGGATGGTTGTAACAAAGGCTTTTCTTGAGCATGCTTTCAAAGATGCAACTGGTCGTCTTATGAAGTGTCCTTGCAATCGCTGCGAGAACAAGTGGCCTCAGAAGAAGGAAGAAATGGAGAAACACCTTTGCAAAAGTGGGTTTATGCCGAACTACCTTGTATGGTACCAGCATGGAGAGTCTATTGGACACATTGACGCGGAGGTGGAACTTGATGATGATCATGATAGGATGGACAACATGTTGCATGATCTTGGTAGGGAGGTTGAAATGAACGCTGTGGAGCTGGGGCAGCTTCCACGCGATGCTCAGGAATTCTTCCGGCTACTCGCCGCGGGAAAAGAGAGACTGCACGAGCACACTCAGATGTCAGTTCTTGGGACTCTCACAAGACTAATGGCGATAAAGTCGAAGCACAACATTTCAAACAGTGCTTACAACGACATCGTCCAACTGATGGGCGAGGTTCTCTCGGAGAATCATAAGTTGCCAAAGAATATGTACTTCGCAAAGAAGATGTTGGCTGGTCTTGGGATGACATATGAGAAGATCGACATGTGTCCCAATAGTTGCATGCTATTCTTTGAGGAGGATGACAAGCTGGACCGTTGTAAGCATTGCGAAGCTTCTAGATATGTCGAAGTGACAAATGATGAGGGTGAATTGGTAGTTACAAAGGTCGCAGCTAAGCAACTTCGTCGGCTGCCCATCATTCCTCGGCTTTCAAGGTTGTTCCTCAACAAGGAAATAGCTCTGCATATAACGTGGCCAAAGAATGGTGTACGTCTCGTCACTGATCTAGACATAATGGTCCATCCGTCGGACGGTGAAGCGTGGAAGGCATTTGACGAGTTTGATCCCGAATTTGCAAACGACCCTAGGAGTGTACGGCTTGGTCTATCGACGGACGGATTCACACCTTTCAATAGCAGTGCAAGCCCTTACTCGTGTTGGCCTGTCTTCATTGTGCCATATAATCTTCCTCCTGAGTTGGTCAATAAAGAAGAGTTCATGTTCCTTGCACTAGTCATCCCAGGCCCCGAGCATCTAGGGCCAAAGCTGAATATGTTTGTTCGCCCTTTAATTGAAGAGCTGAAACAATTGTGGAGAGGTGTGAAGGCTTATGACAGCCATAGTGAAAAGGAGTTTACCATGCACGCTGCTTATTTGTGGTCAGTGCATGATTTGCTGGCGTATGGAGATTGGTCTGGATGGTGTGTTCATGGTCGGTTGTGCTGTCCCATATGTATGAATGATATGGATGCATTCAGATTGAAGCATGGTGGGAAAGTGTCATTCTTTGATGCTCATCGACGTTGGACTCCATTCAAGCATGATTTCAGGAGTTCGCTTACTGCATTCAGAAGTGGAGCCAAAATCAGAAATGGGCCACCAAAGAGGCAAACTGCACCGCAGATAATGGCATGGCATGCTTGTCTGAAGCAAGGAGAAAATGATAGGTTCCAAGGCTACGGGGAGGACCACAACTGGACCCATATTTCATCAATATGGGAGCTTCCGTATGCAAAAGCCTTGATCATGCCACACAACATAGACTTGATGCACCAAGAGCGTAACATTGATGAAAGCATCATAAGCACATGTTTCGATGTGACTGATAAAACGAAAGATAATATGAAGGCAAGAAAAGACATGGCTGAAATTTGTAATAGGCCGATGCTCGAGTTGAAAGTAAGCGATAAAGGGCATGAGAGTAGGCCGTGAGCTGATTACTGCCTTAAGCCGGATGAAAGGAAAGAAATATTTAAGTGGTTGAAGAATCTGAAATTTCCAGATCGATATGCGGCAAATCTGAAACAGGTAGTCAATCTGAAGACCGGTAAATTGACCGGTTTGAAAAGCCATGACTACCATATTATTATGGAGAGGCCGATGCCCGTGATGTTTCGAGGCTATTTTAAGGATGAGCTTTGGAGCATATTTGCAGAGCTGAGTTACTTCTATAGGGAAGTATGCGCAAAGACGGTATCGAAGAGGTTGATGCAGAAATTTGAGAAAGAAATTCCAATTCTTATTTGTAAATTTAAAAAGGTTTTCCTGCCAGGATTCTTCAATGTGATGCAACATCTAATTGTGCATTTGGCTTGGGAAGCTTTGGTAGGTGGACCAGTGCAATTCAGGTGGATGTATCCTATAGAAAGGGCGTTGAAAAAGCTCAGGGCGTCTGTTCGCAACAAGGCTAGAGTCGAAGGGTATATTGCGGAGGCTTTTGCCCTTAAGGAGATATCTCAATTCTCAACCAGGTATTTTGCTCGAGCCAACAATGTGTTTGCGCCTTCAGTGCGACTTCATGTCGAAAATGAATCACCCCAAAGCACCCTTCAATTTTTTGCGAATCCGGGTAAAGCAGTTGGAAAAGGGAGTGTACGTCACATTGAAGCATCATATTTGAACACGCTAATGCTATATATGTATAGCAATATTGATAGCACACATGAGGCGTTCGAGTAAGTTTTCCTCATAGTTACGTCCATTTTCTCATCTCATAATTACTATAGTGTGTAATCTCCATGTTTCTAATATGTCTAGCATGTTTGATGAAGAATGTTGGAAATCTACTAGTAAACCTACGACCATCCAATTAGAAAATCTTCGACGTGATGGGTTGAAAGGTGGCCCAAACTTCGTGCAGTGGTTTCGTAATTATGTTAGTAATTGTCGTTCTCTCATTGTCCATACTTAATATTTGAATTTTGGACTTGGAAGATATAATGCATATACTAATTCCTTGTATAGGTTTCCAAAAACTCTGTGCACCCGGACTTGCAGCAAATGGCACATACCTCTGTGTCCGTCAGGAACTATACTCGCTATGATGTAAATGGATATCGCTTCCGAACCGCGAAATTGGAGAAGAGTCGACCATTGGCAGCCACCACCAATAGTGGTGTGTTGGCAAGTTCATATGTTGACGATGACAAAGTAGTGGACTATTACGGTGTTCTTCAAAATATTGTAGAGTTGATTTTCGATGGCCCCAAGGAACTTAAAGTCGTGTTTTTCGAGTGTGACTGGTTTGATGCTCATAGTGGGACTCGTGTCGATAAGTATGGTAATGTCGAGGTGAAGCATAGCTCTAGGATTCTGAGCAGTATGAGCGATGTTGTCCTTGCAAATCAGGCAAAACAGGTGTACTACCTGCCATATCCTCACCCAAGCCTTAGGGCTTGGTGGGTTGCAATCAAAGTCAACCCACAAGTCTTCGCTCCAGAGAGTGCTGACTACGTGAGTACGAGCAGGGACAACGATGATGCTGTTTTTCAACCAGAAGCGGCGTCGAATCAAGACATAGCTCACCGATTCCATGTGACAAATGGAGAAGGCCTTGAAAATCTCTGTACCAATTCAAGCGACTTAATTGAAGAACCTAGCTTAAAGCGCAAACGACCTGTCATCGTTAGAAGATCAGTAAGGATCCAACGAAATCAAGAGCGTATGAATAAACAACGAGCCAAAGAAGCATCATCGGATGCGGATGACTTTTGATTAGTATGTTTCTTTTAGTTAATCAATTAAGCTATGTATTGCAATTTTCACATTATTAAATTTCATATTATTTGTTTCATATACTGTGGTTTGACATTAATTTATCTACAGTTGAACATGTTCAAGCATAGGAGATCGAGGAGGAGTGGGGGCAGCGCGGCCAGCGAGGACAGCTCGGGCAGTGGGCTTTTTCAGGGCTCCTCACAGAGCCGACAGAGGCAGCAACAACTTCTCGACTATCTAGACGAAGTGCAGGGTGAGGAGGGTGAGCAGGAGGCTCATGTGCAGGGTGAGGAGGGTGAGCAGGAGGCTCATGTGCAGGATGAGGAGGTTGACCCTATGGGGGCAGGCGGCGCGGGCGACGCGTCGGATGGTTCTACGTCCTTCAGGTATTATTAATTAATGTTGATTC
Organism: Zea mays; assembly: GCF_902167145.1. Classification (NCBI taxonomy): domain Eukaryota; kingdom Viridiplantae; phylum Streptophyta; class Magnoliopsida; order Poales; family Poaceae; genus Zea; species Zea mays. The sequence goes on along the minus strand of NC_050103.1, from coordinate 77,128,634 downwards.
AACTTACTTATGCATATTAGTTTTTAATCATTTCATCATATTGAATTTACTTGTATATACTTAGGTATAAGAGCAATGCGCTTAGTCCGAGACCTGCCGAGAGGAGGCTCATCTGACCGCATGGTGAATGGTGGGGCTTATTTCTGTTGTGTTAATTATTTAATGTGAACGAGATTGCACTGGTTTACTTGTTTTATTAATGTTTGTAGGTCATGGGAAGACTTGACTTGGGACGGTACAGGCAGACGTCCCAAGGTGAACGCGGTGTTGGGTAGCCTCTGTCGCTTCTACTACCATGGCATGGTGGAGCTCAATGGTGAGAGGTTCGCGGCTATGCAGTGGGCCGACTGGGGTCTGAAGGACTATGTCCAGCCAGGGGACCCAGGGGAAAGCAGTAGCGGAGGGGGAAGTTCGGAACAAAGTCGAAGGACTTGTCAGGTGGCTGTGTGGGACGAGTTCTGGGTGAGTTTACTTTCGTATATAAGCAATTCACTGAATTATTGCTTCTCCTAATCTTACTTTAACTTAATATCTCCGTTGATATGTAGGAGAGGTTCCAATTGCCAAATGAGATCGAGGAGGATCAGGCTCAGTGGGCACGTGTGAAGAGGCACTTTCGGAAGTGAGCTGATAAGGTCATCAAGGATGCCATGTACAATGCTCGCATTGCGGCCGTCAACTACTACTACAAGAAGATAAAGGGGCAGAACATGAGCAAATCAAAAGGGGCCAATGAGATCTACCTCATAGAGGAGCAGTACCTGGAGAGCGTTGTGGATTGGCTTGCGAAGGACATGGAAGCTTGGAGGTGGTTGGCTAAGAGATGGGCGTCGCCTGAGTGGATTGCAGAGTCCCAGAAGCACCGTGCCAATCGTGGCACTGAAGGACCAGGGCACAGGTACGGTGCCGATGGACACCTTGGTACCGCACGCCGCATGGTAAGTATATAAATCAAACTTGTATGTTACATCTATGAAAGTTCTATGGTTTAACTCTTCTCTTTCATGCAGGAAGCTGAAAGTGGAGTTGCTCCAAGTTTTATGGAGGTTTACGTCCGTGGTCACCGTGGCCCTGATCCGGCGAACCCTGATGTGCTATGTAGTGAGGCGGCAAGGGAGAAAATGGTAAACAAGTTTGTATTTACGAATTAAATTTCATGTTTTGTGTCTAACTCCAACTCTAACTTTCTTTGCAGAATGCATATGGGGAGGAAATGACTCAACGCCATGGGCCTGACTTCGACTGGATGCATTCGGACTTAGATGCCTCGGCGTTGTACTACAGTGGTGGGGGTAGAAAGCATGGCAGGTGAGGTGTTTGTGTTTGATTCGACAATTTCATTAACAAGAATGTGTCCACTTAATGGCTCAACTATGTGTATCATGCAGGTTTGCCTTTGGCACCGACGTTGTGGAGTATAACAGGACAATAGGTCAAGGGAAGGCATCGTCTTCGGCAGGGAGTTCTCGCTCCTCCAGGTCTGCTCGAGACGCTCAGCTGGAGGAGGAGACTAGGGCAGCACAGGAGCAGGCTTGAGCAGCACAGGAGCAGGCTCGAGCAGCGCAGGAGCAGGTCGGACAGCTGACACAGTATATGGCTTCTTATTTTCAGGTAATTCGTCTGTCTCATCATGTGTCATTGAATTCAAAGTATAATGTTGCGATTCTAACGTTTCATCCATTTGCAAGAAATGACTACTCGACTCGGCCCTGATATGAACTTGCCCGCTTTTCGCCCTCCCCAGGTAACACTATCTGAACACTTCAATTCCATAGCAACTCTTTTTTTATTATAAAAAATGGCTCGCAGGCACAAGGATGGGGATAGTGGCCAGGACAAGCTCCAGCGTCGCAGCCACTGTGGACCGATGTTGGGTGGACGCAGGCACCTCCAGGCACTTGGACGGCTCCACCACCCCAAGGATCGCAGCCAGTCCTGGGATGGGTGCCATCGGTCTCCTAGCCACCGGCGGGCTCTCAGCCATTTCAAGCGTGGATGGCACCGCCACCGACGGGGTGGGTGCCACCACCTCAGGGGTGGCTAGCACAACACTACCCGTGGATGCATGCACAACCTCCTCATCACAATGGATCATAGGTGACGTTCCATGTTTAGTTTTATACAATTAGTGACCAAACATAACAATGTATAGGTATAGGGATAGCAAAACATAGCCTTATTTGAATGATTGATGAATTGCAGGGTTCAGTGTCACATGCTCAGGGATCAGAGGGTGCTGTCAATGTCCAAGACTTCCTCGTCCATGGTTCTGGAGGGAGTGGCCACCTTCCTGGTGGCAGAGGAGGGAGTGGCCAAAACTCCCACAGCCCGCAGGAGTGAGTAATGAGTTTGTTTATGGACTATGTATAGACTTTATTATGGATGTGATTATGGTATTGAAACTATGTATGGACTATGTATGGGCTATGTTTGAAGTATTGCTTGTGAATGTGGTTTGTGAAATCTGTATTGCTTGTGAAATCTGTATATGTGATTATGGATTATGTGTATTTTGCTGTGAATAAAAAGGTGCAAAAAAATCTGTTTGGGGGGGGGGTATCATGAATTTTCGTCGGCCTGTTCAGAGGCCGACGAAAATACATGCAGGCCGCCAACTATTTTCGTGGGCCACCAGGGCCGACGAAAATAAAGCTCCTATTTTCGTCGGCTACCGAGGCCGACGCAAATACCCAGCCGAGCACCTATTTTCGTCGGCCTTGGGGAAGCCGACGAAAATAGGTCATTTTCGTCGGTACCGACGAAATAGTTGCCTATTTTCGTCGAACATATTTTCGGCGGAATAGCCTGTTTTCGTTGGTTTACGCTTATTTTCGTGGGTTTTTGGCCCACGAAAATTTAGGCGTTTCCTGTAGTGTTCGGACATACCGAAGACCACATTTATCACCAAGTATGGACTTTATGAGTTCACTGTCATGTCATTCGGTTTGACGAATGCGCCAGCTTTCTTCATGTACTTGATGAATAGTGTGTTCATGGACTACCTCAACAAGTTCGTAGTGGTGTTCATTGATGATATCCTTATATATTCCCAGAATGAGCAAGAGCATGAAGAGCATTTGAGGAAAGTATTGAAGAGGCTACGGGATTGTCAGTTGTATGCCAAGCTTAGCAAGTGTGAGTTTTGAATCAGCGAAGTCCTGTTCTTGGGTCATATTATAAACCAAGATGGAATAGCTGTGGATCCGAAGAAGGTAGCAACTATTCTAGACTGGAAAGCACTAAAAGATATCTAGGGAATCAAAAGTTTCATTGGAATGGCCGGATACTATCAGTGTTTCATTGAAGTTTTTTCTAAGATTGCCAGGCCAATGACAACCTTGCTAGCAAAGAAAGTCGAATTCAAGTGGACCCCAGAATGCTAAGAGTCTTTTGAAACATTAAAGAAGAAGTTGACAACAACACCTGTGTTGATTCTGCCAGATGTTCACAAGCCATTCTCAGTGTATTGTGATGCTTCGTACACTTGTATGGGGTGTGTGTTGATGCAAGAAGGGAGAGTAGTGGTGTACTCGTCCCGACAGTTGAAGGTTCATGAAAGAAATTATTCAACACATGACCTAGAGTTGGCAGCAGTGGTTCATGCACTGAAGACCTGGAGGCATTATCTATATGGGCAGAAGTGTGATGTTTACACGGACCACAAGAGGCTCAAATATATATTCACCTAGTCAGAGTTAAATATGGGACAACGAAGATGGCTGGAGTTGATCAAAGACTATGAGTTGGAGATACATTATCATCTAGCAAAGCTAATGTAGTTGCAGTGCGTTGAGCAGAAAGAGTCAAGTCAACATGTTGGTCGCCCATCCAATGCCATATGAGCTAGTGAAGGAATTCGACAGGCTGTCTTGGATTTCTGAACAACACTCAAGGAGTGATAGTTGAGCTAGAACCCACTCTAGAACAAGATATCAAGAAGGGCCAAAAAGATGATGAGAAGATCAATGAAATTCAGCAGCTGATCGTAGATGGAAAAGTCAAAGATTTCTAGGAAGACACGGAAGACGTAGTATGGTTGAAAGATAGGTTGTGTGTTCCTGACATCAAATCGATTCGGGAGCTGATCCTCAAGGAATCTCATGAGACAACTTATTCCATACACCCTGGTAGCGAAAAGATGTACCAACACCTAAAGAAAATATTCTGGTGGTACTGTATGAAAAGGGAGATAGCAGAGTATGTTTCCATATGCGACAGTTGTCAGAGAATCAAGGCAAAGCATCAGAGGCCCGCAGGTTTATTGCAGCCGTTGCAGATTCCTCGGTGGAAATGGGACGAGATTGGGATGGATTTTATAGTCGACTTGCCTCGCACTCGAGCCGGTTATGACTCCATCTAGGTAGTAGTGGACCATTTAACAAAGGCAGCTCATCTCATACGAGTCAAGACCACCTATAGTAGTGGAGTGTTAGCAGAGCTATACATGTCCCAGATTGTATGCTTGCACGGTATTCCTGAGAAGATAGTGTGTGACCGAGGAACCCAATTCACTTCTCATTTCTGGCAGCAGTTGCATGAAGCTTTGGGTACACACTTGAAGTCAAGTCCAGCTTGTCACCCACAAACAGATGATCAGACTGACAGAACTAACCAGATCCTTGAAGACATGTTGAGGGCTTGTGCTTTGCAAGACAAGTTAGGTTGGGAGAAGAGGCTACCATATGTAGAATTCTCTTACAACAACAATTATCAGGCTAGTTTAAAGATGTCACTGTTCCAAGCACTATATGGGAGGAATTGTCGAACTTCGTTGCATTGGGACCAACCCGGCGAAAGGTAGGTGTTCGGTCCCGAAATTTTGCTTGAAGTCGTAGAGAATATGAGAATGGTTCGAGAGAATCTAAAGACAGCATAGTCCCCGCAGCGAAGCTATGCTGACACAATAAGAAGGGATCTGAGTTTCGAAGTGGGATATTATGTCTATCTGAAGGTGTCACCCATCAGAGGAATCAAAAGGTTCAGAGTCAAGGGCAAGCTAGCACCTCGATACATTAGACTGTATCAGATTTAGGCAAGACATGGGGAAGTGGCATATCAACTCAGCCTACCAGAAAGTCTGTCAGCCGTGCATGATGTGTTCCATGTGTCTCATCTATTGAAGTGCTTGCGAGTGCCAGAAGAGCAATTCCCAACTAAGGATCTTGAGGTTCAAGAAGACTTAACTTATATCGAGAAGCCAACTTAGATTCTGGAGATAGCAGACCGAGTCACTCGAAGAAGCACCATCAGAATGTGCAAAGTCAAGTGGGGCCATCACTCAGAGGAAGAAACAACCTAGGAAAGAGAAGATGATCTGAAAGCCAAATATCCCGAACTCTTTGCTAGCCAATCCTGAATCTCGAGGGCGAGATTCTTTTTAAGGGGGGTAAGTTTAACACCCTGAATTTGGGGGTATAAAAGTTCTTTTCTAATGCCTACCAAATTCAGGTGTTACCTTTTGTCTCTCTCTCACTAGACTTCTTCTCCCTTATTTCTATTAGAATTATGTTAATTATGTGAGGGATTAACTATTTATTTATTTTATCAAAACCAATGTGAGTCATGAAATGTTGCATCATGCTGAGCCAAATTATTCTTTTGTTTGATGCACATGTTTGAAATTGTTTGAATTTGAATTTGGTTTGAATTTGATTTAGAATCCATAGAGAAAATAAAAAGAAAAGCGTTTAGAAATTCCCTCGAAAAAGAAAACCCCATTTTGGCCCAGCAGACCCAGTCTAGCCCAGCCAGGCCGCGCGCGCGCCCGCTTCTCCTGAAAGGTGGGTCCCACCTCTCAGCGATGGCCCGCGTACGTGCTCTCTCCCTCCCGTTGCCTGGTGGGCTGGATTGTTGGCGCCGGTTCCTTTACGCATGCGCTCCATCCCTCTCTCTGCCCGGTGGGCTCGCTCTGTCGGCTCTGACCGTCCGTTCGCGTACGCGCCCTCGCTGGCTCGCGGACCCCACCTGTCAGCCACCTCCCCTTCCCTAACATCCCGCCCGCACACTCCACCGTGGAAGCGTCCACGTCACGCATTTCTCGGCCACTCCCTCTACGCGCCCAACCTCTTTTGGAGCCCACACTCACTCGCCCACTCCCCTCACTCAGTAGCGCCCCCAGTAGACCCCCTCGCACCTCTCTCTCGCACCACGCGCACACCCGTGGAGCACCGCCGTACTCCGCCGTACGTTCCATGGCCGCCGTCGAGCTCTTGTCGTGTCCATTGCCCTGGTGAGCTCCGCCTCCTCGCAGCAACACGAGACACCCTCTAGTTTCCCCTGGCCCCTCCATTTCTATCGGTTCACGCTCACCGGACTTCTCGCCGTGCAGCCGAGTCTCCATCGCCGTCGACCAGGGCCCTCTCGATGTTCTCGCCGTTGCTCAAGCGCTCTAGAGCCGTCTCTCAAGGTAACCAACCCATCCATGCCCTTAATTTCCCTTTTATCTCCCTGTTGTCCGCGCAATCGCTCGCAGGAGTTGATGTGCGCCGCCGTCGGACTGCTTCACCGTGGACCATGCCCTCTGGTGCCTTTGCGCCGGTGTCGTGCCCACGGCTGAGACCGTCGTGTCACCCCGAACTCGCCTAAGCCCTTTCCCAGTGCCCTAGACCCTCGACGTGGCCGCGCCCTCGCCTTCGGCGAATCTCCGTCGCGAAATCGGGCGACGCCGCCGCGGGTAGCCTAGCAACCCTCGCCTGAGCTTGCCATCAGATCTCAGGCGTCCGTCTGGGATCTGACGACCTGGCTTCAATTAAACCCGCTCTGATCCTAGCCGTCCGATGGAGATCTGGCCGCTCGGATCTGCCCCCTCTCCCACGCCCTGCAGCTGGACCCGACCGGTCAGTCCACCTCACTCCTAGGTCGCTGACTTCCATAGCCCACCTGTCAGCCCGCGCTCAAGTCTGTGCGCGTGCGCTCGCTTGCTAATATCTAATCTTGGCCGTTGATCTGTGATCGCACGGTCGAGATCAGCCGATACCCGTTTCACATGGAAAACTTGTTAAAAAACCCCACCTTTCTGAGAATCAACCCTCCATCCTTAGGTTTCACGCACAGGCCCCTATACTTTTGCAGAAAGGCCCTTGATCTTTTAGGTTATCGCAGAATTAGACCTAGTTTTGTATTTGAATTCCAAAACTTGTTTATTTCATATCTTTTGCATATGAACTCCAAATTGAGTGATTCAAATTTCAAAATGTTCATAAGATTATTATCTACCTATTTAAATTATAACCTTTTGTTGTCTGCATGCACTAATTTTATGCCTAGACTATAGGTTAGTGTAAGTGATGGTTTATTTATTAATAAGAAAGATAAAAGGAAAACCATGATGGTAATTAGATGTTTAACTTTGTGAGGTGAATAATATGTAATATAAGAACTTATCCTTGGTATAATTATTTTGTCTCGTTAAGATAAATGAAATTATGTTATACTTAGAGAACCACAAACCTCTAGGTGTATTAGCCCACCCTAGATCCTAGACTTCGCTTTTGAGTTTGTTACTTTCTTTTGAATTCGTGTTCACTTGATTGTACATGTTTGGTGTATTGTTTCTTTGTCATTATCCAAATGTGTTGAATACATGATCGCTTTGCATAGACAATGAGCAGCCCGTGGTTCCTGAGTGTGTTGCCGAAGATCTTCCTGAGCAACAACCTGGTGAAGGCAAGTGTCATCTGACCTATTATGTCCTACTTACTTTATAATTCACTATCCCGCATTACTTAATTGAAACCTAAGGATTGACTAGTCTGTATTTACCTTGCCCTTGATTACCTTTTGGGTTATTATGGTTAGCTTCATGCTTTTGCTTTACTTTAATCAACGAACATGATGCGAATATTTTTGATATGATGATGTTATCGTGTTTATGATGATGTTCTTATGGCACTTTAGGGGACTCAGGCTATTTTCCTGAGTTCCTCTCCGTAAGATCCTGTTCGTTTAGTGACCACCCGGGATAATAGTGCAACCATGAGGGTGGAATGGGACACCCTTAGCTAAATAATTAGATGAACCTAGGGGTGTAGTTGGCTTTGCCAAGGGGCCGTCAATGGACGCTGATGCATAGTGCTCGCTCTGCAAAGGGTGGGTGTCGAGGTTCATTCGATTTGGTCTTGTTAGTCACCCACCTTAGGGAGGAGTACTGTGTTTGTATGATTGGTGAAACCTAACGAGAAGCTATGCACTAGAGGAGTCTTTGTAAAAGCTACGTAGTGAAACCTTGTCGACTCACCTTGGTAGTGTTTGAGGGTTCAATCGACCCGAGGCAAAAAGGGATCACGACTCGTTGGTAAAGTGTGCAACCTCTGTAGAGTGTTAGAAACTGGCATATTAGTCGTGCTCACGGTTAAGAGTAGCCTTGGGATCCTCATTGATTAGAATCACTGTGGATACTTATATAATGATGGTAAATGATGATGATTATAACTGTGGTTTCTGGTATTTCCTCTTGGAGGGAGTACTCTTGGGTAATAACTGGGTTTATTACTAAAATTTGGCTTATTACTAGTAATAAATACTTTACCAACTAAAAGCAACTGCTTTAACCTTGATTCCACATACATCTAGTCCACTTTAGTCAAACGAGACATTTGTTGAGTACGTTAATGTGTACTCACCCTTGCTTTAAAAACCACCCCACCCTAGGTTGTCCCCATTGCAATCAGTGCTAAGGAGGAGATGCAGGAAACATGGAGGACTTCAAAGAGTTTCAGGACTACGATGAGATTTAGTCGTGTTAGTGGCAAACCCCCAGTCAGCTGCTTGTGAAGGCCATATCTCTACATTTCGTATTCCACACTTTGATCACGTTAATGACTATGTTATGTTAATGACTCAATGGATGTCTTGGGCATCTTGATGTAATAAAGTACCCTTTTCCGCTATTTATTTGAGCAATTTGTGATGATGTCCAACTATGTAATCGTTGTATACGTGAGTTTCTAATACTGGCACGTACATGGTTCACATTCGGTTTACCTTCCAAAACCGGGTGTGACAGCATAGATACATACACTAAGCATTATATCCGGTCTACTAGCACAAAGATAAAGTAATGAAACTATCATAGACCGGTATGCCTTTTGATCAACGGACTTACCTCCCTTATCGAGGTCAAAGTGTCTATCGGTTCCCATTGGCGTCTTGGTGGGCTTTGCATCCTTCATCCCAAACCTTTTAAGCAAGTCTTGAGTGTACTTCGTTTGGGAGATGAAGGTTCCTTCCTTGAGTTGATTCACTTGAAATCCAAGGAAGTAGTTTAAGCACCCATCATTGACATTTCAAATTTCTGCATCATTACCCTTCTCAACTCTTCACAAGACTTTTGATTAGTAGAACCAAATATTATGTCATCGACATATATTTGGCACACAAACAAATCACCATTATAAGTCTTAGTAAAAAGAGTAGGATTTGCTTTCCCGACCTTGAAAGCATTATAAATGAGAAAATCTCTAAGGCATTCATACCATGCTCTTGGAGCTTGATTTAGTACATAAAGCGCTTTAGAGAGCTTGTAAACATGGTCGGGATACCTATCATCCTCAAAGCCAGGGGGTTGTTCCACGTACATGAAATCGCCTAGAGGGGGTGAATAGGCAAAACCTAAAAATTATAAACTTTGAACACACACTTCACCTGGGGTTAAGTTTAGAAATAAATAACAGTGAATTCGCAGTGCGAAAGTTAGTTCTTCTTGCTATGAGTTGCTCAATCAGTATGGATAATTTTGGGAGCAAACTCAGAACAATGTGAGAAAGAGAACTTTAGAGAGAGGGGATAGGAAGAAACAAATCGAATGGTGAAGATTAACACAAATGGACACAATGATTTGTTTCCCGAGGTTCGGTTCTAGCGAACCTACTCCCGTTGAGGAGACCACAAAGGTCGGGTCTATTTCAACCCTTTTCCTCTCTTAATCGGTCACTTAGACTGGTTGAATGCTTCTTCTCAATCTCACGGGTCACTAAGACCCCGCAAGGATCACCACACAATTAGGTGTCTCTTGCAAACTTTACAAAACACTTAGAGAGTTTAGAGAGAGATGAAGAAAGCACGATTAAGAAAACCAAGCAACAAGAGAAACAAATGAAACACAAATCACACTCTCTCAAGTAACTAATCACTAATGATAACTTGTCTCAATTGTCGAACTTGGAGAGATTGGAAGCTATAAACCTGTCTTGGAATGGATTGCTAGCTCTTGTATTGAATGTGTAAGAGTGGAGTGCTTGGATGATATGAATGGAGGTGGTTGGGGTTGTATTTATAGCCTCCAACCACTTCCTAGCCATTGCTCCAATTCTGCCGACCGCGGATGGTCCGCGCCCCTGGTCCAGACGGTCCGCCCCTGCACATCAACGGCTAAAATCACAATGGTCAGCAGTAATGGCTATATCAACGACTATAGTGCATTTAATGCATTGTCAGATAAAGCAGTCACAGACAGTCCGACTGTGCACCCCGGACGGTCCACGAGGACGCTAAAAATGCATTTTACCGAACCCTTCACCTTTGGGTTTTTCGACGATCGGACGGTGAGGAGTTCATATGATGTTTTTTTGAGGATTCGGTGAAGGTAAAGTTGATTGATGGAGTAGAAAGCCGTGTTAATCGCCTCCGCCCAAACAGATCCGGTGTGTTGTACTCATCAAGCATGGTCCTTGCCATACCCAAGAGAGTTCTATTGTTTCTCTCCACAACACCGTTTTGTTGAGGTGTGTAGGGAGAAGATAACTCATGCTTGATGCCCTCCTCCTCCTCAAGAAATCCTTCAATTTGAGAGTTCTTGAACTCCATTTCATTGTCGCTTCTAATCTTATTGATTCTCAATCCGAACTCATTTTGAGCCCGTCTCAAGAATCTCTTTAAGGTCTCTTGGGTTTGAGATTTTTCCTGCAAAAAGAACACCCAAGTGAGGTGAGAATAATCATCCACAATCACAAGACAATACTTACTCACGCCGATGCTTATGTAAGCAATCAGGGCGAATAGATCCATGTGGAGTAGCTCAAGTGGCCTCTCGGTCGTCATGATGTTCTTGTGTGGATGATGAACTCCAACCTACTTCCCTGCTTGACATGAGCTACAAATCCTGTCTTTCTTAAAATGAACATTGGTTAGTCCTAAAATGTGCTCCCCTTTTAGAAGCCTGTAAAGATTCTTCATCCCAATATGAGCAAGTCGGCGATGCCAGAGCCAGCTCATGTTAGTCTTAGCAATTAAGCAAGTGTCTAGTTTAGCATTGTTATCATTGAAATCAACTAAATATAGCTGACCATCTAACACTCCCTTAAAAGCTATTGAATCATCACTTCTTCTAAAGACAGTAACACCAACATCAGTAAAAAGACAGTTGTAACTCATTTTACATAATTGAGAAATAGAAAGTAAGTTGTAATCTAAAGAATCTACAAGAAAAACATTAGAAATGGACTGGTCAGGAGATATAGCAATTTTACCCAATCCTTTGACCAAACCTTGATTTCCATCCCGAATGTGATTGCTCTTTGGGGATCATCATTTTTCTCATATGAGGAGAACATCCTTTCTCCTTTGTCATGTGGTTTGTGCACACGCTATCGATTATCCAACTTGTCCCACTGGATGCATAAACCTGCAAAACAATTTTAGGCCTTGTTCTTAGGTACCCAAACAGTCTTGGGTCCTTTCACATTAGAAACAAAGCACCTTGGGTACCCAAACACAAGTCTTTGGACTCTTGTGTTTGCCCCCAACATATTTGGCAACTACCTTGCCTGATTAGTTAGTAAGTACAAATGATGCATCAAAAATCTTGAATGAAATGCTATGTTCATTTGATGCATTAGCAATCTTCTTTTTAGGCATTTTGATATGAGTTGTATGCCTAGAGCTAGAAGCCTCATTACTATACATAAAAGCATGATGAGAAACAGAATGAGATTTCCTAGCATGAATTCTTCTAATTTTGTGATCAGGATAGTTCTCAGGGTATAAAATGTAACTTCCTTTATCTTGAACCATGGGAGCCTTGCCCTTAACAAAGATAGAAAGCTTGTTCTTAGGGGCATTAAGTTTGATGTTGCTTTGGCTTCTTTGTTGGAAACCAATGCCATCCTTAATGCCAGGGCGTCTCCCATTATAAAGCATACTACGAGAAAATTTAAATTTATCATTCTCTAGTTCACGCTCGGCAATTTTAGCATTTAATTTGGCTATGTGATCATTTTGTTCTTTAATCATAGCAAGATCATAATTCATAACATCAATATTAACATCTCTACATCTAGTGCAAATAGTGACATGCTCAATAGTAGATGTAGAAACATTGTAAGCATTCAATTCTTTAATCTTAGCAATTAAACTAGCATTTTCAGTTCTAAGACAAGAAATTGAATCATTGCAAATTTTAAGCTCTTTAGACAGGTTTTCACATTTTTATACTTCAAGAGCATAAGCATCTTTGAGCTTAACAATTTTTTTATTTTCCTTAATGAGCAAGTCCTCTTGGCATTCCAAGATATCATCCTTATCGTTAATGGTTTCTATCAGTTCATTTATTTTCTTCTTTTGATCTTTGGTAAGGTTTGCAAAAAGAGAAGTAAAATCATCCTTATCACTAGAGCTACCCTCATCATCAAAAGTAGTGTATTTGGGGGTATCTCTAGAATGTACCTTCTTATTTTTGCTATCCTTAGCCATGAGGCATTTCTGGCCAAGGTTGGGGAAGAGAAGGCCTTTGTTGACGGCGATGTTGGCGGCGTCCTCATAGGAGTCCCATTCCCGCCCCAAGTGTGCCTCACCGCCCTTCTTCTTATTGTAGTATCTTTTCTTTTCCATCTTCTTCTTCCCTTTCTTGTCATCGTCCTTGTCACTATCACTTGTATATGGACATTTAGCGATAAAATGATCGGACTTACCACACCTGTAGCAAACCCTCTTGAAGCGGGGTTTGTAGTCCTTCCCCTTCTTTTGTTTGAGGATTTGCCGGAAGCTCTTGATAATAAGAGCCATCTCCTCGTTGTAGAGCTTGGAGGCGTCAATTGGGAGTCTACTTGTTGGTGTAGACTCTTCCTTCTTTTCTTCCGTTGCTTTGAATGCAACAGGTTGCACCTCGGGTTTGGAGTTTTTGATCATAAGTTCAAAGCTCACAAACTTGCCAATTACTTTCTTGGGAGACATTTGTTTATATCTAGGGTCTCCACGGATTAGTTGCACTTGAGTGGGATTACGAAAAACAAGAGATCTTAGAATAACCTTGACCATTTCATGGTCATCCCACTTGGTGCTCCCAAGGTTGCGGACTTGGTTGACCATCGTCTTGAGCCGATTGTACATTGATTGTGGCTCCTCTCCTTTGTTGAGGACGAATCGACCGAGTTCTCCCTCGATCGTTTCGCGCTTGGTGATTTTGGTCACCTCGTCCCCTTCATGCGCCATCTTGAGGACGTCCCAAATTTCTTTGGCACTCTTCAACCCTTGCACCTTGTTATACTCCTCTCGACACAAGGAGGTGAGGAGTATAGAGGTGGCTTGGGAATTGAAGTGCCTTATTTGGGCGGCCTCATTGGAGTCGTAATTCTTGTCACCCACTTGTGGTGCCTGTGCTCCAAACTTAACAATATCCCATATACTTTCATGGAGTGGTTAGATGGTGCCTCATTTTATCACTCCACATGCAATAATCTTCACCATCAAAATATGGTGGTTTTCCTAGAGGTACAGAAAGTAAAGGAGCGTGTTTAGGAATGCGAGGATAGCGAAGAGGTGTCTTACTATACTTCTTACGCTCTTGGCGCTTCGAAGATGTGGACTCGGCGTCGGATGTGGAAGGTGAGGAAGAATCGGTCTCGTAGTAGACCACCTTCTTCATTTTCTTCTTCTTCTTGTCACCCTTCCTATGTGACTTGGTGGAGTCGGCGGATTCCTCCTTGAGCTTGTCGTCGGCCTCCTTCGATTGAGTCCTTTCGTCGTTCTTCTTTCCCAAAGATCTCGGCTTTTCCCCGGTGACCATCTCCCTTTTAGCATGTTCTCCCGACATCACTTCGAGTTGTTAAACTCTAATGAAGCACCGAGCTTTGATACCAATTGAAAGTCTCCTAGAGGGGGGTGAAGAGGCGAAACCTGAAAATTATAAACTTTGAACACGCACTTCACCCGGAGTTAAGAGTTAGAAATAAATAACTGTGAATTTGGAGTGCGGAAGTTAGTTCTTCTTGCTATGAGTTGCTCAATCAGAGTAGATAATTTTGGGAGCGAACTCAAAACAATGTGAGCAAGAGAACTTTAGAGAGAGCGGAGAGGGAAAAAACAAATCGAATGGTGAAGTTTAACACAAATGGACACGACGATTTGTTTCCCGAGGTTCGGTTCTAGCAAACCTACACCTCGTTGAGGAGGCCACAAATGCGAGGTCTATTTCAACCCTTTCCCTCTCTCAATCGGTCACTTAGACTGGTTGAGTGCTTCTTCTCAATCTCACGGGTCACTAAGACCCCGCAAGGATCACCACACAATTAGGTGTCTCTTGCAAACTTTACAAAACACTTAGAGAGTTTAGAGAGAGATGAAGAAAGCACGATTATGAAAATCAAGCAACAAGAGCAACAAATGAAACACGAATCACACTCTCTCAAGTCACTAATCACTAATGATCACTTGTCTCAATTCTCGAACTTGGAGAGACTGGAAGCTTTAAATGTGTCTTAGAATGGATTGCTAGCTCTTGTATTGAATGTGTATGAGTGGAGTGCTTGGATGATATGAATGGAGGTGGTTGGGGTTGTATTTATAGCCTCCAACCACTTCCTAACCATTGCTCCAATTCTACCAACCGCGGACGGTCCGCGCCCCTGGTCCGGACGGTCCACCACTGCACATCAACGACTCAAATCGTAACGATCAGCAGTAATGGCTATATCAACGACTATAGTGCATTTAATGCATCGTCAAATGTCAGATAAAGCAGTCGCGGACGGTCCGACCGTGCACGCCGGACAGTCCATGAGGACGCTAAAAATGCATTTTACCGAACCCTTCACCCTCGGGGTTTTCTGGTTTTTCAATGACCGGACGATCCGTACCTAAGGCCGAACGGTCTGTGCTTTGTCTCGAACGGTGCTCGCTTCTCCTTGGGACAGTTCGTAGTGTAAACGATGTTTTTTGTAGTGTTCTTGTCCGAGGCTCACCCCGGTGTCGTGGACGGTCCGCCGCAAGGGCCCGGACGGTCATGCATAGGTGTTTTTTTTCCAAAAAGCTTCTCTTGTCCAGAATAATCTATGGTATTCTAGACAGTCGACTTAGAATAGTTGTAGATGAACTTATGCCCCTGAGAAATGATCAACTAGGCAAGCTATTTAGTCCATAAGGTTTGTGATGGTCGTCAAACACCAAAATCGATTATAGGAAATGTTGAGGCCATTTCCCTTTCAGTACACCTCCTCCTTGATTGATACGTTGAGGAAGGAGCTCTTCACGTCCATTTGAAACAACTTAAAATAGTGGTTAGCAGCATAGGACAATACTATGCAAATTGACTTGAGCCTAGCTACAGGATCAAAAGTCTCCTCAAAATCCAAACCTGCAACTTGGGCATAACCTTTTGCCACAAGTTGAGCCTTGTTTCTTGTCACCACCCTGTGCTCATCTTGTTGTTTGTGGAACATCCACTTGGTTCCCACAACATTTTGCTTCGGACGTGGCACCAGACTCCACACTTTATTTATCTTGAAGTTATTGAGTTCCTCCTACATGGCCAATACCTAGTTCGGATCCTGCAAGGCTTCTTCTACCCTGAAAAGCTCAATAGAAGAAACAAAAGAGCAATGTTCACAAAAATTAGCTAAACGTGAATGAGTGGTTACTCTCTTGTTGAAGTCACCCATAATCTGATCTACTGGATGATTCCTTTGGATGGTGGCCCGGACTTGAGTTAGAGGTGCCTATGGTACTTCTTCCTCTTTATCCTTTTCTTCATGTGCTCCCCCTTGATTCATGCCTTCATCTTGAGGTACATGTTCCTCATTTTGAGTTGGGGGTTGCACCGGTGTTGAGGAAGATGGTTGATCCTATTCTTGTTGTTCCTTAGGTCGCACATCACCTATTGCCATAGTTATCATTGCGGTCGTTGGAACTTCATCTTCATCTATATCATCAAGATAAACTTGCTCTCTTGGAGAGCCATTAGTCTCATCAAATACAACGTCACTAGTGACTTCAACCAAACCCAAAGATTTGTTGAAGACCATATATTCCTTTGTATTTGAATCATAACCTAGTAAAAATCCTTCTACAACTTTGGGAGCAAACTTTGAATGTCTACCCTTTTTAACTAAGATGTAGCATTTGCTTCCAAAGACAGGAAAGTATAACACATTGGGTTTGTTACCGGTTAGAAGCTCGTAAGACGTCTTCTTGAGGAGGCGATGAAGATAGAGCCAGTTTATGGCATGGCAAGCCGTATTTACGGCTTCCGACCAAAACCGCTCCAGCGTCTTGTACTCTCCAAGCATTGTCCTTGCCATGTCGATGAGTGTCATGTTCTTCCTCTCTACTATACCATTTTGCTGTGGTGTGTAGGGAGAAGAGAACTCATGCTTGATGGCTTCCTCCTCAAGATACTCTTCCACTTGAAGATTCTTGAACTCAGATCCATTGTCGCTCCTGATCTTCTTTACCTTGAGCTCAAATTCATTTTGGGCTCTCCTTAGGAAGCGTTTAATGTAGTTTGAGTTTCTGTTTTATCCTGCAAGAAGAATATCCAAGTGAAGCGGGAAAGATCATCAATAATTACAAGACCATACTTACTTCCCCGATGCTAAGATAAGCAACAGGCCTAAAGAAATCCATATGGAGGAGTTCCAGTGGTCTTGACGTTGTCATCACGTTCTAGCTTGGATGATTTATTCCCACCTGCTTCCCTGCCTAGCATGCTGCACAAGGTCTTTCTTTCTCAAAACATACATCGGTTAGTCCTAACACATGTTCTCCCTTTAGAATCTTATGAAGATTCTTCATTCCAACATGTGCTAGACGGTGGTGCCAGAGCTAGCCTAGGTTAGTCTTAGCGATTAAACATGCATCTAGATCGGCATTTTCTTTAGTGAAATCAACTAAATAAAGCTTGTCGTCTAATACACCTTTAAAAGCTAATGATCCATCACTTCTTCTAAAGACAAATACATCAATATTTGTAAACAAACAATTATAGCCCATATGACATAATTGACTTATAGAAAGCAAAATGTAACCAAGCGATTCTACTAAGAATACATTGGAAATTGAATGCTTAGTAGTGATGGCTATTTTACCCAAACCTTTGACCTTGCCATGATTCCTATCTCCAAAGATAATCGTATCCTAGGAATCCTTGTTCTTGATGTAGGAGGTAAACATCTTCTTCTCCCCCGTCATGTTGTTTATGCATCCGCTGTCAATAATCCAACTTGTGCCATCGGATGCATAAACCTACAAGGTGATTTAAGCTTGGGATTTAGGTACCCAACTCTTGTTGGGTCCTACAAGGTTAGTCACATAAGACTTTAGAACCAAATGCAAGTCTTGCCTCTCTTGCACTTAGGCCCCAAATTTCTAGCAACTACTTTATCATTTTTGCAAATTAGCACATATGAAGCACCATAAGTTCGATAAAGCATAGTTGGGCCATTAGATGCTTTTCTAGGCGCATTTGAAACAACATGATGAACATGACACCTAGGTCTATTCCTATCATGAACATGCGAAGAACTAGAAGATGCAAACATGGCATGGGAATTAAAGACAACATCATGACGTACAGGAAAAACAACATGATCATAACGGTCATCATGATGAGCAACATTAGTGGCATTCTTAACATGAGCGTACAAATAAGCATGGTTCTTTTTGTCATGAAAAGAATGAGAACTACTAGTCATAGGTGCCTTCCCTTTCTCCTTGATGAAATTGGAGGCCCTTTGGCTTGTTAAGTTCTTGGTTCCCTTTTGGAAACCAAGTCCATCATCCTTAATGGAGGGATGCCTACCAATGGTGTAGGCATCCCTTGCAAATTTTATTTTATCACACTCATTCTTGCAAGTTTTAAGTTGAGCATTAAGATTTGCAATTTCATCATTCAACTTAGAGATAGTGGAAGCATGATTATTGCAAGCATCAACATCAAAATCTTTACATCTATTGCAAATAGAAACTTGATCCACAGATGAACTAGCAATATCTAATTTTTCTATTCTAGCATTTAAATCAGCATTTGATCTCTTAAGGCTAGAAATAGACTCATGGCAAGAAGACACTTCAGAAGACAATATTTCATTTTTCTTAGTCTCTAAAGCAAGAGATTTTTCAACATTTACAAGTTTATCATGTTCTTCATAAAGAATATCCTTGTTTTTCTAACAAACTGTCCTTCTCATTAAGGGCATCAATTAATTCATTGATTTTATCTACTTTAGATCTATCTAAACCCTTAAAAAGATCACTATACTCTACATCATCATCAGATTCCTCATCACTAGAAGAAGTGTACTTAGGGGTATCTTGTGTACGTACCTTCTTCTCCTTAGCCATGAGGCATGTGTGATGCTCATAGGGGAAGAGGGAGGACTTGTTGAAGGGTAAGGCAGCAAGTCCCTCATCGTTGGAGTCAGATGAAGAACAGTCCGAGTCCCACTCCTTGCCGATGTGAGCCTCGCCCTTTGCCTTCCGGTAGTTCTTTTTCTTCTCCTTCTTCCATTTCTTTTCTTGTCCCTAGTAATTTTTATTATTGGGACAATGTGCAATAAAATGACCAGACTTACCACACTTGAAGCACGAACGCTTTCCCCTTGATTTATTCTTGTTGGGGTACTCCTTGCGTCCTTTTAATGCGGTCTTGAAACGCTTAATCACAAGAGCCATTTATTCCTCGTTGAGCCCGGCAGCCTCCACTTGTGCTACCTTGTTAGGTAGCGCCTCCTTGTTGTTTGTTGCTTTGAGAGTAACGGACTATGACTCGTAGAGAGGAAGTGGTCCGTTGGCAATATCATCTATGTACCTTGCGTCTTTTACCATCATACGCCCGCTTACGAATTTTCCGAGAATTTCCTCAGGCACCATCTTGGTGTACCTGGGATTCCCACGAATAAGGTTTACAAGATGAGGATCAATAATGGTAAATGACCTTAGCATGAGTTGAACGACATCATGATCCATCCATATTGTACTCCCATAGCTCCGGATCTTGTTCACCAGGGTCTTGAGCCTGTTGTAGATTTCAGTTGGCTCCTCTCCCTGTTTCATGGCGAACCTTCCCAGTTCTCATTCTAGCAGTTCCATCTTTGTGATCATGGTGGCGTTGTTACTCTCCTGAGAGAGTTTGAGGGTATCCCATATTTGCTTGGCATTGTCCAAGCCGCTGACTTTATTGTACTCATCCCTTCATAGAGATGCTAACAACACAGTAGTAGCCTAGGCATTCTTATGAATTTGCTCGTTAATAAATGTTGGATTATCGCTACTATCAAAATGCATCCCATTTTCCACTATTTCTCAAATTCTAGGATAGAGAGAAATAAATGACTACGCATTTTATGACTCCAAAAAGAGTAGTCATCTCCATCAAAGGGGGGGGGGGGTTTACCAAGTGGAATAGACAATAAATATGCATTTGAATAATTTTGATTAACCATTTTCTTTTTTGTGGACGAGTCTTCGTCATCGTCGTCCCTTGGTGAAGAAGAGGAGGTGTCGCTGTCGTAGTAGATAATCTTCTTGATGCGCCTTTTCTTCTTCCCATCCTTTCTCTTGTTATTTGAGCCCGAGTCGGTGGGCTTGTCACCTTTCGGCTCATCGATGTTGAGAGTCTCCTTCTCCTTGTCGTTGACCACTATCCCCTTGCCCTTAGGATCCATCTCTTCGGGCGGTTAGTCCCTTGATGAAGAGAATAGCTCTGATACCAATTGAGAGCACCTAGAGGGGGGGTGAATAGGTGATCCTATAAAAACAGCTCAACAAAACAAATTTGGACTAATATTGGATTAGTGAAAGCAAGAACCAAATTCGAATGAGAAGGATAAGAGGAGAGAACTTCTTCACTTAATTGCTCTTCACTAAGTGAGTATTAAACTTAGAGCAATTATGTAAGTGAAGTGTATAGAGAGAAAATCGCAATAAGATAAAGACAAGTGGCACAATGATGTTTATCCCGTGGTTCGGTCAAGTATAGAATACTTGCCTACTCCACGTTATGGCGTCCCAATGGATGAGAGTTGCACTTAACCCATTTCAAGTGATCCAAAGATCAACTTGAATAACATGGTTCTCTCTTTATCTCAATAATATCCCATGAGAGGAATCTCCACAATTTGCAGTCTCTCACGCCTTACACAATTATTCTTGAATGAACACCAGAGTAAGGGGAAGTAGAAACACACAGGAACTTAAGCTGCACCAGCAACACGCACACAAGTCAAGAAAAGAGCACACGAAAACAACACACCGGAGTCACGGCTCAAAGAAGCGCTCAAATCTCTATCTCAACGAAACAATTGTGTGCTTGTGAAGTATCGGCGTTGCAGAATGTTCAATGGGTGCTTGGTATGGTGCTCCATGCGCCTAGGGGTCCCTTTTATAGCCCCAAAGGACCTAGGATCCATTGGAGCTCCATTCGGAAGGCATTGCTTTCTGTCCGTGGTGCATCGGACTGTCCAGTGCACACCGGATAGTGAACAGTGCAACGGCTACGGAATCACTGATTGGCTGGTTTTCTGTTCTAGGGGGCACCGGACTGTCCGGTGCACCACTTAATGGTTGTCCCTCGGACAACGTGGCAGCTAGCCATTGGCGGCTGGCACACCGGATTGTCCGGCGCTCCACGCGGACGGTCCGGTGAATGATAGCCGAAGCAGGCTAGAATTCCCGAGAGCAGGCAGTTGGCCGGACCGTGTACGGGACTGTCCGGTGAGAGGCACTGGACCGTCCGGTGCTCTTTAGTCCAGCACAATTTTTCTTTTTCTTTCTTTGTTCTCTTTTGCTCCTTTTGTCTTGACTTCATAAAGTCTCTAGCACTTCGACAAATATGATTAGCACATAAAACAATTTACTGAGTGTCCAGAGCTTACCTTTTTACTTGGTCCATATAGACTTGCACTATGTCTTCTTTCGAGCTCACTTTGCTTAATATAACTATGCTCACTTCTTATGTTAGTCAAAACAACATGTGTTGAGCATATAATCACCAAAACAATATAGAAATGATCCAAGGGCACATTTTGAAAGGGAAATGTGCCCTTGGGCCATTTCTATAAATGTTTTGGTGATTAGATGCCCAACACATTGTTTTAGTTAATATGTGCTAAGTGGTTGAGAAGTGCAAATCAAGAATCAAGGTATGTCTCTAGACTTAGTAAATTGTTTATGGATACTAACATATCTCTCTAAAGTGCTAGGAACATTGCCAAGAAAAGTGGAAATGGATTGGAGTTGGTTGGCCAAGGCAGCCAGGATGCACCAGCCTATGGCGCACCGGACTGTCTGGTGCCCAGGCTGGCTCGGCGACGAACTCGTCTCTCTCAGAAAAATGCCGAGGGCACTTCAGCTAAAAATCACCGGACTGATCGATGTGCACCGGACTGTCCGGTGAGTCAATGGCGCCTGCGGCCAACGGTCGGCAGCGCGATCAAAGGGCGACGCGTGTCCCGAGCCAACGGTCACTTGGTCGCACCGGACTGTCCGGTGCACCAAGGGGACCGATGGCTCAACGGTCGGCTTCGCCAGATAAGGAAGGAGATCGGGCACCGGACATGAACTGTTCTTGTCCGGTGGTGCACCGGACTGTCCGGTGCGCCACCTGACAGAAGGCAAGAATTGCCTTCCAATTAGAACTCCAACAGCTCCTTGCTGCCTTGGGGCTATAAAAGGGACCCCTAGGCGCATGGAGCACCACACCAAGCATCCTTTGAACATTCTAAGACGCCTAGACTTCGCCACCACACACTTGGATCATTATGTTCGAGATTTGAGCACCGTTTGAGTTGTAAACTCCCTGCGTTGTGTTTTTGTGCTCACATCTTGAATTGTGTGCGTGTGTTTGCTGCGACTCTTGCATGTGTTTCTTTCTCTCCCTTACTCTTGTGTTTTTCTTGTGATCAACATTATAAGGGCAAGAGGCTCCAACTTGTGGAGATTCCTCACAAATGAGAAAACTACTATAAGGAAGAAACTGTGGTATTCAAGTGGATCATTAGATCACTTGAAAGGAGTTGAGTGCAACCCTCGTCCATTGGGATGCCACAACATGGAAGATATGCAAGTGTTATACTTGGCCGAACCATGGGATAAAACACCGTGTCTCTTGTGTCGCCTTTCTCTATGATCGATTTCTTTTCAAGAGCTCGCTCTATAGCAACTTGGTTTAATCTAACTAACATTTTATAAACCAAGTTTGTCCTATTAGTATTGAATATTGTAGGATCACCTAGTCACCGCCCTCTAGGTGCTCTCAATTGGTATCAGAGTCATATTCTTCATTTAAAGGGACTAACCATCCGAAGAGATGGATCCTAAAGGCAAGGGCATGGTGATCAATGACAAGGAGAAGGAGACCTTCAATGAGCCAAGAGATGACAAGCCCACTGACTCAGGCTCAAGTCACAAGAAGAGGGACGGGAAGAAGAAGAGGCGCATTAAGAAGATTATCTACTACGACAACGATGCCTCCTCTTTTTCACCAAGGGATGAAGAAGACGATGACTTCTCGTCTAAAAAGAAAACGGTTAATCAAAATTATTCCTTTGATTATTCTTGCATCCCTTACAATTCAAATGCTCATTTACTCTCTATTCCACTTGGAAAATCCCCACACTTTGATGGAGAGGATTACTCGTTTTGGAGTCATAAAATGCGTAGTCACTTATTTTCCCTCCATCCTAGAATTTGGGAAATTGTAGAAAATGGAATGCATTTTGATAGTACGGATAACCCTGTGTTTATCAATGAACAAATACATAAAAATGCCCAAACCACTACTGTTTTGCTAGCATCTCTATGCAGGTATGAATATAACTAGGTCAGCAGCTTGGACAACGCTAAACAGATATGGGATACCATCAAGATATCCCACGAGGGAAATGATGCCACCATGATCACTAAATTGGAATTAGTGGAAGGCAAGCTAGGGAGATTCACGATGATAAGGGGAGAAGAGACAACACAGACATACAACAGGCTCAAGACCCTTGTCAACAAAATCCGAAGCTACGGGGGTACAAGATGGACGGATCATGACGTCATCAAACTCATGCTCAGGTCATTTATGGTTATTGACCCCCATCATGTAAATCTTATTCGTGAAAACCCCAGGTGTCGGCGTTTCGACCTCGGGGGGGGGGGTCCCTGGACCGACGAGTAAATTGTCGCCGCGTGCCCCAGCCCAGATGGGTTGGCACGAGACGGAGCGCGAAGGGGGGAGACATGTGTGAAAGGGGAAACCCACGGCCTTTGTGTTTGTCCCGCGCCCAGGTCGGGTGCGCTTGCAGTAGGGGGTTACAAGCGTCCACGCGGAAGGGAGCGAGAGGCTTACACGAGCGCCGTCCCGTCCTTCCCCGTGCGGCCAACCCTCTGTAAGAGGGCCCTGGACCTTCCTTTTATAGGCGTAAGGAGGGGGTCTAGGTGTACAATTGGGAGATGTAGCAGCGTGCTAACGTGTCTAGCAGAGAGGAGCTAGTGCCCTAAGTACATGCCGTCGTGGCAGCCGGAGAGGTTTTGGCACCCTGTTCGTGTGATGTCGTGGCCGTCGGAGGAGCGCTGGAGCCTGGCGGAAGGACAACTGTCGGGGCTGTCGAGTCCTTGCTGACGTCTCCTTGCTTCCGTAAGAGGGCTGAGAGCCGCCGTCGTCATGGAGCATGCGAGGCGCCATCATTACTTGTTTATCGGGGCGAGCCAGATGGGACGCCGGTCTTGTTCCCCGTAGCCTGAGCTAGCTAGGGGTAGGGTAATGATGGCCCCTCCTGTGACGTGGTCGGTCCGAGCCCTGGGTTGGGCGAGGCGGAGGCTCCTCCGAGGTCGAGGTCGAGTCTGTCTTCCGAGGTCGAGGTCGAGTCCGAGCCCTTGGGTCGGGCGAGACAGAGACCGTCGTCTAAGGCCGAGGTCGAGTCCGAGCCCTGGGTCGGGCAAGGCGGAGTTCGTCGTCTTCCGGGGCCAAGCCCGAGTCCGAGCCCTGGGTCGGGCGAGGCGGAGTTCGTCGTCTTCTGGGGTCGAGCCCGAGTCCGAGCCCTGGGTCGGGCGAGGCGGAGTTCGTCGTCTTCCGGGGCCGAGTCTGAGTCCGAGCCCTGGGTCGGGCGAGGCGGAGTTTCTTATGTCGCCTGAGGCCGGGCTTGGCCGCTGTCAGCCTCACTCTGTCAAGTGGCACAGCAGTCGGAGCGACGCGGGCGGCGTTGTCTTCTTGTCAGACTGGTCAGTGGAGCGGCGAAGTGACTGCGGTCACTTCGGCTCAGTCGACTGAAGGGCGTGTGTCAGGATAAGGTGTCAGGCCACCCTTGCATTAAATGCCCCTGCGATACGGTCGGTCGTCGTGGCGATTTGGCCAAGGTTGCTTCTTGGCGAAGACTGGGCCTCGGGCGAGCCGAAGGTGTGTCCGTTGCTTGAGGGGGGCCCTCGGGCGAGACGTGAATCCTCCGGGGTCGGCTGCCCTTGCCCGAGGCTGGGCTCGGGCGAGGCGAGATCGTGTCCCTTGAGCGGACCGAGCCTTGACTTAATCGTACCCATCAGGCCTTTGTAGCTTTGTGCTGATGGCGGTTACCAGCTGAGATTAGGAGTCTTGGGGGGTACCCCTAATTATGGTCCCCGACAGTAGCCCCCGAGCCTCGAAGGGAGTGTTAATACTCGCTTGGAGGCTTTTGTCGCACTTTTTTGCAAGGGGACCGGCCTTTCTCGGTTGCGTTTTGTTCCGGTGGGTGCGCGCGAGCGCACCCGCCGGGTGTAGCCCCCGAGGCCTCGGAGGAGTGGTTTGACTCCTTCGAGGTCTTAAAGCGTTTCGCGATGCTTCGGCCGGTCTGGTTGTTCCCTCATGCGAGCTGGCCGTAGCCCGGGTGCACGGTCGGGTCCCAAGTTCTCGGGCTGGTATGTTGACGCTGTCAATGGTTTGGCCGGAGCCGGGTTTGCGAGAGCAGCCCCCGAGCCCCTGCACAGAGCGAGAGGACGGTCAAGGACAGACTCGACTTTTTTACATACGCCCCTGCGTCGCCTTTCCGCAAGGAGGAGGGGGGAAAAGCTCCATGTTGCCCTTGGAGGGCGCCGAACATGGTGTCTCCAGTGAGCTGCTGACGGGTAATCCGAGTGGACGCCCGTGCCCCATTTGTTAGGGGTCGGCTAGAGGCCCGGAGGCGCGCTCCAAAAGTACCTGCGGGTGATCTACCGGACCCGGTCCCCTTTTGACGGGGTCCGAGGGCTCGATGCCTCCCTCTGATGGGATTCCGTTACAAGATCGTTCCCGCTGGTCTCGGAAATGTCCTAGGGTACCTCGGGAGCATAGCCCGAGCCTTGGTTATGTATCGAACGTACCCAGGGTCATCCCTCGCTCTGCGTCTGAGGCGGCTGTGAACCCTTCGAGGGCCAGCCTACGAACCCCTGATCAGTAGTGGGCGCGGAGCCCGAGTGGCCTGAGGCGGCCGTTGAACCCTTCAGAGGGGCCGGCCTTCGAACCTCTGACCAGTAGTGGGCGCGGAGCCCGAGCGCTCTGAGGCGGCTGTTGAACCCCTCCGAGGGGCTAGCCTTCGAACCTCTGATCAGTAGGGGGGCTCGGGGCCCGTTTCCTTCGTGGAGAAGGATCCCTTTCGGGGTATCCCCTTTCCCGGTCCCTGTTGTAAGAGAGAGAAAGAGGAAGAGGAAAAGGATACAAAATCGAATAACGTGGCGCACCTTTTTGACGCGGTCATTATGGCGGAGGTGAAGCGTCGCCCGCTTCTCCTGCCAAAGGTGTCGCCTGTCCCGCCGCGGAGTTAATGCGACGGGACGAGTGGTTCACGGGGCGACCGTTGCGTGTCCGCGAGCCGTTCGAGGAACGGGCGTTTTGCTTTGAATTTTGAATCCCGCGGCGGGTTCGGGCGAAGTGTTGAAAGGTCCTCGCCTGGGTCTCTATATATTCGGGAGAGGGATCGGCGACGGTTTTTTTACTCTTGCTACTTGCCTCCTCCTTAGGTTTTTGCAACCCGAGGGAATAGCCAGAGAAAGGAAACCGCTCACCCAGTCCCTCTCCGCCGCCACCTCCTCTGCTTGGTGATGGCCGACCGGGTGACCATTGTTCCGTCGCGTGACCCGTGGCCTTTCTCCACTGTCACGACGGATGACCTGGGGGCCCTTGTTGCTGAGGGTTTGCTTCGCCCTCTCTCCGATGACTCTCAACCGGAGTGGATGCCTCCCCCGAGCGGAGCCGCCCCGTCCCCGCCGCCGGGGTATGTCGTGAGCTTCGTCTCCTTTCATGAGCGGGGGTTCGGAGTGCCGGCAAGCCGTTTTATGCAGGCGATTCTACATGTCTACGGGGTGGAGCTGCACAACCTTAGTCCCAACTCCATCTCGCAAGCCGCCATCTTCGCGGCGGTTTGTGAAGGATACTTGGGGATTGACCCTCACTGGGACCTGTGGACTCATTTCTTCTCCGCAGAGCTTTTTGCCTCACCGACGGGGGAGAGAAGGGTCCGCACGGCAGTGCGGGCCGGTGGTTGCATCCTCCAGCTGAGGCAGGCGCGGGCGCCGCAGTATATCCCCGCATTCCTTGCGTCCTCGAACAAAGGGTGGCAGCGCCGGTGGTTCTATCTCCGAAATGACGACGGGAGGCTCCCGTCGTTTTCTCAGCGAGTGGTGACCGCCGCCGCCGATGTCTGGCGCTACGGGACCCCGCGTGACAGACAGAAGAATCTCGAGCCCCTTCTGAAGGCCCTGGAGGTGTTGCGGAAAGGAGGGCTCACCGCTGCGGGAGTGGTTGCCGCCATTCATCGCCGGAGGGTGCTTCCCTTGACGGAGCGGCGGCTGCCGCTTTGGGAGATGACGCCGGAGGCCGACTTGGAGGGTTTGCGGATGTCCTCGAATCCCTTTCCAGCGATGACCTCCACAGGCGGGTAGCTGTCACGTTGGGGAAGCCGGACGCAGGCGCCCTTTCCCAGCCCTTGATGCGTCCCGACCGCGGGTGTGTATCCCTGGTGAGTGTCCGCTCCTTCTTTCTCCTTGCGTCGGATTGCCCTTGGTTCTCACAGCCGAGACTTTTCGTCTGTCTCCAGGAGGTAGAGTATCACAAGCCTTCCCGGCCACCGGTCCCGGAGGACGCGGTGGACCGAGCTGCGCGGAGGGTTGCCGCGGAGAAGAGGAAGGAGAAAAAGGACGCGAAGAAGGCTCGGGCCCACGAGCGGACGCGGGCTCGGGACGCCTTGGAAAGGCTCCGTCGTCGGCAGTAGAGGGATGGGCTCCCGAGGGAGCCGTCGCCGGAGACGCCTGACGACGACGACGATGATGAAGACGATGACGAAGACGACGATGATGAAGACGATGACGAAGACGACGATATGGCTGCCCGCCTTGGCCTCAGCCCGGATTTGAGGCTGGGCCAGGGGTCTTCAAGCCAGCCCCCGAGCAGGCTGGTGTCGTCGGTTTCCGAGGCCGGGACGTCAGGGTCCCGGTTCGAAGAGCGGGGGCAGACCGAGGGGGTACTTGACCCCTCGGCCGGGGAAGTTGAGGTGACCCCGGGGAGTCAGGCCGAGCTGCCTGTTCCCCGAGAACCGTCGCCCGTGCCGGCTGCGCAGGAGGGCGATCCTCAGGCCGTCGTGGTTGCGCCTGGGCAGTCCGTCTCTCGGGCGTCTAGGGCGCCCAAGGCGAGGACGGTACCGAAGCTGGCAGCGAGGCAGACCTTGGTGGTACCTTCGGGGGTCGAGGTTCGAGAGACCTCCCCACAGGCACGGTTGATCATGGCCCGGAGTGGGTAAGTATCTTGGGATGTCTTGGTCCTGGCTCCTCCTTTGTATGTCCCGACCCTGATTTTCCTTTTCTTCTTAGCAAGCGGAGTCATGGTCCGACCGATCTGGCTCCCCAGAAGGTCCTCAAGACGGCGTCGGCCTCCGCAGCTAGTGCCGCGCCGGGCCTCGCCGGCCAGCTGACCCCCTCGCAAGACGCCCCACAGCGGGGGGCTCAGGCGGCACCAGTTGTCGTGGAGCGAGCTCCCGAGGCTGGCTCTTCTGTCGAGGCGGCCGTCACGCTGGGGGAGGTGCTGGTGCGGCCGCGGCCTCGGGCCCATCAGACATGCTGCCGGCGCTGACGCCGGCTGCTGCTGAGGCCGTTGCCGTCCTGGCCGTGGAGCGACCCGTCGTCGCTGACGCTGAGATGGCCGAGGCGTCGCTACTTGGTGCCTTGGAGGAGGGGGGCGCGAGACCGCGACTTGTCCCGTCGAGCGGCAGCCTTGTCCCTGCGCGGCGTAGCTCCGAGGGGCGGCGCCAGTTGCTTCGGTTCCGGACCCGTGGGGCCTCAGATCCCTTCTTCGTTCTTGACGATGAGCGGGAGGAGCAGTCTTGGGACGGGCTCCGTGAGCATGCCGAGGCAACGGTGGGGTCGCTCCGGTCGACCTCGGAGGTCCTTTGCAGGGACGTTCCCAAGATCCTCTAGGTAATGATTTCAGGCATACCTTTCTCGTGATCAAGGCGTTCTTTGTGACGCCCCGCTTCCTTTCCTCAGGATCTGACGGATCTGAGCGCCGCCAAGTCGTCGTTCATCCGCCGCGAGGTCTTCGTCTGGGGTTCGCTGCGGTCCCTGAGGACCACGCTTGCCAGGGCTACCGCGCGCCTTTCCCAACAGAGCGCCGAGGTGGTGGACCTTCGGTTGCTCTGTGCCGATCTGGGAGCAGAGGCAGCAGCGGCACGCGCAGAGGTGCAGCGGCGGCAGTCAGAGCTTGACCAGGTCACCGGCGAGCGGGACCAACTTCGGGGCCGGTCCACCGAGGCTGAAAGCCGGGCCGGAGCCCTTGCAGCAGACCTGGCCGTGGCCCAAGCCGCATCCTCGGAGCAGCGTGCCCGAGCCGGAGGTATGTCTTGGCTGTTTTAAGTTTTTGTTTCAGCTTGGTTCCTCAACTTGCGTTTGAGGTCTTGCGCTTTGGCTGTTCGCAGAGCTCGAGTCTGCCCTTGATAAGTCCACCAAGGCGCTTGCTCGGGCGGCCGAGCAGAGGGAGGCCGACCACACGGCCATGTCCGAGGCCATCTCGGCTTTCTGCCGGGTCTTTGGCTTCGACGACGTTCCCTCGGGAAGCTCTCCTCAAAGTCGCCTGCAGGCCTTAGGTGACCATGTGCGTGGCAGACTCCACGAGGCGCTACATCACGGTGTCAGGCGGGCCTTCGCCGTGCTTGCTTCCCACTATGTCGTGGATCTGGAGCGGGTCAGCGAGGGGTATTGCCTCCCCGACGAAGATGAAGTCGCCCTGGCCGAAGTCCAGAGGCTTGACGCGGCCGCCGCGGGCCCGAGCGCGGTGCTGGCAACCACCTTTGAGGCAGAGATCCTCCCGCTTGCGCCGTCGTCCGAGGTCGGGGCGGACCTTGCCGAGGGTGGGGACGAAGCCGAGGGCGCGGCTCCTTCTCCGGGCGACGCCTAACTCTGCCGGAGCAGTTTTCTTTGAATGCACATGTGTCTTTTGCGGCGGCCGAGGCCTGAACACTTTATTATCGTAGTATAAGGTTGTGCTCCTTTTCCTTCCGCTTTGCGTATCCGGACCCGTTCGTCAGTAGCAGGGTGGCTTGCCCAAGTAAGAGTTATTTTTCGTGGTAGGTGGCGAGTGAGGTATCCGTATCCCAGAGGCGTAGGAGTCCCTCAGCTCGGTCGGCCTTGCCACTTACATGGGCCCTCATTCGCTTCTTGGGGTCCTGCTACTGATATAGTCGAGAGACGCAGAAGCCTTTTTGATGGAAGACTTTTTTCGAGGAAAATTTTGACGAGAGGGGGTTCCCCCCTTTCTAGCCCCCGAGGGAGGGTCGGGCCTTGCCGAGGCAAGGCTGACCCTTCCTTGATGATTAGACTTTGTGTGTGAACGAGGTGTACAAATGACTTGAAAGCATCTTAAGGGTAGAAGCGACGTAGCTGTCAGATGTTCCAAGCGTTGCTGTAGACCTCGCCTTGACTGTTGGCCAGCTTGTACGTCCCGGGCTTCAGAACCTTGGCGATGACGAACGGCCCTTCCCAGGGAGGCGTGAGCTTGTGCCGCCCTCGGGCGTCTTGTCGCAGCCAAAGCACCAAATCGCCCACCTGGAGGTCTCGGGACCGGACCCCTCGGGCGTGGTAGCGTCACAGGGACTGCTGGTACCGCACCGAGTGTAGTAAGGCCATGTCCCGAGCCTCTTCCAGCTGGTCCAGTGAGTCTTCTCGGTTAGCTCGATTGCTTTGGTCGTCGTAGGCCCTCATCCTCGGGGATCCGTATTCTAAGTCTGTGGGCAAGATGGCCTCGGCCCCATAGACTAGAAAGAACGGTGTGAAGCCCGTGGCTCGGCTTGGCGTTGTCCTCAGACTCCAGACCACCGAAGGGAGTTCCTTCATCCATCGCTTGCCGAACTTGTTGAGGTCGTTGTAGATCCGTGGCTTGAGTCCTTGCAGAATCATGTCGTTGGCACGCTCTACTTGCCCATTCGTCATGGGATGAGCCACGGTGGCCCAGTCCACCCGGATGTGGTGATCCTCGCAGAAGTCTAGGAACTTTCTGCCGGTGAACTGGGTGCCGTTGTCGGTGATGATAGAGTTTGGTACCCCAAAGCGGTGGATGATGTTGGTGAAGAACGCCACCGCCTGTTCGGACCTGATGCTGCTTAGGGGTCGGACCTCGATCCATGTTGGGGACTTGTTCTCAAATGCTATGAATCAAGAACAAGGCAACATAAAATGTTAAATATCAAAACCCCTTCATCCTTTAGATTATTATTTCCCTTCGGATATAATGAATCTAGGACGAAGGTCATGAAGGACATACCTTCATGATCATGATAAAAGATGGAGAACATTCATACAAAGTACAGAAAGTAATATAATTTCTGTAAACATTATTATTAATCTATTTCCATTTATATTATTTATGTAAACAATGGTAAATTACAAATGTACCTTCGGCTTAAAGGAATGAGAATACAGGCGTGACGCAAAAGTGAATGCCAAGTCAGCGTGAACAGTATGGGAATACTGTTCACATATTTATAGGCACGGGTCACAGCCCATGCAAAATTACATTAATGCCCTTTACATTTATCAATAACTCTATAGTAATTCTTCGAGGTCTAATTTGGCTTTTCATCTTTAAGTCGGTTTCCCTTTCCCGCCGTTATGCCGAAGCTCTTCTGCACATAGCTTCGTGATTGTCTTATCCTTCGTCGTGATCGTCGTCCCAGTCAAGCTTCGTCCTAACCATGCTCTTGTATACTCGCAATCTGACTTCGAAGGTACCTGTTCACATATTTCTCTTGGAAAACGGTCAAATTACGTTTTTGAGGACCTTCGGAAGCCGAAGGCCCCCAACAGTAGCCCCTCGCAATATTAATTTGCTGTAAAGATAAGTTTATATTGTGATATGGACGAAGGCTATGGGCCGAAGGTCCGAAAAAACACCTTCCTTTTGCTAGAATAGCAACAGTCATTGACAAGCGGGACCCTCCAGTTTTCGACATACTGGGCGTATAAATAAGAACTCATCCCGAGTTTACTCGGCACGCTCTCTTGCCAACTGCTCTTGCTCAACCATCTTTTAGCCTGCGCGCGACAACACTTGCTTGGTTTTTTAAATTTTTAAGCTTCGGTTTCGGGAGTACTTTCTCAGCGCTTGCGAAGATGTCTGAAGATAAGAAAGTTGTTGTTGAGACGAAGCTGAGCCTTTCTGAAGAGATGCATTTCGGCTTTCTTCAGTCGATAGCAAAGACCAATACGGAGAAGATCACTAGGGAAACCTTGGAGGGTTTATCTGAAGATACTGGTGACAGTGACAGTTATGATGTAGAAAGTGGGGGTGAAAACTCCGAAGATCGACCGTGGCGACCAAGTCACACAGTCTTCGGCAAGTCGAGCATTAAGAAGAGTCATCTTGATACCATGAAGGGAAGGTATTTTCGAGACATGTCTATTGTGAGGGCGGATATTGGGGAGAAAACTGTGCTTACTCCCGAAGAAGATGAAGTCGTGGTATTCCGAAGCTTCTTGAAAGCTGGACTACGATTTCCCTTGAGCAGTTTTGTTGTGGAAGTACTGAAGGTTTTTGAAGTCTACCTTCACCAACTCACTCCTGAATCAATCATAAGGATGAATATCTTCGTGTGGGCCGTGAGAAGCCAAGGCTTGGAACCTGATGCGAAAAGTTTCTGCAACATACACGAATTGTTATACGAGACAAAACCCTGGGGTAAGGAACAGTATCATAACAACTTTGGTTGCTACAGCTTCGGCTCCCGGTCTGGGTCAAGCTGCCCAGTGCCGACCTTTCGAAAGAGATGGCCTGGCAACTGGATGACGGAATGGTTTTACGTGAAGAATGACTTGAAATCACGAGAAGATATAAAGAAGATCATTATGCGTCCCATCTGGCAACGCTTCGGCCTGCGGAGGCCGAAGGTGGAAATGAATGAAGCAGCCGAAGAATGCCAGAGAGCCTTCGGAGTTATTTGCTCTTTTATTGGGACGAGGGATTTGGTCCAAGAACATATTGCCTTCAGAGTATGGCCGCTTGTGGAAAAATGGGAAATGCTGCAGGAGACCATTAAAGAGACTGACGAAGGTGGACTAGTCAGGCTAAAGTACACATTTAAGTTCGGAGATAAATTCGTTGAGCCAGATGATGACTAGCTAAAAAGCATTGAAACTGTAAGTGATGAACTGCTTGGAGTATATTCAAAGGCCGAAGATACTGCATTGTCAACAGCCTTCGGAGGCCGAAAAAAGAAGAGACTGAACCGAGTATTTGACGCAATTGGGTTCGTGTACCCTGACTACCATTATCCAGTGCGGGGTCAAAAAAGAAAGAACACTTCCTCTACGAAAGAAACTGCTTCAGCCGCTCCTAGTGAGCTGGCGCCGAAGAGCAAAAGGGTAAAGGTTCTCACACACCGACCATGTTACATTGAACTGGCCACAGTGCCTGAGTTCGCCGGTGAGACCTCTTCGGCCACCGAAGCTAAGGAATCAACTTTGCTGCCAGGAATCAAAGAGCTGGCCGAAGTGCCAGCAATAGAAAAAATGGAAGAACCAAGGACTCTGCTGCCAGAAATCAAAGAGCTGGCCGAAGTGCCAGCAACATAAAAGATGGAAGAACCAAGGACGGAAAAAGCAAAAACATCAGAAGTTTTAAGTCCTTCGGCAAGGTTTGAGACAGGAAAAAGCCAGAAAGGTCCAACCGTAACCCCAAAAAGAAAAAGAATGGTTAATGTATTAGATGTTTTGGAGACAATTAAATCTTCAAGCATAACTCCAAAGAAAACTGTTGAAACTTCTGAAGTGTCTACTGAAGCCTTTGGTGCTGAAGCTTCGAAGCAACAACTTGAAACTGAATCTGGGCCTTCAGAGCCAACCAAGGTAAAACCTTTTGAAACCGAGGAAACGAACATTGCAGAGGCAGCCGAAAAAATAAAAATATCAGAGCCAATTTTGGTTGAAGAAACTGACAATGCTGCCCCCGAAGCACCTTCCAAAATATACGATTATATTGTGCGACACGCTTCGGGGAAGAAATTATCCGAAGAAGAGATTTTTGAAGCTAAACACTATGCCAGAGAATTGAAATATCCGAAGGGGGCACTAGTGTTCAATGGGACAGACGAAGATGACTTCCTATACTGTCTCCCAGACAACAAAGAATTATCCGTCTGCCGGGAGATGGCTAGAAGCATGGGGTTTCCGAAGCTTGAAGCTGGATTATGCGCTATGACGAAGGAGGATCTTGCGGATAGCCTTGCATACAATAGCCTGAAGGTACGAGAATTGTATATTTAGAAATTTACAATTTTTTAATCATTCTTTTATTCTTATACTAATTCTTGTATATATAGGGTTTAATATTGAGCAACACACTGAGAGCGCAAAAGAATGCCGAAGACGAGAGCTATGATATTGCTTTCAACAACCTACGATCAGAGGTTATTAAGCTGAGAAACAAAGCTCTGGAAAAGGATAAAATTTTGCTTACATTGGTGGACAAGATAAAAGAGGACGAAGCTGCCTCAAAAGCCCAGGCTGAAGCCCAAAAACGCGAAATTAAAGATCTTCAGAAACAGCTAGCTAGAGCTAAAGAAGAACGTATACTTGAAGAGACAAAATGAGAGCTTAGTGATCAATGGGCCAATCATTTAGAAATAAATGTTAAAGAGCTTCGTGCATCCCAGAGAAGATGCTATGTTAAATCCATAGAGTGTGTTAAGAAGATAAAATCCATCTTCGCCAACGTTGGCGCATTCTCTAGTGAAGAGAATTTCTCAAGGGGCAATCCTGAAGGTCCGATTGAATGGATCAGTCACGAAGCTGAGGCCTTCGAGGAAATCCTGAATAGCCGCGGAGACATATGTGCTTTTTCGGGTGCTAGAGAAATTGTTACTGTTTTGGAGAAGAAAGGTTGCGAGCATGTAAAATCTTTAGCGCAGTTCGAAGCTACTTTGTCCTCCGAAGACATTAAAGATCCCTCAACCGAAGCAAGCATGACCGGCGGAAAATTTTTCACTGATATCTGGGACAACGGCGGCCGAGAAATGGCCCAAGAAATTATTCAAAAGAGCGAAAAAGGCATCCACAATGCTAGAAAAGTAGCGGAAGCTGCCGAGAAAAGTACAGAGCCCGAAGGGCAAATAGGTATTAATTAGTGGTTTTTATTATGTTGTAATTTTTGATTCCAAACTTTGTTCGCGGTTTGTAATAGTAATATAGCCGTATCTTCTCCTCCCTCAGAACCTGCTGAGGCATCTCCGGGCCCCCACTCGAAGGGGGACGATGAAATTAGAAAAATGGCCGAAGCCATTATGGACAAGGTTGTCGACCAACTACTAAACGAAGCTGCAGGAATAGTTCTTAAGGAGGATTAAATGCTATTGTAGAAACATTTGGAACGTAACATGTGGAATACATTGTAACTTTGAATGTAATATATAATCTATTTATAATTCAATTCTTTACGATGCATGAAATTTTGCATACATACCATTTTTTGAGCCTTCGGCGAAAAAACACCTTCCCTTCTTTTCATGCTTTGTGAAGAAAATCTTTTATATATCGCAAGAATTTGCAAACTTCTCTGATGGGAAATATCCAAGCTTCGTGAAATATTCTCCGAAGTTGTTTTTATGTTGTCTCTCTCATGAAGCTACACTTCTCAATTTATCTTGTGCCTTAGCACGATTTTCTCTTTTTCAAAATATTCTCCGAAGATCAATATTGTATCCCCTTCTTGTTCCACATGCAATATGCTGTATGATGCTTATGTTATGCAAAATGATGTGATGATGTTATGTTATGCAAAATGATATTTGTGCCGCAAATACATATCCCTGCAATAGAGCACACACACTTTTTGTATCAGCGCTGACTTTTCGCTGTAAGCCTCCCTTAGGAGCTTCTTCGCCTTTTACTTTCAGCGGAATCAGCGTTTATTTTTCGCTGTAAGCCTCCCTTAGGAGCTTCTTCGCCTTTTACTTTCAGCGGAATCAGCGTTTATTTTTCGTTGTAAGCCTCCCTTAGGAGCTTCTTCGCCTTTTACTTTCGGCGGAATCAGCGCTGACTTTTCGCTGTAGGCTTAGAAAACTTACACTGTGCTCCCTTAGGAACGACTTTTTACTGCTTCGAATAAATTGCAGTGTGCCTCTTAGAACAAATTTTTGTCAGTACAAAGGTCCTTCATACCACCATAAATTCGTATGCTTCGGGAACTCAATCCTATGGAGAAGACATATTTTTATTATGATAAAAGACGAAATTGTTATACGAAATTGAAAAAACGATAAACGACACTTAGACTTCCCATAATTGTTCCTTGTTAACAAGAAAGTAATACTGAATGTAAAAATGCGAAAAAACTACTATCGAGGTAGGATATTTGTCAATAAATGTGCTTCGACTCTGGCACGGTGCTATTGACTGTGCGAGCTTCGGACTCCTCTCTGAAGTCCCTCTGAATATGAGTGTGCTGATTCCTTCTGGCTGTTGTCCTCGCTGTGTTGGTGGTGGTGGTGGAGGCTGTTGCCAAGATGCTTGGGGTTGACTTGCTGAAGCAACAGAAGCTGCAGGGTGATTGCCTACATATTCTGGAATGTAAGGCGAATGGTACGAAGCAGTATGCATGACCTGCTTTGGCTGACTCTGTTGTGCTGCAGCTTCTGCTATCTCCTTTTGCTTCTGGATGGTGACGTGGCACATCCTGGTGGTATGGCCCTTGTCTTCACCACAGAATAGACAGTAAATTCTTCTTGGCTGATCCCCAAATCTTCCCCCGAAGCCCCTGGCGCCTCTGCCCCTTGGCGCTGGTGGCCGAGCAGAGCTTTGCTGTTGGCCCAAAGATTGCGAAGAGTATTGTGGCCTTTGTTGTTGGCTCCCTCTATCATCACCTTGAGTGGAGTTATGAATTGACCTGACATGCCTCGGATGAAATCTTCCTCTGAAGCCCCTGGTCATCTCAGAGAACCTGAATGCCTCCTCCCTTCTCTGGCGGAAGTCATTGTCAGCTCGGATGTACTCGTCCATTTTTTGGAGCAGCTTCTCCAAAGTTTGTGGTGGCTTCCTGGCAAAGTATTGTGCTGAGGGTCCCGGCCGAAGTCCCTTAATCATGGCCTCAATGACAATTTCATTGGGCACTGTTGACGCTTGTGCCCTCAGACGCAGAAACCTTCGGACATACGCCTGGAGGTATTCTTCATGGTCCTGGGTACACTGGAATAGAGCTTGAGCAGTAATTGGCTTCGTCTGAAACCCTTGGAAGCTAGTTATCAACATATCCTTCAACTTCTGCCAAGAAGTGATTGTCCCTGGCCGAAGAGAGGAGTACCAGGTCTGAGCGACGCTCTTGACGGCCATGACAAAAGACTTTGCCATGACTGCAGTATTGCCACCATACGAAGATATGGTTGCTTCATAGCTCATCAATAATTGCTTCGGGTCTGTATGACCGTCGTACATGGGGAGCTGGGATGGCTTGTAAGACTGGGGCCATGGTGTAGCCTGCAATTCTGTTGAGAGAGGGGAAGCATCATCGAAAGCAAAATTTCCATAATGGAAATCTTCATACCATTCGTCCTCATTGTAAAAGCCTTCTTGATGAAGCTCTCAGCGCGGAGGCCTTCGGTTCTGATCATCTTGAACAAGATGACGAACCTCTTCCGAAGCTTCATCTATCTGTCTCTGAAGATCAGCTAGACAAGCCATCTTCTCCTTCTTTCGTTGCACCTGCTGCTGAAGGATCTCTAGGTTTTGGATCTTTTTGATCCAAGTCGTCCTCCGGAGGCGTTGGACTAGCGGCCTTCCTCTTCTGGCTTCGGGCCTCCCTAAGAGAAAGGACGT
This sequence comes from Zea mays, assembly GCF_902167145.1. Classification (NCBI taxonomy): domain Eukaryota; kingdom Viridiplantae; phylum Streptophyta; class Magnoliopsida; order Poales; family Poaceae; genus Zea; species Zea mays. The sequence goes on along the minus strand of NC_050103.1, from coordinate 77,091,155 downwards.
CCTGGTTGGGGTCTAGCGGCTGCAGAGTGGCAGCCCCTGTTGCTGAAGCTTTTTTCGGCGGCATGACGAAGGTGATGCTTGCCGAAGGTATTCAAAGCTCAAGAAATGGAAGTGAGTTCACTGGAGGTGGGCGCCAATGTTGGGGACTTGTTCTCAAATGCTATGAATCAAGAACAAGGCAACATAAAATGTTAAATATCAAAACCCCTTCATCCTTTAGATTATTATTTCCCTTCGGATATAATGAATCTAGGACGAAGGTCATGAAGGACATACCTTCATGATCATGATCAAAGATGGAGAACATTCATACAAAGTACAGAAAGTAACATAATTTCTGTAAACATTATTATTAATCTATTTCCATTTATATTATTTATGTAAACAATGGTAAATTACAAATGTACCTTCGGCTTAAAGGAATGAGAATACAGGCGTGACGCAAAAGTGAATGCCAAGTCAGCATGAACAGTACGGGAATACTGTTCACATATTTATAGGCACGGGTCACAGCCCATGCAAAATTACATTAATGCCCTTTACATTTATTAATAACTCTATAGTAATTCTTCGAGGTCTAATTTGGCTTTTCATCTTTAAGTCGGTTTCCCTTTCCCGCCGTTATGCCGAAGCTCTTCTGCACATAGCTTCGTGATCGTCTTATCCTTCGTCGTGATCGTCGTCCCAGTCAAGCTTCGTCCTAACCATGCTCTTGTATACTCGCAATCTGACTTCGAAGGTACCTGTTCACATATTTCTCTTGGAAAACAGTCAAATTACGTTTTTGAGGACCTTCGGAAGCCGAAGGCCCCCAACAATCCACTTGGAGAATTTGTCGATGGCGACCAGCAGGTGCGTGTAGCCCCCGGGTGCCTTCTGCAAGGGGCCGACGAGGTCTAGACCCCACACAGCAAACGACCAGGTGATGGGTATGGTCTGCAGAGCCTGAGCGGGCAGGTGGGTCTGCCTTGCGTAGAATTGACACCCCTGTCAGGTGCGGACAATTCTAGTGGCGTCGGCCACCACGGTCGGCCAGTAGAAACCTTATCGGAAGGCGTTTCCAACAAGGGCTCGAGGCGCTGCGTGATGGCCGCAAGCCCCCGAGTGTATTTCTTGTAAGAGCTCCTGGCCTTCGGCGATGGATATGCATCGTTGGAGGATGCCTGAGGGGCTGCGGTGGTAGAGCTCCTTCTCGTCCCCCAGCAAGACGAATGACTTGGTGCGCCGCGCCAACCGCCGAGCTTCGGCTCGGTCGAGGGGTAGCTCTCCTCGGTGGAGATATTGCAGGTACGGGGTCTGCTAGTTTCGATTAGGCATGACCCCGCTCTGCTCCTCCTCGACGCGCAGTGCCTCGGGCTGGGCCGAGAGTGCCTCGGGCTGAGCCGAGGGTGCCTCGGGCTGAGCCGAGGCTTTCTCGGGTTCGGGCGCGTCGTCGGTCTTGACGGTGGGTCGATGCAGGTCTCAGGAGAAGACGTCCGGGGGAACCGTTGTTCGCCCCGAGGCTATCTTAGTCAGCTCGTCCGCAGTCTCGTTGTAGCGTCGGGCGATGTGGTTGAGCTCGAGCCCGTAGAACTTATCTTCTAGGCGCCGAACCTCATCGCAGTAGGCTTCCATCTTCGGGTCGCGGTAGTGGGAGTTCTTCATGACTTGATCGATGACGAGTTGCGAGTCACCGCGAGCGTCGAGGCGTCGGACCCCTAGCTCGATGGCGATGCGCAACCCGTTGACCAGAGCCTCGTACTCGGCCACATTGTTGGACGCCGGGAAGTGGAGGCGTAGCACATAGCGTAGGTGCTTCCCGAGGGGAGAGATGAAGAGCAGGCCCGCGCCTGCCCCTGTCTTCATCAGCGACCTGTCGAAAAACATGGTCCAGAGTTCCGGTTGGATCGGAGCTGTTGGGAGCTGGGTGTCAACCCATTCAGCCACAAAGTCCGCCAAGACTTGGGACTTGATGGCCTTCCGAGGGGCGAACGAGATTGTCTCGCCCATGATTTCCACCACCCACTTTGCAATCCTACCCGAGGCCTCTCGGCACTGGATGATCTCCCCCAGGGGGAAGGATGACACCACAGTTATCGGATGAGACTCGAAGTAGTGTCGCAACTTCCGCCGCGTCAGGATCACCGCGTACAACAGCTTCTGAATTTGTGGATAGCGGATCTTGGTCTCGAACAGTACCTCACTGATGAAGTAGACTGGCCTCTGGACAGGCAATTCATGCCCCTATTCTCGTCTCTCAACCACGATCGCGGCGCTGACCACCTGAGTGGTAGCGGCGACGTAGATCAAGAGGGCTTCTCCGGTAGCGGGGGGCACCAAGATGGGCGCGTTCGTGAGGAGCACCTTCAGGTTCCCGAGGGCTTCCTCGGCCTCAGGGGTCCAAGTGAAGCACTCGGCCTTTCTTAAGAGGCGGTACAGAGGCAGGCCTCTTTCGCCGAGGCGCGAGATGAAACGGCTCAGAGCCGCAAGGCATCCCGTGACCCTCTGTACGCCTTTCAAGTCCTTGATGGGCCCCATGTTGGTGATGGCCGCGATTTTCTCCGGGTTGGCCTCGATGCCCCGCTCGGAGACGATAAACCCCAAGAGCATGCCTCGGGGGACCCCGAAGACGCACTTCTCAGGATTGAGTTTTACGCCTTTCGCCTTGAGACACCGAAATAACGTTTCAAGGTTGGAAAGGAGGTCGGAGGCTTTCCTCGTCTTGACTACGATGTCATCGATGTAGGCCTCGACCGTTCGACCAGTGTGTTCGCCGAACACGTGGTTCATGCACCGTTGGTACGTCGCACCCGCATTCCTCAAACCAAACGGCATGGTAACATAGCAGTACATGCCGAAAGGTGTGATGAAAGAAGTCGCGAGCTGGTCGGACTCTTTCATCCTGATTTGGTGATACCCTAAGTAGGCATCGAGGAAAGACAGGGTTTCACATCCAGCAGTGGAATCCATGATTTGATCGATGCGAGGCAGAGGGTAGGGAACTTTTGGACATGCTTTGTTTAGACCAGTGTAGTCTACACACATCTGCCATTTCCCTCCTTTCTTTCCCACAAGCACAGGGTTGGCAAGCCATTCGGGATGGAATACCTCTTTGATGAACCCTGCCGCCATTAGCTTGTGGATCTCCTCGCCTATGGCCCTGCGCTTTTCCTCGTCGAATCGGCGTAGAGGCTGCTTCACGGGTCGGGCCCCAGCTCGGATATCCAGCGAGTGCTCGGCGACATCCCTCGGTATGCCGGGCATGTCCGAGGGACTCCACGCGAAAACATCGGCGTTTACACGGAGAAAGTCGACGAGCACTGCTTCCTATTTGGGATCGAGCTCGGAGCCGATCCAGATCTGCTTGGAGGCATCGTTGCTGGGGTCGAGAGGGACGGACTTAACCGTCTCTGCTAGCTCGAAGTTGCCGGCGTGGCGCTTCACGTCTGGCGCCTCCTTAGAGAGGCTCTCCAGGTCGGCGATGAGGGCCTCGGATTCGGCGAGGGCCTCAGCGTACTCCACGCACTCCACGTCGCATTCGTACGCGTGTCGGTACGTGGGGCCGACGGTGATGACCCCGTTGGGGCCCGACATCTTGAGCTTGAGGTAGGTGTAGTTGGGGACGGCCATGAACTTGGCGTAGCATGGCCTCCCTAGCACTGCGTGGTAGGTTCCTCGAAACCCGACCACCTCGAACGTGAGGGTCTCCCTTCGGAACTTGGAGGGTGTCCCAAAGCAGACGGGTAGTGTGGCAGAACCACCCGAATTATTCCAGCTTAAGTGCCTAAGTCACGCCTCAAGGGCCGTAACACACTTAAATCGGAATAACCCGTCAGTCCCTCAGATCTTGTCTGATGAAGCCACTTAACCAGGATCAAATCCCACAATCTCACTCGAAGGTGAGTCACAGAAGAAATACAATAAAACAGGAAACCTCAAATTAAGTACTGAGTTATTACATAAATCAGAGTTTTTGGAGTAGCAAATAAAGTTCACAAATTAAAGTGCAGCGGATAATCGATGTCGTCGGTAATGAGGAAATGGGCAAGGCCTAGCCCACTACTCCTCATGCTCCTCTCCTGCCGGAGCAACATCCCACTCGACCGTCCAACCCGGTGGCAGGGTGGTAGGCCAAGTCACACCATCAACTACATCCTGCATGGTACCTGCAAAAATGGTGCCACAAGCAAGGCTGAGTATACTAATACTCAGCTAGACTTAACCGGTGTGAGGAGTCTACTCCTCTACCTCTAGACTATGCAGCTGTTTGGCTGAGGGGTTTGGTTTGCCAAAAGCACTAGCTGTTTCTAAAATCAAATTTTAGCCTTTCAAATTTTACCATCATTAACTTAGCTAGATTTGCTCCTTCTAAGCATACATGGTAACAATCAATTAGTTCAACCAACAAGTTATCTCATATAATCCACATTTCACTTCTTACTCGATGCAGTACAAGGAATCAAGCAGTCTCATTAGCTGCGAGAAGCAGACGATTCGAATCGAGTTTTAAACCTTGCAAGGTAAACCTAAACACACGGCATGTCAGGGTACTCCGACCCCACACATGACAACCGTCCCCATCGATTCCCCGTTCGCGTCCAGGCCTCACCGCCTTGGCATACAATGCTCCACTGACCCCGGCTGCCGCCGTGCAGTGACCGCACTTGTACCCACCATAGCTAGCATGGGAGACCCAGTCTTAGGTCGCATGAGGGATAAAGTCCGCGCCCGGCTTCACTCAGGTACTAGGTTTACCGGTTACCATTTTTCCCGGCATGTGCTTAGTACGTTCAAAAGCTTGACTCAGGTATCCACACATTAATCCTTAATTCATTTTTCCCGTCTTATGGACAAGGCATCCTCCCTGGATCCAAGTCCACGGACCAATATATATCCCATTATCAAGATGAATACAATCAATTCCTGACCTCGCGCGAGTGCTAGAAAAATCACTCGACTTCTACCGAGATCCTGATTAGCAAGCAGCTACTCGACCTAGCATACTAGTATTCATCTCAAAAAGGAATCCTAAGTTCATGCAACTAGAGGTTTCAAGCAACTCCTACACTTAAGTGCACATTACAGTCCTACAATCAATAAGTGTAGTAAAGTAGCATATATTAACATGGTTATGCATAAAACCGGGGCTTGCCTTCAATTGCTGGGGCTGCGGGGAGATCCTCAATAGCAGCCTCTGAAGCCTGCTCCTGGTCCTCCTCTTGGACAGGTCCTTGCTCGGGGATGAGCACGTACTCTCCGTCGGCAAGATTACAATCGGCGGCGAGACTGTTCCGGTGAAGTGGTCGAGGGTGAAGGGGAGGTCGCGGGGATCACAACGGTGTGCGGAACGTCGTCGGAGATGGCCGGAGTTGGTCGGTCCACGCGCGCAGGCGGGGATGCTCGTCGGCGGCGAGGAGACCGGCCTGGTCACGGCGAGGTAGTTCAATTAAATAGGTCAGGGAGGTCCACGGGTTGCCAGAGAAGACATGAGCGAAAGGAATTGGGCGGAGACTCACTGGATAGCTCGGTCCACGCGCGGCGGCGGAAGACCGAAGTCCGGTGAGGTCGATCTCGGGCCTCCGGTGAAGTCCGGTCGGGTCCGAGGGCTTGGCAAGCTTCACGGGCTACTGGCGGAGCTAGCCGAAGCACTGGTTGAGCTGGAGGGTGGCTGGAGTGGGCTGGCCACGGCGGCCGTAGCTCTGGCGGCAATGGCGGGCGGAAATGCGCTCGCCGGAGCTAAGGAACGGTGGCTGGCCGGTGAGGGTGAGTGCGGGGCGAAGTGAGGTGCGCCCGGGGAGGCTTTATAGGCGCGGGCGGGCACGGCCGAGGGCGTGGGCGCGCGGCGGACTTGACCGGACGCCGGGGCGAGCGCGCGCGCGGGTTGGGCGAGCTCTGGCGTGCCGACCAGGGTCGAACACGTGTGCCCGTGCGTTCTGCCCAAGCTCTGGCGCGTGTGGTCGCTCATCCGAGCCTGCTCTCGCCTTGGTCAGTGCACGAAACCTCTTCTCCTCCCTACAAGCTACCATTTTTGTGTGGGTGCCATAGGATTTTGCCTACTGGTTGCAGAGATATGGAGCCAGGAAATCTGGTCTGTCTCCCTGCCTAAACCCGAGGCAAATCCAAGGTTTTGTCGTGTCTAGGGCTCGCGTCCCAATGCCATCTTCTGGCACACGACAGAGGGGTTAGTTAGACACAATTTTGTCAATGGGGCCATTAGGATTCGAGTTAGGGATCAAGGTGAACATCCCTGATCTTGGGCTCAAGGTCTGAATTTCAGAATTCTGAAATTCAGAATTCTCAATGAGTCCCAACAAAAGAGGCTTGATTTGGGGGTTTTCTTGAATTATTTTGGCTAAGCTTTCTCAATCTATCTTGTTGCTTATCAAATATACTTTAACTTATATAATTGGCTCAACTCAAAATTTCAAACTTTTCATTCCCTTTTTCTTATTTTCTTGAATTTTGTTCATGGGGTTCACTTAGGGTTCTTAATTAGGGTTGCACATTCTTATCTTTTCAAAGACTCAATTGTTTTGATCATGACACATTTAAGTATATACTTGGTGAACTCTTTATTATTTAAGTTATTTTGATGCTCATGCTTACTTTGGTTCACATAAAATAATGGTTCTTGGTTTGGCTTTTTAAGAGAAACCCTAGGTGACACTGGGGTGTCACAGCCTTCCCCCCTTAAAGGAATCTCGTCCCGAGATTCGGGCCAGAGTCCTCCCGGGGTGAAGCGAAGGGTGAGACTGATAGGAAAAGGGTGGGGATTGTTATTATTAGGGCAAAACTGCTCTTCGAATGTCATTCTCTTTGCAACTTCAGAAGGAAGTCCTTTTAAGTTTTACTTTATAGTCACTTCATTCTGAATTAAGATCATATTTTTGGAAATTAGATTCGAAAGGCAGGAGGAGGGGTTGGGGGTGATTACATACCAGCTTCCTTAGGTAGGCAATCGGGGAAGTTGGATCTTAAGAATTCCTCGGTTTCCCAAGTAGCTTCCTCCTCTGAGTGATTACTCCACTGGACCTTGAACATCTTGATCGATTTAGCCCGAGTTGATCTTTCCTTGCAATCCAGAATCTTGGAGGGGTACTCTTGGTACGAGAGATCTGGCTCTACCTCCAATTCTGGCTCTGCTATGATCTCAGTCGGCAATCGAATACACTTCTTCAGCTGAGATACATGGAATACATTGTGAATGGCAGACATCTTTGAAGGTAACTTTAGCTTGTATGCCACGGGTCCACATGCTTCAATGATCTCATAAGGTCCAATGTAACGAGGGGCTAGCTTGCCTTTGATCCCAAACCTCTGCACTCCCTTGGTGGGTGATACCTTGAGGTATACAAAACTTCCCACCTCGAACTGGAGAGGTTTCCTTCTTTTATCATGATAGCTCTTCTGCCTGGCCTGAGCAGCTTCTAGATTCTTCCTGATTAGCTTGACCTTCCTTTCGGCTTCAGTCACCAAATCAGGTCCAAAAACTTCTCTTTCACCAGGTTGAGACCAATTGAGTGGTGTCCTACACCTTCTTCCATAGAGAGCTTCAAAAGGTGCCATCTTTAGGCTGGATTGATAACTATTGTTATAAGCAAACTCTGCCAAGGAGAGGTGCTTATCCCAGTTCTTGCCACAATCGATCGCACAAGCTCTCAGCATATCTTCCAGAATCTGGTTTACTCTTTCCGTCTGACCATCAGTCTGTGGGTGGTAAGCTGAACTCCTGATTAGCTTGGTTCCCAAAGACTCTTGCAATTGTTCCCAAAATCTGGCAACAAATTGGGCTCCTCGGTCAGAAACAATGGTCCGAGGTAATCCATGCAAACACACGATTCGGTCAATATACAATTCTGCATACTTCTGAGCCTTATCAGTGGTGTGCACAGGAAGAAAATGTGCCACTTTCGTCAATCGGTCCACAATAACCCAAATCGAATCATGATGACGAGAGGTGTTGGGTAGACCCACAATGAAATCCATGCTGATGTCGTCCCACTTCCACGAAGGTACGGACAGTGGTCGCAAAGCTCCAGCGGACTTCAAGTGGCTTGCCTTTATCCTCTGACAGGTGTCACACTCTGATACATACTGGGCTATCTCCCTCTTCATTCTGGTCCACCAGTACAAAGGCTTCAAATCATGGTACATCTTGGTGCTTCCCGGATGCATAGAGAATTTGGAGAGATGAGCCTCATCCAAAATTTTCTTCTTGAGATCCTGGTCCTTAGGAATTACCAATCTGCCTTTGAACCATAACACACCCTTCTCATCCTGGCGGAAACAATTATACTTCTCGACCTTCTGATGGAGATTCTTCTTGATAATCTGCACTCCCTTGTCACTGAGCTGGGCCATGATAATCTAGTCTTGCAAAGCTGGCTCAACAGCCATTTGAGACAAAGAACCAGAAGGAATCACTTCAATTTGCATCTTGCTCAACTCATCACACAAGGTGTTAACATGAGAATCCATCAGAATACAGTTGCATTGCAACTTCCGACTCAAGGCATCAGCTACCACATTAGCTTTCCCTGGGTGATAATGTACCTCCAGGTCATAATCCTTGATCAGCTCTAGCCATCTTCTCTGCCTCATGTTGAGATCAGCCTGAGTAAAAATGTACTTAAGGCTCTTATGATCAGTGAAGATGTTGCAGTGGGTTCCCATTAGATAGTGCCTCCACATCTTTAATGCATGAACCACTGCTGCTAACTCAAGGTCATGAGTAGGATAATTTTGCTCATGAGGCCTGAGTGCTCTTGAGGCATAAGCAATGACTCGGTTGTCTTGCATCAAGACACAACCTAGCCCGGTGCCAGAGGCATCGCAATACACATCAAAAGGCTTGCTGCTGTCGGGTTGCGCCAATACTGCGGCGGTGGTCAGATGCTGCCTTAATGCATGGAAGGCATCTTCGCACTTCTGACTCCACACAAACTTGACTTCTTTCTTCAGCAACTCAGTAATAGGCTTCGCAATTCGAGAGAAGCCCGGAATAAATCTTCGGTAATAACCAGCCAATCCCAGAAAACTCCGAATCTGGCGAACAGTCGTTGGTGGCCTCCAGTTCATCACCTCTTGCACTTTATCAGGATCAACAGCTATCCCAGCCTGAGAGATAGTGTGACCCAAGAATTTGATTTCCTTTAGCCAAAAATCACACTTGGATAATTTGGCATAAAGGTGGTGCTCTCGCAGACGTTGAAGCACTACATGCAAATGCCCGGCATGTTCTTCTTCGTTCTTTGAGTACACCAGAATATCATCGATGAAAACCACCACGAACTTGTCCAATTCCGGCATGAAAACAGAATTCATCAGATACATGAAATATGCTGGTGCATTTGTCAGCCCGAATGACATCACCAAGAATTCATATAGCCCATATCTGGTTGAAAATGCCGTCTTCGGAATATCACTGGCTCGTATTTTGATCTGATGGTAGCCAGAGCGAAGGTCTATCTTGGAAAACACCTTGGCCCCGACCAACTGGTCAAAGAGAACATCAATACGAGGCAAAGGATATTTGTTCTTGATAGTTACCGCATTAAGAGGGCGGTAATCTATACACAGCCTCAAGCTTTCATCCTTCTTCTTCACAAACAGTGCTGGACATCCCCAAGGCGAAGTGCTTGGGCGAATAAAACCCTTATCCAGCAACTCTTGCAACTGCTTCTTCAACTCTGCCAACTCAGCGGGTGGCATTCGGTAGGGCCTCTTGGAAATTGGGGCCGTTCCCGGTTGCAACTCGATGGCGAATTCAATATCCCGGTCCGGTGGCATTCCTGGCAATTCATCAGGAAAGACATCTGCATACTCACAGACCACTGGGATCTTCTTCAGGGGTAACTCCGTCATAGAGAAAGCACATGACTGAGAAGAACCCTGACTAGGCAGAATCAAAGTGAAATTCCCGCAGAAAGGAGAATTAACTTCCACGGTACGACTGGCTATATCAAGCACAACTTGGTGCAAGGTCATCCAATTTGCTCCTAGAATAATGTCCACATTTCCCAATCCCATCACAAGAAGAGTGGTTTTGACAATGTGGCTTCCCAGTTGAATAGGCACACTTTGGTTTAATTGATTAGTTGCAATTTTACCCCCAGGTGTGACTATCATGAATGACCCTTTTGAGTGAGAGAATGGCAGTTTGCAATTAGCACTGAACTTTTGGCTAATGAAGCTATGAGATGCACCAGAATCAAACAGAATTAAAGCAGGTTGATTATAAACTGAAAAGGTACCGGTCATGATAGGAGCTCCTTCTGGCACTTCCTCTAGAGCAGTGAAGTTGAGCTTCCCTTGCCTGACTTGCACCTTCTGCTTTCTTCCCTTGTCTTGATTTGGTGCTGGCATCTGCCTCTGCTGGTTCCTGGGGCAATTCTTGGCATAGTGGCCCACATTGCCACAAGTGAAACACTTGTTCCCATTGCCCTGGCGGAACTGCTGCTGCTGCGGAGGCTGATTGTTTCTTGGGGCGGGAGCTGGATAGCGGTTGGGTGCCGGCTGCTGCTGCTGCTGAGGTGGCCTGATCACCCATCTGCCTGCCTGCTGCTGAAAACCCCTGCTCTGATTGTGAGAAACAATCCGGAACCTCTGAGCCTAAGCGGAGGGTGCTGCCATTGGTGCTTTCCTCTTCTTCTCTGCCCGGTGAGCAACAATGCAATCCTCCTGAGAGATGGCCATGTTGACCAACTCATTGAAGCTATCAGCCCGGACAGTGTTGAGTCGTTCCCGCAGCTTGGTATTGAGACCCCTGCGGAAGCGATCCCTCTTCTTTTCATCAGAATCAGCATGATACCCTGCATACTGGCATAAGTCGTTGAAGGCTTGCGCATACTGCAGTACCGTGCGGGTTCCTTGATTGAGGGCCAGGAATTCGTTCAACTTCCGATCAAGAATGCCAGCTGGAATGTGGTGTCCTCTGAAGGCAGTCTTGAATTCCTCCCAAGATACCTCACGATCAGCGGGGAGCATAGCACGGAAGTGGTCCCACCAAGTCCGAGCAGGGCCGCGAAGCTGCTGTGCGGCGAAGCGAGCCTTGGCCTCATCAGGGCAGTCTCCTGTGAGGAGGGGAAACTTGGACTCGACGACGCGAAGCCACACGTCGGCGTCCAACGGATCCTCTGCCTTGGTGAACAAGGGCGGCTGCGTGCTCAGAAACTCCTGGTACGTTGCCATAGCCGGAGGTCGCTGATGCTGGCCTCCACCATGATGCTGCTGGTGGGGCTGGCGCTGCAAGAGCTGTCGCAGAATTTCATTCTGCTGGGCCATCAGCTCCTGCACTGTGGGAGCTGGAGGAGGCGGCGGGGGAGCTTGCTCATTTTGCCCGCGACGCTGCCTCGCTGCCATCTGAAAACAGAGATTGTCGCCATTGTTATCCCAATTCATATTTCCGAACGACAAGACATTATCTCGTATGGAAGGAAAAAGCCATAATCATAATATTAGGTTCGAAATGAAGATAACATGGTGACAAGGATCCCACAGATATCAAAAGTTTACAGGGTTACATCAATCAGGGGAAAGTACCCACAAGCCTAGTCCAAAATGTGACACTACTAAGCTCGCATAGGTTTCTATCCGCCTAAAAATGTCAAAGTGACTGCTTAACCCTGAGCGGTGGAAGCGACACTGGATACGGGTGAAGGAGGCATCGCGGAGGTAGTCCCATTGGCACCAGGGGCTGGTCCTAGCTCCTCGGGAGCCTCTTCTCCCTCGCTTCCTGCTTCATTGGCCTCCATCTCCAGGTGGTGCATGTCCAAGTGGTCATTGGCTTCCTCAAGTTCCCTCTGCACGTCGTGAAGCTGGTTCTCCAAGACATCAATTGTGTTATCTCGGATCTCCACTTGCTGCTCCAGGGTGGTGATACGCTGGCTCAGCCTCTCCACCTGCAGATCCTTCTCCACCAACTCTGTGGATAGGTCGACCACAAAATCTTCCCGACTGTCGAGAGTGAGCTTGGCAGCCTGAGCGGTGTTAGCAAGAAGTGTCATAGCATCGCTCTGAAGGGCCTGAAGGCGGTACAGCGCACTCATGCACTGAACAGTGACCCTCCCAACCAAGTCAGGATACATTGCCCACACATCCTTCACATGGCTCACGCGGTTACACCACATGGGATCATCCTTCTTCTCAGCAGGGAAGAGTCCCAAGGGGTGCATTACCATCTCCAGGGGATGCTAGCCACAGAAAGTCGTCAGAGTCTTCATGGCTGCTGCCTCAATGGTGTCGTCCGTCCTGAGTCCAATCGTCTCAGAGTCAAGAGAACGCCAACCCGACTGAAGGGGATGAGCCTCCAAAGTTAGCCAGACCCGACAACGAGGTACCCGATGCTCCTCATACAACTGCACTGTGTACAAAGGGGGCGTAGGGTAACCGGCGGAGTTAAGCACTTCCCACAAAATGGAAGGAAAGCCATCGCGAGAAAGGAAGTCAGAACTGAAACGAGAGTCTCCTCCACTGGCGGGGGTGGGTGAATTCATCTGCGGAAGGGAATCAAAGATAAAGATTATGGTGGAAGGAAAAAGAAAAAGAGAGCCCGGATGGTTTCGAAGAAAAGGGGGTTAGCTCAAATTTTAATTCCTCTTTATGTTTTATAATGCATGCATGCGGAAAGAAACGTTGCCTCTCAAAGGAAAATAGGGTGCCTTTTTAGGGCATCCTAAAATATAAGTATTGGCCCACAGGGCCTAATTAATTAGCCACCTATTTCTCCCTCTATGCCTAAGGCCTTTCGTCCTAGGTCTAGCGGTCTAGTCCTGACGATCCGTAACAGTTTCTAGGCAAGTTTTAGATTTTGAAAATTGGTATTCATGGTTTATTGCCCTTCTTTGTGGTGGAATTTGCTCCGATACCAGCTGTGGCAGAACCACCCGAATTATTCCAGCTTAAGTGCCTAAGTCACGCCTCAAGGGCCGTAACACACTTAAATCGGAATAACCCGTCAGTCCCTCAGATCTTGTCTGATGAAGCCACTTAACCAGGATCAAATCCCACAATCTCACTCGAAGGTGAGTCACAGAAGAAATACAATAAAACAGGAAACCTCAAATTAAGTACTGAGTTATTACATAAATCGGAGTTTTTGGAGTAGCAAATAAAGTTCACAAATTAAAGTGCAGCGGATAATCGATGTCGTCGGTAATGAGGAAATGGGCAAGGCCTAGCCCACTACTCCTCATGCTCCTCTCCTGCCGGAGCAACATCCCACTCGACCGTCCAACCCGGTGGCAGGGTGGTAGGCCAAGTCACACCATCAACTACATCCTGCATGGTACCTGCAAAAATGGTGCCACAAGCAAGGCTGAGTATACTAATACTCAGCTAGACTTAACCGGTGTGAGGAGTCTACTCCTCTACCTCTAGACTATGCAGCTGTTTGGCTGAGGGGTTTGGTTTGCCAAAAGCACTAGCTGTTTCTAAAATCAAATTTTAGCCTTTCAAATTTTACCATCATTAACTTAGCTAGATTTGCTCCTTCTAAGCATACATGGTAACAATCAATTAGTTCAACCAACAAGTTATCTCATATAATCCACATTTCACTTCTTACTCGATGCAGTACAAGGAATCAAGCAGTCTCATTAGCTGCGAGAAGCAGACGATTCGAATCGAGTTTTAAACCTTGCAAGGTAAACCTAAACACACGGCATGTCATTGTACTCCGACCCCACACATGACAACCGTCCCCATCGATTCCCCGTTCGCGTCTAGGCCTCACCGCCTTGGCATACAATGCTCCACTGACCCCGGCTGCCACCGTGCAGTGACCGCACTTGTACCCACCATAGCTAGCATGGGAGACCCAGTCTCAGGTCGCATGAGGGATAAAGTCCGCGCCCGGCTTCACTCAGGTACTAGGTTTACCGGTTACCATTTTTCCCGGCATGTGCTTAGTACGTTCAAAAGCTTGACTCAGGTATCCACACATTAATCCTTAATTCATTTTTCCCGTCTTATGGACAAGGCATCCTCCCTGGATCCAAGTCCACGGACCAATATATATCCCATTATCAAGATGAATACAATCAATTCTTGACCTCGCGCGAGTGCTAGAAAAATCACTCGACTTCTACCGAGATCCTGATTCGCAAGCAGCTACTCGACCTAGCATACTAGTATTCATCTCAAAAAGGAATCCTAAGTTCATGCAACTAGAGGTTTCAAGCAACTCCTACACTTAAGTGCACATTACAGTCCTACAATCAATAAGTGTAGTAAAGTAGCATATATTAACATGGTTATGCATAAAACCGGGGCTTGCCTTCAATTGCTGGGGCTGCGGGGAGATCCTCAATAGCAGCCTCTGAAGCCTGCTCCTGGTCCTCCTCTTGGACAGGTCCTTGCTCGGGGATGAGCACGTACTCTCCGTCGGCAAGATTACAATCGGCGGCGAGACTGTTCTGGTGAAGTGGTCGAGGGTGAAGGGGAGGTCGCGGGGATCACAACGGTGTGCGGAACGTCGTCGGAGATGGCTGGAGTTGGTCGGTCCACGCGCGCAGGCGGGGATGCTCGTCGGCGGCGAGGAGACCGGCCTGGTCACGGCGAGGTAGTTCAATTAAATAGGTCAGGGAGGTCCACGGGTTGCCAGAGAAGACATGAGCGAAAGGAATTGGGCGGAGACTCACTGGATAGCTCGGTCCACGCGTGGCGGCGGAAGACCGAAGTCCGGTGAGGTCGATCTCGGGCCTCTGGTGAAGTCCGGTCGGGTCCGAGGGCTTGGCAAGCTTCACGGGCTACTGGCGGAGCTAGCCGAAGCACTGGTTGAGCTGGAGGGTGGCTGGAGTGGGCTGGCCACGGCGACCGTAGCTCTGGCGGCAATGGCGAGCGGAAATGCGCTCGCCGGAGCTAAGGAACGGTGGCTGGCCGGTGAGGGTGAGTGCGGGGCGAAGTGAGGTGCGCCCGGGGAGGCTTTATAGGCGCGGGCTGGCACGGCCGAGGGCGTGGGCGCGCGGCGGACTTGACCGGACGCCGGGGCGAGCGCGCGCGCGGGTTGGGCGAGCTCTGGCGTGCCGACCAGGGTCGAACACGTGTGCCCGTGCGTTCTGCCCAAGCTCTGGCGCGTGTGGTCGCTCATCCGAGCCTGCTCTCGCCTTGGTCAGTGCACGAAACCTCTTCTCCTCCCTACAAGCTACCATTTCTGTGTGGGTGCCATAGGATTTTGCCTACTGGTTGCAGAGATATGGAGCCAGGAAATCTGGTCTGTCTCCCTGCCTAAACCCGAGGCAAATCCAAGGTTTTGTCGTGTCTAGGGCTCGCGTCCCAATGCCATCTTCTGGCACACGACAGAGGGGTTAGTTAGACACAATTTTGTCAATGGGGCCATTAGGATTCGAGTTAGGGATCAAGGTGAACATCCCTGATCTTTGGCTCAAGGTCTGAATTTCAGAATTCTGAAATTCAGAATTCCCAATGAGTCCCAACAAAAGAGGCTTGATTTGGGGGTTTTCTTGAATTATTTTGGCTAAGCTTTCTCAATCTATCTTGTTGCTTATCAAATATACTTTAACTTATATAATTGGCTCAACTCAAAATTTCAAACTTTTCATTCCCTTTTTCTTATTTTCTTGAATTTTGTTCATGGGGTTCACTTAGGGTTCTTAATTAGGGTTGCACATTCTTATCTTTTCAAAGACTCAATTGTTTTGATCATGACACATTTAAGTATATACTTGGTGAACTCTTTATTATTTAAGTTATTTTGATGCTCATGCTTACTTTGGTTCACATAAAATAATGGTTCTTGGTTTGGCTTTTTAAGAGAAACCCTAGGTGACACTGGGGTGTCACAGATCGAGTTGTCCGAGGGGCTAGACACGTTTCCTGGGGATGATCCCGTGAAAAAGGCGCAGCGCCTGCCCGGACCGAGGACAGATCAATCCGCAGGAGCCCGAGGGTCTCGGCGTAGGTTATGTTGAGGCTGCTGCCTCCGTCCATGAGGACCTTGGTGAGCCTGACGCTGCCGACAACGGGGTCGACAACGAGCGGGTACTTCCCCGGGCTCGGCATGCGGTCGGGGTGGTCGCCCTGGTCGAAGGTGATGGGCTTGTCGGACCAGTCTAGGTAGACTGGCGCCGCCACCTTTACCGAGCAGACTTCTCGACGCTCTTGCTTGCGGTGCCGAGCCGAGGCGTTTGCCACTTGCCTACCGTAGATCATGAAGCAGTCACGGACCTTGGGGAACCCTCCTGCCTGGTGATCCTCCTTCTTATCGTCGTCGCGGGCCCTGCCACCTTCCACAGGTGGCCCAGCCTTGTGAAAGTGTCGCCGAAGCATGGCGCACTCCTCGAGGGTGTGCTTGACGGGCCCCTGATGATAGGGGCACGACTCCTTGAGCATCTTGTCGAAGAGTTTGGCACCTCCGGGAGGTTTCCGAGGGTTCTTGTACTCGGCGGCGGCGACAAGGTCCGCATCTGTCACACCCGGTTTTGGAAGGTAAACCGAATGCGAACCATGTACGTGCCAGGATCAGAACTCACGTACACAGCGATTACATAAATGAACATCATCGCACAATGCTCGAATAATAACATAAAAGAGTACTTAACTTATTACATCACAGAGTCATAGACATCAACATAGTCAGCTGACTGGGGGTTGCCACCAACCCACACCTAGAATTCGTCGTAGTCTTGGAACTCCTGGAAGTCTCCTTCCACGACTTCGCCTTCTCCTGAGCAGTGGTTGCAATGTGGACAACCTGGTGTTTTGTGGTAAAGCAAGGATGAGTACACATCAACGTACTCAGCAAATGTCCCGTTTGGCTGAAGTGGACTAGCTTTATGTGGGGTTAGGCTCAAGCAGTTGCTTTTAGTTGGTCAGGTATTTATCATTAGTAGAAGCCAGATTTTAGCATTAACCAACCCGTAAACCATTTCCTCATCGAGGAACATCATCATCATCGAACCAAAACCATAACATAATCCTTGCATCTCGAACCATCTGTATCTCTAATCAAAGAGGATCCCAAGGCTGCTCTTAACCGTGAGCACGGCTGATATATCAGTTTCACTACCCTCTGCAGAGGTTGCACACTTTACCCATGAGTCATGATTCCCTTTCTACCCGGGGAGAGCTAATCCCCATTGACCACTACCTAGGTGGTCCAGCAGGGCATCACTACGTAGCTTTTACAAAGATTCCCTAGAGATCATAGCTGCCTGTTAGGTTTCTCCAGTTTGATAAACACAGTACCCCTCCCCGCAGGAGAGTGACTAACAAAGAGCAAAACGAAAGAACCTCGACACTCAGCCTCGGCAGAGCAAGCACTGTGCCTGGACCCCATTGACGGCACGACGGCTAAGCAACTACACCTCTAGTTCATCTAATTAATCAGCTAAGGGCATCCCATTTCACCCTCATGGTTGCACTGTTATCCCGGGTGGTCTCTCAACGAACCAGTCCTTACGGAGAGGTACTCAGGAAACAGCCTGAGCCCCCTAGAGTATCACAAGATCATCAACATCATCAGGATAACAGTATCATAAATAGTCACATCATGTTCATTGATTAAGTTAAGGCAATAGCAGAGTGCTAACCATAACAACCCAATAGGTCATCAAGGACAAAGTAAAGTGTAAAGCTAGTCAATCCTTAGGTTTCAAGTAAGTAATGCGGGATAGTAAGTTATAAATGAGTAGGACATAATGGGACAGAGGACACTTGCCTTCACCAAACTGCTGATCAGGGACTTCCTCTGCAACCTCCTCGGGAAACACAGACTGCTCGTTGTCTACGTAAAGCAATCATTCACACTATGCACTTGGGAAAATAACAAACAAAAACAAAATACCAAACATATGCAGCAGAGAGAGGTCACATGTTCATAACAGAAAAGGGATAGGCATTCTGGTGTTCTCTAGGCCTGGGGTAGAGGACTATACAAAATGAGTCATTATCCACTACTCAGGTTTAAGTCAGTGGTGGGATTAAATAATTATCTGGTTAAGTTCCTAAACTTAAGTGTTTGAGTCCATAAACTTAAGTGCTCCAACTTTTATTAAAGTCTACTTTCTTTTATTTATCTCAAATAGGGTTCCCATAACATTAACTTTATCCTAATGATTAACCATTAATTGGGACATGGAAACAGCAGGGAAACATTGCATAAACAGATAGATAATAATATTATGAACATTTTGCAATTTGAAGCACCTAATTTGGAGTTCATATGACAAAGTTATGAATTTTACAAGTTTAGGGGTTAAAATTATACCCTAAGGACCTATTTTGAATTAAATAAAAGGTCCGAGGACCTAACTGCGAGAAACCAGGGACGGCGGGCGCAATTTCCAGAAAACAGGGGGGTTCTTTAAGAAAATGCGCGGGCGAAGGGGTATCGGGCGCTTAAAGCCGTTGGATCTCAAACGGATGACCAGGATTAGATCCTGCG
This sequence comes from Zea mays, assembly GCF_902167145.1. NCBI lineage: Eukaryota > Viridiplantae > Streptophyta > Magnoliopsida > Poales > Poaceae > Zea > Zea mays. The sequence continues at coordinate 77,072,773 of NC_050103.1, read as the reverse complement.
GGCGGGCGCGCGGGCGCGCGGCGGCGTGAGCGGCTGACAGGCGGGGCCCAGTTGGTAGCGCGAGCACGGGCGACTGGCAGGCGGGGCCCAGTTGGCAGCGCGAGCGCGGGGGAAACGGCTCTGGGCCGTTGGATCTCAGGCGAACGGCTGAGGCTGGGTTCGGGCTATTTGAAACAGGGCCGTCCGATCTAAGATGGACGGCGGAGATGGGGCGGCTGGCTCCTGTCTCCTTCCCCAGCCAGCTGAGGCGGCGGCGCCCGTTCCGCGGCGGAGAACTCGCCGGAGACGAGGGGCGCGGGGGCCCTGCGGGTCCCCAGGGCGACCTGAGTGGCCGGGAAGGTTGGGGAGGGCGCGGGGAACCTTTTGGTGGGGACTAGGTCGGGGCAGGGGCACCGGAGGGGGGCGGTTCGCGGTGGAGCGGCTCGACGGCGGCGCTAAACTACTCCGGCGAGGAATTAAACGCGATAGAGAGCAAGACAAAGGCCAATAGGGGCGGGAGAGGTCCCTTACCTCAAAGCGGCCTCCGGGGACTCCTCGGTGGCGACGGAGACGCGACGGCGGCCCGGGGCGACGGTGGCGGCTGCACGGAGGACGGCGGGTGAGCGCGGGCAGAGCGAAATAGGGAGGGGAAGGGGAAATTGGTGCGCGTTCCGGGTTGCGGACGTCGGGGCGAAGCTCACCGTGGCAATGGACACGGCGGAGCTCCAACGGCGGCCGGGAACCGAGCTCGGAACGGCGGGGTTTACGGCGGCGGCGCTCTGGCGTGCGCACAGCGAGGGAGAGGTGGAAGAGGGGGGGGGGCCGGTTGGTGCGCAAATGAGGGAGGGGGAGATGGCGAGCAAGGCTCGGGGCTCAAGTGGCCGAGGGCGAGGTGGGGCGAGCCCCACGCGCGACGTGGGCGCGGAGACCGCGGCACGCACGGCGGCGGTTACGCGAAGACGGAGAAGCTGACAAGCCGGGCCCGCGGCGCAGAGAGAGAGAAGAAAGCGGGTGCGGGCGCGAGGAAAGCGGGGCTGACGGGCCAGGCCCACGGGCAGAGAGAGCGAGGGAGCGGGCGCACGCGCGGGGAAGCGGCAGCGCCGACAGGTGGGGCCGGGCGAGCAGAGAGAGCGGGAGGCGGGCGCGCGCAAGGCGGGCCGACTGGGCCGAAAGGCCGAGGGGGCGGGGAAAGCGGGCTTCTTTTCCTTTTTCTTTTATTTTGGTATTTGTTTTCTATTTTCTTTTTATTTTCTCTATTTGATTCAAATTCAAATGAGCCACAAATTCAAATTAGACCTTTTGAGAATTATGCACCAAACAAAAGTGAAATCTTGGGTTCAACATGATGCAACAATTCATACTCCCTTGGAGTTTGAGCTAATAGACTATAATTATAAATAAGATAACCACTTTTCTCCTATAGAAATGAGAGAGAGGAGATTGGGGAAGGATGAGAAAAGGGAAGTAACACCTGAATTTGTGAATATGAGCAAAGAAATTTTATACCCCCAAATTCAGGGTGTTACAGCATCGGCGGCGTCGCGTTTCGCTTGCGACTTATTCTTGCCTTTCTTCTTGGTGCCGCGCTGAGTTGACGCCTCGGGGACATCTTCCAGTGGGTGGCCCTGGGCCTGCTTGTCCTTCCGGAAGATGGCATCAACCACCTCCTAGCCAGAGGCGAACTTGGTGGCGATGTCCATCAGCTCGCCCGCCCTGGTGGGGGTCTTGCGACCCAGTTTGCTCACCAGGTCGCGGCAGGTGGTGCCGGCGAGGAACGCGCCGATGACATCCGAGTCGGTGACATTGGGCAGCTCGGTGCTCTGCTTCGAGAATCGCCGGATGTAGTCCCGGAGAGACTCTCCTGGCTGCTGGCGGCAGCTTCGGAGATCCCAGGAGTTCCCAGGGCGCACGTACGTGCCCTGGAAGTTGCCGGCGAAGGCTTGGACCAGGTCGTCCCAGTTGGAGATCTGCCCCGGAGGCAAATGCTCCAGCCAGGCTCGAGCGGTGTCGGAGAGGAATAGGGGGAGGTTGCGGATGATGTTGTCATCGTTCGTTCCACCCAGGTGGCAGGCCAGCCGGTAGTCCGCGAGCCACAGTTCCGGTCTCGTCTCCCCCGAGTACTTTGTGATAGTAGTCGGGGTTCGGAAACGGGTCGGGAACGGCGCCCGTCGTATGGCCCGGCTGAAAGCCTGCGGACCGGGTGGTTCGGGCGAGGGACTCCGATCCTCCCCGCTGTCGTAGCGTCCCCCACGCCTGGGGTGGTAGCCTCGGCGCACCTTCTCGTCGAGGTGGGTTCGACGGTTGCGGTGATGGTGCTCGTTGCCGAGGTGACCTGGAGCCGCAGGCGCTGTGTTGCGCGTGCGCCCGGTATGGACCGAGGCTTCCCGCATGAATCGGGAAGTCGCGGCGCGATGCTCCGAGGGGTAGCCCTGCCTTCGGGAGGCAGAGCTTTCGGCCCGTCGGACCGCGGCATCCTCCAGGAGATTCTTGAGCTCTCCCTGGATACGCCGCCCTTCGGTGGTTGATAGCTCCGGCATCGCATGGAGAAGTATTGCCGCTGCAGCCACGTTCTGGCCGACCCCACTGGAAGCCGGTGGTGGCCTTGACCTGACATCATCGGCGATGCGGTGCTGGATGCCCTGGGGTAGATGACGCGCTTCTCCGGCCGGAGGTTGGCCCGCCCATTCCTGCCCGATGTCCCGGCGGAACGGCTCAAGCGTTCCTGCTCCCTCGTCGAGCCTGGCCTGCATCTCGCGGATTTGCTCGAGCTGTGAGTCATGACCCCCCGCCGGGACGGGGATCACAGCTAGCTCCCGAAGGATGTCAACGCGAGGCGCAGGCCTAGGGGGATCACCGTTTTACGGTATACCAAGATGGTTGCCTTCGCCGGGATCCCCTAGATCGACGTGGAAACATTCACGACTTGGGTCGCAGTCCTCGTCGCCGAAGCTGCGGCTACTGTCGGAACAATCGGAGAGGCAGTAGTCGCATGCGGTCATGAAGTCCCACATGGCACTGGGGTTACCAAGTCCGGAGAAATCCCAACAAAAGTCGGGCTCGTCATCTTCCCCGGAAACCGAGGGCCCGTAGGTCGAGACGGCTGTCAGCCGGTCCCAGGGTGACCGCATACCGTACCCCGGAGGGTTTGGACTCGCCTCTATGAAAGCGTCCACCGAAGCGAAGTCGCTTGGTGGGTCGAGGCTGAATCCAAAAGGCACGAGAAGGGAATCGGTCGGTACCTCTTGGTCCACGGGCGGTGACGAAGTCACGTCAAGGGCAGACTGCACCGTCGTCTCAGGTACGAGGGTGACGCCCAGCAAGTCTTTTGCGAGCGTGCTGGCGTCGTCCGTCCGCTTGGAGTTGGCGTGTTGCAGGGAGACGGCGCTCGTCTTCGTCTCAAACACGAGGTCGATGCCCGACGTGCCCCCCATTGGGGCGCCGACACCGTCGACTCGCTCGACAGCCGACGAGGTGCCGCCTCCTGCTTGGCCTTGGTTGCCCCGCCTCCTCCTCCGTCGGCGGGGGAGGCGACGGGATAAACCCGAATGTTGTTCTTCCGCCATGTGGGGAAGATGTCGTCGATTCCGCCACCGGCGGGCGGGTTGTCGGCCGCCATTGTCGCCGTCTAGCGGCGGGGGAAGGAGTATCATGTCGTAGCTGCCGTTGAGGGACATGAACTCAAGACTCCCGAAACGGAGCACCGTTCCGGGCTGGAAAGGTTGCTGGAGACTGCCCATCTGGAGCTTGACGGGAAGCTGTTCGTCAACACGCAGCAAGCCCCTACCTGGCGCGCCAACTGTCGGCGTTTCGACCCGGGGGGTCCCTGGACCGACGAGTAAATTGTCGCCGCGTGCCCCAGCCCAGATGGGTCGGCGCGAGACGGAGCGCGAAGGGGGGAGACAGGCGTGAAAGGGGAAACCCATGGCCTTCGTGTTTGTCCCGCGCCCAGGTCGGGTGCGCTTGCAGTAGGGGGTTACAAGCGTCCACGCGGGAGGGAGCGAGAGGCTTACGCGAGCGCCGTCCTGTCCTTCCCCGCGCGACCAACCCTCTGTAAGAGGGCCCTGGACCTTCCTTTTATAGGCGTAAGGAGAGGGTCCAGGTGTACAATTGGGAGATGTAGCAGTGTGCTAACGTGTCTAGCAGAGAGGAGCTAGTGCCCTAAGTACATGCCGTCGTGGCAGCCGGAGAGGTTTTGGCACCCTGTTCGTGTGATGTCGCGGCCGTCGAAGGAGCGCTGGAGCCTGGCGGAAGGACAGCTGTCGGGGCTGTCGAGTCCTTGCTGACGTCTCCTTGCTTCCGTAAGAGGGCTGAGAGCCGCCGTCGTCATGGAGCATGCGGGGCGCCATCATTACTTGTTTACCGGGGCGAGCCAAATGGGACGCCGGTCTTGTTCCCCGTAGCCTGAGCTAGCTAGGGGTAGGGTAATGATGGCCCCTCCTGTGACGTGGTCGGTCCGAGCCCTGGGTTGGGCGAGGCGGAGGCTCCTCCGAGGTCGAGGTCGAGTCTGTCTTCCGAGGTCAAGGTCGAGTCCGAGCCCTTGGGTCGGGCGAGACGGAGACCGTCGGCTGAGGCCGAGGTCGAGTCTGAGCCCTGGGTCGGGCGAGGCGGAGTTCGTCGTCTTCCGGGGCCGAGGCCGAGTCCGAGCCCTGGGTCGGGCGAGGCAGAGTTCGTCGTCTTCCGGGGCCGAGCCCGAGTCCGAGCCTTGGGTCGGGCGAGGCGGAGTTCGTCGTCTTCCGGGGCCGAGCCCGAGTCCGAGCCCTGGGTCAGGCGAGGCGGAGTTCGTCGTCTTCCGGGGCCGAGGCCGAGTCTGAGCCCTGGGTCGGGCGAGGCGGAGTTCGTCGTCTTCCGGGGCTGAGCCCGAGTCCGAGCCTTGGGTCGGGCGAGGCGGAGTTCGTTGTCTTCCGGGGCCGAGCCCGAGTCCGAGCCCTGGGTCGGGCGAGGCAGAGTTCGTCGTCTTCCGGGGCCGAGCCCGAGTCCGAGCCCTGGGTCGGGCGAGGTGGAGTTTCTTATGGCGCCTGAGGCCGGGCTTGGCGGCTGTCAGCCTCACTCTGTCGAGTGGCACAGCAGTCGGAGCGACACGGGCGACGTTGTCTTCTTGTCAGACTGGTCAATGGAGCAGCGAAGTGACTGTGGTCACTCGGCTCAGTCGACTGAAGGGCGTGTGTCAGGATAAGGTGTCAGGCCACCCTTGCATTAAATGCCCCTGCGATACAGTCGGTCGTCGTGGCGATTTGGCCAAGGTTGCTTCTTGGCGAAGACTGGGCCTCGGGCGAGCCGAAGGTGTGTCCGTTGCTTGAGGGGGGCCCTCGAGCGAGACGTGAATCCTCCGGGGTCGGCTGCCCTTGCCCGAGGCTGGGCTCGGGCGAGGCGAGATCGTGTCCCTTGAGCGGACCGAGCCTTGACTTAATCGTACCCATCAGGCCTTTGTAGCTTTGTGCTGATGGGGGTTACCAGCTGAGATTAGGAGTCTTGGGCGTACCCCTAATTATGGTCCCCGACACCAGGTACACCAAGATGACGCCCGAGGAAATCCTTGGAAAATTTGTAAGCGGGCGCATGATGGTGAAGGAGGCAAGATACGTGGACGATGCATTAAATGGACCGCTTCCTCACTACGAGCAGCAGCCCGTTGCTCTCAAGGCAACTAGCAGTAAGGAGGCGCTACCTATCAAGGTAGCACAAGTGGAGGCTGCCGGACTCAACGAAGATGAGCTAGCGCTCATCATCAAACGATTCAAGACTGTCTTGAAAGGACGCAAGGAGTACCCCAACAAGAACAAATCAAGGGGAAAGCGCTCCTGCTTCAAGTGTGGTAAGCCTAGTCATTTTATTGCATAATGTCCTGATAATGATGATGACCAGGCACAAGAGAAGAAATGGAAGAAGGAGAGAAAGAAGAACTATAGGAAGGCGAAGGGCGAGGCACACATCAGAAAGGAGTGGGACTCTGATTGCTCTTCATCTGACTCTGATGATGAAGGATTAGCTGCCTCAGCCTTCAACAAGTCTTCTCTCTTCCCCAACGAACGTCACACGTGCCTCATGGCTAAGGAGAAGAAGGTACACATACGAGATACACCTAAGTACACTTCTTCTAGTGATGAGGAATCATCTGATGATGAAGTAGATTATACTGATTTGTTTAAGGGATTAGATAGAACTAAGGTAGAAAAAATAAATGAATTAATTGTTGCTCTTAATGAAAAGGATAGATTGCTAGAAAAGCAAGAAGATATTTTGTATGAAGAACATGATAAATTCATTAGTGTCAAAAAAATCTCTTGCTCTAGAAGTCAAGAAAAATGAAATCCTATCCTCTGAATTGTCTACCTGTCATGAATCTATTTCTAGCCTAAAGAATTTCAATGATGATTTGAATGCTAAGCTAGAGAAAGTTAATGTAACTAGTTCATGTGTAGAGCATGTTGTTATTTGCAATAGATGTAAAGACTTTGATGTTGATGCCTGTAATGAACATGCTTCTACTATTGCTAAGTTAAACAATGATGTTGCAAGTCTTAATGCTCAACTTAAGACTTGCAAAGATAGTTATGAGAAACTAAAGTTTGTTAGGGATGCCTACACCATTGGTAGACACCCCTCTATTAAGGATGGACTTGGTTTCCAAAAGGAGACCAAGAACTTAACAAGCCATAGAACTTCCAATCTCTACAAGGAGAAAGGGAAGGCTCCTATGGCTAGTAGTTCTCAAAAGAATCATGCCTATCTAAATGATAAGAAATTTACTAGTCGTGCTCATAATGATAGGTGTTGTAATAAGATTGTTTCTCATGTATATCATGATTCTCATGCTATGATCACATCTAGTTCCTCTTTTACTCATGCTAGAAATAGGCCTAGGCGCAATCATGTTGTTTCTTATTTGCCTAGGAAAGTTTACACTGGTCCAACTACTATTTACCAGACGTGTGATGCTTCATTTGTTCTATCGTGCAAAAATTCTAAAGTAGTTGCTAGAAAGTTGGGATCTAAATGCAAGAAAGACAAAATTTGCATTTGGGTTCCAAAATCTGTCATAACTAACCTTGTAGAACTCAACAAGAGTTGGGTACCTAAAGCCCAAGCTTAATTACCTTGCAGGTTTATGCATCCGGGGCCTCAAGCTGGATAATAGACAGCGGATGCACAAACCACATGACGGGGGAGAAGAAAATGTTCACCTCCTACGTCAAAAACAGGGATTCCCAAGACACCATCATCTTTGGAGATGGGAATCAAGGCAAAGTTAAAGGCTTAGGCAAGATATCCATGACATCCGAGAATTCAGTCTCTAATGTGTTTTTAGTAGAATCGCTCGGGTATAATTTATTGTCTGTAAGTCAATTGTGTAATCTGGGCTATAATTGTTTATTTACGAATATTGATGTATCTGTCTTTAGAAGGAGTGATGGTTCATTAGCCTTTAAGGGTGTATTAGACGGCATGCTCTATTTAGTAGATTTCTCAAAGGAGAATGTCGATCTAGATGCATGCTTAATCGCTAAGACTAATATGGGCTGGCTTTGGCACTGTTGTCTAGCACATGTTGGGATGAAGAACCTTCATAAACTTCTAAAGGGAGATCATGTGTTAGGACTAACCGATGTCTGTTTTGAGAAAGACAGACCTTGTACAGCGTGCCAAGCAGGGAAACAAGTGGGAAGCACTCATCAAAGAAAGAACGTGATGACAACAACAAGACCACTGGAACTCCTCCACATGGATCTCTTCGGTCCCGTTGCCTATCTCAGCATCGGGGGATGTAAGTATGGTCTTGTTATAGTTGATGATTTTTCTTGCTTCACTTGGGTGTTCTTTTTGCAGGACAAATCTGAAACCCAAGGAACCCTAAAGCGCTTCTTAAGGAGAGTTCAAAATGAATTTGAGTTAAAGGTGAAGAAGATAAGAAGCGATAATGGGTCAGAGTTCAAAAATCTACAAGTTGAAGAATATGTTGAGGAGGAAGGCACCAAGCACGAGTTCTCCGCTCCCTACACACCACAGCAAAATGGTGTGGTAGAGAGGAAGAACATGAATCTAATTGACATGGCGAGGACAATGCTTGGAGAATACAAGACACCTAAGCGGTTTTGGTCGGAAGCTGTGAATACAACCTGCCATGCCATAAACCAGCTCTATCTGCACCGCCTTCTCAAGAAGACATCCTATGAACTCTTAACTGGTAACAAACCTAATGTTTCCTATTTTCGTGTATTTGGGAACTGACGGACATCTAGACCTCAACAAAGGAGGTAAGTCTGTTGATCAAAAGGCATACCGGTCAATGATAGGATCATTACTTTATCTATGTGCTAGTAGACCAGATATTATGCTAAGCGTACGCATGTGTGCCAGATTTCAATCCGATCCCAAGGAGTGTCACCTTGTGGCTGTTAAGCGAATTCTTAGATATTTAGTTCCTACGCCTTGTTTCAGGATCTGGTATCAAAATGGCTCTACCTTTGACTTAATCGAATACTCAGATTCCGGCTATGCCAGGTGCAAGGTTGATAGGAAGAGCACATCAGGGACATGCCAGTTTCTAGGAAGGTCCCTGGTGTCTTGGAGCTCTAAGAAACAAACATCTGTTGCCCTATCCACCGCTGAGGCCAAGTACGTGGCCGCAAGACAGTGTTGCGCGCAACTGCTTTGGATGAGGCAAACCCTCCGGGACTTTGGCTACAATCTGAGCAAAGTTCCACTCTTATGTGACAATGAGAGTGCAATTCGCTTGGCAGATAATCCTATTGAACACAGCCGCACTAAGCACATAGACATTCTGTCGGTGTTTTGGGTCCGACCGCGCACCTGGGGTTGCCCCTCGAGGTGCTTTTTGGAGTAGGCTGGTGTTACCGACTGTAGCTCGATGGTTCGTGCTAGTCGCACGAGAGATAGTGGACAATTTTATATAGGTTCGGGCCGCTTAGAGAGGCGTAACACCCTACTTCCTGGTGTGGATCTTTTATGTGGTGGGTTACAGGGGAGTTCTCTAGTATGAGGGATGCTAGAGAGCTGAGTAGATGGCTAATGAATGAGTTGTCTTTGATGTGGTGCCCCCTAGGCCTTGTATACTCGACTGTGGGGCGTTACATGCGGATATGATAACAACGTGCACCTAAGTAATAGTGAACCGACTGAGCTTATCTTCCTATAATCATGTCGACTTATCATAATTCAGTTCCGACGTCTGAGGGTGCTGCGTGGGAGAATCGGATCACTGCTGTGGATAACGTTTGATTTCAGTGAGCCGCACGGGCTCGAGTCGATCCAATCTTATGTCGATCCATTCTGCCAGACATTCCTCCCCTGACCCACGAAGGGATGGCCTTGCGAAATAATGGGCACGAGGCCTTTCGCGAGACCTTCTTGCCTTCTAGTGGACCCAGGGGATATCTGTCCCCCACAAGCCCCCAATCTTTGAGTTGATTTTGAAATAATCGGCCCAAAGATTCTAGGTCTAGCTTGCAGTTTTTGATTTTGGTAAGGAATGCTCTGAAAATAGGCCTATCAAGTTGTTGCTTCTGAACTCTGAGTAACTCGGTGAAAACGATCTTCTATTATCCTCTCTTGTCATTATTCATCAGTCTTTGCTTTATTCTTCAGAAATCGGTGCTCTGTCTCTTGGTTTATGCTTTGGAGATCAGCATTCTGTTTTCCAGGGTTCAGGATTCATTGGGTGCACCGAAGGGTGTAGCCTCCGAGCTTTGAGTGGATTAATGAAAATAATCCACTCAAAGGTCTTCATCTCATGCTTTTTAGAAATCATTGTTTTATCTTTATCTCATGCTTTGGAAATCAGCATTTTATCGTTGGTCCATGCTTTAGAGATCAGCATTCTGTCTTTTGGGGTTAATGATTCATTGGGTGCACTGGAGGTGTCTGGTGCACCCAATGGGTGTAACCCCCGAGCTTTGAGTGGATTACTGAAAATAATCAACTTAAAGGTCTTCATCTCATGCTTTTAGAAATTGTCCTTTTATCTTCGTCGAATGCCTTAGAATTCAGCATTATATCATCAACTTTATGCTTTAGAGATCAGCATACGGTTTTGCCTTTGAGATCAACAACACGGTCTGCCCATGTCCTGTTAGGTTTGAAATTTATTTGATCTACGACAGATTGGACGTCCGGTAGATGGCTCTTGGCTGGTCTTCATTTCGCTTCGTGCTTCAATGATTCTGTTGATTAGACTTGTACTTCAGCAGCTATTTTTGGCTTTCCTCCGATCTCTATCGATATCTTCCTTCTATCTTGATACATTCATTGCATATACTGTATGGATGTGGCTGCTTGGGAAAATCTATTGAAAATTCTTGGACGTCCCTCCCAATGGGTGTAGCCAAGGGACAGCTTGGTGCGCTGAGCGTTTCGCAAACCGCCCCTGAGTAGTAACTTGACGTGACCGCGGGGTGTAATCATATCGTCCAAACAGTTGACTTCAGTCCCAATGGGTGTCGTGTTACGTGAAACGGCGTCTGCCGCCTGACTTGTTTCCAGACGATTTGAATTGCATATTGAATATTTGTGACTGTTCAGTGACCGTGGTAGGAGATGAGCGGTTGCCTCCTGCCCCTATAAATAGAGCGCTTGCTTTGCTGGTGTCTTCACACATCTTCCGACCATTTGTTGCTTATTCTCCTCTTTTCTCTTCTCTTCTACTCAACCATGGGCAAGAGCAAGAAAGGTGGAAGTTCATCGCACCACTCCGGCGACAAGAGGAAGCACGAGCCGAGTCCCCCCTCCGAGGACTTCGGTGACTCTGAGTACTCGGAGGAGGAGTTCTCTTCCGAGTCCGAGGGGTTGCCAGTCTACGCCTCTCCCCCAGCATCGTCCGATGACTCGGACAATTCCCAGGGGATCTCTGCCGAGGTGTGGACGTACATCCGGACCGTCGAGCGCTCCTTGCTCGAGGGCTCGGATGAGTCAGAGATCTCCTCGGACGAGGAGGACTCCTCCGACTCGTCCGAGGAGGGGAGCGGTGGTGACGGCGATGACGAGGGCGACGACGGCGACAAGGGCGACGGCGGCAGCGGCAAGGACGACGGCGGCAGCGGCAGGGCCAGTGGCAAAGCGCCACTGGCTTAAATATTAGTATAGATAAGTAGTAGTAGAAGTAGTATTAGTAATAGTGGAATAATGTAGTAGTAGTTAGTAGTATAGAGTAGTGTAAGTAGTGTGGTGATGTAGTAGTGTAATGTAACGAAAAAGGGAAGGAAGGCCGGCTCATAATGAGTTGGTCTTTGAGTTTGTGGAAGAACTTCCATTATCAATATATTGAAGAAAATTTCGGCTTATTCTGAGTCTCTCCCTTTTGCTTTTCCATCGTTCTTTTATAGTCAATCGTTAGCTTGTATTCATGTCCAGCGTTGCCATTGTTCTTAGAGATATCACCCGAGTAATGACTGGTAATTGCTGAGTCGTATGTGGTTCTGCTGGCGTTTACATGGAGAAAATGGCTGAGTTATGCATTGCCGACATTTTTTAGGAATAACTACCGAGCTGTTCTAGACCATGTCGGCGTTTTAGAAGTAACAGCCGAGTTATGCTGGGCCACGTCGGCGCTTTAGAGGTAACTGCCAAGTTATGCTGGGCCACGTCGGCGCTTTAGAGGTAGCTGCTGAGTTATGTTGGGCCACGTCGGCGCTTTAGAGGTAGCTGTCGAGTTATGCTGGGCCACGTCGGCGCTTTAGAGGTAGATGTCGAGTTATGCTAGGCCACGTTGGCGCTTTAGTGGTAGCTGCCGAGTTATGTCAGGATGTCTTGCTTTTTCCGAGTGATGACTTAGCACTTTTTTAGAAACGGTGTCTGACCCGGGAAAACCCCATTTATATCATGTCGCCGCACGCCTCTTCGTTCTGAGCCCTAACTTCACCTTTCTGCCTCCAAACATTACTCTGCTTCCCTCTGATTTCGCTTCCTTTCAATCCACTGATGAGATTGCGATGGCGCCCAAGCGGAAGAACCAAAATTCTGCTGCGGTGGTCATTCCTCCCATCGACCCCAACAGCTAGTTGCCTTTCGCAGGTAACCATATGTCTGTTGTTTCGGAATCAGATCTCCTCCATCTTGTCGATGTTGGAATTCTTCCTCCGAAAGAGCTTTGTTCTTGGCGGATTTGCCGTTGGGTTACTGTCCCAACAGAGGATACCCATAAGTCCGTTGTTTATGTTCCTTTTCTTATCTGCGGCCTTGCTCTTCCCATTTCTCCCTTCTTTCACGGTCTCCTTGACTTTTATAATCTGAACCTAACTCATCTGAATCACAATTCCATTTTGCAAATCTCTATCTTTGTTAATCTGTGTGAGGCCTACCTCGGAATTCTTCCCCACTTTGATTTATGGAAGTATCTGTATCACTGTCGACCTGGGATGGCTGGGGGTCAGCACCAACTCATGGGTGATGCGAGTCTGGAGATGCGGCGCGAAAGGAAAACGGAATATCTTGATATTTCGCTTAAGGACATTATTAAGGGGTGGCGTCTTGAGTGGTTTATTGTGGAAAACCACGGCAAATCCCTCCCCCCTCGGTCGGGAAGACAGCCAGATGTGCGCACTCCAAGTTGGATTGAGTCTCCTACTGCCTTGGAAGTAATAGAGGCTAAGTTTATGCTTGCTAAAGTCTGTCTGCTGAAGGAAATAGGTCTGACCGCCGAAGCTGTGGTTGCTGATTTTGTTTTTAAGAACATCCAGCCCCTGAAGGACAGAGCATACCCGGCTTACTTGTACAGTGGTGTTACCGACTCCACTCGGGTTACTAATAGGAGAATTCCTGCTGAGGATTTGGTGAGCCGGCTAGACATGATCTTGGGAGGCAAAGTATCAAATGTTGGTGCTCCTGTTGCCTACTCTACTTGGAATCTTCCACCTCCTAAGTCCTTTTTCAATTTCGTGTCTAATCCTCCTGCTGGTGATAGTGGCCTGGGTCTTAGAGTGCGACCCTCTCCCGAAGATATTGAGGCCTTGGTTGCTTCTCTTTGTGATCTTCCCAATGATGAGAGGCAAGTTCATTTTGAGATGCCAGCGAGTCCAGATGATGCAGAGATGAATGTTGTGCTCGATATGTTGGCTAGAGAATCTTCTGACTCGGCCCCTGCTGAAACAATGGCTGTTGCAGTTATACCAGAGCTTGACAGAGTAGTGGACACCCGAAAGCCTGAGGGTACTCGCCCAAAGCGTCTTCGCTAGGTCAGCCGCCCAACTGCACCTGCTGAAGGGAAGAAGAAGAAAAAGAGACGGCTCCGACGGTTGTCATGTTTGGACCAGGATGCTGGACCTTCTGCTCCTACTTGTGAAGAAGTACCAGCAGAGGTCTTTACTGGAGTTGATCCCACTGGTGGTGTCCCTGCTGAAGTTGACCCCAATGGGTGTAATCCTGTTGCAGCTGAGCCCAATAGGTGTAATCCTATTGAAGCTGACCCCAATGGGTGTAATCCTATTGCAGCTGAGCCCAATGGGTGTAATCCTGTTGAAGCTGACCCCAATGGGTGTGATCCTGCACCATCCTTTGTTCGCATTTTGATGAGGACGAAGAAGAAGAAGAAGTTCCACTAATTCGCAAGAATAGCCGGCGTTACAGGGGTAGTAGAGGGGATAGTGATATTCCTTCTCCAGTTCTGTCTGCTCTTGTTAGTCTGCAAGAATTATTCATAACAGATTTTGATCAGGCCCTTGAGGATGTCGTTCCTGAGGATATGCTATCAGAGCCGACTGATGGTGATATGATGAATGTTTGCTCTGATATTCCAGATGTGGGATTAGAGGTATCCCGGGCAGCATCTCGCACGTCGTCGACCTTGGAAGGCGGTCCTCGGTGTCAAGAGGTTGGTCAAGATTGCCTAACTCCCATGGAGGTGACTGAGGATCCTTCAGCCTTAGAGGTGGCTGTTGCAGAAAACCCAACCCCAAGGGTGGTGTTGACGGTTACCCAGCCCCCGAGGGTGTTGCCGGCGGTTACCTAGCCCCCGAGGGTGTTGCCGGTAATGATCCGGCTCGGGTGGGTAGCGCAAGCTGCAACCCAGCCCCAAGGGTGTCCGAGCGAGCTCTCCTTCCTATACCTCCATGGATGTCCACGTCGGGTCGTCTCTACCACGATCTGATGGAGTAATAGCAATGCATACTTCTTTAGCTTCGAGCGAGGGAGTCTCTTTAGAGGTCGGCGCACCGGATGCCAGAATTCTGATATCTGCTAGTGGAGTTGAATCAACCCCCGACGATGCTCTTCAGATTGTTCTAGTTGATCTTCCTTTGTCGAGTTATAACACAACTTCTCATGACTTGGGATTGCCTTCATTCTTTTCTAATCTTCAGGTAAATTAGCTTCTGTCATTCCTTCTGGTAAATCACTTTTTTCGTACTCATTTGTTTTTAATAACAGGCTTTGGTTGACGGGATGTCTGCTCAATTGAAATCACATGGTGCTACTATCCCAGAAGGAGCTCTATCCCTGACGCAGTGGAATCCATTGCTGCTTCAAAAACAGATAGCTGATTTGAAAGCGTCGGATGCTGGTTGGTATCTTTGTTTCTTCCTTGGCTGATTGATTAATTTGTTTTTAACCGTGTATCCTTCTTCGACTGTTTTTTGTCAGATATGGCCCGGCGGTATTCTGAACTTGAGGTGAAAAGTCTTCAGCATCAAGCCGACTCAACCCGGCGGTATTCTGAGCTTGAGGAGAAGTATTCCCAAGGTCAGATCGACCTGGCCCGGGTTTCTGCTTCTTTAGACGATGCAACTTCTTTGAATTCCTCTCTTAATGCTCAGCTTGACTCTGAAAGGGAGGCAAATGAGGTAAGCGTACTTAATTAGATCTGCTGTGCTTTTACTGATTTCTGGATATTTGAGGGCTGATTCTTGTCTGTAGGAGGAGAAACGAGCACTTGCAGCTTCTCGCGACAATCTGGATAGGTTATATCGTGACGCCAGCAATTCTCTAACCATCTTGGAGAGGAGCCACCGCTTTACCATAACAGATCTGGATCATCATCGCCATGAACTGCAAGTATCCCAGGATGAGATCCTGTGGCTCAGGCAGCTGGTGTCAGGCAAGGACGCTGTCATTAAAGATCTGCGTGCCTCCAAGAGATCAGTCGCCTAGGAGCTAGAGGCTTCTCAACTGGCTACCAAAGTTGTCAAAGACAACTGCGCTGTTCTGAAGGCCCAGCGTGACAAGGCTATGGACCAAGCCATTCGCGCAGGACGAATCTTGATGAGAAGGCCTGGTGAAGTTGTTCCTGATGACATTGTTGCGGACGTCAAGGCTACCCCTGATGCTTCGAGTCGTCCTTCCTCCTCGATTGCTCCTGCGAAAGACATTGCCAAGTAGAGGTGTTTTGCTGTATTTAGAAGATATCGAATGCATTTGTGAACTATATGTGTGTGT
Source organism: Zea mays (assembly GCF_902167145.1). Lineage (NCBI taxonomy): Eukaryota > Viridiplantae > Streptophyta > Magnoliopsida > Poales > Poaceae > Zea > Zea mays. The sequence goes on along the minus strand of NC_050103.1, from coordinate 77,057,416 downwards.
GTGTGATTAGCGCATTTGAATATTTGGTAGGATATTAGAATGTACTCTTGGCGCTGAAAACTATAACGTTTTGTTTCTATTGTTAGAATTCAACAGTTGTCATGAATGTTTGTAGAAGTAAGTGTGATGTGCTGGTTTTGGAATCTTTTCCTAATTTATGCTAATTAATCAGCTAGTAAGGCATAGAGATCGCCCTAAGATGAGTGAACGCGAGCGTGTTACACTAAGTCGAGTAAGCATGAGCATGTTGCACCGTCTTAGGTCATTGCCGACTTAAGTCGATTGCTCCGTTAGTAGGGTATAGTGGTCACCCTAAGTCGAGTAAGCGTGAGCATGTTGCACCGTCTTAAGTCACTGCCGACTTAAGCCAATTGCTCCGTTAGTAGGGTATAGTGGTCACCCTAAGTCGAGTAAGCGCGAGCATATTGCACTGTCTTAAGTCACTGCCGACTTAAGCCGATTGCTCTATTAGTAGGGTATAGTGGTCACCCTAAGTCGAGTAAGCGCGAGCATGTTGCACCGTCTTAAGTCATTGTCGACTTAAGCCGATTGCTCCGTTAGTAAGGTATAGTGGTCACCCTAAGTCGAGTAAGTGTGAGCATGTTGCACCGTCTTAAGTCACTGCCGACTTAAGCCGATTGCTCCGTTATTAGGGTATAGTGGTCACCCTAAGTCGAGTAAGCGTGAGCATGTTGCACCGTCTTAAGTCACTGCCGACTCAAGCCGATTGCTCCATTAGTAGGGTATAGTGGTCACCCTAAGTTGAGTAAGCGTGCTGATTGATAATAAACAGTTCGAGTGCCCTTGAAATCTTTTTATTGATGATGTATTTTCCAATTACAGAATACAATGCTGCTCTGATAGCTTTTGAAATCTTGCTAAGGGTAAAACTTCCTGAGATGCTCTATATTCCATGAATTCCATATTTCCGTGCCATCCATTTGAGTAAGCCGATATGATCCTGGCCGAGTGACCTCCGCTACTACAAATGGCCCTTCCCATAGTGGTGACAATTTATGTCGTCCTTCCCCGTTAGAATTCGGCGAAGGACCAAGTCTCCCACTACAAAGGATCGATGTCGTATAGCCTTATCATGATAGTGCATCAGGGTTTGCTGGTATCTAGCTGACTGAATTACTGTATTCAATCGCTCTTCCTCCAATACGTCAATATCCTCTAGTCTGGTAGCCTCTGCCTCAGCTATGTTTTCAAAGACCAGCCTTGGTGCCCCAAACCTGAGGTCGGCAGGTAGCACTGCCTCCGAACCATATACCATGAAGAAAGGGGTATTTCCATGCAGAGCTCGACTAGGTTGAGTTCTTAAGCTCCAAACTACATACGACAACTCTCTGATCCTCCATTTTCCCGCGAACTTTTCATTCTTGTCGAAGACTTTCTTCCTGAGTGCTTCCAGTATCATTCCATTAGCCCTTTCTACCTGATCATTGGCTCTTGGATGTGCTATTGATGCATATTTGATCTGAATGCTCCATTGTTCGCAGAAATCAAAGAATTCAGAGCTAGTGAAATTGGATCTCAGGTCGGTTATGATGCTATTCGGTATCCCAAACCTGAATATTATATCTTGTATGAATTCCACTACCTTGGCTGAAGTTAGAGAAGCAATGGGTTTGTATTCTATCCATTTGGTGAATTTATCAATGGCGACCAACACGTGAGTGTATCCTCCCTGAGCTTTCTTGAAGGGTCCAATCATGTCCTGTCCCCAGCACGCAAATGGCCATGTTACAGGTATGGTTTGCAGTTGCTGTGCTGGTAAGTGCTGCTGCTTTGATAAGAACTGGCAAGCTTCACACCTTTGGACTAACTCGGTTGCATCACTCTTTGCTGTTGGCCAGTAGAAACCAGACCTGAAGACCTTTCCAACCAGAGTCCTGGATGCTGCGTGTATCCCGCACTGTCCGGCATGGATCTCATCTAGCAGTTGCTTCCCAGTAACCGAAGGAATGCACTTCATGAGGACTCTTGTTGTGCCCCTTCTGTACAGTGCATCCCCAATGAGGGTGTAGTGCGCTGACTGCCTTGCGATGCGTTCTGTTGTGGCTTTATCATCCAGTTCCTCTTCATTCTTTATATATCTGATGATGGACTCCCTCCAGTCATTAGAGTCTGACTCTGGCTGGCTTAAAACATTGCACTCTTCTGCTTGATCTGGACGAAAACTCTGGGTGGGACCTGAGTTTGACTGGATCATAGTTTTGACAACGTGTCTGCTTCCACGTTGCGATCTATTTCCACATGATGATTCCAGCCCTTCAAATTTGTCTTCCAGCTTTTGGATGGCTGTGCAGTACTTGCCCATAGAGTCATTCGAGCAATCCCATTCTTTATTTATCTGACTTATGACCACCAGTGAATCTCCGTATACCATCAACCTCTTAATGCCCAGTGATATGGCAATGTTCAATCCGTGGATCAGAGCTCCATATTCTGCTGCGTTATTGGATGCTGAGAATAACAACTGAAGAGCATATTTGAGTTGTTCACCTCCAGGGGCAATGAAGAGGATCCCTGCGCCTGTTCCCTACAGCTTCAGTGAGCCATTGAAATACATCTACCATACTTCTGCAGTCTCCGGGTTATCTGGTACTTGTTGCTCGGTCCACTCTGATACGAAGTCAACTAGTGCTTGAGTCTTTATTGCAGTATGAGGCCGAAACTCAATGTCGTGAGCTCCCAGCTCGCATGCCCACTTGGCTATTCTTCTAATGGCTTCTTTGTTGTGGAGAATATCCCCTATTGGAAACCCGGTGACTACTATGACTTTGTGGTCGTTGAAGTAGTGACGGAGCTTGCGTGCAGTCAGAAGTACTGCGTACAATAGTTTTTGAACTTGAGGATACTTCTTCTTAGATGGCCCCAGAACTTCGCTGATGAAGTAGACGGGATGATGTACTGGATATGTGTGTCCTTCCTCTGCTCGCTCGACTACCAACACGGTGCTCACCACGTGAGTCGTGCAAGAGATGTACAACAGCAGATCTTCTGTCGGCTGGTTTGGTGTGGCTCGGCGTGGTGTCTTTAGCACTGGTGGCGTGGTCAGGAACTTCTTCAGTGCATCAAGGGCTTCCTGAGATTCTGAGGTCCACTAGAACTTGTCCACCTTCTTGAGCAATTTGTAGAATGGTAGGCCTTTTTCTCCTAACCTTGATATGAATCTGCTTAAAGCTGCCATGCATCCAGTAAGCCTCTGTACTTTCTTTTGTGACTGTGGTGCTTCCATCCTCATGATAGCCTCAATCTTTTCCGGGTTAGCTTCAATTCCTCGGTGGCTGACAATGAATCCAAGTAATTTCCCTGCTGGCACTCCAAAGACACATTTTTCTGGATTGAGCTTCCATCGGTATCGCCTCAGACTGTTGAAGACCAGCTGCAAATCTTCAATGAAGTTTTCTAAGTTTTTCGTCTTGATCACTACATCATCAACATAAGCTTCTACTCCCTTGCCCCAGTGATCGGCTAAGCATGTTTGAATGGCTCTCTGGTAAGTCGCTCCAGCGTTCTTGAGGCCAAACGGCATGGAGGTATAGCAGAAGGCTCCAAACGGGGTAATGAATGTTGTTTTTTCCTCGTCTTCTTTTGCCAAGCTGATTTGATGGTATCTCGAGTAGCAATCCAAGAACGACAGTATAGAGCATCCGGCGGTTGAATCTACCACCTGATCTATTCTAGGAAGTCCGAAGGGATTCTTAGGATAGTGTTTGTTGAGATCTGTATAGTCGACGCACATGCACCAATCCACTTTATTCTTTTTGAGTACAAGAACAGGATTTGCTAACCACTCAGGATGCAGTACTTCTCTAATGAACCCTGCTGCGACTAAGTGAGCTAGCTCGGCTCGGATAGCTTCTCTCTTGTCGGGCGTGAAACGATGCAACTTTTGTCGGATCGGCCTCGTCTGGGGATAGACCTTCAGTTTGTGCTCGGCCAGCTCTCTCGGGACTTCCGTCATATCCGCAGGTTGCCATGCGAATACGTCTCGGTTATCTTGCAGAAACTGGATGAGCGCGCCTTCCTATTTGTCATCCAAGATGGAGCTGATGATGACGGTCTTGCATTCATCAGCGAACCCGAGGTTGATTCTTTTTGTTTCCTCAGTCGGCCGCATAGAGGTCACGTCTTGAGCTTCATTTGCAGGTACCACAAGGTCCTCCTCAGGCTTTGAGTTCGCCTGCGCGGAAGAAGTCGTCGATGGTTTGGTGGTGAGGGCTGCCTGAATGGCCACTCGGAAGCATTCTGCGGCGCCTGGGAAGTCAGCGCGTACGGTGATGATTCCTTGTGGTCGTGACATCTTCAATATCATGTATGTATAGTGCGGAATGGCCATGAATTTCGCCAATCCCGGCCTGCCGATGATGGCGTTGTATCCGCAGTCGAAGCTTGCTACCTCGAACCTCAAGAAGTCGGTTCTGTAGTTTTCTGGAGATCCGAAGGTGACCGGCATGTAGATATGTCCGAGTGAATACTCTCCTTCAGTCGGCACAATGTCGAAGAAAGGAGTGTCTTACTCATGGATCTCTTTGAGTGTGACTCCCAAGCCTAGGAGTGTCCTGGGGAAGGTGACGTTGATGCTGCTTCCCTCGTCCACTAACACCTTCTTTACCCTGCTCTCTCGGATCACCGGATCGACAAGGAGCGGGTATTTGCCCGGATGATCAAAGTTGAGCCACTGATCTGCCCGAGTGAAGGTGATCGGGTGTTCGGACCATCGATACGGGGCGGGAGGACTGGTGGCCGCCACCAGTATCTGACGGTCGTTGAGCTTCTGCTGCCTCTTGCTCTCTTGCGACCCGTGTCCGCTGAAGATGACGTTGACTTCTCCGTCGACGCGCGGGAATGCTCTGCCTCCTCCTCCTTCTTGCTGTTGGGGTTGTCGAGGTTCTCCGGGTCCTCCTCGTGGTGGGGGAGGTGGCAGAGGTTGGAAGGGTCGGCCGTTCACGACGGAGTGCTTGAAGTCTCTGCAGTTCCGAAGGGTGTGGCGCATGTCCTTGTGGTACGGACATTGGGCGTCGAGGATGTCGTCCAATGTTCGCTCGCCTCCATGGGGTGCCCCTCGGGCACGAGAGACGGGTGGTCCGGCGGCGTGGACTTCTTCGCGAGGCCTCTTCTCCCAACGCTTGTCGGGTTGTTGGTTCGCGTCGCGTCGTGGTGCCGGCGGTGTAGGCTTCGTTCCTCCGATGAGGTCCTGAGCCCGTTCGTCGGCAGTGATGTAGAGGTCTGCTTCCTTGAATAGCTGCTTGGAGGTAGTCGGCGCTTTTTGCAGTGTGGCTCGGATGAAGGCCAAGTCATTAGATCCCCGGTAGAAGTCCTCGATCACCGCTGCTTTCGCAGCCTCGGGGATACGATTTCTCATGGTTTGAAATCTTTTGAGGTATGACCGGAGAGTTTCATCCCCTCGGCGCCTGATGGATTTGAGGTCCCATGGCTGCGCCGGCTTGTTAGAGAGGGATTGGAAGTTGGCGATAAAACACCAACTGAAGTCGCTCCAATCGTCGATGCAGTGTCAGGGCAAGTGTCGTAGCCATTGCAGCGCATCTTGCCCAAGGACGATGGGCAAATATGCAGTCATCACATCTTCAGTTGCCCCAGTGGCCCGGGCAGCGGTGGTATAGACGGCCAACCAGCCTCCCGGGTCCTGCTTAGGCTCGTACTTGTCGACGTTGGAGACCTTGAAGTTAGGGGGCCACTGAATGGCCCTGAGACGCGGAGTGAGCGCCGATGCTCCACACGTGTCCTTCTGTCGACGATTGTGGTGTCGGTCCCAAGGAGGGGAGTTGTCGATGTGCTGCCTCGACCGTCCCTAGGTCGTGCCGCCAGTTGAAGCTGTTGCCGATTCAACCCGGGTGGCTTGACTTCATGCAGGGATGTCGTGATCCCGATCATACTCCTCTCGGCATCGAATCTCGTTCTCATGTCGTCGTTCGCGTGAAGCATTGATGGAGTTTCACGCGTCTCGTCGACTGTTGATGGCGTGTTGTAGATCGCTCAGAGGATGAGCGAGAGGCAAAAGATGGTTAGCTGCCCGGGTGAGCTGTCGTCGATAGCCCTCGGCATCTGGAGTCCGGGGGAGACCATCGGCTATCTGAGCCAACACTCCACCGACCTCGCTCGGTGTGTTCATGGCTCAGGCGAAGTCGGGGTTCAGGTTTCGTTCGAAGAGAGGATTCTCTCGACGCTGTCTCGCCTCCTGCTTGGCTTGCTCTTGAGCTTGCCGATGATCACGTCGGCAGGAATTTCTCCTTTCCCTGAAGACTCGTTCATCTGGAGTTTCTCCTACCTCCGAGATCTCATCTCGCGACACAGGCTACGTCGGGTCTCGTTCTCCGGCTTCATGATGTCGCCGGGCGTTACGACGTCGGTTCCTTCGTCGACAAGCTTCTCGCTGAGGTGGTTCTTCCCCAGGCACATTTGGTTCATCGTCGGAGATGGGGGACGACTCCACTCTTCCTCCAATGAAGAGGACGTCGGGGTAAAATGGAGTGGTCGTGACGACAAGCTTCTTTCTGTTCTCCTTTGAGGGCGGAGGTACCAGAAGGGCAGCTTGATGGGTCTTTGTTTCTTTTTTCCTTGTAATTCGTGTCCATTCTTCTGTGGATGAGGTGGACAACGAGGTTCTCTGGGTGAATGAACTCTCTGCTCCTGGCTTGCAGGAGGTAGTTTTCGCCCGGGGCGCTGGAGGTTGCGCTATCTCCTGCTTCGTTCCGGCTTTCCCAGAGATTTTCAAGGAAGGCTTTTTCTCCGGCGGATCCGCTAGATGATGTAGAACCCCTTCTTCGTCTGCCACGAACGAGATGGTTCTGAAGCAGAACACGGATCCGGGGCGGAGAGCAATCTTGTGCTGAAGAGTGATGGCCATTGAGCTAACTTGGATCAGTAACATACCCCCTACCTGGCGTGCCAGTTGTCGGTGTTTTGGGTCCGACCGCGCACCTAGGATTGCCCCTTCAGGTGCTTTTTGGAGTAGGACGGTGTTACCGACTGTAGCTCGATGGTTCGTGCTAGTCACACGAGAGACAGTGGACAATTTTATACAGGTTCTGGCCGCTTAGAGAGGTGTAACACCCTACTTCCTGGTGTGGATCTTTTATGTGGTGGGTTACAAGGGAGTTCTCTAGTATGTGGGATGCTAGAGAGCTGAGTAGATGGCTAATGAATGAGTTGTCTTTGATGGGGTGCCCCCTAGGCCTTATATACTCGACCGTGGGACGTTACATGCGGATACGATAACAACATGCACCTAAGTAATAGTGAACCGACTGAGCTTATCTTCCTATAATCCTGACGACTTATCATCATTCAGTTCCGACGTCTCAGGGCGCTGCGTGGGAGAATAGGATCACTGTTGTGGATAACGTTTGAATTCAGTGAGCCGCACGGGCTCGAGTCAATCCGATCTTATGTCGATCCATTCTGCCAAACATTCCTCCCCTGGCCCACAAAGGGATGGCCTTGCGAAATAATAGGCCTGAGGCCTTTCACGAGGCCTTCATGCCTTCTAGTGGACCCGGGGGATATCTGTCCCCCACACATTCGGCATCACTTCCTGAGAGACCACCAGCAAAGGGGAGATATCAACATTTATCATATTAGCACCGAGAACCAGCTAGCCGATATCTTCACCAAGCCTTTAGATGAAAAAGGTTTTGCAGGTTGCGTAGTGAGCTAAATGTCTTAGATTCGCGTAACTTGGATTGATCTATAACATACATGTGTTCTATGCATTTGATCATGGTACTTTAAGCGTTATTGTCTTTAATTGCTTATTTCTGGTGCTCAAGTTGTACAAGTCATCCCCGGACCTCACAAGTCCCTTTGCAAATGATGTACACGTTTAGGGGGAGATGTGCTACAACTTGACTCCCTTAAGACTAACTTGTTTGTTTGAGTATTCTTGAAATAGTCTCAAAGGGACATTGAAAGGGAAAAGTGAACTAGGACAAAGAAAGAGCTTCCACTGCATTCCGATAAAATATATCTTGTCCTAAGTTCTTTGATATACTCTTGTTGCCTTTTGCTCTTATTTGACATTCTGGTGAGGCAATGGGGTTAAAGGGCCAAAAGTTATCCCGTTTTGGTTCTTAATGCCAAAGGGGGAGAAATTAAGGCCAAAGCAAATGGATCAGCCAACCACTTGTGAGTTTCGAAAACTATAGAGTTAGAATTTGTATTTCGAACAAAATTCTCTTATTGCAAAATTTGGTCTCTTATGGGGAGAATTATTATGGGAAAAGGGGGAGTTTTTGGCACTTGATCAAAATTACTCTTGAAATGCCTCTCTATTTGCTCAATCAAGTGTGTTTGACTTAGAGATACGAAAAATAATTTGTTTTGCGAAAATAAACCAAGTGGTGGCAAAAGTGATCCAAATATGCCAAATACTACGTAAGAAAATTTAGTCTTAAATTTGCACTTTTGAGAATGATGTTGCACTTTTAGTTGCTTTTTAATGTGTTGGCATAAATCACCAAAAAGGGGGAGATTGAAAGGGAAATGTGCCCTAAATGTTTTGGTGATTAGATGTCTGTCGGCGTTTCGAGACCGGGGGGTCCCTAGGCCGACGAGTGAATGTCGCTGCGTGCCCCAGCCCAGATGGGTCGAGCGTGTGGGCGAGCGCGAAGGGGGGAAGCGAGGTGGCCGGAGACGGGCGTGAGAGAGGTGGAAATCCCGCGGCCTTCGTGTTCGTCCCGCGCCCAGGTCGGGTGCGCTTGCAGTAGGGGGTTACAAGCGTCCACGCGGGTGAGGGAAGCGAGCGGCCCCAAGAAAGCGCCTGTCCCGTCCTCGTCCCCGCGCGGCCAACCCTCTCTAAGAGGGCCCTGGTCCTTCCTTTTATAGTCGTAAGGAGTGGATCCAGGTGTACAATGGGGGTGTAGCGGAGTGCTACGTGTCTAGCGAGGGAGAGCTAGTGCCCTAAGTACATGCCGATGTGGCAGCCGGAGAGATCTTGGCACCCAGCTGGTGTGGTGTCGTGTCCGTCGGAGGAGCAACGGAGCCTGGCGGAGGGACAGCTGTCGGAGCGGTTGAGTCCTTGCTGACGTCCTCCTGCTTCCGTAAGAGAGCTGAGAGCCGCCGTCGTCACAGGGCTTGCGGGGCGCCATCATTGCCTATCTGGCGGAGCTTAGCCAGATGGGACACCGGTCTTGTTCTCTGCGGCCCGAGTCGGCTCGGGGTAGGGTGATGATGGCAGTTCCTGTCGACGTGGCCGGCCTGCGCCCTAGGTTGGGCGACGTGGAGGCTCCTCCGAAGCCGAGGTCGAGTCTGTCTTCCGTGGCCGAGGCCGAGTCCGAGCCTCTGGGTCGGGCGAGGCGGAGGTCGTTCGGCAGAGGCCAGGGCGGAGTACGAGCCCTGGGGTCGGGCGGAGCGGAGTTCGTCGTCTTCTGGGGCTGAGCCCGAGTCCGAGCCCTGGGTCGGGCGGAGCGGAGTTCGCCGTCTTTTGGGACTTAGCCCGAGTCCGAGCCCTGGGTCGGGCGGAGCGGAGTTCGCCGTCTTCCGGGACCTAGCCCGAGTCCGAGCCCTGGGTCGGGCGGAGCGGAGTTTGCCGTCTTCCGGGGCTGAGCCCGAGTCCGAGCCCTGGGTCGGGCGGAGCGGAGTTCGCCGTCTTCCGGGGCTGAGCCCGAGTCTGAGCCCTGGGTCGGGCGGAGCGGAGTTCGCCGTCTTTCGGGACTTAGCCCGAGTCCGAGCCCTGGGTCGGGCGGAGCGGAGTTCGCCGTCTTCCGGGACCTAGCCCGAGTCCGAGCCCTGGGTCGGGCGGAGCGGAGTTCGTCGTCTTCCGGGACCTAGCCCGAGTCCGAGCCCTGGGTCGGGCGGATCGGAGCTTCCTATGGCGCCTACGGCCGGGCCTGACTGCCTGTCAGCCTCACTCTGTCAAGTGGCACTGCAGTCAGAGTGGCGCAGGCGGCGCTGTCCTTCTGTTAGGCCGGTCAGTGGAGCGGCGAAGTGACGGCGGTCACTTCGGCTCTGCCAGGGGGCGCGCGTCAGGATAAAGGTGTCAGGCCACCTTTGTGTTAAATGATCCTGCGGTTCGGTCGGTCGGTGCGGCGATTTAGTCAGGGTTGCTTCTTAGCGAAGGCAGGGCCTCGGGCGAGCCGGAGATGTGTCCGCCGTTGGAGGGGGGCCTCGGGCGAGACGGAAATCCTCCAGGGTCGGTTGCCCTTGTCCGAGGCTAGGCTCGGGCGAGGCACGATCGAGTCACTCGAATGGACTGATCCCTGACTTAATCGCACCCATCAGGCCTTTGCAGCTTTATGCTGATGGGGGTTACCAGCTGAGAATTAGGCGTCTTGAGGGTACCCCTAATTATGGTCCCCGACAGTAGCCCCCGAGCCTCGAAGGGAGTGTTAGCACTCGCTTGGAGGCTTTCGTCGCACTTTTTTGCAAGGGGACCAGCCTTTCTCGGTTGCATTTTGTTCCGGTGGGTGCGCGCGAGCGCACCCGCCGGGTGTAGCTCCCGAGGCCTCGGAGGAGTGGTTTCACTCCTTCGAGGTCTTAATGCCTTGCGTAACGCTTCGGCTGGTCTGGTTGTTCCCTCATGCGAACTGGCCGTAGCCCGGGTGCACGGTCGGGGCCCAAGTTCTCGGGCTGGTATGTTGACGCTGTCAACGGTTCGGCCGGAGCCGGGTTTGCGAGAGCAGCCCCCGAGCCTCCGCACAGGGCGAGAGGACGATCAGGGACAGACTCGGCTTTTTTTACATACGCCCCTGCGTCGCCTTTCCGCAAGGAGGAGGGGGGAAAGCGCCATGTTACCCTCGATGGGCGCCGAACATGGTGTCTCCGGTGAGCTGCAAGCGGGTAATCCGAGTGGACGTCCGTGCCCCGTTCGTTAGGGGTCGGCTAGGGGCCCATAGGCACGCCCAAAAGTACCTGCGGGTGATCTGCCGGACCCGGTCCCCTGGCGACAGGGTCCGAGGGCTCGATGCCTCCCTCCGATGGGATTCCATTACAAGATCGCTCCCGCTGGTCTCGGAAATGTCCTAGGGTACCTCGGGAGCGCAGCCCGAGCCTTGGTTATGTATCGAACGTACCCCTGGTCATCCCTCGCTCGGTGTCTGAGGTGGCTGTGAACCCTTCGGGGGACAGCCTTCGAACCCCTGATCAGTAATGGGCGCGGAGCCCGAGTAGCCTGAGGCGGCCGTGGAACCCTTCGGGGGGCCGGCCTTCGAACCTCTGACCAGTAGTGGGTGTAGGGCCCACGCGATCTGAGGCGGCTGTTGAACCCCTCGGGGGGCCAGCCTTCGAACCTCTGATCAATAGGGGGGCTCGGAGCCCGGTTCCTTCACGGGGAAGGATCCTTTTCGGGGTATCCCCCTTTCCCGGTCCCTGTTGCAAGAGATAGAGAAAGAGGAACAAAGAAAAAGGATACAAAATCGAACGACGTGGTGTACCTTTTTTGGCACGTTTATTACGGCGAAGGCGAAGCGTCGCCCGCTTCTCCTGCCAGAAGCGCCGCCTGTCCCGCCGCGGAGTTAATGCGACGAGGCGAGTGGTTGGCGGGGCGGTCGTCGCGCGTGCGCGAGCCGTTCGAGGAACGGATCACGGGCGCGTCGTCTTCACGCCGTGAGAGGGGGTTCTCTTGCTGCCCCTGGATGGGACGTGAGCTTGGCTGACGACGTGACCGCTGCTCCCGCCCGCCTGCCATCGTCATTACTGTCGGCCCACTTTCGGCCGCTTTGACCGTCGCGCCAGGCTGGCGCTGCTGGGTCGTGCGCTGGGTCGCCTCGAGTCGCGGTATTGGTTCCGCAACCGAAGAGGCGCGGTGGTGGCGCAAGTGGCGGTGCAGTTGCTTGCATGCAGCATCCGGCGCGCCGGTTGCGTGACGCGTGGGCCTGGGCCTCCAGGCCGGGCGCGTTGGGAGTCGGAGAAGCGCGTCCACTTGGCGCGGTTGCATGCCGCCTGCATGGCTGCCCGCCTCTCTCGCCCGTTGGTCTGGGCAAAAGTGGAGGGTCACTTGTAACCGCTGGGCGGTTGAGTGCACCACGCGCGGCGGTTTGGCTTCTTCTGCTCCGAACTGGTTTGCATGACATGCGGGACCCAACCCCCGCGCCGCAGGGGAGGGCCTTGGAGCGTGTTGGAGAAGACTCAGCCCGTGACGGTTGGGGGCGCAAGTAGGGAGAGTTGCCTTTAAAAGGAGGGCGACCCCTTTCGAAAGGCGACCATGTCTTCTCGCTCCCTTATGCATCGCGTCTCTCCACCTTCCAAGCCCCGGATGGGGGATACCCGCCGTCTTTTTGCCTCATCGTTGGAGGAACGCAACTCCGTGGGAGTTGGTACCTTTCAGCCATCGTTCGGCTTCAAGGATTTTCATCACGCAGCCCGGCTGCACCCCTCCACCGGCGGTCACCCAAGATGGTGACCTCCGGCTTGATGGTGGGGGAAAGCGAGCCGGGCTACGGCCTCTGCCCCTCCCTCAGCCTCAAGGATTTTCATCACCAGGGCTGGGGAGGGGAGAGTGCCGAGTTGGGGTCGCCCCTGCGTGGGCGGCGGCCCGCTCCTTCACTCAGTGATCGGAGGGAAGGGCGGTTGTCGTCCGTGGCGCCGGCAGCTGCAGCGTGCCTGGTTCTCGGACGCGAGTGGCTTCGGAGCCGCTCGCGGCGCCGGCGTCCGCCACGGCAGCTGGAAGAGGTTCCTCCGCCGACGAGATAGCCAGGGCCGCCCACGGACCGACCTCCAACTCTACGACCTTCTGCCCGTCCTTGCCACACAAGTTTGGGCATGGGTGGGGGCCTCCTGGCAGCAGCATCCGCCCTGAGGTCAGTGCTGCCGCTGTTTGGCCCCCCGGAGCAGAAGTCGTCGTCGTCGCCGCTGCTGGAGCGGGTGACGGCGCGCCGTTCGTCGGTCTTCTGTTGCTCCGCAGGCCCACCCCTATCGAGTGGGGTTGTTCGTACCTGCGGAGGGGGAACCGGAGTTCCGTTTGTAGTGGCACTTTGAATGCCAGTGTTTTTGTTCATTATGGCTGTTGAGGCCTGAACATGTATGTAATTTTGGCACGGAGCCGTGTTTTTTCCTCATTTTCGAGCACTAAGTCTCGCCTGTTGATTATCTGAACCGCTTCACCAAGCATGAGTCGCCCCGTGTCAAGGTGACGAGTGAGGTATCCGTATCCCGGAGGCGTAGGAGTCCCTCGGCTCGGTCGGCCTTGTTGTCTGAGGCTTCTCTAGCTTAGTTAAATGGACCCCTTGGCCGCTCTTCGACGAGCCGAGGCCAGGGGTAGCGATATCAGCATGAACAGAGGCGAAGTTGGCTCGAAAATGAAAACCTGGTTGGCCGGAGCCTAGCCGGGTTGTCCGTTAGCGGGACCGACGCCGGAGTTGACCGGCCGAGGCCTCGGGTCGGGCTAGCGCCCTTGGGAGATGGTTGGTCGAGGCCCCAGGGGTAACCGGCCGAGCCGCCTGCTCGGGCCGGATTCCCGGAGAAGTCCCTGGACCGCGTCGCCGTCTGAGGCTGGGTCGGACCTCGCTGAAGGTATCGTCGATGCCGAGGGTGCTACAGCCCCCCTTCCAGCGTGGAGACCCGAGCCTGCAGGATCAGAGTGTCTTGTAGCGTGTGCCCTCTGCGGCCGCCGAGGCCAGAATACACACCCTCGCTGTGTTGTAAAGCTGCGTCTCTTTTCCTCTTGTTTCGAGTATCTGGACTTTTTTGTCGGTAACAGGGATGTTTGTGCGAGCGAGAGTTGCTTCTCGTGGAAGGTGATGAGTGAGGTATCCGTATCCCGGAGGCGTGGGAGTCCCTCGGCTCGGTCGGCCTTGCCGCTTACGCATACTTTCACCCGTCCATGAGGCCCTGTCACCGACTCAGTTGAGAAGGCTCGAAGGATCGCTTCAGCAGAAGAGCTTCCGAACGTAAAGACTTGTTCGGTCCGCGGAATCACTTTATCCGAACGCGAGTTACTTATCGCAGAAGGTGATGAGTGAGGTATCCGTATCCCGGAGGCGTAGGAGTCCCTCGGCTCGGTCAGCCTTGGCTGCTTACGTGTACTCCGTCGTTTTCAGGATCCACTTTTCGAAGTAGTCAGAAAGCACGAAAGACATCCTGGCAGAAGAGATCTTTTTTCGAGGAAAAATTTCAACGCAGAGGGGGTTCCCCCCTTTTAGCCCCCGAGGGTGGGTCGGGCTTTGCCAAGGCGAGGCCGACCCTTCCTTGATGACTAAACTTTGCATGGGTGCGAGGTATATGAACAACTTGAAAATATCTTAAGGGTAGAAACGACGTAGCTGTTGGATGTTCCAAGCGTTGCCGTAGACCTCGCCTTGACTGTTGGCCAGCTTGTATGTTCCGGGCTTCAGAACTTTGGCGATGACGAAAGGCCCCTCCCAGGGGGGCGTGAGCTTGTGCCTCCCTCGGGCGTCTTGCCGCAGCCGAAGCACCAGGTCGACCACCTGGAAGTCTCGGGGCCGGACCCCTCGGGCGTGGTAGCGTCGCAGGGACTGCTGGTACCGCGCCGAGTGTAGTAAGGCCTTGTCCCGAGCTTCTTCCAGTTGGTCCAGCAAGTCTTCTCGGCTAGCTTGGTTGCTTTGATCGCTGTAGGCCCTCGTCCTCGGGGAGCCGTATTCCAGGTCAGTGGGCAAGACGGCCTCGGCCCCGTAGACCAGGAAGAACGGCGTGAAACCCGTGGCTCGGCTCGGCGTTGTCCTCGGCTCGGCTCGGCGTTGGCCAGTAGAAGCCTTGTCGGAAGGCATTCCCGACAAGGGCTCGAGGCGCTGCGTAATGGCCGCAAGCCCCCGAGTGTATCTCTTGCAGGAGTTCCTGACCTTTGGCGATGGAGATGCATCGCTGAAGGATGCCCGAGGGGCTGCGGTGGTAGAGCTCCTTCTCATCGCCCAGCAAGACGAACGACTTGGCGCGTCGCGCTACCCGCCGAGCCCCGGCTCGGTCGAGGGGTAGCTCTCCTTGGCGGAGATATTGTTGGTATGGGGTCTGCCAATTCCAATCAGGCGTGGCCCCGCTCCGCTCCTCCTCGACGTGCAGTGCCTCGCCCTCGGAGGCCGAGGCTACCTCGGCCTGAACCGAGGGCGCCTCGGGCCGGGCTGAGGGTGCCTCGGGCTGTGCCGAGGGTGCCTCGGGCTGGACCGAGGGCGCCTCAGGCTCGGGCGAGTCGTCGATCTTGACGGAGGGTTGATGCAGATCCCGGGAGAAGACGTCCGGGGGAACCGTTGTTCGCCCCGAGGCTATTTTTGCCAGCTCGTCCGCCGTCTCGTTGTAGCGCCGAGCGATGTGGTTAAGCTCGAGCCCGTAGAACTTGTCTTCCAGGCGCCGAACCTCATCGCAGTAGGCCTCCATCTTCGGGTCACGGCAGTGGGAGTTCTTCATGACTTGGTCAATGACGAGCTGCGAGTCACCGCAGGCGTCGAGGCGCCTGACCCCTAGCTCGATGGTGATCCGCAACCCGTTGACCAGAGCCTCATACTCAGCCACATTGTTGGACGCCGGGAAGTGGAGGCGTAGCACATAGCGTAGGTGTTTCCCGAGGGGCGAGATGAAGAGCAGGCCCGCGCCGGCTCCCGTCTTCATCAGCGACCCGTCGAAAAACATGGTCCAGAGCTCCGGTTGGATCGGAGCCGTTGGCAGCTGGGTGTCGACCCATTCGGCTACGAAGTCCGCCAATACCTGGGACTTGATGGCCTTCCGAGGGGCGAACGAGATTGTCTCACCCATGATTTCCACCGCCCACTTTGCAATCCTGCCCGAGGCCTCTCGGCACTGGATGATCTCCCCCAGGGGGAAGGATGACACCACAGTTACCGAATGAGACTCGAAGTAGTGCCGCAGCTTCCGCCTTGTCAGGATTACTGCATACAGCAGCTTCTGGACTTGTGGGTAGCGGATCTTGGTCTCGGACAGTACCTCGCTGACGAAGTAAACTGGCCTCTGAACGGGCAATGCATGCCCCTCTTCTTGCCTCTCGACCACAATCGCGGCGCTAACCACCTGAGTGGTCGCGGCGACGTAGACCAAGAGGGCTTCTCCATCGGCTGGAGGCACCAAGATAGGCGCCTTCGTGAGGAGCGCCTTCAGGTTCCCGAGAGCTTCCTCGGCCTCAGGGGTCCAAGCGAAACACTTGGCCTTCCTTAAGAGGCGGTACAGAGGCAGACCTCTTTCGCCGAGGCGTGAGATGAAGCGGCTCAGGGCCGCGAGACATCCCATGACCCTCTGTACGCCTTTTAAATCCTTGATGGGCCCCATGCTGGTGATGGCTGCGATCTTCTCCGGGTTGGCTTCGATGCCCCGCTCGGAGACGATGAACCCCAAGCATGCCCCGGGGCACCCCGAAGACACACTTCTCGGGATTGAGCTTGACGCCTTTCGCTTTGAGACATCGGAATGTCACTTCAAGGTCAGAGAGGAGGTCGGAAGCCTTCCTTGTCTTGACTATGATGTCATCGACGTAGGCCTCGACTGTGCGACCGATGTGTTCGCCGAACACATGGTTCATGCACCGCTGATACGTCGCGCCTGCATTCCTCAATCCGAACGGCATGGTGACATAGCAGTACATGCCGAAGGGCGTGATGAAAGAAGTCGCGAGCTGGTCGGACTCTTTCATCCTGATTTGGTGATACCCTGAGTAGGCGTCGAGGAAAGACAGGGTTTCGCACCCAGCAGTGGAATCCACGATTTGATCGATGCGAGGCAGAGGGTAGGGAACCTTCGGACATGCTTTGTTGAGACTAGTGTAGTCTACACACATCCGCCATTTCCCCCCTTTCTTTCTCACAAGCACAGGGTTGGCAAGCCATTCGGGATGGAATACCTCTTTGATGAACCCTGCTGCCATTAGCCAGTGGATCTCCTCGCCTATCACTCTGCGCTTCTCCTCGTCGAATCGGCGCAGAGGCTGCCTGACGGGTCGGGCTCCGGCCCGAATATCCAGCGAGTGCTCGGCGACATCCCTCGGTATGCCGGGCATGTCCGAGGGACTCCACGCAAAGACGTCGGCGTTTGCACGGAGAAAGTCGACGAGCACTGCTTCCTATTTGGGGTCGAGCCCGGATCCAATCCGGATCTGCTTGGAGGTGTCGCCACTGGGGTCGAGAGGGACGGCCTTGACCGTCTCCACTGGCTCGAAGTTGCCAGCATGGCGCTTCACGTCGGGCACCTCTTTGGAGAGGCTTTCCAGGTCGGCGATGAGGGCCTCGGACTCGGCGAGGGCCTCGGCGTACTCCACGCACTCCACGTCGCATTCGAACGCGTGTTTGTACGTGGGGCCGACGGTGGTGACCCCGTTGGGGCCCGGCATCTTGAGCTTCAGGTAGGTGTAGTTGGGGACGGCCATGAACTTCGCGTAGCATGACCTCCCCAGTACCGCGTGGTAGGTTCCTCGGAACCCGACCACCTCGAACGTCAGAGTCTCCCTTCGGAAGTTGGAGGGCATTCCGAAGCAGACGGGAAGGTCGAGTCGTCCGAGGGCCTGGACGCGCTTCTCGGGAATGATCTCGTGGAAGGGCGCAGCGCCTGCTCGGATGGAGGACAGATCGACGCGCAGGAGCCCGAGGGTCTCGACGTAGATGATGTTGAGGCAGCTGCCCCCGTCCATAAAGACCTTGGTGAGCCTGACGTCGCCGACGATGGGGTCAACGACGAGCGGGTATTTCCCTGGGCTCGGCACGTGGTCGGGGTGGTCAGCTTGGTCGAAGGTGATGGGCTTGTCGGACCAGTCTAGGTAGACTGGCGCCGCCACCTTCACCGAGCAGACCTCCCGGCGCTCTTGCTTGCGATGCCGAGCCGAGGCATTCGCCACATACCCACCGCAGATCATGAAGCAGTCGCGGACCTCGGGGAACTCTCCTGCTTGGTGATCTTCCTTCTTATCATCGTCGTGGGCCCTGCCACCCTTCGCGGGTGGCCCGGCCCTGTGGAAGTGGCGCCGAAGCATGACACACTCCTCAAGGGTGTGCTTGACGGGCCCCTGATGATAGGGGCACGACTCCTTGAGCATCTTGTCGAAGGGGTTGGCACCTCCGGGGGGCTTCCAAGGGTTCTTGTACTCGGCGGCGGCGACAAGGTCCGCGTCAGCGGCGTCGCGTTTCGCTTGCGACTTCTTCTTGCCCTTCTTCTTGGCGCCACGCGGAGTAGACGCCTCGGGAGCATCTTCCGATGGGCGGCCCTGGGGCTGCTTGTCCTTTCGGAAGATAGCCTCGACCGCCTCCTGGCCAGAGGCGAACTTGGTGGCGATGTCCATCAGCTCGCTCGCCCTGGTGGGGGTCTTGCGACCCAACTTACTCACCAGGTCGTGGCAGGTGGTGCCGGCAAGGAACGCGCCGATGACATCCGAGTCGGTGATGTTGGGCAGCTCGGTGCGCTGCTTCGAGAATCGCCGGATGTAGTCCCGGAGAGACTCTCCCGGCTGCTGCCGGCAGCTTCGGAGGTCCAAGGAATTCCCGGGGCGCACGTACGTGCCCTGGAAATTGCCGGCGAAGGCTTGGACCAGGTCATCCCAGTTGGAGATCTGCCCCGGAGGCAGGTGCTCCAACCAGGCGCGAGCGGTGTCGGAGAGGAACAGGGGGAGGTTGCGGATGATGAGGTTGTCGTCGTCCGTTCCACCCAGTTGGCAGGCTAGGCGGTAGTCCGCGAGCCACAGTTCCGGTCTCATTTCCCCCGAGTACTTCGTGATAGTAGTCGGGGGTCGGAACCGGGTCGGGAACGGTGCCCGTCGGATGGCCCGACTGAAGGCCTACGGACCGGGTGGTTCGGGCGAGGGACTCCGATCCTCCCCGCTGTCGTAGCGTCCCCCACGCCTGGGGTGGTAACCTCGGCGCACCCTCTCGTCGAGGTGGGCCCGACGGTCGCGATGATGGTGCTCGTTGCCGAGGTGGCCCGGGGCCGCAGGCGCGGTGTTGCGCGTGCGCCCGGTGTAGTCCGAGGCTTCCCGCATGAATCGGGAAGTCGCGGCATGAGGTTCCGAGGGATATCCCTGCCTTCGGGAGGCAGAGCTCTCGGCCCGTCGGACCGCAGCGCCTTCCAGGAGATTCTTGAGCTCTCCTTGGATTCGCCGACCCTCGGTGGTTGATGGCTCCGGCATCGCGCGAAGAAGCATCGCTGCTGCAGCCAGGTTCTGACCGACCCCACTGGATGCGGGTAGTGGCCTGACCCTGACGTTGTTGGCGACGCGGTGCTGGAGACCCTGGGGCAGGTGACGTATTTCTCCGGCCGGGGGTTGGCCCGCCCATGCCCGCCCGACGTCCCGGCGGATCGGCTCAAGCGCTCCTGCTCCCTCGTCGAGCCTAGCCTGCGCCCCGCGGACTTGCTCGAGCTGTGGGTCGTGACCCCCCGCCGGAACGGGGACCACAGCTAGCTCCCGCGGGATGTCAGCGCGAGGCACCGGCCTAGGGAGATCACCGTCCTCCGGCATGCCGAGATGGTTGCCTTCGGAGGGATCCCCTAGCTCGACGTGGAAACATTCGCGGCTTGGGCCGCAGTCCTCGTCGTCGAGGCTGCGGCTACCGTCGGAACAGTCGGAGAGGCAGTAGTCACATGCGGTCATGAAGTCCCGCATGGCACCGGGGTTGCCAAATCCAGAGAAATCCCAACAGATGTTGGGGTCGTCATCTTCCTCGAACCCAGAGGGCCCGTAGGTCGAGACGTCCGTCAGCCGGTCCCAAGGCGACCGCATGCGAAACCCCAGAGGGGTTGCACTCGCCTCTACGAGAGCGCCCGCCAGAGCAAGGTCGCTAGGCGGGTTGAGGCTGAGTCGAAATGACGTAGGATGGGAATCGGTGGGTACCTTTCGGTCGACGAGCAGCGACATAGTCACGTCGGGGACTGATTGCACCGCCGTCTCAGGTACGAGGGCGATGTCCTGCAAGCTCTCCGCGAGCGCGCTGGCGTCGTCCACTTGCTCAGGATTGGCGTGTCGCGGGAAGACGGCGCTCGCCTTCGTCTCAAACGCGAGGTCGACGCCCGACGCGCCCCCCGTTGGGGCGCCGGGGACGTCGACTCGCTCGGCAGCCGACGAGGCGCGGCCTCCCGCTTGGCCTTGGTTGCCCCGCCTCCTCCTCCTTTGGCGGGGGAGAGGACGGGACGAGCTCGAATGTTGTTCTTCCACCACGCGGGGAAGACGTCGTCGATTCCGCCGCCGGCGGGCGGGCTGTCGGCCGCCATTGTCGTTGTCGCGCGGCGGTGGAAGGAGTATCATGTCGTAGCTGCCGTCGAAGGACATGAACTCAAGACTCCCGAAACGGAGCACCGTCCCGGGCCGGAGAGGTTGCTGGAGACTGCCCATCTGGAGCTTGACGGGAAGCTGTTCGTCAACACGCAGCAGGCCCCTACCTGGCGCGCCAACTGTCGGCGTTTCGAGACCGGGGGGTCCCTAGGCCGACGAGTGAATGTCGCTGCGTGCCCCAGCCCAGATGGGTCGAGCGTGTGGGCGAGCGCGAAGGGGGGAAGCGAGGTGGCCGGAGACGGGCGTGAGAGAGGTGGAAATCCTGCGGCCTTCGTGTTCGTCCCGCGCCCAGGTCGGGTGCGCTTGCAGTAGGGGGTTACAAGCGTCCACGCGGGTGAGGGAAGCGAGCGGCCCCAAGAGAACGCCTGTCCCGTCCTCGTCCCCGCGCGGCCAACCCTCTCTAAGAGGGCCCTGGTCCTTCCTTTTATAGTCGTAAGGAGTGGATCCAGGTGTACAATGGGGGTGTAGCGGAGTGCTACGTGTCTAGCGAGGGAGAGCTAGTGCCCTAAGTACATGCCGATGTGGCAGCCGGAGAGATCTTGGCACCCAGCTGGTGTGGTGTCGTGTCTGTCGGAGGAGCAACGGAGCCTGGCGGAGGGACAGCTGTCGAAGCGGTTGAGTCCTTGCTGACGTCCTCCTGCTTCCGTAAGAGAGCTTAGAGCCGCCGTCGTCATAGGGCTTGCGGGGCGCCATCATTGCCTATTTGGCGGAGCTTAGCCAGATGGGACACCGGTCTTGTTCTCTGCGGCCCGAGTCGGCTCAGGGTAGGGTGATGATGGCGCTTCCTGTCGACGTGGCTGGCCTGCGCCCTAGGTTGGGCGACGTGGAGGCTCCTCCGAAGCCGAGGTCGAGTCTGTCTTCCGTGGCCGAGGCCGAGTCCGAGCCCCTGGGTCGGGCGAGGCGGAGGTCGTTCGGCAGAGGCCAGGGCGGAGTCCGAGCCCTGGGGTCGGGCGGAGCGGAGTTCGTCGTCTTCTGGGGCTGAGCCCGAGTCCGAGCCCTGGGTCGGGCAGAGCGGAGTTCGCCGTCTTCCGGGACTTAGCCCGAGTCCGAGCCCCTGGGTCGGGCGGAGCGGAGTTCGCCGTCTTCCGGGACCTAGCCCGAGTCCGAGCCCTGGGTCGGGCGGAGCGGAGTTCGCCGTCTTCCGGGGCTGAGCCCGAGTCCGAGCCCTGGGTCGGGCGGAGCGGAGTTCGCCGTCTTCCGGGACTTAGCCCGAGTCCGAGCCCTAGGTCGGGCGGAGCGGAGTTCACCGTCTTCCGGGGCTGAGCCCGAGTCCGAGCCCTGGGTCGGGCGGAGCGGAGTTCGCGGTCTTCCGGGACTTAGCCTGAGTCCGAGCCCTTGGTCGGGCGGAGCGGAGTTCGCCGTCTTCCGGGACCTAGCCCGAGTCCGAGCCCTGGGTCGGGCGGAGCGGAGTTCGTCGTCTTCCGGGACCTAGCCCGAGTCCGAGCCCTGGGTCGGGCGGAGCGGAGCTTCCTATGGCGCCTGCGGCCGGGCCTGACTGCCTGTCAGCCTCACTCTGTCAAGTGGCACTACAGTCGGAGTGGCGCAGGCGGCGCTGTCCTTCTGTCAGGCCGGTCAGTGGAGCGGCGAAGTGACGGCGGTCACTTCGGCTCTGCTAGGGGGCGCGCGTCAGGATAAAGGTGTCAGGCCACCTTTGTGTTAAATGCTCCTGCGGTTCGGTCGGTCGGTGCGGCGATTTAGTCAGGGTTGCTTCTTAGCGAAGGCAGGGCCTCGGGCGAGCCGGAGATGTGTCCGCCGTTGGAGGGGGGCCTCGGGCGAGACGGAAATCCTCCAGGGTCGGCTGCCCTTGTCCGAGGCTAGGCTCGGGCGAGGCACGATCGAGTCGCTCGAATGGACTGATCCCTGACTTAATCGCACCCATCAGGCCTTTGCAGCTTTATGCTGATGGGGGTTACCAGCTGAGAATTAGGCGTCTTGAGGGTACCCCTAATTATGGTCCCCGACAATGTCCAACACATTGTTTTAGTTAATATGTGCTAAGTGGTTGAGAAGTGCAAATCAAGAATCAAGGTATGTCTCTAGACTTAGTAAATTGTTTTTGGATACTAACATATCTTTCTAAAGTGCTAGGAACATTGCCAAGAAAATTGGAAATGGATTGGAGATGGTTGGCCAAGGCCAGCCAGGATGCACCAGCCTGTGGCGCACCGGACTGTCCAGTGCCCAGGCTGGCCCGACGACAAACTCGTCACTCTCAGGAAAATGCTGAGGGCGCTTTGGCTAAAAATCACCGAACTGTCCGGTGTGCACCGGACTGTCCGGTGAGTCAATGGCGCCCGCGGCCAACGGTCGGCAGTGCGATCAACGAGCGACACGTGGCCCGAGCCAATGGTCACTTGGTCGCACCGTCCGGTGCGCCAAGGGGATCGATGGCTCAACAGTCGGCTTCACCAGATAAGGAAGGAGATCGGGCACCGGACAGGAACTGTTCATGTCTGGTGGCGCACCGGACTGTCCGGTGCGCCACCCGACAGAAGGCAATAATTGCCTTCCAATTAGAACTCCAACGGCTCCTAGCTGCCTTGGGGCTATAAAAGGGACCACTAGGCGCATGGAGCACCACACCAAGCATCCTTTGAACATTCTACGACGCCTAGACTTCGCCACCATGCACTTGGATCATTGCGTTTGAGATTTGAGCACCGTTTGAGTTGTAAACTCCCTGCGCTGTGTTTTTGTGCTCACATCTTGACTTGTGTGCGTGTGTTTGCTGCGACTCTTGCGTGTGTTTTTTTCTCTCCCTTACTCTTGTGTTTTTCTTATGATCAACATTGTAAGGGCGAGAGGCTCCAACTTATGGAGATTCCTCGCAAACGGGAAAACTGTTATAAGGAAGAAACCGTGGTATTTAAGTGGATCATTGGATCACTTGAAAGGGGTTGAGTGCAATCCTCGTTCATTGGAACGCCACAACGTGAAAGTAGACAAGTGTTATACTTGGCCGAACCACGAGATAAAACACCGTGTCTCTTGTGTCGCCTTTCTCTGTAATCGATTTTTTCAAGAGCTCGTTTTATAGCAACTTGGTTTAATCTAACTAACATTTTATAAACCAAGTTTATGCTATTAGTATTGAATATTGCAGAATCACATATTCATCCTCTTTAGGTGCTCTCACATTTTCTTTTCACAAACAAACATGTGACGTCCGACTTTCATCTTATATTTTATACATGAATTCTTCCATGCTCCAGATTCTTCTGTTGCTTTTCTCTTTAATGCTCTCTGATACATACGCCTTATGAGGAAGACAAGACGTTCATCTAATATGATGAACAATAATAAATAGGAAAAGCAAACAAAATAGTACACGTCTGTTTCCTGACACAAGATGAATAAGGAGTAGCATCAATGAATTTTGCCGGTGCGAGCTTCAGCTGAGAGAGGAAGAAAAGAAGACCTCTTGATTCTTAACGCCAAAATGTCTTAAATTTTTAAGGTTTTGTTGAGTGAAACCCAGTGTTTGAACTTATTGTAAGTTTTTTAAGATAGAGATGTTGCAAGCTTTGATCAGTCAAATTCACTTAGACCCCATTTGTTTCTTTGGAATTCAATTACATTTTAGTAATTATAATTTAGACAAAACTAATTAAGTTCATATATTTATATATGTAATATATTTGTATATTATCTTAAATCATATGAGAGAGATAGTTATATACTACATTTATATTATAGCGAAGTAAGTAGAAGAGTGTGCTACAAGTTGTACATCGGAAAAATAGTATGTAAATCTATAGAATCAATTTCTATTTTTCACCCTCATGAATTTGAGATAGACTTATATGATAACTTTGAAAAAAATAGTCTATTGTATTAGTAAGATTTCAATTCCTTAAAATGAAAGGAAACAAACTAGATCTTAGACAAATAAGGAAAAATAAGTATATGAAAGGCATGCAAGATGTGAAAGAAATAAATTCCATAAAACACGAAGTTGCTAAAATTTTCATTCTTTGATCAATTGGTAGAAAGTCCATTATCGTGTAGCACTATCAAACGCTGGTAGTGCTACCGGTCCCCCGTCCCAAAAGGATTGTTCTCTTAGAAATCAATTTCTGCTATGAAGACCACCGAGAAATGATTCTTTTGCGCAGGTTTATCACAACTTTTTTGGACTCACTAAAGAATAGAATTGTTAATAAATATGTAATTCCGGCTCTATTACTTCTTATCTGGTTGTAAACTATGGGATATATGTAATATTTTGAATCGACATAGAAATTATGTGTGGCACCACTCTAGGCATGCATCTATTTTCCCCAACTGTGATGCTAAATTTCTTTTATAATTTACGATATGTTCAAGCAGTCATCAATGTATAAATGTATATCCTACTAATGTTTTTAACCATCAAGCTTATTTGGATGCTATTTAACATTATTATACCTTCTACATGTGATGAATGTTGATTAATGTGGGCATGGCCTAAATTAATATTCAATAATAGTCGATACTAAAGGCTCACTTTAATGCTACGGTGTACTAGTACTTTAGTAACATACCGGAAGTTCAAGTGACAATTCGATCAACTTAATTAGGTGGACAATTGGTGCATCTATTGAGAAGCTGAGAAAAGGATGAAGGACTACCACACGCGCGCACGCCGCCAGTCGGGCTGGGCTGTGGACGTGGTAGATCGGACCTTCCCTTTGCACGTGTACAAATACGGAGACGGAGGAGATGCTGGTTCTTCTGGTTACACACGAGAACAAACTCTCATACGTGTTGCAAACAGTCTATTCATGTCCCACCTTTTGTGAGCATAGAGTGAGTGGGAGAGCCGGCCTCCGAAATCACCGTCCGCATAGCTACACTTGCACGGGTGTGCGGGCGATCAGGGTTTTGGGGAGCATACTCGCGACTGCTCGCTTCGTCCGCTCGACCAGCGTTGATCAGGTTTCTCGTCGTCGGCGCTGTTCGAGGGATTGTACTGCGTACATCTGCCTCCATCGACTGCGTACGACTACATCGAACATACAAACGAGATATCTCGTACGAATGAAGCCACTAATGCATTGAGCATCAGTCCCTCCGCAGGGTACACTCTGTTTTTACTATTTATGTATTGTTTACTGCTTATGTGAGTATTGATATATACATGCACATATATGTCGTCACATATATCACTATGGTTTTCTAGATTGAATTAAAACTGAAAATACCTATTTCTCTAACAATGAAAATATGTTATATTCTCACATTCAAAAATATATAAGTCTAGAATTTAAAAATTACAAAATAATGCTAAAAACTACACAAAAAATATAATTAAAAATAAAACAGTGCGTTGCCGCGTGAAAATTCTAGTCTATATTATACTTAAAGACACCAGTTTCAACGGTCGTCATGCGTCATTTTTTTATAAATAACCCCTCACAGCTATTTTAAATTAATCCGCTGCACGTCTATAGATGTCAAACGACACCCGACACGGGCTAGATGCACGCGGGCCATAACTATGACACAGGCACGTCATGCCGGTCTGCTAACTGTGTCGGGCCAGCCCGTTAGCCCATCGATCCATTTATAAATCAGCGTAAAATGTTAAAAAAACGCTGCAGGAGGTGGGGTTCGAACCCATGCCTTAATGGAAGAAGAACGGGAGACACTGGGTGAAACTGTCTAACCAGTAGAACATCACGCTAAGATGTTTTTAATATTGAATATAAATTGTATATAGGTATATACGTTTTTTTGTAAAATAAAAAATAATCGTGTCGGACCGGGCCAGCACTATGGATCGAGACTACAGCCCAAGCACGACACGACGTTCTTGGCTCTTGCAAGCATTAGGTCGTTTCTGAGACCATATTAGCGCAATGGACTACATGGTGTTTGAGGTTGCTGAATTGGATAGATCAGCAATGATTTGTTACACTAACAGCAAAATGAAAGGTTATTTGTTGGTTTTAAACATTAGTAATTGCTACGAAGTAGCATAATTTATATGGAGCGCATCCAGTTTTTATTAATGCCTGACTTTAGCAATCACTCCATCTTTTGATCTATCTTTTTTATAAGTTTGACTTCATGGGACTTATTTTAGAAACTTGATCTCACAAACTTTCTCTTATTTGGTCTCTGTATGATAGAATAATGTCATTTTATAATCTCTGTTCATTCAGTCAATCGTTATGAACTCTTTTCTAATCGCTCACTTCATTTGCCGTGTTGTACCAATACATATTTGCATGGAGTAAACAATAACATCAGTTAGCCAAATCAAAAAATATATTATACAGAGAGCGGAGACAACCAATAAAAAATTTTGAAATTTTTTTAAATATAGTTTACGTGGATATTGTTGTAAGCCGTCGTAACGTACGGACAACCGACTAGTTATACATAATGGAGGTGCTCTCGCCTAAGCTCCCGTTCTCTCAACTGGAAAACTTTACTTGGGTGGTCCGTATCCGGTAGGAGCAGTAATTAGGGAACGAGAAGAATTAGTTGGGCCTAATCTAATTGGGCTGGATTATTACAGCTAGGCTAGTTTGTGGTCCACCAGCGAAAAAGGCCGAAATAACTTTACAGGCAACCAATATGAATACTCCTACGGGCAGGGGCAGCCGGGCAGGGAAAGCTACGGCTCTGCTCTGCTGCGGCCGCGGCCGTCCACCATCGGGGTGGGCGGCTCGCTGACGACGCTGCTGGTCTCCGACGCCGAGCCGCCGTGCCTGGAGATGACGAGCTCCTTGAGGTCGGCGCTGGAGGTGCGGAGGCGCGCGAGTATCTTTCCGAACTTGGCCCTGGGCCGCCGGCGGATGGCGATGGACACGTCGTTCGGGAACAGGTCCCAGCGCACGAACGCGTGGTACACGGTGGTGGCCAGCACGCCTGCGACGGTGACGGACGCGACCGCCGACAGCCCGACTGCCAGAGCCTGGGTGAGCGCGTTGGTGACCGCCGACGCGTACACCGTGGTGGCGATGGCCGCGCTCGTCACAGGGAAAGTGTACGCCCACCACGCGAGCGAGAAGCGGACGCCCCGGAAGAAGAAGCTGACGCGCGCCACCAGCGACGCGTAGAGGAAGAGCGAGACGTAGTAGGCGACCCTGGCGCCGAGGCCGAACTCGCCGCTGATCCTGGCCCACGCCACGGAGGCCACGCTCGGCGTCGCCACGAAAAGGAAGAACACCGGGTGGAGCTCCCGAGGCAGCGGCACGTTGGTGGGGAGCCGCTGGTACAGCGTCACGAACAGCACCACGTAGTGCACCGCCCCGACGGCGAAGAAGAACAGAGCCGGCTCGCGGAGGCCCATCCGTGCGCCGAGCAGCGCGCCGACGAAGTTGCCCACCACGGCCAGGTGGCTCGTGGGGCTGGCCACGCGGGACAGCCGCCACTCGCCGCCGGACATCCACTGGCCGTATATCTTGATGTCCAGGAACAGGATGGGCGCCATGAGGGCGTACCACACAACGTGGTGGACCGCCGTGACCGGCTCCGGCAGGCCCTTGGCGAGAAAGAGGCAGGCGATCCACGGCGCGAAGAAGAAGTTGACGCGGATCGGGTGGTGGAACTCGCGCCGCACCGCCTCCAGGTAGAAGACGGCCTTGAGGACGTAGGTGGCGGAGACGACCACCATGAGCGCGACGGAGAGCCACCAGAGCGCGTCGTTCACGCCGGGGCTCACTCGGAGGAACGCCGTGGACGGCTCCTGCTCCAGCGTCTTCCACATCATCGCCTGGCTGCTCACGCCCATGCACATCCCGAACGCGCTGATCGGGAACCGCAGCAGGAACGGCCACGCCTCGTCCTCGGGGAGCACGGGCACCTCCGTCGGCCGGAGCGTCTCAAGCTCGGGGCCTTCCAGGGCCGCGAAGTACCGGTCGGCCGTGGGGAGCTCGCCGTCGTCGTCGGTGTCTGCCTCGGAGTCCCTAGCCTCGCCGCCGCCGACGTCGGCGGCTGCAGGGTGCGGGTGCGTCTGCGCGCCCCCGCGGATGCTGGACAGCTGCCGCTCCAGGCGCCCGCCGAAGGTTTTGAACTGGTCGAACCGCCGGTCCCGCTCCCCCGTGCTGCCGCTGTCGCTGCGCGCCAGCGTGCCCTGCTGCTGCTGCCGCGGCGGCTCCTCGCTCCTGATCGAAATGGAGTACGGCGGCTCCGCCACCGTCGAGCGAAGGCGATCGCCGTCAGGTGCTGCCATTTTGGGGTGTGCTGGCCAGGCAATGAAGCTGACGCTACGCTTAGAGAGGAGAATTACTTTGGGCCGTGAACGAAGCCTCGCTCCGATCAGAAGCGCTCCTCACTCCTTCAACTTCAATGTAGCGCGACGATGCAATGCATGTATTTATAGTATGTTCCTGCAGGTGAATTTTTTTCGGGAGGGACGGCGACGGCGAGCCGGTAAAGCTAAGGGTGAAGTAGAAAAGAGTTGACACAAGAACAGAGAGGCAGACGCGGAGGAGAAGAGCACGCATGCACAGTCAAAAGGTGAGGGCACGCAGCGGCAGCGCCGCCATCTCAGATAAAAAACGTACGGTTAACAAATACTACTAGAAATTTTCTCGAGCTCATCGATGGGGATTTGCATTTGCTTATATAAAACGAGGTAATGGTCTCGAACAATGATAGTTTAAAACGTCGTCTAAGTTGGCGTGTAGCCCGCAGCCAGAGATGAAAACGGGACGGATATAGTCGAATATAGGGTTATCTCGTATTCTAACTTAATGTATTTCTCTCAGATATAGGACCGAATACGGGTAGTTAAGATTTAGGATGGATACAGGACGAGACCGAGTAATAATTCGGGCGGATAAGAAACAAATATCGAATACTACACGGGTAGGTATCAGATAGTTGTCGGGTAGTTTGTCCCGATGATATTAATTATCCAACCATCCAACAAACACATAAATTAAGCAATACATAATCATGTATATGATAGATCAAATGTAGGAAAGAAACCGATAAAATTGACGTCATGCACTTCAAAGTTACTAATCACAAGAACATTATGGAACCAACACCACAATATTAAAAAATTATAAAATATTTAAGTTTCAGTCAAAAATTGCAAATAAGTTACAAAAACTAATAAATATTTATACGAATATAACTAAAGTTCTCATATGAAAATGATAAAGTAAAGTATTGATGATGTTGAAACTTGAATAATTACAGTGATTTCACAAGTAACTCACATGAAGATAACCTTAAGCCCCCCACATAAAAATGACAAAGTCTATTAATTTGATATAAATTTGGACATTATTTTAATAATTTTGGCCTAAAGATGTGTTTAAACAAAAAATGATGTACTACAAAGTTAGAGATCTCTTCGAGCTCTATAATTTTCATATAAACTTTATCTTCATCCGATTTCATATATAAAGTTATAATTTTATAACTATATTATGCAGAAAAAGAAAAAATGGGTACCCGAATTTCGGGTACCCGTATCTGACCCGAATATTCGGGTATTTACTGGGTAATCCTCGCTCCGTATCCGACCCGAATCTGAAGCTGCACTATGCGAGTATTACCCATATCAGTCCCGAATATAAAAATATCCAAAACCGTATCCGAAAAAACCGGTATTTGCACTATCCGTATCCGGTACCCGACGGGTATACCCGACCCGTTTTCACCCCTACCCGCAACTTTAGATGGCCTATAAGAACGAGGTCCACGAGCTCGGCAAACATCCCGCTATTTGGGCCCCATTAGACCCGTCGCGACCCTATTCTACGCGGGTCTAGGCCTAGCCCGGTACGGTTTAGAGTTTTTGGCCCGCCGGGCTAGTCCAAACACAGACTTGTTTCTAAACAGGCTAGGACTCGGCCTGTTTAATAAAACAAACATTATAAAAAATAGTTCTATTTTTTATTTAAAGTCTATCATTTATTTGTAAAATGTGTATTATTTGTATCACTATCGAAATTCGGCTCTTTGTCGAGTGTCAAATGATTTGCCGAGTGTTTTTCGGCACTCGGCAAAGAAGCTCTTTGCCGAGTGCCAAGCAAAAAACCCTCGGTAAAAAAATACTCAGCAAAAAACTCTTTGTCGAGTGTTTTATTTTTGACACTCGGAAAAGAGTTTCTTTGCCGAGTGTTTTATTTTTGACACTCGGCAAAAAGTTTTTTGCCGAGTATTTTATTTTAGACACTAGGCAAAGAAAATTTTAAAATCATATTTTAAAGCAGTAAATTAATTTAAATGAAAAAGTTTTCAACTACAAATTTGTATAACTCATCGAGATGTACAATTTATATTTTGATCATTTCTTCATATGACAAAATAAAAGTAAATTTGTTCATAAAACTTGTATCTCTCTCGTAGTTTATGTAACTACAAAAGAGATATACAAGATTTTTGAATAATGTTAGAACCATTATGTGAGATGAACAAATGACCAAACAACCAAAATAAACTTTTGTGGATCTTGAGAAGTTATAGAATTTTATAGTTGACAACTTTGTAATTTGAAGTCATCTTGTCAACGAAAACTACGTCTGAATTTAAAAAATTTGAATTATGAAAACGACGTCAAATGGAAAAATCACTAATAGAAAAGTTATAGGTCTTGAAAAGCTATACAACTTTGTAGTTGACAATGTTTTAGTTTGAAATCATCTTGTCATTCAAAACTATGTTTGAATTTTAACTACCTCTGATGGAAAAACCACCAAAATAAAAGTTGTAGGTATTGAAATGTAATGAAACTTTGTAATCGACAAATTTTTGATTTGAAATCATCTTATCATTGAAAAATTCATGTGAAGTTTTCAAATTTTGTAAACTATCAAAATAGAACTTGTAGATCTTGAAAAGTTATACAACTTTATAGTTGGTCACATTTTTAAATGAATTTATTTAGTGCATCAAATAATCAAATTACTCTCGGTTTGGTATAATACATGAGGAATGAAAACGTAATATATACATAATTGATGTAGTAGTGTAGTGATATAGAATGGTATGCGCGAGAAAAAGATTACAAGTTCAAATCTCTCTATTCACAAAACATGTAAATTTGATTCAAAAATAATAGCACGATGAGTATGATAATGAGTAGTGGTTGGAGAGTTGTTCCAATAATTTAAAAAATATTTTGCTGTTTTTTTGGGTTTTTGCTATTCTTAAATTGCCGAGTGTTTTTCGACACTCGGTAAAGTGTTTGCCGAGTGTCCGAAAAAAGTACTCGGCAAAGAACCCTTTGCCGAGTCCGGCAAAGGTTTTGTCGAGTGTAAAATAGTCTTTGCCGAGTGTCTGAGACACTAGGCAAAGAACGCGAGTCCAGTATTGTATATATATTATTGTATTTAGTTATATTTGTGGCAGAACTGCCCGAATTATTCCAGCTTAAGTGCCTAAGTCACGCCTCAAGGGTCGCAACACACTTAAATCGGAATAACCCGTCAGTCCCTCAGATCTAGTCTAATAGAGCCACTTGACCAGGATCAAATACCACATACTCACTCGAAGGTGAGTCACAGAAGAAATACAATAAAACAGGAAACCTCAAATTAAAGTACTGAATTATTACATAAATCAAAGTTTTTCAAGTTGCTGATAAGAGTTCATAAAATAAGATGCAGCGGATAATCGATGTCGTCGATAGCGAGGAAATGGGCAAGGCCTAGCCCACTACTCCTCGTGCTCCTCTCCTGCCGGAGCAGCATCCCACTCGACCGTCCAACCCGGTGGCAGAGTGGTAGGCCAAGTCACACCATCAATCATATCCTGAAGCGTACCTGCAAAAATTATGCCACAAGCAAGGCTGAGTATACTAATACTCAGCTAGACTTACTGAAAGGGAAATGTGCCCTTGGGCCATTTCTAAGTGTTTTGGTGATTTAGTGTCCAACACAAATGCCTAAGTGTGAAATGGTGGACAAAGTACAAATCAAGGATAAAGGTATGTTTCTCAGACTTAGTACATTGTTTTAGAGACTAATATATTGTGTCTAAGTGCTGGAAACAGGAAAAATCGAATTGGAATTGTCTTGGCTCGAGCAGCCAAGACTTTGCTAAGTCTGGGAGCACCGGACTGTCCGGTGGTGCACCAGACAGTGTCGGTGCGCCAGGCTGGCTCGAGCGAACTGGCCGCTCTCGGGAATTCACCAGCGACGTACGGCTATAATTCACCGGACTGTCCGGTGAGCCAACGGTCGGCCGGGCCAACGGTCGGCCGCGCGATCTGTGCGGGACACGTGGCCGAGCCAACGGCTAGAAGGGGGCATCGGACTGTCCGGTGTGCACCGGACATGTCCGGTGCGCCAACGGCTCCCGAATCTGCAACGTTCGGCTTCGCCATTTAAGGAAAGAAATCGGGCACCGGACACTGTCCGGTGTGCACCGGACTGTCCGGTGCGCCAGTCGACAGAAGGCAAGATCAGCCGTCCTAGAATGCTCTCAACGGCTCCTAGCTGCCTTGGGGCTATAAAAGGGTCCCCTAGGCGCATGGAGGAGAACATCAAGCATTCCTACAACATTTCTAAGCACCAAGACCTCGATTCCGCGCATTTGTTTCATTGTGATAGCATATAGAGCTCTAGTAGAGTTGTGAACTCATTGAGTTGTGTTGCGAGCTCTTGTTGCGACTTGTGTGCGTGTTGACACTCTGATTCTTGAGTCTTGTGTGCGTTGCTAATCCTCCCTTGCTCTGTGCTTCTTTGAGAACTTCAAGTGTAAGGGCGAGAGGCTCCAAGTTGTGGAGATTCCTCGCAAACGGGATTGAGAAAAGCAAGCAAAACACCGTGGTATTCAAGTGGGTCTTTGGACCGCTTGAGAGGGGTTGATTGCAACCCTCGTCCGTTGGGACGCCACAACGTGGAGTAGGCAAGCGTTGGTCTTGGCCAAACCACGGGATAACCACCGTGCCATCTCTGTGATTGATTTCTTGTGGTTATTGTGTTTTGTTGAGACTTCTCTCTAGCCACTTGGCATTTACTGTGCTAACGCTTAACCAAGTTTTTGTGGCTTAAGTTTTCAAGTTTTACAGGATCACCTATTCACCCCCCCCCTCTAGGTGCTCTCAATTGGTATCGGAGCCGTTCTCTTCAAGAAAGGGACTAACCGCCCGAAGAGATGGATCCTAAGGGGAAGGGAATCGTGATCAACGACAAGGAGAAGGAGTCCTTTGTCAACGAGCCAAAGGATGACAAGCCTACCGACTCGGGCTCGGGCCACAGACGCAAAGATGGGAAGAAGAAGAAGACAAGACGCATCAAGGAGATCATTTACTACAACGACAGCGATGAGTCCACTTCTTCCCAAAAGGACAACAACGACGACGACTACGAGAAAAAGAAAACGGTCAATTCAAACTTTTCTTTTGATTACTCTCGTATTCCTCAAAGTACAAATGCTCATTTATTATCTATTCCACTTGGTAAACCTCCTCATTTTGATGGAGAGGACTACGGATTTTGGAGTCACAAAATGCGTAGTCACTTGTTCTCTCTTCATCCTAGTATATGGGAGATTGTAGAGAGTGGAATGCACTTTGATAGTACGGATAGTCCCATGTTCATTAATGAGCAAATTCATAAAAATGCACAAGCTACTACTGTTCTTCTAGCTTCATTGTGCAGGGATGAATACCACAAAGTGAGCGGCTTGGATAACGCCAAGCAAATCTGGGACACCCTCAAGATCTCTCATGAAGGGAATGACGTCACAATGCTCACCAAGATGGAGTTGGTGGAGGGCGAACTCGGGAGGTTCGCTATGATAAGGGGAGAAGAGCCAACCCAAACGTACAACCGGCTCAAGACCCTTATCAACAAGATAAGAAGCTATGGGAGCACGCGATGGACGGACCACGACGTCGTCCGCCTAATGCTAAGGTCTTTTACTGTCCTTGATCCTCATCTTGTAAACAATATTCGTGAGAATCCTAGGTACACCAAGATGACGCCTGAGGAGATACTTGGAAAGTTCGTAAGCGGGCGAATGATGATCAAGGAAGCAAGATACGTGGACGACGCATTGAATGGTCCAATCAATGAGCCTCAACCTCTTGCTCTCAAGGCAACAAGAAGCAAGGAGACGCTACCTAGCAAGGTGGCACAAATTGAGGCTGCCGGACTTAATGATGAAGAGATGGCTCTTATCATCAAGAGATTCAAAACGGCGCTAAAAGGTCGCAAGGGGCAGCCAAGCAAGACCAAGACAAAGGGGAAGCGCTCATGCTTCAAATGTGGTAAGCTTGGTCATTTTATTGCTAACTGTCCCGACAATGATAGTGATCAGGATCAAGGGAACAAGAGGGAGAAGAAGAAGAACTATAAGAAGGCAAAGGGCGAGGCGCATCTAGGCAAGGAGTGGGATTCAGATTGCTCCTCTTTCGACTCCGACAATGAAGGACTTGCCGCCACCGCCTTCAACAAGTCATCCCTCTTCCTCAACGAGCGTCACACATGCCTTATGGCAAGGGAGAAGAAGGTATGTACTCGAAACTCTACTTATGCTTCTTCAAGTGAGGACGAATCTAGTGATGACCATGAAATAGATTATTCATGTTTATTTAAGGGCCTAGATAGAACCAAGGTAGATAAAATTAATGAATTGATTGATGCCTTGAATGATAAGAATAGGTTTTTAGAAAAACAAGAGGATTTGTTGTATGAAGAACATGACAAATTTGTAGAAGCACAAAAATCTCATGCTCTAGAAGTTAAAAGAAATGAAATGCTTTCTTGTGAATTATCTTCTTGCCATGAGATAATTTCTAGCTTAAGGAGCATTAATGATGATTTGAATGCTAAGTTAGAAATAGCTAGTAAATCAACATCTTGTGTAGAAATTGTTGAAACTTGCAATAGATGTAAAGACTTTGATATTAATGCTTGTAGCAAACACCTAGCCTCAATTTCTAAATTAAGTGATGAGGTGGCTAGTCTTAATGCCCAACTTAAGACTAGCAAGAGTAATTTTGATAAACTAAAATTTGCTAGGGATGCCTACACGGTTGGTAGACATCCCTCTATTAAGGATGGACTTGGCTTCAAGAGGGAAGCCAAGAACTTAACAAACCATAAGGCTCCCATCTCCGCCAAGGAGAAAGGGAAGGCTCCTATGGCAAGTAGTACTAAAAAGAACCATGCTTTTATGTACAATGATAGAAGACAATCTCATAGGAGTTGTAATGCTTTTGATGCACATGCCTATGATTCTTATGCTATGTTTGCTTCAAGTTCTTCTTATTTGCATGATAGAGATATGTCTAGGAGTTATGTTCATCATGTGCCTAGAAAGAATATTGTTCATGTTGCTAGGAAAGTTATGGATGGTCCTTCTACAATTTATCATGCTTTAAATGCTTCCTTTGCTATTTGTAGAAAGGATAGGAAGATAGTTGCTAGAAAATTAGGGGCAAAATGCAAGGGTGATAAAACTTGCATTTGGGTCCCTAAGACAATTGTGACTAACCTTGTAGGACCCAACAAGAGTTGGGTACCTAAGTCCCAAGCCTAAATTTGCCTTGCAGGTTTATGCATCCGGGGGTTCAAGCTGGATTATCGACAGCGGATGCACAAACCATATGACGGGGGAGAAGAAGATGTTCACCTCCTATGTCAAAAACAAGGATTCCCAAGATTCAATAATATTCGGTGATGGGAATCAAGGCAAGGTAAAAGGATTAGGTAAAATTGCTATTTCAAATGAGCACTCTATCTCTAATGTGTTTTTAGTTGAGTCTCTTGGATATAACTTGCTATCTGTTAGTCAATTATGCAATATGGGATATAATTGTCTATTTACAAATGTAGATGTGTCTGTCTTTAGAAGAAGTGATGGTTCACTCGCTTTTAAGGGTGTATTAGATGGCAAACTTTATTTAGTTGATTTTGCAAAAGAGGAGGCCGGTCTAGATGCATGCTTAATTGCTAAGACTAGCATGGGCTGGCTGTGGCATCGCCGCTTAGCACATGTGGGGATGAAGAACCTTCACAAGCTTCTAAAGGGAGAACACGTGATAGGTCTAACCAATGTTACTTTCGAAAAAGATAGACCTTGTGCAGCTTGTCAAGCAGGTAAACAAGTGGGAGGAGTGCATCACAGCAAGAATGTGATGACCACATCAAGACCCATGGAGCTGCTACATATGGACCTCTTCGGACCCGTCGCCTATCTAAGCATAGGAGGAAGTAAGTATGGTCTAGTTATTGTTGATGACTTTTCCCGCTTCACTTGGGTCTTCTTTTTGCAGGATAAGTCTGAAACCCAAGGGACCCTCAAGCGCTTCCTAAGGAGAGCTCAAAATGAGTTTGAGCTCAAGGTGAAGAAGATAAGGAGCGACAACGGGTCCGAGTTCAAGAACCTTCAAGTGGAGGAGTTTCTTAAGGAGGAAGGGATCAAGCACGAGTTCTCTGCCCCCTACACACCACAACAAAATGGTGTGGTAGAGAGGAAGAACAGGACGCTCATCGATATGGCGAGGATGATGCTTGGAGAGTTCAAGACCCCCGAGTGCTTTTGGTCGGAAGCCGTAAACACGGCTTGCCACGCCATCAACAGGGTCTACCTTCATCGCCTCCTCAAGAAGACGTCATATGAGCTTCTAACCGGTAACAAACCCAATGTATCTTACTTTCGTGTATTTGGGAGCAAATGCTACATTCTAGTGAAGAAGGGTAGAAACTCTAAGTTTGCTCCCAAAGCTGTAGAAGGGTTTTTGTTAGGTTATGACTCAAATACAAAAGCGTATAGGGTCTTCAACAAATCATCGGGTTTGGTTGAAGTCTCTAGCGACGTTGTATTTGATGAGACTAATGGCTCTCCAAGAGAGCAAGTTTTTGATCTTGATGATGTAGATGAAGAAGATGTTCCGACGGCCGCTATACGAACCATGGCGATTGGTGATGTACGACCACAGGAACAAAAGGAGCAAGATCAACCTTCTTCCTCAACTATGGTTCATCCCCCAACTCAAGATGATGAACAGGTTCATCAACAGGAGGCGTGTGATCAAGGGGGAGCACAAGATGATCATGTGATGGAGGAAGAAGCGCAACCGGCACCTCCAACCCAAGTTCGAGCGATGATTCAAAGGGATCATCCCGTCGATCAAATTCTGGGTGATATTAGCAAGGGAGTAACTACTCGATCTCGATTAGTTAATTTTTGTGAGAATTACTCTTTTATCTCTTCTATTGAGCCTTTCAGGGTAGAAGAGGCCTTGCTAGATCCGGACTGGGTGTTGGCCATGCAAGAGGAGCTCAACAACTTCAAGAGAAATGAAGTTTGGACGCTGGTGCCTCGTCCTAAGCAAAATGTTGTGGGAACCAAGTGGGTGTTCTGCAACAAACAAGACGAGCACAGAGTGGTGACGAGGAACAAGGCTCGACTTGTGGCAAAAGGTTATGCCCAAGTCGCAGGTTTGGACTTTGAGGAGACTTTTGCTCCTGTGGCTAGGCTAGAGTCCATTCGTATTTTGCTAGCATATGCCGCTCACCATTCTTTCAGATTGTTCAAATCGATGTGAAGAGCGCTTTCCTGAACGGGCCAACCAAGGAGGAGGTGTACGTAGAACAACCCCTTGGCTTCGAGGATGAATGGTACCCCGACCACGTGTGTAAGCTCTCTAAGGCGCTCTATGGACTTAAGCAAGCCCCAAGAGCATGGTATGAATGCCTTAGAGATTTCTTAATTGCTAATGCTTTCAAGGTTGGGAAAGCCGATCCAACTCTTTTCACTAAGACTTGCGATGGTGATCTTTTTGTATGCCAAATTTATGTCGATGACATAATATTTGGTTCTACTAATCAAAAGTCTTGTGAAGAGTTTAGCAGGGCAATGACGCAGAAATTCGAGATGTCGATGATGGGCGATTTGAACTACTTCCTTGGGTTCCAAGTGAAGCAACTCAAGGACGGCACTTTCATCTCCCAAACGAAGTACACACAAGACTTGCTAAAGCGGTTTGGGATGAAGGACGCCAAGCCCGCGAAGACGCCGATGGGAACTGACGGACACACCGACCTCAACAAAGGAGGTAAGTCCGTTGATCAAAAAGCATACCGGTCTATGATAGGGTCTTTACTTTATTTGTGTGCTAGTAGACCGGATATTATGCTTAGCGTATGCATGTGTGCTAGATTTCAATCCGATCCTAAGGAGTGTCACTTAGTGGCTGTGAAGCGAATTCTTCGATATTTAGTCGCTACGCCTTGCTTCGGGATCTGGTATCCAAAGGGGTCTAACTTTGACTTGATTGGATATTCAGATTCTGACTATGCTGGATGTAAGGTCGATAGGAAGAGTACATCGGGAACGTGCCAATTCTTAGGAAGGTCCCTGGTGTCGTGGAACTCTAAGAAACAAACCTCCGTTGCCCTATCCACCGCTGAGGCCGAGTACATTGCCGCAGGACAGTGTTGCGCGCAACTACTTTGGATGAGGCAAACCCTCCGGGACTTTGGCTACAATCTGAGCAAAGTCCCACTCCTATGTGACAATGAGAGTGCTATCCGAATAGCGGAAAATCCTGTTGAGCATAGAAGCCGCACAAAGCACATTGACATCCGACATCACTTTTTGAGAGACCACCAGCAAAAGGGAGATATCGAAGTGTTTCATGTTAGCACCGAGAACCAGCTAGTCGATATCTTCACTAAGCCTTTATATGAAAAGACCTTTTGCCGGCTGCGTAGTGAGCTAAATATCCTAGATTCGCGGAACTTGGATTGATTTATAGCATACATGTGTTTATGCCTTTGATCATGTTCCTTATGCATTTTGTTGCTAAGTTATGGTGCTCAAGTTGTACAAACACTCCCTGGACCTCACAAGTCCTTTTTGCAAGTGATGCACATATTTAGGGGGAGCTGTGCTACAACTTGACCCTTTGAGACTAACCATGTGCTTGAGTTTGCTTGTTTTAGTCTCAAAGGAGGTTTGAAAGGGAAAAGGTGGACTTGGATCATGAAAGACCTCCACTGCACTCCGATGAGAGGGTAACTTATTCCAAGTTCATCTCATGTACTCTTATTGCCTTTGTATTCTTATTGAAGATTTTGGTGAGGCAATGGGGTTCACGGGCCAAGATTGATCCCGTTTTGGTGCTTGATGCCAAAGGGGGAGAAAATAAAGGCCAAAGCAATAGATGGATCAGCTACCACTTGAGAAATTTTGAAAATAGTAGATTAGAGCTTTTGGTTTGTCAAAACTCTTTTGTTGTCTCTTATGTCAAAAGTTGGCCTCTTGTGGGGAGAAATGTTGATTATGGGAAAACGGGGGAGTTTTTGAATCTTGACTCAATTTCTCTTGGAATGACTCTCCTTATGTTTTAACTAGTGTGTTTGACTTAGAGATAGGAATTTGAGGTTGATTTGCAAAAACAAACCAAGTGGTGGCAAAGGATGATCCATATATGTCAAAAATGAATCAAAACAATTTTGGATTCTTATTTGAATTGATTTTGCACTTGTTCTACTTGCTTTATGTTGTGTTGGCATAAATCACCAAAAAGGGGGAGATTGAAAGGGAAATGTGCCCTTGGGCCATTTCTAAGTGTTTTGGTGATTTAGTGTCCAACACAAGTGCCTAAGTGTAAAATGGTGGACAAAGTACAAATCAAGGATAAAGGTATGTTTCTCAGACTTAGTACATTGTTTTAGAGACTAATATATTGTGTCTAAGTGCTGGAAACAGGAAAAATCGAATTGGAATTGTCTTGGCTCGAGCAGCCAAGACTTTGCTAAGTCTGGGAGCACCGGACTGTCCGGTGGTGCACCAGACAGTGTCCGGTGCGCCAGGCTGGCTCGAGCGAACTGGCCGCTCTTGGGAATTCACCAGCGACGTACGGCTATAATTCACCGGACTGTCCGGTGTGCACCGGACTGTCCGGTGAGCCAACGGTCGGCCGCGCGATCTGCGCGAGACACGTGGCCGAGCCAACGGCTAGAAGGGGGCACCGGACTGTCCGGTGTGCACCGGACATGTCCGGTGCGCCAACGGCTCCCGAATCTGCAACGGTCGGCTTCGCCATTTAAGGAAAGAAATCGGGCACCGGACACTGTCCGGTGTGCACCGGACTGTCCGGTGCGCCAGTCGACAGAAGGCAAGATCAGCCTTCCTAGAATGCTCTCAACGGCTCCTAGCTGCCTTGGGGCTATAAAAGGGTCCCCTAGGCGCATGGAGGAGAACATCAAGCATTCCTACAACATTTCTAAGCACCAAGACCTCGATTCCGCGCATTTGTTTCATTGTGATAGCATATAGAGCTCTAGTAGAGTTGTGAACTCATTGAGTTGTGTTGCGAGCTCTTATTGCGACTTGTGTGCGTGTTGACACTCTGATTCTTGAGTCTTGTGTGCGTTGCTAATCCTCCCTTGCTCTGTGCTTCTTTGAGAACTTCAAGTGTAAGGGCGAGAGGCTCCAAGTTGTGGAGATTCCTCGCAAACGGGATTGAGAAAAGCAAGCAAAACACCGTGGTATTCAAGTGGGTCTTTGGACCGCTTGAGAGGGGTTGATTGCAACCCTCGTCCGTTAGGACGCCACAACGTGGAGTAGGCAAGCGTTGGTCTTGGCCGAACCACGGGATAACCACCGTGCCATCTCTGTGATTGATTTCTTGTGGTTATTGTGTTTTGTTGAGACTTCTCTCTAGCCACTTGGCATTTACTGTGCTAACGCTTAACCAAGTTTTTGTGGCTTAAGTTTTCAAGTTTTACAGGATCACCTATTCACCCCCCCTCTAGGTGCTCTCACTTACCCGGTGTGAGGAATCTACTCCTCTACCTCTAGACCATGCAGCTGTTTGGCTGAGGGGTTTGGTTTGCCAAAAGCACTAGCTGTTTCTAAAATCAATTCTTAGCTTTTCAAATTCTAGTATCATTATCTTAGCTAAGTTTGCTC
This sequence comes from Zea mays, assembly GCF_902167145.1. Taxonomy (NCBI): domain Eukaryota; kingdom Viridiplantae; phylum Streptophyta; class Magnoliopsida; order Poales; family Poaceae; genus Zea; species Zea mays. The sequence continues at coordinate 77,016,420 of NC_050103.1, read as the reverse complement.
CTTCTAAGCATACATGGTAACAAGCATTTAGTTCAATCAACAAATTATCTCATGTAACCTCATTTCACTTCTTACTCAATGTAGTACAAGGGGTCAAGCAGTCTCATTAGCTGCGAGAAGCAGACGATTCAAATCGAGTTTTATCCTTGCAAGGTAAACTTAAACACACGACATGTCAGGGTACTCCGACCCCACACATGTCAACCGTCCCCATCGATTCCTCGTTCGCGTCCAGGCCTCATCGCCTTGGCATACAATGCTCCACTGACCCCGGCCGCTGCCGTGCAGTGACCGCACTTGTACCCACCATAGCTAGCATGGGAGACCTAGTCTCAGGTCGCGTGAGGGATAAAGTCCGTGCCCGACTTCACTCAGGTACTAGGTTTACTGGTTACCATATTTCCCGACATGTGCTTAGTACGTTCAAAAGCTTGACTCAGGTATCCACACATTAATCCTTAATTCCTTTTTCCCGTCTCATGGACAAGGCATCCTCCCTGGATCCAAGTCCATAGACTAACATAGATCCCGTTATCAAGATGAATACAATCAATTCCTGACCTCGCGCGAGTGCTAGAAAAATCACTCGACTTCTACCGAGATCCTGATTAGCAAAGCAGCTACTCGACCTAGCATACTAGTATCCATCTCAAAAGGAATCCTAAGTTCATGCAACTAGAGGTTTCAAGCAACTCCTACACTTAAGTGTAAAATACAATCCAACAAGCATTAAGTGTAGTAAAGTAGCATATATAAATACGGTTATGCATAAAACCTGGGCTTGCCTTCAATAGCTGGGGCTGCGGGGAGATCCTCGGTGGCAGCCTCGGGAGCTTGCTCCTGGTCTTCCTCTTGGACAGTTCCTTGCTCGGGGATGAGCACGTACTCTCCGTCAGCGAGATTACAATCTAATGAATGCAATGAGTAAGATACATGCATGATATCATATGTGCTTTAGCAATTAAACTTTGATGGTGAATGATCCACTTAAATTAGATAGAGTTTAATCTTGCTACTAAAGATTATTTTTGGTGGTATACTTAGTATTTTAGATCATACTCAGTTAAACTAAGTGGTAAGTCCATTTTGGTGTTCCACTGAATTATTTTTAAAGCCTTAGTGAGAATTTGTCAAGATTTCTAATTGAACTTGTTGGGGCGAGGTTTATCTTTTATTTCTTTCCCTTTATTCCTTTTATGTTTTTAAAGTGGGTTTGAACTACAAGTTATCTTAATAAATTTCCAAAAAATCTGTCAAAATTACAGTGGCTTCTTACTGGTGTATAATTCTCTGTCTCAAAATTTGGGGTTCAAAAAGTGAATAGTTCTCTCTGGCCAAAATTATCAAATATTAGGGCAGAGGGGTGCTTTGAACTACAACTACCTTTTAACAGTAGGTTATTCTCTAAGACTTATTTTTGATGGCATTTAGATGTTATGACATGACTTTGTACAAACTTTTCGCCACTAATATCCTTTAGTTATTTTACTATGATTTTCTAAAGTTTCTAGTCAAAGGGGTGCTTTCTACTACCACTATGTTTGAAAAATATCAAACAACAGATTTATGATTTTTCCTAGCTTCTTCTTTGTGCAAGAGCAATCATTCTGAAGTTTGGCATCTGTTTGCCTAAGGGAGCGGTGGTAGGAATTATTTGGATTAAATGGCCTTTTTCATGAAGTATTGGCAATAGGTATTATTTTGCATCTTTCAATTGGGTTTGCATTTTTCTCTGGTGGCCTATCTCATTATTGATCTAGCAAAATTTTATTTGCCCATTATTGAACCATTTTTAGGTTGCTCATGATTTATTTGAAATAGGACCCAATATCAAGTTTTATTTGTTTACTCTACTTAAAATGATGGGCTAAGGTGGTTATCATTTTTGTAGTGGGGTTCTAGTGGTTACAAGTTCACTGGATTTTTATAATTGATTTTGAAATTGTCTTTATAATTCTAATAATTGTTTTTCTGGTTTGATTAATGTCTAATAAAACATTTCACTTTGATTCTGTTCTGGACTAGAGGTCCCTTTATTTTTCCTAGGTTTTCTGTTACTTAAGTAGGCTAGGAAAAATAATTGCACTCACTGTTCATTATTTTCTAATGCCTTTCTGATTTTCCTAAGTTTTGGGCAAAAATGGCTTTTAATAGATATCCCTACTTAAAATTTCAATATTGGGGTTCCTACTATTTTTAAACAGTGTTTAATTGGGATTTGAACATCTACAAATTTTCTTAGGTTCAGTACAGAAGCATAACTAATTTTCTTTAATTTAATAAGGTTTGGTCAGTTTCTGTATTTAATTCCAAACTCTAGAATTTAGAACATAAAGCATGAGGTTTCGTATTTTTAATTGGTAGTCCATAATATTTAAAATCCAGAAAATTGGTTTGATAATTTTTGGTTAAGTATTTCTTAAGTTATGAATTTCCTAAGTTTTCTTTTCATTAAAAAGATTAAACAAAAATGATTAAATGGGAAACGACTTTGCATCGGGGTCCCTGATGGGTGTTTTCAAAATTCCTTACAGACTAGTCCTTGGGTTACTATTCAAATATGTCGCTGACAGTTCAGAAAACCCCCTAGGGTTCCTCTAAACCTAACCCGAGGTCCTTCCCCTAAATTAACAGTACCCGCGGCGGAGGAAAGGGCGGAGGGGCTTACCGGCGGCGACACTGCTCCGATGAGGTGGTCGAGGGCGTAGGGGAGGTCCTGAGGGTCACGGCGATGTGCGATTCGCCGTCGGGGATGGTCGGAGTCGACCGGTCCACGTGCGCAGGCGGGGGAGCTCGTCGGCGGCGAGGAGTCCGGCCTATCCAGGGCACAATTGACCAATCAAATGGGTCAGAGAGCTTTACCAGGGATCAAGGAATGTGTGTGTGCGAGGAATTGAAGAACGGCTCACTGGATTGCTCGGTCTTCGCGCGCAGGCGGGCGGCCGAAGTTTGGCGAGGACAATCTTGGTTTTCTGATGAAGTTCTGTCGGGTCCGAGAGCTTGGGAAGCTTCACAAGCTCTTGGCGAAGCTATCTGAGCGGATAGCACGGATTGGAAGTGACCGGAGTGGGCTGGCCACGGCGGCCGAGGCTCGGGTGGTAATGGCGAGCGGAAAAGAGCTCGCCGGAGCTAAGGAGGGGCGTCTGGTCGTTGAAGGTGAGCACGGGGTGAGGTGAGGCGTGCCCGGGAAGGTTTTATAGGCGCGGGTGAGCACGGCCGAGGGTGAGGCTCTGATAAGCGCTCGAGGCGTGCGCGGGCGAACGCCAGTGCGCGCTCTGGCGCCTGGCACGGCGTCGAGCACGAGGCAGCGCAAAGAGAGGTCGAGTTCAAGCGTGGATTGGCTCCAAATCTTTGAGATTATGGCCATGGTCCCGTTGAGATATCTCTTCCTCTGACATTCCTTTGTCGTTTGTGTGTGGAGGCTTGCAGGTTTTGCTGACTGGATCAAGAGATAGAGAGGGGAGAAATCGGGTTTGTCTCACTGCCGCGCACAGAGAGAAGATCTCGGGTTTGATGTGTCCAAGGCACGCGTCCCGATGCCATCTTCTGATATGAGGTAGAGAGGTTAGTTAGGCACAATTTTTTCAATGGGGTCATTAGGATTTGAGCTAGGGATCAAGGTGAACACGCTCGGTCCTTGGCTCAAGGGCTGAAATTCAAAATTCAGAATTTCAGAAATCCCTATTGAACCCTCACTTGAGAAGCTTGTTTGGAGTTTTTATTAAACTATTTTGGCCAAGCTTCCATAATCTTTATTGTAGCTTATTTAGTATATTTCAATGTTTATAATTGGCCTAAGCCATGATTTTATTTTTTTATGGTCTTTTACCCCTTTTCTTTATTTCTACTTAGATAGCTTGGTTAGGGTTGGTGTTAGGGTTTCAACATGGTTCCCTTTTTGAAAATCTTATTTGTTTGTAACATGATTCTTTAGATATACACTTAGTAGATCTTCTATTATTAAGTTAATTTTGATGTTTCATGCTCAATTTGGCTCACATGAAATGTTGATTCTTGGGTTAGCACTGAGAGAAATCCTAGGTGACACTGGGGTGTCACAATATTCTTCCATTATAATTTATAAATGTGTTCAATTTTTTTATGATCATATAATTTTAAGCTTGATTTATGCGTTAGCGAGCTTGGATGGCACAGTGTTTATTTTCGAGCCGTGCTTACCGGACCGGCCTCGTACGGTTCGACCCTTCCCGTGCTGGGCTCATTCAGCGAATTGAGCTCGTCGGAGAGCCTAATCCATTCTGCATAATTAATTGGATCGTGTCGTGCTTAAGTGATCCGTGCTTCAACGGGTTTGGTTAGACGACCCTATGTACATCTCTACCCGTAGCGGACTAGCGGTAGACGACGCGAATCAGCAGCTTCAACAGAGAGCAAGGCTGACGCTATGGCTATGCACATCATATTTGCGTTGAGCAAAGCCGATGACGCCATGTACCATTTAAAACTGGTCCAAAACAAATACTAATCGTACTGGAAATGAATACAAAAAGGCCAAGTCAGGAGCGCTAAATCCATGCGTAAAATCTCGTGCCAATTAAGTGCAAAGTCAATAGCGTTTCTTCTTCTTCTTCTCTCAAAAAAAACAAGGTTCTGTTGACACCTTTTTGGGGCGTCAATCACTCAACACGAACCAGCGGCGGTGCTCTCTTCACAGGGGCGGACGGTCCGTGACCAGGGGTCGGACGGTCCGCGACCTGGCGCAGGGCTAGGGTTTCCTGCCTGACGGCGGGACGGTCCGCGCCCTGGGGACTGACGATCCGCACGTGCGCAGGGGGCGGCGAAGGTCGCCGACGGCGCCTGGATCTCGCTCCCAGGAGGGACCCCGTCGGGGAGTAGAGATCCTAGGTGATGTCTAGGCTCGGGCAGACTGACCTAGACTCCTCTAATCAACGTAGAGTCGAAGAGAAGCGGAGAATTTGGGGATTGAGAGGCTAAACTAGAACTACTCCTAATTGTACAGGAAATAAATGCGAGATATAAGTGTTATTGATTCGATTGATGATTAGAAATCGGTCGTATGCCTCTGCTTTTATAGAGGAGGGGGACTGGACCCGTTACAAACAAACTCCTCGAGCTAATTCCGTGAATTCCGTCAACAAACACAGCAAAAAACTCAGAACCCTAATCTGTTCTGCGCGCGCGGGCCGTCCGGCCCATAGGCGTGGACCGTCCGGACCGTGGACCGTTCGACCATAGGGCCGGATCGTCCGGTCGGCTCAATTTGGTGCCCAACATATGCCCCCTGCCTTTTGGTGGAGCTGAGCAAACCAAAAGCAACTAACTCGATGTGATTACATCGGTTTTCTTAAGCATCTTGCCACATACTAGGATGGTATTGCTTGAGGAAACGCCCATTTAAAGCCTTGGGCAAATCTTTGCCTTGTAATGTTTGCAATAAATAGGCGTTACCAGATATTACCTGTTTTACTTTGTATGGATCCTCCCAGTTTGGCGACCATTTCCCAAACTTTCGGTTTTTGTTTCTTAGAGGCAGGATGGTCTTCCACACCAGGTCCCCTACCTGAAACGACTTAGCTTTGACCTTCTTATTGTAGGCCTTGGCTACCATGATTTTGTCCTTTTCTATTTCTCCTAAGGCTGTCACCCTCTTATCGGTTACTTCATCAATATTGTCCATCATTGAATTATAATAATCACCGACAGTTAGATCATTTTGCCTGGCAAACCTGAAAGCATTTAAACTTATTTCCACATGCAACACTGCTTCCTGCCCATAGACAAGCTCAAAAGGAGATACTTTAGTAGCACTGTGTTTAGATATTCTGTGAGCCCACAAAGCTTCGGACAAAATCTCATGCCAATGCTTAGTATTATCAGATATCTTCTTTTTTATCAAGTTAATCAATGTTCTATTACTAGACTCGGCCTATCCATTGGTCTAAGCATAATATGGAGATGAATTGAGCAACTTAATTCTATATAATTCAGCAAACTCACGTACCTCCTTTGACATAAAAGAAGTCCCTTGATCTGTGGTCAAGGTGTGGGGAATGTCGAACCTATGAATAATATGTTCAGTTATGAACTCAATTACCTCCATGTGTGTCATGTTCTTCAGAGCAACAGCTTCAGTCCACTTGGTAAAGTAGTCAGTGGCGACTAACACGAACCGATGCCCTTTTGATGATGAAGGATGAATCTCTCCTATAAAGTCCAATCCCCATCCTCTGGAAGGCCAATGCTTAATGATAGGATGTAATTCGGCTGCAGGGACCAACTGTAAGTCGCCGAATTTTGACATACTTGGCATCCTTTGTAGTACTTGAAACAATTAGCTATTATGTTAGGCCAATAGAAGCCAGACCTTCACAACAACCACTTCATCTTTGGAGCTGATTGATGGGTACCACAAATCCCTTCATGTACTTTGGCCATGGGTAATATAGCATCATCTGGGCCCAAGCACTTAAGCAGGCCATCGTTGACTGTTCGGCGGTAGAGTTCATCACTCATTAAAACATACTTGAAAGCTGTACGCCGAATGTTCTTATCCGTCCTAATATTGGGATTTTGTAAATAATTAGTTATGGGCGTCCTCCAATCACTTGCATCGGCTTCATATCAGCCGAATTAATTAGGAGAACTTTTCTGGCAACCCCAGACAGTCCGGAGTCTTTACTCGGACGGTCTGCGACCTAAGGAATTGGCCCTGCACCGGTTATCAGATTTTCAGTGTTGTGAAATCTCCCTCGCTTTATCCGATAACCTAATGCATCTTGTGCCAAATAGTTAGCTCTATGATTCTCAACTCTAGAGATATGCCGAATACTAAATTCGTCAAAAGAATGAATTGTGCCCCAACACTTTTCGAGGTACCATCAAAACATTGATATTCTTCTAATACCTGTTGGACAACCAGTTGAGAATCACCAAATGCCTTCACATGCTTTACTCCCATACAATTTAAAAGCTCCAAGCCGAAGAAAAGAGCCTCATATTCGGCTTGATTGTTAGTGCAATAAGTTTTCAATCGGCTAGAGAAGTCGAAGGAGACATTACTTGGTGAAACAAGAACGATGCCAATTCCTTGCCCTTCATTGCAAACCGATCCGTCAAAATATAAAGTCCACGGAGTAACAGTGAGGTATGATATGTCTAGTTTATGAGCATCATTATTCCGATGTTCCACAATAAAATCCGCTATGACCTGGCCTCTCATAGATTCAATGGTTCATAGGCCAAGTCATATTCTATGAGTGCATAAGCCCACTTACCCATTCTACCACTCATAATTGGGTTATGCAACATGTATTTGATCACATCGGCTTGACCGGAAACAGTGCAATGACTAGACAGTAAATAACATCTGCACTTGGTGCATGCATAAAACAAGCATAAGCATAATTTCTCAATGAAAGTGTACCTTGTTTCAGCATCCACCAACCTCCGACTTAGATAGGTCACCACATGCTCATTTCCTCCAGTCTCTTGTGTCAAAACAGCCCTAATAACCTTGTCTTCAGCTGCAATGTATAATATGAATGGTACTCCTACTTGAGGTGCTTTTAATACGGGAGTCGAAGACAAATATTTTCTAATGAGATTAAATGCTTCCTGTTGTTCTGCCCCCCAAGTGAATTCGGCATCATTCTTAAGCCGAAGGATAGGGGTGAAGGCATCAATCTTCCCAGCCAGGTTAGAAATAAACCTCCGCAAATAATTTACCTTGCCGAGAAACTTCTTCATTTCGACCTTACAGGTCGGAGGTCCCACATTCTAAATAGATTTGATTCGGTTAGGGTCTATCTCTATACCATGTTCATGTATGATGAATCCTAAAAACTTACCAGCCGACACTCCAAAAGCACATTTACATGGGTTCATTTTGAAACCATACCGACACATTTTATCAAAGGCTTTACGCAAATCAGCTACATGAGAACTAAACTTAGCCGATTTGACTACAATATCATCAATGTAGACTTCCACAGTGTTTCCCAACAACTCATGAAAGATCAAATTCATAGCCCTCTGATAAGTAGCACTAGCATTTTTTAGACCAAATGTCATGACAACCCATTCAAATAAACCAATGAAGCCTGGACATATAAAGGCCGTTTTAGACGCATCTTCTTAGACCATGAAAATCTGATTATATCCGGCATTGCCATCAAGAAAGCTAATAATTCTATTCCCTGATGCATTATTGATTAATGTGTCGACTATGGGCATGGGATATTCATCTTTATGAGTTGCTCTATTTAAATTACAAAAATCAATGCATACTCTAAGCTTACCTGACTCCTTCTCCACCGGCACAATATTGGAGACCCACTCTGCGTATCTGCAAGGTTTAATAAAATTAGCTTCTAGCAGCCGGTGGATTTCATCCTTGATTCGTGGGAGAAGGTCTGGACGAAATGTTCTAGCTTTCTGCTTGAAAGGTCTGAAACCAGACTTAATGGGCAGTCGATGCTCTACGATCTCTCGGCTTAATCCCGACATCTCAGTGTAATTCCAAGCAAAGCAATCCGAATATTCCTTCAATAGACCGATCATTTTATTTCTAGGATCGGTCTCCAGGGTTTTGTTCACAAAAGTTGGCCTTGGAGTTTTACCATCTCCTATGTCGATCTCCTCCAAAGGATCGGCCGATGTAAACCCCTGTCCTAATTTATCGAGATCTCTGAATTCCTCTATCGTGTCCCCCATAGAGGAACCAGATGATCTTTGTGTGATGGCGGACTCTTCGGTCTCGAGGGCCATATCATCCGTGATACTGTCCTTACGCTGTGGTAGATGTTCGGTCTTAAAGACCGAACTGTTTTGTGAAAGACCGGACCATCCAGCCTCAGAAGTCGAACTATCCGTGACCAGGGACTCATGTATTCTATGTGTACTCATCATTTAAACTTTATTTAGGATTTAGCCGATTCTCCATCGGCTCTAGCAATACAGGAATGAAACCCTTCTTATCTATACTTATGAACTGATAATCAGAAAAATCTACTCCTATGAGACACGTAACAGTCTCATAAGTCCAAAGTACAGGGGCATCGGCCATAGCGATATAGGCCGATACATCAGCATGTACTTGTTCTACATCGTCGCCTACCCATTGTAGTAACATTTGATGTAATGTAGAAGGTACACATTGGTTAGCATGAATCCAATCCCTGCCTAGGATTAGACTGTAATTTCCTTCTACGTCAGCGACGAAGAATGCAGCAGCAAGGGTCTTAGTCCTGATGGTTAATTCAAAGGACGTGACTCCCCTGGCTTTGATCGAACTATCAGTTCCAACACCTGAAAGTCGCCTAGAGGGGGGTGGATAGGCCGAATCTAAAATTTACAAACTTAAGCACACACTACAAGCTGGGGTTAGCGTTAGAATTAAATCCGAGTCCAAAAGAGAGGGAAAACAAATCAACCAAGAAATGAAGCAGATGAACACGGTGATTTGTTTTACCGAGGTTTGGTTCCAAAGAATTTAATCCCCGTTGAGGTGGTCACAAAGACCGGGTCACTTTCAACCCTTTCCCTCTCTCAAATGGTCACTTAGACTGAGTGAGCTTTCTCCTTAATCAAACGGGTCACATAGACCCCGCAAGGACCACCACACACTTGGTGTCTCTTGCTTTGATTACAAGTCACTGGAGAATAAGAATAGGAACAAGAAGAAAGCACGATTGCTGTTGGGGGCCTTCGGCTTACGAAGGTCCTCAAAAACAGGATTTAACAGTATTTCTGGAGTTTAATGTGTGAACAGGTATCTTCGGACTCAAGTCGGTATCACAGCTGACCAGAATAATACGAAGGTTGATACAGCGCCGAAGGTGTGAGCAAGAAAGCTTCGGCATGATATCAACAAAATGAAACCGACTTAAAGATGAAAAGGCTATTCAAACCTCGATAGATTACAATAGAATTATTATCAAATGTAAAGAGCATGAATGTAATTTTGCATAGGCTGTGTCCTGTGTCTATAAATAGGTGAACAGTACCCCCGTACTGTTCACGCTGATTTGGCATTCACTTTTGCGTCACGCTTGTACTTTCATCTCCTTCAAGTTAAAGGTACATTTTGTAATCCAACGATTATTTCTGTTTATACGTGATAATAAAACATAATTGTTTATGTTGTTCGTTATATTCCTTATAATTCATCCTTCGTCATTATATAATGTATTTATGAAGGTATGCCCTTCATAACCTTCGTCCGAAAACCATTATATCCTAAGAGGAATAATGCTTCGAAGGACGAAGGACTTTACCGATTAACATTTTCTATGTTGCCTTGTTCTTGACTCATAGCATTTGAGAACAAGTCCCCAACATTGGCGCCCACCTCCGGTGAACTCACTTCCACTCTTTGAGTTTTTTGAACACCTTCGGCGATCATAAACCTTCGTTATGGCGCCGAAGAAAGCTTCAGCAACTGGGGCTGCAGCTCTGCAACCGCTGGACCACAATCAGGAGACAGTCTCCCTTCGGGAGGCCCGAAGCCAGAAAAGGAAGGCTGTTAGCCCGACACCACCAGAGGACGAGATAGATCAAGAAATCAGAGATATGGAGATGCTTCATCAACAAGTGCAGAGGAAGAAAGAAAAGATGGCCAGGCTAGCTGAACTGCAGAGGCAGATAGACGAAGCCTCTAAAGAAGTTCGTCACCTTGCCCAGGATGAGCAACACCGAAGGCCTCAGCACCAAGACCTTCATCAGGAGGGTTTTCCCAACGAAGATGACTGGTATGACAATTTCCATCATGGGAATTTTGTTTTTGACGATGCTTCTCCTCTGTCCGCTGAGCTGCAGGCTACACCTTGGCCTCCGTCCTACAAGCCGCCTCAGCTTCCCGTATTCGATGGCCACTCAGACCCGAAGCAGTTTTTGATGAGCTACGAAGCAACAGTATCTTCGTATGGTGGCAATGCTGCAGTCATGGCCAAATCTTTTGTTATGGCTGTCAGGAGTGTCGCTCAAACCTGGTATTCCTCCCTTCGACTAGGAACGATCACTTCATGGCAGAAGCTGAAGGACCTGTTGTTAACTAGCTTCCAAGGGTTTCAGACGAAGCCGGTTACTGCTCAAGCTCTGTTCCAGTGCACCCAGGATCACGAAGAATACCTTCAGGTGTATGTCCGAAGGTTCTTGCGTTTGAGGGCACAGGCACCAACGGTGCCCAATGAAATTGTCATTGAGGCCATGATCAAGGGGCTTCGGCCAGGACCGTCAGCTCAGTACTTCGCTAGGAAGCCTCCTCAAACTTTGGAGAAGCTGCTCCAGAAGATGGACGAGTACATTCGGGCCGATAATGATTTTCGCCAAAGAAGGGAGGAGGCTTTCAGGTTTTCTGAAATGACCAGGGGCTTCGGAGGGAGGTTCTACCCAAGGCATGTTAGATCAATTCATAACTCTACACAAAATGATGATAGAGGGAGCCAACAGCAAAGGCCACAATGTTCCTCACAGGCTTCGGGGCAACAGCAAGGCTCCTTCCGACCACCAGCTCCAAGAGGCAGAGGCACCAGGGGCTTCGGAGGAAGATTTGGCGATCAACCGAGAAGAATCTTTTGCTTATTCTGTGGTGAGAACAAAGGTGATACCACCAGGATGTGCCATGTTACCATCCAGAAGCAAAAAGAAATAGCCGAAGCGGCAGCACAACAGGCTCAGCCGAAGCAGGTCATGCACACTGCTTCGTATCATTCGCCTTACATCCTAGAGTATGTAGGCAATCACCCTGCAGTTTCTGTTGCTTCGGCGAGTCAACCTCAGGCTTCCTGGCAACAACCTCCGCCTCCACCACCGCTGCAACAAGGTCAGCAGCCAGAAGGGAGCCAATATGCTCCACATCAAAGGGACTTCAGAGAACAGTCCGAAGCTCGCACAGTCAACAGCACTGTGCCAGAGTCAAAGCACATCTATTGACAAATATCCTACCTTAATAGCAATCTTTTTCATTCAGTTTTATTTTCTGTAATAAAGGACATTGTTCAGGTTTCATGCAAATAGTTTCGTTGATTCCCACAAGGAAAATATATTTTCTTCACAGGCTTAAATTGTTGAAAGACTTGTGATAACAAAGAGGACCTTCGAACTATCGAAAATTCTTCGAAGCAACAAAAAGTCGTTCTAAGGAACGCAGAGTAAGTTTGCCGAAGTCACAAAAAAGTCGTTCCAAAGGGAGCGCAGTGTAAGTTTTCTGCTCCAAAGTCGTTCCAAAGGGAATGCAGAGCATACAGCGAAAAGTCAACGCTGATACCGCCTAAGTAAAAGGCGAAGCGCGAAAAGTCAACGCGAATACCGCTGAAAGTAAAAGGCGAAGAAGCTCCTAAGGGAGGCTTACAGCGAAAAATAAACGCTGATTCCGCTGAAGTAAAAGGCGAAGAAGCTCCTAAGGGAGGCTTATAGTAAAAAGACAATGCTGATTCAAAAGATTCTGTGTTTTGTCGCAGGAATGTGTGTATCTTCGGAATAAACACCATCTTACACAGCATAACATCATCGCATCATTTCGCATAGCATAAGCATCATACATCATGTTGCATATGGCACAAGAGGTGGACATCATATTAATCTACAGAAGAACGTTTTGAAAAAAGGGAAAAATCATAATGTCACAAGGAGATACGTTATTGATCTTCGGAAGTATAGCTTCGGAAAGTATCTTCACGAAGCCTGGATATTATTCATCAGAACACTGGATATTGTTGTGACAAAGAAAAATTCCTCTTCACGAAGCATGAAAAGAAGGGAAGGTGTTTTTTCGTCAAAGACTCAAAAGCGGTACGTGTAAAGTTTCATGCATCGTAAAGAATTGAGCAATAAAAATGGGTATATTACATTCAGGATTACAAAATGTTACAATATATTACATTTCAGAAGTTTAATTTACAATAGTATTTAATCTTCTCTCAGAACAACTTCTGCAGCCTCATTCAGGAGCCGATTGACGACTTCGTCCATAATGGCTTCAGCCATCTTTTTAATTTCGTCGTCTCCTTTCGGCTGAGGGCCCGGAGACGCTTTAGCAGGATCTGAAGAAGGACAGGATACGGCTACATTGCTATTACAAATGGCAAACGAAGCTTAAAACCAAAAATTACAACACAATAAAAACTATTAGTTAATACCTAATTGACCTTCGGGCTCTGCGCTCTTTTCAGCAGCCTCAGCCACTTCTCTAGCATCGTGAATGCCCTTTTCACTTTTTTGAATAATTTCTCCTGCCATTTCTCGGCCACCATTATCCCAGATATCGATGAAAAATTTTCCACCGATCATGCTAGCTTCGGCCGAAGGATCTCTTGCATCTTCAAAGGACAAAGCAGCTTTGGATTGTGCTAAAATTTTTACATGTTCGCAGCCCTTCTTCTCTAAAATGGTGGCAATTCCTCTGGCACCAGAGAAAGCACATATATCTCCACGGCTATTTAAAATTTCTTCGAAGGCCTCAGCTTCGTGGCCGATCCATTCGATGGGACTTTCGGGATTGCCTCTCGTAAAGTTTTCTTCGCTTGAGAAGGCGCCGACCCTGGCGAAGCTAGCTTTTAACTTCTTAACACACTCTATAGATTTGTTATAGCATCTCTTCTTGGACGAACGAAGCTCTTCAACAGTTACTTCTAAGTGATCTGCCCATTGGTCGCTGAGTTCTCGCCTTGTTTCTTCAAGTATGCGTTCTTCCTTGGCTCTGGCCAGTTGTTTCCGAAGATCTTCAATTTCGCGCTTCTGAGCTTCAGCTTGACCCTTAAAAGCAGCTTCGTCTTCCTTTATTTTATTTATCAATGAGTGTAATATCTTATCTTTTTCGAGGCCTTCGTTCCTCAGTTCAATTACTTCGGAACGAAGGTTGCTCAGGGCTATAGCACACCCTTCGTCTTCAGCATCTTTTTGTGCCCTGAGGGCATTGCTAAGTATCAGGCCCTGCAAAGAGAAATATGTGTGTGTCAATAGATTTAAACAAACGAAAAATTTTGGTCTCAACAAAGAATACAAGGATCCCATTTGTCGCACCTTTAAGCTATTATAGGCCAGGCTGTCGGCCAGATCGTTCTTCGACAGCACCGAGAGCCCGTCTTCTAAAGTTGGGAATCCGAAGCTCTTGCTCATCTCCCGGCAGACAGAAATCTCCTTGCTGTCAGGGAGACAATACAAAAAGTCTTCTTCTCCACTACCATTGAATATTAACGCCCCCTTTGGATACTTCAGTTTTTGGGCGTAGCGCTGGGCCTCTTGCTCTTCTTTTTCTGATAGTTTTTTCCCCGAAGCATGACGAACAATATAATCACGAACTTTGGAGGATGCTTCGGGGGCAACGACACCGATTTCTTCAACAAAAGTTGGCTTTGTTATTTTTTCTTCCTCAGTTTCCAAGGATTTTATCTTTACGGGCTCTGAGGACCCAGCTTCGGCTTCAGTTTCTTGCTCTGGAGCTTTTGTATCAGAAATTTCAGTTGTTGTTTCAGGAGTGGCAGCAGCCTTCTTCGGAGGTGTGCTTGAAGATTTGATTGTTTCCAGTACATCTAGCACATTAGCCATTCTCTTTCTTTTCGGAGTCACTACTGGCACTTTTTGATTTTTTACTGTCTCAACATTTGCCGCAGGACTCACAACTTCTGATGCTTTTTCTTCAGATGGTTTTTTCACTTCTTCAATTTTTTCTGTGGATGGCGCTTCGGCCATTTCTTCGGTTTCCGGTAGCAAAATCTTCGGTTCTTCCAATTCTATCCTTTTTGGCGCTTCGGCCATTTCTGCAGCTGCTGGCAGCAAGGTTGGTTTGGTTGGCTTTTTAGCCTCGGTGGCCGAAGAAGTTTCTCCGGTAAACTCAGGCACCGAAGCTGGTTCAATATAGCGCGGCCGATGTGTGAGGACCTTTATCTTCTTTCTTTCCGGTTCTGGCTCGCTAGGAGCAGTTGCAGCTTCTTCTTTTGCAGAGGTTGTGTTTTTTCTCTTCTGCCTTCGAATGGGATAGCAATAGTCAGGGTAGACAAACCCAATTGCATCAAATACCCGATTCAGCCTCTTCTTTTTTCGGCCTCCGAAGGCTGCTGACATCGCAGTATCTTCGGCCTTCGAATAAGCCCCAAGCAGCTCATCACTTAAATTTTCAATGCTTTTTAACCAGTCATCATCTGGCTCAACAAATTTATCTCCGAACTTGAAGGTGTACTTCAGTCTGACAAGTCCACCTTCGTCGGCCTCTTTTATGGTTTCTTGCGGCATTTCCCATTTCTCCGCGAGCGGCCATACCCGGAAGGCAATATGCTCTTGTACTAAATCTCTCGTTCCAATAAAAGAACAGATAACGCCGAAGGCCCTCTGGCATTCTTCGGCAGCTTCATTCATTTCAACCTTCGGCCTCCGAAGGCCGAAGCTTTGCCAAATAGGGCGCATAATTATACCTTTGATATCTTCTCGTACTGACAGGTCATTCTTCACATAAAACCATTCTGTCATCCAGTCGCCGGGCCATCTCTTCCGAAAGGTTGGCACGGGACAGCTTGATCCGGACCGAGAAACGAAACTGTAGCAGCCAAAATTATTATGATACTGTTCCTTACCCCAAGGTTTTGTTTCGTATGATAATTCGTGTATATTGTAGAAGCTTTTTGCATCAGGCTTCAGACCTTGGCTTCTCACGGCCCACACGAAGATATTTAGCCTTATAATTGCCTCGGGGGTAAGTTGGTGAAGATAGACTTCGAAGATTTTCAACACCTCCACGACGAAGCTGCTCAAGGGAAATCGTAGCCCAGCTTTCAAAAAGCTTCGGTACACTACGACTTCATTCTCTTCAGGGTGTGGACAAGTCTTCTCCCCTTCGTCGACCCTCACAATGGACAAATCCCGGAAATACCTTCCTCTCATGTTGACAAGATGATTCTCTTTGATAGTTGATTTACCATAAACTGAATGGCTTGGTCGCCAGGGACGATCTTCGGAGTCTTCACCACCGCTGTCCACATCATAACTGTCGCTGTCACCAGTATCCTCAGACAAACCTTCTAGAATCTCCTTGGTGATTTTTTCCGTGTTGGTCTTCGACATCGCTATAAGAAACCCCAAGTTTTTCTCTTCGTCAAGACTCAGCTTCGTCTCAGCAGCAGCCTTCTTATCTCCAGACATCTTCGGAAACACTAAAAAACTGTTTTCAAAGCCGAAGCTTCAAAACTAAAAGCTCAGAAAATCTTAGTGCACAAAAGCTAAAAATCGAGTGAGCGAGAGCAGATGACAAGAGAGCGTGCCAAATGAGTTTGCGGTATGACCGTATTTATACGCCCAGTGCGTTGAAAATTGAAAGACCCCGCTTGTCAGTGAATGTTGCTATTCTAGCAAAGGGAAGGTGTTTTTTCGGACCTTCGGCGTAAAGCCTTCGTCCATATCGCAATCTAAATTTATTGTTTTAAACAAATTAATATTGCGAGGGGCTACTGTTGGGGGCCTTCGGCTTACGAAGGTCCTCAAAAATAGGATTTAACAGTATTTCTGGAGTTTAATGTGTGAACAGGTATCTTCGGACTCAAGTCGGTATCACAGCTGACCAGAATAATACGAAGGTTGATACAGCGCCGAAGGTGTGAGCAGGAAAGCTTCGGCATGATATCAACAAAATGAAACCGACTTAAAGATGAAAAGGCTATTCAGACCTCGATAGATTACAATAGAATTATTATCAAATGTAAAGGGCATGAATGTAATTTTGCATAGGCTGTGTCCTGTGTCTATAAATAGGTGAACAGTACCCCCGTACTGTTCACGCTGATTTGGCATTCACTTTTGCGTCACGCTTGTACTTTCATCTCCTTCAAGTTAAAGGTACATTTTGTAATCCAACGATTATTTCTGTTTATACGTGATAATAAAACATAATTGTTTATGTTGTTCGTTATATTCCTTATAATTCATCCTTCGTCATTATATAATGTATTTATGAAGGTATGCCCTTCATAACCTTCGTCCGAAAACCATTATATCCTAAGAGGAATAATGCTTCGAAGGACGAAGGACTTTATCGATTAACATTTTCTATGTTGCCTTGTTCTTGACTCATAGCATTTGAGAACAAGTCCCCAACAATTGCAAAAGCCAAGCAACAAGAGCGACAAATAACACACGGATCACTCTCTCTCTCTCAAGTCGCTAATCACTAATGATCACTTGTCTCAATTGTGGAACTTGGAGAGATTGGAGGCTTTGATTGTGTCTTGGAATGGATTGCTAGCTCTTGTATTGAATGAGAAGGATTCGAATGCTTGGTTGAAGTGAATGGAGGTGGTTGGGGTTGTATTTATAGCCCCCAACCACTTCCTAGTTGTTGCTCTTTTTCTGCCGACCGTGGACGGTCCGCGCCCCTGTTCCGGACGGTCCGCCCATGCACATCAACAGCTATAATCGCAACTGTCAGTAGTAACGGCTATGTCAACGGCTACTATGCATTAAATGCGTCATCAGATGTCAGATAAAGGCATTCGCGGACGGTCCGTTCGTGCACCCCAGACGGTCCGCGAGGACGCTATAATTCATTTTATCGAACCCATCACCTTCGGGTTTTTCGGTTCTGTGCTGTCCGGACAGTCCGCGCCTGAGGCCGGACGGTCCGTGCTTGGTCTCGGATGGAGCTTGCTTTTCCATCGGACAGTCCATAGTGTAGACTTGTGTTTTTGCATTGGTTCTGTCCGAGGGTCACCTGGTGTCACAGACGGTCCGCCGCAAGGGCCCGGACGGTCCGCGCGAAGGTGTTTTTCCAAAAAGCTTCTCGTGTCCGGAATAATCTACGGTATTCCGGACAATCGACTTTAGAATAGTTGTAGATGAACTTATGCACCTGTGAAATGATCAACTAGGCAAACTGGTTAGTCCACAAGGTTTGTGATGGTCGTCAAACACCAAAATCGATTATAGGAAATGTTGAGACTATTTCCCTTTCAATCTCCCCCTTTTTGGTGATTGATGCCAACACAAACCAAAGCAACTATAAAGTATAGAAATGTAACTAGTTTGCATTCTGACATATGTGCATAAGTTGTGAAAGCATTTCTAAGTATATAAGTTTGATTTGATATTTAACATTTTGGAGCACATTTGCACCACTTGTTTTGTTTTTGCAAATTCTTTTGGAAAATCTTTTCAAAGTCTTTTTGCAAATAGTCAAAGGTATATGAATAAGATTTCGAGAAGCATTTTTGAGATTTGAAATTTTCTCCCCCTATTTCAAATGCTTTTCCTTTGACTAAAACAAAACTCCCCCTAAATGAAATTCTCCTCTTAGTGTTCAAGAGGGTTTTACCAATTGAAAGAAGATTAAATATTTTTAGATACCAATTTGAAAAATACTAACTAATTGAAAACTTCTTTTAAAAACTTTGAAATTGGTGGTGGTGCGGTCCTTTTGCTTTGGTCTAATATTCTCTCCCCCTTTAGCATTAATCGCCAAAAACGGAGACATTTGAGAGCCCTCTTTACTTTCTCCCCAATGGTACAAATGAATATGAGTGAAGATTATACCAAAGTGGAGAGTAGTGCGGAATGACGGCGAATGGTAAATAATATCGATAGAGTTGAGTGGAAGCCTTTTCTTCGCCGAAGACTCCATTTCCCTTTCAATCTACGACTTATCATAGGAATATACTTGAAAACACATTAGTCGTAGACATAAAAGAGATATGATCAAAGGTATATGCATGAGCTATGTGTGCAAAGTGTTAATCAAAGTTCCGAGAATCAAGAATGTTTAGCTCATTCCTAAGTTTGGTAAAGGTTTTCTCATCTAGTGGTTTGGTAAAGATATCGGCTAATTGTTCTTTGGTGCTAACATAAGCAATATCGATATCCCCCCTTTGTTGGTGATCCCTCAAAAAATGATACCGAATGGCTATGTGCTTAGTGCGGCTGTGTTCAACGGGATTATCTGCCATGCGGATTGCACTCTCATTATCACATAGGAGAGGGACTTTGCTAAATTTGTAGCCATAGTCCCTAAGGGTTTGCCTCATCCAAAGCAATTGCACGCAACAATGACCTACGGCAATATACTCGACTTCGGTGGTAGAAAGAGCTACTGAATTTTGTTTCTTTGAAGCCCAAGACACCAGGGATCTTCCCAAGAACTGACAAGTCCTTGATGTGCTCTTTCTATCAATTTTACACCCTACCCAATCAGCATCTGAATAACCTATTAAATTAAAAGTGGATCCCTTGGGGTACCAAAGTCCAAACTTAGGTGTATGAACTAAATATCTCAAGATTCTTTTCATGGCCCTAAGGTGAACTTCCTTAGGATCGGCTTGGAACCTTGCACACATGCATAAGGAAAGCAAAATATCCGGTCGAGATGCACATAAATAGAGTAGAGATACTATCATCGACCGGTATACCATTTGATCTACGGATTTACCTCCCGTGTCGAGGTTGAGATGCCCATTGGTTCCCATGGGTGTCTTGATGGGCTTGGCATCCTTCATTCCAAACTTGCTAAGTATATCTTGAATGTACTTGGTTTGGCTGGTGAAGGTGCCCTCTTGGAGTTGCTTCACTTGAAATCCTAGGAAATACTTCAACTCCCCCATCATAGACATCTCGAATTTTTGAGTCATTATCCTACTAAACTATTCACAAGTAGATTTGTTAGTAGACCCAAATATGATATCATCAACATAAATTTGGCACACAAACAAATCATTTGCAATGGTTTTAGTAAAGAGTGTAGGATCGGCTTTACCGACTTTGAAGCCATTAGTGATAAGGAAATCTCTTAGGCTTTCATACCATGCTCTTGGGGCTTGCTTGAGCCCATAAAGCGCCTTAGAGAGTTTATGCACATGGTTAGGGTACTCACTATCTTCAAAGCCGGGAGGTTGCTCAACATAGACCTCTTCCTTGATTGGTCCATTGAGGAAGGCACTTTTCACGTCCATTTGATAGAGCTTAAAGCCATGGTAAGTGGCATAGGCAAGTAATATGCGAATTGACTCAAGCCTAGCTACGGGTGCATAAGTTTCACCGAAATCCAAACCTTCGACTTGTGAATATCCCTTGGCCACAAGTTGTGCTTTATTCCTTGTCACCACGCCATGCTCATCTTGCTTGTTGCGGAATACCCACTTGGTTCCTACAACATTTTGGTTAGGACGTGGAACAAGATGCCATACCTCATCCCTCGTGAAGTTGTTGAGTTCCTCTTGCATTGCCAACACCTAATCTGAATCTCTTAATGCATCCTCTACCCTGTATGGCTCAATAGAAGACACAAAAGAGTAATGTTCACAAAAATGAGCGACACGAGATCGAGTGGTTACCCCCTTATAAATATCGCCGAGGATGGAGTTCACGGGGTGATCTCTTTGAATCGCTTGGTGAACTCTTGGGTGAGGCAGTCTTTGACCCTGAATTCCTTGATCATCTTCCTTGTCTTGATCATTGTCATGTCCCCCTTGATCATTGTCCTCCTCTTGAGGTGGCTCATCCTCTTGATCTTCATTTTCATCATCTTGAGCTTGATCCTCATCTTGGGTTGGTGGAGATGCTTGCATGGAAGATGATGGTTGATCTTGTGCTTGTGAAGGTCTTCGGATTCCTTAGGACACACATCCCCAATGGACATGTTCCTTAGCGCGACGCACGGAGCCTCTTCATCATCTAGCTCATCAAGATCAACTTGCTCCACTTGAGAGCCGTTAGTCTCATCAAACACAATGTCACAAGAAACCTCAACTAATCCAGTGGATTTGTTGAAGACTCTATATGCCCTTGTGTTTGAGTCATATCCAAGTAAAAAGCCTTCTACAGCCTTAGGAGCAAATTTAGATTTTCTACCTCTTTTAACAAGAATAAAACATTTGCTACCAAAGACTCTAAAATATGAAACATTGGGCTTTTTACCGGCGAGGAGTTCATATGATGTCTTCTTGAGGATTCGGTGAAGGTAGAGCCGGTTGATAGAGTAGCAAGCAGTGTTGATTGCTTCCGCCCAAAACCGGTCCGGAGTCTTGTACTCATCAAGCATGGTCCTCGCCATGTCAAGTAGAGTTCTATTCTTCCTCTCCACTACACCATTTTGTTGATGTGTGTAGGGAGAAGAGAACTCATGCTTGATGCATTCATCCTCAAGAAAGCCTTCTATTTGAGAGTTCTTGAACTCCGTCCCGTTGTCGCTTCTTATCTTCTTGATCCTTAATCCGAACTCGTTTTGAGCTCGTCCCAAGAATCCCCTTAAGGTCTCTTGGGTTTGAGATTTTTCCTGCAAAAAGAATACCCAAGTGAAGCGAGAATAATCATCCACAATTACAAGACAATACTTACTTCTGCCGATGCTTATGTAAGCGATCGGGTCGAATAAATCCATGTGGAGTAGCTCAAGCGGCCTGTCGGTCGTCATGATGTTCTTGTGTGGATGATGGGTGCCAACTTGCTTTCCTGCTTGACATGCGCTACAAACCCTGTCTTTCTCAAAATGAACATTGGTTAGTCCCAAAATATGTTCTCCCTTTAGAAGCTTGTGAAGATTCTTCATCCCAACATGGGCTAGTCGGCGATGCCAGAGCCAACCCATATTAGTCTTAGCAATTAAGCAAGTATCGAGTTCAGCTCTATTAAAATCAACTAAGTATAGCTGACCCTCTAATACTCCCTTAAATGCTACTGAATCATCACTTCTTCTAAAGACAGTAACACCTATATCCGTAAAAAGACAGTTGTAACCCATTTTGCATAATTGAGAAACTGAAAGCAAGTTATAATCTAAAGAATCTACAAGAAAAACATTGGAAATGGAATGGTCAGGTGATATAGCAATTTTACCATGTCCTTTGACCAAACCTTGATTTCCATCCCCGAATGTGATAGCTCTTTGGGGATCATCGTTTTTCTCGTAGGAGGAGAACATCCTTTTCTCCCCAGTCATGTGGTTTGTGCATCCGCTATCAATGATCCAACTTGAACTCCCAGATGCATAAACCTACAAAACAAGTTTAGGCCTTGTTCTTAGGTACCCAAATGGTCTTGGGTCCTTTCACATTAGAAACAAGTACCTTGGGTACCCAAACACAAGTCTTGGAGCCCTTGTGTTTGCCCCCAACATATTTGGCAACTACTTTGCCTGATTTGTTAGTTAAAACATAAGAAGCATCAAAAGTCTTAAATGAAACATTAGGCTCATTTGATGCAACAGGAGATTTCTTTTTAGGCATTTTAACATGGGTAGAATGCCTAGAACTAGATGCCTCATTCTTATACATAAAAGCATGATGAGAGCCAGAATGAGACTTTCTAGAATGAATTCTCCTAATCTTGTTCTCAGGATAACCAGCAGGATATAAAATGTAACCTTCGTTATCCTGAGCCATGGGAGCCATACCCTTAACAAAATTAGACAATTTCTTGGGGGCATTAAGCTTGACATTGTCTCCCTGTTGGAAGCCAATGCCATCCTTAATGCCAGGGTGTATCCCATTATAGAGCATGCTTCTAGCAAATTTAAATTTTTCATTCTCTATCTCATGCTCATTAATTTTACTAGTTAGTTGAGCTATGTGATCATTTTGTTCTTTAATTAAAGCTAGGTGATCATGAATAGCATCAACATTAATATCTTCACATCTCATGCAAATAGAAACATGATCAACAATGGATGTAGAGGGTTTGTAAGATTTTAATTCATCTATCTTAGATTTTAGCATGGCATTTTCATCTCTAAGACAGGAAATGGAAACATTGCAAACATTTAAATCTTTAGCCTTAGCAATTAATTTATCATTCTCAATTTTAAGGCTAGACAGTGATTCATTCAACTTATCAATCTTAGCAATTGAACTAGCATTATCATTCTTAAGATTGACAATTGAATCATCACAAACATTTCTCTTTTCAACCTTAGTGATCAAATTAGCATTTTCAATTCTAAGGTTGGAGATAGTGTCACGGCAAATGCTAAGCTCACTAGTTAATTTCTCACATTTTTCTATTTCCTGAGCATAAGCATTTTTCACTTTAACATGTTTTTTGTTTTCCTTAATAAGGAATTCCTCTTGACTATCCAAGAGTTCATCCTTCTCATGAATAGCTCCTATCAATTCATTTAATTTTTCCTTTTGTTGCATGTTAAGGTTGGCAAAAAGGGCAAGCAAATCATCCTCATCATCTCTAGAGCTACCCTCATCACTAGATGTTGTATATTTAGTGGAGGCTCTAGATTTTACCTTCTTCTTTTTGTCGTCCTTTGCCATGAGGCACTTGTGGCCGACGTTGGGGAAGAGGAGGCCTTTGGTGACGGTGATGTTGGCAACGTCCTCGTCGAAGGACGAGTCAGTGGAGCTCATGTCGGAGTCCCATTCCCGACACAAGTGGGCATCGCCGCCCTTCTTCTTGTAGTACTTCTTCTTTTCCTTCCTCCTTCCCTTCTTGTCGTCGCCCCTATCACTATCACTAGATATAGGACATTTAGCAATGAAATGACCGGAGAAATAATGCCGAAGCTACCCTCCAGGGAACTTCGGCATAACAACATGACTTGAGACGAAGGGTTGCACCGACTTAAAGATGAAAAGACAGATCGGCCCATGATAATTTGTGTCTTGATTGTAATCGATTGTAAAGGGTATAAATGTAATTTCACACAGGCTGTGCCCTGTGCCTATAAATAGATGAACAGTACCCCCATACTGTTCACGCTGACTGGTACTTGCTCGTGCGTCACGCTTGTACTTTCGCCTTCTGTCAGGCCGAAGGTACAAATGTAATCTTATGTTATTCTTATTCATTTATGATTATATAATAAAAGATATATTGTGATGTCTTATGATCATCCATGCCATTTCTCATGTTTTATATGCTTCGTATTTCATTGACATATGATGTGATTATGAAGGTACGTCCTTCATAACCTTCGTCCGAAGATCGTTATATCCTTAGGGAAATAATGCTTCGAAGGACGAAGGACATTAACCATTAACCTATTTTTTTGTTGCCTTGTTCTTAACTCATAGCATTTGAGAACAAGTCCCCAACAACCGGGCTTACCACACTTGTAGCAAACTTTCTTGGAGCGGGGTTTATAGTCCTTCCCTCTCCTTTGCTTGAGTATTTGGCGGAAGCTCTTGATGATGAGCGTCATTTCCTCATTGTCGAGCTTGGAGGCGTCGATGGGGAGCCTACTTGATGTAGACTCTTCTTTCTTTTCTTCCGTTGCTTTGAATGCAATGGGTTGCACCTCGGGTGTGGAGGTGCCGCCTTCCTCAATAATTTGTTTGGAGACTTTGATCATCAACTCAAAGCTCACAAACTTTCCTATCACTTCCTCGGGAGACATTAGCTTATATCTAGGATCACCACATATTAATTGAACTTGAGTAGGATTGCGAAAAACAAGTGATCTTAGAATAACCTTGACCATTTCATGGTCATCCCATTTGGTGCTCCCGAGGTTGCGCACTTGATTCACCAAGGTCTTGAGCCGGTTGTACATGGCTTGTGGCTCCTCTCCTTGGTTGAGGATGAATCGACCGAGCCCCCCTCGATCGTCTCCCGCTTGGTGATCTTGGTCACCTCATCTCCTTCATGCGTGGTCTTTAGCACATCCCAAATCTCCTTGACACTTTTTAGCCCTTGCACTTTGTTATACTCCTCTCGACATAAAGAGGCGAGGAGTATAGTGGTGGCTTGGGAATCAAAGTGTCGGATTTGGGCGACCTCGTCCGAATCATATCCTTCATCCCCCACGGATGGTACCTGCGCTCCAAACTCAACAATAACCCAAATGCTAGCATGGAGTGAGGTTAGATGATGCCTCATTTTATCTCTCCACATACAATAATCTTCACCGTAAAAAACTGGTGTTTTGCCTAGTGGGACGGAAAGTAAAGGAGTGCGTCTAGAAATGTGGGGATAGCGTAGGGGGATCTTACTAAACTTCTTTCGCTCATGGCGCTTAGAAGTGACGGACAAAGTGTCGGAGCCGGAGGTGGATGGTGACGAAGAATAGGTCTCGTAGTAGACCACCTTCTTCATTTTCTTTTTCTTGTCGCCACTCCGATGTGACTTGGCATGTGAAGGGAATCCCTTCATCTTGTTGCCGGAC
Source organism: Zea mays (assembly GCF_902167145.1). Taxonomy (NCBI): domain Eukaryota; kingdom Viridiplantae; phylum Streptophyta; class Magnoliopsida; order Poales; family Poaceae; genus Zea; species Zea mays. The sequence continues at coordinate 76,991,363 of NC_050103.1, read as the reverse complement.
TCCCCCAATGGTGCCTTCCCGTGGCTTGTAGACTTGTCACCGCCGGTCACGATCTCCTTCTTGGCGTGATCTCCCGACATCACTTCGAGTGGTTAAACTCTAATGAAGTATCGTCCTCTGATACCAATTGAAAGTCGCCTAGAGGGGGGTGGATAGGCGGAATCTAAAATTTACAAACTTAAGCACACACTACAAGCCGGGGTTAGCGTTAGAATTAAATCCGAGTCCGAAAGAGAGGGACAACAAATCAACCAAGAAATGAAGCGGATGAACACGGTGATTTGTTTTACCGAGGTTCGGTTCCAAAGAACTTAATCCCCGTTGAGGTGGTCACAAAGACCGGATCTCTTTCAACCCTTTCCCTCTCTCAAACGGTCACTTAGACCGAGTGAGCTTTCTCCTTAATCAAACGGGTCACTTAGACCCCGCAAGGACCACCACACACTTGGTGTCTCTTGCTTTGATTACAAGTCACTTGAGAATAAGAATAGGAAGAAGAAGAAAGTAGGATTGCAAAAGCCAAGCAACAAGAGCGACAAATAACACACGGATCACTCTCTTTCTCTCTCTAGTCGCTAATCACTAATGATCACTTGTCTCAATTGTGGAACTTGGAGAGATTGGAGGCTTTGATTGTGTCTTGGAATGGATTGGTAGCTCTTGTATTGAATGTGAAGGATTGGAATGCTTGGTTGAAGTGAATGGAGGTGGTTGGGGTTGTATTTATAGCCCCCAAACACTTCCTAGCCGTTGCTCTTTTTCTGCCGACCGCGGACGGTCCGCGCCCCTGGTCCGAACAGTCCGCCCCTGCACATCAACGGCTACAATCGCAACTGTCAGCAGTAACGTCTATATCAACGGCTACTATGCATTAAATGTGTCGTCAGATGTCAGATAAAGGCAGATGCGGACGGTCCGGTCGTGCACCCCGGACGGTCCACGAGGCCGCTATAATTCATTTTATCGAACCCGTCACCTTCGGGTTTTTCAGTTCTGCGCCGATCGGACAGTCCGCGCCTGAGGTCGGACGATGCTTGATTTTCCATCAGACAGTCCGTAGTGTAGACTTGTGTTTTTGCATTTGTTCTGTCCGAGGGTCACCCTGGTGTCGCGGACGGTCCGCTGCAAGGGCCCGGACGGTCCGCGCGAAGGTGTTTTTCCAAAAAGCTTATCCTGTCCGAAATAATCTACGGTATTCCGGACAGTCGACTTTAGAATAGTTGTAGATGAACTTATGCACCTGTGAAATGATCAACTAGGCAAACTGGTTAGTCCACAAGGCTTGTGATGGTCGTCAAACACCAAATTCGATTATAGGAAATGTTGAGACTATTTCCCTTTCAACACCGCTGAGGGTCATGTTGGTCTTGACAAGTTCGTCATCTTGTTTTACCTAATTTTCTGTACAATGAATAAGGCATTAGATTTACAGTCACCCCTCCATCTAACAACATTTTAGCAATCGGTATCCCATCAATGTGACCACCCACGAAGAGTGGCTTCAAATGATTTAACAATTCCTTTGGTTTAGTGAAGGCGACTTCTTTAGGACCAAAATCAAACTGGGCAACAACAGGTTCATCGTCGCCGACAATAGTACAATCGACGGAAAATGTAATAACATTTACATCCATACCTGGGCGCTCTGGAGAAGCTTTGTAGTCAACCAGGTCTTCTCCCAGTAGGTCGTCCTCCTCCATTGATGTCGGCACGTCGTCGGAGGTGTCCTGGTGTGGTGCGGATGGTCCGGACTCAGGGGTCGAATAGTCTGCACCTTGTGCAGATGGTTCGGTCGTTTTAGCCGCGCTGTCTGCCATACTCGCAGGGTGCTGCACAAGTGTTGTTTATTTTCTATTTTTGTGGTCATTTGCTTTTCCTCAACGGCCTTTGGTCACCATTTCTTTTGCAGTGGCGGGTACTGTGGATGTGTGTCATTGAATATCTTTTCCGCCCCTTCTCTTGGCTCTCCTTCGCTCTTAGGCGCTGTAATTTTCGCTCTTGGGATCATGTCAATCCTAACGGGCACCATCGAGGCATGGAGTATTTTGGATCGGCTGTTTTGATGGCAGTTGTATCCTCTTTTTTGGTTGTGTTGGCCGATTCACTAAAAATCATCGGTCCTTCATTAGTTTTCTATATGATGACATCTGCAGTACCTATTTTGATGATGTCCTTTTTTGTTGTTCTTTCGGTCGCTGCAGGTATATGCCCCCCTGCCGGATTGGTCGGCCTTTGAGGTCGAGTAGTCCGACAATCTTGTAGGGCCTGTGCCTGGTGACCGGATTGAGCGGCGCTCAATCGGTCTTGTACTGGAGGTGCCAACCTGTTGAATACAGATGTTTGGGGTGCCCCCCAAGCGGGGTACTGTGGCATCCCAAATGGATATGGTGGCATGCCCACATTTGATTTGGGACATATGGTGGAGGTATGTATGTGTATGGATATGGCATAGGTGGATATGGGGGTGGCGGTGTCCATGTAGGTATGTTAGGTCTCAATTGGACAGTATGACCTTCCATTTCTTTCGATTGGTGAGGTGGTCCAATCGGTCTTACCTGATGTTGCTCACGAATGGGCGAGCGAGGTCGCTTTGCTGGCCGGTCACTGGGGCCGGCCTTCTTTTTCACATATTTGGACAGTAATTTATTGAAAGTCGGACCGGATTTGACTAGCCGGCCAGCTGCTTTAAACGTATTAGTTTTCCACGTACCTATCTCTGGTCGTCGTGGTTTGAAGGTACGTGGTCATTGCGGGTCTTGAGTATAACCGGACCATCCGCTGGAATTCTCCGGACCGTCCGGCGTGGTCCTGGACCGTTTGCATCTATGGGTTGGTCCATCCAAGATGCGCAGCACGGGCTCCTGCTCCTTGGTATGCGCTTGCCCTCCAGTGCTGAAGGTTGTGATGGTCACCTTAAGAGTCTCCCCTCCATCAGGAGTCTTCTCTGCCACCACTTTCCTGTAAGAAATATTATGATTCTCATTGGCCTCTCTTGCGTTGATGATTATTTCTTTGTTTTTGCCTTCATCGGCTGTGCTTGGCCGAATCAGGACCCTCTTGCCCTCAAAGTCGATCATGTTCATCGAAAAGGGCTCCGTGTCTACCTGCATTTCCTGAAATTTCAATCGTCCTTCATTAATGGCCGATTGAATCTGTCGACAAAATACATTACAATCATTAGTGGCATGAGAAAATGAGTTATGCCACTTGCAGTATTCACGACGTTTTAGTTCGTCGGCGGATGGAACAATATGATTTATTTTAATGTTGCCATTTTTGAGTAATTCATCAAATATTTTATCGCATTTACCAACATTAAATGTAAACTTAACTTCCTCTTGTCGTTTCTTCTGAACCGGCTGTAAGGAGGAACAAGCCGAAGATTTGGCCTGTTTTGGCCAAACCATTTCAGCCATGTATACCTCTGTTGATTCGTCATCCGAGCTGCTTTGGTCGCACTCTACTATATGCACATTGTGACGAATTTTTTAGTAGTTTCTTTGCTTCGGCTCTCACAAGCTAAACCTCTTTGATGTAATTGTGCTAGCGTAAAGAACTGGATACCTTCTAATCTTTTTTTAAAATAATATCGTAGTCCATTGAAGGCTAATCCTCTACCTGTTTTCTGCTAATTGTATTTGGAAGCATCGGTTTCTTGTATCCCGGAACCTCCGGATGTATTCATTAACCGATTCGTCCTTCCCTTGTCGCAGGGCCACTATGTCTACCAAATCTAATTCATAATAACCGGGAAAGAAATGATCGTGGAATTTTTGTTCTAACTCACCCCATGACAAAATAGATTTAGGAGGTAAAGTGGCGTATCATGCGAATGCGGTTCCTGTTAAAGACAATGAAAACAAACGCACGGGGAATGCTTTTGTGTCGGCCAATTCTCCTAATTGTGCTAGAAACTGGCCTATGTGTTCACGCGTGTTTTTTCCTTGGTCACCCAAAAATTTTGCAAATTCGGGTATCCTGGTTCCCTGTGGGTATGGGTGGTGATCAAATCGGCTGTCATAAGGTTTCCGATATGATTGCCCACCAGGACCATGCTTACTCCGAGCTTATCTCAGAACGCCCCGGTTATTTCTTCCCTCACTATATCGATGGCAGCCGGCGCGAGACCACCGGCTCTCTAGTCAAACATAGGTGGGGTTGGCTGGATATTAGCATGTTGTCTTCTCCCCCACTGGTTTGAGCTATGTGGTGCATTGCTATTTGCCCTATATGGCTCATAGAATTTATCGTTCCTTTCTAGCCTTCTAGGCGAGGCCGGAAAACTTTCCTGGGCTTGGGATTCTGTATTAATGGGCTGATGCATTGCATAGTATGATGGGAAGTGTTGCTGGGACGGGTGAGGATTCAGGTAACAATCCTCCTAAAAAAACTCTGCGCCGGACCGTCCGGTTGTATACGCGGGCCGTCCGACGATATGCGCGGACTGTCCGGGTATGTGCCCGGTGTAAAGCCCAAAATTTTGTGTCAAAGAAAAAAAAATCATGAAATAAATAAATTTTAGCAATACTAAAATTTTACTAACCAAATATAGATCCTAAAACATTAGAATGGAATAGTCCTCTCATGAACTATAATATTCGGGATACCTTCCACAATTTATAAATAATTCTTAAAAGGGAATATGTGTTACTTCTCTAAAAATAAGCAAAACAACATAGGTTCATTGTTATTGATTTTAACCTTTAATTCGATCACACATTCACAAATGATATTCTCCTAAAATGAATTATTCTTTATGGCATGATTATAGGCATTTTACTTAAAGGTATGAAATAATAAGATAAAAATAAAATGATACCTTTCTATGCATCCATTATGAATTTTGGGTTGTGCATACTTGAAGTGGAAACCACAACTCAAATTCGAGTTTGAAATTTCAAATTTGAAATGAGAATAAGAAATAGAAATAAACAAAAGAAAACAAAAAAAAGAGAGAAGAAAACTCACCTGACCTCACCTGGGTCGAATCACCTCCCTTCTCGGCCCACTTACTCCTCTTCTCTCAGCCCAACTCACCTTCTCACCCGCGCCAGCCCACTCTACGCTCTTCCCTTTTCTTTTTCGTTTGTGGCGCTTACATGTGGGTCCACTTTGTGAGCCATCTTTCTTCTTCCCATGGCGCACAGAAGACCGTTGGCTGTCCGCGGCGTACTCCTCGTGAATCCGTTGTAATGCCACGGGAGGTAGTTGGGATCCTGCCGGGTTCTCGAGCTTCATACGTGGCCTATTTAGGACCGCCACAATGCGCCTGCACCAGAAGACACCGCTGGTGGGGGATCGATGATGGGGTAGCGCCGCCACCTTGGGCCTCGGCGTCGAACCTCCCCGAAGCTTCCATCGTGCGGTGAATCTTCAAGTCATGCGCGCCGGCTCGTTCTCGTCTCTGATTTGGTAAGTCGCGTCTCTCTAGTAGCCTCTGCGTGCTGCGCGGATGTAGGCTTCGGCGTTGGACGGTAGTGGCCGCTGGGCGAGCTCACGACGAGCTGTAATGGCGCTGTCGCGACTTTCGCGCGTGCCGACAGCGGGGTAGGGGTAAGGCGCGGTCGGGGCCTGGGAATCACCGTGCTTTGGTGGAGCGGCGGCTTGGGCGAGCTAATCTCCTCGTCGTCGCGGATATTGTGCCATCGTCGACGCTCCACCGTGGCTGGACCGCTCGGACTTCATCTCCGGTAAGTGTTTGGTCACATGATGTTCGCTTTGGCCTCCGCAAAGCGTAGCATAATCGGGATGGGAGTTCTTGAGTCCGTGTGGGGATGGGTCTGTCCCCATCAATGGCGCCGTCGTGCCTCTGTCTTGCGCCGTCGAGCTGGCACCGGTGGGAGAAAGCGGGAATAGGGGAGAAGTTGTGTGGACTTTAGATCCAAAGGGACGGTCGGGATCCGGTGCTCGTCACCGTTGTGGTGGTCGGGAGGTAGGTGATAGGCTCGCGACCCTCGGATTCAGGCGTGACGGCTGGGATTAGATGTCGGATACCTCTTTGTCGTATTGAATCCATGCCGCAGAAATTAGATCGGGCGGCCGGGGTTACTAGCAGGGTTGGCGGGCGCTAGATTTATTCTGTTCCGTTCAGATCGAATCCATCGGCCCTGGAACCGCGATACCCCTTCGACCGTGGTATTTTGCTGAAGAGCCCCTCTGTTTCTGGCATATCAACCCGCAGTCTTGCGCATAGAGTTTTGAGTCTGGGAAAATTTATGGTTTAGCCCCTGGACTCTCTAGTAATGATGCGCTCGGTCCAGATAATCAGAAAAATCAAATAAATTCATTTGGAAAATACTTTTAGAGTAAAAATAAATGCTAGAATTTGTTTAACTCATAGAAAATTCATACTTGGTCCAAATTAACCCATTCCAATTTCTATAATTTTGTAATATTATTGTTTATCATTTTGTGTCACTGTTTTGACATGAAAGCCATATTAAAGTTGATATCCTAATTAATCTTGTACCAAGCACATAGAATCTTTAGAAATCCATAACTTAAAATCTATAACTCCTCCGTTTTAACTCCGAATTGATCCATTCCAGTTTCATTAATTTTGTATTAATATTGTCTACCAACCAGTAGCACTGTTTAGCCATGAAACTTGAGTTAAAATTGTTCATTAGGATTAATCTATTCTAAGCACTAAATAATTTCGAAAATTCATAACTTAATAAACGTAGCTCCGAATTTAGTGGTTTTTGTTTCTACGATCTTGTTATGGCGCGTAGATTATTATCACATAGTTTATTCTTATGTTTGGTGTAATGTTAATTTTTGCCTATACCATGTTTGTCTGTATTGATACGTTTAGCAGTGAGGACATGTGTCATCTAAAGAGCAAGTTGGTACCTAGAATCTCAAGTGCCAGGCAAGTTGTGCCCTTGTCCACTTTGTACCGAATAATGTTCTTTATAATCATTTACCATGCATAGGTTTAATTTTGATGGGACCCAATAGGTCACCCTAGTTTGTTTATCCTGAATACCTTGTTTACCCCTGAATCACTTGGGTAGTTCTGCTACTGCTTTATATGGTTTTGGGTTAATATTTCATTATATCTGTGTTCCAATTATGTTGTTATTTTATTTATGTTCATGAATTGATCATTAAATGTTAATTGGAACATAGAGCTTAACTTGAGAAACATGTGCCACCACAAGGGTTTATGGACGCCCTTGGCTGATTAATTAGGAAAGCTAGTGGAGGACTACCTTACCCGAAAGGGGCAAGGGCAGTAGGGGAGTGGTCAGTGTAGGGAGGTCCTTGGTTGATTTTGCTGCGATGGCGGTCAGTCAAGAACCCTGTATTGGAGCTTCCTATAACTGTAGCGGGTTTTCTGAAGCTAGTGGAACTTTGTAAAGGCCTCGTAGTGTTACCCTGCCTCGCCTCCTCGGTAGAGGTGTATGGGAAGTCGCGATCCCTTGGCAGACGGGTAACATGACTTATGGGTAAAGGGTACCACCTCTGCAGAGTGTAAAACTGGTATACTAGCCGAGCTCACGGTCATGAGCAGCTCAGGACTCTCTGATGATTAATTTATGGAACTAAATTCAATTTGTCATATGCATTGCATCGCAGGTGATGTTGTTACTTTTGTTCTACTACTTAATTGGGTTGGTATTTACTTATACTTAGTATTTGCTAATAAAATTTTGACCAACTTTAAAAGCAATGCTCAGCTCTAACCATCCTCTTTGGTAAGCCTTACACTTCACGTGAGCTCCCACCTTTGGCGAGTTCATGCACATTATTCCCCACAACTTGTTGAGCGATGAACGTATGTGAGCTCACTCTTGCTGTCTCACACCCCCCCACAGGTCAAGAACAGGTACCACAGGATGAGGCGCATGGAGGATGCTGCGATGAGTTCGTGAGAGATATCTAGGCCGTCGTCTCCCAGTCAACTTTGGGTTGCTGGACCGTTGTCTCCTTATAATGTAATTATTTATTTATTTTGTACAGAACTCCGAATATATAGTAAAGATGTGACATTCGATCATGTGCCATGAATCATCATATGTGTGAGACTTGGTCCCAGCACACCTGGTGATTATGTTCGCGCCCGGGTTTTGGACCCCTAAAATTCGGTTGTGACAGAAGTGGTATCAGAGGAATGTTGAATGTAGGACGAAACCTAGATAGAACTGGACAACCAATACTTACTTACCTTTGCTACTCTGATTCTTTCTAAACTTTTCTTAATCTTTTCTCATCTAATTCCGCTTTACTCTGATTATTCTTACCTTTTCCTTCTAAAGACAAATGTGGATTTCGCACTTTGAAATCATGTGCCTAAAGTGACTTTTAGGAATAGGAGACCTAATCTTAGGAACAAAAACAAAACTATTTTTTTATCTATATGCTTGAATGCTTGTTCTTATGATACTTGTCTAATTTGGATCTTTGATTGAGTGGGATGAGTTGTTGAGTAATCTGCATATAGAAAAAAAATGTTTATAAAAATAACTAGATATACTAGATTATCACTCATTAAAATATCTAGCCTAACAATATCCATCTCATCCTAAAAGATCCTATTCTACACCTACACTCATAGATCCATCTCATCTCAAAAGATCCCAACTTATCCTAATTGAAATATATCTCATCTTAATAGATCCATCTTATCTCAAAAGATTCTACCTTATCTTTATGGATTCATCATGCCCTAATTAGCATATTTATCCCACTCTAGAATGACAACCATGATCTAATCCAAAGTAATTAGATATTATCTAGTCTAATCTAGTCATACCAATCTAATCTAGATCCCATATAATCTAATATGGTCCAATCTAAAGTGAGTTACTTAACGGACTAGTTAATACTAGTGAAATAGATTAGACCCTGCTGGCCATGTTTTAACTTCAATTAGTACATCAGACCAAACCACCCATGAACAAATAACTTACCAGCATATTCATGGTGACCATCCCTCCCATCCTAGATGTTGCCATAATACACTTATCTTATGCCACCAGCCTGTTAACCATCTGTCCTTACCTACAAGTTATCCTAACTACATGTCCCTAATTCGGATAAAGACTTCAAGAACGAAGATCGAAGATGATCGACGTCATCAAATCAAGGAAGGATAGGATTTAAGCCAGATCTTCAAAAGAATCAGGATCCACAAGTCTTGGATGGAGTCTTTCCTTACCCTACTATGTTCTACCCAAGCCTATCCATGCTTTAAAGATATTTTTTCTTACACATTCGATAGCTACAGATATATATATATACCCATGCCTTAAAAAAATCTTGATTTTGGAACCAATTAGAAACTGAAAGCTGAATTGCAAACCAATCCTTCTTCATCCCTTTTCTTACAAATCTCGAGGACGAGATTTCTGTTAAGGGGGGTAGGATTTGTAAAGCCCAAAAATTTGTGTCAAAGAAAAAAAATCATGAAATAAATAAATTTTAGCAATACTAAAATTTTACTAACCAAATATAGATCCTAAAACATTAGAATGGAATAGTCCTCTCATGAACTATAATATTCGGGATACCTTCCACAATTTATAAATAATTCTTAAAAGGGAATATGTGTTACTTCTCTAAAAATAAGCAAAACAACATAGGTTCATTGTTATTGATTTTAACCTTTAATTCGATCACACATTCACAAATGATATTCTCCTAAAATGAATTATTCTTTATGGCATGATTATAGGCATTTTACTTAAAGGTATGAAATAATAAGATAAAAATAAAATGATACCTTTCTATGCATCCATTATGAATTTTGGGTTGTGCATACTTGAAGTGGAAACCACAACTCAAATTCGAGTTTGAAATTTCAAATTTGAAATGAGAATAAGAAATAGAAATAAACAAAAGAAAACAAAAAAAAGAGAGAAGAAAACTCACCTGACCTCACCTGGGCCGAATCACCTCCCTTCTCGGCCCACTTACTCCTCTTCTCTCAGCCCAACTCACCTTCTCACCCGCGCCAGCCCACTCTACGCTCTTCCCTTTTCTTTTTCGTTTGTGGCGCTTACATGTGGGTCCGCTTTGTGAGCCATCTTTCTTCTTCCCATGGCGCACAGAAGTCCGTTGGATGTCCGCGCCGTACTCCTCGTGAATCCGTTGTAATGCCACGGGAGGTAGTTGGGATCCTGCCGTGTTCTCGGGCTTCATACGTGGCCTATTTAGGACCGCCACAATGCGCCTGCACCAGAAGACACCGCTGGTGGGGGATCGACGATGGGGTAGCGCCGCCACCTTGGGCCTCGCGCGTCGAACCTCCCCGAAGCTTCCATCGTGCGGTGAATCTTCAAGTCATGCGCGCCGGCTCGTTCTCGTCTCTGATTTGCTAAGTCGCGTCTCTCTAGTAGCCTCTGCGTGCTGCGCGGATGTAGGCTTCGGCGTTGGACGGTAGTGGCCGCTGGGCGAGCTCAAGACGGGCTGTAATGGCGCCGTCGCGACTTTCGCGCGTGCCGACAGTGGGGTAGGGGTAAGGCGCGGTCGGGGCCTGGGAATCACCGTGCTTTGGTGGATATCGGTGGCTTGGGCGAGCTAATCTCCTCGTCGTCGCGGATATCGTGCCATGGTCGACGCTCCACCGTGGCTGGGCCGCTCGGACTTCGTCTCCGGTAAGTGTTTGGTCACATGATGTTCGCTTTGGCCTCCGCAAAGCGTAGCATAATCGGGATGGGAGTTCTAGAGTCCGTGTGGGGATGGGTCTGTCCCCATCAATGGCGTCGCCGTGCCTCTGTCTTGCGCCATCGAGCTGGCACCAGTGGGAGAAAGCGGGAATAGGGGAGAAGTTGTGTGGACGTTAGATCCAAAGGGACGGTCGGGATCCGGTGCTCGTCACCGTTGTGGTGGTCAGGAGGTAGGTGATAGGCTCGCGACCCTCGGATTCAGGCGTGACGGCTAGGATTAGATGCCGGATACCTCTTCGTCGTATTGAATCCATGCCGCAGAAATTAGATCGAGCGGCCGGGGTTACTAGCAGGGTTGGCGGGCGCTAGATTTATTCTGTTCCGTTCAGATCGAATCCATTGGCCCTGGAACCGCGATACCCCTTCGACCGTGGTATTTTGCTGAAGAGCCCCTCTGTTTCTGGCATATCAACCCGCAGTCTTGCGCATAGAGTTTTGAGTCTAGGAAAATTTATGGTTTAGCCCCTGGACTCTCTAGTAATGATGCGCTCGGTCCAGATAATCAGAAAAATCAAATAAATTCATTTGGAAAATACTTTTAGAGTAAAAATAAATGCTAGAATTTGTTTAACTCATAGAAAATTCATACTTGGTCCAAATTAACCCATTCCAATTTCTATAATTTTGTAATATTATTGTTTATCATTTTGTGTCACTGTTTTAACATGAAAGCCATATTAAAGTTGATATCCTAATTAATCTTGTACCAAGCACATAGAATCTTTAGAAATCCATAACTTAAAATCTATAACTCCTCTGTTTTAACTCCGAATTGATCCATTCCAGTTTCATTAATTTTGTATTAATATTGTCTACCAACCAGTAGCACTGTTTAGCCATGAAACTTGAGTTAAAATTGTTCATTAGGATTAATCTATTCTAAGCACTAAATAATTTCGAAAATTCATAACTTAATAACCGTAGCTCCGAATTTAGTGGTTTTTGTTTCTACGATCTCGTTATGGCGCGTAGATTATTATCACATAGTTTATTCTTAGGTTTGGTGTAATGTTAATTTTTGCCTATACCATGTTTGTCTGTATTGATACGTTTAGCAGTGAGGACACGTGTCATCTGAAGAGCAAGTTGGTACCTGGAATCTCAAGTGCCAGGCAAGTTGTGCCCTTCTCCACTTTGTACCCAATAATGTTCTTTATAATCATTTACCATGCATAGGTTTAATTTTGATGGGACCCAATAGGTCACCCTAGTTTGTTTATCCTGAATACCTTGTTTACCCCTGAATCACTTGGGTAGTTCTGCTACTGCTTTATATGGTTTTGGGTTAATATTTCATTATATCTATGTTCCAATTATGTTGTTATTTTATTTATGTTTATGACAAGATCATTAAATGTTAATTGGAACATAGAGCTTAACTTGATAAACATGTGCCACCACAAGGGTTTATGGACGCCCTTGGCTGATTAATTAGGAAAGCTAGTGGAGGACTACCTTACCCGAAAGGGGCAAGGGCAGTAGGGGAGTGGTCAGTGTAGGGAGGTCCTTGGTTGATTTTGCTGCGATGGCGGTCAGTCAAGAACCCTGTATTGGAGCTTCCTATAAACTGTAGCGGGTTTTCTGAAGCTAGTGGAACTTTGTAAAGGCCTCGTAGTGTTACCATGCCTCGCCTCCTCGGTAGAGGTGTATGGGAAGTCGAGATCCCTTGGCAGACGGGTAACATGACTTGTGGGTAAAGGGTACCACCTCTGCAGAGTGTAAAACCGGTATACTAGCCGAGCTCACGGTCATGAGCAGCTGAGGAATCTCTGATGATTAATTTATGGAACTAAATTCAATTTGTCATATGCATTGCATCGCAGGTGATGTTGTTACTTTTGTTCTACTACTTAATTGGGTTGGTATTTACTTATACTTAGTAATTGCTAATAAAATTTTGACCAACTTTAAAAGCAATGCTCAGCTCTAACCATCCTCTTTGGTAAGCCTTACACTTCACGTGAGCTCCTACCTTTGGCGAGTTCATGCACATTATTCCCCACAACTTGTTGAGCGATGAACGTATGTGAGCTCACTCTTGCTGTCTCACACCCCCCCACAGGTCAAGAACAGGTACCACAGGATGAGGCGCATGGAGGATGCTGCGATGAGTTCGTGAGAGAGATCTAGGCCGTCGTCTCCCAGTCAACTTTGGGTTGCTGGACCGTTGTCTCCTTATAATGTAATTATTTATTTATTTTGTACAGAACTCCGATTATATAGTAAAGATGTGACATTCGATCCTGTGCCATGAATCATCATATGTGTGAGACTTGGTCCCAGCACACCTGGTGATTATGTTCGCGCCCGGGTTTGGACCCCTAAAATCCGGGTGTGACACCCGGACCGGCCGTGATTATATGCAGACCGTCCATTGCTGTATGCGGACGGTCCGACTGGGTAATTTTGATTCTGTGTAGTACGTTGTGGCTCGGGCGCATGTCTCGGTAATTCATTAAAAACAGGTCCGGTCGGTGTTGGCCCGGACGGTCCACGCTCAAGTGCGGACGGTCCGGTCATGTGCAGATCGGCTAATTTATTGCCGATGTGCGTAGGAGGTTGTGGTTGCCCAGGCCATGTATCTATCGGCATCCCATAAAGGGGTTTTAATTGGTCGTGACAACTTGTAGCCGATGAATTACGCATGTTTTCCCCCAATTCAAACTCGTGTCAAGGGAAATTTGCGACAGTAGATTTATCAAATGCACGTACTAGCCTCCTATAATCATTTTGCATATCCCTATGATATTTTGCATTTGTTCTCGCTGTTCATCTACCTAATTCTTAAGAGATTATAGCTCGTTTGTGTTACTTACATTGGGGATGTCTGGTGTGGGTCGAAGCGAAGCCGGATCCGTCGCCCGTTGTCGAACGACTTTATTGTTCCTGTCCACCTTGAAGTTGGCCAGGAACTTCGCCTTTGCCTCTTGAATCAGCTGCTCCTTGTGCTCCTCGAACTGGAGCTGTTCGACAGCCGGCAAGGTTTCCCAAGTCGGCTTTATAATGTTGCTGGGAGAGACGTCAGAGCTATTCCTTGAACCGGCCATTGAGGGCCGATTTGATAGGTCTATATGTGTTGGTCCCCAGCGGAGTCGCCAAAAGTATGTTTACACCTTTTTAGGGCGCCAATTACTCAACACGAACCAGCGGCGGTGCTCTCTGCACAGGGGCAGATGGTCCGTGGCCAGAGGCCGGACGGCCCGCGACCTGGCGCAGGGCTAGGATTTCCTGCCTGACGGCCGGACGGTCCGCGCGTGCGCAGGGGGCGGCGAAGGTCGCCGGCGGCGCCTGGATCTCGCTCTCGGGAGGGACCCCGTCGGGGAGGAGAGATCATAGGTGATGTCTAGGCTCGGACAGATCGACCTAGACTCCTCTAATCGACGTAGAGTCGAAGAGAAGCGGAGAATTTGGGGATTGAGAGGCTAAACTAGAACTAGATTAGAACTACTCCTAATTATACAGGAAATAAATGCGAGATATAAGTGTTATTGATTCGATTGATGATTAGAAATCGAATGTATGCCTCTGCTTTTATAGGGGAGTGGGCTGGACCCGTTACCAACAAACTCCCCGAACTAATTCCGTGAATTCCGTCAACAAACACAGTAAAAAAAACTCGGAACCCTAATCTATTCCGCGCGCACGGACCGTCCGGCCACAGGGCCGGACCATCCGGTCGGCTCAATTTTGTGCCCAACAGGTTTAAACGGACGGTCGGCTTAATTTTGTGCCCAACAGGTTTAAACTATTTTTGAAAAGAAAAGGAAAAAGGAAGGTGTACGTTCCTCCGGAAAGGTTTCTTGCACAAAATGAAGCTTCACATGATACCATGGGCCGGAAACTGGCTCCATTTATTAGGCCCACACCAACAGTTCATGTAATAGGTCTTGGACGCAGGTTTTTCGCGACGCCAGGGCAATGTAGCCGCGTCCAGCAGATCACGTAAAAGATAAAGAGGTGACTTTGGTTTATAGCGCGGACAGCAGGGCTCCTCCTCCCCATCCCTCGAACACAACGATCGCTTGCGAGAAGAGCTGGCAGCCGGCTCACCATTCCGGCAACGTCGAAGAAGCATTGGGCGACGACGGTGAGTGACGAGCGCGTGGTTCACGCTCCGAAAACCGATCGAGCTCGGGCAACGCCGCCACCGTGCCGTCGAAGGGGAAGAGGGACCGACGCCGAGCCGTGGGCAACGCCACCGCCGTGTCGCGCCGTTGCTTGGGACACGCTCGTCGGGGAAGCTTCGCCGGCGTAGCAGAAATCAACGGTCGACGAGTAAACGGAGTCCACGCTGTCGGCGAATACGAGAGCCGCTGGAACGCGTCCTCGCCTCTCCGCGTCGCGTAGCGGGGCCCGCTGCGGAAACAATCTTGTTTCCGCACGCGGATCGGAGCTGCTGGAATCGGTCTTAGAACTCTGGAGAAATCTGATTCTGGTTCCTCTACGTAAAGTAGCAAGACTGTCAAGTTGGTTTTTTCCCTCTTATCTTAAAACGAGTTAACAATAATCAGTAAAGTTATTATTTTTAGCTTCATCGATACTGTAGCAAGAAGTCAGAGGCCTTTGGAACCATAAGCGGTCTCCAGCAGCTTTTCTATACCACCTTATATCATGTCTCCTATTTCAAACTCTATTATAAAAATATACTCTACAATATGTGCAAAAACAGTGTTTTACACAGTTATATGCACGGTCTGCTAAATAATGGTCTAACAAGGCGTGGAATACCTTTGCAAAGGCTATAGGTTGTTGGCTTCAGATTAAATTCAGTTGTTTAGAATGCGGACTGTTGCAACTGAATTTATAGGACAAAAATATTGTAGAAGCATTAGAATTCATATGATTTCATATGCGAAGGCATGAGATATCTTGGCATTTTAGTCTATCCCAGGCATTGGCAAGGCAACAATGAGCTACACTGGCAGTAGCTAGTAGAAGGAATCATGCATACCAAAATCTGAAGTTTAGCGTGGTTGCCAAAATGGCGATACCCCAAAGCATGCAATCGGCAAGACACATGTGGAGTGTTTGTGACAAGAATGACAAACAGTGCAGTGTCCAAAGATTTACAAAGAGCTCAATCAATCATGCATGATTAATTGACGTATAAAGGTTCACAAGTTATTATCCTCTACTGTGTGTGAGATCTATATAACCAATTATGAAAGTTATGAAAAGTTAAGTTCCAAGCAAAATAGCAAGATCTAAGAGAAACTATTCATCTAGCCGAAGTCTGTGCATACAAGTAGATATGATAGCAACTGTTTTGGAGATCGCCAGGTGCAGTGTCCGGTGTGGTGCCCTAGCTACGGCTCTGCTTCGCCGCGGCCATGCGCCACGGGCGACGACGGATCGCTGGTGCCGTTGGTGTCTGATCCGGGGGAGCCACCGTGCCTGGAGACGGCGAGGACGAGGTCCTTGACGCCGTCGCCGGAGGCGCGGATGTGCGCGAGGATCTTGCCGAACTTGGCCTTAGGCCGCTGCGTGACGGCGATGGACACGTCGTTGGGGAACAGGTCCTTGCACACGAACGCGCGGTACATGGTGGTCACCAGCACGCCGGCGACGGTGACTGTCGCCACAACGGACAGCCCCACGGCCAGCGCCCGGGTGATCACGTTGGTCACCGCCGACGCGTACACGGCCGTCGCAATGGCCACGCTCGTCATCGGAAACGTGTACGCCCACCATGCCAGCGAGAAACGGACGCCTCGGAACAGGTTGAGACGCACCACCTGTACGTGCGTATATATACAACACACGTTTAGTATGTATGTTCACTATATATGCATGCAGAGGAAGAGGGAGGTACATGTAAGTAGTACGTACCAGTGACATGTAGAGGAAGAGGGAGGTGAAGTATAAGATCTTGGCGGCGTAGTTGAAGTCGCCGCACAGCCTTGCCCAGCCGACGGACGCGACACTGGGCGCGGCGATGAAGAGGAAGAACACCGGGTGGAGCTCCCTGGGGAGCTGCGCGTTGCTGGGGAGCCTCTGGTACAGAGTCACGAACAGCACCAGGTAGTGCACCACCCCGACGGCGAAGAAGAAGATGGGCACCTCGCGAAGCCCCATCTTGGCGCCCAGCAGCGCGCCCACGAAGTTGCCCACGACGGCGAGGTGGTTGGTCGGGTTGGCCACCTTGGACAGCCGCCGGGCGCCGCCGGACATCCACTGGCCGTAGATCTTGAGGTCGAGGAGGAAGATGGGCGCCATGAGGATGTACCACACCACGTGGTGGATGGTCCACACCGGGTGCGGCAGGCCCTTGACGAGGAAGAGGCAGGCGATCCACGGCGCGAAGAAGAAGTTGACGCGGATCGGGTGGTGGAACTCGCGCCGGACCGCCTCGAAGTAGAACACGACCTTGAAGAGGTAGATGAAGGAGACGAGCGCCATAAGCGAGGCGGAGACCCACCAGAGCACGTGGTTCACGGCGGGGCTCACGTGGAGGAACGCCGTGGACGGCTCCGACTGCAGCGTCTTCCACAGCATGGCCTGGCTGCTCACGCCCAGGCACATCCCGAACGCGTTGATCGGGAACCGCAGCAGGAACGGCCACGTCTCGTCCTCGGGCAGCGCCGACACCTCTGTCGGTCTCAGCGTCTCCAGCTCGGGGCCCTCCAGGGCGGCGAAGTAGCGGTCCGCGCTGGGGACCTCGTCGTCGTCGTCGGTCTCCTCCTCGGAGATGATCTTGTTCGAGGTAGAGTCGGCGCCGGCGGGCTCGATGTCCACGGGCACCACCCCGCGGAGGTTGGACAGCTGCCGCTCCAGGCGGCCGGAGAAGGTCTTGAAGTGGTCGAAGCGGCGGTCGCGCGCGCTGTCGCTGCGCGACACGGTGCGCACCCGCTGCAGCGGCGGCGGCTCCTCGGTCCGGATCGTCAGCGTCGGCTGCGAGTGGTACCGCGCCTGGTTCTGCAGCAGCTGCTGGTCCTCTGCCGGCTGTGGCTGTGGAGCCGGCGCCACGCTGCGGACGGACGCGCACACGCCGAGGTGCAGCCCCGACGGCGACGCCGGCACGCTCAAGCACACAGAGTACGGGCTCCCCGTCGTCGCCGGCGGCGGCAGAGGGAGCCGGAGCAGTTCCGGCATCTGGGAGCTCTCGCGGATGGCCATGGCGCCTTGCTCGTCAGGACCGCTCAGCTCGCGTCGCCGAAGGAGGAAGAGGTGCCGACTGCGACTAGGTAGTGTAGGTGCACATGAAGCAGCTGCCTTGTGGCTGGCTGGACCGCTGGAGTGGCTGGGTGATGTGCCGCCGAGCTCGCGCTCGGCGCCCGTCTATATAGAGGTCAGGGAGGACGTCAGGTGTAAGAAAGGAGGCGGCATCGAGAGGAAGATGGTCTGCGTCTGCGTCTATTACGAAGGTTCGTTCCGGCACGTATTATCAGTACTCTGTATATTCATTTATTTATTAAGAGAGAAAAAGACCTCGGATTTCTCTCTGTATTCTACAGGTCTGACGAATCTGAACAACATTGACCAACGCGAGAATTGGATCATCAGAACCTTTCTCATGCGAATCCCCTGCGCATCTCCCGTTGACCTGGCTGCGTTGGTTGCCGGCGCCGATGACGACGGCGAACCCGGCCGGGGGAGAGGGAGCCCAGCCGGTCTTATCTGGACCTTTGTCGTCGACGGCGAAGAGGTCATGGCACGGACTCCTCGTGTAGAAACCAAAACCACGCACGGACCCCTTTTCTTTTTCTTTCACATTTCTAGTACTGTGCCATACTAGGGGGAGGGGGAAGCAATTCTAATGGCTACCTTTGGAACTCCATTTTCTAAAGCGATTTATATTTTTCCAAGAAAAAATGTACTAATTTTACTTGAGAAAATGAAAATCTCTTACGCCCCGTTTGGATCACTGGAATTGAATTCCATTCTAATAATAGTAATTTAGATATATATCAATTAAGCTAATTCACTTTTATATGAAATATATTTGTATACTATTATTAGCAAGATGTCCTACATATTTATGTGCTACATTTTTACTATAGAGGAGTAAAACGAAGAGTGTCATATAAGTTATAGATTAGAAACAAATTCTAATCATGAATAAAATCATTTCCTATCTTCCACCCTATGAATTTGAGATAAGCTTATATCTGAACTTTGGAAAGTGGTGGAATGCCAAATTCCAAACTAAATAAGTTACTTTATTGAGTGAATTCCAATTCCTTTAAAATGAAGGGATCCAAACGCCACGTTAGAAAAATGTGGTTTCCAAACTAGCCTAACTGTTTTGAAGCAAACTGTCTAAGACAGAAAATTATAGATAACTATATTTCGAATAGCTGTATTATGAAAATATAGTAAATTAAAAACTGCAATAATTTTCAGTACTATAAATACTATGCAAACAAATAATCCAACCGTCCTAAAATATAGTTCTTTCTAGTCCACTTTTTTTTGTCCACGTTCATTCAAATTGTAATAAATATAGACATATATGCAAATTTACATTCATATGTTTTTTAATGAATGTATAATTAGTGTAAAACGAATTATATTATGAGACGAAGGGTGTACAAAGAATCATAAAGATTTATGCGCTATAAAAATATAATGATACTGATTTAATATTAACATTATTATTTTATTATATACATTTACTTAAACGTAACATATTTTGCCTCTTTAAAAATATTTAAATATCATTAGGCTTAAATAAATATCCTAATGCCTTTCTCCTCTCACTTTATACTCGTGCGTTGCGACGACACACCATCTTATTGTTGATTTATTCTGCACGGTGAGCACTACAGATTATATATACTTTTTTTGACTGAAATATTGAGTAGATAGCCACCTTATAGATTAACTATTTAATTTGTACCAAAACCAATCTCGCCAAAAGTTAGCTGCCCTAAGAATGATACCAATTATGATTGATATGCCAAATTATGTCGAGCCATTAGCACCATGATGATATACGTATATCATATATTTGGTTCGATGAGGGATAAGGTGAATTGCAAGTTAGATTAATTAGAAAGAAGTATAAGAACTTTTTTGTAAAAAGGGCGACGATAGAAAACAGAACATGCACTGTATACGTAGCATGTGACCATGTGTAGCTAGCCGTTCTGTCCGTGGGGTGAAAGAATTTCTATTTGCGGAAGGTTGCCTTTCACTTAATTTTGAGCAAAGCTGTATTTTCTAGCACACCTATATTTATATACAATAGGGCTGGCTGCCCACCAATTAGTGTGAAACGTGTTATTTGTGATGAGGGGAGGGGACACCCCATGCTAGTCTAAAGTTCATATATGTATCCCTTCAAAGATTGTATGAAAGAAAATGTGAATCCTTGTCTGAGAGAATCTCTATATATACCTAATTAGTGTTTCTGCAAGGCCAACATATATAATTAAGATATACGCACATACATAAACTGCGCGGTGCGCGCTATCTATAGCTTCCTTCCGTGAACTAAGTAAAATCACTACTATAGTAAACCTCTGTACAGGCGGTCCGGTTAGCCTCTACACAGGCGGTTCCAGGAACCGCTTGTGGTGCACCGACTGTGATGTAAAACAACATCACAGGCGGTCAATCGAAAACCGCCTATGATAGAAACACATCACATGCGGTCCGGCTTAAAAGAACCGCCTGTGATAGAAACACATCACAGGCGGTCCAGTTTAAAAGAACCGCCTGTGATAGACACACATCACAGACGGTTTTAAATATAAGTCTGACTGTATTTCAATATACAGATTCCAGATTCATATTTCGATTCCAGATTCATATACAGAATTAATAACAGATTCAACACACAGATTCAAACACATATTCCATACACAGATTCATCATACACATATTTATACCTAATAAGTTCCATAACAGGTTCCATACACATATTCATCCACATATCAAGTTCCATCATACACAGATTTATACATATATCAAGTTGCATAACAACTCAACATCTCAAAGTTCCATAAACAACTAAACATCTAAAGTTCCTAACTAAAAATTTAAACACTGTGTGATATCGTGTACAAACTTAGTTCTGGGAATTGTTGCAAATTTCCATTTGTATTGTAGAATAGCCCTTATTGATGAAGAACTTCACGGCGCATAAAGTAAAGCAGGTCTTTTACAACCTTAGCCACGCCGACGGAAACCATATCTCTTTCTAACCATTCATCATTGATCTTGGATTTAGGAACCTGCAATGAAAGCAAAAAGCAAGCAGTACTAAGAGTAATGTGATGAGCAACAATATAACATAAAAATTGCAACATAGACAATGATAGCGAACTTACATCCTCACGATTGACCATGTAATGAAAGGTGACACGACACCATTCGCATACATAATAATCGCACAAGACAGTACCTGGAGGTTGTTTATCACCATATGGAAATAATGATATTGACAAATTAGGCTTGTCCTCTGGATGTTCGCCGCCAAGACCTTTCTAATAAAAACGGTATGCACTGCATATAAGAATAGCATTGTGAGATTAAGAATACATTTGTTAAGTTGTAATAAGTACAAGTGTGCAATAATAATCATACTTATCTAAAATCTTCAAGAAGTCATTATACGTAGCCTTTTCCATTCTCAGTGAGTCGAAGACCACGACTTTACCGTGCTTTGGAAAGATCATGATACAAATGTAGTGGTCACTATATAGACATAGACGAAAACACATGTTAAGATCACGATTGCCATAATTTATAGTTCAAAACCATGTCGAGAACTTACTTAAAGTGGTGCGGAGCTATTATTAAGTCCTTGCCATGTTGTACATGATTATACATGGCTCGTCCAATGTATGCCGCCATTACCTTCATTTTCTTTCTCTGATTCTGTTTGACGGCTTTCTCAAATTCAGCATCATCCAAGTCTTTGTATTCTTCTCCATGTCTCCAAGCAACTTCTTTGTAGCGAGCTTGGGATATCATCAACGGGTCAAGAAACCCTGTCTTAAGTTGTTTCTTCTTATCATCCATGTATTGCATCCTACGTGTAAAAGTGTTAATCGTTAGACTCTCATTTATGTGTGCGTGTACAAAACTAACAAATATGAAAGTTTAGAGGTACTTACAAGCAAAGAGGGTTAAGTAGTTGGTTTCCATCCTTTGTCGGTGGTACAACGACCAGAGATCGTCAAAGAATAAATGCCGCACAGGATCTATATTATCATTGCTCCAAAATGCATCTTCTGGCACAACAAATGTGAAGTCCTCGAGTTTGTATTTGTTGCTAGCCACCATGTACCACTCATGCATTCTAATCTTCGGAGTCGACAACTTAGAAAGTTGCACCGTCGTCAAGAACGGCCTCCCATTCACAAATTTAGGAGGAACATCCTCCTTCTTGTATATCGAGATATTGGTTTTAAGACGTAATGATTCTCGAGTATAAATCATTCCATCTTCTTCCCATACTTCGAAATTGTCTATTTGGGACCGTGTGCGTACTCCATGAGATGCTGATTCCGCTTTTGATTGATTTGTCATAACTCTCCGCAATTTATGCAGGTAGCGTGCCACTGATTCTGACGGTTTCTTGACATCGCCAGTGGCGATTCGCTGATGAATTTTCTTTGAAATAGTTGGCCCTTCAACATTGGTGTCAACCTTTCCTTCCTTTTTGATGTTTGCGTCGACATTCTGAGGAACAATTTTGTCCACGTCCCCCTCGTCGAGTTCCTTCGCAAGAGGTGATATGAAAGTTTCAACGATTTTTGTGGAGGTCGGTGTCATATTTTCCTGCACCATGGGGTATGGAATGATCGAACTATCTTTCTGTTGCATTGGTGTTGATTGGCTTAAGATCGGCTCATCACCCAACTTGATGTCGCGTCGATGCCAAAGGACCAACTCGTTCATTGCCTCCTGCAAAGTTATGATCCCCTCAACTGGAAAGTCTATCTCCCAATCTTGACAACCACTGTCTGTGATTTCTAGAACTTGGACCACAGCATAGTGTGACGAGATAGGATTATCCTTGTAGTTAACAAGTCCTGGTTTTACCAAACCAGTAGCAGCTTGTTTTGTTTTTGTCCCAGATCGATTGATTGGAATATGAAGAAAGCAAGGCTTGTCCTCAACAATATCGTCTACAGGGTACTTGGTGAAGTCTTGCACAGATCCTACGCAGCTAGGGACTATAGATGGACTCATGTGGCCTGGCTTGAGTTCAAATGATATGCATTCTGTTTTCTTCATTTTGTTCATCACGTCATTAATAGCCTTTTGTACCCTTTCATCAATAGTCTCTTCAAGGGTCCTTTTTGACTTCTCGTGTTTCCTATATGACGACGCATACTCTGGAAACGCCTCTCTCCAGGAAATCTTAGAAGAGATTCCCCGAGCCCGTCCATTGTGTTCAGGATTGCCTAGTGCTGCAGTTAGTATGTCATTCTCCCTTCAAGGCTTAAATTCGCCCTTCTTTCTCTTATCTGCATATTCTTGAATTTTTGTCGAAACTTCGCCTACCTATTCTGGATGCAAAAGTTTGCCGTCCTCACTCAAACCTGCCCGACCTAAGATCCAACGAATAGCTCGCTCATCGATATCTTTTAATATTGGGTCCAAAGTGCCGTTAGCTATAGCTTCCTCGATTATCCTGTTTCACTGCACAACTTTATGGTGATATCCGGTTGACCCCAGGCGATGGGAGTGTTTGTTCATCTTCGCTCTCTGAGAATTAGTTTCGCCCAGTTCTTTGGCCTTCAGTTCGGTCTTCTGACGAACAAATTCCTCCCACTGAGCTTGAGTGATTTTCCCCATTTTCTTGGGCGGAGGAACCTTATTCTTCTTAACAAATTCCCTATTCATCTCGGCCTTCCACCCACGAAACATCTTGGCCATAGTAGAGAGCATCGACTTCCTTACTGCATCCTCTATGCCTTTTGGGAACTTGAATGACTCAGACAACTTAGCCCATAGCTTATTGCGGGTGTCTTCATCTAAATCCTTCCATTTTTGAAGTGTGATTGGCACTATATCTCTAACAGTAGACCCGCAGGAATTTCGAAACTTTGTAACCACGTCAAGTGGTTCTTCAGGAAACCCCTCTGTATTTAGTTTTGTTACGTACATAACTGCACCTTCTTTCATCTGATTGGGACCTCGTCGCCCTCGTTTCCGCTTATGTGAAACGGATGATTCAGGCATCGGAGCATCCTCCGTGTTTCATGTAGAACATGCATCCTCTTTCTTCTCTTCATTTGAAATCTATATATTGAAACAATTAATGGCCTTTCATATATGAACATTATTTTAGAATATAGTCGGCATATTTCTATTTACCTCTTCATCGTTGGGAATATAGTCGGCATCAAGCTCATCTGATGTTTTTTCTTCCTTGGAGGTATAGGAGTACAAGGATTGTCGTCACTAGAACTATCCTCCCCGCTCCCTTCACCGGAGCTGCTCGTTGTCTGCCATTCAAGTTTGGTCGCGTCTTCATCAACTTTGTTAGACGCACCGGTGCAGACCACATCCATCCTAGTAGGTACCTAGTGCACAGCTGGTTCCATCGATAAAGGGATATACTGTTAGTCTGATATACTGGTTCCATCAATAAGGGAACTTGGAGAAAAGGTGATTCAAAAGAAATCGAGCCCAAACCCGCCTTCGTGTCCCTCCTTTACTCCCCAAACAGAAAGCCTAAACCCGCCTCCGGGGCAGGATCGGACCGGGAAGCACGGAGCAGATAGAAGTGCACTTTCCAATGCAATTAGACAGAGAAGGCATGGCTATGATGTTATAATGCTGAAGGACCCCAAGAAGAGATTATGGCATGTCGTCCACCACTGCCCGTTATTTGTGGGCTTCACCGAGGGCTGGAAACATTTGGTGACAGCAAACGACCTTTAGACTGGGGACGTCTGCGAGATTGTTAAGGGGCCAGACGATGGTGAGCCGGTGTACTCTGTCCGGATGTGTGGTCACAAAATTTAAAGCCGCCCTGGCTTCATCTGTGCGCTTCTCTTCTCTTATGTCGGCTACTAAGATCACTTAGCACCCCACCTAAGAGAAGAGAAGCGCACACATGAAGCCGAGGCGGCTTTAAATTTTGTGACCACACATCCGGACATAGTACACCGGCTCACCATCGTCTGGCCCCTTAACAAGCTCGCAGACGTCCCCAGCCCAAAGGTCGTTTGCTGTCACCAAATGTTTCCAGCCCTCGGTGAAGCCCACAAATAACGGGCAGTGGTGGATGACAGGCAATAATCTCTTCTTGGTGTCCTTCAGCATTATAACATCACAGCCATGCCTTCTCTGTCTAATTGCATTGGAAAGTGCACTTCTATCTGCTCCATGCTTCCCGACCCGATTCAGGCATTCAGCCGATGCCATTCTCCATATAAGTCCCAAACAGAGAATAGGGATGATAGTCAAGATTGTAGGCGCTAGTGCTCAACTACTAGCATCTATAGATATGGACACAAGTCCAAATTTGGTGCTACTCGGCACCATCGATATCACTAGGGAAAAAATACATCAAAGAGATCCACTTCCCAATAGTACTCAAAGATAGTTCATTGACTTGACACTCTCTAAGAGGTTCATACAAAATACATTATCTCTAAGAGTGAAACCTACGATACTCATATCGTGTTGTTTAGGACTAAACATCAACAACCCCTTGACTGGTCGCTATCATACTCAATTCCAAAATATTTTTCCAATATGTCGGCTTGAGTAAGGAGATCTGGGCTTGGGAGTTCCTCCAAATCATCTGCAGCTTCATCATCCTCAGCATATTGCAGGGCTTCATCTTGAATAATTTTATCCCTCTTGGAGTCAGCATACTTTTTGATGGACAGAGCAAACTTCTCAAGCATGTCGCATACATCTTCAATTTGAAACAAAGTGGTCTTAAGTGTGTACACTGATTCCGGTTCACTAGTATCCACAACCCCATCAGTCACTAGACTGCGAATGATGTCAACATGTGTCTCGATGACTCGAACTGAGCTCTCAACCATGTCAAGTGGCTCTTTTTCCATCTCTGAAACTGAAAATGACCAAGTCTCACAATCAAAATTGAGATCGCAACAAAGGCAGGGATCAGAGGGAAAACAAGGATGTGGCTTATAGGGCAAAAAGAGGGGTCCAAATAACATCGTCATGGCTATGAACAAGTCAAAGATGGTAGATAAGAACAAGTCTTATAACATAGGGTTGGGAAGCAAAGATAGGTATTCAAAAAACTTAGAAGGGAGATAAGAACAAGTCTTATAACATAGGGAGATAATAACATTGTCATGGCTATGTACTTCCATGATGTATGTGGCCATAAGCACATTTGGCCTAATGATTATCAAACAAAGATAGGTAGTCAAAAAACACTAAAAATAGACTTCATTCGAAGGATACTAACACCTTAATGGTATACAAACATTTAATCAACAGTAATAAAAGAAATAAAAAAAACTGATACATGAGAAGTAATTGACAACCAAACAATAAGCAATAAGCATATTGACAACCAAGCAAAATATGTAAGTGAAAACACCAACAGTAATTAATCTAAGCAAGTAATTGACAACCAAGCAATAAGCAATAAGCATATTGACAACCAAACAAAATATGTAAGTGAAAACACCAACAATAATTAATCTAAGCACTAATAATCTAAGCATTTGATTAACCTAACATTTGGTTAACCTAAGCTATGATTCAAACACATATATATCCAGCTGTGTATTCAAACACATATATGATTCAAACACAAGTAATCTGCCATCAATTAACATATATGATTCAAACACATATAGGAAATTCGAGCCATGAACTTAGAAGAAATGGAACCTGAACTTTGACCTTACTACGAGAGGAAGAAGAAAGAGCTCGGGGACGGCGGCGCTTCGGGCTCGGGGACCGTGACGGCGGCGCTTGGGCTCGGGGACTCGGCGCTCGGGCTCGGAGACGGCGGCGCTCAGGCTCGGGGAAGGGGACAGTGGCGCTTGGGCTCAGGGACAGCGGCACACTCGGCGCTCGGGCTCGGGGACGGGGACGGCGGCGCTCGGGCTCGGGGACGGGGACAGCGGCGCTCGGGCTCGTGCTCGGGGACGGCGACACGGTGGCAGCCTGGCGGCGCAACTGTGTCAGCTCAGGCGGGAAGAGTTAGGGTTCCTGCCGACCAACAACCCTTTTATATTGTAAACAATCATAGGCGGTTATTTAGAAAAACCGCCTGTGATAGATAACATCACAGGCGGTTGTTTATTTCGACCGCCTGTGATAGATTAACTTCACAGGTGGTCGGAGTAAAAAACCGCCTATGATGTTATCTATCACAGGCGGTTTTTCTAAATATCCACCTGTGATGTGTGTACACTATAAAAGGACTAGCCCCCCACGGGTTCCAGAACCCTAACTCCCAGAACATTCACAGCACTGTAGCGGCGACGGGTTTTTTTGAGATCTACAGGGAGAAGGTTTTGTTTTTGAGTTTATTGATTGATTTCAATAGTTTATGCATATATATGATCTCCATTTGTTTTCTTTCTCATTTTGATGCGATTTTTTGCCTCAATTTTGTAATATAGACCGGATTTGAAGAAAAGCTTAGGAATTCAAGATTTCGACTTATAATAGTTGATCTAGTTTAAAGATTCTTTAGAAACACAGTTGTCTTACCTCAAGGTACCTATTGCTGCAATGTTTGTTTCATTTTCATGCACATCAATTCGTTTCATGTTTTATGGATGAATTCAATTAATTAATGATTTTATTGATGTTAATCAATATAGGGATAGGTAATGGACCGAGGTTGGATGTATAATGTGCCAAGACCAAATCCGTCGTATATTCGAAATTTGAGAAGCTTTATTGAAGCGGCCAACAAGCACGCGAATTTGCGAAAGAGCAAGGAGATATTATGTCCGTGCATCGATTGTGATAATAAGATAGCTTGGAGAGATACAAGAGTAATCCAATCACATCTGCTAAAAAGAGGGTTTAAAAACAATTACACGATATGGTCAGAACATGGTGAGTTGGATCCGTGTGAAGTGCCTGGTAATGACGAGAGAGTTGTCGGAATTTTAGAACTTAAAGTTGATGGTAAAGTGGATAATGTGGATGCTAATCAAGATTTTGATGAAGAATTTGATTGCGAAGAGATGTTGCGCCATATGGAACCAGAAATGTTGAGTTCTGTGGGATCGCAGAAAGGGCTATCTAAAATGGAGGGACTGGAAAGTGCCTCAAAAGAACCTTTATATGATGAATCAAAGGGTTGTGACAAAGAGTTTACTACACTGCGTACAGTTCTAGAACTTCTGAAGTTGAAGGCTAGCGCCGGATAGTCTGATACTAGCTTCACAGATCTTTTGAATTTTCTATCCCAATTACTACCAAAACCCAACAAACTACCAACAAGCACTTATAAAGCGAAGAAGCTTATATCTCCCATAGCTCTGGGTGTGCAAAAAATTCATGCATGTCCGAACCATTGTATTCTATATCGTGGCGATTTTGAAAACGCATCAAGATGCCCAGTTTGCAATGTCAGTCGATACAAGAAGAGCTACAATCAAGACTGTGTAAAAAAATTCCCGAAGAAAAATAAAAACAAGAAATCCACTATTGGACCTGAAAGTGACGATGACACTTTTTATGACATGGATGGGAAAAAGAAGTCAAAGATCCCAGCTTTGGTGATGTGGTATCTTCCAGTAATTGATCGCTTAAAACGTTTGTTCTCAAATCCTAGGGAGGCTGAGCTTATGTGTTGGCATGCTGAAAATCGCAAGCAGAATAACAAACAGATTCGACACCCTGCTGATGCATCACAATGGAAAAATTTCGATCTTATGTATCCTGAGTTTGCCAAAGAAACCAGAAATGTAAGATTTGCTTTGGGTACAGACGGAATGAATCCATTTGGTGAAAAAAGAAGTGTACATAGCACCTGGCCCGTGACTTTAACGATGTACAACCTTCCATCATGGATGTGTCACAAAAGAAAGTACATTATGTTGACTATTCTTATTCAAGGTCCGAAATCAGCTGGTGTTGATATTGATGTGTTCCTAGAACCTCTTATGGAAGATATGACAAAGCTTTGGAATGAAGGAGTTAGAATATGGGATGAGTATTGCCATGAGTATTTCAACTTAAGAGCAATTATATTTGTTACCATCCATGATTCTCCCGGTGGCGCCACACTATCAGGGCAAAAGACTAAAGGAAAGAATGGTTGTGTAGTGTGTGTCGATGGAACTGCTTCCATGTACCTTAAATCATCCAAGAAGTTGGTGTTCATGGGACACAGACGGTTCTTGATGAAGCAGCATAAGTACCGAAAGATGAAAGAGGAATTTAACAATGAACTGGAAAGTAAAGGTGCACCAAAGCCTTATAGTGGGAAACTTGTTTTTGAAATTGTAAAGAACATTCATGTTGTATTCGGAAAGGGAAAAACAAAGGAGAAAAGAGAAAGAGAACTGACCCTTCAACTTACACAACTTTCAAGAAGCAATCAATTTTTTTCAAGTACCTCCCATACTGGAAGGATATGGAAATTTGCCACAGCATTGATTTGATGCATGTAACAAAAAATGTTTTTGACAGCATCATTGGAACCTTGCTGGGCATGCCGAGTAAGACAAAAGACGGACTTAAATCACGCAATGATCTAGTAGATCTTCAATTCAGACCGGAACTTCGTCCAGTGGATAGTGGCAAAGGGAAGCCTTACCTACCCCAGCTAGCTACAACTTGTCAGTTGAGGAGAGAACAAAGATTTGCAAATGTTTGTGTGGGGTCAAAGTGCCCACAGGTTTCTCATCCAATATCAGCAAACTAGTCAGGATGAAGGACTTGTCTCTATTTGGCTACAACTCTCATGACTGCCATGTGATGATGACGGTGTTCCTCCCAATTGCGGTAAGAGCCCTCGAAACAGAGCATGTCAAAGTTGTCATCACACGCTTGTGTTACTTTTTCAATGCGGTTTCACAAAAAGTAATAGCTTTAGAAGACTTGGACTATCTAAAGGCATACATCATCGAGACTATGTGCAAGCTTGAAATGTGTTTTCCTCCATCATTTTTTGATATGCAAGTACACCTAATCATACATCTCGTGGATCAGATAAAAATATTAGGGCCACTATATTTACATCATATGTTTCAGTTGGAGCGATACCTGGGAGTATTAAAAGGTTATGTGCGAAATCGCGCTCACCCAGAGGGTTCAATCATGGAGGGATACACTACAGAAGAAGTGATTGAGAGCTGTATATATTACATCAGTGACGGAACAATGATAGGTGTGCCTGTACCTAAACATGAGGGTAAACTATGTGGGAGAGGGAGAATGGGCAAGAAAACTTTTCGCGTTGAGGATTACAAGCTAGTACATTGTGCTCATGGTAGTGTACTACAACATCTCACGATAGCCGAGCCTTACATAGAGGAACACCTGGATGAGCTTCGTAAAGAAAATCAGAACCGCACAGAGGACTGGATCATGAGGGAGCACAAACATCGTTTCAGCGAATGGTTAATGGATAAAAACATCCCATTCGGAGACTCTTTGGAAGAGAAAACAATGAAGAATTTGGCTTCTAGGCCATCGTGTTTTGTGACATCATGGCAAGCATATGACATCAATGGGTACACATTCTATACTAAATCAAAAGACATGAAAAGTGTTGCACAAAATAGCGGTGTTCGTATCGATGCTTTTGACCTACATGGACACAAGACCACATATTTTGGATTCATAGAGGAAATATGAGAACTTGATTATGGCCCAAGCATGAAAATACCCTTATTTAAGTGCCAATGGGTACAACATCCCGTGGGGTGATAGTGGATAACTACAGACTCACACTGGTAGACTTAAAGAAAGTAGGATATAAAGATGACCCGTGGGTTCTCGCCGAATGTGTTGCACAAGTGTTCTATGTACTCGATCCAGCAGATGAGAAGATGCATGTAGTTATTTCTAGAAAGCAAAAAATTGTTGGAGTTGAGAATGTGGGAGACCAAGATGAGGAATACAATAAGTATGAAAAGATGTTCGTCTTTAACGGTCCAGAGAGAATCAAGCGTGTGGAAAAGAAAATTGGTAAGAAGTTAAAGCCATACATGCGGAAAAATGGTAGTTCATGAAAAATTGTATGAATCAAATTGTATTTGTTATCATGTATGATCGACTATGAATTGTGGTTGCCAATTAATTTAAAATCTCTCTAGTTATCTATGTGTGCTATTATAATTCATTTAAATTGTATTTGCATATTTTTGTTAAAAATTAAATATTAATTCATTTAAATTGTATTTGCATATTTCTGTTAAAAATTAAAATATTAATTTATTTAAATTGTATTTTCATATTTTCACAATCACAGGCGGTTTTTTCTTAGGGTCCGTTTGTGAAAAGGATAGAGCATCAGAGGCGGTCCTAAACAAAAACCGTTTGTGATATTATTACATCACAGGCGTACCGAACCGCCTGGGACATCACAGGCGGTTTTCTAACCGAACCGTCTATGATGTAAAAAGCCTACCGCTTGTATAGAGCCAAATTGTACTAGTAAATATGTCGCGGTATTAAAAAAACTAGGCCACAACCATAAATATCCCGCAGTAATGAAATCGGTTAAGAATTCTAAAATGATCCATTCTGACTCAATTTGTTAAAATTTAGAATTCAAGTTTGTTTCTTATACCCTGTTTGTTTACCCTATAGATTATATAATTTAGCTTAAATACGTTGAGAGATAAACAATCAATAAAGATTATGTAATCTAGATACCTAGCTTATAATAATAATCTATAACCAGATCAATATGTACTTATATAATCTATAAGCTAGATTATATAATCATGAAAGTAAACAAATAGAGCCTTGGTCTAATTTAGTATGAAGTGATTATTCATGCTCAGTAAAATCGCTATCTAGGGACGCTATATATTTGCACAGGTCTTGGATGTTGTTCTATGCTCTTTCTCTTTTTTTTAGCTCTGGGTATGTAGGTTATGTATTTTGGGAAAAGTAGAAACAGTTTAAAAAACGTTAAAATATAAAATCTCGCTGGCCAACGCTATCTATATTTCTCGCTCTCTGGTGTCTTCATTTCATACTATACTCAGCTAAGCACATATTGTACTTAGCTATGACCATTGTCCATTGGACACGACGCCCTAGGTAGACGAAGGCGGTTAGGAGAGAACACACTCTCTCTCATAGGGTGGAGCTATAAAGTCTAACACCAATGAACCGTGTAAATAGGTGTGTAAAAAACTGTTTTGTATTGTAAATGATATTGTTTAGTAATGTTTAAAATAGAGAGCGTAACAGGTAGCCTGTTGGAGATAGTTGTGGTCGTGCTGAATAAAAACACTTTAAAATAGAGACTGTAACAAGTAATCTGTTGTAGATAGTTATGGTCGTGCTAAATAAAAAACACTCATGATCGAAGCGTAATTGTTAATTATCCCTGTTGAACTGTTAATTATATACTGATATAAGGGCATGTGGGGCTGTTCGTTTTAGATTAAAGTCGGTTGTTTGGATTGGTGCAGCTACAATCCATAGAGACAAGAACACTGTAGAAGTAGTAGAAGTAGGTACGGATTAAAGCCAAGTAAACATGTTCAACAGGAGACGTATCTAAGAGGGCAAGTGTAAAAAAACACAAAAGACGTATCTTGAGGGCACGTACCCCGCCTTTTCAGGAGTCTCTAAGAGGTTAAATGTAAAAAATACAAGAGACTCTACACGACTCTTAAGATACTCTAGGTTGTACATGCGCTGATAGAGGACCGTCTCTAGCACAGTTTTCTAACTTTAAGATACACTTCCACGCATACAACTTACATAAATGAGCGGTGTCTTGAGGGGTTCTAGTGATTAATATACAAGTCTTAGATACACAAGGTCTGTTTTGTAATTCATTTCTAAAATCTATAGTTTTGAAATACCATAGTTTACAATTGCACATGAGACAAATACTATGGTATTACCATAGTAAAACCACCATATTGCTTAAAACTGAGATATATTTGGTTCCATTAGAAAACCAAAGTATTGTACAGAGAACAGAAGAAACCTGAGGTCCTGAGTGGAGTTTTCGAAACTCCAAAAATATCACGGTTTTAGGTAAATCATGGTATTTAAAACTACGTTTTACCTATACCAATCAAACACCTTTTGACTTCCAATACCACGATATCATCAAATACCATAGTATTTGTAAGGAAAATGGACCCCGGGCCATTGGCTAAGTGATTTTGGTGTTTGATGATCAACATAACCTGTGGACTAATGTGTTTGCTAGTGTTTATGTTTGTAGTTCACGGGATGCTAAAGTGACCTAGACTAACGCATTGAGGAAGCAACACCTCAAAGAATACGTTATGAATACCATAAGTGAAGATCAACAAGTATCAAGCAAAGTCCAACACATGAAGAAAAGTGTTGCCACTGGCGAACCGTCCGGTTGAGAGCACCGGAGTCCGGTGGCACACCAGACTGTTCGGTGCACTAGAGAACAGTAGCCCAATAGCTAGTTTCTGGTGGAACTGTGGAGGAGAGCCACCAGAGTGTCCGGTGTGACACTGGACTATCTGGTGCAAGTCTGACAGTGCCAGCGGTCACCTGCCAGATCCAACGGCTAGTGGCGCACCAGACATGGCACCTGCCAGTGTCCGGTGCCTACCACCGGACTGTCCGGTGTGCCGTAGAGAGCATCAGGTTTTCCCCAACGACTATATTTGAGTTGGGGCCTATATATACTTCATCCAACCAACCATTTGAAGGTGTGGGAGCCCATGCAACATACCAACACATGTTATAGACATTTCCAAGTGCTCAAACACCCAAGTGCTTAATAGAATCACTCGGTGATTAACGTATGTGCTTTGCGAAGTGCTTAGGTTGGTTAGATCGCTTATGCGCTTGCTCTAGGTTGCCCCTAGTAAGTTGAGTGAGTTTAGAAAAACCCACAAAACTCATCGGTTCTTGTGTGATCCATTGTAATATTGTACCGAGTGGAGTGAGAGTCTTGCGAGACTGTGATAACCGAGTTTATGTCACGCCCGCCACCGTGTACCGAAAGGAACGAGGCCCACGACGTTTCGGCCGGAAGCTTGATAGTGGAGACGGCGGGGAGCGTCCGAGAGCAGCCGGAAGCAGAGCACCACTTGCTCGTGGAGAACGCCCGTGGCTCTCTACAGATTTACTCGACTGAGGTGCTTGGCCCTCGTGTGGGCTACCCTTTGCGTAGGGGCACCAACGAGGATTAGTCGGGACCTTGCGTGGTCCCAGATACCTCGGTAAAATACCGACGTTGACCACGGGAGTTTGCATCTCTAACCTTGCTCTTTACCTTCCGCATTTATATTAAGTACTTAAGTTTCAATCTCTCTTCTCTAGTTAGAATATTTTGGATTGAAACTTAGGTTTTTGCGGTAGAGAGAGCAACACATAGGCTAAACCTAGTTTACGCATTCTAGATTGTCTATTTGTATAGGTTTTGGTCTAGGGATTTATTTGTGGCCTGGTTTAGAGATAGTTTTTAGAAGTCCTAATTCACCCCCTCTTAGGTGCCACTGTTTCCTACAAGTGGTATCGGAGCCCGGTTTGGCTCCTTTGAAATGTTTTAGCTTCACAGCTAATCGATTTGACGCTTTTTAGAGGAAGTGGATGGATACCCATAGGCCATCACACTTTGACGACACTAACTTCCCATATTATAGTGCTAGAATGGCTTGTTACCTAGAGGTCGTTGATCTAGGTGTTTGGAGAGTCACTCATGACGGGATGAAACCACCTAAAAATCCTGAGAAGCTCACCACGAGTGAGGAAAAAGAAATTCATTTGAATGCTAGAGCCAAAAATTGCTTGTATGAATCTCTTAGCATGGAAATTTTCAACCAAGTTTTTACATTAAAAACTGCTAATGAGATTTGGCTAAAATTGCATTAGCTCCATGACGGCACATCCAATGTCCATGAGCAAAAACATTGTCTAGTCTTCAATGATTACAATTCTTTTGCTTTGAAAGATAATGAGCTTGTTAGATACATGTATTCTCGTTTAAATCTAATCATCAATGAGCTCAATTATATTGGAATTAAAAAGCTAGGTGATGCGGACATTGTGAGGGAGATTATCTCCCTACTGCCACAACAAAGATATGGGAGCATCATCACCATTCTTTACAACATGGAGGACTTGAGTACAATGACCCCAAGAATTGTGATCGAAAAGATTGTGGCATTTGAATTTTCGTGAAAGATGGGTCAAGAGGAGCAAACTTCTTCAATGCCATATGCTTTTGCATGTGATGAAAAGAAAGACAAGAAGAAGGCTGCCACTCCAAGCTCCTCAAGTGAAGAAGAGGAAGAAAAAGAACGTGATGATGATGATCAACCCTCAACATCATCCTTGAAGGACAAAGAAACAATCCAATGCGTCGGGAAGGTAATGGGGATGATTTGCAAGATTAATCTAATGGGTGTGCCCCTGCAGGTCGAGGATCTTCTCCTTAACATTAACAGGAAAAAGCAAAAAAGATATGATGCTTCGTATGCGAGGAGAAGGGCCACTTCAAGAACAACTGTCCAAATATGGTCGAACCCACAAAGAGGAGGAGCAAAGGTAAGACGCTTACAAGTGTCAAAACTTGGGATGACTATGGGTACGTTACTGATCAGGGGTTCGAAGGTTGGCCCCTCGGAAGGGCTTCATAACCGCCCTAGAGCATAGAG
This sequence comes from Zea mays, assembly GCF_902167145.1. NCBI lineage: Eukaryota > Viridiplantae > Streptophyta > Magnoliopsida > Poales > Poaceae > Zea > Zea mays. The sequence continues at coordinate 76,955,977 of NC_050103.1, read as the reverse complement.
TCAGAGATGACTACGGGTACGTCTGTACATGGCCAAGGCTTGGGCTACGATCCTGGGGTACCCTAAGGCATATTCGAGACCCCTGGGATAACTCCTCACCAAAGCTTTGGCAGAGCCACCCCGAGACAAAGTGGGGAGTCGGCTGGGTCGCTTCAAATTCCCCGCGCACACGTGCTGCAACGGTTGGCCTACGGGCCGACGTGTCTCGTCACATTTAATTCCCACCCTTCCTATCGGCTGACGTCAGGCAACGAGCACCGCTTCGCATTACACATCAAAAGGTGTGCCCCTCTCTCCCTCCTCTTTTACATTCCCTTGCACATAACGGGAAGAAGGCACCCCCACCTCGGCCATCCTTCCTCGAGAAGGAAAAGGAAAAAAGCAACGTACAGTTCAGGGGTTCGAAGGTCGGGCCCTCAATAGGGTTCGAGAAACTGCCTCAGGACATGTGGGATCCGAGCCCGTTACTGATCAGGGGTTCAAAGGTTGGCCCCTCGGAAGGGATTTATAACCGCCCTAAAGCATAGAATAAGGGATGACTATGGGTACGTCCATATATGGCCGAGGCTCGAGCTACGGTCTCGAGGTACCCTAAGGCATATCCGAGACCCCCGGTAGCGATTCGTGATGGTGTCCCATGGTAGGGAGGCATCGAGCCCTCGGACCCCATAAAACAGGTTTGGGGCTAGGTGGATCACCCGCATGTACTTTTGGGGCATGTCCCTGTATCACTAGCCGACTCCTATCGAATGGAGCTTGGACCCCCGCTCGGATTACCAGATAATAGCTCACTGGAGACGTCATGCTCGTTGCCCATCTAGGGTAGCATGACGCTTTCCCCCTCTTCCTCCTTGCGGAGAGACGACAAAGAGGCGTATAAACCAAAAAAAGTCAAGGCACCCCTAGGTCGTCCTCTTGCCCTACGTGAGGGCTTGGGGGTTGCCCTTGCACCTATGCTGCGGGAGACTTGTTGAAAGCTCCAGCAATCTGATGTAGACGCTCGGGGGTTCCTTTTGCACCCACAGGCTACGGCCAGGTAACGGATGAAGTCAACCACATCTGTATAGGAAAGAACTAAGACCCTGAAGGAGTCAACCACTCCTTCGTGCCCCTCGGGGGCTAGACCCGACAGGTGCGCTCGTGCACTCCCATGAGAAACAAAACCTTCCATTCCTTAGAGAAAGATAGCGCACCCACACAAAGAACAGAAGAACCTCCAAACAAGTGCCAAAACACTTCTTTGGAAGGCTCGGGGGCTACTGTCGGGTATGATAATTAGGGGTACCCAGATTATCACCCTAAAACGTGCTTAACACTCAAGGACGTCATCAGGGCACATTCCCTGAGGATGAAAGGATCGGGCTCCGCCTCGCCCGAGGTCCCCCTAAGGGGTCTTCCAAAAAACTCCGCCTCGCTCGAGCCCAATCTCGGAGAGGGTGTGAGCTCAGGAGGATCTTTGCCTCACTCGAGGCCTTCTCACTCAAGGGCAGCCATGTTCACCTCACCCGAGCCCGTCTCGGGCGATAAGGACAAGACCTGCGAATAGGCACAATCAAAGGCCGTTGGGAGACAACTGCATTCAATGCGCGTGCCTACCCACGCAGGGTTGCAGGCGTACAGTGACGATGAGACCGTGGTCATGTCAAAGATTCCCCACCAAGATTACGCATGCGCACGTCGCCTGACAGCTCTTGACAGAACATGTAATACGACAGGAGCCTGGACCGGCCCTTAGGCGCGAACTTTGTCTCACCCGATGCAGAGCTCATCCTCGGGACAAACTCCGCCTCGCCCGAGCCCGGCCTTGGCTACCTGCTCCTCCACGTATCCCGCAGGAAGCCATTCGTTCAAACTGTGGCGCACGTCATTGAATCTCAGGTCCGGCTCGGTCGTGACCTCGAGCGGACTTCCACCTGACCCGAGCCCGGCTCTGCTCTCGATATCTATGATGGAGGACATTCCCAACATCATTAGATATAGTTGGGCTGACGCACCTCTTAAGCAGATTTCCCCATACTTAACCATGTGTCAACCAATACGGTATGGGTGACCCCTCGCTAGGAGGGCTCGGTAACGTAACCGAGCCCTCTGCCTCGGCCTCGACACTCAACGGGAAATAAGCAGGCACAAGTCAACAACACAGTACAAGACCATACCGCCTATAGGGTACGAAAGACACCTTCTCACAGTATGCAGTTGACCCCCGTCCTCTGGGAAGCACCCCTTGAGCCTATAAATAGGACAGTCTACAACTTCTCAAGGGCATGCAAATACTTCACAAATCTTCTCCTCCACCCGATATTAGTACTTGGCTCAATCATCTCCTGGGACTTGGGATCCTTCCCTCTCCCGTTGTGCTTGTAAACCATACTGCGAGCATTTAGATGCGAGTAATATAAGTCTCATCCCCTTTGCTAGAAGTAGGACCTTCTTTAGCCTGAACCGGGATAAATGACTTGTGTCAACTCACATCATCATCTGGGTCTAGGACACACGACATTATTTCACTAGTTGGTTTGGTTCACGGATCCAAAACATCTACAGAAGTCGTCTAGGTTATGCGGCCAATTAATGCAGATTGGGCACATTGCATGCGTGAAGTGGACGCGAGAGCAAGCAACATTATATAGTGCACACTGGAGAGCCTCTAAATGTAGTGGACGCAGGTAGCATTTGCTACTTAACTGGATGATTTACAGTCCGTTGTTACTAGAGGCTGTACCGGACACTACAACCGCTAAATTTAGATTACAATATGATTTCATGTGTAGTCCTCTAGGTTTCTACACATATTGTCTCACAACTTTCTCCAAACATTCTAAAATTTTTATCACAGCCTGTACATATGATATCATGACACGTGGACAAGTTTCATGATTTTTTGACTTTGTTTGTGTTTTATATAATTTTTAAACATGTGAATGTCAAGTTCACGGCCATGTTTAGTGAGCATGTTGCTCAAAGTTTCCGGTACGCTTCTGAAATCGGCCGTAACTTATGCTAAGTTACATGAATATCATGTTTTCATGCACGGGTTTCCAAGTTTCGAGTGACCTGCAGTTCAAATTTGAATTTTCCGAAGAATTTCAAATAAACGAACTAAATCTACTAACGATTGAAAACTCTGTTATAATTGTCCACAAATGATACATGTAGGTCTACATAGTGTAGGAACATACCACAAAAAGTTTGGGAGACAAAATTATAAAAATAAAAATATACTTTGCCGAGTGTCTAAATAAGACACTCGGCAAAGACAGCTTTGCCGAGTGCCAGCTGCGTGGCACTCGGCAAAGAATAGGGAAAGAGTCTTTGCCGAGTGTCCCCTGGACGACACTCGGCAAAGACGGCTTTGCCGAGTGCCAGCGATCTGGCACTCGGCAAATCGTATTTTAAAATTAAAAAAAAACTTTGCTGAGTGCCAGATCACGGGCACTCGGCAAAGCGCCCTACATACCAATGGCCGAACGCTTCTTCCTCACTCTCACTCACTCACTCAAACGCCGCCGCCGCCGCGCCCTCACCGTCGCCACGCCGTCGTCGCTGCCGTCGTGCCCTCCCTCGCGCCCGCACCGCGCCGCCGCCGTGCGCCTGCGCCCGCGCCGCTGCCGTTTGCCCGCGCCGCCGCCGCGCGCACCGCCGTGCCCTCGCGCTCGCGCCGCCGCCCGCCGTGCCCTAGCATGTTCGAGCCAAACAAACTATCTCGTTGGTTTTCGTTGCAGTCGGCGTCACATGGTGGTAGGCCTTGCTCCACCTTCTCGGCCTATGCTATGGCCCATAAGGGTAAGGCGACGTCCGATGTCACCTACAACCCGGATGACGGGCCCAAGGCCTACACCAACCCCGCCGTCTACAGCCGCCTCCATGACTACACCGCCATGGCGCAGGAGGTCCATGGCCCAGACTGTGATCCGAGCACCGAGCCGATCGACCCCGATGTGCTCATGAGGGTCGGAGGAGGCAAGAGACATGGGCGGTACTGGATTGCCGACGGGGCAATCGACTCGTCCTCCACTCCCACTCTGTCTCAGGTGAGAGCAAGGAGCACGGGCTCGAGTCTAGCCATTCGACCTCGGCACGACAGCTCACAGCATCGCATACAACAACTCGAGGTTAGTGCTTCTGTAACTCGTCCTTCCTTGAGTTATATACCTACTCTTTGAGTTACTATAACGTTGGCTTGTAATATTACAGACCCAACTAGAAGAAGAGAGGAGGGAACGTCACGAGATGGAGGCGAGGATGATGGCGGAGCGGGAGGCGGAGCGCCGTGCAGATCATCAGAGGATGGCAGAGATGTTGCAGTACATGCAGAGCCTTGGCGCCGCACAGGGCATCGCTCCACCACCTCCATTGTTCCCTCCAGTTGACCCTGCTCTCTTCCACACTCCTATGAGTATCAAAATTGTAGTTAGATGTTTGTAATGCATCTGGTATAACACATGCAATCTCTTCTCTGTGCAGGGCCAATCTGGAGCGGCATCCAACAACCCTCCGGAAGGGTTCAGCCCAACGCAGCCCCGGTCAAACCGCCCACCTCCATGAGTGTTGTGTTTTCATTGTTTTAGACTTCAGAACCTATGTATAATACTTATGTCTGTGTTTGATACTTATGTGAGACCTTGCGACGTTTGAGACTTATGTTTGTGTTTGATACTTGTGTTGAACACTTATGTTTGTGATGGATATTTTTGTTTGTGGTGACGGTTTTATGTTTGTGTTGGCTATTTATGTCTGTGATGATATCTGTGATGTATATATGTGATATCTTCTATTTGTGTGGATGGAATACAAAAAACAAATAAAAAAGGTATATACTGGTCACTTTGCCGAGTGTAACACTCGGCAAAGAGGCGCTTTGCCGAGTGTCAGGGTCATAACACTCGGCAAAGAGCACAGACCTGGGCACCGGCTTAGGTTCTTTGCCGAGTGTTATGTCGCTGGCACTCGGCAAAGAGGTCGGCTTTGCCGAGTGCCACTTGGGACACTCGGCAAAGAACCTAACATGGGGACCCTCCCTGGCGGGTTCTTTGTCGAGTGTCCCAAGTGGCACTCGGCAAAGATGGATTCTTTGCTGAGTGCTGCCTGGAAGACACTCGACAAAGCTAACTTCTTTGCCGAGTGTCACAAGAGACACTCGACAAAGCCGCCGTCTCCGTCACCCGGCGCCGTAACGACCGCTTTTCTTTGCCGAGTGCTCGCTGGCACTCGGCAAAGAGTTTTGTCGAGTGCCCGAGAAAAAGCACTCGACAAAGAAGGCTTTGCCGATGCACTGTTTGCCGAGCCTTCTTTGCCGAGTGTAACACTCGGCAAAGCCTTTGCCGAGTGTTTTTAAGGCTTCACCGAGTGCTTCGGGCACTCGGCAAAGCGATTGATTCCGATAGTGATTTAGGTGTTTGTTTATTTTCTGAATTATTTACGCTGAATTATATAATCTGGAGAGATTATAATCTGAAACAAACATGCCTTAAGTCCAAAGAAATGACGAGATCCGATCTAGAGAAGAACTTTGTTGGGTACAGTAATTAGGTGTACCCCCAACACCCCTAAACACGGCTGGTAACCACCATCAGCACAAGCTGCAGAGACTGATGGGCACGGTTCAGGTCAAGACCTCGCCAACCAAGGGACGCAATCTTGCCTCGCCCGACCCCGGCCTCGGGCGGGAACAGTAGTCCCGGACGAATTCACGCCTCGCCCGAGGGTCTCCTCAGGCAGCGGGCGCACCCTCAGCTCGCCCGAGGCCTAGCTCGGGCAGGCTTCGTCGAGAAGCAACCTTGGCCAAATCGCCTCACCAACCGACCGTATCGCAGGCGCATTCAATGTGAGGATAGCCTGACACCTTATCCTGACACGCGCGCCTCAGTCGGCAAGGTCGAAGTGACCGCAGTAACTTCGCCCTTCCACTGACCGATCTGACAGGAAAACAGAGCCGCTCACCCCGCTCCGACTGCTGTGCCAGCCACCTGGGCAAGGCTGACAACAGCAAGTTCAGCCTCGGGCGCGACAGGAAGCTCCGCCTTGCCCGACCTTGGGCCTCGACCTCGGGAGGAGGTCTCCGCCTCGCCCGACCCCAAGACTCGGCCTTAGCCTCGGCCTCGGGAGGAATCACGTCCTCGCCCGATCCCGGCCTAGACCTCAGGAGAAGTCTCCGCCTCGCCCGACCTTGGGCTCGGACCGACCGCGCCACAGGGGATACATCATTACCCTACCCCTAGCTAGCTCAGGCTACGAGGGAACAAGACCGGCGTCCCATCTGGCTCCTCCCGGTAACAGGCAATGATGGCTCCCCACGTGCGTCCATGACGACGGTGGTTCTCAGCCCCCTACGGAAGCAAGGAGACGTCAGCAGGATCCCAGCAACACCGTCAGCTGCGCTTCTACAGGGCTCAGGCACTTTTCCGACGGCCACGTTATCGCATACGCAGGGCTCTAGCACCTCTCCGACAGCCACGTTGGCATGTACACAGGGCTCAGGCACCTCTCTGCCAGACACGTTAGCGCATAAGCTACACCCCTATTGTACACCTGGACCCTCTCCTTGCATCTATAAAAGGGAGGTCCAGGCCCTTCCCGCGGGAGGGTCGGAAGGGGGTCACGCGGAGGGACGAGCAAACGAATAGGCTCACTATCTCTCTCTCGTGAACGCTTGTAACCCCTACTACGAGCACACCCCCCTGGTGCGAGATAATATGAGCCGCGTTTTCCCCTTGTGTTCCATCTCGCGCCAACCCATCTGGGCAGGGGCACGCAACGACAAATTTACTAGTTGGCTTGTGGACCCCCTGGGTCCAAAACACCGACAGTTGGCGCGCCAGGTAGGGGTCTGCTGCGTGTTAACGAACAACTTACCGTTGAGTTCCAGATGGGTAGTCTTCATCAACCTCTTCAGCCCGGGACGGTGCTCCGCTTCGGGAGTCTCGAGTTCATGTCCCTAGACGGCAGCTACGACATGGTACTCCTCCCCCCGCAGTGCGACAGCAACAACGACGGTCATCAGCTCGCCCGACGGCGGCGAACTCGACGACGTCTTCCCCCCATGGCGGAAGAGCAACATCCGGGTTTGCCTCGTCACCCTCCTCGCCATAGAAAGAGGAGACAGGGCAACCATGGCCATGCAGGAGGCGGCGCCTCGTCGGCTGTCGAGCGAGTCGACGACGCCGGCACCCCAGTGGGGGACGTGTCGGGCGTTGTCCTCGCACCTGAGACAACAACGGATGTCGTTTCCCCGCAACGTACCAACCCTAGGCGGACTGATGATGCCAGCACTCTCGCGAAGGACTTGCTGGGCGTTAGCCTCGTACTTGAGATGACGGTGCAGTCCGTCCCCGACGCGACTTCCTCACCGTCCATCGACCAAGAGGTACTGTCCGTTTTCCACCCTGTGCCTTTGAGATTCAGCTTCAATCCACCAAGCGACCCCGCTTCGGTGAGCGCTTTCGTAAAGGCATACCCTAACCTTCCGGGGTACCATATGTGGTCATCTTGGGACCGATTGATGGCCGTCTCAACCTACGGGCCCCCGGGTTCCGAGGAAGAAGACGAGCCCGACTCTGGTTGGGATTTCTTCGGGCTCTGTGATCCTAGTGCCATGCGAGACCTCATGACCGCATGTGACTACTGCCTCTCCGGTTGCTCTGATGATGGCCACAGCCTTGACGACGAGGGTTGTGGCCCATGTCGCGAATGTTTCCACGTCGATCTAGGGGGTCACGACGAAGACAACCACCTCGGTATGCCGGAGGATGATGATCCCCCTGGGCCTGCGCCTCGCGTTGACATCCTGTGGGAGCTAGATGTGGTCCCAGTCCCTATGGGGGGGTCAGGACACACAGCTCGAGCAAATCCGCGAGATGCAGGCCAAGCTCGACGAGGAAGCACGTCAACTTATGCAGCTCCAGCAAAACATCGAGCAAGAGTGGGCAGGCCGAGTACTCGCCAGAGAAGCGCGTCATCGGGCCCGAGACGTCCAACACCATATCATTGACGACACCAGGGCAAGGCTGCCCCTGGCCTCCAGCGGGGTCGGTCAGAATCTAGTTGTAGCGGCAATACTACTCCGAGCAATGCCGGAGCCATCCACCACCGAGGGTGGCGTATCCAAGGATAACTCAAGAATCTCCTGGAGGATGCTGCGGTCCGACGGGCCGAAAGCTCTGCCTCCCGAAGGCAAGGGTGCCCCCCGGAGCATCGCGCAACGACTTCCTGACTCATGCGGGAGGCCTCGGTCCACACCGGGCGCACGCGGGACGGGATGCCTGTAGCCCCGGGTCGCCTCGGCGACGAGCCACACCATCGCAACCGTCGAGCCCACCTCGACGAGAGGGTGCGCCAAGGCTACCACCCCAGGCGCGGAGGACGCTATGACAACGAGGAGGATCGGTGTCCCTCGCCCGAACCACCAGGTCCGCAAGCCTTCAGCTGGGCCATACGACGGGCGCCGTTCCCGGCTCGGTTCCGGGCCCCGACTACCATCACCAAGTACTCGGGGGAGACAAGGCCGGAGTTGTGGCTTGCGGACTATCGGCTGGCATGCCAGCTGGGAGGGACGGACGATGACAACCTCATCATCCGCAACCTCCCCCTGTTCCTCTCCGACGCTGCCCTGGCCTGGCTGGAGCATCTGCCTCCCGCGCAGATCTCCAACTGGGACGACCTGGTCAGGGCCTTCGCTGGAAACTTCCAGGGCACGTACGTGCGCCCTGGGAACTCATGGGATCTCCGAAGCTGCCGCCAGCAGCCAGGGGAATCCCTGCGAGAGTAGATCTGACGGTTTTCAAAGCAGCGCACCGAGCTGTCCAACATCACCGACTCAGATGTCATCGGGGCGTTCCTCGCCGGCACCACCTGCCGAGACCTGGTGAGCAAACTGGGGAGCAAGACTCCCACCAAGGCGAGCGAGTTGATGGACATCGCCACCAAGTTTGCCTCTAGCCAGGAGACGGTCGAAGCCATTTTCCGGAAGGACAAGCAGCCTCAGGGACGGCAGCAGGAAGACGTCCCCGAGGCGTCCGCCCAGCGTGGCACGAAGAAGAAGGCCAAGAAGAAGGCGCAAGCAAAGCGTGACGCCGCTGACGCGGATCTCGTCGCTGCTGTCGAACACAGGAACCCTTGGAAGCCTCCCGGAGGGGCCAACCTGTTCGACAAGATGCTCAAGGAGTCGTGCCCCTACCACCAGGGTCCCGTCAAGCACACCCTTGAGGAGTGCATCATGCTCCATGCTACTTCCATAAGGCCGGGCCCCCGGCGGGAGATGGCAAAGGCCGAGACGACAACAAGAAAGAGGGCGATAAGGAAGAGGAGTTCCCCGAGGTCCACGACTGCTTCATGATCTACGGTGTGCGAGTGGCGAACGCCTCGGCTCGGCACCGCAAGCAGGAGCGCCGGGAGGTCTGCTCGGTGAAGGTGGCACGCCGGGAGGTCTGCTCGGTGAAGGTGGCGGCGCCAGTCTACCTAGACTGGTCCGATAAGCCCATCACCTTCGACCAGGGCGACCACCCCAACTGCATGTCGAGCCCAGGAAGGTACCCGCTCGTTGTCGATCCTGTCATCGGCAACGCCAGGCTCACCAAGGTCCTCATGGATGGAGGCAGCAGCCTCAACATCATCTACGCCGAGACCCTCGGGCTCTTGGAGATCGACCTATCCACGATCCGGGCCGGTGTGGCGCCCTTTCATGGGATCGTCCCCGGAAAGCGCGTCCTGCCCCTTGGGCAACTTGATTTGCCCGTCTGCTTCGGAACTCCCTCTAACTTCCGCAGGGAAACCCTCATGTTCGAGGTGGTCGGGTTCCGAGGGACCTACCACGCGGTGCTGGGGAGACCGTGCTACGACAAGTTCATGGTCGTCCCCAACTACACGTACCTCAAGCTCAAGATGCCAGGCCCCAACGGGGTCATCACCGTCGGATCCACGTACCGACACACGTACGAATGCGACGTGGAGTGCGTGGAGTACGCTGAGGCCCTCGCCGAGTCCGAGGCCCTCATCGCTGACCTGGAGTGCCTCTCCAAGGAGGTGCCTGATGCGAAGCGCCACGCCGGCAACTTCGAACCGGCTGAGGTTGTTAAGTCTGTCGCCCTCGACCCCAGCAATGACGCAGACAAGAAGGGTCTGGATCGGCTCCAAGCTCGACCCCAAATAGGAAGCAGTGCTCGTCGACTTCCTCCGCGCAAACGCTGAAGTTTTTCCGTGGAGTCCCTCGGACATGCCCGACATACCGAGGGATGTCGCTGAGCACTCACTGGACATCCAAGCCGGTGCCCGACCCATGAAGCAGCATCTGCGCCGTTTCGACGAAGAAAAGCGCAGAGCTATAGGCGAGGAGATCCACAAGCTAATGGCCGCAGGGTTCATCAAAGAGGTATTCCATCCTGAATGGTTAGCTAACCCCGTGCTTGTGAAAAAGAAAGGTGGGAAATGGAGGATGTGCGTCGACTACACCGGGTTGAATAAAGCATGTCCGAAGGTTCCCTACCCTCTGCCTCGCATCGATCAAATTGTGGACTCCACTGCTGGGTGCGAAACCCTGTCATTCCTCGACGCCTATTCAGGTTATCATCAAATCAAGATGAAAGAGTCCGACCAGCTCGTGACTCCTTTCATCACACCTTTTGGCATGTACTGTTATACTACTATGCCATTTGGCTTGAGGAATGCAGGTGCAACATACCAAAGGTGCATGAACCACGTGTTTGGAGAGCACATCGGCCGAACGGTCGAGGCTTACGTCGATGACATCGTTGTCAAGACGAGGAAAGCCTCTGACCTCCTCTCCGACCTTGAAACGACATTCAAGTGTCTGAGAGCGAAAGGCATGAAACTCAATCCCGAGAAGTGAGTCTTCGGAGTCCCCCGAGGCATGCTCCTGGGGTTCATCATCTCCGAGCGAGGCATCAAGGTCAACCTGGAGAAAATCGCGGCCATCACCAACATGGGGCCTATCAAAGATTTGAAAGGAGTACAAAGGGTCATGGGATGCCTTGCGGCTCTGAGCCGCTTCATCTCGCGCCTCGGCGAAAAAGGCCTACCCTTGTACCGCCTTTTAAGGAAGGCCGAGCGCTTCACTTGGACCCCCGAGGCCGAGGAAGCCCTCGGAAACTTAAAGGCGCTCCTTACAAACGCGCCAATCTTGGTGCCCCCTGCTGCGGGAGAAGCCCTCTTGATCTACGTAGCCGCAACCACTCAGGTGGTCAGCGCCACGATCGTAGTCGAGAGACAAGAAGAAGGGCATGCACTGCTCGTCCAGAGGCCGATCTACTTCATCAGTGAGGTGCTATCCGAGACCAAGATCCGCTACCCACAAATCCAGAAGCTACTATACGCAGTAATTCTGACGCGGAGAAAATTGCGACACTACTTCGAGTCTCATCCGGTGACTGAAGTGTCATCCTTCCCCCTGGGGGAGATCATCCAGTGCCGAGAGGCCTCGGGTAGGATAGCAAAGTGGGCGGTGGAACTCATGGGCGAGACAATCTCGTTCGCTCCTCGGAAGGCCATAAAATCCCAAGTCTTGGCGGACTTCGTGGCTGAATGGGTCGACACCCAATTGCCTACATCTCCGATCCAACCCAAGCTTTGGACCATGTACTTCGATGGGTCGCTGATGAAAATAGGAGCCGGTGCAGGCCTGCTCTTCATCTCACCCCTCGGGAAACATGTGCGCTACATGCTGCGCCTCCATTTTCCGGCATCAAACAACGTGGCCGAGTACGAGGCTTTGGTTAACGGGCTATGCATCGTCATCGAGCTAGGGGTTTGGCGCCTCGATGCTCGTGGCGACTCGCAGCTTGTCATCGACCTAGTCATGAAGAACTCCCACTACCGCGACCCGAAGATGGAGGCCTACTGCGACGAAGTTCGGCGCCTGGAAGACAAGTTCTACGGGCTGGAGCTCAACCACATCGCTCGACTGTACAACGAGACTGCGGACGAGTTGGCGAAAATAGCCTCGGGGCAGACAATGGTTCCCTCGGACGTCTTCTCCAGAGACATACATCAACCCCCTCCGTCAAGATCGACGACACGCCCGAGCCCGAGGAGGCCTCGGCCCAGCCCGAGGTACCCTCGGCCGCCGAAGGTGAGGCCCTGCGTGTCGAGGGGGAGCGGAATGGGGTCACACCAAACCCGAACTGGCAGACCCCGTACCTGCAATATCTCCACCGAGGAGAGCTACCCATCTACAAGGCCGAAGCTCGGCGACTGGCGCTACGCGCCAAGTCGTTCGTCTTACTGGGGGATGAAAAGGAGCTCTACCACCGCAGCCACTCAGGCATTCTCCAACGATGCATATCCATCGCCGAAGGACAAGAGCTGTTGCAAGAGATACAATCGAAGGCTTGCGGTCACCATGCAGCACCTCGAGCCCTCGTGGGAAACGCTTTCCGACAAGTTTTCTACTGGCCGACCGTGGTGGCCGACGCCACTAGGATTGTACGCTCTTGCCAAGGGTGTCAATTCTACGCAAGACATACACACCTACCCGCTCAGGCCCTACAGATAATACCCATCACCTGGTCGTTTGCCGTGTGGGGTCTGGACCTCGTCGGTCCCTTGCAGAAGGCACCCGGGGGCTTCTCGCACCTGCTGGTCGCCATCGACAAATTCTCCAAGTAGATCGAGGTCCGACCCCTAACCAGCATCAGGTCCGAGCAGGCAGTGGCATTCTTCACAAACATCATCCATCGCTTTGGGGTCCCAAACTCCATCATCACCGACAACGGCACGCAGTTCACTGGGAAGAAGTTCCTGGACTTCTGCGAGAACCACCACATCCGTGTGGACAGGGCCGCCGTAGCTCACCCCATGACGAATGGGCAGGTGGAGCGTGCCAACAGTATGATTTTGCAGGGACTTAAACCGAGGATCTACAACAACCTCAACAAGTTTGGTAAGCGGTGGACGAAAGAGCTACCCTCGATGGTCTGGAGTCTGAGGACGACGCCGAGCCGAGCCACGGGTTTCTCGTCGTTCTTTCTAGTCTATGGGGCCGAGGCTATCTTACCCACAGACTTAGAATACGGTTCCCCGAGGACAAAGGCGTACGACGACCGAAGCAACCAGACCAGCCAAGAAGATTCATTGGACCAGCTCGAAGAAGCTCGGGACGTGGCCTTACTACACTCAGCGAGGTATCAGCAGTCTCTGCGACGCTACCACGCCCGAAGGGTTCGACCTCGAGGATTCCAGGTGGGAGACTTGGTACTTCGGCTGCGGCAAGACGCCCGAGGGCACCATAAGCTTACTCCTCCCTGGGAAGGGCCGTTCATCATCGCCAAGATTTTGAAGCCCGGAACATACAAGCTGGCCAACGATCAAGGCGAGGTCTACAGCAACGCCTAGAACATCCAACAGCTACGTCGCTTCTACCCTTAAGATGTTTTCGAGTCGTTCGTATACCTCGCTTTCTTTACATACATAAATAAAGTCTAACCGTCAAGGAAGGATCAGCCTTGCCTCGGCAAAGCCCGACCCTCCCTCGGGGCTATAAGGGGGGAACCCCCTCTGCGTCAAAATTTTCCTCGAAAAGGTCTTTTGCCAGAACATCTTTCGCGCGTTTCGACTGCTTCGATAGCGGGGTCCTAAAAACGACAAGAGTACACGTAAGCGGCAAGGCCGACCGAGCCAAGGGACTCCTACGCCTCCGGGATACGGATACCTCACTCATCACCTTCCGCGGTAAGTAACTCACGCTCAAATAAGCAATTCTGCTACCGAACAAGTCCTAACGCTCGAAAACTTTTCTGCTAGAATGACTTTCGTGCCGTTTCGACTGCTTCGATAGCAGAACCCTAAAAACGACGAGAGTACACGTAAGCGGCAAGGCCGACCGAGCCGAGGGACTCCTATGCCTCCGGGATACGGATACCGCACTCATCACCTTCTGCGAAAAGTAACTCACGCTCGAAAGAGGGATTCTGCTACCAAACAAGTCCTAACACACGAAACAAGAGGAAAGAAAACACAGCTTTATAATCCGGCGTTAAAATGTTTAGACCCCAGCGGCCGCAAAAAACATATGCATACTATAGACAAACTGTTCCTGCAGGTTCAGACATCGACAGGGGGAGCAGCAGTACCCTCGGCGACGTTTCCACCCTCGGCGAAACCTGGCCCAGCCTCGGACGGCGACACGGGCGGAGGGATCTCCACCCCGAAGGAGGACGCCAACACCGCGCTTGGGCCTCATGGTCAGGTTCTCCGCAAGGGTTTCAGCCTGAGCGGACGCCTCGGCTGGTCGCTCCGTAGCCTCAGCCAGCTGTCCCCCGAGGACCTCAGCCCGGCTCACGGTCTCGACAGCGTGACTCTGGGGTTGGTCCCGCTAGCGGACGACCTGGCCAAGCTCCAGCCGCCGCTGTTGCACCTCCTCGGCCAGGGAAGCCACGTGCTCCCGGGCCGACGAAGCCTCTTTTCGAGCCGACTCCGCCTCTGTCCACGCCGACACCGCTGCCTCCGGCTTCATCTCATCGTAGAGCGGCCGAAGGTTCTAAAACTGAGCAAGAGAAGCCTTTAGCGGCAAGGCCGACCAAGTCGAGGGACTCCTACACCTCCGGGATACGGATACCTCACTCGTCACCTTCCGCACAAGGCAACTCACGCTCGGTTAAGTGGTTCCGCTAGCCGACAGGCGAGTCCTAGTGCTCGAAATAAGGAAGAAACACGACATTACGCTAAAATGCCCAAATGTTCAGGCCTCAGCGGCCACAATGAACAAACACCCGTACTCAGGGTACCATTACAAACGGGACTCCGGTTCCACTCCCGTGGGTATGAACAACCTCTACCCCGGAGGGCCTGCGGGACAACAAACTCTAGGTGGCTCGCCAGCGACCGCTGCTCCAACAGCAGCGACAACGACCTCCGCCTCAGGCGGCTCAACAACAGCAGCGATGACCTCAGGGAAAAAGCTGCTGTGAAAAGGCCCTCGCCCACGTCCCCACACGAGGGGCGAGGACAAGCCATCAAAGCCAAAGAGCCGGAGGTCCGACCGCAGGTGGCGCCGACGATCTCGTCGGCGGAGAAACCTCCTCTGGCGACCACCACCTTAGCACCGATGACAGCGGCCGCGTGCGCGCCAGCGCTACGCCGACGAATGGCAGTCGCCCTAGCCTGCACCGGCAGATCCCCACTCAAGTCCTCGCAGACGGGCAGGCACCGACCTCCGCGTGGAGGCTTCGTGCCAGAGTGAGGACAAGACAATCCAAGAACACGAACGCCGCCCATGCGGCGTACGACGTCTTGGATGATCCCCCGGTGCGCGCGGCGCAACAGTCGCCCGTGCGGTGGACGGACAGCCACGCCCGGATCAAGCGGCAGGAGGCAGCGTCGGAGGCCGCGACAGAGCCAGCCGAGCCAGCGAGCCAGGCACGCTGGAGCTGACAACGCTTGCGGCCGACCGGTCTCGCGTTGTCG
Organism: Zea mays; assembly: GCF_902167145.1. NCBI lineage: Eukaryota > Viridiplantae > Streptophyta > Magnoliopsida > Poales > Poaceae > Zea > Zea mays. The sequence continues at coordinate 76,940,566 of NC_050103.1, read as the reverse complement.
AAGTTCGCTCCCTCCGCAAGGCCGGTGAGCGCCCTCTCCCCTAAATGCTGAAGGAAGAGGCAGCCTGCCGGCCCATGCGGGAGGTAGAACCCCGGCTCAGCTCGCCCTCCGCCACAGCGAGGATGATGAACCTCCTTGAAGCTAAGGGTGGGGCAGAGGCCGCAGCCTGGCTTGCTTCTCCCCACCACGAAGCTGGTGGTCATCATCTTGGATGACCATTGGTGAGGGAATGCAGCTGGGTTGCGTGATGAAAATCCTTGAAGCCGATCGATGACTGAAGAGCACCAACCCCCGCGGGGTCGCGCTCCTCCAACAGCAACAAGACGAAGGCAACACGGGTGCACCCCATCCAGGGCTTCATCGCATCCGGTGGGTCAGCGTGAAGGCCCGGGCCCGCATGTCATGCAACCGGCGCAACGGTTACTGCGTACAAGGAAACCGCACTGCCACTCGCGCCAATGTCGCGTCATCTCGACTGCGGAACCAGTGTCGCGACTCGAGGTAGCCCTGCGCATGACCCAACAGTGCCAATCGGGCACAACGATCACGGGTCGGTCAGCCGCGAGGGGAGGCGCAACGGTCGATATGGCCAAAAGTGGGCCGGCAGTAATTGCAGCAGCAGATAAGCAGAAGCAGCGGTCAAATCGCCCGCAGGCTCGCGTCCCCTCCTGAAGCGGCAGGAGAGCCCTCTCCCACGACACGAAGACGACGCGCCCGTGTCCCGTTCCTCGAACGACTCAAGCACGCACAACGGCCGCCCCGCGAATCGCTCGTCCCGTCGCATTAACTCCTCGGCAGGGCAAGCGACACCTTTGGCAGGCGAAGCGGGCATCGTTTCGCCTCTGCCATGATGACCGCGTCAAAAAAGGTGCGCCACGCTATTTAATTTCATATCCTTTTCCTCTTCCCCTTTCTCTCTCTTGCTAACAGGGACCGGGAAAGGGGATACTTCGAAAGGGATCCTTCTCCACGAAGGAAGCGAGCCCCCGAGCCCTCCTACTGATCAGGGGTTCGAAGGCTGGCCCCTCGGTAGGGTTCGACGACCGCCCCAGAGCACTCGGGCCTCCGAGCCCTCTTACTGATCAGGGGTTCGAAGGCTGGCCCCTCGGAAGGGTTCGACAGCCGCCCCAGAGCACTCGGGCTCCGCGCCAATTACTGATCAGGGGTTCGAAGGCTGGCCCCTCGGAAGGGTTCAACAGCCGCCCAGAGCACGTAGAGTGAGGGATGACTCTAGGTACGTCAGTTACATGACCAAGGCTCGGGCTACGCTCCCGAGGCACCCTAGGACATTTCCAAGACCAGCAGGAGCGATTTTGTAACGGAATCCCACCAGAGGGAGGCATCGAGCCCTCGGACCCTATCAAATGGGTCTGGGTCTGGCAAATCACCTGCAGGTACTTTTGGAGCGCGCCTCTGTGCCACTAGCTGACCCTTATCGAACGGGGCACGGGCGTCCACTCGGATCACCCGTTAGCAACTCACTGGAGACACCATGTTCGGCACCCTCCGAGGGCAACATGGCGCTTTCCCTCCCTTCCTCCTTGTGGAAAGGCGACGAAGGGGCGTATAATAAAAGTCGAGACAATCCTTGATCGTCCTCTCGCTCCGTGCAGAGGCTCGGGGGCTGCTCTCGCAACCCGGCTACGGCCAAACCGTTGACAACGTCAACAAACCAGCCTAAAAACTCGGAACCTGACCATGCACCCGGGCTACGACCAGGCCGCATGAGGGAACAACAAGGCCGACCGAAGCATCACGAAAAGCATTAAGACCTCAGAGGAGTCAAACCACTCCTCCGAGGCCTCGGGGGCTACACCCGACGGGTGCGCTCGCGCGCACCCACCGAAACAAAGTATAACCGAGGAAGGCCGGTCCCCTCGCAAAAAAGTGCGGCAAAGCCTCCAAGCGAGTACCAACACTCCCTTTGAGGCTCGGGGGCTACTGTCGGGTACCGTAATTAGGGGTACCCCAACACTTCTAAACACGGCTGGTAACCACCATCAGCACAAGCTGCAGAGACTGATGGGCACGGTTCAGGTCAAGACCTCGCCAACCAAGGGACGCGATCTCGCCTCGCCCGACCCCGGCCTCGGGCGGGAACAGTAGTCCCGGACGAATTCATGCCTCGCCCGAGGGTCTCCTCAGGCAGCGGGCGCACCCTCGGCTCGCCCGAAGCCCAGCTCGGGCAGGCTTCGTCGAGAAGCAACCTTGGCCAAATCGGCTCACCAACCGACCGTATCGCAGGCGCATTCAATGAGAGGATAGCCTGACACCTTATCCTGACACGCGCGCCTCAGTCGGCAAGGTCGAAGTGACCGCAGTCACTTCGCCCTTCCACTGACCGATCTGACAGGAAAACAACGCCGCTTACCCCGCTCCGACTGCTGTGCCAGCCACCCGAGCAAGGCTGACAACAGCAAGTTCAGCCTCGGGCGCGACAGGAAACTCCGCCTCGCTCGATCTTGGGCCTCGGCCTCGGAAGGAGGTCTCCGCCTCGCCCGACCCCAAGACTCAGCCTCAGCCTCGACCTCGGGAGGAATCACGTCCTCGCCCGATCCCGGCCTCGGCCTCAGGAGAAGTCTCCGCCTCGCCCGACCTTGGGCTCGGACCAACCGCGCCACAGGGGATACATCATTACCCTACCCCTAGCTAGCTCAGGCTACGAGGGAACAAGACCGGCGTCCCATGTGGCTCGTCCCGGTAACAGGCAATGATGGCTCCCCGCGTGCGTCCATGACGACGGTGGTTCTCAGCCCCCTACGGAAGCAAGGAGACGTCAGCAGGATCCCAGCAGCACTGTCAGCTACGCTTCTACAGGGCTTAGGCACTTCTTCGACGGCCACGTTATCGCATACGCAGGGCTCTAGCACCTCTCCGACAGCCACATTGGCATGTACACAGGGCTCAGGCACCTCTCTGCTAGACACGTTAGCGCATAAGCTATACCCCCCATTGTATACCTGGACCATCTCCTTGCATCTATAAAAGGAAGGTCCAGACCCTTCCTGCGGGAGGGTCGGAAGGGGGTCACGCGGAGGGACGAGCAAACGAACAGGCTCACTATCTCTCTCTCGCAAACGCTTGTAACCCCTACTACGAGCACACCCCCTGGTGTGAGATAATACGATCTATGTTTTCCCCTTGTGTTCCATATCATGCCAACCCATCTGGGCAGGGGCACGCAGCGACAAATTTACTGGTTGGCTTGCGGACCCCGGGTCCGAAACGCCGACAAACTTAAAAATAATGTGCGTCTAACACGCCCGGCCAGTGGTTATTCACTTATGCATGGTTGGCTTTCAGCTTTTTTTTCCCGGTCAATCCACTCGTGGTTGGCTTTCAGCTTTGTAGCAGCACAAGTACTACTTTTCATGAACTCAACAAAAAAAAATACAGCCTAAACATGACCTAAACCAATACTCTAGCTGTACCAAACATGTGTCAAAAAATTTAATAAACTACAGCCATCAAGTTTATTACACTCGGAAGCAATACTTACACATATACCGCCAAGAAAAATAGACAAAATGCAAATATGGACAAATTTGAATGTCGGCATCCACCAATTGGAATTGAAGTCAAAGCAGCAAGAAAGCAAAGCGTATGGCGCAAGGGACGCTGACCAAGAATTGAATTCCGTAGCCCAAAGCGCGCCGTGACGCTTTGGTGGCGGCTGTCGTTGCTGCCTACTCTTCTTCCGATCCACAGGGACCCCGCGCGCGCGTGTTCAACGGCCATAAAAAATACGCACTACTGCTCACTATTTTTAATTGCACCATTTTTTAAGATATTAATCATATTTAAGCCCGTTAACTTGATAATATATACAATATATGTATTATGTTAGTATACATATTGTATATACTTTTTAAAAATTAAAATAATAAGTAGATATTTAAAAACAAAGTTATAGCGTATAAGGATAGCTATATAGAAGAAATGGTTGGAGACTAAGCATGTGTTTGGTTTCGGAACGATGTGGATCGGGTCAGAGCCGACTCATTTTTTTGGGTTGGGTCGAACCCGTTCTTTGTTTGGTTTCAATGTCAGGTTAAACCTAGTTTCATGTTTGATTACAAGGTTAAAGTGAGTTGATGTTGTATCATCTCTTATTTGTTTTATGATGAATGGGGGTCATCTTCCTAGTCATATTACCACACTCAGAATGATATCTTCAATTCAATAATATGACAACATTCAAAATAAATGAAATCGACATTATTTTATTATTTGAGAAACTCATAAGCACAAGATATATATAGATTAAAGCTATTATTAACCAAGTTATACTTTTTTAGTGATGAGGTATCACTGTTACATTTCAGTCATAATTAAAGGAACATCCTAACAACATCAAGATACATTTTAGTGAATTTGTAACATTTGTCATGACTACCAGGCTTGTCTAGGCGATGATGAGCACTGACCTTTACCTGTTCGACGACAGCACTAGCAAGGCTCGCAGGTTGTGCCTACTGGAGAACACGACACGTCGGCATCGGAGGGTAGGCCAGTGGGGATTGACGGTGAGAGGCGCAACAAGTCGATGGGGGAGTCTGACGGTGATGACAAAGACCAGCACGCTGGAGGCAGGCGGGGGATTAACGTTGGAGGGTAGGTCGGCGAGGGTCCCTCGTCCCAATAGGCCGGCAGTGGCGGCACGCCCCTGTGCTGATATCGAATGAATAAGGCATGGGTGGCGGGAGGGTGGAGAGGAAGTGGGTCGAAATGGTTCACTTGTTTTTGAGAAATATCTAAAACCCACATTTTTAAGAAGTATTTCGACCTACAACCAACCTAACTCGTGAGCCTTTTGAACCAAACACGGGTTGTTGTGGGTTGAACCTGTTCCAACCCGCATCAACCCGCTAACCAAACACACGCTAAGGGAAGAGTATTTTAGAAAAATATGGTAAAATATATCACAAAATACCGATAAATGGATTTGTTTCATAGCTTTGTTTCCAAAATGGCAATATCATATAAAATAAAAAGAAACTGGGATGAAACACCAACTTTTAATGGAAAATTTTATTCTATGCTGGCTTTATAGATGTTTAATTTTATGACTAAGGAAGAGTTGTTGGTGCTGATGCATGCTAACAAAGTTTTATCCTTGTAAAACTCAATTCTAGCTAGTTTCTCTTCTTAAAACATATATTATAAATAATATTCATGTTACAGCTTATCAAATACAAATAAAACTCATACTACGTACGTACGTACGCTGACCTAAGCCATTGCTGCTATACAAAGACAAATGTCACCTTGACTTTCACCATGCTGTTTTCTTAGGTCTTTTTCGAAACACAGGAATTTCAGTTTGTTATTATTGTGTAAAATAAAGTCGTAGGAAACATATATTTTTCTGAGATCAACGCTAGTACACAGAAAAACTATAGTGACGGTCCTAAAACTATTTTCACTGGCGTTTTTCAGTGCCGCCAGTGCTAAGGGCCAGTGGAAATCGCCATTTGGCGGTTATTCAAGAACCGCCAGTGGAAATAGCATTTCCACTGGCGGTTTTCTTAAGCAACCGCCAGTGAAAATAGCATTTTCACTGGCGGTTTTATTAAGAAAACCGCCAGTGGAAATGCTATTTCTACTGGCGGTTTGTTTAATTTAGCCGCCGGTGGAAAGGTGTCGGGGACCATAATTAGGGGTACCCTCAAGGCTCCTAATTCTCAGCTGGTAACCCCCATCAGCATAAAGCTGCAAAGGCCTAATGGGTGCGATTAAGTCAGGGATCAGTCCATTCGAGGGACTCGATCACGCCTCGCCCGAGCCTAGCCTCGGACAAGGGCAGCCGACCCCGGAGGATCTCCGTCTCGCCCGAGGCCCCCTCCAGCGGCGAAGATATTTCCGGCTCGCCCGAGGCCCTGTCTTCACCAAGAAGCAACCCTTACCAAATCGCCGCACCGACCGACCAAATCGCAGGAGCATTTAATGCAAAGGTGGCCTGACACCTTTATCCTGACGCGCGCCCTTCAGCCCACAGAGCCGAAGTGACCGCCGTCACTTCGCCGCTCCACTAACCGGCCTGACAAAAAGACAGCGCCGCCTGCGCCGCTCCGACTGCGGTGCCACTTGACAGAGTGAGGCTGACAGGCAGTCAGGCCCGGCCGCAGGAACCATAGGAAGCTCCGCTCCGCCCAACCCAGGGCTCGGACTCGGGCTAAGCCCCGGAAGACGGCGAACTCCGCTCCGCCTGACCCAGGGCTCGGACTCGGGCTAAGCCCCGGAAGACGGCGAACTCCGCTCCGCCCGACCCAGGGCTCAGACTCGGGCCAAGCCCCGGAAGACGGCGAACTCCGCTCCGCCCGACCCAGGGCTCGGACTCGGGCTAAGCCCCGGAAGACGGCGAACTCCGCTCCGCCCGACCCAGGGCTCGGACTCGGGCTAAGTCCCAGAAGACGACGAACTCCGCTCCGCCCAACCCAGGGCTCGGACTCGGGCTAAGTCCCGGAAGACGACGAACTCCGCTCCGCCCGACCCAGGGCTCGGACTTGGGCTCAGCCCCAAAAGACGACGAACTCCGCTCCGCCCGACCCCAGGGCTCGGACTCCACCCTGGCCTCAGCCGACGGTCTCCGCCTCGCCCGAACCAGGGGCTCGGACTCGACCTCAGCCACGGAAGATAGACTCGACCTCGGCTTCGGAGGAGCTTCCACATCACCCAACCTAGGGCGCAGACCAGCCACGTCAACAGGAGGCGCCATCATCACCCTACCCCGAGCTGACTCGGGCCACGGGGAACAAGACCGGCGTCCCATCTGGCTCGCTCCGCCAGATAGGCAATGATGGCGCCCCGCATACTCTGTGACGACGGCGGCTCTCAGCCCCCTTACGGAAGCAAGAGGACGTCAGCAAGGACTCAACAGCTCCGACAGCTGTCCCTCCGCCAGGCTCCAGCACTCCTCCGACGGCCACGACATCACACCAGCTGGGTGCCAAAATCTCTCCGGCTGCCACAACGGCATGTACTTAGGGCCCTAGCTCTCCTCCGCTAGACACGTAGCACTCTGCTACACCCCCCATTGTACACCTGGATCCTCTCCTTACGCCTATAAAAGGAAGGACCAGGGCCCTGTTAGAGGAGGTTGGCCGCGCGGGGACGAGGACGAGACAGGCGCTCGCGTGAGGCCGCTCGCTCCCTCTCCCGCGTGGACGCTTGTAACCCCCTACTGCAAGCGCACCCGACCTGGGCGCGGGACGAACACGAAGGTCGCGGGATTTCCACCTCTCTCACGCCCATCTCCGGCCACCTCACTTCCCCCCTTCGCGCTCGGCCTCACGTCGACCCATCTGGGCTGGGGCACGCGGCGACATTTCACTCGTCGGCTTAGGGACCCCCCCCGGTCTCGAAACGCCGACAGTTGACGCGCCAGGTAGGGGCCTGCTGCGTGTTGACGAACAGCTTCCCGTCAAGCTCCAGATGGGCAGTCTCCAGCAACCTCTCTGACCCGGGATGGTGCTCGGTTTCGGGAGCCTTGAGTTCATGTCCCTCGATGGCGGCTACGACATGATACTCATTCCACCGCCGGGCGACAGCGGCAATGGCGGCCGACAGTCCGCCCGCCGGCGGCGGAATCGACGACGTCTTCCCCGCGTGGTGGAAGAACAACCTTCGAGCTCGCCCCGCCCTCTTCCCCGCCGACGGAGAGGAAGGCGGGGCAACCAAGGCCAAGCAGGAGGCAGCGCCTCGTCGGCTGTCGAGCGAGTCGACAGCGCCAGCACCTCAACGGGGGGCGCGCCGGGCATCGACCTCGCGCTTGAGACGAAGACGAGCGCTATCTCTCCGCGACACGCCAATCCCGAGCAAGCGGACGACGCCAGCACGCTCGCGGAAGGCTTGCTGGGTGTCACCCTCGTACCTGAGACGACGGTGCAGTCAGTCCCCGACGTGACTTCATCACCGCCCGTCGACCAAGAGGTACCGACCGATTCCCATCCCACGTCTTTCGGATTCAGCCTCGACCCGCCTAGCGGCTTCGCTTTGGCGGGCGCTCTCGTAGAGGCGAGTCCAAACCCTCCGGGGTTTCGTATGCGGTCACCTTGGGACCGGCTGACAGACGTCTCGACCTACGGGCCCTCTGGGTCCGAGGAAGACGACGAGCCCAGCTTCTGTTGGGATTTCTATGGACTTGGCAACCCCAGTGCCATGCGGGACTTCATGACCGCATGCGACTACTGCATTTCCGACTGTTCCGACGGTAGCCGTAGCCTCGGTGACGAGGACTGCGGCCCAAGCCGCGAATGTTTCCACGTCGATCTAGGGGGTCCCTCCGAAGGCAACCATCTCGACATGCCGGAGGACAGTGATCTCCCTAGGCCAGTGCCTCGCGTTGACATCCCACGGGAGCTAGCTGTGGTCCCCGTTCAGGCGGGGGGCCATGACCCACAGCTCGAGCAAATCCGCGGGGTGCAGGCCAGGCTCGACGAGGGAGCAGGAGCGCTTGAGCCGATCCGCCGGGACGTCGGGCAGGCATGGGCGGCCCAACCTCCAGCCGGAGAAATACGTCATCTACCCCAGGGCTTCCAGCACCGCATCGCCGACGACGTCAGGGTCAGGCCGCCACCCGCATCTAGTGGGGTCGGCCAGAACCTGGCTGCAGCAGCAATGCTCCTCCGCGCGATGCCGGAGCCATCAACCACCGCGGGGCGGCGAATCCAGGGAGAGCTCAAGAATCTCCTGGAAGGCGCCACGGTCCGACGGGCCGAGAGCTCCGCCTCCCGAAGGCAGGGGTACCCCTCGGAACCTCATGCTGCGACTTCCCGATTCATGCGGGAAGCCTCAGTCTACACCGGGCGCACGCGCAACACAGCGCCTGCGGCCCCGGGTCGCCTCGGCAACGAGCACCATCACCGCGACCGTCGGGCCCACCTCGACGAGAGGGTGCGCCGAGGCTACCACCCCAGGCGTGGGGGACGCTACAACAGCGGGGAGGATCGGAGCCCCTCGCCCGAACCACCCGGTCCGCAGGCCTTCAGCCGGGCCATACGACGGGCGCCGTTCCCGACCCGGTTCCGACCCCCGACTACTATCACAAAGTACTCGGGGGAGACGAGACCGGAACTGTGGCTCGCGGACTACCGTCTGGCCTGCCAACTGGGTGGAACGGACGATGACAACCCCATCATCCGTAACCTCCCCCTGTTTCTCTCCGACACCGCCCACGCCTGGTTGGAGCACCTGCCTCCGGGGCAGATCTCCAACTGGGACGACCTAGTCCAAGCTTTCGCCGGTAATTTCCAGGGCACGTACGTGCGCCCCGGGAATTCCTGGGACCTCCGAAGCTGCTGACAGCAGCCGGGAGTGTCTCTCCGAGATTACATCCGGCGATTCTCGAAGCAGCGCACCGAGCTGCCCAACATCACCGACTCGGATGTCATTGGCGTGTTCCTCGCTGGCACCACCTGCCGCGACCTGGTGAGCAAGCTGGGTCACAAGACCCCCACCAGGGCGAGCGAGCTGATGGACATCGCCACCAAGTTCGCCTCCGGCCAGGAGGCGGTCAAGGCTATCTTCCGGAAGGACAAGCAGCCCCAGGGCCGCCCATCGGAAGATGCCCCCGAGGCGTCAACTCAGCGCGGCGCCAAGAAGAAGGGCAAGAAGAAGTCGCAAGCGAAACGCGACGCCGCCGACGCGGACCTTGTCGCCGCCGCCGAGTACAAGAACCCTCGGAAACCCCCCGGAGGTGCCAACCTCTTCGACAAGATGCTCAAGGAGCCGTGCCCCTATCACCAGGGGCCCATCAAGCACACCCTTGAGGAGTGCGTCATGCTTCGGCGCCACTTCCACAGGGTCGAGCCACCCGCGAAGGGTGGCAGGGCCCACGACGACGATAAGAAGGAAGATCACCAAGCAGGAGAGTTCCCCGAGGTCCGCGACTGCTTCATGATCTATGGTGGGCAAGCAGCGAATGCCTCGGCTCGGCACCGCAAGCAAGAGCGTCGGGAGGTCTGTTCGGTGAAGGTGGCGGCGCCAGTCTACCTAGACTGGTCCGACAAGCCCATCACCTTCGACCAGGCCGACCACCCCGACCATGTGCCGAGCCCGGGGAAATACCCGCTCGTCGTCGACCCCATCATCGGCGACGTCAGGCTCACCAAGGTCCTCATGGACGGAGGCAGCAGCCTCAACATCATCTACGCCGAGACCCTCGGGCTCCTGCGTGTCGATCTGTCCTCCGTCCGGGCAGGTGCTGCGCCCTTCCATGGGATCATTCCCGGGAAGCGCGTCCAGCCCCTCGGACAACTCGACCTTCCCGTCTGCTTCGGAACACCCTCCAACTTCAGAAGGGAGACCCTGACGTTCGAGGTGGTCGTGTTCCGAGGAACCTACCACGCGGTACTGGGAAGACCATGCTACGCGAAGTTCATGGCCGTCCCCAACTACACCTACCTAAAGCTCAAGATGCCGGGCCCCAACGAGGTCATCACCGTCGGCCCCACGTACAAACACATGTTCGAATGCGACGTGAAGTGCGTGGAGTACGCCGAGGCCCTCGCCGAGTCCGAGGCCCTCATCGCCGACCTGGAGAGCCTCTCTAAGGAGGTGCCAGACGTGAAGCGTCATGCAGGCAACTTTGAGCCAGCGGAGACGGTTAAGGCCGTCCCCCTCGACCCCAGCAGCGACGCCTCCAAGCAGATCCGGATCGGCTCCGGGCTCGATCCCAAATAGGAAGCAGTGCTCGTCGACTTTCTCCGCGCGAACGCCAATGTCTTCGCGTGGAGTCCCTCGGACATGCCCGGCATACCGAGGGATGTCGCCGAGCACTCGCTGGACATCCGAGCCGGAGCCCGACCCGTCAAGCAGCCTCTGTGCCGATTCGACGAAGAAAGGCGCAGAGCTATAGGCGAGGAGATCCACAAGCTAATGGCGGCAGGGTTCATCAAAGAGGTATTCCATCCCGAATGGCTTGCCAACCCTGTGCTTGTGAGAAAGAAAGGAGGGAAATGGCGGATGTGTGTATACTACACTGGTCTAAACAAGGCATGTCCGAAGGTTCCCTACCCTCTGCCTCGCATCGATCAAATCGTGGACTCCACTGCTGGGTGCGAAACCCTGTCTTTCCTCGATGCCTACTCAGGGTATCACCAAATCAGGATGAAAGAGTCCGACTAGCTCGCGACTTCTTTCATCACACCCTTCGGCATGTACTGTTATGTCACCATGCCGTTCGGCTTGAGGAATTAGGGCGCGACGTACCAGCGGTGCATGAACCATGTGTTCGGCGAACACATTGGCCGCACGGTCGAGGCCTATGTCGATGACATTGTAGTCAAGACGAGGAAAGCCTCCGACCTCCTTTCCGACCTTGAAGTGACATTCCGATGTCTCAAGGCGAAAGGCGTCAAGCTCAATCCCGAAAAGTGTGTCTTCGGGGTGCCCCGAGGCATGCTCTTGGGGTTCATTGTCTCCAAGCGGGGCATCGAAACCAACCCGGAGAAGATCGCAGCCATCACGCAGCACCCTGAGCCCTTGTTGGAGACTTTTGGGGGCTACACGCACCCCTGGGAAGGGCCGCTTGTCATCGCCAAAGTTCTGAAGCCCTGGACAAACGAACTGGCCGACAGTCAAGGCGAGGTCTACACCAACACTTCGAACGTCTAACAGCTACGTTGCTTCTACCTTAAGATGCTTTCAAGTTGTCCCCTTACCTTGCCCCCACACAAGTTTTAGTCGTCAAGGAAGGGTCAGCCTTGCCTCGGCAGAGCCCGACCCTCCCTCGGGGGCTAAAAATGGGGGAACCCCTCTGCGTCAAAATTTTTAATCGAAAAGGCTTTTGCGTTCCCCCTGCTATGTCGGAAGCAGGACCCCAAGGAGCAAACGCGGGTGCATGTAAGTGGCAAGGCAGACTGAGCCGAGGGACTCCTACGCCTCCGAGTTACGGACACCTCACTCGTCACCCGCCACGAAAAGTGACCCCTACTTGGGGAAGCCACCCTGCTACTGACAGGTGGGGCCGGACACGCAAAATGAAAGGGAAAGGAGTACGACTTCATGCAACGGTAACAAAGTGTTCAGGCCTCAGTGGCCGCAGAAAGACACATATGCATCCAACAGAAACTGCTCCGACAGAGTTAGGCGTCGCCCCGGGAAGGAGCCGCGCCTTCGGCTTCGTCCCCGCCCTCGGCAAAGTCCATCCCGGCTTCGGACGACGGCGCAGGCGGGAGGATCTCTGCCTCAAAGGTGGTCGCCAGCACTGCGCTCGGACCTGCGGCGGCCGCATGGAGCCTCTGGACTTCTGCCAGGGCGGCTTCATCTTCGTTAGGAAGGCAATACCCCTCGCTGACCCGCTCCAGGTCCACGACGTAGTGGGAAGTGAGCACGGCAAAGGCTCGCCTGACACCGTGGTGAAGCGCCTCGCGGAGTCTGCCGCGCACACGATCGCCCAAGACCTGCAGGCGACTTTGAGGGGAGCTTCCTGATGGGACGTCGCCGGAGCCAAGGACCCGGCAAAAGTCCGAGACGGCCTCGGACATGGCCGCGTGGTCGGCCTCCCTCTGCTCGGCCGCCCCGGCAAGCGCCTCGGCAAGCGCCTTGGCGGACTCATCAAGGGCGGACTCGAGCTCTGCGAACAGCCAGAAGAAAGATCTCAAACACAAGCGGAGGAAACAAGCAGAAACAAGAACCGAAGATGGCCAAGGCGTACCTCCGGCTCGGGCACGCTGCTCCGAGGCTGCGACCGGGGCTACGGCTAGGTCGGCTGCAAGGGCTTCAGCCCGGCTTTCGGCCTCGGCAGCCCGGCCCCGAGATTGGTCCCGCTCATTGACGATCCGGTCGAACTCCGACTGCTGTCGTTGCACTTCTGCGCGCGCCGCGGCCGCCTCCGCGCGTGCCGCTGCCGCCTCGGCTCTCAGATCGGTGCAGAGCAACCGAAGGTCCGCCGCCTCGGCACCCTGCTGAGAGAGGCGCGCAGTAGCCCCGGCGAGCGAGGTCCTCAGGGATCGCAGCGAGCCCCAGACGTCGACCTCGCGGCGGATGAACGACGACTTGGCGGCGCTCAGATCCGTCAGATGCTGAGGGAAGGAAGCGGGGCATCACGAAAGACGCCTTGGTCACAAAGGAGAAAAGGTATGCCTGAAACCGTTACCTGGTGGATTTTGGGGACGTCCCTGCAGAAAACCTCCAGCGACAACCGGAGCGACCCCACCGTTGCTTCGGCACACTCGCGGAGCTCGTCCCAGGACTGGTCCTCCCGTTCATCGTCGAGAACGAAGACGGGATCCGAGGCCTCGCGGGTCCGGAACCGGAGCAACTGGCGCCGACCCTCGGAGCTCCGCCGCACAGCGACAAGGCTGCCGCCCGGCGGGACGGATCGCGTCTCCATGCCCCTTCCTCCGAGGCACCAAGCGCCGACGCCTCGGCCGTCTCAGCGTCGGCAGCGATCGGTCGCTCCCCGACTGGGACGGCGACGGCTTCAGTAGTGACAGGTGCCAGCACCACCGGCACGTCCGGTGGGGCCGGGGCCACGTCTGCGTCAGCCGCCTCCCCTAGCACGATGGCTGCCTCGGCAGAAGAGCCGGCCTTGGGAACTCGCTCCATGGCGACTGGTGCCACCTGAGCCCCCTGCTGTGGAGCACCTTGCGAAAAGGTCAGCTGAACGGCAAGACCCGGAGCGGCGCCGGCCGCGCAAGCCGACGCCGTCTTAAGGGCCTTTCGGGGAGCCAGATCGGTCAGGCCATGGCTTCGCTTGCTGAGGGGAAAAGGAAAATCACGTCCGGGACATACGAATGAAGAGCCAGGACGAAGACGTTCCAAGATACTTACCCGCTCCGGGCCATGATCAACCGTGCCTGGGGGGAGGTCTCTCGGATCTCGACCCCCGAAGGCGCCGCCGAGGTCCGCTTCGCCGGCAGCTTCGGCACCACCCTTGCTTTGGGCGCTTTGAACGCCCGGGGGGCGGACTGCCCAGGCACTGCCACGGCGACCTGAGGGTCGCTCTCCTGCGCTGCCGGCGTGGGCGACGCCTCTCGGGGAGCAGACGCCTTGGCCTGGCTCCCCGGGGTCGCCTCAACTCCCCCAGCCGAGGAGTCAAGTACCCTCTCGGATTGCCCCCGCTCCTCGGGCCGGGACGCCGGCGTCCCGACTCCGGGGACTGACGGCATCAGCCCGCTCGGGGGCTGGCTTGACGGCTCCTGGCCTAACCTCAAGCCAGGGCTGAGGCCAAGGCGGGCAGCCATGTCGTCTTCCTCGTCATCGTCTTCATCATCGTCGTCGTCATCAGGCGTATCCGGTGACGGCTCCCTCGGGAGCCCCTCCCTCTCCTGCCGACGATGAAGCTTTTCCAAGGCGTCTCGAGCCCGCATCCGCTCGCGGGCCCGGGCCTTCTCCGTGTCCTTCTTTTTCTTCTTCTCCTCCACGGCAACCCGCCGCGCTGCTCGGTCCACCGCATCCTGCGGGACCCGTGGCAGGGAAGGCTTGTGCCAACCAACCTCCTGAAGACGGAGGGAAATCCCAACCGTAAGAACCAGGAGCAACCCGATGCAAGAGGAAGGAAGGAGCGGACACTCACCAGAGTCACGCACCCTTGGTCAGGGCGCATCAAAGGCTGGGAGAAGGCGCTGGGGTCCGGTTTCCCCAACGCGACGGCCACCCGCCCATGGAGGACGTCGAAGGGAAGAGGATCCGAGGACATCCGCGAGCCCTCCAAGTCAGCCTCCGGAGTCATCTCCCAAAGCGGCAACCGACGCTCCACCAAGGGAAGCACCCTCCGACGGTGGATGGCGGCAATCACTCCCGCGGCGGTGAGTCCCCCTTTCCGCAACGCCTCCAAGGCCTTGAGAAGGGGTTCGAGGTTCTTCTGTCTTTCGTGCGGGGTCCCGTGGCACCAAGCATCGGCGGCGACGGTGACTACTCGCTGGGAGAACGGCGGGAGCAACTCGCCGTCATTCCGGAGGTAGAACCACCGGCGCTGCCACCCTTTGTTCGAGGACGCAAGGATGGCGGGAATATACAGCGACGCCCGCGACTGCCTCAGCTGGAGGATGCAGCCGCCGGCCCGCACTGCCGCGCGGACCTTTCTCTCCCCCGTCGACGAAGCGAAAAGCTTCGCGAAAAAGAGATGGGTCCACAAGTCCCAGTGGGGGGCGATCCCCAAGAACCCCTCGCACACCGCTACGAAGATGGCGGCCTGCGAGATGGAGTTGGGGCTGAGGTTGTGCAACTCCACCCCGTAATGGTGTAGGATCGCCCGCATAAAGCGGCTCGCCGGCACACCGAATCCCCGCTCGTGGAAGGAGACGAAGCTCACGATGTACCCCGGCGGTGGGGACGGAGCGACTCCACTCACGGGGGGAATCCATTCTGGCCGCCTCTCATCAGAGAGAGGGCGAAGTAAATCCTCAGCAACAAGATCCTCCAGATCACCCACCGTCACTGTGGAGAAAGGCCATGGGTCGCGCGGCGAGATGATGGTCACCCGGTCGGCCATCACCTAGCAGAAGGGGCGGCGGCGCAAAGGACAGGGTGGGCGGTTTCCTTTTCTCTGGCTGTGTCTCTCGGGTTGCGAAAACCTAAGAGGGAGGCAGGAAGCGGAGCAAAGAACCACCGCCAGACCCTCCCCCGAGTATATAAAGACCAAAGCGAGACCGTTTCAACGCTCCGCCCGGACCGGCCGCGGGATTCAAAAACACGAAGCAAGACAGCCGTTCCTCGAACGGCTCGCGGCTCGCGCACGCGCAACGGCCACCCCGCAAACCACACGCCCCGTCGCATTAACTCCGCGGCGGGACAGGCGGCGCCTCCGGCAGGAGAAGCGAGCGACGTTTCGCCTTCGCCATAATGACCGCGTCAAAAAGGTACGCCGCGTCGTTCGATTTCGTATCCTTTTCCTTTTTTCCCCTTTCTCTCTCTTGCAACAGGGACCGGGAAAGGGGGATACCCCGAAAAGGATCCTTCCCCGTGAAGGAACCAGGCTCCGAGCCTCTCTACTGATCAGAGGTTCGAAGGCTGGCCCCTCGGAAGGGTTCAACAGCCGCCTCAGAGCACGTGGGCTCCACACCCACTACTGGTCAGAGGTTCGAAGGCCGGCCCCTCGGAAG